>NC_062547.1:77914775-82909775 GCF_016906955.1 Phacochoerus africanus | reverse complement strand
AGTGCGTGTGCAGATATGCAAAAATAAATTCCTGAAAGGACTGTCTTCAAAATATTAATGAAAACTCTTCCAAAGGTAGAATTTGAAGTGATCTTTACTTTCTTCTTGGTAATTTCTTTCTTTCTTTTTTTATTTTTGCATTTTAGGGCCGCACTTGGGGCATATGGAGGTTCCCAGCCTAGGGGGCGAATCAGAGCTGTAGCCACCTGCCTGCCACAGCCACAGTAACACCAGATCCTTAACCCACTGAGCGAGCCCAGGAATGCAACCCGCATCCTCATGGATGCTAGTCAGGTTGATTAACTACTGAACCATGACAGGAACGCCTCTTATTTTTCTTATAATGAGCAAGTGTTATTTAAATAATCATTTAAAATAAAGCTATTTTATTGAGAAAAAAAGAACCTTTGGAAACCAACAATTTCTCAAGCAAAAGCTCTTCCGTTTTATTCACAGCACTGAACTGACATTTTTGGGAAGATGAATGCTAGTTACACTTAATATAAAAATAAAAGTGTAATTAATGTGGAAAAGGAAGTTCTGGGATGAAGTACATAAGCATAGTATGTGTTTTATAACCTTCCTTATCCACAAAAATTTAAAGAAAACTCACTTTAAAAAGTAATCAAAAAAATAACCTATAATGGAATATAATTTGCAAAAAAAAAAAAACCCTGAATCACCATGCTATATATCTGCAACTAACACACTGTTGTAACTCTACTTCAATTAAAAAAAAAAAATCCACCAGCAAAAACATATAATTTGGCTTGTGAGTGTACAATCACTTTCTCTTTCAAAATTCAATCAGCTATTCAGTAAGCAAAATCTCTCCTTTTAAGCTGTACTTGCATCATTTCCTCTCTTTATACGCAGACTAGAAAAGAAAAATAAGACTAAAAATAAACTGAAATAAAAAATAACCTGGGTGAGGGGGGAGGGACTGGGAGTTTGGGGTTAGTAGATGCAAACTATTGCATCTGGAGTGGATAAGCAATGAGATTCTGCTGTATAGCCCAAAGAACTACAGCTGATCACTTGCGATGGAACATGATGGAGGATATGTAAAAAAAAAAAAAACAGAAATTGACAGAACATTGTAAATCAACTATAATAAAAAATTTTTAAAAATAACTTCATGACTTTCAATATAGGATTTAAGTTCCCAAGAGGCATCAATGAAAGAGTTTTAGGCTAGAAAATAAGCATATTAGATCAGTTACAATAATACTAATATACACTTTACCACGCTTTCACACTTCTCATTAGCTTCTTCACTACTACTCTTTGCTAGCTTAGAAGACCTCCTTCTAAAACCATGCTACCATTCTATCTAAAAATTAAGCCCAGACATCAAACCGGGTTGCATGCCTGCACTACTTTTTCTACTGGGAACACACAGCCTGGCCTTCCAGAGCTGTTTCTTTTAATGCCCCTTAAAGTACAGGTGCAGGAAGCTACTCAGAGGTTGAAAATTGGATTTGAAATGCTTGCATCCTTCAGGTTTCTAAATCAATATTATAAACTCTTGGCTACCAGTGTGGCCAACTCCTGCTTCTTCTCTAATCTTATTAAAGTGCTGTGTTTCTCTTTTCCTGCAATAGCAACTCAGTGGACCTCCATAGTTCATTTTAAAAATTAGAGTAAGTCTGTGGCTGAGTTCGGGAATATCACTGCATTCCCAATACTAAGATTGTCTCCTTCCTAAAGATAAGCAAACAGAAATGTTGGCCAGAAAAAAATTTGCCACACCCCCATCAGTCAAAAATATTTAAAGCCCACAGAACCAGAGACTGTGCCTCCCTCTGAAATGGATTCCTGGGAGATAGAGAAAAAAAAATAAGTTCTTGCTTTGTGCTCACAATAAAACTACGTGGGCCTAAGAAGAAACACGCCAAGATTTTAAAATACTACACAGAAACTAAAAACAAAGTCATGGTCTACAACTGCTCTGGCAATCAGGAAATAACGGTACAGAAAACTTATGTAGAAAATAAAACATGCTCCCAGAATTCAGAGAGGGGGGAAAAAAAAAAAGGATAGACAACCCTAGAATATCAGCTGTTCTAGAAGGGGAAAACAGCAGGGAAAGATGAAAGATAAAACTTTAAAAAGGAAACTGAAAGTTTTCAGAGATCTAACAAAATATATGAAGGGGTTAAAAAAAAAAAACAAAGACATATCCATAGATTTTTCTGTAAGTATAAAGCCTCTATCATCTTAAGGAAGGATTCTCTATAGTGACCCCAAAACAAAGACAGAAAAAGCATTTTAAATATTAAAATGTTAAAATAAATTAATCAAAACAGATAATAATCAAAGAAACAAAAAAAATCACTTACAGGACCCACTTAATGAAGCATTCTTTTTGAAGGGTGGGTAGAAGTTGAGGAATAATTTCTACCAATTTTTCTCTCCATGATTACTGCCCTGTTTTTGTGATTTAATCCTTCTTGAAATAAATCTTGTAATTTTTTTTTCTTGCTTTTTTTTTTTTTTTTGGCACCTACAGCATAGGGAGGTTCCCAAGCTAGGTCGAATCAGCGCTACAGCATTGGGTCCATACCACAGCCACAGCAACTCGGGATCCTAGCCGTGTCTACATGACCTATACCACAGCTCATGGCAACATCAGATCATTAACCCACTGAGCAAGCCCAGGGATCAAACCCACATCCTCATGGATACTGCTGGGTTCCTTACCACTGAGCCACAATGGGAACTCCTTGTAATTTATCTTTTAAAAGCCTTTCTTAAATGATTTTTTTCTAGTGCACTAGCATATGATTATACTTAGTATTATTTTATACTTAAGATATCATCTCAATATGTTATGGAGTCTTCATAATTTCTACTTTTGTTTGGGTTCCCTCTAACCACTCTTACTAGAGTTCTTATTTTTCCAAAAGAACCAGTCATGACAATTAGATAGAATTGTTAGAAGTACATGGAAGCATCAAAATTAAGAGACCCAATGTATCAGTCAAATGAGAAAACACATCATGTAATAAAATACCCAAAGAACCTTCAATAAAATTCCCAACAAATATAGAAAAAACTCTAGAAGAAAAAATACACCAAAATGTCAATAGTGATCATTATAAATAACAGGATTAAACATGGTTTTGATTTTTGTATGTATTTTTAAACTGATATATGTGAAATATAATAAATACGAATAAAATATTAAGTGATTATAAACCAGATTATAGTAAATCTAGAAGTAAATATTTATGAAACCTCTCAAGACAGAAGGTCAGAAAGGAGGCCTGCTCCAAGATACAGAAACAAGTCATAGTCCAGTTAGTGTCTGCTTGGTTTATGCGTTATTGATTTGACAAAGTTTGGTTCATGACTTGGTTTCACTATAATCTTTCACTATTGACCTCTTACTGCATGAGGCCAAAAGATCAGATTGGCTTAGGTCAATCTGTAAAAATATTGTCATAAAATATCAAGTTAAAAAAGCAGGTTACAACTCGTGTGTGTGTGTGTGTACACACACACATACATATTATGAATCAACAGTTAAATATATAATATATTTCATCTAAGATATCAGTTATAATATGCATTTTATATTCCACTACGAGAAAGAAACTGCCAAGTATGACATAACATTTCATACTTATTAAACGAGCTTTTCTAAATTTATTTACACTTTACCACATTATGATGCTGCTCTTTCCATGTCTTTCTATATACACAGTAACATTGCCTTTTTAATGCCAAATCATGATGAAATCATTTTGAAAGCAATTAATTCATATAGTGCCAGCAAGACACATAAGTAATGGGAAGTAACAACAATATGAACCATCATGACCAAGGTCACACATGCATAAGTAATGACAGCTACATCATGCCATGTGCCAGCATGCACGGTGAAGTAAAAGCATCTCAATTTCAGAGACGTAAAATGAGAAAACTGTACCTTAAAAATGATTAAATAAATTAATATTTTAACATTATCCTTAGACGATGAGATTATGAGTGACTTATTTTCTTAACACTCTTCTGTATTTTGTATTTTATTCTAATTATTCACAATTAGAGAAAAAATTTTACTTTCCTTCGGTCTGTTTAAGTTTCTTCTCTCCTTAAGCAATGTGCATTGACTCCTTCCAGTCTTCCCAGTCTGGTCATAATCTCATAAACCCAAGTTAAAAACAGCTGTTCCAGGATGTTGATCAAATACAAGGTTTTGAAAGCTGGAGGCATAACCCGCTCAGACTTCAGACAATATTACAAAGCTACAGTAATCAACAGTGTGGTGCTGTCATCAAAACAACATATGGATCAATGGAACAGACTGGAGCACCCAGAAATAAACCCACACACCTAAGGTCAATTAATCTTTGACAAAGGATGCAAGAACATACAACAGAGAAGGCAGTTTCTTTAGCAAGTGGTGCTGGGAAGGCTGGACAGCTGCATGTAAATCAGTGAAGTTAGAACACACCTTCACACCATGAACAAAAATAAATTCAAAATGGCTTAAAGACTTAAACATAAGATAGGACATCATAAAACTTCTAGAGGAGAACGTAGGCAAAACACTCCATCATAAATTGTACCAAGGTTTTCTTAGGTCGGTCTCCCAATGCAGTAGAAATAAAAATGAAAATAAACAAATGGGACCTAATCAAACTTATTAGCTTTTGCACAGCAAAGAAAATCATAAACAAAACAAAAAGACAACCCACGGAATGGGAAAAAATATTTGCAAGTGATATAACCAATAAGGGCTTAATTTCCAAAATATGCAAAGAGCTCACAACTTAACAAAAAAACACACAACCCATTCCAAAAAATCAGCAGAAGACTTAAATAGACATTTCTCCAAAGAAGACATACAGATGGCCCATAGGTATATGAAAAGATGCTCAACATTGCTAATTATTAGAGAAATGCAAATCAAAACTACTACGAGGTACTACCTCACACCGATCAGAATGGCCACCATTAAAAAGTCTATAAACAACAAATGCTGAAGAAGGTGGGGAGAAATGGGAACCTTTCTACACTGTTGGTGGGAATGTAAATTGCTGTGGCCACTATGGAAAACCATATGGAGGTGCCTTAAAAGAACTAAAAACTGGAGTTCCCGTCGTGGCGCAGTGGTTAACGAATCCGACTAGGAACCATGAGGTTGCGGGTTCGATCCCTGCCCTTGCTCAGTGGGTTAACAATCCGGCGTTGCCGTGAGCTGTGGTGTAGGTTGCAGACGCGGCTCGGATCCCGCGTTGCTGTGGCTCTGGCGTAGGCCGGTGGCTACAGCTCCGATTGGACCCCTAGCCTGGGAATCTCCATATGCCGCGGGAGCGGCCCAAGAAATAGCAAAAAGACCAAAAAAAAAAAAACTAAAAACTGAGTTACCGTATGATCCAGCAATCCCACTTCTGGGCACATATTCAGAGAAAACTCTAATTCAAAAAGACACATGTACCCCAGTGTTCCCAGCCCCACTATTTCATAGCCAAGACATGGAAGCAACCCACATGTCCATCAACAGATGTATGGATAAAGAAGCTGTGGTACATATACACAATTATTACTCAGCCATAATAAAGAACAAAACAATGCCATTTGCAGGAACATGGATGGACCTAAAGACTATCCTAAGTGAAGTCAGTCAGAGAAAGACAAAGGGATGTCATATATAATAGGATATGAGATCATTTATATGTGGAATCTAACATATGACACAAATGACTATATCTACAAAACAGAAAGACTCACAGACATAGAAAACAGTTTGAGCTTAGCAGATACCCACTACTATATGTAAAATAAACAATAGGTTCTACTACATAGCACAGCAAACTATATTTAATATCCTGTAATAAACCAAAATGGAAAAGAATAGGAAAAGAATATATAGATATATATATTCTGACTCACTTTGATGAACACCAGAAACACATTTTAAATCAATTATACTTCAATTTAAAAAAAAAGACATAGTATCATGATTAAATCTGTGGATTTGTTTGGTTTGAGGTAGGGAAGCAAGGTGGAATGAAGAAAGCTAAGGAGGAGAAAGGTACCAAAAAAAAAAAAAAAAAGACTCAGGAGGACTCAACTTTAGTCTAGAACCAGTCCTTTTTTTTTTTTTTTAACTCTTTAATTATAGCTGGGCCAAGTCCAGTGATTGGCCATACATGATATGACCTACAAATCAAACCTACAGAGAATACTCCAGACCACTGGGTAACCCAGAAGGCAGCTTTGTCATTATTCTGAAATCCATTTATTTTAACATTTTGTCCTTCTCCAGAGCCTAGAGTGAGATCTGTGTAAGGAGAAGGGGGTGACGATGAGGGGGAAGAGGAAGGGCCACCTGGAAGTCAAGTATGATAAGGGGAAATGAATGACCATATTTTAATTGACTAAGGATTCTGATTAAACTTTGAAATTTTGTTCTGTTAGGGATGCACCTGAACTTGAAGTCATATCCTTATTCTAGTCATATCCACACATCTAGTCCTCTTGTATTTCATGAGCTGATGACTCCAAGGCCATGTGAAACCCCAATTCCCAAACACACATCCGTGCCCGCCCATCACCAACATAGACATGTCCCAAGGAAAGAGATTATGCCTAAAATAAGGAGGGAAGAGAAAAATCACCTGCCATTTTATACGTGGGGAGATGATCGATTCACTTCTATTGCACCAGGAACTATTCTCAAGAACAGAATCCTCCCTCAGACCAGAAAGCATATCTGACTAGGACTCCCCCACCTATTCTGCATATGTCCCAGCATGTTCCCCTTTGATTTCCTGATTGTACCTGACACATCTGTCACTGAACCTCCCCTTGCAAAAAAAAAAAAAAAAACCACACAGAAAACATTCTTGACTATTATCAGGATGTCATAACATAATATGTCCAGGAGTTCCTGTCGTGGCTCAGCCGTTAATGAACCCGACTAGAATCCATGAGGACCCAGGTCCAATACCCGGCCTCACCCAGTGGGTTAAGGATCTGGCGTTGCCATGAGTTGTGGTGTAGGTTGCAGACACGGCTAGGATCCCGTGTTGCTGTGGCTGTGGTGCAGGCCGGGGGCTGCAGCTTCAATTCGACCCCAAGCCTGGGAACTTCCATACGCTGCGGGTGTGACCTAAAAAGACAAATTATAATAATAATAATAGTGATGTGTCCAAAAACCATCCATATAGATGAAATGAGTATGTCTAAGCCCAGAAGTTAGACAGTTAAAGGTTACTCAGGGAAATATAATGAAAACCCAGACTTTGGAACCAGGAGCCAACTAGTTTTCAAAGGCTCCATGCAAAGGCTTAAGTAGACAGTAATGCTGTGTGTTCTTTTTCAAAAGACCCAACTCAACAGTGACCAAAACATTTCTTCCCACTTTAGTCACATGGGTTTCAAGTCTAAGAAAGGGCCACTGAGACCTGGAGCCCACTGCCTAGGCACTTACATAAAGAGGTACTTCGCTGCAGTTCAACTCCATGGCTTCGGCATCTGCAATGAAAATAAACGGAGAGTTATTGCAGGAGCCCCGTGTAACCAACCAGCAGAGCTGTGCCCTGCCCTTCGGCTCACTTTGTAGAGACAGAATAACCCATTAGATGGGAAAACTGCAGAGACAAAATTAGAAAAAAAAAAAAAAAGACTAAGATGCTCTCTGTATAAAGTATCCTTCCCCCTTTCTTCTTTCACATGAATATCCACACATAAGGAAAACCCATCATCCTCCACATTATCCCACTGACTGATCCCAAGCAGAAACTATATCTCAGAAAGCCAAGAAATGCCAACAAAAGCATGCGGCAAGTTTTGTCTTGGTTAATCGCTTCGATCATAGGCTACTCTGAGGTCAGAATCCCCTCTTGGCTGGACGAGGCAGGAGTGCCGGCAGTGACAAGATAGTTTTAGGACCTGTCATTGAGAGCCACAGGGTTCAGTCTGGACAGATGCAGCCCATGGTCATGCTAATCAACCTCTCCCTAGGTAAACACATCCGCACATCCCAACCAGAACGAAAATACATAGATGCTTGCCAAAAAAAAAAAAAAGGTGCACCCAGAAACCAGCCAGCAGCTTAGATAATAGGAGCCTCATTTAAAAGAGATTCATTAGAGCTCCTGTCACGGCTCAGTGGTTCACAAATCTGACTAGTATCCATGAGGATGCGGGTTCAATCCCTGGCCTCACTCAGTGGGTTAAGGATCTGGAGTGGCTGTGGCTGTGGTATAGACCAGCAGCTATAGCTCCCATTCAACCCCTAGCCTGGGAACCTTCAGATGCCACAGGTGCAGCCCTACAAAAATAAACAAGTAAATAAAAATAAAATAAAATAAGAGATTCATTGAAGAGCTTCAGTAGGCCAGGCTTTACGCAAAGAGGACCAGGAAGTGGTCCAGCCCTCAAAGAGCTCATAGCTGAACTTCTGAAGATCAGAAGAAAGTGAAGAGTAGGCTGTATGAGAACTCAGAATAGGGCAGAAGGAGAGACTCACTGCCCCCATCACCTTCCCCTCTCTGCCCCTACCCCCCTGTGTACTCTGGGACAGGGTTCTGCCCATCAGACCACGCCTGGCTCTGTCTCCCAGATGACAGCCTGTACGGTACTTTGGGGATGTCTCTTAAGAAGGCAGACACGTGGCAACCTGAATCGTGACATTTCGTACAGTAATCTCTAAAGGACACACTTGGCCAGGAGCAAAATATAAAGAATTTTCATTTATTTTTTATAAAATCATTTAGCGCACGTATTACTGGGAGTTTACAAACATGCTGGCACTGGCATGCACCTGGGTCACAAGTAACATTCCATGAGTCATCCCGATAGAAAACCGAAGGTCACGTGAGGCCAAGGGGTTGACAGCTGGGCCCTCCCTCGGACCTCATTTTCAACACTTTGTGCCCTGCGGCACTTCATGTAGACCCATTCAAATGGGCGAATGGCTTAAGGAGTCCAGGAAAGAAAGTTCAAATTAAAGACAATTCTAATCACAAGAACGACAAAACTGAGCCTCCCAATCCTAATATGAGCTGTTCATCAGCTACACTATGAAATAAAAATAATGACCAATCCAAGAGCACTGACAAGATTCTACCACTACCCCCGAGATTCGAAATTATTAAGGCATTTAAAATATAAATATATATCCACCAGCACATATACCAGAGCCCTCTCACTAAATGTATCCTGTGTCTCAAGATAATAGTTTTTTTGTTTTTTTGTTTTTTGTTTTTTTTAATGGCCACACCTGCAGCATATGGAAGTTCCTGGGCTAGGAGTCAAATCACAGCTGCAGCTGAGGCCTATGCCGCAGTCATGGCAACACCAGATCCAAGCCATATCTGTGAGCTTCACTGCAGATTGTGGCAACGTTGGATCCTTAACCCACTAAGTAAGGCCGGGGATCAGACCCACATCCTCAAAGAGACAGCACTGGGTGCTTAACCCACTGAACCACAACAAGAACTCCTACATTAGCTATACTTTCACTTACGTTTTCAGTCACACCATACACAATTCCATTCCTTTACAAAATTTTGCTAAACTCAAATAAAATTAGAAGACCCTTTTAAGATTTCTACCTAGTAGCAAAAGAAATGAATGTATTATATAGCAAATGCAGTGCTAAGAAAAAAAGTCTGAAACATACAAAGTAAAAAAACCTAAACTACATTCAAAACTGAGTATTTTAAGAAGCACATTAGGACATATTAAGCCATGTGGGAGGAGTCTGGCTATACACTTAGAAGAAAGTACACGTGGTATTAGATTTTGTCAGATAAACTACCTTTTAAAAAACCCACTTTGAGGTTAAGGATCGGGCATTGCCATGAGCTGTGGTGTAGGTGGCAGGTGCAACTCAGATCCTGTGTTGCTATGGCTGTGGCATAGGCCAGCAGCTATAGCTCTGATTCAACCCCTAGCCTGGGAACTTCCATATGCCTCAGGTGTGACCCTAAAAAGTAAAACAAAAAACAAACAAAAAAAAATTTGGGTGAGAATATGAAGACATTCTGAAGAATGAATTACTTCTTTGATAAATAATGTTCTAAAGGAAAACTGTTTAACTACCACTGACAGGGCAGCTTGCTTTTCGGATAAGTTGACCAAACACTGTAAACCAGCTATAATAGGAAAAATAAAAATCATTATTAAAAATAATAATAAATTTTTAAATAAAAAATAATAAAATTACCGCATGCACAATTCATTCACTCTGTCATGCGTGGATAAGAATATTACAGTCTAGAACTTGAAGTCAAAAGTACACAGCTCCACAGGATGTCAGTGTGGTTCATTTTATAGAAATAAGACCTTAAAACACGGCCAAATCTTCATAATTTCTATAACAAGAAGGGAAGTGACCATAAAAACCTTTGCCACATCAAGGCGTGTGGGTTATATAGCAGCAAAATACTTTCAAAAGTTGCCAAACGTACTGCCTCAGTTACTTACAAAAATAGAAGTGGTCCAAATTTGCTGGGGATTTTAAATGAAAAGTAACTATTTATAGAAGATTTTTTAAAAAGATTTTCTGAATAAATAACTCAGCTTTCAAGAAAAGGGTGCTATTTTAATACATGAAAAAGAAAAGTCATTTCAAAAGAAAAGTTGTAGACAATATACGCCATCCTAAAAACACTTTGAAAAAGTATTTGTATGTTTCCATTTTGTGATTGTGTTGTAAAAATTATTTAAAGTTTTCTACCTACAAAAGCCCTTTAAATTTCTGAAAAGAAAGCTTTCTAATCCATTTTTTTTAAATTCCCAAATGCTTTGTGGATCTCATATTCTTAAAATGCAACAACTTGTGGGAAAATAGTATGGAAGTACCTCAGAAAACTATATATAGAATTACCATATGACCCAGCTATCCCACTCCTGGGTATATATCCAGATAATACTTTCACTGAAAAAGATACATGTGCACCTATGTTCACTGCAGCACTTCTCACACTAGCCAAGACATGGAAACAACCTAAATATCCATTGACAGATGAATGGATTAGGAAGATATGGTAGATACAATAGAATACCACTCTGCCATAAAAAGGAACAAAATAGTGTCATTTGCAGCAACATGGATGGAAGGAGACTCTCATACTAAGTCAGTCAGAAAGACAAATACCATATGATAATCACTTATATTTGGAATCTAATATATGGCACAAATGAACCTATATACAGAAGAGAAACAAACTCATGCACATGGAGAACAGACTTATGGTTGCCAAGGGCGGGAGGAGTGGGATGGACTGGGAGTTTGAGGTTAGTACATGCAAACTACTGAATTTGGAATGGATAAGCAGTGAGATCCTGCTGTATAGCACTGGGAACTATATCTAGTCACTTGTGATGGAGCATGATGGAGGATAACATGAGAAAAACAATGTATATATATATGTGTATATATATATGTGACTGGGTCACTTTGCTGTACAGCAGAAATTAGCGGAACACTGTAAATCAACTATAATAAAAATTTTTAAATAAAAATAAACTGTGATTGAATGATTAGTTAACATAGTGATTTAGGGGCCCAGCAGAGAGTAGACCCTGTATCTCTAATTTCTGGTCTAGGAACCTTTTCCCTGTTTATACTGACACTTAAATAAATTACCCAAACCAAAAAAAAAAAAAAAAAAAAATGCAACAACTTCTGATTCCTGTGCAGGAGGAATGACTAACATCAGAGAGGATGGGAATTTACCAGCTGCATTTAAACAAACTCTTGCATAATTGTTGCACAGGATTAAAACATAAATCCCAGGAGTTCCTGCTGTAGCATAGCAGAAACGAATCCAGCTGGTATCCATGAGGATGCAGGTTCAATCCCTGGCCTCATTCAGCGGGTTAAGGATCCAGCGTTGCTGTGAGCTGTGGTGTAGGTCGCAGACAAGGCTCAGATCCCACATTACTGTGCCTGTGGTGCAGGCCAGCAGCAGAAGCTCCAGTTTGACCCCTAGCCTGGAAACTGCCATATGCCACAGGTGCAGCCCTAAAAAGTAAAGCCAGCATTCACTTCTTTAGTTAAAAGTATGTACATACTACCATAGTATGGTATCTTTTTCAGCTCTGATACTTCAAAACCAATTTCCAAGTAAACAGTACTTTGAACCAGACATTCAAACTGAAGTATCACATGGCATTAAAATTATTAAACAAGGATTTTCAAAATAACAGTACCTACTCATCATATTATTCTCCCTGACATGCATCATATGTCAGTGTTTTTAGTGAGAACAAAAAGGTTATTAATAAAAAAAATTTTTACTATAATACTTAATCCTTATAGCTTTTTAGACTAGAGGTGTACTTGAGACTATAAACTGTTATAGTGTTATGTTGTATTAATAAATACATCAAGTATGGATACATGCTAACATTTTATATTTAAGGGTATATAACAACATTTTGAAGCTCTGCTCCTATAAAGTAAGCCTTTTTCTCTACTTAACCAGGCTCTTTTTCCCAAGTTTTCCTACAGGCTCCGTAGACTAAGGCAGGACCTACAGTGCAGGGCGCTCACAAGAGCCTCTGGAATTCTGTGTTAATACAAGGAGAAGGGTCACCTGAGCTAGACCACGGTGCAAAATCCAATCTCATGCAGTTTTATGAAGGGTCCAAGTTCTCCACACTTTTCTGTCAGTTCAAAGCCAACTCCATCAAATGCCTGCCTCAAATTTAGATTATAATCATGTCAGGCAAAAGGCAAAACATCAAGGGTAAAATAACATATTATTTATATTTTGCCTGATATTAACAGTTTATATTTTACCATTCCTGCCTACTATACCTTTTGTCAAGTCCTTCATTTCCTAATGCCTGCGTCCTCCACCTGTAATTTCAAAAACTAAGATGCAAGTACTTATTTTTTTAAGCATACCGTATTTTTTGAAAGTGTTTCTTGGGAAAATAAAAAGCCAATACATTTCTAATCTTGCCAGCAGACACCACGGAATGGTCTAGGGTCTTAGTACACAGCCACTATTTTTTTTTTTTTTGTCTTTTTTGTTGTTGTTGTTGTTGTTGTTGCTATTTCTTGGGCCGCTCCCTCGGCATATGGAGGTTCCCAGGCTAGGGGTTGAATCAGAGCTGTAGCCACCGGCCTACGCCAGAGCCACAGCAACGCGGGATCCGA
Organism: Phacochoerus africanus; assembly: GCF_016906955.1. Classification (NCBI taxonomy): domain Eukaryota; kingdom Metazoa; phylum Chordata; class Mammalia; order Artiodactyla; family Suidae; genus Phacochoerus; species Phacochoerus africanus. The sequence continues at coordinate 82,896,640 of NC_062547.1, read as the reverse complement.
GCCGCATCTGCAATCTACACCACAGCTCACAGCAACGCCGGATCGTTAACCCACTGAGCAAGGGCAGGGACCGAACCCTCAACCTCATGGTTCCTAGTCGGATTCATTAACCACTGCGCCACGACGGGAACTCCCACAGCCACTATTTTAAATAGTTCTCCTGAAAGGTGAAAAAAATATTATGAAGATACCATCGAGATACAAAAGATTCAATGTTTTATATAGTCTATGAAGAATAAATAATATTCCCATATCTTTGATTGCTAGTTAACTCCAAAGAAAAATATCAGACCATTTTCAACAGGTGAAAAGACTACTTTAAATTAAAAAATAGAGCATTTAACTAGTACAGAGAAAAACCAATTCTTTGAAGTTCTGAGTTCCTCACAGTTGTGCACCTGAATGAAATATTCTAAGACTGATTCAATATAAAACACATGACTAATTTCGTCCTTGAACAGGCTAAAAATTATTGATGTGTATGCCTCATATACTCTACTAACAGATAATGCTCGAATATTAATCAGTACTATAAACTACTACACTTGGAAGGCTAATAATGTGTCAGGCACTGTGTTAAGTATTTTACAAACACCATCCCAGAGAATCCTCAGGGTAGCAGTGAGAAAAATGTAGAGGTCCTAGTGAGCTAAATCTTCATTTACAAGTCCTACAGTTACAAGGTTAACCGAGAAGCAAGATACCTAAACAAAAATATTTAAATGCACGGACTACTTTTAAAATTACAAGCAACAACCCACACTGTTCATTCATCACCCCACCCAATGCCAGCCTCTACCTTCTAGCCATTTTATCTTGTACTTCAAACATGTTTTTGTAGTTGTTTATTTTGGCCTTGGTGTGGTGATCAGATATTGCAGATAAAATATAAATCAACTCAAAAGTGGAAATCTTTTTTTAAGCATGAAATAAAAGCAAATAAAATTGAGAAAAAGAATTTGAGTCCTGGAGAACTTCGAGTCATATATGAAACATATCAATGAGAATATGACAGAGATTCATTAACAAGAAAAAAGAAATCCTCATAATGAAATTATGAAATGAAAGGCTTACAGATAATAATTTCAGTATTAAAGGAATAAAAGCACCTGCTCCCCACCCTATAAAGAAATGGGAGAAGTTCTTGAGTATTTCTAATAAACATGAACCTCATAATAATGCTTTGAAAATCATATGGGATGACAAGGATGTCCTCCTCAGCTATCAGCAGGTTTTGGTCAGAAAAAAGTCACAGCCTTCCCCAAGAAATCTCTCTCACACACGATTCACCTAACGCTCCTTCTAAGAGTGAGCACGGAGTTGACAACTAAACGTGCATTAAGTCACATTGAACGAGGGCGGGCTGGTGTTCAAGCAGCTGCTCCAGAGCCTGTTAATTCTAGCCATGATGCTCTACTGACTTTCAGGAAAAGGAATAAAACAGAAATTTTATAACTATTTTCATAATTTTAACTTCATTTTCAAAAACTAGAACCCCCAACTAAATCTTTTTCCACCACCGTTTCCCATGAATTTCAGTCCCTATTTTTTTCATTTTTGCATTGTTTTTTACGGCCACACCTGCAGCACACGGAAGTTCCCAGGCTAGGGGTCAAATCAGAGGTGCATGCAGCTGCCGGCCTACGCCACAGCCACAGCAAGGTCGGATCCGAGCCACGTCTGCAACCTATAGCACAGCCCACAGCAATGCTGGATCCTTAACCCACTAAGCAAGGCCAAGGATTGAACCCACATCCTTATGGATACCAGTTGGGTTCATTACCACTGCATCACAATGGGAACTCCTCAATCTCTAGTTTAAAGAACTTCCCTTTACGGGGCTTTCCTGATACCTGCTCTCTTGAGATAAGAGAACCTCCTGCATCCATGTCCATTTCACAAGTGCAAAGAAAAGCTCAGCAAAGTTGTGCCAGTGGGGTTGAGGACAAGGCCAAGAGGCTAGAAGTGGCCAAAGCATGTGGATCCAGCCTGCCTGATCCCAGAGCCCGCACTCTCCTTGGCCTCAGCACAGTCCTTTTGTAATATTACCATGGTCTGAAAGACAGCAATTTGCTTGGCCAAAAGGCTGCAAAAGCCTCAGAGCTAGCAATACAGGCTCATGAATGGGCTATGTTTGAATATCTGTTCTACCACGTTTGTTATAACTCTGTGACTTTGGGCCTGTTATTTACCTCTCTGGGCCAATGTCTAATGTGTCAAGTAGAACTAGCAACAGTACCCACACCTCTTAGGATTGTTGAAGGATTAAGGTTTTTGGGTTTTTTTGTTTTTTTTTGTTTTTTTTTGGCCACGCCTAAGGCATGTATGTGGAAGTTCTAAGGCCAGGGATCAAACCTAAGTCACAAGAGCAATCAAAGCCATGGCAGTGACAACACCAGATCCTTAACCCACTGAGCCACCAGGGACCTCTGGATTAAGAGATATGATAGAGTAAAAAGAGAAAACACTGCCTGTCATAAGTACTCAACAAATGCTAGCTGCCACTATTATCACTGCACATTAAGCATCTGCAAGGGTTTTTTAATTGGAAACTTTATTTTAAATGAAAGCACTCAGAGCTTCTACATATCAGACTGATCAAAATGATTCATTGTGGCCAAGAGGGTCTGAAAGAGCCTCAGCCTCATCCTGGCAGCCCAGAAGACTCTCCAGACGTCAGAAACCTGAAGAGCACTGTCCCACATTGACAGAATACTGCCAAGCTCCACAGAATTTTGTTTGATTTTATAGAACCAAACATTCCCCCACCTCCTACAGTTTCAAAGGACAGAGAGAAATGACTATGGGGGTAATTCTACTGCCACCTCAATTTGAAACCTTCTGCCCTTAGAGGGAAAGGTTGATTCTCAGCTCCTTCGATAAACCTAGGGGTGTAGGTATTTATTTATATATGTATTTATTTATTGCCTTTTTAGGGCCACTCCCTTGGCACATGGAGGCTACTAGTCTAGGGGTCGAATCAGAGCTGCAGCCGATGGCCTAGTCCACAGCCACAGCAATGCCAGATCCAAGTTGCATCCATAACCCACATCACAGCCCACAACAATGCTGGATACTTAACCCACTGAGTGAAACCAGGAATCAAACCCACATCCTCATGAATGCTAGTCAGATTCGGAGGAGCCATGACGGGAACTCCTAGGAGTGTACAGTTTCACTTGTATTGCACAACTGTTACACTAATTGGAAAAGAAGGAAAGAACAGTTAAATTAGAGGTAAGGCCACATCTAAGTAAAAACCTTCAATGCCAGCACACTGAAGTGGCAAGAAAAGAGCATTTTAGAAACAAACCTACTGTTGGATACACAGCAGTGTCTACAGTACCTGCTTCAGACTGCAGTTATCTACCTGAGTTAGGCAGACCTAAGCAGTTTTAAGAGAAAGGGTGGAATTATTTGGTGAACTCAGGGTGGGGAGATGCCTGAAGATTAGAAAGAAAGCAACACTATAACCATTCAATAGGATCTCATTGATTCAAACTACTGGAGGTGGGGAGGGAGAGGAGCCAGGCAGTCTGAAAAGGTACAGCCTAAATTAGAGGACATTTATAAACAGGAGCATGAGCTAGCCGCTAACAAAATGTTCCGCCAAACCAGTCACACTCACTTGTACTTCACAGGATGGATTTGCAGACAAAGGGATTAAGCCCTTCAAAAGCTTTTTATAAATCGACTGAATGTCCCCTTTACCATCACACTTATGCTATTAATCTGTTCAGTGCGTCCTTCAAAGCCAATGCAAAGCTCACTCACTCAAGCATCTCGGCCAAGTGACATCCTATCAAGGCATCAGTGTCTGCAGCAGCTACCGATGGCTAAAGCTTCTGTCATGTCAAAGTCAGCTCACTGTCACCATGGGCACAATAGTAGGCAAGCTGTCGTGGGAGGAATAGAAAAATATTTAAAATACTGCCCCTACCATTGACGAACTTACAGCCTGGCTGGGATAAGATCTATAGCCACAAAAGGAGTAATACCACCGGCATGGCAGAACACAGTAGTGTAGGGCGAACATGAAGTGATAAACAGGGGATATCAACGAAGTGGAGGAGGGAGGATCCAGCATGAAGATGGACATGGAGTTAGAGGGTTTCAGTAACAGGTTTGGAAACCAGGGTGAGTAAAGGTCATTAGACTCCTACTTTTATACACAGTCTGTCCCTAAAATACACATACTGAATCTGTGACAAAAGAGAACAGACTTCCAGGGGCCGAGACTCCTTTGCCAGAGACCTAATAATAACACCCCTAATCTCCTGTTGCTTTTCAATCCAAATTTAAACCAAATGTCCTCCAGCTTTTGCTATAATGTGCTTTCCTTTTGCGTTGCCCCCACAATGGAACACATGATCAAGTTTAGTAAGGCCAGTCGGTGCGGACAATTCTCCGCGTAGGCACAGATAATGATCGTATCAAATTTATCAACCCTTGCTTCGCCGCCAGCATCTCACTTCTACTTTCATATTCTCCACTCATGTTTATAAAGCAAGGAGGTAGAGCAAGAAAAATAAGTCACACATATAAAGCCATGCTACTAAAACGGAACTGGCAGGTGTGAAAGCCCACAAGTTCATTCATTTGCTGATGCCTGAAAGCTCAAATTCAATGTAAGAAAGACTCTTTTTCAACGGCAGAGCTATTCCATCTAAGACCTTTAAAGTGGCAATCTGGCAGTGTGTCCCAGAGTGTCAAGAAATGTATTCCTGACAAAGAGGCACGTGAGTTAGGTCCTCAAGAAGGTAAAGGCTGGCTAAGACGCTTGCTCTTACTTTGTGAACCAAAGGATCTCCCCACTTTTTACTTTAATAAAGGAAGAGTAACTCTCCCTACAGTCTGATGCAGGATTCCTGGAAATTAAACGATGAGTTCATGTAACATATGGCCCATTGATGGGCTTTATAGAGTCCATAAACTCCAGAAATTAAGTACAAAATTTTGAGTGATGTGCATTTGTCTGACAAGACTTTATAGCTTTCAAACTCTCAGGGGATCATAGGACATAAAAGACAAAGAACTATTGTTTTTAATCATGCTAGACATCAAAGTTAAAAACTCTTCCTCTGTGAAAAGTCCAAGCAAGAGAGAAGAAAAGACATTCTACAGACTGGGAGAAAATAGCCACAAAGGATTCATATCTGGAATATATTATGAACTCTCAAACAACCCAATTAGGAAATGGACCAAAGACATGGACATTTCGCTGAAGAAGACCTATGAATGGCAAATAAGCACATGGGAAGACGTTCAGCATCATTAGCCACCCTAGAAATGCAAATTAAAACCATAATGGATATTAACCAGATTTATTATAGCGATCATGTCACAACACCATCGGCCTTCCATATCCACAGATGCGGATCCTAAAGATACAAAGGACTGACTGTATTACATCATTTTCTATGAGGGACTTGAACATCTATAGCCTCTGGTATCCCACCGCTGATCCTAAAACCAATCCCCCACAGATACGGAGGAACAACTGTATATACATATAATAAAGCCTTGCATTGTACACATGAAGCATATAATGTTCCAGGTCAGTTATCTCAAAAAGAGAACGTTGGTTCACATTGGAATGCTACAACAGCTGCTAAAGATACTTAGAAAATATAATGCCTTGGAAAGATGTTCATTACATGTTAAGTTAAAAATGAAAGTTATTTAAAATATATAGTACAATTCCCTTTTTTGCAGGTAATATATACACACAAGAGGTATACCAAAGACCTTGGAAGGCTATAAACCTAAAACAAATGCACACACACAATGAGATATCAATACACACCATTCAAATGGCTACAGCAGAAAATAGTGGCATCACCAAATCCCAGAGAGGATGTGGAGAAAAGGAATCACTCCTACATCGCTGATGGGAATGCAAAATAATACAGCTACGCTGGGAGACAGTCTGACAGTCTCTTAAAAACTGAACACACACTTCCATGAGCAATTCTACTGATGGATATTTTTCACTCTGGAAAAATAAAAGTTTACATTCACACAAGAGTCTGTCCATGATTCTTCACAGCTTTACTGCAAGAGCCAAAAGCTTGAATCAGCCCAGGTGTCTTCAACAGGTGAATGGTTGAACTCTGCTGCCTGTGTGCATACATTCATACCTGCATGCATGCACACCACAGTAATACCTACCACTCGGCAATTAAAAGGCGCAAACTCTATAACATAGATCAGTCTTCAGGAAATGATGCTGAGTGACAAGAGCTGATCCCAAAAGGCTACAGACTATAATCCCAGTTATATAATAAGATTTGTGAAATGAGAAAACTTCATGGACAGCAGATTAGGGGTTGCCAGGGGCTAGAAACTCTATGGGGAGGGGTGAGGAGGGAAGTCAGTTGTGATTATAAAAGGGGGACAGGAAGGATCCTAATGGTCTCCGAAGCATTCAGTATCTTGGTGTGGTGGTGAAGGCATGAACCCACACAGGTGACAAAAATGGTACAGAAATTTAAGATCACACATATTAGCGAATATAAGTTAAAGTGGGAAAACTGAACACGATGGGCACATGGTATCACTGTCAATACTGAGCTTTTATACTATAGTTTTGTAAAACGTCGTCATTGCTGGAAACTGGGCAGAGAATATAAAGTTTCTCTATCTTTTTTTTTTTTTTTTTGATCTTCTAGGGTCGCACCTGTGGCATATGGAGGTTCCCAGGTTAGGGGTCCAATCGGAGCTGTAGCCGCTGGCCTACACCACAGCCCCAGCAATGCGGGATCCAAGCCACATCTGTGACCTACACCACAGCTCAAAGCAATGCCAGATCCTTAACCCACTGAGCAAGGCACAAGGAATCAAACCCATGTCCTTATGGATGCTAGTCAGGTTTGTTAACCGCTGAGCAACGATGGGAATTCCCAAGTCTATCTCGTGTCTTACAGTGGAATGTGGGTCTACAATTATATCAATAAAATTGTCAATGTGAAAAAGCATGCTAGAATTTACATATCCCAGTCAGTCTTCTCTCTTGTGGCAGCTACCACAGGTGGTTCCCCAACCCACGCCCTCCTCTGCTCACATTTTCCAATGATCCGGCCATTGCTTAAAGCTTGTTTAAGAATTTCTTTCTCAGCTTGTGATATGTCTTGATTATTGTGGGTAGCAGCAAGGCTTTATCCCAAAGAAGCAATTTGAAACTTTAAAATGTCCAAAAAAATCAGACTCACATGAGAGAAGAAACATGAGTGAACAAGATAGGAAATACTATTTATGGGCAAAAACAAAGCAACTGCTCATCATTAAACCAGTTCTCTTTTGCGGAGTCATGGGCTTAATTTAAGGTTTTAAGATCCAAGATAAAAAGAAAATCACATGTCTTGTTGAAACCCCTTTCTAGAGGCAACGTAAAGTCAAAGGAGTATTTGAAGTGAGGCAATGACTTACCTAAGGTTGCCTTGTCAGGAGGCTAACTCAGACTGCTGAACAGACCGCAGAGAGAAGAAATAGAGGCAGAGAGAGTGGCTGGGGAATAGGTTCATGGAAAATTCTCCTGATACTTAGAAGCCTTTCTCCAGAGAGGTTAACAAATTTAACCAGAGGCGGCAGCTACCACCTCCCCCATAGCTGTCATCTGTATTTCAGGCAGCAAATTGTGGATGTCTGCCACCCCCAGCCACCTCCCCATTCCCAACTAGGAGTCATAGTCTTTGTGGGAACACAAGGTACTCTCTGCCCCTCCCCCCTCCCCAATAAGAATGAAGACATTGTTAAACCAGAATAGCTAGATTAGGGCACCCAATTCCAGACTCTAAAACTACTGGACCGGAGTTCCCATCATGGCACAGTGGAAACGAATCTGACTAGGAACCATGAGGTTGTGGGTTTGATCCCTGGCCTCACTCAGTGGGTTAAGAATCCGGCATTGCCATGAACTGTGGTGTAGGTCACAGACGCGGCTAGGATCCTGCATTGCTATGGTTGTGGCATAGGCCTGCGGCTACAACTCTGATTCGACCCCTAGCCTGGGAACCTCCATATGCCGAGGGTGCAGCCCTAAAAAGACTAAAATAAAATAAAATAAAATAAAATAAAATGAAGTAAAATAACTACTGGACAAATGTGTAAAACCTGGAGACATTCTCAAATGATGCTTTAACATTTTGAAATATGACCTTGAAGATGAAAAGAAATGAGGTTTAACCTTAGAGTCTCTAAATGTTTAATTTTGTTCAGCACATTTACTCAGAACTTCCTACATGCTTACTACTTGGTAAAAAAGCAAACCAAGTATAAGCATCTCCCTTCAAGTGTCCATCAAACTATCTGAAAAGAAAGGGCATACCCATGGGAAACCAGCAAATAAGCTAGAGGAATACACAACGGAACGCCCAGGATAACATCAACATTCACATATTCTACCAAGAGTTATTGAGTACCTGTTATATCCTAGGCAATGGGGACGCCAAGACACATTCTGTCCTAGAGGAGTAAAAAGGAAAGCAACACAAATATAAAATATGTGTGGGATTCTGTGAATAGAGGGAGGCAGAGATACTCAAATCAGTCAGCAGCTGAGGAATGGGGCATGGCTCCCCAAGGAGACGAGGCCTATGCTGAGTCACAAAGAACCGCATAACTGCTTTTAACTAGGGGCATTCCTACCCAGAAAGGCATCTGGAAAGGAGGGCAGGGCATCTTTGGTTGTCAAAGATGACTGCGTTGGGGCAGGAAGGGAAGAGCAGACTAGGAAAAGGAGCTGCTTCAGGCATTCGGCACCAGGGACCATGGATGCAGAGGGCCCTATGACACTGGCTCAACCCTGCACAAAGAGCTGTCCCACCTCAAATGCAACAGCCATCCTTGTTGAAAATCACTGAGGTGGACAAGAGAGGTTCACCAGGTAGACCATGAAATGGGAGGACATTTCAAGCAGAAGAAATAGATACAACTACGTGGAAGCGTAAAAGAAAGGGTTGTTCCTAGAGCTACAAACACTTCCAGGGCCACTGAAAGGGTGTGAAGGATATTAGTGGGAGAGAAAGATGGAAACTTTTTCTGGGCCCCAGAGTTATGTCATACTATTTGGTAACATGGACATCAAGCCAGAGAGTGGCTTTAAGCAGGAGAGGATGTGATCCAAACTGTGTTTTAAAGAGATTATTATGACACGGGTGGAAGATGGGTTGGAGAGAGAGAGAGACAGATCAGAGTCAGGGAAACTGGGTAAGAGGCCACTGCTATTGTTCAGGTAAAAGACCTTGAGAGCCTGATTCAAAGCAATGTCATAGGGAGGGCAAAGAAATGTAAGAAAATAAAGGGCAAGATGGAAAGGCCTTGGGACATAAGGACCAGGGGGAATCCAGGATGACTCTTTGGTTCCTGTTTGGGAAACCAGGTAGATGGCGCTACTGAGCATGCTGGGGAGAGTGACAGGAGACACAATGGGCGACTTGGAGAGAAAACAATGAGTACTGGCCGTGAGATTAAGATGTGAGGACTGGTATTCAAGCCAGGTCAAAAGCACGGATCTGGGGTTCAAGAAAGAAGTCTGGGCCAGAGGGAAAGATTCTGATAAGAGAGAACAGTAGTGAAAGTCATTGGGAGTAAATGGGATGGCTCAAGGATATGAAAACACACAAACTCAAGAAGGGCTTCAAACAAATGTGGAGAACTCCAAGAAAAGGTAGAGGAAAAGGAGCTCATAAAAGGCACTGAGAAGTAATCAGGCTGACATTTATTGAGCACCATTTATTGTGCTAAACAACATTCGCCTAATCCTCACAACCGTAGAGAGTACCTGCTGCTCCTGTCCCCACTTTACAGGTGGGAAAAGAAAGGCATAGAGGGGGCCAGCACCTTGTCCCAAGTCACACAACTACTAAGGGGTAGAACCAGGATTCACATCCAAGTCTGGTGCCAAGTATAAGATCCCACACTCCCAACCATCTGACTACTGCTATGTAGAAATTTAGAAGAGGATTAGTGCGACAAAAATCCAAGACAAGGTAGACAAGGCAGCAAATGCTGTGGCGAAGTGAGGCAAAGCAAGACAAGAACTGAGAAGGAGGAGTTCCCATTGTGGCGCAAAAGAAACAAATCCAACAAGGAACCATGAGGTTGCAGGTTCGATCCATGGCCTCGCTCAGAGGGTTAAGGATCTGGCACTGTTATGAGCTGTGGTGTACGTTACAGACTCAGCTCAAATATGATGTGGCTGTGGCTGTGGCTGTGGCATAGGCCAGCAGCTATAGCTCCGATTGGACCCCTCTCCTAGGAACTTCCATGTGCTGTGGGTGTGGCTCTTAAAAAAAAAAAAAAAAAAAAACCTGAGAAGGACCCTCATCAAGAAGCCCCCGATGGGAGGGTTTGCGGGCCTGCTTGGCCACAGTCATGTTGGAAGGAGCAGCCTAAAGAGGGCAGTGGAGCAGCAACCAGAAGGGAAGGAGTGGAGAAAATCATGTTAAACAGTAAATGGTATAAGATTCAGGAAAATGAGAGAGCTTTGTGGCTGAAGTTGGCAGAAAAGACTGCCAGGAAAAGAGATCTTGGAAGTTCCTCTTGTGGCTTAGCGGGTTAAGAACTCACCATAGCAACCACGAGGATGTGAGTTCTATCCCTGGCCCTGTTCAGTGGGTTAAGGATCCAGCATTGCTGTGAGCTGTGGTGTGGGTCACAGACGCGGCTTGGAGCCCGCATTGCTGCGGCTGAGGCATAGGCCAGTGGCTACAGCTCCAATTTGACCCCTAGCCTGGGAACATCCCTAAACACACACACACACACACACACACACACACAAATTGTTTTGTTATTTTGACTGAGACCCCGGACTCCTGTGATTTGAACAACTCTGACCTACAGATGTTAAGAATAATAACGACAAATTTCTATCACATACACAATTAAGATGTGAAAGAGCATTTGGGATTCAAGATTAAGACAGAAAAGAACTTTCTTACAGGATAAATAGAAAAACAGTATGATGAGTTATCAAAAAAAATCTTCAACTAATAAATTAAACAGCTTGTCCTGACTATTACTAAAGGCATAAAGAAGTAGAAGATCCTGCCTTCAAGATGTTTACCAAGAGACAAGTTCAAATCCATAAACAGTTGAGCAACAACTCAAGAGCTTAAATAATGATTCAATAATTGTACGCAACTGCTTAGAGCATACAAAGGACTGCAGCGAGGTCAAGGAGAATGGGGACTCAGAAGGGGCCATGGCCTTGGGAAATTAGAAGGTTACTGGGTACCACTTCCAGTTTAGTGGAGAGGAAAATGAACAGGGCTTTTGTCTTACTTCTGTCTCTTCATGTGCATGCTTACAAGGGCAAGGGAAAGAAGCGAGAACCTCGAAAGTGCTGGGAGCACAGATCCTAGTACTCGGTGCCCAGTGCTCCAGGGATGTGAACTGTCCCATAATGGGGACAGTCCTGCATCTTGAAGAACTGTGCCATGTTCATCTCTGAAATTTGGACAAAAATTTTAATCTTACTTCTGAAGACTTAGGTGTGCCTTTTCCTCAAAGAGAGGCTAGCCAACCTCAAGTCTCCTCCAGAAAGGGGATCCCTCAAGGGAGATTTCCTACATTCTAGAAAGTCATATGATTGAACTACATAATACTATCCTTGGTGTAATTCCTGGAAAATTAGCATATAATTTCTTTTCAGATTTGCTATTTCAATTCCTAAACAGTTCTTCTAAATGATAACTTAATTATTCAACTCACGAATTATATATTAACACTCATTTTCAGTTAAAAAGGAAAACAGAATACCAGTCTTCAAATTTTCAAAAGATCATGAAAAAATGTAATGTCTACACGTGCATATATTTTCCATTGGAGTGAATGGTTTTATTTTATAGCATACAAGTTCCTTGTTGATAGTCCTCACCGAGAGAGACCAAAGAATAAGGCTGTCTTTCCATCAATCTGAACTTGGACAAGTGGGTGACTCTTAAGACTGGAAGTGCTCCAAGAACTGCAATGCCTGCTGTGAGGCAGGTAGAACTTGGGCCTTTTCCCCACTTGGTATTTACTCACGTCCTTAGGAAAATTAAAAGTCCCTTTCTCACGTCATGTTTTCTACGGCTCTTGCATAACAACGTGTTTCCTAAAGCAACACTGAGCTCATTATTTTGAAAAAATGCACTATTACAAAGGAATTAGGAACTAAATGCTACACTGCAGAACCTAGAGCAGTAAATGCCAAATCAAGGCAGACCTTCACATACCATGAGCTGAACTACACACTACTTGTGCTAGGGGAAAAAAAAAAAACACGATCTGAAAAACTAACACTGACATCAACAGACTATACAGGTGATTGTGTCTCCTCCTCCAAGTTCATATGTTGAACTCCTAGCCTCAGAGACAATGGTGTTAGGAGAGGCTTTACAATAGCCAAGACATGGAAGCAATCTAAATGTCCATCAACAGAGGAATAGATAAAGAAGATGTGGTACATATATGTGATGGAATATTACTCAGCCATAAAAAAGAATGAAACAATGCCATTCACAGCAACATGGACGGACCTAGAAATTATTATACTAAGTGAAGTGAATCAGTAAAAGACAAATATATCATATCACTTATATGTGGAATCTTAAAAAAAGGATACAAATGAACTTTTTTGCAGAACAGAAATAGACTGACAGACCTTGAAAAACTTATGGTTACCAAAGGGGACAGGTAGGATGAGGGAGGGGTGGACTGGGGGTTTGGGACTGGCATATGCACACTGAGGTATATGGAACGACTGGGCAATAGGGACCTGCTTTATAGCACAGGGAATTCTACCCAATATCCTGTGATAATCTACATGGGAAAAGAATCTGAACGAGAATAGATATGCATATATATATATATATATATATATATATATATCACTCAATCACTTTATATTGCACAGCAGAAATTATCACAACCTTGTAAATCAACTATACTTCAATAAAACTTTTTTAAAATGGGGGGGAAGGAGATGGGGCTTTTGGGAGGTGCTTAGATCATGAGGGTAGAGCCCCCATAAATAGAATTAGTGCCCTTATGAAGATAACTCCACAGAGTTCCCTAGCCCCTGCCCCCATGTGAGGACACAATGAGAAGTTTGTGACCTAGAAGAGGGCCCTCCCCTAACCATGCTGGCACCTGATCTTGAACTTTTAGCCTCCGGAACTGTGAGAAATAAATTTGTTGTTTCTAAGTCACTCAGTCTGGGCTACTAAGACAATGCCAAATACATGGTCAGCGCTTAATCAGTATTTCTCATCACCTTATGATTTCTCATCAACACAACTAAATTTGGCTCATCTTAACCCCACTCCCAACATACACACATACACCCACACACAAACTTTTACCTTTCATCTAATTCTTTACATTCCTGTCTTCTAGTAGGTGAGAGCTAATCGAGTGATATAATCCAGGTTAATACGATAATGGATAGTCGTGGTACAAAGTCTTGATCTTCCCTACCAACAAGCCATACCTTGATTCAAAAACACTGACTCAAAGACAGGAACACGGAAGGAAAACAGAACACACAGTCTGGCAAGCAAGTATACTAGCCAAATTACAGAAAATAATCTGTTCCCTGACTCAGTGCGGGTTTACACGCCTGTGTGCATCACAGATCTGTCTAGGTGTATGGCCTATAAATTTAGATGACATATTTGTGGGGGAAAACTCATTTTAGATGAAAGTTCACAGAGCATTTAGTAAAATACCAATACTATACAAAATGTCCTAGGTATGGAATGTACCTAGTAAACTCAATTATAGCAAGGGACTGATTTTTTTTTCTTTCTTCTTTTTAGAGCCACACCCACAGCATATGGAGGTTCCCAGCGTAGAGGTCAAATGGGAGCTACAGCTGCCGGCCTACACCACAGCCACAGCAACGTGGGGTCCGAGCCTTGTCTTCGACTACACCATAGCTCACGGCAATGCTGGATCCTTAACCCACTGAGCAAGGCCAGGGATCGAACCCATAACCTCGTGGTTCCTAGTCGGATTTGTTTCCGTTGCACCACAACAGAACCTCTGCAAGGGAGTGATTTATTAATGGACAGTCTCTAACACCAATTCCAGACCACATCCATGTCCACCGCCGTCAGGTGCTCATAGCAAGTTATGCTCTACCAACACAGCTCCCCTTTCTAATCACATTACACTGTTTGAAAGAAAGACATGGTTCTTTCCTTCATATCTCTATCCTTAAGATGTCACCTCACTCTGAACAGATGGCATCATCCTCTATTTTGAAATCAACATCTTTCATCGACTGGCTGCAGATTAGGCCATTAGAGCGCTTTCTTTCTGCTTCTGCCTCCAATTTCCTCATCCACCTCTTCTCCTGTGTTCTGGGTCCCATCTATTCCCAACTGAGGAGGGACTCTGCATCCACAGTAGTCCAGGATCCTTGCCCTTGAGAACTCATGGCCTACTGGAAGAAACATGCAACTAAACAGCCAATGCCATGTAATGAATATTAGAGTAAAGAGAAGCACTGGTTGGTGGCAGAGAATATAGGAAAAGCGGCAACCCTGCAGGATTGGGCAGGGTGAGTCTGTAAGATAAGCTGACAAGAACTTGTTCATTCAAGTGTTTGAGAAAACAGACTTTCTTTCTGCTGATATGATGGGTTAAATGACCTGAGAACCCTATTGCTCAAAGCATTCATTAGACTATTTAAAAATTACTGCAAATGCGTGCTTTGAACACTGCCAAGAACATCAGGGAGTTCTCCAAAAGTCAAAAAATTAAGACTCACTGAAAAATACAGTGATGACCTACTGAAGAGTCTGGCTGGTCTCAGAAAACCAATATGAAGCGTTTGCCCCGAAGAGTCTGGCTGGTCTCAGTCCAGACGATGAAGTTTAAATGGCCTTTGAAGGCAAGAAACAAAATCATGGATCCATGTGTGGTTGGGAGTTAGAACTGAAACTCCCGCATAAGAGAGTCAAATAGTAAAATATGAACACTAGCAAAAGGAAAAGACAAAGAACTTTGCCTCCACCTAAATCTTTAAAGAGGGGAGAAAAATGTTCCCTAGAAAACTTCAACTGAAAAATTAACATTAAAAAATAGGCCTAGGCTGGTAATGATGGATTTGGAGTTAACTCAGAATTGTAAGACTCCCACGGTTAGTCTCACTGGTCATAGGCTCACAATTCAAAATTATAAAACACTCCACAATACTATGCATCACAAGAAAGATAGTACTAACAGCAAAATTAGAGCCTCAGAACTGCAAATAAATGAACTAAGTACTCTGAAATATACAAATGTTTAAATAATGTTGAAAAAATAAAGAGAATATTTCAAAAGACCAGGCTGACTTGACAAAGGAACAAATAAAACTTCTAAAAATAAAAAGGTATATTTGTTTGAAATTTCACTGGACAGGTTAAATAGTAAAGAAAGAAAAATGAAAAGGTAATCAGTAAACTAGGATTTGAGGCTTAAGAGATGACCCCAAAACCAGCAAAAATCTAGAGAAGGGGAAAGATCAGAAAACATGAAACAGAGGATGAAAAGGTCCAACATACTTTTTACAGGAGTTCCAGACTGAGATAAAAGGGATAATAGAATATTTGAAGAGATGATATTGGAGAATTCTTATTAATTGATAAAATTCTCAGATTCTGAAAATAAACTGAGCTCCAGCAAATCTCTATCTAGATACATCACAGTGAAAGTACAGAACACCGGGAGATATTTAAAAAGAACTCTGGGAGTTCCCATCATGGCTCAGTGGTTAAAGAATCCGACCAGGAACCATGAGGTTGCAGGTTCAATCCCTGGCCTTGTTCAGTGGGTTAAGGATCCAGCGTTGCCGTGGGCTGTGGTGTAGGTCGCAGACGCAGCTTGGATCCCGCGTTGCTGTGGCTCTGGCGTAGGCCGGCGGCTACAGCTCCGATTCGACCCCTAGCCTGGGAACCTCCATATGCTGCAGGAGCAGCCCTAGAAAAGGCAAAAAGACAAAAAATAAATAAATAAAAATAAAAAGAACTCTGCAGAATCATGTCTAGTGTGTGATATTCAAATGATTTAGTAACACAGAATAACATATACTGCATTTTGTATGAGCACAGAGAAAAGTGCAGAAAAATACAAACCCTTCATATTGGTTTTCTTACAATGAGAAAGTGCTGAGAATGATAGACAGGTCTTTTAAAAATCTCTATTTCTTTACTTGTGATACCATGTATTTTTAAATAATAATATTTAAATTTACAACTTAAAAGTACTTTATATTTTTAAACATTTTTATATTTAATGTTTTACATGTTAAATATTGAATATTTTAATCTTTTAAATTCAAAAAATATCCAAAAAAGGAAAATGAATAAAAGAACACAACACTCTGGCTCTCTAATTTTTTTTAATGGTTTTTATTTTTTATATTCTAGTTGGTTTACAGTGTTCTGTCAATTTTCTACTGTAGGGCAAAGTGACCCGGTCACACACATAAATATAGACATTCTTTTTCTCACATTATTCTCTATCATGCTCCATCACAAGTGACTAGGTATAGTTCCCAGCTCAATACAGCAGGAACCCATTGCTTATCCATTCCATATGCAATAGTTTGCATCTATTAACTCCAGATTCTCAGTCCATCCCACTCCCCCTCCCCTTAGCTCTATTTTTTCTTTTTTTTGTCTTTTTTTTTTTTGTCTTTTTGTCTTTTTGCCATTTCTTCGGCCGCTCCCGTGGCATATGGAGGTTCCCAGGCTAGGGGTCGAATTGGAGCTATAGCCGCTGGCCTATGCCAGAGCCACAGCAATGTGGGATCCAAGCTGCGTCTGCGACCTACACCACAGCTCACGGCAATGCTGGATCATCAACCCACTGAGCAAGGCCAGGGATCAAACTTGCAACCTCATGGTTCCTAGTCAGATTCGCTAACTACTGAGCCACGAAGGGAATTCCAACCTCTATTTTTTTAAGCAGTGAGCTCCAAGGTTTCAATTTCCTAATTTCTAAGAATGGGGTGACAGTGTCTACAGCGCAGAACTCTGACGATCAAATCAGCTACTACAGGTAAATCTCCCAATGTTGATAGTTTAGCTCCTTATTTTAAGACAAAATCTGCTTCCCCCTAATTTTCACCTACTAGACCTAAACTGATCTCTGAAACTGCAGAGAACTAGGGTAATCACTTTCCCTTACAATCTTTGATGACGGCTTATCTCGTCAACACTTCTCCATCCCCCTGTTATCTCCTCTTCTCTAGGAAAAGAACTGTTCCTTTGATTATTTCTTTTATAACACTACTTCAAGAACTGCTCGATACATCTGGCCCAAACTGGTCCACATTTACTAAGTGGCCCATTTGGTTAAAGGTAATAAAAGCCACCCATGTCTGATTTCTCTTCCTCCCTCACTCCCCACACTCATTCATTCACTATGTAGTAATTACTTAAGAGTTGCTCTCCCACCATCCCTTCTTTAGCTCATGACTAATCTGGAGCCCCATTCCATCATGCCCCACCACCCTCAGCAGTATTTCAAGAGTCTGTTAGGTGGTCACCAGTAGAACCTTGCCCCCGCTTCTAATCCATCTTGGATACTGATGCCAGGTTAAATACTCAATTTATTATTCAAAGTCAGTGTTTCCACTCTTACTCCACTGGCCAAGAATGCACCTAAGCCTCTAATGCCTATCAAATCAAACACCAGCTTCCCCAATGGACCTCCAAAGCATCCTACAAACATTGTCCATCCCACATGTACCCCACTGGTCGCCACTTCTCCACATAAACCTCACTTGACTCAGACTGATTCCCTGTGGGTCCCACGCCCTGGTTCTACCATGTTACACATCCATGAATCCCTTCCTAAATATTCTAACTCTGTGGCAGGGGACACCAGGGTTTGAATCTTGGCTCAAACCCCTACTACCGTGACCCTGGACTACCTCACTTGCTTCACAATAACTGTTGTAAGGATCAAATGGAGTCCAGCGTGCAAAATCCCTAGAGTGGTACCCACACCTAGTGGGTAGTAAACGGTCCTGCTCTCCTCATGTTCCCAATGACCTCCCTCCCATCTGTTATTTATTTTGCAATCTAACAATCATAGCTCAGCACTTTCTGCTAATTGTTTCTTGTGTTTATCTTTTTTTCCCAGCTAAATTATTCTCTCGCATCCTTTGCTGTGTTCCATATATACCAGAGAAATTAAGAGACTAAGTCCATCATTACATTTTCTTTGATAAGGACTAGAGGTCAAAAGTGACTGTTTTGGGAGTTCCTGTGGCTCAGCAGGTTAAGAACCCAACTAGTATCCATGAGGATTTGGGTTGGATCCCTGGCCTCGCTCAGTGGGTTAAAGGGTCCGGCGTTGGCCATTTGCTGTGGTGTAGGTCGCAGACGCAGCTCGGATCCCGTGTTGCTGTGGCTCTGGCCTAGGCCGGCGGCTACAGCTCCGATTCGACCCCCCAGCCTGGGAACTTCCACATGCTGCGGGTGCAGCCCTAAAAAGACCCCAAAAAAGTGACTGTTTTGAAACACAACATGTTCATTCAACAACTTCTGAGCATCAACCAGGCAACAGGATATTATGTGCCAAGGACATATAACTTAACGAGAGAAACAAAAATCCCAGCCCTTCTGAACCTGAGAGTACAATTTACAGACACCAATTAGAAAATTGTATGAGTACATTTGAGATGACTGTGCTATTTTTAAAACGAATCAAAGAAAGAGGAAAGAGTAGCAGCGGTGGGCAGTGGGGTACAATTTTAGGTACAGTGGTCAGGAAAGACCTCGGTGAGATGGTGATGCTTGAACAAAGACTTAAAAGAGGCAGAGGACAGAGCCATGCAGATGTCTGGGCTAAGAATCTCAGGCAGAGGAAGGAGAGAATGGGAAGTCCTAAAGCAAGGCGGGGACACTGTTCAGTGTGGGTGTGATCAGGGAGCAGCAAGGAGAAAGAGGGAGCAAAAATGAGTAATTTTTTAAAAAGTGAGAACAGGAGCTTATGGGCTGGTGAACAGGTGGCGGTGCTGGGAGAGTGACATGCTCAGAGGGCGTGCAAGCTCCATGCACCCTGCCCTCTGCCTCTCTTCCACCTGGTTGTTCCTGAGTTACATACTTTTTTTAATAAACCGGTAATCTTTTTTTTTTTTTAGGGCTGCACCCACGGCACATGGAGGTTCCCAGGCTAGGGGTCGAATCAGAGCTGCAGATGCTGGTCTACACCACATCATAGCAACATGGGATCCAAGCCACATCTGGGACCTACACCGCAGTTCACAGCAACACCAGATCCTTAAGCCACTGAGCAAGGCCAGGGATTGAACCCGCAACCTCATGGATACTAGCTGGGTTCTTTACCACTAAACTACAACAGGAACTCCTCGGTAATCAATTTCAACTAAAGAAGCACTTGTGAAAACCTGTCCCACTAATAGCAGCACATCTTCAACATCTTTTGGAAGATATTCAGCAACCAGGGGGAATACTGGGAGCATCCTCAAAATACATGTACCACCCCCTGAATGAGTTTCAGACTGAAAGCATGACTTCTTCCTGCTCTGGAAAAGCTGTAAAATCTGAAAGTGACACAGATATTTCCCAAACACCTAGAAGACTCCTCAGTAGCCCATAGGAAAAAAAACAAAAGCAGCTCCACTTTCAAGTATCTCCAAGAAACCCCGGTGAGCTATACTGATTATCATAAGTGTTGAGAAAATTTCCAAATGTACTTCAACCATCAGAGTCACAAAAGCCTCACCCCTGCCCAAAAGGGATGGGAGAGCTGGAGGTCACCACCTAGTGCAAGAGCCACATCCCTCTGGATTAACTTCAAGACCCACGGCCAGTATTTACAGATTCCTACGGCCTCAGGGTCCTCTGAACCTTCAGCGCCCACTGTGACAGCGAGAAAAAAAAATTGAAAACAGCTTGTCTTCTGCCTCCTCTCCAAACTCTACCTTGAGCAGGCTATAGCCCCACAGACATCCTTGTTACTCTATTTAAAAACACAAGTCACATTTGTGTTATTTCACAAAACTGTGTAGTAAAATCATAAATACGCACTCAAAAAAAAAAAAAAAGGACAGAGAAAAACAGAGAGCCTGATCACATAAGCCCTTAGAGATCACCGCATGGGCTTTGGTTTCTGTGAGTATGAAGAGGACTCATTTGAGGGTTCCAAGCTAAGGAGGGACATGATCTGACACAGACACTGACAGTACCGTTCTAACTATTATGTTGCGGGTTGACAGAGGAACCAAGGGCAGAGCCGAGGCCATTGCAATAATCCAGGCAAAAGATGATGGTGGGTAAGAACTGGGTGGCAGCAAGGGAGGTAGTAAGCAGGAATTGGATTGGCTTTTTTTTTTTGTCTTGTCTTTTTTGCCTTTTCTAGGGCCACTTCCACGGCATATGGAGGTTCCCAAGCTAGGGGTCTAATTGGGGCTGTAGCCACCGGCCTACGCCAGAGCCACAGCAAAGCGGGATCCGAGCCACATCTGTGACCTACACCACAGCTCACCGCAACACAGGATCCTTAACCCACTGAGCAAGGCCAGGGATCGAATCCACAACCTCATGGACCACAGCGGGAACTCTGGATTGGCATATTTTGATGGTAAAGCCAAGAGGATTTCCTGACAAATCAGAAGTGGGAGGTGAGAGAAAGTGGGTATCTCCAAAGTTTGAAGACTGAGCTAAGGATGGAATTGCATTAATAGGGATGGGGAGTGGCCAAGATGGTACAGATCTGGGGAAGGAAGCCAGGAATCCAGTTTTGGACACAAGTTTGAGATACCTACACATGGAGAGCTGTTACACGGGCACTGAAATATACAGTCTGCAGTTTATTCTGTGCACCAAGTCCTTTTACTAATTTACTCTTATCAAAGCATTAGTGGGAAAATGAGAAATTAAGAGGAGGAAGAGTAGAGATAGCTCCCCGCCCTTGAGGATGTGGAAATCTAAAAAGGGAAAATGAGGAGTTCCCTGGTGGCTCAGAAGGTTAAGGATCTGGCACTGTCACTGCAGTGGTTCGGGTTGTTGCTGTGGTGCAAGTTCAGTCCCTGGCTCAGGAATTTCCACAGGCCACAGGCACAGCCAAAAGAAAAAGGGAGAATGCCACCTATGGCACAGCCGAAGCTGGTACAACAAAAGGCATCTTCCTTTTCCAACACTTGGAAAGGTATCAATGGAATGAGATGTGTATATTCAAAAGGTGGTTTTGGACACAAGAACACATCACCATGCTGACCGTCTGGGTTCTGGCTACTGTCAAAGTACATGCAAACAACACAAGAAAATGAAACCACATCAACCTTTTTTTTTTGTCTTTTGTCTTTTTAGGGCCACACCCACGGCATATGGAAGTTGCCAGGCCTATGGGCTGAATTGGAGCTGTAGCCACCAGCCTATGCCACAACCACAGTCACGCCATATCCAAGCGGCATCCACAACCTACACCGAAGTTCACGGCAACACCACATCCTTACCCCACTGAGCAAGGTCAGGGATGGAACCTGTGTCCTCATGGATACTAGTCAGGTTCATTAACCACTGAGCCACGACGGGAACTCCTCAACCATTTTGTAATAAAATCACCCCCAAACTCTCCCCTCCTACAGTTCCATCTCCAGATAGAGTTTGGTCTTCAGGAATATTTTCCTTGGACATCATGATTATTTTTCCAAGGAAAAGGAGTTCGGGGTTTCTAATGGTAGAAGAAGATGAGACTAATCACCCGGCAGCCGGAGCTGGCCTGGCTTCCCCCACACGCCTCGCCCTGCCTCCGTCTCATGACTTGGTTTCTCAATGTGTAAATACTGCAGCAGGGGGAAATATTTTCCACTGCCTACACACAGGGCTTTTGTGAGGATTAATGAATTAATGTGTATAAAACACTATGAGCCACTCAAATAAAGGGACAATGAAACCCTATCTGTAAGTTTTTGAGGTCCAGATACAGCAATCTTAACTCTTTTCTTACCCCACTAAAAATTAGACTAAGAGATCAGAAGGTACCCTGCACAGGCCTGAAGAGCTACAAGGAGATGAGGTCTGAAGACTCTCTGTGAAGTTTGATTCTAATATAAAGATTTCCAGCAATGATTCCTCAAGATCAAAATGTAGCATTAGGAGTTCCCGCTGTGGTGCATCAGGATGCAGGTTCAACCCCCAGCCTGGCACAGTGGGTTAAAGGATCCAGCACTGCCCCAGTTGTGCAGTAGGTCACAAGCGTAGCTCACATCTGATCCCTGGTCTGGGAACTCCATATGCCATGCAGTCGCCACAAAATGAAAAAAAAAATTTAAAAAGGAGTATAAAACAGGTTAAAAATCATCCTAACCCAAGAAGAAGCTGGAGTTGGAGTAAAGCTCCCCATGGGGGTTAAATGTGTTGACCTGTGGACCATGTACTAAGCTCTTGCTAGAAGCATGAGAAAACCTGCAGAGAAAATATGGACTTTTGTCTAAGAGCCAGAGAACTGAGCACATCGTAAGGGCCATCCATGAAAAGCGCTTTGTTGAAGGCGGTTTCCCTGATTTTCTAGATGCTGTCCAGCTCCACTCGTATGGTCACGATTAGCATTGAAGTGAATAGGCCACTGTAGAGCTTCTGTTCATTATCCAGAGAGGTGGTTTTCCCAGACCATTCTGACTGCACATCAGCATTCAAACAGCCCTTCACGTTGTCTCATGCCTGGCTCAGACTGCCCCAGATGAGCACACAGTCTAGGGATGAAATCTTCCCGACACAAAGCAAGGATGTGCCCGGGTTGCTGTGAATGTCAGGTTGTCTCACACTTCAACTTTTTATTTCAGAGAAAGCAAGCCAAGTATCTGACAGAGAGTTCCCATTGTGGTGCAGCAGAAACGAATCTGACTCGTATCCATGAGGATGCAGGTTCAATCCCTGGCCCCGCTCAGTGGGCTGGGAATCTGGTATTGCCGTGAGCTCTGGTATAGGTCCTAGATATGGTATAGGTCTCAGATCTGCTGTGGCTGTGGTGTCGGCCAGCAGCTGTAGCTCTGATTCAACCCCTAGCCTGGGAACCTCCATAAGCTGCAGGTGCCGCCCTGAAAAGCAAAAAAAAGCAAAAAGTACCCAACCCAGAAGGCAGAAACAACCAAGAAAAATGACACCATGATGAACCTGAATCCGGACCAAAGATGCAGATGAGTTCATTCCAACAACATTTCTCCGAGTGGGCTGGCACCATCACCTGACCATGGACACCTGAGGCGGGGAAAGTCTGACTCGCCCAAGGTCAGCGTGCTCTAATCCCTGAGCTGCTAATGACTCACGGGAAATTCCGGACTCCAGTTGTGTTGACTGCACGCAGATACTAATCTCGCAACTGATTTCCCTACCTCGGGCTCCAGCTCCCTTCAATCCATGTGGCCTGCAATCAAAGGATTTAATGTCTTCAAACATTGCTTTGGGTGTCCAGGCCCCTCTCACCCACTCCAAACCTCTCGGGGCTCCCCACCCCCGCAAAGGAAAGGCCACACTTCTGAAGCTGCCATGTAGGCTGTGTGGGAGCCTCTTCCAACACCTCCTTTCTGCTCTAGAGCAGACTTTGTGGGGTTCTGCTTGTCTGGTATCTTCCCCTTTTTTCTGTTAGCGCCTGGAGCTCCCCCTCTGGAGAGCTCTCCATCAGGCATGGCTTTGAGAGGAAATAGGGTCCCACTGTCCTTATAGAAGCCACTGAGAATCACATGCAGCCAGGGGTGAGTACGGAGCCAAGGAGCTTCAGCAGGAAATGCCATGGCGCAATCAGGGTCATAGGGAGGCATCAAAGTCTGTTTCTGTTATCACCCAAGAACTATGACTAAGGCACCTTCCAGCTTCTTTCTTATAATTTCCCTTTACAGGCTGGCCATTCTATGAAGGTGGTGTCTCCAAGTATGCCCACCCCAAAATATCTCATGTACACTTCCGCCCTTCTGCTATCTTCCTGGAAAACACAGGGCAGCGGTGCCTGAGCGGGGTAAGCACAGTGCAGGAACCGAAAAGCCAGTCCAGGCACAGGCATGCTGAGTCTTGAAGGATGAATGCAAGGGAAGTAGACCAAAGGGGAGGACGGGGCTGGGGAGGAGACACATTCCAGCACATACGCTGAGGATGGAGAATGTGTCAGTCTATGCGGATCTGCAGTTCCCTCTTCAGAGCTGCGTGCAAGACGACAAGGGGACAAGAGCTGAGACTAGAGACACAGGCACAGCTCTATTCACTCAGCACTTTACCATCTGAGTCTCCATCCTGAAGCTTAAGGGGTGGCTTAGAAGTATGGGCATAAATCCCGAAAAGCCAGAAAGAGACCAAAATTCTGTTTTTCCCAATTAGCTTTCTGAAATTCCCAATATTTACTTTGAATGTACACACTCACTTCCAGAAAACACAACACTATATTAAACCAAGACACCTGCATTAGTTAAGCTCATTCCAAGATAATTTAGCTTGGCAAATATAGCACCCTCCCTAAAAAAAAAAAAAAAAAAAAAAAAAAAAAAACCATCACATTCCTGAGCAAAGCAGGAAAGAGAAGAATCTATAGTGTGTCCAAATGTCAGGTAGTGGAAAGAACCAGGGCAGAGAAGAGTCACGCATATCTGGATTAGGGTTCCAGATCTGTCTCTAACCAGATGTGTGACTTTGGGCAAGTTACTTAATTCAAGCCTCCATTTCCTTATCTGTAAAAGTAGCTAATGATACCAATAGCTACAAGATATTAGAGTGATGAAACCAAATGTACTCAAAGCACCTGATACCCATCAGCCACCATCCCTTTCTTTCTAAGACACAATCCCCCAGCAGACACCTCAGTTTCTGCAAGACATGTCCCTCGCACCCTGGGGCATCACTGGAAAGCCAATGCGCCAGGAGTGGGGAGATGGGGGTTCCCACATGCACCATTGCCAACCGTGAGGCTGTGAGAGGTTAACCAACTGGTCAGGAGCTCCGCTGCCCTCTCTGTAAATTGGGGGCAAACATCACTGCCCACTCCTGGACATGGAAGGATTAAGGGAGGTTCACAAAAGATCCTAAGGACTCCAGAAACATAAACGGTCACCACCAAGTAGTTGTGTACTTAGAAATGACCTTCTCTGAGACATATTTCTGACACCACCTTTGAATTTCCAGTTCAACCACTTTCCTCACGTCACTCATGAACCTACAAAGACTCTTTATTGCTTGTTATGCCTCTTTCAAATTTTGTTTGATTTCCAACTCTCCCTACTGTGGCCCCACCCTACCTGGCCATCAAATACTATTTTCCTCCTGCTCCCCCTGATTTGCATGCTGTCCCTCTTGTGGACCCAAATCACTCCCACCCCTGAGCTGGCCCTCCTGCCTAAAGTGCTCATTCCTCACTTCTTCTGTTGACCTAAGTGGATAAATCCTAACACCCAACTCATTTTGCCTGCTCCATGATGCCACTGATGACCCCAACAAGGAAGCTTTCCTAACACGGAACTCCTTACCAGACTCTCAGTTGATATTTTACTGAAGCCCGTAATCTTTCTTCCCTGCTAGTGTTCTAAACTAAATAATACGCTTCTTGACATAAACAGCTTATACAACTCAACAGCAAAAAAACCAACAATCCAATGGAAAAATGGACAAAAGACCAGAAGAGTCCTTTCTCCAAAGAAGATATACAGATGGCCAACGAGCACTTGAAAAAAATGCTCAACATCACTGATTATTAGTGAACTGCAAATCGAAACTACTATGAGGTACCACCTTATACCAGTCATAATGGCCATCATTAATAAGTCCACAAATAACAAATTCTGGAGGGAATGTGGAGAAAAAGGAACCCTCCTACACGATTGGTGTGAATGTAAACTGGTACAACCACTATGGAACACCGTATGGAGGTACCTCAGAAAACTATATATGGAACCACCATATGACCCAGCAATCCCATTCCTGGGCATATATCTGGACAAAACTTTCCTTGAAAAGGATACATGCACCCATATGTTCACTGCAGCACTATTCACAATAGCCAAAGACATGGAAACAACCTAAATGTCCATCTACAGATGAATGGATTAAGAAGATGTGGTAGATATACACGCTGGAATACTACTCAGCCATAAAAAAGAACAAAATAATGCCATTTGCAGCAACATGGATGGAACTAGAGACTCTTGTACTAAGTGAAGTAAATCAGAAAGAGAAAGACATATACCATATGATATCACATATCTGGAATCTAATATATGGCACAAATAAACCTTTCCACAAAAAAGACTCATGGACTTGGAGAACAGACTTGTGGTTGCCAAGGGAGAGGGGGAGGGAGTGGGAAGGACTGAGAGTCTGGGGTTAATAGATGCAAACTATTGCATTTGGAATGGATAAGCAATGAGATCCTGCTGTATAGCACTGGGAACTGTATCTAGTCACTTGTGATGGAGCATGAAGAGGATAATGTGAGAAAAAGAATGTATATATGTATGTGTGACTGGGTCACTTTGAGGTACAGTAGGAAATTGACAGAACACTGTAAACCAATTATAATGGAAAAAATTAAAATCATTTTAAAATATTTTAAATAATAACAATAAGCTTCTTGAGGAAAGAGAGCCTATCATTTTTATGCCCACTCCCACTCCTTAAAACTTCAAAACAGTGCAACAACAGAGGAGGAAAACATGGATGGGAAGCTCTCAAACCTCTCTGTGCATCAAAACTTCTGTCGTTAGTTCATTCTCATAAACGTTTAACAAGCATCTTCTCTGTGTTTGTTGTCAAGGAAGCCAAGGTGAGCAGGGCAACCTCCCAGGTCTTATAGGCTCAAGGTACAAACAGGTCAATGACACACTTCAGTACAGTGGAGCAATAGTTACAGCACCAGATTTTAACGCAGGACTTTCAACCACAGTTAAAACATAAAACTGCCTCTTCCCTTGCAGGAATTGAACCATAAATTCAGACAAAGATGCATTTAATGTATTATGAGCAAAATATTGGGAGTAACCTACAAGTCCTATATTGACAACAGTATAATAAAGACTTATAATGCAGTCCCTGAAAATGGTAATTTCTGAAGGATATTTACCAAAAAAAATTAACGATATCTAAAGTAAAAACTAAAGAATGGCCCATGTACACACTATGTGACTCCAATTATGTTACGGTGAAATGAGCTGTTCTTTTTTATAATTCAATGAATTTTATTATATTTATAGTTGTACAATCATCATCACAACCTAATTTTAGAACATTTCCATCCCAAACCCCCAGCCCACCCTTCCCTCCCCTCCACCTGTCCCCTTTGAAGCAAGCTATTCTTGACCACAAGTTTACTGTCCCCGCAGGCCCCACCAGGCCCGTGACACCTTCACACAATGACAACGACAAGGGGAGCCTAGGTGAGACATTTAACACCCCCCTTGATCTCCACCAGCTTCCCCCAAATAACAACACCGAATTAAAACTATGTTTGCTTTCAAGACAAACGCCCTCTTTCTAGTACAACTGCTTTCCCTCCACTCTTACTGCACAGAGAAGCTGGAGTTGCCTCTTAACATATGTTAATCATTTATTTCTTCACAGTTATCCACAAAGTGTTGTTATTCTCATTTCATGGATGAGAAAGCAGACTGAAGGCCCAAAGTTACCAGCTAAAAAAATGGCAGAGCTGAGAATCAGAGCCAGGTATATCTCATCCGGATCTCATGATCTGGACCCGAACACCAAGAGCAATTTTTTTTTTTTTTAGGGCCGCACTCACAGCATATGGAAGTTCCCAGGCTAGAGGGCCAATCGGAGCTGTAGCCACCAGCCTACACCACAGCCACAGCCATGCCAGATCCAAGCCAAATCTGAGACCTACACCACAGCTCATGGCAACACCAGATCCCTAACCCACTGAGCTGAGTGAGGCCAAGGATACAACCCACATCCTCATGGATACTAGTCAGGTTCATTACCGCTGAGCCACAATGGGAACTCCCTTGAGAGCATGTACCATCCCCTTCTTAGGTCTAAGTAACACAGCAAACTGCCAAAGCCCCCTGTGTGTCATCAGGCCAGGGCTGGACTCCAGGAAAATCATACCCCATTCAGGCTCTCAATGTAACTGTCTTAAAAGTATTAGACCTAATTATAGTACTTGTCTTTCAAAAGTATTTTAGTCTTGGAGTTCCTGTGGTGGCACAGCAGAAACAAATCCGACTAAGAACCATGAGGTTGCAGGTTCGATCCCTGGTCTTTCTCAGTGGGTTAAGGAT
Source organism: Phacochoerus africanus (assembly GCF_016906955.1). Lineage (NCBI taxonomy): Eukaryota > Metazoa > Chordata > Mammalia > Artiodactyla > Suidae > Phacochoerus > Phacochoerus africanus. The sequence continues at coordinate 82,868,421 of NC_062547.1, read as the reverse complement.
CCAGTGTGGCTGTGGCTGTGGTGTAGGCCGGCAGCTGTAATTCCAATTCAACCCCTAGCCTGGGAACCTCCATATGCCACATGGGTGCGGCCCTAAAAAAAAAAGCACAGTTTTTTGGTCTCCCTGCATTGTGGAGTTTCAGAGTGTGTAGTAACTCCTCCACACATTAATTATCAAGTAACATTTACACAGATAATCTTTTCATCAGAAACCTACCTCTACGGGTCCTTTCAACTAGGACACATCTCTCAGGCTATGAATGGGCCAGATGCCAACGCTTGTAAGTGGGCTGTTTGCAGCTCCTACATGCCCATGGGGGTTAAATAGCTAGACCTGCCCTCAAGAGCCTTTTTGCGTCAAACACTAACCTGTGGGTATTGTCCTAAGTGCCATGTTTACCCATGTTTCCACAGCACAATCAGAGCTCCCATTTAGCCTTTCCCAAACATACTCCCTCCTGCTTCAACCCAGTGGTGGGATCACACCCTTCTCCCTCCCCCACATTCTTGGAGCCATGGAAGCCAGGACACCCCAACTCACATGAAAAACAGGACTGTGTGAGGGGGGACACAGCGGAGGGAGGGAAGTGCTCGGAGGGCCCCAGATCCGTAGTCTGGATCCCCTTCCCTTTACTGCAGGGGGCTGAGGGGGGATGACCCACAGCCCCCTCCCCTGCCACCATCCACCGTGTTAGACACAGTGCCCCTGAGAAAGGCATTTCTGTCCTGGTTTCTCCATTACCCTGCTATTACTCCTCAAACAAGCACACATTCCCTTCTGATATTTTTCCAGGCACTTTTTCTACTGGTAACCAATAGAAGCATACAATGGAAATAACAAACAAGAGTTGGTTACAAAATATAACTTAAATTTACTCAGAAGAGCAAGTTCAAGTGTTCGGTCCTTGCTCTATTTTACTCCCTAGGAGCACGCCCCCAGGCAAGTAGTTTCCTGTCTCTGAGCTGCCATTCTGGAATCAGTAAAACTAGAGGGCTGGACTACCCTATGGCGACAGTGCCTTTAGCATAAAGAGTCGCAGTAAAACCTCTCCCAATACTCAGAGCGTGTGTCTGAAATTTCTGAGTCTTCCTTGCTCTACCAAAAAAACCATCCTTGTTCCTTGTTCCAAACCCTCCTCGAGCCCTCCCCTTCTACATCAGGTGTGCCTGGGCCCCTCCCCTTCTCCAGCCCTCTAACCAACTCTGTCACCACCAGGAACAACTCGAATGGGCAAAAGGCTACATAAATGATCAATGTATATATAAATGATAAATGTATGTATAAATGTATAAGTGATTGGTTAAAAGCCCAAAATTTAGGTTCAGATATGAGTGTCAATCCAGCTTGGAAATTTATTAGCTTGTGATCCAAGTCAGTTAGTCTAAGCCTCTGTTTCCTCATCTATAAAATGGGGATCATAATAAAAATATTGCTTAAGACTGCTGTAAGAAGAGGTGAATAATACACATAAAGTCCTTAGAAGCCTGGCACATGCATGCACTCACAATGCCATTATCGTGGTGGTGGTGGTGGTGATTATTACTGCTATAAATATTATCTTCCTGAAGGATACTACGGCCTGATTGAAATGAAAGTCTCCCCAAAGGATGTCTGACATATAAAAGTCAACACTAGGAGTTCCCGTTATGGCGCAGCGGAAATGAATCCGACTAGGAACCATGAGGTTGCAGGTTCGATCCCTGGCCTGGCTCAGTGGGTTAAGGATCCGGCATTGCCATGGGCTGTGATGTAGGTCACAGATGCAGCTCGGATCTGGTATAGCTGTGGCTGTGGTGTAGGCCAGCAGTTACAGCTCCGATTAGACCTCTAGCCTGGGAACCCCCATATGCTGCGGGTGGAGTCCCAAGACAAAAAATAAAATAAAAATAAAATAAAATAAAATAAAATTCAACACAGAGCCACTCCAGAGACGGGAGGAAAAGCATTTGTTTGTAGGGAACATTGAAAGTGTTTGTTTGTAGGGTGAGGGGAGCTGTCATCGAGCAATGGGAGGAGGAGACGCAGTCCTGTGCATTTACCCTTCCTCCATGGCCCCCCATTCTCCAGAGAAGGGGACCCTGACATCAAGGGCTAGCCCAGGAAAGGCATTTCTGCAGCCACTTGACTCAGAGGCATGCAAGACAAGCCTGTGCAAGAGAAAAACAGCTTGTCACATCTAGAATGTGACACTTGTTTAGGGAACACCATGTCCCCTACTTCATTTACTGAGAAGCTGCATTCACATTTCATTTAAAATTCTAGGAATTGCTGATAAGTTTTCCTGACTTGTTGACTTCCAGCAATCCTATGATTCACATGTAAAAGAGCATCATCTGCCTCTGTCTTCCAGCAACAATAGATTTGTAATAGTATTTCCCAGAAATGGCATATTTCCCCAAGGACTGAATAAGAACTCGCTGTTAGGGGTTCCACACAAACAGCTCCATCTGGTTAAAAGTGCAGAGGCACCCTCAACCAAAGCAAGATTCGGTATTTCAGGGACAATGCGAATTTTCTGGACACCTGACATATTTTCTGAAACATGATTCATGAAACTAGAGGACTTGCCATCATATCAGAATGTGGACATCAATACAAAGCATCTCTGGATATGAGTTCACGGCAAATTTAATCAAATAAAATCAAGGTAAAGCCACTCCCCTGAGGACAAAATAACTTTGGACGTACAAGAAGGAGGATTATCTGTATCAGTGAGGATTATCATAGGCACTCGTCTAACAATGAAGACAGTTGAAAATTTTAATGAAATCCCCAATTGTTTTATTCATTCACTTAACTAACCTTTTCTGGGTAATCAAAATGTGCCAAATACTAACATCGAGAGAAAAGATGACTTGATCTTTGCCCTTAAAACGTTCAATCCGGAGTTCCCGTCGTGGCGCAGTGGTTAACGAATCCGACTAGGAACCATGAGGTTGCGGGTTCGGTCCCTGCCCTTGCTCAGTGGGTTAACGATCCGGCATTGCCGTGAGCTGTGGTGTAGGTTGCAGACGAGGCTCGGATCCCGCGTTGCTGTGGCTCTGGCGTAGGCTGGTGGCTACAGCTCCGATTGGACCCCTAGCCTGGGAATCTCCATATGCCGCGGGAGCGGCCCAAGAAATATCAAAAAGACAAAAAAAAAAAAAAACGTTCAATCCTATGCGAATGACAGACTGAAACAGATTATATGCACAATGTGTCACAGGCAATACCAAGTGGTAGGATCTAATGAGGATGCAGGAGTGGACACTGTTAGAAGACATGTATCAGCCCACAGTTGACCCAATATCCATTCTCCCCTTCGTTTTAGTGGCAGGATCCTTTAGTTTTACCTGCACACATGGCCAACCAGCTAATGCTGCATGGCCCAACATGGAAGCCACTACTACACCTGGCTCTGAAACACCTGAAGTGTGGCTAATCCTCCATGTTGAAACATCTGAGTTATATTGGGCTAAATTTACTGGGTTAATTTCTTTCTTTCTTCCTTTCTTTTTTTTTTTGGTCTATTTAGGGCCACACCCGTGGCATATGGAGATTCCCAGGCTAGGGGTCTAAATCAGAGCTGTAGCTGCCGGTCTACACCACAGCCACAGCTACGCCAGATCTGAGCCGCGTCTGGGACCCACACCACAGCTCACAGCAACGCCAGATCCTTAACCCACTAAGTGAGGCCAGGGACCGAATCCACAACCTCATGGTTCCTAGTTGGATTCCTTTTCACTGTACCACGACAGGAACTCCCGCTTTCTTTTTATTTTTCAATATAGTTATTAGAAAATTTTCAAGTTCCTGTCGTGGCACAGTGGAAACGAATCCGACTAGGAACCATGAGGTTGTGGGTTCAATCCCTGGCCTTGCTCAGTGGGTTAAGGATCTGGCGTTGCCGTGAGCTGTGGTGTAGATCGCAAACTCGGCTCAGATCTGGCGTTGCTATGGCTCTGGTGTAGGCCGGTGGCTATGGCTCTGATTAGACCCCTAGCCTGGGAACCTCCATATGCCGCGGGAGCGGCCCAAGAAATATCAAAAAGACAAAAAAAAAAAAAAAACGTTCAATCCTATGCGAATGACAGACTGAAACAGATTATATGCACAATGTGTCACAGGCAATACCAAGTGGTAGGATCTAATGAGGATGCAGGAGTGGACACTGTTAGAAGACATGTATCAGCCCACAGTTGACCCAATATCCATTCTCCCCTTCGTTTTAGTGGCAGGATCCTTTAGTTTTACCTGCACACATGGCCAACCAGCTAATGCTGCATGGCCCAACATGGAAGCCACTACTACACCTGGCTCTGAAACACCTGAAGTGTGGCTAATCCTCCATGTTGAAACATCTGAGTTATATTGGGCTAAATTTACTGGGTTAATTTCTTTCTTTCTTCCTTTCTTTTTTTTTTTTGGTCTATTTAGGGCCACACCCGTGGCATATGGAGATTCCCAGGCTAGGGGTCTAAATCAGAGCTGTAGCTGCCGGTCTACACCACAGCCACAGCTACGCCAGATCTGAGCCGCGTCTGGGACCCACACCACAGCTCACAGCAACGCCAGATCCTTAACCCACTAAGTGAGGCCAGGGACCGAATCCACAACCTCATGGTTCCTAGTTGGATTCCTTTTCACTGTACCACGACAGGAACTCCCGCTTTCTTTTTATTTTTCAATATAGTTATTAGAAAATTTTCAAGTTCCTGTCGTGGCACAGTGGAAACGAATCCGACTAGGAACCATGAGGTTGTGGGTTCAATCCCTGGCCTTGCTCAGTGGGTTAAGGATCTGGCGTTGCCGTGAGCTGTGGTGTAGATCGCAAACTCGGCTCAGATCTGGCGTTGCTATGGCTCTGGTGTAGGCCGGTGGCTATGGCTCTGATTAGACCCCTAGCCTGGGAACCTCCATATGCCGTGGGTATGGCCCTAAAAAAGAGAAAAGACAAAAAATAAAAATAAAAAAATTTTAAGTTACTTTTCTGGGTCACACTATTTTAGACAGTGCTGAGCTAAGGACTCTATTACCCAGCCTCCCCTGAAGTTAGGTTGGGCATATGATGAAGTCTGGGCTAATGAGCTGTGAAGAGGAATACTGTACACAGGGTCTGAGTCGAGCTCTTCAAAGGAAGGTGTATGGCCCCCACAACCTCCTTCCCTGTTCTTATTGGTCAGATGCAGGTGTGGGGAGGTGAGCACCCAGGCCAATGAGGATGGGGAAGCAAGAAAACAGAAGGCACATGGTCCCAGGACAACTTCATACAAAACACACTACTCTCTAGTTAGATTTTTATGTAAGGGAAACACTTGTCTTTTTTACTTCTCTCTAAAGTCACCTCAACTGTATTCTAGCTAATACAGGAAGGTATGAGAGGTCTCCTAAAGGGGCCCATACCTTCAAGATGTTCAAAGACATCTTCAAGAACATTCGTTAGCCAGGTGAAGCAGAGAGGTATATTGATCGTGAGGGTCAGGGGCAAAAAGAAGGGTGTTTAGGACAGAGGAGCAGACAGAGCCAAGGCAGAGAGATAAGCGTCAGTGAGCTCTTAACCAAGAGCACAGACTTGGAGACAGGATGCGCTGGAAGATGGAGAAGTAGCGCTAAAGCATGAAGCCACAAAGGCCAGTCCAATGCAGGAAAGCCTTGAATGATGGGTTGAGAACCTTTTCTTCACATAGGAATGGAGAACTGCTGAAGACCCCACCTAAGGAGGGAACAATCATTTTGGTGTCAGTGCAGAAAGTGGATTTTCAGGAGCCCAAAGCAAAGGCAGGGAGCCAAGGAGCAACTCAGATAATGTGTGGTCTGTGTGCGACGTGCAGCAATAGTCATGTAGAGAAGATGGGACAGAACTAAGACCTATTCAAATGGTCTGGTCAAAGAAGAGGGACAAGTAACAGATGCTCAGCCTTCTGGGTTAGAGGAGGGTACCAACTAAGGCAGGAAGAGGGGTCATTTGGGACAGAGGAGAGAGGTGTCAAGCTCCGTTTCCAACACAGAGATGGCGCCATCTGTGCCAAAGTGCGTCTTTAACAGCTGTCCCTTGCCTAGAGGTTAAATATGGCACCAGAAATAAGGATGCAGATTCCAGGGGGCATTTATGTAGACACCCAGCATCCACAGACATCAATGGCCCAAACCAGGGGACAGTAATGACAAGAGGAAGGAGAGAGGGAGCAGGGGGGTAAAAATGAAAGGAAATCACAGGGATGAAAGACCCTGCTGAGACTCTCCAGGCTTTTCTCAAAAAAGTAAGTAGAGAAATAAAAGTGCACAAGACTTGGAGGGGGAAGTGGAGACTAAAAAGGAGTTAAAACTACGACAAAAATTTAAAACAAAACTTTTGTCCAAAACGGCTCTCTTAATCTCCACATGCAATTTTATCAGTAATAAAGGCACATCCCAAATGACTTAGAACACTTCATTTTCTCTATTTCATTGCCATGCCTTCTGATGAAGGATCACACATAAAGATATGATTCCATTTCGAGTTTTATTCAAAATTAAAATTACTCAGAATGAGATTAAAATTTCAAGGTCCTAGTGAGTAGCTTCCTTTCAGGATTCCAAACCCCTGGATCTGCTGTTTTTGTAGAACTTGCATATTCACTTTGCCTGGTTTTCAGGAAACAGCCTGAGAAAAAATTCCATCAATTCTGAGTTGTGGAAATGCCGGTGTGATGGGGAACCCCAACAATCCACTTCCTGAAACACCCTTAAAACGCGTTACCCTGAGCAAGCTGCTTAATTAACATCTCTGAGCTCCTCTTTACTCAGCTTTAAGGTGAAAGTCTACCCTACCTTCCTACCTCCCAGAATTGTTGAGGATTGAGTGAGATGTAAATAGGAGCCCTCTGTAAACCGTTGAAGGATACACAAATTTTCTTTTCTTTTTTTTGGGGGGGGGGGTAGGGGGAGGAGGTGCACCTGCTGCACAAAGAAGTTCCCAGACTAGGGGTCCAATCCGAGCTGTGGACGCCAGTCTACACCACAGCCAGAGCAACCCCAGGATCCCTGACCCATTGAGCAAGGACAGAGATCGAACCCGTATGTTCATGGATACTAACTGGATTTTTTCCACTGCGCCACAACCAGAACTCCCAAGCCTTCTTACTTTTTTTTTTTTTTTGTCTTTTTAGGGCCATACCCTCGGCATATGGAAGTTCCCAGGCTAGGTGTCAGATCAGAGCTGCAGCTGCTGGCCTATGCCACAGCCACAGCAATGCAGGATGCAAGCCTAGTCTGTGACCTACACCACAGCTCATGCCAGGGATCGAACCTGCATCCTCATGGATACTAGTCAGGTTCATTACCGCTGAGCCACAATGGGAACTCCAAATTTTATTTTCTCTTACAGAAGAAACTCTGCTAGACTACTAAAATTTCTTTCTTGGATACCAGCTAGTGGATGGAGAGAAAGCAATAGCAATGACAACAATAATAATAATAATAATAACAATAACTAATCATGATTTTCAGAGAAAGTTTCACAGGCAAAAAAATAAGTCTATACCAGTGGAGTTTAATCAGATTCCCAGGTGCCACCTGCCAGAGAGTCTAATTCAAGTGGTCTCAGTGACCAGGAAGCTGTATTTCAAGTCCCTTCCCCTCCCCCCACTCAGGTGATTCTAATGACCAGCTAGATCAGAGACTCAAAGCTAGAAAACCCTGTCCAGATCATAGAACCCTTTCACATAAATTGTAACTTGGCTGGCTGGCTTCTGTGGCTGTCAGTTTCTCCACTCATGCAGTATTTATTACGTGCACCCACTTTGCACCAGACATGGAGCTAAATGATAGGAGCCTACGGCCTAGTGGGGGAGATGATGACAACATGGAGCAGTGAGTGCTATGACAGAGAGGACGTGGGTCCTTACAGAGCACAATGGGGGCAAGTGGGCAACTGACCCAGACTCCAAGAAGAAGAGGCGGTAGCCAGGTTTTTGTAGGGAGCAGAGGAGTGCAGAGAAAACGGAAGGGCGAGCAGAGGGAAAAGCGCAAAGGCAGAAAACCAAGCTGTGTTCAGAGAGCTGCCTGAGATCTGTCTGGCAAGAGGAAGGCCATGGTGTTCCCGTTGTGGCGCAGTGGTTAACGAATCCGACTAGGAACCATGAGGTTGTGGGTTCGATCCCTGGCCTCACTCAGTGGGTTAAGGATCCGGCGTTGCCCTGAGCTGTGGTGTAGGTTGCAGACGAGGCTCAGATCCTGCGTTGCTGTGGTTCTGGCACAGGCAGGCGGCTACAGCTCCGATTAGACCCCTAGCCTGGGAACTTCCATATGCCATGGGAGAAGCCCAAGAAATGGCAAAAAGACCAAAAAAAAAGAGGAAGGCCAGAGAGGAATACAGGAGTCAGGGAGTTCATGTCATAGAGCAGCAGAAATGAATCCGACTAGGAACCATGAGGTTGTGAGTTCAATCCCTGGCCTTGCTCAGTAAGGATCAGGCATTGCCGCGAGCTGTGGTGTAGGTCGCAGATGCAGCTCAGATCTGGCGTTGCTGTGGCTGTGGTGTAGGCCAGCAGCTGAGGCTCTGATTCAGCACCTAGCCTGGGAACTTCCATGTGATGAGAATGAGGCCCCTGAGCATGCGGCCCCCCAGAAAAAGAATACAGGAGCCAGACCAGGAGGGGTTATGGAAACCATGAGGACCTAGTGAAGGATCCCAAGCAGAAAACTGATGGGCTCAGGTTTGTATTTTAGCACCTTCACCATGAGTGCAGTGGAAGGTGGGTGGTGTGCAAGGTGGGAGGCAGGAGGATGCAGACAGGGGAAGGGAGCCTGGAAGCAAGGGCTGTAGTTAGGAAACCATCACAGTGGTTTAGAGAACAGTGAGGCCTGAACTGAGGACACAGAGTGGAGATCACAGGAAGAATTCCACGAAAACGAACTCAGGGTCTGCTAGTTTAAATGCTCCTCTATACCCTCGATTCTAACTTGGCAGATAACAGATGATGGGAAGATACAAACTCAGCCTTCAGGGTGACCCTCACAGTGGGGCACCTGGTGGACGCGATACCTACCAAGAGCAGGTCATTTAATATCCCCTCCTCTACATGACAAAATTTTCAGTAATAGTTTCTTTTTTTATATTTTTTTTATTTTTTTTTATTACTCAATGAATGTATCACATCTGTAGTTGTATTATGATCATCCTAATCCAATTTCACAGGATTTCCATTCCACAACCCAAGCACATCCCCCCACCCCCGAAACTGTCTCCTCCAGAAACCATAAGTTTTTCAAAGTCTGTGAGTCAGCATCTGTTCTGCAAAGAAGAGCAACAGTTTCTTAAAATGCCTAATAATGGCAGGAAATGTGGGGGAAAAAAATCTTTTCTTATTGAACTACAAAGATATAATCATGCCAGTAAAAAAAAAAAAAAAGTAATGCACATGTAAATAAAACTCTTAAATGTGTTCCAAACACACACTGAAAGCCAGTCTTGGTCTTTTAGTTTCAAAGCAAATTTCCAAAGACACACTGAGGGGGGGGGGGGGGTTCTTTTTGTTTTTCTTTTTTGCTTTTTAGGACCACACTCGTGGCATATGGAGGTTCCTAGGCTAGGGGTCAAATGGGGACTGTAGCTGCCAGCCTACACTACAGCCACAGCAATGCAAGATCAATAACCCACCAAGCGAGGCCAGGGATCAAACCTATGTCCTCATGGATACTAGTCAGGTTCATTACCACTGAGCCACAATGGGAACTCCAGGAAAGCAGGTTTTGTCTTGGTTTTCTTTACCATCACTCTGCTATCATTGCTTTCTCCAAATCGACTGTTTAAATGTACTGTTAAGTAGCACTACAGAAACTGGACCTGGACCTGAAAGAAGCTGAAATGATACCAAATCTTTGCATTTACTCTCAGAACAAACATGTACATTATGTGTTAGGGACAAGTTATATAACCAAGGGGTTATCTGAATTAAATTACATGTTCAATACAATGTTTATTAAGTCATTAAAATGTGCTAGTTTGAAGCTTGCAGAGATATAAAAATTTTTCTTGTCTTTTCAGGGCCACACCCATGGCATATGGAGGTTCCCAGGCTAGGGGCTGAATCAGAGCTACAGCTGCCGGCCTACACCACAGCCACAGCAATGCCAGATCTGAGCTTCCTCTGTGACCTACACCACGGCTCACAGCAACACCAGATCCTTAACCCACTGAGTGAGGCCAAGGATCAAACCGGCAACCTCATGGTTCCTAGTCAGATTTGTTTCCATTGCGCCACGATAGGAACTCTATTTCAGAGATATTAAAATGCTACAGTAACTACAGGATTATTACAGAACTTAGACCAATAGAGGGATTTTAGAGAGAAGAAGTAATATTAACAGATAATGTTTACAATGGCTGGTGCATGGTGATAGTAAAACCAGACTGAGTGAAATTGATTTTAAGTGCTTTTCTGCAGAAAAACTGCTCCCTTATTGTCAACAGCCTGGCCAGGCGAGGAGGAAGAGGAGGCATGACCCTTGCCCACCCTCAAGATGCCACTGAAACTGAAAAGGCCCAAAGGGACAGAATCAAGGCCAACGAGGAACAAGTGCAGAGCAGGAGAGAGGTGCACAAAAGCAAACAGATAAATCCATGAGAGTGCCAAAATGAGAAGTCACCTTCCAGTTCAAAAAGCAACACACTTAAAATGCCAACCGGCTGCTGGAATGCTTAAAAATTCTAGAAGCAGAGCACAGGTTTTAAGACATCAGAATTCTGGGTCTAGAATATTGTGCCTAGTCTGGAGCTTTCCCACTAAGAAACAGCCATGACCTGAACTTCGAAGTTGTAACTGACCAACCAGACAGTGAGTGTATGAGATTCTACGGAAAGTATTAACTTCTATTTTTCATCTTGGAAAGATTTTTGATGACATGCTCTGCAAAGGAGATCTTCTACCACAGATGAGTGTCTTACCTAAATTGTGACAAGTGTCAAAGATGGGACACTTCGTTTCACTTCGAAGACAAAGCTGGCAATTTAGAGGCAGTGAAAACTTTGGATCGGCTGAATACTGCATAATCTCTCCTTGTCTCTATTACAGGTGGACAGGCTGGATTTTCCCTCTAAGCTTCCTGAGCGACACCACAGGAAAGTGAAGAGAGAAAGGCACCCCACAAACTGGAAGGGATCAATAAACAAACCGCTGGACCTAGAGCAGGCTGTTTAACCTCCCATATCTCCTTAGCTTCCTTATCTATCAAACAGATGAGGTTGTTGCAGGAATTACAGATAACGCACACAAGGCTCCAGGCCTAGTGCTGAACAAAGAGAAAGCAATTAGCAAACGGTTCTCATCACCTTCATTAACTCCAAACCAAATGACACAAAGAGGTCTTTCTATAGCTGATGAAAATCTCACCCAATGCACCCTGTGATAGGGCCCTCAAATGCTACAGGGGCTGCTTGGATGGTTGGATAAACCTCATAAAAGCTTCCTTTCTCCAGCTGTGCAAAGACATGAACACAGCAGTTCTATCAAAGGCCTATGACAATCACACACTTAGCTAATCATTAAGAGACATCCCCAACTTCTGCGGTAGGAATATTATGTACCCTGCCCCCTGCCACCTGCCGCGATCCAGAAGTGAGACTATCTTTTTCCAACTGTGTGAAACACAGTTCATTCCCAGGAAGTAACCACATGTCAAGTCTCCAGGGTAGGGTTGGTGGCCTAGTGGTTAAGGATTCAGCATTGTCACTGCTGTGGCCCAGGTTCAATCCCTGGCCCAGAAACTTCCACATGCCACGGGTGCATCCAAAAAATAAATAAATAAAAGACTCTAGGGTAGGAGTTCCCGTCGTGGCGCAGTGGTTAATGAATCCAACTAGGAACCATGAGATTGCAGGTTCGGTCCCTGCCCTTGCTCAGTGGGTTGACGATCCGGCGTTGCCGTGAGCTGTGGTGTGGGTTGCAGACGCGGCTCGGATCCTATGTTGCTATGGCTCTGGCGTGGGCTGGTGGCTACAGCTCCTATTGGACCCCTAGCCTGGGAACCTCCATGTGCAGCGGGAATGGCCCAAGAAATGGCAAAAAAGACAAAAAAAAAAAAAAGACTCTAGGGTAACCAGTATATACATAGGCCGAATCATTTCTAGTATGAAGACTCAAATGACAGCAGTAACACAACTTTACAACTGAGCATGCCTCCCAAGCAGAATGAGATGAGAGCAAAAATCTCTTTTGCCCATGCTTGCCTTTTTCTTATGACCACCAATCCAAGAGAGATGGGCATTTTTGTTACAGGCTTTTAAGGATCAGAAGAAACCAATACTTGGTGCCCCTGAAAAATTCTTAATGAAAGAGTGAGACAAACATTTACAAGCCATTTAAGCATACATAGTCCCACCAATATATGAGAGAAGTACTTCCAAAGCCTCTTTCAGTGGGAGTTTATTTCTTCTGAAAGGAGGACTGTGGTCTAATAAAATGCCTCACTAATGCTTTTTCTCAAGTGGCTTTATACTCTAGCTACACCATCGAAGAAAGGAAAACAGTGCTTTTTAAGAGGTTTTTGTTTGTGTTTTATTTTTTGCAACCTCTAGTACAGAACCAGGGGTTCCTACAAGGACATGCAACTCATCAGCCCTTTTCTTACACCGCAGGCCTCTTTGAGACCTTCCTCCCCTAATTTGAGTTGGCTCTACATTTTCCTCCCATGTCACCAAATGCAGAGGTGCTAAATTAACCAAAAGATGCAGGACTGGTAGAGTACCAGCGGATCACATGCACTGCTTTTCCACGTGTACATTCACCGAGTTATGCCATAAATAACTTTTTGCAAACAGAGCTATAATTTTTTCAGACTTTGGTTTTATATGTGTATATTATGCAAACTTTCCAAAGTATCTCCATCTATAATTTTCATTTGATTGCCAAACTATCAGTTTTATCTAGAAGGCTGGTAACATTCATAGAAGGGAAACCCAGAAGTGCCAAACACTCTATCAAAGTTCAACTAGGTTTGTACATCCGATCTCAAGTTTAATTTTGAGACTAAGTGGGAACACTTGCACTTTACCCAAAAGTGGCATGTTAATAAATCCTTAACTAGGGTGACAGAATTATTTTTTTAAGTTTTTTCTAATGTCAATAGCACAGAGGAAAGTTTCACTTTGACCTCTGCTGGCTGAAGTTTTCTTTGGCACTAAAATACCAAACTCTGCCAGACTGATAGGTAAATGGCATTCTGATGCAAGGCATGTAAAATATACTTAATAAGGCTGTTGAACTTTCTTAGGGACTTTTCATATGGTACATGCAACTGTTTAAATATGGCTCAGAGAGTCACCAAAGGTAATGGATGAGGAAACCAAGGACGGGGGTGTGAATCTTGCTTATGGGCTTGTGTCTTGATCCCTGCCTGATCCCTGCAAGAGGTCTGCAGAGAAGAATGCAAGGAAGAGAGCTGGGATGAGGGGCGGGAGCCCCGGCCCAGCTCACCCCGCTCCTTGCCACTTTGCATACCGTAGTGCTAGTGCCCAAGACCCGCCATTCTCAAGAGTGCTCTTCATCACATGTGCATCTCACCTTAATCACAGGGTGCTTTCAACATCTGCACTGCTGCATTACAACACGACATTTATTGGTAACATTTCTGAAACTGATTAGTTTGCCATTACATGCTCTTCTTTTTCTACACAAAGTTCTTATTCCTAAATAAAAGTGTACAAATGTGAAAAACTAACTTCCTCAGCATAGTTAAAACCTTAGACTAACGTGCCAGAAGGACTGTCTGTGATGGCATAAATGATAACCCCGGCTACACGCTTTCTTCAAATCTATGTACAGTCTTGAGTGTTACATGGGCTCATAGTTACATGTTATGGGCTCAGGGTTACATGTGAACATAGATGCTTCTAATGTCTCGTGATTTAAGGCTCACTATCCCACATCACAAGAAAGTGTAGACTTCTGGTAGAAGAAACCAAAGCCTTTTTTATTTAAAAGATGTTACTGGAGTTCCCGTCATGGCTCAGTGGTTAACGAATCCAACTAGGAACCATGAGGTTGCGTGTTCAATCCCTGGCCTCGCTTAGTGGGTTAAGGATCCAGCGTTGCTGTGAGCTGTGGTGTCGGTTGCAGCCACGGCTTGGATCCCCCATTGCTGTAGCTCTGGTGCAGTCTGGCAGCTACGGCTCCAATTAGACTCCTAGCCTGGGAACCTCCATATGCCATGGGAGGGGCCCTAGAAAAGACAAAAAGACAAAATAAATAAATAAAAGACATTACCTACTGTACACTTAAACGTATAATTAATTCCATATTTAGCAAAGAAAACAAATGGATTTAAATCATAGATTTATCCAGTCAGTAAAACACAAAAATAACACAAAAAATATAAGGCAGACTATAGAATCAAAAGCTGTAGCTGGGAGTTCCCATTGTGGCTCAGCAGGTTAGGAACCTGACATAGTATCCATGAGGATGCGCATTCACCCAATGGGTTAAGGATCCCGAGTTGCTGAGGCTGTGGTGTAGGCCAGCAGCTGCAGCTCTGATTCAACCCCTAGCCTGGGAACTTCCATATGCCACAGGTGCAGCCCTGAAAAGGAAAAAAAGCTGGCTGGTAACTCACTGATGAAAATAGAATTTACGAACATCTTTTATTATGTAACAATATGCAAGTTTTTTTATGATATTACGTGTACATTTTTACTAGTCACAAATATACTGACCCAAATAGTCAAAGGCAAACACATGAATGTTCAACAGCTGACAAATTACTGACTTAAAAATTCTTTGCACACATCTGTGTAATTTCTTAATTTAAAAAAAAAAAGGAGAAGGGTGGTCCCGTCATGGCTCAGCAGAGTTGAATCTGACTAGCATCCATGAGGATACAGGTTCAGTCCCTGGCCTCACTCAGTGGGTTAAGGACCTGGCGTTCCTCTGAGCTGTGGTGTAGGTCGAAGACTCAGCTCAGATCTGACATTGCTGTGGCTTTGGTGTAGGCCGGCAGCTGCAGTTCCTATTCAACCCCTAGCCTGGGAACCTCCATATGCCATGGGTGCGGCCCTAAAAAGACAAAAATAAATAAAAATTTTAAAAGGAGATGTCTGCACTTACTTCCACTGGGAGCTACTACAGGTCAAGAAAGGCTGCTTTGTTGGCTGGCTTGTCCTCCCTGCCAGAGCCCGCAGCCCTGAGCATCTCAGAGCACTAAGCCCACACCTCCCCTAGAGCCACAGTACATGCTGCCCTATAAGGGTGACCCATGTGTCCAAACCAGTCAGGGGCTGCACACACTTTCCACACCCCTCAGATCATTTTGTATAGCACCTTACTTATGATAGAGCATAATATCTTATTTTTCTAATCTGTTTTCTTTTTTATTAAATATAGTTTATTTACAATGTTGTACCAATTTCTGCTGTACAGCATAGTGACCAGTTATCCATATATATGTGTATATATATATACACACACATTCTTTTTCTAATATTCTCTTTCATCATGATCTATACCAAGAGATTGGATATAATTTCTTGTGCTGTACAGCAGGACCTCATTGCTCATCCATTCTAAATGTAATAGTTTGAAATCCATCCCACTCCCCCTTGACAATCACAAGTTCATTCTCCATGTCTATAAGTCTGTTTCTGTTTTGTATATAGGTTCATTTGTGCCATATTTTATTTTATTTTATTTTGCTTTATTTTTTGCCTTTTTAGGGCCGTACATAGAGGTTCCCAGGCTAGGGGTTGAATTGGAGCTATAGCCACTGGCCTATGCCACAGCCACAGCAACATCAGATCTGAGCCACATCTATGACCTACACCACAGCTCATGGCATCGCCAGATCCTTAACCCACTGAGTGAGGCCAGGGATTGAACCTGCGTCCTCATGGATGCTAGTCAGATTCGTTTCCACTGAGCCACGATGGGAACTCCAATTTGTGCCATATTTTAGATTCCACATATAAAGGATATCATACTGGTATTTGTCTTTCTCTTTCTGATTTACTTCACTTATTATGAGAATCTCTAGTTGCATCCTTTTTTTTTTTGTCTTTTGTCTTTTTAGGGCCGAACCAGTGGCATATGGAGGTTCCCAAGTTGGGGTCTAATCAGAGCTGTAGCTGCCAGCCTACACCACAGCCACAGCAATGCAGGATCTGAGCTGCGTCTGCGACCTACACCACAGCTCATGGCAACACCGACCGGATCCTTAACCCACTAAGCGAGGCCAGGGATCAAATCCGCAACCTCGTGATTACTAGTCGGGTTCATTAACCACTGAGCCACGATGGGAACTCCCATAATTTGTTTTATCTCAAGGTACCTTAAGCTTGTAAAAAATTGTGGTCAACTGCATATACACATAGAAAATAAAAACTCCCTCTAATCTCTCCATAGATGACTGAACAATATTTCATGTACATCTGGCCTCAGACCAGGTCTGTCAACAGGCACGTCTTAACACCTACTTAGCAAAATTGTTCATGCTGGAGCCAAGAAGATCTGCTCACCAGACAGAGGCATCCTGGCTGGATATCAGTCTCTAAAATAGCTACTCATTCTCTCTTCCTTGTAATGAGACTTAAATTCAATACAAACAAAAGTGCACTAGCTACTAAGGAAGGGAAAAAAGGAACTGTGAAAACAGAAGGGAAATCAACCGCATATTTGGAATTCTATGGGAATACGTTAACAAGAAGAAAATAGGCACCTGGCAGGAAAAAAATTTAAGGAAATTATTGAGACGTGATACACTTCCTGTCAAAACAACACATGAGGAGGTGACTCACTCGATTAGTATCTTTTAAGTGCTATGTAACTTTAAATGCTCCATAAGTTGAATGATGTTCAGTTGTGGCAACGAAGGATTTTATTTTTTAAGTGCTAAGCTGTTCAAATGATCCTACGCCAAAAAATAAACAAAACAGCATGTATGCATGACATTCACAACAGTATTCTTTGAGGTCACTGAGGCTAAAGAAGGCACTACCCTTTGCCTCCCCTAGTTTTGTTTCAGCTCAAGTGGTGTCTGTGAATATTATGCAGTAGTGGAGTGTTTAGTCCTGGACTGGAGAGCTGTCCCCCAGCGAGAGAAACATTATAATCAGTCTGCTCTTAAGTCAAGAAGAACAACAAAGCCTTGATGAAACATTCAGAATTCTGCGGGTTCCCACTGGGGCACAACAAGATTGGCATTGTCAAACCCAGAGCGCTAGGATGCAGGTTTGATCCCTGGCCACCGAAATCGTGGTTCAGATCTGATCTCTGACTTGGAAACTCCATATGCATGGGGCAGCCAAAAAAAAGCCTTCAGAATTCTATAAAGCTGTTTCCATTCTCAAGTGCTTATAGTTAGAAATATATATATATATATATAGATGTCTATGTGTGTGTATATATATGCATATAAGAATATATATATATGTGTGTGTGTATATATATATATATATATAATTAGGTTTTCCATACAAATTTAAAATGTAAAGTCACTACAAGCATATTGCCAAAACAAATTGAAATAGCAAACAGACTTTTCTGTTTGATAATACACAAGTTTTTCCCCCAGCCCCTGCCAAATAGCTACTGTTAATGTTTTATAAGTCCAAATTTGAAAGGGTTGGTTTTTTTTTTTTACTAGCAACAATTATGCCAGTTCAATAAAAATTTTCAAGCAAGTGCAAGAGTTTGCAATATAATTATGACATCTGAAAGATATTCCAATTATATTTATGAACTAAGTAGACAAATTTTTATTAAAGTGTCTATTTCCTAAATTCACTTCTGTTTTTATAATATCACTGAAGCAGGTACATATTTATAATATAGATTACGTTTAGGAAACTATAACAACCACCCCCAAACCCACAGAGACTGGATAATACTTTGATTTCCATTATACCAGAGAGCACCTGGCTCCCACATCACAACATACTCATTTGCTTGCACACTGACTTAGCAGCACTGAGAGCCCCTCAAAAGCTACCTCCAAGCCTCTATCTCTAAGCCACCCGCACCCATCTATGGCTGCCTAACAGTAATTACTAGCCAAACTCAACTCAAAGAAGGCTCAAAACTCTAACAGAACTCTCCATTTCCCTGATGTAGAGAAGCTCTGTAAAGAACTCCTGGATAAAGGTTTGGAGCCCCTTTACCCAGCAAGTAAAATCCCAGACAGAATAATGTCCAATCTCCAAATCCCCAGTACAATAACATATATTTATCTTGAACTTCTGAGACGTGGATGTCATGTCTTTAAAATGCCATCTTTGGGGGAGTTCCTGTCCTGGCTCAGTGGTTAACGAATCTGACTGGGAACCATGAGGTTTTGGGTGCGATCCCTGGCATCACTCAGTGGGGCTCTGATTAGACCCCTAGCCTGGGAACTCCATATGCCACAGGTGAGGGCGGCCCTAAAAAAGACAATTAATAAATTTTTAAAATGCCACCTTTTTATGAGCACAAGTTTGTTTTCTTAAATACTCCTAGTCAGGAGCAACATTAAATGCTAGAGGTTGTAGAAATTTGCTATACTTTCTGAAAAAAGAAGGAGGCGATTTCACTTGCCTGATGTCACAAGTTTAAGACAAAGTGGAGGGAGGTGAGGAAAGAGCAGGGAGTCGGGGAGAGAAGGAGTGAGAACTACTGTACAAGGGTTCTTTCAGTTAAAAATTTGCATTTATCAAAAATGCCATGAATCTCAGTGCATATTCATTCGCCCCTGGACCTAAATGCACTGAGGTACATTAAGCTCCATCCGCTCAAATGAAATTAATACCCATTTTCAGTCATCTTTGAATTCAATTAAAAATAATTACTAGATTATTACTGGCTGATTCCACCTCACTGCTCATGAAGTATTCAGACAACATTAACATGAGCTGTCATCACAAGGAAATCTCAGGGTATGAGCAATCATTTCTCCCTGTAAAGATGCAACCTTGAAGAAGCTTCTTCAAACCCAACTTCCTGAACAATCCAGGTGCTGCCAGTCAAGTGTCAGAAAGCGCTCTGGGAACCAAGCCCTAGACTAGTGACCCAAGGGAGGCCTAAGACACCATCCTTACCTCCAGAGAAACATGGAACTCGAGAGATCGGTACATACCATGCACAAGAGGTTGGCCCAACCCCTCAGGTTTCAAATGAGGTCACTAGGGCCCAGAGAAGTGACATGACTCCCCGAGTTGTCTGTGGCAGTGCTAAGATTTCAACTGAAATTCTGCTTGGGGTCCAGCCTTGGCTATACTCAGACTACCTTTTTAAAGTCTTCCCTTTACACACAATCTACTACCATTTGTGACATGAATGGCACAAAACACCAGCAGTCATGTCCAACTCCCGCCAAAAAAGTTCTTGAATTTAAATGCAGTCGTCTCGTCGACTTCTATTAATTTCTGCTGCTGCTTGTATACAAAGATGCCATGACAGCCAAAGAACATAAAGCTTCCTACCATGAATGTGAAAGAAAAAAAGAAATACTTATTCTATTTTTAACTTTAAAAACTAATACACTAAAATCTAAATTCTAATAAGCAATAAGATGAAATTTTCAGGTCAGGGATCCGGAGTTGCCATGAGCTGTGGTGTAGACCACAGACACAGCTCGGATCTCCTGTTGCTTTGGCTGCGGCACATGCCAGCAGCTGTAGCTCCAGTTCGACCCCTAGCCTGGGAACTTCCATATGCTGCTGGTGTAGCCTTAAAAAAAACGCAAAAAAAAAAAATGAAATTTTCCTTAAACTGTTCATAGTAAAACTGAATTTTCCCTAGGTCAGCCCCATTTTTGTAAGTAAACCAAGGGAAAAACTAATTTGGGACTTTCTGCAGATATGTTCAACCTAGAATGCGCATTTTCATGGAGAAACAAACTAATCTGTCTATATAAGAAATCTATTTCACCTTCTTAGATAAGATGTAAATGTTTTTAGGAGTTCCCATTGTGGCTCAGAGGCAACGAACCCAACAAATATCCATGAGGACATGGGTTTGATTTCCGGCCCTGCTCAGTAGGTTGAGGATCTGGTGTTGAAGAGAGCTATGGTGTAGGTTGCAGACCCAGCTAGGATCTGGTGTGGCTGTGGCTATGGTGCAGGCCAGCAGCTGTAGCTCCAATTCAACCCCTGGCCTAGGAACTTCCATATGCCATGGGTGCGGCTCTAAAAACATAAAGTAAAATAAAATAAAATTGTTTAATTTAAAAAAGATTTAAACGGTTGTATAAGAAGGGTAAAAAAATCAAAAGACTGAGACTTTTGTCTCATAATTCCTATCCCATGGAAATTTGCTAAGTAAAGAACAAGAAACAATGTGAATTCCTATAGCTGAGATTTTAAAGATTCTTGACACTATGTTTTATACTCAATAAGCAAACTATCAACCTTTCTGGTTATTAAATGGTAGAAGAAATATACATCAGTATTTTATACATGACATGAAACATACAATTTAAGAGAAATGCTTCTATTTTATTCCCCCTAAGAATCCATAAATTTAAAACTTATTAAAGCATTCATAATAGGTTGTGTGTGTTGGCCAAGAATGGTTAAGTGGCCAGCAGGAAACTGGCTAAGTCTCTAAGGGCAGTGATAACTGGTATAAAAGCAACTATCAGAAATTCTTCCCTGAGACCTTCTGACAGTTGCAAAACTGGCAACTTCATGAAAAGCAACACTGAAGAGTTAAGTGAGCTGTTTCTTATACATAAATATATACGCTGATACAGAGTGGGCAGCTTGCCATTCCATCCCATCCCAATTCTACCTCTGACCTTTATTACCCATCAGTGAAATCACTACCTAAAGAAATCATCACCGTGCATAGAAATAACCAAAGCCCTGCCATTTGGAAAGGATACAGATTCTGTGGAGATATGCAGGGATCATTATGTTCAAGGAGCTCAAAACTAAACCCAGGCCCACCGATGCCTAGGTTTATGTTGTTTTCCACTCAAATGATAAAAAGAATTGCTTTGTTTTTATCCTCCTCCCCAGCTCTTTTCCAGAATAAATAATAAGGATAGCATGCTCTTAAAAGTTGTGTCAGACAAAGTCCCAAATAACTTAAGGTTGCCAAAACCAAAGGTAATCAGATTTTTATTTCAACTAATTTTTTAAGCCAGAACATCAAGGAAGGAGTATACAGCCTAGTTAGGACCGGTGGTATAGTGTAGACGAATGATAAAGAGAACTCCTTTACAGCTATTTAGATTTCGTCTCCTTTTTTTTTTGTCTTTTTTTTTTTTTAGGGCTGCACCCATGGCATGTGGAGGTTCCCAGGCTAGAGGTCCAATCGGAGCTGTAGCTGCCAGCCTATGCCACAGCCACAGCAACACCAGATCCGAGCCACGTCTGCAACCTATACCACAGCTCAGAGCAACGCTGGATCCTTAACCCACTGAGCGAGGCCAGGGATCGAACCCACAACCTCATGGTTCCTAGTCGGGTTCATTTCCACTGCACCACGATGGGAACTCCGGATTTTGTCTCCTCTTGAAGGAAGATAACTTTCCAAATGAAGAAGACAGAACATCTGTAAGTGGGAAAGTCGAGCATAGGGACATCCAGAGGCTCTGAGTAAGTTGCAGGCTGCTGGACACACCAAGATAGGAAAGGTTTTTCTATCTTGAAAGTGAATTACATACCCTACCTTTAAGCCTTTACTGATTTGTGCATGTTTCTTTTTTCATTAATGTAAGCCATGATCACTGTAAACTTCCCTCTTAGAACTGCAAAGGTAGTTCGGAGGATTTTCTGACCATAATCTATCAGGAACTGTGGAAGATTTAAATGCAAGAACATGTCATTTCAATTTTCAAAAAAAGCCAATTCTAAACTACAGACAGAAGGAGCTTCATGTTGATTGTAAACAAGATTCAAGGACAGATTAGAAAGGGCTGATATTTGAGTACCTGAGAGGAAGTGGTGGCTGCTTGGAGCCAGTGTGGGTTCCCCAAGAATAAGTCACTTGAGAATAAGTCAATTCCCTTAGTGGTTACTGAAGTGGTAACTCCATGTAGCAGACGTGGTTGACATCGCACACATCCTTATGACAGGATGGAGATATTAAGAATCAGATGCTGGTACAGGTAGGACTAATTTGCTGAACAATACTCCCTGAAGTTGATAAACATTGATCCAAAGTGAAATTTGTATAGAGCAATAATTTACTGTGCCCTAGACCTCAGCCTGGGTAATAATTTAATCACGTCTTCAAGGCATTCGAGAAATGCATAACAAATCTGTGGATAACTTGGAAGAAAAGGGGATGGAGAATGATAAATGTATAGATAAAGCAATCTAAAAGACTTCGAAAAGCTAGAACAGATGGTCATATACGGGAAATTTTAAATAAATATTAAGTTTTATTCATGGGATTAAGAGACCAATTGCACACATCCACAAATGAGGAGATGGGGCTCAGCACTAAAAAGCCTAAAAACAAACTTGGTTATCTTGAGATGACTGAACATCAAGAGTCAGTAGCCTTGTGTAGAAGGGCCATAGTTGGAAAGCCATTGTTTGAGAAATTATTCTGTCTAAGCATTTTACATAGACTATCTTATTGAGTCCTTATAACAACCTTATAAGAAAACTAGGTAAACACTGACACTAAAAGTTTAGATGACTTGCCCAACGCAAGGTAGAAAGTAGCAGAGCTGAGAGTCTCCCCAGTTTTCTCCCCAGTGTAGCCATGAGGCTTCAGTGCTCCCCTGGAAGAAGATGGTGGTTGGGGGTAGGGGGTCCTCAGCAAGGGTGGGAAGGGTTCTGCTCTACTCTGCACTGTCAGTCAGCCCCTGAAGTACTACTCTTTAAGAAGAATGTAGCAAACTGGATTATGTTCCATATTCAGGGTAGTAAGAGCATTCAAAAATAATGTCACCTAACAAAGGCTGAAAGATATTTACCAACTTAAATAAGGCTTAAAGATAGGGCATGTAATTAACTTTCGAAAATGTAGGGGGCTCTCGTGTAAAATAAATTGTTCAGAATGGCCCCCACGCAGTAGAACTATGAACCTTAATACAGAGAAGACTGTTTTTTAACAGCCAAAAGGCTTCCAGCGATAGACCACTTACAAACCAATGACAATACCTCTAGGAAAGCTCTGCACTACAACAAAGCAGGGGCAGAAACTATGGAGCTCAAACACTGAGGATGGCAGCACAGAAAAGCACAGGAAGCATTCTACCTGCATCGCTCCATCGCTCAGGCCAGAGTTTCTTGGTGCCAAGAAGGATCACCTGGCGGCATTTTACCCCACAAGGAAAAGGATGGTAAGTAGGAGAACCCTAGGGGGCCTCATCATCCATTCACAAAGGAAGATAGGAAGAAAGGAAGAAAATCAAAGGAACTGCAAAACATTCAGAAAGCAATTAACAAAATGTCAACAGTATATCCTTACCCATAAATAACTAAATTACTATAAATGTAAATGGTTTAATTTAAAAGACAAAAAGTGGCTGAATGGATAAAACACAAGACCCCAGCATATGCTTCCTACAAGAGACTCACTTAAACTTTAACGACACTCATAGGCTAAAAGTGAAAGAAGAGAAAAAGATACTCCATGCAAATGTAACCTAAAAGATCAGGGATGACTATACTTACGAGACAAAATAAACTTTAAGTGAAAGGCTACAACAAGAGACAAATAAGATCATTATACAAAAATGAGGTCAATTCATCAAAAAGTATAACAACTGTAATTATATGCATGCCCAATATTGGAGCACCTAAATCTATTAAACAATTATCAACAGATCTGAAAGCAGACATAGACAGCAGTGCAAGATAAGAGACTTTAATAATTCACTTTCAACAATGGATAGATCCTCCAGACAGAAAATCAATAAGGAAATAATGGACTTAAACTACACTTTAGGCCAAATGGACCTAACAAACATACAAAACATTCCATCCCACATCAGAACACACATTGTTCTCAAGCACACACAGAACATCCTCTAGGATACAGCATATGTTGGGTCACAAAATGAATCTTAATAAATTTAAGAAGACGAAAGTCATTTCAAATATCTTTTTCAAACCACAATGGTATGAACCTAGAAATCAATAAGAGGAGGAAAGCCAGCATAAAATCAGATATGTGGGGAGTTCCCATTGTGGCTCAGCGGTGACAAACCCGAACAGTATCCATGAGGATGTGGGTTCGATCCCTGGCCTCACACAGTGGGTTAAGGATCTGGCACTGCCATGAGCTGTGGTGTAAGTCAAAGATTTGGCTTGGATCCTGCGTTGCTATGGCTGTGGCACAGGACAGCAGCTGCAAGCTCTGATTTGACCCCTAGCTGGGAAGTTCCATAAGCCATGGGCACAGCCCTAAAAGGACAAAAAAAAAAATCAGGCGTGGGAAATAGAACACATTTCTGAAAAAGCAATTGGTCAAAGATGAAATCAAAAGAAAAGTCAAAAAACTCTTGCGACAAAAAGACAAACACAACATACCAAAACACGTATGGGAGCTAACAAAGGCAGTTCTAGAGGGCTTTACAGTGATCATCATCTACATTGATGAAAAAAGAAACATAAAGAAATCAATAAATTAGTTAATAAATGCAGAATATGCATTTGACAAAAATTCAACATCCTTTAATAAGACCTCTCAATAAATTGGGTATAGAATGAATATACCACAACATATTAAAGACTATATATGCCAAACCCACAGCTAATACTATATTCCACAGTGGAAGGTTGAAAGCTTTCCCTCCAAGATCAGGAACAAGACAAGGAAATCCCCTTACCACTCCTGTTCCACATAGAACTGGAAGTGCTAGCTACAGCAATTAGACAAGAAGAATTAAAAGGCATCCAAATCCAAAACAAAGTAAAATTGTCTGTTTGCCCATGACATGATCTTGTATAGAAAATCCCAAGTACTCCACCAAAGAACTGTTAGACCTAATGAATGAATTCAGTAAAGTTGCAGAACACAAAATCAACATACAAAAATCTGTTTTATTTCTGCACACTAACTATCTGAAGAATAAAGAAAACAATGTATCAGAACAGTAAGATACTATTTAACCAAAGAAGTGAAAGATCTATACACCAAAAACTATAAGACATTAAAGAAGAGTTCCCATTGTGGCTCAGTGGGTTAAGAACCTGATTCTGTGAGGAGGGGGGTTGGATCCCTGGCCTCGCTTAGTGGGTTAAGGATCTGGCATTGCAGCAAGCTGCAGTGTAGGTCACAGATGCGACTTGGCTCCAGTGTTGTTGCTGTGACTGTGGTATAGGTTTATATGCAGCTCTAAATCAACCCCTAGCCCAGGAACTTCCATATGCCACAGGTGCAGCTGCAAAAAGAAGAAAAAAAAAAGACATTAAAGAAATTGAAGACAAACTAATGGAAAGATATTCATGTTCGTGAATCAAAGGAGTTAAGATTGTTTAAATGTCCATACTACCCAAACCTATCTATAGATTCAATCTAATCCCTATCAAAATTCCAATGACTTTTCATAAAAATAGGAAAAAACTGTCCTAAAATCTGTACGGAACCACAAAAGACCCTGACCAGCCACAGCAATATTAAGAACAAGGTTGGAGGCATCATGCATCCTGATTTTGGATGATTGCAAAACTACAGTAATCAAAACAGTATGGTACAGCTTAAAAACAGATACAAAGATCAATGGAACAGAGTTGAAAGACCAAATAAAACCCCATGCATATATGGTCAATATTTAACAAGGAAGCCATAAATATTAAAGGCAAAAGTATAATCTCTTTGGTAAATGGTGTTGGGAAAACTGGAAAGAATAAAATTGGACCACAGTCTTACTCTACTCACAAAAATTAACTTGAAATGGATTAAAGAAAGAATATGAGAAAGAATAAAATTGGACCACAGTTTATTCTACTCACAAAAATTAATTTGAAATGGATTAAGGACTTGTAAGATCTGAAATCCTAAGCCTCCTAGAAGAAGATATGGCAGGGGGAACTCCTTAACATCAGTCTTGGCAATAATTTTTGGACACAACACCAAAAAAACAAGCAACAAATGTGAAAAAATCAAGTGGGAGTACATCACCAGTCAGGGAAATGAAAATCAAAATCACAATCAGATCACCTCACACCTGTTACAACGGCCATTACCAAAAAATAAGAGAGGAGTTCCCGTCGTGGCACAGCAGAAACAAATCCGACTAGGAACCATAAGGTTGTGGGTTCAATCCCTGGCCTCACTCGGTAGATTAAGGATCCGGTGTTGCTGTGAGCTGTGGTGTAGGTCACAGACACGGCTCAGATCTGGCATTGCTGTGGCTGTGGCGTAGGCCAGCGGCTAAAGCTCTGATTAGACCCCTAGCCTGAGAACCTCTGTGTGCCATAGGTGCAGCCCTAAAAAGGACAAAAGACCAAAAAAAAAAAAGAGAGAGAGAGAGAGAGAGAAAAAGAAACACTGGTGAAGATGTAGAGAAAAGGGAACACCGGTGAACCACTGGCTGGAATGTAAATTGGTACAGCCGCTATGGAAAACTGGATGGCAGTTCTTCAAAAAATTAAAAATAAACTACCATATGATCCAGCAACCCCAATTCTGGGTACATAGCCGAAAGAAATGAAATCCCTATTTCAAAGATATTTCAGCACTCCTGTGTTGATTGCAGCATTATATATCATAGCCAAGACATGGTCATAACCTCCTGTGTCCATCAACGAATGAATGAATAAAGAAAATATGATGTATGTAACACAGTGGAATATTATTCAGCCATTTAAAACAGAAATCTTTCCTTTTGCAACAACATGGATGAACTGGAGAGCCTAATGCTAAGTGAAATAAGCCAGTCACAAAAAGACAAATACTACATGTTCATGACATCAGTAATATATGCAATCTTAAAAAAAAAAAAAAGAGGTCCACTTCACAAAAACAGAATAGAATGGTGGCTTACAGGGCTTGGGGAATGAGGAAATAAGGAGATATAACTGAGAGTCTGTACCTCGTGAAAAGTTCTGAGGATCTAAGGACCCCCCTGGTGACTATAGTTAATAATACCATACTATAAACTGGAAAGTTGCTGAGAGTAGATCTTTGGTCTTGTCACAAAAAAGTTAACTCTGTGAGGTGATGGATGTGTTAATTACCTTGAACTTGGTAATCATTCGGCAACGCGCATGTATATCAAATCATGTTGCACACTTGGACAAATAATTGATGTATCTAAATTTGAGGTGAGGAGTTTCCATCATGACTCAGCAGAAACAAATCTGACTAGTATCCATGAGGATGCAGGTTCGATCCCTGGCCCCACTGAGTGGGTTAAGGATCCAGCGTTGCCATGAGCCATGGTGTAGGTCACAGACATGGCTTGGATCTGGCATGGCTGTGGCTGTGGTGTAGGCCGGCGGCTACAGCTCCAATTGGACCCCTAGCCTGGGAACCTCCCTATGCTGTGGGTGTGGCCCTAAAAAAGACAATAAATAAATAAACAAATAAAAATAAATTTGAGGGGAAAAACAAAGACAGATGGGGGTATCTTTGTCGTCACTAGTCCCCCACCGCTGAACGCATCCAAGGACAGTACTGAAATGGTCAACCTTTGGGAGATAGGCGACACAAGGGGATTGTGTGTCTGCTAGAAATGAGAGAAAACCCCCTTTCAGGTTTCCTTCAATGCTGTAACTCTCACCTCTGGACAAGAATTTCATTCCTTTCCCCAGACAGAATGTACAGTTTCCTACGAGAGGCCTAAGGAGCTTCTCATTTACGTCAGAGAAGGGACTAGGAATTTAATCTCTTGAGCAACATTTTCCTTGCCTCCTCTGTACCCCAATATTTTCCAATGCAATTCACACCTGATAGGCGGGAAAACATCGCCATTAGCCTTCGTGGAGATGTGGTAAGCCAGAAGGACTTGTTGACAGGACAGTTGGAAAAACCACCAACCAACCAACCAGTGTACGTATACGCTGCTTTAGACTTCATAACAGCCTAAGTCGGGGGCCCTGTCATCACTGGACCTACAGTCAGGTTGGAAAGCTGAAAACTTACTCAACAGTTTCTGAGAGATGGTGGTTTGAGCTTGTTTTGAGGACTGCAAGAGGTTTTAGCTAGAAAAGAAAAGGAAACAAAGGAACCAAATCGAGGAAGTTAGGACTACATGGCATGTTCCACAGGCAGTTACTGGCCCCGGCTGATGGGAGCCGAGGAGTCACGAGAGGAGGCAGGTGACTTGCAGGTTATCTTTAAAGGAAGACCACAAGAATGAGCTTTTCCCGGATACTGTCAGAGGCAGAAGGCCAGAAACACTAACGATTCGGTAAGTAGCTAGCAACCCCTTTTATAAGTTACCTTTTTTAAAAATGATGCCAGGCCGAAGCAAACGGATTCTGAACCGAGGTGGTTCCAATTAACAGCCACGCTCAGAATCCTGGGTGAGGGGCTCAAATAACCCATAATCTCACAAATCACTAAGCACCCACAACTTTCCAAAACTGACTCCTGGACACACAGCAAACCAAGAAGCTGGGAGAGTAAGAAAATGAAGAAAACTGTTGACGAAGGGCCATGCACAGATAAGAAGCAATGGTTTTAGGGAGAAGAGACGAATCTGCCCCAGAGGGACGGCACCTGAACCATCCAGCCCAATGAAAACCTCTCGATCTTCACCAATACTCAGAAGTCCTTAATGAGACTGCCTTTGCTCCAAGCCCTTCTGGTTTACAGGAGCCCTGCAAAGGCCACTGGGGATGTTTCCCTGTGTATCAGGTGTGGATATTCTTCATCATGAAATTCAGAAATAATCAGCCCACTTGTCTTTCACCTCCCCAGAGCTACCCCGCCCCCCTTCTTCTATGTGGGGGACTCTAGAAGAAAGGGAGCAGGGCGGCCTATGACCCTCATGCATGGGACCCAGACGTCCATGTCTGAAATCTCTCTGGACCAAGTCCAGAAAAGATAACTGAGTCATTTCAACCTGATGACTGTCTGGTGATCCAGGTGAGCTAAGTTAATAGTATTATTTCATAATCGCTTCAAATGCTTATGGACCGCCCGCTGCAGGCACAGTACTGACCCTGCAGACAGTACATTCCTGGCTGTGCTGCCCAAGACAGGAAAGGCCGAACTGCCAGATGCCCTCCTCACCCTCAAATTTCTGAAAAGTACAGAGTGTTAGAAATGGCAGGTCCTTAGAGACTATGAAGGCTGCTCCCTTCCATTTTACCAGAGAAGGACGCTGAGACCCAAGGAGGGGGCACATGTGCCCAAGGGTACACAGCCAAGAGGTCACAGGCCACCGTCTCCATCCCTGCCTTGGACTCCAGCCTAGGGCACTTCCTCCTGAGATCACGCTGACACCTCACTGCCTTCTGAAACCGGGAAAACCTGCTCCGGCTCCTTTTGTAAAAATGCCTGCTTTCCACTTGCTGTAACTACAACCATCACTTTCCGGCACTTAATCTCTGCCAGGCACTGCTAGAAGGGCTCCTGGCTAACTCACTGAATCCTGCCAACAACCCTAGAGGGCAGGTTACAACGATTATCCCCATTTTACAGATGGGGAACCTGATGTGGAGAGCGGGGACAGAGTCAGGGCCATCTAATGAGACAGGCTGACTCCAGGGGCCCACTCTTAACCACTTTGTTGTAATTGACGCAAGAGAATTGCTTTAAATTATAAAATGAGGGAAGAAGAGGAGCAAGCCTAAAAAGGGCATGATCATTAGTGTTTGATATTGAATTTAAGAGCGAAACCCTACAGTTCATTCACATAAGCAGTATATTTCTTGATAATTTATTAAGGGAATGTCAGTACATGTGAAGGAAATGCAGAAAGCACATGAACATTTTAGGCATTTTTAAAGGCAAAAGGATCGTGTGAACACCAGTGGCACAGCCTGCCACTTGAAACAGGCAGAATGCTATCTGATGGCTTGTTCTACTCACACTGCTACATACAGCGAAGGAGTCACAGCCCACCTCCGCCTAGGCTGGCCTTCACTTACGGCTAGGAGTCACTCCTTGTACATCAGGGTTCTATAGCAATCAAGGTTCAAATTAATAAATTGAGCACTCATATAAGAGAATACACCTCTGAAGATTAAAATACACTTTTTATAAAAGTATTCTAAACCTAGATCACTGGAACAAATGCCCAGTATTTGATTAAGTATTTTACTTTCCTCCATACTGAAAAGGATGTCAAACTTCATTATCTTGAACATCCAGGAGAAGAAGTCCAGGAGCAACAATGGTAGAAATAAACAAATTATAATTGCTCTGAAGATCAAATTTCAGGAGGAAAATTGCAGTCAAGTTAAGAAGATGCACTATCACAGAAAAAAAAAAAAAATCACCTGACATTTTATCAGCCACATGTCTTGGTGTCGAGTGTGCAGAAGCCCACTCAAAATGCAACAGATCCTAAAAATCCTAAAATCAGAAGAGCATTGCCTTAGACACGAAATCCTCAGTCCAGAGAATTAACAAAGAGCAGCGCCAGGCACAGAGTAAGCCCTCAAATATTTGTTGAATGATGGAGTTCCCGTCGTGGCTCAGTGGTTAACGAATCCAATCCGACTAGGAACCATGAGGTTGCAGGTTTGATCCCTGGCCTTGCTCACAGGTTTAAGGATCTGGCATTGCCATGAGCTGTGGTGTAGGTCGAAGATGCGGCTCGGATCCCCCATTGCTGTGGCTCTGGCATAGGCCAGTGGCTACAGCTCCAATTAGACCCCTGGCCTGGGAACCTCCATATGCCACAGGTGCGGCCCTAGAAAAGGCAGAAAAAAAATATATATATATATATACGTGTGTGTGTGTGTATATATATATATATATTTGTTGAATCAATTTAAGAAAATGTCCACAGAGGAATGGATATATGTGTAACCAAATTCACTTTGCTGTATGCCTGAAATTAACCCAACTTTGTAATTCAACTATATTCCAATAAAAAAAAAATGTAAGGAAAGAAAATGTTCACAGAAAGAGAGGAGCATGATAAAGACTGTTGAAATGGCAAAAGAGCAGAGTGACACTGCTTTGAACTCTCAAGACTTTTAGATACCAGGATAATAAAAAGGGACTGAGGATTATAGAGACTGGACAGAAATGGCAGTGTACCAGCCAATCAGGGCAAAATGCTCTGTGGTATAGGACCTGACCTTCGCTTAGTAAGAAAAACATCTCTAAAGCCCATTTTTGCCTAAGGAAAGGATCTGGCCTCAAGCCCTATAGCATGGAATAATATTTACAGCACAACTCTAACATGGCAAAATTCCCTGAATTTGGTGCACTTCAAATATAACACTTTTTTTTTTTTTTTCATTTAGAACTCTCACTGGGAATTGGCCAGCTAACCCATCTCTTCACAACAAATTTAAGGTCACAGGAAAAAGTAGCCTATAGCTTCTCTGCTTCACAAAAGCAACATAAATACAACTGCAATTAGATAAAACCTACATAAACCAGATCTGTCATATCTGATCAACAAATTAAAGCATAATAAAATCACAGTCAGCCTGAGAGTTTGTGAGTAATTTAGGCTCTCTGCAGTATCATTCTGGACACATCCCAGTTGTTAAGGGTTTTCTGACATTTATATCATAAATCTTTTTTTCTGGGGAGTCAGTACTTGGTCACAAACTCTGGCCGAACTAGAAGTTAGAGCTTAAGTACCAATAGAGTGGCTGCCAATTCTATACAGAATGCTTAATAAAGAAGTAATATTATAGTCCCCTATTTGTTTTAAAACCTATTTAAAACACATTTGCTTTTCTCATATGGCACATACTAAAGAAGGTCATGTAACAGGGCTCACCTGAAATTCCTACGCAATTTAAATCTTAGCCACAACAGTAGTTTCTTATAAGAACACAATAAGAAAATATTCCAAACTTTTCCGCAGTACTCACATGATTCAAAAAGGGGCGTGAAACACAAGTGAGGCCCCGATGAAATTTCATAGAGCCTAGTTACCAACTACTGTTTTCCTCTTTACCTTTAAGTGTTTCTAAATGGCTGAAAGGACAGGAGAGGTGCTTCAAAGGAAAGTCTAACGACACACCTGTTACATAACCTGTTCTTGGTTGGCCAGGTTATGTTGTTTTGATAAGGAAGAAAACACAATCAAAAGCAGGGCAAACACTGATTCTCTGTTCTCCGTTCTCCCATCGGCCAGGAAATTCATCTGAGTCACACACCCAATAGCTAGCACCCAGCCTCAGTTTCCCTAACCATGAAATATGAGGACTGATGCCATCCAACTTCCTATATGATCAAAGAATGAACACAATAATCACCCAGAAAGCCCACATGAGAACATTACTCTGAAATACTGTTAAATAAGAAAATTCCAAAAGTTTTTGCAGTAGTAATTTCTTTTCCTCCAAATATTCCAGGAGCTCCCTCGTGGCGCAGTGGAAACAAATTCGACTAGGAACCATGAGATTGCAGGTTCGATCCCTGGCCTCCCTCAGTGGGTTAAGGCTCCAGCATTGCCGGGAGCTGTGGTGTAGGTTGCAGACTCGGCCCAGATGTGGCATTGCTGTGGCTGTGGCATAGGCCAGCAGCTGTAGCTCCAATTAGACCCCTAGCCTGGAAACCTCCCTTATGCCACAGGTGCGGCCCTAAAAAGGAAAAAAAAAAAAAAAAAAATTCCAAAGGAGTCAGCTTGACCATTAATCAAGATAAGACAAATACCTATGTGCTTTAAGAATGTGTATATAAAAACCCAGAACAGACATATTAAAAAGCCTCCCAGGAGTTCCCGTTGTGGCTCAGTGGTTAACAAATCCGACTAGGAACCATGTGGTTGTGGGTTAGATACCTGGCTTTGCTCAGTGGGTTAAGGATCTGGCGTTGCCATGAGCTGTGGTGTAGGTCACAGATGCAGCTTGGATCCCCCGTTGCTGCGGCTCTGGTGTAGGCCGGTAGCTACAGCTTCGATTAGACCCCTAGCCTGGGAACCTCCATATGCCCGGCGCGAGTGGCCCAAGAAATGGCAAAAGGACAATAAATAAATAAATATCTTCCCAGGTAAAGCTGTCACTTTGCTCGGATTACTACGTGCAAAGAGCAACCCACAAAAACCTAAGAGGACGGGTCTTCAATTTTGTTTTTGTTGTGAGAACGGGACTTCAATTCCCCTGACATCTTCAGGGCCTAGAACAAGAGATGGCAAAGCTTTTAACAACAACAACAACAACAAAAAACCAGGAACTCTAGGGACCCCAAATGATCAGTTCTTTTTCGTATTTCTTACCCATTTGTCGCGGGGCCTGCTGATAAACCTCTTTAACTCTGTCTGGGTCTGCAGAGATCTGTCGCGACCCAGGCAGGGGTCAAGAAGGGAGAAATTGCGCAAGCCCAGAGGTTTCTGCCAGCTGTGACCAGTGGGGGGCGGAGGGGGACGCTGTGGGTTCCCAGGGAAGCAGATGGATTCTCCCCTGGAAATCTAATTGGTGTCCGAGAAACCTAGGTTTCCAAGGCGGCCTGAGCACCCAGCTTCCCAAAGCCCTGCAGAGGCAAGGATGATTCCTTGGCCAGACACAGGCAGCTTTATGCCCCCCTTTATACTCCCAGCACGCGAAGGTTAGGGAACCACTACCCACATCCCAGGTACCCGAGGGGAACACAGATCCATAAAATAATCCTAAGGTAGTCCAAAGGAATTCTGGTCGCCTCTCCTAACCAAGATAACTACGATGCCTTTTAAAACACAACACATGTTTCCACACGAGAGAAATGTTAGCGCTTGTGTGCTGACCTTCCTCCTGGTCTGCTGCTCTCTGGGGACCTGGCCCTGCCAATCACCCTCACCCCGGAGCCAGGCACTGATGGGGAGGGAAGACCTTAGCTTTCGAGGCTCTCCCTGTCCACCGCAAGAGGGCCATTTATTTCCCTGGCGCCCGAAGGACACCGGCCAGGCTACCACCACCCACCCCTACCCCCCGCATCCTGGGTTCCCGGAGCGCGGCCGACATGGGCGAGGGGCCGCGCCACTCGGGCGACCTCGCGCTCAGCAGCAGCTGCAGCTGCCGCTGCCGCCGCCGCCGCCTCCACCGCCGCCGCCGCCCCGCGGGCCGCGCAGCCTCTGCACTTGTTGCCGGCCCCAAGGGACCGGGAGGCGGCGGCCATCGCCCAAGCCGCCGAGCCTGCGGCAGCACCCCCTTTCCACCTCGCGTCCCCCGGGAGACCGCAGAGAAAGCAGCTCCGGGAGGGCGAACTCAGGGAGGGCGGACAAACTTTTCCGCCCCGGGCCGCCGGGAGACGCAGGGGATGGAACCTCCACAGAGCACTTACCCGACGCTGCGGCCCCGCAGCCTTCGGCGCCCGAGCGAGGCGCTGCCCCCGCGCCCTACTCGAGGGCGCCCAGAACGCGCCGCGGGAGCCGGGGAGGCTCTCCCGAAGCGGCCCACGCCCGGCGGCGCACGGCCCGGCCAGCGAAAAGGGGCGGAGCCCAGGCCGCGCTCCCGGGCCTGGCTGGCTGTGCCCGCTGCGGGGGCCGCCCGGCTCGCTCCACGCCTGCCGGCTGCCGCTGGATCCCCGCCTGCCTGCCTCCCGGGCCCGGCATCACATGGCCCGGCCCGCCCGCCGCCGCGCCCGACACCGGCTCCAGGAGGAAACCTGAAGCTGCCCAAGCGCGCGGGCTCCGCCAGCCCCCTCCCGCCCGGACCTCCCTCCCCGGCCCCGAGCGGCGGGACGGGCCGGAGCTCCCCGCCCGGGCGCACGAGATTGCTCGCGGGTGGCGGTCCCCGTGCCTTCCGGGGCCCCACCAGCTTCGCCTCGCCGCCGCCTGAGCGAGGGGCTGGCTGCCCGCCTCTGGAGGGAGACGTGCTGGGCCCCAGGGAGGCCCAGGATGTCCTCGGCTAAAAGCCACCACACTTGTGACATAACATGGCCCAGTTCTTACTGAAATATCAGTAGATGCCCTCTTGTTCAAGCCCAGAGCTTTGCCAGCTGTGATTCTCTACTTGTTCACGCCTGAAAGGGGCTCCTTGGGAAGTTGTCATAATTCAGAAACATGCAACCATGTTTTTTACCATGAACAGCAATGTGAGGGCTTCCTTACCATCCAACGCACTTTTCCGGTTCGAATTGATCACAGTCCCAAGCGGAGAAGCCCTCTCCGTCAGCCAGACCTTGGGAAAACAGACTTCAGATGATGACAGCAGCTTTAAGAGGCAAAATTGCTGATTTGACTTTCCTCCTAATTACCTTACCCTGAGTCTCTGTGAAGACCTGCCGCCCACAGAGCCAGCACAGGGGTGCAGCCGCAGGGAGCTGGACATCAAGACACCGCTCCCCAGCTGTCACCAACACCTCTTCAGGGTCTTGCCCATTTTCACCTCCCTATGGGTGTCTTCACCTTGCTCAGCCCACCTTGCTGACAGAGCGCAGGAGGAAGAGGACTAGGCTGAAGAAGAGCGCAAGAAAACCCTGTCTTGTGGCTGAAGTCCTTAGCCTTGTTCCAAGGCAAAGGTCCAGGCTTCTGTCTTGATAAAGGGGCCCCACCTTGGCATTGCACACTTGGCCCCATGCTGTAATCCCAGCTCCTACTTTTACAAAGCTGGAACCCCAAGGCTTGACCTCGGGCATTGCCTTTTTTTTTTTTTTTGGCTTTTTTAGGGCCGCACTCATGGCATATAGAAGTTCCTAGGCTATGGGTCGAATCAGAACTGTAGCCACCAGCCTGCACCACAGCAACACCAGATCCAAGCCTCGTCTGCAACCTACTCCGCAGCTCAGGGCAACTCCAGATCCTTAACCCACTGAGTGAGGCCAGGGATCAAACCCACATCCTCATGGATACTAGTCAGATTCGTTACCACTGAGCTACAGCGGAAACTCCAGGCACTGCCTTTTAAAGAAAAAGAATGTCCTGCCCATTGCCAGGACTTCAGGGTACTCAAGGCAAAAATAAAAAGTTATATTTCTTTCAAAACTGAAAAATATTTCCAACCCTAAAAATGTCTATTGGAGATTAACTGAACCAACACACTGAACAAAAATGGTTTCCAACCCATGGTGAGCGAAAACCACTGACATGTAGGGTGGACTTTGTTGTTATTCTCCTTTTTGCATCGCTGTTATAGTGTATTTTCTTTTCTTTATTTCTCCCCTCCTTTTTTTCATTAATTCTCTCAAATTATGTAGATAGAAAAAAAATAAGAAAATGTGGAAGACATTATATGAAACCACCCCAAAACTCCTTCCTCACTAAAAGAAACAAACGAGCAAAATTAGTACTGTGGCACCCTCACCAGCTGAGGACATATACTCATGCTCTCTGCAGTTTTCTTGCCTTCTCTCAAGCACTGAGCTTGATCAATATTTAAATAAGCACTTGGCTTTCAGCTTCTCTAGGTTCAAATATTAAGCGAAGTGTACTCTAGCAACCTTAAAAGAAGCCTGTGAATGTGAGCAGCAAGAAGCTATCAATTGTGTAAACAATCCTCTGCCTCTGATTGATTTTCCTTCTCCAGATATAGGTCACTCAGGACACTGAGACGGCGCTAAGCTTGGCTGGGATGGCATTTGTTGAGAATGCAAGGCGACATATTCTCCAGCTCCAGGCAAGGGACATTCAGCCAACAAGAAACCAGGTTGGTACCTCAGGTGGGAAAATTCTAACTTCCCAGCAATTTCTACGTCAGTGTCCCAGCTCAGCTCTGTTTCTTCTGGTTACTCAGTTTCCAGTTCATCCTTACAGACTTCAGAAAGAAGTCCTTTCTTCATTGCCCTGGTTTCTGCCAGCCTCTGCACTTTGGCAAAGCTTAATGACCTTACCACATAATTTAGCACCTGATTGCTTCTATTCACCGTCATATGTTGGACCATTACAGGTTCTTATCCTCTTTTCACTTGTCATTTCAAGGACAAAGAGTGTTTCTTATCCCAGGAATCTCCACAGTCCTAACACAGAACACCTTTGGAGTATTTAACATGGGGGGGGGGTGTTCTTTTTTCTTCTTATGGCTGCACCTGTGGCATACAGAAATTCCCAGGCTAAGGGCTGAATCAGAGCTGCAGCTGTGGCCTAGGCCACAGCCACAACAGCTCAGGGCCTGAGCTACATCTGCCACCTATGCCACTTCTTGCGGCAATGCTGGACCAGGGACTGAAACCCACATCCTCCCAGAGACAATGTCAGGTCCTTAACCCACTGAGCCACAAAGGAAACTCCAATGTTTGTTTTTTTACATGAGTTATCATATCAGCTCTGCAGGTTGGAAAATGTATATCACAATTTTCGAACTTCTCTTTAATGCATTATAACCACTCCAAATTCTATTAGCTACTTAATTCTTTCCTGCTCCTCATTCTATTTCCTTTGCCAGTAATTCTCAAAGATGGAACAACTGTAAATCTAATGTTTGGACATATGAGTTAGGGAATTATCAGTGTTTCTGAAATAAATACATGCTACTAGAAGACAAGAGATTTGGGATAAAGAGGACAAGTTTTGGAACTAGAAATAGGATGAGCTTGGGAAGAGTCAA
This sequence comes from Phacochoerus africanus, assembly GCF_016906955.1. NCBI lineage: Eukaryota > Metazoa > Chordata > Mammalia > Artiodactyla > Suidae > Phacochoerus > Phacochoerus africanus. The sequence continues at coordinate 82,830,995 of NC_062547.1, read as the reverse complement.
CCTTTCTGAGCCTCCCTTTTCTCAGTTGTAAAATGAGCATAAGAATGGTATTTATTATCATCGTGAAGATTAAATGACTGAGGGTGATTATAGGACACATAATAAGGATGCAGGAAATGGTGACAATATTTCAGGGTATGGATATATTAGGAGAACACTTCAGGGCTTTGAGAATTAATAGAGCATGTCAGACTCTGAGGTAAGAAACTAGTTCTGAATTATACACTTGGTTGCTCAGACTGAGAAGGTTCAGGAACACAGAGAAAAGAGGTCAAAGTGATCAAAACCAGGGGACACACTCACACACACATGCACACACAAAGGAGGCAAATCTTGTGGGGAAAGTCTCACAGTCCTCATTCTGGCTGCACATTAGCATCGCCTTGGAAGATCTTTTAAAAATTTTTGTTTGGAATCTGACTGGCATCCATGAGGATGCAGGTTCAATCCCTGGCCTGGTTCATTGGGTTAAGGATCTGGCGTTGTGACCTGTGGTGTAGGTCGCAGATGCAACTCGGATCTGGTGTTGCTGTGGCTGAGGTGTAGGCCAGTGGCTACAGCTCCAATTGGGCCCCTAGCCTGGGAACCTCCATATGCTGCGGGTATGGCCCTAAAAAGACACACACACAAAAAAAGTGTTTGATTTGATTCCTACAATCCCACCCCAGACCAATTATATCAGAATTTCTAGGGAATGGGTTCCACCCCACTGGGTGTTGTTTTGGGGGTTTTCTGTTGTTTTGTGTGTGTGTGTGTGTGTGTGTGCGCGCGCGCGCGTACTCCCAGGTGATTCCAATGGTCTGCCAAAGTTGGGAACTGCTGGACTAAAGGACCTGAATTCACTGCCACTGGCAAAGGGTGAGAGCAAGCCCTTGATTATATGAAGTTAAGGGAATTGGCTCTTTCATTTCTACTAATTATGAACAATCCTGTTTAAATTACTGGCCAGTGGTGCTTCAGGGTAATGTGTATGTGAACCATTTGGAGATCTTGTCAAAGTGCAAATTCTCAGGATCAGATGGAGGCTGATACTCTGCATTTCTGACAAACTCCAGGTGGTGCCACTGCTGCTGGTCTGTGGACCATACTCTGAGTGCAATAATAGGGAGCTCCAAAATGGACATTTGGAACAAAAAGTAGCGAAATATTCATATTTTAGAAGAGAAGTCTTGACATCTCTGAATAGTTTTAATCAATTAATATTTATTGTGCACCAACTCTGCACAAAATATATTTTGCAATCTTTTAAGAATGGGCCATTTCCAGCCAATTTTAAATGACTTTTTTAATTGAAGTATACTTAATTTACAATGTTGTGTTAGTTTCAGGTGTACAGCAAATTAATTCGGTTATACATATATATATATAGTCAGTTTGGCCTTCTTTACCATTATAGATTATAACAAGATATTGAGTACAGTTCCTGTGCTATATAGCAGGTCTTTGTAGTTTATCTATTTCATATGTGATTGTGTGTATATGTTAATCCCAAACTGCTAATTTATCTCTCCATCCCCCATCCCCTTTGATAACCATAAGTTTGTTTTATATGTCTGAGTCTATTTCTGTTTTGCACATATGTTCATTTATGTCACTTTTTTAATTTTTAATTTTTTTTTTTGTCTTTTTAGGGCCACACTTGCAGCATATGGAGGTTCCCAGGCTAGGGGTCCAATTGGAGCTGTAGCCACCAGCCTGCACCACAGCCACAGCAACGCAAGATCCAAGCTGTGTCTGTGACCTACACCGAAGCTCATGGCAACGCCAGATCCTTAACCCACTGGGTGAGGCCAGGGATCGAACCCGTGTCCTCATGGATGCTAGTTGGGTTCGTTAACCACTGAGCCACAACAGGAACTCCCTACGTCACTTTTTTTAGATTCCACATGTGAGTGATAGCATATGATAGTTGTCTCTTTCTGACTGCTTTCACTTTATATATCCAGACAGTTTCAAGCATGAGGACTTCTCTAAAGGGAAGATACAGCCTCTCAAATAGGGCCACCTTCTCCACTAGGCAAAGCAGCCTCAGTGCACAAAGCCCACAGTACTTTTAGAAGCACTGAATGAAATGAAAATTAATGAATGGATGAAATTAAACAAACTGTTTTAATTTATTTTATACTAGAAGAAAAAATATGAACTTTTAGATCAAATAAAATGTTTTAATGTGTAATATTAATATATTTGTCTTTTAACAATGTAGTTGTAAGACATAATTATTATATTTTATTTTGTTTTTTGGAAGCAACCTCTCAAGATGAGATGGCCTGGGCCCCACAAAAGTGGCTGTGTGCTCGGTCCGTTTTAGTTCTGAGTCATTTCAGGAAAGCACATGAAGCCTGCTGTGGCTGAGGTTTGCACAGTGATATTTACATGAACAGGAAGGTAGTGGAGAAACTATAAATTGCCCCTGAGTGAAGCCCCCGGTAACCACACAGAGTTCCCACGGGTGTGATTTGAGGAACCCTGCGGATGCTCCACTGAGAAAACACTGTTCCTCTTCAGCTGGTTCCTGAGGCTCTAAAACTCTACCCTTAGAGCCTTTTCCCCTCCAGCTCCAGTCTTCAGTGACTCACACTACCTAGAGACCCTTCCTTTGCAACACTGGCCTTCTTTCAGTCCCAATTCCCTTTACCTTCCAGGTCCAGGACCCCATCTCCGGATCTTATCAGAGGATTTTCTTCAAAAGAAGAAAACATAATGGTGAGATTCCGCTTTTTAAGAAACACCAGTTCTAATCACGTCCCAAAAATTTAGATGCTGCTCTTCATGGCTAAACCTCATCGCCTTCATCACTGTTATTCGGTACACATCACAGATCATTCTACCGTCCACTGAAAACAGCCATTCATCACATGGGACTACTAAACCTAATTAAAATGAAATTAAATCGAAAAATCCATCCCTCATGGCACTAGCCACGTTTTGAGTGCTCAATAGCCACACGTATCTACCAGACAACACTGATATAGAACATTGCTATTATCACAGAAAGTTCCATTTCTGAGTGTTGAATCAAGAGGGGCCCACCCTTCCTGGACCCTCTGAAATACAAGGCCATCTTGTAGGCAGACTCTAGCTCAGGCTCACTTTGTGGTTCCCATTTGTCAACTGATCCACAGCTAGAGATCATTAGTTACTCTGCTTTTTTCTAAATGTCCCAAACCAAACTTTCTAGAAGAACAACTTTTTGCTGAAACTCACTTTCGCTTCAAGAAAGCTGGACCTTTTTGTGAAGGGCATTAAATCCTACTCTTGATCCACCCAAGGAACTGCAAAGGTTTTTCCCAGGATCTAGAACAGTCTTTATCCCCAAAAGTGATTGTTTATTTGCATCACTGGTTTCTTTGGGTTTTATCCTTGCAAAGTGGCTCTAGCTGTCCTCAGGTTGTAGTTGACTTATTTTAAAAAAAAGTTTTTACCAAACCCTCTCTGACATAAACGACAGCATCATCTTCTCAGATCCATCTCTTAGAGTATTGACAATAAAAACAAAAATAAACAAATGGGACTTAATCAAACTTAAAAGTTTCTGCACAGCAAAGGAAACCCTAAACAACACGAAAAGACAACCCACAGAATGGGAGAAAATCTTTGCAAGTGAATCGACTGACAAGGGATTAATCTCCAAAATTTATAAACACCTTCTGGAGCTCCATACCAAAAAAGCAAACAACCCCATCAAAAAATGGGCAGAGTTCTCGTCGTGGCTCAGTGGTTAACAAATCTGACTAGGAACCATGAGGTTATGGGTTCGATCCCTGGCCTTGCTCAGTGGGTTAAGGATCTGGCATTGTGGTGAGCTGTGGTGTAGGTTGCAGACGCAGCTCGGATCCTGTGTTGCTGTGGCTCTGGCGTAGGCCAGCAGCTACAGCTCTGATTAGACCCCTAGCCTGGGAATCTCCATATGCTGCAGGAGCAGCCCTAGTAAAGACAAAAAGACAAAAAAAAAAAAAAAAAGGCAGAAGATCTAAACAAACAGTTCTCCAAAGAAGACATACAGACGGCCGAGAAACGTATGAAAAGATGTTCAACATCACTCATTATTAGAGAAATGCAAATCAAAACCACGATGAGATACAGCCTTACACTAGCCAGAATGGCCATAATCCAAAAGTCTACAAACAATAAGTGCTGAAGAGGGTGTGGAGAAAAAGGAACCCTAGTACACTGTTGGTGGGATTGTAAATTGGTGCGGCCACTGTGGAAATCACTTTGGAGATTCCTCAGAAAACTCAAAATAGAACTACCATTTGATCTAGCAATCCCACTCCTGGGCATCTATCCAGAGAAAACCACAACTCACAAAGACACATGTACTCCAATGTTTATTGCAGCATTATTTACAATAGCCAAAACACGGAAACAACCTAAATGTCCATCGACAGAGGCATGGATCAAGAAGATGTGGTACATACACACAATGGAATATTACTCAGCCATTAAAAAGAACGAAATACCAGCATTTTTAGCAACATGGATGGACCTAGAAACTATCATGCTAAGTGAAGTCAGCCATACAATGAGACACCAACATCAAATGGATAGACTGAACTTCTTTGCAGAACAGATGCTGACTCACAGATATTGAAAAACTTACGGTCTCTGGAGGAGACAGTTTGGGGGGTGGGGGATGTGCCTGGGCTGTGGGATGGAAATCCTATGAAATCAGACTGTTATGATCATTATACAACTACAGATGTGATAAAGTCATTTGAGTAATAAAAAATTAAATAAATAAATAAATAAATAAATAAGAAAGAAAATAAACTCAAAATTGCTTAAAGACTTAAATGTAAGACAAGACACCATCAAACTCCTGGAAGAGAACACAGGCAAAACATTCTCTGACATCAACCCTACAAATGTTTCCTCAGGTCAGTCTCCCAAAACAACAGAAATAAAAGCAAAAATAAACCAATGGGACCTAATCAAACTGACAAGCTTTTGCACAGCAAAGGAAACCCAAAAGAAAACAAAAAGACAACTTACAGAATGGGAGAAAATAATTTCAAATGATGCAATGGACAAGGACTTAATCTCTAAAATATACAAACAACTTATACAAGTCGACAGCAAAAAAGCCAACCACCCAATTGAAAAATGGGCAAAAGACCTGAATGGACATTTCTCCAAGGAAGATATACAAATGGCCAACAAGCCCATGAAAAAATTTTCAGTGTCACTGATTATTAGAGAAATGCAAATCAAAACTGCCATGAGGTACCACCTCACACCAGTCAGAATGGCCATCATTAATAAGTCCACAAATAACAAGTGCTGGAGGGGGTGTGGAGAAAAGGGAACCCTCCTCCACTATTAGTGGGAATGTCAATTGGCACAACCACTATGGAAAACAGTACCTTAGAAATCTATACATAGAACTACCTTTACCTTATGACCCAGCCATCCCACTCTTGGGCATATAGCCGGACAAAACTTTCCTTAAAAAAGACACATGCACCCACATGTTCACTGCAGCACTAGTCATGATAGCCAAAACATAGAAACAACCTAAATGTCCATTAAAATTAACAGAACACTGTAAATTAGCTATAATGGAAAAAATAAAAATCTTTATAAAAATTTTTTAAAAAAAAAGTTTTTATTGGCCATACCCTCTGCACATGAAAGTTCCTGGGCCAGGGATTGAATCTGAGCTACGGCTACAAACTCCGCCACAGCTGCGGCAATGCCAGCTCCTTGAACCCACTGCACCAGGCCAGGAATCAAACCTGCTCCTTGGCAGCGACCCAAGTCGCCACAGTCGGGTTCTTAACTCCCTGCACCACAGTGGGAACTCTGACTTGTTAAATTTTAAACCAACTCAAAGTCCCCGTGTTGATCTCCCAGGCATAACTGAGCGAGGCGGACCAGCTAGATAATGCCTACATCTGTAAATCTTCCATCCTCAGCAGTTTTGTTTCTAAGAGCACTGCCAGAGTGCTCAGGTATGGGGTGTGGGGCCGAGCAACTCAGTGTCTACCATTTCTCCAATCCCCTAACACTGCTGAACACTCCCATGAACACACTAAATCCCAGCCTGGAGCAAGTGTTCACAGTTATATAATAGAAGCCCTGAACAAACCGAGTTGATAACTGAGATGCTAACACCATTTTAATTAGGGAGGAGATAATACAGGTGGGAAATACTGTGTGTGCAGCTGTCACATGGGCTGTAATTATGTTTAAGAGTTCTGGTGACATGACAGATGGCAAGAACGAAGCTTCAGTGTTCTGCGCATGAGGTCATTAAACGCCTCGAAACGCACGTATAGCTTTGGGCAGCTATTACTCATTAAAGAGGATCAAGATCCTGTTTTTCCATTTACAAAGAGCAGGCAGAGGAAGGGAAAAGACAGGAAAATCTATAAATAAAATTGGGATGAATCAGTTGTTCCCTGCCCTCCCCCCAAAAATCCTATATAAAAATATTTTAATTCAGCTTTGTAAAATTCATTCCGACCCATTGGATTCTTCCTGAAATAAACCCAAGAACTAAGTTTGTAATCTTGCCACTAAAAGATCCAAGAAGTTTTTAATAGCCTAAGTTAAATATCCCGGAATTTATGAAACTTTAGAGAGTCAATGCTAAGCACAAGCATAGAATTATTTTGTTGTCACTGTTTTCAATTCTAAAAAGGCCTCATCTCCACTCCTCCCTGAAGCTGGACATTTTGGCAGAGCTTTTTCTTCAGGACTCTAGGGAGGTAGGTAGGGCTGACAGAGGCCCTGAGACTCCAACTTAGATGAAGAGATTTAAGAATTATCCATGATGTACAAAGAAAAATCAAAAGACTTGGAGAAAAATAGAGAGTCCAAAAATAACAAGTCTTTAACTCCTCTGGTTTTTTAAAAAATAAAATGTCCTACCTAGAACCCTGCCATAAAATGAAGGTAATTCTCTTCTATCAAAGAAAATGTCTTGGAGTTCCCGTCGTGGCGCAGTGGTTAACGAATCCGACTAGGAACCATGAGGTTGTGGGTTCGGTCCCTGCCCTTGCTCAGTGGGTTAATGATCCGGCGTTGCTGTGAGCTGTGGTGTAGGTTGCAGACGCGGCTCGGATCCCGCGTTGCTGTGGCTCTGGCGTAGGCCGGTGGCTGCAGCTCCGATTCAACCCCTAGCCTGGGAACCTCCATATGCCGAGGGAGCGGCCCAAGAAGTAGCAACAACAACAACAACAACAATAACAACAACAAAAGACAAAAAAAAAAAGTCTTTAAATTAGCACTCTCTAATATTATTTCATAGTGCAAATAATTATTTTTCATTTTGAGAAATAGTTTCAGCCACAGATGAGCATGAGAAGCAGCCACAACAGAATTGGTGGACAAATTCAGAGCTTTCAAGGTGGCCTCCGCTTCCCTCTAGACCAGGGGCCAGCAAACTTGTTCTGTAAGGGGCCAAATGGTAAATATTTTAGGCTTTGTGGGCTGTATGGTCTCTGTCATGACCACTCAATTCTGCCACTAATATAAAAATAGTGATCCACAACAGGTCAACAAATGAGCTTGTTTGTGTTCCAAAAATGTGTGTTTACAAAAATAGGCAGTGAGCTGGAGTTGCCCCGCATGCTATAGATTGCCTACCTGCTGCTGTAGACCACTGGAATATCATGGGGAGCTTTTAAAAAAACCACTAAAGCCTGGATACTACTTCATATATCAATGATTGTATTTCCATATGGAAAGCCATAACATGACAAAAAGAGTCCAAAACTAAGTATGGAATTGAACTACAGAATTCAGAATTAAGCTACAGGGGGAAGGGGAGGGACTGGGAGGGACTGGGAGCTTGGGGTAAATAGATGCAGAATGTTGCCTTCCGGATGGATTAGCAATGGGATCCTGCTGTGTAGCACTGGGAACTCTCTCTAGTCACTTAGGCTGGAACACTTAATGTGAGAAAAAAAAGAATGTATACGTGTATGTGTAACTGGGTCACCATGCTGTACAGTAGAAAAAATATTTATATAAATAAATGATAAACAAATTTTAAAAAATAAAACTAAAAAAAATAAGCTATAGGAAGAAAAATAAAAATAAAACAGAGATAGAGCAGGGAAGAAAAGAGAACTTTCCCTACATTCTCATTAATATACTCCAGAGGTATACAAAGAAATACTGTATCTATCAAACAAGAACAAGGTGCTATGAGAAGGGGACAATCAGGGGACAAGAAAGTATATTTAGACATTAAATATATAGGATAGTAAGAGTTTCCTAGTGGCTCATCAGGTTAAGGAGCCAGTGTTGTCACTGCTGTGGTGTGGGTTTGATCCCTGGCCTGGGAACTTCCATATGCTGCAGGTGTGCCCCCCCAAAAAATATATATATAGTACTATAGTACTCTACATATGCATATACTATACTACAATATTTGTAGTAAAGTTTAAAAATTCAACAGAAGATAAAGTTGAAGAAATACCACAGAAGGTTTAAGAAAAGGCAAATGGTGCAGAAAGGAGAACCCTCTTACACCATCGGTGGGAATGTAAGTTGGTGCAGCCACTATGGAGAACAGTTTGGAGGTTTCTTAAAAAACTAAAAAAGAACTATCATGTGATCCTGCAATCCCACACCTAGGCATATATCTGGAAAAGGCAAAAACTCTAATTCAAAAAGATAAATGCACCCCAATGTTCATAGCAGCACTATTTACAACAGGCCAAGACATGGAAACAACCTAAGTGTCTATCAACAGATAAAGTGATAAAGAAGATGCAATGTATATACAATGGAATATTACTCACCAATAAAAAGGATAAAATAATGCAATTTGCAGCAGGATGGGTGGAACTAGAGATTATCATACTAAGTGAAGTAAGCCAAAGACAAATATTATATCACTTATATGTGGAATCTAAAAAATACTGCAAATGAATCTATTTGCAAAACAGAAACAGACTCACAGTCATAGGAAAAAATTTATGATTATCAAAGGGGAAAGGGAGGGGAAGAGATAAATTATGAATCTGGGATTAAAATATACATACTGTATATAGAATAGGCAACAAGGATTTATTGTATAACATAATAATATTTAATATCTTGTAACAATCTATAATGGAAATAGTCTGAAGTATGTATATTTCAGAATCACTTTCCTATACACCTGGAATTAATGCAATATTGTATGTAAATCAACTATACTTCAGTTTTGAAAGAAAGAAAAGGCAAATGCATAGAAAATATGAAATCAAAAATAAAATTTTTAAGGATTAAACTTATATAATTCAACATCCCACTAAAAAGAAGTCCAAAAAGAGAGTGAAACAAAATATCAGAGATGTACTTTTTTAAATCTGAATTCAGGGAAGCATAAGTCTACTTTTAAGAATGTAGTCTAAAAATATATGCAAAGACATTAAGATATATACACAACTGTGCTTAGTACAACATTTTTGTAGTAGGCAAAAATTGGAAACAATCTAATTGGTCACAGTATTGTCTGGTTAGTTAAATTATGGAACATCTACACTTATGTAGTTGTTTAAAAAAATAATAACGTGGCTCTGGAGTTCCTGTTGTGGCTCAGTGGGTTACGAAGGCGACTAGTATCCATGAGGATGTGGGTTTGATCCCTGGCCTTGCTCAGTGAGTTAAGGATCTGGCATTGCCGTAGCTGAGGTATAGGTCGCAGATGTAGCTCGGATGCCATGTTGCTGTGCCTGTGGCTGTGGCTGGCATCTGCAGCTCTGATTCGACCCCTAGCTGGGAACCTCCATATGCTGCAGGTGCAGCCCTAAAAAGCAAAGCATCATCAACAACAACAAAACAATCAAATAATGTGGTTCTGGATGTCCTAACATGGAAAGACATCCAGCTTCTACCACGAAGTGAGAAAAGTCAGTTGCAGAACAGTATTAGTAGAGGGAGCCTGTTTTTCTTTGAAAAATAAAATAAAATAAATAAAATGTTTATAGATAAATGTTTGCATACCCATTGCAGCTAGTCTAAAAAGCTACTGAAGAAACTGTTAATAGTGGGTCTCAGAGTTCCAGCTGTGGTGCAATGGGATGGGCAACGTCTCTGTAGCGTGAGGACACAGTTTCCATCCTCTGCCCAGCACAGGGGGGGCCGTTGCTGCAGCTGAAGCATAGGCTGCAAGTGCAACTTGGGTCTGATCCCTGGCCCTGGAACTCCATATGCTGCGGGGGTGGCCAAAAGAGGAAAAAAAAAAAAAAATCATAGGTCTCTCTTGGGAGAGGAGCAGGATGGGAGAGGGTTAAATGAATAGCCCTTCAGCTCTGTGTCTACATTGTTGATTTTTTCAATGTTTATGTGTTTTTTCTGAAATTTCTAAAAATCAAAAGCAGTAAGTAAATTATTTACAACATTATGGAAAGGGAAAAAAGGTTTGCCCTTTACAGTATCTCTAGGAAGAAAGCGCAGAAGATCACCAGGGGCCGGGAGGAAAAGAAAATGAAATTTCTAATTAAGACTCAGATGAGGAACACAAGCAGTAAGAGACATTGCCATGTCCTTCGGGAACTTACATTAGAGTTGGGAAGGTGGACCCACACAGATGGCCAGTACCAGGGCTCAGCAGTATTGCCTGCTGTCCAGTTGTGCAGAATGTCAAAGCCTGGAGAACTCAGAGGACAGAGACCAGTGAAGACTGGAGGAGCCAAAGATGCTTCATGGAGGACATAAGCCTTGAAGGATGGTAAAGGCAGAAAGGAGAATATTACAAGTCAAACAGCCAGTGAGAGTGTAGAGATGCATTCAAGCCTGACCAGTCCCATCTGTGTCACCTCCTTTTGCAAATCCACCTACATCAATATCGTCCATGGATGGTGATAATAGAAGATGCACAGAGGCTCTGAAAAAAATCCCCAGACTCTCTCTTATTGTACCAGAGTAAATAATCTAAAGCACGGGGCACTCTGCCCTAATCCCTTGGGCTGCACAGCTCTTCTGCTGCCCCTATCCTTTTATCTTTTGCCTCTCCCTGAATCTTGACCATTGCACATTGGAGCATCAAATTGCAGGGTGGCAAGGGGAGGGATCTGACTTCTCCTATGTATTCAGGAAAACTACCCAGCAGCATGGTGCCCCTGGCCAAATGCATTCCCTTGCCAAGTTGTTGTCCCACGGTTAGGCAGAGTCAACCATGCTCTTCAGACTCGAGGCCTGAGCAGACATGTCACCTAGAAGCCTTTTCCCCATCACTCAGTTCCAGGCCTCACACCTGGAGGTGCTGATACAGCAGATCCTGAGAGCATCCTGGACATGCGTATTTTGAAAATGCTCCCCAGGTTATTCTGTTTGGTTCCTCACCAAGTCCGCCCTTGGGAAACACCAACGTTCCCTGTGCTTCCCTTGTGAAGAACCACTCTAGGTGATGCTTTCTAAAGAGCCCCTTTCTTGTTGGCCTCCAGTCTCATTCGCCAGTGCTGCAGAGCAATGCAGCCTCGGAACCAGGAGAGTGGCAGCCACCGCTTATGCTTTGCTTATTTCAGAGCCCTTTCCTTATCCTAACTTATTTAACCTTCACAATGACACTTGGAGATACTAGGAAGAAACTCCTAAGTGGTAAAGGCCAGATTTAGACTGAGCTCATAGTCATAACTGATACCTTACATGGCCTCATGCAGCAAGTTTCAGAAGACCTCAGGATCACATATTTCTCTATGGTCACACTAACCCCAGTCACCGCACTGGTCACTCCTACCCGGTCCATCTGGCTCCCCCACGACCCCCAGCCTTCCCATCTATTTGGTCGGCTCTGCCATAGAAGTTCTAAAAACAATAGTGCAGACCTCAGTGTTTTCCTGTTGCTCTCCTAAGCCTTGGCTTAGACTTTCCTTCCAAAAAAACATCCCCAACACCCCCATCGTCCATGCCAAGCTGCGTTAGGCTCCTGATCTACACTTCTCTCCTGCTCTCCATTTCTCCATCACCACACTTACTCTGGCATCATGATGGTCTGTGTCCGCTTTCATCTCCCTCAGCTGAGAGCTCACTAAGGTCAGGAGCCCGTTCCAATCATCTAGTACCAGATCCAGTGGAAGCAACTCAGAACGGCCTCTTGAGTAAACAACATCGGCTTCCGTGAAACCTCCAGCCCTCACCTCACAGGAAGGGCGTATTAATTCTGCTCTGAAGTCTGGGGTAAGAAGGAACATCTTCCAACAGCCCCTTATTAAGACTTTATCTCTAGAAACTACAGACGTACACTGTGCATCTTTTCCTATTCTCCCTTCCAAGCCTCCCTGCCCCATTATACGTATATTCTTTTTCTACAGCCGAGGGACAAAACAGTCTGCTTAATATGCAGAAGATACACGTCCATCCAAACTTCAGCATTTCTAACAGAAAGATCCCCTTTATCATCCTTAAATCTCTCTTTCTGACCCTACCCAGACTTATTAGGAGGACATACCTCAACGGGGGAGATGAGGCTCTAAGACGTACACATGTGACAAATGGAAATACTTCATAGTCGCCTACCAGCTAAAGTTGTAGTTGCAGACTTTATGATCTTTTTTTAGAACAGAAGTTCTCTTTTATTTTTGTCTTTTTGCCTTTTTCTTGAGCCGCTCCCGCAGCATATGGAGGTTCCCAGGCTGAGGGTCCAATTTGAGCTGTAGCCGCAGGCCTACACCAGAGCCACAGCAACACGGGATCCGAGCCACGTCTGCCACCTACATCACAGCTCACGGCAACGCTGGATCCTTAACTCACTGAGCAAGGGTGGGAGTCGAACCCAAAACCTCATGGTTCCTAGTCGGATTCATTAACCACTGTGCCTCAACGGGAACTCCAAGAACATAAGTTCTAAAAATAATAGTGCAGACCTCAGTGTTCGCGTGTAGAAGTTCCAGAGGCAGGGATTGAACCCACACCACAGCAGTGACAATGCCAAGTCCCCAATCACTAGGCCACCAGGGCACTCCAAACTTTCCTATATTTATCTTTTAAAATTTAAGGTCTTCAGAATTAGTCGCATCTTGTGAAACATAAGGAGAGAGGGAAAATTGATGAGCAGGAACTGCCAGTGGAACCGAACAGTGGTCAAGGAGAGCAACATGGCAAAGTAAGAAGCAGCAAAGAATGGCATGTGCTTTTCACAACTTCTCTGTAAAACTGTGCCTTTGGCTTTAAGACAACAAATATACTTTTATGATATCTATCGACAACTTTATAAATAATTTCTGTCAATCCCCTAGAATGCTCTTGACAGACTAAACATATTAGCAACAAATCTCCTTTGCCATCACTCTCTCACTGCTCCCCTGCCCCAGTCACGCTTAATGTGGCTCAGGATCTCTTTGTTTTGCCAGTCATTTCAGCACTGTTAAAATGCACCGCTAAAATGGCTTTGGTAACAAATACGAAATATAGTCCTTAAAACATTCCTTAGTAGAAAACATTGCATTCTTCCTTCACACAATATGAGCTGTCTTAAGGGTGTTCGGGAGAAGAATGGAAATGATATTCTGTAAAACCTTGAACATGCTCGTCCTGCTCTCACCTTTGATACTGACTGCATGACAAATTGTATAAACCCTAATAAGCAAACATCACACCCCAAGATTAAAGCCCCAGTGCAAAAGTGTCATTAATCACACCAAACACCTATTTGCTTTTCTGTTGGCATCAAAATGTAATTGTTTCTAAGTTAAACATACCTCCTGGTACAATGCTGATCCAAATCTGTGTGGCTGGCAACATGAAAGGGAAGCTTATCTTCTTTCATCCATTGTAAGAACGTGTTTTCCTCCAACCAAAATGGTCAACTTGAATTCAAGTTTATTCTGTCCTCCTCTATAAATGTTCCCAAACCCAGCACTTCAAGTTTGAGTTAAGTACAAAAGAATGATCTCTGTTTGTCCTCTAGGTTGATTAAAGCACATGGCTTGGGGGAGGTGGGGGCAGGGGGAGAGGCAATGAGATCATAGACACATTTGAGAATCCGAAAAAATCTCAGACTGTCACCCCCAAATACACATTCCCTCACATTCCACAAATTGCGAATTTACTTTGCAGGGGTTTTTGGCCCCACCAAAGCCCATTCATGGTCCTCAGGTTAAGAACTCACACATTTGAACAAAAACTTCATGGGGTCCAGAAATTAACTTATATGCACTTCTTGGTAGCAATAGCATACATCATTGAGCAGCCACTTAATTCTAGTTATTAATGGAAAAATGTATCCTGTTTATTAAATTAGCTTCGTATTATCCCAAGATTAACTATGGTAATCCTTTTGAATTAGGATTTAGTAATAAATCAGTTTTTAGAAAAGAGTTTTAGGAGGTCTCTTGTGACATAGCAGGTTAAGGATCCAGCATTGTCGCTGCAGGCTCGGGTTGCCACTGTGGCACAGGTTCAATCCCTGGCCCAGGAACTGCCACATGCCATGGGTGTGGCCAAAAAAAAGGAAAGGAATTTTATAGTTCCTTCCCTTACTGACCCCCCACAAAGAGCTCCATAAATATTTGCAAACCATCCATCTGATAAGGGATATATCTAAAATATGCAAGGAACTCATATATTCATCAGCAAATCATTAGCAAAAAAAAAAAAGAAGAAGAAGAAGAAAAAGAAGAATCCAAGCAAAAAATAGGTAGAGGACCTGAACAGACATTTTTCCAAAGAAGTCATGCAAAAGGCCACCAGGTACATGCAAAAGTGCTCAACATCACTGATCATCAGGAAAATGCAAACCAAAACCACAATTAGTGGGTGAAATTAGTGAGTGAACACATAAGCCAAAATAAGATATTTACATAATCCCAAATTATCTCTCCTGACAGTTCTCTTGTGGCTTAGCAGGTTAAAGTTCCAGCTTTGTCACTGCCATGGCTCTGGTTACAGCTGTGACACAGGTTCGATCCCTGGCCTGGGAACTTCCACATGTCACAGTCAGGGCCAAAAAAAAAAAAAAGTATCTCTCCTAAATATTTATACTTCTCAATTACAAAGAGAAAAATAACAACTTAATGGTGGAGAAACCTGGCTTGCGATGCCTTAATTAACTGAGATCAAAGCTGACGCCACCAGTAGTAAGACCTGACATGACACTCTGAGAAAGATACTGTATCACTTTTATAATATTCTCACCCACAATATTCAACCTGAATCTAATCATGAGAAAATGTCAGACAATCCCGAATTAAGGCACATTCTACGAATAACTGACGAGTGTTCATCAAAAGTTTCAAGGTCATGAAGGACAAGAAAATACTGAGGAACCATCCCAGACTGAAGGAGATTAAGGAGCCAAGTAAATGCAATGGTGGATCCTGGATTGGATCCTAGAACATAAAAAGACATCGGGGAGAAAACTGGAGCAACTGGTGTTTTTTTGTTAATAGCACTGCACCGGTGTTCATTTCCTGGTTTTGGTACTTGTACTGTTGTTAACACTGGGAGAAGCTGCACTATTCCTAGAACTTTTTTGTAAGTCTGCAATGATTTCAAAGCAAAAATAAAATGAAAACCCTAGAGTTTTGAAGCCTTCTGTCCTCAAAGCTTCCATTTTATCTAGCTCTCAAGAGAGAACTAGACAACTCACTTCCTTGTTTAGCCCTGAGAAAGCAAGCCACCTCCCTTGCTGGTTTTTCCTCCATCTCAAGTAGGACATTTGCCTCTCAGAATTCAGTCTTCCAGCAGCAAACATGTATGTAGCACCTCCTGTATGCCAGACTCCATACATAAGGCAGGTATGGGCCCCGTCTTCTGACAGCTTACTTCTCTTATCCATTCAACTTTTTGTAACTACTATTTAAGTAAGTCACCAAATTTTAAATATTGTACCCATCCCTGTCTTTCCAGGATAGATCCAGGAGATTCGCATTCTTATCTCCTATACTACTAAAAACGAAATCCAAGAGTTCCCTGGTGGCAATTAAGGATCTGGTGTTGTCATTGCTATGGCTTAGGTTCGACCTCTGACCCAGGAAATTCTGCATGCCTCAGGGGTGGCAAATAAATAAACATCCAGAGATGAACTAGTAAACAAATAAATAAATATCCAGAGATGAACTGATCCATGTTACTATTTGGACTATTAACATATTACCATAACAGCGTTTTGGTTTTTTTGTTGGGGGGGTTGGCCCCGCCCATGGCATGCAGAAGTTCCCAGGCCTGTGATCAAACCTACACCACAGCAGCCACCTGAGCCACTGCAGATCCTTAACCCATGCACCACAAGGAAGGTTCCTTAACATCAGTTTATATTGGTTGAAGTGAACATTAGACATGAGTGTTCCTCTATCAAACGACCGCCTTGTCCTATTTCCTAAGGAAATTTATCATCAGCGACATGGCCTGCTTATAGCAACAGCAGAGAAAATGTTTTGTTTACAAGGACAACCAGTTACCTGGAGTTTTTTGCAAGAGTTTGATGTATTCACCTTTTAGTGACTTAGAAATCATCGCAGCCATTATTAATTAAAAGAAAAAGCCTGCAATAAACATTAGAGCATCTTTGCTAGAAACTCATTGACTTTGGCAATGGTAGATTTAGTTTTAACAAAATAAGAAAACATCAGCAAATAAAACTGCATCAGGAGTTTGCTTGGTGATTTGAATCCAAATCAAAGCTTCCCTGCTAATAGCTTCAATTTCTCCTCTTGCAAAATGGGAATAATATCCATTTATTATGCCCTCACTGGGAGCATTGTGCCCTAAAATTTTATAAGGCAATGAGCCCTAGGAACTTTCTTTTACTAAACACTCCATTCATATCTCAGCAGAGATGTATTTTCCCACTCAAGGGTATTTTTGCTACCATAAATCCTCCAAATCCTGAACTCCTTTCTGATACCGTCACAGTAGACTGGGGGAGAAAGGAAACAAAGCTACTTCTATATTTTACAAACTAAACCACGTGACACTTTCTTTAGTTGGGAGCACACACACGTAAATAAGAAAGAGGTCTCCAAGTCTTCAGTGGGAAGCATATCCAGATAGAGGTCTTACTTGGGAGTATATTATTCCAACAATGTGTGCCTGAAGTATTTTAACACTGATATTCATAAGTGAATTAATAATTTTCTTTTGTGGGGGAGAAGAGAGTATCAATCAAGTTAGGCTGGGTTATGCTGCAATAACAAGCAAGCCCCAAATCTCAATAGCTTGGAGTATCACAGAGTTAACTCTTACTCCTATTAAATATCCACTGTGGGTCCACTGTATCTCTTGTCATCTTCCCTCTGGGATGAAGTGGATAAAACAGGTGATCTGGCACATTGCTAGTCTTCATGGCAGGAGAAGAGACACCTCGTGAACCATGAGCGGAATTTAAAAGCTTCTGCTTCTAAGTGGCTTGATGTCACTTCTGCCCTTATTTTATAGGCCAAGGCAAATTGTATAACCACATCTGACCTCCACAGGGTGGAGATATGTCACCTACCACAAAAAGGAGGGCCTCAATTGCTAGAGGCAAGGCAGATGTCTGTGGCTTGAAGAACTACAATCTGTCCCTCAGGAGGAGCAGCAAATACTTTGAACAACAGCACAAACAGAAGTTTGTCAGGTCTACATCGGTGTTGTGCTGGCTTCAGAAAATAACGTTGGAAGTTTTCTTCTCTAAGTTTTAGATCAGTTTAAATAAATTAGAATTTTCTGCTCCTTGAAATTTTGAAAAAATTTACTAATACTGTGAGCCCAGAGCTTCTCAGATTACCTTCTCAATTACTTCCCTATGCAGAGTTGTTTCAGTTTTCTGTCTCTTTGGAACCTGTTTTTGTTCATTTATATTTTCAAGAAAAGCATCCATGTAATCCAGCTTTTTAAATATATTTGAATAAAGTCCTGTCAAATACTCCTCTAAGTTGTTTAAATTTCCTCTGTATCTATGGTTACTTCTTGTTCCCTGTGTTGTTGTTTTTTTTAAAGTTTTTTCTTTTTTTTCCAGTTTTGTCCAGCTTTGTTATAACTGACAAATAAACACTGTATCTATTTAACGTATACAGTGTGACAATTTGATGTATGTATACAGTGATTACTACAACCAGATTAATGAACATATTCATCACCATAGTTATGACCTTGTTTCTAATTGTGTTTAATCTGTATTAACTTTATACAGTTTAGAAATATGTATTTGCAAAACAGTAATTTTGATAGAGATAGGAGTAGTACCAACCCCAGCAGTGTCATAAAGATTAAATAAATTCATACATGTAAACTGGTTGAGAACTGTGCCTGATGAAGCATATCATTATTATTATTGTCTATAATTTTCAAGTTTTGATCACCCTTCTATTTACTGTTAAAGCAGAATTATTCAAGGTCCTCTTCACAAGTTGACCATAGAGTTTCCTATCATTGAGAGTGCACTTACCTGCACTGTCTTAAACAACTGGTAATGTACTCAATGAGACAGGTAAATAAGACCACTAGGTTATGTTTATATGTATGGGTAAGAATGTTATGGTAGAAAATCATGTGTATGAGCTCATCATATTCTCTTAGAAATTATAGAATAAAGAAATTGAAATATACTACTGTAAAAATTTCACTGCAACTATCTCTTTTTTCCTTCTCAATTCTTTGTTATCACCTAGATTTTTTTTCCCACTGAAAGACAAGAATGGGTTAGGCAGCTAAGCTCCAAACTCTTTTATCCTAAGGGGACAACAGTAAAAGAAAAGAATCTGACCACTGCTTTCCACTCATTTCCTATGAGGAAACTGCTTTTGACTCAGGGTGTTTTTTGGGTTTTGTTTTTGTTTTTTTTAATTGGGACAGTTTGTCAAGAATAGATCTATTAGAAGTTCTCCGGTGGCACAGCGGGTTAAGGATCCAGCATTGTCTCTGCAGCAGCTCGGGTCACTGCTGAGGTGTGGGTTTGATCCCTGGCCCAGAAACTTCCATATGCCAGAAGCATGGCCAAAAAACAAACAAACAAAAGAACAGATCTCTTAGGACACCTGAAACCAATATAATTTCAATTATATCTTAAGAAAAAAATCTTTAAAAAATCTTAAATGTGTCCAATATTTTGTAGTAACGTTTCTAGAAAAATAGCCAGCCCTCATTAAATTACCACAGCTCACATTTTAACCTTTTGGTCAATACAGTCATCACACAGTCACAACTAACATAGTTAACCTGAATGAAAGAAAATCTGCATTAATATATATATATATTTAAAGACATAATTCTATTTTAAAATTCTGCGGCAATGCTAATGATCCATGGGAACTAATATCTGACTTTCATGAATGTCTTATCCGTATATACTGCAAATCATACTATTACTTTCAAAATGATCGTAAACAGTCTTGTCTTGTCAGCTACACCCCTTATTTTACAGTGTATGCACTATATTTATTTTAAAAACATCCTTTATAATGGTATAAAAGAAAACTTTAACTCAACCTTTAAGTGATCCAAATGATGTTAATAATCAGAAAAGCTAAGAAAAAGCTCCATTTTGCCAAATAGTGCAAGGCAAAAAAAGACTCTTCATAATCACAAACATGTGAAAACACAGTAAAGCAGTTAAGATACCTGCGTATATAATTTCATTTATTCTTCCAACAATCCTGCAAGGGAAGTCCCATTTGATAGATATGGAAGCTGAGGCCCAGAGCACCTGGGACTTAGCCAGGATCATATAGGTCACGTTCATTCCATTACTCTACATGGTTGAAATTTTCAATCTTTAATTCAACATGGGCCTTGATTAAATTTTATTACTGGCTAGCATCTAATAATACTTATAGAGAGTTTTGTCTTTTTTTTTTTTTTTTTGTCTTTTCTAAGGCTGTACCTGCGGCATATGGAGGTTCCCAGGCTAGGGGTCCAATTGGAGCTGTAGCTACCAGCCCATGCCAGAGCCATAGCAATACGGGATCCGAGCCACGTCTGCGACCTAAACCACAGGTCATGGAAACGCCAGATCCTTAACCCACTGAGGAAAGCCAGGGATCAAACCCGCAACCTCATGGTTCCTAGTCAGATTCCTTAACCACTGAGCCACGACGGGAACTCCAATTATAGAGTTTTGGACCCACTTTGTCAAAGTAGCAGTAACCAAATATCTTGGTCGTTTTCTAAAATAACTCACCTTACTACTTACTCATCAATGCCAACTTGGTTTCAGAGAAAATGCTGTGGAGGTTTCTCATGGTTTTCGAAGTAATACTGCCACCTCGTGGGCTAATGGTGAGCTACAGTAAGTGGTTCTAGTGCTAGGTTTCAATTTCAGCTGATTAAAATTCTCAACGGGCAATAAGACCAACTTCCGGAAATATTTTTGAGTTGTAGCTCTCAGAAAAATGAAACATAACCATTTCATCTTGTACACAATAACCACACTGCTGCTTTCATGTAAACTGCCAAGCTTGATCCAACAAGCATTCATTCATTTCGTTCAATCATTTAGCACAATTACTAAGCACCAGTTGTGTACTGTGGAGAAAGAGGAATAAAGATGTATTCCATGTTTCTAGAATAAAAGACAGTGTTGAATATGTATTCTTGAACCAGATTGCCTGAGTTCAATTCCCAGATCTCTCACTAAAGGTGTGATTTTGCACAAGTCACCTAAACTTTGTGTCACTTCAGTGTCACCATCTGTAGTGGGAAAATAGCAGTCCTTGCCCCACATGGTTACTAAGTATCTGGCAGAATACAAAGTACCCAGGAAGAGGAGAAGATCTTCAAGGAACACATCTTGGAAGTGATACTGGTGAGTGGAGCATCAACTGAAAAGGCAGGTAGCGTTTCCTTAGATGAGATGAGCAGCAGGATGACTCTTTACCAAATGAAGACTTTGGGGTGGGAAAACAATGATTTCCTCTCTAGGATTAGGATATGATGCACAAGTGGAGAGTGAAATGAAGAACAGCAAGAACAATGTGCTCCCACTTGTTTAGATCTGAGGGTGTGCAGACACTGCTATTTAAAGACGTGTAAATTATTTGGGGAAGAATATGGTGTGGATTGCCTTCCTGATCCTCCATCCTCCTCTGGATTGCCTTCTAGGTCGAGTTGCAGAGCTGGAATGTTAAAAAACACATTTCCAATGTTCCTGTTGTGGCGCAGTGGAAACAAATCCGACTAGTATCCATGAGGATGCTAGTTCGATCCCTGGCCTCGCTCAGTAGGTCGGGGATCTGGTCGTGAGCTGTGGTGTAGGTCACAGACATGGCTTAGATCCCAAGTTGCAGTGGCTGTGGTGTAGGCTGGCAGCTATAGCTCCAATTCGACCCCTAGCCTGGGAACTTCATATGCTACAGGTGTGGCCCTAAAAAGCAAAAAACAAAAAAAGCCATTTCCCAGATTCCTTTGCAGATAGTGCTCTGGATGCAAAATTTGGGCTCCCCCAATTAGATCTATTCACATGTGCTTAGGAAGGCAAGAGGGAGGAGAGGCCGCCTCTGTGTGTTGTTGCTAGCCAGCTCCCTCCACAGTCCTCCAAGGACTCCTACGCTATTCCCATGCCCCGCATACAGCTGTCTTAACAGTAGGGTAGGTGGGCCTCAGTGCTGCTTCCGGACCATTCTACCCCACCCCACCCAAAGAAAATCTCACCTTTGACCTTCATGCCATCTAACCAAATGCATAATACTCTACCTTGTTGTTTGCCACAGCGCACAGGGCCACTCGCCATCATTTCTTGAACATTGTAGTTCCGGGCTCCCTGCCACTGCTTCCAACACAACTCCTGTGCTAATTCTGGGCTTTTTTTTTTTTTTTTTTTTCATGTCTCTAGCTCACCACCTCTGATACACAAACCACAACTCTTCAGCTCCACCTAAAGCAACAGTCCATCAGCCCAGCTATTTTCACTGTCCTCACTCCCTCAGGATCTCATTTCCTTACTTACCAGCTTAGAGGCCACAGTCCATCATCCAGGCATTCATACAAGTCTCAGCAGCACCCTAGACCCTTTCTCAATTACTCTGCATTCACGGATGAAAACTTTCAACGTTGGCTAAGTCTGTATCTCAGCCTAACCTACACCCGCATCCTCAGAGCTGAGCGTAAATAGAGAAAAATACGCAATCATGCTGATTGGCCCATGGCACTAACTTCATTGGGGCCCTGAGTGCTGCTGGTAGTGCTTTTCTAGTCCATCCCTCCCCGCAATAACAACAGTGAACAACAGAAATACTCCAGATACTTTTACAGGCATTAACTCAATTCTCACAACCACCTTAGGTGGTTTTGTCTGTCTGATTAACACGTGAAGAAAATGAAGTGCAAAGTAGTAAAATAACTTGCCCAAAGTCACATAGCTAGTGAAAGCTGAGCCAAGATTCAAACCTGGGCAGATGGCTCCAAAGTCTGAGCCCGTGACCTCCTTGGGAGTATTTCGTATTTTCTGTTCTCTCCTCAACCTTTCAACACCTACGACCTCCTCCTTCTCCAACCTCAGTTTCAGTTGGTTATTCTGCCTTTTCCAACAATGGCACCTAGCAAGGACTTCCACAAACTCCCAACTAATTGCATCTGTGCCATACATTCTGTTGTCCCTCCTGAACTATGCCTGAACTACTCACTTGCCATCTAAGCCAACCCTTCCCTTTGTGCCCTCAGCCCCCTCCCCTCCCGAGGACACTGTCCCAGCAACTGGCCCCCTTCTCTCCAAATCATCAGGTTCCCCCTCACTACAGATTATCCCCACCAGCATACATTCTAATTCCTTCCAGTTTAAATCTTAAATGAATAATGCAATTGAAACATTTATGCTATGTGAAAGCCCCCAGGCCCCCAATTCCTAAATTCTATGATTCCATTTGCATAAAACTGTACCAAATGCAAACTAATCGGTTAATCTATTAGTAGATCAGTGTCCGTCTGAGAGGTAGAGGCCTAGCTAGGGAAGATTTACAAAAGGGCAGGAGGAAGTTTTGAGGGTGACAGACATCATCTTGCTTGCAGTGATGGTTTCACGGATGTAGCTTTTAGCACAGCAATTAAACCTCATAAAAGTCATTTTAAAAAAAAAAAACAAAAAAAACAAAAAAAACCATCTTGACTCGACATCCCTCTAGCCACTGTCTAATTTTTCTGCCCCCCTTTACAGTAAAAGTCCTCAAAAAGCTGATTAAAGTCACCATCTCCAATTTCTACCCCCATCCCTTGTGACTTTACTACTCTCCCCTCCCCTGTGCCACGTCAGCTAATAAACCAGCCACTTTGCTATCCTGAACTCACCATGCATTCTTCTGTCTCAGGATCTTTGCCTTTTGCCCCTAAGTATCAGTGACCCCTCATTTCCTTCAGGTCTTTGCCCAACTGTTGTCTCAGTGAGGACTTCATTCACTCCTCTATTTTCTCTTTATTTTGGGCCATCCCGTTGCATATGGAGGTCCCGGGCCAGGGATCAGATCCAAGCTATAGCTGCCATCTAAGCTACAGCTGTGGCAACACCAGATCCTTAACCCACTGTGCTGGGCTGGGGATCGAACCCACATCCCAGCACCCCCAAGACACCACCGATCCCACTGTACCACAGTGGAACTCCTCCCTCATTTCTCTTCTTAAAACCACAACCCACCTATCCGCCCCTTTCCTCCAAAGCAGTTTCTTGTCCTTCCTCTGCCTGATTCTTACCATTTACATCATCTGGCCCACTACATATTTTTATTTACTGAACAGGTACATCTCCCAAGTAAAATATTAACTCCAAGAGAACAGGGATGTTTCTCTATTTTGTCCATCACTGCAGCCCCAACACCTCTAAGACGTTTCAATAAGCACCAGGATTAGTGAATCAGTGTCTTTGGAATCACTGGGTTGTACATAAGAGAAACCACTCACATTCACCTAAGCAAAAAGAATTTCTTGGAGGCATTCCAAAGACTCTTGTGGACCCATAAAGGAAGGAGGTACATATGAAGGGAAACAGAAACCATTGAGAATAGGATGGTTTCTCTTCTCTCGTCTGACCTGCAAAGGCAGGATGGTCTTGTCAATATTTTCTCTGAATCTAAGTTTCATTCTCCTTTCTCTCTGCAGACCAGCTTTTTCTTCTCATCACCCAAATAGAGCATTCCCAGCCTCCCACCTTTCCCCAGATCAAGAATTTGGTTATAAATCCCAATCATAACTCCTTGCTTAAAGTGGGCTTGAACCAGGTGAGTCAGTTAACTACACCCAAGGGAATAGGCATGCAGCCTACTTTCCAATGTTTTTGAGTGTCTGAAAGGGGCATTTGTTCAAAGCAAAGACAACTTATAGTTACTTAAAAGTATTTTTAAACTTTCCTTAAGCTTTTATGTTTAACTTACAAATATTCTATTCAGAAAACTAGTATATTTCAATAATTAATGGAGTTTTTAATTAAAGTTTGATAAAGTTAATCTAAGTGGAACAGACTAAATTTCTCTAAACAATCCCATTTACAATCCAAAGTCCTTTAAACAACTTAATAGCATTTATACATTTAAGATAATCGAGTTTCTTATAAATAGCACTTCAAATGCTTGACCCATCAAGCAAAACCCTCCCAAGTACTTAACTCCCATAATAAATTAAATGTACAGTGACTTTCTACACTATCTGGAGTATTTCTATATTTCTGCAGGCTTAGTAACATCTTAAAATACCTTTCAATGAAAATTCACAAGAGTTCCCGTCATGGCTCAGAGGTAACAAACCTGACTAGGATCCATGAGGATCAAGGTTCAATCCCTGGCCCTGCTCAGTGGGTTAAGGATCTGGTGTTGCCCTTAGCTGTGGTGTAGGTTGCAGATGCGACTTGGATCCCATGCTGCTCTGAGCTGTGAAGCAGGTTGCAGATGCGGCTTGGATCCCGCGTTGCTGTGGCTATGGTGTAGGCCAGCAGCTACAGCTCCAATTTGACCCCTAGCCTGGGAACTTCCATATGCCATGGTGTGGCCCTAAATCAACCAAAAACAAAACAAAACAAAAAGGCAAAGAAAAAAACAAAGAAAATACACAAGTCTAAAAATCCACTAGGCATTTTAATTTGGAACTGAAAGCCAATGTTACATATTGTAATATGCCAATCATGTTCAACTAGTACTTCAAATAGTAAATAGTACGGTTTGTCCCAATGAATATAAAAACTATTCCTGTACTTAACACCAAAGAATTAATGGGTATGGGAACTGTTTCCTAGCCTTTTTGAAAATCTGTAATGATTACTTATGTTATCTAAACACAGCAGAACTCAGTGAAGTTCTGTTAAAGACGATGAGTGGTTATGGCCCCGGCAGGCAGGTTAAACTTAGGGAATTCAAGGGTGAGTTAACTACTGCAGTAAACTCAGTGATAAATGAGAACACCAACCTTGGATGGCTGTAGTAAGAATCAAATAAAATAATCTCTGAGAAAGCCCTTGTCATACGTTACACATCCGATGGCAGCTAGTTTTTGAGAGAATTTCAATTTTCATTTTTACTAGTATATAATTATCAGCATATTTATGAAATTAAATTTTTTACTTAAATTAATTCTTGTTAACATGAAGACACAGTTTATGGCTTTGGCTAATTTCATAATTATTCAGGAAAGCAAACTCCTACTTTCTTTTAAGCCACTGGCTCTATCTACATGATTATTCAAATCAGTTCATGAAAGGGAAACCAGACCCTATGTTAGAGCATACACCCTTATTAGAACACAAGAATATCTTTTTCTGCTTTAAAAAAATATATCAGAATTCACAGAACTGAAATTTTAGATTTCCATTACAAAATCTTCCTTTAACTAAGGGTTCTTCTAGCCTAAGACAGTCCTTAGAGGTAATTAACTACTTCAGGTGGGACAGGAACTGAAAGAGGGTGGAAAAGGTAGCAAGTATAAAATTAGTGTGCCAGGAGTCACAAGCCAGTGACTATCCATCAGGAATTGATACATTGCAGAAAGCCAAGAAGACAATAAGAATCTCTTTATAAAAAAAAAAAAATGTGATTTACATCCAACTTTGAAAAATACAACCCTTTTCCAAAGCAAGCTACTCTGGCTTGGGGTTCTGAAACACGAAATGATGTAAAGAATAGGGGGGAAAATCTAAGTAGAGATCAGAGAAAAGAGTTTTCCGGGGCTAGGTAGCTATAAGATAAGCTCCAAATATATGGATATAATATAATAAAGGCTAAAAGTCTATTTATCATAAAAGAAATGGAAAATTTTACCATTTCCCTGATCTGAAGCAAGTTGAAAACCTGGTAGAAAAGCTGCAGATTGAGGGGAAGAGGGAAAACACGGTCCAGAAGGTCCACCTGCAGCCCTTGTTCTGAGAAGCAGTCAAGATTACAGAAGGAAAAAGAAAACACTGGCTGGCGAGCACAATTTTTAGGTATCAAATCTGCCTCATCGCACTCTTCTGAATCCATGGCAAACTAGTGTCAGTTATTCAGAGCTGGCTACCAGTTTGCCACACTTGGAACACATTTAGTCCCATTACCAGCTGAGGTGAAGCACATGATCTGGGGTAAGTGATGAGGGAGCTTCAAGCTCGGCTGAGGCCTAGGAATCCCAAGAGCAGTGATTAGAGTGAAGAAAGAATTTGTGTTGCCATCTGTCTTGTTGTTGTTGCTTTTCCAGGATAGAAGGAAAAAATAAAGCCCTGTTCCTCTGGCAGGATTCCCAGTTGAAACCCTCTCCAGAACTCTGGATGCCTATTCAGACACTGAAACTGAACTCTGCTGGATTAAAATGAATTATCAACTTGTCCAAGATGGACAATACACTATGACTAAAACAACTGAGTCTTCCAGCTGAAGATGCCATGAAATAATTCAAAATATTACATGGAAAATCCATGTTTTAAAACAGATTCTTATTTTCCAATCATAGTCTCTTCCATAAAAATGCTTCTGTAAATAGTTTTTTAGAATGTATCAAAGAAATTCTCTTCACAATAGTTAATGTATCAAATCTGTTCCAAGTCAGGAGTTCTTATGGGTCCTGTTAAGCAGACGCTATGATTCAATCCTCTTGTTCTCTAGAAATCCATCAGGCGTCTGCTGCAACACAGAAGTGCTTTCTTTCCTTGTCATGGTAGCAAAAAGCATGTCCATCATCCCCAAGGTTTCTAGTAGTTCTCTTTGGTAATCAATTTCTTTTTCTACAAGTCCTTGAAGTAACAAAAACTTTTTATCAACTACAGGTGACTGACCAATCACAGGTAGATATATATCTAGAAAAAGAGAGAGGAAATCCATGAATTAGAAACATCTTTCTAAACAATATATGAACAGCAATATTTAGAGAAAGTACAAAAATATTAAATATAAAAGACGTTGAAAAATCTGTACTTACAATTTATATTTTACATAAGATAAATAATCCATCTGAATAAATGTATTTCAAAAAGAAACAAAGAAAGTACAGCACAGAGGTTCCAACTTGTTTTCACTTTTCCATTAAAAATTAGTCATGATCACTGTAGGTATTTAAAACTTTCATATTTTTTATTTATATAATGATTTTTATTCTTTTTTTTTCTTTCTTTCTTTCTTTTTTCTTTTTGTCTTTTTGCTATTTCTTTGGGCCACTTCAGCGGCATATGGAGGTTCCCAGGCTAGGGGTTGAATCACTGCTATAGCCGCTGGCCTACACCAGAGTCACAGCAATGCGGGATCCGAGCCGCGTCTGCAACCTACACTACAACTCACAGCAACGCCGGATCGTTAACCCACTGAGCAAGGGCAGGGACCAAACCCACAACCTCATGGTTCCTAGTCGGATTCATTGCACCATGACGGGAACTCCCTATTCTTTCCGTTATAGCTGGTTTACAGTGTTCTGTCAAATTTCATTTATTTATTTATTTTTATTTTTTTGTCTTTTATCCTTTTAAGGCTGTACCCACAGCATATGGAGGTTCCCAGGCTAGGGGTCAAATTGAAGCTACAGATGCTGGCCTACACCACAGCCACAGCAACACAGGATCCGAGCTGTGTCTGCCACCTACACCACAGCTCACAGCAACACCAGATCCTTAACCCACTGAGCAAGGCCAGGGATCAAACCCGAAACCTCATGGTTCCTAGTTGGATTTGTTTCCGTTGCGCCACGACGGGAACTCCTTAAATTTCTACTGTACAGCAAGGTGACCCAGTTACACATACATGTATACATTCTTAAAACTTTTAATTTATAATAGCCCTAATGCCAGCAACTGCAAATCAATACACTGTAAACATTTTACCCCATTTTAAAATGCACTGATTTATTACCATTGTTTATTTTCTCCATGAAATCTTTACTGGAAATGGATAAAATATGGTATTTCAATCTAATGACCTCCAAATTTGATTTCATTATTTGACACCTCTACTTTTGCAGATATGCTAGAATTCTTCCAAATTTGAACAACTACTTACCAATAACTATTTCAGCAGCATTTATCAAAACAGGAGCAAATCTTGGCTGAGATAGATTCCTACAAAGCAAAAATTCTGTTTACTAAAACCAGCCAACTTTAAAAAAAAAAATCCTTAAAACTTATTAAATTGTTGTCAGTCTCTACAAAGCTCAAACTGAAAGTAAATTTTTAAAAACTTTCAGATGCAAAATACATGTTCCATAGACAGAAAGCATACCTTATCAAAAAATTAAGGACACGACTGATCTCCTTTTCATCTCGACCTGCAAGGGCATTTGCAAGGACTCCTCTTCGATTTAGCTCCTTTATGATGGAAACTGTAATCTCAGGTGTCTTTATTATACAACTGGGCTGGAAAATTTTTCAGTTAACATGAGCAGCAGATAAGACAACACAAGAAAAGAATCACAGTCTTGGAATGCACTAACAATTACCAAATTTAATTAGGTTTTTCTTCCTAGTTTTGAATCATGGTAATGAAAAAGGCAAAAAATAAAATGTGGAGTTCTCATCATGGCTCAGTGGAAACAAATCTGACTAGCATCCATGAGAACATAGGTTCAATCCCTGGCCTCCCTCAGTGGGTTTAAAGGATCCAGCGTTGCCGTGAGCTATGGTGTAGGTCAGACAAGGTTTGGATCTAGCATTGCTGTGACGGTGGTATAGGCCAGCAGCTACAGCTTCGATTCACCCGCTAGCCTGGGAACTTCCATATGCCTCAGATGCAGCCCTAAAAAAGCAAAAATAAATAAATAAAATGATTTGTTTAAAAATTAGCTCCTTGTAGGTTCATCAACTGTAACAAATGCACCACTTTGGTGGGGAATCCTGATGGGGGGAGGCTATTTATGCGTGGGGCAGGAGGTATATGGGAAATTTACATATCTTCCCTTCAATTTTGCTGTGAACCTAAAACTGCTCTTTAAAAAGTCTTAATCTCACACACACACACACACACATATACACACCCCTCACTCACCTCAAGGACTCTATCAAGTGCCTTAGAGATGCGAAAGTTTTTCAGATCCCTGTCATACAATTCTAGGTGCTTCTTTGATGGCCTGTTGATCAAAATGTCATCCTATATTCGAAAGTAAAATTGTAGAGAAAAATCATTATCCATATAGAGCTTCATTCAAAATAAACTTCTTCATAATGGTATTTTTTCATAATTCCAGTGTCCTTGAACACTATCATAAATAATGGTCATATATACCCATAATGTCAATTAAATGAAAATGGAATAATTTGCCAAATCAGTGCTTTCTTAGTGTCATATGATTTTAACTCACGAGACACATACCACACCTCCATTCTAGACAAACGTTACTCACTTCAATTCTCTTTACATGGTAGGCAGGGTTATTTAGTACAAAGAGAAAACAAGAATCAGAGAAACTGTCATCTAATCCCAATAAAGAAATCCTAGATCAATCACAACTTCTTTATAGCGCCGTCTTCTCAGATGCCAATGGAGAATTATCAGCTCTGCTCTTTTTTGGGTTGTTCAGAAGGTCACATCAGAGAGCATGTGAAGGAACGGTTTAGGCACCATAACACTGATATGATTCGGGGCATTAAGAAGCAGTTCTTATTCCCCAGTACTCATTAACAATGTCCCCAATCTAGCAATCTGGAGATAAATCTCAGGTAGAAAAAAGCAAAATGTAGTTAAATACCACATGAACTATACTTTTCAGTCATGTACAGGGATGCAGCTAGCTACTCTAAAAAACTTCACCTTTAAAAAAAAACCATGGGAGTTCCCGTCGTGGCGCAGTGGTTAACGAATCTGACTAGGAACCATAAGGTTGCGGGTTCGGTCCCTGCCCTTGCTCAGTGGGTTAACGATCCTGCGTTGCCGTGAGCTGTGGTGTAGGTTGCAGACGCGGCTCGGATCCCGCATTGCTGTGGCTCTGGCGTAGGCCGGTGGCTACAGCTCCGATTCAACCCCTAGCCTGGGAACCTCCATATGCCGCGGGAGCGGCCCAAGAAATAGCAACAACAACAACAACAACAAAAAGACAAAAAACACACACACAAAAAAAAAACATGAGGAGTTCCCATCACGGCCCAGTGATTAACAAATCCGACTAGGAACCATGAGGTTGCAAGTTTGATCCCTGGCCTCGCTCAGTGGGTTAAGGAGCTGGCGTTGCTGTGAGCTGTGGTGTAGGTCGCAGACGCGGCTCGGATCCCTCGTTGCTGTGGCTCTGGAGTAGGCCAGCAGCTGCGGCTCCGATTAGACCCCTAGCCTGGGAACCGCCATATGCCGCGCGGGAGCAGCCCAAGAAATGGCCAAAAAAAAAAGACAAAAACAAAAACAAAAACCATGAAATACACAAGTACCTGTTGTTTCATGTAATTTTTTCCTTTAATAAAAGTTCGATATGCAGGCCTTCTTCTCCTGGAAACAGACTCCTTCTTTGCTTCAGACTTCCGATGTTTAACACTCAGTATTCCATTGGTCATTCCTACAACTATTGTTTCATCTTCATGCTAATAGCAATTGGAAAGATAGATGAATAGTTCCTAATTCATAATTTATCTTACTTTTCTTCAAAATACCATTTATAATGTGTTTGCCACTTATTCATACTTTTACCAAGAGTTCCATTCAGATACAGATCCCCTGCTGAACAATGATCTAAGCAAAAAGTTACAATAAAATCATTTTTTCTTCCAGGATACTATTACATTGACAGAACTTACTATATTTGGAAATTATCACTGGCAGTTTATTTATTAACAAACTGTCAATAACTGTTTAATAACAGTTAATGACATCTTGGGAAACTTTCAAAATAATTTTTTTCCCCACATCCTCTTGCTAGAAAAAGAATTATGTGGTGGCATGACTTTCCACAATCTGCCAAGAAAATATTTTGTGTAGCTTTTCCTCTCCCAATCCAGATTTCAATACCACGTATTCAAATCTACTCCTCAATGGCTCATGAAACTTGACAATGAACATTCCAGAAAGAGCGGTTAACAAAGAAAAGGAGCTATTTCATTTTGTTGCCCTCTCCCCCCCACCATCCCACAAAACAACCTAACTTTCTGGAGCCTTGAGTTAAACATGTTAAAAAGAGATTTATCAGAGTTTCCATTGTGGCTCAACGGTAATGAATCTGACTAATACGCATGAGGACTCGGGTTCGACCCCTAGCCTCGCTCAGTGGGTTAAGGATCCAGTGCTGCTGTGAGCTGCAGTGTAGGTTGCGGATGCAGCTCAGATCCCATATTGCTGTGGCTGTGGTGTAGGCTGGCAGCTATAGCTCCAATTTGACCCCTAGCCTGCAAACTTGCATATGCCTAGGGTGCAGCCCTAAAAGTTTGAAGCTGTACAGTGAGTGGAACCTAAATCTGAATTCATGCTTACTGAGACAAATCATATTACTCCACCAATTGTCTTAAGCCAGTTATCTAAGGTGGCAAGAGGAAAATAATACTTATTCAAATACAAAGATAAACCCTAATATTCTATTTTAGTTTTAATAACAGGAAAGTTAGTGAAAGCTTTAAAAAAACTAAAAGTACTTACTGCAAGTGCAAGACTCAAAATTGAAGCTGCATAATCAAAACTGTGGACCACTTTGTAGGAAGTTGTGCTATATACTTTCACCTTCCTAATGAAAAAGAAAACTTTGTTACAAATCATCTTAGAAATGAGTATAAAATGTAAAATTTCTATTTTTTGAAAATTCAAAATAGGAATATTAAAATTTATGCCACAATGAAGAAAAACAATGATTAGTAATATTAGGTGCAAATTCATCACTGCATCTCTTTTAAAAATGAACTGTTGGAAGTCCCATTGTGGCTCAGTAGTTAACGAACACGACTAGCATCCATGAGGATGCAGGTTCAATCCCTGGCCTCGCTCAGTGGGCTAAAGGATCCTGCACTGCTGTGGCTGTGGCATAGGCCAGCAGCTGTAGCTCTGATTCAACCCCTAGCCTGGGAACCTCCATTTGCCACGGGTATGGCCCTAAAAAGACCAAAAAAAAGAATACAAGTTAGAATATATAGACGTACTCATTACAAGTATTTCAAAAGATACAAATACAAATATACAGTGGTGGTTTTAAAAGAAAACTACAGAATAATAGAAACTGTTTTAAAAGATTAATGTCCATATGGCTCAGTAAAATTCCTCAAGTATATAAGTTACAGCAATAAATTATCGGAGAAAATAAGTCTGCTGTATATAAATGAAAGGTCACAATTATTTTCAACTCAACAGATTTTTTTTTTCATGGAAATCATTTGACAGAATATTTATCCTATCAGAAATGCCATAGAAATAATTCATTTCCTCAAGCAGTAAACTTATGTTCACTAAGAATGATCAAGAAAGGAAATTAAAATGCTAACCTATCCAGTGAGCCAGAGAGTAACCTCTGTCCAGAGCTGCTCAGACATAAACACGTCACAGTTTTATGATGATTTTTCAAAGACACTAGCAACTGTCCTCCTTTTAGCACGTCCCAGACTTTAACATAACGACCTCCTATAAAAAGAAATAATCATTAGTTTGGTTGTGAGAAGATGTGAAAAGCATTCTTCACTAGACACTCCACAGCACAGAGGGGAGGGATTCCAGAGACAGACTGCCTAGTTTCAGTCCTGACTCTCCCATTTACTGGGTGTATGGCTGATAATAATGACAGCTCCTACCTCACAAAAACCAGTCATGATCAGACAATTTCAGGTTTGTAAAGTACACAGAACCGCCTGGCAAAATAGAAAGGATGACCAAGAAAGATTTTAAGAAAATTATAATAAAACCATTCTTCAAAAGTAATTTTGTATAACCATGGAAAATAATAATGTAGATTTCATTTCCTAAAAATTCTGTGAATCCCAACAAAACTTAAAAACTTCTAACTTTTACTCTAAGAATTAGAAAGAGCTTGAGAGTTCCTGTTGAGGCTCAGAAACAACAAACTCAACTCATATCCATGAGGATGTGGGTTCAATTCCTGGCCTCACTCAGTGAGTTAAGGATCCAGCATTGCCGTGAGCTGCAGTGCAGGTTGCAGATGTGGCTCAGATCCCATGTTGCCATGGCTGTGGCGTAGGCCGGCAGCTGCAGCTCTAATTCGAACCCCAGCCTAGGAACTTCCATATGCCATGGGTTCAGCCCTAAGAAGGAAAAAAAAGGGGGGGGAGGGGAAGAATTGGAAGGATCTTTAAAGACAATTTAATCCAATGGTTTTAAAAAAATTGTTTTTAATACAGCATCTTTTCTACAAAATATAAAAGAAAAGTCTAGTAGATAGAATAAAAGGCTGGGGGATTGGGAATGGGAGGGGATCAAGTTCTTAACTATCTTGACTAAGAAACAGACCTGGAACCCAATTCACAGTCCCTGTCTCCCCACATGTAGCCCCTCATGAGAGAGCTCACAGTTTGAAACCACTCATCTAGTCCAAGCTCTCATTTTCAAGGGACTGCCCAAGTTAACACAATTAGCTCGTGACCTAATAGAGATTAGCATACAGATATCCATTCTCCCTGTTCAACTTGAACTTACTTTTATTTTTCAAAAAAAATTAAAAAAAAAAACCTGACATTTTATCAACTTATTTTAAAATCAAATAGGCACTGGGGGAAAAGAGAATAAAACAGGATAACCTGTATTTGAATTTTATCATTAAGCAAAAAACAAAACAAAATCAGATTAAGCTACATGCTACCTAGGTATTCTTCAATGTCAACATATTAATTTTGACTTAAATTTAAAAAGCCAATTTACTTCTTCCATTATAATACTGTAAATGCACTATGATCAACAATTTAAAAAACCCACCTCAGCTCCAGCTAGATGAAAAATGGATCAAGGCCCCTTTGATTTCACATTATCTCCTCCTCCAACACTATCAGCTATTTGCTGAGTAAGGCCACTTAAATCAAGAGTCACATAATAAGAAATAAGCCTGCTTCTAGATCTGAAAGAACCTGTGTTTTTAAAGCTGCTGGAGATCTCTTAGGTAGGAATAACAGCAGAAGTACTACCTCGATTTCTGAGTTAAGTACATAACACAGGCTCTCAAGTCCTGAGATTTCAGATCTGCCATATACAACTTTGTCTTGGACAAATTAGTTAAAACTTTTACTTACTTCCTTGCAAAATAGAGAGAACACTGTCTTGTAGGCTCATCTGGGGCACTGGAGTACATCTACAATAGTTCAACGTCTGGCTCATATTAGGTAATCAATAAATGATAACTGCTTGCCTGCCTCATTTAATAACTAAGCAAAATACTAGATATGCAATTCAAGTGCACGCTAATAAATTATAAAGATAACTGATAAAGAAATAGCTGAGTCAAAACGAACAATATTGGTGAAAGCAATTTTTGAAAGAAATACCTGCTGATACCAGAAGCCCTCCAGAGGGAAAAAGCAGGACACTCTCCACTGGCTGCCCATGCTCGACAGAGATAACACTCTGGTTTGTTCGTGCATCAAACATCTTCACAGTATGATCATATGACCCTAAAATATCAATTTTTATATTA
Organism: Phacochoerus africanus; assembly: GCF_016906955.1. Classification (NCBI taxonomy): domain Eukaryota; kingdom Metazoa; phylum Chordata; class Mammalia; order Artiodactyla; family Suidae; genus Phacochoerus; species Phacochoerus africanus. The sequence continues at coordinate 82,796,186 of NC_062547.1, read as the reverse complement.
TGTGAGTTTTACTACTCAGAACAACAAAAACTGTGTGCATGTGCATATTTCAAACATACATTTTTAAAAGGAGAAAAGGCTTAGATGAAATTTTAAAGACATATATAGACTCATGAAGATATAGTACTTCCAAACCCTCTGTTACAACTATACTACACTACACAGAATCTTAAATCATTTCTATCTTCAGACTGCTGTCACTACTGAATCTCCTTGGAACATTTGCACAGGCACCCATTAAGACTGAAGTGCACTGAGTTCCCATCATGGCTCAGGGGAAACGAATCTGACTAGTATCCATGAGGACATGGGTTTGATCCCTGGCCTCGCTCAGTGGGGTAAGCATCTGGTGTTGCTGTGAGCTGTGGTGTAGGTCGAAGATGCAGCTGGGAACTGGCGAATGCAGCATGGCTGTGGCGTAGGCCAGTGGCTACAGCTCAGATTCGACCCCTACTCTGGAACCACCATATGCCGAAGGTAACACCCTCAAAGGACAAAAAAAAAAAAAGACTGAAGTGCACTATCTTTGCTTTTTGGCTGCTAGAGGCTCTTGAAAACCAGAGTACTGATGTTTCCAAACACATTTGGAAAACAGTAAGAACAATCACCAAAAAAAGAAAAACTAAATAAAACAATTAGATAAACAGACTTCTCTTCCCACCCCTTCCATTGTTTTTTTGGACTTTTTTTGCTTTTTAGAGCCTCACTTGTGGCTTATAGAGGTTCCCAGGCCAGGGGTTGAAGCAGAGCTGCAGCTGCTGGCCTACACCACAGCCACAGCAATGGAGGATCCAAGCTGCATCTGTAATCTACATTGCAGCTCACAGCAACACCAGATCCTTAACCCACTGCGTGGAGCCAGGGATTGAATCTGAGTCCTCATGGATCCTAGTCAGGTTCATTACCACTGAGCCACACTAAGAACTCTGAGACATATTCCTTCATAAAACTTTTTAAAACTCCTCTATACCAAGAGTCCTAAAACAATATTAAAGTGTATCAATAACATTACCAACTTCAGGAGGAGAAAAAATAGATTTCACCAACCTGTTACAAAGAGATCTGGGTTCAGTTTGCTAGCACATCCACACCTCACATAATCAGAATGTTCCTTGAATGTCAGAATTTCTTTAGAGTTTGGAATATCCCATAATTTAACTGTATAATCATCAGCCCCAGAAACGACATGATATTTGTCAGCTGTAAAATCTACTGTATGAACTGCTCTGAAAGATCAAGGATCACTAAATTAAAAAGAAGAAAATTATTTCTGGCACCTTCTAAAATCAAACACCCTTTTCCCCCAAACAATAAAAAGAGCAGCTCAGTTTCATTAAGTGTAGGAAAAAATCATGAAAGAAAAAGAAAATATTTAAAACAAATGTTTGTCCCCAAGGCAATTTAAATTTTAAATACCCCTCATACTATAAGTTAGTAAGAATAATAAGTAATAGCCTTAAAATTATATTTTCTAACATGTTAACATTTCTACTTAGCTGCTCAACAGAGAGTAAATGTTCCAAATGTTAGCACAGAGGTACTTCTCTCTAAAAAATTTCCAAATGGATTATTCATTAAAAATTCTAAGGAAACTAGCCACTAAGTAGGATCATGTTAAGTGAATCTATTACATTCTAAATGTTTCACTGATAGACTAAGACTACCCTGATAACACACTATAAGAAACATTTTTCAACACTGTAAGTCAACTATATTTTAATTAAGATTTTTTAAAATTTGTTTAAAAACTTAAAAAAATTTTTAAATTTAAATTTAAAAATTAAAAAAAGAATATGTATGTATGATTAAGTCACTCTGATGTACAGCAGAAATTGGCACATCACTGTAAATTAACTATACTTTAATACAAAAATAGGATGGATGGTTTAAAACTTTTTTTTGAAATTTAAAATCAATAGCAAAAAATTTCAGCAATGACACTGGCAATCCCGAAACAAGTTACAATATAAAACCACTTTCGGAAGTTCCCTGGTAGCCTAGCAGTTAAGGATCCATTGATGTCACTGCTGTGGCTCAGGTCACTGCTATGGTGTGGGTTCAATCCCTGGCCCAGGAAATTCAACTTACCATGGACACAGCCAAAAATAAATAAATAAATAACCCAAACCAAACCAACAAACAAAAAAAACCCCACTGCCCTTGGCCATTTAATTTATAAAGGGGCAAAACATAAAATTCAAAAAGAAAAAAATCTACCTTCCAACTTGATTTCAAAATAAGAACCTCTAATATTTAGTCCAGGCCTTTGAGTTCTCATTAATAGTTGTGAGGTTGCCTTTAAATCAGTGGTTTATACCCTCAATGGGGACAGAGAACCGAGAAGTTAAAAAGCTATATATAGGACATCTCCCAAGATTAACATACATTTTCTAAGATGTCCCATACAATTCTAGGGACTTCATGAGCCCCAACAAACTGGACCATAGGACTGAACCAAGTTAAATACTCTGTTAGAACAACCAGGAAATAAAGTCCATAATGGTACATAATCTTCATGGAACTCCTCTGTTTTTTTTTCAAAGCCTGTAAAACCAATAGAGCCTACAACAAAACAAAAACACACAAAAAACAACTATCTGCAACTCCATGGTGATAGATGTTAACCAGATTTATTGTGGTGTTCATTTCACAATATATCCAAATACGAAATCATGTTGCACATCTGAAATTAATATAATGTATGTTAATTATACCTCAATTTAAAAAAAGGAATTGTCTCTTACTTAGTATGGCCTTCAAACTGCCTGAGGGGAGCCCTCCCACTTATATCAAAAAGCTGAACGCCACCATCTTCACTGCCAGCTATAAGCAGTCTACCATCCTGTCGAAAAGTAGCACAGTAGGCTGTGTCTTTAAATCGTGAAAAGGTTTTTATAGGTTCTTGGGAGTATCGGCCATAAATGTGAATCTACAACAAGATTAAAAAAAAATTTTACCAGATGGCTCAAGATCAGTAATAAATACAAACTACATTAAAAAAAAAATTTATATTTACCCTTGAAGAAGCAGTGACAGCATAATTATACGGAGGCTGTGGAGAAAAGTCTACTTTTGAGACTGCACCAAACTCCTTGATCTGAACAGGGGTCTTAAGGAAAAATAACACAGAGTTTTAACAGAGCTACAACTGGTAAGACTTATGTAAGCATTATATACTTTCTTACTGACAATTTCTTTTTGTTCTTAGTAACATATAGTAGGTTATTTTTAATAGAGAAGTTTGAAGAAAACAAAAAAGATCCAAATCCCACTACCCAGACCATTTGTGGCCATTAAAGTAACCAAATATGTGGTTTGAAAGCCACAACGCACTTTCTCTCTTAGCTGTGGAGTTTTTAGTTCTAAGAAAAAGTATGCTTAAGCCAGCATACATTTAACCATGTATTTTTTTTAACCTGACAAAAGGATCATACCATGCAGGCCGTTCTGTACCTTGCCTTTTTTTCTTACTAACACAACTTTGCTAATTTTTCCTATGACCAATAGCTTTCCTATATATTATAAGATACATCATGGAGTCCCCATTGTGGCACAGTGGAAACAAATCCCACTAGGAACCATGAGGTTGCAGGTTCAATCCCTGGACTTGCTCAGTGGGTTAAGGATCCAGCGTTGCCATGAGCTGTGGTGTAGGTCACAGACACGGCTGGGATCCTGCATTGCTGTGGCTGTGGTGTAGGCCGGCAGCTATAGCTCTGATTAGAACCTCCATGTGCCGTAGGTGCAGCCCTAAAAAGCAAAAAAAAAAAAAAAAAGATACATCATAACACACTTTGCCAGTCCACTACTAACAGACAGGTTTTCTCTGATTTCTAATATTATAAGTAATACTTCAATGAACATCTTTATACAGAAAGATAACGTAATTTATACAAATGTTCTGCAGAGTATATTCATTAAGCAAGTTCCAAGCTGTGGAACTTAAAGGCCAAAATGTGCCAGAATTGCCCTCCAGAAAACTAGCACCAATTTCCCTCTCTCAAGTAGCAATGATGATCAAAATTTTTCATTGGTGCCAATATAACACATGGAAAATGGTATCTAAAATGTCATCCAATAATAATTTTATTATCCAATAAATTATTATCCAATAATTATCCCATTATTGTTTTAATTTGCATTTCTTCAATTATAAGTGAAGCTGAGGCTCTTTTAATATATTTATTGGCCACTTAAGTTTTTTTCTCTATAAACCTCCCTATCCCCAACTTTTTTCCATCTATTTAGTTGCTCATCTTTTAAAAAAAATAATTTGTTAGTCTTTGCAGATAGCCTAGAAGAATTAATTCTGCATCACTTCCTCCTTAGATTAGGAAAAGCAAAACACAAAAAACCCCCTTTTTTAATATGAGATTCAAATTCTAAAATTTAATTCATTTGGCATCGACTGATCATCTCTTCTGTGCTAGACACTTGCATGATTAAACTGATTAGGAAATATGGATTTTTATATAACTCCAAGAAAAAAATATATCAAATTTTCCACCCAAACTGCAAGCCACTGATAGATTATTTTTAGTTATTAGTTCTCTACTAGAGTATCCAAAGTATAACATATGCTGGAGAAACTGGTATAAATGCAAAGTACTCCCCCTCATTATTATCTGTATTTACCTTATAATTGTTCCAGTACAGTGTATCTTGGGTGATTTTTTCACCAAGTATAGGATATGTCTGGATTGCTACAGGTTTATAACCAGCCATACTTTCATATAACTGAACTGTTATCCAAGAGTAAACAGTTTGAAATTGATATTAGAAATAATTAAAGTGACTCTGCCTTATATCTGAAAAAGAAAATATTTCATACACACATATTATTCGCAAACTTGTATATAGGTCATTTTTATGCTGTGTCTTTTCAAAAGGCTATGTAGTAGTTTATAGATCAGTAACCATTTAATTTAATACACAAGACAACCTAAAAGAGGCAGGAAGACCAGGAATACTGACTACAGGGCTACCATAGTATATTATCTACTCAGCTATACACAGAAGTGGTACACAAATGTTCCCACACATAACTGACCGATTCACAACATGCGAGAACAAATCTGACTCAGTCACCCAGTAGCCAAAGCAGAGAGAAACACAACTGGCTTAGAAGGTTCATTTATTGACAACAGAAAATATTAAGGTGAAACTGCAAATACAGATGTTTTCTGAAACTAAAGATGACATTTAATCTATAAGGATATAATCTAGGCTTCCTGAAAGCCTAAAACTCCCAACAAGAAAACAAAGCTAATATTCTGATGTAGAAGCTTAAAACTAAGTTTAAAATGTTTAAATAGTATGAAAGAAAACAAGAATAAAACAATTCTGAAATTAAATACGAAGTTAAAGTGACAGCAAAAAATTAAGTCTTTTAACTGACAGGTAATTAAGCCAAAACATCTTTTCAGAACGACTCAGTTGCAAAAGAGATTCTATTATATCAGGGGAATGATTCCAGTGGTGCAACTCTCTACTCCCCAAAGCCTGAGAATGACGTATCAGTTGACACCAAAATAAATAGGGGCATCATATTTTCTCAAAGGCTGCTCTGGTGAAACATGGCAACCAATGATTTAAAAAGGAAGGGGAAACTTTTATGTTCACTGAAGTACCTACAATGTAAATAGGACACATCGTTTTAGGCACTGGGATGCAATGGTGAGTAAAACAGATGTGGTCGATAACCTCATATACTTCAATACTCTTCATTTCAGCTGGCAATTGGCACCAGCTAGGAATGTGGAATTAGCCTGGACTTGTCTTTCGTTCTCACTTATAATATCCAAATAGTTAACAAGAGCTGCTGATTTTATCTCCCAAATCTTTTGAAACTTCATCATGTCCATTCCACCTGGTTCCACTGCCCTAATTCAGATTTTCTCATCTGCTGAAATAGTGCAATATAAGGTCTCCCTGACTTCCTCATATACCTTCCAAATAGCCATCAGAGTTATCTAACTACCATGCAAATCTGGCTTTGCTACAAAGCGCAACACTGCCCAGAAAAGCCCTTACATCCCCATGACATGTAAGGCTTGCTGTGATTTTGCCCTTGCTTATCTTTTCGACCTCACTTCTTGTTATTCCCTTAACACATCATGCTCTTTCTTATCTCAATGTCTTTATTCATTTGTCCTCTCTGGCAGGAATGACCTCTTTCTACCTACCTCCCATTTATCATTTAAAGGTCAACTCAAGCATCACATCTTCCATCCCCCCTCCTAAGCAGGGTCAGGGGCTTGTCTTCTATAATCCTACTTGACCGGGCATTTCTGTCAATGCACATAATCACATTGCATTGTAATGAACTCTTTTCCATTACACTAAACATTTCATGTACAGAAGATTAAAAACAAGTGCTCGAAGAATATTTGTAGAAGGAAAGGGAGCACTGTGCTGGATTATATGGGAAACAAAATTAAAATGACAAGTGGTATCCATTACATGAACATTGCTATAGAGTACAATTCCACAAACTTTTTCTGCAAAAGGCCAAAAAAAATTTTAGCCTTTGCAGGCCAACAGGTAAAATGGAGAATATCATGTAGTTATTTACATAGAAAAAAAGAATCCCCTGCCCTTTTTAACTAATGAACCCCCACTCCTGCAAATAATTATGAGTACAGTATTTGGTTTACGAATGAAAGGAATGGGATTCTTTGGAGGAGGGGGATAACATTTCATTTACTTTGGCTCAAAGTTAGTGTTTCCTATCATCGAAGAGACTGCAGATATTCATCTATAAAAAAAAAAAATCAGTCTTGGCTTACTGACTATCCAAAAACACTGTGCCACATCCAACTGGTGGGCCTTTGCTGACACTTGAACACACGGATCCGAGTTATGCATGTCGGCTTACAGGCAGATTAGTAGTATTTACAATAGTAAATACTACAGGATTCTCGATTGGTTGAATCCACGAGCAAACAACAGGATATGGAGGAACCTGGATAAGGAGGAACCCGCACATGCGGGCTCACTCACCGTTATCCCTCCGGGGAAGATCAGGGCCACTAAATCTCCCCCTCACCCGCAATGTTCAAGAGTCAACTGTATAGGCAAAAGAGTACATAACTCTGCTTTGAAAGAAATAGTTTAAAGCTTTAGAAAGAAAAAGTGGGGAGCAGTAGCAGTGGTTGTCAGATTAAAGTGAGGAACAGCATTAGAGACAGGGCAGGGGGAGCAAGACAGCGCAAACGCATGGAGTCAAGAAATGATGTGAAAATGAACAGGAAGAAAGTGATCAGGGATAGGTTAGAACCTGAGAAACAGACTAAATGAAAAACAGGTACTACAACAACACAGTGAAGAACATCAAATATATGCTCTAAGTAACGTACAGGGAACTGAGCGCTCAGAAGAGATTTTTAACTCTATGTGTTCCCAAAGAGATTCAAAATATGTGTTTCAGCTGAGCCTTTAAGTATAATATTAAAACTCATTAAGCACTTAAGACGGGAGCAAAGGCCATGGGGAAGAGGGCGGGCACCAGAAGCTGGGAAGCTCATCAGTCAAGACAGAGACGTAATTCTGCCCACTGCCTTAAAGGGTGTGGATTACTCCAGGGACTAATAAAAATGGACAGTAGGAGAGTGGTTATTGCAGAGGAGGAAAATCCAGGTCGAAGCTAAACTGCGGGGATCGTGAGAGGCTGATTAAGCTCAGCCATTCCGCGCAGACCAGCAAGCTCCAGAGCAGCATGCTATGATACCAAGGAAGGCCTGATGTTGAGTGTGAGCTACCCTCATTGTAAACCGGCTTCACCTACCTCCGAAGGGCCCCGACGGTCTGCTGAGACACCCTGGCCTCCAGGAGAATTTCTCGGACTCCGCCAGCCCCCTCCCTGGACTATACAGGAGCACTTGCGGAAGATCACGAGGACCCTTCGGAGCGCCGCCGAAACACACGGCGAACAGAACAGCCCGGCGTGTCTCACGAAGATGACGTAACGGCGCAGGCTCACGAAAAGCACGCAGCCCCGGTGACGCAGGGGCGGGTGAGATGGGCGGGGCGGCGAGGAGGAGGAGGCGGGGCCGGAGGGCGAGGCTGAGGCCTGGTGCTAGTGACCTAGAGCTGTGGCTGAAACGATGTTGTCTCTCTAGCACTGGGGCAGTTAAGGACTGCATAGTGCAGCGGCGGGAAAAAAAAAACCGGGAAGTTCTCTGGGCTGCAGCGATGAGGAACGTTTTTTGGCCGGAAAGCCGAAGAAGCAGTAGGAAGTGACGTCGCGGCCAAAACAAGCCGAGGCTTGGGGGGGCCTCCCCTGAATCTGTGGCCGCAGATGAAAAGGCCCCATTCGCACTCGCTGTCGGCTGTCGAAGGTGTTCGCCAGGCACTGTGCTCCCACCCGATCGGCCTCCTGCGCCCGTCCCTGGGACCAGCCCGCAGCGGTTGAGCTCGAGTTTCCGCCCACCGTACCGGAGCCGCGCTGGGACGTTTCGGGCAGAGCTGGCGGGTGGCGACAGAGCGGACATCCCTCCTTACAACAGTCTCCCTTCCAGCGGGTTCTTGTCCCGGGACGCCGGGACACCTGTCGCGTGTGAGGCATCATTCATTTTCATAGCTCCTTCCTTTCCTTGTGGGACAGTTTCAGGATGAGGAAGAACCGAGGCGGGGCGGTGGGGGGACTCCTGTTATTGGCGCCCACTGTGGACTAACCCAGTTGGCCCTTTCATTTCGTTAGTCTTTCTCCCCTTAGCCCTGGGCTCCGACGGATTGAGGTGATCTTAGCTCTCTGTGGTCTTACCTCTTTTTCTCACCGCCTCCTCTTCTCGATCATCTCCACCCCCCCCCTTCTCTTGTACTTAAAAATTATGATTTAAGGAGTCAACTTTGCTCCTCTTCTCTAGAGTAGTGCTGTTAAGGTAAGCGTTCTATTTCCATTCCCTCCTCCCCAAGTACATTTGCTCTTTCTCCCTCAAAGACCGGTAATTTCATCTATAAACTATCATGTATAACATGGAAGATGTTTAGAACTGGAAAGAACGTTAAAGATGTCCGTTCCAATCATCTTCATCTTATCTGAATAAAACGGGTCTCAGAAAACGTATATGATTTCTTTTTCCAGGGTTGCATTTCTAGTTGGTAGTGACGTTGGGCATGGAAAGCCAGATCTAATCAACTGGTATTTGTTGAGCATCTTGCAGGCCCATTTCAGGATAGAAAAGAATGTGGTGAAACTTTGTTAAGTTACAGATCACGAAATATTTATGGAGCACCGAATAGAACCAAGCACTGTTTTGTGTGCAGAGATTAGTAAGTTTGGCCCCCTATCCTAGAGGAGTTTTCAATTTATTGGGACTAGAAATGAAAATTTCCAAGAGAATGATAGATGCTAAAATATGTACAGGGTGCTGAGAGAACTTAAGGAGATGCCCTTTACCCAGCTCTGGATAAGAGTCGCTGGGAGATGGTGCCTCCCAGAAATCACAGTTCATATCTTTTAATATCCTTTTAAAGACCTCAGCGTTACACCTCCACTTCCGTTTGAATTACAATTCATTTTCTGTTCAGGTTTCCTTCCTACCTTGTACTAAGGTGTATTGACTTTGTTATCTGTTAACTGTCTTTATTATTGTTGTTGTTGTTGTTGTTGTTGTTGTTTATTTCTTCAGCTCTTTCTCCCTCCAAAGTTTTGGCTTAACTTAGTGCTACCTCTTATTTTAATAAACAGGGGGATGGAGACAGAAGAGGTGGATGGGTACCTCATAATTCAGGAGCTCCCTTTTTCTCTGCTCTGCGGTGGGCATAATAATTAACTGCCCTGATTACTCAAAGGATTGTTCTAAAGATCAATCTTGGAAAATGTTTTAAAACTGCAGACAGTGGTTATCTGTAAATGTATGACTTGCCAACCTTTGCTCCACTGTGATCCTAATGGATTTTTGTCTTTCAGTTCCAATTAATTCCAATTTTAAAACACCCTGCACCCTCAAATGTTCTAAGAGGCAGTAAACTCTAACATGAAAAAATTAAATAGATGTTATTAATTTTGTTCCTCTCAGTGACTGTATACCTAGGACAATTATATAATATCTTGCAGTTCATCCTTTTTTTTAGAAGCACTTTTAGGTAAAATAAAGAAATTTCTCTTGAAATTATATTAAGGTGCATAGCAAGTGCAGTGATTACCTTACTGAAAACTCATTTTAAAACAATAGTAAATGATTCAATAACAAGTGTGCTTATAATCTGTGTTTTGAGAGTTCACATTTATTGAGTTCATGTCTTGATGATCTATATTTGTAAAAAAAAAAAAATCAGTATTTCTTAATACTTTACAAAGATTGGAATCCAAAAATTATACTTTGATCTCAATGTCCTAGAGATGCTAAAGCAAAAAGCCAATCCATAATCTATAGTTTATTTTTCACAAAACCTGTATTAAGTTGCTAACATTTGATCTGAACAAAAACTCATCAATGAATATATCTTCAGTTCATCATAACTAAAGTTTTGCAAAACCTTTCGCTATCCAGGATGTTGTAGTTGCTAATAGACTTGGGTACACCTTGAGTTGTGTCTTTTATTTCTTTTTTGGGGGGAAGGGGAGACTGTATTGTATAGCAGCTTGGTGTGGAATCTCAGTTCCCAGACCAGGGATTGAACCTGGGCCACAAGAGTGAAAGCACTGAGGCCTAATGACTAGACCACCAGGGAACTCCTGAATTCTATCCTTTCTTAAATTCAAACTAAGGCCACTTATAAACAGCATGTTAAAAAGTGAGCCTCAGGTAAGAGGTTAAAGTTTTTACATGCAAGTTTATTTTTGTTGTTAGCCTGATTTTTTAAAATCCATTTGGCAATATTTAGGAATAGGAAAGGCGAGAAAAGGGCCACTAAAATTTGCTGGAACCTAGTGACAGAGAGATTCTAGTGAGAATCTTACTGTATTTCATTTGGTCTTTGCCAGGACCCTGAGGGGTTACTAGTATATCCCTATTTTACAGGTGAGACCGAGGCTTAGAGAAGTTGAGTAACTTATACAGATTCCCATGGCTAGTAAATGGTAAAACTTGGAATCAGACTCAGATTGCTCTACCTCTGAACTGTGTATGCTTTCTATTATGTGTAGTTGCTGACAACAGCACTGTTTGCCTTCTTGATTGAAAATGATGATTTTGTGCACTTCACATTGATATAATATTTTTAATTTTTTTCTTTCAGATGTTTTAATGTCCAAATTTGAAGAATACACTGGATACCACTCATAAAACCGAGGAAATCATGAAGAAATGTTTTAATTATTGAGACTACAGTTGAAATTATGGCTTCATCGGCAAATCTGGATATTGGAGCCCAGCTGATAGTGGAAGAGTGCCCCAGTGGTTACAGTCTCACTGGCATGCCAGACATTAAAATAGAACATCAGCTGGACTCAAATGCAGAAGAAGGATCAGCTCAGGGTGTTGCCATGGGAATGAAATTCATACTGCCAAACCGATTTGATATGAATGTGTGTTCTCGGTTTGTGAAGTCCTTAAATGAAGAGGATAGTAAAAACATTCAAGATCAAGTTAACTCTGACCTGGAGGTGGCATCTGTCCTATTTAAAGGTTGAAAGTTATGGTATAAGTACCTGCATTTGTTTTATTTTTATTTGAGGGTTTTATTTTTTTTTCCTTTCTGATCATGAGATTTTTAGTTTGTGAAGAGAATTTGGCAGTCATCTTTGAATATGATTTTCTAGATTCTTACAGAAACCAAAATTTAAATAATTTCATGTTATATAATGTCCATAAGTACATGCTCCTTTTCTTTTAGTTCTTGCTTGACCTTTGTTAATTTAGCAATTCTCTGATAAGGTTCCTTATTGTACCTTTTAAAATTACAGGAGAGGAGTTCCCATTGTGGCTCAGTGGTAACAAACCCAACTAGTATCCATGAGGATGTGGGTTCGATCCCTGGCACCGCTCAGTGGGTTAAGGATCCAGCATTGCCCTGAGCTGCGGTGTAGGTCACAGACACAGCTCCAGTCCCGATCCCATGTGGTTGTGGCTATGGTGTAGGACGGCAGCTGCAGCTCCGATTTGACCCCTAGCCTGGGAACTTCCATATGTCACTGGGTGCTGCCCCCCCCCCCAAGACAAAATTGTAGGAGAAAAAAAATTATGTATGCCTTTTAGAAACTAATTAACTAATATTCCCTATTTCACAAGTATGTGATTGGCATTAGCTTCCTATGCTTTAATGCAGTTACATCTGATCATATTGTAGATTTTATAACAATCTACTGAATAAAAAAACTAATCTCTGGATAAAAATGCTCAAGATTACTACTGATTTTTTTCTGGAACTTTCACTAGTACAGACTTTTTATGGCAAAAAATATCACTTGAGAACCAGTGAAGATGTTAGACATCATGTATTTCTTTTTTAATGTAAACATTGACATAGAACTTGGAAATGCTTTGTTGTTAAAATATTGTTTTAATGTGTTCAATTTTACTTAGCTGAATGCAATATCCATACATCTCCATCTCCGGGAATTCAAGTAAGGCATGTCTACACTCCCTCTACAACAAAGCACTTCTCACCCATCAAACAGTCAACTACTTTAACCAACAAACACAGAGGAAATGAGGTCTCAACCACACCTCTCTTAGCAAATTGTAAGTATTTCCCACTGAGGTATTAAAGTATTCTTGTTGCTAATATAATGGATTCAGGAGTTTGGCTTTGAAACATTATTTTCATTAAATGCATTCTCTATTTTGGAAAGCTTAAGTGACATCTTGATGGTGTTAGTAATTTAAAACTTTTTCACATACTATTGCATATCCAAATATTTCATGTTTTGTTTCTCTGTTGAGAACAGTGAAATATTAATTCTTAAAACCATCATAGCTTTACTATAAAAACAATGAATTGTTCTGAACTTTGTGTAAACCAAGGCATTGTGTATGTGTGTTCTTGGAGTGCACGTCACAAAGTAGATCACTGATCAACAGGTGATTTGTAGTAAAAGCTGAATGATACCTACTATAGTTTTGATTTTGAATATAATATGAACAGGAAATCACCTTTTTAAAAACTTAGAATTTACATTTTTTTTAATGTAGTACTACTCTAGAAGAAATAAAATGAAGGTTTTCTTTATTAACTAGAAAATATTCTTTGTAGTAAGAGTTTCTTAATGAGAGAAAAACGGTTAGCAATTTGATGTTAGGAACTATATTTGAGAATACGAGGTAAATGTATATTTTAAATTCTAAAGCATGGTGAAATATATGCCTTTACTTTGGGAATATCATATGCCTCCCGATTTTGAATTGTACGTGGTAGCAGTTAAGCCAGAAAGAGTTCTGACTCCACCTAAGGATCATTTCTGTTTTATTTGCATGTGCCTCCCAATTTCGTTCCTTTCTGTATTAAAGCCATCCAGTCATATCACCTGAAGTCAAGGATCAAATGAATACTAATTTTTAAGATGAACTGTCATAGAACAGTGCCTGTTTGGCTTTGTTTTAAAATAAAAAGATTGGAAGTTCCCATTGTGGCGCAGCATAAACGAATCTGACTAGGAACCATGAGGTTGTGGGTTCGACTCCTGGCCTCGCTCAATGTGTTAAGGATCTGGCGTTGCTGTGAGCTGTGGTGTAGGTCACAGACAAAGCTCAGATCCTGCGTTGCTGTGACTGTGGTGTAGGCCATCAGCCATAGCTCCGATTGGACCCCTAGCCTGGGAACTTCCATGTGCTGTGGGTGCAGCCTAAAAAGCAAAGAATAAAATAAAATAAAAAGATTGTCTTAAAATATCACAACCAGGAGTTCCCGTTGTGGCACAGTGGTTAACGAATCTGACTAAGAACCATGAGGTTGCCGGTTCAATCCCTGGCCTTGCTCAGTGGGTTAACGATCCTGCGTTGCCATGAGCTGTAGTGTAGGTTGCAGATGTGGCTCAGATCCCGTGTTGCTGTGGCTTTGGGGTAGGCCGGTGGCTACAGCTCTGATTCGACCCCTAGCATGGAAACCTCCATATGCCGCGGGAGCGGCCCAAGAAATGGCAAAAAAAAGACAGAAAAATAAAAAATAAAAAAAATAAAGTTAAAGTATCACAACCATAGAATTTCTGAGCTGAAAAACAAACAAACAAAAAAAAACAAAAAAAAACTAGAGATCAAGTGGTTCACATCCCCCATGTTACAGATAAAATGTTTAATCAGGTTTCCAAGGTCACACAGCTAATTGGCCACAACTACTAATTGGCCACAAGAATTTGCTTTCAAGGCTAGTTTTTCCTTTACTACTTCACTTCTCCTAAAGTTAAGAAGTAGCCATGGAATCTTGAAATAATGATATTTGGGATTTCAGTGAATTCAGTCAATTTAAAAAGGCAAAAGGGTCTTTTAGCCCCAGCTTCCTTATAAGTTTGGATAAAGAGAGAGAATTTTAAAAATTTAGCAAATGTTAAGGTATATTTTAAGTTAGATTTTTTTGAACAATAAAACGATAGTCCATGTTTTGGAAAAGAAAATTGCTACAAAAACACACGAACGAGATGATGCAAGTATATACCGTGCAGATACACATGAAGCTTTTTATGGTATTATTTCAGCTTTATCTGTGCACCAACTGGCTGCTCAGGGAGAGATGCTGTACCTGGCTACTCGTATCGAACAAGGTACTGGCCTATTTTTTTTTTAATGTATTTAAAACGAATTTAGTAGGATTTATTAGATTTGTTATATTATTTTTATACAAAGAGGTACAAAGACAAAAAAAATAGTTGCATAATCTCGCCAGGAAAATGATCCAATAGATACTTTTGAAAAAATAGTAAAGTATAAAAGTTACAGCTTCCCTTACCACCCATCAGCAAGCATTGTAAGTTCCTTATATTTTCAGAAGACTTTCTGGAAAATATTTCTATTTATTTTGGGGTTATGTGTGAGTATATGTATGTACTTTTTTTATTTACACAAGAGGGAAAATATACACTCTGCATTGCACTTTACTTTTTTCACTTAAATTTTGAGATCTTTCCATATAAGCACATAAAAAAGATCTTTCATTCTTTTTAATAGGTCTGTGATTTTGCATTGTATTGCATATGCCATGTTTTTTATTTATTTATTTATTTATTTATTTTTGTCTTTTGTCTTTTTGTTGTTGTTGTTGCTATTTCTTGGGCCGCTCCCGCGGCATATGGAGGTTCCCAGGCTAGGGGTCGAATCGGAGCTGTAGCCACCGGCCTACGCCAGAGCCACAGCAACGCGGGATCCGAGCCGTGTCTGCAACCTACACCACAGCTCACGGCAACGCTGGATCGTTAACCCACTGAGCAAGGGCAGGGACTGAACCTGCAACCTCATGGTTCCTAGTCGGATTCATTAACCACTGCGCCATGACGGGAACTCCCCATGTTTTTTATTTTTAACTAGTCCCCCTGGTGGTCATTGATTCCAGTTTGTTTCTATTAAATAATAATGTTGTTGGCATTCTTTTTTTTTTTTTTTTTTTGGCTGTACCTGCAGCATTCAGAAGTTCCTAGACCAGGGATCAAACCCACACTGCCATGCCACAGCAGTGACCCAAGCCACAGCAGAAATGATAACAGATCCTTAACTACTAGGCCACCAGGAAACTCCCAGCATTCATTTAAAGTATATCCATAGGGTAAATTCCTACTAGTATATTTACTGGGTCAAAAGGTATATGAATTTTTATATCTCTGTTGCCAAATGTTTGCCCTGTCCAAGTTAAGAGTTTCTATACCCTATACCCTCACTGACACAGAATATTATCAGACTTTATAATCTTTGCTAATTTCATGGGTGAAAAATGGTATCTTTCACTGGTTTTGTTTGCCTTTTTTTTTTTTTTTTTGGCTTTTTAGGGCCACACCAAAGGCATATGGAGGTTCCCAGGCCAGGGGTCAAATCAGAGTTACAGCCGCCGGCCTGCACCACAGCCACAGCAATGCAGAATCCAAGCCATATCTGTGACCTACACCACAGCTTATGGCAACGCCAGACCCTCAACCCATAGAGCAAGGCCAGGGATCGAACCTGCGTCCTCATGGATGCTTTGCCTTTTTAAAATTATGGTCTATTTTAATTTCTTTTGTGTAAACTGCCTGTTATATATTAGTTACTTATATGAACTCTTATCTAAATTAAAGAAGTTCACTTTTTGCTTTTTATGTTACATATATTTTTTCCCAGTTTGCCTTTTTTCCTTAACTTCATGATGTTTTCAAACAAAGGGCTTACCTTAACTTTTTAAATTGGTGAATTTTTTTCCTTGTGCCTTCTGAGTTTTATGTCTTGCTTAGAAAAGATTTCCTGCTCCCAGATTATAAATTTACTCATGCCTTATTCTAGAATTTCTGTGGTTTCCTTTTTTACATTTCGATCTTGACCCACATGGAACGTGTTTTGGTGTAATGAGGTAAAGATCGAACTTTAACTTTTATTTTCATTTTTCAAAAAGTTAGCCAGTTGTCCCAGCATTCTTAATACAGGGCTTATGATTAAAGAGTGCTTTTTTTAAAAAATCATGCCATTCTTCTGTAAGAAATTTACTTCATCATTATATTTCTGTTTGTTTATAAATATTTGAAAGTTTTATTTTCAATCTGCTAATAAATTTGGGGGGAGGGGCACTGGATTTTATAACTAGTGGACTGAATCCAGGGAACAACATGGGTTTCAAGGTAGAATCGAATAGTACTGTGTTTCAGGTTAGTCACTCTTTATTCACATCATAGTATGTTAGCAAAACCACCAAAATGAAAGAAACTCAAAAGCAGCAGTATTAGCTAGAGAACAGAAAACAGCTTAAATAAGATTTTGGATTTTTTTATGGGATATATTTACATAATGCCAAGGGCTCTCACATAACCTTATTTTTATTGTGATCCTCCCAGCTGTACATTGAGATAAGCAAGGTGTTATTCTGGCTATTGAAGAAATTAAATGACATGCCCAGAATCACACCACTGCAAAGTCAAGATTAAAACTCTGGCCTCCTGATTCTGACTCCAGTGTTCTGTGGACTGCCTTGTTCCTGACATGCTGTTGTGTCTAGTAGCTTATACTTTAAATAAAATGCTGTTTGCACTCAGCTACGTACATTGAGGCACATTTTAATACATTCAGACTGCACATCACAACAACACACAACAGGACTTCAGTGAATGCAATCAGCAACACCATGAACCTCGTTGAGTGTTACAGTCAACTTTTTAGAATGCCAGTATTTTCATAGCGATATTAATATGTGGTTGTTAAATTAGATCACAAAAATTGCTTTTCTTTTAAATAGAAAATGTTATCAATCACACGGACGAAGAAGGATTTACTCCTCTGATGTGGGCTGCAGCACACGGGCAAATAGCTGTGGTAGAGTTTCTACTTCAGAATGTAAGGAAAATGCCTCAGAAAATGTATCTATACAGTTATTTAAGTTCAGTTAAATAGTGAGTAAAAGTATTTGTATCTCCAGCCAGCTAGATGTAATGGTAGAGGATCCAAAAAAAAAAAAATGTTTAAATGCTCTTCCTATTTTTGTGGAACTTGGATCTAGTTGAGCAGGCAAGGGAGTCATACATGCAACAGGGAGCGAGAAGTTGATGCCCAGACCCCACCTAGCGCCCTGGGAGCAAAAGCACTGTCAGCCCTGTAGGAGGAGATGTCATTTGACTTCAGAAGAACAGGATAATTAGGATTGAGGTAGAGGGAGGAAGGAAGGCATTCAGACAGCCTGAGTAGCCGTTTGTGTTAATTCCTTATTACCCTCAGAACATTCTAAGTGTTGAACTGTAATTATTATTGACAAAAGTAACAATATCCTTGTTTTCAAAAATTGAACAGGCTTGTATCTCCATTTCCCACTCCAGGGTGCGGATCCCCAGCTTTTGGGAAAAGGTCGAGAAAGTGCACTGTCATTGGCCTGTAGTAAGGGCTACACAGATATTGTCAAGATGCTGCTGGATTGTGGAGTGGATGTAAATGAATACGATTGGGTGAGTCGATAATACTAATTCTTAAGTTACTGGAGCAAAGTCTAGGATTTATTTGGTTTGGGAGGCATAATAAGTTGTGTTGAACACTTGGAAGACTAATTACCTTAGTTAATTAAACATCTGGAAGAAAAAGTTAATAAACTCAATTATTAGCTCGGATTTAAGTATTCTCCACAAAATATTAAAATTACCTTAACCTACTGTTACCTGCCCACTTCTCACAAACCCTCTCACAGCAGCATTAAATTATGTCCATCTTGCCTCCAGAACGTAACCACCATCTCCTTTTGCAGAATGGAGGGACGCCTTTGCTTTATGCTGTACATGGAAATCATGTGAAATGTGTAAAAATGCTCTTAGGTAAGTAGGTAAAAGTGGAAATATTTAGAAAATGCCACATGAAGACTTTATTTTTCACAAGCTGGCCTCAGGAGAATCAATGAGCTCTTATTAAATATGTTATTCACCCCTGGAGCAACGGCTCCTCCCAGGTTGCTCATGAAAGCAGCAGCTCCATCACACGACACGCCCGCAAGAGGACCCTCTGTCCTTGTTGCTTTCCTTTTAGGGGTCTCGTGTGAATCCACAGCTCTTTTCTCTGTCCACAGCGTCTTTGTGCCTAAGTTCTGGCTGCAGTTGTTGATTAGTTTCAGTTGCTCTAGAGGGTGCCTGTTTGATGTGTCCTTGCTCCAGCTCATCAAAGTAGATTCCCTGCCCCTGTGTACTCAGTGCTTTGTCAGACCATCCTGACAATACCTTTCAGATCTGCTGAAAATCTGTCCTGCTCTCTGCACATGAGCCTAATAGACAGACATATCCACATTTTTTCATTTTATTTATGTAGATTTCTCTATCTTGGTATAGAAAATGGAGCTGACCCAACAATTGAAACTGACTCTGGATATAATTCTATGGACTTAGCTGTAGCCTTGGGCTACAGAAGTGGTAAGTATTTTAGAACGCTCAGATTTCATTTTAGTAAAGCTCTGTAATAATACAAACAAGTGGTCCAAACCGTTTTTATCACTTGCAGTCCTAGAACATATATGTTATCCTAATTCCTGACTTTTTTTTTTTTTTTTTTTTGCTTTTTAGGACTGCACTTGCAACATATGGAAGTTTCTAGGCTAGGGGTTGAATCGGAAGCTGCAGCTGCCAGCGTACATCACAGTCACAGCCGTGCCGGATCCTCAACCCACTGAGCAAGGCCAAGGATCAAACCCACGTCCTTATGGCTACTAGTTAGATCTGTTACCGCTGAGCCACAGTGGGAACTCCTGACATACTTTTAACAGTGAGCAAAATCAACAAATTCCTAAAAAGCCTAGAAATGAGTCTGTTACTATTAACTTTTTCACCAACCCAAATAATTAGTTGCTGGAGGATAAGTCCACGCCTATATACAAGATGTGTTTTGGATTTCTTAGCCAATTACTTATTAAATGCTTTATAGGTGCCCTTTCTCTTTTCCTTAGAACAATCTTGTACTCTTAGACTGTCCTTCAGTTTCAAAATGTGAAAACCAAGAACAGAAAATCTAGTAACCTGGACATTTACTAAAGTCAGTAACAGACTAAGTTTTAAGTATTGCGTTATAATCTTATCCCCCTCAGACTGTGAGTATATTACAATTAGAAACTCTTTTAGGGAGTTCCCGTCGTGGCACAATGGAAACGAATCTGAGGAACCGTGAAATTGCGGGTTTGATCCCTGGCCTCACTCAGTGGGTTATGGATCCAGCGTTGCCATGAGCTATGGTGTAGGTCACAGAGGCTCAGATCTGGCGTTGCTGTGGCTCTGGTGTAGGCTGGCAGCTACAGCTCCCATTAGACCCCTAGCCTGGGAACCTCCATATGCCTCGGTTGGGAATGGTAAGTTGAATTTGATAGTTCTTTTTAAAACTGTGTAGGGAGTTCCCACCGTGGCTCAGTGGTTAACGAATCCAACTAGGAACCATGAGGTTGCGGGTTCAATCCCTGGCCTTGCTCAGTGGGTTAAGGATCCGGCGTTGCCATGAGCTGTGGTGTGGGTCCCAGATGCGGCTTGGATCCCGCATTGCTGTGGCTCTGGCATAGGCTGGTGGCTACAGCTCTGATTCGACCCCTAGTCTGGGAACCTCCATATGCTTCGGGAGCGGCCCAAGAAATGGCAAAAAGACCAAAAAATAAAATAAAATAAAATAAAACTGTATAATCAACATGCTATGTTCTTGATAACCTGTCTTTTCTAGTTCAACAGGTTATTGAGTCACATTTACTGAAACTGCTTCAGAACATCAAGGAGTAGACAGAGTCGTCAGAAAGTGTTGTCTGCCCTTCCATTTACTTCTGGTTCTTATAAATGATAGTTTTGTTTACTTATAAATTT
Source organism: Phacochoerus africanus (assembly GCF_016906955.1). Classification (NCBI taxonomy): domain Eukaryota; kingdom Metazoa; phylum Chordata; class Mammalia; order Artiodactyla; family Suidae; genus Phacochoerus; species Phacochoerus africanus. Next base: position 82,775,833 of record NC_062547.1, on the reverse strand, counting down.
TTACCTCAGTTGCAATATTTACTGATTTTTAGTAAGTTTTAATAAATATTCCTCTGAGTAAATGTTCACTGGTTTATAATAAAATTAATGTTGATGCTTTTTTATAAATGTTTTACTGCATATTTAAAATTATAAATGAATGTTTTGTGGCATGTAAATTTTTATGGTACAGATAGTTATCTGTCTTTGTATCAAGTGCTGTAATTTAACATTTTCAGAAATTATTCTACCCTGTTCATCTTCATTCTTTTATTAACTTGTTGACTTTATATATGGTTTGCTATAAATCCATAGGAAAAAAATTATTATTGAATTTAAAATGCACAGTGTGATTGTTTACAAAATGATATAAATGAATAAAGTGCTTTTTTTCTGTTAGTGTGCATGCTGGTTTTTTTTTTAATTGTATAAGATTATTAAGGAATTTAGGAATTTTTTTTTTTTTTAGGGCCGCACCCAGTGGTGGCACATGGAATTTCCCGAGCTAGGGGTTGAATTGGATCTGCAGCTGCCAGCCTACACCACAGCCATGGCAATATCAGATCCGAACCACATCTGTGACCTGCACCACACCTTGCAGCAATGCTGGTTCCTCAACCCACTGAGCAAGGCCAGGGATGGAACCCGCATCCTCACAGACACTACGTTGGGTTCTTAACCGGCTGAGCCACAACGGGAACTCCTATTTGGGATTTTTAGCTTAACCTTTTGTCTGGCTAGGACATGCCATTAGAGCAAAGAATATAATTAAAGTAGACTATAAGTCAAGTCAATCAATAAAGATTGATTCTCATTTCTAGAAGTATATTAAGAATATTCTTCCTCTTGTGAATAAGTTTTTCAGTAGGAAAAGTCCCCTGTGATAGAGAAATCAATTCTTCAATAAAAGTCATATGCTCTTTAATTCCACTAAAAACTATACACTCATATTAATACCAACATTTGGAGGAGAGAGCTACAAGCTAGAAGCTGACCTGACCACTGAGTGTGGGACTTTGGTTAAATCACTTCATCTGGAAAATAGGTGTGATATCAGTTACAAGAGTTGGGTTATAAGTCATATAAACTTAACCTCACTAATTTAAGCAAAAGGGAATTAATGGAAAGACAGAATGGAAGGAATAGCCGAAGAAACGAGCAATACCAAGGGATAAAACTAGGCCAGGGATCTCAATCAGGAAGGCAGGGCCAGTCATTTTGGGGACCGCTTTGGTGATGCCTCGATCCCCTTGTTTCTCATGCTGCTCAGGATTAAATTTTCCAGGAGGCAGAAATCTATTTAGCACGGGAATATAAATGTACCACCATATGGAGCTGAGAGGAAAGGGCTGACTGGTTAGCAATCCACCACTGCCCCTATACTACCTGGAAGGCAGGAGGCAAAGGCCGCCTAAGGGAAATCATGGAAAGCAAAGAATGATAGATGTTCACTCCAAAGGCAAGCTGAATCACACGTGAAATAGTGCTAGTGCTTCACCAGTTGTGCAAATCAATTTTACTCAGTTTTACCTAAAACAATTCACCCTTATATTTGACAAATACTGTATGATACCACTTACGTGTGGAATCTAAAAAATACAAAAAACTAGTGAATAAAAAAAGAAGCAGACTCGCAAATACAGAGAACAAATTAGTGGTTTCCAGTGGGGAGAGAGATGGGGGCAGGGGCAGGGGCAGGATGGGGTGAGGAGGAAAAATGGGTTATTATGGCATTATATGAAATCATGTATGTGAAACTACGAAAAATTATAAAGCATTCTAGAATTTAAAGAGTCTTCCATTCAAAAAAAATTATTTCTTGGGAGAAACCAGGAGCTCATGAATATGTAAGTTTCTACAGCCATATCTCTCTTTTGTTGTTGTTGTTGTTGTTGTTGCCTTTTCTAGGGCAGCTACCGTGGCATGTGGAGGTTCCCAGGCTAGGGGTCCAATTGGAGCTGTAGCTGCCGGCCTACGCCACAGCCACAGCAACTCAGGATCCAAGCCGAGTCTGCGACCTACACCATAGCTCAGGCAACGCCGGATCCTTAACCCACTGAGCAAGGCCAGGGACCGAACCCGCCACCTCATGGTTCCTAGTCAGATTCATTAACCACTGTGCCATGACGGGAACTCCTACAGCCATATCTCTTTAACACTTTATTAAAGCGGTGAAAATCAACACATTCCTTAAATGTGTTCCAAAGATATAGCCCACCTATAGCTTATAAAATTAAGAAGCAAAAGTATTTAAACCTAAAATTATGCTTAATACTCATTGTTCCAATAGCCTGTCTTACTTAAAAACGACTTAGGTATCCAATAACTATTCACCAATAATTTATTAATCCAAGTTTTAAGTTGCTTAAGGATTTTGGAAATTATGCCTAAGCCGACAACCTTTAAAACTGTTAGTGATGTTAGAAGTTTGTCAATTTCATGATACAATATAGCATACAAATTTAGCTTTATTATCTTAAACATTAGGTAGCAATATTTTATCTTATTTTACAAGTAAACTAGTATAAAAAATTATGAAAATTCAGATTAACTAGTCTTTGAGATAACAAATCCAGATCCTATTTTAAAATATTAAATGTATATTTGTATCATTACTCCATATTGATAAACCCACAGTAAAGACATAGTACTAAATTTAAAAAAAATTTTTGTTGTTGTTTTGTTGCTGTTTATTTATTTATTTTCTTTTTAGGGCTGCACCCATGGCATGTGGAAGTTAAATTGGAGCAGCAGTGATGCAGGATCCAAGCAGCAACCTACACCACAGCTCACAGCAACATGGATCCTTAACCCACTGAACAGGGCCAGGGATCCAACCTGCATCCTCATGGATACCTAGCTGGGTCCGTTACCACTGAGCCACAACAGGAATTCCACTATTGTGGTTTTAGATTTTATTTTTTTAACCAGAATTATTAAACCAAGCTAATTTCTTCAAAGATTCACCTTTAGTGTGTGAACTCAATTCTTAAAATGTTTCCAAGCTAATAATTTCTAGAAGAAAAGCTTTTTCTTAAAACTCTAGCACAACCCCTAGCCCAGGAACCTTCATATGCCATGGGTGTGGCCCTAAAAAGCAAAAAAAAAAATTTAATTTTAGCACAAGATACTGGAGAAGATTCAGTTTCTTTATTTTCTGAGATTTGAGGGAATATTTAATTCACGTGATTATTTTTATAAGCCAATCAAAACAATTCTTCTTTAAGAGATACTATAATCTAGGTTTGTTTGAATTTTTTTTTTGGCTGCACCTGTGCCATGCAGAAATTCCCAGCCCAGGGTTCAAACCTGCATCACTGCTGTGACAACACCAAATCCTTAACCCACTGTGCCACCAGGGAACTACTAGTTTTTTAACACTCTCCAGTGTTAGGAAAATACTTCTATTACACAATGAGAGTTAAAGGCCTTTCTTAATTACAGACACACGGACACACAAACACATGGAGAACTTACAGCTTTGTATCCAGACCATTAGCTACACATCAGAAGTGAACCAGAAGCACAAAAATTTAAAGAGTTTTATTTTTTTTTTTTTAAGTTGACAACTCACAGGTCCAGGTGAGGAAAATCAGGAGCTTCTGGGTCTGCATGCAACTCTTTAGGCTTTGCCTGGGAACCTGAGAGTTTGTTTTTTTGTTTTTGTTTTTGTTTTTGTTTGTCTTTTTTTGCTATTTCTTGGGCCGCTCCTGCGGCATATGGAGGTTCCCAGGCTAGGGGTCGAATCGGAGCTGTAGCCGCCAGCCCAGGCCAGAGCCACAGCAACGCGGGATCCGAGCCGCGTCTGCAACCTACACCACAGCTCACGGCAACGCCGGATCATTAACCCACTGAGCAAGGGCAGGGACCAAACCCGCAACCTCATGGTTCCTAGTCGGATTCATTAACCACTGCGCCACGACGGGAACTCCTAAAGAGTTATTTTTCTTCCAATGAGCATGTAATTCTTAACTGATTTAAAGTTGCCAATAGACAAAGAGGACAATAACATCAAAAAGGAGCAAAAATAGGAAAGAAAATAAGGTTACTAAAGTGGATTCTCTGCCATCTCCCACCCAACAGAGAACAGGCCTTTATTACACACCGAACAGAGATCAAGAACGGTCAGACCAGACCAGCAACTCCCCAGTCACAGCTGCCACCAATTCAAACCAACATATTGAAGGTGTGCGAGCCAGAAATAAAAACAAAGACATCAGCAGAAAAAGAAAAAAAGAACTAGAAAATGTCAGAAAAGTTATTAAAGTTCTGTTGCCAAGATTCATTCCAGAAGCCAAGAAAAGATGTGTAGGAAAATCAGGTTGTCTCCATCAGGCTATGCTCTCTCCTCAAACATCTCAGCAGATGACCTTCGAAAGTGATAAACTATAATTTTCAAAATGTTCCATGACACCCTCATAGAAATAAAACGAATGCATGACCAAGATTTTATCCAGTTTATTAATGAGGAAACCAGTTAAGATATGAAAACTGGCTCCAAGAGCAGTTGAAACTCTGGGCATTTTTAGCAACATTAAGACAAGATTGCTGAAAGGAGTTCCCATTGTGGCGAAGCAGAAACGAATCAGACTCATACCTGTGAGGATGCCGGTTTGATCCGTGGCCTCCCTCAGTGGGTCGGGGATCCGGCAAGTTGTATCACTGAATGTATTTCCAGGGGGTGGCACTGAATGTATTCACATCTGTTACGGGATGGCCTGTGGGATAATTCAGATGTTTACAAACCTGATAGTTGTAAAGAGAATAAAAATAGAGTGAAAAGCAGGACAAACACTGTTACAAAATCCTTAAATTAGGTGCTCTCTTTAAAATTCAGATTTTTTTCTGTGACAGTCCTTTTCAGACTTACACACCTCGCTAGAGCTTTACGTTTACCATCTTACTTCTTTTAGTAGAGGAGGCTAGTAATAAAATTCAGGATGGAAACAATAACTTTCCACATGTTTTGTTTAGAAATTGTTACAATATGTATAATTGGTTTCAAAATAACAATAAAGGTATGAAAAAGGACTATAACATGATTGAAACTTCAGGTGGCCCTTTAGACAGGAGATGCAGTCATTTAAGAAAAGGGGTACAGAAAAAAAATAAAAATCATTATATAAATTTTAGAAAAAAGTAAACCAGCTATAATTAAAAAAAGTCATTATATAAATTTTTAAAAAAGACGTATGACCCACAGATTTGTGTAAATGTTCTTTGATTTAAGGAAATTGCAGGGGTTTATTGTCTTTCATGTAGATTTTCCTCTTTGAGACAGGAAAGTCTTTTCTGAGCTGAGAGGAGCTGTTGCACATAAACTCAATTCACCTACATTAGCATCATGCCAGTGATGGGAAGCAGGGAACTTTATTATTGGTGATTTTATCCTCTGTGGATTGAAAGTACAATTGGATACATCAGTATTACACTGTGAACAGACCATCCCACATTCTGCCTGCTGAGTTCTCTCTCCATGTTTTATTTTACACATACACACACACACACACACACACGCGTGCGCGCGCGCACATGTGTGTGTGTGTACATACAGTTTGTCTTTCTAGGGCCGCACCCACAGCATATGGAGGTTCCCAGGCTAAGGGTTGAATCAGAGCTGCAGCCACCGGCCACAGCCCCAGCCACTCGGGATTCAAGCTGCATCTGTGACCTACACCGCAGCTCACAGCTTTTTTTAATTTACAAATTCACTGAAATTGTTCTCCATTCAGACAGATCCACTCATGTTACTTTATGAACCTGGCAAGTATCTTAAATCTGCACATGTTTCTGTTATTTCCCTCTTCACATCCCTGGAGAATAGTAGGATATATTACATATCCCACAGTCAATATGTGGAAAGCATCTTGAACACTTTCTTGGTGCTCCGTTGACTTTATATTCACCATCTTTTCTCCAAAAGCTTAAATATCTGAAACAAGAAATTTCCTCTAACAGTTATTCAATCTCCTGACACACATTTATTGAGCCCATACTCTGTGCTAGTCTGGACTGAGCCCTGTGACGCAGCGAAGACCCACAGAGACCCTGTGCTGCCCTACCCTGCCCTGCCCTGCCGCTCTTACCTGGGGAATCTGCATACCAGGCAGGGGATCTTTGCTCAAAATCATCTCCCTCATTCCAGACACCCTGAGGACATGTTAAAAATGGTCATCTATGGAGTTCCTGTTGTGGCGAAGCAGTAACGAGTCCGACTAGCATCCAGGAGGATGTGAGTTTGATCCCTGGCCTTCATCAGTGGGTCAAGGATCTGGCATTGCCACAAACTGTGGTGTAGGTCACAGATGCAGCTTGGATCTGGTGTTGCTGTGGCTGTGGTGTAGGTCGACAGCTGTAGCTCTGATTCGACCCCTAGCCTGGGAACTCTGTATGCCGCAGGTGCGGCCCTGAAAAAGCAAGAAAAGGAAAAAAAAAAAAAAAGTCCTCTACTCATCAGGGTAGGCAGAAACTACTAAACTGAAAATCAATCCAAAACATTTTCCTATCAAAAACTACTACGTTGGTGCTAAGAACGCAAGGGACAACTTTTCATCTTAGACCCAAATGAACAAGTGAGTCTCTTGGACACAAAGAGTAGACTATATTAGAATCTCAATATAACAGAATGGAAGGGAGAGGCATCAAGCGCTGAAAGAAGAGAAAAATCTTCAGATTTAGAAAAATCTCAATGTCTACTATAAAATAATCCATAGACATTTTATAGAGCGTGCTAAAGAGAGATCGTCATGGAAATTTACAATAAATAAAAGGGTGAGTGCCTTCCTCAAATAGAGCAAGGGCCCCTGAGGAAATAACAATTTATTCTGGTGTGGCTGAATGGGACAAGAGGAATCTGGAACACGAATAAGTGGAACCTGGAAGAAACAAGACCTAACAGAAAAGCAACCCAGAACCAAAACAATGTCCCTTTAACAACTCTGGTAATGTTGAAAATGGACTAGAACATTGTATTAGAAGGCATGTCGTATTTACAATTTGTTAAATATATTTAGAATCTTAGGGGAAAAAATGTCATGTACTGAATACGTCTAAGACTGGATTTTTTCATATCCCACTTTTCCTGCTATAGTGAAACATCTGTCCTCCTACAGACACAATAGAAACTCCTGCATCCTGCGGGGAACCAGAAGGCCCAGAAGCTCAGAGTGGTGGACAGTTCTACCCCGAGGGCAGCTGGTTCTCATTTGCCACAGTGGAATCATCTGAAGAGGCTTAGAAAACACCAAGGTCTATGCCCTGCACCCCACCCCAGAGAGTCTGATTTATCCACCTAGGATGCCATCTGGGGACATATGATAACCTTCCGGGTGATTCTAATGTACTGTCAAGGCTGAACACCGCTACTCATGGGGCGATTAGCTCCTGGCTGGTGGAACCGGTATATTCCAAACCGCATCCTAACACTTGCCTCTCACTTTGTCATCCTGTCTACAAACAGATAACCAGAGCCAGTGTCGGGTAGGAAGGAATGGGGGGAAGAAAACTATTTCTGTGTCTTCAGGAAGCCAATGTCAAATCCCTAATACTTAGGCATTTTAAAAAATCTTATGAAAGAACTTGGTTTATCCTTTCTCTCTGGCCTGTTGGCACCTGCTCTGATTCTTTTGTAAAAATAAACATGTTCCCTTTTGAGCCTCTGTGACGAAACAGAATTTCGAAACACTCATTTTACCTTGTGTGAGTAATTCATCTCACCACTCAACAAGTTGTTAGCTTAACTCAATATCCTTTATTAACCTTCGTTTCTAAAAGAGTCCATGTCTGATGCCACGTGACTGTTTACTTTCTTTGCTAACTTTTTGGATAAAAAGAAGTCCTGAACACCCAGGGCAGCGGTTTGCACCCACCCATACCAAAGAGCTTATCCTGTTATCCCTTTGTTCCAGGGCTTCCTTGGGGGCACAGACATTGACTGAAGCACTGGCATCCAGTACTCATGGCAGCTCACAGGGTTCATCCACAAGGCCAGGTAACTCCTCTTCCACGGTGTGTGTCTTGTTATGAAAACTTCTCTCAGAGTTCCCATTGTGGCTCAGCAGTAATGAACCCAACTATCATCCTTGAGGATGTGGGTTCAGTCCCTGGCCTTGCTCCGTGGGTTAAGGATCCGGCATTGCCATGAGCTGTGGTGTAGGTTGCAGATGTGGCTCAGATCTGGCATGGCTGTGGCTGTGGCTGGTGGCTGTAGCTCCGATTTGATCCCTAGCCCTAAAAAGAAAATTAAAAAAAAAAAAAAGGGAAAACTTCTCTCTCCTCTTACTTGGCTGTCCTGGTGTTTGCCCCTCTGCCAAGGAGACTGTCAATGAGAATGAAGTCAATGGTATGCAGTCCTGTCTCCGTGAGCCTCTTCCTCAGAGGCCCCTCAGTTGCTTCAGGAACAGGTTGTCAGTATTTAAGGAAGAGCCCAGCCAGCTGAGCCAGAGTTTGGCCTGACTGCCCTCTCCAGAGAAGGAACCGCTCCCTCGGTGCCATTCTGGATTCTTCTTTTAACGTTAATGTCACCTTGCCCGTGTTGATGAGATGTTATAGGGCCCCTCCCAGGAGAGCCCTTGGTTAGCTCTCATGTGGTCGCCTACTTGGAGAGAAATATCTCAACCACTGTCATCCTATGAGAAAGAGCCTAACACAATTGTCAAGCTTTGTGCTGGGGTCACCATCACTGTGCCATGTGGATCCAGTCAATGCAATACAGATTAACTACCCACAAAGCAATGTGAGGTAACAGATAACCAGAGCCAGTGTCGAGTAGGAAGGAATGGGGGGAAGAAAACTATTTCTGTGTCTTCAGGAAGCCAATGTCAAATCCCTAATACTTAGGCATTTTTAAAAGTTGATCTTCATTATTTTCCTGAATATAAAGTAATGTAAGATTTCCTGTTGTGGCTCAGCGGGATAAGGACCTAACATTGTCTCCTTGAGCGTGTGGGTTCAATCCCCGGCCTCACTCAGTGGGTTAAGTCTCCAGTGTTGCCGTGAGCTGTGGCATAGTTTTCAGACGTGGCTTGGATCCAGTGTTGCCATGGATGTGCCAGAGGCTGGCAGCTGCAGCTCCGATTTGACCCCTAGCCCAGGAACTTCCATATGCTGCAGGTATGGCAGTAAAAAGAAAAAAATGAATATATGCTTCTTGGATCTGTTGTTAGGATGCTTTTAGCTGTGAGCTAAGACCCACCTAAGATGACTCGAACAAATAAGCGAGTGCATTGTTCACAGGGGAAGAAGTCCAGAGTTAGGTCCACTTTAATGTTAGTGGACAGAACAGCTCACCAATGTCAAGTAAGACCCAGATTCCTTCAGCTTCTGCACTCTGTTGGCCACCATTCAGCTTCATCCTAAGTCTGGTGGCCCTGGGGGTCATAGTGTAACTGCCTCATCTCTGTCCACTGAGAGAAAGAGGTGTCCCACATCCCTTCCAACAGAGTGAGGAAGAACTTCCCTGGAAGTTTCCAGAAAAACCTCTCCTCTAGTCTCAGGGACTGCAGTTGGGTCATACGCTCACTTCTGAACCAGTCATGGAGACTGAGGTTACCTTCATACCCACCAGCCATACCCATTCGACTGAGGGTCAGCATCTTCGGGGCACCAGTGCCAGGGGGTCAGCATCTTCTGGAGTACCAGCACTGAATGGGAAGAAGCACTGGCATTCCATTAAGAAGGAAAAAGAGGAACAAATACAACACCTATGAAATTCACTTTGGAGAGACCTGAACAGTCTCCTTAAGTAGATAAGCAAAAGAATACTGAAGAGCTGAAAAGCTAACAGAGAAGACAGAAATGGAATGATAAAAAAAAAATTGTGGAGTTCCCATCGTGGCTCAGTGGTTAACGAATCCGACTAGGAACCATGAGGTTGCAAGTTTGATCCCTGGCCTCGCTCAGTGGGTTAAGGAGCTGGCATTGCTGTGAGCTGTGGTGTAGGTCGCAGACGCGGCTCGGATCCCGAGTTGCTGTGGCTCTGGTGTAGGCTGGCAGCTACAGCTCCGATTAGACCCCTAGCCTGGGAACCTCCATATGCCGTGGAAGCGGCCCAAGAAATGTCAAAAAGACAAAAACAAACAAACAAACAAACAAAAAAACTTGATTGGTTTGAAAGAGGGCAGGAAATGGGACATACTGCAACAAACAGACAAGACAAAAAGAAAGTAAATAGCAAGACAGTAGACTTAAATTCAATGTTAAATGTATAAGGACTAAACATTCCAGGAGACTAGACTAAGGGAATCAAGAAAGAATCATCTATTTTTTTAATCCATGCGCATGACCTAGGGAAGTTCCCAGGCCAGGTATCAAATCTGTGCCACAGCAGTGATCAGAGCCACACCTGTGACAATGCCAGATCCTTAATCCACTGAGCCACCAGAGAACTCCCATTTATTACTATTTTAAAGAAACTTACTTTAAATATAAGGATGCAGACAGATTGAAAGTATTGAAAGATAGATTGAAACTCCTCTTTTGTTAATGTTTGATGGCATCCTAGATGGAAAAGGATGCCATCAAATATTAATAAAAGAGCAGTTTCCATGTGGCTCAGGGGGTTAAGTATCTGGCGTTGTCACTGCAGTGGCTCAGGTTACTCTTGTGGTACTGGTTGATCCCTGGTGCAGGAACTTCTGCATTAATGAGATTCCGAGGCTACACTATTCTGCTTTTATATGATGAATATTCATAACCTCCTCCTTCCCAAGTTATTCACACAGGCTGTCATTCTTTGGCAGAAATTTTCCATTCCCTATTCTTGTCCATATAATATAAGTGGGTCATTAATGTGCCAAGTCATAGATTTTCCTAAGCTTTGCACTTTGGGACTTAGTTCTAGCCAATGGGATTCTACGCCTTAAAAAAGGAAGTCCTGGGAATTCCCATTGTGTCTCAGTGGTAACCAACCTAACTAGTATCCATGAGGATGCCGGTTCGATCCCTGGCCCTGCCCAGTGGGTTAAGGTTCCAGTGTTGCTATGAGTTGTGATGTAGGCTGGAAGCTGCAGCTCTCATTCAATCTCTAGCCTGGGAATTTCCATATGCCCCAGGTACCGCCCTAAAAAGACAAAAAAAAAAAAAAGATAGAAAAAGATAGAAAAAGGAAGCCCTGCTAATTGCAAATAATAATGAAAAGAGCTACTGATGCCAGAAAAAAAGATGAAATACTAAGCAACAATTTAAAAAATAATTTTAGGAGTTCCTGTCGTGGCGCAGTGGTTAACGAATCCGACTAGGAACCATGAGGTTGCGGGTTCGGTCCCTACCCTTGCTTAGTGGGTTAACGATCCAGCGTTGCCGTGAGCTGTGGTGTAGGTTGCAGACGCAGCTCGGATCCCGCGTTGCTGTGGCTCTGGCGTAGGCCGGTGGCTACAGCTCCGATTAGAGCCTTAGCCTGGGAACCTCCATATGCCATGGGAGTAGCCCAAGAAATGTCAAAAAGACCAAAAAAATAAATAAATAAAAATAAAATTAAAAATAAAAAATAATTTTAGACAAATTTAGAAGCTTAAATTTCTCTTTTTTCCTTTTTTTTTTTTTCTTTTAGGGCCGTGCCTGCCGCATGTGAGGTTCCCAGGCTAGGGGTTGAATCGGAGCTACAGCTGCTGGCCTACGCCAGAGCCACAGCAACGCCAGACCCTAACCTCTTCTGTGACCTACGCCACAGCTCACGGCAACACCGGATCCTTAACCCACTGAGCAAAGCCAGGGATCGAACCCACAACTTCCTGGTTCCTAGTCGGATTCGTTTCTACTGTGCCACAACAGGAACTCCTGGAAGCTGAAATTTCTAAGAATGAAATCCTGCTTTATATTTAGTAACCACAAAATTTTCCTCATGAGAATGCCTATAAAAAGTCCTTTTCTGAGGTATATCTGGTTTTCAAAGTTTGGTGCTGTTCCTGAAAAAGGCAGCTTTTAATCTATATATATGCTGACTGGTAGTCATGGAAAACTCAATTCACAATGAGATTTGTGACCCTAGAAGGTATCAACGACATTCTTCTTTGTTAAAAACAAATAGTCTCAGATCTTCTTTCCCTCCTCTCCCTTGGGACATAAAAGTAAGTCAATAGAGGACTAGTTAATTTGTCCTTAAACAAGGTGTTCCAGGAAGTTTACTCTGATAATTTGTCATTGTCTTTCAGCTTGAGGCTCACTTTTCCAGAGCAGACATATTTTATTTTCTGGGTAGTTAAATTCACCAGTTCCCTGTTGCTCCCAAAACAATGTCTCAAATCCCCTCCCTTTAATGAACCAAAAAGCCCAAGTGCTTCCTTTCCTAGATTCATTCTCCTTTACCTGCCCTCCCTCCTCCCAGCCTCCCTTGCAGCTAGAATGCAAGTAGGTGATGAGGGTTTAACCCATCAGATGCTCCAACTCCAGATTTTTGAATTGGTGACACAGACCACGAAGAACAGTAGAGCCGATAGTAGTGACGGCAGTGACCACAGCAATATCCAGTTCCTGGAAACTGTAGATATTATATGAAATGCCACAGCCTTTCATATAATGCCACATCGGTCCTCACTGGCCCGATGTTGGCTATGGCCTTGTAGCTGCCCAGTGTCCCTGATTCCTAGCCTTCCTCCAACCTGCTTTGCAAGACGTCCTGGTGTTTCTGTGAACCAATGGCTTTTCAGTCCTTTTTTTTTTTTTTCCCTGTTTAAACAGACTTGGTTTCTGACACCAAAAGTGCTGACAGAGGGAAACAAGAAGAAAATCCTTTTCTCAGACTGTGTCGCACTTTGCTCTGAGCACCAACAGTCCTTCATGAAAACAGCTCCTTATGTATAAACAATATACACACGAAAACAGGTCCTTATGCACAAACATCTCATAACAGCTGCATGTAAAAAAAACAAAAACAACCCAATCAAAAAATGTGCAGAGGACCTAAATTGGCGTTTCTCTAAAAAAGACATACAGGTGGCCAACAGACACATGAACAGGTGTTCCACATCTCTCATTTTAGAGAAATGCAAATGAAAGCTACAATGAGGTATCACCTCACACTGGGCAGAATGGCCATCATTGAAATGTCTGCAAATAATAAATACTGGAGAAGTGGTGGAGAAAAGGGAACTCTCCTCTGCTGTTAGTGGGAATGTAAACTGCTGCAGCCACTGTGGAGAACAATACAGAGGTACATTAAAAAACTAAAAACAGGAGTTCCCTTTGTGGCACAGTGGTTAACGAGTCCGACTAGGAACCATGAGGTTGCGGGTTTGGTCCCTGCCCTTGCTCAGTGGGTTAACGATCCCGCGTTGCCGTGAGCTGTGGTGTAGGTTGCAGACGCGGCTCGGATCCCACGTTGCTATGGCTCTGGCGTAGGCCAGTGGCTATAGCTCCAATTCGACCCCTAGCCTGGGAACCTCCATATGCCTCGAGTGTGGCCCTAAAAAACAAAACCCAAAAACCTTAAAAATAGGAGTTCCCTGGTGGCCTAGTGGTTAAGGATCTGACCATTGTCACTGCTGTGGCACAGGTTTGATCCCTGGCCTGGGAACTTCTGTATACCACAGGTGCAGCCAAAAAAGAAAACACAAAACTAAACTAAAAATAGAGCTACCATATGATCCTGCAATCCCACTATTAGGAATATATCTGGAGAAAACCATTCTTCATGGCAGCACTGTTTACAACAGCAAAGACATGGAAGCAACATAAATATCCATTGACAGATGAATAGATTAAAAAAAAGGTGCATGTGGGGGTGTGTGTATACATACATATATGTGTATATATAATGGAATAGTATTCAGCTATAAAAAAGAATGAAATAATGCCATTTGCAGCAACATGGATGGACCTAGAGAGATACTCATACTAAGTGAAGTCAGTCAGAAGGACAAAAACAAATTGATAGCACTTTACATGTGGAATCTTTAAAAATGATGCAAATAAACTAATTTATAAAAGAGAAATAAACTAACAGACATAGAAAATAAATGTAGGGTTACCAAAGGGGGAGGGGAGAGGAATAAATCTGGAATTTCTGATGAAGAGATATACACTACTATAAATAAAGTAGATAAACAACAAAGACCTATTGTAGAGCACAGGGAACTATATTCAATATCTTGTAATAACCTACAATGGAAAACAATCTGAAAAAGAATATATGCGAATTACTTGATCACTTTGCTGTATACCTGAAACTAACACAACATTGTAAATCAACTATACTTTAATTTAAAAAAAACAAACAGCTCGATTAGCCCTGGTTGTGTTTGCTCACCCGCCCCCCCTTTCCAGGGCTCAGGCATGATTTCAGATTCCAGAGGACCAGCCTAGCAGCCAGGATCAGACATTCCCTTCACTCTCCAATCCCCACTGCCTCCACCTCCCCAAACCTGCCCAGAGAAGAGCCTCCACCCTGGACCACATAGCTCCCATCAGTAGACTCACTGGAGCCACCCATCCCACTCATTCATCCATCTGCCCAGACATGTCTGACTGCACGGCCAGGACACAACTTGTGCCTGGCTTAACATCCTCTACATATTGAGAAACTGGTTACTTTGGGAAATGATCTTTTTTCTAAAATCTCTTCTAGATGGTCTTTGGCAGGACTAAAGGATTCCTGCTGAGCCTGACACCTGCTTCCTCAAGGCTTGGACCCTAATGATTTCCTTCTTTCCTCCCTCCTTCGCTTCCTCCTGCTTCCCACCAGCACTCATTGAGTTTCCCTAAGACTGAGGCGAGATGACAGAGCCTCGGCTCAGCCCTCCCTCAGAAAGCTCTCACTTTACCTGAGGGATGTTTTGTAAATCCCTGCACATCAGCATCGCCAAGGCTCTTCCTTCTCCTGTAGGTGACGGATATCTCCCCTCTTTCTGATGCAAAGGAAATGCCTTCAGATCTGAATCATAAAACAGGTATTTTTTTTTTACATTTACATACACACAGATCTTTTTACATTTTTCAAAAGTAAATAAAATGGCTCTGCAGGAGTTCCCACTGTGGTGCAGGGGAAACGAGTCCAACTAGGAACCATGAGGTTGTGGGTTCAATCCCTGGCCTCGCTCAGTGGATTATGGATGCCGCGTCGCTGTGGCTGTGGTGGAGGCTGGCAGCTGTAGCTCTGATTCAACCCCTAGCCTGGAAACCTCCATATGCCAAGGGTGTGGCCCTAAAAAGCAAAAAAAAAAAAAGAAAAAAAGACTCTGCAAAACAAGAATCATTTGGCTGTGTCCAGGAGCCACCCAATAACACCTTCTCTGCCTTTCACCCATGGCTTCAAAGGCACCTAAAGTATCAGTAGGGCTTTCCCAGACTGTGGCTCCTGGAAAACTTTGCCTGCATGGCAGGTGCAGGTAAACTCCGAGTAACCAAGCTGGTGAGGTTAAAAGTGGTTTCCTATGTCACACTTAGTCCCTCAGGGTTCCTGGGGGCCAAAGATCATGCACAAGAACGGCTCAGGTACATTCACTGCCAATCACCTCCAGGAACTTTCCATAAATGTCAGTGTGCTTGTATTAACACATGCATATGCCACACACACACACACACACACACACACACACACACACACACGATAGCTTCCCTATAAAGATGTATTTTAATAAAGTTAACTACAGCCATGAACACACATCGTCTCCAATTTAAATAAATATATACAGAAGTCCCAGTCGTGGCTCAGCAAAAACAAATCTGACTAGTATCCATGAGGATGCAGGTTTAATCCCTGGCCTTGCTCAGTAGGTTAAGGATCTGGTGTTGCTGTGGTTGTGGTGCAGGCCGGCGGCCACAGCTCCATTTCGACCCCTAGCCTGGGAATATGCCATGGCTGTGGCCCTAAAAAAGACATGAACAAATGAATAAGTAAACTTAAAATTTTTTGCCCTAAAAGTTCTAAGTAGGCTAAACTATTTACAAAATAATAAAAGCCAACAATACTTTTCATTCCCACTGAAGATGATTTTCCATGACCTTGACTTGCTGTGATGTGATTTTCATGACAGATTTTTCATGGGCCGCAGGCCCTCCAGGTCAGATTTTCTTCATCTCCTGGAGCCAGGGTCACACACACTTGCAGCCCTTCTGTCAGACACCTAGTCAGGACCCGGGAAGGATTATTTCAAACCAGGGCCATGAGAAGCAGAAGGAGAGAGGAAACCCCAAGTGACAGACCCACAGAAGAGTCTCCACCTTCCTTGAGGAGGCCTGGGTCTGCTCCCTGAAGGGTCCCGGAGGCTCATTTCAGAGAGCACTGGGGGCTCTGAGGTTTAGCTGCCTAAAGACAGGGGTTCATGCCCCAGCTTGGGAGGTCCCCCCATACCTGCCAGGTGAAGGTGCAGCTGGGAGAAAGTTGAGGCTGCTCTTGGGTGGACTTCCTGGGAACCTGGGCACCAAACTCACGCCCACTCATGGAGCAGACCTGAATGTCATTGCCAGTGTCTTAATCACAGTCTTGAAGATAACAGTTTCTCATTATTATTATTTTTTTACTATGCAACTGATGTTTCTTATAGAGTATCAGAAAATGCAGATAAGCAAAAAGAGAAGGAAGGAGATTGTCTTAAGGGTTACAAGTTTATTTCTTTTTGGTCTTTTTGTCTATTTAGGGCTGCGCCTGGGGCATATGGAGGTTTCCCAGGCTAGGGGTCCAATCAGAGCTGCAGCTGCCGCCAGCCTACACCACAGCCACAGCAACTCAGAATATGAGAGTCATCTGCAGCCTACACCCAGCTCACGGCAATGACGGATTCTCAACCCACTGAGCAAGGCCAGAGATCGAACCCGTGACCTCATGGCTACCAGTCGGGTTCGCTAACCGCTGAGCCACAATGGGAACTCCAACAATTTGTCATTATTTTTTAAACCTTAAAATAGCCCCAATTCTTTACATCACATAAACTTTGATCCAAACCTTTGATTTCATTCCAAATTATTCTAAAAGACAAAAAGTTTTTAATTGTAGAGATCTTTTTTACTACCACAGGCACTTGCCAAAACCAGCCCCGAATATTGGTTGAATGAGTCTCATCATATTTGTATAAAGCTTTTAACAGTTAACCAAAATTCTTCCTCCTACTGTCTCATTTGATTCACCCAGGAGTCTCGAGGAGGTGGAAGGCTTAGTGAATGCATCCATTTAACAATCAAGGTAACAGAGACCCAGTGAGGCAAAAGCCTTGCCCAGCTAGTAGACAGTAAAGGAGCCAGACCTCTTCAGCTTGTGCTCTGTACCTGCTCAAAATAGTAATACACAGAGAAATGTTCCCTGACATTTTCCAGGCTGAAACACTGAGGCACGGAAAACCTAGTTTACCTATCTTATGTGGTCTGCTATTAACTTATGATTTGAAATGAAAGTTAACTGTGAATAATTTTTTATCTATACTTTCCAAAAGGAGAGAGAGAGAGAGAATCAGGACTAAATTATTTAAGCTATAAGAGTCTTTTTTTTCTCAGCAGGCAAAATGTAGGCAATAAGCACAGCTGCTGCAAGGCTGCACTGCCGGCTCTCATCTCCTTTGTATGATAGTGACATTTTCAACAAACTGTTTATCACTGGGATTTAGTAAATCAAACTATATTTTTTAAAACCAGAGTCATTATTTAAGGACCCCTAATAAGGACCTTATGTAAGCTGAAGAATTAGTGCCTAGTATTCCCTTCATGCAAATATACCCTGTTTCCACAATTCTAAAGTACACTCTATTCTTTTTTTCTCATTTTAACCTAAGATCAGCATGCATCTGTGAAAGGATGCAGTCAATGTGTCCTACAATAACTGTCCACCAGGTGGCGGTCGTGAGGCAATAATAGGAAACTTTCCATTGACGCCTTCAGGCAAAATAGAAACATTGCCCACCTCAAAAGCATCTTAGACATGATGAAATACATAATGGCTTCCTTGAAGCAAGATACAATAAGTGCTGATTTTGAATATCACTAGGACCATCCTAGCTTTAGAAGTCACGAAAAGCGTGAACCTGTGAGATCTCAGGCACCCCAACTTTCACCCCAATAAAAGCCCAACCCTAGAATCTACCCCTCCCCCCAACCCATGGCAGCCTTGCTGTGTGATCCCAGGAGTGCTATGTACCCTCCAGGACTTTCCAGTAGCAAATCTTGTTTTTTCAAAATTCCCTGGTACAACAGATTGTTGCCAGGTTTCAATTTGCAACTAGAATAGGAACCTCAAGGGCAGGTCCAGCCACAGCACTGGTTGGGAAATGTTGTGTGGGCCTTGTCACAAATAGTACCTGTCCAGGTGAGTGCCCCCAGGCATTGCTAGCGGATAGCATCACTATCCATAGGCTGAGACCATACACAAAAGAACTGTTTCTCCTAAATAGCTCACATCACTATTTCATGATGTTTTATACTTGGTGGCTTACAC
Source organism: Phacochoerus africanus (assembly GCF_016906955.1). Classification (NCBI taxonomy): domain Eukaryota; kingdom Metazoa; phylum Chordata; class Mammalia; order Artiodactyla; family Suidae; genus Phacochoerus; species Phacochoerus africanus. Next base: position 82,757,499 of record NC_062547.1, on the reverse strand, counting down.
AGAAAATTGCAAATACATATTCTGCACCAGGCAGACAATTATTTCCTTCTTCTCCACTCCAGGCTTCTGTCAATCTGTCCTCACTGCACATTATATAAGCACACCAATCAGTATGATAAAAATGTCCCTAAAAGGGCAGCCAATAAGACATGACATATTTCATGAAAAGAAAAGGAAAAAAAGTTCAGCAATAACTAAAATGTCAACATGGTTTGAAAGAAACCCTATTAGCAATACAAAGATGCTATGCTTGTGATAAGCTTAATTAACAAAATAATAAAGCCTTTTAGAAAAAATACTAATAAAACATTCTGGTGTTGAAAGCTTCTCTCTGATGAGTTGGAAAAGCAAAGAAAAATAATCCAGTTTAGAAAGATTTTGTTTATCCTTCTTTCCTAGAGTTGGAGCCAACAATTCTGATAGTTTGGATTAGCTCTTAATATTTCTAACCATTTGAGCATTCAAATCAACAGTGCACATCTGGGAATAGGCTGTATCACCACAGATGCAGACTGTGGAATGAAGCTTCTCCACCTCTAAGTCACAAGCCTTCTCTCCCACCACTTTGACCAGCAGCCTTTAGCAAAAGGGTAAAAGGAAGTCAGCGACCCCAAGGCATTAACACAACCAGGACCTGCACATGGTGCCCATGGGACTTCCTTCTGCCCCAGAGTTTCTAAGAGCTCAGCTGCCCACTAAATGTCCAGTCTTGTAACCAAGTAACCCATCCCATTATGCAGCTTAGTCACTTTTTTTTATTATTATTAATTTTTTTTATGGCTGCAGCTGCAGCATATGGAGGTTCCCAGGCTGGAGGTCAAGTTGGAGCTGCAGCTGCCAGCCTACACCATAGCCACGGCAACACCAGATCCAAACTCTGTCTGCAACCTACACCGCAGCTCAGCGCAACGCCAGAGCCTTAACCCACTGAGTGAGGCCAGGGATGGAACCCTCATCCTCATGGATACTAGTTGGATTCGTTACTACTAAGCCACAACAGGAACTCCCCACTTAAAAACAAAACAAAACAAAACAAAAAACTACATTATCAAAATTGATACAGTGAAACAATGACAGAGCAGGGTGGGCAGGTTAGTGTGGGTAAGAGGCTCACATAATTCTTGACGCTTGAGAGAGACGAGACAAGTCTTTTTATCTGGAAACCTCTTTTAGGCTTGAAAGAGAGTTCCTGTGTTCATTTATCCATTAACTTGACAAGTTCATAGTGTCTCTGTACTGCTATGTATAAGATTCATGCTATAGGTAAAATAATTGGTGTTTTAGAGTCAAATGGACCTGGATTCGACTCCTGACATCAACAACGCTTTTCCTGAGACTGAATTTCCTCACCTGTTAAGTTAAAATAACATGATCTTTGAGGGTCTTCCTAAGGATCTGAAATAATGTATATAAAATTCCTGACATCTAGTCAATAATAAATGAGAGCTATAGTTACTACAATTTCTTATTAACATTGTCTCTGTTAAGCAGTCTAAGTCCCCTGTTCAACCCTCCATATTGACCTGGGGGTGATCCTTCCTCTCAACCAACTTCTTCATCTTGACAGCGAGAAATTCATGTTTCCACCAGCTTTTTCTTAACTCGGCTCAACCATGTCAGTTCACAGCCCCTAACAAAGACTTCTTCCTTGATGGAACATTAACCAGGCTCCTGCTATTACCTAGCAAGGGGTCACTGCCTGACACCTAGAAGCCAAGACCAGGGCACTGGCTTTTGAAAAAAGAAAAGGTTCACTCTGTGTTGTACATTCTGTGGGCTTTGACAAATGTATAATGACACATATCCACCCTTACGGTGTCACATAGAAGAGCTTCACTGCCTAAATCCCCTGTGCTGCACCTATTCATCCCTTTCTCCTTCCCCTGAGCCTCTGGCAACTACTAACCTTTTCACTTTTTTAAAATAGTTTTGACTTTTCTATATAGTCTTTTCATATTGGCTTCATTCATTTAACTATACACATTTAAGCTTCCTCTATGTCTTTTTGTTGTTTGATAGCTCATTTCTTTCTCTCTCTCTTTATTTTTCATGGTCATCCTGTAGAATATGAAAGTTCCTGGGCCAGGGATTGAATCTGAGTTGCAGCTGCAACCTACGATGCAGCCACAGCAAAGCCAGATCCTTTAACCCACAGTGCTGGGTTGAGGAGCCAAGCCATGCCTCTGCAGCGACTCGACCTGCTGCTGTCAGATTCTTAACCCACTGCACCACAGCAGGAACTCTAGCTCATTTCTTTTTATTGCTGAGCACTATTCCATTGTATGAATTTACTGTAGTTTGTTTTTCCATTCACCTACTGAAAAACATCTTGGTTGCTTTGAAGATTTGGCAATTACAAATAAAAGTATAACAAACATTCATATACAGATTTTTGTTATATGAATCCCCCTACTCTTTTTTTTTTTTTTTTGCTATTTCTTGGGCCGCTCCCACAGCATATGGAGGTTCCCAGGCTGGGGTCTAATCGGAGCTGTAGCCGCCAGCCTATGCCAGAGCCACAGCAACACGGGATCTGAGCCGCGTCTGCAACCTACACCACAGCTCACGGCAACACCAGATCCTTAACCCACTGAGCAAGGGCAGGGACCAAACCCGCAACCTCATGGTTCCTAGTCGGATTCGTTAACCACTGTGACACGACGGGAACTCCAAACTTGTTTATTTCTTTTGGCTTTAACTTTGTCCTAGTCACCCTGTGGTTAATCTCCTCCATCTCGTCCTTTCCTCCAGTATAAGTTCCTCGAACGAGGTAATGAATGGACCCCTTCACATTCTTGGAAAATTATCGCAGACCCTCAACTATCATTTAAATTTTTATTACAGTGTTACTTCTATATGTACAACCATAAAACAATGTATAAAATCCATTCTTATAGGAGTTCCTTTTGTGGCTCAGCGATTAATGAACCTGACTAGGATCCATGAGGACATGAGTTCAATCCCTGGCCTCACTCAGTGGGTTAAGGATCCAGCACTGCTGTGAGCAGTGGCGTAGATTGAAGGTGTGGCTTGGATCTGATGTTGCTGTGGCTGTGGCAAAAGCTGGCAGCTGTAGCTCCGATTTGACTCCTAGCCAGGGAACCTCCATATGCTGTACCTGTGGCCATAAAAAGCAGATAAAATAAAGTAAAATAAAATCCATTCTTTTTTTTTTGTCTTTTTTTGAGCCGCTCCCTCAGCATATGGAGCTTCCCAGGCTAGGGGTCCAATAGGAGCTGTAGCTGCCGGCCTACACCAGAGCCACAGCAATGCAGGATCCGAGATGCGTCTGCGACCCACACCACAGCTCACGGCAACGCTGGATCCTTAACCCACTGAGCAAGGGCAGGAATCGAACCCACAACCTCATGGTTCCTAGTCAGATTCGTTAACAACTGCGCCACGACAGGAACTCCAAATCCATTCTTATAGATAACTAGCTAACTGTAGAAAAAAGCTAAAATCAGATACCATAAAGCCAATAAAATGCAAATGTGAATGTGACAGGTAAGTGGATGATATTGTCTGGCAGAAATTCAATTGCCAGTTCAGGGTTGATAGCAGCAAAGTGTTAGCTCGGTGCTGGTCCTATATTAAGACTTTTTCTCTGTTGTGATTTTGAAAATATAGCTCCCCCCAAACATCAGTTTGAACACAACCCAGAGGTATTAACATACCCCAGCTTTGACTGTAGTTTAGGAGAAGGAGACCTTTCACTTAGCCACAAACTCTGCAAGTGAGCAATGCCCATGTCACTTGATAACTCTGTAAAGTTTTCTCTTTCATTTGAAGATATGTGTCTGCATTCAGTGGGCAACTAATCCAATTATTGTTACACTCCAGAACAGAGCCATTCTTCAAGGCATACTGACTACTAAAATTATTGTTAATTGAATGGTTGAAAATTGAGATTTTTCAAAGACCGAGACCACAGGGCACATCCACTGGAAATGTAAACATGGACGTTATGGGGCAAGTTCCTTCTTAGTCTGACATGTCTATGTTTGGTGTGTTCTGAGATGATTCAATTCGCTCACATTTCTGGGTTCAGCCTGATGCAAAAAAGTCTCTCTCAGGGATGTATCACACCAGGAAGTCAATTGAATTTTACTTGGTATAAACTCAGTAATAAACACAAATCAAAGGATAAACACAAGGATTCTGATGACACAGAGCACGACTGAAGGGTGGTCCCCTAGACGATTCAGAATCTGCTTCTAGTAACTGATACAGATTATCATCACCAAGGAAACCAAAATTTTCTTTTTTTTTTGGTCTTTTTTTCTTTTTGCCTTTTCTAGGGCCGCTCCCTTGGCAAATGGAGGTTCCCGGGCCAGGCGTCTAATCAGAGCTGTAGCCGCTGGCAGACACGCGGGATCCGAGCTGTGTCTGCGACCCACACCACAGCTCACGGCAACAACGGATCCTTAACCCACTGAGCAAGGCCAGGGATTGAACCTGCAACCTCATGGTTCCTAGTCAGATTCATTAACCACTGAGCCACAACAGGAACTTCCCCCAAATCTTCATTTTCATATGGAATGCACAGGTCCTTGAGAAATTGTCCAACTCTGAGAAAGGGGAGTTCAGCAGGAAAAGTTAAACTCTGTCAAGAACTGGCTCTGGAAGTTTGGGTCAGTGTTCACATCTTTGGGGATCTGTTTCCTTGTCTCTGAAAGCATCCTACAATCCCCCTTACCTCACGAGCTCACTCTGAAAGGGAACGAGGCGTGTATGAGAAAGCATTTAACCCTCACAAGGCTAAGAGATGGAAAACACAATCACAGTGGCAGTGAAATTGACAGCACTAATGGCCTGAACCTAGCCAGAACACAGATTGGGACTTGAACCCAGCCTAAAGCCAGACTGGGACTTAAACCCACAGTTTTTTTTTTTTTTGTCTTTTTGTCTTTTTTGTTGTAGTTGTTATTTCTTGGGCCGCTCCCACGGCATATGGAGGTTCTGAGGCTAGGGGTCTAATCAGAGCTGTAAGCCACCGGCCTACGCCAGAGCCACAGCAACGCGGGATCCCAGCCGCGTCTGCAACCTACACCACAGCTCACGGCAACGCGGGATCGTTAACCCACTGAGCAAGGGCAGGGACCGAACCCGCAACCTCATGGTTCCTAGTCGGATATGTTAACCACTGCGCCACGACGGGAACTCCTAAACCCACCGTTTTAAATCCGAGTTACCCTGTGTCTGGACTCACTAAGGTTCAGGTTCTTTACGCCTCCGCACAGGAGGAATTCAGCAAGAGACAAGGTGAGAGGCAAGAAACAGATGTAATAGGATAGGACGCTTAATAAGAGATGCAAGCGGGCAGGAAAGAAGCTCTGCCCTGAGGCTCCGTGGGCCAGTCTTATCATCCAGGGGCACGGGAGGGGGGCGGGGCTGGAAAGGCCCGCCTCTTCCTTTTTGGGAGTAGCAGCTCCTCCTTAACATCCAGTAAGGTGTGTATTCCAATCAGCTGAAGGGCGGTCTTCAAACTCTAGCCCGTGGTCCGAATCTAAATGCAGACCTCATCCCATCCCCCACCCAAAGACCTGAGGCAGTTCTAGCACCTCCACTAGTTAAGCGAGCCTGCCTTGTTCTGGCGGTTTTCCTAAACTACAGTGGTCGCTCCCAGCATCTCCCAGGTTTCCCTCATTATCTATGATCTCCTATTGGGACTTCTACAACCACCTGTGCCTCCTCTATCCCTGGCAGCAGGGCCACTAGATTATAGACTAGAGGTTGACCTCCAAATGCTTTGAAATGTCTTAGTCTGGGAACAGATGTATCTCCCGGCCTTTCTTTCTGGTCCTTCCTGTTTAGGCCACTGCCAGCAAGTATGGGAGGTGATGATTGGCTAGCTTTCTGTGAGTCTAAGAGCAGTAAGGGCCCATTCCTTGCTCTCTGCTGCCCTCTTCAGTAGAGAAGTTGGCCTTGCATCAAATGGGGTCTCTGCAGCAAGTCCGGAACTACCGTGTAGGCCCAACCAAGCCTTAGGGCCTTCTGGGCTTCTCAGCTCAACAGTCCAGCCCCAACCCCTTTTCAGAATCCCACAGCTCCAGCCTGGCCCTGATTCACTGCAGGCTGCAAGTCCGCAGGCCTTGTATAAACCTTTTTGTTCATTTTTCAGTCTGCATGATTCTTTCTTCCCTGCTCTTGTTGTTACGGCTTGGTTAAGATGATTTTAGGGCCCTGAGACCCCATAAGGAATTCTCCTGTCTATTGATTTCTGATTATTCATTAGCCACCGAGGTAAGAAGACATGCACTGTTGTTCTAATTCCATTTTAATGTCAAAAGTCTATTTGCATGTCCAATTCTACTTTTAATGACTCATGTTTCCATTAGTCTTTGAACACCCTTGAGACTGTGCTACCAAATAAGCAGTATCTTTGTTTGCCACTCACAGCCACATTTTCCTTTAGACCAGAGATGCAATTTCCAAATGAGCCACTTGGGACTCACAGAGGGATCCAGGGGGTTCAGGGAAGAAAATAGTAGAACTTTTATTTTTATATAGTATGTTTAATATAATTCTTCCTAAATATCAATCTCCAACAATGTTTTATAATATATATAATATACTAGTGGACTAGTAAAGGTGTAGCATTTTAAATATTTATATATTGTGAAGGAATGCTAATTTTATTTGATTTGTTTTGCTACAGAAGGGATATATAATGATAAAAGTTGGAGAGTGCTGTTCTAGTTGAGTATTTATCATCCTGGTTATGTTTCAGAATCACTGTGGGAGCTTTTTTAAAAAGTACATTATGGAGTTCCCATTGTGGCTCAATGGGTTAAGAACCCAACATAGTGTCCATGAGGAGGCAGGTTAGATCCCTAGCCTCCCTCTGTAGGTTAAGGATCTGGCAATGCTCAGGTGTTGCTGTGGCTGTGGCATAGGCCAGCACCTGCACCTCCAGTTAGACCCCTAGCCCAGGGGCTTCCGTATAACGCAAGTGAAGGTGTAAAAAGAAAAAAAAAAAAAAAGTATCTTATGCCCTAACCACATCCCAGACTCAGTAAACCACACTTTTCAGGAATAAAGTGAGGGATATGTGAATTTTTAAAAAGCATCCCGTGGCGACTGTGACACAAACACCTTTCTTACAAATTACATAGTTCTCAGGACTGTCAGCTCACGAGCGCAGGTTACCTCCGTCTCATTCATCATTGTATCTGTAGAGCCTCGCACACTGCCTGACACAGATGTTCCAGAACTATTTGCTGAAGGAACGAATAACGAACAAATGAACCACAATCCAGAGATGGCCCCTGCCAACTCCCCCAGCCTCTGTTGATATTATCCTTTGTGTTTCCATTTGACTGTTTTGCACAGTTGAGAACCAATCACATATAAAACGGAGCAGCTTATTTGATCACTTTTAGTAAACAGATGTTTACGCCTGAAAGTGACTGAAGTGTAGCATCGTTTATCATTTAGCATCTCCTATTACAAATCAGACTACACAGGACATCTTTCTACATAAAGCTTTCTTCTATATATCGAGTCATAGGCACGGGATAGAGCCCCAGAGGGGGATTTCTAGAGTAAGACCATTTTAAAGGCTGCTGCGGGAAGGACAAATTAACACTGACCCCAGAAGCAGGAGATTCTGGTTTAAGGAACCAGAGCTTTCACGGTATTCATGATCCAGCAGAGAGAGGATCTTCAGGAGAAACAGAGAAAGCGAGTTGTGCCCCTCTGCCACAGCGCTCGCCTCATGCTGGAGAGCAGGCGAGTGGGACTGCCACCAGGAATCGAAGGGACTTGTTGGAAATGTTGTTTTCTCTTCTAAAGAAGAGCGAAGTGGCATTCCCGTCATGGTGCAGCAGAAACGAATCCGACTAGGAACAATGAGGTTGCGGGTTTGATCCCTGGCCTCGCTCAGTGGGTTAAGGATCAGGTGTTGCCATGAGATATGGCGTAGGTTGCAGACGTGGCTTGGATCTGGCATTACTGTGGCTGTAGTGTAGGCCAGCAGATGTAGCTTCCATTAGACCCCTCACCTGGCAATCTCCATGTGCAGCTGGGGTGGCCCTAAAAAAAAGCAAAAAAGAAAAAAAAGAAAAGTGAACTGACTTTGGTCAAACAAAGGGTATTGTCAGATCTCTGTAATTTTTCTGGAGCTTTGTGGTGCAGCAAAAAGGCTTAAAGTGTCTAATTGTGGAGTTCCCATCGTGGCACAGTGGTTAACGAATCCGACTAGGAACCATGAGGTTGCGGGTTCGGTCCCTGCCCTTGCTCAGTGGGTTAACGATCCGGCATTGCCATGAGCTGTGGTGTAGGTTGCAGACATGGCTCGGATCCTGCGTTGCTGTGGCTCTGGCGTAGGCCGGTGGCTACAGCTCTGATTAGACCCCTAGCCTCAGAACCTCCATATGCCTCGGGCGCAGCCCTAGAAAAGGCAAAAAGACAAAAAAAAAAAAGTGTCTGTGTTCTAGTTCCCCTGTTTCTACCCCTTACTGGCTGTGACCCGTAGATTCTCCAAGCCTAAGTTTCTAGACCAGAAATGTGAATATTCACAGCTATGCGACAGGGCTATTGACTCTGAAGCACTATTAGGTGTTGGAGATAAAAGAATTAGTTTCTTTCTTTTTTTTTTTTTGGTCTTTTTGCTATTTCTTTGGGCCGCTCCCGAGGCATATGGAGGTTCCCAGGCTAGGGGTCGAATCGGAGCTGTAGCCTCCAGCCTACGCCAGAGCCACAGCAATGTGAGATCCGAGCCTCGTCTGCAACCTCCACCACAGCTCACGGCAACGCCGGATCCTTAACCCACTGAGCAAGGGCAGGGACCGCAACCTCATGGTTCCTAGTCGGATTCGTTAACCACTGCGCCATGACGGGAACTCCAGAATTAGTTTTTATACTGGGAGTGGCTCCCATGAAAAGATGCCATCCTGCCACTCCTCTGTTACAGTGGACTGTTTACCCACAGGGGGGTTGACTGCAGAGTCAGCTGCAGGCTCTGAGGAGATCAGACCAGTCCAAGCACTGTTTTGCTTTTCCTGGCAGGTGTGCCAGTAAAACCAGTCGGGCAAGTTCCCGAGGTGCCAAGACGCTCTCAAGGGAAGCAGCTTCCCTCTCCTGTTCTTCAAGGACTGCTCACTCCAGAAGCCAGTAAGCAGTGTCCTTTGCAATGTTTGGGTGGAGCCCAAGGGCAAGGCCTGTGTTTCATCTTTGGTGGAGGGTCCCTAGTTCCCAAACTTTGGTGTGTGCGAGAGTGACCTTGGGGTGCTCAAAAGATACGCAAACACCCCCCCAGAGATTCTGATTCTGTGGGTTCTGGGGTGGTGCCCAGGAAGCTGTATTTCCTCCCCTGATTCTGAGGAAGGAAGCCTGAAAGCTGGGTTTGGGGAAACATGGGCAGAGCAGACACAGCCTAGGATGGGGAACCGGAAGACTTGAATTTGAGGTGAGAGAGTCCCACTTACCTCAGCATAAACCTCAGAAATCGTTCTGCTTCACTGGCCCTGTGTCTTCATTTTAAAGCTTTTACAACCAAGGGGGCAATATTCATATATCAACAGGCCCATTGCAGAGCCTCCTTGCCTGCCCAACTGGCATCTCTCACAAGCGTCCTATCTTAATACATCTATTTCTTGCCCATTAAAAAAAAAAAAAAAAAAAGGTCCTGTTGCTCAGAGATTGAATTAGAAACTGTAGACAGGAAAATACCCCTGCAAAGCACACATTTAAGGTCCTAAAGGTTGTCTCTCGCCCTTTGCATTGAAATAAACATGGATGACAGCTGGCTAGTTTACACCATATCCCCAACTGGAGCCTCGGCCCTGAGATGAAGAGTTGTCCTCTGTCCTGTTTGTGTGTTTTGTTGTGACAGAGCATGCTGGCCTCCCACCAAGCAGTGCTTCCAGATTTCCTGCATGGCGCTCCTTGTGCTTGGTGGGATGGCTGCTGTGACCCGTCTTGGGACCCCCATCAAACCTGCAAGTATGTGTCTCCCTGAGGTGATGGATCTGTCAGTAACTCACTTGACCAGCAAGAATACATTACCCTCATGAATTTCCAAAGTGGGTAAGTCTCCTGATAGGGGTGATATGGAGAGTCCACTGATGATGGGGGGCGTCTGTGCCAACTGTTGCTCTGGATACCTTAACAGACCTCATCTTTATTTCCTTCTTTTCAACAGAGACTCAAGGAAGTTAGGTGATTTGCCCAAGGTCATAGAGCTGGTAAATCGATAAGCCAGGCTTCCAATCCAATCAATCCTGGTCTGCTCAACTCTGAAGCTTACACAAGATGTGGTTTCTTTCTTTCTTCTTTTTTTTTTTTAATGGCCAGACTCACTAGAGCTGTAGACACAGGCCTACGCCACAGCCACAGCCACACCAGATTCAAGACGCCTCTGCAACCTATACCACAGCTCACAGCAACACCAGATCCTTAACCCACTGAGCAAGGCCAGGGATCAAACCTGCGTTCTCATGGATACTAGTCAGATTCATTTCCACTGAGCAAGATGGGAATTCCAGGATGTGGTTTCTATCTTCAAAGAATTTCTGCCTTAGTTAGGGAGACTAGGGAAGCAGTGGTGAACAATATAGGAGAGCATGTCATTCAGTATTAAATGAGGTTGGGGGATAAATAGTGTTAGCACTATTATTTACCTATTTTGAGTGAAATTTGCCACAATCACAACGCCAAGCACCTAATGGATTAAGGGATACACACAGTAGTGTTACCTGCCTTTTAATTATCAGCCTAGTCCAACTACAAAGCTTACAAGATGCAAAATGAACCTACCCCAAGCCCAACTCTAATCCAGGTATCTAAACAACTTCCTGTTTACCATTTCACACACCAAACCATAATTTTCTGGAGATAACGTGATTTTAGGTGTAAATATGTTTGAGATATGTTACCAGCCTGCCATTTACATCTTTTCTTTTTTTTTTTTTTTTTTGGTCTTTTTGTCATTTTGTCTTTTAGGGATGCACCACTGGCACATGGAGGTTCCCAGGCTGGCAGTTGAATTGGAACTGTAGCTGTCAGCCTACACCACAGCCACAGTAACGCAGGATCCGAGCCGCATCTGCAACCTACACCATAGCTCACAGCAATGCCAGATCCTTAACCCACTTGACCGAGGCCAAGGATTGAACCTGCAACCTCATGGTTCCCAGTGGGATTCGTTTCTGCTGTGCCACGACGGGAACTCCAGAATCTTTAATAGATATCTGCAATATTCCCCTTGGACAGTTCTCCCTAATATTTAAAAATATCCAAATGGCATTCCCCCAATAGCATTTTTTTCCTGTCCATCTTAACATTTCAATAGTTATGGCTTTAAAGATAAATTGTCCAGTTTTACAGTGCCCCAAGTGTTCAGGCTGGAGATGGGATACTGTTTTCTTTGCTGACTGTGCCTGCATTCCCAGAATTCACTGCAAAGATGGCATTCAACACTGTGCTGATTGGAGTGATGAAAATTTATGTGAATAGAAGACTTTTCTAACTATTGTTTTGGAAAGGCTTAAAAACTGTTATAGTTCCTTTAAGAGTTCTCTCCCCACAAAATGACATATGTATCTTAAAGGTGTGTAGGGGTGGGGGTGGGGGTGGGGGTGGAGGAGCTACTAAAGCATGATTCAATGTTATGTAATCAAGAAAAAAAAATGATTAGAAATCAAACCCAACCTTTAGTGACCTTCAACTCATTTTTAAGCTTGTTTCCAAACTTGAGAATGGAGCTTTCTGCCCTGTACACCACAGGGCTATTATGGGGATGACACGTGTACTCTACTTCGATTATTTCAACAAAGAAAGGATATTAATCTTAAGAATCCTCAGCACAAAATCGATGGCTATCTCTTCATTAGTGTAGCCCTGGTTTAGATCCAGCGGAAAGTTATTTTGGCTCAGGAATGGTTTTAAAAGCAGTGGATAACAGTCAGCAAATAGAACAGTCAAAAAAACCAACCAGACCAGAAGCATCTGCCCCCTCCAGCCTGCCAGGGCCTGAAAATTCTTTCCAGTAGGTATGGAGGTCAAGAGTAGACCTGGGTTTGAATCTCCTCCTACCACTTCAGGGGCCATGTGACCTGACAAGCGATCTCCCCTATAAAAGAAAGTTTACCTTTGAAATATGACTCTTTTGGGGAAACTGTTATAATAGTGATATGAGTTGTACAGTGCTCAACATATAACAGCCACAGGAATTGTGGACAATTAAAGAAAAATTGTAAGGACAGGGTAGACTATATTATTATTCAAAAATATATCTGCTATCCTGCTCTGGGGAGGATTAAACTTCCCCCATCCTCGTGGCCATCGCACTTGACCATGTACGTGACTTGCTCTGGCTGGGAAATGTTCATGATATACATTACTTCCCAGCATTAAGTTTGAAGAGCTGGTTTATTGTTTGCCTTCTCTTTTCCCTGTCCTGAGACTCGAAATGTTCCGATTAAGAGGCTACTCTTGGAGTCAAGTAAAGCCCAACCAGAGGCAAAACACAAACATGACCAACCTTTGTAGCAACTACAATTTCTAGATATTTGTAACTGTAGCATAACTCTGCCTATCTTGATACTACAAATATTACAAGAAAAACCTTTCTTACCTATCTACAGCCACCAACACACATCAGATCCTTATAGATCAAAGGAAACGTTTTTAGAGGTTGCTGGGGGAAGAAGGGGGTGCAGAGATTGAGTACAGGCAGAACAGGATTAACTTGAGCTGGTACCTGCTACAAGCAGCCAGCAGCCCTGGGATAGCCTAGCCTGGAAATCTATTGCATACCTCTGTTTAGTCCCTTTCCTCTATGGACCTAAGTAACTGAAAGGGATATTGAGATAATGGCACTGTCACATGCTCAAGTCACTCCAATCATGAAATGAGATGAGAAATATCCCTATGCTACTCAAAGCATCACCAGTGGAACCACATCACCTGGGAGCTTACCAGAATTGCAAAGCCTCACACCCTACTCCAAGCCTTCCCAATCCTCTGCACTCCAGGTCAGCCACTCCATGTATTTTTGCGTTATATACAAGTAATACTTTTAACAGCTCTAAGAGCCACCATCTTCTCACCCTGCCAGGAAACTGAGTGTGCCAGATGGAGGTTTCTCTATCCGTCTGAGGGCTGCTGCAATGAATATGCAGCAGAGCTCAACTTCACCCACAGTTGTCTGGAAACATGTACTTAAGTCTTGTAATTTTGTAAACCATTGAGATGCTAGTCCTAGTTACTGTAGCAATATACTCCATCGGAACTAAAAGACATCCTTTGAAGAAAATAATAATGTGCACTTTTCACACACCATTTTTCTGTTAACAGTGACTTTTAGATGTAGCTGTATAGTACCATCACAAGGTATTTTCCAAACTGGTATGGAAATTTAAAATGAATTCTTATTGTTGCAAGAAGAAACTAAGGTATTATGATTGCTAGTAACAATAGCCCTACATTGAGGGAATTTTCTGGGGTAAAGAAATTGTTCGGTATTCTGATTATAGCAGCAGTCACATTATGCGTTAAAATTCTTTTAACTGTTAGCACACAAGTTATCACAATTTTACTATTAATTTAAAAAAATGGAAATTCCTGTTGTGGGTGCAACAGGCTCGATTGGTGGCATCTTCAGAGGGCTGGGACACAGGTTCGTTCCCCAGCCTGGCACAGTGGGTTAAGAATCCGGTGTTGCCACAGCAGTGGCTTAGGTCGCAACTGAGACTCAGATCTGATCCCTGGCCTAGGAACTCCATACGCAGCAAGGTGGCAGTCAGAAAAAGTAAAAAAAAAAAAAATGCCTTTAAAAGAAAAAAGTAGGGAGTTCCTATTGTGGTCAATGGATTAAGAACCAACTAGTATCCATGAGGAGTTGGGTTGGATCCCTGGCTTCATTCAGTAGGAAGGATCTGGCATTGCCACAAGCTGTGGTGTAGGCTACCAGCTGCACCTCCAATTCTACCCCTAGCCTAGGAACTTCCATGTGCCTCAGGTGCGGCCCCAAAAAGAAAGAAAAAAGTAGCCCTGATCATTTAAATTGTTATCACTTAAGGTAGACAAGGTGACATTCCTAATACAAACACTACTTTTTTATATAATACCCTACACAGGAGGGAGTTAAGAAATTAAATTTTTGAAGTAACCTCAATTATATCTACAAAATGGAGCTACTAGTCCCTACTTTAAAGATTGAGGATTAAATGAGAGAAAATTAAGTGATAATACATAAAAAGCACTCAGGATATGATAACAATATAGACAATATTAAGAGAAAAAACCTTGCCCACTAAGGAATATTCTATCCTAATCTTATAATTAATCCCATCACATAAGCCATGGGAAGTCCCAAGAACTGCTGGAGAAAAAGGGTTTCAAACATTAAGAACTCTATACGACCTTTGTTATTTATACTGTCATTTTAGCTCTTTAATCAGATTCCATCCAAGATTATCAGCCATATTACATGTCATGATTAGCTTTCTATAAACAATTTTGCTGTGTACAAATCAGTTATCAATGAAATAAAAAATAAAACCATATACTAGGCAAAGAACTTTATTAATCTTTGTTTCAAACTTAATTCCCAGGCTTCTTCAGCTTAATTAAAGCTGCAAAGAATGAATTGTGTATAAGCAAAAACTGAAAAGAGCTGCAGTGTCCAGGGGCTTGGGCTTAAAAATATTAGAGATCTAGATTTTATCAGACCCATAAACAAAATTTTAAAAAGCAGTCATAATATAAAATAGCAGCTCCCAGTAACTTCTTCAAGTTTTATCTCCTTTAGAAGTTGACTCAATTCAGTTTGCTTCATTCTTGGAAGCCTCATCAAAATTCTCCACAAGATCTAGGAAAAGGGAGGAAAAAAAAAGAAACTCAGGAAAAAAGTCAAATCTACAAAAATAATAAGGTCTTAAAATATGTCCCACAGTTAAATCAGAATGTAAATTTAGATGCTCGTTTTTATTTCTGATGAGACCACTACTTTTTTGGCATATACTGAAGTGTATGTTTTGGCATATAATTAATACAAACGAAAGAGGGAAATTATTAATTTGCCAATGACATAAATATTATGCTTAAAGAATATGTATAGGCCCCTCCCCAATCCCTTACCATTCTAAGAATTAGTTAAACAATATAATGTATTAGTTATGTGGGGGACAGAACCAAAGAAGACAATGACACACAATTTAAAGTTTTCCTGCATTCTTAAGGACACCTATCTATGCAAAGTGGAATATTTCTCAGTCTAGGAAGTCTACTGCCTGTATTTGTTTTACAACAAAATTATCCAGTAACAGCTAGGATAGGAAAATGCCTCATGATTGATGGCCCAAAGGAATTTTTCTGCTAATTTCCAAATGGTTATATTCTAAGGTATTTCTACAACTTCTCTTGTGTCTTCTCATACATTTATGGATTTCAAAGTAGGAAACAAGGCTCATTTGTAATCTGCAAGTAGTTATTATATTTAGGTCACAATATACAAACCTATTTACTCAATATTTAAGGTTAGTTATCTTCTTGGGATCCCAAACAGAAAAAAACTCAAGGTTACAAACCTAACTCCTAACCCATGTCAACTGCATTATTTTTCTCATTCTCCCTTTGCCCCAAACTAATCTCTCCTACAGTTCAAAGATTCTTCATTCTCCCTTGCTAAGATTCTCTAGGTTAACCACAAGTGGGAGTTCCTACCTGGAACTTCATCATCATCATCCTCTCCAGTAGCAAGTGGGGCTTTTCCATCCACGGCTGTGAAAGGAATGTAAATGTTACATGTCTAAGTCTTCAATAAACACTAACCAAAACAACAGATGAAAGATCAAGTATTGTTACAACTTATGTTTATAGCCACATTTGGAGTTTCATCTATAGTACTAGTGATAGCCCAATGTCTACAAATGAGCTAAAATACTACTACTAGCTAACAAGCCAAATTCTATACCCATCTTTTCAACCCTTCTGTCCTACAACAAGGTAGAGGTAAACTCACACATCAAAAAACCTTTATTGAAGTGAAAATAATCAAAAAATTACAAGGGGAGTTTCCTGATGGTCTAGCCGATTTGGATTTGGCATTGTCACCACTGTGGCTTAGGTTCAAACCTTGGCCCAGGAACTTCCACATGCTGAGGGTGTGGCCAAAAATTAAAAAAAGAAAAAATTTAAGTGCCTTTGACTAGTTAGTCTCCACATTCCTTTTATTTCACAAGAAAGTGAACTACACTTGAGAGCTGAGACCTCACAGCACTAGCTCTGTACAATTTTCAGTAGGATCCTTCAAAAGCATAGCTCGGCTCTGAAACCCCAAGACTTTCTAGAACTTCTTGGGCCTTTCAGCATGATAAAACAAACACACCAAACACACACATTAATTAGAAGCCGAGTGAGCACACACCTAGAAAAACATGTATGACTAAGAGCTGGCCACATAATAAACCTATCTTGCTTCTACATTTCCATTCCTCAAAATTTAAATCAGAGGGCTTCAGCATAAAGTAGCTATCTATAGTCCCTAATGTATACCCATTCAACCACACAATTTTCTGCCCTGAACACAATCCTTTTTACACTATAATTAAAAACACCAGAATAGTAGCAAGCCAATTCCTAAAGACTATTGGTAATACCAGCTGAATCTGTACAAATGAAGAAATTTAATAATTTATAATATGCTTTAATTCTCAATTGTCAGTTATTAAAAAGGGAAACCCCAAATTAACATTTTCGTCATTTCCAGCTAATAAAGGTAAAATTTTTAGTCTCTGATTCAAAACGTGAAAGTTACTAAAAAAGAAACATTCTACTTAATCAAGTACAATGATCACAGCATACTAATAAATTATTAAAAGCACCAAAAACTGCTTAAAATTGTTGTAAAAATTGGTGTTTTTTAGAGGAAAGTTTGCATTTCCAAATATAAAGATCTTCATATCCACTTTGCACCCTAAATTTTAGAAATCTACTGATAAAATCAGTATCTCAGGGCAAAACTGCCAATAGGAAAACTTACATTGTTTGGGCAGAGCTTCAGCCAGTCTCCTTAAACTGGTCAGACTGTCTGCACCAAGCTGGTTTAAGATGCTGGGTAGCATTTCTGTCAGCTGCTTTGTCTCAGCATGGCCTGTGATGGTGAAAGTGTTTGCTGCCAGAGATGCCTGAACTTTAGGGTTGTTAAAATGGATCACTGTTCCTTGGTTTGTGAACATATTCACCTAAATAGAAAAAAAAATTTAAATTAGTAACACCCACTAAAATCCTTTTAAAACCAAACATTTTATTAAGCAAAACCTAAGGCTAAGTAACTTAGTATTTTCAGTGTGATGCACAGGCAAAATTCTGCCTGAAATGGAAAATGCAATCTAATCAATTTTACACTTAGCAATCACCCTGATGTTAACAGAATAAAAATGTATTTTAAAGGGATATGAAATTCTTTGTTGGAAGCAGAGTCAAAAAACCATTTAACACAGGAGTATTATTTTCAAACGAATCTTATTTTTGTAAAGAAATAAAATTTGACGATTACCTCTTCAATACCAGAGATATTGTTTACCCCCAACTTCTTTAAGGAGAACTGAAGTTTTTTGTCATCTGCTGTGGCTGTTCTATGAACCACCTTCTTCTTTCTGCGAGCAGTTCCCTAATGGGTCAAAAAAAAGGAAAGAACACAGCACCTGTCTATACCACAAAAATGGAAACAGTTTTAATTACTTTTTTATTTTTTTTGTCTTTTGAGGGCCACACCGGTGGCATACGGAGGTTCCCAGGCTAGGGGTCTAATCGGAGCTATAGCTGCCGGCCTATGCCAGAGCCACAGCAACATGGGATCCAAGCCTCGTCTGTGACCTACACCACAGCTCATGGCAATGCCAGATCCCTAACCCACTGAGCGAGGTGAGGGATCGAACCCGAAACCTCATGGTTACTAGTCAGATTCATTTCCGTTGGGGAACTCCCTGTAATTACTTTCTGACCACCCTGACCACTGAATCTGTGTAAGAAAATTACCATAGCCACAAACTTTCATGCAGTGAGCAGCCAAGTTAGGCACTGCTGGAAAGCCAAGAGGGGAATAAAAGGAATTATCTACAAATCCTTTCTAACTTCTAACATTTTCCTTGTCAGATATAAAGGAATGATCTTTTCAAAGTCCTACTTTGTACATTGTCTGCTCTAAGGGTGATCTAAGAGATGGCATATGCCAATCTAAAGCCTAATTTTAAACTCCATGTCTAGAATCATTAACCTTTCCCATTTTTATATTAAAGAAAAATCAACATCCATTAATATTCACAAACAAGATACTCTAAGACACAAATGAGTCTATATATTGACTTGTACAGCACCCAAGAGTAAAGCCTAAAGTTCTTATCTACCAGGCCCCTATACCAAGCCACTCTTGACTCTACATCTATTATACATGTATACTTCATCCTCGGCCAAGTAAACCTCATCATTCCAAAAACAAGCCAAACAGGAGCCTTTGCACTGGGAGGGAAAAAAGGGGGTGGCGGGGGGATCAAGACATTTTCACTGCTGGCAAAGTCCAGTAATTCTTCCCCTAGCATGTGCATAGCTCCCTACCTCGCCAAAGATCTATCCTTATGTCATCATATTGGAGTGGCCTTTCCCAACCACCCAATGAAAAAATGCCATCCCCACAACCATTTTCTATCTATCCAGGTTTATTTTTCTTCATAACACTTTCATAAGAGAGAAATATATTTTGTCTTCTCTTACCAGAATGTAAGCTCCTTCAGGGCTTCTATTTACTGCTACAAACCCAATTTTGAGTACAGTATTTGACTCACTAAAGGCACACAACTTGATGAATGAATAGAATACGGGCTTTAAGAAAACTTACCTCATACATATATGCCAAATCTCCCATCTCCCTCTTCTCAAATGTATCCCAGACTTTCAAAACTAGGCATATATGATACGTGTTCTCTGTTAAAAACTTTTTAATAACACTCTCATGGACTCTCTCATATAAACTAAGCTCTTTATGTGCTACATAAGGCTCTTCATGGGAAGGCTATCACCCACCTATCTCACTTCTTCCAACCTCCACACCAACTCCTACTCATCATTTAAAAATCTTCTTTAAAAAATCTTGAACATTAACAATGTTCAAGCCATCATCTCTTCTGTGCCTTTCCTAAGTACAATTAACACATCCAAACCAAATCCTTCCCACCTCTGTTATGAAAACATTTCTGCTCCACTACATATACTACACTGTAAAAACAGAGTTTTTTTTTAAGATGCCTATCTTACCCACTAGCATTAAAGTTCCCCTCTAAGAACTTTAAACCTCTTAAAATTTTAATCTCTAAAGATCCGGAGAGTAAAGGCTTAAGCAAATCATAGTTTACCTGAAGAAAATATAAGCAGCTACAAAAAACTCTGGTTACCAAAACCCCCAAAACCTTTTAAGAATGAGGATCACCTTGAAGCAGTCATATAGATACCTGGCTTCCAAAGAATACTCTCTAAAAGACATTCTAAGTAACTACCATAAGATTCTAAAAATAAAAGCAGTCCACCTTCTATAAGTTTCATATACTTCACAATCAATTTTTACTTAATTATCAATGCTCTGATCAGACACTGAAATAAAGGGCTTTCATGGTATTTACCTAAAAAGTAACTAATACTTACAAATCTCTAAGGCAACACTAACTCATCAAATCACACATTCCACAATATGTAGCTTTCTTAAAAGGTGAGGAAAATGTTTCCATATTACAATGATGACAGAAACACTTTTTTGTCTTTTCTAGGGGCGCTCCAGCGGCATATGGAGGTTCCCAGGCTAGGGGTCTAATAGCAGCTGCAGCCACCAGCCTACGCCAGAGCCACAGCAACGCAGGATCCAAGCCCCGTCTGCAACCTACACCACAGCTCATGGCAATGCCAGATCCTTAACCCACTGAGCAAGGCCAGGGATTGAACCCGCAACCTCATGGTTCCTAGTCGGATTCGTTAACCACTGAGCCATGATGGGAACTCCAGAAATACTTCTTATACTAAACAATTAAAGTTTAAGCCTACATCGGTCTTAAGAATCCCAGAAAATCTGGACTTTCCTTTACCCTACAATGTCTCTCACAAGACTAAAGATCAGAGTAACGAAAAAAGGTGGCACACAAGCCTATTAGTCAAATGACTCCTTCTGAAACCTGCACTGAAAGGAATGATGGTTAAAAATACCAGTATAAGAGCATGCAAACACTAACCCACAAAGAATATGAGTTCTCCTGGCACTCAAAGGCCACATCTAATTTATAATAATTGCTAAATAGAACAAGAAACACCTACTGTTGTTAATGGGTAGGTGCTGATATTAAAGACCAGCTTCAGTGAGGGGAAAAAAAGGGGGGGGGGTCCAATACTTTCACTGCTGGAAAATCCTGTAATTAACAGAGGTACAACTTATTACTTAAGTCTAAGTGCAACTTCTGGCTATTTCACAGTGGACTCTATTTGAAGGTAAATGTCTACAGCTGGGAAAAACTAATAATAAATTTTTTAGTATGAAAACTTTACAAGTTTTATCAGGTAAAGACACGCTCTGTTCCAACAGGCTACCACACCTTGTTAAATACTAGGAATGTGCTAACACAATGTGAAATACAACTAGGTAGACTTCTGTCTTAAGTGAACTTTTAAGTAAATTAGAGAACCTGAAAACTTACCATGTTCAAAAAATAACCCCCCTGAAGGGGACAGTAGCCACCAGGAAAAATCAATTAACTAAAATCTGAGCGATTAAAAACCCACCATTCTCATTCCTTCAATTTTAGTGTAAT
The DNA here is from genome assembly GCF_016906955.1 of Phacochoerus africanus. Taxonomy (NCBI): domain Eukaryota; kingdom Metazoa; phylum Chordata; class Mammalia; order Artiodactyla; family Suidae; genus Phacochoerus; species Phacochoerus africanus. Next base: position 82,736,704 of record NC_062547.1, on the reverse strand, counting down.
TACAAAGTTAAAATAGAAATATATCTGCTTAGGCAGTATTTCCAAATCCCCAGTCATCGCTCTTATGTCACAAAATGTACCTATAAAAATGACATTTTCAAATATCCTGGAAAATATACAACTACTCTAGGTTACATTTAGCTAAGAAAGGACCACAGAAAGGCCTTAATTTACAAGAGACATGAACTTTCAACTATTAAGTAGTTATCCAGAACCATACACTAAAGTTGAAAAGATAGGTGATACTTAAATTCAGTTAGCATAGTTACTAAAAAGGAAAAAACCAAGCACTAGCTATATATAACTTAGGCTATAAAGCCAATGACAAAACAAGTCAAGGGTATAACTGGCCACAATGATGATCTAACTGAAATGACACATTTTCTTTCTTATTAAATCAGACAACCTTTTGTTCTACCTAAAACACTGTAACACTGAAAAAAAAAAACCTACATAAAAACAAAGGCTGCTGTTTAAGTGCTCTCTTCGTCTCTATTCGCTTGCATTTTTTTCTTCTAATTTACAACCTGTGCGTCTCACGGATACACTACATTGTATATCTAATCTAATCCTGCCACTCCCTTCATTCGATTTGCTAGCTGTGAAATGCCCTCTAGAGACAAAGTGACAAGCCAATTATATTAGAAACGCAAAAGAGGAAAAAAACCCTAAAGAAACAACCACAAACAACCTCTCCCCACACTATGAAAACTTACTTTCCCACCAATGCGCACTTGTGCCTGCAGTTTGGCGAGTTTCTCCTGGTTCATGATAGTTTCTTTCATCTAGAAAAACAGGAAACCCTCAGCGAGGAAAAGGTCTAGTGCACTCTAGCCTTCCATGCTCGTTATTTCCCAAGGCACCAGCAGAATAAATGTCCTACACAGGCCGAGGCCTGGATCCCAAACCCACCCGCCAAGCTCCCAAATTTCCGGTTCGAGGGAGCCCAAAGCGCACCCGTTTTCCTATCCCTCCCCCACAACTCCTCCCCTCTTTGCTGGCCCAGAAAAAGGGCTGTAACCCACGCCTGGTCAGCGCCCCCACCCCCACCCCCACCCCGGCCCCGGCCCGGCCTCGGCCTAGCCAGGGCCTGCCCAGCCCGGCCACTCTCCGCAAGCCTCGCGGTACCTGAGGCTCCTGTCCTCGGGTTCCGCCGCGAGGTGGAGGAAGAGACGGCGTCGCCTCGCCCCCAGGGCAGCCGCCCCTGGCCCGACCTCGACCCCGAGAGTCAGCCTGAGTGGGTGCGCCTGTCCGTCGCATCGCCTTCCTCTCCTCAGCCCTGTCCCTCCCTGTCTCGCTCCTTCCGGGCACTTCCCGCCCCCGTTCCCGTCCTCCTCCCACGCCGGCGTCCAGAGCCTTTTTGTACCTTGTTGGAGTGGAAATGGGGTCGCGCGGGGGACTAGGGTTGGCGCTCAGGAGGTCTGGGGCAGACCAGCTGAGATAAGGCGCACACACGCGGGGACGCAAGATGGCAGCTAGAGGGAGGCCGGAAGTGACGCAACGCCCCTTCCTCCAAAAGTCAGGAAACGGACTTTGCCGCGAGCTCTGCGCCTGGCTGCGCACGCGCGAGCTCGGGCCGCCGGGTTTGTGACCGTCGCTTGTGGCCCTCCTCTCCTCGTCCAGCACTGGCCGGGTGGAGACCGCACGAGAGACTGGGCTGGAAGCACCGCGAGTGGCCCTAGGAAATGCTATGGAGGGGGTCAGAGAGCACGGTGCTTTGCACAGTTAGGGATGAGTAAGTCAGCCCTGTGTCCTTGGGCCAGAACCCCGAGTCCTTTCCGAAGAAAGGGCCCGTCACTTTTTCAGAAACCATTGAGGCGCCCCGAGCGTGCTCATCTGTTTCGCCGCTCTCCGCTCGCTGGGTGGTATAGGTTGCAGCGATCATTGGAATGTTTTATTTAGAATTCCCCCTTCGGCCCGATTGAGCCTTTACCCAGACTTTTGTGGGAAAAAAAACGACTGATTTCGCATTCCAAGGTTAGGTGCTTTGGTAGGTTGCAGGAACAGGTTCAGAATTTATGGGGAGCGTTTCAGAATGCAGACCTGAGCCCCACTTCTCAGCGATTCGGTCCGCCTAGGGATGGGACCGGGTAATCTGCATTTCAGCAAGCGTAGCCAGTGGCTAACCACCTTAATCCAATGAACGTGATTACCTTGCTTCTGAATCTTTCACGAAAAGTTGACTCCCTGATACCAGGTGGTATGGATTTGATGATTAGCGATTCACAGTTGAACGAATTTTTCCTTTCTTAACTGAGTAATTCAAAGGAGAATTTGTGCCCGGTGTGTTTGGGGAGGTTAACCTGATGGAGTTAAAAACTTCTAAACACTAGGACAAGCTTTAAGGTAATCTTAAAACAACCGATATTAAAACATGGCAGTTTAGGAGCTCCCAGGTGGCCACAGTTGGTTAAGGATCCTGCGTTGTCACTGCAGTTCCTCCGGTTGCTGCTGTGGCGCAGGTTCAATCCCAGGTTGGGAATTTCCACATGCCAGAGGCGGGACCTGAAAAAAATACTCATTTTTTAAAATGGCACTTGAAGTCATAGTGCTGTCTGATCAGCTTTTTTATGGCCTTAGCTATGAAAATCCTTTGTATATTCAAAACGGAGTCAGAAATCTAAACTAGAGAAAATAAAGCGAGAAAACTTGGGTAGGTGCAGATTTCACTCCAATTAAGATTAATATTTTTGTTTATGAATACTTATCCAGTGTAAATGTGTTAAAAGTGTGAGGTCTCCAGGGAAAAACTGATGAGGATTGCTGTATTGCTTTTTAGGATACTTGTAAGAGTTGCTATTTTCTCAAAAAACAATGTTGCTTCCATTATTAAATATGAGTCAAGTTTATTACAGAAAAGATAGTTTGTATTATTAGGCTATGGGGGTTACTCTCCTAAAGACAAAAGTCAAAATAACTGTGCTATAAAAATGTTACAAAATATAGAGGAAAAACCCCTCTTTTTAAAAGTATATCTTTGTTTAGGAATAGTTTTATCCCCTTCCTCCCGTTATCCTGGGGCCATTTGAAACTTCCCAGTCATGTGAGGTTTTCTGATTATCTTCATAAACACAGGTTTCTACATAAGTAATGTGCCACCTGATCGACCCCACTTGTTTTCAGGAAATGTTCCAGGTTTTTATTTTCCTTTGGCTTCCACTTTTCTCTTACTCTTTTGTAATTTTTAAAACGTGCACTATGTTGAAATCATGAAAAATTTCTAATCGTATGAAAAGAAAATTTTGGTTTTGACTCCTGGTTATTTAGTGAGTGGTCAGGAAATTCTGATTCTGCTAATATTTACATTCTGCTAATATTTATATAGGAGTCTCTAAAACAAATACCTGAAGGGACTCACCCCCCACCCCCCACAAACACACAAAAATAGCAACCAAGTTGCTGTCTTAGCTCAGTGATGGCAAAAGAGTAACTTACATAATATCATTTCCTATGTCCTCCCAATGTCTATGGCAAGTATGGATAACAGGCACCCAGACTTTACTGGTGAACTTCAACAAGCCTAAGAAACATTTACTCAACACCCAACATGGCCTTTGTCAATAGACAGAGTAGGCAAGAAAGGGGAAGTCTGCAGCCCTCCTTGGTTTATGGTTTATGGTCCAATCAATGCCCATGAATTGCCTTCATCTCTCAGTGGACTTCAGTCTGCTTCATTAAGAGCTAAAATATTTATATTATGTTTATTTCTTAAGAGCCCCATTCTGGAGTTCCTGTCATGGCTCAGTGGTTAATGAATCTGACTAGCAACCATGAGGATGTGGATTCGATCCTTGGCCTTGTTCAGTGGGTTAAGGATCCAACGTTGCCATGAGCTGTGGGGTAGGGCACAGTCTTGGCTCAGATCCTGCATTGCCATGGATCATGGATGTGGTAATAGGACGGCAGCTACAGCTCCAATTCGACCCCTAGCCTGGGAACCTCCATATGTCACTGGTGGGGCCCTAAAAAGACAAACAACAACAACCAAAAAAAGCCCCTTTCTGACCCACAAGAAGTATTGGAAGTCACTGAGGAGGATACATGTTCCCAAACTTTTAGTTGCTTCATGATCTGGCCCTTGACTGATAACCACAATGAACTTTTTTTAGTTTCTAGACCTTCGTAAACCTTCTTCTAGCACCCCCACCTTTATCAGTTAATATGTATACCTCACGTAGCTCTTAGGAAAGTTTTCTCTGACACTCTGAACCCCATTAAGTTATATCCATCATACTAATAGTTGTAGTATTTTATTAAATGCAAAATGAGAGATTGATAATTTTGCGTTAACGGAGGATTGAACTAGGAATCTTGACATTTTTCTACTGAATTAATAATATTGGGTGTTGGCTCTTCTGAATCTTCACAGAAATCTCGAGATAGGTTCTTTCCGTATCAGTGGTGAGAGAACTGAGGCTTAGAGAGTTAAGTGTAAAAATAGTCACAAACAACCTTATCCTCTCTCCCTCAAGTCTATCCATCTATATGTATCTGAGCCTATAGATATTGCCTTCTGTCCTGTTACACAGGAGTATTTCCTCTGGTTATTTCATTCAAGACCTTGATTCTTCCATTCTTGTTTCCCTCAAATAACTATCCTCCCCAACCCTTTCAACCAGATCATTCTGCCAGTACACTGAATATGCCTTGGTATCAGGTATCTTAGAACAAAACGCAACAGAAAACCTCTTGACTTCTGTTCCCCTCCAGCCAGTACTTGATTGTTGTGCTCCTCTTTATAGTAGATGTTCTCCAAAAATTGTCTAAAACTCCATCTTGACAAATCCAAAGGCAAATTCTTAGTTCTCATTTTAGGCAGTTCTTGACATCTTGACCACTTCCACATTTTGAAACACTGTCTTCTTTAAGCTTCCAGAACACCTCACTCACTGGTTTCCTCTTACTTAACTGGCATCTCTTCAGTCTACTTTGCTTTATCTTCTTCCTCTGACTTCTAAATATTAGACATGCTCACATCTTAGTCCCATGTTTTTTTCTATCTCTATTCTCCCTAAATGGTTTCATCCAATCCCATGGCTGTAAATATTATTTTTGTTTTGATAAGTCCCAAGATTATAATTCTAACCCTAACTTTTTGAACACTAGACTGAATATTCTTTTTGCATTCTTATGGAAAACTTAAGGTACATAAAAATAATATATTGAACCTCAGTAAGTTTTTCACTCAAGCATCAACAGTTACTAAATTAATAATAGATTAATTATTCTTAATATGGTAGGTGATTATTTTTCATTTTTGAAGTTGACATATTCATAGACCTTTATTCCATATATTTTTTGTTTTGCTCAATTATTTAACTTTTTATTGGGACTGATTGTGGAGGTTAATTTGGGAAGCTTTTGTATCTTTATTCATTATTGTACGAGTCTGCATCAAATCAGTTGCAGGAAATAGATCTGGCTCATTTAAATATATGGAGATTTAATGTAGGGAATTGGTATTTAGAAAATTGTTTAAAGTGGTGGAGGAGTAGGCTTTAGCCTAGACTTTCAGAAATGAGTCCCAGGATAATACTACTAAGTTGGGCTGTCAAGGGAACTACTACCACTGTCCCCATCCATCAGGATGATGGAGAATCAAAACCACAACTGGGGAGTTCTGTCATGGCTCAGTGATTAACGTATCTGACTAGGAACCATGAGGTTGCGAGTTTGATCCCTGCCCTTGCTCAGTGGGTTAAGGATCTGGCGTTGCCGTGAGCTGTGGTGTAGGTTGCAGACGCAGCTCAGATCCCAAGTTGCTGTGGCTGTGGTGTAGGCCGGCAGCTACAGCTCCGATTAAACCCCTAGCCTGGGAACCTCCATATGCCATGGGTGCGGCCCTAGAAAAGGCAAAAGGACAAAAACAAAACAAAACAAACAAAAAAAAACACACCTGGAGTTAATGATGTTAAAAATATACTACTATGGCTACAATTCAAGAATCAAGAAGATACCATTACAAGTACTCAAAGCAAATGGTAATGCTTTGGCAAGCTGCTGCAGAAAATACCAAACTACCAAAAATCCAGAGTAGCAGAAAAAATGCTTTTACCCCACTTCCCAATCTGACTTAAATGTATCTAATTAACTGAAATCATGTGCCACTAGAACCCTAACTACATGTCTGGAAATGTAGTACTTTCCAGGATTGATAGGATAAGGAAACAAACTTCAAAAAAGTTTGAATGGATGCTGAGTACCAATCCACCTTATTCATCCAAATCTTCACATCCACCAACATAGTGCATCTATTTTTTTTTCAAATCATTTATTTATTTATTTATGATTTTGCTTTTTAGGCCAAACACGTGGCATATGGAAGCTCCTAGGCTAGGGGTTGAATCAGAGCTACAGCTGCTGGCCTAGGCCACAGCCACAGCAACACAGGATCCAAGCCACGTCTACGACCTACACCAAAGCTCACAGCAACACCAGATCCCAGCCCACTGACTGAGGCCAGGGATTGAACCCTCTTGCTCATGGATACTAGTAGGATTCGTTTCTGTTGCACCAAAATGGGAACTCTCTTTTTGGTATTTCAACAGAGAAAAGTTTGTGAAGATCTTGTTCTTTATTAGCTGCATTCCCAGATACATTGTAGTCTTTATTTTTTAATCTCTCCTATTTTAGATATTGTAAATATCTTCCAATCTATTATATTTGTCTCTAGGACCCTTGTTGAACATAATCATTAATATTTGACCCCAAGGTGATCCAGCCATCAATTTACAGAAAATATGAGTGCCAGAAAAAAATGTTACATTATTCCACAGAATGCAGTCAACAAACTTCAGGTTATAGGAAATGACAGGGCAATTAACCTAGCATTTCAAGAAAAAAAATTTAGGGGAAAAAAGGGAGGAGAGAGGAGATTCTTTAGAAAAAAAACAGACCTGGAGTTCCCGTCGTGGCTCAGCGGAAATGAATCTGACTAGGAACCGTGAGGTTTCAGGTTCGATCCCTGACCTCGCTTAGTGGGTTAAGGATCCAGCATTGCGGTGAACTGTGGTATAGGTCGCAGATGTGGCTCGGATCTGGCATTGCTGTGGCTGTGGTATAGGCCGATGGCTACAGCTCTGATTAGACCCCAAACCTGGGAATCTCCATATGCCTTGGGTGTGACCCTCAAAAGACAAAAAGACAAAAAAAAAAAAGAAAGAAAGAAAGAAAGAAAAGAAGAAAGAAAAATCATATATTAAAAACATATATTAAAAAAAGGTAGGAGTTCCCGTCATGGCGCAGTGGTTAACGAATCTGGCTAGGAACCATGAGGTTTCGGGTTCGGTCCCTGCCCTTGCTCAGTGGGTTAACGATCTGGTGTTGCAGTGAGCTGTGGTGTAGGTTGCAGACGCGGCTCGATCCCGCGTTGCTGTGGCTCTGGCGTAGGCTGGTGGCTACAGCTCCGATTCGACCCCTAGCCTGGGAACCTCCATATGCCGTGGGAGCGGCCCAAAGAAATAGCAAAAAGACAAAAAAAAAAATGGTAAAAACTAGAGTGTTGAGGGGTGCATGCTCGGTGAGAAAATGAAAAGGAGATTCATAAACATCAGGATAGTAGTTACTTGTGGGCAGAGAAGAGGGGTTGGGATTGGGAGGAAACATCAGGGAGGTTTCGAGGGTGGTGAGGAAGGGTCTGTCTTCTGACTTATTAGTGACATGCAGTTTTCTGTATTTGCTATACTTAACCATAGAAGTTTTTTTTAAAGGGAATGAAACAAAATACAATACAAAGTTAAATGCATATTTAAAATCATATTTCAACACTAGAGTGGTGTGGTATAATAAGAAATATATACTTGGACTTTGTCCCAGGTTTCTGGTCCACAACTCGTAACACCCTTAGACTGTGAAGTGTCTTTTGTATGCTAAGAGGTGACTAGAGCACTGGAGCCCCTGGCTAGCTTCAGGTTGGATTAGTTTGCCAAAAAAAGATTTAGGCAGGATTAGAGGGTTGAGGGTTGGAACTTTATCAGTCCTATCCCTCCCCCACCCCCAAACCTTCACAGAGGGGAGAGGGCATAGAGATTGAGTTTAATCACCCATGGTCAATATTTTAATCATGCCTGTGCAATGAGACCTTCATAAATAACCCTAAGCAAGAGGGTTTGGAGGGCTTCCAGGTTGGTGAACCCATCAAGGCACTGGGAGGGTAATAGCCAAGAGAACGTAGAGATTCCAAAAATCCCCCTCCCACTTGCCATGCCCAATAGATCTCTTACATTTGGCTGTTCTTTAGTAGTATCTTTTATAATGAACTGGCAAATGTAGGTAAAATATTTTCCTGAGCTCAGTGAGCCACTCTAGCAAATTTCTGAACTTGAGGAGGGGGTCATGGGAACCCCAGATTTACAGCCAGTTAGTCAAAGTAAGGGTGGCCCTGGGCTTGGGACTGGCATCTGAGGTGAGGGCAATCTTGTGGGACTCATCCCTTTTAACCAGTGGCATTTAATGCTAACTCCAGGTAGATAACACCTTCATGAGATTGAATTATTGGACACCCACTTGATATCCAGAGAATCGGAGAATTGGTTCTTGGTGTGGAAAAAAGCACCAAACAATTCAATACTCAAGCAGTTACCTTTCTGGGGGAGGAGAATAGGAGTGAAGAACAGGGAGAAGAGGAGTTCCCATTGTGGCACAGCAGAAAGGAATCAGACTAGGAACCATGAGGCTTCAGGTTTAATCCCTGGCCCCACTCAGCGGGTTAAGGATCTGACGTTGCCATGAACTGTGGTGTAGGTCACAGATGCAGCTCAGATCCTGCACTGCCGTGGCTGTGGTGTAGGCCGGCATCTGTAGCTCCGATATGACCCCTAGCCTGGGAACTTCCATGTGCCTTAGGTGCAGCCCTAAAAAGACAAGAGACAAAAAAAAAAAAAAAAAAAGAACAGGGCGAAGAAAACTCAATGAGAGTCTGGCATGGACTGAAAGTGACTGTGCTAAAAATGGCTAATATCTATATGGCTTTTACATTAGGCTTTGTTCTTAGTGCTTTATATACATTAACCCATTGGACTCCATGAAATAGTACTATTACTCCCATTTTTCAGAAAGAGAAAATTGAGACACAGACAAGTTTAAGTAATTTCCCTAAGGGCATGGCACTGGTAAGTGGCAAAGGTGAAATATGAACACAGACAGGCAGCTCCACAATCTGTATATATTACTGTTGTCCATGCTGCTGTCTACAAGAGGATAAGATTATCTCAACTCTGTACCTGATACCTAATAAAAGTCTATCAACTGCTCACTCATTATCTCTACCTAGGTGACTAAGAGACATCCCAAATATACCATGTCTAAGCCAGAACAAGATTTCCCATCCACTATTAAATCAACACCAAGAGTCAACTCTCCATTCCCTCTATAACCTCGCATATCAAATCCCTCAACAACTGTTATCAATCCTACCTCCACCACATATCCCATCCTTGACCATGGACCATATTTACTGTTGCCCTCCCAATCCAAACCACCTGTGCTTCTGCTATAACAGCCTCCCAACTTGTCTCCCTGTTTCTCACTTGCCCACCTGCAGTTCATGCTCCACAGAGCAGAGGGTTTTTTTAGAAAGCAAATATTACTTGCTGCTTTTATTATTTATTCCAATAGCTGACCATTGCATTTAGACTCCTTACTGTGAACTTCAAAACCACACATAACCTGCCCATAATTACTTCTCAAATTTTATCTCCTGTTACTCTTCTTCTCGTTCTTAAGCATCTTATGTATTTGGGCTATTCAGAATATATAACAAGTTTCCTTGACCTTCATTTTTGTTTTGGAAATAAAAGATAGGGTCAAAATATTTTAGGAAGGATGCATTTTTCTCTGTCTTGGGGAAGTAGTCATGTAAAGTAACATTTGAACTGACCACTCCCCAACTCAGTTGTCATCCACTTTCTTAGTCCTAAATTGGCCTAGGCAGCAACCATCAAAGTCACGGAAGAACTGGAGATTTCGAGGTAGCAAAGATGACAGGGAGCAAAACAAGGAAGATTGTCATAAGAGAAGGAAGGAAGAAAAAGTTGGGAAGGAGAGGTTTCACCACCCACTGCTTCACACTGGGGGACAGTTTGGATTTATTCAGCATATACCCATTTCCTCTTTAACCCTGGACAGAGGATACATCTTTGCCCATTGTTTTGGGGCTCAGCCAAAACTTGCTTTCACCAATAGAATATTAAAAGATGTGAGACAAGCAAAGACCTTAAACATGTCTGTATAGCTTCTTTTGGCTCTTCTTTGGTGATCATATTAAGAAGAACATGTCTTAGGGAACCACATCCCCTTGAGTTTGTAACCAGAATGAACGCAAGTGGAGCAGTCCTGAAACCTGTCTGTAGCCTGAAGTAGGCCACCTGGCCAAGCCCATATAGTTGACCTCTAGACTTGTGAGCATGAAAAGAAACTCTTGTTATAAGCAACTGAATTTGAGGTAGTTTGTTATATAGTATTATTTTGGCATAGTTGACAAATACAATGACAACAATTGGTGCTATATATACCATTGTGATATGGTGATTTATAATGTGAATTTGGTTTCTGTCCTCAATTCTGACACAGAGGTCTTAAAATTCTTGGATTTTCCTAAGTAATAAGAGCAATGCTTGATATTCACAACAAACCCCTTTCAACCATACATGAGTTTATGTTAATGAGATAATTTTAGGAAGAAGTTTGGGGGGAGGTTTGTTGTCAGGGGAATCAACCTTAATTAGAAGGTTGTAATTTCACCCCACCCCTGGGGAGAGGAGGGGCTTGGAGACTGAGTTCCATCACTAGTGACCAATGATTGAACTATTCCTGCCTGTGTAACAAAGCCTCTGTTAAAAGCTCAAAAGAACAGAGTTCAGAGAGCTTCTCAGTTGGTGAATACATGGAGATGTCAGGAAAGTAGTACACCCAGAGAAGGCATGGAAGCTCCACACCCCTTCCCACATACCTTGGCTCTAGATATCTCTTCCATCTGGCTGTCTCTGAGTTATATCCTTTTATAATAAACCAGTGCTCTAGTAAGTAAATTATTCCCTTGAATTCTATGAATCACTCTAGCAAATTAATCAGACCTGAGGAGCATGTCATGGTAGCCTCCAGTCAAGAGCCAGATGGTCAGAAGCGCAGGTAACAATCTGGACTTGTGATTGGCAGCTAAAGGGGACCAGCAGTCTTGTAGGACTAAGGTCTTAACTTGTGGGATCTGACACTACCTGTGAGTAGAGCATAATCAAAATGGTTTAACAAATTAAAATTGTATATATTCTGCAAAGCATTAAAGCACTACACACTGTAAACCAGCTATAATGGAAAAAATAAGTCATTTAAAAAAGTATAAAAAAAAGGCTACACAATGAAGAACAGCATATAAAAGAAGCTTCCTTTTGTGTAAGAGAAGAAGAAAATAGAAATATGTATTGTTATTTTTGCAAAAAAAAAGTGAACAATGGAATAAGGAACCAGAAACTTAAAACAAAAATCCTATAGAGTGTGAGCAGAAATAAAACAAGAGAAGTGGAAGCATGACTTCTCAGAGTATAATTTTTCAGTTAGTTTTGACTTTTGAACATTTTATACACTGAGCAATGCAACCAGAGTCAAAAGAAAAAAGCAAACCTTAAAAGTGAAAGCAAATAGGAAAAAAAAAGGACCCTAATGATATCAAATTGTGAAAGTGGCCATATAGAGAAAAGAGTTGCTTCAAATGACTTTTGAACACAGTATGAAGATTGTGCAATCTTTATGGAATATATTTAAAGGAAAAAGGACTAGAAAAAAAATGTAAACCATTCAGTAGTCTTGTTATTTGTAATATAGGGATTATAAACTTGAAAACATTTTCTACATAAGATGAAACCAGAGTAAATATTTTTGCATTTATAGAAACTGAGAATTTTGGTTTTAGAGAAATAGAATCATGAATGCTTCACCTATCACTAACACTATAAAGTGTTGAAATAATAAATAATACATTGTATTATTAAAATGATACTATTAAATCATTTATTGTTTATTTTAAATTATTTTTATTGAAGTATAGTGGATTTACAATGTTGTGTTAATTTCTGCTGTAAAGCAATGTGATTCAGTTACGCATATGTATATACACATTAAAATTGTTTTAAAATTTGTGATTAGTACTTTTTTCTAAGAATTTTTACTCACCCCATTAAAAATGTTCTCCTTTGTTTCTTATAGTTTTTGCCTTCACATTTAGCTCTATGACCCATCTCTAATTTTTGGCTATCATGTAAGGTAGAGATCAAGGTTGGGGTTTGGAGGGTTTTGTTTCTTTGTTTCTCACATTAATTCTAGAAAGACTCTTGGTCAAAGACCAGAAGGAAAAGTTTTTAATTGGATTCTGGCCCTTGCTCAGTACAAACAAGTGGTTGAGGTCTATCTGCATAAAATACAACATAAATTAGTAGTTTAAAGTGAATCATCACATCTTAGAAGATGGTATTAAAACTGTAGGTGGGGCATTCATAATTCTTTTGGCTTTTCTAGATCCTCGACTATCACAGGATTTTATTGATTCACTTGCAAAAAGTGGTATTATTAAATCAAAATCTAAACTAGTGCCAAGGTCTAGGCTGTAGCACCTACTTTAGAGGGAAAAAAGCACCTGTAGAATATAATAATCTATAAATAGCCATTTATAGAATGGCTATAAAATGTAAATCAGATGGTAGAAAATAGTAGTTTTCAGTCTCCCGTAGTTTTACAGAATTCAAAATTTAAATATTGTACTCCCTCATTATTCTCTTTTAGTATATAGTCTGTTTTGAGCTGAACACATGAAGAGAATGACATTTGCATTAAATTATAACCATGATCTGTGCATTAAGTATCATGACTAATTTTCAGACATGGTGTTTCACTGCTGATTCAAACAAAAGAGTAGATGGGCATAAGTATTTATTCTACTGATTAAAATAGAACTACAGCTTCATATTTCCATTCTAAGTAGCCCTTCATTGCGTTTTATCTTAACACTTCACAAACAGTGGTGAACTATTGCATTTTATCTTCTGCTCCAGTCCTTGGGCAATTACCTTTCTGAACCTGTTTTCTCATCTGAAAAGGCTCTCAACCTTTGGTGTATATCACATTCACCTGGAGAGCAAATCAAGCCATATTAGAGTCCCAAGCTCACTGAAGTAAGGGTGGTGGTGGGGGGGGGACCAGGGGTATAGATGTCTATTTTCACTAAGTTTCCAGAGGTAATTCTGATTACACATCAAAATTTGAGAACTGCTGTCTTAGTATACTTCTATGGATTGATTGATTGAGCCATTCATTTATGCATATGTATAGCAATAAACATGCACTAAATGACTAGGAATAAACACATCCTGTGTGACTCGGTTACACAGTGCTGAGGTCTCAGAAACAAAAGATGTAGCCTTCCCTAAAGAAGTTCTGTTTCGTGCAGGAGGCAGACAAACTGAATTACAATAGTGTCAACGTGCTCTGAAACAGGCAGACACAATATTGAGGAAGGATGAAGGAAGGGCCTAACAGTTTGCCTAGAACCACATAGCAGGCAAGAGTTCCCTGCACCTTAAAGGTGAATCAGCAGAATCAGCTGGGTGAGAATTAGAGGCCAGCACAGAAGAATAAGGAGGCACAGAAACTACAAGCGGTTTGAGAAGCTAGGATTGCCCAAAGCCTGGGCCACCTCTCAATGTTCAGATTTTAGGTGGTTCACTATCAGGCAAGTCATTACATGGTGGTAGAATTACACTTTCCAATTCTCCACATGTCTTTTGTAAAGAGAACATCTTTTTGTTTTAGTATCTTTGTAACATTTGAGAATCTCCTTTTAAAGAGAGAGTGACAAACTCAGAGCTTCAGCTGGCAGCATCATCTAGGTGGACCAACACTTATCTTTATAGCAATTGAAACCAATTTGGGATTTTTATAGAGATTCAGTTTCCTTTTTAAAATCATTTATTCCAGTAATTAAATCTGTTTTGAAAGCAGTAAGAAACTGGTTTGTTTGGTATTTGTGTGTGCCAGAAACTGTGAAGATAATATATGAATGACTGAATTTTTGAAGCCTGCCATGGAGATAAGTGGCAGGCGATACGGCTACAAAGACAAGAGACTAGTATCCATGAGGACACAGGTTCGATCCCTGGCCTTGCTCAGTAGGTTAAGGATCTGGCATTGCTGTGAGCTATGGTGTAGGTCGAAGACGTGGCTCAGTTCCCACATTGCTGTAGCTGTGTCATAGACCAGTGGCTACAGCTCCGATTCGACTCCTAGCCTGGGAACTTAAGAAAGAAAGCTGCTGTTCTGCACTGGTTCGGTCTATCTTTACACCAATGGAGACTTCCAAAGTGGGTGAAGTAAATTGCTTTAAAGCCTTAAGGCCCATTGAGCTGATAGCTGTAGCTTAGGTATGAATAAAATAGCCAGTTTAGTAATATAAAGCATGACAGCTCTATAGACTATTTGTTACAGGGGTAATATTCCATGCTAAAAATTTATAAGAAATTTGGAATATGACATTATAGGTTCTCTATAAAACAGGTACCAAAAATATGTGCTATTAAAACCAAAACCCGACCTAGTCATTTGGGTAAAACACTTCATTCCACTCTCCACACACCCCACCCCCAATCTCGATACACAATTGTTGTCAAGTCATTATTCCTCTGCAGAGACTGGGCCAGGCATGACTGCCAGCTCCTCTAAATCAGTGACCACACTTGGTCATTGAACCAGATGCCAGACATCTGTCTTTTATCAAATAGGATCAAAATGAAGCACTACCCACTAGATGACTTAACATAGAACATATAATCATATAATCTAAACTAAAATTGCCCTGCTGCCTTGTCTGTTTAGCAAAATCTCCACACCCTCTCCAGCATTTGCTGTTTATAGACTTTTTAATGATGGCCATTCTGATCAGTATGAGGTGGTACCTCACTGTGGTTTTGATTTGCATTTCTCTAATAATTAGTGATATAGAGCATTTTTTCATGTGCCTGTTGATCGTCTGTATGTCTTCTTTGGAGCTTGCTTTTTTCAGTTGGGTTGTTTTGTGACTTAACTTTTCCAATACCTTTTTAGGCTTCTGCTTTCTGCTGGGTTGGTTTTAGTCTTACCTAGGCTTTTCCCAGGTTCTGAGAAAGAAAGACCTCAACTGCTTGCAGCTCACAACCTGACAAATGTAACCTTAGCAGAAAAATGTCTCCTCAGTTTCAGCAAAAGTCCCAGAATTAGCTCTGACTGGCCTGGTTCAAGTGACATGTTTACTGCTGGCCGGGCTTGGGTCACCACTGGAGCCAGGAAATGGGAAGAGAGTGATTCTTACAAAAGATGTGCAATAATGTGGGGTGGGAAAAAACAAGAGAGGACATGAGGACAAGAAAAGAATGTGAATAAATCCATTATTATTTTCAAATTTTGGCTGGGATTCATCCGGCAAACCAACAGCAAAATGTTTTCATGCCAAAATGCTTAGATGGCTTTAATTCAGAGTTTATCAGCTTTAAAAAAATTATTGTTTCCCTCAAGAGCCTTTCAAGACATTTTTTTGCCTAGTCACCCCTATGTAATTTTAACACCACAGATATACTCTATAACTCTTTATGTAGTACATGTATCTCTGTGTTTCATACATAGGAAGGGTGAGTATAAAGCCTCCTATTTTTATCAAATGTAGGGTTATGAACAATAAAATTTTAAGTTAAAATTTTAGTTCACTTGAAAACAAAGCTATTAACCTTTATAACTGTATTTGCTGAGTAACTTTTAAAATAATTTATTCACTTATGCATTGTACTATATCAAGTTATATATAGATATTAGCAATTTTTAGAAGTATATAATAATAATAACAATGTAATCATTTAAAAACAAATCATTCAAAAGGGTTTTTTTTTTCAGCAAAAGAAAAACAATTGTAAAAAATTAAATTCCCTAGACATTCACTTTTAACTTTTGCTTGATATGAGAAAATTGCTTCTAACCTAACTAGATATTCGTTATTTATCCAGCTATTGTCGACAGTTCTTCTTTTCAGCACTTGATGCAGTTAATAGGTTAACTAACTTTTGTAGAATTAAAAAGTATAAACCATTTTTAGTTACTTCTCAAAGCTCAGGTCATACACAAAGCACTAAGGATCAAACATCTTCAAGGCAGCCAATGGCAGTCAATGTCATATGCAGGCCACCACTTACTATCTGACTTAGAGACTGAACTATCAATCAAAAGAAAGTCCCTGGAGTTCCCGTCGTGGCGCAGTGGTTAACGAATCCGACTAGGAACCATGAGGTTGTGGGTTCTGTCCCTGCCCTTGCTCAGTGGGTTAAGGATCCGTTGTTGCCGTGAGCTGTGGTGTAGGTTGCAGACGCGGCTCGGATCCCGCGTTGCTGTGGCTCTGGCGTGGGCCGGTGGCTACAGCTCCGATTCGACCCCTAGCCTGGGAACCTCCATATGCCGCGGGAGCAGCCCAAGAAATAGCAACAACAACAAAAGAAAAAAAAAAAAAGGAAGAAAGTCCCCTAATCACAGCTATCTATTTACCAAAGTTTTGCAGTACTGATCTAGCACACATTTATATATATTCCATGCCAGCACTACCCAAGAAGGGTCAACAAAAGCAATTAAGTGGTAAGGAATATGATTTTGTTGGGTAGGGTTGAGCTTTGGAGGCCAGAAACAATTATAATGTTATTTTCTGCCCTTCCCCTTAAAGAGCAATTGTTTCCCCTCACAATGAGCTGAACTGTCTTCTAGTAAAGTTGACATATTTCTTCTAATTTTCCCATACCAAACAGATTTAATCTCTCTTTCATTTGAGAGAGCCTCAAATATTTGGGAAACAGAAATTAGATTCCCAACATATTGAAAGACTCCTCTTGACATTTCCTTTCTGAGGGCAAACGTAACCAAAGGTTCCTTGACCTGACACTCATTTGACTCAATTCCCCTATCGCATTAGGCATCCTTTAGGGGCAGACACTGTCTTGTTTACCAAACTGGTTGCTCTCTTTGGATTCACCTCAATTTGTTCTTAAAATGAGGTATCTATACCTGAACACAATTTCTGACACAAGAAACCTGGCTCTTTTAAGACTGTATTCCTCTATTAGCATAGTCTAAAACTATACCAGGACTTGCTTCCTGTCAAGTCTTGAAATGAAATCCTGAAGCCTCTCCTCACAGGTCCTGTTGATAGGTTGCATTGGTCCTCTGTTTCGTTCTAGTTTTCCTTTTCTTTTCTTTTCTTTTTTTTTTTTTTCTTTTTCTAGGGCCACTCCTGAGGCATATGGAGGTTCCCAGGCTAGGGGTCTAATTGGAGCTGTAGCCACTGGCCTATGCCAGTGCCACAGCAATGCGTGATCCGAGCCACATCTTCGACCTATACCACAGCTCACAGCAACACTGGATCCTCAACCCACTGAGCAAGGCCAGGGGTCGAACCCGCAACTCCATGGTTCCTAGTCAGATTTGTTAACCACTTCGCCCCAACGGGAACTCCTCATTCTACTTTTCTGAGACCTGTGTGTGGTTTGCATTCATGCCTGCTGCATTTCATTCTGTTGGACTCTTCCTCATACTCCATCATGTTGAGACATTTGAAGATTCTGAGTTGGTTATCTAACTCATTCATTCATTTGTTTGCTATACTTCCTTTTCTAAACAATTTTTTCATAAAAGTTTACAAGAACAGAAACAATATATCAGTTTTGAGGAAGAAGGAAGAAGCACATTTTCCAGTTCCTAGTGGTATTGTGTGTACTGAGATGGAGCACAAGAAATTTACACTTAAGTTCCTTCCTAAAAGGGTAGTTTGCTTCTCTCCTCTAGGCATCTCCCACTTCAAGAAGGAAAGAAATCTAAAAGAACCATCTCAGGAGATCCCACATACTGACTTTTACAAAATAAAATATACTTAGCACCTGAGATCTAATGACCTAATACACGTCAATGTACATTATAAATTGTAAACATTATTGGAATAAGAGAATCTTGTAAAAACGCAAAATATAGTCATTTTCAAGCCCATAATTCATAAAGTATTTTTTATTATTTTGGCTATATTAACGTATGTTAACAGTGTGACATCAAACACTGAGTCAATCAATAGCATAATTTTGGAGAGGGTAGGGGGAAGATGCTGCTACTGATACTCTCTATAATGAAGGCAAAAGAGTGTTTCTGACTAGAATTATTCAGATATTTAGCCCAATCCTTGGTTCAGTGAGAATGGACATGGCATATGAGAGTTAATTCATACCAGCTGGAGGCTAAAACATTTATAAAGCTGATTTAGAATGTCCTAAATTGTGCTTAAGAGACATATTTTTGACAGATGTGTTCATGTAGTCCAGTCAATTGGCACATGGAGTTTTTATGTACAAGCCAATGCAAAAGTTTCAACATGTAACATCTATTAGTGCTTCCACTGGCATGGACAGACAGATTGTATACACATTACTTGCAGAGGTAAGTTTTGCAGTTGGCTTTACAAGCCTGATTTTGCTTGGTTACTCAGATCACTTAACTTTGCCACCCCCGTCCGCATCCCCTCACACCTACCAAGAGCACTTCCTGGCCCAGAGTCCTTTATAGAAATTCTCTTCCCATCCCTTGACTTAAGATTCCCCTTCTTCCTCACCCTGTCCGTGGCCCAGATCCATCCCCACTTCCCGCGTCTATTCATTTGCTCCAGCTGGTCCAGGGTGAGGTCTGGTGGCTAAGATAGGGAAGAAGGCTCCGCCACAGCTGTTCTCAGCCTCCACCCATCCTTAATGTTAGTCTTGGCAACAACCAGTCCATTCCACCCACATCGACCCCGAACGCCCCCTCTCTTTAAGTATCAGTCCCAGCAATGAAAGGCCCTGTTGAGCAACAGCTGCAGATTAATCTTCTGTCCTAGATATTCCTAAAGAAAACCTGGGGTTGGAGGAAATGTCTTCCCTTCTTCTCTGTAGTATTTACATGAAATAGCATCAGAGGGACACTCAGAGCAGAACTTTTTTCCTTGTTCAGTCCCTACCATTTGCTCTACTGCTAGTAAGTGTACAGACCCTTAAAAAAAATCCTTAAAGGTACTTGTGTGTGTATTTAAAAGCTGTATCTGAGGAGGTGAAACGCTGGGTCTGAATTCCGTTCTTCAGTTGCCCAGAGGAGGAAAGAGATTCTGTTCAGAAGCTACTGTTGGTGGCAGTAGAAAAAGAAGTGGGTGGGTTGGAGTACCTAGGGATCCAGCTTTTGGAGCTGCATCAGCAGGAAATCCCAACAGCCACACTACCTCAAACCCTTGTTCTGCAGAGGCACAGTCGCCACCACTCCACTTCTTTGGCTACCATGTAGATGCTCATCCCAGTCTTGTTCTATCATTTTTCCTCCCTTCCCAGGCCCACTTTGGATGAAAAAGCATAAAGAAAGGGGACCCTCGGAGTTCCCGTTGTGGCTCAGTGGTTAACGAATCTAAGAACCATGAGGTTGCGGGTTTGATCTCTGGCCTTGCTCAGTGGGTTAAGGATCCGGCGTTGCCGTGAGCTGTGGTGTGGGTTGCAGACGCGGCTCAGATCCTGCGTTGCTGTGGCTCTGGTGTAGGCTTGGCAGCTACAGCTCCAATTAGACCCCTAGCCTGGAAACCTCCATATGCCCAGGTGCAGCCCTAGAAAAGGCAAAAACACACAGAGACACACAAAGTTTTCTGAACTTTCCTTCTAGGCTTGGTTCTGTCCCCCAGAATTTTGGACAAATCACTTATGTGCTTTGCAAAACATTTATGTATTTTTCAAAGAGAAATTACAGTATTTGCCCACTAATCCCTAAGATTGTGAGGGATTTTAGATGATTAAAAAATAGGCAAATAATGCTTTGAAAGACATAAGGAGCCATGCAATAGGGGAGAGGGGAGAGTACTTCACTATTGCCAACATGTGAGCCATCATCTGAGAGGAAGCTTTAGCATAGGGGTGGGGAAAGTGGAAATGTAGACTCCACTGGACAATGCTAAGATGCAATGTAGACTTTTAAGTCCCCCAAACGCATCTTTGGACTCTTAGGGATATTTTTTGGGTTTTGTATGTTTGTTTGTTTGTTTGTTTGTTTTTGGCTTTTTAGGACCACACCCACGGCATATGGAGTTTCCCAGGCTAGGGGTCTAATCGGAGCTGTAGCTGCTGGCCTGTGCCATAGACATAGCAACACCGGATCTGAGCCACATCTTCGATCTACACCACAAGCTCACGGCAATGCCAGATCCTTAACCCACTGAGCAAGGCCAGAGATCGAACCCGCAACCTCATGGTTCCTAGTTGCATTCGTTTCCACTGCACCACGGAACTCCTAGAATCTTAGAGATCTAATGTTGCACAGTAAGCATGGGTCCTTCCTGAATCCACTTCTTAGACCCAGTGGTGAAGCACTGGTGACATCTTGCTATTTTCATTTCCACCCTTCTCCAGGAGCTGTACCAACGCCTCCATGGAACCCTACTCATTTCATTCCTCCCTCAGGCAGAAATCACAATGCAATACACCTATGCACTGATTTTCTTTTCCTATGTGTGATCCCTTTAGTGTATGGATTGGGTCAAATTCATTTTTACATTGCACTGCCTAGCACGGTGCCAGGTTAACCATAGGTACAGGTAACAATTATTGAATATTGTAAAGAATAGCTGCTAGAGACATGAACCCAGGTATTTCTAGAGTACCTGGAAAATTTAGTGGAGAAGTCAAACTTTGGCAAAACATTTCTGAAATTTATTTGGAAGAATACATGTTCGATCATAGGAAGTATTTGAAAACTGTTAATGGAAAATGATTGAACTAACTCTACTAGATATTAAAATGTACTATAAAAATTACAGAAATTAAACTAGTGGGCTACTGTCACAAGGGGAAATCAACGGAAAGAATAGAGAATCTAGAAAGAAACTAAAGTACATGCAAGAATTTGTATATAATAAAAGCGGTACTTTAAATCGGTGAGGAAAGCATGGAAAATTCAATAAATGATGTGAGAACAATGGGATTTCCATCTGAGAGGGAGAGTTAACTTTCAGTCTTTCCCCAGACCTTATAATAAAATGAATTTAAGATGGATTAAATGTAAAAAGTGAGACATAAAAATTACATATAACAAGGCATGGGTAAATATTTTAAAAATCTTAGTATGGGGGAAGTCTTTCTAACAATGACCCTAAAGGAAGAAAATACAGATTTGACCAAATAAAATTCCTATTTTTTTTGGAAAAAAATTTATTATAGTCAATTTACCATGTTCTGTCAATTTCTTCTGTACACCAAATTATACATATATATATATATATCTCACATTATCCTCCATCGTGTTCCACTGCATGTGAATGGATATAGTTCACTGTGCTATATAGCAAATTTCATTGCTTATCCACTCCGAATGCAATAGTTTGCATCTACTAACCCCAAACTCCCAGTCCATCCCACTTCTCCCTGCTACCCTTTGGCAACCACAAGTCTGTTCTCCATGTCCATGAGTTCGATACTTTTCTGTAGAAAGGTTCATTTGTATCTTATATTAGATTCCAGATATAAGTGGTATCATATGATATTTGTCTTTCTCTTTCTGACTTCACTTAGTATGAGAATCTCTAGTTCCATCCATGTTGCTTCAAATGGTATTATTTTGTTCTTTTTTATGGCTGAGTAGTATTCCTTTGTGTATATATACCACTCTTCTTAATACATTCATCTATCAGTGGACATTAAGTTGTTTCTATGTCTTGGCTATTGTGAATAGAGCTGTAATGAACATAGGGGTGCATGTATGTTTTTCAATGAATGTTTTGGCTAAATAGATGCCCAAGAGTGAGATTGCTGGGTCATATGCTAGTTCTATATTTGGTTTTCTGAGGTACACCCATACTGTGTTCCATAGTGGTTTTTACCAATTTACATTCCCACCAACAGTGTGGGAGTGTACCCTTTTCTCCACACCCTTTCCAGCATTTGTTATTTGTTGACTTGTTAATGATTACCTTTCTGGCTGGTGTGAGGTGGCACCTCATTGTCGTTTTGATTTGCATTTCTCTAATAATTAGTGATGTTAAGCATTTTTTCAGGTGCCTGTTGGCCATCTGTATATCTTCTTTGGAGAAACGTCTATTTAGGTGTTTTGCCCATTTTTCACTTGGTCTTTTTTTTTTTTTTTTTTTTTGCTGTTGAGTTGTTTGTATATTTTAGAGATTAAGCCCTTGTTGATTGCATCATTTGAAATGATTTTCTCCCATTCCGTAGGTTGTTTTTCTTAATGGTTTCCTTTGCTGTACAAAAGCTTATATGTTTGATTAGGTACAACTGGCTTATTTTTGTTTTTATTTCTGTTGCCTTGGGAGACTGACTTAAGAAAACACTTGCACGGTTGATGTCAGAGAATGTTTTGCTTATGTTCTCTTCTAGGAATCTGATGGTGTCTTATGTTTCAGTCTTTAAGTCATTTTGAGTTTATTTTTATGCATGGTGTGAGGGTGTGTTCTAGTTTCACTGATTTCCATGCAGCTGTCCAGTTATCCCAGCACCAGTTGCTAAAGAGACTGTCTTTTTCCCATTTTGCATTCTTGCCCCTTTTGTCAAAGATTAATTGACTGTAGGTGTTTGGGTTTATTTCTGGGTTCTCTGTTTTGTTCCATTGTCTCTATGTCTGTTTTTGTACCAGTACCATACTGTCTTGATGACTGTAGCTTTGTAATATTGCCTGAAGTCTGGGAGAGTTATGCCTCCTGCTTGGTTTTTGTTCCTCAGGTTTGCTTTGGCCATTCTGGGTCTTTTTTGTTCCATATAAGTTTGTGGATTGTTTGTTCTTGTTCTGTGAAAAATGTCATGGGTAATTTGATAGGGATTGAATTGAATCTGTAGATTGCTTTGGGTAACCTGGCAATTTTAACAATATTAATTCTTCCAATCTAGGAGCATGGAATATCTTTCCATATCTTTGAATTCTCTTTAATTTCCTTAGTTAATATTTTGTACTTCTCAGCATTTAAGTCCTTCACTTCCTTAGTCAGGTTTATTCCTAGGTATTTAATTTTTGGGGGTGTGATTTTAAAAGGTATTGTATTTTTTTATTCGTTTTCTAATATTTCATTGTTAGTACAGAAATGCAAATGACTTCTGAATGTAAATCTTATCTTGTATCCTGCTAGTTTGTTGAATTCATTGATCAGTTTGAATAGTTTTTGTGTAGAGTCCATAAGAGTTTTCTATATATAGTATCATGTCATCTGAATACAGTGCCAATTTTACCCCTTCTCTTCCAATTTGGGTACATTTTGTTTCTTTTGTTTGTTTGATTGCTGTGGCTAAGACTTCCAATACTATGTTGGATAAAAGTGTTGAGAGTGGGAATCCTTGTCTTGTGCCAGATTTTAGTGGGAAGGCTTTCAGATTTTCTCTGTTGAGTATTATATTGGCTGTGGGTCTGTCATAAATGGCTTTTATTATGTTAAGGTATGTTCCCTCTATATTCTTACTTTGGTAAGAATTTTTATCATGATTGGATGTTGGACTTTGTCAAATGCTTTTTCTGTATCTATTGAGATGTGGTTTTTAACTTTTCTTTTTGTTTTTTTGTTCTTTTATGGCCACACCCATGGCATATGGAGGTTCCCAGGCTAGGGGTCAAATGGGAGCTGCAGCTACCGGCCTACACCACAGCCACAGCAACACAGGAACCAAGCCACGTCTGTGACCTACACTGCAGCTCACAGCAACACCAGATCTTTAACCCACTGAGTGAGGTCAGGGATCAAACCCACAACCTCATGGTTCCGGTCAGATTCATTTCTGCTGTGCCACTTTTGTGCCATTGACTTTTCTTTTGTTAATGTGGTATATGACATTGATTGATTTGCGTATGTTGAACCATCCTTGTGAACTTACGATGAATTCTACTTGGTCATGGTGTATAACCTTTTTTATATGTTGTATTTGGCTGGCTAAAATTTTTTCGAGAATTCTTGCGTCTATATTCATCAAAGATATTGGCCTATAGTTTTCTTTTTTGGTAGTATCTTTGTCTGGTTTTGTTATTAGGGTGATGGTGTCTTCATGGAATGTCTTGGGGATTATTTCTTTTTCAACCTTTTGGAAAAGTTTAAGGATGGGTATAAGTTACTTTTTGTGTTTGGTAGAATTCGCCTGTGAAGCCATCTGGTCCTGAATTTGTGTTTTTATTACATATTCAATTTCATTTCTAGTGATTGGTCTGTTCAATTGATCTATTTCTTCTTGATTCAGTTTTGGCAGGCTGTAAGTCTCCAGGAAGTTGTCCATTTCATCTAGGTTGTCAAATTTGTTGGCATATAATTGTTCATAGTATTCTTTTAGGGTGTTTGTATTTCTGCCGTATCTGTTGAGATTTATCCTTTTTCATTTCATATTTTGTTCATTTGAGTTTTTTCTCTCTTCTTGGTGAGTCTTGATCAGAGTTTTGTCAAATTTGTTGACCTTTTCAAAGAACCAGCTCTTGGTTTTATTGATTTTTTCCTATTGTTTTTTGAATCTCTATTTTATTGATTTCCTCTCTGATTTTTATGATTTCTTTCCTTCTGCTGACTTTAGGTTTTGTTTATTCTTCTTTTTCTAATTCTTTTAGGTGGTGTGTTAAGTTGTCAATTTGAGATTTTTCTTCTTTTTTGAGGAAGGCCTGTATCACTATGCATTTCCCTCTAAGCACTGCTTTTGTGGCATCCCATAGATTTTGAATGGTTGTATCTTCATTATAATTTGTTTTGAGGGGTTTTTTAAAATTTCCTTTTTGATTTCCTCATTGACACATTGGTTTTTTAGTAGCATGTTATTTGGTCTCCATGTAGTCAGTTTTTTCTCATTTCTTTTCCCGTGGTTGATTTCTAGTTTCATGCCATTGTGGTCAGTGAAGATACTTGAAATAATTTCTATATTGTAATTTGTTGAGGTTAGTTTTGTGCCCCAGTATGTAGTCAACCTTGAGAATGTTCCATGTGCACTTGAAAAGAATGTGTGTTCTGATTTTTTTGGATGTAATGTCCAGAAAATGTCAATCAAGTCTAACTTTTCTGCTGTGTCATTTAGGATCTCTGTTGCCTTATTGATTTTCTGTCTAGAGGATGTGTCCATTGATGTGAGTGGGGTGTTAAAGTCTCCTATTATTATTGTATTCCCATCAATTTCTCCTTTTATGTTTATTTGTATTTGTTGTATGCATTTGGGTGCTCCTGTATTAGGGGCATATATATTGACGAGTATAATATCCTCTTCTTGAATGGATCCTTTTATCATTAAATAGTGTCCTTCCTTTTCTTTTTGGCCTTAGTTTTAAAGTCTATTTTGTGTGATAGGAGTATTGCAACTCCTGTTTTCCTGTCTTTTCCATTCACATGAAATGTGTTTTCCCATCTCCTCACTTTCAATTTATATGTGTCCTTTGCACTGATGTGAGTCTCTTATAGGTAGCATATTGCAGGCTCTTGTTTTTTTTTTTGTTTGTTTGTTTGTTTTCTATCCAGTCTGCCACTGTATGTCTTTTGATCAGAGCATTCAGTCCAGTAATTTACAATAGTTATTGATAAATATGTATTTATTTTTATTTTAAACTTTGTTTTCCAGTTGATTCTATGGTTCTTCTTTGTTCCTTTCTTTTTTGTGTTGGATGCTTTCCTTTTATTTTATGCTTATGTCCCCTTCTTTTTATTTTTTGAGAATATAAGGTTTGGTTTTGATTTGTGGTTGCCCTGTTTTTCAAGTATGTTAACTCCTTCTTATATCTGCTTGCTTTAGCCTGATAGTCATATAGCCTCAAAAACATTCTAAAAAAAGAGTATACCTTTTCTTACTTTCCTTCCCCACATTTTATCATTTTGAAGTCCTTTTTTAACATCTTCATGTGTATCCTTTTGTTGTTCTTTGTGTTTATCGTTGCTTTTACAATAGATTTTTTTTTTCCTTTTAGATCTGTATACTGGCTTATTTAAGTGATTGTTTTCCAACTGTGATTTCCTCCATCTTATTTCTTATTACTTTAAAAAAATTATTTAAAGGATATTTCTTTTAGAATGGGTTTAGTATTGCAGTACTCTTCTAGCTTTTGTTCTTGGAGAAATTATTTCTCCTTCCATTTTAAATGATATTCTAGGCTACAAAATTTTCCCTTTTAGAACTTTGAATATATCTTGCCACTCTCTTCTGGCCTGTAGTGTTTCTATAGAGAAATCAGCTGGTAGCCTTATGGAGGTTCCCTTATAATTGTCTTTGATTTTCTCTTGCTGACTTTAGAATCTTATCTTTATCTCTAACTTTTGCCATTTTTATTATAATATGTCCTTGTTTGGGCCTGTTTGGGTTTAACTTGTTTGAGGTCCTCTGTGCTTCTTGTATCTTGATATCTGTTCCTTTAGATTTGGAACGTTTTCAACCATAATTTCTTCAAATATTTTCAATCCCCTTTTCTTCTTCTTCTCCTTCTGTAATCCCTATTAGGTGAAATTGGCCCACTTTATATTATCTCATAGATCTCTTATGTTGCTTTCATGGGTTTTTTTTTCATTTAGTTTTGTGTCTGCTGTCCTGATTGAATATTTTCCATTATTCTATCTTCCAAGTCACAAATTCGTTCCTCCGTATTATTCATTCTGCTCTTCATTATCTTTAACTCACCATGTGTCTCTGCAAATGAATTTTCTAATATTTTTATTGGCTCCTCCTCATATTTTCTAGTTCCTTTCTAAAATAATCCACATTATTGCTCATGTCCACTCAATTCCTTCATATTCGCTTTTAATTCTTTCAGTATTTTCACTATCTCCTTTTTGAACTTGGTGTCTGTTAGACTGTAGAGGTCTGTTTCACTATTTGCTGCTTCAGGGGAATTCTCCTGTTCTTTTAACTGGGAATTATTCCTGAGCTTCTTCATTTTGCTTATATATATATATATTTCTTTTCTTTTCTTTTCTTTCTTTTCTTTTTTTTTTTTTTTTTTTGCTTTTTTAGGGCCACACCCAATGCATATGGAGATTCCCTGGCTAGGGGTCTAATTCAAGCTACAGTTGCCAGCCTATGCCACAGTCACAGCCATGCCAGATCTGAGCCATGTCTGCAACCTACACCACATCTCACAGCAATGCCAGATCATTAACCCACTGAGTGAGGCCAGGGATTGAAGCCTCAACCTCATGATTCCTAGTCAGATTCATTTATACTGCGCCAGAATGGGAACTCTGAGTCTTGGAGGCTATTTATAAGTGAGAGCACCCCTGGGTTTTTGTGAGGGCTTACTATTTATTTTTGGCCTGAGGGCTGCTTTGGTGTCTCTTTCCTTGTGCATGCAAGTTGTTATCCCCTTGATAGAGTGCTGCCTGTGCTTCTAGAGCAATGGAGGCAATGAGCAGAGCTAATAGCCAGTGCATGGTGCTGGGCCCTTGACAGTGGGGTGGTGCTGGCTGCTCCTAGGTGCAGGGCCCTGGGAAGTGGCAGAGTTCTTCAGGCATGTGTAGGTGGCACCTGGAGCATTTGGCAGTGGCTGCAGCAGGGTGTGTGCATTTCCAGGGAAGTGAGAGCAACAACAGGTTGTGCTTGGCTGCAGTGACTCCCCCTGTTCTGACCTCAGGTGACCAGGGCTGCAGGTAGTGTTTGTTCCTGAACCCCTAGTGGTGGCAGGCCATGCCCACCTCTGGAGTCTGAGATGACTGCAGTGGTTGCTTTGCCACTTGTAGACCAAGCAAGAGGCACTGTGTCATGCTTAGGCTCCCCCACAACCCTGCTGCCCTTAGGCTGCACAAGAAGAGCCTGGCCAGCCGTAGCCCAAGAAAGTGGTGCCTTGCTGCCAGAGGAGCTCTGCCCTCTGAGAGTCCATGCATGTGCAGGGAAAGATATTCCTATGGCAGTCTGACCCTCCTTCTCCTCTCACCCTACCCCACAGTTGTGCCTTGCTTCTCTTGGGGGCCCAGACCTCCTACTGGGTTCCCTCATTTGTGGCACTCCATTCTCCAGCCCATGGCTATCGCTCCTAGACCCTCAGGCTGTCTCCACACAGCCAACCCAAGTACTCTCCCAGAACTGACCTTTGGGGCCTGAGTCTCAGCACCCAGCTCCTGCCTGAGTGTCTCAGGCTGTGGTGTCCTGGGGCAGTGGTTCCAATGATCTGTGTGGCTCTCACTCTGCTCTGCCCTCCTCAATCCAGCTGCTGAGCTTTTCTCTGAGGCTTGGAGGTCCCTCCATCTCGGCTGATCTCCCTCTCGGTTAGGCTTCCCAGGTTGTGGGTTCCCTTCCTCTTTCATAGCTCCCTCTCAGGAGTGCTGGTCCTGTCCTGATTCCTTTTCTCTCTCTCTCTCTTTTTCTTCTGTTCTACCCGGTTATGTGGAGTGTTTCTTGCCCTTTTGGAGGTTTAAGGTCTCCTGCCAGCATTCAATAGCGGTTCTGTGTAAATTGTTCTACATGTTTTTTTTTTTTTTTATGTCTTTGTGGGAGATGGTGAACAGCACATCTTCTCTGGCATCTTGATCTCTTCCTATTTTATTTTAACTCAATGAATTTTATTACATTTATAGTTGTACAAGGATCATCACAACCCGATTTCATTGCATTTCCATCCCAACCCCCAGCCCATACCCCACCCCTACCCTGTCTCCTTTGGAAACCATAAATTTTTCAAAGTCTGTGAGTCAGTATCTGTTCTGCAAAGAAGTTCTGTGTCCTTTTTTTAGATTCCACATGTAAGTGATAGCATATGAGGTTGGTGTTCCCTTCCTATTTTTAAATTTTATTTTATTTTTTGCTTTTTAGGGCTGCACCTGCAGAATGTGGAAGTTCCCAGGCTAGGGGTCAAATTGGAGCTGCAGCTGCTGGCCTACACTACAGCCACAGCAACTAGGATACGAGCTGCATCTGTGACCTACACCACAGCTCAAGGCAATGCTGGATCCTTATCCCACTGAGTGAGGACAGGGATCAAACCCACATCCTCATGGATACTAGTCCAGTTTGTAACCACCTGAGCCACAATGGGAACTCCCTAAAACTCCTGTTTTAAAAATAACCAAAGCCAAAAGTCAAATTGGGACACAGTATTTTCTTAAATGTGACAGAAGATTAATATCCTTGGTAACTAAGGAATTCTGATGTACCAATAAGAATCACACTCCAAAAGAAGGTGGGTAAGAAACACGAGAGGGTAATTCAACAAGGAAAAAAAATCAAATATATACGTGTCCAATCTCAATCTCTTAAGCAATTAAGGACATGCAATTAAAACAATGAGGTTTACATTTTTACTTTTAATGGCAAAGATTTTATTTATTTATTTATTTATTGTCTTTCCAGGGCTGCACCCACAGCATATGGAAGTTCCCAGGCTAGGGGCTGAATGGGAGCTACAGCTGCTGGCCTATGCCACAGCCACAGCCACACCAGATCTAAGCCTCCTCTGTGACCTACACCATAATTCACGGCAACATCAGATCCTTAACCCACTGAGCATGGCCAGGGATCAAATCTGCGTTCTCATGGCTCCTGGTCAGATTCGTTTCTGCTGAGCCACGACAGGAACTCCATAATGGCAAAGATTTTAAAATAATACAGGGCAAGGCTGTGGAAAAGCAGGTTCACTCATCTCAGAGGGATTGTTCGCACACAGCTGGGAATTAGGATGGAGTGTGGGAGGGGGGGTGTAGTAGTGGCAGAGAGCTCAGTGCCCCCGAAAGAGGGTGTATATTCTTAGCCCTAGTCCACTCAACTGGAGATTTGCTGAAAGTTCTTGATGGAGAGAAACTTAGACAGGAGGACAGCAAGGGAGAAATAGATTCAAGAAGTTGCTAGGAATAAGGGCGGTTTCCAAGGACCTTACATTACCTTTCCCTTCATAAGTTGTTCCTTGTTCATGATTTTGGTTTTTATAGCGCATCCCAAGAATCAACTTTTAAAATTCAGCACACATTTATACGGATTCCTTTTTAACGTTGTAAAATCATTTTCAACATTTACATTCAGGAAGGGCTGTGCAGTAGTAGAAACAATCTAGGGCTGGGATTTATATGTGGCGTGGATGGCAAAGTCACCTCCAGATGGGCAGGGTGGGCTAACAGTGAGAGTGAATCTCAGTTTACTAACTATGAGGTTTCAGGCAGATGGTTCATCCTCTCTGAATTTGTTTCCTATATGTTTGTGGCATTCGTGAGTAGGAATAATACTACTAAGTTCACAATGTTGTTGTAGGGACGAAGTAAAATTGTGCATGTAAAATCCCAGGAATTAGTACATCCTCAATAAATTAGGTTCCTTTCCTTGCTCAGAACACCAGCGCAGGGATTACTGATTTTATAGGAGTTACTACACATTTCATCTGTGGTCTGGGTCCCTTCCAAACAGGCCTTGAGGCGTGACACTGCCTGGGGGTCTTGCTCAAAATAATGGGTTGATAAAAGGTTCTTGGCAAAAAAAAAAAAAAAAAAATGAAGCTGTTTTCTACTTCATTGGCCTCCAGTCTGAGAAAAGTCTCTGGCTTCTGGTAAAATACTGATGAGTTCAATCCAGCAGGGCTCCCTCCAACTCCTTAGCTGCACAGGCTCGAGTGTTGTGGCTTACATAAAAATTGGACAGTATGCGCCCCCATCTGGTGAGGAAATGGAGAATACAAGGTAGGTATCAGAAGCCCCAAAGAGCTTCGTAAGATATTTTAATCACATTGCAGTGGCAGTGCCATCTCAGAGGGTCCACTAAATGCAAATGGCCATTAGAATTGTGGCCATCATATCAAGAACACAAAACCACCTGTTAAGGCCCAACAAAGAGGCCAAGGATGGAAGCCCATTCCCGGAAGAGGGATGGTGGAGGTTTGACCTTTTTTTTTTTTTTTTTTCCCTTAGGGCCACACCTGTTCCCAGGCTAGGGGTTGAATCGGAGCTGCTGGCCTGAGCCACAACCACAGCAACACCAGATCCAAGTCGCATCTGTAACCTACACCACACCTCATGGCAACTCCAGATCCTTAACCCACTGAGTGAGGCCAGGGATCGAACCCCTACTCTCATGGGTAGATACTAGCCGGTTTCGTAACCCACTGAGCCACAATAAGAACTCTCTCTACTGTTCCTTTTGAGAGATATATGTGGCAAGAGTGGTTTTTTTTTTTTTTTTTAATAGATGCATCTATGTGAGAAATGGAAGATCGAGATCTTAATTTCCCCAGCGTTATCTTCCTGGTCAGTGAGCCTCAAACCTTAACACACACCAAAATCACCCAGAAGGCATGAAACAGATTCAAGAGCCCCGACCTTGAGTTTCTGGGGTAGGCCCCGAGAATGTGCATTTCCAAAAGCTCTCAGGTGATGCTGATGCTGCAGGTCCAGGGATGGCTCTGAGAAGTGCTGCTCTGGTGATTCTTAGGGAAGGTCCTGGCCCTATTGCTGGAAGTTCGCCTTGAAGACGGATTTCTTCCCCTGCTCTCACCCTCATCCAGATCATTCAGACCGTGCCCTCTAGTTTCAAAAAATAAAAATTTCCCCAATCTCTTTTGTTCAAAACAAGAAGGGATTTTTCAGCTGGAACAGAAATGATGGTTTATAAAAGGGGTACATTGAGGTCTGGATTAGTAATCCCCAACAGTGGTGAAACTTTAGAAAAATCTAGGCAACTGGGAAGGAAGGAGGGGAAGAAGGAAGTCAAGAAGGCAGGCTGCCCAGGCCTCATACCAGATATTCTGATTTAATTGGTTCAGGGTGGGCTCCTGGCAGGATTATGTTTTAAAAAGCTCCCCATGTGACTCTAATTTTCAACAAGGGTTGAGAACTGCTGGTCCCCATCACTGGTCTCAAGTTTGCCTGTATACTGGAAGTACTTGGCAACTTTTAAAAATACTGATACCTTCCTCCTACCTTCTTCTTCTTCTTCTTTTTTTAATCTGGAGAATGAGTCTATTTAGGTATAGTAGGGCAAACCAAGAGCAGGGGAAAATACATTGTATAGGGCCCAGGCAGGGCTGAGGTTGGCTCTCACCAGTCATATCAAAGCAGCTGTACAAAAAGGTGTGGGACTTTTTTTTCTTTTTTTAAATCAGGCCAACAACCTGCAAAGCACTCCTCAGTTCTTTCTCACCTGGTGGTGCCTGGCTAGCCTAACTTCAATTCTGGCTAAATCCAATAATCTGGAGTTCCCATGTGGCTCAGCAGAAACAACCTGACTAGTATCCATGAGGATTCAGGTTTGATCCCTGGCCTTGCTCAGTGGGTTGAGGATCTAGCATTGCCATGAGCTGTGGTGTAGGTCGCAGATGTGGCTCGGATCCTGTGTTGCTGTGGCTCTGGTGTAGGCCAGCAGCTGTAGCTCTGATTCAACCCCTAGCCTGGGAACCTCCATGTGCCACAGGTGCTGACTGCCTCCTGCCTTCAAAGGTTCTGATTTATAATTGGATGTAGCCTGGGGATCCAGAGCATTTCAATCTCCCCAGGTGATTCTAATATGTCTAATAGGCAAACCGGTTTGAGAGCCACTATTCTAGGTTTAATAAGTCAAATAAGTAGCTTGGTCCACCTACCTCCAGCGACTCTCCAGAGAACAGTTGTTCTCAAAGTGTGATCCCCGGACCTGCATAAGCATCACTTGGGAACATCTTCCAGACGTGATTTTCAGGCTCCATCTCAGACCCACTGAATCAACAATTCTGGGGGTGGGGTGCAGCAGTCTGTGTCATCACGAGCCCCCCAAGTGACTGCGATACCCCCTGAAGTCAGAGAACCACAGCTATATTATCATTGCTGTAACTTGAGGATCCCGATCGCCATCCCCCTCAGAGACCAGCCGGAGCAAGAATCAAGGGCTGTCCGTCCTCTGAATTTGGGGCAATACCAAATCTCCAGTTTCCAGGTGGGTGATGCCAAAACTCTTATGTGACTGAGTTTTTATATATTCTGTGAAGCTTTTGTTGGCTGGAAACTGGTGGCATTAAATTGGAAAATCATTTACTGGCTGCAGCTGCGATCTTGGTCATAGTGACAAGCAAAGAAGAGGTGACAGAGGGACAGCAATGTAAACACTGGCCGCTCTTGACTGTGCTGCGAAACAAGAGCATGAAGTAGGGGAAAGGGGAGAAGGCAAATGTCCGTGTTGAGAGGCCAGAAGTCTGGGGGATTTTCCTTGGGTGGTAATGCCCTTCGCGTTTGTTGTAATTGCAGGTGAAATCTATTTTCCTCTTTATTTTTTTTTATAATTTTTAAATGTCTCTTTATTTTTTTAACTTTTTTTTTTTTTGTATTTTCTAGGGCCACACCCGTGGCATATGGAGGTTCCCAGGCTAGGGGGCCAATCGGAGCTGTAGCCACCGGCCTACACCACAGCCACAGCAACGCCTGATCCTCAACCCACTGAGCGAGGCCAGGGATCGAACCCACAACCTCATGGTTCCTAGTCGGATTCGTTAACCACTGAGCCACAAGGGGAACTCCTATTTTCCTCTTTATAGGGACCTACTTTCTTGCTGAGGGCAGAGCTAGTGTATACTGTGTAATGGCTGAAAGGAAACCTCCCTGATTGCAGCAGGGCCAGGCAGAGTAACAGAATACCCAAGCGGCCTATACAAAGGAGACTTAACCTGCTTGACAAAAGACTCCTTTGCTTACCCCCCAAAAAAACCAGTTTACTCTAATTTATTTCACCCCAGGGTTAGATGTTGTGAATCCTGAGGTGATGACAGCATAGAATCGGCCTTCAAATAGATGACACTCCATCGGAGGGGAGAGGTGAGCAAGTATACTTCTACATACTGTGTGCTGATTGCTGCGTGAACAAGGTACAGTCGGAACACAGAGGGGAGAAGGATTAATTCTGGATGGGGGGGTGGGAGTGTGATCATCAGGGAAGGCTTCATGGACACAGACTCTGGAGCTGGACTTTGGAGGGAGAATAGGTTGGGAGTTAGGGTGGGCTGAGGGTTTTCAGCCTGGACCATGGCTCAGTGGGGTGAAACAACAATATTGTGTATTGTGTACTATCGGTAGTCGGGATAGTTCATGAATCCTTTCATTGCCTTGGAAAAGCGTCAGTCATAGAGTTTCCAGGTATTTTGTTGGGAACCCAACAGTGCGCGTTTGTGCTCTCCAACCAGTATAAAAAGATGAGATGGGAAGTGATGAGAT
Source organism: Phacochoerus africanus (assembly GCF_016906955.1). Classification (NCBI taxonomy): domain Eukaryota; kingdom Metazoa; phylum Chordata; class Mammalia; order Artiodactyla; family Suidae; genus Phacochoerus; species Phacochoerus africanus. Next base: position 82,702,581 of record NC_062547.1, on the reverse strand, counting down.
GGGAAGTGGCAGGGAGGCCCCTGTAGAGTTGAGCAGGGTCGAGGGCCTTTTTAGGCTACACTTAAGGAACTTGACTTTGATCACCCTGATCTGTAGTTGGCAAACCTAGCTGATGACCAAAATTACCTGGGCAGCATCCAAAAACAAATTTTGGGGCCCTTCCTCTAGATGTTCAAATTCGGCAGCTCTGGGTGTCAGCCCTGGTGAACAGGAAGGGAAAGGTGGTCTGGGGGAAAAGAGGCTGGGAAAAGCCCAACGGCAGGAGTGAGCAATCCTGAAAAGCAATCTGAAGAATCAGTTCAGTGGCTTGTGCGGTAACTAGGTTTCTACTCCACATTCTTTTTTTATTACCCCCACTTAAAAGGAATGTTTAGGTTTTCGACACTGGCTTTTGGGCAACATTTTTTTCAGTGGCTGGTATGTGCAAAACTTCTGCTGATGTGCACTGGGGCAATACAAGTGTTAGCAGTGCCGGTCTGGGCTTGGCAGGAGCCCCACCTATGTGTAAAGTTTATTTGGCACAGTAAGAGTTCTCTGAACTAATAACAGTAACGGCAACAAATGAGGCATGATAGGATTTATTAATAAGTACCAGTACAGTAGGTACTTATTCATATGTTTTCCCCCAAATCGATAATAATACATGCCTACTGTACTCTGAAAACTATAAGATGCTGATGAAAGAAATCAAAGATGACACAAAACAGATGGAAAGACATACCATGCTCTTGGATTAAAAGAGCCAATATTATCAAAATGACTATGCCAAGGCAATCTACAGATTCTCAATGCAATCCCTATCAAATTACCAAGGACATTTTTCACAGAACTAGAACAAAAAAATTTTTTTTTGGTCTTTTTGTTTTTTAGGGCTGTACCCATGGCATATGGAGGTTCCCAGGCTAGGGGTCCAATTGGAACTGTAGCCACTGGCCTACGCCACAGCCACAGCATTTTGGGATCCAAGCTGCATCTGTGACCTACACCACAGCTCACAACAATGCTGGATCCTTAACCCACTGAGCGAGGCCAGGGACTGAACCTGCGTCCTCATGGATCCTAGTTGGGTTCACTAACCACTGAGCCACAATGGGAACTCCAGAACAAAATATTTTAAAGTTTTTTTGGAAGCACAAAAGACCCAGAATAGCCAAAGATATCCTGAAAAAGAAAAATGGAGCTGGAGGAATCAGGCTCCCTGACTTCAGACTATATTACAAAGCTACAGTCATCAAAACCATGTGGTACTGGGACAAAGACAGAAATATAGATCAGTGGAACAGGATAGAAAGCCCAGAATTAAACCCATGCACCGAGAGTCAACTAATCTATGATGAAGGAGGCAAGAATATACAATGGAGAAAAGACGGCCCCTTCAATAAGTGGTGCTGGGAAAACTGGACAGTCACATGTAAAAGAATGAAATTAGAACACTTCCTAACACCATACACAAAAATAAACTCAAAATGGATTAAAGACACAGATAGAAGACCAGACACTATAAAGCTCTTAGAGGAAAACATAGGCCAAACACTCTCTGACATAAATGACAGCAACATCTTCTTAGATCCACCTCTTAGAGTATTGACAACAAAAACAAACACATGGGGACTTAAAAGTTTCTGCACAGCAAAGGAAACCCTAAAAAAATGAAAAGATAACCCACACAATGGGAGAAAATATTTGCAAATGATGTGACTGACAAGGAATTAATCTCCCAAATTTATAAACACCTTCTGCAGCTCAATACCAAAAAAATGAACAACCCCATCAAAAAATGAGCAGAAGATCTAAACAGAGAGTTCTCCAAAGATGACATACAGATGGCCAAAAAACACATGAAAAGATGTTCAACATCACTCATTATTAGAGAAATGCAAATCAAAACCACTATGAGGTACTGCCTTACCCCAGCCAGAATGGCCATCATCAAAAAGTCTACAAACAATAAGAGCTGGAGAGGGTGTGGAGAAAAAGGAACCCTATTACACTGTTGGTGGGAATGTAAATTGGTGCAACCACTGTGGAAAACAGTATGGAGATTCTTCAGAAAACTAAAAATCGAACTACCATTTGATCCTGCAATCCCACTCTTGGGCATCTATCCAGAGAAAAACTATGACTCAAAAAGGCACATGTACTCCAATGTTCATCGCAGCACTGTATACAATAGCCAAGACATGGAAACAACCTAAATGTCCATCAACAGAGAAGTGGCTAAAGAAGATGTGGTACATATACACAATGGAATATTACTCAGCCATTAAAAGGAAAGAAATAACGGCATAAGCAGCAACATGGATGGACCTAGAAATTATCATGCTAAGTGAAGTTGGTCAGACAATGAGACACCAATATCAAATGCTATCACTTACATGTGGAATCTAAAAAAGACAGACTGAACTTTGCAGAACGGATACTGACTCACAGACTTTGAAAAACTTACAGTTTCCAAATGAGACAGGTTGGGGTGGGGGGGATGCACTGAAGGTTTGGGATGGAAATGCTATAAAATTTAGTTGTGGTGATTGTTGTACAACTATAAATGTAATAAAATTCATTGAATAATTAATAAATAACTGAAAAAGCATAAAAAATGTGTATCTAAATTTATTTTGCATGTAAATAAAACTAACAGGTACGAATTCCTCTGAGTGAAGACAAAGACTGGTCAGAGTTCCCTTCATGGCTCAGTGGTTAACGAACCTGACTAGGATCCATGAGGTTGCCGGTTCAATCCCTGGCCTTGCTCAGTGGGTTAAGGATCCAGCATTGATGTGAGCTGTGTTGTAGATCACAGATGCGGCTCAGATCCCGAGTGGCTGTGCCTGGCAGCTGTAGCTCCAATTTGACCCCTAACCTGGGAAACTCCATATGCCATGGGTGTGGCCCTAAAAAGCAAAAGGAAAAAAGACAAAGACTGGTGAAGATTGAGCCCACAGGTGCTAATAGTGAGTGTCTATTACAAATGAGCAAGAGAACTTAGAGTGAATCCTTGGGCCAGAAATGATCATTTATTGGAAGTTCTGTTAGGAAGCACTTACAGTTCAAGCACAGCCTTTCATTGCCTTGGGAAAGAGTCAGTCACAGAGTTTCCAGGTGTCTTGTTTGGAACCAAACAATTGGTATTTGGCCTCTCTGACCACTATAAACATAAGAAACATATGATAGTAGTTTCGCCCACAAATTATATGTTTTATATGTTGTGAGCTGACATATGAAATGAATAATATAAGCTGTAATAGGTTCACATCATTAAACATTTTATATCATAATGTGGTAGGTTTTATTTTCCAGTGATAGCAAGTGATGGTATCTCTCACAAGCACTTTTTTTTTTTTTTTTTTTTAGGGCTGCACCCACAGCATATGGATGTTCCCAGGCTAAGTGTCGAATCAGAGCTGAAGCTGCCGGCCTATGCCACAGCCACAGCAACGACAGGTCTGAGCCTGTCTGTGACCTACACCACAGTTCACAGCAACGCCAGATCCTTAACCCACTGAGTGAGGCCAGGATCAAACCCGCAACCTCATGGTTCCTAGTCGGATTCGTTTCCGCTGTGCCACGTCGGGAACTCCCCACATGCATTTTTTACATGGTGATTTTGACACTCTGCTCATTGAGAGTTGGGGTGTCTATGTTCCTCTTATGAATTAAATTGTTTCCTTCAAAGTTCACATGTTGAGGTCCTAACCCCAAGTATCTCAGAACATGGCCTTATTTGGAGGTAGGGTCTTTAACCAAGTTAAAATGAAGTCATTAGGATGGACCCTCATCCAGTATGACCAGTGTCATAAAAAGGGGGGAATTTGGCCACAGAGGCACAGAGAGGGACAGTGATGTGAAGGCATAGGGAGAAGATGGCCATCTCTAAGCCAAGGAGAAAGGTCTGGACAGATCCTTCTCTCATAATCCTCAGAAGAAAATAACCCTGATAATACCTTGATTTGGGACATCTAGCTTCCAGAATGGTGAGATAGTAAATTATTGTTTAAACCACCCAATCTGTGGTACTTTGTTATGGCAGCCTAACAAACCAATACAGTTCCCTCCCCTTGAATCTGGGGGACTTATGACTACTATGGAAATAACATGTGACTTCCTAGAGGTAGGTTATCAAAGGCAATATTGCTTCCATTGGCTCTTTTGAGGGAGGCTGGTAGCCATGCTGTGAGGAAGCCCAGGTCACCTGAAGAGGTAATATGTTGGTATTCTAGTCAACAATCCTAGCTGACAGCTAGCATCCACTGCTACAGATATAAATAAAGACACCTTCAGATGATTTCTGCCCCCAGACCTGGGTTACCCCAGCATTCACATTGTCCTAGCTGAGTCCCCAGGTATTGCAGACCTCTCTCTGTCCCTTGTGGATTCCTAACAAAAGTTGTATGCATAGTAAAAAAAATGGTTTTAAGTCTCTAAATTAGGAAATAATAATTTATTTTAGTAGTTGGCAAAATGTCTTTGTTTGCAAATTTTTATTTTACATGGCTGGTGTTTTTGTTGAAACTGTCAGGTACCTTAGCTCCTAGACGATGGTCCTTATGTCTCAGCCCTTTATGACATTAGGCCCAGACATTAGTCAAGAACAATAGGTGACCATAGTTTGAGTCAATTTAATAGACCTAATGAATGAATTTTAAACAAACCAAATAGGACAGGCTCCTGTGGCTCAGGGGTGACGAGGGTAGGAATTTCAGAACAACTTCTGAGATGGCTAGGTGTTCATTAGCAAGGTTAGTGCAGTTTGCCTGGAGCAGGGGAGGAACCTTAGATCCCAGTAAGGCAGTACTTTCCTCATTTGGAGCATAGTCCAGTGGGGTGGGGGGAGCAGAGGTGCCAATTTGTTAGAGGGGCGATCAGTATTGGCTGTTCTAGAAGAAGACTGGGAAGCAGACTGTGGCAGGATCTAAAATCTCAACCAAATTAGGCAGCACTGCCAGCCTGATTCCTCCACTGTTCAGTGTCTGAATCCCTCACGAGCAGTTAGGAGACATGGACTCATCTGTGCTGAGGAGCTGAGTTCATGAAACTTTAAGTGTCAACATAAGGAGAATGTAATCTGCCCTCTTACTTCCTAGCTCACTCCTCTTTTTGGTTTTTGATTTGCCTTTTCTTGTTTTTAAACAAAATTCATTTTGAAAAATTTCAAATTTTGTCAGGGATGGGGGAATTTTTTTTTTTTTTTTTTTAAGAAAAAGCTTTGTTGAGGAATAATCCACATACAACACACTACACTAAGTCTTAACATAAGTATATACTGGTGGCACCATCACCATAATCAAGATAGTGAATGTAACTATCAGTCCCAAAAGTTTCCTTGGCCATTTAAACTCCTCTCTGTCCTTTCCCACCAGGCTGAGGATGAGGGTGTTTTTTGACCAGCACACTTTAGCCTTGCTTGGGAGGAATATTGCTCCTAGTGGCAGAGTATGGTAATAACACCATGCTTGCTGGGGAAGGCTGTCTCCTGGATGAGGAGAGAAGTGGAAATTCAGATTCCGTACAAGTGGAATGAGGGTGTGTGTGAGTGTGTGTGTGTGTGTGTGTGTGTTTTCTTGCAGGCCTTTTCTTGACTACCCTGGAAAGACCTTATGAGATTGTGGTTCTGTTATCTGGGAACTTGAGTTCAGTTTCTCTTATTGCCACATGCTGTTCACACTGATAGGTGTTGTGCAGGAGATAAGAGGGATGCTTTTCCAAGCAAGCAAGAAAGAGAGGGAGGGAGGGAGGAAGAAGAAAACAGAAAATAACATTGGTGAGCATGCAGATAAATTGTTGGGAATACATAATGGTGTAACAGTAAGGCAATTCCTTTTTTTTTTTTTTAAGTTCCCAAATAAAACTGATTTATTTTTAACTTTTTTTCTTTTTAAGCCTGCACTTGTGGTATATGGAATTCCTGGGCTAGGGGTTGAATCAGAGCTGCAGCTGCCAGCCTACTCCACTGCCTCAGGATCCAAACTGCATCCTCAGCCTGGGCTGCAGCTTGCAGCTATGCCGGATTCTTAACCCACAGGGTGAGGCCAGGGATCAAACACACATCCTCATGGACACTACATTGGGTTCTTAACCTACTGAGCCACAATGGGAACTCCATATTTTTTACTTTTAATCTTAATTTTAAAAAAATTTTATTGGGGTATAGTTGATTTACAATGTAGCTTCAAGTTTACAGCCAAGTGAATCAGTTATACATATATCATTATTTTTTCCCACATAGTTATTATAGAACATTGAGTAGACCTCTCTGTGCTATACAGTAGGTCCTTGTTAGTTATCTATTTTATATATAGGAGAGTATATGTGTTAATTCCATCCTCCCAGTTTATCCCTCCCCCCATGGTTTTCCCTTTGGTAACTCTAATTTTGAAATCTGTGAGTTTGTTTCTGTTTTATAAATAAATGCATTAGTATCATTTTTATTGGATTCCATATATAAGTGATATTTGTCTTTGACTTATTTCACTTAATGTGATCATCTCTAGGTCTATCCATGTTGCTGCACATGGCTGAGAAATATTCCATTGTATATATGTATATATGTGCCATATCTTTATCCATTCCTCTATTGATCAACATTTAAATTGTTTCCATGTCTTGGCAATTGCAAATGGTGCTGCAGTGAACATTGGGGTGCAAGTGTCTTTTCAAATCATGTTTTCTCTGGATATATGCCCAGGAGTGGGATTGTTGAGTCATATGGTAGTTCTATATTTAGTTTTTTAAGGAACCTTCATACTGTTCTCCATAGTGGTTGTACCAATTTACATTCCTATCAACAGTGTAGGAGGGTTCCCTTTTCTCCAAACCTTCTCCAGCCTTTGTTGTGTAGATCTTTTGATGATGGCCATTCTGACTGGTGTGAAATGATACTTCACTGTGGTTTTGATTTGCATTTCTCCAATGATTATGACGAGTATCTTTCTGTGTGATTTTTGGCCATCCATCTTCTTTGGAGAAATGGTAATTTAGATCTTCAGACCATGGCAATTCCTTAAAAATAATCATATAATCTAGCGATTCCACTTCTGAGTATATTCCCCAAAGAATTGAAAGCAGAGACTCAAAGATATATTTGTACACTCATTTTCATAACATCATTATTCATAATAGCCAAAAAGTGGAAGCAGGAGTTTGTGGCTCAGCAGCAATGAACCCACATAGTATCCATGAGGACTCAGGTTCAATCCCTGGCCTCACTCAGTGGGTTAAGGATCTGACGTTGCTATGAGCTGTGGTATAGGCTGCATACATGGCTTGGATCCTGTGTTACTGTGGCTGTGGTATAGGCTGGCAGCTGCAGCTCCAATTAGACCCCTAGCCTGGAAACTTCCATTTGCCATGGGGGTGGTCCTAAAAAGACAAAAAAAAAAGTGGAAGCAACCCAAGTGTCTGTCTATGGATGAATAGATAAGACGAATGTGATATATACATACAATAGAATATCACTGTATTAAAAAGGAAGGAAATTCTGATGCATGTTGCAACATGGATGAATCTTGAAGACATGCTAAGTGAAAAAAGGAAAGACATGCTAAGTGAAAGGACAAATATTGTATGATTCCACTTCTATGAGGTACCTAGAGTACTTAAGCACATGGAGAAATTAGAATGGTAGTTACCAGGGGCTGGGGGGAAAGAGGGGGATGGGAGCTACTGCTTAATGAGTACAGAGTCACAGTTTTACAGGATTAAAAGAGTTCTGTCCATGGGCAGTGATAACGGCGGCATAGCAGTGTGAATATACTCAATGCCACTGAAAGTACACTTAGAAATGGTTAGGATGGTAATTTTATGTCACATGTATTTTACAATAATAATAATAACAATAAATGAGAGAAAAGAGAAAGTTCTGTGTGGAATATCTGGCCTGATCAGAAAGTTAAAGTGGACATGCTTAACTTTTTTCTAAATTTTAAAACTAATGCATGCAACAGAGAACTTCAGCCATTTTGATAATATTTTCTTTCTTAAATCAAGCAGTTGTACCTTGGTGTTTTGTATTTTAAAAATATATATCTTTTCACCTACAATATATCACAAACCAAAATTCAGGAAGTAAAAGTGCTTATTCATTCAACAAATACTTTGGAGGTGCTTAGTCTAGGCCTGGCTAACTGCCCCTGTTTTGTTTGTTTGTTTGTTTAAGCTTCATTGAAAAACAGTTGATTTACAAGGTTGTAATAATTTCTGCTGTACAACAAAGTGATTCAGTTATACATGTACAGATACCCATTTTCTTTCAGATTATTTTCCCACATAGGTTAGCACAGAATATTGGGTAGAGCTACAGCAGTAAACAAAGCTGACACAATTCCCCCCTTCATGGAGCTTACAGTCCTGTGGAAGGGTCGTTTGGATGGAGCACTTTTTATACAAATGATTATTTATTTGAGATCCATTCCTAGAAGCAGAATCACTGGGCCCAACAATATAACGCTATAAGGCTCCTAATACATGCTGCCAAATGCCTTCCAGCCCCATCAGCAAGCAGTAGGGAAGTCCGTTTCCTCACACTTTACCAGCTTAGGTCTCTTCCCCCACTTTGGGGGGAAAAACAGTATTTGTCTAATTTGCATTTCTCTAATGACTGGCGGTTAATATAAACAAGGTAGAACAGTCTTTAAACATTCGTTGTCTCCCTATTCTTCAGATACCCTTATTTAAAAAATCAATTTGTAAGGACTATTTTTGATTTTATTAAAATTCTCCAGGTCACATTTGTTGCAGTTATTTCTCCCATCTGGTCTTCTTCCCTTTGCTTCCATTTATATCTATTTTTACACAATTTTTAGATAGCAAAAAACCATCCATCTTTTTCTCTATGATTTATTCCATTCTTTGATGCTTAAAAGTGTTTACCCATTCCAAGATCCAACTCCTGTATTTTTCTTCATTAAAAATGGCCTCATCATTTGCATTTATTTTCAAATAAAATATTACATCTGGGGAACAAGAGGAGGAGAAAACACCTAGATTTTGAAAAACCCTCCCCAAGTGAGATATCCTTGTTGTCCTCTCCCCACTTCTAAAGAACCACCAGTTTTAGTCGCTTGGAGTTTATTTTAATATGTGGGATAAGTGTCTACCTTTGTGTGTGTGTGTGTGTGTGTGTGTATACACGTGTACACACACGCCCAAGAAAAGTTAATCAACTGTCCTATAAAATTTACTGAAAAACTCCTTCCTTCCCTCTCTAAACTGTCATATGCTAAGTAATCCATGTTCACAGTTTATGGCCTGTTTCTGGACTCTACAGTTTTCACCATCACTCTACTCTTATGTGAGGTCCCCATTATTTCGATTACTGTAGCTACTTACTAATGTTTAGTAAGGCAAGCTCCAATGCCCAACTACTCTTCTTTTTCAAAATTTTCTTGGTTATTCTCGTTTATTTCCTCTTGATATAACCTTTGAACAAAGTTTTTCAAAGCCACAATAAATGGTATTACAGTTGCCCTAAACTCATAAATACCAACACCTTTAAAATAGCCTTTAGGCCCATGTAATTATAGTGGTTATATAGAAGAGCACGTGACTTATCTATATTTGTTTCACACCAGCAAAGCCTTGCTAAGCATAGCCAGCCAGGAAACAGGCTAAACACTGCATATGGATATAAAGATGGCTTATAGACATCTTCTGAAAGAGGTCACCTGTATAACTAATCCAAGTCAGAACAGTGTGGATGCAACAGGAGATGCAGGTGAAGGTACAATTTGATACATTTTGACACGTAGGCACCTATGAAATTGTTACCACAGTCAAGGTAATAAACATAATCATCACTCCTACATTTTCCTTGTGCCCCCTGTAATCCATTCTGCCATTTCCCCCACTACCTCCAGGCAATCACTGATCTGCTTAGCATCAGTCTAGACTTTATATACATAGAATACACTCATTTTTGTCTGACTTCTTTTACTCACCATAAAGATTTTGTGATTTATTCATCTTGTGGCATGCATCAGTCGTTCCTTTCCTTTTATTGTTGAGTAGGATTCCGCTTTGTGGAGAGGCCACAGTTTGTTTATTGACTCACCTGGTAAAGGACATTTGGGGTGTTTCCACTTTGGGGCTATTACTGATAAAGCTGTTGTGAATATTCATTTACAAGTCTTTGACCATATGCTTTTGTTTTTCTTGTGTAAATATTTAGGAATGGAATGACTGGGTCATGGAGTGGTATATTTTTAACTTTTTAAGAAACTGCCAAATTATTTTCAACGTCGTTGTACCATTTTGCCTTCCCACCAGCAGATGCTAAGGCAGTTCAGCCTGTCAACAAACAGCACTAGAACAACTGGATATACACTTGCAGAAAACAAAACAAAACAAAAAGAGCTTCTATCCATATCTTATGCCATATCTATACCAAAATTTATGCAAATGGATTACTGACCTAAATGTAAAGCCTAGAACCATAAAACTTGTAGGAGAAACTACTTTATTGTTATTATTTTTGGCTGTGGCTGCGGCATGTGGAAGTTCTTGGGCCAGGGATCGAACCTGCACCACAACAGTGATCTGAGCTGCTGCAGTGGCAATGCCAGATCCTTAACCTGCTGCACCACAAGGAACTCCAGTACAAGATATTCTTAATAGAGCAGCCAGAGGAACCCTTGAACCCATGCCATAGCAGTGACCAGAGCCCCAGTAGTGATAAATGCTAGGTTCTTAACCCACTGAACCACAGAGGAATTCCAAACTTTTTTTTTTTTTTTTTTTACTGTGACCCACACTAACAGATTTCATTTGGCATGGCAACTCATTATACACAAATACATAAAAACGAAATTATAAAAACAACCAAAGTAAACGTTTCACAAACTCTTCTTAGCATTATTATGTATTGTGAGGTGCTATTTTCTAGTTTACTCTAGTCTATTGTATTCCATCCTATCCCCTCCCATTCTCTTGCAATGCTGACTGCAACTCACTAACTTGATTTCACCAGCCAGAACTTCCTCAAACTGACCTTCAAATCCATTCTTCAGCTATATCCATCATTTTATTTATTCCATTGATTTATTCTTTATCTCCTCTATTACATTCTTCCTATTCAATATTTCCACTAGGATTTTAAAAAATACTTAATTTTCATGCTTCAGATAATATAAACTGTTCGGTGTATAGTCTTTCTTTCACTCTAATTGTGCTCTTCTGGTGTCTCAACTCGGCAATTTGGAAATTTCTCATTGGGAAAAATCTGGAAAACAGGAGAGTACAATATAAATAATGAACTAAAAACCATCCATAATTTCACCTCCTGGAAATAACCAGTTGTCATTTTAGTGCATTTCCTTCTAGTCATACAATTTATGTGTCTAGTATATAAATAATTGATAAAGTATTACATATAATTTTCTATCTGGACTTTTCATTTGCCATTAATTTTGACTTTTTTTCCCAAGTTATTAAAATTGTTCACAGAGTTAAATTTTAATGATTATAAAATATTCCATCTTAAGGACATATCGTAATATATATAATTCTTAGGCACTTAGAATGTTTCCAATTTTTGCCCTTAAAAAAAATCACTACAGGAGTTCCCGTCATGGCGCAGTGGTTAATGAATCCAACTAGGAACCATGAGGTTGCGGGTTCGGTCCCTGCCCTTGCTCAGTGGGTTAATGATCCGGCGTTGCCGTGAGCTGTGGTGTAGGTTGCAGACGCGGCTCGGATCCCGTGTTGCCGTGGCTCTGGCGTAGGCCGGTGGCTACAGCTCCGATTCAACCCCTGGCCTGGGAACCTCCATATGCCGAGGGAGCGGCCCAAGAAATAGCAACAACAACAACAACAACAACAATAACAACAACAACAACAACAAGACAAAAAAAATCACTACAATAATTTTTTTTTCTTTTTAGGGCTGCACCTCTGGCATATGAAGGTTCCCAGGCCAGGGGTTGAATCAGAGCTGCAGCTGCCAGCCTACACCACAGCCACAACAATGCAGAATCCGAGCGGCCTCTGCAACCTACACCACAGCTCATGCCAATGCCAGATCCTTAACCCACTGAGTGAGGCCAGTGATAGAACCTGCATCCTCATGTATACTAGTAGGGTTCATAACCCACTGAGCCACAACGGGAACTCCTACAACAAATATTTTTGTCCATAAATCTTTGCTTTTGTTTCCCATTGTTTCCTTAGACTAGATTCCTAGAGTAAATGAATTAAAGAAAATGGTACTTAAGAGCCAAGCTTCGTATTGCCAAATTATTTGCTAGAAGGCTTGTGCCACTTAACACTTTACACAGTGAGCATATGATTGAGTTCCTACCATCACACCATCATCTTCATGTAATTTGGTAATTTGATAGAGGAAAATGGCATTTCAATATTTTCTAATTTGCATGCCTTTTATTACTAGTGATCATTCATTATTTGCATTTACTCTTCTGTAAATTTGGGGTTCAAGACCTTTCTCAGTTTTTTTTCCTGCTCTGGAAGGCTGCCAACCAAAGCTTTCTAGCAAAAGCGATTTACTCAAAGGTGCCTCTAGTGGAAGATATCTAAAGTGATTTTTGCACAGGGGACAACAATCTTCCCCTTTCCTCTACATACCCGCCCCCCAACTTGATGTCAGATGGTGGTGTCAGGTGCAAGGTTGCCCCTGAGGGTAGACATTGAGCTTTTGGTGTGTTTGCATAGGTAGAGCATAGAAGTGATGCTTCAGCCTTGGTTTAATCCTGAACATCAGGCTAAAAAGTGTGTGTGTGAGAGAGAGAGAGAGAAAGAGAGGGCAGAGAGAGAAAGATACTGTACACATTTTAAGCACACATGAGACAAGGCTTTCTCATGGTCTTGTAAGGATTCTTTTCATTCTCAGTTTGTCCTGTAGACAACTGCACCCCTAGATTCCTTTTAAAAAGCCCCATTCTGTGCTTTGTCCAGACCAGGAAGCCCCTGGATAAACTACAAATGAAAATTAATAAATGAACCCTTTCTGGATGTGGAAATATTGGGGGTTTATTCAATTCTTATTTCAGAAATAAAAATACTAAGTATATTTCCAGGAAATTAATATATTAATCAGTGTCAATAAACACAGCCACTAACATGTACTCTTGAGGGTCTTGTATTAAAAGCCACTTGGAAGTGGAGAAGCTCTTTCCAGAATGGTGCTGTATATATTTTACAGTTAAATTCACAATTAAAAAAACCTTTCAACTTTGAGTTTTGGGGCGACAAATTTAACTTTGTGCCACTGTAAACCGCTGAGGTCCAGAGCTAAATAAGTCTGTGTTGGTGTGTGTTGGGGCAGGAGGGCTAGTCTAGGTTAACTGTGGTAATGAAAATTCCTGAGTCAGCGTAAATAATTTTCCTGTTATAAAACACAGATTTAGACCTTTGCTGACATTCTGAATTCTTAAGAATTTCTGAATCCTACTCAGCCATGCAGTACTTGTTTAAGGAGCTCTTGTGCAAGCGCAGACTGCCTAGTAAGTCTCAGGAGGCCACTAAAATATCTTCTTCACAAAGGAATCTCACCTCCCAACTGCACTGCCTGGTGATGAACCATTTGAAGCTGGATTATGGCATTTTATCAACAGAATGCCTGGCTTAAAATGCTTCTACTCTAGGGAGAGCTACCAACCACTGCCAGCCAGGAATACCTTGCCTTGAACTTATTTTCAGACTACCTACCTGGTCCTGAATAAATAGATTTGGGGGGGAGGGGCGTGGAAAGAGCCTGGTCTGTGAAATCCTGTGTTGGGAGAGGCTGCTAGAACGGAGACAGGAGGATGGACGTTTTCTGTCTGCCTCAATAATGCCTCCATAATGGCTAGCAGCAACTCTCAGAGCCTGATTCCTCAGCCATCATGGGGAGGTACCCACTTGACCGGTTTTTGTGACCTTGAAATTAGCTTAGTGGCACATGCGAACCAACACTCAGGGCAGGTAATATTACACCACAGGGGAATGCTGAAGTTGAGGGCCTGGACAGCCAGAGAAACATTTTAAAGTCATCTTGGGCCACAAGGATATAGGACAGGTAAGAAGGCATAAAAAGGATGTAAAAGGTGTGGGGGGAGGATGATCACAATTTTGTCAGGAGCTAATTCCAAATCTTAACTCCCACTGCTCCGCCCCCCCCCCAAGATAATGTGCAGAGCCTGTCTGAAAGTCTCAAAATTGTGTGCACGTTAAGGTTACAAATCCAGAAGGAGAAGGGCACAGCAGAAGACAATGAGGGTCCTTTGAGGATTTCTGGGATGGAAAAGATGTAGGAAAAAGAACAAACATATCTTGATGCAGTGCCTGCTGCATGCAGAGTGTTACAAAGAACTAGGTGAATGAAGATTCAAGAACCAACAAAAGGTGGAGACAACTCAAATGTCCACTGAATGATGACTGAATACACAAAATGTGGTATACATGATAACAGAATTATTCAGCCTGAGGAATGAAATTCTGATACATGCTACAACATAGATGAAACTTGGAAACTTTATATTAACTAAGTGAAATACGCCAGACACAAAGGGTAAATATTGAAAAACCCATTTATATGAGGTAGCTAGAATAGTTCATAGAGACAAAGTAGAATAATGGTTGCCAAGATTCTGCCAGGAGGAAGTGTCCTATACTGAGTTTCAGTGTGGATGATGGAATAATTTTGGTGATGTACTTACTGCCTCTGAACCGTACACTTAAAGTGGCAAGTTTTATGTTACTTATATTTTAACATGCACACACTGAAAAACAAAAACAACGAAAGAGCTCTTTTGGCCTTCAGACGCTAGAGTTTAGGAAAGAAGGGAAGGTATCTACATAGAGAAGATCAGCGCAGGATGAAAGAATGGAGCCCAAGACAGGCAGAGACCCCGAGGCAACGCGCACTTTTTGGCTGGGGACTCACAAAGCATTTCACACTGGGCATAATAATTATTTATTTACCTGGCTTCCCCTTGAGACGTGAGTCACATCAGGAACTCGCGTTTCATTCTTACTCTCTCCAGAAGCCAGAGTGCCAGGCACAAAGTAGTATCTCAGTTCAGGCGATTAGAATGACTCTTGGAGGAAGGACGCAGCCGCCAAGTTTGGAAACGCATTCACCTTCTCGTTCACTAGTAAATGCCTGGGAGGCACTAGGG
Source organism: Phacochoerus africanus (assembly GCF_016906955.1). NCBI lineage: Eukaryota > Metazoa > Chordata > Mammalia > Artiodactyla > Suidae > Phacochoerus > Phacochoerus africanus. The sequence continues at coordinate 82,687,474 of NC_062547.1, read as the reverse complement.
GCCAGAGGGAGTAGTCCAGGTTCCTGCCCTGAGAGTTTATGCCCCCAGGTCTCTGCCCCCGAAGGAAGCCCCTGGACCATGCGGAGCTCGCGGTCCTGGGTCCGAGGGCAAAGGGCTGAGGCTGTGCCTCCTGAGGGTCCTCGCGGTCTCATCTGCTCCAGGATTCGGATAACCCAGGGAGGGCTCTCGGAGGGCCCAAACCGCCGCGGGAAAGACTCCGAAACCTGCAGCACAGGGAAACGCCTCCGTGCGCGTCCAGTGGCCCCAGAGAAGGCGACGTAGGGCCTCGAGAAAGAATGAGCCTTGCCACGGGAAGCCCAGAGAGAGGGAAGAACGCGAGCTCACCGGCCACACTCGCAAAACGCCCGCTGCGTTCCAAGCTTCGGCTCGGGGCCAGCCCTGCGCCAGCTCCGCGCCGCGCCGCCACCAGGAGGCGGCCTCCCCCGCGCGGGCACCACCCTGCCTGCGGGAGCTCCGCAGCTTTCCGCGTCCGCGCGAGCGCCGCGCGCCGGAGGCAGGTCGCCGTGTAGTCCCCCCGGCCGGGTCACGGAAAATTCTCGATGTTGTCCCAGCTTGCGGGGAGATGGTGGTGGCAGTGGCGGTGGCGTGTGTGTGTGTGTGTGTGTAGACTTCTCAGGGGAGGCCGAGAGCTGGGAGGCCATTAGGGCGGGAAGCCCACGGGTAGGGGACAAGGGAGGCGAAAGGAGAACGCGCGGGAAATGAAATTCTTGCGTTTCCGCGCTCCAAGAATTTCGCGAGCGCGGAGCTGAAAGTGGCCTACGTGTAACTTAACTAAAGCAAACAAAGCAAGTGGCACGCCGAATGTGAGGCTTTACAGTAAAGCTCGCTCAAATCTCTCTTAACGCTCTCTGTCCCTGCTGCGCTTCTCCTGTGTTGATCTTCCGTTCTGACCTTCAGTAAATCCTAACGCGTTTCCCTGAGTTGCCAGAAGATAATTTGCCACGTTTTTCAAAGGTTTCCAGGGAAGGCTCTTAACCCTTTGGGGAAGGGCCTTTGGGCAAAGTTACAAATGGAACGCAAAGGCAATCTCTGCGCCCTTCTTGGTCAGACAAGTTCATGGCAGTAGAACAGAACAGCATGACGGCTGTAACTGATCATCCAAAGTAACTAATGGTCTGCGAACAAATTCTTGCTCTCCCTTCCTCCCCGTTTCAACTTTAAATACTTCGCCGCACACCAACACTCAGTGCAGCGAAAATCGTGGTGTTTATTTAGATATCGACTGAGTACTTACAAAACTTAAACTTTCAAATGTTAAAGTGAACTCCTTGGTAAGGACTCCTGGCTACATCAACAAAGCAATGTAATGCCTGATTAATAGTGCTGATTAATGTTGGCCAGGTTAATGCTGAGCCCATTACAATAATTAAATTGTTCAGCCATATATCAAAGGAGAGTCAATGAAAAAATAATTTATTTAGACTTTGAGGCATTCTCATGATCTTTCAAAGATCTATGATGGACGGTATGGGTCATTTGTAACTGTAACTGGTGGATAGCTGTCTTCAGCAACAAAAATTTGATTTAAAAAGAAGCTCTTGGATGGGGAATCAGTCTATTTTTGAGGCTCTGTAATTGATAAGGAGAGTGATGAAACGTTCACAACCTGAAAAGTGCTTGGTCCATAAAATGATATACACAGGGGGCAGCCGATGATTGTTCCTACATAAAGTCACTGATTTTTGATTCTCAGTTTTTGTCAAGGGGTCATTTTAATAAGAAAGGTAAAATTTTGAGGCAAGGTCCCCACTTTGAAATAAAAGTGTTTTAGAAAAAACCCCCAAAGTTATAGCTATGTGAGTATGAATTCCACAAGCTCTTTTTCCACTAGCCAAAATAAAAATGAGTTGGTGATAGAGATTGTTGTCCTTAAAATACTATTGTATTTGAATTTATTTCCACTACCTTGTCACCTGAAAAGGAAAACTGAGTTGAACAAAACTTGAATCTTATTTTAAAAAATTATTTCGTTTCTTCTCACCAGTACCTTTTGGAAATATCTAAAATATGGATTAAAATACATTTTTTAAAAGCTGGTGTGAAAGTTTTTATTTATCATTGTCGTTTCTATTAGTAAGCCTGGCTAAGTAGAAATAAGTGTATATGTTTAGTAATTTAAGTATTTTGAGATTACTGTGGATGGTTGTTTAGAATCATCTGATAACTATGGGATTTCTTACCCTATTATGAAAGAACTTTTGTGCGTGGTTTCTAGATATATTTTTTGGTGCACATTTGGGTTTTCACTAAAAATTTCTATTTCTTCTCTGCATCCAATAATTACTTTCTTCATTCCCATGAAATTTGTCAGATCCTCTCATTAGAGTGGCTTAGTCTAGCTGTCAAGTTTCTAGGGCATTCAATTGCAGATAAGTGACTAAAACGCCAGCCAAAGAGCATTTTTTCTTAACAGATGGTGGAAAACAAACGTCTTTTGGAGAAGAACCGAAGGGGATAGGTTAAAAGGTCAATAAACAATTATTTTTGTGCTGAAACTGGGGGGGCTTTCTGGTCACATTCAGTGGGGAGCCGCTCGCCCAATCTGGGGGATATGGAACAATCCAACAGACCTCAAGGCTGTTGCCCAGGGACCACCTCAGACAGTGGGGGGGTTATCTCCCGTCTCGACGGCTCGGACGGGCCACTGAGTGGTCAAACCGTCGTGTCACAGGAGTGCTTCTGCTGAAGTTAGGCTTGAGGGCTAACTGAAGAGGAGGAGACGGGAACACTAACCCGTGCAGCGGCCCTCGGTCAGACCACCGCGGAGTGCGAGCCGGTCTCAGCCCCTTTGGCGAGGAATGGTGGGGTCCTGTCTCCTCCCCCCTCTTCTCAGTCGCTGCTCTCCTACGGGTGAACTTTCTCTCCCGAGCTGGGCTGATTTTCTAGGCTTTCTTTCCCTGGCCTCGGTAGGGCTCTGACGTGCACACCATGTGACAGGCTTCCTTCTGCTATAAGCCGAGGAAAGGTCCGCCCTCTCCTGGACTCAGCCCTCTCCTCGCCGAGCTCTGTCCCTAGACTCTCAAACGTCCCGCAAGCTCCCGGGCTCCCGACGCTTTTGACTTGCTCGCCTGGGGCCCCGCCCCCCCCTCCTCCACTGACCCGGCGAGGGGCGCCGGGAGAGAGGAAAGTCAAGTCCCCCGCCCCGGCCGGGTGCGCAGGGAGCCAAAGGAGCGCGGAGATCGTGGGTCTACCGCAGCGGCGCAGGAGTTACAAAGTCGCAGCGCCAGCCTCGGCCGCCACCGGGCTACCCCGGCGCAGCTTGAGCAGCGGCGGCGCCCCCCCCCCTCCCCCGCCCCAGCGTGGCGCCCCCGGGCCAGGCCCGCCGCCCGGGACCTAGGCTGGGACGCGGCGGGAGCCGGGAGCCCGGCGCCCCTATGGGCCGCCTCGCCGCCGCCAAACCACAGCTATGACCCTGAGCACGGAGATGTCCGATGCCTCAGGCCTCGCCGAGGAGACAGACATCGACGTGGTGGGGGAGGGCGAGGACGAAGACGATGAGGAAGAGGAGGACGACGACGAGGGCAGCGGTGGTGGGCCTCGGCTGGCTGTCCCCGCGCAGCGGCGGCGGCGGCGGCGCCGCTCGTACGCCGGGGAAGACGAGCTAGAGGACCTGGAGGAGGAGGACGACGACGATGACATCCTGCTGGCCCCGCGAACAGGTGGCTCCCCGGCTCCCCTGGGCCCGGCCCCTGTGGCAGGGGCCGGGGCTGGTGGCGGCGGCAGCGCGGGCGCTGGCGGCAGCGGCGGGGTGAGCGCTGGCGGCGGCGCCAAGAACCCCCTGGTGAAGCCGCCGTACTCGTACATCGCGCTCATCACCATGGCCATCCTGCAGAGCCCCAAGAAACGGCTGACGCTGAGCGAGATCTGCGAGTTCATCAGCGGCCGCTTCCCCTACTACCGGGAGAAGTTCCCTGCCTGGCAAAACAGCATCCGCCACAACCTCTCGCTCAATGACTGCTTCGTCAAGATCCCCCGCGAGCCCGGCAACCCTGGCAAAGGCAACTACTGGACGCTCGACCCCGAGTCCGCCGACATGTTCGACAACGGCAGCTTCCTGCGCCGGAGGAAGCGCTTCAAGCGGCAACCGCTGCTCCCGCCCAACGCCGCCGCCGCGGAGTCACTGCTGCTGCGCAGCGCGGGGAGCGCTGGGGGCGCGGGGGACCCAGCGGCAGCCGCCGCGCTCTTCCCGCCGGCGCCCCCACCGCCCCCGCACGCGTACGGCTACGGCCCCTACGGTTGCGGCTACGGCCTTCAGCTGCCACCCTACCCGCCGCCCTCCGCCCTCTTCGCCGCGGCTGCGGCTGCCGCCGCCGCCTTCCACCCGCACTCACCCCCACCGCCTCCGCCACCGCACGGGGCGGCTGCCGAGCTGGCCCGGACCGCCTTCGGCTACCGGCCGCACCCGCTTGGCGCCGCCCTGCCCGGCCCCCTGCAGGCCTCGGCGGCCAAGGCGGGCGGCCCGGGCGCCTCGGCGCTGACGCGTTCGCCCTTCTCCATAGAGAGCATCATCGGGGGCAGCCTGGGCCCAGCCGCCGCCGCCGCCGCCGCGCAGGCCGCCGTCGCCGTGCAGGCCTCGCCCTCCCCCTCGCCTGCGACGCCGTCCGCGCCGGCGCCCGGGTCAGCCGGCGGCGGCTGCGCGGCTCAAGCGGCAGTGGGCCCGGCCGCTGCGCTCACCCGCTCCCTCGTGGCTGCCGCGGCGGCAGCCGCCTCCTCAGTCTCCTCGTCGGCCGCCCTGGGGACTCTGCACCAAGGGACTGCCTTGTCCAGTGTCGAGAACTTTACTGCTAGGATCTCAAATTGTTAATAACGCTATGTTAGCGCGCTTGAGAAAGAGAAGGTAGGAATCCCAGCTCCTTTTTTCATCTGGGTGTTTTGTGTTTTGTTCCCTCCTCCCGGCGCGGACCCTCCCTACCTCGCGCCCCCATTTTCGCAGCTTTGGATTCTCAGATGAGACTCTGTAGGGCAACTGCTCGGGCGCGCTCTTCGGGTCCCTGTATTTATGCAAACTCGCCCTTTGCTGCGGCCCTGCAGCCTGGGGTGGGGAGGAAGAGGGTGATGGTGGGGACCGCCCTGTCCAGGCACAAGGGGCTTCCTTGACTTTGGGAAATTTTTTAAAAAGTCTAAGCCTTTTTGAGGTCTAGAGAGTTTCAGGTCCCCGAGTTTAAAAAGAGAAAATCAGTAATGTTCAAAAGAAGAATAATACAAAAATAGTAAGGGTCCCGAAGAATGCCAGAGAGGCAATAGTTTTTCATTTGAGGACACTTGTCTGGTGTACTTTTTCATGAAAAGGAAAAAATGATTAACGAACATGTTTACACAAGGAAAAAAGTCAAAATGATCATTTCTTACTTTAACCTGTGTTTTGTATCATAACAGACATGCGGAATTTTTATTTTGTACTTACTGCGTATTCTTTACAAGGAGTATTGTAAATTTTACTGGCAATTATTATTGTACCATTCTAATGTAAGATTTTTACACTTTTTTTTTTCAGAAATAAATGCTTAATTTTCAAAGAAAATCCACCAAAAGAATTGGCTTCAGTCGTCCCCTTCTTAGTTTATTTTCTTTTCTGTTAAAAAAAGTTTCCTTGTGAGATAAGTAGGAACCCATTATAGAACAGAAAAATAATATTTTCAAAGAGAATTTAACAAAAGTATCGTGCTGTGATTTTTCATTCTTTCTAAGTCAAAACCATTGCAGGAGATCAGAAATTATTTTTAAATAACTAGAAATAATGGTTACTTTGATATACCTTTTCAAAACTTACTCTATTCCATTTTGAAGCTCATGGAGTCTATTTAAAATGGAAGCTGCCATTACTCTAAGATATCTTTATAGTAATTACATTTTGGATCTTCCCACTTCATTTAATTTCCACTCACTTTTGAGCATAATATTGTATATATTTGTAAAAACTCTGCACCATAACATATTGTAATGGAAGTAACATGAGCAAGTAGGTAATTTTTAGATTAAAATTTATTAGAAAGAATTTAATAGAGATGATCATCAGTTAAATGGCTTTAAAGTCGGAATAAGAAAATATTTACATATGTAAAATAAGTTGAAAACGCTAGTATATAAAGCTATTTTCTTGGCAGAAAGGATTCCAGTAGTTGCATAAATAAGTTTTTATCTTAAAAGGCAAACTTAACATCAAAAGCTTAGTTTAAGTGAACAATTTAGGGTACACAAGGAAAACATTCAATTTTATAATAGTATATTATTTAAAAAAAAAGAAAACATCAAGTGTTTATCAAACTACTTATATTTATACGATTTGGATGACTTAGAATGTCTTTTTTCAAATTTTATTTTCATTAACTACTTATTGCAGACAATTTATAGTTCTCTGAAAAAAATGTGACCCTAGTTTTGATTACTATGATGTTATTGTGGGCTCCAGATAAAACCAAGGCTTGTGTAATATGTAATTAAATGCCTAAGATCAGTGAGTTGCAGAGGTTAAATCTGTTAATTCCCCCCCAAATATCTAGATCGGTATATATCTGAAAAGCTGGAGATTTAACCTAGCAAATTAACAAAGACTGCTTTATAGACCAGTATTTTCGATGTGACATTCACTCTTGTTGCTCTGTCCTTCCCTCTTTTTAGGGAGGAAAAAAACTGACCCTCATAGCTTCAGAATTAAGTTCTGGGTTTTTTCCTAGGACATATTTGAGAGAGATTAAATGAGTTTAAAATAAACACAATCACCCCTCCAATTTACCACTAAATATATAGTTACAAGTTGAAATTCGTTAGACCAAAACCTCACATGCAAAGTTACTTTTACCCTCGCCCAACTAAGAGAAAGAAGGCAAACTGGAACCCAGAACGTGCTGATGCCACTGCCGCCCAGGCATCTGGGGGAGAGGCGTTAGTAGCGGGAACTCAAACCGCACAGCCACTGCTGGCGGACCTCGAAGTCTTCTGTACTGCATAGATCTGAAATTTATATCTGAGTGTAATTATGAAGAGAGAGTGAAAGTATAAAACCGTGTCTACTATTATTTGCATGATGCTTGGTCCGGAAAGCTGGGAATCTCGGCTAATCCCTCTCTCTGTTCAGATTCCCGCATCTTTAACAAAGTGCGGGGACGGGCTCCACCTCCCTGGTCGTCTGTGCTTTTCAGGGAATGGCCAGAAGGCCTGGGCGATCCAGCACTGGCCTCGATCTGGGTTCCGGAGCGAGGGTCCGGCTAGCCGCGCCACAGCATCGTGAGCCCTGAGCCCTGAGCAAATGTAAAACAGACCCGCCTGCCTCGGTCTCGAGTTTTACGTCCTGCGAGTTCAGCTGCTCCACGCTCCGGGTTTGGGCTTCCACCGACGGTTTTGCTGGCTCCGCGGGCCTGGCCGATGGGCGGACGACATGTGGCAAAGCGAAGGCCATGGGCGGGCGAGGGGAGGGTCGTGAGCCGCTAGGTGAGGGCCGCGGGCAGAAGAGTTGTGGGCCGTGGGCCGCAGCGCGGGGCGCGCCCCGTCAGGCCGCGGGGCGAGCAGGTGCTGGAACAAAGGCCGCCGGGCCGCCTGGCTACCGCGGCCTTTGATGGGCAAGGACGTCTCCTCCCGGGGCTCCTCATTCGCATGCAAATCCAACTCTGGTCCCCTTTTCTTTGAAGGCAAACAGAAGGATGTTTGTGTGTTTGTAAGGACGAAGCCTGCTTGAACAAGCCTTCCTCAATAGGCTGGGTCTCGAAAAATAAACCAGTTGGACAAACATTGGCCACCAGCTCTCCTCCTCCCGACTACAAAGTGTGGATTTGCTACAACTCATTAACCCGACGCTTTTCTCCCCTTCTCCTTGTTTCTCCGCTCATCAAACGCCCCCGTAGAGCCTGGAGACAAATGACCGAAGCGCAGTCGGGAGGGAATTGCAGTTAATAGGGAGAGGGATATATTGGGGCTAATGGTTCAGGCAGCTCCCGGAGAAGGACCACACAAAAAGGAACCTCTCCATTCAGGGCTCTGTTGTGCTGCAGAGATTTAATCTGCAGCTAGATTTAGCCAAATGTTATCTATTGCGGGGGTAATGAAGCCCTTATGGATTGAATTGCTCCTTGTACCACACATGGTGTCACGACCTTAGATCATTTCTTGGTTGATTTCTTTTTTCTTTATTGGGTAATTATTTTATTTCTTTAAAATAAGAAGCTAGGGCTTCTGCTCAACAATGTGTTTCCTCTCCATCCCCACCCTGTGAATTTATTTAGAGGCACTTCCCTTCCTCTTAAAAATGGGAAAAAGAAACTGAGGAGGGAAAGGGAAAAAAATTGTGAGAACTTTCCCCATTTTTTACTCACCAAGGCGTCTCGTTTGCACTTCTCTACTTTCCTGTCCCCTACTCAGTGGCCCATTCCTGCCCAAACTTTCTGCTGATGGAATTGGAATTTGGAGTGTATTTGGTATCATACTGCTTACAGTGAATGTAGTAAGCATTCTTTTGAGGGAAAGATTTCTGCCCTTCACAGTTTTTTTTTTTTTTTTTTTTTTTTTTACCCACCATTTCTTCCCATACCCCATCCTCTGAGAGAGCTGGGGGAGGTGGTTATTCTGATGGAAGGTGATTATTTTGATGGAATACCAGCCTGTGTCATTTATTAAAGGGTGTCTGAGGCCAGTGGTTGTGCCTGTTTTGTTTTTCTCTTTCTGGCCCTGGTGGCTCTGATTTCCTTGCTTGACTGAGGACCAAGCTTGGAGCAGCTAACAGTGTTATTACAACTGCTATTGATGGGTAGGAATCTGATGTTACTATCCAAGGCTGGGAATTAAGAACTCTAGTTTTAGTTTGGAAATTCTCTGCTGGCTACACATTTTGCTCACACCTGTTTTTATTGCTGACTGAGAAAAGTCATGTGAGGGCAACTTAAAGGCCATATCAGCGTCAAACTCAATCCAAATCAGAAATCTTCCCAGGAAGCACCCAGGTCTCTGGGTTCCTCAAAGTAGGGGAGGGGTAACCCTGGGACTAACTGGAATGCCAGGGGTCCCTTTCCCCTTTTAGAACTGAACCAGACAAGGACAGGCCTGTGGAGCAGAGGACAAGTGAAGTGGGCTGGGCATTGTCAGTATCCATTCTTGTCTCTACTGGTTTCCTGGTGTTGCAGCTGGGACCCACATATATACACACAGGCATGCACGCTCATTGCCCATCAGCTGCCACTTGCCTCCCTTTTCCCCTATGATTTTGTAATTAGGCATATGCTTTTTGTTGGTAAATGTGTTTGATGTCATGGCCAGTGAGACGTGGAGTGTTTATAGGGCCACGAATGTAAATGTGTAAATATGTTTAGTGTAAAATCTGGCCCTTCGACTTTAGCAATAAATACCCTGCCAACTCGGATACAATTACATTTGACAGAAAGATGGAGAATCTGATCGTGACCAGCTGCTCAGGGCTCTTTGGGGCTTATACTTTCCCAACTGAATTCACTTTTCAGATAATTTCTTCGCATGTCACATCTCTCTAATCACATCTTTCTCTTGAAGTGAACAGCTTGGGCTCCTTTCTTTTTATTGTTGACGCCTCTGGCATGCCAGAAACTTCCTGGTTCACCCTCCTGCTGCTTTACCAGGAAATAGGCTTCAGTAACAAGCAAATAACACACATAGAAAACAAGTGATTCTTATCATCGAGGCCCCATTCTGAGTTCCCAGTCTCCAGGTGTGAAAAGGTGGCTAAGAAAGAGAAATGGGGTTATTAAAGATTGTACGCTTCTGACCCATATTTATAATTTTCCTTGTCCTTAGCATTATCATCCTAACGTTAAAAACTGTTTCAAGCTACTCCAACTTTTAGAAGTGAACATCTTAGGGTAGTATACATACAGAAATCTCAACCACTTTTCACAAAATGAGCACACCTGTGTAACCACTGCAGCCCAAGAAGCAGATGTTACCAGCACCCCCCACAACCCCTTTCTTGTCTCTTCCGGTTACTACCGTCGGCATACGTTAGCTTTTCAAAGGACTTTCACTAATATTTCTCTCCAGCACACTGTGAAACAGTGAGGACACTAATTGCCATCGACCCCACATTAGAAATAAAGATATCAAGGCTCAAAAGATATGAAGTGACTTGCCCAAGGTCCTGGCTACTGAGATGTCAGCCTTTCAATCCCATTTTATTTCCATTACATCACATCACCACTGTGGTGCCATCATTGTGATTGATTAAATGCCCACTGTGGTAGGGCAACTGTCTCAGAGGTCACTGTGTAGAAGAGTCATTTATTTCTTATGCACATTTTTGTGTTTTTGTTAGATTTTCCTCCCTGCCATTTCCACCTGGGACTTCCCAGAGACATCTAGCCCCTGTTTTGATGCATTTGGACATCAGCTTCCTCTACCTAGCATCACTTTTCCTTTTTTTTTTTTTTTGTACCAGAAATCTTCTTTAAAACCTCACACACACACACACACACACACACACACACACACACACACACAGAGCTTACCTTTTCACTTGTGTATTATTAGTCCATTTCCTCTGCTTCTCTCACTGATTTTTAATTGTCCAGATCTGCCAAACTGGCACAACTTTTTGCTAAACAGCTAAGGTCTTTATAACCAGACGTAAGGCCACATCCTTCTCATGTAGAAAAGGGAAGTAAGAGTCAGATCAACTAATTTAACATTTAATGAGCAAGCAAATCATTTTTTTATGAGAATGTGCACCCCTCAAAGATATCACCATCTTTGAACAGCTGCATATGATGTGGCTTACGTGGGTTGTTTCAGCTCCTGCACAGGAGCCTCTGCACTGGAGCCTCCTGAGGGGCATTCCCACTTGGAATGGCCAGAGGTCTTCCTAAAATGCTTCATGGGTGGGGAGGGAATTCCAGACCAGACCACCTGCTGGAATCACATCTTTCCCTTGATGTGAACAGGCATCCCTGCCTGTCACCATCAGAAGCCTCACTGAAGCCCGGCCTCCTCGGGCAGGTGCTGGATGTCCCTTATGAGGACATCCAGGCAGGGACTGCACCTGACCAGCTGTGAGCTGCAGACTGCAAAGGAATGAGTAAGCAGTGATTTTTTTTCCCCTAGAGACAGTGCTTGATGCAAGATTGTGTTGATTTTCTAGAGAAAGTGTTTTTTAAAAAACATTTTTTCTTTTACATTCTCGACTGTAAAAGACAACAAAATTCCACTTCAGGAAGAAAAGCAGTCTGTTAAAATTAGAAGCTTTATTTAGAGAACCTAGAAACTTCTAATTCCGAATTTGAAATTAGAAGGTCTGAAAGGATATTTTTCTAATCTCAAAGTGAGGGTGACTCTCTTTTTCAAGATAGGCTATTTCCCTGTGCGTAGGATGCTACCATTAAGGAGACTCTATCTAGTCCATTAAGCAGAATGTAAGTCTGTGTAATGCACCCACAGGTCCAGTAAGTCCCCTGAGCACCAAGACAAGATCAGGCAGGTCTGAGTGGTAGAGGATGAATCTGAGGCCATGGGCCTTGCCCGGGTCTGTCCGTCCCAGAGGGAGACAGAAACAGACTACAGATTCTCTCCTGCAACTCTGATCAATAACTGAACTGGCAAAGAAGTGGGGGGGGGGGGGCAATATTTTATGCAGAAAGCAGATGTATCTTGGAACAACTGCTTAGGAATTTCTTCTAATATGAGGCAGATATTTTCCGACATTTTCTGATAAGTCAATAATGAAGGATTGTTATCAATGAAAAGTAACTTGTTTTCCTATTTCTGTTTTTATTCGAAAGTTTTATATATTTGAAAATGACTGTGACAAGATTATGTCCTATAAAAATGACTGACTGTGAAGAGGGGGGAAAATCACCCCCGCCCAACATCTCCAAAGTGTGCCACAGAAGAAAAAACGACTCAGAAATGAACGTTAGATCAGTTTTCACACTCCTTTATAGTTTTTCGGAATGCAGAGATGGGTTTCAAGAGTCAATAAGCCTATTTATGTGAAAATGTTTTGGAAGACATAAAACCTGCACGCATATAAAATGCTGATTCCTTTCTGGCTTCTCTTTCACATCCTCTTCTTCCAGAAAGTAAAAAGAAAAACTTCTCAACTTTGGAATATACCCAGGTGCTTAGTTAAGAGAAAAATGTGGCCACATGTGAAAACTCATCTTTCTTCAAAATTCTGACCCTGTCTATGAAATAACTTGTTCTTTAACTCTTTCTAGAAATAATAGGAAAAGAAGTGGCTTTGTGTTTTTCTTTAGTCAGATGTGTATTTGGAGTGATAATTTTCTCCTCCCTTCTAAAATAAACAAACCAATGGTCTTTTAAATCCACTCTTCTAGTCTGTTGCTCTCTTTCTTTTCTCTAGTTACTTATCTACCGATCATCTCTTTAACCTCTAAGCTTTGCAAAGTGGGATTAGTCCGCAGTATTTATTGAGCACCTGCTACATTGCAAATCCCTTTATTCCTGATTTAAATATAAGGAACAAATGAAAGAATTCCCAACACTAAGCTGCCTCTAACAGCAGAAACATACACTCACACAACAAGAGGAACAAGCCATTTCAGCAGGAAACAATGGCGTGGGAGGAAGGCTAGGAGGATAATATTTTCATTTCTCCATTAAAAAAAAATCTGAATTGTCTGCAAACTAAACAGCAGTTGCTTCTTGAAAATATCTTTCTAGTGTGGCAGTTTATTCACAACATGCCTAAAACACCTAGGTGCCTACGTGGTATGGGGGTAACTCAGTGCAAAACTCTTCCATGCAGGGAGCTAAGAATTTGAGTTTCTGCTCAAATTTTTAAGGCTTAAAAACAAACAAACAAACTAATAGTTCACCTATTGGTCTTATTCCTAGTCACTAGTTTTTCTCTGTGAACAACTGAAAAGGGGGAGGAGGATGATTTGTGATCAGGCCCATTACAAAATACTCATACTACTGTGAACTGAGACTGTGACCTACAAGAACAGAGATTATGTTCCATGTGGGTTTGTGAAAGAGTCCAATACAGAGGCACAGTGAACAGTCCCAGGACATTCCCCCCCCCCAATTCTTAAACATTTTATTATAAATCAAAGAAAAAAAGTAAAATAAATTGTAAAAATTTTAAATAAAGAAAAAGACATTTTTCTTGTTTTAGAAATTTTAAATATTTTCCACTTGCAGAAATTGTAGACATACTAATATGCAAACTTAGAGAGTCCAGGATTTGGAAGAGTTTTTCGGTATTCAGTTCAAGCATTAACCTCACCTTTTAAGTTGTCATCGCCAAGGAACAGAGGGCAGGTCACCAAGTTTGGGTCTTGTTTTCTTCACAAGGAACCAGGGGTACAGAGGACAAAAATAAAATGCTGAGGCTCTGTGTTCTGTTTTTCTATTTAAGGAATTTAATATTTCTTTGCCTTCCTCCTCTTTCCCTCACCCTCCTCCCCCCATCTGCATACTTAGCTGGACTCCAGCAAACCAGCCCCCACACGTCATTAGAATTATGTGGGATGGGATCCTTTATTTTAGGGAGTTGGTGGGTGCGAGTTGTTATTGTAACTCTATTCTGTAACTAAAGCTTTGGCATGTAATAAATCTCTCCCCAAAGACTTTTGGATCTTTGATTTGAAAAATCGGATTCCTTTTGTGGAAACAGTTGACAGGAACCTAAAAGGATTAGTTGCATTCCACATAGGATAATTTTTACTGGCAACATTTTGAAACGATTTGGTCCCTTTCAGACCTTAAACAATGTCCAGAAAAATGATCTAAGGAGACTTGTATTGTTTTCCTTTGTCTGTGAATCCGTTTGCCGCTTGTGCCAACGTCTCCATAGGGTTTTGACAGGGTTTTGCGCCTGAGCAGTGCACCGAATTAATTTTTGATCGCCCTTTCTACTTGGTTTGTTACCTCCTTCGGCCAGCGGCGCAGCCGTGTTTTCCCAACATCAGCCCCATGAAATGAAGGGGGAGCCGGTAGTTTGTCTCTCGGTGGCGCCGCGTCTGGGAGGGGGGTGCAGGGACCCGTCGCCGCTCGCAGAAGACCGCGCGTCCGTTGCCCTTCGGCCGGGGGGCCCTTGATCGGCGACAGCTCTTTCTTAGCACGGGTAGGCGAGGCAGCGCTCACTTCCTAACCCTTCAGGGTCTGACAGCCCTGGAGCCCTCTGTCTATCAGGACGGGATGCTGAAATCAAGAGGGCGAAAAGGGAGATGATTTTGCTTTTCCTTCCTAACAACACCCCTCCCCCCCCCCCCCCAAGCCCAAAACAAAAAATCTGGAGAGGCCTGCCTTCGCCCAGCAGACGGTCGCTGTGCTGCTGCGCGCGGGCCGCGGGCAACCGCGCTCCCCGCCTCCCCCGGCCCTCTCCACTGTTTATTTTGTTGTCAGCGGACTTATCAAGATGTTAGTTTGCTGGAGGTTTTGACCTGCCCGGGCGCTTTGGCTGCTCAGCCCGGGCTTTCCCCTCTGTTTTTACACCTGCACAAACTCTACCGCACTCCCTTGTCTGATTTATGGCCCAATTAAAGGTTCAGTGTTCTTGAAGCCACCCGCGCTGCTCCCTTCCCCGCCTCCCGCAGGCCGCGGCAAGCGCTGGAATGCGCCGGCCGGGCAGATCCGCGCCCGGCGACCCGGAGCGCGCGGCCGCGGGGCGCGCCCGGGGCCCTAAGCGGCGGCGCCGCCGTGGGTGACGGGCCTGCGTGGGGAGAAGCGCGAAGGAAGCTCGCACGCACACGTCCAACAGCCGCGCGCAATTAAGCCCCGTCCCCAAACCAAAATTATTTCCTACGTGGGGTTTCGGCCTTACTAGGACTAGGCGCAGCGCCGACGGCGTGCAGGGCCGGGGGCGGGAGTGCGCGGTGAGCGGCCACGTGGTGTGGCGGGACACTGAGGCCTCGCACCGACCTTCCAGTTGCGACCCCCCTCCCCTACGTCCCTGTACCGGGCAGGCCAGCTGCGCTGCCCAGGCCGCGCCTCTGCACGGTGTTCCGGGTGAGGAAGGGGCGGCCGTGGGGCGCGGCAGGGCGGAGAGGCGCGGAGCCGGGACGGGAGGCCCTGTGCTGCTCGTCTGCGGCCCTTTCTTTCAGCCTCGCTCGGAGAAGGACGCTCGTTCGAGGCCCTGAGAAGCTCCCTGGAGAAGCTGGAGGTGATTGCTGTCGGCCTCGGCTGTGCGAGGGAAGCGAGGGGTCAGCGACCGCCCGGCCAGAGAATCTGCCCAGAGCCGCCTCCGCGGGGCGGGCGGGCCGGCTCCGGCTCTAGCCTACTTCTTTTCGGCCCTTTCTTTCTGGAGAGAATAAGCGGCAACCCAACTGAGATTGGCAGCATTGAGCATCTTCCAAACGCAACTCTGTCTTCTTTCCACCTATCAATCCACCTTTCTAATTAGACTAATTAGGAGCGCTCCGGAGTGTCGCTAGGCCCAGGGACTGAAATGCTTAGACGTTGTGAAAAGAGCCCTGAATGGCCACGCTGGGGGCCGGGCGCGGGTCTTTGCGACCCATTCAGCACAGAGTAACAGTGGCTACATTTATCCCCGGCCATTGAAAAGAGGCTCGATTAAAACGTTTGGGAACTAATGCCACCCTGCATCCCTTCTCTAATTAGAGGAGCCCGGGGCGATTTCGAGAACGCTGCTGAGACCCCGCAGACGCAAGTCCTGCTTTCCGCCCTGTCAGCGCAGGCGATTTCCTTCCCGGAGACAAAAGTCCGCCACCTCCCCACCTGTTGCCGGCCCGGCTTTCCCGCGCGTCCCAAGCCCCTCCACTCTAACCCCCAGGCTCAAGGCCCAGAAAACTGCGTTAGAAGGGGAAGTTGAGGCAGCCCAGTGGAAAATGCTCCTAGTTCCTTCTCCCTGTCTCGGAATGCACCCTTGAGCATTCGGCAGGCTCCAGGTTTTCCTCTCCATCTGTTTCCCTTGGTACTTATCGCATTGTCTATGTATAGCTTGGGTTTACCCCCTCTGCACCTTTTCTGAACATGAAATTTCCAAGTCAAGAATCTGGGAATGGGAATCTCAGGTGCCCTCCTGATCGACTGTACTATTTGAGTCGCACATTTTGCTGTAGGAGTTCTTCATTTGCATTAATAATTTGTACTTTTTGTCACCAGCCCTTTCTAAGAAATGTGTATTGAGCACGTACTGTTGCCTAGACAGATTCTTACTATACATTTCAGCCTTCTTGCTTCCTTCTTAGCATATCCCCAGACATGCCTTAGGAAGCTGAATTTGACTTGGTTCAATTCCTCAAGCAAGCTTTAGATTCTATCCCTGGGGTTTCTATGTAGATTTTATCTTTTTTCGTGGCTTAGTGGGAAGGTAGCAAGACACAAGGTATTAGGGAAACGTGATAGAAATAAGAAGTAGCAGACACATTTCAACTACAGGTTTTGTGTATGTGTGTGGTTATTTGTTCATTTTCCTGGTGAGAGGGTGTTATCTGATATTTTTACAAAAATCTGAAACACACTGTGTCTTAGAATAAAGGGATCAAGGGGGTTTGATTTCCTCCTCTTTCTTGCTCTCCTTTTCTTTTTTCTTTCCTTCCTTTTCTTTCTTCCTTCCTTCCTTTCTCCCCTCCTCCTCCTTCCCATTACTCTAATCCTTCATTTTGGAATAGAGCCAGATGTACAAAGAAATATCATCAGGTCATTGTTCTTGATCTTGTTAATTTAGAAAATGGAACCTCAGCAAAAGATGCTATTAACTAAATGTCAACCCACAGCATGCAAAAATTCCTTGGATCCAAACTTCAAAAAAAGGAATGAAAGATGTCATGTGAGTGAAAGGAATCATGGAATTTCTAAAGCCCTAAACTGATCTTAATAGAGTTTTATCGATTCCACACCCTGCTTCACAATATTTTAATTTAACAGTTAAAATATGCATAAGATTGCAACATAAATCTAACTAGTTAAGAAGCTGGGAGGGGCAGAGAAGAGGAAAGAGACAAGCAAAGTGGTTCATTTGCATATAATTTGCAAAAGTTAGTGTTCCTGAAAACTTTGAAGTGAGAAACCAAAATAGATTCTGTCTGTGATTTTTAATCATCAGACCTCTTATTTTTTCATTTCAGTTAATAATTTTAATTTTAATTAAATAACAGCAACTAGAGTAATGTGCTCAACTCCTAATAGAACTTGGTAAACTTTATGTATATCAATGTCTGTCTGTCTGCCTGCCTGTCTGTCTATCTATCTATCTATCTATCTATTTGTGTAACCACTACTTAGATCAAGTTATGGAACATTTTAAACACCCCAGAAAATTCTCCCATGCTCCTGTCCAGTTAATACCACCCCCAACCACTATTCTCATTTCTGTCACTATAGATTAGTTTTAAATGTTGTTGAACTTCAGGTAAATGGAATTCAGATAATTATAGTATGTATATAGTCTTTTGCTTGCCTTCTTTACTCATCAATATGTTCTTAAGATTCATCTGTTCAAACTCCTATTTATAAGACAATATAAATGATAAGTCAATTTATATAGGTCAAGAAGGGCAGATCGACACTGGAAAGCTTTAACCTACTCTGAAATTAAAAACAAACAACATTAATTAAAAACAAACAACCCCCAACTCCACTGCCCCCTTTAAAATACGTCATACTCTAGATTATAAGTATGTAAGTAAACAAATATGATAAAATATTTACTTGCAATAACTGTTAGTTACATCATTTTCAAGATGCAATTGTGGGTAAATGCAAGGAAAACAGAAGCCACAAGATGCTTCTGTCACTGGAATCTATTTCCTACTTGCCATTTCAGTAGTGGGAAGTACTTTGGGCCTCTTCACAAAGAATGGCATGAACTTGAGGGGGAAAGTAAATTGCATCCAGTTTGTTTTATCTCAGACGTGCAAGTACTTAGTGCAACCGCCTGTCAAGTGCACTCTGAATTTTGTTTGAAAGTATAGCGTTCATTTTGCAACTGTCTATACTTTGTCTCATCTATGGGTCATCATACAGCCCATTTGACTTTGAGCAGAGAAAGCTGTTTCCTAGATATGAAAGAAACACAGCAAATCTGCAGAATTAGGCTTGTCCTGCTGTTCCCCACCCTCCCCAGCAACCCTGCCACAAAGCCTGCTCTCTCATGAATTCATGCTGTGGGTGATCAACCAAAGACAACAAGTGCAGCTCATCATCAGGGGTCCTTCCTTCCAAAAAAACAAGAGCATGCAGCCAGTACAGTTTTTTTTTTTTTTTCCTCTCCAGGAAGGACAGTATTTTTAGGCATTGGCATTTATGTGCCATGGAATAAATTATGAGACTAGGCAGAAGAGACTGAAATGAGGTGTTGATTGTATATTACTGGATACTGGTAAAACTAAAGTAGAGAATACATGTTTTTACAAGCTTAAATCTAAAAATCAACATAAATATAAAATAAGCCATATGAGGTTCATACTCAGGAAGACATTATGAAGACAAAAATCATCTCTACTAAATTATCATAGTACCAGTCATATAAATTGAATCATAATTTCTAAAAATAAGCAAAAGAACTACATACCTATTACAATAGCAAAAATTTTTTAAAAAGCAATAACATCAGTTGCTGGTGAAGATGCAGAGAAACTGGATCTTTCATACATTACTGATGTGATTGTAAAGTGGTATAGTCACTCTGGAAAATAATTTGTCAGTTACTTACAAAACTAAATATGCACCTATTATATAGTCCAGCAACTATACTCTAGGATGTTTATCCCAGAAAAATGAAAATTTATTTTCACAGAAAAATCTGTACATAAAGTCCACAGCAGCCTTATTTGTAATAGCAAAAAAAAAAAAGAGAGACAACCCACACATCCTCTGATGAGTGAAACTCTGGGATATTCAAACAATGGAGTACTACTCAATAATAAAAAGGAATAAAATATTGGTGATGCAAAAATTTGGATCTCAAAGGCATTATGCTTAGTGAAAAAAGTAAATCTCAAAAAGGTTACATGCTAGATGATTCCATTTACGTAAGATTCTTGAAATGACAAAGCTAGAGAGGGAAACAGATGGGTTGTTGCCATGGGACAGGGAAAAGGCAAAAGGAGTTCATATATGAAAGGGAAGCAGGAGGGAGTTCCTTTGTAGTGATGAAAGAGTTGGACTGTTGTGGTAGTTACATGAATCTACACATAGAATAAAACTGCATAGAACTACACACACACAAACAGACACATGAACTCATGCAAAAAATGGTGGAGACTAAGTCCTCTTATAATCTAAAAGCTACTTAAAGGTGTTAGACAATGTCAGCTTCTTTGTTTTCATATTGCACTGCAGTTCTATGACATGTCACCATTGCAGGAAGCTGAGTGAGAAATCTGTGTACTATATTTGCAACTTCTTGTGACTCCATAATTTTTTACCAAAAAAGCTAAAAAACAAGTAAAAGATCCTTTAGTCAGTGTCTCATTAATAGACCTCTCTGCTGATGACAAGAACTTTCACTGGTTGATTTCTCATAATTGATATCAACAATGAATATAGCCCTGTCCTGGCAACAGGTATTTATAAGCAATATTTAAAAGACTTATTTCAGATAGTATTTTTCTTCCTTCTTTCTCTCTCTCTCTCTCTGTTTTTCTTTTTAAGGCTGCACCTACGGCATATGGAAGTTCCCAGGCTAGGGGTTGAATAGGAGCTACAGCTGCCAGGCTACACCACAGTCACAGCAATGCAGGATCTGAGCCGCTCTGCGATCAACACCACAGCTCATGGCAACGCCAGATCCTTAACCCACTGAGCAAGGCCAGGGATCAAATCTGCAACCACATGGTCACCAGTTGGATTCATTTCCACTGCACTACGTTGGAACTCCCTCAAATGGTATTTTCCATTGATAGACCCTATGCTGAAAACATCTTGGAGCATAAGACATAAAACATTTTGCCCATTTATTTGAAAAACTTCATTCTTTGAAGGTGTATATATATATATATTTTTTGGTTGTTTTAGGGCCACAACTGCAGCATATGGAAGTTCCCAGGCTAGGGGTCGAATGGGGGATACAGCTGCTGGCCTATGCCACAGCCCCAGCAATATGGGGTCCAAGCAGCATCTGAGACCTACACTGCAGCTCATGACAACGATGGATCCTTAACCGACTAAGCGAGGCCAGGTATTGAACCCCAGTCCTCATGGATACTAGTGGACTTCATTACCGCTGAGCCACGATGGGAATTTCCTGAAGGTGGATTTTACTTTTGCAAATAGCCAAACATCACTCAGAGTCAAATGTCATGAATAAAACAGATGACTAAGTTGGGTAAAAACAGTTTTTTTGGCAAAGACAAAGTGTCCCTGAAAATTTATCATCTTGTGTAAACCGGTCACAAAAAGAGTTCTCAAAATGTCCTTGGGAGTGAGACCATCCTTGGTATCGGTATGGCCTCCTAGAGCGATTGCTTTGAAGGAAACATTCATTTGCATGCATAATTTCTGATGAAGATTTAGAAATTCTGCCTCATTTCTACAGTCTGGCTGTAAATTTGATTCTTGGAAATGTGTGTCTTCGTTTGAAAATAGTATGTTAAACAGGGTTTTGAGTGTATAAAGCGTAGCCCTTACTAATCTCTTTGTAGGCAAAGTAGTGCACCTTACCTTATCTGTTGTGTAATTTGAACTATGGCAAATGAAGTGTTTAGGAACTCTAGACATAGTTGTGGCTCTCTTGCTCCCTCTACCAAAGCGTAAGGGTGACTCAACGGGGACCACTACTGGTTAAGTTGTTAGAAATCTCCATTATGTTGGGTATGAGTGTGTTCAGCCCTCATACTCAACAGTTGGCACAATTAAGGCACAGGCTTCATGCAGACCCAGCCCAGGAGATCTGGCTTGCCTATCTGTAAGTGGACCATGACATGAAAACAATCTAAATTCCTATTGTAAGCAGACCAAATCATGAGTGACTGGATTTCAGACAAGTTTTGAGTCCTGAGGCCAGTATTTTAACCATGGTACTTGTTCTTTTCCTTGAATGTTTTATTGCTTGATTATTTTATTTCCTCTAGGAATTGTGGAGTTCTAAATATTATTAGTGGTTTACCACTTTTATACACATGTATCCTATTATTTTTAGAGATTTATATGTGGAGAGGAGACTGGCCTCTTTTATTCCACCCATTCATCTACCTGCTCACATAGATGAGCTCCAGTCTGTTTAAAGAAGCCAGAAGGGACCATAGAGAATCTAAGACTTGAGCAGAAGAACCAGATTACAAGTATCTGACAAAAAGTTGGTTTTATTATAGACAAGTCTCTAGTGAGCAGAAAAATTTCTCACTTTGTCTTTATTTATTTATTTTTTAAAGGGCTGCACCCGTGGCATATGGAGGTTCCCAGGCTAGGGGCTGAAGCAGAGCTGCAGCTGCCAGCCTATGCCACAGCCACAGCCACGTAGGATCCTTAAGCCACTGAGTTTTGCTCACTTCTTAATTTGTTTGAAAACAGTTTTTTATTTTATTATATTTTTTGGCTCTACATGCAGCATGCAGAAGTTCTTGGACCAGGGATCAAACCTGCACCACAGCAGTGACAATGCTGTAAACCTGCTGAGCCACCAGGGAACTCCCAGTTTATTGTTTTAAAAATAAAGCAACTTAGGAGTTCCTGGTGGCACAGTAGGTTAAGAATCCACCTGTCACTGCTGTAGTGCAGGTTTGATTTCTGCCAGCCTATGCCACAGCCACAGCAATGCCAGATCTGAGCCCAGCCTGTGACCTACACCAGAGCTCACAGCAATGCCAAATCCTTAACCCACTGAGTGAGGCCAGGGATTGAACCTGCATCCTCATGGATACTAGTCAGATTCATTTCCACTGAGCCACGACAGGAACTCCCCTAAAACCACTTCTTATGAAATGCTATAAAAAGTCAAAACCGGAGTTCCCGTTGTGGCACAGTGGTTAAACGAATCCGACTAGGAACCATGAGGTTGCGGGTTCGGTCCCTACCCTTGCTCAGTGGGTTAACAATCCGGCGTTGCCGTGAGCTGTGGTGTAGGTTGCAGACGCGGCTCGGATCCCGAGTTGCCGTGGCTCTGGCGTAGGCCCGTGGCTACAGCTCTGATTCGACCCCTAGCCTGGGAACCTCCATATGCCACGGGAGCGGCCCAAGAAATGGCAAAATGACAAAAAAAAAAAAAAAAAAAAAAGTCAAAACCTGGGAATTTATTACCAGATTCTTGGATCTATATGTATTACAGGCATAACATAAAAAAGGGGTTGAGGAGTTCCCGTAGTGGCGCAGTGGTTAACGAATCCGATTAGGACTCATGAGGTTGCGGGTTCAGTCCCTGCCCTTGCTCAGTGGTTTAACAATCCGGCGCTGCCATGAGCTGTGGTGTAGGTTGCAGACGAGGCTCGGATCCCGAGTTGCTGTGGCTCTGGTGTAGGCTGGCAGCTACAGCTCTGATTAGACCCCTAGCCTGGAAACCTCCATATGCTGTGGAAGCGGCCCAAGAAATAGCAAAAAAAAAAAAAAAAAAAAGGGGGGGGTTGAAAAAAGTTCAGCTAAAGATAACATTAAGACAATGGCAATCAGAGAAGAAAAAGAAATAAAAGGAATCCAAATTGGAAAAGAAGAAGTAAAACTACCACTGTTTGCAGATGACATGCCACTATACTTAGAAAAACCCTAAAGACAGCACCAAAAAACTGTAAGAACTCATCAATGAATTTGGCAAAGTTGCAGGCTACAAAATTATTACGCAATCAATTTCATTTCTATATACTAACAATGAAAAATCAGAAAGAAAAATCAGAGAACCCATCCCATTTACCATTGCAGCCAAAAGAATAAAATAATAAAAGAATAAACCTACCTAAAGAGATAAAAGATCTATACTCTGAAAACTATAAGACACTGATGAAAGAAATCAAAGACAACACACAGATGGAAAGATACCATGCTCTTTGATTGGAAGAATCAATATTGTCAAAACGGCTATACCACCCAAGGCAATCTACAGATTCAATGCAATCCCTATCAAATTACCAAGGACATTCTTCACAGAACTAGAACAGAATGGTTAAAAATTTGTATGGAAGCACAAGAGACCCCAAAGACCCAAAGCAATATTGAAAAAGAAAAACGAAAATGGGAGTTGCCATCGTGGCGTGGTGGTGGTGGTTAACGAACCTGACTAGGAACCATGAGGTTGCAGGTTTAATCCCTGGCCTTGCTCAGTGGGTTAAGGATCCAGCTTTTGCGTGAGCTGTGGTGTAGGTCGCAGACACAGCTCGGATCCTGCATTCCTGTGGCTCTGGCGATTAGACCCCTAGCCTGGGAACCTCCATATGCTACAAGCGTGGCCCTAGAAAAGGCAAAAAAAGACAAAAAAAAAAAGAAAGAAAGAAAGAAAGAAAAAAGAAAAAAACGAAAATGGAGAAATCAAGCTTCCTGACTTCAGACAATACTATAAAATCTACACTTATCAAAACAATATGGTACTGGCCCCAAACAGAAATATAGATCAACGGAACAGGATAGAAGACCCAGAAATAAACCCAATCACTTATGGTCAACTAATCTATGACAAAAGAGGCAAGAACATACAGAGGAAAAAAGATAGTCTCTTCAATAAATGGTGCTGGGAAAACTGGAAAGCTACATGTAAAAGAATGAAAATAGAACACTAACACCATACACAAAAATAAACTCAAAATGGATTAAAAGCCAGATACTAAATATAATGCCAGATACTATAAAACTCCTAGAGGAAAACATAGGCAGAACGCTCTTTGACGTAAATCACAGCAACATCTTGTTTGGTCCACCTCCTAGAATAATGACACAAATAAACCAATTGGACCTAATTAAACTCAAAAGCTTTTGTACTGCAAAGGAAACCATTAAAAAAGAAAAATACAACACACAGAATGGGAGAAAATCTTTGCCAATGATGCAACAGACAAGGGCCTAATCTCCAAAATATACAAACAATTCATGCAACTCAACAACAAAAAACCAAACAACCCAATTGGAAAATGGGCAGAAGACCTAAATAGACAAGTCTCCAAAGAAGACATATGCGTGGCCAACAGACACATGGAAAAAAAAAAAAGCTCAACATCACTAATTATTAGAGAATGCAAATGAAAACTACAGTGAGGTACCACCTCTCACGAGTCAGAATGACCATCATTAACAAGTCAACAAATGCTGGAGAGGGTGTGGAGAAATTTTACATTCCCTCCTTCACTGTTGGTAGGAATGTAAAATTGGTACAACCACTATGGAAAACAGGATGGAGGTACCTCAGAAAACTAAATATAGAACTACCATATGACCCAGCAATCCCACTCTTGGGCATATATTTGGACAAAACTTTCATTGTAAAAGATACATGCTCCCCTGTGTTCATCGCAGTGCTATTCACAATAGGCAAGACATGGAAACAACCTAAATGTACACTGACAGATGAATGGATTAAGGCAATGTGGTACACATACACAGTGGAATACTACTTAGCCATAAAAAATGAACTAATGCCATTTGTAGCAACATGGATGGAACTAGAGATTCTCATACTAAGTGAAGTAAGCCAGAAAGAAAAAAGACAGATACCACATGAAATCACTTATTTGTGGAATCTGAAGTATGGCACAGGTGATTCTATCTAAAAAACAGAAACAGATCACGGCCAAGGAGAGCAGGCTTGCAGTTCCTAGAGGGGAGGGGGCACGTAGTGGGATGGACGGGCAGTTTGGGGTTTTTGGATGCAAACTGTTATATTTGGAATGGATGGGCAATGTGGCCCTACTGTATAGCGCAGGGAACTGTGTGTGATTGGGTCACTCTGCTGTACAACAGAAATTGAAGAAACACTATAAATCAACGACACTTTAATTTAAAAAAGAAAGAGAAAAAGATAACATTAACATACTGATATTACAACTAAAACAAATGATTGATGGAAACCAAACACCTATACCTGATTATTCATTCATTTACTCATCTTGCATTTAGTGAGCACCTACTATGTCTCAGGCATGGTGTGATAGGCTGTGGATACAAAGAAAAATGAGACATCTGGTTGGAGGGTAGGGAAAGAAGACATGTATACTAATTTAAATATTATATGGCATGCTTCCATAGAAGTATGAACTGACTAGTGTAAGATCATAGCAAAAGAAATAACTATGTCTGAGAGGGTCAAGAAAGACTCTGTAGGGGAGATAATGTTTGAGATGAGCCTCAAAGAAGGAAAAGAATTATAGACGGAATAGAATATATAAAAAACAGCAGCACGAAAGACATTTTCAGTGAGCAGCTAATTGAACACTGGAACCTCATCATGCTGAGTCAACCAAACGCATATAATCAAGGGATACTCCCAGTCTGATGGCCAAAATCTAAGGTTTCTTTGGCAATGCTTAGAATCACTTCAAGGTAAAGAGCAGGGAAAGGGTGGACTAGGGGTCCCCTCATTTGAGTTTGTGATTAACTGTTAAAGTATATTTAACACTTCTGGCACATTTCTATTACCTTGACTCCAAAATGGAAAAGTTCTGAGGAGTATCTAATTTTCTGAATGAGGAAAGGAGAAGAAGGGTGTTTACAGAAATGAGTCTCAGACATAGCCTGTTCTGAAAAAGGATGGACAGGGATACAAAGGTAGAGGGCGAGACTACCAGCTGGGTCCCACTGGGAAGAGTGACAAAGGCTAGGCACAGGGAGGACAGTTCTGATGGTTCACTACGATGCCACTCAGAGGCACTGCATCAACCCTCTCTTACTCAAGTGATAATCAGATCTTATCCCAGCATCTTCTCTAGGCTCCAGTAATAGCTTTCTAATGACCTGCTAGGCATATGGCTTAGTAAGATTCAGCTTTAGCATTTCTAAGATAAATGATTGGCTTCCCTTTTTGACCGCTTTACTTCTAACAATAATACTCTATTTTCTCATTAACCCAGGCTTAACATTTTCAGAATCACCTTTTATTTCTTAATCACATTCTCACTTCCACTCATTCACCAAGTTTGGTCAATTCGTCCTCTGCAAAGACTCGCTTTTTCTCCCTTCTCCACTCTCACAAGGGACCTCCATCGGAGATCAGGCTGCTGTCACCCTGTGCCTGTACCACTGAAATAATTTTTTTCCCTTTGGCTCCTCCTCTCCAGTCTCCTATTGCCCAATATATGCAGCCTGTTACCTTTCCAAAAACCTCTAGATCATGTCACACTTCTGCTTCAAGAACTGAAAGTGGTCCTTTATTGGTTCCATGATGAAGTAGTAAGTTTACTTAATAATCAAGACCTTTCACAATGGGCCAAGCCTACTGTCCCAGCAGACACTATAATGTTCCTGCTTTTTCACTATTGATAATACCTTCCTCCGCACCTGTAGCATCTTTTCTTCTTCTATACTCTCCATCCCTTAAGGCCCCGCTGAGCTATTTCCCCTCTCCATGAAAACTATTACTGCACAAGTACTAATACTACACAAACACTGTTACTCCAGGAATACTATTACTACATAGTTAACATGTATGGAGCACTTTGTGTTAAGTGCTTTGCTAATTCTGTTATAAAAACAATCTCATTTAATTCTTACAACTGTCCTATGAGGCACACCCCTGTTTCTCACAGGGGAAAATGAAAGCATGATAAAATAAGCAGTTTGTCACTGTTATAGATCCTTAAGTAGATGAGCTAGGGTGAGCTTCAGATTCCAGAGTCGGCTTCATTACTCTTCACTGCTCCCAGTGAAGACCTTGTCTCGCCAAGCCTGAAGAAGTATTCAACATACTACTTAATTGGCATGAAGTCTATACACGCTTTAGTGATGTGTCTATGTGCACAGTCTGCTATTAAGTTATCTATTATGTTTAAGCTGCTTAAAAGAAAGGCTATGCCTGGCAATTCTTTCTATTCTCATAATGTCTTGCACATAACTAGCATTTCAATAAATATTTTCTGACTGATGAATCAACTGACTAATCTACCATTCCGTTGAAAAATCTGGGTGAAATAATTTGGAGTTGATTGGCTTTGCCTATGAGGCAAAACAGTAAAGATAAGAAACTGATCTCACCATAAACTTGAGCCTGATGGATTTCCACTGTCCAGCTAGAGTGGTAGAGTTATAATGATTCATACTTCCAGGTCTCTGACATTTGTGCTGCTATGCTGGATGACTCTTGCTTGGTTTAACCAAAAGCCACAGACAGTATGAATGTATCTGTAATCTCCATTTATCTGACATGAAAGAAGACCTCTTATAATCTCTGGGTACAACACTTTTAAAAGGTCTTTCCTTTCAAACTGAGCATGCTTTTCTTCATAGTTTCATTTACTTGCTTGCTAAAAGTTGACTTGTAATAAGTGAGCAAAAATTATACCTACACATCTACAAATCAATAACTGGAAAACCATCATTCTATATATGTCTTGGGGGGTATTTCCCGTCGTGGCGCAGCAGAAACAAATCCGACTTGGAACCATGAGGTTGCAGGTTCGATCCCTGGCCTCGCTCAGCGAGTTAAGGATCTGGCACTGCTGTGGCTGTGATATAGGCCGGCAGCTATAGCTCTGACCTCACCCCTAGCCTGGGAACCTCCATGTGCCTCGGGTGCAGTGCTAAAAAGCAAAAAGAAAAAAAAAAAAAAAGTGTGTGTGTGTGTGTGTATGTCTTTGGGGCATTCATTATACAATTTTAAAGTTCTCTTTAATGATAAGGCAACAAATTGGTACTACAAGATCTTTTTTTAATGAAAAGATATTATAAAACTACTAAAAGATTTGCTATATTTCCTTCTGAATTGTTCACTTTAACATGCATTTTTTTTTACTGATGTCACTAACTTGCTGTCAGTCAATAGGAATAGCTATCATTTAGGCCTTTTCTTCAGCATATGGCCACAAAACTGCCAAAGTAGGGCTGTGTGCGTCAAAATTAAAGTACGTATGGTATGGAAAAATTCTCTGTTCGTTATATCCATGGAAATCTGGGAAAGAGGTGTCAGACTACAACAGTAGAATTCATTTTCTGTATCTGTGACCTCTGTGCCAAGGGGGCAGTTGAGGTCTTAGGGCTGCACTGAGATATGATTAGATAGGTTATTGTTGTGCTATAGGGGACAGGACCCTATCACCAATGCAGTCACTCAGAGCTTGGAATTTCCTATTCAGATGAACAACTTTAATACATCATAAAATCAAGGAGGGTGATTCTTTGGGAGAATTTCCCTGGTGAGATATGAACAAGGAGGAGCATCTGCTTACTCTGCATGAATAGCTGACTAGAGCCCTGTGCCGTGGGCTGCACCGTGTACTTCCCAAACATGTCCAGCCTGCTTGAGGACATAGCTCTGGATCCTCTAGCCTTTGTGGGAGAGCTAAGATGTACAAGGTGTAAGCTAAGCACGAGGAGGAATGCAGAGGGAAGGGAGGGTGGAATAATAGTTATTACTCACCTCCTATACACTGGGTACTTGCTGCATCCTGTCACTTGTAACTTATACCTCCAACCTGATGAGATAGATGGTTGGTCTGTCTTACATTAGCAAAGAAGTTGAAGTAACGTGCTTAAGGCCACATAGGTTCCAAGTAGCAGAGCTTAGATTTGCAACCAGATCTTTCAACCTCAGAATCTATATTTCAGTAACATCAATGAAGATCTCCCAAAGATGAGTTTGAAAGGTTAGTAAAGAAACCAAAGGGACACAACTGGGGAGGAGTGGGGAATGTTCCACAGCATTCCATGGCTATGATACCAACTCACTCGGAGTTTGCATTCCTACCAGAAGGACCTAATACAGAGAATTAGCTTGCTTAGGTCACACTTTAGGAGTACATTTGTGGTCATTAATGACTTTTTTTTCCTTTTTCCTGTTTTTTTTTTTTCTTTTCTTTTCTTTTTAGAACATATACAGAATTTAAGAAGAAACCACTTAGAGAATCAAGGTATGTGAACAAACTGGCATGTGGATGATTTTTTTTTTAAAACTGTTGATTAGCTGCTTTGAAGCTTTGTTCAAGGCATATGGTTCCCTTTGGTCCATAAACCTACAAAGTGCCAGCCTGTGGAATTAGGTCCAAGAGAGCCACTAGGTTGAAAACTTAAATCCAAGGTAAAGGAAAACCAAAAAAATCTCATCTGGAGATGCCATGGGAGATACCACTGTGAGAAGGCTCTTGGTTTACATTGCAGGTCGTCGTCATTCCAAACCATGAGAGGTCATGAGTATGCTGATGATGTGGGTAGACCTCCCCATGACTGAGATCTTGGTTTTGTAGGAGAGAAATCGGAAGGTCCGATTAGCTCTGCTCCCTTTGCTCTGAAGGCAATGCTTCTCCATCCTTAGCGTGCTCAGAATCACCCCGGCAGCCTTGTTGGCCTGCTGGGCCCATTGCCAGAGTTTCTGATTCGGTAGGTCTGAATTGGGCTTGAGAATGTGTAATTGCAACAAGTTTCCAAGTAATACTGCCGGTTCAGGACTCACACTGTGAGAATTATACTTAGAGTATAAAGTAGGAACTAGGATGCTAGGGAAGTGTACCCCTAATAGTCATCGGGATACATAGGCAGCTTTCTTTTTTAAATTAAAAACTTTTTTTTTTGTCTTTTTGCCTTTTCTAGGGCCGCTCCCGCGGCATATGGAGGTTCCCAGGCTAGGGGTCTAATGGGAGCTGTAGCCACTGGCCTACACCACAGTCACAGCAACGAGGGATCCTTAACCCACTGTGCAAGGCCAGGGATTGAACCCACAACCTCATGGTTCCTAGTCAGATTCGTTAACCACTGTGCCACAACGGGAACTCCCAGCAGCTTTTTTTTTTTTTTTTTTTAATCTTTTTAGGGCTGCACCTGTGGCAAATGGAAGTTCCCAGGCTAGGGGCTGAATCAGAGCTGTGATTGCTAGTGTATGCCACAGTCACACCAACACCAGATATAAGCTGCATTTGCGACCTACATCGCAGCTCACAGCAATGCTGGATCCTTAACCCACTGAGCAAGGCCAGGGATTGAACCCGAATCCTCATGCATACTAGTCGGGTTCATTACCGCTGAGCCAAAGGGAACTCCATGTAGGCAGCTTTTGACATGGCTCCCAGGGATGTAACTCCTTCCCCTTGAGGGTGATCTAGAACTTGTGACTTGCTTCCCATCCAAGAGAATGAAGCAAAAGTGATGGAATGTCACTTCCACGCTCAGGGTATGAGAAATGGTGTCTTCCATCTTGCTGACCCCCTCTCCCGCCCACTTACTTGCTCGATCTGATACAGCCAGCTGACATATGAGACACCTACACACAGGCCCATGTGGGAAGGAACCTGGGGAAGCCGTCAGCTAACAGCCTTGCAGAAACCAAGGTTTCAGTCCACCAATTGGCAAGGAACTAAATCCTGCTAACAGCCACGTCAGCAAGCTAGGAAGTAGATCCTTCCCAGTCATGTCATAAGATCTGACGGCAGCCACGTGATAGACCCAGAGCCGGAGGATCCAGTTAAGCTGGGCTCAGAATCCTGACCACAGAAACGATAAGATTAATAAATGTTATCTTAAACTGCAAAGTTTGGAGGCACTTTGTTACACAGCAACAGATAACTAATATAAGTGACCTCCTGCCTTTCCATGAAGTACTAGATGGGCAACAGGGCAAGAATGGGAGGCAGAGAGAGATGGTGCCTTGGCATGAGTGATGAAAACCTTCCTGTACACAGAGCCGGGCTAGCACTGTTCAAAGTCAGTTAAAATGTCTCTGTCCTTTCCGTTTTAACTTATTTATTTTGTACTTAGAGTATCACCTTTAAATGAGACTATTTGTTCAAAGAGTTTACTGCTAATTTTCAGAAGTTTTCTTTTTGCACTCTAAGGATGGCTGTATGAAAAAAAAAAATGCTAGCAGAATAAACAAAAAAAGATGCCATCTGTTTGTAGTGCAACTGCGCACTTAAGCATTTGAGAATCAGAATCTCTTTTTAGAGCAAATTTATATATTTTAGAAGCTAATACCTAAAGGCAGATAAGAGCTACAAAATTTCTCATTTCTAACATAACATTTACATATTAAGTAAATGATCAAAAGGAACTTTTCAAACTCACACCATGGTAAACGCTGCTGTGTATTATTTAGGTAGAGTTTTAGGTTTTTCTTTTTTCCTAGAAAAACAGATCAAAGGAAATAGTCAATGTTTTTCATTTTGTCACCATATCTTTAGACAATCTATTAATACAAGTTGGTAATAGAATTTTATCATGGAAGACAAATAGATTATAGGATTTTTCTTTAAGCAATGACTACATGACTTTCATGGATTAAGATCAGGATGATTTAAATATTAATAGATTAATTTATGTGGAGGAAAAGTTACAAATCATTCACTTAAAAATTGGCTTTATGCCCACATTCTAGAGGCACACTAGGGAGAGTCGTGGCTGCACAGCTAATGTCTACACAGAGTGAATTTCTGAACATAATTTATGTAGATGAAGTGTGCAGAATGTTTTTATTTGTTCTACATCTCACTGTCTCACCTCTGCATGAACTTCCAAAACCCAGATCTACTCCAAATACTTGAACTCCCCTTCTCCACACTTCCCTCCAACGTGTTTGCTTTGGCAACTTTCACGTTCTTACAAACAATTCTTCCAGCGAAATCAATCACTCTTGCACCCAAAGAGAAATACTGTGCACTCAGTGCGATGACAAAATGAAACATGTTTGAAGCAAACCATGTGTTCCCGCGTGTCCGGAATTATGCTCTTTGCTCAAGGAACATGTTCCTAATGTGTTTGGCTTCTGTTACCCCTTGTGATTGCAGCACTCATTGTCTTTGGGAATTTATGATTTCAGAAGCAACTGCTCGAACTCACTTAACGGGACACTCTCGGAATGTGAAGCCTCAGAGATTCACCAAGCAGCATCACTGTTCTCCTTTTTCAGGCAAGTCCATCCCCGATCAGGGCACCTGGTGTTTGAGGAATTCTGGGGGATTAGTCCTCTTTTCCATTTGGAACCCCAGACAAATGGCTTATCCCAATGACATGGATCTGTCATGATTTGAAAGCTATTCTGTTAATCAGTCATATTACTACGGGAATAGATACGTTGCAGTGATGGATCGAGGTGATGTCATTTTCTAAAAGAACTCTGCCACGGTGCCTTCCTGGGAGGCACTCGAGGTACTTGACCAGATTGGCCCCTTGATTTGACAGCATATTTATCTGGAAACACCGGTATCACCAGTTCCATTTTGCTAAGCAGGAGACCAATGAGCTAATCAAGATCCAGGGCCCTGTTCTTTCTCTGATTGATGTTTGTCCAACCCATACCCAAGGATTGTTACAGCAGGAGCCATTCCCAGACCCTTTGGGCATTTTTACTGGATTTTCTGCACTCTCTTCCCTTGGAGCTCTTCTTAGGCTTTGGGTTCACTTCCTGCCTGGCATCTAGCTACCTACTGAGGGCTCAGGGAAACTCAGTTCCATGTAGGCCTGATGTTTCTCCTGTATCTCATCAGTCTTAGATTTTTTTCTTTTTTTAGAACAATAATTGGGATAAGTAAATTTTCCCACTAGTCTGGTGTTTAAAACATTAAAACTTAAAGCTATCCATCACTCACTGTAGCAGACAGAATGAGGCAGCTCAGGGAAGGTACACAACTGAATGTAGTTCGAAGTGATGGCGAAAGACCTTAGTTTAAAAAGGGGGAGGGTGCAAGAATGAATACGTTCTAGAGGCTGGAAATTTAGTTTTTTTCACCCAGTAAGAAAAACACTGATACTCAACATTTTAGGCTTTCTTTGATCCCAGGGGTGTTGAAATGAAATGTTACATTACCATCCCCCACGGGCGCTTGAGGGGGGCCCACTACGTGCATAAGGAGGGCTCCTATGAAAGTGCACTGGTTAAGAGCCCAGGCTAGGGTGTTTGAGACCCCGCTCTGCCACTTATTCACCTGGTGAATAAGCTACTTAACCTCTCTCACCTCAGTTTTCTCACTTGTAAAAGGACACTAATAAGACCTGCCTCATTGGTTTATTGTGAATCATCTATAATATGACGCATGCAAGGCACTAGCACATGAGACAGGCCAAATCTACCTTCGCTGCTGTCATCATTGTCACATCACCACAGTTACGGACAAAACCTTCCAGTTGGGGCCATGGAATATAATTAATCTGAAGCAGCTTATTCTAGGAACTAAACAAGGATGCCAGAAGTAAGTGCAAGAAAAAGTTTAACAGAGGAAAACAGAGTTTCAAAAAAGGAAGATGTCTAAAGCTTCAAAGGGGGAGATGGACCCTTTGCAGGGTCTTGGTCTATACCTTGAAGGTGGAATGGGATCTGCCATCCAGTCCTGTCCGACCAGTTTTGCAGTTGCATTGCACTGACATGGTGGTGCTTCCCTGAATGTGTGTCATGTCCCCACCCCTACCCCCTGACAGCATCATAGGTTGAAGCCGTCAACCCCCATGGTATTTGGAAGTGGGGCTTTTGGGAGATAATTAGGTTTAGATGAAGTCATGAGGATGGGACCTCATGGTGGCTTTGTGTCTTTATAAAAGGAGGGAGAGACTGGAGCACTCTCTCTGTGTCCATGTGAAGACATAGGGAGACGTCTGCAAGCTGGGAAGGGGCCCTAACCGAGAAATGAATCTGCCAGCATTTTTTTTTTTTTTTTATGGCCACACCTTTGGCATATGGAAGTTCCTGGGCCAGAGATTGAATCTGGGCCACAGCTGCAGCAACACTGGATCCTTTAACCCACTATGCCAGGCTGGGGATCGAACACACACCTCCACAGCAACCGGATTCTTTTTTTTTTTTTTTTGTCTTTTTGTCTTTTCTAGGGCTGTTCCTGCAGCATATGGAGGTTCCCAGGCTAGGGGTTTAATTGGAGCTGTAGCGGCTGGCCTATCCCACAGCCACAGCAACTCAGGATCCGAGCCGCATCTGTGACCTACACCACAGCTCTCAGCAACGCCGGATCCTTAACCCCCTGAGCGAGGCCAGGGATCGAACCCGCAGCCTCATGGTTGCTAGTCGGATTCGTTAACCGCTGCGCCACAATGGGAACTCCAGCAACGGGATTCTTAACCTACTGCATCATAGTGGGGAACTCCTCTGCCAGTCCACTCTGACCGTGGACTTCCCAGCCTCCAGAACTGTGAGATATCAATGTCTATTGTGTAAGCCATGCAGTCTATGGTATTTTGTTACAGCAGCATGACCTGACTAAGACACTCTCACATGGAGGTGAGAGGGTAGCAAAAAACCCCTCAGTCTGGGCACAGGAAGGTGTCACCTTCCAGCTAGGCAGTCTCCTTGGTTTATTGCATCCAGGCATTTTATTGATGTCTTTCTCTTGAACAAGTGTCCTCTTTTGGCCGGGGTCACTGAGGAAAGGAAATGTGAGTTTGAAATACTGAAACCTGTTCTCTTCTTTGATTGCAAAGAATTTAAGTTCCTCAGCTATGATTTTTTTTGGCTCTCTGAAATTTTTGCTTTCCTTAGTCCCTTCATCTCTGCCAACCAGTTTCAAAGTAATATAATATGTAGGCTATTTTTATGAATGCTGTCTTTTCTTTTTAAAATTCAGAGCCATGGATCTCTTTGATCAAAAGAAGCCATGAGCTCTTTTCACACTTGATGGAGATATAGATAATTTAATTTTGATCTGGGGGAGTGTTTGAGCCAGAATTAGACAGGTGGCAAATGATATTAAGTTGTTCAGATCTGGATGTTTAATGACCAATATAAAGTAAGCAAGTGACGGAAGTACAGCAGAAAAGGGAAATTGTTTTAATTCTCTAAATCTCTTCAGTTGTGGCTCCTCGAATTGAATAAACAAGCTTGAAAAAAGGGAGAAATGGGTTCATGGTTCCTAATGGTTCATTTTACTTTCTTTATCCTGGTATTACATTTGCTTTTAAAAGCTACCAGATAGCACTGCTAAGTGATCTTTAGTTTAGGATCTTTAGAACTCTTTAGGTGTTTTATTTCTATAGGTATTTGAACTGGTCCTACCTTGCACTTGGTGAGTCTTTTTCATGATGGGTAAATTTAGTTTTAGCTTTTCTGATCCAATTTCATATTTTAAATATCTCCTTATTTACTCTCGGTAGGCACTTCTTGACAGTGAGGCTCTGAAGTCCCCGTTCAGGAGAACCCCTTTTCCAACTTCCCTTTTCCCCAAGGCAGAGCCATGAAGTCCTCTTTAGGAAACAGCTATTTAACCCATTGTTAAATTCTCCAGTGTTCAAGGTTAACCATTAGGAAATCATGCCACAGCAATCCCTTTTCTTAATGACTGTTACTGCTATGAATTAGATTTAAATCTGGTTCTCAGTCAACAGCATTTAAAAAATGATCATCCAATATTTCTGCAGTTATCTTTACAGTCCAAGCTGTTCACTACGAACCCTCATTTGTCCGTTTCAACCTTGATTCAACTTCATCTTTCATGAGTTTTCCTAGATAGTGCCCTGTGGCTTTGCAATGACTTGAATGGAGCATGGAGTTGTTTAATTACCTTCGACTAGACTCAATACCTGTACTTCAGTAAAGTTAAAAGCTAGTCTTTGAGAGGAGGTTAAAAGCTAATGTTGAGAGGAAGAATGACAGGGAGGAAGGAAGGCTTGGCACGCTGGAGGGATGTATTGAGGTAGATGTGTTGTGTTAAGCCAGTTTTGTTGTTAGTGTTTATGCCAGAACCTCTGAGCCAGGCTTTCCTTTCTCAAGACCGGGACATTTCCTGCTACTTCCCCCTTTTGTTGCGTGGATAGGAAAGGGCGTGCGTTCCTCTTTTCATGCAGCCCAAACACACTACATGGAGCCTCTCATGCTTTGGGGGGACATATGGTTGTGTTCTAAGCGCCATCTGCAGAAAGATGGTCTTGGGAAGCTTCTTCCCCAGAGCAGAGAAACATCTCCGGAGCGAGTGATCTCCGGGGCGAAGATTCAATAAGCCCAACCGCACTTGGCTCCGTCACAGACCTAATACGGCAGCCCATCTTGTTGCTCGGGAAGTCTCCAGCCAAACCGAGTTCTTGTAAAAATAAATACTCATCAGCAAATATTTTGATTAGTTAAAAATGTTCGAAATGGCGACCCCCCCCCCCCGCTCCTTCCCCCTCCCCGTCCCCCCCCCCCCCGCGGCGCGAACCGGGAGAAGAGACTCCCCCTTCCCCCCCCCCCCGCCCCGTCCTGAGCGGGCTGCCGGCGCTCCCCGGCCCCGCGGGTCTCCGCGTCCCGCCCGCCCGGCGCTCGCATGGCCTCCGGGGCGCGCGGAGCCGAGGGCCCGCGGGGCGCGGGCGGCGGGCAGCAGGCGGCCTCGGCCTCCCCGGGGCCCGCGGGCGCGGCCGGCTCCGAGCCGCCGCCACCTCGCTACACTTACTTGCCTTAAGCTCTTTATTAACTCCCCCGGAGCAGCGCGGCTGCGGCCGCGCCTCCTGCGCCCCGGTGGTCTGGCTCCTCCGCGCGGCGCACATGCTAAACAGATTAACATGCCTTGGCTGACCCATGCTTCGCAACCCGCGGATTGGGTTTCTGCAGCTCCATGTGGAAATTAACCTATCTGTACCCGTGGTCAGCTGCGCCCGGCCGCTCCCGCGCCGCCCGGGCAATCCAAACAAACCCGGGCCGCTGGCTCCCTTTGTTACTCTTGGCTCCCCTCCCCCCCTCCCCGGCCAAATATTTATTGGAAAAGAGGTTCTCCTCTTTGGCCGAAGGTCGGGCACATTTCTGAGAGCTCTTTATTTGTAAATGATTTTTGGCAGGGCCAGGCACCCTTAGGAGAGGGGGTAGCAAGGAACCCAAACTCCACGACTGGAGGGTTTCTAGCCTTCCGCGGGCAGGGAGCTGTTTATGTTTGCACAGGGCACCCTAGTCCTGGTCATTAAAAATACATGCGCTGTCTATATTTTGCTTTTCTAACAACCTCTTTGTTTAATATGGTTGTTTGCTTTGTTCTCGGGCAAGTTTATTCCCTCACCTCCCATCCCCACCTCCCTTTCACACCCAATAAGCAAATTGAGGTGATTCTTCTAGGTTTTCTTTCCTACTTAGAGGAACTGAAAAGGCAAACTCCGAGACTGATAAGACTGATGCGTACCAACCAGCCTGAGGTTAATCCCACACCGTACTAGCAGCATCTGTCTGTCAACTGCTGCTTCTTCCAATATCAGAGGGCACTGAGGATTACTAAGGGACCTGTGGTTTACTTGTTAATCGTTTTTTCCCCCTTTATCCTCCTATTTTATAATTACTTAAACAGTTTGGCTTTCAATAGATATAGATTGGAGGTGTCTGTGTCAGCTGAAAGAGGCTGCTACAGTGCATCCTGCTGTCAGAAAGATGGAGGTGGCTCCTCATATTCCTTTCCATCTTGTTGGTCATGAAACATCTCTGTTGTTTGGGAACCACAATAGCTATTTTCTAGGACCCTTGGTACTCGTGATCCATCCATGGTTGCCTTGTCCAGGCCATCTGAGGTTACCCGCTGTGCCATCGTGCCTCAGTGGCTTCTCGCAGTGTTGCATCACTTTGGTGGGGTGGATTGGGCGTGTCCTTGAGTGTTGTTTCTAAGGCCTGTGGCAGCTATCCATCCCACTTGCATGTATTTTCCCGTCAGCCCCCACTGCAGTGCCCTTTGCCATCTTGGCATCAGTAAACCGTATGAGACTCTTGGGTGTCACCGATCAAACCGTGCGATGGCATCATCCATGTGGCAGGGCCATAATGGCCTCATAGTCAGTGAGAAGACTGGGCACAGCTGCCCCTCCGCAGATCACTGTTTGCCAGTCCACTGAGTGACATGCGGACTCTGTTGATTCATTTTGCCCTTTCTTTCAAGTTGTGTGTTTCTTGGATAGACGGCACGTTCCTGAGGTAAAAAGTGTTCAGAGCTGCAAGCTTCCAGAAAAACAATCAGGAACCAACTGGCAGGACATTTCAAGGGTTTCAGTCTGACACCGAGGAGAGGAACTAGAATTGGCGCCAATAATATGCCCACAGCTAGGAACTCCATTGAAACTGAGCTATAAATACATGTGCTGTGGATAAGGAACATCAGGGTCTCTTTCTGCCCACTCCCCCCACCGCCCAACCCCCGGCCAGTAGGCAGGGCCATGAGAAACCTGCTAACCACTGAGCTCAAAAAGAAATTAAGCTCAAGGTGCAATGCAACAGAAAGTGTAAGCTAGTCAGGAACTGGTGGTTCTTTTTTCCTCTGGCTATGGATAATACCTCAGAATTTCTTCCAGCTCTGGAACTGTGGCGTTTAATCAGAGGCCCTCTCACCATGAGAGCATTTCTCTGCATTTCTCACAAGGCAGCTGGCATCTTGATCTCTGGTCATCCTTCTTTTCTCTTCATCAGCACCTATACTCGATATTGTCCATATGGATCATGTGTGTGGGAACATACAAATTACAACAACTTTTGTCTTTTGTCGTGAAGGGCTGACAGGGCAATAAACACACGCAGCCTCCCGCCTCCAGGAATTCCTCATCCTCCCTGTGTGGCTGTAGCCCTGTGGATAATATCATTACAGGACTAAACAAATAAACAGTCGATCCGAATCAACCGGGAGGCACTGGGGACTACGCAGTTCCTCTCTGCAAAGATGATACAAGTAAATTTACACTCACAGCTTGGAAGTGCTCCAGCAGCTCTGAATAGCCGTTCAGTTCTGTCAGGCTGGGGAGGAGCTGAGGCCCTGGACTGACCCCCCAGCTCTGTCTTCGCTTCAATCAATGTGAGCTTTCAGGGTTCTGTTTTCCTTACTATCCTTGACTGGGAACATCAAGGACCAGTAACACTTTTTATGAACCCTGAGCTCAAAGAAGCAGCTTTTACTACAAAGCTAACGTATTAAACCCAATGACATGGATGAAAGGTTAACAGACTGCTGCCAGCCCAGAGCTTCCCCTGCGAAGGCGATTTCCTGTGTTCAGTCTCACCAGTGCCTCTGCCACAGCCCTATCCCATAAGCACGTGGATTCATAAAACCGGGACATACCACATCAACAACAGAGCAGAAACTGACTGTAGTCAGAGTCACAGCAAACCCTTGTCATCCTCACCAACAAATTCATTTAAAGCCATTTTCCAATTGAAGAGAAATGGTTACAATGATAAGATGAATACCACATATACTTTCTATTTCCAAGGTGAAAAATGCAGCTTTCTCATCTCTTGTCTCTATACATGTGTTCACAGTTCCTGGGATGTGTGGGCCTCTTCTTCTGCCTGTTCTTGTGACTGGAGACTTTCTTTTTTTAAGTATTACTTTGCCTGAAACTATGTAATGGTTCTCTCTCTCTCTCTCTCTCTTTTTTTTTTTAGGGCCACACCCACAGCATACGGAGGTTCCTAGGCTAGGGGTCGAATCAGAGCTACAGCTGCCAGCGTACACCACAGCCATAGCAATGCCAGATCTGCGCAGCAGTTGCAGCCTATACTGCAGATCGTGGCAATGCCGGATTCTTAACCCACTGAGCGAGTCCAGGGATTGAACCAACATCCTCATGGATCCTAGTTAGGTTTGTTAACCTCTGAGCCACGAAGGAAACTCCCTGGTTTTTTTTTTTTTTTTTGTTTGTTTGTTTGTTTTTGTTTTTTTAAGATGGAAAAGAAATATCTTAACACATTAATATTGGTGATGGGATTCTATTTTTTAAAAAATTGCTTTATATTTCTCTGCTTTTTCTCCTGCCCCCACTGTCCAATTTTGGTCCAAGAAGTGTGTGTTATTTTTAGAGTCAGATAAAATCAGTATTTAACAAGATTATCCTTAAATAACGTTGGTCCTCTTGAGGTTAGCACTAATGTCAGTTCAGGATACTCAGTAAAGGAATGGAGTTACTGGCTTCTCTGGTGTATCTGTTCAAAACCTAGGGATCAGACATTCAGGGGGTCTGCCTGCATTTATTCAATGTGTACACATACATACATACCTGAATAAGACAGCCTGACTTTTGACAGATGCTTTCTGGTATATATGACCCATTCTGAGGCCTGATGGAAAACAACTCCATCTTCTTCCAGGGCCCAGGGGCTTCTGCGGGTGAGCCCACACTGAGGCAGTCCATGTTTTTACATCTTCAACTGCAGAGATTCTGGGTGAGCACAGAGGAGGGCTATGGCATTTGGGAGCCAATAAGAGGCTCTCCAGACTCTTGCTGGCAGGAGGGGGACGGTGGGCACTGCCCATGGGTCCCAGGTGGGAGCAGCCTTCCGCAGGCTTCTCTAAGGTCGCTGATCTAGAGAAAACAAGCAGAGGGGCAGAGCAGTTGGAAGTGGTGCAGGAAACAAACCCAGACCTGGGTGTACATGATTTGGGTTCCAGGTGCATCTCTGCCACAGAAAGGCCACAAGAGCCTGGGAGAGTTCCCAATCATTCCCTGAGCCTTGGCGCCTTTCTTTCAAAAGTAAGAGGTTGCTCTACTGACGACAGGTCAGACCTGTGACTCAGCCGCTGATGCGAAGTGTGAGGACTCCTGCTTTATGGACGTGTGGTTGAAGAGCTCTAAGCAGCAGAGTGGTCCAGTTGTGAAGAAGGAAGTTTTTTCTGAGAGAAAGGCCCCAACATGCCCCCAAAGTGGGTGGGACAGACCATTGGAGTCATGAAACTTGTCATCACAATCCCAGCAACCTGGGGAAAGGATGGCGCTCCTACTTGGAACTGAGATTAAGTGGGTTGTTCAGGAGTTCCTGTCGTGGCTCAGTGGTTAACGAACCTGACTAGGAACCATGAGGTTGCAGGTTTGATCCCTGGCCTTGCTCAGTGGGTTGAGGATCCGGCGTTGCCGTGAGCTGTAGTGTGGGTTGCAGATGTGGCTTGGATCCCGAGTTGCTGTGTCTGTGGCGTAGGCTGGCGGCTATAGCTCGGATTTGACCTCTAGCCTGGGAACCTCCATATGCCAAGGGTGCCACCCTAAAAAGACAAAAAGACAGAGAAGAAAAAAAAAAAGCCTGAGAAGTAGTAGGTATAGGTGCTAGGTTTTTCAACCCTTCAGGCTCTAGCAGAGTCAGAATGTTGTGTATGGCCCTGACAATGTGCTGTTTGTATCTTGCTCAAAAAGAAATGACTGGTTCTCAAGGCAAAAACTTCAGGTCAGATGCAAAGTTGCTTTTGTCTCACCTCATGACTCCCCCCTTTCCTCAGTCTCTTCATCTTCGTGTCCTACTCTTGCCCCACTGCAGGGGTCAGAGTACAAACAGTCCATGAGCTGGTAGGTTTGTTTCCTCACTTGTAAAATTTGACACAAAGAGCTGAAAGGAAGGAAGGAGGAATTAGGGGCAGACTCTACTTCATAGACTAATACCTAAGGACGTACCTTTTATCATGGCTGGAATAACCATGGCCTCAGTGTGACTTCTCCAGGCTTCTGATTTTCCTAATCTGAAATATGAAACAGTGGCATCTCCTGCCATGGCCAAAGGTGTTGTCTGAGATTCTGGAGATGACAAGAATTTGATCAGAGTTTGCAAATCATTCAGTGAATTAGAAATTATCCCCACAAGACTAAGGAATTAATATTATGTGAAATTATATGATTTGGTCTGCAAGGGAAAAAATGAGGAGTACTTTTATAATGCTGTTCAAATACACTTTTTTTTTTAACCAGCTGTTCTCAATTTCACCTAAAAAGAATGAAAATAAGAAATGAATTTAAGAAGCACCATGGGGAATGTAAGGCAGATTTTTCTGATACTATCGATCAGTGATTCTTAAGTTTTAGTGTGCACAAAAATCCCTAGAAGCTTGTTTAAAGTGCAGGTTTCTGATCTCTATGCTTAGCATTTTTGACTTGGTGGATCTGGGGTGGAGCCTACGAACCTACTTTTTTTTTTTTTTAATAAAAGAAGATTTATTGAAGTGAAAATTTATTTACAAGGTTGTGATAATTTCTGCTGTACAACAAAGTGAAGAACCTGCATTTTTTAATCTGCCCCTCCAGCAGCTGAATTGGGGCAAATGGCTCTTAGAGCACACTTTGAGAACGGATGGGATGGATGATTGGATGGAATGGATTCCTAGGGGATTCGTTGAGCTTTTTTTTTTTTTTTTTTTTTTTTGGTCTGGAACACATTGTAAAGACATTTTGTTTGATTTATACACAGAAGAGATGATCATTTGTTGAGGGGGAGGGTCTAGGTTGAATAGTGTTCCTCCCAAATTTGTGATCTTCCAAATTGGCCAGCACCTTGATCTCGGACTTCTAGGCTTTGGGGCCGAGATGTGAGGAAAAAAAATGTTGTTTAAGCCAGTGTTCCATATTTTGTTTTAGAAGCTTGGGCAAATTAGTAAAACTGGTCCTTGTAATAACAGAAGAAGAGAGAGACGAGGCCATGTGACAAGGGAGGCAGAGATGGAACTGATATAGGTACAAGCCAAGTAATGCCGAGGATGGCCGGGGCCTCCTCGAAGGTAGGAAGAGGCAAGAGAGGGTCCTTCCTAGAGGCTTCGGAGAGCTTGGACCACTGACACCTTGACTTTGGACTTCTAGCCTCCAGAACTATGAGAAATAATGTAAAAAAATTTTTTTTAAATTAAAGTATAGTTGATTTACAATGTTCTGTTGACTTCTGCTGTACAGCAAAGTGACCCAGTCTCTCTCTCACACACACGCATATATACATTCTTTTTCCCATATTATTATTATTATTATTTGCCATTTTGTCTTTTTAAGGGCTGCACCCACGGCATATGGAGTTTCCCAGGCTAAGGGTCCAATCAGAGCTACAGCTGCTGGCCTACACCACAGCCACAGCAACCCCAGATCTGAGCCGTGCCTGTGACCTACACCACAGCTCATGGCAACGCCAGATCCTCAACCCACTGAGCAAGGCCAGGGATCAAACCTGCAACCTCATGGTTCCTAGTCAGATTCATTTCTGCTGT
Source organism: Phacochoerus africanus (assembly GCF_016906955.1). Taxonomy (NCBI): domain Eukaryota; kingdom Metazoa; phylum Chordata; class Mammalia; order Artiodactyla; family Suidae; genus Phacochoerus; species Phacochoerus africanus. The sequence continues at coordinate 82,644,653 of NC_062547.1, read as the reverse complement.
GCCACGATGGGAACTCCTCTCATATTATTTTCTATCATGTTCTATCATAAGAGACTGGACATAGTTCCCTGTGCTCTATATACAGCAGGACTTCATTGTTTATCCATTCTAAATGTAATACCTTGCATCTGCTAACCCCAAACTCCCATCCATCCCACTCCTTCCCCCTCCCCCTTGGCAACCACAAGTATGTTCTCTATGTCTGTGAGTCTGTTTCTGTTCTGTAGATAGGTTCATTTAGGCCATATTTTAGATTCCACATATAAGTGATGTCATATGACATTTGTTTCTCTTTCTCACTTCACTTAGTATGAGGGTCTCTAGCTGCATCTGTGTTGCTGCAAATGGCATTGTTTTGTTCTTTTTTATGTCTGAGTAGTATTCCATTGTGTGTATGTACTACATCTTAATCCATTCATCTCTCTATGGACTTTTAGGTTGTTTCCATGTCTTGGCTATTGTGAATAGTGCTGTGATGAACATAGGGGGGGGCATGTATCTTTTTCAATGAAAGTTTTGTCCAGATATATGCCCAGGAGTGGGATTGCTGGATCATATGGTAGTTCTGTATTTAGGCCAAAGAACTTCTATACTGTTTTCCATAGTGATTGTACCAATTTACATTACCACCAACAGTGTGGGAAGGTTCCCTTTTCTCCATACCCTCTCCAGCATTTGTTATTTGTAGCCTTATTAATGAGGGCCATTCTGACTGGTGTGAGGTGGTACCTCACTGGAGCTTTGATTTGCATTTCTCTTAATAATTCATGATTTTCAGCATTTTTTCATGTGCCTCTTGGCTATCTATATGTCTTCTTTGGCGAAATGTCTATTTAGGTCTTCTGCCCACTGAGAAAATATATTTCTGTTGTTTGAAGTCCCTGTTTGTAGTACTTCGTTATGGCTGCCCTAGGAGACTAATACAGGGGTTTAGATATAATCCTGCCATTAAACAGAGAAGTAGATGAGCTCTCAATATAGGCATTTATTGTTTTATAGACTTATGTGCTCATATTTTGAAGGATATTGGTATTCAAATATTTGGAATTGTCCTGAATTAGGTGGTGGTTTTTAGTGCTTATAACATCTTTGCCTTAAATTGCCTCTTAAATTGCCTTTAAGAACATGCATGAGGGAATCCCCATCGTGGCTCCGTGACTAGGATCCATGAGGATGCCCATTCAATCCCTGGCCTTGCTCAGTGGGTTAAAGATCCGGCATTGCCATGAGCTGTGGTGTAGGTTGCAGACGCACCTCAAAATGCGAGTTGCTGTGGTTGTGGTGTAGGCTGGCATCTACAGCTCCGATTCGACGCCTAGCCTGGGAACCTCCATATGCCCTGGGTTTGGCCCTAAAAAGACAAAAAAGACACACACACACAAAATTTGGAAGCTAACATCAAGAATAAATCTGATTTTCCATTTATTTGAAATAATGGTAAAATTTTGTATAGCAAGTTTATTTACCTGAATGAGACTTCTGTAACTCCAACCTAGCCGAAAAACTCATGCAAATTTATTTCCTTTTAAGAGACAGGTTAAGGGAATCTTCCCTTTTTTGGTAGTTGCTTTGTTGTTGTTAAATGTAAGAATAGATTTCACTTCTCAACGCTAACAGGTCCTTGTGTTTTGTGGTTGGCACTTTAGTGAACCTAACATCTGACAAGCCATTGATTTGCTAGCGTTTAACTTGCAATGTCCGACTTCTCAGGGAGGTGCTATATTATGGTGTAACATGATAGAGAAGGGGCAAAGAACTTGAATTGTTGCTGGCATATCAGTTCTTTCCGTTAATAAAACACTCAACTGAGTCATTTTCTCTGGCCACTTTTCCATTCTGAAAAAACTTAAATCAAAGAACATGACTGCTTTTATTGGCAAAGCAGCAGATAAATCAGAGGCGTAAAAATGCAAAAAAGAAGGATTCAGCACAAGCGCTATGCAGAGTGGACTCTCTGGTTGAAAGGTTTATTCTGTCAATTTTCCTCTTGAGACACTTAGGTTTAAGGAAATGTTTGCACTGTTCTAGAGAAAAAGTTGGCTGTGTGTTTTTCTTTTGTGTTTAGGCCACTCTGGAAGTAATTCCTTTGGGCACAATTATCTAACATATGGTGATTTAGAAAAAGCCCCAAGCAAAGGTCATTTGGATGTTTTAGACAGGAAAGAAGAAAATCCATCTTGGAGAATAAAATGATGTCAGGAAGGGTTTATAGTCAAAGAAACTTGAAAAAAGTGAGAGACTTCAGGCAAAAATGCAACTCAGGTTTTTTTTTGTTTGTTTCTGCTTTTTGTTGTTGTTTGTTGATGCGAAGTGTGCCTGTGGAGTTGACCAGAAAACCTTGATAGCAGAGAATTTTGGTGCTGGACAAGGCACAGAGGAGATCAAGGCCGGCTTTGAGCCTGTGTGAGCTATTCAGCTGCGCAGGGCCTTGTGTGGCTATGGGCTCTGCCCTTGATTTAATGTCTACTGTTGTCCTCTTGAAATTCTTAATAATTTTTGAACTTTATGCCCTATATTTTAATTTTACACTGTGACCTGCAAATTATATACTTAGTTCTTTGAAAGATCTTCTATTATAAACCTCTCATTTTTTCAGATGAGAAAATAAGGTCCAGGAGTTCCCGTTGTGGTGCAGTGGAAATGAATCCAACTAGGAACCATGAGGTTACAGGTTCTATCCCTGGCCTCACTCAGTGGGTTAAGAATCCGGCGTTGCTTTGAGTTGTGGTGTAGGTCGCAGACGTGACTCGGATCTGGTGTTGCTGTGGCATAGGCTGGCAGCTGCAGCTCCAATTCGACCATATGGAAGCTCCATATGCTGCAGGTGTGGCCCTAAAAAGCAACAACAACAACAACAACAAAAAAAGTCCAGAAAGTATAAATGACTTGCCTGGTGAAGCTAGGAATAGAAACCTGTTTCCCTGGGTCAGAACTGCAAACAGAATTCACATTCTAAGTGTCTAAATAAGAGAAATGCTTTTCACCCTCATGTTGAAAAGAAGCTCTTTCACGTACCATAAATGAGCCAAGAAAAACACTGAAAGAATCCGAAAGAAAGAAAGCTCTGGACATGATTGGGACACAAATAAGGAAGACCTCACATTGATTTTTCAACTTACTTTTGAAAAAACATTGGCTGCCATATTCATTTTCCTTACTCCAGCATCAGCCTTGCAGATCATCTGGAGTTAGGGAATCCTGGCATACACTCATTGTCTTCTAACCCGAAAGATCCAGGTTGCCAGAACGCCTAAGAAGAGGGTCCAGCCAAATCCCTGTTCTGTCTACTCTCAAACCACTGCATGCTTCTGCTGTGAAGAACTGTCCTGTTCTATGTCCCTTCGTGGCTGTTGCTGTCCCAGTGAAAATGGATGATTAATTTTAATAACGAGGCACCTTCTTCTTGCATGATCAGGAAGAGAATTAAGATTGTCCATCATCAGGAGTTCCCATCGTGGTGCAGTGAAAACAAATCTGACTAGTAACCATGAGGTTGTGGGTTCAATCCCTGGCCTTGCTCAGTGGGTTAAGGATCTGGCATTGTCGTGAACTGTGGTGTAGGTCGCAGATGCAGCTCGGACCCTGTGTTGCTGTGGCTGTGGTGTAGGCCAACAGCTGTAGTTCCGATTGAACCCCTAGCCTGGGAACCTCTACATGCTGCAAGTGTGGCCCTAAAAAGCCAAAAAAAAAAAAAAAAGATTGTCCAACATCGGCCAAGCAACAAATAACACTATGCATCAGAACTGAGCACATACAATGGTGGACCACAGCCTAAGGCTTCCAAAATGGCACCAAACTCAGAGGAGACCAGCCCAGGGAGTTGGTTCTCACTCAACTGTGAAATGTCCTGACATTGTGATGGGCTGTGTCTTCAGGCTGACCTGGATCTCAGAATTCATACTCATGGTGGATTCTAGATAAAATGAGCTATATTCAAGAGTTAGTTTTAAACTTTCTTTTAAGACTGAAACAATAGAGCTGCTTTCTAGCACCCTCCCCCAATCAGCTCCCTAGGACTTTCTGATGATAAACAACACCAATAGAAATAAAAATACAGGTGTGCAACCCTGCCCAGAGGTGTCAGCTGGAATTCTGCTGGGCTAGAATAAGCAAAGGAATTCTCAAAACGCACTTCTCCCCCAGGAGAAACAGCCTGGTTGAAATTCTCTAGTGTAAGTCAGTGATGAATATAGAGACTGGCATTCAGCACCCAATCCACAGAGAAAACAATGTCTGAAAAAGTCAAATTTGATACCAGCCTGAAGGAACCTGATGAGAATGAGCTATCTTTCTGATGCAGGGCTTCCTCCCTGTGTTCTGAAGAGGTGTAAGGGATTTTACTGGCAAAGAAGAGCCAAATGCATAGAAAATAAGGCGCAAGCTCTTTAATAAAAGAAACATTCTTGATTTTCACAAGTGTCTGGTCAGGGTGTGGGAGGGTGAGGCATCAGCTATTTTCCATGTGCAGGTCAAGTAGAGAGGAGGGAGGTGTGGAAATACAAGAAAAGATTTGCCTTGGCAGGATTTTACGTCATAGCACCTTGGTCCTGACAGACTTGTTCTTCCACTCACATTCTATAGATGAGGAAACTGAGGACTGGGAGACTGTGAATTCCCTGAGGTCCCTTGGCTATTTGGAGACAGAACCAGGTCACTAACTCCAAGGGCAGTCTTCTTTCACAAAGTGTGCAGCCTGGGTAAGCTCTAAGTTTGGAGATATTCTGGGGGGAGGAAGTGGGTCTTTATTAAACATAGAGGCAGGCGCAACAGTGTTAACTCCTGTGGCCTTGGTGGCCTGAAGCGTGTATCTTGGGGTGGCATTTCTGAGCTGGCTTGGGGGTTTGAATGCTGGGACTGCTACAGACAATTCATTCAAAGCACCTTTCTCAGAGCACTCCATACCAAGACTGCAATGGCTAATAGCAAAGAGGAAAGAGAGCTGATGGCCCCGAGCCCCTTTGAAAGTTCCGGCTGCCAAACCACAGAAACAATAGCGTGGTGCTAGTTGAGGTCCAGACCCTCTATCTCCCAAGAGTTCTGTTTTTGAAGGTTGGTATTCTCTTCTGACCTCAGAAATCTTGAGCCTCTTAATCTGACCAGGTTTGGATGAATAGCTCAGAGGAAAAAGCTGAAACAGTACACAAGTGAGCAATGATTACAATCACGTAAATGTGGAATCAGCTTCTACAAGGCAGCTGTCACAGAGGAGGTCACTGTCACATTCAAGAATCTGGGGTAGGGGGGAGTTCCCGTAGTGGCTCAGCAGAAATGAATCTGACTAGCATCCATGAGGATGAGTTCGATCCCTGGCCTCTCTCAGTGGGTTAGGGATCCGACATTGCCGTGAGCTGTGGTGTAGGTCGCAGACTCGGCTCAGATCCAGCGTTGCTGTGGCTGTGGTGTAGGCTGGCGGCTACAGCTTTGATTTGACCCCTATGTGGAGGGTGTGGTCCTAAAAAAAGGAATGGGACGTGTCAGACGAATCCCCTTCCACCAACATAATAGTAGTGGTAATTGTTCTTTTACCAAAGATTGTGCTTTCATTTAGTTGGTTTAGAAATAAAGATAATGATGCTAGTTATAAAAGTACTACATCCTCTGGACCTGGTTGGTCTATAGATATACCAACTTTTAAAATAGCTCTAAGTAACCTGGAAGGGTTAATTAGTAAGAGTGACTTACCATCTACTCATTGTTATAGGATTTTCAAGCTTACAAAAGTTGCTTTTGAAAACTTTCCTTAAAACATACAAAATTTAGCTAAAGCAGCCTTTTTTTTTTTTTTTTTTTCCCCCCCTGGTCTTTTTGTCTTTTTACGGCTGCAGCCATGGCATATGGAGGTTCCCAAGCTAGGTAGGGGTCCAATAGGAGCTGCAACCACCGAGCTATGCCAGAGCCACAGCAGTGCTGGATCTGAGCCACGTCTGCAACCTACACCACAGCTCATGGCAACACTGGATCCTTAACCCACTGAGCGAGGCCAGGGATCGAACCCGAGTCCTCATGGATGCTAGTCAGGTTCGTTAACCTCTGAGCCACAATGGGAACTCCAGCTAAACCATCATTAACTCTTACCACTTGCATGAGTATAATAGCAACTTATCATGATCATGTGCATTCCTAGTTCCTACAGATTGTATTTGAAATTCACTTCTCTCCACAATGAGAATATGAACCAGCCAGGTCCACGCTCCCCAGTTCTCTACTCTTGATGCTTAGGAGCACGTCTAAAAGTAAACCACCTACATGCAAACCCATGGCTTAGGCTCTGCTGTTTAGAAAGGAGAAAATTAGGTTATGACAGCATTTCTTACATTTCTTTCAATTCGCCCACCGCCCAGCCCCCCGCCCACCGCCTCTGGCCTTTCCCGCCCCCTTCCTTTAACAGTTCAGTTTCATTCTTTTCCAGTTTTTCTTTCTTAATTCTGACATCCTGTTTGGCTTGCAACCATCTAATTTATTCCTGATTTTTAGCCTATTTTTCTCATTCAAGCCTAGTGTACTGATGCCCCAAATCCCTTCAAATCCACAGCTATAAAAATGCCTCAATTCTTCCTCCTCTGAATCCAAATGCTAACTAATTTCTGTGGATTTAGCCCAGGATAAGGTGAGCACAGCATTGTGTCTTTAATTAGGCACTTTTCAAATCCCTTGTGGTATGTACAGTTTGGATTACTAAATTATGCCAAAAGCGTTTCATGTGAGGGGGGTGTGAAGATTAATAAACCGTGGTTTCTAAATCGCTTTAAGTGTCTAGATATGCAAGGTGTTTTGCAAACATATGGCAGTGCCTTTAGTAACCGACCTTGCCTCAGCCCCCAGAATAAATTCTATTTTGGAAAAACATCTCGTCCAGCTAAGCCTGGAGAGGGTGAATGCACTGCAGTCACTATGCTGTGACAGTCCAGGCTGCTGCAATTCATCCATCCATCCCCTCATAGACACTCATTAGATATTTATCATGTGTCAGGAGCTCTGCTAGGCCCTGCAGATTAAAAAAATTCCCCTTCAAGTTGCTTGCAACACCAGTCTGTGCATCTGTGTGCGTCTGAGGGGGGGGTTGAACCGTACACAGTGACAACATGTGGAATGCCACTGGAGGAGGTCACCAAGTGCTAGGAGGGTTTAGAAGAAGGAAAGTTCACAGCTAACTGGAAGATTTGGTAAGACATCGCAACAGAGAGGCTCTTTGGGAGAAACTTGAAGGGGAAGCGGAATTTTGTTTAATGCATTTTAAAAGTTTTGGAATAAGTTTAGATATAGAGAAAGTTGGGAGTTTGCCCATATATTTCTCACTTGGTTTCCTCCATTCTTTTCTGCGCTTTTTTTTTTTTTTTGCTTTGTAGGGCTGCACCTGTGGTGTATGGAAGTTCCCAGGCTAGGGGTTGAATCAGAGCTGCAGCTGCTGGCCCACATCACAGCTCACAGTAACGCCGATCCTTAACCCACTGAGCAAGGCCAGGAATCAAACCCGCATCCTCGTGGATACTAGTTGGGTTCATTACCACTGAGCCACAATGGGAACTCTGGTTTCCCCTCATTCTCTTTTTTTTTTTTTGGTCTTTTTTTTTGCCATTTCTTAGGCCGCTCCTGCGGCATATGGAAGTTCCCAGGTTAGGGGTCTAATCAGAGCTGTAGCCACTGGCCTACACCAGAGCCGCAGCAATGCGGCATCTGAGCCACGTCTTCGACCTACACCACAGCTCACAGCAACGCGGGATCCTTAACGCACTGAGCGAGGCCAGGGATCGAACCTGCAACCTCATGTTTCCTAGTCGGATTCGTTAACCACTGAGCCACGATGGGAACTCCTGGTTTCTCCCATTCTTAATGTCCTACATTTCCATAGTACATTTGATAAAACTAAGAAATACACATCAATGCATTGCTATTAACTACACTCCACACTTTTGGGGATGTCATCAGTTTTCCTATTCGTGTTCCCTTTCTGTTTCAGGGAATCACATTGCAGTTGGTTGTCCTGACTCCTCAGACTTCTCTCATCTCTGACAGTTTCTCGGTCTTTGCTTATCTTCAGGACCTTGACAGTCTTGAGGAGTACTTGTCACATCCCCTGTAGAATGCTGCCCACTCCTGGCTTTTGCAATGGTTTTCTCGTGGTTAGGCTAGACTTAGGGTTTGGAGGCGATCACAGAGAAGGGCCCTTTTTACCACATCACATTTGGGGATACCTGCTATCCACATAACGTCATAGCCAAGAAGGGGTATTTTAATGGGGGACATTGCTGCACAGGTGCAACAGGTCCGTGTGAGCAAGGTGTGTTGGTGGACTCATGGTTAGTCCAGGTGGGCTGGCAGGTGGAGTACTCGAAAGGGAGCAAGAGAGATAAGGCATATGTTGATTATTGGCACTTTTAAGTGTTTAAAAGATTTTGTGGAAACTAATTTTTTCAACACTTAGCACCCATGGTAAAGAAATTGGGTGGCTATCACAGCCCTCAGAAAAGGTGAGAAAAACTGAGGCCCAGGAAATTAAAAGGGTCACCCAAGTTTGCACCAACAGTAGCAGGCCTTAGACATCGTTTTCCTGATTCCCACCCCAGCATTCTTTGCTCTTCATCTTGGTCATTTTGGAAAGGCCCTTGGAGCAACTATTGGGAGCGAGGGCACCGCATAGGCATCTGATGAATCTGTTAAGGTCGGACCCCCTCCCTGTCATGCTCTGTCCTGACTTCCCATCTAAACTCTGCTCACAGAAGCAGGGCAGAGCAATGTCAGCTCTTGTTTCTGAAGAGACCGAAGGTCTTCCCTGCAGGTCTGAGAAAGGTTTCTTCTGGGCTGCTACTTCACTTAGTGCTTGCCATGGTCTGGGTCCAGAAAGGGAATATACCACTGAGGTTCTGAGGGTGGAGGATCAGCCATGTGTTTCCTATAGCATGTCCATTGGTGCCTTCCACAGCAATCAAGGCAATGCGAGGAACACAACTCTTCCAGCACCTGGAAGCTAACCATTGGTCTTGGTTGACCAGGTACAGATTGAGGGGAGATGCAAAAGATCAGAGGGATCTCTCTTCCCTTTGTTCCCAATGAACTTGGGAACTTGCCTTTACTATGTCAGAAAGGGAGCTGGAAAGTTGGCTAATTGGGAGGTTCCCTTATCCCATCATTTTAGATTTAACATGTACTTGTTTATTTCAAAAACATATATCATGTGCTCGCCATGAGTCTGCTTTTTAGGCAATAGGAATGTAAGATAAACAACATCGGAGTTCCCTTCGTAGCTCAGCAGTAATGAACTCAACTAGGATCCTTGAGTATGTGGGTTCGATCCCTGGCCTCGCTCGGTGGGTTAAGATTCTGGTGTTGCCCTGAGCTGTGGTGTAGGTCACAGACACAGCTCAGATCTGGCATTGCTGTGGCTGTGGCTGTGGCTGTAGGCTGGCAATTGTAGCTCCGATTCGACCCCTAGCCTGGGAACCTCTGCGGATGCAGCCCTAAAAAGACAAAAGAAAAAAAATTAGAAGGAGAGAGTAATTAATTGCCTGGGCTTCATAGAAGAGAGGACGATGGAGCTGGGTCTTGTAGGACAATCAGGGGTTTTAGTGGTCGAAAACGACATAGACAGAAGTGTTGGGAGAGAAACAGCTTTGCATGTCGGAGGAAGTGGGAGTCATTTGGCATTGCTGGAGCATAACAGAAGGTGCTGGGAACACAGCTTCTGCTCCAGGCCTCTGTCCAGAGCCATTCCCTGGGGGCGGAGGTGAAGAGACGCCCAAAAGAGTGTCCTTTAGTGTTCTACCTTCTACCATGCCATCCTTGAGACAGCCAGGCACTGGGATCTTAAGGATTTTGCCTGACTTCCCATTCTTGCAACTTGATCTTGCAAGTACATAGCCATAATGCCTAATCCCTTAAAATGTGTTGAAAGCATAACAGCATTTGGTCTGTGATCAGCAACAGATTCTCTTGCAACTAATTTTTATGCAGCTCAACATTGAGTGGAAACATCCCACTGTACTTAATGCAGGGTTCCTGTAGAACTGCAGGGTTTTTGTGGGGGAAAGAGTCTCTGTTGATCTTTGATAGTCACTTGTTCACAGAGCTCTGTCATTACGCTCTGTCACATGGCTCTCTTATAGTTTCCAAAGCCATTAAATGCTAAAGAAAACAGGATTTTTCCAGCTCTGATCTCATTATATGTACAAATTCCAAGAGCAGCCTCCCAGAAAATAAAAGTTTTTATACTACAGAGTGGATGTGTTCATGAAAGATATATTGTTTATTTTCTTGGCACAGAGTTAACTCTAAAATAAGATTACTTAATTGAAGAAAACATTTCCTGACATGCTGAGAAGCAGCATTTGAACCAAATCTCCTCTTTCTTAGATTAAGTCTAGGGTGGATGTGTTCTAGGCTATTTAATCCATGTGAATCTCAAACAAAATAATTTTAACTACTGAGGCATTTAGTTGGTAAGGCAAAATGTAACTCAATACTGTAGGCAACAGCTTGTAATCAATTATGATTTTTAGTTGGGGAAGTTCCTGGTGTTTGTTGTTACAGTAGTAGTTTATTTATTTATTTATTGGCTCAAAAAATTCTTAAATCTGGAAGCATTCAATTCAATTTTTCATTGCTTAGGCTGCTTCTGGCTTTGGTTTGCTGGGTAATTCAGCTCACTTTTTTGTGGTTCGGTTATGCTCTTTTAGGAGTCTGGGCCAGCATCATAGTATACAATATTATTTATTGTATTACTATGTATGTTATATATGGTATAATATGTATTCTATATATTTATTATGTAACATATGTGGCATTACATATTATTCTATAGTAATGTATAATATTATATATTAATGTTGTCTATTATATATAGCAATATTCATGTTACCAAAACTAGTCTATGTGGTAGAGACAGCTGGTTGTTCACCAAAATGCTTTTTCCGTTTCTTCCTGGGCACGTGGCTGCCTCACTAGAACAGATTTCCCAGTCTTTCTTGGGGTCGGGTAAGGCATGTGATGGAGTTCTCATCTGCAGAATGTGAACAGAAGTGCTGAGCGCCACTTCCATGTGGCGTGTACCTCCTCCCTACCCTCTTGTCTCATCCTGCTGGCTGGAACTTTGGTGTGGAGACTCAGCTTTGACCAGCTGGATGAAGACTGTGCCCTAGAATGCTGGTACAATACAGTGAAAGCTACTCGGGTCCCTGAATGTTTGTATGGAGCAGAGCTGTGCTGCCCACCTGGATCGCTCACCTTTGAACTGCTACATGTGAGGGAAATAAATGCCTCTATTCTTCAAGCCACTGCCTCAGTTGGGGTTCATTCAGAGAAGCAACAGCTCAAGGAGCTATACCTGTGATACAGGACCGATTACAGAGATTTGATCTTAAGCAGTGCAGAGGCTGGTGAAGCAGCTTCTGTCAGGCTTTGTGACTGATGTTAGAAATCGGAGTCTGCAGTGGGGAAGGAAGGTGAGTGCAAAGCAGGGTAAACCAAGGCAAGGGTGGAACCCATCTGCTGCCTCTGACCTCGATGGTGTGAGGGTCTACAGGAGAAGCTGATGTCCTTCATCATGGGCCTAACTTACTGGGTTCAGGAGTTGGAGAAGCCGAAGACAGATCCAGGGGAAATGGGGAGAGCAGAGGCCTCGCTCCCGATCCTGCACCAGGATCCGCAACAGCCGCTGCTGATTCTCTTCCACCCTCCTGATCTCACATGTGAGTCTCTCTTGTGGCACACTCTACCTGGACACAAACAGGGAGTGAAATTCTGGGGAATAGACTTCAGCCTAGCCACGTTGACAGTTCCAAAGCCACCACAGTCAACACTTGTCACCTTACACTGTACATGGCTCCTTAAGCCATGTTTTATCTCCAAATCTGAAATCAAGTCCCACTTCAGCCAGGTGTGATAAAACCATCTCACGTTCAACTCAACCACAGCAACCCTTTCACCAAAAGAGGATACAAAGTCCCTTTTTTGATTTTGGATACTGTTAATTTTTCTTCTGGCTGATTCACAATCCCTATTATTTGAATATTGGTATTTAAAGCAAATTACTATATAATACATTTTCATTTAGGTGATATGGAGAGGAGAGGAAGGAAGAAAAAATTTTGATATATATATATATATCTCAAAATGAGGAGAAATGCTCAAACTGTGACAGCCCTCATTTATGCAGTGGTCACGTGGTCATTGCTGGTACATAGCGTCACTTTCTTCTACCAGCCATCCTCTTTACCCTAAGCAAGCACTTGAGCTGCTTATGGTTCCTTGCCTGGTGGGATGACTCAAACATTCACTCTTAAAGGGCCTGGGTCATTCGCGCTCCTGCCTGAATTGGGTTGTTGTAGATTTCCATTGACTTTAATCCTAGGAAATAGGACTAGTAAGAGGTGCCCCAGAGGGTCTCCTGCATACCAAATATATTGTTCCTTAGCCCTATTTTGAAGTAATCCCAATTACCCCATGATTCTCGGGAACAATCCCTGGAGCCAGTACCCGACCCTCTTCTCTGCTCGTTGATTCACTGGCACAAAGAGCACATAGTGTGCAGGTAGGAGTCTTGTTTTCAGTGCAGTGGACTCGTTATGTTCCTTGGTGAAAGTGCTTTCCACCTTGGGTTCCCTTTGAAGCTAAAACCCTTACCCCATCATGAGAAATGGCAAGGATGGGGATAAAAAATGTTGCCGTGAATCTCAAGGGGATAATAGTGATGAGAGTTGTCCCCATTTCTTCCCTGATTCCCACACCCATGAGTCCTGGCTATAGGGTAAAAATCATATATTGGATATCAGTTTGAAGCATATACTGTATCCTGGAGGACATTGCCCCAGTCCTGCAAGGCATTTTCACCTAGCTGGCATCCAACTGAGTCTTCAGAATGCTAGTCCACTATTACATCAAGCCAGCTTCTTCTTCTTCTTCTTCTTCTTCTTTTTTTTTTTTTTTTTGATTTTTTAGGGCTGAACCTGTGGCATACAGGAGGTTCCCAGGCTAGGGGTTGAATCAGAGCTACAGCCACCCACCTACACCACAGCCACAGCAAGGCAGGATCTGAGCTGCATCTGTAACCTACACCACAGCTTACGGGCTGTGATCCTTAACCCACGGAGCAAGGGTGGGGATCAAACCCGCATCCTCATGGATCCTAGTCAGGTTCGTTAACCGCTGAGCCATGAAGGGAATTCCAAGCCAGCTTCTTTAGGATGATGGGAAATATGATAAGACTAGTGAATTTCATGAACACGGGCCCATTATTGCAACTTCACTTGTCATGAAATGAATTCTTTGGTCAGAAACAATGCTGTTTAGAATACCATAATAGTGGATAAAGCATTCTCTAAGTCCGTGGATAATAGTTTACATAGAAACATGGCAGGTGAGGAAAACAAGAAGAGAAATCATCCATACCAGTAAAAACAAAGTACTGCTCCTCTCATTATGGAAATCATCCAACACAGTCAACTTGTCACCAAAGAGTTGGCCAATCCCCCTTGGGAATGTTCCATATTAGGAGCTCAAAAGCTATTGGAAATTTGGACACTCAGCAGTGGCTAGAGCTAAATCAGCCTTGGTGACAGGAAGACCATGTTGCTGAGCCTGTGCATAATCTTCCTCCCTTCATCCTGACCATGGCCACATTGTTCATAGACCACTGGACAAAGCCAAGAATAGAGAGAGAAGGGTACTGATTGATGTCCACAGAAGAGTCATCACCTTTCTGTAAGCATTCACATGAGACACAACTGTCTCACACTCTGTGCCCACTCATAGGAGGCTATCCACATACCTCTTCCTCAGATTTCCTTGTCACCTATTTTTCTTTTTTCTTTTTCTTTTTGTCTTTTTAGAACTGCACCCACAGCATATGGAGGTTCCCAGGCTAGGGGTCAAATCGGAGCTGTAGCTGCTGACCTATGCCAGAGCCACAGCAATGAGGGATCCAAGCTGCGTCTGAGACCTACACCACGGTTCACAGCAACACTGGATCTGTTACCCACTGAGCGAGGCCTGGGATTGAACCCACACCCTCATGAATGCTAGTCAGGTTCGCTAACCGCTGAGCCATGACGGCAACTCCAGTCACCTATTTTTCAATCATGTTCCTTACAAGTCCCTACCATTCCTTCAAACCTTTAGCCACAACCCATGAATCACCGTGGTCATACCTCTGTCCATCTCTCCTTCTCCTTATATAGCAGGTGGTACAGACTGAGTTGCTAACCTCGGAGAGCTGACTTCGGCTATTTCCTAAGTATTCTACCACACTCCTAGGACATTCTTAGCAAAAAATTGTTTCCAACTTACCTTGGTTCATAAACATTGATCCTTGAATACCGTAGCACTTACACATGCACATTGTCACAAAGTCTTATACGTGGTAGGCAGGCCCTCCATCAGTATTTGTGCAATGAATGGATGGCCTCGACCATGCTACTGCTGAGCCTGTTGGAAAGTAGCCAAATGCAGAACAAATTCATGCATCTGCTCAGCAGCTGCGATTGTGACCACCTACAGCCAACAAGTCTGTATTGATCAACTACTGCAAACCCAGTTACTGCTACACAGTAATCTTTTTATACCAATTGTTGAACTAGGTTAATTTTAATGATGCATGACATCAATTACATAGTATTACATTTATTTCTTGTTCAGGTTAAGCACATGTGTACCTCTGAGCCTGGGGTTATAACTACTGCCTCAGAAGGGCTCAAAGGGGGAAAAAGGAATTTATTGCTTCCTACTAATTATACATCTCGATCACTGAAACGATACACTCATAAGCTCTGGGAGGTTAAGGCCTGTGGCTGATGTTGGTCTTGTTCAATACTCTCAAGCTTGCTTTGGTGTTTGGCACATGATAGGGCTTTATAAATAACTGTGGGGAGAATGAAGGAGTTGTTCCCTAAAATCATGCCAGAAGCTTCCTGAGATGCCTCAAGGAGTTGAACTCTAGACACAGAGGGAGTGTAGCAGAGTAAAAAATCACCCGGCCAGGGCCAGGACAGCTGAGTTCTAGCTTTCTCTTTGCCTACTACCTGGTTGGGTGTCCTTGAACAAGGTACATATCCTTTTTGGGCCTTGCTTTTCGGTCTGAGGATATTTGAGAATGGAGTAGCAGCCATGAGAGCCCTCTGAGGCTCAAAAGTGTTCCGTTTAGATTGCACAGTGTTCCAAAAAACTGTAGGCGGATGCCTTCTAGGACATACACATTCTCCAATTTTCTGCAGTTACCACCCCTTCCTATCACCTTTGTGCATTTTTACTCCCAGTCTGGCCCCCGGAGCTATTTGAGTTTGTAAATTCTGAACACTATAGACCCCTGCTCTCACAGTCTCTGAGTTCATGCCACTGGTGTTTAAGTGCCCTCGGGGCAGGAGTTTGAGGGTTTTGATCACCACTGGATTGCCCAATCCTAGAATGGTGTCTGGAACCCTGATAGATGCTTTGTGAATGTTTGATGAATGAGTGAATTCAGGAGTGAGAATGCAGCAGACCCATGTAGAAAGGGAGGTGGGAGACCATGTCAGGAGATGTCTCCTTCTAAGGTGGTTAAGTTCGTTTAGGCTTTGCGATGGCTTGGGAAAGTCTTCAGTCTTCTCTGACTCCTAAGCTTGACCTGGAGCTCTCAGGTTGATTGCAACAAAGAGAAATAATATCTCTGCAAAAGCTTCCAACATCAAGTAATACAAGTTGTTTTAAATATTACCTGGTGCCATTCCCGAGCGTTCCTCAGAAAACTGACACTCTGTGCAGCCTCTGTAGCTGTGGGCACTGTCAGGCGTCCTGTTCCCGATGTCTCTGCCCGAACTTTTCTCCTATTTCCTGACCAAGTCAGTGCTGTCTTACTGCTGGGTCCCATTGAACTTCCTATATGGGCTTCCTACTGTGAGTTTTGAAAAACTCTCCTTTCTGAGAGTTCAACCCGACAGCACTGCTGTTAACACTCAATAAAAATTTTTTTCCCCCTGGTAGCTGTTAAAAAAATTTTTTTTTTCCTCTTTAGGGCCGGACTCATAGCATATGGAAATTCCCAGGCTACGATCGAATTGTAGCTGCAGCTGTCGGCCTACACCACAGCCACGGCAACACCAGATCCAAGCTGCATCTTCGACCTACATCACAGCTCATGGCAATGCTGGATCCCTGACCCTCTGAGTGAAGTCAGGGATCGAACCCACACCCTCGTGGATAGTAGTCAGATTCATTTCTGATGAACCACAGTGGGAATGCCCAAGGTGTTAAACTTTAATATCAGATTCTAATACACAACAGCAGAATATTCCACCCCAATCTTCCCTGCTAAGCAGAAGTGAGTCCCCTGATTCATCACCTTTGGGGAGAGTAAAACCTAGCTCACTTTCCTAGCACCTAGCACCTGGGGAGAAATTCTACTAAAACAACGTCCAGTCCTTCAGAAACAGCCCTGGTGGCTAGAAGATTAAAATTTTTCTCAGATGGAGTTCCCATTGTGACTCAGTGGTTAATGAATCCGACTAGGAGCCATGAGGTTGCAGGTTCCATCCCTGGCCTTGCTCAGTGGTTTAAGGATCTGGCGGTGCCATAAGCTGTAGTATAGGTCGCAGACTCGGCTCGGATCCCCCATTGCTGTGGCTGTGGTGTAGGCCGGTGGCTACAGCTCTGATTGGACCCCTAGCCTGGGAACCTCCATATGCTTCAGGAGCGGCCCTAGAAAAGGCAAAAAGACCAAAAAAAAAAAATTTTTCTCAGATGAATGAACCAGATGGAATTAGAGGCTTGAGATGTAAAGACATCGTTTAAAATTACTCCTAAGCATGGATGCTATTTTGTTACATTTCCCTCGCTCTGATAATTTGTAGTACAAATCTCCAATTTGTGAATTTAAAAAAATAATTCACTTGACTAATTTTGTCTGACAAGTCCAGGCTTATACTCTTTGGATTTATGAAGGGAAAAAAAACCTGCATTCAAGATGCCATGGAGAGAGGACAGAGCAAAAAATTCTTCTGGTCTCTTCTAACTTAAAACTGCAACACTAACCATGGCCTGGACGCTGACAGCCTCAGTCAGCATTCCAGACCCCTCTGGTGGAGTAATATTTCATTTACAACTTGGGCACCAAGGTGGCCTCTAGTCTGGGCTGACAGGGCTGGGGACAAGCAGAGCGGTCTTCACTGAGAATAGGAGGTGGAGGCTGCCAGCCGAATATTACCCCTCCAACACAGAGGGAACCCTGTTTTCCCCATGCTATAAATGTTCACTTGAAATATCCCAGCCAGGGTTGTGTGTGTGTGTGTGTGTGTGTGTGTGTGTGTGTGTGTGTGTTTAGGGCCACACCTGCGGCATATGGAGGTTCCCAGGCTAGGGGTCGAATCAGAGCTGTAGCTGCCCGTCTATGCCACAGCCACAGCAACGCCAGAGCTGAGCCATGTCTGTGACCTACACCATAGCTCATGGCAACACCGGATCCATCACCCACTACAAACCTGCATCCTCATGGATACCAGCTGGATTCGTTTCTGCTGCCACGACAGGAACTCCAGCCAGAATTTTTTGGTTTCATTTGTCATTGGTAGGTGACTCGGCCTAGATGCTTTCATTCTGCATGTCCGGCCTATCAGAGCACAAAGTTAGAGCTATCTTGGGAAAATAAACATGCACAACAGCCTGGCCCACAGATTCAAAGGCTTTGCAAATTAGACCTAGAGACAGCACAGTGCTGTGTCATGTCCTCATGAGGGAACAGCAAATTTGAGGTTTATTCATGAATCTCTGGCTTCTACTGCATTTGTTATTATCTGTATCTAACCACCAGATTGAAAAACAAGGGTGTGAAAATTCATTTTTTCTCTCCACAGATAGGCCCTTTATTTATTTTTATTTTTATTTTTCAAAATTTCACCAAAGTATGGTTCATTTACAATGGTGTGTTGACTTCTGCTGCATAGCAAAGTGATTCAGTTATACATACCTATACATTCTTATTGAAAAATATTCTTTTCCATTATGGTTTATCACAGATATTAAAAATAATTCTCTGTGCTCTACAGTAGGACCTTGTCATTTAGCCATTCTATATATAATAGCTTACATCTGCTAACCCCGACATCCCACTCCATCTCTCCCCCAACACCTTCCCCCTTGGCAACCACAAGTCTGTTCTCTATGTCCACGAGTCTGTTTCTGTTTTGTAGATAGGTGCATGAAAATTCATTTTAATAGAGAGGGGGAGGAGTTTAGTAGACTTAAAATTTAAAACAAGAGGGATCAGCCGAAGTCCTTCCAAGCATAGAACATCACACAGTAGCCTTGAACAGGACAATGGGAGAAATTAGAGGGTAGGTTATAGAAATGATCCTGCAGAACCCTGTACTGATTTATATAGATTCAAACTATACCTTGGGCAGTTGAAGAAAAAAGAACTGTATCTTTTTCTTCAGTACCTGTGAAAACTATTGTTCTTTATCATCATCATCTCAGAAACCAACAAAGGTCATTCAAACTAATTAGATTTTAAGCGTTTCTGGTATCAACCAAATTTACAGCCAAAAGAAGACAATAGTGATGAAGACGGCCCTTGTAAAATACTCATGGATTAATTACCTAAAATATACATTGAGAGAAAATCCATTTCCGAGATACGCAGTCATAAGAGTGTCTGATAGGTCTGTACCCACGGCATACGGAGGTTCCCAGGCTAGGGGTCCAATCAGAGCTGCCGGCCAGGGCCACAGCCACAGCCACAGCCACAGCCACAGCCACATGGGATCCAAGCCACGTCTGTGACCTACACCACAGCTCATGGCAATGCCAGATCTTTACTGCACTGAGCAAGACCAGGGATCGGACCTGAGTTCTCATGGATACTAGTCGGGTTCATTAACCACTGAACCACGATGGGAACTCTGAGGCGAGTTCCTTTTACGTTCATTTTATATTGCCCATAGCAATGCCATTGCCTTGCACACGATTGGTGTCAGGAAGATTCTGTGAAGAAGATGGAATTTTCAAATTTCTTTGGAGACTGGTAGAAAGTTTACCTCCGAAGTTTACTTTCAAAGCTTTTATTCTGGCTCTCGTTTTATGTCTTCCCTCAGAACTTTCCTCTTTAAAATAGGGAGAAATATCCTCCCTCAATTTACTGCAAGTCTTTCCTCTTAAACTGGGATCTTCTCATGGTTTACTCTGCTTCTACCACTTCCTGGAAAGGCTTGTTTCTTTGGGGATACTTTTTAGTGGCTGCCTGCTCACAGGAGAACCAGAGACAAGTCTGGAACATCTTTCCTTGGAGCCTTCACCACATTGTTGTCTGGACTGTTTTATGTCTGAGTTGCATTGTCTGTGTAACTCAAACTGGAAAATTTCTCAGGGACTGTGCTTTTGAGTGAACTCTTTTGGACTGCTGACATTAGCTGCAATTGCTTGAAAAGGCCAGAAATAGCTCATGTTCTTAGTCTGGGTGGAGGTAATAAGATTATTACATGTCAGAGTTTTCATAACCAAACATGGAAAGTAAAAGCGTTCTAAGCCTTCTGGTTTTGATCTTATTATCAGCCACCCTTGCCACTGAATCTTTTTTGTTTGTTTTTGTTTTGTTTTGTTTTTATACCGAAGAGGTTCCCTTCTCATCACTCTGAAAAGACGGTGAGTGTGGTAACTTCCAGTTCTACCCCTACCTAATTAGCCTTACCTTGCAGACGTTCTGGGGAGAATCAGAATGGATTAGAAAACCATGAGAATCATATAAGTTTCACACTAGAACTAAAACAAATGGTTGCCTGAGACCACCAAGGCTTTTAAAAAGCAGCATCTATTGATCTGTATTCAGTCTCTAGTTGTCTTCAAGAATGTGCCAAGCAGAAGCCCCGCAATGATGTTGTTTTTTATTTAGTTTTACTTTTGTCAAATATACATGTGCACACATATAAAGAGGCAAGGAGCTGTATAAGGCTTGCATGAAAAGGAGAATTCTCCACCTTTTGTCTCTCCCACTTCTTAATTTCTAAAGGCAAATCAACTTGACTTTTCTAAAGAATTATTTATTTTATCTCTAAATCGCATGATTTTATTGCTACTTCTTGAATTTTCAATTTTAAATATTATCTATTGACTTCGTACAAAAGACAATAAGGATTTTTTTTTGTCTTTTGTCTTTTTAGGGCTGCATTCAAGGCATATGGAGGTTCCCAAGCTAGGGGTCTAATTGGAGCTGTAGCCACCAGCCTACACCACAGCCATAGCAACGCGGGATCTGAGCCGGGTTTGCGACCTACACCACAGCTCAGGGCAATGCCGGATCCTTAACCCACTGAGCAAGGCCAGGGATCGAACCTGCATGCAAATGGATGCTAGTCAGGTTCGTTAATCACTGAGGCATGACAGAACTCTGACAATAAGGATTTAACACTCTTTCTCTTCCCCTCCTACTACCCATGTTTGCGTGATCAGTCACCCTCCAACTCTGTCCTCCCACACACTCTACATGCTTTTGGTTAGATCATTATATATGTTTCCATTTTACAACCCTTTAAATGCTATTATTAGATAAGCTATGTATCATATGATGATTGCTTTTCCTTTTATTGACAACTTACTGTTTTCCCTGGTATTAATAATTGCCTTACTGTTTCCTTTGCTTGTTTTTTTATACATTTGTCACCAAACAAGCCCCAAACTTTCTTCCATATATGGAAATCTCCCCTCAATGTGCTCAAACACATTAGATATTTCATCAGATGTCACTCCAAAAGCCTTCTAAACCTCTTCAATCTTGATTTTTTTGGTTCCTGGGCTGGTTACATATTTGCTGTCTTGGGTTTCCCCTTAACCACATCTCAGATATTATCTTGGCCCCTGGCTTCATGTCGAAGCCCCTTTTTCTTGGCCCTTGTGTCTTTCTCTTTATTTATTCAGTTTTTTTTTGCTGGAGCACATCCTCCAGGAGCATTCTGAGAATGGATTAATAGTGGTAGAGGTTTTGAAAATAGCATTTCTGAAAATGTCTTTATTCTACCACTCCACTTGATTCATGTTACAGCTGGATATAAAATTCTAGGTTGGAAGTAATTTTCCCTCAGGAATAGAAGACATTTCCTTTTGGCCTTTGTATTTCTGCCATTGCTGTTGAGAAGTCAGATGGGATTCCACTTCCTGATACTTTGTAGTTGATTTTTAGAATCTTCTCTGTCCTAAAGTGTTAAAATTTCATAATAATGAGCCTAGTTGTGGATTTACTTTTATCCAATGTGACCAGCACCTGGTAGGCCTTTAACTCTGTTGACTTTAATGAGCTATTGGATGAGCTCTCCCCATCTGTTTTCTTTTTCTTTTCTTTTCTTTTTTTTTAGTGAACAGAATTTTATTTAAACTTTACAAATATCCTTTACATTTAGCCTGAGATTAGGAATGAGAAAGTTCAACCTGAAGTTAGACTTCATTGCCCAAACAGTTAAGCATCTGAAAATAAAGAGGATGAACATGCATTTATCAAACATAATTTAGGCATTCCAATGAACTTTGACAATAAATAGTGACCCAAACCAAACTTTAACTTACTCTGGTCTACATGATCTTCAGACCTAAAAGTACTAATTATTTAATAATGATTTTTAAAAAAGTCTTCAAATGACAAATTATGGTGTGTCCAGATGCAGAATTTTAGTTTGACATTTCTATAGCTGCTGCTTTAGACTAGTATTAAAAAAAGACTCCCTGATCATTATTCAACATGTAGTTGAAAACATGTAGCAGCATGGTATAGTTTATTTTTATAAATATTAGTACTGCAGTAAACAAAATACAGAGTCTCCCTTTTTCAAATATTAGATCTCCGAATGCTTCATTCATCCTTAGGCTTCAAGCCCATATGAGGCACGCATATGACATTGGAGATTTATCATCAACACAGAACACCATACATCTGCTGGGGAAGGAGGGGTATTGTGGGAATATACCAAAGCACTACTTACAGAAAGTAAATGCTGAAGCAAAATACTTTCTGAATATATACTGTACATTATGTAAACAAACATTCATAATAAAAATCAACACAGGCCAAAGTATCGTTTTCTAGGAAATCAGAATCTTTCTTCCTTTTAAATTGCACACATTGAAGATGCTTTTTGTTAGGAAAAGAATGGAGCCTGTTCTTATAGTTGCTTATGTGCTTAAATAGCTTGGAAATAAGGAATTATTACATTCATTTGCTAATGGTTTGTCCTCTTAGTTGGCTGGCTGCTGCAAACAAGGAATACAGTACTGTTTCAGGACCTGTTTTTCTTTTTTTTTTTTTTTTTGGTCTTTTTGCTATTTCTTTGGGCCGCTCCCATGGCATATGGAGGTTCCCAGGCTAGGGGTCGAATCGGAGCTGTAGCCGCTGGCCTACGCCAGAGCCACAGCAACGCGGGATCCAAGCCGTGTCTGCAACCTACACCACAGCTCACGGCAACGCCGGATCCTTAACCCACTGAGCAAGGGCAGGGACCGAACCTACAACCTCATGGTTCCTAGTCAGATTCGTTAACCACTGCGCCACAACGGGAACTCCCATTTTTTTTTTTTTTTTGCTTTTTTGCTTTTTAGGGCCACACTGGAGGTATGTGGAAGTTCCCAGGCTAGGGGTCGAATTGGAGCTATAGCTGCTGGCCTACACCACAGCCACAACAACTCAAGATCTGAGCTGCCTCTGCTACCTTACCTACACCACTGCTCACGGCAACGCCAGATCCCCGACCCACTAAGCAAGGCCAGGGAAGGAACCTGCATCCTCGTGGATACCAGTCAGATTCGTTTCTGTTGCACCACAACGGGAACTCCAGGACTTGTTTTTCATGTAGAATTAGCTAAGTAATGTATAATTAACTCATTTTATCAGTCCATATTAATAATATAAATGGATTAGATGAAGCAGTGAATTTCAAAATTTGTGCAGGGGAAATTAGTTGATAATTTGTTTCCAATAAGGCTAGTGGCAAAATAATTACTACAAAGTCAGTCCAAGCTAGTTAGGAAACCCCTGATTTAGCAAGCTGAATCAAAGTTTGAAGTTAGGTCATTTTAATTTCTATATGATTGTGCACACCTAGAACTTCCTATGTAAGAGAGAGTGCTGGCAGCATCAAAGTCCTGCAATAGGGGAATGAAATACAGAATAGATTTTCGAAACGCAGAGACACTATAGGAAGAAAACATGAATGTCTTAATGATCGTGTCACAGTAGTTGCCTCAGGATTTCCTTCGTGAATGAGAAACCAAGAAAGACAATTCATTGGTTGATCATGTTCTCAATCAAAAGCCTAAATTTGAAGCAAAAGATGACAAAGACACAAAACCCAAGGTGCATTTTCTGCTATGACCTTACGGCAGGAACTTCAAGCTTTATGTCAGCATTTTGTACCGGCAGCAGCCCCCTCTCACGGGAAAAAAACTTAGTCATGACTGTCCTGTTCGAAGCTTCCAGCCTTTGAAGGAGTGCATTTCCAAATGCTTCCTGGTCGGCAGGGCTGAGTGCGTCCAACAAAGGGTAGACCGTTTCGTGGTAGGGAGTTTGAAGATGGTCATCCACCTGGTCAAATGCATAACCTACCACCCTGAGCCCTGCTTCAGTGAGCGCCAGGCAGTATCTGTTCCTTTCTCTTGTTTCCACATTGATACAGGTCACATCAGCGGCACAGCGTTAGGTTTGTTGCTCACAGCAAAGAGAACAGCATTAACAACTGCTTCAGCTTCCAGCCGCATGTCTTTCATATCTGTTCTTTCAAAGCCATTAAGTGCTGCATCTCCTTCGAATCCTGACATACTGCTCAGCTCCACGGGATTACAGTCTGTTTCCATTCTGTGCTCGCCCCGCGTCTTCCTCTTCCTCCCTCTGGAGGCTTCAGGACCCAACCTGCCCCCACCTGTTTTCTTTATCTTTTCCTGGAACTCCTACTCATCAGATGATAGACATCCAGGACTGGTTCTCTAAATTTCTTACTATTTTTTTCTCCTATTTTCTATCTCTTTGTTTTACCTTCAGGGCTTTTTTTTCCCCTCAACTTCCTTTTCAACACTTTTGTTGAGATTTTCACTTTTGCTTCCCACTTTTCATTCTCTGAAGATTTTTTTTATATGACATTTTGTTCTTGTTTCATGTATGTGATAATCATTTGTTAAAGGTTTTATCTCCCTGCATTGTTTTCTTCCAAACCATTGTATATTTGCTTGTTGGTTTGGCCTCTTTCTTTCCTATTAGAAGCCTTCCTCAAATGGTGGTAATCTTGACCATCTGTTGGTATATAAGAGTAGGGTGCTACAAAGCTGATAGGAAGTTCTGTATGCAAATCAGGGCTTGTTGGAGTTGCCTTGTGGCTCAGTGGGTTAGAGATCTAGGATTGTCACTGCAGCAGCTTGGGTCACTGCTGTGGTGCCGGTTTGTTCCCTGGCCCAGAAATTCCCACATGCCCTGGGCATGGCAAAAAAAACCCCAAAAAACCAAAAAACAAACCAAGGCTTGTCAGACTCTTCATAGCAGGGGTGATCTAGCTAGGACATTGTGTAGGTGAATCCCTGATGTCAGTTTCCAGGTCCTTTCTCTTAAGCTGGCCAGATTCACCAAAGAGATTTCTTCTAATTAGGAAGGCAAATTCAGTGAAATTATGTCACTTATTCACCCTGTTTTCAGGACACATTTTTCACTTTGACGTCCTTTATCGTATCCTCTTCAGGGAATACATTTCTATCTTCTGTCAGAGTAGTGGAGGAGATGGTGGTGGGGGGTGTCTCACTGCTTCTTAAACAAGCACAAGCAGCCCTCTGGATTTTAGCCCCATCATTATCCCCACTTCCAGATGTAACTGGTACTGCCAGTTCTTAGACCTATTGGGGATTTCATGCCTCTCAGATTTTACTGCTTTCTGGGGTCTGCTAAGTCATGACCACACTTCCAAGTGCTTTTCAGCTGCTAGAATGTTGTTATTGTTTCTTTGTTTACCTCTTCTCTTTGTTTACCTTTTGGTGTTTGTTTGATTCCTTAGTTGTCACTTCCGTGGAGTTCCTGGAGGAAGTGGAGGCAAATGTGTATCTAACCAAGTATCTTTAACTGGAAGTCCACTAAGTAATCTGATATGTTTATTAAAGAAAAAAGTAGCAGTAAAGTTCTACAAAGAAAGCTTCCCTCGTGTGCCTGACTTGGATAGAATCTCGGCCTTACTGTGAGTTGCTGAAGGAAAAAGAAAATCACACCTTGGTCTCTAGTATCTAGTGTCTTTATTTCTAGTATCTGATCTCTAGGTTGAATCCTAGATTCACATCACTGCCGTGTTGACCAGGGGTCCTATGGAAGGTCCATTGGGCCTTTACTGACGACATAAGAGTCTCAAGAAGGATCTCAGCCTCTCTCTTCATCACTCTATTCATGTACAGCTGATTACTGGGTAATAACAGAGAGGCTACAAATAGGAGGAGAGACCCTAATTCGGAATGGACGAGGAGGACTTGAAACTCTGTGCCCTTCCTTCCCTCCCTTGTGGCATAGCCACACGTTTGCCCCTCCAGCTGCCCTTTTTGACCTGTCCTTTCTCTGGTCACCTTCACAATGCCAGGACAGAGGAGAGAAGCACATACTTCGTTAGTCTACTGACGACTGCTCAGTGCATGAGGTCAGGAACCAGAATTCTGCAGATTATTATTCTCAGGAGCCTCTTACATGCCTGTAAGAGGATAATTTAATCTGCTCCCCCTCCCCCCATTTTCATTACTTTTTTGGAAGGGGAAAAGGGAAAAAATTAAAAGCCTTTGAAGCTAAGAGCTTCCAACAAGATCAATTATTTTAAAAAAATTTTTCATTTTAACCATTTTTTGTTGTTGTTGTTGGCTGTACCTGTGACAAGTGAAAGTTCCTGGGCCAGGGTTTGACCAGAGCCATGGCAGTGACAATACCAGATCCTTAACCCACTGAGCCACCAGGAAACTCCCAGGATCAATCCTTCATAAGAGAGTTTACCTGTGGGGCTTTCAGCTCTCTGTTATACACATGCGAATGCCTCCTCTCTCTTTTTCTCTCTCTCCACTCAATGCTTTTATGTAGGGCACATGAGACGTGGATAAATATCAGGCAAACCTGCAATGGGAGAGAACTGTCACAATGGGAATTGTGTATTCTCGTGAGGGGGTTTGTGGGGGTGGGGGAGGGAGGGCCCTCAGCTTGACAGGCCTGGGATGAAAGTCTGAATGCACTGACCATGTGTAGACAAGCCTCAGGATTGCCTGTGTGTTTGGTTTTTAAAGTTCCACCTGACTACCTAGTATCTTAAGCTCCCTACCCTGGGCATTTGTCAACCAGCCGTGACCCAGCAATATCTCTGGCTCCCAAGACTATAGCTCCAGAGTCAATGCTTGCTTGACTTATGACTTGGATCATTCACACAAAAACTTCTAGACGTTCCCGCTTGGGTATGAAGTGTTGGCAAGAGCTCTCATCTCATGGGACCTTTCTTTCCCGTTCCCCTCCAGCTTGCTCCGAGATCTCGAATGCAGGTTTCTATTCCTTGGTCTCCTGCAGAGCTGAAAGTCTCAGCAACTGGAGGGATTCCTGGATGTGCTGGGAGGCTCCTCAGGACATGTAACACTGCTTATTTCAGCTACTTGAGCAAGTGCTGCAGGCTCCATCCTGCTCTTGTTCCAAGCTGCTTCAGAGCCAACACCATTTTCTGCATGTGTGTCTTTATATGTAATTTTCCTATTTAAACTTTGCAGGCAGTTGCCTTTCTACATAGGATCATCTGTCGGAAATGCAGGAAACCACACAGGCCAGAAACAAAAAGACACTCGAGGTATTGTTTAGAGAACACATGTAAGACGTTAGAAACCACAACATCCTACACCTGTAGCAACATCTACTGCAGATGGCTGTGTGCTCTGCAGCCCTTTTCAGACTAATGCGAATTACTTCTAAGAAAAAACTCAAGCTGCTTTTCTGCCAAGTTCCCTGCGGTAGATGATTACTCCTGAAAGGCTGCATACATTACAGCTTTACTACCTCTGGAGCAGAGAGGAGATTTCATTTGCAAGGGTTTGCCAGCTCAAGCCAAGGTCATCAACTGAGGTTTCTGTCAGAGCAGTTTTGGCCCTGGAGATTCTGCTTGCTCTTTCAAAGTAAACAGGAAACCCAAACAAACTCTATAGGGCTCATGCCTAACAAAAAGCAGACCCGGCCAGTCTCTCATTCACTCATTATTGTCCAAAAGTAGCACTTACCACTTCAAGATTCGTTCCACCGAAGAGCACATTAACTCTGTGAGTTTTAACTCCCTCCTAATTGCGTTTTCTGAGACTGGGCCCAGGGCTCAGCGATGCACTCAAAGAACTCACTGTGCAACAGGGAAACTTTCCATTGACAGGGGTTTGCGCACCTTATCAAACAGAGATTTTATCTTTATTAGTTTCCTATTTAAACCCAAGCTATAAACACCATAACCATTAACAGTTTTCGCTGGTCAGAATATTTGAATGTTCTCAAAATTGATGACTATCTACAGTTTTGGGCAAGATCCAAGACCCATAAACTCCTGTGTGCAATGAGAACCAGAAGGGCAGAGAGGCTGGGAGCAGCAAGAGTGTAGTATGTTGCCGACTGCCTCTTAGGAGATATTTTAAAATGAAGGACTCTTTGGGGATTTCTTTCATTTTTATTGTATTTTTTACTGATTCTGAGTCATTGCGCCTGAGCCAACTGCTAAACAAGGACTCTGGAAAGGCTTGGTGAAAGAGACCTAAAATGTTTTTCTTTTCTTTTTTGGTCTTTTCTAGGGCCACACCCGAGCAGCATATGGCGGTTCCCAGGCTAGGGGTTTAATTGGAGCTGTAGCCGCCGGCCTCCACCAGAGCCACAGCAACACCAGATCCAAGCCGAATCTGCTTTGACCTACACCACAGCTCACAGCAACGCTGCATCCTTAACCCACTGAGCGAGGCTGGGGATCGAACTCACAACCTCATGGTTCCTAGTCAGATTCATTAACCACTGAGTCATGACAGGAACTCCCCAAAATGTTTTTCTATTACTCTGGTCCCTGGCTAACTTTGAGTACCTTAAGCAAGTCTGTCTGATGATCACATTTTCTGAGATGACACTTCCCCTATTCCTTTCGTACGGTTGTGGTGAGGACCACATGTGTCTCCCTGAAAAACAGAAATTGACAAACAAATCTAAAATTGACAAACAAATTTATATATATATAAAACTCAATGAATTTTATTATATTTATAGTTGCACAATGATCATCACAACCAAATTATAGCATTTCCATCCCAAACCCCCAGTGCATTCCCCCACCCCCCAACCTGTCTCATTTGGAAACCATAAGTTTTTTGACGTCTGTGACTCAGTATCTGTTCTGCAAAGTTCATTGTGTCCTTTTCTTAGATTCCACACATAAGTGATAGCATATGATGTTGCTGTCTCACTGTCTGACTAACTTCACATAGTATGATAATTTCTAGGTCCATCCATGTTGCTGCAAATGCTGTTATTTCTTTCCTTTTAATGGCCAAGTAATATTCCATCGTGTGTATGTACCACATCTTCTTGATCCATTCTCTCTCAATGGACATTTAGGTTGTTTCCATGTCTTGGCTCTAAGGTCCTTTTTAGCCTTTCAAGTTAAGTTTATTCAGCTACCCAATGCATTAATTTATCTATTGCTCTGTACCAAATTACCCCAGAACCAAGCAGCTTAAAATAATAAACACTTGTCTCGAAGTTTCTGTGGATCAAGAATTTAGGAGTGGCTTAGCTAGATGGTTCTGGTTCAGGGTCTTTCGTGAAGGTATAGCTGAGCATTGACTAGAGCTGAAGTCTGAAGTTTGATGGGGGCTGAAGGACCCACTTCCAAGGTGGCTCACACACATGTGGATATTGGCAGGAGGTTTCAGTTTCTTGACACACTGGCCTCTCCAGAGGGCGTCTTCAGTGTGTGTGTGTGACATGGCAGCTGAATCCCCCCAGAGTGAATGATCCAAGAGAAAGCAAGGCAGAAGCCATGATGTCTTTTATGGTCTAGCCTTGGAAGTAGCACTTTGTCAGTACATCCTATTGGTCACACAGGTCAGCCCTAGTCATTATGGGAGTGACCTACGCAAAAGCATGATTACCAGGAAGTGAGGATCATTGGGGGCCCTCTTGGAGGTTGGTTACCACAAATCAGAACTCTACTGACAAATAACAAGTGAATTAAAGGTTGTTATTAAGTGTAGGTTTGCATTTTTCATATTCCAAACATTTTCCCATGCTCCATTCACATCTGTCTGAGCATAGTATTAGACTTAAACACTCAGACCTTAGAGTCAGAGAGTGATGGGTACAAATCTGGTTCATTCACATACTTGAGACTATATGTCCTCATTCCTGAAATGGATGTAATTATTTATTTCACAGGCTTTCTATAGTCATTAAGCAGAAGAACAGTACCTAAGTACTCAATCAATGGCAGGCATTTTTTTTTTTTTTTGTCTTTATAGGGCCACACCCATGGCACATGGAGGTTCCCAGGCTAGGGGTGTAATTGGAGCTGTTGCTGCCGGCTATGCCAGAGCCACAGCAACGCCAGATCTGAGCTGCATCTGCAGCCTACACCACAGCTCATGGCAATGCCAGATCCTTAACCCACTGAGCAAGGCCAGGGATCGAACCCACAGCCTCATGGTTCCTAGGCGGATTTGTTTCCGCTGCGCCGCAACCGGAAACTCCAGTGGTATGCATTTTTATTAATTATTGCTTTCATGATATAATTCAACTTGAAAGATGAGCTCAAGTGCCCAGGGTTTGCCTTCTGGCACCCACACCATGAGAAGTCTGGATATTGCTTAAGTTTGGGCTTGATGAATGCAATGGCTCAGTGACATTATCGGGTACCTGGTTCTTTTTATCTTTCCTCTCTGCAATCTTAATATTTGGATTCTCTCCTTGATAAGATAACTGCATAAAGTAACTCCTGCCACTTGGATCATCATGTCCTCCCACAACCACAAACAAATACTGGCTGAAAGCCCAAGTCCCCTCTTTATACCTCTTTTTGAGTTGAAGAAAATCTTCCCGTACCCCTAGGAGACTTCTCCTGAGATTTAATTGATCTCACTTGTGTTACACACCCATTTCTATGCCAATCATTGGCATAGAAAATACAGTTTGTTGGCTTAGATTAATCAAGGCTACTTTTCAGGCTGGGGAAAGGCTTGGCTTATCAGAGCACATGGCTAGGTGATGCCTTAAAAAATAATAAGAAACATGAAGATGGAGGTTGCATGGGTCAGCAGTGTCTGTTTAAGGGTACAGGGACATAACATTTTGAGAGTTTTGCATGGTTGAAAATGTCTTTGTTCTGACTGCACACTTGACAAATAGTTCAGCTGGTTATAGATTTCTACTGGAAATGATACTTCCTTAGACCTGTAAAGGCATTGCTCTATGTTCTTTTTACTTCTGGTGCTATTTTTGAGAAGATCAATGCCATTCTGATTTTTGGCATGGGACCTGTTTTTCTTTCTGGAAGGGTTTTGGAGTTTCTATTTATTCTTGATTTTCTGAAATCCTGTGATGATGTCTATTAGTACAAGTTTTTTTTATCAGTCTCTGTACTAGGCATTCAATTGGCACTCCTAGTCTGAGAACTTAGTAAGTTCTGGGAAATTTTCTGGTACCGTGTCTTTGAAAAAAAATTTTCCCTCCATTATCTCTGTACTTTCCTCCTGGAAGTCAATTTGCATGTAGAATTTCCTGTATTGATCGTCTAGTTTTTTATTTTCCCCCTATTTTCCATCCATCTTTTTGTTCTTTTCTGAAAGATTTCTTCAGCTTCATCTGGAGTCTTTAACTGAATTTATTTCTGCTACTATATTTTTAATTTTCAAAATTTCCTTTTTATTCTTTTAATGTTTCTTTTTTAGAGCATCCTTTTTATATTTTATGGATGCAATACATTTTCTCATCTCTCCAGAGGATTTTACCTGGAATATTTGTGTCTGTGTTTCTTTCAAATTTTCCCTAATTCCTGGAGTTCCCATGGTGGCGCAGTGGTTAACGAGCCTGACTAGTATCCACAAGGACGTGGGTTCGATCCCTGGCTTTGCTCAGTGGGTTAAGGAGCTGGCATTACCATGAGCTGTGGTGTAGGTTGCAGATGCGGCTCGGATCCCGAGTTACGTGGCTGTAGCTGTGGCCATCGGTACAGCTCCTATTGGACCCCCAGCCTGGGAAACTCCATATGCCCCAGGTGTGGCCCCCCCCAAAAAAAAGACAAAAAAAAATTGCTCTAATTCCTCCCAACTACTTGTTTTTCCAATTTGGTTTTTGTCTTTTGTTAAAGATTTTCCTTAAGTATCTGGTGATTCTTCTTCATTTTCTCACATTTAACAGAAAAAAAACACTTTACCCCCCACTTTGCTTTCTACCCATAAGATAAATTGTAATAGAACAGACAGGAATGTCAAAGGTGTAATGACATTACGTATGGTGCTCCAGGTGAAATTGAGAGCAGTCATTGCTGATGTTTATTCAGTGCATGTTATTTTATTTAACCTTCATAACTCCGTGATATATATATTATTACTATCCTCATTTTGCAGGTGAGGAAACTGAAGATCATAGGATTATATAACCTGTCCAAGGACTTACAGCCTGAGAGTGGTAATCATGGGCTCCGAACCATGATGTCATACTGCCTCTTCGTAGTTGAAATTTGTCCTTGGCATGCCTCGCCTCCCCGTCTTCCATCTTGGGGTGTTCTTGTTCCCTAATTCCTTGGCACCCTCTTGATTTCCTTAGGTACCTTCATTTGTATTGATACCCACCCCTATTATTTTTCAAAATCCTCTGCCCTTCTATACTTCTTCTTTTCCCCACTCCCTTTCTCCTCCTCTCATCAAAATTTCAGTTTCTTCAATGGTACTATCTTGATGTGGGTTCAGAAGAAAAACAAATCTACTGACATAACTTAGAATGAAGCAGAATGAATGATGAGGGGAGAGTTGGTAACTTCACCAACCACCCACCCTCTAGCAATTAGTATTTTACAGGGCACTGTATTTATTCTAATTAGCTGTGGAGTCAGCAAGGCAACACTTCTTGATATGGCATTGCACTGTGGGAAAGAAGAGGCAATTGGTCTTGGTCATTGCTCCTAAGGGTTGTGACAACATTTTAGTGAGGGTTCACCTAGTGCTACCCTTACTTAGGTCACCAGAAGAAACGGGGTCTGTGGCAGGGCCTTCCTGGGTAAAGCAAGGATGAGGAAGATGCAGGAATGATTCATAAATGATCTGGAATCAGCAGTCACACGGGTTGCTCCCAAGCTTGGTTCTCAACGTGAAACAAAGCTGCAGGGAAAGAGGCCTTCTTCAGAGTCTGGCTCTTCTGGCCTTTTGAGTGTTGTTTAGATGAAAGTGCTTTCTTTTAATATATCTGAAAAATCTGGAAGGAATAAGATAAACCAATGCCTTGAGCTTTATCAGCTTCAAATTTAGTCATGTTTCTTGCACAGAATTCCTTACAGTGTTTAAAGAGCAATAAGAGAGCAGAGCCACGAGCACCGGAGACTTCAGGAAGAACCACCAGATCGATTTTTATTCAAAACAAACAAATCCCCTTTCCACTTATATCTTTGGCTTTCAAAACCCAGCACCCAGTAGCAGATTGAAAATGCCTCCTGAGTCAGCCTTCCAGGCCCTCGCTGCTGCAAGGGATGGGTCCTATGCTCCACTACGCACATACTCGGTGTCTCTGGTCTTCTCTCCGTCCGTGCTCAGAAGGAACCGATTTGCTGTCCCTTTGCGGCCCAGGGCGCCGCAAAGACACCGAAGGGTCGCCAAGCAGCAACCCAACGACCCGTGTCGAGCACGCCTGGCCTGTGCTGCTGGGATGTTAACTGTGGGGTTTGTGTTGTTGGAAGAAAGCAGGACAGATGTTTCTCAGAGACCAGCAAGTTTCCCTGGGCGGGCCTGCTCCCTCAGAGCCAGCGGGAGAGGGCGCGTGCTGAGCTGAGGGCGGCCCCGAGCGGGCCTCGACGTCCCCGGCCGCCAGGACGCCAGGCGGCCTCTGCTCCCGTGCGGGTCCCTCCGAGCGGCCCCGGGCTCATTTTCCACTCGGCTGCTTCCCGGCCGAGCTGTAAACCCAACCTGACGTGGGCTCATTAATTTGGCAGCGACTGGAAGGCTGGGCCAGGGCGGCGCACCCGGGAGGCCTTTGTGCGCCCAGGGTCAGGTCAGAGGGCAACCGAAACACTGCTGAACCCTGCACGCGGCTCCTGGGCGCGGGGCGGCGCGGCCCGAGCGGCTTCCTCCCGCCCCGCCGCCCCGCCAGCGCGGCTTCCGGAGCCCGGGAG
Source organism: Phacochoerus africanus (assembly GCF_016906955.1). Lineage (NCBI taxonomy): Eukaryota > Metazoa > Chordata > Mammalia > Artiodactyla > Suidae > Phacochoerus > Phacochoerus africanus. The sequence goes on along the minus strand of NC_062547.1, from coordinate 82,611,348 downwards.
CGCGGTGACCTGGGCGCTGTGCAGCGCCCGACAGAGCGCGGAGCCGGTGCGCCCCGCCCGGCCTCTCTCCTGCACCCCCCGCCTGGGCATCCTCAGGGAGGGTCTCAGCCGGGCTGGGCCGGCCATTTCGGAGGCCTCCCGCCTAAGAGATTAAGTCTCCGGGGAGCAGGCTCGGGCCCTTGTCTCCGCGCCCCGCATCAGCCCGGAGGCGCGGGAAAGGCCTGGACAGCAGGGTTCGCCGCAGGCCCCAGGGAAAGGCCCGGCTGCGGTGTGCCCCTCGGGCCGGAGTCGGCCCGGAGTCAAGCCTCCTCCTGGCAACCCTAGGTTGGGTCTGCGGCTTCTCGGGAATTTCCTTGAGAACTTAGGCCTGGGGCCGGCGAGGCCGGGCTCCGTATTCTTTATGCACGTGGTTCAGCATCGAAGGCAGCCTTGCTGTCCTGTTTTCTCGCTCCTTTGGGCAGGCGTGCGAGAGCGGGGACATGAGACTCCGGGCCGGGAGAGGAGGCCGCGGCCCCCATGGCGCTCGTGGGCTGTTTCGCCTGCGTGCTCCTTGGACTCGACAGACTGGCGAGCGCCTGCCGGATTTTCTTTACCTTCTCCAGTTTTCTCGATCGGTGGGTTCAGGCTTCGAAGCCCTAGAGCCTGGATCCCCAAAATGGTTCTGTCCTTCACAAAGGCTTGAAGTCCAGCCTGGGGACGGGGTGTAGGGGGGCGGTGTAGGGGGTGGTTCTGCTTTGTACAAGTGGCTCCGGCACAGATTAATTTTAGCAAGTTTTGCAAAAACAGAGCGGCTTCCTTCTGTGCCTTTAGGTGACTTTTGTGACATTTAGCAGCAAAGAAAACTATTTCCTCTGCCATTCAGAGCTAACCACGTGTAATTGGCCCAGAAGTCTGTTGTATTTTGGGGAACCGTTTGCGATATCCCATCTGTTTTCATCTCGCGGTTCAAACGAGTCTGTGTTTACCCTTCTGTCGGGGAAATTGGTTTACATGCGCAGCAATTTCAGTGCGACACCGAAATATTCCCTTGAACTAACGCTCCGGGTCGGACAGGCTTTGTACTGCTAATAACCCTCCATTACGTCTGTCAGGAGACATTTACACAGCCTCTCGGTCGGTCCCTTAAAGGAAATTCAGATCCTAGGTTTATCTTAACTATTTGAAAACCAATTGGTCTCTGGCGATAGCCGGAGACTCAGACGCACGGGTCGGAGGAGGTGACGAGGGCCCGCGAGCAATCGGGTCGCAGGGGAGCGAAGTCCCTACGCGTTCTGGCTTCTGTAGGCTGACACTGAAGGACCACCAGCAGCTCCCTCCTTCTGCTCCGCAGACGCATTTCACCTCTTTTCTCCGCACCGCGATCCGGAGCTGCGGATCCAGCTCCCCGAGTCATACATCTCTAAATCGCAGGGAAATGGTGCAAGTCCGGGACGGATGGGTCCCTGATCCCTCCTGTTTCGCAGATTGAGGATGGATGGAGGCGTGGGCGGCTCAGGAGCCGCGAAGAAACGATTCGGTGCTCCCAGGAGGCACAAACCTCCTTCCCAGGGCTGGGGGCGAGGAAATAGACCCAAACGGTGGAGCGCAAAGCTCCCGCCCGCAGCGGTGCTGGTGGGCAGTGGCCTCGTTTTGTCCCGCAGGCAGCCGCGAGGTGGCTGCAAACAGGGTTCCACAGGCCCCGGAGTGTGCCCTGGAGCCGCGCCCCGGCTGTCCTAGGGCTGAGTAATCGGAGAAATTGCTCTGAAATAGCGTCGGCTGTCTTGGCTGAGGGGCCCGTAATCAGTCCCTGGCATGTGTGCAAATGCTGATTTTGCGGGTGTTACTTAATCCACGCCGGCGGTGAAAAGCCTCGAGTTGGTGGCAGGCTCACCTCCCATCTCAGGCTTCTTCCCACTCTGGTGTGGGGAGCAGACTCTGCGCCCAGGATGGGGTGGGGTGACCGGTGAGGATCTGCGTCTACTTTTGAGGCTTCTTTTGCTCAAGGATTAAGGACTGAGAAAAAGAAAATGAAGCTGTTGACAGACTTGTGCCGCCTTAATTCGGGCTGTCCTCCCAGTGTCTTGGTAGAAATTAGTCGTTTCCTTGGTATTCCATGCAGCAGCCTTGGTATAGTGGTGAGCATAGCTGCCTTCCTCTGTATCCCATGCTAATTTACTCTTTCAACGGAAGGGGCTGGGAACCATGATGATTTACACACAGTACAAAATGTAACCAAGGCCGGCTTGGGGAAGGCGCAGGGGCAGCAATATTCAGTTGTCCACTTAAATTAAATACCCGAGTTCCTGCCATGGCATAGCAGAAACAAATACAACTAAGAAGCATGAGATTGCGGGTTTGATCCCTGGCCTCGCTCAGTGGGTTAAGGATCCAGCACTGCTGTAACCTGTGGTGTAGGTTGCAGAATTTGCTTGTTGTGGTTGTGGCGTAGACGGGCAGCTGTAGCTCCAATTAAACCCCTAGCCTGGGAATCTCCATATGCCACGAGTGTGACCCTAAAAAGCCAAAAAATAAAATAAAAAAAAATTAAATTAAACTTGAATACTAGAAACAGTCAAAATCGTCTGCTGAAGGCCATAGGATCAGTAAAGAACCCTCTACAAAGGAAGACCACATTTTAGTCTTTAGCAGAGGCTTAAGTGAACCTTTGGTAACTCCATTAGGGTGGAGGCCTGGTTCTGGGTAAATGCAGGAAAGCAAAGATCTAAGGCCAGAACCCATGTCCCCACAGATAAAGTGTCCATCTTTTCCAAAATCAGCCCCTCATGATCACCAGCCCTCAATTCCCTCCACCACCCTTAATTCCTTATTTCATTTGACTTATTATTATACAGGCAATTAGTAGTTTTTAAAAGCAAGATATTGGGGCAGAGGGAGAAGTGAGAATTCCAAACTACCTCATCCTTTAAATTTCAAAAAGCCAATAATCCATGAAGTCATGACCACACCCCCTCCCCCAAGTAATGAGATTTTAAGTTCACACAATTACTTGAATATAGGTCTAAATTATAAGGAACAATATATCTTTTCAGCTCCTTGAGCGTTTTATTTTGTGGCATTTCCAGTACTTTCTACTAAACACAAGCCTGCAGAGGATGTGAAAGGATCCCAGCTGTAGAAACTAGTGAAGACTAATTGGAAGGTTTGCTCTGAAAAACAATGATTTTAAGGTTTTTTTTTCTTTTTCTTTTTGCCATTTCTAGGGCCGCTTCTGAGGCATATGGAGGTTCCTAGGCTAGGGGTCTAATTGGAGCTGTAGCTGCCGGGCTACACCAGAGCCACAGCAGTGTGGGATCCGAGCTGCGTCTGCAACCTACACCACAGCTCACGGCAATGCCGGATCCTCAACCCACTGAGCAAGGCCAGGGATCGAACCCGCAACCTCATGGTTCCTAGTCGTATTCATTGACCACTGAGCCACGATGGGAACTCCAAGATTGTACTCTATTCATGATCAGCATAGCCACAAAGTGTGAGGAAAGAAAGACAGCAGCATTATCTCAACAGTATAGTGGTCACATATCAGAGCCTCAGAAAACCAATTTTACAAAGTTTAGTTTAACAGAGTTTCTTAGAAGAGGCTGTCTTGGCCTCACTAATTGTCAAATCCCGATGTTTGCTTTCTTTTGTCCTTGTTACCCATCTAGGACAACTGACAACTTAACACGAAAGAGCCTCTTGTTTTGGAGAGACTGCTATTTGCTTAGCACTGTGCCAGCAATAACGCAGGGCACAAAAGGAGCAGACGTATTTCCTGCCCTTTTGTAGTCTCTAACTTGCTTGGGGAGAAGAGACTTGGAAACCTTAGGACATTTGTGTCTGTTATAGAATAGGAAGAGTCTACACGATATTGCTGAGGGAACAGAGTGAGGCAGGCAAGTCACCCAAGTGGTGTTCAGGTCAGGACGGAGAGAAAACTAGATGAGGAGGTTGGGATGCTAGCAGCCAGACGGGTCCTGGCTCAGCTTTGTGCTTCTTTTCTGACCCCTTCTGCTCCTGCACTGAGCAAGGACAACAACTGCAGAGCCAAGCTGGAATTCACGGTGTGTGTCTGCATGTGTTGGGGTGATGGGGTGAGGAAAGGGCCACAGACATTATTTGATCCTTCTTTACCTGTGGGGAGGTTAGGGAGCTCCATTTCTGGCTGTTGACCCAGAGCTACTTGCCTTGCTATTTGCATTGAGATGATGCCCAAATGTAATCTCAGGAAAGTAAACTAACTGGATTATGTGCTAAAGAATCATGTGGCTTTTTTTCCCCTGCTAGGATCTCAGCAGCTGTTCTAGGACAAACATGGCCCAACAAGACCGCCACCATCACAGGATGAATCTAAAGGACTTAATTGCCTGTGAGTAATTTACAGAAAGTACTTGAAATTTGGAATGTGATTAGAAAGCATGACCGCAGTGGAACACCAGCTGCATTTCTAATCATGTTTGAGACCATTCTTACCTGGTTGGTGTTTGAAAGCAAAATAATTCTGCTTGAGAAAACTGTTTGATTCTGTCCCTGCACATGCATTTCTTTGGGAGAGTTAAAAACAAATCTGGATACAGTTGCCGTTTCGATTCTACCCTCCCTCTCCCCTCCCCCTGACACCCCACCAAAACATAAGCTCTGTCTGGTTTGATTTTTCAGACCACACACACAGAGAACTGAATGTTTCATAAGTGATCATAGTCTTATCAGTTCTATAGTTGGCAGAAGGCTTGGTCTCTAACCAACCACCTCCTCATGGTATTGCTCTGTGAAAAGAGGTGCCCCCCCCAATTAATGTGGCCCATTGAGTCTGTCATTTAAAACATAGCTAATTTAAGTCCAATTGGTCTAAACTGTGCTTTCTTCAGATCTCGCCCACGGTCTATAACCATAATCATCTATAATGAGTGATCAGATCCACCCAGCCCCTGTGCCAGTAGACTAGGGCCAGGCAGGGTCAGCACCACTGCGGGCACAGCCTCAAAGGGCCTGGAGAAGCTCTGGGAGTGAGCTACTGCTTAGCACTTCCGCACGACCCCGTTTCCCCCTCCCCATCGGAAGTCCTGTCTGCCCCTAAAATATCTGAAACAAAATGCACATTTAAAGATGTTTGTTGGAGTTCCTGGAGTTCCCGTTGTGCCACAGCGGAAACAAATCCGACTAGGAACCATGAGGTTGCAGGTTCGATCCCTGGCCTCCCTCAGTGGGTGAAGGATCTGGCATTGCTGTGAGCTGTGGTGTAGGTTGCAGGTGCAGCTCGGATCCCTCCTGGGAACCTCCATATGCTGCGGGTGTGGCCCTAAAAAAAGGACAAAAAAAAAAAAAGATGTTTGTCAACCTGTGCACAGTTGAATATGTCACATTAACGAAATTATTAAGTAATTAATTTTTATTTCCTCCATGAATGCAGTCACATGTTCATAAAGATCTTACCCAGCACACGGAGCACTTGGCAATGTGTCTTCTTCTTTGGAAAATCACATGTGTGAGCCTCAGCTAGTGGAGGCCATGCTCCTGGCAGAGCATGGGACAGGGTAGATGGGGGCAGTGGATGTCGGGAGGGAGGGAGGTTGGCAGATGACCCAGCAATTCTAGTGTCTGATGTTTCTTAGAAGGTTTTGAGTATGAGAGCTTAGGCGGGTGGTCCTTCAGATACGGTAAAGGTTGTAAGTATTGGATGAGAAAGAGCAAAAGGCCACTTAAAAAAAGCAATTCAAGAAGAAAGAAAATTCATGCATGTTTTGATTGTAGTAAAAGAATGATTGTACATAAATAAGACATAAAATTATAATTATTCCTAACATAGATATGCTTAAGTTTTTCCATTTATATTTCCTCTATCTAGATACCCAGATAAAACATAAAATCAAAGTCAGCATTTATCACGTATCATATCATTCACAGATACTTATTTTTTTTCCCTTAAAATATACAGAATTTTTATTCTATGAACTTCTTTTGGGGGCATGAAGTTGACTCTACATTCTGAAAACCACTTTCAGTTGTTCCTTTAGCTGAGTGGGCTTTGCCCATTTGATTAACTGAACTTTTATACATTATTTGTTTTTGTGATTTATAAAAATGTCCCCATCATTTTAATAGTCACCCCTGGGTGCATGGGCAAGGGTTTAGAAAACTTCCAAAATATGGTAATACCACTATAGCAAAACACCATTACAGCAACAAAAAACACAAACCCACTGAACATGAGCCCAGAACAACATTCCTCCAACTATCTGGGGAAAATAAACCAAAAAGAGCTATCTTTCATCGTGCCTGAAAGGTCAGCTAACCAGGGCTCTCAGGAGAACAAGAGGAATGGTATTTGACAGAGGAGGGCCGCTTGTGGAGGACGCGCTTAGCTCCCGAGAAATGCACTGCAGGGTGGGGTTTGGAGACTGATCTCATCTAAGAAGAGAGGTCCTAGGAATCAAGCCACAGAGAGCCTGTCCCGCCAGCATCTGGGGCTGTATGGGCGAATAGACACATGGGGTCCATCAGCACTGATGCCCACGAGCTGAGGTCAGAGCTCTTTTTAAAAGGTTGCTGTTGTTATTTGTAAAGGGCTGAAGGAACGATTGCTTATTTTTTGTGTCGCAGCATCATGATATATGGATTTTGAGTTCCAGCTGTGATTTTTCACTAGAGGCGTGATCTTGGTTAAGTCACATAGCGTTTCTTGAATTCCAAGTATTTCTCTTAGTATGAGAGAGACAACAATGGCTGCTTCTCAGCATTGCTATGAGAATTAAATTAAATAACCCACGTGAAAGCACGGATGTCATGTATTGAAAGTGCTCTATACATGACTATACTGCTATCTGGAGTTTTCCTTGAGTCCAGATCATCAGAAAGAATGGCCTGGATGCTCTCTTTGTCTTTATTTGGGTCCACACAGCCTTCACCATTGTGAATCGGATCTAAGTGAATGCCCGAGGAGCCCAGAGGAGGGAAGGGTAGCTGGTCTTAAGAGCTGGCCCCCGAGTTGCATTTTGCATCTGACAGCGCTGGGCATGCAAATAAAAACTGAGTCACTTGGAAGCGTAACGGGGCTTATGGCAGAGGCTGGAGTGAGAGAAAGTGTGATGGGGCAGAAGAACAGGTAGAGGGGACGTGAATATGTTCGGTTGACTTTTGGCAGCCACACAGAGCGGCATTCGAAGCAATGATCACAAGCAAGGGCTCTGGAGCCTGCTGGCCCGAGCTCTGCTTACCAGCAACCTGTCCTTGCCTTTCAGTGCCAGAGGCCCACACTTGCAGTACAGGGAGAATAATAACCCACAGCCCTGGAGTGAGGACCCACTGGGTGAATGCAAGCAAAGGGCTTAGAACGGTGCCTGGTATCCTGGGTCCTGGCACTTTTGAGAGGCAATAGAGACTCAAACTGGCACAGTGAACTCTGAGGGGCTGCTTGGGTCTGCCTTCACCCCGTACTGACTGCATGACTTTGGGAAGTTCCTGTACCTCTGTGCCTCAGTTTCCTCATCTGTAAAATGGGGGTGGTAATAATACCTACTCCCTAAGGTGATGGTTGTTATGATTAAATGAGTTAATAAATGTCAAGTATTTAGGAGTTCCCCTGGTGGCTCAGCAGTATCAAACCCACCTGGTATCCATGAGGACTCGGGTTCAATCCCTGGCCTCGCTCAGCGGGTTAAGGACCCGATGTTGCCGTGAGCTGTGGTGTAGGTCACAGATGTGACTCAGATCCTGCATTGCTCTGGCTGTGGCTTAGGCCAGCAGCTGCAGCTCTGATTTGACCCCCTAGCCTAGGGACTTCAATATGCTGCAGGTGCGGCCCTAAAGACAAAAAAAAAAAAAAAAAAAGTATTTCAAGCAGTGTCTCACAGGGAGCACGTATTTGTTGATATTATTACTGTTGTTTTTATTATTGGTTTTGTCAGCATGCTGCTCCTCCCCTTTCCCTCCAGCTCAGTAAATGTAGATTATCCCACAGCCAACCTGTAGGAGAAGACTGTGGATCACCTGGAGATTTTGCTGTGACTCTCAGCAGTGCCCCCGGACATTCCAGCGTAATCCTAAAATGGCCCTTTAACAATTCTGCAGGAAGAGACACATCCACCCCTCCCAGCAGGCTAGCCCATACCACACCCGCCACTCTACCCTTGGATAAAAATCACCATTTTTCACCTGTGATTTTTTTTTTTTTTTACAACCTTCAGCTCTTCTACTTGTTTTTCCCCTCTTCCTGCTGGTTCCTGAGTGTGACCAAGTGTTCTCTGAGTTCTGTAGACCCTCAGAGGGTCTTGCATAAATTGGACCAGGGCTGCTATTGGTCAGGATGAAACCCATGCAACCCATGGATAGACTCAGTACTTGATTTCTGATTTTTAAAAAATCTACAGGAAATGAAAAACGAAGCATAAAAAGTTAAATGCCCTGTGGGTTACTAGTTAATCCAATCATTTCATTCTTCATGCTACTATAGATCCAGAATGATACCACCCTTATTTGAAGAAATGGAGAATAAATACTAATACCTTCCCCAAACATTGCAGGACTCTGCGGTTTCCTTCAAGACGTCCTTTCCATTTGGGGATGGACTTGAACTTGACAGATGGAGGAGCATCATTGAGCTCGCTTCTTTTGTTAGCAGCTTGGGCTTCCCAGGCCCTTGGCTCACGGCATCCCTTTACAATGGACAGGATGTGGCAGCACAGGTTGGGTGTGCTGTTTTAGATGGAGCTCTGAATCTCCAGACTGTGAGTAGTTTAATTCATACCCTCCATGTAGCTTTGCCATTGACATTTATTAGCCAAGAGTGTTGCTGCCAACACAAGTTTCGAGTAGACTGTGGTGTAAACAGATTTCCTCTTTACACATTCTAATCAGTGCAGAAGGACTGTTTTTATTGAAACCGTATCTCAGCCAAGTTCTCCACACATGTAGGCACACATGTACAGAGTTTAAGTTGTATTTATGGTTGGTAAATGTTCTAATTATGGGGCTGCATGTGTTCAGAGACGAAAATCAAATCAGCGAGCATGGGAGGCCAGGATGCCCTTCCGCTCTGGTCTGGGTTCTTGATGCTTTTAGGCTTTGAGAAATCAATGCTGTAAAATGGTGGGTGACAAGCCAGGCAGACGTTTGACTCCTGGCTGATTTGCAACGTTATCTACAGATTTGCTTTGTTCCTTTGATGAGATGAAGTTTGATTCCTTACCGCCTGCTTCACCCTCACGTATCACAGAGCAATTTCCAACATGTTGCTCTTCTGGACAATGTCCTTGGCCTAAATTTTCCATATTAGGATACGTGAGATGCTAAAATAAAAAGGGACATCATGGACATTGTGCCCACCAGCTCAGTCCCATGCTACTGTCATGCTGCTGCTGCTGAGTAGCTTCCCCGTCACCAAGCAGGACCCAGGCTTCTTTGGGACTCACCTAAGGAGAGGTTTTGACGTCTTCCCCAGCGTCACTCAAGAATGCAGTTCTGGGAGTTCCCCTCGTGGCGCAGCAGAAACGAATCCAACTAGTATCCATGAGGATGTGGGTTCGATCCCTGGCCTTGCTCAAGGATCTGGCGTTGCTGTGGCTGTGATGTAGTCTGGCAGTTGTAGCTCTGATTTGACCCCTAACCTGGGAACTTCCATATGCTGTGGGTGCGGCCCTCAAAGGCAAAAAAAAAAAAAAAAGAATGCAGTCCTGGCCACAGCAAACTGATAGGTACTAAAGGGTTTTGCACGTAGCTACTGCTGCTGCTATAGAGTTCAGTCAAGGAGGTTTTTGTTTGCATAAATGGGCAAATTGTGTCATCCAAGGCTGTGGAGAACATAATGTAGCCAGGGCTCTTCAACCGCAATACTTTTGCTGCTGCAGGCAAAATGCCTTCCTGGGGTAGCTTTGAGTTGACAGATTACCGAGGGAAATTTTTGTCTCACCCACACTCTCAGATTATTCAGTTTACTTTTTAACACACCACTCGGCCCTCCATGTAGACGGTGTGGTGCAGACCTGGCACCCTCACGTGAATAATTTTCTTGCTGACAACTGAAAAGAAAAGGCATCTGCGGCCGTCAGATGGGGCACCTCACGTTGGTTCCAGATGTCAAGCTGATTAATGGTAGAGTCGGAGCTGCCAGCATCTAGGCTACATGAGTGTGTAGATCCCCAGGAAACAACCCTGGAGGTTGTGGCATCAGCGGGTAGAGATATTTGCACCGATATTGAATAGCTGCCAGTCCTTCTGTATCAGCCTAGTGAATCGTGGATTCCTCCAGTACGCAAACCCCCACACATAACACTTGTCAGCCACTTTTCATGTTTCTTAACTCAGCGGGTTTGTTCCCTTAAATTAACATCCGTATGTCTATGCTAAGAAGTCCAACCCAGGAAGGCCTGAGTGGAAAAAGCCCAATATAAAGTTAGGATCTTTGTGATAATGAAACAGTACATTTCTATGGTACTTCTGATTTTCTAAGCACCACTGTGTTTACTTGCCTTCTGACTTGTGGCTTCCGTCTCTGTGAGGAAGGTTGAGAAAGATGGGATCACGTAAGCCATCCAGGGCTTGTGTTTTGAAATACTCTGTGGATATAAGGTGTCCTTGTCTCTCCCCATCTCCATGGGCCACTTTGAGATGGATGAATGGTCTAGCGAGGGTCATGCAGTTTGGTCAGCACAAGATTACAAACCCATTCACCACCCTGTTCATTCTCTGAAACCCGTTTCTCAAAGTGTGGTCCCTGGGGTAGCATCTACATTACTTCAAACCTACTGGATCAGAGCTTCTGGAAGTGGGCCCAGCAGTGTGTTGGCAGAAGCCCTTGAGGTGAGGTGATTCTTTTTTTTTCTTAATTATAGCTATTGATAATGTTGTGCCAATTTCTGCTGTACAGCAAAGTGGCTCAGTCATACATATTCTAATGCACATTTCAGTTCGAGAACCACTGGCCTGAGCCAATAGTTCCCAATTTGTGTTTCTTGGACCCCAGGGCCCAGTGGACATAATGATGAAACCCCATAAGCTGTTTGCAAAATTGCATGAAACTTAATGAAAATCATACTTTTAGTGTTACTTTTTAAAACTGTATATATCTTTACATATGGCTGATAAATGAACATTTGGAAATTGATTATTAATCAATGCCATTTGGTATTCTTTCATCATGTAATCACTCTTTTTTATTGTTGTTGTTACATTTTTTTCTTTTTCTTTTCTTTTTTTGGGGCCACCCTGCAGCTATGGAGTAACTGGGCCAGGGATCAGATCCGAGCCATAGCCACAGCTATGGCAATACCAAATCCTTAACCCACTGTGCCAGGCCAGGGATCGAACCTGCGTTCCAACGCTGTAGAGATGCTGCTGATCCCCTCGTGTCACAGCAGGAACTCTGATGATGCAATCACTCTTTTAATCATTTATAGATTATCTGCTATCTCTGTGCTAGACACTGGCAGAGTCAAAGATGGTATGGTTCCCACTCTTGACATAATTATAGGCTTGTAAACAAATTGTTGCAATACAACACACTAAGTACTAATAGGCACATTTAAACAGCACTGTTACAGAAAAAATCTTCTGAAACACTTGGGGGAAATAATCTTCAGACTTGGCTGTATGGCTTCAAGGCTTTGTGCTTGAACTTGGATGATTAGAATGGGGAGAGATGGAATGGCAGGGCAACTCCCTCTTCATTCCCCACCCACCCTGCTGAGAACCAGTAGAAACAAAGGCCAGTTCTGGGTTCTGGGTTTGCCCTCCTCTTGGAACTTCCTGCCTTTCCTGGACGACAGCATTTCTGATTATGAGATGCACTGATAGAGTATTTGAAGCAGACTCACAGAGGCTCTGCGTTAGTCAGGAGACCTGGAAATTAAGATGCTTAACGTATCTTTATAGACACCTCATCTTTTATTATAACAGACAATTATTTAAAAGACATTCTAAATTGGCTTGATTTGGAGTCTCTTTAGAAAACATTTCAGTTTTATCTTGGTACAATTACTTCAGAAAATACATAGTTTTCATTTCAGTTCAACTGTTTCACAGGTCTTTGCCTTAAAAAAAAACAAAAACAAAAACCCATGATTATGTGGCAGGAAAAAAAATACTCTCTGGGTTCATTTTGCTTTCAGATTGCAGTGAGGTTTGTCCCTGTTTGTCAGGTTCTTGGTTCCAAAGTCTCAAACCTAAGCAGATGACGGGCCCACTTCTGTGCTTCCTCTCGAGTTTCCTTTCTGTCTGTAATTCCACTTCAGAATGTCTGTATGTGCGAAGTACATCCAGCATAACTAAAAGGAGAGGAAGGGGAAGGGGCAGAGCAGAGACTTTCATACCAGGAAACTTCATGTGTAGCAACTGAAACTTCTATGGAGAACCTTAGCGATTGCTTTCTTCTGGTCGGGGTGTGCTTCTGGTTCTAAATGAGGTGTTAGTGTTTGTGGGGTGATAACCTTGTCCCACTGAATTATGATGAGAAAACAACCCAGTTGCCTACAGAGCCAACAACAAATCTCAGAACTGCTTAACTCATCCGTCAAACAAATTGTATTTTAGGAAATGCAGGACAGAGAAAAATGCACGGAAGAAAAGGAGGTTTATTTATTTGTACAAAAGTAGAACGACAGGCGTTTGAGTGGATCCAAATAGCATTTAGGGAGAAAAAAATGTGATTCATTGCCAGCTATTAAATCTTGTTTATCCTTCTTTAAACTAACCAGAAACACATTTTGGAAAAACGCTAGTTAACAGTTGAAGCATTGACAGCCTCCTGTTGTGCTGCTTTGCCTTCCCTGCCTTCCAAGCGGGAGACGGCGGAGCCAGAGAGCGTTGTTTCCAGAGTCCGCGGCAAGGCTTGCATTCCTGCCCTTCTTGGGAAGCTCACCCTCAGACTCTGGGAGAACTCTGCCACTTTCTTCAGAGAGGGGTGCTCACCTCAGGGCAGCGGCAAGAAGGTCCACCTTTGCAAGTGCGCTCAGATGAAAGACCCAGAAGGACACCAGACATTACCCGGACACAGTGATGGATGAAAGACATGTCCTTCAGACAGTGCCGTGAACCAACAGCCAGTCACTGTCATAGTATCTCCCAGACCAAGATCTGACCTCCTCAAACCTCATTCCAGACAGGGCTACGGGACTGAAATTCTTCACAGCATTTGACAAAGATCTGAGAAATTTGCTAAAGTCCAAGGATCTGGTGGGAGAAAGCCCTCTGGGCTGTGGTATATTATGGTGGCCTCTTCCAGCCCTGCCCTGCACTCTTCCTGCTATAGGGGCCGTGAGGGAGCACCTTTTATAGCTGCTTCTGCTGCCCACCCCCCGCGCTCTAGTGCCCCATTATTATGTATTTAAAAACTGGGGGAGTTCCCATTGTGGCGCAGTGGAAACAAATCCAACTGGGAACCATGAGGTTGCAGGTTCGATCCTGGGCCTTGCTCAGTGGGTTAAGGATCTGGCATTGCTGTGAGCTGTGATGTAGGTCACAGACTTGGCTTGGATCCCACGTTGCTGTGGCTGTGGTGTAGGCCAGCAGCTGCAGCTCCGATTCGACCCCTAGCCTGGGACCCTCCATATGCTGCAGGTGCAGCCCTAAAAAGCAAAAAATAAAATAAAATAAAAATTGGGGTTGTCCATGCCCTTAGAATTCAAGGGACTGTACCTCCTGCAGGAATTAGCTTGATTTGATTAATTACAAAAATATACACATTTCTGAAAGAAGCTGCTAACATCTTTTTGTTTCCCAAGCAAACAGTTCCACCACTGGGATTATTTAGGGTTTGTGATCTCAGTGGTGTTGAGAGGGGTGACTGGGCTGAGTTTAAGGCCACAGAGTAAGGCCCAAGTGGTCTCATTAGGTCCAAGAACTGTTCTCCTCTTTCCCCTCCCACCGCAGTGGTCCACACAGAGAGAGTAGCCGCACAGTGGTTTGCTGACCTCCGAGCCTCGGAGCACTCAGCAAGCAAAGCGCTCTCTGCCCCTGCTGGCTGCTGTCCTTCCTCTTCCCTCATAACCTTCAACTTTTCTCTTTTGCCCAACGCATCACGTTCCCTCACATATTTCTGTTAGTATTACAAATTCCTTGAGGACAAGAACTGCATCTTATTCATTTTCACATCCCTTCTCTCATCTGAGTGCCTACCACATAAAGTCAGGTGTTGAAAACCAGTGGTGAGGGAGTTCCCATCGCAGCGCAGTGGAAACGAATCCAACTAGGAGCCATGAGGTTGCGGGTTTGATTCCTGGCCTCTCTCAGCGGGTTAAGGATCTGGTGTCGCAGATGTAGCTCGGATTCCGCATTGCTGTGGCTGTAGTGTAGGCCGGCGGCTACAGCTCCGATTCGCCCCCCAGCCGGGGAATGTTTATATGCCATGGGCGCAGCCCTAAAAAGACAAAAAAAGGAAAAAAGAAAAACAGTGGTGGAAATGATCCTCCTATGAGCCGATGTAGGGCCTTCTCACCTGCCATCATCATGAGCCACCTAGGCTGGGTCTGCACAGGTTCAAGGTGCAGGTTAAGACACATTTCTCTCCAGATGGCTACCTAATACCTAGTTTGGGATGACTCTCTCTCTCTCTCTCTTTTTTTTTTTTGCATTTTAACTAACTCTAGAAACAGCATTTCAGCCTTTTACCCATGACAACAAAGAAACAGCCTTTGTCATCCTCCTGTGAGTTTCCTGAGCATCTGCACTTGTAGAATGAACATCCATCTGAATTACTGCAACAGTACCTACAAGATTTATTAGACAAGAGGAACATCAAAGAGCCTGAGAGGTCAGAGGAAGACAAACTTAGAGAAGAAGAAGGTGTGCCTTCTCTTCTGGCTCTTTGGCCAGGGTAGCACTTGACAGAAGGAATGAAGAGAAAGGCACAGAGCATCATAATAGTTCAGAAGCGTCAGAGTGTGTCTTCTTCCGGAAGGTGGAGTTTAGCAGATTGAGCATCATTAAATCCCTCTTGTCTCAGAAGGAAAAATCTGGGTATGAGATGCACCAAGGCATGAGGTGTTAGTGGGGATCCAGCCTAGTCATTCTCTGATTCTCACCATAGAACACAAAGACCTTAAAAAGTCAATGAATAAAGTTTCTAGGTGCTATAGACTGAGTGTTTGGGTCTCTCCAAAATTCATATATCGAACCTTAATCCTCAATGTGATGGCATTTGGAGGTGGAACTTTTGGGAGGTGACTAGGTCCTGAGAACGGAGCCCTGGTGAAAGGGACTGATGTCCTTTCGGAACAGACCCCGGAGAGCTCCCTCCTGCCTC
Source organism: Phacochoerus africanus (assembly GCF_016906955.1). Taxonomy (NCBI): domain Eukaryota; kingdom Metazoa; phylum Chordata; class Mammalia; order Artiodactyla; family Suidae; genus Phacochoerus; species Phacochoerus africanus. Next base: position 82,596,140 of record NC_062547.1, on the reverse strand, counting down.
CTGCCCTGTGAGGACACAAAGGAAAAACTGCTGTCTGCAGCCGGCTGAGAGCTCTCTCTGAACCCAACCCTGCTGGAACCCTGACCCTGAGCTTCGTGCCTTTAGAACTGTGAGGAATAAATTGTTGTTGTTTCTAAGTCCTCCAGTCTATGGTAGTTTGTTACAGCAGCCTGACCTAAGACATCATACTGTACTTTAAAAAATCTTGGTGTTCCCGTTGTGGCTCAGTGGTTAAAGAATCCGACTAGGAACCATGAGGTTTCGGGTTCTATCCCTGGCCTTGCTCAGTGGATTAAAGACCATGAACTGTGGTGTTGGCTGCAGACCCTGCTTGGATCCCGTGTTGCTGTGGCTCTGGTGTAGGCTGGCGGCCGCAGCTCCGATTGGACCCCTAGCCTGGGAACCTCCATATGCCGTGGGAGCAGCCCTAGAAAAGGCAAAAAGACAAACTGTACTTTACAAAATCTTAACTCTTTGCACCTAATCCCTTGACTACCTCCCCCATAGGCTGGTGTTTCTGGGAAGAACAGTGGTGAATGGAATGTGGACCGGACTGGAGGCTCAGGAGAGGAGCGGAGCCAGTAGCGGGAGGCAGTGGGTACTCCCTGCAAGGGTCCTCTGACACGGGCCTGGCTTCCTTTGCAGCGTTTCCTCTTTCCAGGGAAACTGTGGTCTCCACCAAGGGTTAGCATCAGACCATCACATGGTACCCTCTGTGCTTAGAGCTTCATATCCAGGAGCATGGCAGCAAGGACAGCACAGGGGTCATTTTGCCTCACACTCCTGCACTGAGGACAAGAATCTCAAAAAATAATTGCTGGTCTTCAACCCAGCAATTCCCCTCCTAGGTGCATATCCAAGAGACCTGAAAATGTATCTTCACATGCAAACTTATAAATGTTGACAGCAGTGCTATTCATAACAGCCAAAAAGTAGAAACAATCCACATATTCATCGCCTGATGAATGACTCAACAAATGTGCTATGACCATACACTGGAATATTATTCAGCTCTAAAAGAAATAAAATGCTGATACATGATAAAACATGGATGAACCTCAGGAACATCATGCTAAGTGAAAGAAGCCAGACACAAAGGCCATGTAGAATGTGATTCCATTCAGATGAAATATCCAGAATAGGCAAATCCATGGAGAATGAAAGCAGATTTGTGGTTGCAAGGGGTTGGGGGATGGGATCATGGGGAGTGACTGCTAATGGGTGTGGGATTTCTTCTGGGTGATTGAAATGTTCCGATAGTGGTGATGTTTACTCAACATTGTGAATATACTAAAATGCACTGAATTATACATTTTGAAATAGTGAATTTGGAGTTCCCATTGTGGCTCAGCAGGTTACAAACCCAACTAGTATCCATGAGGATGCAGGTTTGATCCTTGGCCACGCTCAGTGGGTTAAGGATCTGGCATTGCTGTGAGCTGTGGTGTAGGTTACAGACACAGCTCGGATCCATATTGCTGTGGCTGTGGCGTAGGCCAGCAGCTGCAGCTCTGATTCGACTCCTAGCCTGGGAACTTCCATATGCATGGGTGCAGCCCTAGAAAAGGCCAAAAAAAAAAAAAAAGTGAATTTTATCTCAATAAAAATGCAGTTTAAAAGAAGTAAACCAGTCAAGTTGCTGGGAAGCAGCAGCCCCCTCCTTTCTTCCCTCCCTCAGCCAATTGGGAACGTTGTTCAAACACTTGCCCCCATTCCCCACCCCAGACCTGCATTTTGAGCTCATTTCTTGGCTCTTCCATCTTTTCTTCCACCTTCTAGCCATGTCACTGCACTTCAGTGACTATCCTTTGAGACTCAAATGGATATTCATTTCTTTTTTTTTTTTGTTTTTAAATACTTCACTGTTTCCTTGATTTGACATACTGTAACTGTATTTTATTTTATTTGTCTTTTAGGGCCGTACCCATAGCAAATGGAGGTTCCCAAGCTTAGGGTCAGTATTCATTTCTGACTACTCCTTTTTGTGCCTTGGGTCTCTGGGGCTCTGTAGATCTAGACAGAGATCCCAAGTCACCACTCGGTCTCTGAGAACCCTGTGCCTCTGAGCTGCTCCCTGTGCAAGCTGGACTTCTCCAGCGTTGCAAAGCAGCAGGCGAGCTGCCTTAGAAGACTGACTGAACAACAAGGCTTGGCAAAATGCCAACTCGGGCAGTCTGGTTTTTTTGTTTGTTTGTTTGTTTGTTTTTTGTTTTTTTGCTGTTGTCACTTCTGCTGTCGCAAGAGAAGCCTTGGGTTAAAGAGATGCCTCCATCACAGGATTCCTGAGGGCCCTCGGTTTGTTCTTCTACCTCTTTCCTCCCTGGCAGGTGCTGGTACAGGCCCCTCCCTCAGGCCACCTATGTGGGATCTACACATCTATTTAGCTGTAAGAATGAGAGTTTTTCAAGATACAAACCTCACAAAAGTGGGAGTTCAGGCACCCATTGTGCCCACTCTGAGATCCCTTGGCTGCAAGCCTCTCTGCCCACCTTTCATATGTGACTTCCTGCTTTGCTCTCCAGGTGATGCCTTTCTTTCCTCCTGGTCTCAGGTCCTCAGTCTAGGCATTCCGGGTGCTCACTTACCTTTCACCCATTTCCAATAAGCGCATCCAGGAGTGTTTTTATTCCCATAGAGGACTCGAAAGGACAGACAAAATGGAAAGCTTCTTATCATACTAGTTCTGGGAAGAAAAGGGAAATCACATCCCAGCAGCGGCTTTTAAGCAGACACGCTGAGATGTGATGCAAATGAAGCGGTACTGCCTCATCCAGACCAAAAGAGTTTAAGCTGGTTCATAAAAATGAAGGCTTTGAGTTTATTTTTTTTTAACTGATGCAAAAGCCCAGAATAGTCAAGTAGGCCGAAGTGTATTCAATGATTCACATCGGATCGCTGGCCATTGTTTAGTCCGTGAGGAGCGCCAGTGGAAAAGGCTAGTCCAGTGGAAAAGGCTAGTCGTTTATCTGCAGATTTAATGAAAACACATAGCTCTAAGCACTTCGCAGCTTACTGAGCTATCTCCTGCAGGCCAGAGAGAAGATGTTTGTGGAGTTAGTAGCATGTCTTCCTCAGTTGTGAGGGTAGGATAGTTAGAGTGCTGTGGTATAAGCAACAGAGATTCTGGGTGACCCATGTAAAAGGGAGCTTTTTGGTAGCTCTCTGGATTTCACAGATGGACAGGGGACCTGGAGAACCAGGCTTGGGGAGGGAAGTAACCAAGACTGCTCCAGAGGGAGGAAGCCTATAGTGTGGGAATGATACCACAGTCTGATAAGGCAAAGTTGCCACCCTTGGCTCACTCCAAATTCCAAGTTTTGATAGGAAGCATCCAGTTGGTTGAGGGTGTGATGGTGGCTTTCCTACTGTGATGAGAAGGAAAGGATCTAGTCCCTCAGCTTCTGTGTGGGAAGTGGGTGTCGTCTTATCAAAATTACACACAGAGGGAAGAGGTAATTCTCCCCAAAGATATCGTATTTAGGAAGTGGGAGCAGATGCTTGGTGGACCAAAACCAATCATTGCTTCTTTTATTTGAAGTATAGGACCTCACTTGAAACAAACAAAGATAGCCTCTCTCTGAAGGAGGGTGTCCATTTAGCTGTAGGGAAGTGTTTACCATGAGACCCTCACTTTATGGGAATTCTGGTGAAGGTGATATATGAGTATGAGCCAAAGGAATATCTGAAACTCTTTCTAACTCTCCTGCTCAACTGGTTGTGCAGACTTGACTGATTCAGTGGAGAAAGTGAGGTAATATTTATACATAGACAGGTAGAGCATTTATACAGTGAGTCTGAATTAAATTAGGTAAAGGTGAGCTGAATAAACCTCCTTTGTGAGGGTCTTCAGATGTTTTTTCCTATCAAAACTTTAATAGGTGATTAGCTCTTTAGCCACCAAGAGGTATGGCATAAAGAGACTCACGATGCACATAGAACCATCAACATCCACAGCATGTGGAGATATATATATATCCACATGTGCTTTTAGCCAGTGACAGCAGCATGGCACCCAAGGAATGGCAGCCTCCCATCCTGCACGGGCAGTCAGCCCAGAAGGGCCCTGCTGGATAATCCTGGGTAGAGCGTGTTAGGCAGTGCTGTTAAGTGGGCTATTTACTTTGCTGTGGTCTCTCCTGCCATTTACATTTTGTTCAGGCAAACGTGTTAAACATTGGTGGCTGAAAAAGGTCTACTGTGCTGGTGCTGGACCCGTTCCAAAGAAACAGGCGAGGTTCATGCTGGACCACATTGTAAGTTTTACAGCAACTCATGCCCCCTGAAGGATACGGTTGAGCAAACACCGGGTAAAGTTCAGCAGGCGATTAGGAACTGGTGGAAGTCCTTTGACATTGTGGAAGAGCACACATGTATCATAGCAAGCTGGGGAGATTTAGCGAAAGTTATATGAACGAGAGTGGAAGAGCTGTGTCCAGAGACATGTCATGACTTCGGGGAACTGGAGAGAATGGTCGTGTGCTCCCCAAGGCACAGTCTTCACCATGTCCAGAGGGAGTGGCCAGGCAGTGCCCCCTCTCCTGGAAATGCCTCCTCCTCACTCCAGGCAGCCTGTTTGTCTCAAGGATTTGCTCTTTCCCCACTGGTTTCCCAGGGAATTGACTCAGCTTTTCACGCTTGCAGAGCAAGTCAGTATTCAGCATGGTTTTGTGGTTGCAATAGGTATTCCTTTAGGATTCATGATGGCTAAACCACAGATAACATTCTCCTTGCCTCTTTGTGTAATCTTAGTAATAAAGTGCTTGGCCAATATTTTATTGATTATTGAGAATTATGAATAATAATGGTTGTGTTTGCTGGAGAGCTTCTGGGGAAAGATAATTAGAAGCACATTTTTGTCAAGCAATGAAACAATTGTCATATATTAGTTTTTAAGGAATTCTTCTAAGAGAATTAGGATTGCTTCTTTATTAAGAAAAGCTTCTAAAATAAAGACCATGATGCAATGCTAAAGATTAATGTTTTGCTTGAGCAACTTAGACATAAGTTTGTTAGAAGTATTATTAGTAATGAAGAACTAAAACATAAGATTAGTTGCTATGGTTATACAGCCTCCCCCTCTAGAAAATTTTTTTGGCTTCAAAGACTGGGCACATTGAATAGAATCCAGTGATGTAGGTTTCTCTCATATTCTTGGGCTTCTTAATATAAGAATCATGCACTTTAATATGTTTATAAAACATTCTAAAAATACTTAAGTGTGTGTCAATATGAAGACTGAAATGGCAGTGGCTAAATTATTTGTTTCACATATAGTACAGCTAAAGAAATGGAGAAATGTGTGAGGAGTATTTCACAGACTGAGACAAATCACTTTTTAAATTGTAGATCTCTAGATCCAGCCGAGGAAGAATTCTTTTTGAAATCAAACATTAAAATAGAATCAATATTATGTCTATGACCTCATATATTCCTCTTGGGTAGACCCATAGGAAAAACACTTTCAAGTCTCTGTTAATACATGATTCTTACCATTTCTCAAGCTTTTAAATGAGGACGTAAAAATGATAACATTTTAGCATGGTGGAAAGGATTGTTGACTGGGGTAGGGACACTAGTTAGGAGGCTATTGCCGGAATTTTTTTTTTTTAATTTAAAAATTTTTATGGGAATTCCCATCGTGGCACAGTGGTTAACGAATCCAACTGGGAACCACGAGGTTTCGGGTTTGATCCCTGGCCTTACTCAATGGGTTAAGGATCCAGTGTTGCCGTGAGTCCAGTGTTGCTGTGGTCTGCATCACAGACGCGGCTTGGATCCCGAGTTGCTGTGGCTGTGGTGTAGTCCAGCGGCTACAGCTCCGATTAGACCCCTAGCCTGGGAACCTCCATTTGCTGCCAGTGTGGCCATGGAAAAGACAAAAAAAAAAAAATTATGGTCGCACCTACAGCATATGGAAGTTCCTGGGCCAAGGACTGAATCTGAGCCACAGCTGCAACCTATGCCACAGTCATGGCAACCCTGGATCCTTTAACCCACTGTTCCAGGCTGGGGATTGAACCTGTGCCTCCATAGTGACCTGAACCACTGCAGTCTGATTCTTAACCCACTGTGCTACAGTGGGAACTCCTGTTGCAACAATTTGAGCAAAAAAAAAAAAAAATGCTGGCGGAGATAGTAAGAAGTTAATAGTTCTTGTTAATAGTTTTTGTAAGAAGACTCACCAGGATTTGCTGGTGGATTGCTTGCGAGTGTAGGACTCAAACACGACTGCAAGGTGTTTGCTCTGAGCAGACAGAAGAATGAAGTTGCCATTTCCTGGCATAAGAAAGCTGTAAGAAGAGCGGATTTTGGTTGGGGGGTGGATGGTTCCGGAGTTTGGCTTTGGACCGCTAAGTTTGAGATGACTTTACCCCTTCCAAGGGAAGACGCTGAGGAGTTAGCTGGACTAAGACTCTGGTATTCAGGTGAGAGGTCCAGGCTGGAGATGGAAATCAGTACGGCATCCATGCTTATGTGCTATTGAAAGACTTGAGAGGAGGGAAGCTGAGAACAGAGGACAAAGAACCCTGGCATATACCGAGATGCAGAGATCCGGCAGAAGCTATGAATCAGCACAAGAGACTGTGACGCGGCCAGAGAGGGAGGTGGAGAACGCAGAGTGGTGCCCCAGAGGACAAGAGAAGAACGTCGTTTAAGAAAAGAGTAATCACCCTGTCAATTGCTCCTGTAAAGTGGGAAAAGATAACTGAGAAATAGGATGACCAAATGTCCTAGTTTGCTCAGGATTCTTCCAGGTTTTTTTTTTTTTTTTTTAATTTTTTTTTTATGGGCCACACCCATGGCATGTGGACGTTCTCAAGCTAGGGGTCAAATCAGAGCTGCAGCTGCCAGCCTACGCCACAGCGACAGCAATGTGGGATCCGAGCTGCATCTGTGACCTACACCACAGGTCACAGCAAAGCTGGATCCTTAACCCGCTGAGCAAGGCCAGGGATCAAATCCAAGTCCTCATGTTTACCAGTCGGATTTGTTACCGCTGAGCCATGACAGAAAATGCAGGACTCTCCCAGTTTTGACATTAAACCAGATGGGGTGGCTGGTCACCCAACCAGTGAGAAAGGGCCATTCCTTAGCAGCCTATCGGTCAGGAGTGATGTAGGCAAGAAAAGCTTGTTTGGAATAGTGGAGACAAGTGTGGACAAAGCAGAATGGAGTGGGTTGCTTTTAAGAGAGAAAAGATGGAATTATTGTTACATAACACATATTATAATATTGTTATATCATTGTTCTTACATAATAAAGTTATGTAAGAATTATTTTATTTTTTACAGCTGCTTTCTGAAGTATTTAAGAGAAAGATGTCATGTTATCTGAGACTTGCTTTAAAATGCTTCAGCAAGGAAAAACAATAATTAATAATTCCATAATAATTAAATCTAGGTGATGTGATTATGGGGTTCATTAGAACATTCTCTATGTTTATATATGATTGAAATTTTTATGAGAAAAGGTTTTTAAAAATTGAAAGAAAGTGAACGGGAGGAAAGGAATTGGAGGCATCAGGAATACACAAATCTTTTGAGTTCTGCTGTAAAGGAGAGTAAAGCAATGGACAGTATCTAGATTGGTCTCTGGAGAGGTTTTGTTTTGTTGTAAGATGGGAGGGAGTTCCCATCGTGGCTCAGTGGTTAATGACTCCGACTAGGAACCATGAGGTTGCTCAGTGGGTTAACGATCTGGCGTTGCCATGAGCTGTGGTGTAGGTTGCAGACGCGGCTCAGATCCCAGGTTGCTGTGGCTGTGGTGTGGGCCGGTGGCTACAGCTCTGATTCAACCCCTAGCCTCGGAACCTCCATATGCCACGGGAGCAGCCCAAGAAATGGCAAACACACACACACACACACACACACACACACACACACACACACACACACACAAAGATGGGAGAAGTTACAGCATGTGTGCATGCTGATGTGGAAACACAGATGAGGCAGGTAAGGCAGGGCAAATGCAGGTGTGCTCTACTTGAGTCGGGACAAAGGAAGGGGTCAGTTCAGGGCAGGTGGAGGGCTCAGTCTTCGACATGATGGTGCTGAGCTTATCCACAGTCAATAGGAATTTGGCGCATTCCAGAGGGCATCTGGTGGGGGTGTCTAAGGTGGTAGGGTGGGGGATTGGTCAGATTGGGGGAATACACCAAGCTCAGTGGGGGCAAGTCCTAGTGAGAGATTGGGATTCTTGGGATTCTTATGGTGATGGCTAAATACCCAGAGAGTCAGCATAGATGTGGGCATCATGGGATCAGCCACATCTGGCAGATGTGGGGGTGAGACTGAGAATTATGGGGAGGGGTGATACTGCAGAGGGGTGGGTCATCAGGAAACCCAGGGAGCTCTGCAAGTATGTCCTCACCTCACCAAGTCCCAATTCTCCCTGTGAATCAACCTGTGGCATTTGGGACCCACGGATGTTCTTGTCAGAAAGAGGAGGAAAGTCAAAAAACTGAGGGCAAAAGCAAGAGTCATATACTAAGGAGAATTAGAAGGAGAAGTCTTTTAGCTCCCAGACCTGATGAGGCCAAGATGGGGACGTTGTGAAAACAAAAAATGCCAATAACTTTACTAATGGGTCACAAGCCCATGAAGTTCAAGATCAGTTTAAGCTCTTCTTTGGTGGTTCTGTAGACTTTGCAGGGGCAGAAAATTAGTCATGTGAAATGGAATCTTCTGCCTTATGAGTTTAAGGGCTTGCTAACCACAATTTATGAAGACACCGAGCTTTGTCTTTTATCTGTAATCGGAATGGAAAATATAAGGCTTAGTGGCTGTCCAGTAATTTCCCAAAACTTGTGAACATATCACACGGACCTCAAAAATAATCGTATTATATCGTTAAAGAGATTTCTGTACCCACTACTATATATAGAATAGATAATCAACAGGGACTTACTGTATAGCACAGGGAACTCTATTCAATATTCTGTAATAACCTATATGGAAAAAGAATCTGAAGAAGATTGGATATATGTATATGAGCACTGTATCACTTTGCTGTACACCTGAAACAAACACAAGATTGTAAATCAACTGTACTTCAATATAAACTGGAAATTAAATGAAAAATATATAGAGAGAGATGCTGTGCACCGGCATCTTCTGTGCTGTGTCCTGCTGGTACCTGCTGGTACCTGCTCAGGAGGACACAGGAAACCCAGCTCCAGGCCTAGACAAAGTTCTCCCTGATCCACTCATCCCAGACTCCCTGGCCTGGGAAGTTCTGCAGTGGCCCTCACACCACCCAACGTCACTCTTGAATGACCCCTGAAAGCAACCTTTAGTTGTTTGGCTCGGGCCTCACATCTCTGCCTCACATCTCGGGCCTCACATCTCTTTGGTTTCTCATGGTCTTTCAAGGAATCTATTATTTTGCAGCTCACACATTGCCTGGCAGAAAGCAGGTATTTCATGAATATTTGTTGCATGAAGATCAAATGAATAAGTGAGGTTACTTATTTATTGAGCACCTTCTAGTTTGCAAACACTAGGCACTGAGGGAATGGTTGTAAATGAAAGAAATAAAAATCTCTGCCTCATGGGTCTGACCTTGTAGAGGAGGAAATCAATGTGTGGAAGCCTGAGCCCACACAGGTGGGCCAGGTGGGTGGCACCACAGTTCCCAGGTGGGTGGCAAAAACTGAACTTCAAAATGAGGATGTCTTTTTTTTTTTTGTCTTTTGTCTTTTTAGGGCTGCACTCAAGGCATACAGAGGTTCCCAGGCTAGGGGTCCAATCGGAGCTGTAGCTGCTGGCCTATGCCACAGCCACAGCAACACAGGATCCCAGCCTCATCTGTGACCTACAGCTCACGGCAACGCTGTGATTCTTAACCCACTGAGCAAGACCAGGGATTGAACCTGGGTCCTCCTGGATACTGGTGGGGTTTGTCAACCACTGAGCCACGACGGGAACTCCAAAAGTGAGGAAGTCTTTAGTGACTATTCACTAAGAGCCTCTTGTGTGCCAGATGTTTTAAACATGCCATATAACTGTGCACAGCAGTATGCAATAGGTAGCATCGATCCCTATCTGAGAGAGATTCGAATTGGGGCTCAAAAGTGTGAGTCTCCCAAGACAATGGTGCTAAATTTTCAGAGCAGGAATTCGAGGGCAGGTCTCTCTGACTTTAGAGCTGGTATTTCTGACTACTACCCTGCCTTGCTTCTCAGTCTCTGTTGAGCACTAGCAGGTGCGTTTCTGCTGGGAGGGTAGGGGCACCAGTGAATTCTCGTCCTGTATCTTGGGCATTAACTTGAGAGAAGTCACCTCTCTTGAAACCGGCCTTGGACACCGAGGCTACTCGATAGCCTTTAGCTATCTAGCTCTGGGGTAATTTCCCTTTAACTACACATCACTATCTAAAAGCAAGACCCTAAGTATGGGAACTATTTCACAGTTTGATAAATGCCGGTTCCCACCATATGACTAAGGAAAAGAGTGATGCAGCTCAACCATCTGCCCACATCACCTAAAAATCAGCAGCAGTGCCCTCATAATCCCAGTTCCAAGTCATGCTCTGAATCCTAGACAACACTCCTGAATTATTGTTATTATTATTATTATTATTGTCTTTTTTAGGGCCGCACCCGCACCATATGGACTTTCCCAGGCTAGGAGTCGAATAGGAGCTGTAGCCCTAGGCCTATGTCACAACCACAGCAACCTGGGATCCGAGCCACATCTATGACCTACGCCGCAGCTCACAGCAACACAGGATCCTTAGCCCACTGAGCAGGGCTAGGGATCGAACCTGCATCCTCGTGGATACTAGTCAGGTTCATTCCCACTGAACCACAATGGGAACTCCCTATTGTTATTATTTTTTATTGCGGTATAGCTGACATAAAACATTATATTAGCTTCAAGTATACAATGTAATGATTTGATATTTGTGTGTATTGTAAAAGAGTTACCACAATAAGTCTAGTTAACATGCATCCCCATGCATAGTTATAGGATTTTCTTTTTCCTTTGATGACAACTTTTAAGATTTACTCTCTTTAGCAACTTTCAAGTATGCAATATAGTATTAACTATAGTCACCATGCTATGTTTACGTCCTCATGACTTATTCATTTTGTAAGTGGAAGTTTGTACGTTTTGGCTCACTTCACCCGTTTTGCTCACCACCTGCCCCAGTCCCTGCCCACCTCTGGCAACCATCAATCTGTTCTCTGTATCTCTGAACTTGGCTCTTATTTTATTGTTATTATTTTTCAGACTCCATATATTAGTGAGTTTATATGCTGTTTGTATTTCTCTGACTTATATCACTTAGTGTAGTGCACTCAAGGTCCATCTATGTTTGTCACAAATGGCAAGATTTCCTTCTTTTTTACAGCTGAGTAGTATTTCATTTTATATGTGTGTATGTTACATTTTCTTTATCCATTCATCCATCAATGAACACTTCAGTTCTTTCTATATCTTGGCTATTATAAATAATATGGGGGTTCGTATATCTTTTTGACATAGGAATGTGGGATACGTGAATATGGGGATTCATACACCTTTTTGTTTTCTTCAGCTAAATACCCAGGAGTGGAATTACTGAATTATATGGTAGTTCTATTTTCAACTTTTTGAGGAACTTCCATACAATTTTCCATCGTGGCTGGAAAAATAACTAGTTTGCATTCCGACAAATAGTACACCGGGGTTCTGTTTTCTCCACATTCTCGACAACACTTGTTATTTCTTGTCTTTTTGATAATAGACATTCTGATGGGTGTAAGGTGATATCTCACTGTGGCTGTGATTTTTTTTTTCCTGATGCCTGGTGTTGCTGAACACCTTTTCATGTGTCTATTGGACATCTGTGTGTCTTCTCTGGTAAATGCCTATTTAGGTCTGCTCATCCGTTGGATTATTTGATGGTGTTTTTTGTTTCTTCCTCATTTTTGTTTTGTTTTGTTTTCTTTTCTTTTCTTTTTAGGGCTGCTCCCGTGGCATATGGAGGTTCCCAGGCTAGGGGTCTAATTGGAGCCGTAGCCACCGGCCTATGCCAGAGCCACAGCAACCCAGGATCTGAGCTGCATCTGTAACCTACACCACAGCTCATGGCAATGCTGGATCCTTAACCCACTGAGCAAGGCCAGGGATCAAACCCAAAACTTCATGGTTCCTGGTTGGATTTGTTTCTGCTGCGCCATAATGGGAACTCCTGCTGTGTGAGTTCATTATTTATTTTGGATTTTAATCCCTTAGCAGATATGTGATTTGCAAATATTTTCTCCCATTTGGTAGGTTGTCTTTTCTTTCTGTTCCTTGGTGTGTAGAAGCCTTTTAATATGATGTAGTCTCACTCATTTATTTTTGCTTTTCTTGCTTTTGTGTTTGGTGTTGAATCAAAAAATCACCTCCAAGAGTGATGCCAAGGAGATTACCACCTATTTTTTCTACTAGGGATTTTATGGTTTCAGGTCCTGCGCTCAAGTCTTTACTCCATTTGAGTTAATTTTTGTGTATAGTGAAAAGAGTGATCCAGTTTTATTCTTTTGCACATGACTGTCCAGGTTTCATAACACCATTTATTGAAGAGTCTGTCCTTTCCACATTGTATGTATATCCTTGGTTCCTTTGTCATAAATTCATTGACCATTTATGTATGGGTTTTTTCTGGGCTTTCCTTTCTGTTTCATTGATATGTGTCTGTTTTAAGACCATTACCATATTAGTTTGATTACTCTAGCTTTGTAATATAATTCAAAATCAGAAAGCATGATGCTTCTAGCTGTGTTATTTTTTCTCAAGTTTGCTTTAGCTATCTGGGTCTTTTGTGATTCCATGCAATTTTAGAACTACTTGTTTTATTTGAATGAAAAAATGCCATTGTAATTTTGATAGGTATTGCATTGAATCTGTAGATGGCTTTGGGTAGTATGGACATTTTAACAATTTTAATTCTTTCAATTCATGAGCAAAGAATGTTTTTCATTTACTTGTGCCTCCAATTTCCTTTGTCACTGTCTTATGCTTTTTAGTATAAAGTCTTTCACTTCCTGGTTAAATTTATTCCTAAGTATTTTATTCTTTTGTTGCAGTTGTAAGCAGGATTATTTTCTTAATTTATTTTTCTGTTAGTTCATTATTAGTATATAGAAATGCAACAGGTTTCTGTATATTGATTTTGTGTCTTGTCACTGTTTTTGTTTATTATTTCTAATAGTTTTGTTGGCGGAGACTTTAGGGTTTTCTATATATAAAGCCATGTCTTCCACAAATAGTGACAGTTTTACTTCTTCCTTTCCAGTTTGGGTGCCTTTTATTTCTCTTCTGTAATTACTCTGGCTAGACTACATTTAATAGAAGTGTTAATAATGGGCATCCTTACCTTATTCCTTATTTTATTTTATTTTTTAAGTTTTCTTTTGGGCACCATATCCATGGCATATGGAAGTTCCCAGGCTAGGGGTCGAATCAGAGCTGCAGTTGCCAACCTATGCCACAGCAATGCTGGATCTGAGCCACATCTGTGACCTACTCTGCAGCTTGCAGCAATGCCAGATCCTTAACCCACTGAGTGAGGCCAGAGATTGAACAAGCATCCTCATGGATACTAGTCGGGTTCTTAACCCACTGAGCCACAGTGGGAATTCCTTATTCTCAATTTTAGAGGAATAGCTTTTAATTTTTCACCATTAAGTATAATGTTAGCTGTGGGTTGTCATACATAGCCTTTATTATGTTAGGGTATGTTCCTTCTCTACACATTTTATTGAGAGTTGTAAAATAAGTGAATGTTGAATTTTGTCAAATGCTTTTTTGTCAAATGCTTTTTTCAATATGACCATTGAGATGGTCATATTATTTTTTAGCCTTCATTTGGTTAGTGTGGTGTATCACATTGATTGATTTGTGGATGTGGAAGCATCCTGGCACCCTTGGAACAAATCCCACATGATTACTTGTATGATCCTTTTAATGTACTGTTGAATCAGGTCTGCTTATATTTTGTGGAGGATTTTTGCATCTATATTCATCAGGGATATCAGCCTGTAATTTTCTTTTTTGTGTGTGTGGTATCATTATCTGGTTTTGGTAACAGGGTAATCCTGACCTTGTAAAACAAGTTTGAAGTGTTCCTTCCTCTTCTACCTTTTGGAAGAGTTTAAGAAGGATTGGTATTTTACTCTTTAAATGTTTGATAGAATGCACTAGTGAAGGCCATCTGGTCCTAGACTTTTGTTCTGGGGGAATTTTAAAATTACTGATTCGGTGTCTTTACTAGCAATCCTCTGTTCAGATTTTATGTTTCTTCATGATTCAGTCTTGGAAGGTTATATGTTTTTAAGAATTTATCTATTTCTTCTAGGCTTTCAGATTTGTTGGTGTATAATTGTTTGTGTAATCTCTTATGATCCATTGTATTTCTGTGATATTGGGTATAATATCTCTTTCATTTCCGATTTTATTTATTTGAGTGCTTTCTCTTTTTTTCCTGATTAGTCCAGCTAAAGCATTGTCTATTTTGTTGATATTTTTCAAATAAGCTCTTGATTTCATTGACCTCTTCTATCATCTTGCTAGCCACTACTTTATTTATTTCTGCTTTGACCTTTGATATTTCTTTCCTTCTAACTTTGGGATTTGTTTTTTTCTAGATACTGAGGTAAATTTAATTTGTTTATTTGAGATTTTTCTGGTTTCTTGAGGTATATGTTTATCACTATGAACTTCTGTCTTAGAACTGCTTTTGTAGCATTCTATACATTTTAGTACATTGTATTTCCATTTCCATTTGTATCAAGATTTTTTTTTAATTTCACTTTTTGATTTCTTCATTGGCCCATTGGTTGTTCAGTAGCATGTTGTTTAGTCTTCATACATGTGTGCATTTTCTAGCTTTTTTTTCTTATAATTGATTTCTAGTTTCCTTGTGGTTGGAAAACATTTTTGATATTATTTCATTCTTAAATTCATTGTCTTGTTTTGTGGCCTAACATATGACTGATCCTAGAGAATGTTCCACATGCATCGAGAAGTGTGTGTATTCTACTGCTCTTGGATGGAATGTGCCAAGAACAGTCAGTGTCCCAAAAGGGAGGATCTCAGTTAACATCTAGATTCAGGATAATTGGAAGTCAGACCCTCAGGCAACAGCTTTTAAAGAATGCAAATATGTGTAGTTCTGTGGCACCACAAACTTAAGCCCTGTTGACTCTCAGAGTCAAGAGATCTGGAGGTGTCCCTTGGACAGCAGTCACAAAAATCAGGGCTCCAGATGATGATATAAGCTCTTTTCTGGGAGATACTGCTGCGTGTAGTGAGGCAGAGGGAGAGCACAAAGATGCCATTCCCCAGCCTATATTCCCTGATAGCACCTTCACAGCCTCTAGATGTGTGCCAAACCTGAAGTCTGCCCTTCAGCCTACTGCTCTGGGACCAACAAGTAGGCCCCTTTCATGGAAATGCTGGGGGTGTGTTTCAGTCTGCTGTCTGTGCATTGCCCTTGTCTGTGACAAGGATTGTCTCTCTGTTTGTTGCAGTCCCATGGGAACCAGTAATCCAAGCACTCTGGCCTCCAGAGCCAGGCAATCAAAGGGGTATCCCCTTGGGCAACAGCTGCAAAAACCAGGACACAAGACATAAAAACTGGGGTACAAAACACATATAAGAGCTCCCCTCTGAGAGATGCTGGCACTGTGGAGCATGGCAGAGGGAGGGGCTGAAGACAGCACTCACCCTTTGAGGCCTCAGGAAAGGATTAATGTCAGTTCTTAAATGTGTGTTTAATTAGAAGCCTGCACCTCAGGCTGCAACCATGATGGTAAGCTAATTGGCCTCTTTCCAGAAAGATTGAGCTTCTGGGTCTATTGCCTCTTGCTGTGTCCTGGTGAGGGAGCTGTTTAAGAACTCTTTCTTTGGTTACAGTCCTGTAGGACCTCAGAGCATAAGCCTCACTGGCCACCAGTGCCTAGAAGCAGCTGCAAAGATCAGGGCACCAGAGAAAGATACAAGTGCCTTTCTGTAAGATACCAGCAAGCTGGAGTGAGGCAGAGGGCGATTGCCGAGATTGCAGGTACCACCCTCTGTTCCCAGAGATTCCCTCTATAGGCCTCTAGGAGTGTGCCAGACCTGAAGTCTGCCCTCAGGCAAGAGCTCCTGAAGAAACAAATAGACCTCTTTCTCAGAAAAATGGGGGTGTGTTTCAGTTTTCTGTCTGTGCAGTGCCCCAGGAATAATTGTCTACCTAAAACTGTCTCTTCTAATTTTTAGCATCTCATGGGACCCAGGAACTCAAGCCTCTCTGGCCTCCAGAGCCAGGTGATCAAGAGGTATCTTCTGGGTGGCAGCCCTAAAACCAGGTCATTAGATGTAGAAATCAGGGCAGCAGACACGTGTAGACACTGCCTTCTGGGAGATAATGGCACTCCAGTGTGGCGGAGATAGCACAAAGATGGCACCCACGGTTGGGACAAGGCAGAAGGAGAATGCAAAGATGGCACTAGTTGGCAAAGGAGGGGAAGAGAAAATGAAAACGAGAGAAAAAGAAGAAGAAAAAGGAAAAAAAGAGAAATAACAAGGGGAAAAAAAAGATGGTGCCAGCTGACTTTAGCAAGGAGAGGGAGAACAGGAAGATGGCACCTCCTTGCCCCCTGCCACCAGCCTCCATGCCAGTATTCCAGCAAGTCCCTGCCCCTCAGACCAAGGATTTAAAATTAGGACATGAGTGTCTCATATAAAGTCTGGGTGCTTTTCAAAGGGTTGCTTCTGCACTGGGCCCTGGACTGGGGGAGTCTACGTGTAAGCCATCTAAGAGAGGTTCCTCTGTTCACCACAGCCCTGTGGGTCTTGAGGGCACAAGACACACTGGATTCAAAATTTGATGTTTTGGGGCCTCATATCTCAGGTGCCGTTCTTAAAAGCTGGGGTGCCTGATGTGGGTTACAAACCCTTCACTCCTCAGGAAGAAGCTCTGGGTTTTGAGTTCCCTCCCAGTTTGGGGGATGCCACGCTGGGTGTGGGGTTCAGGAGAGACTGTGTTTTTGCCTTTGTATCCACTGCAGTGTGGTCTCCTTGCATGTCCAATGTGAAGGGGTTGCTCTGCCAGCTTTTAGGGGTTTTTTTCAGATGAAACTGTTCCATATACATCTGCAGATTCAGTGTGTCTGTTGGGAGGAGGTGAGTTCAGAATCTTCCTACATCACCATCTTAAGTGGGACCCTTCTGTATTATTATTTTCTTTTTTAAGATTAATTTTAAAATTTATCGATTAGTGACTCCTTGATTTTTATTTTTTTCCATTATAGCTGGTTTACAGTGTTCTGTCAGTTTTCTACCTGCATTATTATTTTAAAAGTATATTCCTACATGACTCTGAGCACAGGGAAAAGTAGAAACAGAAAAGGAAATTATGCAGCCAAGGAGGGTTATGGGACCCAAACTGTGTAGGTGTGTGGTAATTGCTTCCACACCAATAGTGGGTCACACTGCCTAGTATGTCCTCTGGAGCCATGCCACAGTGAAGGGGGTGGGGGCTGCCTGCAAGTATCCAGGAGCTGCCCCCATGAGGTGGGTCCAGGAGAACAGCTCCCCCGCAAGACGTCCCCCAGAACTCCATGCACAATAAGGCCTGCAGTGCCTGCTGCTCTCCTAGGATCCAGCCTCTGCCTCCCCCCTTTCTTTCACCCGCAATAATATGTTTCCCACTGTGCCCAGGGGAAGCTGCAACTTGGGACTTAGGGGGAGGCTTGCCAGCCCCGGGGGTGCCAGCATGCTGTAGGATGGCCCCACGACCTCCAGTTTGGTCCACAGTGGGGTAGGGATGTGGTCAGTGAGCGCCGACACAGCTTCTCTCTTCACCCACCTCCAAGAAGGCTGGCTCTGGTCACCACATGCAGAGGACTTAAGGAAAAAGGAGCATTTTTAAAATGTCGAGTTTCCCTCTGGAAGTTAAAACAAGAAGTGAAGCTGCAGGGGTCTGCTCCATTCAGTTGCCTGAGAGCAGCTGCTGACCGGGTCTCGAGCCCCAGCGAGGGGAAAGCAGAGCTTGCCCCGGGAAGGTACTGCTTCCATCCAAACCAAACTTCCCCTAAATGACTTCATTGAAAGCTGGTTTACATCATGAAGAGAAACTCCATTTATTTATTTGTAATAACTTCGGGATTTTTATGGACCCACAAGAGGATGTAATTTAAGAAAACTTTAGCAGGCTATTCCAAATACCAAGGTTTTGAAACTTGCTAGGCCAAATAATCATCAATGGAAATATTTCAATATTAAGAATGAAAAGCTGCAGCAGAGACTTCTTTTGAGCAGGGCTTCGGAGGTGGAGAGGTTTTGAAATGTATATTTTTGGTCATGACATCCTGGGGCCCTAAGAAAAGACAACTGGATTTCCAGGAACCCATTACGAACAACATATGATCTAATAGAATTGGATGCATCTAATGCCTCCCTTGTGGGACTTGAGCCCCGTAAATAACTTAGAAACTTCATGGGCTGATCCACTCTCTGTTGCTTCACTTTGAACATGGTGTTGGAGGGAATTACATGATGTTTTTATTAGGGTTTTAAAGACAAAATAATTGAAAGGTTACCAGGAAAGAGGGTGAGCAAAGAATGGCCCCTCGCTGCAAAAATAGGATACTTTTCGAGTTACCATTTGATTAGCAATTGTATGTTAGTGGTGCATTTATTTCCTTAAAGAGCCCAAATCATAAATCTTTAGATATCTTTTTGAACTATGTTCAACCCTGTCTTCCATTAGAAGCATGCAAGATCCAACGCTGGGGGATACGAATTCCCCACCTATCAGATCTTCCTCTTTTTTTTTTTTGTCTTTTTGTCTTTTCTAGGGCCGCACCCGTGGCATATGGAGGTTGCCAGGCTAGGGGTCTAATTGGAGCTGTAGCCGCCAGCCTTCACCAGAGGCACAGCAACGCAGGATCTGAGCAGCGTCTGCGACCTACACCACAGCTCACGGCAACACCAGATCCTTAACCCACTGAGCGAGGCCAGGGATCAAACCCAAAACCTCATGGTTCCTAGTCGGATTTGTTAACCACTGAGCCTCGAAGGGAATTCCCATATGCACCTACTTTTGTTATTCCATAACAGCTTTATTGAGATATAATTCACATATCACAAAGTTCACCTTTTGAAAGATATAATTCAGTGGTTCTTCGTATACCACAAAGTTGAGGAATCATTATCTCCGTGAGATTCCAGAACATTTCATTATCCCTCAAAAGAAACCTCATACCCATTATTAGTCACTCCACAGTCCCCTTGCCCTTAGCCCCTTGCAATCACTGCTTTACTTTCTGTCTCTGTGGATTTGCCTATTGTGAATGTTTCATATAAATGGAGTCATGCAACACATGACCTTTTGTATCTGGCTTATTTCACTTTGCACAATTTTCTCAGGGTTCATCCATGTGATATATGTAGCATGCATCAGAACTTCGTTCCTTTTCATGGTAGAACAATATTCCATTATGTGGCTATACCACAGTTTGTTTATCCACTCATCAATTGTTGGATATTTGCATTATTCCATTTTTTTTAGATCTACCTACCATGAACATTTGTGTATAACTTTTTATGCGAAGCTATGTTTTCAGTTTTCTTGGGTATATACTTAGGAGTGAGAATTGAGTCATATGGTAACTCTATGCTTAACATTTGGAGGAACTTCCATACTATTTTCCAAAGTGACTGTACCCTTGTACATTCCTGCCAGGGATGTTTGAGGACTGCAATTTCTCTGTATCTTCACCAACACTTGTTATTTTCTTTTTTTTTTTTTTTATAGCCATCCTGGGAGATGGGAAGTGATATCTCATTATAGTTTTGACTTGCATTTCTCTGATGACTAACAATGTTGTTACATGTGCTAGCTGGTCATTTGGCTACCTTCTTTAAAGAAATGTTGGGAGTTTCCGCTGTGGTACAGTGGGTTAATGATCTGGCTTGTCTCTGTGGAGATGCTGGTTCTATTCCCAGGCTGGTGCAGTGGGTTAAGGATCTGGCATTACTGCAACTGTGGCATAGGTTGCAGCTCTGGCTTGGATTCAGTCCCTGGCCTGAGAACTTCCAGATGCTGTGGAGGTGGCCAAAAAAGAAAAAAAAAAAAAGGTTTATTCAAATCCTATGTCCACCTTTTAATTTTTTTTTATTGTGTTTTTTGACTACCACAGAGCGGTGTAGAAGGATATAGGATTAGAGCAAGTTAAAACACTGAGCTAAGGAGTTCTCATTGTGGCTCAGTGGGTTACAAACCTGACTAGTATCTATGAGGATGCAGGTTCAATCCCTGGCCTCGGTCAGTGGGTTAAGGATCCAATGTTTCCATGAGCTGTAGTGTAGGTCAAAGATGGGAAATGGACATATATCGAACATCCCAGAGAGAAAACGTTTTCACCTGTTCTGATTATATATTATGTGCACGGCACGTGTTTTCTCTGGGCGTGGGTTTTGATGGGGGCTACTTTGCAGTACGAAGCGCTGAGAAGATGTTGAGACCAGCCTGGCTTTCCCTCTCTGTGAAGGTAGGTAGAGTGAACCTAACACTTAGGCTTTACCCATATGTTACCATCTTGAACTTTCCCCTGAAGCCAGATTAGGATTTCTGATGACCCCCTGCTCATGGAGCAAGTTTAGGAAAAGAAATCCTTGGGAGACAGCAGCGGATGGAGAAGTGGTGGGATTCCTGAGCCTTCCAAAGCTGCTTCCCCCTGCTTGCTTGGTTTATTCTGTGAGGAGTGCAGGCCACCAGGGAAGGAAAATTGGCTTCTAGTTGTGAGGGATTTGGAACCTGCTCATACCTCCTACCCCAAGCACAGGGAAGCTACTTTGAGCCTGGGTATTCGGCAGCACTGCAGTTCTTAAACGCCCTCTGGGCTCTTGTCGGGTGTGTAGGAGCCTGTGGGTCCTGTGTAGTGAAAAATGTAACAGAAGCAGACAGCTGTGGGTATTTTTGGATGGCTAGCAGGAGCTTTGGTGGGAGACCTACTGGCAGTGTGCGCCATTTTGGAGGCTGCCAGGGGTGGGGGCCAGTCAGAGAGGAGACAAGACCTTTTAACATGGATCTTAAAAATGGATCTTAAATGGACGTTTTGAAATGGATCACAGTATGATTGTGCTGCCTGCTAACAGCAGCAATGTTTTGTGGAAAGTCAGCAAGTCCATGGTGTTGGGAGATTGGTGCCAAACTTTGACCTCAAGGAATTCTTCCTGTAATACTTGCTGGTGGAAGAGAAATTTTACAAAAGCATCATGAAATCTTTAAAAGGCCCCTAGATCCTACAAGCTTTTGTTTCGGATGGTTCTTAAAGTAGCTTTTCTACTTTCAAAGAATGAAAGTAGCCCCTTTCATTCTTTGGCTCATCCTACTTAGCCAAGTGAATGATACTGAAACAGATTAGCAGTGAGACTAGCAGGCTGGGGGTGGCTCCTGTTGAGGGTCTCCAGGATGCTGTGGAGGTAGGCTCCTTGGAGACCACCTAACTCTGAGGCCAGGGAGAAGAGCTCTGTGCAGGTCCCTGAAATTGCTTCCCAATTGACCTATCACCCACTGCAGTCTAGACCCCTCTCCCAGTGTGGCCCACTCCCCCTACCTCCCAAGCAGGGGCTTCTGGATACCTTTATCCTCTTTGTTTAATTTCAGTCCAGCTCGTAGGTTGCTAATGTTACATTAGCAATATACCTGCTGCATATTTTTTTTGCACATCGTTGTGCAACTATCACTACCATCCATCTCCAAAACCCTTTCCATCTTGCAAAACTGAACCTCTAAACTCATACCACAATAACTCCCAATTCCTCCCTTCCCCTAGCCTCTGGCAACCACCATTCTACTTTCTGTTCCTATTATTTTGACTGCCCTAGGTATTTCATGGAAGTGGAATCATACATTACATCCTTTTGTGACTGGCTTATTTCACTTAGCATAATGTCTTCAAAGTTCATTTATGCTATAGCATGTGTCAGAATTTCCTTCTTTTTGAGGCTGAATAACATTCCATGGTACGTCTATACCACATTTTGCTTATCCGTTCATCCACTGATGGACATTTGGTTGCTTTCATGTTTTGGTTATTATGAATAATGTTTCTGTGAACATGGGTATACAAATGTTGATTTGAGATCCTGTTGCAATTGTTTTGGGTATATACCCAGAAGTGAGATTGCTGGGTCATATGGTAATTTGATTTTTAATTTTTTGGGAATCACCATTTTACATTCATATGAAGAGCACACAAGGGTTCCATCTCTCTACATCCTTGCCAACATTTGCTTATTTTCTGTTGTTTTTATCATAGTCATCCTAATGGGTATGAGGTGGTGTCTCATTGTAGCTGTGATTTGCATTTACCTAATGATTATTGATGTTGAGCATCTTTACATGTGCTTATTGGTAATTCATATGTCTTCCTTGGAGAAATGTCTATTCAATCCTTTTGGCCATTTTTGAGTGATGCTGTTTTTTCTTGTTGAGTTTTTTTGAGTTCTCTGTATATTCTGGGAAACAATCCTTTCTCATATGTGTAATTGCAAGTTATTTACTTAGATAATTTTTTATGATAAACTATTTAAACCCTGCTAACCCAGGAATACTATTGATAACTACCATTGAGCCTTTACCACGTGCCTGGTCCTGCTAAGTGTTTTATATGCATATTCCTTTAAATAAGGCCAAGTGATTAGCCACAATTTGCAGATCAAGAGTCGGTGGTAAACTAAGTAAGTGCTGGGATTTGAACTCAGGTCTCCTGCCTGCAAAACCCTGCAATGACGTTCCATACTAGACTGCTTCATGGGGACATGTGTGATCCAGGGGCCTGATGTGGCAGCAGGCAAGTCCGAAGACCCAGTTCTAGTCCTGACTCTGCCACTGACTGAGGGACTATAGTAGGCTGAATGGCGACCCCCCAGAGGTGGTCCATGTCCTCATCCTTGTAACCTGTGACTATTATATGTGGGAAAAGAATGAATACTACCTTATATAGCCAAAGACATGATTAGCAATTTTGAGAAGAGGATCTTATCTTGGTCTCTCCAGATGGGACCTACTTGCCATTACAAATGTCCTGATAAGAAAGAGACAAAGGGAGATAACACAGACGGCAGATGAAGATACTGAGAGCCTCACAGAGGAGAAGGCAGTGCGAAGACAGAGCAGAGGTGCAGCTGCGAGCCAGGGAATGCTGAGCGAGGCAAGGAAGACTCTTTCTCCAGAGTCTCTGGAGAAAGTGCAGTTGGGCCCCCACCTTGATGTCAGAACTCTAGCCTCCAGAGCTGTGAGCGAATAAATTCTGTTGTTCAAGCCACTCGGTTTGTGGCACGCATTCCAGCCGCCACAGGAAACAAACACGGAAACCTCGGACACATGAGTTCTCCCCCATGAAATTGGCGTGTGGGGTGAGGACACAGTTTGGCTTGGCTGCTTGGTTGCGACACGGGAATCACCCACTGTGGGAGTCCCCCAAACTTCAAAACATTTTGAGGTTTGCACATCACCCGAAGGCACTGAAGCGGAACTACTGGGGTGGGGGCTCAGAGGACAGCAACTCTGAAAGCCCTCCAGGTGATTCTACTGAGGTCCGGGGTGCACCCCTCCCCCGGGGTTCCGTGTCTGCACCCTTAAGGCTCTGTGCCTACGTCTGTAATTCTCACCGAAGAGACTTCAGCGTTGCCTGTCATCACTTTCCTTCCGAATCTCAAGAAACAGCTTGAACTTCTGAGCAGGAGGGAACCAGGACTTGCCAGAATAGAAATGGATGTCAGAGGAAGTCTTTCCAGGACCGCAGAGGGGAATGGAGAGTTTGGGGAGAAAGGGAAGAAGCCAGCAGGCAGCGGGTGGAAACGAAAACGCCTGGGAGGTCTGGGGAACCTTCAATAACATTGGCTTGGACAGCGGAGGGGGCTGTGGGGCCAGGGGGAGGCACCTGTGAAAATAGCAAATACTTGAGCCGGAGTCGGTACACATCCTGCCCTGGCTCCTTCAGGCTCCCCGCAGAGGCAGGGAGCCTGGGGCCAGGGTGATGTGTCTCCCACGATGTCAGGGTCCCCGAGGGCCCCGTCAGGAATTTGACAGGGGAACTAACTCAGGGGCTGCAGAGACATCTGAGAAGCCATGTGAGAGAGATAGAGGGAGGACCGTCAGGTCACCCTTCCCAAAGATATGGCTTTAACCTCTGCCCCCGCCTGCCCGCCAGCTCTGGGAGATCCTGACAAGCCACGAAACTTCTCTACAAAGGGCTGGGTTGGGGCTGCGGGTTGGGGGAGGGCCTCTGCCAGGCGCCATCGTCTCCCCTCCAGCACACAGCTGACAGACACTTGAGAACTTTCCTTCCCAAGCCTGTATCCTGCTGGTTCGGGGCAAAGTGTGCAGCTTTCCCACCAGGATCAGTGAGGAAATGGCCTGGTTTGGACTCAAACAGACTGATTTGTTTTCCCAACCAGGCCTCAGCTCAGTTCAGGGAGCCCCAGCAATGCCCATTTTTTCCAGGGTGCCTCTCCCTCCCCGCCTCCTCTCCTTGCTCTGAGAACACATCACCTAGTGTCCGTAAGGCTTCTGCTTCTTGTTTGACATCCCTTATTTACAAAGCAAACAGAATGTTCCTTTTAACACACATCATGCTAAGTTTATTAATGCAGAAAACAATCCCAGGGGGCCGACCCGGGGGGACCCTTGAAACCTGCCAGCACAAACTCTTCAAACGCTCAGTGCGTCAGATCCTCCAGGACAATATTTCACACAATGGAGTAAAAATAATATTTTTCTTTGGGCCTTTCCAGCCGCTTTTGTGGCGAGCAGACAGAAATTATTTTCTTACTCTGCTCCCAGAGCAGAAATCTGGACGAAGCTGCGTTTATTTGTTTAACACAATGATTTCATCCTAAATGTCTCGACAGCAAATAGTTGGTGGTTTAATAAAGGGCCTTTGAGAGGAGTCTGGAGTGGGGGAGATGGGAGGCCTGTGGCTGTCAGGGGCTACTGCGGCTGGGGCAGAGGAGGGTTGGGTGCCCCCCTCAGGCCATCTGGGCGCTCTGGGACCATGTGTGCTGCTTTCATCCTGGACGAGGAAGGAGACTGACCCTTTGGTCACAAAGGCCAGGTCTTCCCCAAGACCAGCTCTGCCAAATACAGACAGACCCAAACCCAAAAGCAGATCCTCAAACTCGCTGGAAGAAAAGAAGCCTTTTGTATTCATTTCTGTTTTCCCCTGCTGAAAATTATGTCCATGTCAACCAAATGTTGGTTGCTGTTCTGATGCCAGTCCAGAGGTCAGAAGCCGGGGCTCTGATTAGGGGGAGAGGAAGGGTATAGCGCCGGCTCAGGCCCATGGACTCCACCAACAAGCAGAACCTTCACTCCAGCCAACCGGATCTTCGGACTTGCAATTAGAAGTGTCAGCAAAAACTCAGAAAGGCTCATTTGCACTTCACGTCTTCTCCTTGGGAAGAATTGGCAGAGGGAGTACAATGGAACAAATATACACAGAGTAAAGAGCCAACGGAAGGTGTGAATGGTATAAAAATTGCCCAGGTGGTCCCGGATCTTCAGAGTCCAGAGGAGAAGAGAAGCCCAGAGAGGGACAGTGACCTGTCTGAGGGCACACAGCTATTGGAGAGAGCTGTGACTGGAATCCAGGCATCCAACTTCCAGGATAAAAGGGGAAAGAGCCCAAGCTAGCCTCACGGCTGACAAAATCAAAAAGCTGAATTACAGGTCTCATTTTTGCCAGTTGGGACTTGGATGGAACATCTGATCCAGTTCCTGGTGACTGGGTTTTTGGAATAACTGATTTGGATCTGAATCAGTTCCCAGAAGGGATGTAAGAACCAGTGAAGAAGAGAATATGTGTTTACACACAGGGATCCCTTTCCAGCTCTGAAAGTAATACTTATTCATTGAAGAGTATATAGAATGTATACAAGTACACACAAGACAACAGAGATTACTGGTAATTATCACAACCACTTCTAATAATGTATTACTGTTAACTTATTGGTAGATCTCTTCTCTGTCTTTTGTCCTTGCTTCTATATGCTTTTGTTTATTTACAAATTAAGATCCTAATTGCTTTAAAAAAAAAAAAAGATTCAGTTTGTTCTTAATCATATCCTGTGTCACTAACAGTGTCTCTGAAGAATGACCTTAGAAAGGCCTCATGGTATCCATCATATTATATGACTGTCATAATTCCTTTCCCCAGGACCCTGAGTCTGGTTGTAGGATGCAGTATCTTAGAATAGGTCTTAAAAACCAATCACTGAAAGACTGTCAGGCTGCGAAGTTCTTGCAGCAATTGAAATCTATTTCCTCTACCTGAGAGTAGAGTAGGTTTAGCTTGCTCTCAAGTCTAACAGCCTGCCCTGCCCTCAGCTCTCTTTCGTCATTCCCATTTCTCTCTTTTTCCTACTTCCTTTCCAGACCTGGGACAGGCATATATTAATTCCATACATCTGCATAGTATTTTACAACCTCAAAGAGTTTTTATAGCAATGGTCTCATTTGCTCTTCATGTTAAAAAAAAAAAACCTACGACATGGGCAAGGCAGTATGATCTCAATTTTATATTCAATAAATGCTGCTTGAGTGCCCACTATTTGCCTTTTGGTAGTCATCAAAGGAATAAGTGTTTGTTTCAAGGGATTTTTAGTCCAGTGGGCACTTTTAAGAACTTCAGTAGGGGATGGTGGCTGTTCTTATTGGCTTAGATGACTTACCTTCTGTCACTGTGGCTAGTTAATGGCTCCAGGAAGTGACCCAGCACATCTTACACTTTCTGCACACCTAATCCTCTACACCATGTCACTTAGTTAGGAGTCGGATCAGGATTGGAGGGAATGGTCAGGTCACGTCGTTCATAGAAAGCCTCTAACGTTTCCTCTATTCTTTCATCTGAAGCCCTAGTGCAAGGTCCTAACATTTAAGATGCCAAATTTCCCTCAGAGGAGTCCATGAATGGAAGCTTTCTTTGTGTTGGAGGCAGACATGATATAATTTAACCTTTTAATGAACAAGTGGTTGTTTGGGATTAAACTGCTTCTGTAGCCCTCATAGGATAAAGAGGAGAAGGGAATTAATCGCTTCTAAGCATCTCCCATGTGCTAGTCTCTGTATGCTATGCTTTACATGTATTACTTTCTTTAAATCAGAACACACGAGGAGTTTCCTGCATTGCTGTGTTGCTTAGGACCTGGTGTGACATTTGCCACCTCATAAGCCTTGACTACATGCGAATGAATAGACCCATTTTATAGGTCAGAATTGGAGATTCCGAAAGGCTAGGCAATCCGTACTAGGTTACATAACTAGTAAGTAATGGAATTGGGATTCAAACCCAGTCTTCCTGGATCTAGAGACGTACTCTTCCTGCTCCTCCACCGTGCGTCCCTTGGTAAGCTGTGTACGTGCTTTAGGCCATGGAGGAACTGTTCCGTCATCATGGGTGTGGTGGCTTCAAGAATCTGGTTCGCTGTGCACGGACTGCCATTTGGTTCAGTTTTGCCTCTTCCTGCAGTTCCTAGCACTTCACTATGAAAACGGTGCATGCCATTGTGTCTGCTGATGAGCCGTTCTCTTCTCCTAAGTCTCTCTGGATTCTCTTTCCTTACACTCCTTCCTCATCCCTTGCATTGGCAAATTGTCCCCTGAAGGGTGGAAAGTGTGTCGCTGTAAATACTACAGCGTTTTGACATTTTCTTCAGAGATGTGAATAACGTGGGCATCCTTCTGAAGAAGCTAAAGCAAATTAAAAAAAGTCAAGTCTTGCACTTGTGACAACTATATGCAGACCTCTGCCGATCCTAGGGACCCATCGGCAGGGATGGGAGAGCTGCTGGCGGAGCCGCCCTTTTTCTCTGAGGATGTTGGTGTTCTTGTTTGCTTAGAGTGCTGGCCAGGGAGCTAACTGTTAGATCTGGAAGGAAATATTTGCTAGCAAGACTACCTGCCCACGTGCATATCTTTAAATCCATCATGTGTGTCATTGTTTGGATGTCCGAGAGAATTTAGAATTCATTTCAAAGATGTAACATTACATAAGATTTGGAAAATAGAGCCTTATGAACTAAAATCAGTCACCTACTAAGGTTGAACAGCATTTACCTTTTTCTTCTTTCTGAAGAGGGAGAGCTTTGCTGACCACATAGATACTGACATAAGAAAACAATCATCTCTAAAGGGTGACAAGCACTCTCTGGGGACATCTAGTCGATATTAAAAAGCTCTGTTGGGGCTGTTGGGACAGAAAAATGATGTGTGTCAAGGAGAGTTGCTTTCAGCTCTGGCCGAGGACACGAGTTGCCTTTTCCATTGTCCTTGCCCCTCCCCCATCAAGATTCACCCCTTGCTCAAGTATGCAGTGCTCTTGGCCTGAACCCCAGCTGAATAGTTCAACATCTGCAGAATAACTGACTGCCCAACCTCATTTTTTGTCTTCATCACCCAAGTCTGTGTCTCAGCCCAACAGTCTCTGAGAGTTTTTTTTTTTTTTTTTAAGGTGGGGAGGGGGCTTTCCAAAAGGGATGGTTTTATTCTGCAACCAGCAAAAGGTAAATAGGATCCTTTCTGAAATATATTTTTTTTGAATCCCTAAATATGGCCTGACGCTCCAGATCATCACTGTCCCTTTACGGAATTTAGATCAGATCTTGGGGGCCCGGTAAGTTATCTAGTCAGCGCATTTGTTTCCAACGTGAGCCAGACGTAAGTGGTCCCATGTAGAAGTGACCCCAGGCAACTTTTTTCCCACTTTTGAGACTTTCTGTGTGTATTGCTGACATGCACACAAATAAGTGATGTAAGTGATTGGAGATATTAAGCAGACTATTCAGCAGCCTCTGACTTAGAATAATTTACCTTCTGACTCAAAGCAATGGGGCATAGAATATTCCTAAAACCTCGGTGTTCTACTGAATATAATAAAATCTCCTTTATTTATCATCAAATCACTTAAAGCGCAGTGACAGCTTGGTGCTTTTAATATTCTTTTTATGACATGTCATGTCTATCACAGGTCAAAAGCAGTCCTCTCAACAAAGTAATAACATTGAGTGAAAACTTATATAAAGTCTCTCTATTAGCAAAGTTAGTTTTGGCCCCCAAACACCAGCTTTTATGGATTCCTTTAAAGTCATGACTATTTCTTCGCAGTGGGATTTTCCAAGCCTTGCAATGAAATTCTTAGTTATATTAGTTACTTTAACATGAGGAATGAGAGACTTTGACCTCAGGAAAGATGGGTTGGCATAATTTTCCCTATTCATGCCGCTAAATGCAATGAAAACCCTGACCCTATATATGAAACAAGCGTAGGAAGACTCTGAAAGATGGAAAAGAAGAAGGCAGACCAGACAGGGACAGGAGGCCTTAAGGAACAACGTGGAGGTGAGTTCCCTGGGTTCTCTTGTTGCCTCATCTGTCCTAGACTTGGAGCTGAATAAGCTGCCTCAAGAAATGCCAGTGGATGCAGATGTAAAAAGCCCCAACAGAAGCTTGCTCTTTCCGGCCAAAGCATTAGGAAATGTGCAGCCCAGCAAAGCAGAAAACATAAAGAATAATCACTCTACTCCAGCTACCTACCCTAGAAGAGCTATGGCCTTCTCCCACCCATGCCCACAAAGGCCTAGACCCACACCCTTCCAAGCTGGATCGAGGCCCCTACTCCTCCACCATGATGGAGTCAGTGAAGACCAAATGGGGAGCCAGGACTTTTATCCACAGCACTTGGTGGTGAGGCCCACCCCACCCCTGTAATGTCAGTGGAGACCACATGGGGAGCCGTCTCCTCTCGCCCAGAAGTGATAAGGCATCTCTCCTCTGCCCAATGGGGTGCTGTCAGAGGAGGCCTGGAAGAGTCAGAACTTTCACAATTGCCAACGGTAACGAGGCCACCCCCTCCTCGTGTGTCAGTGGAGATTGCACAGGGACGCAGAATTACCACTCCCACGTAGCAGCAAAGAGGAGCTGCCCGCCACCCCCCCGCTCCGCCCCCAACCCCCGGATACCAGCAGAAGCCATGCAACCCCTGGACATCTACCTCCCCCCTGTAACTAGCAAGGAGATGTCCTCCCCACCTCTCCCCACCTGGCTTCTTTACCTGCTGGAGTGGTGTTTTAAAAAGGTGAGGGGATGAAGTTACTGTCATGGCTCAGTGGTTAATGAACCCGACTAGTATCCATGAGGACACAGGTCTGATCCCTGGCCTTGCCGTGAGCTGTGGTGCAGGTTGCAAATGCACCTCGGATTCTGAGTTGCTGTGGCTGTGGTGTAGGCCAGCAGCTACAGCTCCAATTCGACCCCTAGCCTGGGGACCTCTATATGCCACAAGGTGCGGCCCTAAAAAGACAAAAAAAAAAAAGAAAAAGAGTGAGGGGAGCTGGACCTGGAGGTTTAAATAAGACTCAGCTTCAAAATGTAATTGGAAAATATCTAGGTTTCTCTTGAAATCACTTGTCATAGAAAAGCCAGGAAGATCTCAAACTGAATGAAGAAGGACAAGCAATGGGTTCTAACACTGAAATGACAGAAATGTTAGAATAATCTGATAACAATTTTAAAACAGCCATGATAAACATGTTTCAGTGATAGATATTGGAGATTAATTTACCAAAATCTCACAGCTAATGACACACCAAGTTCCAAACCCAGGTCTAAGCTCCTTCTACCACAGTATAGTGATGTCCAAGTCTCCTTAGATTCATGGTTCATGGGTCACCCTGCATTTGAGCATACAGGTCCTGTGCTTGCTTTGTTAGATTTATACCTAAGTTTTGTTTTTTTGTTTGTTTGTTTTGTTTTTTTGTCTTTTCTACGCTGCTCCCACAGCCTATGGAGGTTCCCAGGCTAGGGGTCGAATTAGAGCTGTAGCTGCCGGCCTACACCAGAGCCACAGCAACGCGGGATCCGAGCCATGTCTGTGACCTACACCACAGCTCACGGCAATGCCGGATCCTTAAACCACTGAACAAGGCCAGGGATGGAACCTGCAACCTCATGTTTCCTAGTTGGATTCGTTAACCACTTCACCATGACGGGAACTCCTGTTTTTTTTTTTTTTTTTAATTATTTATTTACTTATTTGTTTGTTTGTTTGTTTATTTATTTATACCTAAATATTTTTTAATATCCAAGAACTCTTGTTGCTGTTCTGTTTGCTTCCTTTTCACAGCAGCCTGTTCTTGTTTTGTGGTCACAATAAATTCTCAAGTTTCTCAAAACACATAAGTATGCAATTATGAAGCTTCTCTTTTATTTCCTGTCTGATATATGTTCCCTCTGTTGTAGACTATTTGTTCTTTTGGGTTCTCTTTTGTGGTGTCAGTTTTCCCCAAATGTCTATTGATTCTTGGTGAGTCTTCCATATTTAAGGGTGAAGGACTAGATTAATAATATGGGAGGATGGTATGAATCTTCTTTGCTGTTGCGTACGTTTGCTGAGAGCTCTTAGTGACCTTTTTTTTAAAAATTTGACATCTTCATTGGTTTATATCCATAGAATTGAAACGTGAGACTTGGCTGTCTCTGTGACTTTGGCAATTCTTTTTTTATTTTATTTTATTTTTTATTATTTTTATTTTATTTTATTTATTTTATTTTATC
Organism: Phacochoerus africanus; assembly: GCF_016906955.1. Classification (NCBI taxonomy): domain Eukaryota; kingdom Metazoa; phylum Chordata; class Mammalia; order Artiodactyla; family Suidae; genus Phacochoerus; species Phacochoerus africanus. The sequence continues at coordinate 82,564,562 of NC_062547.1, read as the reverse complement.
ACTCAAATGAATTTATCACATCTGTATTTGTAGAGGAGACAGTTTGGGGGGTGGGGGGGGCGTGCTTGGGTTGTGGGATGGAAATCCTGCGAAACTGGATTGTGATGATCGTTATACAACTACAGATGGCAATTCTTAAATTTGCTGCTATCCACGAATTTTCAAAGACCCTCACCTTCAAATGGCAAACTGAAGTAGGGAAGATACAAAGAAGATAAAGTAGGGAAGATACAAAAGAAAGAATATTTTTAAAGGATAAAAGGCAAAAGAACATGCTTAGGAAGTGGTGGTGAGAGCAGACCCTGTCCCTGATATCTGAGTTCTTTATTTCTGCTGATTATAATGGAAGCACAATGCCTCACAGCAATAGGTGAGCTGCTCAGAAATATTTTTTGAGTTGAATTACTTCTCCCTAGTTCCTCCTTTCCTTTAAATGAGAAATTTCAGAACATTTGCAAGTACTTTGAAACATTTTTAAGCAAAAGCTTGCTCGGACCTGTTTGGTGTGCATACCATCTGGGAGAGTGATCACTCCATGCCAGGCACCGTTTTCATCATGTTACATATTTACGTTATTCAGTGGTGACAAGAGCCCTGTGAGGTGGTGTAGAAGGAGCTGCTGGTGCTCTCTCCACATCCACGCTCACTCTTCTCTGTGCCACAGGCTGTTTAGCATCTGAATTTCTCTGCTTAAGGAACCCCTTTTTCTCCTGGCTCCTGAAGCACACTCACCCCACATGCAGGGCACTGAGCATTAAGACCCTCAGAGACAGCCCTCGGCCAATGACAGAGGGGGACTTGGTGGTAATGCCCCAGCTTCCTTAGCCCTTGGCAGGGGGTACCTGGGGTGTGTGGGACACACTCCCCTGGAGTCCTTCGTGCAAAGAAGCTCTGGTTGCTCACTGCCGCCTCCCCTCCTCTGTTTCACTTCTCTACTCCCCCAGTGTGTCTTGGAAGCCCCTTCCAGATAAACTCGTTGCTCTCAAATCCCTGTCTCAGAGCCTCTAGGGAACCCAGCTCAGGGTAAGAGTAATCATACCATCCCCATTTGGCAAAGGAAGAAACTGAGGTATTGAGAGTCTGGTTTACATGACTTTTGATAGAAAGTAAGTGGCAGAGCCAGGCTCCTGAGTCCAAGTTTTAACCACCACCTTATAAAGCCGTAGTGCCTCTGAGTGCTCCCTGGATTCTAGGCTTCACCAAATGAAGTGCTTCATACAACATATTTTGCAGGTAATAAAATAAGCTCAGGTAGGTTATGTGAAAAATCCGAGGTTATGAGCAGTAAGTGGCAGAATAAGGATTTAAGTGCAGGTCAATGCTTTAAAGCATCCTGCCATGCTGCCCTCCCTAGGAGCTGCAATATTTAGCTGCTTTTTCAACTAGATGGCTCTCGGGTGGAGGTAAGCAGGGTCTAGGGTTCTCACTGGCAAGTCCAAGGAGACACAAATTATAGTCCTCAAATGAGCTGTAACCCTTGTCCTAAGTCTCAGTGCCATTTTTTGTTTTTTGTTTTGAGGGTTTTTGTGTGTGTGATTCTGATTCATGATTCTGCCAGCCACCCTGGATCAGAGTCTCCAGGCTATTTTTCCTCCAGTAATGCCTTCTAGGGCTCACTTTCCTCTGCCTGGGAGTGTTTCCGGATGCTGGTCTTTTCCCTGAGGAATGGATGGGCAGAGGCCGGGGGTGGGGGTGGGTAAGGTAAGGTGGCCAGCTGTAACTGAGCTTTTTCTCTATGCTAGGGGCTTTGCATAAGTTATATCATTTAATCCTCTTAGAACTTCCTTAGTGTAGTTGCTTAATGTACTTCTTCCTATTTTAAAGACCAGGAAATGAGGTTAAGAGAAACTAAGTAATTTGCCCAAAGAATTCATCCAAGGTTAAATGGTTCAAAACCCAAGTCTCTTGGACTCCGAAGCAGTCCTCTCTCCACTAAGCCTGGCAAATCAAGGACAGGTAGAAAGCTGCCAGCAACTCGCAGGGCCCTCCTTGTCCAGCACCTGCTGAGAGGGGCCAGACCATTTCTGATGATGACCTAGCATAAAATCCCTGCTCAAATCCCAAGTGGCTGGTGTTAATGCCCATTGTGGGGGAAGATCTGTCATGCAAATCTTTTTGTGTGTGTGTCTTTTTAGAGCTGCTCCCATGGCATGTGGAGTTTCCCAGACTAGGGGTCTAATCTGAGCTGTAGCCGCCGGCCTTCACCACAGCCACAGCAACATCAGATCTGAGCCACATCTGCGATCTACACCACAGTTCAAGGCAATGCTGGATGCTCGACCCACTGAGCGAGGCCAGGGATTGAACCCGCAACCTCATGGTTCCTAGTCGGACTTGTTTCTGCTGCGCCATGATGGGAACTCCTGTCATATTTTAAGCAGGTTTCTCTTCCATCCATGAGTGTTCTCTAAGCATTGGGCTCTATGCTGATCATTACAAGATGAGGATGAGGAAACAAGGAAAGATCTGGACCCTAATGCCTGGTTTGGGAAAATGGACCATGTGCAGATGAGGCAGCTAAATACACACATGACACTTGTATCTAAGTCAGGGGGTGGGGAAATAGTTGGGTTGGTCAGTGTGAATTCAAAGCCCCTTTCTGTACACTCTTGACCAATCTGTTCTACCCCATTTGGGATCCGATAGCTTAAATAAGACAGGAAAAATTGGCAAGGAGCCAGAATAAATGTACAATGTGAATTGCTCTGTGACAGTCAAATGGTAAAAAATGTCACATTTAATTTTTTTTTAAGTCAAAATAAACCTGGTACACATACCCGCTCTTCCAATTGCTGAGAATCTGTATCTCCTGCTTAGGTGAGACCTCTTGGGCTTGTGGGGCAGCAGGGTCAGTCCTCATCTGTCAGTCACCACTGTCCATTTGAAGGATGCTGTCTCCCCTAGCATCCTCTCCCTCCATGCCTCAGGGACTATTGGGCAGAGTTTGAGTCACAGGGCCTGGTGCCCATCTCCACAGGCCCTGGGCATCCTTGATGCTGCCACCTCACTGTCCCTGTGTGTGGTGGGCTCAGGCCTCTGTCATTCCTGGAATACCATCTATACAGACTCCTTCCAAATCTTGGAGACCATCCTGAGTTGGTGGGGGTTGCGGGTGGGGGTCTCTTCTCTTAAACCTCAAGCTCACAGCCCCTATTCCGCCCGTACTATTAGGCCACCATCCAAATTCCCTCCCTGGGCCTTCATCTTTGAACTGTAAGGCTTAACTATGGGTGATCTCCCAGGCAAGTTCTCAGAACCACCCTACACAAAACTAAACAGAACAAAACAAAAACAAATAAAACACAAAGCAAGAACTTGTTTATCAACTCCCTCCATTTCTCTGTCTCTGTCTCTGTCTCTGTCTCTGTCTCTCTCTCTCTCACACACACACACACACACACAAAGAGTAAACAAATCAAGTCCTTTGGAAATGAAAAGCTATCCCCTCACCACATGTATAAAGGGCTTTTACACACCAGCATGTTGTAGTGACTAAGAGTATAACTGCTTCAATTTATGTCTCAGCCCTGCCACTTATTGGCTGACTAATCTTGGGCAAACCACTTAACCTCTCTGTTTTTCGATGTACAGACGGGGGGTAATGACCACATCACAGGATGTTGAGTTACGGCTGATAAAGCGTTTATTTAGCACAGCACTGCAAGCACCCATAGAGCGAAAGCAACCCACCTTTTTTTCCAGCTCTGCCAAGTGCAGCCGAGCCCCCTCCTGAGGTCTAAGCAAAGACGGAGCGAGTACTTCTGAGCATTATCAGGTTGTTTTACAATAAAACCCATCTATTATGGGCTGAATGGTACCTCGCCTCCACATTCCTTTGTGGAGGTCCTAACTCCCAGAACCTCAGAATGTGATTGTATTTAGAGAGAAGGCTATTAAAGAGGTGACTCTGTTGAAGCTAAGGAGCGTTCGGGTGGGCCCTCTGCCAGTGTGATTTCCTTATAAGAAGAGGCGCTTAGGACCAGCAGGGAGACATCAGGGACATGCAGGAACATAGGTCAGCCTTATAAGAGGCAGCAAGAGGGTGGCCATCTGCAAGCCAAAGAAAGAAGCCCGGAACAGATCATTCCCTTATGGCCTGCAGAGGACACCAAACCTGCCAGCACTTGATCTTGAACTTCCAGCCTCTAGAACTGTGGGAAAATACATTTCAGTTGTTTAAGCCACAGAGTCTGGTATTTTGCTGTGGCAGCCCTAGCTGACTAATACACCATCTCAGAAATTCATGACTGCCAATGTCTCAAGTGCATCATTGCCAACCTTGACCCTCATTTGGGGGCCAGTGGGGGGCAGGGGAGGCACAGGGCAATGGCTGCAGGAATTGAGAATTTGTCATGCACAGCATAAACCATTCTTCTGTTTTCATCACTAACCTCCCATGGCAACAAGTTGGAAATGTTAAAAGGACACCAAAACAGCAGACCTGGGATCAAAAGTTCCCAGAAGGCACTGAGGTAAAGGATTTAGTGCTCCTTGCCTCAGGAGATAAAATAGTCCTTCTGGAAATTGAATCAAAGATTTATATATTGGTGAGGATGTGGAAATATAGGGAGAGGCTCTCTTCCTCATCCCATGATTAAAAAAAAAAAAAAAAAAGTCACCAAAACCCAGTCCCTAGGGCTTTTTAAGGGCCTACAAAATGTTTCAGAAAGAAAAATTAAATTGATTGCAAGATAATTTCTTATAAAATGGCCAGTTGAAAATAAAAAGGAAAATCGAAATAAAATTACAAATGCTGGAGTTCCGCTTGTGGCACAGCAGAAACGAGTGTGACTAGTAACCATGAGGTTGCAAGTTCTATCCCTGGCCTCACTCAATGGGTTAAGGATCTGGCATTTCCATGAGCTGGTGGTGTAGGTCACAGACCCGGCCAGGATCCTGTGCTGCTGTGGCTGCGGTGTAGGCTGGCAGCTCTAGCTCCAATTGAACCCCTAGCCTGGAACCTCCATATGTTGCAGATTGGGCCCTAAAAAGCAAAAAAAAATATATATATATATATGTGTGTGTGTGTGTGTAATATATATGTGTGTAATATATATGTGTGTGTAATATATATATGTGTGTGTGATATATATGTGTGTGATATATTTGTGTATGATATATGTGTGTGATATATATGTGTGTAATATATGTGTGTGATATATATGTTATATGTGTGTGATATATATGTGATATATATGTGTGTGATATATATGTTATACGTGTGATATATATGTTATATGTTATATATGTGATATGTGTGTAATATATGTTATATATGTTACATAGATGTTATATATGTAATATGCATGTGTTATATGTGTTATACATATTATATGTAATACATATGTTATGTGTGTAATATATATGTTATATATGTGTTATATGTTATATGCGTAATATATATGTTATACATGTGTTATATATGTTATATATGTATAATATATATGTGTTATATATGTGTTATATATATGTTATATATATATAGCCTTTCAAAGAGTTTTCAACCACTTTTACATTAAAAAATTTTTTTATTGTTATTTCCCCAATACCATTTTTTTTCTACTGTATAGCATGGTGACCCAGTTACACATACATGTATACATTCTTTTTTCTCCCATTATCATGCTTCATCATAAGTGACTAGACATAGTTCTCAGTGCTACACAGCAGGATCTCATTGCACTTTTATATTTCAAATAGGCTGCTGAAGCATTTTAATATAGTTGATATCATGGAGGAGGTACCAGTAAAAGTTAGCATGCCTTTGGATCTATGGGAGACTTAAATTGGTTCTGCTCTCTCCACTGCGGCCAAATTCATACCAGACATGCCTGTATTTAGGGGATGATGATGACATGGGGACAAGGTCTGTGATGTAGGATGGGGGTGGGGGAGAAGCCAAGGCTCCCAGTGAAAAACAAGCCGTATAGGAAGGTGGTCAGGACTCCACCTTAAACCTGGGCTCAAGCCTGAATTCTGCTGCTGTGTGACTCTGGGCAACTTAGTAAACCCTCTAAACCTTAGTGTTATCAGTGGCACAAAGGGGATGAGAATGCCTGCCTCATAAAAGCTGCCAGAGAATTGAGAGGAGGCGTATAAGGTGCTTCGTTGCGCTAATGCTTAAATGTTATTGTAGCTATTGTAATTGTCATGGAATTCAGCAGTCTCACCCAGGAGGGAGAGGAAGGGAAAATATTCAGTAAGTGGAAATTGACTGGATGTTGTTCCCACAGTTGAGAAAAACAGCAGTGCAGAGAAATTATGTGACTTGCTGGATCCCAGGTCCCCAGTGAGGCCTGGGAGGAGGTAGGGCCAGGCCTGGGGTGCAGAGCCCAGCAGACCCAGGCCCACAGGCAGCAGGCAGGGCTTGGAAGAATGCTTCACACCACACCGGAGCCCCTGAAGCTATGCGAGGCCCCTGGGGGCTCAGAGCCGGTTCCCAGGCCCCTGTGGGCTCAGGCACCTCTTCTGCAGCTCCAGTGCAGGGGGAGCAGAAACTGCCAGCTAGTATCCTAGGAATGTGGACCACTCTGCCAGGAGCAACAGGCCCACAGCCAGACCCCTGAGAGCTGCAGTCTTCTCACATGGGGCAGTGCCCCGGGGCAGAACTAAGTCCAGGCTGTGAATTCACAGACTGGCCGCCAGGGTCTGTGAATTCTGCGAGGGTTGAAAGGCGTTAGAAAGGTTGAAAGTAGCTTAAGAGAGTAAAAAGGGGAAATGCTGAGGCCATTGCTGATGGGCAAACATTCCACCAAAGTGGGGGTTTGGGAGTGGGAAGACTTTCCAATTGCTCTTTGGGTGCATGTGGCAGTCCTTCAGCAGCTGCAAGGGGGCAAGTGAAACAGTTTGAGGACATTTCCAAAGAAGGTTGTTTCGTGTTAGGGATGGAAGATATCTTGAGGCTGACCATTTCCTGGAACGAGTGGGGGGTGGGAGGGTTGATGGGGTGTTTTTGCTTTCAAGCTGTCATCATGGCCCCTATGGGGGCGGGGGGAGGCCTGCCATCAAGGCAGTTTCTCAGCAGAGATCCAGACCAGAAGGCCCCTGGCCAGGGAGCCAGAAGACCTGGATTCTAGGCCTAGCTGGTCACTCACTGAAAAGGTCTTTTCCGTGGTCCTGTTTATTATCTGTACATTGAAGGGTGGGACCACCCAAGAATGTCCAGTTGCTGACCCTTGAGCCAAATCCAACATGCGATTGTGTTTTCTTTGGCCTCCAAATGACTATTAAGGCTTTTAGTTTGCATGCCATTAGGAAGAGTGTGCCTTCTTCCATCACGGCCCCTCCACTCCCTGCTGTGTTATACCTGCCAAGTTCCTGCCTTCAGGTACCCCTGCGGTCCCTGTAGGCCCTGGGCCTGCTGCCCCTGAACTGGATGACGCCTACCGCCTTCCCGCGCCATCTGCGGTTCCTCAATTCTCAATAGCACCTTCTCACTTTCAGTGCCTCCTGCAGTCACCTTATACCGCCCTCCACAAATATTTGACACTCCAGCTTCTTGAGTCAATTATTCCTTTCAGAAAACTGGAGAGAGAAGTGATATAATTAACTACTTGAGAGAAAGTGAACTGAGCAACAAGCTGTAACTACTGAGACTCACAATGGAGGCTGAAGCCTGGGGCCTCATTTGACCTCTCCCAGCGGATGGTGGTCGGATGCCTCCTTGGGTAGAAGGGGTCGGTCAGGCCAAGCCTACTTCCTGCTCAGAGCCACCGCCTTCCCGCATCAGGGCAAGCAGCGGCCTCGGCCAGCCCCCAGGCTCCAGGCCAGGGCAGTAAGCTACGGGTTCTGTCCTTCTCCACTTAGTAGCAAGGGTCACCATCAACACCCCAGAAAGGCAAATCCTTTCCTCATGCACTGTGCCCGGGAAACAGTTGCTCTGTCCCTAATTTGGGGTCTGGACACTGTTGTGTCGTTGGATCCTTCCATCCCATCCTCAAACCACGGACCAGATAAATCCAGTTGAACTGACTTCAAAGCAAACACTGAGCAGGGCCATCTGTGATTCATTCCTGAGCGGGCCCTTTGCTAGTTATGTAACCAGAGAGATCCAGACATAAAGACACAGATTGGAAGAACTTTTTTTTTTTAACCCCAAATCTTTACAGTATTGGGATAATTATGGCTTTCATAGCGTTGATTACTTTAAGCTGTCAGTAATTCGAGTCTTTCTCAGAGTCAGTGACCAACTTTTTGTAATTGGATTCTCTCTTCCCACTTCCATCCCTAAGTGAGGGGGACAGAATCCTGAGTTCGCAGGGCTTTCTTCGGAGCACCTCACCCTGGGCACCTTGTCCTCAGGATGCTACAAGGCACACATCTCCCTCCAGGCATCCTCCTGGGCTCATCACACACCTGCTTTCCAGTCCAGTCTTTTTAGAGAATCTTCGTTAATCTCCTACCTGAAAGAAAAAGTGTGAAGCTAAATTGACCAAGGTTTTTGATGTGAATCCTTCACAAATCACCCAAAATACATATTGTGGTTTATGGATAAAGGGCAATAGCAAATACTAGAGACTTTAGGAAACAATATTTTCCACACATTTGCATTTTTAAAACATTTTTATGATTATAAAACTAATATCTATCAATAACAAATCAGTGGATATAACAAAACAGAAACAGACTCATAGGTATAGAGAAGAGAACCAGCAGTTACCAGTGTGAATTGTGGGGAGTGGGGGGCAATGGGCAAGACAGAGGAAGAGCATTAAAAGGTACAGACTACTACATATGAAATAAAAAAGATACAAGGAGGTAATGGACAGCACAGGACATATAGCCAGTATTTTATAATAACTTTAAATGGAGCATAATCAATAAAAATTATCGAATGACTCTGTTGTAGCCCTGAAACTAATGTAACACTGCAAATCGACTATACTTCAGTTAAAAAATAGACATATTAAAAATACCTGTTAATGTGAAAATTCTAAAAAGTATAAAGAAAAAAATTAATATTCTTGCCTGGGAGGATTATTCACATGATAAATAATGCTAATATTCCAGCACATTTCTCTCCAGTCTTCGTTTCATCTATGCTTATATTTCTAGAGTTGAAATTATATTGCACTTATCATTTTGTATCCTGAACTTCTACTTAAATATTTGCCCACATAATAAAAAACTTTATAATCTTAGTTTTCAATAGCAACACAACTTCAAATGCAATGGATGTACCATAATTTAAAAAAAAAAATCCTCTATTGGGAGTATCCTTCATGGCTGGCTCAGTGGTTAACGAACCTGACTAGCATCCATGAGGATGCGGGTTCCATCCCTGGCCTTGCTCAATGGACTAAAGATCTGGCATTGCCGTGAGCTGTGGTGTAGGTTGCAGACATGGCTCGGATCCTGAGTTGCTGTGGCTGTGGTGTGGGCCGGCAGCTACAGTTCCAATTCAACCCCTAGCCTGGGAACCTCCATGTGCCATGGGTGCAGCCCTAAAAAGACAAAAAGACCAAAAAAAAAAAAAATCCTCTATTGTAGAACAAAGGTCATGTCCAGTGTTTTGCTGCTATAAATGCTGCAGTGAACATCTTTAGCCATAAATTCCCATCTGCATTTCTGTTTACCATCTCTTCCTAGAAGGGTAACCAACTCTGCATCAGAGAGTATGTAAATTTTTGAACATTCTTAATACATTTCACAAAGATTGAACTACCTTTTCACCATTCTGCATGAGTATTTTTTTAAACCTCACTATTTTGTACAAAGTAAAAACGGAGAGTCTCATGCTTGCATTAACTTATCCTTCTTTGGTTATCCGTTAAAATAGTTATTTTTTTCAAATCTTTCTTAGTAATTTGCATCTTACCCCTCCTTCAAGGAGACAGTGTGCAAGTCCATGGACTGAAGCTAAGGGTAATTGTGAGATTTCTGGTACAAAGATGCTCCCACCTCAATGCAGACCATCCTAAGGCAAGAGCAGCGAGGTCTGAGAAGAAGGTTAGTTGAGCCAGCCTAGCCAGAGGAGGACTAGGTCAGGGGTGGTTTCCATTCCCGGTTATATTGGTTATCTATTGCTGTGTGACAAATTGCCCTCCAGACTTAATGGCTTACAACAACAAAAGGTTATTGTCTCTGCGTCTGTAGGTCAGAAACTTGAGGACAGTTTAGCTGGTACTTCTGTCTTGGGGTCCCTCCTGAAGTTGCAGTCAAGGCCGTGACTAGGGCTGGAGGAGCCCAAAGTGGCCCATTCACATGGCTGTTGGCTGGAGGCCTCAGTCCCTCCCATGTGGGTTTCTCCACAGAGTGTCCTCACAGCATGACAACGGCTTCCCCCCAGAATGAATGATCAGAGAGAGAGAGATGAAAAGGGAAGCTGCTGTAACTTTTATAACCTGGTGGTAAAACTGATATACTGTCACTTATGCCATGTTCTATCGGCTGTATAGAGCAATGGTCTGTTGGTCCCACCGTTACAGTGTGGAAGGGAACAACACAAGACCAGGCAGGAAGGCTCATTGGAGGCCATCCTGAAAGCTGGCGCACCCAGGCTATGAGTTTTCACCAGTTCCTTTTTTGAGTAGAGGCTTAGTAGCAGATAGTAGAAAACTTCTCTGTGATTTTCACAATATGCTTAACCATAATACAAATGTAGTTAACCATATATCGTTAACCATGTATAAATTAACCATATACAATTCTGTTCTTATCATAAGGCTGGTATCAGCCAGTTTGTTTTGTCCCCATAAATCTGTAATTAAAAGGCCCTTTGGAAGTTTCTGCTGTGGTGCAAACAGGATCAGTGGCATCTCTGGAGCCTGGGATGCACGTCTGATCCATGGCCCAGCACAGTGGGTTAAGGGTTGCCACAGCTGCAGCACAGGTCTCAACTGTGGCTCGGATCTGATCCCTGGCCTGGGAATTCCATGTGCCATGGGGTGGTCAAAAAAAAAAAAAGGCCCCTTTGCTTATAGTTATAGATAGAAGGAACCCAGTCCAGGGGCTCAGCTCCCATTACCTCAAGCAGTAAAGAAGGCACTCCCCCTCTGCTAGGGAGTGAGTGGACAGTACGGTAGTGACGCTATGGTCCCCTTGACTGGTGTAATTGTCCATGTGTCTAGCTGTAGCTGGAGAAATGGCTCAAGGTCAAAGGACTGTCCACCTTGCAGTTTGGCACACTCAGCAAAGACGTGCAGGGGCACACGGGGCCCAGGCTGGACCGCCTCTTCCCAACACGGAGCCCCTTCCCCCTCCCCACAGGCGGCCCTCCCAACCTCAGCCCAGCGCCACCAGTGCTGAGAAATGGCCGTGGTTCGCCTAGGAGATGTGCCTTTTCAGGCCCCAGCAAATGCCTCTTTGTTCTCCAGGCGGTGCATTCCAGCTGCCAGGGCGCAAAACGTTCTTGCCCAAGGTTGCGAATTGGGCAGAGGTGTTCCCACTCGGGACTGCACAAATGCCCTCACAGTCTGCAGTGGGCCAAGCAAGGTCAGCGGGCAGCTATAAACGCCTCCCAGAGCCAAGCCTCAATCGGACCTCTGTGCACAGCAGTTTGGTGCCCACGAGAGACCCGGAGGCCAGATTGGCTGGGCCGGCAGCCTCTGGGGAGGGACGGGGGCTCACCCTCTTTTCAGAACACCCCCATGTGTTTCCATGGTGGAGGTGAGGTGTGCAGAAGGGAGATGGCCTTGAGCAATGGCCTCCCAGACAGCTTCCTCATGCCAGTGTTTGCCTTCACTCCACAGAGGAAGCTACCGGGGCCCTTGGCAGTGATCAACTAATGCTGACTTCGGGGTTCTGGGAGTTTAGACTCTAGACCATCCAGGATTTAAGTGCGTGCACACACATGCGCACGTGTGCCCCCCCCCCCCAACCCCTACCATGGACACACGTGAAGCGAGAAAATCGAAGGCATTGATCCTTTTTCTCTAAGACATTATGCCTGAGTGTTCCCATTCCAGAATATTATCTAAGCCAGGCAGCAGTTTCCCTACAGTGTGTGAGAACAGGCTTGCTTCCTGCTGAGGAATGTTTTTTTCTTGTGGTTGGTGGTCTGACTTAGGCATAACTTGGTGGTACGAGGGGGATTCCTAACCCCTCGCTAAACATTAAGGAACTCCAGCTACACTCAGTTACATGTCACTGGTCCTCAAAGGAAACAATGAGAAGACAAAGTATATTCTAGTCTAAACTCAAAGATGGAAATATCTCTTGGTTTCAATGAAGTCGGTAAAAAATGTATGTATGTAATAAATGTAGGTAATAAAGTGCTATTGGGGAATATATTTGGTTGAATTAAATTTTAGAATTCAGTGTAGCCTGTGCCCAAGGACATTTGGCAGTCAGATGCTTCAGCCAGTAACTAAAATGTGTGTTTGCAAAGGTTCCAGGGGTAGGTGACAAGCATTTACAGGGAGATGCTGAGTACCGCTTCCCATGCCCACGGGCTCTATTCCCCATGCCCAGCACAGTGCCAGGCACAGTGAAGCCTCAGTAAATGTTTGTTGCATTGGATGGATTAATGAAAGAGATCTATTTCTTTTTTCTTTTTCTTTTTTTTTCTTTTTGCCTTTTTCTGGGGCCATTCCTGTGGTATATGGAGGTTCCCAGGCTAGGGGTCGAATTGGAGTTGCAGCTGCTGGCCTACGCCACAGCCACAGCAATGTGGGATCCAAGCCGCATCTGTGACCTACACCACAGGTCACAGCAACACAGGATCCTTAACCCACTGAGAAAGGCCAGGGATCGAACCCGCAACCTCATGGTTCCTAGTCGGATTTGTTAACTACTGAGATCTATTTCTTTGAAGGCTGGCCTAGACCCTGTTCTATCACATGAACTTAAAGAAACCTCACTAAGGACAAAGCAAACTGAAAAGCCATATGTATAGTATAATACCTTTTTTTGAGGCTTAAATGAAAAAAAATATATATTTAGAAGAGCATAGAACAAAGCCACTGAAATATTAAAGTCTGCAATGTTTATACTGGTTACCTCTGAGGCCCAAGACTAACTTTATGTAAGATCACCACATTTTTGCACATTACCTGCCTTTTTGGCATTGTTTGACCTGGTAAAGCAAGTTTGTATCTCTTTTCTTGGTTAAAAAATAAGGATGTTTTAAAAAGACCTCATTTAAAATGTTCACAGCACTCTGCTATGTCATTCTATGGGAAAGAATGTTAATCTTTTATCAAAAGAGAAAGCAGGAGTTCCTGTCGTGGCTCAGTGGTTAATGAACCCGACTAGGAACCATGGGGTTTCGGGTTTGATCCCTGGCCTCACTCAGTGGGTTAAGGATCCGACGTTGCCATGAGCTGTGGTGTAGGTCACAGAGGTGGATCAGATCTCCAGTTGCTGTGGCTGTGGTGTAGGCTGGCGGATGTAGCTTCAATTCGACCCCTAGCCTGGGAACCTCCATATGCCGTCGGGGGCAGACCTAAAAAAAGAGAGAGAGAGAGAGAGAGAGAGCAAAAGTTGAGGAAGGTTTATCCGTTCTGAAGGTCATGGCAATTTCCTGACTTTTCATCAGTTGATCTTGAACCACCAGGCCAGTGATAAGAAAGAAAAAAAGAATGCTATAAAACGTTAGGTGAATGTTGAGAACTACATTAGATGCCATGTTTATTTATTCCACAAGTATTTACTGAGTTCTGTGCTTACTTGACAGGTTTGTAAACACAACAGGAACTACAGCACAAAGGGTAAAATCATGGAAAGAAGTCAGAATTCTAGATGGATTTTTTTTTAAAGTCACCTAAAGTTCTAAAGAATGGGAACCTCAGACTGTGACCTTTCCTTCATCAAATTCATTATTGCAGCCTATTCCTCCTCTCGGTGCTTTATTTCTCTTCCTTATCAGGTGGAATGCCCGTTTAACATGATGTGGTCATGTGATGTTTTTCCTGTAAATTTATCATAATTGCAATTGTAGATACATAACAATCCGTATGGTCAAAGAAAATAAACCTTCTAATGAGGACTCAAGCTAACCACCTTAGGGAATTGCTCCCTTTGATTGTATTTTAAGGCCATTAAAATATTTGTTTAGTGATTTATTCGTCTTGGAGACAGATGTAAGGATTGGTCTATTTTTCACGTTACAGTGGAGTTTTCTTTTTAAATATTCTCCTTGGCCTTGTGGTGAAATGTACATTATGATACTTCCTCACCGTGACACATGCAAAAGCGTTATTCATCAAGCGGTATTTTCAAGCATACCTCTCATTATTCTTTCAAGTGTATAAACATAAGGAAGCCCTGTACTCTTCCCGCAGCATAAAAAGAATCAAAGATGTCGTGCAATTCCTGACCCACGTGGACTGGAGTTTAAGCACAGGGTCACCATATTTCACATAAAGTTCTCTCTTGTTCTTTTCGCTTCTCCTTTCTCCCCCTCACCAAATACAGCACGGTACTTGGTCTGATGCTAAATCAAGGTAAATGAGACGTGACCTATTAAAAAGGAAATGAATAATTCGAAAGAGGGGAAAATTGCATTCCTGGCTAGAATCGTGGTGGTCATGGCTTGAATGTGTAGGTTTATTCCGCCACTTCGCTAGATGACTTTGCTTTTGGGGTGGCATGTCTTCCATCATCCAAATTACCTCATGAAATCAGCAAAGTCAGTCAAGCCATGCTTTGGTACTATCTCCGTTCAATTTTTCTCATGGTTATTTTTCATGGGGCCCTTTAAATTAATGGATATATGTAGAGCAGACCTGTCTTTGAGGGGTCTGTGGGAGTAGTTCTTAGGAAATTCCCTTAAACTTGATCCAAATCCGGAATTAAATAACCGGTGTGAGCAGGCACACAGGTCAATGTTTCATGGGCCAAACTGGTTAAGAGAATCCCTCAGGGTCTTCCAAGTACCAGTGGAACCAGCCTTAGCCCTCTTGGCAGAACTTGGAGGAGGTGGTGGGGTTGGGAAGTTTCTCAAGTCATCCCAGGCAGTTCTTACATGTGCCAGAGGCCAGCCTAAGCAGCACATGACTCATCCAAGGAGGCCAGGTCTACACAAGCAGAGTAGAGTCAGAGGACCGAGATTTTCTTGGCTGCAGGATGAATATCATGTTGTCTGGGTACCTCTATTAAGTGCCGTGGCCAATGTGGCTTTGATCAGGCAACTCGAGTAAAAACCACCAAAGGAGGGAGTTCCCTTCGTGGCTCAGTGGTTAATGAACCCAACTAGAATTCATGAGGATGCAAGTTCGATCCCTGGCCTCGTTTCAGTGGGTTAAGATTCTAGCATTGCCGTGAGCTGTGGTGTAGGTCACAGATGCAGCTCGGATCCTGCATTGCTGTGGCTGTGGTGTAGGCCAGCAGCTACAGCTTCAATTTGACCCCTAGCCTGGGAATGTCCATATGTGGCCCAAAAAATCAAAAAGCAAAGAAAAAACAAAACAAAACAAAAAACCACCAAGGCAACCCGTTCCTTAGGCTCTGTGTCCCTTGTCACTGTCTTGAAAATTTGCTGCATCCTGGTCTTTGCACAGCTTTTTGCTTTCTTTTTCTCTCTGTTCACTTATAACAAGGAGGGAGGGGAGAAATAGTGTCTTGATACATTATAATCATCAGTGTGGTCTTCTTATGGAGTGAACAGGTCCTCTTATTTCTAGCCAGTGTTGAGAATAATAAGAGGAGTTCCCGCTGTGGTGCAGTGGGTTAAGGATCCTCCTGCAGTGGCTTGGGTCATGCTGTGGCTCGGGTTCCATTCCTGGCCTGGGAACTCCCATATGCCAAGGATGTGGCCAAAAAAGAAAAAAGAGAGAGAGAACTAAGAAGTAAATTTTCCTTACTATGACTGAGGCAACCGTTAGAAAAGACTTTGCAAAAAAGAAAGAGAGAGAGAAAGGAAGGAAGGAAGAGAACAGACTTTGTTGATGGGATTTTTTTGTATCAGCTTTTTTTTTTTTTTTTTAAGTGATGGGGTGTGAGGGGAAGAGCGCCCCCTCCAGCTGTAGGAGGCACGCAGCAGGGGGCCCAGGAGAGCTGCCATCAAGCCTGTGCTCCTTTCAATAAGGGAATCCTTTGGGCACTTACTTCTAAGTTACTTAAAGAGTCACACTCACACAAAGTCAAGAACGGAGATATGTTTGCGGGTATCTTTACAAAACCTAATGATGAAAAGCTTGAGTTGCCTGTGACGGGCAAAAGCAAGGTGCTGCTGACCATAGTATGACTTCAGATCATAGCAAAAATGTTGTGAAAGCCAGTTCTCTTAGAAAAAGGATTCAGTTGTGCTGAAATACCATGAAACAGTGACACTTTAGGCTTGATATATAAATGTCCCTAAAGTTTTCAGAAATTGAGGAGGAACTTATTAAGAGGCTGGCATTTGTAGAATTAGCAAACAGTGTCAAGTCACTGCCAGAGAGCACTTCTCAAACAGAGCCTGCAAACGGGAAGTGTTATGCAAGCCTTTCGCTGGAACAATAATCATCACTGCGATCATGATTGAAACGGCTTACCTGGACTTTCTGTGCTCACAGAAATATTTGCTGTGGAAATGTGTCAGTTACTAAGTTCTGAAGTATATAGGCCTGAGCTCAGTTTGGATTTGCTCTCTCTCTCCCTCACCCTCACTCTTCGGGGATAAAAACAACTTAGCAGCTTTGGGGGCTATTTATAACAGCCCTAAACTGGAAACAACTCAAATGTCCAGCACTAGATGAGTGGACCAGTCAACAGGTGGTACCTCCGCATGATGGAATCCTACCCAGCAACAGAAAAGAACAAATCACGGAACGCAGCAACACAGATCTCCAAAACACCATACTGAGAAGACACAAAAAACAGATCCAAAAAAGTACATGTTTCATGATTCAACTTATATGAAATTCTAGAAAAAGCAAAACTAATCTGTTAATGACAGAGGGCAGATCAGTGGTGGCCTGGGGCTGAGGTGGGAAATGGCCAGCAAAGGAGCACAAAGGCACTTGTGGGGTGATGGAAATGCTCTGTCTCATGACTGCGGTGATGGTTATGAGGGTGTAAACATTCATTGAAACTCATCAAAAGGAACCCTTAAGATGGGAGCATGTACGTAATTTTTTTTTTTTTTCTTTTTAGGGCCGACCCCTCAACACATGGAGGGTCCCAGGCTAGGGGTCTAATTGGAGCTACATCTGCCAGCCTACACCACAGCTACAGCAACGCTAGATCTGAGCCGCATCTGCAACCTACACCACAGCTCACAGCAATGCCGGATCCTTAACCCACTGAGCGAGGCCAGGGATCGAACCTGCAACCTCATGGTTCCTAGTCTGATTCATTCCTGCTGTGGAACTCCTGTTGTGCGTAAATTTACGTCAGCAAAGTTGATTTTAAAGCAAGGGCTGAAAACAGCATCAACAACAAAAACTTGGCCCTGGAGTGAGTATTTATTTGGATCATTGAAAGTGTCTGTGATCTGAGAGGAAACACACCAAGCTGTTAGTTTTGGTTACTCCCAGGGAGTAGGATTTGCGAAGAGGGATGAGAGGAATGTATCTTGTTTTTGTTTTCATATCGTGCCCTGCTTATAAGTATGTATTACCTTTGTACTAAGGAGAAGGGAAAAAAAAGACAAAGTCCCAGATAAGATAATGGTACGCTGAGAGAGACCATCCTTGCTCTTTACGTGCTTACTCTTCTGGTAGGGGTGTAGCTATGTGTGTGGTTATTGTGTGGTTAAATTAACATCAGGCTGTGGGCTTGCAAGGGGGCAAGTCTCTATAAGACCCCCTGCGTGGAGGCTGAGGGCCCATAATCTGGGTTGGGATGTGTTCATGGCACATAGCTTCCGCAGCAGAAAATAATAGGGAATCAGCTACATAGCTGTGGGGAGGGCTGGGGAAGGTTACAGCTTCCCCACAGGGACAAGGGTGCAAATTTCTTAGGCTAAGAGGCCTTGGGGCTTCCTAAAGTGCTTCTGATTTTACAGAGATCTTGTGTTCCTGCCTCCCATCCCCAGTGAGTTTTTTGTTTGTTTGTTTTGGTAATTTTTTTTTTTTTTTTTGGTCTTTTTGCCTTTTCTAAGGCTGCTCCCACAGCATATGGAGGTTCCCAGGCTAGGGGTCTAATTGGAGCTGTTGCTGCCAGCCTACACCAGAGCCACAGCAATGTGGGATCCCAGCCATATCTTCAACCTACACCACAGCTCACGCCGGATCCTTAACCCACTGAGCAAGGCCAGGGATTGAACCCGCAACCTCATGGTTCCTAGTTGGATTCGTTAACCACCAAGCCACGACGGGAACTCCCTGTTTTTGTATTTCTTTAAAAAAAAAATGTTGGCTTATCTCAGCTGGGTTAAGGGGACTAAGAAACTTTTTGCATTGTTCCATTTGTTTTGTCACTGAGTTTGAGAGAAAAGGAGATCTGGGTGCCCTTGATGTCCAGTCTTGGTGGTGGTGGTGATGACCCAAGACATAAGAGTGAAGAAAGAGCCAAGACTGCTTCAACAGACAGCCCTCCCCCCCCACGCCCCCGCAGCAGTTCTTTCAGGATTTTCTGTGAAAATTTGGGGCTGGGGGTGAGGAGAGGGGTGCGTGGTTGTAATAATTTATATACCCAATAGAAACCAACGGTGTAAATAATAGCTGTATTGCAACGCGCCTTTCCATCGGGCAAGAAGCAAGTTGGGCTGGCCCGGGTTTGCCAGGCCGATTTACAGAAGCCTTTGAACACCGACGCTTGTGGCCCCGCGAAGGCGGGTGACTAACTGACCTGTCTGTGTACGGTCCACTTCGGAAACAGAAACTTCCCCGGTGGCATGAGAAAGAAAACACCAACCTAATCCTGAAAGGGTAACTTTAAACCAAAGCCCAACCGAGAAAGAGAGCGGGAGAGAGACTGCCAGCTGAGCCAGGCCAGAAATAAAAGTCCCATTGTCCCCTCGGAGGCCGCTCCAGGCGCGCGCTCCCGCCCCGCCCCACCCCTCTTGGCTGCTCCGCGCACTGACATTTCGTGTCCCAGAGAGAGCGCATTCCAGAGGTGGGCAGCCTTTGCCCGAAACTGCAGCTGGAGGAGAAATCACGCAGGAGGCACAGGGGGGTCGGGTACCGGGAAGTTAGGACACGGAAAATCATTAAACACTGATGGAGCCAAATGCAGTTCGGCCACAAAACAGGGATGCTGCATCTGGGAAGGTTGGGTCCATGAGAGGAGAGCCAGGGGTGGGTTGAGGAGGAGAGGTGAGAAAGGGGAACTGTCCCAGCTCAGTGGAGGAGTGGAGGATGGACAGCTTTCTCCAGGGGGGAGTCCAGGTCTTAGAAAGTTTCAGTGGTTGCTGGGGCCCCTGCAGCCGCTGGGAGGGGTCTCCAGGAGACAGGGTGGAGGCGGCAGCTCCCCATCCGAGGCAGGGAGGTTTGGGGCCCATCTACTTAGTAAAGATGCATTGAAAGGATGAAAAGCCCCAAGATAAAAGTTTCATAGTAAAAGAGTGAATAGAGCATTGGCAGAATACAAAGTGGAAAGAGATGGGGTGGCAGTCGGGAGCCATGGATTTTAGTCTGTGACCCCAGCAGTCATCTGCCAGCTCCGACTTGGACATCTATTAGAGCAAAGGGGTTGGGCTCTGCCTCCACCATCCCTTCTCCATCGAGTGTTCTGAGATCCTCTGAGCTTGTGCCTCCTGGATCCAAAGAAAGGGATGGTGTCACCTGCCTTCCCTCCTCTTGTCATCCCATTCTCAGGACTGCCCTCTAGAGCTCTCCGAGGTCTCCCCTAGCTGAGAAATCTCTCCTTTCTGTGACTGAAACCTGCTCACACCGGAAGTCCCAACCCCTTAAACTGGAGGAAGGTGGAGGGGGAGTAGCTTGGAGGGCCTGAGGGTCCTGATTGTTGGGGAGGGAAGATGCTCCCACCATAGTGACAAAGGCCCAAGAAGAGGAGCATGAAGGCATGCTTAGAAGACTTTGTAGCTTCACAGCCTGGGTCCTTCTACCTCAACTTCAACTTGAGGAGGACAAAACGGAAGCTATTCCCAGAATTTACGAAGGGTCTAAACGTGTCCTTCGTTATAAATGGGCTGCGTTCCCAGAGGACTTCTTCATCTAGGTGTGATTCTGTGCGTGTTAGCAAGCAGCGCCTGGGCTCACATTCAAGCCTGGGTTTTGGCTCTAGCTAGTTCTGTAGCCTTGGCACCTCTCTGGTTCTCAGTTTCCTTATCCGAAAAGCCAGGGGCTGTCAACAGCTCTGAGCTGAGCCCTGAGGTGATGCAAACAGACTACAAGCACTTATTCAAGGTGAGTGATAAATCCATGGGTGGCCCTTTCTACCTGAGCTCAAAGCTGGTTTAAGTGAAAAAGGGTCCTAGAGAAACGCAGAATCTAGGCCCAGGAGGATAGAGAGAAGGGCAGATGCCCAAAATATGATTGCTCACGTCCCCCCACCCCACCCTGCAGCCTCTAATTATTAAACAATAAAAAAGCAAGAGGCTGGGTGACATGAACAGTCTTTGCAGACACCCGCTGATGCTGTGAGCACAAGCCATCTTTGTTTGGTGTGCCTTCTCTCCATCGTCTCCTGTTTTTAGATCCTTGTCAGCCTGTAGAGGTGGAACTGGTGGGAACGTGAGCTCACGGCAGCAATATTTAGCCCGTGTCCTTGGTGGAGCCACTCAGAAGCACATTAGGGCAGTCCTTTGCCCTGATGCAAATCCTTTCTCAGCAGCATGGACAGACAGGGCTGGCTTCACACATGCATGATCTTGGAGGGGCCCCTCACTTGGTTGAATGCTCCACTGTCATCATCTTGAAATTTTTTTTTTTTTTTTTTTTGTTAGGGCCGCACTTAAAGCATATGGAAGTTCCTAGGCTAGGGGTCCAATCAGAGCTACAGCTGCCAGTCTATACCACAGCCACAGCAATACCAGATCTGAGCTGTGTTTGTGACCTACACCACAGGTCACAGCAATGCCAGGTCCTTAATCCACTGAGCGAGGCCAGGGATTGAACCCACAACCTCATGGTTCCTAGTTGGATTTGTTTCCGCTGCACCGCAACAGGAACTCCACCTGTGTTTACATTTTGCACTGTCTCACAAATTACGGAGCCTGCCAGGGGCAGGAAGCCTTGCCAGTGGGCGATTTCCTGGACTAGGAGTTACTGGGGACAGGTCTGGGCAGGGTACCCTTGACACAGGTGTCAGTTCCATAGACCAAGGGGCAAGAGATCCACGGGGTGTGTGGATATGGCTAAATATATGGGTGTAAAAGCACACAACAGTGAAAATACACATGTAACCCTTAGGTAAGGGAGGGATATTTTTAAATGAAAAACACAAACAAATTCATATATCCAATATGAGTAGCTACACATGTGTGTGTATAAATATATATGTATATACATATTTTTATCTACACACATACACAAATGCACACACAGAAAAACCTTAAAATAGCTAAAGGGATTTTGAGCAATTTAATATCAATAATGAATCAAATGTGGAGTTCCCGTCGTGCCTCAGTGGTTAACAAATCCGACTAGGAACCATGAGGTTGCAGGTTTGATCCCTGGCCTTGCTCAGTGGGTTAAGGATCCAGCGTTGCCATGAGTTGTGGTGTAGGTTGCAGACGCAGCTCGGATCCCATGTTGCTGTGGCTGTGGCTGTGGTGTAGGCCAGCAGCTACAGCTCTGATTTGACCCCTAGCCTGGGGACCTCCATATGCTGCGGGAGCGGCCCAAGAAATGGCAAAAAGACCAAAAAAAAAAAAAAAAAGAAAGAAAGAAAGAAAAAGAAAAAGAAAAAAGAATATAATGGATTGTAGAACATTAGACAACAAAAGACCACTGACTATTATCTAGTCCAACCCTTTCATTTTATAGATTGGAAAATTGAGGCTCAAAGAGCCAAGATAAGTGATGTGAGATCACCTATCTAATCTGTGCCAGAACCTGGCTCTTCTGCCATCAAACCCAAGTGAATTTTTCCACTAACCCACCCTGCCTTAGGAATCAGGAAGCATAAATAGTCTTAGGTGTTTACTCACCACTTATATATAGTTTTCCTAACCCTTCATTACGGAAAAGAAAAACTTTACTGTTTTAATTGCCACCTGCAAAAGAACTTCACAATCTGCTAGAGTTGCTCTTTGGCCAGCCCCTGGGAAAGACAGTTTGAGATCTGAGGCAAAATGAGGAAAGATGGACTAATAAACGCTTTTTATTTGTAGATTGGAATTAAGCGTTCTGTGCCCAGGCTGTTGGCTGGCTCCTGACTTCAGTCTTGCTGTTTTAACGCTTCAGTGAGCAGAAAATTGGAGAGTAAGAGCATCAATCACTCAGTCCTGCCAAGCAACACCCCCTCAAACCTAAGCGAAATGCAGTATTTTGCTTGCTCAGAACAACTCCCAAACCACCTCAGCTCCATCCATACGACGAGTTTGGAGGAAGTGGCAATACAGTTATTTTGTGTTCTCAGGGCATCTATTCCTTTGTCTGATTCTTTAAAACTGAATTTCTAAAAAGGATCATCCCGGTCATAGGTGGCCAATCAGACGCAGCCCCTCATCCCCAAACTGCTGGGCAGGACCAACACCAGAGCGCTGCTTTTGGGGAGGGTGGAGCAGTGACCAGACAGCATTTAGGCTTAGCCAGGAAATTAGTGAGGTGCAAATTGCACGGTGGTGGCTGCAGGGCAAGAGGAAAATTGCAGGCCACTGCCTGGAGAAAGAGAGAAATAGCAGGGTGGTATTTTAGGGCCTGGTGACACTGGGCCCCCGGGCCTGCTCATCATTGCCTTAACACACACACACACACACACACACACACGCACCACCATTCCAACAACATTTGCTTGAAATACAATATATAAACAGAAAAGTACACAATCATAAAGTTCAATGAACCTAACGGGTCACCTGCACACAGATCAAGAAAGAAAGCATCCGTTCCACTGCTCTTCCAGTCACCCCCACTCCAAGGGAAACTGCTATTCTGATTCAATCCTGTCTTTTCAATGGAAGCTAAGTGGCAACCGAGGAGGAGACAGCCTGGTGGACTTAGTCCAGATTCTTCCCACAGCTCCATCGCTGCAGGCCCAGCCTGGCAGCCTGCTGGGTCTCGGCCAGCCCAGCAGGGCCTATGGATCTCGACAGGGTCTGGTTGGGAGAGGAGGAGTGAGCGGCCCCTGGAGGTGACAAGGCCTGACGACAAGAGGGGGCAGCAGAGGAGGAGAGCCAAAGCCGCAGGCTGGCTATGCCCTGCCCCAGGCGGGAGAAGGTAGGGCGCCAGTCTCCTCCCAGAGTCCAGGCTCTTGGTGTACTTGACAGCATCGGGCTGTGCAGAGAGGGCTTTCTCTGTTTCTTTTTTGGTGTTTTTGTGGGTTTTCTCTCTTTGTAGGCTCTCTGACTTGCCTTATAGTGGTCAACCATTCTGAGGGAGGAGTAGGGCTGTTTTGCTCCACCAGCTTCCGGTCAGGCAGCAGGGTCAGGCCTCCATGGCTTGGCAGCTCGCGCCCTGTTTCTTGTGGCCTAGAGTCACGGCTGGTTTTGCTTAGTTTGCCACCTGGCTGCAATGGACTATTTTACCCCGAGTTAGATGCTGTTTCTGAGACGAATCGTGTTTTAAACTGTTTTCGTGTTCTGCCCAGAGTTTCAGTTTGGCTGGAGTATCCTCGGTGCTGGAGTATGTGTTTGCACCTGTGAGGGGAAACCCATTTCCATTTGGGCATCAGGAATAACAGCCACATTGTTTTTACCTTTTCAGTGGCGTGGGCAAGAGATCTGTCCCAGTGATAGCTGCATCCTCGGCTTGGGGAAAGGACTTCCCTTGTCTCCCTGGGCTCACCCCCATATTCTTCTCAGGGCCCCAGCCTCACCAGGTGTCTCTTCTCACTAAGGCCACTCAAGACTTCTCGGCGTCAAGCCCAATGAAGACTTTGTGGTCCTGAGGTTAAGTCATCCCCGGGGCAGCACTGACACTGTGGACCTCTCAGTCCACCAAGACGTCCTCTCCTCCTTCAGCTGCCAGGAGATCATGCCTTCCGAGTTTTCCCCTGCCTCTCAAGGTCCTCCACTTCCATCTTTTGTCGTCTCTTCTTCCATTTCTCTTATTGGTGTTGTGCTTGCCTAAGATTCTGTGCTTCGCTCTCTGAGACTCTGTACCCTTTTCCTAAGCGATCTCGTGCACCCGCCTGGCTTCCACCTTACCTCTAGATCTCCAACCTGACTTGTTTCCTTAAAGCTCTGGACTGACCCCCGGCCTCCTTGTGGATCTTCTGCAGGCATCTATAGCAATCACTTTCAACTCTGAATGCACATTAGAATCATGGCAGCCTGAAAACAGAACAAACAAAAAAGCCCCCAAACCTGGTGTGCACTTTACCTCCTGAGCTCTTGATTCAGTTGATCTGAATGAGATCTAGGCATGATTATTTTTAAATCTCCCCCAGGGGATTCAAATGAGCAGTCAGAAACCAGGACACTGAGGCACCCAGCACATACAGTAGACAGCTGGAGTGCTTTGGACAGAACTCCTTTGCATTCCTACACTAGGCCCTCCTCCAGGAAAATAAATCACAACTCTGGTCCTAGACTTTTCAAACCTCTGTATAGGCATTAACTGATGACTCCATGGCCCTGCTGGGAACCAAAAGTGATCCTTGGGGTAGATATGAAAAAACTGAAAAGACTAGTTCTCCACCCTTTTCCCAGTGCAAAGCATCCTCTGACCCTGCTTGAATTCTGGGGCTGGTTTAGGTGTTTTTAAGGCCTCAAGCTCAGTTTTCCATTCTGTTAAGTGCATCCCACTTCTCCCAATGCCCTGAGGTCCTCTGACTGTAGAATGAACAGCAAAACATGAACAGAGGAGCTGACAGGAGATGGGTTTCTGGGAGCAGAAGACGACACTGGAGGAATCAGAATAACCCTGGGCCTCATTCAGTCTCCCCAACTATCACAACGGAGGCAGCAATTCCTACTTTTAGAGAAGGTGTGAAAAGCAAGCAGGAGATAAATGAAGATGCTAAAATGATATCATGTGCAGTCCAATTTAATCCAGAATCGAGTTTATTCATACAGAGCCTTAACTAAAAGGTGTGTGCTCAGGAAACAACTTTAGAGCTAATCCTGTCTGATCATTTCATTTCAAGGACAGGAAACTGAGGCCTAGCAGTTAAGAGACTTACCCAAGGTAACACGGCTAGCCAGGTATCAGTTTTCCTAGCTCAATACTCATTTCACTCCAGACTTCGCTAGGGATCCAGGCCATACCCATGTGGCTGAGCCTGACCCTTCACCCATTACCTATCCAAACAAAGCAGCCTGCCTGGGGCCCAGGGCCATTTGGTGACCTACCTTTTCCAAAGAGAACCAAAGCTGTTCTGGTCCCCTTCTCCCCATCCTGCTTCCCTTCTACTCAAGACCTTGAATGTAGGTGGTCTGAGGTTCCCAGCCTGAAGTTTCAAAATGCCAATGGCCTCTCTGCCTCTGCCTGTTGGGACCTTAGGGTATCTCCCTAGTAGGGTAAAATTTGGTTCTTATATATGACTGTACACTGGAACTACCTCGGGAGCTTAAACTTACACACACACACACACACACACACACACACACACACACACACACTAATGACTGGGTAATAACCGTAGAAATTGTGATGTAGTTGCTCCAGACATCTGAATTTTTAAATTCCCTCAAGAGGTTTTAACGCTGCAGCCAAGATGGAAAGCACGGCTGTGGAGGGCTCAGCATGGCATTTGGGCAGGTGACCAGCACTCATATGTTGAAGATTCAAAGCTCCCTTCCCTACTGCAACCTCAAAGCCTCTTTAAGGACCTTCTTCCTTTTGGGTTTTCTGAGAAGGATCTCCTTTCCTCTCCCCAACCCCAGTTCTGCGTAGAGCTCCCATCCTGAGTTTTTGGAAACACTGGACTGCTGACTTCTGGTTCTGAGATCAGTGGAAGTGAAAGGATTCCTGACCTCAGGGGCCTGCCCCCAGTCGCCCTTCCAGGCACCTCCTGGCTGTGTCTACTACCAGCAAGATAGTTTAACCTCTTGGGATAGATCCTTATATACAATGGGAGGAAATGGTCATGTACTATGCCTTCAGAAGGGCTGGGCTTTGTGCTAAACGACTAGGACAGAGTGTTTTCTGTAATCGGGATGATAACCTCTGCCTTGACAATTATTAGCCGCCAGGAGAAAATTCTTACAAAGAGCTTGGAGATAGGCTGGGCCTGCAGGCCGCTCCAGTAGGTGCTGTGATTTCTGCAAGTCACTGCTGCTCACCTTGCAGAGAGAGGGGAAGCTCGGGAAGGTGGAGGCCCCTCTCCCCCGGTTTTCCCAACATGTGGCAGATGCAATCTCTAAGCCGCCCTCTCCTGGCCAAGGTCTAGGACCTTTCCCCGCCCTAGTCCACCTCTCAACTGCGCTCTGACTTAAGTTACAATTTGCGGCACGGGCTAAGTGTCCACCAGTGAGTTGTGCCCAGGCACCGACCCGCGTGGGAGGTCGTGCACCTCCCTGGGGTGCACGCTGCGGCCGGCGGGAGCCCACTCCGAGGGCAGCCTGAAGCCCGCCTCCTGGGCAGGGCGGAGGGTCTGGGCCGTCGGCTGAGGCCTGTCCCCACCTCTCTCAGTCTGGATCCCCGATTTCCCAAACGTCTCGTCCGTCCCCTGGAGGGTCGCGCCGGAGCTCGGGGCTCCGGCAGACAGACCCTCCGTGAGGTTCTCGCCACGTTTCTGAAAAAACAAACTGCTGCCAGGACGCGGAGAGTCGGGCAGCGGAGGAAAGCTTTCGATGCCTGGCGGGCCACACCACCCTTGGCGCTGGCTCAGTACAGAGCACAAGGTCCGCGGTTCCGGTTCTCAGCCATGGCCGCGCTGTGGACGACGCTGTGGACCCCCCGACGGCAGTGATTCACTGCCCTCCGCGCAGCCTCCGGTGGCCCCGTGGGAGGGGCGTTGCACCGCAGCCTCAGTTCACTGCCACCTGGGTTTCCATCTCGGCTCTTCAGGAACCTCCTCTTCTTCGCTGGAACTTCAGATAAGCCTCCGTTTCTCCCAGCCCGTTCCCTCTTTTTAAGTAGCCTAACTAACATAGAGGCCAAGATTTCAAAGTCTGGGTTCCCATCCTTGCCTTGCTATTTATGGTCATGTGACCCAGGACCGATTACGTGATCACGGCTGCAATTCCTTGACTATAAAATGGGTATGATAATATTCCTACCATGTTGGGTTTTGTGAGGAATAAATGAATGTAAAACCCCTCAGTGTGAGGCATATACTAAGCATTGTATAAGTATTTGATATTGTTAAAAGTAGGAATTATAATATCCACCTTGCAGCGTTGCTGTAATAAATAATAGGTAAAATTGCCTTTATTAAGTGGGTAGTGGGTAAATAATATTTATTAGAATTACTATTATTCCCAGGGAATCGGATTTCTTTCTTCTTCTATTCTTCCTTCTCCTTCTTCCCCTTCTCCTCCTCCTCCTTCTTCTTTTAAATCTTGGCCTCCTCACATGTTCATTTGGGAAAGAACTGTGCGAATTGGGGCTTCAAGCTCAATATAAAATGGCCCCTACCTTCGTGCCCAGCTGTAATTTCCTTGGAGGTTTGGAAAGGTGCTCTTTACTGTTGCCAGGCTAGTGCTGTGCTTTTGTGTGCAATAGGGCAGTGAGTAAATTACATCCTGGGCTTAGCAAAGCAACAAATAAACACATCCACAGTAGGATTCTTTGGATGGACTGTTTTCTCCTTTGTATTTGTTCTTGGTCGTTGATGGTCTGCTGCAGACTAATGCGATGCTGATGTGTTTTAATATTAATGGTGCGGAGCTGAAGACAGCCTTTAGCCTTGCGCCCTGGGGGCCAAGGGGCAGGACTGGGAACCACCATGAGGCCCAAGGGAGGGCAAGTCAAGATTCTTACTGTCACCATCTCCCTCTCTCCTCCAATACCTCATATCTCAGTTCCTGGGGTAACATCTTCTGGATGGGTAGTGAATTTCAGCATCATTGTTTCTGCAATTGTAATTTTCTGCTTGAGCCAAAAGCACTTCCTGTGCCCAGTACCCCTCTTTGCTGCTATTGGGAGCATTTAACCTTTTATATATACAACTTGGGCAGTTCCCCTCATGGCGCAGCGGAAACGAATCCAACTAGGAACCATGAGGTTGACGGTTCCATCCCTGGCCCCGCTTAGTGGGTTAAGGATCTGAGCTGTGGTGTACGTGGCAGAGGGGGCTCGGATCCTGCGTTGCAGTGGGTGTGGTGTAGGCTGGCAGCTGTAGCTCCGATTGGACCCCTAGCCTGGGAACCTCCATATGCCGTGGGTGCAGCCCTAAAAAGCAAAAAGCAAAAAACAAACAAACAAACAAAAACTTGGCTGGGCCCAGCAAACACATTCCAAATTGCCTCACCCAGAGCACCTGCTGTGAAATATTAAAAAAAAAAGACGACCAGAGGCTGTCCTTGGCCAGAATATTGGTGATGCAGTATCCTAAAAACTGGCCTTGGTGGCTGCTGAGGCCCAAATCAGGTATTGTACTCGTCCTCCTTCCCCCCGGGGTGCTGCTGGCCTGGCAAAGCACAGGCAGTCAAGTAGGTGCCACTGAAAAAGAGAGAACTACCAGCTCCTACCTGTGCAGCTCAGTTAAGGATTTCTGTCCCTAGGGTGCTTCCGTATACATTTGGACTTCGTGCCCAGACCCAGAGCTCTCCTCCAAGGTCTCCCTTGCGTCGTCCCCCAACAGAATTGAAGGAGGAGAAGCGTCAGCGTCTAGGGTGGAGTCTCGGCGCCTCTGGCCGTGTAGAAACCGGAGGAAGCAGGGTAGCAGAGTAGCGGAGGAGAGGGAGCGGTGCATGGAGAGATAGAGAGAGGCGTGCACATGTGGGTTCAGGGTGAAGCCAGGTTTCTACATTTTAAAGGAAGCCCCCCAAGCGCCTGTCCTCGGCCTCACCAGAATGACAAATGCGAAAGCAAAATTTTGCGGCGGGGCAGATTTCAGGAAAGGGGGCTCCGGGGCGAGGAAGCGGGTGCAGCGCCGCATGTGCACTGGGGACCAGACACACCCGGGGATGTTTGCCCGCGCGCTGCGTTGCCCGCACCACAGACGCGCTGTTGTTTATAAACTCGTTTCGGGCATCAGGGCAGCGGCGACGCCATTCGTGTTGGATGCCTTTCCTCCTGGAAGGGAAGAGCAAACAGACCAATCTTTGGCAACTCTGAGCCTCCCCGTGGCATGCCAGTTCACGACGGTTTTCAATGTGAATGCATTTTGTAAACTCCAAGACGACGACTGTATTTATTTGTTTTGGTGCAGGAAAGTTAGCTAAAGCACCGGAACCATCCTTCGTGCCTCCCTTTGATTCTGTCTCAGATTTACGGGTTTTCACTTGGCGACACAGCCCGGGCCATCCGCCTGCCCTCCCCTGGACCTGGCAAAGTGAACCCCAGGCCCCGGTCCCCGCGAAGCTCAGAGGAAGGCGGATTGTAGAATTTATCAACCCCCTCCCCAGGACCTCGAATTTCATCTCTTTCTTTTCCCCCCGCATGTTCAGTTTGTTTTCTCAGGACCTAAGCAATTTTTAATGTACTCTATACTTCCCGCTTAATCCTCATCGTTTATTGTATAATTATAGTTTCAAAGTGATTATGTAATTAAAATCATGTTTCGTGGCAGCAGAACTTCAAAAGGGCGGCAGACCCCCGCTCTGGCATTATTTTCTGGTGATGTAATAATTTCCCTGTGATATTTAAAATAAACACATTAGTTCAAGAATTCTAAACATGTCTCAAAGTATATAGTAGGCTTGATTGGCACGAGGCTGGGTTGTAAAGAAATGGTAAAACCTATCACTAGTTTAATATATTTCTATGCTCCCATGCAGGGTAAATTATAGGATAATGGGGCGCAGGCGATGGTAAGCTCTGTTTATATAATCCATTTCTTCACACGAGTTCCCATTGCTTTCCCTTCCCTTTGCTGTATGTGGTGGTTCTCTGATCCCCTGACCTCAGCCATGTGTTTTCACTTTTTCTTCTGATCTCAATTCCATGACCAGCGGGGAATAAAATACAAATTGAATAGTAACCATTCACAGGCCGCTCTTTTCAAACTGTTGTTAAAACCTCTTTGTCTTGTCTAGCAGTTGATAGATAAATGTGTTGTATTTCTCCCGACTTTTCCCCCCCCTTCCTTTTTTTTTTCCTTGCAAAGGAAAAAAATAACCCTCCTTAGCCCAATTATGCTCTTTAAAAATTAAAACCCACACCTCTTTTCAAACCCGCTCCTGCGCGTCCTGCTCTCTCCAGTCGGCCCATTGGTGCTGCGGCGGTGGGAGAGGCGGTGGATTCACCACGTGGAATAAAGAAGCGGCGGGAGCCGAGAGGGCTGGGGGGAGGCGCGGTGCCCCTGTGTGAGGTCCGCGCCATTGTCCTACGGTCTGAAGGTTCATTTGGCGTCGAACCTGTACCTTCTCTGATGTCTGAACGAAGCGCCCAGCATTGGCTCCGAAGTTGGGGGCCGCCCCTCCTAGAAATCGGAGGGGGACAGTGGGTGAAGGAGCCTGGGAGAGGGAAATTATAGTGAAAAATAAGCCTCCTCCTCCATCGCCCGCCTTTTTCTTTGCATGGCTAGACCTGCTTTGAGGGCGACGTGGACAAGCAGCCCAGGTTTTTTCAGCTTTTCTCCCAAAGGAGAAGACACAATGGCTCCTGATTTCCGGGCCTTGGTTCTTCCAGATCGTTCTTCCTTCTACCTCCTCAACCTCTTTTCGGGGAACGTAAAGGCAAAAGAAGATAATTGTAGAAACTTCCATCCCGCAGCCTGTCCTCCTTTTCATCAGAGCTTCTTCGGGGTCAGCGGGGCGGCAGTGTCTTTGTCACTCAACTGCCAGCGCCCAGGGGAGAGAGGGGCGGGAAGGAGAACTTCTGTGGGCGCGGGACCCACTATCTCAGCATCTCCAAACTGCAGAGTGCTCCTCACTGTTTAAAAGCGAGTGGACGCTCCCGGTCCCGGGAGGGGAGGGCGCCGCCGCAGGGGGTCTCGCCGCGCCCTGCCCCGGGCGCGCACCAGCTCTGCGGCGGGCGGGGGCGCCCAGTGGCGGAGCGGGAAGCTCGCCGCTAGCCGCGCCCGAGACGCTGGGCTGCTCGCGGCGCCCGCCGGGGTAGGGTTTCCCGGCGGCGCAAACCAACCCGCAGTCTGCAAGGCCGCTTGACAGCGCTCTTCGCCGTCGGCCCGCGTACCTGTAAGCTGAGCCCCGCTCACATGCTTCACATTAAACCTCCGTGCCCGGTGCCTTTTCTCTTTTTTTTCCTCCGAAAGGGTTCTTATAAACTTCCCTTCGTTTATTTAGCCTGGTTTTCATTGCTCCAGTTTTGCATGGGTTGCCTTTGTTTAGTTTATTAACCCACGGGGTTACTTTAACTAAACATTTGGGCTGAATACTTTGGGGTTGGATTTCAACGTTTTCTAACGAAATTACCGAGTTTTTTGAAGCCGCACAGAGAACGCTGTGTTGAGTTTATTAGTCAATTTAACAGACTATAAGGGAGGGCAAAAAATGAATTTAGGACAGTCCTGGGCGGAAGCAGCGCGCGAACCCTCGGGGTTGGGACTTCACCGGCGGTGCAAACAGAGCGAGGGGACAGGGCGCGGTCCCGCTTTCTCCGCGCGCCGGCCTCAATTCCCTGAGGCGCTCGCTGAGCCGGCCTCGCCTGGCCAAATTCGGGCCCTGCTTCGGAACCCCAAGGAACCCCGCTGCTGCCACGGAACTGCGGGCTGGAGAGGCGGCGACGCCGCGCGACCGCTCTGGGGCTTCTGTGGTTTCTCGGTGTTGTCACCCGCCAAGTGTTTGTTGGGTGCCCGCGGCGGGAGAGATCTGCGCCCCCCCACCCCCACCCCCGGTGAGATGGTCTAGGGAAAAGGGTTTGTGATGGAATCTACCAGAAAGATTGGGCACAGCGGGCGACCGTCCCGGGTGGGCGGAGAGGAGGCTGGAGGGTCCATCCCCTGGCCTGGGTGAACCCCCAGCCCATCTGAAGACTGGAGGGGCTTTGTCCCAAGCCTGAGGAAGACCTGGGGGCCCCAGACACAGACCCACTCTTTGAAAAGCGGCTATTCCAGGACGGAACTGCGCTTTCTCACTTCCTGCTTGGCCTAAGGGAGCAGGAACGGTGTAGAGAGAGATACTGACTCTGCTTCCCCATTGATCCAGCAGGAATGGTGACCAGGACTTCTCCCCACAGTTCCCTTTCCGAGCCAGCCGCCTCCCCCACTTCTCACGCACTCTCTCATCCTCCACTAGATTTTGGCACAGTGATGCCCAGTAAGAGGCAGCCTAGCAAGAAAGTCCATGTCTTCCAAGCTTCTCTGAGGACGCTGAGAACTTTGCTGTTTCTTCTGTGGATAAACGGAAGTGGAAGCTAGAACACAGAAAAAACCCTTCATCTAGCTGAGGCAGGATGAGCAGTGGGAGGCAATGAAACAAATTCCTTAACAGATGCACCAGGTTGGTGAGCTTCACGTGGATGAAAGGCAGGGTATCTTACTACAGCACACAGCCACCAGGGCCCTGGACCCCAGCATTTTCCAATTTAATTATGAGGTAATACATACAAGAAGTTCCAAATGCATAGATACAAAAGGGTGTGACAGGAAAAGTCTCCTCTCAGCCTCCCCATTCTCTTCCCTAGAGGGAACCACCAGTGATAGATTCTGTGACTCACTCTGCAGAAAATCACAAGCTTTTGTAAAAGGCCTGTCCACTTCTTTCCTTGCTCTCTTCCATCTTCTGGCACTTGCTGTGGACCTGCTGACTGTTCAATGGCCTTGAAAGGGCAAGTTGCTTTCCCTAGTCCTGCCCACGCATCCACCTAGAGTTCTACTAGCCTGTCAAACTCCAGCAGAGTTGGAAGGGATTTACCTGTGACTTTTCCTTCACGCAGAGGAGAAGCCGTCATCTCTCTCTGTAGTTCTCCAAGTCCATGTGTTGCCTCTTCTATAGCATGACTTTAGCCGTTTCTTTCCCTTTCCTCTGCCACTGCTCCTGGTCCTCTTTGGACCATTGGAACAGCCTGCCAGCCAGCCTACTGTTCTATTCTCTTTCCTCTGAGCCACCTTGCACTTGCCATCATATCGATCATTTAAGGCCAATTTTGATGTCCCTTATCTGACTACAAGCCTCTGTGGCTTTCCACTGCCACTATGTTGCCAGGCTGCACACTGCAGCTAGATCAAGAACCCATCAGACCCGCTGCAGATTCTTTGTTTAAAAAATGTTCTGTGAGCATTTGTCTCACCCTCTCCTCCAGGATCCCTCTAGTTCTCCTGCCCCTAGACCTTTTCTCAAACGTTCTAATACCTGGCAGACTCTTGTCCCATCTTCACTGATCAAAATCCTTCAAGGCCTTGTTCAAAAAGGTCTCACTTCCCAGTCATTGTATTACCATTTCCTCCCCTTACTCTCAGAGTGACTTGTTTTGACACCACCTCTCTAGGTGCATTGGCTAATCATTTGGTTATTTGTCCTCTTTCCTCTCCTAAATTATGAACTCGTACATACAAAGCAAGTTGTCTTTTTTTTAGTTAAGAATGCTTCCCTCACTATTCCTCCTCCCCCTCAAGAGGGAAACGCCAATAGACATTAGAATACCTTTCTCTTTAGAGACTAGAGATGTCAGATTATCTTATTAAAGTAAATTTCACTAATGTCTGACCAGTGTATGGGATTAACCCTTTAGAATGCAAATGCATTTTAAGATATCTGGTTATTCCCTGGCATCTCCACGTCTGTCAGGGAGGTGGAGCGGGGACACCCTGGGTCACTGTTTGCAGCAGCAGAACAGTAAGCCATCACTTAGGGCTCCATTCCTGCAAGGCTGTAAATGTGAGGTGAAGATGCTCTCACTTAAGACTGCGTAAATATTATAACTGAAGTTCTGGGTTAAGATGACTAGCTAGATTAAGTTTCTATTATAACTGAAGTTCTGGGTTAAGATGACTAGCTAGATTAAGTTTCACAGATGTTCCTTCTCGTGCTCTCTGCTCTTTAGGGGTATGGAACCTGACTGCTGAGAGCAGAAGGAAATTCTCTCCCAAGTCCCCTGCATCTTTTTGGCCACTTGACTCCAGGTTCCCATTAGCACAGCTTCACTTGTCCAGTTGGTCTGAACCAGTGGGGTGCCAGGGAGTGGAGGAAGAAGTTTGAGCCCCCCTCTCCCCCTGACGCCATGAGGAACCCTAAAAGAAAACGCAGTGGAGGTAAAACTGTGTTGGCTAGACCCATGCATCCGGAAGCCCCAGCACCTTCTCCTGAAACCAGATTGTGGTCCCTAAGCTTCTTGTACAGCTGTCACTGGTCTGACCAGTTTTTTGTTTGTTTGTTTGTTTTTTGTCTTTTTTAGGGACGCACTATGGTATATAGAGGTTCCCAGGCTAGGCATCCAATTGCAGCTGCAGCTGTTGGCCATAGCCACAGCCACATGAGATCTGAGCCATGTCTGTGACCTACACCACAGCTCATGGTGTTGCCGGATCCTTAACCCACTGAACAAGGCCAGGGATTGAACATACATCCTCATGGATGCTAGTCAGATTCATTTCCTCTCTGGTCCAGCCAGTTTCCTGGTCTGACCAGTTTTAATGCTTTGTGTAGAGATTCTATGAATATGCCCTTTCTCCACTCCCACCGCCACCACTGCAGGGGGCCTGGCACAGGGTAATTCATTTCTCGACAAGTATTTGCTGCCCACCTGTTTTTATGCCAGCCAAGCAGGTGGTGGGGCTACCATGGTGAACAAGGCAAACAAAGGTCTTGTTATTGTGGGGCTTACTTCCTACTGGAGGAACTGCAGCAAAAGCATTTAGGGCTTTACTCATGGCACCCTGTCTCAGCTGATGGGGAGAACACTGAGCCGGGAGCCAACGTTGGGCGCCTTGAGTCCAGATGTGATCTCTGTGTCCCTAGAATGATTTGCTCAACCTTGTGGACCAGTTTCTCACCTCCAGACTTGGAAAGTTTTGTGCGACTGACCAAATCAATGAGCATTCCTATCCTCTAAACATGAAGGATTCACATGATCGGATCTGGAAGTTTAATTGTGATTATAAAAGGAAATCTGATCGGTTCTGCGTAATAGCAAAAACAGACATGCACTCCTCTCTCCCGCTCCCCACCCCGAGGAAAAAAAAAAAAACAACAAACACCCTGGAAAGAATCTGAAGTTAAAATAAAAAGCAGCTGGCAATAGGCCCATCGTGTGTGATGATAATTAGACAAATGTTTTCCAAGTATGGGATGATCCTGTGAAGACAATGGTTGGGAGTGGGGGAAAAAAACGCTTAGGAAATGGAATTTAGTAAAGCAGTGATTTCTGCCTGCCTGCAAAGGGTTTAAGTGGCACAGGATGTCACACAACCTCCAATTTGGTACCTATTATTCCTTTCTTTCCCCCCTCCATCCTGGGTAACATGTCTTCAGCTAAGAGAGTGAAGAAAAACTTGAGGCTTTGATTTACAGAAATTAAAGCCATGACTAGGCTTTGGATCAAGGTTGTGTCCCGGGCCTGGAAAGCCTCATCCTTCATTGTCTCAAACCTTTCCTGCCCTGAGGAAAAAGAGTTAAGAGTCTTAAGCTAAAGCAGCTCTTCTGCCATCTGGGGCTCTGACTTGGTTGACCCTCTCCCAAATTATTGTAATCCTGAGTCTGGAATGGATATAGATCTGGTCAGGGTGATGGGAGCTGCCTCTGCTTCTGGGTGGCTTGGGATCTTCTGGACAGGCCTGTGTGGGGGTGGGGGCTGCGGTGGAGGGGACGGAGGTGCCATCACAACCCGGCCAGCTCTGGGCGGAAACAGGGGCCTTTCTTCCCCTGTGCCCATCCCCCCATCGGAGCTTCCACTTTCGAACTTATATTAGACATTTACACCTTAGTGTGAATATTAAGGCCATGTGTTAACACACCCGGGGTTATTTACATTTTTAGCTTGGGCTTTGTACAAGAAAGTACTGTATCCCCCAGTCAAAGAATTTGGAGTATGTGAGCTTGTGGAGGAGGCTCTGGGTGGGAAAGGGAGCTGAGGGAGAAATAGGAAAGTCTCGCACACTGGGGAAGGCAGGGCTGGGACGAAACTGGTAGAATCCCCTCAACCCGAGCCAAAGAGAGGTAGCGCCGTGCGGATTAGAGGCTGAAGAATGATAAATGGAGGTTACTTTCCTTTAATAAACGGACCCATCTGCTCTCTGCTTCAAAGGGAGGGAGAACAGGTCACCTGCAACTTCTATAGCATTTACCCTGAACTCCTGCAGACTCTGACCTCTCCCTTCGTCCACCCTCACATTTTTACCCCGGTGTGTA
Source organism: Phacochoerus africanus (assembly GCF_016906955.1). NCBI lineage: Eukaryota > Metazoa > Chordata > Mammalia > Artiodactyla > Suidae > Phacochoerus > Phacochoerus africanus. Next base: position 82,528,333 of record NC_062547.1, on the reverse strand, counting down.
TTGTCCGTTGGCATGAAAGACAGTGGCTGCTCTGTCCAGGACCAGCCTTGGAAATGCTTACAAACTGGCAAAGTTGCAAATCGAGTTAGAGGCCCACTGTGTATGTGTCCTGTCCCTCGTCACTTTCTTCAGTAGACTTTGGTCAGTAGACTTTGGTTTGCTTCTGGGGGAAATAAAAGGCAGGTTTTCCTTTTTGTTTTCATCAAGGAGGCGTTTTTAAAAAATAAAAACCATTCTCTGAGGATAAAGCGATGCATATGCTAGACACAAATGCAAACAAATAGAGAAGTATAAAACAGTCAAAACTAAACAAAATTCACACTCCGACTCCAAGGTAAGCACCGTTAACCTCTACGAGAACTGTTTCCTGGAGTGACCTTCTTTTCATATAGGTCCTTAGAGCTCTGCTTCTGCAACTTAGCATAACTGGAATGACTCTACCACAGGGGCGTACCTGTCCTCTCTGTGCTGATGCCGGCACGTCTTCCCATGTGGTACGTCAATAAATGTAGATCTGCCTCCTTTTTCCTTTCTTTCTTCTTTTGATGTATCACATACACACAGGAAAGAGTGCAAGTCATACGTCTGAAACACCACACATTTTCAAAAAGTGAACACAGCTCTGCACCCAGGAAGCAGATCAAGAAACAGGACATTTCCCACATTTTGGAAGTTTCTCCTGCCCCCTCCCCCTCAGCACTCCTTTCCCAGATAACCTGTGTCCTGCCTTCCACCAGCCTGGGATTAGCTGTGCCTGCTTTTGAACTTCCTGTAAATGGAACTGAACTGCACAGAACATCTCTTTCTTTCCTCTTTTACTCCACGTTCTGTTTGTGAGATTCATCCACGTCGTTGTATGGGTTGTTGACCTGCCCTCACGGCTAGACAGCATTCTCGGCAATCGCAGTTACACGTGATCCAGTCTGCTGTTAATGGACATTTTGGTCCAGTTTGGGGCTATTGTGAGTTGGGCTGCTGTGCGCATTCTTTTGCATGTAGTTTGGTGGCTGTGCACACGCGTTCCTGGTGGGGATAGATGCAGGAATGGGATCGTTGGGTCGGAGAAAAGGTACGTGTGTTTCCATCTGCAGCAGATACTCTTATTACCATTTTTAATGGCCAGGTCACACGGGATTCTGTCGTATTCATGCACCACATTTGCTTATTTATTTAACTAGACTCCCATTGATGGACACCTACGTTGTGTTTTGTTTTGTTTTGTGTTTTTGCCTTTTAGGACCACACCCTCGGCATATGGAGTTTCCCAGGCTAGGGGTCTAATTGGAGCTGTAGCTGCCGGGCTACACCACGGCCACAGCAACGCCAGATCCAAGTCGCATCTGCGACCTACACCACAGCTCACGGCAACACCAGATCCTTAACCCACTGAGCGAGGTCAGGGATCGAACCTGCAACCTCATGGTTCCTAGTCGGATTCGTTTCTGCTGCACCACGACTGGAACTCCATGATGGATGCTTACTTTGTTTCCTGTTTTTCTACGAGAAGCAATACCGGGACTGAGTCTGTGGGAGACTGGAAGATAAATTGCTCTCTCCTGCTTAGATTAGGGCTCTGAGCCTGCTGAAGCTTGTATAGTTTAGGTGACTTTCCCCTTTCGTGTCACCTGAGAGCCTGCTCTGCCCTCGACACTGAATCTGCGCAAATCCAATGTGGTCGAGTGGACGAAGGAGGCTTCTGCTCTCCTAGAAGCCACACTGTAGCTGAGGAGACATGGACCAGAAATGGATAAACAAGGAAACCTCAGGTGGTGCTGAGGGCCCTGAAGAAAACAAAACACGGACAGAGACAAGAGGCTGGACGGCTACTTCAGTTGGTCAGGAGGGCCTTTCTGAAGAGGTGATGTTGACACTAAGCCAGCCATGGAGAGATCTGGCAGAAGAAACTTCAGGAAGGAATAGTCTTTTCACATGAACTGATGAGATGATGGTGCTGTGGTTGGTGCAGCTGGAGCATAACAAGGAAACACAGGAGAGGGAAATTCCGCATCTTTCCTTCCTACTCAGCTTGACCATCCTGTTTCTCGGACCCGCTCAGTGATGATATGAGTCTCTTGGGAGCTCCAGCAGGACCCCTCCCCACCCCTTTGTCTTCTCCTTTTCTTCCAGCCTTGCATCCAGCTAATCCCGAAGTCTCTACCATCTGTCTTTTTCCATGTTTACTGCCACCATCACAGGCCAGTCCTTACTGCTTCTCACTCCTGTAGGGGTGTGCTGAATTTTAAAAAGAAATAAGCCATCAAAGTGATTGGAGAGGATGACAGTTGGTCAGTAATTAGGCCCCAAAGTCTTGTGTGGTTTTTTGTTTGTTTATTTGTTCTTGTTTTTTGGGGTTTTTTTTTTTTTTTTTTTTTTTTTTGCTTTAAGGGCCACACCTGTGACATGTGCAAGTTTCCAGACCAGGGGCTGAATCAGAGCTGCAGCTGCAGGCCTGCGCCACAGCCATAACAACACGGATCCATATCACATTTGCGACCTACACCACAGCTCATAGCAATGCCAGATCCTTAACCCAGTGAGTGAGGCCAGGGATTGAACCTGTGTCTTCATAGATACTAGTCAGGTTCTTTACCGCTGTGCCATGATGGGAACTCCCTTGATTTTGTTTTTATTGCTTTTACATGGTTATAACCTAGGGAGGATAAAAACTAAATAATTTCAAATAATCATTTTGGAACTTTGTGTTTTGTTTGGTAGCCCTTTGTTTTAATGGAGGAAGGACTGAAGGGGAGGAATAGACAGGGAATAGGAAATCCCCAGCCTTTCCAAACAGAAAAGGACAAATGTGGCATTGAGTTGGGGACCTGGCCTCACATCACATTTCTCTTTCTAGATGGTCTTGTGCAATTATTCCTTAATGAGTGAAGTCAAGTCAAGCAAATGAGTGTTTTTACATTATTTTTCTCACAGTATTAGCCATTCTTTTTTTTTTTTTTTTTTTTAAGCCACACCTGCAGCGTACAGAAGTTCCCAGGCCAGGGATTGTACCCATGTCACAGCTCCAACCTGAACCACTGTAGTGACAATACTGGATTCTTATCCTGCTGTGTCACAAGGGAGTACCCCATTCTTTTTTTTTTTTTTTAAATTGAATTGAAGTATAGTTGATTTACAATGTTGTGTTAGTTTCTGGTGTACGGCAAAGTAATTCAGATATACATATTATTTTTCAGATTCTCGTCTATTATAGGTTATTACAAGGTAGTGAATATAGTTTCCTGTGCTATACAGTAAGTCCTTGTTATTTGTCTATTTCATGTATAAGAGTTTGTATCTGCTCATTCCAAACTCCTACTCTATCCCTCCTCCACCACTTTGGTAGCCATAAGTTTTTCTATGTGTGTGAGTCTGTTTCTGTTTTGTAAATAGGTTCATTTGTATCCTTTTTTAAGATTCCACATATAAATGATATCATATGGCATTTTTCTTTCTCTTTCTGACTTGCTTCACTTAGTATGATAATCTCTAGGTCCATCCATGTTGTTGCAAATGGCATTATTTCATTCTTTTTATGACTGAGTAATATTCCACATATATATATATTTTCCATATTATATATATTCCGTATATACACACACACACACACACCCCACATTTTCTGTATCCATTCGTCTGTCAATGGACACTTATTTCGTGTCTTGGCTATTGTAAGTAGTGCTGTTGTAAACACTGGGGTGAGCCATTCTTTAGACTTGGTGGGCATTTGGCTGAGCTTACTGATTAGAGTTCATTTGTTCTTTCAGTGTATATTTTATTGAGCACCTATGGTGAGCCAGGCACTCTTTAGGGTTGGAGCTACACCAGCAAACAAAAAAGACGAAAGTCCCTGCTCTTAGGAGCTTCCTTTACAGCAGAGCGTACATATTTTAGAAACACTGAGAGTAGTTCCAGTTCACTTCCTTCATGAAAAGATCCTGGGAAAGTGTTTTCTTCACTTCGATGTTCTTACAGCTGTCAGAAAGTTTGATTGAAGCCTTTGGAGACTGCTTATCTGACTCCAGGCTCAGTGCTTGTCCTCTGAGCATTGATTTCTCTTCTGAAAAAATTAACACAATAAAGCCTCATTAGAGGAATGGTGAATACTATGTAGATTGCATATATAAAGTACTGTGTCTGGTATACACTGAGCGCTTAATAAATGGCCACCATTACTGTGATTATGTGCTCTAGGTACCTAATAAAAATGTAAACGTATGGTTTTCTGCCCCACCAGGGTTCAATATCTATTCAGGGGGCCAGACGAAAATGCAAGAAATAATCACTGAGCAGTACCAAGAGGATGTAATTAAGTGGTTCAGTAAATTGCAGGGTGTTAACTATAAATGCCAGAGGAATTCAGAGAGGAAAAGATGGATTTGGGCTGGTGGAGGTTGGACTGATGCCTGGCTTTGCAGGAGAGGGATGAGACGGGATTCAGGAGGTCCTTCCAGGTTCCAGAGACGAGGTAGGAGTGAGCAATAAGCTGGCTGGATGGAAAGGTAGCGTCCAGTCATGATGGGCGTGGAAAGGAAGGTCACGGAATTTAGACTTGGTATGTAAAGAAAGAATAGGCATCAGCCTTAAAAATCCCACTCAGGTCAATCTAGGTCAAGGGAGGAGAGGCAAATCCTCCTCTCTTTCATCCTGAGTCCTTGCCCTGCAGAAGGATGGCTGGTGGGTAGGTGATGGAGGCGGGCTCCTAAATAGGGCTCGTGTGGGGAGACGGAAGACCCTCCTGACAACTTGCCACGCTAGTCAGGGATTAAGTTATCTGGCTTGTGAAAAGCACTGAAATAAGCAGTTTGGTTTTTAATACTAATTTCAGGGTATAATGTAACCTACAAGTTCTAGCCCACGAGGATGGCATGTACTGTTTGGTCTGCCAGTTGGGGGCAGGATGTCATAAGAGTATTTGGCAGGGGCATCGAGAGAACAAACCCAGCCTTCTGTGCCTCTTTTCCGCCTCTCTGCCACCTTCTTTAGGAGCCGATGGGGCTCGGATGTTGACACTGCTTCTGCAGCTTCACCATCTGCCCCGAGGAGTCTGTGATCTCTGCTTCCTGCTTCCCCCTGGGTTCAGAAATAGTGCTCAGAAGACGTACACTCAGGCATGCTCAGTAGTCACAGGGACTCTTCATCCTCAGCCTTATTTAAATCTAGGAGACTTGAAACATTGCACAAATACTCTAAATTGCTCCAAAGCTTTCATCAAAGCCTTGGGTAGGAGGAAGGTCACAGAATGAGGTTCGACAATCTCGGAGGGCTGGTTTTATCATACTGGCTGGGAACTTGAGTGCAAAAGCATCAATATGTAATAATCCAATTAAGGTATCAGGATTGGGAAATCGTGTTCCTACTTTTCAGATTAAAAAATGAAAGCAGAGAGCGATCAGATCATCTGGATTTGCAATCAGATAATCAGAAAATCTGGCCAAGGGAAAGGCCAGACAGAGAAGTAGATCCCTGAAATCCTCCAATACATTACGCTACCTGGCTGCAACCCAAGCCCGTCATAGGTGGGATGATGAAATCCATTTAATCAAGAGGTGGTCAAATACATATAAAGTTACATTGACCATCTTTCCATTTTTAGATGTGCAATTCAGCACGTGGACACATTCACGTTCTGCCTACAGTCTTCACAATCCTTTTGATCGTGCAAACCTAAAACTCTGTACCTATGAAACAGCAACTTCCTAGTCCCCTCTCCTTCCAGCCACTGGCCACCACCCTTCTACCTTCTGTCTCTAGGATTTTTTTTCCTGTCTTTTTAGGGCCACACCCGCAACATATGGAGGTTCCCAGGCTAGGGGTCAAATTGGAGCTGTAGGTGCCAGCCTACACCACAGCCACAGCAACGCGGGATCCCAGCCATGTCTGCGACCTACACCACAGCTCACGGCAACACCAGAACACCAGATCCTTAACCCGCTGAGCGAGGCCAGGGATCGAACCCGAAACCTCATGGTTCCCAGTTGGATTCCTTAACCACTGAGCCACGACGGGAACTCCATTTCTGTTGTTTTTAATGTAAATAGCTCAGACTTTAGATATGTTACAAACCATGCTTTAAGCCCAGCAAAAATTGCATTCCTCTTCTTTCTTTTTCCTCCTCTTTCCCTCGGGCCATTTTCAGGCTCAACTTCTGCATCTCTGGCTAGGCGGATTCAGGTGGCAGTAACAGGGAATGTGGATGGCCAAGAACTGGTACTGGGGTAGGGGGCATTCCCCTCGGGTCATCGAAGAGGACAGGTTGGTGGTGCATGAAGGCTCCTGTCCAATGGCTGTCCCCTGACGTCTGTGTACTGACCCTGCTGTCTGCACATAGCGTCCCCCGAGCAGATGGATGTCCACATCACAGCATCGTCTCCGCAATTAGCCCTAATTGGCCACCTCCTTAATCTAAGCAGGAAATACAACTCCCAGGCTCCAGGCCTCTCCTCCAGGCCAGAGGCCTGCTTCCCGTGGCAGTGGGACCCACCAGGAAAGTCTATACAGCTACAGCCCAATTGGACTCTTGCTGGGGTATAAAGACCAACACCATCATGCCCAATCTTTGGCCAACACTGCCTTCTTTTTTTCAAAAGCTATTTCAAAGAGAGGTGTTTTGTGTTCCCTGATTTCTTTGACAGCAAATGATCCAGGTGCCCTTGGGTGTTATAAAAACAGACAGCAGAAGGAGAAAAGCTGGGCTTGGACCTCGACGATCTCTTCTGGCTGAGCACACAGTAGGGGCTTATTAGGTATTCCTCAGGTATATATCCCTCACTCAATCCTCATAAATACTCTCCTGGGTATTATTCTGCCCATTTTGTCATCAAAACTCAAGAGAAGCTAAGCAGCCTTCCCCAGATGACAGAGCTAATGGATAGAAGGGGTCCGGCTTTACAGCTAGAGCTGTGCGCACAGCTCCACTGGCCTTCCTGCTGCAGCCTTTGCTTTTGCTGTGCCTTCTGCCCAGAGCGCCCCATCCCATCCACCCCATCTCGAGCAGGCCTGCGATGCACACAGCAGAGCAGCTGGTCGGCTCAGGCCAACTCCACACATACTTCCTCAGGCCCCTGGCAGATCCTGGGGGATTTCAGAGCAGCTGGAGGACAAGGGAGACAAAAAGAAAGTCACCACTGGTATTTGCAGAGAGTGTGGGGGGTCCAAGCCAAGCTTCGAGTGCTGTCTTGGGTCTGGACTGCCATGGCCCCTGCACCCTGCCTCTGCACCCTGGCCCTGTCCAAGTCACCCTTGGAGAGGTGCTCACTCTGTCCCTGATCCGAGCCCTCCTCTTCTCCCTCCCAGAACAACCTCTCCGAACACATCGACTTAGGAAACTGCTGCCTCGTCTGTCACCAGACTGGGGAGCTTCTGGAGGACAATATGGATATTGTTCAATGCATGTTTTTGTTGCCACAGCTCCTCCCATGGAAATAGACCTCTGCTGACTTGAACTGAAATCACCTGCCTGATTCAACAGCAGGTGGCCCAGCAGAGGAAGCAAAGACGAAGCCAAAGAACCAGGTTGGAAGGTGAGCAGCTGAGTGTGGGTGTCCACAGCTTTCATCAAGGGCTTGGGAAGTGCTGCCAGAGGCCCTTCTGCAGAGTGGTGGCCCCTTAGTCATGGGTGGTGAGCTTCAGTTAGAGGAAAAGTGTTAGACGATGCCCCAAGGTCCTAAGTCAGGCCCTCCCCTCCCTAGAAGCCCATCCTGCCTACCTAAGGCTCTGACTTCTGATGCAGGTCTTCTGTGTTCAGGTAATAACAGCTAACACTCACCCTCATAAAGCATGTGTCCAGTACTGTCCTAAGCCTGGATATGGATTCACTCATTATCTCCTCACAGTGATTCTTCGGAAGGGACTTTTTTTTTTTTTTTTTTGTCTTTTGTCTTCTTAGTGCTGCACTCACGGCATATGGAGGTTCCCAGGCTAGGAGTCTAGTTGGAGCTACAGCTGCCGGCCTACACAACAGCCACAGCCCATCTGATCCAAGCCACATCTCTGACCTATACCACGGCTCACAGCAACGCTGGATCCTTAACCCACTGAGGGATCGAACCTGCAACCTCGTGGTTCCTAGTCGGATTCGTTTCCACTGCACCACAACGGGAACTCTGGAAGGGAATGGTTTTAATGTCCTTCTACAGAAGAGGAATTGAGTCACAAAATAATAATAATAATAAGTTGCCCAAAACCACACAACTGTCTGTGTACATAGCAGGGCCCAGATTCAAATCCAAGCATTTTGGCTTCAGAATTCACTCTCTCATAACCTTTCTAAGTGGAAGCTCCTCAAGGGCCACAGTCCCATCTGCTGCCCATGCAGCCACGGGACCCCGCACAATGGTAAGACTCATAGAACATCAGTGGGCAACTGGGTTGCTGCCTCCAGCCTGCGATGGACCTGATTGTGGTTTTGTGTAGGTTACAGGGCCCTGGGGCTTCCAAAAGGCTCTTATTATGCCCTTTTACGGGTTTCACTTTTGGTTGTAGACGGTCACTTTCTATCCTCACAGTGCCCCCCTTTCTGCAGCTCTAGGCTGATGGGTCCCCTGTAGCATGGGAAGAACCCAGCAGCCTTGTCCCCTGAGGGATGGCAGCATGTGTGCCTGCTTTCCGGTCATGACACATCAAAGCCATGCCAGCCAGAGTCTTAGTACCCTGAAAGCCCAGAAGTCACCTTGAGTCTAGAAAGTGAACGCTAGAAAAACAGAGCAACAGAGCTGATGGGCTTCATGGGCTGGGAGTGTCCTGGGCTTGCTGAGAGTTCTCTCTGCTGCCTTAGGTGGAGGGGACTGCGGGTTGGAGGAAGCAGATCTTGAGCTTCATGCACAGATGGGGGTGTACCCAATCAATTTCTGTCCTTGCATTCGTTCAGTGTTCTTAGGAAGGAGAGGAAGAGGGAGAAGAAAAAGGAGACTTTCTGGGGCAACATGAAGTAAGTCCCCCGTAACAGGAATTTCTGCCCAACTCACCCACAAGGTGGAGCCCAGCGGAGGTGCTCCTCGCCCCCCTAACCAGGCCTAGGGGGGTTGATTTGTAATAAGCACAGAGTTAGTGCCGGGAGTGTTTGGACTCTCACCTGGAAGCGGGGCATGCGTTCTGCTCTCCTGAAGGCAAAACCCAGCCTGAAACACCACACGAAGGGCACCAAGGTTCTCCTGAAAGCGGGCGCTGGCCCTTCATTCCAACTCACCCACCCCATCCCCTTGAAATCGAATCAGGGTGATTTATGCCAGATTAGAAGTAAAGAGGCTGCTTTTAGTTATTTCACTCCATGCACCTCCTGCAGGGTGGCCAGCTGCTGAAACACCCCGTGTGGGCTGCTCAGGTTTTCATATGGATTTGCAAAGGCTCCCACTGATCCAAATGTCATAGTGGGTCTGGTATTCAAGGTTTAAATTCCTCGATGCGGGTCAACTCTTTGGTGCAAACCAAACCTGATGACAGTCTGCACAGGATGAGTCGAGATGAACTCTGATTCTAAAATGACATGACAGATCTTCAAACAAAGAAATCAGAATTTGTTGCGTATTTGCAGCAGTCACCCGTGAGGTCAGCAATGATGTTTTTCTTGCTCAGAATAACTTCAGAATCTCTCTCTGGAAATCCGGGACTTACAGAGCCGTCTTTTGCGTGCTTGAGGAGCAGCAAAGATTTATTTTTTTGAAGGTGGATTTAATTTTTGGAAACCTCAAAAAGAATGCAGGCCAAGTGTGGCGAATCAGGCCAGTAAGCACGTTGGGTGATGCCATTTGGGACTTGAAACCAGAAAGCATCATTATCCAGTGCTGGATCCGATGGTCCTTCTGGACTAGCTCTGAAAGCCTCCACAGATAGGAATAGAACTGTTTCAGGCAGCTGTAGCTTCCTACAGTATTGATATCAACTCTGAAGGGCTGGCATCTACTTGGTTAAATAGGTTGTGAATTGCTTATTTGAAAAAACGAATCAGCCTTATTAAAATCACATACATTTATATAAAAACTCCTCCTCTTAAATAACCATGCGATTGTGTTGGCACATAAGCTTATTAACCAGGACTGTTTTTTCCTGTATTTATCATAGGCTATGAATTTATTTCAATAGTCCTACCACTGCTCCTGAGTTTTCCTTGGCAGCAGTCCAGTTCCTGAATGTACTGCCGAGCAAGGAGCAAGTAGTTTATCATAACAAGGGGCTGGGATTATTGTTGAGAAAAGCCGAGGGAGGTCGCATCTGCACTGCCGGCCAGGGCCAGACCGGCTGAGTTGCAGACGCGAGAGGCCAGCATTTGCTTTGGGCTTCTTTTCTGTCCTGTGCAGTCTTCCAGGACCAGGCATCCTGTGCTGCAGTTCACTTCACTGTGAGCCACTGAGTCCTAAACCTTCTTCTGGCCTTGAGCTTGGCACCTCCCTGAAATGGTTTAAAGAGAAGGCAAGTATTGTGATGGAGGTGCAAATAAAAAAATGGCTCCAGGTAATCTGGAGGGAAAAATCCGATGGTGGAGGCAGAAGGGATCCCCGCAAGAGGTGACATCTGAGACCTGAGCAGCCTGCTGGTGGCTGGAACCCAGGCTGGTGCAGAAAACCTGTAGCCACCCGCCCTTCCTCTGAGTTCCCAGCCCAGCACTGACAGCTGGGCCAGGGCTTTGGGATGGGATTACAGCATTAGGTGAGAAGTTAATCACAAACATGAATCAGCCTTGTTTTTTCCTACTCGGCTCGGCTCCCGAGCCCTGCAGGGGAGTGGGCAGGGCCCCTCGCTGGATGTACAGGAAATCATACTGGGGGGAAACATGAAGCCAGCTATTTCTCACCAGGGCCAAGCTGTTACCTGTGTTTTGAGATTGGAGGGGAATTTACTACGTTACATAGGAAGAGAGTCCCCTCAGCGTGGCAAGCAGGAAGAGAAACTGTTTCATGGGCCAAGTGGCTTCTTGGATTCCACCCAGGCTGTGACCACTGGGTGGTTTTTCATTTCAGGGAGCCCCTCCCCCTCCCCGGCTCTGCAGCTCCCCCTGGACTGAGCTGCCCCTGGGTCAGCAACCTCCCCCCCTTTTCTTTTTTTTGCTAAGGGTTCTGTTCTTTCTCTTGTGTCCCACCCCTGGAAATTCAGTTTAAATAGAAAACTCACTTCTCATTCAAACCAGCAGGACTGGGTTAGGACCTGTGGTTCAGCCAAAACCCCTCCCCGCCCCAGCCCATTTCTGGAATGTCCAGCATTCTCAGCTACCCTTCTGTTCCCTCACATTCTTTCTCCTTCAGCTCTGATGCATCCCACTTACCACCTAATGTTTGCAGAGTGGCTGTCACTTGCATAGTTGGCCTCCTCTGCTCTGGAACTCCCTCGCCCTTGGCTTTCAGATTTGATAAATGCTGCCCCTGTCTCTGGGCTGACCTGCGGTGGGGCAGCCATTCAGTGAATGCTAGGCTCAGAGTCGCACCATCACGACATAGTTCCCTCCTGAATTCTGTTTACAAAATGCCTCAGTTGCCAGCAGTTCTTTACAAAGAGAAGACCTCCATGTCATCAGAGGAAGAGGACCTTCACCAGAATCTTAGTAAATTTCCCTAGGTAGCCAGGACGGCAAAGGATTTCATTTCTTTGCCTCTTTCATGTTTTTAAAGTGTTAGTTACTGCACGCAAATGATTAATCAGAAAATGTTAGCCAGTTTGACCTCATAGGTCATTGCACAAAGCCTGCCAAAGTTTAAGAATTCCATTTAGCTCTAGATTTGAATGTCACATCTCTTTATGCAGCCAAGGGAGACTGATTCTCTTCTTCTGCCCCAGGAAGTCTCATCTGGGAAGCAGGCAGTAGGGGGCGCTATAACCAACAGGGTTTCTTACTATTAAAACAGAGCTGAGTTCCCTTTGTGGCTCAGGGGTTAAAGAACTAGGATCCATGAGGATGTGGGTTTGATCCCTGGCCTCTCTCAGTGGGTTAAGGATCCGGTATTGCCGTGAGCTGTGGTGTAGGTCGCAGATGCAGCTTGGATCCTGCGTTGCTGTGGCTGTGGTGTAGGCCGGCAGTTGTAGCTCTGGTTCGACCCCTAGCCTGGGAACTTCCATATGCCCAGGCACAGCCCTAAAAAGCAAAAAAAAAAAAAAGAAAAAAATTTGAATTAAAAAAAAACCCAAAAAGCAGAGCAAGTCAGTCCCCTTGTTGGAATCAAAATAAAAATGGACTTTGGCAGTTTGATGCAGAAGGGAAAATTGGAAAAGGGAGTGGGATGGTGCAGATGACAGATGGGACTGTGCACAGCAAAAGAGATGACAACCTCCAGGAGCTGCTTTCCCTTCCCAAGGAACAGAGCTGTTCCAGGAAAGGCTCAAAATGAGGTGCGTGACCAGACACCAATATGTGTCCTTTCAACCTGGACAAACAGACACCAGAGGTTATGCACACATGATAACCCTCACAGTCAAAATCTCTTGTTATCAACAAAGCCCACTTTCACCTCTGGGCACAGGCAAAAAGATCTCACACAGACACACACGCACAGGCTGACCTGAGAGGTGGATAAACAAGCATGCTGTCCGGAGCTGTCACCTCTGTGTAACAGACTGCAGGGGTCTTCTCTTGGGCCTCTCCTGGTGTCTTTCAAAGCTAACTGTTTTCTCAAACCTCTGTCTTGACATTCAACACAACTGAACACGTCAGCAGACTGGCTCAGGCAGGATTTGCCAGGACTGTGGGGTTGGCATCCTTCAGTGTGTGTGTGTGGGGGGGGGGCGGTGGCAGGGGTGCCCAGGAGATCTGGTGCTGGGGGGGTTGGGGGAGGGGATGCTGGGCCCACGGGGATTGGGGGTTGAGCACTCCCACTTTTAAAAATCGCTGCGCCAACCTCAGGAACCAAATCCACGAAAGTCCCATGGATGCTGGCTGCCGCATGCTGTGGCTACCTGGCCTGGGGTGCTGGGCGAGCTGGCTGGAGAACACCCCATAGCACTGGTGGATGGGGATGCTCCATAGTTCTGAGAGTTTCCAGCTTTCCCTTGGTACTTGAAAACAGGCCCCTGGGAAACCGAAGTCACTCTAGATTCTTTAAAAACCCTGCAGCTTGTGTGACATCTAACCCAGAGTCTTACTCTTGTCCACCTGAAAGCCCCAAGAGTCACCTGAGTGGAGCCCCCCCCACCCCCTCGCTGTTCAATGGCTGATGAACTCCAGCCCCAGCTGCAGTTCTCCTTCCAGGTAAGAATTGGCAATGTATCCAATTTCCCTCCCACTCATCAAGTGAAAAAATTCATCTTTCTTTCCAAAGGTTGGGCAGCAAAAATGCTACTGGACATTTCTAATCAGAAACTGGAAATAACTTCTATGAATTTTGCCGCCAATTTTCCAAATACTTCCCACTGATGCACCAAGAATGTGTTCTGGTTCTTTAGACATAAACACATTTAAGTGACCACATTTAAGGGAACAAGATAGACACACACAATCCCCCATCCCTCCCCCCCGCCCCCCCATTGAAAGATTGGTGGTGTCTGGAGCCAATGTGTCCTGAAGATGTAGGTTCAAGGAAATATCCCGGTGGCAGCCACAGTGTGCTGCACACAGCGCCTGCTGGCAGCTTCTGTGCCATCCATTCTGTCCATTGGCAACTGCTCAGCAGCGGGAGGGGAGTCGAATTGCACACGTGAGGAACCAGAGGCCTTTCCAGAGAAGCCAAGGGCTTATCCACAAGGGAGTGGCCTGGTGCCAGCCCCTGAAGGGGGAATCTCAGAATTGAAAACATGTTGCAGAATGTTCAGTAAAAAAGCAATCTGCTAATGGCCTACAACCCCCAGAAGGCCCAGCACTTTTTTTTAGAGGCACAGCCTGAACAGCACAGAGCTCCTTCCTCATCCAAAATTTATAACACAATCAATCCATTCAGTGTGCTTCCCCAATGGGAAGAGACTTTTAGAGTGTGTCAGTGCTGATGAGAAAGATCCAGTGTAGAGAAAGAGAGATGGAAGGCAGGAGAGAAAGTAGATGATCCAGGGAGAGACATTCGTAAAGGGGTAAGAAGCCGAAATCCAGAGAAGAGCAGGGATTGGCCAGAAATGGGGGTGGGGTGGGGGGGGAGAGAGGACTTCTTTCACTGTTGAGGGAGGGGTGGTGGAAAGCCTGGGCTCAGATGCAATCGGGTTTGTATGTCTGGTGATGGGAGTGAAGGAGTTGGAGGCTGTCACCATCACTTCCAGTTCTGTATGTCAGCAAGCCATCTTATGTCACCCGAGCATTTTTGCAAGTGCAAAATTAGAGCTAGACCAGCCCTAATTAAAGCGTACTAATTTTTCTAAACTTTTCCCTTTGGAGGGCTTAGAGTTAATTAGAGGAGCTGGAAAACATCCTGGGGCTGTCACCCTCGTAGAGTGCTGGGAGAAGACAGGTCCAGCAGATTCTGGGGGCAGAGCCCCAGTCCAGGGAAGTCTCTAGGGACCATGGAGCAGCAATCAGCCCAGGCTTGGATGTAGTGCCTTGTGCTTAGGAAGGAGGCCAGGGGAGCTGCTGCGAGCACATACTGTCTTCTACCCAGAAAATCCCTTAAATGGGATGCCCTTTCTCTATTAAAAATGAACTAGTATATATATTCTGTTTTTTTAAAACATGAGAGACCCTCTCAAGGTTTGTTTTTACAAGGCTCCTCACACACCTGGCACTCACTGAATAAATGGATGACTGTTTAAAGAATGAGAAAGTACCTGTGGAATAAAAAGGAAAAGTAATTTGTCAAGATTGAAAATTCACTGAAACAATCTCTCCTTCCTCTCAGTATTTAGCAAGTTAAGGGTTAGTTTTGTACTTGAATTAAGGAGCTTAAATCCTGAACTCCACCACTGATCCACTGTTAATATCTTGTTTAGATAACCTTTCAGGTATTTTTTCTGTGCATATATCCTTTTTCTTCTTCTCACTTTACAAAAACCAAACAGCACATCTTATCTTAGGACCTGCTGTTTTTCTCTTATGTCATAGATACATTTTTAGTTTCCAATAGCAGGTGGGTAGAGTGGGTGCTGTGGGCAGACATAAGATTACCACCCCTGTGCATGAGATGCCAAGAGAAGGGAAACCTGGGAGATACCTGCATTTAAAGGGCAGGTGGACGAAGAGGGACCCATGAGCGGCCAGAAAGTGGAACACAAAGATGGGGGGAAAGCATGGCAAGGTGGTCTGAAAGAAGTTGGAAGGAGAAAATTTCAGGGAGCCTTCCTTCGCCTAAAGTGACGGTGTGAAATTTGTGTTTTGAAAGGGTCTGGATTAGAGTTGCATTTAGTTGCCTTTAAGTGAAACCCAAAGTCTTAACCAAAGAGGTTTTATTTTGCTCAGCTGAGAAAGTTTCAGAGCGGGCAATCAAGGGCTGGCACCACTGTTCAAGTTCATCATCAAGGACCCCATGCCCTTTGTCATTGCTTCCTCCACCATTCTTAGCATGAGGCATCATCCTCACAGCTGCGTGGCCACTACTTTGCTTCCAGCCATCATTCCAACCAAGAAGCAGACAGAAAAGGCGCAAACGTCCCATATTACCGGAGTCTGTCCATTTTCATCAAAAGCCCCATCCCATAAACTTTGCTTTCAGAACGGGGTGGCGTGGCTGCTCCCATGGAACAAGAGTCTGGGGATAAGGAGTATGTTCAGCTAAGCACACGGCTAATCATTTCTTCTGGCAAAGAGGAAGGGAAGGGATGCTGGGGAAGCAACCCGCAGTATCTCCTGTGTGGTGATTATATTAGGCCCAAGCTCACAGCATGCAGCCTTCTTAGATTTATTGCTTTTTTGTGAGAGGCAAAACTATTACAGCATTTCATTTAATTCTCATTCTAACAGGAAGTAAAGAATAAATCACAATCCGTCCTGGGCTGGTTTTCCTCATAAAGTCAGGTACTTAGAGGGATCCGTGTCAGCTAAACCTCTGGGTTCTTGTTCTTTTGGTTTTATAGACAGGGCCCTCATACATACATATATATATTTTAATTAAATTCCACCTTGCAAAAGTAGGTGGAAAATCTAAGCACAGCAAGTTGCTAGGAGACCAGAGGGGCTTGATTGGGTTGAGCTGTTTGGGGCTTGCATGACTCAATTTTTCTCACCTGAGGACAGACATGCCTGACACCTGTTTAATTTCCAAAGCTGGGGGCGGCGGGGGGGGCAGAGTTGCAGCTCTGAGCCGAGGGAGAGGCCACGCTAAGTTCTGCAGGACGAGCTGTTGCAGGGTCTCTGAGGTGAAAGGAGCAGGCCACCTGCTGAGGTGGTGAAGAGATTTCTCAACCTTTCTTCGTGAAGCAGGAAGTGTCCTGGAGAAGTTCCATTTTTCCCCAAGAACCTTGCCCTCACCCTTTTAGGGCTTTCGTCTCTGGGTGGCTGGTCTTGAAACAGTGAGCTGCTAGGAGAAAAAGTCTGGGAGCTGTAGCCTGCCATAGCTGAGGCCTTCCCTAGAGGTCAGGACGGATTTGCTTTTCCCCCAGCTCCCGGCCATTTCTCGGCCCTGTCTCCCTGCGCCCCCGTGTTGCTAGAAAACTACCTTTGTTAGCTACATTGAGCACATGCCAGATGCAATTCATCTAAATGAGCAAGTGCTTTCTGGGACCAGGCCCAGTGGGAGAGAAGCTGAGTGGAGATCAGCAACCCCTGGCTGCTGAAAGGAAAAGCGTATTATTTCCAGAGGACTGTGTGTGCCAGCCCATGGGCAGACACCAGGAAGAGGCAGGGTCCCTCGGCTGGATCTTTAGTCCTGCCCAGCACCCTCCAGCCAAAGAGGAGAGCTGGCGCTGGGGAATTTCCATGCTGTAATTCATTTCAGCAGGATAAACAGAGCTCCTCCTCTGGAAGGTTTGGCCCTGAGCGAAAGGCACTTGGAATCAACCTGGGGGGCTCCGAGGTCCCATGTGAAACTGAGAAGGAAAACAGAAGTCAGGTGACACGAGATGCAGCAGGCTCTGACACCGAAAGGCCACCGGACCTGAGTAAGTGATTTCACTCTCTCATCTGCGAAATGGCCACTGTGCTTTGTAGAGCCCTGAGGGCTGCAAAGGTTTTGAAGAGTTTCCACAGACATTTGATTTAAATTGCATTAATTTTTTTTCCAACTATATTAAAAAAGACAATTAGATGTGACAAGTGCCAGTTTTTAACTGAAGCCCGCCAACGTGTTCATTATCACGTCATCCAAACACCTCTCTGTGGGTAAACCTTGGAATAAAGCTGTTCTGCCATCTCTCTGTTGGAAGAGTATCTCGAGGTGACAAGGAAAGTTATCTTTAAAAAACAATTGTTACCATGTGCAACTACTTATCTGAGTGAGGATCCCCCCCCCCAACATTGTGCAACCAATTATTCCAGAAATAAACTGGACCCAGAGGCAGACCTGACTGCTCTCATCCGTCTAACTTCGATGTTGGGGGGGGGGGGGTGTCCAAATAGCCTGATTATACTCATTTGCTTAACCTACCATTTAACTTCACTTTAACTTAAAGGCATTCATACTAATAAAATACTGCCCTGTCTCATTTTCTGGGTAGATGTTCTAGTCTGGCTGTTTTACTAAATGGTTGGAAAATCATGAGAGTGGAGACTGTTAAGGAGCCTCAGCTCTCGGCGTCTGTAAGTTTTGCTGACTGAGCGCCCTGCTGTGGGTCAGGCGGTCAGCAGGCGGGGGTTCCACGGGGAATGGGCAGCAGGGCAGCGGGCAAAAGAGGTTTGGGAGGGGAGACGGGCAGCTAGTGAAACCTTGCCTATATCCTATCAAGTGTTCAATTAATATCTGTTGGCTGGCAGAGCCAAGCCCTGGAATGGGATGTGGCCAGTTCTAGATGGCTGGAGATTCGGGAACTCATGAATGGGCAAAGGCAAGGATGAGAAAGTAGCATAGCCAGACAATGCGCAGGTCAGACTGGCTGCTGCAGATAGTTAGGGGGCAGGGGGTCCCATGGGAGAAAAAGGCAGCCACTTTAGGACTTTCAAGATAGGCCTCCCAGTTGCTAAAGCTTGTCCTTAATCCTTGCTGCTGATTTCAGAAAATTGTGTGTTTAGTCCTATAAAATTGGACCGTGATGATCATTGTACAATTACAAATGTAATAAATTCATTGAGTAATAAAAAAACTGGGGGACAGCATGACAGCCCCCCATAATCAAACACATTAGTATTTCTGCAATTGAACCTTTGAATATTCACAGTAATGGAAATAAATAAGGACCATAAATTTTCAAAAAAAAAAAAAAAAAAGAAAGAAAAGAAAATTGTGTGTTTAGGACCTGAGGAGAGAAGAAAAGAAAATTTGTAATCTGCTGATTCTCTTTCCTTGGAAGGAGTGTGAAAAATCTCCCATCCCTGCCCCCTCATTCATACAGCTGTCAGCTAAGTAGTTCTCGTTCTGCTTAGGAATCACCTGGACGGCTTGTTAACACAGGTTCCCAGGGCCCCACGCAGAGCTCCTGCTTCCGTAGCCTAAGCACAAGGCCTGGGAATTTTCATTTCTCACAAGCTCTCAGGGAAGATCGATGCTGCTGGTCCCCAAACAAGACTGAGTGGCACTGATTTAGATATTGATGGGATGGGAACCACATCCTCAGCAGCATGCAGGGCGCCCAGGAAGACCAGAAGCGCCACTCATCCCTAAAGTAAAGGGGACAGGATGCTGTCCTTCCTGATGAGGGGATGGTGGGGG
Organism: Phacochoerus africanus; assembly: GCF_016906955.1. NCBI lineage: Eukaryota > Metazoa > Chordata > Mammalia > Artiodactyla > Suidae > Phacochoerus > Phacochoerus africanus. The sequence goes on along the minus strand of NC_062547.1, from coordinate 82,509,704 downwards.
TTAAAGAGCAACCTCCAGTGGAGAGTCACAGGATGAAAGAGGGCCATCCCGGGGACACGCAGAAATAGGGCAGGGTCCCAGGCTGCGACCTATGGTCCCTACAGTTGTCTATCCCTGAGAACAAAATGAAGATGGAAAGCCAGGTCAGGTCAAGAGCAAGCCCTTGGGAAATAAGTACAGAAAGAGAAGGAGAAACAGTGCTCAGAAAGCCTTGCCCAACTTGAGGCTGACAGGCTGTGCTCATCTGAGCGGTGTGATGAGGCACTTTCTTGAAAGTTCTGTTGGGAGGAAGAGCATTCATGTGATGCTAAGAACAATCTTCCTCAGATTTTCCCCTTGTGGCTCAGTGGAAATGAATCCAACTAGGGACCATGAGGTTGCAGGTTCGATCCCTGGCCTCGCTCAGTGGGTTAAGGATCCGGCATTGCTGTGAGCTGTGGTGTAGGTTGCAGATGTGGCTCAGATCCTGTGTTGCTATGGCTGTGGTGTAGGCTGGCAGCTGTAACTCCAGTTGGACCCCTAGCCTGGGAACCTCCATATGCCACAGGTGCGGCCCTAAAAAAAGGGAAAAAAAGAACAATCTTCCGCCATGGTGGCTGGCGGAGCCAGAAGAGTTTATCCACCTACAGCCCAGTCTCTCCCTCCACTCACTTTACACTTCTCTTATTATTCCCACAGTGAATACCTTTGTTTGCTGGGAAGATGCCATGGGGTCCCCGTTCCCATCGTTGGTTTAAAAACATTCACAACAGCTTAGCAGGATCTTGTAAACAGCTGCTGTCCTTTGATGCAGCGACCCAGGAAGAAAGAGCCCAGCCCTTTTGCCAGCACGGTGGTGAGTATAGCTCTGTTATTTCAAATTTCCTCTAAAATCCCTTTCTAAACTCTTGGAAAGAGACGAACAGATGTCCTACAGTGCGGGGTGTTGTGCGTTGTGGCTTCGGTTGGGGAAATCATATGACTCATTTGTATAAACGTATTCAAGTATTTATTCTCATAATTTGGCCACATGCATTAATTAAAGGATCAAAGAGTATGTATTTGGACCTATAAAATCTTTGTAACTGGCCAAAGCAAAAGGAAAAACTATCAAGCATTTGGGAACTTGAATTTCTGAAGCAACCATATTGGAATTGAACATTTTTCTTAAGCAAAGTTAGACTCCAGAAAGGAAAACAAAAAATAAGACATGAACCAAATGCTTTTAAGAATTATCCTGTGGCAGGGTTATTTATTTGACTTGAAAGAACCAACCTAGAAGGTATTTGTGCTGAGTGATCCATAGTTACATATGGCAGAGAGAGTCTTCAGCTTAAAAAAAAAAAAATTGCAAAAGCTCATTTTAAAGTCAGTGTTAAGGAGGAAATAATAAATTTTCTCATAGGAAAAAAATTATTATCCATGGTGAGAAGGGTCTAGGATGGGTGCACACACAGCTGCATGGCTGATGTTTAAGTTGAAGAACAGACAAAGGGCGCTGCCTGGGTAGCAGAGCCTGGATCTTGTGAACAGACACTATGTGGGTGGCGGGGGGACTAAGGAAGACCCTCCTCCCCAACTTTTCTGGCTTCCTGAACCCTGGAAATAGGCTGTTTTATTTTTTTCAAATAAATGCATTTTTATTGAACAACCTATATGCCAGACATCATGCTGGGCCAACAGAGATAATGAGCAAGACTGAAAGATCCCAGGCATCAGGGAGCGAATATTTTAGTGGGAAAGATAGATAATTCCATAAAGAAGTGCACGTGGAAGCTTCTGAAATCATAGAAGCACCTGACTCAGACTTGGGGTATCAAGGAAGGCTTCCCAGAAGTGACATCCATCCTGAGACCTGAAGGAGGCAGAGCAGTTAGCCAGGTGAGGGGTCGGAGGGTCACCAGGAAGAGGCACGTTCTATACAGAGGACTCTCCTGGATAAATCCCTGGGACATGAAGCATCAGGCTGGTGGAGGGGGGAGAGAAGATGATGGATTCCATCCTGGAAGTGCTGGTTGACATGTCTGCGAGAGGTGGGTTGTCCTGAAGACAGGTGGGTGTGGGGCGGGCAGCTCAGAAGGGCAGTCTGGGCTGAGGGGTGGTGTCACCCAGGGAGAGAGGGACCAAGGAAGCCGTGGAAAAGAGTTAACAAGCAGAGAGGTCACCAGGTCAAAGGCTTTGGGGAGGTCATAAGCCAAGAACTGCAGCTTCCACTGCTTTCATCACAATGTCACCAAGCGACTTGGGCAAGAGCAGTTGCAAAGTGGGGAAGGGAGCAGAAGAGAAACGGCAGATGAGGAGAGAGAGAAGGTGAGAACGTGGAAAGGGTGCAAGCAGCCCCTCCAGATGCCTAGCTGAGAGGGGGCATAGCAGGAGTGTTCAGTGGGTTTAGGGAGAGCATTTTGTGTTTGTTGGTAAGGTGGGAAAACAGGTTAAAGGCGCCGGTGAAGAGAGGACTGAGGATGCTGGGGACCGAGGGGAGAGTGCTAAGGGAGGCGGATGGGAAGGAAGAAGGTGGGATTTAGCAAGTGGAGGAGGATGGAGCCAAGATGGGAGAAGGACGGGAGTGCTGGGTGCAGTGCAGGGGTGAGAGCTGACGGGGTTGGTGGCAGGAGGCTGAGGAATGACGAAGGAGCAGGTGTCCTCTGGGAGTGAGGGGGGAGGGAGATTGGAGGAGGGTCTCTGCTGCTCCCCACTTACCTGTGTGCCTCTTCCCTCATGTCACCCCCAAGGTCGAAGTGCCCATCTGCTCTAGAATCTTCAGGCTGCATCCTTCCATCCCTACCTACCACTTACTCCCTTTATATTGCATCAAAAGTCCCCTTTCTCCATCCAGCTGTCCAGGCATTCAAAGGGAAGCAACCTGATCAAATACATTTATGATCAGGTCTCAATGACCCCATGGCTCAGAACCCTTTTAGAGGCATTTGCATTTCTTTGGAAAGACTCTTGTTCCAAGTAAACCTCTAATTCAGGGGTTTTCAAGTCGAGGAACAAATGGAGTGAATAATTTTAGGCAGCGAACCAGGATAACTATCTGGAGTCTGTCTCTGAGGGTATCTTTTATGCACAAAGTGATCCAAAGGACACGTGCCAAGGAAGCAGAAAGATCTGTAGGGGAGCCCAGGCCAGCTTCATGATGTGGACGGAACAGATGCCCAGAGCAAATTTCTGCTTGCTCTCCCGGCTCTGGCTGTTCCAGGCACTGAAATGGTCCAGGATCTAGAGATCAGGGCTCCTGACACAACCAGTGCAGTTAAAGCCAGCACCAGGGCCCTGGGTTCCACACGGTATGTCAGCTCCTGCTGTGTTAAGCTCATGTTACGTGGCCCACGTAAGGTATAAAGCAGTGCGTCGTGGACAGTTGGAACTGATCTCGCAGATGGTGTCCCCTGATGGGGATGGTAAGCACTTGCAAGGGGTCAGCACTAAAGAACCCTTTATTTTGTCATCTGTTACTGCAGCCTGGGGCATTGGAACTGTTAAAATATGTTTAGGCTGGAAAAGTCTTTATATCTGTCTGTGAGCTGTCTGCACAGTGCGTGGGAGTGTGTGTGTGTGCTCCCTGTTCCCTCAGGCCCGGAGGGCACACTAGTACAGAAACTCCAACAACCCTCAAGTCTATCCACACATGTGCTCACAGTTTAAAAATCATTGCATTTTTGAATCAGAAACATTTGCAAAATGTTTTATCAATTTTTATTTTTAAAAAACGCACTTGGAGTTCCCTTCGTGGCTCGGTGGTTAACGAACCCAACTAGGATCCATGGGATTGTGGATTCGATCCCTGGCCTCACTCAGTGGGTTAAGGATCCGGCGGGCGGGGTTGCCATGGGCTGTGGTATAGATGAACTTCCATATGCCGCGAGTGCAGCCCTAAAAAAGCAAAACAAACAAACAAAAAAAAAAACAAAAAGAAAAAACAAAAAAACACGCTAATTGTAGCGCGTTTGGAAAACACAGAAGACCCAAAGACAAAATGGAAGTTACCTGTAATCCCTTTTCCCAGGAATAATCCCTTCGGTCTCTTTTGATCCATTTCATTTTAGTCTTTTACCTCTGTCTGTCTCTGTCTCTCTGCCTCACAGCCTCCTCTCCGTCTGCCTCTCTCTCCCATTAAGGATCATATCTCTGCATGATTGCGTGTCCTGCCTTTTCTACTTAACTAAATTAGGAAATGTAAAAGCAGTAACAGAACCGTTTTATTTCCACATTTTCTCCTTTATTTCTGTCTGCATCTTTCCCTCTTTTTTTTTTGCCAGTATTTCTTTATTTTGGAGTATTTCCATTTTTATCAAAGTTCAATTCAAAATGTTAAACAGTTTATGCTTTTTGAGTTTTATTTCCTCCCTACACTTGTTAAAATAGACCAGTAAAAGAGAAGTTTTCCAGATTATGATAGATCCACCTCCAACTATATAACTGGTTCAATTTAGAGTCTTAGGATAATGATCTGCCACCATATGTGGGTTATAACTTGAGGTTTGCATAAAAATGTGCCTGTGCCACAGCGCCGGGTAACTGGCTTGTTTCTAGGGAGTTAAATGCCTGACTTTTGCTCGATGTAGTCAGTAGAACTTTCTGATGAAGGCAAATAAAAGAACCAACGAGCGATGTGCCTTCAGGTGTGGTCTCCTCCTGGTAGAGGTGCGCTTGGTGTTCAAGATGATTTTCTACCAGGGAGGCAAAATGCTTTGGAAAGCAATTATCTTCTTTAAGCCTACACTTGTCTGGGGAGCTGAGGTCAGCCACAAAGCCGTTGGAAGCAAGGCACTGTCTGCCGGAGAAAGCAGTTTCTTTGCCAAGGGGTGGAGGTGGGGGTGGTGGGTCAGTTTGAACAACTTTGCTTTTGAATTGCATGACCTCCTGAGACCAGGAGCCTTCAATTAAATGCAGAGCAGACCTCAGGACGAGGCCGTCCCCTCACCCTTCAAATCACTCCCATTTCAAAACAAAAACAAAAACAGAAATACTTTAAACTTTGCTTTCCAAAGCCAGTGCCCTCCCCCAAACCTGTCTGTTACTGCTTCTGCTTGGATTAGTTTCATTTGGGTTGTGTTTTTCTGACCGAGGGCCAGGCCCTTGTCTTTGTGTATTTGTAAAGTGCCTTGTCTACTTACTAGTCTTTAGAAATTACAGACAAAACCAGGAATGCAAGAGAAACTGGCAGCTAAAACCTTGCAGCTTTTCTGAACCGATGCTCTGCCCGAGAACCAGAATGGAATATATTTACAAGGCAATATTGAAACATTCTAATCCCCAGAAACTAAATCAAGTCTACATTAGCTGAATATAAAACAGTGCCCCAAGCTGGCACGGTGTCTGCCACTCGCATGGCTCGTTGCGATGCCACGTTAATGAGCTATTGCTCTGCGGTCAGTATAAAAGGGAGCAGATCCTTTCCAGTGGGAGAGCCGCACGACAATTTCATGACAATGACGGCTGAGTTTAGACTTCACGCCGCCCTCTGTCCTTTTCTGTGCCAACCTCCTGGAGATCCAGAAGGTCCTTGGGCATGATGGTTTTCATCTTATGACTTGCATCTGGCTGCGCTCAACTTGCAAAATCTAGAAGCCACAGGAAAGTGAGCCCCTCATTGGAGGGATTGGAGGGATTCTGCTCAGAGGCAGCATCAGTGCAGTGGAAGCAAAATGGAAGCAAAGTGGACAAAGCAGAAATTCCCTCGATTTCTCCTTTCCTTCTCTCCTTTCTCCTTCCTTCCTTCTTTCCTTCCTTCTTTCCATCCTTTCTTACTCCCCTTCTCTCCCCCTTCCCTCCCCTTCCCTTTTCCAGGGTTGAATATAAAAGATGGGAGTCTGCACAGTCTTTCTCACTTGGAAATTCATTTTCTAGTTCTGTAAAAATGGTTGTATCAGATGTTCTTTATCATTTAATAATTGCTTATTAATAATTGCTTATATAATGAACCTTTCCACAGAAAAGAAACGCATGGACTTGGTGAACAGATTTGTGGTTGCCAAGAGGGAGGGGGAGGGAATGGGATGGACTGGGAGTCTGGGGTTAATAGATGCAAATTATTGCATTTGGAGTTGATAAGCAGTGAGATCCTACTGTCTGGCACAGGGAGCTACATCTAGTCATTTGTGGTGGAACACGATGGAGGATAATGTGAGAAAAAGAATGTATATATGTATGTGCAGCTGGGTCCCCTTGCTGTACAGTAGAAAATTGACAGAACACTATAAATCAACTAGAATGGAAAAAAATTAAAATCATTAAAATAACAAAATAATAATATGGTTATAGACTAAAAGATCTAGGCACTATAAAATAATCAGCCAATTACATTAAACTAGCATCTTTGCCTTTGTGTTTGTCATTAACTTGAGTAGAAAGACCTAAAAAATTGATTTTTTTTTTTTTAGAAATCAGATTTATTTATTTATTTGGAAAATGCATTTGAATGCATTTTGCCTGGTATTGTATTTTTTCAACAGAGAAATTAGGTTTTTTGGTTTTTTGTTTGTTTTTGTCTTTTTGCCTTTTCTAGGGCAGCCTCCGTAGCATATGGAGGTTCCCAGGCTAGGGGTCTATTCGGAGCTGTAGCCACGGGCCTACACCAGAGCCACAGCCATGCGGGATCCGAGCTGCATCTGTGACTTACACCACCGCTCATGGCAACACCAGATCCTTAACCCACTGAGCAAGGCCAGGGATCGAACCTGCAACCTCATGGTTCCTAGTCGGATTCGTTAACCACTGAGCCACGACGGGAACTTAGTTTTTTAAGAAGTCTTCCCTCTTTCTTCTCTCTTCCTTCCCTCTTTCCCTTCCTTCCTCTCAGCTGAATTTTATAGCACATTGTCTCTTCCCTCACTTTGGCTGTAGACATGACTTCAAAAAGGAAGAAATAACTGCAGAATGACATTTGAGATCTGGATGTGGTGAACTCTGTTGCTAGCCATGTTTGGAAAGGAATTCACATGTGAGATGTGGGTTGGACAACAGAATAGACCTTGGAGGAGTTTGTACCTAAATATCCTCTCCTCTGGGACACAGCGATGGCCTCAAAATCCTGGGAAGCTGGGGACGCAGCAATGGCCTTAAAGTCCTGGGGAAGCAGAGCACCCTAATAAACCCCCTGCAGGCTGAACTGCCCTAAAATGAGCTGGCAGCCAGGGCAGCTTATGTCACCAGGGTGCCAGACCAGCCCAGTTAGGGCAGAGTGAGGCCAGGAAACTTTTAGTTGGCAGCACAAGGGTATTGGATTTAATGACCCAGGCAACAGCCGAGGTCACCGCAACAGAGCTCTCAAACCAAATCTTCCCACATGGAACACTGCTGTCTTTCTCTTTAAAGCAGCCCTGGAAAAGCATAGGCAGGATATAAATTTCTAAATTTCATTTTATTTTAGAGATCAGTAACTGAACTGTTTCAAAATGTGCAGCCCTCACAAAAAAAATCGGGTTTGGAAACTCACAGTTAAGCTTTCATCACAGATTTGGTTCCAAAGGTACATTGTTGAGGAGAAGCAGTTAAAATATAAGAGTTAGAACAATTGTTCTTATTATAAGTGGGTTTTTTTATGAGAACATTGTTCAGCGTAGTCACATTTCATTTCTAAAAATAGACAAGTAACAAAAATGATTCACAGATGCTGATTTATGAGAAAAACTGTGAACTGTATAAACCCAAATGTATTCGAAGGAAGAGTAGAGCCCCTCATTAAAAACCGTTCCATAAAAAGTACCTCCTTCTCCCTGACTCCCCAGGAAATTCCAAGTCCTGGCTAAGCACACAGCACACAGGTACAGGTGTATACACTGGCCCCTGTGCACCAGGACAGAGACCCAGGGTGGGACCTTCCAGTAATGCTCCCTGACAGGAGCCTGGTAAGGGTGGGTTCTCCAAGGTGGCAAGTCTCACTGGTTGGTCTACATCAGGGGCAGCGACAGTGCTCGTTGCAATGCAGATTCCCAGGCCCCACTCCTAGAAAGGCACATTCTGTGTATCTAGCATGGAACCCAGGTATCTGCATATAAAACCAGACTGGGAGCTCGGGCCACCCTTTGAGAAACACACCTCTGAGGGATCCCATCTACGTCCTTTTTCCACTGTCAGGGTTCTGCAGTTGCCAAATAGGGTTCGTCTCGTCGTGCCAGTGGGTTTTGTTAGTACCTGCGGGAGTCTTTTAATACCTAGGTTGGGGGAGCCATAAAAGGAGTAATTAGAAATGACCAAGCCCTCAGTATGGATGGAGTCTGTAAAGTGTTCCCTATACAGTTAACCGAAGCATAGTTGTAGAGATCAGACTACCATTAACAGAACGTACGGTTCTAGAAATAGACTGAAATCCTGCTGCTATATTGCATTATTGTCAAAATAGTCACTGCCCATCCTGACTCTGCTGCATATCAGCAGTTGTCCCTGGGAGATGGAATGTCCTTTTTGCAGGCAAGCTTGGCCATGTGACTTGTTTGGGCCAATGAAATGGGGGTGGGAAGTTGAGGGCTAGGGCGGGGACACTTGGAGCAGAAGCTTTAAAAACCATGCCACAACCAGGCAGGTGGGGTTCAACCTCCCACTTCCTCTGTCATGCGAGCAGCATGTCCCAGATAGAAACTGCTCCTTCAGTCTGAACCCACTGGGGGAAGACCAGAGATCAGCTACAACAGAACCTGAAGCAGGCAGGTTCCAGGAGTGAGAGAGAGAAACCTCTGCTGCTCTACCTCTTGCAAAAACAGCCACTACTATGGCTAGTCATTAGCATTAGTTAAATATTAAGCCAGGCGTGGCTAAGGGAAATGTCTTGGTCTTGATTCCATCTGGAATTTTCTTTTGTCATCCAAATGGTTTGTGTTCCGCACCAATCCGTGTTCCCTTTTCATAGCATACTTGACATTAACTGCAGAACAGCATGCACTATTTGTTTTTTTGTTTTTGTCTTTTTAGGGCTGCACCCATGGCATATGGGGGTTCCCAGGCTAGAGCCACAGAAACGCCAGATCTGAGCCAAGTCTGCGACCTACACCACAGCTCAGAGCAATGCCGGATCCTTAACCCACTGAGCAAGGCCAGGGATCGAACCCACAACCTCATGGTTCCTAGTCGGATTCGTTTCCGCTGTGCCACAACGGGAACTCCAGCATTCATTATCTTGTAAATGCTCAAAGTTCAGAGTTGAAGTACCAAAACTTCATCAGCTGTCTTTCCATAAAATTATAGTTGATTTACTATATATCTTTGTTAGGTTCTTTTCCCTTATATGTTACTACAAAATATTGATAACTGTTCCCTTTACTATACAGTAGGTCCTTGTTGGTTATCTATTTTATATATAGCAGTGTGTATATGTTAATTTTTTTTTTTGTCTTTTTGTCTTTTCTAGGGCTGCGGCCCTTGGCATATGGGGTTTCCAGGCTAGGGGTCTAATCGGAGCTGTAGCTGCTGGCCTACACCACAGCCACAGCAACTGGGGATCCTTAACCCACTGAGCAAGGCCAGGGATCAAACCCGCAACCTCATGGTTCCTAGTCATATTCATTAACCACTGAGCCATGACGGGAACTCCATCATAAATTATTCGTAATTGCACAGAACCTAGGAAGCTCCCTTCACTTCCAATATACCTGGCAGAGTGACCTTCCACCACTTACTGATAAGCAGGACCATGAGCTCTATATGTGATATTGCAACTTTTTCTTGTCCAACTTTCTGCTCCAGACACATGTGTCTGACTTAGTGTCTCCATAGCTATAGTGGTAGAAGATAGTGTTTATTTGCCTCTACTTTGTGATGAGAGGAAAAATATTTTTTCCTCTTGAGACCATGCTTCTAGAGCTCCAGTATGGGCTCCATAATACTTCCTATATAACATCAAATATTGGAGTTCCCATCATGGCTCAGCAATAACAAACCTGACTAGTATCCATGAGGTCGTGGGTTCGATCCGTGGTCTTGCTCAGTGGGTTAAGGATCTGGAGCTGTGGTATAGGTCGCAGATGCAGCTTGGATCTGGTGTTGCTGTGACTGTGGTGTAGACCAGCAGCTGCAGCTCCAATTTGACCCTAGCCTGGGAATTCCATGTGCTGTGGGTGTGGCCCTAAAAAGACCAAAAAAAAAAAAAAATTATCAAATATCTCTGTGGAAACTAGGCTTTTATTGTTTGACTCTGTCATGTCCCCACAGTGGTAAGCCAGTATCCTGTCACTGTCAGCACACACTTGAGAATCCAGAGGGCTGGGAGAGAGGGGGCTGAGTGGCAGCTAGCTCACTGAGAATTTCCCAGAGGTCACAACACCCCTTCACCCCAGGCCTGCTGGTGATGAGTGGGCCACTTTTCTGGTAATCACACCTAGACGTTTGCCATGTCAACTTCCAAATTTTCTACCTTGCCTTGGCCTGGCCACTCTGTGAGCTAGCATAAGCACAGACAAAGGAACATATTCCAAGGTAGTGGTTTATAGCTTGGCCTTGGAAAGGCCTGGGAGCAGGACGGGAGAATCAGTGGAGCCTGTGCAAATTCTCACTTTCCAGACCTCTCTCCAAGTGCCCTAGGTCTCCGCCTTCCCCTCCTCCTCAGTCCCTGTGATGGGGTAAAGCCAGCCCGCAGCTCCGGAGTCCCAGCCTCAAGGATGGGAGGAAGCTCTCCGTCATTCCCAGCCCCCAGGGTCATCCATTCAACAAATATTCAACAACTCTATCTTCACTCTGTTGCAGGCACTGTTGTCAGTGCTTGGAATACATGAAGGAAGGAAGAAGATCCCTGTCGGGTGGGTAATGGCAGCCAGAATTATGTTCTATAAATATGGTTGCCTGGAGGCCAATCCTATAAATCTCATCAGGGGCCTCAGGAAGAAGCATCATTGTCCGCTGGGCAGATGCCCCAAAAGGTGACACGTGCACAGCCAAGAAGGAAGTACCAAATGGGAAGACTGTACCTTTTTAGCCCACTCACATGGGCATGACCTCATAGAGCCTTTTTCATTCAAGTTTTATCAGTGCTTTATAAGTATTATCACTCCTCGCTAGTTTTCTACTCCAAGCCTGGCTGGTGACTCAAGCTATTAACTTCATTTCTCAGAAAAGCGGAAAAAAAAAAAAAGAAAGAAAGAAAAAAAGCAACAAACCAACCAACAAAATGGGGACAATTAAAGGACTTAAATGAAACCAGTGTTGCTAAGCATTCTTTCGAAACTGATGATTCTCAAAATAGGATCCAGTGACCACCAGGGTTCCCTTCAGAAGTGAACTAAGTTTTTTTCACAGTGTTTCTCAAAGCCATCTCATCCAAAGCTACACTATTTTTTGGTGACACAGTCTCTCCAGCTCTGTCTGCGAGAAGTGGAAAGAGATGGTCTCCTGCAAGCAGCCCTGGGCCACCATTCTAAACCTGACCTCCGCCCCATCCCGGCTCACCATGGGGCTCCAGGTGGGAGATTTATAAAGCTGTACTGTAAATGGCTCTTTTATAAGGGAGAATATGCATTCGACTTTGTCTTTGGGAGAATGAAAACAACCAGAAACTACCTGCATGAGCTGCTTCAGGCCTGCTGGGAAGACAGCACAGCTGAGAGGTAAACTAGAGCCCAGGAATAAGAATAAACTAGGTTTTTTTGTTTGTTTGTTTGTTTGTTTATCTTTTTAGGGCCGCACCCGCAGCATATGGAGGTTCCCAAACTAAGGGTCGAATCAGAGCTGTAGCCACTGGCCTACGCCACAGCCACAGCCCCGCGGGATCCGAGCCACATCTGCGAGCTACACCACAGCTCATGGCAACCCCAGATCCTTAACCCCCTGAGTGAGACCAGGGATCAAACCTGTGTCCTCATGGATACTAGTCAGATTCGTTTCCACTGAACCATGATGGGACCTTCCCAAATTAGGTATTTAACTGACCCCGCCACAGAAGTTGGTAAGAAAATTGCAGAAACTCATTTTACTGGAATAGGCTGTGCCTTCCTCATAACGGGCAGTTTGGTTTAGGGGAAGAAGAAAACAGTTGCAAGTGGTAAATATGAATCCATGAAAGAGCGTAAGAAGGGTTGGCCCCCTGTCTCCATAGACAAGCATTAACCCAGCAACAGCCAGAATGCATGTGAGTGTCTGAAGCTACTTCACAGAACACAAGAGGAACAATTTCTAGGGAAAGGAGGGGGAAATTCAGGCCAAGAAGATGACCCAAGCAAAGACCTAGAGGCAAGAATTAACCCAGATTGTTGAGGGGATGCAAATTATTTCTGACCCATGTTATGAGACAGGGAGTAGGGAGCACGTAAGGGGCAGAGGTGGACAGTGTCATTTACGAAACTGACTTTCTTCTGTAGGTACAGGGAGCCAGGGAACGGCCTGATTTAGATTTTGGCTGTTAGGAGACACTTCCCCATGGGTTCATTGCTTCTCTGCATGTCTTGTGAATAAGCTACTAACTACCCTTTTGTTCTGAATCTTTTTTTTTTTTTTTTGTCTTTGTGTTTTTGTAGGGCCACACCGGAGTATATGGAGATTCCCAGGCTAAGAGTCCAATCGGAGCTGTAGGTGCCAGCCTACGCCACAGCCACAGCAACGTGGGATCCAAGCTGCATCTGTGACCTACATCACAGCTCACGGCAATGCCGGATTCTTAACCCACTGAGCAAGACCAGGGATCGAACCTGCAACCTCATGGTTCCTAGTCAGATTCGTTAACCACTGAGCCACAACGAGAACTCCTGTTCTGGATTATTTTGTAAAGGAGGTCTGTATGGCAAGCATCTTTGGAAGATGGAGATAGAGACTCAAAGGGCAGCAGCTTTGCTTGCAGCCCGTTATAAAAGATTCAGGGAGTTTCTGTTGTGACTCAGTGGGTTAAGAACCCAACTAGTATCCATGTGGGTTTGATCCCTGGCCTTGCTCAGTGGGTTAAGGATCCAGCGTCGCAGCAAGCTGCAGCGTAGTTCAAGGATGCAGTCCTGGCATTGCTGTGGCTGTGGCATAGGCCAGCAGCTGCAGCTCCAATTTGATCCCTAGCCTGGGAACCTCCATATGCCACAAGTGCAGCCCTAAAAAGAAAAGAAAAAAAAAAGATTCAGGACCCCTAAGCTTAGGCTTTTTCACTGAGACAGAACCCCCACTGCATGTGTAGCATCTGCCTGGGTCACACCACGTTGCCTCCCATGGTTCTTAGGAAGCAAACGAGTACTGAGATGAATGTGGGGTTTGGACTGCTTGCTGTGCTGGGGGTTATAAAGTCCTTTGTATCCAACCCGGAAGTCTTGCGTGTTCTGTCAGCATCCAAGAAACTGCTGGCATCCAGGCTAAGCAAGGTAAATCCTAGACCTTTCATAGTTCCTGACAACTGTATGTGGGTCCAATAGTATGGAGGCTGTTGCAGTGATGAAGGTGAGAGAGAACTTCCTTAACTAGGGCTGTAAAAGCAAGCAGAGAGAGGAGGCAGAAATATTTAGGAAGTAAAGTTGCTATGACCTGTAATGGTTGGAATTGGGGAGTTGGTAAAATGATGGTAGATGATCCCAGCTTTGAGCTTGGGTGTTTGGGTCATGAGTTGAGCTTCTAAGACAGAATTAGAGAAGGAATCTGGGTTGAGAGGAGAATGAAGAGTTCAGGTTTATACATGTTGCCTTGGAGGTGCTCATGGGACATCCAAGAGGGGGTGACCAGAAGACACCTTAGTCTAAGCATCTGAAACTCAGGCGGAGATAACAGGACTGGTATCAGGACCTGGGAGGCCTCAGCATTTGGGTGGTGTGGTCACCAGCCTCCAAGATGGCTCCTAATTATCCCTGCCTCCCTAGTATTTGTTCTCTTGTGTAGCCTTTTGGTCAGAGTTGGTCTGTATAATCAATAGATATATATGTAGACCACCACGAGCACAAGTGATAGTATATGACTGCCAAGCTTAGGTCATAAATTGTGGTTTACGCCTTGGTCTTCGCCTTGGATGACTTGTTATAGGGGAAACTGGCTCTTGTGTAGTGAGGACACTCAAGCAACCTTATAGAGAGATGGATGTGAGTGAGCCATCGTGGAAGCAGATCCAATGAAAACCTCAGAGGTCTACAGCCCTAGCTGACATCTTGGTTACAACCTGACCACCGATCCTGAGCCAGAACCGCTCAGTTTAGCCATCCCCAGAGTCCTCACTCTTAGAAAGAAACTCTGTGAAATAATAAATGTTTGCTGTTTTAGGCTGCTCAGTTTGGGGGGTAATTTGTTACACAGCAAGAGAACTAATACAGGTGGTAATAGAAGTTGTAACCTCTTGCTGCCCCATCCTTCACTCTCAGCAGATGATCCCCAACCCTGGTTTTGTAGAGGAAAAAATGTCAAAGGCTGTAACTCTTTCTATACCCCACTCCTGTCCTCCTCATGCCTACAGGTATTAGTTCTGCACCTGCACTTACCTTTCCTCCAGTCTTAAGGGAAGACTTACCTGATGACTCTTTAGCTTTATTAATTTCCTGGGCCTCCTGCAACAAAGTACCACACACTGGGGCGGCCGAAAACAATGGAAATGTATTCTCTAGCAGTTCTGGGGGCTAGAAGTCTTAGATCAAAGTGTCAGCAGGGTCATCCTCTCTTGGAAAGATCTAGGGAAGGATCTTGCTCATATATTTTCCCTTAGCTTCTGTGTTTGCCAGCAAGCCTGGTGTTCCTTGGTTTGTACTGCATGACTCCAATTTCTGCCTCCATTCATCTGTCCATATCCATCTTTTCTCTTATAAGGGCAGCAGTCATATTGGATTAGGAGCCCACTTTACTCCAGTTTGACCTCATCTTCATTTATGTCTTAATTAATTAATAGGCCACAGCCCTCTTTTCAAAGAAGGTCACATTCTGAGGTTCCAGGGCTCAGGGCTCCAAAATTCTTCTTGGGAGCAGAGTTCCACCTCCGACTCTGTACAGAGGAGAGATGAGGATCCTTCCTAGTTCTCACTTCACTGGCTCCCCTGCAGCAGCGTTTGACACTGTTGTTCACACTTCACTCACAGTTCCCCCGCCCTGACTTTCAGAGAACCATTCTTTCCTTTCTACCCACCTCCACCATTCCTCAGTTCCCTCTGTGGGCTCCTCATGTTCCACCCATCTCTGTGGGCGAGTTCTCTGGAGTTCAGTATTTGGCCGCCTGCTCTCCTAAAGCTACACCCTAATCTATGTCAAGCTAACCAAGGGAAGGAGACTATGAACAACTCCATGCCCATGAATTTGATGACATAAATGAAATGGACCAATTCCTTGAAAGGTACAAAATACCAAAACTTACATAAGGAGAAACAATCTAAAAAAGTCTTTATATGTTAAAGAAATTGAATCAAAAATTAATAACATTCCAAAAAAGAAAACACTGGGCCCAGACGGTTTCACTGGTGAATTCTACCAAATATTTAAGGAAGAAATTATACCAATTCACTACAACCTCTTTCAGAAGATAGAAACAAAGAAAAAAACTTCCTAACACATTCTCTGAAGCCAGCATTATCCTAATATCTAAACCAGACAGAGATATCACAAGAAAGGAAAACTACAAACCAATGACTCTCATGAATATAGATGTAAAAATGCTTAACAAAACATTAGCAAATCAAATTCAACAATGTATGAAAAGAATTATGATACCCTGAATAAGTGGGATTTATTCCAGGTATGCAAGATTTGCTCAGTATATGAAAATCAATCAATATATTCCACCACATTAAGAAGCTAAAGACACATATCACAAGATCATATCAATAGTTGCAGAAAAAGCATTTGACAAAATCCAATCCTCATTCCTGATAAAAACTCAATGAAATAGGGATAGAGAGAAACTTCCTAACTTGATTTTTTTTAAATCTGCTAAAAAAACCTATACCTAACATCATGTGAAGAAACTTGAAGCTTTACCATTAAGATTAGGAATTAACAGGAGTTCCTGGTGTGGCACAGTGGTTAACGAATCCGACTAGGAGCCATGAGGTTGCAGGTTCGATTCCCTGGCCTTGCCCAGTAGGTTAAGGATCCGGCGTTGCCGTGAACTGTGGTGTAGGTTGCAAACTCAGCTTGGATCCTGAGTTGCTGTGGCTCTGGAGTAGGCCAGTGGCTGCAGCTCCGATTAGACCCCTAGCCTGGGAATCTCCATATGCCGTGGGAGTGGCCCAAGAAATGGCAAAAAGACAAAAAAAAAAAAAAAAGTTTAGGAATAACAGGGTTCCCATCATAGCACAGTGGAAATGAATCCGACTAGGAACCATGAGGTCGAGGGTTCGATCCCTGGCCTCACTCAGCGGGTTAAGGATCCAGCATTGCTGTGTGCTGTGGTGTAGGTTGCAGATGCGGCTCGGATCCTGAGTTGCTGTGGCTCTGGCGTAGGCCAGCGGCTACAGCTCCAATTAGACCCCTAGCCTGGGAACCTCCGTATGACATGGGTTTGGCCCCAAGAAAAGACCAAAAATATATATATATATGTATATATTAGGAATAAGGCAAGGATGTACCCTTTCACCACCCCATTTTAATATCATACTCAAAATCCTAGCCAATGAAATACAACAAGAAAAAGAAAAGGTATACAACTTGGGAAGAAAGAAATAAAGCTGTACTTGTTTTCAGATGCCAGAGAAGCTTCCAAAGAGTCAATAAAAACCTCCTGAAAGAAATAAGCAAGTATAGCTGGGTGGAAGGACACAGATTAATATACAAAAGTGTCATCTTCGATGTGTCCTGTTTCCTCTCAGGCAGTCTTACCAACTCCTCCTCAGCCCTTACATTATTTTACAGACCCCCTGTTCCAGAACTTTCCACACTATGAGGTCATGACTTGCTGACTTGTTAGTCACCCCCAGGTCCTTGCATGTAGGAGCAAGTGTGGCTCGGGTATCCATCCAGATACTCAGCACCTTCCCTGGTGCACACAATCCCCAAATCTTTTGTTCAGTGTTGTGTGCTCATGTACAGAGAATGAGTTACTCCTCCAAAAACTCCTTCCTGGCGAAAATCTCATTTCATTCGCTGTTTTCCAATAAAACTTCTTTTTGCTAAAGAAAAGCATATAATAGTCTCATTTGGGTCAATTTCCTCTTGAGAAACATTATTTGACTTCAATATTCAGAGATGTCAAAATCTTTGCTGGGACCTACTGTACCAGGACAATACTTCTTCATTTGATATATCTAATTATCTTGGACCCCGTAAGCAAATGATAATAATTCAGTCCCCAAATGTCCATATGACAAAGAGATGACATAATATCATGTCTGGATTTTAGCATTGTCTCAGTCCTTATGTCAACACAATGGTTTTGATACGATTTCAGGCTGTACGGTAAATCTCTGCCAAATGGCCTCAAAAAGAACAATGTTCTGATACAAATAACAGAAATGATGAGCCAGTGATGACGTGGAGGGAGCCTTGCAAGGCGAGAGGGGAAGGTACAGCAGAAAGTCGGTGGGAACAAGCAGAACAAGGAGAATCAAAGTCTGAGAAGACTGTGTAACAACCCCGTGCCCTGACCCTGGTCTTGGCAGGCCTCTGAGGAGGCAAACGTGTCTGTTACACTCTCTCAGAGGTTTACGTTTACATTTCAAGGTCACACTGGTGGAGGGAGAAGAGAGTGCCTGCAAGGGCATGATTCTGGTTAGAGGAAGCTGCTTCCCAACCGCTCCATGACTTTCTGTCTGCGCTAATTCCGGTTAAAAGTCGAACGGGTTTGTCTCCTTTCCGCCTTCCCAAACCAATCTCACTTTTGTCCTTTTTGCCCAGAACCACTTTTTAGAAATTCTTTTCTTTTTTTTTTTGAAATTGAAGTAGCGTTCATTTTCAAGGTTTCAGATACACAGCAAAATGACTCAGCTGTACCTTTTCAGGTTCTTTTCCATTATAGGTTGTTACACACTATTGAGTATAGTTCCCTGGGCTATACAGTAGGTCTTTGTTGGTTATCTGTTTCATATATTGTAGTGTGTATGTGTTACTCCCAAATTCCCAATTTGCCCCTTCCCCTTTCCCCTTTGGTAATTGTTAAAGTTCTTTTCTATGTCTGTGAGTCTATTACTGTTTTGTAAATGAGCTCATCTGTATTATTTTTTTAGACTCCACATGTAAGTGACATCATATGATATTTACCTTTGTCTAAGTATGGTAAACTCTACCTTTCTTCAAGAATCACTTTTTTTTGGAGTTCCTATTGTGGCTTCGCAAAAATGAATCTGACTAGCATCCGTGAGGACAAGGGTCCCATCCCTGGCCTCGCTCCGTGGGTTAAGGATCTGGTGTTGCTGTGAGCTGTGGTGCAGGTCACAGATGTTGTTCGGATCTGGTGCTGCTGTGGCTGTGGCATAGGCCAGTGGCTAGAGCTTTGATTCAACCCCTATCCTGGGAAACTCCATATACCACAGGTGTGATCCCAAAAAGACAAAAAAAGAAAAAGAAAAAAAAAGGATCACTTTTTTTCAGTACCTCTATGTAGCACTTATAAGGCATAGAAGAAAATGAGTTTATCATCAAACAAGTGGTTAATTTTTTAGAGCAATAGCCTGAAGCACATTACTGTAAGACATGATACATAGCCCCATATCATTTCCACCTGAGTTGAGCTCAGTGTACTGGGTAGTGTCCTTGGGAGGCAGATGGGGGTCTTATTCTCTCTAGGAACTGTGTTACCTGGCACAGAGCAAGCTTTTCATAGAAACTTTTGAATGAATGAATTGTACCCACTTTTGTCTTCTCTGCAACAAACTTAAAAATTAAGATTCCCTTTTCATCTGCCAGCTAGGCTACATCTGAGATACTTCCTCAAACTAGCAGGGTAAGAACGCCCAGAGAATGGAAATTAATTTTCTGAACACTTTTCAAAAGACAAAAATATGAATACGCTCCCTTTCCAAATATAAATTTTTTAGATGAATGCAAATCAAAACTACTATGAGGTACCACCTCACACCAGTCAGCATGGCTATCATTAACAAGTCAACAAATAACAAATGATGGAAAGGGTGTGGAGAAAAGGGTACCCTCCTTCACTATTGGTGGGAATGTAAATTGGTACAACCACTATGGAACACTGTATGGACGTACCTCAGAAAATTAAATGTAGAACTAGCATATGACCCAGCAATCCCACTCTCGGGCATATATCCGGACAAAACTTTCCTTAAAAAAGACACATGCACCCACATGTTCATTGCAGCACTCTTCACAATAGTGAAGACATGGAAACAACCTAAATGTCCATCAACAGATGAATGGATTAAGAAGATGTGGTATATCAAAGTAGCAAAGGAATACTACTCAACCATAAAAAAGAACAAAATAATGCCATTTGCAGCAACAAGGATGGAATTAGAGACTGTCATACTAAGCAAAGTCAGAAAGAGAAAGACAAATACCATGTGATTATCACTTATATCTGGAGTCTGATATATGGCACAAATGAGCTTTTCCACAGAAAAGAAAATCCTGGATGTGGAGAATAGACTTCTGGTTGCCAAGGGGGAGGGGGAGGGAGTGGGATGGACTGGGAGCTTGGATAGGCAAACTATTGCATTTGGAGTAGATAAGCAATGAGATCCTGCTGCGTAGCTCTAGTCACTTGTGATGGAACATGATGGGGGATAATGTAAGAAAAAGAATGTATATATAGGTGTGACTGGGTCACTTTGCTATATAGTCAAAAATTGGCAGAACACTGTAAGCCGACTATAATGGAAAAAATAGTCATTAAAATTTTTTTAAAATTAAGAATATATAAATTTTACCTTAATCCCTCTTATCTAACAGGGGTGAATTTTCCATTTCCATTGGATGAATCATCTGTAGCACACCCCTTGTCCCCTTGGCCTGTATCCTTCAGAGTTAACTAAACACTTTGTCTGTAGGTTTAGACACATGTCTGATTCTAGATTTTGGGAGAAGAGTTGGTCCAGTTATCAGCTAATTGTAATGAAATAAATGAGTTTTTGGACAGCTGACTATATTAAAACCCTGGTCTACCACTTACAAATGTGAAAAGACCTCACATCAAGAAGTCATGGAGGCTTCTTAGAGCCCTATAAACTTTCTATTAGCATCAATTAGGAGGCGTTGTTAATGGGTCTATACAGCACTGATTTATTTCGAGTGTAATGTGCCTGAGAGTGGCCTTGGCCAGGAAATGTGCTAAACATAGAGATACACACTCCATGCCCACTGGGCTCACATAAAAGGGAAAAAATACGCAATAGGGGTTTACCTCAGTGGGGTGAGGCTTGATATTTTCCAGATGGTGACACCACAAGTGAGTTCAATAGAAATATCTTTAGAAAAAAATGCTTGAATATTAAATAAGCAATGAATATACATCAAGCCCTGATCTGCTGCTACATCTCTTTACATCTGGCCTGGGAGTGTCTCTCGTCCCTAGCTGCAGATGGGGTGGTCTCCTCTGTCAGTGGGAGGCCCCATTAGATGTCCCATTAGGAAGATTATTCTGGCAGGGTGAATTCTAGAACTGGAACGTTGTCTGCAAATAAATTCAGGGCTTTTCTTGGGGTGAGGAAGGGGGAAGGAAAAGAAAGCAGCAAAAGAGAGATCTGACTTGGTTGCAGCCGTCAAATTATATGCATTGAGTGTGAAAGAGCAGGCGTTGCTCTCAGAGTCTGGGGGAAGGTCAGTAAACACAACAATTCGGAAGCAGAAGATGGAGGTGGTCAAAATAATGATTGTACCACTAGGCCCTGAGCTGACCAAGACTCCACAGAGTCATTGATAAGATTATTGAAAGGGAGCATGTGTGAGCTATCCAGGGGGCAGGGAGAGGCAAAATCAGGCATGTTATAAGTTTTTGATTTTGGGGGGTTTTTTTGTTTGTTTGTTTTTTTGTCTTTTTGCCATTTCTTGGGCTGCTCCCGGGGCATATGGAGGTTCCCAGGCTAGGGGTTGAATCAGAGCTGTAGCCACCGGCCTACACCATAGCCACAGCCACACCAGATCCGAGCCGGATCTGCAACCTACACCACAGCTCACAGCAATGCCAGATCCTTAACCCACTGAGCAAGGCCAGGGATCAAACCCACAACCTCATGGTTCCCAGTCGGATTCATTAACCACTGAGCCATTCCAGGAACTCCAAGGCATGTTATAAGTTTATATCTAAGGAAGTCAAGGCAGTGATGAGAGTCTCACTGCATTATCTGCTTTGCCATGTGTGTGTGAGTGCAGATGGAGTTCAGTGGGCCCAAGGAGAGGACATGGAGGTACCTGCCTGATCCCCTTCTATGCTCGCTGAGGAAGCATGAGGTCTCTATTCCAGTTTCTGGCTAAAATACATAGTATATAGCATGCTCAAATGCATGCTGCCCAAATCCTAGGTTTTCATGTCAGGGATTATTGGTGGGCCGTTTTACAGATGTGTAGTTAGTTGTGTGCTGCTATCAGCTATTCCAGCCCTGAAGGTTTAAGCCTCATCCACGTGAAAATAGAGTCAAAAGCCTTCCGCATAGTCTTTATTACCATCGGTGAAAGATTATTGAAAGACCTATTGAAATGTCTCTGAAATCCTAACCTCTAGCCGTTATTTCCCAAACTTCTTTAAGATGAGAATTACCTGGGTTACTTCTTAAACCACAAATTGCTGGATTCCAACCCTCATCTACAGAAACAGAATTTTCTGGAAAAGAGACATGGTAATCTATGTACTCAACAAATGTTCTGGGTTCTGGGTGATATTTGTCATCAATTCTCAACCCTGAGCAGCTTCTGAAAAGTGCCTACATCCAAATTCAATTCTAACATGACAGCTCATAGTTCCAAAGGACCTCCAGGAGGAAACCACCTGTTCTCTTCAAGGGTCAGCCCAGAGCTTGCATTGCATCGCTTGCGCATTCTATTGGTCAAAGTAGTCCCAGGCCAGCCCAGATGCACAAGGAGAGGAAATAGGAAAATTAGCAAAAATTCATAGCCATCTTTAATCCAACACATCAAGTAAAACTTTAATTTTCTTTGCCTTTAAAAGCTGGGAGTATAACACCCTGAGCTGTATCCCAAGTTAAATAGGCATAAGATGTAATTAGCTGTACCGATTAATTAGAATGGACGAAAATGTGTCAAAACATGAGGTCCTTGTAAAAATCTAATAAAATGTAATAAAAAGGTAATTAGCACTCTTATGACAAAAAGATTGACAAGCATTCATTCTATAATCCTGATTCCCCACCATAGCCCACCAGCCCTCTGAGGTCTGGCCCCTCCCCACCTCATCACAGGTTGTGCTCCGTCCCTGTCATTGTGCTCCAACCACCTTATCTTCTTCTAGATCTTTCTCTCCAAGTTCTGTCCCATGGTAGGGTCTTTGTGCATGACTTTTCCTCTATATTTCATTTTTTTCATTGTTGACTCTTTCTGAGAAAGAGAGGCCTTCATGTTCCAGCCCATCTAGGTAGGTTCCTCATCCAGCCTTCCCATCAGCAGTCATTCTCTAAGACTGCCCTACTTAGGCTTCTCGCGGTGTTCCTCATAAGCGCCCCTGCCCCTCCCCGCACGTTATTCCATGCAGGTAAGAGATTTACTGTTGAGCTCCTTGCTCTAGCCATAGCGGGCAATCAATATGTGCCTGTTTATTTATTTCCTTTTTACGGCCGCACCCATGGCATATGGAGGTTCCCAGGCCAGGGGTCGAATAGGAGCTACAGCTGCCGGCCTACACCACAGCCACAGCAGTTTGGGATCTGAGCCGCGTCTGTGACCTACACACAACTCATGGCAACGCCGGATCCCCAGCCCACTGAGCAAGGCCAGGAACCGAACCTGTCTTCTCCTGCATCCTAGTGGGATTCATTTCTGCTGTACCACAGTGGGAACTCCAATAAATGCTTATTGAAGGAATGAACCTTCATCTCCGGCATCCCTGGAAAGCTCTGTCACCACCCGTCAGGAGCAGAGGAGGGGACTGTCTTGTTGGAATGATGCCACTCATGACTGGGCATAGACTATGCTGAGAGGGCTAAGCCCTGATCTTGGCAGAATCATTGGCCCACAGAAGTTGCAGGTGAAAAAGCTTGATGGAAAATGTTGTCGAACTATGCGAAGCTGGAAGCTGGGCATTTACAAGCTATGTCACATGGCCAAGCTCCTAGTTCTACCCATCGCCTCTATCCTGTCTGTGCCCTGTATTCATCCCTGTGTTGCTCCATAGACCTTTGAAATCTGGGTGACTTGGTGTGATGCTGAAGAAATAGGAAACTATTCTGCAGCCTGGACTTCGCATTTGGTTTATGGAGTGATCTTCCTCTGGAATCACTTGGGTTGTAAATGAGAGAAACCTACCTAGAGAATGAAATGGAATGAATAATGAGCAACCTCCCAGGCTTTCAGACCTAGAAATCCGGTCACCTGGCCATAGAGTCTGAACAAGGAAAAAGAGACCTGGGATTCCTTCCTTCTTTCTGTGCCTTGTCTCTGCTCTCCCACCTCTCTCTCCAGAGCAGCTGCTTCTGCTTGGGGTGGTTGACCACCTCATAACTTCAACTGACATGTGGAAAAAGGGAAAACTATCAAGAAGGAAGACTTCAGCTCTGACTCCATATGACCTTTGGGCCAACATCATCCATCAGCAGACTGACTCAGTCTCTCTGTCTCCAACTCAAAATGCCCTTGGGAGGGGGATTGGCTCAGCTGGTCTATAAATTGACTCCCCACTGGGTCCCGTGCCTGTTCTTGGTCCAGTCATCTCGGGCCAGATCTCCAAGTAAAAGGGGCAGCTGGGGCTGGAGGCAGGGGTAGGGCTGAGGGAGGGAGGAAAGGGAAATGGACCAAAGAAAACAAAGTTCTCTTGAATGTAACTCTTGTACCACCCCACCTCCAGTGGTACTGTTAAACAGTCTCAGGGATGTGAGAAGAAAGTAAAAATAGCATTGCCATCATTTAAAACAGTTCCTAAATATTGGCCAGATTTACTAAGTCCAGTGAAGTCTTCATTTAAAATAGTAACTGAAATTTTCTAAAGCAGTATAATATTCTTTATGATTCAAGCAGGTTCCATTCTAACCATCTAAAGCTTATTTAGATTTATTCTTTAAAAAAAAATCTTTAAATTCCCTGAATGACTTCAATAGAAACAGGTCAAGTAACATATCATTTGACTTAAATATTTCATAAACTCTGTATGATTTTTATGTTTCAATGTGGTAAGGCAATATATATAGGTATACTTATATATATATATTTGTTCAGTATGCATATAGATCATTCCTTTCTGTGGAGTTAACCAAAGCCTAAGGATTACTTCTAGTGCCGAGTTTTTATAAGTCTTTTTCTTAAGAAACACCTTTGAAAAGAATGAAGTCATGCCTCAGATTGAACCAGAAAGCCACTACGGACACAGAGGTTGGTGGAGATACAGAGCTGAAGGTGTCATAATTTCTTCTGCATCCTTGGTAATACATTCACAGGGGAAAAAAGGAAAACTATTAAGAAGGAAGACTTCAGTCTGGAAGATGAGGTAGTAAAATATCAGTGTATTTCACCCGACTCAAAATGGAAACTCCAGAGTCTAAAGAGAGGTCCCTGTCCCAGCTCTCATGCACTTCCATGAGCATGAACCATGCTGGGTTGTCCTGGACAGAGAATGGGAGGGCTAATTAATCATCATCAGAGGTTTTTTTAGGAAGACTAAGTGAGCGAAGCCTTGTCAAGTACTTGGAATGCTACTCAGGGCATGGCACAGCCTCTGGGAACGTTGGCTCTTGCTAGTTCATTGCTGCCATCCACCCCTTACCTGAGCTGAAAAGGTGGTGCCCACTTGAATCACGTGCTTTGAGCTCTCAGCTCAGCTCGCCTTCCCTCCAGCCAACTCCGTGGTTATGGACCCTGGTACCCTAACTCCTCCCTGTGGAATCAGCACAGGCTCTGGGCATTCTCTGTTCCACAACTTTGAACCTGCAAGCTGCCAGCTTCCCTATGTTTGAAATCACTAGGAGGCATGAGTGGTGAGAACTGTCACACAAATGTGTCTCCACTTCCTCATGAAGTCAAATATTTAGATTCTAAAGGAAGTGTAACTTCTTCTCAGCTGCCTCTCCTCTTAACCACCTTGGAGTGGCAGGAGGGTAAAGAACCTCACAGAAGAATGGAATCCCAAAGAAACGGCTATAGGAGCTGAGAGAAGCCAGAAATTCCATATATTTAGGGCTCCCTTGTGAAAACACAACAACAAAAATAAAAATGCCTCCCGCTGCGTCAACATCTCTATTCCACTGATGTCCCCTCCGCCCCCCTCACCCCACCATTCACTTTAAAAACAAATGGAAAAGCTGAGTGTTGATGACAGTCCCTGGGGGTTAGAGTAGGTCCCTCCTGGTACAGGAGAGGCGTGGTGCTCTTTCACAAAAGACAGCTCTGTCTTGACTGACAAGCCCTTAAAAACCACAAGTCACTGCTGGTGTGTGTGTGTGTGTGTGTGTGTGTGTACATTCAAGCTCATGGGGCGGTAGGAGGGGGACTCGACAAGAGTCTGCATTTGATTTGCAGGATTATGAACTGTCTTGAATGTTTTGAGAAAAGTTTGAAGATTCGGTGGATATTTAAAAATTAGATGTTTTATTTGAGGGACATTTAAGAATCAAGAATTGGTTATCTGGGAAACATTTAGGCCCGACTCTGTCCTTAGCTATTTTCAAGAATCATCTTTATTTCCAGGAAGTTTGAAGTTTTTTAAAAGAGGAATTTGCTCCTGAAACTCAGGGATAACAGTGCGTGTGGTCTTGACTGTAAAGACAAGAATAAGACAAGTGAAAAATCTCAAATACTGCTTGAAGTTCTTGAACTAGATGGCCATATCTTCCACTGAAAATGTGAGATTCTACATGTTGTATAAGTATTTTGAAACATCGTACTAACTCTTGGAGTATGTGGGACAATGTTTTCTCCTTTTAAGTGTTTTTTTTTATTTTTTTTAACAATTTAATAAATGTGATTACTATCTCATTTTAGTCTTCTTTGATTACTAAGGAGGCCATACATCTTTCTGTGTGTGTATTTCCCTTCCTGTGAATTGTTTGTACATGTTGTTTTATATTGGAATTTGGGGGTTTTGTTGTTGTTGTTGTTTTTGTTTTGTTTTGTTTTTAGCCATGCCCACAGCATGTGGAAGTTCCCAGGCCAGGGATGGAACCCGAGCTACAGCAGTAACAACGCTGGGCCCTTGACTGCTAGGCCACCAGGGAACTCTTATTTTGGAGTTTTAAGGGTTTTTTCCCTTAGTATTTCATAGGTCCTCTTTTATTAATTGTGGAATATTTCAGACATATAGAAACTAGCAGATACATTTACAGCCCTTTTTATAAACTTCTTGGATCCCACTTTCCACCCCGTCTTCCAGAGGTAACCACTTTCATTTGCTGTATATCTTTCCATTTCACATTTTAGTAGTTTTAGTCTTTTAGTCATCATACACAGACACGCAGAATATTGATTCGTAAGTTTTAAAATTTTATGAGTGATAATATACCAAACTTAGCATTCTGCAGCTTGCTTTTTTAAAATTCGATATTATGTTGCTGAGATTTATCCATTTTGACAAACTGTAAGAACCAGTTCATTCTTTTTAATGGCTAAATTGAATTCCACTGTATGAACTACCATAAGTCATTTACTGTATAGTAAAGGACATCTTTATATGATTTATTTAAGTAGTATAAAGTAGCTGTTTATATGATTATATGTATTAAACCTACTTCTGGTTGAGGTGTGTGTGTTAGTTACACAGGTATTTCCCCCATGTATTCTTATTTTAATTACTTTTATTTTTAGAGAAGTATAAACTTTTTTATAGAGTTAAAATTGGGATTTCTTTTTTCTGTGCTTTCTTCTATTGCTTCAAAGTGTACAGTATATTCACCCCTCCAGAGAGGAAGAAGTATTCTTCATATTTTATATTTTTCAGTGATTTTTCTTTCTTTTTAGTTTATTTATTTTATTTTTTTTTAATTTTTTATTTTTTTAATTTTTTTTTTTATTTTTTGGGCCGCACCCATGGCATATGGAAGTTCCTGGGCTATGGATCGAATGGGAGCTGTACCCGCTGACCTGCACCACAGCCACAGCAATGTGGGATCTGAGCCACGTCTGTGACCTACACCACAACTCATGGCAATGCCGAATCCTTAACCCACTAAGCAGGGCCAGGGATCAAACCCGCATCCTCATAGTTATTAGTTGGGTTCATTTTCGCTGTACCACAATAGGAACTCCTCTTTTTTAGTTTCATTCTTTAGGTACTGTTAAAACTGGGAGGAGGGGGAATGATAGGAACACACATAAATTGCGCCCCCATATACTAATCAGCTGTCCTAGCAGGGTTTATTAAATTCTACCTTTCTTTGGTTATAACTTCTTTATCACATAGCCTTATGTATGGTAAGATTTATTTCTGGTCTTTATATGGATAGCTTTTGTGTTATTTCAGTATTTAAATCCTATTTTGTTGTTATTGTTTTAAAATATATTTTCCGGGAGTTCCCTTCGTGGCGCAGTGGTTAACGAATCCGACTAGGAACCATGAGGTTGCGGGTTCGATCCCTGCCCTTGCTCAGTGGGTTAACGATCCGGCGTTGCCGTGAGCTGTGGTGTAGGTTGCAGACGCGGCTCGGATCCTGCGTTGCTGTGGCTCTGGCGTAGGCCGGTGGCTACAGCTCCGATTGGACCCCTAGCCTGGGAACCTCCATATGCCACGGGAGCGGCCCAAGAAATAGCAAAAAAGACAAAAAATAAAATAAAATAAAATAAAATATATTTTCCGAGGAGTTCCTGTCATGGGTCAGTGGTTAACAAATCTGACTAGGAGCCATGAGGTTGCAGGTTCGATCCCTGGCCTCGCTCAGTGGGTTAAGGATCCGGTGTTGTCATGAGCTGTGTGGTGTAGGTTGCAGACATGGCTCAGATCCCGAGTTGCTGTGGCTCTGGTGTAGGCCGGCAACAACAGCTAGGATTAGACCCCTAGCCTGGTAACCTCCATATGCCATGGGTGTGGCTCTAGAAAAGACAAAAAGACAAAAAAAAAATAATAATAAAATAAAAATAAAAAGATAAAATATATTTTCTGAGCTGACAGCCCCCATTGCTCCTCTTTCTCAAATTATATTTTGATATTCCTACTCATTTATATTTCTTGGTAATTTTATTAAAATTTCATGGAAAATGGTACTGGCTTTTTTTTTTTTTTTTTTTTTTTGAGGTTGGGTTAAAACTAAGCATTAATTGGAGTTCCCGTCGTGGCTCAGTGGTTAATGAATCCGACTAGGAACCATGAGGTTGCAGGTTCAATCCCTGGCTTTGTTCAGTAGGTTAAGGATCTGGCGTTGCTGTGAGTTTGGTGTAGGTTGCAGATGTGGCTAGGATTCTGCATTGCTGTGGCTGTGGCTTAGGCTGGTGGCTACAGCTCTGATTCGACCCCTAGCCTGGGAACTTCCATATGCCATGGGAGCAGCCCAAGAAATGGCAAAAAGACAAAAACAAACAAACAAATAAAAACTATGCATTAATTTGGGAGAATTGATATTTCCTCTGTTTTACTCTTCACTCCAGGGAAGTTTCCAGGTAGTTCTTTTATACAGTCACCTACAAAAGTGCTATTTCGACTGATTACTTAAAATATTTCTTCATCTCATTTTTATTTAACTTGTAACATGCAAAATTTCCAAAATAATATCGATGTTATTAAAGCCAACTCTATTCTGGATTTTCAAAAGAGCATATGAAATTTATCTTTGCAAAATTTGGATACTGGCTTAAGGAAGTATCCTCTTTTCTGTTATCCTTTAATGTTTTTATGTAAACCTCCACTAAGTGACCACATTCCTTCTTAATGACTCATACAATTATTTTATATATATATATTTATTATAGTTGATTTATCATGTTCTGTCAATTTCTGCTATACAACAAAGTGACCCAGTTATATATAGGTGTACATATATATAACATTCTTCTCACATTATCCTCCATCATGTTCCATCACAAGTGACTAGATATAGTTCCTTGCACTATACTGCAGGAACTCATTGCTTATCCACTCCACATGCAATAGTTTGCATCTACTAACCCCAAACTCCCAGTCCATCCCACTCCCTCCCCCTCCCCGTTGGCAATCACAAGTTTGTTCTCCATGTCCATGAGTTTGTTTCTTTTCTGTAGATAGGTTCATTTGTGCCTTATATTAGATTCCAGATGTAAGTGATATCATATGGTATTTGTCTTTCTCTTTCTGACTTATTTTACTTATTGTGAGAATCTCTAGTTCCATCCCTGTTCCTACAAATGGCATTATTTTGTTCTTTTTTACGGCTGAGTAGTATTCAATTGTGTATTTGTACCACAACTTCTTAATCCATCTGTCAATGAATATTTAGGTTGTTTCCATATCTTGACTATTGTGAATAGAGCTGTAATGAACATAGGGGTGCGTGTATCATTTCGAATGAAAGTGTTGTCCAGATATATGCCCAGGAGTGGGATTGCTAGATCACGTGGTAGTTCTATATTTACTTTTCTGAGGTACCTCCATACTGTTTTCCACAGTGGCTGTATCACTTTGCATTCCCACCAACAGTGAAGGAGGGTACCCTTTTCTCCAAAACCTCTCCACCATCTGTTATGTGTAGATTTACTAATCATGGCCATTCTGACTGGTGTGGAGTGTGAAAACAACCTCATTGTAGTTTTGATTTGCATTTCTCTAGTAATTAGTGATGTTGAGCTTTTTTTGTTGACTATCCATATGTGTTCTTTGGAGAAATGGCTATTCCAGTCTTCTGCTCATTTTTCAATTGGGTTATTTGTTTTTTTGCTGTTGAGTTGTATGAGTGGTTTGTATATTTTGGAGATTAAGCTCTTGTTGGTTCCATAGTTTGCAGCTATTTTCTCCCATTCTGTAGGTTGTCTTTTTGTTTTTCTTATGGTTCTCTTTGTTGTGCAAAAGCTTGTAAGTTTGATTAGGTCCCATTGGTTTAATTTGTTTTTATTTCTATTGCTTTGGGAGACTGACCTAAGAAAACATTTGTAAGTTTGATGTCAGAGAATATTTTGCCTATGTTCTCTTCCAGGAGTTTGATGGTGTCTTGTCTTATGTTTAAGTTTTTAAGCCATTTTGAGTTTATTTTGGTGCATGGTGTGAAGGTGTGTTCTAGTTTCATTGATTTGCGTATAGCTGTCCAGGTTTCCCAGCAATACTTGCTGAAAAGACTGTCTTTTTCCCATTTTATATTCTTGCCTCCTTTGTCAAAGATTAATTGAACAAAGGTGTCTGGGTTTACTTCTGGGTTCTCTATTCTGTTCCATTGGTCTGTATGTCTGTTTTTGTACCAGTACCACTGTCTTGATTACTGTAGCTTTGTAATATTTTCTGAAGCCTGGGAGAGCTATGCCTCCTGCTTGGTTTTTGTTCATCAGAGTTGTTTTGGCCATTCTGTGTCTTTTATGGTTCCATGTAAATTTGTAGATTGTTTGTTCTAGTCATGTGAAAAATGTCATGGGTAATTTGATAGGGATTGCACTGAATCTGTAGATTGCTTTGGGTACTATGACCATTTTAACAATATTAATTCTTCCAATCAGGAGCATGGAATATCTTTTCATTTCTTTGAATACTCTTTAATTTCTTTGATTAATATTTTATAGTTCTCAGCATATAAGTCTTTTACCTCCTTGGTCAGCTTTTTTTCCTAGGTATTTCATTTTTGAGGGTGTTGTGATTTTAAATGGTGTTGTATTTTTGTATTCCTTTTCTAATATTTCATTGTCAGTATACAGAAATGCAACCAATTTCTGAATGTTAATCTTGTATCCTGCTATTTTGCTCATTTTGTTGATCAGCTCAAATAGTTTTTGTGTGGAGTCCCTAGGATTTTCTATATATAGTATCATGTCATCTGCATTGAGTGACAGTTCTACCTCTTCTCTTCCAATTTGGATACGTTTTATTTCTTTTGTTTGTCTGATTCCTGTGGCTAGGACTTCCAATACTGTGTTGAATAAAAGTGGTGAGAGTGGGCATCTGTGTCTTGTTCCAGGTTTTAGCAAGAAGGCTTTCAGCTTTTCTCTGTTGAGTGTTATATTGGCTGTGGGTTTGTCATAAGTGGCTTTTATTGTGTTAAGTTATGTTCCCTCTATACCCACTTTGATAAGAGTTTTTATCATGAATGGATGCTTTTTCTGCATCTATTGAGATGATCATGTGGATTTTGACTTTTCTTTTGTTAATGTGGTATATGATGTTGATTAATTTGTGTATGTTGAATCATCCTTGTGAACTTGGGATGAGTCCACTTGGTTGTGGTGTTATGATCTTTTTTATGTGTTGGTTGGAATTTGTTGGCTAAAATTTTGTTGAGAATTTTGCATCTATATTCATCAAATATATTGGCCTATAATTTTCTTTTTTGGTAGTATTATTGTCTGTTTTTGGTATTAGGGTGATGATGAGTTCTTAGAATGTCTTTGGGAGTGTTCCTTCCTCTTCAGTGTTTTGGAAAAGTTTAAGAAAGATGGGTATAAGTTCTTTGTATGTTTGGTAGGATTTGCCTGTGAAGCCATCTGGCCCTGGACTTTTGTTTGTAGGAAAAGGTGTTTTTTATTACATATTCAATTTCATTTCTAGTAATTGGTCTGCTCAATTGATCTACTGCTTCTTGATTCAGTTTTGGTGGGCTGTATGTCTCTAGAAATTTGTCCATTTCTTCTAGGTTGTCAAATTTGTTGGCATATAATTATTCATAGTATTCTCTTCCTTTTTTTTTTTTTTTTGTATTTTTGCAGTATCCATTGAGATTTCTTATTTCATTTATTGGAGTTCTTTCTTTGAATCTGGCCAGAGGTTTGTCAATTTTGTTGCTACTTTCAAGGAACCAGCTCTTGGTTTTATTGATTTTCTCAATTGTTTTTTGAATCTCTGTTTTGCTGATTTCCTCTCTGATCTTTATGATTTCCTTCCTTCTGCTGACTTTAGGTTTTGTTTATTCTTCTTTTCTAATTCTTTCAGGTGGAAGGTTAAGTTGTCGATTTGAGATTTTTCTTCTTTTTTGAGGAAGACCTGTATTGCTATGAAATTCTCTCTAAGCACTGCTTTTGTGGCATCCCATAGATTTTGAATGGTTGTGTTTTCATTATCATTTGTCTCGAGGTATTTTTAATTTTAATTTCATTTTTTGCTTTTTAGAGCCTCACCCATGGCTTATGGAAGTTCCCAGTCTAATGGTCAAATGGGAGCTAAAGCTGCTGGCCTACACCACAGCCACAGCAATGTGAGATCCAAGCCATGTCTGAGACCTATACCATAGCTCAGGCCAACACCAGATCCCTGACCACTGAGTGAGGCCAGGGATCAAACTTACATCCTCATGAATACTAGTTGGTTTGTTTCTGTTTCACCACAATGGGAACTCCTCAGGGTATTTTGTGATTTCCCTTTTGATTCCCTCACTGACCCAGTTTAATTTTTTTTTTTTTTGTCTTTTTAGGGCTGCACTCATGGCATATGGAGGTTCCCAGGCTAGGGGTTGAATCAGAGCTGTAGCCACCGGCCTACGCCAGAGCCACAGCAACGTGGGATCCGAGCCACGTCTGCAACCTACACCACAGCTCACGGCAACGCCGGATCGTTAACCCACTGAGCAAGGGCAGGGACCGAACCCGCAACCTCATGGTTCCTAGTCGGATTCATTAACCACTGCGCCACGACGGGAACTCCCAACCCACTGTTTTTTTAGCAGCATGTTTAGTCTCCATGTAGTCAGTTTTTTCTCATTTCTTTTCCTTTGGTTGATTTCTAGTTTCACGCCATTGTGGTCAAAGATATTTGAAATAATTTCTATACACTTAAATTTGTCAAGGTTTTTGTGCCCCAGTATGTGGTCAATCCTTGAGAATGTTCCATGTGTGCTTGAAAAGAATGTATATTCTGATTTTTTTGGAAGTAATTGTCCTGAAAATATCAATTAAGTCTAACTTTTCTATTGTGTCATTTAGGATCTGTATTGCCTTATTGACTTTCTATCTAGAGATCTCTCCATTGATGTCAGTAGGGTGTTAAAAGTCTCCTACTCTTGTTGCATTCCCATCAATTTCTCCTTTAATGTCTTAGTATTTGTTGTACATATATGGGTGTTCCTATGTTAGGGGCATATATATTGATGAGTGTAATATTCTTCTCTTGAATGGATCCTTTTATTATTAAACAGTGTCCTTCTTTGTTTTCTTTATGGTCTTCGTTTTAAAGTCTATTTTGTCTGATATGAGTATTGCAACTTCTGTTTTCCTGTCTTTTCCATTCACATGAAATGTGTTTTTCCATCTCCTCACTTTCAATTTATATGTGTCCTTTGCCCTAAGGTGAGTCTCTTGTAGGCAGAATATTGCAGGCTCTTGTTTTTTGTTTTGTTTTGTTTTTATCCAGTCTGCCACTTTCTTTTGATTGGAGCATTCAGTCCATTGACATTTAAGGTAATTATTGATAAATATGTATTCATTGCCATTTTTAACCCTGTTTTACAGTTGATTCTGTTTCTCCTTTGTTCCTTTCTTTTTTGGTTGGATGATTTCCTTTTATTCTATGCTTGTGTCCTCTTCTTTTTAGTTTTTGTGAATGTATTATTTGGCTTTTATTTGTGGTTGTCCTGTTTTTCAAGTATGTTAACCCCTTCCTATATCTGCTTGTTTTAGCCTGATAGTCATTTAGGCTCAAAAACATTTTTAAAAAATTAGTCTAGATTTTCTTCCTTCCTTCCTCATATTTTATGATTTTGATGTCCTTTTTTAACATCTTCGTGTTTATCCTTTTGCTGTTCCTTGTGATTATCATCACTTTTACAATAGGTTTTTTTTTTTTCCTTTCAGATCTGTATACTGGCTTATTTAAGTGATTACTTTCCAGTTGTGATTTCCTCTATCCTGTTTCTTCTTGCTTCTTTTTTATTTAGAGGAGCCTTTTCAGTATTTCTTTTAGAATGGGTTTAGTGTTGTTATCTTTCAGTTTTTGTTTGTTGGAGAAATTCTTTATTTCTCCTTCTATTGTAAATGATATTCTTGCTGGGTAGATTATTATAGGCTGCACAATTTCCCCTTTTAGAACTTTGAATATATCTTGCCACTCTCTTCTGGCCTGTAGTGTTTCTGTAGAGAAATCAGCTGATAGCCTTATGGAAGTTCCCTTATAAATAAGTCTTTGTTTTTCTCCTGCCGCCTTTAGAATCCTATCTTTAACTTTTGCCATTTTTATTATAATATGTCTTAATGTGGGCCTGTTTGGGTTCAATGTGTTCAGGCCCCCCTCTGCTTCCTCCTGATAATTTGTTTCCTTTAGATTCGTAAAGTTTTCAGCCATAATTTCTTCAAATATATTTTCAATCCCCTTTCCTTCTTCTTCTCCTTTTGGAATCCCATTATGTGTAGATTGGCCCACTTTATAATATCCCATAGACCTCTTATATTGGTTTCATGTTTTTTCATTTGGTTTTTCTGTCATCCTGGGTAATTTCCATTATTCTATCTTCCAAGTCATTTATTTGTTCCTCTGCATTATTCATTCTGCTCTTCAGTGCCTTTAACTCAGCTTGTGTCTCTGCAAATGAATTTTCTAACTTTTCTTGGCTCTTCCTTATATTTTCTAGTTCCTTTCTAAAGTAATCTGCATTACATTCATATTCATTCTTAATTCCTTCATATTCACTCTTAATTCTTTCAGTATTATCACTATCTCCTTTTTGAACCTGTTAGACTGCAGAGGTCTGTTTCATTATTTGCTCAACTTTAGGGGAATTCTCCTGTTCTTTTAACTAGGAATGGTTCCTGAGCTTCTTCATTTTGCTGATATATGTTTTTTATTCTGTGAGTTCAGGGAAAACAACTACTGTAGTCTTGGGTGGCTATTTATATATGAGAGTGTCCCTGGGTATCTTGTGAGGGCTTACTATTTATTTTTGGCATGAAGGCTGCTTTGCTGTCTCTTTCATCAGTGTGAGCAGGCTGTTATGCCCTTGATAAGGTGCTGTGAATGCTTCCAGGGAGATGGAGGCAATGGGCAGGGTTAGTACCCAGTCCTTGATTGCTGGGCCCTTGACAGTAACAAGGACCTGTGGGAAGGTGGCTCAAGCTACTCCTAGTTCCAGGGCCCCAGAATGTGGCAGTGACCTTAGGCAGGTATAGGCAGAGCCCAGAGCATTTGGCAATGGCAGCGACAGGGTGTGTGTGTTCCTAGAGGAGTGGGAACAACAATGGGTGGTGCTTGGTTGCAGTGCCCTTCTCTGTGTTGATCTCTGAGGGGACTGAGGCTGTAGGTAGTGCCTGTTCATGGACTCTTAGTGGTGACGGGTCATGCCTACCCCTGAAGTTTGAGATGACCAAATTTGCCCCTGCCGTCTGTAGACCACATAAGAGGCACCCCATCATGCTTAGCCTGGGCAGGAGGCACTGCTGCCTGTATCCTGCACAAGAGGGGCCTATTGTCAGCAGCCCATGCAAGAAGCACCTTGTCACCCATAGCCTCCCCTCAAGAGTCCATGCAGGTGCAGGAAAGCTATTCCTATGGTGATATGCCCCTCGTCCTCTTACCCTCCCAACAATGGTGCCTTGCTTCTTCTGTGGGCCCAGACTTCCTCCTGAGTTCCCTCATCTGTGACACTCTGCTCCCCAGGCCTTGCTGTACCCATCCCTAGACCCTCAGGCTGCCTCCACACCACCAACCCTAGTCCTCTCCCCAGAGCTGACCTCCAGAGCCTAAGTCTCGGCACCCAGCCCCACTCCGAGTGTCTCAGCCTGTGGTGTCCTGGGAGGTGGTACTGGTGGTCTGTGCGGCTCTCTCTCAGCTTTGCCCTCCCCAGTCCAGCTACTACCTTTTTTTCTGAGGCTTCAAAGTCCCTCCATCTCAGCTGATCTCCTTGTCAGTAAGCCAGGATGTGGATTCCTTTTCTCTTTCACAGCTCCCTCTCAGGAGTACTAGTCCCATACTGATTCCTTTCTCTCTCTCTTTTTTTTTTCCTTTTGATCTGCCCAGTTGTGTGGAGGGTTTCTTACCTTTTTTGGAGGTTTAAGGTCTGCTGCCAGCATTCAGTAGATGTTCTGTGCAAATCGTTCTGCAGGTAGGCTTTTTTTTTTTTTGGATGTGTTTGTGGGAGAAGCTCTAACTCATCTGCCATCTCGATCTCACCTCTCTGTGACTCATACATTTAACTCACTATATTTTATAAATTTTTCTAAACTACAATATTCTTGAAAATTTGGAGATAAATATATTTTATATATTATTCTTTGTATTCAACATATAATGTTCAATACTCTTGACCCAAATTTTGCATTTTCAGAATATCTATCATTTTGTTTGCTTGCATTTTTTGGGTTTGGTTATCAGAATTGTGTTGGCTTATCAGATAATTTGGGTACCTTTGCAGGCATGTGCGTGTAGAGGAACATCAGTCAATGTGACAATGTGGCTTCCGTCTGCTGGAGTGACATCTTATTGTTGAATTTGGGGTGCAGCAGGCCCCTACCGCCTTCCCTCCTCTTGGGCATCAGTCTGCCCACAGAGAACATGTTTTCTGATCTACAACTCTTGACTCCACATTTTACAAGACAAGCTCCATGTGGGGAGCATATGGTAATTCATTGCTGCCTGTGACAGAGGGATCGTTCTAATTCTTAGGTTTAGTTCTGAAAGATCTATGGTTGTCACACATCTAAGCCACATCCTCTGACATAGCATTTATTAGCAATAGAGCTACTATGTTGATTTCCGTCTGTCTAATTTCCTTGCCTATCTCTCAATTAATTAACTATGACTTTTAATGAGGGGCAGGGGCCCCCTCAAATTCCAACAGTGCAATATCTGTTTAAAAGTAATTCCAGAAAGAGAGAATAAGATGAATGGAAGTAAAACAGTAATCGATGGTAATGGCTACACAATTCTGTGAATATACTAAAACCATTGATGTGTACATTTTATTTTATCATTATTACTATTATTATTATTTGCTTTTTAGGGCCATATGGAAATTACCAGGCTAGAGGTTGAATCAGAGCTACAGCTGCTGGCTACACCACAGCCACAGCAATGTAGGATCTGAGCCACATCTGTGACTTATACCATAGCTCATGGCAATCCCAGGTACTTAATGCACTGAGAGAGGCCAGGGATCAAACCCACATGCTCATGGATACGAGTTGGGTTCATTTTCACTGAGCCACAATGGGAACCCCTAAAGTGTACACTTTGAATTTTATAGTATGTAAATTATATGTCAGTAAAGATGCTATTAATAAAAGGTAATGGATGCATTCCCTATGGTTCAGCAGGTTAAACATCCAGCATTGTCACTGTAGTGGCTCAGGTAGCAGCTGTGGCAAGGGTTCATTCTCTGGCCCAGGAACTTCCATGTTCCACAGAAATGGCCACAAAAAAAAAAAAAAAAAATCAGAGGTAACAGAAGTCACAAATTGATTCAGAAATTACACTAAGTCAAAATGAAGCCATCCCCAGGCAGATCACCATGAAAGAGAAACTCTTAAGACATAGAAAAGACCTTAAAAGCTACCAGAAAGAAAGGTAGGTAATCTATATGAGAATGGCAATTAGGTTAGCAGACTTCTCAACAGAAGCCTGAAGGCCTGGAATAACAATTGCAAAGCACTGACAACTAGAATTCTACACCAGCTAAAACACTAGGTCAAAAGTCAAAGTGAAATAAAGACCTTCTCAAAGTGAGGTAATTAGCCATTGATGCATCTCTCCTGAATAAACCCAAAGTAGAAAGAAGGACATAAGACAAGAGCAGAAATAGATCAAAGACAAGTCAACTTAAAGAGAATCATCAAAGCCAGTAATAGATTGGGAGTTCACATCGTGGCTCAGTGGTTAACAAATCTGACTAGGAACCATGAGGTTGCAGGTTCGATCCCTGGCCTCACTCAGTGGATTAAGGATCCAGCATTGCTGTGATCTGTGGTGTAGGTTGCAGACGCAGCTCGGATCCCGCATTGCTGTGGCTCTGGCATAGGCCGGTGGCTACAGCTCCTATTCAACCCCTAGCCTGGGAACCTTCATATGCTGCAGGAGCTGCCCAAGAAATGGCAAAAGGACAAAAAAAAAAAAAAAGAGTCAGTAATAGATTATTTGAAAAATAAAATAAAATAAAACGGACAAACTTCAAGATTGATCTAAAAAGAGAAAAAAACACACAGATACAAAAATTGAGACTCAAAAGCAGGCCTACCTGAAAATTAAGATTTTTTTTTTTTAAATTGAAGGATAATTTTTTTTTTTTTTTTTTGCTTTTGCTTTTTAGGGCCTTACCTGAGGCATATGGAGGTTCCCAGCCTAGGGATCAAATCAGAGAGGTAGGGGCCAACCTACATACACCACATCCACAGCAACACGGGAGCTGAACCAAGTCTGTGAACTATACAACAGCTCACAGCAATACCAGATCCTTAACCCACTGAGCAAGGCCAGGGGTTGAACCTGCATCCTCATGGATACTAGTTGGATTCATTTCTGCTGCACCACAACGGGAACTCCTAAAGGATAACTTTTAACAAGCCATTAAATTTGAAACCTTAAAAAAAGCCCTCTGCCAAATTTAAACCTTTAACAAAATAATCATTAATCCTAGAAAAATGTAAGTTATCCAAGCTACAGATAAAATTTAAAACACCTGAATAGATTATTAGCCATTAAAAATTGAATCGTTAGTTTAAAAACTTATAATCATTTAAGGAACTCTCATCCAGGTATTATTCAAACTATTCCAAAGAAAGGTGGGAATGTCATTTTATTTATGACTTCTGGGTCCTCATCCTCACTTCTCAACTATTTTGGCTCCTGCCTCTCTGTCCACCTTTCTCCTATCTTCATTCTTAGGGACTCCCATATACACTTGGGTGGCCCTTCCAATGGTCTAAACACTCCGTTCCTCGTGCTCCCCTCCTCCAGGGCTCTTGTCCTCCACCTGTTCACCCTTGTAACTGGAACCCGCCACAAATTCAATGTCATGCAGCCCCTCTCTAACCACCACCTCCACGCACCTCCTGGTATCTTTCCAGCTCCTTTCCAGTACCCTGAACTCAAAAACCCTTGGACCTATCAGTACCCTCATCCATTTTTTTTTACTGCTTTTCATGCCCTGATGCTCTCCTCCCTTCCCACCTCACCCGTCTTGAAATCCTTCCATGCCACTCCCCCTTACTCCTTAGTCCCACTCACTTGGCAAAACCACAATCTAGTTAAATCCAACTTTCCACCTCCTCTGAGCCAGCCAAAGAAAAATGCACACCCAGTCTGAAGGATCATAAACTTCACGTGAGCCCTAATTGCTCCTGGCAGACATAGGATATTTCCTAGGCCGTTTACCTCTTACTCTCATACTTGACTATTTCACACCTTTTCCTTTGTTCTCAAATTTCCAACACCTCATCCCACCTCCTTACCCACTAAACACCTTGCTTTCCACCTCCCCGAGAAAACGGAAGCAATCAGAACTTCTGATACTACCTTAGCCCTCTTCCTGGTCTAAGGGCCACATATTCTGTCTTCTAATCTGCTACTATAAAGGAACTAGCCACATTTGCATCTGGAGTCAATCCCTCCACTTCAGAATCAGATATTATTTCCTCTGATCTAAGGGCTAGTAATGGACATCTCTCCAGCAATTGCTCACTGTCTCTCCCTACTGGATCATTTCTACTAGCATGTGGCTATTTCGTCCATCTTTTTTTTTTTTGGTCTTTTTAGAGCTGCATCTGTGTCACATGGAAGTTCCCAGGCTAGCAGTCAGAACTGCAGCTGCCAGCCACAGCCACAGCCACAGCCACATGGGATCCAAGCAGTGTCTGCAACCTACATGACAACTCATGGGAACACCAGATTCTTAACCCACTGAGCAAGGCCAGGGATCAAGCCTGCATCCTCATGGATACAAGTTGGGTTCATTACCACTGAGCCACAACAGGAATTCCTATTTCTTCCATCTTGGAAGAAACTTTCTCTAGACCTTACCAGCTCCCCTCAGTTTCTCTGCTCATCGTTGCGGCAGAATTCCTTCCAAGTGTTGGCTACACTCCCTCCCATTCCTTTACCCCTATTCTCTTTGAGGTGGAGATTTCCATCAGGTTTTCCCCTGCATCACTCTACTGAAAACACACTTTTCCAGTCTCAGCAGTTTTTAAAAACAGTGGATCACTCCCTTTTCCTTGTTAGCCTTTCTTTACTCAGTTTCTAAGATATTTCACTCTGTCTTTCCTCCTGCATCACTGTTGACACCTCAGTCTGCTTAGTTGGTTCTTTCTCTTGTCCCTGACTTCTCAACATTGGAGCGTCACAGCGCTCAGCCCTTATCCTCTCCTCTATGTGTATACTTGTTCCTCCACCGTTCTCATTTAGTCACATGGCTTTACATGCTGTCAACATGCCACAGTTGCCAACCTCCCCTTTCCAGATCTCACCTCTCCCCTGTGCCCCAAGCTCATCCAGCCAACTGGAGCCAATGCCACTAGGGCATCTAATAGAAACCTCAGCTTAACATGGGAAGCATGGAAATTCTGGTCTTCTCCTGGGAACCTGTTCTACCCCAGTCTGCCCTATCTCAGTTGTTAGTGATGTCATCTATCTAGTAGCTCAACCCTCAACCCTCATAGTCTAACACCCCTTTTCTCCTAAGATTCCACATCCAATCCATCAGGAAATCCCATTGGTAATACCTCAAAATATATCTAAAATCTGACCATTTATCACCAATTCCACTGCTATTGCCCTGCCCTGAACTCGTCTCTCTCACCTAGACTCTAACAGCCTCCTGATTGGTCCCCTGCCTCATCCTCACCCTTCCAGAAATCCCTTAAAAAGTAAGCAGTAAGTCATGGGTTTTCTCTACTCAAGCCCACAAGGCAGAAGGCTTACACGCCACACACACCCCCATACATTATCTTGGTTTCATCTCTGACCTCCTCTTCAACCCACCTCTGCTCCATCACTCCACTCCTGCCACACCAGCCTACCCGCTATTCCTCCAGTAGCCAGGTTCCTGCCTTAGAGCTTTTGCTGTCGCTGTTTCCTCTGCCTGTAATGCTCTCCTCCAGCTACCTGCCTGGGTAACGCCCTCACTTCAGCTTTTGGGCCAAATGTCATCTCAAACACGTCTTTTCTAAAAATGGCAAGCAAGGGAGTTCTTCCTGTTGTGGCTCAGCTGGTTAAGAATCCGACTTGTATCCATGAGGATGCGGGTTTGATCCCTGGCCTCACTCAGTGGGTTAAGGATCTGGTGTTGCCTCAAGCTTCAGTGTGGGTCACAGACGCAGCTCGGATCTGGTGTTGCCCTGGCCGTGGTGTCAGCTGCTGCTCTGATTTGACCCCCAGCCCAGGAACTTCCATATGCCGCAGGTGTGCTTCTAAAAAGAAAAAAATAAATAAAAAATAGGAAAATAGAAATTGCAAGCAAACTTACCACCACCATTACACTCCTAATCACTGTGCCCTGATTTATTTATACGGGCTTTCTTGAGATATAATTCACATACCATGAAATTTACTCATTAACAGTATACAAGTCAATGGTATTTATTATATTCACAGAATCACTGCAATCAATTTTAGAACATTTTCATCACCCTCCCCCCAAAACCCCTGTACCCCTTACAGTCATTCCCCATCTCCCCCCACCCCCTTCCTTTAGCCCCTGGCAACCACTAATCTACTTTTATGTCTATGGATTTGCCTCTTCCACATATTTTATATAAATGGAGTCATAGTCATATGCTTTGTAACTGGCTTCTGTCACTTAGCATTAAGTATTTAAGTTTCCTCCATGTTGTCGCGTGTATTAGAACTTCATTTCTTTTTTTTTTTTGGTCTATTTGTTATTTCTTGGGCTGCTTCCGCAGCATATGGAGGTTCCCAGGCTAGGGGTCTAATCGGAGCTGTAGCCACCGGCCTACACCAGAGCCACAGCAACGCGGGATCCGAGCCGCATCTGCAACCTACACCACAGCTCACGGCAACGCCGGATCGTTAACCCACTGAGCAAGGGCAGGAATCGAACCCGCAACCTCATGGTTCCTAGTCGGATTCGTTAACCACTGCGCCACGACGGGAACTCCAGAACTTCATTTCTTTTTATGGCCAAACAAAATAGACCATATTTCATTTATCCATTTGTCCGTTGATAGACACTTGGACTTTTCCATGTTAGGGCTATTATGAAAAATGCTGCTACCAACATTTGTGTACAAGCTTTTGTGTGGACATAAGTTTTCATTTCTCTTGGGTACACACTTAGGAGTAGAATTGCTGGGCCTTAACATAACTCTGTATTTAATCTTTTGAGTAATTGACAGAGTGTTTTCCAAGGTGGCTATACCATTTTCATTTCTGTCCACAGTGTATGAAGGTTCCAATTCTTCTATATCCTCTCTAACATATTTCATTATCTCTTTTTCATACTTGCTTTAGTTTGACAACAGCACATGTCATTTTCCAAAATGCTATGTCATTTACTTATCTCTTGTTGTTTCTTATCTGTCCTCCATAATGCAAACTCCATGAAGACAAGTATTTTTGCCTTTTTCCCTGTCTTGTTCACTGTTGAGAGTGCCCAGAACATAGAGGCACTCGATAAATACGTGTGGGTTAGAATGGAATGGGTTTAGTATAACAGATGCCAAAGCCAGGCAACAGCATAAGAAAGGGAAGACTGAGTGAGTCTCAGTTATCAATGCAGAGTCAAAAAGTTAAATAAATAAAATGTTACCAATAAAATAGATTAAGATTACAAAAACCATGTGTACCTCAGACAATATAAACTAAAAAAAAAAAAAACTAAAAAAAAAAGACAAAGCCAACTACTGGGAGACACAGGGCCAAAGATTCCATGGCAACATAAAATATAAAGTCATAACTGAATTTTACTTCCTGAAGGGCCCATAGCTCATTAACCATGAAAGAAGCAGAAAAACAAATCAAGGAACCAGTCATCCTCAGGGAGCCAGCAGACCAAAAGGGGGCCAACTTGGCACTAAGTTTTCTTATAATTCGGCCAGGCTCACCACCAGCCTTCTGCACAGGCACACTGGGTCTTAGCAGAGCTAAAGTGGGCAGGAAAAAGTAAACAGGAAGGCGGTGGATGGACTAATTGCCTAGAAGCTTGATGCAGTGCAGAATTCTAGGAAGCATAGGCATCAGCTGGTATGCCATGGAGTCCAATCTAGTGTGAAGTGTGGATAATGAGTCAGGCAGTCAGGTCTCCCAATTTCCAGCCCATTCCCAGCAGGGCCCCAAGGTATAAAGAACCGGATCCTGTTCCATCTACCCCAGGAGTTCCTAGCCGAGACCAGGCAGGGTGTCAGACCAGCCAAATGGGTGGAGGGCAGGGTTCCAGTCCACGGGGTAGGGATGGGGAAGGAGAAAGGGACAAAGATCTGGATGGAAGAAGTCTAGATGTGGGAATTGACCAATATAGTG
The DNA here is from genome assembly GCF_016906955.1 of Phacochoerus africanus. Classification (NCBI taxonomy): domain Eukaryota; kingdom Metazoa; phylum Chordata; class Mammalia; order Artiodactyla; family Suidae; genus Phacochoerus; species Phacochoerus africanus. The sequence goes on along the minus strand of NC_062547.1, from coordinate 82,466,326 downwards.
ATATATTTGGGGGGGGGGGATAGTGTAGGGAAAGATGACTGGCACAGTTTTACATATTTGGTACTTTTTTTTAATACCTTGTTTTTGCAAGGGGAGATGTCTATCCGTCTCTGTAGGACCTTTCCAACCCCCATTTAAAAGTTGCATTTCCCTACTTCCACCCTAGCAGGCCAGCAGAGTATGCAAGAAGCCTTTGCAATTTATAAATTGGCTGAATAAAGAGACTTTCCGCAGCACAGAACCTGCACCCACACAGTCTTCCCAACACTTGTTTTCTTCCTTTGGGCGGCCCTCTGATCGCCCCCCCGCCCCAGGGCAGGACCGTGAGATTCGCGGAACATCTGAACTCTACCCACAACCCTCTTTAACCTTCCAGCTCCCCCTCTGACTGCGCTGACCTTTGATGAGGAGGGGGTGGGGGTGGGGAGGCTTCTTCTACTCCTCTTCATCCCACCCTGTCACCTCCGTTTTCTACAAAACACATGTACGTTTGAAAGAAAAAAAAAAAAAGTCTTTCATCTGGGATGTGTTTTCTTTACCAGAGCAAGTGTGGTGGGAGGGGATGAGTGAGGAGAGAGGGCGGGGAAGGGGGGTACCGCAGTGCCCGGCAGCAGGAGCACCTACAAAAACAACCCTCCCCTGGTGGGGCAGCGAGGGAAAATCTTACTAAGGAAAGTGACTTGCAACTCCGGGAAGCCTGGGCGGCTCACGGCAGGCAGTCCTGGGCGGCGTTGGGGGGCGAGGAGGGGGGAGGGGATGAAGGGAAAAGAGACGGGAAGGGGGGTAAGGGCAGGAGGAGGGGGGAGGGGGGCGGTCCCGAGCAATTGAATGGCGCTTTGATTTAACAACTCCAAGCCCTTTGAAAACATTTTGCCAAGAAAAGCTTGCCATCAACACGTATAATCTCTTATCAGAGGCCCCTGAAAGCCCGGGCCCCGGGGTTAATTCCCCCATCGCAATGAGTTTGAATCAGCTCTAAACCCGCAGTGACATGAAAGCGCCCGAGCCTCGGGCCGCACAGAACCCACTGCGATCCGCCGACCGGGGAGGATTACGGGGCCTGTTCCGCGGCGAGCTCGCCGGTGGGACGGGCAGGCTCAAAAGAAAAAGAATAATTAGGGATAATTGCTTGTGTCCAAACACAAGCATTAGGCCCCCTGTTCCCCTTTGGGACTTTGTGAGCCAGAATGAAAGAGACACCCCCTGTTTTGACAGCTGGACCAGCGGCCTGGATCCGTGACCGAGGGAGGAAGCGCTCCCGGCTGCTGGGAACGCGGCCGAGGCGGGCGGGGGGCCGCGGGGCCCGGAGCCGGCCGAGTCCACGCGCGGGGCCCGCTTTCGCGCTCAGCCCTCCCGGAGCTCGGAAAACAGCGGGTTATTTCCCCACCCGAAGCCTGCAGCCTCGGGAGCTTGCTTCAACCCAGGGGCCTGCGGTGGGGCTGGGCAGCCGAGGCCCGCGCCCAGCGCAGGGCGGGTTAGCTGAAGATGGCCAGGGACGCGGCGCCAGAGCCGCCCAAGGAAGCGGGTGCAGTGGAGCTCCGCTGGTTCCACTGCACAAGTTTGCACCCCGAGCCCCAAGTGGTCTCTTCAGACTCGCTAAAGTTCACAAAGTGGGAATGAATATCCTATCCCATCTCGCTTGGCAGGAAGCGGCCTGCGCCACATTTGGAGACACCGGAATCCCAGGGTGGTCCCAGCCACATCCGGCTGCGCCCTTGAAGCCGAGGCCCGCGTGGGAGGCTTCCTTCATGGCTTGGAAGTGACAAGAGAATTAAACACAAGGGAAACGAGTTTAATGGACACCCGCTGCAAGCCCTGGTTCGCCAACATGGCCCACAATCCTGAGACTAGCTTGACGTTGAGGTTTGGGGCCAGGTATCTCTGGAGGAGACTGAACAACAATTTCAGGGGGCCGAACTTTCCAGGAGGTGGGCTGGTTTGCACCTTGGTTGTCCAGGAAGCCACTCTGCCGGAGAAGGCCAAACCAGGCCTGGAGGGATCCTTGAAGTTGTGGGGTGGCAGCCAGAGGCAAAAAAGTGGTTCATGCCAGCTGGATGCCAGCTCCTAGGGTGAGGGGAGGGGAGAGGAGGGAGGAAGGTGGAGAAAGGAGAGAACCTGACAGAAATACGGTCTTTAAGACCACACGCAACACCTGGACCACCCAGGCCGAGGCCTGGAACTGTGAAGCCTCTGAGGGCTGTGAGGCCAACCGGCTAGAAAGGTGGGGTGGGGGGTGGGAGTGGATCTTCCAGAAGACCAGTCTCAGAGTGTCACCAACTGGGGTGTCTCCATGGCAGCCAACAGAATATACATACTGGCCACTCCCAGATGCTCGGCCTGCACTCAAATTCAGATCATATGAGGGGCTGAAGGAAGAGTGGGGAAGTGGCAAGGCGGACACGCAGGCATGAGTGATTAATTAAAGGGAAACCACATCCGACAAGAAAAGAGTTTTCTGAAAGGAGCCCAGTCTGAGAGGAGCTCCCGGCCCTGCAGCTGTGGCCCAGAAGGATCTGCTTGCTTCTGAGCCCTCCCCATGCAGCAGAGGACACAAGCTGAGGCCTCCCGGCCCAGCAGAAGGGACTGGCTTGCAAAAACTGTGCGCTTTAAATAAAGCACAAGATTGGAAGTTTCTGGGTTGGCCTGGGACTTGGGGAGGTGGCGGGGTGATCTCTGGGCCTCCCCTGCCTGGCTGTGGCCACCTGGGTCCTCCACAGTGTCCTTAGATGGAGCACCCGCCGGCTAGATATAGGGGCAGGGGTCCCCTGATTTCACCCAGCCAAGCAAAGCCAGCTTGGGTTCCCCAGATGTGATTATGCTAGAGACAAAGATTTAAGATCGAAAACTTCAGATCCAGGCAAAATGCACCCTGGCTCACATTTTTTTTTTTCTCTTTGTTTTATTACCCCCTTCCTTTTGGGAAAACTCCATGACAGCAACATTACCAAGAAATAAGAGAAAATGCCATTTGCCAAATATCTATTTTCATTTTACGTCTAATTGCCAGTGTTTATTAAAATACCCTCACCTCGTTAAGGATTACACACAAAATAAAGCTTACAACTGTAGGCAGACTTTTAAACCTTGTAAAGTGTAGGCTTTGGATGGTTCTCAGCCAGAGAACGGTTGAGAAGATTCTAAATGAGGGAAGGTGTTGTGTTTCTCTGACATAAAGGAATGAGCGATCTCATCTGCCTCTCGTGCTTATAAAAGTCAGGACAATTTTTAAAAGCCTTGATTTGCAAAGTTTCCTTCCGTAGAAAAGAGTGATGCAATCTGAGGTTTTGGACTACATCACACTTTTCAGGTTAGGCCTCAAGTTTAGAGGCAATCAACGCTTTATTTATTTGTTCTAGGGGAAGAGGGGATATTCTGATGACAGCAAGGGAGACCTTCCTGCTCCTTTCTCCTGATTCCAAAATCCTCCCTCTTCTCTCTCCAGCTGCTTAATCAGGCTCCCCTAAAGAGAAGGCTTTGGTTTGGGGTTTTGTTTTGTTTTGTTTTTGAGATTTAATACTGCATATATTTCATCACACCACACTGGTTTCAACAATATATAAAAGCCATGAAATTTAATATTCAACTTCAGAACCTTGGCCAAGAGATGAAATTAGTATACCAAGAAGAAGGGGGAAAAAAAGAAAAGGAAAAGGAAAAGATTCTTAGGAAAATGACAACTTCCACGGAATCTATACTTCCTCAAAACAGCGACACTTTTGCTTCAGCTGCCTTGTGCGTCTGTTGCCTTGGTGGGCTCAAAACAGGCGAGACAAACCAAAAAGGAGGTGTGAAAAATGACGTCATAGCCTGAATCTGCGCCTCGCAGACGTCAGTGTGGTGTTCTGGAGTTACTCCTGCCGGCTGCACCCCAAACGACCCGGGAACCAAAGAGCGCGCTGCAGGAGGAGGGCGGGTCCCTGCAGGCAGCGGCGGCGGCGGCCGGGAGGCTGGAGGGCCACCCTGGGGAGTTGCGGAGTCCGAACTTAGAAAGGGTGACGCGGGAGGAAGGGGCGGGGGGCGTCAAATAACGACCACAATTCGGAATCCAGAGTTTTTCTAGCGCCCCTCCCAGGGATGTGGAAGGGGTAGTGCAAGTGAAGGACCGGGAAGTTGAAGCTTCGTGAGTTTGATAAATTCGCTTTGGAGTGTTACAATTTTTAAAGCTGTTTGCCCCGCAAGTCCCCACCGGAGAGGCCCCCATACCGCTCCAGCCTGTGTGGAAGCCGGCTGGTCCCCCGAGGCGTGGGGTCCGCGTGGACGCTGCCTGTGAGCTGTGGGGAACCTGGGCATCAATTACGAATCTCCCGCCCGCGCCGCCCCCCAGGAGTTTGGGACTTTTTTAAGGAGTTTCTGATAGGGGAGCCCCGGGCGTGAGCCACTGCAGCCAGGATCCCCCGTGACTTTGTCGCGGATGGGGCCCCTTTCTGATCCCGCGGCCGGGGCTGTGCGGGCGGCGCTGGAGGTCTTCCAGCGCGGGTCGGGACCCGCTGTAGTTGCGCTTGTGCGCCGCGAGAAGGGCGCAACGTCCAGGTCGCAGGTCCAGCGACCCTTCGTGTGGGCCTGCCGGGGGCAGCGGGCTCATGGCCCCAGCCAAGCGCGCGCAGCTCTGGATCCGTGTCTCAGGGTGGGCCTAGAGGGCAGCAAACCAGATCTTTCCCGGAGTGGGAAGGCCCACTTTCCGCTGAACCAGGCCACGCAAACCCTCCGAGGAACCCGAGGCCCAGGGAGACTGCTGGTAGTCGCCGGGGCCGGCCAATGGCAGGCGTTCCAGTTTCAAAGCAAATCTCAAGCTTCGAGGTTTAGCTGATGGACTCAGCTGCTCTTTTTAAGACGCAAACCCACGTTGGAATGGAAAGGGCTGAAAGATGTGGTCTACTTTCTCGTTTCTCCAAGGAGCGGCATATCCCCCATCTTTCACAGCCGCCAGCGCTATTACAGCAATGAAATATTTGTTTTGTGGGATATGTTAGAATTTAAAAATAAGATCTATATCTTTTTTTTTTTTTTGGTCTTTTTGCCATTTCTTGGGCCGCTCTCGCGGCATATGGAGGTTCCCAGGCTAGGGGTCGAATCGGAGCTGTAGCCACCGGCCTACGCCAGAGCCACAGCAACGCGGGATCCGAGCCGCGTCTGTGATCTACACCACAGCTCACGGCAACGCCGGATCCTTAACCCACTGAGCAAGGGCAGGGATCGAACCTGCAACCTCATGGTTCCTAGTCGGATTCGTTAACCACTGCGCCACGACGGGAACTCCTAGATCTATATTTTTAAAAATAAATATATTTTTACGATTGCCACTATACACATTATGTGCTTGCATTTATGTACCTATCCAGGCAAAAGAGATACATGTATATTAGCTAGAATATATACTGACTTACATTTGCATTCTAAAACTGCAAAAATAGTCACGTGTTCCATCGAATATGCCATATTTGAGGATGCTGATCTTCTCAAAGCCAATTAAAAGTGCATTTTCTTTGATTTCTTATTTAATTTTGTCTTTTTAGGACCACACCCAGGGCATACGGAGGTTCCCAAACTAGGGGTCCAGTCGGAGCTGTAGCTGCCGGCCTACACCACAGCCACAGCAACACAGGATCCCAGCAGCATCTGCGACCTACACCACAGCTCGTGGCAACGCTAGGTCTTAATCCACTAATCGAGGCCAGGGATGGAACCCACGTCCTCATGGATGCTAGTTGGTTTCATTAACTGATGAGCCACAACAGAAACGCCCAAAATGCTACTTCTTTTAGTTTTTATTCAGAACCTCCAAACCAGAAGCAAACTGTACTTGCAGAATGTAGCCATTCTATGTGAAAAGATATTTATAAATTGCATTTACAATGGAATTTTTAAAATTCATTTCTTTCTCTAATATTACCTGACTTCAGGGTATGGGAGCTTCTATTCTTGGAGGGACCCTTAGACACAGTCAGTTTTTGGCTCCCAGAGCAGTGTAAAACACTAAATCTGGGCAGATTTACACAGAACAGAAGCTTTAATTTCACCATCCAAATTCCAGCCAAACAGCTTTGGGGATTTTTCTATGTTCCAGACCCCCTGAATGTTTTTCCAGGTTGTATGGTTGAGCCCCAGCCTATGGCAGCTCAACCAAAATCATGATATTATTAAACACAGAAACAAAATGAATCATCTTGTTTTTTAAAAGCTGTGTCCACTCTGTGGAAAGAAGGCATTTCATTTTAAAGATGCAACTACTATAACATTGATGAGTTTATGCGTATGTGATAAAAATTGGGGGATGGGCTGTATATGTAAAAAATGTATTATTTTATTTGTAGTCTTGAAACTGTCTTCAAATAGTTTTGTTTTGGTTTTTTTTTTCTAAATGTTTTTTATGAATGCAAGAAATAAAGGTATTCAGGATCGTTTTTCCAGATACCATCTGAGTAAAACTGATTCCTTCCCATTGAGACAGGCGTGAATTTTCCTCTGACTACTAAGCCTCATGCACTATTGGTGGGACTATAAATTGGTGCAGCCAATGTGCAAAACAGTATGGAGATTCCTCAAAAAACTAAAATAGAGCTACCATTCAAGCTAGCAATTCCACTCCTGGATATTTACCTGAGCAAAATGAAAATACTAATTAGAAAAGATGTATATACTCATATGTTCATTGCAGCACTATTTACAAAAGCCAAGTTGTTGGAACCAACTTATGCCCATCAATGAGTGAACAGATAAAGAAGATGTGAGATCTATCAGTCTATCTATTTGTCTGTCTATCCCTCCCACCCCCATATACACACAAAGGAATATTACTCAGCCATTAAAAAAGAATGGGATCTTGCCATGTGTGATTACATGAGTAGACCTAGAGGATATTACACTAAGTGAAACATGTCAGAGAAAGACAAATACTGTATGATTTCACTTACAAGTGGAAACTAAAAAACAAAACAAATGAACACACATAACAAAACAGAAACAGAGTCATAAATTCAGAGAGCAAACAGGTAATTGCCACAGGGGGCAGGTATGAGGGAAGGAGAAAAATAGGCTAGGACATTTAAGAGGTACAGACTTCCAGTTGCAAAACTAATGAGTCATAGCTATGAAATGTATGGTGTGGGGAATATAGTAATTATGTAATATGTTTGTATGGTGACAGATGGTAATTAGACTTATCCTAGTGATCATTTTGAAATATATAGAAATATGGAATTTACCATATCGTATGCCAGGCACTAACATAGTTTTGTACATCAATTATACTTCAAACTCATAGAAAAAGAGATCTGATTTGTGGCTACCAGAGCTGGGGTTTGGGTGGAGAGGGAATTGGATGAAGTCAGTCAAAAGTTACGAACTTGTAGTTATAAATACATAAGTACTAGAGATGTAATGTACAACATGATAAAGATAATTAACCCTGTTGTATGTTATGGATGAAAGCCGTTAAAAGAATAAATCCTAAGAATTCTCATCACAAGGAAAAAAATGTTTTTCTATTTAATTTTGTACCTAGATGAGATAATGGATGTTCACTAAACTTATCATGGTATATCATTTCATGACGCTTGTTAGAACATTATGTTCTACACCTTAAACTTATACAGTGCTTTATGTCAATTATATTACAATAAAACTGGAAGAAAAAATTTTAAGTAAAATAAATGACTACTGTTTGCATTGGGAAGACCACTCAGAAAGCTGTTTTTCTCTACTGCGAATGAAATGTATATTGCATTTCCCCTGAGTGAAACCTGGAATTTTTAAGCTGGACTGGCAAGTGTATCACCATTAATAAGTAGAATTTAAGTGCTAGTTTGGAAGATGAAAGTTCTTCTAGTAGGCCCTGACTACATAATTATACTCTCAAGGTGCTTATAACTTATCACAAATATACTTCAGGACGTACATTGTGGAAAAAGATGTAAGTCAAATACATATGGACATTCTGCAAAAGCAAAGAAATTTACGTTATCAGAGGTAAGACAGAGAAGAGAGTAAAAATAATTCTCCCTGATGCTGAATCCATTCATAGCTGGTAAAATAATTATGGACATTTTTTTCCCTCACATCAGTTTAGTCACAGATATGTGAAGCTTGGTGCCGCCACGAGATGTGCCAGCATTTCTTCAGAGCCCCCTCCACAGCACCCGAGAAGTCTGAAGTCATTCAGGTACCCCCTCCATCTTCCTTCCCCCACAGGCCCTGCTTGTGGAGAAGAGTGGAAAGTACAATGTACCGAGTTAAACAAATATTTAACTTGCTCCATGTCCAAGGCAAATTGGATTTCAGGCCAACATATGGGCTCCAGCTCAGGGCTGGAGACATGGCCTCAGGCTGGGCGTGGGGGTGAATGATGCATGCGGTCATTGCTGGGGGCTCTGGCTAGGCCAAACAGACTCTAGGTCACCCACCTTTCCCAGGACTGTGGAGAGGCTGAGCTCTGCTTTCTTCCAGAACCCATCACAGGCTAGAGCTCTCTGAAGGAGGAACAGAATCATTGATGTAGATTCAGAATTTAACTTTGTACTTCTCTGGCCAAGTTCCTTTAAGGGCAGGCACCATGATTTCTTGCTTTGGGGATCTCCACATTTCGCACTGTGGTTAGCACTTGATACAGGTCTGCTGGATGACTAAAATCACTTAAGTTCCTGGTAGGGAAGGCCCCTTGGTTCTGGCCTTTGGGTCTTCAGGTGGCTACTGCCAAACTCCTTGGAATGGAGTGGCCACTCCTTGGAATGGAGCTTGTCCAAACTGATAGATGCCGTGAGCATAAAACACACACTGCATTTCCCCAGCTTAGAGTGAAAAAAAAAAAAAATGTAGCTATCTCAAACATTTATATTCCTTACATGTTAACTAATACTTTAAGTGTATTGGGGTCAATGTATATTTGTGGTGGCCACTTCTAAAATGACCCCCAGTGACCCCAGCCTCCTGGTATTCATGCCTGTGTGTAATTCCCTCCTCTAGAAGGTGGGCTGCACTTGATGGCTTGATTCTAATGATTCTAACTTGTGGAATTTGGCAGAAGGGATGGGATAGAACTCCCAAGATTAGGTCAGGAAAAGACAGCAGTATGACTCTTGGGTGCTCCTGCCCTCTCTTATTAGCTTGCCCCCTCCCCTACTCCCTTACTATCTCAGAGCCCAGTCCTCAGAGAAAAACAGACTCCTAAGCTGAAGATGCCTGATTGAGAAGAGAGGCCCTGGAGGATGAGAGGTCATGCAGAGGAGAATGGAGGCACCCCAGCCCCCAGCCGGAACCAACTGCCGGCTTTTTGGAAGCACCTGTCCCAGTCAATTCAGATGAGGTAGCCAGGCTGAGAGCTTGAAGGCAAACTCAGAAGAAGCCCAGAGCCAGAACTATCCAGCTAAGCTGCTGTGTGTGCTGATCCATAGCAACTGGGAAATGATAGATGTATGTTTTAAGTTAAGTTTGGGGGTAATCTGGTTCACAGCAATAAATAACCAGTATACTCTTATTTACATTAATTTCACTGGTTTCTTTGTCCTTTTTTAAATGTGGCTATTAGAACATTTAAAATTACTTGCGTGGAGTTCCTGTCGTGGCGTAGTGGTTAACAAATCCGACTAGGAACCATGACGATGCGGGTTCGATTCCTGACCTTGCTCAGTGGGTTAAGGATCTGGCGTTGCCGTGAGCTGTGATGTAGGTTGCAGACGTGGCTTGGATCCTGCGTTGCTGTGGCTCTGGCATAGGCCGGTGGCTACGGCTCCAATTAAACCCCTAGCCTGCGAACCTCCATATGCACGGGAGCAGCCCTGGAAAAGGCAAAAAGACAAATAAACAAACAAACAAACAAAATACAATTACTTGCGTGGTTCACATTGTCTTTCTGCTGGACGACATGGGTCTCTGTGTCTCAGTCGGGGTAAAAGTGCTCCAGGCTTCATTCAGGGCTCTAGGGACCTGGACTTAAACTGATGTTATAGACAACCATGAACTATTTAGGTTTAAATCTTACAAAAGAGAATCTCTAATCCCTTGCTAAACCAATTGACATGTTCAAGAGCTTTGGATTGAGCGTCCAGAGTTACTCCATTCCCAGTTGAGCCCCTTGTGAGCCGGACCCTGTAACCAGAGAGACAACTTTAATGTTCCTTCTGGCTCTACCGTTGTACGGTTCAATGACACCTCATTTCAGCATTTTCTTGCCACCCAGGAGTAAGAGCAGCATTGGTGGATGGCTAGCTCAGTGTTTTGTGTGATAATGAACCCATATTAGCAGCTCCGCTCGTCCCAGATGGTCTCTTAGCCAAGCAGTGAGGGGGTCAGGATGAGGGGTGGACAGCCAGAGGCAAAAGCACTCTGTCCAGCACACCCCTACTGCTCCCACCTTGCTCTGCGACCATCCCCAGCCTTTCCTGGAATTCTTAGCTCCCTGTTCCTCACCAGCCCTGACACCTAAAACACTGGGAACCTATCTATGTTTTCATTCTGCGGTATTGGAGCTACGTGTGACATTGGGAAGAAATGAAGGACTCGGTTTCCCTTTATTTGTATTTGCAGAACCACAGAGAGACAAGGTGCTAATTAGAAAAATATTTTAGAAAACATTTTGATTGGATTTTTTTTTCTTTTCTGTCTTTCTTTCCTTCCTTCCTTCTTTCTTGTCTTTTTTTTAGGGCCGCTCCTGTGGCATATGGAGGTTCCCAGGCTAGGGGTCAAATCTGAGCTACAGCTGCTGGCCTACACCACAGCCCTACACCACAGCTACAGCCACGAGGGATCTGAGCCGCCTCTGTAACCAACACCACAGCTCATGGCAACGCCAGATCCTTAACCCACTCAGTGAGGCCAGGACTCTAATCTGAGTCCTCATGGATACTATTCAGATTTGTTTCCGCTGAGCCACAATGGGAACTCCTGGCTTTTATTTTCCTAGTACAGTGACAAGTTCTCATGAGTTTTCATCTTTTGACCAGAAGGCCACTGACTGGAGTCTCCTCTACTCAGGCTCTTTATAGATAATTATAGAATAGGACTCTGTTGCAAGAATGAACATGATCTTCTGTGTATTTTTTCCTATACTTAATTAATAAACTCTCTTCCTTATGTCTTAAATACGTTTTCTTTTGACAGTGTGATTGCAGATGTAAACATGGCCCTTCAAAGGGGGAGGACTTCTCTAGCAATATTTTGAACAAAAGCAGATAGTCTACTAAAAGGTGGTCACTGATCGTTCCAATCACTTAAAAGTGACCCTTGATACATGTTGCTGAAAATATTCCAGCTTTGGACTTATTGGTGATTAAGTGGATGGCAGAGACTGTTATGCAAGCCATTATTCCCTAAATGCTAGTGGATGGTGGCTGTTCTGAAATTTTGAATTAAAAAACGAAGTAGCAAGGAGATCCTGCTGAATAGCATTGAGAACTTTGTCTAGATACTCATGTTGCAACAGAAGAAAGGCTGGGGGAAAAATGTAATTGTAATGTATACATGTAAGGATAACCTGACCCCCTTGCTGTACAGTGGGAAAAAAATAATAATAAATAATTTAAAAAAAAAACGAAGTAGGTTAGCAATACAAATAAGCACTATTTTGGCAGATGACATTTATTGTTTCGATATATTATTTCTCTAAGGTCTTTACTTTGCAAATTTGTGTACCAATACTTTAATGGATTTTCGATTTTCCTTTAGGGATGAGTTTTCGAAAGCTCTTGCTAAAGGTAGCGGTAACTCTGTGAGGGACTGTAAAGTGATATCACGTATATGGAGACAAGTACAAAGCAGAGTTTTGTATTAAGTGACCGTTTTAATTTTAGATTTTGATTTTCTGTTTTCTAAATGTGCATCATTTTTTTCTAAATAAAATCATTAGTGTTTTGTCTAAATACACAAAATAAGAAAGCCATTTCAGATGATACCCAAGCTTTCCCAAGTTTCCAAAATAATGGGATTAAAGTTGTGTGTGTTTTCTTCTGTTTTCCATAGGCACTAACTCTAGACATCGCTTCACAGAGCTAAGCAAGTTGGCTTTGAAAACATGCTCACCATATGCTTCTGATAACTTTCTAAAACAAGTAATGAACAGCACAGTATGTTAGAGTAGGCTGATGTAAATTAATGTCCAAGAAGTCATAGTTCTTAGTTTCTCATTTTTATTCTCATTTTAAAACCAATTTTTCTTTGCTTTAGCATTTTTTTTTTTTTTGCTCTTTTTAGGGCTACACTTGCTGCATATGGAGGTTCCCAGGCTAGGGGTGAAATCGAAGCTGTAGCTGCCAGCCCACACCACAGCTCACAGCAATGCCAGATCTTTAACCCACTGAGCAAGGCCAGGGATCAAACCTGCGTCCTCATGGATGCTAGTCAGATTGGTTTCTGCTGAGCCACAATGGAAACTCCGGGGATCTTTTTTTTTTTTTTAACATTTGCAGGCACCACATTTTTTTTTGTTTTAAATAAAGAAAGCCATTATTTTACCAGTGACATTCTATTACTGCCTTCAGGGAATGACGATTTATTGTATTAAGGTTTAGAACGTGGAATTTTATATCTTCAGCTCTTGGAATCCAATCAAACCACTTTCCTGCCTTTGCCCCCTCTTTCATCCTCCTTCCCCCCCCCCTCCTCCTCCTCCACCTCCTAGACTAGCTCACATCCCTCCCCAGCCACACAGCATCTCATTCTTCACTCTCCATAAATCTCTCTCTCCGAGGTGGACCCTCTGCCTTGGGTGAGCCTGTGACATCAGCCGCTTCTGGTTCCTGAGCCTCAGGCTAATCCAGCCTCAGGTGACTCATTCTGTTCCTTCCACCCCTGGCTCCCTCCACCTCCCCCACCCACATCTGGGGTGCTCTCCCTTCCCCTCTCCCCTAGGGGCTTGCTATGCAGACCCAGCTTCAGCCAAGGAAAGTGCTCAGAGGGCAAGGAGAGGATGAGGGAGAACTTAGCAGGGCTTAGTTAATGTCAAAAACAAGTAAAAGTGGTGACAGGCAGTTTTAAGTATGTGCTGGGTGCGTGCACTTCTTTCTGAAGTCCTGCCTGCTCCTCCCTCACTGCCCCCAAGGCTCTCCTGCATAATTTGCTGTTACCAGCCATGCAAATATTTTTCTAAGTCCCAAATCTAACCCTGCACCACAAACAGGTGCCTTTTTGATAAAATACACGCATGGCTATTATCCTTTAGCTTTGAGAAGGTGATGAAGGGCATAGGGCCTATCACGCTAGGCCATCCCTGGATAATTTGCCATGAGCCTCTGCGTGGATCCAGACCCTCCCTTTGTTTGAGAGCAAGCACGTGATTCCTGCAGATGACTGACAAGGGTGGACTTGCAACAACACTATTTCAGGAGGATAATAACCAGCCACCATGCTTTCCTTTTTTTAAATAGTTTATTGCAGGTCGTAGGCTATTGACAATGACTTTAAGCACAAAAGAAAATGGTTCCGTGTGCCTGCTAGTCTCTGAAACCATGTTAAGACTATTCAGTACCCTCAGAGAAAACCCAGGCTTTCATCAAATGAATCATAAATAGTTAAGAAAACCACTGCTAAGTAGAGAGAGGAAGGGGAGAGGAAAAGAAGCATCTGAGAGGAGTTCCCGTCGTGGCTCAGTGGTTAACGAATCTGACTAGCATCCATGAGGATGCAAGTTCGATCCCTGGCCTCGCTCAGCGGGTTAAGGATCCGGCATTGTCCTGAGCTGTGGTGTAGGTCCCAGACGTGGCTTGGATCTGGCATTGCTGTGGCTGTGGCACAGACCGGCAGCCACAGCTCCGATTCAACTCTTAGCCTGGGAACCTCCATATGCCCCGGGTGTAGCACTAAAGAGCAAAAGAAAAGAAAAGAAAACAAATATCTGAGATACAAATAAAATGTCAATCCAACTTTCATAGCCACTCTTCCACATCTTACTTTCCTGGGTGATAAATGAAATCAAAGAAAATTCTAGAAGCCTTTACTGTAACTATGTGGAAGAATGAGAACAACTGAGGCACTACCTCATTTTCAGATTAGAAGAAACTTGACATTTTGTTTTATTTCTTGTTCTGTTGGACAATATCACTTCATTACTGATTCTTTGCAGTGGGAAAGATGCTACAATCTTCATGGAAAATCTCATGTTTTGTTAGGATTTCTATGGCTTGATTTCAAGTGTTGCTGCAAGAAATCTTTACCACCGTCAGTTCTTATAGTTTCAGACCACACACACCTATGCTGTAAATGGCCATATGAAATAGAAAAGAATTTTTTGGACCTTTAATTAGAGGAGCGAGTTTATAGGAGCGTGTGCATCTCTTTTCCTTTTTCTTTCAAAATGTGCTGTCTTTTATTGGAAAAATATATAATCCCTAAAATGTCTTTTTTAAAAATTCTTTTAAGACATGCGTAGAGTTAAAACCATGCAAGTCAGGTACATATGTGACGAATCATATTTTTGATATATCTCTCGGCCTAATCATTAACTTTAAATGCCATATAAGAATTTGTAATCCACAGTAAATTATTTCGTAGAATAATTTAAGAGGGCCGCTGACTAATGTGAAACATTCTAGTTTCCACCAGCAGTTGGCTGCCAAACGTTGCAGAAAAAAAAAGGGGGGGGAGTCCCAGATAAAAGTTGACATAAATGATCGTGACTATAAATCTCTAATGATCAAGTGGCGGTTAGAGATGATTGCGTTTAGAAGAAGGGGAAAAACACATCACACCACATGAAGTCTTTCCTGGTTCCATTTTACATGTTAGGCAACTAGATCTCTAAAAATCCCCTCAAAGCCTTTTCACTTCTCTCATGCCTTCGATCCAGTGTCCTGTGTTTCCAAATATGTTGTTAATTGGTTGAGTTTATTGAGCAGAGGAGAAAAAAAGGGGAAAATCCTAATGACCAGAAAAACCGTCTAAGCTCTGCTTTTAAAATGTGAGCGAGAACAGTTTTAAACTAAAACTTTGAACTTTTTTCACATTTTTTTTTCCTCAGAGTATCTTTTCGCAGCAAAAATCAGAATAACTCAAAGTGATAATTATCCAAATAATTGCGATGAGGGATTCCCTCCCCCCCCCCTTCAAATGCTTAGGTTCTCGGCAAAGCTGGAAACATTTGAGTGGAAATAATGTTCAGATTATAAAAAGCAGCAGCACATGAGTGAAATCAGGCAGAATCGGCCTGACAGGGGGTCAGAAACCAGAAACAGTGACATGCCGCCCCTCACATGGCAGCGGGATGCAGGTAGAAATCCATAATTAGCTGAATTTTTTTAGTTTAAAGGATTACTACGAAGCGCAGGGGGAAGAGAGCAAGTCTGGTCACGAAAATGACTTCGCTTTCCCAATCTTCATCCTTTGCTTCAAGATGTGACTGTGAAGGAAGACAATTACGTCAAAGAAGGTTAGGGGCCTAACTCTGCACACTGCCTTTTAAGCACATTCTGGAGGCCTATTAGACATCATGTAAACTGTAGACAGCAGCTTCTACCACCCCAGTACTAAACATCTGGGCACCAGGTCCTTGGGAGCCGAAATGGAGACATACGCATTTTAACACAATCCAAGAATACAGTCACAGGGGAAACTCTACCTTTCACCATATATGGCCAACGTGCAACTCTATCCAAGACCTTGATGTAGATATTTATGTAATATCTCCACTCTCTCTCCCCTGAGATTGGCAGAGGTTTAAGGAAATACTTTGGGGAGGCCCCTGCAAAGTCAGTCTTCTAAACTATGAATGGTGCTGACGGGGAAAAAAGGCTGAAATGCTTTTTTGAGTGTGAATTGGACTCTCTCCTTGTGGGGTATGTCAGAGAAAGTTTTATCCATCTTTCTAAACATAGCTATAGATCTAAAATGTTGTCGGGATCATGTACACTTGTGACACACATTTTATTTGTGCCAGAGGTGGTTTGGTAAACTGTGATCCCGACCCATTTCTTCAAGGAAGATCTCTGGAGACACAAAAGATGAAACAGAAGATCCTTGGGATAAAGTGACTCCTGGGTGATATTTTACAACTAACTTTAAGCGACTTTGGAAAACGGCAGCACAGCTAGATTAACCCCGTGCTGATGATTAGGGAAGAGAAATGCAACTCGTGGGCAAAATTATAATAATGGTTTTCCAAAGGACACTTTAAATGTCATTTTAAAATGACACTTAGGGGGTTCCTACTGTGGCCCAGTGGGTTAATGTCTCTGTGGATACGCTGGTTTGATCCCCAGCCCGGAGAAGCAAGTTAAAGATCCGGCATCTCGGCAGCTTTGGTGTAGGCTGCAGTTTTGGTGTAGGCTGCAGCTCTGGCTCGGGTTCCATCCCCGGCCCAGGAACTTCCATACCCCACCAGGGCAGCCCAAACAGAAAAAAAACATATTAAAATGACTCAATTTTTTCATGTGTGTAATTTGCATAAATAAACCAGTGTGAAATGAGCATGCTTGAGTGAACTCAACATTGAAAGAATATATAGCAGGCATGACAATGTTATCAAATGAGATCCTATGATGTTTTATTACAAAATTTCAAGTCTGTAGAGGGGGGTGTCAGAAGGTCTGGATTTTAATTCTTTTTTTTTTTTTTAAATAGCTTTCTGACTGTGGCTAGGTCTCCTCATCAGAAAGAAATGAAGCTATTTGTCCTTACCTCAGAGTTATCAGGAAGATAAAATCAGAGAACACATGTCACATTGCCTTGAAAACTGTCAAATTCTGCAGAACCACAAGATACGATTCTCATCATATTCTCAACCATCCTGCAGTGACAGGATGCCATTTTCACGTTCCTGCTAATGTAGGGCTCCCACTGGGAAGAGAATAATCAAAAGAATGCCGCTGCCTCCACTCAGGCTCTCTGGAAGGAGCCCTCTGAGCACTGAGGAAGGGCTGAGCTCTTCTCCAAGCATCCCTCACTGCTCCCAAGAGGCTCTCTGGCCAGCGTGTTTACTAGAAGGAGGGTTGGCGAGCTCATGCTCACAGAGGAGGCACCCTTCCATGAGCCGCCCACCACCTGCCCGCCTCCCACACATGTTAATAATAAAAGCTCTTTTCACACCTCCGCCATCAGCATGTACCTTTGGAGAACAGAGACGCTGCAACCCCCCAGTGCTGCCTGGCGGTCCCTCTGAACACAGCTGCACTGCCCTTCCTGCTTCTCTACTCACCCTTCCTGCCAAACGTGTTATAATTAAAATATGTTCAGTACATTGTTACTTTGGAGAGATTTTAGCTTCGGGGAAGAGTGGTGGGGGGTGGGAGGAGGCCTTAAAAATGTTAATTATCTGGAGCATTGAGCTTAACATTCTGGACTCCAAGATGGTTTTTAAGCCTATTTAGATTTTCTCCAAATTCTTTAAGGCTCATGCAACTCCTGAATGTATCTAGTAATCTCTAATTATCTGTGGAAATGGTGGATGTGAGAAGACCAGATTAAATCCACAGATAATCCCAAAATCTCATTTTAGCCAACAGCACGGTTCTTTTCCCACCAAGCCCAGCACTAGAAGGGACCATTAAGAAGAGTTCCAAGCTCCCTGCACTCCAGCCTACCTTCTGGTGGAAATGTTAATGCCTCAGCCAAACTGCCAGGACAAAAGAGCCAGTATACCGAGATGGGAAAATTGGGGGCCAGACCACTGCCGAGCTAGAAAAGCGAATGCTGAGGAAATAGAAGGCATCAGAGTCCTTGCCTTGGGAGTCCTGGGCTGGTTTCCAGAAGAAGCGAGGACATTCTACTTTGCAAAGCTGCCGCTCTCAGATCACGGCTCTCTGCCCGAGTTGGATCATCTGCATGTTCACCGAGACTGTGATCAGGAAGTTCCTTTCCCAATTCATAGACCAAGGCAGTGGACTGATCCAAGCCCTCGCCTCAGCTTGAGCAAAGGAAGGATGAGCAAAGGCAGAAGAAGACAAAGATTCTCTTTGGGGGACTGATCTGTGAATCCCACTGGCCCCCACTTTAGTGTTTTCCCCTTCTTGGTGCTTTTTATTTTTCCCAACTTGATGGTTTGTTAGTGTCAGAACAGTAGTGTTTCACAATCCCTTCAAACCCAGGTCTGCTTTTAATGAACATAAAACCCTACATGGTCTGTAAGGAGATGTGAAAATTCGAAATATCATCAGTGAGGAGTTCCCATCGTGGCTCAGTGGTAACCAACCCGACTAGTATCCATGAGGATGCAGGTTTGATCCCTGGCCTCGCTCAGTGGGTTAAGGATCCAGCAATGCAGTGAGCTGTGGTGTAGACTGCAGACCAAGCTAGGACCTGGTGTGGCTGTGGCTGTGGCCCGTGCTGCAGCTCTCATTCCACCCCTAGCCTGGGAACTTCCATATGCTGCTGATGCAGCCCCCAAAAGCAAATATATATATTCAGTGAAACAAATCAATCCAAATCATTTTTGGATAACTTTTTTTTTGTTGGGTTTTTTGTTTTGGGGGTCTTTTTTTTGGGGGGGGGGTTGCCTTTTAGGGTCACACCTGCGGCATATGGGAGTTCCCAGGCTAGGGGTGGAATTGAGCTACAGCTGCCAGTCTACGCCACAGCTATTCCAGATCCCAGCCACATCTGCGACCTACTCAGCTCATGGAAACCAGGATCCTTAACTCACTGAGCCAGGCCAGGGATGGAACCACGTACTTGTAGATACTAGTGGGGTTCGTTTCTACTAAGCCATGAGGGGAACTCCCAGATAACGTTTTTAAAAGGCAAGACAGTTTTGTTAACAATCTAATGCCTACTCAGTATCCACAATGGTGTCAGATGATTTTTGATGGGCTTGTGTGGCCCCCCTCCTTCCTTTCTGGGGCCATTTCCATTTCTGCTGGCGCTCTCTGGACTAGAACTTTTGACAAGTTTTAGCTCAAACGCGTCAGGAATACATTTGGATGTTGGGGGCGGTGGGGGCGGGGGAAAGAGAAATGGAAACGATTTGATGAAGGGAAAAAGACCGGGCTTACTTACAGTAACTTCCTGAGGGGGAATAATGAAAATGGAAGTTTGTACTAGAAGATAAAAGAGGCATAGAGGGAGGGGCCACGTTCGGAGGACACAGAAAAAGAAATGATGTCTGTCCAATTAGACATAAAAAGTTGGCTCTTGAGTTTAAACTTGCTGAACCACAGATCTCAGGATTAGCGTCATTGATTTATGATCTAAGTTATGTCATGACACCTCCAGGCCTGCGTATCTGCAAAACCCCGAGTGGGGTAGGGGGGTGGGGGAAATGCCGCGTCGCCAGATGCCTGGAGCGCAGGTTTGGCCCTGAAGACAACCCGCCACCTTCCTTCCTAGGGCGGCCTTCCTCTCAGAGGCTGCGGTCATTGTACCCTGGCTCTCAGGGGGGCTGGGCCCCTCGCCCGCACAGCCCCCTTGGCCCCCCCATCGTGCCCAGCGCAGCCACTCCCAGGACTCCGGGCCTCTGAGAGCGCGCTGTTCCCCGCCAGCCGCGCACTCCGCGCGCGCCCGGCTCCTCCGCGGGCGGGTTCCTCGGTCCCTCTGTCCCGCCCCCCTGCGGCCATCGCGGGAAGAGCAGCGCGGCCGGCTCCTGGGTCGAAAGGCTGTGCTCCTAAAAGGGCAAAGGTGAGTCCTGTGGGGCGGAGACCCCCTAGGATCTTCGAGAAGGTTCAGGCAACCGTCCTCCACCCCCTCTCGGTCCAGAACAATGAGGATACACGGAGAAACCCTCTCCCAGTGCGGGAGGCCAGTGGATCTGCAGTGTGGAGGTAGGCGAAGGGGGGAGGGGTGCAAGCAGGGTTTTAGAGGAACTGTGACAGCCACCACCTTTGCAGTTCCGGGCTTAGATGTCTATTTCAAGGCCCGTCTCTCACTGCCTCTACCAGCCTAGAGGGAGTTGCAAACGACTTTTACATCCTGGTAGTACGTGGGTGCATGGCTTTTTCCCTGAGCCAACTCAGCCAGCCAGGTTTCAGCTGCCAGAAAATGTGTTTCCCATCTAACACTTCTCTCACAAGGAACAAAATATAATGTGTCTAAAAATGGTGAACTTCCTGTCTAGGCTTCACCCACCCGGGTTCCCCACCTAGGAATGAGAGGAGTAACAAAGATTAGTTGGAAACCTGTTTTCCTTTGTACATCCCAGATTTCTGCTGGTTCAGTGTCCCATGTCAGGTGAAATTATTCATGAGGCTCTGAACAGGGTAGATAAGTCTTACTCCTTCCCCCCTAGAAATTCCAAGTGGATTTAAATCACTCCCTGCTTGCTGCAGAGGGTCTGTGTTTTATGGGCGTTCTCTAGTGGGCTTTGAAGTATTTGCTTACCAAATCTGTTTCTCAGCTTCCAGCTTCTGAATAAATTACCCACCCCTCTCTCTCTACGGCCACTCCCCCTGCTCCCCTCCAACATGAACAGTGGAAGTGATTCTCTGGACAATAGCTTGGAATGTGAGCTGTGGGACCTATTAGTCCATTGCCCGCCCTGGGACACCCATTCGCTCTGTGCTTGACTGAGAGATTTTGATTGCCTAACGGGATGGGAAGGGACATGGGGCCCTTGGACCGTATTCTGTGCAAGGAGTTATCCCTTGCTTGCAGGATCCCTTAACCAGTGTCGCCATTTACCATCTTGAGCCCAATTGCCTTGTCAGGAAAACGGCCATTAGAATACTCACTTAGAGAACACGTCAAAATCCGTGGTGTTGAAAACATCTTGGAGCTTCTATGACGACTGCCATTTGCCAGAGGTTAGTGTTAATGGATGTCAGCAGGTCTGTTGGGAAGACTGTAGACGTCTATTTATTTTGTTGTTTGTATAAGGGCTAGAGAGGGTAAAGGGAAAACGGGCAGCCCTTTGGTGAGCCAGAGGCATTTTGCATTATCGGCCAATCTACTTAAAAAAGCATTGTGGGAGTTCCCGGCGTGGCTCAGCGGAAACAAATCCGACTTGTATCCATGAGGATGTGGGTTCGATCCCTGGCCTTGCTCAGTGGCTTAAGGTTTGGGGCAATGCCGTGAGGTGTGGTGTAGGTCGCAGATGTGGCTCAGATCCTGAGTTGCTGTGGCTGTGGCGTAGGCTGGCAGCTACAGGTCTGATTCAACCCCCAGCCTGGGAACCTCCAGAGGCCGCAGGTGCAGCCCTAAAAAGACCAAAAAAAAAAAAAAAAGTATTGTGGTCCAGCCTTATGTGTGAGTGGGACGGGGCATGGCTAAGTTGTCCATTTCCATGCCTGCTCTTGCTGTCCCCATACCCAGCATGTCACTAAAATCACCATTTCCCTCACACGTGCCACATGCAGAGGAGGTAATTAAAGACTCCCCAGGAGATTCAAAAGCAGCCACTTCTGAGGTAGAGACTGGTCACTTTTTTTGGCTTCCCCTCTCTAGGGCCCTCAGCTGCACAAGGAGTCTTTGATTCTCCAACTGGACCTTCCCAGGCCAGGATGTTACCCTCTTATTTAGTTTTACTAAAACAACATCGTCCTCAACAACAACAAGTAACACAAACAAGAAATCAAAATATACAAAAGCATCAGCATCTGGCATGCGTACCACGCACAGATTTCTTACCCTAAAATAACTAAAGCCTGTCAGGCTTGGCTGATCCCGCCTCTGGCTGGGCTCATGCTTTCAGATTCCTTGTCACCGACCTCACTGATGCTTCCTTGGAAGAACGGGTCCCCACCACTTTGCTTCTTGGTCCCCTTCTTTGGGGCAGGTGGGGGGTCTCCAGCTTGGCTGGACTCCCCCTTTTGTGTAGCCCTCCATCCTATGGCTCTGAGCCTGAGCGAAGCCTTTTCCCAGGCTGGGTCAGAGTTTCTCCCCCTGGCTCTTGGCAGTTCCAGGATTTCCCCCAAGCTGTGCCAGGAGGTTCAGAGCCCTTACCTGTCACTCTCTACTCAGGCAGCCAGCCCAGGCTTCAGCCCTGGGCCCCACCCTTCCAGAAGCCTGCCTACTTGGTATCCCCCCCTCCCCTCACCACTTCTCCCCCACCCAGCCAGCACCACTGAAAACCACCTGTTTTGTGTTTTGAAAGCCTGGAAGCAACCCGCCCCCCCCATCCTCCACCCCCACAGACCTCCCACCAAGTCCCAATTTTCTATTCAAACTCCAGATTTGAGTTCTGAACTCACTTGAAGAACCTAAAAGCATATTCAAGTCTTTCCTCCCTGGCCAGGCTTACCCATGGTCCCCTACTCCGGGGAGGAATGGTCTTGGAAGGTTCGAAGCCCGGCAGCCCCCAGGGGCAGTCCTCAGACTCATCAGAGGTTAGAGTGCCTGCAAAGTCACTGTCACCTCTGCAGGACACTGTGTCAGCCAGGAGTCCCCTCAGATGTGCTCAGACCCTTTTTTACAAGCAAAAGCCATGACACCGCTATGGCCTGTATTGTGCTATGACATCATAACCACCAGTAAACGGGCTCACACACCCTGTTCCATCTCCAGGAACACTCATTCTCCTACAGTCAGAGAAATGTCTTTTTCTGCCTTGGTAGGTGAGAGGTCACAGTCAAAACTGTTTCTTGGAAAGCTCCTTTCAGTTGCAAAGAAGCTTGGAGCTGAGCCTTTGGCGAGGGATGTCATCAGAAAGCCTTAAGATGACACTGGCCTTAGGTTCCGTTAATGCATTGGTCTGTTTGTTGGTTTATGGGAAGAACATGTCTATTTCAAAGTGCAAAAGTGGGGGATTCAGGGCTCTTCTGAGGACCTCTGCCCTGTACCAGCTGCTCAGAAGCCCCACACCCCTGGGAGGGGTGAGGAAAGCACCAGGGAGTGACCTGACCGCTGTACCCTTTGCCCTGATTCAGTGAGTCTCCATCCCGACTGCACAGTCAATCCACCTCAGAAACCAGAAAAACACGTCCGCGTTGGGCCCCACCCCAGCCAAGTAAACCACACTCTGAATGGCGGGACCTGGGCATCAAGGTACAGGTCAAGGTCTCCCAGGTGATTCTAATGTGCAGTCAGGACCGCTGCAGGACTCTAACCAGGCAGATTATATCCTACACCTGAGCCGGGTAGACACCTGCTGCCATGGTGCATGCCTGCCCGGATGTGTCAGCTCTGCCGAGTCAATAACCAGGGGGCTTCAGAGCACCCCTCTTGGAAGAGCAGGTAGAGCCATTCACAGGACACTGCACGGCCAAGAAAGCAGAAGGTCAACTTTAGGGTGACCAGCCATCCCACTTTGCCCAGGGCTCTAGGGAAGAGGGGTGAGATTTTAAGTGTTAAAAATCAGGAAAGTCCCCAGGGACACGGAGTGGAAAGTCTGAGGTCCAGGAAAGTCTGAGGTCCTATGCTTGAGTGGGAGCACTCGGGCCTCAGAGGAGGGGTGTGTCTGCGCCTGTGTGTGAGAGAGAACGTGTGTGCACAAGTACGTGCGTGCAGGCAATCCCGTCGTAGTGCAGCAGAAATGAATCTGACTAGCATCCATGAGGACGAGGGTTCGATCCCTGGCCTCTCTCAGTGGGTTAAGGATCTGGCATTGTCGTGAGCTGTGGTGTAGGTTGCAGACGCAGCTTGGATCTGGTTTTGCTGTGGCTGTGGTGTAGGCCGGCAGCTGTAGCTCCGATTCAACTCTTAGCCTGGGAACCTCCATATGCCGTGGGTGCAGCCCTAAAAAGACAAAAAAAAAAAAAAAAAAAGGCACATGAGAGTGTTTGTGTCCATGAATAACTGTGAGAGAGTTGTGCATTTGTGCGTGTGTGTCCACTGTGTAAGAGGACGTGGGTGAAAGTGTGTACATGAGAGTGTGGGTGAGTGTGTTTCTGTCAGAGTGTAGGCGTTCTGGGGACAGCAGACCTCACCAGCCCAGAATGGCCCCGCTGTGGTGGCTTCTAACATATCTGAGCATGTGCCAAGCAGGCCAGCCCTGAGTCCTGCCAGCGGGCAGCCCGGAGTGGCTCAGTGAGCTCAGGAGTAGACGTTGTACATTTATTTGGCTCTATGACAGTATAATTAGCTTTTCCTCTTGTGAGGAATGAAGGGGCAGCCTGCTTTCTGACAGCTGTGGGAGCTGCCTTCCTGCCTGGATAAATCTAGTATCCCCCGATATTGTTACACCTGTTTAAACAAGGAACAAAATAGGTATTTATTTGAAGTTCAAGAGGCCATCTGAACCATGGTCTAAATATAGGCCTGGATATAATTATAAAGATACTTAATTCCTTGTTCTGAGAGACTTATGCAGCCTGCTGATTCCTCAGAGTCTTGGGTCTTTTCCTTAAACACATGCCCTTCCTGGAATGAGGCAAGGCAGGGCCTGGTGGAGGCTGGGGCGCACGGAAGAGCAATGACTCTCAGCTGATCCTCAGAAGCTCCAGGAGGAGGCTTGATAAAGACACAGAACTTCTGGAGTTCCCGTTGTGGCTCAGGGGTTAACCAAACCGACTAGTATCCATGAGGACGAAGTTTTGATCCCTGGCCTCGATCGGTGGGTTAAGGATCCAGCGTTGCCGTGAGCCGTGGTATAGGTGGCAGCTGTGGCTCGGATCTGGCATTACTGTGGCTGTGGTGCAGGCCAATGGCTACAGGTCCCCTAGCCTGGGAACTGCCATATGCCACAGGTGCTGCCCTGGGGAGAAAAAAAAGACAGAAAAAAAAAAAAGACACAGAACTTTGGCTCCTTCCCTGCAGATGTCTCTCCTTTGGTCTTGGAGTTGAGGACAGGAACCTACATTTGGAAAGCTCCCCAGGTGATTCTTTGGTGGCTACCCAAGTTTGGGAACCCCTGAGTTAAGTTTCTGGGGGGGGTGTCTCCTTCCTGAGAGGCATTTCTGGAGCTAGGTCATGGATGCTAATAATTGCCATTTCCTGAGGACCCCTCCCATATAGGCCCCCATCATTACTTGCAATTTACAGATGAGACAGCTGAGTTTGTCCATTCATTTCGGTGCTAATACCAACCAGAGAACCTCAGGGCAAAATTTCCTTATGTTTTTTTGGATCACAGGCCCTTTTGAGACTCTGGTGAAAGCTATAAACCCCCTCATCATAAAATTACACATACACAGAAGATTTTGCACAACTTTGCAGGGTTCATGAAGCCCCCTGAAGCCTGCCCAAGGATCTCTGGTTAGGAATGCCCATCGTGGAATCCCCATTGTGGCTTAGTGGGTTAAGAACCTGACGAGTGTCTGTGAGGATGAGGGTTCATTCCTTGGCTTTGCTCAGTGGGTTAAGGATCTGGCTTTGCTGTGGCTGTGGTGTAGACTGGCAGCTGCAGCTTTGACCTGACCCCTAGCCTGGGAACTTCCAAATGCCCTGGGTGTGGCCTTAAATAATAAAAAAAGAATGCCCTTCGTAAAGGAGATTCCTTAGGAGGAGTCCACAAACACGTATGGTGAGCTGGGCCCTCAGCAGCCTGAGGAAGAGCTTACGGGCACTCACTGTGGGGCTGGAGGGGTTTCAGGGCA
Source organism: Phacochoerus africanus (assembly GCF_016906955.1). Taxonomy (NCBI): domain Eukaryota; kingdom Metazoa; phylum Chordata; class Mammalia; order Artiodactyla; family Suidae; genus Phacochoerus; species Phacochoerus africanus. The sequence continues at coordinate 82,441,010 of NC_062547.1, read as the reverse complement.
CTGCGAGGGGAACTGTGGATATGGGAAATGTGGGCTGGACGCAGCCCCTGCTTCCAGTTTAGTTGGAAAGACACTACTGCCCAAGAAGAAAGACAATGTGAAGTTCAAGGTGGTTTATGCAAAGTCCAAACCAGGGCTGGCCCTGTGCACTGCAGCTCAGTGAGCTTAGCCGTCATGGTCTGAGGGAGGGCCGAGAGGTTGGGAGGTGACAGCTGAGCCTTGCAGGAGCCTGGCCTGAGATGGCCAGGAAGGAGAGGGTTCTAGGCAGGGGGAGTTTGGTAACTGTTTGGGAGAGGAGGTGAGAAATCCATGCCCACAGCAGAGCCAAGGAAAGCTGGGCCTTTAAAGGAGGGGAAAAAAAAAAGATTCTGTATCCTAAGCAATGAATCCCAACTCCATCCTCCCCAGAAAAAGGAAGGAAGAAAGAAAAGGCTATGATAAAGAAATGCTTAACAGAGTGATAACCTTTGTGGTCATTTTATAGTATAATTGTTTGGTGAACAGTTAATTAACATAAAATATAATGCTAGATAATTGTGCTTTATAATTATAGAAACAATTATGATTACAATTACAGAAAGATTACAGAATTTATTTAAAATGTGTTAATTTGTAGTTCCTCACAGATAATGTGGCTGAGTAACAGGACCTAAGACAAAGTTGCGTGGGACATCTTGATCTCTGAGACTCCATGCATAACCCCCTTTGCAGATGACATCAGTAGTCTATACATTTGAGGTTCTTTGGGAAAATGGGGTTTGAGCCAAATAGCCATCTTACCCACCCTCTCTACCCTCCACCCGCTGAGAGACCCTATCACAGTGTGGCTGAAGGTCTGTGCGGACGGGGGAGGGAATGAGGGAAATAGCTGAGTGGGTTTGAATGTGATTGAAGGCGGTGCTGGGGTTCCGCTGCGCTTCCCCCTTTGTCCTGTAGTGGGAGCTGCTGCAGTTTTGAAGGAAGTATGCATGGAGCCCCAGTAAGGCAAAGGGCAGAGGACTCTGGGTGTGGGGGAAACTGGAAACTGGGAGGCTGGCCAAGAGGCAATTGCTGAGGGGCAGACACAAGGAAGAGAGGCTGGACAAAAGCCAGGGGAGGGCAGATTCCAAGAAGGGAGGATTCTGCAGCCCCAGGGACCTGGGGGAGAGGATGAGATGGAGAGGAGCCCTGTTTTTGCTGGAGGGTGACTGGGCAGTGGTGGCTCCACAGACAGAACCCAGATTCACAGGGTATGGAGGGTGAAGACAAGCTCAGCACTGGTCCCTCCCCTGGCGGGAGGCAGGGAGGCTTGCCTAGGCTCTCTCAACTGTCGTTCTTCCCAGAGTGTTTTAATAGTTATATACAGGACAAATGCTGCAGGCAGAGTCCCCTGGCACTGTTACCTACTGGGTGTTCAAATTCTGGGGAGCAGTTCTTTTTCCAGCTATTTGCTCTGCCCAGAACATGGTACTAATGTGAGACTTGGCTTCTTTAAATAGAAAAAAGAGGAGTTCCCGCTGTGGCTCATTGGAAACAATCTGTCTAGCATCCATGAGGATGCAGGTTCAATCCCTGGCCTCACTGAGTGGGTTAAGGATCCAGCGTTGCTGTGAGTTGTGGTGTAGGTCACAGACGTGGCTCGGATCCCGCGTGTCTGTGGCTTTGGTGCAGGCCAGTACCTACAGCTCCGGTTCAACCCCTAGCCTAGGAACCTCCATATGCCGCAAGTACAGCCCTAAAAAGACAGATAATAATAATGATAATAATAAATAGACAAAAGATTTCAGCAACTCCAGGGCAAGATGCCTTGTAGATAAATGCAGAATGTTTTCGTAACAATTAAACATATGAAAATTAATAGCAAAAAAGAAAGCCAGGAGTAAATCTGTAAGGTTGGGTGGAGGCAGAAATAGAGAAATGTACAGGCTGGGGTAGAGAGAACAGCAGGAATAAATACAGAAATAAGCGTGTGTGGAAGGAGAAGGAAGTGTGGAGTCAGATACCTATTTCCCACAGCGCTCCAGGTCCCTGGGACTCTCAGAAATGCACATTGCCACTGTCTGGAATAGTGAAACGATTTCTTAAGCAAATTAGTAGTTTCCTGCTTCTGAATGCAATTTCTCTGCATAACAATGAGCTTACTACACAGACTCAGAAATTATTTCAAGATCCTTGAACCCATTAAAAAAAAAAGATTGAAAACATGCTGTGAATCTGATTTTCCAAGTTTAGACAAAGCTACATGTGACTGCTTTTAAAGAACAATAGCAACATAAAGCTACATTTAGCTCTATTTTCATTTAAAAGACCTTTGTGCAGCAGGCAGGAACTGTGTGACTAGTTCTGGCCAATAAAATGTGAATCAGCAGCTCTCAGCAGATGCCAGATCTGCAGGTGCCAAGATCTTGGCCTTCCTAGCCTTCAGGCTGTGAGGAACAAATGTTTAAGGTATTTTCATTATAATGGCCCGAATGGACTGAGATGATGGCCATTGGCATTGCTGCCAGGTTTTCACTATTATTGACGATGCTGCACTTGACATCTTTCACGTATCTCCTTGTGCTAGGATATGAGAGTTTCTCTAGAGAATAGAAGTTGTTGGGAATATGGATTTTCAGTTCTCTGTGATATTGCCAAATGATTCTTAAAGAGGCTGGACCAGTTTATATTGAGGGCAGCTCTTTTTCAAGCTTACATTTATACTCCTAGCTTTGCCCTGGGTCCTAAATACAGACAAGGTTGTGCTTTTCCCCTTTAGAGATCTTCTAAACCAACCACTCTTATCCTGGATGGTTGCGTTTTACAATATTTTTAAACTTTAACTTTTTTCTTTTAAATGGCCACACCCACAGCATATGGAAGTTCCTGGGCCAGGGATTGAATCCAAACCATAGCTGTAACCTATGCTGCAGCTGCCCTAGTGCTGGCTCCTTTAACCTACTGCACCGGGCCAGGAATCAAACCCCTGCCTCTGCAGCAACCCGAGCCACTTGCAGTCAGGTGCTTAACCTACTGAGCCACAGCGGGAGCTCGTAACTTTTTAAAAACGAGCTAAGAAGTTCCTGTTGTGGCACAGCGGAAATGAATCCAACTAGCTTCCATGAAGATGCAGGTTCAGTTTCTGGCCCTGCTCAGTGGGTTAGAACCTGGCGTTGCAGACGTGGCTCCGATCCCACGTTGTTGTGGCTGTGGTGTAGGGAGGTGTGTGTTTTGTCTTCTCCCTCCTTAGGAAAGGGGGGCAGCAGTGTCTTCTTAAAGGCACTTGGCAGGGTGAGGGGGATGGGGGGTGATCTGGAAGCATCTTAGAAGGGAAGGGGAAGGGAAATGCCTCGGGGCAGGCGGTGGGTGGGAGCAGCTAGATTCTGAGAGGGGCTTCAGATTTCTCCTAGGCTGATTATCACTAATATGGTTCCAGATATAATGGTTGTGATAAGGGTGCCATAGATAATAGGGTTTATTAGTATGGGAAGGACATGAACCAACATCTTCGGGGTATGGGCCCGATAGCTTAATTTAGCTGACCTTACTGTAGAATGTGGTGTATTTTGGTAGCACGGAGGATTTTGAATTCTCAGGTGTAGGTTTGAGTCCTATTGTTCTAGAAATGAGGGCTTAAACCTCTATTTTTTACTCGATCAAAGTAACTCTTTTATCAGACATATTTCTATGTTTGTGGGGGAATGCTTGCTGTTATAATGGGTAGTGAGATGTGTCATATACATAGGGCTAGTGTATGTAGCCCTAGACTCGGGAACCGTGGGAGGCAGAGATTTGGTGGCTAGTAGATGCCAAATCCGTGGTCACTGGGGAGGAGAGCTGCGAGGGCCTCTCTGAGCCCCGGGAGTGTCCCAGAGACTGTGAGGACGGGGCCAGCTGTGGCTTCCTGTAGCCCACGAAGCCGGTAAAGGAGGAAACCACCAGGATGCTTCCCACCCCTGCCCTTGTTTACAGCACATAAGCCCAGGTTCCTCGTTGGCTCCCAGGAGGAGGAGAGGCAACACCCTAATTTTTTGGAGGCTAAGTTTTTTTTTTGTCTTTTTTTTTTGCCATTTCTTGGGCCGCTCCCGCGGCATATGGAGGTTCCCAGGCTAGGGGTCGAATCGGAGCTGTAGCCACCAGCCTACGCCAGAGCCACAGCAGCACAGGATCCGAGCCACGTCTGTGACCTACACCACAGCTCACGGCAACGCCAGATCCTTAACCCACTGAGCAAGGGCAGGGATCGAACCCGCAACCTCATGGTTCCTAGTCGGATTTGTTAACCACTGTGCCACGACGGGAACTCCTGTTTTTTTGTTTGTTTGTTTGTTTGTTTTAATTTATGATACTGTGTTAGTTTCAGGTCTACAGCACAGTGATTCAGTTATGTATGTGTATTTTTTCAGGTTATTTTCCATTGTAGGTCATTATACGATAGTGAATATCGTTCCTTGTGTTATACAACAAATCTTTGTTGCTTCTCTACTTTATGTGTGGTAGTTTGTACCTGTGAATACCATACTCCTAATTTGTCCATCCCCCCTTTCTCTTCTCCTCCTTGGTAACCGTAAGTTTGTTTTTGATGTCTGTGAGTCTGTTTCTGTCTTGTATATGGATTCATTAGTATTATTTTTCAGATTCTACATATAAGTGATGTCATTGCTATTTGTCTTTGACTTGCTTCACATAGGAGAATAATCTCTAGGTCCGCCCATGTTGCTGCAAGTGGCATTATTTCATTCTTTCTTCTGGCTGAGTAATAGTCCATTGTATATAAGTACCACATCTTCTTAGACCAATTATCTGCTCTTGGGGGTTTGAGTTGTTTCCATGTCTTGGCTACTGTAAATATGACTGCTATAAATATTGGGGTTCATGTATCTTTTTAAAAATTTCCCCAATACATTTTTTTCCTACTGTACAGCATGGTGACCCAGTTACACATACATGTATACATTCTTTTTTCTCACATTATCATGCTCCATCATAAATGGCTAGATATAGTTCCCAGTGCTACACAGCAGGATCTCATTGCTTATCCATTCCAAAGGCAACATTCTGCGTCTATTAACCCCAAGCTCCCAGTCCATCCCACTCCCTCCCTCTCCCCCTTGGCAACTACAAGTCTATTCTCCAAGTCCATGATTTTCTTTTCTGTGGAAAGGTTCATTTGTGCCATATATTAGATTGCAGATGTAAGTGATATCATATGGTATTTGTCTTTCTCTTTCTGACTTCACTCAGTCTGAGAGTCTCTAGCTCCATCCATGTTGCTGCAAATGGCATTATTTTGTTCTTTTTATGGCTGAGTAGTATTCTATTGTGTATATATGCCACATCTTCCTAATCCAGTCACCTGTCGATGGACATTTGAGTTGTTTCCATGTCTTATCTATTGTGAATAGTGCTGCAATGAACATGCAGGTGCATGCATCTTTTTGTCTTATTAAGGCCACACCCACGGCATATGGAGGTTCCCAGGCTAGGGGTCTGATCGGAGCTGTAGCTGCCAGCCTACACCACAGCTCACGGCAACCCTGGGTCCTTAACCCACTGAGCAAGACCAGGAATTGAACCCGCAACCTCATGGTTCCTAGTTGGATTCGTTTCTGCTGCGCCATGATGGGAACTCCACATGTGTCTTTTTTAAGGAAAGTTTTGTCTGGATATATGCCCAAGAGTGGGATTGCTGGATCATATGGTAGTTCTATGAATAGATTTCTAAAGTTTCTCCATACTGATCTCCATAGTGGTTGTACCAGCTTACATTCCCACCAACGGTGCAAGAGGGTTCCCTTTTCTCCACACCCCCTCCAGCACTTGTTATTTGTGGACTTATTAATGATGGCCATTCTGACAGGTGTGAGGTGGTATCTCATGGTGGTTTTGATTTGCATTTCTCTAATAATCAGGGATATTGAACATTTTCTCATGTGCTTGTTGGCCCATGTATCTTTTTGAATCAGAGTTTTCATCTTTTCTGGCTCTATGCCCAGGAATGGGGCTGCTGGATCATATGATAACTCTTTTTAGTTTTTTAAGGAACCTCCATACTGTTCTCCACAGTGGCTGCACCAATTTACATTTACACCAAGAGTGTAGATAGAGGCTAAGTTTTATTTTGGAGAAATAGAGGGATGTAACATTCCTTGAATTTGACATTGTGGTCCTGACCTTCAGGGTTGATGATATGCACATGCAACCCGTGCGGGTCACCCAGAGTCTCACGCTTAGAAGAGCCCCACATTTGGTTTAATGCTCTGCTGTCACCATCCTGAAACTCTTAACTTCTGGACAGGGAGCCCCATGTTGTCATTTTGCGCTCCTGTGAGAATTAGGATCCGGTCCTGCAAAAATGCATGCCCGCTGCTGCATCCCCACGTGGCCGAAATTTCCAAGTCTTACATCTTCAGCAGAAATCCTCACTGAGGGCCGGAGCAATCAAAGAGGATGCTAACCGTGGGCCAGCCCCCCTGCACGCTGCGTGCACCATGCCCACCTCATGTTTGTTTGTAGTGTTATATTTCTATAAGCAATGCTTGCCAAAGGGTCAGCTTCACATGTCTGAAAACAGAGCTGAATACAAAATTAATAGGAATTATTAGAAAACTCATGTGAAAACCATGGTGGGGGATAGAAAGGGAAGATGAAAGTAAAGCTGCCGGCGTGTGGGGGGTGGGGGCGGCATTCGTGGGTGGATTTCAGTGGAGAGGGCTTGAAAGTGCCAGGGAGGCCTGAATGGTTGTCCCAAGTGGCCCAGGCTGCTCCCAGTCCGAGCACCCGCCTCGTGATGATAGTTTGGAGCCGTTTTCCCTCCGGAGTTCCCTCTTGTTCCTTGGCCTTTCGTTTGCACAGATCTTCAGAAGTTATACATCAATGTCCACATGTAAAGTCATTATATATATTTGGAATGAAATAATCCATGTTTGGAGCCGTCAGGTCCTGATGTTTATGACGTCTCTGCACTTGGTTCCCAGGTTCTTGGGGCTTACCTGATTTTTTATGGAGGGAGGGCATTTTTTTCCCCAAGGTCCTGAAATTCACACTGCTCCCACCAGAGGCTTCCAGAAGCCGCTGCAGTTACCTGCAGAGTGTATGTAGGTACTGGATAGAAATGCATCAGGGGTGAGGGATTTGGAGCCATGGGTGTGATCAGGACCTAGGAGACCAGGCAGAGGCAGGGGGCAGCATCCCTCACTCACCCTCCCTGACTGCAGCCTGCTTGCTCTGTAATTAACACAGACCCTGCTGCCTCTGTTTTCTTATAGGAGCCTTAATCACTCACCACCTATGTATTCAGGCACACATCAAAGTGCTAAGAGGAGGGAAATGTTGTCAGTGCCTTCAAGCTGGGTTTTATCAAGTGCCTTTTGTGTTCCGGAGGCTGCTCTAAGCATCTCTCTCATGGATGATTCTGTTTAATCCTCAAGACTACCTAATGAGGGAGGTCCCGTTGTGACTCAGCAGTAATGAACTTGACTAGCAACCATGAGGACACAGGTTCAATCCCTGGTTCTGCTCTGTGAGTTAAGGATCCAGTGTTGTCACGAGCTTCGGTGTAGGTTGTAGACGGGGCTCGGATCTGGCATGGCTGTGGTAAGGGGTTGGCAATTGCAGCTCTGATTTGACCTCCCCGCCCCCCCCCCCCCCAGCCTGAGAACTTCCATATGCCGCAGGTACGGCCCTTAAAAAAAAAAAAAAAAAAAAAAAGACAACCTAATGAAGCAGGCACTCTTATTAGCTCCTTTTAACAGGTGAGAAAAATGAGACACCAAAGAAATTCAAAACCCAGCTGAATCCCCCAGTGTGATTTCACACATGCTACCTAACAAGCAGGTAGAAAGATGAGGCTAATTATAACAAAACCCCCCAGAGCAAGGGTGTGAGCTGACCCCCACTGAGAAGTTAGGGATGTTTGGGCATGAGCGAGGCTGGGAGGCAGCAACCTCATTGGAGAGATGGTAATGCCAAGCATTAGAGAAACACTGGCTCTCTAGACTCCCAGGCAATGACCAGGCGAGAATGGGACCCATGTGGGGGCCACACCAGGCCAGGACACAGGTGAGCAGTCAGTGAAGAGGGACCATGCTGAGCACTGCCAGTGCAGGTCACTCAGATTGTCTTCTGGTCCAGCCCACCCAAGGGCTCTGGGGCCTGAGAAGGTGCTGTCACCTGTAACAAAGTCCAGCTTCATTGAAAGAAACTGGGAAACTGGAGTTCCCATCGTGGCTCAGCGATAACAAACCCGACTACTATCCATGAGGATGTGGGTTCAATCCCTGGCCTCGCTCAGTGGGTTAAGGATCTGGCGTTGTCATGAGCAGTGGTGTAGTTCAAAGGCTCGATTTGGATCTGGCATTGCTGTGGCTGTGGTGAAGGCTGGCAGCTGTAACTCCAACTTGACCCCCAGCCTGGGAACTTTCACATGCCATGGGTGTGGCCCTAAAAAGAGAAAAAGAAAAATAGAACCTGGGAAACTGAGAAGAGAGTGTGTTCTGCTTTGTGCCCTCATGGGGGAGGGGAAGGCAGGTGGGAAGGGTCTTTGCTGCAGGTAACCAGAGCAGCTATCAGAGCTAAATAGCGGTCCCATCCTGTGCAAGAGAGGGAGGATCAGGTGAGCCTCATGACATTGCCACTGAGGTCGGTCAAAAACAGAAGCATATCAGCAATTTCACTTGTTAATTCCAGTTCAACCCAGCCAGCAGCAGAGCATCAGCTGTGGCCGGGAGTGGGTAGCTTAACACAGTGGACCAGTAAGTGCAGGGAGCAGCATTTCCCTGAGCAGGAGCTGGAGGCTGAGGCCAGTGTCCTGGGAACATTGTATGAATCCGATCCTGAGTTGATGTGACCTAGGAATGCGGATTATGCCGACACACAGGCAGAGGCTGTTGGTCTGACATCCGTGGGCTGGGTGATCGAGGGAGGCTTCTAGGAAGAAGTGGGCCTTGAACTAATCCTTTAAGGATAGGTGGAAATTAAAACAGGTGCAAAGTAGAGGAGGTGAGAGCTGGAGAGAAATCTACAATTCTACAGCTATTTTATTTATTCATTTTTGTCTTTTTAGAGCCACTCGTGCTCTTTGGGAGTATATTTATTAAGAGGTTAACTATGTTGTCATTATTGGGTATTACTTTCTTGTGCATTTCTGTATTTTCTAATTGCTCTGCAGTGAGCTTGTGTTATTCACGTAACACGTTTTGAAGGGTAAAGAGTCTATATAGGCTGCCTGAAGTCCTCTCGTTGCTCTTTATGGGAGCAGACCGTTACCGGAATGTGAGTTAGGACTCTTTCCAGGTGTTTCTGAGGTAGTGAGCTCCACGGGATTCCCACAGCTCCTTGAATACAGAACGTAATGCTTTCAGAGTGCACACTATGCAGATTCAGTGATTCAGTCGACACACTTGCTAGTTAGTAAAATGGAATAATGATAGTACCTCCTTCTGAGGCTCTTCTTGAGCACTCAGAATATATTATTGGCTCCTCTGTCTCTCTGTGTGTCTCTTTCTGTCTCTGTCTCTCAAACACACACATGCACGCACGGACTCTCTTAATTGAACGCTGCTCTCGCCATCCAGGTGAAGGTGGTGTGGACCAACCAGGGCCTCTCAAGCTTTAATATGCATATGAACAAGCTGGGAATCTTGTTAAAATGCAGGTTCTACTACCTCAGGAGGTCTGAGCAGGAACCTGAGACTCTCTGTTTCTAACAAGCTCCAGGTGAAGTCACGCTGCTGATCCACGGACCAGGTGAGAATGAGTGAATGTCCTTTTAGAATGTCCTGGAAGAAAATGCTTTTCCGTGTACTCAGACAGTACCTGCCGTCTCCCTTGGGCCATGTGACATCATCCTGTTTATCAGGAAACATAAACACCAACTTCTGTGTATGAGACTCTGTGCTGGATTCTTGGAAATCAAGGTCTCTGTTATAAACCTGAAGGAGCTAAATTCAGCACCTAAACATAAAAATGTAGGCAGCCAGTCAGAGAACCTATTCTGGCTGTTAAAGGAGGGCTGCAGACAGTGAAGGAGAGCAAAGCTCCAGGGTCTATTCTAAATTCTGTGGAGAACTTCAGTCCAAATACTTGCTTTGAAACGCGGCGGAGTAACATGCTCCAGATGCAGGATTGCATTAATAGGTCTTTGCTTTTAATGCGAGAGGCATGTCTCTGTGTATACATATTCATTCCCATAGGATATGTGAGGTTGTGGTGTATTGTTTTCATAGTTACCAGTCTTCCTCCTTCCTTGTTACTGGGGGAACCACGGGTTGAGATATGGAAGTCATCTGGAACGTAAATATAAGGGCTTGGGGCCACACCACGCCATCGAAGCCATCGTCTGAGGAACATGTTTGTCTCATTCAACTGCGTTTGGTGGGGCTTTCAGCTCTTGCTCTTCCATTTGAATATTATTATTTGCTATGGAAACAGTGAGGTCAGATTGGTGTAGGCGGGGCCTGGGGCCATGAATAAACACAAAACTGTTCATCACAGGGCCTGCGAGTTATTATTCATTCTAGGAGTTGTCCTTTTGGGCAGGTCGCTCCTCCCAAGCACTGTTTTGGGCAGAGCCATCTGCCAGGCTGGGGGTGGCTCTCTTGGAAACAAGTGTCCATTTTATTTTATTTTTGAGTATTTTTTTTCATTGAAGTATAGTGAATTTACAATTGTGTTAGTTTCTGGTATACAGCAAAGTGATTCAGTTATATGTATATATTCTTTTCCATTATAGTTTATTACAAGATATTAAATATTGATTCCTTGTGCTATGCAGTAGGTCCTTGTTGGTTATCTATTTTATATATAGGAGTGTGTATTTGGGTTTTTTTTAAGATTTTTATTTTTTCCATTATAGTTGGTTTACAGTGTTCTGTCAATTTTCTACTGTACAGCAAAGTGACCCAGTCGCACATACACATTCTTTTTCTCGCATTATCCTCCATCATGCTCCATCATCAGTGACTAGATATAGTTTTCAGTGCTATCCAGCAGGATCTCATTGCTTATAGCAGTGTGTATTTGTTAATCCCAAGGTCCTAATCTGGCCCTCCCCTCCCCTTCTCCCTTTGGTAAGGGGAGGTTTGTTGTTTTCTATGCCTGTGAGTCTGTTTCTGCTTGGTAAATAAATTTATTTGTATCATATTTTAGATTCCACACATAAATGATGTCATATATTGGTCTTTCTCTGCCTGATCTACTTCACTTAGTCTCATAATCTCTAGGTCCAAGAGAGTGTTCCTTTCAAATAGCACAAGTCTTAGAATACGTCAGCCCTGCTGAAAGAGGACATCGTCTGCCCACAGGAGCTGGGGGAAGAGAAGGGACTTCCCTGAAATACATGATCAAATATTAGAAGCTTTTTCTCAAGTGGTTATTGACCTAGGAAGCAAGAGCTCCTTTTGGAGATAAGGAATTTGTCAGGTGGGGACCCTTTGGCATGTGAATTCCTGGAAAACAGGGCTCTCTGGAGGTCCTTGGAGTTGAGCAGAACTGAGGCTGGCAGGAACTGAGAGGCCATGGGGCCCAAAGAGACCCTCCAGACCTGGCCTCCTGGGAGGGGAGACTCAACAAGACTGCCTAGCAATATCAGCTCTTTTTCATCAAGTCTAATTATGGTCCAGGCATCGTGTCCTTTGACTCTCCCTATAGAACTTATGACCTGGACGGTGATGTTGCTTCCATCCCACAGAGGTGGAAATGGAGACCTACAGAGGGCAAGAACTTGCCAAAGGTCATAAAAGAAGAAGGAGACAGATGTGCCCGTTCTGATTCTAGAACTTACTTTCTTAAACACCATTCTTTGTCCTTAAAAACTGAATCACAACCTTAGACTTCAAGTGTAATCTGCTAAATATGTTTGCTATCGCAAGCTCCGTGAAACACATATCATGGCCTGGACAGAGCACCCATCAGATGAGGGCCCAGGCAGATCTGGAGGGTGACCAGGTTTGGCTGCTGGTTTTCACCTGGTGAAGGCAGTGCAATTGTGGCCCTGCAGCTGTGCTAGGTACCACTGCCACCATTCACAGGGCTCCTACCATGGCTTTGGCCTCAGGTCTGTTCTAAGCCTCATGGCAACATTGAGAAAACCAGACTACCTTCCAGGATGGATAAAGGAGACAGTTTTGGGGGCGTACTCAAAGTCACTCAGCTAGTAAGGGGCCAAGCCTTTGGCACAGAACTTAACCCTTGACTGCTGTGCTTTGCTGCATTGAGGCAGGAGAACCCTCAGCCAAATTTACACCTATTTAACCACACATGTTCCAAACAATCCCAATCAAAAAAGGGGCAGAAGACCTAAGTAGACATTTCTCCAAAGAAGATATATAGGTGGCCAACAGGCACATGAAAAGATGCTCCATATCACTAATGATTAGAGAAATGCAAATCAGGCCTATAATGAGGTATCACCTCATACTAGTTAGAATGGCCATCGTCAAAAAGTCTACAAACAATAAATGCTGGAGAGGGTGTGGAGAAGAAAGAACCCTCCTACACTGTTAGTGGGAATGTAAACTGGTGCAGCCGCTATGGAAATCAGTATGGAGCTTCCTTTAAAAACTAAGAATAGAGTTACCATGTGATCCAGAAATCCTACTCCTGGGCATAAATGTGGAAAAGACAAAAACCATGCTTAAAAAAAACCACATGGGAGTTCCTGTCATGGCGCAGTGGAAATGAACCTGACTAACATCCATGAGGACGCAGGTTCAGTCCCTGGCCTCGCTCAGTGGGTTAAGGATCTGGCATTGCAGTGAGCTGTGGTGTAGGTCACAGATGTGGCTCAGTTTCTGCATTGCTGTGGCTGTGGTGTAGGCTGGCAGCTACAGCTCCGATTAGACCCCTAGCCTGGGAACCTCCATATGCCATGGGTGTGGCACTAAAAAGACAAAAAGACAAAAAAAAAAAAAAAGAAAAGAAAGATACCTGCACCCCAGTGTTCACAGAAGCACTATTTGTAATAGCCAAGACATGGATACAACTCAGATGCCCTTCAACAGATGATTGGTTTAAGAAGATGTGATATAGATATATAGAAATAGAAAATATTACTCAGCCCTTAAAAAGAATGAAATCATGCCATTTTCAGCAACATGGATGGACCTAGAGATTATCATACTAAGTGAAGTCAGACAGAGAAAGACAAATATCATGTGATATCTCTTATATGTGGAATCTAAAAAAACAAAACTTATTTCCAAAACAGAAACAGACTCACAGAGGTAGAAAACAAACCTATGGCTATCAAAGGGAAAAGGAGGGGGGTAAATTAGGAGTTTGAGGTTAATGCATACACAGTACTTTATATAAAATAAACAACAAGGTCCTACTATATAGCAGAGGGAACGATTGTCAAAAATTTGTAATAACCTATAATTCTGAAAAAGAATCCCTGTGCTGCACACCTGAAACTAACACAACGTTGTAAGTCAACTAGACCTCAATAAAGTAAGTTAATAAATTAACCATGTGGTTCATTCTTTGCCAAGGCCATAGCCTCCCTCTCAGGGCCCAGGGCCTTCATTCTGACCTGTGGCTTCCCAGAGGGGCTTACCGCTTTATCATTCACCTGTGCACAGGTTCCACAAGCATCACTATGTGACTCCCTTTGGGCCTTTGGTGGGGGGCTGGCTGGGCCCTCTGATCTGGGGCCCAGTTTGAGAGTGAAGTTTGGTGAGGACAAGGCTACGTCACAAATGCTGATTTTGCCCTGAAACTCTGTCCTCTAAATTTATCCATAGGCATTGAAAATTCAGAGAAAAAGGCCAAAAAAAAAAAATTTACAGCGGAAACCATTAATGGAAAACCCATCCTTCTTATGGGCATTTGGATCTGACCAGGAAAGGGACTTTAGACTCCATTAACCAGGGCAGAGTCTTTACGAGGCATGCAGCCTGGTAGGGACGGTGGATATGCAAACAGTTCTTTGCAAAATCCAAAGTGACACTTGGGTGTAACTTGCTGTTTTGCTTTTTTTAATAAGCTTTTTTTTTTTTTTTTTTTAATGACCATATCTGCAGCACATGGAAGTTCCCAGGCTATAGGTTGAAGCAGAGCTGCAGCCGCCATCTACACCACAGCCACAAAAACTCCAGATCCAAGCCTCATCTGCGACCTACACCACAGCTCACGGCAACTCAAGATCCTTAACCCACTGAGCAAGGCCAGGGATCGAACCTGCATCCTCATGGATACTAAGAACCCAATGGGGATCTTAACCCACTAAGCCACAAGGGGAACTCCTAGGTTGCTGTTTTAATGACATAAAATACATGTCTTAGAAAATATCCAAGAACTGAAGCTCAGGAACTGGGGCAGATTAAAAGGGAAATTTGGGATCATGCTACCCATTCGGGAATCATACGGTGCCTTCATTTTTCACCCCAGTCACAGGTTGCTGGGTGGAAGCCCAATTTCTAGATTTCCTTTTGAGTTGTTGCTTTCCAGAAGGCATACCCCTCTCCCTCCTGTCCTCTGCCACCTCTTTTCTTCTCCACCCCCACCCAGGGCTGTGACATATGTCTGTGCAATTTGTCCGCAGCATAGCTGCAGGGGGAGCCATTCACATCAAAGCCGACATGAGTCGGACCATTGGTTCTTAAACTTGGCTGCACACAGAAATCACTGGGGGGATTTAAACATTATGGATGTCTTGGTCCCTCCTCCAGAGAGTCTGATTTCATTGGTCTGAGATGCAGTCTGGGCAGTGGGATTTTTTTTTTTTTTTTTTTTAAGCTGATCAGATAGTCTCATATGCAGCCATGTTTGAGAAGAGTGAGACAATGTTGTCAATGGCGTCCCCTGGGCACGTGACGTATACAACCTGCCTGCCCTTCACCTTGGCCCTCCTCACGCCCCTCCATGATCTTCCATGACCTGAACTTGCTAGTGGGAGAGATCACAGACTAATAGATACTTTTTTGCATCATTTTTCCCTGGGGCTGGGGCTGAGGTTACGGAATGTATAGGTACTGACCTCGGAGCCTTTGAAGGCTCGCTTATGCTTCCTGCATCCTTCTGCGGGATGCGCCAGAGGCAGGGGTCTAATCCTGCTGAAAACTGGACTGTTTCAAGCCTCGTTTTGGAGACGGCCCAACTCCAGTGCTTTGCCCAGGGTGAAGCATGCTGTTGTGATCCCCTGGCTGAGAGAGTGATTTAGGCCCTCGGAAGAATCTGGATTATGTCCCCTGGTGCCTAGGTCATTCCCCAATTATAAATCAGCCACTGTTAGCAGCTGCATTTCACTCTCCTGGGCCGCAAGGGAACTCTGCAGTTTTTACTGAATTAGCAACTTAATTGCACTAAATATAGCTCTAAGGCCCCCAAAGAAATTATGGCAGCTCCCAAAGGTGTCTGGCTTCCCACACTCCCCTCGCCACTCCCTCTCCGAACTCGGGGAGCAAGTCAAACTCTGAACAATTCGGGCTTATCAAATCATAGCTTCTGGAATAAACTCACTTTGTTTTGCATATATCGGTATCATCAGATCCTGCCATCTGAATTTAATGTCACCGTTTCCATGACAACTAATGTCCTTCAAAAGGGATGATGACGGAGACCAAAAATTCCACACAACAGAGAAATGAGACAGATATGTGACACAAGCAAGTCCTAGGAGTTGCGGTTCAATCAAAAGCTCGCCTGTTTTACAGCTTAGATGCTCTGTAACTCATTGATGCCCCACCCCCACCCGCTGCTGGTGCATCTGTCATTCTAAAATTACATGTCAAACTTCTTTGGCTGAAATCTTGCATCTGGCATGTGTATTTACACTTGGCATTTCAAAGTTAATATTTTTGGTTCAGCAGAGGGATTTAAAACAAACATTTTTCTGAAAACTTCCAAATTCTTGAGCAGATATTTGAACATAGACTGGAGAGAGAGAGAGAATCAAGCATGGGAGGGGCTACAAGAGGCTTATCCAGTATCTGCTCCATTCTTGCCCCTTCGTAATGGGACAACGGTAATGAGGAGGAAAAAAGCTACACGTCCCAGACGTCTTTGCAGCTTGGTATGGCCCCCGGACCAAATTCTAGTCAGAGGTCAAAGTAGAAATAGGGAGTTCCCATCGTGGCTCAGTGGTTAACAAATCCAACTAGGAACCATGAGGTTTCGGGTTCGATCCCTGGCCTCTCTCAGTGGGTTAAGGATCCGGCATTGCCGTGAGCTGTGGTGTGTAGGTCACAGACATGGCTCAGATCCCATGTTGCTGTGGCTGTGGTGTAGGCCGGCAGCTGTAGCTCCAATTGGACCCCTAGCCTGGGAACCTCCATATGCCGCAGGAATGGCCCTAGAAAAGGCAAAAAGACAAAAAAAAAATAGAAATGGGACATGGGACTTCTAGAAAGGCTTTCTCTGAAGGAGTCCAACCGGGTGTGAGGGGTATGCCCTTTTTCTTTTCTTTTTCTAAAATGCAGGCATAATCTGGGGCTTCAGGGACCATGAGGTGACCTTGAGGAGGAGAGGCAGGTGTCCAGTGAAGATGTCAGAAAAATAGGCCACCGATGACAGGGGGATCAGCCCTGTACAACTAACCTCTGGATTTTTTATATTCAAGAGAGAAATAAACTTACCCTGTTTAAATTAAGGTTATTTGGGGGGTTTAGTTCTCTGAAAATAAGTCTAATCCTGAAAGATAGATGAGGGTAGGGTAAAATGAAGAGAAAAAAATCATTTCTTGTGTTATATCAGCACATTTTTGCCCCAGTTAGTACATCTCCTAGAGTGAGCAGCATTACTTGAGAACATGGATGTAACTCTTTGTTGTGCTCAGCGAGGTTAAACCATTTGCCTAAGCTCACCCAGCTAATAAGGGGCAGAGGCAGTATTCTAGTTCTGCTTGTGCTTTTCCTTGCACCTGCTGTTCCTATAGGAGGAGCATGAGTCAATAACTATAGCTCTGGAGTTCCCACTGTGGCACAGTGGGATTGCTGGCAGCTCTGCAGCACAAGGACACAGGTTTAATCCCTGGCCCAGCACAGTGGGTTAAAGGATCTGGCATTGCCATGGCTGCAGTGTAGGTCAAAACTGTGGCTCGGATCTGACCCCTGGGCTGGGAATTCCATATGCCATGGGGCAGCCAAAAAAGAAAAAAAAACAAAACAAAAAAAAAACCCTACAGCTTCATAGACTTTGCCGTGGTTTTTGTTGTTGTTGTTGTTTCCTTTTTGGGCTGCTGCGTGGCATATGGAGACCCCAGGCCAGGGATCAAACCCACATCCCTGCCACTGCAGAGACATCATCGATCCTGTGGCACCACAGCAGGAAGTCCAGATTTGCAGTTTTTAATGAACAGTATTATCATGTTTAATCCTCAGCTGGCTGTGCGATGGTCAGGTCTGACCTGACTCCATCCCAAGGATCCAAGGCGCTTGGGAGAGTTTTGCTAACCCCAGAGATGCTGCCCCTTCTGGAATCTACTGGGCTTTGTGAGTAAGCCTTCTGCCTATCTCTTCTTCATCAAACCCCCGCCTCCCATGATGTCCCCCTGTAAGTGGTAATAGACACTGTGTAACAGAAGGGAAGAGCATGTGGAGGTTCCATGGAAAGTTGCCTTTGCTGAGAGGCTTTTAGTTACAGGTGGTGCGTGGACAAGGTTTGTCGGCCTCCTACAACCAGACTTTCAAATCCAGCCGGTTATTCTGTTGATGACGAAGTGTGAGAGGACCCTTCACAACTGACCTGGCTCATCAGGCACGTGAGGTTTGTCAACCCATCAACATCAAGGCGAGGGAGGAGGGAAGCCTCTCTATTTATTTGGGCCATTCTGGTTTAATGAGTGTGGGTGACAATGACATTTATTCGAGAGAACTTTGTCACGCCCTGGAAATACCAATTATGTGACAAGCTGTCTGCTTTTCTCTCCATGCCCAGAATAGTCTGCTCTCCTAACTTGGGGCCCGCAGCAGAGCTGTGAAGGCAGTGCTAGGTTCTGGACTGAGGCGATTCCCTCCACAAGGGCTCTGCGGGCAAGCGTACCCAGTGCCAGTAGGATGGGCTTCCTAAATATTGGTGGCTCAAAGAGTTGAATGAATTGCTCAATGCCTGTAATACTAACCCTGAATCATGCTTTTTCAACATCACGCCTTAAGACAGTGGTTGGCCTGGTACTAAAACCCACTCTTAGAAATACCTTTGAAATAAATTATATGATTCACATAAAGATGGGTCCTTCGTAGCTGGTCTCAGCATTAAAGGGAGTAGAATTAGGTTCCACTCCCTGGAACAGAAAAACCAAAATAATAGTGGCTTAACCAATACTTCAAAGTTTATTTCTCTCTCATTGAAAAGAACTCTGAGGTAGATAGGCAGCATCTTAGTCATTGGGGACCCAGCCTCCCTCCCTCCTTCCTTCCTTTTTTACTTTTTAGGGCTGCAGGTGCAGCATATGGAAGTTCCCAGGCCAGGGGTCAAATTGGAGCTACAGCTGCCAGCCTACACCACAGCCACAGCAGCACGGGATCCAAGCTGTGTCTGTGACCTACACCACAGCTCATGGCAATGCTGGATCCTTAACCCACTGAGCGAGGCCAAGGACCAAACCCACATCCTCATGGATGCTAGTCAGATTTGTTACAGCTGAGCCACGACGGGACCTCCACCTTCTTTCGGCTTCATCTTTGTAACAAGTAACCACCATCCTTAAAGTTACCTCATGGTTCAAGGTAGTTGCTGAAGCTTCTGTGATCAAATAGAAGTTGGTTGTGTTCTTCAAGGAAGAAAAACAGAACTTGTAAAAAGTCAGAAAAGGAATTCCTGAAGCTATCTGTTCTCCAGGCAGTCTGTGAGGAAGCCCCTTCCAAAAACTTCTGCCTACATCCAATGAGCCAGAACTTAGTCGAACTTAGTCACGTGGCCAAACTTGGCCGCAAAGGAGGCTGGGAGGTGTGGGTACGTTGCCACCTCTTCTGTTCCCCTGATGATACAGACCAGCAGGTCTTGAAAACCTTTTATACCTGTGAAATTTATTGAGGACCCCAAAGAACTTTTGTTTATGTAATATCTATTAGCATTTACCACTTACCATATTAGAAATTAAAATCAAAACAGAAAGTATTTGTTTATTCATGTAAAAAGTACAATACCCATATCAAATCATCACATTGTACCCTTTAAATATCTTACAATTTTATTTATCAATTATACCTCGATAAAGCTAAAAAAAATTAAAATAGCCCTAGGACTTTCAAAAAATTAAAACATAAAAATTACAATTATAGGAGTTCCCATGGAGGCTCAGCAGAAAGAAATCCGACTAGTATCCATGAGGACTCAAGTTTGATCCCTGACTTCGCTCAGTGGATTAAGGATCTTGCGTTGCTGTGGCTGTGGTGTAGGTTGGCAGCTATAGCTCTGATTCGACCTGGGAACTTCCATATGCCATGGGTGTGGCCCTTAAAAAAAAATACAAAAAAATTACAATTATAAACCCTTTCCATTTTAAATAACACGTTTTTCCAAAGCAAAAAAAAAAAAAAGTGAGACGTGATACTGTTTTCCATTTTTGCAAATTTCTTTAATGCCCGACTTAGCAGAAGACAGCCAGACCCTCATATCACATACGCTTCTGCACTGAATCCATTACCATATGTTGTTTTGGTTGAATTGTATGAAAAGAAGCTGGTCTCATGCAGATGTATGGTTGGAAGATACAGAAGTATTTTAAAGGATTTTTCAGATCATTGCGTATATTCTTCTTGGATACTAAACCCAAACCCAAAGGGTAATTTCTGAAAGGCCGGTCGCACTGTGGCCTCCGAAGCCGTATTAATGAGCATCTTGTTCTCTGTTACACCACAATCCTCACTACTCTTGCTCACTGAATGCGTTTTTCCCCCCATGTGAGTTCATAATGTCATGTCGTGATCACATGGAAAATATTCTCTCACCAAGTTATGCAGCCCTTTCAGAGGCTGACACACATCACGACATACATTTTTTAAAATTACATTTTTTTTTTGGTCTTTTTGCCATTTCTAGGGCTGCACCTGCGGCATATGGAGGTTCCCAGGCTAGGGGTCGAATTGGAGCTGTAGCTGCCAGCCTACGCCAGAGCCACAGCAATGCCAGATCCAAGCCGCATCTGCAGCTCACAGCAATGGTGGATCCTCAGCCCACTCAGTAAGGCCAGGGATCGAACCCGCAGCCTCAGGGTTCCTAGTTGGATTCGTTAACCACTGCGTCACGACGGGAACTCCAAAAAATTACGTTTTAAAATAGCAATACCGCTATCAAAATAAAAGCCCACTTTGGGAGATGTCAAGCTCATGATGGCAACGAGAAGTTTTCAAAAATTCTGCTTTTCCCTTGAAAGGTTGAATGTTGCTGTTGGCCACAAACCCTGTCAGTTACTCCCCTTGAAGTGACAGGCTCACTTTGTTCAGTTTTGGGAACATGTCTGCCAAATGCAGAAATGAGTAACGACAGGGCCTCCTGCCACGGGCTGTCGAGGGCCCCAGAGTAAGCTGGCAAGTCAGCTGAGGTGTCCCTTGAGCACAGAGACCAGAAAGGTGACCCCCAAGGGTGAGCCCCTCCCCCCATGGCCTCTGAGGGTCTCTAATGAGGCACAGAAGCTCTAGGCTAAACCTGTCTGCTTGGAGCTTGGTCGAGAGAGCTTTTGCTTTTCCCTTTACTACCTGTTTGCCTTCAGGAAAATTCCGGGAGTCCTTTCTGGCTGAAGTGGGATCAGACCAGCCCCACAGGCCCCGGGTCCCAGGAGGGAAGGGGCAGGGCACCTGCTGCAATCGCTCTCACACCCTCCTCGAGGGGGAACAGTGCCGTCGAGGCCCACACCGCCTTCTGATGGGGGATCTGTTTACTTAGGTTGCTCGGTTTCACCTCTGAAGGGCCAAAGGTGGCGGCTCTTCGGTAAGTGACTTGCTGTCTGCTGTGACCAGTTTTTCCAAGGGTGAAGGCGGAGGCTGGGTTGAGAAAAACCATCCAAGGAAGCCCTTGTGGAATCAGGTTCATGACCGTGTGTGCTGCTGTTACACTGACACGGGGGGTTTACCTCACCAGAGGACTTCAGCAGCAACATATATATGTGAAAATTCTTCCCCACACACCATGAAAACTCTTCTCTCCCCCCGAGACCTTATGTGTGCTATGTGTCCATGTAGAAGTGTTACTCAAACTGCTTTGCGTTTGTGTCCACATAGATGTATGTAAACATACGACATTTGTTTCTATGTGTCTTATGTGTGTGCATTTGTTACATGTATAAGCAGCAGTGGCAGTGAAAATCATTTACTCTAGGATGCAAGAAGAGAAGGTTAATAGTAAAAGTACATGGAGAGGAGTTCCCATGTCCTAGCGCAGCAGAAATGAAATGGATGAGCAAACCATGAGGTTGTGGGTTCAATCCCTGACCTTGCTCAGTGGGTTAAGGATCCGGTGTTGCTGTGAGCTCTGGTGTAGGTTGCAGATGTAGCTTGGATCTGATGTTGCTGTGACTGTGGTATAGGCCGGCAGCTGTAGCTCTGATTGGACCCCTAGCCTGGGAACCTCCATGTGCTGCGGGTGTGGCCCTAAAAAGCGAGAAAAAAAAAAAAAAAGGACATGGAGAGAGAGCATTTCCTTCTCATATTCTGAAAATAATTTTATGAGCAGACAATATATGAACATAGCAAAAAAATTCATTAATTAGCATGAAGTAAAGTGAACAATAAGTCTCTCATCCTCCACCCTGGCCATGATTATTACCCGTTCTTAGTCTTCTTCAAGAGATAGTCGGTATATTTTAAAAAGAATACACACACACACACACAGGGCCTTTAACAAAAAATGTGGTCTTTTAAACGAAGGGAAGATTAGAACAGGAAAATCACATAAGCTTCATTTCCAGCCCCTTGTGTGCACACAGACTCCAACACACATATTTGTGTCTATGATTTACACATGTGTAGGTTTTGTGCTGGAGGACACATTCTTTGTTATAAGGAAACTTCTGGAACCCAGAAAACTGATTTCCTTCCCAGTTCATCTGGTTATTAATCTTCCTAAAAGCTCAAGACAAAATTCCCCTATCTGAGACCTTTGTGGTGTCCCAGAGGCAGGTGAGAATCATTCCCGTGGAGTTGTCTTCACTTTCTGATTTGTCATCAATTCTTAGGAGCAATCCAGTAAAGGTTTATTTAGTACCGCTTGCTCTTGATTTTATAACCAACTGCTGACTGCTGGAGACATAAAACTCTTGATGATTTACAAGTAGTGAATGGGCAAGAAATCCATAAATCACCTTCTATAATAAGAGAATATAGGTGAACACACACACACACACACACACACACACACACACATCTGTCTTCAAAGGAAGAGCTGTAGGCATGTCCAGAAAATATATAGGTTTTTAATTTGAGCATTGAGAACTCATCGGTAAGAGGCCCAGTCAGTAACCTCAGAGGGTTCAGTTGTACCAGGTGATATTTTAATGTACAGCAAGAGGTTTTATTTCTTAAAGAGGAGACTCTGGTTCCCACTTTCAAAATGGTCAAAGGAGTTTTTATGATCTCTGGAGGAAAGAACTTTTTTTTTCCTAAAATGTTTCACCAACCAAGCCCCAAATGCTGACAGTTATCAGTTTTCTGATGTTATTGAAACTGTCTGCAGCAGCTATTTCTCCAACACTCAGAAAGATCTTGTTTTCCTTTTCATGTAAATTTTTGTCTAGGACTGTTTAGAAAATCTCCTACAATATGCTAGAAGTGGAAAAAATCAGTTTCCAATACCAGGAGAATCCTAGAGTTTCAGGCAACAAAGAGGGAAATCTAAAGTGAAAAGTCTTTTAACTTGTTTTTGTTTGGAAAGTGAAATTTAATAAGTATGAATTTGCTACTATGAATAATTTGCCAGCTCCCTGTGTCCCCAGATCTCCTCCAAATATATAATATAGAGAGAAATTTAGGATCCATTTAGCAAAAAGCTAGTCTCATTTGGATCCTGACTCAAACAAGACAGAGGTAAAAAATGAAATAAAGTAGAGAAAATTGAAGAAGTTGAAGACTAAATATTTGATGACATTAAGGAATGAGTATACATTTTGGAAATATAATAGTACTGTTGTCTTTTGAAGTCTATTTTTTTTTTGTCTTTTTGGGGCCGTCTCCGTGGCATACGGAGGTTCCCAGGCAAGGGGTCTAATCAGAGCTACAGCTGCCAGCCTACACCAGAGCCACAGCAACGCCAGATCCGAGCCACGTCTGCAACCTACACCCCAGCTCACAGCAACGCTGGATCCTTAACCCACTGAGGGAGGCCAGGGATCAAACCCGCAACGTCATGGTTCCTAGTCGGATTTGTTAACCACTGAGCCACGACGGTAGCTCCCCCACAAGAGGATTTTTAAAAAGCAAATCCAAACCATCAAATCATTTCATCCTAGATATTTCATTGTAAATCTTTAAAAGATAAAGACTTCAAGGAGTTCCTTTATCCCAGGAAAATCAAAATACACAGAAACAAAATGGCAGCTGGGAAATGCATTTCCCCCCGCCGGCCTCCATGGAGACAACCACCATTGACCCCCTAATATTCTGCGTGTTTTCAGATCTCTTCTATACTTTACATGTAGAACAAGGCTCATACTCTTTATAAGTAGCCTGATGTTTTTAACTTTAAATATATATTATAAATATTTTTCTAAGAAAAGTTCATTTATTCGTTCCACATGTGTTATTCAACAGAAACTGAACTTGGTGTGAGGCCTTTGGTGACCACCAGGGGCGTGAGCTGCCCCCTCTGCAGGCTGTGCCTGGTTGTTGACAGGTGAGGACTCTACTGAGAACTCGGCCGCACCACCTCTCTTCTCTGGGTTGGTAAGAAGGCATCTACCCTACAACTACCATGAGGAGCTTCTGTGTAGGGGAGAAACGCCAGTCGCCCAGGGGGTGTGGGGCTTCAGCTCAGTCCTATCCACTGACTTCAAGGAGTTCCTTTATCCCAGGGCTTCAGCTCAGCCCTATCCACTGACCGAATAGTAAACAAGGCCCATGAGGAGCCTCCGAGGTCAGAAGCTGAAAACAGACACCCAGGGCCAGCTCATCACCAATAAGAGGTTTATTTTTATCCTGTAACCCTCACCCCCGTAAAAATTGGGGAGCACATTTAAAGGGCTGTTTAGGATCAGAGACACTTGAAGCATTGGACCTGTGCCTGGCTCAGCGGAGGAAAAGGGGACAGGAATTCAGTCTCTGCAGGACAACTACTTCCCAGGGCCCTGCAGACCCACTGCCCACAAGATCGGCCCAAGATGAGAGGGAAGTCTAAGAGCTTTGCAAAAATGTCTCCTCAGTGCCTGGGCCTCATTTCCCAGGCTTGGATGGTCCTTTCCTGTCCCATCAAGGTCGCCAGCTGTCATTGGTGTCTCCAGCCCAAAGGCCCAACCCAACTGGCTCCAAGAGATAGTAAGTTCTTAAGAAACCTGTCTCCTTTGAGTAACAAGAGCTTTTAGCTTTATTGTGAATGCTGTGTAGACCACCAGAGCGTGCCCAGACACAACAGCTCAGCCAAGACTGAGGGTGGAGGAGAGGGAATTCTCCCGGGGCTCTGGTCACTGAGATCTGGACGTCACTAGCAAGGTGAATATCACACCCTATGTGCCTCTGGGTCTATCTCTAACCAGCAAATGCTCAGAATCAGACTGCAGCTCCCTCATTAAAACACTTCAGTAGGAGTTTCCATTGTGGCTCAGTGGGTTAAGAACCTCATTAACATCCATGAGGTTGTGGGTTCAATCCCTGGCCCCACTCAGTGGGTTAAGGATCCGGCATTACCATGAGCTGTGTAGGTTGCAGACACGGCTCAGATCTGGCGTGGCTGTGGCTTCGGCATAGGCCGGCGGCTGCAGCTCACATTTGACCCCTAGCCTAGGAACCTCCATATGCCGCGGGTGCATTCCTAAAAAAATAAACAAACAACAACAACAACAAACCCCCATTTTGATGGCTTCCCAACTGCTCTGCAGACACAGACTAAGATGTTTGGCAAGGCTGATAAGGCCCCATGGGTTCTAGCCTGGACACCGGATCTTTGAGCCTGTGCGTAAAGCCTGGGCCAGATTCCAAACCAGTCGTCTCAGGGTGGGTGGCACAGCCAGGACCAGACAGACTCCAATTCACTATCCCCAGATGACAGTTCTCCATTCAGCCCTGGTAAGATACTGAGAGAGAGAACGAAGGCAGGCAAATATCCAGACCACCTGAAACTCTGCCAGGAGTGTGTGCTCAGTGGTCCAAGAGACCAGCAAAGACCTGGTGTCAGAGTCCAGGGGCTGCTCAGTGGGCTTCCCATCCTCTTGTACCCTGCAACTTCAAAATGAGGACAGAAAGAGAGCTTTGTGGGTGGCGGGGGTGGGAGATAAGATTTCCCAGGTACTAGAAGGCAGCTCTGTTTGATGGCTGCAGCAGCAGTGGAACAAAAATGTTTAAACAGAAGTTCCCTTCGTGGCGCAGCAGAAATGAATCCGACTAGGAACCATGAGGTTGCAGGTTCGATCCCTGGCATTGCTCAGTGGGTTAAGGATCTGGGGTTGCCGTAAGCTGTGGTGTAGGTCGCAGATGCGGCTTGGATCCCGCATTGCTGTGGCTGTGGTGTAGGCTGGCGGCTACAGGTCTGATTAGACCCCTAGCCTGGGAACCTCCATATGCCGTAGGGGTGGCCCTAAAAACACAAAAGACAAAAAAAACATTTATAGGAGCAAGGTGTCTCCTAAGACTGCCTCCACTCTGGGATCTTGCTCGTCTATGTTCCCCCCCACACACACACCTTTGTTCAGTATTGGCTACTGTTCCTTTAGCGCTCTCAGTCCTCAGAGGCCTAGAAGGCCCAGTGTCACAGCTGCCTATTAACAGTGAGCCCCAAGTTGTGCAATACAGTGACCCTGACTTCCCTTCCCCAAGTGACCCTCCCGATGAAGGGTGACCCCTCTCTTGCTCCAGGACCCCTTGGGCATCAGGGAATGAGTGATCAATATCAGTCTCCTCTCTAGACTGGAAACCCCACCAAGGCGAAGCCATTATCTGCTCTTCTGCGGGTTTGGCTTTTCACTGTTATATCCCCGCTTGATGGCCTGGGTCTGGACACAGAGGAGAAGCTCAATAAATAAGTGCTGAATTCCTATTTTCTGAGCCCCACCTCCCTCCTTGAGCCATCTGCTCTGACACACTGTCTCCAGAAGCATAAATGACCTCTCTGTTAGCACCTTTCCTGCTTTGGATCAGGGGCAGTCGTGCTGAATGACTGCTGCCTGGAGCTAAAAACAAAACCCTCAAGGCCACTTCCTGCATGTCAGACTCCAGGCATCACCAAGGCCATTGGCTGTTCTCCCCTCCTGCCTTCCACTCGTGGATGTCCTGTCCTAACAACTCTTTCCCTTTTGAGTGACCCTTGATGCTCATGGGAACCCAAATCCAGGAACATCAAGTCGTGTGGTGGGTGAGGATGAGGAGGAAAGGGGTGAGGGAGGCAGGTGGTCAGGCATTGCCGGTGGGCGTGCCCCTGGTGACGCTCCACTATGTCTTGTCACCAAACTTCCTCCCCAAGACTGATGGCCCTCAGCCAGGAGTCCAGTATTTCATGAATACGTTGAGTATAAAGCTAGTTTCTATAAACAGAGCCGTATCTTTCAATGGCCTTCTATCATCAAACATGCAAATGAATTCTCATATAAAGAGGTTATATCCCTAAGATATCATACAAATCGCAGTAATAATGTCAGGAACTTACTTTAATTATATCCTTGGAATACTGGATACTTTGAATAAAGATTCGTAAAAATCATCCCCTAGACAAACACAGTGCCAAACTTTAAAGACCTGCTAAATCCTATGTTCCTTGCGATGGGCCACCCTTCTTATTTTGTAGCCTATGGAAAATGCTATCTTTTAAACCCCGATGGTTTTACCTTTCTCTCCTAGAGTCTGTGAGTCTGTTCTGGTTGTTTCTTACACAGCCCAGACTTGGGGAGATGAAGGGCACTAAGTTATTTTTTTAAATAAAGAAGGTGAGCTTATCTTTTGTCTTGACCATAAAGATGGCTTTCATGATTCATGATTTTCCAGGTATTGACACGGAAGCAATTCAACAGATCTCATCTGTGTGTAGGGCGGAACCCAAGTCCTCTTGGCCCCTGGGCCCAGCACAGATTGCTTCCCACGGTGGACACCTCAAGTTTCAACCTTGCTGAAGGGAAGTCAGCCACCCAGGGTCCCTGTGACCCAGCAATAATTCAAGGATTGATCAACATCATTGTCCTATTTTTATTTATTTTGCATGTTTTAGCCAGCTATCTGATACTATTCTAACAGGAGATATTATTATTATTACTATTATTATTATTTTGTCTTTTTGTCTTTTTAGGGCCTCAATCACGGCATGCAGAGGTTCCCAGGCAAGGGGTCTAATCAGAGCTGTAGCCGCCAGCCTACGCTAGAGCCACAGCAACGCGGGATCCAAGCCATGTCTGCAACCTACACTACAGCTCACAGCAATGCCGGATCCTTAACCCACTGAGCAAGGCCAGGGATCGAACCCGCAACCTCATGGTTCCTAGTCAGATTCGTTAACCACTGAGCCACAATGGGAACTCCCCAGGAGACATTATTTTATTTTATTCCATTTTATTATTATTTATTCTTTTAGTCTTTATTTATTTATTCAGTAGACTTGAAGATACCCAGAGTCCTCCAGGGACACAGAATGGCAACCAAGTGCTTTCAAATACGCAAATCCCATTTGAGGGCTGAGAACAGGCACTGGAAGATCTCTAGTTGAGCATGTTTTCTCTTCCCGTTTCCTTCCCACCCCCCCCACTTGCACTACTGTGGAAACTCCCAAAGTCACAGCAATAGTGATTTTTCCCTTGGCTGCTGAAGCTCAAATAAAGACACCAGTGCCTTCCAGTGGGAAGAGGGTGAGTGGAGGATAAACAGGTGAAATTCCTGATCGCAAACCCTAGGCAGGGGATTTCTAGCTCTCCTGGGAGGGAGTTTCCCTACCACGCCCTAATTTTTACCAATCGGAGAGAGTCTACCTCCCACTTCCCCTCCCCCACCCTGAATGGTGTCTGTCAGGCTGCCTGGGCTCCTCTGCTGTCTCACTTCCGAAGGTCATGGCATCAAACACTCTAGTGGGGGAGGGAGCATATTTCCTCATAGGGGGGAGGAGAGAAACAGGTGGAATCCTCATCTCCCAGCTGTGTCTCTTCTAGCTGCTCAGCATCAGGGCTGGACCTGAAAGGGGAGCAGAGAGCACAAGATGCGTTACAGCCCACAGCGCCTCTCAGACTAATGCCACTGTCCTGACAATGGGCCACACGGAGATGTGCATTCTCCTGCCACCTTCCTTACAGCAAACACAGCCAAGGCTGGAAGGGGAGCGCCCCCTACTGCACCCACCATACCTGTCATCTCCAGCATCCACGAAGGAAGGGTAGTCCTGGTCGTGAACAAAGGCAGCATTCTCTGGAGGGTAGATGGTGTAGTACTGGGGCGGGCTTGGCATGGCAGCCGCCAGCCCTCCAGGCGGGATGAGACCGCAAGGGCTCACCACCGGCTGCAGGTAGGTGGTGGTCATCCCCAGGGGCTCTTGAGAGCCATAAGGGGGGGGGATATACTGCACCACCGTGGCCCCGTGGAAGGTGATGGGTTGGTTGATACCAGTGAAAACAAACGATTGTCCTCCGGCCGTCTGCTCCAAGTCCGGGACCCTCTCCTCACTCTCTTTGCACAACTGGCAGGAGAGCATTTTGAACTTGCACACGGCAATCAGGATGAACGTGACCCCCACCGACAGCAGGATGGGTCCAAGGAGCTGGGTCCATTCAAAGTGGGAGACTCCTTGGTATTTGATCCAGCCCATGATGGTGAATGTGATCCCCACCAGTCCCAGGAAGATGCCCGAGAAGAGCAAGGTGGCCCCCGCCTTGTCGTCATCCGACACCTGGATGTCAGCGGTACTGGGCGTGTAAGGGGTGACGGAAAACACATTGAGAGGGAAGTCCTCCACGCGGTTGTGGCCCTGCTCCATCGTCCTCATGCGTCTTCCAGGGGAAAAGGGGTTGTGAGAGCTCGTGAGAGCAGAGCACAGGGATCTCAGGTCCAGGTTAGTTATGGAAGAACTTTGGGCTTTTGTGGTTAACAGAGTAGAACATGCAGAGGCCTGAACTTTGTTTAGAAGAATAAAGGTCTGAGAAGTGAAGCTTGAAGTGTTCTCATAGAGGGTCAACAACTGGCGTCTTCTGATTTGCAATTCAGTGACCAACACTCTCTCTTCCACGTTCATTCATTCACTCATTCAACAGTATTTGTTAAGCCCATCTTACGTGCCAGGAGACACTTTTCTAGACGGTTTCAGCCCTGTGCCAAAGCTCTCTTTGCATCCTCCCTGGACCAAGATTGTAGAAATGGCAGGAGACCTCCAGGGCCTCTGGCCATGCAGGGCCCCTTGATTTTTCCGCCACACGCTCAGGAATCTAACCCAACTTTCCTGCTGGGTCAGCTCACTAAAAATAGGCAGAGACCTGCCTCATTGTCTTGTTTTCCTTCCCGCCTTAGGAATCTCTAGCTGGGGTAACCCTGAAATGTTCACAGCAACTCTCGCAAAGCCCTGAGGTCCTGCTCTTTCCTGGTCAAGCACCAGGTGCCCTGGATTTCAGCATTTGGGGAATAATTCCAGCTGTGGGAGAGGAACGATTCGCCCTAGAAGGCTTTCCATGCACAGTCTCATTGGCCGAGCGTCAGGTATGACCCCAGGGTCTCAGAAACCCACACATCAGGCCCTTGGTCCGTGGTGGTGGCATAGTCTCCGGTTTCCACAGAGAAGTGAACAGCTGCATTTTCTTTCCTTTTTTTTTTTTTTTTTTGTCCTTTTAGGGCCACACCCACGGCATATGGAGATTCTCAGGCTAGGGGTCAAATTGGAGCTGTAGCTGCCAGCCTATGCCACAAGTCACAGCAATGCAGGATCTGAGCCGTGTCTTCGACCTACACCACAGCTCACGGCAACACTGGATCCTTAACCCACTGAGCGAGGCCAGGGATCGAACCTGCATCCTCATGGATGCCAGTCAGATTCGTTTCCGCTGAGGCATGACAGGAACTCCTTTTTTTTCAGCTGCATTTTCAAACCTGCTGTGTTTGGCTACCAAACCCAAGTTGATTTAGAGAAGAAAACTTCAGTGGCATGATTTGTCATTCCTAACTACAGAACCCAGCGCAGCTCGGCTAATTTCCTCCTCCCCCGAATAGTAACTGTAGCCCTCTTTCCTGGAGAGATCTTCTCCGAACAGCTGTCCCTCTTCAGTGGTTAAATATTATATCAGCTCTCTTTTGTGGGCGTGAGCGCAAGGTCCAGGAAAAGAGCTGCCCTCTTGCCCTAAGGCAGGGCTTCCCAAACTTCCCTGATGATAAGAATCACCCGGCCCATATTTCTAAACAGCAACATCTGAGTTCCCAATTCAGCTCAGCAGAACCAACATTTCCAAGGGAGACTAAGTGGCCCAGGTGTCTCTTATCATCAGGAATCCTTGAAAACCCTACTCCAATTTAATCCCAAGGCTCCTGGGAAACCAGGGGACTTTCTTCCCCTCCAGAATGCCTGGCCCTGCTACAGGACACGGCTTGTGATCTTCAACTTTGCTGCCAAACAGATGGGAAGGCAAGCAGGTGACCCCATCAGGTACCTCCCTGCACGTGTCCTTGAACAGCAAGAATGAAGTGATGTTGCAATAGGAGAGGTCTGCCCCCCTTCCCACTGGGCTAGATCAGAGTCCAGGGAGCCAGCTTTTTGCTTTAATCATAAAAATTCTGGTCGGCTAGCCCGATGTTGTTTTCAGGCCCTTCACCCCTGAGTTAACAGTTGAAACAGTCCCTGGCATTTAGAAAGAGCTAGGCTGTCGAAATTGTTCTTTGAAAACACTCAGCTCATGCTTCCCATTTGTCTATAGCTATACCCTTTTGCAATTAAGACAACAACTGGCAACACTGAAACAGAAGAAAGAAATTACCTTCCTCAAAACAGCCCATGAATGCAAAACTGGAATGGCTTTCAGAGCAGACACGTCAGGAAACTCTAGTTATGCCTTATTTTATTTTATTTTTTATTGAAGTATATAGTTAATTTACAATGTTAGTTTCAAGGTTGCAACAAAACGATTCAAAGTTTTATGGACTGTACTCCTTTTAAAGTCATAAAATATTGGCTATATTCCCTGTACTGTATATAATATATCCTGGTAGCTTATTTTATACACAGTAGTTTGTCCCTCTTAATCCTCTACCCCTGTCTTGCCCCTTCCTTCTTCCCACTTCCTCCTTCCCTCTCCTTCCTGGTAACCACTGATTTGTTCTCAATATCTGTGAGTCTCTTTCTGTTTTGCTGTATCCATTCACTTGCTTTGCTTTTTAGATTCCATATATGTGATAACAGGCAGTATTTGTCTTTCTCTGTCTGATATATTTCATGAAGCATAATACCCTCCAAGTCCATCCATGTTGTTACAAATGGCAAAATTTCATTCTATCTTATGGCTGAGTAATATTCCATTGTGTGTATGTATATGTGTGTGTGAATATACACATATGCATATCTCATGTCATTATTTGTTCACCTCTTCATGGACACTTAGCTTGCTTCTACGTTTCTACATCTTGGCTATTGTAAATATTGCTGCTGGAGTTCCCCTTGTGGAAACGAATCTGACTCCTAACCATGAGGTTGTGGGTTCAATCCCTGGCCTTGCTCAGTGGGTTAAGGATCTGGCATTGCCATGGGCTGTGGTGTAGGTTGCAGATGCAGCTCAGATCCTGCATTGCTGTGGCTGTGGCTGGCAGCTGTAGCTCCGTTTTGATGCCTGGGGACCTCTATATGCCTCAGGTGCAGTCCTAAAAGCAAAAAAATAAAATAAAAAAGTGCTGCGATGAACATTGGGATGCATGAGCTTTTTTATTGAAGTATAGTTGATTTACAGTAGTGTGTTAGTAGTGTACAGCAAAGTCAGTTATTTTATTTCAGGTTATCACAAGATATTGACTATTGTTCCCTGTGCTATACTGTAAATCCTTCCTCCTTTTCTATTCTATGTAAAGAAGTTTGTATACATACTCCTAATTTATCCCTTCCCCCTCTTCCCTTTCCCCTTTGGTAACAATACATTTGTTTATGCCTGTGTGTCCATTTCTGTCTTGTGCTTGTATCTTTGCTTTCTTCAGATATATACCTAGAAGTGGAATTGTTAAATCCATATGGTGGTTCTATTTTTAGCTTTTTGAGGAACCTCCATACTATTTCCACAGTGGCTGATCCAATTTACATTCCTACAAGGTGTAAGAGGATTCCCTTTTCTTCACACCCTCAGTAACCTTTGTTATTTATGGTCTTTCTGATGCTAGCTAGCCATTCTGACAGGTGTGAGGTGATAATTCATTGTGGGGTTTTGTTTGTCTGTTTGTTTGCCACACTGTAGAAGTTCCTGGGTCCACAATGAACTCGAGCCACAGTTGTGGTCTGCACCACAGCTGAGGCAACAGCAGATCTTTAACCCGCTGTGCCACACAGGAACTTCCCTTTATTGTGGTTTTGATTTGCATTTCTCTGATGGTTAGCAATGTTGAGCATCTTTTCATGTGTCTGTTGGCCACATGCCATTTGGAAGAATATCTGTTCAGGTCTTCCCTTTCTAAAATCAAGGGGTTTGCTTTTTGATGTTGATTTGTATGAACTGTATATATTTTGAATATTAACCCCTTTTTGGCCATACAGTTTGCAAATATTTCCTCTCAATCAGTAGGTTGTCTTTTTGTTTTGTTGATGGTTTCCATTGCTGTGCAAAAGCTTTTAAGTTTAATTAGGTCCCTTTTGTTTATTTTTGGTTTTGTTTTCTTTGTGTTAAGAGACAGATTAAAAAATATTGCTGTGGTTTTTGTCAAGGTGTTCATCCTGTTTTCTTCTGGGAGTTTTATAGTTTCTGGTCTAATTAGGTCTTTAATCTCTTTTGAGTTTCTTTTTGTACATGGTGTAAGAAAATGTTCTAATTTCATTTTTTATATGTAGCTGTCCAGTTTTGCCAGCACTACTTATTGACGGGAATATCTTTTCTTCATTGTATATTCTTGCCTACATTGTCAGAGACTAATTGACCACAAACATGTGCATTTATTTCTGTGCTTTCTATTCTTTTCCATTGACTCATGTGTCTGTTTTTGTGCCAGTACTATACTGTTTTGATGACTGTGGCTTTGTAGTATAGTCTGAAGTTAGGGAGTGTGATATCTCCAGCTCTGTTCTTCTTTCTCAACATTTCTTTGGCTATTGGGTTTTGTGTGTGTGTGTGTGTGTGTGTGTGTATGCTATCATACAAAATTTTAAATTATTTGTACTAATACTCTGAAAAATTCCATTGGTATTTTGACAGGGATTGCATTAAATCTGTAGATTACTTTGGGTAGTTTGGTCATTTTGATAATATTAATTCTTCCAATCCATGAACATGGAATATCTTTCTATTTATATTGTCTTCGATGTCTTTTATCAAGGTCTCATAGTTTCCTGTATAAGGTCTTTTAACCCCTTAATTAAATTTATTCCTATTTATTTTATTCTTTTTGATGTAATTATAAATCCTTAATTTCTCTTTCTGGAGTTCCCATTGTGGGAACAAACCCAACTATTATCCATGAGGACATGGATCTGACCCCTGGCCTCACTCGGTGGGTGAAAGGATCTGGTGTTGGCTGTGAGCTGTGGTGTAGGTCACAGACATGGCTCACATCTTTTGCTGTGTTGCTATGTCTGTGGCATACATAGGCTGGCAGCTGCAGCTCTAATTCTGCCCCTAGCCTGGGAATTTCCATATGCCATGGATGTGACCCTAAAAAGATAGTAAATAAATAAATAAATTTCTCTTTCTGATAGTTTGCTGCTAGTGTATAGAAATGCAAATTTCTGTATATTGATTTTGTATCTGCAACTTTGCCAAATCATTAATGAGCTCTAGTAGTTTTTTGGTAGTGTCTTTAGGATTTTCTATGTGTAGTATTATGTCATCTGCAAAGAGTGACAGTTTTACTTCTTCTGTTCCAGTTTGGATTTATTTTATTTCTTTGTCCTATGCCTAGGACATCCAATACTATGTTGAATAAAAGTAGCAAGAGTGGGCATCCTTGTCTTGTTCCTTAGAGGAAACACGTTAGCTTTTCACTGCTGAGCGTGATGTTAGCTGTGGGCTTATTGGATATAACCTTTATTATATTGAGGTATGTTTCCTCAATACCCGTTTTGCAGAGAGTTTTTTTCAAATGTATATAACTGGAAGTTGAATTTTGTCAAAACCTTTTTCTGCATTTATTGAGATGATCATATTATTTTTATTCAATTTGTTAATGTGGTGTATCACATTGATTGATTTATGGATATTGAACCATCCTTGCATCCTAGGGGTAAGACTCATTTGATCATGGTGTATGTCCTTTTAATGTATTGTTGGATTCAGTTTGCTAATATTTTGTTGAGGATATTTGCATATATATTCATCAGTGTGTAATTTTCTTTTTTTGTGATATATTTGGCATCAGAGATACTGGTCTCATAGAACAAGTCTAGAAGCAGTCCTTCCTCTGCAAGTTTTTGGAATAGTTTAAGAAAGATAGGTGCTGACTCTTTTCTAAATGTTTAGTAGAATTCACCTGTGAGGCATCTGGTTCTGAAATTTTGTTCATTGGGATGGTTTTTATTGTTATCATTATTACTGATTCAATTTTATTACTGGTGATTAGTTTGTTCATATTTCTATTTCTTCCTGGTTCAGTCTTGGGAGATTGTATATTTCTAGGGATTTGTCTGTTTCTTCTAGGGTATTCATTTTCTTGGCATATTGTTGTTCAAAGTAGGTTCTTATGACCCTTTGTGTTCTGTGGTGTCAGTTGTAACTTCTACTTTTTCATATCTGAAATTATTATTTAGGCCCTCTCTATTTTTTTATTTTTTATTGAAGTATGGCTAATTTACAGTATTAGTTTCTGGTGTACAGCCAAGTGATTCAGATATATGTATTTTTCAGATTCTTTTCCATTCTAGGTTATTATAAGATATTGAATATAGTTCCCTGTGCTATATAGATAGACCTTCATTTTTATACAAGTATAATATCTTTTATACAAAATGTGTATCTGTTAATCCAAGTTCCTAATTTATCCCCCACCATTTCCTTTTGATAACCATAAGTTTGTTTTCTATGTCTGGGAGTCTATTTCTATTTTTAAATAAATTCATTTCTATCATTTTTAAAAAGATTCCACATATAATATATGTTCATTTTGTATCCATTCGGTCACTCTATGTCTTTTGATTGGAGCATTAGTCCATTTATATTTGAAGTAATTATTGATAAATAAGTACTAATTGCCATTTTGGTTAATTATTTGAGGGTTGCTTTTAAAATTCTCTTCAGTTCCTTTCATCTTTTTTTTTTCTCTTCCCTTGTGATTTGATACCTATATTTAGTGTTATGTTTGGATTCCTTTCTCTTTTTTGTGTATGTATCTATTATAGATTTTTGGTTTGTGGTTACCATGATGTTTATATGTAGATGTGTCTGTATCTATTTGTCTATCTATATGATTATGTTAAGTTGCTGATATTTTTGTTGTTGTTAAGTTGCTGAACTCTTAATTGCAAACACATTTTAACAGTCCTGCATTTTTACTCCCCCACAATGATTATGGTTTTTGACATCATAGTTTACACCTTTTGTTTTGTGTATCCCTTAACTACTTATTGCAGATATAGATGAGTTTACTGCTTTTGTCTTTTACCTTTCCTACCAGCTCTGTACATGGTTGATTTACCACCTTTACTGTATATTTGTCTTTACCAATGAGCTTTTTCCTTTTGTAATTTTCATGTTTCTAGTTGTGACCTTTTCTTTTTCACTTACAGAAGTCCCTATGACCCTTTTTGTAAAGCTGGTTTGGTGGTACTGAACTCTTTTAGCTTGTGCTCATCTGCAAAACTTCTGATCTCTCCATCAAATCTAAATGAGAACCTTGCCAGGTAGGATCTTTTTGGTTGTAGGTTTTTCCCTTTCATCACTTTAAATACAATGTGTCACTCCCTTTTGACCTGCAGAGTTTCTGCTGAAAAGTCAGCTGGTAGCCATATGGGAGTTCCCTTGTACATAACTTGTTGCTTTCCCCTTACTGCTTTTAACATTCTCTATCTTTAATTTTTACCATCTTCTTTACAATGTGCCTTGATGTAGTCCCTTCTGAGTGGATCCTGTTCTAGACTCTCTGTGATGCCTGAACTTGGATACCTATTCCCTTTCCCAGTTGAGGGAAGTTTTTAGCTATTAAGCTATATTGTGTTCAAATATGTTCTCTGCCTCTTTTTCTCTTTCTTCTCCATCTGGGAACCCTGTAATGTTATCCCAGAGGTCTCTTAAATTGTCCTCACTTCTGTTTACTCTTTTCTGTTCATCTTCTGTGATTTTCACTACTCTTTCAGCTCGTTGATCCATTCTTTGTACTATTTAATCTAGCCTTGATTCTTTCTAGTGTTTTTTGGTTTGTTTGTTTGTTTTGTTTTGTTTTGTTTTGATTTTTAGGGCTGCAGCTATGGCATATGGAAGTTCTCAGGCCAGGGGTCAAATCGGAGATGCACCTTCAGGCCTATGACATAGCCACAGCAACACAGGATCTGAACCACATCTATGACCTATGCTCACAGCTAGTGGCAACGTTGGATCCTTAACCCACTGAGTGAGACCAGGGATCAAAACTACATCCTCATGGAGACTACATCTGGCCCTTAACCTCATAAGCCACAATGGGAACTCTGTCTAGTGTATTTATTGCCTCTTTCCACTTCACCTAGTTCTTCTGGAGTTTTATCTTCTTCCTTCATTTGGAACATGTTCTTCTGTCACCTGATTTTTCCCAATTTGCTGTTGTTATTTTTATGAATCTTGTAGGTTGGTTACATTTCCCAACCTTGGAGAAGTGTAGGAGACATCCTACACATCCTAGCAGTGTACTCCCCTCTGGTCACCAAAGCAATATGCTTTAGGGGTACCCTGTATGTAGGCTGCCTGGATCTTTGTGTTATGGTGGACTCACTACCGTGGGCATTCTGGTAGGTGTGGCTGGCCTCTGGCCTTGCTTTGTGTTGAGGGTTGGCAGGGCTGGGTCACAAGGAAACTGGCTGTGGAACTTCAGGAGGTCCTGGAGCTAGTTCTAGTTCAGTGGTAAGCAGATCTGGGTTCTGGGATGGGTAGTTTGAGGGCCAGCATTCCCAGACTGAGTGTCAGCCTGATGGTAGTTCCTGACACAGCTAGGCTCCAAGGTGTCCCAAACCTGGTACTGGCCCACTCGTGAAAGAGGCTGGATCCCAGGATCCCTGGTTGAGGTATCCAAGGTATCTCAGAACTGGTGTTGGCCTGGGGGTGGGCAGAACCAGGGCCCAAGAGGTCCTGGGGCTGGTACTGGCCTGCTGGTGTGTTGGCTGAATCCTGATAAGACAGGCTGAGACATTTTAGTGGTCCTGGAGCCAATGTCCACTCACTGGTATGGGGGGGTTAGGGTCCAGGAGATCTTGGGACTGGTGCCCATCCACTGGTGGCTGAAGCCAGGTCCTGGGGCTTGGCAGCCCACTGGCAGGCTGAGTGAGATTGTAGGATCTCTGGTTTCAGGTCCCAGAGCTGGTGTCAGATAGCTGGTGGGTCAGGCTGGTTCCTGACACACCTGGCTATGAGCCTTTTGTCCTTAGGTAAGCAATTCATTCATTCATTTTATCCAGAATTTGACCCTTTGTACTGCTGGAATATTTCTTCTGCAATGAATAAAAGTAATACTTCAACTGAGTTCAGAAAATCTGGCTGGTAAGTTTTCACAATTACTAATCAATTTTAAACGTGTTAAAAGCAGGTATATTCAATATGCCATTTACTTTTATAACCAAAACCTACATCTATTTAATTCCTCTAAATGAAAAAATGAAGAGGCAAATTTTGGGGGGGGGGGTAGTGTTCTCAATGAATGCCATGGCTGCTGAAGCTATCGCAGGACCCCATCTTACTGAAAATTTCTGTACCAGGTGTTGTCTGATCAACTGGTCAGGTCCTCACATTATAGATGGAAGCTGTCATCCCTGGCGTCCCCTTGCTCTGTCCCACCATCTCTAGTTGCCTCAGATATGTAACTAACTAAATCAGAGACAAAATGAGTCCTTAAGATGCAGTTACAAGTGAAAACTAGTCAACTAAAACTAAATGCTTAAAAGAAGAAACAAGTAAGGTTGGTGTTGTTTATCAAATTAATTATACAGCAAATCAACCTAGATCTGTTATGATACATAGAAATTGTCTAGTTAAATCACTGATGTCCATGCTTTTATCAAAATGTTAAAAGTTAATCTCAGTCTCTCACTGATTATTCAAATAGGGCTTTGAGCAGATTAAAATGTATCTTTGGTTATGTGCACCCTTTTCAGTTTGGCTGCCTCTTTTTTTTTTTTGTCTTTTGTTGTTGTTGTTATTGTTGTTCTTGTTGTTGTTGCTATTTCTTGGGCCGCTCCCGCGGCATATGGAGGTTCCCAGGCTAGGAGTAGAATCGGAGCTGTAGCCACCGGCCTACGCCAGAGCCACAGCAACGCGGGATCCGAGCCGCATCTGCAGCCTACACCACAGCTCACGGCAATGCCGGATCGTTAACCCACTGAGCAAGGGCAGGGGCCGAACCCGCAACCTCATGGTTCCTAGTCGGATTCGTTAACCACTGCGCCACGACGGGAACTCCTGGCTGCCTCTTTTGACCTAAATTTTTTTTCGGCCATATATGAGGAATAGAGCCAGCCACCACCTTCTGAAACAATCATGACACTGACTTTGCAGGAAATTTCAGGCTTTTTTTTTCTTTTCTTTTTTTTTCCTTTTTTTTAATTTTTTTTATTTTTTTTATTTTTATTTTTTTTGCTTTTTTAGGGGCTACACCCACGGCATATGGAAGTTCCCAGGCTAGGGGTTGAATCAGAGCTGCAGCTGCCCGCCACATCCACAGCCACAGCAATGTCAGATCTGAGCCACATCTGTGACCTACACCACAGCTCACAGCAACACTAGATCCTTAACCCCCTGAGCAAGGCCAGGGATCAAACCCACATCCTCATTGATACTAGATAGGTTTGTTACCTCTGAGCAACAATGGGACCTCCCCAGGAAATATTTTATTGTTGGTTTTATTGTGGTTTATAATTAGGATGGACTTCTTATTGACACTTTGTGTCTATACTTCCAGACATCTTTTTTTCCTTACAAGTTTACATGTTTCATAGAAATGGAATCGCATGAAACTTTATTATTCTCGACTCTCTTTTTAACCTAGTAGCTCATGTCATCTTTCCAAAATCTGTACAATTTACTTTTTTAATATTATGACAAAGATCGTTGTTTGATGCAGTTATAGCTGGGAGTTTCTCAAATAAGAGATAACAAGATAGCAAATAGAAATCTAGGATTAACTTTATTTTTTTTTCAATAATAAAATTCATAATGTGAACAAGAATCCAGAGTAAACAACTTTTAAACTTTGGTAATGTACTTTTGGGGCAAGAACATAGGAAAACAGTCATCTTTAAATCTAATTGGGGAGAGTAAAACTTGACACTTTTTTTGGAGGGAAGCAATTTGACAATATCTATTAAAATTTAAAATGCATCTACTGTACAACTACAAATGTAATAAATTCATTGAGTAATAAAAAACAAAACAAAAACGTAAAATGCATCTACTGTCAGCCATGAGGTTGCACGTTTGATCCCTGGCCTCGCTCAGTGGGTTAAGGATACTGTATTGCCACGAGATGTGGTTTAGGTTACAGATGGGGCTTGGATCCTGTGTTGCTGTGGCTGTGATTGTGGCTAGCAGCTATAGCTCCAATTAGACCCTTGGTCTGGGAACCTCAATATGCTGTGGGCACAGCCCTAAAAAAATAGCAAAAAAAAAATGCATCTACTATTAAATCAAATTGAATTATAGGAATGTAAGCTGTGTACATAAGAGACACCTGCACAAAAGAGCATTTGAGCATAATAGACAACAAATCACTGTCTTTGGAAAAATAAATGTCCATCACGAGTGGACTGGATAAATAAATGAGAGTGATAAACAATGGGGTACCCTGCCACTGTTTAAGAGCAAGGCAGTTCTATATGACAGGTATGGGATAACCTCTAAGATGTATTGTTGATTAAAAAAAAAAAGCAAAGTGAAGGGTGTATTTACTATGTTGCCATTTGCATGGGGAGCAAGGTACACTTGTCATTGAATGTATGTGCATAAAATATCACTGAAAGGACACATAATAAATTGGGAAAGAGAATTGGGAGAGTGTTCCTGGTGTATAACAAACTACCCCCAATCTTTGTGGCTTAAAACACAATTCTCTAAGTTGCTGAGTTTTGCTGGGCAGTCAGCTAGGGTTTTAGTCATCTGTTAAGTCTGAGTTGGACCCCCAAGATGCTTCACTCACATGGCTGAGAGTTATTCTGGGTGTTTCTGAGAGTTCAGAGGGGTTGCCTACCAGAGCTCCTTCTGTGCCCTTTCCACGTGATTTCTCCTCGCGTGGTGACTGGGTTTCAAGAGGGAATATCCTGTGAGCGAGGGGCGAGGGTTCCAGGAGTCCCAGGTTGAAACTGCAAGGCGTCTTGTGACCTAGCTTGGAAGTCCTAGCATATCACTTCCATTTCATTCTATTGCTCAAGCAAGTCACTAAGTCAACCCAGATACAAAAGGAAGAGAATTCATTCTGCCTCTCTAAGGGAAGAAGGTCAAGGTCCCAGCGCAGAAGGGCATGTGGGATGGGAGATAGTATTGCCACTCTCTGGAAAATACAGTCATCCACACTCTTTTTGCTGCTTACTCCGTGCTACTGCTTGAATTTGGGTCCATGTGGACATCCAAGTGTGCCCCCAAACTTTGAGATCAGGCATGTCTGTGAACTCACTCACTCACAGCTGGCTAGTAACTTTATCCTCCTTTACTGGCAAGTCCTGATGAGACCTACGTGTGTGACTCCACTGCAGTCACCCAATAACATCAGGCTCTTAATTGTCCTACGTTTCTTGCTTATTTCCCTTGTTTTTCAGACTTAAACATCAAACTTCTGATTTTTAACCACCAGTCCACACGCCTAGTTAAAAATTATAATTTTGACATAATGAGAGTTCAAAGAGATAAATGAAAAGTGACCCTAAAACCACAGAAACAGTGTTTTCAGAGCTTATCAGAGAACTCTTGGGGGATGTGAAACTAAATACAGTCACATATTTGTTAACAAAACATTTGACTGAACACATTGTGGTGGGAAGTAAATTGCTTTGTGGAAGCCGTGTGTGTGTGTGTGTGTGTGTGTGTGTGTGTGTGTGTGTGTATTATGTGTGTGATCAAATGTCTTTTTTAAAGAGTTTGGTAAAATGACCACACTCTGGCTGCTCAGGCTGTGATCCTGTGGTATAACCTGTTTTTGCAGCAGTGTGGGCCATAGTCATTTTGATTTGACTGCAGATGAAATACCACCAGTTGGCTCATAATAAAAAAGTGCCAAATATGTCAACCATTCGAAACAAAAGAAGACACAACAAAGCCGTGAGCTTGGACAACATAGAAAAACAGCAATCTACTCGTTTTGCTTTCAAATATATGCCTCAAAATCCTTTAAGATTTCCAACATTCAGAAGTTCTTCCCAAACATTTGGTAAGAAATGACACCCCGTGGCTTCTCCTACCCCTAGCACACTGTGGGTGGGAGAAGGGGGGGAGGAGTTGGGGGAGCACAGCAAAGCAGCAGGAAGGGAGCGGACACTCTGCTCTGCACAGCAGGCCCAGATCAATGGCCATCATCATCCTGCAACAGTGAGAAGATGAACAAAATCAGAGAAGGTTGGGAGGGCATGACTGGCTTCTCAAGGAAACTGGTCCATGGGCTCAACTCTGCCTCCAGCTGCTGTGAGAAGAAACCAGGGTCAGAACCCACAAGCCCCTGACCCTGTATGGAAGTCCAGGCTCCAGACTGGTTCTGGAGTCCCACACAGGCAGGTACTACGTCTGGGACATGCCTGTCATTAGGGCCAGAGCAGGGAAATCAGGCAGCTCTCATGGAGAGGGATGGCTAGTGTCTACATGCCATGCTTCAACCAGCTCTGTGCCTGCAGAGGGCCCAGGTGGCAGACTTCAGGGCACAGGGGCAAGACTACCTATGCTACTGGGCTGCACCCTCATAAGGACTTGTGGCAAAAGGGCATCAACACACAGTAAGAATGGAAGATGTGGAACCACACCCCTAAGTGGTGAATCTGCCCTGCAGTGACTGTCAGGTGTCTGTCAGAGGTATTTGGAGGAATCTTGATAGTAGGAATTATCTATGGCTGACTTGTTGAATTACATCTATGGTGGTAGAGAGTTATACTCCTCTTTTACAATAAAAAGACACAGTGGTTGAATCATAGTTGTACTATCATTTGTATGCTATACCATGTTGAAAACCAAAACAGTCCCCATATATTTTACGTAGTTATAAGAACAACAGGAATCTCTGGGGGCTGGGGTCATTGCCATACAGATTCCTTGCATTTATCCCATCCTCTTGCTTGAGCTTCCTAACATCCTGGTGAGGGGCATCTTTATAGATGGTTAATCTCAGAAACAGGGAAGTATTGGAGTTCCCTGGTGGCTCAGAGGATTAAGGATCCAGCATTGCCACTGCTGTGGCTCAGGTCACTGCTGTGGTATGGGTTTGATCCTTGGCCTGGGAATTTCCATATGCAGTGGGCATGGCCAAAAAAAAAGAGAGAGAGGAAGAGGAAAGTATGTTATCTCACCAGGGGCAGCACCGGAGGACAATCTGTTTTCCTAAACTGTTTTTAACCTGCTCTTCCATGAAGGGTAGATGCGTGCTGCTGGGCTATTTCCCAGGATCTTGGGCCAGGCTCTCTGTGAGGGTTGCTGGGGCAGGGGGTCCTCAGGGGTTCTCTCCAACAACTGTAGATTTTTTTTTAATTTCTTTATATTTTTTCTACTGCACAGCATGGTGAGCCAGTTACACATACATGTATACATTCTTTTTTCACACATTACATGTTCCATCATAATTGACTAGACAGAGTTCCCAGTACTACACAGCAGGATCCCATTGCTAATCCATTCCAAAGGCAACATTCTGCATCTATTTACCCCAAGCTCCCAGTCCATCCCACTCCCCCCCCTCCCCCTCCCCCCACCCTTGGCAACCACAAATCTATTCTCCATGTCCATGATTTTCTTTTCTGTTGAAATGTTCATTTGTGCCATATATTAGATTCCAGAAATAAGTGATATCATATGGTATTTGTCTTTCTCTTTCTGACTTACTTCACTCAGGATAAGAATCTCTAGTTCCATCCATGTTGCTGCAAATGGCATTATTTTGTTCTTTTTAATAACTGAGTAGTATTCCATTGTGTATATATACCACATCTTCCTGATCCAATCATCTATCAGTGGACATTTGGGTTGATTCCATGTCTTGGCTATTGTGAATAGTGCTGCAGTGAACATGTGGTGTATGTGTTTTTTTAAGGAAAGTTTTGTCTGGATATA
This sequence comes from Phacochoerus africanus, assembly GCF_016906955.1. Taxonomy (NCBI): domain Eukaryota; kingdom Metazoa; phylum Chordata; class Mammalia; order Artiodactyla; family Suidae; genus Phacochoerus; species Phacochoerus africanus. The sequence goes on along the minus strand of NC_062547.1, from coordinate 82,397,434 downwards.
TGCCCAAGAGTGGGATTGCTGGATCATATGGTAGTTCTATGTATAGTTTTCTAAGGTACTTCCATACTGTTCTCTATAGTGGTTGTACCAGCTTACATTCCCACCAACAGTGCAGGAGGGTTCCCTTTTCTCCACACCCCCTCCAACACTTGTTATTTGTGGACTTATTAATGATGGCCATTCTGACTGGTATGAGGTGGTATCTCATGGTAGTTTTGATTTGCGTTTCTCTAATAATCTGTGATGTTGAGCATTGGGCTTGTTTCAAGTGCTTGTTGGCCATCTGTATATCTTCCTTGGAGAAATGTCTATTCAGGTCCTTTGCCCATCTTTAATTTGGGTTGTTGGCTTTTTTGCTGTTGAGCTGTATAAGTTCTTTGTATATTTTAGAGATTAGGCCCTTGTCAGTTGCATCATGTGAAATTATTTCCTCCCATTCTGTAAGATGTCTTTTTGCGTTCTTTTTTGGTTTCCTTTGCTGTGCAAAAGCTTTTCAGTTTGATTAGGTCCCATGGGTTTATTTTTGCTCTTCTTATTTCTGTTGTTTTGGGAGACTAACCTGAGAAAACATTTGTAAGGTTGATGTCAGAGAATGTTTTGCCTATGTTCTCTTCCAGGAGTTTGATGGTGTCTTGTCTTATATTTAAGTCTTTCAGCCATTTTGAGTTTATTTTGGTGCATGGTGTGAGGGTGTGTTCTAGTTTCATTGGTTTGCATGCAGCTGTCCAGGTTTCCCAGCAATACTTGCTGAAAAGACTGTCTTTTTCCCATTTTATATTCTTGCCTCCTCTGTCAAAGATTAATTTACCAAAGGTGTCTAGGTTTACTTCTGGGTTCTCTATTCCATTCCATTGGTCTGTCTGTCTGTTTTGGTACCAGTACCATACTGTCTTGATGACTGTGGCTTTGTAATATTGCCTGAAGTCTGGGAGAGAGATGCCTCCTGCTTGGTTTTTGTTCTTCAGAATTGCTTTGGCAATTCTGGGACTTTTGTGGTTCTGACCAAACTGAATGTTACCTTGATGGGGCTGGAATTCAGATCAGAGCCACTGACCTTTTTGGAAAACAATAAGGCAAGCCCCAGGGGACCAGCTCATGGTCTGAGGATCTGCTGATGGGGTGGGTCTGTGTCCCACAGCAGCTCCCTTCTGAACTCAGGAATTTGTGTGCCTGTTACAGGAACCATCAAAGAAAAGTAGGTCAGACATCATCTTACCTGGAGATTCTGAGAAGAATTTGTTCCACGTTCCTTCAGGTTGTTGGCAAATTCTACCCTGTGCAGGTGCAGGAGTGAGGACCTGCCTCCTTGCTGGAGGTCACTTTCTGCTTCCGAGTTCCTTCTCTTCGGTCCTCTCACTCATCACGACTTCTAGGACACTTCGTGGTGTTCTCAGACTAGGAATCTCTCTGACTTCTATTCTACTTCCTCTTTCTGCCTTACTCTTCTGCTGCCACAGCCACAGAAAGTTCTCTGCTTTGAAAGTCTGTGTGATTAAATAACACACACCCAGATTATCCCTTTTTAGGTGGGTTGTGCTATATAACCTAACACAGTCACAGGGCTGCTCTCCCATTCACAGGTTTGGGGATGAAGTGTGTGGGGTGCTTTTTGGAGGGTAGGGCTTTTGAAGAATTCTTCCTACCCCATTCTGACTTATTGCTGGGAGCTCCAGAGTAGGAACAAGTGACTCAGCTAAGAATGACCCCGCTGGGCAAGTGTTGTCTAGGTTTTGTCGATATTGCTAAGAAAGCATAAGTTAACAGCATGACAGTGGGTCTTGTGGTCCATAGTGAGTCCCATGTACTCTCGTGCAGTGTTCTCACAGCGCCGCCCCAGGACCAGCACCATCAGCATCACCTGGGACCTTGTCAGAAATGCACACTTTGGGCTCCACCTCAGAACTACCGAATTAGATGTTCTAGAGTTGGGGTCCAGAGATTGGTGTTTGAACCAGGTGATTCTGATGCTCGCTCAATTGAGAACTATTTTGGCAGAAGTTCCTATTGTGGCTCAGAGGTAACGAGCCTGACTCATATCCCTGAGGATGCTGGTTCAGCCCCTGGCCTGGCTCCATGGGTTAAAGATCCAGCATTGCTGTGAGCTATGGTGTAGGCTGGCAGCTGCAGCTCCGATTCAACCCCTAGCCTGGGAACTTCCATATGCTGCAGGTATGGCTGTTATTAAAAAAAAAAAAAAAAAAGCTATTGCTCTAAGGCAAGTCCCTGTTTTCCATTTTTATAGAAATCAAAAGTCAGAGAGGGGTCAGACAGATCATCTCTAAGGTGACTTCCACGTGCACTAATCTATGATTCTGTGACTATTATTAAAATGATCACACTGTATAAAGCAAAGGGCACGTGTATACACCATTATGTGTCTGTGTATGTGTGTGAGCTTATACACGTGTAATGGTTGAGACCTTAGGCTCTAGGGTATTTTCTGTGCTCAAAATCTGGCTCTACTGATTACTTGATATGCAGCTGGATCAGCTACTTAGATTTCCTGTGCCTTGGTTTCCTCATTTATAAAAGAGGTTAATAACAGTACCTACTTCATAAGGGTAAGAGGATCAAATGAGATGATATAGAAAGAAAATGTTACATAGTAAGCTCAGGGAGTCCCGTCGTGGCTCAGTGGTTAACGAATCGGACTAGGAACCACGAGGTTGCAGGTTCGATCCCTTGCCTCGCTCAATGGGTTAAGGATCCGGCATTGTGTAGGCTGTGTGTAGGTCACAGATGCAGCTTGGATCTGGCGTTGCTGTGTCTGTGGTGTAGGCCGGCAGCTGTAGCTCCAATTGGACCCCTAGCCTGGGAACCTTCATATGCTGTGGGTGCAGCCCTAAAAAGACAAAAAAAAAACAACAACAAAAAAACCAAAAACCATAGTAAGCTCAGCAACCACTGGCCACCATAATTATCTTGCTGCTTTCTTGAAACTATCCCCTTGGGTGCTTGAGGAGCTGGGGTTCTGGTCAGGCTGGAGCACCCAGGCCCTGGTCAGGAGGCCCTAAAGCCTGGGTACTAAGGATTAGCTGCTATTAGGCCTGAAGACCAAGGTGAACCTTCTTTGATTCTTCCAGTCAGTATACGTCCCATTACTGCAAAGAAAGACCTATAGGTAACGTGTGTATGTAATGTTAGGGCTGCGTTTATCTCCCCTGGGGAGCTGAAAAACACAAGGTGGAAACCACATCTCTTAATGTGGAATCAGCCAAAATATGGAGAGGGGCTGGAAACAATAGGTCTTTCTGTGTGTGCCTGCTTATATGTTTGTTTATTTGGGGTTTCCCATTTTGCTGTTTTTGTTGTTTTTGTATCTTCAGAGGAGCAGAAATAGTTCAGCCTGAAAGAGAGTCAAGATGTGCCTCTGTATAAGTTTAGGCAAGAAAGTGTGTCACCTGCGGGGTCGCAAGGCCCCCCCACCCATCCCATGACCTACCCTGACGTCCAAGCCCCCATCAGCCAAGCCTTATGGATCTTGAGAAGCTTGCTGAGAGGCCAGAACAGAGAGGAAGACCTTGAGGAGCCAGAAGCCTGGAAGACAGGAGAGGCCCTGTTTCCTCCAAGGGGAGCTACGCTCTTGTCAACCCTCTGGAGAGTTCTCCGTGGCGCTGACATGGGAGAAATAGCAGAGGCCACCCAGCATGAAGGGCTGCTGCCTGAAATGGAATCCAGTCTCCAGGCGGAGGCGGGTGGTGACATGACGGGCTGATCCCTGCAGCTGCTCCCCACCCACAGCCTTGTCCCAGGCACCACATGGCTCCTGGAGCCTCAATGCCACCAAGAGAGCAGTTCAGCCTGCAAAATGCTGCTCTGCTAACAGCCACTAATAAGCACAGCAACTCTCCAGGCAGAATGCCAACCGGGTTCTCTTTGCCTGGAAAGAGCTTACGGATATCTGCGCTGTTTGCGGCCCATCCCTGGCTGAGGTCTTATGCAGCTGCTTTACTTTTCTGTGCCTGGTGAACTGGGAGCCAGATCCAGGGAACTCTGCTGCCTGGTGCCCCTAGGAAAATGCCCATCAGCCTCACGGGACAGATGAGCAGAGTTTTGGAGGATCTGGGAGGTTTGCAGAAGGCTTCATAGTTCATAGAGTCAGAGGCCCAGAGATGCATTTATAATCGCTCTTGCCATCCAACACTTCATTTATTCCCAGTAATGTGCTCTGCATATTAATCCATTGGGTCCCCTTCATGCAGGCCAAATTGTACAGTTCCGGAGGTGATAGAAGATACTCTGTCCTTCTTTCTGTCCCTCTAGAGAGCCCACTGATAACTTGACTCCGGTTAGCTAGAATTCTGGATAACAGAGCATCCTGCGATACGAAACAAGGTTCATCAAATGTCGCTGTGGAAGGCGCTTTAGAGACCAACCCCCGGCAAATGGTGCAGAGCTAAAAAAATAATAATAATAATAAGATGACATCTGCAGCACAAAGTCATCTATGAAAATTTTAAATCCATACTTGAAACAATACTCAGATCTTACAAAACTACAAACCTATTCAAGATAGATGTCTTTCGCATTGATGTGGTTGCCTGTTGGAAGAAAAAGGATCACAGGAACGGAGAACACAGGGAGGGAGGCGGGAGGGAGAGGGGACTGAGAAAGGGAGGAGAGGGAGGGGAGAGCCTCGCTGTGATGATGGTGACAGCAGCGTTGAGGAGTATGAGTAATTCTACCCTCTGGAATGAAGTTCCAGAGCAAAAGTGTTTTTTTTTTTTTTTTTAAAAAAAGAAGTAAGCCCTAGTTTCATCCTTTCATTTTACAGGCAGAGAAACTGAGGCTCAGAAAGAGGAATTCTTTGGCTCTGGAGTTTTGTTGCTGCTTGATGGCAGAACCAGGTCTTTTGACTCCTCCTGCACTGCTCGCGCTATCACATCAGGCTTCTGCACATGTCCTCACTGTCATCGCCATTCCTCCCCTTCTAATGAGTAATTCATGCGGTTACAGTTTTAACTAGAGATGTCTATCATTGTGGGCCCAGCTCACATCCCCTCCTCAGAGAAGCGAACCCATCCTGTTGACAGACAGCGGCCTAACTGGGGCCACACACACACACACACACAGAGATGACCCAGCCTTCCTCCTCTCAAGGTGGGCATTTGATCCAAGGGCATAGATAGAGGGGGAGGTGGCCGTCCATCAGAGTTTCTGGTCTGGTCTAGGGGTGGGGGTGGGGGTGGGGGCCCCAGGACACAGAACTTTCAGTGCTAAAAGCAGAAAATTTCTAAGCCGACTAAGACAAGCTGGTCACCCTGGCAGGAAGGGACATATGACCTGTGTAGCCAGGTTGAAAACAATAGCAGAGGCAAGCAGATTCTCAGTTAGAAACTGGGAAACTAAAAGGTCAAGGCCATTGGCTGAAATAGAAGTGCCGTTGGTGATCAAGGGAGGGGACCAGGAGCATTGAGAAGCTGCCATATGGGTCACATGGAAACAACTGAAGAGCAGAAACTATGAATAAGTGGAGGACACTAATTGTATTTTAGGAAACCTGACTTTCAGTGGCTTCTTCCTTAATAACCACCGTGGCCAATTTCAGATCCTTGCAGAGACTCTTTGCAAGATGTTTCTGTTTGCTGTTTGCTGCTGCTTCTGCTTTCCTTGCCAAGGAGAGGACTGTAGCAGATGACTCTTCTGTATTAAAGCCAGTTCTCTCCAGACCAAGGCTGCTTATCTTCCAAATTAAAAAGAAATAAGCAAAATCCAGGACACTTCAAAATTTCAAGTTGGCAAGCCCAAAAGTGGCTTCCTGACTCCCACATCACGTCTTCTAGAGCTCAGAAAGCTTTTAATCAGCCAGAGCTGGAGCAGCAGATTTTTTTCCCAAAGATGGCTTTGGTAGCACTTCCTATTTCTCATTCTCTTCTTACATTGTTACCTGGAGCCTACTCTCATTAAGAGATATCCCCTGCCCTTGAAACTGGTGGGCTTTGGTGACTGTCTCACAGAGTATGGTGGAAACAGCCTCCAAGGCTACGTCATCAAAATCACCAAACGTTTTTTGCTGTTGTTGTTCCACGTTGTTCATTGGAGCCCTCGCCCTGGAAGGCTTCAGTCATCATGTGAGTCGATTGCCTAGGGGGCCGCCATGCTGTGAGGAAGCCCAAGCTGTTGCCTATGGAGAAATCACACAGAGGTCCTGAGACCCCATGAGCAAAGAGACCAGTGGCTGGCCAGCCCCCCAGCTGCTTTATGCCTTCTCTCCTCCAGCTCCAGCTAGCATGCGATTACAACAACATGAGAGATGGAGCTGGAAATGAAAGCCAAGCTCTTCCTTAATTCCTCACCCACAGACCCATTATTTATAAGGCATAATAAAGTGATTACTGTTGTTACATTAAGCCATTAAGTTTGGGGTTGATTTTTATACAGCAATAGATAGCAGGATCAGCTGACCTTGAAGAGGTCATAAAACCTGTGGCCTGATTGCTCCTTGGAACCACAGCTGCCACAGCAAGACCAAAAGAACTAGGTTAAGTGCAGTAGGTAGCCTGACACCAAGCTGGGAATATGATTCCACATTTATATGAAAGACAAATTAGGGACTGGCCAATCTTTTAGAAAGAAGTATTCATTTTGCCAAATGATGCACAAAAACATTCTTTAGATATGCAAGTGTTCCAAATAAAATTATTTTTATTTACAAAAGTCGATCTAGGCTCAGCCTTTCAGGGGCATGTCAGTATGTGCTGAGTTCACATGCCTGGCCCACCACCAGCAACCTGAATCACTTGTGTTTTCTAGGCACCAGACCCCAGGCAGCCAGCCCTGCTGCTGGCAGACACTTAAAGAACATACAGATAGCAGACCAAACGCAAGGCTGTGTGAGCCAAAGAGCAGAGTCTCTTGGAGGATAAAATAGAGGGGGGCCCTTAGGGCTGCTTACTCTTCCTTTAACGAAGGAAGTTTCCAGTTTCAGCTGAGCGAGCACATAACTGTGCAGTTAGAGAACACATTCAGTTCAGTCTCCCTTCCAGCAGGTGTAGCCATGTGACTAATTTCTGGCTAAAGGAAGGTGAGTGGAAATGATCGGTGCCACTTTAGGATCTACGCCCATAAAAGAAATGGACACAGTTCTGGAGCTAGATGGTGGTGATGGTTGCACAACAGCGTGAATGTGCTTCATGCCACTGAACTGTACACTTAAAAATGGCCAAGATGATGTTTTACGTTATGTATATTTTAATGACATGAATGAATGAATGCACAAATAAATAACAGCAGTGTGCCCCTCTGGTGTCTCCCTCTCTCCTGGCTGCAGTGCAGACATGACGGCAAGAGCCGGGGCAGCCATCGCAAACCATGCACTGAAGCTGCATATCAGGACTGGCCGTGCAGTAACACCGATTGACTCTTGTTCCTGATCCCAGGCTCCTGGACAACCTCATGGGTAAGAGCCACCTCTCCAGCCCTCAGCTACCTGCCTCCAGGCTGTTTTGTGAGAGGAAAATGCACATCTCTATTTCTCCACAACCTTAGGGTCTGCTTGTTAGAGCAGCTCAGGTTGAACCCTGACTGGGGTCAACAAGTTGCAGGAATGATGTCTTTTCCCAAGGAGGGGGGATTCTAAGGGAGTGTCTTAGAATTGGCACTAAGACAGTAAGTAAGGGGCAGTAAGACATCCTGATCTCCTCCGTTCCCTGCATTCTCTCTCCTCCTCACCACTAGTAGGAAGCCATCCTTCCGCTGAAGGACACTTCAAGGTTACACTGTGAAAGGTGAATAGTGCTGGTGGATGAAATGTTTGTTTCTCTGTGGGCATGCCTCTCCACAGAACTTGACCTGAGACATGGGAGACCACCAGCTGCATAAGTTCCCTGTGGCCCTTTCAACGGCATCAGTCATGATGCCAGCTGGTTGGAACCAGGACCATGTAGGGTTAGCCAAGAAAGAGAAAAGGGAAGAGAGAGGAAGACTAGGGGAGGCGAACTCCTGGAGATCATCAAAGATTAACTGTAAATGGATTAAAAATCCTGGCCCAGGGAATTGCCATTGTGGCTCAGCGGGTTAAGAAACTGGCTAGTATCCATGAGGATGCGGGTTCAATCCCTGGCTTCGCTCAGTGGGTTAAGGATCCAGCAATGCTGTGAGCTGTGGTGTAGGTCGAAGATGCGGCTCAAATCTGGTGTTGCTGTGGCTGTAACATGGGCCTTCAGCTGCAGCTCCGATTTGACCCCTAGCCTGGGAACTTCCATGTGCCGCAGGTGCAGCCCTAAAAAAAAAAAAGAAAAAAAAAATCCTTGCCCAGATTTCCTTACTCAAGCTGGATACTCACCCTCTTAGTTGCTGTGAATGTTGTTTGCTAACAGGTCCGCATTGTTTCCAGTCTGGAGAACTGCCCCCGGCCAATGGGAGCCTGCTCTTCCAGAGGTTACCCCACCCTCGAAGGAACCCCCAGCCAAAGTCAAGTTGACGTGGGGGTACAAAAGGCCAGCCTCCTCACTTCACGGAGGACCAGCTCAGTGGCACAGTTCGCGCTCCTGTGCTCTGTGGGGTTGAGGATTAGGCTGATGCTGGTCTCCAGCTGAGGCCACATCCTTTCTTTTTTTTTTCTTTCTTTTTCTTTTTTTTGTCTTTTGTTGTTGTTGTTATTGTTGTTGTTGCTGTTGTTGCTATTTCTTGGGCCGCTCCCGCGGCATATGGAGGTTCCCAGGCTAGGGGTTGAATCGGAGCTGTAGCCACCGGCCTACGCCAGGGCCACAGCAACGCGGGATCCGAGCCGCGTCTGCAACCTACACCACAGCTCACGGCAACGCCAGATCGTTAACCCACTGAGCAAGGGCAGGGACCGAACCCGCAACCTCATAGTTCCTAGTCGGATTCGTTAACCACTGCGCCACGACGGGAACTCCCCCACATCCTTTCTTAATGTCTCCCCCGCCCCCCAACATCTTCTTTCCTCCCTCCTTTTATCCAGACAGCACTTCCTCAACATATCACAAGGACAGCTTAGAGCTTTAGAGCTTCCCTCTAAAGCTGGTTCTGGAAATCTCAACCTAGGACAGACTTCTCCTGGGAAAGTAAATAGCAAGAGTATAGACCATGGATTGAAATTGATGGGTGATTTTTAGGGATTGGCTACTAATAGGAATGCATTCTTTCTCATCACGTGCGGTACTGGTATTGGCCTCTAGACCTTTCAATGCGTGGTGAAGGGGTTATCCCACATTCACTCAGTTTCTCATTTAACAATGTTTATTGACCATCTGTGATATACATAGATGTGGAGGAAGACCTGGTTCCTATGGTCAAGGAGTATATATTGTAGTAAGAAGGACTTATGCGGAACCACAGACTCTACTCCAGGATAGAACAAAAGATGAATGACAAACAAAGTCCAACACATCCGTCTGCAGTGCAGAGAACGGCGTGATAACTGATCTTGACTGAAAGGAAAGAAAGGTGCATGGGGTGGTAGCATTTTGGTAGCTAGAGGATGCAGGGAAGGGCGCTCCAGCAGAAGGAACAACATATAAAAGGCACACACTCCTGGGCTGCACGCCATGTTCTCTGGCATGTTCTAGGAACCATCGTGGCTCCTTTGGTAAATTTGCTTCTTTATGTTCTATCCAGTATATATTGAGTGGGGTTTTTAGGTTTAACTCCCAAAGGACAATAGTATTTCCCTTATTTGTGAAAATCTGAAAGGAAGCCGATTACAGCCCCAAATATGGATAACCCAACCATTAAGTGTTACCTTTGGCAGCCACCACAGGTCCTGCTAATGGTAAATGGCCATGGGAATGACAAGAGCCCCTTTTGGCTTCTTTAGCCTTAAGGCAGGAAAAGCCCAGTCCAGTGTCCACTTAAGAACCTCACTCTAGGTAATCACTACCTCTGAGCCCCAAACCTATGTAGCATGAACATCTGCCTCTGAGCCTGCTACCCAACCTCCCACCCCACTCCAGCAGGCTCACTGCTGCAGCCCGCTTCATGCCTGTTTGCCTCAGGGACAGAGCCTCTTTTATTCATTTTTCTATCTGTATGGCACTAAGATGATGCTTTGCAATCAATGTTTATAAAATGAAATTTGATCTACCTGCTTTGCCAGTCTCCTCCCAGGGAGGAGCATGGATCCAAACCAAATGAGAAACATTTTTAAAGCAGATGGACAGAATACCTGAGTCGGCTGCAGGCCATGTGACTACCCTCAGAGATGCAAAAAAAGCATCAGCGGTAAACTTAAGAGACTAAAGGAGGACAGGAGGGTTATCCTAGGAAAGCCAATGATTCCAGACACTCCAGATCTGCTTCCCACGAGGTGCGTGTGCAATCTGACGGTCCACCTCTGGTGGGTTCTTGTGTCACCTTCCTTTGTATCTTTCTCTGCTTTGCTATTTTCTCTATGCCTTTCAATCAGTTCCTCACTTGACTCTCCTCATAGTATCAGACTCCCAGTCACTTGTCTGTTTCATTATCCCGCCTCTCTCCCTTCTGACTCTCCTCTTGAATTAGCTATAAATAACTAGATCTACATCCATACATTAAAAAGGTTTATGTTTGCTATTCTTTTTTTCTTTTTAAAACTGAGGCATAACTGACATAGAACATTATATTAGTTTCAGGTGTACAATGTAATGATTGGACATTTGCATATACTGCAACGGGATCACCACAGGAAGTCTAGTTCACATCCATCATCACACAGAGTTCTATTTCTTTTTTCTTGTGATGAGAACTTTTAAGATGTACTGTCTTAGCAACTCCCACAAATGCAGTACAGCATGATTAAGTATAGCCACTCTTATTTCTGAAGATGTGAAAAGAGAATGGGTGGATAAACGGCCTGGGTGGCACCGGTATCCACTCAGGACTTTAAAACACCCACACGTCTTTGTCCTGCTCTTTCTTTCTCCCCCATCAGAGAAGTCTCTTCTTGCTAAACTACTTCCACGTGGGTTATGGATCTCAGGCCAGGGATCGAACCTGCATCCTCATGGATACCAGCCTTTTTCGTTTCAGCTGCGCCTCAACCAGTACTTGGCCTCCTTGGCTCTTAACTATCCTGCCTCCTCTGTTGCAGCCTCTCCACTCAGTCTCTGGGCGTGCTCAGGTCTCCAGACCCCAAACCCCCCTCCTCCTTTCCCTGACCTCACACCCTCACATTCAGCCATCATGGTGCTGCACCCAACTTCTCGAAAATTCCGTTGCCCCCTGTGCCCCCATTTCCTTCCCTCCCTTGCAATCTCTAAGCCCTCCTACTCACCACCCTCCCTCCACCAGGGGAAATTACTCAGGCCCAAATCCCCAAGCCCACTCAGCATCCCTACCCAGTGACCTGTTATCAGCTGTTAATCTCAGAGAGGCTTCCATAGCATCTCACGCAGGTACCACTCCTCCCCCCCCACCCCCGCATCCCTTCCCTGGCCCCGCCCCCAACTCGCTAAAGGTGCATCTTCCCAAGAAGAGCTGTGGGCTTCTCGCCTCTCCCCAGCTCCAAGACCTCACCTGCCATAGGGTCTGGGCACCATCTCAGGGTACCAGTGAGTGTGAGGTCTAAGGAGAGATATGTCTACGTAAAAACAAGCCTTTTGTAAGGTGTTCCTCATAAACCTGGTTTTTCACTGTTTAGCAAACAGAGCCTCCTGCCCTGTGTTTTTCCTGTGCCTTTGCTGTGAGACCTCGTTAGGCGAGCAGAGTTCAGCCAGGGAACACCTGTGTGGGCTCAGAAAATGGTTCAACAGTGCAGGGGTGGGTGACTAGTTAACCATGCACCTCCCTCCTACCAAGGACAGCAGAGAAGTGGCCCCCGCCCTCTTGTCCCTCCCTGCCCCAGCGAGCTGCCAGGAGAGCCAGAAAGCCAGCCGAGGTGCAATCAGGTATGGTAATGCGCTTCGTTTGCGGGATTCTGTTCAAAAACGAGCACTTAGAATTTGGACTAAATTATGACTCTAGCGGTGTCTTCATAAACGTCCTTCTCTAAAGAAGAATTGTAGACTTCCGGGGAAGCATAACACTTCGACATTAACTTTTCTTCCCTCAATAATAATAATAACTATTATTATTTTTGAAAGTGGGTACAAAATGTTGAAAAGTCAGAAAAGCTGAAAGTATGGTGAAACTCCACGTGCTCATCTCCATCAAGTATTAATATCTGCCAGATTTCTTTCCTCTCTGTTTGTATACATATTTTTCTTCTTATTGAACCATTGAAAGTAAGTTGCAAACATCATGACATTTCAATCCTAAATACCTGAGCACGTATCTCCTAAGAATAAGGACATGCTTCTATTCAATCCCAATGGCATTGTCACACCTAAGACTATAAACAATCATTCCATAACATTATCCAATAACCAAGCCATAGTCAAAGTTTCTCAGTCATCTTAAAAATATATCTTAGAGCTTTGTTTTCACCAAATCAGGATTCAGCTGGAATTCACACATTGCATTTGGTTATTATTTCTCTTCGGCATATTAGAAATGGCTTACTGAAATAAAATTAACATTTAATTTTAATGCATCCATTTTAAATGTTTTGATGAGTACCCTTTCAACAACCACCGAAATACGGAAAATATTCCCTCATGCCTTCTTTGCAACCATTCGCTCCTATACCTCCCACCTCAGGCAACCACTAGTTTGTTTTTTATCACTATAGATAGCTTTGTGTGGCCGAGAACTTCATAAATCAAATAATACAGTTTATTTCTTTTGTATGTGGCTTCTTTTGCTAAGCGTGTTTTTGAGATTCACACATGTTGATGCACATATACGTAGTCTGTTCCCTTTTTATTGCTGAGTAATATTCCATTTTATGAATATACCAGTTTGTTTATCATTCATCCATTAATGAACATCTGGATTGCTTCCAGTTTTAAGCTATTGGAATTCAGCTGCTCTGAGCATTCATATATAGCTGTTTTTTGTGTGTTTTCATTTCTCTTGGGTAAAAATCTAGATGTAAAATTACTAGATTATACAAGAAGTGTATGTTTAACTTTATAAGAAACTGCCAAGCTGTTTTTCAAAGTGTTTATAATGTTTTAGACTCTTACCAGAAATATATGAAAGTATTTTCTCCACATCTTCACTGATGCTTATATTATCAATCTTTTCACTTTTTTTCCATTTACTGGGTGTGTGGTGGTATCTCAGTGTGGTTTTAACTTACATGCCCCTCATAACTAGAGATGCTTTATGTTTATTGCACATTATATATATGTTCTTTTTGTGATGTGTGTGTTCAAGTATTTGCCCGTTTAAAAATTGAATTTTACTTTTATTATTGACTTGTACATATGAGTACTTTGCCAGGTTTATGTATTACAAATATTTTCTTCTAGTTGGAGACTTGACTTTTTATTTTTTAGTGGTATTCTTTTTGAAGCCAAGAAATCTTTGATTTTGATGAAATCCAGTTTATCAATATTTTCTTTTAAGATTGGTGCTTTTTCATGTCCTGTCTAAGAAATATTTGCATACCCCAGGGTTGTTCTATGTGTTATTCTAGAAGGTTTGTTGTTTTAGTTTTATAGGCCTAGACTCCATTTAGAGTTAATTTTTATATGTAATGTGAGATAGAAGTTAAGATTTCTTTTCACACATATATTCAGTTGTTCTAGCACCTGTTGTTGTTGAAAAGACTCTTTCCCCCACCCAGTTCCACCTTTGCAAAAAAATAGAAAATAAAAATCCATTGACCATATACTTATGGATCTCCTTCCAGATTCTATTCTAGTACATTCTTTATGTCATTGTCTTGGTTGAATTCAATGTTTCACAAATGTTTCACAGTTGCTCTTTTTCAAAATTAATTGAGTTTTCTGGTCCTTTACATTTTCACATACATTTTATAGTAAACTTCCCATTTTCTACTTTTAAAAATGACTATAGCAATTTTGATTGTGAGTGTATTGAATCTACAAATCTGTTGGGGAGAATTGACGTTTTAACCGTACTGATTCTCCCAATCTATGAACGTGGTAAATCCGTCTGTTTATTTGGAGATTGCTTAATTTCTTTCAACAAACTTTTGTAATTTTCAGTACACAGTTCATATATTTACATATAAATGTATCTGAAAACATTGGTTTTTATGTTATAGTAGTATTTCATTTTCCAGTTAATCGTGCTGAATACAGACATGCAGTTGATTTCTGTATATTGACCTTGTGTTTTGCATCCTTGCTAGACTTACTTTTTGGTCTTAGTAGCTTTTTTTTGTTGAATCCTTAGGATTTTCTATGGTCACGGTCATGTGTTACTTCTTCCTTTCCAATAAGTATCCCTACCCCCCCGCCGCTTGTTTTTTTGGAATGGCCAGGACCACAGCAAACTGTGGAATAGAAATAGTGAAAGAAAACTTCCTTTCTTGTCTCTGACCTTAGGAGGAAATAATCAATCTTTTACCAAAAAGTATGATGCTAGCTAAAAGTCAGTAGACACAGAAAAACATTTTACAAAATTCAGAATCCATCCATAATGAAAACTCACAGTAAATATGGAATCAAGCCAGAGGCATCTCTTTTGTCTTTCTTTAGAGATTGTTGAGTTTTGTTTTCACACGCAGTTAATTTCTATGTGGATTAACTTGATTTTTTTTCCAAGACTTATTTTTAAGCTTTGTAGCAGCAGCTTAGCTAGAGTAGATTAGCTCTAATGCTGAAACGTGACCTCTCTGGTAGTCTATTCAAAGCCCTCCATGTTCAATGAGGCTTTTCCATTCTGGTCGGTCAAAACTCAAGCATCTCCCAACTCTGTGGGCTCTAGGAGTTATCCTTATGGTTCCCTAATATCCTTTCTTTCATGGTTGGTTGTTTTTTTAAACCAATTTGCAGTGTCTCCTGCTACATATGCACATCTTAGTGTTTAGCCTCAAATACTCAAAGGGAGCCTCGTGGCCTAAAACTCCTTCTCTGTTTAGTTTCTTCCTCTATCCTGCAAATGCCAACTGCCTATCTTCCCCCTCATTGCCATTCAGTGTCTGTCTGATCAGCTCACTGAGAACTCTGTGTTCAGTTTGCCTGCCCCTCACTGGGTGGGGATCCAGCAAATGCCTTTGGTAGAAAGCCTAGGTGATTGCAGGGCTCACTTTGTTTCCTTTCTCTCAGAGTCCAGCCCTGTGCTGCCCAATTATTTAATGTCTGAAAACAATTATTTCATATATTCTATTCAGTGCTCTAATTGTGTACAGCAGAATGGCTAGGCAGTACTACTTACTCTGTCATCAGTGGAAGCAGAAGAGTCATTGGTCACTTTTAATTTAGAACGAGGGTCTAAACTTCTTCCAAAGGGCAAGGGAGGAAATATTTCAGGTTTCCAGGCCACTCTATTTCCGTTGCAATCAATTAACTATGTCTTTGTAGCACAGAAACAGCAGTAGACAATCCATAAGCTAATAAGCATGACTGTGTTCCAATAAAATTTTATTTACAAAAATAGACAGCTGACCTGCTGATCATCGTTTGGCAGTCTTTAATCTAGAACAGTACCTCTGCCCATTTTTCCTCCATGATATAGGCTCTTTTGAGAGTCCAAGCCAGTCATCTTATTAGATTCCCCAAATTCTAGATTCATCTAGTTATCCTCTTAAGGATTCATTCTTTCATCCTACAAACTGTTAATTAGATCAAGAGGCTTCATGAGAGTCCAGCTAAATATTTTGGGGCAAGAATCATGTCTTAGGTAATGCTGGAAATATTAACTTTTGAAAAAGCATCATCTAAGTCAACTGATAAATTCATTCACTCACCCATCCATCACCCATCCATCGAGGTTCTGTGATGTGCTCACCCTCAGCCATGTGTGATGTAAAGTGCTCCGAGGGATACAGTGATGTGGTCCAGTCTGCCCTGGGTGGTTGGATGACAGAAAAACACAGTGCTAGAAAGGCCAGTGCCTCGCTCTATCTTTCTGCACCAGAGCCGGAGGGCTCGCTTTATCGGAAATACTTGTAAAAATACAGCTTCACCACCCTCTCAGACTCAGTGAAACAGAAGCTCTTGATGGGGTCCAGATATCTGCATTTTAACTAGTTCCATTGTTAGAAGAAGCCAAAGGAAAGCAGGTTCTGATGAAAGATAGTTCCTAAGGGGAGAAGCCATACACCTTGGAGCAGGCTGCATGGGCCTCTGATTTACCATCTGGTCTACAAGAAAGGTCGCCATACTGGACAGCCCAGGAGTCAGGCAGTCCTGCAATTATAAAAGAGAAAGCATCCTGTCCTCAGGGACTGTGGTGATTTCAAAATATGCCACAAATTCTTTGGGACTCCTCCCTTCCAATGGTCGAAGTTAATTCCTCTCCCCTTGAGTGTGGGCCAGGTTGAAGGACTTTGTTTGTTTTTTTTTTTTCTTTTCTTTCTTTCTTTTTTCTTTTCTTTTTTTTTTTTTTTTTTTTGTCTTTTGCCATTTCTTTGGGCCACTCCTGCGGCATATGGAGGTTCCCAGGCTAGGGGTCGAATCAGAGCTGTAGCTGCCAGCCTACGCCAGAGCCACAGCAACGCAGGATCCGAGCCGCGTCTGCGACCTACACCACAGCTCATGGCAATGCCGGATCCTTAAACCACTGAGCAAGGGCAGGGATCGAACCCACAACCTCATGGTTCCTAGTCAGATTCGTTAACCACTGCGCCACGATGGGAACTCCAGGACTTTATTTCTAACCAAGAATGTGGTGGAAATGATAATGGACCACCTCAAGGCTAAATTCTGACGAGCACTGTAACTTCCTCCTTGCTTTGTCTTCAATCTCTTGTGCTGAGAAAAGCCAGGCATCATATTGTGAAGACACTCCAGCAGCTCTGTGGCTGCCCCCATGGAAACAACTGAGGCCTCCTGCCTACAGCCCGCATCACCTTGCCAGCACCTGTGTGTGACCACCTCAGAAGCGGGCCCTGCAGCCCCCATCAAGTCAAGGCAGAGCACCGAGGCCCTGGCTAACATCTTGACCACAACCTCATGAGACCGTAAACCAGAACAACCCCCCTGAGCTGCTCCTGAATGACCCACAGAAACAAGTGAGATACCATATGTTTTTTCACTGAGGGATTGTTTTGCAGAATAGGTAATTGATAATACAAGCACATCACACATAGTTTTAGGACTGCTGCTGGGGTGGTGCCAGGGAGCCCCATCCGCCGCTCCCTCTGAGACAGCTGGAGGACGTGACAGTGCAGGGCTCTGCATGCTTTCATGTTGGACACATGGATTGTCTCAATTGGCTGCTGAGTGCACAGTGAAACTTCCACTCAGAAACCTATGCCAGGCCTCCTAAGAATCAGGACTTGGGGCATCTACCCCCTGGGTGAACTATGTTTGGAGATGACACCATTGCCCACAGAATATTCTTTTTGAGTCTTCTGTCTGAATGGAAGGCAGCTTGGCAGCCCCACTGCTGGCTGAGGAACCGGGTTTTTCAGTGTAGAGCCAACAGCACATGTGGGTATCAAAACTGCCACTTTTGTTTCATTCACACCATGTTCTAGCAAAACCAGCTGACTGCCATGATTTTGAAAAATAATGAAACAATGCTTTGGTGCCAAAATACTCTCGTCAACTCTATAGGACCTATGAAGAACGGTTAAAATTTAAGGGATCCTCAATATTTTTTGGTTTAGAGTGAGTTTAGGGGTAAGGGAGCAAAGGACAGTATTGTGATATTTTCTCATTGGTTTAAGTTTTGTATACCTACCTACTCTCTGGTAGGTACAAGTGAAAAGTTACTCTGCTTGCATCAAGAAAGATTTGAGTTACTTTTTTTTAAAAAAAAATTAAACTATAACTCAGTCAATAATAAGCAAAGAATACAAACATTTCACAGAACAGAGGATTCAAAAGGCTCTTAACATTAGAAAAGATTCTCAATCTCATTCATGGGTAGAGACATGTAAATGAAAACTGACCTGAAATACAGATTAGCAAGAATTCAAAAGATGGATTCAGATAACACACTGCAGTGATGAAGCTATCAGGAAATAGGCGCTCTCATGTGTGGCTAATGAGAGTGCAAAATGGCACACAGCTTGTGGAGGAGAATTGCACCATATCTAACAAAATTTCATACGTGTCTACCTTTCAAAGTAGTGATGTCATTTCTAGAAGTTTGCCCTGAAGATGCACCTACTCAAATAAAAAGCAACATAGGCACAAGGTTATGCGTTGTGACATTTGTAATGTTAAAAAATTAGAAACACCCTCAATACCCAGGAGGAGAGGAATGTTTGAACAAACTGAGATATTTGAGGTACTGTGTAGCTAATAAAAAAAAACTTGAGAAAGATCTCACAGAGTGATTTCCAAGAGATATTTATTAGCAAGGCGCTGGGCAGCATTTACTAGTATACAAATAAATAACTAAAAATGCTATACACTACACAGTATATATTAAATACATATTACGATGTATTAGTATATACTGCAACATTATGTACTATAATATATATTAGCATATATATGTTGCAATATGTATTTATATATGAAAATATACATTATGTGTGTATATGCATAAAAATTATATATATGTATATAGACATATGTATAGATATACATATCTATACATATATTCGCACACACATCTGTATGCATATATATGTATGTATGTATGTATGTGTGTATATATATATATATATATATATATATATATACACATATATATATATACACCAAAAAGGAAACCTTAAAAGAAAGGATATACCTGAAAAGTAATAAAAATAATGAGGAGGAGGAGGTGGAACAGAGTAGATGAGAAAGTGGTGGAACCAAGTCTTGTCTAGTGGACCTTTTCACATAGCATGTGTTTTCTGTGTTCAAAAATAAAATTAAAAACAAAATTATCTCAATATTTAATATAAACAGGACTAAACGATCCTAATTTTATATCAAATCAATAATATAAAGCAAAGAAAAATCAGTATTCAAATGGCTTTCCACACAGTCACAATACTCTGTGTTTACATATGTGCTTAGCGAGATATATTTTCAAGATCTTTTCCTCAGTAGTTTTAACCGTAGCAATATTGCATTGTAATTCAAAGAGAGAGAATTCCCAAGCCAGCCACCTACTCTGGAAAGAGGAGCCTCTTACAGAGTGGGGTGGTGCCTCTGGCTCCCTTCCAGAGCCCAAGGGCAGCTCGGAGATGGACCAGGATGGAGCAGGGCAGTGGCTGCCCATGGCCACACCCAGCCAGGTGCGAAGGTGCCACCCGGCGCCCAGCTGTGAAGGACACAGGCCCTCATCTGGCTCTGCCAGATTCAACTGTAGGATTGATGACAACTGCTACTATTCACAGAGAGCGGGGAGGAGTCACGGAGACCAGAGAGGAAGCAGGTCAGCCTGTCCTGGCCCCTGCAGCACTGTGCTCGGGCCCCCACCCTGCAGGCTCCTACAGGACAACTCCAGCTGGACAAATAAGCTGGGAGAGCAGAGCTTTGGGGCCTGAGGAGGCAGATCTTGGAGGCAACTTAATGCCTAAGGCCTGAAAGAAGACAGGAACACCAGAGGGGTTCTGGTGATGCCTAGGGGACTTGACAGATAAGGAAATGGCTACTTGCTATGTGAGGTCGTTGCCATCAGGAGGACCCTGAGTTTGAGGAAGAACCACAGCCTCGGTAGGGCCTGGCCCAGAACTTCCCCCAGCCTCTCCATCATGCTGGGTCCATGCCCCTCCATCTCAAGGAAGAGACAAACCTCCGCCTGTGTGAAAACCCCTAATAAAGAAGCCATTTGGCCCACCCAGCACCTGTAGGCGGGATCTACTCTCTCGTCCAAAGGGCTTTAAGGAAATGTCCCATGAGTGATCGGGCACATGACAGCAGTGGTGGCTCACCCACGCCTGCTCAATCACCCTGTCCAGGTTCTGCCCCTTCAGGCCTGAGCAGCCATGGGGAGAACACACAGAGCAGTTCAATTGCTTCCCACCTCCCTGCCCGCCGCCGGAGGGAGGGCGTGAAGTCGCCCTGACTCCTAGCATTGGCCCCACTCAGCCAGAGGGTTGGGGTGCCCCCACTGGGTGAAGCAAAGTGCAGACAGCATGTCCAAGCAGTCACATGCTTCACTCAGCAGGCATCTCCCCCCGCCCCCCAAAGCATTCCTTACTAGCAAAAGCTGCATCCAAGTCCCTCCACTTTGTTCCTGTTGGGGAACTTGGGTTGGTGGCAGCATGCATGATACTCCAGGAATCCCAGGTATGCAAGATCCTCATGGCATGAAGCAGACCAACCATGCCTGGTTGCCCACCAACAGCCAGAGGACATTTCACCCCTCCGGCCCCTTCACCACCCCTGCAGTGTGCTTCCCAACTTCTCTTGCCTTTGGAGAAGCTTCTACACCGAGGCTCAGGGATCAGGGTTTCCTATCTCCTGCGTGGCAGCTGGCAGAGCCCAGCCCCCCACACTGACCCATCCATCCAGGGCTGAGAGGCACTGAGAGCCAGGGGCCCTGCCGAGGCGGTTATCACACTACCATCCCCTTGGACCACTCAGGTGTGTTCCCTGGCAATCCAACCAGAGTTTCTTCCCCTCTGCCTCATTCTGATAAATGTCCCTGATGCTCCCTCCCAATTGTAGACAGGTAGCCGTCTCAACCTCTTCCAACACCACACATGCTTGCTTTCATTAAGGGTCCAAGGGTCCCAGTCTGGAAATACAGGAGGAAAGGGCAGGGGACATGACCCTGCCTTTGTTCCCTCACTCCCTTGGGACTCTCCCATGAATCACGTGCAGAGTTGCCTACAAGGCTAAGACTGGGCAACCATTCGAAGCCCCATCATTACTGGAGTCTGGCTGTGAACCCCCATCCTCCCCTTCAAGGACCCTTAGCACAGGCTGGAATTGTAAACAGGACACTCCAGAGGGCCTTGAAGTCACAAACAAGGAGCTCATAAGTCCAGATTATCTAGCCCACAAGGTATTGCCTCCACAGTTTCCCTCTCTTGTCCTCACAGGCAGTTTACCAGATTCCCAGATGATAAACTTCATCCCCTGGATATTTGGATGCATTGGGCTAGACTGAAATGGGACTCGGGAAGTTAACTCTTTCAATAATTTTCTTGGTTCTGATCATCGTGGATCCTTGCAGTTCCAACCAACTGCCATCTCTCTTCGCTCGCCTAAGGCTATGGTCTGAGGTGACTTCTTATCTCTGGATCATTCCTTTCCTCTAACCTGCCCTGGAGTAATGACCTCCTCCTGGAGAGACCCTCCACTCTCATGGCCTCAGTCCTCTATGTTTTGTTTTTGTTGTTGTTTTTTCTTTTTAGGGCCGCACCCATGGCATATGGAGGTTCCCAGGCTAGGGGTCTAATCGGAGCTGAAGCTGCCAGCCTACACCACAGCCACAGAAACACATGATCCAAGCCATGTCTGTGGCCTACACCACAGCTCACGGCAACGCTGGATCCTTAACCCACAGATCGGGGCCAAGGATCGAACCTGTGTCCTCATGGCTCCTAGTCAGATTTGTTTCTGCTGCACCACGAGGGAACCTCCTCAGTCCTCCATGTTTTAACGATACCAGAAGGCCAACAGTGACATCACACGAGGTTGTCACAGAGGCCACCTTAACTCTTCCTGCCCTTTTCCTCATCCTACTCCAACTTCTGAGGTGGAAATTGGATGACCACATTCTTGCCTTCCCCCTTGGCTTCCATCCTCTGAAAACTGCTTCGTTGGCCTGCCCTCATCCTCCACAGCTCATAGAAACACCAGAGACACCTTACCTCATCAAAAATTCCTTCCATTTCAGTAGAATTTGTTGATTGGGTTAGTCCCGTTAGCTGATCCCAGGAGAGCAAAAGACTTTACAAGAAGGGGTTTTCGTAGTGTAGAGGCAGCATGGTAGCACCTGGCCTGGGTAGTCCCACCTGAAGTTGCAGATCGTGGCACTCTTTTCTATAAGGGGTGGGACATCAAACCTCCCAACACCATTGGAGGAAAGTCTGGAGTAAGATTTCTTATGCTCCTGATGATAATGTTTGGTGTTCAAAACCAAGTAACACATGCAAAGCTGCTCATCATTATTAGTCATGAGAGAAGATGAAATCAAAACCAGAATGAGATACCACTTCATAATAAGACGACAATAAATAGTAATAATGGAAAATAAGTGCAGGTGAGGATGTGAAAGAATTGAACTTTCATACCTTGCTGGTAGGGATATAAAAAGGTGTAGACTGAGGGAAACAGCATTCAGCTCCTCAAAAACTTAAAGTGCACATACAATCCAGCAATTTCATTTCTAGGTATCTACCCAAAAGAATTGAAAACAGGTCCTCCAACAAATACGTGTACAGGAAGGCTCATAGCTGCACTAGTCACAGCAGCCAGAAAGTGGACACAACCCAAATGTCCATCATGAATAAACTGGAAATATGCATGCAATGGAGTATTATTCAGCTCCAAAAAGGAATGAAGTCCTGATCCATATTACGGTGTGGGTGAATCTCAGTCATGCGCTACATGAAAGAAGGCAGACACAACAGTTCCCATATTGTATGATCCAGTGTATATGAAATACTCAGAAAAAGTCATCTCTAGAGACAGAAGCAGCTTGGAGGTTGCTGGGGGTGGCGAGTGACTACTTACTGGGTATGCAGTTTTATTTGTGGGGGATGAAAGTATTTTGGAATTAATAGGGGTATTGGCAGTACAACATTGTGAATGTGCTAAATGCTACTGAATTGTTGCCCTGAACGTGGTTAATCTTATATGATTAATTTCACCTCAAAAAAAAAAGTTAACATATATAAAGAAAAAAAGAAAGAAAACAGGTAACAGCCCACCAGATGGATTTTCAGAAGCTGTCAATCTTTGCCAGAACCTTGATGGGCAAAGGATACATCTTCCTTTGATCTGTCCTGACTCTGCTACCTGTGATTTAGTCCTGCAATAAGCATCTCATGCTTAGGGACCCTTTTCAATGCCGAGGCTTCATCAGTTCCCTCTTTGGCTGAATCCTGCAGAGACTGACGGAGGCAGAACAGACTTCCCCAACCAGAAGGTCAAACCTATACCCAAGCATTTCCAGCGGCCACTGACGTTTACGAGCATATAAAGCAAAATGCCCAGTTATAAACCCTAACTCCGAGCCCTTAAAAAGGCTCTTGATTATATATGAGAACTCACAAGTGTTCAAAACTAATTCTGCCTGGAAGTTTCAGCTTAATCATTTTAAATAACAGCAGAAGGAAGTGGTGATAATCTACTCTTTGTTCGAATTTTAAAATGTGAATAATTAACCTTCCAGGGGGAAAAAAAAAGCAGAATTTTAAGAGCAGTTCAGTCCAATAAATATCCAGTTAAGAAATAGACTGGTACAGCCTGTTACCCCTGATTTATTGTGGCGGCAATTCCCATCAAATCAGTCATTGCTCCGGTCAAACTATTGGAGCATTAACGCCCTTTACATTCTGCCTTCAGGCACTTAAATGCTGGATAATACTGATTTTTGTGGGGATTATGGCTTGTGTAAAAGGCATAAAAATTTCACATTTTTGCTACATCAAATTTTGTTACCAAAATTCTACTTTCCTAAGAGACCTCAGATCCTAAACATCAGTTTGTCCCAGGTAGAACTGATAATATATAATGACTGTTTTTTAAGGTTTATACCTAGAAGTAAATACTTATTATTGCACCTGACTATACAAATGCTTTTCTTCAGCAGTAGCCTGATAAGGATAAAAGTTGGTGGTCCACACAGTTGGGCAGCTTATATACAGAAAGACATAGTCGGAGTTTCCCGTCATGGCGCAGCAGAAACAAGTCCGACTGGGAACCATGAGGCTGCGGGTTCAATCCCTGGCCTTACTCCGTGGGTTAAGGATCTGGCGT
Source organism: Phacochoerus africanus (assembly GCF_016906955.1). NCBI lineage: Eukaryota > Metazoa > Chordata > Mammalia > Artiodactyla > Suidae > Phacochoerus > Phacochoerus africanus. Next base: position 82,373,654 of record NC_062547.1, on the reverse strand, counting down.
TGCCATGAGCTGTGGTGTAGGTTGCAGACATGGCTTGGATCTGGTGTTGCTGTAGCTCTGGCAGAGGCTGGCAGCTGTAGCTTCTGTTAGACCCCTAGACTAAGAACCTCCATATGCCTCGGGTATGGTCCTAAAAGGACAAGAAAGAAAAGAAAAGAAAAGAAGAAAAAAAATAAAGAAGAAAAGAGAAGAAGAAGAAGAGGAGGAAGGAAGGAAGGAAAGAAAGAAAGAGAAATAAAGGAGGGAGGGAGGAAGGAAGCAAGGAAAAAGAAAAGAAAAGGAAGGAAAGGAAAAGAAAAGAAAGAAAGAAAAAGAAAAGAAAAGAAAAGAAAGAAGGGGGAGGGAGGGAGGAAGAAAAAGAAAGGAAGGAAGGAAGAAAAGGAAAGAAAGAGGAAGAAAGAAAGAAAAGAGAAAAGAAAAGACATATCCTTCCTGAACCTCTCCAGGGGAATCAAGTTACCAAAATATCCCAAGAAATTTCTTCTCCAAGAGTGTCACATCTCTATAGAAGGCTTTTAGGGTATCAGCATGCTGGCAACTGTCCCAGCATCAATTACCAAATTATTCTAACTACCTTCTTTCAAAATGAAAAAAAAGAAGAAAAAAAGGAAGAGGAAGAGGAGGAAGGAGGAGCAGAGGGAGAGGAAAGGGAAGAAGAGGAAGAAGAAATAAAGAACTGAGGAGCTCCATTGTGGTTCCTCCGCCCCTGAAGCAATTAACATTGGCAACCCCATGGAGCAAGCTAAACATTAACCACTGCTTTTGGCTGGCCTTTGACAGCACAGGGTAGAACCTGGCTTTCAGAAATCAGGTGGTTGGGTTCAAAACCCAGCCTCACCATTTAGAAGCAATGTGACCATGAATAAGTTCATCAGCCTCTCTGAGCCTTTGTTTCTTCATCCGCCCATACAAATGACCCCACCCACCGACCTCTGGGAGCAGCAGGTCTCCAGGAGAGAACCAGCTTAAGTTCCTAGCCACAGGCGCTCTGCCCACCCCCCATGGTCTGAAGTACTGACAACTTAATCCGAAAGGTTTGTTACTGATGTCGATGCTGTACCAGGAAATTGGGACATAGCCGATGCTACTGTGCTTTTTTTTATTAAAAAACAAATTAAATAAAATAGTGATTGATTCTATATAAAATTGAACTGGAGTCCACGGTTCATGGTGGGGAAGGCTCAGAAGATGGAGACAAGGATGTAGTGGCAGCGGTTTCTTTTTCTTCGTATCTGGGAGGCAATTCGGATGAGAGAGAGGGAGTGTGTGAGGTCTCAGAGGATGGAGCAGTCCCAGAAATAGTATATATAGAGTCACAATCTCTCTCAGAGGTCACACCTTGGCCCTCAGGAGGCGGAGTCCTACAAAGAACAAGAGAGAACATGAAAGGGAGCAGAGGGAATCCGTCACACGCCTGCAGTACTAGGTTCTTTTCGCATGTTTAATTAGATGCATTTAGAAGCATCTGGAAGGGTCTGCAGAGTAATTTTTTCCATATTCTATCTTGCATAGATACGTTTTGACTTTTTTTTTTTTTTTTGTCTTTTTAGGGCCACACCCGAGGCATATGGAGGTTCCCAGGCTAGGGGTTGAATTGGAGCTGTAGCCTCCTGCCTTCACCACAGCCACAGCAACACTGGATCCTTCACCCACTGAGCAAGGCCAGGGATCAAACCTGCGTCCTCATGGATGCTAGTCAGAGTCACTTCCACTGAGCCATGATGAGAACTCCCATTTTGACTTCTTACCCCTTACTGTCCTCAGGGCTGATTGTAACATTAAGACTGTCCCACTCCTGTTGTCATTCCCCTTGTCATTGAAAAGACATAGGGTACAAACATATAGACGCCTTCTGAAAGGAACACACACGCAGTTACTCCGCTTCTTCATCTTCTGAGACAACTAACAGAAGGAAGATAAGCTTATACCAATAGAAAATTAAATCGTTCAAGCCAAAAACTTGAAGGGAAGCAGGAAAGCATACTGGTTAATGGACGGGCTCTAGCAAAGGGCAGACCTGCATCTCTGCATTTCTTCTCTGCTGCTTTCCAGCTGTGTGACCCCCAGCAAATTCATTAACCTCTCTAAACCTCCGTTTCCTCATCTGTAGAATGGGGGGTTATGACAGCACCTACTTTCTTTGTAGCTATGTCATGAGGTAATGTAAGAAAAGCCAGACTCAGAAGTTCCCATTGTGGCTGAGCGGTAATGAGCCCGACTAGTATCCAGGAGGATGTGGGTTCGATCCCTGGCCTTGCTCAGTCAGTTAAGGATCTGGAGTTGCCGTGAGTTGTGGTGTAGGTCACAGACACGGCTCAGATCTGGCATGGCTGCGGCTGTGGCATAGGCCAGCAGCTGCAGCTTCTATTTAACCCCTAGCCTGGAAGCTTCCATATGCCTAAAAAAAGCTTCCATATGCCCTAAAAAAAAAAAAGAAAAAGAAAAAAGAAAGAAAGAAAAGCCAGACACTGGCATAGGAACAGCAGCAGGAGTAGTTCTAAGTAGCAGTTGTAATAGCCATTTAATTTAGGGCTCTGGGAAGTTCGTCACTGGAGAAAAGAATACAAAAATTGGCTAACAGAGTTCTTCACATGTCCAGAACCTAACCTCCCTTTCATCCACACAGGGAAACCCCTACCTCCATCCCTGGTTGGGTCTCCAGCTTACCACCTGGTCTGAAGCAGAAGAGCATGGGCCTTAAAACATGAATGACCCGGTAAGGCAGTACCGCCCCCAGCATCTCTGGGGTCCTGTTTCTCATGGCTTTCAAAAAATGCACATCTCAGGGTCTCAGAAGTCCATTTTCCCCAAGTCCTGCCCATCCCTCCCACTCTGCCCTGTGACATTTGCCAGCCATCCTTCCTTTCCTTCCCACGCCCTGGTTTCCATTCAAGCAGGTAGAGAGCCTTTTCCGGGCCCACTCACTCTTTCCCAGAACACCTTCCCCTCCTCTCCGTGCACTCCCTGCCAGTCCCTGCTGCCTTGCCCTCTCGGCTTCAGCATCCTCTCAGCCCTTCCACCTCCAGCAGCTCATCTCGCTCCCGAGACCCGGCCCATGTGGTCCACAGCCGAGGCTCAGGCCTCGCTGCTTTCCCTCCCCGCTGCCACGAGCACCTCTGTCGTGGTCATTCCCTGTCACTCCCCCTTGTTATCTTGATCTCTGCGCTTCTTGACTGTTGTCCTCCTCGCCAGAATCCCTCCCTTGCTAACCACCCAGGCTCCTGTCACCTGGGGCAAAGCACTGAGATTTACGCTGTTTAATCTGACCCCAGGCCCACCTCCATATTTGTGGCACGTGGGAAGCAAGGGAGCTGGGGGTGGGGTGGGCGGTGATGCTTGTATTTCTCTCCATTCGATCCAAGAAGATGCTGAGGCCCGGAAGACAAATTCATATGAAGGGGGAAAGCTCAGTGGGGCCAAGTCAGGGTGCAGCTGATTTCAGCCAGTCGGCTCAAATACCCCCAGTAGATACTGAAACCTCCTGTACCTGCTGGAGGTCCCCGGGACCCGCGCACCTCCCCACAATCTAAAGGAGCCAAGCCCAGCTGAGCTGGGGCCTCCCAAGTTCGATTCTCATGCTCAGCTGGCTGATGGGTTGTTCAGCATTTTGCAAATCAGCCCTGCTACGAGCACAGAAATGCCTGGAGAAGACTTCCGGTTAACCCGGCATCCCCACTTTTATCACTGTTGACTTGCGTGCAGCCCAAAGTTTCCTGAAAGGTATTGTGACTATTAAGGTAATAACTCTGACCCTAATATAAGCAAAAAAGATGCTCATACTTGGATGGTTACGCCCGTACCATGGCCTTAAAGCGGATGTGGCCTGAATGGAGGCACCGGCTTGCAAAGGTCAAACGTTCCTACCCTTGAAGTTCACACGGAGCGTCTTACCCATAGTGAAAAATACTGTAATACGAAGGTGGACTTTCGTTTGGAAGCAAATCATCAGCGCCAGGACCTTGAGACGCTGCAGCAGCTGAAGTCTCAGGAAAATAAGGTGGTGGAGGGGGTGGGAATATTATCACAGCATCGCCTGAAGAAACAGAACATTTCGTGGAAGACAGATAAGTAATACATACAAGCAAAAGAGCAAGAGCCAAAGAAATTAATTCTGTATTTAGCCCCCAAGGTCAAGGTCACCTCTGCTGACTCTAGAACTTAAAAGTGAGCCTATCGGATTTACAGAGATGGATGGTAGGGGCTGCCAGAGGCTGGAGGCAGGGGCAGCTGGAGTTAATGTTTCATGGGAGCAGAGGTGATGTTCTGAATCGTGAAAAACTTCTGGAAATTGACAGTGGTGATGCCTGCCAACACCGTGAATGTTCTTAATGCCACTGTCCATTTAAAATGATTAAATTTGTAAAGTTTATGGTATGTCTATTTTATCACATTACAAAAAAAATAGTGGGCCTATATTTCCCAGCAAGTCTGAGCTAAAGCACTCCTGTGAGGCCTTTGCTACCACTCCCTCTTACCTCTCCGGGGATGTCTACTGCTGTGAAGCTTTTCTCATTTGCAACTTACAATTTGAATTCTCCAAAAGTCAGTTGCAGGAGAAGGTGCCTTTGTCCATCAAAGGCAGTTTCAGCCTCCGAACAAAGGACAGCACAGCCACAATACAACCCATCCTCATCCCTATTTCTGCAGCTGTGGCTTATGCTCTTGCAGAGTTTTTCGTTGTTTGTTTTTGCATTTCTGTTGTTACTGTTCACTCCAGAACACATCCCTGTGTTTGGGGGAGGAGCACTAGGGATCAGATGCAAGCTCTAATTTGTACCCCGATTCCCATACAGAATGCACCAGATGAGTTGCCCAGAATATTCTAGACATGTGGCAGCATCATCAGGAAGAGGTCTGAGGGTGGCCTCTGATAGGTTGACAGCACCAAATGACAGCTCGGGAAAGATGAAGGAGGAATGAGGACTTGACTTCCTTGCAGGGAGGAGACTGGTTCGCACTAGCGGCAGATCTGATGCTTATCCAGGTCGCTGCAGCCTTTTCTAAACCTCCCAGGGTTCCACGTGCCCATTAACTACCCCACCAGAGCCCTGAACAAGTTGCGTGCCCTCTCAAGGCCTCAGCCGCCACATCTGTCAATTGCAGGCCGTTACTGCACCTGCCTTGGAGGACAAGTGGGAGCACTGGGTTTGTGCGCAGGGTGAAGACGGTGCTGAGCACGAAACAAGCTCTCTGGCTGTAGCACAGCCTCAGGGGGGCTTCCTTCACACCCATCAGCAAGGGGCACCTATCTGCTTGTCCAAAGAAACACTCCCAACTGGAAGTCTGGCCCAAGGTCACCTCCCCCCCCCCCCCCGGCCTCCCCGAGGTAACTTAGCCTGGCAGAGAATGCATTAACTCCGTCTTTCCTTCTGCAAGGAGACGGTGATTCGAGCTTAAAATCTGCATCGCCAGCTGAAGCTTGAAGAAGCCTAACGGTTGTCTTGGGATTCTCATTTAATTTTTTTGGAAGGTCTTGGTAAGGCAGAGGAGGGTAGGTTGAAGGTAGGTTACATTACACATTATAGAATGAGGGGTCTGGGAATAAGCCTCTAAGCAGACCACTCACCTGTTGAAGCAGACAAGAAAGGGCTCAAAGCCCTTTATCTCTGAGGCTTATTTATCCCTCTGCCGGCCCTCTTGTTCTCCCCAGAAAGAAGTCCCATCCCCTGGGTTCCCCTTTCCACTATGTCCTGCAGGACTTGACATCCTCTGTGAGGTGACCACACACCAGTTTGTGCATCCAGGGTCCGGCCCTAGGTGTGCCTGCAATGCAGCTATTATGCATCTTCATTTATGCATAATAATTTTGTCCTCCATTCTGGGGAGAGAGCTGCCTCTTATCACCCCAGTTTCCCTCATCAGCCAGAACTGACCATTGACAGACAATGTCTGGTGTCTTACCAATTGTGCTGAAAGGCATGATTTTAAAAATAAAAACCCTATTCCATATTATCAAAGGCAAGAAAGACAAGGAATTAGGGCACCAAATTTTCACAGGTTTGATAGGACTTACAGGGTTATGTGGAAAAGATTTTTAAATGATGCAGTGCTAATTACAGACCCCCCAGAAGTCACTGCACCCTAGCACCAGCCTGGCTCCCTGCTACCCCCCAATTCCAGCCACCAGGAGGGAGGCTGGGCCTCAAAACTCCCTGATAGTAAACCCAGTGGGCACACCTCAAAGTGCCCAAACCAAGTAGAAGATCATGAGTGTATTTTCTTGGGCCCTATTGTATTCCTCAGAAAGACTGAAATCATCTATAGTATTGGGTGAGCCCTTCTGTCATGTAACAGCTACTCAGGACACTTGGCCAGAGATGAAACCAGTGGAAATGGAATTCCATCAAGGGCCAGGGAAGGGCACTGTGCAAGGGCCATAGCATATGCTTCCGTTAGGATCCTGGCTCTGACTCTTGCTAGTTTGTGGCTTTGGGCAAATCATTTGGGATCCCCTGTGCCTCAGTTTCTTCATTTTTAACATGGAGACACTAAGAGTATCTGCCCGAGTGGGTTGTTACAGGAATGAATGAAGGTCACATAACAGGCCCTTGAAGAGCACATCCCAAAACACTTTGGTACATATTTGGCCCAAAAACAAGCCCCATCTATGCGTTAGCTAGTGTTACTACATAGCTAATATTGGTGTTGTCACCACATGCATATAAATGCACAAATAAGGAGGCTGGGAGCTTCAACTCTGGCTGAACACAAGGACTGTCTGTAAATCCATCTGCCCTTCCTCAGTGAGGTCCGTGCCATGCAAGGCCCACAGCCCAGGGACATCCCGCAGTGAGTACTGCCGGCTCGACAGACAGCCCCACCCACGAGAAACATCTCACCGGCCATCCTCTTTCCCTGGCTTTCCCTCCTTCTGGAAAGAGCTTTATCCTTTCAAACTCAGGAAACTGAAATAACGGAGTGATTGGCAAAAGCGAGCAGCGATGGTGGTTTTTCCTTGACTGTGTCAAGGTGAGGCCAGAGCTACTGATGCTCTTCTGCGTGGGGCTGACTCTGGGCCGTGGTGATCCGGCTCTTCGGCAGAGCCCCCAGGGGAACCAAAGGGAATCCCTAGGCAGTCCACGGTGAAAAGAAGGGACCGATGCCGTCACACTCCATCTTCGTCTATGCCACTGCTTCCACACTCTGCCCCGCCCCTGAAGCCGAGGATGAAATTACAGCAAATGAAGAGCAATGCAGAAATCAGTACAGAAGACTCCCTCCAAACATGGCAGACCGACAGACCTGGGACAGACCCAGACTCCTAGGATGTGAATATGGAAGTGGGTCTTAGAGATGCAGTGCTCACTGTCTAGATAGGTGAAGTAAGGCCAGGCGAGGTTAAGGACTGCTGAGGACAGCAGGTCAAGGACAGCCAGTGACGAGAACCCATGCTTCCACCAGCCAGAAGTGCCCTAAGTGTTTGGTGTGAGAATAAGAGGTGAAAGAGGGTCACGTGGCAGTTCCCATGGGTGACAGATGGTTCCCAGGCCATCCGCAAGATCCCTCTCGCTTTCCTCTTTATTTGCCCTGTGACCACAGTCAAGGTCACAACCTAATGCCCCAATGCTTTTACTAGATAATAATGAATTTGAGGAAGGAAATGATGGGCTCAAGGATCCTTATGGGGCTAACGACAGCAGCAGCACTGTGTGTGCATGAGAGACAGAGACAGAAACAGAGAGAAGAAGAAAGGCCAGACCCCAGCACAGCTCAGGGAGACTTTGATGCTACAGCCAATGTGACGTGAACAAGCACAGGAAAGACAGCCACCCACCTACGGTGACCTGGACAGGCTCCATGTGCTGGGGCTGTCTCTCTTCACTTTCGGAAGCATCCTGGCCCCCATTCAAGTTGTTCCTCTTCTTAACATGAGCAACCACGAAGAAACACAGTCCCACAAGCACGATCAAGGGTCCCAAGATCTGCAGGGACAGGAACCCACAGATCTGGGACTCCGAGTCAGCAGTGTCTGTCTCATTCAGCGGTTCCTGCGCCCAGTCTGAGCCACACCCGGGAACCCAAATGCCCAGGACGCTGATGAGCATACCGCTCGTCAGAAACAGAAACCCAAAGATGAGACACTGGACAAACTGGCGGCTCTCCCCGCAGAGGAAGGCTCGGTCGGAGTCCCCCTGGTTGCCTCGCAGACGCCCCTCACTTTGCTGAAGTCGTGCCCGGGAGCGGGCCAGGATCACAGCCCCCAGCCCGACCACGGCACACGCGGGCCCAGCGATCTTCAGCACCATGCTGCAGTCTGGGAGGGTTTCATACTGGCACGCCTGGAACCCGAAGATGGAGAGCAGGACTCCCACGCACAGCAGGATGGCGCCCATGACAAAAAGGAAGAAGATGAGCTTGCTGACATGCCTGTCTCGCTGGACCCCATCTGACTCGGCGGCGGCTACAGGAGACATGGCCAGAAGGAGCCCCTTCTCCAGGCGGGTGGAATGCGGTGTGTGTCTTCCCTCCAGTGGTTTCCTCGGCTCTGCAGACAGAACCAAACACCAAATTAAAGTGGGCACAGGTGTTCCTGACCCGCCCTGTTCTTTTTCCACGAAATCACACTGGGATGAAATCATAGGGAATAGAACTTTATGCAACTAATAGGCTGCAGAACAATGAGCTGGCTCGTGAGTCAGAAGAACTGGCATTCAGAAACTCCTGAATATGTAATTTTATAAAGATATGCAAGACGAGGAAATGCAGTTACCATGCACCTAAGAGTATCTTGAAAAAAACCCTTACAACAAAAGTAATTGGGCGTGGCCTTTCCTGTTATGAGTCTTACAAACTCACTTCCCCAGGCTAAAAAAAACAATGGTGAGTGAGAAAGGAACCACAAGGATTATTTCTGACACCGCACATTTCATCACAGTTGCTCTGAGAATTTTCAAGTCCATAAATTTTCGATCGGTAACTAACTTTCCATTTCCTGTTTTAGAAGGGGGCCACTTTCCATTCCGTGCTTTATTCTAAGGCTACCTCCACAGGAGACCCAAGTTTCTCAGTCGCAATTGAATGGGAAGGATGTTCAGGAACACAGTGGGTTTGGTGGATTTTCAGTTAATTCGGTCAAAATGTGATTCTTGGGTTCTCAAACAGGCACATATTGGGACTGCCCTGAAACCTGGGGGCCCAGCTGCTGGGGTCTGGGATGACCCAGGGAGTGTGGCACAGGGGGTCAGGTGGAGCCTTGTCCCCCAGATGGGCCAGTGGCCTCTTCCTTACCCTCCTCCGTGGTGCCACCCACTTCCACAAAAAGGTTTAGGCTCCATTAAAAATAAGCAGCTGATAAATCACCAATTCCAAAACACTAAACAGCAGCAGAACTTGACTTTGAAAGCAGAGTATCTGTGAAATCAAGTGGGAAAGCACCTTCCATAAGGCCACCGAAGGCCTGTACTTCATGTATTAAATGTACCCTGTGTGGTGGGCAAAGAGTTGTCTATTTTACACAGACTGACATTATTGTCCAGTTATCTCATCTTACTCTAATGAATGGCATCTTTTTCCAGGACCCTTCAGGTTGAGGCACTCAAAAAGACAACCCAAGTGTGAAGGCCATTTTTACTTGCTCAAAGGAAGAAAACTTTTAAAAAACTTTGTGGTCACGTATAGGAGCTCAAGATTGAGGCACTAAAGCCAAGGTCATCTTGACAAACACAAATCATGTCCAAGTCGAGTCAGTTTGGGTCAAGAAAGGAAACAGCTGGTCTTATGCTAGGAAGTACTTTTCCAGGAAAAAGTGCAATAGCATCAAAATGAAGTTGGAAAAAGAAGGAAATATGGCTGGGAAACAAGCTGCTTCTTTAAACTTGGCAAACTATGAAGGTGCAATTAAGCTGAGACAAAGTATTGCACTAATAAAATAAAAAATAAAAAAAAAAGGACCCTGTAATCCTTTTGCTGCTCTGAAGATACAGGTGAAGGGTGTCTGCTACAAAATCCTATTAAGAATTCACTGTATTCCTGGTACTTTCGACTTTGATGTGGGTCATAAGGCCTCAACTGCCTTAGGCAAATTCCCAAATACGAGTATTAAAGTAGAGCCTAAAACTGGATTTGTAGCTTCCTTTCCATGGACTAGTGGACTAAGCACCTGGCACAGGTGTAAATCCCCCATCCAAAATAGCACGGTATGTGGATAGTGTTTTCTCTGTCTCTCTCCTGCTCTTTCTCTCTTCCTCCCCACCCCCAACCCGGTCCCTTTCTTCCACCCCTACTCTTATAGAGGCGCTCACAAAATGACACAGAGACATGGCCACTAAAAGGAAATTAAACCTTTTCCAAATAATAGCGCCCACTTCATTCTCCCAAAGCCAAGTCCGCCTTCTTAACACTGTTCACCAAAAGACATTTTCAAATCAGCAGCATCTCACCACGTCCAAAGCGCTGTGTGTTCGGGGCTCGACACAGAGCTGAGGTCCGTTACCGGGATAGATTTGCGGGTTTAGAGAGCCCCAGCGCCACACCAGCCCAGAGGGGCTCGGCGCGCGGCTCCCATGCGCTCGAGTTTATCGCTGCGCGGCTCCTTGCACACATCCTGGATCCTAAACCGCAGAGCGGCGGCTCCCGGGTGTGCAGGAACGCGGGGCCGGGAGCGCTTACCTGAGGCTCGGTCCTGCGAGCACGCTGCCTACGCCGGCGCTCAGCGGGCAGCCCCGGCCGTGGGCACCGGGCACAGCGCGGCGCCCGCCTCCGCCCTCGGCCTCCCGGGCACCGGCCAGAACCTCACACTGCCACCTGCACGTCCGGGCGCGGAGGGCGGGCCGCGCGGTGTTTACCGAGGGGGCGGTGCCGGGCAGGGCAAGGCTGCAGGGGCGCCGGCAGGGCAGGGCGGACTGGCGGGAGCTGGCCGCTGCCGGGTGATACTCTTCGGGGGCCAGGGGTGCGCCCGGCGCGGGGGTGGAGAGCGAGGGACAGACTCGGTCCCGGGCGGGTGGACCGGGTGGCTTGTGCGCCTGTGACCGTGCGCGCAAGGAATGCAGGAAAAGCCGCCCCCTCCTCGCCGCCTCCCTGGCTGGGGGCCCCAGGGGCAGGGGCCAGAGAGTTGGGGTTCTCCTGGATGTTCCAACTCGCGCAGCGACGGTGGAGATCCTGGAGGCTGGAAGGGAGCCGATTCCCTTCTGGGCCGAGAGCCCAGAATTCAAGGTGGGGGTGGAGGAGAAAGGGCAGCGCTGCCCCCTCTTCGTCGTGGCCGTCGCCCGAGCAGATTGGGGGGCCCCCAGATCCTGCTGCCACGCCCTCTGGGACGGGTCTACCCAGTGGCTTGTGGTCCTCCTGCCGCTCCAGAGACCTTGACTGGAGCTCCCCGACGAGCAGGTTATGGAAACACCAAATCACAGAAAAATGCGCTGCATTAGAGTGTACGGAGACTGAGGCAGGCCCTGGGGAGACCCTTGGACACTCACATGTATGCTCACAGTCCCGCTTTGCCATCGAAGCCCCTTCCCGGTTCTCAGTCGCTAATGATTTGCCGGAATTAAACCTGTAACTTTCCCTGCCCTTGAACCAAGAGTTTCAGGATGGGTGTGCTAATCCCCTTGCTATTTGTAACCTGCCCCGTGACACGTGACACGGATCCAACTGTGCCAGTTTCCACACCAGAGGTCAGGGCGCCGTGAAAGGTGAGTCAAGGGCTCAGCCCAAACACAGGAGTGCTGTGAGCCCCAGGGCCTTCCCCATTGCTGCCGCTTCTCCCCCGGGGTCCTGCCCACTTTGTCTGAAATCCAGTCAAGGGTTAATGGCCAACCGCATGAACCTTTTCAACGTGAGAACACTTTGCATACCTTGTACAGCAGTTGGTTCCCAGGCTCACTGTTCTCTCTGCTGGTAAAGAATGAGTTGGCTTAGCTGATTACAGAGGTGAGAAGCCAAGGAAGTGGTTGGAAGGAGACAAAGAGGGAAGGCTGGTGAGCATGGGCTCTGGGGGTGGGCCGGCTGGGTAGGTGAGACAGGACTGCATCAGGGAAGCCAACTGTGGTAGGATTTGTTGGGCCACTTGCCCTGGTGGCCAAAGATTAGTACTGTCTTGAATATCAACACTCCTTGCTTTGGGCCAGGTTCCATGTTATCTGCCTTCCCTACATACGGCCTGCGGTTCCTAAGTGTGTGTTTCCAGCAACTCAGAGAAGGCTGCAGCCAGAAGGCAACAGGGGATCAAAAAAGGTCATTTTTCAGTGGAGGAAACTACAGCCCAAAGACCTCCACAGCTGGTTAATGTGGAGCAAGAGCCTGAACAAGATGTACTGACTGATCCTCCTGGGTTCACCTGTCACCCAGAGGACATATGATGCCACAAACTCAAAAAAATGGCTTTTATTGCTTTTTTTTTTTTTGATTCTTATAACAATACAGACACTGTATCCCAAGGACATTGCAGCAATTGTGTCTGGGTGTAGCTATTCTGGTCAAAGTGTCAGGATATACCACCTGCTGGGAGCGCCTGAGAGCACACCCAGCTAACCAGCAAATAACCAGCCGTGGTGATTACACAACAGCCAGGGGCACTCGGCTTTCTAAGAACTCAGTCCTGACCATAGGATTTGCCTCTCCACACAGGCCTGCTAGCAACGCCTTTCTGTACAAGGGGATTCCTTTCTCCTCTCCTACTCATTCTTTCCTTCTCCCTTGCTTGAAACTCAATCTCTGGCCACGTCGTGTCTGGACCTGCAAGGGGCCTGTTGATACAGCTGCCCCTCTGGTGCCACATGACTGCAGACTGGCCACACATGACAGATTCGAATGTACTGGCACCAAGGACAATCAGATTAGCCTCCACTTGGGATGTCTGCCCCTTGGACTGTTTGTGTCTTTTGGAGCCTGTTTGACTAAATTAAACTCCCTGGAAATCGATCATCGGTCAAGTATGAAAGACATGTCCACCAGCCCTCAGGTGCTGGTCTTTGTAACAGACCTGTTCTTAGGAAAGAGAGTGGCTGACCTTGGCACGATCTAAAACTCAGTGGCCTTTTCCAGCCTGTGTGTTAGTAGAAAAAGATCAGCCCAGATGAAATCCTTAGAAAAAAGGCATCAGAACAAGCTTTAAAAGTGGATGGACCTTGAATTCAGGAAGTGAATAAGGAGCATAAAGCTGAGGAATGCATTCATTTATTCATTCAGCAACTATTTATTGAGTGCTGACCACGTGCCGATACAAAACACGAAACCCTTTGCCTTGCGGAACATATATTTTCATGAGGATAAAGGCAATAAAAGAGATACATAAATATTAGAATATTACAGAATATTAGAAAGTAATAAATGCTATGGAGAAAAAAATCACGAGGGGGGAAATTCCAATTTCGATAGTGTAGTTAAGGAAGGCATCTCTGAGAGAGTGGTATTGCAGCAAAAACTTGAGGGTAATGAGAAAGCAAGCATCTTTATTTTTTTTTCTTTTTAGGGCTGCACCCATGACATATGGAAATTCCAAGGCTAGGGGTCAAATCGGAGCTGCAGCTGCAGGTCTCTGCCACAGCCACAGCAACATGGGATGAAGCTGCATCTGCAACCTACACCACAGGTCACAGTAACGCTGGAACCTTAACCCACTGAGTGAGGCCAGAGACCAAGCCCCTGTCCTCATGGATACTAGTCAGCTTCATTACCACTGAGCCACAACAGAAACTCCGCATATTGATTATTATTGCAAGAGAAACTATCACCAAAATACAGTGCTTTAAACAACAAAGATTTATTCTTTCTCACAGTTTCTGAGGGTCAGGAATCTGGGAGCAGCTTAGCAGCTTGGGTCTGGCTTGGGAGCTCTCATGAGGCTGCAGTCTAGCAGTTTGCATCCCCTGCCTGGGGCTGGAGACTTTGTTTCTAAGGTGGCTCTCTCCCATGGCTCTTGGCAAGAGGCCTCAGTTTCTCACTGTGTGTACCTCTTCCCAGAGCTGCTTGGGTGTCCTCCTGACATGGTAGCTGGCTTCCCCTAGGGTGAGTGATCCAAGAGAGAGACAATGAGGAGGAATCTGCAGGGCCGTTTATAACATGGTCTCTGATGTCCCATACCAGCACTTCTGCTTTATTGTATTCCTTAGAAGTGAGTCACTAAATCAAGGAGAGGGGGGTTAGGCTCCACCCCTTGAAGGGGAGAGTTACAAAGAATTTGTGTACATATTTTTAAATCATCACAGAGAACTGTGGTGATAATTTGGGGAAGAGCACTTCAGATGGAGAAAACAGCAAGTGCAAAGGCCTTGAGGCAGGAGCAGCTACAGCATATTCAGGGAAGAACAAGAAGCCAAGGTCACTGGAGCAGGTGAGCAAGGGCAAGAGGAGTAGGAGGAGGCCAGAGAGAAAAGGTGTGTATGCCACATCACCAGATTTCATAGAACTTAGTGGGCCATTGTGAGTACTTTGAGTAAGATGAGAAGCCAGCCTTTGGAGGGCTTTTTCGCTGAGTGTGGTGTGATCTGACTTATTTTTAAAAAGAAAAAAGAGGCTTCTGTATGAGAATAGCCAGAGGAGGAGGAAGAGTGGATGAAGTGACCATTTAGGACCATTAGGGACCATAATAACCCAGGAGAGAGATGACCATGGCTTATGATAAAAGCGATTTGAGGGAGTTCCCTTCATGGCTCAGTGGAAACGAATCTGACTAGCATCCATGAGGATGCAGGTTCGATCCCTGGCCTCGCTCAGTGGGTTAAGGATCCAGTGTTGCTGTGAGCTGTGGTGCAGGTCGCAGACACAGCTCAGATCTGGCAGCTGGAGCTCCAATTCCCTAACCTGGGAACTTCCATATGCCATGGGTGCAGCCCTAAAAACAAAACAAAACAAAACAAAAAAAGCAATTGGTTTTTGTACATATCTCAAATATCTCAAAGGTAGAGCCAGTGGGTTTTGACTCCAAGGTTTTTGGTCTGAAGGACTGGAAAGTTTGTTCTGTCATTAAACAAGACTGAAGGCAAGACAGGTTCGAGGGAGAGCTTTGGAGTTCAGTTGGGGGCATGTTAACTTTGAGATGTCCATTAGATGTCTCGTCTGAGTGCAGGGTTGAGTAGGCAATGGAATAGATACGCCTGGAGTTCAGGAATTCTGGAGTTCAGTGGTCTGTCGGTGATGCTTATTACAAAGTCAGGAGGGCAGGGCCCATCCTCTGGAAGAGTTTACATGTGCCTGTGTGGCTCCTGAGGCCTAAAGCAAGGGGCAGACCGGTACCTGACACTTCCCAGGGCACTGCCAACCTGGAGAAGCAGCTCAGGACAAATGATTGGCTCAGGGTGGTAGAATTCAGTATCGTCATTTTTGGGAATTCCCAAGATAGCAGAAAGTCAATTCATCAGTTGAGTCTTCTGGCAGCTCCTCGTTTCTCTTTGGGTCACTCCCGGTTCTGCCTCAAATTAATCTCAGCACCCAGAAGCCTGCATTCCTCTCTCCCAGTTCCTCCCTTAAGGCTAGTGTACAGGAATTTGCTCTCTAGCATTTGGTCTTCAACTACTATTCCCAGGGCTCCCAGTGATGCCTCTGAACCCAGCCAGGCTGCCTCTAGCTGCCTGCCCCTGCAAAGGGTGCTGCAGTCAGGGGAGGAGGGGGCTCTTGGTGCATTTTCCTCCCCCATCACCCCGATGTTGGATGTAGACCCCAGGACCTGAGAACTGTGTGTGGGGTCAGATTGATTGATTTGGCAAGTTTGAATTGAGGGTTTCAATTTGGACCCTTAGCTGACCCCCCAGTGAAAAGACAAATCCTTTGCAGAGTCCTTTTACTGCCTGGGTGGGTGCTGTTGATTCTGCCTGGCTGAAAACATCTCAGCTTGAGTGCAGCTAGCCAGACCCAGGGCTATGGAACACAGAGAGAATGAAAGTAAGGATTTGCCACTTGATCATGTCAGTAGAAGCCTCCAGCCGGTGAGGGAGAGAGTCAGAGTGGCAGTAGACTGGAGGAGGCCAGTGTGTTGACAGCAAGGGTTTTATGGAAATGCAGTGGTCTTCGGTCTCCTGGCATCTGCCGTTGGCTCCATCAAACATCTATAGCTCACTGGGTCCCAAAGAATGAATTGTTCCTCCCTGGCATATAAAAGGGGAGGAGCCAGACCTCAGTTTTGATCTTGGCTTTGCCACTTATGAGCTGTGTGCCCTTGGGCAAGTAAGCAACTTCTCTGTGCCTGAGTGCCCTCATCTGTGATATGGAAATAAGCAGATCTACCTCAAAGGAGGTCTGAAGGAATACGTTTCTGGCACATGATGGGCCACCAGTAAACATATGCCAGCTGGTCACCTCATCTTCCACGTGCAGCTCTTCCCCCACAAGCTTCAGGAAGGTTGATCTGGCGAAGCCATAGATAAGGAGGTACAGAGATAGGAGAGGAGGCGAGATGGATGGTCAGTGAGAACACAGAGAGTCGTGTGGATGTTGAATGGCCAGTTTGCAATGGTTGGAGCCACTGCCAGCTCAACTGGCCTCTCCCGGAGGCATATCTCCCTTACATCTCAGCATCTTGCAGGTATACATGTCATGTGATCTCAAAAACTAGCCGCCCAGAAGGTCACCCCATGTTATCTGCCTCTGCTCCACCACTGTCTCCAGCTGCCCAAGCTTCTGGAAGGCACCTTGCTACGGCTGGTGTCCCTGGTGGAATATGTGGGGCCCTACCGGGGACCCCCCAGCCAAGAGGCAGCCGCAGTTCAGTGTTGGACCTGCCTAACCTCTCCTATGTCCATCTCCGAATGTCAGCACCATCCCTGCACTCTGGGTTCTGGCCCTTCTCTTCCTGGCTGCTGCTGCTGATTCCAAAAGGATTCCGTATCCAGTGTTTCAAAAATATAGCCAGGTGAAAATAAATGTGAAAGTAAACGAGAGAAAGAAAGGAGAAAGGAAAGTTTAACTGTATTTCCTGCCTCGTTCAAACGGCTCGTTGTTAACATGTGAGGCGGGCTGGAATCCTTTTGACATTATACATACAGGTCACTTACCCGTTTTAGGATCAGATTTGGAAACTTATGTGAGACACTTGGAGATGGCTCTCTGGATGGCTCAACCCAGGCACCTGGGAGAGGGCCACCTGACCACCGAGGCATGGAATATGGGGACCCCAGCAGCTGGCTGGGGGTCCAGTAGGCAGGGTGCAGCCTCCCCGGGTGGCCTTGGTCATCTCCTGACAGTCACACACTTGAGCTCTGGCTTCTCTGGCAGCCACTATTGGCCTACAAAGTGAAGCACGAAGAACCTGGACACTTGAGAGCTGGCGTCTGACAAATTAAAAGCAGTTTGGCAAGAAGCCACCTCCCCAGTGTCCCGGATTTTAACAAAAGGCTCCTTGTCACAGCTGCAGAATACAGGTGAAGCCAAGGCTTGAGGCGGTGTTGATTCCGAAAGAAGGAAAAGAAAACTGCTCTTGGGGTTTTTTTTCCTCATTAACCTACCTCAGAAGGTTATTGAATGGATTAAATGAATACAGAAAGACCTACTGTAATTTGTGCTTGGATGCAATTCGGGGAGAAATATTTTCTCCTAAATAATGATAACAGCTAAAACCCTGCATAAAACCTGCTCTGTGTTTTCCACGATGCACAGGTCTTACTCGCTTACATTTCATAACAAGCCAATGAGGTAGGTATTGCTGTGCCCTGTTGTACAGAAGCACAGAGAGGTGAGTGAGTGGCTCCTGCTCTGCCAGGAAGCGGCAGAGCTGGGATGACGCACCAAGCTTCTGCCCTCTCCGGGTGAGCCTGAAGAACAGCCCACAGCATCCTTTCTCCCTGCACATGGCAGGTAGCCACAGCCATTTTTCAGTGTCAGTTTCGAGTCATTCAAGGGAAAGCTAACAAGCTCCCATTCATCCTTTCATTCTCCAACTAAATATCATTCCCCAGAGAGACCTCTTCATCTAAATTGGCCCCAGTCCCCACCCTGCCTGTTATTTCGGAGTACCTGCTATTTTTCGCTTAGGGCACTTATCACAGTACGATTATTTATTATCCCTTCGAAATCACTTCTTCCTACCCTTTGCCATTTAAACCATCGTGGCATGTCACCTTCTACTCTTCCTGTCGCTATTATCACCAACCTCCCAGGTCTCCTCTCATCTGGCTCTGGTTTTGGCATGTGGCACTCAGTTCGCTTCCATCCCAAATCCTGCCTTAATCGTGGATGCTTTTACCTTTGCGTGGATGATACCTGGCCTTCTCCTCTCCTGTCCTTCCTTTCTGTCCACCTCAGGGGACACCTCCTGCCAGCTCACCCTGGATCACAGCTGACCGAAACAGTGATTCCTGAAAACACAGGAACTGGACTATCTCCATTGCATTCATCTGACCACTTAGAGGAAGACTACGTCTTTCTTAGGTTCTGAGGCCTGCCAGGTCAGTGGTGCTCTTTCTGATGCCCTGCATTACTGGGTCTGTGTCTTTTTGTTCTTTTCTTTTCTTTTTTGGCCACCCTGGGGCATATGGAGCTCCCAAGCCAGGGATCAGATTCCAGCCGTAGCTGCGACCTAAGCCACAGCTGCAGCAATGCCAAATCCTTAACCCACTGTGCCAGGCTGGGGATCAAACCTCCATCCCAGCACTCCCAAGAGGCCACCAATTCCGTTGTGCCACAGCGAGAACTTCTGGACCTGTGACTTTTCAATCACACCATCTGCCACCATAGCCTTTGCTGTGCAACTGAGCACTGCTGGTAGAAGAACAGCTCTAGACTGGATTGCTATCTTTAAATCAGTGTCCCCAAACCTTAGGGCCCTCAGCAGTGCCTGGCATCAAAAAGCCCATTTTGTTCCTACTCACTTTCCAACAACTATTTCAGCAGGTGACCCAAAGCCCAGGGAGCCATTTCCTCCATTTCCAATGGTCCAGGTTCTTGCCTGGCCAGTGTGGTTCTTCAAGGGAAGACAACCACAGGTAAACCCTTGAGCAAACATGCTCTACCTAGAATGCCCCTGACAAGGGACCCCGGGGGTACAGCTCTTGAACTGGTTCTCAAGTGCTTGGTTCCTCAGATTCTAGCCTGAGTTGGGGGCTTCAAGCCCTAGCCACCTGCTGTGACAATGCCTGCTGGAGGCCAGCTCCGGTGGCCAGGGAGTGTATACTTTCCCAAAGGAGAGGGATGGACGTCGGCTTTTGCAACAGAGACAGCCTCTTTGTCCCTTCTTTCAGGGCGCTGGACTGCTCAAACTTTATTGGCAACAGTGGTTGATTATATAGACAGTTTTTCACTACACATTACATCACAGTGTTAAAAGTACATTGGTTAACTATTACATGGTATAGCAGCTATATATCATGTTTTAAGATCTCTATCTTAACTAAACTTAGTACTTTGAAGAGGCCATAGACACAAGAACTTGGCATTCACAAACCTTGTTTGTAGACTGGTGCTTATCTTCAAAGTGTTATGGCAGGGAGATAGTGTAAGTAAATATAAACCAACTTAACTAAACTAGCTATCACTTAAAAGCTTTTAAAATCAAAGACAAAACTCATAGCTAGGTTTTTTGGATGATATATGTCTAACTTCTATGAACCTCATTAAGATCCTAACTCTAAAGTTTACTATATAACTAGTTAATAGATAAACACTATGTTTTAACTAAGTTGGATTAAAATAGGGGAAAGTCCTTCAGGATGAAATTCTTATTATATTATTGTTGTAACGTTGTTAAATCACAAATCACCACAGGAAAATAAGAATGGAAAATAAGAATAATAAGTAAATAATCAGGAAAGACTGAGGAAAACTGAATAACAAATAAAACAACAGGAAAGACTAGGTCACCCAAGAAACAATCCATGTTCTCCGGCACAAACATGGAAATTGTTTTCCCAGGAAAGCCCCAATTCTTCCCCATAAACATCAAAATGAGAGCTGTGTAACCTGAGGCCTGCCCTCGGCTTGTACCGTGCAGGCAGGCTTTCATCCTGACCAGAGGCCCACCTCCGGCTTGTACCGTTCAGGTGAGCGCCCTTCCTTGGTTAGGAACCTGCCTTCAGGTCTTTCTTTACCATCAGGCAAGGTCCTTGTTTTGAGTCCCTGCATTTTCTCAGCTCCCCGCAAATGCCTGTTTTCCCTTCACAGTGACTTTGTCCTGACATGGGACCCAAGTCACCTTTCTAGGCTCCCTGCCTTGTCATGAGGTCTTCCTTGAGGCCTGTGAGTATTTCTTGCTGAGGCCTAAGTCAGAACCACCTTCATCCTTCAGCAAGACGTAGGAGAAGAAAGGTAATGAGCTTGAAGACACTGACTTGATTAGGGCGGCACAGCAAGGATTCTCTAGGACCCAGGAAGCATCAGGCCATTGGATGTCCTTGTCACTGGGCTGTTGGCTGCCCCATGACGGGGTGAGCCTCTGATGCCTTCCCTGTGGGCAAACTGACCTTGCCCGCATCCCCTCTAGGGTAGGATGCCTCTGAAATCATAGTCAACCCACAGGTTTGCATACCTCTAATTCCCCAAAGAAAAAGCCCATCACTAGCATTCATTGTGCCAGTTAACAGGCCACCGATTTCACCAAGAAACCACACTTTGGACCTTATGCTAATTGGCCCAGTGGAGGCTGCACAAGCCCCTATGGAAGGCCCCTGGCCTGTGGCCTTTCTGATCTTAGCTGACTTCCCGATCCCTGCAGCCTGGATATCCTAGCTGAGCTGGTGATAGTTCTACCCTAAGTGGCGCAGACACAGTATCACACTAGCTGCAGAATTTTAAAGTAAATCACAGACTTTTAACAGTGAGTGTTGAACCACTGACGTATGTGTATCCTATTAGGTATCCTTTAAAATAGGTATGTTTTATTTTTCAATGTCAGCTTTTATAACATGATAAATATAAATCCTATTTAAATTTATGATGAAAATTTTACATCTAGCATTTTATTTATTTATTTATTTATTTTTTGGTCTTTTCAGGGCCATACCTGTGGCATATAGAGGATCCCAGGCTAGGGGTCTAATCGGAGCTACAGCTGCCAGCCTATGCCACAGTCACAGCAACGCCAGATCTGAGCCTCATCTGCAAACTATGCCACAGCTCACGGCAATGCTGGATCCTTAACCCACTGAGCAAGACCAAGGATCGAACCCGCATCCTCATGGTTGCTAGTCGGCTTAGTTTCCGCTGGGCCTCAGCAGGAACTCCTACATCCAGATTTAAATGAGCAAGAGGGTACATGGTTTACTTCATGGTCACTCGTGGCCAGGCTCTCTTGGTGACGGTGGAGGATGTCTCCTTGGCCTTCTTGCCTTTATGGCTCACCCTCTTCCCGGAGCACTCAGAGCTCTGGGCTCCAAAGCTTTAGGTGGAGACGCCTATACAACACAGCTGAGGTCCTGGGATACCTCCCAGCAGACGGGGCCTCTGGCCTTACAGTATATAGCTGAGAGACTCCTCAGGAGATTCTTCCAGAATAAAAAAGATCTGTCCTTGGGGGTATGCTTCCTCCTCTTAAACTAAGAGGCACTGGTCACTTAAATAGCAGCTTTTCTCTTTAAAAAAGAAAAGTTTTACTTTACCAGCACCCCCTTCACAACACAATTCTCAATGTGTTGGGGTTTTTTTTTTATTTTCTCTCTTTTTTTTTTTTTTTTTTTTGGTGTGTCTTTTTAGAGCCACACCTGCAGCATATGGAGGTTCCCAGGCTAGGGGTCCAGTCAGAGCTGTAGTTGCTGGCCTGCACCACAGCCACAGCAATGCTGGACCTGAGACACGTCTGCAACTTACACCACAGCTCATGGCAATGCTGGATCCTTAACCCACTGAGTGAGGCCAGGGATCGAACCTGTGTCCTCATGGTTCCTAGTTGGATTCATTTCCACTGAGCCACAATGAGAATTCCTATGTATTGGGTTTTGTTTTGTTCTGTTTTCTATTTTCTTTTTACAGCCATGTTTACTGCATGTGGAAGTACCCAGGCTAGGGGTCGAATTGGAGCTGCAGCTGCCAGCCCCTTAAGCCACTGAACGAGGCCAGGGTTTAACCATATCCTAAAGGAGACAACGTCGGGTCCCTAATCCACTGAGCCACAACTGGAAACTCTGTTTTTGTTCTGTCATAAAGACTTGCGTGCCTTATTGTATGTTGAGCACCATGAGAGCAGGGGTGAGTCTGGCTTGCTTCCCACCATACTCCCAGTGTCCGGCAAAGTACCCCACAGGCCCATGGTAGGTGCTCAACAAATATTTACTGAATGAAAAGTGAGATGGGAGGAGTTCCTGTCATGGCGCAGTAGGTAATGAATCTGACTAGGAGCCATGAGATTGCAGGTTCAATCCCAGGCCTCGCTCAGTGGGTTAAGGATCCGGCATTGCTGTGAGCTGTGGTGTAGGTCGCAGACGCTGCTTGGATCCTGCGTTGCTGTGACTGTGGTATAGGCTGGCAGCTACAGCTCCAATTAGACCCCTAGCCTGGGAACCTCCATATGCCACAGGAGCAGCCCTAGAAAAGGCAAAAAGACCAATGATAATAATAATAATAAGATGGGAGATGAGATGCTGAAAGACGGAAATGGAACAGAACCAGGAGATCCCCTGTGTCAAAGCTGACGATGGAAGGGGAACCAGGCCAGCCGTCAGCCAATCACATCTAAGTGGATCTAAGGCAACTGGATAAAAGCCTCTGAGGATGGAAGATGAAGACAGACCAGCCAGGCCAGGAGCAGAGAAAATAAAGAATCCTGGAAGTTCCTGAGTCTGAATTTACCTGACTGACTCGTGACATAAATAATAGTTCCTTCTTACTGGCCCCTGGTTTCAGGGCCTCTGCATTCCCCATGTCCACCCCTCTGCCACTCTCTTTAGCAGCACCAGCTCATCTTTCATTTCCTGCTTTCTTGCCAGCCTTACCATGAACTCCTGCTTGTCTTCATTTTGTTCCTGTTCCATGGAGGTAATTGCTTCATGAAATTTTTAACTTCATCATTTTATATTTTTTTATTTTTATTTTTTGTCTTTTTAAGGCGTGGGGAAGTTCCCAGGCTACGGGTCGAATCAGAGCTATAGCTGCCAGCCTACGCCACAGCCACAGCAATGCCGGATCTTTAACCCATTGAGGAAGGCCAGGGATCAAACCCGAGTCTTTATGGATACTAGTCAGGTTCATTACCACTGAGCCGCGATGGGAACTCCTAACTATGTTTCATGGAAACCCATTTCCTGTCATGATCTCCATGTTTTCCTCTCTCCTTTTGGTTTAATTATGTAGACATTTTAAATCATTACTCTTTTTTTGGATGAAGGGAGTGCTTCACAGGCGAGATGTTTTTAGGAGTAACTTATGAAGAGAGCACTCCAGGCTGTAACAGGCACTTTCCTAGGACATAACATGAAGCACATGAGTTCTTTTTTTTAGACTTTACTTCTTCCAGGCCGACCAAGATGGCAGCTATCGAGTTCCTCATATGGAGCCGGGCAAGTATGGCTTGTGCCTGTGGTTCCACGTTTGACCCTTCCTCACCACATTTTGTTGGAGACAAATCAGGTCAGAGAATCCTGTGCTGCCAAGGCCCCTGCTTGTTCTCATTGCTAAATAGCTCTCAGTTGCCCCCCCCCAAATGGTGGTCACCTGCTTCTGGAGAACCACGTGTGATCGGTTTTGTGTGGGACTGGCACCTCCAATCCCAAAGGCAGCCTTCCCGCTGGAGATGTTTTCTTTCACCTGCCAGTGAGGGGAGGGGGGAGTAGCTCACCTTGCCTCACATCAGCTGACACGGCTACTCAGGATCTGCTCAGACTACCTGGCTCTCCTTGCACTGACAACTCTTTATTACATTTTGTGATTTTGCATTACAAATGTCCTCTAGCTTTCTCCAAGGGGGTAACTTGCCTTTCTGTTTCTCGTTGTCATCACTGTCCGGAGAAGAGGGAAGTGCGTGTTGTAAAGTGGGCATCTCGTTGGGTGGGTAGGATTTTCAATTTCGGTGATGGAGCAGAGGGAGAGACCATGATGGACAAAGATCAGAGGTTTGAAGAGCACTTTAGCATTAAGGACCAGACTGGTTTAGGCTAATGCATTGCATGTGATCAGGGGAAATGTGAGAGACATTTACTTGGCAGAAGTCAGAGGGGTGATTCTTTGGAAATCCTTCACTGCCAGACTGTGAGGTTTTTACTCCATCCTCTAGGCAAAGGAGAGCTACTGAGAGTTAATGAATGGGGAATTAGTAGGTTACACCATGTAAGAGAGGTTGAAAAGGGAGCGGGCATCTGTCAGCAGAGAGACCAAGGACCAGCTGTGGCTGACACTCAGATGCTGAGGTACCAACCTCACACCCGTCACACACATACACACACTCTTTAGAGTTTAATCGAGTCATTCACACATTATATGGTTCAACAATGATACGGAGTTCCCATTGTGGAGCAGCAGAAACGAACCCAACTCATATCCATGAAGATGTGGGTTCAATCCCTGGCCTCCATCAGTGAGTTAAGGATCCTGTATTGCCATGAACTGTGGTGTAGGTTAAAGACAGGGCTTGGATCTGGCATTGCTATGGCTGTGGTGTAGGCCAGCAACTGTAGTTCTGATTCGACCCCTAGCCTGAGAATTTCCACAAGCCAGGGGTGTGGCCCTGCAAAGCAAAACAAACAAACACCCCACAAAGATATAAGCTGGTTTACAAAAGACATATGCTCCAACCGTATGGGGTTAAATAACAAATACCAGGGCTATAGAATAGAATCCTGCCCACCCCGCCTTCCTGCACCTGATTTGAGTTCTTTGAAGACCAGGCCTAGTATGTGTGTCTTTCTCCTCGGTTTTGGGAGGAGGATGCATGAGAAAAGGGAGCGCTCATCTGACAGGAAGCCACCTGCCGTGTCTCTCCTGCACGGACCTGAACTTAGCAGGCCAGGCCACAGAAGGACCACAGAACGAGTCACGGAGAGACGCGGTGGACTTCCTTTCCTGGGAGGGGCTCAAAACTGGGGCAGTGGAGACCTCATGACATCTCCAGGTCCAGACTCACAGAGGTGACCCTGGGATTTGAGTGGAAAGGGAGGCGGGGCTTGGGGGCGCCAACCCACATGCTCACTTCAACACCCACAGGAGGTGATGCGGGGGAAGAACACCTCTTCTCCAGGCGCTGACCGAGGGCAGGAGCCATTTCTATCTCTCTTATACAAGCTGCCGAGTTTCATTTCAGGCATTCCTCTCCACCCCAGCAGGTAGATGCTTATCCAGGGGGGCCTGCTCGCCTCAGATGCGTCTTAACCTGCTTAGATCTTTCTGGCATTTTTCAATTTAGGAGACATCTTCTTTCCCCATGTGAAAACCCTTCGGTGGGGGTCCCAGCTGGGGAGCATCAACTCTACTTGCAAAATTTGTTTCTCTTTGGAGCCAATAAAAGGAACATGGTTAGGCCAGAAGACTGGCCTTGAGTGGGAGCTGGACAGTTCCTTTAATCTTTCTGCGCTTCGGTTTCCCCACCTGCAAAACGGGGTGGTGTGACCCTTCTCCTTGTCAGCCTTTACCCCGAGGCTATGGAACAGCAGTGCTTGCCGGAGCGGGAGGGGCGGCGGGAGCACAAGAATTCCTCACTGGTCCCCAGACTGTGGAAAGTGGGCCAATGGATCCATGCTTTGGCCTTAGTCCCGTCTGCTGACAGTTTGAACTTGGGTCAGGCAAGGAACAGAGGGCTCCAGTCGTGCC
The DNA here is from genome assembly GCF_016906955.1 of Phacochoerus africanus. Lineage (NCBI taxonomy): Eukaryota > Metazoa > Chordata > Mammalia > Artiodactyla > Suidae > Phacochoerus > Phacochoerus africanus. Next base: position 82,348,064 of record NC_062547.1, on the reverse strand, counting down.
GAGCATGAGCAGAAAGGCGCAGAGGCTCAGGAGGAATCCTAATCCAGCTCTGCCGCTGCCTCGCAGGCCTCAGGGGCAGGAAGGGCCCTGGAGCTCAGGAGCGGAGTCTATTTTTTCAGCCCCAAGCCCTTTACTCCAGCTCAGTCTTGAGGAAGAGCAACCAGGAAGGTGCAATGTGTTAAACAGACCTGGGGCTGGACTCCCTCTGAAGACGGCTTGATCGCAGGGGTCCTGTATGACCTGCCCTTTCGACCTACGCACAAGGGAACTGGGAGCCAGAGAAGTCAGTATTCCCCTGAGACCACACAGCTGGTTCACGACAAAGCCAGAACAAAAGGGAAATAGCCCAGCACTCTCCCGTGTTGATGAAGATGGATTTCAGGACCAGCCCGGAGACGTGGGAAGGTGGGCGGAGATGGCAGCCAGCGGTAAGCAAGAAGCAGGGAGAGAACCCTTTCCTGGGGAGGATGAACTCCTGAAAGAAAGAGGTAACTCGACCTCTCCCCCAGGACGAGGGGAAAGTGATGTTCTCAGGAAAGGGGGGTTGTGGGGAATGGAGGCAGTCCTTTGAAAGGGGGTGGTGGCAGGAAGCACCTCAGCTTTCACGGTCAAGGCAGCTCTGTCACTGGGGAAAGAACGCCCAGACCCCGCCAAGTGAGCGTTGCTGTAGGTGCAGAGCTCCTGGAAGTTGCAGGAACTGGGATTTACTACATGATGCAAGCGAGTTTGTTAGGTAAGTATTATCATGCAAGTAAAGGCTTCCTAGTGCCTACATGCATAACTTGAATTAAAGCTCTTGGGAATTCAAAAACATTACGACATACAGGTGATAATAGCCATAGTAGTCTGATCCTTATAAAGGCTAAGGTTACTCCTCAAAGTGAATTAATATGTGGCCAGCAATAATGCTGTTAGTTGTTCAGCTGAGGTTATTGGCGGAATAAATAGCCTAATGACTTCAATAATTACTAATATAGGAATAAGTGGGACGGGTGTCCCTCGGGGCAGGAAATGGGCTAGTAAGATGCTTTTGTGGGTTTTTTTGGGGGTAGGGGAGCCAGTTGTTACTGTTGCTGTTCATAAGGAGATGGCAATTCCTAGATTTCTTATTTTTTAGGACCTCCCTCAGGTGCGGCATATGGAAGTTCCCAGGCTAGGGATGGAATCGAAGCTGCAGCTGCCGACCTACACCACAGCCACAGCAACTCAGGATCCTTAACCCACTGAGCAAGGGCAGGGATCAAGCCTCCATCCTCATGACCACTAGATGGGTTCATTGACACTGAGCCGCAACAGGAACTCCAGATTCTTCCATTTCTTGAGAGCTTGGAGTAGATGTGACTGTAGTAGAAGGCCTCCTAGACATTTTGAGCCAATGAATAAAATCAGTGAGAGGAGTGTTAGGAATCACTTTTACTTGCACGATAATGACCCACCAGACATATACAGTAAATCCTAGTCCCTGGCCACTTACAAGAAGAACCTCACTTGGAAGGGTCCTAGTGCTTTTTCCCCAATGGCACAGCTGCCTTGACGGCAATGGTTGAGCTCCTTCAAAGGGCCACTATTTGTTTTGATGTAAGTAGAATTTCTCATCCTTGGATTGAAATTAAGCGGTTATTAATTAGTTGGGGAGGTATGGGAAATAAAACGCTTGGGAAAATACTAGGAAAATAACAATAGGTGATCCTGTTCCTGTTTGGGTGGTAAAAGAGGTGAGTAAATCTTTGTTCATTTTGTTTCTCGGTAGCGTTGGTGGTGTAGTCGGAGCATAGCTGCCTTCCATTTTGTTTCTCAGGGGGTATAGTGTTTTGATGTTTTGATTGTTTTCAGTTCTGAGTTGAAAGATAAGAATGTTTTGAAAATGTGAATTGAAATATAATAGTACTATAATCATAATAGGAATAAATCATGTTAATGTATCTAGTTGCGGCATATCCTTAAGGAAAGGTTGAAACTTAGTCTTTCTTAAAGATTTTTATTTTTTCCGTTACAGTTGGTTTACAGTGTTCTGTCAATTTTCTACTGTACAGCAAAGTGACCCAGTCACACATACATATATACGTTCTTTTTCTTAGATTATCCTCCATCATGCTCCATCATAAGTGACTGGGTGTAGTTCCCAGGGCTATCCAGCAGGATCTCATTGCTTATCCATCCCAAAGGCAATAGTTTGCATCTATTAACCCCAGACTCTCAGTCCATCCCACTCCCTCCCCCTCCCCCTTGGCAACCACAAGTCTGTTCTCCAAGTCCATGGAAACTCTTAGTCTTTAACTTAAAAGCTTTATGCTACTTTGCTTCTTAGTGATTTTATAAGATGATAGTGATCTTTTTCCAAATGTTTTCGTGGAACTAAGTCAAAGTCAGTAGGCATAAGGTGATGACTTGGCCCCCAAATTTCTGAATGTTGTTCATAGTAAAATCATGGCCATGTAGATGTTAGGATTGTTTAAGGTGGCTGAGAGTAGTGTCTGTCTTTAGCCTGTGGAGGGTGGGGGATGTCTTCAGATGAAATTAGTGTGTGGAGGATTATTTCTATAGGTGCAACTGCTCCATTATCAACTTCCAGTAGCTGTAGTTCTCCTGGCTTTAGATCTATTGTAGGAAATATTTAGGAATCTAAATTTAGATCCTTGTAGTGTGTGTATTCATAGCTTAACTGTTGGTGGGCACTTAAGAGTTCTTACACTTAGGGAAGGATTTGTAATGATAGTAGAGCAATTTCATTAGAATAAGAGTTGGTAGAATACTTCAGACTGTTTCTACTTCCTGTGCCTCTTTTGTATTTGTGGGAGTTAGGTTGGTTGTTAGTATTAATGAAATGATGGAAAGAACCAAAGGACTAATTGGGAAAGCCATTGTAAGTGTGTAATAATGAAAATGTAAAAGTTCTTCCATAATAGGCAGTGTTGTATCTTGCATGCTTAGTTGGGACAGACACACATAAAAATATAAAAGGTTTGGACCTAAAATTTAACTTTGACAAAGTAGGTAATTTTTACTAATATTTCACTTATTGAGAAAGACACAGCAATTATGAAGTTGGTTTGAAACCAGTTGGAGAAGGCTCGATTCCTTCCTTTCTTAGATTTACATAAGTAGGTTCTTCAAAGGAAGGATGCAGTGAGAGACATCCATTCAGAATTGGCAGTTGTTAATTCCACTGCTGATACGTGTGGTTTAGATGCAAAGACTTGTCATGTTATAAAAATTATTGGTATTACTGCTGTTAATGAAATACTGAACCTACAGATGAGATGGTGTTTCATGCTGTATATGCATCTATATGGTCACAGTAGCATTGTGGTGTTCCTGAAAGGGCAAGAAAATGTTGTGGAAAGAGGCGTTCCTGCCGTGATGCAGTGGGTTAAGAATCTGACCACAGCAGCTTGGGTCACTGCAGAGGTGTGGAATTGATCCCTGCCCAGTACAGTGGGTCAAAGGATCTGGCATTGCTACAGCTGTGGCTCAGATTCAATCCCTGGCCTGGGAACTTCCATATGCCATGGGTATGGCCATAAAAAAAAAAAAAAAAAGTTGTGGAAAGAAATTTATATTAATACATACAGATATTATTGTAAAATGAATCTTTGCTCAGGTTGAGTCTGTAGGCTAAAAATAGTGGAAAGCAGTGGATGAATCATCTTACAATGGCAGATACTGCTCCTGTTAATGAGATGTAGTAAAAGTGTGCTGTGCATAGTCCGTACCATGAAAAACGATGTCTAAGGATGCATTGACTAGGCCATTTCCTGTTAAGCCTTATACTGTAAATAAGAAAATAAAACCCAAGGCTCATAATATGGCTGATGATCATTTAATATCGCCTCCGTGGAAGGTTGCTGGTCAGCTTAATGCTTTTACTCCTATGGGGGTGGTAATTATTTGAGTAGCCCATGTAATACATGCTCGTATCAACATCTCTTTCTGCCGTGGACATGTGTTCAGCTCAATGAGAAAGCCTGGAAAGACATTATGGCTCAGACTATTCCCGCAGACACTAAATGTTCTGTTTTTCCTGAATAATATGAGACAATATGTGAAATGAACCTGAAGCCAGGTAAAATAAGGCTGTAAAACTCTGGGTGGCCAAAGAATCAGAATAATTGTTGATATAAAATTGAATCAACCTCCTCCTGCAGGATCAAAGAAAGATTAATGGATTGTGGTCTATTAACAATATAGTGATTCTGGCTGCTAGAACTGGAAGTGACTGTATAAATAGGGTGGCTAGAATTAGGACAGGTCGAGGAAACCATGGTGTTTGGTACTCAGATATAGCTGGATGTTTTATATTAATAATTGTAGTAATAAAATTAATAGCACCTAGAACAGAGTATGCACCTGCTAAAGGTAGGGGGGGGAAATGGTTAGGTCAACAGAAGCTCCCACATTGGCTAGGTTGCCAGTTAAACATGCTGTTTAGCCTGTAAGCCTATTCCAGTGCCTAAATCAACTAAGTGATATCAGAAATGATGGTGGAGGAAGTAATAAACATTTATTTGGGGAAATGCTATATCAGATACTTCATTATTAGTGGAGCTAGTCAGTTTCTGAGTCCTCCAATTATAGTAGGCATAACTCTGAAAAACTGTTATGAGTGCATGGATGGTACACTGTAGATTTGACATCTCCTAGTAAAGCTAAATCTGGTTTGGCACGATTAAAAGGCATAAGGTGATGGAAACAACCTAAATGTCCATTGACAGATGATGGAATACCATTCAGCCATAAAAAAGAACAAAATAATGCCATTTGCAGCAACAGGGATGGAACTAGAGACTCTCATTCTGAGTGAAGTAAGTCAGAAAGAGAAAGACAAATACCACATGCTATCACATATCTGGAATCTAATGTACAGCACAAATGAACCTTTCCACAGAAAAGAAAATCATGGACTTGGAGAATAGACTCATGGTTGCCGAGGGGGAGGAAGCGGGATGGATTGGGAACTTGGGGTTAATAGATGCAGACTATTGCCTTTGGAATGGATCAGCAATGAGATCCTGCTGTGTAGCACTGGGAATGTATCTAGTCATTTATGATGGAGCATGATAATGTGAGAAAAAAGAATCTACATGTATGTGTAACTAGGTCACCATGCTGTACAGTAGAAAATTGACAGAACACTGTAAACCAGCTATAATGAAAAAAGAAATAAAAAGCATTATATAAAAATAAAATAAAAAAAGTAAGGTGGTACCTGCTATTCTGGCACAGATGTGCCAAAACAGATGCTAAATGTCCTTCACTTTATGGTTTGTTGAGAATAATCAGCAGTTTACGAACATACTAAAGTGCCTGAGCAAGCACCATAGACTGTAAATCTAAAGACAGAGGATGAGCCCTCTTTTTGCCAAGCCCTCTGGTGAGTAATGCAGTGAATTGCAAATTCCAAGAAGCAGCTTCAGTTCTGCATGACTTCTCCCCTTTTCTTCCACTGAATGGAGAGAGAAGTAGATGGAAGCCAGTTGACTAGGGTATTTAGATGTTAACTAAAATTTTGCGGGATGAGAGCTCACCATACACAGTGAGGATTTATTATAATAAAAAGTGTTTGATTTGCGTTCAATTGATGTAAGATAAAGTCTAGCAATCCTTATCTTCAGGAATTAAGTAAACAATACTTCCTTAGGGCTTTGAACTTCTTGGTCTGTGCGCCCCTAAATTCCTAGTCCAGGACTCAAAACATTGATTTTAGGGAAAGAAATACTGTTGATATTATGATTAGTGGTGGTAAAAGTATTATTCATGTTTTCATATTGCCATTTTATTTACATGTTATTTATTGATGGGAATAAGGTTAGTGATTGTAGTAGAGTAATCCTGTGTAGAAATACAGATTGAATAGTGTTTCAATAGCTATTAATGTTGGCAAAATATTATTTCATTTTAGATAAAAACTCTGAAACGGGTGGAGGCTTCCTAATGATAACATAATAGTTAGGATAAATATAGCAATTTAGGGTGTTTATTTCATAAACTAAAGTGATAGAATTGTAGGTGAATTACATGTAAATAATATAAATGTAGTGTTATTATAAGTGTTGGATTATAAATTATAATAGCTGTTATTCAACCCATGTGACTAATGAGTAGGCTATGATTTTTCATAGTTGGGTTTGGTTGAGTCTTCATCCTCCTACTCTCATGGAAAAAATAGCTCTAATTAGTACCATATTTAGATTAATGGATGATGAAGTTCATATAAAATTGATAGTGGTACAAGTTTCTATCATGCTGAGATTAGAACAAGTGTTCATGGAGCTTCGGGAGCTCAAAAGTGAAATGGAGAAAGTTCAAGTTTATTGACAAAGGCTGTTAGGATAATGGATGCTCTTGGATTAAATGCTTTTGTAATTGTTCATTGGCCAGAATATATTAGATTAACAATAATAGCTGTTATAAGAAGTATAGATGTGGTGATTGTGTCAAGAATATTTAGTGGATGTTTCTTTGGCTCATGGGTTGAATTTTTTTATTAAAATTAGAGTAATAGCTAATATGTCATTTCAAAGCCAATTCAGATTATTAATCAATGTGAGCTTATTATAACAACTATAGTTCCTTAAATAATAGTGAATGATAGTAAAATAAAAGGATTTATTAGCACAGGAAGGATATAAGTCAACATTTTCAGGGTATGGGCCTGACAGCATATTATAGAATATGGTACAATATGGTAGCTTGGAAATTTTTGAATTCTTAGGAGTAGGTTCAATCCCTATTACACTAGAAATAAGAGGACTTAAACTTCTATAATTTACTCTATCAAAGTAACTCTTTTGTCAGAGATATTATGTTTGGAATATTTGATATGGATAATGATAAATGACATATCAAAAGAGCTTGTATTACTAGTACGAAGACTTTTTTTTCATAGAAGGTGTATAAGTTTGTCACATTGGACTCGTGGGTAGGATGCTTAAAATCACAGGGTGGAAAACATAGGGAAAAGGGTTTTGATAATAAAATTGAGTATAGTTCTGGTACATAGGAATTGGGAAAGGCTCCTAGGAATAGAATTATTATAAAAATGCTGGAGTTCCCGTCGTGGCTCAGTGGTTAACGAATCCAACTAGGAACCATGTGGTTGCGGGTTTGATCCCTGGCCTCACTCAGTGGGTTTTAAGGATCCGGCATTGCCATGAGCTGTAGTGTAGGTCACAGACACAGCTCGGATCCTGCGTTGCTGTGGCTCTGGCATAGGCTGGCGGCTATCGCTCTGATTTGACCCCTAGCCTGGGAACCTCCATATGCCGTGGGAGCGGCCCTAGAAAAGGCAAAAAAATATATATTTATTTTAGGCTCCCTGGAACAGAATTTTTATACACATATTTATTATAATAATGTGGCATATTCTGCTAGGAAGAATAGGGCAAATGTGGCCTGCTGCATACTCAACATTGAAGCCAGAAGCAAAGTCTGATTCTCCTTCTGTTAGGTCGAATAGAGCTTGGTTGGTTTCTGCTAGGATTGAGATAAATTATACTATAGCCAGTGGCCAAGATGGAAAATTAGACAAATATTCTTGAGCAGTGATTAATGTTGAGAGGGTAAATGACCCATTAATTAATAGGACTGATAATAACGATTGCTAGTGTTACTTCCTATGAAATTGTGCTACTGCTTATAGGACCCCAATTAATGTATGTTGTGAATTTGAGGTTCAGTGTGAGAAGGAATAAGAATATATAGTTAGGCTTGATACAGCTAATATAAATAGTATCCCTAGCTTTATATTGATTAGTGGATATGGTGTGAGGAATGGGGTTCATATTGTTAGAGCCAAAGTATGGGCTAGGATAGATGCAATAATATAGTCTATATTGATGCAATAATATAATCATCAGTATAGAAATTGATTATGTTAATGGTCATAATAATTCTTTAATGAATAGCTGGACAGCACTGGCAATGGGTTGGAGCAGGCCATCAGGTCCAACAATGTTAAGTCCTTTAGGGATTTATAGATAGCTCAGTACTTTTCATTGGATTACTATAAGAAATCTGTGGCAAATAGAATGGGAATAATTAACAAAAGAAGGTTAATTATAACCAAATTATTAAGAAATTAAACCTCTGGGTTTTTTTGTAATTTTTACTTTCTATTGGAATATAGTTGATTTACAATGTTGTGTTAGTTTCAGGTGTACAGAAAAGTGGTTCAGTTATACATTTACAAATACCCATTCTTTTTTTTTTTTTTTTTAAGGGCTGCACCTGTGGCGCATAGAGATTCCCAGGCTAGGGGTCTACTGTAGCCACTGGCCACAGCCACAGCAGCACCAGATCCGAGCTGTGTCTGTGACCTACACCATAGCCCACAGCAATGCCAGAGCCTTAACCCCCTGAGTGAGCCCAGGGATTGAACCCACAACCTCATGGTTCCTAGTTGGATTCATTTCCACTGTGCCACGACAGGAACTCCTATCCATTCTTTTTAAGATCCTTTTCCCATATAGGTTATTACAAAATATTGGGTAGAATTCCCTGTTCTATATAGTAGGTCCTTGTTGATTATCTATTTCATATAGAGTAGTGTGTATATATTAATTCCAAACTCCTGATTTATTCCTCTTCCTCTCACCTTTCCCCTTTGGTAACCATAAGTTTGTTTTCTACCTCTGTGAACCTGTTTCTATTTTGTAAGTTAGTTCATTTCCATCAAGTTTTTAAGATTCCACATACAAGTGATATTGTATGATATTTATCTTTCTCTCACTTCATTTATTATGATAATCTCTAGGCCCATCCTTATTGCTGAAAGTAGCATTATTTCATTATTTTTTAGAGCGGAGTAATATTCCATTGCATGTATGTTCCATATCTTCTTTATCCAGTTTTCTGTCAGTGGACATTTAGGTTTCTTCCATGTCTTGGCTATTGTAAATAGTGTTGCAGTGAACACTGGGGTGCATGTATCTTTTTGAATTATGGTTTTCTCCGGATATATGCCTAGGAGTGGCATTGCTGGATGGTGTGGTAGTTCTATTTTTAGTTTTTTAAGGAACCTCCATACTGGCTATACCAAATTACATTCTTACCAGCAGTGAAGGAGGGCTCCCCTTTATTGTTTGTAAACTTTTTGATGATGCCCATTCTGACTCGTGTGAGGTGGTACCTCATTGTAGTTTTGATTTGCATTTCTCTAATAATTAGCATTCTCTAATAATTAGTAATGTTGAGTAACTTTTCATGTTCTTGTTGGCCATCTGTATATCTTCTTTGGAGAAGTCTGTTTAAATTGTCTGCTGGCTTTTTGATTCAGTTATTTTATATATTTTTTACATTGAGCTTCATGACCTGTTTGTATATTTGGATGTTAACATGGTTGGTCATGTCGGTCACTTTGTTTGCAAATGTTTTCTCCCATTCTGTGGGTTGTCTTTTTGGTTTTTTGTTTGTTTGTTTGTTTGTTTTTAATAACTGGCAGACAATGTTAAAGCCAGGTGAGTTTTTTTTTTTTTTGTCCTTTTTAGGGCCGCGCTTGTGGTATATGGAGGTTCCCAGGCTAGGGGTCTAATTGGAACTGTAGCTGCCAGCCTACACCAGAGCCCCAGCAACACCAGATCTGAGCCACGTCTGTGACCTACACCACAGCTCACGGCAACGCCAGATCCTTAACCCACTGAGCAAGGCCAGGGATTGAACCCACAACCTCATGGTTCCTAGTCGGGTTTGTTTCCGCTGCACCACAACAAGAACTCCTGGGGTTTTTTTTATTGTTTCCTTTGCTGTGCAAAAGCTTTTAAGTTTAATTAGGCCTCATTTGTTTATTTTTGTTTTTATTTTCATTACTCTAGGAGATGGATCCAAAAAGGTGTTGCTGTGATTTATGTCAGAGTGTTCTGCCTACGTTTTCCTTTAAAAGTTTCAGAGTGTCTGGTCTTATGTTTAGGTCTCTCTCTCCATTTTATAGTCTTGCCTCCTTTGTCATAGATTAGCTGACTATAGGTGCATGGCTTTATTTCTGGGCTTTCTATTCTGTTCCACTGATCTATATTTGTTTTTGTGCCAGTACCATACTATTTTGATGACTGTAGCTTTGTAGTATATCCCGAGGCCAGGGGACCTGATTCTTCCAGTTCTGTTTTTTTCTCTTTCAAGATTGCTTTGGCTATTCAGCATCTTTTGTGATTCCATACAAATTTAAACAATTTTCATTCTAGTTATGTGAAAAATGTCCTTGGTAATTTGATAGGGATTGCATTGAATCTGTAGATTGCCTTGGGTAGTAAAGTCATTTTCACGATATTGATTCTCCCAATCCAAGAGCATGGTATCTTTCCATCTGTTTGTGTCATCTTTGATTTCTTTCATCAGCATCTTATAGTTCAGAGTACAGGTCTTTTGCCTACGTAGGTAGGTTTATTCCTAGGTGTTTTTATTCTTTTTGATGTGATGGTAAATGAGATTGTTTCCTTAGTTTCTCTTTCTGATCTTTTGTTGCTAGTGTGTAGAAATGCAAGAGATTTCTGTGTATTGATTTCGTACCCTATAACTTTACCACATACCTTGATGAGCTCTAGCAGTTTTCTGATAGCATCTTTAGGATTTTCCATGTATAGTATCATGTTGTCTGCAAATAGCAACAGTTTTACTTCTTTTCCAATTTGGATTTATTTTATTTCTTTTTCTTCTATCATTGTCATGGCTAGGAGTTCCAAAACTATGTTGAATAAAAGTGATAGTGTTGATATGTTGAATAAATAAGCCATCGTTGGGTTATTCCTGGCCTTAGTGGAAATGTTTTCAGCTTTTCATTGTTGAGTATGATGTTTGCAGTTGGTTTGTCATATATGGCCTTTATTATGTTGAGTTAAGTTCCCTCTATGCCCAATTTCTGTTCCGGAGAGTTCTATCATAAATGGGTGTTGATTTTTTTTTTCTTCACTTTTTTAGGGCTGCACCTATGGCATATGGAAGCTTCCAGGCTAGGGGTTGAATCGTAGCTACAGCTGCCAGCCTACACCACAGACACAACAATGCCAGATCCAAGCCAGATCTGCAAGCTACACCACAGCTCGCAGCAGTGCCAGATCGTTAACCCACTGAGTGGGACCAGGGATCGAACCCGCACCCTCATGGACACTAGTCAGGTTTGTTTCCACTGAGTGACAACAGGAACTACTGGGTGTGAATTTTGTCAAAGACTTTTTCTGCATCTTTTGAGATGATCATTTGGTTTTTATTCTTCAATTTATTAAATGGGGTATATCACACTGTTAGATTTGCAGAAATTGAAAAATCCTGGCATCCCTGGGATAAATCCCACTTGATCATGGTGTAAGAGCCTTTTAATGTATTGTTGGATTTGGTTTGCTAGTATTTGCTTGAGAATTTTTGTGTCTATGTTCATCAATGATATTGGCCTGAAAGGCTGTTTTTGTGGTATTTTTGTCTGGTTTTGGTATCCAGGTGATGTGGCCTCATAGAACGAGCTTGCGAGTATTCTTTCCTCTGCAGTTTTTTTGGAAGAGTTTCAGAAGAATAGCTGTTAACTCTTCTCTGAATGTTTGTTTGAATTTGCCACCTGGTTCTGGATTTTGTTTGCTGAAAGTTTATAATCACAGTTTCAGAATTTTAGTATTTTAGTACTTCAGATTCAGAACAGTAGTCTGTTCATATTTCTGCTTCTTTCTTGTTCAGTCTTGGAAGATTGTACATTTCTAAGAATCTGTCCATTTCTTCTAGGTTATCCATTATATTGGATATCCATTTATCCATATAGTTGCTTATAGTAGTATCTTATGATCCTTTGTATTTCTGTGATGTCAGTTGTAACTTATTTTTCATTTCTGATTTTTGAGGCTCTAATTGATTTGAGCCCTCTTTTTTTTCTTAAGGAGTCTGGCTAAAAGTTTTTCAATTTTGTTTATCTTTTCAAAAAACCAACTTTTAGTTTGATTGATCTTTTCTATTGTTTTCTTTGTCTTTGTTTCATTTATTTCTGTTCTGATTTTTTTTTCCCACTGTACAGCAAGGGGATCAAGTTATCCTTACATGTATACATTTTTCCCCCCACCCTTTGTCCTGTTGCAACTTGGGTATCTAGACATAGTTCTCAATGCTACTCAGCAGGATCTCCTTGTAAATCTATTCTAAGTTGTGTCGGATAAGCCCAAGCTCCTGATCCCACCTACTCCTTCCCTCTCCCATCAGGCAGCCACAAGTCTATTTTCCAAGTCCATGATTTTCTTTTCTGGGGAGATGTTCATTTGTGCTGGATATTAGATTCCAGTTATAAGTGATATCATATGGTATTTGTCTTTGTCTTTCTGGCTCATTTCACTCAGTATGAGATTCTCTAGTTCCATCCATGTTGCTGCAAATGGCATAATGTCATTCTTTTTTATGGCTGAGTAGTATTCCATTGTATGTATATGTACCACATCTTCTGAATCCAGTCATCTGTCGATGGACATTTGGGTTGTTTCCATGTCCTGGCTATTGTGAATAGTGCTGCAATGAACATGCGGGTGCATGTGTCTCTTTTAAGTAGAGTTTTGTCTGGATATATGCCCAAGAGTGGAATTGTGGGGTCATATGGAAGTTCTATGTATAGATTTCTAAGGTATCTCCAAACTGTTCTCCATAGTGGCTGTATCAGTTTACATTCCCACCAACAGTGCAGGAGGTTTCCCTTTTCTCCACAACCCCTCTAAAACTTGTTATTTGTGGATTTATTAATGATGGCCATTCTGACTGGTGTGAGGTGGTATCTCATGGTTGTTTTGATTTGCATTTCTCTTATAATCAGCGGTGTTTGCGCATTTTCTCGTGTGTTTGCTGGCCATCTGTATATCTTCCTTGGAGAAATGTCTATTCAGGTCTTTTGCCCATTTTTCCATTGACTGACTGGCTTTTTTTTGCTGTTGGGTTGCATAAGTTGCTTATATATTCTAGAGATTAAGCCCTTGTCGGTTGCATCATTTGAAACTTTTCTCCCATTCTAAAAGTTGTCTCTTTGTTTTCTTTTTGGTTTCCTTTGCTGTGCAAAAGCTTTTCAGTTTGATTAGGTCCCATGGGTTTATTTTTGCTCTAATTTCGATTGCTTTGGGAGACTGACCTGAGAAAATATTCATGATGTTGATGTCAGAGTGTTTTGCCTATGTTTTCTTCTAGGAGTTTGATGGTGTCCTGTCTTATATTTAAGTCTTTCAGCCATTTTGAGTTTATTTTTATGTATGGTGTGAGGGTGTGTTCTAGTTTCATTGTTTTGCATGCAGCTGTCCAGGTTTCCCAGCAATGCTTGCTGAATAGACTGTCTTTTTCCCATTTTATGTTCTTGCCTACCTTGTCAAAGATTAATTGACCATAGGTGTCAGGGTTTATTTCTGGGTTCTCTATTCTGTTCCATTGGTTGGTCTGTCTGTTTTGATACCAGTACCACACTGTTTTGATGACTGCGGCTTTGTAGTATTTCTTGAAGTCTGGGAGAGTTCTGCCTCCTGCTTGGTTTTTGTTTCTCAGGATTGCTTTGGCGATTCTGGGTCTTTTGTTGTTCCATATAAATGTTTGGATTGTTTGTTCTAGTTCTGTGAAAAATGTCCTGGGTAATTTGATAGGGATTGCATTGAATCTGTATATTGCTTTGGGTAGTATGGCCATTTTTACAATATTGATTTTCCCAATCCAGGAACATGGAATCTCTTTCCATTTCTTTACATCTTCTTTGATTTCTTTGATTAAAGTTTTATAGTTCTCGGCAGATAAGTCCTTTACCTCTTTGGTCAGGTGTATTCCGAGGTATTTGATTTTGTGAGGTGCAATTTTAAAAGGTATTATATCTTTGTATTCCTTTTCTAATATTTCATTGCTGGTATACAGAAATGTGACTGACTTCTGAATGTTAATCTTATATCCTGCTACTTTGCTGAATTTATTAATCAGTTCAAGTAGTTTTTGGGTTGAGTCCTTAGGGTTTTCTATGTATAGTATCATGTCATCTGCATACAGTGACAGTTTTATCTCTTCTCTTCCTATATGGATGCCTTTTATTTCTTTTGTTTGCCTAATTGCTGTGGCTAGGACTTCCAAAACTATGTTGAATAGCAGTGGTGAGAGTGGGCATCCCTGTCTTGTTCCAGATTTGAGTGAGAAGGCTTTCAGTTTTTCCCCATTGAGTATTATATTTGCTGTGGGTTTATCATAAATGGCTTTGATTATGTTCAGGAATGTTCCTTCTATACCCACTTTGGCGAGGGTCTTGATCATGAATGGGTGTTGGATTTGTCAAATACTTTTTCTGTGTCTATTGAGATGATCATATGATTTTTGACTTTTGTTAATGTGGTGTATGACGTTGATTGATTTGCGTATGTTGAACCATCCTTGTGCACCTGGGATGAACCCAACCTGGTCATGGTGTATAATTTTTTTGGTATGTTGTTGGAGTCGGTTGGCTAAGATTTTGTTGAGAATTTTTGCATCTATATTCATCAGTGATATTGGCCGATAGTTTTCTTTTTTGGTGTTATCTCTCTCTGGTTTTGGAATTAGGGTGATGGTGGCATCATAGAATGTCTTTGGGAGTATTCCTTCTTCTTCAACCTTTTGAAAGAGTTTAAGGAGGATGGGCACCAGTTCTTCTTTATATGTTTGATAGAATTCGCCTGTGAAGCCAACTGGTCCTGGACTTTTATTTGTAGGGAGTGTTTTTATGACCTCTTCAATTTCATTTCTAGTGATCGGTCTGTTCAGTTGGTCTGTTTCTTCTTGATTCAGTTTTGGCAGGCTGTAAGATTCTAGAAAATTGTCCATTTCTTCCAGATTGTCAAATTTGTTGGCATATATTTGTTCATAGTATTCTCTTAGGGTTTTTTGTATTTCTGCAGTATCCGTTGTGATTTCTCCTTTTTCATTTATAATTTTGTTTATTTGAATTCTTTCTTTCCTCTTTTTAGTGAGTCTTGCCAGGGGTTTGTCAATTTTGTTTACCTTTTCAAAGAACCAACTCTTAGTTTTATTAATTTTCTCTATTGTTTTTTGAATCTCTATTTTATTGATTTCCTCTTTGATCTTTATAATTTCCTTCCTTCTGCTTTTACGTCTTTTTTGTTCTTTTTCTAATTCGTTTAGGGGGAGGGTTAAGTTGTCAATTTGGGATCTTCTTTTTTGAGAAAGGCCTGTATCGCTATAAATTTCCCTCTGAGCACTGCTTTTGCAGCATCCCATAGATTTTGAGAGGTTGTATCTTCATTATCGTTTGTCTCCAGGTATTTTTTAATTTCCTTCTTGATTTCCTCATTGACACATTGGTTTTTTAGTAGCATGTTGTTTAGTCTCCATGTAGTAGGTTTTTTCTCATTTCTTTTCCCATGGTTGATTTCTAATTTCATGGCGTTGTGGTCAGAGAAGATACTTGAGATAATTTCTACGCTCCTAAATTTGTTGAGTTCTGATTTTTATGATTTCATTCTTTATACTAACTTTGGGTTTCATTTTTTCTTCTCTAGTTATTTTAGGTGTAAGTTTAGGTTGTTCATTTGAGTTTTTTGTTTTGTTTTGTTTTCTGGGATAATATTGTATCCCTATAAACTTCCCTCTTAGAATTGCTTTTGCTGCATCCCATGGTTTGGATTGTCATGTTTTCATTTGCATTTGTCTCTGGGTACTTTTGGATTTCCTCTCTGATTTGTTCAGTGATCCATTGAATGTTTAGTAACATACTGTTTAGCCTCCATGTATTTGTGTTTTTTAGGGTTTTTTCTTGGAGTTGATTTCTAATATCATAGTGTTATATTTGGAAAAGATGCTTGGTATGATTTCAGTTTCTTAAATTTATTGAGGCTTGATTCTGTGGCCCAGAATGTGATGAATTTTTCATGTGCACTTGAGAAGAATGTTTATTCTGGGGCCCTCAGATGGAATGTTCTATAACTATCAATTTAGTCCCTCTTGTCTAATGTGTCATTTAAGGCTTGTGTTTCCTTGTTGATTTTCTGTCTGGATAATCTGTTCATTGATGTGAGTGGAGTGTTAAAATCCCTTACTATTACTGTGTTACTGTCAGTCAATTTCTCCTTTCATAGCTGTTAGCATTTGCCTTGTATATTGACAGACTTCTATCTTGGGTGCATATATATTTACAATTGTTATAACTTCTTTGATTAATCCTTTAATCATTACATAGTGTCTTTTTGTTTTCTGTAACAGTCTTTAATTTAAAGTCTATTTTTTTTGTCTTTTGTCTTTTTTTTTGTTGTTGTTGTTGCTATTTCTTGGGCCGCTCCTGCGGCATATGGAGGTTCCCAGGCTAGGGGTTGAATCGGAGCTGTAGCCACCGGCCTACGCCAGAGCCACAGCAACGCGGGATCCGAGCTGCGTCTGCAACCTACACCACAGCTCACGGCAACGCCGGATCGTTAACCCACTGAGCAAGGGCAGGGACCGAACCCGCAACCTCATGGTTCCTAGTCAGATTCGTTAACCACTGCGCCACGACGGGAACTCCTAAAGTCTATTTTGTATGATACGAGTAACTCTAGCTTTCTTTTGATTTTCTATTTGCATAGAATACCTATTTCCATCCCCTCACTTTCAGTCTGTATGTGTCCCTAGATCTGTAGTGGGTCTCTTATAGACAACGTATATACAGGTCTTGTTTTTGTATCTATTCAGCCAGTCCATATCTTTTGGTTGGAGCATTTAATCCATTTACATTTAAGGTAATTATCAATATCTATGTTCTTTTTGTTAATTGTTTTGGATTTGTTTTTGCAGATCTTTTTTCTTCCCTTCCTCTTTTGTTCTCTTCTCTTGTAATTTGATGACTATCTTCAGTGGTGTGTTTGGATTCCTTTCTCTTTTTTGTGTGTATATCTATTGTAGATTTTACTTTGTGGTTACATGAAGTTTTGATATAGCAGTCAATATATATACAAAATTGTTTTAGATTGTCAGTCTCTCAATTTGAATTTGTACTGTCCTCACAATTGCTGGTTTTGGCATATTGGTGTGCAGATGATTTCCTGCCTTTGCTGTATTGATTACCCTTCCCAGAGAGTCTTCCCATTAGTAATTTTCTTGTTTCTAGTTATGGCTTTTTCTTTTCCATCTAGAGAAGTTCCTTTGGCATTGGTTGTAAAGCTGGTTTGGTGGCGCTGAATTCTGTTAGCTTTTGCTTTCTCCATGGAATCTGAATGAGCACCTTGCTGGGTAGAGTATTCTTGGTTGTAGGTTTTCCCCCTTTCATCGCTTTTAGTATATCACCCCACTCCCTTCTGGCCCGCAGAGTTCCCACTGAAAAATCGGCTGATAACCTTATGGGGAATTCCCTTGTATGTTATTTGTTGCTTTTCCCTTGTTACTTTTAATATTTTCTCTTTATCTTTAATTTTTGTCAGTTTGATTAATATGTGTCTTGTTGCATTCCCCCTTGAGTTTATCATGAATGGACTTTACATTTCCTGGACTTGGGGTGAGTGTTTGCTTTCCCATATTGGGGACATTTTTGGCTATTATCTCTAAATATTTTCTCAGACACTTTCTCTCCCTCTTTTCCTTCTGGGACTCCTATAATATGAATGTTGATGTCTTTAACCTTGTCCTTGAGGTCTCTTAGACTGTCCTCATTTCTTTTCCATCTTTTTTCCTTATTCTTTTTCACATCAGTGATTTCCACTATTTTGTTTCCAGCTCACTTAACTGTTCTTCTGCTTCATTTATTCTATTGATTTCTTTTAGTGTATTTTTTTTTCATTCCAGTTATTGTATTTTTCAACTCTGTTCTTTAAATCTTCTAGCTCTTTGTTAAACATTTCTTGTATCTTTTCTGTCTGTGCCTCCATTCTTCCTTCCAAGATCTTGGATCATCCTCACTATCATTACACTAGATTCTTTTTCAGGTAGATTGCCTATCTCTACTTCACTTAGTTGTTCTTCTGGAACATACTTTCTTTTTCTTCTTTTTCTTTTTCTTTGTATTGCTTTTTTAGGGCCGCACCCATGGCATATGGAAGTTCCCAGGCTAGGCATCCAATTGAAGCTGCAGCTACTGAGCTTCACTACAGCCACAGCAATGCTAGATCCAAGCCACATCTGTGACTTATACCACAGCTCACAGCAATGCCGGATCCTTAACCCACTGAGCAGGGCCAGGGATCAAACCCCCAAACTCATAGATACTAGTCAGATTTGTTATTGCTGAGCTGCCAAGGGAACTCCCTGGAACACATTTTTCCTTTATCTGGAACATATTTCTCTGCCATCTCATTTTGTCTAACTTTCTGCATTTGCAGTCTTGTTCCACAGTTTACAGGATTGTAGTTCCTCTTGCTTTGGTGTTTTCCCTCTGGTGGGTGAGGCTGTCTAGGGGCTTGGGTATGCTTTCTGGTGGGAGGGACTGGTGCCTGCCCTCTGGTGGGTGGAGATGGGTCTTGTCCCTCTGGTCCCTGCAGGACCATGTCAAGGGGTGTGTTTAGAGATGGCTGTAGGCTCAGGAAGACTTCAAGTAGCCTGTCTGCTGAAGGGTCAGGCTATGTTCCAACCCTGTTAGTTGTCTGGCCTGAGGCATCCCAGCACTGGAGTCTGCAGGCTGTCAGGTGGGGCTGGGTGTCAGTGGCAAAATGGCAACCTCCAGGAGAGCAGACACATAACTATTCCCTGGGGCCTCCACCACCTGTGTCCTTGTCCCCACAGTGAGCCACAGTTGACCCCTGCCTCCCCAGGAAACCCTCCAAGAACCACAGGTAGGTCTCGCTAGGCTCCTGTGGAGTCACTTCTTTGCCCTGGATCCCAACGCACATGAAACCTTCTTGGGGCCCTTCAGAGTGGCGTCTCTGTTTTCTCCAGTCTGTGGAGCTCCAATACTTCAGTCTCACTGGACTTCAAAGCCAAATGCTCTGGGGGCTCTTCCTCCCAATGCTAGACCCCCAAGGTGGGGAGCCTGACATGGGGCTTAGAACTCTCATTCCTGTGAGACAACCTCTGCAATATAATTACTTTCCAGTTTATGTTTGTCTGCCTGGCAGGTGTGGGATTTGATTGTATCACAGAAGTGCCCCTCCTGCCATCTTGTTGTGGCTTCTTGTCTTTGGATATAAATATCTTTTGGGGAGGTTCCAATCTTTTTGTCAATCGTTGTTCAGTAGTTAGTTGAGATTTTGCTGTTTTTGTGAGAGGAGGTGAACTCAAGTCCTTCTACTCTGCCATCTTGTCTCCACCCTCTTAAACTTCTGGTTATAAAGCTTTAAATTTTATGTAGTTGCCATGCTCTGCCACCCTAACAAGCCCTGTTCTTGGGCAGGTTTGATATAATTTAAGATTAAGATTTTATTATCTACTTGTTTGAAGGCACTTTTGTAAAGCAGACCTTATTTCTCTTGTCCTTTTGTACCGAGAGAAATATGAGATATATAGAAATTGATCTGGATTACTTGGTCTGAACTCAGATCATGTCAGACTTCAGTCATTGAACGAATGACCATTACTAGTATGAATACCTTTGCAATGTGCTGATTTAATGAGGTTGTAAACCCTTCTGCCAATATGAACCCTGGAATAGAATGATAACATATTTTGACTGGTTGGTCTAGGTTTTAATCACTTGTTTTATTCTCTGAGGTCACCCTAACCAAAATTTTAGTCAATTTAAAGCTCTGTTATCTGTGATTTCATCAATTTAGAGGGGCTTGGGGGACTAAATCCAAGTTCTTTAGGGTCTTCTCATCTCATTCTGTCATTATGCCCCTTTTCAGGAAGATCAACTTTCTCCAATTAAAAAGTAAGAAGCCATAAAACCCTAGTGTTGCTGGTCACAAGTCCATATTTAAAGAGCAAATGATTATGCTACCTTTGCATGGTCAAGATACTATGGCTGGCTGTTAAACATGTGTCACAGAGCAGTTAGTGCCTTTAATACTAGAAATGTTAGAGGTGATAGTTTTGGTAAGCAGGCAAAGTTGGTTTTTGCTGAGTTCCTTTTACTTTTTAAAACCTTTTCTGAAGCAGATAGCTGTGTTGGGTTAACAATTGATTTAATAAGTAATTATTAGATTATATTTATATTAACTATCTGTGCTTATTTGCTCTGATATAGTCTAATGTGAGGAGAAATAATTCTTGTTATTTGTATCAGTAGCATTGCTTTTATTAATAAATTGATCCAGTATTAAGTGAGGAGTTAGTTTTTAATTAGTGAGCTTGTATTCTTTCTTAATTGGTGGCTGCTTTTAGGTCAACTGTGATATTATTAATATGATATTAATAACTTATTAATATAATAATTTCCTTCTAAAGAAATCAGTATCCTGTATGTAAAGGGCTGTACCTCTTTGGATTAATATTTAAATTTACGGAGTTCCCGTTGTGGCTCAGTGGTTAACGAATCTGACTAGGAACCAGGAGGTTGCAGATTCAATCCCTGGCCTTGCCCAATGGGTTGAGGATCCGGTGTTGCCATGAGCTGTGGTGTAGGTTGCAGACACGGCTCAGAAACTGCGTTGCTGTGGCTCTGGCGTAGGCTGGCGGCTACAGCTCTAATTCGACCCCTAGCCTGGGAACCACCACATGCCGTGGGAGCAGCCCTAGAAAAGGCAGAGAGATAAAAAAATAAAATAAAAAATAAAAATTTAAATTTACTTTAGACTTACTTTTAGGTAAATTTAAAGTTGAACCAAAATTCTGTCCTGGATAAACAGCTATCACTAGGTTCATTAGGCTCTTCACTTCTGTCTGCAGATCTCCTAATTTTGCTACATAGATGGTCATAGGTTGCATCTGATTTCTGGGCATTTAACTTTTCTTTCTTCATTTGTTCTAGTTAAATCATTATGCAAAAGATAAAAGGTGTAAACTTTGCTATTTAGTACCTTAAATACCTCTTTCACAATTCCCTTATAGTACTTTATAGCACTCATTAAAATCGCTATCTCCTATACTTTTATTTGTAAATAAATGTTTAATCTATATACTAACTATAATTGAGCTTGATTTGTTTTGGGCTAGTTTGGGTTCAAAGTGGTCATTTAAGATGAAACTCTTGTGAGTGTAAACAATGTGCTTTTAAGTTATACTTTGATCTGTCTGAGCACACTTTGCAGTATGCTTACCTTGTGATGGACCTGTCTCCTCTTACGTATTAAATAGTTGTGTGTATATAGGTTTAGGTATCTGAGGAGGGTGACCATCTGTGTGAGTGCTTCATGGCCTGATTCAATTAAGCTATTTTAAAATTTGTGACTATATCCTGCTTTAGTTTTTAATTTCATAAATGCTTTTGTGTAAAAGTTAATGTTTTTAATGAAGAAACCATAGTCCATTTCTTTGCACCCCATAGCTACATTTGGAGCTGATAGTTTTGTGTTGATGTTTGTGCTTGCCATGCCTCCTTTTTAGGGTTTGCTGAAGATGGCGATAGTCTGTGTAGACTTACTTTTAGGTAAATTTAAAGTTGGTGAGGCTTATCAGGGTTTGTAGATGATAGAAAAGGCTTCTCTAGAGGGATATAAACCCCTACCCAGATATTGCTAGTAGTTCTCTAGCATATAACTTTGTTATTAGCTATTTAGGTTTAGGCTAAACATAGTGGAATGTCAGATCCCAGTTTTAATCTTAGCCAGCATGTAACCAGGGCTGTTAGTCATTTTTGTAGCTTATTTTTATTTTAGCTGCAGCTTTTTATAGGCTAATGAGAACGTAACTTTATTATAAGAGTATCTTTAGCATACTTTACACTGAAAACTTTATTAACCATATGACCTTGGTGTCTGGCACGAAATTTCCCAACCCTGGTGAGCGTCAAACTTATGTTCATGGTTTAATTTTTATCACTGCTGTTTCCTACGGGGTGTGGTTAATCTAAGCATCATGAGCTGTTTGTTAGTGTGCCTGATGCATGCTCCTTTTGATCACTGGTAATTCAGAGGGTCTTCTCACTTGCATGTAGAATACTTGCATGAATAATTTTATCAAGAATTAACAAAAAGGGAGTTCCCGTCGTGGCGCAGTGATGAACGAATCCGACTAGGAACCATGAGGTTGAGGGTTCAATCCCTGGCCTTGCTCAGTGGGTTAACGATCCACCGTTGCTGTGAGCTGTGGTGTAGCTTGCAGACGCAGCTCGGATCCTGAGTTGCTGTAGCTCTGGTGTAGGCCAGTGGCTACAGCTCCAATTGGACCCCTAGCCTGGGAACCTCCATATGGCGCGGGAGTGGCCCAAGAAATGGCAAAAAGACAATTCTTTTTTTTTTTTTTTTTTTTAAACAGAAAGACCTGGACCAAACCTGTGTGCTTACAGAGTTACTCATCTAGGCATTGTTGGTGTCTTGCTTTATGTATTAAGCTATAGTAACAAAGTAGATGCAGGGAGATCCCTGTCCATCAAAATTCTGTGAATTTAAGTAGCATGCTAGTGTTAGTGGAAACATTTGAAACTACTGAGGAGTAAGATTTTGAGTCCATAAATTTAGAATTTTGGTGTTTGAAATTTTCATTTTGTTAAGGACCTTGGCTAAAATGTCTTACTTTGTGATTGAGATATTTAATGTAAAATGGGCAAAAGTTGTCTTTTACATACTATTGTATTTTACCTTATTGTATTGTATTTTATTGAAATTTGGCAAGATTGGTAATAAATTCATACTCTTTGAGGTCTACAGGGGCCAAGGGGAATTTGCTGTTTCATTTGGACACCTGCATGTACATGTGTATACCAATTTTCTTATGCACTATAAGCATAAGCTAACACCTTACAATTTTGATGTTGGAAAATAATATTCAATATAGGCTCAGCTACAAGTTGCTTGACTGTGTTAAGGCCTCAGATGGCCATATATATAGCTGAGTCACAGCATACCTCTAAATTTAAAAAATTCCAATTTGACACCATAATTATGTATACACATGGGCCGATTAGTCATTAGTCCATTGAGATGTCTTACTAAGAAGAAAGATAGGGAGATTTTAGATGAGACGGTCCTGAAGTAAGAACCAGATGCCAGGAGTTCCCGCCATGGTGCAGTGGGTTGGGAGTCCAAATTCAGTGGCTTGGGTCACTACCAAGGTACGGGTTCATTCCCTGGCCCGGCACAGTGGCTTAAAAGGATCTGGCATTGCTGCAGCTGTGACAAGGTCTCAGATGTGGCTTGGATTCAGCCCCTGGCCTGGAAACTTCCATGTACCACAGGTGTGGCCATTTAAACAAAACAAAACAAAACAAAAAAACCAGATGCTAGATACAGTTCACTCAGTTCTAGAAACCCTGACGTGTTACAGGCCAAAGCAAGAAGGACATGTTTGTGGGATAAGTTGCTGATTTCTCAAAGCTTAGGATTAAGGGAAGTTGTTGGCTGTAATAAGCATGATGACTAGAGCTGACTTAACAGAGTATGAATAACTAATATTATGTCCTATGTAATATCAGTCATATCTACTGGTTTTGTGGATAATCATGTTAAGAGAATTTTATGTATGACAAACCATTCTGTGTATTTTGTAATATTTATAGTTTGTGCTTAGGCATGGGATAACAATGTATGATTAAATATAGATTATATATAATTATGTATGTACCAATACATTTTAATTGGGCAGGTCATTTAATATACAAAGTACACAGGAATGGGATCCTCTAGAATTAATACTGACACAACATATGACAACGATATTGGACGGTTTATGTGCAACTTTCAGGGACTAGTTTAGATAGAATTTTAGCTTTAGGTGCTGATGGTGGAGTTGGAGCTTCTGCGTTGATGTTCTAGGGAGGTTCTTCTCCTTTTCTGGTTTACAAGGCCAAAGTGATAAATATCACCTCAATCTATATGACTGTCCAAATGGTGATACAAAGTTCAAAACCAATTATTCCTTATTTACCTAGCTTGCTTTGTCTTGACATCTATGACATAGCTATTATCACTATCCACAAAGTACCCAAAAAACGCATAAACCAGCTGATAAATTATATATTACATGTTTATTAAGGGCACAACTTTTCATGTAAAATTTACATTTTTATGAAAAAATCAAAAATATTTACAAAATTTTGTAAGATTTGCATTGTTCTAATTACAACTCCAAGTAGTAAATAACAATTCTTAAAAACTCACATTTGTTAGAGTTCTGTGTTTACAAATTCTTGTTAAAGAGGCAGCTACAAAGTTTATCACTATACATAAGCAAGAACCAGCTTGCTAAATACATTTCCCATTGAAAATCTATTGGTCTTTTTTTACACCATTAGTGGATTTTTAAATGAAAAAAAATCAATATAAACTCATATGGCTTCAACATTGTAACCTGCACCCAATACAAATTTATATATCAACACTTGGTATGAAGACTGATAATTAAGAAAGTGCAGAAGTTTAACCATTTCACTAATTTGTACATTTTCAGGTAATACTTGATTAAAAACAAACATGGTGAGTATAATAGTGTCTGAATTCCAATAATAAAATATTAACTGCCCAATAAAAGCAGTTTGACTGCAAAGCAGCTACAGTTAAAGATTCCAGTAAGGGACTGTAATTGGCATTTAAGAGAGTACAATGTAAGTTAGAAATTATAATTTTGTCCACTGTTTAGTAAAGATGAACAGTTTAGCAAATGGTCTTATGTATTGCTTTAGTCAAATCTAACTTTAGAATTGGGCTAACACTGAACACATTAAAAAAAAGCACATATTGTGTTATATATATTGCTCATAAATAGATTTTTTGCTGTATTTAGTATAGCAAGTTGTTATATAAATGTCTTGTAGTAGGGGTTCTATTTTCTGTAAAGCTTAATGGAACAATTAGTGGTTTTATGTAAATTATCATATATAACACAATTTATTACTTCTATGCAAAATGTAGGACATAGGAACTTATAAAGAAAATTCCCATCTATAAATTATGACACTTTGTCAAAGATATTTAACTCCTTCAGTTAACCAGGATGTGCTATAAAGTTAGGTTTTTTATTATTTAATATTAGTAGCTTTAAATGCTTAACCCAATCCATCATTTCAAATAATTTTCCTATTTTTCGCAGGTGGCAATTCAATAAGAACAAAACATACAAATTGATAATTTTTTCCAATTGTTGAAAATGTCAAAACAAATCTTTTCCAAAGTGTGTTCCTTATGAACTACTATAAAGTTTATGCTCACAACACACTCAGTAAATAAATGTATACATTTCCAACAATAATAGTCAGAGTGAAGGGAAATGTTGAGAGGTAAAATACCAGTTACCAACTGAACATTACAGTTTTCCAGCACTCTCTGAGGACGTTAATGTGGACTCTCTGAAGGTAATGCCCCCCACCCCCCAATGTACACCATCAGTTCTATTTCCCCAGAGGCTACAGTGTATCACCAAAGAAGTGAGCCAGGGTTCTTAAGTATAAATTATGTTTTAGTTATTCTGAATTCCCTTTCCAATTGCAGCCAAAGGTATTTACAAAAATTGCAACTATCTTATAAAAATGCTTGACCACTCTTTTAAGAATTCCGACTAGAAGAATGAGGACTGTGAGAAAACAGTGAGGCACATTAATGAACACACACTGGATAGGCACATTTCTGGGTTTTGTTATTGTTTTTAAAGGCACACATTATGCAATCCATATAAAAATAAATTAAATCTACAGCATTAATTCACCAAAACAATCACAACTTCTATAAAGTTAACTGCAGAAGTATATTCTCTGCTGTCTTTTGCAAGCTTATTTTAAAACACATTGCACTTGAGGATTAAAAAAATCATATAAAACACCATTTATACTTTATTAATGTTTATATGAGAATCAAATTATAACTTTTGCATACATCTTGGACTCTGGTCTGATTACTTTATGGCACATAACTCAATTTGATTGAGTGTTCTAAATGAACATTATCTAAAACTTAAAATTCATGTTGTCGTTTGTATCTGTTCAATATGAAACTTACAAAATTTCAAAGCTATCTCTGACTCTAAAAATGTATGGAAAGCTAAATTATTTTGTGCTTGCTCTCCTGAAATTTTAGGCCTGATATTACACTCTAACCCCTTTTTTCAGCATAGACACTGAAGATAATTTAAAATTTCAGCCTATAAAAACTTCATTTTACTGAGAGTCTGAACAGATGTGCTTCCTGAATATTGCGGTTGATCACTTAACAGCACTGAAAATCATTTTAGTGCTATTTCTTCCGATGACTCACTTCAAAAGTGCAATTTAATGTTTGTAGTCAGCTCTCAAAGACATAATACAAGTTAGAATAGTGTTTGGAAAGAACGGCTAATGCAGAATGGCTGGTGTGTATTACTCCCTTGAGCCAACCACTTTCCCGGGTTCATCAACAATCCGCCAGGTAGCGTCCTGAAAAACACCAAGCAGACTTTTTGCAATTATAATTTCAAATGAACTCAAGGGAGGACATTTTCACTGTGGTTACAGACACAGAACCCCAGTTCCCATCTGCTGTTTACAATACATCTGAATCAAATCACAGGTGTTCAGCTATACTGACCATGAGTACTCTCTCTCCCAGGCGTGTCTCTACCTGGCACCTTGTACCAAAGGTCAGGAAAAAATTTCCATGCCTTTAGACTATAAACTGCTTGACAGCCGTTCAGTAACTTTAGAATACAAATGTTTCCCGTGTACATTGAAAAGCTTGAAATCTCCCAACTTACCAGTGGCAAACCGCTTCTTTACTAAGGAAAGCCTATAGCCAGTGCCTACAAGTTCAATATCTACTCCTGAGAGGGTACTTCCCTCGCTGAGGAACTGCACTGCGAGTGTTGTGGGTTTACTGGGTCCTTCTGAAAGATCAAATTTTGCTCTGAGGGACCCAGAACCTACAAGGAAAAGAACAAAGAACTTACACAGGGTAACATACTTTTACACCAAAACAGTCAAATGAACAAGTCAGCTAAACTGTGTCGGTCCTACGCCAAATTCATGAAATGTGTACAGTAAATGGATCCTCATCCTGTTTCCCAGACTTTCTTCAGTGAATCTGAACTTTGATTCAGTAATCTTAGTCCACGCTTTTCTTTGACTTACTAGCAATCTTTACAGGTACGTACTGCTGAGATTCCTATGCTCTATGCAAGCTGAAGTGAGTCAAAAGACAAGCAAGTCTGAGGGCAGCTTAGAAAAAGCCCGAGAAGGGCTGAGTAGGAATGAAGTCAAAAGGAAATGACTGCTGGGTGCCGTGTCATTGGGGGGCGGGCGAGGTAAAGAAGGAAAGATAGGTAACATTCCAAAGAGCTGTCTTGACATTAGTATTTTGTATTTATCTTTCTTTTAAAAATTTAACTTGTCTAACATCATGCCAAATAGTTGTGAGGGACCTTCTTGTCAATATAACCACTTGTTCAACATACCTCTGTCTAACAGCATGGCAGAAATAGTAAATCCTGGAATTATGAATATGATAAATGCTGTAAAAACAGTCAGGAGCTATGGGCACAACGCACATAAAATAAAACGGTGGTGGGAATGATTTCAGGCAGAGGTGACTACAGGTAAGGAGATGGGAGACCTGAGAGAGCATGATGCATTTAAGGGAACTCCATCTACACCAGAAGAGCTGGAGAATAGGGCACAAGTGGAGGAGTGTGGCAGAAAAGGACAATGGCAGCAAGGAACAAGGCCTAAATGTCTTTACAAACCATGATAAAAATAACCACAGGGAGCCACCAAAGATGAGGAAGACAAAACATTTCAGAGATGGGCAGAGAGGTAGGTACAAGATGCGAGGTAGAGAAATCACCTGAAGGTCAAGAAAATTAGTTTAAGACTCCAGGTGACAGGAAAGGGGGGATCTGAACAAGGCTGAGGGAAAGGAAAGAAGGAAGTGAGTTGGAAAGATTTTTAGGAGTTGAAATCAAGGGGTGAAAAGGAGGAGCCTAGAGGGTTCCCAGGGTTTCCGGCTGGGGAAAGGAGACAGAACTGCAAGGTGGTAGGAGGGACATTCTATGATTGCCCATATAGAAGCTGAGCACTACAGAAAGAAATTGGGAGGAAAATGTAACACTGACCCATCCTACACTATTGGGCCTGGTGGCACAGATCAACTGTGAAGATGAATTGCTATCTAATTCTTAATCCTTGTCCAAGCTCTCCTTAAGACTTTTATGGTTCTTAATATGAACTTTAATTCCATGCAAGTTCCACCACAGGCCAAGAGCAGCCACCTTGGCAATCTTGAGAATTATTTCCTGTCCCTCTTCTCAGCATAAAACCGAAACAGATTTTTATTTTACAGTATTCTAATTTGATTATTTCTTTTTAAAGGCCAACTAACCAAATCAGAACCACGTTTATAATCCATTTCCTCACATAGACACTCTAATACCTGAATAGCAGAGGGAAACTATTAAAATATCTGGTTAGAAAACTTGTGTCTTGTTTTTCAGAGGACACGTTCCTTTCTTGGTAAATATTTACAATAATGTTTCATTAAATAGGGAGAAAATAGATCCTTTCTTCCTTGCTAACTGGTTGTAAGCCCTCAATTCAAGTAGGACTTCTGGTTTACTTCCAGTTTCAACTAGGAATTTCAGTTTTGTCTCTCATAGCCAAACAGCTAAAGTTAAGTCAGTACAGTGTGCCACCTAAAAGAGGCAATCTTTAAATACCGAATAGCAACAAAAGAACTAGAGATTAGCTAGGTTGTTTCATCCAATGTGTGGGTCTCTCGTAGTAAAAGTCTGATGCAGCAAAGCAGGTGTGAATAGAATAGACAGTACATACAGGTATGTTCCTAGTCTTTGATGCAAAAATACCTATGGAAAAAACTACTGATGATATGTTTTGATTACATTATGCTTAAAATACTCAAAAGGGAAAATGCTGAGCAAAACTTGAAAAAGGCAAAAAACCTACTTAACAGAAAAATGATTGGATATTAGTTAGGCATTCAAAAGACGGTAAGAGAATTCTCCTTTGATTAAGAGAAAACACAAATAAAATGTTATAAAGACTTGACTGTCCTGGGAATTATATTCTAAATTGAGTTAGGGGATATACTAGGAGTGATCAACTAGCAGAGACTTTTTCTTTGCATTGTGAACATGAACAGATGCAGACATGGTGGGAGGAGGCAATTAACTTGCTTCCCCTTAAAATTATGATCACAGAATTGAAGGCTGCTTACAGTTAGTTTTAATATGGGTTGAAATGACCAAGGAAAGGTTCTCTTAAGAGAGAAGAGGCAAGAGGGCTTTTTAAAGCCTAGAAGCTTCTTCATGACTTCCAGGAGTCCAGGCAGACCTCATTAGCACAATGAGCTAGAGTGTGTTAATTAGATTGATTACTTATCAGTTTCAATTATCAGGTTACCTAGACTTGTATAAATCACTTCATTACGTATTTTATCTTAATGTTAGCATGTGAACATAAGAAGCATTACATAATATTTATAGCAAAACATTCATTTTCTCATAGACAAAGAAAGCATAGTCAATCTAGAAGAAAAACATGTATTCTGAATTGCAACTGGTCTAGTCTTATTTAAGGTATTAACTCCCACCTAGTGGTCAATTGTAGAACTACAAGCATGAGATCCCAGGAAGAAATTTTCCAAACATGCCTAAAAAATTAATTTTTAGTAACATCTTATTATAAACAAGAACCCTTGCACACACTTACCTCCATTTTCTGATTTTTCTGAAATACCAGACAATTTCCAAAAGGCTTTCATCTGTTCTGCATTCCTATAAGAACAAGTATCTTCAGATAGTGTGTCTATTACTTTATCCATGGATGAGCATGCAATAAATACATCTTAAATATTTTACTATAACTACAGCACTAAATCTAATAGTACCACCTGGTGAAAATGTGTTTGTGATTAACAGAAATATAACACTTTATCTTTCTTCATTTAATAAATGGATAGTTAGCAAATTATGTAATTCTCATTTCTACTGGTCAGAGAGAGGAAAATAATGTATAGGTAGGTGGCCCAGTACCTTCATTACTCAAGGAAAACATAGCTTTATTATTAAATGGTGAAGAAAACATAAACAAAGAGTGGTTAGAGTCTATACTAGTATTAATAGAGGGAACAAGACAGGTAGTTAAGAGATGGGAATAACTAATACTAAATATTAATCAGACAGACGTTCCTATAGATATGCTATATTTCACCCTCTAAAATTATGTTTTTTCTAAATGAAAGAAAAGTTTAGAGAAGTTATGCACTTTCCCTAATGGTAAACTAGTTTTGTTTATTTTTGGATTGAAGCTACTGTAGCTTCAAATGAAAAGAATCTTTTATAGCATTGTTTCTATGGGAAAATGTACTAAAACTTGACAACTTTCAGAACTTAGATTCTAAAACTCAGGGACTGAAACAAGTTTAGTAGGAATTCAGAAATCTACTTAATTTACCATATTGCAGGGGGAAGGGACTGCATGTTTGTGACTCCTCCATCCACTGGTACCACCACTTGTATGTTAGAAAGCACACTTGGTGCCACCATAGCCTCTGGGTTGTACTTATAATCCACTCTAAGATCTGTGGTGCCAGCACTACATTTCCAATATGTTGCAAGATTTAGAGGAGTGGACTGAATACCATTTGATGACACCTTTAAAGAGAAAAACAAAACAAATAATTGCCTTTGACCTAAAAAGTAAATAAGTCATGTTAATGACATACACTTGAACACAAGAGCTCATATGTTCAAAAATAATAATGAGGGAGTTGTCTGTTGCTAGATGAATTGAAGCAGGCTCATCTCAAAGGCATAAGAGTGACTCTCAGAAGTATAGACCTGGGACTAATACGTCAGACTTTCTGTGGTGCTTGTTTAAAATGCACATTCTGCTGGCTCCAAATGCAGAAAATCTGACTCAACAGCTTAGGTACAGGGCACAGAAATCGGTATGTCATCTTCTGATTCTCATGCATGTAATGTTTGAGAACTTCTCAACATTCAACATAGAATTCTAAGATTCTTTATAAGAATTAAAACAGAAAAACTGAGTCACCATGCAGTTCCTGCAAGCTTGGAATTAGAATACTTCCAACTTCAAATGTTTGATTTTAATCACATGAACCATGGTTAATGGTGCAATTACTTCCAATTCTTCAGTTCCTTGCTCAAATGACTCCTTTTCAATGAGACCTACCCTGATCATCCTGTTTACATTTACACTGAAACCTGCGTTTTCACTCTTCCCTTACCCTACAGACTTTGCTTGCCCCATCCCACAACACACATTATTTAGTACGTTTACTATCTCCCCATGCTACTCACAGCAATTAGCAAGCACTGAATAATAAATACTTGTTGAAGGAGCAATAAATGAATACCTGGAATAAACTTTAAGCCAATTTAAGTGGCAGCACTTTTTCATTCTTTAAAGTTTTTATTTCCCATAAACATAGCCATTTTAATACAATAACCCTATTAAAAATTCAAACAATACCTAAGTATATGGACTAGGAAATTTATCCCTTGGCATTCTTACTCCTCACTGTTAACGACTTGGTACATATATTCCAAAGTTTCTAGGCATGCAAACATGAATCAATCTCATTCTTTTTAATCAATCTCTTCCTCTGCGGACGTGTACTTAGGTGGTTTCCAAACAATGCTGCAGTGAATACTTTGTACCTTATCTTTTTTTTTTTTTTTCTCATCTTGTGATTCTTGAAGAACAGATTTCTGGAACTAGAACTGATGAATTAAAGATTACATCTATTTAACACTCTAAAAGAGTTACCTACTAAGAGATGCTACTAATTTGTATTCCTAGTAACAAGTGATCACACTTCTAACAGGGCACTCTTTTACATTTCTGTCAATCTGATGGGGGCTAAAACTGGTATCTCATTGTCTTAATATTCACTGCTCTGATTACAACTGACATGGAGCATTTTTTTGTAAGGTATCAAGTTACTCATCTTTTGCTTCTAATTATAAGAGCTCTTTGGAATAAAACTTTTGGTCTATCTTACATATTACAAACACTTTTCCTTCAGATTTAATAACTGATTCTGTTTAAGGGTTTGCATGCTTCAACCAAATATACAAACACATACATTTATTTCTTTTTGTTTCAAGTTCTTATTGCATTGCTTCTGGGTTTTCTATTATCCTTAGAAACGTCTTCCATACTTCAGGATTAAATATGCAATAAACATATATTATACATCTATACAACACACACGCAGATATAATCATAAACATATATTCACCCATGCTTTATTTTACTATCTTAATGGTTTCATCTATTATTATTAAGGCTTTGATACATGCAGACTATTTTGGTTAGAGGTATGAAGGGTTCAGCTAAATTTTGTCCCAAATATCTAGCCTACTACCCCAATACCATTTATTGAAAAATTCATTTCTACATTACCTTGAAATGCTACTTGGTCATAAACAATTTTCCATTATTCTTAGATCTATTTCTGGATATTCTTATCTGTTCCATTCATCTGGCCATCTATTGTTGTACCAGTTCCAAACTATTTTAAATACTCTCAGCTTATGTTTTCCCAATAAAACTAGAAACATTATTCTACATTACTGTTTAAAGCATTCCTTAGTTTTCCAAGCTTTATTCTTCTGAGACTTGAAAATGACTGTCAGGTCTCTAGACACAAATACATACACACCTCCACTAAGTTTCTGAGCAGGATCATATTAATTTATAAGCTAATTTAAAAACAGCCAGCTTTTTTTCTTATAACACGAGTCTTGCTTTAAATAAAGTACACCTTCCTAACTTTCAGTCAGTAGAGAACTGTTACGTTTCTTCTTAATTAGTTAAAAAAAATGTTTTGTTGTGTTTTTATTGTGGCTATAGGAAAGGATGCAATAACAGATCTTTAAATTTTTTAAGTGAAATTAACATTAGTTTCAAGCGTAGAAAGGACCAATTTCATATTTATATACACTGTGAAACGATCATCACAGCCCTGTCACCATACACAGCTACAAAACATTTTTTTCCCTTGTGGCAACAGCTTTTAAAATATACTCTTAGCAACTTTGAAATATGCAATACAGTTTATTAGCTTTGGTCACCATGCTGTACATTACGTCCCCATGACTTATTTATAACTGGAAGTTTGTAACTTTTGACCCCCTTCACCCATTTCATCTCCCCAACCCCTCCGCCTCTCAGCAATCACCAGTCCATTCTCTGTATCTATCAATGTCGTCTGGTCTGTTTGGCTTTTTTTTAGATTCCACATCTAAGTGAGATCATAAGCATCTGATCTGTCTCTCTTTGACTCATTCACTTAGCATAATGCCCTCAGGGTGGCTGAACAGTATCACATTATATACACATAAATCTTTTCATATACACATATATAATCTTTCATATACATACACATATGTGTGTGTGTATGTGTGTGTGTATATATAATCCATTCACTTATCAATGAACGCTTAGTTCCATATCTTGACTACTGTAAATAATGCTGTGATGAACACTGGGGTGCAAAAATCTTTTTCAAATTAGTGTTTTCATTTTTTTTTTTGCCTTTTCTAGGGCCACTCCCACGGCATATGGAGGTTCCCAGGCTAGGGGTCTAATTGGAGCTATAGCCGCCGGCCTACACCACAGCCACAGCAATGCTGGATCCCCAACCCACTGAGCAAGGCCAGGGATTGAACCCGCCACCTCATGGTTCCTAGCCGGATTCGTTAATCACTGAGCCATGAAGGGAACTCCTTCATTTTTTTTTTTTTTTTTTTGATAGATACCCAAAGTGGAATTGTTGGATCATATGGTAATTCTATTTTTAATTTTTTGAGGAACCTCCATACTGTTTTCCATAGTGGCTACAATTTATATGCCCACCAACAGTACACAAGCGTTCCTTTTTCTGCACATCCTTGTCTTCTTGATAACAGCCATTCTAACTGGTGTGAGATGGTATCTTATTGTGGTTTTGATTCGCATTTCCTGATGATTAATGATGTTGAGCAACTCTTCATGTACGTATTGGCCATTTGTACGCCTTCTTCAGAAAATGTTTATTCAGATTGTCTATTTTAAAATCAGATTGCTTTGCTATTGAGTTGTATATTCTATTTTGGATTTTAACCCTTTATCAGATATACTGGTTGTAAATAATCTTTTCCCATTCAGTACACTGCCTTCCCAGTTTTGATGATATTCACTGTGCAGAAGGTTTTTAGTTTGATGTAGTCCTGCTTTTTTATTTTTGCTTCTGGTGCCTCTGCTACTGGAGTCAAATCAAAAAAATCATCACCAAAGCTGATGTTAAAAGCTTAGGCTTCTTCTATGAGTTTTAGGGTTTTGGGTCTTACATTCAAGTCTTTGATCCATTTTGAATCAACTTTTATGTATTGATAATAGTCTAGTTTCATTATTTTGCATATGGCTATTTAGTTTTCCCAACACTTTCCCCAATGTATATTTATTCTTGGTTTCTTTGTCATAAATTGAATAAACATATTTGTGTTTACCTCTGAATTCGCTATTCTGTTCCACTATGTGTCTATTTTTTTTTTTACAGTAGCATAATGTTTTGATTACTACAAGTATGCTGTATAGTTTGAAATCAGAAAGTGTGATGCCTCTAGTTTTATTCAAGACTGCTTTGCCTTTATTATGGTTTAATGATTTCATACAAATTTTAGGATAGTCTGTTCAATTTCTATGATTGCTTGGGGACAGTATGGACATTTCTTGGGGGTAAGTGTGGACATTTCAACAACTTTATTCTTTCATTGATGAGCACAAAATATCTTTTTGTTTAGTTGTATCTTCTTTCATTGCTGTCTCATAGGTTCCAATGTATAGACAGGTCTTTCACCTTATAGGTTAATGTATCCCTAAATATTTTATTCTTTTCCATGCATGTGTACATGGGTTATTACCTTGATTTCTCTGCTAGTTCATTATTAGTGTATAGAAACACAACAGATATTTATATATTTTGTATCTTGCAACTTTGCTGAATTCATTTAATGTAGTTTTATTCAGCTAATTCATTTATGATTCAGCGTTTATTCTAAAGGTCTTTTTGTGGAATCTAAAGGATTTCTACATATGTCATGTTCATATAGTGACAATTTTACTTCTTCCTTTCTAATTTGGATGTCCTTTTTTCCCCCTTGATTATCTGGCTAGAACTCTCAATACTATGTTGAATAAAAGTGGTAGGAGTGCGCATCCTTGTCTTATTCTTGATCTTAGGGGAAAAGCTTTCAGCTTTTCACCACTGAGCATTATCTTTGCTATAGGTCTATCACATATGGTGCTTATTATGTTGAGGTATACTTTCTATACCCACTTTGTTGGGAGTCTTTTCATAAATGGATGTTGAATTTTGTCAAATACCTTTTCTGTAATCCATTAAGATGATCATACCTTCACCTTCATTATGTCAATATGGTGTATCAAGCTGATTTGACTTCTGGATGTCAAACCATCCTTGCATTCTTTGTGCTAGGGTAAGGAGGAGCCAGACTGGAACTCAAGCAGGTCAGCTACAGGGGTACTGTTCTTTGCTCATCATAGGGGCTCCTCTGGACGTCTGACCTGCAAGCCTGAGTTGAGATTCTTAATTAAGTCCCTAGATTGTCCTGAGGGCCAATATCTCGAAGAGGGTACAAGGCACTATGAAATGATTTAGTCCTGAGAGTGAGGGGCTAAAAGAAAGATGGTACATGGAGGCCAGGAAAGAATTTGGAGATAACACAGCAACATGGTAAAAATACTGCTTCAGTGGGAGACACTGAGCTGGTGCAGAAGGGCATTCATTACAGTGATGCGAAAACATGACAAAAAGGCAGCAGTGGTAGAAGATGGGATGAGCCCAAGTCTGAGCCAGAAGCTAAGAAGAGTTAAGATGGGAGCAAAACAAAAAAGAGGCAGCAGGAGAGGGGGCAGCCCTGTATGAGGAGCCCCCCAGACCAGAAAACCTTACTCAAATCAGCCACACTCAAGATCTGCTCCTGAAATGTGGACGGACTTTGAGCCTGGATTAAGAAGAAAGGTTTAGATTGGGTAAAGAAAGCAGCCCCAGATATCCTGTGCCTCCAAGAGACCAAATGTTCAGAGAACAAACTGCCAGCTAAACTTCAAGAGCTGTCTGGACTACCCCATCAGTATGGGCTGGCTCCTTCAGACAAGGAAGGGTACAGTGGTGTGGACCTACTCTCCCGCCAGGGCCCACTCAAAGTCTCCTATGATATTAGTGAGGAGGAACATAATCAGGAAAGCTGGGTGAATGTGGCTGAATTGGATGCATTTGTGCTGCTGACAGCCTACATAGCTAATGCAGGCCAAGGTCTGATGTGCCTGGAGTACTGGCAGTGCTGGGATGAAGCCTTTCACAAATTCCTGAAGGGTCTGGCCTCCCATAAGCCTCTTGGGCTATGTGGGGACCTCAATGTGCCTCATGAAGAAACTGACCTTTGGAGTTCCCATCGTGGCACAGTGGTTAACGAATCTGACTAGGGACCATGAGGTTGCAGATTCGATCCCTGGCCTTGCTCAGTGGGTTAAGGATCCGGCGTTGCCATGAGCTGTGGTGTAGGTCGCAGATGTGGCTCGGATCCTGCGTTGCCGTGGCTCTGGTGTAGGCTGGTGGCTACAACTCCGATTAGACCCCTAGCCTGGGAATCTCCATATGCCGCAGGAGCGGCCCTAGAAAGACAAAAAAAAAAAAAAAGAAAGAAATTGACCTTCACAACCCAAAGGGAAACATAAAGAATGCTGGTTTCACTCCATAGGAGTGTCAAGGCTCTGGGAATTGCTGCAGGCTGTGTGTGCCACTGGCTGACAGTTTCTGGCACCTCCACTCAGTACCACCTCTGCGTGATCCAAAAAACGGTGGTTGGTAACTTGATTATTTTTTTCTCATCTCACTCTCTGTTGTCTGCGTTGTGTGACAACAAGATCCACCAAGGCTCTGGGCAGTGACCACTGTCCCATTACCCTATACCTAGCACTGTGACCCTCCCCCCAAATCAGTTTGAGCCTGGGAAATAAGCCCATCAAACTAGCTTTAAATGTCTTACCCCAAAAACTTCTTTAAAAACTGTTCTCTAGAGAAATCTGCATTGTATTTTCCTTCTAAACTGAATCTTTTCACCAGGCTTCTAGTAACAGACTTAGATTTCCTTAAGCCCAAGGATTTTTGTGTGTGTTGGAGGGAGGGTTCTTTTTTTCTTTTTCTATATTAAAAGCTACTGATGATTTCCTTTGAAATGCCCATGTGAAAATAAAGAGCCATAGTTTCAAACAAACAAACAAAAAAAAAAAACCATCCTTGCATTCCTGAAATAAATCCCAGCTGATCGTTGTGTATGATCCTTTTAATGTATTGTTGGAGTTGGTTTGCTAATACTTTGTTGAGGGTTTTTGCATCTACATTCATCAGAGCTATCGGCCTGTAATTTTTCCTTTTTGGCTTTTTGGCTGCACCCATGGCATAAGGAAGTTCCTGGGCTAGGGATCAAATTCGCATCACTGCAGTGACAATGCTGGATCCTTAACCTGGTGTGCCACAAGAGAATTCTGTGATTTTTTTCTTGTAGTGTCTTTGTCTGGTTTTGCTATCAGGTTAATACTGGCCTCATAAAATAAGTGTGGAAATGTTCCCTCCTTTTCTATTTTTTTGGAAGAGTTTGAAAAACAATTGATTTTAATTCTTTTAATCTTTCATAGAATTTGGTAGTGAAGCTATTTGGTCTTGAACTTTTGTTGGCAGGTTTCTGATTATGGATTCAATCTCCTTACAAGTAACTGGCCTATTCAGATTTTCTACTTCTTCATGATTCAGTATTGGAAAGCTGGCTGTATATTCGTAGAAACTTATCCATTTCTTGTAGGTTGTCCAATTTGTATTTCAGAAGGATTAGTTGTAACAGCTCCTCTTTCATTTGAGTTTACTCATTTGAGCCCTCCTTTTTTCTTAGGCTAGATAAAGGTTTGTCATTTTTGTTTATCTTTTCAAATAAGCAGCTCTTAGTTTCACTGATCTTTTAATCCCTATTTCTGATCTGTTACTATCCTCCTTCTAACTTGGGACTTTGTTTGCTCTTCCTTTTCTAGTTACTTGAGGTATAAAATTGTGTGAGATTACTCTGATTTCTTCCCTCTGTGAACTGATGTTGTTATATCCCATGAATTTTGGTATGTTGTATTTCCATTTTTACTTGTCTCCAGGTAATTTTAAAAATTTCTCCTTTGATTTTTTTCATTGACCCATTGGTTACTCAGTTGCATATTGCCTAATCTATACATATTTCTGTATTTTCCAGTATTCTTCTCGTAACTGATTTCTAGTTTCATACAACTTGTGGTCCAAAAAGAAATGCAATCTTCTTAAAGTTATTATGACTTCTTTTTCAACCTAGCCTATAACCTATCTTGGAAAATGTTCTATATGCACTTGGGGAGAATGTGTATTCCCGCTGTACAGTGGGTTAATGATCTGGCTTATCTCTATGGCACTACCAGTTTGATCCCCAGCCTGGAGGTTATCTCAGACAAGACTCAGATTCGATCCCTGGCCCAGTAACTTCCATATGCCATGGGTGCAGCCAAAAAGGAAAAAAATTTAACTGACCACTTTACTAAATTATCCTATATCAAACAGGTTTTCAGTTGATTCTCTTGAGTTTTCCAGAAACATATCAGCTATAATTAATAATGATTTTGGTTCCTTATAATATTTATCTCTGTTTATGTTATTCTCTTGTCTAACTGTACTAATACATCCAGAAAAACCTTATATACCAATAAGAATAATGGGTGTTTTTGCCATTCCTGACTTGGAACTCTTTAGGTGTTTTATTATTAACACTAATGTGCTGATCTTTTCAGGTGAAGGACATATTCATATATTTACTGAGTATTTAATCAGTAATAGATAATGAATTTGATCTAATTGATCAAAATCTCCATAGGCTTATTAACAGATTTTGATTTGGAAACATCCTTGCACTGCTGGAAGGAACTTCATTTGGCCATGACATATTCATTTAATGATCTGCAAGATTCTATTAGGAATTTTTATAATGATAGGACACTTACCTGATACTTCAATACATCTACATTATAATAAGAAGCAGCTGGATTTTGCTCTGATAGCTTCTTGAGGTAGACAGTAACAGCCTGCATGTTCATCCAAAAATCTTTTGTGCTAGAATCACACTGTGATGGATCACTGTATATATAAGAAATATTTTCATTATTTCGTTGACTTATTTTTATCCTCTGCCTCTGTGTAGTAATTTGGTGACCTGCGAAAGACTAGTAGAACTGAACCAAACGATGGGATGAGGGAAAACTAAAGTTAGGGGATAAAGAATGAAATATAGCAGAAAGTTGCCTAAAAGAAGATAAGATGTACAATAAAGAAAGACTTAACAATAACTACTACCACTACTAACACAAACAAAACAAAGATGGCAGAAGCTTGTTTAATCATAATAAATAATGTTGGTATATTGTCTTCAAATTAAATTATTTTTGCTTCAAAGACGAGGGCAAAAGTTTCTTAAAAAGAAATTACACCTTCAACACAAACGTACACAAACCTGAACACTAGTTGTGCATTTGGAAGAATCTGCTCTAGTCTGCTGATATTTTTCACCCTGA
The DNA here is from genome assembly GCF_016906955.1 of Phacochoerus africanus. NCBI lineage: Eukaryota > Metazoa > Chordata > Mammalia > Artiodactyla > Suidae > Phacochoerus > Phacochoerus africanus. The sequence continues at coordinate 82,308,523 of NC_062547.1, read as the reverse complement.
AGCAGAGCACAGCTGGAGATGGATTGCTAGTGAAGACTTTAATAACTCCACTTGGAAATGATATTGTCATGTCACCAGTGATCTTTACAATACACCTGAAAGCGAGGATTTTAAAAAATGTAAATGGTTTAAGGCATTTTAACCTCCATTTAAAGCATATTTCATTTTAAAAGGGCTTCATTCAAAGTCATCATTTCAAACCCTTCAAATCATCTTCCACATTCCCTTTTCATTTTCTGAAAATTTTAGATCCTGGTCCATTATCAGGTCTGTCTCGACACCACTACTCCCATCATAAATTTTTAGTGATTTCAATATCCAGAGATAATCCTTCCAATTCTTTGGTCACCTAGTTCTTCAGCCCCTTACCTCCAATGATCCTGTCTTCCAGCCTACCTCTGCCCCCCCACCCCGCTTCAGCCCCACCATCATCTCAATGCGGTTCCCCACTCATCCAATCATCTCTATTTCCTCAACTCATTCCTGTCCATCTCCTTCTTCACCAAAAACCTCCATAACCCACTGTTCCTACCCACTTTTTCACTAATCTTCACTCTTCCTTCATACCTCATTTCCTCCCATCTTGGGACTTCATGGGTCATCATCACACACACACTCCTTGGCATAAACCCAGCTCCTCAGCTACATGACTGAGCATGACTAGAGAAAAATATATAACCAGATAGCCAGAAGTCTCAATACTAAGAGTCCCCTTAGGATTACCTGGAAATTCTACCACATTCCCAAGCTCTTTTCATACCTTCTCCTTTCTCCTCTAATTCTAACCTGCAAAATTCCCAACCCTCACCTGGCCACCAACAGCAGTCAATGACTTTCCTTCAAATTTTACAGAGGAAATAAAGTCAGAAAAGAACTTCCTCCTACTTTTACTACTAAAACCCAAATCTCCCTGACTCTGAATGCACCTATACTTTCTGCCTTTGCTCCTGTTTCAACATAATCAGTCTATGTACCTAAGATCAATCCTATCACTTCTGCACTGAAGCACATCTCCTCTTACATACTGAAGGACTTCACTCATGCAACTGTCCCCTTTCCTGCACATTCAACATTTTCCAGAAATATTGCATCTTTCCCATTAGCATATAGGTATGCTGATATGTATAACATCTTTAAAATAACACAAAACTGATATCAATAAAACCTTCTTCTGATTCTACCATCTCTTGCTACCACCCTCCCTTCTCTGCTTCTACTTCGAGCAAAATATCCTAAAAGAACTGCCCAACATCTGCTCTTTCTAAATACAGTTGTCTGTATTTGCATCATCTTCTGCTCCTTCACCAGTTTACTAAAACAGCTCTTGCAAAGGTCACTAATGACCTCCATACTGCCAATGATTAATTCTTCTTGACCTAACAATAGCATCAGATATAGCTTCACACCTTCCTTCATGAAAGGGTTATATTCACTTAATTTCTGGGATACTGCTCTACTGATCCTTTCCTCACCTCTCTCGTTGCTTGCTATCCCAAACTCCGATGCTGGATCAGTCTCATCTTCCAGATTTTAAACAGAGGTGTGGCCAGGATTTAGTTCTCATCAGATCTCTTCTCTATACCTAGCCCCCAGATTTATGTAACATACACAAATTAATGACTACTAAATATTTTATCTATCTCTGAACTCAAGAATTAGGTATTTACCTGTCATCAACTCAACATCTCCACTAAGTTGTACTTCAAATTTAACAATCTACCCCCTCAACAAATGTTGACAACTCTGTTTTCAAAATATATTCAGACTCTCATTACTCCTCACCATCTCCTCTGCTAATACCTATACAAATATACAAGTCACCATCATCTCTCACCTGGACTTCAGTGGCTAACCCTTTCTCTCTGCATCTGTTCTGCCTCCTTCCAGCTTATTTTCCATATAGCAGGCAGAGTACTACTTCAAAAACATTAAGTAACTATTAATGGATACGCAATGAGGTCCTGCTGTATGGCATAGGCAACTATATCCAATCACTTGTGACAGAACATGATAGAATGTAAGAAAAAAGGTATTTATATGTATATGTGTGTGTAACTGGGTCACTTAGCTGTACAGTAGAAATTGACAGAACACTGTAAATCAACTATTAAAAAAAAAAAAAAACCACATAAGTAACCTCTACTCTCAAACCTCTACTGGCTTCCTACCTCATCCAAAATAAATTCCAAACTCCTTATCATGGTCTACAATGTCCAGCCTGTTCTGCTCCCTCTGTGGACTTAATGCTCTTCACTCAGCTATCTGTAGGGCTTGTTCTTCCCTCAACATCTGTCAAGTGTCTGCATAAATTGACCTCAAGAAGGTTTTCTCTCATCAGTCAAAGATAGTAGCCCTCTCTTGTAACTGTCTATCCCATTACCCTGGTTTATTTTTCTTCATAGTATATATCAATACCCCTGCTTTTCATGAGTAACACTACTCACTCAACATGCATTCATCAAATGTTTGAAGGCTTAGCTATGTGTAAGACTCTGTTGTAAGTGCTGAGGATACTTCAGTGAACTATCTTGAGAGAAAACTAATAAACTCTCTCTCATGACAATGCAAGCTTGTAATATTCTTACACATAGTACGCCATTCAAGTATTTGATGAATATTATACATGAAAAATGAGGGTGGTCATTCACCCAAAAAGAAATCAATCCTTCAAGAGTCTCCTATATATTAAATAAGCATTCTGGTTTTTTGCAAACATCACACATTCACCAAAGATATACATTAGACCAAGATTCAGAGTTCTACCCCATCTAGGTCAGTTGCTATAATCCTGTTGTACAGATATGTCAAACAACAGATGTGTCATATTGGCCATAAACCCTGGACAAAAATAGAAATAAACTGAGAAAAAAGCTATCACTACTGATAATTACAGTCATTTCTTAAATTTGAAAGACAATCTCTAAATTTGGTAGCAAAAAGCAGGTAAATAAGTAAAAGAAAACTCTAACCTAAAGAGAATTAAAATAAAACTTTTAAAATTTACCATCAAAGGCCCTCCATCTGCAACACACACACACACACACACACACATTTATATCTTTTAAAAACTAACTTGGTGGGATCTGCCCCTTTAAAGTAGGCATTGACAGATTCTGTAAGGGCGACTGCCACAGGTAAGGTGTCCTGATTTCCAAGGCTGACAGGACTGGGACCTCGTGACACACCTAGAGTAAATAAACACAGTTCATTTGTTAAATCCTATAGGACAATTACTAAATACTAAAATAGGTAGATTCAAAATGTTAGCTTGTCACAAATGACTCTATCATTGGATTCAAAGATGCCCCAAGTATACATCTGGAGGTTAAAAAATAGAGCATAAAGTAAGTTGGACCCCCCCCAACCCCCAAAAAATCAGGAAAACATGTCACAGTGACTTTAATTTTAAATGGAATGACACAGAAGAGGTGGGTTAAGGAATGTCAGAAGGAAAAAGCCCTTCACTTAAAGAGCTAAAATTACTAAAATATGTCTTCAAAACCATTCAGATTAAATTCTTTCAGGTTCTAATCATCACATACTTAAGTTCATTAAACTGGATTTATTTAAATTTTTTCTATCCATTGGGTATTTCTAACTAAGCAGTGAATCATAATTACTCATTATTACTGTATTTGTTTCACCTCTTCTTTGTCTAATGATTGTATTTTATTCCCATAATACCTTTCCTTGATAAATATGACTAGTATCATCATTTTGGGATAATGTTCCTGACATAAACTTCACTCAGTTACATGCCTTTAGAGTTAAATCATGTAAAGATCAGTGTTTTAAAGCATAATAAAATGTAAACAAATTTAATCTATGCTTGTGTTGAGGTGTGTTTTTTAAAAAAATCTAAACAAAGTATGTAGTTTTACTTCATAGCAGAAAAATCCCTTAAAACAGTGCATTGCCTTTCTTTTTCTTTACAAATGTGCTTTTCTCATTTAAGCCTTACTATTGTTACTGACTGTTTCACTTAATATATGATGCAATTCTGTAAAAATAAGTCAAAAGGTAGTTATGATTATTCATTCTTAAAGAAAAAAAGAATAAACTAGGTCAACATATATCTATGATTTGAATGTCTATTTTAAAACATAAATGCTATACAATGTTCACAGCCATCAGATATTTTTATTTCAGATGTGACTGCCTATTCAGATGTGAATTACCTTTGAGTTATCAGGAATATTAATTCTAACAAAATTAATATTAATTCTGACAAAAAATCAGCAGTACTGGCCTTCTCTGCCTCACAACTAAGCTTGGGCCTGGCATCCTACAAATAGTGAGAAAGAGCTTTTGTTAGCTCCAGAGGCCAGGAAGATTTTGTCAAGATTCTGAAGAATTCTGATTTAGAAGATTCTTTATAGTTTAAAAAAAAGCTCAGTGATTAAAAATACATGGAAACAGGAACTGCTGTTTCTAGGCCACTGGGAAAAGTAAACCCTCCCAAACAAGAACTTAAAATTCCATATGAAAATACACCCAATATTAAAAAAAAACATATTCACAAAATCACAATAGCTACTATTTACTAACCACTAATACATGCCAGACACTCTGCCAAAGAAGCATGAAAGAAATGGTGCCGTTTTGAACCACAAGTAGTTTTGCAAAGCAGGAACATACTTTGTGGGTGAAAGGCTGGAACAATGAAGGAACATGAAAACGTGTCTGGAGAAGTGTTTATGACCCAAATCAGGGCATGGAGGACCTTTAATTTTATCCTTTTGGCACTAAAAGCCACTGAAAATATTTAAAGAAACATGAATGTTTTTCATTTGGTAAGATCACTGAACACAGAGTGGATACTGACTGAAGAGAAAAACAACTTGACAGGGACTCAAGTTTGGAGCAGGTAAGAGATAATTAAATGAAAGATAGGGGCTTGGCCAAAAAGTAGTAGTTTCTAGGCTACATGATTATAATTATGTAAAAAATACATATTTGTGCACTGGGAAAATTTCACTGTAAATCTAAGTTGGTTCAACTTTTAAAAAAAAATACATTGTTCGAAACTAGAAGGTCACTAGAAATTCAGGAAAGCATATTTTAAGAGAAAGATGAAGACTATAACCTTTTATTAGAGAAAATTATGTCCTCAAATATGAAATTAACCTTTTCCCTTAAATATCCTACACAAGTGAATATCTTGTGTACACTCAGTAATGGGTAACATTAATGTCAGCTACTGCTTTGACATTAAAAATCAAAAGATAACTATACGATCATTCTTTTAATTATTTGGGCATATAAAATAAGAATTCTTGAAATAGTTTCCCTGTAAACTCTTAAGTCCATTATTGACATATTGGCAAGAAGAAAAAAGTACTGGAGAGTTAAGGAAAAAAATTCAAAATCCACTTAACATTTTAGCATATACTCTTTTCTATTTCTATTTTTGTGTTTTTTTCTTTTTTTGCATACTTCAAAAATGTTTGACATGGAAAATAAGTACTTAAAATCCCTTAAAAAGTCTACATTTGTACTATATTATTCAGAATAATTCATTTTTTAAGAAGTAAATTCCTTGGATAGTCTCTTTTCTTTTTAAAGATAGTATGTATTCCTGTTCTCTATAAGGATAGTATGCATCCTAACATTTTGGTTAAATATGTTGCAATTTTAAACACTGTGTTTTGAAAAAATGCAGAAAGATAAAGCTGAAATAAACGGTACCATCCCTTTAATAACAATTTTTTGTGGCATTTCTTTTTCAGCTCAGGAGTAAAACACAGGGGCTCACTCCCAACTCTTTCCTACATCTGTGATTCTAACTTAAGCTCAATGTGTGTACAGGTTTTTGTACGACAGCCCTTGTGCTGGTTGTTTTTATATTGCAGTTTTTTTTTAAACTGACATATTCTTTCTGCTTCTGACAGCTTCAGATATAGGTTTATCGATATTTCTTAATGTTTAGGAAAGAAGAGCAGGGAGATGAAAGATACAGCAAAACTTATGTTTTTATAATTTATCCATTGATAGCAATGAATCCTGTATAGAAACTGGACATAATTAGTATAAAACTGAGTTAAAACCTTAGAGTTATTCTTGATTTCTGAGACACCATACATTGCTGGAAAAGGAAAAATTAAAGTATTTTAGATACACTTTAGGATCATTAGTCAACACATACACTTGCTTTTGATACAATACCTTGTGATGTCTCACAGTGCTTTTCAATTTCAGAGAGTGTCCCAATCAAATTATCATCTTCTATCATATTTAAATAAAACAAATATTGCAGGAAAAGAAAATACTTTCAAGAAACAAGAACAATCAAAAACTCAAATCTAAACAAGGAGCTGAATAAACATCACAATTTAATAGAGAACTTTAAAAGCAGATTTAAAGAAACTTGGTTCTACAAAATCCGCATTACATCCTGCCTACCTGTATCAGCATTGTTACCTACTTACGGTTCTCCTAGTACCAACACTGGCTCAAACTAAAAACAAATATGTACCAATTTAATCAAAATTAAAGTTTCCATCACAAACAGAAAGCCTTCCAAATAATCCAGAGATAAGAGGAAAGGATTAAAGCAATTTTGGTTACCCAGACCACCTGGCAGGACACATCTACGTTTTTTATAACCAAAATACAGATTCTGGAAAACAAAAGTTAGTAAAACCATATATAAAAACAAAATATAAGAATAAGGTGCTTGTTACAGCAAGCAAAAAGACTTACTGAATATATAGTTTACATAAAGTTAAAAGGTGGGAAAAACAGTTCACAAAGATATATAAAATAAGACAGTACCATCACGTTGAGACATTTAGAAATCATTTATCTCATTTTATAAAAGCCTATACCACTCATGCCATCTTTACAATGGCTACACACAGAAGACGCATTTCTCTTGTGTGCGTTTTGACAAATCAAATTGGGTATGATTAAATCAGCTTGATTAGGGCTGGGATTCTCAAATTTAACATGTATCAGAATTGTCTGGAAGTCCTGTTCAGACTGCTAGCCCCACTCCAGTTTCTGATATAAAAGGTCTGAATTTCTAGTAAGTTCCCAAGGTGACGCAGATGCATGTCCAAGGACAACACTGTGAGCACGACTGATTTATGCTCAGTTAGTGCAAACCAGTGATTTTCATTATCAAAGATGAATTCATAACTACTAAGCAGCAGCAAATGGGGCCAGTTACAATTCTGATGAGGAGTTGCTGCTCCTTAAACAAATGCTTTGAGTGGTTTTGTGCCTTGTATATTATATTAACAGCGGGTGAGGAAGATAGTAAGAATTTGTGGGAAGAACTGAATTAAAGTGATGACAGAAAAGCTCTTGAGCAAAATCTAGGTAAAATAAAATAATGCATTTGTTCAATGAGGGTTAGGTTTATGAAGCTATGCCTTAATAGCTACTTTTAAATCTTCATGATTTAAATTCTTGTAAAAAAAATAATTCATTGCAGGCACAGACACCCTTTCTTTCACTGAATTAGTTTTTAAAATCGATCTTCTTAGGATTCCAAGTTTCTATTCACAATAGAAGGTACTGCATCATATTCATATTGGTCAGTAGTTTATAAATTTGATGCATTCTTAACAGTGCCAATCATGGTTACAATTCTCTACTTAGATAATATAAAACAGGAAAAGGAAAATGTGGCTAGATTCATAATGCTAGGTGTGTCTCCAGAAAACCAAAATGTCTAGAGTTAAATTCTTCACTAGGCTCAGCCTGTTCATATTTTGGATGCTATCTTTTGCATTTGATACAAAATTGACGATAATCACTTACCTACTGTTGGAGTATTGGCAGCACTTAATGAAGCAGAAGATGAGATAGAGGAAGAACTTTCTGCCCGGGCTAATGGAGCAGCAGGAGGTGGGCTGGTATTGGACGTTACAGGTGGGCTGAATGGCCTGGGCTTAAAAACAAAATGTCATTTACCAAAATGCTAAAACAATTCCCCTGTTATCAGAAAAGATTTGGGGGTATCAGGTAAGATTAATTTTAACATATTAAACCAAATTTATTGCGTTTTTTACAACTCACAATCAGAGATGCCATAGTCAAATCATTTTCAAGAATGTATTAAAAGCTGAAAAGGCTATCATAAAATAATGTCAAGAAAATACTTAGATTAATATAGAACATTTCTGTATTTCAAAAAGTACGCCTAAGATAGCATCTCAGAAGTCTTTAAACAGTATGAAGGCTTTTCATACATACTGCCAAACTATTCCCTTTTGGATTACTCACTTTACCCTACTGCCTATACATTATTTCTCTGTTATCTCGCCAGCAATGAACAGATGAGGCTTAGAAGAAAAAAATTTTTTTTAAGTTTTAGCTAATTTGACAGGTAAAAATAAAATTGGCATTTCCCTTTTATGAGCTGTATATTAGCTCTGCCTGATTTAGTATGGGGCGATCTTAGCAATACCTGAGCTTTCACTAACCTTTTCTTCATTTAATGAAAATATTTTCTTCCTAAATATTGCTTACCCTTTACTTTCGGTACTTACAAATCTGTCAACATTTTCCTTATAATTCATAGTAATGCTTCCTCATTGAGAATATTTACCCCATTTAGAGGTTTGAGAAAAATCTTAATACTATTGTCTTCCCACATTTCTGGTTAAAAATAAAAAGAAATATGAAAAATATGATTCCAATTCATTTATCTTTTACTTTGCTGAACAGTTCCAAACTGTTCCAGTAATACACCAGCAATACTTCCTGAGGTGTTTCACTTTTTAAAAATATGGAATATTAACTTTGATTAAAAATAATCTTTTACTGGAGTTCCCGTTGTGGCTCAGCAGTAACAAACCCAACTGGTATCCATGAGGATGTGGGTTTGATCCCTGGCCTCGCTCAGTGGGTTAAGGATCTGGCATTGCCATGAGCTGTGGTGTAGGTTGCAGATGCAGCTCGGATCTGGTGTTGCTGTGGCTGTGGTGTAGGCTGGCAGCTGCAGCTCTGATTCGACCTCTAGCCTGGGAACTTCAAACGCTGCGGGTATGGCCCTAAAAAGGAAAAATAAATAAATAAACTTTTCCTGCTTAAAAAAGTGTTAAGTAAATTCAATATATCATGCCTCCTATGTGTCAGGCCATAGGTACTAGATACAAAGCCGTGAACAAGACAGTTTCTGTCCCCACTTATTTGAGGAACATGAAAAATGGAAGGCAAAAAACTAATCAACAAAGTCTTATAAGCATTCATGCACTAAAATTATTCAACTCTATATTGCATAAATATAAATTTATATATATACACTTTTATAAAAATTAGCCCAGGAGTTCCCATCGTAGCTCAGTGGTTAACGAATCAGACTAGGAACCATGAGGTTGCAGGTTTGATCCCTGGCCTTGCTCAGTGGGTCGAGGATCCGGTGTTGCCGTGAGCTGTGGTGTAGGTTGCAGATGTGGCCTGGATCCCGCATTGCTGTGGCTCTGGTGTAGGCCGGTGGCTACAGCTCCGATTAGACCCCTTGCCTGGAATCTCCATATGCCATGGGACCGGCCCAAGACAATAGCAAAAAGACCAAAAAAAAAAAAAAATTAGACAGCCCAAAATGTTTTACACTTTATACCTTTAGTTATTTTAAAGTATTAGTTCCAGACAATGGGCTTTTTTATGGCTCATTTTTATGGACAGTAGGTTGAAAAAAATACAGCAAGGTATAAAAATGCAGCTGTGGATGTATACAGATGGAGATGGTAAAGGACCTGAGGTAAAACAAATACTAAATTCACCAGCTGATCTGACTTACAAGTCTGTCAAAAGTCTTGAGATGAACTACTGTGGGGGATATTTCTCCTGTGGCAACAGGGCCTCATGGCCAATATCATGTGGCTGTAGTTGACAATTCACAACAAGAAGGTGCATTTTATTATTTTATTTAGGAAAAAAACACACTTCTTAGGTGATTTTCTCTTATTTTATAATAGCACTGTCCAATACAGTAGCTACTAGCATTTGATATGTGGCTAATTCAAAATCTGAGAAGAGCTGCAAGTGTAAAATATACAGTGGATTTTGAAAATTTGCTATACACACCCCCCAAAAGAATGCAAACTCTCAATTTTTATATTGATTACATGTTAAAATAAATTTTAATACACTTAGTAAAATATATTAATTTCACTGTTTTTTTTAAAGTAGGACTAGAAAATTTTAAAGTATATGTTACTTGCATTATATTTCTACCGGACAGCACTGCTTAAAAACAGTACTTTTCAAATAATTGCATGCATCAGAATCACTTGGCAGGCTTGTTAAAATACAAATGCTAGGCCATTCCCTGGAACTTCTGATTTGTTTGGGGTGAGACAGAGACACTGCATTTATTTCTACCAAGTTCTCAGGTGATGCTAATGCTGCTAGTCTGGGGACCACACTTGGAGAACCATCACTCTAGAACAATGAGTGCTTCTCCTTAGGAGTGTGGGGAGGATGTGGTTTTAGACCCTTTACCCTTTGAGCATCTAGTGAAAGGTATGAGCCCCCCTCTCCAGAAAAAAGCACATACAAGCATGCAAGGAAAATGGTACTCCAGTGTATAGCTGGAGAGAAATCAGCATGACCCTTTTGGTGGGCAATACAGTAATAATCAATGCACATCTTAAAAATATGCATACCATTTAGTTCATGAATTTTACTTTTAAAGTTTTCACTAAGGAAACAATGTATGCATAGAAGTAAAAAAATGTATTCATTAAGGCATTGTTATAATGAAATCTTAGAAATAAACTGTAATAATCAAAATTTCTAAAAACTTTTGGAAAATGTAATGCTGACAATGGTAAAGGAGACAGAGCATTTACACTCTGCAGCCACGTCAAATGATGTTCCCTGAAGTCCTCAGAGGGTGGTTTCTAGAAGGTTCTCAAGGCTGGGGCAGGAGGTAAAGGGTGATGTGAAAAATTTCAACAATAAAGTCCCACTTTTTAATAGACTTACGACTTAAGATTACTTGATAAAGGATTCTACCACTTGAAAGAAATTTGAAAATTATGGAATGATTCATTATACAGAAAGACATTCCCAAATATTTTCAAGCGAAGAATAGAAAATATGTAAGGTATGACCTTTTATTTAAAAATACAAACTATTCATGGCAACTAACGTTTTTGAGCAATTACTTGTACTTGACAAAGTTCTACGTTTTTACATATATTAACTTAAAGTCTCAAAATAACTTATTATATTTATTTTACCCATACATTTGCTATGTGAAGCTGCTGGTGTGTGGCAAATTCAAGTTTTGCTTTTTGGAACTTTCTCAAAGTTTTTTTCCCCCTCTGATATTTTTAATCCATGGATGCGGAACCCATAGATACAGAGAATCAACTGTGAGTCAACTGTATATAGAATGTGATCTCTGCACTAGAAGAAACACAAGCAAATGCATGGGTATAAAGAAGAGAATGATTAAACCCACTGTGGGGTGGGGAGGAGGAGTAATGATCAAAGAAGACTTTAGCTACATGGTGAGCAGTTTTTACATAGAAAATTGAGAGGCATTTCAGACAGAAGGAGCACAATAAGAAACATGATGTGTTTGGGAAAGAGAAGAAAGCTTCAAGTGGCTGGAAACTAGACTGCAGAGGAGAAAGATAAACAGTCTGGTAATGCAGGGTGGGGCAACTTTATGAAAAACCCTGCAGATTCAGCTAAAACATTCAACCATATGAATTAAGGGGTGCCACTGCAGATGTCTATCAGGAGGAAAAGATGGTGGACATTTAGGAAATTTAATTCTTGCAATTAAACTGGCAAGTAAAAGATGAAACAGAACAGAGCCTGGCTCTGAGTGGAATCCATGTATCTTCTTTCATTACCTGACAATTTTTGAAGACCAATGCCTTTTTCTTTTTTTTTTTTTTTTAGGCTGAGAAAGGCAAGAAAGATTTATTTATTTAATTATAGTTTATTTACACCTTTTTCCTTTTTTAAAAAAAGCAATATGTACTTTTAAAGTCAATTAAGTGATGGGAATTCCAAATTCCTTATGTATAAAATAAAGCTGGACTAGATGCCCACCAGGACTCCTCTGGCAATAAAAATACTTTTAGGCCTAAGAACAAGCCACCATTTCTTCCTTAATATTTGACTTTAGAATTATATGAAAATTGCTTCTTAACTATGATACAATAGAAACTAAATTTTTTAGGTGCTAACTTTCTCAGGAAATCTCTTTCCTCCTGAATAATGGTCCTGTCCCACAGGTCCAATCACTGAGATGACATGGGGACGCAAAGGAAGAACTTTTCTGTACTTTGAAGACTTAAGCAGAAGATTCCAAGCACTTAGCTATAAAGGGACATATAGGAAAATATCATTTGCATATTAAATCAAAACAGGTATAATTAAAAAAAAAAAAAAAACCTGAGTACATACTATTTCATTAATCCCACTGAGTTTGCCTGAAGCAAGCTTTGGTCTGGAAGCAGGTCTTGGAGGAGGGACAATGGTGCCTACAGAAAGAGGAGTTGGGGGCCTGGCTGGTAGGTAGAAAAAGAGAATTTGAAGAAAATCATTAGTATACAGCAATCCCTACATAAAAACATCCTACTATAGGAGAACAATTAAGAATCAAATTTCATTTTTCACTTCTTTTTCTTTAAAATGCAATTATAGCTATTTGTTGAAATGCTGGGAATCTACCAAATATGCTTTCTTAAAAGCTATCATTTGAATATTCCTAAAAAAGAGATTCAACTTTTCAATAAAACTGATACACATAATATAAATTGGATTTCTGTTTCAATTATTTATACATATAAAAATTAAATCTAATAAATTAACTGGTGAAAATAAATCAATTTAAATCACTTATGATGGAGCATGGTAATGTGAGAAAAAAGAATGTATACAAGTATGTGTAACTGGGTCACCTTGCTGTATAGTGGAAAATTGACAGAACACTATAAACCAGCTATAATGGAAAAAATAAAAATCATTATAAAAAAATTAAAAAAACTGAGGCATGGGGAACTAAGAAAAAAGAAAATCAATCAATTTAAGGCCTGAGGTCTTTAGTTTACTGCCAATATTTCTACTTTACAGTTATGCAAGATAAGCCTTTGAATCAACATCTTCAAAATAATAACATTAACTCTAAATAAAACACTTACCTTATTTAAACTTGTAATCTCACTTTTAAGTTGAACTACATTGTACCATTTTATGACAATCAAAAATATTTCTTTACAAAAAAATTTTCCTAAGTCACTACAGTTTGATATAAGCTTATCTTTTCCTAAATCTGATATAAATTTATCATTCAATATTTTTCAGTAGCATTTGCAAATGCTGCATTTTTAAAAATCAGAAATTCTAACCTCAGTATCCCTAATTAAAAATAACTCAGCATGGTAGAAATTAATGAATGAAATTCAAGCATACATCATCAAGAGTCACAAATGTATTAGCATAATTAAAGCAAGAGTAAAAAATGGAAGCAAATACATTTTCTTTTCTTTTGCTTTTTAGAGCCAAACTCCCAGCATATGGAAGTTACCAGGCTAGGGGTCAAATCATAGCTACAGCACACAGCATCTCAGGATCTGAGCCATGTCTGCAACCTACACCACAGCTCATGGCAACGCCGGATCTTTAACCCACTGAGCGAGGCCAGAGATCAAACCTGCATCCTCATGGATCCTAGTCAGGTTTGTTAACTGCTGAGCCACAAAGGGAAACTCTGGAAGCAAATACACTTTTATGATTTTTAAATTAGTTCATTAAAATGATCTTCAAATCCTTTTGGTCCACTGGAAAAGATGAGGTGATAGACTGAAGAATATAGTATGGGCAGGAAGAAATGTATTTCAGTAAGTTCCACAAGTTTACAGATGTGCAAAGTTAAAAAATAGAAGAATGGGCCTAAGTATGTACATGGGGAAACAAACAATAAAGCAGAGGGTTCTGGGTCAGCACTGGAGGGATGGAGGAGTAAAAGGAAGGAGCATGGAGGTGGGAGAAGAGAAAAAGGTAGTGACAGGAGTGAAAGTAAAGGCAAAGCATCATTTAGAAAGGGGTATAGAATCATTTAGAAAGCAGATCATACGAAGAGATAAAAGATGCGAGCACAGTTCAGATTAACTGAAGAAAACAGTAAAAAGCTAAGAAATCAAGTTTAGATTCTAAGGCTGCTGCCTTCTTCCAGTCAGCACCAGCACTTTCATTCTGCACCCCTGCTTTACAACGCACAGTAGAAGATGGAGTTCCTGTCATGGCGCAATGGTTAAGGAATCTGACTAGGAACCATGAGGTTTCGGGTTCGATCCCTGGCCTTGCTGTGAGCTGTGGTGTAGGTCGTAGACGTGGCTCGGATGCTGCGTGGCTGTGGCTGTGGCGTAGGCTGGCGGCTACAGCTCTGATTAGATCCCTAGCCTGGGAACCTCAATATGCCGAGGGATTGGCCCTAGAAAGGCAAAAAGATAAACAAAAAAAAATGCACAGTAGAAATGTGCACTAACCTAAGGACTGCAACACTTCCCTATGCTGTACCATTTACTTTAAAGATATGTTCATTACCAATGAAACCAACACTGACCAATACTCAAGTTATTTCAAGCTTGTGAAAGAGCTTAACATAATAACATTTACACCTGAAGCTTCATTACTGAGCAAGAGGCCTGTTCAAATAGCATTTAGATTGACTCCACCAAGCCTGGTAGAAGTGTTAAGTTCAGCTTCTGCAGATAATCAAAACTTGTTTTTTGATAAATGCTAATAACAAGGAGTTCCCATTGTGGTACACTGGAAATGAATCTGATTAGTATCCAAGAAGATATGAGTTTGCTCCCTGGGCCTCAATCAGTGGGTTGGGGATCCGGCGCTGCCATGAGCTGTGGTATAGGTCGCAGACATGGCTTGGATCTTAAGTAGCTGTGGTGTAGGCTGACAGCTATAGCTATGATTTGATCCCTAGCCTGGGAACTTCTACATGGCTTGGGAGCAGCCCTAAGAGGCAAAAAAAAAAAAAAAAAAGAATAACAATACTAACAACATGTGTATAACAAAACAAAAATTATAAATGAATATTTCCATATGCCAATTATTTATTCATTTTGTCTTTTTAGGGCCACACCTGCAGCACATGGAGGTTCCAAGGCTAGGGGTCCAGTAGGAGCTGTAGCTGCTGGCCACAGCCACAGCAATGGGGGATTCAAGCCACATCTTCCACCTACATCACAGCTCACAGTAACAGCAGATCCTTAAGCCACTGAGCAAAGCCAAGTATTGAATCTACGTCCTCATGGATACTAGTCAGGTTCCTTAACCACTGAGCCACGATGGGAATGCCCATGTGCCAATTAGATACTGCTTTTAGAAGACTTAAGGAGATTACTTCAACTGTTCACAGGTTTAAGTATTTTAATTATGTTTTGTGGTGGTGGTGGAGCTCACTTCCAAGAAATGTCTACTAGATGCAGTATTTCAAGAAATATAGTGTCTTGTAAAGTATAAAAACAGTTGAAAAGAGCTCATTTAGATCTGCTCATACCATTTTTAATCTGAACAGAGACACAGACTAATCTAGAATGCAGAAGCAATGATGATGCAGAAGAAAAATCAGCAGTTAGCTTATTCTGTCAGTAGTCTTTCAGGGCATGTAATAATTATGGCAAAGGTTACTTTGGTCCTCAAAGACACAGCTGTTTTGTTTTGGTTTTTTGTCTTTTTGCCATTTCTAGGACCGCTCCCGTGGCATATGGAGGTTTCCCAGGCCAAGGGTCCAATCGGAGCTGTAGCTGCCAGCCTACACCAGGGCCACAGAGCAACGTGGGATCCTAGCCGCGTCTGCAACCTACATCGCAGCTCACGGCAACGCCGGATCCTTAACCCACTGAGCAAGGGCAAGGGATGGAACCTGTAACCTCATGGTTCCTAGTCAGATTCATTAACCACTGAGCCACGACGGGAGCTCCCCAGAGACACAGCTATTGAAAGATCTCTTATGCAAAGTGTCAGGGAACTCAAAGGTATTTTCAGCTTTACAGTGCAATCTCTGGAATGCCTTCTTTGTTCCACTTGAGTCATTAATTTCTTTGGACACACCCAAGGCATGTGGAAGTTCCCAGACAAGGGATCGAACTCATACCACAGAAGGGACCCAAGCCACAGCAGTGACAATGCTGGATCCTTAACCCACTGAGCCACTAGGGAACTCCCTAGTCAGTAATGTAATAATTCACCACTAAAGGAAATCCAATGACTTTGCAACAGTGAAGCAAATGGAAACTTACTCTGCTCCCTGGTGGTGTCATTATAGCAGAAGAGCATAAAGAGCTGATAGAAAAGTGGAGTTCCTGTAGTGGCTCAGTGGTTAACAAATCCGACTAGGAACCTTGAGCTTTCAGGTTCAATCCCTGGCCTCGCTCAGTGGGTTAAGGATCCGGCATTGCCGTGAGCTGTGATGTAGGTGGCAGACAAGGCTCGGGTCCCACATTGCTGTGGCTCTGGCATAGGCTGGCAGCTGCAGCTCTGATTAGACCCCTAGCCTGGGAACCTCCATATGCCACACGGGAGCCGCCCAAGAAATGGCAAAAAGACAAAAAAAACAAAAAAAAGATCAATGGAAGAAGAAAGCAACTGAAACCTAGAGGTGAGATAGAACATGATGGAGGATAATGTGAAAAAAAGTATGTGTATATATAACTGAGTCCACTTTGCTGTATGGTAGAAATTGACAGAACATTGTAAATAAATTATAAAAAAATTTTTAGGCGTTCCCGTCATGGCTCAGTGGAAACAAACCTGACTAGCAATGAGGATACAGGTTGGATCCCTGGCCTCACTCAGTGGGTTAAGGATCCAGCATTGCCATGACCTGTGGTATAGGTCACAGACGCGGCTTGGATCCTGCACTGCTGTTGCTGTGGAGTAGGCCGGCAGCTACAGTTCTGATTTGACCCCTAGCCTGAGAACCTCCATATGCCGCAGGTGCAGCCCTAAAAAGACAAAAAAAAAAAAATTAAAGAAAATTGTAGAACTAAAATATAAATCTTTATAGCCAGATAGTTCTTATTCAGGTTCATATTATTTTACTCAAATCTAGAAAAATTTAGTAATACATGGAACAAGAACATGAACTCAAGCTCTATATATTAACTGAGGAAAATAATTACGAAAATAAGAAACTTAAAATACCTATGAGAAAAATTTAAGGTTCAAAAGTATATAAAGGCACTGGGGTTCCTGCTGTGGCACAGCAGATTAAGAACCCTACATAGAGTCCTTGAGGATGCAGATTTAATCCCAGGCCTCGCTCAGTGGGTTAAGGATCTGGCATTGCATCAAGCTGCGGCATAGGTCGCAGATGTGGCTTGGATCCAGCATGGCTGTGATGGAGGCCAGCAGCTGCAGCTCTGATTCAACCCTTAGCCTGGGAAATTTCATATGCCACAGAAAAAAATGTATATACATATATCTGTGGGTTTATGTATATATATGTGTGTGTGTGTATAATATAAAATATATATATAAAGCCAGAATTATTCTTGTTTTCCAAGAGGAGCAAAATATAATGCTAACAGTCAGTAAAATTCTAAAAAGATTTGACCAAGTGTCAGCATGGTGGTGCTATATTCATGTGTTTCTCAACAAACTAACTAGTGCTAAAACTAAAAACTGTCATAAGAAGAAAGATAAGTCAGTGTTTGAGTTATTATAAAAACCAGCCTTGGAGTTCCTGTCGTGGCGCAGTGGTTAACGAGTCCGACTAGGAACCATGAGGTTGCAGGTTCGGTCCCTGCCCTTGCTCAGTGGGTTAACAATCTGGCGTTGCCGTGAGCTGTGGTGTAGGTTGCAGACGCGGCTCGGATCCTGCGTCGCTGTGGCTCTGGTGTAGGCCAGCGACTACAGCTCCGATTCAACCCCTAGCCTGGGAACCTCCATATGCTGCGGAAGCGGCCCAAAGAAATAGCAAAAAGACAAAAAAAAAAAGCCAGCCTAATATTTTTCAAAAGATAATTTTATGGGCTTTGTAAAAGTGACAACTGCTCAATTAATCCATGGGTACAGAAGAAATAGTCTATTCTAAGCACTTATCAAAGGAAAGGCATATATATTTTATATTAAATTTTATATACATATATACATTTATTTATACATAAATTATATATATATTATAGTCTATATAGTAGAAGAAGCAACTGAAACTACTTGTGTACCAAACTCTAAGCATGCTTTTTAAATATAGAACAACACTGGAAGGTTTAAAATATCAGTGACTAACTGGTAGGAATTACTTTCTTAGACTGCTTTAGCTGAGATGGGGTCATTAATGAATTAAGATTCTGAAAAGGAAAAAAGAGAGTAGGTAATAATCTGACTACCTGGCCCTTGCTAAAACGTGAAAATGCATACATGTGTAGATGTTAAGGGAGCCATGCATTGCAAAAAGAGGTGGAAGAAAATTTAAGACAAAATGCCTATTTCACCATTTCACTTAGGGCCAGTCTTACAAAACAGGAGATTCACCATAATGCATTCACCAGTTTTATCAAAAATTATATTCTGTTCAAGTGAAGACAACAGTAATCACTGCAAAGCAGAATGTCTCTTTTCAACATCACTAACATTCTTTGAAGGGCAAAATAATTTGACATTAAAAATTTTTTATTATAGTTGGTTTACAATGTTCTATCAACTTCTGCTATACAGTAAAATGACCCAGTTATACATATATACATATAAATTCTTTTTCTCATATTATCTTCCATCATGATCCACAAGTGATTGGACATAGTCCCCTGTGCTATACAGCAGGATCCCATTGCTTATCCACTCCAAACACAGTAGTTTGTACCTACTAACCCCAAACTCCCAATCCATCCCACTCCCTCCCCTTCCCCCTAGGCAACCACAAGTCTGTTCTCCATGTTCCATGAGTTTGTTTCTTTTCTGTAGACAGGTTCATTTGTGCCATATACTAGATTCCAGATATAAGTGATATCGTATGGCATCTGTCCTTCTCTTTCTGACTTAGTTCACTTAGTATGACTCTCTAGTTCCACCCATGTTGCTGCAAAAGGCATTATTTTTTCTTTTTTATGGCTAATTTGACATTTTTCAGACTAAATAAAAAGGTTTTAAAAGGCAAACCAACATAAATTTAAAAACAAGCAAAAGTTTTAGTTTTACCTACCAAACATCAAATGACAACTAAGTGAAAGTATATCATTTTTTTTACTGAAAGTTTAAGTGATATAGATAAAACAGTCTTTAGATAGGTAGCAAGAGGCAAAGAGTACTTTTTTGAAAAGAAAGAGACTGTGCTAAAGAAAACAGTGAGAAACAATGGGTGGAGTTAAGAAGAAACTTCCATATAAATAAAACCTCTGTGATAATGTGAAAATTTTTAAGATTAAAAAAAATAATAATTAAAAAACACTGCTTAGGAGTTACTGTCATGGCTCAGTGGTACGAACCCAACTAGTGTCCATGAGGACCTGGGTCTGATCCCTGGCCTCGCTCAGTGGGTTAAGGATCTGGTGCTGCTGTCAGCTATGGTATAGGTTGCAGATTCAGCTTGGATCTGGCATTGCTGTGGCTGTGGTGTAGACTGGCAGGTGCAGCTCTGATTTGACCCCTAGCCTGGGAACTTCTATATGCCCTAAACAGCAAAACAAACAAACAAACAAACAACAAACAAACACCACTGCTTAGGACCCTCTTCATTCTAAAAACAAAATATGACAGTATTCTGACTTTTTACTAAACAAAAAAGGAACTTAACACAACTTTAGTTTTTCCTATACAATTACTTATAAAATCCATCAGTAAGATTAGTTTCCTAAAAGTAAATAGTAACAAATGCCAACTGAGAAAGGCTATAATGCCACTTCAGAATATGTTCAATTATCTAATGACTGTTTCTTGCTGTTTTACAAGTATCAGGTGCAGATCACCTTCTCTTCCAACTGGAGTTCCCATCATGGCTCAGCAGTTAACGAACTTGACTAGCATCCATGAGGACACAGGTTCGATCCCTGGCCTCACTCAGTGGATTAAGGATCCGGTGTTGTCGTGAGCTGTGTTGTAGGAAGCAGATGCGGCTTGGATCTCACGTTGCTGTGGCTATGGTGTAGGCCAGCAGCGACAGCTCCAATTGGACCCCCGGCCTGGGAGGGGCTCCATACGCTTCGGATGTGGCCATAAAGACAAAAAAACAAAATAAATAAATAAATAATTCCCAACTGTTTCAGGTTAAAGCTGTCTAAAACCCATGTATAATTTCTTTTTAAAATATTAGTTTCTAAACACTCCAATTTTAAATACCAGCACTTATATTTTATTACTAATAGTAAAATGTTTCAATATGCTTACTGTTTTGTTAATCTGCCAGACTATGACGAATAGAACAAAGATTTTGGAATTATTAAGATCGATCCAAGTTTAAGGAGTTCCCTGGTGATTCAGTGGGCTACAGATCTAGCATCCTGAATGCACTGGCTCGGGTCACTGCTATGGTGTGAGTTCGATCCCTGGCCCAGGAACTCTGCATGCCAAGGGCAGGGCCAAAAAAAAAAAAAGATCCAGGTTTGAAACTATGCTTCATTTCCTAGTTACATGGTGTTGAGAAAATCCTGATCATCTTGGAGCTTTACTTTTTTCATCTATAAAATAGGGACAATAAAAAGGACTTTATGTAGCAGTTAATGAGCTGAAGTCAAATAGAATGTACACAGATCTCAGCAGAGACACAGCAGGAACTTGATTCCAGTTTTCTTCCCAACATTCCAGAACTTCCTTTACCCCAAATACAGCATTTCTGAAATCTCAGAGAAGGTTGAATATCAACTTCAAGTGATTTTATTTTCTTTTTGAACAAGGAGTTTTATCAAACATGCTTTGATTACTGACTAGTGGGATTTTACCTTTTGAAAGAAAAGAGAAATTTAATATATTCTTGCCAAAAGAACAACTAAAACACACTATTCAAGTTCTTTCATGTATTTCTTAGCAAGCGCTAAAGCCTTTCAGGAAAGCAGTTTGGTAATAAGTATTAATGGGCATATCTTGTGATTCATAAATCATGTAATGATAAATTATTATAAGGATATGAGACATATGAACAAAGTGTGTTTTATCCATAGATATCCATAATATTAGAAAATTAGATGCAACTTGAATGTCCATCAAGAATGGACTGGTTGGGAGTTCCCGCCCATGGCTCAGTGGTTAACAAATCCAACTAGGAACCATGAGGTTGCAGGTTCAATCCCTGGCCTCGCTCAGTGGGTTAAGGATCTGGCATTGCCTTGAGCTGTGGTGTAGGCCATCGGCTACAGTTCTGATCAGACCCCTAGCCTGAGAACCTCCATATGCCGCAGGTGCAGCCCTAAAAATAAATAAAAAAAATAATAACTTTTTAAAAACAAAAACAAAAACAATGGACTGGTTATGGAGTTCCCATTGTGGCACAGTGGAAACAAATCTGACTAGTAACTACGAGGTTGCGGGTTCAAGCCCTGGCCTCACTCAGTGGGTTAAGGATCTGGCGTTGACTTGAGCTATGGTGTAGGCCAGCAGCTACAGCTCTGATTTGACCCCTAGCCTGGAACCTCCATATGCCACAGGTGTGGCCCTAAAAAGCAAAAAGACAAAAAAAAAAAAAAGAAAAAGAAAAAAGAAAGAAAGAAAAAAACGTACTGGTTATATTAATGCACATCTATACAGGTGAATAATTATTATTTGGGTACTCATACAGAAATGATGCCTAGAAATAAATATATAAATAAATGAAAAAAACTGTTGTTTGATGACTTTTTATTGTTAAAAGCCATAGGGTCTTTAAGCTAACAAAATCAGTATAAAATCACTTTATCTGGTAACATGCCCAAGGACAAGTTAAAAAAAAATTCTGATCATTAAGTACAACATACAGGAAGTCCCACTGTGGCACAAGGGGATCGATGCGTCTCTGCAGTGCCAGGACACAGGTTTGATCACCAGCCCAGCACAGTGGGTTAAAGGAACCAGAGTTGCTACAGCTGTGGTGTAGACCACAGCTGCAGCTCAGATCTGATCCCTGGCCCAGGAACTCCAAAAAAAGAAAAAAAAAGTACATTATACAAGAAATGAATAAATCAGTTAGAAAAAAGTACTGCATTACTTTACAGTTAAATGAATATACACACACACACATATCTATATTTACCTGAGGAGGAGGATGAAGTTAGTGAAGCTGAAGATGAATCAAGAGATGGTCCAAACAGGGGGTCCCAAGCAAGCAAATCACTGGCCCCCTTCCTACCACAACATTTTAATAATAAAGATTTCAGCAAATTAATATTTTAATAGTAAAAATCTAATATTTGTTAACCTACTATAAGCAGAACCTATAATAACATTACGCAACACTTTTAAGAGAGAGTAGAGAAGATAATCCCCACTGATTAAATCTTGTTAAACTCTTAACAGTTTTAGGGGCTATCAGAATGGAAATGATTTCAGTTTTATACATGAAAAGCAGCACAGAGAGTCTAAATGAGTTGCCTAAGGACACATAACCAATTAATTCTACAGCAGTGTCAGGTCTGCTAAATCACATCTAACACCCAGTTGAATAGAAAATTTCTTAAGCATTATGAAATCAGGTAGAAATTTTATAAGACCATATTATTTTCAAAGATGAAGAAAAACAGCCAAGGATTTTCTTTTTAAAGTACTTTTTAAGTACAGGACGGTGACTTGAACATCTATAATAACTTCAAAGGTCTGATCACTGCAGTAGATCATGCATACATGGAATTTCTCCCTAGATAATCCACTGCCTGGGCCACTAAGGTGGTCTAGCAAAATGTTTGTGTCATACATGCCTACACAGTCATAGGTTACCAAGATTATAGATGAATTGAAAACATCAACATTCGAGTTTCAAGAACTCAACATGCTGCATAACCAAAGATTTTCCTCCACTGACCTCTTGGAATTCACTTGACTGGTTACTCTCAGGATTCAACTCTTGGCTCTTTACTACATAAGTCTTTCTCTTTTTCATTTTAGTCATACCCTTTTAAGATCTTAACATGATTTCTACCACCACCTCTTTTTTTTAAACCTCCCCAACTTTACTGAAGTATGACGACAAATAAAAACGGTATATATTTACGGCATGAAAAGAAAATTAATCCCCATTTTAAAATAATTTAATGCATCAAACTACCATTACTTAAAATATTTTTCTAAATCTTAGAAAATAGACCCACTGTAATGGAAATATTACAATTATCTATAAACAGAGTCTAGTATCTCAACATGCACTCACATGGAAGCACACATCTATGATAAAGTCCAGAATCAAAACTGCATAAATAATTCCTAAAAACAAAAGTCTTAGAACACTAAACATATCTTTAAAATGATAAATCAGGAGTTCCTGTCGCAGCTCAGTAGTTAGCGAACCCGACTAGCATCCATGAGGACAAGAATTTGATCCCTGGCCTCACTCAGTGGGTTAAGTATCCGGCGTTGCTGTGAGCTGTGGTGTAGGTCGCAGATGAGGCTCAGATCCCGAGTTGCTGTGGCTGTGGTGTAGGCTGGAGGCTACAGTTCTGAATAGACCCCTAGCCTGGGAACCTCCGTATGCTACAGGTACCCTAAAAAAAGACCAAAAAAAAAAATGGTAAGTCAAATGAATACCACCACGGTGTTCAATTAGTGCCTAGCTTCAAAGTTTCCATTTTAGGAGTTCCCGTCGTGGCTCAGTGGTTAATGAATCTGACTAGGAACCATGAAGTTGCGGGTTTGATCCCTGGCCTTGCTCAGTGGGTTAAGGATCCGGCGTTGCCATGAGCGGTGGTGTAGGTTGCAGACATGGCTCGGATCCCACGTTGCTGTGGCTCTGGTGTAGACCAGCAGATACATCTCCAATTAGACCCCTGGCCTGGGAACCTCCATATGCCGCAAGAGCAGCCTAAGAAAATGGCAAAGAGACCAAAAAAAAAAAAGTTTCCATTTTAAACTATTCATTTAATTAAATCTACTTTTACTCATACCAAAAACATTTAAAGAAAGTATCTTATTGATAACTACAGAAGTGAAAAAAGACCAATGCAACACTGGCTTAAAATAGATATATATATATATATTTTTTTTTTTAAGAAGAAATGGCAATGTGTCTTCTAGAACTCTTCCAACTTAAGATACTTCTTCATTTTGAGGTTCATAAAGCATATAGTCTATTTTACAAGGTCACAAGCAAAACAGAAGGAAAAACAATGAGAAAATTTCCATGAAAATAATTAGTTGAAATATAGACATGTATGAATTTGGGATACTACCATTTATTTAGAAGAAGTGAGGACACCAAAGCGAAATACAGCTGAATTGATTTTTAAATTATAATTATTATAAAGAGAAATACTGTCAAATGAGAAATAATTTAAAACATCTAAAAACTCCACATCAATGTTTCACAGCCTAGGAAACAGGATGACTATAAACACTCTACTGAGAAATAAAACTGCAGAGATAATAAAACTCTCTAGAAAAAAGAACAAAAGAAGGATATTTAAAATTTAAACGTAGTGCAGAGGGAAGGATAAACAGGTGGAGGACATAAGTTTTTCAGGGCCATGAAGTTATTATGTATGATACTATAATGGTGGACACATGGCATTATCCATTTGTCAAAACTCATTGGATATATAACACCAAGAGTGAATCCTAGTGTAGACCATAGACTTTGGGTGATAATGACATGTCAATGTAAGTTCATTAATGATAACAAATGCGTTACTCTGGAGGAGGGTGAATTCTGGTAGTGGGGGAGGTTTGGCACATTCAGAGTCAAAGTGAATATGCAAGAAAACTGTACCTTACACTCAATTTTGCTGTGAACCTAAAATTTCTCTTAAAAATGAAGTCTATTTAAAACAAATTTTTCTAATGTGGAACTTACTCATTGGATGCAGATGGCTTAGATTTTGTTAACTCTTCACCTAATTAAAAAATTGAAACATTAGAAAAAAAATTAATTATACAAGTAACAAAATATCTTAATGTAAAGGAAATACTACACATATATCATAGCAATCTATGAACAATTTTTAAATTCTGGCATTAATAACATATAGAAACAATTATGAAGAAAAGGAAAATAAGCCTTTAATAAGTTTTCTACCACGCCTAAGAATATTAAAACAATAGCTAAATTTCTGCTAAATCTTTATTTCTGCTATATCTTTGATAAAATCAAGTCAGGAGTTACCGTTGTGGCTCAGCAGAAATTAATCCAACTAGTATCCATGAGGATGTGGGTTCGATCCCTGGCCTCGTTCAGTAGGTTAAAGGATCCGGCATTGCTGTGAGCTTTGGTGTAGGCTGGCAGCTGCAGTTCCAATTCAACCCCTAGCCTGGCAACTTATATTTGCCGCGGGTGCAGACCTAAAAGAAAAATGAAAAAACAAAACAAAACAAAATCCTCAAGTCAATTAAACTATCACATTAAAATGCTGTTTCAGAAAAACAAAACGGGGCTGCAACTTTAAAAATTAGAACAAATGTTTAAATACTTATGTATTACTCAAGAATTTCAACTGATGAATTATGAAAGCATTTTTCAAGCTCTGATATCATTAGTCATTATTTTACTGATCAAAAATAGTTATTAACTCTTGAAGGACACTCCATTTTGAAAAATAAATTTTTTTAACATCCTAGAGCAACAGTCTACTTTACAGACGGTCTGTTTTGCTACCTTTCGCATGTGTAACATGAATCACTTCGTAAGCAACTGGTACACAGAAGAACAGCACCAGTTATGACAAAAGTCCTGCTGGTTCATAAGCAATTTTCACTGCACCTTAATGTTTCGCATCACCAAGCAATAACTGATGAATGAAAAACCTATCAACATGGGTAAGTGCAGCAAACTATAAGGAATACCACAGTGTACGTGAAGCCCACTCACATCACATTCTCCCATTTGTCTCAGTTTGGCCATTTGTTTTGCCTCAAAGTGCTGATTATGGTATTCTTCATCTTTCCCCTTTTTGCCCTCATCTTCATAACTCAGTAGCCCCCTTTTATACTCATTTCCCTCACATCCCCTGTCATCAAGCTACAAGCTACTTAGCATTTCTTTTTTAAAAGTAAAATCCTGAGTTCCCATCGTGGCTTAGGGGTTAACGAACCTGACCTGCATCCATAAGGACACGGGTTGGATCCCTGGCCTTGCTCAGTGGGTTAAGGATCCGGCATTCCCATGCTGTGGTGTAGGTCACAGACACAGCTCGGATTTGGCATTGCTGTGGCTGTGGTGTAGGCCGGCATCTACAGCTCCGATTGGACCCCTAGCCTGGGAACCTCCATATCCCATGTGTATGGCCCTAAAAAGACAAAAAGACACACATGCAAAAAGTAAAATCCTACTTTTAGTTTGGTATTTATTATGAATTTAATAGGGCTTTTCAACTGTGCTAGAATTTTTAATTACAACTGCTGTGATAGTTTTCATTATGAACTGTGCTCACAAAATTGCACAGTTTTTGAGTGGATTATCTCAACTCTATTTTTCCCACAACTCTTGTTTAATATGTGATTCTGCAAATGGGGTTAACACCTCAAAAACGTTTTTAGTATAATGAAGTTATTCTACCCAAAACCCTATAACAGAAATTGTAACTGTGATATGACTTAAAAATAGATTGAACTAAAAACTCATCTTAAAAGTGCCTTTTGGCTCATGAGGAAGAGTTATTATGCCAGTTAAATATGCTTTTATATGCTTAAACAGAAACTAATCTTTGGTTTTGTTGATTTCTGAAAAATGTTAGTCATGTATTAAATTTAAGGCATATCTCAAAACTGAAAGAAATAATACAGATAAATGGTCTTCTGTGGTAAAATAAGTATCCTTCTACTCTGGCATTAGGGCTCATGATGAGAAAAGACCATTTCGACAGATGACATGATACTATACCTAGAAAATCGTAAAGACGCTACCAGAAAACTGTTAGAGCTCATCAATGAATCTGGCAAAGTCTCAGGATACAAAATTAATATACAGAAATAACCACCTTTCTACATACTAACAACGAATGATTAGATAGAGAAATTAGGGAAAGAATGCCATTTACCACCACATCAAAAAGAATAAAATAAGTAGGAATAAGCCTACCTCAAGAGACAAAAGACCTGTACTCTGAAAACTATTAAGATGCTGATGAAAGAAATACAAGATGACACAAACAGATGGAAAGACATACCATGCTCTTGGATTGGAAGAATCAACATTATCAAAATGACTATACTACCCAAGGCAATCTACAGATTCAATGCAATCCCTATCAAATAACCAAGGACATATTTCACTGAACTAGAACAAGATATTGTAAAGTTTGTATGGAAGTACATAAAATCTAGAATAGCCAAAGCTATCCTGAGAAAGAAAAATGGAGCTGGAGGAAATCAGTCTCCCTGACCTCAGACTATACTACAAAACTATAGTCATCGAAACTGTATAGTACTGGCACAGACACAGAAATATAGATCAGTGGAACAGGATAGAGAGCCCAGAATTAAACCCACTCACCTGCAGTCAACTAAACTATGGCAAAAGAGGCAGGAATATACAATGGAAAAAATAGTCCCTTCAGTAAGTGGTGCTGGGAAAACTGGACAGCTCCATGTAAAAGAATGAAATTAGAACACTTCCTAACACCATACACAAAAATAAACTCAAAATGGATTAAAGACCTAAATATAAGACTGGATACTATAAAACTCATAGAGGAAAACATAGGCCAAACACTCTCCAACATAAACCACAGCAATATCTTCTCAGATCCACCTCCTAGAGTAATGACAATTAGAATAAAAATAAACAAATGGGACCTATTTAAACTTAAAAGTTTCTGCACAGCAAAGGAAACCCTAAATGAAATGAAAAGATAGTTCAAAGAATGAGACAGCTCAAAGAATCACAGAAAATATCTGCAAATGAAGCGACTGACAAGGGATTTATCTCCAAAATTTATAAACACCTTCTGTAGCTCAATTCCAAAAAAACAAACAACCCCATCAAAAAATGGGCAGGAGATCTAAATAGACAATTCATCAAAGAAGACATAGAGATGGCCAAAGAACACATGAAAAGATGTTCAACATCACTCATTATAAGAGAAATGCAAATCAAACTACTGTAAGGTACCACCTTACACCAGCCAGAATGGCCATCACCAAAAAGTCTACAAACAAAAAAAGCTGGAGAGGGTGTGGAGAAAAGGGAAACTTCCCACACTGTTGGTGGGAAAGTAAACTGGTGCAACCACAATGGAAAATAGTATGGAGATTCCTCAGAAAACGAAAAATAGAATTACCATTTGATCCTGCAATCCCACTCCTGGGCATCTATCCAGAGAAAACCATGACTCGAAAGATACATGCACTCCAATGTTTGTTGCAGCACTATATACAATAGCCAAGACATGGAAACAACCTAAATGCCCATCAACAGAGAAGTGGATCAAGAGGATGTGTACATACACACAATGGAGTACAACTCAGCCATTAAAAGGAAAGAAATAATGGCATTTGCAGCAACATGGATGGATCTAGATAGAAATTATGCTGAGTGAAGACAGTCAGACAATGAGACACCAACATCATATGCTATCACTTACATGTGGAATCTGAAAAAAAGGACACAATGAACTTCTTTGCAGAACAGATACTGACTCACAGACTTTGAAAAACTTATGGTTTCCAAAGCAGACAAGTGGGAGGAGGCTGGGGGTTTGGGATGGAAATGCTATAAAATTCAGTTGTAACGATCACTGTACAACTATAAATGTAATAGAATTCACTGAATTAAAAAAAATTTCTGTAATTACACAGGTTTAGGTTACAAGCTTAGCAAATCAGACTTAAAATAACCAATTTAAATATCAAACTTACTAGATGAATTCCGATTCATCTGCACCTAAAACAAAAATGCAAAAACTAAATGCCATTAAATAAATAATTTAATGTGTTATCATTTGGTAAAACGTTAATATTGGGACTCTAATTTTAAGTTGTTTTCAGTATATCTGCTCAATTACAAACTGAATTTATATTAAAAGATTACAGAAAAAACTTTCAGTAGTTTTTGTTTTATAATAAAAAAATAATATGTATACCTTTAATCAGTCCATGTTTTAAAATACTGATATCTATAGCAAGATACTACGACTTACTTGCTAATGTAAAAACACAAATATTTTGAAAATCAATATTCAAACATACAATGATTTTTTTCAAGTCAATATGAAAAATACAAAATCTTGCACTTACTGGGCTATGTCTCTAGCAGTACATGGAAGGAAAAAGAAAAACAAAGTGTTAAAAAATATTCATTTTATAATTTAAAATATCATATTTCCTTGCTCTAATAATCCACTATTCCTTTGTGAATCATATCTAAAATCTACATACTTTAAAAGGCACACACTGTTGGAGGGGAAAACAAGCTAAATAAGCAAACTGGGCAACAAAATATATTTTCTAGATCTTTTCAAACCCAGTATTAACAATTAAAATTTTACTGATTATTACTTAATTTCTGAATATGAAATTAATATGTGTTAACTCTTATTTTAAAAACAGAAAAGAGCACAAAGCATCAATTATCTCACTACCTCAAGGCAGATGCTTAACATTTTGATATATATTTCCTCTAGCCTTTTATTTATTTACATATATATTTAAAATTACTTATGCTCTTACACAATAAAAACTTTTTAATGTTTTTACAACTTCTTACCTTATATATGTATATATATATATATACCATAATTTAATCTTGGTATTAATGTTAAATAGTAATGGTAGAATAAAATCTCATTCCAGAAATTTCTTTTTGATGGAAAAAACAGTTTTAAAATTAAATTCTGGAACTGGGAGAAAAACAGTTTTTCCAAACAAATACATATAGATTGCTTAAAATGTATAATTAAATTATAATACAAAATGGTGAGAATTTTATTCTCCATTATCAAGAACAGACTTCAGAGTCCCCCTGTGGCATAGCAGGTTAAGGATCTGGCACTGTCACTGCAGCTCAAGTCACTGCTGTGGCTTGGACTGATCCCTGGCCTGGGAACTTCCACATGTTACAGGCACTACCAAAACAAAGAAAAAGAACTTATTCAATATTAACTACAGATAACTAAATCAAGATTCTAAGACATGCTTTTTTCCCATAGTTCAATGTTTCTGAATTTAAGAGTATGGCATCAATAGAAAGATCTACTATGGTGATTTTTTTTCTCCCTCATAAGTCAAGTTTAATAACTTAGAATTGAGGAATTAACCACTATTACTACGAATTCTTATCTTTGCCTTTTCTTATAGGAAAATGATGGAAAAACAAACATTAATTACAGTGACAGGGAGGAAAAGAAAAAAGCACAGATATAATTTAATCTTGAAATTCATTTTTATGGAATTCCCCTTTACATGAAGTTCACCAAAAAACTGGATGAAAAGCTAGTTTGAATTGGTAAAATTAGATGAGGAAAATATTAATACTGCCAAATCACAAAATTCTGCCCAAGACATATAGCTCTGTTTATGAAATATAACAAACAGCAGAAATAGTGGATTTTCTACATTTTTGTTTAAAACTTTTTCAAAAGGAAGCCAAACTTACATATTCGCTTGCCTGTATAAAAATTTTAAACTATATATCTCAATAAAACTGAAAAATTAGAAAGATTTCCTCATCCAACACGCTTATTAGTAAGTGATGTTTTAATTTTTTTTTTTTAATGGCCCTACCCATGGTATATGGAAGTTTTCAGACCAGGGAATGAATGTGAGTCACAGCTATGACTGGCTTCTTTAACCCACTGTGCTAGGCTAGGGTTCGAATCCATGCCTGTGCTGCAATCCGAGCCACTGCAGTTAGATTCCTTTTTTTTTTTTCTTTTTATGCCCCCACCTGTGGCATATGGAAGTTCCCAGGCTAGCAGTCAAATTGGAGCTGCAGCTGCCAGCCTACCACACAGCCATGGCAACACTGGATCAGAGCCACATCTGTGACCGATGCTGCAGCTTGCTGCAACAAAGGATCCTTAGCCCACTGAGGAGGTCAGGGGTCGAACCCGCACCCTTATGGATACTACATCAGGTTCTCAACCGGCTAAGCCACAACTGGGAACTCCTACAGTTGGATTCTTAACCCATTGTGCCACAGTGGGAACTACGAAGCGATGTTTTAACTTTTGTTAGTCCTAAAACTAACCAGATGGAGGTAAATGAGCTAAAAAACAAACAGAATAGAAACTTGCTTATTTTCTTACAGATATCGCTGGAGAGAGTGTTATATTTCCTATGGATACTTTTAATTCATCCAAGGAAGCCATCGTGTGATGTGAGTTATTTGGATGCATAGGTTTGATTTCTATCCGATACTTCTTTGGTTCTTCATCTTCAGAATCAGAATCACTAGATGAGTAGAAATGGTTCTCTTTGGTATGTGAGCATCAGTTAAAGAATTTAGTTTTTACATTATCTTAATGTACAACCAGGTTTTCACACTGATAAAAAGGACACAAAACACTTTTAAGAAAGAAGACGATCTCCCTCTGACCCACTGGCATAATAAACCTGAGTTCTCCAAAAGAAAAAGAAAGAAGATGTATTTTACCAAAAATGCAACTAATAACTTTTAATAACATGTCAAATAAAGAACATATAGGCACATTTTATTACAATTAATTAAAAATCTGAAGTCTTTATTAAATAAGATTTTGTTATAACTATCTACTTATATGCCAGCACAATCTATAAGAATATCCAGATGATAAAAGGATATCATTCTGATTTGCTTCTGGTTTTATACTGTAGCCTTCTTCATCTACATCAGGAATGTTCTACGGGGAAAAGCAAAAAAAAAAAAAAAAAAAGCTTTATTGTAACAATGACTTCAACTGCAAAAACATTAAAGGTCAGCAAAATAGCCTTAACTATTACTAAGGGGTTTTACTGTTTATCAAATATCAATACGTTAATAAAATTATTAACTGTAAGAAAATTATGTCTTTTTAATAAATTAGCTTCAAGTCACATTCCATGCTTCAGATGTCTGAAAGAGAAACGCCTTGCACAACAAACAGGAGAAACACTGAAAGGAAGAGAATAGGTGTTTGGGTAGGTGTGCCAGCAGTTCCATGGAGAGCCAATTTTCACCCAAATCTTCAAAGTGGAGAAATAAAAGCACAAGACTGTGTGTATTCAGGGAAGAGAGGTGGTAAAATCAGAGGACTGACAGCTTAAGAAAACAGAACTACATATCAAAAACATAAAACAAAAAACAGAAATAAAAAGACTACCAAGAAAATTTAAACTACACTAAAATACCCATGAGACTAGAAAAATTCAAGTTTGAAAATACATTCTGTTGGCAAAGCTGTGAGGGAATTTACTCTTATACTTTGCTGGTATAAATACAAAACAATACAACTCCTACTGGGAGAAACACAGCAGTATCCCAGAATTCTTTTTCTATCCCAAAGATACTCCCCACAAGAATTTAAAAATACATAAGCAAAAAAAAAAAAAAAAAAAAAAAAGGAGTTCCCGTTGTGGCGCAGTGGTTAACGAATCCAACTGGAAACCATGAGGTTGCAGGTTCGGTCCCTGCCCTTGCTCAGTGGGTTAACGATCCGGCGTTGCTGTGAGCTGTGGTGTAGGTTGCAGACGCGGCTCGGATCCAGCGTTGCTGTGGCTCTGGCGTAGGCCGGTGGCTACAGCTCCGATTCAACCCCTAGCCTGGGAACCTCCATATGCCGCAGGAGTGGCCCAAAGAAATAGCAAAAAAAAGACAAAAAAAAAAATAATAATAATAAATAAATAAA
Organism: Phacochoerus africanus; assembly: GCF_016906955.1. NCBI lineage: Eukaryota > Metazoa > Chordata > Mammalia > Artiodactyla > Suidae > Phacochoerus > Phacochoerus africanus. The sequence goes on along the minus strand of NC_062547.1, from coordinate 82,275,680 downwards.
TAAGAATACATAAGCAACAAAGGTTATTGACCAGAGGTTTTTGTAATGCAAAATCACAGGAAATTATTTAATGTCCAAGGATAGTTGAATAAACTATGCTATATACACTAAGTGAAGTACTATGCAGCTATATTTAAAAAAAAAAAAAAAAAAAGATGAGAAATGTTTCCATAAACTGACATTGAGTGACTGCCATACTGCTAACTGAAAAGAGCCAAGTACAAAAGAACATATGTAGTCTATCATCTTTTAAGCAAGAAAGAAGGGGAAATTAAAAAATATAGATATCTGCTTATCTTTATGAAAACAAAACAAACCACAAAAAAAACCCCAAACCACTGGAAAGATAAATCAGAACACAATAAAGCTGGTTACCTAAGAAGGAAAGGCAATGGAACAGAGGGGTTTAAAAGGGAGAGACATTTCTCTAAAAATGCTTTTGTGGGAAGTTCCTATCATGGCTCAGTGGTAACCAGCCCGACTAGTATCCATGGGGATGCAGGTTTGATTCCTGGCCTCACTCAGTGGGTTAAGGATCTGGTGCTGCCATGAACTGTGGTATAGGTTGCAGATGCAGCTTGGATCTGGCATTGCTGTGGCTGTGGTGTAGACTGGCAGCTGCAGCTCAGATTTGACCTCTAGCCTGGGAACTTCCATACACCTCGGGTACAGCCCCAAAAAAGCAAAAAAAAAAAAAAGAAAAATCTTTTGTGGTTATGTAAGAGAATATAAAATTTATGATCAAATGAATCAGAGAAAAAAAAATTTTTTTTTGTCTGTTGAGCAAGGCCAGGGATGGAACTTGTGTCCTTATGAATACTAGTTGGTTTCATTAACCACTGAGCCACAACAGGAACTCCAGAAAAAAAATATTATACACACATAAGCACATGCACATATACAGAGAATAGAACTGTTAAAGCAAATGTAGTAAAAAGTTAAAAGTATACAAGCATTCTTTGCACTATTCTTGTATTTTTGTTTGTTTGTTTTTTAGATTAGAATTTATTTTCAAATAAAACACTTCGGGTTTCTTTCTGGCTGCACTTGCAGCATCTGAAATTTCCCAGGCCAGGAATCAACCAAAGCTAGTGCAGTAACGACACCGGATCCTTAACCCGCGGCACCATAAGGCAACTCCTAAAACAATTTTTGAATGGGGGAAAAAAATGGACTGCCAAAAAAATGCCAGGGTTTACCAGTTTTATGTAACTAGGCAGCCAATATCCTTCTACTGGTAAAGTTTGCTATTCTTCCTCCAATCCCCTGCTAAAGCTTAGCAAGAAAAATGCGACAGATTGTTAAGCTCACAGGCATAACACAAGGTTGACACAGCTATACCCTTCAAGCTGAACAGTCTAATGCAGCCAGCAGTGAGTTAACAGAGTGGATTAAAATCCAGAAGTAAAAAAATCTAACATAGGGTAAAGAGCAGCTTCCACAGATAAAAAGATGACAAGTGATACAGTTATGACCCTACAAGTAGAACACTTTCTTTGAGTTCTATATGTTACTTGCTAATATGCAAATAATACTTTAAAATACTTAAAAAATAAAGAAATCTTGCCAAATGTGGATTCATTAGAAGTCAGAATTTTAAAAAGCTTTTTTAAAAAATGATTTTTATTTTTTTCCATTATAGCTGGCTTTATACTGTTCTGTCAATTTACTACTGTACAGCAAGGTAACCCAGTCACACATACATTCAAAAAGCTTTTTCAAAATACTTTATTTCTATTCCTGGTACCCTAGAAACATACCACATATTTAATCTCCCAGAGATCCTATCTAGGATCTGCTACTGATACTATTTTTAAATTTGCTTGCAATACAGTATATTGTATGATGTACTAATTTAAAATAATACTGAGCTGTTTTCTATAAGACAGAATAGACTACTTTCGAATCAAACTCCTGCAGATTACAACTATAAATTCTCGGTCAAAATAAACATAAACAACTATCTGAAGGTACTGAAGAGTGACCTACAGCATCCATTTAAAAGATATACAGGGAATTCCCTGGTGGCACAGTGGGTTAGGGCTCCAGCACTGCCACTGTTGTGGCATGGGTTAAATACCTGGCCCGGGAACTTCAGTATGCTGCAGGCACAGCCAAAAAATTTTTTTTTTTTTTGTCTTTTTGCTATTTCTTGGGCCACTCCCGTGGCATATGGAGGTTCCCAGGCTAGGGGTCGAATTGGAGCCGTAGCCACCGGCCTACGCCAGAGTCACAACAACGCAGGATCCGAGCTGCGTCTGCAACCTACACCACAGCTCATGGCAACGCCAGATCGTTAACCCACTGAGCAAGGGCAGGGACTGAACCTGCAACCTCATGGTTCCTAGTCAGATTCGTTAACCACTGCGCCACGACGGGAACTCCCAAAATTTTTTTAATTAAAAAAAAAAAAAAACAAAGTGATATGCTCCAAAATCTATAAATATATCAAAATGAAATTCTAAAAAAAGTTTCAAATAACCCAGAGGAGGGCAGGAAAATAAAATAAAATTCTAAAAGAGAGACAGACAGGCAGAGATATAGAGAAGCAAATAGAAAACAAAAAGTTAAATAGCAGACTTAAACCCCAACATGTCAATAATTACACTAAATGTAAATGGTCTAAATATAAGACAAGATTGGCAAAATGAATTAAAAAAGCATGACCCAACTGTATGCTACCCACAAGAAACTCATTTCAAATAAAACAGCATAGGTAGGTTGAAAGGAAAGGATAGAAAAAATATACCATGCAAACGTTAATTTAAAACAAAAAAGACAGTGACTTACTATTAGATAGAGCAGACTTTAGAAAAAAAAAAAAAATGACAGTGTCAGAGAGAGACATTATGTCCACACAAAGACCTGTACACACACCTGTTCAAAGTAATTTATTTCTAACAGCCAAAAACTGAAACAACTAAATGTTCTACAATAGGTGAATGGTTAAACAAACTCTGGTACATCTGCATCATGGAATACTACTCAGCAATAAAAAGGAATGAACTATTCATACATGCAACAATGTGGAATAATCTCCAGAAAATGTGCTGAGTGGAAAAAGCCAATCTCATAAGGTTACATACAATATGATTCCACTTAAATAACATTTCTGAAACAGCAAATTTATAAAAATGGAGATAAAATCAGTGGTTGACAGAGGTGGAAGGGGGGGTGGGGAATGGAATGAAAGTGGCTGAAGAGGGGCAATCAAAATGAGATCCTTTCAACAATCCAGCAATCACACTCCTAGATATTTATCCAGTTGATTTGAAACCTTATTTATTTATTTTTTTTTGTCTTTTGTCTTTTGTTGTTGCTGTTGTTGTTGCTATTTCTTGGGCCGCTCCCGCAGCATATGGAGGTTCCCAGGCTAGGGGTTGAATTGGAGCTGTAGCCACCGGCCTACGCCAGAGCCACAGCAACGCGGGATCCGAGCTGCATCTGCAACCTACACCACAGCTCACGGCAACGCCAGATCGTCAACCCACTGAGCAAGGGCAGGGACCGAACCCGCCACCTCATGGTTCCTAGTCGGATTCGTTAACCACTGCGCCACGACGGGAACTCCTGAAACCTTATTTTTACACAAAAACCTGCAGGCAAATGTTATGCAGCTGCTTTATTTACAATCACATAAAAGAAGCAACCAAACATCCTTCAGGAGTAAACGGCAGTGTATCTATAGAATGGGATACTCTTCAGTGCTGAAACAATGAATATCAAAGCCATACAAAGATCTGAATAAATTTTAAATGGATACAATATTCCTGATAAATGATCCAGTCTGAAAAGGCTATATACTGGATGATTCCATCTGTATGACATTCTGGAAAAGGCAAAAATATAGAGGTAAAAAACAGATCAGTGACTTTTAGGGATTTGAGTGTTGGGAGAGAGTTCAATAGGTGAAAGAAAGAAAGCTCCTTGGCCAATGGAAATGTTCAGTTTTGACTTGATCAGTATCAAAATCTTTTTTTTTTTTTGTCTTTTTGTTGTCGTTGTTGTTGTTGTTGTTGTTGTTGTTGTTGTTGTTGCTATTTCTTGGGCCGCTCCCGCGGCATATGGAGGTTCCCAGGCTAGGGGTCCAATCGGAGCTGTAGCCACCGGCCTACGCCAGGGCCACAGCAACTCGGGATCCGAGCCGCGTCTGCAACCTACACCACAGCTCACTGCAACGCCGGATCGTTAACCCACTGAGCAAGGGCAGGGACCGAACCCACAACCTCATGGTTCCCAGTCGGATTCGTTAACCACTGCGCCACAACGGGAACTCCAGAATCAAAATCTTAGTTATAATTCTGTAAGATGTTACCATCAGGAGAAATGAGATGAAAGGTACAGAGGACTTCTCTGTACTATTTTTGTAATGTTTTGTAAATTGAAATTATTTCAAAATAAAAAGCTTCTTGCATGTGTGCGTAAAAAAAAAAAAAAAAAAAGGCAATGATTCTCACTGTACCAGGTTTCCAATGCTAGAAGTATTCACAGAAACTTGATATTAAAAAAAATTTACATATCACCTGTTTACACCTTTGTCCGTTCAATCCATGGTTTCTGTATTAGGGCCCCACACTGCTGGAGCAGAGCATTAAGTCAAAAACAATGTGAACAAGAAAAGAGCAGATAACTTCACCCACCAATTTTAAAGGCAGTTTTTGTGGATAGTGGTGGTAGTAATTTAAAAAATATATATTAGGATAGAGCTCACATACCAATGGTATGTTTCTTAATCTCTCTGCAGAGGGGAAGTCTGCTAAAACTAAAAGAGCAATTTACACTTCCCTGGTCAACAAGATGTATAGTTCCTCAAAATAATTTTTTTCAAATTACATTCTTTTTAAAAATAACCAGAAAATGATGGGTAATTTCTCTACCAAAGTAACCTAATGATGTTTAAGTAACAGTAAGACTGGCATAAATAAAAAGATCATAAATAGGCCATAAATAAATAATAGACCATAAATAAGTAAACAAAAAATGAAAGCCTCCTTTCCCTGCTGACCATGACTGTAATCCTCTTCCTCAAAGGTAACCACACTTGGAGTTTCCGCTGTAGCTCAGGGGAAATGAACCTGACTAGTATCCATAAGGATGTGGGTTCAACCCCTTGCCTTGCTCAGTGGGTTAAGGATCAGGCATTGCCTGGAGCTGTGGAGCAGCCATGGCTTGGATCCCATGTTGCTGTGGCTATGGTGTAGGCCGCCAGCTGCAGCTCCAATTTCACCCCTAGTGTGGGAACTTTCATATGCCACGGGTGTGGCCCTAAAACACAAAGCAAAAAAAAAAAAAGATAACTACATTTCAATGTCTTCTAACTCATTCTTTTTAAAAAAAAAGAGAGACTATATAAAATACACACAGACACTTTTTGTTGGTGCTGTTGTTATTTTTATTTGCTTTTATGGCCACACCTGCAGTATATGGAAGTTCCCAGGCTAAGGGTTGAATAGGAGCTTGTAGCTGCTGGCATATACCACAGCCAGGGCAACACCAGATCTGAGCCACAACTGCAAACTACGCTACAACTTACAGCAACATCTGGACCCTTAAGCCACTAAGGAAGGACGGGGATTGAATCCACATCCTCACAGAGACAACACAATGGGAACTCCCATTTATATATTTTAAAAATCAATTACTTAAAAGATCATACTTGCTTTTATTTATTAAGTTTTTTCTATACCAACACAGAGTAACCTAGCTCTATAACATCTATTTCTTCAAGTACGTAATAATTTATTTAAACTATCCCCATTTTTATGGACGCTGTAATGTTTCCAATTTTTTGCTAACATAAACAATGTTGAAATAAACATCTCTGCCTTTTTTCCCTTCCCTTCTATATATGCATATATCTTGATCAAGCACACATATATATAAAATTCACACACACATATACACACACACACATATACACACACACTCACATGTACACACACACAAAGTTTGTGAATATAGCTAGGACAGTAAAGCCCTAGCAGTAGGACAGTAGAGTCAAAAGAATATACGTTTCTTATTCGGGGAGATATTGCCAAACTACTCACAAGACATACTGTACTAATTTACATCCCTACCAACAGTACAAGTGTATCAAAACTTTTGCCAAAATGATTAATGAATACAATAATTTCATTCTAATTTGCATCTGAATGAGACTACTATTTTGAACAACGTTTCTTATGGTTATTCAACACTTCTATTTCTTATGAAAATTGCCTGTTTTTATCCTAATACCCTTTTCCTACTGAGCCACTTTCTTACCTTTTAAACTTATTTGTATAAAATATTTCAAAGGAAAATAATTAGCCCTTTCTTAAACGTCTTACAAATACACTTGCCCATCTATCTTTAGTGATTCAAATCTTTCTGTGGTGTATTTCTCTAATTATATGTTTTCCATTTCTATACAGTCAAATTTATCAATCATTTATTATATGGCAGCAGAATTTTGTGTCCTCAAGAGATTTTTTCTAACCTTAAAAAAGTAATGACTAAAGTTCAAAACTGTTTGATATTGATCACTATAGAATAGTATCAATGAACTGAGAAAATTAAAAATATTCTATTTAAGGGAGTATATATAAAATAAAACATGAAGTATTAAAAGTTTTCATTCAATGCTGAAATCAAAATAATAAATGCTATAAATAATTCAGAAATAAAACACATGATGAACACTAAATTGCTAACTTTTTCATTAATTAGTAAAACAGGGCTATCAAAATAGGCAAGTGGTAAATGCTACAACTCCAAAACCAACATTCTGATTATTTTAAGCCTAGAGCTCAAAAGAAGTCTCTTTGTTTTCAAAATAAACTTAACAAATAGTAATTTTCTTATTTTTAAGTTGAAATATGAAACAAAATACTAGTTTTATCTTAACATAAAACACAATGTTTTATAGAATATGTAGGCCTTTATTTTGGTACACCAATATGCTGTAAAAGACCATAATGTTGGGAGCCAAAAGAAACAACAGTTATGCAAACAAGAACAATAAAGGAGACAGATAGCTTGCCTCTGGTATACTTATCAACATGACCAGAATCTAAGGAACAATTTGAAAAACATCTCTGTCTACATATTACTTACACCATTTGCTAAATCTCCTCTACCACTGTAGCCAAAGGGAGCTCCATTTGATGTTTCTTTCAATTATAAATAAATATATTTAAACAAGAAATATATAAAACAAAACAAAAGCATAGAAAAATACTAACCCTGGTTGCTATTTTTCCTGAATTAACAGCCTGTTAAATAAAACTCAAATATATGAACAGATAAAGCAGTATTTTAACAGATCTAATAATCAATCAGTAAGAGCACATGTTAAAATAAAGTTTATTTTGAAATCTGACATATTTCCCAAGAAAAAGCAATATGCCTATGGCACCATTCCAATTTTAAAAGTAAAATGTCCACTTTCAAAGGTAGTTAGAAATACCTTCTATTTAATAGGAAAGCATCTAGCAATATAAAGAAAAAAAAAATCTGTAAAATAATTTGAACAGTGAATTTATAATAACATGGTTAGTATTTTTCTTAAAAGATTTGTAAACAACTCAAGCCAAATATACTGGGCATTTCCTAATGAAAATAGCTAAACTATTTATACAAAAGTAAAATCTACTTACAAGTGAATCTGCATCAGGGCATTCCCTATTAAAACAAACAAAATATCAGAAATATTCAACTACTAGAACTATCTGGTAGGTATACTATATTGAAAGTGTTTACCTTAGTATTTACACATATAACTTTTATTTAAACTCCATAAAAATATTTAGAGAAATCAAATCATGAATACGAAAATATTTCAAATGATTTTATAATTCAAAGACATTCCCCTATATTCATATTAGAAGACAAAATAAAGTAGCATGTAAATGTTTTTAAAACTTTCAAAAATACTTCTTTTCCACGAATATGCACATGAATCATGTCAAGGAAGCTGTCAGTCCTACAAGGATTTCCAGTAGCTTTTAATCCTTTGGGTAGAGAAAGTAAAAAAATAAAAGCAAAAACAAACAAACAAAAACTTCCTTAAAGAAGAAAGTTTGGCTTTGAAAAAAGTCTGTATTTATATTTACTGGTAAATAATAGCAAATAACATTTTTAAATGAAAATGTTTTTAAACTTGTTTCCTCTGAACTAGTTTCCATAAGCTCATATATTATAGAAGTGAGATCACTTTTCTCCAAAAAATTAAATGAGTAGCTAGACTTCCAGTTGGAACAGTTTCTAATCTAATGTTAATATGTAGTTGAGCACTGATATTTTATCATTTAACTGATAAGCAAACACAAATTTGGATATAATCTAGTTAAAGCTATTATTTTCAAACTAAAACTAAAACATAAAAGACCAATGTTTTCAACTAACCAAACACACCCCCTATATACATATACACATATACAACTGGCTTGAGACAGTTAATGCATGCTGTATCAGATTCTGCCACTTTAGTAACAACCTGAAAACAGAGACATTAGGTACCCCTTAAGAGCCAAATGAACAATAATTTTTCTAAAAAAACACTAAATTAATAGGTAAGATAAACAGATAATCTGTATCAATCCAAAGACCAAGCACAAATTGGGAAAATCTATAACTTAAAGAACTTTGTTAAATAAAGATAGGATGAAAGAGAAATGAAAAAATGAAAAAAGAGGGAGATAATTCTGCTCTTAATTCAAATGGAAACACCAGGGTAAATGCAAACCCCATGTGTCTTTACATCCACTTAAAATTGAAAATATTGAAAAACAGCCTTCTCATTAGGTTATAAGGAATATTATATCACAAGGCTTCAGCATACTCTGAGGAAACGATACAGAAAAGCTACCACAATAAATTCAATCTTTATAGAAAATCAAGTCAATTACGATGTTAGAACATTTATACTTTTTTTTTTAAGATAAAGTTTAAATAAAAAAGTAAATGCAAAAGTTCCAAACCATTTCATTCTCTGGCTTTAAGCCAGCACTCTTCAGCCTTTGTGGTAAAGCACACTCATCTGTTTGCCTTCACAGTGTGCACTATGTGACCGGCAGATGAAGCCCCAGGAAGACCAGCTCTGAGCAGGACCCCTGGTACATGACTGCTGGCATTTCAAAAGGCTTTAGGCTATGAGGAGAAGCATGCCAAGAGCCTCAGGCATTTCAAGCAAAGTGAATTCTAACATTTTTCCTGCCAGAGTGCTGAAAGAAGGCGATCATGGTACAATGATTTAAGCATTGGGTTTCTGACCTAGTATTCTTATTGGTAAAAATATTCCAATATCCAAGTGACCTAATGATCATATTGGGAAATCACTGATCAAGAAAAACAATTTTAAAAATACGGAATATACAAAAATATTATAAGCTCCCTAAATGAACAGCTGTGAAAGCCATCAATATAAAATCATCTTAAGTCTTTGTGATACATAGTCACTAACAGATGAATTAGCTACATTCTAAAAATTTACTTACATGGGAGTTCCCGTCGTGGCTCAGTGGTTAATGAATCCAACTAGGAACCATGAGGTTGCAGGTTCGATCCCTGCCCTTGCTCAGTGGGTTAAGGATCTGGCGTTGCCGTGAGCTGTGGTGTAGGTTGCAGACACGGCTAGGATCCCGCGTTGCTGTGGCTCTGGTGTAGGCTGGAGGCTACAGCTCCAATACGACCCCTAGCCTGGGAACCTCCATATGCCACTGGAGCAGCCCTAAAAAAGGCAAAAAGACAAAAAAAAAATTACAAACAAATCAATTGTTTAGACCTCAATATGTACTTCCAATGTTGCAAAAAGAGATGAGGGTCCATTCCCTTAGCAAAATACCTGCCTTACAATGCTTAAAAAAAGACATTTGCAGGAGTTCCCGTCGCGGCGCAGTGGTTAACGAATCCGACTAGGAGCCATGAGGTTGCAGGTTCCGTCCCTGCCCTTGCTCAGTGGGTTAACGATCCGGCGTTGCCGTGAGCTGTGGTGTAGGTTGCAGACGCGGCTCGGATCCCGAGTTGCTGTGACTGTGGCTGTGGCCGGTGGCTACAGCTCCGATTGGACCCCTAGCCTGGGAACTTCCATATGCTGCAGGAGCGGCCCAAGAAATAGCAAAAAAAAAAAAAAAAAAAAGACATTTGCAGAAGAGACAGTAGCTATAGGCATATATACCATTTTGCAAATACTCTTATTTTGTTAACCAAAAACCACTAGGGAAGGGGAAAGAAACTGACATTCAGAATGGTAGCAAGAGTTTCTCCTCAGATGATAAGCATGTAACCAGGGAGGAGCCAAGAACACCCAAAGCACAAATTGTTCCCTTACATTGAAAATATGTGAGAGTTTTGCTGATTATGCTAGAGAAGCAGGGATTTTAAACAAATATTCAGTCAATGTTACTGGGTCAACAAATCATCCAAGACTTTTGATTAGTGCCCGCTTCAGTCTAAATGGGTTGAATAGGAGTTCCCATCGTGGCGCAGTGGTTAACGAATCCGACTAGGAACCATGAGGTTGCGGGTTCGATCCCTGTGCTTGCTCAGTGGGTTAACGATTCGGCGTTGCCGTGAGCTGTGGTGTAGGTTGCAGACGTGGCTCAGATCCCGCGTTGCTGTGGCTCTGGCGAAGGCCAGTGGCCACAGCTCCGATTCGACTCCTAGCCTGAGAACCTCCATATGCCGCGGGAGCCGCCCAAGAAATAGCAAAAAGACAAAAAAAAATTAAACAAAAATAAAAATAAATAAATAAAAAATGGGTTGAATAAATTAAGCAAAAAAAAGTTACTTTAATTCCAATTTGGCTCTGGTTAATCATGGCTCAATGATTCTCAATCCCAGGTGTGTAATAAGAATCACATGGGCTGAGTTCCCTGGTGGTCTAGTGTTAGGACTCAGTTTTCATTGCTGTGGCCCAATTCCTGGTCTAGGAACTACAATTCCACATCAAGCCACTAGTTTAACTGGCCTGAGGCAGGATCTGGCAGAGATATATTTATTTTAATTTTCCAGGCAGTTCTAATGTGTAGCCAAGATAGAAAACTTGATTTAGCTAATAATAGCTTAATTTCTTGCACACTATTTATACTTTGTATACCAATTTATTTTTAATAAAAGGTAAATGAAATTTATATACTTTCATCTAAAAATGACAAACTAGTATAAATATTTAAAATATGTTAGGGCTTTTTTTTCTCCCCCATTTAACATGTTTGACTTATGTACTCATATATCACCATGCTTAGAATTGTCTTGAAGGATCTGCATCAAATTGTTGACCATGGTGTTTTTCTTAGGGTATTAAGACGAACAATTTTTAGTTTTCTTTGTATTTTTGTTTAATTTTTTAAAACATGCATGTATCATTTTATAAAATAAGAGCATCTTTAAAGTTTCAAAGCTTACACCTTGAAATCTTAAAATAATAAGTTAATACTTTTAACTAAAACTAGAGAAGCTGGCAAATGTTTTTAGAAAAGTTTGTATAACACCTTAGACAGTTATTTCCAAAAGAATTTTTTCTTTTCAAATTCATACAAGAGCCCTTATTCTTATTTATAACAGAAATGGTATTGAAAATATTTAATATACTTACACAGACTCTGCATCCTTTTCCTTTTTAATTATTCCTGGTAAACCAAAAGTCATTCTTTTCCTTGGTTTTATACCTTAAAGATAAATATATATTGTTACAGAAATACAACTGTTCCTGGTAAGTGTATTAAACTTATGAATGCATCTTTTATCTTAACACATAATTTGTTGTTACTTAATTTGGATGAAAGAAATAAAAATATCAACTGCTAAACCCTAATATTTAAATCAGAGTCATAGATGGTTTAGATTTTTCTTACATTAATATAACATAGTCTGTTATTTACCAAAAAATTAAACAGAACATACACTTGACTGATTCACTTTTTCCCTCCTAAGTCTCTGATAAATCACATCAGGCAAAATATAAGCATTTTCAGATAGCTTAGAACTTCAAAACAGTACATTATTCCCTGAATTAGATTTTCTTGTAAATGCAGGTCAAATCATATTTCCTATATAGAAGGCCACAAAATATAAACATGTTATTTTAAATAAAAAGATGACACAACAGGAGTTCCCGTCGTGGCGCAGTGGTTAATGAATCCGACTAGGAACCATGAGGTTGCGGGTTTGGTCCCTGCCCTTGCTCAGTGGGTTAATGATCCGGTGTTGCCGTGAGCTGTGGTGTAGGTTGCAGACGCGGCTCGGATCCTGCGTTGCTGTGGCTCTGTGGCTCTGGCGTAGGCCGGTGGCTACAGCTCCGATTGGACCCCTAGCCTGGGAACCTCCATATGCCGCAGGAGCCGCCCAAGAAATAGCCAAAAAAAAAAAAAAAGATGACACAACAGATCCATTAACAGTATAACATGGGAAACTTATAATACGGTATTCTCTTGTCCAAATGTTATCTGTAATATAAATAATGCTGTAAGTGGACCCAACCATAAATGAGGAACAAATATCCTTCTTTTGCCAAATATGGCAGTTCTTCCTCTTTCTTCCACATGACAAATTGTTTTTTTAAAAGTCAATCATGCTATCAATTGTTAACAGAATTCAACACTGAACTAGAGGACATGTAACCTAACTTCTCACCTTATAGATGAAGAAACTCAAAAGGATAATTTGTTTATTTTTAATTTGGTATTATACAACTAGTTAATTACTACAGCCAAGATTATAATTCAGGTATCTTAGAATAAAGTACTTGCTTTCATGCAAAACTAGCTCCTTAAACTATATATCTGTAGAGCATGTTATAATATTTAAAAATAAAACATATTTTTATTCTCACAGTGTATTATTATAAACATCTTAAAATAAATTTTAAATTCCTTTACACCTTTGAAGAATTTTTATTTTTTTTAGGGCCACAAGCGCAGCATATGGAAGTTCCCAGGCTAGAGGCTGAAGTGGAGCTAAGGCTGCAGCCTACGCCACAGCCAAAGCCATGCTAGACCAAATTGCATCTGCAAGCTACACTACAGCTTATGGCTATGCTTGATTCTGAACCCACTGAGAAGGGCCAGGGATGGAACCGGCATCCTCATGGATACTAGTTGGGTTCAATTCCGCTGAGCCACAATGGGAACTCCCTGAAGAATTTTTAAAGTTTAAATACAGAGAATTTAAACAATTACTGCTCTTAGTCAAAAGTCTAGGCTTCAGAGCTCTTGAGTGCTCCAATAATAACCTCATGCACAAAAGCAAAATATCTCTACAAATTCTCACACACGTCTTGGAAAAAATAGAAGACTGCTTTCAAATTATTTCTAGCAGCTCACAAAGTGAGATACATAAAATATGACAAAAATTGCAGACATCTCTTGGGTTTCATACTATGAAAAACATCAATTTAAATAGGAAGGGTTGAGGACCCTTTCTCCAAGTCAAATCATCACCTATTTTGAATGACAGTAACATCAGCATTAATGCATAACCTTATTAATTACTGAAATGTCACCCCTTGTAGAATAAGCAGTATACATCAATACATAGTGATGAGTTTCATATTTATGACATTAGAATGTTTAAAGATGGCTATCAATGGAGAAAACAATCTCAATGTATATCTGAAAACAGACACATTTATTTAATCTTTAAAAGATATATATTCTAACACACTAACATTCCTTTGGGCAAACCTACTGTTTATTAAGTAAACATTAATATCTGAAGGCCTTCAAACCACATTCAGATTTTTTACGTCACTCCAAAGACATGCTAACACCAATGGACAGCAGCCCCTCTATCTGTTCAATAAACAAAAGCTCGCTGCCACACATTACAACTAGTCGACTTACCTTCAACTGCACTAGCAGGGTCACATTCTTCAAATTCAATAAGGCCTGGAAAAAAAAAGTACTAGTTAAAAAAAAAAAATCTGGTAGAAAACAATCAGATCAGATCCCATTACATCTTTATACCTGTTCCAAAAAGTGGCCCAGTGTTACCTAACAGTGTTACATAAACATCAGAAAATCATTTAAAAATCAAATGAGCCTAGGGAGTTCCCTGGTGACACAGTGGATTAAGGATCAGACACGTCACTATTGTGGCGTGGGTTAGATCTCTGGCCTAGGAACTTTCTCATGCCACAGGTGTGGCCAAAATTAAAAAAAAAAAAAAACCTAACAGTGAAAAAAACTGAGATTAGCCTATCATCATGATCACAATTTACTAAATACTCTTTATACAGAATACCGCAGAGTTGGAGAAAACAGATTTAACATGCAGTTTCCGCTTTCAAGAAACTTGCTGTACATACAGTTGAGAGAAAATTGTATCATAAGAGGCAGCTGCTGAATTCTTGGTTGCGCTGGTGGGAAGAACAGGAGAATCAAGGTAGTAAATACTACTAGAATGGAAGCCTGGGACCCCTGTCTCGTTCACCACTGTCAACTAGCAAATAATGCCTTCCATAAATATTTGCTAAATAAATAAATGAGTTAATTACATACTAGATAATGGTGATGCTCAATCATAACCCAGATTAACTATATAGCAGGTCAAGGAATTTGAACTGTAGTTTGCAGGCAATGGGAAGAGTTTTCATGTGAGAAAGTGAACACACACATCCCTGCAAAGTGGTCTTATAGAAAAATTAATTCAGCACTGCTATGAGGGATAGGCTGTAGAGAGGGAGATAATGATAAAATGGAAACCAGCCGAAAAAACAAAATAGTCCTGAAATGACAGGTCTGCTGAAACTAACCTTAAATGCTGTAATGTATGGTATATTTTATCCATAAAATACCAAATTATTTAGATACTAAAGTACCAAAAAGTATGGATTACTCTACTCAAATCTACCCAAAGCTAAATATCAGACTAAAACATTATGTCCCACCAGATTGTCATCTTAGCCTTGTTTTATAATATATAAATTTATACAAGTCCAGCATTTTTTGTGAAATAATTTTCTTTTGGTTGCGCTGTGGCACATGGAACTTTCTGGGCCAGGAAATCATATCTGAGCTGCAGGTGCGTCCTATACCAAGCTGCAGCAATGCCACAGGCTGCAGATAAACCCCCCACCCCCTCAGCAGCAACCAGAGCCACCAGAGAGACAACGCCAGATCCTTAACCCACTGCGCCACAGTGGACACTCCTGTGAAATGACTTTTAACTAATGGTAATTGGACAATGTGCTACATCAAGAAATTTTAAAATACAGCTTAAAGTAAAGAGTAGGTAATAGAGGGTTTCATTACTGCTCCTTCTGAGATGTTAAGCTTAATATAACTGTATAAATTTGTCACAGTTCTCATTGATCATTCCATCAAAGAAACCACTAATGAACAAGAAAAAAATTTCTCCTGAAGTAGGAACATCTAAAAATATTGGTTAAAATGTCCTTCTTGCCCCTAAATCGAAGATTTACTTCCTCAGTTCCAGGTTCTATTCAAATAGAGTGGATTAACATTTAGAGTAAGCAGAATAAAGAGTCAGAAATGTGAGTTGGTAAATAAGGCCCTAATCAATTAACTAGCACTATCTTATCTATTTGGGGCAGTCTTATGATATATATCATATGGCTTAAAAAACAATTACACTGAACACTTCCATCCAAGAAATTCTTAGTCAGAAAAAGGCCTAATTAAAATTTTGAGGACTTCCAAGTCCCTTCTGTAAACCTGGAAGCTAAGAATTCATTAGACAAAAGGTAATGAGCTTGTTCTTAGAATCTTTTAAAGACCTATATTAACTGTTTACAAAGAGATGAGAACTGAAAAATCAGTAAAGGTAAAGAATTTTAGTAGTATGTGCATCTGATAAACAGCAACATTTTGTTTGGTGTAAAAATCATAAAGAATGAAAAGTATGTACCTAAATTACCAACAGCTTAATGTATATTATTAGTTTTATCACGTACTAATAAAGCTTGAGAGAGTATAACCACTCTCAAAAAAAAAAAAAAAAAAAAGACAACAGAACTGTGGTTAGTCCAAAGTTTTCTTATAGTTACTGGGGCACATCATTTGTGCCCATTAGCTATTTACAGAATTGCTAATACTCAGGCTATGGGCTTATTCTAGAGAACAAAAAAAAAAAAAAAACAAAAAACACCAATGCCAGAGAAACTGCATTATTTATAAATATTTTTAAATGCAGCATCTAGAAAAACTTTTACATCACCTTAGCAAATACGGTATATAGTCTTTTAAGATCTTTGGATGTCTTCATACATGTGGAAAGAGCAAGGCATTCCTTAACCCTCTAAACATCAATTCCTTTAAATAAAATTCTACATTTTTCTCTCAAACATTTTTGCTATACCAGACATACCTTGATTGATTTGCTCTTTATCTTTTTAAACACCCTCTTAAAATCCATTTGAAATAGAAAAATATCTGATGAAAATAAGCTATTCAAAATGACGTTTTTGAAACATTAAGATGCCGAATCCTTTCAAATTGTATTTATATTAAAAAAATTTTAATTGAACTCCATCCACACATAAGCTTTTCTTTTAAAAATAGAAATACTAACAGTTTCTGGACTAATAAAACTAAATATATGCCCTTAAAAAGAAACCCATTAAATCATGCATGAAGATTTTCTTTTTCAAATGGCATATGCTCCACATGCCGCTTCACATGGCAAAGCTTTGCGTGCCTGGCTCAGTGCCAGTTGACAGCTCAGCTGGATATCAATACACATTCTGACCCCCCTTGTAGAATGTCACTTCTGAACTGTTTCACAAGCAGAAAGTTTATTCAGCATCTCCCTCAAATGCAGTCCACTGCCCATCGTTCTGCTATTTAATCATAAGACAAGTTACTTTTTTTGACAGTACCAAAGCCAGAGTGAGAGTCAGAAAGAATAGTGTGCTACAAATGGAATTTCAACTGTTTTAGGCTCAATTAATTCTGTTGTCAAAATGAATAACTGCTCTTAGTGCTTAGATTCTATGCTGGGCCACAAGGGCAATTTAGTTTGTAAAAGCAAATAAGACCATTTGGGCTGTCTTCAGATGCTCTTTTACACATTATCTAAAAATGCCATCACGAGTTCAATTAAAGGCAAAAGAAATTAAAGGCAGACCTCAAGGAGGGCAACAATCCAAAGCAAAACAATTCTTATATATGATGCTTTAATCCTCAGGTAGGAATGAATTATTGCTAGCAAAAGAAAAAGTCAATAACCTAAACAATTCACCCAAACCTAATTTGGATCAAAACTTTTAAGAAATGTTACAGGAGGAAAGAATTTAACAGTAATCCTTAATCACTACATGTATTTTGTGGAATAAGGCAGAATATAAAAAATGTGAAATATTTAATTAACAGTTTTCATTGTTTTGGAATCAATTCGAAATCTCACGAGGTTCCCACATGGTGCAATGGGTTAAAGATCCCGCATTGGGAGTTCCTGTTATGGCTCGTTGGAAACAAACCCAAATAGTATCATACCATGGGAATGCGGGTTTGATCCCTGGCCTCACTCAGGAGGTTAAGGATCCAGTGTTGCTGTGAGCTGCATTGTAGGTCGCAGATGCGGCTTGAATCTGGCGTGGCTGTGGCTGTAGCCCCAATTCAGCCCCTAGCCTGGGAACTTCCATATGCCACACCTTCGCCCCCACCACCCCAAAGAAAAGATCCAGTATTGCCACAGCTGTGGTGCAGGCCACAACTGCAGTGCAAGCCTGGGAACTTTCACACGTCATAGGTCTAGCCAAAAAAAAAAAAAAAAAAAGTAAATCTCAGGCCACCAATAGGGAAAATTTGCAACTTTGTCTAGTTAAAAACTCAAATAAGAAATCTGGGCTTAAAAAAAAAAAAAAAGAAAGAAATCTGGACTACCCAAATCAAGTATATTTCTGCATAAAACCACAGAAGACTGCTTCTAATCAGAAGCCAAAGTAAAACATACAAACATGCCCAGACCCCAAAGTCTAACAAAAAGTGATGGGTGAGGGTTTTGAGGAGAGCGAGGGAGAGAGAAAAAGAGACAAAGGAAGGAATAAAGGGAAAGAGAGTATGGGAAGAGTGACTCATAAACAATGGGAGTCAATGCCATTTTCAGACTTGCTCCTGGGCCTATGAAACATAACACGGCCACATACCTAAGAGACTGGGATGATGAACAAGACAAGCTAACATGAAAGAGAGCATCAGGGAGTTCCTGTTGTGGCACAATGGAAATGAATCTGACTAGTATCCATGAGGATTCAGGTTCCACCCCTGGCCTTGCTCAGTGGGTCAGGGATCCAGTGTTGCTAGGAGCTTTGGTATAGGTCGCACACACAGCTCAGATCCCAAGTTGCTGTGGCTGTGGCTAGGCCAGCAGCTGTAACTCTGATTCTGTAGCTCCGATTTGACCCCTAACCTGGGAACCTCCATATGCTGCAGGTGTGTCCCTAAAAAGACCAGGAAAAGGAAAAAAGAGCATCAAACGCTAGTTGGTGGTGGTGGCATAGGGCACAGAGGCTTGAATCTTGGTTTTGCCACTTGCTGTTGGCTGATTACCTTGGACTAGTTACTTAACTCTTTCTGAATCTAGGTCTTGTTATTTTTATGAATGATATGAGGTAATAATACCTTTTGCCATATTTGCCTTCTCTTTCTCTCTCTACATATACTCATTACACAGTTTTTTTTTTTTCTTTTTTCACTTGCTAAATCATCTGAAAGTAAGGTGCAACATCAATGCTACTTCACTTCAGGAGTATTTTTTTTTTGGCCTTTTCTAGGGCCGCTCCTGCAGCATATGGAGGTTCCCAGGCAAGGGGTCTAATCGGAGCTGTAGTCACCAGCCTACGCCAGAGCCACAGCAATGCGGGATCCGAGCCACGTCTGCAACCTACACCACAGCTCAGGGTAATGCCGGATCGTTAACCCACTGAGCAAGGGCAGGGATCAAACCCGCAACCTCATGGTTCCTAGTCGGATTCATTAACCACCGCGCCACGACGGGAACTCCAGGTCACATTTTGAAAACTAAAGTTCTGGGGATCCACAGGGTCCATGCTAGATATTCAGTAAGTCTAGACAGTTCTTTTCCAATTTTACTGCACATACAAACTGCCTGTGGATCTTATTAAAATGCAGCTTCTGATTCAGTAGACTTCAGGTAGGGCTTGAGGGAGTCTGCATTTATAACAAGCACCCAGTGATGTAATGCTATAGGTTCTCAATAATGGCTGCACATTAGAATCAGACAAGTTTTGAAACATGGTGATACCAAGGACATGTCCCTTACCAAGTGACATAGAGAGATGGGATTAAGATGGCGGAATAGAAGGACTGCAGCTCAACTTCTCTCCTAGAAACAACAAAATTTACAACTAAAGGCTGAGCAATCTTCAACCAAATGGACCTGAAACCTTAAAAAAGATATCCTACTCCAGAAGACAAAGAGGAGGCCACATCAAGAGGTAGGAGGGGCGATTACACGGTATAAGCAACCTCATACTTCCCAGGTGGGAAGCCCCACAGACTGGAAACCCCACAGCTGGTTTACAGAGACTCACCTACAAGAGTCAGAGTTCTGAGCCCCACATCAAACTGCCACGTGTGGGGATCTGGCACGGGGAGAAAGAGCCCCTGGAGCATCTGACATTGAAGGCCAGTGGGGCTTGTGTGCAGGAGCTCCATGGGACTCGGGGAAATGGAGACCCCATTCTCAAAAGATGCACACAGACTTTCACCTGCACTGGGTCCCAGGGCAAAGCAAAGTCTCCATAGGAATCTGGGTCAAACCTGACTGCAGTTCTTGGAGAACCTTCTGGGAAAACGGGTGAATGTGGCTTGTTGCAGGGAAGGGCATTGGAAGCAATGCCCTTGGGAGTATTCAGCAGCATGCCTTTCTCTGGAGGTAGCCATTTTGGGGAAATCTGCCCCACCCCTCAGTGCTGAGAAGCCCCAGGGCAAACAACAACCCAGGTGGGACCACAGCCCCGCCCCTCAGTAAACAGGCTGCCTAAAGAGCCCCCAGGCACACAGCTGCCTCTAATCCCATCCAGAGACAAAGCCCCACCCACCAGAGGGATAGGAATCAGCTCCAGCTACCAGGGGCAGCATCAGTCCCTCTCATCAGGAAGCCTACAACAAGCCAGCACCCCTCCCCCAGACCAACTTCAGCCACAAGGGAGGCAGACACCAGAAGTAAGAGAGGCTACAACTCTATTATCTGTAAAAAGGTCACCACACCAAAAACCTATAAAAATGAAATGACAGAGAACAACTCAGATGAGGGAGAAAGAAAAACCCCAGAAAAACAGCTAAGTGGTCAGGAGATTCTCAGCCTCCAGAAAAAAGACTTTAGACTGTTGATGCTGAAGATGATGCAAGACATTAGAAATAAACTGGAGGCCAAGACGGATAATTTACAGGAAACACTGAGCAGAGAGATTACAAGACACAAAACAAACAAGAAGAGATGCAAAATACAATAACTGAAATAAAAAATTCATTAGAAGCAGCCAATAGCTGAATACAGGAGGCAGAAGAACGAATGAGGGAGGTGGAGGACAGATTTGTGGAAATTATAGATGCAGAACAGAAAAAAGATTGAAAACAAATGAAGAGAGTCTCAGAGAACTCTGGGGCAATGTTAAATGCACCAACATCCCTATTATAGGGGTGCCAGAAGGAGAAGAGAGAGAAAGGGCCAAATGACATAAAAATTTCTGAGATAGTGCACTGTCTGTAAATTTTTGTTTCTTTTTGCCTTTTCTAGGGCCACTCCTGCAGCATATGGAGGTTCCCAGGCTAGGGGTCTAATCAGAGCTGTAGCTGCTGGCCTAAGCCAGAGCCATAGCAACATGGGATCCGAGCTGCATCTGCAACCTACACCACAGCTCATGGCAACGCCAGATGCTTAACCGACTGAGTGAGCTAGGGATCAAACCCGCAAACTCAAGGTTCTTAGTCGGATTCGTTAACCAATAAGCCACAACGGGAACTCCTGTAAATTTTTTAGTATGAGAAAGAAATAAAAAGGAAAGGTTGGCGATCCCGTCCTGGCTCAGCGGAGACAAATCCGACTAAGAACTATGAGGTTTCGGGTTTGATCCCTGGCCTCGCTCAGAGGGTTAAGGATCCAGCATTGCCATGATCTGTGGTGTAGGTCGCAGAAGCCTATTGGACCTGGTGTTGCTGTGGCTCTCGTGTTGGGTGAGCAACAGTTCCTAGCCTGGGAACCTCCATATGCCATGGGTGCGGCCCTGAAAAGATGGGAAAAAAAAAAATTTGAAAAAAAAAGAAGAGGAAAGGGAAAAAAATTTCCATGAATGATTCTCACGTGTACTCAAGGCTTGAGAAGCAGTAATGAGGCAAACTTAGGAAACATGGTCTTAAATCAAAGAAAAAGGTCTTTAACCATGACATTTCAGTCACTGTAAAAAACCTAAATTTTCCTCTAATTCTCCAAACACAGCGTATTGGCACTGAAGTACAATCTCCTCCTACATCCAAAATCTGACACTACCTCCAGACACCCAAAACTGAGTCATGTTTTCACTTTCCGTGATCCTGACAAAAACTTCAGGGAGGGGTTCCTATCATGGCTCAGCAGAAACAAATCTAACTAGTATCCACGAGAACGCAGGTTCGATCCCTGACCTTGCTCAGTGGGTTAAGGATTGGGCGATGCCACGAGCTGTGGTGTAGATCACAGACAAGACTAGGATCTGGTGTTGCTGCGGCCGTGGTGTAGGCCGGCAGCTGTAGCTCTGATTCAACCCCTAGCCTGGGAACTTCCATAGGCCGAAGGTTCGACCCTAAAAAGCAAAAAAAAAAAAAAAAAAAAAAAAAATTCAGGGATTATACTCCACTCACTATGATCTCTTTTCTCTGGGAACTTCCCCATTTACAAGTGGTAGAAAAGCCAAGTTCAGACTACATGACCTGGTCAGAACTGATGAGACTAGAAAGATCACCCCAGCCCATGTTTACCTAGATCAGAACTGGTATAGAAAAGGAGCAAAAACCTGGATTAATTCTGAGCTGTGGCTAATATTAATTACTGGGAGGTCACCTTACATAACATACACCTGGAAAAGCAAAGAAGGCCACTCTGCGGAGTTCTCTTGTGGCTCAGTGGGTTAAGGATCGTGTTGTCACTGCAGTGGCTCAGGTACTTAGTGTTCCTTACTAGTCTGAGTTTCCTTCTGCCTGGCTATATTCCTCATTTTGGATCCATGGGATACCTCAGTTTCTTTCGTATAAATTTCCTTTTAAATTCAAATTGATTTAACTTCTTTTACATACTGCAAAAAGAACTAAAACCCCGTCCTCATTCTTATGCATGGGTAAAAATGTAATCTGCTTACTTTTTTACTTCTACTTTGTTGCCAGTGTTTATACATTGAAGATTTTTTTAATACACTGAGTATTTTTAATGGCTACTTCAAATTAATGAACTAAGCTTTCCTTAAAGTCTACTCAAAAGTGTTTAATCTTTACTTCACAATTTAGGATTATTGTGATGATGACCAGTTACTATGCTGTGATAGACTGCACATGTAGTTGGTGCAGGATGTGAGATTAAATGATTTCTGAATCCAAAAAGAACAGCACGATCAATTTTTTGAAAAAAAATTAGGTATTATTATAAGCTACACAATTCTAATGTGTTGTGGCATACCTGCTACTATACCACACAAGAAGTACATTCTCTAACAAAGGGGAAGGCAAAGGTTGTCTGTAAAAAGTCAGTAAATATTTTAGACACTGTGGGCCTTAAGATGTCATAACTAGTGACCTCTGTTGTTGTACTGTGAAAGCAATACATAAATGTGTGACTGGTCAAATAAACTTTCATGGACATTAATATCTGAATTTCATACTTTTATGGATCACAAAATACTGTTCTTCTTTTGATCTCCCCTCCACCCCCTGCTGCCCAGTTCTTTGCTTACAGGCCTCAAAAAGAGACAAAGCTCAGTCTGGTTCAATGGCCATATTTTGCACATTTCTTCTCAAAAGTACATAAAAGACAGTCATTGTCAGGAGGCATATGCATCCCACAGAGCTCAATGCACTGTCCTAGGTGGCCAGGACACAATAGGTGGAGGTCTACTCCTACATAAATTGAAGGTTTTTCTATGTTATTTTCCTTGCAAGTTCTCCTCTTTTACTCTCCTATTTGTGCTCATCTACAGTACCCTCCTCACTAATCATTTATCCTTCTTTTCTCCTTCTCTAGTCATTCCCACTTATTGTCAAATAGAAAAGCCAAGCAATCATAGCAAATTTGGTGTGGTTGGTGGGTCTTTGGCCTTCTTAGCTACTTTTAATTTTGCTTTCTACACAAGGATTTCTGCCTCTCTGAATTTAAAAAACAAAAACAAACAAAAAAACTCTTTTGTGGGGGAAGTGGTAGGAGGCATTATTTATAGGTTTAACATTATTTTAAAGCCTTGAGCGGTGTGGAAAGATGATCACGAGATTTTAATTTTTTTTAACTATATATTCTACCCTACACTTAAAATAATATACCTAATGTAGAAGATAAAATACTCCAAATATCTATAATAATTAATTTCACATCTAGGCAGTCGGACTACAAGATTCTCATTTTCCCCTTTTTGTTTGTGGCTCCTTGCATTTTATGTCTGGGGCTTTTTTTCTATTTGCATCTTCAAGGATAGCATAGTCCCTGGAAGTCCTCAAGTGGAAGCTATAAACCTATATTATCATATAGTGAAAATATAGATAAGCTTTGCAAAAAGTCTTTTATTGAAACATATTATACACTGGAGAACTTTTTTGCTTTTTAGGGCTGTACCCATGGCATATGGAGGTTCCCAGGCTAGGGGTTGAATCAGAGCTAAAGCTGCCAGCCTACATCACAGCCACAGCAACACCAGATCTGAGCTGTGTCTGTGACCTACACCACAGCTCATGGCAATGCCAGATCCTTAACCCACTGAGCGAGGCTAGGGATCAAACCTGCAACCTCATGGTTCCTAGTTGGATTTG
Source organism: Phacochoerus africanus (assembly GCF_016906955.1). Taxonomy (NCBI): domain Eukaryota; kingdom Metazoa; phylum Chordata; class Mammalia; order Artiodactyla; family Suidae; genus Phacochoerus; species Phacochoerus africanus. Next base: position 82,251,735 of record NC_062547.1, on the reverse strand, counting down.
TTTCCACTAAGCCACGACGGGAACTCCTACACTGGCCAACTTTTTAAGTTATTCTTCTGTTCCTTATAAATGGAAACTTGCTTAACTTTTATGAATTATAGTTAGCATAGAGCAAAATTAGCAGAATGACTATAGGAAAATATAAATATAAAATATTTCCTATAAATAGGAAATATTTTAAATGTGGATTTTAATCTCCTTTTGCAATTAGAACACATGAGAATGGACAGGAATACTAAGATAATGTCATTAGAACAAAAGTATTCAAAATTAGAAAACATCTGTTTATTCATTATCCTTTCCAACCACAGGTGCTTTGATACTCAAAGCATCCACTTAAATGGCTCAAATACCAGAAGAGTCAGGCAGTATAACACTTAAAAAGTAATAACAAAAACAGTAAGGAGGCTTCTCAAAAAATTAAAATAGAACTACCATATGATCTAGCAATTCCACTTCTGCATATTTATCTGAAGAAAATTAAATCACCATCTTGAAAAAAAAATATCTGCACTCCCATGTTCAACACAGCTTTACAGCAGCAAAGACATGGAAACAACCTAAGTGTCTACTGACTGAATGGATAAAATGTATTTTATATATATATATATATATAATCAAAATAGCCATAAAAAAAGAAGGAAATCTTGCCATTTGTGACAACACAGATGTACCTTGAGGGTATTATGCTAAGTGAAATAAGTCAAAGAAAGACAAATACTGAATGATCTCACTTACATAGAACCTAGAAAACAAAAAACAAAAAAACTGGACTTATAGATACAGCAGATACAGCAGATGGGGGGCCTCCCACTGGACAAAATGGGTAAAGGTGGTCAAAACATACAAACTTTCAGTTGTAAGTCCTGGAGTTCCTACTGTGGCTCAGCAGTAGCGAACCTTACTAGTATCCATGAGGACACAGATTCAATCCCTGGCCCTTCTCGGTGGGTTAAGGATCCAGCATTGCCACGAGCTGTGGCAGAGGCCACAAGTGCGGCTCGGATCTGGTGTTTCTGTGCCTGTGGCGTAGGTCGGCAGCTGCAGCTCCAATTTGACCCCTAGCCTGAGAGCTTCCATAAAAGACAAAAAAAAAAAAAAAAGTCCTGAAGATGTAATTAATACACAGCATGGTGACTTTAGTTAACAATACTATATTAACAATATGATACCATGTATTTGAAGCTGCTAAGAGAGTACAGTCATCCCTCATTATCCAAAGGCAACTAGCTCTAGGACCCCTGCAGACACCAAATTCCAAAGATGCTCAAGTCCCTTTTCTGGCATAAGGCAGAAAGTCCTCCATATGCATGGATGTGGAAGCCTCAAAGAGAGGGCCAACTGTATTTCTTAAAAGCGCTTATCTCAAGAAAAAAACTGTAACTATGTGTGAGAATAGATGTTAACTAAACTTACTTGGTAATCATTTCCATATATACATATATCAAATCATCATGTTTTATACCTAAAAGCTAATGCAATGTTGTATCAATTATACCTCAATAAAAAGGTAACAACAAAAATGACACTGTATATAATAAGTAGTATAAAATAGTTTCAATGAATAAAGAAAAGAGTTAAACCCTCTCAAAGTGTTTGATTTACATAGGAGAATTGGAAACAAAGTTACAGGTTATATCTTTCAACATACAACTGAAAAAACATTCATTTTTCAGTGCAAGAGAAATAGGTGAACTTTTATTTATACTAGGTTTTTTTAAGAATTAGGCCTTTATGGGAGTTCCCGTCGTGGTGCAATGGTTAACGAATCTGACTAGGAACCATGAGGTTGAGGGTTTGATCCCTGCCCTTACTCAGTGGGTTAACGATCTGGTGTTGCCGTGAGCTGTGGTGTAGGTTGCAGACGCGGCTCAGATCCTGCGTTGCTCTGGCTCTGGTGTAGGCTGGCAGCTACAACTCCGATTGGACCCCTAGCCTGGGAACCTCCATATGCCGCAGGAGCGGCCCAAGAAACGGCAAAAAATAAAAATAAAAAAAATAAAGAATTAGGCCTCTAGGAGTTCCCATTGTGGTGCAGTGGTTAACGAATCTGACTAGGAACCCTGAGGTTGCGGGTTCGATCCCTGGCTTCACTCAGTGGGTTGGCGATCTGGCGTTGCCATGAGCTGTGAGCTGTCGAAGACACGGCTGGGATGTGGCGTTGCTGTGGCTCTGGCGTAGGTCGGTGGCTACAGCTATGAGTAGACCCCTAGCCTGGGAACTCCATATGCTGCGGGAGCAGCCCTGTAAAAGGCAAAAAGACAAAAAAAAAAAAGAATTAGTCCTCTTTTTAAAATGTGTATCCCACAGGACTAAAACCAGCTTACAAAGGAACTTATCCACCAGAGGGAGCCCTTACAAAACAGGAGAAAAAAATGTTAACAGCAAAAATAGTATACACAATTAAAGGTCTGAATACATTTCGCAAAATAAAATCCTTTAAGTCCATCAATTCCCCACAATCACATGTGCTTTTTTCTGAGAAACACAGAATGTCCATCATTGTAATGTGCTCCCTCTAGTGCCCATAATCAGAACAAATACATACAAGAAAGAGCTGTAACCAGCCGCCCACAGCAAGTCATCTAAAGAATAATCTTTTCCATTCCACCCCCACACCACTCCTTTTCCCCACCCCTTAGTTAGTTCTAGGATCATTTATTTTGAAAATCATTCACCTATATATACGACATCAATAGTCATCCTGAAAGTCACCTAATTCTGGGATTAGTAATTCTAGGAATGCCCATGTCATCACCAATCTTGGCCTGCCTCTTAGCATTTAGTTACAGAAACTTCCTATGTGTCTTAGTACATGTCTTGAGATCAGTTAAATTTATAAACAATATCTAATAGTAGCTACCTATTAATCAGGGATGTATTAATTTCTGGAAAATAACATTTATTAAGTACTCAATAAATGCTACATGATTATCTCATGTAAACCTCACAACAACCCAATGAGGTAGGTACCATATAATCCTCACTTTACAGATGATGGCATTGAGGACTATAGGTCTCACTGGTAGTAAAGAATAGACCCCAAACTACAGGGCTAAGTTCTAGAAAGTGAACTTTTTCTTAACTGTAGATTCACATACAGTTTAAAAAAAAAAATACAGCAAGACCCCTTGTAAACTTTGCCTGGTTTCCTGCAATGAAAACATTTTGCAAATGTATATTGTAATGTCAAAAACAGGAAACTGATAACTATACAATCCACCAACCTTACTCATAGTTCTGTATAAGGCACTTTTAACCAGCCAATACACATTTGCTTTTATTCCATCAATACTTCTAAATGCCCTCTGTAAAAAAATTGGGTTGTTTTTATTTCTCAACTGGTCTTTACTTATAATTTAATCTTTACAATGAATTTTAGTGTTCCACACTATTCTGCAGTTACTGTATTTCAGCATCTTCATTCTCTTGAAGTATATAAACTTATTTAGTTCTATTTTTCTTTTCTGGCCACCTCAAGGCATATGGAGTTCCTGGGCCAGGGATCAGATCCAAGCCGTGGTTGCTGCAACATCCAATCCTTAACCCACTTCACTAAGCCAGGGATTGAACCTGTGTCCAGCACTCCAGAGACGTCACTAATCCTGTTGCACCACACTAGGAACTCCTCACTTAGTTCTATTCTAATTTCTTCAAAGCATAGGCATGAAGGTCAAGGATCCTGAAATTTAATCCTGGTATTCTGCTATGTACTTAGTTTAGGCAAATAAATTAACCTCTTAATATTTCCCTCATCTGTAAAATGGGTATAATAGGACCTACTTCTACTTCAATAAGTTCCTGAAGATCAAAGTTCGCCTGCAAAGCAGTTGGCATAGTACACACACAAGGTGAGAAATCACCAAGACTTTTCTAATAGTAAATCCATCCATTCCAAACTCTCAACATTCTAACTTCACAATATATGCCCATTTGTTCATTCTTTCAACAAAAATGTACTGTTTACACATAAAGATAAAGGTACCTACCTGTATACAGAACTTTTCTGCTCAAGGACACAATTATTAAAATTTAAGGTAGGAGTTCCCGTCGTGGCGCAGTGGTCAACGAATCCGACTAGGAACCATGAGGTTTCAGGTTTGGTCCCCGCCCTTACTCAGTGGGTTAACGATCCGGCGTTGCCGTGAGCTGTGGTGTAGGTTGCAGACGCGGCTCAGATCCCGCGTTGCTGTGGCTCTGGCGTAGGCCGGAAGGATGATGGAAATGAAATAATGGAAAGACATTAACCGACTGGGGGAGGACAGATGCTGAAAAGCCTTTTTTGTGTGTCTTTTTAGGGCCACACCCATGGCATTTGGAAGTTCCCAGGCTAGAGGTTGAATTGGAGCCTCTAGCTGCCTGCCTACACCACAGCCACAGCAACACAGGACCAGAGCCACGTCTGTAACCTACACTGCAATTCACAGCAACGCTGGATCCTTAACCCACTGAGCGAGGTCAGGGATCAAACCCGCATCCTTATGGGTACTAGTCAGGTTCATTACCGCTGAGCCACAATAGGAACTCTTCCTTTCAAGGCTTTGAGTCTAAGTCCAGAATCTAAATTTCATTCTGTCTATAATGAAAAGTCAAAGATTTTAATGAGTAAGCAGTTATAAGTTCATAATCATGTAGCCATAACATCAACGTGCTCTAACAAGTAAAAATATTCTAGAGAAGAAACCTCCACTGTGCCAGTATTTAGAAACCTGCTGCTGCAATCAATCAGGTAGGAAGAGCAAGCATGGAAAGAACATTTGAAGGGGAAAAAAAATACTACCATAATTGAATCAGTACAATCTGAAACTTAAGAAAATGTGGGGAAAAGGAGGTGAAGATGATTTAGCTTTCAAGTCCTAATTCTGTGAACTGCCCCAAAGAAAAATGGCTCCCAGACTTCTCCACAAAGTACTTACTTATTCATTCCCCTGACTTTCAAACCTTATTTTAACTTCTTTACTGGACTAAATAATTTTTACCTGTGGAGTGAAATAAATATCTTGCAAGAATGTGGTATAACTAATAAATAGGTTCAAGAAATCTAGAAGACTCTAAGTTGCTAAGCAGGGAAAGGAAATGGTACTTATTACACTTGAAACACCATAATTAGCTTATTAAAAGTGAGATTAAGGAAATCTGTGATCATTTGTTTACAAACTAGGAACCAAGATTCCTATACTCAGTGTCTAAAACAGTACCTGGAATACTGTTAGCACTCAGTAAATATTGAATACGTATGTGAATGGGAAAAGAAAAAAGCTATTAGATTTTAAGAAAAGTCTCAGTGCTCGGAGGGCTCGATATTCTCCCCCACTCCTTCTCTTACGAAAATGTCCTTCTATTGCTAAATCTACTTTTGAAACTATAAATAATTCTAATATATTAATTTAGTAAAGGTATGATAACCACTTTAGGTTAACGCTAAACTATTAAGTACTAAAGGTCAAAACAAAAATCGAATATACCATCAAACACTAAGTAAATGATATCTGAAATTGTACACAGATTTTAGATATCTCCCAAGCTACATTTTGCCATTTTGGTATTTAAAGGCAAACATATTTGTTACTGGATGAGAACCTGAATATGTTTCCTTGCAGAGTTTGTCATCTTACCAGGTCTTTCCTTGCCAGTGCCTTTTGACTCAGAAAATTTTTGTATCAAGCTTTCAACTGTAGTGTTAGCCATATTATTTATAAATTCTTCATGGACCTATTAAAATGAAATAAAGATGAATTTTTATCACTTTCCATAGATAGCCTGACTGTATTTCAGACAAAACTTACACAAAGCAATCAAAATTCATTACACCAAAATACGTATTTTCTGACCCAAAGCCTTTGAGAACTTTCATTTACCTAACACACTCTGTTTCCTAACTTACACTGTTAGAACTGTGGATACAAACCATTATTTACATGCACTCCTTAAAATATAGCCTCATAGCCTTAGAAGTCAAGGCAGTGTCCTGTTTCCATCTTTGAGTGTTTTAGAGACAGAAATCTTATAAATAAAACTTATACAATGATGAAAATAGTTTTAGAACTTTAGTAACAAAGAATAACAGACTTCATCTTTCTCTACTATATTTGAATGCACTCCAAATGTCATTTATTAAACCTCTTTTATATTTTTGTAAAATGTCTAAGCACAAGTTCTATAACTTATTGATGTTTCTATTCTAAATTTTAAAATAGTAAAACCTTAAAAAAGAACTATTCAAAGAATGGTAACTTTTATATAAAGAAGACTGACGTTAATTTTAAAAATTAAGTTATCCTTGATAGCCAAACAATAAAAAATCCAGGTTATCTTATATTTAATATACCTAAATACATATTCTTTGTCAGAAACAATGCAGTATCATGTTATGAGTCTGGATTTTTAAAGAGTTATAAAAGAACATAAAATTCTTATGAATCAGTTCAACAAGAGTAAAAACTTACCTGGCCTATTTGCAAATGAATTTCCTTTATAGCATTTGACAAGGATCCTATAATTTCCTTTATGTGAATGAGATGAGTTTCTTCAATATCTTGAAATTTCTGGGTAGCAAATACAAAAAAGTACACAAACACAGAAATAGTCTGAAATCAACACTTCTTAGAAGTCATCTTAACATAGCTAACCAAATCTAGCAAGTTACCATTACTACAATGTTTCTGGACAAATGAGTCTAGTGAACATAGTAAAATAATAGCATCAAGAAATTTAACTTTTTGTTAGGCAACTTCTCAGGCAAATATGAATTTTTTCAGAATTAGAAGGAACCAGAAATTAAAATCTATAATCATGGTCAGAAAATTAGAAAGAGACCCAGAGGAGAAGAGTGTCATGAAAACCAAGGGAAAAGCATTTCAAAAAATGAAAAACAATTAGTTGGCTGAGCTAAAACTACAGTTTACTTCTTAAGACTTTACAATCTAACCCAAAGACTTTCAAAATGCCTAATTCTTGAAATGTTAATACAGAGTCACTGAAAGAGTCTGTGGTCAAAGAAATCTGGGAAAGCCTGAATATTCTATCTCAGCAATTCTCAACTGAAGGTGGGGATGATTAAGATGACCTGGGGAATGTTTTCAAACTACAAAACATATGATCCTCCATGACTACCTAGGAAATGAGCTGGAAAGAGGTGAAAAAGTTGCCTGGAAAACTCCCAGGTTATCTGATATTTATTCCTGGTGGGGGGACAATGCTAGACTTGGCTTCAAATAAACATACTAAAAACTGAAGAAACACTAAAGTAACAAAACTAGTTTCACTCCGCTTAATCTGATGTCTTCCAAATTTCTTTGACCACACAACCCTTTTTTCTTCTTCTCTGAGTATCTATTAATAACTCATAGAAGAATAATTTTCCTCAAAACAGGATTTGGGAAATGCTGAACCGGCCATTTTCAAACAAAGATACAACTGTCATTTCCACTGCACAAATCTGATTACCCATTTTCTTGCCAAATCACATCAGTTCCAAAGAGTAGGCCAAAATGTTTGCTATGTTTTCCTGGTTAGTTTATCAAATTAAATTCCCTCACCCCATATATAATGTCCAATTCTCTTCAGCACTGAGTTACATGATCAGAAATCACTAAGCCAAATGATCACATCCGTATCTGTGTAAAGGGTCTGAACTTTAAAAAAAAAAAACTCAATAATGGTGAAATCATAGTTTTGGCAGTAATGCGACAACAGTCTAAAAACTTAAATCAATTTTACTCACAAGGAATGTGAGTTAAAATAGAGTACTTGCTTGTCTTGACTAATTTTGCCAAGACCAATGAGAATACCAATACTGTAAGATCCTGAATTACTCTTCAGAACTGAGCAGCAAGAACTACCACATGATCCAGCAAACCCACTTGTGGGCATATATCCTGAGAAACCCATAATTCTACCTTTCTGTTTTTTCAAATTAAATAACTGAAAGGCAAAATTTTCATAGAAAATTAACAAAAGTAAATGCCTTACAAATGAGCATTCCTAATGATTTAAAAGATAAAAGAGAACTTGCTGAAATCTACACTGACTGTGGTTGCTATAGAAATTGAACTTTTAAAATTTTATTTAATATGGTTGATTTACAATGTTGTTAATTTTTTTGTGTTAATTTTATTTAATATGGTTGATTTACAATGTTGTGTTATATATATACACACATTCCTTTGCATCTTCTTTTCTATCATAGCTTATCACAGGATATTGAATATAGTTCCCTGTGCTAAACCGTAGCACCTTGCTATTTATCCATCATATATAAAAGAGTTTGCTTCTGCTAATCCCAAACTCCAATCCTTCCCTCCCCTATCCACCTCCTCTCAAGACCGATCCCTTTATCTGTGTCTATTTTTGTTTCATAAATATGTTGATTTGTGTCATATTTTAGATTCCACCTATAAATGCTATCATGCGGTATTTGTCTTTCTCTTTCTGACTTCACTTAGTATGATAATCCCTAGGTCCATCCATGTTGCTGCAAATAGTATTATTTCATTCTTTTTAATGGCTAATATGCCACTGTGTGTGTGTGTACCATATCTTTTATCCATTCATCTTTTTTTTTTTTTTTTTATCTTTTGATGGACATTTAGGGTGCTTCCATGCCTTGGATACTGTAAAAAGAGCTGCTATGAACATCGAGGTGCATGTATCTTTTCGAATTCATTATTGTCTGGGTATGTGCCCAGGAGAGGACTGCTGGAGCACACGTCAACTCTATTTTTAGTTTTTTGAGGAACCTCCATACTGTTTTCCATACTGGCTGCACCAATTTACATTACAATTACATTACAATTTACATCAACAATGTAAGAAAGATTCCCTTTTCTCCACACCCTCTTTAGGATTTATTATTTGTAGACTTTTTAATGATGGCTATTCTGACCAGAGAGGTACCTCATGTAGTTTTGACTTGGATTTCTCTAATAATTAGCAATAATGAGCATCTTTTCATATGCCTATTGGCCATTTGTATATCTTCTTTGGAGAAATGTTTATTTAGGCCTTCTGCCCATTTTTCAATTGAGCTGTTTATTATTGAATTGTATTAACTAGCTGTATATTTTGGAAGTTAAGGCCTTGATGGTCGATCACTGGCAATATTTTTTTCCCAGTTTGTAGGTTATCTTTTGTTTTGTTTATGGTTTCCTGTGCTATGCAAAAACTTATAAGTCTGATTAGGTCCCATTTACTGTCATTTGTATCTATTATTGCCTTGGGAGGCTGACCTAAGAAAACATCTGTATGATTTGTTGGAGAATGTTTTGCCTATGTTCTCTTCTAGGAGTTTTATGGTGTCGTGTCTTATGCTTAGGTCTTTAAGCCATTTTGATTTTATTTTTTCTGTATCCTGTGAGGGTGTGTCCTATCATTACTGATTTACATGTGGCTGTTCAACTTTCCCAGCATCACTTGCTGAAGAGACTATCTTTTTCTTCTTGCATATTCTTGCTTCTTTTGTCAAAGATTAATTGTTCATAGGTGGGTGGGTTTATTTCTGGGCTCTCTATTCTCTATTCTATTCTGGGCTCTATATATCTGTTTTTGTGCCGATACTATAGTGTTTTGATTACTATAGCTTTGTGGTATTGTCTGAAGTCTGGGAGGGTTATGCCTCCTCTTTTCTTTTTCTTCAGAATTGCTTTGGCAATTCTGGGTCTTTTATGGTTCCATATAAATTTAGGATGATTTGTTCTAGTTCTATGAAAATGTCATGGATGATTTGATAAGGATCACATTAAATCTGTTAGAAATTGAAACTTTTTATCTCATTAGAGTTGAAGCCTCATTTAACACAATTAACTAAACCCTTCTTTAAACATTAAGATTTCCCAGTTGCCATGACATTTCCCAGTTTTCTTCCTTCTCTGGCTTCTCCTACTTGAATTTTATCATCTCTTCCTCTCCCAAACTGACAACAATGAACTCTCAGAGCCTGGCCCTCACTTTCCCACACTATATCCAAAGGTGATATAACTATGGCTCTGTGTGACGACAAGACCCTCTTTTATAAAGGCCCAATCCCTTATTCAAAACCTTTGGGACCATGTCCTTTAGAATTCAAATACTTTGGATTTTTTAAAATAAAGATAACATGGAGTTCCTGTCATGGCACAGTGGCTAACGAACCCAACTAGTATCCATGAGGACATGGGTTTGATCCCTGGCCTCACTCAGTGGGTTAAGGATCCAGCGTTGCCATGAGCTGTGGTGTAGGCCACAGAGGTGGCTTGGATCTGGCATTGCTGTGGCTGCGGTGTAGGCCAGCAGCTACAGCTCCAATTCAAGCCCTAGCCTGGGAACCTCCATAGGCCGCAGGCGCAGCCTTAAAAAAAACAAAAAAAATTTTAAAAAGATAACATGGTGTTGTTACCATGCATCTCATAAGACTACCAGCAGGACCAACAGTGGCATCCATTTATCAAACACTAAAGGAAAACACACATATTCAATCTAAGCAGGACAGAGACTATAAGCAGCCTTATAATAACAGTTCAAGTCAAGTTTTGCTCCCAAATGAGTACTGGAAAAAAACTGGTTTTCACGGCTTTTGGAGTTCAGAAGTGTGGATAAGGGACTACTATGAACATTATGACCAGCCCAAATTACTGAGATCCTCCAAAATGTGATGTCTCCACTTAGGTACACACAGCTCAAAATAAACAGGTTCAAAACTGAACATCTGATCCCCTTGCTACCCCCCTCAAACTAATGGCTCTTTATGTAGCTTTTGCCATTCATCTCTATCCACACAGGCTTACAAACCAAATCCTGGAAGGGATCTTGAATCCTCTTAGAATTCTCCCATCCACCCTAACCCTGCCATCTCCAAATGCATTCACTTCTGTCCTTCTCCAGGGCTACCACACTGACCCTCATCCTTCTCACCAGACAACTACACTGCCTTCTGGTTTACAGGACTCATGATTCTCCTTTGGCCTCACCATAGTCCCTTCTTCATGAAACTGTCAGAAAAGGCTTTTAAACTGCAGATAAGATCGTGTCATATCCCTGCAGACAACTTCATCAGTGTTTTCGAACTGCTCTTATAAGAAAAACCTAAACCCTTACTAAAGCCTGATCCTTGACTATCTCCCTCCTTTTTTTTCCGGTTTTTTTTGTCTTTTTAGGGTCGCACCTTCACATATGGAAGTTCCTGGGCTAGGGGTCAAAACAAAGCTGTAGCCACCGGCCTACACCACAGCCACAGCAACCCAGGATCCAAGCCGAGTCTGCAACCTACACCATAGCTCATGGCAACGCTGGATCCTTAACCCACTGAGTGAGGTCAGGGATGGAACCCACATCCTCATAGTTACTAGTCGGGTTCGTTCCTGCTAAACCACAGTAAGAACTTCTTGACTATGTCTTTAACTTCACTTCTAACCACCATCTCTCCTTACTCAGTGTTAGTAGGGATGTTTTACTTTCTAGAGTGTGACAGCTCTTTTGCACCTCTGGGTCTTCATACCGATGGTTCCCAATGCCTGGAAGACTTTTGCCCTAGAATGAATCTTTTTCTGATTCTTCAGTCTCAGTTTTAAATGTCACTTCTCCAAAAAGTACTTCCTAACTCCCTAATCCAAATTAGGTCACCCCTATTATTCTATCTCATGGAAATCTGTTTTTTTCCTTTGTAATACTTAAAATAATTTATACTTTTTATTTAAGCATATATTTCACATCTACCCCTTCCTCTATACTATATACTCCATGTAGAGCAGAAAGAATTTGTTTTATTTACATATATACTGTATACACTCAGCATCTAGCACAGTGCCTATAACATCGTAAGTAAAGATGGATGTACTACACCTGCACACAAGCAAGTAAGCCTTTCGGTTTCAGAGGTGTGATTTATTCACCACTCTAAGTAAGACGACTCCTTACAGTCCAAAAGTAAGATTCATAAAGTCCTTCTTCACACTTACATAGTGCCTACCATGAGCTAGGAACAGTTTTAAGTGCTGAAGAGATAAACAAATCAATCCCTGTTCTCACAGAACTTACATTTTAGTAGAAGACAGATAATAAAAAATATGGGTAGAAGAGCCAGTGTGCTTCACCACATTTCTAGTGGCTCAGATATGATGACTAAAAATGTTCTAAGAAGGAGTTCCTTTACCAGCCTCAGTACCAGAGTGAAGAGCCTGACCCAGGATGAACAAGAAACATGATAAGAAATAAACTCTTGCTATTGTAAGCTACTGAGATTTGGGGCTTCTCTGTCACCTCAGCATACCCATTCTATCCTCTCTGACACAGTAAAAAAAATTTATGGTGTTAGATGGTGCTAAGGAGAAAAATAAAACAAGAAAAGAAGACAAGAGGTAGGAGTAGGAAGTTTGGGGTATGATTCATAAAAGGCACCTTTCTTAAATCTAGACCTTTAATTAAGGCTCTAGGAACATCAAATTGAATGTAACTTATCCCAAGCTGATGAAAGACAGACTTTTTATTGTCTGCCTTTCATTACTAAAATCAAAGTGCTATGAAAACAAAGATTCTTGATAATTTTGTTAACTGCTATATCCTCAGCACTGAGTCATTTCCAGTTTCTTCTTAGGCAGAGATCCAACTTTAAAAGCCCGTACATAGGAGTTCCTTAGTGGCTAAGGACTCAGCTTTGTCATGGCTGTGGCGTAGGTTCAATCCCCGGCCCAGGAACTTCTTCAAGCTGAGGGCATAGCCAAATAAAATGAAATAAAACCCATTCATTAGACTAAAAATCAGTAATGTCTTCATCATCTACCAATGTCCTCATTTTCTCAATATTCTATTTTTTTTTTTTTTTTGTCGTTTTAGGGCCACACCCGAGGCATATGGAGGTTCCCAGGCTAGGGGTCTAATAGGAGCTACAGCTGCTGGCCTACATCGCAGACACAGCAACACCAGATCCAAGCCGTGTCTACGACCTACATCACAGCTCATGGCAATGCCAGATCCTTAACTCACTGAGCGAGGCCAGGGATTGAACCCACAACCTCATGGTTCCTAGTCAGATTCCTTTCCACTGCACCATGTCTGGAACTCCTTGATATTCTTTAAACATTCTCTTCTAGTCTATCTGAATAAACCTTTATGATATTTTAATTGCTGATTGGTCTTCAATCTCCAAAACAAGATATGTATTTTTAAAACAGCATTATTACAACATCGAGATTGTACATTTTAACATTTCTGAATAATAAAAAATTTTACAACAAAAATTACTTCATATAAGTAATTTTAACATTTTACATTGTAAAATGTTAAATTTTAACATTTCTGAATAATAAAAAATTGTAGTAATAAAATTGTACGTTTAACATTTCTGAATGTAAAATGTTAAATTTTAACATTTCTGAATAATTAAAAAATTGTAATAAAATATTAATTGTAATAATAAAATTGTACATTTTAACATTTCTGAATAATAAAAACTGTAATAATAAAATATTAATTGTAATAATAAAATTGTACATTTTAACATTTCTGAATAATAAAAACTGTAATAAAATATTAATTGTAATAATAAAATTGTACATTTTAACATTTCTGAATAATAAAAAATTTTACAACAAAAATTACTTATATGAAGACAAAACAAAAAATTCTGTTTGAGATTTAAAGTGTTAAAAATACCAACCTGCGCTGTTTCTGTCATTTTCTGTTCAAAATCTGCTTTTGCTAATGCATATTTTTCCACATAGAGTTTATAGGTATCTGTAGCTTTCTTAGATTTAATAGCTGCCTGTAATATAAGACAAAAACATTTTGAACTACATAAAATATTTGTTTCCTGATTATGAGTTAATAAGAAATAATAACTTAAGTGTATTTTAAGATGACCTCTGTTGAGTTCAAGATAACTAACTTTAAAACTTTTTTTTCCAAGTCCTCTTTAGTAATATTTTTTGACATGGACACACAATAATGCAGAAATTAAATGCCAATTCTAACTGATAGAATGTGCTTTAAAAAGTTGAAATACTCTCATTTTATATGTCAGAGTAAGATCACACGACCACATTAGTACAGTTTTACTAAAAATCCAATGAACAAAAATGTGACAATACTATCAGAATATGCCTGACACCTCCTTATACACCTTTGAGTCTTCCTTCCTTCCACAACAGATAATCCATTTAATTCCTGATCAGTGACTAGAAAGCTACCTAAAAGCTGAAAAATGTCAGTTTTCCTTGATGCTCCTCAGTTTCCATTAAGCTCCAGAAAATCTATAATTTGTTTTTTAATCATTGCCTATTTTTCAAGACTTCTATTTTTTAACTGTTCCTGCAATATTACAGTTCTATTTTTATCAAAGTTACTTTTCAATAAAAATTTAACAATATGTTGTTTGTTTTGTTTTTTGCTTTTCAGGGCCCCACCGAGGCATATAGAGGTTCTCAGGCTAGGGGTCTAGTTGAGCTACAGCTGCCGGCCTACATCACAGCCACAGCAAAGCCAAATCCAAGCCATGTCTGTGACCTACACCATACCTCATGGCAACGCCAGATCCTTAACCCACTGAGTGAGGCCAGGGATTGAACTTGCAACCTCATGGTTCCAAGTCGGATTCGTTAACCACAGGAACTCCAACCTTAACAGTATGTTAAAAATTACACAGTCAAGGAGTTCCCGTCGTGGAGCAGTGGTTAACGAATCCGACTAGGAACCATGAGGTGGCAGGTTTGGTCCCTGCCCTTGCTCAGTGGGTTAACGATCCGGAGTTGCCGTGAGCTGTGGTGTAGGTTGCAGACGTGGCTCGGATCCCGCGTTGCTGTGGCTCTGGCGTAGGCCGGTGGCTACAGCTCCGATTCAACCCCTAGCCTGGGAACCTCCATATGCCGCGGGAGCGGCCCAAGAAATAGCAACAACAACAGACAAAAGACCAAAAAAAAAAAAAAAAGATGTGGTATATATACACAACGGAATACTACTTGGCCATAAAAAAGGACAAAATAATGCCACTTGCGGGTACAAGGATGGAACTAGAGATTCTCATGCTAAGTGAAGCAAGTCAGAAAGAGAATACAAATACCATGTGATATCACTATATTATATGTGTAATCTAAAATATGGCACAAATGAACCTATCTACAGAATAGAAACAAACTCATGGACATAGAGAACAGACTTGTTGCCAAGGTGGGAGTGGGAATGGACTGGTAGTTTGGGGTTAGTAGATGCAAACTATTGTATATGGAGTGGATAAGCAATGAGATCCTGCTGTATAGCAAAGGGAACTATATCCAAACAGTTGTGATGGAATGTGATGGAAGATATATGAGAAAAAGAATGTGTGTGTATATATATATATATGTGTGTGTGTGTGTGTATATATATATGTATGTATAACTGAGTCACTTTGCTGTACAGCAGAAATTGACAAAACATTGTAAATCAACTATAATAAAAAATTGTAAATTTTTTCATATTTTTGCCTTATAACTTATGTCAACTATTGATAAGGCCATGAGCTGTGATCACTCCTAGAAATATCTGCAATCTGAAAGGAAATTCATAAAAAATGTGAAAGTCCCCCCAAATACAATGATTACATCCACCCTTTTAAAAGTAATTTATTTCATGAGATCTTTCCTGTTTTTTCAGAGGTTTTACACAAAACAATTCCCCTTCCAGAGTTCCCATCATGACTCACTCAGTGGTTATCAAATCCAACTAGGAACCATGAGGTTGTGGGTTCGATCCCTGGCCTCGCTCAGCGAGTTAAGGATCCGGCATTGCCGTGAGCTGTGGTGTAGGTTGCAGACGTGGCTCGGATCCGGTGTTGCTGTGGCTGTGGCGGAGGCCGGCGGCTTCAGCTCCTATTAGACCCCTAGCCTGGGAACCTCCACATGCTGCGGGTGCAGCCCTAAAAAGACAAAAGAAAAAAAAATTCACCTTCTCTATTTACTTTTTTTTTTGTCTTTTTGCCTTTTCTAGGGCAGCTCCCATGGCATATGGAGATTCCCAGGCTAGGGGTCTAATTGAAGACATAGCCACCAGCCTATGCCAGAGCCATAGCTACTCGGGATCCCAGCCACGTTTGCAACCTACACCACAACTCACGGCAATGCCGGATCTTTAACCCACTGAGCAAAGCCAGGGATCGAACCCGCAACCTCATGGTTCCTAGTTGGATTCGTTAACCACTGAGCCACGATGGGAGCTCCTGTATTTACCATTAAAACTTTTCTCTATAGCCTCATTTCTGCACTATTCAATAAGTCTTAGCTTCCCCAAAAGAAGGCAGCTTCTTGAAGATAGAAGATAATAATTTAGCCTTTTTAATCTATATAACATCTAGCATTATGACAGGCACATGGTAGAAACTAAAACATTTATTTACTATAGCACACAAATTCATAATCCAGTAGTCAGAAAATATGTGAATAAACCATTTAAAACAGGGAAGAACTGATTTCTATAGCCTGTATTTAAAATAAACTATCATTTTATTATATTAATAAAGAGGAAAAGTTCAAATAATATTTTGCTATAAAGATGATTTTTCCAAGTAAACACATATACTGTATCATGGATAGACAATACAAAGGTTTCTCACTTATAAGAAAAGAAGAAAGAAGATACCCTTAACAAGTTCTAATGAATTTTTTTGTATCAGCTCTCACTCTTTAAAGGTAAAAATAATATGTCAATAAGGAAATTACATACCAACTTAAAGAAGCATCTTAGAAAACTGACAAAAGTAGTACTAGTTATTAATAAAGGGATAATTTTTTAAGAGTTTACTGACTCACAAAGTATTTTAAAGTAATGACAAAAATAGAAAAAAAAAGACATAAAGTAATGACAAAAATAAATTTAAAGAAAACTAAGGGTATCCCATATAAGGACAGAGAGACAATTTTAGAATGTATTTGTACTGGAAATACCTATATTTTTTGAAAGCAATAATTATCTCCCACAGGAAACAACTATACAGCAATACTCAGTTAAGTCAAAATGAATTTTTAAATAATGCATCTGCTTAGTAAAACTGTAGAATTCTTAGAGTAGAATCTCAGAAACTAAATGTCCCAGTAATAACAAACTTGACCACTTTTGTAAAGTCATTATTAAAAGGGAAGCCAGAGCAGCTGTTCTCAAATGAGGAAATTATGCTTTAAAAGCAAGAGCTACATTTCTTCTCATAAATAAAAGACTTTTAACTTTAATCAATTACCTATTGATAATGAAATAAATTCTACATTTTATTAATTTCCTTATCATTATAAATACATAATATATTTATAAACAGATATATTACTGTTATACCAACAGAATACAGTACAATTATGTACTATATATAGATATACTAACAGAAATATTTAAGTGTCTATGATTTTTACAGTAAAATCCAATGAATCAAATATATACATATAAAAAAGTACTTAATCACAGTCCACAAATATGAGTAAGTTCTAAATGGTGCTTTATAAAAATGAGGGTTTGGAACAAAGATAAGCAGCACACCATGTCATAATAGCCAATTAGTATTTATGTTTTCAAGTTCACCAAAGGAAAAACGGTTGAAAGATCTATGATTAAAACAAAAAACACACAAACTAGGAGTTCCAATTGTGGCTCAGCAGATTAAGAACCTGACTAGTATCTCTGAGGATGCAGGTTCAATCCCTGGCCTCGTTCAGTGGGTGAAGCACTGGTTGTTGCTGAAAGCTGGGGCACAGGTCGCAGATGCAGCTCGAATCCCAGGTTGTCATGGCTATGATGCAGACAGGCAGCTGCAGCTCTGATTCGACCCCTAGCTCCAGGAACTTCTATATGCCGCACATGCAGCCATAAAAAGAAAATAAAAATAAAAAATAAATCTACATTCATGTTAATTAAAAAGCTATTATAGGCTTTTTAATTAAGATGAATAAATTATTACAAATAAATTATAATTAGACTTGCATTTCAATATATATAAATCAGAGACCTACTACAGACCTAGTATCACAAGCAAAAATATCACTGAGCAGAACAATTAGAAAAAAGCACCCTTTCCTCTTCTTTTTGCTGATTTAGAAGATTTAGACTATACTTCTATTCTCTCTCTCTCTTTTTTTTTTTTTTTGCTTTTTAGGGCCACACCCACAGCATATGCAGGTCCCCAGGCTAGGGGTCGAATCTGAGCTGCAGCTGCTGGCCACAGCCACGCCACATCTGAGCCACAGCTCATGTTTTTTCCCCACATAATATTACCTTCAATGTCGCCAAGAGAATTATTGACAGAGCATTTCTTTTTTTTTTTTTTTGGCTTTTTAGGGTGAAACCTGTGACATATGGAAGTTCCCAGGCTAGGGGTTAAATCAGAGCTGTAGCTGCCTGCCTCCTCCACAGCTGCAATAATGCTGGATCCGAGCCATGTCTGCAACCTACACTACAGCTCATGGCAACCAGATCCTTAACCCACTGGGCAAGGCCAGGGATCAAACCCACATCCTCATGGTTACTAGTTGGATTCGTTTCCACTGCACCACAAAGGCAACTCCCAATGGAGCATTTCTTAAACTGCTTCACTATTATCTCCAAATCTTCTTCCAAACACTGGTTGCCCACATTTTCTTGATCTTACCAGATCTCAACAAAAGGTTTTCACACAACAATCAGAACTATTCCTTCCTCAAATGGTCTTAGGGAGTTCCTGCTGTGGCTGAGCCAGTTAGGAACCCAAGCAGTATCCATGAGGATTTGAGTTCGATCCCTGGCCTCACTCAGTGGGTTAAGGATCCTCAGTTGCTGTGGCTGTGGTATAGGCCGGCAGCTGCAATTCCAATTCAACACCTTGCCTGGGAATTTCCATATGCTGCAGGTTCCACCCTAAAAAGCAAAAACAAAAACAAATCAAATCATCTTAAAGTGGTCTGTTAATTGAAACATCAAAGCGTTGCAGTTGTCCAATCATGCCACCAGGTATGTAACAACCAAGGTCACAGGAGCAGTGAAACCACACCACAAATGCCACCTTACCCACAGTGACTCAACTGATAGCGTCAATTGAAGATGCATTCTGATTTCAGAAATATGAGACAAAAGATAGACCTGATAGCTTTTAATATTTTCTTTTTCTCTGGTGTCTTAGCCTGAATTTACCTTTATTTAACCTCCTTTTTTTGTTGGTTTTTTTTTTCTTTTTGCCATTTCTTGGGCCGCTCCCGCAGCAGATGGAGGTTCCCAGGCTAGGGGTCAAATCGGAGCTGTAGCCACCAGCCTACGCCAGAGCCACAGCAACGCGGGATCCGAGCCGCGTCTGCAACCTACACCACAGCTCACGGCAACGCCGGATCGTTAACCCACTCAGCAAGGCCAGGGACCGAACCCACAACCTCATGGTTCCTAGTCGGATTCGTTAACCACTGCGCCACGACGGGAACTCCTAACCTCCTTTTTTTTATTTTACTTTTTAGGGCCACACCTGCAGCAGATGGAGGTTCCCAGGCTAGGGGTTGAATTGGAGCCATAGCTGCCAGCTTACGCCACAGCCATAGCAACGCAGGATCCGAGCTGAGTCTGCAACCTACATCACAGCTCACAGCAATGCCGGATGCTTAAGTCTGAGCAAGGCCAGAGATCGAACCCGAAACCTCATGGGTCCTAGCTCGATTCGTTTACACTGTGCCATGACGCGAACTCCGATTTAACCTTCTTAATACCAACAATGTACTTTCAATCTGAGAACTTCTGAATTTCTTTAATACTGAAAAATTCTGATCTGTTAACTCTTCAAATAGTACCTGTCTACTATCCTCTTCATTTTCTTCTTCTGAAATCCACAGCAGATATATCTTGGTAACCTTTACTTCTATGCACTGTTCTGGGCGAGTTTCCTTAGCATTACCTTCCAAACTCAGTCTTTCTTTAAAGACTCAAGACAAGTCTAAAGTTTGCCTTCTTTTTCAGCTGCACTGATGGCATATGAAAGTTCCCAGGCTAGGGATCAAATCTGAACCAGAGATGCCACCTAAGCCACAGCTGCAGCAATACCAGATCCTTAACCCACTGCACTGGGCCAGGGATGGAACTGGCAACACTGCAGAGACAAGCTGGGTCATTAACCCACTGTACCACAGAGGTAACGTCTTCAATGATAACTTTTTTTTAATTTTCGATAACCACGTATTTCATCATAAGTCTTCTAACTAGCTGTTTTCTCACTTACTAGATCATGTTTCATTATACCTCTTTTCAGTTTATATTCATTTACATCTCTGAACATCCTCAACATACATGAATGTTTTTTATTATCTGCTTTATAAAATTAAATTTTATTTGGAGCAAATACTCTAATTATTCAATTTATTGCCATCTGTCTTAGTAGAAATATCTTCTCCTTTTCAAAAGTTTTATGTCACTTTGGTTTTACAAAAGAATTACATTAGCACCTATTTTCATTAACTGAAAAAAATCCAAAGATTTTTCACTTTTACAAAAAAGGTGAAAAGTGGAGTTCTTGGCATGGCTCAGTGGAAACAAACCTGACTAGCATCCATGAGGACACAGGTTTAATCCCTGGCCTCACTCAGTGGATTAAGGATCCAGCATTGCTGTGAGCTGTGGTGTAGGTTACAGATTCAGTTCAGATCCCGTGTTGCTATGGCTGTGGCACAGACTGGCAGCTACAGCTCTGATTTGACCCCTAGCCTGGGAACCTCCATATGCTGGTATGGCCCTAAAAAGATCCAAAAAAAAAAGGTGAAAAGTAAAAATAGCATTGGGCATTTGTTTTGCAGGAGCCATTACAAAGGTAGAGCACACTCTGACAATAGTATAGTGAGAGTGTTACCACCAAGCTCCCTCCCAGAACCTACACTAAGCATCTCAGCATCAGCCTCCATAGCTTTGAACTGTGTCTGTGAGCATTTTCGCTTTATCTTATTGTGTGTGTGGTCATTAACAAAATGTGTTCTAAAGTAACTGCTTCTCTGCTTACACCACTCTGGCTTTAAAAGGTTTCACAGGAACCCTCTACTGTTGGATGGCAGGGGAAACCTATATTAGATTTTCTTAAGATATGCTCTAGATTTTTGGCTCTTAGCTCATTTCAGGTGAGAGGTTTCTTGTCCCCTGCCCCTCCTCTCTCCATCAGTGCTGCTGGAAAGTTCTATAGAACACAAAGTAAACATCGTCTCCTAGAATTGTGTTACCTTCTATCCTTTCTGTACACATATTCCCATCTAGCAGTTTTCAGGTTATCTCCTGCCAGCCCTCCAGGGCCCCAGTTTATTATCAGTCTTATAACGGTAGCTTTTGAATACTTCCCTGGAAGAATATTGGGGATATGATCAAAAAAGTCATGAATTGGTTCCTTGGCCTGACTGCTAATTAGAATGGTGTTTTTAAGGCTCCAACTTCCAAAAATGCTTAACTTAACTTAGGACTTTAGGTCCAACAAGGCTGCATAATCAACCTAAACATTCCCCTCTGGGTTTCCCTATGTCTGGTTCACAAAGATAATAGTCTTCTTTTTGGACCAAGTTATTTTATTTTTCCTTTTTACATTTTATTGATAATTGCTGTGTCTGGAATGAAGAATGTTTTAATATCACGAACTTACTGTGCCTCATCTTTTACCTTCTCTCAATTTTTATTTATTGTACAAAACACTAAAGGAAACATATTACCCCTAATTCCATCGACTGTTTTGATTTTCCTGTATTCTCTTCTAATTTTTACCCAAATATGTATACTTTTATAATTATTATAATTGCAATAAAGATAAAATTTGCTTTTTTTTTCTTTTACTGGATACTTCAAATACTCTACAAAGCTTTAAAAATTATCACTCCCTATGGCTGGTTCCTAAATGATATATACCACATGAAACAAGTGGATGGTTAACCTGTTTTAAAAGGGGAGAAAAAAAAATCTTTCAATTAAAATGAGAGTTGGGGAAAGGGTTGTGGTTCACCACAATACTACATACATGTGCTCAGAGTCAGCAATAAATCACCCACAACATATATTTAAAGCTTACCCTCAAGTATCTATTGCCTTTCTAAATATACCAAGGCCTTACTTCAAAAATTTTTAACCTCATTATTATTTCTTATACCAAGCCATACCTCATCAATTATCTTTTAAAAATATCCTGCAGGGGTGCACTGGGAGTCTGAGGTTAGCAGATGCAAACTATTACATTTGGAGCAGATAAGCAAGGAGATCCTGCTGTATAGCAAGGAAACTGTATCTAGTCACTTGCGATGGAACATGATGGAGGATAATGTAAGAAAAAGAATGTCACTTTGCTGCACAGCAGAAGTTTACAGTACATTGTAAATAAACTATAATAGAAAAAAAAATCCTACCAAAAAAATAATAAATTAAAAAAACAAAAGTAAAAATATCCGTAAATGTATTACTAACAAAGAAATCATTCCTTTTTGTGTATTTGCTAATGAATTTACCACACATGACATATTCTGCAAACCTACTTTTGCTTCACTTAGGTAAATCACTAACACTCAGAAGCCAGAAGCACAGCGACCTCATCTTTAATATAAGATTATTATTAAGTGTTTGAAGATTAAATGCAGTCTCACATTTGAAAATGCTTTGAAACCACAGACACATTTTTATTACTATTACCTTTTCTATTTCCCTTTGTGTAGCTCCTTCCTTTTTCAAACGTTCCTGTTCTACACACTTGGCATTGTAATTTTCCTTGGATTTCTGGAGGGCCTGAGTTATGCTCTGAATGGTTTGAACAGCTTCCAGAGTTCCTGCAACTTCTTCTTTAGTCTGTTTGGTATGAAATGATTCATCAAAATGACAGAACTACCAAGCATTCAAAATCTGACCAGTCAATCCTTTAATAAGAAAAAACTGATACCTTTTTATGTGATTTTACTTGTTCTTCTCCATACTTCTGAACTTCTTTTATTAATTCTTGTAATTTTCTTACAAGATCCAAGTGACAGTTTGCTAATTTCTCTGTAGATGTTTTGAACACATCCCACACTGGTGCAAATGTTCTAAAGAAAAGAAAACATGGGAAGAATTTACTAAAAGGAAAAAAAAAGCTTAAGGCTGCAAAATAAAACCAAGGAAAATAATGTCAATCAGCAATTTTAATTAAGCAAAAGATGAGATTAAAATAAATCACAAATGAAATGGCTGACACCCTGACCTTGATTTTCTTAATCCTTGGCTAATTATTTAAAATATTTTCAGGCAGTTCTCTGTCGTCCTGGCCAGTGGTTAATGAATCCGACTAGGAACCATGAAGTTGCAGGTTCGATCCCTGGCCTTGCTCAGTGGGTTAAGGATCTGGCATTGCCATGAGCTGTGGTGTAGGTTGCAGACATGGCTTGGATCCCACGTTGCTGTGGCTCTGGCATAGGCTGGCAGCTGTAGCTCTGATCAGACCCCTAGCCTGGGAACCTCCATATGCCGCAGGTGCGGTCCTAGAAAAGACTAAATAAATAAATAAATAAATAAATAAATAAATAAAAATTTTAAAAATAAAATATTTTCAGATCCACATACACAGAAATGAGTTAACTCATATTACAGGTCTAGCCATGACCGTCTCTTAATTATATCATGTCATTTACTGAGTTGATCTGGTTATTTAGATTTGTATCAGAAGCCTTTGTAATCATTGTCTATTGCCTAAAACTAACTTATTATCAAATCTCAATTTCAGACTTCTTAATGTTCCATTTAAAATGCTTCATCAAATATAAAGGAGGGAGTTCCCACTGTGGCTCGGGGGTTAAGAATCCAACTAGTATCCATGAGGATACATGTTCAATCCCTGGCCTCACTCATTGGATTAAGGATCCAGAGACGCCACAAGCTGCAGTGCAGGTCTCGGATGCAGCATGGATCTGGCAATGCCCCATCTGGCACTGCCATGGCTGTGGCTTAGGCTGGCAGCTGCAGCTCCAATTCGACCCCTAGCCTGAGAACCTCCATATGCCATGCGTGTGGCTCTAAAAAGACAATAAATAAATAAATAAATAAATAAATGAATGAATGAATGAATGTTTATTCTTCAGGAGGAATAAATTGATAAATTGGGAGAATGGGGTTGGCACATGTGCACTGCTATATATAGGGTAGATGACTAACAGGGACCTACTGTATAGCACAGGGAGGCCTACTCAATGTTCTGTAATAGCCTATAAAGGAAAAAAGAATGGATATATGCATAACGGACTCACTTTGCTGTAAGCCTGAACTACTACTATAACACTGTACATCAACTATACCCCAAAAAAGGTTTTTTTAAAAATATTTCATGATAAAAATAGATAAAAGTTCCTCTGATTTTAAACATGCAAAAGTCAAATTTGCACATGATTTTTTAAGTGTCTTCATTATTAAAATTTATTTAAGAATTATTTAAAAACTGCTATAGGTGGAGTTCCCATTGTGACCCAGCGGGGTTAAGAACACAGACAGCACAGTATCTGTGTGGATGTAGCTCAATCCTTGGCCTCACTAAGTGGGTTAAGGATCTGGCATTGTCAGAAGCTGCAGTTTAAGTGGCAGATGCGCCTGGAAGGCTGTGTTGCCATGGCTGTGGTATAGGTCAGCACTGCAGCTCTGATTCAACCACTAGCCTAGGAACTCCCATAAGCTACAAGTGCAGCCCTAACCCTAAATAAATAAATAAATAAATAAATAAAACTGCTACAGGAAACTTTGTTTCAGATTTTATCTGCGAACTTCAGCAAACATTAAAAGAATCCCCTTTCTACTATACTTGGTACAGAAGGTACTTTTCTACCACTTTTTCTCAACATCAAGAACTTAACATTTTCAGGAATTACCATCAAGAATTACCACATTATTATAACTTGGATAATACTCAGGATGTCAAAGGTTAGTTTAAACTAAGTCAATAGAGAATGACATAAGGACAATTGTATCTTAGCTTTTCTCAGGTAAGTCCTCAGATATTTTCAACAGCATTTGCTCTACTCTGTGATAAAAACAAAACAAACAGCAACAACGATCACTAAGGCAAGAGGGTAAAGAAAGAAATGTCCCTAATATGTACTCTGTGCCAATTACTGCATTTCCTTCCCAGAAGGAAAGCTAACTGACAACAATCATTTTAAGCAATAAATAACAAAAAAAGTTCAAAGAAGATAATTAAAATACTTAGGACTATTCTGATTAGATCTTACCTCACACTTTTAAAATCTAATCAGCACTAAATCTGGCAAATAGTTAGATGGAAAATTTCCAGAGGGGAAAAGAACACCTGAAAAGTATCCTAAGGTTTATTTACTCTGAAAGGGAAGTTCAACATAAGATTTCTTTAAATACAGCTTTTTTTGAGGAATTTCAATATTATCTTTTTTTTTTCTTTTGGATTTGTTGTTGTTGTCATCTTTTTAGGGCCATACCCAAGGTATACGGAAGTTCTCAGGCTACGGGTCAAATCAGAGCTACAGCCGCCGGCCTACACCACAGCCACAGCAGTGCAGGATCCGAGCCGCATCTGTCACCTACACCACAGCTCATGGCAACACTGGATCCTTAACCCACTGAGCAAGGGAATCAATACACATTAATGCATAATAAATAAGCACTAAGAAAGTAAACTGACAAATCCAAAATATGTTTAAATGCAACTGAATATACAAAGATTAAATTCAATTTCTTGTCTGAAATGCATCAGTAAACAAAAACATTTTAATATTTAAAGTCTATAATCTTAAGGGACAACAATAACACAAAAAATAAAGTACACATTCCAAAGACAGAAATATTATCAATAAATCTATTATAAGGAAACACCTATTTTTTTTTTCTATCTTCTACCTAGTAACTAAAAATAAACATTCCTATATTAAAACTATGGCCAAATGGTTTAGAGCTAGCTTCTGTTATTTCTGGACCTTCTACTGTGGTCAATAAAGAAGAAATTATGTTCTAGAAGAGGCATGTCTACATGGAGGAGTAAGAAACAGGAGGCTGTCAGAAAAGTGAGAAGAGAGAGAGAAAAAAGAACAAGGTTGTATTGGAGGAAGGAAGGCTTGGAGGACAACTGGGAGGAAAAAAAAAAAATAGCCATCAACTAAAGACTTCATTCTCCTGTAGGTGAAAAAGGTGGTAGTTCTCTAGGCTTCCTTGCTGGTACAGAGCTACAGAAGATCTTCTTGGTTGTGGTTTTAGCATTTATATAAACAGTGTCACCACCCTAAGGATGAAGTAAAAGTCCAACTCCTCTTTATCTGAGCCACAAAATAATAAGACTTTTGTTTTTAGGGGTTTTTTTTGCTATTTCTTGGGCCGCTCCTGCGGCATATGGAGGTTCCCAGGCTAGGGGTCCAATCGGAGCTGTAGCCACCGGCCTACGCCAGAGCCACAGCAACGCGGGATCCGAGCCACGCCTGCAACCTACACCACAGCTCACGGCAACACCGGATCATTAACCCACTGAGCAAGGGCAGGGACCAAACCCGCAACCTCATGGTTCCTAGTCGGATTCGTTAACCACTGCGCCACGACAGGAACTCCAGACTTTTGTTTAAACTCATTCAACTACACTAGAGAATACTTTCTTAAAAGTCATTCTTAACCAGTTTTTTATATCACAGAACCATCTGTGAATCTGATAACTGGTATAGACCCTCTTCACCAAAATCATGAAACAATACCTAATCAAAATCTTACATAAAATTTCAGGGGATTCACAGATTCATCAGAGTCTCAGATACAGCAGAATCTTTTACTAAATAACATTGTAAAAAAAATCTTTAGGAGTTCCCAATATGGTCAGCTAACATCCATGAGTATGCGGGTTCAATCCCTAGCCCCGTTCAGTGGGTTGAGGATCCAGCATTGCCATGAGCTGCAGTGTAGTTCGAAGATGCAGCTAGGATCCAGTGTTGCTGTGGCATAGGCAGTTGCCTACGGCTCCAATTCAGTCCCTAGCCTGGGAACTTTCATATGCCGTGGGTGTGGCCCTAAAAACAAAACAAAAAAAGAAACAAAAAAACGCACTTTATACATGTTAATCATTTTTAAATCTTAGTTAAAATGTAACATCTCCCCAGTTTTCCCCTGGGTGGCCAGGTGGTTAACGAACCAGAACCAACTAGTATCAATGATGACTCGGGTTCAATACCTGGCCTTGCTCAGTGAGTTAAAGATGCAGTGTTGCTATGAGCTGTGGTATAGGTCGCAGATACAGCTCAGATCCCCCATTGCTGTGGCTATGGCATAGGCCAGCAGCTGTAGCTCCAACCCCTAGCCTGGGAACCTCCATATGCTGCGTGTGTGGCCCTAAAAACAAAGACAAAAAATATATATATTAACATCTCCCCAATTTTTAATTAAGTCAGATTAAGTATTCCTTCCAGAGTTGTTATTATGCAAATCATATAATTACGGCTTTCCAGAGTTAGAGTATGACTATAAGCACATCTCATTTTAAATAGTTATTAATAATATTCATTCACTTTTCAAAGAACACATTTTCTGAGCACATACTTTTAAAACATTTAAGGATAGTCAATAAAATCATAAGCAACATTTTAATGCATTTTGATCATTTCAGTAATAATTTCAGTGAGCTTTTAAAGATCATTGTTCAACAGAATTTAAATGAAATTACAGAAAACCACAATAATGTGCGTAACACATAACATTTATTTATTTATTTGGTCACTGGTTACATTTATTTCTAAATTCTTTGTTCCTAGTTCATTACTGGCTTGTAAAAGTTTTGTTATAATGTTCAGTTTTGTTTTGTTTTGTTTTGTTTTAATGGTTGCACCTCCACATCCCCATTGGAGTTCCTGGGCCAGGGATTGAATCTGAGTCACAACTGTAACCTAAGCCACAGCTGGCGCTGGGCAAGAGGATTGAACCCGTAACTCCACAGCAACCTGAACCACTGCAGTCAGCTTTTTTTTTTTTCCTCACCTTGGCACACTACCAATTGAAGCAAAACAACACAACATGCTGCCGCTTCACCCAAAAGTAGTGTTTTCACTCTGCCCTTTCTTGACAGCTCAGTGGGTCATTATCAAAAGCCCCTCTGAGTGCTTTTAGAAAGGGGAACACATAAAATTTATAATCTCAAATTATACTACTGAATGACTGAGTTTAATAAAGGGGGAAAATGTTTCATTTACTTTGCATAAACTGATTCAGCGAGTTCAATTATATTTTCTATCAAGTCAAGAATATATTCATATATAGACATATTTTAAACAAATACATTATATACTATCATATTTATGAACTATTATACCCTTAAGGGGGACCTAAAATTCTCAAGATCTTTGCCTAAATCAACACACTGAAAGAGTTCTTCAAAGAAATTATTAACTCACCCAAGTTGTGAATAATTGCTTGCAGATTTTGCTAGTTTTGTCATTGACCTGGAGTATGCCTCTTCTATTGTAGCTCTGTTAAATCAAATTTCCATATTACAGCTCTTGTTTAATTACCAAACACACAGCAAAAAACATCAAAATACAGTTACAACTATAGAAACAAAAAGACACCTCAAAGTATATACTAAATGGTTTGTGGTCAGGAATTTCTGGCCTATCTTTAAATGCCCTTTGTGCACATCTACTTAAAGAACTAGTCTGGAAGTTCCCGATGTGGCTCAGTGGTTAACGAATCTGACTAGGAACCATGAGATTGCAGGTTCGATCCCTGCCCTTGCTCAGTGGGTTAAGGATCTGGCGTTGCAGTGAGCTGTGGTGTAGGTCGCAGACACGGCTCAGATCCCAAGTTGCTGTGGCTCTGTCATAGGCCAGCGGCTACAGCTCTAATTAGACCCCTAGCCTGGGAATCTCCATTTGCTGTGGGTGTGGCCCAAGACAAAAAAAAAAAAAAAAACTAGTGTGATACAGAACTAAAATAATTTACACCACCAAAAAAAACTTTAGTGAAGTCACTCTTTAGTACCAATGCTTATGTGAACAGGAAATACAAAAGTACTGCTCCTTGTATTCTCTCTATAAACTAATTCAGTAGGAAAGTCATTTGTGTTATTTACTTGGTATACTTAATATAGTTTTATTATTCTTTAACATTGTAATTTCATTATTATGGATATTTAATAGAACAAGAGATTGATGATAGTCATTTGCACAAAACTAAATACAAATTATTAGCAAGCCTGAGAACCTGGACTTCAGGACTTAATCTGGATTGTGATTAGATCTAAAACAAGTATTTCACGCTAGAATACTGTGTTTTAATATAGCCTATTCAGAATACAGAATTTTAGGCTTTAAAAAATTTTTTTAAGATTTTTTTAAAAATTTAAATCCAGTGTTGCTGCAAGCTGCAATGTAAGTGACAGGTACAGCTTGGATTCCACGTTGCTGTGGCTGTGGCATAGGCCAGGAGCCGCAGCTCCAATTCAAACCCTAGCCTGGGAACTTTCACGTGCCATAGGTGTGGCCCTGAAAAGAAAAAAAAAAAAATTTTAACCAAAACCATTAAATATGGAATTTAAAAAATTTTCCCATAGGCACATAATATACAAATGAAAAATATGGCACTGTCTTGGCCCTCTTAGTGCTACAAAGGTCCTATCTTATCCTTCCCAAAATTACCCTGTCCCTTCTCAATCTGTGTTACCCTTAACAGTGAAACAATCTGCAACCACCACTACCTTTCACTTACTTTGATAGGTTCAACTAAAATTGTTTTTAATTTCCAAATCTAGATCTGCACACTGCTCTTGCACATCAAAACATCTGTTTAATATCTAAATGCTTCAAACATAACTCCTTATATATCTTAATCGCCTCAGACTCAGAATATCCAAACTAAGCTCATCTCCCCAATCCCAACGGCCCCAAAACGCAGCTCTTTAACAAATAGGAATTAGTACCAGTTAACTGCCTCTCACTGATGGTGCTATGCCTTTTATCTGCTCCTTTAACCTTTTCTGTCTTTTTCATATACTGTATTACAATGGTAGTACTTTGATAATTTTTTAAAAGTTAATATAGAAATATCTCAATAAGTAAGTTAACAGCAAGGGAAAAAAATGGTTCAATTTCCAGTAAGAGTAAATTGATACAAAAACCTTCCAATGAGAAAACTAGAAAAGGCTGGAGGGGTGGAGGTGAGGGGTGGTGTGACTAAAAGACATCAGGGAACTAAAGAGGCAGTTAAGAATCAATAGGCCAAGAACCAAAACAAGGATATCCAGAAAAGAGAGTCAGATATGTAGGACAGCTTTTCCCATGAGGGCATAGAGAAGAGGCAGCTGCGACTGAGAAGTAGAGCAGAGTCTCACAAAGTTAGGGAGACAAAACTAGCTTCAGACTTGCCAAAGGTAAGAAGCATAGGAAATCCCATATCCTCTAATTAAGACTTGAAGAGTAAGGATATAAGGAGTTAAGGATGAGCCACAAGGAGGCAAGCCCTCAAAAATTGCAAATCACATCTTTTCAAACTCTGATATTGGATTCTACATGGCTGTCTTATACACAATCATAAAACCACTAGGTCCATAAGGAAACAAGACAAAATGAACAACAACAACAAAAACAGTGGAAACAAATTAACAGTGTTTCAAACAGCTGAGATTATAAAGCTTAGACTTTAGAGTTTATGTATTATGTTCAAGGACCCAAAAGATTAAATCAAGACTTCCACTGGATAGCACTGGGAACTATGTCTAGTCATTTATGATGGAGCATGATAATGTGAGAAAAAAGAATGTATACATGTATGTGTAACTGGGTCGCCACGCTGTATAGCAGAAAAATAAATAAATAAAAGGTAAAAAAAAAAAAAAAAAGAATTTCACTGGAGAACTAGAAATCATTTTTTAAAAGTGGAGGAAGCAGGGGAACTCCCATCGTGGCTCAGTGGTTAATGAATCCGACTAGCATCTGTGAGGACGTGAGTTTGATCCCTGGTCTCTCTCAGTGGGTTAAGGATCCGGCATTGCTGTGAGCTGTGGTGTAGGTTACAGACACAGCTCGGATCCATGTTGCTGTGGCTGTGGTGTAGGCCAGCAGCTGCAGCTCTGATTCAACCCCCAGCCTGGGAACCTCCATTTGCTGAGGGTGCAGCCCTAAAAAGACAAAAAAAAGAGGGGGGGGGGAAGCACAGCAAATTTGAAAAAAAATATATAATCCTGTATCTGAGAAATACAACTCCCAAAATTAATATCTCAATGGATAGGGTTTAACTGCAGATTCAATACACCGCAGTGAGAATTAGTAGAGAGAGGTGAGAAGAATCTCTTCTGGAATAAAGCTCAGAGAAAACAAAAAAAGAATGGAAAACAGAGAAAATAAATAAAAGACAAAGGACAAAGCAAAAAGTCTAACCTATGTGTAAAGAAAGAATGGGTCATAAGAAATATCTGCACAGATCATGATAGGGAACTTTCCAAAACTGACAAAGGACACCAAACAACAGGTCCAAGTAGCCCAACAAACCCTAAGAGAACCAATAAAAAAATATATACTCTTGGTCACATCATAGTAAAACTGCCAGAAGTCAAAGACGAAAAGAAAAACTTAGAAGCAGCTAAACCCTCCCCTCACCAAATACTACCTTGGAAGAAAAAATAATTAGACTGTAGACTGATAGCTAACATTTCAACCGTAGATAAGGCAATAATCTTTCAAGATTTTTTAAACCTAATAAAACACAAAACTGTAAAACTCCTAAAAGAGGAGTTCCCATCGTGGCACAGTAGTTAATGACCAGAATAGGAACCATGAGGTTGCAGGTTCAATCCCTGGCCTTGCTCAGTGGGTTAAGGATCCGGCATTGCCATGAGCTGTGGTGTAGATCACAGACTCGGCTCAAATCCCTTGTTGCTGTGGTTTCCCTAGCCTGGGAACCTCCATATGCCGAGGGAGCAGCTCTAGAAAAGGCAAAAAGGCAAAAAGCCAAAAAGCCAAAAAAAAAAAAACCTCCTGAAAGATAACATAAGAAAAAACTTAGATAACCTTGTAACCTTGGGTGTGGTGATGTCTTTTAGATACCACACTACAGAAGTGACCTATGAAAAAAATAATTGATGAGCTGGACTCATTAAAATTAAAAACTTCCACTCTGTAAAAGACAAGGTCCAGAAAGTAAGAGGACAAGCCACAAACTGGGAGAAACTATCTGCAAAAGATGCATGAGGAAAAGAAATGTTATCCCAAATATAAACAGAACTCCTAAAATTCAACAATAAGAAAACAAACAACCTGATTAAAAAATGGGCCAAAGACTTTAAGACACTTCACCAAAGACGACATAAAGATGACAGATAAGCATATGAAAAGATGTTCCACATCATATGTCATCAGGGAAATGTAAATTAAAGTAAGATACCACTACATACCTACTGGAATGGCCAAAATCAGCAACACTGACAACACCAAATACCAGTGTGGATGTGGAGCAACAGAAATTCTCATTCATTGACGGTGAGAATGCAAAATGATACAGCCACTTTGGGAGACAGTTTGGCAATTTTTACAAAACTAAACATACTCTTACCCTATAATCTAGCAACTGTATTCTTTGCTATCTACTCAAAGGGGTTAAAAACGTATTCCCAACATCTTCTCAGATCCACCTCTTAGAGTAATGACAGTAAAAAACAAAATAAACAAATGGGACCTAATCAAACTGAAAAGTTTCTGCACAGCAAAGGAAACCCTAAACAAAATGAAAAAGACAATCCACAGAATGGGAGAAAATCTTTGCAAATGAATCGACTGACAAGGGATTAATCTCCAAAATTTATAAACACCTTCTGCAGCTCAATGACAAAAAAGCAAACAACCTCATCAAAAAATGGGCAGAAGATCTAAACAGACAATTCTCCAAAGAAGACATACGGATGGCCAAAAAACACCTGAACAGATGTTCAACATCACTCATTATTAGAGAAATGCAAATCAAAACTACTGTGAGGTACCACCTTACACCAGCCAGAATGGCCATCATCAAAAAGTCTACAAACAATAAGTGCTGGAGAGGGTGTGGAGAAAAAGGAAGCCTAGTACAATGTTGGTGGGATCGTAAATTGGTGCAACCACTATGGAAAACAGTATGGAGATTCCTCAGAAAACTAAAACTACCATTTGATCCAGCAATCCCACTCCTGGGCATCTGTCCAGATAAAATCATGACTCTAAAAGACACATGTACTCCAATGTTCACTGCAGCACTATATACAATAGCCAAGACATGGAAACAACCTTAATGTCCATCGACAGACGACTGGATTAGGAAGATGTGGTATATATACACAACAGAATATTACTCAGCCATTAAAATGAACGAGATACCAGCATTTTTACCAACATGGATGGACCTAGAAATTATCATGCTGAGTGAAGTCAGTCAGACAATGAGACAACAACATCAAATGCTTTCACTGACATGTGGAATCTGAAAAAAGGACACAATGAACTTCTTTGCAGAACAGATGCTGACTCACAGACTTTGAAAAACTTACTGTTTCCAGAGGACACAATTCGGGGGGTGGGGGAATGCACTGGGGTTGTGGGATGGAAATCCTATAAAACTGGATAGGGATGATCACTGTACAACTATAAATGTAATAAATTAATTGAGTAATAATAAAAAAAACATATTCCCATACCAAAAATCCCAAAGATGTTTATAGTAACTTTATACATAACTGCCAAAACTCAAAAGCAACCAAGATGTCCTTTGGTACATTAATGGATAAATAATTCACATCCAAACAGTGGAATATTATTCAGCATATTACTAAGTGGAAGAAGCCAACGTGAAAATGCTATTACATACTGTATGATTCTAACTACAGTTGACTTTAGAGCAGCACAGGTTTTAACTGTGTGGGTCTACTTATATACAGATTTTTTTCACTAAATACATAATACAGTACTACATGATCTATAGTTGGTAGAATCCGTGGATGCAGAACTTCAGATATGAAGTGCCCACCATAAAGTTATATGAAGCTATTCCACTGCACTGAGGGCTGGCACCCCTAACCCCTGAGCTGTTTAAGGGTCAACTAGATGATATTCTAGAAATGGCAAAACTATGAGGACATTAAAACAGAGCACAGCAGATTCTAAGGCAGTGAAAATACTGTGCATAATATTATAAAGATGGATATGTCATCACACATTTGACCAACCCATAGAATGTACAACACAAAGAGTGAACCCCTGGTAAACCTTGGATTGTGGGTGATGATGATGTAGCAGTAAAGGTTCATCCTCTTTTTTTTTTTTTTTTTTTTCTTTTTAGGTCCACGCTTTAGGCATTTGGAAGATCCCAGGCTAGGGGTTGAATCGGAGCTGCAGCTGCCGGCCTATGCCACAACCACAGCAACGCCAGATCCAAGCCATGTCTGCAACTTACACTGCAGCTCACAGCAACGTCAGATCCTTAACCCATTGAGCAAGACCACATCCTCATGAATACTAGTCAGGTTCTCAACCTACTGAATCATAATGGGAATTCCTATAGGCTCATCCCTGGTTTTTAAAAAAGTACTATTCTAGTGAGCAATGTTGATAATGGGGGAGGCTAAGCATGTCGGGGAGGGGGGCAGAGGAAATATGGGAAATCTCTATATCTTCCTGTCAATTTTGTTGTAAATCTAAAACTGCTCTTAAAAATGACTTTAAAAAATCTACCACCTAGGGAGTTCTCTGGTGGCTCAGTGGGTTAAGGCTCTCACTATTGTGACTCAGGTCACTGCTGTGGTACAGGTCCAAGCCCAGGCCCAGGAACTTCTGCATGGTGTGAGTATGGGGGAAAAAAAAAATCTACTACCTAGAATTCTATACCAGCAACCCAGCAAAAATATAAATGAAAATAAACCCCTACTAAGACAGCAGACCTAGGTGATGAGCATTAATGGATACAAACATCGCACAAGATATATAGCCAGATATTTTATGCCACCAATGCAAGTACACACCACCACCAATGAAGTATTCTCGTCAAAATTTTGAACTGAATTTGATCTAATGGCTAGATTCAAATAACAGTTTATAGGAAATAAAGGGGTAAAGGAAATGTTATATAAAATTCTAAATAGGCAATTAGCATGTTCCAGGATATGGGATCCTCCATAGAATAATTTGGTTTCTTTCAAAAAAAAAAGTTAAGGAAAGAGTGGAGAGAATTACAGATTAAGAGACTCAAAAACCACATCAGTCAGGGAGTTTCCATTGTGGCTCAGTGGGTTAAGAACCCAACATAATATCTGTGAGGATTGGGTTCAATCACTGGCCTTGCTCAGGGGGTGAAGGGTCCAGCATTGCCAAAAGCTGTGGCGCAGGTCACAGATGCAGCTCAGATCCAGCATGGCTGTGGCTGTGATGTAGGCCTCAGCTGCAGCTCAGATTTGCCCCCTAGCCCCGGAACTTCCACATGCCACAGGTGCAGACATAAAAACAAACAAACAAAAAGAATCTGACTGTAGTGGCTCAGGTCACTGCAGAGGTTCCAGTTCAATCCGCAGCCCAGCACAGTTGGTTAAAGGATCTGGCATTGCTGCAGCTGCAGCACAGGTTGCAAAATGCAGCTTGAATTCAAGCCCTGGCCCAGGAACTTCCATATGCAGCAGGTGCAGCCATAAAATAAAATTAAAAAACAACAATAAAACTTTAAATTTCCATAGTACCAGGGGTGGGGGGATGCGATGGGGTTGTGGGATGGAAATCCTATAAAATTGGATTGGGATGATCATTGTACAAGTATAAATGTAATAAATCCATTCAGTAATAAAAAATAGAATAAAATAATAAATTTCTATAGTAAAAAGTGACACACACACACAAATGGCATACAAAGCATATAAGTCAGGAGATGTTGGTGTTCTCAGGTTCTTATGCAACAAATATAAGAAATTAATAGTCAAGGAAGAATGTTATAATATCTAGGATAATCACTAAAAGAATGAGGATATTATTCCTAAGGTGATAGAAGAAAAAATATTTAATAGAATAAAAAAATATTTAAGGCTGAAAGGCAAGAAAGAGAAAGACAAAAGATAAAACAAGCAGAATAGGAAAAAAAAAAAAAAAAAAGGAATTCCCATTGTGTCTTAATAGGTTAAGACCCGACTAGTATTCATGAGGTCACAGGGTCAATCCCTGGCCTCCATCAGTGGGTTAAGGAACTGGCATGGCCGCAAGCTGTGGTATAGGTTACAGATGTGGCTTGGATCCTGAGTTGCTGTGGCTGTAATGTAGGCCAGCAGCTGCAGCTCCAATTCAACCCCTAGCCTGGGAACTTCCATATGCTGCAGGGGCAGCCATAAAAAGAAAAAAAAAACAGAAACAAAACAAAAAACTGGCGTTCCCTGGTGGCCTAGCAGTAAAGGATCCAGCGATGTCACTGCTGTGGTGCAGGTTGGATGACTAGCCCAGGAATTTCTGCGTTCCATGAATGAGGCAAAAAAAAAAAAAAACAACCTAAAATAGAAGAGGTGTTGGGTAACTGCAACACAATCAGCCAAATCTGGCCAATTGTTTGTTTTCATAAGGGACATTTATTAGAACATATCCATGCTTATTTACCTACATGTTGGCTATGGCTGCTTTTGTACTAAAAAGAACAGAGCTGAATAGCTGTAACAGAGACCAGATAAGACATAACGCCTTATGTATATACTTTCTGGACCTTTACACAAAAAGTCTGACAACCTCTGACACAAGAGATTTGAACCCCAATACATATACTGTATGTAAAAGACCAAATGTTCCAATAAAGAACAAAGATTTTGTGAGGAGTTCCCGTCGTGGCTCAGTGGTTAATGAATCCGACTAGGAACCGTGACGTTGCAGGTTCGATCCCTGGCCTTGCTCAGTGGGTTAAGGAGCCGGCACTGCAATGAGCTATGGTGTAGTTCACAGACGAGGCTCGGATCCCAAGTTGCTGTGGCTCTAGTGTAGGCCAGCAGCTACAGCTCCAATTAGACCCCTAACCTGGGAACCTCCATATGCTGAGGGAGCAGCTCTAGAAAAGACAAAAAAAAAAAAAAGAACAAAGATTGTGAAAATGGCTTTAAAAATGAGAGAGAAACGTCTAAACCACAGACAGAGCTAAGAAAAAAAAAAATACAAGTGCAACACTACCCAAAACCAAACTGATAACACTTTAAAAACAACAGTAAGAAAAACTATGGAGTTCCTGTTGTGGTGCAGTGGGTTACAAACCCAACTAGTATCCATGTGGATGCAGGTTTGATGCCTGACCTCGCTCAGTGGGTTAAGGATCTGACATTGCCATATGCTACAGTGTAGGTTGCAAACACGGCTCAGATCCTATGTTGCTGTGGATGTGGCATATGCTGGCAGCTGCAGCTCTTATTTGACCCCTAACCTAGGATGCTCCCATATGTTTCGGGTGTGGTCCTAAAAAAAAAAAAAATTCAAAACACTGAAATGAAACAGAGTATGTTCTCTAACCATGACGCAATTAAGCTTGAAATCAATAGGAAAAATATACCTTGAAAATCAACATATGTTTGGAAATAAAGACATATACTTCTAAATAACCCAGGGAGGCAAAAGAGAAAATAAAAACCAAACTTTAAAAATATATTTAAACAGGAGTTCCCGTCGTGGCACAGTGGTTAATGAATCCGATTAGGAACCATGAGGTTGTGGGTTCGATCCCTGGCCTTGCTCAGTGGGTTAAGGATCCGGCATTGTCGTGAGCTGTGGTGTAGGTCACAGACGTAGCTCGGATCCCACGTTGCTGTGGCTGTGGCGTAGGCTGGCAGCTACTGCTCCAATTAGACCCCTAGCCTAGGAACTTCCACATGCCGAGGGAAGAGGCCCTAGAAAAGGCAAAAAGACAAAAAATTATATATAAATATGTATATATATACATATATGTATATATTTAAACAAAGTATAATAAAAATCTTATGTCTCAAAACTACAGGGGTGCAGCAAAAGCAATGCTTGAGGGAAATTCATAGTTAAATGAATATATCAGAAAGAAAAAGGGGGAGTTCCCGCTGTGGTTCAGTGGAAATGAACCCAACCAG
Source organism: Phacochoerus africanus (assembly GCF_016906955.1). Lineage (NCBI taxonomy): Eukaryota > Metazoa > Chordata > Mammalia > Artiodactyla > Suidae > Phacochoerus > Phacochoerus africanus. The sequence continues at coordinate 82,213,775 of NC_062547.1, read as the reverse complement.
TATCCATGAGGATGCAGGTTCAATCCCTGATCTCACTAGGTGCAGCAGGTTAAGGATCTGGCGTTGCCAGGAGCTGTGGTGTAGGTAACAGACGTGGCTTGGATCCCGCATTTCTGTGCCTGTGGTGTAGGCCGGCAGCTACAGCTCAGATTCGACCCCTAGCCTGGGAAATTCCATATGCCGCAGGTGCAGCCCTAAAGAGCAAAAGAAAATAAAAAAGGTCGAAAATCATTAAGAATCCATCCCAAAAAAATTTAGAATAATAACAGCATATTGAACCCAAAATTGAAGGAAATAAACAATAGAAGTTAATGAAATAGAAAATAAGTATACAAAAAAAATCGATAAAGTCAATAATTGGCTCTTTGTAAAAACTATTAAACCAACAAACATCAAATGAGACTGATCACGAAAAAAGGAAGAAGGCAAAAATAACCAATGTCAGGAATAAAAGTCAGACTTCAGTACAGATCCTGCATAGACATTTTTAAAACTTCATTAAAGGATATTAAGAATAATTCTTTGCCAATAAATTTGAAAATTTAGAAGAAATGAGAAAACTCCTTAAAATGTAACTTATCAAATGCACAAAAGAACTACAATACCTATAGTCCTTAATTATTAAAGAAATTAAATACATGATTTAAAACTTCCTACAAAGACAATTTCAAACCCAGGTGGCTTTACCAGCAAATTCTATTAAACACACAAGAATTGTGTTTCTGTGTGAAACAAAAAGGAATCTTCCACTTAAATTATCAGAATAAACAAGAATTGCCAGGCTTCTAGACAAAGTCAATATATAAAAATCAAGTGTGTTTACATGAACTTGCACATGTAACTGAAAAACTGCTTTTATCCTGAATATATAAAGAATTCCTTTGTTTTTAAAAAGGAGGAATAAAAATAGGCAAAAGGTGAAAAGGTATTTCATAGAAGAGAAGATATAAATGGCCAATAAACATATGACAGTATGTTCAATCTCATTATTTATCAGGAAATACAAAATAAAACCACAATGAAATACTGCTACTTATCAGAATGGCTCAAATTAAAGGACAAATAAAGCCAAATGTTGCCTGAGGATATGGAGCACCTGGAACTCTCCACAAGGCTGCTCCTGGCATAAACTGGTACAACCACCTTAGAAAACTCTTTGGCATTATCCACTAGAGTTGAACATACACAACTCTAAAACCTAGCAATTCTGCAGGGTGGTAAATAATATATATATGTGTATATGTGTACTGAGACGTGTACAAATATGGTCAAAGCAATATTATTTGTAGTTGCAAAGAAATGGAAACACTGAAATGTCCATCAACAGTAGTAGATAAATACAGTTGGTATATTTATATAATTAATATTAAATAACATTGTAAATAAATTATACTAAACACAATAAAAATGAATCTCACAACAGTGCTGAGTAATAGGAATTAGGCAAAATACACGCTATATGATTAATTGATGTACTCAATACAAAGTTCAAAAAATAAGTACAACTTCCTCTGACAGAGGAATAAACAAATTACAGTATTACCATAAATGGAATCTACTCAACAGCAAAAGGAATGAACTGTTGATACATGCAACAACATGGAACAATCTCAAAATCATGATACTGAGTGAAAGCACCAGATAACTGAATGAAAGCATCAGACAATGGAGTATAATCTATATGACTCCATTTACATAAAATTCTAGAAATTGCAAACTAACATGTCACAAGCAAATGAGTGGCTGCTTTTTAAGAAGAGGGACACAGGAAGGAATTACAAAGGAGAGATGAATATGTTCTCTGTCTTGACGGTGGTCATGGTTTCATGAGTGTATGCATATATCAAAATTATCAAGCTGTACACTTTAGATATGTGCAATACATTGAATGTCAAGTATAACTTCAATAAAGCTGTGGGAAGGAAGAAAGGAAGGGAGGGAGGAAAGAAAGAATGAAGAAGGGGAGGAGAAAGGAAGGGAGCATAAAAGTGGGGAGGAGAGGATGAGGTATGAGAGAAAAAATCTGAATGACTAATACAGGAAGTTTTAACCTTTCTGGATCCCATTTTCTTATCTATAAAACAGAACTTAGAGTTTTGACAGTTCAATGAAATAAAGTATGCAAAGTCTTTGGTGTATGGCATATGTTTATGTGCCTATTTTTTCTTCCTTTCTTTCTCATTCACTCCTTCAAGAAATATGAGTATCCAACTGTGCCAGGTTCTGTGTCAGGCAGTGGGATACAAGAGAATATAATATACTGCTCCTCTTAAAGGGGAACATATAAACAGAGAACAAAAATGAACAATTATAACATTTTACAAATATTACAAAGAGATCTATGATGTTGAAAGAGATTATTATAGAGATTAGGAAAGGCATCCCTGAAGAAGTGACTACACTGCTGACTTCTAAAAAGGTAAGCAGGCGTTAATTAGGTAAAGACAGGAATAAGCACGTATAAAACCTGAAATGAAGAAAGCCTGTCAATAAAACAGTCAATGTCTCTGGAGAGGAAAAAGGAGTCTGAATAGAGACAAGTCCGGTATGAGCTAAAGTTTGAAAGGCAATTTGGGGTCAGACTATGCAGGCCTGTCGTAAGAGCAATGGGAAGCCTTTGAAATGGTTTAAACAGGGAGGAGTTACTAACTGATCTGTAGTTTAGAAAACAAAAAACAAAACCTCCGATTACAGTACAGAGACTAAGTTGCAAGAGAACAAGAATGAATGGAGATAGACCAGTTAGGAGATGCTGCTGCAGTCCAGGCAACAACAATAATAGCTTGAACCAGCACAGTGAAGTCAGAAATTCATTCTATCAAAAAATCTTTACTGAAGGCCTGTTAAGGGCCAAGCTATATCCTAAGTGCAGGAAAAAGAGCAATAAGCAAAAATGACCAAAAAATTCTTGCCCTCATTGGCTCCGTATTCTAGTGGGGAGAGATAAATAAATAAGCAAAATATCACCTATATCAGATGGCTGTTAAGTGCTATGAAGAAAAATGAAGTAGAGAAGGAGTGGAAGAAGTTGTTGTCTCACTGCCCACAGAATCATTAAGGGATTAGATTCTGGGCAAAGAAGGGATGACCCAGGAGCCCTGGACTTATATAGTACCTGACATCAATAGGGCTAAAAGGCATAATGACAACTGCCTTGTTGGTCTCAAGGTAGATAATTATAGTAGTGATGTAAGTGTTGAGGGAGAAGGAGGCTTAGGGGACGTGCCAGGAGATGCAGAGTTCTGGAGTCTATCCTTTTACTCTTTTCAGTGATGAAAAGTAAGCCAGTGAGGGGCAGCTTTATCCATAGTACTTAGGCCTTATGGACCCCTTTTAAATTCCAGTAGAAAGATGGCAGCCAAAGAGAACTGGTCTAACATGGAATAGTTTGTTCCCCAATTCCTATCAGTTGATAAAAAAAACTCCATGAAAGCAGATGTATCCTTACCATATTCTAAAATCCAAACAAGTTCCTGGCACACAGCAGACCGAGGATATACATTGTTGAAGGAATATATGAATGAAATATTGTGTCTAAAGGCAAAGTATCCCTATATTATCAAGGTAAAGATTTTAAATGTGTTCACACAAAAGTTACCAAGTGGGACCAGCCACAAAATAACTTTACTCAAACCAAATTACACTGATTGTTAATAGTTTTTAATTGACTTTATAAGAGGCTTAAAGAAAATTATGTTTCATAAATTTGGACAATTTAAAAACATATACTTAGGATATTTTTAAATAAAAACTTAAAAAAATAACAGTCACAATAATACATAATTAAAAATTTAATCTTAAAATTATTTTAGTATGCTTGTTCAGTGACATTTTGTTTAGCAACATGGTAATATTTTATCCTACAAAATTCCTCTGTTTTTATACTGTATCACCTTGCTAGAACATTCAATGAAAAATATATAGCTAATATTTTCAAGCAGTGATTTGCAAACCAGGAGTTTATCAATGACGTTGAGAGCCACTGTTCAGCCCTCAGCGTGTTGATGACAGAGAACCACTACTTTAAAGTATAACACTCTATTACTCTAATACTTGTATGAAATGTACTTGATTGCTTTTATCCAAATTCAACCAAAATTTTCTCAATTATTTATATTCTGAAATTCCTCTTGATAATGAATTGTTAAGTGACTTAGGAAAAAATACATACCTTTCTCTTACAAAATCTGCTAGTTCTTTTGTCGATATCTGTCCATATTTCATATTATGGTAAAGGACATCAAAGCCACTATTTTTTTCCCCCTAAAATTTAAAAAGATTTTTAGTTTAACAAAAAAAGAGATCAAAATGATTTAGGAATAAATAACATACTCAAGCTGTTTTTCCTTAATTTAACTACTGTTGCTTACTGTATAACTTTAAACTTTATCAAAGGAATACTGTATGATTTGATAAAGTTTACAACATACTGCATACACATATATACACAACACACACAAGGGCACACACTATAATCACCCATAAGGATATATTAACAAAACTCATCTGGAATTTTAAGAAGTAAATGTAGCATAATTTAGAAAACATAAACATGGACCTCTTAAAATACATTACCAAATTCCACATCAATTCTTTAAAACTGCATTGAGGGATTATAATTACTTAACTCAGAATCAGTACTTTAAAAAAACTAAATCTTGGAGCTCCCTGGTGGCTCAAGAGGTCAGAGATATAGCGTTGTCACTGCTGTGGCTCAAGTTAGATTCTTGGCCTGGGACGTTCTGCATGCTGCGGGCAAAGCCAAAAAAACCTAAATCTTGACTTCTAAATCAAGACAGCATGTTACTAATTACATAAGCACTGAATAACACAGAACACCTTATGATCCTAAGTTAAATCTTTCAGTATGTGAGAAAGGAGATAAAATTTTAATAGAAGAACAGTAAAACTCTATTGGCTAGTGTGGGAAATTAACAGAACCAGACCACTTTCCCAACCCTAGAAAATCCTAATGCCATTTAATCCAATAAAAGCTAAATTAGCAAGTCATAGAAATATCAAGACTTTAGAAATATTTCTTAAAATATTAGAAATACCAAAAACATTAGAAATATCAAGTTTACAGATGAAATGAAAGACTTTCATTAGTTTACTTATAAACTAAGCTTAAAATCTCTTTACAGTTAGCAGGTTTTATTTTTCTCCAGTGAAAATAATGAAGAACTGAATATATTTGTCGGAAATAGAAAGCATGCTGTAAGCAAGTATTATGCAATCTAATACTTAATTTTCCATAGTCCACCAAAAAGAGGAAACAGAAAACAGGAAGTCTGGCTATGCTGAAGCAATCCCTAATAAGCTTGAAAGCTAATACCACCAGTAGTTAAATTTGTATATACACAATAAATTAAAACATATTTGTAATAATATAAATAATACCCTTAGCATTTTGAACATCCATTTCCATTTATCAAGAATATAACACAAAGCTACAGTCTCTTTTAAATAAACACGATTAATTTGGCCTCCAAAGTTTTTATTTTTCTTTTTTTTTTCCTTTTAGGGCCGCAGCTGCAACACAGGGAAGTTCCCAGGCTAGGGGTTAAATCAGAGCTGCAGCTGCTGGTCTACGCCACAGCCACACCGGATCTGAGCTGACCTATACTGTAGGCTTGTGGCAACACTCGATCTTTAACCCACTGAGAGAAGCCAGGGATCGAACCAGCATCCTAACGGACACTATGTCAGGGTCTTAACCCACTGAGCCACAATGGCAACTCCAATTTTTCATGTTTAAGATAGAAGAAATTTGTGATCTTTCTGTTTTTTTCATGCAAATTTATTTCAGCCAAAAAAAATATTCTCTGAGCATTTATCACTAGTCTAGAGCAAACAAAAGTAACATCATCCTGCAGATTAGTAAAAAAATTACAGACAACATAATAAAGGCCCGAATCCTCCAACAGATTCATTCCATTTTTTGGATATACTACAGAAACTACAAATAATTAAACTATCCACCAACTCACATAAAACAATTATGAATCCTGAACAAAAATAAATCTGAAATCTAAAACCACAAAATCCAAAGTCTGGAGCTCTCTCTCAGGCCCCAAAGTTCTCCCCTGACACCTACCAGTTTCATTTGCACATAATTCTAACAAAGTCAGGTTACCTGTGTTTCCAAAGTGATCTATGCATATTCATTACACATATTCAAATTAGAAATGAGGGGTAGTGAGGGCTACTCAGACAGACACATAGACTATTAGAGGAAATAATATATATATATTTTTTTTGGTCACGTCCACAGCATGCAGAAGTTCTGGGGCCAGGGATCTACCCTGCACCACAGCTGTAACCTGAACCACAGCAGTGACAACATTGGATCCTTAACCTGCTGAGCCACAAGGGAACTCCAAAAAAATCTCTCTTAAGGGGACAAGAAAACTTGGAAACAATCTAGTAACTGTGGCAATAAGGTCCAGACCATTTCATTTCACTGTTATAGTACTATAAACATTAAGGAATCAAGAAAAGGTTACATTACATTCAGAAATCTGGGTTATTAAAAAGTCCTTGAAAAAGTAAGCTCTTTATTTGGGAAGCTCAGATATATAAATAGCATATTACTTAAAATTCTCAGTAGAGAGAATAAGGTTTATCAATTTGTTTACCATTCAATATAACAACATTACTACAGTATCAATAATATAATATCCCTTATGAACAGTACAAGCTATTCCATTCCTCAGGTCTTCACTTGGTAAGAAAAGAAAAACTCATCTTAATAAGGATATGATGCAGAAAAAGCTAGCTTCGAGAGGCACTGACAGCTAAACATAAACACCCTGCATGATTACAAATCCATCTGTCATTTCTTCCTATATTTGAGTACTCATTCATTTACTGAGTTCTAAAAAAATGTAGTAAATCTTACTCTAGGCACTATTTTCTTTTCTTTTTTTTTCTTTTTTTTTTTTTTTGCCTTTTCTAGGGCCACTCCCGAGGCATAGGGAGGTTCCCAGGCTAGGGGTCGAATCGGAGCTGTAGCCACCAGCCTACACCAGAGCCACTGCAACGCAGGATCCAAGCAGCGTCTGCAACCTACACCACAGCTCACGGCAACACCAGATCCTTAACCCACTGAGCAAGGCCAGGGATCGAACCTGCAACCTCATGGTTCCTAGTCGGATTCATTAACCACTGAGCCATGACGGCAACTCCTAGGCACTATTTTCTTAAACAATTTCACAAACCTATTAACATAAATATTCACTGATCATTAACTTTTCCTTTGGCACGAACAAAGCAAATTTTTTTTTTTTTTTTTTTGCGTTTAAGGGCTGCACCTGCGACATATGAAAGTTCCCAGGCTAGGGGTCGAATCAGAGCTACAGCTGCTGGCCTATGCCACAGCCATGCCAGATCTGAGCTGAGTCTGCAACCCACACCACAGCCTATAGCAACATCAGATCCTTAACCCACTGAGCGAGGCCAGGGATGGAACCCGCAACCTGATGGTTCCCAGTGGGATTCGTTTTCCACTGTGCCACAACAGGAACTCCTACACAAAAATTTTAATACTTCAAATAGCTTTCTCGCCACAAACACACACACACCACACTCTCACACAAATACACATGTATCTTTAAAAAAAAAAAAAAAAAAACAGGAAACTTCAGGAGTTCCTGTTGTGGCTCAGTGGGTTAAGAACCCAACCAGTATCCATGATGATGCGGGTTCAATCCCTGGCCTCACTCAGTGTGTTAAAGATCCAGCAATGACACAAGCTGTAGCATAGGTCACAGATGCAGCTCAGATCCTGCATTGCTGTGGCTGTGGCACAGGCCAGCAGCTTCAGCTCCAATTCGACCCCTAGCCTGGGAATTTCCATATGCCATTAAGTGCAGCCCTAAAAAACAAAAAACAAAAAAACTTCAGGAGTTCCCATTGTGGCGCAGTGGAAACAAATCTGACTGGGAACCATGAGGTTGTGGGTTCAATCTCTGTCTTTGCTCAGTGGGTTAAGGATCTGGCGTTGCCGTGGCTGTGGCATACATAGGCCGGCAGTGTAGGCCGGCAGTTCTAGCTCCAATTAGACCCCCAGCCTGGGAACCTCCATATGCTGTGGATACGGCCCTCAAAAGACAAAAGACAAAAAAAAAAAAAAAAACCTTCAAAGTCAATGTGCCTAACAAAGAACTCAGGTCTACTATCACCTTATCAAAAATTTACATTATAGCTCTTAGTAAGACATGGCAGAAAAGAAAAAACCCGCAGTAAATTTTTAAGTATTGATTTTAAAAATCTTCCCAGAAATACATACTGTTGGTGAGGAAAAAGGATGCAAAATTATTCGTAAAAGCCAAAAATAATCTAATAATGGGAACAACCTAAATGTTGCAAACTGGTGAGGTAGATCCACAGAATAGAATACAAATTAACAATAAAAGGAACACTGACACATATGACTTCATAGATTAACCTCATAAACACTTTACTAAGTGAAAGAAACCAGACACAAGATACCATATTTGTATGATTTCATTTATATGAAATGTTCAGAAGAGGCAAATCTATAGAGAGAGAAAATGGATTAGCGGCTGCCTAAAGCTGAGGGTAGAAAAGAGCATTAACTGTAAATGGGCAAAAGGGACCTAATTACTGGGAGGATGAAGACTGATGATGGCTGCACCACTCAGTAAATTTATTAAAAATTAATGAACTGTACACCTAAATTGGATAGATTTTATGACATATCAAATTTGCTTCAATAAAGTTTTTTTAAAAAAGACACAAAAAAATAAAAATAAAAAAATAAGACACAAGGTGTAAAACAGTACATGTAGAATTTCATTTGCATTGAAAAAAAATGCTGCATGTATGCATATAAAAGGAATCTGAAGGCACATACAATAAACTATTAGCAAATTATTTCTGGAAAGTGGACTAATGAACATAGATTAACTTTCTAATAAATTTAATAATAAGTCTTTAATAAAGAAATAATAGAATTAAAAGCTATTGAAAGAAATAATAGAATTAAAAGCTATTGTGATGAGCAGTTTTAAATGCAATTTTCTCCTAAATATACAATTATTGATATAAAATCTTGACTATTAATGGTTAGTTTTCTCTTCTCAAATTTTTATTCTTTTTTAGGTAACAATTTTATTGAGATAAAATTCACACACCATACAATTTTCTCATTTAAAGTACACAATGCAAAAAATGTTAGGATATTTACAGACTTGTGTCACCATCACCACAATCAATCTTAGAACACCAAAAGAAACCCAAACCCAAATAGCTAAATTTTAAGAGTAGGTATTTACTCATCAGTGATGAGCTGATTTTCAACTGGCTTATGCACTAATTTAATCAACACTTAAGAAAATATATACATCCACAAAAAAATCTGTACACTAATGTTTATGGCAGCATTATTCATAACAAGCAAAAGGTAGAAACAACCCAAAAGTCCATCAACTAACAAATGCATGAGCAATGTGATACACCCATGGTATATTATTAGAATATTATTCAGCCATAAAAGAAATGAAGTATTGATACATGCTGTAACACTGATGAAACTTCAAGGCATTATGCTAATATAAAGAATGCCAGTCACAAAAAAAATCACTATATGATTCCATACTTATTCAAGTCCAGAACAGGGAAATCTACAGAAACAGAAAGTAGATTAGTGGGTTACTTAAGATGAGTTGGGGGAGACAGGGTGTTAAAAGGTAAGAGGTTTCTTTTTGAGGTAGTAATGAAATCTTTGAGGTAACTTAAAATTTACTGTGATGATGGTTGCACATATATTAGCATTACCAAAACCAGTGAATTGTACACTTTAAACAATGAACTGTATGGTACACAAAATAAACTTCAATAAAGTCAAAAAAAGTTAAGTAAATAATATATTTACCCTTTTTAATTAATAAATTCTAGTAACGAGTTTCTGTTGTGGCTCAGTGGTAACAAACTAGTATCCATGAGGACTCAGGTTCAATCCTGGCCTCACCCAGGATTAAGGATCCTGGTGTAGGTTGCAGATGCAGCCCGGATCCCACGTTCTGTAGCTGGGCATAGGCTGGCAGCTGCAGCTCTGATTGGACCCCTAGCCTGGGAACTTCCATATGACACAGATGCAGCCCCAACTTATAAATAAATAAATAAATTCTAATAGGGAATTTTCAGTATCAACTACAAAAACAGCTACTAAACCACTGTTGATCCACAGACAATTATAATGAAGGTTTACACTAAGATTGGATCTTTTCTCTGCCAATCTCAAGGCACTTTGCAAAGGGGTACCCCTGAATGTGACCTGAGGTAAATAAAATAGAGTTATAATTCAATATAAAAAGGTGTAAAGATATTTGTAATAATTCCTAATATGAAGTGGGGAAAAAAAAACTTTTATCATCTTTTAAAGATGTGAGTCCACAGAGCTGCAGTTGTGACTCAGCAGTAGTGAATTCAACTAGTATCCATGTGAATGCAGGTGCAATCCCTGGCCTCACTCAGTGGGTTAAGGACCCAGCATTGCTGTGAGTTGTGGTACAGGCTGCAGACGCAGCTCAGATCCCACACCGCTATGGCTGTGGCACAGGTCGGTAGCTGCATCTCTGATTCAACCCCTAGCCTAGGAACTTACATATTCTGACGGTGCAGCCCTAAAAAAAAAAAAAGATCTAAGTGCAGAACCATACAGGTCCTTTAAGAGAACACAAACTTAATACCTATCATTTTCTCTATCCACTTTAACTGAAGTAAAATGACCACAATTAATAGTTTAATGTATATCAGTCCAGATTCTTTTTTGCATACTTAAGAAATGTTACTTTTTAATATGAAAATGGGATCATGTTATGCACACTGTTTTACACCTAAATTATCAACTAAACTGAAATTCAGCTGAAAAGATAACCAAGTTATAAGTAAGGTCACCAAGTCACTGAAAATGTTCAGTTTTTTCTGGTCTAATATAGTCTGTGAGACATCCTTGAAATTTCAAGTTAAAAAGTTTAAGTAAGTCATCAAATTTATTTTGGCAACTCAAAAACATCTTTTTCTGGTTGATCTTATAACTTTATATTTTAAAAAATTGTAATAGCTTTAAAACATAATCAAAGTACAATTATTTCCACTTGAAAAAATGCTATGTAATTCCTATTTTAATGAAAATAGAACTGTTAACATAACTGAGTTTTTAAGAGCCACAAAAAGTAATAGTGGAAAAGAACAAAGCTATAAATCCCATAGATTTTAATTAATGCTTTGAAACTTTTCCCTCGAAAAACTTTCAAGAGTAAATTAAACACTAAAATTAAGAACCTGGACAATCTTCACTTTTGATGAGTCAAAGAAATAGAAGATAGGCAAGATTAAGAGTGAATACTGTATAATTGGGGTATTAATTAAAAGTTGATTTTCCCTAGTTTCCTTTTTAATTTAAAAAAAAAAAAAAAAAAACCCTTTTTGGGGAAGGGGAAGCGAAGAATCAGGAGGTAATGTCATGTGAACAGCAATAACATGCCTAACCTTCCTCTCAACTCTAAACTGCCTCAAAAATAAACATCATAGTTCCCACTCCTCAACATTTTCCTTTTACTCTAGCTCTTATTGACATTTATTAGACAACCTTGGACAAGGCATTACAAAATATAACATTAATATGTGTTTTATATAGTCTCACTTTAACCTGCCTTCTCTGAAAAACATGATAAAACATTTAATTAATTCTGAAGTTATCTTTTGGCTTTGAGGAAAGGCCCATCTAGAGAAAAATCTTCTACACACATTTAATAGAAATTCAACTAATGTGCAACGACAGCCCTCGGAGCCATTTATGTCTTGAAAACTGCTAGGAAGAATAAAATACATGCATGTAATTTCTCTATAGGTAAAGACATTCAAGCATAAGTTATAGTCTCTTCGATCAACATTCTCTTTATGCATTGAAATTTTCACACAAGATCACTAAAACTATTTTGCAGAGTTCTTTGCAAGATATTGCACAAGCAGAAAACAGTCATTAAGATGTAGAATGATGAGTTCCCTTTGTGGCCTAGCAGGTTAAGGACCCAACATTGTCTTTTTTTTTTTTTTGCTTTTTAGGTCTGCACTAGCAGCAGGTGGAGGTTCTCAGGCTAGGGGTAGAAACAGAGCTACAGCTGCAGGCCGACACCACAGCCACGGCAATGGGGGATCAGAGCCACATCTGCGACCTACACACAGCTCAAGGCAATGCTGGATTCTTAACCCACCGAGCAAGGCCAGGGATCAAACCTGCAACCTCATGGTTCCTAGTCGGATTGATTTCCACTGCACCATGACGGGAACTCCTCCAACACTGTCTCTATGAGGATTCAGTTTAATCCCTGGCCTTGCTCAGTGGGTTGAGGATCCCACACTGCTGCAAGCTACAGCGTAGGACTCAGATGCGGCTCTGATCCAGTGTTGCCATGGCTGTGGCATCGGCCATAGCTGCAGTCCGATTTGATCCCTAGCCTGGGAACTTCCATATGCAGCAGGTATAGCCATAAAAAGATTATTTTTTAAAGTGTAGAATGAGTACTACTCTGCAGTCAGAACTACTTGATATAGGCACAAAAATTACTTAAACACATTTGTTGACTGACTGAAGGAAATAAATCTTATTACTTTAAAAAAATTATTTTCTAACCTCTCAAATACACCTCCCTAATCTTTTAAATTATAATTCAGCTCTTTCATTTAGTTAAATCCTTAATATATCTAAAAAGATACTACATGGATATACAACAAAAGTGGCAGAAGCAAATAGTTTTGAGCTAATTTTTTGTTTTATTTTTCAAATTTTCTGTAGTACTCTGTAAATAAATGTAACTTTCATTACTTTCACAATGAAAAATAAAACAATTTCACCTTTCTCAAAAGTTTTTCAATCTATACTTAGAAAGACAGCAAGGCTACCTTCTTAATCTGGCATTTTGTTCACATTAATACGTATAATTCATAAATCAAAAAAATCAAAAACAAAAACAAAAGTAACCTAAATGTCCAAAAGAGAAATGCTAAAAAAAAGTACGTCCTATCCATTTCATGAAAACCCATAGTCACCGAAAGTATTTTAAAAATACACTTAATCAAATGAGGAAAAGGCCTGATGTTAATTAACATCATTGGAAAACACCAAAATACAGAACTGTATAGTAGAACCGGTTTTGAATTTAATATTTCCAAAGAAAACCTTAGAGGACAGAGGGAAAGGCTACAGGTAATTTCTATTTTCTTCTGTTTTAACAGTAATAAGGGTTATGATTAAAAAGACATCTCCACCAGCTGTTGTTTCCACCAACCAAAAAATAACACTTGTTAGTTAAGCCCCAGCACCACCAATTTGCTTTCCATACATTGTACCTTCCTATCTTTTCCCTAAAAACAAACATGCTTGTCATATCTTCCATAACTTTTACTGCTGCAATTCCATCAAGGAGCATGTGCGTGATGGAACTGAAGGAACTCTGTGCCTCGATTTCATCACACAGTTCCCTATTCACTTCCCAATGTATTTCTCTCTGCCTCTGGCCATTCCAGCAACACTCTCTTGCCTCTTTACCAACAGATACACAGTCGACCCTTGAACAACATACATTTGAACTGTGCAGGTCCATTTACATGTGAATTTTTCTCAATAGTAAATACTACAGTACTACACAACCAGGAGTTGGTTGGATCTGAAGATACAGAATAGGGGTTACGGAGGAATCATGGATAGGAAGGGCCCACTATACTAACTATGAATTACATTCTGATTTTCAACTGCACAGGGGTTAGTACCTAACCCCCACATTGTTCAAGGTTCAACTGTAATTATAAGCCTCCATTACTGCTGTGTTTTTTTTTTTTTTTTGCTGTGCTATTTTTGTTTCTCCTCACATCTAACCAATTTTTGCTTATCTCTGTGGACGAGATTTCTAATAAAATTCTTCCAATTTGAATATCATTCTACCACACTAGACAAATTGAAAGCCAAGCTCCCATTCCCTTCCCTCTGTAAGTTTCCATGTCACTATATTTCTATATAGATTTCTTAGGGTACCTCTGTTAACTGCTCTAGAATTATGAAATCAGGATGGATAATCTCAAGAGATATCCCATGACTCAAAAAGTTACTTACAACCCCCCTCCAAAACCTACTTCCAAAGGGCTTACAAAAGTGCAGGATGACACAAAGCATACTGTTCTTCTGTACCTTCGCCTAAATAACTTAAGTAGTTCTAAAAAGACTGGAACATTTAGGATTTAATCTGTAGGGCTAGAAAAGAATCCAGACAGCAAATTTTTATCACTCCATAACAATGTTCTAAAATTCTTTCCCTGGAGTTCCCGAAGGGGCGCAGCAGAAACAAATCCGACTAAGACCCATGATGTTGGGGGTTTGATCCCTGGCCCTGCTCAGTGAGTTAAGGATCCGGCAGTGTCATGAGCTGTGGTGTAGGTCGCAGACATGGCTTGGATCCTGTGTTGCTGTGGCCCTGGTGTAGGCCTGCGGCTACAGATCCAATTAGACCCCTAGCCTGGGAACCTCCATATGCCGAGGGAGCGGCCCTAGAAAAGGCAAAAAGACAAAAAATTAAAAATTTTTTAAAATAAATAAATAAAATAAAATAAAATAAAATTCTTTCCCTGGAGTTCCCAAAGTGGTGCAGCAGAAACGAATCAGACCCATGAAGTTGGGGTTCGATCCCTGGCCTTGCTCAGTGGCTTAAGGACCTCACGTTGCTGTGAGCTGTGGTGTAGGCCGAAGATACTGCTTGGATCCCAAGTTGCTGTGGCATGGGCTGGCAGCTGTAGCTCCGATTTGACCCATAGCCTGGGAACCTCCATATGCCATGGGTGCGACCCTAAAAGGACAAAAAGACAAAAAATAAATAAATAAATAAAATCCTTTCCCTGAATTGAACTTATGGAGACTTAGTATCAAGGTATTGATTTCAATGATAAAGGTGAAAATAAAAAACAAACCACTCCTCCACCCCCCTCAAAAAAGAGACTCTAAAGGCCTCACAATAAAATTAAGTTCCATCTAAAATACTATAATTTTATAATGTCTACCTGTAAAATCTACTTGAACTAAGTTACACAAATCTATAGTTTGGGAGTTCCCATCATGGCTCAGTGGTTAACGAATCCGATTAGGAACCATGAGGTTGCAGGTTCCATCCCTGGCTTCATTCAGTGGGTTAAGGATCTGGCGTTATCATGAGCTGTGGTGTAGGTCACAGACATGGCTTGGATCCTTCGTTGCTGTGGCTGTGGTGTAGGCCGGCAGCTGTGGCAGCTGTAGCTCCTATTTGACCCTTAGCCTGGGAATCTCCATATGCTGCAGGTGGGGCCCTAAAAAGTGCTTGCTCGCGAGTGCACGCATGGGGCGGGGGTGGGGGGTTCAAATCTGTAGTTTGCATTTTCATTGTTTGTTGAAGTTGAAAACAGTTTGGGCATGGCTAACAGTTTTACAACAATGAATTTTAACTTAGCCTATGTTATTTTCTTGTACATACATAAGTTATCTCTGGAAAGCTATTAAGAAATTGGTAACAGTGACTGCCTTCTGAAAGATCTTGATGGTTGAATAAAAGGAGGGAGATTTTAGACTATATTCTCTTTTGCACTTTATGAATACTGAACCATGTAAATTTTGCAAGTCTTTTAACATATATATATAAATATATAAACATAACACTTTAAAATTTTTAGTATATCATTTGACGGGATCATATCCTAAGCTGGTACAATATTCATAAATTTCAAGAAAAAGAAAGTCTATATTCTGGGTTTCTATGGTCACCTCAATTAATCTCCTGAAGATGTGTATATATATATATATATTTTTTTTTTTTTTGGTCTTTTTGCTATTTCTTTGCCGCTTCCGCGGCATATGGAGGTTCCCAGGCTAGGGGTCGAATCGGAGCTGTAGCCCCCAGCCTATGCCAGAGCCACAGCAACGCGGGATCCGAGCCGCGTCTGCAACCTACACCACAGCTCACGGCAACGCCGGATCGTTAACCCACTGAGCAAGAGCAGGGACCGAACCCGCAACCTCATGGTTCCTAGTCAGATTCGTTAACCACTGCGCCACGACGGGAACTCCCTGAAGACGTATATTTTTTAAATTTTCATACAGATAAATAACCCCCCAAAATGTGTGACTCTCAAGTAGGACACTAACCACTGCGCCACGACGGGAACTCCCTGAAGACGTATATTTTTTAAATTTTCATACAGATAAATAACCCCCCAAAATGTGTGACTCTCAAGTAGGACACTAAAATTAGATTAAATGACCAAGCAAAAATATAACAATGTTTAGCATTCCAAAGTCCTACTAATAGTAATTCCAGATTTTTAAAAAACATTTTAATCCTCCCAGCTTATCCATGTAAAGACAGATCAAATTTTGGATATACAGTATTATGCCTTTTACATAAGGGACTTGGACATCATGCAGATTTTGGTATCCTTGGGGGGGGTGGAGGGGTTCTAGACCAATCCCCCAAGGATACCAAGAGAGAACTGAATAACCAAGTGCTCTGGATTTATTTAAAAGTAAAGTATGACAATGCCAGTGAAATCAACAGATAAATGGCATGAGACTTCTGTACTGGTTAAACAGTAAACGAAAATTTAAAAAAAGAAATAAAGAAAAACTTCAGGATTAAAAACACCTAAATTAACCGCTATTCATTAAATCCTGATGTGAAGAGAGATCTTTGGGAAAAGGCACCTAACTAAAAATATCACTTCATTACAATGTGATGTATGCTCAAGAATACCTGGTGTCTTTGGGAGAATACTTTATATCTTATACAGATTGGGAATGCTATGTAAAATGAGGTTTATAAAGGCATTAAAATCAGGTATGTTGTGCTCATTTGCTTTTTCCCTTTAATTATCACTATGAAATCCATTACTTAAAAAAAAATTTAAGTCCTGAATTAAATAACCTGATCATCTTATATAAAAATATAAAGCCATTTTAATCACTATAGTGTAAGACTGACATATATAATCTCAGGAGTATTATAAACTAATACTTGACTCTTTGAGAAAGAAGCAGAATATGAAGACACTTCTTCAATGTAATATTTGTCAATACTTTTTTAAAGTGACATAAGCTTCCAAAGGGCTAACAACTGTTTTTATATATTAAAGGTAACAGAGTAGATTTCTACTATGAAAATTATTTTTGCTATCTAATTTTAAAAGAAAAAAAAACATTTTCAACTTATCTTTGTGACACTATACTTTGTGGTAAAAAACTGACTTATCAGCAACAGAACACCTGTTGTGTAGGAACTTTTAGATATATTTTTCTTTTCAAAGTATAGTATTAAGTAATTTGTAATGTGGTGTATAGTTTTAGTTAAGAAAAATTATAAAGAAAAAGGCAGGATGTGCTTCTTTCAAAAGAACTTGAAGAGAGTTTGAATGATTCAAATTTTCCTCTAAAAAAAAAATGCCACAACAAAAAGATCTCTCTTTTTATATGTAGGGAAAAAAAACAATAGTGTGTTTGGTTAGAAACCTAAAACTTTAAAGATTCCCTTAACTCACTTTGACAAGTTTTATTTTGTTTTGCAGATGAGGTGCCACTTTAAATGTTGGGAGGGGAAAAGGTGAAATTAATACTATAAATTCTCTATCTTAAGAAATTATTTTTAAATAATCCAGAAATATGTAAATTTTTAAGTTGTCTTAAATTAACAGTTACCAAATTCTGAGAAGTTATTTAGTTCCCTGGGATTCCTAGTTCATTTAGCCCTCCTTTGGAGCTTTTAAATATCCAATTTAGAGCTTTCAGCCCCAGTGAGGCTTGGAAATAAAATAAAATGCAGTCTATTTTAGTAGCTATTCATATTCAATATTGGAAATGAAGGCAAAAACCAAAACATAAATTAGACTTGGGGATTCTCTCTAAATTTCCAATTTCCAAATTTATTCCCATTCCCTTACTAAGAGGGAAAAATAAGGGCCACACAAAAACCTGAACAAAAATGCTTCATAGAAGCAGTATTCATAATAGGCAAAAACATATAAAAAAAAAAAAAGCTATGTTCAAAACTCAATGAACAGGGGTTACCACTGTGGCACTTCAGGTTAATGATCTGGTGTTAACACAGCTGCAGCCTGAGTCCCAGCTGTAGCTGGAATTTGAGCCCTGGCCCAGGAACTTCCATTATGCCATGGGGGTGGCCAAAAAAGAAAAACAAAGGAAGAAAAAACCCTCAATGAAGAGGAAACAAAGGATAACCTTAAAAATGTTAATGTGCAATTTGGAATTAAGCTAGCAAACTTCAAAAACACACTTATGCATCCAAAAAAAATACAAAACAGGCTAAGAATGTCAGATTTTAAACATTCTTTATGTAAGTTTTATACATTGCCATTGTAAAACTTAAATCTAAATAGGCTAAATCTAAAATTCATATGGAAAACCAAGGGACCCATAGAAGCCAAAATAATCTTGAAAAAGAAGAAAAAAGTTGGACTTTCCCACTCCAAACTTACTACAAAGCTATAGTAACCAAAACAGTGTGGTACTAGCATGATAGATGATGGAATACAAACAAAAATCCAGAAATAAACTCATGCATCTATCATAACCTGACTTTCAATAAGAGTGCCAAGACTATTCAACACGGGTTGGGGGGGGTTATATTTTCAACAAATGGTACTGGAACAACTCAATACCCACATGCCCACATGCAAAGAATGAATCGGTACCTCTTCTTGGTACACTACACAAAAATTAACTTCAAATGATCATAGGCCTAAATGTAAGAACTAAAACTACATATAAAACCCACAGAAATGACACAGAAGAAAACCTTCGTGATTTGGGGTTAGGAAAGAATTCTTAGATATGACAACAAAAACATACATGATAACAGAAAAATGAGATAAATTGGACTTCAAAACTAAAAACAGACAACCCACAGAATGGGGGGAAATACTAACAAAATCATTTACCTAAAAATCAAAGCCACAATGAGATATTACTTACATTCCTCCACTACAATAAAAAAGATAACAAATGTTGTCCACCATGTGGAAAAACTGGAAGACTCAGACATCACTAATGGGATTGTAAAATGGTGCAACCTCTTTGGAAAATGTCTGGCTCTTCCCCAAAATGTTCAACAGAGAGTTACCATATGACCTAGCAATTTCATTCCAGAAAGAAATGAAGACATTTCTAAGTTTTATACGTCCACATAAAAACTTGTACGAAAAGTTTATAGCAGCATTATTCCTAATAGTCAAAAAGCACAAACCACCAAATGCCTACCACTGATGAGTAGACAAATAAAATGTAGTATACATATGTGCGTGTCTGTATACACACGCTGGATCACAAATTCGGGTAAAATATGGAATTATGTCCTGACGCATGCTACATCCTAGGTGAATCTTGGAGCCATGCTAAGTGAAAGAAGCTAGTCACAAAGCCACATATATGAACCCATTTATATAACTACGTCCAGAATAGATAAATCTACATAGGCAGAAATCTAGAGATTAGGTGCGTAGGACTAAAGAAAGAAGGAAATTGGGAATGATTGCTAAAGGATACCGTGATTCTTCCTGAGGTGATGAAATTGTTCTAAAAGCGTGGTGACATTTGCACAACTCTATGAATACAAGAAAAAATTTGAACTGTTTACTTAAACGGGTGTATTGTATGGCAGGTGAATTATACCTCAATAAAGCTGTGTTAAAAACAAAAACCCCAACGTCTAGTATTTATGTCGCGTGTGGAAAACAAGAAACATTCATGACTAATAATTATGAACCGATGTGATTACTAAGCAAGTCCCCGCCTGAAATATTTGGAAATTAAGAATTTAAGACACACTCCTTACTCACTGAGAGTACTGCTTTAAATATTTCTACATCTTAAACTAAAATGGAATTGTGGCACATGCAACTGTCAAGCCATAAAATGGGATTCCTGAGATACCTAAGTAAACATGCTACTTTCCTGTACATGGCTGAACTGTACTTCCCATTACAACAAACAATAACTGCAGAAAAACACTCCACAGGGAGACTGGGAACTCATTCTCAAAGAACCAGCTAACACTAATACGGAGTTAAGAGGACGGGTGTGGAAAGAATGAGGAAGGGGAAGGAGCACAGGGCACAAGGAGAAGTATCGGTGCATTTAAGCCCAAGGAATCCAGTTACATTAAATTCAACTTTTCTGCGCTTTGTGAACAGGCCCAGAGGCAAAGTCCCGGGCACAGACCCACGAGCCGAGCTGCGAAGCCGAGAGGAAGTGCTGATCCAGCCCAAGCCGCACGGGAATTCGTGGGGATATGGTGGGGGGTCAAAAAGGCTAAGATGGGGGCCTGCGGGGCTGGAAGGAGGCGAGCTCCCCCCGGCCGGCACTCGCCTGCTGCCCGCGGCTGGGAGCGGCCGCGCCGCGGCCCCGGCGTCCGCGTCTGAGCCGCGGAAGGCGCCCGGCGCCGGGAGTCTCCGGAGGGGCCGGGTCGCGTCTCCCGCCCCATCCGGCGCTTTGTCCCAGCGCGGGCGGCCGGCAGCCCCTCGGCGTCCCCGCCACGGACTGAAGGGCCGCGCTGACAACACCCGCCCCCCGCAGGGGCTGCGAGCCTGCGGGTCTGGGCGGCCGGAGACCAGCCACCCGACGGGCTTCATCCGGGCAGGACGCAGCAGGCGGCGGTCCGAGGACGCTGGCCCTGCCCGCGGAGCCGCCACCGCCCGAAGCGCACGCAGGCCGAGGTCAGCCGCCGAAACTCTCAGACTCCGAAACCCACACAATGTCCAACATCCTTCTCTTACCCAAAAATTCTCAACGAAATGCGCCATGACCATCGTGCCACCGCCGCCGCGCCGGGTTCCGCGTCCGCGCCCTCCCGCCGCCGGGTAAACACCGGCCCGGCCCCCACGGCGCCCCCGCCTTTCGCCGCCGCCGCAGCCGCCGCCTTCTTCCCGGAGACCGGCCGGCACCCTCTAGGGCGCATGCGCCACCTAGCGGCTGCAGCCGCGGGGCGAACACTCAAAAGCCGCGGCTCGCTTGCGCATGCGCCCCGGGCCCCATTCCCGGGATTTAGCCCTTTCCACTGCTGCCTGCGCGGGCGCGGCTAAGACAGTATTCTCTAGGGAGTGGTGGAGAATCCGATCCCGGAGCAGGCACCCCGGAGACTGCCCGCACCCTTCGCGGTGTCTTGAGTACTGGCTCAAAAACGGAGCGAAGAGAGGGGCCGGCCAAAGACGGTGGTACCGGTGCCGGCTCCTCTTCCTTCTCGGAAGACTCACTCCCTGTGCTTTCGAGGATCTCGAAGGAACCCAAGTCGGGCTAAACTGGGATGGGGGAAACTTGGCCTCTAGCCATAAGGAGGAGACTGAGAAACCTTTCGTCAACAAGGCGCCTTTCCTTGACAGGGAACTAAGAACCAAAACAAAACTTTTCGAAGCCGGAAAAGAGGAAACGCCCTGTCGCCTGAGAGCCCTGGGCGCTGCTGGAGACCCAGGCACCAAGTCCTTGGCCGAGGCCGCTGACCTATGGCCTGCCTGGAGCAAACCAGCCGGGACTGCCTGCCGACAGCTGGAACGTGACCCGAAACCAACCAATTTCCCCGACCGAGGCAGTTTTGGTTTTGTGTGTGTGTGTAAGTCTCTTGGAGGAGTTGTTCATATAAATCCATGCTTCTCTTAACAACTTGTACCTTTTGGACAAAAGAAACAAGTTTACACACACCTCAGCCTAATAGAGACACTAAATCCCCTTCCCACGCCTTGTTTTCCAAAGGTTTAGGGGGAAAATATAAACCAGGTCATTTAAATCCACAATCTACCGTTCTTAATGCCAAACCCGACAGTAGATCTAGTGTAGCTTTTACCATACATGCATGTCACACCTCCTCAGAGCTTGTGACTTCAAACGGTAAACCACCACTGTTTCTTCATGGCAAATTATTTTCATCCTCAAAAGCAAAAACCACACAGTGCCTTACCCATAGATGAAGCTGTTGAAGTATTTGCTAGACGGGAATCATTGGATAATGGCACTGTGATTACATCTTTTTAAGAATATCTTTTAGAAATATATAGGATGTGTGAATAAAACACCTAGGATTTGCTTTAAAGTAAGTTAGGGAGAGAGGAGGACTGAGTAGGGATATAGATGAAAAAGACTGACCATGCATTGGTAATTCTTAGAGCTTGGCAATGGAACAGTGGTGGTTCACTACACTACCCTTTCTCTTTGGTTAGGTCTGTGTGTTCCTTTCTTGGAAAGGTCTTCATAAAGCTATCATTTACACCTAGCTTGGGGGAATGTCAAACGTAGACGTTTGCTACAATTCTCTAAGCCATTAGTCTAGTCCTCTTTCTCCATGCTGAAGAAATTCTAAGAAAAATGTAGCCATCTAGATTATCCTACAAATGAGCTTGGCATTAAATTCCTAGTATCACTGAGCACTACCCTGCTTAGACCTGGGCAGGAGAGGCCCCTATCCTGTATCCCAAACACACACATTATTTAAAACACACACGCACACACACACCCAGACACACATGAGTGTCTCTGCTACTCCCGAGCTGATGCTGAACACTGGCCCATATCAATGCCCTCTCCCGTGGCCAATACTATTTAGGCTCCTAGGAAATACTTCATATCTCTTGCCCTGTACCTTCAAAACAAAAGGTGAAACTCCAAAGGCAGTGAAAATTTGTGGGTGCTAAAGCAGCCCATATCAGAGATAGACTGCTTTGGAGTTCAGGCAGAATCTAAGCAGCAGATTCAGTGCAAGAATGATTAAGCCCAGTAGAATGTTAGAGTGGGAGTTCCCGTCATGGCTCAGCAGTAACAAACCTGACTAGAATCCATGAGGACGAGGGTTAAATCTCTGGCCCCACTCAGTGAGTTAAAGATCCCGGCGTTGCTATGAGCTGTAGTGTAGGCCGGCAGCTGTAGCTCTGATTCGACCCCTAGCCTGGGAACTTCCATGTGCTGCAGGTGTGGCCCTAAAAAGACCAAAAAAAGGAAAAAAATAAATGTTAGCGTGGATGGACTTTGGCTATTCAATTCCATTCTTCTTTTAATAACATACTTTCAATTGGTGCTAGATCTTAGGCCTTATAAAAATGCCTTCATTTAAGTTCTACTCGATTTAATTTTCTCACATTAATTTAGATATTTTCAAAAGAATTATTTTGAGCTTGCGTATACTTCTTAAAGGAGAAGTTACCTTTTTTGATTAAAAAAAATCAAAATAATAAGATTCAGTATTGGCTCTTCCAGGAGATCTATTGGGAAGGGGCCCATAAACAATTTGGCCTTTAATTTTTGGGTGACCTCACCTCAAGATTCATCTTCCTCTTAGGAGCTCTAATTATACCTGCTGTCCACATGCTGGCTTCCAGGGGATGCTTCTGGTCCACATTAAACTCTGGCCCAAGCAGGTGTGTTATAGCCCTGTTGAAAAGAAACAACAAGGAGTTCCCTGGTGGCCTAGCAGTTAAGGATTCAGCATTGTCACTGCTATAGTTTGAGTTCGATCCCTGCATGGAGCACAGCCAAAGAAAGAAAGAAACAACAGGCCCCAAGTGGAGTCATGGCACATTTCATTGAGAATTTGGGGGTAAGACAAAGATGTTGGAAATTATGTTGGTTTTGCAGTTCAAGGGTTTTAGCATCCAACCTCAGCCTGCACGGGCTTTGGTCAGCAGTGGCCTCAACTTGCAGCCTCACAGCCCTTTTGGGGGTGGGGAGCTCTCAATGTGGAGCCTCGCTGCTAATTTAATCCTTTTCACCAGTCCAAAGATCCATGAGAATTGTTGGTAGTTACCAGCTGGGATCAGACTGGCTTGATTTAAAAACTGGAATGGGTCCAACTTGAGCTAGACTGGGTCCAGTAGAAGCTACTGCTAATGGAGATCTTGGAAGCCAGAAAACCTAAAAAATTGGGGGGGTGTGGGAGGGTAACTGGTTGAGCATTTAAAAGCTGATGCAATGGTTGTCACCTGAAGAAGACTTCCATGATAAGATAAGTTGGTTACAGAATAGATCAAGTTGACCCCAGTCTCTCACCAGTCTCAAGAAAATTTCTGTGCAACAAGACATCCCAGGCATGTCTCTCTTAGATATTGGTTTGGCTTTATGAAACCCAACGGCCTAGATAAAAAGAAATGACATCCTTTATATCCAGAATTGGTTACCAAACCAGGCTTATTTGCCCAACCTGCATCAAGCTAACTGCTGAGATGCTGAAGTTTATAGAAGAGAATTTATTCACAAGGCAGCCAAGCAAGAAGACAGGAGAACAAATTTCAGATGCATCTCCCTAAAGGCAAGAGGCTTGAGATATGGGATGAAGAAGCAAGATGGTCTCAGGTGTGGGGAAAGTTGATTGGATGTAGGGAAAAGGCAAGATAATTAGTGTTCTGCACAGGTGTATCTGGGTTACATGCTTCTTCATGGGATGCATATTTTAAAATGGAGATGCTTAGCGTGATTTGAGGGTGGACTTTTCAGCCCTCTGACATAAAATGTCACTCACCAGACACCTGTGCAGGCAGAGTTTTAGGGTCAGTGATACTCACCAGCTTTAGCCAGCTTGATCTAGACAGGAGCTGACTCCAGTTTCCTCAAGAACAACTTAAGTCCCCATTATTATAGTGACCATACATCAGAGCTGTTATCTATAGGGATGGTTAAAAAGTCTTGTGATTAGTTATATGAAGCTTGGAGCAAATGCAATTAAAGAAAGAAAAAAAGAAAGCAAAAATAACTGAAGCAAGCTTAATCAGCAAAGGCAGGTTATAAGCAGTGTTTTTAACAAGCTATTCCCTTATCTGCTGTTCTATAGGACACACTCAAGGACTTCTGTTAGGGCTCTAGCTTCTGTTAACCCTGTGGAGCATGGTTTCAAGTTGAGTGTTCTACCTTCTGGCACACCTGCTAATTTTATATCTGAGAACTGTAGGCCCAAAGCTACAGATACCCAGAAAACTGGCACAATCTTATTGAAAACAACCTAGAATTTTGTCTCCTGAGAATTCGACTTGGTAACCATCAGATTAGGAGTCCCAAAATATGGCTAGACAGATGTGGACAGTACTCTATTTGCAGGAAAATATGGCTGGACAGAAATGCTGGTTAAACTCTGTCTATGACTGGGAGTCTTACCAAACTGCTGCTAACCCACCAGGGGAATTACAATATAGAATTACAACGGCCATTATGAGGAATGTTCCAATAGGATAAGAGCATTTAAAAAGTGAGCTTAAAAGTAAGGGATCTCATATCGAACAGAATGGGACACTTATTTTATTTTATTTTCAGCCACACCTGTGGCATGTGAAACTTCCCAGGCCAGGGATGGAACCCACACCACAGCAGTGACCTGAGCCACAGCAGTGACAATACCAGATACCTAACTGTTAGGTCAGTGGGGTATTTCTAGGACACCTATTTTAATTGGTATGCAGAATCCTCCAAAAGACTTTAAAATCCCCTGAAATAGCCTCATTAATATTCACTGTAAAAAGCTAATGAAAAATTATAGGAATTCCCATCATGACTCAGCAGAAAGAAATCAGACTAGTATCCATGAGGATGCAGGTTCAATCCCTGGCCATGCTCAGTGGTTAAGAAGCCAGCATTGCCATGAGCTGTGGTGTAGGTCTCAGATGCAGCTCAGATCTGACATTGCTATGGCTGTGGCGTAGTCTGGAAGCAACGGCTCTGACTCGACCTCTAGCCTGGGAACCTCCACGTGCTGCAGGTACAGCCCTTAAAAGAAAAAAGAAAGAAAGAAAAGAAAAATTATAAATATGTGAGGTAACTAAAACAAAAGACTGTAACTGACATAACTCCTACTTCCCCCCACCACCCAACCCCATGCTCCTTTGTATACTCATTCTAGTAATCCTCTGTCTGAATTATTTCTCCACTCTGAAAAAATGACATGTCCTCACACAAAAGTCTGCCAAGTTAATAGCTTAGTGCTCCAATATCTTCCTTCAAAGAGCTCCCCACTTTGGGCACTTCTCAAAGTTGTCTGGGTCTCTGAGGGAGGTTCTGGTAAATTGCTATGTTATTCACATAATCAACCAAGGGAAAACTAAAATTAAAATTAATGGAAAACTTTGACAAATTCTGGTAGATACTGGAGCCCACAGATGGAATCCTGGGAAAACTGACAAAAGTGGACTAAGAGTAAGAATTCTTACCAGAGTCAGTTCTACCTGGATTTCTCTCTGTAGGTCTCAGTTAAAAAAGGGAAATAAAATTTCATGTTATCCCCTCCTCTCCAATTCTAGACTCAGTGCTTATTGATCCTTTTTTCCCAGAGACAACTGTTACCTTCTTTTCTGTCATTATGTAAGTCTTTCTTTTTTTTTTTTTTTTTTGGCTATCTTTGGGAGTGGCTCTAAGATCTTGGGTGGATAGTATCTTCTGCATCTTCTTGGGAATGGCTTCTAAAACCAGGGGTTTGTTCAATACTGCTAGAAATATTTACTCTTGTCCCAGTTGAAATCTGTCAAGATATCTGAAAGGTATTTAGTAACTCTATGATCAGAAATCTGGGTGAGTTAGAAGCTGGTATTCAGAGCCTGATAGGAAATTTTTAGGGCTTCTTCTCTAAGCTAAATATACCCAGAGGGAAAAAAGGCATTCCAATAAGTGGATGGATGTTGACTGTCCTTTGCGACCATTTAGGTGGCAATCCAATGAATTAAAAATAGCTGTCCTTGTTTTATAAATCTAGTCTTTATAGGACCAGAGGAATGGCCCCTGAAACAATTCAAAGTTCAACAATCTTTTTTTAATAACCTTAAACCCTCCCCTACTGATAAGACAAGGAAAATATTGGCCTTAGGAAACCAAAGCCCTTTTCAGAGGAACTTGCATTCTTTGCCTATGCCTTTGAGATGTGATTATTAACTCTTACCTAGGCTATCATTTTAAGAAGAACAAAGAGAAAAGTTCATCTGAATTTGAATGAAAAGTCATGTGTCTTCTCTGAAAATACTTGCAGAAAAATCTTTAGCCATCTGAGGAGATGAACTTATCCCAACTGTTATTTTTTTTATAACCAGTGAATTTTGTGTTATTATACCTATCCCACGGCTAAAATTTTTAAATTAAGCCATAAGGTCTCTCTTTGTATCTGTCTATATGGTTATGTGTGTCTATAAATATGTGTGGTAGATGTATAGCATTTTCTACTTTCACATAGTATTGCCAGATTTGTAAAAAAGCTGTATATTTAATTGACTTAAAGAATTAAGCCCTCATACAGATTATACTCTCAGAAATAAAAAGCAGCCAGAATTAATTTCAAGTTATGTGATCTGGGAAAATATTTGGTATTAAAGCTAGCTTAAAGCAATTGATTTAATTAAACCAGGTAAGTTTTCAGAGCAATCAATATTGACTATAATGTAAACAACTTTTCTTTCTCTTTTTTTTTAATTTATTTTTATTTTTAGGGCTGCACCTGCATCACTTGGAGGTTCCCAGCCTAGGGGTTGAATCCAAGCCTAGCCACTGGCCTACACCACAGCAAGTGGAATCCAAGCAGCATCTGTGACCTACACCCCAGCTCATGGCAACGCCGGATCCTTAACCCAAAGAAGGACACCAGGAATCGAACCTGTGTTCTCATACATGTCAGATTTGTTTCTGCTGAGCCACAACAGGAACTCCAGCGGAAACAACTTTTATTCTACTTGAATTTACTAGTCAAATTTATGTTTTCTCTGTTGCAAAACTGACTGGCAAAAAGTAATTTAGAATGATGGTTGATTTTTTCTAATGTTTCATGAAATTTTGTGGGTAATCGAAACATAATTGTTAGAAGCAAATGGTTTGGGATAAGAGCTTATAGATAAACATTTTGGCAATAATTATAGTTTATGATATGTATACTTAAAAATAGCTTTTTGGTAACTTGAAACTTTAGAGTCTTGCTAAACTAAGTTAAATGATGGAAATTCATTGAATATCTAGGTCATATACAAATAAGATGAAATAGTGAAACATTAATTACTAACCATAGGTTTACCTGCTTTAGTCTTTAAGGGCTGCACCTGCAGCATATGGAAGTCCCCAGACTAGGGATTGAATTGGAGCTGCAGCTGCCTACCTACACCACAGCCACAGCAAGGTGGGATCCAAGCCACATGTGCAACCTATACTACAGCTCACAGCAACACTGGATCCTTAACCCACTGAGCGGGGCCAGGGATTGAACCACAACCTCATGGATACTATTTGGGTTTGTTACTGCTGAGCCACAAGGGGAAATCTGCTTTGGTCTTTTTGGTATAGAGAAATTAGAGAAATTTGGGTTTATTGTAAAGATGTTTTGTGCCTTATTGAAAGATTGTACTATGAGAAGCATGCATCTCTAGAAATCATGAACTATATTCATCAATTTCCCAATCTAAAAAATGCTGGTAACAGTTCACAGTTGCTTACTTAGTTTGCACTATGCATTAAGCTTGCCAAGGGTTAAGAATTCTGATTAGGGAGTTCCCGTCGTGGCTCGGTGGAAACAAATCTGACTAGCGTCCATGAGGATGCAGGTTCCATTCCTGGCCTTGCTCAGTGGGTTAAGAATCCAGCATTGCCATGAGCTGTGGCGTAAGTTGCAGATGAGGCTTGGATCCCGCTTGCTGTGGCTGTGGTGTAGGCCAGTGTCTACAGCTCCGATTTGACCCCTATCCTGGGAATCTGCATATGCCGTGGGTAGGCCCTAAAAAGACAAAAAAAAAAAAAAAATCGGATTAGTGTATGTAATTAAAGCTATTAGAAATAATAAAAGAAACAACTCCGTATGCATGGAAAGTAGGATGTATAGTTTTTGGCCAAGAAAAAGTATTAAGACATGAAGATGTATTTTTGTTAAGGGAAAAGAAACT
The DNA here is from genome assembly GCF_016906955.1 of Phacochoerus africanus. Lineage (NCBI taxonomy): Eukaryota > Metazoa > Chordata > Mammalia > Artiodactyla > Suidae > Phacochoerus > Phacochoerus africanus. Next base: position 82,184,858 of record NC_062547.1, on the reverse strand, counting down.
AAATTTTTCCTAAAGTAAAAACTATTTCAAAATGGGAAAGGGGAGAATAAAGGACAAGTTAAATAGAAAGTTGGGAAGAGAGAAAGAATTTTACCTTGTGTAAATGAGCTGGATAAAATTTAATTGATATTAGAAGTGTGTTAAAAATAAGTTTCAGGCATTCCCACTGTGACTCAGCGGGTTAAGAAAGAAAAAAAAAAGGTTTTAATATCAATAACATACATACATAAAACAATTTTCTTTCATCTGCGAAAAAGATAAAGTTATTCTGTACTATTGATGTGATCTTAATAATAAGATATTGCGAAAGGTTTGTCTTTTTAAGTAATTACCTAGAAAGACTTTTGTTTCCTTTTTTGTTTTGTTCTGTTTTTGCTTTTTAGGGCCACACCCACAGCATATGGAGGTTCCCAGGCCAGGGGTCGAATCGGAGCTACAGCTGCCAGCCTCCACCACAGCCATAGCAGCACCAGATCCAAGCCACATCTGCGACCTACACCACAGCTCACAGCAACGCCGGATCCTTGACCCACTGATCGAGGCCAGGAATTGAACCTGTGTCCTCATGGGACGCTAGTCGGATTCATTTCTGCTGAGCCATGATGGGAACTCCAAGACTGCATACTTTAACTAAACATGAAAACTTCTCTTCTTCCCTTTCTTTCCTTTACACTGGCTTTGGCCTGGAAAGGTAATGATATCACCACATCTCTTAGGCCCTTGCTAAGGGAGGTGACCTCCAGAACTTAGAAGGAATTTTTTTTTTTTTTAAACTCCGGATTTTTTATTTCAAGCCAGAGAATAAACATAACTGACCCCTGACTTGAAAAGGAAAATGCAGCACTGCCTGCAAATGAGTCCACTAACATCTTAGTGGAAATGCCCTGATAGGATTTATCTTTGTGCCCTGATAGGATTTATCTTTGTCAGTAGTGGTTATCATGTTCTTAGAGCCTGGGCATACCTAGAAGGCTGGCACATGACCAGGCAATGCCTCTTAGGTTATCTAACTGTACTCCTAACTGTCTACAAATAAACGGAGACCTCATTGGTCCACTGCCCTGAATTTACATTATCAAGTTTGAAAGGACTTAGCAGGAGGCATTTATGATTCAGAATTCACTTCTTTTGGCAGGGCTCTACTTTCACTCGTTAGGAGTAAATGCATATGAAGCTATAATCAGGAACCTCTCCTCGACTCTTCAAAATATTGCAGAGTCTGCTGCAAAAGCAATAGATGTACAATAAAACCCGTAGACAATCTGGCCAAAGTTGTTCTTGATAATAGCATAGCCCTTGATTATCTTTAAGCTGAATAAAGAGGTGTCTGTGCTGTAGGCAATGTCAACTGCTGCACCTGGATTAACAATTCTGGGGAAGTTGGAGTTCCCGTCGTGGCTCAGTGGTTAACAAATCTGACTGGGAACCATGAGGTTGAGGGTTCGATCCCTGACCTTGTTCAGTGGGTTAAGGATCCAGCATTGCCGTGAGCTGTGGTGTAGGTCGAAGACGCAGCTCAGATCCCGAGCTGCTGTGGCTCTGGCGTAGGCGGGCCGACTACAGCTCCAATTAGACCCCTAGCCTGGGAACCTCCACATTCCACGGGTGTGGCCCCAGAAAAGGCAAAAGTTTAAAAAAAAAAAAAAAAAACCCCGAAATTCTGGGGAAGTTGAAACTCAATTACATATGATCACTGAACAAGGCTTTAAAAGGTGATTCCATCAAGAAGTTTCTTGTTTCTTCTTTGTCTTTTTATGGCCACACCTGCAGCATATGGAAGTTCATGGGTCAGGGGTTGAATTAGAGCTACATACAGCTGGGGCCTATGTCCACAGCCACAGCAATACCAGATCTGAGCCACATCTGCATCCTCTGCTGCAGCTTGTCACAATGCCAGATCCTTAGTCCACTGAGCAAGGCCAGGGATTAAACCAGCATCCTCACAGAGACAATGTTGGGTTCTTAACCCGCTGAGCCACAGTGGGAACTCCAAGAGGTTTTTTTAACTTATTTGATTTTAATTGGTTTGGGTCATGGGGGGCATGACTCCAAAGTACATGCTAGACATTGGGAATTATTCTTCTTATAATAATCATAATAATCTCCCTGCTGCATTGTAGTTTCTCAAGAGCTTTGCATCCATGTTCACAGCTTCTAACTGCCAAGCAAATGATCTCCAAGCAAGTGATCTCCCTAACACTGAAACATGGAAAGAGAAATAAAGGGAGTGACAACTAAAAAAAAAAAAAAAAAAAAAAAAGTGAGCTTGTAGTGCAACCTGTGAATACCACAAAAGAGTCAGCAAAAATCAGGATCAACAAAAGCTTTAAGAAGTATAGACCGGTGGCTGAGAGTGGCACTAATGCCTTAAATTTTGGTTATATCTCTCAGTCTGAGAGTTTGATCAAAAGGGAAGAATTGTTTTTAAAAAAAAAAAGAGGTGTTCCCGTCGTGGCACAGTGGTTAACGAATCCGACTAGGAACCATGAGGTTGAGGGTTCGATCCCTGGCCTTGCTCAGTGGATTAATGATCTGGTGTTGCCATGAGGTGTGGTGTAGGTTGCAGACGTGGCTCGGATCCCGTGTTGCTGTGGCTCTGGCATAGGCCGGCGGCTACAGCTCCAATTCAACCCCTAGCCTGGGAACCTCCATATGCCTCGGGAGCGGCCCAAGAAATAGCAAAAAAACAAAAAAACAAAAAAAAAGAAAGAAACAACAGGAGTTTCCACTGTGGTCCAGTGGGTTAAGACTCTGATTGCAGTGGCCCTGGTCACTTCAGAGGCTCGGGTGTGATTACCAGCCTGGTGCAGTGGATCAAAGGATCCAGCATTACCAGAGCTGCTGCATAGTTGCAATGTCTTGGATTCAATCCATGGCCTGGGAATTTCCATATGCTGTGGGTATGGCCATAAAATTAAAAAAAAGAAAAAAAAAAAGAAGCAACAGGCCCAAAATGAAGCCACTAATGCTAAGTCCCTATTACACTGTTTGTGGGAATGTAAACTGGTGCAACTACCGTGGAAAACAGTATGGAGATTCCTCAGAAAACTAAAAATAGAACTATCATTTGATCCAGCAATCCCACTCCTGGGCATCTATCCAGAGAAAACCATGACTTGAAAAGATACATGCACTCCAATGTTCACTGCAGCACTGTATACAATAGCCAAGACATGGAAACAACCTAAATGTCCATCGACAGAGGAGTGGATCAAGAAGATGTGGTGCATATACACAATGGAATATTACTCAGCCATTAAAAGGAAAGAAGTAACAGCATTTGCAGCAACATGGATGGACCTAGAAATTATCATACTAAGTCAAGTCAGAGAGTGAGACACCAACATCATATGCTTACATGTGGAATATAAAAAACGGACACAATGAACTTCTTTGCAGAACAGATACTGACTCAAAGACTTTGAAAAACTTGTAGTTTCCAAAGGAGACAGGTTTGGGGGGGTGGAGGGATGCCCTGGGTGTTTGGGATGGAAATGCCATAAAATTTGGTTGTGATGATCATTGCACAACTATAAATGTAATAAAATTCATTGGAGTAATTAAAAAAAAAAAAGACAATATATCCAGCCTAACTGCAGTTTCAGCCTTTCTCAGGAGTGGAATTTTAAACCAATCAGCCTAGAATTTTGTAAGCACTACTGAGGTAATCTGCCTAAGGCCTCCCCCTCCCCCAGCGCCTAATGAAAGGTGACCTCACCTGAAATAATCTGCTCTTTTAACTTCTTTGTCCCACTCTCCTTTTGCCCATAAAAGCCTTCCATTTGGTAGAGCTCCTCAAATCTTCTTTCCGCTTGTTAGATGGGATGCTGAATTCTCGAATCTTTGAATAAAGCCACTTAGATCTTTAAATGTACCCAGTTGAATTTAAGCATATTTAGACTTAAAACATAACTTGATAAGTGGTAGCAAATAAAAGAGGAGAAACCAACACAAAATAACCTAAATCTAAATTCTTAGGTTTGCAAAATAGCTCTAATATCTCAGGGTAAGTCACCCAGAGAACTCCCCCCTTCTCAAATTCCTTAGTTGGAGCTCCAGTCTTAGCTGGATTTCCAACCTTGGATTCAGAGCTCACGGCACATTAATCAACATTTAGTTACAAGGACCATTTTCTCATTACATCATTTAAAACCAGTTCTACTCCAACAGAGTTGGCCACAAAGGAAAACACATTTTTTCCCCATTTATTTTCAATGTAACTGTGCAAATGAACTTCCACTTGTTTTCAGGATGAGAGTGGCAGGGGGGAAGCTCCTATGAAAAACCTCTCCAATTTCCTGCTAATTTCTTCAAGGGACAGCATCCTGTGTCAGATGCAGTAATCCTTCTCTGTACGCATCTTGTACTTGACAATAGCAAGCAGTGAAAAAGCTAAATTCCATGAAAAAACAGAAGAGAAACAGGCAGATCCCTGAAATCTGATGTTCTCTCATTTTCCACTACTCTAGAGCAGCATACTGAATAGAAAAGCTTTATGCAAAACAGAAAGAAAAGCAAAAGCTCGGCAGATGGCATCCAGACGGCCTGCTATATGAGGGCCAGGAGGTAGAAACATGTTCTTCAAACTGCAGAATGGAGCTAAATTTCACCCTCCGCACACTTTTCTCAGTTCAAGCAGCTCGTTAGACATATCCTTCCTCTCTCCTGTGTGCACCTGGGGTTGACTGCCTGCTCCTTGATGTGACATCATCTCCTCTAGAATGAGATGTGCTCTCCCAGGGACTCTCTTACTTTGCTGTCGGTGAAAAAAAGCATAAAAACACCTGGCTGTTCAGAAGTTTATAGTGCTAGTGATTGCAGGAACCCAACAGGGGTTTCAAAATTAGGGAAAGAGAAATTACTAAAATAGACAGTCAGAAGAGTCATGATAAGGTAAAAACATACCAAAGAGTTAACTGTTCATGTTAAGCAGAAATGCAGAAGATAACACGGAAAATACATTAATAATATTATAAATATGTGAAAATATACATGTAAATGGGAAAAAAATCAAAAGAAAACATGGAAAATGTATACGTGTTAGGGTAGTAGGATATGACAAACATTTAAAACTTATTTTAGTGTAATAACAATATGATTTAAAGACTAATCACTTTGAGTATAAATGTAACTGGGCCAAATCTTCCTTAAGTCTTTCATCAACCATCTCCTCTCTTTCATTTATTCAGCCAGTAGACAATTATTGAACACTTAATATAATAAAAAATATTCTGCTTTTAAGAAATTCACGATTTAGGAGTTCCCATCGTGGCGCAGCAGAAACAAATCCAGTGAGGAACCATGTGGTTGTGGTTCAATCCCTGGCCTCACTCAGGAGGTTAAGGATCCGGCATTGCTGTGAGCTGTGGTGTAGGTCGCAGATGCGGTTTGGCTCCTGCATTCCTGTGGCTGAGGCATAGGCCAGTGGCTATAGCTCTGACTAGACCCCTAGCCTGGGAACCTCCATATGCCGTGGGAGCAGCCCTAGAAAAGGCAAAAAAAAAAAGGAAATTCACAATTTAATGTAGACATGATTCAGACAATAGCGATGATGACAGTTATAATATGCCCAGAAGAGAGCCTGGTATATTGTTGGCAATATAAAATACGTGTTAAATATATATTATTAACAAAGTGTTATATTCCACTTTGTCCAGAGGAATAACCTCAAAGAAATTCAATTTGTACTTTTTCTTTTCTCTTGTTCTCTCTCTTTTCCTTTTGTTCTTTTTGCTTTCTTTCTTTCCCCCTTCCTTCCTTCCTTCCTTTCTTTTTCAAAGAAAATGACAGGAAATTGCCTGAAATCACAAGGGTTTCTGTCCACTAGCTGGGTTGGAGTCCATGGGACTGCTGGAGAGCAGAGAAAATTCTGAAACGCAGTGCTCTGGGACAAGTTCATCCCCTAGGAAATGGCTGTGTATGGCAACTGGAAGAATAGAGCATTAGGGATTGTAACCATTGGAACCAAGGAAAGAGGGACCTTTGACTGAGCTCAGAGTGAAGGGAGGGGCTTCGTCTCCCTTGAAGACTCAGTGAAGCCTGAACAGAGATCTCAGTCACCACCACAAGACTGCACCAACACCAGTAAGAAGCGTAGCCCCTGAGTTTCCTGGTCAAATGTGGGGACGGAAGGATCCCCATCCATCCATTTATGTAACCTTTATTGAACACCTATACTAAGAGAAACCCTCTTGTAATTACTGGGGATATAACAGCGAATTAAACAAATAACTCTGTGGCTCTTGTGGTGCTTACTTAATGTGGGAAGAGACACCACGAGAATGTAAATAAGGGAGATCCTTTTGGATCGTGAAACATGCTATGAAGTATAACTGGGTAAGATTGTGGCAGGGAGAAGGGACGACTTCTTTACACAGAGTGGTCTCTTGAGGAAGTGATATTTGAGAGGCGACCTAAAAGAACCAAAGGAGCAGCCAGGCAAACATCTGCAGAGAAGTCTGCATTGAAGGATCAGGTAATACGAAGGCCCACAGTTGGCAGTAAGTTTGATTTGTTAAAATTAATGAAGGAGGGCAGTGTAGTTGGAGCGCAGTGATAAATTAGGAGAAGATCAGAGATGATGTCAGAGGGTAGAGAGGCTGGTTGTAGTCTAAGAGGCATAGGAAGCCAGTGGAGGGTCTTAAAGCAACAAATATGTGATCAATTTATATTTAAAAAGATCACATTGCCTGCTCTGTGCAAAGGGATTTGGGGGAGCAGGCAGTAACTGGGAAGCCACTTAAAAGATATCATAGCTCTAGCACGAGAAGATGGTGGCAGGAACTAGGTGACACCAATAAGTGGTAAGAAGTGATCAGGCTCAAGATCTATTTTGAATGAAAAGCCGGCAGAATTTGCTAATGGACTGGATATGAGGTGTGAAAGGAAGATATCAAGGATGGTCCTTGTGCTCAAGCAACTCATGCCACAGAGATTGAAAAGAGATGGAGAGCAGCTGATTGGAAAAACGGGGGGAGACTCAAGGGTTCTGTTTGGATATGTGAGGTTTAAGATGCCTTTGGGAAATCCAGGCGGAAACATCTATCAGGCAACAGACTACATGACTTGAGAGTTGAAGACAGAGGTTGGACTGAAGGCAAAAATTTGAGGATCATCAACATATATAGATGAAATCACATCAAAAGGGAGAGAGGAAAAGAATTGAACAAAAAGCTCCGAGGCACTTCTACCCTTAAACGTCAAGAGAAGTGGATAAGCCAGCACTGGGTGTTAAAAAAAGAGTAGCAAAACAGACGAAAAGCCAGGAGAAAAGGGATGATATCAAAGCCAAGAGAATGTTTTAAGAACAGATCAATGGATGGCAAATATAAGAAAGCCCATTTGGTTTAGCAGGATGGAGGGAGCCTTGCCAAGGGTTGATTCTTTGAAGTGGTGGGAAAAAAAACTGATTGCAGTGGGTTGAAAAGATACGGGGAAGTAAAGATGGCAACTAGAGGTAACATTCAAGAAGCTTTGCTGCGAGAGGGTTCCTGTTGTGGCTCAGCGATAGTGAACTTGACTAGTATCAATGAAGATGTGGGTTCGATCCCTGGCCTCACTCCAGTGGGTTAAGGATCCAGCATTGCCATGAGCCACAGTGAAGATTGCAGATGCAGCTCAGATCTGGTGTTGCTGTGGCTGTGGTGTATGCTGGCAGCTACAGCTCAGATTCGACCCCTAGCCTGGGAAATATGCCACATGTGAGGGCACCCTCCCCATTCCACCCCCCCCCCCCCAAAAAAAGAAGCTTTGCTGTGAAAGGAGCAGTGAAGTAAGCAGATAGTTAAGGAAACATGGGATGAAGGTAAGGAGCTTTAAGGTGGGCTGTATTAAGTCATGCTTGGGTGCCAGAGGGAATGAGCCAGAGAGAATGGAGAGAGGAAATAACTATGGAAATATGGTCTTTTATTTTATTTTTGCTTTTTAAGGCCACACCTGAGGCATATGGAAGTTCCCAGACTAGGGGTCAAATCGGAGCTACAGCTGCCGGCCTACGCCACAGCCACAGCACACAGAATCTGAGCCTGAACTGCGACCTACACCACAGCTCACAGCAATGCCAGATCCTTAACTCATTGAGCGAGGCCGGGGATTTAAACCGCATCCTCGTGGATCCTAGTTGGGTTCGTTTTACCACTGAGCCAGGCAGGCAACTCCCTGGAAATATGGTCCTTGAGTAGAGAAAAGGACATGGGACCCAGAGCAAAATCAGAGCTTTTTGAAGAGAGTTTCTGGATTTCCAGGTAATAAATCTAATTAGTTGGAAAAAATTATAATTGCATATGCAGTTTTACTTCTGCTTGGTAAAAGCACCCTTCGTGTATTATCTTACCTAACCCTCACATCAACCTTATGAGGTCACTATTATTACTATCCCAGTTTTGCAAATGAGAAGATACACTCTATGAGATTAAATAAGTTGCCAAGGTCACGAAGCTAGTAAACGGTATACTGCTGTTAACTTGTGGTCAACTTATTAACAGTAGTAAACGACAGTACTGTTAACAGTGACGTGAACAGAGTGTTCTGAAGGAAGCTAAACAAGGCCTTAAGCAACAGAGGAGGTCAAAAGAAGATGAGTGGTCAAGGGCGAAGGTTTAACTCACCCACCCGGGGCGTTATTCATTTGTTTAAAATTCATTGTCTGGTGTTCATCAGTTGCCACATTCTTTCCACATAGAAGTGCCTCTTTGGTTATTGTTGCTCTAACCTAGGTAACCTAAATGGATATGAACACTAATAAGGACCCCATAAAAGTTCAAGCAAATTTATTTACATCCATCTTATTATTTTTAAAAGTCTTTTTTTTTCAGTTTTTTTGTTTTGTTTTGTTTTTTGGGTTTTTTGTTTGTTTGTTTTTTTGGTCTTTTTAGGGGCACACCTGCAGCGTATGGAATTTCCCAGGCTAGGGGTGAAATCCAGAGCTGCAGCTACCAGCCTACATCACAGCAACTAGGGATCCGAGCCACAACTTATACCACAGCTCACGGCAACGGGAATCCTCAACCCACTGAGCAAGGCCAGGGATCAAACCTGTGTCTTCATGGATACTAGTCAGGTTTGTTACTGCTGAGCCACAATGGGAACTCCCACACCTCAGCTCTGAAACATGCAAGAAATATAATGGTCCAAAAACCCATATTCTAATCAAAATATAGACTTGTCCCACCCTAAACAGGGCATCTGGTCATTGTATTAAAAAACGGTCCCTTTTTATAGGCAGAAGAAAACAGACAACTAAATCAGCCTGTGGAGAGAACTGCAAATGTTCTGTATCAAATCTTTAAGAAACACCACTCAATTCTGACCAACTATCTTCAGGGAAGCAACAGATTGGGCCAAATTCACCAGATCCAAAGGTGATGAAATAAAATTTTTTTAGTCTTGTAACTCCACTGGATGATATTTGCCTTAAAATAATTTCTAAAAATAGTGTTTCAAGAACAAACTGTGACTGATTAGAGGGGTTTTTTTTTTTTCCATTTAGGTCCAGAAGATGTATGTTATTTTTTCTTCTCACTTTCCACATGCCAGCTAAAGCCGCTTCTTTCTTTTACTCAAAGTATCTTCAAATATATCGCCTCCAGAAAAGGAAAGTTGCTAAACCACTACCTTCTATATAACCTCACTTATATTTCTTTTTTCCTCCGTATGCACTGATGCATCCTTTAGATTAAGTAGCCACACACACACACAAAACTGCACACTGTTCTTTGTAGCATCTTTCTGTTCTTTTTTTTTTTTTTTTTTTTAAGTGTATGTGTTTGTGTTGGCATTTAGGGGTATTTGTTCTTCTTTCTTCATTCCTAAAAATGCATCATCTCTGGAGTTCCTGTCATGGCTCAGCGGAAATGAATCTGACTAGCATCTATGAAGACTGAGGTTCAATCCCTGGCCTCGCTCAGTGAGTTAAGGATCCGCAGTTGCTGTGAGCTATGGTGTAGGTCGAAGATGAGGCTCAGATCTGGCATTGCTGTGGCTGTGGAGTAGGTCTGCGGCTACAGCTCCAATTAGACCCCTAGCCTGGGAACCTCCATAGGCTGCAGGTTTGGCCCTAAAAAGGCAAAAAAAAAAAAATTAATCTCCTACTTTTTCAGTTTGTCTCTGAGTACACACACACATACACACAGTTTTATATCCACATTCACTCATTTAATAATTGTGTATTGTGTATTGTGTGCTGGCACTGTTTAAATGTGTGATATACGGTAGTAAAGAAAATAGGTAAATTCTGCCCTCAAAAATCTTAGAATCCAGTAGTAATATTAGGCAAAAATAAAATATAATAAAGAAGTAGATGTACAGTGTAATGTCTAATATATGTCACTAGATATATAGTATAGTGATAAGTGCTACATTAAAAAATAAATCTGGACAAGGGCAGTATAATAGCATACTTAAAAATAGCAGATGAGGGATCTTATAGAATATGGCTCTGGAATTAAACTGGGTTTTAAAACTGGCTCTGCCACTTATGAGCTCGGTGACCTTAGGCAATTTAGTTAATCATTTGTGTGATTCAATTTGTATATCTATAAAGTGGGGATAATAATAGCACTAACTCAAAGGGTTGCTGTAAGGATTAAATGATTTAAAATATGGAAAGCACTTAGAGTAGTGCCTGGAATATAGAAAATTCAATAAATGTAAGTTATTAATATTATTAAGGGGAATAGGGGGTGATGAAGGGTGATTTTTCAGAGAGAATGTTTTCAAAGAAGCCTATGTTGGAGTTCCCGTCATGGCGCAGTGGTTAACGAATCCTACTAGGAACCATGAGGTTGAGGGTTCAATCCCTGGCCTTGCTCAGTGGGTTAAGGATCTGGCATTGCCGTGAGCTGTGGTGTAGGTTGCAGACGCAGCTCGGATCCTGCATTGCTGTGGCTCTGGCATAGGCTGGTGGCTACAGCTCCGATTAGACCCCTAGCCTGGGAACCTCCATATGCTGCGGGAGTGGCCCAAGAAATGCCAAAAAGACAAAAAAAAAAAAAAAAAGAAGCCTATGTGAGGAGGTGAATGGAGTAAAGCACAGACTCCTGTGATGTCTGGAAGAAGAACCTATCAGGCAGAAGGGAACACAAGTACAAAGAACAAGGGGGTTGGTATAGCTTGAACAGAACAAGTGGGCAAGAATTGCAGGGAATGAGGTGGAAATCAGGGGCCAGATCTGCCAGTGCTTTGTAGGCATAGAAGAACTTCAGGTGGTGTTCTGAGAGAGGAAAGAAGCCATCAGAGGGCTTCCAGCAGGGGGTGCACGACTAAATGTTTAGAAGAACCATTCTTGCTGCTCTGCGGAGATTAAGCTAAGGAGGGGCAAAACAGCTGGCTGTGAAATACTTTCCAGCACGTCATTGCCCAGTATTCAAGATATATTAATAAGCAGAAAAAAGCAAGGTGTAGACAGAGTGCATGGTGTATATCTCCATTGAAAAACGTGTGTTTGTGCAAACATACAAACACATGTATATGTATGCACAAACATTATGTATATATACACATAAACATTTTTACGCATTTTACATATATATACACAATCTATGCATATTTTTTGTGTACTTTTCATGTGTATTTACCCTACCTTGGGAAAGATATGTCAGAAACCATTAACAACCAGTGCTCTGAGAAATACGTGTGTGTGTCTACCTATGGAATTTTATTATAAATACTTGGATACAAAGATGTCTAGAATAAAATTTACAAATGATAATAAATTATACAATACTCTTTTTATAAGTTTCACATAGGGAAGTGAGTCTCACAAGATGCTTCATTAATTTTTACCATGCTCCTGTACTCTTAGTCAAACTATGACTGCAATTGAGCAGCAAGGTTAGTTCTGACAAAATATTGATTGATGTGGTAAGACAAAAGTGAAATAACAAAGATGTATATTTGAACTTCACTCAACCAATAATGTGAGCAATTTCCACAAATGAACTAAATATCTATCTCCAACCCCCATCACAATGAGGTGGTTACTTTTATGTTAGTTTGTTAAAATTCACCTACCTTCCTGTTTTCTTGGGGTTGAGTCTAGTTCCAAGCCATGTTGGAAGGGCTCATTGATCATTCATTAATTCAAAGATGCTACTATTTTCACATTCACATACACCTATCAAATGTCAATATTTCTATATATTCCTCATTTCTATCTGTCATGACTTTGGCTCTGTCAGGTGTTTCCATAAGCCACAGTTGAGAGTCTGAGAATCTCTATGAAGCTAAAATTCCATCTCCCTAGGTTCATTATAGCGTCTTCCAAGGAAGCATGAGGCAGGTTCCCTCTCCCTGGAACATATTAATATCTAGATTTTCAACATTTCCCCTCTTCTCTCCTCTCCCTTCAGCCTGATAAAATCATTTCCTGTCTGGAACAGGAGCAAATACTATACTCTTTAGTGCCATAATCCACAGTTTAGTAGACAGTGTAGCGAAAACTGGCTCGTTCTTTAGAGAAAAAGAATGTTGAATCCCTACCTCACACTATATACAAAAGTAGATTCTAGGAGTTCCCTTTGTGGCTCAGCAATGAACAATCCTGACTTGGATCCATGAGGATGTGGGTTCAATCCCTGGCCTGGCTCAGTGAGGTGTGGTATTTAGTTCACAGACATGGCTTGGATCCCAAGTTACTGTGGCTGTGGTGTAGGCTGGCAGCTGAAGTTCTGATTCAACCCCTAGCCTGGGAACTTCCATATGCTGCAGGCGCAATCCTAAAAAGCCAAAAAAAAAAAAAAAGAGAGAGAGAGAGAGATTCTAGATGGATTACAGACCTAACTGTGAAGGCTAACACCACACAACTCAAGAATTAAATATTGGATACTGTCTTTACAACCTAGCAATGGGGGAGATCCTCTAAAACAAGACCTCAAAATCTCAAAACCTAAGGCAACCAGTGAATGGCTTTAAATACATCAGCATTAAAGATTTCTGTTCAACAAAACACAGTAGATAAAGTTAGCAGAAGGATGATAGGTTGGGAGAAGATATTCTCAGTGTTTACAGTAGACATGGAACACCTGCAAGGAACAAAGACAGGAAACCTGATATAAACAACCAACAAAAAACTAAAAACAAACTGGCAATGAACATGATCAAGCAAGTGCTAATAATAAGTAAGGAGATAAAGAGATTCTCAGAATCACTGATAACCAATACAGATCAACAACAATGCAGAACTTTGTCATCAAACCGGCAAAGATCAGAGAGAAGAATAACGTCAATTCTTGGTGAGATCTGAGGAACAGGAGGTTTTTTGCACACTACTGGTGAGCGTTTGGATATTGCTGCCACTCTGGAGAGTCCTCTGACAGTACATATGTAAATTAAGTGTGCTTGTGTATATAGAAATCTCATCTAGAGTCTTTATTAAACACGACCATAATTGGACATCTGAGAAGGTGTTTATCACAGAGCTGTTTATGGCATTGAAAAGTAGAAGGCACTCTGTGCCCACATGCAAAGTGGAGGAGGAAAATATGGTGGCTCCACTCCAAGGAACTGTATCATCTGTTAGAAGGGACAAAAAATATATGTGAAAACCATAGGAACAGATCCCCAAAACTTAGTGGTGAGTGAAAGAGAAGCCAAATGAGATCTACAGCAGAGTAACATTTCTGTAATTTAAAAACCATTCACCTAAAGCAACATTCTACATATTCTACAAAGACAGAGTAGTGTGTTAGAGCTGTTTCCTACGGAAGAAAGGAAAACAGACGAGGAGATGGGGATCCAGTGAATAAATAATATAAGGGGGTGTTTCTTTTCAACATGGTTTTTTCTTTTTTTTTTCTTTTTTTTTGTCTCTTTAGGGCCACACCCATGGCACATGGAAGTTCCCAGGCTAGGGGTCGAATCAGAGCTGCAGCTGCCAGCTTACACCATAGTCACAGCAATGCAGGATCCAAGACTTGTCTGTGACCTACACCAAAGCTCATGGCAATGCCGGATCCTTAACCCACTGAGCAAGACCAGGGATCAAACCCGAATCCCCATGGATACTAGTCAAGTTCGTTTCCACTGAGCAACAATAGGAACTCCTTTTCCACATGTGGCCTCCACTCAACCTCTCTCCATCCCCTTAAAGACTCAGATGTCTTGAAGACCAAAGTCTAGAAACTTCCTCTCTGCCCTGTAGCTCCTTCCTATTGAGGAAGTTGGCCCAGAACAGCTTGGTCATTTGGAGAAAAAGGAGGGGGACCAGAATGGGGATTGGGGGAGGAGATCAGTTAATCTAACCAGCTAATCTCTCAAAATATTATCCTATCACAAGTGTTCCAGACTTTTTTTTTTTACTTAAAAAAAATTTTTTTTTGCAGTGACCACAGCATGTGCAAGTTCCCAGGCCAGCAACTGAACCTTCACCATAGATGTGACCCGAGTCACAGCAATGACAATGCTGGATCCTTAACCTGCTGAGCCACAAGGGAACTCCTCGGGATTCTTGGTGAGAATTATCAAACCTATCCATTAAAAATCCCCCCCCCCCAAAAAAGAAAGAAACTCAGTTCTATCTTATCATTTTTCCTGTGACGTAGGGGAGTCTGTTTTAAGTAAATCTCAGTAAGGGCTGCTACAGACAGTTGTATAGTCTGTGAACTGCACGAAGATGCCCCTGGCCAAGGGAACGAGGGGGAGCTAGAATCCATCAGGGGCTCTGCTTACAAGCGTGTCAACCAGCAGCTGCTTTAATCACAAGTAGGAGTGACTTTTAGTCTTTTGTCTGCCAGAGAGAGTGACCTTTTGCAACTTCTACAAAGGCATCGTCTGTGCCAGCTGGAGCCCTGAGTCTCAATCTGACAAACATTCTTATCAGAAATTCACATATCAACTCAAAGGTATCTTGGTAGCCTCCAGTTTTAGGACAGTCCTGAGGCTATTTCACTGGCCCATCCTTCTGCCTGGGCTGATCTTCCCTGACTTGGAACTGGCTCTTTCTCTCCTTCAGCTGGGTCTCTGTTCCAGTGTCACCTCTGCAGAGAAGGCTTCCTGGAATAGCCTCTCTAAAATGAGCCCCTTCCCAGCCTTTCTTTGCTCTATCATCTTACCCAGACCTCTTTTTCTTTTCTTTTCTTTTCTTTTTTTTTTTTTTTTTTTGCTTTTTAGGGCCACAGCCATGGCATATGGAAGTTCCCAGGCTAGGGCTCAAATCGGGGCTGCAGTTGCCAGCCTACACCACAGCCAAAGCAACACAGGATCTGAGCTGAGTCTGCGACCTACACCACAGCTCACAGCAATGCCAGATCCTTAACCCACTGAGTGAGGCCAGGCATCAAACTGGCATCTTCATGGATCCTAGTCACGTTCATTAACGGCTGAGCCACGAAGGGAACCCTTTACGCAGCTTTCTTCATTTCACCTTTTAATCCCTGAAATCCTGTATGCATTGGATTACTGTCTGTCCCCCATGGGAAGGACTCTGTCTCATTCACAAGTACCTGTCTAGTGCCAACACAGAATAGATGCTCAGTAGGTGAATGTTGGGTGGATGAAAGGATTGGACTTAAAGAGCAAGCAGGGTATCATATTCTTCTCAGAAGAGTTACAGAAAGGGAACAGGAGTACTTAACCAGAGGCCAAAGAAATGTGAAATAGTATTTCTTCCCTATTTCTGCTCTATTATGCTAAGATTAATTTGACTAACGAACCGGTTTCTTAAAACCCATAATGGAGTGACTCAGCTTTCTCAAAATAATCAACATTGTGTTCAGCCTCCAGGACCTATTTAAGACAAAATTGTCTTCCAAATGATATTTAGCGTTGCTTTCTTTTTAAACAAAGAGCCAATTCAAGGTGTGCTTTTCAGACGCTTTGGATGTGAGACACATTGTGTTTTCACTCCCTGAACAAGATCTTTTGGAGATTATTGTCTGCATATTTAAGGATCAAAAGCCTAAGGCTGGAGTTCCCATTGTGGCTTAGTGGTAACAGCCTGAGTGGTATCCATGAAGACGCAGGTTTGATTCCTGGCCTCAAGCTCAGTGGATTAAGGATCTGGTGTTGCTGTGAGCTGTGGTGTAGCTTGCAGACATGGCTTGGATCTGGCGTTGGTGTGGCTGTGATGTAGGCTGGCAGCAACAGCTCTAAATCTAACCCTAGCCTGGGAACTTCCATATGTGGCAGGTGTGGCCCTTAAAAATTTTTGTAAATAAAATAAAATATAAAAAGCCTAAGGCCTGTCTGCCCACTGCCCACCATCCAGCTCCCAGCTCCCATTATGGGCAGATGGCAGGTCAACTCTGCAGTTACCTTCAGTCAACTCCCCCTCCTCAAGAACAGGATGGGCCACTCTGCATCAACTGAAGGAGGATACAGGTCTTTGCTGTTGTGGATGCCGTGGCATCCCTTTACTGCCATGGCTCCCATCTCCAGCTGTACATTGAAGCACTAAAAATCCAGATTCCAAGTCCTGCCTTTTAAGACCCTGTTATAATTTTTCTAGGTTGTGGCCTAGAAATTTGGATAAAATTCACAAGTTTTTGAAAGCTCCACATATGATTCCAAGCTACAGCCAGGGTTGAGTCACTATTTTAAGGACTAGGGCAAATGGCATGAAAGCCTCCTGCTGCTTGCACTCTGCTTCCAGAAATTCTCCAAGCTGCCTATTTGTCCGTTCTGCTTTGCCGGTCCCTCGGTTTTTCCTACCTGGGCCCTGGCCCTGCTGCATTCTCTCCCTAACCTTTCCAGTGAAGGAAACTGGGGGACTTTAAGACCTCTCCAAGGAAAGAAAACTCAAAAACCTCTGGCAAAGAAAAGAGTTCCCAGACACTTATCACTCACCTGTCTCATTGTAATGCCCCCCTCCCAACTTGAGCAACCTGGCCTACTCCTCCCTGCCCCCTACTAGGAAGGCATGTGACCCACTCCTCACCCCACCCTTATAGGAGCCTTTTATGCCCCCAACCAACCAGCAAGTGTATGGCAAGACCCTTCTTTCCCCAGCCAATCAGCAAGTCAGCTGGTATATCAAAAGACCTCTCCTCTCTCCCTGGGCTATAAAAACAGACATGCCCATACGCTCAGGGTTGGCTCTCCCTGGTTATCAGGAAGTTGTTCCTCTGAGCTAGCAGTTGTTCCTCTAATCTTAATAAACAATAAACTCTTCTTTCTCTTCACCTCATTATGAGTCTGAAAATTCCTTTTTCCAACCCATGCATGGACCACAACAGAACCCACAAGGATATGTCTTCCAGCTTTGACCTCACCCCTCCTGGGGAGGATTCCTACATGCCCTCTAGCTATATACCCTCTCCAGTCTGGGTGGCAGAGGGCTACACCTGCCCCTTCTCCACCTATACCCACCCCTTGAGATCCACAGCCAAGCCCTCCCCTCCCCATGCCCACAGTTCCCCACATGGGACCACCCAAGCTCACCCACTCAACTCAACTGGCTTGGCCTCTATGCTGCCAAACATACTACATACTGTGTCCTTTCCTGCCTCTTTACCTTGCTTTCTCCTACTTGTCCCTCAAGCCACCTATTACCTCTGTCAGGATCCCTTTCCTGACATGTATACAGAAAAGGCCAGTTGGTCCTTCCTTGGGGATCCATGTCTGCTGCTTAGTCCACCTGGCCCCACCTGAGATGGGCCCTGAGTGTCTTACTGGCAAGCGGACTGTGTCTAACTCAGATCAGTGTCCACAGTACCTTCCTGGGGCTTAACCGGAGAAACCATCAGAGAGCATGGTAAGTGAACCCACAAACAAATGGGATATCAGAGAAAACTAGATTTGCCTTGGTTCTCAGGTGAATCCCTATTGGGGCTACAAGCAGTCATTTATCATTGTTATTTTTAACTTTCCAAAGTAAGAATTCTCAGAATGCAATAGATCATGATGAAAGATAGTATAAGAAAGGGAATGTATGCATATGGATGTGACTGGGCCACTTCGCCCTACGACAGAAATTGGCGCAACATTGTAAATCAACTATACTTTTTTTTTTAGTTTTTAAAAATTTTTAGAAATTTTTTCTTTTGTCTTTTTAGGACTGCACCCGTGGCATATGGACGTTCCCAGGCTAGGGGTCGAATTGGAGCTGTCGCTGCTGGCCTACACCACAGCCACATCAACGCCAGATCCGAGCCACATCTGCAACCTACACCACAACTCATGGCAACACCAGAACTTTAACCCATTGAGCGAGGC
Source organism: Phacochoerus africanus (assembly GCF_016906955.1). Lineage (NCBI taxonomy): Eukaryota > Metazoa > Chordata > Mammalia > Artiodactyla > Suidae > Phacochoerus > Phacochoerus africanus. Next base: position 82,166,711 of record NC_062547.1, on the reverse strand, counting down.
CAGGGATTGAACTCGCAACCTCATGATTCCCAGTCGGATTTGTTTCCACTGCGCCACGGTGGGAATGCCAACTATACTTTAATAAATTAAAAATGCAGATTTGCATGACCAGATTTGATGGAAAAGAAGCAAATTAGTGAAAAATGGCCTGAATCTAGCCCAAGGCATTTTTTTTTTTAATTGTCTTACCTTGTATTTAGAAGAATAACTTACCAACAGTCAAAAATTAGGGAACTCTACAGATTTGGTGGATTCCTGGTTTCTCTTGAAACAAACTGGAAGATGTGGCCCCTTGGAGCTCGTATATCCACGGCAACAATTTGCTGGGCTGGGACCCTCTGGTGGGTGGTGGGGGTCTTGAGCATTTGGCCCGGCTCCATTACCAAGATCTAGACCCTCGGGGCCTTGGAGCTCTAAACCCTGGTGTCCATTAACCTTGTGCATGGTGATTAGCATGTACTTCATCATGAGCTGTGCTGTTAAGAGCATTTGACCTGGAATCAGGCAGACCTGGAGTCACAGAAGCTGTGTGGCCTTAGGTATATCACTTCACAGCTCTGAGCCTCCTTCTCTACCTTCCAAGTCTCACAGAAAAAAAGAGGAGGCAGACTATGATCACAGAAATTTATGGGAGGAGAGAACTGCTCTAACAGCATGAATATCAGACATCACTACCAAAGTGTGCACCCAGTGGAGGGTATAATGCAGAGCCTGGCAAATTGAAGGTTAGCTTCCTCTGGGAGGTGTCTTTCAGTGGGGCTTTGAGGGATGTGTATCAGTCTGTCCAGGAATTAAGACTCTGGAGAAAGGCATTCAGGCAAAAGTTGTACAAAGGCCAAGAGGACGAAAACAACCTTGGTATATTCTGGAAGAAGTGAGCTGGTCATTGTCCCTGTATCTGGGTGCACAACAGGAGCTGAAACTGGTTGGAGGTTAGGATAAGTATCAAAGGAGTTCCCATCATGGTGCAAAGGTTAATGAATCTGACTAGGAACCATGAGGTTGTGGGTTTGATCCCTGGCCTTGCTCAGTGGGTTAAGGATCTGACGTTGCCATGAGCTGTGGTGTAGGTTGCAGTTGTGGCTCGGATCCCAAGTTGCTGTGGCGTAGGCTGGCGGCTACAGCTCCGATTCAACCCCTAGCCTGGGAACCTCCATGTGCTGCGGGAACGGCCCAAGAAATGGCAAAAAAGACCAAAAAAAAAAAAAGTAAGTATCAAAAAGCCTTGAATGCCATACCAGAGAGATCGGACTTTATCTGGAGGCAAGAACCAGTTTTCAAATAGGGGGAGTAACATGAGCTTCAGATCATAGAAAAGATCACTCTGGAAGCAGAAATTAGGTGAAAGCACATGCCCCAAACATTAGGAACTATATGCAAAAAAATATCTGCTCTTTTAGCCATAGAGGGATTGTTTGGGAATGTTTATATCACAGCTCTTTTATTCATAATAACCAAAAACCAACTTATTTATTCAATTGAGCACTAATCTAGGTGCTGCTGTGAATGCATGTTGTAGATGTGGTTAACACCTGCAATCAGTTGACTCTCCATCGAGAAGATTGTCCTCCATAATGTGGGTGGGCCTCATCCAAGCAGTTGAAGGTCTTAAGAGCAAATTTCCCAGAGAAGTGTAGCCTCACATGACTGCAGCATCAACTCCTGAGTTTCCTGCCAGCCGGCCTCTCCTACCAATTTCAGACTTACCAGCCCCCATAATCATGAAAAAAAAAAAAATCCTTACCAGAAATCTCTTAGAAAGAGGGAGAGAAAGAAGAAAAGATGGACATATGGATAGAAGGAAGAAAAGATGGAAAGAAGGAAGGGAGCATGGGAGGAAGGAAGGGGAAAGGAAAGATGGATAGATGGACAGAAGGATGGATGGATGGCTAACTAGCTAGCTATAGAGATATAGCCCATTGATTCTGTTTCTATAGTGAAGGCTGACTCATACAAGTAATTAACCCTGCACAATTTACTCAAGAACTAGAGATGTTCGTGAAAGTGATTACTGTGTGCCCAGCTCAGTGACTGCTAATCCCCAACTTCCCTTCTACTATAAGGTTCTGCTGAGTTGCTGGAGCCAGAACCTCCGGGCCCTCCCTCACCTGAGAAAAAAAGCAGAACACACAAAAACAAATATGCCTGAATGAATGGCATGAATGGAGTCTCCTGGTCCAGTTAGTTGAGTGTGTGACACAGCCTCTCAGTGGACTGGTCTACAGCCTCTGCATTGAGAAGAGACACTTGCCTATAATATACCAACAAGACTCTACTGTACGGCACAGAGAACTATCATCAGTGTCCTATCATAAGCCATTATGGAAAAGAATATCTTTAAAAGAGTGTGCATATATATATGTATATTTATATGTATGTATAACTGAATCACTTTCCTATACAGCAGAAATTAACACATTATAAATCAACAATACCACAATAAAATAAAATAGATAACTAACAAGGACCTACTGTATAGTGCAGAGAAATCTACTCAATATTCTGTAATAACCTATATGGGGAAAGAATCTGAAAAAAAAAGTATATATGTAACAATCACTTTGTTGTACACCTGAAACTAACATAGTATTGTAAACTAATTATACTCTAATAAATTTAAAAATAAAGATATTGACAAAGGTAAAAAAAAAAAAAAAAAAGACCCTCGTCCCAGAGATCTGTCCTGCTGTATTTATCCACAGCACTCACAGCAAGGTACTGTACTCATTCCTTGTGTTGATTGTCTGTCTCCCCCGCCTAGAATGTCAATTGCCTGAGGGCAGGAGATTAAATCTGTTCCTTTTGATGTAAAAATCCCCAGTGCCTGGAGTAAGTACTAGTGTGCAATTGGTGTGCAATTAGCATTTATTGAATAAAAGCATGAACGAATGAATGAACAATGACGATTACAGAGCAATCCGAGAAAATGTTTGTGAACTATAACTTAAGTGAAGCCAGCAGATCATAAAATATGTGCATTGTGAGTCTGACCACATATTGAGCAAACAGATAGACTCTCCCACTGGTCCTGCATTGTGCTAGTCACCAGAAAAGCTGAAGGAAATTGAGTTCCTTATTATATTATATATATTTTTTTTTACTATTTATTTTATTTTATTTTATTTCATTTTGCTTTTTAGGACCACACCCGGGGTATATGGAGGTTCCCAAGCTAGGGGTCCAATCGGAACTGTAGCTGCCGGCCTTTGCCAGAGCCACAGCAATTCCAGATCAGAGCTGCGTCTGTGACCTACACCACAGCTCACAGCAACACCAGATCCTTAATCCACTGAGTAAGGCCAGGGATCGAACCGGAAACCTCATGGTTCCTAGTCGGATTTGTTTCCGCTGCGCCATGACGGGAACTCTGAGTTCCTTATTTTAAATAGTTCATGGTCTAGAAAGAATACAGAACTATAAAACCGTTAAATGCCACCAGAGATACTTGTGAAGTGCTGTAGGAGCCAGGAAGCGTGAACCCTAATAACAACAGCTCTCAGTTATCTGGGTTTAAAATGGACCAGGTGCCCTGCTAATGTTAGCGCATAGACGCACAGATCGTTTCAGGTAATCCCTGCAATAGCCCCAAGTGGCAGGTCTTGGTCTCATTTCTATTTTAGGAATAAACTAAGGCCCAGAGAGGTTAAAGAAACCATTAGTTTAGGATCTCATAGACAGTCAGGGCAGAAATGGAATCAGAAGCCAAGTTGGTCTGCCTGCAGAGACTTTTTTTTTCCTTTTTGCCTGGTGTGGTATGCGGAAGTTCCCAAACCAGGGATCAAAGTTGTGCCACAGCAGTGACCTGAGCCACAGCAATAACAATGCCAGATCTTTAACCCTCTGTGCCACCAGGGAACTCCAGAGCCTGTCTTCTTAAGCTCTGGTCCATATGTGTCCAGTCATACACAAGAGAGTTAAACTCAAGCACAAAATGAACAGAAGTTTGATGAGGTCAGAAAATTCTAGAAGAAAACATACTAAAAATCTACCAGGGAGAGTACTGGGAATAGCATGGAATGTGTACATGAACTTTTCCATGTCTTTCAAATTCATATGATTATGTATTCCTTTTACAATCATAAATAACTTTGCTAATAGAATCTAGAATCTAGGGTTTTCCTTTAAATGCTAATTTAAAAGAAAATATTGAGTCTCACTGAATTCCCTTTTCTACCTTGAGGAAGCTTTCGTCTTATATATTCTGCAAAGATCTTTTTTTTTTTTTTTTTTTTTGTCATTTTAGAGCTGCACCTGCAGCATGTGGAAGTTCCCAGCTGTGGTCAAATGGGAGCTGTAGTTGATGGCCACAGCCACAGCAACACCAGATCTGAGCCAAATCTGTGACCTACACCACAGCTCATGGCAACACCAGATCTTGAACCCACTGAGCGAGGCCAGGGATTATTGCTCACCTCACCGAATTTTCATTCAGAAATGCCCCCCCCCATCTTTGCTGACTTAAGCGTTGTTTTGTTTTTGCCATGCCCCGAATGGTTCAAAGTCCATATTAAAATGCCAGGGTTTTGCAACCTTTGTTGATGCAAGCCTAGCAAGAATTCCCAGGCCCTTAGCTTCCTTATCCACAAAGCTGAAAAATACTATTTTAATTTCCCTGGAAGCCACTTCTGAAAGATATTGATTTAAAACAATGGTGGGAACACATGTGGATACTTGCTTTTTGTTCTTTAAACCTTTCACTCATTTCTTCTTCCTTCATCTGTCTTTTTTCCCTGATTTTTAAAATTTAGTTTCATTCAACTCAAACATCACTGCTTCTGCAAACTACTCCCCCTGTCAGAGACTGAAATCCAACTCAAAAGAGCTTATTATTAATATATATATGTGTGTGTGTGTGTGTATATATATATACATACATATAGAGAGAGAGCTTATTATTTATGTATAGAGCTTATTATTAACATATTAATAATTATATATATATATGTATATAATGGATGTGGGTGGATTTATTCACTCTTATAACTGGAAGCCCAGGAGGAGAATTGGCTTCAGGATTGGCTGAGCCCAGGGGCCTGCAGTGATGTCATCTGAATGCTCCCTCTCTTGCATCTTTCAGCTTAGTTTCAATTCTGCGAAAGAGCAAAAAAAAAAAAAAAAAAAAAGCAGCCCTGGCAGGCCCTGGTCAACATTCTCCCCACTTAGCAACCCTGATAGGGGCAGAGGAAGGAGATGACTGCTCTTTTTCCCTGTTGCTATATATAAATTGGGGGTAGGGGGAATTCTGTTTGGCCAAGCTTGGGTCTCATACCCTTGGCAGTGGCAGGCATGAGAAGATAAATTCCCATGATTGACAATCTGACCAGGATCAAATGAAGTGAGAGTTGGGAGCACACAGAAAGAAATACTGGGAAGGCAAAACACACACAAGAAAGGATTTTTGAAAAATAATGCCTCCAATTCTCTATACACCACATCATTTGTGATGTCACCTGGTAGTTCCTTCCATCAAAGGATGAAGAATCTGGGGCGCTCCCTGGTGGCCTAGCTGTTAAGGATCCAGTGTTATCACAGCTGAGGCTTGGTTGGATCCCTGGCCCAGGAACACATAGATGCCACGGGTGTGGCCAAACAAACCCCTACCCTTTTTTTTAATGGCTGCATCCACAGCACCTGGAAGTTGCCAGGCCAGGGACTGAATCCAAGCTGCAGCTTCTATCTCTGCTGTGTCTGTGGCAACACCAGATCCTTTAACCCACTACACCACAGTGGGAAATCCACAAATCCTTTCTTTAAAAAAACAAAAATTAATGAGGAGTTCCCTTGTAGCACAGAAGGTTAAGGATCCGGTGTTGTCACTGCTGTGACACGATTCCATCCTTGGCCCTGGAACTTCCACATGCTGTGGGCAGGGCCCAAGAATAAAAATAAAAAATAAAAAATAATCTGGGCTGGTCTTGTGAATTGGTTTCACCAATAGGATGAAGCAGAAGTGAAGGTAGCTATGGTATTCTCTCTCCATCATCTTACTGGAAAAAAATGAGACTTGGAGCCAAACCAACTTAGTCCACTTGTCCTGGCTGGGGTCTCAAACAATGAGAGCCCTGCCAAGACCCCACAAGCCACCAATGGATGCACACATGAGTAAGCCTTGCAGAACCCAGCTCAGAGCTAAAGAACTGCCAGCCAACCCATAGACACATGAACAAAAATAAGTATTTATGATTGTATATCCCTGAGATTTTGTGGTTCTTCTGTAGCATCATTGTGGCAACATATAAAGATACACTTTGTATCTGCCAGACCTGTCTTGCATCCCCATTCTGCAGGCAGAGCTAGTCAGTCCCTCCTCCATGCTCTCATAGCACTTACATAGCCCACATTGTACTGTTGCAATTTTTTATCCTGAATTGTAACCATTTATTGTAACTACCTGTGTATGTACTTCCTTGCCACCAAGTTCACCAAGGGAGGAATTTTTTAAAAATTATTTTGAGCCCCAGAGGTTAAGGAATCTGACTAGGAACCATGAGGTTGAGGGTTCGATCCCTGCCCTTGCTCAGTGGGTTAACGATCCGGCGTTGCTGTGAGCTGTGGTGTAGGTTGCAGATGTGGCTTGGATCCCGTGTTGCTGTGGCTCCGGCATAGGCCGGCGGCTACAGCTCCGATTGGACCCCTAGCCTGGGAACTTCCATCTGCCACGGGAGCAGCCCTAGAAAAGGCAAAAAGACAAATATATATATATATATTTTGAGCCCAACACTTGGCACAGGATGTGATGAAGAACCAAAACTGGTTAAACGTTCCTAGGAATTCTGAAGATGAGGAGTAACACCAAAAACTATCTGAAACCTACGCTGAGTGCCCGAATCCCCAGCCCGGTCGAACACCTTTTGTTATGCATCAGACTCATTTGTTTTTCCTTCTCTGTGAATTACATGATTCATGTTTTTCCTATGTATTTCTACTGGATTGATTCTCTTTCTTCTTGTTCATTTGTAACAATCTGGTTTTTTTGTTTGTTTGTTTTTTGTCTTTTTGTCTTTTTCTAGGGCCGCAGCCACCGGCATTTGGAGGTTCCCAGGCTAGGGGTCGAATCTGAGCTGTAGCCGCCGGCCTACGCCAGAGCCACAGCAACTCGGGATCCGAGCTGCGGCTGCAACCTACACCACAGCTCACTGGCAACGCCGGATCCTTAACCCACTGAGCGAGGCCAGGGATGGAATCCGCAAACTCGTGGTTCCTAGTCGGATTCGTTAATCACTGAGCCATGCCGGGAACTCCTGCAACAATCTGTATTTTTTAAAAATAGTTTCTCCCGGAGTTCTCATCGTGGCTCAGTGGTTAATGAATCCGACTGGGAAACATGAGATTTCGGATTCGATCCCTGGCCTTGCTCAGTGGGTTAAGGATCTGGCGCTGCCGTGAGCTGTGGTGTAGGGCGCAGCGGCGGCTCGCAGCCCGTGTTGCTGTGGCTCTAGCGTAGGCCTGTGGTTACAGCTCAGATTGGACCCTTAGCCTGGGAACCTCCATATGCCTCGGAAGTGGCCCTAGAAAAGGCAAAATGACAAAATAAATAAATAAAATATTTTCTCCCTATGTTTTGTCAGATCCAGGTATTGACAATATTTCATGCCAATCTGTGAACTCTTTATTATGGGATCATTGATATACACGAATCTTTAATGAGGTTTAACTTTTTACCTTTCCTTTATATTCCATCCATTTTTGTTTATTTAAGAATGCCCCAGGTCATAAACATACCCTCCTATATTGTCTGCTAAGAAGACAGGAGTTTTGGAGTTCCCTTGTGGCACAGTGGGTTAAGGACCTGGTACTGGTACTGCAGCAGCTTCGCTGCTATGGCACAGGTTCAACCCTGGCCAGGGAGCTTCCACACGTGGAGGACACCACAAAATTAAAAGGCAGGAGTTTTGTTTTTCATATTTGGGTCTTAAATCTGTGTGGAGTTCAGTTTTGTGTATGGCATAAGGTAAAGATTCAATGTCCTCAGTATCACTTAGTGAATATCTAACTTTCCCCTTCACATGGGATGAAGCTAATAGTAGATTCTTTCTACTTGGCTGCACTAAGCTATTTGTTGCTCCCTGCACAAACACACCACCACTCTATATTCACTGGACAAGTCACTCCACCTTGCTCTTTTTCTTCAAAATTGTTTTGGCTGTTTCTGGCTCTCTATTCTTCCAAAAACATTTTACAGTCTCTTTTCAAGTCATCACACTTGTACACACTAGAGTTGACAGAATTGTTTGGAATTGCACTATCTACCTATCTATCTATCTATTTAATTTTAGCATCAACAGTCTAAAGTCTTTTTCTTGGAGGCTGAGAATCTCCTGACCACTTACCTGATTTTCTGGGAATTTTTCTTTCTCCCTCATCTGAGTTATAGTTCTGTCTTTTCATTTTTATAGGTTTTTGGTGTGGTGACTTTTTTACAGATAATAGAGTTGTAGCCTCTCTTACTTCTGGTGTCTGCCTCCCTTGTGGCTGAAGTTGGTATGCGATTGGGGGGGTGGGGGGGTGGCTTGCTGTAGGCTTCCTGATGGGAGGGACTGATGCCTGCCCCTGGTAGCTGGAGCTGATTCCTATCCCTCTGGTGGGTGGGGCTTTGTCTCTGGATGGGATTAGAGGCAGCTGTGTGCCTGGAGGGTCTTTAGGCAGCCTGTTTACTGAGGGGTGGGGCTGTGATCCCACCAGGGTTATTGTTTGCCCTGGGGCTTCTCAGCACTGAGGGGTGGGGCAGATTTCCCCAAAATGGCCACCTCCAGAGAAAGGCATGCTGCTGAATACTCCCAAGGGCATTGCTTCCAATGCCCTTCCCTGCAACAAGCCACATTCACCCGTTTTCCCAGAAGGTTCTCCAAGAACTGCAGTCAGGTTTGACCCAAATCCCTATGGAGACTTTGCTTTGCCCTGGGACCCAGTGCAGGTGAAAGTCTGTGTGCATCTTTTGAGAATGGGGTCTCCATTCCCCCAGTCCCGTGGAGCTCCTGCACACAAGCCCCACTGGCCTTCAATGTCAGATGCTCCAGGGGCTCTTTCTCCCCGTGCCAGATCCCTACACGTGGCAGTTTGATGTGGGGCTCAGAACTCTCACTCCTGTAGCTGAGTCTCTGTAAACCAGTTAGTTTCCAGTCTGTGGGGCTTCCCACCTGGGAGGTATGGGGTTGTTTATACCGTGTAATCGCCCCTCTTACCTCTTAATGTGGCCTCCTCTTTGTCTTCTGGAGTAGGATATCTTTTTTAAGGTTTCAGGTCCATTTGGTTGAAGATTGCTCAGCCTTTAGTTGTAAATTTTGTTGTTTCTAGGAGAGAAGTTGAGCTGCAGTCCTTCTATTCCGCCATCTTAATCCCACCCTCCTATCTATCTATTTAATTTTATGGCCACACCCACAGCACAAGGAGGTTCCCGGATCAGGGCCTGACTCAACTGCAGCTGTGACCTAGACCACAGCCGCCAGAACACAGGATCCTTTAATCCAGTGGACAGATCATCCAACCCTCACCTCTGCAGCAAACCAAGTCACTGCAATTGGATTTTTGTTGTTGTTGTTGTTGTTATTGTTGTTGTTGTTGTTGCTATTTCTTGGGCCGCTCCCGCGGCATATGGAGGTTCCCAGGCTAGGGGTTGAATCGGAGCTGTAGCCACCGGCCTACGCCAGAGCCACAGCAACGCAGGATCCGAGCCACATCTGCAACCTACACCACAGCTCATGGCAACGCTGGATCGTTAACCCACTGAGCAAGGGCAGGGACCGAACCCGCAACCTCATGGTTCCTAGTCGGATTCGTTAACTACTGCGCCATGACGGGAACTCCCGCAATTGGATTTTTAATTCACTGTGCCCAGGTGGGAATTCCATGGAATTGTATTATATGTTTAGGTTTATTTGGGGGAGCATTTACGACTTTAAAAATGGAATCTTCCTGGAGTTCCTGCTATGGCACAACGGGATCGACAGCATCTTGGTAGCTCTGGGTCGCAGGTTCCATCCCCAGCCGAGTACAGTGGGTTAAGGATCTGGAATTGCCGCAGTTGTGGCTTAGGTCATGACAGCAGCTCGGATCTGATCCCTGGCCAGTGAACTCTATACGCTGCGGGGAGGCCAAAAATGGAAGAAGAAGAAGAAGAATCTTCTTATCCATGAAAATGATGTAATTTCACCATGTATTAGATTTCATCTGCCTCTGAAATATACACCAGAATCCAATAATTCTCACCGCCTTGTCTGTTATCAACCTGGTCCAAGGCACCATCATCTTGAAATGGAGTTTTAACTAAAGAACCACCTCCCCACCCCCCGCTAAGAAGGGAGCTGCAAGCCTTTCCAGCTGTGCTCATCACTATGCCACCCTTCTTGTAATAATGTAACAACTGTGTGCTCTCTGTCCAAGCCAGCAGCCCTGCTAATCAGGTACCCAGCATTGCTTATCAGTTCTGCTTCTGTAACCTTGCTTGCTCAGTTTCTTAGGGAGGAACACTGTCTGCTTGGGGATGGGGGAGGTCAGGGATGCTTACCTGGGAAAATCAAGACCTTGTAGTGTATAAAAGTTACTGAGAACAAAGACCTGGTGCTCAGACTCCAGAGGCACCGGTGCTGAATAAACCTTGCTTTTCCATATCTCCGAGTGCTGTTTGTCTCCTTCCGTTGCCACAGTTTTTTGCGGTTTCCGCAACATTTTGGTGCATTGGCCGGGAAGCCGACAACCGAGCTGGCCTCTTGTGCCACCGTTGTCAGGGAACCTGGGGAGGCCACGGTCGCCGGCCTGATGACAGGTGGATAGCACGCACCGACCATTTTGCCGGATCCAGACCCTCACTCGGGCAGTGGCCTTGGCCCACACCGCTTCCTGAACGGATTCAGAAGGAGAGTGGAAATAGGTTCCTGGACAGGACGTCAGACTGGTGAGTGCCCGGGGACATCTGCCCAAGTCAGGACCCGCCATACGGCAGAAGGAGAGACTGATCACCTCTCAGTGACCAAAGGGTCACTCAGGTCAGGGTTTGTTCCCTTGGGATCGGGAGGCTTGTCAATTCTGGTGTGTGTGTGTGTGTGAGTGACTGGAGAGAATGAGAGCCCGTGCTCCACCGTCTTTGGACTACGGAGCCAGAGTGAGTCCTAACCTGCAGTTCCGCAGTGACCCTCATACGGCTTATGGTGGCCCTCTTCGGGGGGGTCCTGACGTTAGGGTTTATACAGTCCCACCTATGCTAAGAGGCGCCTGAAATATCTCCTCCGGGGAGCAGTCAGGCGGACAAAGCGATTGTTACCTGAGGCCTTGTCCTCACTGTTTGTCTTGCGTCACCGGCACAGGGTAGGACTTCACACAATGGGTAAATTGGCTTCCAAGCCCACTGTCTTAGAGTATATGGTTAAGAATTTTAAGAAAGGATTTTCTAGAGATTATGGTGTTAATCTGAGTCCTGGAAAACTGTGTACCCTCTGTACCCTAGAGTGGCCCTCCTTTGGTGTTGGCTGGCCTCCAGAAGGGACCTTAGATGTGTTCACAGTTACAGCAGTATATAATGTTATAACAGGAGACCCTGGACACCCAGACCAATATCCGTATATTGATCAATGGTTGGAAATTGCCTACTTGAGGCCCCCATGGGTTCGGTTCTGCACCACAGACGAGGGACAGTGTAGGGTGCTAGTAGCCCAGTCCAAGAAGAAAACCTTGTCTCAAAAGAAGGTGTCACCTATTTATCAAGGGGAACCTGAGGACTCGCCCCCTACACCACCACCTTATGTGCTGCCGGCCCCACCTCCAGGAGCTGAAGGTCCCCAGATGCCAGATAGCCCACCGCCTTCTGTTTCTCCTCCTCCTTCTGCTTCTGAAGTTCCCGAGGCGATATCACCCCTGCAGCCAGATTCTCCAGAACCTATGAGCAGGCGTCTCCATTCAGCTCAGGGAGCAGCCACTCCAGCATTACAAATGCCCTTACGGGAGACACGGGGACCACAGCAAGTCGCCCCTGATGGGACCATACAAGAGGGGGGACGTTTTTATTATTACTAGCCCTTTTCCACTGCCAATCTCCTCAACTGGAAACACCATACTCCCTCATATTCTGAAAAACCTCAGGCGCTGATTGATCTCTTGGAATTCATTTTCCAGACACACTGTTCCACCAGGATAGACTGCCGGCAACTCCTTTTTACTCTGTTTGACACTGAAGAGCGCTGGCGAATTGTAACAGAAGCCCCAAAATGGCTTCAGGCCAATGCGGGGGGTTGAGCAGTCTTGACAAACTGGGTGAGGGAAGCCTTCCCAGAAGAAAACCCCCACTGGGACTATGACACTGAAGAAGGGAAACGTAACCTAGAGAGGTACCGGCAGGCCTTCCTACAGGGGGCAAAAGCTGGGGCTAAAAGGCCCACTAATATAGCTAAGATCAGTGAGATACTACAAGAGCTGAATGAAAGCCCAGCCAAATTCTATGAGAGACTATGTGAGTGAGGCTTTCCAAATCTATACCCCTTTTGATCCCAAGGCCCCTGAGAACCAACGGATGATAAATGCTGCCTTTGTGGGACAAGCCCAATCAGATATCCATAAAAAGCTACAGAAATTAGAAGGATTTGCAGGAGAGAATGCCACTAAACTGTTGGAAATAGCCAACAAGGTTTTTATTAACCAAGACCAGGTGGCCCACCATGATGCAGAAAAGAGAATGAAACAAAAAGTGACTCTTCTGGCAGCCGCCCTGTCAAAACTGGTGCCCCCAGTGGGACCACCTTGTAGGGGACAAGGCACAAGGCCAGGGAAAAGGAGTCCCCTGGAACATGACCAATGTGCTTACTGAAAAGAAAAGGGACATTGGAAAAATGAAGGCCCCAACCGTCCTGAGAAAAAGACCAAGGGCCCACCTAGCCGGTACCGATCTGAGCCATTCAGCACCAACCTGATCGGCCTAGCTGAGTCTGATTAGGGGGGACCAGGCTCTCTCCAACTGGGCCCCCGAGAGCCTATGGTCAGAATTCAAGTAGGGGGCCACCCCATAGACTTTATGGTTGACACAGGTGCCGAACTTTCTGTGGTTACACAACCTGTGGCTCCCCTCTTGGGGAAAGAAACCACCATTGTTGGGGCCACAGGTAACCAAACCCACAGGCCCTTCTGCGGTCCTCCAGAACCAGAACCATCCTCCAGATGTCGGTTAGGAGGCCATGAAGTAATACATGAATTTCTTTACCTGCCTGACTGCCCAGTCCCCCTGATGGGAAGAGACCTGCTGGCTAAAATGGGGGCACAAATTTCCTTTTCTACTGATGGATCGGCCCAACTCAAATTGACAGAACCCCCCTCTCCTTTAATCATGGCTCTTGCTGTAAAAAGAGAAGAGGAATGGCGCTTGTACTCTTCCCCTTCAGAAATGGGGACCATTCCCCCAGAACTAGAGACTAAATACCCATTGGTTTGGGCTGAAAGAAACCCACCAGGACTAGCAAAACACCACGCTCCGTCTTGATTGATCTAAAACCCGGAGCTCAACCGATAAAGCTACGGCAATACTCAATTCCCAGAGAAGCTCGACTGGGAATCCAGGTTCACCTGGATAGGCTGCTTCAGCATGGACTGTTAATAAAATGTCAGTCCCCTTGGAACACCCCTTTTCTGCCTGTGAAAAAACCGGGAACACAGGACTACTGCCCAGTACAGGACTTGAGAGCCATAAATGAAACAACAGTCACATTATACCTGTCCATCCCTAACCCGTATACCCTGCTAGGGCTGATCCCCTCCACTGCTGAGTGGTTTACTTGCCTGGACTTAAAAGATGCCTTTTTCTGCCTCCCGGTGGCACCTGCCAGTCAGCCCTTGTTTGCTTTTAAATGGGAGAATCCACATACAGTGACAAAGGAACAGCTCACCTGGACTAGACTCCCACAAGGATTCAAAAACTCTCCCACTCTTTTTAGCGGCGACTTAGCTGCTAACCTGGCTGAATTTCCTGGGCAAAAACTGGGCTGTGTTTTGCTACAGTATGTTGATGACCTCTTACTGGCTGGCACCATGGAGGCTCAGTGCCTAGAAGGAACAAGAGCTCTCCTTTCCCTACTGATGGAGGCAGGGTATCGGGTATCAAAGAAAAAGACACAAATCTGCAAAAAACAAGTCAAGTATCTGGGTTTCAACATCATGCAGGGCCGACGAATGCTGGGGACTGAAAGAAAGCAGGCAGTTTGTGCCATTGCTGTCCCTACCACCTGCCGGAAGGTTCGTGAGTTCCTAGGGGCAGCAGGATTCTGCCGGATATGGATCCCTGGGTTTTCAGACCTGGCCAGGCCTCTGTATGAGGCTCTTAAAGGGGAAGAAAAGGCTCCCCTTAAATGGGGACCAAGCCAGGAGACAGCGTTTCAGACAATCAAAACCAAACTCACTGAGGCTCCAGCCTTGGGACTTCCTGATGTAACCAGAGAATTTAACCTTTTTGTTCATGAGAAAAATGGGATGGCTTTGGGAGTCTTAACTCAAGAATTTGGGCCTTGGCAGAGGCCAGTGGCATATCTGTCTAAACAAATTGACTCAGTTGCTGCTGGATGGCCTCCCTGCCTCTGAGTGCTGGCAGCTACCACCTTGTTGGTAAGACAGGCTGACAAGTTGACCCTGGGACAAAACCTCAATGTTAAAGTCCCACACTCAGTTGTAACCCTAATGGATACCAGGGGCCACCATTGGCTCACACATGCACAAATGACTCAATATCAAGGGTTACTATGTGAAAATCCACAGGTAAAACTGGAGGTTGTACGAACTCTGAACCCAGCCACCTTTCTGCCAGATGAAGAGGGGCCCCCAGACCATAACTGCCTGGAGGATGGGTAGAGGCCTTCCCTATCCGAACTGAAAAGACAAGGGAAGTAACCAAGGCACTCCTGAGAGACATTATTCCCAGATATGGAATGCCTCTGACCATTGGGTCAGATAATGGACCAGCATTTGTGGCCGAAACAGTACAACAGGTGGCAAAAGCTTTACAGATCCGATGGAAACTACACTCTGCTTATCGCCCTCAAAGTTCAGGGAAAGTAGAACGCATGAACCGGACCCTTAAACAGACACTGGCAAAGTTATGTCAGGAAACTGGCTTGCCCTGGGTAAACATGTTGCTGGTGGCCCTACTAAAAGTGAGATGTTCACCCCAAACAGGAATAGTATTCTCGTCATTTAAAATATTATATGGGAGGCCACCTCCACTAATCAGTTTAAAAGAAAACACCAGGGAGTTGGGAGACTGGGAATTACACAAACAATTACAAGGACTGGGGCTCACTATTTCTCAGATACATAAATGGGTCACAGACAGAATACCTGTGTCCTTAGGTATAACAGTACTACCCCCACAAGCTGGGGGACCAGATGGGGATAAAGGACTGGAAAAAGGAGCCTTTGAGGCCCATATGGAAGGGCCCCTACACTGTAATTCTAACCACCCCCACTGCTCTTAAAGTAACAGGAATAGATGCTTGGATCCATCATCTAGAGTTAAACCGGCTGGCCCAGCTGATGACCGTGGAGAGTGGGAGACTGCCCTCGATCCGGAGAGACCTCTTCGCCTGACAATACAGAGAAGGAGACGACGATCTCAAAGCCCTGCTCTGACCACACCGGAAGCTGGTCAGTCAACGCACGGCTGAAGCTTGAGGAATCAGCAGCCTGTGAGCCCAAATGGAAGGAGGGTTTCAAAATAAGCATTCGCATTGACGGAAGAGGCCTTGACCCTGCAGCTGTGCTACATTTCCAGAGAATCACGTTTGCTCTCCAAGCTGCCTCTCACAGCGTCTTTCATTCCTTTTATGAAGAGATTAAAAAACACCCCACCTCCCATTCCGGCCACAACTAAGAACTTGTTCTTAGCCCTGGCAGAAACTATTGCACAAACTCTCAAGGTCTCCTCTTGTTATGCATGCGGGAGAACGAACACAGGAGACCACTGGCCTTGGCAAGCCAGAGAACTGGACCCATTAGAGCCTCATAATGAGACTGCATACCCCCAACTCACCAATGGGGTATGGCTCCTCAGAACTGCTGTTATAGGGAGAAATTGTCTTGCGAGACGGGGAGGACGGTTTAATGTTTCAGTTGGAAGCCTAACATGTTTAGGCCTAAGGTATTATAATTTGACTGCCCAAAAGACTCAATGGTGGTCATCCTCCAATCGCTGAGAGCCCAAGCCTAATCCCTTGTCTAACTTTTCCCACCTTTGACAAGCATGGGAAGATATCAGTACTAATATCCAGTGGTGGGCACCAAAGGGATTATATTGGATTTGTGGAAAAATGGCCTATTCCATACTCCCCCCCAAATTGGGCTGGGGCATGTGTACTGGAAACAATCAGACCTTCCTTCTTCCTGCTCCCGCTGTCACTAAGGGAGCAACTGGGAGTTCCTATATATAGGGCACACGGTGCCCAGAGAGACCGGAGGGCTCTCCAAATTGGAGACTGGAAAGATGATAAATGGCCCCCAGCACGGATAATTCAATATTATGGACCTTCCACCTGGGCAGAGGATGGCTCTTGGGGATATCGCACCCCTATCTATATGCTGAACCGTATCATCAGACTACAGGCGGTTTTGGAACTTATAACAAATGACACTGCAAGGGCCTTGACTATATTGGCCCAACAACAAACTAAAATGCGCAGTGCAATCTACCAAAATCGCTTGGCCTTGGATTACTTACTTGCTTCTAAAGGAGGGGTTTGTGGAAAATTTGACTTAAGTAAGTGCTGTCTACAAATAGATGATACCGGAAAGGTGACAGAAGAAATTGCTGACCCCATGACTAAACTTGCCCATGTGCCTGTACAAACTTGGAAAGGATGGGGTACAGACAGTCTCTTTGGTAAATGGTTCTCTTGCTTGGGAGAAATTAAGACAATGGTCGGAATAATCATGGTTATACTCGCAGGGTGCCTACTTGTTCCCTGCCTTGTACCTCTCCTGATAAATATTATAAAAGGTTTTTATAAAAAACATGGTTGAAAGAAAAACAGCCTCCCACCTGCTACTTATTAGAGGCTACCAAAGGGTTATGACTGATGATGATCTGTAAAGGGTGCAGATGCACCCTGAACATCAAGAGGGGGGAATGAAATGGAGTTTTAACTAAAGAACAACCCCCCCCCCTTGGCTAAGAAGGGAGCTGCAAGCCTTTCCAGCTGTGCTCATCACTATGCCACCCTTCTTGTAATAATGTAACAACTGTGTGCTCTCTGTCCAAGCCAGCAGCCCTGCTAATCAGGTACCCAGCATTGCTTATCAGTTCTGCTTCTGTAACCTTGCTTGCTCAGTTTCTTAGGGAGGAACACTGTCTGCTTGGGGATGGGGGAGGTCAGGGATGCTTACCTGGGAAAATCAAGACCTTGTAGTGTATAAAAGTTACTGAGAACAAAAACCTGGTGCTCAGACTCCAGAGGCACCTGTGCTGAATAAACCTTGCTTTTCCATATCTCCGAGTGCTGTTTGTCTCCTTCCGTTGCCACAGTTTTTTGCAGTTTCCGCAACAATCTCTCCGCTGGTTAACCATGGTGGCAGCCTTCGTTCTGGCCTTTCTGCCTCAGCATCTCCTTCTCTACAGCCTATTCACACAGCAGCCAGCTTGATTTTTAAAGACACGAATCAGGTCGTGGCCCTTGTATTACCTAAAATCACCTTGTAGCCCCAGTGGTGCCAAATTCCACACTTCGGGAAACAATGGTTTAAATGAGTGAGTGAGGGAGTGGATGCTGACTATGTAAGACCCTGGGAACAGAGAAATGGTCAAGTAAGGAGTCATCCCTCGGGAAAACCAAAATGGAAAACACGGCACTGGCCTCAGCAGAGACCTATACCACGGTGAGGATGAACTTGAGGTTCACGATGGAGCCAGAGGCTAAAGCACGGACACCGGCCATCGCGCCTGAACCGGGAGGATACCGCGCCCAGGGCACAGCGACCGGGAGGGCGAGTCCGGGGCCGCCTGCGCGCGGCCGCCGCCCGGCCCAGCCCGACCGCGTGGCTCCGCACGGGGACGCGCTCCGAGGGCGCGCTCCGGGCGGCGGCGCGCGGGGCAGCCGTGGCGGGAGAAACGCTTCCGGTGGCGGAGGAGGCGGCGCCCAGCAGGTCCTGCAAGCGGCGCGAGTGGTGGCCCGCCAGGAGCGGTGAGTCGCGAGCGATCGGCCTGAATGCAGTGAGTGGGAGACGCGCCGGGAGCCTGGCGAAGGGACACGAGCTGGATCGGGGGCGCGCGCCTGCGGAGTGGTTGCAGGGAGACCCCCGGGCTGAGAGGTCAGAAGCCCCCAAACCGTAGCCGGGACTCCCCCGGCCAGGGGCGTCCCTGCACTTTGGGGACCCCTGCCATCCCGCTGCCTGAACTCCCCACCTCCAGCAGCCTGACCTACCCGAGATCACCCTGAGCCCCCGCAGTGGAGTGGGTCACCCCTGATGGGAGGAGGCCCACCCATCCACTCCCGCAAGCGCCCTGCCACGCTGTCCCCACGGCCGCGTGACGAAACTCGCCGCGGGGGGACACCCAAGATGGCTGCCGCGGGGACAGGCCACGATGGGGACGGGCGCGAGCGATTGAGAAGTGGCCCAGTTGCACCGAACCCCAGCCCCTCAAGTTCCTAGCTTCCTGGCTTCTCTTCCTTGCGCAGAGCGGGGCTCCAGGGTCAGAGACCACCTGGCCCCTGCCCCAGAACTTGCAATATGGTAGGGAAGAAAGAGGCTGGTAATTGAAATAGTGGTCCTTCTGGGACCTTGCATTTTGTGCTGACCTCCTAAGCTTTCCCACATGTTACAGGTCGCTAACCTTCTCAGAATGACAGTAGCCGCAGTGCCTACTTAGTGTGGGCTGGTAATTCGGGTCTACCTACTTTACACTCATCCAGCCCCAGGAGGTACTTGGCTTTGCCTTCCTAATACAGATAAGGAAGCTGGGGCTCAGAGAGGTTGAGTAACCTGCCTTAAATCACACAGTTCGTCACCTATAATCTCAGCTTAAATATTACTTCCTCAAATATGCTCTCGCTTGGCTGCTTGTTTGAAATTGCTCCCTCATGCACACATTCTTTATTAGATTACTCCTGTGTTTTTTCTTTAAGAGCATTTGTCACCAGTTGAAGTTAACTGCTGACTTGCTTCTTTGATTCTCTGTTTGTGATCATGGCCTCTGTTTTGCTTCTCTCACTGTTCCCTGCATCAGGTAGACCCTCACTGAGTGCCTGAATGAGAAAGCTTAGCACAAGTGACTTCAAAGCTAGGGCACTCAACCACTCCATGGGCCTTCTGAATTCCCCATGGCATTTTCTGGATACTCCTCGTCCAGATCTTGACTTGGGTGCCTCTAGCTTTGCTTGTCCTTTGCCCATCCCCAGTCTGAGCTGCTTCCATGTTCCAGGCATTGTAAAAGGTGCAAGGTGGGTAGACAGGTAGATAAGGAGGCTTTGCAGCTCTTAAGGTGCTGATCTTGCCATATACAAGCTGTAAGATGAGAGGGAAACCTGGGAGGATGAGTGGAAGCTCCACCATCAGGTTCTGGGACCTCAAGCAGGTTCTTTCTCCCCTCAGGACCACAGGTATCTGGCTTGTAAAAAATGATGGTGTTTGGGAGTTCCAGTCATGGCTCAGTGGTTAACGAATCTGACTAGGAACCATGAGGTTGCAGGTTCAATCCCTGGTCTCGCTCAGTGGGTTAAGGATCTGGATGGCCATGAGCTGTGGTGTAGGTCCAGAAACAGCTCGCATCTGGCATTGCTGTGGCTGTGGTGTAGGCCTGTGGCTACAGCTCCGATTGGACCCCTAGCCTGGGAACCTCCATATGCCACGGTGCAGCCCTAGAAAAGCCAAAAAAAAAAAAAAAAAGATGGTGTTTGGAGAGGAGGATCTACCAGTTTTCTCCCCAGCTCTAATATGTAATTGCTTTAAGTATGGATTCAGGGGTTAGATTGAGTGCAAGCATTTGATTTAAGTCCCATGGGCTTTCAGGAAAGGGCTATCTGTGGTTGCAGTTGTTCAAGAAGGAGCTATAGAGCAAAAGGTAGAAATAATTCTGGATCGGTAAAATACTTAGAATGCTCCTAGTATTTCATAAAAGTTTGAATGAAATCCCACATGGGTGGGTATGGAAAGGTGTTACCTGTGAAGGAGGGGGTGCTATTCCTTCCCCCTCCTCACTTTCTGCAGAGGAAGCTGAGGGGACAACCAGAGGAGCAGTGATCCTTGGAGCAGATCCATTATACAAATTCTTTGCTCTCTGATGCCTTAGAATCTGATGCCTTAGAAATATGGCATCTGGACATTGTACAACTATAAATGTAATAAGTTCATTGAGTAATAAAAAAAAAAAAAAAAGAAGTATGGCATCCAGAGTTCCCTTCGTGGCTCAGTGATTAAAGAACCCAACTAGCATCCATGAGGATACAGGTTCGATCCCTGGGCTTGCTCAGTGGGTTAAGGATCTGACATTGTGGTGAGCTGTGGTGTAGGTCACAGACGTGGCTCAGATCCCACATTTCTGTGGCTATGGCATAGGCCGGAAGCTGTAGCTCCAATTCGGCCCCCTAGCCTGGGAACTTCCATATACCTCGGGTGTGGCCCTAAAAAAAAAAAGGCGTCTATGGAGTGATTGGCCAGTGGGGATCTGCTATACAGAGTAGGGAACTCTACCCAATATTCTTTGATAATCTATGTGGGAAAAGAATCTGAAAAAAGAATGGATGTGTGTGTATGTATAATTGAATCACTTCATTGTACAGCAGAAGTTACCACAACATTGTAAATCAACTATACTTCAATAAAAGTTAAAAAAAAATAAAGAAAAGAAAAAAAAAAAGAAATATGGCATATATATCCTACTAATGCAAGCAGTGGGTAGATACATTTAGTTGGGAGTATAATTATGAATGGGACCAACCTCTCGCTTGAGGTTAAAGATAAGAAATAAATATAGTAAGTCAT
Organism: Phacochoerus africanus; assembly: GCF_016906955.1. Classification (NCBI taxonomy): domain Eukaryota; kingdom Metazoa; phylum Chordata; class Mammalia; order Artiodactyla; family Suidae; genus Phacochoerus; species Phacochoerus africanus. The sequence goes on along the minus strand of NC_062547.1, from coordinate 82,145,777 downwards.
TTTGCAAGGCTGACTATTGTCTAGAGTGAAAAATTAAGTTAGAATACATATCAAACCTACACTTGTTTATACAAAGTTCAAAGTTATTACAGTTTTAGTTAACTGCTATTCCTTTGTGAAATATTTTCATAGTGTGTATAATCTGTGATTTGATCCCTTAAAGTTGGTGGTAAAATATCCAACTGAATTTGTCCCAAATCCTATAGTTTGGTAGTACCATATTATTTTTATAGGCTGAAGCCACCATCTCAAGTATAAACCAGTAGAATTTTTTAAAAAATGGGAGTTCCCGTCGTGGCTCAGTGGTTAACAAATCCGACTAGGAACCATGAGGTTGCAAGTTCGATCCCTGGCCGTGCTCAGTGGGTTAAGGATCCAGTTGTTGCCGTGAGCTGTGGTGTAGGTCGCAGATGCGGCTCGGATCCTGCATGGCTGTGGCTGTGGCTGTGGCCAGTGGCTACAGCTCTGATTAAATCCCTAGCCTGGGAACCTCCATATGCTGTGGGAGGGGCCCTAGAAAAGGCAAAAAGACAAAAAAAAAAAAAAGATAAGGGGAGTTCCCATTGTGGCTCAGTGGGTTAAGAACCCAGCTAGTATCCATGGGGATGAGGGTTTGACCTCCATCCTCCCTCAGTGGGTTAAGGATCCAGCATTGCTGCAAGCTGCAGTGTAGGTCGAAGATGTGGTTCAGATCTGGCATTGCTGTGACTGTGGGGTAGGCCTGCAGCTGCAGCTCTGATTCGACCCCTCGCCTGGAAACTTCCATATGCTGCATGTAGCCAGAAAGGAAGGAAGGAAGGAAGGAAGGAAGGAAGAAAAAATGGATAAGAATTTCACTCATCGTAAAAAACCGATTAAGAAACCCAAACCTGAAGTCGATGTTGAGGACTACTGGATTATGAACAAGGATTGTATCATCACCTAGATGTTTTCAGGGTTTATTTTTTGTTTTTGTTTTTTGTTTTTTTTTTTTGTCTTTTTGCCATTTCTTGTGCTGCTCCCCTGGCATATGGAGATTCCCGGGCTAGGGGTCCAATCAGAGCTGTAGCCACCAGCCTACACCAGAGCCACAGCAACACAGGATCCGAGCCTTGTCTGTGAACTACACCACAGCTCACGGCAACACTGGATCCTTAACCCACTGAACAAGGCCAGGGATCAAACCCGCAACCTCATGGTTCCTGGTTGGATTCGTTAACCACTGAGCCATGACAGGAACTCCTAGATGTTTTCAGGTTAATCCAAAAATAGCATCCACCTTTTGGACTGAGAGGCAGGGGTGGGGAGTATGGTGGGAGGGAGACAAACAGAAGGCAATCATTCCTCACGTCTTTCTGATTCTACACTGGCCCCATATCTCCACCATACCCATCCCTGGAGTGGAGAAGGGTATGCAACAGAAAGCCATTACTGAGCGGAAATGTCCTTTGAAAGAATCTCCTTCTTAGTATGGAATTCAACTTCTGATCTCTAATTTGATAAGAAAGGAATGCTTGTACAGATGAGCAGCACAAAGCCAAATTAGGAAATGTGCTCTTTGAACAAACGTGATTGCCCTTGCTGGCCATATCACCTCTAGCCCCACAAGTGTCAGGATCGGGGTATAAAGTCCAACAGAACTGCCACTTCCAGGCTGTGCTATGTTGGCCATGGCACTTGATTTCTCTGAGTAACTATCCAAAATAGGGGGAAATTTCTTAGCTGAGGTGGAAATTTAGCAATCTAGTAACCCATGGAAAGCCCATTGCCTTGCACACAGTGGACCCTCAGCCATGTCCCCCTACAGTGACTTTGATAGGATGTGTCTCCCATATCCGGCCCAACCAGACTCTTTCTTAAGGCTTTCAAACTGCAGTTGTTTCAACTAGCAATAAGATTCCAGTTTAATAATCTAATTATCATTGTTAATCTTCAACCAGGGTTAAAGGTCTTTCTTAGACCACGTATCTGATAAAGCACATTCCCTACTGGTTTGTTTTCTGTGAAGTTTTGGAAAATTCCTTTTTTCTAGTAGTGAAGCATTTTCTTGGCCTAAGGTTTAAAGTAAAATTTATCTTAGAGAAAAATTATTTTTCTTAGACATGTCTGATCATTTTCGGAAAGCTCAGGCAGCCAAGTACCATTCCATTCCTCCCCTGACCCCACCAGGACCACCAGCCACTATGTTTATGGGCAGGACTTCAGCCACTGAAGACAGGAGATGCCATGCGTGGAGAACGACTTGTTAGAAACGATCCTACCTTTGTTTAGCCCTTTACAGTCAATAAAGGTTAATAAAGCCCTCATGTCCACCTCAGTTTGCTAATTCTTCCAACTCTGTCAGCCAACTCTCATGTCTATTTTACAGATGAGAAAATTGAGGCTCAGAGATGTGAAGTGACTCACCCAGTGACATGCCTAGAAAGAATCAGGACTCTAATCTATTGCAGGGGTTCATAACCAGTTCTCATTGCATCGTTGTCAGGGTAGGCACTTAGGGAACCGGGCCACAGGGCAGAGGGGGTCTTCCTCAGCAGGACCTAGCCAGCAACTACTGTGACTGGCCATGGAGTCATCTAAATATTTATATTGCCCCTGAACAAGGATAAAAATCTTTCCTTAACTGGAAAGATGCTTCTTTTAGGGCTATACCCACGGCATGTGGAAGTTCCCAGGCTGGGGATCCAAGTTCGCGAGCCACCATTGTGACCAGACTGTTATGAGGGTTACAATAAGTGATTATTAAACATTAGTGTTATTATCAGGCAATATCCTAATTTTTTTTTCTTTTTTTTTTTTTTAAGGGTCTCACCCATGGCCTATGGAGGTTTCCAAGCTAGGGGTTGAATCAGAACTACAGCTGCCAGCCTACACCACAGCCACAGCAACACAGGATCTGAGCTGTGTCTGCAGCCTACACAGCTCATGGTAATGCTGGATCCTTAACCCAATGAGCAAGGCCAGGGATGGAACCTGCATCCTCATGGATCCTAGCTGGGTTTGTTAATGCTGAGCCACAGAAGGGAACTCCCTAATTTTACTGATAAAGGTAAAAAAACTGGGAGTGATGGGATAATGTGTACAAGATCACAGAGTCCTCACTGGAGCGGATTTGAAATCAGATCAATTGCCTCCTCAAGCATAAGCTCCTAACCACTACACACCCCTTTCCTCATCACCTCCATCTGAGATCCCAACTTCTAGGGCAGTTAAGGAGGTATGACTTGGAGCCAGGAATTCACATTCAACTAATCAACTGAACTTGGTTCCTATACTTATTGGAATGAAACTGATCACTGTTGTCTAATTGGAGCAGACTCTTTACCAGCCCTAAAGGCTTATGTGTGGTGGGAGGTGGTCCCACCCTGGAGGCAGGGGATGGTCCTTGCCCTTGCATAGCTGTGCACTGACTGTGCTAACATCTCACCTAAAAGGGAGGCAGTAGTGACCTCCCAGAATGTTTTTGATTTGTTTTATTTTTGTCTTTTCCAGGGCTGCTCCCTTGGCATATGGAGGTTCCCAGGCTAGGGGTCTAATTGGAGCTGTAGCCGCCGGCTTACACCAGAGCCACAGCAACATGTGATCCGAACTGCATCTGCAACCTACACCACAGCTCATGGCAATGCCAGATCCTTAACCCACTGAGTGAGGCCAGGGATCGAACCCAAAACCTCTTGGTTCCTAGTCGGATTCATTAACCACTGAGCCATGACGGTACTCCCCTCCCAGAATTTTTCATCCAGGTTGTGATGTATCTTAAATTATGACTTGAAAAAAGATGGAGTTAACTACCACTTCCAGTTGGCCTATAATATGTAATGTATTTATACCCGGAGAATCTCTGTCATGACACTCATTTTGGCTTCAAAAGCTTATAAATTCTGTGACTGAGTTATTGTAGATTTTAAAGCAGGTTTACTCCATTGAAATAATAGAAAGTTTTGAAAAGTATGTACAGATTTGGACACAAGAGTCATCCCCACCCCAGTCTTCAATAAGATTTGCCCAGGTTAGTAATCTGATTATTCAGCTGAAGACTTCATCAGCAGAAGTGGGTGATGTCCAACCACTGTAAGCTCTTTATGGGGATGGTATCTATAAGGACATTCAAGGGAATTTAGGTTGCATATTTTATTTGCTTTTCAACTTATCATTTACTGCATGTTGTGTCTTTCCAAATCCAGGGCCAAGCCAGTGGTGGGTACAGGAGAGGACTTCAGGGCATATTGAATGCATACATTAATTTTGTTTGTGAATGAATGAATAAAAAAAGACTTGGAGAAATTCATTTTGATGAGTTTTGATGAGGCTTCATGATATTATATTTACCCAAAATTTTTACCAAGGTATTGAATTTTAACAGTCTCTTCCCCCTATAAGAGATGATTTCTGTCCCCTTTGAGGGTTTAATTAATATATCAACATATGTAATATGTAAAATAATATCTGTAGGATTGAGTCATTTAACTGCAGTCTAATGCATAATTATTAATGGCCCCAGATAGCTGACACCCTTCGTTTATTGACTTTAAGTGACAAACCTTGACTTTACTTTTTAGCATAAGCATGTCAGTCACCACAGAAAATTTTTTTTTAAATCTCACTTTTTTTTTCCTCATGCAAAAAAGTATGTTCAAGGAGTTCCCTGGCGGCCTAGTGATTAAGGATTCAGCATTGTCACTGCTGTGCCTCGGGTTCAGTCCTTGGCCTCGGCACTTCTGCATGCTGCGGGTGTGGCCAAAAATTAAAGAAAAAAAAAAACCCTTTCATATCTTTAAAATCTAAATTTTTCTTTAAAATCATTCATGAAAAAGATCAAGTCAGAATTAACACCTCAAACTGGTCAAGCATCAGGAAACTCTATTATAACTATTTAAATATACAGAGACCCTCTTTCACCTGTCAGTTCCTCTTAATGCCTCAGTTCCGGAATCTTCCACCCTCCCTTGCTTCTCTGCACCTCCTATTCTATCATTTCTTCAGAGCATGGTCACTGAATCTGTTGGAACATCAGAAATGGGTTGATATGAGAAAACTATAACCTTTTGCAGTTGACCATCTGCAATTATTAAACCAGCTGGTCACTGGTTAGCAAATTTTTCCTTGGGAAGCTCCTTACTTAAATCATCTGTAGCTGTGATATTTCCACTGTTCCTGTCTCTTCTTCCCCAGCCTCTCTGAATTTCTGAAGATATTTCAGCCATTTGGCATTACTGTCAAAGCCTCAGGTAGACATGGCAACACTTCCACCTGCCGTGGGTGCAGCCCCCCCCCCAAAAAAAAAAGAGAGAGAGAGAGAGAGAGCGAAGATCCTCCCACTGATGTCTTCCAAGTCTCTCCATGGCATCTTTCACTTCCTCTGGTTGCTGTAAAGTGGACAAACTCCAGGGTTAAGGATCCGGTGTTGCCACAGCTGCGGCATAGGTCAGCCAAAAAAAACTGATAAACTCACTCATTCTTGAACATATACCTTGGTGTCCCATTTAATCTGTCCCTTTGAGGTGTGGCATTTTCCCTTACCTCTGCCACCTCTGCAGTTAGGTGGCCTAACGGTTAAAGGACCTGGTATTGTCACTGCATGCAGTGGCTTGGGTCACTGCAGTGGTACAGGTTTGTTCCGTTCCTGGCCTGGGAACTTCTGCATGCTGCAGGCATGGCCAAAAAAAATGAATAAATGAAAGAAAATAATAAAGTACAATACAATACAATACAATAGGACCGGCCAAGTAACCCAAATGAATACTGTGGATGAAAGGATCAAATATATCACTTTCATCACACTATTGCTGATATTATTGGCACTCAAACACAAACCTTGCAGGTTTCAGTTTCAGGTTTCCAGAAAAAAAGAAAGATAACACACCCACACCCATCTTGTCCTCTGTAACTATTTTGAACCATTGTGGCTTCGGGATCATTCATGCCTTTGCCAGTAGCATCACGACATAGTGACTTCCGCAGTCTACTCTGCAAAAATTCCTCGTTGAGAAGCACTTGTTCTAAAACTGTCACCGTCCATTGTCATGAAATAGTTTCAGACCTGCATGGTCAGCGGTGCTTAAGAGCTCCCGAAAAAGGTGCCTGATCTTTGACGGGTGCCAGCCTTGGTGGGGAGATGGGGGAAGTTCAGGGATCGCAAGTTCCGGGATGGCTGCGCTCTTTATGAGTAAACGGGACCGCAAGAAACCAAGTCCATTCCTTCCCCTAGCATCCCAGAGCCTGTGTTTCCTTCCTACCAAGGTGCCCCCAGTGGCCCCAGCGGTTGGTCCGCGAGTGTGGGATGGATGACCCTGAAGCGCAGACCCCGGCAGCTGGTGGGCGCTTAGAGCGCTATAGGCCACCAACCAAAGTGACCCAATCTGCCACGCCCTGGCAATGAGGCGGGAGGTGGGTGGAAAGGCGACGCGCCTGGGGGGCCCACACTTCGTGGCCAAGGTCATGGGGTATCTTGGACCCAGAGGCCGCTACAGGGTCAGGAGCCCCAGCCCTGGCCCCCTGCACCACCGCTTGATGCTCAGAGCCGCTACCCGGCCCTCAACTGGAGGAAGACCAGTGACCCAGGGCGGCAGCAATTTTTTTTAGTGTGGAATAAGAGTTCTTTTTTTTTTTTTTTTTTTTTTAAACTGGACTCCTGGAGTTGCCCCTGTGGCTCAGCAGAAGCGAATCTGAGTAGCATCCGTGAGGATGAAGGTTCAATCCCTGGCCTTGCTCAGTGGGTTAAGGATCTAGCCTTGCCATGAGCTATGGTGTAGGTCGCAGCTGCGACTCGGATCTGGCATTGCTGTGGCTGTGGCGTAGGTTGGAGTTACAGCTCCTGATTCGACCCCTAGCCTGGGAAACTCCATATGCCGTGGGTGCAGCCCTAAAAAAAAAAAAAAAAAAATTGGACTCCTAATTTTACAAACTGTTTTTTTGGGTGTTTTTGTTTGTTTTTGTCTTTTTGGGGCCGCACCCGTGGCATATGGAGGTTCCCAGGCTAGGGGTCTAATCGGAGCTACACCTGCCAGCCTATGCCATAGCCACAGGAATGAGGGATCCGAGCCGCATCTGCAACCTACACCACAGCTCACGGCAATGCCAGATCCTTAACCCACCGAGCAAGGCCAGGGATCGAACCCGCAACCTTATGGTTCCTAGTCAGATTTGTTTCTGCTGCCCCAGGACGGGAACCGCTCCAGAAACTGGGTATTTTTTTAGAGTGGAAAAAGTGAAAATTCTTCCTGTGCTTGAAAGTTGATGTGTGAAAATGCCTGTCTAATTGGAACCTGGAAGTCACTGCTAATAATTAAAATTTTATCTGCTTTGAGATCAGCTGTCTTTGTAAGACTGTTCATATGGCATCTTGATCCACCTTTATGACTTTGAAATAGTCGAGGGCAAGGGATAGGCTCTCAAGTCCAGTTGGTATTTCTTATGCCAGGGTAGAGTTCTATTAAATTCCTTTTAAAGTAGGGAAAATAGTGCTGTATCAGTATCCTATTACTGCTTAACATAAAACAACTGTATATTATCTTTTTTGTACCCAGCAAAGAACATACCTAAGAACTAGGGAAGCACTGAAAAACAACTTAATGAAAAATGACCAGGAAAAGAAAGCCACTATTAGAACCAGTATTAGAAATGTAGGAAGAGGGAATAGGTATAAGAAAGCAATGGTTTGAAGCCTTAATAGTGATAAGATCCTGCTAATATCCTGTGGAGAGGGCTAGTCTAAGGAGGTCACCAGCTCGGAGGAAAAAGATTAATAAGGAGGATACAGCATTATTTTTCATGGTGAAAAACTGAAAATCACCTAAATATTGAAGGTGTTGCTAAATACATGAATATGAATATGTAGGGCCATAGGGGGTGCCGCGACATGAAGTGCAGGAGACAATCAGGATATTAAAATATAGAGTATGCTGTCAACTTTATTTGTTTAATTAAATGATAATATGTATAGAAAGGGTCTCCAAGGAAATATACCAAAACATCGACAGTGGTTATTTCCGCCTGGCTAAATTATAACAGACTCTGTTCCTTTCTGCTTTATTTTCCACAGGAAGCTTATGTTATTCAGAAGACTACAATAAGCATGTATTACAACAGGATAAAGCTGTTCTAAAAATAAGCATGTGTTACTCAGAGAAAGAAATTAATTACTTTTGGGAAAAAAGTAATGGTTCTTAGCCAGAAAATACATATTTTTATGAGGAAAATTATAGGCTCTGTGTTACTACTCTTTGTGGGGTTGTCAAATGCGTTTTTCCCACTATGGCCTTCTTAGATTGAAGAACATGATTTTCCATTTTTGATTGGTGCTTTATATGCTGAATCAGGCTAAATGAATCCGAGTCTTTATTTGTAGAATTTTTAGCATGTAAGCCTTTTTTTTTTTTTTGCATAATTAGTCACATCTATTTGTAGGAATAACAAATTTAGTAAATCAGAATGCAGCCATAGTTTGACGATGGTTGTTACATCCAGAAACAGGGTTTCAAACTTCAGAACCTAGTACTGTAGATGTTATTTTTAACTTTTTATATTTTGACTTTTTCCTAAATTATTTCTAGGTTCCCCCACGTAAGGGATGAAAAACTATGATGTACTTATAAAAAGAAATATGGGGGAGATTATTGAAATTTGGTTAAGATCCACTGAGAGTTACAAATTTAGCTTTGAATTTAGATCGTCTTTCTGTCATTTACAGCAAAATTATTTTCATCACATAGGAGTGAACGTGACTATGTGAAGATTAGTGTGACTAATAAAGTTTCTAAATGTATAGTGACATTGTAAATCTGAACTAGGCTTGTCTTTTGGACCCTCCCTAGTCCAGGACAATGTCTGGAGAACTTCCACCAAACATTAACATCAAGGAGCCTCGATGGGATCAAAGCACTTTTGTTGGACGAGCCAATCATTTCTTCACCGTAACTGATCCCAGGAATATTCTGTTGACCAACGAACAACTAGAGAATGCGAGAAAAGTCGTGCATGATTACAGGTAACGTTAACACTTATGCTTTGGGGCTTAATATATTAATAGATCATGGGAGCCTATCGTCTTTCCCTTAGTGATTGTTCAACATGTTTTTTGTACTTGAATCCTTTTTACAAAAAAAAAAAAGTAAGAAATAGAAAGACATGTTTTATCCCCCATTGCTGGCCTTTAACACAGATCTCCAGGGTCCATAGTCACCTGGAAATAAGACAGCCAGCCCTCCAACTCATAGGTGCCAATCTCTGAGGTCCCCTTTCCAAACGCCCTGCCTCCTGCTCTGTAGTACAACCAGCCCTGCATCCGCATCTTTCTGTCTCCAGATGGAGGCAGCATCTTGCAAAAAGCAGGTTGTCAAGAATTAGGGTAGATTGGTTGCTCCTTCTATGATAAAGCCCCAATGAATAAACCTCACAGATGGTAGCTCAGATTGGAAGGATGCTGGTGGCGCAGTCTGTAGGTTTGAGATGGACTCTGTCAGTTCAAAGAGCAGGCATGAGGTGAGAGAAGAGACCTGCTCTAAGGCAGTGGTTACAACTTGCATATTTATTTTAATTTTTTGAAAAAAGTTTTTTAAATGTTTAAAAGTTATACTCCGTTTATGGTTATTACAAAGTATTGGCTATGTTCCCCATGTTGCACAGTGCAGCCTTGAGTATACCTTATACCCAGTAGTTTGCACCTCCCACTCCCCCACCGCTGTAGTGCCCCCTTTCACTGGTAACTGCTAGTTTGTGCTCTATACCTGTGAGTCTGCTTCTTTTTGTTGTATTCAGTAGTTTGTTGTGTTTTTTAGGTTCCACATATAATTGACATCATACAGTATTTTGTCTTTGTCCGTTTTTTTTTTTTCTTTTTGCCTTTTCTAGGGCCGCTCCTGTGGCATATGGAAGTTCCCAGGCTAGAGGTCTAATCGGAGCTACAGCTGCTGGCCTACACCACAGCTCACAGCAATGCCGGATCCTTAGCCCACCGAGCAAGGCCAGGGATCGAACCCGCAACCTCATGGTTCCTAGTTGGTTTCGTTACACTGAGCCACGACGGGAACTCCCAAAATACATTTTAAATGTCATTTAAACAAAGAATATTTTGATCTTCCCATCGTGGCTCAGTGGTTACAAACCCGACTAGGATCCATGAGGACGCCGGTTCCATCCCTGGCCTCGCTCAGTGGGTTAAGGATCCGGCATGTCTGTGGGCTGTGGTATATAGGCTGGCAGCTGTAGCTCGGATTCGACCCCTAGCCTGGGAACTTCTTCATGTGCTGTGGGTGTGGCCCTAGAAAGACAAAAACCAACCAAACAAACAAACGAAATCAAAAAACCCCACAAAGAGTATTTCAAAGTTGAACACTTCCTATTATCCAAGGTATTTTTGTTCCAAATTACAAAAAATTTGAGATGTATGGGCTTGAAGTGCTCATTTTTAAATGTTTATTATCCTTTGTGTTATTAGAATTTCATTAACTCTACGTAATCGATTTGTCACTCTCTCCAGACACAGAGGTTTTAGGTAAATGCAAACTTGAGACCCTCCTTGCTACATTGCTCTAGAGCACTGGTGAGATATTTGGGATGAATGAACATGTTATTTGCTGTTGTTTTCCTAGGCAAGGAATTGTTCCTCCGGGTCTCACAGAAAATGAATTATGGAGAGCAAAGTACATCTATGATTCAGCTTTTCATCCTGACACTGGTGAAAAGATGATCTTGATAGGAAGAATGTCAGCTCAGGTTCCAATGAACATGACCATCACAGGTTGTATGATGACTTTTTACAGGTAAGTTCTGGCACTGTCACAACAGTTAGTTTGCTTTATGTTACAGAAGCTTAAAGTACACTTTTGTATGAGTGGTTTTATTGAAATAAATAGCATTTCATGCAGGGTTTCATTTTGGATAAATGTCGCAACTCCAGGAAGTCGTTTTACCTTTTCCCTCTGTTGAACAGAATTCTCCTGTTGGCTCGACAGGCGACTGAATTTTTCCCTAAATCTTAGACCCAAAAGACAATGAGAAAGAAAATGAAAAGAGCCTCTAAGCAAAGTCTCTTTTTAATCCGTTCATATGCTATATCAGTATAAGCAGAGGTGTAGGTGTGGACCCACAGGCTTACACATGCAGTGAGAAGGGACTAGACTGCTTAGCCTACCATGGCTTTTGTCCCTAAGAGAAGGGGCCTAATGTTAATCAAGTGGCTACTCTGTTCTGGGCTCTCTCAAATTAAAGAGAAACATTGAAGTAAGGTAAAACACCACCCTCCTCATATCCCTCTGAGTTGGTTGCTCTGCATATGCAATGAATGAGGAAGCTGAGAATTAAACACCTGCCCAGCCACACTCATCCTGAGCCTTTGACCCAGAAGGCGTAGTGCCCTCCCTCCTCCACTTCCTCTCCTCTCCGGGGGCTGGTGTTCAGATCTTCCGTTCCATTCCGCACGGCGGCTAGGTCGCAATTGCCCGTGAGTGTGTGATGGCTCGCTCTGTTTCAGGACCACGCCGGCAGTGCTGTTCTGGCAGTGGATCAACCAGTCCTTCAATGCGGTGGTCAATTACACCAACAGAAGTGGAGACGCCCCCCTCACTGTAAAGTAAGGCTGGACGTTTGGACCGTCCTCTGTATTTCTCTGGCGTTCTCTTCCTATTCCGTGGTGATGCCCTCCTGTTTCAAAAAGTATACTCCTAACAAATTGTTTATATTCTTCAGAATCTTGAGGGGCACATTTTTCAGTTGATTCAGTTCATGTTTTTCAGATCTAGGGTATGAGAGATGTCTTCTCCTCCCTTTCTATCAAGATCATGGTTTGGGGGAGTGCCCGCTATGGGGCAGCAGGTTAAGGATCTGGTGCTTCTCTATCGTGGCTGGGGTCACTGCTGAGATGCAGGTTGGATCCCTGGCCCCAGAACTTCTTTACATAGCAGGTGTGGCCAAAAAAAAAAAGTAATGTTTTTGTAGCCTGTCTTCTCAGACATTATCCATTAATCCATGCTCTTAGTGGCTCCAGTAGGAGAAGACATCTCTCATACCCTAGATCTCATTCCCCCTGCAGGACACACAGCAGGCAGCTCAGGGCTGGCCTGTGGGAAACGACAGTCTGAACCTCCCTCTACTCTGTGTGTATGGACACATTCCAGCATCAAAAGGAGCGGCACCAACAGTGTGCTCTGTGGAAATCAAGGGGTCTTTTATATCTGATAGGTCTTTACAATAGGTCATTCCTGGAGTGACCAAAAGACAGTGGATGAATTTAAATTTTTGCCTATCAAAAAAAAAATACTCGAACAGATGAAATTTCACTAGTTAACTCAGACTTTGAACCTAACTTGTGTACCACTTCAAAGCGTTTTCTCTTTTAACTCTTAAATGGCTTTTTTTTTGCACCCTGGGCATATGGAAGTTCCCAGACTAGGGGTCCAGTGGGAGCTACCGGTGCCAGCCTACACCACAGCTCATAGCAACGCTGGATCCCTGACCCACTGAGCGAGGTCAGGGATCAAACCTTCATCCTCACGGATGCTAGTCAGATTCATTTCCACTGCGCCACAACAGGAACTCCCTTATATGGCTTTTGACTATCTGCAGTCTTCTGTTGTCATCCTAGGGAACAAAGAATACTGAAATCTTTAACCCAGCAGTGTTTATCACACCTTTATTTCATCCAATCCTTGAATTAAAATTTGTTTTAAATAAGAGAGAACTGCTTGAACTTAATTATATTTTGAGGATGACACTTTTGGTGTTATTAAGATTTCATTAAGATGTGATTTGTAGAATGACAGCACTGCATTTTTATTTTCAGCATGTATATTGACATTTTGAGAAGTATTTTTTTATTTAAGCAAATACGGTACAGACATCTATGGTGACATACATTTCCCCACATTTGTAGCTTCCTCACATCCACAGCTGCCTTCCTTTCCCTCAACCCCCATATCGTCTGTACATAGTTGTGTGGTGTGTGGTTAGGTGATGTGTGAAGAATGCCATGTTTGTATGGGTCTGCTTGCTTTTTATATGACTCTTTCTATTTGCAGTGTAATGATGAATGCAGTTTTATGGAATCTCCATTCTTTTTTTTTTTTTTACATTTATTTAATTGAAGTATATTTGATTTACAATGTTGTGTTAATTTCTGCTATACAGCAAAGTGATTCAGTTATATATATATATTCTTTTTCATATTCTTTTCTGTGACAGTTTATCGCAGGATATTGAATATAGTTCCCTATGCTTTAGAGTGGGACCTTCTTGTCTATCCATTCTCCATCTAATAGTTTGGATCCACTAATCCCAAACTCCGAATTCATCCTTTCCACACCCCTCTGCCTTGGCAATTACAAGTTCGTTCTCTATGTCTGTGAATCTGTTTCTGTTTCATAGATAAGTTCTTTTGTGTCCTATTTGATGGCCTCTCTATTCTGAATCATGCTCTTCCACAATTTCCCCTTCATTTCTTCCAAAAATGTTATACTTCAGTTTCCTGAATACATTCTTTTATGTTCTATTTTCCTTCTTTTCAGCGAACTGGGAACAGCCTATGTTTCTGCAACAACAGGTGCTGTAGCAACAGCTCTAGGACTCAATGCACTAACCAAGGTACTCAGATTTGTATTTCCATAATAAAGCTTCTTAATTTGTTCTCACCTGCCTGGCTCTAAGGCTCTCTGTTATTTATCAAAATAATGCCAGTCCTATGACTTTTTTCTTCTAGCCATTATCTTCAACTGCTTTTTTTCAAATAGCTCTTTCATTAAGCTAATATCTGCCAAGACCGTGGTCTGTACCTGCAACTGTGTACTTTTTTTTTTTTTTTGTCTTTTGTCTTCTTAGATCTGCACTCGTGGCATATGGAGATTCCCAGGCTAGGGGTCAAATTGGAGCTGTAGCTGCTGGCCTATGCCACAGCCACAGCAACAGCAACATGGGATCCGAGCCGCATCTTCGACCTACACCACAGCACACTGCAACACCGGATCCTTAACCTACTGAGTAAGGCCAGGGATCGAACCTGCCTCTCATGGATGCTAGTCAGATTCATTTCCACTGAGCCACGACGGGAACTCCCTGGAACTGTGTATTAAGTGCTAAAGGCTCACCCACCCATACAACCTACTAGAGGCTGGGTAGCAAGCAGGGTGCCTCAGGGCATGCCTCTGAAGAGATGGAGAAGCCAGCCTCTGAACCCCAAATCTGGGGACTCCATAGCCCCCTTGTTCCATCAGCCACACGAAGCCATCAAAATATCTTGGAAACAGAAATCTGCCTTGTCCCAGTATGCCCATGCAAATAGAAAAGGCCTCTAGAACACAAGTCCTGAATGTACTGCTGGTCTGAGTTTCTGTACAAATAGGACTCTGCATTTTTTAGCGGTTTTTAAGAAATCAGTATTTGCATTCAGTCCTCTAAGAAAAAGAAGATCTTACTTTTGGAATTATCTTCTCCACAGCATGTCTCTCCACTCATAGGACGTTTTGTTCCCTTCGCCGCAGTGGCTGCTGCTAATTGCATTAATATTCCATTGATGAGGCAAAGGTAAGGTTAATATGCACTTTTCGAGAAGACTTGTCTTTGCCAGCAGGGTCTTTTGGAATAATTTGCTGCATTGAAACTTTAAAAAAAAATTATCTTAATATTTACAGATGAAATTATGTAGGATCTGGGATCTGCTTTCAAATAATCTGTTGTTGGGGGTGAGGATGAACCAGGCCGATGAACCAGGCTTCTCTGTGAGTTGCTAACTGTTAAAGCAGGTTGAAAGGCATATAGGGGTTTAGAATGCTCTTCTACTTCTGTATGATAAAAAGTTTAAAAAACATCTCTCAGGAGTTCCCGTTGTGGCTCAGTGAGTTAAGAACCCAGCATGGTATCTATGAGGATGCAGGTGCGATCCCTGGTTAAGGATCTGGCATGGCCACAAGCTGAGGCGTAGGTCGCAGACACGGCTCAGATTCGGTGTTGCCATGGCTGTGGTGTAGGCTGGCAGCTGCAGCTCTGATTCAACCCCAGCCTAAAATAAAATAAAATAATAAAAATAAAAAATATATCTCAGACTTACGTCTGTGCCCAGAAAGTGTATTCTCTAAAATAGGTTCTCTCCCCCAACCCCTGCCAAATTTTCTTTTGGGGTTTAAAATCATATTAATTTATATCTTTGGAAGTATTTTTTTAGAGCTGGCAAAAATTAAAGGAGAAGAAAGAACGAGAAAAACATTTTGGAATGGATAACGAAAAACAGGGTAACGGTTGGAGCTCTAATGATAGTGTTAGTGGCCATAGTTAAATACCCAATAGTGCCGTGTACTTGTGACCCTGTGTCAGTATAGTTAGTTTCTTAATAATTATCGTTTCTATCTCTCATTCGGAAAATTGCTCAGATTTGCACACAAGCATAGAAATTAGCCTTAT
This sequence comes from Phacochoerus africanus, assembly GCF_016906955.1. Classification (NCBI taxonomy): domain Eukaryota; kingdom Metazoa; phylum Chordata; class Mammalia; order Artiodactyla; family Suidae; genus Phacochoerus; species Phacochoerus africanus. The sequence goes on along the minus strand of NC_062547.1, from coordinate 82,130,414 downwards.
CTTGAAGCTAGCGTATTCACCGGTTGAGCCTTATTGCTATTCAAAATGCCGCTCCTTTTTTTTTTTTTTTAACAAAGTTGACTCGTGTTATTTTACTTTTATGTTTGTCACACGAGGATTAAACTTTTTCTAGTCTTTTAAAATAGATTGTTTCCTGCCCAAAATGACACTTGAGTGGATTTTTGGATTGAGTAGGGACTTGGTCTTTCATAAGTACTGCTTCCAGCTGTTCCATGAAGACACCTGTGAACTTCTTTGCCCACATCTTGCTCTCTCTCTAGGGAACTCAGAGCTGGCATCCCCATCACAGATGAGAATGGGAACCGTCTGGGCGAGTCGGCAAACGCTGCCAAACAAGCCATCACTCAAGTGGTCATCTCCAGGATCCTCATGGCAGCCCCTGGCATGGGTGGGTAGAACTCAGCCATCCATTCATCGATTCCGTACCTTTTGTTCTCCATGTTGATGTGACAGTTTAGTCTGATAAAAATCGTGAGTAAACAGAACTAACACTAGCTCACATTTGATGTGCATTATTGCATCTGATCATCCTGGCATAGGATATGCTTGTCCCTATTTTATAGATGAGGAAAACAGAAAACTGAGGCTCAGAGGAGTGAGGTAACTTTTCTGGCATCACTCAGCCAGCAAGGGGAATGTTTATACACCATTCCATGCAGAATGGACACCTGGGGAAGGTTACATTTGTTTCGTTGGTATAGGAAGGAAAAGTTCCTGATGTTTGCTCTGTTGCGTATTTAACGTTAAATGTAAAGTTCTCTTCAAGATGATACAATTTTCCGGTCAGCAAAGAGCATTGTGATATTCTTCCCAAATCTAGACAATGGAAAGAATAGATTTTACAAAATACCAAGGTATTTTAAAGAAGAATTGCAATTACTTTTATTCTGCCAGTGTAAAAATAGCCCATGAGCCTTTTGTGCGATTGTTGGGGGTGGGGAAACGTGAGCTGAAAAGAGACATTCATGAGATTAAAGTGGATCTCTCTTTACTTCCAGCCATCCCTCCATTTATCATGAACACGTTGGAAAAGAAAGCCTTTCTCAAGGTAAGCCCCAGTTCTACTTATCATGTCTCAATCCTTTCGATTTGTTTTCAGACTTCCAAATGTATGAACTTTTTTTTATGTGAATAGTGAATAAAAAATTTAAAGGCCAGTGGCAGTTGGGCCCTTTAATGAAATATTTTTATTTCTTTTTTTTTTCCTTTTTCTTTTTTGGCATCCCTGCAGCACATGGGGCCAGGGGTCAGATCTGAGCCGCAGCTGCAACCTAGCCCACAGCTGTAGCAATGCCAGATCCTTAAACCACTGTGCCCAGCCAAGGATTGAACCTGTGTCATGGTGCTGCAGAGACACCACCTGTTGTGCCATAGCAGGAATGCTGAAATATTTTGTTTCTAATATCAGACCTTTGAAAAAGCTCTCATAAATCTCCATTTATTGAATGCTGCCCACTCCTCTTGAGAGGTTATAACTGAGGTACACACTCTTAGTATCAGTCAGATCCTTAGCAGGGGAATAATGAAGAGAAGGTGTGAATGTGGAAGAATTTGGAAGTTGCTATACATGCTATCAGAAACGAAAAGATAATTTGGAGCAGTAGCTTCATAGAACACTGAATTTGGAGTATTTGTTTTTTGTTGTTGATCGTATCTAGTAATGCATTTATCTTGTCAGCTGCCTCCTCTCAACTTCTGAAGATATTACTGCATGAAGCTCTCACAGAAAGCTCTGTGCATTTCCTGTGTTCCTTTGTAGCTTCCATGATTTAATGCAATCATAGTTATGCTTCATCTTAGCTTTCCAGTTCTTATAACAAATAGGAAATGGTGGGACCAGGTGACTCACTGGGCTCCTGCTGTGTTTGGACACCAACACCATTATACCTGCCAGGAGGAATGGGTCTGGTTCCTCCCTGGAGGAGCAGGTGTACTGCCGTGATCACTGTGGCTCTTTCAGGGTGAACTGTTTTGGGTCTTAGTAACAGAAACTCAACATTGAGGGGACACTCTCAGACTGAAAAAAAGGACATGGTTCACATACCAAACACTTCCAAAACGATTTCAGGGATTAGAAGAATTCTAAACATCCAACATCCTTGACCTGTATGCTTCCTTCTTAAGGCTAACACTAAATACTCTTTTTTTTTTTTTTTTTTGGACCCCTAGGTTGGGAACCTCCATATGCCACTGGTGTGGCCCTAAAAATAAATAAATAAATAAATACTTTTTTTTTTAGTTTAAAAAAATTTTTTTTTATTAAAGTATAGTTGATTTACAGTGTTGTGCCAACTTAAGCTGTACAGCAAAGTGACCCAGTCATATATATATGTTTTTTCTCATATTATCTCCATCATGGTCTATCCCAAGAGATTGGCTATAGTTCCCTGTGCTGTACTACAGGACCCCATTTAAGTGCTTCCAATACAATCACCTTCTTAGAAAAAGAAGCCAAGAAAGTATCCTTTGAAGAAACAGGCTGAGTGCCTGATTTGACCAGTGTGTCAATGCATCCGCCCCGTGTGAGGGAAAGGGGACCTTCGTTCTTTCTTGGGAGCTTTGGGTACGTGAGCAAGTTGTGTTCCCTGAGCCTCTTCCTCTTGCCATCTTACATGTCTCTGTGAATTGCATGATAGGGTGTCACAGCCACTCTGTAGTGACTCAACTGTCCCGTTGCTCCGGGGAGCATTCCAGCGGGGGATCCACAGACCCCCCTCCAGGCCATGCCAGGAAGCCACACCCTCCTAAGCCCTGTGTCCCTATCCATCCGCTGTGTGGGTTCCTACAGTCTTAAGTGTCAGATTCAACCGAAATATAAAACAATGGCACAGGTTTAATCAGTAACGCTGTTAGCAAAGACCAATATGTAATGGTGACCTCCTTTGACATTTTACCCACTTCGGTAAGCTTGTATTTTGAGGATTCATGAAAAGGCTTTGCTGAAGTCTCTTTCTGTTGCCATGTTTAGAAAAGATGAATTCTTTAAAGCTGCTGAGGCATTTGTTTATGTGCTGGAACAGTGACTTGATCTTAAAATCACCAGATTATGTAAACAGATGAACTTTTCAGAGCTGCCAAAGAATTCCTGTAGGTGCCGGAACAGTGGCTAGATCTTCAAACTATCACATTATGTAAACATCTGGAACTCACCAACTTTGACATCTCAGTGATCTTCAGACTATCTGAGAAAAAATTAATGTTCCTTCCTCGGTCCACCCCTGCTTTCCTAATGGCAAATGATTTGCACTTCGAGGGAGAAGACCTATCAAATGAATATGTATACATTCTTTTTCGCATGTTATCCTCCATCTTGTTCTATATCACAAGAGACTGGATACAGCTCCCTGTGCTATACAGCAGGATATCATTGCTTATCCACTCTAGTTCACATCTACCAAACCCAAACTCCCAGTCCATCCCACTCCCTCCCCCTAGGCAACCACAAGTGTGTTCTCCATATCTGTGAGTCTGTTTCTTTTTCTGTGGATAGGTTCATTTGTGCCATATATTAGATTCCACATATAAGTGATATTATATGGTACTTGTCTTTTTTTTTTTTTTTTTTTGCTTTTTAGGGCCGCACCTGTGGCATATGGAGGTTCCAAGACTAGGGGTTGAATCGGAGCTACAGCTGCTGGCCACAGCAACGCCAGATCTGAGCCACATCTTCAACCTACACTACAGCTCCCGGCAATGCCGGATCCTTAACCTGCTGAGCGAGGCCAAGGATTGAACCCGCAACCTCATGGTTACTAGTTGGATTTGTTTCTGCTGCTCCACAAAGGAAACTCCTGTCTCTCTCTTTCTGACTTCACTTAGTATGAGAGTCTCTAGTTGCATTGCAAAGGCATGTGTTCACCGAGGCAACGTTTGGATTCGCCTGGTTGTTCATTTCTTAAGTGATTGGCATGCCAACTTTGGAAGCCACGGAGAATTGAAAATCATATTTAATAAACCCAACCTCCTCTTCCCATGGAAGTTAAGCAAAATCAGGTTTTAAAGTAAGATGCGATTTCTGGGTGGATACAAGGTTTGGAAGTGGTTGTCTCATCATGTTTGTGTGGCATCCAAGTGAAGTTTCACAAGAGAGGAATAGTAAGTGTGGGGCATTCCACCAACAGTGTACAATTGTTGTGAGTTTGCAGGTGACTGTGAAAGCAGCGGGAGGCCACCTTCACTGGCAGTATCCCCACCACTGAGGCTTTCTCATTCCTTTCTTTCCACCTCTCAAATGCCACCTGGCACCCTGTTAGCAGAGGGATGTCAGCAGCCCAACTCTGGAGTAAAGACTCCAAGTCTCACCAGTGGCCACTGCGGGTGGGACATTATTCCATGGAGACTCACTGAGTGCTATGGCTCTTAGGCACACAGGGCTGCTAACATGTCCTGATTGTGCGTTGGGATTCCAGAAATTCTACAAGAAAGGCTGCATTTGGACCTACATGCATGCTGAAGCGTTAGGCCACCAGAGAAAACATGTAAAATGAACTTGGTACTTCACTCTCCCAACCCAGCCATGCCTTTGAACTCCTGTGGTCTCAGTGTTGGAAAAAAGTGCCGCAGTGACTCTAATGTCTCTGTGACAAACACTGGAGAGGAGACATGGTTGGGCATATTGCATCATTTTCTTGCTGAGACAAACAGAACATGCTATAGAGGCAGCCTGGCTTTTTCTTCCATGAAGCAACTGGCAAATGATATAAGCTCTTAGCCTACCGTTGCCACTCTGCCCTACAATGGATAAATAAATAGTGTGTTTTTCCCTCTCTTGTCTTCATTGGGGTTTTTAGCTTTGCTTGGTATTGTACCCTTCAATACTAATTTGGAGGTGTGCCAACTTGCTTCCCCTCTGCCTTCCCCCCTCCCCTGCTGAAGGGCTTCACATGGAGCCGGAAGGGGCCACTGGCATCAGAAGCCCTGTGGCAGGGCTGCGGGAGACGGTTAGAGTAGCTAGTGGGTCAGTCCAAGCGCCTCGCCAGCTGCAGTCTGGCTACAGCTGAACTGGTTCAGACCAGCGTGGAGGATGTTTTGAAAAAGGCAATGGCTGAAAGTGCTTGAGCTCCCCAGATAGACACCCCACTCCCACATTCAGTGTCGCTGCTACACAGAAAGATTGCATTTTGCCCACGGACTGAGCTCCGTAGGGTGAATGGATAGTATGGCCATTAGCAAAGCATAGGCAGAGGCAGCTTGTAGTCACATCCATATGTTTCCCCCTCCAATGCCCTTTCACATGCTGTTTGGAAAGCCAGGCTTTTCTGAGCCCCCTTGACAAAGGCTCAGAGATCATTTCCTCAGCGGTTAGTAAGGCCCACATGGTTGGCGTCCCCCTTGGTCCGTGGACCCTCTGATTGTTCTCATAGCTCTGCGGCCAGATGCGCCTTCCCACGGGGATCTGCTTATCTGGGCTTTTACCTTGGACGTGGCCAAACTCCTCTGCAAACGTGAAATGAACTGAACATTCTTGGCTTTTTTAAATGGTGAGCTTGGGGAACATTCAACATGACTCATCCTTACCCCCATGCCTTATTTTTTTCCCAAATTGGAGCGCTAGCAGAAAGCATCAGCTGCAGGCAGGTGACTCACAGAAATCTTTGCAGTAAACTGAAAAGCTTACTGCTTAAAAATCTGGTCCTTCGCCCAACAGTTTTCTTGAAGGACAGCTCCTGTGGTCTCTTTACCTTGCTGGCATTTTCATTGGGGAATAAAATTGGTATGGTTTGGGGCAGCTAAGAACTCCTCATTCCTTAAGTTCTAGTTCTTTTATATTTTCTTTTTTCTTTTTACTTTTTATTTTTTTGTTTGTTTTTATGGCTGTACCTGTTGCATATGGAAGTTCCTGGGTCAGTGACTGAGGTGCAGTTGTGACCTATGCTTCAGCAGTGGCAATACCAGATACTTTAACCCTCTGGCCCGGGCTAGGGATCAAACCCCCACCTCGGCAGCCACCCCGAGCCACTTCAGTTAAATTCTTAACCCACTGCCCCAGAGCAGGAATTCCATATTTCTTTTAATAAAGATGGACTGCTCTGGAGTTGCCATTGTGGCTCAGAGGAAATGAATCTGACTAGTATCCATGAGGATGCAGGTTCAATCCCTGGCTTCATTCAGTGGGTTAAGGATCCGGCGTTGCCTTGAACCATGGTGTAGGTCACAGAAGCAGCTCAGGTCCCACATTGCTAAGGCTGTGGTGTAGGCCAGCAGCTACAGCTCCGATTGGACCTCTAGCCTGGGAACCTGCATATGCTGTGAGTGCAGCCCTAAAAAGACAAAAAAAAAAAAAAAGATGGACTGCTTTGTCTGCTCAGTAGATTTTCAAGATTGTCTGCTGATTAAGTGTGAATGTAATATTTATGTGTTCATTCATTTCTTGTATTCAGCTGGATACAGATGTCAAAACTTATATTGTATACAGTGGATGTGTGCATTTTATGTCATAAAGCTACTGGAGAAAAGGTCATTGGGAGCAGAAAGAATTTAGAGTCACATTAATTTCTGAGCTTTTACTTCATGGAATATATATCTGTTAAATTTATGGTTAGTGTCTTTAATTCATTTAAATTTTTCATTTAAAATATCCTGTTTGCAGAGTTCTTTGCTCGGTAAGATATGTCCCTCCCTCGAGGAGTTCTGTGATTGTCTAGGGGAAAACCTGAACTTCCACAGCTCACTTATTTCATCTCAGACTAAGTTCTGTTTAAAAAGTATGGATGGGTGTTCCCACTAGGGCATATCGGGTTAAGGATCTGGTGTTGATGCCTCTGTGGTGTAGATTGCAACTGTGGCTCGGATTCGATCCCTGGCCCAGGAACTTCTGTGTGTGGGAACTTTCGGAGGCAGCAGAAAAAAAGATGAAGGGATGAGGGAGGCAGGAGGAGGGATGGCATCCAGGTTGGGTTTCATGGGAGGAGTCACAATTCTCCAGGATCCTTGTCATTACCAAGAGTCTTTGCAGCAAATCCCTCTGCATGAGCCGCTGTATCATCAGCCTTTGGTTTGTACACATCAGTCGAGATCACACACAGCTATTCGAGAGTCCACTTGAAATGAAGAGGCAGCTCTCATGGGCTCTCATGGGTTCATCTTCCTGCAGGATCTCATTCAGTGCATAGCTTGCCTTCCCATCACCAAGTCTGTGGACCGACACAGATGACACACATCTGGGCAGTGCGAGGAGGAGATATGCCATCTCCTAATGAAAATCCTTCATCATCAGATGGAACCAGTTACCCCAGATACAATATTTCCTTTTCCTGCTCTCTGAGGGGTGGGACCCCTCCTTGAGAGCTCTGTGGATCTGTCTCTGCTTGACGGCTCGTCTCCCTTCCTCTCTAGTCCACGCCTCTCCCTCTTCACGTTAACCCAAGTGATGTACCTTTTCACCGAAGACGTCTTCTCGGGGACCAGGGTATGCCTCTCACGCAAGCCTCCTTGGAATCATGACTTTTTAAGAGTGTGTGTGGACTCTTAACTAAGTTGGCTGATTTCATTACAACCAGTTCACAGCTTGGTTGCAGCCCTTTTGTGGACTTATTTATATAATCTCTGTATCTCATCGCTCTTTATATTGTGTTCTGTGCTTTTTGAAAACTCCCTTTTGAACACTAAAAATCTCACAGCATTATGCTCCCCAAAAGAGCAACCAACTCACTCATTTCTATTTAAAAAAAAAAAAGAGTGAAAGGCAAAAAATGTGTTATGCCAGCAGTATTTTAACCATACTGACAGCAACGAAGACCCAGAAAGGAAAGGTGTGGGGTGGGGTGGGGGGATGCTTGTTGGGTTTCTGCTGCAGGTCCAGGCACTGTAACAGGTGCTTTATGAATGTAATCTGGCATATCTTCACCCACAGGCTTTTAAGAAGCTGCTGTGATCCTCATTCTACACAGAAGGAAACCAAAGCTTGGACAGGGTGGGCTCTGCCTGTCCTTTCCCCAACAGTGGGGACACATTGGTAGGGGACAGAGTTGAATGCAGTTTTGTTTGTCTCCCAGCCTTGGAACCATGCTGTGCTGCACTTCCCCAGCCAGGAAAGAAATTATAGCTAAGCAATAACAATTTCTCTAGCTCCTGTATATAGCCGGGCATCTCTCCAATAATATAGACAAGGGGGGAAAAAAAAAAAGAGAGGCTGCTTAATCTTTGCATGTGCATTCCTGGACAGGTCAGAGAGGGTTACAGGAAGTCAGAACTAACACATTTATTGCAGTGTTGCCCCCGCCCCCGGCCGGCCCCCGCCCCGCCCCCGCTGCCCCACTGCATTTCACTAATCGAATTCTAGCTGGATCTTGTTCTGTGTTGGAGTTCCTTCCACGTAACCCCTAGAAGACATTGTCTCTAAGAGCCTGTATACAAAGTATTCAAAAGAATTTCTTTCTCAACACAGAGGTTCCCGTGGATGAGCGCACCTATTCAAGTTGGATTAGTTGGTTTCTGGTGAGTAGAATGACTTTGATGTCATTGATTTCTTTCTTTTTCTTTTCTTTCTTTCTTTCTTTTTTTTTTTTTAAAGACAAATATATGGCCTATGAAAGATGAGGGGAAGGGAGGATAATACAGGACGCAAGTTTTGAAAATGAGACCGTCCCAGAACATCTGAAATTTATGGTCCCAAATATTGGTGAGAAGTAAACTGTCTTTAGAGAAACCTACGACATCGGAGGCTACTTGCGTGATTCTTTTTAAAACTCCTTTTATCGCTTTGATTTAATTAAATTTATTTATTTATTTATTTTTGATAGGCAAGAAATAGATTTATTAAGACAGGACATTTATGAGAGATGCAAGTGGGAGGCAAGGTGGCTCTGCCTCTTTGATTTAAAAAAATTATTTTGGCAGTCCTTGGTAATAAAATTACACAAACAGGACATATTTTGTGAAGCAGTATAACACGCAAAAGAAAGAAGGGGGATTGTTATCAAAGTAAAATAGAAAAAGAATCTGAAAAGTTGACCCTTTAAAAATGCCCTGATCTGTCTTTTTTTTTTTTTTTTTTTTAAGTTTGGTATTTGCTACACCTTTGTGCTGTGCTCTGTTTCCTCAGAAAAGGTATGTATTTGCTATTCTTCAGAACGATCACGAGTCTTAACTCTAAAACAAGTTGAAGGCACAGGTCTGTTTCACTAGCAGGAAAGCTGTCTCAAAAACATACAAAGCTATGGTGTGGGTTCATAATGACAAAATGACAACACTATGTCATTGCTGTGTCTCAGGTCACTGCTGTGGTGTGGGTTTGATCCCTGGCCCAGGAACTTCTGCATACCACAGGTGCAGCCAAAAAATAATAAAATTTTCTAAAAAACATTTTTTAAAAACAAATCTTTTTAAAAGACTACTTATATATCAAAATGTCAAAAGTTTCTCTGGACAGTTTCTCTTCATATTTTTATATAATAAGTATGCATTTATCACCAAAAAATAAGCTTTACTACGTATATACATATAATACGTTCAAGTACATTTTTTAAATGCATAAAGCCAAGGCTAACAGTGGTCACTCAGTAATGTGACTATAAGAGATGTTTTTTTTCTTGTACATTTCAGTATTTTCTGAAAGTTTTAGAATCGGCATGTATTATTATACATGGACAAAGTCTCCTTAGTGCAAGTGAGCTTTTAGTGCTGACAGTTCCACTGAGAGCATATATCTTCTTTCATGAATGGTGGACATTTTTACTGTTCTCCTTGGGAAGTGGCATGACCACAGATTTTTTTTTCCAATACCATCAGGGTCTGAGAGTGTCATCACCATTCATGCTTGCCAGCGATGTGTGGTTTTTAAGGCTTTTAACAAGATGAGAGGTCAAAAAAGGGTATCTCAGAGTTTGGCTATCTCTTACCATGGCTTTCTTTGACTTTTTGTTGTTGTTGTTGTTGTCTTTTTCTAGGGCTACACCTGCAGCATATGGAGGTTCCCAGGCCAGGGGTCCAATCGGAGCTGTAGCCACTGGCCACAGCCACAGTCACAGCAACACCAGATCCAATCTGCATCTGCGACCTACACCACAGCTCATGGCAACACTCAGTGGGATCCTTAACCCACTGAGCAAGGTCAGGGATCAAACCCACAACCTCATAGTTCCTGGTCGGATTCGTTAGCCACTGAGCCACGATGGGAACTCCGCTTTTATATTTTTTTGCAGGGGGGGGGGAGGGTGTCGCACCATGGGCATGTGGTAGTTCCTGTGCCAAGGATTGATTGAACCCAGGCCACAGCAGTGACCATGCCGGCTCCTTAACCGCTAGGCTACCAGGGAACTCCTCTTTGATTATGAACGCCAATTTTCTGAAAGTAACAGGGTAATCATTTCCTAGGCACATCAAGTATTTTTTTAAACAGGACTCTATTGCACCAGTCATGGGGTCGGGTAGGGAGCGGGGAGAGGTGGTCCTTTCTCTCCTCCCTTCAAGTTCTAATTCCCACCTCCACCCGTGCAATGACGTTGTCATTTCTCCTTTATCCCAGTTCCATGTCTGTGACAAGCTTGGAGGCCGAGCTGCAAGCCAAGATCCGAGAGACCTCTCCTGAACTACGGCGTGTGTACTTTAACAAGGGATTATAAAGCCCGGGGGGTTGGGGGGGACCATCTTTGGCTGATCCTGCCCCCTGCAAGCTGGGTGTAGCCCAGATGGGTGAGGAACATCCTGTTTGCCCTGGGTTCTCCCGGTGACAGAGCCCTTTTCAAGATCCACATTAGCCTCTTAGAGTCACCCTGCTGCTTACAGCACAGCACCTGGGGTGGGGCAGGTGTCCCCCACCTGTTGGCCCCCTTACATTTGAATCATGGGATAATTTACAGAAATACCCTTCCTATAGCTTTTATAGTCATTGTTTTTTCAAAGACAGTATCCCTCACCCAGAGTTTTCAAAAGCACTGGTAGGTGTAGAATAAATGTCCAGTCTATGCCCCACAAATATTGATTATCAGTCAGTGAAAAGGAAATCTGGGTAAAATACTGAATTTTTATCCCCCTCTTATTTCAAATCATGGAGATCTCAGTAATGAGTTGGGGAAACACAAAAGCTCTGAGGTGTCACTGTGAAGTGACTCATAAATAAGAAGAGCAGTTTGCTTCCAGGTTGGGCAGGGGGCAACCCCTCCCCCCAAAAAATGATGAGTTTTTTTTGGATTTTCGGATACAAGCCCCTTCATACACCTCCTGAAAGTCATAGTAACAGACAGTCATGACGCAAGATCCCTGCAGTCAACAGCTGGCTGCTTTCGTAGTGCTGGCAGATTTCTTTGGTTGACTTTTAAACGTATTCTGTTTCAGATTCTTAGGAAGATATTGATCTGACCTTACACTTGTCTTTTTCTTCACTTATTGAAATCAACTAATCAAATAACTGCCATGTACAGATGTCCAGGTTTGGGAAGTATATTCAAAGCCACTGCTGTATGGCTGGGTTCAGCCCAGCTTGTTTGATTTTTTATTTTTTTATTTTTTTCCTTTGGAAGTGAGAGTACAGTTCCATCTACCTACATGTTTCTTCTTGTCATCCCGATAGCTCTCCTTGGCTTTCAGAGAGCTACAGGAACACTGTGTATGTGAATCCCTCACTCAATGAATTTGGCTTGAATGCTGTATCTGACATTCCACCCTCTTTGAAAATAATGAACCCACGCCTCATTGTTTACATCGTCTGTAGTAGTTGCACATATAATATATTTAATGGAACAGAGGTTGTGTTTTAATTCTATAAAGACTCAAAGGCAGATATAAGGGTGGTTATTCCATTGAGTGGAGACCACGCAATTCAATATTGTGACTACTTCTAAGTGAAAATCATGTAGAAACTAGTTTGGGCAGATTTTTCTTGACAATGTGACCAGACTGAATTTCCTCATAAAGAAAAAAATGTGTGTGCCTCGTGTCTGTGTTTCTCTTTTTCTCTGAATGATTAACGGACCTGAAGCTTTGGGTCACCCCGAGCCTTCTTTTATGCTGCCAACATTTTCTTATTTAGCTTTTCTGTCCTAAGCCATTGGAAACAAAAGAGCTTCCCCATGGCAATCTGGTCTTGGATGTATTTTGTTGCCGTGGATGCTTCTCTTGAAAAATTGGTAAAAGCTGGAAATTCAAGGCAGATCCCCACGAGGTGCTTCAAGGGCACTTTTAACAAGATGTGAAAGCACTTGGGGTCTACCCCACTCGGCCCAGCAAACCCCAGAATTCTTCCCCTCCACCTCCAGTCAATTGGTAGCTCCATTTCAGAATCCTAACCATCATTGAGAAATTAATGACTGGTCAGAAGATTGACAAACTAACCAAAATTGTAATACACACCGGGATGGTATGACCAGAGTATCATTACGAAAGGGATAGAGCTTGGAGATGTGTCTTTTTAAACATCATTTATGGAAGCTTCTAACTCTCGATGCTTTTATAGAGAAATATGAACTGTATCGTTGAATCATAGTTTATAAAAAAGGAACAAAATGAACCAAGATTGGCAATCTTTGCTGATCTCTTAGAAATACCTTTTCTGGAGAAAAGTTCGCATGAAGTGCAATAAGCTTGTAAAGGTAAATAGTTATTAATATTTCTATGAGATAAAGAATTATGATTGTAAGTATTAACTGACTGGCAGTTTTTATTTCAGTATTAACACAGTGTCTTGCCAGCGTTGGAGTCAATGTATTATTTCGATTCAACTGGATGAAATGTTAAATAAACTCAGAATGAAAGTAAATTCTCTCTTTTATTTGTATGTAAAGGATGGTGCAGTTTTTTAGTATTAGAGTCAATGGTACCTTTCATCCAAACTTAATGTCTGGGTACCATCAGTAACTCCTAATGGAGAGTTTTTTTTTTTTTTTTCTTTTTACAGCCAGATCTGCGGCGTAGGGAAGTTCCCAGGGTAGGTGTTGAATTGAAGCTGCAGCTGCCGGCCTACACCACAGCCAGAGCAACACCAGATCCTTGACACATCTGCAGCCTACACTGTACCTTGTGGCTATGCTGGATCCTTAACCCACTGCACAAGGCCAGGGATCGAACCCACATCCTTTTGGAGACACTGTTGAGTCCTTAACCCACTGAGCCACAATGGGAACTCAGGGATATTTTTGTATTATGCCTTTAGCAGGAGATACATTTCCCGGCTTGGCTACCAGTCTTCCACCTTCTTGAACATCACGGAAGCTGTGCACACCCCCCACCAGCCCCACACAGCATAATTCCAGGAATAGTTGTTATGAACACAGCAGGAAGGCGATTCTGCCTTAGACCTTAATGACTGATACCGTTGCACACAGTGGTGAGGTCAATTTGCTTTCATATTGTTTGTCAGAGTCTAATGTGGAACTAACCTTCGCCATAGTTCACAGAGAAAGTATAAATTAACCCAAGGTCCGGGGGGGGGGGGTGCATTATTAACAGACCTCAGGAAGAAGTGAACAGTTGACTCTCCTTGGTCACCTCTGTTTTGCTACTGAAGCTCTGTTTCAGACTTGAAAGCCTTGTGAAGAACTCTCAAGAGAAGGTTTGAAATCCTACAAGAGTGTTGGGCATCTGAATCAATAGTCAAGTGTGAATTATAGGAGGAAAATCAATACTGAGTTTAAAGTTAGCTTTCTTAGGAAAACCTCTGATCTGGCCTCCTCATTATAACAGGTTATAATGATAAAATATTAAACCCCATTTTCTTTTTATCTCTTAAAATCTGTGCTTAACCAGTATTATTAGATACAGAAACACAATAATTTTAACTTTTGATATAGAAAAGACAGTGAATGGCCCAAAGTTGAGAAAAAATTTTTTAGCAGTGTAGTATTTATTTTTATAACCAAGATGAAATAAACAGCATAAAGTTATAGTCTCCCTATAGAAATCTAGAATTTTGACTCAGATATAAATAACAACCATTTAGAAGCTTTAGTGTTAAATTTAAAATTTGTCTTTTTGTCTTTTTATGGCCACACCCACAGCATATGGAAGTTCCCAGGCTAGGGGTCTAATCGGAGCTATAGCTGCCGGCCTACACCACAGCCACAGCCACACCAGATCTGAGCTTAGTCTGTGACCTACACAACAGCTCACGGCAACGCCAGATCCTTAACCCACTGATCGAGGCCAGGGATCAAACCTGCAACCTCATGGTTCCTAGTCAGATTTGTTTCTGCTGCGCCACAACGGGAATTCCCCCAGAAGTTTTAGCATCATGAAAAGTATTGATCTAAACAGGATTTTCTGAAGTCAAATAAAAGTTTTAGTAATGGTTTTTATCTAATAAAAGCATTGCAGAAAAATCAGAATTGTTACAATTGGACTTGCAAAAATATATCTTTTTAAATTGAAGGCTAAAACTTTTCTTTCATTTTTACTTTTTTAAATTTTAAATTATTTAAATGTATTCAAGAGCTGAGGTCTAGGAGTCAGGGCCAGTACAATCTGGGTTGTATCCACTTTAAAAATATATGTATTTGGGCTACTGACATTCTCTGTGACCTTCAGTTTTGTGTGTCTGGATTGTTTGGAGAAAATAATTGGCTCTACCTCAGAGAGTTGTAGTCAACAAGGTAATTCCTGGACGTCAGGTGACAGACTGCCCAGCACATAGCAAACATTCAACGGATGGATGCCTGTCGTGTATTTGTCTAGAGACACTGCACATGGATTCAGAATGCCAGGGCATCAATATGCTGGTAAGATTTCAGCATCCCAGCAGCTTCCCCGGGCTAAACCAGAGGAAGATAGTTTTTAACCCAGATTAAAATAGTTACAGGGAGACCCTTGAATCCATCCTTTTAAAATGTCCAGCAATTTAGGTTTTGCCTAAACAAGACAGAGGTAGGAAAAGTCTTGCTCACAGATGAAAAACCTGGGGCTTCAGTATTGCAAGTTCAAGGCTGTTTCTGGTCACTTGAAAACTATAGTAGGAGCCGGGGTCTGACACCCAAAGCCACAGCCCTGTCCAAAAATGTAAACAACTGGAATGCTCTAATAAAATTAGTTTTTCAGAATGTGTGTTCTAGTATATTCAGAATGTCACTGAAGGAGTTCCCATTGTGGCTCAGTGGGTTAAGAACCTGACAGCATCCACGAGGATGTAGGCTGGATCCCTGGCCTTGCTCAGTGGGTTAAGTATCTGGCATTACTGCAAGCTGTGTTCCAGGTTGCAGATGCAGCTTGGATCTGGCATGGCTGTGGCCATGGTGTAGGCCAGCAGCTGCAGCTCCAATTTGATCCCTAGCCCAAGAACTTCCATATGCTACAGGTGTGGCCATAAAAAGGAAAAGATGTCACTGAAAGCTGCAAAAAAATAAGATTACATTTGGTAGTGATGATACAGCCATTACTAAACTCTGGATAGGCAAATTATAGTCCATAGCCCAGCAACATCTGAGTTCGTTAGAAATGCAAGTTCTTGGGCCCCAGTCCCGACCTACTGAGCCAGCATCTGCAAGAGAACAGGAGTTCCAGATCCCTGCACATGTCACAGCTGGAGAAGTTCCAGCTGTGTCTCACGGCCAGTGCTCCTGGAGACCTGAGCTCCACTGGGTCAATTTCAGATCAACCTCAAATGCTCTGTGAATTTGCCCATTTGCCCCTCATCAGATTCCAAGGAAGCATCCAGCTTCAGCGTTGACATACTGAGGGACACAGGATCAACAGGCTTAAGAGGGCAGGGCTTTCTATCTTGTCCACGGCCATAGCTACATCCCCTAGAACAACTGGCACTAGCCCAGGAGCCCCCAGGGTCATAGTGTTCAACAGGGCACTTTCCGGGAATCTGAAGACATGTCCTCACATTGCTGATTTCCAATTGTGGAAAAGAAGCCACTTGGTGTGACAGAGAGGTCCTCACTAGAACATGAAAAGAACAGGGAGTCTCAGAGTTTCTGGGAACGTAGCTGGAAATGAACTCTCTTCCTGAGAATGGAGAGGCACAATGGCTGGAAGCATCCCAAGGGGTAACCACTGTTCTGGAGTCAGCCTGACTGGCACAGAGGCCACCACTGCCTCTGGAGCTTCTGGAGCAGAAGGAGCCCTTGGAACAACACACATAAGGGCTTGTTTAACCCTCAAGGAGCCCATGATGTGCCCAGAGAAGGCATTTGAGGCTCAGCGCGTTAAACAGATTTGTCTATCATCACCTTCAGTCACCATCTCAATCCAAAGTGTTTTCTGCTGTACTTCACAGCTTCTCCACCAATAGGCATAATTAGAACTGGCTTTGGTTTAGCATTTCACAGTCCTCAGTTCCTCTGGGTACCATCTCCATTAAAAAGGTGGGGAGGGAGTTCTCCAATGGCTTAGGGGGTAAGGTTCCTGCATTTTCGCTTGGATCTGGTATTGCTGTGTCTGTGGCATAGGCTGGCAGCTGTAGCTCTGATTTGACCTGGGAAAATTCCATATGCCTCGGGGGTGGACCTAAAAAAAAGAAAAAAGAAAGAAAAAAATAAATAAAATAAGACAGTGAGGAAACAGTCTTGAAGAAATGAAAAACACAAACCTAACTTGGTGCATTCAAGAGGCTATAAAAGTTCTATTCCCATTTCTCCCATATAGACCTGCAAACAAAATGTTCGTAGAACATGTACAATGCAAACAAGCACTCAATGGCGGTCGGCAAGGTTGTTTCTAGAGAGTGATATCGGAGAGACAGCAGTGAGCGAGGGCTTGAAGCAACATCTTAATTTTCTGCTCAGGAATTGAACCTAGGCAGCCTGGATGAAAACCAGGAATCCTAGCCACTAGACCAGCTAGAGGCTAAAAGCAGAACTACCCTGATTCTTGCCCCTGTTGAAAACAAGAATGTTTCAAGGAGGCAAAGACTGTAAAAACTGGTACAAAGTTTATTATCAGAGACACAGGAGATGTGGGAGAGCACACAGGGAAGTACTTTATTTATTTAAGATAGCACCAAGGCAGTAATACACACCCAAAGGAGGAATGCAGGTGCAGGCGTCACCCTAAATGAGGCATGCACCAGAGGGGCGATTTAAACCACTTATATGGGACAGTTCTTCTGGGTCTTTGTTTTCCTTTGGCCAAGTATTGTGTTTTATTTCTCACACCTGACCAGACCCAGGGTCCTGATATGCATGCCCATCTTTTGGCCAAGATAGATTCCAGAGCAAGGGCTTACGGGACAGTTAACAGGACTTATTATGGCCTGGTGCCCCCTCCCCTTGGACCCCTAAGAGTTTTTCTGCGCATGTGTAATTGGGGAGGTCTCCTTGACCCCAGAAGTGATTGATGTGGTCATCTAATCTTTTTCATTCCAGCAGAGCTCCGCTCCTGCCATTAACTTTCTCCTTGAGTGTCTGAGAGAAGCAAGGCCCAATTTATGCAGCCTTACAAGTCCCAGCTGTTCTCGGCCCGGAGGCCCATCAACCTCCTACCTCAATAGTATCCCATATGAGAATAATAGGAGTGATGGTTCTCAAGTGTGGCTGCTGGACCAGCAGCAGCAGCAGCAGCCCTGTGAACTAGAAATGCATGTTCTCAGGCCCTTTCTACACCTATGGAATCAGAAATGCTACCAACTTCTTACAAATCTCTCTGAAGAATTTTGATCCAGTCCGTTCCAACTTGAGGATCACTGGGTGGAGGTGAGAATGAAGGCTAGAGTTGGATTCAGCTCGGTTCCCTGTACTGATGCAGGCTAAGCCCTCTAAACCTCAGTTTCCTCATCTTGAAGATGAAGTGAATATTATTTCCATCATTGGGTTATTGGGAGGATTCAATGAGTATTACTAAATGGACAGCACTGCATCTGGTGTCTGGCAGAACACACACTCAGCCCATTGTAGGTAAAGTTATATGATCCCAGGGCCAAAAGTTTGACAACACTCTGTTGGTGATCCGTCTGGGAAACCAGCCCTTTCCTGGCTGATGGTGGACATCCAAAGTGCTGTGATTTTCTTGCAAAAGAGTTTGGTGGTCTTTAACAAGATGTATAGGAGTTCCCGCTCAGCAGGGTTAAGAGCCCGACACAGTATCCATGAGGATGCAAGTTCAATCCCTGGCCTCATTCAGTGGGTTAAGGATCCTACATTGCCACAAGCTGTGATGCAGCTAGGATCTGATGTTGCTATGGCTGTGGCAGAGGCCAGCAGCTACAGCTCTGATTTGACCCCTACTTGGGAACTTCCATAGTGCCATGGGTGTGGCCCTAAAAAGCAAAAAAAAAAAAAAAGACTTATAAAAAGCACATACTCTCCTTCTAAGAATTGATCCCATAGATGAATACACGCAGGCTCACAGGAGGCCTGGTTGCTCCTGAGGAAGCGAGAGCCTTATGAATGGAATGTCAGGGGAGGTGGAGGAAGGAGGGGTGGTGGAGAATGTTTCCAGAAGATGGTGAGAAACTGCCGGGGAGGGAAAAAAAGAAAGTGTACACTGTTGTGGGGTAATCCAAAGTATGAGAATACATTTTCCCTTGGGAAAAATTTTTTAATTTCAGAATTGGATTTTTGCAAAAGAGAAAGATAAAAAACCATCAACTGTCACACATAGAAACTAATTTGGGAAGAAAGGCTGTCTCTGGATGGTGGGATTTTAAGTGTTAAAATTGTATCCCCTTTGCTTTTCTAATTTTCCAGATTTTCTTCTGCTTCTAAATTAAAGACATATTAAATGCTTCACAAAAACAATACACACACACAAACCCAATTTTGTAATAGTAAGTGCATTGATATATATATACCTAAAAAGACATATTAGAAGGCTATACACCAAAATGGTTAACAGTTGGTGTCTCAGGACTTACAGGTAATCTTTCTTTTCTTTTCTTTTTGTCTTTTTAGGGCCATACCCACGGCATATGGAGGTTCCCAGGCTAGGGGTCGAATCGGAGCTGTAGCGGCCAGCCTATGCCACAGCCAGAGCAATGCCAGATCCAAGCCTCGTCTGTGACCTACACCACAGCTCACGGCACGCGCAACGCCGGATCCTTAACCCACTGAGCTAGGCCAGGGATGGAATCCGCAAACTCGTGGATCCTAGTCGGGTTACTTAACCACTGACCCACGACAGGAACTCCAGGTAGTCTTTATTTTCTTTACCACTTTCTGTTTCTCAGGCTTTCTGGAACGCACCCAATTTGGTTCTAAAATCAGAAGGACATCAAGTTCAAGCCATTGAGTGACCTTGGGTCAAGCATGGAAGCAGGTGTCTCTCAGTTCCCAAGTGCTGGGATTACTGAGCCATTCATCCACCTTCCCGTTAATTCCAGCTCCCCCGCTGGAAATGATGGAAACAGTATCTACCTTAAAGACAGACCTGAACCTGTTGGTTTGGAAGTGCCAGACCAGAGAGCGCCGCAGCGTCAGAAGACATCACCAGAGGGCAGCAATGGCTGCAAAATCGCGAGGCTGGAGCCCGCCAATCCCCCAACTGCCCGCAGGTGGAGCAAGGCTTAAGCCTCCAGAAAGAGTGTCTGGGGATTTCTGAGGCCAAGTCAAGAAGTCGGTTTGGGAAGCTGCAAGAAGGGCATGATCTCTCCAGCTGCAGGAAGCTGGAAAGACGTCACGATTTGGCGTCAGACAAGCAGGAATGGAGTCATCCATTGGGGCTCATTGTACAGGGGACCTGATTCCGGGGGTGGGGGTGGGGGTGGGGGGGCGCTGGAACAGAGAAGAATTTTAGAGCGGCCCAGATCCTGCCCCCAGGGCTAACTGGTCCTGTGACACAGGCCAATCACACCTGGACAAGGAACCTTAAAACCTTAAAGCCAGCAGGGGCGGGCAGCTGGAAATCAGAGAGGGCTTTAAGGAGTGGCATCTCAGCTGACACCTGGAAGAGGAGGAGAAATTTCTCACTGGAGGAGAAAAGGGACAGGAAGAAAACTATGGCTTCTAGGTACAGGGATGAGTCCATGTGAAAGACCTGGAAAGACCACACACCAAAGGGAAGTATGGCTGAACGCCGTGTGCAAGGGAGGGAACTTTGGGGAAGATGCTACCAGGTTCTCAGGGTCATGAAGGCCCTTCAGTGTCCAGTGAAGGGGGATGGGGGTGGGGGCAGTTTCATCCTGAAAACAGGGACTCAGTCTGGAGGGTTCTATGCAGCGGAGGAACAGCAGTCACTTTCTGCTTCTGTGATATGGGGCAAGTCGGTTCTCTCTGAGCCTCAGCCTTCTCATCTGTGCAATGGAGACAGTAACGGCCACCACAGGTCTTGCTGTGAAGCTTAAAATGAGTAAATGGTGAACTCGAAATCATGGCTGAACTTCCCTCTTCCATTTATTTCTCAACCCAGTGGGAAAGACAGACAAGCAGGCCATTTCCAGGAGGGTCCCAGTGTCAGAGGCAAACATTAGTAGTGCAGGGGAGGCTTCCCAGCTAGTTTCCAGGGGCTAGGAAATGGTTTCATCATATGCGATTGCAATCAAGAGCAAGTTCTTTCCTCTTATGCCCATTTAGAATACAAATGTATTTTAATCATGTGCAATCTCCAGGAAAGATGGTAGCATGAGAGAGCAAAAATTTTTAATAATAAAAAGCTAAATATAGAGATGAATTCCATTCGATTGAAATTCCAAAGGATGCCACCTCGTGATACAAACCCTGAATAATAATTTCAGTCCAGAACATGGAAGGGGGGAGGGGATGCCAGGAACCCATGTCCCCAGCTGAGCCTTGTCAGGTGAAGCAAGAGAAAGGCTGGCCGGCTTTCCCATCGGACCTCGCAGAAGCTGACACTGAAACCAGAAAGAAGCAAAACGTTTTCTTCCAACCTGGCCTCCTCCTCAGGGGAGGGAGTGACATGGGAAAATCCAGTGATGATGACCTGATGAGGAGGAAGAGGATGCTGTCACCAAGAGAGATGCTGGGCCTGGATTCCACTCCGGTGGCAAACTTCCAGCTTCCCGGGGCTCCTTTTGAAGGCAAAATATGGACAATGGGCTGGGGGCGGGGTGGAGGGGGGACGGGGGTGCGGTGGAGGAGGAAAGGAATCCCAAGCTGCTAGAAGAGCCCGCCAAGAAAAGATAGAGGGAGGCGGGCAGAAAAGCCACCTGGAGAAAGTGTGGACAGCAGCTCTCTCAAGTCTGGGAGTTGAGCGTGGGGAAGCGAGGGTTTGGGCGGGGCAAGGGGTGCAGAGAGGCAGCCCTCGGGAACTGCCATGCTAGAAAGTGGGCGTGAAGAGGCCACCCAGTTTGAGCACAGGGCAGGGTTTCTCACCCCCGGTTTCAATTCAGGATCACCTGAAGAGTGTATCAAGCATCCCAAAGCTCAAGCCCTGTCCTGATCAATTGCATCGCAGTAATTCAGAGGTGACCTGGGAATGGGCATTTCAGCCCTCTCCCCACCACCCAAGCCTCGGGTTCTGAGTGCAGCCAGGGTTGAGAACTGCCCTTCTGAAGATCAGGGGAGTACCCGGAAGTGATTTAATGACTTTGGAGGTGCTGGTGGAAGGGGAGGGAGAGTGGTTAATCGACTGTATGATATGAACGTCCTGCTGCGAGCTCGGCGTATGGACGTGCATTATTTAAATCCGCTCCACCACCATGAGCCCCCATTACAGTGATGGGTAACATTCACTGAGCAGTTCTTTTACTCTCATTTCCTCTCACGACCCCTTATAAAATAATTATGACTCTAGCTGCCCCCACTTCCCAGATGCAGTTGCAGCATTTCAGGGACTTGCCAGAGATCAGTCAGCTCACCGGTGGCAGAGCGAGGCAGAACTGAGAGCTGGCACTTTCAGCTAATACACCCGCAGCCCTTCTGTCGTGCCCAGGCCCTCCCCTCAGCCTGCCTTCCATCGCAGGCAGGGGCCAAACCAGCCTCTGATCCCAAGGGAACCACGACTAAGGCTCCAGAGGGAAGGAATCTGAAATGTCCCTGGACGCAAACAGCAGATGTCCCCAGGACGGCAGCCCGTTAATCCTGGAGAACGTGGCTCTGAAAAATGAAGCTTCTGGAGCCCTGCAGGGTGTTCCATTCCCAGCGCGCACACCTGCTTCCGGCATCCTTTCCCATCCTGGCTCCATCAGGCTCCGCCTTGAGCTCCTCCTCTGGGCTCTGCCTTGCTTCATGCCTCAACCTCACTGACCTAAAAAGCTCTTTATTTTTACCACCAAAATAATGCATGCTCATAGAAATAAACTAAGATGACACAGACGTGTGTACAGTGATCGCATCCGTCGTCTCTTTCCTAATCCCACCCCACCCCCACCCCACACACTACCATCTCCGGGGGCGACTGGTCTGTATATCGGTCTGTGTTCATCCAGACATTGCACACGCTTCTGCAAACCTGTGTGCTCACCTGTAAGTGTATTCGGTTTGATTTTGTCTATACCAATGAAATATACATATTCTACTACAATCTCATTTCCCCCCATAAAACATATGCCATGACTATTTTTCAAGGTAATATATCTAGAGCCTCCTCATTCTTTTTTTTTTTGAAATTTTATATAATTTTATTGATGCATCTTTATGAGCCTCCTCATTCTTGTTAAGAGCTTCTTAAGAATCTGAAACATTAGGAGTTCCCGTCGTGGCGCAGTGGTTAATGAATCCGACTAGGAACCATGAGGTTGCGGGTTCGATCCCTGCTCTTGCTCAGTGGGTTAACGATCCGGCGTTGCCGTGAGCTGTGGTGTAGGTTGCAGATGCGGCTCGGATCCCGCATTGCTGTGGCTCTGGCGTAGGCCAGTGGCTACAGCTCCGATTGGACCCCTAGTCTGGGAACCTCCATATGCCGCGGGAGCGGCCCAAAGAAATAGCAAAAAGACAAAAAAAAAAAAGAATCTGAAACATTAATTCCTATAATCTATTAATCATTCTTCTATTGATGGACATTTCTGTTCTTTTCATGTTTTTGCTACTAACAACAACAAAAGAAGATGCTGTTGTGAATATCTTTGTGCCTAGTTTTATATTCTTTTTCTTTTTTCTTTCCTTTTTTTTTGTCCTTTTAGGACTGCACCGCAGCATATGGAAGTTCCCAGGCTAAGGGTGGAATTGGAGCTGTAGCTGCTGGCAGATGCCACAGCCACAGCAATGCCAGATCCAAGCCACATCTACAACCTACATCACATCTCACAGCAACGCCAGATACTTAACCCACTGATCAAGGCCAGGGATCAAACCTGCATCCTCGTGGATGCTTGGCAGATTCGTTTCCACTGAGCCACGACGGGAACTCCCTAGCTTTATATTCTTATGCTGTTGTTTCTTTCTTTTTTTTTTTTGTTATTGTTGTTGTTGCTATTTCTTGGGCCGCTCCCGCTGCATATGGAGGTTCCCAGGCTAGGGGTTGAATCGGAGCTGTAGCCACCGGCCTACGCCAGAGCCACAGCAACGCGGGATCCGAGCCGCATCTGCAACCTACACCACAGCTCACGGCAACGCCGGATCATTAACCCACTGAGCAAGTGCAGGGACCGAACCCGCAACCTCATGGTTCCTAGTCGGATTCGTTAACCACTGCGCCACGACGGGAACTCCCTGTTGTTTCTTTAAGAGACATTCCTAGATGTGAGATTGGCTAGGTCCCAGGATGTGAACATTTAAAATTTTGATATGATGATGAAAGCTAGCTGTATTTAGTGTTTATTTTGATGTGCTAGGCATTATAAGCGCAAATTGTTTATTATCCCACTTAAACCTCTCCATCAACTCTCTAAGATAAATTCTACTATTATCCTCATTTTTTGCACAGGCCTAGAGAGGTTGAAAGACTTGACCCAAATCACACCAGTCGTACATGGTATATCCTCCCAAAAGGTGGTATTGAATTTCGCCTTAGCAATGGGCCATTTCCTCACACACTCCTCAGCATAGGATATCCTCGTCTTTGAAAGAACTAAACATCTAAAGATGACTTTTTTTTTTTTTTTGCTTTTTAGGGCTGCACCTGCGGCACATGGAGGTTCCCAGGCTAGGGGTCGAATTGGAGCTATAGCTGCTGGCCTACACCACAGCCACAGCAATGTAGGATCTGAGCCACATCTGTGACCTACACCACAGCTCACGGCAATGCTGGATCCTTAACCCACTGAACAAGGCCAGGGATCAAACCCCAACCTCCTGGTTCCTAGTTGGATTCGTTTCTGCTGCGCCACGACGGAAACTCCTAATGTGACTTTTAAAAACTTTGCTTCTCACTCCTTGGGGTGAACCTTCTGAGCCTTTACTGCTATCATCTGTTTTGGATCATTATCTCCCTTTCTTGGACCACTGGCTCCTGCTGCCAGGGTTCCCTCTTCCAGCCCATCTTTCTCCACATTGCAGGCAGAGCCTCTCCTGAAGCCCTCTGACAAAGTCCTGGCTCCTTGGTCTGACATATAAGACTCTCCATACCTTCTCCCTGCCAGCCTGGCCAAGCAAGTAACTTCTCTTTGGTCCTCCTGTCCTTTTCCATTGGCTTTTGCAAACCAATACCATGTACTTTCACACCTCTGTGCACGTGCTCTTCCCTCTTCCTGTCAGACTTTTCTATCTTTGATATGCCTGGCAAACTCCTACTCGTCCTTCAAAACACAGTTAAAATGAGCCTTATTGAAAGTGGTATGAAATCAAGGAGAACACCGAAACATTAATAGTGACAGTGAGCCTGCCAGTGATATTTATTTCAGTTTTATATTTTTTGCACTTTCCACATGTTTTGACATGAGTAACTATTACTTTCATAATTAGAAAAAAATAAACTTTAATGTTTGAGCCTTTTTCAGAGAAATGGCTTAGTCTTTGTTTTCTAAAGTCATGCTTTAGGGCTTTGACCTGGATAATTCTAAATTAGTCTCTGAGAAGAAACTTGGTCTTGCCTCTTTGTTCATATTCAGGTCCAAGGACGTGTCCTTTTCCTCTGAGAAAATTTCCAGCTGCATGGCATGTAGTTGACCCTCAATAAGTGGCTGCTAAATGCATTAATTAATTAATTAATTAACAAAAAAAGTCAAAGGCTCGCACACACGCAAACACAGACACCTTGGCTAAATTCTAAAGCCTAAGCTTCTCAGAGGTCCTGTTGTGGCTCAGCAGGTTAAAGACCTGACATTGTCTCCATGAGGATGCAAGTTCGATCCCTGGGTTAAGAATCCCGTGTTGCCACAAGCTGCAGCATAGGTCACGGAGGCAGCTCAGATGTGGTGTTGCTGTGCCTTGTGGTGAAGGCCACAGCTGCTGCTCTGATCTGACCCCTGGCCTAGGAACTTTTATACACTGTAGGTGTGGCTGTAAAAAGAAAAAAAAAAAAATACAAAATAAAGCATAAGCACCTCTTGCATTCAAGAGAAAATTCCTTCCCTGGCTCCTCTCCCACACACTTAGGGATGGGCACGTCCTCAAGCAAGTCCTTACATGCGACAGTTTCCCTCTGAGTCTTCAGTAGCTGAGAGAGCAGATGTTACATGTCTGACTCAGTGATGAACCTTGGATTCATTCCCCAAAGCTGGGAGGCAGAGTCTGAGAGCAGAGGGATAGAGGAGAGGCACCGGGGTATTCGGGTCTGGCTATTTCTGTCCAACGTGGATTCTTCTAAAAACAATCTTTGCTCTAGAACTTGATGGTGCAATGGCTGAACATCAGAACTACCATGGCCTGCCTCCTCCCCCGTTTATCTTTCACAGGGATTATGCCCAATAACCCATTTGCTCTGTTAATATTGACTGAGACTTTAATATGCCTCAGGCACTGCTGTCCTCTGTGCCTGGCCATTTAGTCCCCACAGAAATCCTCTAAGGTAGGAACTGATGTCACCCCATTTTACAGGTGAGAAAACTTAGGAGCAGAAAGATGATGTGGCTCCCCAGGGGGCCAAAGCCAACGGGAGGTGGCGCCAGGCTTGGCCTTTGGAGGCAATGTCTGCACCTTTCCCAAAGGGAGAGGCTGAGCAGGTTTTCAGCATTTTCATTTCTCATTCCTCTCACCTGGATATTTTCCAGATTCTCATTACCTTCAGATTTAAAAAATATATATATATATATATATATACATTTTCCTCCTTGGAATGTGTCTAATTGGGAAATGAAGTTTCCTGGTAATCTGGTCATAAATTCCTTAGCAAGAGCTGAAATGAAAGGCTTGTCCCTGGTAAAGTTGCATCAGGAGTGCCACCTTGGAGACATGAGGCAGATGGGAAGGAGAGCATTCCCTGTGCATAGAGCTGACAGGGAGCAGGGTGGTGGGGGATGCCTGGGTCTCCCCAAGATTCGCAGCCCTCAAAGGCCGGAGGCTTGAGTTCAAGAGATGCCCTAGGTTAGAGGAAGAGCAACGTTGACTGACCCCCTTGCATCAAAAATGCACCTCCAGCATTCCCGTTGTGGTCAGCAGAAACGAATCCAACTAGTAACCATGAGAACACGAGTTCAGACCTCATTCAGTGGGTTAAGGACCACTGAGCCGTGGTGTAGGTCGAAGATGCAGCTCTGATTCTGAGTTGCTATGGCTGTGAAGTAGGCCGGCAGCTATAGCTAGCCTCCATGAGGACATAGGTTCAATCCCTGGCCTTGTTCAGTGGGTTAAGGATCTGGCATTGCAGTGAGCTGTGGTATAGGTCACAGATGAGGCTTGGATCTGGCGTTGCTGTGGCTGTGGCTTAGGCCGGCAGCTGTAGCTCTGATTCGACTCCTAGCCTGGGAACTTCCATATGCTTCCAATGCAGTCCTAAAAAGACAAGAAAAAACCCATCAAAAAACAAAACCTCCATAGAACAGTAGGAAGGGGGGACTCTTTTTCTCCTCCCAGTGTCTGTGCTGGGAGCTATTTGCTTTTCTGTAATAAAGACTTTTGCTTGCTTGCTGCCTGTGTGTTCAAGAAGTTCATTCTTCAGCTCCGTGAACAAGATCTTGGATTCCAGTAACATCTTTCCTGTAACAAAACCTGAGACTGTGAGCCCCATGGCAGAGCAGCTCTCCTGGGTTCTCTTGCCCTGCTGCTCTCTGCCTGAGGGCACCTTCCTGATGAAGTCTCTTGCTTTGTCAGCACGTGTGTCTCCCCGGATATTTCATTTCCCAGTGTTAGGGAAGAGGCCATTCTCGGGCCCTGCAAAGGGTGCAACAGAAGAACACAAAACCCAGGCTTGTACCCCTGTCCCAAAGCCTGTGGGATTCTGTGCACATGGTGCCAACTCTGTGGACCTGCCTCTTGCTTTCAATCTTGGTTTTGCTGCTTCTGAGCTGAGCGACTCCACCTGGGTGAGTCTCCTCATACCCTCCTCCATCTGCAAAATCTGATAATCTGAGCAAGAGCCCACCTCATGCAGCTGTTGGGAGGATGAAAGCAGATAATACAGAATGAAGGCTTGGCACTATGCCTGGCACTCAGGAAGTGCTCAGAAAATAAAGGTGAGCCATTATTTCCTCTATCAGGCAGGAAACTCCATCCTGCCCTGAATCTGGATGATGGAGTCTCTAGGAAACCAGGGAATTGGGTTTTGTTTTTAGTCCATAGCTGGCAACAATTGTTCAAAATGTATCTTCCCTCAGGGAATGGGGACCTCTTTCCAAAGAAAACAATTGGGGCTGTGGAGAGAAGTGTTACGTAGCTTCTGAGGAAAGGGGACTTGAGAAATGTGGACCCTTTATTTCTGCATCTGTGCTCCATTTATCCTAAGAGTCTCCATTTAATCACACAGGGAAAGGCGGACTCCATGGGGGGCGTATTTGCATAATAAAAGAGGTGATTGAATTCAAATATGTGCCGTCTTTACCTTTTAGAGGCTCCAATCCTTTTGTTCTCCGTTCTAATCATTTCTGGCAGTTTTTTCAAAGGCTAAAGCATGTGGCACTGGGAGATATCAATTCAGGAGAAAAAAAAGCGTTCATAAAAGGGGTTAATTTGAATCGTGGGCAGAAAGCCTTTTTCTTTCTCTCTCCCTTTTTTTTTTTTTTTTTTTTTCCCTTGTGAGGGGCCCTGACCCTGAAGGGGAGAGCGGTGACTGACAGCAGCAGAAGGAAAAGCACCTGATTTCCTGCTTTCTTTTTCCTTCCTTCTTTTTTTTTACCCCCCAGCTTGGGGAGGGGATATTTCTTCAAAAGCGGCATTTTAAAACATTCTGAATGCATATCTATCTTTTTTAAAAACAAAACAAGCTGTAAAATGGTTCCATAAATGCAAACAAAATATTGGAAAATGTACTTGAATTTCAATATTATAACCAGTTGGTGAGGCAGAAAGGCACTCCTGGAGGACCTACCATAGCCTTTATCTACTCAAAGTCTTTGATGTGTTTCTACTACATCCATTTTACAGAAGGGGAAATTGAGGTTTAGATGGTTCAAGAAATTCCCAGGAAAGTGCCCGAGGGAGAAATTTAATCTCATTCTTTTAATTTTTTTTTTGTCTTTTTACGATGCACCTGAGGCACACAGAGTTTCCCAGGCTATGGTTCGAATCAGAGCTGCAGCTAGCTGCTGGCCTACACCACAGCCACAGCAACGTGGGATCCGAGCTGCCCCTGCAATCCACTGAACCCGCGTCCTCGTGGATACGAGTTGGGTTTGTTACCAATGAGCCACAGTGGGAACTCCTGAATCCTAGTCTTTTTACAAGACAAAGCAAGCAATCCAGAAAAAGGCAAAAATAGATACTGCTGATCCCCAAAAGAAACTCACAAAGACAAAAAAGAGGGGAATGACTTCTTAGCTTTTATAAAGAGGAAAAATACATAAAATATAAAGAAAACTATAAGCAGAGAGTTTCTGAAACACAGAATATCAGAAATAGACCCAGAAAAATACAGGTTATGTGGAAACAGCTCCTCCGGGAGTCAGGGAGGTAATAGGAGCTGAATGAGGAAGTGAAGCCACCAGGAGGGGACCCGGGCATTCTGTCCCATCCAAAAGGGTGTGGTCAAGGATGGGGGCATGAACTGAAGTTTAGCCCTCGCCCTCAGCCTCTACCGCAGCTGCTGGCCCGCACAACCCCCTGAGCAGAGCTCAGGGTGGAGACCAGGAGTAAGGCACTCTGTGCTCTGGGAAAACTGGAAGAACAAGTCTTCAGAGAGTACTTTTTTTTTTTTTTTTGGTCTTTTTAGGGCCACACTGCGGCATCTGGCATCTGGAGGTTCCCAGGCTAGGGGTTGAATCGGAGCCATAGCCACCAGCCTACCCCACAGCCACAGCAATGCTGGATCCGCAACCCACTGAGTGAGGGTAGGGATCGAACCCGCAACCTCATAGTTCCTAGTCAGATTTGTTTCTGCTGCGCCACGATGGGAACTCAGGGATAGTTAGATATTTTTAGAAGAAGATTTTATGAGCCCAATTCTTGCATTTCCTCATCTCTAGATAAACACTAAAATCCATCAATGATACCGATGTCTGTGACTAGTCAGTAGCAATCGCCACGAGGAAACTCCAGCGGGAAACGTGTGTAAAGTGTGTCCATGGCTGCATGCACTTCTCCCCTCACTTTTATGGCACATCTCTTGATACGTCTCCTTTCCTTTTTGGGACAGCATCTGAAATAACTGCTTCCAGAGCTGCAGTTTGTGGACAAAACAAAAGGCGTCCTCTGTGGGAACAGCCACTCCCTAGGGTGGGCCAGTGAGCCCTGAGGGAACTCAGGAAAGAAACACAGACTGGCCCGCAGCTGAGGTGCATATCAAAGGAGTGATTCCCGAAGCCCAGACCCTTCTGTCTTCCCTTAGAAATGGGTTTTCTGTAAATCGGGTTATCCGTAAATCTTTTGTTCCTACTACCTTCCCTTTGCTGCAAAAACTCCTATATCCTAGCTTCCCTGCTTGCCTCCTTGGAGTGGTTTCTCAGGGTGGGGTGAGGATAGGGATCTGGTAATTCTTGTCTTGGCCAGAAGCTTTGAGTTCCAGCTCCTTGAAGAGGACTTAAAGTCCCACGATAGTCAATAAAGCCAGGCGATGAAGTATCCAAGGATACAGAAACCACTGATGGGGACAAGGTCATCTGGATTGCAGCTGTGTGGGAGCAGGTGGAGGGAAGACAAGTACCTCAAGAGCTCCTAAGATCTGGGAGCTGCAGAGACTGACAACAGTGATGCTCTGAGAAGGCAGCCTGAAGGTCTAGGCATAAATCCAAACACAGAGCTGGGAGGGGGCTCCAAGGCTCTGATTTGCAGTTGAGTGCACCGGGTCAGAAGGGATCTGGGATGATCTGGGGCCTTGAGGCTTTCCTAAAGGCCAAGGAAAGACACAGAGCCGCTTGGGGCAGGGTGGGGTGGGGGTGTTGGGGAATTGTTGAGAATAGTATATGGTACAATCGGGGCAAAAATTTTGTGGGTAAAAGTGAAAAAAATAAAGGTTTAGATACTTTAGTGACCCAAGGATACAGATTGCTGACAATAAAGAGGGATCTGGCTGCACTGAAATAATATTTTGTAATACTTGGTGGAAGCAACAGAGAAGAAAGAGGAAATTGTGGGGTGTCAAAACAAAACCGCACCATGCCTGTGTTAAGGGCGGCAGGACAGATTTTATTCAGGCAGGGGCAGTAGGACAGAGAGACTCAGTTCTTTTATTGTATTTATTTATTTATTTATTTGCATTTTAAGGTCGCACCTGTGGCATATGGCGGTTCCCAGGCTAGGGGTCGAATCGGAGCTCTAGCTGCCAGCCTCCACCAGAGCCACAGCAACTCAGGATCTGAGCCTCCTCTGCGACCTACACCACAGCTCAGGGCAACACCGGATCCTTAACCCACTGAGCAAGGCCAGGGATCGAACCTGTAACCTCATGCTTCCTAGTCGGATTCATTCCCCCTGAGCCACAACGGGAACTCCTGAAGGTGAACTTTATCATGGTGACATCCACTGGCAATATTTGAACTTGCTGATTATTCTTCAAAATGTGGAACAACAGACATGATGGGCACTATGAGACCAGGCAATAGGAAATAAACAGCACCACCAATGAGTAACAATTGGGAAAAAAGAAAAGAATGAATTTGACACTAAACAAGCCTCTAACTGGCTTAGAGGAAATACAAAGACAGACAAGCCTGCCGAAAACAGCAGGGGAAAACAATCAGCTAAACCTAGAATATGCTAAGTTTTACAGGAGAATGGCCCAGTTTCCTCAACAAATGGAAAAAAGAAGAGAGAGAAGGAAGTTTTATAGATTAAAAGAACTGTAGGAGACCCGTCAACCACAACAGTGTGTGGGTCTTACCGAACGTAATTTGGACATTAGATAGTATTAAGGGATTGTTTCCTAATTTTGTTGAGTGTGATAATGGCATTGTGATTAGAGTTTTTAAAAGTCTTCATTTCATAGAAAATCGCATTGTTGTTTTTATGGGTGTAATCATACCATGTCTTAAACTTGACCTAAAATAGTCCATCCCTCCTCTCCCCCTACCAACAAAAAGTTTGGGATGGAGATTGAGGAAACAGAAAGGCAGATGTTAATAATTGTCAGGCTGGGGAGTTCCCATCGGGGCGAAGCGGAAATGAATCCCACTAGGCACTAAGAGGCTGAGGGTTTGATCCCTGGCCTCACTCAGTGGGTTAAAGATCCGGCGTTGCTGTGGCTGTGGTGTAGGCCGGCAGCTCTAACTCCACTTCGACCCCTAGCCTGGGGACTTCCGTATGCCAGAGGGTTTGGCACTAAAAAGCAAAAAATAAAGAGGGCACTCACTGATGCTTCATGGGAATCGGGGGCCCGTGTTTTCAGATATTCTAGTTTTACAAAGAAGCTTGGAATTGAGTTTTTATGGGAACTCTCCCAATGTTTGTGTTAGCAGATTCTGCATTTCAAAAGATACCTGCACCGCCCCACTGTGGACCCAGTGTTAATTGTGAGCCCCTCATCTGGACTTGGGGGAAAAAAGGCCAAACTCCATTGCTCGGATGAAAAGTAGTTCTTTCTACACTGGGAATGACTTGTCTGCTTTTGGTTTTAAACCTCATGGTTATTTTTGAAATGCCGGTTTATTTTCTCAAGGCCAACTGAAACAACAATTGATTTTAGAAATGTATTTATTTCCAGGTCTCATTTTCCTGCTGTGCCTGAAAGCTGGACCCCTGCCCAGTCCTCCCTTCCTCAGTGTCCCTGTAACACTGCCCTGGCTTCCTTAACCCTCCTCCTCCCCCACGTTCTTTTTTAAAAATTAAAAAAAAATTTGTGTGTGTGTGTGGTCTTTTTAGGGCCACAGCTGCAGCATATGGAAATTCTCAGGCTAGGGGTCCTGCCAGCCTCCACCAGAGCCACAGCAACGCCAGATCCGAGCTGTGTCTGTGACCTACACCACAGCTCAGGGCAATGTGGGATCCTTAACCCACTGAGCAAGGGCAGGAATCAAACCTTCATCCTCATGGATACTAGTGGGGTTCGTTACTGCTGAGCCACAACCGAAACTCCCCCATCTTATCTTTTTAATTGAAATATAGTTGATTTACAATGCTGTGTTAGTTTCAGGTGTACAGCAAAATGATTCAATTTTATGTTTTCGGTTTTTTGAGCTGCACCCATGGTGCATGGAAGTTCTCAGGCCAGGGACTGAACCTGCACCACAGCAGTGACCAGAGCCGCTGCAGTGACCATGCCAGATCCTTAACCCAATGAGCCACCAGGGAATTCCCAGTTTTACAGTTTTATATAGATTCTTTTTCAGACTCTTTTCCATTACAGGTTATTAAAAGATACTGAATATAGTTCCCTATGCTATACAATAGGTCATTGTTTTATCTATTTTATCTATATTAGTGCATATGTTAATCCCGAACTGCTAATTTATCCCTTCCTCCTTTCCCTCTTTGGTAATCATGTTTATTTTTTACATCTATGAGTCTGAGTTGTGTGTGTGTGTGTGTGTGTGTGTGTAAATAGGTTCATTTGTATCATTTTTTTAGATTCTACATATAAGTGATATCATGATTTCTCTTTCTCTGCCTGACTTGCTTCAGTTAGTATGATAATCTCTAGATCCATCAGGTTACTGCAAAAGGCATTATTTCGTTCTTTTTATGGCTGAGTAGTCCATTGTGTGTGTGTGTGTGTGTGTGTGTGTGTGTGTGTGTGTGTGTGTACCACATCTTCTCTATCCACTCCTCTCTTGTTGGCCACTTAGGTTGCACCCACAACTTGGCTATTATACACAGTGTCAGTGCTGTTCTGAACACTGAGGTGCATGCATCTTTTTGAATTAGAGTTTTCATCTTTTCCAAATATATTCCCAGGAGTGGGGATGCCGAATCATATGGTAACTCTGTTTTTCGTTTAAAGAACCTCCATACTGTTTTCTACAGTGGCTGCACCAATTTACATTCCCACTAATAGTATAGGAAGGTTCCCTTTCCTCCACACCCTCTTCAGTGTTTATTGTTTGTAGTTTTTTTTCTTTTTTGCATTTTAGGGCTACATCCTTGGCATACAGAAGTTCCCAGGCTAGGGGTCGAATCAGAGTTACAACTGCCAGCCTACACCACAGCCCCAGCAACTCGGGATCTGAGCCACGTCTGAGATCTATACCACAGCTCAAAGAGACACTGGATCCTTAACCCACTGAGCAAGACCAGGGATTGAACCTGCATCCTCATGGATCCTAATCTGGTCATTAACTGCTGAGCCACGAAGGGAACTCCCTTTTTTTGGGGGGGGGGCACACCCACAGCATATGGAGTTTCCCAGGCTAGGGGTCAAATCAGAGCTGTAGCTGCAAGCCTACACCACAGCCACAGCAACGCACGATACAAGCCTCCTTTGTGACCTACACCACAGCTCACCACAACACTGGATCCATAACCCTCTGAGAGAGGCCAAGGATCAAACCTGCATCCTCATGGATGCTAGTCAGATACGTTAACTCCTGAGCCATGACAGGAACTCTGCGAACTCCCTGTTTGTAGACTTTTTGATGATGGCTATTCTGACTGGTGTGAGGTGATACCTCACTGTAGTTTTGATTTACATTTTTCTAATAATTAGTGATGTTAAACATCATTTCATGTGCTTGTCGGCCATCTGTATGTCTTCTTTGGAGAAATATCATCTTAGATCTTTTGCCCATCTTTCGATTGAGTTGTTTGATTTTATATTGAGCTGTGTGAGTTATTTGTGTATTTTGGAAACGAATCCCTTGTTGGTCACATCATTTGCAAATATTTTTTCCAGTACGTAGGTTGTCTT
Organism: Phacochoerus africanus; assembly: GCF_016906955.1. Classification (NCBI taxonomy): domain Eukaryota; kingdom Metazoa; phylum Chordata; class Mammalia; order Artiodactyla; family Suidae; genus Phacochoerus; species Phacochoerus africanus. The sequence goes on along the minus strand of NC_062547.1, from coordinate 82,096,388 downwards.
ATCATTTTGTTGATGGTTCCTTTGCTGTGGAGAAACTTGTAAGTTTGATTAGGTCCCATTTGTTTATTTTTGCTTTTATTTCTTTTGCCTTTCCTCCTCCGTCTTTTTTTTTTTTTTTTTTCAGTGCCGCACCTGCAGCATGTGGAGGTTTCCAGGCTAGGGGTCAAATCAGAGCTGTAGCCATCGGCCTACACCACAACCACAGCAATGCAGGCTCTGAGCCCCATCTTCGACCTACACCACAGCTCACGGCAACACCGGATCCATAACCCACTGAGCGAGGTCAGTGATCAAACCCGAAACCTCATGGTTCCTAGTCGGATTCATTAACCACTGAGCCACCACAGGAACTCCTTGTCCTCCCTCTTTTAATGCCCTGTTCGTTCTTCACTCCTCTTTGTCCCCACAGGCGGCACAAGTCAGGGCCCCCATTCCATCTCACCCTCACACACTTCCATGGGCAGGTGCCCATGATTTTTGTCACCATCATCATGGCCATGACACCTACGTCCCTCTCTCCAGGCCAGCCCACTCTCCTGATGATCTTCCAAGATACCTCACTGACATCTCAACTTCACAATGATCCAACCAGGAGCACCATAGTTCTTTCCCTGCTATTCCCCTCTCCTGAAGACACTGTGAATAGGGCCACCACGCTCAGAAATCATAACCTGGGATACCAAAGAGCCGTCTGACCTCAAACTTGAATCTACATTCTTTCACTGATTCATTCAACAAACACGTTTTGAGTGCCTACCAAAAAGCAGGTACTGCCTGGGAACTGGGGACACAAAAACAAGACAAAGTCCTTGCTCTGATGAAGCTGACAATATAAAGGCAACTCCACAACATAGCTGAGCAAGCTGATAGTGACTCTGAGCAGGTGACTTTGGGGCAGAGCCCTGCCTGGGTGGAGTGAAGAGTGAGCCATGTGGATATTTGGGGAAAAGGATTCCAGGCAGAGGGAAGGGCATGTGAAAAGGCCCTGAGGCAGTGGTGTCTTGGCAGATTCTACAAACTGCAAGTAGGCCAGGAAGGTGGGAATTGAGTGAGATGGAGGCAGAAAGAGAAGGGATCAGAGAAGTAGCAAGGAGCTGGGTGGTGCAGGATCTTATCAGCCACGGGAAGATCATATTTCATGGATATTTGTGTGCTATCTCTCTGCGTTTTGCTTGGAGAATAAACTGTAGGAAACAGGAGAAGTAAGGGGAGTTCCCATCGTGGTGCAGCGGAAAGGAATCCGACTAGGAACCTTGAGGTTGCAGGTTCGAACCCTGGCCTTGCTCAGTGGGTTAAGGATCTGGCGTTGCCATGAGCAGTACTGTAGGTCGCAGACTCAGCTCAGATCTGGTGTTGCTGTGGCTGTGGTGTAGGCCGGCGGCTGCAGCTCTGATTAGACCCCTAGCCTGGGACCCTCCATACACTGCGGGTATAGCCTTAAAAAGACAAAATAAATTTAAAAATTTAGAAAATAAAAATCCCTGAATCCACCTTTAGAAAGGGTGAATTTCATGGGATATAAATTATATCTCAGTTTTTTAAAAAATGAACGCTAGAAGATATAGGGGCCCTCTGTCTTGCCTAGCCTGTCCACACTTCCTATGGCACCACTCTTGTCCCAGCTTTGCCCCGAATTGAAGTCAGAGCCCCTGCACTAGTCCTGCTGTTCCCTCACTGGCCCCTGTGAGCACCCAGAGGATGACTTTTAAAATGCAAATCACCCTTAAAATTCATTTTGCATTTAAAATGTAAATGTCCCTCCCTTAGGTAAAGAGCTCTCATTGCCTTGGAATCAAATCCAATCTTCCTGTGGCCTATAGGTTTGTCCCCTGCCTGCCTTCATCTCACCCCAGTCCACTTCCTCCCATCACTATACTCCAGACACACTGTCCTTTTCTGTTTCTCAAGCCCCAGGCTTGTTGCTACTTTGGCGCCTTCCACTGGCTGTTCTTTTGGCCATGGTTCCCATTCCCACAGATCTCTGCGTGGATCTAGCACAGTACCTGGCACGTATGTGTCGAATAATAAACAAATCGTCCTGCATCTGCCACTTACCAGGGATGTGCCCTTGATGTCAAGGTGCCTCACTGTCCCAACCTGTGCAATGGGACCTCATAGGACCAGCTGTGGAAACTTGGTGAGATGATGCACGTGAAGCCCCAACACTAACTTCTTTTCTTATGGGGTAAAATGCCCACGTAGGAGTGTTCTCAGGTGGCTGTAGGGTGAGAGCACCAAACCCTAGCCACTAGACCTCAAGGGCCAGCAGTCTCCAAGGTTATAACCAAAATCTAGTGTCTGAACCAGAATTGGAAAGAGAAATGACCCCCACTAATCTGCTCCATGCCACACTCTTTGGCTTCTTTTAAATTTGTGTGTGTGTGTGTGTGTCTTTTTGCCTTTTCTAGGGCCGCACCCGTGGCATATGGAGGTTCCCAGGCTAGGGGTCTAATTGGAGCTGTAGCTGCCAGCCTACACCACAGCTCACAGCAATGCAGGATCCTTAACCCACTGAGCGCGGCCAGGGATTGAACCCGCAACCTCATGGTTCCTAGTCAGATTCGTTAACCACTGAGCCACGACGGGAACTCCCATCTTTGGCTTCTTTTAACACTGAGCTGGGGGGGGGCAATGTTTTGAAGGGCTGTTTCTTCGGGTGCACAGACCCAGTCCCTAGTCCTAGAGGTGACTCACAGCAGATGCTAAACATGTGTGCCCATGTGTGTTTCTGCATGCACGCACATTTGTGTAACCGCCAAGCAAAGCAGGCCTTTCAGATATTCACAAGATTGTATGCTGTTAACATTATCTTGACAAACACATTGGCAACCAAGAACTGAAAACATGTCTCAACTCTTTGCCCAGTAGTTCTCCATCCAAGATTGTTTCCTCATGATATTATCGGAAATATGAAATACGTTTTTGCAGGAAATTTTTCCATCCCCATGTTTCCTTTACCAGTGAAAGCTTGGAAACTACATAGGGTTCAAAAATAGCAGTGATTAAGTCAACCAATTCCGGACACATGATGAAAAATATTACGGTCATCATTCTATTTAGGGAGAGCTGATAATAACTGGGAGGGGAATAGGATACAACATTGAAATTAAAGGATGGTTACGACCTTGACAACAGCAAAACCTTATACACAGAAAAATACCCTAGAAGGAAATCCAATAAAATAGTAAAGTGCTACCTTCAGGGGGTGGGAATAAAAGAAGATGCTTTTTTTTCTTTATTATTTTCTCAGAGAAAATTTCCTAAATTATCAAAACACTTACTTGATGATTTCAAACATTGTAGAGAAGTAGGTGAATACAGCGATGCATAAGGAGGACCACAATTGTGAAGACCATAATTTGGTGTCATGGGACAGGAGAATGCAAAGGGAAACTGAGGCACCGAGTGGGCAAGGAGAGGAAGCTACCACTAAGTCCTTCGTATGGCTTATATCTCAACATAAGGCAGCTAGTGGGTGCCACGACCAGGGTTTATGCGCTCCAAATCCATGCCCTTCCCTCCATGGTCACCTGTCCTCAACCATTTTCATCATCAGCATCAGAACTGTTATCATTATCATCATCATCATATCATTATTGTCCATTTCCTCAGTTCAAAGACACCTAAAAAACTGTATTTCATTGCAGTATAATGTTGCGTTATTTTATGCTCTACAGCAAAGTGACTCAGTTATACATATAGACACATGTTTTTATATTCTTTTCCATTATGGTTTATCACAGGATATTGAGTGTAGTTCCCTGTGCTATACATTAGGACTTTGTTGTTTATCCATTCAATATGTAATAGTTTGGGAGTTCCTGTCGTGGCTCAGTGGAAATGAATCTGACTGGCATCCGTGAGGACACAGGTTTGATCCCTGGCCCTGATCAGTGGCTTAAGGATCCAGCATTGCTGTGAGCTGTGGTGTAGGTTGTAGATGTGGCTAGGATCCCACATTGCTGTGGCTGTGGTGTAGGCCGGCAGCTACAGCTCCCATTTGACCCCTAGTCTGGGAACCTCCATATGCTGCCGATGCAGCCCTAAAAAGACAAAAAAAAAATTAAAAATACATATGTAATATTTTGCATCTGTTAATCCCCAAATCCCAATCTTTCCCTTCCCCCATCCCCTTCCCCTTGGCAACCACAAGTTAGTTCTCTATCAAAGACATCTTTCTTCATGGTTTGTTTTTTTTTTGTCTTTTTGCCATTTCTTGGGCCGCTCTCGAGGCATATGGAGGTTCCCAGGCTAGGGGTCGAATCGGAGCTGTAGCTGCCAGCCTACGCCAGAGCCACAGCAAGGCAGGATCCGAGCCGCGTCTGCAACCTACACCACAGCTCACGGCAATGCCGGATCGTTAACCCACTGAGCAAGGGCGGGGATCAAACCCTCAACCTCATGATTCCTAGTCGGATTCGTTAACCACTGCGCCACGACGGGAACTCCTCTTCATGTTTTAACATTTCTGAAATCAGGATATTTCATGCCATCGATGTGGCAGTTTTTCTTTCTCTCCAAAAGCTTGTTAAATCAATGATTCATCTATAATCAGTACTGTCCTAGAATCCAGGCAAAACTGTAATTGGTGATTTTTATTGAGTTGTTATTGTGTGCCAGGGACCGTGTATAAGTTCATCAGCTCCCTAGAGCAGCCGTCTAAAGGAAACATTTCCTGTACTATGTTAGCAATGAAGATGAGGCTCAGAGAAACCAGTAACGTGCCCAAGGCCACCCAGGAAGTAAATGGCTGAGCCAGGACTGGAGCTTGAAAGCATCATGCACTCTAGTTTGTCTCCTCCAGAACTTTCCTCCTTGGCCACTTGGCTGCCTCTACCCCACACTCTCCTGTTCCCTGGCCCTGGCTCCCTGAGCCACACAGGTGGCTTCTACCTCTGCCTCACCCAACACACAGCTAAGGGAAGAGCAGTTTTTTTTGTGGATGTTGAATAGATCATTCCCAGGTGACTCATCAAATCTCCCTCTGAGGGACCACGAGTCCTCCACAGACAGTCCCTTTGTTTCCAGTAGACTCTAGCTCTTCCATAGACATGTGATTTAAGCTTGGCCAATCAGAATGTCATATTCCCTAATCATGATGATTGGGTCAGGGATGGACACCTGACCCACTTAGAGCCAATGAGATACCCTTAGCCCATTTCTGTGAAGGTAAGAACTAACCTGTGGCTCTTCCTGCCTAGAGAGGAATTAGAGAGAAGGTAGGAAGGGCTGGATCTGCTGTAGCCACCTTGTGACATGAGGCCTGGTAAGAAAGTGGAGGCAAGAGAAGGGGCGAGAAAGAAACTGAGTGCTGGATCAAGCCGTGCCAAACAGTATTCACACAAACCACCTGTGTCAGTTTAAATACGATGTTCTTTGCTAATAATGTCCAAATGCCACCATTTGGCATACAGGGCCTTCCTGATCTGGCTTCAACCTGCAATTTGAGCTTCCAGGCTTTGCACATGTCCCTGTCATCCATTGCTCCGTCTGCTTTGCATCACTCACCCTTCAGCAACAAACCAGCGATTTCCCTTCCTCTTAAAAGCTTTTGTAGATGCTGTACCTTCTGCTTCATATGGCCTTCCAAGCATACACAGCATAAAACTTCCTAATAGTCTTAGACGTCCAAAGACAGTGAGTTTCCATCACAGGATTTCACAGGCAGGAGGAAGGGCATTCAGAGGGGATGTTACAGAGAGATTTCAAGACATCAGATAGGGGTTGGGTTCAGCCTGGGGTTTCTCTGGCCTGGGGGTTGATGGCCACCTATGACAGGATCACTCAGGGGTGACTGTCAAAATATAAATTCATCAGTTTGAAAATTCAGCCCAGACCTACAGAATCAGAATTTCTAGGATTGGGTCCAGGGAATGTGCCCCTTTCTCAAGATCTCCATCCTAATGCTTTTTGCTAACATTTAAGAACTTCTGGCCTACAAGAACATCAGGCCGCTTTGGATCCTGTAATCTTATAAAATGTGGGTGTTTATCAAAGTCTCAATGTCCCTCCCACCACTTCCCTTCCCAGGGGAATTCCTGGCTCCCATCTTTTTGTGCCCTGTGAACTCTGATCCTTGGAAATCATCTCTATTGTGCTGCCTTAAATGGGAAGGGAGGGTTCGCTGTAAAAGGTTTTTTCAGCTGGAACTCCACTGCCTCACCTCTTCCCTGAAATACCGTGTGTGCGAGCAGTGCTTCTCCAAGTGTATGCAAAATCTGCTTAACACAAATGCTTTTCTCGAGCCTGTTCCTTCTGCCAAAAATGCCATTAACTTCTGTGTCTTTTTAACACAGTCATTGAATACCTACCCTGTGCCAGTGATCTACTAGGTGCTGGGGATACTGTGATTAAAAACAGACCTAGGAGTTCCCGTCGTGGCGCAGTGGTTGGCGAATCTGACTAGGAACCATGAGGTTGCGGGTTCGGTCACTGCCCTTGCTCAGTGGGTTGACGATCCGGCGTTGTCATGAGCTGTGGTGTAGGTTGCAGGCGAGGCTCGGATCCCGCGTTGCTGTGGCTCTGGCGTAGGCCAGCGGCTACAGCTCCGATTCGACCCCTAGCCTGGGAACCTCCATATGCCGTGGGAGCGGCCCAAGAAATAGCAAAAAGACAAACAAAACAAAACAAAACAAAACAAAACAGACCACTGCCATGGCTCAGTGGTTAAGAAACCAGACTAGTATCGATGAGGATGCAAGTTTGATCCCTGGCCTCGCTCAGTGGATTAAGGATCTGGAGTTGCCATGAGCTGTGGTGTAGATCGCAGACATGGCACGGATCCCTCATTGCTGTGGCTGTGGCATAGGCCGGCAGCTACAGGGCTGATTCAACCCCTAGCCTGGGAACCTCCATATGCCGTGGAAGCAGCCCTAAAAAGACAAACAAAAACCAAAAAAGTTATTAATTACAGGATCCATGGGAGAGGATGCCTTGATCTGGGCTTGTGGAGTCAATATAGAAAGAAAAGGATAGATTCAAAATGGAGCTTGTAGGGGAAGGAGGGTAGCACCAGGACTGGCAGGTGGATAAGAATGGACAGATAGTGAGAGAAGCAAGGAGACAGATGACAGCCAGCTTGAGCTCAGCAATAGGTGGTGATGCCATTTACTGAGCGGGGGGAGGAAGCGGTTGTTTGGGGGGCAGGGGGTGGGGATGGAGGTACATGTTTTGGATGTATGTTAGGTATCCGAGTGGCTGTGCCAGAGGAGCCTTTGGAGATACAAGATCCCAGCTCAGTGGAGAACTTGGAAACAAGATATAAATGCAGGTCATGGGCACATGACCCTGACCGAGGCATAGCTGTGGGCTCATGGCCTTGCCAGAAAGGAAGGAGCCGTTCTTCCCCAGAGTGGGTGGAGGGAAAGGCCCTTAACTACTAGTGTGTCACTTAGGGCCTTTTGATTACGAGCCACAGAAACCAACTCTGGCTACTGGGCAGCTCTAAGGCTAAGATTTGAGAAGGTAACTGTCCAGGTAGGGCTGAATGTCCAGCAGTAGAAATTCAAGGACCATCTGGGGATGTCTTGGTTCCAGCTGCCTTCTATCCTTATAAGATCCTTTGACAAATGGAGCATCCCAGGCGTAAGGTCAGAAGCGATCCACTTCTTGGCTGTGGGGTGGGCGTGGGGAGGTACCTCTGGTTCCTCCAGGAAGTCACGGGATGTGGAATGCAGAAGATGAGTTCTCAAAGAAAACCTGAAAATCTCAAAGAAAATCCTTCTTTGATGATAGAAGGGAGGAGGGAAGCTGGGCAGCTAAGATCAGCAGACATCTTCTCTTCCTGGATGACCCGAAACCCCGGCATCTCTTTCAAGAGACAGCTCAAAGGTCAAATTCTATCCGACGATTGCCTTGACCTTCACAAACGAATTTGCAGGTTCCTCCTCTGTGTGCCCATGCTCTGAACTGTAAGCACCTGTGGGCCTATCATTCTAACCCCCCAAAACCCACCCATAGACAGTACACCCACCAAGGTCAAAAATGCACTCCTATTCATCAGTGAAACCCTAGCAGCTCACACAGGGCCTGGCATATCCTCAGAACTCAGTTAAAAAAAAAAAAAAAAAAAAGGCTGCACGGAATGTGGTACCATCAGCTGAAGATAATTGGGATCACGGCCCTGAGATTTCTTTTAATCTATCATTCTATATTCATTTGAAAGTCCAGGGCGAGTTGAGTGACAAATTGCAGAGACCTCTCTGAAGTGCCTTTCAAGTCACACAGCCAAATCAGTTCAGCAAATTATATGTAATCAACGAGGAAATCAATAAGCACTGCAAGCGCATTAAAGAGTTTAGCAGATTCATTATGTATTTAGCACATTCAGTCCAATTTGCAGGAAGTTCAGAGAAAAACAGGTTTAGCATGTAAACAGTGACTCTGATTGAGTTTTTGGAGAGTCCTGGCTGCACAACCCTTAGAGGTGAGAGCAGATCAGGAACCTCAGCATCCCCCCCGCCACTATTTAGTCCAGCCTGCCCCAGGCCAGTCCCATGAGTCAGGGGGTTCATCTCCAAAGGCGGTGATGAGTACCTCACAGGTCGTCTCTTCTTGGAAATTCTCTGGGGGGAAAAGGAAGGGGAGGGAGGAAGGATGTATGAAACTTCTTGGGACTTTTGCCTTTCCCTCAATTTCTCAGCAGCCTCATGCCTCTGAAAAGAGGTCATTTACTAATTCATCCAACAAACCTTGTCTGAACACTTGCTGTGTGCCAGGTCACAGGCCAAGCTCTAGGCTCAAGCTGAACCAGACCTGGATCTGCCTTCAAGCAACTCACAGCACAGCAGCCCAAATGGAGGCTCTGAGGCCCTCTGTCTGAGGAGGAGGAGGGGACCTTTGAGCAGGGTGCTGAGGAATGAAGAGGAGTGCGTGATGGGACATCTCACACAGGGAGACAAATGTCCTCAGAGGGACAGAGGCAAAGCAATGTGTTTGGCGAATGACAAGTAAGTAGATGTCACCGAACTTTAAGACAGCATGGGCAATGCCTCTTGCACACAAATCATAGGGGTTCCTCCAGTCTTACTGGTTCAAATCCCTCTCACTGCAGATTCAGTCACTAGGGCTGGGGGAGGAGAAGTCATTGCCCAGCATCATCCAGCAAGTGGCAGACACTAAATGTGGCTTCTGGCCACAGCCCCACATCCTTTACAGATTCCCCTTCACCGCAGATGCCCCAGTCACCTCTGGCCACAAATCTTCCCATGTTCCTATTTCTTTTCTCTTTTTTTAAATGATTTTTTTCCATTATAGCTGGTTTACAGTATTCTGTCAATTTTCTACTGTACAGCAAGGTGACCCAGTCACGCATACCTATATACATTCTTTTTTCTCCATGTTCCAATTTCTGAATCAGGCTGATTAGTGGCCCCAATTGGGGAAATCACAGCACATACAGCCACTCAAATTCCCTTTTATTGATTTGGAACAGCTAACACCAATAGAAGAATAATTTACACTGGCAAGGATATAACATACACACCCACACTAGATTGTGGTTCCCATGGCAGACATTGCTAATCAAGCCCTGCATTGTTTCCCACTGATTTCTTAACCCCGCACTCCAGGCAGCCAATTAGGAAAGAGTTGTCACTTACATGAAAGCTGCCTGCCTTTCCCTGCACAGGCATTTAACTCTGCCAGCTATTACCAGGGTTCAAGCTTTAAAGAGTAAAATAATAAAGGGAAAAAGAGCAACTATCTAGCACAAATAATAAGAAGCCAAAGAAGTTCCAAAACAGTGGCCAAGCATTGATTGCAGAGCAGCGATGCGATACTCAGCAGCAAACACAGGCTTCAAATTTGGTACCTGCTGGTTGTATGGGCCTTTCTATCACTCTCTCTACAACAGAAAACCAACTCAACTTAATTTCAGCAGAAAACAGGAATCCACTGGCACATTAACGCCAAAGTGAAACTGGCTTTGAGGCAGGGGTTTACAGGATGTCATCTGATGTTTTCTTGGCCTCTCTTCTCTCAATCCTGCCTTCCCCCATTCTGGCTTCTTTCCCAGGCCACAATTGCCCTTTGAGGGGACAGGCTGGCCCAGCCTGCAGCCCCACAGCTCCTGGCCAGGAAGGAGAGTGTCCTTCTTTCCTGTGGTTTCCACTCAGGTCCTAATTTGGGCTCTCATTGTTCCCAAATGGTGTGCACTGCACGTGGGGCAGGCTCCCCCAGGAAAGGGAAAGGGATGATAGCCAAAGGGGGTGGAATAGGTGACATAAAAATGGATGGCATTTAGAAAGCATGAAACAGGAGTTCCTGTCTTGACGCAGCGGAAACGAATCCGACTAGGAACCATGAGCTTGCGGGTTTGATCCCTGGCCTCACTCAGTGGGTTAAGGATCCGGCATTGCCGTGAGCTGTGGTGTGGGTCTCAGGCATGGCTTGGATCTGGTGTTGCTGTGGCTGTGGCGTAGGCCCGGGTCTACAGCTCCGATTAGACCCCTGACCTGAGAACCTCCATGTGCTGTGGGTGTAGCCCTAAAAAGACAAAAGACCAAAAAAAAAAAAAAAAGAAAGAAAGAAAACATGAAACAGCTCTCTCCCATTACGCTGAGGGCTGCCCACAGAAAGCAAAGGAAATGCTCTCAAAGCTTAGAGAGGATGGAGGGGGGAGGGGAACCTGGTTTGCTGTCTGTCCCTCCTCCTCCTCCCACCTAAGTGAAATAGAAAGTGAGAAAAACCCATTGTGCAGCTCAGGGCTAGTCCTGCAGGGCAGGAGATGCCCCTGCAGCCTCAAACTGCAGGGACCAGCAGCCTCTGGATAAAGAATTTCTCCTGACTCCCTGCCTTCCCTGGACAGACAGGGGGACAGATGCAGACTCTGTCCTAACTGCAGGGCTGATGTAATTCAGTCCCTCCCAAACCGCAGCCTCAGAATCCCCTGGGTCCTCTGCTGAAGTGCAGAGACCTTGGCCCCCTTTGATTCTGAGGTTCTGGTACACGACCCAAGAATCAATAGTTTAAAGGGGCTCCCCCGGGTGATGCCGAGGCAGCAGGCCGCTGTGCCTCACTTTGAGAGACTCCAGTAAAATTCCCTTTGGCGTCCAGTATCTGCAGCATTCAGTAGGTGCTCAGGAAGGGATAGCGCAAGGCTCTGGCACCATGGCTCCATCTGGAAAACTGCCCCATGGCGGCCGCCAACCCTCTCCCGCAGGGGCCAGCATGACTGGCCCAGGAGTGGATCCTATTCCAGGTGATTTGGGCCCGTCTGCTACTCCCTTTAAAGAGCTGGAGTTCAAGGAGTTCCCATCGTGGCGCAGAGGAAATGAATCCGACTAGGAACCACAAGGTTGCAGGTTCGATCGCTGGCCTCCCTCAGTGGGTTAAGGATCTGGCATTGTGGTGAGCTGTGGTGTGGTCACAGATGCAGCTTGGATCCCGCATTGCTTCGGCTCTGGGGTAGGCCGGCAGCTACAGCTCTGATTGGACCTCTAGCCTGGGAACCTCCTTATGGCATGGGTGCAGCCCTGAAAAGACAAAAAAAAAAAAAAAGAGTTCAGGAGTTCCCCTTGTGGCTCAGTGGGTTAAGAACCTGACTAGTATCCATGAGGATACAGGTTCGATCCCTAGCCTTGCTCAGTGGTTTAAGGATCTGGAGTTGCTGCAAGCTGTGTTGCTGTGGCTGTGGTGTAGGCTGGCAGCTGCAGCTCAGGTTCGACCCCTAACCTGTGAACTTCCATATGCCATGGGTGTGGCCCTAAAAAGGGAAAAAAAAAAAAAAAAAAAAAAGCTGGAGTTCAAAGTCATATGCCCTGCAAAGCAAGAGGGGTGGGACAAACATGAGAGCCGCCCAGTCTAAAGGGAAAACCTCTCAGAGAATTTCTGAGTTTTTTTTAAAGAGAAGCCAGGAATCTGGATATTTTTTAAATGTTGAGTCTTATAATAATTAAATGTCTGATGATGTTTTTAAAACTTCAAAACTGTCAAGGCCAGCCAGAATATACCTATAAACCACAGAGTGAGTTTCTAATTTTGCTGAAATCAGTCTCATTCTCTGCCTCCTTTGTATCTAGGTGTAGCTACTGACTAAGTTCTGGCCAGTTGAAGTATTGTGGCCAACAGAAGTGCTGTGTACGACTAGCTGCAAGTTTTCTTAAAAGGGACTTCCCTTCCTCTTTCCTGATGCCTGGAATATAGGAGTGATGGCTGGAACCTCAGCAATCACATTAGACCCTGAGGTGACTTAGATAATAAAAGCATGTGGAGGATGACAGAGCAGAAAAGGAGGAGTCTGAGTCTTTTGTGACATTGAGAAGCTGTCATACTAGCCCTGAGCTTCTGACTTCTATACTTTTTTCTATTTCTCATATATTTTATTTCAGTTATAGAGAGCCAAACTTAATCCCCTATGCCTTTCCTAGTTTCGATAAGGCCTGGCCATAATGCCTATCCGTAGGTGTCATAGTAAGACTCTGGACCATTCTAGCAAAACTCCTTTTAGTTGAACTAGTTTGAATGGGATTTTCTCACACAGCCTCTCTTTGTCCTCTAGTCATTCTCACCTCCCCATTCCGTACTCACCGAAGACCATGCTAACCATCATTTTCAAATTAAATAGTGGCTAAAGATCATTTTTTTTAAAAAAAGATATAATCATCGCTGTCACACAAACACAAAATGAACATGTGTCAGAGATGTGATGTTGCTCATGAATCACGATGGAACGAAGATGATATAATGATATTATAAGAGGTTTGAGGGGAACCCAAGGAACAGGCTCTTGAATCAGCAGTCGGGAACACTGCCATGGATGTGTTCGCGGATGCATAGCTGGCCTTCTGTGTGGCAGAAATCAATTGGGTCCCCACCGCAAATTTCACCTGCCTCGATGCGGATAGGGATCATTTGCTTTACTGTCTTCTTCTACAGCTTACAGAGATGTGAACTAGCTCAGCCACAGACCATGAAGGCCACAGAGCCCCAGAGAATCAGAAAACCCCAAAGGACCTGCCAGGCATTGTTTTTAAACCGAACAGCTCCTGGTCATTCTCTGAGTATTCCCAGCCATTCTCTGAGTATTCCTGGCCATTCTCTGAGTATTCCTGGCCACTGAAGGACGTCTCATGTCGTCCCATGGGCACCCTCCCCTACCCCCACCACTGTGCCCTTGACGTTCCTGCCTCAAACAATACCTATGGACGTTTCCCATCTGAACTGGGCTTTGGAGGAGGAGCAGCAGGAGTTTGCCAGGCAGAGAACATTCTAGATTAGTGGGAATACTCATAGACTCACTGGAGGCGCTATTAAAAATGGCCAGACTCTGCCCTGAATTTCCTGTATTTGGAGAATAGCCTCAATGTTTTTACCAGGACTCTCAGGGGGTTGGGGCACGTGAGGAGACTGAGTGGCTGATGGAGATGTGCAAGTGGAGACTCACTGCCCCCTGCCAGTCCCGCAACTCACTCCCCTGCCCCACAGCACCAGCCTCCCCTGGGCGGCATCATGGCTAAGTCATGGCCTCTGTGCATCTAGTTTGCAAATACCTGCCTGCCCCGTACATAGAGCTCACTCTCCCGCCCCACCCCACCTCCAGCTCCCTCTCCAGTTTCTCTGTTCCCCTTCACCATGAAGGTTCTGCCTTCCATGCTGTGGCTTCTCATTTTCTTGTTTGCCTTAAACCTGCTTCGGTCAGGCTTAAGAAACCTGCTTTCTGCCAGTCACAGCCTTCCACACAGCCAGATCCCAGCTCAGTTCTCCATCCTCCCCTCGCCAGACTCTTGACACGTGGCATGTCACCCTCACCTCCTGACCAGGTGTCCTTCCTGGCTCAAGCCCCACCCTCCTGGTCCCCCTTTGCTCTCATTTCCCTTCTTCAGAATGTCCCTGGCCCCAGGACTCAAGCACCTTTTCTACCAATACCCCCTCCTGCAGGGCTGTCAGGCTTTAAATGACTCCACGCTCTCAACTCCCATGTTCACCTCTTCAGATCAATTTCTTGAACTCTAGACTGTTTACCTAATAGACAAACTCCATCTGTCTAAACAGCTCCGATCTTCCCTCAAAACCCTGTTTGGCCCACAGCCTTCTTTGCCTCCCCGTGAGGTCACCTGCTTCTTCCACCAGTGCAGCCAGAACCTTGAAGTCAGCCCCCTCATCCCCCTGCTTTTCACACTCCTCATGCCATCTGTCAGAAAATCCTTGTGCTGCCCCTGAAATGGATCCAGAATCCCATGACTTCTTGCTCTTGTTTTAAGCTGTTGTCTACTGACTTGGATCTATGGTAGCTCCTGAGAGGTCCCGGCTGCTACTGCCCTGGTCCCTTACACAGCACTTACTCAACACAATGGCCATGGTGAGCCTTTTCAATCACAGGTAGACCTCAGGGACAGCATGGCTTCAGTTCCAGACACCACAACGAAGCAAGTATTGGAGCATCATGATAAAGTGAGTCACACGAACTTTTTGGTTTCTCAGTGCCTAGAAAAGATACGTCTATACCACATACCATCTGTTATGCATGCAACAGCTTTACGTCTAAAAAAGCCAATGTACAGGAGTTCCTGTGGTGGTTCAGTGATTAATGAACCGGACTACCACCCATGAGGACATGGGTTTGATCCCTTGCCTCGCTCAGTGGTTTAAGGATCTGGCGTTGCCGTGAGCTGTGGTGTAGGTCACAGATGTGGCTCAGATCCTGAGTTGCTGTGGCTGTGGCATAGGCTGGTGGCTACAGCTCCAATTCAACCCCTAGCCTGGGAACTTCCATATGCCTTGGGTGTAGCCCTAAAAGACAAAAAACAAAAAAATAAACAAAAACAACAACAACAACAACAAAAAACAAAGCCAATGTACATACCTGAATTTCAAACTACTTTATTGCTGAAAAATTCTAACCATCATCTTAGCCTTCAGCAAGTTGCAATCTCTTTGCAACAGTAAATCAAAGATCACTGATCACCATAACAAACTTAATAACAATGAAAAAGTCTGAAATAGTGTGAGAATTATGAAAATGTAACACAGAGATAGGAAGATAGCCAACGATGCTAGAAAAATGTGCTAATGGACTGGCTTGCCACAAATCTTCAACTTGGAAAAAAAAGCACTACGTCTGGGAAGCTCAGTAAAGCAGTGTGATGAAACAAGGTCTGCCTCTATAAGTCTGATCAATGTCATTTTTCTGCTTAAAATAAATTCCCAGTGGTTCCCATTGCACTCAAGAGAAAAGCCTTTGTTCTAAGTTGGGCCCTTCCAGGCCCACAGGGTCTAAGCCTTTGCCCTTTCTAACCCTCTCTGTGCCACACTCCCCTGGCCCACTCTGTTCCAACAAGTTGAGTGTGCCCCCTTCAAGGGCCTCTTCTCTGGTTGTGTCTGCTCCTCAGAGCTGCCCTTCCCCATATCTGCTTGCTAATGCCCCACTTCTTCAAGCCCCTGCACAAATTCGTCTTTCCCTGGTCACAGCAGAACCACCCAGCCACACCTGCCATTCATTCTCATCTTCTAAAATTCTGTGTAATATAAGGACTTATGGTGGGGTGTTTGTTTTGTTGTTTTGTTTCGTTTTGTTTTTGTGGTCTGCATTTCCCCAGCTAGAATATAAGCTCCCCAAGGGCAGGGATTTTTTCTGTTTTGTTCATCAATTTATTCCTAATGCCTTAAAGAGTGCCTGTCACATAGTAGTTGCTCAGCAAATAGCCATCATTGAATTTGTTTGATGCTAGGCCTTCAGCCACCACCTTACATGGCCATCCCATTTAAAGTCTCAACACTCCTGCGGATAATTGCACAGGCAGCAGAGCAAAGCACGGCAAGGTAGAGGGACTTGCCCAAGGACACAGTGTAAATGCCAGTCCAGAAGCTGACCCCAAATTTGGTTGGAGTCCAGGACAAGTTGCTGCCACACTGTAGGAGGGGCTGATGTCAGACCCTAAGGGTCCTGGACGCCCAGCTGATGATATTGGACTTTGTCTGGGCCAGGGGTTCCCACCCTTCAACAAGAATCAGGATCACCTGGGGGATTTGATAAAGATGGTTTTCTGGGTACTACTCTCAAGTCTGAGTTGGTAGGTCTGGGATGGGGCCAAAGATCTGCTTCTTTTCTTCATTCTTTCTTTCTTTTTTTTTTGGTCTTTTTGCCTTTCCTAGGGCCACTCCCACCGCACATGGAGGTTCCCAGGCTCCGGGTCTAATTGGAGCTGTAGCCGCTGGCCTACGCCAGAGCCACAGCAACTCAGGATCTGAGACGCCTCTGCAACCTACACCACAGCTCACGGCAATGCCAGATCTTAACCCACTGAGCAAGGCCAGGGACCGAACCCTCAACCTCATGGTTCCTAGTCAGATTCGTTAACCACTGAGCCATGACGGGAAATCCTTTTTTTCTTTCTCTTTCTTTCTTTCTCTTTCTTTCTTTCTTTCTTTCTTTCTTTTCTTTCTTTCTTTCTTTCTTTCTTTCTTTCTTTCTTTTTCTTTCAATAACTGCACCTGTGGTATATGGAAGTAAGTTCTCAGGCTAGGGGTCGAATGGAGCTTCTGCTGCAGGCCTACACCAAAGCCACGGCAACACCGGATCCAAGCCACATCTACAAATTATACTGCAGCTTGCAGCCATGCCAGATCTTTAAGCCACTGAGGGAGGTCACTCATCCTTACAGACACCATGTCAGATTCCTAACTCCCTGAGCCACAATGGGAACTCCAGGATCTTCTTTTCTAACAAGTTCCCAGGTGATGCTGCAGCTGGTCCAGGGACCTCACTTTGAGAACCACTGGTTAGGGAAGGGGAGACAAGAGGGGCTTTCATCAGGAGAGGTGGGATCCGTTTCACTTTGGAAAGGGCCGTGCTCAGGCTGGATGGGAGGTAAGGAAGGCCCGCAGAGCTGAGAACAGGTGGCAGCCTGAAGTGGAGCCGAGGGTGGCTGGGCTGAAGAGCAGGTTGGGCCGTCTCCATGTCCCCTTGTGCCCTCTCCTCCAGCGACAAGAATGAGACATCTCCTTGTAAGAAGATGAAGGCCTCCTGGCTCCTCACTCACTTGAAATTTTAATTATCTGCCAGAGCGTGATTTCCACAGCCACCCCCACTAGAGGCGGGTGTGAGACAAGCCAAATAATTCCAGAGCGCATGATTTCAGCAAAAAAGGAATCACAGCCTCCCTGGCAGCGCGAATCTAGAGGCAGTGGAGGAGGGAGTGGGCAGGGGCTGTGGACAAGCCCAAGGACTCAGTTTCCACAATTGTCAGATCAGTTACCTAAGAACTACCCAGCAGCACCTGCTCTGCCCCAGCCCTGGATGCTGAGGACTCACGATGGGGCTTTCCTGCCAGCACAGGAGGGACCGTTTTTATTTGCACTGCCAAAGTGTGAGGTACACACTGCAATCTTCATTTTAACAGCCGTGCATTTATTCAGAAGTCAGTGAGAAAAATGTGTGACTAGTATATCTAATCTGTGCTGTTAAGGAGAACGAATTTTTAGGTGGAGCTCACTCAAGTTTTTTTTAAAAAAAATTTTAATTAAAGTATAGTTGAAAATCATGACTTGCAAAGACACATGTACTCCAATGTTCATTGCAGCACTATTTACAATAGCCAAGACATGGAAACAACCTAAATGGCCATTGACGGAGGAGTGGATCAAGAAGATGTCGTACATACACACAATGGAATATTACTCAGCCGTTAAAAAGAACGAAATACTAGCATTTTTTGCAACATGGATGGACCTAGGAACTATCATGCTAAATGAAGTCAACCATACAATGAGACACCAACATCAAACGCTTTCACTGACATGTGGAATCTGAAAAAAGGACAGACTGAACTTCTTTGCAGAACAGATGCTGACTCACAGACATTGAAAAACTTATGGTCACCGGAAGAGACAGTTTGGGGGGTTGGGGGGATGTGCTTGGGCTGTGGGATGGAAATCCTGTGAAATTGGATTGTTATGATCATTATACAACTGCAGATGTGATAAATTCATTTGAGTGATTAAAAAAAAAAGGAAAAAAAAAAAAATACATCACTGGTGCTAATGTAGATATTGGGAAGACATTTTGATACTCCTGAAACTTATTACAAAAATTTTAATGGCTCTCACAACTGTCTAGTTCTTGAGGCACAACTTGTACTTATTTTGGAGCAGAAATAACTCCTGATCATGCACATATTTTATAGACGATATCTACCACCTGATTATTTGTTGTTGTTTTTACAACATATTAATTTCCCCTTTGGAAAAAAAATTAAAGTATAATTGATTTACAATGTTGTGCTAATTTCTGCTGTACAGCCAAGTGACCCAGTCATACATATATATACACTCTTTTTCTCATACTATCTTCCATTGTGTTCTATCCCAAGAGACTAGGTATAATTCCCTGTGCTATACAGTAGGACCTCATTGCTTATCCATTCTAAATGTAATAGTTTGCATCTACTAACCCCAAACTCCCAGCCAAGACATGGAAACAATTTAAATGTCCATCTATAGATGAATGGATTAAGAAGATGTGGTACATACACACAATGGAATACTACTCAGCCATAAAAAATCACAAAATAATGCTTTGCAGCAAAATGGATGCAACTAGAGATTCTCATACTAAGTGAAATAAATCAGAAAGAGAAATGATCAAATTTTTAAAGTGAGTTCATCTCAAGAAAATGTTCATTAAACAATGTGTATTCAGCAATTGTATAATGCTTGCTCACTATTCAAGGATGTAGTGATCCAAGAAACAGAGCTGGCTCCTATTTATAATGTATCAACTTTGATGAGGAACAAA
The DNA here is from genome assembly GCF_016906955.1 of Phacochoerus africanus. Lineage (NCBI taxonomy): Eukaryota > Metazoa > Chordata > Mammalia > Artiodactyla > Suidae > Phacochoerus > Phacochoerus africanus. The sequence goes on along the minus strand of NC_062547.1, from coordinate 82,077,655 downwards.
ACGCTCAGATGCCTGCTGGCTAAAAGTATAAAAAGCACAGGAAAATGAAAGGACAGAGGCAAAGTGGACCTTGCGTTAAAAACCAGCATCGGGGTTAGTATAAATAGATCACACTTATAGGTGATAAGAGCAGGGGAAATAATTTTTTTTTTTTTTGCTTTTTAGGGCTGCACTCGAGGCATATGGAAGTTCCCAGGGTAGGTGTTGAATCAGAGCTGAAGCCTCTGGCCTACACCACAGCTCACGGCAATACCAGATCCTTAACCCATTGAGCAAGGCCAGGGATCGAACCTGCATCCTCATGGATCCTAGTCAGATTTGTTTCTGCTGTGCCACCATGGGAACTCCTAAGAGCAGGGGCAATGATCTTAATTGAAGTTTGGTGAACATGCCGAGACGAATGGAATACATGGGGACCTGTGGCATCCTCACAGAGAAGCTGGACCATCTTTACAAGCATGATGTCCAGATAATTCCCTGCATTGTGACATAGGACAGGGTACCCAGAATATCCTATAAAATGTACCTTGTGCCTTGAAAGTTCAGTATACATCAAGGCAGACAGCTACGCTTAAAGACAGCTACGGATCTGTATTCTCTGAGAGGAGACAGGACATAGCATAGCATAAGGGCTAAAAAGAAAAATAGCAAAAACAGGGAGTTCCCATTGTGGCACAGTGGAAAAGAATTCAACTTGGAACCATGAGGTTGCAGGTTCAATCCTTGGCTTCATTCAGTGGGTTAAGGATCCGGCATTGCCATGAGCTGTGGTGTAGGTCACAGATGAGGCCAGGATCCCACATTGCTGTGGCTCTGGCACAGGCCGGTGGCCACAGATCCAATTAGACCCCAGCCTGGGAACCTCCATATGCCTTGGGTGTGGCCCTGGAAAAGACAAAAAAAAAAAATTAAAAAAAATAAAGAGGTAGTGTGTATAGAAATATGACTGGGTCACTTTTCTGTACAGCAGAAATTGACAGAACAATGTACATCAACTATAATAAAATTTTTTAAAAAAATCTGTCACTCCACAACACTTCATGTTTCTGCTTAATTAGCATTGCAAGCAAGTCTTCGGCAAAGCCTGGCTCTGCACAATCTGGGTTTCTGTGAAGCCAACTCCGCTGGGCTATTTCTCCTCCAAGTTTGCATTGGCTCTTAAAGGAACTTTGCCTCTCACTCTCTGAAAACACCTTGAAATACACTTTGGATGCTCCTTCCTAAAAGGTTCACCCATTAGATTCATTTCCAGCCTCCTCTCCTTGGGGCAGCAGGTGGGAACTAGCATCCTATTTTAAGGAGCAGGCGCCTGGTGAAAACAGAGCCAGAGCTGGCGATGGCTTCGCCAGGGTCAAAGATGTTCTTGTTTGGAGCTGAGCAATGAGTCTCCACCTCCTGGACCTGACTCCCAGCATGCACGAAAGGGAAGGGACAGGAAGTAAAAAGCGGTGGAAAATAAGCAAAGAGGGTCTCCAGCAGCCACTGGGCGATCCTGAGAGGACATTTGCATGTGAGGGATGAGGATGGACAGAAGCCAGGGACTGCCAGTCCTTCTCACAACAAACCACTGTCACTAATCCTGATTAACTCGGCTGTGGTGGTGCAGGTGGGCAGCAGAGGGGACAGGGAGCTGGTCCCAACCAGCGCCTGCAGAGCAGCAGGGGCCGGGCATGGTTGTCCCCCCCACTTCACCCGGCCACCGTACCCCCCACTGCAGCCACAAAGGAGACATCGGTTTTCCTCCTGAGTTCCTGGCTTGGAATCTTCAGAAGGCTGCTCGAATCTCTGGCCCGGCCAAATGTGTGCTTTTGTTGTTGAAGCCACAGAAAAATTCAGGGCAAGAGAAAAGACAAGTTGTGACCGAGATGCAGGGAAGGGGTGGGTCCATCCATTCTGCAAATTTAAGCTCCCTGCTCAGTCCAGCTCAAGTCCTGGATCCTAAATGCCCCAGAAGGGGGTCCAGCACCCCTAATAGGTGCTTGGAAAGTACTTGTTTATGGAGGAAAGAAGGAAAAGGCAGAAAGGCCTTTCTTTCTGGTTGGTCATCCTTTTCCCTCCTGTTTGTAGAGGGCTAGTGTTACAGCAGCTGCCCAGCAGCTCTGCACTGCAGTGTATCAGCTCTGGCGACAGCCCTGTGCCTGTAGTGTACCAGCTCCAGCAGCTCTGTGGCTGCAGTGTATCAGCTCTTTCACCTGGCGAGAAACCACGCGAGCCCACGGAGAGTTGGAGAACTCAGGTGTATTACACCAGCGGGCTCAGAGGAGATTGCTCTCCGGAGTCTGAGCCCCAAAGAGGGGTTTCACAAGGCTTTTATGGGCTAGTTCTTCCGGGTCCGTGCTTGGCGGACCAGAGTGAGAACTGGCCAGTTTACAGAAGCAGATGTGGGGGGGAGGGGTGGTTAGGGGCAGTGAGCTGGGTTTTGCTTAGTCATCATGGGGGGTCTCTCCTTCCTACGTTTTTATCATGACATTTTCTCCTACACTAGGACCTGTGTGAACTTCGCATATATTATCTTACTGCCTTCCAAAAGCCACCAGAACTTTATTTATTTATTTATTTATTTATTTGTCTCTTGTCTTTTTAGGGCCCCACCTGCAGTAAATGGAGATTCCCAGGCTAGGAGTCCAATCGGAGCTACAGCTGACGGCCTATACCACAGCCACAGCAACTCAGGATCTGAGCCACGTCTGCGACCTACACCACAGCTCATGGCAATGCCAGATCCTTAACCCACTGAGCAAGGCCAGGGATTGAACCCACAACCTCATGGTTCCTAGTCGGATTGTTTCTGCTGCACCACAACAGGAACTCCTCCACCAGAACTGAACTTTAAACCTAGAGCCTTTGTGTTTTAGATCAACCAGATTGAAAATATCTGTGCTGGGAGTGCAATGGATAACCCCCTAAGAAATGCAAAAATTTCCAACACTTTGAGTAATTAACTCTTAGAAACCCTTTACTTAAAAGGGAAAGAAATTCCTAATGAATTAGTGGATCCAGGCCTTGATCCATGACTGCTCCTATTGTCAAAAGGGAAGTCTTCCTGCAAAAGAAAGAAAACAAAGATCACTGGTCAGACAGATTCAGCCAGGACAGGATGCAGCTGGCAAGGACCAAAACGTGCAGGGGACAGAGGGCCACGTCCAACAACGCCAGGATGCTGCAGTCAGCAAACACAGCCTGGGGGAAATGCAACAAGACAAAGGAGCACATTTCCACAACAACAAAAAATTACTTTTAAAAACTGAGAGAGAGAGGAGTTCCTGGTGGCCTAGTGGTTATAGATCTGGTGTTGTCACTGCTGTGGCCCTGGTTCAATCCCTGGCCCAGAAATTTCCACATGTCCCAATCTGGGTTTTGGCTGGTTTTGAGTCAGAGGCATTTCAGTTTCAAGGAGGCCATGATGAAAAAAGATTTGAAAACACTAAATTAGACCACACAAGTTGTCACATACTTATAGATAAGAGGCAAAAGGGAAAATGTTGACTATTTACTGCTTATCTGATGGAGTATTGTTAAGGTTTTAGGTATGATAATGGTATTGTGGTTCGTTTTTTTAGAGTCTTTATCTTTCAGAGCCTAATACTGATGGAGTGACAGATAAAATAGAAAGTAGAAGAGAGACGAAGACAGAGATTGAGAGCCAGAGATAAAGGTAAAGAGAGTTTCATTGATGTTTCTCAGAGCAGCAACCTGTCTCATTGTTGTGGTGGGGATCCACATGCCATGGGCATGTTCCATCCCCCCCCCCCAAAAAAAAAAAAACTGAGAGAGAAAGAAAAAAGAGATATGCAGGGAGAACTTTAAATAGGGTTTAGGAGAACACACCAACCAATTATTATGGTATGATCCATGCCATCCTTGGATCCCATTAGCACATGCATTTTAAAGAGAGATGACGGGGGGGGGGGTCACCCCCTAAGGGAGCAAAATGTGCTTCTTGGGGGAGTGGAAGAATCTTAACTATTACAGCAGTATGTGGCCCTGCAAAGGGCTGCAATACCTATACAGTATATACACAGTATATTTGAAATATACAGTATATCTGTGGTATTAAATATATGTTATGCATCTGTGGTATTAAAAATATTAAATATGCGGTATGAAATATAGAGTGTATCTGTGGTATCTGTAGTATTAAAATTTCATGGAGATGTTTGGCAGGGCTCTGTGAAATTTTAATACCATGGGTACGGTCCTAAAAAGCAATTTTAAAAAAATCTATTTGAGCCAACATTTTCAAATGAGAGATTCCACATAAAACTCCCCATTTCCAGCTTCTTTTTAGAAATCAGATTCTCTGTACTTGTGAAACTGACAGCACTAATGGCCTGAACTTAGCCAAGACACAGATTGGGACTGGAACCCACATGCTGGGACTCAAACCCAGCCTAAACCACAGTTTTATTTTATTTTATTTTATTTATTTGTTTTTTGTCTTTTTGCCATTTCTTGGGCCATTCCTGCAGCATGTGGAAGTTCTCAGGCTAGGGGTCGAATCAAAGCTGTCACCACCAGCCTGCACCAGAGCCACAGCAACACGGGATACAAGCCTCATCTGCAACCTACACCACAGCTCATGGCAACGCCAGATCCTTAACCCACTGAGCAAGGCCAGGGATCGAACTTACAACCTCATGTTTCCTAGTCGGATTCATTAACCACTGAGCCACGACGGGAACTCCAAAACCACAGTTTTAAATTAGAGTCACTCATCCTGTATCTGGACTTACTGAGGTTCAGGTTCTTCATATGTCTTACACAGAATTCAGTGAGAGACAAAGTGATAGGCAAGAAACAGATTTATTAGGGTAGGGTGCTTGTGAGAGATGTAAGCAGGCAGGCCAGGAAGGATCCAGTGGGCTACAGTTTTATCATCCAATGGGAGTGGGGGACAGAAAAGACGGCCTCTTCCTCTTTCTTGGAGTAGTAGTAGCTCCTTCCTAGTCCCATAAGATGTGTATTCAAATCAGCAGAAAGATGGTCCTCAAACTCCTGCCCTTGGTCTGAACCTGAATGCAGGCCTCATCCCATCACCCATTGGTCACCATGGCTACCCCAGGTCATGTTGGAAATACCCAGGCTCACAATTCTGTTCATCTTCCCACCTTTCCCTTCCCTGCCAACCCTCAGTGTATGGAAATTATATTATTAACAATGGCCACTGACCCACCACCTGTGAACCAGGTAGAGTTTGGCCACATGATCTCATTGGACCCTCCAATCAAACCAGGAGTCTGTGCTACAATCATCTCTACCTTACAGACGACAACACTGAGGCTCAGAGAGGTGTGATGACTTATTCAAAGCCACACAGCTATTTAAACCTGCTCTTTTGATCCCAAAGCCTGTGTTTTGTCATACCAGCTGCTGCCTCCTTCATGTGACCGTAACACACAGGCTCGGTCTCCCAGATCGGCCAGCAGCCCTGATCTGAGAGTGGAGGGTAGAAGCCACTCCAGCCACCCCCTCCTCCCTAGGACCTGGCCTCTGTCTGGTTGGTTCCCTGGCAGGAGTGCATCTGCCATATTTGACACTTTTTTTTGTTTTTGTCTTTTGTCTTTTTAGGGCCGCACCCAAGGCACCTGCAGGTTCCCAGGCTAGGGGTCCAATCGGAGCTGTCACCACCAGCCTGCACCAGAGCCACAGCAACACGGGGTCCGAGCCACATCTGTGTCCTACACCACAGCTCATGGCAATGCCGGATCCTTAACCCACTAAGCGAGGCCAGGGATCGAACCCTCAACCTCATGGCTCCTAGTCGGATTCGTTTCTGCTGCACCACAATGGGAACTCCTCCAGAGTGGATGATTTTTTTAGCATTCCCTCTTCTATATGAGGAGGGTCTTGAATTATAATAATCTGAACTAAATATTCTGAAGTGAAATTGACATATTTTGTGTATAAACCAAAATTTGCACTATCAAATGAAAATATTATACCTCACAGTTTGTACTTTTTTCCACTGTTTTAAATTTTTAAACACAAATATAAGCTCTAAGTAGCCACATGAAATGATGGAACTGAAGAAACAAAAGTTCACTTTCTTCGTTTTTGCAGTTACTCTGCTTTCTCTTATTTCAAAATCTGTTGTCCAAACATGGCAATATACAGCTTCATAATTCCTCCCAAAATGAACTTGAACAATTCCAGATCGTTATGAACTTACTCTCAAACCCAGGGTTTATAGCTGAGTCTGGGTGTATTGCTGTCAACGGTATGATGAGGAGTTCCCACGATTAATTTTACGTAGAATAATATATTTTTAAAGAGTAAGTAGTAAAAATGTGCTAATTTGAAGGTGATATGTTATTCTAACTCTCAACAGTGACCAAAGCCATTGTTTAGGACTTAACATCAACAAATATTTTTTCAAGAAGGACTATTTCATCACTATTTAGAATTGCAGGCACAGGGTGAACATAAGCAAACTGACTTTTAGTTTAATTTGTCATTGTGGCTCAATTCTCAGACTATATACCCTGTTGTTCCCCTGGTCACCCTGAGTGCTCAGTCCCTCCAGAATAGACTTCCCTGAGCCCAGAAGGGACCCTGTATGAGCTGCCCACTGAAGCAACAGAGGGAGGGAAAGCCCAAAATTGTGTCAAATTTGGCATTCCAAGCAAAAATTCTTTATAAACCACGAGTAGTGAAAACACCCATCATACTCTGAACACACAACTGTTTCAGAAGATTCTAGCACAGTCTGAAGGTACATAGCTCCTGTGTGCTCACTATGCATCTGAGAACTCCTGTTTTAATGTCAACAGTCAAGTCTGATATGGACTCTCTGGACACTGAGTGTCTTATAATTCAATTCAGTTCTGACACTGGCCCGAATTGGTGCTGACCCCTTGTAAGGGCTCAGTCCCACAGACTGCCCCACTTAAGACAGCAGACGCAGGTCCCACGTCGCCATGTGTGCTTCTCACCAACCAGCATTAAATTCAGGGGATTCCCACAACCTCCACCTCAGGTTTAATAATTTGCTAGAACGACTCACAGAATTCAGGGACGTGCTTTACTGATGAGAACCGGTTCAAGGCTGCAACTCAGGAACAACCAGATGGAAAAGGTGCACAGGACAAGGTATAGCGGAGGGGCAGGGGCTTCCACGCCCTCTCTGGACGCTCCGCCCTCCCAGCCCCTCAATGCGTTCACCAATCCAGAAGCTCTCTGAACTCCATCATTTAGGGGTTTTATGGAGGTTTCATTCCGTAGGCATAAATCATTGGCCATTAGTGATTGACTCAATCTCTAGCCCCTCAGCCCTCCCTAGAAGTTAGTGGTGGCGCTGAAAGTGTGAACCCTCTAATCATGCCTTGGGCTTTTAGCAACCAGCCCCCATCCATAAGCAACTCGGGGCCCCGCCCACCAGTTATCTCATCAGCATATAAAAGGCTTTCTTTTTTAATTTAATCAATTAGTTAATTTTTTTTACAGCCGCACCTGCAAGTTTCCCGGCTAGGGTCAAATCAGAGCTGCAACTGAGGTCAGAGCCACAGCCACAGGAACACTGGATCTGAGCCACATCTGCAACCTATGCTGGAACTTTCGGCTCTGCTGGGTCCTTAACCCACACAGTGAGGCCAGGGATAGAACCAGCATCCTCACAGAGACAATGTTGGGTCCTTAACCTGCTGACCACGGCAATAACTGCCTTTTTATTTTTTTTAATAAAATAAAGTTGATTTACAATATTGTGTTAGTTTCAGGTATCTGTAGTGATTCAGGCTTTTTTTTTTTTTTTTTTGCAAATTATATTCCATTATAGGCTATTACAAGATATTGGGTATAATTCCTTGTGCTAAGCAGTAAATCCTTGCGGTTTATCTATTTTATGTAGAATAGTTTGTATCTGCTAATCCTTTATGCCTAATTTGTCCCCCACCTCCACCTTTCTCCTCTGGTAACCATAAATTTGTTTTTATGTCTGAATTTGTTTCTATTTTAGTATAGAGATTCATTTGTATTATTAAAAAGTCTTGTCTCCTCCCCACCCCACTCCTCATGAATATTCCAAGGGTTTTAGGAGCTCTGTGCCAGGAAAGGGAAAAAGAACAAATATATAGTTATTGTAATCTTCCACTTGGTATATACTATCTCATTTAATGTCTTCTTCATCATAGTTTTGTCAGGGTGATACTGTCATCCCCATTTAAATGATGAAGAAACTGAACTGAGACTCAGAGAGGTTAGTGGCTTTGTCTAAGGCACCACAGCCAACCCAGGCTCTGGACAGTCCTGGGTCTTCCAGATCCAAAGGAGAGATGGCTTTACCTTGCTCAGCATGGGGTGAAAAGGAGGCTGGTTCTCTTTGACCATCATCCTGAAGCCAGAGGCACAGGAATCTATCTCCATTGACAGAGCAGTGGCCGTTGACCCTGGCAGAGAAGTTACCAGGGAGCTGACTTGAGCAGCAAGGAGGGAAGGTAGGGGTGCTTGTTTGTTCTTGCTTATTTAAAGGACGTTGTAGCAACCAAATGAAAGAGGGATCAAAGTGACCTTTTGGGAGTTCCCGTCGTGGCTCAGTGGTTAACGAATCCGACTAGGAACCATGAGGTGGGTTTGATCCCAGGCCTTGCTCAGTGGGTTAAGGATCTGGTGTTGCTGTGAGCTGTGCTGTAAGTCGCAGACGCGGCTGGGATCCCGAGTTGCTGTGGCTGTGGCGTAGGCCGGTGGCTGCAGCTCTGATTAGACCCCTAGCCTGGGAACTCCATATGCCACAGGTGTGGCCCTAGAAAAGGCAAAAAGACAAAAAAAAAAAACAAAAAAACCCAAAGTGACCTTGCGCTTTGGGCCAGGCAGCCAGACAGCTTCTAGATCAAGGAAGAGCATGGCTTGGGCATCCAGGTGGCAAACCGCCAGTGCTCAGCCCTGGAGGAGACAGCCATAGGAGGACAGATCTGCATCCCTATTTTAGATTTTGGAAACTAAAGCTAAAAGAGGCAAAATGACTTGCTTAAGGTCACTCAGCCCCCAGTGCCAGAGTCAGGTGCTGAACCCCAGTCCCGTGACAGCATGGTCTGTGACGTATCCACAGTCAGGGCGGCCCCAGGAGGGTCTGAATTTCTTCCTCGGAAGCCACAAACCCTTATCTCTCCCAGTAAGAAGTTGCCACAGCAGTGACGACTCTGCAGCCGCTGCCTACGACTTTTTCTATTCTGGGTACAGGGTGTGCAATTAACATAAGTCTGAATACATTTCTCATTTTTTAACAGGAAATAGAAAGACATGAGGAAAGAGATGAAAAAGCTCATGTTAACGAGTGAAATTGTGTGTCATCATTCTTTAGACTCCTTCTACCTCACTTTCTTCCTCCTGCCCAAGAAGCCCATCTAACTCACTCCTCTTTCCCCTCCAGGCCCGGTTGAAAGGTCACATCTTCCACGGAGCTTTTCTGGAACCTCCAAGGCAGAGTTGATGGCTCTTCCTTTCACACCATAATCCGCTGGGTATATCCTCTTCACACCCCACCACCCTGTATTCATCGCCTGGGGTTGTCTTGCCTCCAGTCCCTATGCTACTAGGGGAATGGCTTGGCCGAAAAGTTCTAGAAAGTTCTTTCAGGGCTGCAGGCTCCTTGACACTGTCTGCAATGCCCAGCTTCAGAGAGAGGAAGCCTACACCCCAAAAGCTGTCGGGCTGGCTTCAGACTTATTTGCACAACTTCCTGGTGGCTTTGTGGTGGACTCAGAGTCTGCACAACCTCGATGAAAGGTCAATGGTTAGCCCAAGCTGCCGAGCATCCTCCACGGAGTCCAAAATTATCTCAGATGTGCCCCCAAGTCAGATGGCAGCCCCCTGGGGATCCCTGGGCCTCCAGCCTCCTGGGCTAGGCCTGCTCTTAAATATTTCAATAAAAATAGCTCACACTCCCATTTGAGATATCTACATTTTCTCTTGGCAGCCTTTGCTCTTATCTCCTATTTCCTCTGAGTTCTCTCTCACCCTCCATGCTATCTTGGCTCCTTGCATCTCCCCACCCCAAGGCCCTGTGCTGTACAGAGGCCTGATCGATTTGCTCCTCTAAATTACCACGAACACAAGGTTCTGTGAATAACAGATTTCCATGCAACATCTAGGAGGATGGAGGGTGGATCCTACAACTCTCTCGGCACAGGGAACAGCTTTCATTTGAAGGTTACCCTAAAAGCCCACCAGGAGGATGCTCTCGCTGGTCACTTGGACCCTTTAATGTTTGGTGCTTGTTTGTTGACCTTCTCCTGCTCTTTCCCTTCCATGACAGCCTGGCAGCTCCTTTCAGCTTCTTGCGTTTCCTTTTTTTTTTTTTGCCTGCCCCTCAGCATATGGAGTTCCTGGACCAGGGATCAGATCTGAGCTGCAGTTGTGACCTATGCCAAAGCTGTAGCAATGCTGAATCCTTTCCCCCACGGTGCCTGGTGGGGATCAAACCTGCATCCTGGCACTGCAGAGATTCTGCTGATCCTACTGCACCACGGCGGAAACTCTGTCTTTCCATTTTAAATCTCCTCTCAATCAGGAAACTTCAGCTCCCTGGTCCCTCCTCTGTTAGAAGCTCAGGGCACATCCACAGCTCAGCCAAGGGCCCTGCACGTGGAGCCACAGTCCTCGAGCTGCATGGAAAGCTGCAAGGCAGGACCATAACCATTTCCTTCTCTGTGACAAACTTCTAGGTCAGGGCTCCATCCTTAGGAACAAAGGAGGTCCCAGGGGCGGTGTGTGGCTGTTTCACTTTCCACGCTGACCTCTGCATGGGGCCGGAAGCACTTCAAAGACAGAGACGGTCTGATGTGTTGCCCCAGGCCCATTTCTGCCCAGAACCTGGGAAGGATGATGGAAGAGAGGAAATGAATGGATGGATGATGACCCAGCGCAGACACCAAGAGGAAGGTGGGAGGAGCAAGGGGGCACTTTGGAGTTGAATTTACTGATTGTCACACATTCCTGGAGGGGTCCGGTCATGTGGAAAAGCACATGTCTATCTCTTTGGGGTATGGATCAATCATCTGACCCATCACTGTGGTTGACCGTATTCACTCCTTTCCTGCACCCCGTGAGCAGAATATATACCCTTAATCCATGGCCTTGGACTTGGCCGTGTGACTTGCTTTAACCAATGGGCTTGAGTGGGTTGACAGTGAGGCCATCCTGAGCAGAGAACTTGAGATGCATTGCCTATGGGTGTTCTTGCTCCCATGCCTCCAGTGTTGGTCATGAGATGATCTCACTCTGAGAGGACCAAGAACTGGAGACACAGGGGGTAGATTCAGATTCAAGCCCAGCTGAGCCACATACCAGGGAGTGAAAAATAACCATTTGTTGTTGTAAGCCACTGAGTCTAGGGGACAGTGTTTGTTATCTAGTACATACTGACTCATAAGGGCATCTAGTCTAACCTCTGCCCAATGCATAAACCACTCCTCACCATTTCTGCCAGTTGGAAATCAAGCCTCGGCTTGCATACCCCCAGTGATGGTGAGCTCACACCTCACAAAGCTGCTTAATCCCATCTCTGGACAGTTAGATCCCAAACCATGCCCCCCTACCTGCATTCATGCATTAGTCCTAGATCCCTCTCTCCCTCCTTCCTGGCCTCAAAAAGCAAGACCACACCAGCACAACGTGACAGAGGCTAAAGCAGTATGATGTTGCAGCCCTACCCCCTGCCTCCTCCTCGGACCTCCAGCTGTTCCTATACCACAAGGTCTCTCATGCCTTCACCTCTCTACCTGCTTTCCTAGCCCACTGTCCTCCACAAACACAGAGCCTGAACTGACCATTGCAGCCCCTCAGCATGAGCGGTGGCCAGACCCTCATCTCTATCGATCTAGACAGTATGCCTCTGTGGGAAATGCCTGGTTAAAAGCACACTCTGGAGCTGGACAGACCTGGGCAAATCCCAGCCCAGCCGCCACCTGTTGTATCCTCTTGGGCATGCCATCACTTCATTCTTGGAACCTCAATTTTCTCATCTGCAAAATGAGGGCAATAATTGCCTCTACCTTATAAAAGCAATAGTACGCACCATACACTTAGCACAATGCCCATTGCACAGAAGGCACTCAGTCTTAGCAGAACAATTACAAGACTAATTGTTTACTCTGGACGCCTACTGAACGTACTCTTACCCACCTTTCTTGAACAATGTTTTCTTTGAAAATGGGTTTTTTGCATTATATTAAAATACTCGTACAACACCAGAAAGAACAAAGAGAGAACATCTAATCACCCAGAGACAACACTGTTAAAATATTAGTCAACGTCCTTTTGCAGAGATGTTTGATTTTTCCTGAGACAAGTACTACCCCTCGCCTGCCTCATGCAGTCCTGAGGGAGGGAGCAGAGGCAACAGAATGAAACAGCTTTTGGGGTTATGCAGGCTACTCGAATTCCAGCTTTGTCACTTTCTGCTGTGTGACCCTGGCTCAGTAATTTCACCTCTTGGAGCCTGATGGCATCTCTGGAATGTGAAGGGATTTTTTTAACAGCTTTATTGAGATATAATTCACATATCATACAAGTCACCCTTAAGATATATAATTTGGGAGTTCCCACTGTGGCTCAGTGGGTTAAGAATCTGACATATTGTCCGTGAGACTGCAGGTTCGATGATCCCTGGCTTCACTCAGTGGGTTAAGGATGCTGTGTTGCTGTGGTGGTGGTGTAGGCCCACAGCTGCAGCTCTGATTTCAACCCTGGCTGGGGAACTTCCATATGCCACATGTGCAGCCATAAAAAAGCCATCATATAATATACTATCTTTTATGACTGACTCATTTCCTTAATGTTTTCAAGATGCATCCCTGCTGTGTGAGGGGATTTTTTTTTTTTTTTAATTATTAACCTGGACGTTTTCACATGCCACCGTCACTCCAAAGAACCAGGGCTGGCAATATTAACCCTGTAAGCATCCATAAATGGTAAAGTCCAGGTATCTTCCATCCTTTTGAATTCAGTTCTCATAACAAACCCATGAGAAGGTTTGGGGCATTTTACAGATGGGAAAACAGAGGCTCCTTAAGTGGGAGTCCAAGGAATTCCTGCAAAGAATGTTCACTGTCTACTCACCTTGTATGGCTCTGTCCACAAACTGGACCTCAGCAGGCAGCAGTCACCAGAATCCCCAGAGGATGCTCCAGCTGTTCCATCCTCATGGTTTCATTCCCCACACTCTTGGCTCTAGACCTCTGGGTCAGAGGTTTCCAAATCACACTGAGATCATGTTTATTTTAACGTCTTTTACTGGCTTTTAAAATAGCACAGGGCTATAAAGCTCTTCGAAGAAAACAGGGGGAAACTTTATGGCATTCGATTGGGCAATGATTTCTCAGATTATGATACCAAAAGCACAGACAAAAGTAAAAATGGATATATTGGACTATATCAAAATTTAACACTTCAGCACATCAAAGGACACAAACCACAGAGTGAAAAGGCAACCCACTAGGAGAAAATAATTGCAAGTCTTGTATCCGATAAGGGCTTAATATCAGAGTATAGAGAGAACGAATACAACTCTACAACAAAAGAACAAACAGCCCAATTGCAAAGTGGACAAAGGACTTCGACGGACAGTCCTTCGAAGAAGGTAACATGGAATGAAATCTTGCTGTTCACTACAACACAGGCGGACCCTGAGAATATTCTGCTATGAGAGATAAGGCAGACAAAGAAAGATGAATATGGTATGATCTCTCATACGTGGACTCTAAAAACATAAAACCAGCAAACACAAGAAAACAAAACTCATGGATCCAGAAAACAGAATGATGGTTACCAGGAGTGAAGGGGATGAAAGGGTGGAGGAAATGCAGAGGGTCAAGAGGTACAAACTTCTTCCAGTTCTAAAATAAATAAGCAATGGGAGGAGTTCCTGCTGTGGCTCAATGGGATTGGTGATGTCTCTGGAATGCTGGGACACAGGTTTGACTCCGGGCCCGGGAACTCCACATGCCGTGGGGCAGCCAAAAAAAAAATTCATGGGATGTGATAGAAAAAAGAAAAATAAATTCACAGCAAATAAAAAAAAGAATATAATTTTTTTTAAAAAAAGAAGATATACCCACAGCCAACAAGCACATGAAAAATGCTCATCATTATGGCTCAGTGGTTAATGAACCAGACGAGGATCCATGAGGACGCAGGTTCAATCCCTGGCCTTGCTCAATGGGTTAAGGATTCGGTGTTGCCGTGAGCTGTGGTATAGGTCATAAATGCAGCTCGGATCCTGTGTTGCTATAGCTGTGGTATAGGCCAGCAGCTACAACTCCAATTCAACCCCTAGCCTGGGAACCTCCATAGGCCGCAGGTGCGGTCCTAAGTAGACAAAAAGACAAAAGAAAAAAAAAAGAAAAAGAAAAATGCTCAACATCACTAATCATTAGGGAAATGCAAATCACAATGAGGTGTTTAGGATGACTACTGTCAAAAATAAACAAATAACAAATATTAGCAAGACTGTGGAGAAATTGGAACCTCTGTGCGCTGTTAGCAGGAGAGTAAAATGGTACAGTTGCTGTGGAAAACAGTGCGGTGGTTCCGTAAAGAATTAAAAATAGGGGAGTTCCCGTCGTGGCGCAGTGGTTAACGAATCCGACTAGGAACCATGAGGTTGAGGGTTCGGTCCCTGGCCTTGCTCAGTGGGTTAACGATCCGGCGTTGCCGTGAGCTGTGGTGTAGGTTGCAGGCGCGGCTTGGATCCCGAGTTGTTGTGGCTCTGGCGTAGGCCAGTGGCTACAGCTCCGATTCAACCCCTAGCCTGGGAACCTCCATATGCCGCGGGAGCGGCCCAAGAAATAGCAACAACAACAACAACAAAAAGACAAAAAAAAAAGAATTAAAAATAGGATTACCATATGATGTAGCAATTTCACTCCTGAGAATATATACCCGCAGGAACTGAAAGCAGAGGCTCAAGGAGATATCTGTACAGCTAAGATCACAGCAGCAATATTTACACTCACCAAAAGGTGGAAGAAACCCAACTGTCCATTGGTGGAGGGATGGATAAGCAAGATATGATGCATACATACATTGGAAGATTCATCACCCTTTGAAGGGAAAGAAATTCTGGCCCAGGCTGCAACATAGATAATCTTTGAAAACGTGATGCTAATTGAAATAGGCCAGTCCCCAAAAGACAAATACAGCATGATTCTGCTTCTATGAGATAGTCAAATTCACAGAGACAGAAAGAAGAATGGTGGTTTCCCAGAGGCTGGAGAAGGGAGAAATGGGGAGTTATTATTTAGAAGGGACAGAGTTTTGGTTTTTCAAGATAAAAAATTTCCATGGATGGATGGTGGGGATGCTGGCACAATGGTTGAATGGGCTAAATACCCCTGAACTGTACACTTTGAAATGGTAAGAAGTTCAATTGTATGTTATGCGTATTTTACCAAAATTAAAAGTACAAATAAGTGAACGAATGAATGAAAATAGCCCAGGGTCCTATATTTTCTTAGAAGCCACAGTCCTGGAAACTCCAAGAACAGAATGTGTCCTGTTGCTTCTTAGGCAGGTATGGGGTCTGCTACACCTGATACCCTTTTGGTCCAGGCCTGCTAAGGCAGCACAGGGCAAGGGATAGACAATAAGAGCAGCCTGGCCACGCTCCTGTCACCACACAAAGGACTCACACTCACACAGATTTGTTTCCCAGAATGCTGCTCAGGTGATGATTTTATGGATAAAGAAGAGGCTCTGAGAGGGTGAATCACTTGCCCAAGTTCACACAACTTCCTCAACACAGAGCAAAGCCACAGACCCATGAGCCCTTTCCAAAGCCTGCACTCTTTCCTCAACCTCTCGGCAACCTGGCCCAGAGTGTGAGTGATGCTAACCGCTGCCTCAAAAAAACTCTCCGTTATCATTTCCCCTTTCAGGTCTTCATCCTCCCTTCACAGAAAATGAAAGGTCCAGGAGTTCCCGTTGTGGCTCAGTGGTTAATGAACCTAACTAGGAACCACGAGGTTGCAGGTTTGATCCCTGGCCTTGCTCAGTGGGTTAAGGATCTGGCGTTTCTGTGAGCTGTGGTGTAGGTCGTAGATGCAGCTTGGATCCTGCATTGCTGTGGCTGTGGCGAAGGCCGGCGGCTGCGGCTCTGATTCGACCCCCAGCCTGGGAACCTCCATATGCCGTGGGAGCGGCCCTAGAAAAGGCAAACACACACACACACACACACACACAAAAGGGAAAAGAAAATGAAAGGTCCAGGGCTAAGATGTGTGTGAATGTCACTCATTCAGTCCTTCAGCATGTATTACTGGGAACATCCTGTGCTCCAGGTACTTCCCTGGCCCCATGGATGCAGCAGGGACCAGAGGGGCAAAGCCCCTGGCCTTATGGAGCTCACAGACAATAACCACATAAACATATAGGTGATTCTCAGAATAAAAGGGCCCCAAAAGACAAGGTCAAAGGTATCTGGGGAAGGCTGCCTTAAAGAGCAGCCTGGATAGGCCTCTAAGGAGCCAGCCATTTAAAGAGCAGCAGAGACCATTCTAGGCAGAAATAATAGCAAAAGTGATGGGAACAAATGTGGCTTCTTGGGGAAATAGCCAGGAGACCAGCAGAGCTAGAGGGTGGTGAATGAGAGGCAGGCAGATTGGAAATGGGTGGGGAGGCAGGTGCTGAGGGCAGGAAGCCAGGGAGCAGGGTTCAGATTTTGTTCCAACTGAAGAGGAGTGTCTTGGAGGAAGTGAAAGAATAAGGAAGTATCCTGGCCCTGAATGTGCTGTGCAAACTGTGAGGGCTGTGCACCTGTAACAGGTGATACCCTTGCTCTCTTCTGGCATCCCTTTTAGTATCAAGAGAAGAATTCATCTCCCGGGGGCTCTGTTTTCTCCCTTCAGGTCTGTCTTGATACTCTGGGCAAACGGACACACCTAAGAGCTAAATAAGCAATAGCTTGTTCTTCTCATTTCCTTCCCTGTTTACCTTTCTGGGCTCTGATAGGCTCTGGCCCTGGATTCTGACCTTTCCCAGGACCTCCCTACTTGAGCCTTCGCTGGGCAGGCAAGGGTGACCTTCACCACCTGGGCAGGGGAGTGAGCACCACCCTGGGCAGAGCTTGAAGGGAAAAAGACTTAGAAGGAAGAGAGCAGTGAGAAAGCTCCAGAAAGGGGGGAAATTAATGTTGGGTGGAACCATGGAGATCAGCTGGGAAAACTGAGTCCTGGAGAGAGAAAGTGACTGTCTAAGGTCATATAGCAAGTTGACCTGCGTGTGAGACTCTTTCAACCATGGCCAGTAATCTGAGACACCCTCGTGCATAATAACAATAATAAAAATAACAATAACAACACTATAGCTAATAATCATTAAGCTTTCACTCTGTGCCAAACACTGTCCTAAGGCATTTACAAGTTTAACCTTTTTGCTTCTCAGAACAACACTATGAGGTAGGAGATCTTGGAGCCCCAGGTTCTGGAGGACACAGGCAATAGCTACTGGACAGGATTCACATTCACATCTGTTGCCTCCAGAGTCCCTCTCTCTTCTTTTAAATTGCAGCAGAGTTGATTTACATTGTTGTGTTAGTTTTAGGTGTACAGCAAAGGGATCAGTTATATGCATTCTTTGTCAGCTTCCTTTTCATTATGATTTATCACAAGATATTGAATATAGTTCCCTCTGCTACACACTAGGACCTTGTTGGTTTATCTATTTCATATAGAGTAGTGAGTATTGGTTAATCCCAAACTCCTAATGTGTCCCTTCACCTTTCCCCTTTGGTAATCATAAATTTGTTTTTTATGTCTGAGTCTGTTTCTATTTTATAAATAAGTTCATTTGTATCATTTTTTAAGATTCCACATATAAGTGATATCATATGATATGTCTTTCTCTGACTTACTTCGTTTCGTACGATAACCTCTAGATCCATCTACGTTGCTGCAAAGGGCATTATTTCATTCTTTTTTTTTTGTTTATGTTTTGTTTTTGGCCCCTTCCACGGCATGTGAAAGTTCTGGAACTAGGGACCAAACCTGAGCCACTGCAGTGAAAACATGGGATCCTTAACCCACCACACCTCAAGAGAACTCCCAATTTCATTCTTTTTATGGCTGAGTGGTATTCCATTGTATATATGTACCACATCTTCTTTATCCATTCCCTTGTTGATGAACACTTAGGTTAGGTTGCTTCCAAATCTTGGCTATTGTAAACAGTGCTGCTATGAACATTGGGGTGCGTGTATGTTTTTGAATTTGAGTTTTCTCCATATCAATGCCCAGGAGTAGGATTGCAAGATCATATGGTAGTTCTATTTTTAGTTTTTTTAAGGAACCTCCATACTGTTCTCTGTTTGCAGGCCCTACAGACAGTGATGTATTAGGACATACTGTTCTCCATAGTGGCTGCACCAATTTACATCCCCAGCAACCGTGTAGGGGCAGAGCCCCACGCCTAACAATTACACTGCCAAACAGAGGCTCAGAGCAGGGATATCGCTCGCTCAGGGTTGTTCCAGCTTACTCGCACTCATGCTGTAGTCACTGTCACACACTATCCCCCAAAGAATATGTCATGTGCATCTTTATATTGGTGGCACCAATATAAAGCAAAGGCTTGGCACTGAAAACACTGATTGAATTGAAACTAACTGTGGTAACAAGTTTTGCTTAAACGTTGCAGATTCATTTGGTACATGAAGGGGGAACAGAGGGAAACTGCAGGAAGGAAACAGATCAAACACCTAGCTGGTGGCTGTTGTAGTAGTAGAAAGAACATGGGCTTTTTGGAGTTCCCATCGTGGTGCAGCAGAACTGAATCTGACCAGGAACAATGAGGTTGTGGGTTCAATTCCTGGCCTTGCTCAGTGAGTTAAGGATCTGGTGTTGATGTGAGCTGTGGTGTAGGTTGCAGATGCAATCCACAGCATTGCTGTGGCTGTGGTACGGGCTGGCAGTTGTAGCTCTGATTAGACCCCTAGCCTGGGAACCTCCTTATGCCAA
Organism: Phacochoerus africanus; assembly: GCF_016906955.1. Lineage (NCBI taxonomy): Eukaryota > Metazoa > Chordata > Mammalia > Artiodactyla > Suidae > Phacochoerus > Phacochoerus africanus. The sequence continues at coordinate 82,058,711 of NC_062547.1, read as the reverse complement.
AGGTGTGGCCCTGCAAAAAATAAATAAATAAATAAATAAAATAAAATTCCAAGCCTTGGGGGCATGGATTAACTCAGCTGATGGACATAAAGCTGGCCAGTTTTTTCTGCAAAGGGCCAGATAATAATTGTTCTCAGCTTTGTATTTGGTCTCTATCGCAACTTCTCAACTGTTTTGTAGTTTACAAGTAGCCATAGACAATATGTATGTACAAAAACAGGCAGCAGCTGATTCGGTCCATGGACCATGGTTTGCCCACCTCTGAGACAAAGCACCTGGGCCAGTACACCCAGGCCAGGCACACGCAGTGCTACATTTTTCTTTCATGAGCCCCGGGAACTTCTGCCTTTGTGGGTTTCTTCCACCACAATAGAATTTTGTGGGCCCCAAAAATGTCTTTTTATGTGAAAAAAAATTATTTTTCTTATAATTTTAGAATACTAAACTATTTTCAGGGGTTACTAAAAGTATTGTAGGCCCTAGGCCCTGTGCCTGTGTGCCTGAAGGATGGGCCAGCATTTTGCACACAGCAGGTGCTCAATAAATGGAACTTTCTTTCTTGTCCCCTTTTCTTTGCCGGGTAGACCTATAATTTTGTTGGCTTGAGGTGCAATAAGAAAATACCAGGGACTGGGTGTCTTAAACCACAAACAATTCATTTTCTCATAGTTCTGGAGGCTAGACACCCACGATCAAACAGCCAGCATGGCCAAGTTCTGATGAGGCCTTCTTGGCCCCGGTACTCTCTCACTGCATGCTCGCTTGCACACTGGCACTCTCTCACCGTGTGCTCACATGATCTCTTTTTTTGTGCAGAAGTGAAGGAGAGGTTAGAGAGAGAAGCTCCCGGCATCTCTTCTTACAAGGAAACCAATTTTATCAGATCAGATCCCCACCTTTATGACTTCAACATTCAACCTTAATTACTTCCTTAGGGGCCCCACCTCCAAATATAGCCATATTCTTGGTTAGGGCTTCAACATATGAATGCGGGGTTGAGGTAGGGGCACAGCATTTTAGTCCATTACAGCCTGGAATTGGACAAGGAGGCAAGACAGCCTCTACATGGAAGGACCTATGAGTTCAGGCTTTGCCGTGAAGCCATCTGCATGTTAAATGCGGGCTGGACCCTCCCTGGCCTTTGTCAGATAAATCATTTCCCTCTCCTTGTCCCCAGGTTCTTCTTCGATAAAATGGAGGCGATTATAATTTCTCTGTCATGGGGCTGTCATGGGATGTTTGGAAAGCATTCAGCCGAGACTGGCACATGGTAACTATGCAATGTTAGTAAGAGTGATAATGGTGGTGTTAATGATGATGGTGATGATGGCAGTGGTGCTAAGGATAGTGATGATGATGATGGTGATGGCGATGGTGATAGAATGATAGGATGGTAGTGATGGTGACGTAATGGTGATAGAGAAGGTGATGGGATGAAAATGATGATGGTGAGGATCATTTTATTTAAAAAAAACAAAAAACAAAAAACAGGGAGAGAGTGATTGGATGGCTCCAGTGTCTGGGGTTCCTCAGCTGAGCATAAATCATTTCCATCAGCAAGGCAAAGAAGGCCCACCAAAAGGAGTGTGTCCTAGCATCTCTGGGTGGGTACCGACACATCAGATACCTTCTTCTTGGTGTCCTGGAGCTACCATCCTACCCCATAGGTCTGAGCGCTCCTCCCCAAGGCTGCCTCCACTTGAGATGCCAGCCACAAGTCTCAGGAGCCACCCACACTTATGACTAGCTAGCTATAAATTTCCAGGTTCCCATGGCTCCCACAGGCTTGATAATTCTCTAGCATGACTCACAGAACTCACTGAAAGTGCTATACTTATAATTACAGTTTTATTTTAAAGGATGCAGATCAGCACGAGCCAAGTGAAGAGACACATATGATGAGGTCTGAAGAGAGGTATGCAGAGCATCTGTGCCCTCAGTTTGTGGACTCCAGATGCATCACCCTCCTGGTGCATTGATGTGTTCCCCAACCAGGATGCTCCACCACACCACAGTGTCAGAGTTTTCATTGTCATTTCATTAGGTAGGCATAATTGAATAAATCATTGGCCAGTTAATTGAACTCAATCTCCAACCCCCTCCCCTCCCTAGAAGTCAGGCCGGCTCGAAGTTCCAATTCTCTAATCACATGATTGGTCTTTCTGATGACCAACCCCCATCCTAAAGCCACCTAGGGTCCCACTGTAAGTCTCCTCATTAGCACTGCAAAGATACTCCTATCATTCAGGAAATTCCAAAGGCTTTTAGAGTTCTGCAATGGGATGAAAGCTCGATATATTCTTTATTACACCCCCCTCCCTTGAGAAACCCCTCTTTTCTCCCTCCCCAAAGCCTTGATTGAATTTCCAGCTCTGCACTTATCTTTATCAACCTCACTTATCTTGCCTCTGGAAATGACCTTGGAAGGGGCTGAGCTTATCCTTCAACCATATGTAAACTCCTTCCGCTCACCTTTCAGTACCCACAGACCGTTCATAAATCTTCTGACCTGGATCTTGAGCTTCAGGCCTGAACCCCACTTCCTGGGCTAAAGCTGAGACCCCCTCACTTGCTTATATCATCTCCTGGATCTGCCCAGATTCCCCATCTCACCTGGCCACTGCTCAAGAACTCTGGCTGTGCTTTCTATTTTTTTTTTTTAACTTAAATTCTTTTTTAAATTTATATTTAATTTTTAAAATGATTTTTAAAGGTTATAATCTATTTACAGTTATTACAAAGTATTGGCTATATTCCCCATGTTGTATAATATATCCTTGTAGCCTCTCTTGCACCCAACAGTTTGTACCTCCCACTCCTCCACCTCTGTATCTGCTGTGCTTTCTTAACGCATCCCAACTTCAAACTCTGAGCTTGCCTAGCCTCTAAGAGAAGCCTGGAGTTATGGCTTGAAATGAGTCCTAAAAAGACATAAATTCAATTGCCAGTGGCACATACCCAGCTTTGCCATGTCTTGGCTGGATGACCTTGAGCGAGTCACTTCAAGTCCAGAAGGTTACATTTCCTCATCTGGAAAAGAGAAAAAGCATCCTCCATTAGTCAGGATGTAGGTAGGATTTGCTGTAGTAACAAATACCTCCTGACCATAATGAGGTTCTTTCTCACTCACACCCTCACTCATGGTCCTGTTCTTTCCTAGAAATACATCTAGAGTACATGGTCTCCAGATTCACCAGGGCAGAGGGAACAGAAGGGATGGAGGAGGTACACTGACTCTCAGCTGCTTTGGCCCAGAGGTGACTCATATCACCTCCACTCACACGCTAGTGATCCACAGTCATTCCATGGCTCCCACACACATGCAAGGGTTGCTGGGGCAGGTCTATGTGCTATTTGGCAAAAGCCAACCATCTCTCCATGGACTCTTTGATGCACCAGGAGATGGGGACCATTGAGAAAGCTTCTGTAGGTAAAGACTCCAGCCAGGTAATCATGAATCAGTTACCTGATTCCCCCAAGAGCTCTGTTTGGCTTGGTGAGCCCTTTGGTCTTGACAAGAGAGGTGGGTCCCCTTCGTGCTGTTTCACAATGCAGCCCCCTTGCCTGCTGGCTGGCAGGGTAGGACAGGTCCTAGTGGTCTGGACATGGGAGCTGTCCAACTGGACTGAGATAAGCCCTGTAAAAATAACCACGTTACAGAGTTCCCGTCGTGGTTCAGTGGTTAACGAATCCGACTAGGAATCATGAGGTTGCAGGTTCGATCCCTGGCCTTGCTCAGTGGATTAAGGATCTGGCGTTGCCAATGAGCTGTGGTGTAGGTTGCAGACGTGGCTCAGATCCTGCATTGCTATGGCTCTGGTGTAGGCTGGCGGCTACAGCTCCGATTGGACCCCTAGCCTGGGAACCTCCATATGCCGCGAGTGCGGCCCAAGAAATGGCAAAAAGACAAAAAAACAAAAAATAAAACAAAACAAAAAAAACCACACCCTGTGCCACCCTCCACTCGGGGATCAGAGATCCTAACTTTCCAGCCCTCAAATCCAAGCCAGAGGCAGTGCTCATGTCAAATGTCACAGACCTTTATCTTGGCAGTCAAAGTTCAAAAACCATCTGACTTAGCACCATCACTTCCTATTTTCTGGTAAAATTTCCTCCGTGCAGTTGCAACTGAGTGGGACAGTGGAATGCAAATTGTGGTGTCAAGAGAATGAGTTCATGGTCCAGGGTGTCATTAATTCCCAAAGAGTGAAAAAGAGGCTATGGGAGAATGGACAGGAGGAAACTAGACACTGGAGATGGCAAGAAAAGACCAGGAAAGGGCTGAGACATGATGGATAAATAAGAGTAAGGAAGCCAAGAAAAAGGGCAGGAAATGGCATGTGCCAAGGCAAAGAGGTGCACAAGTTCATTGTCAGGAGCTGGAAGGGGCTCGGTGTTACTGTAATATAAAGCCCAGGCTGGAACAGGAGATGTAACTAAAGGAGTAGCCAGGACCAGCTCCTTCCTTCCTTCATTTGTTTATTCATTATTTAAGGAATACCCAGAGTTCCTGTCATGGCTGCCTGTGGACATGAGTTAAAAACTCCCAGTTCCTTCATCCCAAGAGTTTAGAATAGAAGCAAACAATATCAATAATAACATATCAATAAATAATATCAATGCAACCAGATGATGGCATTCACAGAGGTGTGGGCCATCTTCAGTGGTGGCACTGGAGAAGAAGCAGTTAGTTCTGCCCAGGGCAGATACGCCAGGCTCCCCGGAACAGACAGGAACTGAAATTTGGGAGACCATGGGCCCTATTTAAGTATTGTACTTCCACAGCCTACCTGCCTCACCTTCTGGGGGGTCCTGCCCCTGGGAACTCCTGATGCCGACTCCCAGCCTCGCTCAGCAAGCTGGCTCTGCTCACCCTTGGCACCTTCCCCACTTCTCCTCTGGGGAAACCTCAAATGCTGGGCCCTCTCACCATTCCCCAAGGTATCCTTTGGCACTAGGCCAGACTCAGGCTTCCAGAAAGCTGGGGCCAAGTCAGATTCTGTGCCCTTGGAGGTTTTTTTAAAAAATGTCCTTTTTTGACTTTTGCTCTGTCTGCTTCCGGAAGCTATGAATTCAAGTTCTCTACTCCCTCCAGATTTCACAAGCACACCAACAATGGACTTACCCTGGTATGCTCTTGTGGCCCAGCAGGTTAAGGATCTGGCATTGTCATTGCTGTGGCCTGGGTTGCTACTGTGGTGCGGGTTTGATCTCTGGTCCGGGAACTTCTGCATGCCCCAGGCACAGCCCCCCCCCCCCCCCCAAAAAAAAAAAAAAAAGGCTTATCCTGCCCCTAAGAGTGGGTCCATCATGCGCCTTTCAAAGAAGAGAAGACGGAGGCTCAAAGATAAAAAATGGCAGAGGTGGAGTGAACTCCAGGTTCAGGGTTTCATGTAGCACAGCTGCCATGCCACCCACCACAGGTCAGTCAGGGTCAGGGCAGCTGCGAACTGGCCTTCAGTGAGAGCCTTAAAGCAATCGCCATTCATTCAACAAATAGTTATGGAGCTCCTACTATGTGCCAGATACTGTTCCACATACTGGCACTTCGTCAATGAATAAGGTAAACAAACATAGAACTTGGGTTTCAGTGAAAAATGATAAACAATAAATGAGCAAATAAATGAGTAAATAGGACCATTTTGGAGAGCGGTATCCTTATGAAGAAAATAAAACATGGATTTCCTTGGTACTGAGCCTGAATAGTATCCATAAGGATGCAGGTTTGATTCCTGGCCTCACTCAGTGGGTTAAGGATCCAGCATTGCCATGATGCAGACTTGGCTCGGATCCTGCATTGCTGTGGATGTGGCACAGGCCTAGCCTGGGAACTTCCATAAGCCACACTTGTAGCCCTAAAAAGTGAGGGGGAAAAAAAAAGAAAGAAAGAAAAGAAAACAGGTAATGGAATATGAAGTGATGGGAGGGGAGAGGGGATACTCATTTAGATATAGAGGTCAGGGAGAGCCTAAATGATGAGAAATGTTTAGCCATATAGAGAGCTCAGGCCAAGAAAGCAGCAAGTGCAAAGGCCCTGAGGTAGCATGAGCATAGCATGTTCATGAAACCCCCAGTGTGGCTGCAGCAGAGTGAGGAAGAGGGCAAGTGCTATGAGATGAAGTCAGAGATATAGGTGGGACCTGGTCATGTAGGGCCTTCATTTGGGAAAGAGGCCAAGACTGACCACACCAGAGAAAAGTCAGATGGGCACTTGTCACAGAACTTAGTTGGGCTGTCCACTTGCTGGGGCAGGAGAGAAGGCTGCAAGATCTGAGGCCCCAGCTATCCACCTAGTGGCCTCATGGGGTCTGCTTACTGGAGGCCGCCTGGATTTATGCATCCTTTTCTACTGTTAAGCCTAGTACTACTCACTCCACCAGCTTAAAACCTCTCTCTTTTATTTTCCCACTATGCACATGAATACCAGCTTGGCCTTAGAGGCCTTCTCTCTCTCTTTGAATTGTCCAACAACTCTGAAGTCTTTCTTAGTCCAAAGGTGGAATGCAGTCCTGCTTCTAAGCACCAGAGAGAAGTGAAAGTATGATCATTCATCAATGCTGCTGCTTCTGTTATTGCCACAAGGTGTCGCTGTTGAAAAAGAGGTCTTGCACAGTCCTGTGGACACCTATCTAAGGTAGCAACTCACCCTGGCAGATCTGACCCTCCTTGTTGGTGCTGCAGATGTGCTCCTTGCTTGGACTTAATTTCAGCTCTCTTGTGGAACATCCTATACTCAGCTCTTTCTGAAGCACCATCCCAAGCCAGGGTAGTTGGGTCCAGGGGGGCTTTCAGCCATGTGAACTCAGCTCCTCCCATGAGCCCAGACTCCCTTTTCCTTACTGATGAATCTTTCTTTGGAGGATGACTAGCAGATTCAGGTCAGGAACATCCCAATGAAATTTCCTAATTTTAAATATCAGGGAGTTCCCGTCGTGGCTCAGTAGTTAATGAATCCGACTAGGAACCATGAGGCTGTGGTTCGATCCCTGACCTCGCTCAGTGGGTTAACGATCCGGCGTTGCCGTGAGCTGTGGTGTAGGTTGCAGATGTGGCTCGGATCCCGCGTTGCTGTGGCTCTGGCGTAGGCCGGTGGCTACAATTCCAATTCGACCCCTAGCCTGGGAACCTCCATATGCCTCGGGAGAGGCCCTAGAAATGGCAAAAAAATAAATAAATAAATAAATATCAGAGAGTAGGCTTAGGGGTTCTAGTCCCTTCCTTTCCAAAAGACCCTTGTATAATTTGTTTTAGAAAAGAAATCAGTTGAAACTCATAGTTGCCAAATCTTCTCATTTTTTGTTTTTTTTTCAGTAAAAGAATTTATTTTTATGTGAAATCTCCAGACCTTAAAAATACCACCAAGGCCTGTCAGCTACAAAAAAATAAAGCACTATTAATAAATCATTTATTTAATTCCTGTCATACAAACACATCATACTTATATATATACTTGTGTATGTGTGTACTTTTCCAAATTTAGAAATCAGGTTTTTTTCCCTTCATCAATGAGAAAGTAAAAAATGGCTCGCTGTCAGCCAGACCGTGATGTTCCAATCTGAAAATAAATGATACTCCATGCTAACAGAATACAAACTCAATCCCCACGGTGTGGGGCTCACACTGGGCCACAGTGTATCTGTGTTTCAAACACAGCAGAGAAAAAGCCATTTAGAGCCACAGAAAAAAATCGAACATTCCCCCTCCTTTGACAAAATGTGAATGATTCCTGCTTTTTTACTGCCTCCAAGATAAAATGCTTTAAGATCCCCAATGATGACCTGCCCTTGCTCCCTGACAATATCTAATCCAGAACCTGCTTCCCTAATCCCACTTTGGAATCATCCAAGTCAAAACCAAAACCTCTAAGATATCTTCTCAACCCCCATTGCCGTCCTCCACACCCCCATCCCCACCTTGTGCCTCCTCTGCGTGCATTCTCCCTTGCTGCAGCAAGACAAATACACCTACCTTTTGATTACAGGTGTGCTCCTAGTGATCTTGGATGGGGGCTTTTGGCAACAGCGCATCTTCAGCACCATCCATCCACAGCTGTCATGAAGGCTCTCAGCACCCTCAATGGCCACACCACAGCGCGTGTCGTTTGGATGGCAACGTCTCTGTGGCTTCCGTGTGTTCAATAGTCCCCAAGATCTGTTCTGTTAACATAATATCTCATCACACACTGTAACCATTTTGTTTTATTTTATTTATTTGTATCATGTATTTGCTTTATGGTAACTCTTGGCTTGTTTTCTGTCCTCCCCCCAGGACCATGAAGCTCCGTACAGGGCCAGAGACCCCCACCCTGCTCCCGACCAACAGTCTGATAACAGCTGGGTGAATGGCGAACTGAAGCAGATGGGGACTGGGAGACTGTCCATCACCTAAGGGAAGAGAACAAGAGGAATAGTGCAGGTTGCGACCCGGAGTCGATGGCACTGACCCTGGAAGGAAGCTGCAGCCTGTAAAGGAAGGGAAAGAGCAGTGCAGGCCTTGGCCAGCTGCCCACGAGCTGGGACCTCTCAGGGTCTATGAATAGCTTTCAAAGAGGGGAGCCCAGCAATGCTAAGGTCCTGGGACCAGAATAAGTGTTCTACTAATAAGGACAGCAATGTGGTTGGACCAGAGGTGACACCCAGCCCTGGGACTGAGATTTTTTTTCCTCCTCATTCCCGTCAGCACCTCTGAAATTGTTAAGACAGAGAGCATTCTGTCTTTCAACTCACAGAATTGCAAAATGCCAGCGGTCCCCACCGTCTTTGCCTGCCTAGCTATGTTTTTAGACATCCCAGAAATCCAGAGAAACTCCCGGCCTCTGCCAGCACACAGAACTTAAGAGCAATGTCGCTAACAGCTTCGTAGGTGCTGGTTCCCTAGGGAAAGAAGGCTCCTCTGTGCTGAGTTTGGAAGGGAAGACGGAGCTCTTTGGAGCTGAGACGGGTGGGATAGAATCAGACAGGGGATCTCATACCTCTCTGTTCTAGGCAAGACATGAGCTAGAATTCAAATGTAGAAAAAGAGATTATGAACCACAGATGAGAAGTTACAAAACCAGAGTTTCCATCATAGCTCAGCAGTTAACAAACCCAACTAGCATCCATGAGGACATGGGTTCGATTCCTGACCTCGCTCAGTGGGTTAAGGCTCTGGCATTGCTGTGAGCTGTGGTGTAGACCAGCAGCTACAGGTCTGATTTGACCCCTAACTTGGGAACCTCCATATGCCATGGGTGCAGCTCTAAAAAGACAAATAAATAAATAAATAAATAAATAAATAAATAAAAGTTAGGAAACCAATTGTGGGGCTTTGAGCCAGCTGCTGCTCCCCGCCCGCCTGCAGCATGCCATTCTAGAAAACAAGACAGTGGGAACACGTGGTTGCCGAGGGCTCTTTCCAAGCTGTGGATGGTCTGTGTTATGTGCTCTGGGACAAGTCACATGTGCTTTCTGATCTTCAGTTTTCCTGCCTGGAGGAAGGGAGACAGAGAGCAATAAATGCTGATTAGAGCAGTGTAGCTTCTGGGCCACACGTGGCGTTGGGCGCTGTGGATGCTGAGATCAAAGATGCTCTCCCAGTTCTCAGGAAGCCCTTCATCCGGAGATGGGACAAGAAAATAGCTCATCGTCATTGTCATAATGCTTGAGGGGCAATAAGAGGTGCTGATGGAAGGACGCTTCATCAAGATGTGACAGCCAAACCCCAAAGAATGCGTAGGCATTTCTCTGGGGAGGAACATCTGGGGCAAGAAGCATGGCGGGGAAGCGTTTTATGTCGGGGAGTACCTGTCTCACGGATGTAGGTTGGATATTTGCAGCAAAAGTCACAGGGTCCAGTGCCTGCAGGGATGGAAAGTGACATAGATGAGTGAGGGGGCAGTCGGCTAAGATCAAAGAAGATGTGGGGGAGTTCCAGCTGTGGTGCCGTGGGTTAAAGATCTGGTGTTGCTGCAGCTGTGGCATAGATCCGTGGCTTGGGAAATTCCATAAAAAATGAAATGAAATGAAGTAATGAAATAAAATAAAATAAAGGGGTGGGGATGCAGAGACAACTCATGCCCTGTGGAAAGAGAGAGATTACTCAGTTCCCATCGAAGGCCCCTGGTAAGAATTAGCCCAGTGCCTGACTTTTCAGGAGGGAACAAAAATCTGAATTTTTAGCAGAAAGTCATCTAATTTGTAAATATCAGCTCCAGTGTGCCAGACAGGTAAGACAGGCTAGACAAAACTCTTGGCTCCTCAATTTGCAACCTCTGAGCAAAGTAGTCTCTGAGGACCCTCCCAGCAATTCGTTCCTAAAAAGGCAGGCATCTTAGGGATTGAGAGTGTGGGTTAGGGAGCTGAGAGGAGCTTAGTTCAAATCTTGGCACTGGCTCTAACCAGCTAAGTCACATAGTTTATGAATGTCACTGCCTGGAGTTGGGGGCAGGGACACTGTGGCCAGGCCACACCAGGCCCAGCATCGGTGAACCAGTTTTCCACTCCGCTGCCCCTGACCCTGCAAGTGGTGGGGGGCGGGGCGGGGAGCTGCATGGTTTCCTGGTGGGCTCAGGTCTCTGCAGGGCCAGGGAGTCTGGGAGGCCTGCAAGGGACCTGCAGCCTCCATGGATTTATTGCAGGCAGGTGCAGCTTAGAGGTAGATCCAGTTGCTGTCTGGAGATGGGGCCCCATGGAAAGACCTAGACAGATGTCTAGGTCAGGGAGGGGAGGTTCAAAACTTCCTTGCTTGGCCATTATGATATTGTGATTTATAATAAGAAAAAATATATATTATATATACACATACATATATATACACACATACATAGATATGGTCTCTCTCTATATATATATATTATAAATAATATGGTCTTTATCCCCATTTCTGGCACAGAACTTTAAAACCCTTGGAATTTCCTAAGCATTAAAAGCAATAAAAGTGTGTTGGAGTTCCCGTTGTGGCTCAACGGTTAACGAATCTGACTAGGAAGCATGAGGTTGTGGGTTCGATCCCTGGCCTTGCTCAGTGGGTTAAGGATCTGGCATTGCTGTGGTGCCTACTGAACCCCTAGCCTGGGAACCCCCACATGCTGCACGTGGGGCCCTAAAAAAAAAAAGAAAAAAAAGTGTCTTGATATTTGTAACAAACCTCTTTCAACCATACCTGAATTTATGTTAATAAGGTGACTAGTGGAAAGCCCCTAAGGTGGGGGGGGGCTGGTTGCCAGGGGAACAAACCACGTGATTAAAGGTTGGAACTTTCAGTCCTGCCCACATCCGGGAAAGGAAGATAAATCAGAGGTTGAATCAACCTCCTAGGGCCAAAGATTTAATCAATCTTGCCTATGTAATGAGGGTTTTATAAAGGATGGAGTTTGTAGAGCTTCTGGGTTGGTTGAACTGGTGCATTTGGAGAGGATGTGGAAACTCCGCCCCCTTTCCCTACACATCTCTTCCATCTTGGCTGTTAACTGGTGGTCTAGAAAGCAAAATGTTTCTTCTGAGCTCTGAGCCACTCTAGGAATTTAATCAAACCCAAGGAGGGGTGGTCCGTTGGAAGCAGAGGTGAGACTCTGCACTTGTGATTGGCATCTGAGGTGGGGCAGGGGGACAGTCTTGTAGGACTGATATAGGACCTGGTGCCATCTCCAGGTAGATAGGGTGAGAACTGAGTTGAATTATAGCACCTCCAGCTGGTATTGAAACTGACAACACTTATGACTTGAACCTATCCAGAACTCAGACTGGGACTTGTACCAATGGTTTTTATTTATTTATTTATTTATTTATTTTTGTCTTTTTGCCATTTCTAGGGCTGCTCCAGTGGCATATGGAGGTTCCCAGGCTAGGGGTCGAATTGGAGCTGTAGCCACCGGCCTACGCCAGAGCCACAGCAATGTGGGATCTGAGCAATGTGGGATCCCACAGCAATGTGGGATCTACACCCCAGCTCACTGGCAATGCCGGATCCTTAACCCACTGAGCAAGGCCAGGGATCGAACCTGCAACTTCATGGTTTCTAGTCGGATTCGCTAACCACTGAGCCACGACAGGAACTCCTCTCACCAATGGTTTTTAAATTCGCATCACTCACCTGGTGTCTGGACTTACTGAGGTTCAGGTTCTTTGTGCCTCAGCGCAGAAGGAATTCAGTGAGAGACAAAGTGATAGGCAAGAAATAGATTTATTAAGATGAGATGCTTGTGAGAGATTCAAGTGGGCAGGCAAGGAGGCTTTTTCCCAAGAATTATGTGGGCTACAGTTTTATAATCCAAGGGAGGGCAATGGGGGTGGAAAAGACCGCCCCTCCCTCTTTCTCCCAGTAGTTGCTCCTCCTTGGTATCCAGTAAGAGAGTATTTGACCCTATAAGGTCAAACTAGGACTGTCGAGGTGCTTATTCAAATTAACAGAAGGGCAGTCCTCCCACTCCTGCCCTAGATCGGCTGAATGCAGGCCTCACCCTGTTCCCCACCCAATGACCTGAGGCCTATCTCATGCCTCCACTAGTCAAGCAAGCCTGCCTTTTTTTTTTTTTTCTTCTTCTTCTTCTTCTTCTTTTTATGGCTGCACCCATGGCATACGGAAGTTCCCGGGCTAGGGGTCAATCAGAGCTACAGCTGCTGGCCTACTCCACAGCCACAGCAATGCCAGATCTGAGCCCCATCTGCAACCTACACCACAGCTCACAGCAACGCCAGATCCCTGACCCGCTGAACGAGGCCAGGGATTGAACCTGCATCCTCATGGATACTAGTAGGATTTGTTTCCGCTGTGCCACAACGGGCACTCCCAAGCCTGCCTCATTCTGATGGCCCTCCCGAATGATCACCAACCCATGGTGATCTCCTAAATCTCCTCAGTGGCCCCTCTCCATCCGTGGTCCCCCAGTGGGACCCCCATAACCACCCATGCAACTATCCTACTCCATCTCTATCAGCATCAGAATTGCTTGGTGGTTTTGGAAGAAAATACACATGGTAGCCACAAGGGTGAATAGGAGTGGAGGAGATGGGAAGGGGTGGGATTTCCCTCCAAATCCTCTTGACATTGGACACTTCTGCTCTGTCCTCCTCTCCCATCCCCTGGTCTCTCAGTCCCCATAATCTTATGCCTCTACCCTCCTCAGCCCTCCCAAGATTTCCTGTCCTCCAGCTCCAATTTCCATGTAGTCTTAGGCAAAGCACATTCACTTTTTCCAGAGTCTCCACACCCAAGATCAGTATGACCTTCACGCATCTGAAAGGTCATTACACTGAGTACATGCTTAGTAAACAGATAGGTCTCCCAGCTACCAAGGAGATGGGGTTGAGGAGAGGTTAGAAGTATTTTTTTGTATATAGTAATAATAAAACTCCTAGCATGAGAGCACATTGCTTGGAGTTATAAAATATTTATGTCATTAATACTATTAAGAAATCATAATAGTGAACATCTGTTGCATATTTACACAGTACCAAGCAGCCCCCTAAAAGCTTTACCTACAATATCTTCATGTTTACAATGAGCCCGTGGAGCAGACACTACCTCTTCTCTGCCACAGACCAGGAAACCAAGACTCGGGGTGGTTGGGTGATTTTTCAAGGTCACACACTTACTAAGTGGATTTGCATCCAGATCTGCTGGACGCCAGAGCCAGGGGTCTGAACCACTGACGCCAGCAGGAGGAAACCCGATCTGAGAGCCTAGGTGCTCAGTCATTGTAATAGACAAGAGGTGGCTTCAAAAGAGTGAGAAAAATGGTAGAAATACCCTGGAATGAACTTACAGGCAAGCAGGCAAGGCCAGTGCAGTTTAGCAAAGCTCAACCAAGAAGGAAAGCTGGGATAAGGGAGCACAACTCATGTTCTTGAGGTTTTAACGTTGATGCTCCTCAAATTACACCATTAATTTGTTCAAATGCCAGTAAAAATCCCAATAGTGCTTGAAAGAAGATCTTGGCAAATTAATTAAAATTAATTTTGAAGAAAAGACTACTTAAGGGTAGCCAAGAAAATGTTCAAGAAATGGAAGAAGAAGGGGAGCTCAGGCTATGCATTTCTTCTTCCAGTGGATATTTATTGGGCACCTCTTACATACCAGGTGCTTGAAGATACAGACCATCTCTGTCCTTAAGAAGCTGACCGTCTAGTGGATACTAAAACATGCCCTAGAACTAGGTGCATGCAAATGGTGTGGCTCTGGGGCAGAAGCAGACAGGAACAGTGAGGGTCCAGACAGAGGCTCTTGAAAGCAGGGGGTCAGATATTTAATCTGGAAGATGTGTATTGACGGCTCTGAATGTGCTGCATCATTGCATCTCCCAGCAGTCCTGTTAATCAGGAAACTGATGATCCTCTCTTTACCCAGGAGGAGACATAAGTCCCGAGATCTCGACCTGCTCAAGGTCACACAGCCAGCAAGTAGCAGAGCAGGGCCCCAAATCCAAGCCTGTCCAATGCCAATGTCCCTGTTTGGAGGCCCTACAGACAGTGATGTGTTAGGATGTCAAGACATCTCAGATCAGTAGGAAAGGGTGGCTTAATCAATCAACTGTGCTGGAATAATTGAGAGATGATTAACTTGATTTTAAAAACAAATTTTAAATGGATTAGACTTTTTTTTTTTTTTTGGCTCTGCCCACAACATGAAGAAGTTCCCAAGCCAAAAACCTGCACCATAGCAGTGACCCAAGCTGCTGCAGTGACAATACCAGTCCTTAACTCACTGAGCCACAAGGGAACTCCTGGACTAGATATTTAAATGTAAGGCAAAAATCATAAAAGCAATAGAGAAAATAAAGGGAAGTGGATCAGATATTTAAATGTAGGACCAAAGCCAGGGAAATAATTAGAGAAAATAAAGAGGAAAAAAGGTTTATAATTTTGACTTGAAAAAGGTGTTTCCCAGGGTGACATGAGGGTCTGTAATGATAAAAGATGGACAGATGTAACCCCACTGTGATTTGAAACTTCTTCATAGCACAGTGCACGGAGACAAAGAACAAAATAGAAGATTTATTCACAACATACGTGATAGACAATGCTTGAGATTCAAGGAGCTCTTGGAAGTCCATAGGAAGAGAAAAACCCCTAATAGAAAAACGGGCAAAGGACAGGAGCAGGCAACTCTGGAAGCAGAGAGAATCAGAGAGTGTTGGGCTGGTTGCTTGCTCCACACACGTCCCCTTCCATATAACAGAAAGTCATTGGGAATTAATGAGGCTCAATCTACATACACATGACAAAAGTGCAGGAAATTAACTGTGATAGTTTAAACTATACTTTAAAACTATATTAAAAAACATTTAATTTATGGTGTGTGTGTGTTTAGGATTCACACTGCCTGGGTTGGAATCCTGGCTCTGATATTATTAGTCATACAGCTTTGGGAAAATTACTTAATCTCAGTTTCCTTATCTGTCAAATGAGGAATAGTGGTATCATCTTCAAGAGGTTGTCCTCTGAGTATTAAAACCTGTATTATCGGAGTTCCCATTGTGGCTCAGTGGTTAACGAATCCGACTAGGAACCATGAGGTTGCAGGTTCAATCCCTGGCCTCACTCAGTGGGTTAAGGATCCGGCGTTGCCAGTGAGCTGTGGTGTAGGTCATAGACGTGGCTCGGATCCCTCATTGCTGTGGTTGTGGTGTAGGCCAGTGGCTACAGCTCTGATTAGATCCCTATCCTGGGAACCTCCATATGCTGCCGCTGCAGCCCTAAAAAGACCAAAAAAGAAAAAAAAAAAACAACCAACTGCATTATCTTGGAACAGTGCTAGGAACACACTAAATGCTCAGTAACTGGGAGCTATCATCATCATTCACAGAGAAAAGAAGCAAAACAAACAAACAAACAAAAAACCCCAAACCTAGAAGAATACACATCAAATTGTTAGTGTCCACTCCTCTGAGAGAAGGGACGGGGGTGGGATACTATCAGCCTTCAGGCACATCTACGTTAATTAAAATTGTCATAATGAATATGTTTTCTTTGGAAACTAAAAGAAAGCAACAAGGAAGCTTTCTCCTCTGAGTGGAGAATAAAGAAGGAGAAGATAGTGGAAACGATGGGAGGAGAGAAGCAGAGACCCCTCCTGGTCCCCAGAGGGTGAGCAGTGAAGGAAGTGGCTGTAGGGAGTGGGGAGAAGTGGCATTCAGCTCCCCACGAGGCAAGATGGGGATTTGCTTGTGAAGCTGCTCCGTGTTCTTACCAAAAAAAAAAAAAAAAAAAAGCTTTTTTTTTTTTTTTTTTAACTTAGACTAGTTCAAATAGCTTTTTTTCCTGGTAACCAAAAAATCCTGATCAAAACAAGAGGCTGATGACATAAGAAAATAGACTCAACCATACAGAGAAACAAAAAATAGCCAACTAGAACACAGAGTGATCCATTTTCACCTATCATATTGAAAAATATTTAACAGATTGTTAAATGCTCAGTGTTGGGGGGGAGGGGCAGAGTCAATATTCACACATGGCTGCCACTGAAAGTATACATTTGGCCAACCTTTGAAAGAACACTTATCCAGGAATCTATTTGTTCTTAGATCTAGAGATTCCACCTTGGAGAATTTTCCCAAGGATAACTTGGATCACGTCAAGAAGATGCAAGTTCAAGGGTGATGATATTGATGGTATTGGTGAGAAAAGCTAGAAACAAACTAGGTGTTCACTTGTAGGAGAATCATTAAATAAATGAGGTACCATAACCTAATGGATCTCTAGCTCCTGATAATCACGCTATTGTTTAATGTGTGACGGGACATATACCTGGTGGGACCCAAAACTTGCTTTTAACCAATAGAACACCTCAACCTTGAGTGGATATGACTCTGTGATTGTCTTACTGAAGATCTCAACTTCTGTTTTGTTAGCAGATTCTCTGCCTTGTGGCTTTGATGAAGCAACCGGCTGAGTTGGGGGCCACCAAATGGCAAGCAATGGAGCGTAGCTTCTGGCCAACAGTCATCGAGGAACTCAGGCCATCAACCTCAAGGGGACTGAATCCAGTTAACAACTCTATAAGTAAACTTGAAAGCCAATCCTTCCCCACTTAAGCCTTCACAGGAGTTTGGGGTTGGTAGATGCAAACTATTATATTTAGAATGGATAAGCAACAAGGTCCTACTGTACAGCACAGGGAACTATATCCAATCTCTTGGGATAGACCATGACAGAAGAGAGTATGAGAAAAAGAATGTATATATATATGTATGACTGGGTCACTATGCTGTACGGCAGAAATTGGCACAATGCTGTAAATCAACTATACTCTAAAAACAAGCCAAAAAAAAAAAAATCCAATCTAGCTGATACCTTGGTTACAGTCTCGAAAGAGACTCTGAAAGGAGGACCCAGCTAAGCTGCACCCAGACTCTTGACTCATATAAACTGTGAGATAACAAATGTGTGTTGTTTTGAGCCACTAGGTTTGTGGTAATTTGTTTTGTAGCCATAGATACAGAAGCCATGTTCAGAAGAAGGTACCTTTGATCTATCTACATAAATATTGAGAAATGTCCATGCTACATTTGTGTTTAAAAAAAAAAACTAGGTGTCAAAATAATAAATGTGATATGATCCCACTTTTACAAATAAATGTCTAAAAATATTTTTATGAATAGCTAAGGCTCTGGAATGAGATATAGATCAAACTATTTATAAGTGTCTCCCTGGAGGGAATAAGATTTCGGGAAATTCACTTAACCCATATGGTTTGAATTTTTCAACAAACTTTATTGCCTTGAGACTCAAAATGTAATGATGAAAGTATTTCCATTTAGAAGATACAATAATACTATTCGGTTAAAAGATCAAAGAACTCAGAGTTCCTGCTGTGGCTCAGTGGTTAAGGACCTGGCATTGCCACGAGCTGTAGTGTAGGTCGAAGACTCAGTTCGGATCCCGCGTTGCTGTGGCTGTGGTGTAGGCCAGCAGCTGCAGCTCCAACTTGACCCGCTAGCCAGGGAAATTCCAAATGGCTTGGGTGTGGTCCTAAAAAGCAAAAAAAACAAACAAAAAAAAAAATCAAAGAACTTAATAAAATATTTCGTCATTTGTGGGAGATGATGCTTCATGGCCAATCCAACACTCCCATTCCCAGCCCTCTTCTTGGCCTGCCATGCACATAGAGGCTGGAAGTGTGACCGTGTCACTTGGCAAGTCTCCTTGTAGGCAGGGGTAGCCACATGGCAGGTCTGGGCAAATGAGACAGAAGCAGAAGTCCAAAAGAGAGACAAATGTCACTGGCTCCCTCCAGGCTCCCTTTCTGCCTGCCCCCACAGAGCACCCCCTGCTAGGAAGAGGCCATTAGAAAACCATGTGGCATGGGTTATAAAAGCAAAGGTTCGTCAAGCAAAAAAGGCTCGAAGGAGAGCCATGGGATCCAGGCTGGGAACTTGAGGCTGAACGTCCAGAGTAAGTAATACCTAAGCTTGGCAGGGGAGCAGATGGAGAGGAGAAAGTCAGAGTGGCTCCACAGAGGAACACGGAGTCACCATATTCTCAAAGAACAGCACATTGAGGATGGCATCATATTTTCTGCACATGCTTGTGTTTCCTCCCTGAAGCCAGATGTGTTCAGCTGTAAATCATAAAAACCCTGACTCACAGGGGGTGTTTCATTATTGCACAAGTGAAAAGTCTTTCTGGAGCTGTTCCAGGAGACCCTCCAGCACGTGGGTTCTGAGTCTGTTTCTTTTCTTTTTTTTTCTTTCTTCTTTTTTTTTTTTTTAACTTTTTAGGGCCTCACATTCAGCATATGGAATATCCTAGGCTGGGGTTGAATCAGAGCTGTAGCTGCCAGCCTACAACACAGCCACAGCAATGCAGGATCGGAGCTGAATCTGTGACCTACACCACAGCTCATGGCAATGCTGGATCCCCCACGCAGTGAGTGAGGCCAGAGATTGAACCCCAGTGAGTGAGGCCAGGGATCGAACCCGCATTCTCATGGATACTGGTCAGATTTGCTTCCACTGTACCACCACAGGAACTCCCCTGAGTCTGTTTCTTTCAAGGATTTTTGGTTTCCCCCCTCATGGTCACAACATGGCTGCCTCAGCTCCACAGTCCAGAGAAGGAAGTAGCAGAACAGGCAGGCAGGGCAGCAGGAAGAGATGTGGCTTCTGTCCCTCTTTCTTGTTACAGGAGGGAAATTCGCCCCCCTCCCCCAGCAATCCCCGTGCTCTAAAGATTTCCCCTGTGTCTCATTGGCCAAAGTGGTCAAATGACAATCTCTATCTGTACTGGAGGCAGGCAGAGCAAGTCTTTGACTTTCCAGCCTTTAAGATGGGTGAAGGGAGGACAAAGGCAGGGGAAATCACTGTGGTAGACCACGGCCATGCTCTCTGCCCTTGTTTGGTCCAGGGATAAACTGCCCAAGACTTCTTAAGCTGGGTCCCAGACTTAGCTCCAAATGCCTTGCTTCCCAGCTCTGACCCAGCCAGGCTCTCTGGGGATCAGCCCAACAGCATTCCCAGACCTGGCTTTTCCTTTGTTCCAGGACATTGTCTTCTTACCGGAGTACCCAGCTCTGGGATGCCTGTGTCCATTAACACTTCCTCCAGCTGCTTTAAATATCTTCTCCCATCCTTGCTTCAGGACATGGCTAGTAGCTCCTATTCTGTCCATTAGTTCCGGTTCCCCAGAGAACAGAACCAAGAGAATGTGGAGAGAGAGAAAGAGAATTATTTTAAGGAACTGGCTCATGCCATGATGGAGGCTGACAAGTTCAAAAGCGACAGAGTGGGCTGGCTGGCTGGACACCCAGGCTGAATGCATCCTCTCCTACCCTGGATTCCCATGGTCAGTTTGTGTGTGTGTCTCTCTCCCTTTTTTTTTTTTTCTTTTTAAGGCCGCATTCGCAGCATATGGAGGTTCTGATGCTAGGGGTCCAATGAGAGCTACAGCTGCTGGCCTACACCACAGTCACAGTAACACCAGAGCCAAGCCACAACTGCAACCTACACCACAGCTCACAGCAACACTGGATCCTTAACCCACTGAGTGAGGCCAGGGATCGAACTGGCAGCCTCATGGTTCCTCGTTGGATTCATTTCCACTGAGCCATGGTGGGAACTCCTCTGATGGAACGGTCTCTTTTGCTAGAGGAATGGGCTAGGGGAGAAGATTGGTTAAGAGCCGGGACTTTGGGGATGGCCAAGTGAATCCCTCAGCGAGCTGCAGGATATTGGAAAAAACTCTGACTTTCTGAGCCTTGGTTTCCTCACCCGCAATGTGGGGGAAATCACAGTATTGACCTCACAAGCGAGAATTATTGGAGATGATGTGTTACACAAAGAACATAGCATCATATACAGAAGATGGTAGATACTCAACATATTGTGTTTCTTCCTATCTAGTGTGCTAGAACAGAGGCATCTTGCAATCTTTTAAAGGCGCCGGGGAAATAGCCAAGTCCGGGCTCCTAGGAGTAGCATCTGTCTGGGGACTCCCAGCCCAGAGACCTCTCCAACGCCTCTCTCAAGACTCAGAGCACATGATGGCCAGGAAATTCTGCACCTGTCCACACATTCTAACCACCGTCTTGGGGGCCCTATTACAAACCCGGAGCCATCCCAGAGCTCAGGACAGAGACAAGAAATAACTGATGACAAAAACCAGTGGGTTTCTTTAGAATTTTCCTCAGTCCGCATCGTTAAATGTTATCACTCTGCCATGTCATTCATTATCTTAATTGTTGTAATCTTTTTTTCTTTTCAATTTTGAGCTGTCAGACTTGGCAGAGATTACTCATCCAAGAGAAAGCTTTTTTTCTTTTTCTTTTTTTTTTCTCTTTTCTTATTTTGGTCAGATAGTGGTTTGGGTTTCCTCAGAATGAGAAGCTTCATCTGGCTTCCTTTGAAAAATGGTTCTTCTATATTCAGAGCAAGGAGGAATTTGAGGCCATCAGATCCCAAAGCCCTCTTGCAAGGTGGGGGGTGCCTATTAGTAACAATGGTGACTTCCTATACGATCAACCTGCTCAGTGTCCAAAAGGCTTCAGATTTTCAGTAAAGAACTGGAAACCTTTGGAGCTGGAAGGGGTTGTGAACATCAACCCAAGCTGCTAAGTGGCCAACCACGAATTGCCTCACTTTATGATCTATGAAGGCTATCACTTCCCTCTTAAAACCCTTCAGTGGCTCATTTCATTGAGGATGAAATCCTCAAGCCTCACATGGCCTTGCACCAGTATTACCATCTCCAACCATGCACCCTCTTTCTCCTAGACTCTGCTGTGATGAATCCCTACGTGTTCCTTACCAAGGCCCAGCTTGTCCCTACCTTGGGGCATTGGCACCTGCTGCTCTTTCTCCATGGGACTCTTATCCCCCTTATCTTCATATTCCTGGCTCAGCTCAAATGTCACACGCTCAGAAAAACTTTCTCCAACTGTCTTAAACAAAGTGCCACCCCCAGTCACGCTCAGTTACATTACCCTGCTTTGCTTTTCTCATAGCGATTCTCTTTAGCTAAAAGTATCCAGCTTGTTCATTGTCTTTTTACTTCTTCTAGCAAGTCAGATCCTTGAATATCTTGTTCATCGCTCTATCCCAGAGTTCACCCAGGGCCTGACACATAGTAGGTCCAAAATCATGTGTTGAATGAATGAACGAATTTAATGTCCATTTCTTTTTTCATGGGAGCCTTATCCAAACTCTTTGAGGCAGACATTACCATTATGTTTATTTAATGGTTAGCTGACGTGGTTGAAATAAAGACATTTTCACAGATAGCCAAGAAAAGCATGGGTGACTCTTCAGTTAAAGGTCATAAAATTAATGTTTACTAAACAATTAACTTCAGTTTTGTAAACCATCAAGTCATAATCCTGAGATCATTATAACAGAAGTACAAGACTGTTTCTGGGATTTCCCGTTGTGGCTCAGCGGGTTGAGAATTCAACATCATGTCCACCAGAATGCAGGTTCCATCCCTGGCCTCGCTCATTGGGTTAAGGATCTGGCATTGCCACAAGCTGCAGAGTAGGTCATAGATGGGTCTCAGATCTGGTGTTGTCATGGCTGTGGTGTAGACCACAGCTGCAGCTCCAATTTGACCCCTAACCCAGGATCTTCCATATGCTGCAGGTGCAGGCTTAAAATGGAAAAAAAAAAAAAAAAAAAAAAAAGAAAAAGAAAAGAAAAGAAAAAAAAGAAAGAAAGAAAATAATGTTTCTGAATGTTTGTAATCTGTATCAAGGATTAAGTGTCCTACGGTGGATTTTTGAAAGTTTTTTTTTTTTTTTTGTCTTTTGTCTTTTGTTGTTGTTGCTATTTCTTGGGCCGCTCCCGCGGCATATGGAGGTTCCCAGGCTAGGGGTTGAATCGGAGCTGTAGCCTCCGGCCTACGCCAGAGCCACAGCAACGCAGGATCCGAGCCGCACCTGCAACCTACACCACAGCTCACGGCAACGCCGGATCATTAACCCACTGAGCAAGGGCAGGGACCGAACCCGCAACCTCATGGTTCCTAGTCGGATTCATTAACCACTGTGCCACGACGGGAACTCCTAAAAGATTTTTTTAAAGAATATTTTTCCACCGAACCACAACGGGAATGTCTGAAGGATTTTATTTAGACTATGCATGAATTAATATATGTAGATTAATGAAACTGAATGGTTTTTAATTTTTTTAAGACCATTTCCTAAAAGGGCTTAGGGATGCAGAAGGGGTTTCCCAAGGCCCCTTATTTAGCTATTCATTGATTTGTTAAAAAACCACTCCAGAGCTCACTGGCTTAAAAAAAAAACAAGCATGTGTCATTTCTCTCTCAGTTCTGTGGGTTGACTGCGTAGTTCTCCTGTGGGGCTTGCCCGAGCTCGCCGATATAGCTGTAAGAGCTGCGCCAGCTGCCCTTCTGTCTCCACGTGGCCCTTCAGATGTCTTCACAGCCTGGTGGTCTCTGGGCATTACCCCGAGAGAGTAAAAGCTGAAGCTTCAAAGCCTTTTAAGCCCTAGCCTCAAAAATGGCACAGCATCACTTTTATTGTGTTCTACCCATCAAAGCAAGCCAGGAGGCAGGCCTGGACTAGGGGAAGGGACATAGACTCCACTCTCACAGGGAGGGGTTCTGTCGCATTGCAAAGGAGCCAAAGCCATACTGTGGCCATCTCTGAAAATCAGTCACAGATAGTAAGTGCTGGAAGCAGCTTGACTGACTTCTGCCTCAGCAAGGAAGACCATGGGACCCTGACTACCTGTGACTCTGGAAATACAAATGGCCTAATTTAAATCTACCTCTCACTCACATTATATGCCCACAGGGGGCTGGAAGGGCTTCTGAGACTGTACCCTGGGACCCAGAGTAAGGGACCCACCTCTTCCTGGACATCTCCTGAATAAAACCAGTCTTATGACAGACAGGAAAGGGATATGACAAGGACTCACTGGCCCAGAACCTCTGCCTAGAAGTGCCACAAATCAGAGTACCTGTCATGGCTCACTGGGTTAAGGACCTGAGGTTGTCTCTGTGAGGATTAGGTTCCATCCCTGGCCCTGCTCTGTGGGTTAAGGATACTGTGTGGCTGTGGCTGTGGCATAGGTTGACGACGTGGCTCCGATTTGACCCCTAGCCTGGAAACTTCCATATGCTGCAGGTTCAGCCATAAAAAGAAAAAAAAAAAAAGTCACCAATCACATCCACAAATCCAGCAGTGGCCAAACAGGTCAGAGACAATTTTTCTCTCTCTCTCTCTGGGAGGGACACTGAATATGAGTGGACAATAACCTCATCCACATGGAACCCATCTCCTCTCTTTGACAGAGCCAAAACATCCTTCACAGAGACCAAATCTGTCTTATTCTATTTCTATTATTGGTCCAAGTGCCGCTATCTCCTCTGCTCCCTCTGCCCCCAGAGCCCTGCAGGGAGGCAAAGGTCACTGGGGGCCTTCTCTTCCCCAGGAAACACATCCCAGCTCTTCCAGCCACCCAGCGTGAAAACCTACTACAGCCTGCCTGCTCACAGGATCAAGCCCAACGTCCTGCCTGTGTCCTTATAAGCCCTCCACGGTCTGATTCCTGCCAGCCTGGGAGTCCGCATTCCCTGAATGCCCCAGGCTGTTTGATGGCCTGTGTCTGTCTCCACTCTGCTTCCTCTGCCTCAATGGCCCTTCAGCTGCTCTTCACCTTGTCAAATGTTTGCCTTTGAAGATCTGCCTCCAAAACCATTCCTCTCTGAAGACCATTTTCATTACCCTTGGCAGGGTTGACCAACTTTTCCTTTTTCTAAACCCTGTCATGGTAGCATCTATGCATTCACTCACTTGGCCAGCACTTTTTTGAGCCTTTATTACTGCTCCAAGCTCTGGTAAACACAGGGAATAAGACAAACAAGATTCCTCCTCCTTCACTCATTCCATTCTGGTGAGCAAAAGCAGATAATAAGCATGTAAACAAATGTATAGGAGTTCCCGTCGTGGCGCAGCAGAAACAAATCTGACTAGGAACCGTGAGGTTGCAGGTTTGATCCCTGGCCTCCCTCAGTGGGTTAAGGTGAGCTGTGAGCTGAGGGGTCGGTTGCAGATGCGGCTCAGATCTGGCATTGCTGTGGCTCTGTCATAGGCTGGAGGCAACAGCTCTGATTCAACCCCTAACCTAGGAACCTCCATATCTCACACACGGCCCTTAAAAAAAAAAAAAGTATAAACAAAATAACTGGATAATGATAGGTGTCTTCACTATAGTAAAACAAAAGGTAGGGGTGAGAGGAAAAACACTGTGGCAAGGAGGTGACTGCTTTAGGTGGAATGATCAGGCCTCGTGGCCTCTCTGACATCTGAGCAGACAAGGGAAGATGAGGGGGAAGAGTATTCTGGGCAAAGGGAAGAGCCAGTGTAAATGGCCTGTGGTGTGGTCCAGCTTGGTCTGTTCCCAGCATAAGGAGGAAACTGCTGAGGCTGAGGCACACGGAGGAAGGTGGAGAGTGGTGAGACATGAGATCAGAGAGGTGGGCTGTGGCCAGATCATGTTGATGATGATAAGGCTCTTGGATTTTATTCTAACTACAACAGGAAGTGATGGAAGGGTTTTCAGCAGGGGAGTAGAGAGGTGTGATCTGATTCACACTTTTTAGAGATGACCCATGTTGTTTTGTGAATGGCTGGTGAACAAGACTGGAGTCCCCAGGACAAGTCTGGAGGCTCTTGTTGTCCTCCCAAGATGCTGGTGACCTTGTTGCATGGCCTCCCCCCAAAAGCTGTGACCTTGGAGCTCTAGAGAACTGTGACTTTAGTCTCTGCATCTCAGTACATATGGAGCACAGGGTGAACCCAGAGTGACAGATTGCCTTAGGGTGATGTGTCAGTCATCAATAGCACGTGCCTAAAACAGACCCAGGGGAACCAGCTCCCTTTCCCTCTCTTTTCCCAAGTTTCTGTAGGAACCCCCAGAACCCCGTCCCCCATGTATCAGGTTCCCCAGGTACCCAGGGACAGCCCATCTGACCACCTGCCTCTCTTACCCAGGGTTAGCCACCCAGACTCAGCACAATGCCCTGGCCATCCCGCCCTCCCAGGGTGCCCCCTGCAGCTGAGGTTGGCAGGGCTATTAGCACAGCAGCCTTGACATCTGATATTTAAGAGAGAGTGTCTCCCATCTGAGCCTCCATTTTCTCATCTGGAAGTGGGCTTCGCTTTCCTTACCCTCCAAAGCCCCCTTTCCCCAGACTCTCTTACCTGCCTCTTCTCTCTCAGTTCATTCCTTCCTTCCACTAGAACAAATCCACCCTGGGCTTTTCTTTTTTTGTCCTTTTTAGGGTCGCACCCAGGGCATATGGAGGTTCCCAGGCTAGGGGTCAAATCGGAGCTGTAGCTGCTGGCCTACACCATGGCCGCTGCAATGCGGGATCCTTAACCCACTGAGCAAGGTCAGGGATCGAACCGGCGCCCTCATGGATACTAGTTAGGTTTGTTAGCGCTGCGCCACCATGGGAACTCCTGCCGCTGGGCTTTTCTGGAAGTCCCCTCGCACTCAGCTAGTAGCTAACAGCTGGACGCTGGATCCCAAGCCAGGCAATGGTGTTGGGGGGCGGGAGAGGAGGGTGTGGGCGACAGGCAGGGAGAGGGAAAAAGTGAGAGAAAGAGGGGGCAGTTGTGACAGAAAGAAAGACGCAGGGGGACATGTCAGAGCCAGAGAGAGGAGGAAAGAAGGTCCGGCAGAAAGAAAAAGAGAAAGTGTGGGAGAGTGTGGGAGAGAGTGTGGAGAGGGAGAAAAGCCAAGGCCAAGAATGTGAGTGTGTGCGCGTCGCGCGCGGAGTGGGGGAAAGAGAGGAGGGAGCGAGGGAGCGAAAGAGCCTTGGAGAGGGAAGGAAGAGAAGCAGCGGCCCGGAGCCAGGAGGAGCGAGTTGGGGGCGGAGACGAGGAAGTGGGCGCGAGGCGCAGGGCGCGGGCGGAGCGCGCCGCCCGCTCCATCCCTGCCCAGAGCGGAGCCGGCGCGCGCGCAGGACCTCAGCGAACCGAGCGGAGCCACCTCAGCGGCAGCAGCTCCAGGTAACGCAGCGGCCACCTCCCTGCGGCGTCTCGGCTCCGGGTGGGATCCCCGGACTAGAGCTGGCCAGGCCGCCCCTGGCGGCTGCGCTCTGTTTCCCACGGCCGTCGTGCCCCTGACCCTGGGTTCAAGCCCTCGCCCCGCCGCGCGAGGGCGGTGCTTGACCTTGGGCAAGTCTCTCCCACCAAGTTAACCTCTGGGACCCGCGGGGGCGACGCCCTGGGGGGCCCTTGCGAGCAAGGGATGCAGCGCTCATCCGTCCGCTGCGGTGCCCCTGGCGTGAGAGCGGGTGTGTGTCCCCTCCGCCCCCTTGGGGGTGGATTTGGAAAATCCACTTTCGCTGAGAAACAGCCACTGTTTTGTCCCCGAGTCTGGGCGCTGGCGTTTTCTCAGGGAGGAACAGCTTTCTGCATAAGGAAAGGCTGTAGAGCTGGAGTCGGGGAGGGGGCCTCTAGCTCTTCAGGGAGGCTTGGTCCTCCCGGGCTGCCGCCCCATGCCTGGGAGCGAGGATCTGGCAGCGCACCGCCGGGCGGGAGCATCTGGAGGGCTAGCTTCCAGGATCAGCCGGGCATGTGGCCTCGGCTTGGAAACCCAGTTCAGCCGCTTAAGTAGAGCCATTGACCTTGAGCATGGGAGCCTCAGTTTCCTCTCCTATAAAAAAGGGGCGTGCTTAGGCTGCCTTCGAGGTGGTTGTGAGGATTAGGAGGTCGGGCAGGAAAGTATTTGTGGTCGTGGTAGTCTCCAGGGGCAGCTGTCATACCCTAACTCCCTGGCAGAGTCCTGGCGCTGGTTGCCTCCTGGGAACTCATTGGTATGTGCCAGGTCCTCTCTGGTCCCCTTTGCCAGAGATGGTCAGTGGACCAGCTGGGCATGAAGCAGGGCCCAGGAGCCCCATTCCCCGGCCCAGAATCCTGAGGGTTCTTTCAGACATGAAATCTGTGAAATGACAGCTTATATCCAGTGAAGACTCTTGGCTGAATCTCTGTGAGCCTCAGTTTCCTTATTTATTATAGAAATTTATGAATTCTTCCCTATTCTTGAGATTCCTGTTACTGGAGGTGATAAAAGGCAATTTATAGACTACCTCGACTGGTATCTCTGACCCTGAAATGTGAAGAGAATTGAATAGAATGAGGACATTTCTCTTGCACCTGCCGTGTGCAGGCCTGGGACTTGATGCCTTATGTATATGGTATTGGCTGTAGTCATCACCATAATGGCGGGAAGCCAATGCCACCAAATCCCAATGTACAAATAAGAAAACCAAGGGGTCCGTGATTTCCGCAGAGACACACTGGTGGGAAGTGCCTGCACTGGGATTGGCCCCAGTTCTCCTTGACCCCAGAGTGCTTCTGACAGTACCAACCCACCGCCCAACGATGACTGTGAATGGTGTCTAGCACAGGGACTGGCACCTGGTTAGTTGGTTTCTTGTTGGCTGGTTTCTTGTTAAACATGTAACAGGAAGAGCCGCTGCATAATCACTGGAGAAAGTGAGTCCGAAGGCTCCAGTGGGGTGGCAGGGGTGCTGTGGCCAAGTGATTTCTCTCGGGGTCCAGAAGGACAGAAGGTCACTATGCAACAGCATATAGGAAGCAGACATCAGGCTGACTCACTCCAGGCCCCCAACTTCTGTTCCTTCCTCTACCACCTTGGTCCAGTTCACCTCACCACCGTTAACCTGGGCCTAGGCTGCTTCTCTGGGCTTCAAGGGCAATTTTTCTTCTGCGTCCTCCCCTGATGACCTGCAGAACTGACCCTCTCAGCTGATGTGTCTAAGGAGAAAACAAGGCCAGTGTGGTCCATCTCCACTAATGCCCCAGAGAGGGGGAAGCAGGGTTTAGGTCCCAATCCCAAGGATTTAGCTCTGCTTGGGGAGGAAATGTCTATTGATGGGAAAACCGGTGTCCCAGCTCTGTGAAAATGAGCATCCCGGCAGGCTGGAGAGGTTCCTTTTTCAAAAATATTTTAAAAGAAGAGGAGGACATCCAAACGAAATGATGAGAATATGAACCCAGGCTCTTTCAGATGGAAAGATATTCTGTCAAATCTCTTGGGACAGACTGTGATGGAAGATAATACGAGAAAAAGAATATATATGTGTATATATAGATGAACGACTGGGTCACTTTGCTGTACAGCAGAAATTGACACAACATTGTAAATCAACTATAATTTTAAAAATTGATATGCTTTTCAGCAAAAAAAGAAAAAAGAAATAATAAGATTATGAACCAAGGCTCTTACAAATGGAAAGATATTCATCAATAATCAGAGAGCGCCTAAATTGCTGACAACAGGGGATCAATTAAGTAAATTGTGGGACAGCCACATGGCTGCTGAAAATGTTTAATGGATGGAGACATGCTTCTGCATGTGCAGATCTATGGCATGGTCACAAATTGGTGGCAAGTGCTTAGAAAAAAGACTGGAAGGAAATAAGTCCAAGAATGTTAAGTGGGAGATTTATTCCCTCTGTATCACTTCTGAACTTTCTAGATTTTTATGCAAAGAGCATATACTATCATTAGTGGACATAGAACTGTCTGTCTACTAATAATAATAGACCCCACCCACTTCCACCTCCTCTTGGCCAGCGCCCAGGACAGGGCTGGCATATGGATGCTTGTCAGTAATAGGGACACCTCTGTGTTGAGGCCTGGCAGTCACCTGAGAAGGAAGAAGGAATATTAAATGGTTAATATCACTAATATCAGACATTTGTTATGCCCTCACACTTGTGATAGTCCTATAGGGCAGGTACTATCCATACCCCATCTGACAGAGAAGAGACTTAGTGTCAGATACTTTCAGCCACTTGTTCAGCATCACACAGGAGTTAAGCCCAGGCCATCTAAATTCAGAGCCCACGCTCCTAGCCAGAGTCAGGAAAGATTAGCAGGTTCCACTGGCTGACATTTTAACCTCTATCACCGAAACCCCCGGGGAAAGCCACGCATCTCTGGTTTTACACGTAAAGAAATGGCTCAGCCATGATCTCCCAAGTGCCAGGCTTTGTGCTGGCTGCCGGGGACCCAAAGATACCTAAGGTGCCCTTTCTACCCAGGTGTAGGGAGGATATTGTGTAAACAGTGTCCTCAGGGCTTTGATGGGGGGGGCGGGGGGGAGTTGTTTAGGAAACTCTGGGACCTCAGAGGACCCAGGGTGAAGGTTCCCCAGAAGAGATGCTATCTGAAATGGTTCTGGAAGGGTAAGCAGGGATCTACCAGGTGAGCAAGAGAGGTTAGAACAGTGCTTGGAAACTGGGCACAGTGTGGTGGCCCAGGGGACATGTGTCGATGTCTGGAGATATCTTTGATGGTCACGACTGGGGTGAGGGGTGTGCTGACATCTAGTGGGTAGAGGGCAGGGATGCTGGGAGACATCCTGCAATGCACAGGACAGCCCCCACGAAGAAGAATTAACCTGTCCAAAACAGCAGTGGTGCTGCGTTGAGGAACCCTGGGCCAGAGGAGAAGGACATTCCTGAGCAGGGATGAGCCCGTGCAAAGCTGCCACGCATGCTTACTCAGTGCATTCTTTGAGCCTGTGATTGCACTGCTGGCCATCCGGCCTCTTGGCTGCCATTCTGCCCCCACCACCAACCAGAATAGTCTCTCTCTTTCTCTCTCTCTCTTTTTTAAACATAAAAGCTTTATAGAGATATGATTCATGCCATAAAATTCACTCGTTTAAAGCTTCCGAGTCAATTGCTTTTGGTATATTCACAGAGTTATGCAATCATCACTGCTATCTAATCCCAGAACATTTTCATCACACTGGCGGTCACTCCCTATCCAAGCCTGCCCCCCTTCCCACCAAGTCCCCTACCATCTACTTTCTGTCTCAGTAGATGTGCCTCTTCTGGACATTTCATACAAAGGGAATCCTATAGTGAATGACCTTTTGTGTCTGGCTTCTTTCACTTCACGGTATGTCCTCAAGGTTCATCCATGTCGTAGTGTGTGTGTCAGTACTTCGTTCCTTTTTATGGCCAAAATGATGCTCCATTGTATGGAGAGACCACATTTCGTGTCTCCATTCATCATGTGATGGGTATTTGGGTTTGGCTACTATGAATAATGTTGCATGGAATATCTGTATACAGGACATACATTTTCATTTTTTTGGGATATATACCTAAGAGTAGAATTATTAGGTTGTATGATAACTCTGTGTTTATTCCTTTGAGGATTTGAGGGTTTAGTCCCAGAGTGTTTTCCAGAGCAGCCGCACCATGCTACCTTCTCATCAGCAGTGTCTAAGGATTCTGGTTTCTCCACATCCTTACCAATGCTTACAATGTGACTTCAGGATTCTAGCCATCCTAGCAGGTGTGAAGTGAGATCATCGTGGTTTTGATTTGCATTCTGCGGATGGCTAATGAACCTGAACATCTTTTCAGGTGCTTATCAACCATTTGTATATCTCGTTTGCAGCACTGTCTATCCAGATCAGAGGCAGCTTTTAAAGCTTGGTTGTGTCCTTCCCTTACTTAGATTGAAATGCAGACCCCACAGAGGCGTGCAAGCCCTACACGACTGGCCTTTGCCCCTGCCTTCTATTGCATCTCCCCTCACTCTGCAAGCTGGTCCCTGTGCAAGTCCTTTGCAGAGTCGTTTCCTCTGCCCGGATCATCTTTTGCATAGCCTCAGAAAGGGCTTTGCTGTTCTCTTGATCTCCAGGGCCTTCCCTGCCCTCCCTTCCCGAGCACATCTCCAGGTTTCTTCTGATCATTCTTTTTACTATCTGCTAAGATCCAGAGGAACTGACCCTCCTCTGTGACCCTGGGCAAGTGGCTGCCCCATCTGAAAGGCAGACAGGGGCATCCTGGCTGACCGTACAGGGCCTTTCCAACTCCACCCTTCTTTGATGCTGGCTTCCCTGTGACAGCGCTGCCAGGAGGGCGCCGGCCTGGCGCCGTGGCAGTGAGAGAAAGGTGGCTGGAGCCAAGTTGGTCATGGATTGGAGCAGGCGGCAGCGTGGCTGATTACTGCCAGCCCCGTGGGGACAGTCTCCAGGAGCAGGTGGCAGCCTTGACCCAGTGCCCAGCCTCTAGGAACAGCAGGAAGAATTGTCAACAGTTCCAACAAGGACTGGACACCTTGGCCACTTTCAGCTCTGGAATCACTCACTTTTCCTGTGAGAATAAGATTCTAACCTTCAAACCTTCTCTGAGTAGGGGAGCCATTGGGTCTCTCATTCGGCCACTCAACAAACACAGGAGGGTGCCAGCTTGGTGCCACGGCCCGTGAGAGAAAAGTGGCTGGAGCCAAGTTGGTCATGGGTCAGGGCAGGCAGCGGCATGACTGGTTTATCCATCTCTCTGTGTCTTCGACACACTGCCCAGGACTAGGCATAGAGATGGATAAATATGACACCTGCCAAAGAATTCAGATGTAGTGGGACAGGCAGACAGGTAACAAGTGGCAGGACAGATGCAGCCCTGAAGCTGTGCTCAAACCTCAGAGACTGGAGAACCCACTGCCCTGGGGGAAATCAGGCAGGATCCACAGAGCTGGGTGTGAGGTGAGCAGGAGAGCAGCGGGTAGAAAGCATGGCTGGGTATTCTAGGTGGAGAAATGGGTATGCAGAGACACAGAGCTGCAATGCCTCCAGGTGTGCTCAGGGCATTCAGAATAACTAGGTTTTACCCGAGGTGCCAGGAGCAGTGGAAAGAGGCGATAGGGTTTCCAATTCCCCAGGGCTCTGAGCATAAAAAGCCTGTGATGCCAGGCTAAGGAGTTTGGACTTTGTCCTGTAGGCTGCAGGAGCCACGCGAGGATTTTTTTTTTTTTGTCTTTTTGTCTGTTTTAAGGCCATACCCGAGGCATATGGAGGTTCCCAGGCTAGGGGTCCAATAAGAGCTGTTGCTGCCGGCCTACGCCACAGCCACAGCAATGCCAGATCCAAGTCGTGTCTGTGACCTACACCACAGCCACGGCAACGCTGGATCCTTAACCCACTGAGCAAGGGCAGGGATTGAACCCACAACCTCATGGTTCCTAGTTGGATTCGTTTCCTCTGCGCCATGACAGGAACTCCTTAAGTAGTTACCTTTAACCAGTGTCCCCATTTGGGGAAATACTCCCTTTTTCTAAAGGTTTATTATATAGTTACAGTTTTTTTTTCACTTTTTTTTGGGTGGGGGGCACCAAACCCAAAACACATGGAGGTTCCCAGGCTAGGAGTCACATCTGATCTGTAGCTGCCGACCTACACCACAGCCAGAGCAATGCCAGATCCTTAACCCACTGAGTGGGGCCAGGGATCAAACCTGCATCCTTGTGGATACTAGTTGGGTTCTTAACCCTCTGAGCCACAATGGGAACTCCCCTTTTCACTTTTTGATTGGATAAACCACTGAGGTAGTTCAGAAGTACAATATGCAAAGTTGCAGAAGAAGTGGCCCCCTCCACCCTGGCCCCTTCTGCCTTGTCCCCTACTCAGAAGAGGAGGTCAGTTTTGTTATTTTGCTGTGATGGATCCTTTCAGATTTTCTTTATGCACAACCTATACTCTTCATATACAAACAAATACATATTCTTAGCCTTTGACATATTGAGAACGTATTACACACACTTCTGCATCTTTATTTTTCAGTCCCTGTAGAATTAATTCTCAAGGTTGAAAACTTTGAAGAAGGACATGTGGGAGAAGACAGTAACAAATTATAGTTATCGCCATCCAAAGAAAACCACTGATTAGTAACCATGAGGTTGCAGGTTCAACCTCTGGCCTTACTCAGTGGGTTAAGGATCCGGCATTGCCGTGAGCTGTGGTGTAGGTTGCAGACGCGGCTTGGATCTGGTGTTACTGTGGCTGTGGCACAGGGGCAGAATGAAACCTACAGTTTTGCATGTATTTGGACTTGAGTTGGGTGAGCATGTTTAGAAAGCCTGGCATCTAGACCAGAAGCCGAGAGGTATGAGTTGGTCCCCCAGGGCTGGGGGCTGGGAGAGCGTAGCCACAGGAGGAGACGAGGATGGCGTCTTGGGAAGAGAAGGGACAAGGAGGCCAGTGGGCAGTTGGAGGAAGGATGCTTCTGGGTCCAGCATGGTGCATCCCATAGAGCACTCACATCCACGGAGCCCTTTGTGAGTGACATTTGCCCAGTTAACCCCTCACAACAGTCAGATAATATGAGGACTATTGACACGTTTCATCTTCCCAGCACTGCACGTTGCGATTTTATTCCCATTTACAGGTGGGAAAATGGAGCCTTCGACAGGGTCCTGGCTCCTTTCTGCTACGTGGTGTTGACTTAGTGTGGGGCAGGCAGCCCTAGGGGTCCTGAGGCGGACTTGGGTGGTTCAAAGATCAAACAACCATGCTGTCATATAGTGAATGGATTTGGTTTTGGTTCTCCTTCAGACTTTCCTCTTTAGGTCAAAGAAAGGATCTCTAACACCTTTACAGCACAGCCTTTTTAACTAGGAGAGGGTTAGGCAGCAGTAGCTGCTTGGAGTTTAAGAACATTTGTTGTGTGTGTATGTGTTTTAAGTATAGTTGGTTTCCAGTGTCGTCCCAGTTTCTGCTGTACAGCAAAGTGATGCAGTCATATGTGTGTGTGTGTGTGTGTATCTCTCTCTCTCTCTATATATATATATACATATATATATACATACATATTCTTTTTTTCATATTCCATCATGGTCTATCCCAAGAGATTGGATATAGTTCCCTGGCTATACAGTAGGACCTCTTTGCCTATGTATTCTAAATATAAGAGTTTGCATCTATTAACCCCAAACTCCCAGTCCATGCCATTCTCTCCCCGCTTCTCCTTGGCAACCACAAGTCTGTTCTCCATGTCTATGAGTCTGTTTCTGTTTTGTAGATGGGTTCATCTCTGCCATATATTAGATCCCTCATATAAGAGATATCATCTGGTATTTGTCTTTCTCTTTCTGATTTACTTCACTTAGCATGAGAATCTCTAGTTGCATCCATGTTGCTGCAGATGACATTATTTCATTCTCTTTTATGGCTGAGTAGTATTCTATTGTGTATATGTGCCACATCTTCATAATTCATTCATCTGTCAACAGACATTTAGGTTGTTTCCATGTCTTGGCTATTGTGAATAGGGCTGCTATGAACATAGGGGTGCATGTATCTTTTTGAATTGTAGTTTTGTCCAGATATATGCTCAGTAGTGGGATTGCTGGATCATATGGAAATTCCATATTCAGCCTTCTGAGGAACCTCCATACTGTTTTCCACAGGGATTGTACCATATATTTTTTTAATTAAAAAGAATTTTTTTTGGCCATGCCTGTGGCATACAGAAGTTCCCCGGCCAGAGATTGAACCCCAAGCCACAGCAGTGACATCACTGAATCCTTAACCACTGGGCTACCAGGGAACTCCCCGGTTGTGTTTCCACTGCCTTTATTTTCAGGGTAACCTTTGAGGGAAAGTAATCCAGGTGGTTACTGTGATGATGAAACAATTCCTTTTGCAGTGCCATCACTTTAAAGAAAAATATTAAGGAGTTCCCGTCGCGGCGCAGTGGTTAACGAATCCGACTAGGAACCATGAGGTTGCGGGTTCGGTCCCTGCCCTTGCTCGGTGGGTTAATGATCCGGCGTTGCCGTGAGCTGTGGTGTAGGTTGCAGACGTGGCTCGGATCCTGCGTTGCTGTGGCTCTGGCATAGGCTGGTGGCTACAGCTCCGATTTGACCCCTAGCCTGGGAACCTCCATATGCCACGGGAGCGGCCCAAGAAATAGCAACAACAACAACCAAAAGACAAAAAAAAAATAAAAATAAAGAAAAATATTAAGTACAAAATAGAATTGGGTATTTTGTGGGTTTGGCAAAAGTCATGGAGGTGGCACATGAGTGTGTGAGGTTTGGGAAGCACGGGAGGCTTAAGACAGGGTACACTGTTGGGGACTGGAAACTGAGAGGGTTTTTCCCACTTTCGTCCAGCTTCTCTGTGTGCCTTTGCAAAACCAGGATAAAGTGCCAGGCATTTGACTTCTCTGCGCCGCCTTTGCAAAGTGGAATAACCATGACCACCTTGAAGGCTCCACTGATTCTCCTGCAGGACTCAAGATGAGGTCATGGGTATGTAGAGGGGCTGTGGAAAGTGGGGTAGGGCAGAGAGGATTACATAAGATAACCAGTGTGTGTGAATGTTCCTGGCAAGCCTTAGCTGTTTGCCGTTGATATCTTTAAGGTGACCCAGCTGGCTGCAGGACTTTTGCCTTGTACAAGCAAGCTGTACCCTGCTGGAAGGGCAACAACACCTTTCTGGAGTGAGGCTAGGGGAAAGAAGAAGAGAAGGGAAGGAAGATGCAGTGTTGGCCAGGAGGTTCTGGTGCCCGACTGGTGTGGTAGCCGCCGCGACCGATGCTGATGGTGGTGATGATGGCAATGGCGCCGATGATAATGATGATGATGATGATGATGATGATGATGATAATGGCAGTGATTATGGTGAGGGCGGTAGTAGCTATGATGATGCCTGGGATGGGGATGATGATGGTAAGGTGTCCAGGTGGAAGGCCTGAGATCTTCTGTATCACGGAGAGGCAGAAACTCAGTTCTCTGGGGCTGCTTGGAAAAAGGTCTTAGATTTGTTCTCTGGCGCTTCAGAACTTTTCAGGAGCCTACGAAAAATGTCTGCAAACTCACACACACATGCACGGAGACACAAATGCCAGATCTAAAATACCCAACATCCCCCCACCCCAAAATTGCAAGTAATAATTGTTTAATTGGCAGTCTATGACAGCTAGTCAGTGGCAGCTCATTATACCAAACAGCTAAATACAAATTCTGTTTTCTATGGAGTGTGCATATATTACAATGCATTTATTATCTAGAGGGGTAGGCCTCCAAAAGAAGGAGAGTGAAGGGACCTATAAAGGTTTTAAATGCTCGTGACCGATGGGCAAATAATTTGGAAGGTAGGAAGCCCCCCATTGTTGCAAGTATGCAAGGCAGTCAGGGATGACTGCCTCTCTGGGAAGCTGTGGAAAGGGGTTTGTGAACATCAGAGGACCACTGAGCTTTGTTTCTACCCAGAGCCCTCCTAGTTTATTATTTTGGGGGCTCATGATTCTCTCTCACCCTCTCCAGACACACACACACACACACACACACACACACACACACACACACACACACAAAGTTGCCAGAAGAAACCTTTGAAACATTCTTAGCCCATCTCCCCAGTTTTCTGCTGAGGAAAGAATCACACCAGGGACGCAAATTCAAGGTCCGCATCCCCAGCCCCGTGCCCTTTCCACCCTCCCCCTGCCCTCTGAGCAGGTTTGGCTCTGGGTTTGCTGAGATTTGAGCTCCCCCAACCCCACTCTGCAAACATTGGCAAGCCAGGGTCTCACCTTTCCCAAAAGAACCAAGGTAGAATTTTCATTTGACCCAGTCCTACCCTGAAAAGTTCCTCCCTGGGCCTTTCCCACACTTGCCAACCTGACTTGGCTGTGGGCTTTGGCCGAGTCACAAACACCGTAAACCTCAACTTTCTCATTGGTACAATGGAGATGAATAATGATGTCCATATAAGAGGGTTGCAACAGAGGAATTAAATGGGATAAAGCGTGTAAAATACTTAGAGCATTGCCCGCACTTTCAAAGCACCCTGAAATGGGATATTATATGGTTAGGATGGTTGTTTCAGTATGCATCTGCTAAAGCCAATTAAGTTTAATTGAACCCTTACAAAGTGCCTGTCAGGGAGCAAGGCCGAATAGATCCTGGTCCCCACGGTGCTTATATTCCCATGGGGAGGGAGATATAATGGACAGATAGGGAAGCAAGACAAATGCCAAGGAAAAAAAAAATGTGCTCTGCAGAAAGCCACATGAGGGGAGAGGATGGAGAGCTAAGAGAGCTGCTTCGGCTTCAAGGAGGGCTCCCTTCACACAGCGGAGATTAACTCCAAGATGCCAACGTCCACATCAGCAGCAGATCACAGACCCAAGGAGGAGGGTGTGGCACGTTCAAGACACTGGAGCAGGGCCAGTGTGGCCAGGTACCCACTGAGGTCTGAGGGTAAAGTAAGAGGTCAGAGGGGTGGGGCGCAGACCCCATGGGGCCTTGGGAGCCGAGGGGAGGGTGTAACAGGAGAGTGTGGGTGTGACAGAAACAGGAGGTTGGTGCTGGAGGTTAAAGGGAGTGCAGTGAGGTGGGTCGGGAGCAATCACAAAAGTCTAGGCAAGAGATGGCGTCAGCTTGGACTAGGACCAAGATGGCAGCAACCAAGGAAAGTAGCCGTGTCATGAGGTAAGTATTTTAGAGGCAGGATCCACTGGGTTTGCTGATGGGTTGGATGTCGGGGATGAAGGAAAGCGGACATCTAGGATGATGCCTAAATAGGTAGCCTGAGCCCCTGGTGGATGACAGGGAGGCAGAGGCTAGAAAAGAGACTCCGGGACCTTCCCTCAGCCTTCATTTATACACAATGTCCAGAAAAGGCAAATCTATGAAGCCAGAAAGCAAGTTGATGGTTGCCAAGGACCAAGGAGAAGAAGTGATTGCTTAATGGGTGTGGAATTTCCTTTTGGGGTAGTGAAAATGTTTTCAAACCAGACAGAGATGGTGGCTGCACAATTCTGTGACTGTGCTGAAGGCTATTGAATTGTCCATTTGGATTTTATGCCATGCGCCTTTCACCCAAATTAAAAAAAAAAATGAAGGAGAAATAAAGACTTTCTTAGACAAGCAATATATCACCAAGGGAATTTGTTGTCACCAGATGTGGCTTCACGTTCCCACATCAACCATTAGCAGAGGCCAGGAAAATGGTGTGGTGTCTCTCACTGATAAGAAAAAAAAAATAGTCAGTGAATGAGCTGGACTCGGTGCATGTTTTGGGCTGGAGTGGTTGGCTGTGGACACTCAGAGACTATGGAGTCAGGCCTGGTTCAAAGCCCTGCCTGCCTCTTTACCAGCTGTGTGTCCTTGGACAAGTGACTTAACCTCTCTGACTTGAGTTTCACCATCTGTCGAATGGAAATAATAATTTCTGCCTCACAGAGATATTAAGTTATCTGTAGCTGCTCAGCAAATGGAAGGGGTCAGTGTCTTGGCTTCTGGTTCAGGTCACCTTCCCTCACTGTGATGCCCAAGTCATGACACTCATCATAAGAAAATGTCTCCCTTCAGAGTTCCCATCGTGGCGCAGTGGAAACAAATCCGACTAGTATCCATGAGGTTGCGGGTTTGATCCCTGGCCTTGCTCAGTGGGTCGGGGATCTGCAGTTGCCATGAGCTGTGGTGTAGGTCACAGATGTGGCTAGATCTGATGTTGCTGTGGCTGTGGTGTAGGCTGGCAGCTGTAGCTCCGATTTGACCCCTAGCCTGGGAACTTCCATATGCCCCAGGTGCAGCCCTCAAAAGAAAAAAAAAAAAAAAAAAAGAAAAGAGAAAAAGAAAAGACCTCCCTTGGAGTTCCCTTTGTGACTAAGCTGGTTAAGAACCCTACGTTGCATCTGTGAGGATTCAGGTTCCATCCCTGCAGCTTAGATCTGATCCCTGACCTGGGAACTTTGTATGCCCCAGGGCCGCCAAAAATGAAAAAACAAACAAAAAACAAAACAAACAGACAAACCCACTGATTTGAAAAGATATATACACCCCAATGTTCATAGAAGCACTATTCACAATAGCCAAGAGATGGAAACAGCCTAAATGTCCATCAATAGAGGAATGGATCAAGATGATGTGATGCATATATACAATGGAATACTACTCAGCCACAAAAAAGAATGAAAATTTGCCATTTGCAACAGCATGGGTTGACTTGGCATTATGCCAAGTGAAATAAGCTAGATTGAGAAAGACAAACACTGTATGAAATCACTTGTATGTGGAATCCAAAAAATACAACAAGCGAGTGCAATAGTCCTTTTGATGACTGCCTTGCATACTGTCACAGGCACTTTTACACCATTTCCAGGTCATGTGATGAATTCTGAGAAGTGCTACTGCTGGCTCAGGAGTCTGAGTGTTTTTAACATGCATGGGGGTTTCCAGGCCTGATAAAATGTTGCCTTCTGCACACCCACACACAAACACACACACACACACGCAGCTGTCACTTGCCACCACCCACAGCATCAAATTTCATTCCTCCCAGTGCCCACAGCCTCTCGCTGCCCCCCTGCCACCCGGCCCCACCATGGCACGTGCTGCTCATTGCTGGGCTGCGTCTGTACTTCCAGGGGCGTGACCTGCCTTGTCCTTTCGGTTAGTTTCCTGGCCCCTGCCCCCTAGTTAGGCTTCTGGGTGAAAGGAGGAAGGAGCCCCAAATGGCTGTCAGCCTTTCTGCAGTGGAGCTGCACCTTGGGCTGGTGGCCTCTGTCAGTGGGAAGAAAGGGCCCCTGGGAAGGCCAGAGATCATTTCAGTTCCTGCCATCTGTGCCTCAGTTACACTGCTCAGCACCCCATATGCTGCAGCCACTCTGGGTCTTGCAGAGCTTCATCCTCCCTCCTTAAAGAATGAGTCACCGCGCAAGGTGACTCCCACTTCTTGGGCCCCTTTGGAACTCCTGACAGGGGCAGGGCTCCTGAGGGGCTGATGGCTAATGCTGAGACCGCTCTCTGAGGCTCTCAGCACCAGGTACCCAGAACACTTGAGATGGCCAATTACAGAGGTGGGGGGATGTTCTGAGAAATTACGGCCCCTAAAGATGAGAAACTGCCTGCCCGGGGACCCCGGGACATCAGCATCTTATTACCCGCAGTGATAACTGGACACACACAGTCTGCAGGGCCCAGCTAGGCCTAACCCCAGCTGCCACGCCCCCACCCCTGTTGTCCCAACCGGACAGCTGGGCCCAGAACCTTCCAGTTCTGTCACCCTTCCTTCCGCTCACATGCCCCCCGAGGTTTCCCAAAGCTTTTTGGTTAAAATCCGCCATCTTTCTGCCTCCAAGTTTTTGTTTGTTTGTTTCAGTTTTGGCCAACTCGTGGCATGTGGAGTTCTCGGGCCAGGGATAAGATCTGAGCTGCAGTCGCAACCTAAGCCACAGCTGTGGCAACGTCAGATCCTTAACCCACTGTGCCAGGCCAGGGATCGAACCTGCATCCCAGCACTCCCAAGACACGGGTGATCCTGTTGCACCATAGCGGGAACTCCTGCTTTCAAGTTTTTATAGAGGCTGTTCCCTCTGTCTAGAATCTGTTTCTTCCCTCTCTCCGGAATCTGCTTGTTCCGCATTGTCAGTGAGTTAGCTTTTTTCTTTCTATACAGATCTCAACTCAGTATCCCCCAGACCAGGTCAGGTCCCCCCACTATATATTCCTGTGGCTCTCTATATAACTGTTAACCCCTTTATATAACTGTTAACACACTGCAATTAAATCAGCAGCTCTGCCATAAGTTACTTCATGTCCCGCTGCCACCCACCATGCTGTCCAAGATGTGTCTGCTGTGTCTATAACAGCACAGTGTCTGCCCCGGGAAAGCGCTCAGTAGATATCTGAAGCATACATGAATGCTATTTCCTGGCTGTCTGGCTTTAGACAATAGTAAAAAATAAATTTTTTGTTATTATGAAATAATAACCCTGTACTATTATTATATATACTGTCATCTGCCATGTGCCAGGCACTAAGTGGTTTTTGTAGTTGTTTGTTTGTTTGCTTTTTTTGCTTTTTAGGGCTGCACCCGAGGCATGTGGAGGTTCCCAGGCTAGGGGTCGAATCGGAGCTGTAGCCGCCAGCCTACACCAGAGCCACAGCAACACCAGATCTGAGCCGTGTCTGCGACCTACACCACAGCTCACAGGCAACGTCAGATCCTTAGCCCACTGAGCGAGGCCAGGGATTGAACCCACAACCTCATGGTTCCTAGTCAATTCGTTTCAGCTGTGCCACGATGACGGGAACTCCGGCACTAAGTTTTTTATAGGCCTTTACTCTCTGCATTTTCACCTCTGCAAAGTGAAGAATGACATACTAGTATCCCTATTTTACAAAGGCGAATACCAAGGCTCGGAGAGGCCGCAGTCACGTGCCCAAGGTCACAAAGCTATTAAATGACAGCTTTGGGATTAAAACCCAGATTCATCCAAAGTTAAAGTCCTTGCCTTTCAGCCCCCGCGGCTCCTTCACTTCTCTGAGGGTCAATTTTTGCAGAATAAGGATCCTTACTACCCACTCCACAGGCTCAAACTGTCTTCCCTAGAAGGTGCCTAGCACACAGTGGTTGCCTGCCAAATATGCTTTTCTTTTCCTATTGTAATTGATTGCCTGGAAAATCAGATTCCTCCTCCAGGCCAAGTACAAAACCCCGAGCACTGACTCCCCCAACTGATTCCTCCAAATTGCTGGCTCCCTGAGTGACTGTGCCTGGGACTTAGGTACGCAAACCGCACAAGGGGAGCTTCGTTTCATTTCCAAAGGAAAAGGGCAAAAAAAAAAAGTGTTGACTTGGTTTGATCAAATTTGATGAGAGGAGACCCCAGCCTCTAGATGGGTGGCTCTTCTAGATAGCCTTGTCCCTCTGTTGGTAGGCAGAACACACCACCCGTGGCCTCTCTTCTGGGATTTTGTGGGTGAGGAGCAGTGAGAAGGGAGTTAGGGTATCAGGCAGATGGGGTTGTCCCTGGGCTGTACCTCTGCTGGTGGGCTGACCCACAACCCCTCAAGCCTCCATTTTCTTTGC
Source organism: Phacochoerus africanus (assembly GCF_016906955.1). Classification (NCBI taxonomy): domain Eukaryota; kingdom Metazoa; phylum Chordata; class Mammalia; order Artiodactyla; family Suidae; genus Phacochoerus; species Phacochoerus africanus. Next base: position 82,016,620 of record NC_062547.1, on the reverse strand, counting down.
TGCCACAGGGGAGGCTTGAGACAGGAAATGGAATCCCAGGTTCTACCCACCACAACTCAGATCCTGGGCAGACACCTTCTGATGGGGAAATCACCAAGGACCACGCTCAGAGGAGAATTTTCCTAGGGCCCTGAAAACGCAGAATTCTACCCACTGTGCACCCCCCAGAAATCACAAGGCTCTGTCAGAAGTGAGTATGAATGGGAGGTGGAGTGAGAGAGAATGGAGTAAGGACCTCCGGAGGACTTCCTGGAGGAGGTGATAGAGGAAGCTAGGTCTTTAAGGAAGAGCAAGAGCTCAGCAGGCCTGGAAGGGAGGAGGGGCATTCCAGGCAGCAGGAACAGCCTGTGCAAAGGCACAGAGTCAGAATGGGCCTAGGACTTTCCAAAGTAGGAGGAATTAAAAGCCACCAGAGCTGTTTCTCAAAGTGTTGTCTAACTAAAGGGCACTAAGCAGGCAGAAGCTAGGTCTGGAGAGAAAAGACAGAAGAACCTTGAATGCCACAGCGAAGATCTAGCTACACTTAAAGACAACCAAGGCTGGTAATAGGAGGTGATCAAAGCAGGTATCCCCACCCAGAGCCCAGCACAGTGGACTTAACACATGACTGTGAGCACACTGATGGCACTTAACACACTCAGCCGTGGCTGCTCTCAAGAGCTAATTGGCCAGGGTGGCCTCCCAGAGGCACCTGATGTGATGAGTCAGACTCTGAGCTGGACCCTGCTTTTTCCTACGGCCACATTTGCTAGATGGTAACCATCAGTAATGGTCAGAAGCCGGCCCAGGGCATCAGTGAGGGACACAGCCACCCATGAGCAAATTCTCCAGAAAGTACCTTTGCAGAAGATCTTCAAGCAAAGATGAGATGGTGGAAGCAGAAGCAGTGTGACTCGTACAACTGCAACATCTGTGGTCAGTCTGTGGAAAGGGGAGAGGAAGTGGCTGAAGCCTATTTTAATGATTCCACATAATTTTCACATGTACACATATACAGAGAGAGAGGGAGGGAGGGAGAGGTCGACCAGACAATTATTTCATCTACATGGACAGTGGGACAAGATCTAATGTACACTGTAGTGTTTTCTCAACATTTTGTGTGTGATTGAAATGTTTCACTATAAAATGCTGGGGGAAATTGGCCCATTCTCACATATCCATTCAGATGTACTAACTAGACCCATCAAATGCCAAGCTAAGGGCCTTTAGGTTTCCAAAGTTGGGAAGCCGCATACGCACACATACACACTTACATGCACACACTCATTCTGTGTACCATGGACCTCTCCCTTATATAGGCAACGGGAAGTATTTACTGGATGGATGGATGGATGGATGGATGGATGCAAAGTGGAGGGAGGTGGTCCAGATGCAGGCCCTACTGGAGAACAGACACAGAACCACACTAACAACGCAAGGTGTCAACAGTGTGATTCAGTCCAAAGCGCGGTGGTGGGCGCCCCTGCCTGCAGGCACTCAGGAAGTCTTCAGGGAGATGGACCCACAGGCAAGCCAATTTTCGAAAGTTTCCTTTACCCTACTTCTCTTTCACAACCTACATCAGTACCTGTTTTTTGCTAACCGAAAGAAATCCAAAGAGAATTTTCACTTTTACGAAAAAAGCTGAAAAGCGAAAACAGCGTTCCAGTTTGTTTTTCGGCAAGCCGTTACAGAGGCAGCCTGCACCCAAGGCTAGGATGGCACCGCCAAGCTTCTTCCCCAGGAACCACACTCAGCATCTCGGCATCCAGCCTCCATTGCTCTGAACCTTGTCTGAGCATCTGTGCTCTATCTTGATTTATTTTTAGCACAATATGTCCTAAGATAACCTCTTCTTTGCTTGATGCCATTTTGGCTTTGGAAAGGTTTCAAAGGCATGCTCTCCTTTTGGATCACAGGGAAACTTGTGTTTGGAACGGGAGAGACTGAGGGAAAAACAGGGAAGGGCGGGACTCCAGGTGAAGGAGACAGCAAAGGTGAAGGCGGGAGGGAGAAGGCGCCCTGCATTTGGATGAAGTCCCAGTTGCCCGAATGGCCAAGTTGGGGGACAATTACAGGGCTGTTTGGGGAGATCCACTTAGAAGGGCAAGCTGCAGACTGGTGCAAGCACAGGCCTCAAGGCAGGCTGGAGGAACGTGAACTGAGTTGGGATCCAGTTCTCTCTGGCCACTGTGCAGGGGCATGGCATCACTTGACTTCTCCTCAACCGTTCAATAGAGACAGTGATTCCCCTCACTTGTGGGATGGTTGTGAGGATGAGATGATATTTCATCTAATATGCCTGAACGCACCTTGCTCAGAACTCCCCTGCAATACAAGTGTGCCATCGCTGGTTGAACCACTCCCTTGTTGATGGACACTCAGGCTGCCTGCCATTGTTTGCTGCTTGCCAACCTGCTGATGTCCTTCTCCATGGGTCTTCTCATGATGCTGGTTGTATTGCCACAGCCTAGGTTCCTGGAAGTTTCTTCATTCTACCCACAAGTTACAAGATGGACTGAGCTCCACACAAAAGTTCCTGATTTCACAAAACGTCACTGGAGATTTCTGGGACCTAGGCTATAAAACAGAAGCACAATGGACAGAAGTGGTTCTTCTTTGAAACTCCATGAAAAGGGGAACCACTGCTGTTCTGTTCATCTTTGTCCCTCCAGCACCTGGAACAGCATTTGGCACATTGTAAATTCTGAAAGGCATATTGGCTGAAAAGAACAGAGGGAGGGAGGGAGAGGAGAAAGAGAGGAGTTCATTTTTAATTATATGAGAGACTGGTTTATTTAGATTTGAAAACCTCCCAACATTAACCAAAATGCCAGTTCAAAATACCTCATCCTGGCTGTTAAGGAAAGTCAGAGAAAATTTTGATCAGAAATAGGGTTTCTCAAAAAAAAAAAAAAATCACTCTTGCTGCTACCCCCTCCAAAGTTAATTAAGTGTGGCGTCAAGAGCCATGCTGTTTAGGCTATTCATGTCATGAAAAGATCTTCTAAAAATAACACCCAGGGGCCCAGCCCACTAGGCTAGGTGGCTGAGCCAGCTGGAGAGGCAGAAGGTGACCAGGAGCCGTGATCCTGGCACCAACACAGTGGTTATGATTAAGTGATGCTTCTTATATTCAGGTTGCCAAACCGCTCTAGGCAAGAGCCTGGGAGAGGCTTAATTTCTGTCACACACTGATGAGCTTGTTTCTGAGAGGGGTTCCGCTGTCGACTTGATTTTCTGCACACTCCTACATCCCAGGAGACTGACTTGCTGGCTGCTCTCTGGAAAATCAGGATCCACTTAAGAGAAAGGGTCCAGGAATCAAGCAGGGCCTGAGCTTGTTTGGTATCAAATGGAATCACAGAAAATCAGTGCTAGGAGGGAATTTCACCTGAGAAGCATCATGTGTTCAGCCATTATGTTGAAGTGATGTTTGCAATGGGACAGGAGCTGAAAAGAGAGGAAGGAAAGAAGAGAGGGAGGGAGGGAGGGAGGGAAGAAGGAGGGAAGGAACTAGAAGCCACTGAAATACCGTGATGGGGTGCTAATAAATAAACCACAGCCACCACCCAGCGGACTGTTGTGCATGAGAAAGACTGAGTGAGTTCTGTACCAGCTGACCAGGAAAGTGAGGTTTAGAGAGATGTTTCAAGCAGGTGTGGGGTGGGGCTGAAGTTGGCATACTACCACAGCAGACTAAATCTGGTCCTCTCCCTGGTTTTGTGCAGCTTAAGAATAGCTTTTACGTTTTTAGCCCAGAAATGGCTTTAAAGAGTTTGAGGGGGGGGGGAGAAAAATCACAAGAAGAATACTATTTGGCAACACGTGAAAATGAGGTGGAATTCACATTTCAGTGTCCTTAGTAAAGTCTTCTGGGAGCACAGCCACTTTCAGTCACGTGCATGTCGCCTGGAGTTGAGTAATTATAACAGAGACCGTGCGGGAGGCAGAGCGGAAAATAGTTGCTACCTGGCCCTTTCCTGAAAAAGCTTGCCGGGCTCCTGGTTTTGAGTTTGATGGGATTTTGTAAAACAAGACTGTAGAGCACTGTTCTCGGCACTTTGTCAAGAGTCCGTGTTTTACGTTTGCTTATTTTTTCATTCTTTTCATTGTCTCTTCATCAGATGCTTAATGCCTGCCCGTGGAACCAGGCACTGAGAACCAGCAGTGAGCCAAGAGAGGCAGCCCCTGTCCTCATGGAGCTTAGAGTCTGTGTCTAGATCTTTCTTTCCCCAGTATAAACAACCCTAGCCCCGCCCCCTCCCATGGTATCTCACGTGGTGACCTGGTGGTCCAGCCCCCTTGCATCCTGCCCCGATTCCTCCCCCAACTATGCATCCTGATGGCCTCAGTCCCTTCTGAGGGGAGGTACAAGACTGGCCCCATGCTTCCTGGCATCGGAAGGTGGGAGTCAAGGTCTAGAAGGGTCTTTTTTCTTTTTTTTTTGTCTTTTTGTCTTTTTAGGGCCGTACCCACAGCATATGGAGGTTCCCAGGCTAGGGGTCCAATCAGAGCTGTAGGTGCCGGCCTATGCCATAGACACAGCAATGCAGGATCCGAGCCGTGTCTGTGAGCTACACCACAGCTCACGGCAATGCCGGATGCTAAACCCGCTGAGTGAGGCCAGGGATTGAACCCGAGTCCTCATGGATGCTAGTTGGGTTCACTAACCACTGAGCCACGACGGGAACTCCTAGAAGGGTCCATCTTGAATCGGGTCACCCTCTTGGTCTGGTTTCAACAGGGTCAACACTCGCTCTTTGCCTTTTCAGCCCATGCTCTCCCGTGGACCCCAGATGGAGAGGCCGTAGTAATTGACCCCCATCACGTCGTGGATGGGAGCAGCCACCTGCTATGGAGAAGGCTGCAGCCATGTTTCCACCTGATGCCTCCCACAGAAAACCAAAGCCACCTCCAGACTCCTGCCCCAGTGCCTCAGTCTCCATGCCCAAACTGGAGAGTAGAAATCTGCCCCGCCCTGGGAGGAAACCGGCTCTGCAGGAGGCTGTTTGAAGAAGGGGTTTGAACCAGGAACCTCACTTCGAGGACTCGCTGTCCCTCATTTTTATTCAAACTCATGCCTGACACCTCCTAGGAAACGGCTTTATTTATTTCTAGGAAAACAGCACCGGGATGATCACTGCAGACTCCCCAGATTTGGACACTTCTTTGGCTCTGCCCGGGAGCCTGGAGCCCAGAGGTTGACCTCACTGACACACTGGGGAGCAGGAAGAGAATCAACGAGGGGCCTTGGGCAAAGGAAGGAGCCATAGGGTCCCAGGATGGCATCCAACAGCACAGCCTCTTCCTCTTGTCTGGACCCTCTTGCGTTCAAGGTCACTGTCAGCTTGATCCTCATCCTCCTCATCTTCATCACCATCGCCGGCAATGTGGTGGTCTGCCTGGCGGTGGGCTTGAACCGCCGGCTCCGCAGTCTGACCAACTGCTTCATCGTATCCTTGGCCGTCACTGACCTGCTCCTCGGCCTCCTGGTGCTGCCCTTCTCGGCCTTCTACCAGCTGTCTTGCAGGTGGAGCTTCGGCAAGGTCTTCTGCGATATCTATACCAGCCTGGATGTCATGCTTTGCACGGCCTCCATCCTCAACCTCTTCATGATCAGCCTCGACCGGTACTGTGCGGTCACGGACCCCCTGCGCTACCCTGTGCTGATCACTCCTGCCCGGGTCGCCATCTCCCTGGTCTTAATTTGGGTCATTTCCATCACCCTGTCCTTCTTGTCTATCCACCTGGAATGGAACAGCAGCAGGATGGATCCCAGCGGGGCCAATCACACCATCTCCAAGTGCAAAGTCCAGGTCAACTTGGTGTACGGCCTGGTGGACGGACTGGTCACCTTCTACCTGCCTCTGCTGGTCATGTGCATCACCTACTACCGCATCTTCAAGATTGCCCGGGATCAGGCCAAGAGGATCCATAACATCAGCTCCTGGCGGGCAGCCACCATCAGGGAGCACAAAGCCACAGTGACTCTGGCCGCCGTGATGGGGGCCTTCATCATCTGCTGGTTCCCCTACTTCTCTGTGTTTGTTTACCGTGGGCTGAAAGGGGATGAAGCCGTCGACGAGACCGTCGAAGCCGTCGTCCTATGGCTGGGCTATGCCAACTCGGCACTGAACCCCATCCTGTACGCCGCTCTCAACAGAGACTTCCGCACGGCATACCAGCAGCTCTTCCGCTGCAGCCCCACCAGCCACAATGCCCACAGAACTCCTCTGAGGTCCAACAGCTCTCAGCTGATGAGGAATCAAAGCCGAGAAACCAGGTGGCAGGAAGAGAGGCCCCTGAGGCTCCAGGTGTGGAGTGGCGCCGAGGTCGCCGCCGCCCAGGGAGCCACAGACAGGTAACTGCCCTGTGGTTTGTGTGCGGGATGGGGCATGGGGAGGGGGCCCATGGTCACAGCTGTTCATGGGGTGCTGGTTTGGATGTTTGGTGCTGGGAACGCTTCATGAGCACTTTGCAGATCACGTGTTGTTCCGGCCTCCCAAACGCCCCCTGAGGTAGGCCTTTGTACCTCTGTTTTAAAAGAACAAGTCAAAACTCAGAGAATTTGGCCAAAGCCACATAGCTGGGATCTGGATAGAGTGCCCCGACTCCAAAACTGGCGGGGGCCCTTTTTTTTCTAGTTATCTTGTTCTAGCAGTCGGGAGTCTTAAGTTTGAGGCCCAACACTGCCACTTAGTTAGTGGTCATTAAGTGTTCGCTAAAAGCCTCCAGGACAGCCCTCAAGGAGCCACACACTAATGCTGCCTCGTGCAGGTTAAATCAGCAACCCTGCTCTGGGCCCAAGACAATGAGCACCTGTTACCCATCAGCTCTTCCTTTGGAGGTGCTCAAGTGGGAGGAGAAAGAGGGCTGGCCGGGTTGGGAAGGCAGAGCCTTGAAAGCCAGGCTCGGCCATTGTCCTATGGGTCTTAGGAGGAGAAAGAAGGATTAGAACAAGGATGGGGGTAACCCAGACAGCTCTGTGCTTTGGAAAGAGGGCTCTGGTTGCCCCCTAAGACATGGACCAGAAAGATGAGATGGGGACATCAGTGAAGGGAGGTGTGGCACTGGTCCATGAGAGAAGAGAAGAGAAGAGAGCAAAATCTAGGAGGCTATAAAATATATATATATATATATTAGGCTCAGAGATCATTGGATGCCCAGGATGCAGGAGATGCAAGAGAGAGGATGTCCCAGGATCCCACCCCCAAATGGTATCCAGGCTGAAAAGATAACAGAACCAGAGTGAAACTGAGATCAATTCACTGGTGACAAAGCTAATGCAAGAGATTAAGGGGAATTATCGCCAAAGACATAAGTGGCCCAAGAAAGCTCTCACATGGAGAGAAAATTTATAGGTCTGAGCGAGCCCTCACTGTTGAAAGGAGTTGGTAACAGGATGCTGGTAGACCACATACAAGTGCTCAATAAATGTCACTTCATTTCTCTTTCCACAGACCATGCCTTTGTCCCCCAGAATGCTGGTCTATGTGCCTGACCCATTCATCCATCCATTCATTCATTCATTCACAAACATTTGTCAACTTTCCACCACATGCCTGGAACTGTGCTGAGGGCCAGGTTTGTAGAAATGACATTTGGGGCATCTATTGTGATGAACAGGTATGGAAAGTCAGCTACACAGTCCCGGTCTCAGCTCTGCCTTCCTCATTTTGTGGCTTGAGCGAGTCTCTTCCCCTCTTGGGCCTTGGTTTGCTCATTTCATAGAGTGTAGGGTCTGTCCTCAAGCAGCCTGCCCTGGGCACCCCCTCGTCCTCTGAAGCACACGTGAGTTCAGGGGTGTGGATAGGCTCTACCACCCCCAGCGGATACTCATCTGCTCTTGAGCATTGAGCATCGGACTTGAGAAAATCTTGGGGGGACAGTGCACACCCACACCCTCTGGATGCTGGTCCCTGTGGAGTGTTGTGGTGGTTGGGGGGGAGCAAAACTGTCCAGTTGGACCCCTGGGCCTCGTGTCTCTCTGGTCCTTGCAGTGGCCAGTGTAGAGACTTGGGTCCCAGGCCCTCCACCCATCCATTGCTATCCTTTAGAGCAAGCCTCATTGCTCCTGCATCCTGCTTCCTCCCAGACTCCCTCTCAAATCCATCCCCCAAGCCATCTAAAGGCATCTCTCCAAAATGCAGATCAGGATGCTTCCAGTCTGGCCCTGATAGATCAGTTGACTCTGTCCTTCCTGCCTCACTCAGGAAGTGGCCTCCAATATAAAGCTAATTTAGTTCACAGAGCAAACAAAGGACAAAGCATGGGGTGTGGATTCTAGAGAAGGCAATGGGTGCAATTTAGTCGAGCATCATACCACTTCCTACTGCTCTTACTTGTGTGACCTGGTTAACAGGCTGCCTTTACCTTGAATCCTTAGGGAGACACCCAGTAGGTGTTTGCCAGCAACCGCTAACCCTCACTGAACACCCACGCCTCATTGAACAGCCAGTTTTATGTTGGCCACTGTTTCTATGTATTCATCCTTCTTATCCCAGTCTTAAACCCATCTGTGCCAGGTGCTAGCGTACAAAGGGAAATAAACCAAGCTCCCCACTGCAGGCCACCACCCTTGTCACCTGTGATGGCTTATGGTGACAGACTAATAGTGGTTCCATCCAGCAGGTGCCAAGGATTGAAACCAGTATGCAGGGAACCCACAGGAGTCAGTGCATGACCCAGAGAGCCCATCCCTGGGAGCAGACCTCGGAGCTGAACCTAAAATGCAGATGGAAAGGCCCATTCCTCCAGGGTGGTGCTGGACCCTTTAGACCCATGGCCTTGTCTCATCATCTGCACAACCCTGTGAAGGAGATGCTTGTATAGTTTCCATTTTACAGATGGGGAAACTGAGGCTCTGAGAAGTTAAGTTGTTAAAGGGACACAAGCTAGCAACGCAGCCCAAGCCAAGGTCTGAGCAGAAACAGAAAGCGCAGCCCCCATTACTGACGTCCTCTGGGTTGCAACCAGCGTCCACCTCCTCTTCTGATCATCACAGCCACGCTGGCCACCAAGGCCAGCTGGGAGGCTGTGCTTGCCTGGGTCAGATAGCAGCTGCAGAGCAGAAGGGTCCAACAGAGGAGGAGGGGGAACCAGCTGGAGGGCCTCGTACTTTGGGGAAATGGGGGTTCAGGAAACCAGGAACAGCCAGAGGTTAATTTTCTCATGGAAGCTGCCAGGGCGATCGGGGACTTGTGTGGCCCTCCATGAGGTGGCTTCCATTATGACGATAGAGTGTCCTTCCTGCTCCCCATCTGGGGTCAGAAACCAGCACTGACCTGACCGAGAGCCCTTATCACTACCAAGGGGCTGGAGGTGCCTGCCTGAGCTGAGAATTCCAAGGGACTGATCCTACCTGCCCTTAGTTGGTGATGGCAGAGGTGGAGGTGGGGGGGTCAGGAACAGCCAGCGAAGGTGAGATTTCAGGAGCGAGCGGCTGGCTGAGCCGAGTGGTCCTCTCTTCCCTGAGGCCAATCAGTAGCCTCCCCGGCAGGATGCTCTGTCTCCCCTTTCCTGACCCTGATCGGCCACCTTCACGCTGCCCCTCATCACCTCTCCCCTTTGCTGATCCCAAACCCCCAGCTTCACCCCGTCCGCTCCCCTGACTCTGCTCAGTAACCTCCACTAGAAATGAGCCTGCATTAGTTCCCAGGGTAGGGCTGCTTCAACAAATGACCATGAACTTGGTGATGGAAAACAAGAGTTTTCGATCAAGAGTCTGAGATCGAAGTATTAGCAGGGCTGGTTCCTTCTGAAGGCTTCAGAGGGGAATCCACTTCCTTGCCTCGGCCACCATCTGGGGGTCACTCACATAACTTGGCTCATGGCCCCTTCCTCCCATCACCCCAACCTCCTGCCTCCACGGTCACCTTTCCTTCCCCTCTTTTGTCACCAAATAGCCCTCTTATAATAAGGGTCCTTGTGATGATGTCCAGGGTCCGCCAGAATAATCCAGGATACCCTCCCCATCCCAAACTGCCTCACTTAATCACATCCACGAAGTCCTTTTTGCCATCTGAGGTTACATTCTCAGGTTCCAGCCGTGGGACGTGGCTTCTGGGGGCCAGGTTCAGTGACCACAAGTCCCAGCTCCCTGGCCTGGCCTTAGAGGTCCTCCACCATTGGTCCCTGTCCCCTCCTGACACCATCCCCAGGCCCACACCCAGCCTCCAGCCCGTTCTGCCCCCACAAGACCAACCACTCCGAGTCCGCTCATTCACAAACATTCACCAAGAATTTGCTCCACTGTTGAGGGGGAAGCACTGAGCTGAGCAAAGGCCATCTTTGCAGAGCGATGTTATTTCAGCTCAGTGATTTTCAAAATGTGGGTCCCCAGCCAGTAGCAGGCTTCTGGGAGCAAACTAGCCCACACTGGACCACAGGGTGGCCTTACCTGAGGCAGAGCTAGGAGTCCAGCCCTAGCCTGTCTGACCCCCAAACCAGGCTCTTTCCATGCTAAGATGCTGCCTAGACTTGAATTTAACCCAGACTCAGTGCTAGTCCCATAGACAGCAGATGGGGAAACTAAGACCCAGGGAGGCAAGTGACCTCTCTTGAGGCCCAGAGAGAGCTGGGGAGGGGCTGGGAGTAGACCCCTGTATCTCTGGACCCCTGCCCAGGGCTTTTCTATACCCTCAACTTGCCCAAGGCAGGGAGCTAAGACTCCTGGGCACCTGGAGGAAGAGTCTCTTAGGGCGTGATACCTTCTTTTCTGCAGAGACCCCAGGCCTGCCGCTCTGCTACCCCCCAAGGCCTGCAGGTTGGAATCAGAGCTCAAGGAAGCCGTCAAAAAAAAAAAAAAAAAAAAGGCACAACCTAAAAGCTGAGAGTTATTTGGGGCAAAGTGAGGACTATAGCCTGGGAGGCAGCCTTTCAGAGAGCTCTGAAATACGGCTCCAAAGAGGTAGGAGGAGAGTGCCAGTATAGATGTGATTTGGGTGAAGGGGGAGCCCTACACAGCCATGCCCACATTTGAGAGAAGGTCACTGCTGGTCTCGTGAAGGTTACTACTCATCACAAGGAGCAGATGTCACCATGGAGGGTTTTAGTGCTTTTCTAGATATGAGAAAGGGCAAGAATTGGGCTCATCCAATCTTTTCCTGGCAACATCTACCCATCTGAAGACCTGTCCTGCCAGTTTTCCCAGTGCACAGAGTGCCTCACTCTTGCTCCCCACTCTGAGCTCCTTTCAGGGGGTGCTGGGGGTCTGCAGCTGCAGTGGCTCCCGATTCAATCCCTGCAGAGGCAGATGACAAGTGCCAGTCTCCAGTTCACAAAGCCCTGGGGAGAAGAGGTCCAAAGACAGGCAAGGACCCACGGGTGCCCCCACCCCTCACAGTCCCCTTGCTGGGCCTCTCCTACCTGCCCTCCTTCCTCCTGCAGCCGCACAAAAGGGAATGGGCTTTGCCAGATGAGAATGGACTTCCCTCTGCCCCTGCTCTTGGCATCCAACACAGAGTTCTCATCAGGACCAACAGGGCTGGCCCTGCCCCACCTATACTCCCTAACTCCTCCTCTGGGCCCCTGGATCCTGTCCCCAAGCCTTGTCCCACCCCGCACCCCCTCCTTCTTACCCCTCTGTGCACGGTCTGCTCCCCTCGACTGTAAGCCCACATCTAGGTGTTGGTCACCACTGTGTCCTTAATACCTAGCACTGTGCCTGGTACCGGAGGTCCAGTAACATCTGTTGACTGCACAAGTGAATGAAGAATTAATTGATAAATGAATATCTCATTCTAGGTCCCCAAGAGCCCCAAGAATTGACTCATACCACCCCTGCTCTAGAGATCAGGGAACCAAGTCTCAAGGAGGGAAGTTCCGGGGCCCAGTGGGAGCTCAGAAATTGCTGCTTCCCCTTTTCTCACTTTGACGTCACACCATGGCCTCCCTTCAAATAGTGGTGTCAGCAGCGGGCCTCGCAGGGGAATCCACCCACCCACCTGCTCTGAATCACAGCATCAGGGCGGGTGGAAAGAGCCCCACCCTCTCCCCAGCCCCAGGAAACGTGACAGGATCCTTGAGATGCTGTAGGAATCCAGAGAGTTCCGACAATCTTCCTGACATCTGCAGGCCGTGTCCTTGTTTGGCCAAGGATGGGGGGCCCCAGGGGAGGGAGGCTGGCTTTCTCTTCTGCTCCAAGTCCAGTTTCCAATGGCAGAGGGAGTAAAAAATTTAATGACTGAGGTACATAGGCTTCTTAAGAAAGAGCTGTTGAGTTCCCGTCATGGCACAGTGGAATCGAATCCGAGTAGGAACCATGAGCTTACGGGTCCAATCCCTGGCTTCGTTTAGGGGGTTAAGGCTCCAGCGTTGCTGTGAGCTGTGATGTAAGTTGCAGACACGGCTAGGATCCTGCATTCCTGTGGCTGTGGCTCCCATTGTACCCCTAGCCTGGGAACCTCCATATGCCCTGGGTGCGGCCCTAAAAAAGAGAAAAAAAAAAAAAAAGGAACTGTTGCTCAGAAAGTTCTGCATGATTTATCCCTTCTGAAGCCCAAACTAGTTTACTTGAATCATTTGGATCGTTGAATAGACTTAACTTTTTGGCACATTGATTCCAGTATTTCATAATGAGCTCTTACTGGTGCTCTTTTGCAGAGCCGCCCAGAGCAGCTGGCCACACACACCCCTGCCCCGCCACCCCCAAGCCCTCCCAACCCCCACCCCACCCCTGACCAAGGGGCCTAGGTGCCCCCAACACTGGAATCCTCCTGGCTGCTGCTTTGTCACCTCTGCCCTTGGGGGGTCACACCACAAAGTTTCTGAGGTTTCTTCCTGCCTCAGCGTGAAAGTTAGGGAGCCCAGTGAGTCCTGGCCCCTCACCAGTTAGAGGCTGGGTGATGCTAAACGAGTCGGGACAGTCTGAGCTCAGTTTCCTCACCTATAATACTATGGCAATTATCAGACCTCCTTTGCAGACTTGTGACAATAAAATGGAGCAAGGCCCTAAGTGCCTGTGGAGGCCTTTAGCACAGTTCTTGGCAGGTGGCAGGTGCTTCTTCAGACGTAACAGACATGAATTTTCCTTCTTTGGCCCCCACCTCTTCCTCTTTTTCTTTCTTCACATTTTGTCTCTTTTCTATCATTTTCTTTCATTTTTTATATAACAGTGTTATTGCAATAGACGCCACGTACTGGACGTTTCACTCGTTTCAGGTGTTCCATTTCCTGGTTTTTAGCCCACTCAGTTGTGTAGCCATCACCACATTCAACTTTAGAACGTGTTCATCACGCCCAAAGAAACCCTGTTGCCTTCAGTTATCACCTCCCCATCCTTGCATTCCCCAGACAACCACCCATCTGCTTTTCCATTGCTGTGGATGTGCCTGCTCTGGATATTTCAGATAATCCGTGGTTTCCTGTGCCCGGCTTTTCCACTTAGCCTGACATCGTCGAAGTTCTTTCTTTCTTTTCTGCCTTTTCTTCCATTCTGTTCTGTGGTTTTTTTCCCTCTCCCTTCCCTCCATCCCTTCCATCCATGATCCCATTTCTCCTTCGCCACGTGCTTGGGCTTCAGGGCAGCTCTTGGTGGTGGCTAAGCCCTGGCCTGGGAGCTCTAGACGTGAGGCTACGCCATGGACCCCCAGGTGGCCCACGTCCCTACCTCCCACCAGCGTGGCCTCTGGAAAGCCCGTTCTCAGGCCTGCGGAGGCGGGTGACCCGGGCGCGTACTTCTGCGCAGCGGCCGTGGGCAGAGCAGATGGGCTACAGCAAGGAATTAATCCTTTTCATCTTCTGTCTCTTCAGAGAGTTTGGGGAGTGAGACCCCACCCCCAGCCCCGGAGAGGAGGTCAGGGGAAGGAGAGCAGAGGGAGAGGAGGTGGGAAGCCTTTTACAGCCTCAAAAGTCAAGGAGAATAAATCGCGGCCCCCCCAGGAGTCACTTGAAAGGTAGAGAACCCCTCATTTACCCTCCTGCTGATTGTCCCTTTGAAGCCACCGGCGCCCCACCGCCACCCAGGTCATCCTCTCTCACTCCCTCCCTCCCTCCCTCTGGCTTTGCCCAGACTCTGCTCCCCACCCTTCCCCCACCTTCTCTCTGGCTCCTTGGGACACAGAGCTGACGACTGCCGTGGGGCTGCCTTCCAGGGGCTGTGATGGGAGGGAAAGGGAGCCCCGGCTTTGGGGCCGACGCTAGTAGCTTCGTCCCTATTAAAAAAAAAAAAAAGAAGAAGAAGAAAGAAAGGTGACCACTCTAGGTGCACAAATCAGGAACAAGTCCTTTCTCCAGCGGTCCCAGCCCCCGGGGCACATGGCTTGGCAAGCAGATGGAAGTCTGGGTTTCAGCCCTGATGGTTGCATGCAGAGAAGAGCCTGCACAACTACAGGGAGGCCCTGCAGACCTTCCAGACCCATGGAGACAGTGTGGGCGTGGTGGAGGGCGGGGCAGAGCAAGCCTCTCCTGCAAAGGGCCAGAAAGCAAATATGCAGCCCCCAACTTCTCTGTCACCTCTACTCCATCCTGCCAGTCTAAGTGAGTGCAGGCAGAGACAATACATAAATTAATGAGAATGGCTGTCTTCCCATCAACCTTGATTTGTGGGCGCCAAATTGTGAATTCCATATCATTTTCGCCAGGCACAAAGTGTTATTCTTCTATTCATTTTTTTCCCCAACCATTTCAACAAAACAGGTGGTAGACCACAGGCTATGGTCTACCAACCCCTGGTGTGGGGGAAAGAAAAGGATGCCAATTCCAGCCCCAGCCCTGGAATTGACTCTGTGACTTTGGGCAGGTGCTTGCCCTCTCTGAGCCTCAGCTTACTCATCTGCAAAATGGGGCTAGAAATACCTCACTGTAAGGACTGGGATGAGGCTTAGCACCAATTTATACAAAGTACCCAGATAGATGCTTGTAAGTGGTAGTTTTTCTTTCTCCTTCTTTCCTTCCTTCCTTCTACCTCTCTCCCTCCCTTCCTCCCTCCCCCACTTCCTTCATTCCTTCCCTCCTCCTTCTGCCCCCCCCCAACCCTCCTGCTGTGGCCTCTGTGTATAAACAAACAGCTGAAAAATCCAGGGCATGCTTGGTGGATTTGTGTCTCAACTGTGCCACTGAATCACTCACATTTGGACCCTGACCCTGAGCCTTCTGTCCTTATCTAAAAATGGGGGACTTGGATCTGTCTCCAGGGACCGTTCCAACACTAATCATATATAAATGCTCAACAAAGAGAGAAATTATGCCACCCCTCCAACTGTGTTTGTGTCAGGACTCTTCTGGCAAGGGCAGGGAGGAACTTGTTCCATACTAATGAATCGTTCTGAGTGTGGAGGCAGATGCAGTAAAACATGTCCTTGTTGTGGCCTGAGCTTGGAGTGCAGGGTCCCTGGCTGGTGCAGGGGCAGGCTGGGTGCAGGACAGGGTTCCTGGGAGCGCCCCAGCCTGGCAGATGGGGGACCTGGGTTTCTCACTGCCCCTATCCCTGACTGGCTGTGTGGCCTTGGGAAGATCCCGTGCCTCTCTGAGCCCTGGTTTCCTCCTTGATCAAAGAGAGTTAAGGCTTCTAGAAGCTGCCATTGCTCCTAAAGAAACAGCCATGAGTCACAGGGCTCTCTGGGGTGTGCTGCTGTGTTCTTTAAACCCATGGTAGTTGTTTGTGGTGGTGTTGGAGGACAGGACATGGGGTGTACCTGAGACCCACTGGGCATTTTAGGGTGCACACAGCCGCTGAGGCTCTCCTGGCATGTAAGGACCATTCCTTCCCTGCCCAGAGATGGGCGGGGAGGTGGGGAGGAGTTTGTCCCAACTGCCAGAAAGTGACAGGTGGCTCTGCTTGTCCACATCTAATCATGCGAAAGGCTGCATCTTGCAAGGAGGGCTATAAGCTTTGGGGTTCAGGGGCTCGTGGACGAAACCCAGGCCTTCCTCATTGTAGGAATGCACACATGCATTGTCACCTCTGGGGGCAGACACTCTACATGGGTGGCAGGGTGGTCCCTGGTGGCCAGAGGAATTCCCCTTTCCACACTGATTTGGGAGACATCGAATATGTATAAATGCTTCATTATCATTGAAATGGAACATGAATTTTTCTTTTCTTTTCTTTTTTTTTTTTTTTTTTGTCTTTTTGCCATTTCTAGGGCTGCTCGCTCGGCATATGGAGGTTCTCAGGCTAGGGGTCTAATCAGAGCCGTAGCTGTGGGCCTACACCACAGTCACAGCAATGCGGGATCTGAGCCGTGTCTCGCAACCTACACCACAGCTCATGGCAACGCCAGATCCTTAACCTACTGAGCAAGGCCTGCAACCTCATGGTCCCTAGTCAGATTTGTTAACCACTGAGCCATGACGGGAACTCCTGGAACATGAAAATTGAACATCAGAGAGGAACTCCATTCCTGCTGCTCTCTCCCCCAAGCCCTGAAGTCACGCTCTCTCCTCCCTGTCTGTCCCTCCTGGGCAGATGTGGTCCTGATACCACGGCGACAGGAGGATCCCCACACGGAAATTCTAAGCAGCTCTCTGTCTTAGGGGCTGCCGTGTCCTACTAATTCCTTCACTCACTCCTTCTCCTGTTACTGAGTCCAGGTTCAGACTGCTCACCTCATGACAAGCCAATAAATCAAGAGACAGATTGTTGGCACAAGCAATAATGACTTTTTCAGCAAGTCAGAAAACTGAGAAGATGGTAGACTACTGTCCCAAAGAACCATCTTACCCAAGTTAGAATTCAGGCTTCTTTTATACTGAGAGGGGAGGGTGTGTGGCTGGTTGTTGCGAACTCCTTGGTGTGGGAATCCTTTGTTCTTGCAACAGGTCACATAGGGCTGCCGGCTGCCTCAGCCCCCTGGTGTTTCCACCTTCCTCTGGTTCTGGAAAACCAAATGCCCTTGGACTCTCTCACCATTGTTTCTGCTGTGGGTGATGCTTAAGACATCACCTGCAGTTACTGCCTGAGCAGTCGGGGACAGCACTGGCAATGAGGACAAGCAAGGGTAAGAACCCATGGCAACGCCTAGAGATCTCAAAATAGTGTCTTATCCTGCCACACCTGAGCGGCACTCCACACCCGACACTGGGCCCCCATTCAACAACCCACTACTGGTGACAGTAACTGGTACCCACCACTGCTCTGGAAATAGCTGAGCTGGGTAGATGTGGGGTTGCCTGGGCACAGATGGTCCTTGGGCACCTGACCGCGCCATGCCTCTGGTTCTTCATCTGTAAACTGGGAATGTTGCTGGTACCCACTTCCCAAGGCTGTTGTCAGGGTTAAAGGAGAGACTAGACGAGACATACAGGCCTGTGATCTGACCTGTGGGGAGCCCCAGTGAACACCAGTAGCTCACTGGTGGGGGAGGGGTTGCACGAGGAGGCTCGAGATAGGCTGCAATGTACCCCTGTTGTATTTTGCCCTTGTCTCCACATTATTTTTGCTGATATCAGCAACCCTGTGACGAACATCTCCATGCAGAGAACATTGTGTTTCCTTCTGATTATTTCTCTAGAAACTGAATTTCTAGAACCAGAATCACGGCTGAAAGGGGAGGGATATTTTTGACCTTTGGTTACACTTCTCTTAATTGTTTCTGAGAGACAGGCTTACGGAATCCCGTGCCGCTAGCCACAGCTAAAGGCATCACTTCCCAGAAGCCACACGGGGGAGAGGGCGAAAGTCTTCTGAGAGGGGCTGACTAGGGCAGAGGGTATAGTCAGCCAGGAGAAGTCTCTGGAATTTAAGGGTGGACCCAGGGGACAGGGAAGAGGGGAGAAGAGTCTTTGAAGGGGCTGAGGAGGGACCCTCAGAGGTGAGCCCACATCCGGAGCCTGAGATATTCAGAGACAAAAGAGCACATAAGTCTCAAATCAGAAGGACCAGCATGGTGATCCCAGGGACTGAGCCCAGGATGCAGCGCCTGGCTTGCCTGGATGACCCTGAACAAATGGCACAGCTTCTCTGAGCCTCAGTTTCCCATCCGTGAAATGGGTGTGTGTCTTACAGGGGTGGGATGGAGTGAGGGATAGCAAATGCCTTGGAGAGTTGCCTTGGGTACGTGGGTTCTTTTCCCCTGAGCACCCCCACGGGTGTGAGTGGGCTTTGGGGCATCCTTCAGCTTTAAAAAGCATTCCAGAGTTTTAGAGAGAGGATCGGGCAAGCCAGCCAGTCTCAAACAAAGGTTCCTGGAGGGTTGGAGAGAGGCGGAGCGTGACCTGAGGTCTTCCCCATGACTGGGGAGTTCTGATCAGGACCCAGAGTTCACAGGCACGGATAGGGGGTGGGCGGGGAGTCTCCAGTCTTGCAGTTTGGGGCCAACCTGGGCTCTTTCAAGGCTCCACCACTTGTTTCCTGTGAGTCTCTTGGGCAAAGGGACTAAAGCTCTTTGGGCTGTGATGTCCTTATCTGTTGGAGATAAGACTGATAGCTGGTAACTCTATCCTAAAACCAATGACTCTATCCTAACTCTATCACATGGACTTTGTGAAAGTTCAGTATTAAGTGCCTGGCCCCGATCACTCTCATTGTTTTATTATTCTGCCATCTCATTCGTCAGCAAAAAGTGGGTGGGAGTTCCTCTCGTGGCGCAGTGGAAACCAATCTGACTAGCATCCATGAGGATGCAGGTTCGATCCCTGGCCTTGATCAGTGGGTTGGGGATCTGGCATTGCCGTGAGCTATGATATAGGTTACAGATGCAGCTCAGACCCCGGGTTGCTGTGGGTGTGGCGTAGGCCAGCAGCTATAGCTCCGATTCAACCCCTAGCCTGGGAAATTCCATATGCAACAGGTGCAGCCCTAAAAAGCCAAAAAAAGAAAGAAAAAAAAAAGGTGGGTGACGTGGAGTTAGAGGAAGGGTTGAGTGGAAGTAGGGCTCTCCACGCCTTCACAACTCCTTCAAGCAGCAAGCCCAATGTGCTGTAATCTTCTCAGTGCCCCTTACTGACTGGGTGACCTTGGGCAGTTTCCTAACCTCTCTGCGCCTTAGTTTCCTCCTTCATCAAATAGCAGGACTAACAGTACCTACCTCTTGGGGCTGATGTGTGAATTACCTGAGCTAATACTTACAAAATGCCTAGAGCCAGTTCTGGCCTGTAGGAGGGGCTCAGTGGATGGTGGCTGTCATTTGGTTGCTCTTAGGGCTCAGAGCACAGGCTTTGGACCGAGCAGTGGTGGCACAGAGCCCTGTCCCTCCACCCCCTGGCTGTGTGACCTTGGGCAGGTGCTTCACTTAACTCCTTGAAGAGCTAGTCCCCTCACCTGTAAAGCAGGGGTGTGGCGGTGGCCAGATGGCGCGCCAAACACACAGTAGAAGCTGGATGTGACTGTTGACTAGGGGCCTTAAAGAGGACCCCTGAAAACAGTCAGACCCACGCCCTGCAGCCTCGGCTCTCCCAGGGGTGGGTGCATGCTCCTCCTCAGAGGGGCACACTCCCAGCCCCCACTCCCCCAAGGGCACCCAGCCGTGGGCAGGCACCATCACCCTGACCTGGGTAATCATAAATTCTTGGAAAAGGGCCAGTCAGGCCACAAGCTGAGACCATCCCTTGGTCAATTCCTAACACTTCTCAGTTCCAGAGCCTTTGGCAGGGCTCCAGCACCTGCCCAATTGTAGGTAGACCCCTCTAGCAAGATCGGCCCATTCTGCCTACTAAATCCCTTTCGGCGCTCTGCTCTTGCTGCAGCCCCAGGCTCCTCCTCCAGCTGAACCTGACTATTCTCAGAGCACAACCCACAGCTTGTGCTGCTCCCTTGGCCTCAAAAAACTTGTCTCCTTCCAAACACCCCTGTTCAATTTCTACTCGTTGCCTCAGACCCAACTCCAATGAGGCCCGCTCCATGGAGCCTTCCCCAATCTCCCATCCCTGGGGCCAGAAATAGTTCTGCACATACCATCCTGTCCACGTACACTTAGAGGCACCCCCCCCCCATGCACACTCAGGCACTGACACACCCACTCTTGGGCGCTCACACACATACACACTCAGGCACCCCCACTCACACCCTTGAGCTCCCTGAGACCCATAGCCCCGCCCTGCCCATCTCTGCCGCTCTCATTTTAGCTCCCAGTCAGTCCCCCTTCTGTTGTTACTGATTTATTCTGGTCCTCAGGAAGGAACCTACCACATTTGAGCATTGACAGCTGTGAGTTTACACCTGAGCTTTGCAATCACATGATGGGCGAGGGGGTGATTTACCTGCCCAGGGCCTTGGTTTCCAGGTCTATGAAATGGGACACCTGCACTTGCCTTAGAGCACCACTCACTAGAAAAAGGATGCCAGACACCCCTCTGGGGACCCAGCTCATGGGTGCCCAGTGCTCGCTTGTCAATTACTTACTACTCATTCACCAGTATAATTCACAGATGCCAGCCATGTGCCAGGCCCCACCGGGATACTCAAGTCATAGTTAACCCTTTCTTTAAGCTCCTGGTCTGGTCCCAGGTTCCCAGTGTTCAGGGGTGGGTATCCTGGGAGGTCCTTAATCAAGATCTTTTTTAGGGGCCTAAAGTACCCTGATCCTCACCATCTGTCTCCCTTGTCATGGGGAGAATGTTAAAAGGGAGGAGGAGACTTCCCGTGGCGCAGCGGGAACGAATCCAACTAGGAACCATGAGGTTGAGGGTTCGATCCCTGGCCTCATTCAGGTTAAGATCCGGCATTGCTGTGAGCTGTGGTGTGGGTCACAGATGAGGCTCGGATCTAGCATTACTGTGGCTGTGGTGTAGGCCAGTGGCTACAGCTCTGATTCTACCCCTAGCCTGGGAACCTCCATATGCCGTGGGTGCGGCCCTATAAACGCAACAAAAAAAACTAAAAGGGATAAGGGTTTGTGACTGTTACCTATTATCTCAAAAAGTCCCGGGCAGGTCTGCGGGTGCCTTGCTTGGGTGAATCTCACCTCATTTGGCATGAAAACGAACACTTTTTTGCAGAGCTCCTGCAGGAAGCCTTTGCCCAGCCTGCTCTTGAGGCTTGAAAGACAGAATGACAGTTCCATCTCTGGACGTACAACCGGAAGCCCATCATCCTGCCCCCTGCCCTCCATCCACAAAGCAGATGCTGGTGGAGGCAAACCCTCTGTGTGTACGTCCAGAAAATTATGAGAAGGACCTGAAAAAAAAATCACTTCTTTCATGAGCTGAGGGCTGAAGTTTGGTCATTTCAGGCAAATACTGGGTAATACTGGTTTGTGGTAAAAACCAAGTTTTTGGTTTTGTTTTGTTTTGTTTTGTTTTTGGCTCACCCTTGGGCACACGGGGGTTCCCTGGCCAGGGATCGAAACCTCACCACAGCAGCAACCCTCGACACAGCAGTGCCAACGCTGGATCTTTAACTAGCTGCACCACCAGGGAACTCCCCAAACAAAGTTATATGAAGCTAACACGCCTATGAGTGGACACTGAGTAACTTGGCCTCTTGAAATTTCCACTTGTGGCTTATGTTAAGACAACCAGAAATCAGCTCCACTTGGAGAAGAGGGACAGCCTTGATTTGAGCCAAAGCTTAAAGCAAGGGGACAGGGACGTGATGTGTTGTGGCTAGCTCCCAGGCCACTAGAGAGCCACTTCTCCCTTCTGGTCTCTTCCACTTCCCTTTCCTCAAGAAGGAGAGGGGACTTTCCTGTGATCAAGTTCCCAGGGTGTAGGTGACACTGCCCATCTGGGTGTGGCGGTTCTCCCAGATGATTGAGTGCACAATAAACAAGGGTCTGGGTTCAGAGGTCAGTCCCACCTTCAACACCTGGTCCCTCCAGCCTCAGTTCTTGGTGACCCTTGGGGCAGAGCAGCTAATGGCTGTATCCATTATGGGGAACAAAGGAGGAGGGAGAGAAGGAGAATCTTCCAGAATTACTAAACATTTCATGTCTCCCATCTCCTTTCCTGGCTTCCACAGCCCTTCCCCTGGGTTCATGCCCATTTTACAGACGCGGAGATAGAGATGGGCTTCAGCAAGGAGGTGGGGTTGTCTGAGCCCCGACAGCACCGGGGTGAGGAAGCCTCAAACTTGAACGCAGGACTCCAGGTCCCAAATCTCACATTTTGTCCCAATCATCCTAATGCAGGGCTGGTGCTCAGAAGCTGAAACAGTAACCACCCCTCCCTGTCTGTCCCACGGCCCCTGCCCACAGGGCTCTTCCAGGCTAGTATCTGTGGGAAGTTACATATAAAGCCAGCATGAGGCACGCCACAGGGGGGTAAGGGCTGCCCCACGGCCAGGGAAAGTGCTTCTGATGCTGCTGATCTGTGAACTTGGGAAGTCAGAAGACAGGAGAATCACTGTCTAAACTGAGATTTATTGGGTTTTTCATTCGTTAGTTTGCACACACGATAGAAACCTGCTGTAAACTTGCACAGTGGGGGTTGCGATGAAAGCTCCAGTGCTTGCCTTTGGTCTGGGAGACAGATGGGTAAACCGATGGTTAACCCAGGGAGGTGAGTGCCTGAGTAGAGGGGCTCTAGGAGCCAGGCGGGAATCAGTAATCCTGGGAGACCTCAGCTTCGCTGAGGAGGTGATGCCTGAACAGAGCCTTGAGACAGAAGTAGATGTTGCACAGCAAAGATAAAGGTGCAGATATAAGAAATAGATTAATGTGTGCATGTTGCAGTTCTATGGGACAATTTGTACTATAAGCAGTAGAGGGATGGAAAAGGACACTGACCTTCATTATCTGTAGTCCTTACAGTAGTCTCGTGAGCTTGCTATTATTAACACGTTTCACAGATGAGAAAACCGAGGTTCAGAGAGGGCCTGAGCAAGGCTTCTCTTACAGAGTAGCATTGTATTGAGTCCTGACCCCTGGTGGCTAGACATATTATAGCACCCTCGTGTGCAAAGATGGAGATTTAGTGAACATTTATTTAGGGATGATATTAGGACAGTGTTAACTGCCAATAGCAGAAACCCAGTTAAAAGATGCTGGGCTTGGTGGAGGTATGGAATTGGCTTAGAGAAATGAAGATATCAAGAGTATCTCCATGCTGGATTCAAGCACTTATACATCATGATAAATTTGTCATTATCAGACTTCTCACTGTGGTAAAATGGGATCATCAGTGGCTCTGCAGCACCAGGACGCGGGTTCGATCCTTTAACACACGGTGCTGGGCCGGGAATCGAACCCACGTCCTGGTGCTGCAGAGCCACTGACGATCCCATTGCATCACCTCACCCCACAAGGACAGAGTGGGGACCTTTGGATCTCAAGGAAGAATCAAGGTCCCATCATCAAGAGAAAGGGAATTGGTGATGGGAAGATGAAAATGAGATGCTGCAAGAAGCACATCCTAGGTAACAGCCACAGTGTCATGTGCTCTTCTAGAGCCCCATTAACATCTCCTATCTTCAAGTGTCAAGGCTCAGGACAAAGATGGGCCATGGGGCCAGGAATGGAGTCAAGGGATAGGAAATCTATTAGAATCTCTAGATGTGTGTAATGTAATAGAGTCTGCACATTGTGGGAATCGAGATTCACTAATCTCTTATCCCAACTTACACTTGGGATGGATGGCAAGTAAGTAAGGGAGGAAGGGCTCCAGACCACAGGATTTTTTTTTTTTTTTTTTTGTCTTTTGTCCTTTTACGGCCACACCCGAGACATATGGAGGTTCCCAGGCTAGGGGTCTAATCGGAACTCTTGCTGCCAGCCTACACCACAGCCACAGCAACGCCAGATCAGAGCCGCTTCTGCGACCTACAGCAATGGCAGGTCCTTAACCCACTGAGTGAGGCCAGGGATCAAACCCGCAACCTCATGGTTCCTAGTTGGATTTGTTTCTGCTGCGCCACAACGGGAACTCCCACTAGAGATTATTAAGTGAAATAAACATGGTACAAATTTTTTATAAGAGGATAGAAATTCCATATGGTAAGGAGGAAGGAGAAGGAGAAAAACAGGCAGTTTAAAACAACAAAGACAAAGGGAAATTTTAGAAAAGCTAGAACAAATATAAAACAGAATCACATGGAAGAAATTAGTCAAAATACATCAATAATCATAGTACATGTAAGTGGAATAAGCTAGGTAGGCCTTTTTCTTTTTTCTTTTTTTTCCCCATCTTTTTAGGGCCATACCCACAGTATATGGAGGTTCCCAGTCTAGCTTGAATAGGAGCTGTAGCCACCGACCTATGCCACAGCCACAGCAGTGTGGGATCTGAGCCACATCTGTGACCTACACCACAGCTCACGGCAATGATGGATCTCAACCCACTGAGCGGGGCCAGGGATCGAACCCACATCCCCATGGATACTAGTCCAGTTCATTACTGCTGAGCCATGATGGGAACTCCAAAGTAAGCCATTTTTATAAAAAAAAAAAAAAGATCATCATACTTGATATTTTAAAATCCAAACAAATACTTTTACAAGAGATAGACTTAAGGAAATAAAAATGTTGAGAGTATAAGGAAGGAAAAATAAGATATACTAGGCAAATACTAGCCAAATGAAATCTGGGTGGTTATATTAAAATCGGACAAAACGAATTATAAGCAAAAAGTATTACTAAAGATAAAGATGGTCACCATCTTTTGAAAAAAGAGTCAATTCACTAGAAGGATAAGAACTCTTAAACTTGTATGGACAAAATAAAACTAGCTTCAAAAAGTAAAATTGACGAAGTAAAATTGACAGAACTACAAAGATAAATTAATCCTTAACACCCTAAACAAGCAATATTAAGAATGAAAGAGATATGCTTACAGCTTCTGAGTGATTATAAGAGAGATACTAAGAACACTGTGATCAATTTATGCCCCAAACGAGGGAAAACTCAGAGGCAGTAAGCAAATTCCTTGCAAAAGGGAACTTGCAAAACTGATTTGGGAAGAAATAGAAAATCTGAATGGTCCTATAACGATTAAAAATAAATGAAATGAATGAAACTCTGGGAGTACTTGGTTTTGCCGAGAAATTCTACCAAACACTCAAGGAACAGATCCGCCCAGTCCTGCCGAAACTCTTTCGCAGGAAAGAAAAAAATGCAACTCTCCCCTTTTCTTTTGATGAGGCCAGCAGATTGTAGATTCAGCAGCAAGTATGAGAAGGGAGATGATAGAAATGAGGGACAATGCAGATGTCCCACAACAGGCTACTGGATAAATAAACGGGAGCGTCTTCCCGTAATGGAATATTTTCTGACAGTGAAAATGAACTATGGGGCCGCATCAACACGTGTTAATCTCCAAAATACAATGTTAGATACCACCTGAAAAAAGGTAGCTACAGACAACATCCTAAAACCTGAGCACATTTATATGAGTAAGGCAGACAGAATAACAATACATTGTTGAGGGATATATACCTATTTGCTAAAACAAGTTGGTTGCTAGTTAATTCTCTTTCTGAGAGGTGGTTGCACTGGTATCCATTTTAATATTCTTTAGCATTTTAAAGCCATGCCTATGTAGTTTTGGGTTTTTTTGGCTTTTGTTTTTTTGCTTTGTAGGGCCGCACCCACGGCATATGGAAGTTCCCAGGCTAGGGGTTGAATCGGGGCTGTAGCTACTGGCCTACGCCACAGCCACAGCAATGCAGGATCCGAGCTGCATCTGCGACCTATACCACAGCTCACTGAAACACCGGATTCTTAAGCCACTGAGCAAGGCCAGACATCGATCCCGCATCCTTATGGATGCTAGTTGGGTTCGTTAACCCATGCATACGTGTTTTTTATGTAGTCTCTTTGAGGTATTTCATTTAAAAATATCTAATGATGGAATCAACCATGTGGCAAAAAGATACGTCCGAATAGAGGAGCTATTTGAGATGTTTCTTTTCTTCTTTTTGTTAGTCTCTGCGTTCTGAATTGTTTACTATGAACATGTGATAGTTCCACAATGATATTTTAAGTGATTTTGTATTAATATTGCAAGCCTTTTAGAAGAAGTGGTTATTTCCTAGCTTAGGGCTAGCTGGTCTTCGATAATTTCACTGATTTATCAGAGTTCAGGCTCCGTCTGGAGTGTTAATCCAAGGGTAGATACCCGCCTGCTTGGTCAAATATGTACCCTGTTGGCACAGAGAAGGGCCAGAGCCTCTGAAGTGCCAAGGATGTGACCTTGAGGTCCAGGTGAGGGCAGGTATTCTGGGGAGGGTGGGACTGGCCAAAGCCACAGGGGGAGCGTCGGCCAAGCCAGGACTCCTGCATTGGCTAAGCCGGAATGTGCCACGCACTGAAGGAGGCTTGGGTGTTGGCCGTAGCTGTTGGCTGTGTCCTTGTTCACAAAGTCAGGCATCTAAATCTACAGCTCCTGTCTGATGGACTCTAAGGGGAAGCATGATGCTCCTCACTCTCTCCATGAGGAAGGGAGACGTGAACTTGATTCCTCTGGGGGCCAGAATGCCTTCCCAGATGATGGCTAGAGCTGAGGCCAGGCACAAGCTTCCCGGGACATCCAGAGGACCCACAGTGGGTCTCAGGTCCAAGGGAGGAGCGGCTCCCAGCTTGAAACTGGACCAGGAATGCTACCACTCCACCGCAGGCAGGGAAGCAAGAAACTAGGTAGCTCCTGTGGCTTCAGACAGAGCTGAAACCAGATTTTGTCCTGACCTGGAGCTGCAGAGACCCCAAGCAGACTTCTCCTTGCTCAGCCTCTCCTGCACTGGGGCCAAGAGGGAGCTGGCCTGGCCAGGAACTCACCAGGACACTCCCCAAACTGAAACCCCACCCCTCTGGATGGGATGAGACTCGAACCCAGCTGCACCTCAGATTGGGACTTGAACCCACTATTCCTGACTTGGGAGGGGACTCAAACCCACTGTCTTTTCATTGAAACTGTTCGCCTGGTCTCAGGACTTACTGAAGCTCAGGTTCTTTTGTCTCGGGGCAGAAAGAATTCAGCGAGAGGCAGAGACAGGCCAAGAGTAAGGTTATTAGCATAGGAAGCTTGTGAGAGACACAGGCCAGGAGAGCAGCTCCAAGAACAAAGAGGGCAACATTTTTATAACCAAAGAGAAAGTGGGGAGGGAAGAAGGCCACCTTCTTCCTCATTCTTGGGTGGACATCAAGGCTTACATCGTTACTTCCTCCTGTAACCCTATATGGTCTAACGGGACTGCCAGGGTGCTATTTATTTATTTATTTATTTATTGTCTTTTGAGGGCTGCACCCATGGCATATGGAGGTTCCCTGGCTAGGGGTCTAATCGGAGCTGCAGCTGCTGGCCTACACCACAGCCACAGCAACATGGGATCCGAGCCTCGTCTGCCACCTACACCACAGCTCACCGGCAACGCCGGATCCTTAACCCATTGAGCAAGGCCAGGGATGGAACCCGAAACCTCATTGTTCCTAGTTGGGTTCGTTAACCACTGAGCCACAATGGGAACTCCTGGGACTGCCATGGTGCTATGTAAATCATATATGTGTATTAGCCAAAAGGTGGTGACATATATGAAAATACGGTAATTCATCTCAGGTTTTGGTATAATATCCCCTTTCACTTAGTTTCTTTCCCCTATATTTCTGTCTTGGCTCCATGTAAGGATGTAGTTTTTCCAGGGTCCATTATCTTACAGACTTCTCAAGGCCAAAGGCAGGTCTTGGATCCCCTTTTCTGTGGGAATGGCCGAAGTCACTTTAGTTTCAAAACGTTCTGGCTGTTGCTTAGCTGCCAGATGTCCTGGGCACTTTCCGGTTGGTGTCTAGCTCATGGCAATCTCTGGAAGTCTCTCTCTCTCTTCCCCTGGTGGATTCTCAGCTGTGAAACTCTTACTCTGTCCCTATCAAAGCCATAGTCACTTGCAAGTACCCTTCCCCCGTGCAGCCCATAGTCAACCTCTCACCTGCATTATATGCACCCGCATCTCTATCCCACCTGACGGTTTTCGTTGAAATATATTTATAAGAAAACTTTATATCATCGCCATAAATGGAAATGCAGGGTCACTCGTGGGAAATTGAAAGTACTTGTGAACATAAATGCAATGACACAAAATAATGCCATCCAAATTTGGCCAGATCCCATTGTCTGATTAAAACTCTGAGCCTGCCCCGATCTCTGTGATAAAGAGAGAGACCTGCATGTTGGATGCTGAAAACACAGGCACGTGACACTGAGCCTTTCCCTCTGACCTCAGGGGTCTTGCAATAAAAGCGATAAAGGAATTCTTTCTTTACCAAAGTGTAGCTGATTTACAAGACTGTGTTAGTTTCTGCTGCACGGCAAAGTGATTCAGTTATATGTACACACACATTCTTTTTTATATTCCATAAAGGAATTCTTATTCACTGAATGTTGCAGAAGGAATAATCAGGTCAGCCATCCACTTCTTAGCAGGCAACAGGGCAAAGGAATTTTGTAGGCCCAGAAGTGGAGGAAATCCTCATCTTTCTGAAAACATACATCAAACATTTTATTAAAAAATTTCTGGGAGTTCCCGTCGTGGCGCAGTGGTTAACGAATCTGACTAGGAACCATGAGGTTGCGGGTTCGATCCCTGCCCTTGCTCAGTGGGTTAACGATCCGGCGTTGCCGTGAGCTGTGGTGCAGGTCGCAGATGCGGCTCGGATCCCACGTTGCTGTGGCTCTGGCGTAGGCTGGCAGCTACAGCTCCGATTAGACCCCTAGCCTGGGAACCTCCCATATGCCGCAGGAGCGGCCCAAGAAATGGCAGAAAGACAAAAAAAAAAAAAAAAAATTTCCTCCCAAGTGTTTGGCTAACTCACCTTCAGGGAGCTTCGATCAGATTGACTCAACAGATATCATCTGAGGACCTACAGTGTGCCAGCCACATAGTAGGTCTGAAAGGCAAGAACCTGGCCTTCAGGGACCATGCATTCTAATAGAGAGACAGACATATTCACAATTGATTTTAATGCAGGCTGAATAAATTTTTGTGTCTTCTTCTCCCAACCTTCCCCCAACTCATGCAAAACATGATGTCAGTGCTCAGGAAGCATGTCCTTAACACACAGGAAGAGCAGACATTAATTGGGCTCCTCCTATGAGCCAGGCAATGCATGGGATACTTTTACACCTATTTTATGACACTTAATCCTTTCAAGAACTGGAAAGGTGGTTATTTTTACCTCCATTCAAGGTTCAGAGGGATGAAGTAACTTGGCTGAGGATACACAGCATGTTAGAAGCTCAGTTGGGATTTGAAAGTGAGTCTCCTGGATGGGGCGAGAAGTCCCTGTTGCATGTGGGAGGTCCCCCCCAACCCCAAAATCCACCCCACCCTTCCCAGGGCCAAGATTAACAGAAGCAAAGGCCAGAGGTTGGGTCTGGCCCCAGGGGCCTTGCTCAGGGGTCCCTTCAGCCCTAACCTGTGCTTGTGTCTCCCCAGGAAGCCAGCGCTGTCCTGCACCGTGTGCTCCAACAACCTTCTGAGCTGCTGCAAGAGCCTTTGGGCACTTAGGTTCCTCCAGAGACACGTGGGAGGCCCCTCCGAGGAACAGCCAGGGGAGCCGCTGGCCGAGGAGCCCCCAAAGACACCACCCCAGGAAGCGGTGAGGACACTGCCCTCCGAGGCTGTCTAGACCCAGCCTCTGGACGCTGAAGATATTGGCTCTTGGTCACCAAGATTTGACTCCTGGAGCCACTAAGGGTCCAGCAGCACCCCCTCCCTCAAACCACCTAGCCTGAGCCTGGGGTCCTCCCGCCTAGGGTGGGGCAGCCTGGTCTGTGCCCTGACTCCCCTGGGTGCCTGCAGCTGCGCTGAATCTCATGGGTTCAAAGCTCACGCTGGTGCTGGCCCTGAGTCATGAGCAGAGACCCGAGGACTTTCAGGGATGCAAGCTCAGGTGTGTACACGGACGCGAATGTGTGGAAACACGCGTGCCTTCTGAGCCTGGCAGAAAGTGTTGCCACGAAGCGATCACGTCTCCCTCCCTTGTGGGTTCGGCAGAATGAAGGGAGAGAGGGGAGAGGGAAGGAAAGGACAAGGAAGGACATTAGCCTTTGATGAAGACCTACTATGCGCCAGGTACTTCACTCACAGGAGCTCATGTAATCCTTACAATGTGCGGCAGGGACCACCTACCTCCCTTCACAGCGCTGGAGACTGAGGCTTCGAGAAGAACCAGGCCGGCCCGGGGCCCCTCATCTAGAAAGTGTGCCTGGAATGTGGGAGGCACTTGAGAAGTAGTTGTTGAAGGAAGAAGGGAACAGATGAATGGACAAACGGGAGGATGGGTGTAAATCCAGGCCTCCAGCCCAGGCTCTTGACACTACACTGCCTCTCTAGAGAGGCCACGGTATGTCCTTGACTCAGCCAACCCTCCTGCTAGCGAGGCTCAGACCCAGAGCCTGGCTGGTGGGGGTGGGGGGGTCCCTTCATGCTGCAGTACTCACCCTCTCTGGTGCTTTCCATAAAGAAGGAGTGGCGTGGAGCAGACTTGCTGGGGAAAGTGTTTGGGGCCATGAGGAGAGGCAGCTGGAGGCAGGGAGGGACGCAACAGGTGTGAAAAGGTGAATTGGCCCTGCAGCGCCCCCTGCTGGATGGATGTGTGATCTGGGCGTGGCAGTGGATGCCTATGAGCGGCCCTTTACTCCTCGGTCCAGTGGAGGGAAAGCTCCCCTTTCCTATTTACAGGCTTGTCGAAGAGACCCAAGGAGGTGGAGGAGGTGACAGCCCCAGAAAGATGAGGGTGTCCGTGGGCTCTCCTCGCTGCTGCTGCCCCTTCCTGAATCCACCCTTCCCTGGGTTCCAAGGCTCCTTTCTGGCGTTCCCCTCCCAGTCCACTGGTACCTTTCAAGCCCTCTTCCTGCTCGCCATCCTCTCCCCAGCCATCAGATGTGGCCACTCCCCAAGGCTCTGTCCTGAGCCTTCTCCTCTGGCTGCAATTTCCAGCCCTCTGAGGCCTCGTCCACTCTGTCTCATCAGAAGTTACCAGGAGTCTTATCTCTAATGAGATTACTCACAGCTTTGCATCTGGATCCCAGGCTCCTTCTGTGAGCTTTCGACCAACTTTCACAGCTGCCTGTCCACAGCTGCACCTTGCCCTTCTTCCCGCACCTGCTCCTCTTCCAGGGTCCTCTTAGACAGAAGCTCTGCCATTGCTTCCGAGGTCAATCTTGGTACCAACCTTCTCCCAGCTCCTCAGAGTCCATCCTCTCAAATCCTGACTCCTCTGTGTACCACCCTTTACTTGGTTCTATCCACCTGCCCTGTCATCCCTCAATCCCACTGCCATCCCCTCCATCAGGACAATTGAAATGGCTTCATGACAGGTGCCCGTATTCCCCACTTGCCTCCCTCCAGTCCACTCTCCACCCTGCAGCCACAGTGGAGCTGTGTGAACCACAAAACCATGGAGAATCCATCTTACAGGAAGTCTGCCCACCCCACAGGGTCAGCCCTGACCGGCCCCTCCAACCTCCTCCTCCTCACGCTCCCCTCCATCTCTTCACCCAACTCCACCGGAATTCTCCTTCGAGCTTGTTCATCTCACTGCTCCTTGCAGCTACCAGACGACACACAGCACTGTTCCCATGACTTGGGAAGCTTCTCTTGCCTTTTCAGCCACAGGATCTCAGATGAAATATTACTTCCTGACCCTATTAGTCCAGGCTTCCCACCCCCACCCTCCAGAACTGTCCTTGGAAGCCACAGGCATGGTTGTCATTTACAGTCATCTGAGTGGTTCCCTGATCCCTGTTCATCTCCCCCACTCAGGAGGTCGAGTCCTGCCTGTTTTGTTGACCACTGGTGTCCAACCTTGTTGAAGACTGGCCTACACAGTAGGTGCTTTAAGTAGCTTATTTGCTAATATACCTAAAGGCATGATTTGCCCCAATGGCCCCCAGAGATGCTCAGTCTTTTGGCTGGATTCCTTCTGGACATCCCAGAATCCCCTCCTTGGAAGTTTTCCCAGGAGTCTGAGTCTCTGGGTCATGGCCAAGTAAATGGAGCATAAAACTGGTCTGTCTGTCTGTCTGTCTGATTGATCACAGACTCAGCTGGTGAGGTCTGAGGTCCAGGTGCCCATGTGCCCTCTGCCACTGCAGGTCTCTGAGCTGCCCCCACCCTCCTGGCGCCCCCTGTTGGCTGCAGAAGTGGGGCGCATGCTGCCTGGAGGAGAAGCATCTGGAGTGGGACCCCAAATCCATGTTTTGTGTTACCGTCATGTTCCAATAAAGCTATCAAGACAGATGCTGCCTTGTGGTTTTATTTTTTAACTTCCTGATGAGGAAATACTCCCCAAATTTCATCATACGGTATGTCTTGATTTAGAAAAAGAATCATGATAAAATCGTTGGGGTAAAGGCCAACTAGAAAGTTGCCTTGAAAAGTAAAAGAGGAGTTCCTGTCGTGGCGCAGTGGTTAACGAATCTGACTAGGAACCATGAGGTTGCAGGTTCGGTCCCTGCCCTTGCTCAGTGGGTTAATGATCCGGCGTTGCCGTGAGCTGTGGTGTAGGTTGCAGACGCGGCTCGGATCCCGCATTGCTGTGGCTCTGGCGTAGGCCAGTGGCTGCAGCTCGGATTCAACCCCTAGCCTGGGAACCTCCATATGCCGTGGGAGTGGCCCAAGAAAGAGCAAAAAAAAAAAAAAAAAAAGTTAAAGAGTTTCCTGAAAATGACGTCTCATCTTGAAACATTATTAGAAATGAGGGACGTGCTGGTAGGAAGGATCAGACCTTTATCCTGCTCACCTGGTGACCCAAGTACATGGTAGCACTCAGTGTGTGTGGAATGGAATATTTCTGAAATTTTCAGATTCAGAGATGCTTTTGTTAGGTGGGAGAAAAAGGAATCTTTTTTTTTTTAATGGCCTCACCCGTGGCCTATAGAAGTTCCCAGGCTAGAGGTCGAATTGGGGCTTTAGCTGCAGGCCTACACTGGATTCAAGCACATCTGTAACCTATGCCGCAGCTTGCAGCAACGCGGATCCTTAACCCGCTGAGCGAGGCCAGGGATCAAACCCACATCCTCACGGAGACAATGCCGGGTCCTTAACCTGTAGAGCCACAATAGGAACTCGAAGAAATCTTTAAAAATGGACAACTTAACGCACGTGAGAGAGGGTGCATTAGGTACAACTTTAAAAAATCAGGCCAATGGAAAAAAATCGTGGATTATGTGCAAGAAATGAAACCCACAGTCCCCCTTTGGTTTGGGAAAACAGAGGGAGGGAGCTGACCAGGGTCAAGATCATTGTTTGATAACCACAGCGTCAGCAGTGAGCAGTGTCCCCTGGGGTGGAAGGAAGAGGCAGAAGGACCAAGACACACCTTGGTGAATTTCCACAGGAGGCAGAGGAGAGATCGTGAGTCATCACAATCAAAGCTTAAGGGAGCTGATCCGCCTGAAATGGTTTCTCATGTATTTCAGGACAGAGAATACAAAGCGTGTCAAGGGATCCTTGGGGAAGATGAAAGTAGCGGACTGATGGAGTCATTAGATGATGTCAAGCAGTTCTCTGAAGATGCTATAAAAAGGCCAGGAAAGTGTCCCCTGTATGATAACCGTGCATGTGGTGAATATAAGGGCACTTTATAGAGGCCACCAGCCGGGGCTGGAAGCCTTGGAAACACAATTTCCAGAATCCCATGCCAACAGCTTTAGATCCCACCGCTGGGAAGCAGGGGAGAAGCAAAACCATAGTTGCTCAAAAGGCCAAGGGGGGGGGGGGAAGAGGGCCCCCGAGTCAGGGGGCTAGAAGGGGCCACTGCGGGGGAGTCTGCGTGGAGCACAGCGAGCACGGCATCAAGAGGGCACTGAAATGACGAGGTCTGTGCTATGAAAAGATCATTCAGAGACCAGCTTGGGGACATCCACTGAGGGGGCAGAGGGTGGAAGCAGAGCGAGCGCAG
The DNA here is from genome assembly GCF_016906955.1 of Phacochoerus africanus. Classification (NCBI taxonomy): domain Eukaryota; kingdom Metazoa; phylum Chordata; class Mammalia; order Artiodactyla; family Suidae; genus Phacochoerus; species Phacochoerus africanus. Next base: position 81,982,931 of record NC_062547.1, on the reverse strand, counting down.
CAGCTCCATTGCAGGGGAGGGTTGACAACCACATCTTATTAGGAGCCACTCCAGACTCTACAGCAGACTTCAGGCTGTGGGCTGGGGACCCAGCGGAAACAGACCTTCCCTGCCCACCCCAGCCCCCAAGAGAGATGGGCTTATACTGAAACATTACCAGGCAATCAGGGAAGGAATGGGACACGAGGGCCATAGGTAAGGATGTGGGCCAAGGCAGCCGTGAACTTGTAAGGAGAAGGTTCCCAGGGCACATTGGGATGCGTTTAAACTCAGGTTAGAAGCTTGCTGGGTGGTAGGAAGTGCTCAGGTGCCCGGATCGGGGGCTGGGCACCCATCTCAGCTAGGCAGCTGCAGTTCACATGCTTGGCTGATCAGAATCCATCTGGACCTTTGTGGGGAGAGTTTATTGTCTTCACTCTCCATTTTGGGGGGCTTTTTCCATGTCACTCAAGCAGGAAATGACAGCCAAGGACACCCTTCTCCCACCACAATTCCCAAGCCTCACCAAAATTCCAAGCATTCCAGGGATAACTCAAGAGCCATCAAAGGTTACCAAGAGCCCACTGAGAAAAGCCCCCTTCGCCCCGCCAGCAGTCCTATGGGGCTCATGATTTTGTTATTTTGGAGGTCGTTGCAGATGTTGGCACCAGGACCCCAACCTTCCCACTCAGGGTCACACAGAATAACCTGTTCTCATGCCCTGAGATGCCACCACGTGAGACAAGGCACAGGCTTGGCTGGATCACGCTCTTCACTCCCTGGAGCTTTGTCAGGGCTTTCATGTCCCTGGTGGGCCTGGCAGGATTCCCAAGGAAATAGGGCTCTAGAGGGACCTGCCATCTGGGCTGTGTGACTCCCAGATAAACCTGTCCTTCACTTTCAGCTGACATACACAAGCCCTTCCATGCACCCAGACTTTACGTCAGCCCCTCTACTGGCACTGGTCCAGTTTTTCCACTGGGTATAGGTAAAGGACAGCATCCCCACCACCTGGGGTCTGAAGAGGGACAAGGATGCCCAAAGTGAAAAATCTAGGGAGGTGATACCACTGGAATTCCAACCCAGACCTGCTTGTCTCCAAAATCCATTTTATCATTCATATGATGAAATTCACTTTTAAGGATTAAGTGATCATCAGAAATCACCTCTTTTCAGAATTGTGACCTTACAGAGAAAGCCAGAGTTCCTTGGACCACCCCCATCCTTTTCCTCTAGGGATTCGCAAGGCAATCACTGCTACCAAGTGTGCTGGATGGTGTTTGGCTCAGTGTTGTTTGGTTTTCAACATAACAGTTCCGATGAACCTCAGGAACCGAATTTAATAATTTGTCTTCAAGGTTCAACCACATTCCATTTAGCTGTTCCCCTAGCTGGGGCCATCTGAATCGTTTCTACTTTTCGGCTTTTTATTTTATTTATTTTTATTTTATTTATTTATTTATTTGCTTTTTAGGGCCACACCTGCAGCATATGGAAATCCCCAGGCTAGGTGTGAAATAGAAGCTACAGCTGCCAGCCTACACCACAGACACAGCAATGCCAGATCCGAGCCGCATCTGAGACCTACACCACAGCTCACGGCAATGCTGGATCCTTAACCTGCTGAGCAAGGCCAGGGATCAAACACGCAATCTCATGGTTCCTAGTCGGATTCGTTTATCGTTTCTGTTGCACCACGACAGGGACTCCCTAATTTTTGGCTTTTTAGATAATAATATGCTGGTGTTCCTGTTGTGGCTCAACAGGTTAAGAACTTGACACAGTGCCCATGAGGATGCAGGTTCGATCCCTGGCTTCGTTCAGTGGGTTAAGGATCTGGCATTTCCTAAAGCTGCAGCTCGGATCCAGTGTTGCTGTGGCTGTGGTGTAGGCTGGCAGTTGCAGCTCCAATTTGACCCCTTGCCCCTGGGAACTTCCATATGCTGCACCTCTGGCTGTAATAAATAAATAAATTAATTAATTAATTAAAAATGCTTTTCCAGGAGTTCCCGTCGTGGCGCAGTGGTTAACGAATCCGACTAGGAACCATGAGGTTGCGGGTTCGGTCCCTGCCCTTGCTCAGTGGGTTAATGATCCGGCGTTGCTGTGAGCTGTGGTGTAGGTTGCAGATGCGGCTCGGATCCCGCGTTGCTGTGGCTCTGGTGTAGGCCAGTGGCTACAGCTCCGATTCGACCCCTAGCCTGGGAACCTCCATATGCCGCGGGAGCGGCCCAAGAAATAGCAAAAAGACAAAAAAAAAATGCTTTTCCATTATAGGTTATTATAAGATACTGAATATACTTCCTTGCACAATACAATAGGTCCTTGTTGTTTATCTAGTTTATATAGTGTGTGTCTGTTAATTCCATCCTCCTAATTTATCTATCTCCCCACTTTCCCCTTTGGTAACCATTTGTTTTCTATGTCTGTGAGTCTGTTTCTGATTTGTAAATAAGCTCATTTGAATCACTTTGCTGTACACCTGAAACAAACACATTATAAAATCAGCTATACTTCAATTAAAATAATAATAATATGCTGATCATCTGAAACAGTGTTTCTTTATGCACATCTGCAAGTTGTGTTGTTGTTGTTGGAGTGTGTGTGTCTAGTATGCGTATGTGTAACTCTGAATCTGGAGCATATGTGTTGTTGAATAGTACTCCTGAGAGGTGCGGCTCATTCTAGGTCCCACCACCAACACTAGGGGGGCCTGGCTCCCCACCATCCACTTGTGCTTTTTCTACCTCCTTGCACACTAGTTTCTCCATCCATAAGATGGGGATAATTACAGCATCTCCCAGGGTTGTTGGGGGAGTCAATGAAATCATACTTGCAAGGTACTTAGAACAATGCAATAAAAGAACTTAGATATTAGTCCACGCTCAATAAATGTCCACAGTGGCTACTACTAAAAGGCAAGTCATTCTAAGCACTCTTGTGCTCAAACACCTGCATGGCTTCTATCACTCATAGATACAGACCAGGTCCCCTGGCTTGGCATTCACAGCCTTGCCAGATCTAGGCCATGTTCCCTTGGTGCTCCCATGTGGAAGTAGGTTCCAGCCATGAGATGTACCCACCCCACTCTGAATGGCTACGCCTTCTTACTCTGTCAATTCTGAGCTTTTGAAATGCCAAGCCCTGGCAAGCTACCCCTCCCCCAAAGTTGGGGAACTCCCTCACCACCCTGGGAGCTCAGTCCAGGATGGGAGACCAAACCAGAGCTAACCTGGACACCTAACATCTCATAGAGATGTAGGGATGAAGAGAATTCTGAGTTTACTCCAAGTCTTTTTCCCAGGGCCTTGGGGTATATCTGACCTAGTGGGCTGAGCCCAATAGGACATTGAGAGTGACAGGTACAGTCCTCTCTGACACTCATTTTCCCATCCATGAAATGCTGCTGCATACATTTTCCTTTACGCTATTCTAACCTAAATGGCCTTTTAAAGAAAAGGCCCCTTCATTGTTAACTGGGTCCCCCTTTTTTTTTCTGTTGTGCACCTGGATGAGTCTGAAAATGAATTTATCTGCATAATGATGGAAGAAGAATTTGGAGTTCCTGAGGCACAGTCTGGAGTGGCAGATGGTGAGGAGGAGGGATGGGAAAAGAGGAACGAGACGAGAGCCACCAAGACAGGGACCATGCACATTCCCAAAATGACACTTCGAGGAAAAGGGAGTGCCTAGTGTTCATGTTATTTTTGTGATGCGATGCAAACCCTTCGCCACCTCTCCTCCTACAAAAAGATCTCCAGAAAAGTCCACTGTCCTCATGCATATGTCAGATGAGGGGCTTTTGGGGGAAATCTAAGAAGAGGGTGGAGTTTCACATCTGGGTTCAGGACAGAAGGGGCCCTAGAGGAGGTAGGTACCCAGAGGCAGGGGAAGACCATGAGAATCTGAGAACTTGAGCCCTTTGGGAAGTTACCAGAGTCTTGGGGAAGGCTGTGGACCTCCTAGATGGGAATGAATGAGTGGGATCAAACCAACCTTGTCCAGATCACAAGGGGCTGGGAGCCTCAGATGTCATTTCGGTTACACAGGGTTCATAAAATCTACTTGATAGCGTTAAGAGATATAATGAGTAAGAGCATCCAATGGATACACAGAGACATAATTATTTCAGGTAGATTTTCTTCCTGGTTACACCCTCCAGAAAATGCCTGCCCCACAATGCCAGACACAATGTAATAGAAATTTCCAAGTTGAAGATCAGGCCTCACACAGCACCAAATGCTAAAGCACTGGGTGAATCTAAGCAGGTGTTTCAAACAGCCTGAAAAAGTTTAGACTCATATTACATGTGAGAAGAGGAGATGGGGGGGGTGGTCTCTGTTCTTGGAGACTGTGTCCTCCGAAATAGGTCACTAAAGATAGGCTCAGCTCAAGCTGAATTATAGTTTGAGTCAGCCAGGCAGGGTAGGGAGCTCTGAAACATCGTGGAAATAAGCCACAAATGTGTCCACTCAGATATCCGGGCCATTTTTTCTCTTAGCTGGCAAAATGTGCAGTGACCCTACACTTGCAACAAAATTAATGGCACCCTCTTTTGGATTAAAAAAAAAAATCTCTTGCTGTGCTGACCTTTCTTTGGGTTTTTACTTTCTTAAATGATATAATTCACATACCACAAAATGATTCACATACATTCATTGAGATATAATTCACATGCATTTTAAAGTATGCAATTCAGGAGTTCCCGTCGTGGCGCAGTGGTTAACGAATCCAACTAGGAACCATGAGGCTGTGGATTCGGTCCCTGCCCTTGCTCTAGGAACCATGAGGTTGTGGGTTCGGTCCCTGCCCTTGCTCAGTGGGTTAACGATCCGGCGTTGCCATGAGCTGTGGTGTAGGTTGCAGACGCGGCTCGGATCCCGCGTTGCTGTGGCTCTGGCGTAGGCCGGTGGCTACAGCTCCGATTCGACTCCTAGCCTGGGAACCTCCTTATGCCGCGGGAGCAGCTCAAAGAAATAGCAAAAAAAAAGACCAAAAAAAAAGTATGCAATTCAGTAATTTTTAGTATATTCACAAAGTTGTGCAACCATCACCACTAATTCCAGAATGTTTTCATCACCCCAAAAGAAACCCCATGCCCACTGGCAGACACTCCCCTAGCTCTGACAATACTCATTGCCTTTCTGTTCTCCATGGATTGGTCAATTCTGGATATTTTGCCATATACACCTGCAGTGAGAGAGCACTTGGAGTCTACAGTGATATCTGCTGAAATTCAAAACCCCAGTGGTCATTTTTTCAGCTTACCAATAAAAATCATGCGCTTACCAATAAAAAAAAAACAACTTATTACCTAAAATTAAAACTCTTTACTATACCTCCCACTAAGTTATTTGATTTGGATACTTCCCAAAGGCAACCTAGGAAAGGAACCGTACACACACACACACACACACACACACAAAATGGGAAATGTTTGCAGCATATTTTCAGAACTGACTCTGCTGGGACAGGAAGGAGTAGGCAAATTTCTGTTCATAGTTCTTATGAACAGCAAAATAAATTTTCCCCTGACCCAGATGCATAAATGTGAAACAGAGATTGAAAGACCTAGATTTGAAGGGATGCCAAACTATTTACCTGCCTGGGTACCCAAGCAGATAGGGCCAGCATTGATCCTGGTAGATTTGCTCAGAAAAGCCCTTTTCTATTGGAGATTTTATTCAAAACTTGGGAATAAGGCTAAAGGGTACCAGCATGTCCTCTGAGGGTCACATAGGAGTATACTTAGCAGGCCTGGCCAGGATTATCTGATTCTCTAGAGGAATGTCCCTTCGTTTGATTTACTATTTACAATTGATTAGGGACCAGATTCTGCAAGTCACACATTAACTTGTATAAGAGTGATAAGTTGCAAATAATTTTCTTCTGGCTCAGGAGAAATGCAAAGGATTTCTGCCCAGCAGAAAAGGTAAAGCCAAAGGTTTTGGTTTATTGTTTGGTGGAACACCAATTAATTTTGTGTTTAACTTAGCAATCTTATTTCAAGATTCTTCCTTTCTAAATCTACAGCTATCTCTCAGATACTTCTTTGATCCAACTTTACCTTCTGTTTTTCCCCTCACTAATGGGTTTAAATTAATCTGTCGTGTGTTGACTATACATTTGTATGAGTCTTTTTTTTTTTTTTCTTTTTAGGGCCGCACCTGCAGCATATGGAATTTCCCAGGCTAGGGGTTGAATTGGAGCTGCAGATGCAGGTCTATGCCACAGCCATAGCAACATAGGACCTGAGCCACATCCGTGACCTACACCACAGCTGCATCCCTACCTTACAGCTTAACCCACTTAAGCCATCCTTAACCCACTGAATGAGGCCGGGGATTGAAACCGCATCCTCATGGATACTAGGTCAGGTTCTTAACCCACTGAGCCACAACGGGAATTCTTGAGTCATGTTTTTAATCTTTTAAACGTTGTACTTTGACAGAATGTTGGGTTTCTAACCACAGCCACTGCAATGCTGCTGGCAGGGTCATCCGGTTGATTGGACACAGTGAGGACAAAAATTTCCAAGACGTACAAAGATACTGGGGACCTGAAAATAAATTCAGAGCCTCCAAAATATGAAAATAAAAATGTAAATTAAAGAATCAATAAATGCTTACTGAAATATCTACAAGAAACAACATTTAAAATATCTATATAAAGTATAGCCTGTTGACTGCAGCTCACCTCAACTCATGATTATACAGAAATTATTTTAAGATGGAATATTCTCCATGGTCACAGCTTCTGATGTTAGGAATCCCTCAAGACAGAAAGGAAGGCATGTGTTGATTTCACCCACTGTAAAGTAAAGTAAAAATAGCTATGTACTTGGAGACCATCTCTTAAAGGGACAGGCAGTCCCACTCACCCCATTTCTGAGATGAGATTGATATTGGGCTATGGAAACCTGGCTCCACCTGCCAAACCCATCTGGGCTCCCCAGGACCTGGCAGGAGAGGGTAAGAACCATTCCTGCCCCCCTCTGACTTCCTTTATCTCCAGGATACTGTGTCATTTCTCTGTGGTCACTTGCCATGCGCCAGAGTCTGGGGCAGGCTGGGGTCATGATACACATCAGCCGTCCAGCCTGGCAACAAGATCCACTTCGCCTCTGCATGACCCACCAAACTTCATGGGAAATCGTACTAATAGGAGCCTCCTTTTACTACCTAGGGGCAACAGCCATCCAACCTATTTGGCTTCGTGGAATCTTTGCCCCAGGCTGTGATGACCTGGCACTAAGAAATACCAGGAATGTTCTGATTTTGAGCTGTCTTGAGGGTCATCCATTCACTGCTGGTATCCCTTAGGGGCAAAGAAGAGATCTCAACAGGGATTTCATATCCTCATGCCCACACATCATCAACTATTTTTAAAAAGATCCTCATTTCAATTTTTGATCATCCAGAAGTATCCATTTTGATCTGACATGGATAGCAAGTGCGGTTATCAAATAGCATTACCGCCTTTTTCAAGCACAAGGAATTGAACCACACCAAGATCATCTTAGAGCCATGGGGCGGGAGTGAAGGCTCTTGTTCTCACCTCCCTGAAACTGTGGTCAGGCCCACATTGTTTCATTGTTGACAAAGTCAAATTCTATTTTGACCCAAGGTAAGAGGAGAAAGCAAATATGCAAGCTGTGGGTCTCAAGGCTTTTACCACGAGGGACCCCACTCCTCTCTCAGTCAAAAGGTCTGAATTGCGCCGCTGATCAAGTTCTAATGGAACTTTAGGGCGTGTTATTTATTCGTTTACACCTCAGTTGCCCCAACTGTAAAATGGGAGTGGCCATTAGTGTAAGGATCAGGTCACGACAGAATGAGATAATGTCCCCACAGTGCCTGGCACTTATTTGGTACCCAGTAAATATTTACTTTAAAACTCCCACGATTTTAAAATAAATAACTATTTCACATGTCACCAAATAAAGGTCGTCAAGGTGTCTAGGTCTAAGATAATCCTGTAGTTTGATGAATGATGAAAAAATGCTAACCTCGGGGGACTTATTCTGCACTTTATCAGAAGATGTTTTCGGACCCTACCTTAAATGACTTTATTAGTATTGAATTCAATTGCAGTTCACCAGCTGGCATAATATTCCTGCTTGCAGAATATGTTTAAATATAAACATTGATTAGTTTTGATTTTGCAGTCTTATTTTTATTCTGGAATAATACGCAGGCAGAAGCTAGACAGGGGGAGGGTGACTAAAGCAGTGAGAAGGGCCAGAAGGGCCAGAAAGCCTGAGATGGAGGTTATAAACTGCAGAAACTGCCATAGGAGCCCTCATGGGGTTGTTTAAATATTTACCCAATGTTTAAATAGAACGCGACTTGGAAAGAATTGGAAAGGATTGAAATCCTTTATTTGGCAAGATCAGATCCATCCTTCTTCTTCCAACCAGGGGTCTCCAAAAACAAAAGTGACATGCTATTAGGAGAAAATGTAAATGCGTCACTTTCGTGCACTGCTGAGTTAAGGCTGCTGGGTTTACTCCCACTAAACTTGTTCTTCCGTCTATTCAGTCTATTTCTTGCCCTGGCAGGCAGCTGTCAATCATGGTTGCCCAAACCTGTGGGTACCTGCTCCCTTTTCAGGTGGCTTCCCTTATTGTGAATTCCTCCTGCCCAAGGGAGAATGCAAACAGCTGCCTTTGCCAGCCTTCTTCGCCCCTCAGGTGCAGGCATGTGACTAAGACTTTCCCCATCAAAGGCAGGAAGCACCTTTCATTTAAAAAGAAGCTCTGTGCAGAAAGCGGTGGGCGGCCACAGCCACAGCTCCTGCCAGCCTGTTCTGCCACGAATCTGTGAGCTTTCTAATAACCCCTATGCGAACAAATCCTTTCCTGCTTAATACCCAGCTCCTGGCACAGAATGGGTACTCAGTGAATCCTAATTGAATGAGGGTCTGGAGAACCAAAACCTCTGCTGAGCACGGCTTTTTGAGGACCTGTCTGCAGCCTTGGGAAGAAGAGCTGGGTCCGCTTCGACCTATGTCTTCCCTGATTCACTAGGAAAACAGGGGCCATGTCCTTCAAACCCTTGGTCTGGCAAGAGTTGGCACAGAGTGGACCCCTCCAATGAGTATTGAATCAGGGAGGAGGGAGCAGATGTGTGACACCAGCCCTCACCCCTGACTGGTATTTTTTCATGCCCTCTACCTCTTCCTGTCTCTCCGGGATGGCTTTAAGTCCCTGGGGCACATGACCCATTGGAGAAGGTGGGACAAGGGGCTCTTCCAAGACCACCCTGGACTCCAGGCAAGGGGAGGCCCCTGCTGTGATTCCTGTGCCTTGTAAAATCCTCCCTTGGCCCTCCAGCTGCAGCTCCCTGGGGTCAGGAGTCTCTGGGGTCAAGAGGACGTGTCCCCTCCCCTTGTAAAGCACGCCTGGGGGAATTTGACCCCTGGATTTCCTCAGCCAAATGATGGGCCTGTGCAGGCTTCCGGCCAGATCCAACATCCAGAGGGCAGACCAGGCCCCTTCTACAGAGGGGTCCCAGGGCGACTACTTGCAGGGGGATATGTATGGAGTTTTAACGCTTGAGTACAAACAAGACCTGGGGTGGAGGGAGTGGAGCCTGGGTGGGAAGAGAAGGAAGGTGGCCTCACAATAAAGTCCAGCTCTCCCCTCCCACCCTGTTCTGGTGCAAAACTCCAAAGAGTCCAAAAATTCACCTTCCAGGGAAGGGTTTTTTTGGGGTTTTTTTTTTGTTTTGTTTTGTTTTGTTTTTTGCTTTTTAGGGCCGCATCCGCAGCACTTGGAGGTTCCCAGGCTATTGGGTCAAATCAGAGCTACAGCGGCCAGCCTATGCCAGAGCCACAGCAATGCTGGATTCGGGCCACATCTGCAAACTACACCACAGCTCAGGGCAATGCCGGATCCTTAACCCACTGATTGAGGCCAGGGATCAAACCTGCAACCTCATGGTTCCTAGTAGGATTCATTTCCCCTGAGCCATGAAGGGGAATTCCACAGGGAGTCTTTAGGTATACTTTGTCAAGGTCAAAGGATAGAAAGTATTGAATTTTAATAGTTTGTCTGTGTCCTTGTTACCTAATGCTCTATAATAAATTATTCCCAAACTGAGCACCTTAAAATAGCAGGCACTTATTAGCTCACTTATTAGTCTCTAGGGTCAGGAATCCTGGACCTGCCAGGCTGAGATTTCTGCTTCAGTCTCAGGAGGTTATGATTAAGGTGTGTCAGCCCAGGGGCTACGGTCTCATCCGAAGGCCCGACTAGGCTCACTCCGTGGTAGTGGGCTGTGCCCTGTCCCTCCCAAGCCATGGATCATTTCCTTGCCTCATGGGCCTCCCCTACCTGGCAGGTGATTTCATCAAAGCATGCAAGCCAGAGGCAAGAAAGAGAGTCTGCCAGCAAGTCAACGTTTTGTCACCTATCACAGAAGTGTCACACATCACTTTTGACTATTGGTTGGAAGCAAGTTAGTGGGCCAGTCCATACTCAAGGGGAGAATGCAAAGCACCCCATTGCTGGGCCCAAAATGTCCCACCCCGGGAGCTCCAGCAGATGCTAGATGCTTCACTTAGAGCCCAGCCCTGGGCTGAGTGTACAAGGCTCCCACCACAGAGCCCAGAGCTCCCAGAGACCCACCCTGTACCCCGGACAGATGAGCAAAGCCCCATTCCAAGGGAGCTTCCATGAAGGGCAGAAATTACCACCTCCAGTTCCAATTACCAGCTGAGCTAATTGCAAAAGTAATTGCAATTGAAGGATCTAATTATCAGGCTGGGCCAGTGAAAGCGCCTCCTCCCCGCCTTTGGGGAGACTCCCTCGGCCTCCTGGGGGCTGCAGACGTGGTGGGAATCCCATTCTTGAGGAATCGGGAGGTCTGGCCTGTGTCCCAGAAATCAGATTGCCAGAGATAGGGCACCCCCAGGGAAGGCTCCCCAGCCCTCCGAGTGCCCTCTCCCCTTGGGTTTTGGTCCCAGCCCTAGACTCTTAAGCCACTTGACCTGCTCTTGTGCTACACACACAGGCACCAAATATGAGCAGAGGGCGCTCTGTGCTGGCATCTGCGTCTTGCCCTCCCCCTTACTCTTCCCTCCCCCATGGATATCTACACCAGGCACGGTCAGCTCCAGCACTCTGCCTCCCCTGTCTGGCCCGGAGCTTGTCCCCTGCCTGGCTTCTCTCAGAATATCCCTCCTGCTGTGTACATTCCCGGCCTGGCTGCCACAACTCACCTTCAGGACCCATTCTTGGCACTTTCCACCAGGAACACCCAGGTCTGCAGGGCACATCTGACCCAGGAAGGCCAGCCTGGCCTGGCCCTGCATGAGTTCCGTGCAGGGTACAGTGCAGGAGCTCACACATCATTGTGGAGAGGATGAAGGTCAACGAACAGAGGCCACAGAGGTGGCCATCCTCCCCTACCTGACAGCCGCTCCAACTGCCTGCCGCCCTCCACTGGGCCGCCTCCAACTCCTGCTCACACCCTTAAGGTAGCCATCCTTGGGCCAAGCCCTACATACACCATCAACACCCTTGGGAGGTTGGAGCTGGGCCAAGGCCTGCACAGATCCTGGACTCAGGTGCAGTTCTCCAGGGGTGATCTGACAGAGGGGTTGGCAGTGGGCTCCAGGGGGGCTCATCCTCCTGGGCCCCGACTCCTCACCCATGGGGGGTAGCACAACTGGAGGGCAGGACAGGGTCTCTCAACACATGGGAACCATGGCAGGGGTCCCTCTTGTCTGGGCCTGAGGGAGGCAGGGGTAGGCACTGGGAGAGTTCCCAGTTCTGAAGAGAACTTTCCAACTCAGGAGTAGCCTGGCCACTCTCCTATTCAAATCTGTTAATGGGGCCTCATTGCCCTTACAACAGAATCCACACTGGTTTTTGTTTGTTTGTTTATTTTGTCTTTTTATAGCTGCACCCATAGCATATGGAAGTTCCCAGGCTAGGGGTCAAATTGGAACTGCAGCTGCCTGCCTACACCACAGCCACAGCAATGCAAGATCCTTAAGCCACTGAGAGAGGCCAGGCATCAAACCTGCATCCTCGTGGATTCTAGTCGTGTTCTTAACCTGCTGAGCCACAACAGGAACTCCAGAATCCATACTTCCTGACTGGGCTGACCTGTGGCTCTCTGCCCCATCACTTTATCCTCTGTGTTCCCCCCTCCCCGCCACTGCTGCCACCATGGCTCCTCTAGGTTTGGTGGGGACCCTGAAAGCTTCCTCAATTTGGGGTGGGTCTCTTGAATGAAAAGAACGCAAAATAAATGCAACATGGATTCCAGAGCCCTGGAAAGTGGAGAATCCACCGAAGCTCTGGACCATTAGTCTCACAGCTGACTTGCCTCTCCCTTCTGTACCCATGCGACCCCAGCTCCCCTACAATGCTCACCCCACCTGCTACCTTCCTTGACCAGCCTTTCCCTGGCCCCTCCTTCCACTCCCCATTCCTGCCCAGTTTAGGCTCCCAGGATGCTCTGGGCATGGCTTCGCCATGCCCATATAGCGTTGTATCATGGTATCGCTCTGAGAGTCCTATCCTCCCACTAGGCTGGGGTACCCTTCCCCCACAAGGGCAAGGGCTGTGCCATCATCTGCATTTTGGCCTGGGGCATACAGGTGTCTCTGGAGACCTGTTGAATAAATTAATGGAAGAACAGGTTTCCCAAAAATAAGTAAATCCATGAACATCTGTTACCTGTTCCAGAAGGCTTAAACATATCCAAAAGTCAGGCTGACCCCTTCAGAAAGTTCTCCTGGAACCCACCCACAGCTGCAACCAGCCTGAAATTCCCAAGCTCCATACTCCCAGACCCTGGAGACCAGGCATGGGAAGGCCACCAGGGGGCAGTGCGGGAACACAGATGTTCATCCAGCAGGACCCGTAACTGCCCTTCCCTAAGGCTTCTTCCCTGCAGAAGCATCTCTGCCCGCCCAGCCCCACCACCCTGCGGCTCTGAGTTCCAGCTACTCCTCTGCACTGTTCAACAAGAAAACCAGGACTACAGCATCAGACAGGTCCAGGATCAAACCCCAGCTCTGCCATTTCCATCCAGGCTGTGTGAATTTATGCAAATTCCTTCCTTTCCCTGAGCCTCGGTCTTCTAAACGGCAAGGTTGTTGCTATGCCCTCAGGAGTCTCCAGAAATGATAAACTGCCAAACGCAGATTGATGATTGGTTAATTCATCATTAACCAATAGATTCAGTCTGCTGTCTGACTCCCAAATGATGCCACATTAACCCAACTTTAGCTTTAGGGGAAAAAAATGTTGAAAATGCCAACCCCATAATATGGTTATAAAAAGCTCTGATTTAGTCTCTATTAAAGACATCATGAACAGTTTATTGATTTTTTTTACGGGAAATGAGAAGAAACAGAAGCAAACCCTTCGGGGTGCCAATTGAATTAGCAGTTGGGAGTTGATTACGCAGGAGACGCAGCCAAGCACTGACATGGGTGCCTGTCCCTCCACTGTCTCCTGCCCTTGCCCATGGACAGTGAGCTTCCCAGGCTGCAAAAGAGACTGATGCCTCTCTGGAGCCCCAGCGGCCAGCACAGGAGCCAGCACACAGTCAGGTGCTCCACCAATGTGTCCTGCATTGCTCCGAGGAAGGCTCTGGGAAATACTTTTTCTCCCGCTCTCCGCTAGAGTTTCTATCTGCATCATCAAGAGTGCTTGGCTGGAAGCCCTAAACCCTGACTTGAGGGAACTGAGTCTATTGGAAAGATGTCAGGTAGCTCACAAAAATGAAGGGAGTGCTGGGGGCATGGAGCTCAGCCCAAGTCCATGCCAGAGGAGCTCTGGGGCAGGGGCGCAGCTGGGGAGAAGGCTTCTACTCTCTGCCAGGCTGCCCCCACCGGGATGAGGGGCCTTTGGCATCTCACCCTGAGGTAAGACCACCCCCTGGCCTAGCCTGGCCTGCATCTTGCTGGGCAGCCCCAGGACGACCCCACACAGAGCTCAGGAGAGGCAAATCCCCCGGAGAAAGGAGTAGCGAGGCTAAAGAATAGCAAAAGTCCATGGCACAGTCCAATACAATGAGTCCGGGCCCCTGGAACTCCCTCTTATGTCCCTGGGTCCATCCCTGCAGCGTGGAGCATGGCAAGTTGGAGATTTGCAGGCAGGAAGCAAGATTCCTCCTTCAGAGTACCTGAGAGCTGGCAAGACTCATGGAGGATGGAGTGGATGGGAAGAGAGAGAGATGGGTGGGAACTTGGGACAGACAGTCCTGGGAATTCATTGCAGCTTGCCTGCCATTTGCTGTGCAACCTCAGGCAGACCCCTGGCTTCTCTGGGCCTCAGTGATATCATCGGTTCATCATGGAGTTCCCTGGTGGCCTAAAAGTCAAGGATCCAGCATTGTCACTGCTGTAGTGTGGTTCAATACCGGGTTCAGAAAATTCTGCATGCCAAAGGTGTGGCAAAAAAAAAAAAAAAAATCAGTTCATCTTGTTCTCTTCTGCAGGACACAAGTCCCCAGCCTTCCTGCCTGTGATCTCTCCATCCTCCCCACCCGCTGCCCAACCCCAGGCCAGGCCATAGATTTCAGGCTTGTTGTTATGGCAACACCCTCACTTCCAGGTACCCATTCATGTATTAATTAGAGTAATACAAGCCACTGAAACACAGATCCAAATAAAAAAGGGCTCTACACATCCGAATTTGGTTTCTTCTTCACATTCCAGCCCTGAAACTGGATTCCTGGTCAGTAGGAGTTTCCTCTTCATCACTATGGGGGAGCGGGCTCCACTTATAAACAATATCCCCTTGAAAACAAGAGCCTTGTCTCCATCTCTTTCAAGTTAGTTTTTTGTTTGTTTTTTGCTTCTTAGGGCCACGCCCGCAGCACATGGAGTTTCCCAGGCCAGGGGTCCAAATGGAGCTACAGCTGCCTGCCTATGCCACAGCCACAGCAACACTGGATCTGAGCCGTGTCTGTGACCCACACCACAGCTCACAGCAATGCCGGATCCTTAACCCGCTGAGAGAGGCCAGGGATTGAACCCACAACCTCACGGTTCCTAGTCGGATTCGTTAACTGCTGAGCCACAAGGGAACTCCTCTTTCCATTTTTAGGAAGGAAAGAAAATGAGGAGGGCCACACCTGCTCCTTAAAAGCCTCAGCTCCCAAAGGGAGACTATTGCTTCTGCCTGCATTTCATTGGCCAAAATTCAAAACTCAGCCCATGGTCCCATCTAACTACAGGGGAGGTAAGAACCACGGTGAGAGTGGATTTTGCCGGAAGTGGGCAGCAGTCAAGTCCAGCCTCATTTTTTGGGGGGCATCTCTCTGACCTACCCCACATCCCTAGCGGTGCATCTACTGTCATTCACTCATTCAGTAAATATTTACTTAGCACCTACTACGTGCAGACTCTGTGAGGGGAACCAGTGACACACTGATGAATCAGATGCCATCAAAGGCCTCAATGAGCTCAAGATCATTAGAGGCTATAAAAATGTGCAATGACACCCCACTGTGATCTGAGCTGGTGGGGAGTGTGCAGGGAAGGGGGGCTGATAGCATGTTGAAGGAACACAGGGAAGACCCCTCAGGGGAGATGACATTTAAGCTGAGTCCTGCCAGGAGGGTGGCAGTTGTCCCAAAGGAGGATGACAGGGACAGTCCAGAGCATGGTTCAGCCTGCTGTGTGGGGTGGGGCTGGTCAAGAGGAACAGACCTGAATCCTAACTTTCCTTTCTGGGTGAGCTCCTGGGAGATGATTCTGCTTTTGGGTGATGGATGGAAGGAAATCAGTGTGGAGTAAGAGATTCAGGTCGGATGCCAGGTCCTAAGGGGTATATTGATTCCCCGTGGCTGCTGTAACAAATTCCCATGAGCTTAATGGCTTAAAACAATACAAGTGCATTAACTGACCATTCTGGGGGGTCGGAAGTCCAAAATGGGCCTCAAGGAGGCTCCAGGGCAGAATCTGTTTCCCCACCTTTCCAGCTTCTAGAGGCAGCCTGCATCCCTTGGCTCGTGACCCTCAGCCTCCAGCTGCATCCCTCCCATCTCTGCTTCTGCCCTCAGATCCCCTCCTTGGCCTCTCCTGCTCCCTTCCTTCCTTATTAGCACCCTTACCTGACTAGGTGATTATAGAAAGCCCACCCAGGTATTCCAAGAGATCTTCTCATGTCGAGATCCTTCACTTAATCACATCCAGATAGTCCCTTGTGCTATAGAAGATCACACGTTCCAAGGATTAGGATGTGGACATCTCTGGGGGGCATCATGGTCACCAAGAGGATGCTCAGACAAGAAAAGGAACATCTGTGCAGGGGGCCAAAGCGCAGTGACAAGGAAGCCAGGAGTGTGCAGGAGTCAGAAGGAAAGGTTTCAGAAGCTGGTCTGCAGGATCAGTACCTCCAGCCCGCCACAGACATGTATTCATGCCCTGCCTACATCCACGCTCCCTCATCTGGTAACCGAACCTCAGCTTTCCTTATGAAAATACTTTTGCACATTCTTAACCCAGAGGTTGGCACATGAGCCAGCTGATGCCAACCAGAGCCTTCCATGCCTGGTTCAGGGGTGGGAGTGACCCAAGCCAGGACCTGAGACCTTACTTGTAAGTTATTCTGGAGTGACTGGGGAATAATCGGCTGCTTCTTGTCATCTTTGGCCAACTCCTCTGAGACAATACACATAGAGAAAGAAGGCTTGAGTCATAAAGGAGACCGTAACATTGTCTGAGAATCTGCATCTAGCTCTGCCTGAAGCCAACAATGAACTTCTCAATTACGTGAACAATAACAACAGCAAAATCCCATTTGGCTTTAATCTCATTTCTTGCGGTGGCAACCAAGTGGATATTGACAAATGCAGCCTCCAGCACTGGTCTCTCGGGGGGCTGTAGGCAAAGTCTCTCCCCTTTTCCTCAATCTTCCCCATCCTTCAAAACCGTTTCATGCAACTTTCCAGGGAAGCTGCCCTTGATGCTCCACACTGTCAGCTCACCTGGTCCTGCTTAGAACACTTCCCATAGGATCCTGATCTCTGCAGGGGGCCACCTCACCCAAGTGCCTTCTCAGAGCCCCCTTGGCCTTCTCTGTCCTTTCACCCTTAGGTAAGGAGCTGCCCACCTGCTCTCTGGCTACTCTTACCTCCTAGAATATGACCTTCCATGAATCTGTGAGAACCAGATGCTAAGCTGCAGGAGAGCCAACAGCTGCCATCCTTGAGAAGGGGAAAGGGAAGCATTGTTGACACTTTGCCAAGATTGCTGTGCCTTGTCCTTGTTAAGCCAACTCAAAGCTTCTCCCTCTGGGGTCTTCTCTGCAAGGCCGAGGTCAGTCAACAGAGGATCATCTGGCATCTTTTAAACAGAGAATCAAGAAGGGTCCTTGATGTTCCTGATGTCTTAGCCCCTCCACGTCTCTGCCTGACAGTTATGGATATCTACTTGAATGCCTCCAACAACAGGGAGATTACTACTTCTCTGGAAAATCATCCTCTTGCTGTACAGTGGGTCCAAGTCTGCTCCATAAACTTACTTTTCTTCCAGCCCTCAGGGAAAGCCTGACTGGCCACCTCTCCCTGATGCCCCTCCACTTTCCAGTGCTGGCCCCAGCCCCAGCCCTCACTGGCTGTGCACTGGGACAGTCTCTTGAGTTTTCCACCACTACTGCCTCCCCCCATATTTCCATGGTCCCCTCCCTCCTACTCTAAATATCTCCAGCTCTTCCCTGATGAGTCCCTGAATGTCACCTGGCTCTGACAGCAGGAAATGAGGGCCCAGCACCCCCAGGGTTCCCAATCTCACCCAGCTAAGTCATAACCTTAGCCAGGCCAAGAAGGAGAGTCCCCACCCACAGACCTCTTTCTTTCCTTGAATCTTTTTTTTTTTTTGGTCTTTATAGGGCCACACCTAAGGCATATGGAGGTTCCCAGGCTAGGGGTGAAATCAGAGCTACAGCTGCCAGCCTACACCACAGCCACAGTGACATGGGATCCGAGCCACATCTGTGACCTACACCTCAGCTCACAGCAATGCCAGATCTTTAACCCACTGAATAAGGCCAGGGATCAAGCCAGCATCCTCATGGCTACTAGTCAGATTCGTTACCACTGAGCCACGATGGGAATTCCTCCTTGAATCTTAAGAGATCCTCATCCAGGAGTCAAATAGTCGCTCACCTGGGGGCTCCATGCTGAGGGAGTCCAGGACAGTGCATTTCCTGGCAAGAGATCTATGATTATGTCCAGATCAGGAAACTGAGCATGGGAGAGGGGACCTCATATTGGAATTAGCCCTGATCCTTGTATCCAACTCCAAACGCTATAGCTCTTTGGGGATTCCAAAGAACCTATCCTCCCTCTGTTACATCTGGTTCCAGGCAGGCTCTCAGTAAATGTCTCAGGAAGAAAGGGGAGTGGGAGGAAGAAGGAGAAAGCATTTCTGAGCACGTATCATGTGCTAGGGGCTTTTACTGACACTTTATTTCCTTTGAAACAAAGTGGTGATTGCTCCTGCCTTCAGAGAGGAAATGTGACCAGACCAAGGTCACCCCAGTTGGTGGATATCAGAGCCAGAGTTTAAATGCAGCCTGTTCAATGCTGAGCCACCCCATGCTGTGCTTCTCTCCACCCTTCCTTCCTTGGCGGGAGCATAGGCTACAGATGCTCCAGCAATGTCAGAGGCTGCTCCTGAAAGAATGTGCATGGCTGCTGCAGCTCTTCCCATGGAAGGAATAGGATGTAGCTAAGAGGAAGATGCAATGAAAATTTGGGATGGAGGTGGGGGGTACAGCAATTTCTCCAGATCAGAACATCAGATTTCGTGAGTTCAGTGGCTTCTCGGGGGGAAGCTATTCTGCCCCAAACCAGCCTACTTCCAGAAGCCACCCCAACTCTGGTGGATGGAGCCACACTCTCCTCCCAAGCCAGTCATAGCCCCAGTAACTGTCCCTGGGTGAGCTTGGTATTTAGCAAGGACCAAGGGGCCTGTGGTTTCAGTTATTCTGTGAATGTTTGTCATTATTATAGATCCCCTTATCGAATTCCCACCATTGGATGCTGTAGAGTCCAGCTGTGCAACTCTGGGCAAATCAGTTCTTCTCTCTCAATCTGTTTCTCATCTATAAAATATGCATGATTCTAGTGCCTGCCTTCAAAGATTGTTGGAAGAAATAAATAGAATGAGTAAGCCCTCAAATGATGTGAGTTACTACTGTTATACTCCTTCTATCCTGATGACAATGCGGCTGAGAAGGTCCTGTTATTCCCATTTCACAGAAGAAAAAGCTGAGGCTCGGCAAGGTTCAGGACCTCTGCTCAAGGTCCAATAGGGAGATCTGGGCATGATACCGGAAGCTCTCTTTTTACTACTTCATCTCCACTCCTAGTGGTACATGGGGGACCAGGGGCTCTCAGGCACATCAAGCCTGATCCCCCAGGCCAGTGAGAGAAGACAGACACACAAATAGACAGTTACAACTCCAGGGAGTAAGAGCTGTGAAGGCGGACCTAGATGGGAGGTGGGGGGACAGAGAAGAGGCCCTACCCAGCTGGGGAGTCCCCGAGGTATTGCATGAGAGGTGAGCTCTCCGCCAGGTCCGACAGGTGAGGGCTGTACATGGGAAGTGACTGCCACAGTGGTAAAGACATAGGCTCGCAGCCTAGCTCTGCCCCTCAGCTCTGTGATCTCAGAGGAGTGAGTTTGCCTCTCTGAGCCTCAATTTCCTCATCTATGTAGCTTAGTGACTGTGAGAGCGTGTCACTGAAAACACCTGACACCCAGTAGATATTTACGGCTTACAAAGTTCTTTCTCCTCTCCATCTCCAAATGCTTACTGAGCGGCTCATGCCTGCCTGAGCCTGGACACAGGATCATCATTTTCTCCTGCTACGGGCAGAGTTCAAGGAGCTTCTGCCACTCGCCTAAGGTCACATCAGTTCAGAGTCCACCCTGCGTTCACATCACAGAACGCTTGTGAAGAGCTCCTCACTTCAACGAATCCTTCAAACACCTCTGGGAGGATGAAGGGATTGGCTTTCATTTCACAGATAAGGAAATGAAGATGCAGAACGGAGGTTTTGCACGAGATCGTCAAGGACCCCGCCCCCCTTGACAAGGCTAAGAACCCCGTACCCAGCCCCATCAGAGCACCTCTGTCACCAGCCCCACAGAGAGCCCTGGACAGACCCCGAGGTCAACACAGGCAAGCTGGTCCCCCAAAAAGGGGCTTTATAAGTTAACTAGTTGTTACCGAGGTTCCACCTTTTGGAGGAAATAAGCTTATCAGGGGTGGTTGAATTAGCTGCTAAAAGGCACAGATTATTTCTTCATTTGTAAAATAGTAGTGAAAATAATCGTTACTGCTGCTCCCTGCTGCCTTGACTAGCAGAGCCCTGACCTGATTTCCCTCTGGGACCCATCTCATGCCTCTCGTGGCCCATGAGACTTGCATGTCCCCATCCCCAGCTGCAGGCACAGGACCTAGCAGGGTTGGCCAGCATGTCACAGTTCTCCAGCTGCCAGCTTTGGATCCAAGACCCAAGATTCTTGGTGACTCTTCACGGGAAAGGAAAACTCTTTCCAGCGGTTCTATTGCGAGAAGAGGATGGAAACAAAATGCTGGTCTCCCCAAGAATGAGGGCAACACAGGGGAACGGAGCCAAGAAACAGACCCTGCATCCTGGGCCATTGTCTGATTGGGTGCAGCCTTGTCTTCGGCTAAAACAATCCTCTAAAATATTTCATTACAGACACCAAGTTAATCTCCCCTTTTCCTTAAGCCACATTGACTCAAATTTCAGATACTAGCAACAGCAGAAACTTGACAAATCCAGTAACCCAAAGTGGAGCTAAAATATCACATTTGCCATGATGAAAATACAAGAAAGCACTAACATCTTAATGGTAGTAATTAAACAAACAGGAAAACAATCAAATTAAATACGAGAGTTTTATTTATCTAGAAGGCAGTACTTAAGGAGAAAATCATTTATTTAGGGAAGCATAAGGGGAAAAATGGAGATGTCTGTACTTCTGAAGAAGGCAGGAGGGTACTCAGAAGGCAAAACCATCATGGTTTGAGACCTAACCATGTGTTAGGTGCTTCTCCAGCTGTGATTGCTTTCTGTCCTCAAACACACAGCACTGTTGGTGGTTTTCTACCCTCTTTCACAAATGAAGGAATTGATGTTCATAGAAAACAGACTTGTAGTTGCCAAGGGGAAGGGGAGAAGGAGTGAGATGGATGGGGAGTTTGCGGTTGGTATGTGCAAACTATTACATTTAGAACAGATAAGCAATGAGGGCTTACTGTACAGCACAGGGAACTGTATTCAGGCTCTTAGGATAGAACGTAATGGAAGATAATATAAGAAAAAGAATGTGTGTATATATATATATATGCATGTATGTATGTATGTATGAGTGGGTCACTTTGCTGTACAGCAGAAATTGGCACAACAGGGTAAATCAACTGTAATTACTTAAAAATTGTGTAAAAAGAAATCGATGTTCAGAGGGAATGGACACATAGACAAGCACACATATAATTCGTACCCAGTTCCACTCTAGTCCAGTCCAAGGCTATTTCCACATTAAACAGAGCCTTCAACAATAACTTACTAAGAAGCTATGGCATATGAGAATTGAGGATGCCTCTATGATCCCAGTCTCTGTTGGGCATCATAGGAACATCCTAGAAAGTCTCCCAAGTCCATGATAAAAATCAGGGCCAGCACCAATGGCGACAGGGCTCCAGAGGCCGCCACTATCCCCAATCCCTTCCAGGATTTCCAAAGGACAAGGTGAAGGCTCAAAGGTGTCTGAGTGTAGAGCCTATGCATGTCCCATACGACCTTCTGGACCAATGTAGCTCCTGTCCTTGGAGCTGGCAAATTCTCTCTGCTCTTGAGAAAAGCACTAACAGTCTGGCCTGAAAACCCTTTGACATTTCCCTCCATAAACAAGAAGAAAGCCCTTGAAGATCATTATACAACCTCTATCCACTGGTGTAAATGAAAGGCAAATCTTTTGTAAATTGTTTTCAAATTTCCATCCAGAAACTCTGCACCTGTGGGAGACTCAAAGAACTCAGAGCCACACACGTTCAAGCTGGACCCAGCTTAGCCAGGACAGGGCACAGGGCTACCATCGAATGGACATTTATGGTTGCAGCCAGTGCTGGGCTTTGAGCTTTCCTGAATGCCCCAGCCCTCTGTAAGGGAAGACACGCTGGTCTCTGTTGCCCAGATGAGAACACGACAGTCCAAAGCAGGGGGGAAGCACAGAGTGACCCAGGGCAGAGCAGCTCCCTCTGTCTCCAGAGGCTGTCCTACTCTCATTTTACCACCCTTGCCAGTACACGAGAAACAGTAGCCAGGCAGGAGCAGAACTGAGCTCTTTGTAGCTCTTTGTTGCTGCAAAAAGAAAGGAAAAGCACTAACAGTCCCCCTCCCTGGCATCTGCAGAGTAGAGTTGCAGGAACTCTAAGGAACAAAGTCACTCACATTCTGCCCTGACATCCTCAGAATGTATCGCGGTGCTCTGGGAACACGTCTCCTTAGTCCCATAAATAATTGAAAACCCAATGCGTCCCATGGCATTTCTGCTGAAATCATCACTCACCCACACTCCCCGTGCTTCCTGCAGAGCCAAAGAAATTCTTTCTGATTTTTTTTTTTTTAATGCAGCCTTTGGCTGAAAGGGGTTGTGGAATTCAGCCTCCATGGAGTGCCTATTCAGTACCATGCCCAGTCTTAAGCATTGGAGGCACAGAGATGACCTGGACTCGGCCCTGCCCTCAGGGAGCTTAGGTCCTGCAGAGAGGAGAGAGACTCAATAGACTATTAGGACTGTCACTGTAAATTATTTATCAAAATTCAGAGGAGGGGCCATCAAGAAAGGAGGAAGGCATGATAGGTAAGTGCAGACTGGACTGGCAGGGCTGTGCCTTGCAGGGGCAGGAGGGGGAGTCAAGGGGAGCACCACACTGGGAGAAAGGTGTTCTTGGAAAGGGGCAGGAGGCAAGTGGGGAGCCAGCCTAACAGCAGAAAGCTCTGCTATGAGCCATATGATTCTTTCTTAACCCTCAGATCTTGCTCAAGCTATTAAACTCATAAAATCACAAGTGTGATGGGGTTTTTTGGTGGAGATGGAGGGTATGCAAGGTGTGCACACCAGTAGCTGATCTGAGGGGACAAGCACAGAGGCAGGAATTGAGGGCCATGTGGGCGGAAAGCCAGGGGCATGCAGAAATCAGGGAAGGTGTGAACTGACACAGGCTCTGCAACTGGCCAGTTAGTACATACTAGCTCCCATAGTCATTGGCTTAATAATGGACACATGATCCTAATCAGCCAATGAAAATCAGCCCTGTGACTTTTGCTGGAATGTCTAGAAAAGAGAATTTTGTTTCCCTCGCTCGCCCCCTCCCCCAGAGTTGCTGCTGATCACTGTGAGGGGAGTGCCTGCCTACGAAATGAAGCCAACATAGAGGAAAACATAGTTTTACATGCATGATTTAAGCTTCTCAGCATGACTGAAGCTCCCTGCACCATGAGATATTCAACTACACAAGCCAATCATTTTTCCTTTTTTGTCTAAGGGTATTTGAGATGGTTTATCACACTGGTGACCTCTAGGGTGGTGACAGTGGGTGCAAAGACCTATAGGTGGAAGATGGTCGGTGTGTCCAGATGCTCCCACTCAGCAGGTTATAGAAGGAAATGCAGTTTTGTGTAGGCGGATGGTGGCCAGGTCATAGAGAGCCATGATGTGAAGCCAAGCATGGGCTGTGGGAAGCAGGAAAGGACTTTAAGCAAGACAGCGGTACAATCAGATATATATATATTTATGGACTCACTCTATTTATTCAAATGTGTTTAAAACCTAGAAAGAATTCCCAAAGTAGAATGTGAGCCAGACATTTTTCTTCTCCAGTTTTTCAGCATGAAGGTGCTATCCAAAGTACTAAGATTCCCAAGCGGACTCTTCCAGGAAAGAGAGCTTGCTGAGGCTTGTGGGAGGAGATTGGCATGCTGGCTTGTACATTTGAAATGCCAGCTAGTTCCCGTCCCTTGTTTCTGCACAAACTAAATCAGTCCTGAGCTGTTTGTCTCCCTGCTCCCATAGACTGGGAAGAAAGTCTATTTGTGCATGACTGCTCCCTGAAATCAACCCCAGGACACACACCAATCTTTTGTCCTTGCCTCTGCCTGGGCTGATGGAACAGGGAACAAATACAACTTATAGACAAGAAGACGGGGTAATGAGTTCTTTATACTGGATGTTTGCAAACAGCCAGAATGATTCATACTTGTCTAGGGTTGGTGGTAGATGGTATTATTGGCCCCAATTCTTCAGTTTTTCCTACATCCAAGCCCTTTGTCATGTGATGAGTCTCTCTCATTTAAAGAATAGGGCGTAGGGAGTTCCCATCATGGCTCAGTGGTAATGAGGACTCAGGTTTGCTCCCCAACCTCACTCAGTGGGTTAAGGATCCAACATTGCCATGAGCTATGGTGTGGGTTGCAGATGCATCTAATACCTGGCATTGCCACAGCTGTGGTGTAGGCTGGCAGCTGCAGCTCCAAATCTACGCCTAGCCTGGGAACCTCTTTACGACGAGGGCACAGCCCTAAAAAGACAAAAAAAAAAAAAAAAAAGAACATAGTGTATTTCCCCTTTCTTTGACTTTGGGCTTGGCCATATGATTTGCTTTGGCCAAAACAAGTGGATAAAAGTGACCAGGAGCCTGTTCCAGGCCTAGACACTAACAGACCTAGGCATTTCCACTTAGCTTCTTGCAGTTCTGACATCACCAGGAAGAGTGCGAACCAATCAGGCCACTGTTGGAGGATAATTCTCCATGCCTCCACACATCTTGTGAGCAGAGCCACAACAGGCTACAAATTTTCAGGTTCCATTGCAAAATGAAAAGGCAGGGTCTCTTATTCAAAAAGTATCAATAATCATTCAAGATCAATGATTGCTATATTCATGGCCCTGTGCATTTGCACAGTTCACACACCCAGAAAGTCAACCTGGCAGAGGCAGTGATAGTTTTTGTTTCAAACCAGCGGCAAGCAAACTACAGACTTCAGGTCAAATCTAGTCTGTCACTTTTTTTATTTGGCCCTAGAGCTAGGAATGCTTTTACATTTTTAAATGGTTGGGGAAAAAAATCAAAAGAAAAACACTATTTTGTAACATACAAAAATTATGTGAGATTCAAATGTCAGTGTTCATAAATAAAGCTTTATTAATACACACATCTGAAAGGCACATTTCTTTTACATTGTATTCAGGGCTGCTTTCACACCACTACAGCAGAAACAAAGTTTGTCAATGCAACAAAGACTGTGTGGTCCATAGAGTCTCAATTGTTACTTGTTACAGAAAAAGTTTGCCAGCCCTGTTCCCCACTAGAAAGAAGAGTCACCTAATCAATTCCTGCCTGGATGGGCTGAGCACCAGCTAAACCACAGAGCTCTGAGAATGAGGGCTGTGGCTGTACACCCCTGAGATGTTGCATCTCTTGTGTAATGAGGCAGTCACTAACCCATCAGGCTTCAATCTAAGTTAAGGTTTCTCAAAGACTGTCATGTGGGATGACTTCACAAGTAAGTGGAGGAGTCCTCCATGGCATTGAATTGCATCATAAGAAAGCACTACTGTTTTCCATTCTCTTTAAGTCTTTATTTCATCAAGTAGAAAGCTTCTGTTTGTTGCTGGTAAGTCTTCAACGCTTTCCTCACTCCCGGCCATTCTTCAAACAGAAACAGAGCAGACCTTGAGCTCAGTACCTCTATCAGGTAAGGCATCTCTAGAATAGATACGAGTGTTGTTTTCATTGTATTTCTTTTTATGATTTGCCTTCTATTTCTGGCAAGCAATACTAATTTTCTATTTATGCCAGTGTGTTTGTTTCCTTTTAAAATGCAGTTGTTGATATAAAACTGGTGAGTTTATTTGAACAATAATTAGAAAGGGGGTATTATTTAAATCAAAATATTGAGCAAATCATTGTGTAGGTACAAGTAAATACGAGAAAAACATTACAAAGGTGGGGGACAAATGGTTGAGGTTTGGAAAGCATGGATAGAGATGACTTCTGAGAGGAGTCCCCATTGTGACACAGCTGAAACAGATCCAGCTAGTATCCATGAGGATAGGGGTTCGATCCTTGGCCTCACTCAGTGGGTTAAGGATCTGGCATTGCCATGAGCTGTGGTGTAGGTTGCAGAGGAGGTTCAGATCCCACTTTGTTGTGGCTGCAGCATAGGCAAGCAGCTGCAGCTCCGATTCAACTCCTAGCCTGGAAACTTCCATATGCTGTGAGTGCAGCCCTAAAAGAGCAAAAAAAAAAAAGGGGGGAGGGACTTCTGAGAGCCTCTCTTCTCTGGTTGCAGAACGTGATGCTAAGCAGGTTAAATATGGGATGAGTGAGAAAAAAGAATGAATATATGTAGGTGTGACTGGGTCACCTTGCTGTACAGTAGAAAATTGACAGAACACTGTAAACCAGCTAAGATGGAAAAAAATCAAAATCATTAAAAAAAAAATCTGGGATGACCCTCCCTGGTTCAGGCTCTCTCTGTGATGCTCGTTAGTTGCACAACCAGAATTGCCTCACCTCTCAGAGCCATTATCCCATTGCCACAAAATAGAGATGATGTACTTGTCTCTAAACTGCAGTGAACACTGCTGGCTGCCTACCAGCGTGCCTCTTCCTCTGGCTCCTGTAAACAGAACCTCAATTTTGTTCAGGTATTTACTATCCCCCAGGTAATCACGAGCTTCAGGAAAGCTGATCCCAGCTCCAGACATAGCCTAATTACCCTTGTCAATGATTTGTCCAGAGGTAGATTATAATCCAACGCTGGCACTGAAGCACAAGAGACTTGTGTGAACATTTCGTAGCTCCCAGGAGAGAGTCACTGGAAATAATGTTCTCTTATCTTTGCCTGGATATTATTGGTTCTGGATGTGATTCCTGGAACCAGTGTAGCCAGCTGCTTCTGATGAAGCCAACAGCAGAACAGATGGGTGGACAGACCCCAGGCTTGGCAATATTGCTGAATTGCCCAGTCCACCGACCCCGAAGCTAACCTTCCCCTTAGAAGTAAAATATGTGGCCTCATAAGTGTCCTTCTTGTTTAAACCAGTTAGAGCTGGGGTTTCTCACACAACCACACATTGGCGTTTTATATTCCAGGTTCAAATCACTATGTTAGTACATCTGCCAAATGGTCCATTTATACCATTCTGGTCTGTGATTATACAGACAATCTTTGTACATAGGCATCTGTAACAGAGTCTCCCATTTGCCAGCCAGTGTTCCTTCCTCTTCTGCCTTACAAACAGAACCCAGATTTATTCAGGGTAGCAATGTGTCCAGTTAAAAGGCTATGTTTCCCACTCTTCTTGTGCAGGTAAGTGCAACCACATAACTAAGTTCTGTCCAAGGATGTGCAAACTAAAGTGAATTGCAGGCATTCCAGGAAGACTGCCTCAAAGAAGCTGATTCAGCCAAAGCACACTCCTTTCTGCCCTTCCTCTCTTCCTCTTCCTCCTGCCTCCAGTGGGGCTGTGAGAGTGGGAGGTCCAGGAGTCTTCTTGGATCACGTGCTATCCTTGAGGATGGAAGTCTTGTGCAGCAGAGCACAAAGATGGAAGGAACCTGGGTCCCTGATGAATTTCTGAAGCTTCCATATCAGCCCTACACTCTACCTTCCTGCCTATTTGATACAGTAAAATAAACCCCATGTGTTTAAGCTCCGGTGACTTTGGGATTTCTGTTACATACAGTAGCACCTAATCCTCCCTGATATGTTTCTAATTGGAAATTCCTTGTTCTTTATCAAGAGGCTCATGTCTGCAAATATATAACAGTGTGGCTGGAATAATTTTCAGATACACAAAGAGATAAGATTTAATATGATTTTTATTGACACTCAGATTCTTTAAAAAAAAAAAAAACAACCTTAAGAGCTGTTGGGAGAGTGAAAATGGATGATTTATGTCATGCCCTTAACTCAGAATCTCGTGCACACAAAGCACCCAAGCAGTGATGCCCTCTAGGTTATTATTATTGTCCGCTGGTCCAATCCCTTGATTTGACACATGAGTAAATTGAGACCCAAAGAGGGAGAAGTGCCTTGTCCAAATCTTGTAGCCACTCAGCAGTGCAGGCAGGACTAGAATTCATACTTCTTTGCTCTTGCTTCAGAGGTCCTTCCCCTCTCCTGTGCCCTTTTGCAAGGTAATGCATTCTACCACCAGGGAAGTGTGTGGGGTGGGCGTGAGGAGGGGGGCTGGATACCCACATCCTTCCAGAGACCCTTCTTGTAGTGATCTTAGTCCACTGAAGCTGCTATAACAAAGTAACACAGACTGAGCAGCTTATTGATTGCTCACAGTTCTTGAGGCTGAAAGTCTGAGATCAAGGTGCCAACATGGTCAAGCAAGGGCCCTTTTCCAGGTCATGGGCTTCTCATAGTGTCCTCACATGGCAGAAGGGGCTCGGGAGCTCTCTGGAACCTCTCTTACTAGTGCACTCATCCCAATCCTGAAAGCATCACCCTCGTGATCTAATCACTTCCCAAAGGCTCCTAATCTCCCACTGCTATCACCTTGGGGATTAGGATTTAGACATTTGCATTTGAGGGAGATACAAACATGCCAACCATAGTATCCCTCTCCTAGGCAGCCAGCCCGGGGAACACCTCAGTTTTCTTCCAAGTCCAGGATTCCATAACTTGTTCAGGACCAGGATGAAAAGGAAGAAGTGAAAATCCTTCGCTCTCCCATCTGTGTGCTTCCCTGTTTCCATGATGCCTGTCAGTGGGTATAATAAATGTGTGATGGAATGAAAACAAAATTGGAGAAAGTAAAGAGTCTAAACCTCAAGTTTTACCAACACCAGCTGCCCACGGAGGTGCAGCCATCTCCTGCCTGGCATCATGGCCACTCTCAGACCCCTCTTGAAGCCCAAGATCATCAAAAAGAGGACCAAGAAGTTCATCCGGCCCCAGTCAGACCAATATGTCAAAATTAAGTAGAAATGGGGGAAACCCAGAGGCACTGACAACAGAGTGCATAGTTCAAGGGCCAGATCTTGATGCCCAATATTGGTTATGGGAGCAACAAGAAAACAAAACATGCTGCCCAGTGGCTGCCGGAAGTTTCTGGTACACAATGTAAAGGAGTTTGAAGTGCTGCTGATGTGCAACAAACCTTACTGTGCTGAGATTGCTCACAACATCTCTTCCAAGAACCGCAAAGCCATCGTGGAGAGAATGGCCCAGCTGGCCATCAGGGTCACCAATCGAAATGCCAGACTTCACGGCAAAGAAAATGAATAGACAAGAGTTCTGCTGTGGCTCAGCAGGTTAAGAACCCAGCTAGTATCCATGGGGATGCTGGTTCGATCCCTGGTCTCAGTGAGTTAAGGATCTGGCATTGCCACAAGCTGTAGCAGATGTGGCTTGGATCCCGAGCTGAAGTGAATAGTGGGCTCGTGTGCACATTGTATCTGTGTTACCAAAACCATGAAACTTGAAAAAACTGTTTTACCAACACCTGGAACACAAGCAGGGTGGGTTTCTAACCTACTTCCTCCTGTCTTTGGGGTTTTTGCTTGCCTTCCTTTCAATCGCTCTGTCTCCTGCCGGGAAGGTGGGCGCCATAGGACTTGGGGGTAGATAACACCGCCGTGGAAGAGGGGCTGGAGGTGTCTGATCTCACTCTAAGGCCTAAAGAGAAGACTCAAAGGCTCCAGAAACTGTTTGGATGCTGCCTCCCTGCTGAAGGAGTAGCTGTTATTGGCAGGACTTTATCAACATTTTCTTGGTGCTGTTATTAAGGCAGCCAGCTTGCCCCAAGCTGACGAAATTTAAAAGCAGCATAAAATTTTTTTTTTTTTTGAAAAAAAAAAAAAAAAACCTTAAAGCTGAGAGAGTAATGAATGTTTAAAAGCTTGGTTCATTTGAAGCTTCTCTCTGGAGGAGATTAACCCATTCACTGATTAGGGGTTCCAAAAAAATGATTATTAGTGAATTCCCAAAACCATGTTAGACATTAAAATATCTCCAACCATTTAATTCTTAGAAGAACCCTATGAGGCAGGAATTACCAACCCAGGAGTAGCTGAGGGAGCTAGACTCACACCTGGGCCCATGAGATGGCACCACACACTCTGGTCTCCACTCTGGGCCCTGCTGTGTTCTGGTCTCCACCATGGGTCTGGCCTGGGATTCAGCCAGGACAGATGGCCAATGCAGCCTGCCCAAAGGCAATCTCTCATACTTGCCTGCCAGTTCTCAACTCTTCCAGCTTGGCCAAGAAGGTCAGAAAGCTTTTGGAGTGGGGCGTGGGGGAGGGGAGGGGAGAAAAGGGGATGCCATGGGGCATCTGCTTGGGCTACTTCCTCCATTCTGGTTCTCATTGCCTCAGAGGAGAAGGCTGCCACACTCCAAGAGAGTGGAGGGAAAGCTAGTCTTGGTGGCCCCCAGGGCAGAACTAAAGACCCCAGAGAGGAAGCCCACAGAGAGGCAAATTTGAATTCCATAGATAAGCTTCTAACAGAGCTGTCCAACTAGACAGGAATGAATGTCCTGTCACTAGAGGTATGCAAGTAGAGGCCATGCCGCCACCTTCCAGGAATGCACTAGGAGGAATCCCAGCCTTGGGTGATCTGAGCACTCACTCAAAACAACCTTTTTTCCAGGAGAACATATCACAACCGACCTTGTATTAGCATGTGCTGAGCACTTGCCCTGCCTGGGTCCACTCTGGGTGCCCATTCACTCCTAACAACTCTGCAGGGAGGGGTCATTGGATCCATGTGCAGAAGCTCAGAGAGGGCAAATATCTTGTCTAAGGTCACACCGCTTGACCCACGTCCTACTGTCTCCCGCATCTCTGCGTTAGTCACTCTGCATCCTACTTGATGTCAGCCCCATTGGCAGAAGGCAACCTTTCCATAGGGGAGAACTTGTCTTCCTAACATTGAAAATCACTACTATTTATTGTAAGTTTGCTACGTGCCAGACACTCTCCCATGTAGATGTTACGTAACTTAATTCATCCATTAAAATCATCTTTCTCCTTTGATATGTGAAGGAACTGACTTCCAAAGTTGAAGTCACTTGCCCAAGGCCACAGCTAGCTAGTCAGTGGCAGAGCAAGCCTGACTGCGAGCTCGGGCTCTGCTTCATTTTGATGCTTAACTGTTCAGGCAGGGGGCAAATCCAGCTGTGAGAAATGCAGAATAAGAAGAGAACAATGAGAAAGAGGGGGAAATCGGGATGGTCTGGGGCAGCCATATGAACAAGCAGGGTTTATAGGGCTGTTGGGAGCCTGAGGAGGACCCTTCCAAACAAAGCTTGGCTGCAGAACAAGGGAGGCTGCCCAGGCTTCCCTGGTTTGTATGGCTAGCTGTGTAGCCCTAGTCAAGTTACTGCTCCTCTCTGAGCTTGGAATAGTCCATGGTTTAAAGCAGAGCTCCAAGCCCAATGGGGAGAAGAGGACAATTTGGGAAACTGAGGTAATTAGGCAGAGTTAGAAAAAGGTAAGAATCCATAAACCCAGACCCTCCCAGTCCCACTCACCAGTTGGCCATCCGGGAGTGCTAACTCACCTCCCTGTTCAGGAGGTACTTGGAAAGCATTGCACCATCTGCAAAGCATTGAGTCCCAGCTATTCAGGGAAGGAGCTGCAGTAGCTCTTAGAATCTGTCTTAGGCTCCTGTACTCTCAGATCTTGGATATTCATGTACTTTGCCTTCTTCCAACCAGAACCTACCAGGGGCTCTCTTTCTCAAACCAACCAGCTTCTAGGGAGTTGACACTCTGGGTCTCTTTCATCCTTTTTTTTATCCATTCAACAAACATTTGTTGGGCACCAGCAATGTACCCATCCCAGAGTTAGGCATGTTCAGGTTCATACTCTTGTTACTCAGGGGTAAGGTTAATTATCCCCCTTGGGCCAGAAAAGAGAGAGCAATTCAGCTATGGTCATATGACTAGGAAGGGGCAGGGTCCATACTTGAACCCACGACCTAGCTACCACACTGGCCAGCCCTGGTTCCCTGTGACTGAGACAAACCCACAACCCAGGGCCTGCTACTGGTACCATGTGCATGTGGGTCTGAAGGTCCTGGATTTCCCACCGTCCTGGCACCTGTCACAGTTTAGCAGGTTACCATGGTATCGCTCCCCAGCACCCCGGGCAGCGGGGACCACCATCTGTTTACACGGCTGTCAGAGGAATTGATGTCATGCGAAATTGTCAGCTCAGCAGGATGGGAGGAGGAAGAGTGGGCGGCTCTGAAAGCTTCCAAGCCATCAAAACTCATCTCAATCAAAGCCACGAGCAAGTGCTGCTCCCCCGGGTGGAATGGAAGAGAAGAGGATAGGCTGAGACCAAAAAAAAAAAAATCCCAGGAGGAAGAAGCAGGTAGCAAGAGTAATGGTTAGTATCATTCTTTCCATTCTTACATTCCTTTACAAATCACAAGCTCATTTTGGCCTCTCACAGCTCTGGGAGTTGAGCATCACCATTAGCTCCATTTGACAGTGTTCTCAAATATACAACTGAGGCTCAGAGATGTGAACTGCCTGCTCAAGGTCATAGAAAACTGATGGCAGTTCCAATAGGAAACAGCTCCCTGTTCCTCAGACTAAGAGGCAAAGAGTTGCTTTTGGACAAGATGAGAGGCAGGTCTGCTCTAGGTGGCCCTGCTTAGGGATGCACAGGGCATTTTGCCTGTTGATCACACCGACAGATACTGGAAGCATGAAGAGCATGAGCTGAGAGTCCCAACCTCTGATTATAGCTCTGACACAGCCGATGCTGCAATAAGGGAAAAAGCAGCCGGTGGTTGCCCAGGACTCAACTAGGAGACATTTAATATCCCTAGAAATATAACTGGAGAGTGGAAATCTGATACTTGCTGCTTAGCATCCAACCCTCTTCCTCAGTAACAGCCTACTGATTCTCCTCTGGAAACAAAAAACTCCTCTAGTCTCACTCTGCTGGGGTTTGAGAGATGCTGGCCCACCACCTATATAACTCAAGTCTAATCCAATAAATATCTCAATTCTGGGCCGCAGTGACTGTCTCAGGCATAGGCACATGACCCAAAGTGAGCCAATGACAGCCAGGAAGGAGACCTCTCCCTCCCTCTCCCTTCTGCTGGGCTGATGAAAGGAGATGATGTGGGCAAGACACGGGCCATCATCTTGTACTAGAGGGCAGAGCCTGCCTGAGAAGGGAGACAACATCAGTGAAAGCAAGGCCAGAAAGGGGAAGAGGTCAGATTTCCCCTGTATCCAACCAATCCTGAAGGAGAACCTATTGGACTTGCATGGACCAACACATTTCCGCTTTTGCTGAGATAATTGAGTTGGGTTTTCTGTCACTGGCATCACCCCTACTCATCTCAGTGAGGGTGCCCTATGGGATTGGGAGGAGTCACTGAAGAAGCTGGGGTAAGAGTGAGACCCCCAGGGCAAATTGAATAGCAGATGGTTGCTAAACTGCCTTCAAAAGAGTGTAGGCACGGTAACTGTAGGATTTTGGTCCTACTGGGTGGGTTATGCAAGTTGGGAAATGGAATTGCTAGAGTGAAGGGCAGACTGGGGCAGCCACCAGAGTTCCCTTTCTCCACCCTTCTCTGTGTAGCACCCAGCTTTGCCTCTAAATAAATGCTGACCAAATATTTTGAAAATACTGATTTGAAGGAACCTAAAATATTAGCCCACTTAAATGACCTGCTTGTTTCCAACTAGCCCAAGTACTATCAAATCTGGTAACCTTGGAAAAATCCTGTTCTTTTTCTGGGGCTCAGTTTTCTCATCTGTAAAGTGGGGACTCTCCTTTGCATTTTGCTGATGAGGAAAGGGAAGCAGTGAGGGGACAGGACTTGATTGACCTGCACTGTGGAAGCATCAGGAAGAGCTTAGAATCTCTCATCCCTCACTGAAGATCCTGGTCTTCCATTTTCAAATAAGCAAAGGCTTTCAGCTGGGAAGTTTTCCTTACTTTAAAAATAGAACTGAATAGAATGTCTTTCCTCCACTGAATGTTCCTGCCTTCTTTTTTTTTTTTTTCCATCTTTTTGCTATTTCTTGGGCTGCTCCCGCAGCATATGGAGGTTCCCAGGCTAGGGGTTGAATCGGAGCGTTAGCCACTGGCCTACACCAGAGCCACAGCAATGCGGGATCCAAGCTGCGTCTGCAACCTACACCACAGCTCACAGCAATGCCAGATCCTTAACCCACTGAGCAAGGGCAGGGACCAAACCTGCAACCTCATGGTTCCTAGTTGGATTTGTTAACCACTGCGCCACAATGGGAACTCCTGTTCCTGCCTTCTTTGTCATAGATTAGTTGACCATATGTGCCTGGGTTTATTTCTGGGTTTTCTATCCAGACCACTGATCTGTATTTCTGTTTTCATGCCAGTATCATACTGTTTTGATTACTGTAGCTTTATAGTATAGTCTAAAGCCAGGAAGCATACTCAATGGGGAAAAACTGAAAGCCTTCTCACTCAAATCTGGAACAAGACAGGGATGCCCACTCTCACCACTGCTCTTCAACATAGTTTTGGAAGTCCTAGCCACAGCAATTAGACAAACCAAAGAAATAAAAGGCATCCATATAGGAAGAGAAGAGATAAAGTTGTCACTGTATGCAGATGACATGATACTATACATAGAAAACCCTAAGGACTCAACCCCAAAACTACTTGAACTGATTCATAAATTCAGCAAAGTAGCAGGATATAAGATTAACATTCAGAAGTCAGTTGCATTTCTGTATACCAGCAATGAAATATTAGAAAAGGAATACAAAGATATAATACCTTTTAAAATTGCACCTCACAAAATCAAATACCTCGGAATACACCTGACCAAGGAGGTAAAGGACCTATATGCCGAGAACTATAAAACTGTAATCAAAGAAATCAAAGAAGATGTAAAGAAATGGAAAGATATTCCATGTTCCTGGATTGGGAAAATCAATATTGTAAAAATGGCCATACTACCCAAAGCAATCTACAGATTCAATGCAATCCCTATCCAATTACCCAGGACATTTTTCACAGAACTAGAACAAACAATCCAAACATTTATATGGAACCACAAAAGACCCAGAATCGCCAAAGCAATCCTGAGAAACAAAAACCAAGCAGGAGGCAGAACTCTCTCAGACTTCAAGAAGTACTACAAAGCCACAGTCATCAAAACAGTGTGGTACTGGTATCAAAACAGACAGACAGACCAATGGAACAGAATAGAGAATCCGGAAATAAACCCTGACACCTATGGTCAATTAATCTTTGACAAGGGAGGCAAGAACATAAAATGGGAAAAAGAAAGTCTATTCAGCAAGCATTGCTGGGAAACCTGGACAGCTGCATGCAAAGCAATGAAACTAGAACACACTCTCACACCATGCACAAAAATAAACTCAAAATGGCTGAAAGACTTAAATATACAACAGGACACCATCAAACTCCTAGAAGAAAACAGGCAAAACACTCTCTGACATCAACATCATGAATATTTTCTCAGGTCAATCTCCCAAAGCAATCGAAATTAGAGCAAAAATAAACCCATGGGACCTAATCAAACTGAAAAGCTTTTGCACAGCAAAGGAAACCAAAAAGAAAACAAAAAGACAACTTACAGAATGGGAGAAAATAGTTTCAAATGATGCAACCGACAAGGGCTTAATCTCTAGAATATATAAACAACTAATACAACCCAACAGCAAAAAAGCCAATCAATCAATGGAAAAATGGGCAAAAGACCTGAATAGACATTTCTCCAAAGAAGATATACAGATGGCCAACAAGCACATGAAAAAATGCTCAACATCGCTGGTTATAAGAGAAATGCAGGAGTTCCCGTCGTGGGGCAGTGGTTAACGAATCCGACTAGGAACCATGAGGTTGCGGGTTCGGTCCCTGCCCTTGCTCAGTGGGTTAACGATCCGGCATTGCTGTGAGCTGTGGTGTAGGTTGCAGACTCGGCTCGGATCCCGCGTTGCTGTGGCTCTGGCGTAGGCCAGTGGCTACAGCTCCGATTCAACCCCTAGCCTGGGAACCTCCATATGCCGCGGGAGCGGCCCAAGAAATAGCAACAACAACAACAACAACAAAAAAAAAAGAGAAATGCAAATCAAAACTACCATGAGATATCACCTCACACCAGTCAGAATGGCCATCATTAATAAATCCACAAATAACAAGTGCTGGAGGGGGTGTGGAGAAAAGGGAAACCTCCTACACTGTTGGTGGGAATGTAAACTGGTACAGCCACTATGGAGAACAGTTTGGAGATACCTTAGAAATCTATACATAGA
Source organism: Phacochoerus africanus (assembly GCF_016906955.1). Lineage (NCBI taxonomy): Eukaryota > Metazoa > Chordata > Mammalia > Artiodactyla > Suidae > Phacochoerus > Phacochoerus africanus. The sequence goes on along the minus strand of NC_062547.1, from coordinate 81,946,620 downwards.
ACTCCCATATGACCCCGCAATCCCACTCTTGGGCATCTATCCGGACAAAACTCTACTTAAAAGAGACACGTGCACCCGCATGTTCATTGCAGCACTATTCACAATAGCCAAGACATGAAAACAACCCAAATGTCCATCGACAGATGATTGGATTCGGAAGAGGTGGTATATATACACAATGGAATACTACTCAGCCATAAAAAAGAATGACATTATGCCATTTGCAGCAACATGGATGGAACTAGAGAATCTCATACTGAGTGAAATGAGCCAGAAAGACAAAGACAAATACCATATGATATCACTTATAACTGGAATCTAATATCCAGCACAAATGAACATCTCCTTAGAAAAGAAAATCATGGACTTGGAGAAGAGACTTAATGGCTGCCTGATGGGAGGGGGAGAGAGTGGGAGGGGTCGGGAGCTTGGGCTTATCAGACACAACTTAGAATAGATTTACAAGGAGATCCTGCTGAATAGCATTGAGAACTTTGTCTAGATACTCATGTTGCAACAGAAGAAAGGCTGGGGGAAAAATGTAATTGTAATGTATACATGTAAGGATAACCTGACCCCCTTGCTGTACAGTGGGAAAATAAAAAAAAAAAATAATAATAATAATAAAATAAAAGGCCAAATTGAAATAATTTGAAAAAAATAAATAAATAAAGCCAGGAAGCCTGATTCCTCCAGTTCTGTTTTTCTTTTTTTCTTTTTTTTTTTTTTGTCTTTTGTTGTTGTTATTGTTGCTGTTGTTGTTGCTATTTCTTGGGCCGCTCCCACGGCATATGGAGGTTCCCAGGCTAGGGGTTGAATCGGAGCTGTAGCCACCGGCCTACGCCAGAGCCACAGCAACGCGGGATCCGAGCCGAGTCTGCAACCTACACCACAGCTCACAGCAACGCCGGATCGTTAACCCACTGAGCAAGGGCAGGGACCGAACCCGCAACCTCATGGTTCCTAGTCGGATTCGTTAACCACTGCGCCACGACGGGAACTCCTGTTTTTCTTTTTCAATACTGCTTTGGCTATTCATGGTCTTTTGTGTTTCCATACAAATTTTAAAATATTTTGTTCTGGTTCAGTGAAGAATGTCATTGGTAATTTGATGGGGGGAGGGACTGGGATGGACTGGGAGTTTGGTGTTGGTATATGCAGGCTATGACATTTAGAATGGATAAGCAATGACATCCTACTACATAGTACAGAGAACTATATCCAATTCTTGGGATAGAACATAATGGAGGATAATATGAGAAAAAGAAAGTATGTACATGTATGACCAGGTCATTTTGCTGTATGGTGGAAATCGGCACAATGTTGTAAATCAACTAGTCTTTAATTAAAAAATAAAATAACTCTGTTGCTCATTTATTTTATATAATTAAAACTAATATAATATTGTAAATCAACTATACTTCAGGATAAGTAGATATACATGTAATTACTACCTTAAGGACATAAACTGAAATATTTATGGGTAAAGGATTTGCCTCAAGATCATATGGAAGAGAGATCATGGGTAGAGTTCAATAGTAAAGAAGAACGGCCAGGAGATGTTGAAAACGGGGTGATGAATACATAAGGGGTTTATTATACTGTTTTTCTGCTTCTGTATAAATTTGAAATGTCCATAATAAAACGGTAAAAAATAAAAATAAGCCCCATGGCTTCCTATCAATGTGAGCTGCTCTGACATGTTTTAACACATTCCACCCGCAACCTGGGACAGGTCCAGCCCAAGGGAGTTGAAAAGAAGTGTTCCAGGATAATTGATGGAGATAATCATTTGCGCTTTTCTCTTATTGTGATTTTTCTCTTCCTGCATCTCAAACACACTGGTGACTTTGTGCTTCCTGACTTGCAAGCAGGCTGAGGCAGGGCAGGAAGGTAAGGTTGCTTGGGTCTTCAGTGAAGGGCAGGGGGAATATTATTGAAGTTGGCAAGAGGGGAATAGAAGAGGCTTCCCCAGCCTGGATGGGGTCCCACCTTGACAAAGCTCCTGAATCTCAAGGGCAGCATAGAAACAACAGAACCACTAGTTCTGCTGGAGCCGGGACTGGAACTATTTCCGTGGTGACCAATGGGCACCACTGATGCCCGGTGACAGAGGGGACCCTTTGGAAACTTTGGCAAAGAACATGTGGTTTTACCTTAAACCAGGGGAGAAAGCTGCTCCCCTGAAGCCTGACATTGACCTTCTGGTCTGTCAACCAGGTTGGGGTGTTTGGATTTTAATTTAAGCCAATTTAAAGAAAATGGAGGAGTGTAGACATAGTGGGCACACAACAGTGATGGCAAAATAAAGCAAGAGGCTCTGGAGACCAAAGAGCAATATTCTGGTCTGGTTTTGCTGCTTTCAGGGCTGTGAGACCCTGGTCAAGTCTTTCCCCCTCCCAAGACCTAGCTTCCTCACCTGTAAGATGAGGGTGACGAATGGACACAATGGGCTTGCTGGGAGGAGGGGGATGAGGGGATGCCCTGCACAGTGCGAGACACTTTCCACTACCTTCTCTCTCCACCATCCCACCCGCCCCCCACCACCCTGCCTTTAGGAAGAAGCCATTTAAATGGAACTGTATGTAATCAATACACCGGCTGCAGAGGCTAATTCAGAACTTATTTCTGTTCCTTGATTAAATGACAGTTTAAAATCTGGTATCTCATTTTCTGGGTTGGCTCCACAGAGTCCTCTGGAGTCTTCTGCACACAGTGAGGAGACCCCCCCAGTTAAATCCACACACAAGGATAGGTCATCTGGAGAGCCAACAGCCCGGCTAAGAACCATCTTGCCCTCCAGCCCCCATATGGCAAGGAAGATGAAACTCACACTGTGACAACTCCTGATGTCCTCTAGTCTCGCTTCTCTTCTGGACTGCTCTGTCTCAGGAAATGGCATCCCAGCCCCCACCCTGAATCATCCTTAATTATCTCCATTCCTCACATCTCCACATCCCATCTATCAGCAAAGCTGCTGGTTTCCCCTAGCTCCTGCCATCCACCCACTTCGCTCCATCCCCACGCCGCCTCCCAATGCAAAAGCTGCCATCTTCTCTATCTAGAGCCTCCTCACTGGCCTCCCAACTTTCCCGGCCCCCCTCTCCTCCCTCCACATGACAGCCTGAGTTTGTCCAAATATAGAACATACTTAAAATATTAATCAAAATCCTCCAATGGCTTTGTACTAGGCTTAAAATAGAAATCCACTTCTCATATTGGCATACCAGCATCTCCTAGCACCCACCTCATCTCATTGATCATGGACCCATCTTTGTTCATTCAGCTCCAGCCCCTCTGGCCTCGTTCTGTCTCTTAAACACACATGCTAAGCCTTTTCCTACTTACAAGGCTTCTGTATCTCCTCAGAGCTGCCTCCTTCTCATTCCTCAGGTGTCAGCTCAAAGGTCCCTCTTCAGAGAGGCTTCCCCTGACTGCCCCACTTAAAGCAATCCTCTCATCCTAACCGAACTTCATTGTGTAAGTGAGCCAAAGATAGTCGCTGAATATTAGCCACCTAGGTTGTTTCTTCATGGAGGGCTGAGATCTGCTAGCTTGAAAGCCCATCAAACTCACATTTTTAGGCATTTCATTACTTTTTTTATTATTTATTTATTTATCTATTTTCTTTTTAGGGCCGCACCTGTGGCACATGGAAGTTCCCAGGCTAGAGGTCGAATCAGAGCAACAGCTGCCAGCCTATACCACAGCCACCAGCCTATGCCACAGCCATAGAAATGTGGGATCCTACACTGTGGCTTGTGGCAATGCCAGATCCTTAATCCATTGAGCAAGGTCAGCTCAATGGATTGACCCACATCCTCATGGATACTATTCTGGTTCTTAACCTGATGAGCCACAGTAGGAACTGCCATTTCCTTATTTTTGAAAACTAGCAAGCAGGTTTTTAGCTATTTAAGACCTGCCTGCTTTTCACACTCCATAAAACTACACCCCACATCTGCTGGCCATTGATAAGGCAGAACTGGTGGTTATAAGACCCCAAGCTACTATGGCTGTTCAGAGGTCTCTGACCCAGGGGCTCCCCACTGTGATGCTGAGTGACACCACCTAGACTTGTAACCCTCATCTATGTCCCCCCTCCCCCAGGAATCCCTTCTGTATGTGACCCCTTTGCCATGAGGCTCTGGGCAGGCTCCTCCTATGAGAGACTTCCCCCGCCTCATGAAACCCTATTGAAGTTCCACCCAATAAAGCCTGCTGTGTGTTACAACCTCTCACGGTCATATATTTTTCCTTAATGAGGCCTGAATTTCTTGACTCCTCTCCTCCCCCCACCCCAGACTCTTATCCACTACCTTGTTTTATTTTCTTCATAAAACTTATCACTCTCTGAAATTAGCTGGTTACTTTGCTTGCTTGCTTTTTGTCTCTCTCCTTTATTATAATGTAAAAATCCATGTAGTCAGTCAATAAGTCTATGAAAAGGATACATGCCCACTCTAGGAATCAAAGAAATTGCAGAGTACAGTAATGAGATGTTATTTTTTTCACGCACGTTGGTAAAATGTCTAAAGTTAATGATGCGTTATTGCAAGAGGAAGGGGGAAAGGGTTACCCACATACTCTGCCAGGGGGAGTGTGAATGAGCATAGCATCTGGGAGGATAATTCAAAACTTAAAACAAATACATCCCCTGACCAAGCAATTCCACTTTTCAGTAGCTACCCTTTTATTTTTTTGTCTTTTTGCCATTTCCTTGGGCCGCTCCCATGGCATATGGAGGTTCCCAGGCTAGGGGTCTAATTGGAGCTGTAGCTGCCAGCCTACACCAGAGCTACAGCAACGTGGGATCCGAGCCGTGTCTGCAACCTACACCAGAGCTCACGGCAACGCAACGCTGGATCTTTAACCCACTCAGCAAGGCCAGGGATCGAACCTGCAACCTCATGGTTCCTAGTTGGATTCATTAACCACTGAGCCACGACAGGAACTCCTTCAGTAGCTACCCTTAAAAAATCCAGGAGTTCCCATTGTGGTTCAGCAGGTTAAGAACCAGACATGGTGTCCATGAGGATGTCCTTGATCCCCGGCCTCATTCAGTAGGTTAAGGATCCAGCGTTGCCATACACTGTGGTGTAGGTTATAGATGCGGCTCAGTTCTGGTATTGCTGGGGCTGTGGTGTAGGCCGGCAGCTGCAGCTCCAATTCAACTTCTAGCCCAGGAACTTCCATATGCCACAGGTGCAGCCATAAAAAAAAAAAAAAAAATCCTTATGACTGCATAACGAGGAATGTTAAGAAATAAATCAACAGAAGAGGACTCACACTTCCAAGAAGATGGAGTAGATACACTTTCCCTATTCCTTTGTTAACTACAACTAAAAACCCTGGATGCTATATATAAAAGAGACATTAAAAGACTCTGAAAGGTAAAAGAAGGTAAACTGGCTAGGGACTTCAGAATCCAAGCAACAATACGGTGGTGAATTCCCTTGGGATTTTTGTTTGGTTTGGTGTTTTGTTTTTCTGTTGTTGTTGTTTTTTTGTCTTTTTTTGCCTTATCTTGAGCCGCTCCCGAGACATATGGAGGTTCCCAGGCCAGGGGTCGAATTGGAGCTATAGCTGCAGGCCTACGGCAGAGCCACAGCAATGCGGATCCGAGCTGCATCTGCAACCTACACCACAGCTCACAGCAATGCCAGATCCTCAACCCACCGAGCAAGGCCAGAGATCGAACCTTCAACCTCATGGTTCCTAATCGGATTCGTTAACCACTGCGCCATGACGGGAACTCGTGGTGTTTTGTTTTTCTGCTTTCATTGGTTTTGTTTTTGCCTCATACATCCCAGACTTAGAGCCAAAAAAGCCAGAAACCAAGAAATGCCAACAGGCATAGACAGAAAAGACCCAACAAAAGCCTGCTTTCTCTAGCCAAAAGACTGGGGAAAGGGCAACCTAGAAAAACAGATAACTTCTGGATAATAAACACTCTACTCTACCAGAGTCTCACCCTCACCCATACCAGAAAAGACTAAGTGGGGAGCCTAGAATTCCATCCTTAGCAGGCTATAAAGAGGCACCCCAAGCCCCCATCCCATCAACCCCAGCTGATGTCAAAGAAAACCAAGCAGGGAGAAGAAATGAGCAACCCCCTCCATTCATGGTGTCATGGAGGCCACCTGAGGAACAGTAACAGGGCACACCCTTCCTTCTTTACCAGATAGGTGTCAGTGGGGGTCACATGGGGAACTAGAACTCCCTCACCCAGCCAGCAGTAATGAGGAGTTCATACCACCTTGGGTGTCAAGGGGAGCCAGATGGAGAGTCTGGACTTCCGTCCCTATCTGGCAAAAACAGAATAGCATTCAACTTCCCTTGCCAGAGAAGTTTCAAAAGAAGCTAGCTAAACTGGAAGGCTTAAGTAAGATACAGAGCCTAATAATTCCCAAAATGTCTAGGCCTCAATCAAATCATTTATCATACCAAGAACTAGGATGATCTCAAATTGAGTCATAAAAAGCATTAAGAGATGCTAACACTAATATGGCATAGATATTAGGGCTATATGACAAGGATCTTCAAGCAGCCACCCTAAAGATGCTTTAACAAGCAATCAGGAATATGACTGAAGCAAATCAAAAAAAATTGAAAGTTGGGCAGAGGAAGAGATAGTCTCAGCAAAGGGGCAGATAAGCATAAAAAAGAAATGAATGGAAATTTCAGAACTGAAATATATAATAACTGAAAATTTAAAACTCAGCAAATGGGTTCAGCAATAGAATTGGAGAACAGAGAACCCAAAAATAGAACAATAGAAATTAGCCCTCCTGAACAACAGAGAGAAAATAGATTGGAAAAAAATTTAACAGAAACTTGGGGACATAGGGGACTATAAAAAAGACTCAACATTCATATCATCAGAGCCCCAGAAAAAGAAGAAAAAGAGGGCAGGGCTGAAAAGGTACTAGAAGAAATGAGTGGCTTAAAGTTTCCCAAAGTTGGAAGAGACATAAACCCACAGATTCAAGAAGCTGAGCAAACCCCAAAGACCCAGCAATGAAACCTCAGATATCACTTTACCTATAGAGGAAAAATGATTTTAATGACAGCATATTTCTCATCATAAAACATGAATGCCAGAAAGAAGTAGCACAATAGTTTTCAAGTGCTGAAAGGAAAGAATTGTATGCATCAAAAATATTCTTCAGGAATGTAAGAAAAATCAACATCCTCAGATAAAAGAAAACTAAGAGAAATTATTACCAGCAAAACTACCCTAAAAAATGGCTAATGGAAATTCTCTACATAGATAGAAAATGACAAAAGAATAAATCTTGAAAAATCAGAAAGAAAGAATATTGGTAAGCAAAAATGTGGGTAAAAACAGTACAATTCCTTCTCCTCCTGAGTTTTCTAAATTAATCAGGAGTAGTGATAGTAATATATCAGCTGAAGTGGCTTCAGAACAAAGAAAATCACCAGAGACAGAGAAGGATATTATGTAATGATAAAAGAGTCAGTCCACCAAGAATACAGCAATTTTAAATGCATACGCACCAAAAAACAGAGCTGCAAAATATAGGAAGCAAAACCTGATAGAACTAAAAGGAAAAAAAAATACAAATCCGCATATTCATTTGGAGGCTTTAACACACTCTCTCAATAATTGAGAAAATCATTAGACATAACAATTAGGGAGAAAATCAGCAAGGATATTAAAGAGCTTAACAACAACAAACAGTATCTAATTGACATTTATAGAACCACTCTACTCAACAACAGCAAAATACACATTCTTTTCAAGTGCGCATAGGACATATACTAAGGTAGACCATATCTGGGGCCATTAAAAACCAAAAGAAAGCAAACAAACAAAAACAATCTCAACTGGTTTAAAACAATTGAAGTCACGCAGAATATGCTCTTCAAACACAATGAGGTAAAACAAGAAATCAATAAGAGAAAGATAATAGAAAAATCTCCAAGTATTTGGAAACCAAACAACATGCTTCCAAGTAATTCATTAATCAAGGGATAGCAAAAAAGACAAATGAACCTACATATAAAATAGAAACAGACTCAGAGAGAGCAGACTTCTGGTTGCCAAGGGGGAAGGGGAAGGAGTGGGATGGATTGGGAGTTTAGGGTTAGTAGATGCAAACTATTACATTTAGAATGTATAAGCAATGAAATCCTACTGTACAGCACAGGGAACTATATCCAACCTCTTGGGATAGAACATGATGGAAGATAATATGAAAAAAAGGATGTATGTGTATATACATATATAGGACTGGGTGAGTCACTAAGCTGTATAGCAAAAATTGGCACAACATTGTAAATCAACTATAACTTAAAATTTTTTTAAAAAAAAAACTACATTGAGCTGAGTGAAAGTGGAAATAGGGTATATCAAAATTTATGACATAACATAGGCAGTGCTAAGAGAGAAATTTCTAGCACTAATGCATACCTTAGGAAAGAAGAAAAGTCTCAAATCAATACTCAAAGTTCCCACCTCAAGAACTTAGAAAAAGGAGAGTAATAAACTCAAATACGCAGAGAAAAGGAAATAATAAAGAGAAGAGGATAAATAAACGAAATCAAAAAATAACAAAACAATGGAGAAAAGTCAATGATAGAAAGAGCTTGTTCCCTGAAAAGATCAATAGAATTGACAAACCTCTGGCACAATCAAGGAAAGGAAGAAGAGACAATGATGAATGAAGCCAGGAATATTACTACAGACCCTGCAGACATCAAAGGGATAAAATACTCCAACAATTCTACACACATTAATTGACAACTTTGATAAAATGGATCAATTCCTTGAAAAACACACACCTCCCCCAACTCACCAAATATTAAGTGATCCCCTGAATAGCTCTAAAACTATTAAGGACATTAAATTCTTAATTTATTTTTAGAACTTCCAAAAATAGAATCTCCAGGCCTGGATCACTGGACAATCTCCTGCTAAACATTTAAAGAAGAATGAATATCAATTCTCCACAATCTCTTCCAAAAAACGGAAAAGGAGGAAAGACTTTTTTTTTTTTGTCTTTTTGTCTTTTTGTCTCTTTAGGGCCACATCTGTGGCCTATGGAGGTTCCCAGGCTAGGGGTCTAATCGGAACTGTTACTGCCTGCCTATGCCAGAACCACAGCAATGCCAGATCCAAGCCATGTCTGAGACCCACACCACAGCTCATGGCAACGCTGGATCCTTAACCCACTAAACGATGCCGGTGCTCAAACCCACAACCTCATGGTTCCTAGTCAGATTCGTTTCCACCACACCAAGGCGGGAACTCCGGAGGAAAAACTTCTTAACTCTTTTTACAAAACTACTATTACCCTTATAACAAAATCAGATAAAGACATACAAAAAGAAAAAAAAGAAACTACTTACCAATATCCCTCATGCATATAGACACACAAAAAAACTTAACAAAATATTAGCAAATAGAATTGGCAGTATGTGAAACAAATTATACACTATAACCAAATACTGGTCAATATTTTAAAAACAATTAATGAGACTCTTATTAACAGCCTAAAGAAGAAATATTGCAGGATGCATCAATTGATGCCAAAAAAAAAAAAGTATTTGACGAAATTCAACAGTCATTCATGCTCAGAACTCCCAGAAAAATAGGAATGGAGGAAACTTCCTCAACTTGATAAAAGCATCTACACAAACTCAACAGCTAACATTCTACTAAATGGTGAAAGCCCAGTGTGTGTTCTCCCTGTAAGATTAAAAACAAGGCAAGACTGTCTGATCTTGTCATTCTCCTTACTCAACACAGTGCTGCAAGCTTTAGCCAGTGGAATAAGGCAAGATAAGGAAATAAAAGGCATCCAGGCTAGAAAGTAATAAATAAAATCATAATCATGTCATCTGTCAGTATTAGCAGATGACATGATTACGATTTTACATGTAAAAAATTCCAAGGAATTTAAACCAACAAACCAAACAAACAAAAAACCCAAAACAAAACCTAAGCAAGTTCAGTAAGGCTGCAGGATATAAGATAAACACACATACAAATATCAATTACATTTTTATATACTAGCCATACACATGTGAATGCCAAAATTAAAAACACAATAATGTTTAGAATCACTCAAGAAAAGAGAGAATATGTACAAATCTAAAAAGACGTGTATGAGATTTACATACTGAAAAATATAAAATGCTGATGAAAGAAATCAAAGAAGATCTAAACAAATGGAAATATTTATTCTGTCCATGGATTGGAAGACTCAGCATAATAGGTTATTGTTTCCCCAAATTAATATACAGGTTTAACAAAATTGCTATCAAAAGTCAAGCAGTTTTTTGTGGATATAATTTCGATTATTCTAAAATTTATGTGGAAAGGCAAAGGAACTGAAATAACTAATGCAATTTTTTAAAAGAAGAATAAGGTGGAAGAAATCATTTTACCTGATTTGAAGACTTATTATGTAATTATAGTAATCAGGATTGTATCGTATTAGTGGAGGTAGAGACACATAGATCAATGGAGCAGAATAAAGAACCCAGAAATAGACCCAAGTAGATACACTCAACTGACTTTTGATAGAAGTTCAAAAGGAATTCGGTGGATTTCAGCAAATGATACAGAAGCAATTGGACATCCCTAGGGGGAACAAAACTCAACCTAAACCTCACATCTTAAATAAAAATTAACTCAAAATGAATTATGGATTTAAACGTTAAAATTATAAAACTTTCTGGAAAAATAATAGAAGAAAATCTTCAGGGTCTAGAGCCAGGAAAAGACTTCTTAAATTTGATGCCAAATGTTGAATCCATAAAAGGAAAAATTTATAAACTGAATGGATCTCATTAAAATAAAAAAAAATATTTCTCTGTGAAAGATCCTGTTAATAGGATGAAAAGACAAGCTAAACACTAGAAGAAAATATTGCAAAAAGAAGTGTGTGAGCGTGTGTGTGTGTGTACATATATATGTTTATATATACATACCCATATATGTAAATATGTATTTTTGTGTGTATATATATATTTGAGAAGTTCTGAGAGTATGTAATTTATATATAATACAAACATACATCATAATATAATAATATAGTATATATATCAATCATCTTGTGATGATAGAATGGTTCTGTATCTCTACTGTATGAATGCTAATATCCTGGTTTTGTATTTCACTATAATTTTTCAAGATGTTACCATGGGGGAAACTGGATAAAGGGCACATAGGCTCTCTCTGTATTATTCCTGACAAGTGTATGTCAAGCTACAATTACCTCAAAATAAACAGTTTAATTAAAAAGTAATTGTTTGCCGCATGGAAAATATTGTATTCAGGAGAATAAAAATGGAAACAGCCTACATCTTCTTAAGAAGCAAAATGGTTGTCTATAATGTCAGCTCCATAAAATAGAATATTGTGTAAAACCAAAAGGAAAGAGAAAAAACTTATCCCTGACCTGAAAAGCTGGGTTGCAGAACTCTGTATAGCATGGTACTATATTAAAAGGCACACACACAGTGTGGCTATCTAAATGCTCTCACACTGCATTCTTTGTGATGGCAATATTACAACCAGGGGGTCGATACTTAATTTCGGGGAGGCTAAGAAGTCTTACTCTTCTTGTGTATAAAGCACAGCTATACCTAGAGTACATAGCAGACAAACAATATATCTACAGTATTAAAATATTTCATGGGGAGGGGAGATGTGTTAAGTATCAAAAACCAAAAATGTTTCAGAGTTCCCTGGTGGCTTAGCAGTTGAGGACCTGGTGTGGTCACTCCTGTGACTCGGTTCACTGTTGTGGTACAGTTCTGATCCCTGGCCTGGGAACTTCCTCATGCTGTGCCTTTGGCAAAAAACTTTTAAAAGTTTGGGAAAAAACAAGAGAGAGATTCTTTTTTTTTTTTTTTTTGTCTTTTTGCCTTTTCTAGGGCTGCTCCCATGGCATATGGAGGTTCCCAGGCTAGGGGTCTAATCGGAACTACAGCCACTGGCCTACCTTAGAGCCACAGCAATGTGGGATCCGAGCCGCATCTGCAACCTACACCACAGCTCACAGCAATGCCGCCAGATCCTTAACTCACTGACCAAGGCCAGGGACCGAACCCACAACCTCATGGTTCCCAGTCGGATTCATTAACCACTGAGCCACAACAGGAACTCCAAGAGAGAGATTCTTTAAAAGGGCAATAATGAAAGAAGTTGAGAACTCCTAGCCTAGACTTGAATTTCTCAAACTCAGCGCTGCTGACATTTTGTGCTAGATAATTCTGCATCATGTAAGGCTGTCCTGTCATTGCAGGATGTTTAGCAGCATCCCTGGCCTTTACCCACTAGATGCCGGTAGCACCGACATGCAGTTGTGACAATCAAAAATGTTTTTAGACGTTGCCAAATGATTGCCCTAGTTGAAAGCTACTAGACAAAGACTGGAAGTCACACAGCAAACCCCAGCTGTGGGGCAGACAGTGCAGTAGGAGTGATGAATCCGTAGTGCTTTCATTTTTGACAAGGAGAATATATTCAAGGCTCACGTGTGTCATTAAAAATTAATTTTTCAAAAATTGCTCTAGCTGGGAAAGGCAGTTCTAGAGGGGGGAAGGGACATGGGTAGCCCTTGGGACTTGGAGCTAATCCTAGCCCCTTCCCTCCCTTTTCTAGGACCACCAGCAAGCACCCCCAGCCCCCAGGGAGCCTCTGTTTCTCACCCTCCTCTTGCACATGCACCCCCATGCTGACACTCTCCACCAGGCCCTCCATTCTCCATGCTTTGCACCCAAACCCCCATGCTCAGGCAGCTCTCTGTCAGGAATGCTGTCTGCCTCTCCTCTGCCTGGAAAGCTCTTACTCATCCCTAGATTCCTTCCTCCAGATAGCTCTCATCACCTCCCATCAGCATTTAAAAGGGCCCTGTGCTGGGATCCCACAGAATGGTCCCACCATGCAAGATACACACACCATACCTGCCTGGTGGATAATCCACCTTGACTGCCCCTCCCCCTCCACTGCTCTCCACCTGGCCCTCAGCTGGGCTCCTCTACCCTCTGAATCTGGTTGGCTCAGCAAATGTGAGGCACCAGCAATGACGGAGTGGGAGGGGGGAAGGAGTGAAGTGGGTGTTGAGTTTCCCGCTTCCTCCCTGCTGGCCACTCCCATGGCCCTGCCTGGAGTTCTCTTCCTAATACCACAGCTCTGGCAAGACTCCTTCCTCTTGTCCTCTATCCTCTGAGGGTAGTCACGGCTTCCCTCTTGCTACCCCATCTCTTGTTAGTGCCTCAACCTGGCCCCCATGCAGTAAATGCTCCTTTCACTGTGCCCACTTCTGCTGTCCTCATATTGTTCTTCACAGGGCCCTGATCTGATACCCATCTCCATTCCCACAACTCTAATATGAGCTCCCAGGGGGCACAGGGGCTGAGTGCTTTCATTCTGTTTGATTTTGTTTCTAATCTCGGAACCCCAGTGGTCAGCACTGATAAGAACTAGAACATGGGCAAGGCTCAGGGAAAGCTCACTGGAAAAATGGATGAAAGAATGAAGAATGGATGGATGCACTTGCCAATAGAGGGAAAGACAGATGGGTGGGTGGACAGATGCATCCATGTATGATGGCAGGACGTTCAGACTCCACTTTTGCAAACATTAATAACCACTGAAATTCCTTGAATGCTCGCTACTTGTCAGGCATGGCTCCAAGCCTCCACCGGCTCTCTAGCCCGTAAGGCAAGAGAGGTTTTCATGAGAAAAGAGAAGCTCGGAAGGGTTAGGTCACTTGCTCAAGGTCACAGTTGGGAAGTGGCAAGGCCAGGATTTGATCCCACCAGCCTCCAGAGTCTGCAAGTCTGATAACAGGGAAATGTGGCTGGATGACTCCAAGGTCCAACACTGCCACAGGGATACTCCCCCAGGGCCTCTCCTATCCCATGCCTGCCTCCGACCCCCAGGCCCTGGGGGGCCCTTGCTCTTGGCACAGTGGGTGTGGCTTCAGATGCTTCCCTCTGGGACCACCCCCACCCCCACCTCTGCACTCTGAGGACATCTGGTTTGTACCTGTGGGGCCCAGAGAGGCACCAGGCCCCTTCCACTCCAAACTGACGAAACCTTGTTTATCTCTTAAGCAGGCAGGAGCTTTGCAGGTCTTTGGGTTTCTGCTCAAAGGAAAAATCTCCTCCCCAGGGAACTGCTGGGCTTGTGAAGAACAGCCTTAGGCACCTGCTCCCAGCTCCAGCTCTAGAGACACAGGCGTGGCCCATGATCCCAGCTCTGGAGTATTGTGCTGGACCCTTCCCCTCTGAGCCTCCGTAAACCAGGACCCCTAGTGCTTCCCCACTGGAAGGTACGAGCGGGAGATGAGGGGTCATATAATTAAACTGCACAGGTAGTGAACAGCCATCACCATTACTCTCTAAAATGCCTGGCTCACCTGCTCCCTTTTCCACAACCATTTCGGCAGAACTGTTTGATTTAGCCATCTCTGTAAGGACGGCCAAGAACCTTTCCTCCTCATTTGGCAAATTAGGAAATTGAAACACAGAGAGCTTAAGGGGCCTGTCAGAGGTCATGCAGCAGGACGGAGGCAAAGCAGGGCTCAAACCCCAGGAAATCCCTGCCACTTCCCAGCACCCCATGTCCCCCACCACACCTGGCCCCAGGCTCAGCTCTGTTGGGGGAGCAGCAGGCATTATTTATTTCCTGCATTATTTATGCATGGCACGTTTGGAACAGGGCCCTTGGTGATTAAAGCGCCTCGGGACAGAAAAGCCGAGCTGAAACATGAGTGAAAATATTAAAAGGAAAACAAAACAGCAGCATCAACAGGGATGTCTCCCGGTGGAAGCGCAGGAATACTGCTGAGGACGTGACCTCATCTCAGGCACTCAGAAGGTGACAGCGTCACCTTGGATTCTTCTTCTGGATTCTAGTCACCCTAAGACCTGGTCAACCAATGTCATCATCTACAATCTCTAGAGTTCTGGGATCAGGCACACCTGATTTGCATCCCAGCTCTGCCAGTTCTAGCTGTGTGACCTTGGACAGGTGAACTTGCCTCTCTGGGCCACAGAATGCTGGCTGCTGGGGGCAGCTAAGGAGTAGGTGAAATGCTGGAGGTGAAGGCACAAGCAGAAGACCTGCTACATTTTAGCCTGAATCAGCAATAGATTTCTATTCTTCGTTTACATTCTAAAACCTTTTTTATATACATTTTAGAGAGGGTGAGTATTCAAGCTCTGCAGCAGGAGGTCTGCAACACAAGCCTGGCTCCAACTCTTGTGATCAGAGAGAAGGTTATATAACATTTCAAAACCTCATTTTCCATGTTTTTAATTGGGGCTAACGATCACCTCTATACCTGAGTTGTGTGAGGTTTAAATGGGATAATACATACAGGGGCTTGTCACAGTGCCTGACACAGGACATGCACTCCATAACTGTTACTAATATTTCCCATCTTCCCAACATGCATCCTTGGTAGTCAGGATATGGATCATTGTCCCTTTTTGCAAGTGATGGAAGTCAGGCTCAAGGGGATGAAATGGCTCGACCAGGTCACAAAGCCAGGTACTGGCAGGGCCGTGACCTCTGCAGCAGGCTCCTGACTCTGTCGGTACCTGATCCATGACAAGAATCCTAAGGTCATTTATTCACAGGAGCCTGTGTTCTTGGTCAGCTCTGCCCAAGTGAAATAGACTGGAAGACTGTTTGTTTAAAAAAAAAAAACAAAACCCTAGTCCACAGCTTCAGGCTGATTCTGGTTTCAAACCCTCTCTCTAGCTGTGTGACCTTGGTTGGTTTACCTAACCTCTCTGGGCTTCAGTTTTTCAGATTTAATTTGGCGGTATGATTACTGCCTTATTTCTCAGGGTAGCCACGAGCGGGAAATGAGGATAGGTGTAAAAGTGCCCAGTACTGTGCCAAAGACACAGCGAGGGCTCAGAAAATGCCATCATTCCCTCCCCTGCCCCCATCAGTGCATCTGTTGTTGCCTCCCCTGGGGCTCCTGGCACCAGCTTCATGCCCAGCCAGAGGGACCTGAATGACTGGCGGAACCTGACATTCTGGCTGACAGAACAGCTTCGTCTCCATCAGCCTACCCCGGCATCCCAGGCACCTGCCACAGCAGGGTCCTTCTACCTGGACACGGGGAGCTAATGAGACCATGAGGGGGCTGGGACAGGCCAGCCCAAGCCCCCGGGTCCTGCCTTTATCTTCCTTTCCCCTTTCCTTCTCCCAGCTCTGATTCCTCTCTCCTTCCCTTCATCCCTTTTGAAACTTTCAAGGAAGCAGCCTAAGCCCTCTGATGATGATTCAAAAATGATTAACATCAAAGATGTACAAGGGGACTCAGAGCATCTTACTCTGCTCAAGGGGCACTGAGAATGCAAAGGCGAATCGTACACTGTGCTGCCCTTGAGGATCGCCAGAGAGAGTGATGCTTCAACAGAAATGTGCAAAACTCCTGTGGAGTTCTCATCAGGGTTCAGGGGAAACGAATCTGACTGGTATCCATGAGGACACAGGTTCAATCCCTGGCCTTGTTCAGTGGGTTAAGGATCTAGCATTACCATGAGCTGTGGTGTAGATCGCAGACATGGGTTGGATCCTGCATTGCTGCGGCTGTGAGGTAGACTGGCACCTATAGCTCTGATTCGACCCCTAGCTTGGGATCGAATGGGAACCTCCATATGCCAAGAGTGTGGCCCTAAAAATTCCAAAATAAAAAAAGAGAGAATGTCCGGTAATAAATCAAAATGATAACAACTGCCTTTTATTTATTTGGCGCCTTGTATGTGCTACTATTGGAGGTCACAGCTCCAGTTCAGAGAGGTCATGAGTATTAATTACCTCAGGTCACACAGCCAAGAAAGGTTAGAATTGAAATTCAAAAGCAGGAGTTCCTTGTCATGGCTCAGAGGAAACAAATCTGACTAGCATACATGAGGACACAGGTTCGATCCCTGGTCTCGCTCAGTGGGTTAAGGATCTGGCATTGCTGTGAGCTGTGGTGTAGGTCGCAGATGTGGCTTGGATCTGGTATTGCTGTGGCTGTGGCATAGGCCAGTGGCTACAGCTCCAATTCACCCTTAGCCTAGGAACCTCCATTTGCCATGGGTGTGGCCCTAAAAAGACAAAAAAATAAAAATAAATTCAAAAACAAATCTCTCTGTTCTCAAATTCTGGGTTCCTTCTACTTCATCAAGTTTATCTCTGAATGTCTAAAACACAAAAGAAACAGTTACCGTACAATATGCAAAATGAAGCAGAGCATGCGAGTTCCATGGTGGCCCAATGGGTTAAGGATCAGGCGTTGTCACCGCTGCAGCTCAAGTCACTGCTGTGGTGCAGTTCTGATCCCTGGCCCAGGAACTTCTGCATGCTGCAGGCATAGCCAAAAAGTAAAAACAAAATAACAGCACAAAGAAAACAAAAAATTAACAATAAAAAACAAAACCTATATTTTAACTTTTTTTTAATTAAAAAAATTTTTTTAAAAAGAAAGTGAAGCAGAGGACAAATGACAGAGTGAATGCTTTTAAGGCCCAGGGAGGGAGCAGGAAACACTTCACAGAGCATTCTCATAAGCTGGATGTGGAAGGATGGTGGCGGCGAATGTATCTCCCTACGCCTATGTCTTTATTTCCACTTTCCTATCTCTGTGTCTCTGTAGATATATCCTCCTACCTCTAGATCTATAAGCTGGCCTCCCAACTTCTCAGCGACCTGAACAAAAAAGTGTCACCACTCCGCATTGCGTATGGTGATTACAACTGAATTCACAGATTTGGGGCTGGTTAATCAGAGTTGAGTGGTTAATCCAAAAAGTCCATTAAAACAGGAAATAATTTAAATGAAATGTATGCTGCCTGTCTTAATTCACTCAGGTTGGTATAATCAAATACCTCCCACTGGAGAGCCCATAAGAACAGAAATTTATTTCTCACAGATCTGGAGGCTGGAAGTTCAAGATCATGGTGTCAGCATGGTCACGTTTCAGTGAAGGCTCCCTTCCTGGATCATAGCAGCACCTTCTGGCTGTGTCCTCACATGGTGGAGGGGGCTGGGGAGCTCTCTGGGGTCTCTTTTATAACATTAAGCCCATTCTGAGGGCTCCATCCCCATGACCTACTCACTGCCCAAAGGCCCCACCTTTGATACCATCACATTGGACACTAGTATTTCAACATATGAATTTGAAGGGGACTCAAATATTCAGACCATAGTTCTGCCTAAATATCTTATTCTAACTTAGCATATACATGTGCCTGTATCTGAACAGTATTTAGATGGAGACCTTGAAGAATAGGTCCGTTGATGGAAATCTGCCTCTCTTTTCTCCATAAACTGTAGCCATGGAGTTCCTATTGTGGCTCAGCGGTAATGAAACTGACTAGTATCCATGAGGACGCCGGTTCCACCCCTGGCCTCGCTCAGTGGGTTAAGGATCTGGCATTACCGTGAGCTGTGGTGTAGGTCACAGAGGTGACTCGGATCCCACGTTGTTGTGGC
Source organism: Phacochoerus africanus (assembly GCF_016906955.1). Lineage (NCBI taxonomy): Eukaryota > Metazoa > Chordata > Mammalia > Artiodactyla > Suidae > Phacochoerus > Phacochoerus africanus. The sequence continues at coordinate 81,928,136 of NC_062547.1, read as the reverse complement.
CGTGATGTAGGCCGGCAGCTGCAGCTCCAATTCAACCCCTAGCCTGGGAACTTCTATATGCAGTGGCTGTGGCCAAAAACAAAACAAAACAAAAAACACCAAAACCCCACAAAACTGAAGCCATAATATGTCTAACATTTACCATTTACATTTTAGGCACCCTCAAAATGAAATAAGAAAAAGCATCCTGAATGCAGAATCCTTCTGGATTTTTATGCATATTTTCCTACTACTTTACAGGTCTCTCATCCACACATAATTGGACAGATTTCTTTTTTAGCAACTGACCTTGATGGAGTGTGTCCAACACATTCGACTTAGTTCTTCGAATAGAAATAGAGCTTTCTTTCCTATACTTGTATTGAACTCCTTATTGTAAGTTATGCAGTTAAATATGATGTGAACTCATAAAATATGAGTGCAGAAAAGAGAAAGTGGTTGTTCCCAGGAAAGCTAAGTTGAATGCTTTGGATGCTCTCCATAAAAATGAGTTATTTTGAGGTAACAAGTACAACTGATTCCTGCTCCACAGCAACTTGACTGGCAGAGCATATAGACTTGTGGCAACTCAACTAGAGAGTAACCTACTAGCCTTGGTTTTCACCCCCCACCAGCTTCAGAGTGGTGGGTCTAGTGACTCCAAGGAGTTTAAGACATTTTTCATCTCAGTTCAACAAGATTTTCCTGGGCTCCCCTGGGTGCTGGCAATTTAGGATGAGCTTCCAGTGTTTGCCATCTTTCTCCCCACTACACATGCACACATCTAAGCAGACGGTTGTGATCACCAAGGGGGGTTCCCCCCAATTGCGTAAGAGCTCTCAAGAGCAGAGTTAAACAGACACTGCACGCTGGGCCCTGGGCACAGTGAGAGGAGTTGTGCCAAACCTACACCCTGGGGGCTTAGAGCCCAGTGCTGGGCATCAGTGAGTCTTGAATGAGCTTTTTCTCCAGGAACCAGTGTCCACCCCCGCCTCAGGCTCCCTGCCCATGCACAAGGCTGCCAGCCCATCTGTGTCCTTGAGAACATGCTGGGCTCCTGACCCAGGCAGCAGCTGGTCCACTACCTGCAGCCCCCGACCCGGCACCTGTCCAACTCTGAGACAGTGAGGACAGAGAACTGGAATCTGTGCTGGGAAGGAATGTGGAATTCGTCCAGGGCATGGAATGTGCATCTCACTCAACCTGGAGCCAGAAAAAGCCCTGATTTTCAGCAAATTCAGCTCTCTACCAGCTCTGCAGAATGAGGCAGGCACTAAGCTTCAGTTTCCTTATCTGTGAAAGAGGCATAATAAATGTCTGCCTCATAGAGCTATTGTAAGTACTGAGTAAGAGAGATGCCATTAGAACTCTTTTGATCGGAAATGACAGACATTCATTGAATTCTGGCTTAAGAGGGAAAAAATGAGATGGTATATATTGGTTCAAGGTGTAATTGAAAAGTTTAAGAGTCCATCTAACCTGAGAAACTAGGTTCTCAAATGACATCATCAGAAATCTTTCCATGTCTCTGTCTGCCTCTCCCTCTCAGTTTCTCTGTGTCTTTGTCTCTCTGTCTCTCCATCTCTCTCTCTCTCTTCTACTGTCCTCCAAAACAACCTTTATTTTCAGACAAACTTTCCCTTAAAGCAACCCTAGGCTTATTTTCACCAGCAAAAAGATAGTGTTTCTTTACCAGTAGTCTTTTATATACATATATATAGTGATTTTAATTTTTTTCCATTATAGCTGGTTTACAGTGTTCTGTCAATTTTCTGTTGTACAGCATGGTGACCCAGTTACACATACATGTATACTTTTTTTTTTCTCACATCATCATGCTCCGTCATAAGTGACTACTACCAGTAGTCTTAAGATTGGCTTTAATTGGGCTTTGCTTGGCATACTTTAGGTTAAATGTCTACTCCTCAACCAATCACTGTGGCCAGGGAGGTACCATATTCCCATTGGCCAAGCTTAAGTAGATGTGTCTGTGTTTGAAACCCCAGTTCCAGGTTGGCTCAACCCCACACAGTTAACAAGGACTGATTATGAAGAAAGAGGTATCCAATAGAAAAATCAGGATGCTATTATACTGGACATGTCAAAATAATAGATATCGATAAATATGTATAGGAAGTCTGTTAAATTTCAACAAATGGGGTTATTTGCCATCCTTATCAACATCATCATCATTATCAGTCATCACTATTAACATCACTGTCATCCCTGTCATCCTCACAGGCACATAATAAATCCTACTTGTGTTCCTATGAGCCACTGCTCCCGTGTATCCTCTTCTACAACAATCCTATACCTAGAATAGGGCTCTTTGCACTCAGATAGGGTTTCTGAGAGCCCAAGGCTCCTCTGTTTGCCTGATCCCCTGAAAGTGTCCAGCCTCTGTCCTAATCCTTTTTCTGTGTTCTGAGATAGATAGGTGTGGTCACTGCTCTCAACCATAATAGAAAAAATGAAAATCTTAAAAAAAAAAAAAGAAAGAAAGAAAGAAAAGAAAAGAAACAGCCATGCAGCTTCTGCCTAGTTCTCTTGAGATGCTCACTTTTGGAATCCAGACAAGAGGAAGGCTGACCAGCCTGTGGCAAAGTCAAGAGGAAAGATATCCCTCAGTTCTCAATCCCAACTGAGCCCCCAAATGACCATCGACACCAACTTGCCAGCCATGTGAATTAGCTGTCTCGAGGGTGACATCACCAGCTCCAGTCAAGTGTCCCCCATTGATGCCACATGGAGACGAGACCAGCCTTCCCCACAAAGCCTGCCCAGATTGCAGATTAGTGACCTAAGTAGATGATCATTTCTTATCAAACCACTGTCTTGAAGTGGTGTGTTGTGAAGCAAAAGTAACTGGATCACCGTGCAAATGGATGCAAAGGCACTTCAAAAGAGAATGATTTTGATATCAAGTATTGAGACACTCTTGGGAAAATTTTTTTAATCCATGAATATTTGTTCAGAAATGAGTCTCTTGATAAATGTGCTACAAAAATCAAATGAAAAATAAAGAATGTTGTAATGAACTGTCCAATTTTACTGAAAAAAATAAACTTCAGTACTTGATGCAATTCTCGCCTGTTCTTAAAATCAACACGGGGTTTCAATTACCACCTTTGTTAATTACACACTATCATTAATTTTATTATTTTTAAACTCTTGGCAAAGTCCAAATCAAATCTGTTAGCCTGCATATATTACAAAAATGGTTCCCTACCTGAAGTCATTTTTATGGAGTGGGATATTTTTCTCCTGGTCCCCAATTATTCTTAGAAAATCAGGATCTTCTTGGGAGTTTCCATTCAGTGACGAACCTGACTAATATCCATGACGACATGGGTTCAATTCCTGGCCTTGCTCAGTGCGTTGCCATGAGCTGTGGTGTAGGTCACAGATGCAGCTCAGATCTGGCATTGCTGTGGCGGTGGTGTGGGCCGGCAGCTGTGGTTCTGGTTCAACCCCTAGTCTGGGAACCTCCATATGTCATGTGTGTGGTCCTAAAAAGACATGGAAAAAAAAAAAAAAGAAAGAAAGAAAGAAAAGATCCTCTTCGATGTGCCTTGACCATGTCATGCTATTGTTGTATCCTTTGGCTGCCAGACTTCCTTCTTCCTTAGCACCAGAAGGAGAGGATGTTTCCCAATCTTCCAGGATACCCTCCCAAGGCCAGCCTGCCCATCCTACAGCATATGTCCAGCCCTGCTTCACATCCACTGAGAAAGGGCATCAGGGACACCACAGCCCCACCATGCCCTGCGCTACCTCAGTACCCTGCCTCCGACTCAGCTTTTCCGTTTATCTGAACCTCCCTGGTCTTTCATCTTTCTTCACCCTCTTCTCTGTGCTGTCCTCGGCTCTCCTCTTCATTGCAGATGTATACTTGGATTTTACCATCCTCTTCCAGGAAATAACCCAGACCTGTTCCAGCCAGTCCCCAGTGCCAGTTCACAATGCTGACATTTCTGCCAGATTGGCCTGATTTTTCACCAAGACAAATCAGTAGTAGTTAACCACACATTCTCAAGGAAAACTGAGGTTGACAAACTTCACACTGCCTTGGGGCTGGGTCTTGGGGCAGGAAGCTTGTGGATGGGACTTCACATTAGAAAATTCCAGCAAGGCATCTCGAGGGGGTGGCAATCACCAAAATAATTACCAGCCATACTAAAGGGGGACATTGGAGAAAACAGCGAGAACTTCATTGCAGGCCGTGTGCCACCCTGACCACGTCTATCTCTGGGGGTCGCACGTTTTCGGGCAGAGCCCAAGGCATACACCAGAAAACGCTGTCCTGTGGAGGAGATTGCTAGAGTAACCCATTTTGCAGAACAACGCTAAAGATTGGTCTTCCATGATTATTTTGTAAAAGACTTTCTAGTGTACAAGACACAACTGTGTCCAACTGTATATAGCCGCCAATTAGTTTCCTTGGTTTTTACTTTGTCTTTTGCTATCTGTGTTATGACTCAGTGTGGATTTGTGTTTATATAAATTTTATTTGTATGATTTCATGTTATTACTATTATTTTTTTTTGTCTTTTCTAGGGCCACTCATATGGAGGTTCCCAGGCTAGGTGTCTAATCAGAGCTGTATCCCCAGGCGTACATCACAGCCACAGCAACGCAGGATCTGAGCCGCATCTGCAACCTATATACCACAGATCACGGCAACGCCAGATTCTTAACCCACTGAGCAAGGCCAGGGATTGAACCCACAACCTCATGGTTCCTAGTCAGATTCGTTAACTACTGAGCCACGACAGGAACTCCTGTGTGATTTCATGTTAAACCTCAAATAAATGCTTCCTTATGCGATTGTTAAAAAAAAGAAAAAAAGAAAATTCCAAATCTAGTCCAACCTTCTTTCATCAAACTTCAGGGGCTCAGAACCCACTATATAGGGGTTAGAATTCTTTTTCTTTTTTTTTTTTTTGGATTTTGATTTTTCCATTATAGTTGATTTACAGTGTTCTGTCAGCTTCTACTGTACAGCAAAGTGACCCAGTCATATATATATATTCTTTTTCTCACATTATTCTTTATGTTGAAAGTATCAGAACACCCAACTCCAATTGGTTTAAACAATAAAGGAAAGGTGTTGCCTCATATAAACTGAAAAGGGCAGAGGTTGGCCTAGCTCAGGTCAGGCTTGACTCAGACTCTCAAGCGATGGCACCAAGAATCCAATTTCATTCTAGCTCTCCTCACTACAACAGTAGATTCATCCTAAAGCTGGCTCCTCTCTTGTCATAGGATATCTGCCAGTATCTCCAAAGACTACTAAAGTCCTCTCACCAACAGCTCAATACAAGTCTCAGAAATGAGTCTTTATCATTATGTTAATTCAGCTCCATCAGAGAGACCATTATCTTCCCCCAACATTCTCCCTGCACTTCCAACACACACGTGTGTACACACACACACACACACACACACACCCTGAAAAGTATAAAGGGATGTAAAGAAAAAAATGAACACTCGTACCATCTTAGCATATGTTTTTTTCAGCATTTAAAATATCTATATGTCTATATATCTATATTACTAGAGAAAGAGATTATATGTATTATATATATATATACATATTTGTATACAACAAAAATGTTATATATAGTTTATACCTAACAAAACATTTACTCTATGCACTCATTTTGAACTTTTCCCCATGTTAATTAATATTCTTTTATAATATAATTTCTAATGGTACCACCTAATTCTGTCTCCTGTATCAGGGACCAAGTACCTGTTTATACATATCATTGAGTTTTCACAAGAACCCTGCCACACAGGCATCTTTGCTTCCATTTTGCAGTTAGGGAAACTGAAGCTTGGAGAGCCCATCATCTCTGGTCCATGAGACTGGATAAACACTCACAAAGGACTTGCCTCTCAGTTGCCCCAGAGAGATACGAATAATGGTGTCCTTAGTCCCTGGATGCCACCCATAGACAATGAGCCAGGCTCTGCTTATCTGCTATTCTCTCTGTTAGGACTATGCCTCCCACCTAGTCATTAGAACCCTCTCTACCCCCAACCAGGCAGTGCCAGAGAAGTTGCTGACCCTGATCAGCTGGACTGCTTGTCTACTGCTACAATAAGCAGCTTGGTGGAGAGATAAATGGATGTGATTATTAGCTCAAATGAGGTTTAGGGATTATCTCTGGATTTTCTCTATCCTTGTGGCAGACACAATGGCCAAGGGAGGGACTGTGATTTCAGAAGCCAGGGGAGGGGATCTTTGTGACTTGAATTGTACCAAAGCTTGAAAGTCAAATGGGTTTGGGTTGGGAGCCAAACTCTATGACCTTGGACAAGTCAAGATCTCTCTGAGCCTATTTTTCTGTACAAAGAAGTGGAGACATGCTCAGAATGTTCTTTCCCATCAGAAAAAGATCACTGTCAAAATTTGAAGGATTTTGTGTACAATTCTATAAAGTTCTACATGAGTTACTGTGAAGCATCTCATCTCCTATTGTGACTTCTCAGCAACATCTTAAAAGAGCAACTGAATTACTATTCAAAACAACAACAATAATAATAGCAGCCATGGAGTTCCCTTTGTGGTGCAGCAGAAACGAATATTAACTGGTATCCATGAGGATGTGGATTCCATCCCTGGCCTCACTCAGTGGGCTAAGGATCTGGCATTGCCAGGAGCTATGGTATAGGCCACAGATGCAGCTCAGATCCTGTGTTGCTGTGGCTGTGGTGTAGGATGGCATCTGTAGCTCCTATTCGACCCCTAGCCTGGGAACTTCCATAGCCCTAAAATGCAAAAAAAAAAAAAAAAAAAAGCAGACAGCATTTACTGAGCTCTTTTTTCTTATTTATTTATTTTGTCTTTTTAAAAATTTTTATTTACTTTTATTTTAGGGCCACACCTGCAGCATATGGAGGTTCTCAGGGTTCGAACTGAAGCTGTAGCTGATGGCCTACACCATAGCCACAGCAACACCAGATCTGAGCCACATCTGTGCCCTGCACCATAGCTCATGACAATGTGGATCTTAACCCACCAAGGCCAAGGATGGAACCTGCGTCTTCATGGATATTAGATTCATTTCCACAGAGCCACAATGGGAACTCCCCGAGCTCTTTTTATATGCAGGCACTTGACAGGCATATTACCATTTAATCCTCTCAATAATCTTAAAAAACAAAACAAAACAGATTTGATTTTATTCTCACCTTATGTATGAGGAAATTTGGTTTCATGTGGCTTGCCCAATGTCACAAATTTGGTGAGGGGTTAGACCAAGCCTAGAATATAAGTTCTATTCCCCAAAAGCAATATATATATATATTTGTTTTTTGTCTTTCTAGGCCCACACCAGCAGCATATGGAGGTTCCCAGGCTAGGAGTCTAATCAGAACTATAGCCGCCGGCCTACACCACAGCCACAGCAGTGCGGGATCCAAGCCACGTCTGCAACCTACACCACAGCTCATGAAATATGGGACCCTTAACCCACTGAGTGAGGCCAGGGGTTGAACCTGCATCCTCATGAATACTAGTCGGGTTCGTTAACCACTGAGCCACTACAGGAACTCCCCCAAAACCAATATTTAAAGCTTCTGCTAAATTCCTTACTTGCATGTGCCATGAATCATGTGGAATATATATTTTTTTTTTTGTCTTTTCATCTTTTCTAGGGCCGCACCCTCGGCATATGGAGGTTCCCAGGCTAGGGGTCCAATTGGAGCTGTAGCCACCGGCCTACACCAGAGCCACAGCAATGTGGGATCCGAGCCCTGTCTGCAACCCACACCACAGCTCACGGCAACGCCGGATCCTTAACCCACTGAGTGAGGCCAGGGATTGAACCTTCAACCTTATGGTTCCTAGTTGGATTCGCTAACCACTGAGCCATGATGGGAACTCCAATCATGTGGAATATCTTGATATGGACTTGAACTGGCTTCATTCGACCCCTAGCCTTGGAACTTCCATAGCCCATAAATTCCATAGTAATTTTTATGCAACCTGATTGTACTGTTTTATGAGCACTTACCATTCTTGCTTCTCTGAGTTGCTGTTTCTTTACCTGTAAACTGGGGGTGATAACATTTCCCTTCAAATGGCTGTTTTGAATTGAGTAAGGTATAATAAGTGTTCAAGAAATAACATTTTTCCTTCTTTTCTCCCTCAACAATTAGTACAAATTGATTTGTTGGAATAATGACAGCTAGGATCTTAACATCAATAAAAACAGGAAAACAAGTCATGTGTGAAATTGATAATGGTGGAATTTTTCAACCTACCTAGTCAGTGTGTCACACTGTGCCACAACTTGTGAGATGCTCTGCACCACACAGACGTAAGAACTGGATGGCCTGGAAAATAGAGCAGAGAAGGTATCATTCTCATTGAGTCAACCAACATTCATTGAGCCACTTTTCCCAGCGCTGTGGGTTCAGAGAGAAACACAGCTGACTTGTTCTCATGGAGATTACATTCTGATGAGAGAAACTAAAAACAAATAAATGTCTCAAAGAGTAAGAAGTGTTTTCAAAAATGAAACAAGGTAATCAAATAGAGTGTAACTTATGATGAGAAGGGGCTATTTCGGAGAATGTAGACAGATACAACTTCCCAGAGAAGACATTCGTACAAAGGCCTGAATGCTGAGAAGTAAGCAACAATGAAAAGAGCTGAGACCCTGAGCTGTGAATGAGAGGTGCACATGAGGAATGAAAAGACACTGTGTGGCTGGTGTGGAGGAAGCAAGAAGGTGAGAGGTGGAGCAATAGGATCTGAAAGATAGCTGGGACAGACCATGAGAAATTTTAAAGGCCTTGAGAGGAACTTAGTGTTTTATTCTGAGTTCAGTAGGAAGATTTATTAGAGGGGTAGGAGGCTAATAACTTTATCTGTTTCATATTTTTATTTATTTTTATTTATTTTTTATGTTTTTGTCTTCTTAGAGCCAACCTGAAGCATATGGAGGTTAGCAGGCTAGGGGTCAAATCGGATCTGTAGCAGCCAACCTACACCACAGCCACAGCAATGTGGGATCCAAGCTGTGTCTTCGACCTACGCCCAGCTCATGGCAATGCTGGATCCTTAACCCACTGAGCAAGGCCAGGGATCAAAACTGGGTCCTCACGGATACGCGTCAGATTTGTTTCTGCTGAGTTAGGACAGGAACTCCTGTTTCATATTTTTAAAAGCCACATAGGGCCCAAACAAATATGAATACTTGATTTATAACAAAGAGAGCATGCAGAACAGTGCAAGGGAAATTGGTCTTTCTTTCAATAAATGGTGCTGTATCAATAGGGTAGCCATATGGTCAAATAAAATTAATCTTAACCCCTACTTCACATCACATATTAAAATCAATTCTATGTGAATTGTAAATTTGAAGAAAAAGGTAAAATAATAAAGATTCTAGGAGTTCCCGTCGTGGCGCAGTGGTTGACGAATCTGACTAGGAACCATGAGGTTGCGGGTTCGGTCCCTGCCCTTGCTCAGTGGGTTAACGATCCGGCGTTGCCCTGAGCTGTGGTGTAGGTTGCAGACGCGGCTCGGATCCCGCGTTGCTGTGGCTCTGGTGTAGGCCGGTGGCTACAGCTCCGATTCAACCCCTAGCCTGGGAACCTCCATATGCCGCGGGGAGCGGCCCAAGAAATAGCAACAACAACAACAATAACAACAACAATAACAACAACAAAAGACAAAAAAAAAAAAAAGATTCTAAACGACAACAAGGAGAATGTTTTCATGACCTTGAATAGATAAAAATTTCTTAAACAGAAGACAAAAAGCACTTGTACAGGAAAAATTGATAAACTGAACTACAATAAATTTAGCAACTTTTGTTTTTCAAAAGACACCATCAACAGAGCAAAAGAGAAAACCAAAGACTAGGAGAAGATAGTAACAATATATCTAGTCTCAAAGGATTCCTATCTAGAATATATAAAGGATTCCAGTACATCAATAAGAAAACAACAGATATGACAGTATAAAAATTGGCAAAGACATGAGCAAGCACTTCACAAAAGAAGTTTTCTAAATAATTATTAAACATGTAGATAAGTACTTCACTAGCCATCAGGTAAATTCCAATTAAAAGAACTACATGCATAGAATGGCTAAAAGTAAAAACAGATTACAATGCCAAGTATTGGTGAGGATATGGAGCAATGAGAACTCTCATACACAGCTTCTAAGAGTATAAACTGGTATCCCTGCTTTGGAGAACTGTTTGGAAATATCTACTACTACAGTTGAGTATATGTACACCTCACGCATTTGTTTCATTCATGGGACAATAAAAACCCTTACATATATATATATATATATATATATATATATATATACACACACACACACATATATATATAAAATACAAAAGATTTTATATACAAAAACCCTTACATATATATATATATGCACAAAAGATTTATACAAAGTTTGAAGGCAAAAATTCATCAACAAATTGAGGAGTTCCTGTCGTGGCGCAGTGGTTAATGAACCCGACTAGGAACCATGAGGTTGCGGGTTCAATCCCTGGCCTTGCTCAGTGGGTTAACAATCCCGCGTTGCCGTGAGCTGTGGTGTAGGTTGCAGACGCAGCTCGGATCCCACATTGCTGTGGCTCTGGCATAGGCTGGTGGCTACAGCTCCAATTCGACCCCTAGCCTGGGAACCTCCATATGCCGCGGGAGCGGCCCAAAAAAATGGCAAAAAGACAAAAACAAACAAACAAACAAACGAACAAAAAAAAAACAAATTGAGATACAGTCATAGAGTAGAATAATAGAGCGATGAAAAGCAACCCATTGCTGACAAAGGCAGCATGAATGAATCTCACAAACACAATACTGAGGAAATGAGGCCAAACAAAAAATACATTCTGGGAGTTCCTGTCGTGGCGCAGTGGTTAACGAATCCGACTAGGAACCATGAGGGTGCGGGTTCGGTCCCTGCCCTTGCTCAGTGGGTTAACGATCCGGCGTTGCCCTGAGCTGTGGTGTAGGTTGCAGACGCGGCTCGGATCCCGAGTTGCTGTGGCTCTGGCGTAGGCCGTAGGCCGGTGGCTACAGCTCCGATTCAACCCCTAGCCTGGGAACCTCCATATGCCGTGGGAGCGGCCCAAGAAATAGCAACAACAACAATAACAACAACAACAAAAGACAAAAAAAAATACATTCTGTATGGTTCCATAAGTCAGCAACACTAATTTAGTGTCAGAGGTAAGAACTGTGGAAGAATAAGGTGATAATAACTCTTTGAGGAAGAGTAAGGTGATAATAACTCGGGTGTCATGAAGGGGACATGCAGTATTCCGTTTCATTCTCTGGGCACTGGCTGCACAGGTGTGATCACTTTGTGGTAATTAATCAAACTTGTTTTCACGATTTGCATTCTTTTCTGTATGGGGTATTCCTTTAATTCCTTAAATTATAGTTGATTTACAGTGTTATGTACATTTCTTCTGTACAGCAAAGTGACCCAGACATATATATACACACGCACACATACATACACACTCATACATATATACCATATACATACACATATATATATACACATTCTTTTCCTCATATTATCCTCCATCATATTCTATCACAAGAGATTGGATATAATTCCCTGCACTATACAGTAGGACCTCATTGCTTATCCATTCTAAATACAGCAGTTTGCATCTACTAACTCCACATGGGATATATGTTTTAAAAATCACTTTGGGGAGCAAGAATGGAAACCAGGGACACCAGTTAAGAAGCTGTTGTAGTAGTCAGCTGAAGATGAGGATGATGTATACAAGATGGGATGTAGAGGAGAGGGAAAGAAGTAGACTAATTTAAGATATATTTTGGTGGAAGAGCTTAAATGATTTGCTGATGGATGGGATACTGAAGGAAAGGAAGAATTCGACAGCGCACCAAGCAGCTGGGCAGATGTGGAACCAGTGGTCCAGATGAGGAAGACCAGGAAAGGAGCCAGCACCATTTAGACACCTTCATATGTTACCTCATGTCCCACACATCCCCAGCAACATTCCTTAGTAGCTATTTTTATCTCGACTTAACAGAAGAGGAAACTGAAGCTCTCAGAGATTAAATTATTTGTCCAGGCTTATACAGGTCTGGGAGGAAGCAGAGTGGGAAAATCTGTACCTGGGAGGCAGCCAGGTACAGAGTTGGCGCCTACAGACCCAGGTCAAACAGCCAGGGTTTGAAGCCTACCTCTGACAGGGTGCAACCTTGGGCAAGTCTCTTGATGTCTTTTTTCTTTATGTGTAAAGTAGAGATGAGGCACACCTCATAGGATTAATATATGTCAAAGGCTTTAAAGGGGCCTGATAAAAGTCAATCGTCTGTAAGTTAGCCATTATCAGGGTCCATGTGGACTTCCCAGAAGGGTGGAGAAACAGAAGGTAGATTTAATTCTGGAGCCAAGACTGAGTTTCATTAACATGGTGATTGGCCTTTTAAAACACTGAAACAAACAATGGCATGTAATATTATTGCCACATAATAGAGAACATTGAGACCAAAATCCAGGAGCCAAAAGACCTAAAGTGCAGAGGAAATCCTGGCTTGGCTGGGTGTTGGCCGCCTAGGTGCCAAGATGATTTTCTGTATGTTGGAGAGGAAAACTGTTGCAATTTTTCAGCAGCCATTATGGATAACTAAATTCCAGCCTCCTCAAAGTGCTCAGAGGTAAGGGCCATGGGTTTTTAATTTTCCAGAGTCAGTAGTTCAAAGAATTCTGCGCTCTTAATTAAATGATGCTTCTCTCAAACCTCTCTTACTTAAATGATTACAGCAGCCTCTAAACTGATTCCTCTAATTTCTTCCTCTTCAACAAATGCTTAGTGAGCACCTACATTGTACCATGGTCTCTGCTAGGTTCTAGGAACAATAAGAACAAGCCCAAATGTATGGACTCCTCATGGAAGTTCATGGCCACATCACTCCAGAGTGATATTTTTGTTAGTAGAAAGCACTTTACATACTGTAAAGGATGGATCCAGTGTTGCTGCTGCTATGAGATGATCAAGGTGATGATGCCGGTTGTTAAAGCAGAGCTCTTGCCTTTCAATGGCTCTCCATTGCCTGTAGGATAAAAGCATACAGTGAAGTCCAAACTGAATTCCACACTCATTTCCCATCTCTCATCCCTTTTGCCAGGTTTACTTTCCATTTCTATCGAAGCACAACCAGTCCCCTGGTTTCCATACCTTCGAAGGTATGGAAAGGATCTCGAATATTCCATTTCCTCTGTCTGAAATACTCTACCTCAGTCTGCCTGGAAACTCCCATTTAATCCTTCAAGATCCAGTTTCGACTCTGTAACTCCTCCCCACAGACAGTGTTCATCCCTCCTTCCTCTCCTCTGCTTCACCGTCTATGTGAGCATTTCTCAAATGGGATGAAGATATAAAAGAATGACCTAAGAATCACCTTAAAATCCTAGGCCCATCCCTACTCACCAGACACTCGGATTCAGTAGATCTGGGGGTGCATAATGATTGAGAACTCCAGCTTCAAGTCAAACAAACTCAGGTCAAGTCCCAGCTCAGCTCTTTACCGGCCTTATGACCTTGGCCAATTTACTTAACTTCCCAAAATCTCTGTTAGCTCTGCAAAATGGGGATAGACATAGGCAGGAATGATAAGTTGAGACATCGTGTGTAAAATACTTAGGACAGTACCTGATACCTGGGAACAAATTGAAATTGTTATTGAGAAGAATTCTATTCTGACCCTAGCAGTCTATCCATTTCTTTTCCAACCTACCCATCCCCAGCTTGAGAACCACTGCTGGAGTATTTATAAAATTGTATTATGATCTATTGTTTCTGTGCCATTTCTCTTACTAATGTTAAATCCAGGAGGGCATGGGCCATGTCTTAGTTCTAGATCCTCAGCACACAATACAGTACCGGGAATAGCATCACCACATACAGACTGTGTGATCTTGGTCAAGTTAGTCTTGCTCTTTTAGCCTCAGATCTTTTCAATGTTGGAGAGAATAATATCTATCAGATAAGGTTGTTATGAATATCCGATGAGATTATGAATGCGAAAGTGCTTTTTATGATGTGGAAAGTGAGTTGCTATGGTGAAAGGGGACTGTGACTCGGGCCTGTCATCTCACAGTCACACATCTATAACCCTCCACCTTCTCTTCTTCCCCAGCCCATGGAATATAAATGTGACCTTCTTTCCTTAAACATTCTCGTTAATTTACACCTAATAGAAGATTGCATGATGACATGCACAATAGCTCAAACCATTCCAGGAAGAAGGGGACTACAGATTCATTGGTGTGAGGTTAGTGCTCCTCAGAATGCTAACTACTGAGAATACTGCAGGGAATTAGACATTCACAACCTTTGCCCTAGTAAAGTCTCAGTCCCATTTGAGGGAAAGCCAATGATAGGCAAGAAAACATATAAATAAAATAATTTTTTTTTTTTTGCATTTTTAGGGCTGAACCCGAGGCATACGGAAGTTCCCAGGCTAGGGGTCCAGTCAGAGCTGCAGCTGTCAGCCTACACCACAGCCACAGCTATACCAGATCCAAGGCACATCTGTAACCTACACTGCAGCTTGCGGGAATGCAGGATCCTTAACCCACTGAGCTAGGTGAGGGATCAAACCCGCATCCTCATGGATACTACTTGGGTTCTTAACCCAAGAGCCACAATGGGAATTCTTGACCTCTCTCACATGTACATTCACTCAGCAGATATAATTCAGTTCTGTTATATGTCAGTCACCATGCTAGGAGATGGAAATACAGAGAAAAATAAAATATGCAACCACTTTTTATGAGCCAGGTAACAGAGAATATAGATACATAAGTAATTACAATACAATGTGACAAGAAGCCTTGTAGAGAGATGTAGAGGCTGGGGGATCTTAGAGAAGAGAATGGTTGTGCCTTAGGGATTAGTTAATATTCTTTGAGAATGAGGATATTTTAAATTGAAGATAAAGTACAAGTAGTAAAGAGAAGAACATTGCAGAAAAAGGGAGCAGCAGGTGCTAAGGCACTGGGGTAAACCTGTTCCAAAAGAGTGGATATCTGCCCTCGTGGGAATAAGCTGAAGAGGAGACGCTGAGTCTTCCTGGCAAAGGGTCTTAAATGCCACAACGAAGAGCTTGCATTGTATTATAGGTACACGATACATATGGAAGGTTTAGAAAGCTCCCTCTCAGGAATGGTGGGTGAAGGACTAGAGTGAGGGGCTGTAGGCAGCTGAATCAGTGAGTGGAGTTTGCAACAGAGAGGGTACAAGATCTGCATTTGGTCGTTAGTCACAGAAATGGAGAGGTAGATATTTCCAAGGCAGGATGTCCTTTGTTCCCTAAGTAACAGGACCCTATTTGTCCCCGAACTTCAGGGCAGACATGACTGTATGGGGAACTCCCACATGCCTCCCTCTTGTTTTCAGACACCTCTGCTGGCGCCCTCTCTCGTCCCCGTCGCCAGCCCCCGCCTCCTTTCTCTGGAAGCTTGGGTCTCCCTAGGAGCGGGTCTGCCCTTGGGGGAGGCCTCTCGGCTCTGTGCCTGGCAGCTCGGCTGACATTCGGGGCGGACGGAAGAGGGGTTCAGTGCCCCCAGCGTGCACATGTGCTAGTCGGGGCAGGAAGGAGCGCCTCCGCGGAGGAGTCCAGGAAAAGGGGGAGGGAGAGGCGCTCCAGAAGCTCGGTCCCGGGCACCCTGGTCGGCCGCGGAGGAGCTGCAGCCTCCAACAGGTTCGTAGAACGCGCGCGCGCTCTCTGTTGCTGAGCCACCACCTCCTCCGCTGGAGCAGGTTCGCCGGAGAGACCCCAGCCATAGGCCCCGCGCTGCGGGGCTCCCAGAGGGCGGTTTCCTCCGCCTGCCTTCCTTCTCCCGGTAGCGCTCAGCTGCCGCCGGCTCTTCCGGGGCGAGGCGGAGGGCGCCACGGGCTCCTTCTCGCTTCAGCACCACCTCAGGGACAGCTCTCGCTCCCGCGGGGGTACTCCCCCCGGGTGAGCCCTCCCACCGGCGGACAGCCGCCGCCCCGCCAGCTCCTCTCCTGCTTTGGTTCGGGTTCGGTACCACCGCCGCGGAGGCCGGTCCCTCGCCCCCACGGGCTCCGCTCCCCGCGTCAGCACCGTGGCGGCGGGCAGCTCTCGGCGGGCGCCAGCTTCCTGGCGAGCAGGGAACAAAGACCAGGAACTGGGGCCTCCCGCGTTTCTTGGGAGTGGATGGTGGCACTGATGGGGGAATTTCGGCTACCCCAGAGCGGTGTCAGGGGCGACCTGGGAAGGGGGGCCTAGTCACAATCGCTCATCACCGTCTTGGGTCTGTAGTTCGCCAAGGCCTGGCCATGCAATGGCGGGTCCCGGCTGGAAGTGGGAAAGAGGGTGGGAGGGAAAACAGCACAAAAGGGTCCCGGGCCACAGTTGGGCATCCTGGGCCTAGGCTGGGAAGAAGGAGCGCGCCGCCCCCTTTTTCCTCCAAACCCCCACTTCCACCCTAGCTCAGGACCACGGACTTCCTTCAGAGAGCCTAACTAACACAGATGCTTGAGGCCGGCTGCTGCAGTCACTGACTCTGGCTGTCCCCGGAACATCCCTAGAAAGTGTGAGGCTGAGTTTCCGTGGGGGGAGGGGGCCGAGAAACCGCGGGGAAGCCTCACGAAGCTGGCGGCTACACGCTCCCCCTCCCTCCTCCCCAGGGTTCCGCCCCCACCTCCAGAGAGACGCCTGCAAGGAAGGAAGGGGGAAGAGGGGACCTGAGCAGCAGGTTGTGAACAGGGCTTGGTTCTGGGAGGTTACAAGTAGCAAGAAAAGAGGTGGAGAATCTCGGAGGTTCCCAAACAGGAAAGCCAGTTCAGCAGCAGGAGACCAAATGTGAAAGAGGAAACCTTTTCTCTGCTAGCGAAAGCTGGGAGGGCCCTTGACTCACGTGATCCTCTCCCTCACCGGGGAGAGTCTCTTGGGGAGAAAGGAAGACTTAGCTTGGGGGCGGAGGTGATTTGCCCAAGGTCACTCAGCAGTTTAGCAGCAGAATTGAGCCTAAAGCCCGGGCTCTGCAAATGCTGGGCCTGTTGTGTAAGATTCATAGAGAAGTCTTAAAATCCCAGATGCTGGGAGAAGGGCAGAGTAGTTTCAGTTCTGAGTCCTAGTCTCAGCTCTGTCACACTGTCACCTGATCTTGGGAGAGTGACCTTTGGAGAAGACAATGGGTTAATAGTACCCATTTATAGTGAGGATTTAACGAAATACCTATATGAGATTAGGGCAATCCCTGGCACATAATAAGTGCTCCAAAAAAAGGTAGCTACCATTCCTGCTAGTATTCCCTCTGTAAACATGTGCTGAGGACTCTTAATGCACTGGCTGTGAACTGGGGAGACGGAGAAATATGCCAAGAAGGCCACAGACCAGCAAAGGAAGCAGAAAACAATTGCAATGTAATATGATTTGTGATGTAATCAAGGAGAGTATATAAGGCTGTGGGATCTCAGAAGCAGGAGTGATGAACTGTGGGAAAAGAGGAGGAAAAGTACCTTGGTCAGATTGAACCGTGTGTAAAGGTCCAGAAGTATGAAATCACAGCCACCAGGGTGATATCTGTGTGCCAGAGGCTCCTCGGTATGGGGACTGTGAAATCAGAGTGGAGAAAAAGGCTGGTGTCAGTCTCCAAAGGGCTTTTTGTGATGAAATATTTCAAACATAGTTTTTAAAATAGAAAGAATAGTATAATAAACCCCCACATACCCATCATCCAGCTTCAACAGTTGGCCAATTTTGTTTCATCTCTACCCACACCCACTCTCATCACACATACACATGCACACACAGGGAGGGAGGGAAAGAGAGAAACTTATTTTGAAGCAAACCCAAGATATATCATTTCATGCAGAAGTATGTTAAATATCAATAACGATTTCTGCCATTCGAATGCGGTTCCACTTTGGAAGTCATTAACTCAAATCATGACTTTCTCTCCTCAGTGTGTTCTGAACATTCTTATCCTTAGCAAAAAGTTTTGGTAAGCCACATACATTAGAGTAACTGTTTCAGGAAAAGTAAGGGGTATATCAACCCGCAACAGATTCTTCCAAGACAGAATGATCTCCACTACCTACACTGTGCCCAGAGGCCATGACTGTTGGCAAGGTTGATCAAAAGAAAAATAAAAGAGTGAGAGCTTTCCGTTGAAAGTAATCTGAATCATAAGCTCATAAAGATAGAAGACTTGAAATGGAAATCATTGATTTAAAAATCAAGCCCAACAGCCACATGAGGCAAGGATCAGAGACAGAGAGGAATTTATCCAAATTTCCACAAGGCTGAGACCAGAGCCAAGACCTTTGAATTCATGATCAAGAGTTCTATTCAGTTCACCATTTTGCCTAGAAGATTAAGCCTTAGAGTTCCCCAGCTCCTACATTTGGGATGCTATTTCCTTCCCCATCTCAAAGAAGCTTGAAGGAAGAGGTGGAAATGAACAAGAAAGGTCCCTCCTGATTCTCAAGAGGATGAAAATGTATGGAAGTTGGTCTCTCAGGTACCTTGACAAATTTCCCTTCTATATCCTTTTGGAGAAGGTTGAGGATGGTGGTACTTATATTCTGGCTGATGCACATTAGCAATGACCCTGCATTCAGACACTCGGACCTTATTTCTGTGCTTTTTTTGTCCATCCTGCTCGCTTTAACCAGATGCATGTGAAGCCTCTCTTTTCCAATTTGCCCTGAGTTTGGCTGCACATCCCTGTAGGCAACAGACCACCATTCCTTTGAGATCTTAAATGAGGAGTGTTTGGCCCAGGAGGCCCTGGCAGGACTCAGAGCTCTTGTGCCTTCCTGGAGCATGATGTCTCTCCTGTTACTGATAAAATGTGACAGCCGTGATGACTGTGTGTGCGTGCTCCCATTGGGTCCTGAGCACCTCTAAGCCAGCATTTTTGCTTTTCAGGATGTCCCCAGGTATTGTCCTTGTGAGGGCAATACCTCACAAGTTTCCTTGAGTCTTAGGTAGACAAATTAAAATGTGTGTAAGAAGTTCTAATCATCCCTGATGAAGAGAAGTCAGCCGAGAACAGTCAATAAAATTGCCTTATTTCTGGGAGTATGATTGCAGGTAAGACATAGGAAGATGATAAAGATAGTGAATTTCAGCTTGTGAAATTATCCCAGCTTTTAGCCTGAGATGAGACCAATTTAGATATATCATATTATATTATCTGAGCCTAGCTGAATTGTAGCATCACAAAGGGCCTTGGTGAGCATCTACCTTCCTTCAACATGGACTCATCAAGTGGTTATTGTGTGTCAGGCACTGTTCCAGGTGCTGAACAAGACACCCCAGATCCCTGCTCTCATGGGGCTTATAGACTTCAGGTAGACACAGTCATTAACAACAATGAAAAGGTACATATGAAAACATTTAAATAAACAAACAATAGGGGAGGTGTGTCTGCAATGGTGACATGGAACTGAGGCTCAAATAATGAAAAGTCAGTTTGTAAGAATGTGAAGCAGGGCGTTGCATGCAGGGAAAATAGCTCTGGCAGAGGCCCTACTGAGAGCCTAGACTGTCTGGGATAAAAAAGAGGCCTCTGTGGCTGGAGTAGAGTGAGCAAAGGGGGAGAGTGGCAGCAAATGAGGGCAAGAATGAGGCAGGGACCAGACTGTGCAGAGCCTTCTAAATGCAATCAGTTGTCACTGGATGGGTTAAGCAGAGAGGCATGATAAAAACTGGTTTTGCTTTTAAAAGTTGTCTCTGGTTGCTGCATAGAGAATGGATGATGTTGGGATGCTGAACTGGGAAAGAAGGGGCAGAGAAGTTGAGTTGCAGCCTCCCTGCTACTGAAGTGCTCAGGATGCAGCAGAGAAGACAATGCAAAAACAAACAAAAAAAATACAACAATAGTCCATGAGAAGGGCTGCTTTGAGAAGGGATGTGCAAGGCACTGTGGGAATAAAGAAACAGAAGAATTCATTCAGCCTGAGAGGCATCAGGGAAGGCGTCCTATTAGTGGACAATGGCTGTTGAATTATATCTAGAAAAGGAGAGCAGTAGAGTCAGTGCCCAGGACAGACAGAGAGGCAGCAGAGCAGCAGTGGAGTTCATGGAGTGGGTGCCGGCTTGCCCGGGCCAAATCCCAGCCCTGCCATTTAGCAGCTGTGTGCACTTAAGCAAGTTACCTACCTCTCTGTGTCTCTGTGGTCTCATCTTTAAAATGGAGATGATGAGAATCACAACACTAATTCCAAGAGCCTTCTGTGAGGATTAAACAAGTCAAAATTTGTGAAGCATTTAGACTATGCCTGGCACTTAGAAAGTGACAATAGAGTGGCGGTTAAATTAAAATGGAGCAAAGAGGGGGTGGGAGAGCAGAAAGCACATGCTGGAAAAGATTGACTAGAGCCTAACACTGAAGGGCCTTGAAGATCAGGCCAGAGATGCTCATCTTGCTCTATATGCAACAACGGGTCATTGAAGGCTTTTAAGCAGGGGGGTTAGGAATGAAGAAGATAAAACCCAAAGGCCCAGAGAGGGAAAGCAACCTATCCCCAGTCACACTGCCAGTTACTGGACATTGTTATCTGTCTCCCCTACTGATCCAATATTATAGGAGGGCAAGGGCAATATATATTTTGTCGTCCCCCCCCCCCATTGTAGCCTCAGGATTAGAAGAATGCCTAGGATATTCTCAGGAAATATTTTTGGATACATTGCTGAATCAATGACCAACCAGGGCAGGGAAAGTCAGAATCCTTGAATCTTCGAGAAGGTCAGTGCATTTTTGGACAGCGGAGAAATTGCTCTCAGGAAAACAGAACAAACTCCGGGGGATGTTGACTTGGGGACCGAGAGCTCTTCCAAATCTTAGCTTCTCCTGTGACACAGACACTGCCACCCACACTCCCCCAGGCGCCCCCTCCAGCGGCAGCAAGCATTGCTACATAGGGTTCAGAAGTTAATCTTGGTAAAGTGCCTGGAAGATGAGAATCGTTCCCCAGACATTCAGCGTGGTAATTGCCAGTGAGGAGAAAATGTATCTCTCCATTGGCAAGAGGCAGGACTTTGTGTTCCACAAAACCCAGCCATTAGAATTCCTGTCTCTGTCTCATCAGGAAGCTGTGACAGCCAGGCAGGCAAGTAGGGTCTTACAGTTCAAGCAGCAGATGGCAAAAGATTCAGAGGCACTCAGATCCAGCTCTTATGTTGCTGACCACCTACTCCAAGCAGGGCATGGGGCCAGGTGCTTCTTCAAACTGGAGAGAACTCCAGCCCTAGCACTTCTGAGTTGCGTGCTCTTGGGCAAGTCCCACCATTTCTCTGAGCTTCAAGTTCATCTGCTATAAAATGGGGATAACAGTGCCAGCCCACCTAGGTCATTTTGCTTTTTATTCTGACCATGTGTTACCTCTTCTCACAAATGTGGAAACTGAAGTTTCAGGGTACAGCTCATTGATTTGTCAATGCTCACTGAAGACTTATGATGGGCCAGTTACTCTGCGGGAGCTGGAAAGACAATGAAGACTAAGACAAATAAGACACAATCCAAGCTCTAGCAAAGCTTGTGTTCTAGTGAGGAGACAGGAAACAAGCGAGTTAACAAATTCCACCAAGTTATCTAAGTTCTAGGAAAGAAATAAAAGAGGGGGTGTGCTAAGGAGGGCGGGGGCTGCGGGGAGACTTGAAAGAAGACACACTGAAGCCGACACCTGGATGGGGAAAAGCAGCTGGCCATGAAACAAGTGTCCAGGCAACAAGTGCAAAGGTCCTGAGATAGGAATAAACCTGATTAGGTCATGGGACAGAAACCTAGTGAGCAATGGAGGACGGTAGACAGGAGGGCAGAGAGGTTGACCAGGACCAGAGCAGGCAGGTCCAAGCAGAGGGGTGGCAGAATTTAAATTCCAAGTCACTTCTCGCCATCACCCCACTGGTAAAGGACCTAATGTGGCAAATCCCACGTCAGAGTGATCCCTGGACCACCCTCAGGCCCACAGTCCCTGCTGCCATCCCCAGAGCAGGTCAGCCAAAGGGCAAGCAAAGGGATGGATTCCCCTGCTGGGAAATAAATCCATCAGCTGGCTGGCTGCCGGGTGGGCACCCCAGTGCCTCACAGGCAGCATCCTAATGCCATGAGGCAGGAGGGGGAGAGAGGAGACACAGGGCCAGCCCGAGCTGAGGTGACTGGGTAGGAGAGGCACCTGCCTCAGGTGCCAAATGTAAGGAGATGCTAAAAAAAGAGAAAAAAAAAACCCTTAAGTCATGAAGACAAATAACATTATGTGCAATACTTTTAAATAAAATTAATGCAAAAAAATCCATGATGAATCAAATACAAAACATTTTCAAATAAAGGCCGGATTCCAAAAGAGTCAGGTTGAGGGGTGAGTCATTTGCGTGCAGACTCCAATCCTGATCCTAAGATGTTCACTCAACTGCCAGGACACTTCCTGGGCCAGGGCTTTGTTCCCACTGGGAGCCAGCATCCAGAGCTGATCTGTTAATGATGAACCCAAAGAAGCAGTTTCCAGCAGGGGCCTCAGAGATCACTGCACTGCTTCAGTTGCGGAGGCAGAAGTCCAAGCAGGAGCCACACAGCTAGGAAGCGTTTCTTGCCCTGCAGCCCTGGTGCTGTGCAACATCAAGCAGTTCAAACCCACCCTTTGTATGTGATGGGACCCTGAGTAAGGCATATTGCCTCTCAAGAGTCAGTTTCCCCATCTGTGACCCTGGAACTAGTAAGATGTGCTCCCCGGGATTCAAGAAGATGATTTTTAAAGTCCTCTAGCACCTTGCTACTCATGTGGTCCACAGACCAGCAACATCAGCATATCTTGAGAGCTTATTAGAAATGGAGAAGAGGGAAATCCCAATGTGGATCAGTGAAAACGAGCCTGACTAGTATCCATGGGGCTTGGATCCTGCATGGCTGTGGCTGTGGCACCGATTTCACCCCTAGCCTGGGAACTCCCATGTGCCACAGGTACAGCCCTAAAAAGCAAAAAAATAAACATAAAAAATAAAATAAAAAATAAAGAAATGGAGACTAGTAGCCGATTATCAGACCCACAGGATCAGAGTCAGCATTTTAACAAGACCTCCCAGGTATGGACATTCATGTGAAAGCCCAAGAAGCTGGTCAATTCTCAGCACATGGATGTTGCTCAATAAATGATAAGGCTACCCCTCTACCCACCAAACCTTGGGTTAGATCCCGACTTCAGGCAATTGGAAAAATCCAAGATGGAGAGAAGAGGTCCTGACATGGCCACTTCATTAAATTTTAAAAGGTCAAATTTTGAAGCCAGAGTATGGCTGCGCTCCTTCTATGCATAACCATATAGAGCCTCCATTTGTTCATCCGGAAAATGGGAATAATAATAGCAGGAACCCTATAGATCGTTGCAAAGATAAAATGAGTACAACCCTCAGCACAATGCTTAACACATAATAGGTGCTCACTAAATGCTTGCTCTTGTTTCTAGTGGAGGGAGGGAGTGTGGGGGATCTCAATACATTGCTGAGCACAGCCCATGTGATGAAATAGATAACACTTGGGAGTTCCCATTGTGGCTCATCGGAAATGAATCTGACTAGTATCCATGAGGGCATAGGCTCAACCCCTGGCCTCGCTCAGCAGGTTAAGGATCCGGCATTGCCGTGAGCTATGGTGTAGGTCACAGATGTGGCTCGGATCTGGCGTTGCTATGGCTGTGGTATAGGCCAGCAGTTACAGCTCCAGTTCGACCCCTAGCTTGGGAACTTCTATATGCCACAGGTGCAGCCCTAAAAAGACCAAAAAAAAGAAAGAAAGAAAAAGAAATAGATAACATTTGTATGGCTCTTTGGCATTTACAAAGCATTTTCATTCATGTCATTTCACCCAACTCTCAATCCTTTAGGTGAGCTGGCACAAAATTTATTTACTTTACAGAGAAAAATAATCTAGGTTCTGAAATGTACAATGATGTGTCCAAGCAAACCAGGGTTTAAATCCATGGAATCTGACACTAAAATCCATGCCAGCAATGAATCATCCAACCAATAACCATGAAAAAGATAAAAACGGAAAGAGACAATTAATATTAGGCTCTAGGGATGGTGTCGTCCAATCTCCTTGTTTTATAGAAGGGCAAACTGAGGCTTGAGGAGGAAAAGAGACTTGTCCAAGGTCACTCAGACAGAGCACCAGCCCTGGGGTCAGAACCCAGTTCACAGAGTTCCCAGTCCAGTGTCCTGTCCAGAATCCAGACCTGTGTGCTTCATCTGATAGACCAGCCTCCATCTGATGAGCCCAGGGGTGCAGGCTGCAGGTGGCCAGGGCTGGTCCCCTGGGCAGGGGAACAGAAGGTGCCCCCAGCCCCTCCTTCCACTCCAGCCCAATCAGAGGAGGAGAATGCAGAAGCTGGAGTTGCCAAGGCGAGGCCTTTGGGGTTGCTAAGACACAGTTTGTGAGCCGTCAAGTGGCAGAAGAGGACTTGGCTGAGGCTGGGGCTACGAGAGAGCAGGACCTGCCACAGTGATCTTGGGAGCTAGGGAAGGACCTCTAGCTCTACAGGGTGTATCAGCCAAGAGGAGGGTTGACTCTCACAGACAACCCTGTATCTCCACTCTTGACACCCCACCCCAGCCAGGAAGCCAAGTCAACTCTCCTGGCAGAAGGATAACCACCCCCATCAGCAATAATCTCATCAAGCACAAGTCCCGCAGCTCACTCCTCCCATTCCCCGAAACTCCCCTGACCCTGGCCCTAGGAGGAGCTTTCTAGAGCACAAAGCCAAGCCCTGCAATGCCCTCCATCACCCTTGGGATGAAGCCCACACCCTGCTAAACGTATCCCCTCAGACTTGGTCCCCATAACCTCCCAGCCTCGTCTTCCTCCCCAAGGCTCTGGCCAAACCAAATTCCTCTAAGTGCCTGGAAGACCATGCCTTTGCTGATATGGGTCCCACTGCCTAGAAAGCCCTTCCTGCCCCACTGTCCTCTAAGCCTCAGCTCCAGACTCACCATCTCAGGGAAGCCCTCCCTGCTGCCTCTTGGCAGTGAGGCACCTCTGACCAACCTGCCTTCTAGAGTTGGGTGTCATGTTGTATTTACACTCCCCGCTTTCCTGTTTGTGTCCCCATCAGGCTGTGAGCTTTTTACATCTCATTCCTAGAATAAACCCAGGTTCCAACTGTGCAAGATCAAGACATCTCTGAGCCTCCCCGCCCTCCTCTATGCGATGGAGATTATGACCTTGGCCTTGCCAAGCTAATGAAAATATTAGAGATTATGGATGTGAAGGGCTTCACATAAGGCAGGTGCACTGAAACTGCTGCCATTGCCCTGTTCATGTTGACACCACTAGTGCCCAACACAGAGGGCTCACTCATATACCTACGCCTCTGAGTCCTTCACCTATTTTCTCACTGAATAATCACCCACTGTGTCACTAAAAGGCTCTATAAACAGCAAAGCCCCATTCAAGTATAGGTCGTAATAATTCTGATCATTAACACTCTTGATTCCCTTAAGCCCCTAGACCTGTGTCATCCAGACTTGCTCTCTATCCACCCTTCATTCACAGAACAAAATTTACTAAGTACCTACTTTGTGCCAGGTATCTGCCTAGCTCTTTGGGACTCAGCAGTAGGTCAACATGAAACACTTAACTGCACCACCAGCCTCTCTTTCCTCGACTTCTTAAAGGTCACCCTCCTGACCCAGCAGGCAGGTGGTCCTGCCCGAGGCCAGGGAGGTTCCCATTTGCACAAAGATGCTGAAGATGCTGGCACTGGGTGGTCTGCAGGCTCCACCCACACCCATACCTCCCTCCCGGCTTGTGCACCTCATCAGTCAGGAAAACGGTAAATCTGCCCAGTTTCCAATCCAGTCACTAGCTTTAAATTCAAGTACTGTCAGATCCCTGAGAGCAGGGAGCACGCCTGCCCTTTTCACTGCAGTTGTCACCAGCATTTAGAACATGGCCTGGCACAGTCATTCAGCGTCTTATTACTCATTCATTCACTCACTCAACAGATATTTATCAAGTCCTGCTAAGTGCCAGACTCTGGGGAACCAGCAGCAGGTCCCTGCCTCACTGAGCTCCTATCTTAGAGGGATTAAGGGGGTGGGTGGATGGAGGAGATTTTATTAGGAAGTAACGGTGCCTTGGGGGAGCTGAGACTGAGGGATTGGGTGCTGTGTCACCCAGAGTGGTCCCAGAAGACCACCACTAAAGGAAAGAGCCTTGAGACAGCTGATCTGTTGGAATCCCTGCTTTGCCCCGTACCAGCTCTGCAATACGGGGCAAACCCCAGTCCCTGTCTCTGTTGATGAGGCCAGAATCTCTGCTTTCTGAGTCACCATGAGCAGGAGGAGAAAATATTTAAGGAGGAAGGGATAGGTTGTGCTCCGTTCCCCCACCCCCATCCTGAGCGAACACTGCGGGTCCCTGCCATTGCCAAGCCTTGGCATCCAGCCAAGAGCAGAGCTGACTGCAGTGGGTTGAAAAGGGTGAGGGCTGCAGGTTCTCATCAGACTCCACACACATCCCTGTGGGAAAATGAGCAGATCATTTCCCCTCTTGGCCCCTGTGTGTTCTCATCTATAAGATGGGAGTGGAACATTGACCTCCTTCTTCCTAACTATGTGAAAGCAGATCTAGCAAATTTGTCAAGCATTGACCAATGGACAAGTACTTACTGGGTACCCATTGCCTTTATGGGAATGCTTGGTGCCTCACGGGAGAAAGAGGAAGGTAACTAAAATTTGAGGGGCTGCCATGTAATAGAAATCTTCACAGTCCTTATCTTATTTAACACCACCACCGATAATAATAAGCATTTATATGGCACTTCATGTATGAAGTTGGTGTTATCAGTAGCCCCATTTTATATATGAGGAGACTGAGGCTGAGCAAGATGGAATGGATTTCCCAGAAGCCAGAATTCAACCCCCCATATGACTGAGAGTATATCCCACCCATCGACACCGTCAGAAATCAGAGTTAAACCAGAAAGCAGAATGGTCAATGGTACAAAGAGAAGCATTGTCTGAACCAGTGACCAAGATGGGCAACTGCTGCCAAGAGTAGGGGAGGTGGGGACAGGGGGATTGAGTCTGATGCCATGCAGGGCCCCATCCTGCCCAGCCCCTTGCTGGAACCCAGAGGATCAGGGTGGCTTCAGCACAGGCGAGGGGCATGCCCCTGGAGGGGTCTGGGGTTCAGTGCCCATTCAGGAAGCCCACTCACCCCAGAAGCTCTCTCCCCTCAGGACTTAACACCCTCTCTCCTCCTCCAGGAAGTCGTGTGTCTCTGGCATGCTACCTGCTCTGCTCTGTGACTGAAAGCTCCCGCATCACAGCCCAGCCGAGAAACAAAGGTAAGAGTGCCGTCCAGGGTCACACCCATGGACGGTGTTCAGAGTGCCCCCCTACACCTGGTGAAGGGCGTCATGATGTCACTTCCCCTTTGCGATTGCCAAAAGCGCTCCTAAGCAACATGTTGGAATGATGTTAGCTTGTGTTACAACAGGAAAGTACTTTCTTGTGTGTGATACCTTATTCAATGACGCTCTTCAAAAGACCTTAAGGAGGTATTGTTCTCAGCTTCTGGACAAGGAAACTGAAACACAGAGAGGGAAAAGGACACATAGCTGGAAGGTGACTAAGCCTGAATTCCAACCCACTTTTTCTTGTCTGTATTCCCAAGTGGTCTATGCACCTTGTAGGTGGTTGGTATCTGTTTGATGAATGAATGAGTGAATTAATGAATTGCCCAAGATCAAGGACTGGAGGCTGGCTCTCCTCTCCCTCCCAGTTCCCAAGCTTTTCTGCTGAACTGTGGCTTTCTGTGTTGATGAGCTCAACACACCCTTCCACACCCCCACCCCAGAATCTCAAGCATCTCACGTGTGATGTTTTATTACCCACCCCCATGCTGCAGACAAAAGGATGAAAGGTGGACCAGTCAGCATTGGTCCCTCTCCCAGGTGGCCCCCAAGCTCCGATCGCACCCAGCATCCCTCCATCCACATCGCCTCTTCCCCACCACCCACTACCAGTAATCCAATGTGCATAGTTGTAAACTTGTTTCTTTAAATAAACAGTCTTGAGTTTCATACCAAATAGTCTTTTAAGAGGAGGAACGTCTCCAGGCCACCTCGTATTTAGCATACAGTGAGCCACATATTTGCACAGAGAGAGTGTGTGTGGATATAGAGATCGCTTGATCGCTATAGATATCGTTGCTCATCCAGATGGGAGCTATTTATGATGCTGAGTCACTTGCAGAGAGTGCCACTGAGGGAATCCAGGCTGGGCTCTGAGCCCCAGCATCACAGACCTCATGGCTCTTTGCCTCATCCTCACTGTTCACACATGAGAGAGACAGAGAGAGAGACAGAGAGGGGGAGAGAGAGGGGGGGGGGGAGAGAGAGAGAGAGAGAGAGAGGTCTCCCCTCGTGGTGCAGGAACAGAAGGAGACATTTTGGCCACAGTATATGAAGACTTTCTCATAACCTGATCCTATTTCAAGGCATTGTCCTCCATCCAGAACACCGCATGCTTACAGAGCATCTCATCCAATTTATTCATTATATAGGAGCAAAACCTGAAACCCAGGGAGGAAAGGGACTTGCCCAGTGTCACACAACAAATCAGCTGGTCCCAGAGCTCAAATTTTCTGATTGCTGTCTGGAGCTCTTCCCCAGCCCCCAGCAACCTTCTTCAATGTACCTTCAATATCAAGCCATTTCAGCCCCTCTGGTGCTTCTGTTCTCTGTAAACCTGGAGCTGTCATTAAGCACTTCCTTCCCTGGGTTCCTCCAGGAGGGGAGTTGAGTCTGACTCATTTGGGTATCGGCCATGCTCAATGCAGGACCTGCACACACTAGGCACTCAATGCATGGGCACAGGGTGTTATATAAGACCAAACTTAGTACTAATTCCTGGGAACCCTAGTTCTCCATTTGGAAAAGCACCCATTTATCTCCACTCTCTCTTTCTTTTCTCTAAGCCAGTTCTCTATATGTGCAAAAATAGACTCCCTCCCACTCACCACCCACCTCTACCCAATTCTATAATGAATCAATTTTATTAATAGGCTTTGGGATGGAAACTTGACAAAGGCTTTCTGTGAAAGTCACCCTTTATCTCTGTATATAGTTCACTTCTCAAAGCATTCTACTAAACTGGTCAAGTGGGATTTCGCCTTACATAAAATATTCATTAATCCACTCTTTCCCTCCATACAGAATGTGTTTGTTTAAGCATTTGGTGATCTCTATCCTTTATTATGGATTCTATTCAATTGTTCTAAGAGACAGTGGGATGAGATGGAAAGAAAGCGGGCTTTGGAATTAGGACTTGGGTTGCAACCTAGCTGCCCATTTAATGGCTCTGCATTCACACTGATTGCTGTGAGAATTAAATGACATAATGTCTGTAAGCTATCTTGCACATGTAAGTGCTTAATATAGGTTTGTGAATGAACAAATGAATGAGTGAATTACTCAGGACTCTCATAAAACAGATCCTGAAGAGTGAGAAACCAATTGACCCTGGGGTCTGAAGTCTTGAAGTCTGACAAGTCCAGGAGGGTAGTCTGAGATGTCCTGTGAGGCAAACCCCAGGGATTAAGCTTCTGGTTGGATGGTCTCCAGGCCAGAAAGGGAAGTAAGTTCTTTCTGGTGGCCTCTTTTGGAAGAGATTCCCTCAGCTCAAGGAAATTTGAGTGTTGAACCGAGGTCAAAATAGAAAACTCCTTGAGAGTAAAAGTTGTGTCTTTTTAACTGTCAGATTCTAACTTTCCTCCAACCAGAGCCTGGCTTACGGTAGTAAGGCATAGATGAAGAGATATGCAGTAAGTGTGCATGGAGTTGAGTAGAATTGACTTGAGCTGACTTGGCTTGAATTGACTTGAGCTGTTTTGCATTTTCCAATGGACCTAATACTATGGTCTCCCAAGAGAGAAGCTTCCTGGAACTCAAGCTTAGCTTAGACCTGGTCCCACAGCACATGCCTGGTCCCCAAGCCTGATATACTGGGACCTTTGGAGCCTTCCAAAGATGGAAGCATCTCAGAGAAGACCATGGCCATAGCCAATACTGAGGTAAAAGTGTAGCAACTTGGCTGGGTCAAGGGGCACCACAAGGCTGAATGTCCTTTAGGAATCTTTAAAACTTACTGGAATTCTGCCAGGACCTTTCCATGTTTTTAGGGCAACAGATTCTTCTCTTCCTGACAGAGAAAGGCCCCTTGGGGGGGGTACCCAGTTAAGTGGCAGATGGCCTCTGGCTTTGAGGGGAGAAAACAGGTGGAGGCCAGAAGTTACGCAGAGCCCCATACTGCAGATTCTGGCACAGCTATAAACTGGTCCTCCTGTTGAAGTGAGGGTTTGGGAATCTGAGTGATGTATGATTCTAGACTTCTATCAGGCAGTGGTTGCTAAAGGGAATAGTGACCCAGTGAGGAATCAGACTATACATCTGGCATCATAATATAGAGGTCAGCCAGCATCACTGGGGTCTCCTTTACTGGCTCCATCTCAAGCACTGCCCATCAACAGGATGCAACCAGTCATCTGCAGGAGAAATGCAGGAACAAATGAGACTCAGCTGAGCAGTGGCTGCTCGAACCCTTATTGTATTTAGCTGTATTGTATGCATCCCTCTCCCACACTGGCTTGGGAACCCATCAGAGGCACCACATCTATTCTTCTCAGTACCCCCATGTGCCATCTAAAAATCTTGGTACAGGTTAGATATTAGTGTTCAGTGAATGAATAATTAGGTCAGAGTAAGGCTTACAATGCCAGTGGAAGATTTCAAGAGGGAAAGATGGAAAATTTCAAGATTTCGAGATGGCAAAAGTCCAAGGTAAAGATATCCAGCCAGGAATCACAGCATAGATTCAAAAGTTGCCCCTCAGCAGTGTGGCTTAAAGGGAGAATTGGACTAAATGGAGTCAAGACAGTGTAATGCAGTGTGGGCTTAAAACAATGTTCCTCAGTGTCTCAAACTTCTGAGACAGGCTCTTGGGGTCATCAGAGGCTGAGTTTGAGCAAGAGACATTCCCCCAAACAATCCTATTTACATTTTTTAAAATCTTCAATTTTATCTGTTTTATATATTGGATTTCCACACACATTTTCATTTTTAAAGGACTCTTACAATTTAAAAAAAAATGCATTTGGAAAGCACTAGCATTAAAATAGCCTAGGCATTTGGAGTTAGACTGCCTGGATTCAAGTCAGCCCCAAGCTTTGACATCTGTGGGAATTCAGGAAGGAACCCTTTTGAGCCTCCGCGTTCTTATCTATAAACCATCCTTCCAGAGATGTGTGAGCAGTAACTAAGATGTTACAGTATTTCCCAAAGGCTAGCACGTGTGTGATTGATGGTGCGCACAATGGCTTTAGGTGGTATGTGGATGAACATTTATTATTTTAATAGCTCACAATTGATGCATGTTAGAAAAACATAAGCAGCACATTAGACTCTGTGATTTATGGAAATAATATAGCATTTCCTTTTAAAATAAAATTCTGTGCTTTTTGAAAGGCAAATCACTAAGTAAATGAATAGTACTGACATAGCAGAAATCATGAAGGTGGTACATGAATAACTGAAATGTGAGGAAAGTTGAGATAAACTATATAAAACCCTATCACAGTGTCTGTCATTCAGGAAGGGCTCAAAAGATTAGCTCATGTATCCTTCTTCTCTTGTTTTAACTTGCTGGGATGGCTGATCCTAGAACGAAGCTCATCCATTTGGGCAAAGTAGCTGCCTAGGCTTGGTCAGTCTGGAATACAGTGTGTGGTGCTGCCCATGGGCAGGCAGCAGTGGTCAATTCAGGGCAGGACAGCAGTAATCAGGTGCCAGCAGCCAGCTGGCCACAGAATCTTAAAGCAGGCTGAGGCTGCTAAAGCAGCATCCACAGAGTGGACACCAACCATCAGTGGTCCATGAGATCACTTGAAGGATTATTCAGGCATCAGTTAAATACTACTGGGAAAGTGTTACCTCCTTTTTGGTTGATTGCATCAAAGATGAAGCCTCAACTAGAGGTTAGCTTCTCCTAATGCCTCTTTGACACTTGTTGATCTTCCTTTTCAACACTGAAGCCCAGCCTTCAGCTGGCTAGAGTCTCTAGCTGAAAACGAATAACAATGTTGTATTTTCTGTGTATTTATTTTTACCATTACCTTCCATTTCTAGAACACAATACAGGTGTCCTATTTCTGAGAATGATCTCACGTTCCCTTTTCAAATATATGTATTAAAGGTTAAAAGGTGAGGATGTTCCTTTTGTTCAGTACAAAGTGAATCATTGTACTAGCAGGATATATACACAGAAACAAGATAAAGGTGATGCTTGAGCCAGAGAAGTTTTAGCCTGGCAGAGGCACAGCTCCAGAGCTCATGCTGGGCCCATAGGCAGGATGTCTTCTGACTCTCCCTACAAGGTGTGGGGCAAGCAAGGTCCTGGGGAGGGCAAAAGAGGCCCCATCCTAAGAAGGAGTCAGTTTGCTGGGCAGATGACCCAAGCCTCCGGACTGAGCCAGGGGTCCAGGGACCAGCCAGCAATCAGCAGAGTTACGATGGCTCTGGAAGGGCTCCCAGCCCTCTGGTTTCTGGGTAGGCTGGGCCTGCAGAGGATAACCCAGTGGCTCCGGCAGGGAGAGGAAGGAGCTAAGTATCAGGACCAGGCAAGGCCTGACTCCACAGCCTGCGTTGGCTAGGCGGTCAGGGGAATCTGGTGTGAGCACAAACCATTCATACTAGCCTTTGAAGGGGTTGTGTACAAGTTAGGATGCACTGGTAGCAGGCAACAGAAGCCAAATCTGCCCTATGCCAACAGAAGAGAGGTTATTAAGAGATCACCAGGCAGCACCCAGAATCAAAGGGCAGACTGGCAGTCAGGCTCAGGAAAGGACAGAGTGGACTAGGGGAGTCTCAGAGCAGAAACTAAGGCCATTCTTTTCAAAGCTCCTCGTGGGGATGCACCAGCCACAACTATTTTTTCCTCCTTGCCTCAGTCTGCTGGTGATTCACAGCCCCAGGAGTATATCCACTGGCCTGCCATGTGCTCCATGCCCTCCTCTTGGCCAACAGAGAGCATGGAGGCTTCATTAGACCCCCCTCCAAGTTTGAACACTGAGGAAGGGGTGGTTCCCAACAAGAAAATTAAGGAGCTGATGCTAACTGGAGGAGGAATGGAATCTGGGCAGCCCAAACAGCAAATGTCTACTATGAGGAGCCAAGACGGGGCCTGGCTATGTGGCCCCCTGGGCCTGACTCTCTGGGACCATCTCTGGAGCTTCCATTCCAGTCTGGCGCCAGTCGTCGGCCAAGGCAGGGGCCTCTCCTGCTTCTCATGAGGGGCTCCTGGATCCTCTGATGGTCTGTGGGAGGAAGAAGCCTAGACAAGTCCAGTCTTGGGCCGCCTGCCTGAAAAGGATCTGCTGGGCTGGAAAAGTCCAATGACAATTACTCACTCAGGGGTTGCAAACCCAACTGTCCTCCGGCTGGCAGGGAACAAATGCATGAAGATAACCGAGGTGACCTGGGATACGCATGCCTCTCTAAATGGCAGCCACAGTAGCTCCAGCCAGTGGTTGCCATATAAGCATGTGGATCCACCCGGTGTTGATTAATATCCTGGGAGGTTTTTTTGTTTGTTTGTTTTTTATTTTCTTTATTTTTATTTTTGGCTTTTTAGGGCCACACCCGCAGCATATGGAGGTTCCCAGGCTAGGGGTTGAATTGGATCTACAGTTGCTGGCCTATACCACAGCCATAGCAATACCAGATCCGAGCTGCATCTACAACCTACACCACAGCTCACAGCAACACCGGATCCTTAACCCACTGAGTGAGGCCAGGGATCAAACCCGCAACCTCATGCATGGTTCCTAGTCAGATTTGTTTCCACTGAGCCACAACATGAACTCCTATCCTTTTGTTTTGTTTTGTTTTGTTTTAAGTGAAGTCCCAAAGCCTGAATTTTATGAGACTCATTTTTTTTCTTTTTAAAAATGTTTTTAGAGTATAGCTGATGCACAATTTCTGCTTACAGCAAAGTGACCCGGTCATTCATACATACATATACATTCCCTTTCTTATGTTGTCTTCCATGGTGGAGACTCCCCATTTTTAAATACTGTTAACTACCAGAAAAACGTTTTAAATATTGTGCTGACCAAACAGTACAAACCACCAGTTTGTGGTCATTGCACTAACTTCTGTTCATCTATTACAACCCAACTTCCCAGCTGAAAAGCCCCACCCTCTGCTTGCCACCCTTTCTTTGGGTTCCCACAGACCCTGGATTTCCTCCTATCACAGCCTGGACACTCCACCTTATAAAAACTCATTTGTCTTCATCTGCTGTCTCCTCATGGGTGAGGATCGCCACCACGTCTTATGTCCATGCTCAGCACAGAGCCTGACACATTCTGAGGTGCTGTGGCATCACTTAAAGGGGGCCTGTGGGTACTGCGTTTGTCAAAGTGGCTAGGGTATGCAGTGTTAACGAATAAATCCTGAAATCCCTGTGGCTTAGCACAACAAAAGCTTGTTACTCTCTCATATGAAGCGCTCCAGGCAGCTTCCCTCCAAGCCGCGACTTGGGGATCCCGACCAGGAACACCACTCAGAAGCAGGGGAAGAGTCAGTGGAGAACTCACACCCACTCTTAAATACCTCAGCCTAGAGTGACACTCATTGACTCTCTTCACAGCCATTGGCCAGAACTAGTCCCATGACCTGTCTATCAGGACCTGGAAATAGGGATGGAATGCAGCCAGGGCCCATCATGCACAGGAAGCCATGGAGCTCTCATGGTCAGTGCGTGGAAGCACCTTTTAATCTGTGGGTTTAACTCCAGACATCCAGGAAAGTAGAAAAGAACTAGGGAGAGAATTTCATTAGCTTGAGCTTTTCATCTTTCCTCATTTTTCCAATCCGTAAATGTCAGGGAATGAAAATCAAATTGATGGAAAATAGAGGTCAAATGCCAATGAGCAAGCTATTACTAGTGAGATCACACTGGCCCCTTGGCATCTCATTTGAGGTCCATGATGACCTGGAAGGGATGGCAACTATTCAAAGGGTCTCCTGCCTGTGTTTAGATGATGGTACATTCAGGGATCGTAACCCGCACTGTCACCTTGGCCAGAAATGTGGCTGATGGTGAGTCAGTGGGCACCCCCAGGGGTTCAGAGGCACACAACGTGCCTTCTACAAGCTGGGCTCAGTGCTATAGCAGATGCTTCCCTTAGAATAGACTCACAGGATCATATCTTATCTAGAAAGAGGGAAAGCTTGGGAACCAGAAAGACCTGAGTTCAAATTCCAACTCTTTCCTAATAAGTCAAAATCCCCAGCAAGACTCCACTTCTCTGAGATTTGGTTTCACCATCTCTAAAATGGGAACAACGATAACACCTTCCTCCCAGAATAATTTTGCAAAGTCTATGAGGTT
Source organism: Phacochoerus africanus (assembly GCF_016906955.1). NCBI lineage: Eukaryota > Metazoa > Chordata > Mammalia > Artiodactyla > Suidae > Phacochoerus > Phacochoerus africanus. The sequence goes on along the minus strand of NC_062547.1, from coordinate 81,892,700 downwards.
ACACCTGTAAAGGTAGTACCTCAGCTGACATCATTTCTCTTTCTTGTCCCCATTTGGGGTTGGAGGGACCAAATCTAACCTCTCACCAATAGCATTCCTGACCACAGTCAGCCAGTCCCCATTTGCATGCCTCTGGAGACAAGAAACTCAACATACATCTGCTCCCCCAACCCCCAAACACCCTGCTCCATTTTTTGAACCACTCCCATGGTGTTTGTGATGAGAGGATCTGATGCCTCTAGGATGCTGCCCTGCTTCTCTGGGCCTGCAGAGGCCGACCCAGGGGCTCCGGCATCAAGAGCTGTCTGAGAACTAAGTGTGGTAGGAACAAAGGAGCGGAGGGGTTCAGAATAGGGGAATGTGTGTCTATTTCCAGTTTACAGAGAGGAGACAGAGAAACCTAGCACATGGGAGACTGCATCCCAGAGAAGAGAAATCACTGGAAGACCATCACACAGTAACAATGGGGTCCAGCCTGGGAGTAAATGAGGGAAGCTGCAGAGGAGAAAATAGGAGCTCAAAATAAGAATGAGCATTCCACAGAGTTCCCATGGTGGCTCAGCAGGTTAAGAACCCAACATATGTCCCTGAGGATGTGGATTTGATCCCTGGCCTCGCTCAGTGGGTTAAGGATCCGGGGTTGCTGCAAGCTGCAGTGTAGGTTGCAGATGCAGCTCAGATTCAGTGTTGCTGTGCAGATAGTCGGCAGCTGCAGCTCTAGTTAGACTCCTAGCCTGGGAACTTCTGTAGGGCACAGTTGTGGCAGGGAGGAAGGAAGAAGAGAAAGAGAGAGAGAGAAGGAAAGGAAAGGAAAGGAAAGCAAAGCAAAGGAAAGCAAAGCAAAGCAAAGCAAAGGAAAGGAAAGCAAAGCAAAGCAAAGGAAAGGAAGAGAGAGGAAGGAAGGAAAAAAGAAGGAAAGGAAGAAGAAAAGAAAGGAAGAGAGAAAGGAAGAAAAAAAGAATGAGAATTCCTTTATTCATTCCACAAACATCTTGTGTCCACCATGCCAGGCCCCATGCTGAGCACTGGCAGCAGCACCATGAGTCAGCCATAGGCCCTGAGCTTGGGGGAGTGGGTCAAGCCTGTGATGATAATATTAAAACCATATGGGAATCGTTGAGATGAAGGGAAATGTGAGAGCTCAGAGGAGGGCTACCTGGTCCACCTGGGCATAGGGTGTTAGGGAAAGGATGAAGAAGTAGACACAAAGGGGGAGGAAGGATGCCAGGTGGAGGGGCAACACTGGCAGAGACACAGAGGTGAGACACAGCCTGGCCTGTGGAAAGACCTACCCACTATCCTTTGCTGCTTAAGGCAGGAAGTGATGACAAGGAGGCTGGAGCAGGCAGCAGGGGGCCTTGAATGACAGCCATAGAGCTGGAACCTTGCTCCAGGCTAGAAGGGAGCCATGGAAACGTGGGAGGCTTTGCATAAAAATTGTTACTGAAATACAATCTACATTCATAAAAGTGGTTGTATCACATGTTTACAGTTCAATAAATTTTCACAAAGTGAACATACCCCTGCAGCCAACCAAGAAACAGAAACCAGCATCACACAAAGCCCCTCTTGCTCCCCTTCCCAGTCACCATCCACCCAAAGGAACCACTGTCTCAACTTCTAACCCCATTGATTAGCTGGCTTGTTTTTGAACTTTCTGTAAATGAAATCATGCAGTGTTTGTTTCTGACTTCTTTCACTCAACATTATGTTTGAGATGCTTTCCTACTGTTGCATCATGTTGCATCCTTTCACGGTGTTCATTCTCATTGCTGAATTTTATTCTGTTGTGCAACTAGACCAAAATCTACTCATCGGTCTAGGTGGACACTTGAGTTGTATTCAGTTTAGGGCTCTTATGAAAAATACTGGAGTTCCTATTGCGGCACAGTGGAAACAAATCTGACTAGGATCCAAGAGGATGTGGGTTCAATCCCTGGCCTCTCTCAGTGGGTTGAGGATCTGGCGTTGCGGTTAGCTGTGGTGTAGGTCGTAGACAAGGCTCAGATCCCGCACTGCTGTGGCATAGGGTGGCAGCTGTAGTTCTGACTCGACCCCTAGCCTGGGAACTTTCATATGCTGCAAGTGTGGCCCTAAAAAGCAAAAACAAAACAAAACAAAACAAAACAAAACAAAACAAAACAAAATAAAATAAAATAAAATAAAATAAAAAACCTTCCTCAGAGCCTTGTAGAGAAAAGCCAGTGAGCCAGCTTGGTAGCCCCTGGTTTATGTAACATATGCCCATTCCTTCCCTTGACCCTTCCAGGACTAGGGGGTTGGGGCTCCCCATCCTGCTCAGGGCCCAGTACTTTGGCTCTTGTCTCCCTGAGTAGCAGGGGCAGCATCCTTTTGTTTCATGAGCCACAACAGGCCCCTAGCGGGTTTCCTCACTGCTGGAGAGCAGGTGTGGCAGGGCCAGGAAGAGCATTCTCCACCCCATCCCCCACCCTGGAGCTCCAGCTCCTGCCAGCTGTCCACACTCAAGCTGATGCCACACAATGAGCCCCAGAAGGACCTTTCTCTTCTCAAGGGCCCTCATCTCAGAGCCCAGACACCTTTATTTGGGGAGACTTTCTTGGCAGAGTGTTCTGTCAGCGCCACCTCCAAGCAACCCTCCCACCCCCACCACCTACACAACACACAATGCCTTTCTGCCTGCACTTCCATCATGAACCCACTCAGCCTGTAGTGAGCAGTCCAGACACCATGCTAGGCACAGGGACACCCGCAAGGTCTCTGTCCTTGTGGAGTTTCCCCTGCAGGGGGAGGGATGGATCATAAACAAGCAGATGGAGACAGTAGAGAGGAAGACTTCAGATGGCGCCTGGGGCCATGAAGATGGTGAAAGGGAAAGCTTTGATGGAGAGGGGCAGCTGGGCAACCACTCAGTCCTCTGCCTGCAAGCATTTGTCCTTCTCTGGCTTGGGCTCCACCTTCTTAAAGGGAAGGGTCACACTGCAGCCACAACTGGGGGTGGTCCCAAGATGTAGCACCAGAAGGTCCTGGCTGCAGCTGACCTCCAACTACTTTGCCCTCTTCCCTCCGTCATTGCCAAGTCTGATCAGCCCCTTCAAGGTCTGCCTGCTCCTCACAACTGTCTCTCCTGCCCCCAGCAGTGGAGAGAGGGGTCACAGGAACTCTTCCTTGACCCATCAGCTTTTCCTCACTCATCCCATAGACTTATCCCTCCAACTCTACCAGATTCACAGCAAACTGAGTGCTTTCCAGATGGTTCCCCCAACAAAGCCTTAGGGACAAGGCCAACTGAGCCCAATCGAGGCCAACAGACCCTCCTGAATCTCCACACCCAGGACTCTCTCTGTTTCTCCTTCTCAGCACTGCTCCCCGCTTCCCTCTGTCTTTTACCCTCTGGCTGACTCATTCTTTCTCTGTTTGTCTGTCTCTGTATCTCGTTTCAATTTCCCCCTCTATCTCCCTGTTGCTCTAATTCACATCCTAAATGTACTTCTTATCTGGATGTTAATTTACTTCAAATACTGATTTTTTTTTTAAATGCATTGAGCCCCTACTGGGTGCCAGGCATGGAGCAAGAAGCTTGGGTCTAATCAAAGATGAGTAAAGCATGGACTTCCCCAGAAGGGAGATGAGTCATGCACTTAAATAAGTGAAATGGGGAGGCTGAAAGTGACCGATGTTATAAAGGAGACACTGATGGCAGCTGAAGAACACCAAGGAGGGGGTTCCCGGGGACTTCATGGAGGAGGTGACTTTTCAGTCAGACCTTAAAACGTGGTCATCCCACAGAATGTTGGCTTTCTGTAGGGTGGAAGGTCATCTCCCTCAGACCGGTTGTAATTCAGTGCCTTCTCCTCTCAGATCTAAATCCTACTCTCCGGCATCTGTCGTATTTAATCTCTAAGGCATCCTGAATAAAGCATGGACTTTGTATCTGAAAGACCTGGGTCTGAGTCTCACTGACTCAACATTCTTGAGCTTTCATTTCATCATCTATAAACAGCTTCCTAGGGCTATTGTGAAAATCAAATAAGACAAAGGATGTAAAAACGCTTTCCTACTGTTAATGAGGCTCATTACTGTTAATGAGGGCTCTTTTGAATGCAAGTGACAGAAACCCAACTTAAAATGGCTTAAAGTAAAGAAAGAAAAATCTAACATGGCTAGCTAGCATCAGGCACACCTGGATCCAGGGGTTCAAATGATGACCTCGAGACTCTTTTTCTACGTCTTCAATTCTGCTCTCCTGTACATTAGCATCACTCTAAAGCAGGCATTCCCCCTCAGCAGGGCAACACAGCAAACACCTTTCCACCAGCTGAGTGACCCCAATGGAAATAGAATAGATCCCAATGGTTCTGGGAATCGGCAAGCTCTGAATTGCATCTCAGTGATCTGATTCCTAACCCACCCCTAGAGCCAGGCCTGGGTCACACACTCAACCTCTGGGACTGGTGAGGACATGATCCTCCCACCCAATCCATAAGGACCAGTAGTGGAAAAAGAGTAGGTCCTCCCAAGAAGGTGCTGTTACACTGTTCTAAGAAGAAGGGGTAATGGGTGCTGGGTATCAATTCGTTGGGTAATGGAGACAAAACAGAGGAAAAGAAGGTTCACTCCTTCTTATCTCTCAGGCCTTGGCCTAGCTGTTATTTCCTCCAAAAAGTCTTCTTTGATCTCCCAAGGCTGTTTTGGGTACCACAATCACCACCAGCCTTGTGCACCTACAGCACCTTCCCTTAGCATCATATTCATCACATTTATTATACCTTTCTATTTACGTGTCTGTCTCCTTTACAGTACTCTAAGTATTGGGAGGAAAAACACAGTGCCTGTCTTGTGTGTTGCTGCCACCCTCATGTTGACAAATGCTGGGATACTTAGTAAACAGCGATGGATGGATCAATGATGGATGGATAGATGAGTGGTTGAATGTAGGCTGATGGATGGAGGATTAGATGGTTAGATGAATAGATAATGGATGGATGATTGAAGTAAATGAATGAATGAGTGGTTGGATGAATGGATTGGTGGATGGATGGATGGATGGATGGATGGATGGATGGATGGATGGATGGCTAAATGAATGGTTTAGGAGAAAACTAATGAGATTAATTTGAGATGTGGTAAGTTTAGGCTGCCTGTGAGCACAAAGAGATGTCCCTCAAGCTGTTGACAGATAAACTTGGAGTTCAGAGCTGGGCTGGAAAGAGGTTGGAGAGCTATTAGCATGGAGACTGTCATGGAGGCCCTGAGAGTGGATCAAGATCACCAGGGAGGAGGCAAGTGGTGCCTTCAAGGTCACACATCCCATAAATGACACTTGAACTCAGGGCTGCTGTGGTGTCTTTGGGGTCAGTCTGCTCTCCTTCCTTCCTTCCAAGGCCACCTGGCCACTACTTGAGGTGGCAGCACGGAGTTAACATCTCTCTCTCCCCCTCCCTCCCCCTCCTCAAACCACTCAGCCAGAAGGGAGCAGCTGCCTGGGAGGACAGAGAGACAGATTATGTAAACTGTGATTGCCACCCACAGGAGGAGGAGGAGAGTGAATAGGTATTGAAATGCGCTTTCAATAATGCATGTCCTCCTCCGCAGAGGCCTGGGGCTAGGTGGAGGGGAGAAGAGCCTTAAAGGGACCAAGCTTCTGGTCCCCAGTGGCACCACCCACAGACCTCAGCCATATGGGCCTCTGTCTGCAGCTGGACAGAGGTGGACATCCACCCCAAGAATACTCAACCTTTTACCATCAAGTACACTTTTTATTTTCCCTCCGGGTCCCAGCAGATTTGAGTTTTAAAGATTCTGTTTCCCAAACACACTGCATTTAAGTCATGATTAATTCATTTCCCCCATTTTTTATTAATCAAAGACACTTAACTGCCAGTCAGAGCTTTGTTCGGCAAGAGGTAAGTCACGAGGTGCCATCACTCCAACCCAAAGCTGAAATATGACAACATTGTTAGCCAGGCCCACATTGCTGCTGGTAAGTGCCCTTCTTCCCCATCCCCCATGCGTTATCTTTGGAAAACCCCTGGTAGAGGAGCAGGGATTCTGCCCAGCACTCTTACTTCACAGAGAAAAGTGAGATCCAGAAAGGTGAATGGATTTGCCTGAGGTCACATGATTAGTGGGAACTGGAGGCTGAGGCCTGACCTCTCCAGTTTCAGTTGACTTAGAACTTGGCAATGAGATAAGTCATCCAAGGGATGTGACAGCAAAGAAGGCAGCAGGGGGAAAGGCCTCAGAGCCAGCACCTTCATCACACCCCTACTATGCACTTGATCCAGTAAATATCTTCTCCCACTTTGTTCTCACACAATGGCCCTGAGAGGTGGGATTATCAGTACTGGTGTGCCCATGAGGAAACTGAGCATTAAAGAGGATCTGTGGGTTACATAATCCACTTGGCTGGAAAGTGAAAGATCAGGATTGCTGCAGGTTCGCCCACTGACTGTGAAACTCATGCTCTTTCTACCTCACTGGCCTGGTGGGGATGAAGGCGAGAGTCACTCAGACTGGATCTGAACTTCTGCTCACCACTTAGCAGCGGTGTGAGTCTGGCTAACAATCTTACCTCTCTGAGCCTCATTCCCTAACTGGGATAGCACCTCTTCCTTAAGTGATGATGGAAGGTAAGAAGAGATGATGGGTTCAAGGCTCCCATATACTGTTGGGGCACAGTGTTTGGAGATGGCATCCTCTCCCTCCTCTGCTCCCTTTTCCTTGTTTAAAATCCTCTAAGCTGGCAGAAGCCAGAGTGAGGGATTGATTGCTTATTGTCTTTGGGGATCTCCTAGGCTGGGAATTAGGAAAACATTGCTCTGTTTTCCCTCTGTTATCAATTAAATGAACTGTCCTTCTCTGGTCCAATAATTCTAAGATAAGAGCTGAAAGGTGGGATGAGGCTCTCTCCCTCCAGTGTGAATGCTCTCCTGGTCATCACCATCTGCTTCCACGTCTGGTTTAGTTGGCTTCAGGTTGAGATGTCTTGAACATTCCCCCCACTCTCCTGGCAACCCCATTTATTTCCCCAAGGCAGGCTAACAAAAGATGAAGTGGAAATCTCAGCTCCCAGCAGCTGAAGAGGGTGACCTCCTGCCCTGCCACAGTTGTTCCCTGGACAAGGTGGTGGTTGAGTAATTGACTCCCTGGTCCCCTCCTCCAAATGGTTTTAAATGATGAAGTTCAGTAAATGTGGTGAGTGGGATATGGCGCTAACAACTCCTTGGGCACTATGCAATGTATCAGAGGTTTGTGGGGCTCTTCCTGGTGCCAGATGTAAGCTAAGCATTGAAGACTCAGGGATGAATGGCACCTGGCTGTGTCCTGAAGGAATTCCCAGCCCAGAGGGAGAAACAGACCTGAAGACGAGCTAGGACTACCAGGCAGTTTAGGAACTGTGACAAGGGCTATGCAGCGTCCCATAGGAGCCCAGAAATGGGTGGGGCTGACTGAGTGAGAAGAGAAGCACAGGAAAGGTTGACCTTTAAGCTGAACCTGATGGAAAAGGCAATTTCAGACTGTGGGAAAGATGGTAAGACAGGAGCATGTGAGAGCATTTGAAGGAGGAGTCTAGATTGTTTAAAGGTAAAGGGTTGAACAAAAGGAAAGGCTAAGTTGGGTCAGATGGTGAAAGGTCTTGAACGCCATTGCCATTGGTAATGGACTCCAGGCTTTGGCTAGGGAGAACCATGGCACAAGAGTGTGGACAGACTACCGTTGAAGAAAGACCTCTCTGTAGAAAAAAAAAAAAAAAAAGATTCATAGGGACTAAACTGGAGGCAGATGTTCTAAAGCCTGAGTGACAGTTCATGCAAAAATCAGAAGAGCCTTGAACTAGGCTGGAGAGGTTTTAGAGGGTGAATGAATTGAATTTGGTGGCTGATTGGATATGGGGATGAGAGACAGGAAGGAATATCTCAGGATGGCATCCTGCTTTTTTGGACCTTACCTGCCCCTCTATTCTGCTTGGCCAACAAATATCTGGGCCAGCTCAGTTCCCCAGGGAAGCTTGGAGAAGGATGGCTTCCTATCAGCTATCTAACAAAACTGAAGGACAAGTTTACCTCTTGTACTCTCCTATCAGCCAACACACTTCCAATTGCAAGTGAAAGAAACTCAATTCAAAGTGACCTTAGCAAAAAGGGAAATTGATTGGCATATGCGATGAGAAGTTCAAGGAATGATTTGTTTCCACCACAGCTAAATCAGACAACTCAAATGATGAGAGCAGATCTCAGTTTCCCTCCACATCTTGGCTCTGCTTTCCGCCCTGTTCACTTCAAGTTCAGGCAGCTTCAGGCCTCTGCATCTTTGGGCTTAGATGCCACAAAAGGAGGCTTCTCAACAGCTCCAGCAAAAGTCCCAGAGCTCAGTCTCATTGGCCTCTCATGGGTCACATGCCCATCCTTGAACAAATCACTGTAGCCCAGAAGAATGGGCTGCTCTGATTGCCCAAAACCTGGTCATGTGCCCTCTCCCGGAGCACTCAGGCTGGGGGCTCAGCCCACCTAAACCATATGGAAGGAGATTGGGGGAGGAAGATTTTCCCCAAAGGAAATCAGGGGGAGCCTTACAGAAAGGGAAATGGATGCTTAGAGTACAAAATCACCAGCTAGCTTCTTGATTGCTTTTCCATAACAGTTTGGAGCTATCCAGAAGGACCACCATACCTTTCAGAGTTTGGCATCCATATTATGTTCTTGTACCCAGGCCTGTTCAACACACCTCTAAGGTCTAGGAGATCAATGAGCAGGAAGATGCACTTGACCTTTTGCACATTCCAAATAACAACCAACTGAAACTATTCATTCATGTATTCATTGGCCTCTCATGTGCCCAGGCCAGCTCTGGCTGCCGTGAGCGATAGAAAGACTCAAACTCTTCTCTAAGGAGTTCAGAGTCTATTTTAGGTATATTTTTCTGATAATTTAGTACCGTCAGGTTTACCCTCCAAAAATTACAGTTCACTGCATATTTTTGTCTGGCACTTGGATTCTTTTATTTGCTTTTAGATTAACTGCCTCACATGAAAATCACAAATTGAAAAGGCCTTTAAAATTCCCCTTTCACTTCTGAGTTAATTTTGTCTTCACTCATTTAAAAAAGAAATCAATTGTTATTGCATTTATTGAACATCCTCACTGAGGCAGCCTCTGGTGTGTTTGTGATTTATTCTTTGGAAAGCTGGGTATGAACCTTGAGAAGGTGTGGTGGTCCCTTCACAGACTAAGAGGGTGAAGCTCTGTCCTATGAGACCAGGGAACTGCAAAACAGAAGACTCAGGCATATGATCTCTATTGTCATGTCTCTACCTGTGGAAGTCCTTGCATGTTGATTCTGAGGGCATAGTTTGGAGTGATTGGGAATACATTTTTAGCTCAGTATGAATGAGAAATATCTAAGGACTGGAGCTGTTTACAAAATAAATAAGCAGAGTTCCCATTGTGGCTCAGCAGGTTAAGAACCCAACTAGTATCCATAAGGAGGCATGTCCGATCCCTGGCCTCACTCAGTGGGTTAAGGATCTGGCATTTCCATAGGCTTTGATGTGGGTTGCAGATGTAGCTGAGATTTGGTATTGCTGTGGCTGTGGTGTATGCTGGCGACTGCAGCTCCAATTCGACCCCTAGCCTGGGAACTTCCATGTACCATGGGTACAGCCCTTAAAAGCAAATAAAATAAAATAAATAAAATTTAAAAAGCTACCATAAGACAGTGAGCTCCTTATCCTTGGACATGCATAAACAAGGACTCTTAGATGGGAAGATGGGAAGTTGGACAAAATGATCTCAGCCTCTTCCAACCAAGAGATTTCTGAACCACGGGTTGAGGTGTACCTCAGCCATTGCCTTGCTGTGTGGCCTTTGGAGAGGGGCCACCCCTCTCTGAGCCTCAGTGACCTAGATAACTCTGTAGCTTCTTCCTCTTCTAAACCTTGCCTCAGGCATTCATACCTACCTCGGCTCACTTGGGCGATTTCTGTCCCATGTATATCCCCAGGTGCCTAATGCCTGAGAAAAGCCGGGCAGTGAACCTTCAGGTGTGAGGCACCTTCTGTTCCTAGAGATGCTGTGATTCATAGCCATGGGAACAGACGGATCTGGGGGAGGAATCCAGCCCCTGGAGCAGGATGCAGCCCCCACATGCCTGACTTGGCCTCTAACACAGCATCATCTCCCTGCACAGGACTGGTCCTCAATTCACAGACAATCTTGGGATTTGGCCTTGCCCATCAGATCAGGCAAAAGGCAGTGGAGGCTGGGGATCCCTGGTGGTTCAGCAGCTTAAAATCTGGTATTACCACTGCTGTGGCTCTGGTCACTGCAGTGGAATGAGTTTGATCCCTGGCCTGGGAACTTCTACATGCCACAAGTGCAGCAAAAAAAAAAAAAAAAAAAAAAAAAGAAGGCAGAAGAGGCTGATGCAGATACCACCATCTTGGAGGAGGAAAGTTTTCATGAGCAGGTTTCAAGCTTCTATCATCTGATTTTCTCAACAGCCCAGCAAGAGAGGCATTACCATGCCCAATATTAGGGGAAATCTGAAGTTCAGAGATGCTGGTGATTGTCAGAGGGAAGCCAGCAAATAAGCAGTGGAAAGGGCACTGGATGAGGCCCACCTGCCCCACACCATGCTCCTTCCCCAAGGATGCTCATAAACTCACTTTCCAGAAGGAGGCATAGCCCCTCCTAGGAAAATGCCTCTTTGCCAGGATAATTGGCCAGAGATGGACCAGAATCTCATATTCCTCTGAATTGTGCTGGACCTTTTGGAGAGGCCACTTGCCCTCTCTGGGCTGATGTAGGCCCTCCAACACTAACACTCTAAGAGGCCATGGTCCAAAGTCTCCTCACTCCGAGGTCTCCATCTGGGTGGGGAGGATGCCTTCTGGCCATGTATAGGCTGACACAGTATTTTCCACACTGAGATGACCCTGAGATGTGGACGAGAGAGGTCCCCCTGTACAGGTGAAGAAGCGAAAGACTGCACATTGTACCCAAGCGCACACAGTCAGGAAGGCACAGAGCCAGGGGTGAGGCCCTTAATACTCTAATGGCATCTGCCCAAAACTCACAGTCAGCCCAGGGTTGGCTGCTATAGGCTCCAGAGATGCAAGGTTCAGCCAGAGACAGGCTTGTCAGCCCTGGGTGCCACCAGCAGCCAGCTCCCCCTTCCCAGGGCCTGATTCTTGCACCATCAAAGCTCCTGAGTCAGTCCCAGGTCATTGCCTGGTGGCTCCCGTGACCCCCAGACAAGGCCACGCCCCTCAATGCACTCTCTGGGGTTCTGAAAGCAGGAATGCACAGTGCCTGGTTATCCAGAGGAGAGGCCACGTGGGCAGAAGAGGCCGAGGAAGAGGACAAGAAGGGCGAGCAGGCCTGAGGATGCCCATGGGAACCAGGCCCATCCCCGCCCCCAGGATGGGGTTGGAGAGCAGCATGGGGTGGGGAGCAGCCGAGCAGGGGAGAGATGACTAGACCTATATATACGGTGGCTTCATTTGCACAACTCATGAGAGAGCAAGAGGGGATTCACCCGCATCTTTCCATTGAAAACACTGATACTCAGAGACATGAAGCAATTTACCCCAGGTCACAAAGCCAGGGGATGGCAGGTATAAACCACTATGTCACGCCACCCCCAGGAGGTACATGTTGCTCCCACCCAGGATTGCAGGGCCAGCAGCCTTCCTCCAGGAGGGGAAGGTTTGCAGGGGAAGCACACCCCCATCCCAGCCATCCAGACAGGCTCAGCCTCTGCCTCTTTGCCTCAGGCCACAGGGCATGGCTGGGGAGACTGAGCTGCAGGCTGGTGGTCTCTTGAGGGTCCCTTTGCATACAGTGCCACCGGCAGGTGAGGAGCAAGTAAAATCTAGTCTCTGGAGTCCTTATTCCCCAGAGCTTTCCTGGAAATGGCAGGAAGCTATTTTTAAAAGCTGCATCCGTAGGCTGTAACCTGGGAGATGGGTCCCTAGCCCAGTCTGCACCCCTATTGACCAGGAGCAATGTTTATCCAGCTCACCACTCAGCCCAGAGGTCAGGGGCCCTGGGCACGCCTGGGAGAGAGGGCAGGGGGACAGCCACCTGCCAGGGGAAAAGATGTCTGTCAAATTCCAATCATCCCCACCCTCCCAGCTGGAAGGAGCCTTAGATCCCCAAATGGAATGTGTGTGTGCTTGTGCACGCACGCTCGTGGGTGTCAATGAAGCTGTGTGTCTGTAGAGTATTGTAAAGTCGAGTCTTGTGGATCTGGGGGTGGTGTGTGTCCATGGAAGCCCAAATGTCTTTGTATCCTGTGCAAGGTGCCATGTAGGCACCTGAATATCTCTGTGCTTCTGAGGATCAGTCTGTTGATGCGAATCTGGGTGTGTGTGTGTGCTCGTGGGGGGGGGGGGGTAGGCTGTGTCTGTTTGTTTCAGTGTGTAGGTGTGTATACACATCAGTGTTTATATGTGTCTGTCAGTCTCCAGGAAGCCCAGGAAATAAATGTATACAACTTTAGATTCTGGAAGAGCGTTAGCTCTCTCTAGAGCTCAGTTCCTTTTTTCCCCAAGCCTCAAGTTACACAAGGAGCAATCAAAACTCAGAGAGAGAAAGGGACTTGTCCCTGGCAAGTCCCCAGGTCAGGCAGCACAGAGAGGACTGGAACCCAGTTCATTTCCAAAGTCAATAGCTGCTCCCTCCCTGCCTCCAAGCAATTAAGGACCAACTGAGTCCATCATCCATGAGGCTTTGAATTGGCTGCTGAGAAGGAGGACGTGTCTAAGTGCAAGTGCATCTGTTCTAGGCTCTGAGTGGATGGATCACTCACTAGGACAACACGCCTTTGCTGCAGAGGAGCATGAGCTGAGCCTACTGGCTACTGAACCCACAGAGGGGCCCACAGAGATCCTGAGAAAGTCTGGATGGTGCTTGCTTTTAAGGGGTCTGCAGGAGGTCAGACAGGTAAACTCAAAACGATGACCTGGGGTTAAAAGTGCTTACTTGAAGAGTTCCCTGATAGCCTAGCAGTTAAGGACTCAGTGCTTAGCTGTCACTGCCACTGTTGCGGCTCAGGTTCGATCCTTGATCTGGGAACTTTTGCACACCCCAGGCGGAGCCAAAAAAAGAAAAAAGAAAAAAAGTGCCTACTCCAGGCAGATTCCTTTTTTTTTTTTTTTTTTGGCATTTTAGGGCTGCGTCAACTGCATATGGAAGTTCCCAGGCTAGGGGTCGAATCAAATCAGAGCTACAGCTGCCGCCCTACACCACAGCCACAACAACTCGGGATCTGAGCCGCTTCTGTGACCTACACCACAGCTCACAGCAACACCAGATCCCCAATCCACTGAGCAAGGCCAGGGATCAAACCCACATCCTCATGCATACTAGTCAGATTAATTTCCACTGTGCCATAATGGGAACTCCCATGAACAGGTTATTGAAGGATTCTGCACAGAGAGAGGGGTAACTGACTCTGCCCAGAGGGTTGAACAAAGCTAGTGAGGAAGTGACATTTGAGTTGGGATTTAAGAGACGCAATGTGAGAGTTCCCATCATGGCTCAGTGGTTAACGAAACCGACTAGGATCCATGAGGATGAGGGTTTGATCCCTGGCCTCGCTCATTGGGTTAAGGATCTGGTGTTGCCATGAGCTGTGGTGTAGGTCCCAGACATGGCTTGGATCTGACGTTGCTGTGGCTCTGGCACAGGCTGGCAGCAATAGCTTCGATTAGACCTCTAGCCTGGGAACCTCCACATGCTGCAAGTGCAGCCCTAAAAAGACAACTCCCCCCCCTCCAAAAAAAAAAGAGAGAGGCAATGCCAGTAAGTGAATAAGTATTTCAGACATTTAAGAGAAAGGGCATTTCAAGCTGGGGGTGCAGATTATGCAAAGGCATCTTACGCACTTCCTGATACTTTGTTCTGGCAAGATCCAGCTCCTTCTTAGGCTACCCTAACCCTCTGCTTAGTCTATGCTCCATGTCTCTTGTCTGTGCTCCTGTTACTCCCACCATCTGAAACCAAATCATTCCTTCAACATATGTGTCCAAAAAGGTACCCAGCCCTGACAGTGGTATAGGAGATACAGAAGGGAATCAAGCACAGTCTCAGCCTCTAAGAGCAGGAGACAAGGGTAATTAACAGCCAATCAACCACAGCTCCTTGTTTTCTATGTGCCTGGTCCTGTGCTTAGGGCAATGAGGGCTGAGAAGACCATGGGCAAGAGGAAGGAAGCTCATTGGAGACTTTGCTATGCCAGCTGTGAGGTCCTGCCACAGCACAGAAAGTTAGGTCCTGATGATGCATTTCTGGAAGAAAGTTGAGGCCCAGAGAGATGAACTAGTTATTTGAGGTTGCACACAGTGTGCATAGTCAAGCCAGGTCTGTGGGACTCTGGAATCTGGGTTCTTTCTGCCAGCTCCAGCTGACTGCCTGAATGATCAGGAACATGGGCTTTGGAAGCTGCTTTTTCTGCTATTCTTTTGCCTGTAGCCATCTCTTTCCTGGGTCTCCTATGCTTTTAGTTATGTTCCTTTCAGAAATGCCAGTAAATCATCAGTATGCCCTGGAGCATACTGGAGCAGGCAGCAGAAGGCAGCCCAGCGTCTGGGTGGGATTTCCAAAGAAGAGGCTGGCTATGACAGGAAGGGAGAGAGAGAGTCCCCTCCAGTCTGGGGACCAAGTGACATCAGATATGGGATCCCCATACCCTCTACAGTCTTCCATCCTGACCCCAGGTCCTTGTTGCCAAACCTTTCCAGAACAAATCCATTGACTGGATATGTTAAACCAAAGCTTCATGGGCCCCAATGCCAGGCTCTATGCTCAGAGCCAGAATCTAACAACGAACTGAGTAGATCCACGGGGGTCTGTCCTCAAGGATTTTACGGTCTGAAACAGGGATACACAGAGGCAAGTTCAACCTAATGTGATTCATGCCAGGACAGTGACTACCTCAGCCTGGGAAGTCAAAAAAAGTTTTGCAGAAGCAAGATCCCAGTGGAGTGAGGTAGGGCAGGATCAAGAGCGAAAGCTCCGGAAAGAGCCAGCAACACGGGCAAAGGTGAGGAGGCAAGACCGAGGGGGCAACTGGGGATGCCGCAGAGTGAGAAAAGCAGCTGAAAATTAAGCAGGGCATAGCCACTTGGAGATAAGATCAAAGTTAACTGTATTATGTTAATATCTTCTAAGCAGATTGCAAACAATGTGGTGATTTTTTTTTAAAGGAAGAGCAGAAAACCATGACACATAACTTTAGATACTAAATACTATATACATACTAGATAATACGTACTAGATAAATACTAAATATTAGATACATAATACTAAAATTATTGGAGCCTGGTGCAAGCCAAAGCAAGAATTCAGGTTGCAGAATGACGCCATTAAAACCACGTGTTTATCCTAGCTCCAAGTCAGCTAGAAAGGCAGGACCTCTTTCCTGGTAGCATCTTCTAAAGGCTTAGGTTTCATTCGGATTGGCTTGGTTTAGGCCATGTGGCCTCCCTAAACTAGAGAGGTGCAGCGAACTGACGGGCTGGATTCGGGAATAGCAGGTCGGACAGTATTTCCTCAGACAGTAGACAAGGGGCTGTTACCAGAAAGGACACAGAAAACAGGCAGGTAAAGTCAGCCATGGTGACTTGGCATTTTGTCCAATCCTCCGACCTCCTACCACTGTCCTCCACAGCCTGAAAGACAGAGACCTGGAGCAGAAAACATAAGCAAACAGTAGCAACCATTCCCATCCGTGCTGCCCTTTCAAGTTTATAAAGCCCTTGTCTCAGCTAATCTCCACCCTGCAAGGCAGCAGACAGGTGCCAGCATCATGTCCACTTCACAGATAAGGAACATGAAGTCCAGGCTGGAGGAGATTCCCCAAAGTGATGAAGCCATGGCTTGTGTTCAGATCTCCTAGAGTCGACGTTCCAGGGATCTTCAATTCTCAGAAACCCTCTCCAGAGGAAGTCCCAAGCTTGGGGTCCTAAGGAGTCACAGGGAAGGGGACCATGGTACATTGAATGTCTAGGGGGCCCTGGGTGCCAGGGCCAGTGCCAGCACTTTCTCACAGCCTCCCCATCGTTCTGAGGCTTTGAGAAGAGCATTGACCTGGCCAAGGTCACACAGCTAGGAAGGGGAATCCAAACCCCAAGCCCTGCTTTTCCATGACCTTCACTCAGCTTTTACAAGAAAGACCTCCCAGCCACCGGCAGAGTGTCGCCCTGGGCTGCCGCATCAGGCTGGGGTGAATTGGAAGGCGGAGCGCTGAAAACTCCCCGCTGGGTGAGGAGTGGCCCCACCCTCCCCCTCTCCACCTGGAGCCAGGGCCATCTGTTCCCTTTTGTCAGGATGCAGGGGAAGATGAAACTCAATTTAAATACTAATAATACTTAACATTTGTCTGGAAAATGTTTTGCACACTAATTGCTGATTAATCCTCCCCAGGCCCCAGAGAGATTTGGTCTTTCTGTCCCCATTGGCTGATGGGACCTGGACTGGGAGGCTGGAGGGTGGGGGTTTACTGGGCAAGAGTCTGGTCAACCACCATCTCTCCTCAGCAGGATAGGGGTGGGTGAATACATTCATCCAATTCATTGTTGCTCCACAGCTAATGATAAAGCTGAAGGCAGAGCCCTGCCAGCTGCTTAAACGTGGGCAGCCCCTTAACCTCTCCAAGTCTTGGTTTCTTTGTCTGTAAAATGGGAATGATGTTCCCTTTTGTTTCAGTCAATCATTCCCCATTGTTTGCTGAGCACCCACCACATGCTGGCCAGGGGCCAGACCCTGGGCCTCCACACTGAACAGAACAGATGAGGTTCCTGCTCCCTCGAGCAGTCTGATTGGGGGACACAGATCAATTACAGCCGGTGATAGTGGTGTTGTTAGGAAACAATTTATGAGCACATATTTTTTAAAATCGTGATACACCTCAAAATTCTTCTGGGTGATAAAGTGACTCCTATTTTCCTGCACTGTTCATCTAGAAATCAGCTCAGTTCCCAAACTGGAGGCAGTGGCCACAGTGGATAGAACCATGGGCCCAGGAATTTTGTTGGGGCTGGGGACACCCTCATATATCCTGGCAAATCCAGGGCATCAGCAGCTTCCCACCATTTCTAGAATTTTCTACATCTCCCTTCTTTTGTCAATCACCTTTACATTTCCCCAGGGCTTCCAGAGCTGGGCCTTTCTTGTGGAGTTGGAGGCCAGGGGCATATGGTCTTCCAGCTGTGTTCTTTGAAACCCCAATATTCCACAGGAGGCCCTGGGGGTCAGGGGTGAGAGGGGGCCTCTACATGGGTCTCTAAACCCACCAGCACCCAAGCCAGCACAGCTTCCCTCTAACCTTCTTATCAACTTGCCTTCCACATCAAATTCATCTGAAAATAGGATTCCATTTCTTTAAAATAGGTTGGAGAGTCCTCACTGTGGCTCAGCGGGTTAAGAACCTGATACAGTGTCCCTGAGAATGAGGGTTCAATCCCTGGCCTCGCTCAGTGGGTTAAAGATCCGGCATCACGTATGCAGCTCGGATCTGATGTGGCTGTGGCTGTGGCTGTGGCAGGCAGCTGCAGCCCCAACTCAACCCCAAGCCTGGGAACTTCCATATGCTGCAGGTGTGGCCGTAAAAAGAAAAATAATAATCATAAAATAAAATAAGTTGGAAAACAGCCACCTTCTTGGACATGGAGTCAGGAGACCCAGATTTAAATCTAGACTCTATCACTTAACAGCAGTGACCCTGAGCAGGGTGGATGCTTCACCCATAAAATGGGGTTGCCATCTAACCAGAGAAATGAGACCACATGAAGACACACCAGGGCAATGCTTGACTCAGTGGGGGCCCCGGAAGAGCATATTTTAATCTGAATCTCTTCCCCTGGGTATTTACAAGATGGAATAGAGCTGGGTTGCAATACCCAACTTCACCACCAGGTGGACCCTGTCTGGGCAGGTCATAAATTCTCCAAAACAAACTCATACCTTGGTTTATCAAGCCTGTACCTTCGAAAATTCTGTGTGACCCATACATTTTAAAATGGGAAATGCCTCTCTCTTTTGTTTAAGAACTTAATGTCGGAGTTCCCGTCGTGGCGCAGTGGTTAACGAATCCGACTAGGAATCATGAGGTTGCGGGTTCGGTCCCTGCCCTTGCTCAGTGGGTTAACGATCCGGCGTTGCTGTGAGCTGTGGTGTAGGTTGCAGACGCGGCTCGGATCCTGCGTTGCTGTGGCTCTGGCGTAGGCCGGTGGCTACAGCTCCGATTCGACCCCTAGCCTGGGAACCTCCATATGCCACGGGAGCGGCCCAAGAAATAGCAACAACAACAACAACAAAAGACAAAAAAAAAAAAGAACTTAATGTCTACCCTTCCACAAGGGGTGAAAAAGCAGCACAATTCATGGCAGGGCTAAGTCACAAAGCACACACAAGCCACATTGTCCCAATACAAAGCTGTGCAGTTATTCTGAGACACAGCAGGTCTGAGAGGGTCTGGTCTCTTCTGCATTAGTTAGTGCCAGAGAAAAAGATGAGTGTGGCCAGGAGGCAAGGAAAATGTTTTTCAATGGTGTTGCGGAAATATCCCTTGCTTCCACACGTGTGGGGAAGCAGGAGGGATCACATGTGTGTGTGACAAGACTTCTATCTATAGCACATTGCGCTCAAAGAATCTCCTCCAGGCTAGGCACATGGGTGTCATCTCCGGTCGTCACCACATTTTGACAGAGTAAACCAGGGCCTGGGAATGTGGGTAAGTTACCAGCCTCCCGCAGAGCAGATGGTGGAGTTGGGATTTGAACAGGGAACTCTCTAACTAGAAAGGCTGTGCCAGAACTGTTTGACGGTAGAGACAGGAAAAGTATTGCATTCCATTACTGACTGATTCAAGAAGCAGAGAGCTTGAGGGGGAAAGTGAGGCTCAAACAGTGGCTGCTGAAAGTCCTCATATCTCTGGCAGCTTTTTACCCTATATCCCACCCACCCCCCCCACGTGGCCAAATGTTCCCCCCCTAAAACTGCAAACTTATACGTGGATACAAACACTCAGGTGTACAGTCAGAACCCATGGCTGCACAGGTGCGGGCTTTGTACAAAACCCCAGCAGGTGCACACAGGCTTACCCACGTGCTTACATAGTGATGCCCTGACACACACACACACACAGAGACAGCACATACACACGGGACACACACCAGGAACACACGGCCTGAACCTGAAGGTGGAGACAAGCCGAGCATGGAACTGCTGTGTGCCTGCTCCTGCTGCAGACAAAAACCCGACTTCTGACCCCTAGATACCAGGGCCCCCCAAACCTCTTCCTCCCCACCCCACCCCCGCCCCCTGCTGTGCCAGAGGACTGAGGTTCTGGCCCAGGAGGGACACACAGGCCTCTCTATTGCAGAGGTGGCTCTGAGACCCATCCAAGGGCAGTGGTGCCTGGAGTGTGGGGAGGCAGGCAAGGGGCCTCCCTTCTTTGCCTTGGACCAGAATGGCATGGTCATTAGAAACACAGACAAAATGGAAATCCAGCTCCCTCTCTGCCCAGCTGCGAGTGACCTCAGACTAGTCTCTCTTCTCTCTGAGCCTCAACGTTCTCATCAGCAAAATGGGGGTATGACACCTGTCTTGTAAGGTTTTAGTGAGACATGAGATGAAGTGTGCAGAACACTTAGCAGGAGCTGAATGCATGTGAATCATCTTCCCCTTGACCTTGCGCTTCCTGAGCTCACTGCTCGATGCAATAGACAGACACCCTTCAATGGGCCATCGGCATTTCTGCCCTCATCTCCAGGAGCTCTGAGAATTGTGGAGAAGACAGAGATCCAAATTGATAATAACTGTCTAGCAGGAAGGAGGGTCACAGGACACTCTGGGAGCCAGGGGGAGGAGGATGCAGCAGCGCAGGCTGCCCAGAGGGGGTGGTGCTGGGGCTGCAGGCCACAGGGGCCACATTAACATCAAGAGCAGCAGGTCTCTCGTGGTCATATCCTCGAACACCCTCCATGTGGATGCTGACTGAGCACCTACTATGTGCTGGACACTTTATATCCAAGTCCCCATTCAATGAATCAACACTCCCAGCAATTC
This sequence comes from Phacochoerus africanus, assembly GCF_016906955.1. NCBI lineage: Eukaryota > Metazoa > Chordata > Mammalia > Artiodactyla > Suidae > Phacochoerus > Phacochoerus africanus. The sequence goes on along the minus strand of NC_062547.1, from coordinate 81,872,646 downwards.
AGCAGAGAAGCTATTATTATCTCAGCTTACAGAAAAGGAAAGCAAGAGAAGGAAAGTGAATTTCTCAAGGTCACAGAGATCAGGGCCAAGCCTGACGCCAAACCCCATACTATTCCACTCCACTCCCCTCTCTCAGCTGCTGTCACAAAGGGCCCCCCACAACAATACTGTCTTCCTCCCCAAGTTCATGGGAAGCCACATGGCATCCTCCTGACTCGACATCTCTTCAGATGCTCAGTGCATGTGGAAGGATGGTGTGGGGTCGGTGCTTCCCAGTCCCCAGCCCTGCTCCTTCCGCCCCATCTGGCCCCCTGCCTTATCGGCCCTGCTTGGCCACCTGCAATTGCCAGATGGTCTCTCCATGGCCCCAGCACTGGCCCGGCCCTCTGGGGGTTGAGACAGCCTCTCTTCCATCCTTTAGGTGACAGGTCTGGGCAGGGAAACCTCTGCCTCCCTTAGACTCTCTCACTGCACAGGCAAAGTATAACAACCATTTCGCAGAGGAGAAAATTGAGGAAAGTAAGACCAGAGGCCTCAGAGATGACAGCCAGAGGCCCCGGGGTGGGGGTGGAGGGAACAGTGGGTCTGAAGATCTAAAGAGCCTTCTCCTGGAGTTCCCGTCGTGGCACAGTGGTTAACGAATCCGACTAGGAACCATGTGGTTATAGGTTCGATCCCTGGCCTTGCTCAGTGGGTTAAGGATCCAGCGTTGCCGTGAGCTGTGGTGTAGGTTGCAGATGTGGCTCAGATCCCGCGTTGCTGTGGCTCTGGCGTAGGCTGGTGGCTACAGCTCCAATTAGACCCCTAGCCTGGGAACCACCATACACCGGGGGAAGCAGCCCTGGAAAAGGAAAAAAAAAAAGACATAAAGAGCTTCTCCTTCCCACACCCAGGGAATCAGGAAGCATAGCTCAAAAGAGCAAATAGCCCGCAGGCTTCCCAGGGCCTGGGCTGCTTGAAAGAGCGAGTTGCCCAGCCCAGCAGGGTCAGGCAGCCACAGGGAGGGTCAGGGGGCCAGGCAGACAGCATCAGCGACCCACTGTCTGGCAGCCCGGCTCTGAGTCAGCCAGACAAGGGGCAGCCGGTCAGACTATGACAAGCCAACAAACCGCCCTGGCTCACCCCCTCGTCCACATCTCCCTCTCCTGCCCTGCCTCCTTGGGAGCCTCAGGAGAACTGGCCAAGCTCAGAAGCATCGTCATGAGGGCCTGACCTTCCTCAGCTCTTGATGAGGCCGTGGCGTACCAGCCAGAAAGCCCGGAGCTGCTGACTGCGGCCCAGGAGCACACACTGTGTTCTTTCTCTCTCTTCCACTCTTTCTCTTTCACACACGCGCGCACACACACACACACACACACACGTGCATGCTTACTGTGTAATAACACATACATGCACTTACACAGTCATGCATATCCTCACACACCCACACCTGAGGCACACAGATGTGTGCATGCACATACCTGCCTGTACACACATGCCTTCACTACAGCACACACAACACCTCCTCTCTGCTCACGTTTTTGCAGTGAAGGCACTGAGGTTTTCCCACCTAAATCCATCACTTAAAGGACTGAAGAAGCCTTTCAAGGGAACAAGGAGGTCACTCCTCACCAGCAAGGGGTTAATGAGAGATCAAGAGCGTCAGACAGGGGGTGGCTGGCTCTGCAGGGCCAGTGATGACCCTTCAAAATTGGGGGGTGGGGAGGTAGGGGGACCAAACCAGCAAAGAGAGGGTTTGTAGGAGCCACTGAGCTCTGGGGAGACCTCACACCCCACTCCACCCCTGAGATCTCCCTTCCCTGCTCCCCACACAGAGGTCTCTGTTTTGCTGCCTGCCCCTCTGAGGCCTTCCTGGTGTGGCCCTTCCAGAGCTGCTGTTGCCCTCCTTTTCTTTGTCAGGGGAGGGACCATGGGAGGGGGTCACTCTAGAGAGAGCAGCCCTCCTGAGGAGGTGATATTTGAACTGTGGGATAACCTGCCAAGGGGAGGAAAAGGCAGATGCAAAGGTCCTGGGGCAGGAATGAGCTTCAGAGCAATAGACAGAAGGGCAGTGTGGCTGGAGCTGGGAGGGCAGGGGGAGAGTTGGAGTAATGAACCATGGGCGGCCAGCAAGGGCCTGGCCACACAGTGCCTTGAGGGTCCCAGAGGGGCCTGTGGATTTTAGTCTAAAAGTAGTGGATCATGCAGGATTTTAAGTAGGGGAGGTACAGCTTTTCTTTTCTTTTCTTTTCTTTTTTTTTTTTTTTAGGGCCATACCTGTGGCATATGGAAGTTCCCAGGCTATGGGTTGCATCAGAGCTGCAGCTGCCAGCCACGGCCACAGCCATAACAATGCAGGATCCAAGCCGCATCTGTGACCTACACCACAGCTTGCAGCAACACTGGATCCTTAACCCACTGATCAAGGAAAGGGATCAAACCTGCATCCTCATGGATAGTGGTTATGGTCTTAATCCACTGCACCGCAACAGGAACTCCTGGTTTGCTTGTCTTTTTTTTTTTTGTCTTTTTTTGCTATTTCTTGGGCCGCTCCTGTGGCATATGGAGGTTCCCAGGCTAGGCGTCTAATCGGAGCTGTAGCCACTGGCCTACACCAGTGCCACAGCAACGCGGGATCCGAGCCGCGTCTGCAACCTACACCACAGCTCACGGCAACGCCGGATCCTTAACCCACTGAGCAAGGGCAGGGACCTAACCCACAACCTTATGGTTCCTAGTCGGATTCGTTAACCACTGCACCATGACGGGAACTCCTTGCTTGTCTTTTAAGAAGACCTCTCTGGCTGCTGTGTGGATGACAGGTGCGGGCAGGGGCCTGAAAGTGGGGAGGTGGGTTTAGAAGGTAGTTGCTGCTTCCTGTGAGAGAGGGACAGTGGAGATGCTAAGAAGTGTTTCGTTCAAAAAGATATATGCACCCCTACGTTCACTGCAGCACTATTCACAACAGCCGAGAAATGGAAACACCCAAATGACCATCAACAGATGAATGAGTTAAGAAGAAGTGGTACATATATACAGGGGAATACTCAGCCATAAAGAAAGGATAAAATACAGTGAGATCCTGCTGTATAGCACAGAGAACTATATCTAGTCACTTGTGATAGAATATGATGGAGGATAATGTGAGAAAAAGAATGTATATATATATAGGTCTGGGATAATTTGCTGTACAGCAGAAATTGACAGAACATTGTAAATCAACTATAATAAAAAATTTTTAAAAGGACAAAATAATGCCATTTGAGCAACATGGATGCAACTAGAGAGTCTCGTACTAAGTGAAGTAAGTCAGAAAGAGAAAGACAAATACCAGATGATATCACTCATATGCGGAATCTAAAATATGGCACAAATGATCCTATTTACAAAACAGGAACAGATCATGGACATGGAGAGAAGACTTGTGGTTGCCGGGAGTGGGAGGGGGTGTGGGAGGAGGGAGGGGGAGGGAGTGGGATGGCCTGGCAGTTTGGGGTTGGTAGATGCAAATTATTACATTTAGACTGGATAAGCAATGGGGTGCTACTGTACAGCACAAGGAATTATGTCCAATCTCTTGGTAGATGGAGATGGAAGATAGTATGGAAAAAAAGAATGTGTGTGTGTGTGTGAGTGGGTCATTTTGTTGTACAGCATAAATTGAAGGAACATTGTAAATTATGCTATACTTTAGTAAAGTACTATTTACTATACTTTCATGAAAAATTAAAAAAAAAAAAGAAGAGTTTGGCCTCTTACACTTGCTAGTTGGTTAGGGGCATATAATGCCCTTGTAGGGGCAGGGCAAGGAGTGAGCCATCTACCTTTCCCAGTAGGCAGCAGAAAGGAGTAGGCCAGGTTGCTCAAGGTGGGGGGAGGGCATTAAAATGAGACAGGTGGGGTGATGATAAGGGTCTGGTAATTCTTGCCTTGGCCAGAGGCTTTGCGTTCTATCTCCTTGAAGGGGCCTCGATACCCCACAAGAGTGATACAGTGGCCTGTGTCTGAGACCACGCCCCTCCCCGAAATCACTGGGACCAGACAAGCAATTGGTTGGGGGACAAGCAATTCTCCTGCCACATGGCCCCCATGGCTCTTTCCTCCCCTCCCCCGGAGGCTTACCTTGCAGCTACTCACTGCTGACCTTGCCTCATGCATCCCTCAGCCTGACCAGTCCTCTCCAGGGCTGGGTGACAAGCCCAGCACCAGCCATCCTGTGCCCCCAGGATCCCAATCTGAGACTCCACAGGACAAGCCCAACATGCAAACTCTCCAGGCCTGTGGGTTCCCAGGGGCTCAGGGGCACATGTGGCCAGCCCTGCATTGCGTTAACAAGGTCACAGGGTGGGTGAGGAGCCCAGGGACCCAGGCTCCGGGCTTCCTACCGCCCTCTAGCTGCATGACCTTGGGCAGGGCATTCCCTTCCTCTGAAGCTCAACTCCCTTGTCTGCAAAAGGAAAAGAGGGTGGATTTATTGATCTCTGAGGGATTTTCCAGCTCCAAAGAGAAAGAAAGGGCAAAGCAAATCTGTTCCCCTCTCTGAGCCTCAATCAGCTTCCTTCCTCATGGAGAGGGTACTTCTTGTCCTGGGGGACATCAAGATGAATGGAGGAGGCAAGGGTCCCAGGGACACAAAAGGGAGACTCCAGACGGGACCCTGAGTATAGACACAGAGAAACGCAGGGCTGGGGTTGGGGGGCTGGGGCGGGGGAGATGGGCTCATCTTAGGCAACGTGGGGCCACCGCAGGAAGCTTCTGAGCAGGGGAGTGATATGATGGGAGTATTTTAGGAAGATTCTTCTGGCAACACAGCACAGGTTGGATTGGAAGAGCTGTGTGGAGGAGTGTGAGCAGCATGCATGCCTGGAAAACGTTTATAAATGAGGCTCCCCTCTCTTCCAGCCCTCAGGCATCCGAGGCAATCTGAGAAGCATGGGCTGAGGCTGGGGGCTTCCTCTTCTCCCACATAGATTGCTTCCAAGATCCAGGGAAACTCAAACGGGCTCCTCTTCTGAGCTGCACTGGCCCCTTTGCCATGATGAAGTGCTTTTTTGGTGTGGTTGCAGCTGGGAACTGGGAGTTGAACCCAGGTCCACAGGACACAGAATCCAGGGCCCCTCCACACAGAGTCACAGAGACTCTGAGGGGGGGGCAAAACGATCCCTGGAGCCCAGTCTGAGCCTCTGATGGGCATCTTCTGTGCTCACCTCTGTCCCAGGCAGGGTTAGACAGAGTGGGAAGCCTTGCTCAGCCTGAGGCTCTCCATTCTAGGATGGGCATGAGCCAGCGGTGGCAGATACAGACAGACCCCATTACTCAGTACCACTCAGGACGGATTTAACCCCGGCTTCCCCAAGTCCCACTAGTCAGCAGAGGAAAGATAAGGCCACAGGCAGCCACCGAGGAGCGGGAGGTGAGGATGCTGCTGGCCCTGCCTGGGGACCAGGGGTCCAGTCTCTGGCACTGGCAGCTCTCTGCAAGGCCCAGGCCTTCTTGCCATCAGCGAGCTTCCTGGCCACTTGTCCTGGCCATGCTGCCCCCTCTCCCCATCTGGCAGCTGCCATGCAGGGTTGATGATCGCTGCTGACTCATTCCACCTGACCTTGAGGGGCTCCTAGCCCAGCCCAGTTGGGAGCAGAGGCTCTGGTTGAGTGGGGGAGGCCCTGTCTGTGAGATGAGGGAGGGCTCCTGGAGGAGAAGTCCTGTGATGTGAGTCCTGATTGGATACCTTACGGGACGGCTGGGCTTTGATGCCTCCCTCTCTGGGTTCGAGTCTCCACATTATCACTTTCCAGCAGTGTGAGCTCCGGCAGGTCCCTCAACTGCTTCATGGCTCCACTCCTCTGGGAGCTCCCTCCTGGCACCATGTGGGTGTTATAAAGTACCAAATACAGTGCTCTCGTAAACCTTAGCCTCCTCCTGGAATCTTACTAAAATCATCCCTTTGGGGGGATGAACACGTGACTCTGTGCATGACAAGCGTGGCTTTGTGAGCCTTTTATTTGCCATGTGGATCTAGGGCTTTCGGGGCCCCACATACACTCGTGTCACCCTTGGGCGATGTGCTGTCTGAGCAGCGGCTGCAACCACTGCAGCAAGATCTGTCAACTAAGCATCATAAGTGAGGGGCCTGCCCCAATGCTGATTAAAATCTCCAAGTTTGTGAAGTTTTTTAAGCAAATTAAAGTGGATCCAAGATTTCCCGATACTAATGTCACACTCAGAGTGACCTCAGGGCAGCAAGACTTGGGGCCGTGGGGTGAGAGGAGGCTGAGAGGAAGGACTTCCAGGCTGCATCATTCAGAAAGGCTTGGGAAAAGCGACATTTGGGCTGGACAGTGAGAAAAACGCATATCTTGATGGACAGAAAGAGTGAGCTGGCAGGAGGATGTGTGGGTGGCAGACAGAGGCAGGAGAGCCATCGCAGGCACAGGGAGCATCTGGAGGTTCTCTTTGGCTGGAACTTTCTGCATGTTAGGGGACTGACTGGCCAGAGCAAGAGCCAGAAAGGTAGGCATGGGCTGTGCTGCAAAAGACCTTGACCTTAGAGTTCACCTTGTGGCTCAGTGGGTTAAGAACCTCGCATAGTGTCGGTGAAGATGCAGGTTCGATCTTGATCCCTAGCCTCACTCAGTGGGTTAAGGATCTGGCATTGCCACAAGCCATAGTGCAGATCACAGATGCTGCTTGGATCCGATGTTGCCGTGGCTGTGGCGTAGGCAGCAGCTGCAGCTCTTATTCCACCATAGCCTGGGAATTTCCATATGCTGCAGGTGCAGCCTTAAAAAGAAAAAAAAAAAAAAAAAAGCTGACCTTGACTGCCAAGGCAAGGCACTTGGGCTCTGCCACCACTCCAGCAAATCTCAAAGCATGTCCCTCAGAACATCCCTTCCCGGGATGTTCCACAATGAAAGGTATCATGATTAAATAAGCTGTAGAAATGCCACACGCAGCTCTGTCGCCTCTCTGAGGATCATAATCCAAGTAGTACATCAAAGACCCTGAACATTCCTGCAGGGAAAAATCTGTGTGACTTCATTTAGCCCTGCAATCCCCTCTCACTTGACCAAGGGCTCCCTTACTCACGGAATGCCTGTTAACACCTGCCGAATCCACTTGGAAAAAAAAATGCCAGTGGAGAAAGGAGTGAGCTGCCAGCTGTTTGGAGCAGGGTCAGCACTGCGTGGTCAGCACTGAGCTCGGAGAGGAGCTATGAGTCAGCCCCACACAAGGGACATGAATGAAGATGCGGCCGAGGGAGCAGAGGGGCGGGGGTGGGAGACACATGGAGAGGCTGTGGTTCGGGAGCAGATTATCAGCCTTAGGAACCTGAAGGGAGCAGGGACAGAGGGAGGGAGGCAAGAGATGGCACAGGCTGAGTGGTCCAGGCCGGGACCTGGATATCCACGCTGACCAGGACTTTGGGCTGGAGGAACCAGTGAGATGGTAGAACCGCCACCTGTTGCAGTTCTCGTGGGGGATAAACGAGACCAGTTAGGGGTGTCTTGTGTGGGAAGAGCCTGTGGGCAGGTGGCAGTACTGCTCTGGAGCTGTGAGCCTGTCTGCTTGTCTCCCTAAAGCTACCCTCAGGTTAGGGAGCTGGAAGGAGGTTCTACACCCTCTCTTCCCTGACCAAGCGCATGGTCACCATCAACTCCCATCAACTCCCTGTGGTTGGAGTGAGGGAACCCCTCAATGGAACACGCCAACGCCATTCATGCCTTCAGTATGTCTGGCCCACCCTGGGCAGGTCAGGCCCAGCCCAGGGCCAAAGAGATGACTCTGTCCTCTCTGGGACCAGCAGCAGTGCCAGGTCACCAGGCAGGCAAATCATGGCCACTTGGAAGCTTGCACAGAGTCCCGATGAGGCAGGAACCGACTCTGCCCAGGATTGTTCATGTCCTGGTTCCTGAACCCTCCTAAGAAAAGGAAAGGCACCCCAGGCAGAGAGGCAACAACAGCTCGAGGTGCAGAGGAAGGCTTGGAGAAGAGGGCTGGAGGGAGAGCTCAACACAAGAAGTCACTTCTTGACCTGGGCCTCAGTTTTCCCACCTGCGAAATGGGTGTAACCACCCCCATTGCAGCCTCCTCTGCAAGGTCTACAGAGGAAGGGCTGTTAACCCTCCCTCATCCACTTCCCAGGCCCTGCTAGGCCCTGTGCCAGCTCCAGGGACCACTGAGATGAGTAAGCCTGGAGACCCAGGTGGCTTCCTTCACGCTTGCTACTGACAAAGGATATCTATTTTTTGCCCTCCGGGGCTTGGGAAGTGGCTATTGTTGGAAACAAAAGCCAAGCCTATCCTCAGCTCCCAGGGGCCAGGTTCCAGATGTGCGCGACTGGCAGCCGCGCTTCGGTCCTGGCGCGAGGCTGAGGATCCGTGGGCCGCTTGGGAAGAGGCAGATGTATTTTGACAAGGCTGCCACAGCTTCTACAGCATCCTGAGTCAAAATAAGCCCTTCTCATGGGCAGCCCCTGGGACGGGCTATTTCTGCACTATGTTCACATGGGGGGTGGGGGTGGGGACTCAGCAGCAACGGTTCCAGCTAAAAACAGAAGCTGCCTCAGCTGGAGACCACGACGTTCCTCTCAACAGAGACATCAGCTCGCTGCCTGTCGTGAACTCAGGAAGTCTTTGGTGTGGGCTCACACTCAGATGATTTCCCCTGAGGGTACAGACAGTCCAACCCCCGGAACCCTCTGATAATCCTCCCATCCCAGAGGGTTACAAATCATACAAATAAGTCTTTATGTGTGTACAAAACTTTCATGGGTGATGGTGTTTACTTCCCATACAGTAACACAATGAGGTGACTGCAACTGTTCCCATTCTCAAGATGAGCAAACTGAGGCTCGGAGAGGTAACCTGACCCTCGAGGGGCTGAAGGAGAGGTGATCTGAGTCCAAGGCTGTCAGAGTCTCTAGCGGAAAAGAAAGAGCCCCTGAGAACGGAAATGGAATTGAGGCAGAAGGAGCAGGGGCAGAGTTTCTGAATTTCATTGGATCAGGATCCAAGGGCAGGAAGGCGTGTCACCAGAGTCTCTGCTCGCTGTGCCGGGCACCACACAAAGTCACTCCAACACAGAGTATCTCACTTTCATCTTCCAAACAGGCCTGGCCATTGGGATCATTATTCCCATTTTCTAGACGGGGAAACTGAGGCTTCAAGAGACAAAGTTCATTCCCTACTTGGGTATAAGGAAAACGGTTTCAGCCTGGGATCTTGCATCCAGTGACTGAGCTGCAAGGTCTTTGCTTCCTTGGTGATGGAGGAGCTGAGGCCAAGGAGGGCTCAGGAGGGAGGGGAAGTGAACGTGGTCCCAGAGAGAGCAGGGTGGGGGGTTAAGGTGTCTGCTGGTGTTTTCTGGGACACAGAACCCTGGCTCCCTCAGTGACTACAGGTGCTCCAGCGGTACCACTTTAAAGAGCAGGTAGTTCGCTGAGGAATTTATTCCTCCTTTTTAATTCTCTTTCAATGTGTCAGTGGTGCCTGTGAGAAAGTCTCAGGCTGGGTCCTTACAATTCTCCAATCAGCCCCTCCCTTTCACTTATCTCAGGCTCGGGTCGGCAAGGGGTCCCCAGAGCACACAGCTGGGCAGAGCTGGATGTCTGCACGTTTCCTTTTCACTGCGCGTGTGTGTGCATCCTGACCCTCTTACAGCAAGTGACACTGGGTTTCCGGTGTGAAGTGACAAGATGAGGCTTCCTTTCTAAACAAACACCATGAAGGGTTTTATTTTTGCAAGCGAGTGGAATTAGAGGGTGATGGGAAATAGATCGCAGAGGTGGTATGTAGAGACAAACTCATTGGAGGTACTACTCCAGGGAGTGAGGTGGGCTCCTCACCTCTGGACTGGGGCCCCAGCCCCACGCTGTGCCAAACTCGCTGGTGGGACCCCTGAGAAACCAGCTCCAGCACCCCTCCCTCCTGCTGAGCAGAATGGGCGCCGGGTCCTGTTTGTCTCTGAGCCCTAGTGCCAGTGCAGGCCACCGCAGGTTTGCTGACAGATGTCCCCTGAGTTATGCTGAGAGAAGGGGAGTTGGCCCTTGGGGGTAAAACCATGAAAAGAGAAACTTGGCACCTCAAAGAGGCAACAGGACTCAGCAAGCAACTGTCCACTGGACCACTTTCCCACCAACATTCAAGTTCAGTTTCTAGAGAAAAGCAGGATGCTAAGAGGAGGTGTTGGGTCCACGGGGCCAGAGCTCAGGTCCATCTGCCTTTCCCGTGCTAGATGACCCTGAGCAAGCCTGCCCAGGCCCCTCCCCCGCAGAGTGGCATTGTCACCGGGCCCACTTCCTAAGGACCTGAGGAGGCGCACATAAATTCATGCAGGTAAAGAATTCACAGCAGCCCCAGCATGTGGCTCCCCTCCCCCCCCCCCCCAGTACACAGTGCCTGTGACGCCATGTCAGGCCCTAGCTCAGCAATTTTCAGGTGCTGTGTCAAGGCTGGTGCCAGTCCTGCAACACGGGCTCAGAGAGGTGCAGTGCCTTTCTCCAGGTTACACAGCCAGGAAGAGCTGGGGCCAGGGAGGAACCCAGACTCTCTGGTTTCATCCCCAGGGCACCCCTGAGCTCTCCCCAACCCTGGTTCCCTTGCCCTGTGGGCCCCTCCTTCTCCTCTCTGCTCATCCCTCCCGAGACCTTGACAATGATGACTCTTTCCCTTTCAACAGGGTACAGCCAGGCCTCCATCTGCTGGGTCAACCCTTTCGCTCCCTTTCAGCCTTTCTACTACTCTTTGCTTTTTTGTTTGTTTGTTTACCCCATGGCATATGTCTTCCCAGGCTTGTGGTCGAATCTGAGCCTCAGCTGTGACCTACCCACTGTGCCAGGCCAGGGATCAAACCTGTGTCTCAGTGCTCCAGAGATGCCACTGATCCCGCTGTGGAACAGCGGGAACTCCCCTTTCTGCTATTCTTGCTGCCTTCCCCAGCCCACACTCCACTCCACCCCACCCCCATTAAAGTCACTGGGAGAGCAAGTTTTCTTTTGATTGCATAAGACAGAACCTCAACTCAAACTGGAGAAGCAAAAGAGGCCACATAACCTCTCTGAGCCTTAGTTTACCCTTAAGTATAATGGGGTCATAGCAGTACACATACCTATAGTTGATAAAAAGGCAATGCATGTTAAAGCCTAACAGAGAGTAAGTGCTCAGTATTAGTATCATTCTTTGTATTATTCCTTATTATTATTACTACTACTCAAGGGATGATGGTACTGCTCCCATCTTCAAAGAACTCACTATCTAATATGTACACAAAGATATGTAAGTATCCAAGATCACAGATGCCCTACAATAGAGAAGAGCTTGAGCGAATTTTGCAGTGTCAGAATGATAACAACACTGCAGTCAAACAGGTGCACAATGATCCAGGGCCACAGTGGGAATGACAAAATTGCACAATTCATTTACTCAGCAAACATTTACCAGGTGCCCACCAGGGCCAGGCACTGTGCCAGGCATCAGCACTGCAGCAATGGCCAAACAGACGTCATCTCTGCCCCCGTGGGACTCCCACCCAGTGGAAGAGATAAACCGGGAACAAATCACTACTGAAGTTCAGTGGAGCTAAGAAGAAAAAGTTCATTGTGCCATAAAAATGTCTACCAAGAAACAGAGCTTAGGCTGAGGGTGTAGTTGAAGAAGGCTTCTTTCCCAGAGGAAGTGGGGATTAAAGGGATAAGAAAGTAGAAACAGGAGAGCAGCTGGATGAGATCTGGAAAGGAGAGATTACAAAAGATATTTAGGGGGTAAAACCAGCCTTCTACCATAAGGCATAGTGATCAAGGTACAGTTTAGGGCCCAAAATGCCTGAGATCTAATCCCAGCTCTGCCAGTACTGGCTGTGAAAACTTACCAATATAATAAATCTCTCTGAGCTTCAGTTCCCTCATCTGCATAATGGGCAGAATGCCAACTACCTCATAGGATTAAATGTGATAACCTACGTTATCCTATTTTAGATGCAAACGATAGAAAAATTAAAATGGTTTAAGGTCACAAGGGGGCTGTATTAGTTCATGTAACTAAAAATTCAAAGGCAGATTTGGGTTTCAGGAAGAGCTTGATCCAGGAGTCATGCAATATCATGAGGCTCAGTCTCTCTATTAGTTCTGTTTCTCTATGGCTTGGTTTCTCCCTTAGGAAGGCTCTTTCCACACCATGACACTGTAGCTCCAGGCTCACACTTTCTCAGTTCAGTAACTCCAACAGTAGGAGAATTTTTCTAATATTTCCAAAACAAGCTCCAGGACTGAGTACCCTTGGACCATCTTGAGTCCCATGTCTATCCCTAAATCCTAGTCCTGGGTTATGTACCAATCCCTAGGGCTTGAGGAAAAGAGGATTGGAGGACTCCATCCAAACTACATGGCCAGAGAAAAAGGGAAGTCTGGATCCTCAAAGGAATACTAAGATGCTATACAGAATCAAAGCTATGGAACAAGATAAGACAGCCTGTATCTGCCATAGCAAATCCAGAGACACAAGACAACCATGCTACGGTAGTCAGTGACACACTGACAGTGTTGAATAATAACTCAGCATCTCCTCAGCCTGCACCCAGCCATGGAGTGAGCCCCATCTCCCATGGAGACAGCCTGGTCCCAAAAGAGCAGAGAGATGAGGGCAGGCTCCAGGACCAGACAGCCTAGATGCATATCTTTTTTTTTTTTTCCCTGTTTTTTTTGGCTGTACCTGAGGCATGTGGAAGTTCCTGGGCCAGGGATCAAACCTGCACTACAGCAGCAACTTGAGCCGCTGCAGTGACAATGCCTGGTCCTTAACCCACTGTGCCACAGCGGGAACTCCCTCGATACAAATCCTGAATGACACCTTCTAGCTGTGTGACCTTGACAAGTTTCGTGTCCCTCTTTGCCTTCTCTTTCATCTGGGAATTGGGGATAGCAGAAATACCTCATAAGGCTATTGTGTAGCTTAAACAAGGTAGTATGTATAAAGCACATGGAACATTGGCTAGCACACAGTACCCAGTAAAGCTGGCTCCTGTTATGACCATCATTCCACATGCTCTGAACCTCAGGAGTCACATTCATTTACCTCCTCACAGGTAAAGCCCTTTCCCATTTCTTCCAGAACATTCGCCAACAGCCGATGAAAGCCCACATTTGACCTCTCCCTTCCACTTGGTGGAATTAGATGTCAATACGAAACTTTGGGGTGGCAGGAAATCTTAGTGAGTAGATCCTGAAATCTGGGGGAGTCTGCAGCCAGCCCTGTGTTAGAGGGCACTCTTGCTAGAGGGCATCAGAGACCTCTAGACCACCCAGGCCCTGTCCTCCCAGAACCAGCACCTGCCCCACCCCAACCCGGGTTCAGGTTCTGTGCTAGTCTGCTCAGGAAGCCAGCTTCTTCCCAGTCCATTTCCAAGGAGTCTAGTGGACTCCTGCTTGGCCCTGCAGGTATCCCGCTGTATGGATCCTGCCCCCCCATGCCCCACACTGCAAAATCTCTAGGATGCAGAACTGATGAAAGAAGGAAGAAATGAGGAAACTCACTTTCATGAAGCACTCTGAGCATGCCCCACACTCAGCTGGGCCCTTGTTTACAGGTCCTCATTTAATCTCCATTGCAACGTTAGGTCCCACCCCGCCCACCCAGCCCCTGAGCTTCCAGTGAGGAAACTGAGGCTCAGAGAGGTGGAGCCCAAGATCACCCAGCCAGTGAAGGAAGGAGTGGGGTGGGGGGCGCCCTAGGCCTTCAGATGCAACTTGTCGCCGCTCCCGCCATGCTCAGCACTGAGCCACGACGGGAATCTAACAACCGGCAGCCTGAGTCCAAAGAGAGCAGGTTTCCAAGGAGAAGGAGGAGAGGTGTTGGGAACATGCAGTTATTTACAGGATGCCGTGTGGGTTGTTGCAGGAGAGAGGGAGACGTCCCGAGGTGAGGAAGAAGCGGGAGATGCTGGGTCCTCAGTTTCCTCATCTACAGATCACACCAGCCTCTCTGGGAGATGGAGCGGGAAGGAAACAGCACATGTGCAGGGCCAGCGCTGCGCCTAGAGCACAGCCGGGTCTTGGGAGGGAGCCCGGTGGCTGTGATCTCCCTCAGGGGGACCAGGGGTCCAGGGTCTGACTCAGTTTCCCTAGAAGTGAAAAAGGAATCTGCTTCGATCCTTAACAGAGCCACTCAGTTCTCCAGAAATTTGTTAAAGAAATTGACCAGGCTAATGACAGCAGGGAACTTGGGGCTGGGGACAGGAAAATTCCACCAGAGACTCACCAGAGATTTGACCTGCTACTTGAAATCTCCCAGTCAATGTCCTTATCCAAGTTTGATAACATCCAGGCCCCTCAGTGTGGCTGACAAGGACTCAAAGGACCTGGACTGCTCATCTCTCTGACCCCCCCCTTGCTCCCTCCACTCCCTCCCACCTGGGCTCCGTTCTGTCCCAGGAACAGGCCACTCAACACACCAGTTCAGAGGGGGTCCTTCAGGCCAAATCTTCTGCCCCAGATCTTCCCACGTTCAGGTCAATCTCCAGTGTCATGAAAGGCTTTCCCATCTTTTTTTCTCACACCTCCCCCTTTTGTTTCTTCAGAGCACTCGCCCCTCTCTGAATTATCCGTCTTTCCACTTACTTGTTAATTGCCCGTCTGCTCCCACCAGAAACAGCAGGCAGGGACCTCTTCTGTCTTGTCCACCCCTTATTCCAGCACTGAGACATGCCCAGCCCTGAGCGGGTGATCAGGAAAGAATGTGGAATGAGGGCATGGAAGCTGATCTTTCCAAAGCAGGGATGGGATGGCTAATTCTAGCGGCCATATCCTGGATGCCTTCATGTGTACGTGCACTATCCCAACTCTATGGTGTATCTGCAAGCAACACAGCAATACTGCACTTTGCAAATGAAGAGGCATAGGCTCTGACAGAGAGGCTGACTGGGACTGTGGACTTGCCCAAAGTACACAGTCAGGATAGGAACCTAGTTCCTCCCATTCTGCCATGCCCCAGGAGAGAAATTTTTAAAGAGCTGTGAAAGGCGGTACACCCTATGAGGTATGGGCCCTCATTTGAAAGACCTTACCAGGATGCCAGAGTGCTCTGTGCCCAGGACTGGGAGCTATGAGCCTAAGATGGACTTGACAAGAGCACACCCACACCCTGCTTACCTCTGTCCCTGAGCACAAGTAACACCACGCTTCCCAGCTCCTTGAAATCAACAGGTCCAAGGTATAAGGTCTGGCCAATCAATGTGAGCAGAAGTGTTGATATCAGCGAGAATCCTGGCAGGAAACATGGACTGGTTCATGTAGGCTATTTGGGGAGAGCTTCAGGAAAGTGTGGGCAGGACAGGCAGGTCCCACTGGGACAGTGCAGTTCCCCAGGGCCAGCAATTGTGGGGATCCATCACCACCTCTAAGCCTGAAGGGCAAGGAGGGAGTGGTTGCCAAGCCTAGAAAGGATACCTATGTGGAAAGGACCACTTGACAGGAGCTGAGACCTTCAGCCAAGGGATACCCTCATCTAACTCCTCTCCCATCTATAACCCCTGCCAGTAACTCTCATTGATAAAACCCAACCGGAAGCCCAAGGGCGAAGTGAGCCTGTTGATTGGTCCATATGAATGAGTTTCCAGAACTGGGTGGAGAGAAGGAGAGAGGATCTGGAAGAGCAAACAGAAGCTAGCCTACAAGAGCACCTCCCCACTGGGGCCATGGGGACCTCTTTGACAATCCAGCTCTCCATTCCTGCCGCATATTGAGACGGCAGCATCACCAAGGTGGTAGGGCCCTTCATGAGCCTCATCAAGCTTGCACAGAATCTCCCTCCTCCAATCATAGCATGGGGTGGTCTGACCATTACAGTGAGAAACAAAACAAAATAAAACAACAAGCTAAAGAGAGGTGTTGCTGAGGAAAAAGGCATCTTTTGGAAAATCTTTAAAAACTGATGACGTAGGATCAGAAAGCTTACCCAGGGCGTGAAACTTTGAAATGATGCAGTCCAAAAACACCCCAAAAGTCACCTTGAGAAGGCCTGTGGGGCCAAGAATCAGAGGCCTTTCAAATCCATCAAATGGAAAGAGGTCAGATAAAGGACCAGCAAAATGCTTAATGATCATAGCTCTGAGAGAGAGCACAGAGATGAAAAGGAGGTATCCAGAATATCTGAGGGAGCCTCGGCCTTGACTGAGGAGGACCTCAGGGAAATTCTTGCTCCCAAATTGCCTTTTGGAAGTAGGGGCGCCAAAGGCACTGCTCTGACAGGCAAATGTTCCAACTCCAATTGACAAACGAGATGCAGACAAATCACCAGAAAAGGATGGCACCCGCCCAAGAATGCTGATGCCACTCAAGGGTGAAATTGCAGAGCTCTTAGCCAAAAATATGTGCATTTTTGAGGGGATGTGGCTATGTGAACCAGGATCTGTGGGTATGAACTTTGAGCTTAGGCAAAGCTTTGAGCAAAGACCCACAATGTGAGCTCCTCTCACTGAAGTCAGTATGACCTTGGGGACCATACTGCACAGGTGAGGAGGTGGCACAGAGATAGAAAACAGGGACCAGAATGATCAGCTCCTTCATGGAATGTAAGAATATTAAACAGAGGGTCCTGCCAGGGTCAGAGTCTGCTTGATTAGGCATTTTCTGGAGGAGGGGACACGCAGCTCCAATGTACAGATTCCAGCAGGTCTCTCACAGGTGGCAAAGCTAGAACCCTCATTCAGAACAACTTGAGTAGAAAAATGGCATTTACTGGTTACAGAATGGAAAAGTACACGAGCAGATTATGCTTAAAGGCACATTGGGATCTGGACACTCAAACACTGTCATCAGGAATTTGTCTCCCTCTCTTCTCTTGGCTCTGCTCTTCTCTTTGTTGGCATCACCCTCAGGCAGGCTCTCTGGGTGATGGCAAAAAGGTCCAGCTGCTCAGGCCAATAGTTTGCCAGCCTTGCAAATCCCATAGAAGTAGAAATCTTCTTTCTCATTGGTTCTAGCTAAAGTCCCAGAGCTGACTCTTACTGGCTTAGCTTGTGTCACTTGCCAACCCTGAGCCAATCACAGTAGCCAGAGCTGATAGTGCTCTGATTGGCTACCTATGGATCTAATGCCCACCCATGGACGTAGGGTATGGAGTCAGCCCCACCCAGACCATAAAGCCTGAAAGTGGGGGAGAACAAGATGCCAAAAAGAGACCAAGCAGGCCAAAATGTGTTTCACAACAGCAAATGATGCCAAAAACACCCCAATGACAAAATGTCACAGTGATGGGGCCAAAACATGGAAGGAACTCTTGGGGTTAATGTGTATGGACTAAGAAATGCAAAAAGGAGGTCAAATACAAGATTTAAACAAAGATGCCAGCATGTAGTCTAAGGCCCAGCAAGGAGCCTAGGTCTTCAAGTCCCCCTCCTCCCCAGGATAGGGACCTCAAGGCCCATGTGCCAGGACAAGCCATTTCAACCCTGAGCAGGTAGGGCAATGCCATGAACAGATTTTACTTCTGCAAATACTCACTGAGCGTTCAGCAAGGAGGTCCTAAAGTTCGATGTTGGGGATTCAGGGAAGAACAAGACATAATCTTTGCCTTCAAGCAGCCTGCCCTTCAGGAGAAGGAGACAGTCAAGGATCTATAAATTTGTAACAGAGGAGCAAAATGAACATTGAGATGTCAAGTGCTCCCTAGAAGGGAGTGGCATGTAGGAGAGGAGTCCTGGTAAACAGGCCAGCAGGGGAGGCAGAAGGCAGATCAAGGGAGGCCCTCCTGGGTCTGGACTTGATGCCGTGGGCATTCATGAGTCATTGAAGGCTTTGGGGCGTGCGAATGACACAAGCAGGAAGAAGTTTCATCCTCTTAATGGAGCCAGATCAAGCCCAGAGGAGAGTTACAGAGATGATCAAAGGGCTGACAATGGGCGGGTAGAGGGAGATGGCAGAGTGAGGACTGGAAAGATGAAGGCCAGGCAGAGCCTTGATCAAAGTCAGGCAGAGGAACACACAGCTTCCTGACGCCAGCCTGAGATGCGGATGGAGTGGCACCATGAAGTCAAAGAGAACATGGCTTTGTTCAACTCCTGTCTGGAAAGGTTAGTGTCATAAACACACACAAAATGCCGTTTATATAATGATGACCCCCCCCCAAGAGGGGCTGTCGGCTGGAAATGGGGAATAAATCACTAGCAACGCAGTTCTGGTAGAGTTCTGAGTGACAGTCATAAAGGAAGGCTGAGGGGCACCAGGGTGTCTGGGGATGTTCCCTATTCACTCATGAAAAGACCACTTCCCAAGGGTCTGCTTTGAGCCCAGCCTTCCTCTAGGCTTCCTCTTATCTTATTACATCATATTCCTACTGACCTTCCAAAATGACCCTGTTCCATGTGTATTTACTGGAGCAGGGTCTGCTTCATCTCTCAGACAAGATAGGAATTTGTTGGGGGGTTTCTCTTGGTTGTATCCCCAGGACATAGAGGAGTCCTGGCACATAGCAGACACTCAACACATATTTGCTGAGTGAATGAATCCCTCAGGCTCCGTGAGTCCTCCTCCTTCCCGGCTCAAAATCCAGGGAGGAAGTCAGACAAGAAAACCAACATCAAGCGGCAAAGTTTCCTTTCAATGGTGCTACAATGAAGAGGTCCATGTGGGAGCACACAGGACACCCCTGACTCAGCTTGCTTCCCGGAAGGAATTCCTTGATGCTCTAGCTGAGCCATGCTGGTCAAAGTAAAACAGAGCAGGCAAGGCTCCTCTGGGAACAGCCAGCATGGGTACAATGCTGCAGAAACACCAGGTGGCAGCGTGGCCAGGAGTGACAGAGAGCCCTGGTAGTTATTAATAGTACTGGAGAGAGCAGTTCTGATCATGAAGGGCCTTAAGGGCCAATTTAAAGGATTTGCACTTTCTCCTGAGGGCAAACGGAAGACATTAAAGGATTTTTGTGTCAGTCAAGATCCTTTTGTTTGTAAGAAAAAGAAGAAAAAAAGCCATCTAAGGTGGCTTTAAGGAGAACAAAAGGGAAGGGGCAGTTATTGGCTCATAAATATGATAAGACCTAGGAGAGCTGTAGGTACAGCTTGATCCAAGGTGGAAACAATGTCACCAGGCTAGGGTTTCTCCCTCTCCTTGGCTCTACTGGCTCAGCGCTGGTCCCCATTCTGAGGCTCCATATGGTGGCTCCTGGGAAACCCAATTCATACCTCACTGAAGCCAAAAAGAGAGTCCATTTTCCTTAGCTCAAGCAAAAATCCCAGAATTGAGGGCCCCTGGCCCTGACTGGTCTGATTTGGGTCCTGGGACTATCCTGGGGAGGTCAGGGAGACCTGAGTGCTGATTGGCTTAGCCCAGGTCATGTGATCCATCCATGGCTCCAAATGAAATAGACAGGTTGGCTCCTCCAAAGCTGATGCCACCCGAGGGAGGAGTGGGCGCTAGGTGGCAAAATAAGCTGTGACCACCATGTGTTGTAAGGAGGGGAATGATGCAATCAGACCCGTGTTTTAGAAAGCTATGATTCTCCCACAGATCTGGAAGCCAGTTAGAAAGCCAATCTGAAGGCAAGAGCAGAGGCAGGAGCAATGGTTAGATGGCTGGAGTTCAGAACCAGGCTGAGCCGAACTGAGCAGAGCTGAGCAAAGGATGGCCACAGAGGGTTTTTTATTTATTTAAATCCTTAGGGTAGTGTTCCAGGATCCTGAACTATAGCCCCCATCACTTTTTGGGTTTTGTTCGTTTGTTTGCTTGCTTTTTTTTTGGCTTTTCTAGGGCGACTTCCCATGGCATATGGAGGTTCCCAGGCGATGGGTCTAATTGGAGCTGGAGTCACCAGCCTACACCAGAGCCACAGCAACGCATGATCCAAGCCATGTCTGCAACCCACACCACAGCTCACGGCAACGCCGGATCCTTGACCCACTGAGCAAGGCCAGGGATCAAACCCACAACCTCATGGTTCCTAGTCGGGTTCATTAACTACTGCGCCACGACGGGAACTCCTTGCTTGCTTGCTTTGTAGGGCTGCACCTGTGGCATATGGAAGTTCCAGGGCTAGAGGTTGAATCAGAGCTGCAACTCCCGGCCTACACCACAGCCACAGCAACATGGGATCCTAGTGGTGTCTGCGACCTACACCATAGCTCATGGCAATGCCAAATCCTTAACTCACGGAGCGAGGCCCAGAATCAAACCTGCGTCCTCATGGATACTAGTCAGGTTCATTACCGCTGAGCCACAATGGGAACTCCCACCCCTCACCACGTTTATAGACCTTGGAACACCCAGTCCTATTAAGAACCAGCCTATGGCAAGGTCCCCATATAGGTGACCTGGCAGGGTCACCCATATTCTGCAACCAGTTGCTCTAAAGCCGCAGACCCTGGCTTAGCTCCAGAAACCCACCTAAACACCCCCCACCCTGGAAAATGTGGCCACCTGTAGAGACACATCAAGTTCCAATGTTGCTGATGCCACCGCTTCTCAGCTGTGTTCCCTTGAACAAGGCGCTTAACCTCTCTGAGTGTGAATATCGCTATCTGAATATAAAGTGGAGGTGATGATATTTAAGGTAAGGCAGGCGCCGGTGTGGGGATTAAATCAGATAAAGATTATGAATCACCTACCACAGTGAGAGGCTTAGTACATGAAAATTCCTTCCTCTTCAACCTTTTCAGTGTTTCCCTGGCTTCATCTTCTCCAGACTTCTCCAACCCCTTGTCTGTTTGCCAAGTAAAAGGTGGTTTTGTTTTATTTTGTTTTTCTGCCAGAAAGAAACAAGTGGAGGGTGAGTGGCACAGAGAAGCCATTTTTAGATTTGTGGGTGGAAAATTCCTCCTGGTCTTGGGCCTGAAGTCTAAGCCCTTTCTGAGCTTCCTTCAGATGATTCCCATTTGGGGACATGATACCCCGGTCCCTTGTGTGCTGGAGAGGAAGGGAGCAAGCTCAAAGCGAGGGTGAAAAAGGAGGAGAAATGCACTAACTTTTTTGTGCATTTCATCTCCTCCCTTGGCTCCACTCCCCCCTCTCAACCGTTTCCTCTAAGCTTCGCATTCTTCTTTCTCACTCCAACTTAAATGAACCCAGGGGACTCATGAGGTAGAGTTCTCTGACCAAGAAAATCATAAAAGGAAGCTTTGCCTAATGGTTGCACTGTCCCAAAGTCCAGAAGAAATCCCTGCCTTGCTCAGGTGTTGGAGAGAAAGAGGATTAACATTTGCTGAGACCGCGCTGCTATTTCCTATTGTTTCAGCTGAGCCTCGCAAAACCCTCAGAGGTCGGGATCATTTCCCTATTTCACTGAGTTGGAAACTAGGTCCGAGCAGAGCCACACGATCCGGAAGGGGTGGCAAGATCTCCCCGGTATCTCTACATGACCAGAGCCCAACATTGATTGTCTCCTCCTCGGCGCCTCTGAGGTGACTGGGGCAGCCTTGGAGCCAGCCTCCCTGTCCCTTCCCTGCTTTGGGCTTCCCATCCCATCTGGCTTGCAAGCTGTGTGTTTTTGATTCTCCTCCTTAGAGCTGCCTCTTCACAAGGATAGCACTTAGCATGCTGTATTATCGTCAACGGTTGGTGGCCATCTCTCCCCGCTCACTCCTGAGTGCTTCAAATCAGAGGCTCTGATCTGAAAGGATCTTGAACTTGTGAATGGTCCATGTGTTATCTCTCTGGGGTATTTGCATCTCTCACTCTAGCATAAAGAGAGGGAAGAGAAACTCTGAAAGTTCTTATCCCTCTTTGCCTCAGAGAGTGCCTGGTGGGTCACAGGCTCTCCATCTATGTTTAATAAATGAACAATGGAGTAAAAAAGACCTACTGCATAGGGTTGTCATAAGCTGGAAGGGCTGACATCTGTGACATCCCTAGAACAGTGCTTGGCATGCTGGAGGTGTTTTAAGAAATGTGGTGCTGGAACACTGAGTTACAACTGGGAAGGAATACCTGACCCAGGAGTTAGGACTTTCATTAACTTGCTGTGTGGCATTGAGAAAGTCCCTTCCCCTTTCTGGGCTTCTGTTTCTTTAACTAGAGGACCAGAAATGTAGCTCTTCAGCACTAACATTTTATGTATATTTCATCTCCTCCCTTCATTCCACTCCTTCCCAAATACACACACACACACACACACACACACACACACACACACACACACACACACACACCTTGCATGCTTGCCCATCAATCTCCAGGATGGCATTCTATTGCCCCTCAGTTCTTTTTCTTTTATTTCTTGACCAGTAGCTCCATAAGCTTATTAACCTCTGTTATCCATGTTCCTCAGCGATGCCTGCATTAGTAAAAACAGCAATAATATCCCCTCAGATTAATTTTATCAAATTTTATCAAAGAGCAAAATCTGTTTTGTGGGCCAGGGTGTGCTGGTCCTAAGTGGAAAGTAAAAGTCATTCCCAGCTCACTTGCTCCGTAAATGCAACGGTTCTGCCGGCTGCCTTTGCACCAAGATGGAAAGAACATTTATCTTCACAAATGTAGGCAACACTGCGGAGGCAGCCCTGCAAGGGACAGGGGGGAAAAAGCCTTCCATTCCAAAAGGAGCGGTGAGGCTGAAAAAGAAAAATGTCTCCCAGAGCAGGAACAAAATCACACTGCACGATCACTTCCAACTCTACGATTCTAGACATTAAGATTCATAGAACTTAAGGTTCTAAAGTTGTGAGTGAAGGTGTGTAATTAGTTGAATCTAGTTTCTAGATTCTGTGATTCCATGGTTCAATACTTGTTCCCTATAAGATTAGGACCCAGGCTCATATGATTCTCAGATTCTATTGACCCAAAGACAAGGGTTTTTCATCTAGTGGATGTATCCCAAACACCTGAGGTCTTGGTAACCATCAGAGATTCTTGGGATTTCATCTCTGAGATTTGGTTCAGTCCACATGAGATGAGCCCCAAGAATCTGCAGTGTTTTTAGTAGGTCTCTCCACCCCAGTGGATCTGAGTAGGAGGGGGCTACTCTTGGACATATGGTGTTTAGATAGCCTGTCATTCTAGATTCTGTGATTCTAAATGTGATTCTGAAATGGACCTTTACTTATGATTTGAATATTCCAGAACCCTTATTCTGATCCCATATGCTTAAGGACAAGATTCCAAGGTGTAAAGACTACCTTTCTGAGCAAGGGTTTCCCTGGGGGGGGGTGAGGAAGGGAACCAAGTGTCACAAGGGTGGAGGGGCATTCTGGAAGGGGGACCTCCTGAGGGCAGAGGGTAAACATTGATGCTGCATTGATTGCACCTGAGCAAGTCCAGTGCTGGGACTCAAATGAAGAGTCTTGGTGGGGTGCACTGGCTGGCTATGGGATGACATGAGCATCTGGGGTCATCACAAGGAGTTCCTGATGGACAGGGAGGGCCAACCATGTCCCAGAGAGTTGGAAAGGCTGACGTTGGAGGAGGGGAAACAGATGTCACAACAGGGAGCTGGAAAAGGAACCACTGGCAAGGAGGAAAGTATTTATCACCAAAACATTTTCCCGTGCCTGTACCAGATAATGGGGGAACTGCAGACCGGTGGGGTAGACATGAAAATGTAAGGTTTCAGGAAAACTCAGGATGAGAGGGAGTTAACTGTGTGGGGATATCCCAGGGTACAATGTGTGGGATGAAAGAGGACTGCCTTGACATGCTAATGAGTGCCTGGATCTGGGAGGGTGGGGATGGGATGAAAAGTAGGAGAGAACCTCTAAGGAGCTGGTAGGCAGATGCTGGACTGGGGAGGGGCTCTGAGCTGGCGGGGGGTGGGGGGGGAGGGTCTGGAATAGAGGAGGGCTCTTCAGGATGTTCACATACACAGACTCCAAGCACCACCCATGAATCAGGATGCAAATGGGGAACTTGGGACCCTCTTTCTAAGAAACCAAAGGGAAGAATGGAGAATCCAAAGGTTTCTGCCACTTCCCAGGTAGGGCATGAGCCAGCTGGTTAGGTTACCAAGGGTTTTTTCCCTGGTGGTGGGGGTGGTGGAGAATGAAAAAGAAAGGATCAGTCACTCTAGGTGCCTCATTTAACATGTATGCCTGCACGGTGGTGATGACACACTCCTGGCCACACATACAAATCCCTCTGCCCATACAGTGACAGTGACATGTATCCCAGCCCATTGTGACACACACCTGCACACTTATCAGCAATGATGGCACCACTTCATATTGATGGTAACACACTATCGCCTGCGTCACCTCTCAATGACAGCAACGCTTAGGACATACACCATTACACAGTAGCGGTGACATGTCCCCAGAACCTTTGCATCTGGCACGGTCTTTGTCAGTAAGACCCTCTGTAGTTGTGCACGGCACAACCTGCATAGCCGCTTATGGTACCTGTGCCTTATACCCAAAATATCACACAATGCCATTGACATGTTCCATTGAAACAACAACCTACTTAGTGCTACACCCCGTAACAAACTTGCACCAGTCAGTTCAAATCAGAAAGGATACACCACCACACACTGGGAGTCATGTGGTGACAGATCCACACCTGCCCTATTAGCACCTGCGTCCCTCCACATGGTTGCTGCCCACTTCCACTGGCATGGTCCCCAGAGGTGGGCACACACACAAATGCATCTGTGCACACCCGTGAGTTTGCCTTCACGCTGTGTCACTCCATGTTGAATGAGGCCGATGGGGACCCTGCCCTCGCAACCTGACAATGATGGCAGCCTCACCATTATTAGTGACAAGAGGGGAGGCACTCATCAGATAAGCAAGGTGGCCTAGAGCCCTTCCCTGTGCCCTACCCCCAGAGTTCTGTTTCTGCCTCTGGCACATGGCCACCTGCTCAAACCCAGACCAACTCTGCCCCTCCAGGCTCAGGCTAGAATGACAGGATGAGGAGTCAGGTCTGGAGCATTTCAGATGTCTCCCCTATACTGACCAGCTCACCTCCTGGCTGAGGTCCGGCCCAGCCGGCAAGCTCTCCCTCATCTCCCAAGTGACATCCAGAGTGTCCTTTGGACTGAGGCAGCTGCAGGGAAGAAACGGGCTGACCTTTGGACAAGCGCCATTCTCACTGATCACATGTATAGTCTGTGACAGTTGTCATTCCTCACACGCTGTTCCTCAATCCTCACACAAAGTACTGACATTAGCTCTCTTGATTGGCTTTTTAGTGAACATTCAAGGCATGTACATATCATTTTAAAAATCTGTTCAAATCTGGCCCCCAGCCCACAGGGCTCATAAATAAAAGTGGAAATTCAGTACCAGATAGGGTAAGACGCTTAAAGCAGAGCCACATTCATATTTTACCAGGTAACCCTTAGAAGCTGTCTACAGGGCAGGCTCTGAAAGGACCAAGGAGTGGGGGTGGGGGAGCAGGGACTTGCAGTGGGCTGGATTAGAAATGCAGGAGATGAAAGGAATGCCGGCAACCCACATGACATGAGGACCCCAATCTGAGTGTGAATTCATGGCAGGTTTTTTTTTTTTTTTTAAGTGAGAAACTGGAGAACAGGGAAGATGATAAATGTCAATGTAAAAAAATACATCGGCAGAGCAAAAGTTACATTTCCATCGGCTGTGGGATGTGTCAGAAGAGAAGCAGCTCAGACTGGTGGAAGGACCCTAAGCTCAGTGTCAGGCAGGCAAGGGCTGGAATCCAGGATCTGCCAAAGACTCACTGTATCTCCCTGGGGCTTGCGTTCCCCATCTTGAAAATAGAGGTTTATATGAACTAAAGGAGAGAATGTAATTTATGCAGAGTACAAAAATGAGCACCTGAGACATAATGGGGGCCTGATGGTTGTATGATTAGTAATATTATAATCATTAAGAAATGCCTATAACATTTAGTGGCATTTCTGCTGTCATAAAAGAGTTTAGAAATCATGTCCAGGCTGGTAACACCGAACAGGAGCAAGTACTCATCTCTCCACCATCTTTTTTTTGGCAGGCACCATCAATGGCTAAGAGGTCATGATTTACCCTTAATTGTTCAAAGGATGAAGCCATCGAAATTGGACTGTGCTGCTGTTTTATTCACAAGCAAGATTTTCTGCAGCTAGACATGATTCATGTCAGTTCATGCAGTTTTTAATAGGCTCATGGAAGCTGAGGTTCAAAGGGAGGTTTAGCTATTATTTGCCACCCAACTGCCATCTTCTAGGGATGGGGAACTCACCACCTCACTGGAACTCACCATACTATGGCTAGACAGCTTTAATTGGTAGAAGGTTCTTCCTCTTAGAGCTTCTGTCTGCTTTCCTTTACATTTCCCTCATTGCTTCAATTCTGTCTTCTGCTCCAGTAAAAACAATAGTCTTCCTTTTTCCTTGCAATAGTCATATATTCATTCAACAGGCATTTTTTTTTAGCTCCTGCATTGCCAGGTTCCATGCTAAATGCTGGAATTACAAATTGAGCAAGTTTTACCAGTCCTTCAAAGGCTAATCCCCCTTCAGCATTCTCTCCTCCAGGTCAAACATTCTCAGATTTTTCAACCTTCCCTCATGCAACCTGATTTCCAAATACCCACCACCAAACCACTCCCTTCTTTTTTTTTCTTTCTCTTTTTCTTTTTCTTTTTTTTTTTTTTTTTGGACCGCTCTCATGGCATATGGAGGTTCCCACTCTAAGAGTCCAATCAGAGCTGCCTACACCTCAGCCACAGGAACATAGCATCTAAGCCATGTCTGCGACAGCTCACAGTAACACCAGATCCTTAACCACTGAGTGAGGCCAGGGATCAAACCCACATCCTCATGGATACCAGTGGGATTCATTTCCACTGCCATAAACCACTCCCCCTCTTTTCTAACCATGCTTGAGCCTACTAAAGTCCATCTTGAAGCATTATGTCCAGAACCGTGCTTAGTATTTTTCTCAATGCTAAGTTAGATTTTCAGCCCAGCTTAGTCAATGTCTGTGGCAAAGGCAATGCCCATTGTGGAAAAATCCCAGTTGTAACTAGAGTGCTGCCAGCCAGGGCCCATTCACTGAGTTTCTGTTCTGGAAGAACAGGGAAGAAGGAGGGAGGAGGAGAAAGGAGGACTATGACTCTTGAAATGACAAGGATATCAGATCTCCCTGCCCAGAACTCCCCTCAGGCATTAGTGGCAAGTCTAAGTCACTCTAATCAAACAGCCTCCCCTCTGCCCCTTCCATTAGTGTCTACCTCAGGAAAAGGAAGAAAAATATAAATGCGCCTGCAGATGGGCCAACACAGCACAAAACAAAAAACTCATCCATAAAGGAAGGGACTTCCCTATAGCCAGCCCCAGAGCCTGTAAGGGGAAAACAGATGAGTTTCAGAAAGTGACTCTCCAGGCGAGGAAGGTGGGCCCATCAATGGCTTCTGACTTGTAGAGGGTCCCCCACTTTGAGGCCTTTGCTGTGAACAGGCATAAAGGAATAGTCCCCCTTGTTGGAATAAAATCATGCCTCCTTCCTCTCTCAGATCCTGTCCTTCCGCAGCTCTTGCAGCTCCCTTCTTGGAAGGAGGCCATCCCCTTACAGAAGCAGAAGTCATCTCCACTCTGACATAACCCTGATTGATGCATAAACTCCTGCAAATCTTTCAAAGGCCTGGTGCAAGGCCCCTCCTCTCTGAAGCCATTTTCTTACACATCATGCTGGATTAAAGGAAGGATTTTGGAGCCAAAAGATGGCAAGCAGAATGGAGAAGTTCATTAGGATTGAGGAATAAAATGAAAAGTGAGTGTGAGAAGAATAGGAAAAGCAGGGGTGGGGGCCTACATTATTGCCCTGCCTCTTGGTTGTCCCTTTTCTTTCTGGGCAAAGGAGAGAAACACATGGCATTCTGGAATAAAGTTTGCCAAAGACTTCTTTATTCTTCACAGGATATCACGTCTAGAAGGGACTAGAAAGTGACCAGCCCCAGCTCTATGGCAATTTTGCAGTAGTGTCCCTCTGGGTCCACATGGAAGGCTCCTCACCCTCTATGAGGGCCTTCCCCACATGATCCATCAATGTTTTCTGAGTGCTCCTGTGGCAGGACAGAATGCTGAGGGGCTGCAAAGACGATCAGAGCGTGGCTCCATTGTCCTGTAGGAGCTCACAGGCAAAAGGCATACAAACAGAGGAAAAGGGGACCCTGAAACAGGTGTGTGCCTAAGGGTGGAGGGAGCTCTGAGGAAAGTGTGACCAGTTCTGCCTGGAGGAATCAAGGAGGCTTTCCTGAGCAGGTGACCTTAGAGTTCTGATAAAAAACAAAAAACAAAACACACAAAAAAACCCTTCCTCCATCCCCTGACCCCACTGCCACCGTCAAGCTTGAAGCAGCAAACCTGAGGTCCTAAGAGCTGTGGCCAGGATAGGTGGATACAGGGGGATTGTTGGGGGTGTCTGCAGGAGAGGGTGGAAGGAGAAGTGGAGGAGGAAGGGAAATGGAGTTTTTTTAAGAGAGGGGAAAGGAAGGAGAAAGGGAAAAGGAGCCGGAGGGGGAGGAGAAAGAGGGAGGGAGAAAGAGGGAGGGAGAAAGGGAGGGAGGGGAAGAAGGGGGAGAGAGGAGGGAGGAGAGTAGAGAAAGACAGAGAGGGAGGGAGGGAGGGGGGGAGGGGAGAGGAGAGAGAGAGGGAGGGAGAGGAGAGGGAGAGGGGGAGGAGAGAAGAGAGGGAGAGAGGAGGGGGGAGAGAGAGGGAGAGAGAGAGGGAGAGAGAGGAAGAGAGAGAGAGAGAGAGAGAGAGAGAGAGAGAGAGAAATTTGAATTTCCCATCTGGAAGGGGAGAGGCAGCGCGTCAGGGACTGGCTGACGGGCGTGATTGGAGGGCGCCTCCGGCAGCCGCCCGCGGCAGTAGCCGTGGCCCCAGCTCGCCGGGCGGAGTTGCACGAGGCAGCGGCGGGAGCTGGAAGAGCCGAAGGAACCGCCTCGCTGAGTTCGGCCGGAGCCCTGCAGTGGCTCAGACGGTTGCGGGGACCGCCAGGTCGGTGCTGGCCACGGGCCGGGAGGGCGGAGCCGGGCTGTGGGCATCAGGGTCCGGGCTCTCGTCTTGAGGCCGCAGCGCAGCCGGGGAAGCTGCGGAGTACGGCTTTCGGGGGCATAGCTCCCCAAGACTGCCCGGGCGCGAGAAAAGGAGGCTGCGCGGTAGCAGCAGGCACTCTTCCGGGCGCGCTCGCCGTGGTGCTGAAAGGACAGCTCCCCAAGAGGGGGAAGCGAGCTGGCGGAGGGAAGGGAGTGAAGCAGGAGCCAACTGGGAAGGTGGGGTGGGCCCTGGAGCCGGAGACCCCCGGCAGAAGCCCGAACTATCCTGCTCCCGGGGAGCCAGGACCTCCCCGAGGGCGGCGGGAGACTCAAGTCTGAACCTAGAGAACAACTTCGAGCTCTTCGGGTAGGGATGGAGGCGTCGATCTAAGGTCCTTCAGGCTGTGGTTTTCCAGAAGCCCGCCAGGGCCCTCTTCGCCCGGTAGGCGAAGGGGTACAGTTCGGGTCCCAGAGTGAGTCAGAGGGCGGCGAGAGTAGGGTGAGCAGATCGAAGGGGGAGGGGGAGAACCTAAACGTCGACTGGGTGGGGGGGCCAAGAGGACTATTTGTCACGGGAGGAGGAGGAGGAGCCGAGGTTTGGTAGCACCCGTCCGTTGCCTAGGGTCATCAGGGACAATCTGTTCTACGCCCTCGCCGGCCCCGCTCTGCCCCCTCCCTCAGCAAAGTTTGAGACCGGGCCGGGTCTTGAGGTTGGAGCTCTGAGTATTGGGGGGAAGGGCACTCTCAGTGGCCAACGGTGAGCTCAAGGCAGAACTGGTGGCTACGGTGATCTCCTTAGGGGACCGATAGAGGGGATCCAAGACTCCTGCCCCCTCTTTTGCCGGGTGAATGCGAAACCCCCGCCACTTCCGCTCTTTTGCAGGATCGTTTCTACCCCCTCCCATCCTCCACTACCCCATCCCCCCCCCCCAGTGCTTTTCCTTTCTAGGGGTGTGGGGTGGAGGTGGGGTGGGAGTAGAGGGACATCTCCTGTCTCTGTCACCGCCATTAGCGTAGGGTCCCCGCAAAAAGCAAATGAGTGCTGAAGTGAGTTGCGGTGAATATAGTCCGGACATGAGCCATTAAAAAAAAAAAAAAATTACGGAAAAACAGCCACAAGGACAAACACTGCAGGTTTGTCTGCTTGTCAGATGGCGGGGCCAAGTCCCGAAAACCCCCTGGGGTTTCTGAACCTGAGGAGATGCCTCAGCTGCCTTCGGGTTGGGATGGATTGGGAGAAAGCCTGGGAGGGGAAGCTGAAGGCGCGCCCTGCATCCTGGGCGCGCTAAAGGCACAGAAACGTGGTGCTGCTGCAGCAGCATCCCTCCCCCACCCGACCCACCACCCCCCCGCCAGTTTCCCCTCCCCCAGCCTAGCGTCCCCACTACCACCACCACCATCACCACCCTTCCCGCGCAGGGATAGACCAAGGCTTCCCGCAGACCCGCTGAGGAGCGCCTCCTGGCGGTCTAGCCAAAATCCTTAACTGCACGTAACCTGCTGGACCTCAGCACTCCTACAGGCATATGGCAAAACATCTACAGACACACACACACACACACACACACACACACATACGCCTGCACATACGCTCACGCAGAATTACAACGATGCCTAAGTTCAGAGTTAGATACGCAGGACCATACCTTGAATGAGCACACTCTTACTTGCTGACACACATTAAATTCAATCCAGCAAATACATCCTAAGGATCTACCGTGAGCTAGGAAATGTTGTAGATTCTGGGACAGGAAAAATGTACAAGATACAAGCCCTGCTCTGGAAGGAGTTCAGAGTCCCTGGGAAGGTAAAGACACATAGCTAGGTAGAGTACATGAGCTGGAGGCAGGAAGGGCTGCTCTAGAAAGTGCAATGGGTCTCAAAAGAGGAAAACACCATCCCATCTCAAAGAGGAGAACTGGGAAATTTCATGGGAGGAGTGTTGTATGAGGGGGACCTTTGAAAATTACTGCTGCTGCTTCTGATGATGATGATGATGGTGATGGTGGTGATAGCTAACATCTACTGAGCACCCACTATGTGCCAAACACTAGGATGAGCACTTTATTTGCATTATCTTATTTAATACCCACAACATGACTTGGGCATAGGCATTATCGCCTCCATTTTATAGATAAGAAAAGAGTCATTCATTTGCTCAAGGTCACACTTAGTACATAGTGGAGCCCAAGATGTGAACTGGCAGAGATGAGATTAAGAAGGTCCAAGGTTGTGGAAATAGCATGAACAGATGCTCTTGGAAAGAATATGTGTGGAGGTACAGCTGGCACAGAACCACATGCAAGGGGTGGGAAATGAATGGTGAGGCAGGCAGGTGCTAGACTGTGCAAGACTTGAAGGTCGGCACAAGGACTCTAGTTGGTTTAACGAGGCCGTAGGGAGCCACTGCAGGGTATGTTTGAATGAGAACATCTGCCCTTTAGGAAGATTAATCGGACAGCCATGTGGAGGATGGATGAAAGGTAGGAGAGGGATAGAGTTAGAGGTTATGCACAAATTCAGAATCTTGAGGCCCTGAACCAAGGCATTAGCAGCCGCAGAAGAGGGGTGTGTGGATGCAGGAAACAGCGTGAAGCTATAGTCTCTGGACTTCTCCCTCAGCACCCAATTATAACTTGCCAATTCCTTGTGTGGTTTTTTGGTCCGATGTCTACCTCCCTAGCTGACTGAATGCTGTAAGAAGAAATGCTGTGATCTCCTTATTCCCTGCCACAACCCTGGCACCCAGAACAATGCCTGGCAGATGGTAGATGCCCAGAAAATATTTATAGTGTGAATGAATGAATGGATGGATGGATGGATAAATGAAGAATTCACTGACTTTGGAGTTTTCATTGAGGCAGTTGGAAAAAGGCATGCTGGAGGAAAAGAGTTGAGTGGGAGAGGGAAGACTGAGTTGCATCTTTGGCTATATTCAATTTGAGAATATCCAGGAAAGAGTTAAGTGTGCAGGTTGGGGGAGAGAGCGATCTGAGGCTGAAGAAGGGCAGAAACCAATATAGGTAGGTGAGATTCCCAAGGAAGACAGTGAGGGAGGGGCAGTGGGAGAGGGAGGCAGCAAAAGAGAGAAAAGACCGTCTGAGAAGCAGGAGGATGACCACAGGAGTGCTGTGTCATGGAATTCAGGAGATTCAAGAGGAAGGCAGAAAAAAGTGGGTGGGAAGGAGGGCGGTAAGGGGTCTGCATGAGCATGTGATGCTACACAGGAATGGAGGAAGAGGAGAAGGGCTGTGAAAATGCTTCCGAGTCTGGTGACTAGGAGGCCTCTGGCAACTCTGACTAGGGCCGTTTTGGCAGCAGTGCAGGGGCTGCAGATCTCTGATCTCAGAGAGCCATTGGGTTTGGCAGGGTGGTGAAGTAGTGGTGACACCAGGTGGAGACCACTTGGTCAGGAAGTTAGCGGGCAGAGATCAGAAGGATGAGGTTCAGAGCCAGAGCTAGAGAAGGAAGGGGATATAAGAGATGAACAGAGAAGAGATTGAAGATGTAAGGAAGAAGGAGTGATGAATGGATCAAGAAGGAGGTGGAGAGAGAGAAAATCTGGAGCTCAGGCAGATGGATTGGCTAAGAGCAAAGGAGGGAGACCTCTTCCTTAGCAACTGGAAGGGGAGGTTGCAGGAGTTCCCACTAGCTGGCATTAATTGTTTTGATAATGATTACGGCCGTCATTTACTGAGCCCCCATCATATGACAAACTCATTCCATAGATTATTCCTAAGCCTTCGAAGTGGTGGTTATCATCCTCACTCTATAAAGAAAACCACCACTCAGAAAGGTTAAGTCATTTACTCACTACCACACAGCTAAAAAGGAGCAGATTCGGGCTCCAACTCAGATGTGCCTGACCCAAGAGCTCGTGAGCCTCCAACTGCACTGCACACCGCATGAAGTGGAAAGGGAATCACCTGCTGAGTGGAATGGGGTAAGAGGAGGTTGGGCCTTAAGAAATTGGTTAGGGGAGTCTCAACAGGGTGAAGACATTGCTTCACAGCTGAAAGGACCATGCTGGGAGTCGGCAGCAGGACTTTGGGGTGGACCCAAGAACTTCGGCTAAATAATTCCGGCAGGCTGGGAGTAGGAGGAATGATGGGAATGTAAGCATGCAGAAGACTCAGCCTTTGAGTAGATATCCTTTGCATGTGGGGGAGTCAGATGGTTATGTTTTCTGAATGAATGCAGGAAATAGAGGAGTCTAGAGAAAGAGGTGGTTTGGTGATAGAGAGGTGGCATGTTGAGTTTGAGCAGTGCCATGGGACATCCAGGGAGAAGTGTGCAAGAGGGAGGCAAGAGTATTTCTTGATTTCCTTTTGGCCTATTTCACCCCCGCTCTCCCCCCCCCCCCCACACACACACACTCATACACCCCAGAATGTAATTTGCACAAGGACAGCACTTCGTCTTTCTTGTTCACTGCTATATCCCCAGTGCTCAACACACTGCCTGACACATAGAGGCTCAACTAAAGGATGAATGAATGAAGGGGTCCAGTGCCCAGATAAGACATCTAGCCCCTGGAGAGGATGTGTTACCCTAGAGAAAGGTTAGAGACAGGGGCTAAGGTCAGAGTCCTGGAGAACATACTTTTGAAGAGACAAGAGGAAGGAAAGAAGCAGTAAAAGAAGGGAGGGGAGGAGGAGCCCTAGGAGAGGAGGGAGGGCAGGGGGAGGTGGAGGAGGGAAAAGAACTGAGTCACAGAAGCAAGGAAGGAGAGAGGTTTGAAGACACAGTGCGGTGGCCAGCAGTTCAAATGCTGCAGAACTGCTTCAACAGAAGCTCTGGGAAAAGGGCCCGGAAGATCATGGATCTGGTCCAGGAGAGAGACTTGCCAGAGAAGCAAGTTAGGGATGAGGCGGGAACTAAAGCCCAGGTGCCCCTGTGGACCAATTTGAAACATCTCAAATTAGAGTCCGTATCCTCTACCATCACCTGGCAGTTCCTTGAGCTGCATGTAAACACAGAAGAGGAACCCAAGAGTTCCTGAAATCATTCGATTATTAAAGTGTTCGTTTCCTGTTCTTAGAAATGCCGTCTCTTTACAATGTTTCAAGTCAAATGAAAACATCTTGATTGAGCAGAGCCGCCTTCAAACTGGGGATTCTGGGTCAGGGTGTGTTCCCCGGCATTTCCTGGAAATCCTGTTCCTTTTTGGCATATCCTCATAAACATGCAGTCAGCAAAAGCTGACATTAATGGGCATCTGCTACCCACCAGGCACCTGATGCGTGTCTTCTCTTCCCCGTCAAACACTAATTACAAGGGTAGCTTAATACCCCTTCGTTTTGCAGGAAACAAACTGAAGTTTTTCCAAGGAGCCACAGCCAATGAGTATGGGGGTGGGGGTGGGGGTGGGGGAGATTTTAAAACAGGTGTATCCAATACCAAAGTCCCTGGCAACTGTTTTCTACTTCATCATGACTTTCTCTCCTCAAAACATCCTATCAGGTGATCTGGTCACACAGACACCCTCAAATAAACTCTCAGGCCCCATTTTATGAAAAGATCTCAGGCCGCCGATATGTTTTCTCATTTTGAAAGAAATGAGGAAAATCCATCATCGACAAATAGCCAGGGACCTTGAACTCAACCTGGTTGCAATATCCGGCCTGACTCTTCTGACACCATCTCCTAGGATTTCTTCTACCTCCTAGCAAATCATAAAGACCCCCAAGGCTGTGGAATGAAAGGCCCCAGGGAGTAGGCCTGGCCTCAGATGACCATCAAGGCACATGACACTTGGGATAGCTCATGGATGGCCCCCTCTGCACCTGAAAAGGGATCTGTGGTGGCTTTGGATGTGAAAGCACCAGGGAAACTGAATGGCTAAAACAAAAAGGACATCTTCAAGAGTTAGAGCATCCAAGTTCAAACTCTCAGGGATGTGGGAAGAAGGAGGCCAAGGGGAGAGGGAGGCATTAGCCTCTCTACCCTTCCCCCTCCCACCACCATTGGAAGAGTTCCATTTTTATGTATTTTGCATAACGAGATTCTCATTAAGATTTTATTTGGAGAGACTCTTCCAAGGCAAAAAATAATAATAATAAAAAGATAATAAAAACTGAAGGTCCGTGACTTAGGGAAAGGAAGACTAACATAAGCTGAGTGCTTGGCACTTTTAAAGGCCCTGAGCGCCAAGAAGATTATCCTATCTCCAACCCCCTATGTATCTCAAAATAGAAATCAATATTAAGCTATAAAACACAAAACATACATGTATGGTGCAATAAAAATAACATATTTCTCCATTTGACTAGTTTCAGAAGCCTGGATGTGTTCAGCTAAAGCTGGCTGAAAAAAATAAATAAATAAAGCTGGCTGTTCTCATTTTTCCACCCACCTCTGAACTGCTGCAGCCCTGAGCACAAGCTCACTCCTTCTAGGGGTTGATCCAGTGGCCTGGGCTGGAATCCTCTCCAGTCTCCACAGTAGCCCTGAGAAAGGAGGCACTGCCATCTCCGTCTTGCAGAGGAGGAAACCTGCATGCAAGTTAGGGTGGCATTAGGAACCAGCTCTGCCTGTAGCCAAAGTCCCAGCTTTTTCCCACATTCCTGGCTTCCACAAATCAGAGCAATATGATCAGAAGCCATTTGGCAGCACATATGTGCCTGGCACAGAGCAAGTGCTCAAGGAATAGCCCCCTTTGGTCTCCTCTCCCCGCCGGGTACCAGACACTTGGTCTTGGCCTCAGACTGAGGCACAGGATGCCTGAACCAGGGTGAGGCTGCTCTCCATCTAACCCCACTGCCCTGCCTGGGCAGAGGCTTCTCCCATCTGACCCCCAACTCCTCTTCTGCAGGTCGCCACATCCCCCCCGAGCCAGGCCCGCCTGGAGCACTGCATGCAAATACAGCTGCTGGCTAGGACACACTAACTGAAGGTGTAGGCATGGACTTCGTCATGAAGCAGGCCCTTGGAGGTGAGGCCCTCGCCCTGCACCCCTCATGTGTTACCCAGTCCAGGCCCAGGTCGGAGGGGCCTCTGTGCACAGGCCCCGCCGCCTTAGCCCCAGGCTTGTCCCCCATGACCCCGCCCTCTTCCTCCCCAACCCATCCCTCGCAGGGGCCACCAAGGATATGGGGAAGATGCTGGGGGGAGAGGAGGAGAAGGACCCCGATGCACAGAAGAAGGAGGAGGAGCGGCAGGAGGCACTTCGGCAGCAGGAGGAGGAGCGCAAGGCCAAGCACGCGCGCATGGAGGCCGAGCGTGAGAAGGTCCGGCAGCAGATACGAGACAAGGTCAGTTCCGCCCTTCTGCCCACTCTAGAGCGTGGCCGTTAAAGGGATCCCCCCAACCCTAGCCTCGGGCTTTCTTGAATCTTAGCTCTCACCTTAGACCTGGTTCTCTCTGAGCCTCACTCTTATCAGAAAAAAATGTCTATCACAGGAACACCCGCCTCAAGGCCCCTTATGGGGATTAAATAAGATAATGCACATAGGAAGTGGCCCCAAATGTTTGCTGCTGCAAGTCCACCACCACGTACCGGAAACCCTGGAGACGAGACAAGTTTGGAATCCGGAATGTGGAGACTTGGGGAAAGTCCCGTTGTGTCCCAAGCTTACACTGTTACAGTGTCACTCCCAGTGGGTGTGAAACAGCCACCCTATGCCAAAGAGTTCAATCCTTGTTTGCTCACCTTGCCATAAATTAAAGCTATAAGTAGCCTTCCATCAGCTCAAGTCAAGTTTTGTCCCCAAAATTTGGCTGCAGGGAGAACTTCAGATCTTGGAGGATTTCAGAAGGGCAGAGAAATTATGTGAGCCAGTATTAATTTTAAAGGAAACCCCATGCTCCGTCTCTCTCTTACTGAACACCAACTGAAGACTGGCACAAACCCCAAGGATGGTATCCTTGGCTCCACTTTAGAGATAAGAGGCCTGAGGCTCAGGCAGTTCTCATGAGCTGCCCCAGCCTGTGTGCATGACCTTGAGACCCAGCTGTCTCCTTGCCCCATTCATGCTCTTCTCCACCCTCTCCCTCCCCAGTATGGGCTGAAGAAGAAGGAAGAGAAGGAGGCTGAAGAGAAGGCAGCCCTGGAGCAGCCGTGTGAGGGGAGCCTGACACGGCCCAAGAAGGCCATCCCAGCAGGCTGTGGGGACGAGGACGAGGAGGAGGAGGAGAGCATCCTGGACACGGTGCTCAAATACCTGCCCGGGCCACTGCAGGACATGTTCAAGAAGTAACTGGCCCTTCTGTCCCATCCCCACTCCACTTGTTACTTTTTTTTTTTCCAGGTCTTTCTTTTCTTTTCATTCAGTTAAGTCTCAGTTCTGAAGGGGAAAACCTCAGTTGGCCTCTGCCCCTCTTCCCTGGTCAGGGGCTTCTCCCCCTCAGCATTCCTTCACCCCCCCTTCATCCCAGGGTAGCCAGCTCCCACCTCACTCCAAAGCTGCTTGAAGAGGAGACAACAGCTTTTCTCCAGGAGGGTGCGTTGAATCTGGTGCAAGAGACACCGGTCACCCCTCCTCTGGAAGCCTAAGTTCTATGCTACCATGATAATCCCCATACATTCCTTCATGCTCCCCACTGCCAGGAGGACCACTGTCCCCAGCCAGCCAAAGTAATGATACATTCCAGCCCTGCCCAGCATGCTGACCTTTGGCCTCTAATCCCCAGTGGGGCCTCCAGGTCAGGGCAGGGGCGTTGAGTGGCCTGACTCTGAAGAAGGGAGTCAGGGTAAGCCTGCCCTGGGAGGGCCCACCCTGAGGCTGGTCTGTTCTCTTCTGGCTGGGCCTGGGTCTGGGCAGGAGGCTGGGGCTCTCCTTTCCACCCTCTAATGACACCTGGTCCAGGAGCACCCCTCCCCTATCCTGCACCCGAAGAGGCATAGCCCCTGCCAAGCCAGTCCCTCCAAATGGATCCTCTATGGACTTTAACTCATCTGTGGAGGGGCCCCAGGGTAGGGAAACCCATAGGTCCTCCCCAACTCCACTTAGGTCCTGGGACCCCACTGCCAGGCTGAGCCCAGCTTGCTCAGCCAAGGGGCTGCCCAGGCCCCCCCCCCCCCAGAAAACACTTGGAGCCATTGGGCAGTGATGGCCAATGCCATGGGACTCCCCCATTGGTGCAGCCAAGCTGCCCCCATTCTTATCCACCCCTCTTCTTTACCCTGTCCTGTTCATGTGCTTCCAGAGCCCCACAGTCCCCAAGAGGACCCTTCCTGGCCAAATCCCCGAGCTTTGGGGGAGAAGCCAGGTCCCACTTGACAGAAGGTATCTGTCCATTCATCTCACTGGCCAAGAACAAACTCTCCTCTGGGATGTGTGAGGCTGGAATTTGCTTTCCTCACTCCAAACTGTCAAGACCTCCTGCTCTGTCCACTGCTTGAGAACTGTGGGGCCATGGAGTAAATGAGAGAGAAAAGTGTGTGTTCAGGCATGAGTGTACATGGCAGAGGCTGCATCAGGAATTGTGTGTCCAGAGATTGTACAAATGAGACTATGGTTAGAGTGTCTTGAGATTTTGTATGTGTGTGTTAGTCATCATTGTTGTGTTAGAGACCATGTATGTTAGGCAGTCTTGCTTGAGGGGGTATGTATGAATTGAGATTGTCATGTGTGCATGCTAGCCGTCTCATGTGTGTTAGAGCTTGCATGTGTTAGCTTGTGCCTGTATTTGTTTTCAAAAATAGCATGTATGTCAAGAGTGATGGGAATGTGTTAGATGTTACAGAAGTACGTGTGTGAGAGAGTTGTCAGATAGGCTGAGACCGTTGAGTGCATGTGTGTGGCTCTGAAAAGCCAATTGGGTATAAGATGTGTGCTTAGGGAGAAGGAACATAGGTAAGATGACCCCTCTTGGCCCCCAAACCATTTCATAGGTGGCTACATCCAACAGGAGACCTTGTCCTTGGCCTCGAGTCCTCCCACCCTTGGGGGGTTCCTGCCTGAAGTCCTCAGAAGTCCACAAGGACAGACCCAGGCAGTGCCCCAAGAAGCCATGCAGGGCCCCCACCAGGGCCTCCTCCAAAAGCAGGGGCCAGGGAGGGGGCGACTTGCCTGCCCCAAAGCCCCTGCCCCATTGGCCCCAGTTTGCATTCTGCAGGTTTTCCATTTTAGTGAATTTATGCTTTTATTTCAGAGAGAGACACATGTCTTCTCTAACTGTTTCCAATAGTTAAAGCCATATCAGTTAGACTGCAATACTTTAAAGACGAGACAAAACAATCCATATGTTTAGGGAACCAGAAAAGTCCCCTGGTCTGTCCCCTCTCTAGGGAGCAGAGCCTCAGCAGCTCCAGCTCCCTGGACTTGCCCTTCTCCCCCACCCCCTCCTCTGTGCCCCTGTGTCCTGCCCCCCAGGGGGCCTGTGTCTGTGTCTGTGCCTGTGTCTGTGATGGGGAGCCACCTTGCACCCCTGTTGTCTGCTTGTCTGTTTCTGTCTGTTATCCTGGGCAGGATGGTCATTCTCAGGCCCCAGGGTTCTGGGGCAGAACAGGCAGGGCCTGGTCCTGGGGCCCCAGGCCTCCCCAGACCCTGTGTATAGGCCCCACCTGGACACAGGGGTGGACCCCAAGTGCTCAGAAAGGTCTCCCTCTTGACCGGGGCCCACAGACCTCAAAGGTGGTGCCAGGGCACAGAGAATGCCCAATGGGCAGCAGGGACAGAGGCCTAGGGATCTTCAGATGAGCAGGGGGACCCAGCCATGCAAGACATCCCAGGCAAGCCTGAGGAACCCCAGATCCTCAGAGGGCATCCCTCTTGGTCTCCGCAGCCCCTCTATACCCCCCAGAGTGGGCTCAGGGCTTTTCCTATATAAGAGTGCCTTCTGGGCTGGCTGGCTTAGTCTGGTGCACATCCTGGACTCCTCCAGACTCCTCCAGTCTGCTTCTGTGCAGCAGGACTGGAGGTCTTCCTGGAGGTGGGGACAGGAGGAGAATTTCTGCCTGGGGCATACCTGGCTCCAACCACTGCCAGGTGATCGCTTTGGGGTCCAGGGGAACATGAGGATCATCATTCCTGGCACAGACCTCACTGAGGAGAGAGACTAATATGTGACCTAGAGAGGATGTCACATGTCACACACTTAGAGGGCACAAAATATGTGTGAGGTGCTCTGTCAGGGAAGGGGGTTCACACGAAGTACTGGGGGCAGGAGGTATATCAGGCCCACCGATGGGAGGGGGAAGAGTGAGTCACACACAAACGGGGCAGTGTGCATGTGACACGCTTAGGAGTTGGGGGCAGGGAGGGAGCCACCCTAGAATTCAGCGAGTACACACACAGAAACAGCATACAAGAGAGATGGCCCCCAGCTAGAGAAACAGCAAAGAGCAGTCATTTCATGTGGGTGAAGAGAGAACTTCAGGGAAGTTGCTTGCCAGGGAAGGCCACTGTCATGCTCTGTGCCTGGGGGCTGACTGCCAGAGAGTAGGGAAGGATGTGGGATCTCCTGTGCTGGACACTGGCAATGGCCAGAATTTCCACGCATGTACATCCTCTGCTCTGGCTCCAGAAGTTCCTGAAAGGTGTCCTTAACTACAGAGGGGTCTCCTCTAAGGCAAGCAGGAGATCAAAAGACTCTCCCAACGAGACAGTGAGGGGG
Source organism: Phacochoerus africanus (assembly GCF_016906955.1). Taxonomy (NCBI): domain Eukaryota; kingdom Metazoa; phylum Chordata; class Mammalia; order Artiodactyla; family Suidae; genus Phacochoerus; species Phacochoerus africanus. The sequence goes on along the minus strand of NC_062547.1, from coordinate 81,832,196 downwards.
GAGGGCTCCAGAGAGAAGGAAGGGGAACAAGAGACAGAACAGAAGTATGTCAGTTCAGGCTCTTCTCAGGTGGAAGAGCTGGTGGGCAAAGAAGCCACCCCTTGGCTAGAGTAAGATGGGGCAGACCACTAGCCCCAAGAGCCCCCAACACTCAGCTGATAGGATTGCCCACCCCCCCACACCCCACCCAACTGCTCCATCCTCCTGGGGTCCCGCAATCCCTCGACTGCACAGGGGACTGAGGGGACGGAGACTGGCTTAGATGACAGGATGTCTCTTGAGCCTGAGGACATGCCTCCCCCCCTCCATGTCCCTCTTGCCCCCTTTTCCCACCTCCTTCACTGGGGAGAGAACAAGAGGTGCTCCTGCTCGCCCTCGGGTGGGGACGGAGGGCCTAGTGAGACCCAGGTGAGGATGACCATCCTGCTCGCACGGGGGGGATCCCTTTCCCACATCTGTGCTGTGTCCTTGTTGCTCTGCTTCCTTTAAATGTGTCAGTGCCTGGGGGGAGGGGAGGGGTGCCCCCCCGACCCCCCTGAACCTGACCAAAAGCCATGGCTGTTGCTCCCCCTTTGTATGATGCAGATGCTAAGATGTACCAAACCAACCATGACAACAAAGAAAAAACCTTGTACAGCACCTCTCGGTCTGTCTTCTGTCCGTCGGCACCACCAGGGCTACCAGCTGAGATGAGGCGGGAGGGCAATCCACAGAGCTCAAGAGACCCTCAGAAAACCTTCAGTTTTACCCTTGCTTCTGGCCAGGACACTCTGGTGGTGATCCCAGACCCAACCAAGAAAAGAGTCAGGGCTGGCCCCAGAGATCCAGGGCCACTCACCTGCCCTTTGAAACTAAATGACAACCCCCAGAGCTTGTGGTCTGGCCTGATTGTACACCCCACACCCCATCTCTGGCCACTTCCACCCCCCGCCCCCGCCACTACACTCCCCCCCACCCCAAGCTCTTTGGGTGGGGCTTCCTGGCACAGAGTCAACTTGCCTGGGTAGGCAAAGGTCTGTCACTGGTCATCCCACCCACATTGTTGGAGTTCCTGCCTCTGCCAGGCAGTGTTCAGGAGGCAGGAGACACAGAGAAAGGATTCCACTCAGCATTGCTCCTGGACACAGACACATCCCGGGCTTTGTTGAGGACTCAGGATCAGAGCACCCTCGGCTGCCCTCTGCCACCGCCCTGCCTTAAGCTATGCCTCTTCTTCTCTCTGCTTGGACAGGCACCTCCCATTCCCCACTCACAGATCTCCTAGCCTCTACCTCCTCCCCCCAACCCCCCACTCCACCTAAAACTTAGATTTAGCCATGTCACTCCCCGGCCCAAGACCCTTCAGTGGGCAGTTGAGGACAACCTCAAAATGGTAAAAATAGCCCTGTGTGATATGGCCCCAGCTGGCTAGATCAGACCCACACCCAACTCTGCAGCAAGCACCCCCAGTCCCCACAAATACCACGCTATTTTGTGTTTGCCCATTCTGTCCCCTCTGCCTGAAATGAAAGCTATCGTTTCCCTCCCTGGTATACCCCTAAATTCTCAAGATCCAGCTCCAAGGTCACCTTCTATGTGAAGTCCACCCTGACACAGCCCTGCCCCTCTGTCCACAGCAGACTTTGTTACTGAGTTCACACACCCCAGAGCATCATGGTTGAATGCTCAGACAGTGCTGGGTTTCTGGTGGGTTCTGTGGCCCAGCAGAGTGATCTTGAAGAAGCCACTTAACCCCCTGCCAGTATTTGCTTGCAAGTAAAATGGGATAATAAGACTTTCAGGGCTGCGAGCATTGAATGGGGTGCTGTCCACTCACTCTGAGCACCACACGCCATGTATTCAATGAATGACATGGTGCAAATTCTGCTCTAATTGAGGTTGTTGCACATCTTGCTCACTTGGGAGCTCTATAAGGACAGAGCTGGCTGATACCCCGAGGCCTCCCAGCAGTCACCCTAGAATCTAGCTTACAACGAATGGGCGCTCAGGAGCCCTAATGCTGATGATCTCCATCCCCTCCACTTGGTGGCCACAGTCACTTTGTTCTTAGCTCTCTGCATTTCCTGGGCAGTGCACAGAGAAGAAAACATGACCCCTCCCTCTTCTATGCCCTAACATCACCCCACTCCCCACCAGTCCTCCCAGATCTGCTCAGGAGCCTGGGCTTGTGCATTACAGGTTGTAGGTCCCCTAGACTCTTGGAGTCTGGGGAGCTCACTGTGCAGTGGGAGGCTGTGTTAGTTATCTATTGCTGCATAACACATAACCACGAACTTAGTGGCTTAAAACGGTACATATTTATTATCTCACAGTTTCTGTGGGCCAGATGGGCTGAGTCCTCTGCTTCAAGTTCTCTCACCAGGCTGCAGTCAAGGTGCAGGCCAGGGCTGTGGTCTCATCCTGAAGGTTCAGCCAGGCAAAGACCCCCTTCCAGGCTCACATGTTTGCTGGCAAGATTCAGTTCCTGTTGGATTGAGGGCCTCAGCTCCTGGCTGGCTGTTATCCAGAGGCAGTCCTCCATTCCTAGCCATGTGGGCCTCTCCATTAGGGCATCTCATAAGATAGCACCTTGTTTCATTGATGCGTGTAAGCCACAAAGGCAATAGAGAGCACTGGCTAGTAAGATAGAAGCCATAATGTTATGTAACCCAGTCCTGGAAGTGACATCCCATCGCCTTTGTCATAGTCTATTGGTTAGAAGTCATGGGCCCCACCTATAGTTACAGGGAAAGGAATACACAGGCTACAAATACTGGGACAGGAATCACTGGGGACATCTCAGAGTCTTACCCCAACAGAGACAACGCCCCCTTCACTACAAAGGAGCACGAGTTGAGCAGGGTCTCATTGGAGCCAGACCCCAGGCCTTTTCAGCCACAGGGGGTGGGAGAAGGGTCTTAGAGCAGGGCAGGGGGCAATGGTGGGCTCTCCCAGAGCTTCTGCCAGACTGAGGCCATTCCCAGAGCTGGGAACTAGGTTCCAAGGGCCTTCCGAGACTGCGGATGGGAGAAAAGGGGACACAAGGGCTTTGGGCTTCCCTGGGAGTCCATCTGTGTGCTCCAGCAGCAGCCCGGCCACTGTCCTCTCAAGGCCCAGGTCCCTCCTCAGTAAACAACCCAGTACCGGGCACTCAGGTATTTCTCCTCTGCCCCCCTTTTCTCTCCTTTACACTTAGTGGCACCCCAAAGCTCCCTGGTGGGACATGCCAGCATCCTCTCACTTTTGATCCTGAATGTCTTAATTCCCTCAGTTAAATAGTGCTTACTGAGCTCCTACCACTTGCAAGGCACTATACTAGGCACCACCGACACCAATCAACTGCTCTTTCTGTCTGGGAATCTATCCACTAATGGAAGAGACAGGCAGATAAATATACCAGCTACCCACTGCAACATGTACAGTGATACAGGCAGAACTGCGGCACTTGAGGAAGGCTCCCTGGAGGAGGTGACATCTGAGGTGAGTCTTAAATGAGGAGGAGCCAACCTGGTAGAGAAGAGCGGGACTCCAGGCAAAGGGGCTGGCATAGTCTGACACGGGTAGCGGGAGCCGGGGAGGTAGAGGTGGGGGGTGTCTGCAGGAACTTGAGTTCTTGGTGAAAAGTTGAGAGCCTGGGGACGTCAACTAGGGTGGGCTGTCACACAGTGGAGCTTGGGCTCTCCCTGTAGGCAATAAGGACCCACTGAAGGCCCTTGAGCAGAGTTGTGACATGATCAGACATGCATATTGAGGCAGATTGTCATAGCTGGGAGGAGGATGAACCGGGAACCTGGGGAAGAGCTGGTGCAATGTCACGGTCAGAGATGGGGAGGCCTGAGCTCAGGCAGTGATGAAGGAGAGGGGAGAAGTAAGCAGATCAGAGGGCCATAGAGGAGGAGAGATTGGCAGGACTTGAGAAGTGGATGTGAGGGGCACAGAGAAGGGAGGGGTGTAGGTTAATGCCTCCATCTGTGTCTTAGGTGGTTCCATTCTTCAAGATCTGCGATGTTGGTAAGAGACAAGTTTGGAGGAAGATAATGGGTTTGGCTTGGAGCTTCTGGGTTTGAGGTGCCTGGGGAGAGTCCAGTAGGGAGTCTTGAGTGCAGGAGAAGCACAATCCATGTGTGCAGGGTGCCTGTCCTCAAATAGTGATGTGATGACCATTTACTTCACCACGGGGATCAAAGCACAGGGAACCAAGAAACCTAGACTGGGAAGAGGATTTAGAGTCAAAGCCATCCTCCCATGCAGCTCAGGGTCCCTCCTGGGCCATCTTTGGTAGAGGGCACTCTGCTCGTGATCCCTGCAGGGCGGGAGAGTGCCTTACAGTAGTACAGGCCTTTTCTTTCTCCTAAACGGAAAGCTGCCAGGAGGCAGGGGGTTAATGAAGCCTCCTCCGGCATCCCTTTAATTGACTGCAAAACCCTGCTTCCAGACCACTCACTTAGCACTTGTAATTAATTGGGGCCTCTTGCCTGATCTGAGAGATGATTCAATACCCCCCAAGGACAATGTTTTCTCCGCCGGGATCCTCCAGCTGGAGCCATCTCTGCACACTGGACCCTTCATGAACACTACCCTGGCTGTGAAGGCCGACTCCTGGGTGATCTCAGGCAGGGCATTTCCCCAGTCTGGGCACAGAGTTGAGTGGTTCAGGCACATGGTACAGGTTGAGTGGGTTGGGCCAGGGCTGATACTAACCTCTCTTTGGACCCCAGGCCTAGGGCATCTACCCCATCCTAGGGTGGGCTCAGTGGTCTGCACCTCCCGGCCACATGAATTCCCCACTGCTCTCCTAGTGAGAGACACTTGGCATGACCTTGTCTACAAGAGGGTCAGGACAGCCCATCTTAAAGTACATGGGGCAGGGGGACAGAGCTTCCACTTACTAAACCCCTCCACTGTATGTCCTCCACAGAGCTAAGTGCTTTAAAAGCACCATCTCTGCTCATCCTAACAGGACTCTCAGTGGTCAGGATTATGCCTGATTTACCCATGAGAACACCGAGGCTTAGAAGTAGAGGCTTATCATGGGAATGAGCTCAGGCTTTGGTTTTCAAACAAACCTGGCTTTGAATCCTGATTTTTTCTGTCCTATCTTGGGCAGATGACTCGGTTTCTCTGAACTTTTGTTTCCATATCTTTTCTTTCTTTCTTTTTTTTTTTTTTGGCCACAGCATGCAGCAGATTGATGTGGGATCTCAGTTCCCAGACCAGGGATTGAACCTCAGCCACAACAGTGAAAGCAGCAAATCCTAACCACTAGACCACCAGGGGACTCCCTGGTTTCCTTATCTTAAAAAAAAAATGATGAGTATAATAATGTTTAACTCCACTACCACCATCAGGGTCTCTGAGGGAATTAAATAAAATAAAGGCTATAGATGCCCTAGCACAGTGCCTGGCACACAGCAGGTACTTTAAAAGTGACAGCCATTACTACAAAATGCTACTATCACAGACTGATGAAGACAAGTAAGAAGAGGTGGAGAGGAAAAGAGGGAAAACATGTCAAAAGGAGAATTTATTTCCATAAAAGTTCTCAAGTCATTCAAATAGCAAATTGGGAAACCCAGATTGATTGCTTAATTGATGATTACTTTTTAGGGCTGCGTCTGCAGCACATGGAGGTTCACAGGCTAGGGGTCCAATTGGAGCTGTGGCTGCCAGCCTACGCCACAGCCACAGCAATGCAGGATCCAAGCCGCATCTGCGACCTACACCACAGCTCACCACAATGCCGGATCCTTAACCCACTGAGCGAGGCCAGGGATTGAACCCTCATTCTCTAGCTGGATGGACTCTAGCTGGATTTGTTTCCACTGAGCCATGACAGGAATTCCAGAAGCCTAGATTTTCACTGTCATCCAACATAAGCTGAGCGGTCAGGGTAAGAAGTGAGAAGGGGGTCAGATGGGAGTAACTCTTTTCTAGGAAGCTCTCTTCAACTCAAAAGAAACTTAGCAATGTGTATTAGTTATTCATCACTGTATAACAAATTACCCCAAAACTTGGTGCCTGAAAGCAACAACCATTTCTTTTCTCCCAACAGTTGCTGTGGGTTTGGGAGTTCTGGAGTAGCTTGACCAGGTACTTTGGGTTGGGGCCTGTCATAAATTTACAATCCAGATGTCGAGCTGGGGCTGCAGTCTCATCTGCAGGCTTGACTGGAGCTGGAGGATTCACCTCCCAGACAGCTCACTCACATGGCTGGCAAGCCAGTGCTGGCTGCTGGCAGGAGGCTCCCTTTCCAGCAGGGCCTCTCCTGAGGGTTTCTTGAGTGTCCTCACAATATGACAGCTAGCCTCCTCCATAGTTAGTGATCCATGAGAGCCAGGTGGAAGCTGCCACATCTTTCATGACCTAGCCTCAGTTGTCACCCACCATCACTCTGCAAGAACCCTGTTGGTCACAGAAACTAGCTCTGATCCAGAGTGGGAGGATACTTCACAGGACATGAGCATCAGGAGGAAATATTTGGGGAGTCTGGGGGGTATCTTGGAGGCTGCCTCATTCACAGTGCATAACCTCAGCCCACCCTCAGCCCCTGGTCAACAAACAGCCCTGCATTCACCCACCCATTCTGCAAACTCTTCCCAAGGACCTCACCATGGCCAAACCCTGCGCTAGGCATTGCCTTTCCGACATGAATCTGACAAGGTCATGGGAGTCCAGATACGCACACCAACAGCAAAGCCTGGTGAGCAAACATTTGGATATTCCCCATCAGTCCTGGTTTCAAGCCTGGCTTGTCAGGCTGAATCCATTTGACCTTAAGCACATTATTTTCCTTCTCAGGGCCTTCATACAAAAGGATAATAATATCTACAACTACCCAGTAGTTGCAGCAAATGTGTTAAAGTGCCCGGCACATAGCAAGTTCTCAATAAATGACAGCTAAAACTATCAATATTATTACTCTAAATAAATGGAGACTGCACTCCCCAATCCAGGCAGCTGCCCCATCTAGGCTTCCCCTGCCCCTGCCCAAAAGAAGATCGGGCTCTTGGACCCCAAGGCTGCCCTCTGGGTCCTGTCTGTCACCTCTTCCCAAAGGCCTAGCTGAGCCCCACCGTGGCTCCAACAGCCAGAGGCTCCCTGGCTGCCAGCCCTAATCAAAAGCTCCAGCCGAGACCTCAAATTGATTTGCCATCGTTTAGCTGGGAAGTGAGAGCTCTTCTTGACTCACGGCCAAGATCCATTCTGTGATAGCAAAGTAATCACCTCCGTGGCGGGTGTCCGGAGACTGTGATAAAGATCTAGGACAAAAAGTCTCCATCCTACCACCCAGAATCCGAGCCTCACTGCGCCTCACCTCTGGTTCCCATCCCTCCTACTGCCTGTGTGCAGCCCACAGTGTCTGTCCTCACAGCCCCACCCCCCACCCCCATGCCCCACGCCCCTCCCCAGTCCTCCAAGTGCACGTGCACCCGCGCGCGCGCGCGCGCGCACACACACACACACACGCACACACGCTATGTGTGGCCTAATGCATTGAGTGGCATTGCAGACAGGGGGACTATCTGGGGATCCTTAAAACATACTGATGCCCGGTTCAAGCCTCCAGACATTCTGATTCAGTTGGTGAGGGAAACACACAGGGCACTGGGATTCTTATCTGTTCTCCTAGTGGTTCTAATGGGCAGAGAGTTGGGGAGCTGCTAGTCTAATGCCCACAGCAGTGGCTTCACCTGGATGCACGTCCCTCCACATTCATTTAGTCACTCAACACTTGTTTCAGGAGCACCAACTATGTGCGAGGCACTGTTCTAGGAGCTGGAGAGACCACCCAGAACCAAGTTATTGCCCTCATGGAGCCAACATTCTGGTCAAAGGAGGCAGACCAGAAACTAAAGAATAAGACAAATATATAATATGCTATGAGAATAAGTACTTGAAAAGTCACATGTGGCCAAAGTTACCTTTGTTTGACACCTGAGTCATCCACAGTCCAGCTTTTCACAGCTGCCCTGTCTCTGGTTGACCGGCTTCTGAGCCTCAGCCAGAGCCTTACTGAGTCTTCACCTCAGTTATACGGTGACCCCCAACTATCACAATGACTCCAACCCTGGCCACATATTAAGCCCTGACACCAGGAGAGGGGAAGACTTTGGGGTTTTTTTGGGGGGGGGGTTTTTTTTTTTTTGGTTTCTTATAAAGGCTGCGCTCATGACACATGAACGTTCCCAGGCCAGGGACTCAATCCAAATTGCAGCTGTAACACTCACCACAACTGCTGCAACACTGGATCCTTTTAACAGGAGCGGGAAAGTTTTAACCCCAAGGACAGAAAAGCCCTAAGTCTTGGTAATCCCTAGCCATTTGCTCAGGTCCCCAATGCTCCCATGAACCCAGCACCTCCTGTGGAAAATCAAGCCTCTCCAGCCCTACCGCAGATCCCAAACTTAGTTCTACTCTCCGAAACTTTCCCTATAGAAAACCTACCAGGTTTTCTAAGGATTCTTACTACTAGTATCTAGAGGCACAAGAAAACAGATGGATTAAACAGATGGGAAAGGCCCCCAAGTGGTAAGGTTGTTGATGCTAGAAGGTTCCTTGGAGAGCACTCCACTTCATCCCCTCATTTTTCAGCCAAGCCCAGAGAGCTTACTAACTTGCTCAAGGTCACACAGCGAAGAACCAGATGGAAATCCAGGCATCCTCTCAATCCAGTGCTCTCTCTGCCACCCTATCCTGCCTCCATAAGAGAGTATAGGGAGTGTTACCCATCTGGTAAAACAGCTCCCAGAATTTCCTTTGGGAACCCACTCTTCCTCTGTTCTCTACCCAGGATTTGGGTCAAATCCAACCCACTCCACACCAAGTATTCCCCCAGCGCTGTGATCAGTTGGGAGCTAGATTCAGGAGCCAAGCGAGGCAAGGCGGGGCAGTGAGGTTTGCTGAGACCTGGAAGCTTCTCTGGTACCCTTGAACCTGGGGACTAGGGGGTGGGAGTGGCAACTGCCATGTTGTCATCTCTTGTGGGCTGAGGACTAAGCCAACCTGCGACAGAGAGGAGATTTGAGAGATGAAGAGAAATGGAGTTGCAAGGACATCCTCTGACCCTCAACTACATGGTAACTAGAGGAATTCCTACCTGCGTTTTTTGGGGAGTTTTGTTTGTTTTTTTCATTTTCGGCCACTCCAAAGCATACGGAGTTCCCGGACCAGGAATCAGATCCGAGCCACAGCTGCAACCTATCTGTATCTGCGGCAACAGTGGATTCTTTAACCTACCATGACAGGCTGCTAGGGATCAAACCTGTGTCCCCATGCTGCAGAGACACCACCAATCCTGTTGCACCACAGCAGGAACTCCTACCTGTGGTTCCTTTTTAGTTTCATAAGTCAATAAATACCCTTTGTGCTTAAAATCAGTTTGGGTTGGGTTTCTATCACTTGCAGACCTGACACTGCAGACAGGAACCCCTTTCTGGCTCTCCCAGAAACTCTCTTACCTGCATCAAATCACCTGCTCTCTGACCCCCACCTACCATTTGCTCTCGATCTCACCCACTCTGAGAGTTTCACAGAGCATAGTCCCTAAACACACAAGGTCCTGCTTCTCTGTTCCTCCACATCGTGATGGACAGAACAATGTCCCCCTTTCAAGGATGTCCATGTCCCAATCTCTGGATCCTGTGACTCTGTTGTTACTATACACAGTAAAGAGGAAGTAAGCCTAGATGAAATTAAGATGCTAATCATTTTACCTTAAAATGGGAGGTAATCCTGGATTATTCAGTTGGTCTCAATGCAATCACCAAGTTCCTTAAAGAAGAGGGAGGCAGAAGGGAGAACCAGAGAGATGGCAGCATGAGTAGAACTCAGCCCAATGTTCTCGACTTTGAAGGTGAAGAAAGTGTCCAGGATCCAAGGAGAGAAGAAAAGTTCCCAGAACCTGGAAAAGGCAAGGAAATGGATTCTCCTCTAGAGCTTTGGGAAGGAACCAGCCCTGTCCACACTTTGACATTAGCCCAGTAAGATTGAGCCCCACTGGATATCTGATCTCCAGAATTGTAGGAGAATTTATGTGTGTTGTTTAAGCCACTAAGTTTGGGGTGATTTGTTACAACAGTGATAGGAAACTAATGCATACATCAAAGGACCCTGATGTTGCATTTGGGAAACTGGTTGATATTTCATTTCTTCCTGCACCTCTGGTTGATCATTTACCGTTCGCCATCTAAGTCACTGGATGCCACGAATAGCAAGACCGACCAGACACTTAACCCTGCCCTTCCGGGCTCCCCAGCCAACTGGGGGCAGGGGACAGATAAGCAGTCAGCTCTGATGGACGGTGCCAAGTGCCATGATTCAGAAGGGTGTGGGATGCTTTGAGAACCCATAGCAGAGGCACCAAACCCGCCCAAGGCAGGGAGAAGGGACATGTTCAGGAAGCATTTCCTGGAGGAGTCAAAAACTAAGCTTATAACCTAAAGCAGGGAAAGGCATTCCCAGGAGATGGAACTGCATGAGCAAAGGCTCAGAGTGTGAGAGAATGTGGCACCTCATAAGCCGGATGCCAGGAACAGCAACATGCAAAGGGTTGGAGGGGTATGGAGGCAGAGGCTGCAGCAGAGACAGAGCTGTTTAGAGCTCAGAAGGCCAGGATGGGCATGGACTTCATTCACAGGTGTGGGAGCCATTAAGAATTTTAAGCAGGAGAGAGATATGGACAGGTAGCATAGAGGATCAACCAGCAGCTTAGAGACCAATGTGGAGACTCCAGGAAAAAAGGAAGGGTGTGTGAAATAGGGCACAGCGGAGGGGAAGAGAATGGAGAAGGAGATACTGGAGAGCTAATGAAGCATTGGAACAGGCTAGGTGTGGCTTGCCCATGGCAGGTCTGGGAAGGAACAGAGATGGGAACGACTGCATTTCCTGGTCTGCTCTAGTGGGCAGAAAGTGGCATCCCTTCTCTGAGATGGCAGCGCCACTGAGGCGGAGCAGGCTTGAGGCAGGGGATGAGAAGAGGTAGAGTCGGGAGTTCCCATTGTGGGTCATCAGTAACAAGCCTGACTAGTACCCGTGAGGGTGTGGGTTCAAACCCTGGCCTCACTCAGTGGGTTAAGGATCCGGCATTGCTGCAAGCTGCAGTGTAGCTCGAAGATACGACTGGGATCCTTTTTTGCTGTGGCCATGGCTGGCAGCTGCAGCTCTGATTCGATCCCTAGCCTGGGAACTTCCATATGCCGTGGGTGTGACCCTAAAAAGCAAAAAAAAAAAAAAAAGAAGAAGAAGAAGAAGAAGAGGTAGAGTCAGTGGAACCTGGAAGCAGCCCCAGGAGATGTTTAGGAGGCAGCTGCTCAGCAGACCGTCTGAGCTCGAGGGAGGCAGCTGAGTCATCAAAGATGAGCTTCAAGGCTCTACCAGCGGACTGGCCGGGGGATAGTGGGAAGGAAGAAGAGGAGACGCCTGGGCAACACAGTCACTTAACAGCCTTCTCTACAATATGGAAGCAGGAAGCCGCCTCAAGACTACAAAGAGAATTGGCAGGATACTCAGAGACAGAAGGGACAGGGACCGAGGGTCCAGTAGACACCATAGCCCCCAGCCCAGCCACCATGATAGCCAAGGAGCACCCCCACCCTGCGCAGGATGGCAGTGTACTTTGGAGAGGCCTAGAGACCAGCTCAGAGGCCAATCCACCTCCCTGCCCGCATCCAAGGAGGCCCAGGACACCATCCCCTGCTGCCAAGGAAGTGCTGGTACCATGGTGACAGGTTTATAGGCTGGAGAACTCCCAACCTCAGCCTTCCCCTCATATAATAAGAAGGGGTTCTCTGGTCCAGACAGAGCAGAGCCATCCCCACCCCACCTCCCACAACTCCCACAGTTGTTTTCTCCCTTCCCCGGCCAAATTCACCATCCTAAAGAGCATTTAATAACTGGCTGCCAAGTCCCCTGGGGACAGACTAATGAGGCTGCCTCTACTTCCTCCAGGGCCTGGGGCTCTGAGCCCAGCCCCTCCCCGCCTACTCCCACCCTCCTGTCAAACCTCCCACTCTTTCCCACTGAAGCGCTCAGGCCTGGGGGCCTCCATCTGGGCCCCAAATTGTCAGGCTTTAGATGAGAAAGAGGGCTCCAGACTCCTGGAGAGACGATAAGATGAGGGAACGGCCTGGGGCAGGGGATTCTGAGGCCAGAAAGCCCCCGCCTGTGCCTCATATTTGAGTGTTCTCAGATCATTTGCTGAGCGGCTGCAAGAAACAGGCAGCACAGCCCACCCGCTGCATTTCTGGGAGGCATCAGGCTGCAAATGGGTCTCTGGTCCCCAGCACAAAGAACCGGGGCTCGGATGTTAATCGGATGTCTCTGCCTCCCAGTGTGTGACCTTGGGAGAAGCCTCCTCACTTCTTGGAGCCTTGGATCTCTGGTACCTAAAATGGGGACAATGATAACTTCCCGCAGGACGGATGAAAGGAGGTCATGTATGTAAAAGCACTTGACACAGGGCCTGGGGCCCAGAATGTTCACAACAAATTATATGCCAGAATGTTTCAAATTGCACTCCTTGGCAAGGTGAGGTATCCAATCAGGATGTGGCTGTTGCCCTGGAAACACAGGTTTCTCTGTAAAAGGGTCAGTGGATACCATGGGGACTAGCTCCCCTCTCTGTCTTTCTCTAGGCTAGTTCTTTCCCTCCAAGGATTGGTATTAATTCAGAAAACGCTTTTTCCTTCTCTTGCTTAATCATTATGAATCCCTGGAGGGCTTCCTCAGGAGGGGCTTGATGATTGAGCCCATGGATCATGGAAGCTCAGATCCTTCCATTAAACCTCCTTAGTCCACACTGCAACCTGGAAAGTGTGGGGAGGAAATAGGATGCTACCCACCACCCCAGCCACAGGGCTGACAGTGACTGCACCGGCACACCAGCAGGGGCTGTGGTACCCCAACCTGTGCTGCTGCCTGGGCCACATTACCTTCTGTAAAGGACGGCATGAGGGTTTTCCTGATCACCTGACTTCCCTCAGCCCTGGGTCATAGGAGACCAATGGGCAGGTCTGTCTCCACAGACCACTTTGTGGGCTACCCACCTCTGGGGTTCTATGAGGAATACCCCAGAAGACCTTGTTCATCCCTGCATCCCTATCCACTAATCAGAGCGCTTTTATACCAGACAGAAGCTTCCACACATAGGCTGACTGCCAAGAAAAACTCACAAATACTCCCTCCCATTTATCTAGCCATCTTCCCCCCACACCTGCTTGGCCCTGGCATTCACTGAGTGTCCCCAGGATAAACTGAGGACGGGGAACTCTATTGCCCCTGGGGGCCCACTATGTACATAAGAAAGATGGTGACATGGAGGCTTCAGTTAATGGAGAATCGGTCCCTCTGGGTGGCTAGCATCTCTCTACAGTATTGGAAATACGTGCTAAATACATCCTTAGGTGATCAAAGCAAAGGCAGAACCTATTATAAATGAAAAGGGGTCAAAGGAATGTCTATTCTTATTTGTTTGTATTCCCCAAACAAAACTGGAAGGATACACAAGGATCTAATATAAGAGTTTATTTGTGGTGAGGGGTTGAGAAGAGGGTGGATGGCAACGGGCGTGGGAGTTTAGACTTTTCATTCTGTTCTGTTTTGCATTGTTTTGATTTCTGAACTCTAAGAATCATTTCTCTGTTTAAAATAAACAAATTGAAAAATGTTAACTAGCAAAAGAGGAAAGCCCCATTCGTGTCCAGCTGACTGTGGCCATGCAAAGATGTGGGCATTGCATTCCTGGAGTTTGCAGTTACTCAGAAAAAAAAACAGAACACAGGAGTTTAACATGAAATGCCCCATTTAAAAAAATTAATTAATTAATTTTGCTTTTTAGGGCATCTGGAAGTTCCTAGGCTAGGGGTCTAATCAGAGCTACAGCTGCTGGCCTACACCATAGCCACAGCAACACAGGATCCAAGCCACATCTGCAACCTATACCACAGCTCACAGCAATGCCAGATCCTTAACTCACTGAGCAAGGCCAGGGATTGAACCCAAAACCTCTTGGATCCTAGTCAGGTTCATTAACCACTGAGCCACGAAGGGAACTCCAAAATGCCCCCTTTTTAAATGTTTGTAATTATTGTTTCATTAAAATCACTGAAGTTGGGGTTCATCTTACAACTAATGGCATGTCAGAGTTTGTGGGCATTTTTTTCCCTAATGGTACATAAAATGGAGGCATACATTGCAATCAGTCTCAGTTCATTTGATGAAATAATACAAAAGTGGTGATGTAAAGAGATGTTTGTTCTCCAGTGGCCCAGTGGGTTGAGAATCCAGCATTGCTGGAGTTCCCATTGTGGCTCAGTGGGTTGAGAACCTGACACAGTGTCCATAGGATATGGATTCAGTCTCTGGCCTCACACAGTGGGTTAAGGATCTGGCATTGCTGCAAGCTGCGGCATAGGTTGCAGTTGCCACTCAGATCTGGAGTTGCTGCAGCTGCAGCTATAATTTGACCCCTAGCCTGGGAACTTGCATATGCCACAGGTGCAGCCATAAAAAGGCCCTTTTGCCCCAACTCAGGACAAAACACCTACAGAACTCACTCCAGGGTCAGCAGAGTCTTCGGTTGGCAAAGCATGATAGCTCGACGTCCCTCTCTGCTCAGTCCTGCTTCTTTCCCTTCCCTTCCACAGGTGTTGATTCTAAGAATAATTTTTAATAAATATCCTGTACACTAAATTCTGACACAGAAGCTTCTTTTTGAGAACCCAACCCGTTACATACAGTTGGTACCAAAAGTGGGTCAGGAAAGCAGACACTGGGATGAGAGTTTGGAGACAATCACCTGCTGCCCAGCTGGCAGTGCACCTTCCCCCTTCACAGATAGCCTCTGGCATGAGTCACCCATTAGGATGGCAGCCTGGGAAAGAATTCATCAACTGGTGAGATGCATTTGAGAAAGAAGGTGAAAGAACAACTATAAGAACAATTGAATTGGGTGGCTATTGATAAACCCAATTGATCTGGGAAAAGATAACAAAAAGCAGAGTGTGGTTAATTGGCAATTAAAGGCTAAATGGGAAAGCCAGAGGCCCTTCTGTAGGCACTTAGGGAGGTTGTCATCTCCCTCTGCAGAGGGCAGAGAAAGCAAAAACTCATCCCAGGCTCTTGAAGAAGGTTCCATTCCAGCCAAGGTAGGTCTGCTATGCCATGGTTGGGACTCCAGTTAAGAAAGAGTGGATCGCTGACACATGAGGTGGGAACATCTGGATTGCCTGTCCAGATCCCCTTGAACCTTCTGAGCCTGCAGAGGGCCTGCCTGACCTGCTGGGGCCTAGCACTGCCTCTCCACTTGCAGACCACAGAGGCCGTGTCTGAACTCAGGATCTGGAGCAATAACTGGGGTTCAATTGCAGCAGAAATCAGCTATGGATATGTTGGGCCTGATCAGGAGAGACAGAGGTTAAGTCCCAAGGGAGTGGCAGCCCGTGGTGAACATGGGACTGGATTTGGACAGAGAGTGTTCAATCAGGAGGCCCAGATCATACGGTTGGATAATGGGAGTTTTTAACAATTTGGGAGCATTCTCTCAGGATGCAGGATTTAATACCCTCACGCGTACCCCAGGAGATGACTCAAACTCACTACCGAGCTGGCTCCTAGAAACACGGGAAAAGCAGTGGCCCAGGTGAAGTCAGAAGCGCCACGACAGATGGGGGAAGAAGGAATTAACAGGCTCAGAGAAGTGGGCACACCGGGGGAGATGTACGGTAAGACTGGAAACCACCGCCCCCTGCCGCAGAGGCCCATGTTACCCACGGTACCCAGAAGACAGACAGCTCAGCCAGGCTGTGAGGAGTGTGCTGGCTAGCAGGTTCTCTGCATCACTTGGAAGTTCAGTGATGGCTCTTCCCTGTAGGCTGGGGCTGGTAGGAGATACTGTTACAGAACTGGGCTGGTTCACAGCAATGGGGATGATGGGAACATGAAACACAGAAGCCATCCAAAGGCAGAAGGGCAATTTTGTGATGAATGGTAAGGTGGAGGGGCAGACAACGAGCCTGGCCTACAGAGAGTTATGGTTACTAGCACACAGCATCCTCAGGACAACAGAGATGGGCTGCCAACAAGGGCACTACTCTATCTGCAAAATCAAATAAAATCAAGGATGGAGTTCCCTGTGGCTCAGCAGGTTAAGAACCTGGCATTGTCACTGCTGCAGCTTGGGGGGCTGCTGTGATACAGGTTTGATTCCTGGCCCAAGAACTTCTGCATGCCTGCAGGCACAACCAAAAAGAAAAAGAAAAGAAAAATAAAATCAAGGATGGGTGGAGGAGACTGACAATAGTTTTTGTTTGTTTGGTTGGTTTTTGCTTTTTATGGCTTCACCTGCAGGATATGGAAGCTCCCAGGCTAGGGGTCGAATCTGAGCTGCAGCTGCTGGCCTACACCACACACAGCTCATGGCAACACTGGATTCTTAACCCACTGAGCAAGGCCAGGAATCAAGCCCACATCCTCATGGATACTAGTCAGGTTCATAACCCACTAAGCAATAATGGGAACTCCTGAAGGGTGGTAATTCTTATCTTCCCTCCATGTAACTCATTGGTCTGGCCCCCATGGAAACCACAGATGACCAGAAATGCAACAAGTGGCAACCCCAATTGCAGGTGCATTGCCAGCTATGATACAGCTGCTAGAGCAGATTAACACAAACACAGGTACATGTTATGAAGCCATTTGTTTGCTAAATGTATTCTCTTGGTCCCAATCAAGAAAGAGAATCAAAAAGGGTACACGTTCACAGGGAACAAATGACAGTATACAGTCACCACTTTCACCAAGGCTCTATCATGGTGGTCCTCGATCAGGACCATTCAGACGGGTGGCAGGATGTCACTTTGATCCATTACACTAACCACACATCCATTACACTGACCACATCATGCTGATCTGGCTGATGAACAAGAAGTATTGTTGTTCTTATTGTTCTTACTGGAGGCCAGAGGGTAAGAGGGAAAACTAATAAAGATCCAGGAGCTCACCACCTCAGTGCTATTTCTGGAAACCCAATGGTCTGGTAAATACTGAGACATACCTCCAAAGTAAGGACAAATTGTGTCATCTTTCATCTCCGTCACGGAGAAGAAAACACATCACCTGATGGGTGGGCCTGGAAATGACATATTCTATACCTGGGAGTACTGCTCCAACCCCATATGCCAGGTGACATGAAGAGCTCCACTTGGGGATGTCACTTGGATTACCTAAGCTGGGTGGTAACTGGTGATAAAGCTGAGTCCCACCCACGGGGTGGGGGAGGGCGGACGTTCAGCCTCAATTTCCTCAGCTCCAACATGAGACCTAGAAGGATGCAGCTCCGTCAGTCTTGTGGAGCTTCAAGGTTGGCACATTTGCATGGCTCCTGGCAGGCAGACACCTCTCTGCGAATGCAGCCATTACTATTCAGGAGCCATGGAGCTAATTAGCTTCGCTGCGGATGCAACAGGAATTCGCGGTCGGCGACTGGCCCGAGGAGGGGAGGAGAGGCTAGAATATCTCATTTTGACAAATGGCTTTTGTTTACCCACGACTGACAAACAAACGCTCCACGACATGTGGCTAATCACCTAAAAATAACAGCACATATGTTCCCTCTGAGGAGTGTTCCTTGCTAACAAGCACGGGGGCTGTGGGGCGCTGGGGAGGGGTGAGGTTCTGTGTGCCTCTCCCAGCACCCCTATATCCCTGCAAGAGCACCCCAGGAGGCTCTGGACACACATCTTCCAACTCCCCGCATCCAGCCTGCCACCCAGCTGCATCAGTCCCAACGAGCCAGCCTTCCCTCCATGGACCCAGCCTTGGCCCCCAGCTGCTCTCCCAGGTCAGGCCTCAACACTTCCAGCCAGGGCTGAACCCTAGTCTCCTCACTGTCCTCCCAGCCACACCCTGTCTTGCTCTGTCCTGCCCCCTTAACTCACAGATCTGACTACCCAGCACCTCTGAGGCCCTGCCGACCTCACTTTCCCTGAAGTGATGGCCTAGCCAACAGCGCTCAAACCTTCCCAGTACCCTGAGCCCACCCCAAACTCTCAAGCCTCCAGGCTTTTGCAGGTGCCTGAAGGAGGGCCGCTTCCATTTACACCAATGCCTCAGTGCTTTCAGCCAAGATTATGGCCTTGAATGACGTCTATGCCCATGACAAATAAATGTGGTCTTCTCCCAAACTCCAGGCCCAAGTGTCCGATCACTTACTGGATGTCTTATCTTGGTTGTCAAGGAGGCTTCTCAGGAGTTCCTGTCGTGGCCCACTGGAAACGAATCCAACTAGGAACCACAAGGTTTCAGGTTCAATCCCTGGCCTCACTCAGTGGGTTAAGGATCTGGCATTGCCATGAGCTGTGGTGTAGATTGCAGACATGGGTCGGGTCCTGTATTGCTGTGGCTGTGGCGTAGGCCAGCAGCTGTAGATCCTATTGGACCCCTAGCCTGGGAACTTCCATATGCTGTGGGTGCAGCCCTAAAAAGCAAAAAAAAAAAAAAAAAAAACCCAAAAAACCAAAAAACTGGTCACGTCCTAGGAGTTCTCTTGTGATACACTGGGTAACTGCAGCAGCTCAGGTCACTGCCATGGCACGGGTTTGATTCCTGGCCCAGGAATTTCCATATGCCATGGACAAGGCCAAAAAAGAAAATTGATAAAAAAATGCAAAAGTTAGTTGAGAACTATTAATTCAGTGGACCTATTAAATACAATACCATCATTTAATGCTTAAAAAAAAAAAAAAAAAGAGCTCCTGTCATGGCTCAGTGGAAATGAATCTGACTAGCATCCATGAGGATATAGGTTCGAACCCTGGCCTCGTTCAGTGGGTTAAGGATCTAGCACTGCTAGGACTGTGGTGTAAGCCTAGCCTGGGAACCTCCATATGCCCAAGGGTGCAGTCCTAAAGAGACTAAACAAAACAAAACAAAAAAACAAATTAGTTATATCCAGTCCCTCCTCTGTTCCAAATCCTCCAGCAGGTTCCATCTCAGAGTCAAGCCAAAGTCCTACCCACAATGAGGGTGGCCAGAACTGGCAAATAAAAACACAAGACACCTTTAATAAATTTGAATTTCAGAGAAAGGCAAATTTGTATGGGACACACTTACATTAAAAAATTATTTGTTGGAGTTCCCGTCGTGGTGCAGTGGTTAACGAATCCGACTAGGAATCATGAGGTTGCGGGTTCGGTCCCTGCCCTTGCTCAGTGGGTTGACGATCCGGCGTTGCCGTGAGCTGTGGTGTAGGTTGCAGACGCGGCTCGGATCCCGCGTTGCTGTGCCTCTGGCGTAGGCCGGTGGCTACAGCTCCGATTCGACCCCTAGCCTGGGAACCTCCATATGCCGCGGGAGTGGCCCAAGAAATAGCAACAACAACAACAAAGACAAAAAAAAAAAATTATTTGTTGTTCATCTGAAATTCAAATTTAACTGAGTGTCCTGTATTTTTCCAGCAGCCAGACATAAGGCCCAGGATGGTTGGGCCCTCCTCCCCTCCACCTGAATCACCCCCACCCTCCCCTGCAGCTCTGGCCACCAGCCTTTCCCCAGGGCCATTCCAGGGATTCTTCTATCTCAGGGATGGTTCCCTCCACCTACAAAGTTTTCCTCTCTCTCTCTCTTTTTTTTTTTTTGCTTTTTGCTTTTTAGGGCCACACCTGCGGTATATGGAGGTCCCCAGGCTAGGGGTCCAACTGGAGCTACAACTGCTGGCCTAGGCCCAGCCACAGCAATTCGGGATCCAAACCAAGTCTGTGACCCACACCACAGCTCACCTTTTGGCCCCACTCCCTTACTTCCTCCAGACTCTGCTCAAATGGCAAGGGTCACCAAGGCTGGCCCCAACCACCCAAAACAAAATAGCAAGCACCATGACTGCTCAGCTTCATCTTTCTCTGCAGTCCATGTTCCCTCCCACCACAAAGTCGTCTCCTTGAAGGCAGAGATTTGTCTGTTTTGTTCACAACTGTATCCCCATACTTAGAACTGTGCCCAGCACACAGTAAATCCTCAATAACTATTTTTTAAATAAATGATGTCCTGGCTGTCCCCCATCAGGTCACCTGGCAACTCCTCCTCAAACCGTAGGGACAGCTGCATGGCCTCTCCTATGCCAGGCTCACCTAATCACATGTGGGTGCTCCAGACAGAGAGCGTCGCCCCTCACCTGTACTCCCATCGGCTGGGGCTGCGCCTTGACTCAGCACAACCCAGCCTGTCCTGGTTGTTCCCACACCCATGGCACCAAAGAACTGCAGGTGTGTTGGCCACATTTCCTGAATTTAAAAAAAAATGTGGGAGTTCCCATGGTGGCACAGCAGATTAAGGATCTGGCATTACCTCATTTGTGGCACAGGTCACAGCTACAGCTCAGATCTGACCCCTGGCCTGAGAACTTCCATGTGCCACTGGTCCAGCCAACAAAACAAGAAAAAATAAACTGATAAAGCCAAGCAATGTGAAATGAGAACCATGAGACAGACGATTTGAAATATCTGGGGGAAATCCAGGCACAGAGTCCCTAAAATCAACAGCTCTCCTTGCCCTATATGAGGGCTATTACCTCTCCCCTTTCAGTCAGGCATCCCCACTAGTCTAGGAGCACCCCAAGGGTGGGAAATGTGTCTCATTCCCCTTTATATCCCCAGTGCCTGGTCCATGCCAGCACATGGGAAGTGCCCAGTAAATGTGGATGGATGAATGAATGAATGAAGTGCACATTTGAGTGAGTGAAGAAATAAATAGCTTAGGAAACAAAGAGGATTCTGTTCTAAGGTGCTTCTCTGTAGGCACGGGTTTGAGCCCTGTGGTCCCTAAAGGTAAACAACACCCCACTGTTTAGGCTGCTAGGGAAAGAAGGATGAAGGAGGGGTGGGAGGAGATGAACATGGCCTTCCTCCCTCTGGTTCCCATCCCACAGAGCACATCACGTCCCGATTCTCTCGGAAGCCCTGAGAAGTGGCTGTTATGCCCCTCTGGTCCAGATGGAAAGACTGAGCCCCAAAGGATGGAGCCACGAAGGCCACACCATAAGGGCCAAGAGGAGACGGGCCTGGGATTCAGCCACTACTCATCCTGCCTCTGCAACTGGCCCTGGGTTTCAATGACCATCAGCGAAGGGGAGTTCTGTTCCCCGGATGCTTTTTTGCACAGTCCACAGTGGTCCCCTGAGCAGGAAGGAGGGACAAGTCACACTGCACAAGACAACAGACCCTGTCACTTTGCTCCCATTTTCCCTCTGAGCGCCCAGGGGAACTGGTCTGGCTCTCCTCCCACATCTGCACTGTTCCCCCCTGCCACTTACCACAGTTCCCTGGCTGGCCCCCACCAGCTTCGGAGCCAGCCCAATGTAGGCGCCTGCCCTGAATCATCACATTTGTCTCAATTTTTTTTAATATTAATATCATTCTGCACTAATGAGTCCAGCCCACTTGGTCCCAGCTGGAGCCTCGGATGTCTGCTGATTAATTGGTACAGCGCTTTGAGAGGGAGGCTAGGGGAGGGGACGGGGGAGAGAAGGGGGGGAGGGGAAGGAAGAGAAGGGTGGTTTCCAGAGTAGGAACAGGTTTCCTCTGCTCATCAGTGCCTTCCCCCCTGTACTTAAGCCTTCAGCCAGTTATGGGGCATAAACTAGAAGGCGACTCCCTCCCTGGCTGTTACTGTCCTCAATTCAGAAGGAACGAGACATGTGGACCTTGCCCCAGGATGCAAAAGAGTGGGCCAGAGGAGAACAGGGCGGGCTTCTGCCTCATCCCAGCCCTGCCTGGTGTTGCCTAGGGCCAAGCTTTAGCCTCCCTGAGCTTCATTTTTCTCATCTGAGAAATGGGAACAAAAATCTCAGTAGAGCACACTTACTTTAAAGCTTTTGAAAACTTGGCTTCCAATTCCAACTCACCCATTTAGGGGCTGGGTGGCCTTAGGCAAGCCACTTAACCTCTGCAAAATGCAAGCATTAATAGCAGCTACCTGAGTTGCAAAGATTGAATGAGCTCAGGAAGATGCAGTTCTCTAGCACCCAGCAGGATCCAGTGCCAATGACCTACTATCACCATGTCCAGCAATAGTTAATGGATAAAGCAAAGCCTATGACTCCAGAGGTGGAATATTACACAGCTACCAAAAAGGATGCACAGAAGCACATGTGGCCCAGGAAATGCCCATGTACAAATGCCTCTGCAGTATACCTATTTGAGGGCATCTTGTCTCCCTTTTACAGAAGGAGTATCCACGCCACAAAGAAGGGACTTGATCTGTCCCAGGTCACAGGATAAGTTCACAGACAAGCTGAGAATTGAGGGCAAGGAAGACCAGCCTCAGGATGCAGTCTTTCCTCTTTGTGACAATTCCTGCACATCAAATTTTAAAAATGGATTTATTGAAGTCATGAGCCTGTAGGCATTTCATTCTGGTTTCTGTCCATGTGACCGTGATATTTCTGTGCCATAGATAATCACTTTTTAAGGCAGATAATAATCCCTGTCCTGTGCTCCCCACCCAGCTGACAAGTAGATCAAAGGAGCTAATGGCTGTGTGAGGGCTTTGGGAACAGGAAAGCGCTGGGCCCAAGGGAGCAATGGTCAGCATCATTACAGGACGTGGGCAGCTTGGATTAATATTACACATTCATTCATTCATTCAACAAGCATCCATAATGCCTAAAGGTAGATGTCCTCAGCCTAGAGATACAGCAGTGAACAAGAAATGGTATTCCTGCTGCCTTTTGGCGGGGGTGGGGGTGGGGGTGGGGCAATCCTCATGGGCCAGGGATCACACCCTGCACCACAGGGACCCAAGCCACAGCAGTGATGATGCCAGATCTTTAACCTGCTGAGCCACCAGGGAATTCTGACTCCTGCGTTCTTAGAGCTGACATCCTTGTGAGGAGACAGACAATAGACAAAACAGATACAAGTACTACCAAGGAAAACACAGCAAGACAAGGCCTTCGGGGGAGTGAGGCTCTTTTGTCTATAGCATCATGGAAAGCTTCCCTGGTAAGGTGACTTGGAGGCTGAGTTTTAAAAATACAGAGGTAAATCATGCTATCAAAAGGAAATGCATTTCAGACCAAGGAAACAGCAAGTGCAAAGGCCCTGGGGCAGGGGTATATCTTTGATGTTCAAGTAATAGCAAGGCCAGCCAGTGTAGCTGGGGTGAGTGAGGGGAAATGATAAGAAAAGGGGTGCAGTGGGGACACAGAGGATGTTGAGCCTTATAGGCCGTTGTAAGAACTTTAGAATTGATACCGTTCCATTCAGTGTATGATCTTCTCATTTGCCATATTATTTACATTGCCTTTACCTCCAACAACTTCCCACAAGGATGTATCAGAAAGTTTAGATAAAACCAAACTCAGTGTGGCATTAAGGCTTTTTGGAGTTCCAGCCCCTGTGTAACTTTCCGGCCTCCAGTCTCTTTGCTCCCTAAGCCCCCTTTCTCAACCTCTCTGTCCCACCTTTATGCCTTTGCCTATGCAGTTCCCTCAGCCTGACTTCGCTCAGGCTAACACTTCACTAATATCTGGTGACACCTCCTAGGTGTCAGGCCTTATGGGAGGTGCTGGGGAAGCAGGAACAAAACTGTCACTGTCCCTGCTCTTCTGGCTTCTAGCAGAGAAGACGAACATTAACAAGGAAAGTGTGGGGAAATGAGTGTGTGACTTGCATGAGCTGTGGGGCCATGGCAACAGCCAGGGTCGCCACTCTGTGATGTGTGTGGGGGGGGGCGGTTGGGGTCAGGGAGAACCAGGAATGAGCAGGAGTCAGCCTGGAGCCAAGGTGGAAGAACAACCAGAGGAGAGAGGAAGAGGCTGGCCTCACACAACGCCATGGACCAGTCCAGGAGTCATCTGGCCTTTATACTGAGGGCTGTTGAGGGCTTGGCGGCTGGAAGGCTCCCTGACTCCCCACCTGGCACATCCTCTGCTGCCCAGCTTCCTCCTGGGTGCCGGAGCCAGGCCAGGAAGGGAGCTCAGCAAATAGGCAGCGCCTGCCCAGATCAGCGCTGGGTAAACAGGACTCTGCCCTGCACCTGCCGCCTGGGCTCAGCCCACAGCTGCACAGGGATAAATATTTGCCTCCAGCCCCATCTCTTCTAATGAGGGTTTGGGTGCCTGCCAAGCAGACCTGGCCCAAGGGGAGCTGGGAGGAAAGGGGCCAGCATCAGGGAACCCTAGTGTCTCACTCTCTGGGGGGCTAGGGTGCAGGACCCAGATCTGCAAGACCCACAGTCCAGCACACCCGAAGGTCTTCACCTGTGCTGTAGTGGGGTCTCGGGAAGTCTGATGCCAGGAAAACAAGGAGAGAGAGAGACCCCAAGAAGGGAAGCCCACTGCTTCTCCTGGCCACAGAGTGGCAGCCAAGTCCTCTCCACCTTCTCATTCATTCCCCATTTCCTTCCTTCCTTGCTAGTAGGAATATATTAATTTTTTTTTTTTTTGGTCTCTTTGTCTTTTTTTTTTTAGGGCCGCTCCTGAGGCATATGGAGGTACCCAGGCTAGGGGTCACATTGGAGCTATAGCCAAAGGCCTACGCCAGAGTCACAGCAACACGGGATCCAAGTCATGTCTGCAACCTACACAACAGCTCACCACAACACCGGATCCTTAACCCACTAAGCAAGCCCAGGGATCGAACCCACAACCTCATGGTTTCTAGTCAGATTCATTAACCACTGAGCCACGACAGGAACTCCAGAATACACTAATTCTACATCAAGTAGGGGATAAGGAAACTGGGAAATTATGCCCCTCCCCTTTGCGCCTTTTGAATGTTTCCATCTCATGCATTATTAGGTATTCAAATGAGTAAACGGGAGTTCCCTTTGTGGCTCAGTGGTAACGAACCCAACTAGTATCCATGAGGACTTAAGTTTGATCCCTGGCCTCAATCAGTGGGTTAAGGATCCAGCATAGCCATGAGCTGTGGCAGACCAGGCTCAGATCCCGCATTGCTATGGCTGTGGTGTAGGCTGGCAGCTGCAGCTCTGATTCGACCCCTAGCCTATGAATACGTGTAGTCCTAAATAAAAAAATAAAAAAGTGAATGAGTAAACAAAATTGGAAGGTAATATGTGTTCATAATTTTGAAAAAATCAAATTGTAAAGAAAAGTGAATCCATTGAAAATAAAGTCCTCTGAGCCCTTGATCCTGCTTTCCAACAGAACCTCACCTTAATGTGGGGAAGGTTTCATTGTGGTTTCAACAGAAAGAGCATCATGTGGCACATCCTGCTCTCCTCTATCGACGTGTGTACCCGGGACACCTCCCCACACCACACACCCGGGGCCACCTCGAGCTTCTCAGCTGCTGGAATTTATTCCGTGGTCTGGATGTATTGTGACTCATTACACAGTCCCTTTCGATGGGCATTCGTTTCCAGTTTGTTGATCTTACAAATAATACTGTACTGAATGCCCTTTTACTTGTATCTCTGCATATTTGCTGGAGTTTATTTATAGAATACATTTTAAGCAGGAGGCCAAGTGGCTTGTGCACAGCTACATTGAACAGAATTACCACACTACCCTCTCCCAAAGCTGTGCCATCCTTCCCCCCACCACTAGCTCATCAAAGTCCCTATTTTTCCATCCTCAGATATTAGACCATTTTTAGCTCCAGGGCGAAAAACTCATGGGTGAAAAATAGTACCTCATTTCTTTTCCTTTTCCTCATGTCGCTTTCTACTTCTTAATTATTAGTGAGATTAGACATCTTCCAGGTGTGTTCTTGTCCTCTGCTTTTCTTTTTCCGTTAACTGTCTCTTCACACACTTTGCACACTTTTTGGTAGAGGTGTTCTTTTTTTGATTTCAACAGTGTTTTCACCCTACTCTGTTGTGGGTATTGTGTTCAACAACCCCTCAGGAAATTTGGGATAAATGGCCACATCTGTGTTGGGGCTTGAGAAACAGAAACACCTGATTACAAAAAAGACTCCTCTATTGCCTTATCAGTGAAATAGAAAAATATGATAATTCCTGTTAGTGACAAAAGCACAAAACTGTGTAAGTCAGAGTAATTTCAGGTGCAAGTGACAGAAAATCAACAAAATCAGCATAAACAAACACAAAAAAGAAACTTATTGGCTCATGTGAATAAAAGCTTGGTTTTCAGGCACAGCTGGATCCAGGTGGCTCAAACAACAACATTAAGCATCATATGTCTCTCTCCCCTTTTAGTTCTCCTTTCCCCTGTGTTATATTTATTCTCAACGTAGATGGACTAAGATGGACCTCGGTAGCTCAAGACATATTTTAATAGGTTGTCTATTCAACAACCATGAAGAGTGACTATTTTCCAGCAATTCCAGCAAAAATCCAGGGATTAGTTTTGATTGGTCCAGACCGGGTCATATGTCCATCATCAAGCCAATCATTAAGGTCTGAGTAATAAATTACATAAGAAAGGGATGGGGATGAATTCTGGATGAAACATGTGGCCAGAGTATGAGAACAGGAAAATTTTTCTGCCATGACTAAAAGCAAGGGCAGGCTAAACTTACAAATGGTCCTACACTGGATCTTAGCTCTGCCTCATCTAAGTGACCCTGGACAAGTCATTGCTTCCCTCTGGCCCTTGAGTTCCTGACCTGTAAGACTTGGGCATTAAATTCAATCACTGATTTTGATCTTTTAAAAAGATCAAAAGTCTGCCAAGAGGCCAGCCAGTGGACTCACCCACCTGCCCATTTTGTAATTCAGTCATGGTAAGGCCCTGGCCTCTGTGGGAGGGGAAGAAAGGATCTATGCCACTTCCTCCCACATCGCAGTCATCCTCAGCATCCAGTCACCCGCCTCAATTCAGAGGCAAGGGTTTCCTGGAAATGGAATCTTCCTTTAGCAAGAAAGGAAAATGATAAAACTTTTGGTACCTCTGCCACAGACTCTATAACATTTACTTATTATAAGGTCAATCCTGAGGACAATGACGTTGTTTTAATGGATCAAAAAGAATAGGAAATTAGATATTTGATATGGATGACAGATGCAGTCATGTTTCAGCCTGAGCACTGACTTTTTAAAGTCCTATCCTCTTTGAAATTGTAAATATCAAGAAAATCCCAGGTTGCAAGGAATACAAGGTAGAAAGGCTAGTGGCATTTAAAAGTTTGCTTTGCAATTTCAGTATCCTCTTTAATTATACAAACAGAAGCTTTAGTGTCAAGCCTGCACCCCACCCAGGTAACTGAGAGCATAAGAAACTCGGCAGGTCATCTCTGAAGTATTAATATTTAGCATGCAGCACATCTGAGAGGTTTTCAACCTGTGGCACTGATTACAATGTTTAAAGAAATATATTTAAAATGTGAAGTTCAAGTATGGTATTTGTGGAGGCCTCTGCTTTGGAAAGCACAGTGCCAGTGTGGGCATTATAATGCAAGCACCTAAGTGGAGTCCTGCTGGGTGTCCTCCAGCAAGATGCTTCACTTCATTCGGTGGTGGCTTTCTCAGCTGTCATGGATGCCTTAGCAAACCCAAGGAACTTGACCAAAGAAATAAACATTTTAAAAACAAAACACAGCAGGAGTTCCCTGGTGGTGCAGTGGGTTAAGGATCCAGCATTGTCACTGTTGTGACTCCAGTCACCGCTGTGCTGTGGGTTCCACCCTTGATCTGGGAACTTCCACATGCTGTGGGCAAGGCCCAAAAAACCCCAAATGATAGTCCAAGCTGTGCCACCATACCATGCAGACATCTGTGACTCAGTTGGCTGTTTATAATTTAACAACCTGGGAGTTCCTGCCATGGCTCACTGGTAACAAACCCAACTAATAAACATGAGGACGTAGATTCAATCCCTGGCCTCATTCAGTAGGTTAAGGATCTGGTGTTGCCGTGAGCTGTGCTGTAGGTTGCTGATGCAGCTCGGATCTGGTATTGTTGTGGCTGTAGTGTAGGCCAGCAGCTACAGCTCTGATTTGACCCCTAGCCTAGAAACTTCCATATGCCACAGATGCGGCCCTGAAAAGACAAAATAATAATAATAATAATTTAACAACCTGCAAAGAGCAATTAAGTTGAAACATATGAAACTCCTTGTGGGGGTTTTTGTTTTTTTGGGTTTTCTGGTCTTGCTTTTCTTTTTTGGCTGCCCCACAGCATATGGAGTTCCCAGGCCAGGGATCAGATCCAAGCTGCAGCTGCAACCTAAGCCACTGCTGCAGAAACACTGGATTCTTAACTTACTGTGCCAGGCCATGGACTGAACCTGCGTCCCAGAGCTCCCAAGATGCCGCTAATCCTGTTGCACCACAGTGGGAACTCCTGAAACTCCTATTCTAACAGATCAAAAAAAGCCAAATAAAAGCAATTTTGCATACAATACAGATGACCCTTGAACAACATGGGTTTGAACTGCAAAGGTCCATTTGCATGCAGACTTTTTTCAATAGTAAATATTACCGTGCTACATGATTCATGCTAAGTGAGTCTGCAGATGCAAAACCGCAGAGACAGAGGAACTGCAGAAACGGAGGGTCGACTATAAGTTATAGGCTGATTTTCAACTGCATGGAGGGTCCTGACATATGAAAACTAGTAGCTTGTGGTCCTTTTCTAGCCCATAGACATATTTTATTTTTAAAAACACAAATTGAGATATCTCACATGAAAAACAGATTTCTAGTCTCTCTTTAGAAAAAAAATTCCTACGAGAAACTCTTTGTGATCATGGGTTAGACAAAGATATTTTGGCTTCAACACTAAAAGAATGACCCATAAAATTTTATAAACTGGACACCATCAAATTTAAGAATTTCTGCTCTTGAAAGACACTGTTAAGAGAATCAAGAGTTCCCTGGTGGCTCAGTAGGTTAAGGATTTGCATTGTCACTACTGTAGTTTGGGTTACTCATGTAGCACAGATCCAATCCCTGGCCTGGGAATTTATGCATGCTGTGGGCATAGCCAAAGGGGGAAAAAAAAAAGATAAAAGACTGCATACGTGGGAGTTTCCATTGCGGCTCAGTGGTAACAAACCTGAGGATACAGGTTTGAGCCCTGGCCCCATTCAGTGGGTTAAGAATCTGGCATTGCTGTAAGCTGCAGTGTAGGTCACAGATGAGGCTCAGATCTGGCATTGCTGTGGCTATGGCTTAGGCTGGCAGCTGCAGCTCTGATTTAACTCTAGCCTGGGAACTTCCAGGTGTGTGTGGGTGTGGCCTTTAAAAAAAATTGCATACATGAGAGAACATGTTTGCAAATCATACATTTGACTTAGAACAATTTTTATGCTGCCCATATAAAAGAACCCTGACATCTTTAAGGCCACAGATTATATGACTCCATTTATATGATATGGCCAGAATAGGCAAATCAACACAGACAGAAAGTAGGTTAGGGGAGGCTTAGGGCTAGGACGGAGAATTGGTGATGGGGACCTGGGGGTGATAAAGGGTATGAGGATTCTTTCTGAGGTGATGAAAATGTCTTAAAGTTGACTGTGGCTATAGTTATACAACTTTTTTATTATACTAAAAATCACTGAACTGTATGCTTTGAATGAGTGAATTTATGGTGTGCAATTACATTCCCATAAAACTTACTCACAAAAGCAATTCTCAAAACACAATGAGGGGAGTTCCCATGGTGGTGCAGTGGTAAACGAATCCGACTAGGAACCATGAGGTTGCGGGTTCGATCCCTGCCCTTGCTCAGTGGGTTAAAGATCCGGTGTTGCCGTGAGCTGTGGTGTAGGTTGCAGACGCGGCTCGGATCCCGCGTTGCTGTGGCTCTGGCATAGGCTGGTGGCTATGGCTCCGATTAGACCCCTAGCCTGGGAACCTCCGAATGCTGCGGGAGAAGCCCAAGAAATGGCAAAAAGACAAAAAAAAAAAAAGAGAAAAAAATTTAACGGACAAAATACTTGAATATATAATTCACCAAAGAAGATATACAGATGGTTAATAAGCACATGAAAAGATGTTCAACATAATTAGTCATTAGGAAATGCAAATTAAAACCACAGTGAAATACCACTACACACCTATTTGAATGGCCTTTAAAAAAAATAGTTTCAGGAGTTCCCTCGCAGCCTAGTGGTTAGGGACTCCGTGTTGTCACTGCTGTGGCTCAGGTTCAATCTCTGGCCCAGGAACTTTGCATGCTGCTGGCACAGCCAAAAGAAATAGTGACAATACCAAGTACTGACAAAGATTCTAAGTAACTGGAACACTCAGGTGTTGCTGGTGGTGGGAATGCAAAATTATACAGTCACTTTGGAAAACAATTTGGCAGTTTCTTATAAAGTTAAATATATACTTATCATGTGACCCAGCAATCTCACTTCTACATATTTACTCAAGTGAAATGAAAACCCATTTTCAAACACAAAAACTTGCACACAAATGTTTACAGTGGCTTTACTGTAATCACTAAAAAGACTGGAAAATAATTCTAATGTCCCTCAACTGGGGAATGGATAATAAACTGTGGTACATCCATTCAGGATATACTACTCAAAAATAAAAAAATCAGTAATACACAGAGATGTAAATTTTTATTACATAACACTTTATATACAAAAACATACACACAAAATCATTTTTACTCTAGTATAGCAAGGCAAAATAGATTTTCTTCATTCCACAACTATTAGTAAAAGCCTCAATTCACGAATCTCTTTGCCACTACAATAATTAAAATATTTTTATATTGGTTTTTAGCAGAGATACTACTCATTTTCTCACTAAATGAATTTGGGGTTCTTTTTGAGTCATTAGCATTTATTTTAGCTTATGGAAATAATGACAACTTTTTAACTGAAGTATAGTTGACTTAAAATATTTTACTAGTTTCAGGTATACAACATAATGATTCAATATTTTTATGGATTATATTCCATTTAAAGTTAGTATAAAATACTGGCTATATTACCTGAGCTGTACAATGTACCCTTGTATCTTATTTATTTTATAGATAGTAGCTTGTAGCTCTTAATTCCCTACCCCTATCTTGTCCCTCCCCCATCCCTCTTCCCACCCACAACCACCAGATTGTTCTCTACATCTGCAAGTCTGTTTCTGTTTTGTTATATTCATTCATCTGCTTTAATTTTTAAATTCCACATATATGTTAACATATAGTATTTATCTTTCTCTGATTTACTTCTTTAAGCATAGCACCCTCCAGGTCCATGCAAGTTGTTGCAAGTGGCAAAATTTACCATTTTTTATGGCTGAATAATATCCCATTGTGTATGTATGTATGTGTGTACACATATATACATAAACATACCTATACATACACGCACACACATATATACATAAACACACATATCACATCTTTATTCATTCACCCGTTGATGGACACCTAGGTCACTTCCATATCTTGGCTACTGTAAAAAATGCTGCATGAACACTGGCGTACACATCTTTTCAAATTAGTTTTTTCATTTTCTTTGGATATATACCAAGGAGTGGAATTGTGGGATCATAAGGTAGTTCTATTTTTAGTTTTTCGAGTAACCTCCATATTGTTTTCCGTCATGACTACACCAATTTACGCTCCCATCAACAGTGTACAAGGGTTCCATTCTCTTTCCTTAACATTTATTTGTGCTCTTTTAAAAACAGTTTGTTTTCTTTTTATGGCCACACCTGTGGCATATGGAAGTTCCTGGGCTAGGGATTGAATCGAAGCTGCAACTACAGGCCTACACCACAGCTATAGCAACACTAGATCCAAGCTGCGTATGCAACCTATGCCATAGCTTGCAGCAATGCCAGAACCTTAGCCCACCAAGTGAGGCCAGGGATTGAACCCGCATCCTCAAGGACACTATGTTGGGTTCTTAACCCACTGAGCCAAAATGAGAACTCCTAGAAAAATTTTATAGATGTATACTTGATTTACAATGTTGTATTAATTTCTACTGTACACCAAAGTGATTCAGATATATATATATATATATATATATATATATCCATTATATATAATGGTTTATCATAGGACACTGAATATAGTTCTCTGTGCTATACAGTAGGATCTGTTGTTTATCCCCTTACGTATAATAGCTTACATCTGCTAACCAACTGCTACACCACAGCTGCAGCAATGCCAGATCCCTAACCCATTGCTCCCATAGATTTTTTTTTTTTTTTTTTTAGGGCCACACCTACTGCATATGGCGGTTCCCAGGCTAGGGGTCGAATCAGGGCTGTAGCAACACAGCAACACAGGATCTGAGCCATGTCTGTGGTCTATACCACAGCTCATGGCCAACACTGGATCCTTAACTCACTGAGCAAGGCCAGGGATCAAACCTGCATCCTCACAGATGCTAGTCAAATTTGTTTCTGCTGAGCCACAATGGGAACGCCATCCCACAGATTTTGGATATTGTGTTTTCATTTTCATTTGTCTCCAGATATTCTCTTATTTCCTCTTTGATTTCTTCATTGAGCCATTGGTTTTTTAGTAGCATGTTGTTTAGTCTCCACATTTGCATTTTTTCCATTTTTCTTCCTTTAATTAGTTTCTGCTTTCATACCATTGTGGTCAGAAAAGATGCCTGCTATGATTTTTATTCTCTTAAATGTGTTGAAACCTGTTTTGTTACCTAGTGTGTGAGCTATCCTGGAGTATGTGGATAGGTACTTGGAAAGAATGTGTATGCTGGTTTGGGATGGAATGTTCTGTGCATATTAAGTTCAACTGGTCTAATGTGTCATTTAAGGCCACTGTTTCCTTGTTTCTTTTCTGTCTGGATATCTGTCCATTGATGTAAGTAGGTGTTATAGTCCCCTACTATGTTATTATTGCCAACTTCTCTCTCTTCTGTTAGCATTTGCTTTGTATATTAAGGAGCACCTGGAGTTCCCTGGTGGTTTAGTGGGTTAAGGATCTGACATTGTCACTGCTGTGACTTGGGTCACTGTTGTGGTGTGGGTTTGATCTCTGGCCCTAGAACCTCCACATGCCATGGGTGCAGCCCCCCCCCCCAAAAAAAAAGAAGCTCATATATCGGTGCATATATGTTAAAGAATGTTATATCCTCTTCTTGGAATGATCTATCATTATGTAATGCCCCTCTTTGTCTTTTATTATAGACTTGGTTTAAAGTCTACTTTGTCTGATATGAGTATTGCTACCACTGCTTTATTGTCATTTTCATTTGTATGGACTATCTTTTTCCAACCTCTCACTTTCAGTCTGTGTATATCTTTAGCTCTGAAGTAAGCTAAAGACAGCAGCTATTATAAACAGCATATAGACAGATCTTATTTTTTTAATCCAATCAGCCACCCTATGTCTTTTAATTGGAGCATTCAGTTCACTGATATTTAAAGTGACTATTGATTGGTATATACATATTGCCATTTTGTTACTTGTTTTCTAGTTGTTTTTATAGTTCTTCTCTTGCCTTTTATTCTCTTCCTTTGTGGTTTGATGATTGTCTTTAGTGTTATGCTTGTGTTCCTTTTTCTCTAGTTTTTGTGTTATCTATTGTAGGTTTCTGACTTGTGATTACCATGAGGTTCATATATGTTGACACATAACTATACTTATATGTTTTAAATTGGTAGTCATTTAAGTTCAAACACATTCTAAAAGGTTAACATTTTTTACCCCCCCCCCACATTTTGTCAGGGTTTTTGTTTTGTTTTTTGCTTTTTAGGGTCACACCCACAGTATATGGAGGTTCCCAGGCTAGGGGTTGAATCAGGAGCTGCAGCTGCCAGCCTATACCACAGCCACAGCAGTGGGGGATCCGAGTTGCGTCTTTGACCTACGCCATAGTTCAGAACAATGCCAAATCCCCAACTCACTAAGTGAGGCCAGGGATTGAACCCACATCCTCATAGATTCATTTCCGCTGAGCCATGTCAGGAACTCCCCATTTTGTGGTTTTGATGTCTTAATTTACATCTTCCTGTCTATCCCTTAACTGGTTAACATATTACAGCTGATTTTACAATTTTTGTCCTTTAATCTTTGTACTAGTTTAAGTGGTTTATCCATAGCTTTTACTACATATTTGCCTTGACTAATGGAATTTTCTTTCCCTATAAATTCTTACTTCTTTTGTAGCCCTTCTTTTTCCCACTTAAAGAAGACCCTTTCACACTTCTTGTCAGGCCAGCTTAGTATTGATGAGCTCTTAGTTTTTGACTGGGAAGTTCTCTCTCTCTCTCCTTGAATTCTGAATGATAACATTGCTAGGTAGAGTATCCTATGGTTGTAGGCTTTTCCCTTTCAGCACTTTCAGTATATTGTCCCACTCCCTTCTGGCCTACAAAATTTTTGCAGAAAAATCAACTGATAGTCTTATGAGAGTTCCCTTGTATGTGAATCTTTTTCTCTTTCTGCCTTCAAAGTTTTCTTTTTAACCTTTGCCATTTTAATTATGATATAGCTTGGTACAGGTCTCTCTGGGTTCATCCTATCTGGGACTCCATGATTCCTCTACCTGGAATTCTGTTTCTTTCTTCAAGCTTCAGGAAGTTTTTCAGCCATACTTTAATCAAATACACTTTCTACCCATTTCCTTCTTTTCTCTCCTTCTGTGACCCCTATAATGGTTATGTCACCATGCTTGATGTTGTCTCAGAGGGCTCTTAGACTATCCTCATTTATAAGATTTTTCTGTGTTCTTATTGGATGATTTCTATTATTCTATCTTCTACATAACTTATGTGTTCTTCCGTATCACCTAGTCTGCTGTTAACTCCTTCTAGTGTACTTTTCATTTCAGTTATTGTATTACTCAGCTGCTATTATAAAATATTTCCTAGTTCTGTGTTAAAATTCTCACTATATTAATCTATTCTTTCCCCAAGTTCAGTTAGCATTATTATTACTATTGCTTTGAACTCTCTGTCTAGTAAATTATTTATCTGCTTCATTAGCAATCTTTTCAGGGTGTTTTGAATTGATCTTTCATTTGAAAACATATTCCCTCTATTTTTTTCATTTTCTCTGTCTCTATTAACTTAGGTGAAACCATTACCCACCCCAGTCTTAAAGGGGTGTCTTTAAGTGGGAGCATCCCTATGTAGTCTGTGTGTGTCCAGTGGCCTTGGTGGCAGAGCTGGATCTGAAGTGAGCCTGGGTCACATCTTCCCCCAGGGTGTGCTGGCAGCTACCACCATATTAGAAGGTGGAGCTGGAGATGGAGGGGCTACAGCCAGAGCCAGGCATGAGTGAGGACTTCTTCTCTGCTCAATGGCAGTCATCTTATCAGTGGTGGGTTTGGAGCCCAAGGTACTGGAGCACAAGCCCTGAGAGTCAGGTCTGAGCTGGTTCTCTTCCCTCTAAGTGTACACAACCTCCTTGTCAATGGCAGCCTCTACCAGAGTAGAGACCAGTCCTGGAGCAAGAGGGACTAGAATGGGTGTCTGGTATGGGCTGGGGTGTGCACTGGGACAGTCCCAGGAAGCCAGTCAGAGCCCCAGGAGGTTTTCAATCTGTTGGTTCCATGCACATGCTGGTAATGGCTGCCTTTGCCCTGTTCAGAGGCAGGGTCAGATTAGTGGTGGCTCCATTCTCTCTAAATGTGCACATTCTCCTTGACAACAGCACCTCTGCCCCAGTGGAGAGCAGCCCCTGGGTGGCCCTGTCTCATGGCATTTATCAGACTCTGTTGGAATTGGCCATGTCCTCATTGTCCTCCCTCCCCAGACAGGAAACTCCTCTGTGCCCATAGTGGCCTAACACAGAATGGGTACTGATGAATGAATGATTAATGAACTGGCTA
Source organism: Phacochoerus africanus (assembly GCF_016906955.1). NCBI lineage: Eukaryota > Metazoa > Chordata > Mammalia > Artiodactyla > Suidae > Phacochoerus > Phacochoerus africanus. The sequence continues at coordinate 81,796,525 of NC_062547.1, read as the reverse complement.
ATAAGAAACAAGGCTCAAGTAAACCCACCAGGGCTGAGAAAGGAAACCCAAAGGAGGATCAACAAATAATCTGGAACCAGATTAATGAAAGCTTTGAATGCCAATTTAAGGATTTCAGACTTTATCTTGTGGGCTACACACACACACATGGCAAATCACTCTTCTCCTTTGCCTGGAAGTCTCTCCCCTTAGCCATGTGACACTCCCTCCATTCAGGTCTCTGTTTAAATGGTCATCTGAGGAGTTCTGACCACTCTACATAACACAGCACCTACCCCTCACCCACCGCACACCTCACCTGACCCTTTTGCCTCACTTTCTCTCCATAGAACTTAGCACCACTTTACCTGTATCAATTTGTTCACTGTCATTATCCCCTCACTACAATGTAAGATCAATGACAGCAGAGACATTGTTTTGTTCACTGCTGTGTCCTCAGTGCCAACAATGGTATCCAAGTCAGAGCTTGAGAAAATATTTGTGGAATAAATGAATCCCAGTTTTACAGATGAGGAAATAATGTCTTGCAGCTAGTAAATGGTGGTGGTGGGACTCAGACCCAGAGCTTCTATCAGTTTGACTCTAAAGAATGTCCTTTAACAGGATCCCATGGAAAGGTCTCAAGGTACAGGTCTTGGAATCCGAAAGACCTTGGCTTAAATTCATGGTTCTTTACCATTGGGGATTCCCTGACTCCTTTGGGTATCTGTTGAAGTTTTTACTCTCTTTTCCTTGAGGAAAAAAAAAGGGCAAAGATGGAACATTTTGCAAATGACATCAAAGAGCTCATGGACACTCTTAAGTATCTTTCCTGAGCTTCCTGGCTTGTGTCTCTGGACAAGTCACCTCTGCTCTCTAAGCCTCAGTCACTGCTCTAAATTGGGGATAATGAGGAGTTTCCACTGTGCTCAGTGGGTTAAGAACCCAACTAGTATTCAAGAAGATGTAGGTTTGATCCCTGGCCTTGCTCAGTGGGTTAAGGATCTGGCATTGCCACAAGCCATGGAGGAGGTGGCAGATGTGGCTCGGATCCATTGTTGCTGCGGCTGTGGTGTAGGCTGGCATCTGTAGCTCTAATTAGACCCCTAGCCTGGGAACTTCCATATGCCATGGGTGTAACCATAAGAGAAAAAATAAAATAAAGTGGGGATAATGAAGCTGATCTCACAGGGTTGAAGGAAGATCCAAACAGCTCAGTATAAGCACCCCCTGTTCAAAATCTCCTTAGTTCCCATTTCCCTTTCACTACCTGAGCCACTGTGTGGCCTGGGTCCCAGGTCCATTCATGTGACTCTCAGACCCTTCCTTCCTATAACCCTTAGTCGCTCCACCAGGAAAGTGGGATTATTGCTCATTTAACAGAATGGATCAAATGAGACAGTGAAAGCCCTCAGGAAACACTAAAGCCCTAGAAACGCTTCCCAAGACATCCCCTCTGAGTGTCACAAATTGCTTTACTGTTTCAATTTAGGCTACAAAGAGCATTCTGCAGAGCCAGGCCTAAGGAGTTCAAGGATAATGCGGGTCAAATCCCATTATACCAAATCCTATTATAGTGCCACCAGCCATGGAAAGAGCTTGAAAGTGGATGCTTCAGTATTATTGAGGTCCTGAAATGACTGCAGCTTCAACCAAAAGACTTACTACAATCTCATGAGAGACCCTGAACCAAAACCACCCAGCTGTACTGCTCTCAAATTCCTAATACTCAGTAACTGTGAGCTAAACCTTTGTTGTTTTAAGCAGCTGTGTTTGGAGTATACAGCAGTACATAACTAATAAAGATGATAACAGAAAATTATAATATTCGTAGGTGTGACAGTGGCATTGTGATTATGTAGGGGGATCTCTTCATTTTTAGGAATTGTATCCTAATGAACTTAGGGGTGATATGCCATGATGTCTCTATGATTTGGAAATATACATACATACATGGCATATATACACACATACATACACACATAACAAAAATACTAACCGTTATTGAATCTAGACAGCAGGTATATAAGTAAAATCACTCTATTCTTCTTTTGACTCTTCTACATCTTTTAACATTTCACACAATAAAAACTTAAAGAATTCCTGCTTCTGGCAAAGGAGTAATAGGATCCCAGTTTGTCCTCTCAACAAAACAACACAAAAAACATCAAAAGTATATGAAATATTTTCCTTTAAGATCAGGAACAAGACAAGCACGTCCACTTTCATCACTGTAACACAGTACTAAAAATCCTAGCCAGAGCAATTAGGCAAGAAAAAGAAACAAAAGGCATCCAAACTGAAGGGGAAAAGTAAAACCATCTGTTCACAGACAACACGATCCTATCTATATATAGAAAAGCCTAAAGATTCCATAAGAAAACTATTAGAACCAATAAATGAATACAACAAAGTTGTAAGATACTAAATCAACACACACAAAAATGTTGTTTCCATAAACAAATAATAAACATTCTAAAAAAGAAATTTAAAAAACAATTCCATGTACAACAACATAAAAAAGAATGGAATACTTTTATCTTGATTGTGGTAATAGTGTCGTGGGTATATACATACATCAAAGCTTACAAAATTACATACATTAAATTGTGCAGTTTACTGTTTATGAAACGTACCTCAAACTCATTAACAAATTAAATCACAATGAAACATGTTAAATGACACCAGAAGAATGTAATCTACAAAATCCAGACTATGAAAAAGTATAGGTAAGTGACCCATTTTCTCTTCAATAAATCATAAGAAAAAAGAAAGAGAACCACAGTGAACCTTATGTTAAATAGACAAAAGAGATCTATCAATTAATTACAATAATCCTGATTTCGATCTGATGCAGACATCTAACTAGAAATCTGAGCATTGACTGGATATTTCATGATATTAAGAAAACATTTTTAATTTTTAAGTATAATAATAACATGATTACATATTTTAGGGTCTCTTAGAGATTCATACTGAAATATTTATGGATAAAATTATACCATATCTGAGATTTGCTTCAAAATAATATAGGAGGGGAATAATTTTTTTTGGCTTTTTGCCATTTCTTGGGCTGTTCCCGCGGCATATTGAGGTTTCCAGGCTAGGGGTCAAATTGGAGCTGTAGCCACCGGCCTACTCCAGAGCCACAGCAACGCGGGATCCGAGTCATGTCTGCAACCTACACCACAGCTCACGGCAATGCCGGATCGTTAACCCACTGAGCAAGGGCAGGGACCGAACCCGCAACCTCATGGTTCCCAGTCGGATTCGTTAACCACTGCGCCACGACGGGAACTCCAGGAGGGGAATAATTGACAAGTTATCTGTTGTCGAAACTGAATAATAGTTGTGTGGGGTTTATTATACCTGTGTTTCTCAACTTATTTTTCATTATGATCCCCCTAAAAGCTTTTGTAGACATTATTTCCTAATCACTCCTCCACCTCTAAAATTTCAGTACCAAGGACATACAGTTTATCTGTTTATGTACATAGCCATTTGCAGGACCACAAATTGTAATAGCTAAGATTTATTCACTCCCCCTTCCCCTAAGAACCAATTTTTGCACCTTTTGACCCCCTTTCCAACCTGGTTGGAGGATGTATCCATTATACTATTCTATCTACTTTTGTATGTTTTTAAGTTTCTATTAAGATGTTTTCAAATAATTTAATTTTGGAGGAGTACCCATTGTGGCACAGCAGAAATGAATCTGACTAGTATCCATGAGGATGCAGGTTAAATTCCTGGCCTCACTCAGTGGGTCAGGGATCTGGTGCTGCTGTGAGCTGTGGTGTAGGTTGCAGATGAGGCTCAGCCCCCATGTTGCTGTGGCTGTGGTATGGGCCTGCAGCTGCAGCTCTCAATTTGATCCCTAGCCTGGGAACTTCCAGAAGCCGTGGGTATGGCCCTAAAAAGCAAAAAAAAAAAAAAAAAAAAATTTTAAGAAAGAATCAAAATAGGAAGTATTAGAAATATAATAGTTCGTATAAATATAGTGGCCAAGGAAGAGAACATGGAACCCTTTCTGAGCTGACTAGAACCAGGACTCAAAGAGCACCAAGAATAACCTGTCACTTGAGAAGCTGGTGGCGACACTTTAAATCACTGAGGAGATTTACAGTTCCCTGAGGTAGGATCCATAGGAAGGGTTGTTTGGCTTCAGGGAGGAACTGATCTATGAACTAGACACAGAGTCTTTACTCATATCTCCATAATTGTTGACCTCATTCCAAGACTGGCTTACTTACTGAGCCTAGGATGGATACTCACTAGGTAGTGACAGGCTTCCTAGTTCTTATCTGACAGGCAAGAGAAATGGTGCCCCTGTGTTTAAAGTCCTTAATTCATTGTGACTGGGCCAGACTTGGTACTGCCCATCTCTGACGGTTTCTCTAGTGAGGGGATGGAATGTGCTGAATAGCCTAGCCCTAGCTAAGTGGTCCCCTCTGGAGTCAGGGGGCTAGGGGGAGTCAATGTTGTCAGAGCCACATAGCTCTGTAAACAAAAATCAGGGCTTTAGGAAGTAAAAGGGGAGAAATGTCATTAGAACTTCCTATTTTCTTTTGCATGTCTGTTTAATTCTTGCAGTGTCTCAGGATGAAGGATGTGCCTTTCAGTTATGCTATGCTAAGGGGATAAACAGGGTTGTCAGCTCCTTTTTTTTTTTTTTTTTTTAATCCCAAGAAAGGATGTGATTGCCCTGGATTGGGTCACATGCTCATGCCTGGTACAATCACTGTGGCCAGGGAGATGGGATACATGCCTGGCAGAGCCAGGGCTAAACACCCACACCACCCCTACCCCAGCCAGGGAGGGTGCTGGATTTGCAGTGCCTGCTTGGGTAGACAATAATAATAGAGTCTCAATGATATTTACAAGGCAGGGTTGTTGTACATGAAATTTCTCTTTCTCTTTGGCCTCCTGTGTGTTTTCAAATATCTTATTTCTTTCTCAACCCACTACCCCTACTCTGCCCCAAATTTGCCAAACTGAAGAGCAGGTCCTGGAAAAAATAAAACAAAAACCCTTGGGTGAGTTTAAGTAGGTTCTGGCTTCTCATACACAGCTCTCATTTAAAATAAATAAATCAAAGCAGAAGGTACTCAGATAAGCCTGAGACTCAGATTCCTTATCTATCAGATGGAGTTAGTAATAGTCCCTACCTCAAAAAGTAATTGTGTATGCTATGAACTGGGTTGATGCAAGTGAAACAACTTCTCAGCAGACAATAGGCACTTAATAAGTGCTAACTATTATGTCCCATCCCATACCTTAAAAAAAAAAAAAAAGTCAAAAGGAATCTCACTAAAAATAAACTGTGCAAGAACATTCCAAAGCCTCCCCCTTGGCCAGGAAAAGACCCTATCACCTTTTTTCCAGGAAGCACCCGTCCCTGGGGTGTCACCCTCCACTGTCCTCACCTGCAACTCTTGATACCCATACTGAGCCCCCTCTACCCAGTTTCTCAGAGCTCAGATCTGTGCATTCGCCTCCCACCACCTTCCTCCACCCTCCAGTCATCTGTGCTGCCCACCCTGGCAAGCTGTCTCCCTAACACCTCACCTACTCACGGTTTCATTATTTTATTTCTTCACCTTTGTTTTTCACTCAGAGGAAAGTGGGAGCAGGGATAATCACAAAAGGCAGGAGACACTGGGAACTGACTAGAACTAAGCTCTAGCCCCCTGGTGCCACGCCCTCTACCCACAGCTCCCAGGAGCCCATCCTCTGGCCTTCCAATGCCCCCCTCTTGCTCCTCATCCCTCTCCCCATCACCCTCACACCAAGTAACAAGTACTCTCTAGTCCCACCTCTTTCTCCTCCCCCTCCCCTTCCCAAGGTTGCCCATAAAGCCAGGCCCAATTCAAGATCCCCAGTTCCAGCAAAAGTCCCAGTTTCTCCTGTCTGGCAGGATGCATTAGCATGCTCCCCTCTCTGGAGTGGGTCGGGGGAGAGGCAAGGGGAAAACCAATCGCTGAAACCCCTGACCATCTCTTGCTCCAGGCTCATTAACCCTGTGACCTTGAGCCCACCTATTTACTCCCCCTCCTCCCAAAATACTTTTTTAAAATGCATCAATACCAACTCTTAACTTCACATAGCTCTGTTTCACCTCTTGGGAACTACAAAGGCAGCACATGGTGGTGGGGACATGGCTTAATCCTTTACAGACCATGGGACTTTGGACAAACCTCTCTACTTCTCTGAGGCTCGGTTCCCGTATCTGTAAAATGAGGATGATCTGACACCCACCTCACAGGCTTGCTTTGACAAGCAGAGTGATCATAAGACGATGGGAACACACTCTGGGCTGTTGGTTGTTACAAAGGAAGGTTGCTTCTAAGGAGGGTTTTAAAAGAAAAATAATGAAATAAAAAGGTAATGGACACTTCTGCTTCTAGCAAGATGGAGAAATGGAACAGATTTACTCTCATTTGACACAACCAAAAAAAAAAAAAACCCAAAACAAAAAACATGGAACAACAGTTTTCAAGACAGTGGGCGTAAGGCAGCAAAGGATAATGATCCCTGTGAGAGACAGAAAATAAATGAAGTGAGCCCTGCAATTGTCCTACCTCATTGCCTGAAGTGAGAATCCAGGCTGCGGTGCGGGAAATGGGAAGGAAGGCAGAACTGGTAAACAACTTGAGTTGAGGAGAAAAAGCTTGGTGTTGGGAAAGACTGGGGTATCTTCAGTACGAAGCACAGAACACCAGAGGGGGGAAGACACCCAGAAAGAGAACTCTGGAGGTCTCTGGAGCATTTAGCAAAACACAGAGCCATGAGTGCAAGTGCATAAGGAAGCTACCTGAGGCTGGGGAAAGAACGTCCAGAGGATTAGAGGGACAGCTCCCCATCCTCACATGGGGCTGGGAATAGCATCTGTTCCTACCAACCCGGCTGTAGAACTTGGGCAGAACACTCACTGTTTTGCCTTCATAACAAGGAATTATGAACTCTTCCCTCTATACACTCTGGTCCCATGGAGCAAATCTTAAAAGCAAGACCCTCCAAAATAAACTAGCAATTTAGCTGCTTTCCAAAGTAAAGCTCCAAAATAGTTTTTAGAAATATTAAAATAGCCAGCAACCAACAAGATAAAATTCACAGTGCTTGGCATTCAACAAGAGGTTAACTGGCATGAAAAGAGGCAGGAAAATATGACTCATAATAAGGAAAAAAAATCAATTAAAACAAACCTAGAATTGACACAGCTATTAGAATTGGCAAAGATGGACATTAAAATAATTATATATTGCATTATAATGGATTATATTTTAATACATTATATTATAACATATTATCTATTTAAAACATTCCATATTTCAAACAGTTAACTGAAGCCATGGAAGATATATTTTTTAAAAGACTCTAATTTTTAGGGAATTTTTAAAAATAAAAACTACAATGTCTGAGATGAAAAACATACTGGATGGGATTAATAACAAATTAGTCACTGCATAAGCAAATATTAGTGAACTTAAAGACAGCAATAGCAACTGCCTGAAATGAAACAAGTAGAGAAAAAATAAATTTCAATAATTAAAAGAGTATCAATAAACTATGGAACAACTGGGGTTCCCATCATGGCTCAATAGAAATGAATCTGACTAGTATCCATGAGGACACAGGTTCGATCCCTGGCCTCGCTCAGTGGGTTAAGGATACGGCATTGCCATGAGCTGTGGTGTAGGTTGCAGACAGCTCGGATCTGGCATTGCTGTGGCTGTGGCATAGGCCAGTGGATACAGCTCCGATTGGATCCCTAGCCTTGGAACCTCCATATGCTATGGGTGTGGCCCTAAAAAACAAAAAAAAACAGCAAACAAAACTATGGAACAACTGAAAGGGCCTTAATATGTATGCGGATGGAGTTCCTGAAGAAGACGGGGGTGGACAGAAAAATATTTAAAGAAATGACATCCAAAATGTTCTAAATTTGATGAGAACTATAAGCCTACAGATCCATGAAACTCAACAAACTCCAAGAACAAAAAATAGCAAGAAAACTACACCAAGACACATCATATTAAAATTGCTCAAAGCCATTAAACAAAAAGAAAATCTGAAAATGGCAGGGGGCAGGGAGGAGCATGTTGCATACAGAAAAAACAAAGATAAGGATAACACAGACTTCTCATCTCGAACAATGCAGGCAAGAATACAGACAGTGGAGGAACATATTCAAAGTACTAAGAGAAAGACAGTAAACCTAGAGGTATACCTTGCTATTGGGTCACAATACTCAATATTATTAACATGTCCCAAATCATCCATGTATCCAACACAATCCAAATCAAATTATCAAAAATCTTTTTGAAAAAACTGGCTAGCTGATTCTAAAATTCATATGGAAATTCAAAGGAGCTAGAATTCATACACGACTCTGAAAAAGAAGAACAAAGTTAGAGGGCTAAGGCCACCCGATTTCAAGAATGACTATAAAATTATGTTAATGAAGGCAGTACAGTATCAGCATCAAAGCTCAGAGGAACAGAAGAGAGAGCTGATAAACTGGCCTACACATATACGGGCTTTTGTGTGCAGAGGAAATGCAGTGGAGAGAACACAGCCTTCTCAACAAGTGGTACTGGAACAATGGGATATCTGCATGCAAAAACAAAGAAACAAACTTGGATCTATACCTGTCACATCTATAATCTCAAAAACGGATCAAAAATAAAAGTGTAGGGAGTTCCCATTGTGATTCAATGGGTTAAGAATCCGACAGGTATCCATGAGGATGCAGGTTTGACCTCTGGCCCCACCCAGTGGGTTAAGGATTTGCCATTGCCCAGGAGCTGTGACATAGGTTGCAAATGTGGCTCAGATCTGGCATTGCTGTGGCTGTGGCATAGGCCAGCAGCTACAGCTCTGACTGGACCCCTAGCCTGGGAACTTCCACATGCCATGGGTGCAGCCCTTATCTATTGAGGAGATAGATAATCTACCTGAAAAAGAATTCAAAGTGATGATAGTAAAGACGATCCAAGACCTTGGAAAAAAGGTGGAGACACAGAGAAGTTATGAGAAATGTTTAACGAAGAGCTATAGGACCTAAAGAGCAAGCAAACTAAGATGGATAGCACAATATCTGAAATGAAGAATACAGTAGATGGAATTAACAGCAGGATAATGGTGGCAGAAGAATGAATAAGTGACATAGAAGAGAGAGTGGTGAAGATCACTGCCACAGAAAAAAATAAAGAGAAAATGATTAAAAGAACTGAGAAGAGCCTAAGAGCTCTTGGGACAACATTAAATGTACCAACATTCTCTCCCGGGTTCCATAAGGAGAAGAGAGAGAAAAGGGACCAGAGAAAATATTTGAAGAGATTATAGCGGAAAATGTCCCTAATGAGGGAAAGAAGACACTCAAGCTGAGGAAGCACAGAGGATCCCACACAGGATGAACCCAAAGAGAAATACAGTGAGACACATACTAATTAAACTGACAAAAATTAAATACAAAGAAAAAATACTAAAAGCAACAATGGAAAAGTAATAAATAACATACAAAGGAACCCCCATAAGGATAGCAGCTGATCTTTCAGCAGAGACTCTGCAAGCTTGAAGAGAGTGGCAAGATATATTTAAGGTGATGAAGGGGAGGAGCCTAGAACCAAGAATACTATATCCAGCGAGGCTCTCAGATTTGAAGGAGAGATCAAAAGCTTTTCAGACAAACAAAAGCTAAAAGAATTTAGCAATTCAAAACCAGCTCTACAGCAACTACTAAAGGAACTTCTCTAAGCAGAAAGGAAAAAGCCACAATGAGAAGCAAGAAAATTTCAAAAGAGAAAAATCAGTAGTAAAGACAAAGATAATACAAGGGTAGAAAATCACCCATTTGGCAAAAATGATATCAAAACTAGCAGACATGAGAAAAGGAGATGACAAATGCAAATTATTGAAAATGCATTCGAAAATAAGAGAATGGCGAACCAAAATAATAAGTACAACAAATAAAAAAGAAAAGCAATCCAAACACAACACTAAAGATAGTCAGCAAATCACAAGAGAATACAACAAAAGAAAGAAAGATTAAAAAAAAGACACAAAGTAACAATTCAAAGCAATTAACAAAATGGCAATAAATACGTACTTATCCATAATTACACTGAATGTAAATGGATTAAATGCTCCAAACAAAAGACAGAGACTGGCTGAATTGATACAAAAACAGGACCCATATACATGCTGTTTACAAGAGACCCACTTCAGACCCAAGGGCACATACAGACTAAAGGTGAGAGGATAGAAGAAGACATTACATGCAAATGGAAATCAAAGGAAAGCAGGAGTAGCAATACTCATATCAGACAAAATAGACTTTAAAATAAAGAATCACAAGAGACAAAAGACACTACCTAATAATTAAAGGATCAATCCAAGAAGAAGAAATAACAATTGTAAATAAATATGCACCTAACATAGGAGCACCTCAATATATAAGGCAACTGCTGACAGCCATAAAAGGAGAAATTGACAGCAACACATTAACAGCTGGGAACTTTAATACCCCACTTATGTCAAGAGACCAAGAATCAACAAAGAAACACAGGCCTTAAACAATACTCTAGACTAGATGATTTAACTGATATTTATAGAACACTCCATCCCAAAGCAACAGAATATACATTCTTCTCAAGTGCACATGGAACATTCTCCAGGATAGATCACATTTTGGGCCACAGATCAAGCCTTGGTAAATTTTTAAAAGGTGACATTATCCCATGCATTTTCTTCGACCACAATGCTATGAGACAATAAATACAAATCAACTACAAAAAAAAAAAAAAGCAAAAAACACAAACTCCTGGAAGCTAAACAATATGCTATTGAAAAACCAATGGATCATTGAAGAAATCAAAAAGGAAATCAAAATGTACCTAGAGACAAATGACAATGAAGATACAACTACCCTAAACCTATGGGACACAACAAAAGCAGTTCTGAGAGGAAAGTTTATAGCAATACAATCTTACCTCAAGAAAGAAGAAGAAGCTCAAATAAACTACCTAAACTTGCACATAACACAATTAGAGAAGGAATAAAAGACAAAGCCCAAAAGTAGCAGAAGGAATAAAGATCAGAGAAGAAATAAATGAAATAGAGACAAAGAAAACAATACTGAAGATCAATGAAACCGAAAGTTGGTTCTTTGAAAAAATTGACAAAATTGATAAACTTATAGCTGGATTCATCAAGAAAAAAAGGGAAAGGGTTCAAATAAATAAAATTAGAAATGAAAAAGCAGAAATTATAATGACTCCACAGAAATACAAAGGATCAGAAGTGACTACTGTAAGCAACTATATGCCAATAAAAAGAAGAAATGGACAGGTTCTTAACAAAGGTACAACCTACCAAGACTGAACAAGGAAGAAAGTGAAAATATGAACAGACCAATCTCAAGTACTGAAATCAAATATGTGATTAAAAACCTTCCAAAAAACAAAAGTCCAGGACCAGATGGCTACACAGGTGAATTCTATCAAACATTAAGAGAAGAGTTAACACCTGTTTTTCTGAAACTCTTTCAAAAAATAGTGGAGAAAGGAACACTCCCAAGCTCATTCTATGAGGCCATCATCATAGATACCAAAACCATACAAAGATACCACAAAAAAAAGAAAATTACAGACCAGTATCACTGATGAACATAGATGCAGAAATCTTCAACAAAATACTAGCAAACCAAATCCAAGTATATATTAAAAGGATCATACACTATGATCAAGTAGGATTTATCCCAGGGATGCAAGGATTCTTCAATATCCACAAATCTATCAATGTGATACACTACATCAAGAAACTGAAGAATAAAAACCATATGATCATCTCAATAGATGCAGAAAAGGCTTCTGACAAAATTCAACACCTATTTCTGATTTAAAAAAAAAAAAAAACTCTCCAGAGAGTGGGGATAGAGGGAACCAACCTCAACATAATAAAAATCATATATGAAAAGCCCACAGCTAACATCATTCTCAATGGTGAAAAACTGAAAGCATTCCCACTAAGATCAGGAACAAGACAAGGATGTCCATTTCTACCACTGTTATTCAACATAGTTTTGGAAGTTCTAGCCACAGCAATCAGAGAAGAAAAAAAAAATAAAAGGAATCCAAATTGGAAAAGAAGTAAAACTATCACTGTTTGCAGAGGACATGATACTATACTTAGAAAACCCTAAAGACAGCATCAGAAAACTGTTAGAACTCATCAATAAATTTGGAAAAGCTGCAGACTACAAAATTAATACAGACATCAATTGCATTTCTTCATACTAATAACCGTACAACCCACTTCAGGTTTTGGTTTTTGGGGGTTTTTTTGTTTTGTTTTTTGTTTTGGGCCATACCCAGAGCACACAGAAGGGATTCCCAGGCCAGGGATCAAACCTGAGCCACAGCAGTGACAATGCCAACCTCTAGGCCACTAGAGGGGGACCTCCACTTTCAGTCTTTTTATTTTAACTTTCATTCTGAAATAATTTTACACTTTGGAAGAATGGTGAAGACAGAAGCACAGATAGTTTCCAAATACCCTCACTTCACCCAACTGCCCATAATGTTAAGAACTTGAGTAACCATGGTACAATGACCAAAATCCATCATTTCACTCTCCCTCTCTGGGACAGCCTGATGCAGTCCAGCAGGCTCGACCTCTCCCATAAGCAGCTCTAAGCCCCAGCCTCCATTCCAGCTTTAAGTCTGCCACTCTGTGTGCAGCTGAGACTCCACACTCAGGACTGTCCACCCCCAGCCCCATCTCTCGTAAGCTCCAGATCCTACAACCAACTGCATCCTAGTCTCCCCAGTAACCTCACAGATGACTCAAAAGCAGCATGTCTAAAGTCAAATGCATTGTCCTGCCCCCTCCAAATCCTCCTCCTCCTCCTGTGACTTGAACTCAGCAAATAGCACTGTCCCCTGCCACTCAGACAGCTCAAAATCTTCTCTGACTCCTCATTCTCCCTGAAGTCCCACATGTGTTAAGTCTCCATTCAAGTTCCATTAATTCTTCCTCCATGTGCCACTCGATACACTGCATAGGTCCCATCTGGACAGTCAGCACCTTGACTCAGGCCATGATGTCAACTTCACTACAGCTCTTAGAACAAGTTTTTGTTTTTGTTTTTGTTTTTGTTTTTTTGTCTTTTTTGCTATTTCTTGGGCCGCTTCCGCGGCATATGGAGGTTCCCAGGCTAGGGGTCGAATCGGAGCTGTAGCCACCGGCCTACACCAGAGCCACAGCAACGCGGGATCCGAGCCACGTCTGCAACCTACACCACACCTCATGGCAACGCCGGATCGTTAACCCACTGAGCAAGTGCAGGGACCGAACCCGCAACCTCATGGTTCCTAGTTGGATTCGTTAACTACTGTGCCATGACGGGAACTCCAGAACAAGTTTTAAACACTCCTGCACTTCCCGTCTCCCACCCCTGACCCAACTATCCAAAATGCTCACTGACCTAAGTTGTTTCCTAACAAAAAAAAAAAAAGAAAAACTTCTAGTGGTTTGCAAATGCCCAAAGGGTGACATTCTGGCTGTAGGTAAATAAGAACCTTTGACATCCTCTCCTGACTATTAGCCAGCCGGTTCCCTCCAAGATGGAGTCATCATATGAAAGGGAATTCCTCTCCTTTGCAAACCCACCAGGCATCCTCATGCTGTCCCCTCGGCCTGGAAGGTTCTTCCCATTTCCCCACTGGAGACTCCTATCCAAGGTGTGGCTCTGTTCTCACTGCCACGATGAAGCCTTCTCAACAATAAGAGGCAGAACTGCAAGTCTCCTTTTGTGTACACAGTCCTCTCTATATACCTTAAAGGCAGCCTTCCATGTGTCTCCCTCCAGAGTATGTGAAAGCCTAAAGAGCAAAATCATTTTTGACTTATTTTGATCCCTAGCACCAGCCCAGGACTTAGGGCTTTATAGAGGCACTGACGGCTAGATGAATGGATAAAAAATAAGCAGATGTATTCATGGATGGGCAGAGTGAGAAGTACACTGACGGCAAGATGAACAGATGATGGATGGATGGATGAATGGATGAAGCAATTGTAAGGCAGTTGAAAGACAAAGATTTTTTTTCTTTCTCCTTTTTCATTTTATGGCTGCACCTACAGCATATGGAATTTCCTGAGCTAGGAATCAAATCAGAGATGCAGTTGCTGGCCTATGCCACAGCCATAGCAACACCAGATCCAAGATGTATCTGCAAGCTATGCCACAGTTTGCAACAATGTGGGGTCCTTAACCCACTGAGCCACAACTAGAATTCTGAGATTAAGTCTTACTACAGCTCTTTTTCACAGAACACCGAATAGGGTCTGGAATACAATAATAGATATTCAATATACATTACAGAGGGAGTGAATGAGTGATTGAAGGATCAAGTTATTCTGGTAAAAGTTTTGAATGAAGAGTCAGAAGACCTGCTTTCCAGCTCTATTCATATCCCCAAGTTATCTCCATGAACATGAACAACTTAACATCTTCAGTTTACTCTTCTGTAACATGGGTAGGCTGGCTTAAATGAGATCTAAGGTTTTTTCCAAACACGCTCCTGTTCCCTGATTTGAAGCTGCACAAATCTAAGATAAGGCTATGGGGTGGGAGGAGGAGCCACATTAGCACAAATGCGTGTTTACTTACAACTTGTCCTAATGCAGAGCTGATCCCAGATCTCTGCCAGCGCCGGGGGAGAAGAGTTAACACACTCCAGATGAGGTTCTGTTCAAACTGTCTGGCTCCAAGCCTGTGGTGGAAATGAAAGACAGGCTGAGAGAAGAGCCTGAGGGGTAATTAAGAGTGAAACATGAACCTTTGGGAGGTTGGACCCAGCTCAAGTTGAAAGGAAGGTGGAAGGGCCCAGCTCCACAAGGCCTCCAGGGCCCTTGGCGCTGGCCAAATGCACCCTTTACCCATAAGGACGGTTGTTTCTTCTCAGAGCACGTGGTCTGTCCTACCAGGGTCACACCTGGACTCCTGGAGTGCTCTGGAGTAACCACTGAACTGAGAACACTTCTGTCACCAGTGCCAGCCGGCTGTGTGCCAGGCACTGTCCATACATCACCTCATCACTTCTCCCAATAACCCTGGGAGGCAGAAACGATGGTCTTCTCCCCAAGGAGGAGAAAAACAAAGCTACTAAGTAGCAGATTGAAAATCTGAACCTAGGGAAGCTTGGCTGCCTGTCTGTGGACAGCTCTCCTGGAACTGGGCGGGTAACAATCCAGAGACTTCAGACTTCATGCCACCCCAAGTTGCAGTGACACACTTGCTGGAGCTTGTCTGGTGCCTTTGTGATGTGCTGTCACACTGACTCAAGTCCACAATGCTGGACCATCATTCCCACTTTGTAGATGGGGACACCGAGACCCAGACTCACTGGTGACATGACCCAGCCACAGTCACACAGCTTGTAAATGGAACTGGGATTCCATCCCCTGACCCTGGGAGATCCAAGCACTTAACCAGTGGATTATTCTGTTCCCATGTGGTAACGGTAGTGGACCTCTGTGCATTTTACCTAAACATCCATTATTCCCTTCTTTCTCTGGTGACCTCACATGAATTTTCTCTGGGGAATCACACCCACCACAGTCCACCTTCACCACCTCAGACCATGCTATTCGGGCAGCACTGATAGGCCCTGTTATCTCCCCTCCCTGGGAGAGTAGACATGTGATCCCTCCCGCCACAGTGACTATACATGACCAACAATGGCCAATGAGAGTTTCCTTCTATTTAAACCAGTCAGAGCTGAGCGTCTCTCACCTGCACCTAAGAGGCTCCAAGTCAACACTGGCCTCTCATCAGACTGAACTGTCATCATGTGTTTCCTTGGCTGTTCACCCACTGGACTCAGAGGGCATCTGAGGGCAGAGACTGGTTCAAAGTCATCACTGTGTCTCAGTGCCAGAGTCCAACCGTGACTGATGAACATCTGTTGGAGGAAGAAAAATCCAACTCCACTCAATGGTCCTTTGTTGAAGATGGAGGCACACTGGGCTCAAGAAGCCTGAATTCTCTGGTCCACCCCCTCCTTCTCCTCCACCATCTTTCAAGGCCTAATTCAAAGGCTGTCTCCTGTGAAACCGGCCCTCAGCCCCTTCCTCACTCCAAAAAGTACTCTCAGCCACACCAGGACCTCTGTGGTTTTGGGTTCAATCCCTGGCCCTGAAACTCCCTCATGCCTCAGGCGTGGCCAAAAATAAATAAACCAATAAAAATAAAAGGACCTCCGTGGAATGGTCCTGCCTTGTATGGTAATTAATCTCTGACCTCTCCTAGTCCACTGAGAAGTCCTGAGAACAGGGTCCAAAATGGAGTCATGTATGTATCAAACCAGCACCTGGCACCCTCTAGAGCTCAGAAAATATTTTCCTCAATTCAAGGCTTCATTTCATTCAATAAACATTTGCCAGCCCCTCATATATGCCAGGTACTGAGAATACAGAAGTGACTCCAGCTTGATGCTTAAAAATATGATGATAATGAGAGCTAACGTTTACTGAGCTATTACTTTACATGCTTAGCAACAAGGTAAGCACTTTACATGTGTTAACTCATTTAACTGCAAACTGGTGAGGTGGCTATTATTATTATCCCCATTTTACAAATGAGGAAACTAAGACTCAGATGTCATGGAATTTGCCCAACGAAGGACACAGAGATGGTAGGTGGCAGAGCCAGGATTTGAACTCGGGCAATCTGGTTCTGACTCCATGCTCTTAACTGGCCAGCTATGCTGTGGGGTCATGAGTACCTAATAGGCTGTTTTGTCATAAGCCTCGCCTTCTCCTTCCTGAGGTCTATACACCCCACTTCTGGGAAGGACTGGGGTAAAAGTAGAATTCACCATGCCTGGAGTTCTGGCCGTGGCTCAGCGGAAATGAACCTGACTAGCATCCGTGAGGATGCAAGTTCAATCCCTGGCCTCCTTCAGTGGGTTAAGAATCTGGAGTTGCCGTGAGATGTGGTGTAGGTTGCAGATGTGGCTCGGATCTGCGGCTACAGCTCCAACTCAACCTCTAGCCAGGGAACCTCCATATGCCGCGAGTGTGGCCCCAAAAAGACAAAAAAAAAAATTGACCATGTCCAATATTGCTGACAGGAGAGCCTAGATTTTGGAATGAGATACAGTGGTTTGAATTTCTATCAGCATCAATCATTGGTCCTATGTATCCTACTGTAACCTCCCTAAGTCTCTGTTTCTTCAGAATGAACAATACTTCACAGACATTTATTAAGGTTGAAAGAGCGAATACGTGAAAATCAGCATAGGGCCTGGCTCACAATCAGGAACTGCAGGCTGCTGTCCCTGGTACCTTTTGTTCTCCTCCTGGAATAAAGCACCTCGTCAATGGACAGGGCTTGGCACAAAGCACATTATCAAATATTATAAATATGCTTTGTGTTTTTTTCCTTCCCTCACCACATTCTATGACCTTGAAAGAGCACCCACATTTCTCTGAAATTATTCAACCAGTGCTGTTTACCAGGCCCCAAGAAATCCCTGCTTCCAGCCAGCCTTCAAAATGGATTAAAGATTTCAAATTCCCTTTATTTCTCCACCCACAGGATCAAAGGGTGCAGGCAAGGACTGGGGAGCGGGGGAGGAAAGCGAGATGGAAGAGGTCCCAAGTTTTGAACTGGCAGAAGAGCAACTGTGGTTCATCCTAGGCTCTGCTGAGCTACAGGGCCCAGGATGTTCTGCTCTGCCTGTGCCCTTGAGAAATAAACACAGCTGCTAGAAAGTGGGACGCTTCAGCCATGTCTAATCCCAGACCGCAAAACGAGCAAGAACTGAGAGGTGCCCTGCTATGCGAAGTGTTTTCCAAACACATCAGCAAGTACACAGAGCAAGGAGGGAGGAGACAGTGCAGAGCAAATACACAATTAGGCTTCAGAACCAGAATAAAGGATGAATGCACAGACCCAGCACCAACTGGCAGGCAGCCTTCCTTGTGCAGCCTTGGCTCCACTGCCCTCTAGTGGCCAGACAGGGGCCAGCAGGCAGGTTTTAACTAGAGCCAATCCTGGATCACAGGGCTTAGAGCCTCAGAAAGAACCTAGGCTCCCCCATCTCCACCCCTCAACCCCTGGTCTGGACCAGCCCCTCCTTCAGTTTTCCCTTGTGCTTCTGCAACAGCCTCCTCTTGGTATTAATAAAAATAATAAAACCACCTACTGAATGCTGACTGCAGGCACTATGTTTCCACACACTGTCTCACTGATTTCTTAGAACCACCTTTGGAATTGGCTTGTACCCCATTTATAGATGAGGAGACTGAGGCTCACGTGGGTTAGAGAATTTGGCCAAGGCCATATGGCCAGCTATGGAATATCTAAAGTTTAATCTCAGTAGCACCCTGAGAGCTGGGCCCTATATATTATCTAATGGCTTAATAAGCAGCAACATCCTCTAGAAACCTGTTAGAAACTCAAGTTCTCAGAACCCCGACCCCTTGTAGGAAACTAAAACTCTGGGGATGGGAGCTAGGAATGTGCTTTTTAACAGGCCTATCAGGAAAGTCAGAGGTGTGCTACCCTGAGAAGCTCTGCCTTAAACCATGCAACTTCAAAGAATTCTCTCCCTAGACTGGCATAGCCACACCGCCCCAGGCAGTCTTCCCAAAACACAACCTCAACTGCCTGAAGCCCTTAATCCCACTACAAGGCCTCAGGCGCCTTCCTTAGCACTGTGGTCAGGCCCCTTCACAGCTGGCCCCAATGTGCCTCTACAGTCCTGCACCTGTCACTCATCCCTTCAATCCAGGGAAGCAGAGGGGGCTATAAAGAGAACCTAACTCCTGGAGCCCCCTCGGTGTGGCATGAGCTCTGCCCTGGTGTGAGCACCTGGGATTTTACTTACTCTCCTCTGTGGGAGAATCAAGCTTCCAGAAATGGTACCTGGAGCTAAGAGAGGTAACAAGAGGTCCCTATGTTCACACAGCCAGCATGTGGCAAGGCCAAGAGCCCAGGACTATCTGACACCACAGCCCAGGTGCTTCCAAGCCAGAGGGGGCCAAACAGATTAGGAAGCTGGGCCAGAGCCCCACACCTGTGGGGTCTGACGTCTGAATAGGCAAGGCTCCCTGGTCTTTAGTTAGTGGAGCCATCAGGCTGAGGTCCATCTGATTCCACCAAATAGCCTTCATGGGTATATCTGCAACCTGACTTCCTTCTGTGACCCTAATAATAGTGGACAGGAACTTGGAGAGCCCAGAGCCCTGATAGGATTCTCTGGTAACCACATCCGGAGGAGAGATGGGTCAGGTCATGACAGACAAGGCACAAGATTCCAAAAGCTTGGGTGGACACAATCCTTGATGCAGGGACTGTTAAAGCAGAGCCCATCCCCTGCTGCTCACTGCCCCTGCTCCCCATCAGCCACGCCAGGCAAGGCCAGTCCATGAACCCATGCCATGCCCAGACTGGAGCCTCTACTCTTCCTGAGGTTGCCCGGCAGACTCCTCACCATCCTTCTAGGACCAACACAAATGCCGCCTCCAGAAAGCCTTCTTCCTCCACACTTCAGGCACTCCTGTGCCATTTGTGACTCTGCCACCTTCCTGCAGACTAGAGAACCCCCTGGGCAGTCTGGTTGGGGTGAGGCCTGAACATCATATGGTTCTATCCTACAGCCAGGGACAGGAAGGACCAGCAAGGCTCTGGGATTTGGGGCCACACACAAATCCTGCTCATCCATCTGCAGTCTGGACCATTGGGGCAAAGAAACTAAGCTCTCCAAGCCTGTTTCATAAACTGCGACTTGGCGGTGATACCACCCACTGTCCTCGGTCACTATGAGGGTTAAAAGAGGGCTTCACCTTTTCCAGCTCAACACCACCCTAATTTTTTCCCTCCCCCACATTCCTGACAGTCCCCTTCCCCCACCAAAGCAAGGATTAATATTTTGGTTGGCATTCTGCCCAAACTGTTACTACTTTCCTATCCTTTTTTTTTTTTTTTTGGTCTTTTGTCCTTTTCAGGCCACACTGCAGCATATGGAAGTTACCAGGCTAGGGATCTAATCGGAGCTGCAGCTGCCAGCCTACACTGCAGCCACATTAACCCCAGATCCAAGCTGCATCTGTGACCTACGCCATAGCTTGTGCCAATGCCGGATCCTTAACCCACTGAGGGGGGCCAGGGATTGAACCCACATCCTCAAGGATCCTAGTCAGGTTCATAATGTGCTGAGCCACAAGGGGAACTCCCCATTTTTTAAAATAAATATTTATTGAGCAGCTGCTTGGTAATGCCAGGCATAGTGCTAGAGACTGGGGACAAAGCAACGAACATGCCAGAAAAGGTCCCAAAACACTGGATGTTTAGTTGAAGTGATAGGTCACAAAACAAGCAAACAAATGAGTAATTTCTGATGGTAAGAGGTACTCTGAACAAAGTGACAGCGAGCGAGAAGAGATCCAGCCATGACACAGAGGGAAGTGACATTGAGGAAGAGGTCAGTTAAGACCGAAGCACTAACAAGGACACAGCCTCAGAAGATCAGATCTGGGGAGAGTTCAATGTGAAGCCACCACAGTGTTTCCAGCAAGAGAGACACACCTCTGACTTCCTCTGAAACCACTCATACTATTGTCACCGCCACCTGGCTGCAGCTTCCTAGGGCAGGGACAGGTGATTTGCACATCTGTACCCTCAGCACCCAGCTCAGGCCTGGCAGCAGGTGACTGTTGAGTGACTCAATGAAGGAATCTTCTCGCCCTTCATGTGTTGTTTCCCTTCAGGTCACCAAGACAAACCTTGTCTCTTCTCTGGTGTCTGCCCACCAGCATCATGACAACTTTACCACAAATCCACACAGATCCCAATGTTGATGGATGACAATCTTCAAAGGCTCCAACACCTTTAACAGCTGTGTGGCTGTGAAGGTACCTCTAGGCTGTGCTAAACCTAAACACCTGGGATTTTGGACCCACGTTCAGGACAAAACACAGTGGAAGAACATAAACTTCAAACTAGTGTACTGACTGGGTAACCCTGGGCAAGTTCCCTAACCTCCCTGAGCTTCCGTGTTCATCTGTAAAATGGGTCCAAGGTACGGCTGTCTGATTTTTCCTTCTCTCTCTTGTACAAGGCCCGGCAGTCAGAGGAAGCTCAGACATTTGGTCCATCAACAAGATTCCTTTCTACAAAGAGAAGAGGGTTTTCTCTCTACTACGTGTTGGACACAGGCCCTCAGCTACTGTTTCGGAGATGCAGCCCATCACACATATCCAGTAAATCATCATAGGCCTGGTCATCCTCAACCTGAATTCCACAGTGATATCTCATTTCAGGAGAGAAACTTTTCTCCAAGTTGACTCTAATCCCCACTCTGGGTACAGCTGATGACCAGGTAGAAATGGCCTGTGCCCCGCCCAGATCTCCTTTGGTCCTCAAGGACTACATCCTGAGATGTTCTGACAGATTCTTTGATGTATCTGCACCCTTGAATGACCTGTATTCTAGTAACATCACAGAGAAGGAAAAAGAAAATAAGGTGAATTCAGCAGCTTGTTCCTATCAAATCCACGGGGACCCCGGGGATCTCCGACAGCATTCCGGCCAGGGCAAGTTATGAGTTATGCCAGTGACTCTGTGCTACGACACTGCTCATCGGATGAGCATGTTTTCACGCTCTGCCTGCTTCTCCTAAGGGATGAAAGACTAAGATGCTAGAGGCCTTGAAGTTCAACAGCTTGTGGTTCCATGTCAGCAACAATTTCAAACATGTGAACTGCGAGTAAATTTGCAATCGCTGGCTGAATACCTTTCAGTTTAGTGTCCCTAAACATTAACAAAGGGACTTAGCTCAAAAGGGGATGTTAAAAAATGTGTAAAATAGTCATTTTCTCCAAATTCCCCCCATCCCACCACACCCCCCTTATTGTGCACAAAATATGATAAGCTTAAGATTCAAGGAAAGCTGTGTGAGGCACCAGGGTTTCCACTGCACAAGGATGGGGTATTAACACCTGCAAAACAACAGTAGCTACTTACCAAGTATCCACAATGTGACAGGCATTTGACACATGCCAATTCATTAACCCTCGTAAGCTGCATTGCCATTATGGACACTGTAAAGAAAAGCAAACTGCAGCTATGGAGGTAAGCAATTTGACCAGTCTCCCAGTTCGTGGTGGCAGAATAAGGACTCCACCCAGATCTATCAGACTCTGCCCTACTCACCAAGGCCACACTGCCAACTGGTTCAAACTGACATCATCCGGAGCCTCACACCCTCTCTCCCTTTTCTCCCCAGTCACATCTCACATTCCACCTGCCTATCTTCTCCACATCCCAGCACCCTGCCACCTCCTCACCTTTGATCCGACCTACAGGCCCTTCTCCCACATCCTCGGCCCCATCCTCACACCCTCCAGATTCAGACTCGCACTGAGTCCACCTCCTCTCCATCCAGGCCCTTCCCAGCAAGCTCGGCTAACAAGAGCTTGTCCTCCTCCTGCCCCTTCTTCCCACGTCCGCGCACAGCCCCAACTTCTGCTCCACTTGTTCCCAAGCACGCCATCCATCCTGGGCAAACAGACTGCCACAGAAAGCAGCCCTTACATCTCTCCTCTGGACCTCCCACCACGCTTGGGCTGTGATGGATAAGTCTCCTCCCTGCACAGCGCCTTCTCCCGGAATGATGAACGCAGCTCACTAAGCTCAGGCACATGGAGCCGAAAGCTGGCGGACTGATGGCCTGTCTCTGTGGGCAGCCCGGGCTCATGTTAGATGCTGCTCCTCCTCCCACGGAAGGGATGTATGACCATCTCCTGTGTGTCAGGTGCTGTGTCAGATGCGTCACAATCCCTTTATCTTGTTTTATTCTTCTAAGGACCCAAGGAGAAGAGGATTCATCTTCCCCACTTTATGGATGAGGGAAATAAGTTCAATCACTGCTGGAGCCAGGATTCAAACCCACTTCTGCTCAAGTGTGAAGCCACCTTATTTCCAGGGCACCAGAGTGTCAGGAGGAGGAAAGGCAGCGATACCCACCTACACATGGGGCTTCTGAGTGTGTGCTGCATTCCTATACACGCCCTCTCTCCTTCCAAAGACAGGGCTTACCTCTTAATTCATCGGTGGGCTTTTCTCCTTCCAATGAAGGTAGACATTTCAGGGTCTCTTTATGACTAAAATCCTTAGAGAGTAGAAAACAAACATCTTTGAACAGAAAAGGGCTTAAGGGTGTATCTACTCCATTCCTGGTCATTCTCAACTGACACACACATCACACCCCAACCAGCCCATCACACATTCTCACACACACACACACACACTCTCTCTCTCTCTCTCCTGGGGAGTCCCAGAACTGCCCTCTTCCTGCTTCACCTTCTGGTGCTTGACACCTCAGTCTCCTGCCGTGTAGAGAACACAGCCTGCTTCAAATTTCACATGCTCTTCAGTTCTATCCAGGACTCTCTGCTCTAGCCTCACAACACATTCTGCCAGGAGCCTCGCCAGCCACAACCCTCCCCCTCTGCCCAGCCTTACCCCCAACACTTTAGGGCTGAGGGAACAATCCTCAAGGCACACACACCCACACCTCATGGAAGCTCAACACTTGGTGGGTTTCCTCCTTCCCTGGATCCCATGCCATAGGGAATCCAGAATCTCAGCAAGAGACACCATCATCTTCACCTGACTTGAAATTCTAGTCACCTCAGCAATGGGTCACTGGCACAGCAAAACCCAGACTTTCCCTGCCAATAAGGCTTCAGTCCCAGTGGACCTACCATTCACTTCCGGCTTGCTGGTGTAGGATCACACACCTGGACTGACCAAATAAGCCATGGCCAGATGTGATTCTGCATGGCATGGTTCCTTCTCTGAACTAGAAAACTCACTCAGACCAGAGTGATCCCAAACCTCGGACAATATATCATCTCTCTAGGAGGGACCAAGACTTCTGAGCCACTCCATAACTGATGGCTAGGCCTTGACAGTCAGTGAGGTCTGCCACAAGCTGGAGCTCTTTCCTCATGGAGATATGTCTTCCTGCTGCTACAAGTGTCCCCGGAGAGGAAGGCAACAAATCTCTTCTTGTTTAAGTGATAAGCTGAGTGGATCTTTATTTATACAAAGCCAGAGGAAAAAATCCACATGGATGGAAGAGTTGAGAACTGATCACCTATCAAGGATCTAGACCAAACCTGTAGCATCTGATTCCAGTGCTAAGTGGGGATATAGAGAGAAACAGCAACAACCACAGGAATGACAGATAATTACAAAAACAAGAAACAGTGCGCCAAAGTTTACGCCCAGTGACATGGACAACTCCGAACTTCTTACATAATGAGATGGCAAGTTGGTACGCAACTAAAAAGGCTTTTCTCCTTCCATACTTCGGGAGAGGTGGTGACAGAGGCTGTTCTAGGCTGCATGAAACTTCGCCAGAAGACAGGGCTCCATCAATCACACACCAACCTGGGCCGAGTTGACTGCTCAGAGCCAAGATTACTCATCTGTATGATGGGAAAGGCAAATGGAAACAGGATAGCCATTGCAACAGACAGCATATGGGCCTTGGACAGAGCAAATGTCCAAAAATTAAAAACGACTATTAATGGAGTCCCTGGTGGCCTAGCGGTTAAAGAGTTTAGCATTGTCAATGCTGTGGCTTGGGTTCAACTCCTGGTTCAGGAACCTCTGTATGCCACAAGCACAGCCAAGAACAAAATAAAATTTAAAAAGTTAAAAAAATAAAAACATCAGGGAGTTCCCACTGCAGCTCAGCAGTAACAAACCCGACTAGTATCCATGAGGATGAGGGTTCAGTCCCTGGCTTTGCTCAGTGAGTTAAGGATCTGGTGTTCCATGAGCTATGGTGTAGGTCGCAGATGTGGATTGGATCTGGCGTTGCTGTGGCTGTGACCTAGGTCAGCAGCTGCAGCTCTGATTTGACCCCTAGGCTGGGAACTTGCATATGCTGCAGATGCAGCCCTAAAAAGTTAAAAATAATAATAAAAATGTCCATTAAGAAGCACTTTATATACTGCCCAAAATGATGCTGAGCATGCTGTACACTTGATCTTGTCAGACTTGATCGATCCCTTCAGATTTTCATAAAACTAAATGTTTTTGGAGCTCCCCATGTGGCCCAGTGGTAATGAACCAATTAGCATCCATGAGGATGCCAGGTCGATCCCTGGATTCCCTCAGTAGGTTAAGGATCTGCAGTTGCCATGAGTTATGGTGTAGGTCATATAGACACAGCTCGGATCTGGTATTGCTATGGCTGTGGTGTAGGCCAGCAGCTACAGCTCCAATTTGACCCCTAGCCTGGAAACTTCCATATGCCTTGGATAGTACCCTTAAAAAAAATAAATGTTTTATATATAAACATGAGCACAGAAAAACTTCTAGAACGATATATATAAAAGTACTAATAGTGGTTAACTCCTGGTGTTAGAAACATAAGTTTTCCTTTTGCTAATTTACTTTCTCCAAAATTTTCTACAAAAACCACTAACTGAGGTATATTTCAGTTTGGGGTTTTTTTGGCTGTGCTCATGGCATAAAGAAGTTCCCAGGCCAGGGATTGAACCCACACCAGAGCAGTGACAATGCCAGATCCTTAACTCTCTAATCCACCTGGGAACTTTGCTGAGGTATATTTTGATTTGGTGGGTTTTTTTTTTTTTTAATGCCAGAATGCATTAAAGTACAATGAAAATCAAGATAGTGCTCACAGGTAAATACCCGCTACATGAGCCATTTCTCCTGGAGGTAAGAGCTAATAAATGCTTTGCTTTCTCTGAGGAGCTGGCATGTGCTTATTTCAATAGGAATTAGCTGGCTGAGACCCTCCTTCACTTTGTCACCAGAGTACAGACCCAGAATTTGAGTTCAATCATTCAATTAGGGCCTTTTTCCTTATTTTTTGCATATTTCTATTTGAATTCCCCTGGTCTTGACTTCCTATTCTAATTTATAGGCAGATCCTATTCTGATTTTGTGTTTATTTATATTTTACCACTTTTCTCAATGTTTAACATAAATTCATTACCTACAAAATCTTTGTAGAATGAGGCCAGGTACACGTACACATAAACAACTTACGAGAGAATGATAATGTTTAAATTCTATCTGCAATTTTTTAAAAACAGAACATGTTCCTTCCTATAATAACATAAGAAAATAATAATAATGATATCATAATTTTTAAATTCCTAAAAGTCCTGTAATTAAAAAGTCAGTTTTATTAAATGCTCAGGTCTCAAAATTATATATATATTTTTATTATTAAAAAATCCCCATCCCATCTTACCCACCCACCCCCCCCAAACTAGGTCCTGTCGAAGTAGAAGCAAGCCCAACAAAAGTCCATTGTATGCCCAAAAGCAGGAAGACAGGAGGCCCCGAGAACGAGGTATGCTGGTGTCATCACTGCAGAGCCCTCCTGCAAGGGCCAAGGCATGGGAAGAACTAACATAACAAACAGAAAGGAAACTGGAATGGGCAGCCTGACAAGTATAAGTTACTCCAACTTACAAACACTTCAGGTGCCCACCAGCTCCAAGAGGACAGACCAAACTAACTATGCAGTGGAAACTTCTGCCTGGCCTTCTCCATATGTCAGGTCCTTCTATCAGGAATCATTAGGAAGCCCAAACAGCTTCACAGTTCCAGCTTCCCGACTGCTGTCATATTTGCCGTCTTTGTCATCACAGGCAAATGCCAGCAGAGGCCTTTTGGGGTGCCAAGCCACGGTGAAGGTCGGGGACTCACACTGCACCTCCCACAGCTTGTCTCCTAAAAATGTTGATATAGAGAAACCAATCAATACATAAGAGACCACACTCATGAAGTACTTACCTACATTAACTCATTTAATATGCTTAATAACCCAGAGGAGAAGTACAATCAGTACCCCCATTTTACAGAGCACTGAGGCCCAGAGAGGTCACAAGCCTGGCAGCACAGGACGGTTAACTTAAGAGCCTTTGCTCTGAACCCTATCCTGCACCCCCTGAAAAAACAGCATCAGGAACTGTTTGTTGAGCAGCCCTTCCAAGCCAGATGGATTATACTTTATATAATGACAATCTAGCAAAGCAAGTAATGATTTTAAACCCCATTTTTATAACGAAGCAGGTGGCTGCACAGTTACGTCACATCTCAAGGAAGCAGCAGAGTCAGCACATGAAGTCAGTCTGTTTCCAAAGCCATAGATCTTTCTACTAAACAATGCCTTGCAAATAGATTTTTCCCCCAAATTTTATTTCTTCTAGTCGAAACTAAACATGATTTTTCCAAAGCCATTTTTTTTTTTAGTCCTACTTTACTTTTTTTCAACCTTAGCATTAAGATCAATGCAATAAAATGTTCACAGCGTGACGCTGATTTTAAAACATAGGATAGGACATTCCCTTGTGTTGCAGCAGGTTAAGGACCCAGTATTGTCACTGCAGTAGCTAGGGTCACTACTGTGCAGCAGTTTTAATCCCTTGCATGGGAACTTCCACATGCCACAGGCATGTCCCCCCCAACTCCCAAAGAATGCAGGATATACTGACTGAATTATACATTTCAATATAACTGATATGCGAATTATATTTCAATAACCTGTTTAAACACATATCACACACATATGCATGTGTGTGTATAGAGAACTTTAATTGAGGTACAGCTGATTAACAATACTGTGTTAAGTGTCAGGTGTACAGCATGCACAGCAAACTGATTCAGTTATACACATATATTTTTTCAGACTACTTTCTATTATAGGTTATTACAAGACATTGAATATAGTTCCCTGCATGATACAGTAAATCCTTCTTGCTTAGCTATTTTACATGGAGTAGTTTGTATCTGTTAATCCCATACTCTTAATTTATCCCTCCCCTGCTCCCTTTCCCCTTTGGTAACTGTAAGTTAGTTTTCCACATCTTTGAGTCTTTTTCTGTTTTGTAAATAGATTCACTTGTATTATGAGGTTTTTTTTCTTGTTTTTTTGTTTTTTTTTTTTAAGTAACCTATTTCGGGGATAGTTAATGTATCTTCATAATGCTAGGACCTAGCAATCTACAGCTACATGTCTGAGTAAATTTCTGTTACATAGACATAAGGGTTTCGGACCCCTTCCATTGCCCTTTAAGCCTCTGACTCCATGCATGCATTGCTGCTGAAAGCAAACACTACAATAACTCTTCTGTAAGGATGCCTGGTCCTTCACAAAATGTGAGCAGCGTGGACTCAGCAATCCCAATTCAAAGGTTTACCCAAAAAAGATGACCACATACATAAAATGATACTCCTCACAGCATTATTTATAATGGTGCGAAAAGCAGAAGCCACCCATGAGTGGAGCAGCTTAGGTATATTCTGGGATAGCCAATGGGATTCTAAACCCCATTAAAAGCCACAGTAAAGCTCAGCAGCCATGGCCATGGAAGAAGCTGTGACATCCTGGAGCAGTAGGAGAGCGTGCCTGCATCACATGAACAGGAGGGTTACACGAAGGAGCTGTGCACCTGGATGGCTGGACAACACCCACCACAGTGTTAGTGACAGTGGTAATCTCTGAATCGTGGAATTGCAAACTTTTTACTTTCTTTAAAGTTTTCCATGCATTTTGAATTCTTTTACTAAAGTATCATGTATTTCTAAAAACAAAAAGCTACATTAAAAAACTGTGTTGTACAGGAGTCGTCGCTATGGCACAGCTGGATCGGTGGCATCTTGGGAGCAGTGCATCGCAGGTTCAATACCCATGCCCAGCACAGTGGGTTAAGGATCTGGCACTGCCACAGCTGTGGTTTAGGCATGACTGCGGCTGGGATCTGATGCCTAGCCCAGGAACTCCATGTGCCAAGGGCGGCCAAAGATGAAAAAAAAAAATGTGTTGTACAGCAGAAATTATCACAACATTGTAAATCAATAAAATTTTAAAAAATGAAAAAAGAGAGCAAGAGCGGCCTCCACATATGAAATATAAAAAGAAAAACCTACTTATTATTTTGGCAAATTTACTCCAAAACTTTAAATATCAAAAGCTGGAGAGGAGTTCCCGTCGTGGCGCAGTGGTTAACGAATCCGACTAGGAACCATGAGGTTTTGGGTTCGATCCCTGCCCTTGCTCAGTGGGTTAAGGATCCGGCGTTGCCGTGAGCTGTGGTGTAGGTTGCAGATGCGGCTCGGATCCCACGTTGCTGTGGCTCTGGCGTAGGCTACAGCTGGCTACAGCTCCGATTAGACCCCTAGCCTGGGAACCTCCATATGCCGTGGGAGCAGCCCAAGAAATAGCAACAACAACAACAAAAAAGACAAAAGACAAAAAAAAAAAAAAAAAAGCTGGAGAAAATGCTTTGTTTGTTCTTCCTTCGTTTGTTTAACCATATTTAGGAGTTCCCACAGTGGCTCGGTGGTAAAAAAACCAACTAGTATCCCATGAGGATGAGGGTTCAATCCGTGGCCTTGCTCAGTGGGTTAAGATCTGGCGTTACCATGAACTGCAGTATAGGCCGCAGACACGGCTTGGATCTGGCATTGCTGTGGCTATGGCATAGGCCGCAGCTCCAATTCAACCCCTAGCCTGGGAACTTTTTTTTTTTTTTTTTTCAAACTGTACAGCAAGGGGGTCAGGTTATCCTTACATGTATACATTACAATTACATTTTTTCTCGCACCCTTTCTTCTGTTGCAACATGAGTATCTAGACAAAGTTCTCAATGCTATTCAGCAGGATCTAGCCTGGGAACTTTCATATGCAGAGAGTGTGGCACTACAGAAGAAAAAAACAAAAGACAAAACCATTTTTTTTTAATTGGGAAAAAAATAAAATAAATCTGAGGAAATTCTTTTGTAAAATGAACACTCGCCTCTCATTTTCCTATCTTCAAGTTATGTTTTGTTGCTTTTCAAAACAAGTCACATCTACTTTGATAATTTATTTTTTATTTATATACATATATTTTTTAAGTTCACATACAAGCAAGAAAACAGGAAGAAATACACCATAATGCTAAAAAGGGTTGTATTCAAATGGTGGGATCATTCATTCATCCACCCATTCATCCATCCATTCATTCTTTCTCCTTTCTATATTTTAAAAATTTTGTTATAATAGAAGAATTAAAAGTGATTAAAACGCAAAAATTTTTCTTTTAGGGCTGCACCTGTGGCATATGCAGGTTCCCAGGCTATGGGTCTAATCAGAGCTACAGCTCCCGGCCTGTATCACAGCCACAGTAATGCCAGATCCAAGCTGCAGCTGCAACGTACAACATAGCTTGTAGAAACACCGGATCCTCAACCCACTGAGGGAGGCCAGGAATTAACCCACAACCTCACAGTTCCTAGTCGGATTTGCTTCTGCTGCACCATGATGGGAACTCCACAGAACTGGCCCTTTCCTAACCCTTTGCTCCCTCACTACCTGACTACAGTAGTCATAATACACAAACTTGCCTTAAGGAGACAAATTCATGGATGCTAATGCTGGTTGGTGCAAGAGTAACTTGCAGGAATGAAAATGCCTGATAGAAGTCCTGATGCCCCGAGATGAAAGAGAGGAATCTCATTAAGATAGCAAGGGCTTAGTTACCTGTCTCTACTTCAGCAATGTCAATGAAATGATCTTCCGAGGCTGATGCCAGCATTTTCCCATCATGGCTAAAACTGAGGGTCCTCACAGGCCAATCCAGCCTATAACAGAGTAGACAGAACAGACATTAGAGTAACCCAAGGAGAGGAGGCCATAATTTCACCCAAAATTAAATAAAATTAATTCCTCCAGTAAGCAAAGTTCTGGTAGAGCTGCTTACCTGGAAAAGCACCGAACACACACTAACTCATCCACATCCCAGAGGCTGACCAAAGCATCTGCACTTCCTGTGGCAAAGTACTTCCCCATGGGGTCAAATTTGATACAGATGCAGTTGGAAGGATGGGCATTGATGGACTGTACAGGCTTCAGCTCTGGGTAGCTGAAAAATAAGACAGAGAGCAATCAAACTGTGGGACGAGGACTGTGGTACTAACACAATAACAGGAGACACTTAAGAAAACCAGAGACAACACAACAAACATCACAGACTGTCATTCAAGAAAAACTTTCCAGAGGTAAAAATATTTCCAAAGATATAGTGAAACAGTACACCACATACCTAAGAATAAGAACCCAGACCAACCAACATGAAGACATACGGTAGTAAAATTACTGGACTTTAAAGAAAATTAGACTACCACCAGACTTTTCAAAGAAACACTTTATGCCAAAAGAAAATGGGGTGACATAATTAAGAGACATGAGCAAGAAAATATGATCAAAATGTTTACATCTAGCAAGTGACTATCAATTATAAAGAGTTCAAATAATAAGCACAAAATAATAAGCACAATATAATAAAGTATTCATTGGTTTTCTAAGTATGTAAGTTGTAATAAGTATGAACTCAGGAAATACCGTTCCCATGAACTTTTCCTGAGGAATCTAGAGAATGAGCTTCAACAATCAAAATGACTAGATAAGTTCCCGTCATGGCGCAGCGGAAACAAATGTGACCAGGATCCATGAGTATGCGGGTTCGATCCCTGGCCTCACTCAGTGGGTTAAGGATCTGGCATTTCCCATAAGCTGTAGTATAGGCCCCAGACATGGCTTGGATCCCATGTTGCTGTGGCTGTGGCGTAGGATGGCAGCTGCAGCTCTGATTCAACCCCTAACCTGGAAACCTCCAAATGCCACGAGTATGGCCCTAAAAAGACAAAAAATTAAAAAATTAAAAAAAAAATGACTAGAAACCTATCAGCCTAAGGCTGGTGACAGGCACTAAATATAGTTTCATGTAGAGACTGTGCATGTTTAAAGGTAAGGTATAAAATAAAATAGCTGTATGTTCTGACAATATATAGTACTAATTATTCTTTCTAAAGGAGGAAGAATGAAAAGAGCACATTCAAAAAGCAGAATTTTTTATTTTAAGTCATCAGATTTTTGGTGCTAACAGTAATATTGTTATTCTAAGATATCTGTTACGTTATATGAGATGAAGGTAATAAGCAACCATGGAATCGTCTATTTTATAATCCCCTGCATCCTTGAGAACCTGAATACTCAGTTTGGAAGGAAAGAGACATATCTGTAATACAGAAGTGGTTTACCAAAATTCCTATAGTCCTGAACTTTAATTGGAAAATTACCAGTATGAATGCACAAGGTAGGTATTCTATCTTAAAAATACATACATATATGTCCTAGCTCTGGAAGGTCAACTGGATGGGTCTAGAAACAATGACCAACCTGGCAATGAGGACATTCCTAGCTCCAATATTACTCGCCAGTAAAAAGATCCAAAGATTCTTAGAGAATCTTCTGATTAAAGTTCTAAGGCAGGAGTTCCCGTCGTGGCGCAGTGGTTAACAAATCCGACTAGGAACCATGAGGTTGCGGGTTCGGTCCCTGCCCTTGCTCAGTGGGTTAACCATCCGGCGTTGCCGTGAGCTGTGGTGTAGGTTGCAGACGTGGCTCAGATCCCACGTTGCTGTGGCTCTGGCGTAGGCCAGTGGCTACAGCTCAGATTAGACCCCTAGCCTGGGAACCTCCATATGCCGCGGGAGCGGCCCAAGAAATAGCAAAAAAAAAAAAAAAAAAGACAAAAAAAAAGTTCTAAGGCAGGAAACACAAGACAAACTGAGAATATCTTGTCAAAACAAAAGAGCAAGAACTGAAGGCTACTAGGATTGTGGCCAAAAAATGACTTAGCAAGCAATTTCAAGAGGCTCCCACTGGCTAAAGATGAAATAATTTGAACTTCAATAAGGTTAACATATTGAAACTTATCTCCTCTGCTTAAATTCATGAGTCCATAGTGATTCTTAAAGAAAAACAAAAACAAAAACTAGCTGATCATCTTTGGAGGTGATAAGTAACTAGTTCATTATCATATGACAAAGGGGAAGAACCAAGCCTTTATCATGCCTTCTCTAAATGTACTGTATTCCTGGGTAACTGAACAGATGACAGCACATGTCAGATGTCTCTTAAATTCCAATAAATAAGCAGACATATGGAATCAGCAAAATCCAGACTGGGATAAGTTCCACAGGTTAACAGCCTGGTTTTTCAACAGCTAAATTCTAAGTAAAAGAAAGGGATGGGAGTTCCCGTCGTGGCGCAGTGGTTAACGAATCCGACTAGGAACCATGAGGTTGAGGGTTCGGTCCCTGGCCTTGCTCAGTGGGTTAATGATCCGGCGTTGCCGTGAGCTGTGGTGTAGGTTGCAGACGCGGCTCGGATCCTGCGTTGCTGTGGCTCTGGCGTAGGCCGGGGGCTACAGCTCAGATTCGACCCCTAGCCTGGGAACCTCCATATGCCTTGGAAGCGGCCCAAAGAAATAGCAAAAAGACAAAAAAAAAAAAGGAAAAAAAGAAATAAAGCTAAAATCAAAAAAAAAAAGAAAGGGATGGAGGGGATCCCATAGCTTAACAGCCTTAAAACACATATCAAACTTTTTTAAATAGGCAAAATTAGAGTATCTGGAGATGCACACTTGGCAGCTAGAACAATAAAGAAATACTATAAAAGCTGACATAAAGAAACACTATAAAAACTGTTTTGGGGGAGAAGGGGTTTTGATTAGGATAAAGCCCACAGACAGACTTCTTAGGTGGCCAGCAAAGTACTATTTTCTGACCTGGTAGCGTTAAACAGGTGCTAGGCATATAATAATTCATTAAGCTATACTGGTGACATGGTTTTCTACATCTGTTTTATTTTCTAATAAAAGGGCTTTAAAACAACAACAACAAAAAAAAAAAAAACTGCCTATAGAATAGAATTAAAGTTGTTAAACACAATATTCCAGGCCCAAATAATTTGCTCCCAAATTATATTTTGACTTTATCGTCCTGTGTCAGGACCTCTCATACCAACTATTCTCCAAATAAGTCACGCTCATTCACACTTGTTTTGTCCATTGGGCAGTTCTCTTTTGCTGATTCTTAAAATTCTCTAATTCTGGAGTTCCCGTTGTGGCACAGCGGAAATGAATTTAACTAGGATCCATGAGGACGCAGGTTCAATCCCTGGCCTTACGCAGTGGGTTTAGCATCCAGCATTGCTGTGGTATAGGTCGCAGATGCAGCTTAGATCTGGTGGTGCTGTGGCTGTGGTGTAGGCCAGCAGTTTTAGCTCCCATTAGACCCCCCAGCCTGGGAACCTCCATATGCTGTGAGTGCAGCCCTAAAAAAAGAAAGAAAAAAAAATTCTTTAATTATTTCAAGGTCAAGCGCAGAAGCTGCCTCCTTCGACCCCCAATTCCCACAATCAATTTAGTAAGATTCTTTCCTTGGGATTCTACAGCAAACTTCCAGCTTCTCACACAGAACCTATTTCACCCTGCCTTGAACTACTCACCCAGGATAGCAGAAAGAACAGAATCAGAAAGATCTGAATTTCATTTCCAAAGTTTCATTCATTTAGAGGACAAATATTTACTGAGATCCTAACTGTGTATAGCAGGTACTGGGCTAGGCACTAGGGGCTCAACAGCAAACAAGTTAAAGACAGTCCCTTCTCTCATGGAATTTATGGCCTAATGAAGGATACAGACAAGTAAACATACAATTATAAAGTAGAAGGAGGAATGCTTCCAATAAGAAGGACATAAAATAAGCTTCTAACCCTGGGGTGAAGATGGCATCCCCAGAGAGAAAGTGGTATTTAAGCTGAGACTGTAAGGGTACGATTATGCTATAATTCAAGGTGCACGCAGTTCTAACTCTCACTAGCTGACTAGTGACTTAACCTCTTTGAGTCCCTGGTCCTCATGTGTGAAATGGGAAACATACCATCAGCTCCTGAGGATTTGTGTGAGGACTCAGTAAAGATAAGGTGGAAGATTCTCAAGAAAGGTTAGAATTCTTCATTACTACAGTGAAACCTAGAACAAGGTGAGGGGTGCCAAATCTCTGCATTGTCAAAAATCCAAAAATAACCTGAGTTGGCCCTCTATATCCACAGTTCCATATCCCAGATTCAACCAACCACAGATCATCTGGGCAGCCCAAATCCGTGTTGTTCAAAGGTCAACTGTATCTGTCCTTTTGGCTTCTTCAGCATAGACTCACACCTAATTCATCTTGGTATCCACCACAGCACCCAATGCAAAGAGAGGACAGAACCCTAAGCTAAAAGTCCCTTACCTGAGTATGTTGATACAGCCATTGCCATTTGTCAGGAAGAACATGTTATTGTCATTATTCCAGGAGATTTCATTGACCTCGAACTTGAACTGCTCCTCTGCTTTGGAACGGTGTGTCTTGGCATCAATAAAAGTCACCACATCATCCTTATTGCCTACAGCAATGGTCTGCCCGTCAGGACTCCAGCAGATATTAATGTTCTCCCCTGGAAACCCATATAATCAGCAAGATATTGTTAGCCCATAACCCTCTAGAACTTCATTCTGTTATCACAAAAAGACTAGAACATCGTCAGAGCTCATTCACTAAGGTCTTCATCAGTGGAAGCAAACTACTACTTACAAATCACCAACTACCACCACATTCATCTACAAAGTTCCCCTTAGTTCTCATATTTCTCTAAGGGACACTTTTTTATCCCCGCTTTATAGGTGAAGAAATGAAAGATAAGAGAGATGAGCCAAATTGTCAAAGCTGTGAAGTAAGAGAGCTAAAATCTAAACCTGGATTTGATGCCAAAGCCTCTTAGTCTCTCTTACACCTGCGCTTCCCAAACTCTAGCCACTCACATGCCATTTTCACAATTTTTTTTTTTTTTTAAATTTTGCTTTTTAGGGCTGAACCCACAGCATATGGAAGTTTCCAGGCTAGGGGTCAAATGGGAGCTGCAGCTGCCAGCCTACGCCTGCCACAGCCACAGCAACAGCAACGTGGGATCCGAGCCAGTCTGCAACCTACACCACAGATCATGGCAACACCAGATCCTTAACCCACTGAGTGAGGCCAGAGATCCAACCCACATCCTCATGGATACTAGTCAGGTTCATTTCCACTGTGCCGCAACAGGAACTTCCATTTTCACAATTTTTGTACTATCCATGTAACAGCTATACTTTTCTTCATTGGAGATGTTTTTTCCTTAAAACTTACCCCCCCAAATTTTTACTTAAATAAATTTAACTTCACTTTATCAATAAATTCTTCTCTATTAGGTATACACATACAACCAGTTTTTAATGTTCATCCATGTAACCACCTAAATCACTCACATACCATCACTTGTTTACTTGGGGGAATGACTCCATCATTCCAACTCCAGGTACAGGTCTTGCCAACAAAGTCCAATGGCCCCCATTGAATACATCAATTAAAAATTTCATCAACCTTAGGAGTTCCCATCATGGCGCAGAGGAAACAAATCCCACTAGGAACTATGAGGTTGCAGGTTCAATCCCTGACCTCACTCAGTAGGTTAAGGATCTGGCATTGCCATGAGCTGTGGTATAGGTCACAGATGCATCTCCGATCTGGCATGGCTGTGGCTATCGTCTAGGCTGGCAGCTATAGCTTCAATTAGACCCCTAGCCTGGGAACCTCCATATGCCATGGGTGCAGCCCTAAAAAACAAAACAAACAAACAAAAAAAATCCCATCAACCTTATTGATTCTAAGACGCTTTTTTTTCACATTTTATTATCTCAAATTTTTGGTGTATCATCATCTGATAAAGTGGTACATAAAATATTGATGCATTTCATAATCAATACCATCTTAGTCAATAAAATTTAATAAATGGCCTCAAGGTTTATAGGACAATATCTGGTAAAGAACAGAGTCTATAAATCCTTAGACCAGCTATTCTAGCCTATCAGCAGTTTCCCAAATTCTCCATTCCTTTGCACATGCTGTTCCCTTCTGGGGTTGCCCACCCACCCACCCACTGCACTCTCACCATTAAATCTCTATGGCTACTCCATGGGTTTGCTCAAATCCTGGGAGGCCCTCCCTAGCTCCCCCAGGACAATTGAAGCACTTCCACTCTGATATCCACCTTGCAGCCTTCTCTAGTCTAAGATAATCCATGTCATACTACATTAGTTTTTTTATTATTATTATTCATATGTCTCTCACACTGCACTAAACGATAAGGTCCCTGGAGCTGGAGACTGTCTTGTTCAGCTCAGAATGTCCAATACCTACAGGTCTGTGCACAGAGAAGATACTCAGAAAACACTTGCTAAATGGCTATAAGTAGCTTATCTTCCTATTGCCCTCTCTCTGAGTAGTCACCTTTAGTGTTCACGGTGGCAATGCATTTTGTAGTCCTTACATCCCAGATGCGAATGGTTTTGTCTCCAGATGCAGTGACAAAAAGATCAGGATTACTTGGGTGCCAACAGAGCTGGTCCACGCTATCCCCATGGCCCCGATAATTGTTTTCTTTGACCTGAAAGAACAGAATCTATATGTCACTACACTCATAGGTACCTGCCAACATATGTAACTTAACCTTATTCAAACCCTGTGACCAAAAAAAAGTTTGGATAATTAAAAAGAGTCCAACAGGGAACTATTCAATATCCTGTGACAAACCATAATGAAAAAGAATGTTTTTTTAAAAGAATGTCTATATATGTATAACTTTATCACTTTGCTGTACAGCAGAAATTAACACAACACTGTAAATCGACTATACTTAAACTAAAAAAAAAAAAAAGGGTCCAGTCTTTCCAAGCCTTTTCCCCCAATCTCTTCACAGTATTCTTCCTCTCTCCCCCCTCCCCAATCAGTCTGAACTGATCTGAGAATGGGTTCCAGAGCAACACCGTTACTCTTTTGCCCTCCCTGGCTTTTCTCCTTCTTTCAGGTTTTCCAGCCTTACTCTGCCACCAAGGATCCCAATCCACCTACTCACTGCGAAGGCGGTCCTATCGTTTTCAGGGAGGCCTTCCTTACCACCAAAGGAAGCTGCCCCAGCCACTCCTCACCACCACCCAATTCCTTCTACCACTCCCACACCCCCACCATCCTCCTCACCGCCACTGCCCGCTCATCTTCACATCTCACTACTACAACCCTGCACACCGCCACCTCCCCTTACTACCAGTCTTCTCTCCACCACCCCGTCCTCAACCCCCATCACCCCAACCCGTTGTCCCCCCCCTCCTCACACCCCCTCCTCTTTTCCGCACCACGCACGCCGCTGACCCCACACCCCTTCTTAGTCCTCCGCCCTCCTCCCTTCCACCCTCCTTACTACCACACTTCGCTTTACCACAGCCCCTCTCTCTCTCTAGCCTGGGCCGGGCCCCAGCAGCTCACCAACCGGTCCTTCTCCAGCAGGAAGACACTGGCCGTCTTGTCGAAGGACCCCGAGGCCAGGCGACGCCCGTCACAGCTCCAGGCCACTGAGTGCACCTTGGCGCTGTGCGCCGGGA
Organism: Phacochoerus africanus; assembly: GCF_016906955.1. Classification (NCBI taxonomy): domain Eukaryota; kingdom Metazoa; phylum Chordata; class Mammalia; order Artiodactyla; family Suidae; genus Phacochoerus; species Phacochoerus africanus. Next base: position 81,758,137 of record NC_062547.1, on the reverse strand, counting down.
ACTCGCGCGTCTTGCTGTGGCCGCGGAACAACTCCTGCATTCCGAGCACATAGCGCGTCGGGCCGCTAGTCACTGAACACCAGGGAGCCATCGAGCCGGGACCGCTCTGGCCCAATGCCGAGGGCCCCATAGACGCCGCGGGTACAGCCATGCTAAGCTCCCGGACGCCTGTTCGGCCTCCTCAGTCCAGGTGCAGTCAGTCCTGCCGCCCCCGCCGTCGCACGCATGCGCACGGGAGAGCGCCCGCTCTTTTGCGCAGCCTCACTGTGGACCACCTCGGAAGGGACTACAAGTCCCGGCACGCAGCGCGCACCCGCTTTAGCTTTTTCAAACTCTATTGGTTCCGCTCTAAATTTCCTTCGCAATTAATGATTGGGAAGGTTTTTGGCGGGGTGGGAGGGGGTCCCTATTTTCCCCTTATCTACAGCTCGGTAGTCATATCTGTATCCCTGTTTAATCTAAAAAAAAATTAACGCAGTTCTTCTAATCCTCAGATCTCCAGGAGTTAAAAACACCTTTTTTCTAGGGTTGCTCCCCACCCTTCAGCTCCCTTCCTCGGAGCAGAAGCCTCTTGACTTCTTGCTGGTGAAGGACCAGCTGGTGAAACTCGTCTGAGTAACAGACAAGGGATTTGGGGGCGGGGACGAAGGGCTTGAGAAGGGCTGAGGGAAGCCTTTGGTGGTAAAGTGGCTGGACATTTGTACAAAAACAAATATTTTTAAAAAGTTAGTACATGCACTTGATAACAAATGTAGAAAATACAAACAGGAATAGGGTGAAAAGTAAGTTTACCTCCTATATCCCTGAATTGCCCTTCCAAAAAGCAATAAATTTCTTGCTTGGCCTTCCCCAGAGAGTTTAGGTGTGAAAAAGCACCTTGGGAGAGGTAGATAGATGTGCATCCCACCCTCCCCTAAAAAATGATAGCATTCCTTACATAACTTGTTTTCAATGGTAAATGTACATAATCATTTCTTATCAGTATATGCAGATGTCTCAGTCTTTTAATGGAGGCAGTCTTTAATAATATAGATGCACAATAGTTTATTGAGCTGATCCCTCTGATGGACATTTTGTGTCCATCACAATTTGCTTTTAGGGCAATACTAAATGTCCTAAATGCTTTTAGGACAATTTGCTTTTAGAGCAATACTACAGTAAGCATCCCTATACAAATTTTATTGTGCACATATGCGCTTTTTTATTGAATAGATATTGCCAAAATACCTGTGGCTTGGAAGAGTGTCTAAGGTCCTAAGTACTAAGTGAGTGAGTCCACATGTGAAGCATAAGGCTCTGAGAGGGGCCTTAGGAAATGGGGTCCTTTTCTTTCCCCAATTCACTTCCCTACCCCTTTAAAACTAGAAATTCTTGGAGACTTTAAAACTTTTTAGACTCCAAAGAATACTGATGATTTTAGACACCACTAAAATCTTGGAATGGGAGGATATTTGGTATCCAGTGTTCCCCCCTTAGCTTTCATTTTCAGGAATCCTCTTTATGTACTAGTATTTTTGTTTCCCTACATACACTAAGCATTTATATCTCCTGGTCTCAGATAAGAATACTGAAGAACAGAGGTAAAACATCTTGCTCTGGGTCACATGGCTGGTATTAGCGCTATGGGACAGATCAAAGATTAGGACTCAAGTGATACTGACTTCAAATTTTATACTCTAATTCTTAGAATCTGAAACCTCTATGTTTTAAATGTCATTTTTAATATTTCTGTATTAATTCTGTATTATGTAATGTGTTTTTTAATTTCATTTTCCCTTGTGTTCTTTTCCTGTATTATGTAAACACAAATATTAGAACCTCAGATGTGATATATGTATCCCACTGCTCCTCACTGAGACTGTTGTAATAGCATATATCTAGAGAGGTTAGGGTCTCCTGAGCAAGGTAGACTCATTACAATGGTCAGGCAAATGGGGGAAAAAAACAAAACTAAGGAAAGGATACAGAGCTTGATTTCAGCAGCTTAGAACTTTAATTCGGAAGCTGATAGTAATACAGTTCTATCATATACCTAGGTAATATTGGGAACAGAGCAGATGTCCCCCCCAAAATAATAATGAACTCACTACCTATTGTAAGAATTGTTTAGGGAGGATTCTGGGAAGATGACAGAGTAGAAATGAGAATCTGTCTCCCCACATAGGAAACAATTGCACTAGAAGAATCTATTTCCACTTCCAATACAAAAAGCATTCTGCAGGTTAGGCCAAGGAGTCCAAGGATAATGCAGGTCTAATCCCAGTATAAGAAACTGCAGCCAAGCTGCCTGGGACAACTGAGGACAAGCTGACTTACCCTCAGCTCCCTCTGGCCCAGCACAGAGCCTAGCACTCTGGAAGAGCTGTATTACCGAAAACTCCTTTCACCTGCAATCAAGAAAGCTTTTTTAACCCACATGACCTTTTAAATTAGATGCCAACATTTAAAAATTAGGAGAGTTCATATACAAATTGAAGCTTAGGCTTCCCACAGAAAAGGGAGCTAATGTTAGATAGTCGAAACATGAAGAACATATGTGATATAGTACCTAATACCACATACAAGTTCCAGGATCAGGGATTGAACCTGCATCACAGCTACAATCCAAGACACAGAAGGGACTGCAATGGATCCTTAACCCATTGCACCAGCAGGAAACTCCAGAAGAATCTCACTTTAAAGAAATTCTCTAAGAACATTTCAAAGCCTCCCAACGTCCAGGAAGAGACCATGTCATCTTCTTCCCAGGCAGCACCCTTCCCTGGAGTGTCACCTTCCAGTGTCCCCACCTGCAACTCTGACACCCATGCTGAGCCTCCTCCGCCTACTTTCTCAGAGCTCGGATCTGTGCATTCGCCTCCCACCACCTCCCTCCCCCACCGCCAGTCATCTGTGCTACCCACCCTGGCAAGCTGTCTCCCTAACACCTCACCTACTCATGGCTTCATTACTTTATCCCCACCTTTCTCACTCAGAAGAGGGGGAGGAGCAGGGAGAATCATGCAAGCCAGGAGATGGGCAGAGAGCAGTGGAGAGCCAGCTGCAACTCCAACCCCCACTTCAGCACACTCAACCCACAGCTTCCACAAGTCCACCCTCTAGCTGTCTGGTGCTTCTACCTCCCCTTCACCCACACACACCCTGCCATGGAATGGCCAGTAACTCTTTCTTTTCCCTGAGGATTTCAGACCCCTAATTCCACAGCTCTGGCAAAAAGCCCAATTCTCCTGTCTGGCTGGATGGATGCATTAGATAGAAGACATCCTCTAAAGTGAGTCAGGAGGAGGTGCAGCAGGAAGACCACTCACTGAGACACCTGACCCTCTCTAAGCACCAGACTCATTAGTGCTGTGACCTTGAAATATTACTCTCTGAGTCCACCTATTTATCTCCCTCCCCACCTCAAAAATACTTTAAAAAATGTAACAGTGCCAACCCTTTCTTCATGTAGCTCCGTTTCCCTGCATAGGAACTACAAGGGCAGCACAGTGTAGTGAGGCTCAGGCTTAATTCTTTATAGTCCTTGTGACTTTGGACAAGTCCCTTCACCCCTCTGAGGCTTGGTGGGATCTGAGACCTAACTCACAGGCTTTCTTTGAGAAAAAAAAAAGCAAAGCAATCATAGGATGATGGAACGCACTTTGTCAAGCTCTTGGCTACTATGGAGGAAGATTGCTTCTAAGGTGAGTTTTAAAAGAAAAATAATAGAATAATAGAATAAAAAGGTAATGGACACTTCTGCTTCCAGTGGGATGGAGTGATAGAATAGATTTAACCTCCCATATGGCACAACTTGGGAAAAAAAAAAAACAGAAAAAGTATGAAACAGTTTTCAAGAGAGCAGACCTCAGGCAATAAGGTAATGAACCATGTGCGACAGAAAACAGAGGGAGTTCTATGAGTGCCCCAGATTACTGCCTTGAGTACTGTCTAGGCACAGGGATAGGAAAACAAAGAGGAGTCACAGGCTCCTGGAGTTGGAGAGACATAGTTGAGAATCTGGGGAGAGCAAGGCAGCTAGTGTTCACAAGGCACAATAACATAGAGGGCAAAACTGGAAAGGAAACTCCAGATATCTGTGGAGCATCTGCCTTGGGCATTCAGTAGAGAACTGATCAGTTGTACAGGGAAACTACCAGAGATGAGAGAGAAATTATCTAAAAGGAAGAGTGAGAATAGTGCCTGAGTCCAGAAAGCTGAGTACCTGTTCCTACCAGTCAGACTATAAACCATAATAATCTATGGGGCTCTGGATAATGTAAGCAAAAAGGTCTTGCTTTGGTAATGGAGAGTGATTAGCTCTAGAAAAAATGCTGCTCTCCTCCAACCTAACAGTTCTTGAAAGTAAGATCTGAAAGGATCAATGTTTTTCTAAGTAACTTAACTATATCCCCCCAAAAAGCTTAAGAATATTTATAGGAGCATTAATATAATCTAGCAACAAACAAGGTATAATTTACAATATCTGGCATCCAATCTGACTAACAGCATAGAAAGCAATAGAAAAAGATGACCAAGAATGAGGAAAAAAATGGATCAACCTGAACTGACCCTGAAATGACAGAACAAGCTGACAAGAACATCAAATAGTTATTATAACTACACTCCACGCTCAAGAAAATACATGGATGACATTTCTAAAAGACCCAAACTGAACTTCTAGAGATGCAAACTACAATGTCTAAGACAAAAAATACAGTAGATAGGATTAATGGAATATTAGACACTACAGAAGAAAAGATTAGTGAACCTGAAGATACAGCAATGTTTACTACAACAAAATAAAACAGACAGAGGGGGAAAAAATTCAGAGCATCAGTAGGCTATGTGACAACTTCAAGGAGCCTATTACAGTCACCCTTCAGTATCCTTGGGGGATTGGTCCAGGACCATTTGTAAATACCAAAATCTATGGATGCTTGAATCCCTTGCACTTGGCCCTCCATATCTATAGGTTCAGCATCTGCAGATTCAACCAACCACGATCAAATAGTATTTTTGATCAATGGCTGGTTGAACCCATGGACACAGAACCTGAAGATATGGAAACCAACTGTATATGTGTAAATGGACTACCTCAAGGAAGTATCAAAGAGGACAGAAATAATAACTAAAAATTTTTCAAATTTGATGGCATTTATGGACTGATAGATCCAGGAAGATCAACAAAACCCAAGCATAAGTAATGAAGAAAACTAAACAAAGGTACATAATTTAAAAAATTCAAATTCGGTAATAAAGAGAAAAACATTAAAGTAGCCAGAAGGAAGAAAGACTACATATAAAGAAACAAAGAAAAAGATGACAGCAGAGAGGAGGGGAAAAAAGGCTTTATAATACAAAGAAATACTGAGATAATTTACGAACAGCTGACCTGTACTACAAGAAATGCTCAAACAAGTCCTTCAGACTGAGCAAAATATTACTATATGGAAATGCAGATCTACACAAAGGAATGAAGAGCACCAGAAATGACAACTACATATATGACTGTTTTCTCATTATTTAAATATCTTTAAAAGATAGTTGACAATGTAAACAAAAATATCTACAAATGGTGGAGTTTATAATATATGTATAAGTAAAATATATGGTGATAATAGCATAAAATCTGAGAAGGAAGAAATGAAGTATAATACAGTAAGATTCTTATACTATACATGAAATGGCATAATGTCACTTGCAGGTAGACTGTGATAAGTTAAATATGTATACTCTAAACCCTAGAGCAACCATTAAAAGAAGAGAATAATAGAACAAATAGAAAAAAAGTAGCAAGATAGTAGACTCAATCCTAACTATATGAATAATCATATTAAATGTAAATAGTCTAAGCATCCCAATTAAAAGGCAGAGACTGATTGTCAGACTGGATTTTTAAAAACTCAATTTTACACTGCCTATAAGAAATGTACTTCAAATATACATACCGGAGTTCCTATTATGGCTCAGCAGTAACGAACCTGAGTAGTATCCATGAGGATGTCGGTTTGTTCCCTGGCCTTGCTCAGTGGGTTAGGGATCCAGTGTTGCCATGAGCTATGGTATAGGTCGCAGATGCGGCTCGGATCCCACGTTGCTGTGGCTGTGGCATAGGCTGGCAGGTGTAGCTCCAATTTGAACCCTAGCCTGGGAACTTTCATATGCTGTAGGTGCAGCCCTAAAAAGAACTAAAAAAAAAACAAAAAAACAAAAAACGAAATCTTACCATTGTGACAAGGTGGATGGACCTAGAAAGTATTACGCTAAGTGAAATGTCAGAGACAAATACTGTATGGTTTCACTTAGATGTGGAATGGAAAAAAAACAAATATACATACTAAAAAAAAAAGAATGGAAAAAGATATATATTGTGCTAACAGTAGTCAAAAAGAGTCATTACTGAAGTTTTCTGGTAGGTCAGCAGGTTAAGGATCCAGCATTGTCACTGTTATGGTACAGGTTTGATCCCTTGCCGCAGAACCTTTGCATGCCATGGCTGCAGCCCCCCAAAAAAGAGTAATTATTTTAATATCAGATAACAGAGGTGTTTTATATATATAAATAGTCCAAATATATTATATTTTATATATTATTGGGGTATCACATCCAATATTCCTGATATTAGTAGTATGTATCTTCTCACTTTTATTGATTAGAATTTCTAGAGGTTTATCAGTTTAATGGATCTTCTCTAATAGCTCTTGGTTCATTGATTTTTCTCTACTGCCTTTCTGTTTCCTATTTTAGTGATTTCTGCTTTGATATTTAGTATTATTTTCTCCTGCCTACTTTGGGTAAGCACTTATTTTTTCTAGTTTCTTAGATGGAATCATGATAAGGAATATTATGAACAACATTATGCCGAAAATGTTGACAACTTATTTGAAATAGCCAAGTTCACCAAATGACAAAAGCTTACCAAAGCTCACCTAAGAAGGATTAATGAATGAGAATAGCCCTCATATATTAAAGAAATGAGGTTTTTTTCCTCCAACTGAATTGCCTTTGCACCTTTTTTTAAAATTAGTTGTTAACTCTAATGGCAATGAACACAACTAGTTGAGCATACCTAGTGTCCAGATCTTGTTTTTTGTGTGTGTCCGTCTTTTGTCTTTTTAGGGCCACACCTGCAGCATATGGAGATTCCCAGGCTAGGGGTCTAATTAGAGCTGTTGCTGCCGGCCTACACCAGAGCCACAGCAACACCAGATCCGAGCCATGTCTGTGACCTACACCACAGCTCAGGGCAACGCTGGATCTTCAACCCACTGAGCGAGGCCAGAGATCAAACCCGAAACCTCATGGTTGGATTTGTTTCTGCTGAGCCACGACTGGAACTCCAGATCTTAGTTTTCTTTTCTTTTTTTTTTTGGTCTTTTTGCCTTTTGAGGGCCGCTCCCTTGGCATATAGAGGTTCCCAGGCTAGGGGTCTAATTGGAGCTGTAGCCACCAGCCTATGCCACAGGCACAGCAACACAGGATCTGAGCTGCGTCTGCAACCTACACCACAGCTCACGGCAACACCGGATCCTCGACCCACTGAACAAGGCCAGGGATTGAACCCGCAACCTCATGGTTCCTAGTCGGATTGTTAGCCACTGAGCCACGACGGGAACTCCCAGATCTTGGTTTTTAATACCATTCTTCAATAAAAGGATCCAGGACTCCTTGGAGAAGTGGCTGGTTTTAGGACTGAGACAGGAAATATACAAGATGAACCTGGAGCATTTTGCAGCATCAGAAAGGAAGTACTGAAAAAAACAAAATCGTGTATTGATGGGGGTTTGTCAAAACAATATAGCAGCCAATTGAAAGAGCTCCCAATGGCCAACTTGAACAACATAAGCAACGGTATATAAATAAAGTAGTATTGGATTATAACCCGAAATATAAAATAAACATTCTTGAGCCTATATGATATAAATAATTAAATAAATAAATGGGAGAGTAGAGAAAAATCTCTCTTGCTGAAGAATTCCAAATAATTTATGTGGATAGTCCATCTTTAAGGAAAAGGAGCATAACTCCCCACTTATTAAGTGGGGCCCTGTATAGTGACTTTTTTCCAAAGAGTACAGTATAGAAGGGAGTGTGGGGGAGAATGATTTTACAGTGGAGAAAAGTGACAGACACTATCTCAGCCATGTGATCAAGCTAAACTTGAAGTGATAAATCATGTTGATAATATAGACCTTTGATAGAATAAGATGAGAATGCTACTTTACCTCTAAAGTCTTCCTTCTCCAAACACATACTGCAGTCTAATCATGAAAAAGTCAGACGAATCCCAATTGAGGGATAATCTACAAAAGACTTGACTAGTACTCCTCAAAATTCAACGTCAGGCATTCTAATGTGGCTCATGGGGTTAAGGATCCAGCATTGTCACTGCTGTGGCTTGGGTTCAGTCCCTGGTCTGGGATCTTCAGATCCCACATGCTGCAGGTGCAGACAAAAAAAAATTTCAAGATGGTAAAAAAACTGGGAAACTCTGAGACAGTGTCACAGCTAAGATATACACAGTTTTTACACTAAATGGTGGTAAAAAACTAGATAGTTGTAAGCAAAAAAATTAACTTGGGATCCACGCCTCATATCATATCATAGACCTAAATGTATAACCTGAAACAATAAGACATATAGAAGAAAAAAATGGAAAATCTTCGTGACCTTGTGCTAGACAAAAATTTATTATATGATACATAAAGATCCATATAAGAATAAATTAACACATTGGAGTTCACCAGGATTAATGTACTCTGCTCTTTGAAAAACACTATTAAGAGAATGAAAAGACAAACCACAGATGCAGGAAAAAAAAATGCGAAGCATATATCTGATAAAGGACTTCAATGCAGAATATATGTCTATTTTTAAAAGTACCACTCAAAAAATAAAAAAATAAAAATACCACTCAATAAGAAAATAATTCCATTTTTTAAATTGGCAAAAAATTTGCATACACTTTTCCAAAATGATATATGGATAGCAAATAAGCACATGAAAAGGTGCTCACCAGCATTCGTCATTAGGGGGACAATAAAATTAAAAGTATATCCATTAAAGAGGATAAAATTTTAAAAACATGTAACCATGCAAAAAGTTGGGAAGGGGGTAGAAAAACTACTAGATATGTAAGAATGAAAACTAATTGAAAAATATTTTAGCAATTTCTCAAAAATTAAACAAATGTCTACCACATGATCTAGCCATTCTACTCCTAGGTATTTAACCAAGAGACAAGAAAGTTACATGTTTATACAAAGACTTGAATACAAATGCTTCTTACTTATCTAGGTCCTGAGCATCAGCCGAAAACCTAGAGCCATATAGACACAAGAGATTGTGGATGGATGAAGAGATAAATGTGTGGATTGAAAGAGAAATAGACTGATGGAAACAGGAACCAATGATAGATGGGTAGGAGTATAAATGAACAGATAGAAAGATTAATAGATGTACCAACAAATATGGTGAGATGAATGGAAAATGGATGGACAGAAACAAATGTACAAAATGATGAAGATGAAGGGATGAATGAGAGATGAATAGGAAAAAAGGGAGATGAATGGATGAACAAACAGATGCATTGGATGGATGGGTGGGTGGGTAGATGGAAGGATGGATGAACAGAGTTCATAGGCACTTCAAGAGCAGGTCGTTTCTTATTTATCTGTTTCTCCAATGCCCCCAAAAGGACCAGGCAAAAGGTGTTAGCAGCTCAATACATATTTTTTGAAGTAATGAGTGAAAATTGAAGTACATGGTTGTGGTGAAAGTTTTTAACTAAGAGTTGGAAGACTGCTTTCCAGCTCTATTCATATCCCCAAGTTATCTCCGTGAACATGAACAACTTAACATCTTCAGTTTACTCTTCTGTAAAATGGGTAGGCTGGCTTAAATGAGATCTAAGGTTTTTTCCAAACACGCTCCTGTTCCCTGATTTGAAGCTGCACAAATCTAAGATAAGGCTGTGGGGTGGGAGGAGGAGCCACATTAGCACAAATGCGTGTTTACTTACAACTTGTCCTAATGCAGAGCTGATCCCAGATCTCTGCCAGCGCCAGGGGAGAAGAGTTAACACACTCCAGATGAGGTTCTGTTCAAACTGTCTGGCTCCAAGCCTGTGGTGGAAATGAAAGACAGGCTGAGAGAAGAGCCTGAGGGGTAATTAAGAGTGAAACATGAACCTTTGGGAGGTTGGACCCAGCTCAAGTTGAAAGGAAGGTGGAAGGGCCCAGCTCCACAAGGCCTCCAGGGCCCTTGGCGCTGGCCAAATGCACCCTTTACCCAGAAGGACGGTTGTTTCTTCTCAGAGCACATGGTCTGTCCTACCAGGGTCACACCTGGACTCCTGGTGTGCTCTGGAGTAGCCACTGTACCAAGAACACTTCTGTCACCAGTGATAGACTGCTGTGTGCCAGGCATGTCCATACATCACCTCATCACTTCTCCCAATAATCCTGGGAGGTAAGAACGAAAATCTTCACTTCATGGAGAAGCAAAACAAAGCTAGTAATTGGCAGATTGAGGACTTGAACCAGGTGGGGGGTGGGGGTTGTTGGCTGCCTGTCTGTGGACAGCTCTCCTGGAACTGGGCAGGTAATAATCCAGGGACTTCAGATTTCATTCATTTTGTTTTTTATTTAGGTATAATTGACATATAACATTATAATAATTTCAGGTATACAACATGATTCAATATTTGTATACACTGAAAAATGGTCTCCATAATAAGTGTAGTTAATATCTGTTACCATACACAGTTATAAATTTTTTCTCTTGTGATGAATTTTTAAGATCCACTCTCTTAGAAACATTAAAATTTGCAATACAGTGTTAACTACAGTCACCATGCTGTACATTATATCCCAGGACTTATTTATCTTATAACTGAAAGTCTATACCTTTTGACCCCCTTCAGTCATTTCACCCATTCTCCTATCCCCCCATCTTTGGCAACCACCAATCTACTTTTTGTATTTATGACCTTAGTTTTTCTTTTTAATTTCATATATGAGTGAGATCATATGGTATTTGTCTTTCTCTGTCTGACTTATTTCATTTAGCATAATGCCCTCAAGGTTCATCCATGTTGTTGCAAAATGGCAGAATTTTATTCTTTCCTATGGCTGAAGTATATTCCATTTTATATATACACACCACATTTCTTTATTGATTCATCCATCAATAGACACTTAGGTTGTTTGCATATCCTGGCTATTGTAAATAATGCTGCAATGAACATGGGGGTACAGATACCTTTTTGAGTTAGTGTTTGTTTGTTTGTTTGTTTGTTTGCTTGTTTGTTTTGTCTTTTTGCCTTTTTCTAGGGCCGCTCCCGCGGCATATGGAGATTCCCAGGCTAGGGGTCTAATTGGAGCTATAGCCACCGGCCTACGCCAGAGCCACAGCAACTGGGGATCCCAGCCGTGTCTGCAACCTACACCACAGCTCACGGCAATGCTGGATCCTCAACCCACTGAGCAAGGCCAGGGATCGAACCCGCAACCTTATGGTTCCTAGTCGGATCCGTTAACCACTGCGCCACGATGGGAACTCCTGAGTTAGTGTTTTAATTTCCTTTGATTAAATATTCAGAAGTTGATTCACTGGACCAGAGACTTCAGACTTCATGACACCACAAGTAGCTGTGACACACCTGCTGGAGCTTGCATGGTGCCTTTGCAATGTGCTGTCACTCTGATTCAGGCCCACAATTCTGGACCATCACTCCCATTTAATGGGGACACAGACCCATACTGACTGGTGACATGATCCAGCCATGGTCACACAATTTGTAAATGGTAGAATTGGGACTCCATCCCCAGACACTGGGGTCCCAAGCCAGGGCTCTTAAACCTGGATTATTCTCTTCCCATGTGGGAATTGTTGTGGACATCTGCGCCTTTTGCATAAACATCCATTCTTCCTTCTTCCCTCTGGTGACTTCATCTGAATTTTCTTTGGGGAAATCATACCTACCACAGCCCACCATCACCACCTTAGTCCACGTGATTTGGGTGAAATTGATATGCCCCGGCAAGCAGAGGATGAATGCTAGAGGGAAGGGGCCCCCAGTTTTGAACTGGCAGAAGAATAACTGGTTCTTCCTAAGCTCTGTTCTGCAGCCACTTGTGCTCCTGAGAAATAAACACAGCTGTCATTGAAAGTAAGAGGCTTTAGTCATGACTAATCCCAGGCCATAGATAAACAGGAACTCAGGGGTGCCCTGAGATGTGAAATGTTTGGAAAAAATGTCAGCAAGTACGCAGAGCAAGGAGGGAGGAGACAGTGCAGAGCAAATACGCAATTAGGCTTCAGACCACAAATAACAGCTGAATAATCTTCCCGGGAAGCCCCCTTCTATGTGTGTGCTTGGCTCTACTGCCCTCTAGTGATCAGACAGGGACCAGCCAGCAGACTTTAATCGAATTCCAAGGGCCAGAAAAGTAAAACTTCTCCAAGGAGGAAGGATCCATCTCAGAGAAACCAGATCCTCTCCTCTCTACTCCCTCAACCACTGGCCACAGTTCCTTCAGTTCTCTCTTACACTTCTGAATAGCCTCCTCATGGATACTTTTTAAAATAATAAAACCAACCCACTGAATGCTGACTGCAGGCACTAAGCTTACACGTGGCACTTATACCCATTTTCTCAGTGAATTCTTACAACATCCTTTGGAATTGGGTAGTATTCCATTTACCTCTAAGGAAACAGGCTCACACAAGTAAGGAAACTTACCCAAAGGCACATGAGTGAGTATACAGAGAAAAGAGGAGTGACCACTGGTGGGGATAATCTTCTTTAAGGGGGACAGTGATAAAATGTCCTAAAATTGATTGTGGTAATGGCTGTACAACTTGAAGAATACATGAAGAACCAATTAACTGTGTGGCATGTATATTATTTTCCTATTGCTCCTGAAATTACCACAACCAAGTGGCTTTAAACAACACGAATCTATTATTTTATAGTCTGGAGGCTAAAAGCTAAAATCAAGGTATTGGCAGGGCTTTTTTCCTTCTGGGAGCCCAGAAAGGAATTTCTTTTCTTGCCTTTTCTAGCTTCTTGGGTCCACTTTATTCCCTGGCTCTTGATTCCTTCCTGCGTCTTCCAAGTGTGTCACTTAACCCTCGAGATCCAACATCACATTTCCATTTTCTCTCTCTCATCCTCCTGCCTCTCTCTTATGAGGACCCTTGTTATTACACTTGACCCATCTGAATAATCCAGGATAGTTTTCCCATTTCCAGAACATTAATTTAATCACACATCCGATGTCATTTCTACCAGGCGAGGTTACACATTCACATGCTCCAGGGATTCTGAGTCCACCTCCTCTCCATCCAGGCCCTTTCCAGCAAGCTCAGCTAACAAGAGCTTACCCTCCTCCTGCCCCTCCTTCCCACGTGCATGCACAGCCCTGACTTTCACTCCACTTGTTCCCAAGTGTGCCATCCATCCTGGGAAAAAAAAAAAAAGCAGCCCTCAATCTCTCCTCTGGACCTCCCACCATGCTCAGGCCGTGATGGATAAGTTTCCTCCCTGCACAGCGCCTTCTCCCGGAATGATGAATGCAGCTCACTAAGCTTAGGCACATGGAGCAGAGAAAGCTGGCAGACTGATGGCCTGTCTCTGTGGGCAGCCTGGGCTCATGTTAGAAGCTGCTCCTCCTCCCATGGAAGGGATGTATGACCATCTCCTGTGTGTCAGGTGCTGTGTCAGATGCATCACTATCACTTATCTAAGTATAGTTGATTTACAATATTGTATTAGTTTCTGGTATAGAACAAAGTGATTCAGTTATCTCGGTATATATATTATTTTTTCATACTCTTTTCCATTATGGTTTATTACAAGACATTGAATGTAGTTCCTTGGGTTATACAGTAGGACCTTGTTGTTTATATATAGTAGTTTGTAGCTGCTAATCTCAAACTCCTAATTTATCCCCTTACCCAGCTTTCCCTTTTGGTGATCATAAGTTTATTTTCCATGTCTGTGAGTCACTTTCTGTTCTATAAATAAGTTCATTTGTATCATATTTTAGATTCCACAAATAAGTGATAGATATAATATTTATCTGTCTCTCTGGCATAATTCACTTAGTATGATAATCTCTAGGTCCATCCATGCTGCTGCAAATGGCATTATTTCCTTCTTTTTATGGCTGAGTAATATTCCGTTGCATATATACACCACAGCTTCTTTATCCATTCATCTGTTGATGAACATTTAGGTCACTTCCATGTCTTGGCTATTGTAAATAGTGCTATGAACACTGGGGTACATGTATCTTTTCAAATCAGAGCTTTCTCCAGATACATGCCCAGGAATGGGACTTCTGGGTCATATGGTAACTCTGTTTTTCATTTTTTATGGAAGTTCCATACTGTCCTCCATAGTGGTTGTACCAATTTACACTCCCATCAACAGTACAGGGAAATAACCCTCTTTCTTAGCTGCTCCCAGGGGCTGGAGAATAAGCCGTCTAGGACTGTGTGCCAAAGGAAAGAAGGTAGTGGAACATGACCTTGATAGTCAGCTGAGGCTGCCACAAACTGGCAGCCTCTTTACTGGTGTGGGTATTAATAATTTTCCTATTGCTACTGTTACCCTTAGTTAAAAGTAATGAACCTCCTCTTGTTTCAGTGATAAGTGGCAATGTTTGCTACTTTTACTTTTCACACATCCAGAGGAGAAAGTAAAAGAATCCATAGGAGTTCCCATCATGGTTCAGCAATAATGAACCCAACTAGTACCCATGAGGACGCAGGTTCAATTCCCAGTCTCGCTTGGTGGGATGAGAATCCGGCATTGCCATGAGCTGCAGTGTAGGGTCTCAGACACACCTCGGATCTGGCATTGCTGTGGCTGTAAGCCGACAGCTGCGGGTCTGATTGGACCCCTAGCCTGGGAAATTCGGCCCTAAACACATACACACACAAAATATCCATAATGACGGGGAGGGGCTGTCACTAGGTCAAATGATGCCTGGAACAAACCTTTTCCATTTTATCACAATGCCAAGGGGATGTTCACAGAAATGGAGCCACAAGCAGCCATTAAATGACAGATGCTTGCAAATTCATCCAAGTTTACTCTCGCTGACCTTTCACTGAAACCTTAAGTGTCCCCCAGGCATCTGAACAGCAATATCCTGCCAGCACAAAGTGGCAACAAGCTGGTTTGCAACATCCTTCAGGGAAAGTGGGAGCTGGCTATTCCCAGGAAGGTGCAAGTTAGTCCTCTGAGACTGAACACATGGCTCCATCCCTCCCTAACCTAGGCCAAGAGTCAACTTCTCAGAGCCATGTCAATCTGTAAAATGAGAAGCAACACTTGCAGAGACAGGCTAGCCTGCTACAATAGAAGGCATATAGGCTTTTAGACAAATCTGGATCTGAGTACTTTCATTGAGTAACCTTGAGTTACTTAGTTTCCCTGAAGCCCTAAAACAATGGTAACCCAGTCTGAGAGAGATCTGTGGTGACAACTGGTAGCAGCTTCTATAAAATGCTTGTTACAGCACCAGGCACAGAAGGCACACCTAATAAATGAAAATAGTCTATTAACCGTTACTGGCTTTTTGCTTACATTTGGCCTACAATATTGCTAACAACTCTATTGAATACTGTGCATGATTTATCATGTCATACTTGCTTTGTCTATGCCCCCAAAGATTTCTATGATGATAAAACAAACTAATATATATTTTATGTGCACATATGAGTACAGAAAAAGCTATGAAAAGATATCACCAAAATGTAATGGTTATCACATAGAGCTGTGATTATGGATGTTTTTGTTTGTTTGTTTTACCTGCCTTCTCAAGAATTTCTACAAGCTTCTCTTATGAATGTTTTGGTTTTGTCTTCTTTTTAAAAATACCTTTTAAAATGATATTGTTTATATGTAACAACCTCCTACATCAGCCATTTCTTTTGGAGGTAAGAACTAACAAAAGCTTTGCTTTCCTATGGAGCTGGTATTTTTCTTTCTAATAATACAAGTTAGCTGATCCCCCTCTTCACTTTGCCAAGGGAGCTCAGAGCCAAATGTTTACTCATTCAGGTAGGCCCTTACTCTTTGCATTTCTCTGCCTGCCTCAGTCCTGACTTTCTATTCTAACTTGTATTTGTCTTATCTTGATTTTGTATTTCTTACTTCTATTTTACTACTTTTTCTCAGTGTTTGTCATAAGCCACCACAAATCCTTTATAGAATGAGGCCAGATATACACACACATACACGTGACTAACTGATGACTTTTAAGGCTTGCTGTAGGCAGCGCACTGCATTTCCCATTTCATGCATTTCACACAGTTCTTGGTTACAACGTGAAGGACAGAATTATAGTCATCTTTAAACTCTATTTCTAAGGTTTAAAAAATGCAAAACCATAAAACCTCCCTGTAATAACATAATTTTAGAACTCCTAGACTTGGATCCACTTTCATTAAATGCTGAATTCTCAAAATTATATACATGTATGTATATATGCATATATATTTACATACTATATTTTTAGATTTTTGTATATTAAATTTTTCTTCATTTTAAAATTAAAATTAGATATTAAAAACTCCATATTTATCCCTACCCACACCACTGAATTTCGATATAGCCAAGCTGTAGCAAGCCTAACAAAGTCACTCCTAAGGAAAGGTTATAGACACTAACAAAACCCCTCTCTCTCCAAGCCCTGAGATAGAATTTCAAGAGGTCCTCAACCAAAGCCTAGTTGATTAGCCTGCAACAGCCAGCCAATCAGCCCGCAATAACTCTATACCATCATTCTCAAAAGAGGGGCCTCCTTCACGCTGGGGAAATAGGAAGTCCACAATTTTCTGCTGCTTGAAAAGACACTCAGGCAGTCCATTTGCAAATACTTAAGATGCCCACCAACTTCAAGAGAAGAGACCAGACCAATTACACAAAGGAAGGCCTCTCTCTGCCAGGCCCTTCTCCCTATGCCAAGTCTTCCTACCCAGCATCATTAGGATATCCAAACAATTTCACAGTTTCTGCTTTCTGACTGCTGTCGTGTTTGCCATCTTGATTGGCAAAGGCAAATGCCAGCAGAGGCTTTTGAGATGGCAATCCACCATAAAGTCATGGAATCATCTACACATTCCCCAGATTGCCTTTTTTGGAAATCAACAGAGAGAAACCAATGATATTAATAATAAAAGTATACATTCATGAAGTATTTGCCTATATTAACTTATTTTCTGCTTAATAACTCAATGCTCACTACCCCATTTTACAGAGAACACTAAGGTGCAGGAAGCTCACATGCCAGGAGGTGGCAGCACAGGACCTCAACACATGCTAAGAGCCTGTGCTGAACCCCTATCCCACACTCCCAGAAAAAACAGTAACAGCAGTTACTATTTGATGAGAATCCCTTAGGAATCAGACGGCTTATACTCTATTGAAAGCCAATAACAACCCAGCCAGGAAGGCTTTTTTTTTTTTTAATCACAAAAAGTAAAATTTGTCTTTTTCGATGTATTGCTCTCTAAGATTTTAAACATGCATGCATTATTGTAACCACCACCATATACAGAACATAGAATAATTCCAACCAGGGGACAAATTCCTTTGAACCTTTATATTCAAACCCCCAACCCTAACTCCTGGCAACCACTGATCTGTTCTCAGTGCCTGCATTTTTTCCTTTTCTAGACTATCATATAAATGAAATATTATGTGACATTTTGAGACAGGGTTCTTTTACTTACAATATCATATCTGAACTGCATTCATGTTGTTGTTTGCAGTCATAGTTCATTCCTCTATTGCTGAGTAGTACTTCACAGTTTGTTTATCCATTCACCTACAGACAGACATTTGAGTGGCTTCCTTTTTCTTTCTTTCTTTTTTTTTTTTTTGAGCATTATGAGTTACACATATATATACAAATCTTTGTGTAAACACAGGTTTTCATTTCTCTGGGATAAACCCTTAGAAGTGGAATTGCTAAATCATATGATAAAGGCATGTTTAACTTGTTTAAGAAACAGCCAAGCTATTTTCCAAAGTGACAATACCATTTTGCAGCCCTACCAGAAATGTATGAGAGTTCTGGTTATTATGCATGGGTCATCAGGAACTTGGCAATGTCAGTATTTTTTAATTTACCAATTGTATGGGTAGATAATGATACTTCATTGTGGTTTTAGTTATTACGAATGGCACTGAACATCTTTTCAGTTGCTTATTTGCTGTCCTTATATCCACCATGGTGAAAAGTCTGTTCAAATATTTTGCTCATTGTTAAAATCTGGTTAAATATTGTTGGGATTTCTTTATAAATTTCAGATATAAGCACTTTTTCCTTATGTGGAACGTGCCCCAATATGGAGCGGCCTTTCTATTCTCTTAATAGGGTTCTTTGTAGAGCAAATGTTTTAATTCTGACTGGGTTCAATATATTAATTTTTCTTTATGGATCTCACTAAGAAGTATTTGCCTAAGCCAACAGGAGGAATTTTCTCCTATGTTTTCTTCTAAGAACTTTACAGTTCTACGTTTTACACTTGGCTCTGTCATCCAGGCAGAGTTTGTTTTGTTTTGAAATGTAGGTAAACAATAATCACTTTTTTGCCTTTGGATGTTCCAGCACTCTTTGTTTAAAATTGCCATTGCACTTTTGTCAAAAATCAGTCGACCCTGTTTATTTCATATTGCATACCTATTTCATTGTCTGTATGTCAATGCTTTTACTAATATTACACTGTCTTAACAACTATAGCTTAACAGTGTGTCTTAAAATCAGGTAGTGAAAATCTTCTAACTTGGTTATTTTTCAAAGTTGTTTTGGTTTTCCAATTTCTGTTCATACGAATTTTAGAATAAGCTGTATCTACAAAGAATCTGTTTTAGTCTGTTCAGGCTGCCATAAGAGAGTACCACAGATGGGGTGGCTTATAAACAACAGAAGTTTATTTCTCACAGTTCTGGAGGCTGGCAAGTCCAAGATCAAGGCACCAGCAGATTCAGTGTCTTATGAGAGCCTATTTCCTAGTTCATAGGCAGCTGTCTTCTTGCTATGTCTTCATATGGCGGATGGGGCAAGGTTGCCCTCTGAGGTCTCTTTTATAAGATCATTGATCCCATTCATGACAACTCTGCCTTAACCACATGAGGATAAACATATCTTTATAAAAACAGCCCAACAAATAAGTTAAAAAGAAATAACAGAATCACAGTACCACTATTTTGCAACCCCAAATTAATAATCTAGGCAATGAGCACCAACAGCTGCAAGCCACCCACACACAGAAAAAAGGGACAGCCAGACATGACAAGCCTCTGATGAAAGTATACAACAGCATCTACATCTTGCCAAGGGGATTAAAGCTAAATCTGAGCAAGCCTCTAGAGACAACTGCCAATGTGCAGAAGTATCTCAGAGGAGCATGGCCAATCGCATCCGAAGTATGGAATCAGAAAAATCCAGATTTGGAGAATCTCTACGGGTCATGGGAATATTATTTCCCATGGTTCACTGGTTTTTCAAAGGAAAATAAAGTGATGGAGAAGGAATCTGTAGATTAAAAGAAGCTGACTTCACTATCCTGGCAAAAAGATGAGAGCTCTTTCCTTCAAAGTTTACTCCAAATGATTCTAGCCAACAGACGGGAACTGTCATTTATGCATCACAACTATGAGTCCAGCACATTCACCTACAAATGCCCCCACTAGTTCTCACAACAACTCTCTAAGATACATTTTAACCCCATTTTACAGATAGAGAAATGGAAGATAAGAGAGACCAGCCAAAATGTCAAAGCTATTAAGCAGAAGAGCAAGAATCAAAATATCCATCATTAAGGAATGGATAAACAAAATATGTAAGTTGTGAGTATGAGAAGGAGAGGGAGAGAATATGCATAAATATGAGAGAGAAAAAAATCAGCCATAAAAAAGGAATACAGTACTGATACATGCTAATATGGATGAACTTTGAAAACAGGCTAACAGAAGGGAGCCAGTCACAAAAGGCCACATACTGGATGTTTCCACTTATATGAAATGTCCAGAATAGAAAAAATCCACAGAGAGAGGAAATATATTAGAGGTTGCCACGGGGTGGGGGAGAGATGGAAATGGGGAGTGACTACTAATGGGTTTGGGGTTTCTCTCTGGAAAATGTTCTGAAATTAGAACAGAATTGGGGTGATGCTTGCACTACTTCATGACTACACCTAAGAGTGCTGAATTGTACACTTTAAAAGGGT
This sequence comes from Phacochoerus africanus, assembly GCF_016906955.1. Lineage (NCBI taxonomy): Eukaryota > Metazoa > Chordata > Mammalia > Artiodactyla > Suidae > Phacochoerus > Phacochoerus africanus. Next base: position 81,737,902 of record NC_062547.1, on the reverse strand, counting down.
GAATTTTACAGTCTTGGAATTATATTTCAACTTTTAAAAAGGACGTTAAGGGAGTTCCCATCGTGGCACAGTGGTTAATGAATCCAACTAGGACCCATGAGGCTGCAGGTTCAATTCTTGGCCTTGCTCAGTGGGTTAACGATCCGGCATTGCCGTGAGCTGTGGTGTAGGTTGCAGACGCGGCTCGGATCCTGCGTTGCTGTGGCTCTGGTGTAAGCTGGCAGCTACAGCTCCAATTAGACCCCTAGCCTGGGAACCTCCATATGCCGCGGGAGCGGCCCAAGAAATGGCAAAAAGACAAAAAAATAAAAATAAAAATAAACAGGATGTTAAAACAATGGGCAAAATCTGAATGTGAATTACACCCTGAATGTTAATATTGTATCAACATTAATTTTCCTGAGTTCAATCACTGTAAAGTGGTAGTATAAGAGAATGTTCCTGTTTTTAGGACAAACACACTGAAATATATAGCAGTAAAGAGTCATAATGTCTATGACAACAAAAATAATAAAAATGAATCAATGAGGCAATTAATAGTTTGCAAATTATTAATTGGTGACTCAAGGTGAGAGTTCATTGATCCATTTTCTTGCAAGTTATTGCACTATTCTTACAAGCTTAAAAGTTTTTCAGAGTAAGGAATTCCCTTCATGGCTCAGTGGTTAATGTACCTGACTAGGATCCATGAGGATGTAGGTTCGATCCCTGGCTTCGCTCGGGGGGTTAAGGATATGGTGTTGCCATGTGCTGTGATGTAGGCAAAAGCAAAGCCACTTAGCAAAGCCAGGGATTGAACCTGCATCCTCAAGAACACTATGTCGGGCTCTTAACCCATTGATCCACAATGGGAACTCTGAAAAAATTTTGCCAGTGTAACTTTTCATCTGTCTGCTTTACATTCACTTGTTATTATGATTTAATGTCATAAGCATTTCCATACCAGTGTCCTTTAAATACTTTAATAAGTGTTGCTTCTAATTCCAGAGCTATGAAAGGAGTCTGCAAAATATGAAAGGTGACAAAACCTTAAGAGGAAGGCCAATCACCATGATATACCATGCTGACATTTGAAAGAGTATAGTCTGCTAAAGAGTTCCTGCTATGGTGAAGTGAATCAACGGTAGTTCTACAGTGCTGGGATACAGGTTCAATCCCCAGGCCAGCACAGTGGGTTAAGGATCCAGCAAAGCAGGATGGAACATTGACTCTGATCTGGTCCTTGGCCTGGGAACTCCATATGCCACAGGATGGTCAAAAAAAAAAAAAAATAGAGATCATGCTGAGAAATGTTTAGAAATCAACATTAAAACACATATAAGTAACATTAGTTATTAACCTAGAAATGGATAAGTTTGGAATTACATGAAAGATATAGATCTGTGTCCCCCTCATAAAGAGAACTGCCCTTGAAGTGTCTTCAAAGTTCTCATTTCTGCTTTGGAGCTTAAGAGCTGTGAGACATCTAGCAAGCAACTTAATCTCTCAAAGCCTCAGTTTCCTCATTGGAAAATGAGGATGATAACAGGATTTAGCTCAGAGCTTTCATCAGAATTAAATGAGATAATGCACATAAAGTGCTTTTCAAAGAGACTGGTACAAAATAAATAATCACATAAGGCTCACAGTGACAGGGTAGTTTTCGCTGTGGCTTACTTCAAAAATGTTAGCTGCTAGATTACTGGTCCCTCAAAACTGATAGAGGCACCTTATCTGGGAGCCAAAACATCCAGTTTCAATTAAATCAGAACAGTGGTTCTCTACTAGGGGAAGGGGAGTGAGGAGTGACTGCAATGGGGCATAAGGGAACTTTCTGGGTGATGGAAATCTTCGATATCTTTTTTGGGGTATGGGTTTACAAGAGGGCATACAGTCATCAAAATTCATAAGACCTACACATATTACAGTATATAAACTTTCTTTTTTTTTTTTTTTGTCTTTTGCCATTTCTTGGGCCGCTGCTGTGGCATATGGAGGTTCCCGGGCTAGGGGTCGAATCGGAGCTGTAGCTGCCAGCCTATGCCAGAGCCACAGCGACGCAGGATCCGAGCCGCGTCTGCGACCTACACCACAGCTCACGGCAACGCCGGAACCTTGACCCACTGAGCAAGGGCAGGGATCGAACCCGCAACCTCATGGTTCCTAGTCGGATTCGTTAACCACTGCGCCACGATGGGAACTCCAAAACTTTCAATTCAATTTTTAAAAATTAGCATTTTGAGCTACTCACTGTCCTACTGTGGGAACAAGGCACCACTTCTTAGCGTTTAGCAGGTAAGATAAATTATTTTTGAGGCCATGCAGACATTCTTCCCATCCTAAGACTACAAAGCCCCACAGATGGGAGAGAAGTAGGAGACAAATAAAGAAGATTAGAGGCAGTGTTATTATACTGCTGCAAGCTCCACACCAGCTCCCCCATATCTAAGGTATGGCAGAGGAAGAAGCAATGAAAGGCCAATCGAAATGTGGGGGACCCAAGAATAAGACTTGTGTACCATGTCCTGCCTGGCACTTTGAAAGTAGTACCCCAATGTATGTCCCTTGTACCACTGGCATGCTAAAGAGGGCAGCATGTTCATCTGGGCAAGCCTCTCTGGAGTCTCTCCAGTACAGTTTCTGCCTGGCCCAGATTGGTCAAGGAAAAAATAATAACAGTAACAATACATTTGAAGGATTAACTCTATTCCAGGTACTTTTCTAAGGGCTTTATATGGATTATCTGTTAATCCTTTTAGAAATCCTATGTAAGTAGATACTATTATTATTCTCTTTTTATTGGTTAAGATACCAAGGTCAGGATGGCTAAGAAATTTGATCAAGGATGTGTAACTGATAAGTGATAGAATTAGGCAGTATGTAGGCAGAGCCCTTATCCTCCAACATTTTGTTTTTCAAAATTATTTTTCCTATTCTGAGTTATTCTTAATAACACTTATTTATTAATGAATTATTTCACTATTCTAATTAATGTATTAGAATCAGCTTGTCATTCTATAAAAAAAACTGCTGGGATTAGGAATGCATTGACACTATAAATGCAGTGGAGGCGTTCCTGGAGTGGCACAGCAGCACAGTGGAAACGAATCCAACTAGGAACCATGAGGTGGCGGGTTCGATCCCTGGCCTCGCTCAGGGGGTTGAGGATCCAGCGTTGCCATGAGCTATGGTGTATGTAGGTCACAGACGAGGCTTGGATCCTGCGTTGCTGTGGCTGTGGCATAGGCCAGCGGCCACAGCTCCGATTGGACCCCTAGCCTGGGAACCTCCATATGCAGCCCTGAAAAGACTAAATAAATAAATGCAATGGATATTATAGCACTATTGAATCTTCAAAATACACAAATATGGTGTATTTCTCCACTTATTTAAGTCTTCTTTAATTTTTCAGAGATATTTTTCAATTTTCACTGTATATATTTTGTTAAATTTATCTCAGCATTTCATATCTATTAATGCTATTATAAATATTATTAATTTTCAATTTCAGTTGCTTATTACTATTATATGTAAATACAACTAATGCTTGTTACGGATACATAATTCACATACCATAAAATTCACCCTTTTAAAGTACATAGTTCAGTGGCGTTTAGTATATTCATGAGGTTGTACAAACATCACCACTATCTACTTCCATAATATATTCATCATCCCTGAAAGAAACCCAGTATCCTCTTGTAGACTCACTCCTCATTTCCCCTCCCCAAGCCATTGTCAACTACAAATCTACTTCAATCTCTATGGATTTGCCCATAGAATTAATTTTTATGTATTGATCTTACATCGTGAGAACTTGCTAAACTTATTATTTCCAGAGCTTTTTTACACATTCCTCTGAATTTTCTACATATATGTTCATGTTGTCTGAGAGAATGAATATACAAATAGATGATAGCCAGACCATATATGGCAATAGAACTCTGATCCACAATCTCTTTAGCAATCAGTCTAGGAAGTCAAATCACAACCTTTGAAGCAATCTACCCAAAGGTCAGAATTTAATCAGTTTCCCTATTTTTTGATCCTGATTCTAACGCAACACCGACCAGAAAAAGATAAACATGGTTCCCAAACCATCACACAAGATGCTCACTTCTAGTTAACCCATTGCTAGCTTCCCTATGCCAATAGCCTCCAATCAGTGCATACCTGAAGCCTTCCTTTTTTGGTTGTTGTTGTCTTTTTGCCATTTCTCGGGCCACTCCCGTGGCATATGGAGGTTCCCAGGCTAGGGGTCTAATCGGAGCTGTAGCCACCAGCCTACGCCAGAGCCACAGCAACGCGGGATCCCAGCCGTGTCTGCGACCTACACCACAGCTCACGGCAACGCCGGATCGTTAACCCACTGAGCAAGGGCAGGGATCGAACCCAAAACCTCATAGTTCCTAGTCGGACTCATTAACCACTGTGCCATGACGGGAACTCCCATATTTTTTTTAATTCGAAAGCTTTCCCATCCCCCTCTCTGACTTCAAATCTCTGCTAAATGCAAGTGTTAGTAGCTAAATATCGTCTACAGCAAACTCTGAATAAATAAACTCTGTTCACATTTGGGTGGTCTTCGTTTATTTCCATATATCTGTGAATAAAGAAAGTTTTACTTCTTCCTTTCCAATTTGTGTCTTTTCTTTCTTTTTCTTGACTTGTTGCTCTGGATAGAACTTCAAGTACAATGCTTTATAAAAGTGAAAGCAGACACTTTTACCTTGTTTCTCATCTTAGAAAACTAAGGTATTTTTTCCTGAAATTAAATTGCTATGGTATTTTGACTTCTTTGGATACAGTTAAAAGTATGGGATAATAGTTGTATTTTTCTTTTTTTTTTTTTAAGGGTGGCACCTGTGGCATATGGAGGTTCCCAGGCTAGGGATCTAATCGGAACTACAGTTGCCTGCCTACACCACAGCCACAGCAACGGCAGATCAAAGCCATGTCTGTGACCTACACTACAGCTTACAGCAACACCGGATCCTTAACCCACTGAGCGAGGCCAGGAGTCGCACCTGCAACCTCATGATTCCCAGTCGCTGCACCAGGATGGGAACTCCTAATAGTTGTGTATTAAAATACTTACAGATGCAGTATCCTAGTAAATATTTTGCAACTATTTACGCTTATGATGCAAAATTTAAATGTCAACTAAAAATTGACCAAGGAGTAACACAGACGTTCTACATTCTTTTATAGGGCAATGTGCAAAATGTGAAGCAGCTCCAGTAAAGGCCATTGCTGAATCTAGGGAAGCAACAGTGTCCGAGTTTGTCAGAAGAGATCAACGAAGAGGATTAAGATTCAACTGGAACGGGCAAAGAATTTTCTGCCATTATGCAAAATGAGGGTGCAAAGTCAGAAATCAAAGAGGTATTAAAAATAAAGAAAATTGGAGCTCCTGCTGTGGCGCAAGGGGATTGGAAGTGTCTTAGGAGCGCTGGAGGGTGGGTTTGATCCCTAGCCTGGCACATGGGCTAAAGCATCTGGTATTGCTGTGGCTGCAGCTTAGGTTGAGACTGCGGCTTGGATCTGATCCCTGGCCTAGGAGCTCCAGATGCCATGGGGCGGCCAAAAATGAAAAAAAAAAAAAAAAAAAGAAAGAAAATTACACTTTATGCATACCTAATATTGTGACTGGAATTAAATTCACATTACAATTATAATAATAATTATGATGATGATGATTAGAGAGCACAGAGCCTTCCAAGACAGATGCTCTATTTTGAAAACCTCCTGCTGGTAGGGAAGAGTATAAATGAGTAAGAACCTTTCATTAGTTGGCATAATTCCTTCTCTCTCTGGGTATCACCTTACTAACTAAAACTGAAAAGTCATATTTGCAATGCTAATACCCAGCCCTGGAGAAGGCCCACAGTTACCCATCAGGCCTACTGACCTCAGAGAGCATGACTTTCCAAAGAAAAAGCTGCCCAAGGGTCAGCAGTAGCTCCCAGTAACCAAAAAGCAAGGGTCCTCCAAAGAAAAGAAAAGTTAACAACCACAGGCTGGCATCAACTTAGGGCTGAACACCCAACCCAAGAGTGACAAAACTTTTGAGGAAAATTCTAACATCAAAAATGAGAAAGAATAGGTGTTCCCACCGTGGTGCAGTGGGTTAAGAATCCAACTGCAGTGGCTCGGGTTGCTGTGGAGGTGCAGGTTCAATCCCCAGCCGGTGCAGTAGGTTAAAGGATCTGGCATTGCCACAGCTGGTCACAGATATGGCTTGGATTCATTCCATATGCCCTGGGTGCAACCACAAAAAAATAAAAAAGAGAGAGAGAGAAACTACACAAAAGAGAGAAGTAACACTTAAGGAAATATAACTGATAGGGCAAGCAGACTGGGCTCTTCTCTCCACTGAGTGAAAGTGAAGAAACTGGTTCAGAATGTCTTATACCTGAACCTCAGCTAGGACATTCACTAGACAAGAATATGCCTCTTTTGTACTCTGGCTCTATTGTGACAACCTCCCTTATGGCAAAGGATGACTAAGAGTCTAGTCATCTGAATGGGAAAAGAATAACATAGTGTATAAAACATATGGGTTTAAATATCAAAATATTTTCCCAGCATACCAAACAAAAGACTGTGGTGTGTATGTTACAATATTAATGTAACAAATGGTAGAATTCAAGATAAAAGGCACTAAAAAGGACACATAGTGATATTTCATATCAACAGAAGAACCACTGACAAAGAAGGATTGAATTTCTATGTATCTCATGTTTGAGCTTGTAAAAATATAAAGCAAAATCTAATACAAATATAGACTTAAAGGGAACCCTCCTTCACTGTTGGTGGGAATGTAAATTGGTACAACCACTATGGAAAACAGTATGGAGGTACCTTAGAAAACTATATCTAGAATTACCATATGACCCAGCAATCCCACTCGTGAGCATATATCCGGACAAAACTTTCCTTGAAAGAGACACATGCGCCCTTTAGGGTCATTGCAGCACTATTCGCAATAGCCAAGACATGGAAACAACCTAAATGTCCATCAACAGATGATTGGATTAAGGAGATGTGGTATAGGAGTTCCCGTCGTGGCGCAGTGGTTAACGAATCCGACTAGGAATCATGAGGTTGCGGGTTCGGTCCCTGGCCTTGCTCAGTAGGTTAAGGATCCAGCATTGCCGTGAACTGTGTGTAGGTCGCAGACGAGGCTCGGATCCCGAGTCACTGTGGCTCTGGCGTAGGCCAGTGGATACAGCTCCAATTTGACCCCTAGCCTAGGAACCTCCATATGCTGAGGGAGCGGCTCAAGAAAAGGCAAAGACAAAAAAAAAAAAAAAAAAAAGAAGGAAGATGTGGTAGATATCCCAGTCAGATTTGTTAACCACTGAGTCATGACAGGAACTCCGAGTTTTCACTTTCAATATCTAATGAGGAGTTCCCGTCGTGGCGCAGCAGAAACGAATCCGACTGGTACCATGAGGTTGCAGGTTCGATCCCTGGCCTCGCTCAGTGGGTTGAGGATCTGGCATTGCTGTAAACTGTGGGGTAGGTCACAGACGAGGCTCAGATCTGACTTTGCTGTTGCTGTGGTGTAGGCTGGCAGCTACAGCTCCGATTCAATTCAATCCCTAGCCTGGGAATCTCCATATGCTGAGGGTGTAGCTCTAAAAAGTCAAAAAAAAAAGAAAGAAAAAGAAAAAAGAAAGGTTAATGTTTTATATGTGTGTGTGTATCCTCATAATAATCAAATAAATCCATATTTGACCAACAAATGAGAAGAAAAACCTACTTTTTCCTATTTGATTTTGTCTGACAATAATACAAAGGCAGAAAATATCTCTTTAGACAATTATTTTGTATAAAATGGTCTTAAAAACTCCATGCAAGGTGGCCCACTCAAGCAGTCCCAAAATGCCTAGTTTAATGCAGTGTCACTAGATAATTCCCATAAAACTAAGGTCGCCATCCTGGTTATTAATGTAATTTTGGCCTAAATTGGTGTCCTAATCCAATTATTACTCAAATCAGAAATGTAAAATTTCCTTACTCTACATATTCTGCTACACTTACTGCTAATGAACAAATTGTTAGGTACAAAAATCAGATTTAAGTAATTCATCCTCCCCCAAACATTTTCCTACACATGTTTAATTTGATGGATTGCTTGGTGCATAGTTTCTTTTGAACTCTGCTTCCCCAGGAGCCCACCAGGTCCATAGGTAACTGACTCAATTCTCCCACTTCTTTCCTCCATTCAATTCAAACTCAAGTGAACTACCATAATGCTAAATGTTCTTTTAAGGAGTATGTACCAACTCAAACAATTATAAACAGAAATATAAAGCCAACACTAAAACTGCATGGTCATAAAATGATTCAGAATGTGCTCATAATTTTTAAATACTATTATTTACTTTGAAATTACAAAGTTACTTTTTTTCTTTTTTTCCCCCAAAGAATTCACAGATTCCCAGGAGGTCTGCGCACACAAATAGAGAAGGAGATTGAGGATTTTAAGAAGCTTACTGATAAAAGCAACTAGGATGATAACATCATCAATTAGCCCAATAGTTCCACTGTCATTTAGAGTTGATTAATTAGCCTTGCAATTAGGAGCAATGATTTAGTTCCTTTTTTTTTCCTCCCACTTGGACAGTTCCCTCGTGAAACAGTGCTATTTTGAAAATTTTGACAAAGACTTTGGCTTTAAGTAAGGAATTTTATTTCTAGACATCTAACAAACAGAGATTTGGTCCAGAGTACAAAGATGTAAGCACAAGAATGCTTGAAGTTGCAGTATGATGTAAACATCCAAAGTGTTCACTATTAGGTCATTAGTTAAATAAATCTTAAAATAATGTAATACTTTCCTCTGTAAACATTAGGTTTTCATACAAATTCTACTGAGAGCTATTGCAAAAGATGAACAGCCTAGGAGAAAAAAATAGTCAATGTCTATGAACAGACAGTTTCAAGAAAAAAAACTAAATGGCCAATGAACATTTTAAAAGTATCTCAACTTCATTCATAATAAAGTAAATGTAAATCAGAACAAGATATCAATTTTAATATTGATATTTAAAATTTTTAGTTGTTGACTCTCCACAACTAAAAATTTTGATAAGCAATGCTAGGAAACAAGCACTCCAACAATTGCCAGAATGTTATTTGGTGCAACCATTCTGGGTAATAATTTGGTAATTTCTATCAAGAGTAAAACACATAGATCCTTTAACCCTGTCCTCATTGCTTAGGATTTTCTCTGTGGATATGCTGGGAAAACTTATTAAGATAAGCACATAGATACTCTTGTTGTTGGTAATAGTAAAATCAAAACCACACAACAAATAAACTAGCAAAACCCCAGGAACAACCAAAATTACTATGATACAAAACTGATTAAATAAATTGTAGCATATTCTAACAAATGACTTTTTAATGCAGTTTCAGAAATATAGTTATTATAAATTATAACTTGCATTTAGGGAACTATCCCCATAATGCATTAAATGAAAAAAATCAAAGTAAATAACTGTGTATAGCATGACCTTTTTGTGTAAAAACAAACAAAAAAGAGAAAGATAGAAATATGTATATGTAAATAATTTGGGCTGTTTTGAAGGATTCACAAGAAACTAAGAAAGGCATTTGGCCTTGGGAAGATGAACTAGGAAAGAGAGGGTGGCTCTGAACTTTCATTTTTTATTTTGTAACTTTTTGTAGCATGAATTTTCTAATCTCATAGATACGTTTCTTTTACTTTAACAAACTGTTCCTTGTAGGGTCTCAGGGATGAGAGAACATGATAATACTCTTTTGTTTGCTTCTTTGTGCTTTTCTGTAAAGTAAGAACAAATCTGACACTATTTTTAAAATATTATCATGAGACAATAAAATGGATAATGTGGATCTACAGTCCCTGACACAGAAAACTGTAAAGACTTTTTTTTTTTTTTTAATTTAAGAAAGCCAACCGCAATACCATGTACATACTGTTATCCAATTTATGTAAAATTGCGCGTTGGCACCTGTGGGTATTGACATAAAGAAGTGTCTGGAAAGACATTATCAAAGTGTAATGTTGTTACATATTCTGTTCAGTAATCATTCTAAGTTGCCTTAATTTACTCAAAATGAGGATGTATAATCTTTGAATACAGAGGAGAAGACAAAATGTTAATAAGATCTCAGGCATCTATTTGATATCTCAGTCAACTAGAAGCTGGGATGGAAACAGAGAAAGGATAAGAAAATGATTTCAATACAGGTATGCACACTGAGAGGTTGCCTACTGAGGCAGCCCAGTGGCAAAGCTAGGAGTGGCCTGAAACTGGGAGATTATACCTGGAATCCAGCAAGGGGAACAGAGTGTTCCCTCGGGCAGGGAGAAACCTGAGCTGTCTAGCTCCAACATAAACAAAAGTGGGTCTGTAAGCACTGAACCTGCCACAAAGAAAAAAGAAAAAATGGGGAAATAAATTAAAGATGTATATCCGCCAAAAAAGTCCCCTTGTTAATCAAGAAGGAAGCTCTATTTCTCGGGACATCTTACTGCCAATCATGGTTTCAAATCTCCATACTAAAGCAGACTGCTCTGGTTAAAGCTAAAAATACATGCCATCTTAATGAGTACATATGAATACAGGCGAAAATACAGGAAAGCTCTAGAAGAGTAAACGCGAAAGCACTGAAGAGGGGAAATTGGGATCAGGATGGGGGAGGTGGTCAAAGAGGCCTTTAACCTTGTCTATAACATTTCCATTTTTTAATAAAAGAAAAGTATTCATACGTTTTTTACTGTGGTTAAAATATACATAAAATTTACATTATAGCCTTTTTTTTAGAGTACAATTCGGTAGCATAGCACAGTCACAAGATTATGCAATCATCACCACTCTCTACTTCTAAAACTTTGTCACCAGCCCAAATAGAAGCTCTGTCCTCATTAAAGAGCTCCCCATTTTCCCTTCCCCCAGCCCTGAATTTTTCTGTCCATCCTTTTTTTCTGTCTCTATGAATGTGCCTATTCTAGATAACTCACATAAGTAGAATCATAAAATATTTGTCCCTTGGAGTTCCCACTATGGCACTATAGGATCGGTGGTGTCTTGGAAGCACTGGGATGCAGGTTCGACCTCCACCCTTGCACAGTAAGTTAAGGATCTGGCAATGACACAGAGGCAGCTTAGGTTGCATCTGTGGCTCAGATCTGATCCCTGGCCAGGGAACTCCATATGCTGCTGGGCAGCCAAAAAAAAAAAAAAATTGTCCCTTTGTGACTGGCTTATTATATTTAGCATAATTTCCTCAACTTTCATCCATAGTGTAGCTGATGTCATAAATTCCACCCCATTTAAGGCTGAACAGAATTCTATTGTGTTGCTATACCATATTTTTGTTTATCCATTCATCTACTGATGAACACTTGAATACTTATTTCTACCTTTTGGTTATTATGAATAATGCTATGAAGATTGGTGAATAAGTATCTGAGTCTCTGCTTTCAATGTTTCGGGGAAAATACCTAGGAGTAGAATTGCTGGATCCTATGGTAATTCTAACTTTTTGAGGAACCGCCAAACTGCTCTCCACAGCAGCTGCACTGTTTTACATTCCCCTCAGCAATGCATGAGGGTTCCAATTTCTCCACATTCTCACCAAAACTTCCACCCCAACTTTTTGAAATTTTTTTTTTCTTCTTTTTAGGGCCATAACTGCAGCATGGACTAGGGGGCAAACTGGAGCTGCAGCTGCTGGCCTACACCACAGCCATAGCAATGCCAGATCTGAGCCATGTCTGCAGCTTGTGGCAGCACTAGATCCTTAACCCACTAAGCAAGGCCAAGAATTGAACCCACATCCTCATAGATACCAGCCAGGTTCTTAACCCACTGAGCCACAACAGGAACTCCTCCCTCCTTTTTAAAAAGTAATAGCTACCCTAATGGATGTGAAATGGTAACTTGCTGTGGTTTTGACTTGCATTTTCGCTTATTATTAAATTTTTAATTGAAAATTATTTTAGGAAAGAAAGGGATCAGGATTTTTCTTCATTCACAATCTTGAGATAGCTTCTTCACTGCTAAGCTCTGTGAGGACTGTCTTGTTGGTGGTTTCATACCCAACCCCTAACAAGGTGCCGGGCACATAATAGGCACTGATTAAATACGATATATATTGGATGAATAAATGATAGCATTAGTCTCCCAAGTTATGTGTGAGTTGAGGGGAATAAGTCTATGAAGAAGTATCACTCTTGAAAAATAAACACACAAATATTATTCAGTCATAAGAAGGAAATCCTACCATTTGCAACGGCATGGATGAACCTTGAGGTTAGGTGAAATAATTCAAACAGAGAAAGACAAATATTCCATGATCTCATTTATAACAAGGACTCTGAAAACACTGAGCTTGTAGAAAATGAGAGTAGAATGGTGGTTGTCAGGGTCTGGGGGTGGGGAGAATGGGGAGATGCTCGTCAAAAGGTACAAACGTGTGATTTTAAGATGAATAAGTTCCAGGGATCTAATGAACAGCATGATGACTAAGGATAATACTGTATTATATACTTCAAAGTTGCTTCACTGTTCTCACCATAATAACAACAAAATGGTAATTATGTGAGGTAAAGCATGTGTTAACTAACCTTATTTTGGTAAATATTTCCCACTATGTACATATATCGAAACATCACACTGGGGAGCTGCTGTATAGCACAGGGAACTCTACGCAATATTCTGTGATGGTCTGTGTGGGAAAAGAATCTGAAAAAGAATGGATGCGTGTACATGTATAACTGAATCACTTTGCTGGACAACAGAAATGATCACAACATTGTGAGTCAACTATACCTCAAACTTTAAAAAATAAAAAAAATTGTAAAAATAAAAATAAAATTGTAAAAAAAAATTGCACAGTATACCTCAACCGTCACAATGCTATGTCAATTATATCTCAATAAATATGGAAACATTAAATAAGACAAGTCACCTAGGAGAAAAAGAAAAGAAACATACACATACATACTAACTTCTGAAAAAGACCTCATCATTAGTTTAGAAGTCTTAGGTAAACAGCGTATTTCAAGGCAGATGCAGGATGGCCAAGAAAACATAAGTGACACTACTTACAGTTTTAAGAAAAGCATCTTCAGGGCCAGTATTTATCCATCTGGGTTGCCAGATAAGGACGAGGAACTTTCAAGTGTACTCATATTACACAACGAGGGACCTTGTGTTTCCTGAGTTTCAGGCAGGATGGCTGATTAGAAAGATATATACAATCAGAACACTGTTGTACCTCTAAGGTGATATTATTTCTATGCTTGAAAGTCAATTACTAACAAAAATCAATTTATCATAAATTCTGCAACACAGGTAGATAATTGAATTTTTTTCCAATTAGTTCATATATCCATGAAGAAACATTACCTCTTGTAGATGGCAACCATCCATTGCATCTCTCTAGCTGAAGAAGATGGAGGCCATTCATCTTGTTCTCCACTACCTTTCCACAAGTTTAAAGTGCAGTAAACTTCCTCTCCACACTCCCCAAGCTGACAATTTGTGTAAAAGTCACTGAACCATTGTCCTGGCAAAGCCCCTGATGCCCTGGGGGTGAAGGACGGGAGAGGAGAGCTAGTTGCAGAGATGGTACCCGAGATGGGAGCTACTCTCATTCCCTTCCTCCTTGAGTTCTTATGCATGTAAATTCTCCACATATGAGTCAACTGGAGAGCATGAAAGTGGCTGAAACTTGGGGCCTTGCTGGCACTCCCCAAGAAGCCCCTCCAGACAAGGATCTCCCAACAATAAAAGGCCATATTTTAGGCTGCCCCTGGGAGGCGCCAGTGGGGATGTCTGGGAGAAAGAGTTAAAACTTGACCTCTGGAGTTCCTGCTGTGGCTCAGTGGGTTAAGAACCCAACTAGTTTCCAGGAGGATGTGGGTTCGATCCCTGGCCTCACTCAATGGATTAAGGGTCCAGCATTGCCACAAGCTGCGGTGCAGGTCACAGATGCAGCTCTAATCCTAGCCCAGGAACTTCCATATGCCACTGGTGTGGCCATTAAAAAGAAAAGAAAAGAAACTTGACCATTACAGTGTGCAGGGGAGGCCCCAAGGAACAATAATGTGCCCAGTCCAGTAAGAGACCTAGTCCAGTAAGAGAGCTGGCATCTAGACTCCGGTCACAGTGGGAGAACTGTTACTGAAGTAGCAATAACCAGAAGAAAAAGAACAGGCAACTCTTCCTGGACAGTCTTGCAGAGAACATTCTTTCTCCCTCCTCCTTATCCCTACTTGGGAGCAGCAGGAGCCAAGGAGAGAGAAAGAGAAGGACATTGCCCCTCTTTCCACTAAAAGCTGTTGAGCCACAAGTCCACCTGCACTAGGAGAATGGGAAGAGCTATGAATTAAATAAGAGATTAAAGATTTTAAAAGGGCAGGCCTAAGTCATTACACTTGGAATGGGACTATATTAGTTGCTGAAAGTGACTGCATGACTGCGGGACCAGAGTAGAATTTTTTTTTTTTTCCTTTTCTCTTTTGGCCACCCTGCATCTGATCCCTGGCTTAGGAATCAGATCCGCAGTTTCAAACCAACCCCAGATACTTCAGAGATAATGACAGATCCTTAACCTGCTGTGCCACAGTGGGAACTCCTATCCATCTTGTTTCTGATGCATTTCAAAGCAACTTGCAGACAATTATACTTCACCACTTAGCACTACAGCACTCATATGATACAGCACTCATAAATTTTTATGGCAAAATTTACTTACAATGAAATCATAAATTTACTATATCAAATAACATTTGCTATATAAAATAACATTTATTTATATAATCTATATAAAATAACATTTATTTATATAATCTACAAAAATATGTATTATTATGTCCTGATATTTAGAAGTTCATAGCATGTTATGTTCATGTTCCCCCAAAATTAGTTATGTTGAAGTTCTATCCCCCAACGGAGCGGTATCTGGAGATGGGTTCTTTGGGAAGTCATTAAGGTTAGATTAGATTAGGGCATGAGGACGGAGCCTTCATGATAGGATTAGTGGCCTTACAAGAAGAGGAAGAGATCTCTCACCTCTCCCCTCTCCCCACATACGCCCACTGGGGAAAGGCCATTTGAAGATAAACTCAGAAGTCTGCAACTCCAGAAGAGTCTTCACCAGAAACTGAATTGGCCAGCACCTTAATCCTGGACTTCACAGCCTCCAGGACTGTGAGAAAATAAACTTCTGTTTAAGTCACCAATCTACGGCATTTTGTTATGGTAGCCTGAGCACACCAAGACATAGAGTTATTGGGAAGCCACAGAAAGGGCTTGAATACATACTTTCTTCAAGATCACATTGGCTGAGTGTGGAGGAAGGGATGAACAAGGACAAGAATAGATTCAGGAAGACTGGATAGGAGGCTAAGACAGTAGATTGGGCCAGAAGTGATCTCAGCTTGCCTAGAACCATAACAGTAGAGGCGGAAAATAGTAAGTGCAAGAAACACTTAGTGGGTAAGACAGACAGAATTTGTTGATGAAGAAAGGATAGAAACCAAGCATAAATCTCAGATTTCTTACTTGAGCAATTGCTGGCTGTTGGTATGACCAGTTACTGAGGTAGGGAACACAGAGGAGAAGCGGGCTTTATTTTTGGTGGGTGGGGTAGGGGAAGTTGAGTTTAGTTTTAGACATACTCAACTTGAGATGCCTATGAGATTCAGTAGACATTTGAAAAGTACATCTGGAGCTTTGAGGACTGGGCTGGGCTGGAGATAAACATGTGGGAGTCACCAGAATAAAAATTATCATTAAAGCATGGGAATGATTGAGATTGTGTAAGGAGTAGTACATGAAGGTCATGAAAACACCATGATTTAAAGGAGTGAGTTCCAGCCATAAAAAAGAACAAAATAATGCCATTTACAGCAACATGGATGGAACTAGAGACTCTCATACTAAGTAAGTCAGAGAAAGACAAATACCATATGATTATCATGTACATCTGGAATCTAATATAAGGCACAAATGAACTTTTCCACAGAAAAGAAAATCATGGACTTGGAGAAAAGACTTGTGGTTGCCAAGTCTGCCAAATTCCTGACAAGGGGAGGAGGGAGCTGGATGGACTGGGAATTTGGGGTTAATAGATGCAAACTACTGCCTTTGGAATGGATAAGCAATGAGATCCTGCTGTATAGCCTGGAAACTATATCTAGTCACTTATGATGGAGCATGATAATGTGAGAAAGAAGAATGTATATATGTATGTGTGACTGGGTCACCTTGCTGTACAGGAGAAAATTGACAGAACACTGTAAACCATCTATAATGGGAAAAAATCATTAAAAATAAATAAATAAATAAATAAATAAATAAATAAAGAGTTAGAGCAGCAAGTGTCAGCTGAGACTGAAAAGAAGTAGTAACAGAGGTAAAGAGTACCAGAAGCCTAGATAAGTTAAATAAGCTAAATGTTTAATCGCATTTGGTGAAGACAATGAATCTCTTCACCACAAAGATGGTTTCACACCATCAGAACATCTGAAACCAGTGGGCCACAGACCAGTGGTTTTCATTGTGTGGTCCTCAGAACAGCGGCATCCACATCACCTGGGCACTTCTTAGCAATGAAAACTGGGCAGCCTCACCTCATACCAACTGAGTCAGAATCCTGGGGTTGGGCGTGGCAATCTGTGTTTTAACAAGCCTCTGGGTGATTCTGATGCTTACTAAAGTCTGAGAATTGCTGCTCTAGGCAGTGCTAAAAGAGCACCTGATAACAATTGCTTAAGAAACCAATGCCCTTTGCATAAACACGTTTTCCTTTGGATCTCTTAATACGTTTCACCAAATTGCTAGAGCCTGAGCAGCAACATTCTGTGTCTACCCCACGTTTATTGTAACACAGATCCCATCTGGTCCTCTGACTACCTACCACTTCTCCCTCCACTGGGTATATCTTTTTTGCTCACTCCTAACATCTAATTATTTATGATGTTTGCTCCTTCATCGCTTCTCTCTGTGCATTTTTTCAATTTCTGATCCTGCTACCAACTGAATAAATCTCTAAATCTCACGGTTTAAATTTGTGAGCGACATAGATTGTTGGTG
This sequence comes from Phacochoerus africanus, assembly GCF_016906955.1. NCBI lineage: Eukaryota > Metazoa > Chordata > Mammalia > Artiodactyla > Suidae > Phacochoerus > Phacochoerus africanus. The sequence goes on along the minus strand of NC_062547.1, from coordinate 81,720,818 downwards.
TAACCGCACTGGTACAACTTGGGGGAGTCATTTGGCATCATTTATTGAAACAACAGAAACATCGCCTTTGACCCAGTAATTAGACTTCCAAGAATTGATTCTACAGAGGTACCTGCACATGTGTACAAAGAAGTGAAGCCTCTCTCCCCACACTCGGCCAGAGGCCAGCTCAACCACTCTCAGTCGGTGGCAAGGCCACCCTTTACGCCGCCAGTCCGAGGCCAGGTCCCACCCGGAGGGCCTCTCTCCCGGGGTCTCAGTTCACACCTCACTTCCCACTTCAGTCAGCAGCTGGGGAAGTTCTCACAGCCTCCCCGTTCCGCGCGACCGCCCCCAACACCGGGCCAAGCCGGCTGCGACTTGATTTTCTCTCTCTCTCTCTTTTTTTCTCCTGAGTAACGAAGGACGAGGGCCACCGCCAAGCCCTGTGACCGCGGCTCCGACCGAGCGGAAGGCTACCCGCAGCCAGGGGGAGGGGCTCCGACGGGGCGGGGCCTGGCCGACGGGGCGGGGCTCGGGGCGGGAAGGGGCGGGGCGGCAGGGTGATGGCCCAGGTTGTCGCTGCCGCCTCCGCCGCCGCCGCCTCAGCCACAGGAACTGAAGTCGCCGCCGCTCCCTTAGCTGCCGCCTCCTGGGTCGCCGGCCGCCCGCGCGCTGGCTCGGCCGGGACCCGCAGCCATGGAGGACTTCATCGTGATCTCGGACGACAGCGGCTCCGAGAGCTCCGGGGGGAATCGCTCCGGCCGGGCACGGAGGCTCCGCCGGGCCCTGTCCCGGACCCCTGGCACGCTGCCCCGCCGGACCGTGGTGAGTGAGCGAGCCGCCTCTCGCCCAGCCCCGCCTGGGCTGGAGCGCCGCCCCTACTAGGGATACCCGCGGCCCGGCCTGCCGCCTCGGGCTGCCCCGCGGCCCGCCCCTGGGCGCCTCACAGCTGCAGCCGCTTCCCGCCTTGCCGCCTTCCCGGCGTGTCCCGCCCCGAGGAGCGTGTCGGGCCCGGGCCGGGGTAGCCAGGCCTCCCGCGCTCCGGGCTCAAGCCCGAGCAGGCTGAGGCTGGAGAGTGGGGGCCGAGCACATGGAAGAGGTCCTGGCGCGCCCGGTGGTGGGGGTGCTGGAGCCCACAGCGGGCGGAGGCCGGGCCGCAGGCTTCCCCGAGCTTTGGCAGGACCGGTGGCTGGGGGTCCGTGGGGACGCGAGGTCCTGAACCTCGAGGCGGGGACGCGGGAGCGTGTAATTGTTTGGCTTGTGGTGGGTACAGATGTATGCAGGGGAGGTAACAGGAGCCCAGGCTCGGAGGGAGGGAAGCCAGGGCCTGGGCCAGATGGTGGCTGCGCTCCAGGGCCTGGCAGCGGAGTGAGGGGCCCGATTTTGGAGTTGTGCGGGGGGCGGGGGGGGGTGATTTATTTCGCTGAGCAAACATTCACCAAGCTCTAAAGGGAGGGAAACATCTCTCACGATTTCTTTTTCCTTCAGGCTCCTTAGTCTTTGTCCTTCCTGAGGTGGTGAATAAAACATCTATGTCCCTGCCTTTCTAGAATCCTCCACAGATATTTATTGAACCCCTACTTTGAGCCAGATGCCCTAGGAGCTCGGAATATGATGGAGAACACAGCATCCGTGGCTCCTGTCATAGAAGGTGATATAATCAACAAGTGGCTATTGAGTACTCAAGGGATGGGAGACGGCGTTCTCTCAGGAGACTCAGCATCAGACTTCCAACAATCTTCCCAGCTGCCCAAAGCCACACCCCAGAAATAACAGAATTGTCACGCTGACGTCATTTGTAAAGGCCTGCCTTCATATGCAAATACACCGTCCATACTAATCTAGTTTCTGCTTCTCCAGTCCCCTTCCCACAGAGAGCCACTTCTGTGTCCCAGGTGTAGTTAGTGCTAAATCTAGGAGGTCACTGTAGAATGAATGGCATGCAAAACTAATTAACTTTCGGTGCTATGTTGCCATGGTTCAACCAAGAGTGATTCTCAATAAATTTGAATAAAGATTTTAGGTGAGATGGACAGACAAGAGATTTTCAAGGTAAAAGTGACCCAACTTGGGAAGTGAAGGGATGTACCTACTGCTGTGACAGTATGGGGTACATACTAGATCCACACAAAAAAATTTGTTGGAAGAAAGAATGTTTGAAGGAATTTGAATGGGGGGGCATGGGGAGAGAGCAGTTCAGACAGATGTTTGATGAGTGAGCAAATACAATGGGTGTAGGCTTGGGGTGGTGGGAATGCCAAGTTCAAGAAGACTTGAACTCTGGAGGAAAATCATAACAGGAGAGATTTGGTAATCTAAGTAGAAAGGAGCATTGGAGACCTAATTGCGACTGAGATAATCAAGGAAAAGAATATAGGAAGGAAAAAATAACTGCAGAATAACTCCCAACTGCCTCTCCCAGTTCTTCTTCTTTCCTGTTCCTCCTCTCAGTCCCCCTTTAACTATGTCCTTCCAGCCTGCTTCCATTCCTGCCAATCGATGTCCGTCTTCCCTCATCCTGGTCCAGCTTTCTTCTTCAAGTGCCCAGATGTGTATACTGTGATCTTTATATACATACATGGGGCACTCTCAAACTGTCCCCCTCCCCATGAGCACCCAATCAAGCATTTTGATGCGGAGCTTTTTTTTTTTGTCTTTTTTTTTGCTATTTCTTTGGGCCGCTCCTGCGGCATATGGAGGTTCCCAGGCTAGGGGTTGAATCGGAGCTGTAGCCACCGGCCTACGCCAGAGCCACAGCAACGCGGGATCCGAGCCGCGTCTGCAACCTACACCACAGCTCACGGCAACGCCGGATCGTTAACCCACTGAGCAAGGCCAGGGATTGAACCCGCAACCTCATGGTTCCTAGTCGGATTCGTTAACCACTGTGCCACGACGGGAACTCCATGATGCAGAGCTTTTTGAGTTGAAAAGAAATGAAGGTTAATTGCCAGAGTAGTACTCAAAGTAAATCTGGCTTCTCCAGATATTTACTCCAGCTTTCTAAAAACTGCAGGCTGGTTCTCCTTTTACCTTCATTGCAAGTTAGATAATGGTGGTAGGATAACCACACAAAGATCAGAGGCAGTAAGAGACTTGCAAGGTTATAGAGCCTAAAGCACCTTTGCCCAGGTTTTCCTCAAGGCCTGGAGGTCAGAGAAACCTCTGTTCAAATCAGGAAACTTCTCCCACCCCCCGACCCCATAACAGCTGTGTGAGCTTTGGCAAGTTCTGTCATCTCTCTCAGCTTTTGCACTTGAGAATATTAATACCTACCTGACAGAACCATTAGAAAGTTTTAAATGAAGCAATGCAAGAAAAATGCCCAGCATAAATGATAGCTTTTGCTACACTTTGTGCTGTTTCTCAGGCCTGATCTTTCCAAGCTTGGCAAGCGATGAAGAAACAAGTTTTGTCATTTTTTTTTCCTTTTTTGCAAAAATTGACTGTGGGGAGACAACTTGCTTGAATTCAGGAAATCATAAAGCGATCTCCAGTGTTGAAGTTTATGTTGCTGAACTCTTAACCCAGACTTTAGACATCATTAAGTTGATGAAATGTATCTGTGTTTTTTATAATATTTGTTGGATTTTTTCCCACCTATAAAAGCAGGACATGTTCAGCTAAGTTTCATTGACCTAATTACAGAAAATTTAGAAATGTGAATAGAAGAAAATTTAAATTGCTCTTAACCTCACCATCTAAAGATAACCAATGTTGGAGTTCCCTCGTGGCTTAGCGGGTTAAGGATCTGGCATTGTCACTTCTATGGCTCTTGTTCCTGCTGTGGCAAGGGGTTGATAACTGGCCTGGGAACTTCTGCATCCCACAAGCAAAGCCAAAGAGGGGGAAAAAAAATGATAACCAATGTTAACGTTTTGAAATATACCTGCCTAAACTTTTATCTGTAAATGCCTGTGTGTGTAAATAGTATCCATGTGTCTTGACCCATACATATTTTTTTTGCAAAAATGAAGTCTTGCTATACTTCTTTTTTTAAGCTTGTCTTTTTCTCCTCATATACTTTTTATCTTTCTGCATCAATAAGTACACATTTTCACCAATTTTTTAATATATTTAATTATACTGATTTATAATTACATTTATCTTCCATAAATTGATATCATACTGCCATTTATAAATTTTCTTATAAAGAACTCAGTGATATAGCACAGGAAAATCTACTGAAAGGTTTGTAATACCTATATGGGAAAAAAGAACGGATATATTTATATGTATGACTGATTCACTGTGCTGTACACCTGAAACTAATACAATATTGGAAGTCTACTCCAATAAAATTAAATTTTAAAAAAAAGGGAGTTCCCGTCGTGGCGCAGTGGTTAACGAATCCGACTAGGAACCATGAGGTTGCGGGTTCGGTCCCTGCCCTTGCTCAGTGGGTTGGCGATCCGGCGTTGCCGTGAGCTGTGGTGTAGGTTGCAGACGTGGCTCGGATCCTGCGTTGCTGTGGCTCTGGCGTAGGCTGGTGGCTACAGCTCCGATTGGACCCCTAGCCTGGGAAACTCCATATGCCGCAGGAGCGGCCCAAAGAAATAGCAAAAAAAAAAAAAGACAAAAAAAAAAGAACTTGGAAATTTCCTCATAAATAATCTTTTTACTCTTGTTCAGTGGTTTGTTTAGGATAAGTTCCTCTTCTGAGATTGCTGAGTTTAAAAGTATGCCCTCTTTTGAGGGGTTTTGATGTACATTTTCAAATTCCTGCAGAAATCATGAACCAATTATATTCTCACCATGCCCCTTTCTCCACTACCTAGACCCTCCTAGATATTGTCAGTTTACTCAGTGAATATTTATTGAACACTTACTGTATACCATGCACTCTTGTAGGTGCTAAGAATACAGCTGTGAACAAAACCAAGTCCCTATTCTCATCAAGGTTTCATTTTAGAGGGAAACAAAGAGTAAACAATCATATGAATGTCATGTCAGATGATATACTGAGTGTTAGGAAGAAAAGTAAGGCATTTTTGTTCTTTTAATCTTTGGTGATTTGATAGCCAGGATCTGTGAGCTGTTACAGCTTTAATTTTTTTTTTCCTTTGGCTCTGATTCATTCTCTGATTACATACTTATTGAGTACATGCTCTGACCCTGGGTACCAAAGGTGAACAAAATGACATTGGTTGAGAGAGATATGCAATAAACAAACAAGTGAACAATATAATAAGAGAGTAACTTCCTTGGGGTTGGAAACATTAAATCCTGTTTTCAAAGAGGGTCTCTGAAGAGTTAATATTTGATCTGAGAACAAAATGACAGAACAGATTTGTTAAGAGACCGTCTTGGGGAATCAAGTAGCAGCAAAGAGTGCAACAAAAACAAAGCCTTGGAGCTGGGAATGGGCATAGCTAATTGGAGGAATGGAAAGGCTAGAATGTGAGTGAAGGAAAGAATTGGAAGAGATGAAAAGTAGGTGGGCTCTGTTATATATGGCTTGTAGACCACAGTAAGGAACTTGGACTTTATTCTTATGTAATTAGAAATCTTTGAAGGCTTTTAAGCAGGGGAATAACATCTGATTTACATTTATAAAAGGTGACTCTAGGAGTTCCCACTGTGGCATAGTGGGTTCAGAATCAGACTGCAGTGGCTCAGGTTGCTGTGGAGGTATGGGTTCAATTTCCAACCCAGTGCAGTAGGTTAAAGGATCCAGTGTTGCTTGCAGTTTGGATTCAATCCTTGGCCAGGGAGCTTCCATATGCCACAGATATGGCGATTAGGAAAAAAAAAAAAAAAGGTGACCTTAGCTACCATGAGAAGAAAAGACTGTGAGCAAGGTGACCATATAATTTATCATTCCAATGGGCATTCTTCTGCAAATGAAAAGAGGTGCTAACGGGACAGGGTGTCAAGCAACAGGTGAAAACTGAAACTGTTCAAATTAACCAGAAGTATGGTCACCTTACTGTGAGGGGACAAAAGTGGAATCTGGAAGATCCGTCTTGGAGGCTGCAGTGGTAATCCAGGCCAGAGATAATGGTAGCTTAGCCTAGAGTGGTGGGCAGCTGGGAGACAGGAGGGATATGGAAAGAATTTATGAAGTAAAAGCAGCTGGACCTGATCCTTGGATTTGTTTAATGAGCAAAGGAAGGAAAGTAGAATGATGCACTGCTTTTGGCTTGAGTGACTGGATTCAAGTTGGTGTCATTCACTGAAAGACTTGGAGAGGAACAGGTTTGGAGAAAAGATTCAAGAGTTCTCTTTGAAAAGTGTTGAATTTAAGATGCCTGTGGGATAGCCAGCTGAGATGCCAGGTATGATGTTTGTAGTGAGTTTGGAGGCCAGGGAACAAGTCCTGACTAGGGTCACAAATTCAGGGTCATTAGCACATAGGTTGTAGTAAAGTCATTGACCTAGATGAGGTCATGTAGCTGAGAGTCTACAAGAGGAAGAGCTTCTAGGATGTAGCCCCAAGAGCATGCCACAGCACCCAGCCCAGGCAAAGGAAGGAGGAGCAGCTAGTGAGGTTGGAGTATGTGCTTGGCATATAGCACAGCTGGACATCTTGTTAGTGTTTATTGGAGACAGACATATTGGAGATCTCTCTCTTTCATGTATATATACACACACATACATATAAATATACATACTTATATATGTACACTGTGTGTGTATGTATGGTGTGAGAGAATTGTCTGTTCTTGTCCTGTTGAGGCGGGTTGTTTTGTTTTGTTTTGTTTTGTTTTTACTAATTTGTCAGTTTTACTTAGTAAAGATGTTTTATAGGTTGAATTGAGTCCTCCAGAAAGAAGTGTTGAAGTCCTCACCACTTCAACAGGTGGCCTTATTTGAAAATCGGGTCATTGCAGTTATACTCAGTGAAGATGAGATCATGCAGAGCAGGGTGGGCCCTTAGTCCCGTATAAGATATGAAGGAGAGGAGGAATACTATGTGAGATGGGAGTTATGCAGCTCCAAATCAAGGAACATCAAGGATCGCTGGCGACACCAGAAGCTAAGAGAAAGGCACAGAACAGATTCGGCCCTTGAGCCTCTGAGGAAAGCATGGTCCTGCAAACTCCTTGCTTTTGAACTTTTGAGCCTCCAGAACTGTGAGAAGATCAATTTCTGTTGTTTTAAGCCAGCTGGTTTGTAGTAATGTGTACTAGGAATCTAAAAAAGCTCCCTGTGTTATATAAGTTACATTCTTTCCCAACTTTGTGTGTGTGTGTGTTTGTCTTCTTAGGGCCACGCCACTGGCCTGTGGAAGTTCCCAGGCTAGGGGTGGAATCAGAGCTGCGGCCACAGCGAATCAGGATCTGAGCTGCATCTGCAACCTACACAGCAGCTCACGGCAATGCCAGATTCTTAACCCACTGAGCAAGGCCAGGAATCAAACCTGCATCTTCATGGATCCTAGTCAGTTTCGTTACTGCTGAGCCACAGTGGGAGCTCCCTCTTTCCCAACTTTTTATCTCTTTGGTTTTCTTTACAAAGATTTTACTTTTTTATGTACTCAATTCTGTCACTCTTTTCCTTTTATGATTTCTTTGTTGCCATACTTAGAAAGGCTTTCCTTACTTCTAAGATTATAAAAATAGTTTTTATATTTAATTCATTAATCTGCCTGATTTTAGTCTAAAAAAATAGAATCATAATCTAATATTTTCTTTCAAGATGGTTATTATCCTTTTTAGCCAGTGGTTTGAAATATTACCTTTATCAATTGATAACCTTTGTGACTATTTGTGGACTTTGTGTTCTGGCCTTATTACATGCTGTTCTAATAATAAGCAGAGGAAACTCTTTTTTTTTTTTTGTCTTTTTGCTATTTCTTGGGCCGCTTCCGCAGCATATGGAGGTTCCCAGGCTAGGGGTCTAATCGGAGCTGCAGCCACCGGCCTACACCAGAGCCACAGCAACGTGGGATCCGAGCTGCGTCTGCAACCTACACCACAGCTCACAGCAACGCCGGATTGTTAACCCACTGAGCAAGGGCAGGGACCGAACCCGCAACCTCATGATTTGTTAACCACTGTGCCATGACAGGAACTCCAGGAAACTCTTTATTGCTCTTCTTTTTAAAAATTTTCTGCTAGTTTGCCATATACTTTCAGATAATTTTAAAATCAATTTTGGTCAACTTCCAAATAATTTTTACTTTTTGAAATTGAGATTATACTAAACTTAGAAATCTATAGTTTATAATGTTTTATTTAATGAAGTTTTGTATTTTTACATAAATATTTGTGTATCTTTTTTCTTTGTTTTTTTTTTGTTGTTGTTGTTTAGAAAGATTTTTCCTGTCCTGAGAATATTTTCCTGTTACTTCCTTATTATTTTACTATCTCATTCTTAGTATTTATTTCTTTAATTCATCTGAATTGTTTTATATGGCACAAAGTATACTTACCATTTTCCATATACTATATTGCCTTATTTCTAAGAGAGCACTGAATTTGAGACTTGCTATCAATTTAAGAGAGCTTTTCGGGAAAAGAAACTACTGCTAGAAATATTTACACTGTTAGATGCATCTTGATTTGCAGATGTATGAGGGAAACATTCTGGATAATAGAATATTTAATACATGATAATCAATTGTCTGAGAATCATTTCCTAAAGAGTTAATTTGAAACACATTTTTTAACACCATATTATTTTATGCGTTTGTATTGGTTTTCTGGGTTTTTTATTGTTTCATGTTCTCAATGCTAGAACTTTACTGTTTTATTTTTACAGTTTGATAATATTTTTTGGTATCTTATAGAGCAATTACCTCTCCTTGCTTCTTTTTCCCCCCAGAATTTCTTGGCACCTGTGACCACTTTAGTCTTCCAAGTGAATTTTAGAATCATCTCATCATTAGATCAGGGTTTCTTTGGGCCAGATAATTCTTTGTTGTGGGAAGCTGTCCTGTGCACTGTGGAATGCTTAGTTTAGCTGTCCCGTGCACTGTTTGCTATAACGGGTTGACTGTGTTAATCGCAGTGAGCATCACATAGTAAGAAAAGCTGGCATTTATGCTGGGTATCATGTTAAGTGCTTTGCAAGGATTAACTCATGTAATCCTCACTGCAGTGCCATGAGGTGGGTACTATTATTGTCCCTATGTGATAGATGAGGAAACTGAGGTCGGTTCAACAAGGTACTAATTGGTAGAGCAAGTTTGCCACCACTAGTGATCCTGAAAATCCTGGAGTGAACTTGAAAACCTCTCACCAGGTTTCTAAAGGAACATCCTCTGGGGATGCTAGAAATAAATAGTTAAGTGGAAAACAAGTTGCAAAATATAATTCTATTTTTCAAATGTATATTTTTATCAGAATAGACCCACCAGGGTTTTTTATTCCAAAAATTATTTTTTATTTTTATTTTTATTTTTTTTAGGGCCTTACCTGTGGCATATGTAAGTTCCCAGGCCACAGGTTGAATCCAAGCTGCAGCTGCCAGCCTGTGCCACAGCCACATCAACGCTGGATCCCAGCCATGTCTGTGATCTATGCCACAAATTGCGACAATGCCAGATCCTTTAACCCACTGAGCCAGGCCAGGGATCGAACCCACATCCTCATGGATGCTAGTCAGGTTCTTAACCTACTGAGCCACAATGGGAACTCCTCAAATTGTTTTTTAAACTTTATCATGTACTTTAAAAATATTTTTTAAGTTGCCTTCTATTTCTCAATCCCTTCTCTCAAATATTGTAAGTTTACTGCTGAACACAGCCACATACTTAATGCCTCAAACATAATAGGTGCTCATTAATTATTTACTCAAGGAGAAACAGAATTCTTATTACTGGTTTCCTAAGGAATCCTTTCCTCCCGAGATAAATTATGGTACAGTTATAGCAGAATACCCTCTGCAGGATGGGGAAAACCAAAGGGTAAATAATGGCATCCATCCCAGAAAAGTTTTTTATAAAGATTTGGGGAACTGAAAATATGAATATGTTATAGAGTATAAGGAAAAATTCACCTATATTTTAAATTTAAAACATCAAATGTAGGAATTCCCATCTTGGCACAGCAGAAATGAATCAAATCCAACTAGGAACCATGAGGTTGCGGGTTCAATCCCTGGCCTCACACAGTGGGTTAAAGGATCCGGCATTGCCACAAGCTGTGGCCTAGGTCACAGCTATGGTGTTGCCTCGAGCTATGGTGCAGGTCACAGATGCAGCTCGGATCTGGCACTGCTGTGTTTGGGGTGTAGGCAAGCAGCTGTAGCTCTGATTCGACCTCTGGCATGGGAACCTCCATATGCCTCAGGTGCAGCCCTAAAAAGCAAAACAAACAAACAACCCCAAAAAACAACAAAAAAAGATCAAATGTCAAACCAATTTGGATCTTAAGTCAAGGTCAGTCCCATGTAAGCCTGCACATCACTTACTCCGTTCCCCATTAACAGCATTAAGATAAAATTCCAGTAGTTCTCATTGTGTCTCAGTGATAACAAGCCCAACTAGTATCCATGAGGATGCAGGTTCGATCCTGGCTTTGCTCAGTGGGTTAAGAATCCATCTGGTGTTGCTGTGAGCTGTGACATAGGTCACAGACGCACCTTGGATCCCGTGTGGCTGTGGCTGTGGCTTAGGCTGGCAGCTGCAGCTCCAATTCAACTCCTAGTCTGGGAACTTAAATGTGCTGCATCTGCAGCCATAAAAAGCAAAAAAAAAAAAAAAAAAAAAAAAAGAAGAAGAAGATAAAGTTCCGTACCATACATAAAATTCTTTGAATTCCCTGAGTTGTTTTACCATTACCACTATCTAATTTTAGAACATTTTCTTCACTCCAAAAGGGAACCCTATATCCTTCAATGAGTTGTCTGGTTTTTTTTAAAGGTACACAATCATATCATTTGAAAATAGAATCTACCTTATCCTGTAGCAGTAGGGTGTGAGGTAGAGCTGGCCATGTGAGAGTGATAATTGCAAATTCAGTTGTGTAATACGGTTTAAGACATTAATTTTGACTGTGTAGACTCCAAACTTGGTTCTCAGGCTCTCTTCTAGATTCTAGGAGCTACCTATTATCCTTAATTAGTTCCTGTTGTGATTAAATTGGTCAGAGTTTTGTTTATGTTTTTGTTTTTGCTTGTAATTAAAATCACTAGTTGATCTATAATCACCAAATTGTACTTCACAAAGGCTATAATATATATTCTAACATGGACAGTGTTTAAGAATACCTGTTCTCTTATGCTGACTCACAGACATTGAAAAACTTATGGTCTCCGGAGGAGACAGTTTGGGGGGGTGGGGGGATGTGCCTGGGATGTGGGATGGAAATCCTGTGAAATCAAATTGTTATGATCATTATACAACTACAGATGTGATAAATTCATTTGAGTAATAAAAAAATAGAAAAAAAAAGAATACCTGTTCTCTTATTTGGGTCAACCCAGATATTATCAGACTTCTTAGATTTGTACCAAATGTAATTGTCTAATTTTTCAATTATCTAGAATTTTGCTGAAAGGAAAAACTCTCAAATGATTAGTTTTTTTTTTTTTTTTTTTTTTTTTTGCTTTTTAGGGCTGCACTCGCAGCATATGGAGATTCCCAGGCTAGGGGTCTAGTCGGAGCTGTAGCCACTGGCCTACACCACAGCCACAGCAACGCTGGATCTGATCCATGTCTGCAACCTACACCATAGCTCGTGGCAATGCCAGATCCTTAACCCACTGAGCAAGGCCAGGGATGGAACCTAAGTCCTCATGGATACTAGTTGTGTTCATTAACCATTGAGCCATGACAGGAACTCCCATAGTTAGCTCATTTAATAGTATTGAATAATCTATGCAATTATATGAAAAACTACCTGTATCTTAAACTAAATTTTCAGATAATTTGGGGCCTATTTTTACATATATTAATTACTATAGTTTTAAATTTTGACTTAATATTTGGTCAGGCAAAGCCTCCTAATTAATTTTTTGTTTTGTTTTCCTCTTAAGTTTATTCTCATTTTGGCCACACTCATGTCATATAGAAGTTCCATGCTAGGAATCAAACCCATGCCACAGCAGTGGCCCAAGCCACCGCAGTGACAATGCCAAATACTTAAGCTGCTGTGCCATCAAGGAACTCAGTCCCTTTATGTTATTCTTGAGATTTCTTCTTTCAAATGAACTTTTAAATCATCTTATTTATTCCTTTTATCTTTTGTCTTTTTCTTGTTGTTGTTGTTGTTGCTATTTCTTGGGCCGCTCCCGCGGCATATGGAGGTTCCCAGGCTAGGGGTCCAATTGGAGCTGTAGCCCCCGGCCTACGCCAGAGCCACAGCAACGCGGGATCCGAGCCGCGTCTGCAACCTACACCACAAGCTCACGGCAACGCCGGATCGTTAACCCACTGAGCAAGGGCAGGGACCGAACCTGCAACCTCATGGTTCCTAGTCGGATTCGTTAACCACTGCGCCACGACGGGAACTCCTTATTTATTCCTTTTAAAAATGCTACTGGAGGAGTTCCCATTGTGGCTCAGCATGGTAAGAACCCGACATAGTGCCCGTGAGGATACAGGTTCAATCCCTGGCCTCACTTAGTGAGTTAACTATCTGATATTGCCACAAGCTGCCATGTAGGTTGCAGATGTGGCTCAGATCCCATGTAGCTATGGCCATGGCATAGGGCAGCAGCTGCTGATCTGATTTGACCCCTAGCCGGGGAACTTCCATGTGCCATGGGTAGGGCCCTAAAAAGAAAAAAAAAAAATACTATTGGAATTTTGTTTGGAGTTTATTAAATTTATAGATTAATTTGGAGGTAGCCAATACTTTTTAAACTTTAAATTTTTTGTTATAAAAGTTATATGTCTAAACTATCTGAATAGACCTGTATCTCTTAGCTTGAATCAAAAATTAGTAACTCTACAAATCAGAAAGCATCAGGCCCAGACGGATTCACTTGTATATTCTGCTAAACATTTAAAAAAGAAATTATGCCAGTTCTCTGCAGAAGATAGAAGCAGAGGGAATACTTCCTAATTCAGTCTATTACCCTAATACCCTAAACCTAGACAAAGACATTACAAGAAGAGAAAACAGACCAGTATCTCTCATTGAACATAGATGCAAAAGTCCTCAATAAAATATTAGCAAATTGGATCCAACAATGTATGAAAGGAATTATACAGCACAACCAAGAGGAATTTTTCTCAGGTATGCAAGTCTGGTTCATACAAAAATCCATTAATGTAATCCACCACATCAGCAGGCTAAAGAAGAAAATTTTTCTTCATATGATCTTATTAATAAATGCAGAAAATACATTTGAAAAAATCCAATACCCATTCATGGTTTAAAAAACAAACAACCTGGTGTTCCTGTCATGGTGCAGTGGAAATTAATCCGACTAGGAACCATGAGGTTTTGGGTTCGACCCCTGGCCTCACTCAGTGGGTTAAGGGTCCCGCGTTGCCGTGAGCTGTGGTATAGGTCACAGATGCGGCTCAAATCCTGAGTTGCTGTGGCTCTGGCATAGGCCGGCAGCTGTAGCTCTGATTAGACCCCTAGCCTGGGAACCTCCATGTGCTGCAGGTGCAGCCCTAAAAAAAGACAAAAAAAAAAAAAAACCCAACCAACTAAAAGCTTCTCAGCAAGCTAGGATTAAAGGAGGAAATTCCTCACCTTGATAAAGAACATTTTCAAAAAACGTCTCATACTTAATGGTAGGAAACTTGAAATTTTCTGCCAATCAAGAACAAGGCAAGTTCTCTCACCAATGTGTTTCAGCATTGTACTGGAAATCCTAGCTTATGCTGTTGGATAAGAAAAAGTATACAAATTGAGGAAGAAATAAAATTTTCTTTACTCAGATGTCATAATCACCTATGTAGAAAAAATCCAGCAGAATTAACAATAACAACACAAAAACCAATAAGTAAATAGCAGGATTAAAGGATGCAAGGTCAGTTTACAAAAGTCAGTCACTTTCCTGTATACCAGCAGTGGACAAGTAGAATTTAAAATTAAAAAGATATAACCATTTATATTAAAATCTAAAGAATGAAATACTTAAGTATAAATGTAATAAAATGTAATTGAGGAAAACTACAAGACTGATAAAAGGTATCAAAGAAGAACTAAATAAATGGAGATATATACCATGTTCATGGATAGAAACAATATTGTCAAGATGTCAGTTCTTATGAACCTGATCTATAGATTCAATGCAATCCCAATCAAAATCCTAGCAAATTATTTTGTGTATATTAATAAACTGATTAAAGTTTATATGTAGAGACAAATGAGAATAGCCAACTCAATTTTGAAGAACAAAGTCAGAGGACTGCCACTACCTGACTTCAAGACTACTAGAAACTACAGTGATCGAAACAGTGTGGTATTAGTGAAAGAATAGACAAGTAGATCAGCAGAAAAGAAAGCTCAGAAATAGACCTACATTACTATAGTTGACTGATCTTTTACAAAGGAGCTAAACTAATACAACGGAGCAAAGATTGTCAATTCAACAAATGATGCTGGAACAACTGGACATTTACATGCAAATAAATAAATCTAGACATAGACCTTACACCCTTCATAAAAATTAACTCAAAATGAATTATAGACCTCAAACTAAATTGTAAAATTCCTGAAAGATAACATTGGAGAAAACCTAGATGCCTTTGGATTTGGTAATGTTGTTTTGGATAAAATACCAAGGATATGATCCATGGAAGAAATAATTCTTAAGCTAGACTTTATTACTACTAAAAACTTCTCTGTGAGACACAATGTCAAGAGAATAAGATAAACCACAGATTAGAAGAAAATATTTGCATAAGACACATTTGATAAAGGACTGTTCTTTTAAAAATGCAAAGAACTCTTAAAACTCAACAACAACAACAACAAAAAACGGAACAACCTGATTTAAAAATGGCGAAAAGGAGTTCCCGTCGTGGCGCAGTGGTTAACGAATCCGACCAGGAACCATGAGGTTGCGGGTTCGGTCCCTGCCCTTGCTCAGTGGGTTAACGATCCCGCGTTGCCGTGAGCTGTGGTGTAGGTTGCAGACGCAGCTCGGATCCCGCGTTGCTGTGGCTCTGGTGTAGGCTGGTGGCTACAGCTCCGATTTGACCCCTAGCCTGGGAATCTCCATATGCCGCAGGAGCGGCCCAAGAAATAGCAAAAAGACCAAAAATAAATAAATTATAAAAAAAATAATAAAAATGGCGAAAAGACAGACACATCACCAAAAACAGTATACAAATGACAAGTAAATACATGAAAAGATGTTCAACATCATAAGCCATTAGGGAACTGCAAATTAAAATAACAATGAAATATTACTACCTTTAGATTTTAGAATAGCCAAAATCAAAATCACTGTCAACATCAAATGCTGTTGAGGATGTGGAACAATGGAATTCTCAATCATTACTCTTGGGAATGCAAAATGGTACAGCCAATTTGGAAGATAGTTTGGCAGTTTCTTAAAAATTAAATGTATTCTTACCCACACAATCCAGTAATTGCATTTTTGGTATTTACCCAAATGAATTGAAACATGTCAAAAATATACAAAACTTATGTCCACACACATGCAACATCTGGGTACAGATGTTTACATCAACTTTATTCTTAATTGCTGAAACTTGGAAGCAACTAAGATGTTCTTCACTAAGAGAATGGATAAGTAAACTGGTAATCCAGACACTGGAATATTATTCAGCACTATTTAAGAAATGAGCTATCAAACCATGAAAATACTTGGAGGAAACTTCAATGCATATTACTAAGTGAAAATGCCAATCTGAAAAGAGTACATACTATATGATTCCAAATGACATTCTGGAAAAGTAAAACTATGGCACAGTAAAAAGATTAGTGGTTGCCAGGAGTTAGTGGAGAGGGAGAACCAAATAGACAGAGCACAGGATTTTTCAAGCAGTGAAACTACTCTGTATGATACTACAATGGTAGATACATGTAATTATCCATGTATTTGTCAAAACTCATAAAATGTACAGCACCAAGAGTAAACCCTAATGTAAACTATGGGCTTTGGGTGTTGATAATGTCAATGTAGGTTCATCAGTTGTAACTAACGTACCGCAGTGATGCTGGTTGCTGATAGTGGGGAAGCTTGTGCATATGTGGGGAGAGGGAATATATGGGAACACTTTGTACTTTCTGCTAAATTTTGCTCTAAACATTCTCTAAAAAATAATGTTTATTGATTAAAAAAAACTAAATGTACTAGTCCAAAAAATTCGAATACTAGAGAATGGTATACAGTGAAAATTAAGGTAGTGTTAGTCCCCAGCTCATTATTTTCCAGATTTTTTCTGGGTTTTGTCACATTTCCCTTTTCTAAAGTTATTTGAATTTCAGCTTTATTGATGTGTAATTGACAAAATTGTAAAATATTTAGTGTACATGGTGGTGATTTTATATATACACACACATACATACATAGGCATTGTGAAAAGACTCTTCTCATCTAATTAATTACCAAAGTTTTTTAATCAAAGTTTCACACATTATAAATGAATTTTGGTGTCATTTTGTCACATTTTCTAAAAATCCTCATGATTTTTTATTGAGATATAATTGCTATCCACCATATTAGTTTCATATGTAGAGCATGATTCAGTGTTTGTATACGCTACAAAATGATCTCCATAGTAAGTCTAGTTACCATAATTCCTTATACAAAGTTACAAAAATTTTTTTTTTTTGTGATGAGAATTTAAGATTTACTCTCTTTGCAACTTTCAAATATGAGTTAAGATATTATTGACTGTAATCACTATGCTAAACATTACATTCTTATAACTTATTGTATAAATGGAGGTTCATACTTTTTATCCTCCTTCACCCATTTGGCCCACCCTCCCAATCCTCCTGGCAATTGCCATTCTGTTCTCTGTACCTGTGAGTTTTGTTTTTTATGTTTGTTTTTTTTTTTTGCTTTTAGATTCCGCATATAAAAGAAATCATATGGTATTTGTCTTTGTCTTATTTCACTTAATATAATACCCTCAAGGTCCACCTGTATTGTCACAAATGTCAAGATTTTGTACTTTTTGTGGCTGAGTAGTATTCCATTGTGTGTGTGTATCACACTACATATTTTTTCTATTCTTCCATCAATGGACTTGGGTTGTTTGTATTTCTTGAGTATTGTACCTAATGTTGCAGTGATCACAGGGGTGCTTATATCTTTTCAAATTATTGTTTCATTTTCTTCAGATAAATACCCAGAAGTAGAATTGGTGAATCATAAGTTCTATTTTTAATTTTGAGGGGAACCTCCATACTGTTTTCCATAGTGGCTGCGCCATTCCCACTAACAGTGCAGGAGGGTGTGCTTTTCTTCACATACCTTGTTATCATTTGTCTCTTTTATAAGAGCCACTGTACACAGGTGAGAGGTGATAGCTCAATGTGGTGTTTTTTCAAAGTAAAATGTAGCATTTATGTTGACTAAGCTTGTTAATTTTTCCTTGATAACTTTTGGCAAAGAAATTATAGAAATTATAAATTCAAGTCTTTAGGTAAAGACATAAATCATGTAACATTAATTTATAAGCATATTGAACACAATATTTAATTTGTAAACATGATAAATACAATATTTGTGGCTAATATTTGTGTCAAAGATTTTTATAAGAAAGGTTGATAATTATGAAATACTTTAGTCAGAAGGATCAGGCATAAACTATTTTTCTTTATTTTTTAATTTTATTTTTATTAGAGTATAATTGATTTACAGCGTTGTGTCAATTTCTGCGGTACAGCATAGTGACCCAGTCATTATTCATATTCATATATACATTCATATATATATATATATTCTTTTTCTCATATTCCATCAAGAGACTGGATATGGTTCCCTGTGCTATACAGTAGGACCTCATTGCTTATCCATTCTAAATATAATAGTTTGCATCTACCAACCCTAAACACCCCCTCCATCCCACTTCCTTCCCCTGACGACCTCAAGACTGTTCTCCATGTCTCATTGTAGTTTTGATTTGCATTTCCCTCATGATTAGTGATGTTGAGCATTTTTCATGTGTCTGTTGGCCATCTCTATGTCTTCTTTGAGAAAATGTCTATTTATATCCTCTGTCCATTTCTTAATCACATTTTTTGCTTTCTGATATTGTGTATAAGTTCTTTATATACTTTGGATATTAACTTTTTATCAGATATTAATTTGCAAATATTTTCTCTCAGTAAGTTGCCTTTTAATTTTGTTGATGGTTTCCTTTGCTGTACAGATGCTTTTTAGTTTGATGTGGTTCCACTTGTTTGTTTTTGCTTTTGTTGCCTTTGCTTTTGGAGTCTAGATACAAAAATAATCACCAATAATCACTGATGTCAGGGAGCTTACAACCTATGTTTTCTTCTAGGAGTTCCTTGGTTTCAAGCCTTGCATTCCAGTCTCTAATCCATTTTGACTTAATTTTTGTATAAAATAGTAGTCTAGTTTCATTATTTTGTGTGAGGCTGTCTAGTTTTCCCAACACCATTTATCAAAGAGACTGTCCCTTCCATATTGAACAGTCTGTATAGTTACCTCCTTTGTCATAAATTAATTGACCACATATTCATGGATTTGTTTCTGGGCTCTCTGTTTTATTTTGTTTTCTTTTGATCCACGTATCTGTTTTAATACCACAATACTGTAGCTTTGCAATACAGTTTGAAATCGGGGCATGTGATACCTTCATCTTTGTTCTTTCTCATGACTGTTTGACTATTTTGGGTCTTTTGTAGTTCCATGAAAATTTTAGGATTGTTTATTCTATTTCTGTGAAATGTGCCATTGGGATTTTGATGGGGAGTGCATTGAATCTGTAGATTGCTGTGGGTAATATGGGCATTTTAACAATATTAATTCTTCCAAACTGTGATCATGAAACATCTTTCCATTTATTTGTGTTTTCTTCTATTTCTTTCATCATTGTCTTATAGTTTTTGCTATATAGCAAAAACTTTCACCTCCTTGGTTAAATTTATTCCTAGGTATTTTATTCTTTTGGATGCAGTTGTAAGTGGGATTGTTTCCTTAATTTCTTTTTTGATAGTTCATTGTTAATGTGTAGAAATGCAGCAGATTGTTGTACATTTATTTTGCATTCTGCAACTTTACTGAATTCATTTGTTAATTCTTACAGTTTTTTTTGGTGAATTTGTTAGCACTTTCCATATATAATATATTGTCTGGAAATAGTGGCAGTTTTACTTCTTCCTTTCCAATTTGGATACTGTTTATTTCTGCTTCTTGCCTAATTGCTCTGGCTGGGACTTCCAATACTATGTTGAATAAAAGTGGTGAGAGTGGGTATCCTTGTCTTGTTCCTGATCTTAGAGGAAAAGCTTTCAGCTTTTCACTGTTGAACATATTAGCTGTGGCCTAACATATTTTGAAATATGTTTCCATCTCTACCCACTTTGTAGGGTTTTTTTTATCATAAATGCATGTTGAATTTTGTTAAATGTTTTTCTGCAACTATTGATACGATCAAAAATGGAGAAAAAGGGGGAAAGGTAGGAGGAAGGACAAATCAGGAGTTTGGGGTTAACATATGCACGCTATTATATATAAAATAATTAATAAGGACCTACTATATAGCACAGGGAACTCTACTCAATATTCCATAATAACCTATGTGGGAAAAGAATATGGAAAAAAAAGTGGATAAATGTATATGTATACCTGAATCATTTTTCTGTACACCTAAAACTAACACAACATTGTAAATCAAGTATACCCCAATATAAAGTAAACTGAAAATTTTAAAAATCAAAATAAATTTAAAACAGCCATACAATTCTACCGGCAATGTACGAGTGCTCCAGTTTCTCTGCATCCTCACTAGCATTTACTGTTGTCACTATTTTTATTTTAGTCATTCTGTTATGTAGTGATACCTCATTGTGATTTTAATTTGAACTTCCCTAATGGCTAATCATGTTGAAATATTTCCATGTTGAAATATTTGCCATTTGTGTACCTTCTCAGTTCTCAATTTCTCAAATATGAAATTTCTGTTCATATCTAACCCATTTTCTAATCAAATTTTTTTCTACTGTTGAGGTATGTGAGTTCTTTATATATTCCAGTTACTAACTCTTTGTTGGATCTGTGGTTTGCAAACATTTTCTCTCAGTCTGTAGCATGTCTTTCCATCCTCTTCACACAGGCTTTTGCAGAGCAAAAGTTTTTAATTTCAATTGTCTTATTTATTCATTTTTTCTTTCATAGATAGTGCTTTTGGTGCTGTCTAAAAACTCTTTGCCTGGCCCTCTTTGCCTGACCCTCTTCCTGACCCCAAAGATTTTCTTTTATTTTTTTCTAAAAGTTTTATAGTTTTACAGCTTATGTTTAAGTCTGTAATGTGTTTTGAGTTAATTTTGGTATAAGTTGTGAGATTTAGGTTGAGGTTCATATTTTTTGCCTCTGGTTGTCTAACTGCTCCAGCATCATTTGTTGAATTACTATTTATTTGATGCTCAAATTGTCCCAGTTTGGGCCAGTGGGAGCCCCTTTATGCAAGCTTCTGTTCAGGGCAATTTTGAATAGGCACTATGTTTGGCTTATTGGCCTACTTTGGAACTAAATCCCCAAGTAACATGTGCCTATACCATACTAACTATCTTAGTATTGGGGATGAGTTCACCTTGAGTTGTGTGAGATTTCTATAACTCTGGTGTGTAAAGGGAGGGTCTCCTGCTCTAGAATCCTTCAGATTCTGATCTTCTAATGCAATTTTCAAATTTCCCAAGGTTGCAAAGTTTGGTCCTACTTATTTAAAAACTAAAAAAATCTCTTTTTTAGCATGAGAGAGGGGAGTCACTCTTCTTCTTATTCTTAGTACATCATTGGGCCAAGAACTGGATTAAAACATATGATATCACTTATATGTAGAATCGAAAATATGGCACAAACGAACCTATCTAGAAAACAGGAACAGACTCACAGATAGAGAGCAGACCTATGGTTGCCAACAGGGTGGGGAATGGGAGTAGGATGGATGGGGAGTTTGGAGTTAGTAGATGCAAACTATTACATTTAGAATGGATAAGCAATGAGGTCCTACTGTTCAGCACAGGGAACTATTTTCAGTTTCTTAGGATAGAACATGATGGAAGATAGTATGAGAAAAAAAATGTATATATATGTATGACTGGGTCACTATGCTGTATAGCAGAAATTGACACAACACTGTAAATGAACTTTAATTAATTTGTTTTTTAAAAAATCTGTTAAAAAATAGTTGGCACTCTACCCAGTAACAAAGAAATATATACATTCTGTTCTGTCACACATTGGACTTTCACCAAGATAGTCCATATCTTAAGTCATTAAACCTTATAAATTTTTAAAATTTTATTGAAGTATAGCTGAATTTACAATGTTGTGTTAATTTCTCTTGTACAGCAAAGTGACTCAGTTATACATATATTCTTTTTCATATTCTTTTCTATTACGGTTTGTCACAGGATATTGACTATAGATCTTTGTTCTGTATAATAGGACCTTATTGTTTATCCATCCTATGTATAATAATTTGCCTCTGCTAATCCTGAATTCTCAGTCCATCCCTCCTCCCCCTTGGCGACCACAAGCTTCTCTCTGTGAGTCTGTTTTTGTTTCATAGATATGTTGATTTGTGTCATATTTTACATTCCATATATAAGTGATATCACATGGTATTTTCTTTCTCTGACTTGCTTTGCTTAGTATGATAATCTCTAGGCCCATCCACATTGCACCAAATGGCATTATTTCATTCTTTTTCATGGCTGAGTAATATTCTACCACATGCATATATATATATATATATGCATATATATATATATATATGCATATGCACACACCACATTTTGTTTATGGTTTCCTTTGCTGTGCAAAAGTTGTAAGTTTGATGGAGTTCCTGTCATGGCACAGTGGTTAACGAATCCGACTAGGAAATATGAGGTTGCAAGTTTGATCCCTGGCCTTGCTCAGTGGGTTAAGGATCCGGCGTTGCCGTGAGCTGTGGTGTAGGTCACAGACACAGCTTGGATCACGTGTTGCTGTGGTTCTGGTGTAGGCCTGCGGCTACAGCTCCAACTAGACCCCTAGCCTGAGAACCCCCATATGCTGCGGGTGCAGCCCTAGAAAAGGCAAAAAGACCAAAAAAAAAAATTATAAGT
This sequence comes from Phacochoerus africanus, assembly GCF_016906955.1. Taxonomy (NCBI): domain Eukaryota; kingdom Metazoa; phylum Chordata; class Mammalia; order Artiodactyla; family Suidae; genus Phacochoerus; species Phacochoerus africanus. The sequence continues at coordinate 81,698,706 of NC_062547.1, read as the reverse complement.
TTGATTAGGTTTCATTTGTTTATTTTTGCTTTAATTTCTATTTTCTTGGGAGAGTGACCTAAGAAAACATTGGTACAATTTATGTCAGAGAATACTTTGCCTATGTTCTCCTATGGGAGTTTTATGCCATCTTATCTTATATTTAAGTCCTTAAGCCATTTTGAGTTTATTTTTGTGTATGGTGTGAGGGTGTGTTCTAACTACATGTGGCTGTCCAGCTTTCCCAACACTACTTGCTGAAGAGATGTCTTTTCTTCATTGTGTATTCTTGCCTCCTTTGTGGAAGATTAATTGTCCATAGGTGTTTGGGTTTATTTCTAGGTTCTCTCTTCTGTTCTATTGATCTATATGTCTTTTTTGATGCTAATGCCACACTGTTTTGATTACTGTAGCTTTGCCTTATTATCTGAAGTCTGGGAAGGTTATGCCTCCTCCTGCTTTGTTTTCCTCAGGATTACTTTGGCAATTCTGGGTCTTTTATGATTCCATGTAATTTTAGGATAATTTGTTCTAGTTCTGTGAAAAATGTCAAGAGTAATTTTGTAGGAATTGTACTAAGTCTGTAATTACTTTGGGTAATATGGCCATTTTAACAATATTAATTCTTCTAATCCAAGAGCATGGGATATCATTCCATATCTTTGAGTCGTCTTCAGTTTCCTTTGTTAATGTTTAGTAGTTCTCAAAATATAGGTCTTTCACTTCCTTGGTTAAGGTTATTCCTAAGTAATTTTAATGTGATTTTAAAAGGGATTGTTTGTTTACATTCCCTTTCTGTTTCATTGTTGGTGTAAAGAAATGCAACCAATTTCTATATATTAATCTTGTATCCTGCTACGTTGTTGAATTTGTTTATCAGTTCTAGCGGTTTTTGTTAAGGTTTTCTATGTATAGTATCATGTCATCTATGTACAATGACAATTTTGCCTTTTCCCTGCCAATTTGAATGCATTTTATTTCTTTTTCTGTCTGATTGCTGTTGCTTGGACTTCAATACTGTATTGAAGAGAATTGGTGTGAATGGACATCCTTGTCTTCTTCCAGATTTTAGTGGGAAGACTTTCAGCTTTTCATCATTAAGTATTATATTGGCTGTGGTTTTCTCATAAATAGCTTTTATTATGTTGAGATATGTCCCCTCTATATCCACTTTCATAAGGGTTTTTATCCAGAATGGATGTTGAGGAGTTCCCATCGTGGCACACGGAAACAAATCCAACTAGGAACCATGAGTTTGCAGGTTCAATTCCTGGCCTCAGTGGGTTAAGGATCTGGTATTGCCATGAGCTGTGGTGTAGGTCACAGATGCAGCTTGGATCCAGTATTGCTGTGGCTGTGGTGTAGGCCAGCAGCTGTAGCTCTGATTGGACCCCTAGCCTGAGAACCTCCATATGCCGTGGGTGCGGCCCTAAAAAGACAAAAGACAAAAAAAAAAAAAAAAGAATGGATGTTGAATTTTATCAAGTGCCTTTTCTGTATCTATTGAGATGATCATGTGTTTTTTTGGTAGGTGGGCTTTTGGGCTGCACCCGTGGCATGTGGAATTTCCTGGGCCAGGAGTCCAATCTGAGCCACAGCTGTGACCTGCATCACAGCTGCAGCAATGCCAAGTCCTTAACCCACCACACCACAGTGGGAATTCTAATCATGTGGGTTTTTACTTTTGTTGATGTGGTGTATCACATTAATTGATATGTATATGTTGAACCATCCTTGTGACCTTGGGATGAATCCAACTTAGTCTTGGTATATGATCTTTTTTGTGTTGTTGGATTCAGTTTGCTAACATTTTGTTGAGAATTTTTACATCTCCATTGATCAAAGATACTGGCCTGTAATTTTCTTTTTTGGAAGTGTCTTTGGTTTTGATATCAGGGTGATAGTGATTTAACTGAATGTCTTTAGGAGTGGTCCTTCCTCTTCAATCTTTTGGAAGAGTGTGAGAATGATTGGTGTAAATTCTTCTTTGTATGTTTGGTAGAGTTCCCCTGTGAAGCCATCTGGTCGTTGACCCTTTGGGCTCTTTTTTTTTTTTTTTTCTTTTTTTTCTTAGAGCCACACTTGTGGTACATGGAAGCTCCCAGACTAGAGGTTGAATTGGAGCTGCAGCTGCCAGTCTACACCATAGCCACAGTAACACAGGATCCAAGCCATGTCTGTGACCTACACCACAGCTCATGACAATGCCAGATCCTTAACCCACTGAGCAAGGCCAGGGATTGAACCCACATCCTCATGGTTACTAGTCAGGTTTGTTACTGCTGAGCCACAACAGAAATTCTGACCTTTTTTTTTTTTTTTTTAACTGAGGAAGAAATTTTATTTCATTTTATTTTAGTAAAATATAGTTGATTTACAATGTTGTGCCAATTTCTGCTCTACAACAAAGTGACCCAGTCATACATATATATGTTTGTAGAGAGGTTTTTTTAATTATTATTATAAATGCTATTTCACTGCTAGTAATTAGTCTGTTCAAGTTATCTATTTCTTCTTGATTTGGTTTTAGTGGGCTGTATGTTTCTAAAAAGTTGTCCATTTCTTCTAGGTTGTCATATTTTTGACTTATTGCTATGTCTGTAGTATCAGTTGTGATTTCTCCTTTTTCATTCTTATTTTGATTATTTGGGTTTTCTCTCTTTTCTTCTTGGTGAGCCCAGCCAGAGGTTTGTCAATTTTGTTTACCCTTTCAAAAACAGCTCTTGGTTTTATTAATTTTTTTCTATTTTTAAAAAATGTCTATTTCACTTACTTCCTCTCTGGTCTATTTTATCCCCTTCTTTCTGCTGACTTTAGGTTTTTTCTTCTTCTTTTTCTGATTCTTTTAGGTTGTGGGTTAGGTTGTTTATTTGATATTTTTCTTATTTCTTAAAGAAGGCCTGTATTGCCTCTAAAGCTCCTTTTCTGACCTGGCTGATCTCCTCAACAATGAGGTTCTTCCCAGGGGCATGCATACTGTCCTGCTTCATCTTTTTTTATTTTTTTCCTTCCATCCTACCTGGTTACATGGAGATCTTTTTTGTCCTTTCAGATGTTTGAGGTCTTCTGCTAGTGTTTAGTAGGTGTTCTATGAGAATTTGTAGATTTATTTCTGATGTATTTGTGGGAGGAAGTGAGTTCCATGTCTTAAGACTCTGCCGTCTTGGTTGGAGCCTCCTTTAAAATGTTTTAAAAATTGAAATCATAAAAATTATGCCCTCAGAAGTTGAGTTTGCATACTATAATCATAAGAGCAACCACTAAAAATATATTAAAGTATAGCTAGAAAACCAACAGGGAAATTAAAATGGAACTCCAAAGAATATATGTGATTAATTCAAAGGGAGGCAGGAAAGGAGGAACAGAGGAACAATGAGTAGATATGACAATTAGGAAACAAATGGCATGATTGTAGATATAACAGAAAATATATCAACAATTAAGTATAAATGAATCAAAACATAATCAAAAGGCAGAGGTCGTCAGACTGGACAAAAAAATAACAACTACGTGCTATCTGTAGGAGATGCACTTTAAATACAAAGTCACAGGAGTTCCTGCTATGGCACAGTGGGTTAAGGATCCAGCACTGCCGCAGCTGTAGCATGCTGGTCACAGCTGCAACTCCGATTCAGCCCCTGGCCCAAGAACTGTCATGTCAAGCAGGTGTAGCCAAAAAAAAGACACAAACACATGGATTATAAAAGTATGGAAATATGTCATGCAAACAGCATAAGAAATTTAAAGTGGCTATGTTAATACCAGGAAAAAAATAACAGACATCAATACGAGGAAAATTGCTGGAGACTAAGAGAATCCTTCATAGTGGTAAATGGGTTAATACATTAAGAAGGTATAACAATTATACAATATCTAATAAGTGGAATTTCAAAACACATGAAGCAAAAACTAACTGAAGTAAAGGGATAAATTGTTGAAGCCACAATCATAACTGGATACTTTAATACACTTCTCTCAGTACTTGATAGCACAACTGGATCCCCTCGAAAGTGAAGAAATCAAAGATCTGAAAGCTACTATCAATAATCATGATCTAATTGGCTTTTATATCCAACAACTGCATAATGAACTTTTTTTTTTCAAGTGTACAAGGAGCATTCAGCAAGTGGGCCGTGTGTTAGGGCATAAAACAAGTCTCAATGTATTTCAAAAGCTTGAAGTCTTACAAGGTTTGTTTTCTGATCATAATGAAAGTAAGTTTGAAATGCATGATAATTAGATGACTATATTAAAAACTGTGAGATGAAGCCAAAGCATATTTACAGGCAAATTTTTAGCTTTAGGTGCTAATGACAGAAAAGAAAGATCTCAAAAATCAAGTGTCTAAGCTTCCACATTAAGAAGATAGAGAAAGAAGGGCAAATTAAATCCACTGTAAGTAGAAGAAAGGATATGATTATAACAATAAAAATAAATGAAACAAAAGACAGATGAAACACCTGGCACTTTAGAAAGATCAATAAAATTGATAAGTTTCTAGCCAGACTGATCAGAGAAAAAAATGCAAAGGATGTAAGTTATCAATATTGGGGGAAAAAAAAGAGAATTGGGAACAAATCTATACAGAGTATAGACTTGAAAGATGATAATGGACTGTTGTGAATAACTTTGTGCTAATAAATTTGACAATTTAGATGAAACAGACATATTCCACAAGTCACAAAACACATGAAGGAATAGAAAATGTTAGTATGTCTACTAAATTTTAACTACAAAGCAAATTTCAGATCCACACAGCTTCACTGGTGACTTTTATAAACGTTGAAGGAATATATAGTACCAGTCCAACACAACCTAAATAGAGGGGCTAGGAATAGTTCTCAATTCATTTTTAAAGGCTAGCTTTATTATGATAACAAAAGCAGTAAAAGCAATCACAAGAACAGAAAATTACAAACTAATATCCCTCATGAATATGAATGAATTTTTAACAAAATACTGACATATTAAACCAAACAATATATAAAAGGTATAATACATCATAACCAAGTGGAGTTTCCCCCAGGATTGATTCAACATTAGAAAATCGGTGAATAAAAAAAAATTTTTTTTTTCAAGTCTGAATGTGCAACATATGGAAGACTAGAGGTCCTATGGGAGCTGCAGCTGCCGGCCTACACCACAGCCACAGCCACACGGGATCCAAGCCACATCTGCAACTTATACCACAGCTCACAGGGACATTGGATCCTTACCCACTGAGCCAGGGATCAAACCCACATCCTCATGGATAGTCAGATTCGTTTCCGCTGTGCTACAACAGGAACTCCAGTGAATAAAAGTTTTGATATTAATAGGGCAAAGGAAAATCATAAGATATGTCAATAGGTGCAGAAAAATCATTTGACAATATTTAACATCCATTCCCAAGTAAAACTCCAATAAAAGAAGGAAACGAAAGGAAAGTTTCTCAAACTGATACTGGGGCATCTATGAAAACCATACAGCTAACATTATACTTGATGAAAGTCTCATGTATCTGCTTTCAGCATTTCTGTTGAGAATTATACTGGACCCTTAGCCATTACAATAGTAAAGAAAAAGAAAAGTCATGCAAAGAAGTAAAACTCTTTTATTTGCAGATGACATGATTTTTTATATGGAAAACCCTAAGGAATCTACAAGAAGAAGTTACTTGAACTAATAAGTGAAATTTAGCAAAGTCAGAAGATACAGGGATAATATACATAAATCATTAGTATTCATATACTAGCAATAAGTAACTGAAAAATGTCAAAAGATATTTCCATTTTCAATATCGTTTTAAAACATTAAAACCTTTGGGATTAAGGAAGAGGTTTGTACAGATGCAGTGGGGATATGAGGGGAGTAACAAATAATTTAATCTGGGATGCGAAGTGATCTGGAAGAATTTCACATAGTGATGTCTATGCTGGGTCTTAAAAGACAATAAACGTCCAAACAAAGGGATAATAGTCATTCCAGGCAAAAGAAAAAACATCAGCAAACATAAAGATAAAAATACCTGAGAAAGCATGCACAGTTGGGGATCTGACATGGTTCTGTGTGATTTGATCACATGAGGAGGAAGAGTAGTCAAGAAGAGGCTGAATTATGAAGGACTTTATGAGTCTTACTAAGATATTTGTCCTTTATCCTGTAGCTCATATGGTGGATTATAAGAGGGGGAGACATGGTGATGTTGCATTTTAGGAGTTGGCAATGGAAGAGGACTTGAATTCAGACCCTCTGTGGCCTTGCAGCTATTTCTGTTGAGTTCAGCTAGCAGTAGAGAGGCATTGACACTGTGTGGCTGCTTCCGAAGAATGAGGCATTAGGTTTCACCACACAGTTCCTGTTCCAGGATGAGGTGCATGCCTACTTCTCTCTTGATCCACCCAGAATCTTCTGCCCTGCTTTGATGCCATTGGCAGTGGTGACCTTCACATCTATTAAAAGAAATAAGCATGGTAGCTGCAACAGCACTGCTAGCCCAGCAGTTGGCACCTAACATACCAATGGCAGTGGTACCCAACAAAATGAGGAGACACCTGAGAGATAGAACAATTTTGCTCCTTATTCATGACACAGAGGTTGTTTACAGTACCTCTGACTGGCATCCTCAGGCTTTGTGAACTGCCTAATCATTTTGCCAAAGAATGGGGGTAAAGATAGGAGAGCTTTTAGTAATTTATGTAGTCTGAGACTTATACTTGTTAGTTTTATAACCCCTTATTGTATTGTCTTCTATATCTGACTGTGGGCTGACTATACAATGAATGAAGTTGTACATTCTTAGGTCCTAACAGAGAAAGAAGAAAACCTGGGTTTGACTGTCTGTCTCTGCTACATAGCTATATAATCCACAGGTACATAACCTAAGCCCTCTGAACTCTAGTTTCCCCACCTGTGTAATGGAAATGATAGTGCCTTCTTGATAGGGTCTTTGTAAAAATTAAACATAGGTGAAGGCACTCAACATTTTCTTGGCACAAAGTAGATTCTCTTTTATTAGCTTCCCTTATTTAGCTTCTGTTGTATCTTCTGTTGTTTATCCTGTGTATCTGCTTTTCCAAAGGTTGCTTTTCACTTTGACTTAAGGTCAAAATCCTTCCTACTACTCCCCTGTCCCTCTTGGATCACAAAGCATTTCCCCCTGTGCCCTCGATTATGTGCTTATGGCCGTTGGATAATTTAAGAAGGTACAGAAATGGACAGCTTTGACAGTAGCAAAATTGTGACCAAAGGAAACAAACTCATGCTTACGTTATATAAAATATGTAAATTGTCAGTGAAGTGAAAAGGTAAACTATGTATCCTTAAAAGCTAAGATTTCAGCCCTCTTAGAAAAAGCTAAGATCCCTACTTGACCTCTTATCTTCTCACAATCCTTCAACAGGATTTCATTGACTTAACTAGAGAAACCAGACCAAGGGCAAAGGATCGCAGTGGACTCTGTGTGATTGACCTGACAAGATCTGAGGAAGAAAATAGACCTATTGCCACTCTTGACTTGACTCTAGAACCTGTCGCTCCTTCCCAGAAGGAGCCGGCCAGTCTTCAAACATGTGCCAGCCTTTCCAGCAAAGAGGTGATGGAAGGGCGGGTAGACAGAAGCTCTCGGCCTGCAGCTCGGAGAATCATTAACAGTGATCCTGTGGATCTGGACCTTTTGGAAGAAACCACATCTGAAGGTCCCCAACCTCCTACTTCCCTCAGTGGGGACTCTCTTTATCCAGCAGAGCCGAATTGTAGTTCATCTGTATTCAAAGGTGACCTCAGCTTCTTTGCAAGCCTGCAGCTCTCTTCAGATGTTCACTCCCTCTCCCCAATGAGCAATAACGGTAGCAGCAGCAATCAGAGGGCACCCTTTCCATGCCCACAGCAAGATGTGCCTTGCCCACCGCAAGCCTTGCCCTGCCCACTGCGAGCCTTGCCGTGCCCACTACGAGCCTCTCCATGTCCACCGCGAGCCTCCTCATGCCCACCACGAGCCTTGTCATGCCCATCACAAACCGTGCAGTGCCAGCTACAAACCTTGCCTCACCTTCCTCAAGAAGTGCCATACCCTCCTCAAGAAGTGCCATGCCCTCCTCAAGATGTACCATGCCCTCCTCAAGATGTTCTGTGCCCTCAAAATGTGCCATGCCCTCAGCGGAATATGCCAAGTCCACCTCAAGACTCACCATGGCATTCTCAACTCTCACCAAGCCCACCTCAAGACTCACTGGGCCTACCTCAAGGTGTACCAGGCCCACATCAAAACATATCATATCCACAAAATGTGGCATACCTACAAGACATGCTACAGTCCCTGGGAGACCTGCCACCATCACCAGATGTGCCACAGTCATTGGTAGACGTGCCAAAGTCATCAAGAGACATACCACAGTCACCAGCAGATGTGCCACAGTCACCAGCAGACATACCACAGTCACCAAGAGACATGCCACAGTCACCAGGAAGTGTACCGCATTCACCTAGGGAAGTCCCATACTTGTCAGGAGATGTGCTCCGCTCACCTGGAGACATGCCAGGCTCACCAGAAGACATGCCACACACACTTAGAGACTTGCCTCGTTTACCACGAATCAGGCCCGACTCACCCCAAAATGATGTGCAGAGCCATGACATGCCTATGGAAGTCTCAGCCCCATCCTCTCCAAGCTGCTCTCCCAGCCCACAGTCTCCACAGTTTGAAACTTCCTTAGAGAAAATTCCTTGGCTCTCAGTCACAGAAACTCCAACCAGAAAAGAGATGTTACTGTCAGAGCCTGTCAACCCCGGGTCTACCCAGGTGCAAGTGCGAACACCACAAGGTGGGTTGTACAACAGACCGTGCCTGCATAGGTTGAAGTACTTCTTACGACCTCCGGTGCACCACCTCTTCTTCCAGACACTAATACCAGATAAAGACACGAGAGAGGTGAGCTGACATGTCTCCCCTGGGGATTAGGTGTGCTTCGTGTAGGCCTGGCATAGTGTGCTGTAAGGAGTCCATGCACAAGAGAACAGGCCCAGTTGAGTTTGACATTTTTCTCTTTCTCCCACTTGTGGAACCATTCAATGTGGAGTCAGATCTGGGTTCAGATTTCAGCCCTACACTTAAAAACTGGTAGTGGAGAAGTCACTTTCCCAATCTATAAAATGGGGATAAGAACGTACCTTACAGTGTAATTAAATGAGATAATGTGCAAAGTGCCTGTTAGAGTGCCGGGCTCATCATAGGGCTTCATCAAATACTTCAATTGCTACGCCTTTCCCTTCCTGATGCCCTCGTTATAGCTACTGTGTTACAGAAATAATACTCTTGACTTTTCAGAGCCTTCAAAATTATTACTCTTTGACTTTGGGGGAGAAAATTCAACTTAAAAAAATGTTTTTATTTGAAGCATAGTTGATTTACAATATTGTGTTAGTTTCAGGTGTACAGCAAAGTGACTCAGCTATGTATTTTTTTCAGATTTTTTTATTACAAGATATTGAGTTTTGTTTCCTCTTCTACATAGTAGGTCCTTGTTGCTTACCTATTTTATGTATATTAGTTTGTATCTGTTAATCCCATACTCCTAATTTATCCTTCTCCACCTCCTTTCCCCTTTGGTAACCATAAATTTGTTTTCTAGGTGAGTCTGTTTCTGTTTTGTGTCTAGATTTTATTATTTTTTAGATTCCACATATAAGTGCTATCATATAATATTTGTCTTTCCCTGTCTGACTTAGTATAATAACCTCTAGGTCCATTCATGTTCCTGCAAATGGCATTAATTCATTCTTTTTATGGATGACTAATTTTCCATTTTACACACACACACATGCACGCACGCACACACACACACCCCACACCGTCTTAAACCAATCATCCGTGATGAGCACTTGGGTTGTATCCATGCCTTGACTATTGTGAGTAGTGCTACTATGAACATTGGGATGCCTGTATCTTTTCAAGTTGGAGTTTTTGTCTTTTCCAGATACATGGCTAGGAGTGAGATTGCTAGATCATATGGTAGTTCTCTTTTTGTTTTTTTGAGCAGCCTCCACACTGTTCTCCATAGTGGCTATACCAATTTACATTCCCACTATTAGTGTAGGAGGGCTCCCTTTTCTTCACACCTTCTCCAGCTAAATTTTAAGATTTTAATGGGAATGCTACTTATTAATCTTCATTGATCTATATGAACTAAACCAGATGTGTAAGGAAAAGAATTGTGGCTAAGTCCCACAAAATGAGCTTTTTTCATTATACATAACCACATTCTCAACATTAAGCAGACTGGCTTGAAGTAGTTTAAGAATTCAAAAGGTACAGTCTCCTTTTGGAGCAATCAGTGATCCACCTTAGCCAGTGTCAGGCATCCACATTGACTTGGCCTTGGAGAGTGAATTTTTTTCCTTTCATTTTAATCATTCTATCTTCTAGTAGATTTTATGACTCCTCTTTCTGAATGACTCTTCCCAACACTAGCTCATTCTCTTTTTTCTGGTGGGTTTGCCTCAGGTTGGTGATACACCATTCCACTATCAAGAGCACTTGGCGAACTTGAAAAAGTTTGTGTTTCCCTAGTCAAGGCCGTAGTGCTTTATAGATGCTACACAACTAGAGAAGCCATCACTAGGTGCAGATCACCTTCTGTGTACACATAGCTCAGATTACAAGGTGGCAATTAGGCCTCACAGAGTGGATTTTCTTCTTCATCTTTATTTCTTAGCTTCTTAAAGAACCTCCACTATCTAGAATACATCTGTAAATCTTTTCTGTCTCTTCTGATTACTTTTGGGCTTTTCATAAGTACTTCTTCACTAAGTCGTCCATCTGTGCCCCTCCCCCCAGCCCAGAACTGTTTTTTGTTTTGTCGGGGTTTTTTTTTTTTTTCATGTGATTCACTGTATTTTCTATTCTATTTAAGTTTGTTGGAGTTTGGGGTCAATTTCACATTATTTTTTATTGAAGTATAGTTGATTCACAATACTATATTAGTCATGGGCAAAAGATTTGAATAGACATTTTTCCAAAATGTTCAGTATCCTCAGTCATTAGGGAAATGCAGTTAATTGCTCTACCACTGAGCTATACCCATTCTTCATTAGGAAAATGCAAATCAAAATCACAATGGGATAATACCACTTTACATCCACTAGGATGGCTATAGTATTTTTAATTGAAATATAGTCAATTTATACTATTGTGTTGCTTTCAGGTGTACAGCAAAGTGATTCAGTTAGTTTTCAGATTATATTCCATTATCAGTTATTACCAGATATTGAATATAATTTCCTGTCTGTGACAGGAAATCCCCCCAAGAATTTCTTAGCTGTTCTCCATGCCGCTACTTACCAGCCACTGGACTTAACTCTCTGAGTCTGTTTTTGTTTAGCTCTAAAATAAGTCCTAACACCCATATCATGGTGTTGTGTGGCTTAAAGGTAAACACAGAAAAGCACAATGCCACCTTTAAGGGCCTGTAGAAGTGCTCTATAGAATAGACTTCTGTTTGCGAAGGGGGAGGGAGAGGTTGATGTTACTAGATGCAAACTATTACATTTTGAATGGATAAGCAATGAGGTCCTACCATACAGCATAGGGAACTATATCCAGTCTCCTGGGATAGAACATGATGGAAGATAATATGAGAAAAAGAATATATATATGTATGACTGGGTAACATTGCTGTACAGAAATTGGAGGTTTAAGTTCTTCTGCCCGTGTTTAGTAGATGTGCTGTGCGACTCATTCGACATGTAGATGTGGTTTTTTGATGTGTTTGTGGGAGAAGGTGAGTGTGACTTCTTACTCCTCTGCCATCTGGAATCTTCTCCTCCAGAAATTGGCACAACATGGTAAATCAACTATATTTTAATAAAAAAAAAAGAAGTGCCCTATAAATACTGGTTCCCTTAAGGATATGGGCATCAAAATAATTTATATATGTTGTACTTTCTATGCTGTATTTTAATACAGATGAAATCATGTATATGTAGAACTTTGAATTCCTATTTGTTAATTTAATATAAGCATTTTCCCATGTCATTAGGGGTGTTTTTATTTATCTTTTATTTTTCATTTATTTTTTTGCTTTTTAGGGCCAAAGGTGCAGCATATGGAATTTCCCAGGCTAGGGGTCTAATTGGAGCTGCAGCTGCCAGCATACGCCACAGCCACAGCAACTTGGCATCCAAGCCTTGTCTGTGACATACATCACAGCTCATGGCAACACCAGATGCTTAACCAACTGAGCGAGGCCAGGGATTGAACCCATGTCCTCATGGATACTAGTCGGATTCATTTCCACTGCGCCACAACAGGAACTCCTAGAAGGGTTTTTAGATAAGGCTTTCCTGTCTCTCTTTTTTTAATTATGAATATTTCAAATGCATGGAAAGTTTTTGCTGTCTTCAACTTGTTCCAAAACCTTTTGCTTTTATTCTGTAGAATCCCATCCTAATTTATTTATTTTTATCTCTATAGAGCAAGGGTCAAAAATTAGAACCTATCCCTCATCGAAGACTAAGGATGGTAACAAACACCATTGAAGAAAATTTTCCCCTGGGGACCGTGCAGTTTTTGATGGACTTTGTGTCACCTCAGCATTATCCACCCAGAGAAATTGTGGCTCACATCATCCAGAAAATCCTGCTCAGTGGCTCCGAGACTGTGGATGTCCTAAAGGAGGCCTACATGCTTCTCATGAAAATTCAACAGTATGAACCTTAGCTGTTGGCAAATCTTCCAGGGAATCTGGACTCTGGGCACAACATTCTCTTGCCTAAGCCTTATTTGGCTAACCCTTAGAGAGGGTGACTTAGTATATTAGTATTTGGATTGCAAGTGACAGGAAACTTGATCCAAACTGGCTTGAAATTTCTCTTTTACCAGCTGTTAAGTTCTCTTTTAGCAGGTGGTAAAAGAGAATTCCGTGACTTAATGTTACTAGAAACCTAGGAATAAGATATGACTTAATTTAGCTCAAAAATAGTTGCCAGAATCCATTTTTCTTTTTTAAATTTTTTTAAATTAAAAAAAAATTTTTCTTTTCTTTTTTTTTAGGGCCACACCCACAGCATATGGAGGTACCCACACTAGGGGTCTAATTAGAGCTACAGCTACTAGCCTATGCCACAGCCACAGCAACACCAGATTGGAGCCTCGTCCGCGACCTACACCACAGCTCATGGCAACATCACATCCTTAACCCACTGAGCAAGGCCAGGGATCGAACCCACAACTTCATGGTTCCTAGTCAGATTCATTTCCACTGCACCATGACGGGAACTCCAGGATCCATTTTTCAACTCATATACTATGTTTCTGTTTTTAGGCTTCATATGGTAGCCTCAGCCTCTAGCTTTTAGAACACTCTTAGTGCAAGGGAGAGTCCACTTCCTTTATAAGGACACAAGAGTTCTGAAATTGAGTCTTGAGGTTTTAACTGGCATAAGACATGAGTCCCTCTTAGAGTCAGAACTGAGGGGTAAAATATCATGATTAGCTCAACATGATTCGCAGTCGTCATGCCAGGGTCCTAGTGGGTAAAGCGAGTGGTACTAATGTCTCCCAAAAGAGAAGTGGATACTGGGTAGCAAAAAAAAAAAAAAAAGATGTTCCACTACCCTCAGGTGACATGGTATTGTTTCAGAGGGTGGGCGAGAGCACTGAGGATAAGAGGAAGCTTCTTGCTTCTGTCGTCTTCTAGATCCCATCCCTTCTAACACTAAACTCCCCAGAATTCTAATTGATCTCGTTGGACTTTCAGGCTACATCCAGCTAATGCCAAGACGGTGGAGTGGGACTGGAAGCTGCTAGCATATGTCATGGAAGAAGAGGTACCATAACAATTGCCAGTGTGACTCTTTTGCAGTGGACGTTTTAACTTGAAACAAAAATGACAGTAAATCTGGTGATAAAACCTTTACCATTATTCCTTCCTTTTACTACCCCCCTACCCTAACCAAAACATTCCTATTGAAATGGTATGTGCTGTCTTCCAATTCAAGGTTGAATACACTCACTTATCCCTCTCCTTGAGATCTCCTTGAAAGTAACAGTAAATGGGAGTTCCTGTCCTGGTTCAGCGGTTAACAAATCTGACTGGCATCCATGAGGACGCAGTTTTGATCCCTGGCCTCGTTCAGTGGGTTAAGGATCTAGTGTTGCCATGAGCTGTGGTGTAGGTCACAGAATGCATCTCGCATCCCGAGTTGCTGTGGCCCTGGCATAGGCTGGTGGTTACAGCTTCGATTGGAACCTCCACATGCCGCGAGTGCGGCCCTAAAAAGACAGAAAGACCAAAATAAATAAATAAATAAAGTAACAGTAAATGAATAGGAAAAGTTATAAACCCATGGCACTGAAAATAAGGGCGAAAACAGTAGATTTGAATGAAGATTGAAGAGCTAACGGAAATGTGAGCCTGATGACTGATGAAGCTAAGAAGAGAGAGCTACAGACTAGAACACATGAGGAAGGGCTGTAGCCAAAGAGAGAAGAAATCTGCCCTTTAGGTAGAGAAGTTTTGGACTCAGAAACACCATATATAAGAAGGTTGGAGTAGGATATCAACTGTAAATTTGTTGCAAGCTTGTAGATGGAACTGACAACCTCTCCATTTTTGAGTATAGAAAGTTCGATTGTCAGGTTACCTATCCTTCAGGCAAAAATAAATCAGAGGATTCATTGTCTAAAGAGATTGAATGAGCCATCTGTCATACACGAAAGTAGCTAGTGTAGAGTTTGTGTTCCAGAAAAAAAACCTCTGCATTCTGACCTTTAGGGATCCCTAAATTTAATTGCTACCTTTCTGTCTGCTCACTCAAAAGCAGTTGGATGGATTGAGTTATTGTCGACTTAGAATTCTGTACTCAGCCAAACTATTAGTCAAGAGTGAAGGCAGAATAAAGACATTTCCAGACATGTACAAACTTGAAAAAATAACCACACACACTCCATTTCTTAGGTTACTTGAAGATATGCATCCAAAGAATAGGGGAAGAATCAAAAAAGGAGGCACAGGATCCAGGGAGCACTAAGTCTAATCTAGAAGAGTACAAAAGAGAAGCCCTGAGATAACCACAAATAGCTGACCTAGAGAGCAGTCATTCCAGATTGGAGCAAAATAACACAGGGCTTTAAGAGAGGATGATCTGGTAAATCAACTATACTTCAATAAAAAAATTTTTTTTAAAAAAAGAAAGAAACAGTGATCTGGGGAAGATCACCAAGATGGTAGACAAGAAAGCTCCAGACCCTCATTCCCCAGTGGAGACACCGAGTTAACAACAATGTGTGGACCAGAATACTTGTGTGAAAACTCTAGAGATCAGTTGAGAAGCTACAGGACCTAGACAATGCATAACCAAGAAGGGACACCATTGAAAGGAGTAGGAAGGTTTTGTGGTATTTTGTGTGCCTGTACCCTGCCCCGCCTCCAACATAGCACAGTATGCATGGAACTCTCCCATACCCTGGTCTCTCCCTCGGGATAGAAACAGAAAAGTGGACGTTGAGTCCAGTGTTCTGGCTAATGAAGGGAGTAGTTTCTGTCTCACCTGACTCAGAGCACTGTTGCGAACAGTAGCATGTCTTCAGGCTGAAAAAAGAGGTGAGCACTGCAGCATTTTAGCATTGCAGAGAGTATGTAGTTCCACAAATAAGAACTGGTGGAGTAAGACACCGTGGGCTCTTGAGAAGAAATATGGGCAAACCACTTAGGAGATTAAGACAGATAGAAGCGTTCACACAAGCTCAGAGAAAACACATCCCCAGAAAAGGTCTGAGAGGTCCCAGAACCTCTAGCCAGGCTGATTGGTGAAGGTCTTGCCCTACATGAACTCAGTGGATAAAGCCTGGGAAAGGTGGTTGTTTTTTCAAATGTTTAAATCTGAAAAGAAGATTACAAAGCGTAAAAAGAAACAGAAATGTGGCCCAATCAAAGGAATGAAATCAAGCTCCAGAAACTGACCCTAAAGAAAGATAAATCTCTCAACGTTCTGATAAAGAATTTCATAAAACTATCTTAAAGATGCTCAAGCAGTTGAAAGAGAACATAGATAGGCAACAGAATGAAGTAGGAAAATGATGCATAAACAAAATGAGAATATTAAACCAAAAAACCGTAGAAAATAATCAAACACATTCTGGGGCTGAAAAATATAATAACTGCTTTAAAAAAATTCACTAGAGGGATTCAACAGCAGTCTTAATCAGGCAGGAGAAAAAAATCAATGAACATGAAGAGACATCATAGCTTAGGAATTGGGGAGTATTATATACACATTACTACTATATAAAATAGATAACCAATAAGGACCTACTGTAAGCATAGGAAACTATACTCAGTATTTTATAATAACTTATTTGGGGAAAGAATCTGAAAAAGTATATATCTTAGAAATCAACCATACTTCAATAAACTGAAAATGAGGGAGAAATAAAGGCATTCCCAGATAAACAAAAGCTGGGGGAATTCATTACCACTAGCCCTACCCAGCAAGGAATGCCGAGGGGAGTCTTGCAGGGTAAAATCAAACCCTCAACGGTAACTTGAAGCTATATGAAGAAATAAAGATGTCAATAAAGATGCATGGGCAGTTATAAAAGCTATTATTGTAACAATGGGGTTTGTAACTCCACATTGGTTTGCTATGTAATTTAAGTGACTAAAACATTTTTAATTGTTAATCTGAAAGCTAGTATTACTATAACTTTGTAACTCCACATTTTTTTCTACATAATTTAAGAGACTAATGCATTTAAAATAATTATGGAGTTCCCGTTGTGGCTCAGTGGATTAAAAACCCGACATAGTGTCCATGAGGATGTGGATTCAATCCCTGGCCTCGATCAGTGGGTTAAGGATCTGGTGTCGCCACAAGTTGCAGTGTAGGTCACAGATACAGCGCAGATCTGGTGTTGCTGTAGCTGTGGTGTAGCCTGGCAGCTGCAGTTCCTATTTGACCCCTAGCCTGGGAACTTCCATGTGTTGTGGATGTGGCAATAAGATAAGACAAAATGTTTATCTGGAGGAATGCAATATATAAAGATGTAGTTCTGTGACATCGGCAACCAAAAAGAATGAGCTGTAAAGGAGCGGAGTTGTTGTATGTCATTGAAGTTAAGCTGGTATAAATTGAAATTAGAGTATTATAATTTTAGAGTATTAAATATAATCCCCCTGGTAACCACAAAGACAACAGCTATAGAATATAGGCAAAGGGAAATGAGAAAGGAATGTAAACACTTCACTACAAAAAATCAGCTAAAGACAAAAGGCAGTAACGCAGGACATGAAGGACAAAAAAAAAAAAAAAAACCCTGTAAGGACAGTCTATAGAAAACAAATAGCACAAGGACAGAAGTCCAGAATTATCATTAAAGGGAAACCAACAAATCCTGCCTGCCTGCCTGCTGTGTGACAGGCACATACAGTGGCTTTGGTAAGGTTAGAGTTATCACCACATAAATCACCAGGACACTGAGACTCAGGGTTGACTTAAATAAGGGATGAAGCTGAGTTTCAAACGAACAGAAAGAAAAAAAGTCTGTGCGCCGCTAAAGCCCATGCTCGCTACGTGCATCAGTTTGGCTTCAACAGGTAGGATCATTTCACCTGTAACAGAAAACTCAGGTCAGTCTTGCTTAAGTAATGAGGATATGCATCTGCTCATATTACTTCAAGTTTAGCAGTGAGGTAGGCACCATGGTTGCTTGATTTAGCAGCTTGGCAGAGTCATTTTTCTGTCTCTCTGTTCAGATATCCACAGTTTGGGGTTTATCCTCAGACTGACAGTTAGATTCAGCGAGAGAGGCTGACTTTTCAAGCTCGAGGCTTGCCCTACTTGCCCTCTTTCGTATGACCTAGACTGCCTGCTCTCTCCCAGAAGACTCTCTTTTAGATAGACACATATGTTGACTCAAGGCCTTCCCTTGACTTAGTATTTATGAGAGCACAATGCTCACCATCACCCATCGAGATTGAGAGGCCATACTTCTCATTTTCTCTCCCCCAGGGACAAAATCTGCCTGGGCGTGTCCTTTTTCTGCGTTACGTAGTGCAGACCCTGGAAGATGATTTCCAGCAGATCCTGAGGAAGCAGCGACAGCACCTGCAGCAATCCATTGCAAGCACTGTGCTGTCCTGTGACAAGCAACCCCACAATGTCAGGTAACCAGCCACCTGAGCCCTGGGATGACAATAGGAAGGGGCTGTAGGTGGGCAGCTGCTCAAGTCCGGAGCACATCGAGTGGATGAGATTTCCTCGTGACTAGGTGGCATCACAGGGGTAGTTATGACAGCTCTAGACAGTCCTATAAGAAAACCTCTCTGTACCAACTATGTGTCAGGCACCACTGCTTGTGTGATTTTTCTTCCAAGACCATCAGACTTCCTTTAGTCTAGTTCAGTATTGTTCAGACAGCCTCGTGAGATCAAGGGGGAAACCTCAAAGTGTGTAAAACTTCTCACAGCTTTTATAAACTGAGATTTATTTTCATAAATCCATAAATTCCTTGAGTAACTCAAGATAAATCTCATTTATCACTTCTACTTCCTGAAGTCTATCATGACAATAGGTCCCATGGCTGGCAGTGAGGTGCAATAAAGTAGTAAGCATGTGTTCTTTTATTGTAGAATCAGGGCTGAAGCTTCTGGAAGCTTCAGAGTGGGGAACTACCATATCCTTATACCAAGGAGGGGAAATGTGGTTTCTAGGGTGGGAATCCCAGGCTAGAATCTTCTTCCTGGAACTACAACCCTTGCTTCTTTTGGAAACTCTTCTCACCAGCATTACTTTGTTTTCAGAGCATCATTGAAATCCTTTCACTTGTATTACGTTCTCATATATTCTTGCATATTTGTGGAAGTTTTTTTTCCTTTTTATGGCCGCACCTGTGGCATATAGAAGTTCCTGGGCTAGGGGTTGAGTTGGAACTGCCCCGGCGGCCTATGCCACAGCCATGGCAACACTAGATCTGAGCTGCATCTCAGCAATGTCGGATCCTTAACCCACTGAGTGAGAACAGGGATCGAACTCACATCCTCACAGAGACAACACTGGATCCTTAACCCACTGAGTCACAACAGGAACTCCTATTCTTGCATATTTGTGAAGAATAGTTTTTACAGACCAATATGGGATATTGACTATTACAACTCCTTTAATTAAAAGGACATTTCATTATATTTTGAGTATCAGCTTTTTCTTCCTTGGTTACATGCTTATATTCATTTCCCTAGATGTGGTATTTTATGTAAAGCTCAAATGTTCATGATCATGGGGGTAGAAAATCAGTGAGAGAATCTACAAAGAGCAAAGAGTAGCATATTTGGGTTTGAGATGGAAAAATAACAATTCAAATAACAAGAGCAACTCTCCTGACCAGTCTGCTTTGTGAGCGAGCATAGGCATTGGATTGTGAGACAGGAGACAGGAACCCAACCCAATCGGATGACACGTCTCATGGTGTAAGCCTCTCACTATACAGAGTTTAACTCTGGGATTTAAAGATAGCTATTTTTGTGACCTCTACATGCAGGCCACATCCTCCATTTTGTGCTTTTTCGGTGAAAAAAATAAGTTCCACCTGGAGGGAAAGAGATTGAGGTTGTGGTTACACGGATGTGTGCATATATTTATCAAAACCCATCAAAGATAAATCTGACCTCTAACATGTAGAACAGTTCTCAGAGTCTCTGAGAGGCTGTTTCTGGGTTATAATCCTCAGCCTGGCTTGAATAAGATTTTCCATTTCTTTCTTCAAAAAAAAAAAAAAACTCATCAAACAAAAACCAATGTGCAATTTATTTCGTATAAGTTATAACTCAAAGATAAGTTTTTCAAAAGAGAATGATGGGAAATCAGTCTTCATATGACCCCTTCTTAAGTAATTTTCTGTTCTTTTTTAACTGTGCATACAAAGAGTAAACTAGTTCTAGAAGATTTAAGAAATATACTATTCCAGAGTTCCCGTCATGGCTCAGCAGAAACGAATCTGACTAGCATCCATGAGGACGCAGGTTCAATCCCTGGTCTCGCTCAGTGGGTTAAGGATCCTGCGTTGCTGTGGTGTGGGCTAGTGGCTACAGCTCCAGTTCGACGCCTATTCTGGGAACCTCCATATGTTGCAGGTGCAGTCCTAAAAAGCCAAAAAGAAAAGAAAATGTACTATTCCCCAGATTCCCTCACCCATGTTTCCCTTTTCCACAGGGATAACTACTTTCAACTCTTTAAGTGATTCTTTGGATTTTTACCTCTTTGTGGCTAAATAACCTGCTTGTGTTGCTAATTCTTGGTTTTTCATTATTAGCTATTATCTATTGACTCCCTACACGAAAGATGAGGAGTTATCTTTCTTTTCCTCCCTAACTCCTCCCTCACACACACACTTAGCCCCTATACCATCAACATAGGATATTATAACTTTGTTTAGATCAGTATTCAGTGTTTCTATTACTGTAACTATGTGTACTAGTCAGAGTTGAGCCAAGTACTGAACTATGATTACTTTTTCTTTCATTCATACCTTTTCGTTTTCCTTAGAGTTAATGATTGCCTCGTCTTTAGTTTCCTCATATTCTTTGGGCATATCGGAAGTTTCCTCATATTCCTTGTGTGTATCGGAAGTCAACCCCAAGTTCTCTGTGGTTTGATCTGAATATCCTCTAGATGTTTATTCTGGGTAGTCTTCAAGTTCTTCTTGAAGATCTGCTATAGAATGTTTTGACCTTCTTCAGTTTGGATTGGTTGTCATCTTTGCCAGTTTTTATCATAAATGTGAGAATTCCCTTCACTTGTTTCCATGTTGGATCTCTGTTTCAGACCTTCACTTTCTCGGTTTACTCCCTCTTTTGGTGGATCAGTCCCCAGTAGCTTTTTTAAAAGGCATGTGGGAAGTAAAGTTTTTGAGATCTTGTATATCTGAAAATATCTTTACCTCCCCACACACTGACTGACTAATGAGTATGGATATGTAGGTTGGAGATAACTTTTCTACAGAACATTAAAGGAAATCTCCCATTGTCTTCAGCTTCCAGAATTGCTTTTAAGAAGCCATAAGCTACTTTGATTACTAATTCTTTGTAGGTACCTTGATTTTTTTTCCCCTCTGGATGTTTATAGAATCCTCTTTTTACCCAGTATGCGTGTTTCATCCATTATGCTGAGCATTCAGTGGGCCATTTCATGTCTTTTATTCTTGGAAAATAGTTTTCCTTCCTGTTAGCATATCATTAATTTCTAAGAGCTCTTTTTATTTAAATGCTCCTTTTTAAAATTAATCAATAGTTTTATGTTCTTCTTTCATGGATCCATATCTTTTTATATCTTTGATGATACTGATGATGTCTTTTGTTTTTGGTAATTCTCCATATAATGTCTGTTTTTCTCTAAGTTGCTTTTTTAAGGAGAGAGGAGGGTTGCTTTTTGCTATTTTGATCTTTCTCTCTTGTGTTAGAATGTATCCTTAGATGTTTAGTAAACCCTGATAATCTATCCATGTTTAAGGGGGACAGGCTCAAACGCTGACAGACTCTCTGAGTACATGGCAGTATATTGTCATTTCCAAGTTTCCCTGTAGGTGGAACTGGCTGCCCATTTCTTAGAAAATACCTTGTCAATGTCTTTACGTCTTTCTTCTTGGGCTGGATGAGTTTTCCAGAAAAGACTTTCAGTCTTCTGCGTGAAGGATGAAGATCAGGATGCCAGGTTTTCGGAAGATGGGTGTGAGAATATGTCAGGTGTCTCTGCGTTGAGCATGGATATGTTCACTTACTGCCCCTGTTTTCTGCTTTGATACCTCCACCTCCCAGCTGTGCCAGGTATCCCAGTCCACAGACCATCTGTTTGACCTCTCCACAGAGTTAGCCTGAAGTCCTCAGGTTTGGAAGAAGGTCTAAGGGTCTAGAAGTTTCTTAAACCACTTACAAGCCATCATATTTGTTTTAACTTGCCCCCTTTCATTCTTACTTCATGGCTGAGTATGTCACCTTGTACTACCAGTTGCAGCACTTAGGGAAGTTTTTTCCCCCCCTTTTTTGGTAAATGGAATTATTTAGGATTGCTCCTCTCTACTGCTGGCTTAGGATTCAGCTTTCTCAATTCTACCAAGTCAGTTAAAATTTGCCCCTTTGCCAAACTGATAGACTTAGATTAAACATCATCTAAACATGACATTTGCCTTATTTACTTAGTTAATTGGTTACTTTCAGTTTTGTAATCAGCATCTCCTAATCCATCCCCTAAATCAAAGACTAGGACCTTGACAATTGCCTGCATCTAACCACACACCCATCCCCTATCACCCACTTTTGCACCTTCTTGCACCCAAAATAATCAGCATCCTGAATGTTCATGTTTTCCTTTCATTTTCACTTAGCTTTAGTGTACTTGCATGTATTCTTATAATGAATATATTTTTATTTTAGCTCCTTGTAGCTGTATATAAGAATATCATGATGTATGTAATTGATTTTATATTTCACTTAATATGATAGAGTACTATTTGTTCATATTGTTACCTATCACTGTAGCTTATTCACCTTCACAATTGTATAATATTCTATTTTGTGAATATACTTCATTTTCCTTTCCGCTTCCAAATTTTCACTGTTATTATCTCCTCTCCTTTTCTTCCCTTCTTTGTGGATTTTTTAAAAAATTATTTATTGTGGCGTTCCCATCATGGATCAGAGGTTAACAAACCTGACCAGTATCCTTGAGCACACAGGTTCAATCCCTGGCCTCACTCAGTGGTTTAAGGATCCAGTCTTGCCATGAGCTGTGGTATAAGTTGCAGACACAGCTCGGATCCTGCATTGCTATGGCTGTTGTGTAGGCCAGCAGCTGTAGTTCCGACTTGACCCCTAGCCTGGGAGCCTCCATATGCCACGGGTGCAGCCCTAAAAAGACAAAAGACAAAAAAAAATTTTTATTTACCGTCGTATTAGTGGGATTTAGGAGGGAACAAAATTAGGTGTGTATATTCAGTCCATCATTTTTACCTGGGTTACCTAAGTGATCACCAAAAGTAACTGACTGTATGAGATGTTTTTACCTTACTGATCTTGAGAGCCTACAGCCTGTATAAAGTGTGACTCCATTATACATACTCTAAACCTTCACATTAATAATGGCTGACACCTAATAATAGAAAAGCTGCAAGGTCATCCAGTCCAACTTTCACCTTGTCAAGGATTGTTCCTGATAAGGAAGCCACAGATAGTGGGCTTTGACCTTCGAGATACTTTTCAATAATTATAACTTCAAGAAAAATGTTGGTATTTTACTTAGCTTTTGTAACCTTACTGCAATTAAATGCAGTGTTTCCATTAGACTTTTTAAATATTGAAAATAGCCTGACACAACTTAGAATAGATTTACAAGGAGATCCTGCTGAGTAGCATTGAGAACTTTGTCTAGATACTCATGTTGCAACAGAACAAAGGGTAGGGGAAAAAAATGTAATTGTAATGTATACATGTAAGGATAACTTGATCCCCTTGCTGTACAATGGGAAAATAAAATAGAAAAGAAAAGGACCTCTTAAAAAAATATATCCTAAGAGCCTTTTCTATTGCTGTTAGGGAAATCGCAGAATCTAGAAGCCCATGTTAAGGTTGCAGTTCTGAATACCATAGAGTAAGACAGAAGTTTAAACTTTTTTGTTCTTATCTTTTTTCCATTGCAGGGATGTCATCAAGTGGTTGGTCAAAGAAGTAACTGAAGACAGATTAACTCAGCCCCCAGATGAGAATCAGACATCTCCAGGAACAGGAATCTTGAAGGCTAACAGTAGCCAACCTTCTCCCCAGCCCAACCTGACAAAGAACACCAGTCAGCTGTAAGGGACAAGCAGAAGTTATCGTTCCTGGGGCTGTTGGGATTTACTGTTTTAGAGAGCAGCGCAACTCCCTAGGAACAGTTTTCCCCAAATTAACAAGCTCTTGGAACATAGGCTGATTCTTACTAAAGACTATCTTAGTTTGACTAAAGGCTGAATTCCTAATTTCAAAGGTACAACAAAAGCAGACGCTTTCCCCCTATGAGTAGGCCTTCACTAAGTGAATTCACAAAGCTGAAGTGGAACAAAAAGCTAGAGGACACTGCCTGCCCTTTCCTGGATTCCAAGAGACAGTACAGGGTTACAGCTACTCCTCACTTCATCTGTCCATTGATGGAAGAGGAGTGAAGGGAGTGGGTGTTTGGCAGCCTCCAGTCCTCAAGGACCTGTGTCTCCCTCCTCCAGTCCTGGGAGAAGGATTGCAGTTAAACTGCAGGTTCCAACAAGTTATAGCAACAATGGCTCAGACTAGGGCAGGTCCAATTTCCTCTGACTCCACTAGAAAAAGATGCCTGGCACATCTTTCTGGGGGTGAATATGGTCTTCACACATTTTTTTTGAAAAATGCCAGGATTTTAGGGGCTGGGGTTGCCCTTTTGCAAGTAACCTACTGTTCCATATCAATTATATTAAAAAAGACAGTCACCCTGGATAGTTCAACTATAGCATTTGTGCCTGAATTCACAAGGCTATATTATAACCTAGTTGTGCTGACCTGATTTTCATATAAGTGTTGCTTTCAACTGATTGAGGAGGCAATCTTGTGTCTAAAGGGAGAATGTTTTAGAACAATGAAGCATTTGCTTGGGCAGATCAGGGAAAGTCCTAAATTAGGAAAGTAGGGTTATCCCAGAACTCCAGTGTATAGGCCCAAGAGAGGCAGACACTGTTTCTTAAATGAAAGCTAATATAATAATCAATAATAATAATAATAAATTATTATAAGTAGATGTTAGTAGAAATAAAAATAGGACCCTCCAAAATTTGGTTTATCGTGATCTTAAAACAGTAGGCACTGCTCTTTACCATTAATGAGTGCCTCTCTGCCAAATATCTCATACAGCACAACTTTATGAAAGAGATGCTATTATTTCCCAGAACTCAGAGCAGTTTAGTAATTTGTCAAAAATTGAACAGCTTGTCCTTGCAGAGCCAGAATCTGATGCCAAAGTCCCTGGTCCACCTATCCTGTCACTGGCTACAGATTTTCTGAAAACAGAGCTCTTCCTTCCTTCATAAATAACAGTGCCTGTTAGAAAAGACCAGGCTCACCTTCTGAGGGGTTGCCCAGATTCCTTCTACCACGTCAGCCTGGCTCTCTCCCACAGTTAGGTCTGATGGGAGAGAAGGTCACATTCCACAGGTTGAAATTCTGAGACTGAACTTGGTAAAGGATTATTGTAAAGGAACCAAGTAACAGGAGAAAACTACATGGTAAATAGGTATTTCTCCTATCAAAGAAATTCAGATAATTGTTAGTCATTCTGGACCTGTCTCTTCATCTGTAAAATGGAGACATTATAGGTTAGATGCTCCTGAAAGTTCTCTAGAGCCTTAAGCTTGTATGTGTCTATTTTTGGATTTAAAAGCAGCTTGCTTTTGCAGCTCAACCCCAGGTTCTGAGAGGTTCAGATAGTATGCTCTGGCAAAAAGGATTCATTCAGGTAGGTGACACTGCTAATAAAAGCATGCTGACAGCTTGAGTAGTTCTCCCTGACCTGGTATGTGTTTTCCAAGACCCTTTAGTACACTGGTGGGGACCTCATCCCAGCCAGCAGGGTAGCTCTTTGTCAGACCCTCCCGCTCATTCGTGTTCTATGTTCTGGACTCAGGATTGTATGCCAGCTGCAGAGGATGCTGTCCATAGCTGTCGAGGTGGACAGGACCCCCACGTGCAGCTCTAATAAGATTGCTGAAATGATGTTTGGGTTTGTGCTGGACATTCCTGAGAGAAGTCAGAGGTGAGTCTTAGTTTTGTTCTTGTTTTGGGGGTCTGGGAACATAATTTCAAAAAAAAATTTCAAACAGTAGTTAAATTAGGAAGAAAAAAAAAAGACATAGAAGGATAGTTCCTGTCTCTTTAACATTTTGGAAGGAAGAGGTTCTCAACCAATTGTTACTATTTGCAAGTAAGGCATAATTTCTTGGGAGGAGAGATAGAGCCTTAAATGCAGCCTAAATTTTCCTACTTTATCTGTTTGGCTAACAACTTTGCTCATCCCTCAAGGTTCAGCTCTTAAGTACTGCCATCTCCTCTGACCCTCAGCCATAGAGCCTGGTATAAATGTTCACTAAAGTCTTGATGGACAAATAAAATAGGCATGTCCAATATTAGAGGAAGAAGAGATGACCCAAATATGAATAAGTTTACGCCTTTAGAATGAGCCCAGATAGTAAGGATAAGGAATTCAATTTCTCTAAGAATGAATTAGTAAAGCATTCTATTAGGAAGAGATAAAGAAAGAGAGTTCTTGGCTAAGACCAATGATCCCTTCTTTGAACCAGTAATTTTAGAATCCAAAGAAAGAAAAATAAACTGGAATGAATATGAATTCATGAACAGTTGCTAGAACAGGAAACAACTATGTGAGAGCCATCGTACGCTGGTGACCCTTGGGGAAATTATCTCTACAGCTCCCTGTTACCATCCCCTCAGCTCTCAGTTGGCAGCCAAGACTACTCATGCACAGTTCTGGCTCCTCTATTAAAAGAAAACGTCATACCAAATAGTATTGTAATAAAGACAATTAAAATACCCTGCTAAGATTGACAAATGTTTATTGGGTCCCTACAGTGTGGCAGTCTTGTCACATTAATTACCTAATGTTTTCATAAAACATTATAATGTTATTCCTATTTAACAAATGAGAAAAATACTCTTAAGTAGTTAAATAACTGGCCCAAGATTACCTGGATAATCAGATTCAGAATCCAAATTTAAACCCATGTTTCAACTCCCATACCATTCATTCATTTAGGTCCAGATTCTGGTGAAAGATGGGAAATCTAAGGAATAGGTAACTATAAACAAATTTAGACTTAACATAGACAAAAATATTTTAAATAAAACCTGGCCCTGCTTTAAAACTTTCTCAGAGGAGTTCCTCTAATGGCTCAGAGTGTTAAGAATCCAAGATAGGGTCCGAGAGGATGCTGATTTGTTCCCTGGCCTTGCTCAGTGGGTTAAGGATCTGGTGTTGATACAAGCTGCAGTGTAGGTCACAGATGCAGATAAGATCCAGCATTGCTGTGGCTGTGCATAGGCTGGCAGCTGCAGCTCTGATTTGACCCCTAGCCCAAGGACTTCCATCTGCTGCAGGTATGGCCGTAAAAATAAATGAATGAATGAATGAATGAAGGAATGACCAAATAAACAAGCAAAATTTTCTCAGAAAAGGCAAATTGGCAACCACCTAAATTATACTAAAAGATGCTTTATATGGCCTTTATCGGTTTATTTTCATTTTTTTTTAAAGTTTAGTTATAATTTGCATGCAGTTAAATGATACAAACTAATTTACATGGGTATCATTCCATGAGTTTTGATAAGCACATAGCCCATGTAACCTTTCATTTTTCCCTTGGAGCTCATTGATAGTTTATAGAAATCCTGCAACCTTGCTGAATTCACTTATTCTAGTAGGAATTTTTTTGTGGTTGCCCTGGAATTTCCTACATATACAACATATTGTCTGCAAATGAAAAGTTTGACCTCTTCCTTTCCAATGTCTATGCCTTTTGCCTCTTTTTCTTGCTTTATTGCATGGACTGATACTTCCAATAGAATATTGGAGTAGTGATAAGACCACACATCCTTGCCTTATTCCTGATCTTAGAGGGGAAACAGTCCATCTTTGACCATTAAGTATAATGTTAGCTATAGAAATTTCATAGGTGCCCTTTGTCAGATTGAGGAGGCTTCCTTCTAATTTATTGAGTGTTTTTGTGAAGAATAGGTATTAAAAATTGTGAAGTGTAATTTCCCTCATCTATTGAGATAGTTATAATTTTTCTCCTGTGTTCCATTGATGTGGTGAATTACGGTGATTAATTTCCTAATATTAAACCAACCTTACCTTCCTGGAATAGAAAACTCTACTTGGGGAGTTCCCGTCGTGGCTCAGTGGTTAATGAATCCGACTAAGAACCATGAGGTTGCGGATTCAATCCCTGCCCTTGCTCAGTGGGTGAAGGATCCAGCATCGCCGTTAGCTGTGGTGTAGGTCGCAGACGCAGCTCGGATCCTGCGTTGCTGTGGCTCTGGTGTGGGCCAGCGGCTACAGTTCCGATTCAACCCCTAGCCTGGGAACTTCCATATGCCGCGGAAGCGGCCCAAGAAATGGCAAAAAGACACAAAAAAAAAACAACCTCTACTTGGTTGTGATATGTTATCCTTTTTGCATTGACAGATTCAATTTGCTAATATTTTGTTAAGGGCTTTTGCATCTATGTTTCCTAGAGATATTGATCTGTAATTTTATTTTCTTATAATGTTCAACCACATTCATGTTTAAAGAACTGTAAATTAAAACTCTACTAAGATAACATTTCTAACCTATCTAAAAAGCAAAAATTGGAGTTCCCGTCGTGGCGCAGTGGTTAACGAATCCGACTAGGAACCATGAGGTTGAGGGTTCGGTCCCTGGCCTTGCTCAGTGGGTTAACGATCCGGCGTTGCCGTGAGCTGTGGTATAGGTTGCAGATGGGGCTCAGATCCTGCGTTGCTTGTGGCTCTGGTGTAGGCCAGTGGCTACAGCTCCGATTCGACCCCTAGCCTGGGAACCTCCACATGCCGCGGAAGCGGCCCAGGGAAATAGCAAAAAGACAAAAAAATAAAAAAATAAAAATTAAAAAAATAAAAAAATAAAAAGCAAAAATTTTAAGTACTATAAAACTCTACTAGTGAAGCTGGAGAAAACAGGTAGGTACTCATACATTGCTGGTGGGAATGCAAAATGATGCAAACCTTATGGAGGAGAATTTTACAATATCTAACAAAACTAAATGAACATTTACCTCTTGACCCAGCAATCTCATGTCTGGGAATGTACCCCCAAGGTACATTTCTAACAATATGAAATATATATAGGTATTCACAATAGCATTGTTTGTAATTGTGAAATACTGGAAACAACCCACATGCCCATACATGGGACAGTGGTTGAATGGCTGTCATATATCTACACATGGATATGTATCTGTAAAAAAACAAAAATTAAAAATAGCAAAATTTTTATGAACTGTTTTCCAAAATATATTGTTAAGTAAAAAAAGCAAAATACAAAAGAGTATGCATGGTAAATATACATACATTTTCTAAGAAGGAGAAATTTTTAAATATACATGATTATAATCGTTTGTGGGGGAAAAAAAGTTAAACTGCTGACTAATCAAACTGCTTACATACAGGGGTGGATGGTAACAGGCTGGAAAGGAGTTAGGGTGTTGGGCTGGAGTGGTAATGGCCTTAGTGGTGGTACAATAATGTAGTAATTCCCTGAGCACACTTCCTTGTATAGTTATAACTTTTATACTTTTAGAGCCATAATTAATCTTTTACATACTCAAAAAAGAGAAATAAATCAGTAAAGAAGTTGGAGGGGAGCCTAACATGTAATGTAAATAGACAAATTAACCTGTGTTTCAAATGTGTGACAACTGGGACCATGGGGTGGGGGGTGGGAGGGAGGAGAATCTCAAATAACTTAAAAAAAATAATAATTACAGATTCACAGGAAGTTGTAGAAACTCATGCAGAGGGATCCTATACACATTCTTCCCAGTGATTACCTCTTGTGTAATTATAGTACAGTATCACAAAAGGAAATTGACTTTGGCACAGGCCATGGAACACATTCAGATTTCAGCCTGGTTACACTTGTATGTAGTTCTGTTTAATTTTATTACTTGTATAGCTTCATATAACCACCAGCACAGTCAGGATATACAGAACTGTTCCATCACCACCAAGACCCCTTGTACTACCCATTTATGGCCATAACTATTCATCTTCCCCAATTCCTGGCAACCACTAGTCTGTCCAAGTAAGCGAACACACAATATTTGGACTATATGCCCTAGACCTAAAGACAAAATGATGGGTGAATAAGTATCTAGTTAGCAGATTTCTTTTTCACAGAAGTATAAGTTAATTCAAAAACTATCTTGTGTGTATTCTAGGATTAAACAAATAAGTGTATTGTGGATAACAAGAGCTAATTTTTTCACTGTCAGAGAAGAGAGTTACACATATGAAAAGGGGAAAGGATAGAAGGAAGCCTGTGATGCTGGATTGGAATTGGAGGTATCGCTATGAACTTGTGGTTTCTAATAAATATGGCTAGATACAGGAATAAATGTGCATGTGTGAGTGTGTTTTCTACATACTATACTGGGTGTGTGTGTGTGTACGTGTGTACTCATAGTCTGTCTCCTACCTCTACCCACTGAGAGAGCATAGAAACAATTACACCCTAGCAACAGTGAGCACACTTAGTCCTCAGATCTTTGTAAATTTCTAAATACTAGTTTACACCGAAAGGAACCAGAGCTGAGGTAAGGAAAAGTATAATATGAACCTAGAGCCTGTTGTTCCAGAAAGTGAGGAAGTGCTCAAAGAATGTTCAGAACTGTTGAATAAAATAAGAATCCATGACTCTAATACTGAAAGGAAGGAAGAGGAAAGACTATCTTCCTTACAGTAGAAAGCCAGCTAATCAATGTAAGAGGAAACAATGAATTAGGGGAAAATGCCATATGATAACCATCATAATGAGTTAATTCTGGTATGAGTGAGCACTAAAATGGTGAAAGTTTGTGGACTACCAAGATGTTTTCATAATCTCAAAAATATATTTTCACAAGACATTCATTAGGAGGTAACAACTTTCCAGTGGAGACACTACTGTAGTCAGATGATAAAAATTAACACCAACAGGAGTTCCCGTCGTGGCGCAGTGGTTAAAGAAACCGACTAGGAACCATGAGGTTGAGGGTTCGGTCCCTGGCCTTGCTCAGTGGGTTAACGATCCGGCGTTGCCGTGAGCTGTGATGTAGGTTGCGGACGCGGCTCGGATCCCGCGTTGCTGTGGCTCTGGCGTAGGGCAGTGGCTACAGCTCCGATTCGACCCCTAGCCTGGGAACCTCCATATGCCCCGGGAGCGGCCCATATAACACCAACAATGGGGCAAATTGGTATCATATGCCCTTTGATATGAAGCACTGAGAAAAACAACATTTTTGCAGCCCTCTTGCCAAAAAAAGGTATAACCTCAATCAAATCATGGGAAGGTATCAGGGTAATTCTAAGTGAGAAATGTTCTATGGGGGAAAAAAAATGACCTGCATTTTTCAAAACTGTCAATGTCATGAAAGACAAAGCAAGACTGAGAAACTGTTTCAGATCAAAGGACATTTAAAAAACAGGAAACTGAATGCAACATATAATCTGGGGTTTTCTTTTGTTATTAGCGGCATCATTAAGACAATGGAGGAAAGCTGATTAAAGTCTATGGTTGATATAATAGTATTGCATTAAGATTTATTTCTGATTTTGATCATTATACTTGGTTTTCTAAGAGGATGTCCTTTGTAGGAATCATACACTGAAGTATTTAGGGATAAATGGGTATCATGTCTGCAACTTACTAATAGTTCAGAGAAAAAAATTGAAAGACAGAAAACAGAAGTATAAAGAAGATATGGTAAATGTTTAACATTTAAGGAAGCTGGGTAAAAAGTATTAAGGGTGTTTGGAATTATTTGTGCTATTCTGCAACTCTTCTGTGAATCTTAACAAAAATTAAAAGAAAAAAAGCCTATTTATTGTAAACAACATACAGTTGGATTTGCTTTTTCAAGCAGCTGACAATCCCTGCCTTTAACTGTAGTTATTCATTCCATTTACATTTAATTATTGATTTTACTTCTATCATCTTACTATTTGTTTTCTATTTGTCCCTTATGTCCTTTGTTCATTTTTACTTCTTTTTCTTCCTTCTTTTCATCAATCAGGTATTTTCTGTTTTTCTATTGTGTCTCTCCTAAGGCTTTTAAACTTTTTTAATTAAAATCTGATTTTGACATAATTGTTGATTCTCATGCAGTTGTAAGGAATCACGCAGAGAGATCGCATGTGTTCTTTACCCAACTTTGCCCAGTGATAACATATTGCAAAACTTGAGCATAAGTATCACAACCAGGATATCAAGATTGATACAAGCCAAGATGCAGAACATTTCCATCACCATAAGGATTATCCATTTTGCCCTTTTATAACCATCCCCACTCCCCTCCCACCCTCACTCCTCATGTCCTGACAGCTACTAATCTGTTCTCTATTTTTATTATTTTGTCATTTCAAGTGTTGTATAGGTGGAATCATTCAATATGTAATATTTTAGGATTAGCTTTTTCATTTAGCATAATTCTCTGGGGATCCATTCAAATTACTGTATCTATCAATAGTTGATTCTTTTTATTGCTGAATAGTATTCCATAGTGTGGATGTACCATCTATTTTTTTAAAAACCCATTTACCCATCGAAGGATATCTTTGTTTCCATTTTGGGGCTATTACAAATAAAGCTTCTATAAACATTCATGTACAAATTTTTGAATAAACTAAATCTTCATGTCACTGACATAAATACTAAGGAGTGCAACTTTTGCATTATGTAGAAGTTACTTATTTAGTTTTGTTTTGTTTTTTCTTTGTCTTTTGTTGTTGTTATTGTTGTTGTTGTTGCTATTTCTTGGGCCGCTCCCTCGGCATATGGAGGTTCCCAGGCTAGGGGTTGAATCGGAGCTGTAGTCACCGGCCTACGCCAGAGCCACAGCAACGCGGGATCCGAGCCGTGTCTGCAACCTACACCACAGCTCACGGCAACGCCGGATCGTTAACCCACTGAGCAAGGGCAGGGACCGAACCTGCAACCTCATGGTTCCTAGTCGGATTCGTTAACCACTGCGCCACGACGGGAACTCCTTATTTAGTTTTTTAAGAAACTGCCAAACTGTTTCCTTGAGTGACTCTACTATATTACATTTCCTCTAGCCTGGTATGAGTGATCCAGTTTCTCTGCATCTTGGCCAGCATTTGGTGTTGTCACTATTTTTTATTTTAGTCAT
Source organism: Phacochoerus africanus (assembly GCF_016906955.1). Lineage (NCBI taxonomy): Eukaryota > Metazoa > Chordata > Mammalia > Artiodactyla > Suidae > Phacochoerus > Phacochoerus africanus. Next base: position 81,665,786 of record NC_062547.1, on the reverse strand, counting down.
TCTGTGTGATGATATCTCATTGTGGTTTTCATTTTAATTCTTCTAATGACTAATGAAGTTGAACATCTTTTCATGTACTTATTTGCCATCTGTATAACATCTCTTTACTAAACTATCTCTTTTCTCTGGTTCTAAATGGATTACTTGCTTTTTTACTGTTGAGTTTTGAGAGTCTTTATATATTCTAGATACTGATCCTTTTTCAGATCTGTAATTTGCAAGTATTTTCTCCCATTCTGTAGTTTGTCTTTTCATCCTTTTTAACAAGACCTTTCATAGAGCAGGTGTTAAATTTTGATGAAGTCCAGCTTATCACTTTTTTCTTTTATGGAAAATGCTTTCATGCCAAAGATTCCTTGGGATTATCTGTGTAGGTCATTATTGTCATCTGCAAGTAGGGATAGTTTTATTTCTTCCTTTCCAATATGCATGCCTTTTATTGCCTTACTGCAATGGCTGGAACTTCCTGTACGATGTCGAATGGCAGTTCTTTGTTCACTATCTAGGGGAAAGCATTCAGTCCATTAATTATTTATTGATTAATTAAAATATCAGTTCACCATTAGTTATGATGCTAGCTATAGGAGTTTTTGTAGATGTTCATTAATAAATTGAAGAAATTCCCCAACATGCCTAGTTTTCTAGGTTTTTATCATGAATGGATATTAGATTTTATCAAATTGCTTTTTCAGCAATTTTTTAATGGTTACTTAATTTACTAGAGTCTGCCTTCAATTAATATTATATCACAGCATGTAGTGTAAGAATCTTATAACTGTGTTTCCATTTACCCTACTCCCATCCTTTGTGCTATTATTGTCGTACATTTTACTTTTACATATTTTATAAACTCCAAAATGGATGGAATCATATTTTTGCTTTAAACATCTAGTTGTTTTTAAAAGAAACTCAGAGATGAGGGAGAAAAAGTCTTTATACTACCTATCTGTGATATTGTGACTTATAATAAGGACTATATATATATTTGATCTTCATCCTATTCCTGGAACAGAGCGCTTTTGGAGTTTTGTAAGTGATAGGAGTGATAAAGTTATCTTTTGTTACATTAATGAGGTGTCCTTCAGAAAGCTCCTAGGTGACCTAAGAATGAGGACTGGTGGCCAGTGTTAGAGGATTGGCACTGAAAGTTCCAACCCTCCACTTCCATCCCTTCTCCCCACCCCAGCCCCACCTTCTGGGAGAGAACAGGGCCTGGAAGTTGATTTCAATTACAAGTGGCCAATGATTTAATCAGTAGTTCCTATCTAATGCAGCTTCCTTGAAAACCCAAAAGGACTAGGTTCAAAGAGCTTCCAGTTGGTGAACAAGTGGAGATTGCTGGAGAATAATGTACCCAGGGGGCATGGAAGATCCTCACCATTTCCCCCTACGTTATGCATCTTTTCCATTTGGCTGTTCTTGAGCTATATCCTTCTTGGGATTTTTTCTCTTTTTTTATTTTGGGCCACCCTGTGGCATATGGAGTTCCCAGGCCAGGGATCAGATCTGAGCTATAGTTTTGACCTGCAGCAATGCCAGATCCTTAACTCACTGTGCTGGGCCAGGAATCAAACCTGCGTCCCACTGCTCCAGAGATGCTGGGCATCCCTCTGTACCATAGTGGGAACTCCATTGAGTTATATCCTTTTATAATGAACTGGTAAATTGAGTAAGTAAAGTATTTCTCCGAGTTCTGTGAGCCACTGTAGCAAGTTAATTAAACCTACGGTGAAGGTCCTAGGAACCTTCCAAGCACAGGTTGTGACAGCCTGAACTTTCAATTGGCATTTGAAGGGAGGTTTTTTTTGAACAGAATTTTTTTTTCTGTTTTTGAGCCCTGATTTGATACAGAGTGTCACAGGCTGGGTCCCATTGCAAACATAGTCTGTATCAAAAGTTTACCTGTTCAGGAGTTCCCGTCATGGTTCAGTGGTTAACAAACTCGAAACATGAGTACGTGGGTTTGATCCCTGGCCTCGCTCAGTGGGTTAAGGATCCAGCGTTGCCATGAGCTGTAGGTCACAGACGTGGATCCGATCTGGCACTGCTGTGGCTGTGGCATAGGCCGGCCTCTATTGCTCCAATTAGACCCCTAGCCTGGGAACCTCCATATGCTGCAAGTGGGGCCCTAAAAAGCAAAAAAAAAAAAAAAAGAATTGCTAGAGATGATTGTCCCTCCATTTCCTATTATGTCCAATACATTAAAGTTTTGTTCTTGTCCTTTGTTCATCTCTAGGTTTGCCATGTTGGATTATAAAGCCAGGACAGATGCAAACTCTGGAATAAAAATTGGAAGATGAAATGTTGTTTGAAATAGAAGTTATTGAGTAGGAAAACTGTCTTGTGAGAGTAATGGGCCACTTGCAGAGTAGAAATTAGATTTTAAAGGAATTTGGGAAATATCTTACAAATGTAGTAATTTGGAGTCCTTTGCATAAAAGAAGAAAATTTGTCCAGAAGTTATAGAAGAGTACTAAAATACATGCACACACATTAAAGAGATAAAATGTATTTTCACAAATACTGTAGACTTTTTTAAGCTTTCGAATGGTAAGAAGCATAGGTTTAAAAATATTTATGGGAGTTCCCATTTGTGGTTCAGTGGGTTACGAGCCTGACTAGTGTCCATGAGGATGCAGGTTCGATCCACTGGCCTTGCTCAGTGGGTTAAGCATCCAGTGTTGCTGCAAGCTGCAGTGTAAGTCACAGACCCGGCTTGGATCCCACATTGCTGTGACTATGGCGTAGGCCAGCAGCTGTAGCTCTGATTTGATCCCTAGCCTGGGAACTTCCATATGCTACAGGTGCGGCCCTAAAAGAAAAAAAAAATTGTTCTGCTTTTTAAACTTTGTTTTTACACAAATATGCATGCCTGGTAGAAAAGCAAAAGGAAGGGGAGAAAGGAAAATAAAAATGAATGAATACTTTGTTATTTATCATTTTTAGATGTGGCAGTAATACAAAGAGCCCCCTATTTTCCCAGAGGTTGCAAAACTGCAAAGGGGCAGGATGTTGTAGAAGAAGGAACTCTTAGATCTGGGGCTGGCTCCCTTCCTGCCATCTCCTTATCTGCTCATGAGCCATCTGCTCCTCAAAATTGCTCTGACCAGCAGATCTGGTAGGGACCACCAAACAAACCTTCTGGCAAGAGCCTTTGGGCAGTCCGGAGACGCACCCTGTGCCTCCAAGATTCAAAACGTTTTTTGGAAGCTGACATTGCTTTTAAAACAATGAGTCTAATTCACCTTCCTGAAGCACAACCCTGGCTGTATAGCTGTCCTGCTCAGGAGCCTCTGGATATGGTCCATCCCACCCTGGCTGGCCAAGCCCTGTGCTGCATGGAGTGACTATGTCAAGGGCCAGAGTCTCTCTAGGACTCAAGTCTTGGACTTGAAATTTAAGAAAGCTGCAGTGCCCCAGTTCTATCTTTTTCTTCATTTTTGCTAATGTTTCTGCCTCCACTGAAATGCCTTCTGCCTTGGACCTTCTTTACTCCTCCTAGACCGCCATCACCAGTGCCCCCGCCTCCAGAAGAAGTTGCTTCCAGCCCCCTGACCAAATGCGCTCTGTTCTTTGTCTCAGGAGTGCCCTAGACACCTCCTCCCATCATGCACACATGCCCTGTACTTCATGTTGGTTCCCGCTGCACACGTCTTGCCCCTGTTCAGCTGTCAGGTTTTGAGAGCAACATCCGCCTTTATTTCTCTTAATATTCCTTGTTTGTGCCAAACAGTACCTGGCACATTATGGGCATTCAGAAATATTTAATCTCATGATTATTTCCCTTGGTTTACAGTATGATATAATTCTTTTGCGTTTTTTGTTTTTTGTTTTTGTTTTTGTTTTGTAGGGAGCTGCAACCGCGGTATATGAAAGTTCTCAGGCTAGAGCTACAGGTGCCAGCCTACACCACAGCCACAGCAACTCGGGATCCAAGCCCCATCTGCAACCTACGCCACACCTCATGGCAGCACCAGATGCCCCACCCACTGAGCAAGGCCAGGAATCAAACCCATATCCTCTTGGATACTAGTCGGATTCGTTTCCACTGCACCACAACAGGAACTCCCTGTAATTCTTTTTTAACATGTCCCAAACTTGCCTTTTTCAAATGTCAAAGACTTTCCCTCCTCTGGTTGATTCGGGAGCAAATCCATTTCTGCTCCGTGCACAAGCTTTGTGATCATGTAGGCCTTCACTGTGTTCCTTCTTAGCCTCCTCTGTTTTAGGGCAGAGGCTGGAGCCTTCAGGGAGAATTCTGGTATATGTTCCTTGAAACAGCAGTTGTGATGGTGAACCCTCTCTCTCTCCTCTCCACGCAGAGAGATGTTCTTTACCACCATGGAAAGCCACCTTCTGCGCTGCAAAGTGCTGGAGATCATATTCCTCCACAGCTGCGAAACACCCACCCGCCTGCCCTTGTCTCTGGCCCAGGCCCTCTATTTTCTAAACAATTCCACGTCACTGCTCAAGTGTCAGGTACATTTTTTCCTCTTTCAGTTCCAGGCCCAGACCACCTTTTCCTTAATCCTTGAGCGTTATATAAAAGTGACTTGAAAACCACACAAAACCTTTAACTGTGGAAGGCATTTATTGCCAATTGCTTTTGCTCTCTCTGCAGTCAGATAAAACCCAGTGGCAGACATGGGATGAGCTGGTTGAGCATCTGCAGTTTCTGCTATCCAGTTACCAACACGTTTTAAGAGGTAAGGAGCATTTATTCACAAACAAGGGGTGGAAGTCTCACAGTGGACATTGGTATGAATTAAAGTCACATAAGGGACTCTAGCATATTAGCTCAAGGAAAGCATTGTTCCTCGGTATAACTGTAAGGAACAAGGGATGACAGAGCTGGAGTTACGGCTGTAGAAGAGCATTCTCATAGTATTTTTGTTGTGGCAGGTAACACCGCAGTCCTCACAGTCATTAGGTTGTGGAGGCAAGCAGAAGTCATCCTACCATGAGAAAGATTCACTAATGGTGGGACATAGCCTTGGCATCTTTCCCTGGCCCATCACCAGAGTGTCTTGATTGGGTCAATTGCTCACTGAATGTGGACCTTGCAAACATTGTCAGAGCAAATCAGTGGCAAGGTAAAAATGTACATCTTGCAAAAGATGTAAGACACTCTTAAATCTGTGAAAGTGGCTCTGCTCCAGTCCCGGGCAAAGCCAGTGATCCGTGAGGATCTAGGAGACTTAGACTAATTAACACTCAGGGGCAAATATTGACAAGGATAATGATGGAATAGCTTCTTTAAGTAAGAATGATTTGATTAGCCAGGGATTAATGAGGCCCCTGGGAAAACGAATATAATTATTAATTTCTCAAGGAAAGACCGTAAGTTTACAGGGGAGAACACTGACATTCCTCTTGATGTGATGCCCTGAGAAGGACGCCGCGTCACTTACACTGTGTTCTTGCCAAAATTCATAACCTGAATCTAATCACAGGGAAGCACCAGACAAACCCAGATTGAAGGACCTTTTACAAAGGAACTTGCCTGCACTTTCAGAAGTCCCAATGCCCTAAAAACAAAGAAAGACTGAAGAGCTATAACAAATTAAAAACAAACTAAAGCACATGAATATTAAAGGCAAAACATGACCGTAGATGGGATCCTAAACCAGGAACAAAGAAGCTATAGAGTACATTATTGGAACAATAAGTAAATTTTAAATAGATTATGTAATAGTATTGTATTAACATTAAATTTCCTATTTTTTATAATTTATCCTGGCTTATGAAAGTAAATATCCTTGGTTTTAGGAAATCCCTCTTGAAGTACCGAGGGCCACAGTGTCCAACTTATTCTCAAACAGTAAGGGGGGAAAAAGTGTGTATGTGAGTGTCTGTAGACACACATATATACATAATTTACCTGCTGTGATCATTTTGAGGTTGAGAAAATAAGATGGTCCTTATACCCTCTTGGGCCTGGAACTGAGGAAGGTGTTACAGAAACATTCAAGGAAAAAAAAAAAAAAAAGGACTGGGTTTAAGACAAAAGATCTGCATTTAAATCCCTCCTCTACTACCTGCTCTGCCACGGGCAGCTAACTTTATGTCTCTAGACCTCAATTTCTTCCTTCTGTAGAATGGGCAATGTAATACATAACTTACCAAGACTGATCATTAATGGACATGAGAAAAAAGTAGGAAGTGCTCAGGCACTGTTAGCAGACCCTCCGTCTGCCTGTAGCCTGGCCCTAGGAGTCAGCTGCAAGGTTCTTCTGTGTTCCAGGCGCTTATAACTAAAACATAAGAGAGAGCATTGTCAAGGCCACAGCATGTGGTGTGTGGTTGTGCATTTTTAGCACACTTAAAGAAAGGTACACATCCCTCTCCAAACAAAGCCCCAGGCAAATGCCATGCGTCCTCAGCCTCACTGAGGTTTATGCAATTGCTTCTTCTGGAGATCTTGCAGAAAGTTGAATATTAAAGCAGCCTGTTTTTGCGTACAGTTCACCATTAACACTTCTTGTTCATTTCTGTTTTGCTTCCCAGGGAACACACCTGGGTCATAGGCACTAGTGACGTAAGATGGGCATGGGAGCTACCTTACTGCAGAATATTCTTCTGCTTTGAATAAACGAAGGCCTCAGACCAGTATATATTGACCAAGAATAAACAGGATGTGTCCCAATTCTATTTTGTCCTTAACATCCTTTCCAGCTTCTTTGGAGACCAAGCGTTAAGAAAGAGAAAAAAAATATTTAGAAACGATCATTTGAAAGCAGTGCCCTACAAAGAACACAGCTGAATGGTTCCCTGAAATGGCCAGTGCCTCGTCTGTGGGCATTTTACTGTGAGGGCTTCTTAGTCGTCTCTATCCTCTTCAAGAGGGCTGAGGATGTTGTAGAGGGCATTTTGAGGTCAGCCTGAGCTGTCCAGCTCCAGGGGTGTGGGAAGAAAGGAAGAGATTGGGGAGCCCAAGCCTGCTCCTCGTTTATGGGAACCCCTCAGCATGGAGGAAGAGCGGAAGGGAGAATAGGTAAATTCACATATATTGGCTTATGTAATCCAATAACTTTGTGGGGGTGAGTACCATCCCCCTTTCACTGATGGGAAAACAGAGGCTGAGAGAAAAGTAAATGCAGGAGTTCCCGTCGTGTCTCAGTGGTTAACGAACCCCACTAGCATTCATGAGGATGCGGGTTCGATCCCTAGCCTTGCTCAGTGGGTTAAGGATCCGGCGTTGCCATGAGCTGCGGTGTAGGTCGCAGATGCAACAGCTCCAATTTGACCCCTAGCTTGGGAACTTCCACTTGCCACATGTGCGGCACTAAAAAGACAAAAAGAAAAGTAAATGCAGAGCCAGGATTCAAACTTAGGTCTGTTTCCAAAGTCTATGTCCATGAAAACACACTGGGAAGATTTTTCTATGAAACCATTGGGTGAGATTTGAAGGTGAGATTCTAAGGAATTTCCAACCCCCATTTTCTAAACCCTCTACACATGATTAAACGACTTTTGTGTAGACCCTTGACCTTGGCGAGAAGTAGATCTCGAACCCCCATGTTTTATAAATGTTTCCATAGAGGGTAGAGCAGCCCCACTGAGACCTGGATGCTGGGCTATCAGCTGAGCTCACCTCCCATCTGAGAGAATCCATCCCCCACACCCCAGCCTCACAGCCATGCCCCTCAGGTCTGAGCTTTAGCAAATTACAAAGTGTTTTCCTGATGCTTGTGAGTACTTAGAACCTCTAAGTCTAGGAATTTAAACATACAGTATTTAAAGGAACAAAAGGTATGCCTTTCCTGAATTCTGCTCTGCTGGTCCACTTAGACAAGGCGATATGGGAGTCAGACACCTCTTCCTTCCAAGAAGGGTTGCACAGCTGTCCTGCAGAGCGCTCTCCATGGCAGGGAGAAGAGCAGACTCAGGCAAAATCAGTTCAGTTCCTACATTCATCCAATATTTACCAAATGCCTCCTCTGTGCCTGGCTCCTTGGGAAAACTTCAATGAAGAAGACCAACTTCAGTGAAGTTGACTCTTCAGTGAAGAGGCCCCCGCCCTCATAGAGCTTAACTGTCTAGGGAAGAGATTGACCCTATAAACAAATCTCTGTATATGTCATACCAATAGCAGAACTGCAGTGAAAATAAATGCTGTGAAGGAAAGTGCAAGTATAGAAAATAGGACTTCAGCTGTTCATGGAGGAACCTGAGAAGACCCCCCCCTAAAGAAGTGATCCTTGGGCTGAGATCACTTGGTACCGATGTTAGCCAGGCTAATAGGAAGGGTAAAGCTTTCCAGAAAAAAGAAACAGCCTGTCCAAGGGCCTTGAGGCAAGAAGTTGCTTAATGAGTCCAAGGAACATAGAACAAACTGGTAGGACGAGGATGCAGTGAGCAAGGGGAAGAGAGCACAAAATGGGACCCTGACACCAAGAGAGGGTGTGGGGGGCCTTCCTGTAAGGAGTGCGTGTTAAGGAATTTCGCCTTGAGTCCATCCAGGTGGTGTTCAGTAAGGCCACTCTCCCTGACATGTGACAAATAGTGTGGCCGAGGACAGAGAGGTCAGAGGAGGGGTAACAGTGATGAGGGTGTGGGTGGCGCAGTGGGGAAGGCTGAGGACGGGTCAGAAGGACTTTGAAGATCAGTGTGACAGGACTTGGGTGACCGAGGCTGGAGGATGACTCCCAGGGTCCTGTCAGTCCTGACACAGAAAGAAATGGACAATCTGCAGGGCAGATAAAGAGCTCCACGTGACTGTCAGATTGGAGAGACCTCCTCCAGTGGCGATGATGAAGATAAAATCATAGCTAACCCTGGTATTGACCCTGGATTTACTAATAACACTACCAGCCAAAATATCTTGAGCCAGGCCTTGTGCTAAACCCTTTGCATAGATCACCTCACACAGTAATCACACAAACCTCTAATGTAAGAAGTCTCGTCCCTACTGAAGCATAAAATCCAAGGCCTTGCCAACTGGACCAGAATGGTTGAAGTCCACTGGCCAAGACTTCTTCCCCTTGAACAGTACTTAGGTGGGCACGGCCAACCTTTGCTTCTTTGGATTTCCTGCATTAATGAATTCCACTCTTCTTGGTCCCAATCCAGGTCTTCCCTGTCCCACTCTATTCAGCCAATTCTTTCCCTTCTTTCAAAGTCATTTTTATATTTTTCAAGGGAGCACATGCTTCGTTTAAGAAAATCAAATTCTGGAGTTCCCATTGCGGCTCAGCGGGTTAAGAACCCAACATAGTCCATGACAATATAGGTTCAATCCCTGGCCTCACTCGGTGGGTTAAGGAGCTGGTATTGCCGCAAGCTGCCTGTAGGTTGCAAATGGGGCTCAGATCCCGCATTGCTGCGGCTGTGGTGTAGGCCAGAAGCTGCGGCTCTGATGTGACCCCTAGCCTGGGACCTCCATGTGCTGCAGGTGCGGCCCTAAAAAGACAAAAAAAGAAAAGAAAATCAAATTCCACTAAAAGGCTCTTGTCCCACTCTGACCTTTCTCCCCCAGCAGCAGAGTGAGCTAGAGCACATTTCCCTGCTTAAAACCCTTCAGGTCCTTCCCTTTGCTTTCAAAGACCAAACTCCAGGTTGTTCTGTGGCCCAGCCCGCCTTCCGGTTTGATCTAGTCCTGCTCGCCCTCTTACTACCCGGACTTTACCTCCAGTTCTCCAAACAAGCTTTCCCTGCGTCATGGCATTTGCGCTTATTCTGTCTACCTGGGCTGCTTTGCCACGAGTCCTTTACACGCTTACCTCCTTCTCATCCTTGGGGATGAGGCCCTTCCCCGACCAGAGCACGCTGCTTCCCTCATTTCCCCTGTGTTTCTGTTTATCACAGCAACCAATTTATTTATTTGGTTGCACTCACCAAAACTGTAATTGTTTTTGTTGGCTTGTTCACGATCAGGCTTCCTGCAGCCAGAATGTCAGTCCATGAGGACTGGGCCCCAGTCTCTGACCCCACTCTACCCCCGGAGTCTAGCCCAGTTCCAGAGACAGAATAGGTGCTCACTGTAAATGTTCATTGATTGAATATTGAAAGGGCCCTGCAGTGACATCTCAAGGCAGCTTTGCTCTTACGTTTCCAGATTTTTTGGACCCTCTGCAGTGTATTTGTTATCCTTTTTTCAATTTACAGTTAGGCCATTGCAATACATTTAGAAGGACTTTACCTGAAAAAATATCTGAAGGTTGAGGTAAAACACATTGAGCCTATTATTTGAAAATATAAGCGAATATATTGCTTAAAAATAAGTTTATTCTGTTTCCCAAATTCCTGGACACTGTAGTTCAGTCCTACAAATAACCCTGTTAATGAAGGTGCCATTACCCCCATGTTATCAATGAGATGGAGAAAATGATGCTATTGTGACCTCTGGTGCACTTGGGAGCTAGGAAGTCCACAGAGCTCTTCTCAGTTCATTGGTCGTATGCATGACATGTGCTCCTTTGCCTCAATATCACACACTTCCAGAACCCTGTTGGGACGGATCTATGGATTTAGGATGAGATTCCTTTAGAACTTTGTGCTTTTCCCCAGCATTTTATTTTTGGATCTACCAAAAAGTTTAAAGAGTAGTACAATATACACCTACATACCCTTAACCTTGACTCACAAGCTGTTAACATTTTGCCACATTTGGTTTATCTATTGATCCATCTATATGCCTTTTTCTTTGTTTGTTTGTTTGTTTGTTTTGCTGAACCAGTTGAGAAAGAATAAGTTGTGCTGTCATAGCCCCTCATGCTTAAATACTTTAACTTAAGAGTGAGAATATTCTCCTACATATCACTGTTCATCATGCCACTGAGGAAATTTGTCCTTGTTAGAATATTATCTAATACACCCCAATAATATCCTTTTAGGTGTTCAGTTTTGCTTTGAGCCAGGATTCCGTCAGGTATCAGACATTGCACTTGGTGGTTTCATCCTTGGGTCTCCTGGCATCTAACACAGATCCCAGCCTGTACTTGTTTTCCATAATATGGAAATTTTCGAAGAATCCAGGCCAGTTATATTATAGAACGCCCCATAATCGAGGTTGGATGGTTATTCTCTCATGATCAGCAAGAACAGGAATAGATGAGGATGCACACCCTTGCCAGTATATGACATCAAAATGCAGTAACGTCAGTTTGGTTTGGGGACTGTCTATCAGATTTCTCCATTTTTGTCTTTGTTATTAGTAAGTGATCCAGAGGATAAAACTTGGAGAATCAATATCTTGTTCAGCCTTTTTTTTTTTTCTTTGCTCATATTTTTATTGGATTTTTTATTTTAATTTAGTTTTTATCTTACACTGGAGTATAGTTGATTTGCAATGTTGTGTTGGTTTCAGGTGTACAGCAAAGTGATTCAGTTATATATATAAATACACATATATATATATATACATACATATATGTATATCTGTTCTTTTTCAGATTCTTCTCCCATATAGATATTTACATAATATTGAGTAGAGTTCCCTCTGCTATGCTGTAGGTTTTTGTTGATAATCTGTTTTATATAGAGTAGTATGTATTTGTTAATCCCAAACTCCTAATTAATCCTTCTCCCAGCCTTTCCCCTTTGGTAAGCGTAAGTTTATTTTCAAAGTCTGTGAGTCTGTTTCTGTTTTGTAAATAGTCCTTCATTTTTTTAGATTCCACATATAGGTGATATCATATGATATTTGTCTTTCTCTGTCTGACTTACCTCACTTAGCAAATAATCTCTAGGTCCATCTACTTTGCTGCACATGGCATTACTTCATTCTTTTTTATACCTAACATTGCATGGTGTGTATGTACCACGTCTTCTTTATCCATTCCTCTGTTGATGGACATTTAGGTTGCTTCCATGTCTTGGCTTTTGTAAATAGTGCTGCAGTGAACATTGGGGTGCATGCTTTCAAATTACAGTTTTCTCAGGATATATGCCCAGGAGTGGGATTGCTGGATCATATGGTAGTTCTAATTTTAGATTTTTCTGGAATCTTTATACTGTTCTCCATAGTGTTTGCACAAATTTACATTCCCATTTGCAGTGGAGGATGGTTCCCCTTTCTCCACACCACTTCCACCATTTGATGGCCTTTCTGACTGGTGCAAAGTGATACCTCATTGTAGTTTTGCCTTGCATTTTTCTAACAATTAGTGGTGCTGAACTTTCATGTACTTTTTGGCCGTCTGTCTGTATTCTTTGGAGAATGTCTCTTTAAATCTTCTGCTCGTTTTTTAATTCGGTTGATTATACACACACACACACACACATACACACACATACATTGAGCTGTATGATCTATTTGTATATTTCGGAGAGTAATCCCTTGTCAGTCATTTCATTTACAAATATTTTCTCCTATTCTGTGAGCTGTCTTTTTGTTTGTGGTTTCCTTTGCTGAGCAATAATAATAATAATAATAATATCTTTACAGCTGCACCTGAAGCACATGAAAGTTCCTAGGCTAGGAGACGAATCAGAGCTGCAGCTGCTGGCCTACAACACAGCCACAGCAACACCAGATACAAGCCACATCTGCAACCTACACCATAGTTTGCAGCAACACTGGATGCTTAACCCACTGAGTGGGCCCAGGGATCAAACCCACATCCTCATGGATACTGTGCCAGGCTCTTAACCCACTGAGCCACATGGGGAACTCCTGTGCAAAAAAATTGTTTAATTAGGTCCCATTTGTTTAATTTTCATTACTCTAAGAGGTGGATCCAAAAATATATTGCTACAATTTATGTCAAAGTGTGTTCCGCCCATGTTTTCCTCTGAGTTTTATAGTATCCAGTCCTATATTTAGGTCTTTAATCTATTTTGAGTTTATTTTTGTGTATGGTGTTAGAGAGTGTCCTGATTTCATTCTTTTACATGTGGCTGTCCAGTTTTTCCAGCACCACTTATTGAAGCAACTGTCTTCTCCATTGTATATTCTTTCCTCCTTTGTTGTAAATTAATTGACCATAGACGTGTGGGTTTATTTCTGGGCTTTCTATCCTGTTCCATTGATCTCTACGTCTGTTTTATGCCAATATCGTACTGTTTTGATGACTATAATTTTGTTGTATAGTCTGAAGTCAGGGAGTCTGATTCCTCCAGCTCTGCTTTCCTTTCTCAGGATTGCTTTGGCCATTTGGAGTCTTTTCTGTTTCCATACAAATTTAAAAATTTTTGTTCTAGTTCTTTGGAAAATGCCATTAGTAATTTTGTAGGGATTGCACTGAATCTGTAGATTGCCTTGGGTAGTACAGTCATTTTGACAATATTGATTATTCCAATCCAAGAGCATTATATGCCTTTCCATCTGTTTGTGTCATCTTTGATTTCTTTCATCAACATCTTATAGTTTTTGATATACAGGTCTTTTTAGTCTCCTTGTGTAAGTTTATTCCTAGGTACTTTATTCTTTTTGATGCGATGGTAAATGGGATTTTGCAACCAGTGACTGTTTTATTTCTTCCTTTCCAATTTGGATTCTTTTTATTTCATTTTCTTCTCTGATTGTTGTAACTAGGACTTCCAAAACCATATTGAATAAAAGTAGTGAGAGTGGACATCCTTGTCTTGTTCCTGATCTTAGAGGAAATGATTTCAGCTTTTCATCATTGAGTATGATGTTAGCTGTGGGTTTATCATATATGGCCTTTATTATGTTGAGGTCTGGTCCCTCTATGCCCACTTTCTGGAGAGTTTGTGTCATAAATGATGTTGAATTTTGTTAAAATCTTTTTCTGCATATATTGAGATGATCATGTGGTTTTTATTCAATTTTTTTAATGTGGTGTATCATACTGATTGATTTTTGGATATTGAAATATCCTTGCATCCCTGGGATAAATCCCTCTTGATCATGGTACATGATCCTTTTAATGTATTGTTGGATTCAGTTTATCAGTATTTGGTTGAGGTTTTTTGCATCTATGTTCATCAGTGATATTGGCCTGTAATTGTTTTTTTATGCTGGTATCTTTGTCTGGTTTTGGTATCAGGGAAATGGTGGCCTCCTAGAATGAGTTTGGGACTGTTCCTCCCTCTGCAATTTGAGGGAATAGTTTGAGAAGGGTATGTGTTAAGTCTCCTCTGATTCGTGGAATTCACCTGTGAAGCCATCTGGTCCTGGACTTTTGTTTGTTGGAAGTTTTTAAATTACAGTTTCCATTTTAGTACTTGTGACTGGTTTGTTCATATTTTCTATTTCTTCCTGGATTAGTCTTGGAATATTGTGCCTTTCTAATAATGTGTCCATTTCTTCTATATTGTCCATTTTATTGGCATTTAGTTACTTTTAGTAGTCTCTTGTGATCCTTTGAATTTCTGTGGTATCAGTTGTAACTTCTCCTTTTTCATTTCTAATTTTATTGATTTGAGCCCTCTCCCTTTTTTCCAATGAGTCTGGCTAAAGGTTTTTCAATTTTATCTTTTCAAAGAACCAGCTTTTAGCATTATTGATTTTTTTTCTCTTGTTTTCTTCACCTCTATTTCATTTACTTCTGCTCTAATCTTTATGACTTCTTTCCTTCTACTAACTTTGGGTTTTGTTTGTTCTCCTTTCTCTGGTTGCTTTAGTGTAAAGTTAGGTTATTTATTTGAGATTTTTCTTATTTCCTGAGGTAAGATTGTATTGCTTCAAACTTCCCTCTACAACTACTTTTGCTGTGTTCCACAGGTTTTGGATAGTCGTGTTTTATTTTCATTTGACTCTTTTTTTATTTCCTCTTTGCTTTCTTCAGTGATCCATTGGTTGTTTTTTAACATATTGTTTAGCCTCCACATGCTTATGTGTTGTTGGCTTTTTTTATGTTTTTTTCTTGTAGTCAATTCTAATCTCATAGTGTTGTGGTTGTAAGAGATGCTTGATGTGATTTCAGTTTTCTTAAATATACTGAGGGTTACTTTGTGATTTATCCTGGAAAATATTCCATACGCACTTGAGAAGAATGTGTGTTCTGCTGCTTTCAGATGGAATGTTCTAAAATATCAATTAAGTCCATGTGTCATTTAAGACCTGTGTTTCCTTATTGATATTCTCTCTGCATGATTTGTCCATTGCTGTAAGTGGGGTGTTAAAGACCCCATTATTTTTGTGTCATTATCAATTTCTCCTTTTATGATTGTTAGCATCTGTCTTATATATTGAGGTCCTCCTATGTTAGGTGCATATATATTTAGTTGTTATATCTTCTTCTTGGATTGATCCCTTGATCATTATGAAGTTTCCTTCCTTTCTCTTATAACAGCCTTTATTTTAAAGTCTGTTTTGTCTAATATGAGTATTGCTACTCCAGCTTTCTTTTCATTTCTGTTTGCATGGAATACCTTTTCCCATCCTCTACTTTCAGCCTGTATGTGTCCCTAGATCTGAAGTGAGTCACTTGTAGATAGCATATCTGTGGGTCTTATTTTTGTATCCATTCATCCAGTCTGTGTCTTTTGGTTGGAGCATTTGATTCTTTTACATTTAAGGTAAGTATCGATATGTGTGTTCTTAATGCCATTTTGTTAATTCTTTTGGATTTGTTTTTCTAGGTCTTTTTTCTTCCGTTCCTCTTTTATTTTCTTCTCTTGTGATTTTATAACTATCTTTAGTGTTGTGTTTACTTTTTCTTTTTGTGTGTGTTTCTATTATAGATTTTTGGTTTGTAGTTAACAGGAGGTTTTGATATAGCAGTCTACATATATATACTAGATTGTTTTAAGTTGCTAGTCTCTTAATTTCAAATGCATTTCCAATATCTTACATTTATACTCTTCTCACAGTTGCTGGCTTTGATATCATATTTGTCTACATATGATTTCCTACCTTTACTGCATTTGTCTATACCAGTGAGCTTTCCCACTCATAATGTTCTTGTTTCTAGATGTGACTTTTTCTTTTCTACCTAGAAAAGTTCCTTTAGACTTTGTTGTAAAGCTGGTTTGGTGGTACTGAATTCTCTTAACTTTTGCTTGTCTGTGAAGTTTTTGATTTCTCCATTGAATCTGAATGAGACCCTTGATGGGTAGAGTATCTTGGGTTATAGGTTTCTCCCTTTCATCACTTTACCTTTTTTTTTAGGGCCGCATCCATGGCATATGGAGGTTCCCAGGCTAGTGGTCAAATTGGAGCTACAGCTGGTAAGCTACACCAAAGCCACAGCAATGCCAGATCCAAGCCACATCTGTGACCTACACCACAAGTCACTGCAATGCTGGATCCTTAACCCACTGAGCAAGGCCAGGGATCAAACCCACATCCTCATGGTTACTAGTCAGGCTTGTTACCACTGAGCCACAACAAGAACGTTCCCTTTCTTGTTTTTAATATTTTCTCTTTGTCTTTAATTTTTGCCATTTTGATTACTACATCTTGGCATGTTCCTCCTTGGGTTATTTTATCCTGTATGGGACTCTTTGTGCTTCCTGGATTTGAGTGTTTCCTTTCCCATGTTAGGGAAGTTTTCAGCTATTATCTCTTCAGATATTTTCTCAGGCCCTTTCTCTCTCTCTCTTCTCCTTCTGGAACTCCTATATGCACATATTGGTGTGTTTAATGTTGTCCCAGAGGTCTCTTAGACTGTTCTCATTTCTTTTCATTCTTTAATCTGTTCCACAGCAGTGATTTCCACCAATCTGTCTTCCATTATTCATTCTTCCACCTTATTCTATTGATTCTTTCTAGTGTATTTTCCATTTCTGTTACTGTATTATTCATCTGTTTGTTCTTCAAATCTTCTAGCTCATTGTTAAACATTTCTGGTATCTTCTTTTCTGTGTCTCCATTCTTTTCCCCAGATCTTCGATCAACTTTACTATCATTACTGTGAATTCTTTTTCAAATAGATTGCCTCTCTCCACTTCACCTAGTTGTTCTTTTGGCGTTTTATCTTGTTCCTTTGTCTGGAACATATTTCTCTGCCATCTCGTTTTGTCTAACTTTCTGTGTTTGTGGTCTCTGTTCCTCAGGCTGCAGGATTGAAGTTCCTGTGGCTTCTGGTGTCTACCCCATGGTGGGAAAGGTTGGTCCAGGGTTTTGTGAAGGCTTCCTGGTGGGAGGGACTGGTGCCTTCCCACTGGTGGAGCTGGGTCTTGTCCCTCTGGTGGGTAGGGCTGTGGATAGAGGCTGCTGTGGGCTCAGGATGATTTTAGGCAGCCTGTCTGCTGATGGGTGGGGCTGGGTTCCTGCCCTGTTGACTCTATGGCCTGAAGCCTCCCAGCCCTGGAGCCTCAGGCTTTTGGGTGGAGACAGGTCTTGGTGCCCAGATAGAGACCTCCAGGAGAGCTCATGCTGAGGACTATCCCCTGGGACCTCCATGACCACACAGTGAGCCATAGCCAACCCCTGTTCTCCCAGGAGATCCTCCAAGAGCCATGGGTAGTTCTGGCCCAGGCTTCTGTGGAGTCACTGCTTTGTCCTGGGTCCCACTGCACATGAAACCTTGTGTGCACCCTCCAAAAGTGGGGTCTCTATTTCTCTCAGAACTGTGATGCTCCTGCAACTCAAGCCCCACTGGCCTTGAATGCTAAATTCTCTGGGATCTCTTCCTCTTGATGCTAGACCCCCAGGCTGGGGATACTGATGTGGGGCTCAGAACCCTCACTCTGCAAGAGAACCTCTGTGATATAATTATTTTCCAGTTTGTAGGTCACCCACCCAATGGGTATAGGATTTGATTGTTGTCACAAAATCACCCCTCCTACTGTCTCGTTGTGGCTTCTTGTCTTTGGATGTAGAATATCTTTTTTCTTTTTTTTTTTTTTTTTTTTTTTTTGGTAGGTTCCAGGCATTTTTGGTCAGTGGTTATTCAGCATTAGTTGTGATTTTGGTATTTTTGTGAGAAGAGATGAGCTGAAGTCCTTCTGCTCCACCATGTTGCCGAGCCCTCTCCTCAGCCTTTCCCTCAATGGCTTTAGCATTCACTGATGGCTGTTCCATGAATCAATTTAGTGGACTGAAAAGTGGTCACTTTGTAGTTGCAGATTCCTTCTCCCTTAAATGGTCTTCTGTAAAAAGCACCTTCCCCTTCTCCCTACACTTCTTTTTCATTTGCTGTGGATTTGGGACTTTTTAAAATACCGTGTGCAGTAATGCGTTTTTGTCATTATTTATGATCATGTTGTTCAGAATGTGGCCAACAGGACCTCTCTTCGGGCTGGCTTCTTTAACTTTTTGACATGTCTCTGTCCATTTTCAAGTATCTCTTACTTGTAAAAAATATTCGAGGTTCACCTTGTAAATTTCCTTGCCATGATCCTAGAATTTTTTCTCCAAAAAATTTCTAATTTCTTTTAGTAGGGAGTGGGGAATAGTATTTAGAAACTAAGATCTGAGTGCTAAGTATGTTAACTGCTACTGGGGTAGGCATAAGTTATTATTGCTTCTAGGCTCTTTCTGATAAGAGCTAAAAAGTTACATAGTTTTTCAAAAATACAAGTTCAGGAGTTCCTGACGTGGTGACAAGTTCAGGACTTCCTGACGTGGTGCGGCAGAAACTAATCCAACTAGGAACCATGAGGTTGCAGGTTCGATCCCTGGCCTCACTCAATGGGTTAGGGATCTGGTGTTGCCATGAGCTATGGTGTAGGTTGCAGACACGGCTCAGATCCTGCGTTGCTGTGGCTGTGGTGTATGCTGGCAGCTACAGCTCCGATTCGACCCCCAGCCTGGGAACCTGTGTGTGCCACGAGTGTGGCCCTAAAAAGCGAAAAAAAAGCAAAAAAAAAAAAGTTCATACTGATACCTCAGTTTCCACTCCAATAGAATTCTTCCTCTCCTCCTATTCCATAACTGATTCTCTTCTCTCACAATAAGAATCCTTCTCTTATTCTCAACATGGCTATATTTATACATTTGGTCATCCTACATTACATACAAAATGGTTTCTTTTAAAGGCAATTACTACAGTAAACCAGTATCACAACAAACTTACCAAGTTTAATATTTCTTTGCAATTATTTTCCTAGAGTAAATCTCCATGATAATACACAGTATTCACATGAATATTTTTTCAAGTGGTTAGATCAATTTGAGATATAGTTTCATGACTGTGACTAGCATCCATGAGGACGCAGGTTCCATCCCTGGCCTTGCTCAGTGGGTTAAGGATCCAGCGTTGTCATGAGCTGTGGTATAGGCCAGTGGCTGTGGCTCCAATTTGACCCCTAGCCTGGGAACCTCCATATGCTGTGGGTGTGGTCCTAAAGACAAAAAAATTTTTAACATAAATGAAATAGTTTCATCATTTAATATAGGTTCATTGTTTAAGGGAAAAAACTGAAATACATCTTTTTAATATGTAAAACTTGAGGTCCAGAGAGAACAGAGGACCTTTGGAATAGAGTTACCACAGGTCCTCACAGGACTCTTGTAACTAGTAACTAGTTAGCCCAGTAACTAGTCAACAAGTCTCCACCCAGACCCTACCTGCCAAAATTGGACTTCATCTTCCCAAGTCAGAAAGGAATAAAAAGTTCAGAACAGTTCAGCTGACTTTTTCCTTCTTGCAGAGCACTTACGGAGTTCTGTGATTGATCGAAAAGACTTAATAATCAAAAGGATCAAGCCCAAGCCCCAGCAAGGAGATGACATCACAGTGGTGGACGTGGAGAAGCAGATCGAGGCCTTCCGCGGCCGCCTGGTCCAGATGCTGGGGGAGCCACTCGTCCCACAGCTCCAAGACAAAGTGCACTTGTTGAAGCTCCTGCTTTTCTATGCTGCGGACCTGAACCCCGACACGGAGCCCTCCGCAAAGGCCTGGAGCAGCCCCTGAGGTCCCTCTAGGCACTGAACACCAAGAATACCTCCTGAACTCCACCTCCAACTACTTGGAAGTTCTATAAGTATAAAAAGTAGTTTGAAATCTTATAGGACCAAACCCTATCTTATTTATCTGCAGGCTATAACTTTCTAACTCTTTACAAATTTTTTTTTAATAATCCTACCCTAGCCTGTTCTCAGATACGGCTTAAATATATATGGTGTATATATATTTTTTAATAAATTATTTATCTATACTTTTTCTGAAACAGGTAATACTATATGCACTATATGTTTAACATTTCCATTCGAGCTGTGAAAAAAGAATCCCTGTGTTGAACAACTTCGAGACATCAATGTTATGTCATTCAAGGTACTGACAAACCTATTTGGAAGGAGAAAGACATTCGTTTCTCCCTAATGGAACCCAGACATCCTATATTGGACCTGTTATATTGCCTATGAATTTGACGTTGTGGCCAGTCTCTTCAGATCTGATGTAATGGGGGGAGTGGGGTAGAAACAAAAGGATGGGTATGTTACAAAAATTTGATGTTAAAAGGATACAATAAAAAGGCAACGGTTTTTCAAAATACTAAGTTTATCATGCTTTGGTTCCATAACTGTGAGAAGGCAGAATGGAATTAACTGCTCTTAACAGGACAAAAAAACTGCCATCCACATTTGAGAAAGTAGTCAGGCTTTTTATTGTCAAAACAAGAAATACAAGCATAACAGAAGACACAAATAAATTAATTGTTCTGATCATTTCAGACTCCAGGTCTCTGTGGAAGGTCAGCTCAGCTCCTTGTCTAGATGCAACACTGTCCAAAGCAAAAGACAGCAGAAATTTGAAACAGTTTTCAAGACAGTGGTTGAACATGTACACAGTGAGAAGTGAAAAGGTGGTTCCCTAGTTCCTTTCCTCAGTAAGGTACATGTTTGTCTATAAAGGTATGAGGCTCGTTTGGTGGGGTGTGTTGCGGGGGAGGGGGGGGCAGTGATTAATTCTTCCACCTCCCAGGGAAAAAGAAAAAAAAGTTCAGGCCTTGGCCTAAACGATAAAAATCAAAATAGGGCAATGCTAGTTTCACGGGAACCTCAAGACTATCCTCCAACTGCAGTTGCTGCCTTCTTTAAGAAAGTTTTTTTTTTTTATGGTTTTTTTTATAATGATTTTTATTTTTTGCATTACAGCTGGTTTACAGTGTTCTGTCAATTTTCTACTGTACGGCAAGGTGACCCAGTTACACATACATGTATACATTCTTTTTTCTCACATTATCATGTTCCATCATAGGTGACTAGATATAGATCCCAGTGCTACACAGCAAGATCTCATTGCTTATCTATTCCAAAGGCAACAGTTTGCTTCCAAAGGCAATAGTTTGCAGAAAGTTTAATACCCATCTATCTATTACCAAACCAGTAGACTGAATTTTCTCCCTTAGGAAGTCTTCGACCAAATGAGTTAAACTAATCTCACCTTAAAGTGCAACAAAGGATATAGGACTAGCGTTTTGTTCAGTGACACATAAAAGAGAAGCATCCCTCCAACAGCACTGGCCTAAGAGCTACTGCACTAGGTACTGGCCACAGAACCACGTGATCCTCAGCATCTTCCTAAAAGCACAGACTCCAGTTTCAGCTCAGAAAAGAGGATCCCTGCCAAGTCTCCCTCTTAAGTGTACTCAGACCTCAACAGATCTCGGGTCCCCCTCACTAGCAAGGCTGGAGCACACAGTGCCAGCACAGCCAGGAAGGCCAAAGTCGTCTACCCTAGTCAGTGAAGGCCCCCATGTGTCCATGCTCACATGGAGTGTGGCAAAGGAATCAAGAAGCCTTGGTTTTGGACCAACACAAACATCATTTGTTCTGTGTATATAAAGGATACCAAAAATAAGTAACGAGGTCCCCGTACACCTGCTGACATTATTTTGTCTACACTAAAGCGATACGAGATGGCTTCTTCCACACAAGGACAAGCTTTGCACAATGTTTCTCAAAGACCAATTATGTCTCCAGCTCCAGCCTCCATTTGAGAGATTTTTAAAAAGACAAAACAAAACCTTTCCTATGTCAGAGCCAAGGTAAAGGGAGCGGGGCGCAAAACACGCTCTAGCCAGAGTCCCTGGAACAGATGGCTCTAGAAGCCAGTGGGCGTGAGAACATTCAAGTCCCGGGGTTTGAGATTGTGGGTCCGAGGCAGCTGTTTCTTCCCTTCTATCACTGGGATGTCCATCTTGGGCGGCTGGAATGTTGCTGGGTCCTCAGCCATTCGGGTGGCCTGCACACGAATCAGTTCCATTGGAGAAGGTTTCTGGGCTCCTCTGTACACCTGAGTGGCAAAACTTCCTGCAGAAGGAAGCCACAGAGCAAATGACTGCAAAATCAGCAGGCAGCTCACAGCACACACGGTGAAATGCCCGCCACACCGCCTTCTTTAGTGGGAAAGCACTGCCTTACCTGAATCCGACTTCTGGAGGGATCTTGGTGCAAAGAGACCCCACTTATCTGCTGAGCTTCTGTCTTTATCCCCGCTTCCAGAATCCATGGCGCTAAGATTGGGACCAGGTAAGGCTATGGAAGAACCAGAAGTGAACCAGCCTCTGGAAGAGAAAGAATAAAACATATGCTCATCACATATCTTCTTGGAAGCTACAGGCTGTCCTCGGGTGTTGGATGGGGCGCTAGCTTTTCTTTGGCAGGAAGGACTCACCGGGACTTCTGCTTTGGGGAAGAGTGAGGGCTGCTGCTTGGGGTGGACTGGGTGGAGGCCGGCTGCTTCTCCTCTCTTGTTATCTCTCCACTCTGCAGCTTTAGTTTCTGTTCAGATGGGTAAGATGAGAGGCTTTTTAAAAATCAGCAAATACAAAACAGCAAGTTTGGGTATAAACAATCTGGTTTACACTAGCTTCATGCAAAAAAAAAAAAACAAAAAACATTAACAGGTGGAATAATTATGCATTACAGGACAGACATTCCTTTTTGTCCTACTACACCATGTTCCATTTTTTAAAAATTCATTCTCAAACATATTTCAACCATCTCTCTACTAAGCCCACACCAGAGCTTTGGATTTTCGCACACGGACCAGCCAGTAAGCGAGCAGGCCGGCACCCCAGCTGCAGCTTCCTCACTGCCTCTCCTACTGCGCAACCCTGCCACTCCCCGTCCTTCAGGGCCGACTCTGGCCCTCTCATCCAGCTAAATGCTCCCTGTGTGCAGTCTTTCCCTCCCAAACCAGTCATGCTGGGCCCCGCAGCACTGCAAACAGACCTAAGACATGCAGACCAGCAGTCCAGCTGGGGCGACAAGCCCACTTCTCGCTGCTCCCAGGCCAGGGCTCCCACACACTCTGTGCTCGTGTCTAGAATGCCAGCGCTTAGCCCAGACTACACTTCAAATAACCACATCCGAATGTTCTCAAACACTCAACATATCAAGTTCGGTTAGCTGGCATTCCAGCCATCCTCACATTCTACTCGTGTGGCCAAGATGCAGAGGATGGGCCACATTCAATGCCACCCTTACACAGGGTAAGTTGTGCAACTGGCATTCAGGCTGATACTTGCCCTGGAAAGTTCTCAAAGGCTGACAGGGCTCCTCCCCGCAAGCATCTGTCTTGTCTGAGACCTCAGGCTGGCCACCACCCCAACCCTGACCTCCCACAGCAGTGGTTCTAAGTTCAGTGGGTAGAAGTGGGTAGAAATCATCTGGGGTGCTCATGACAAAATGCAACCACCCCAACTCTGACCTCCCACAGCAGTGGTTCTAAGTTCAGTGGGTAGAAATCATCCGGGGTGCTCATGACAAAATGCAAGCGTCCACAATGGCTCGTACCCCTGCCCACAGGCCATTCACTCCACTGTCCCCCCTCCCATGTATGGTGTACACGATCCTCCTTACGAGCCCCCTCAGAAGCCAGAGTCTCAAGACAACTCTGGAATCTGGGCAAACAGCACCTCAGGAGACGTGAGTTCAGGTTCTGACTGGTTAAATACATAACCCGGAAGCTCAGTTTCTTCATTTATAAAACATGAGCAAGAAGAGTATCTCCATCAAAGAATTAATGCAAAGATGAAGTGACCGTGAGTATTTCCTAAACACCGAAGCACTATTAAGTATAAAGTGATACTCCCTGAAAGAAAGTCAAGTGAAACTATTTTATTCATACAAGTATTTGGTTATCATTAACCTCACTGAAAATTATTCATTTGAGCAAAAACATTCCAATGTGCTTTTAATTCAATATAGAGCATAATATTCCTTCCTAGCCAGGGCTACCTCTGTTGCAACTGCCCCCCGCCCCCAACACCCTGCTCTCCCCTTCCCCAGTGTGGATCACTGTGGTGCAGAGACCTGCACTGGCTCTGCTGTCCGTATATCAGGTGCTCCCCGTATCACACGCATAAGCTCAGAACCGCATCTCAGCCTCCTCAACAGAACCAGCTGAAACAGCACGCTTCACAGACGGATGAGCAGAAACCATGCGGCCAAGAGCCCTGGAGCTTTCAGCCAGAGCGTGACCACAAGAGAGACTAAACCGGTTCTAAATTCCTCGCCCAAGTCTCTTTCCATCACTCTCCACAGCCCCCAACTAGCTAGGCTGGTAGCTTCCAAATCAGAGCCACACTTTAAGCTATGAATGATGAAGGTTAGGGGTTTCAGTTTTGTTTCTGGGAGGAGGGCCGCTCTCGTGGCATGCAGAAATTCCCAAGCTAGGGATCAAACCTGTGCCACAGCGGTGACCCCAGCCACTGCAGTGATAATGCTGGATCCTTAACCCACTGCGCTACCAGTCTGGGGTTTGACTTTTTAGGTTTTTTGGCCACACCCACAGCATGTGGAAGTTCCTGGGCCAGGGATTGAACCCACACCACAAGCAATGACAACGCCAGATCCTTACCCACTGCACCCACAAGAGGACTCCCAAATCTGGGTTTTGTTTTTTGAAAGTTCCTAAGAAAACCAGCTTACGTGGAGCGCTTCTGCCACTCGAAGGTAGTTGGTCTCCTCGGTGGTAAGGCCCTTGTGGGGTGTGTAGCCAGCATCTCTCAGCCCTGCCTGTTGCTCAAAACGCTGAATGCTCTCTTGGGTCTGTTCTGGGAACAGAGGAGATGACAGTCATGCCCATCCCCCTCTCCCATCACAATCCAGGGGAGATCAACACACACACATCCACGGTTCTCCCTGGGAGCAAGAAACCAACCCGGCCATCTGGGGAAGAGACAGGCACCTCAGCAGGAATTCTGAAGCTCACACAAAGCTTCTGTAAGCAGGAGAAGCCTTCCCTCACACCAAGCTAAAGAGCAGGTTACACCCGAAGGGGCAGCCGGATGACCTCCAAGGCAACACTCCTCACCTGCCTCTCGTTTGTGCCCTGGGACATTTTACTTAGAAAAGCAACATGGAGAAGGCAGCTGACATTCAGAAACAAGGCAAGTTCTCTAAATATCAAGTTTCCTGAGAGATTTAACCACCCTCGTTAAGACCTTCCCCAAAGAGAAACAGGCCACATTTAGGCTAGATGGCACCAAGGTACCAATTAATCCAAACCAGGGAGAATATATCTCGGGCTAGCCATGGTCTACTGAGCCAACATTTCCCGTGTGTGAATCTGGCCACCACGGTTCCTGGCCTGGCAGGTACCTGGCCCAGCAGACAGGCTCAGCTCCCTGTGAGGTCCAGTCTGTCCCGATTATCTCGTCATCGATGTCAGTTATACCCTAGAATGACTGACGGTAGGATTTCTGCTTGATCTGTACCCACATACTACATAATACACCCCTATGTACAGGAACGTGGCAGCTGTGGACCAAAAGTCCAGACTCCAGATGTCCTTTATGACTTAGCCATTCTCCTTCTAAGGGGCTATTTTATTCCCTTCAGAAACAGAAACAAAGGAAAAACACAAAATCACACACAGTGTAAAAAGATGTTTTCCAGTCTAGCCAGGTGGTCACCTGGAAAATTTAAAAGCGGGAAAGGATTTAATGAATACGGTACAGTAATACCAGAATTTTAAATTCAGTTTTTTAAATTTAAGACTGTAGAACATCAAAAGTTCATGGCAGTATTAACTGAAAAAAAAAATAGAATGGCTTGTCTATTATATCTACAATTATTTAAAAATATGCGGGAATTCCCATCGTGACTTAGTGGTTAATGAATCTGACTAGGAACCATGAGGTTGCATATTCCATCCCTGGCCTCGCTCATTGGGTTAAGGATCCCGCGTTGCTGTGGTATAGGCTGGCGGCTACAGCTCCAATTAGACCTCTAGCCTGGGAACCTCCATCTGCCATGGGTACAGCCCTAGAAAAGACAAAAAAATAATAATAAAAATAAATAAAAATATGCATATGTATGGAAATGACTAAGGTATCTGAATCACCGTATATAGTGATGTGCTAAAATGTTCTATGGTGTTGGTAAACTGTTTTATTTATTTATTTTCTTTTTGCTTTTCAGGGCTGCCCTCGCAGCAGTCAGATTCATTTCTGTTGCACCACGACGGGAACTCTGGTGTATTTTCAATAAAGAAGTTATATTGTGCTAAAAAAAACAATGATTAAGCTTCCTAACACTGCCAGAACACTTTCTCAAGCTTTTAAAATACAAGCAGTAGTTGCTGATTCAAATAGTGCATTTATGTGTGAATAAGGAAAAGTCCAAAGAGTTTGGACTTCTGGCTCCAGGGTGAGTTCTGTAGGAAATGTCCAAGATAAACTGATGCCCTCCCAGAGCAAATAAACAAGGGCTTCCGACTTCAAAACGGAGCCAATTAAGAGGAACCTCTAGGTGCTGCGGCTGACAAGCAGAGCTGTCTAACAACTGCTCACTTCCCACAGCAACTAGAAGGGCCTTTCAGAACAAGTCTAGTTAACTTGTTATAAGGGTTTTAAAAAAAAAAAAAAATTCAAGGTCTCTTGTTTCCAGTCTTAATCAGGAACACAAATCACACATTTTTTTCTTTTTTTGGCTGCACCTGCAGCATACGCAAGTTCCTGGGCCAGAGACTGAATCCCAGCTGCAGATCCTTTAACCCACGGTGCCAGCAACCCACACCCCTGCAGCAAAAGCAACAAATCACACGTTCTTAAGATTAAAAACACCTGAGGCCCAAAATCTGCCTCAAGGTCCAGGAAAAGGAAAAACTTTGAGCCCTTCAATTAAAAAAAAAGTAACCATGGGGCAGGTGGAGCTCCTCGTGCTGTCTCCTTCTCCAGCAGAGCTTGAGTCACAGCAGCAGCTCCCAGCCCCAGGGGCACTGGTGCCATCTAACCCTCCCCGCCTGCCTCTCCCACCTGTAGAGGGAGAAACAGCCTCCACAGTCAAATAACTTGCCCAAGGCCACACTGACAGAGGTGGGAAAATAAGGCTGTGTCAACAAAGCAGCAGGTGTGCACCTAAATCAACTGAGATGCTTAATTGCTGGCCAACCTTCCACCTAAACAGAGTCAATACTGGTGACTCAGCAGCCAGACTGACCTCTGCGGGGCTTGGTCAGGACAGGCTAAGGCAGGTGGGTTGCGGGATCCCCGCGGCTGGTTACAGGAAGCCTAAACCCTCCCCGACTCCCACTTCCCCCTATTTCCAAGGCGCAGAGTGCTTACTTGTGATCAGAGAACTCATGATGACATGGGTAGCTTTAGCCTTCACCACAGGGACCTTGTCTGCACTGTCAGTGGCCGGTGGCAGGGGTACAGCAGGGGAGGAGGCGCTGGCATCCCCTTCCTCCACCTGTTTAAGAGGGGTAAGGAGGCATTGAGCAGGACAAGGGAGTCACGTGACTCAACTCACTCCTTTGGGAATAACGTGATGCATAAGGAAACACACGAAAGGGGGCTGGTCATCCCCACCCCATTAGGTTTATATCATCTGCAGTGACAACAATAAGACATTATATGAAGAGCCTGTGTTTATACAAGTGGGAGAGCCAGGATTTGAAGCTGAGCTCTGCTCTCTTCCCAGACTACATCTGTCGAATATACAGTCCAGATTACTGTGCCCTTGAATGAGAAGAAACACCTCCCCTAGGCACTGAGCACCGCAACGCTCTCTTGCTTAAGCAATCACTGCATTCACTAAGTGGTTCTCAAACTTTGCCGAGCACCAGACTCCACCAGAGGGCGCGCTAAACAGACTGCTGGGCCCCAGCTCAGAGCCGATTCAGTAGGTCTGGGGTGAGGCTCAAGAATTTTGTTTC
This sequence comes from Phacochoerus africanus, assembly GCF_016906955.1. Taxonomy (NCBI): domain Eukaryota; kingdom Metazoa; phylum Chordata; class Mammalia; order Artiodactyla; family Suidae; genus Phacochoerus; species Phacochoerus africanus. Next base: position 81,637,878 of record NC_062547.1, on the reverse strand, counting down.
TACAATATTCCCAAGTGATGCTGATGCTGCTTGGTCCACACTTTGAGGACCGTTGCTCCAAGGGTTCAAGGAACAGTCTTTTAAAAAAACCAAAAAGTCTTCGTAGCTCATCTTTAACATGAGAGCTGGAACATGCTGCCTTCTTTAAACTCCTGACACCAGGCACAGACTACGTGGAAGCAGAGAATGGGATTCTGCTTCTCCCAAGGAAATGAGAAGAAAGATGGTCAGAAAGGAGGGGAGCAGAAGTACTGCAACGCTGTATTCCTGATCCAGAACAGGATTTAAACTTCTCAGCCTACTAAGCTGACACCTGAACCTCTGCTTCCTCACTTGGAAGGATGGTTAGGCCATACGAAAAAATGCCTGTCATAAGTCAGGTTGGGCTCTCCTTAGAGCAGTTGTTCCACACTGTCAGCTGTTCCAGAAGCCCATTCTTTGCAAGCAGAAGCCTTCATAAAGGAAAAGGGCGTGCCGCCCTTCCAAGCACTATCTGGAACCTTGTATATTTTCTGCTCCGGTCCCCAGAGTCAGCTGCTTTGGCAGCACAGCAAGGCTGCCGGGGCCCTTTTCTCCCAGTACTGCCAGTACTTTTTACACAAAATGTTTCCACCTCAACAATTGACTGGGTCAGATCTCAGATTTCGGACACGGTGAACTTCCCCCAGGGCCGTAGGGGCAGCTTCCATAGGAGGGAGCGCCCTGTACTGAGAGCTTAAGGAGGTTGGGGGGGCACACTCATTAGAGAGGAAGGATCAAATGCAGCTCTACCAAGTGAGTAAGCCGGGAGCCAGCAGTCACATCACCTCCACACCCAACACGTGCCGAGCCTCTCAGTCCCCTTTCACTGAATCCCCACACCACCTCCACAACATCAAGTGTTTTCACCTCTCTCGCAGAGACGTAGTGGCTGAGGCATGAAGCCGTGCGCCCAAGCTCACTGCTGCCACACACGCTGTAGGGGGGGACTCACACTGAGGACTGTATAGGCAAGTGCTTCCTGGTCCTTGCTGTCAGGACCTGAGCTGTCACACGGCTTGAAATGCAGCAAAATTCTAGCTTCAGGCTAAAAGGATTCGTCTGAACTGGGCAGGCCTGTCTTATTCAGGCAACAGGACCACCATCCTGGCATTCTTGGTGGTTGGGGAGTCAGAAACAAGGCAGACACAGTCCCCGCCATCAGCCAGCACAGACATCAGGGCCACACCCACAACAAACACCCAACTGCACCGCAGGGCTGTGAGAGCAGATAAGGTGTGTGCCTGCCTGTGTGTCAGGAGGGCCTTAGGAAGGAGGCAGCTCCCGCAGAGGACAGCAGTGGGAAAGGGCATCTGAGGCAGGAGGAACAGCATGAGGAAGATCACAGGAAAGAGCCAAAGTTTTGTCACTCCACAAGTATTTTTTTGGAATCTACTTTATGCCATGTCCTCTGCTAGATACTACAGGTGAGTACAACCCAGACATGGCCCCTGCCCCCAGGAAGCTAATGGGGGGTGACAAAGTAACACAGGAATTACGACAGGGCTCCACAGTACACTGGAGACCTCAAAAGGAGGGGTCAGTCTCCTTGGGAGGATGGAGGAACACCTTCACAGAAGAAATGTTTTGGAGCTAAGACTTAAGGGAGACCATGTGTCAAGCGGATGGAGGAAGATGACAGGATGGGGATCATGAACATTCCAGGCGATTGGAGCAGTGAGAAGCAAAGGCTCAGAGGCATCCAAAATCCTGGTAAGCACCAAGAAATCTTAGGTAACTTGCATGTGTGGGTCACAAGGGATTTGGCTGGCAGTTGGGGGGGGTGCAGTGGCACCTGGATCATGCAAAGCCAGGCCAAGACAAAAGAGCTTGGATTTAATGCTGTGGAAATGACAGGGGTGGGGGTGGGTAGAGGAGATGGGGGAGGTGTCTCAGGTAGGAGAAAACATGGCCATTCTAGTTTTTTTTTTGGTTTTTTTTTGTTGTTGTTGTTGTTGTCTTTTTGCCATTTCTTGGGCCGCTCCTGTGGCATATGGAGGTTCCCAGGCTAGGGGTCGAATCGGAGCTGTAGCCACCGGCCTACACCAGAGCCACAGCAACGCGGGATCTGAGCCGCGTCTGCAACCTACATCACAGTTCACGGCAACGCCGGATCGTCAACCCACTGAGCAAGGCCAGGGATCGAACCTGAAACCTCATGGTTCCTAGTCAGTTTCTTTAACCACTGCGCCACGACGGGAACTCCCTCTAGTTTTGAATTAAAAAGGCCAGCCCACCAACTCCACGGAAAACATAACATAAACAGGGATTGGTGGCTGCCCGATTCGATGGGTTCCAGGAGCCACTGGCAGCTTCTGGAACAGGGGGAGGAGAATGAAGGGGACGGGCCTGCCAGCAGCAGTCAACAGGGTCAAATACCTTGGCGAGGTGCTGATACTTGCGCTCTGGAATCACTGGCTTCCAGGGGATGCTGCCCATGTCCGATGGAGGAGGAGTCATGGGCGCAGGGTCCTCGAGGGCATCATCATAGCTGAATGCCCGGCGGTACATCCCGATGGGCAGGGACATCTTGCCTAGAGGCCCACTAGGCTCAAGAGCTAGGAACAGAGACACCTGTCAGGGTGGGCTCAGCAGCTGAACATCCCAGTAGCTTTAAATTAATCTGTAAACAGGCTGACACTTGGGATTCTCCCCTTAACCCACTCAGCAGCCCTAATCCATGTTTACGGATTAGGAAAACCAAAGTTCAATTTCAATTTACCTGTGACATCACACAACTTCAAAGTTCAGTAAGGAATCAAAACCCAAACTTCTCCAGTTTCAGAGCTTGTGTTCTTTAGGCCACAGAAGTCACCCCCCATGACAATCCCAAGTTTCCGTGTCTCAGGCAAGACTGAGGATATAAATAAAGTCTTGTTCCCATTTTATAGATGAGGAAATGAAGGCCCAGAGGTGGCAAAGCCTGTCTTTCCTACCTCACTTAAGAAAACAAAAGCTGGAGTTCCCGTTGTGGCACAGCGGTTAACGAATCCGACTAGGAACCGTGAGGTTGTGGGTTCGATCCCTGCCCTTGCTCAGTGGGTTAACGATCCAGCGTTGCCGTGAGCTGTGGTGTAGGTTGCAGACGGCTCAGATCCCACGTTGCTGTGGCTCTGGCGTAGGCTGGTGTCAACAGCTCCAATTAGACCCCTAGCCTGGGAACCTCCATATGCCGCGGGAGCGGCCCAACAAACGGCAAAAGACAAAAAAAAACCAAAAAACAAAAAACAAAAGCACTATCCATGAAAAGATGCTCAACATCACTAATTACTAGAGAAATGCAAAGAAACTACACCAGTCAGAATGGCCATCATTCAAAAGTCTACAAATAACAAATGCTAGAGGGGGAACCCTCCTACGCTGTTGGTAGGAATGTAAATTGGTATGACCATTATGGAAAACATTATGCCCGATCCTCATAAAACTAAAAATAGAATTACTATATGATCCAGCAATCCCACTTCTGGGAATATATCTAAACGAAACTGTAATTCAAAAATACATGCACCCCTATGTTCATAGCAGCACTATTCACAATAGCCAAGACATGGAAGCAACCTAAATGTCCACTGACAGATGAATGGATTAGGAAGATGTAGTACATATATACAATGAAATATTACTTAGCCATAAAAAAGAATGAAATAATGCCATCCACAGCAGTATGGATGTAACTAGAGATTATCACGAAATAAGTCAGAAAGAGAAAGACAAATACATATGATGTCACTTATATGTTGAATCTAAAATATGGCACAAATGGAGTTCCCGTTGTGGCACAGTGGTTAACGAATCCGACTAGGAACCATGAGGTTGCGGGTTTGGTCCCTGCCCTTGCTCAGTGGGTTAACGATCCAGCGTTGCCGTGAGCTGTGGTGTAGGTTGCAGACACAGCTCGGATCCCGCGTTGCTGTGGCTCTGGCGTAGGCCGGTGGCTACAGCTCCGATTCAACCCCTAGCCTGGGAACCTCCATATGCCGCAGGAGCGGCCCAAGAAATAGCAACAACAACAACAAAAAGACAAAAATAAATAAATAAATAAATAAATAAATAAATAAATAAATAAATAAATAAATAAAATATGGCACAAATGAACCTATCTACAAAACGGAAACAGATCCACAGACACAGAGAACAGACTTGTGGTTGCCAAGGGGGAGAGGGGAAGGAGTGGGATTTACCGGGTATTTGGGGTTAGTCGATGCACAACTATTACATTTGTGCATCGACTACAATCTGGCATTACTGTAGCTATGTCCACCTACGCCATAGCTACAGCTCCAATTCAACCCCTAGCCTGGGAACCTCCATGTGCTGCGGGTGTGGCCCTAAAAGCCAAAAAAAAAAAAAATAGAATGAACAAACAACAAGGTCCTACTGCAGAGCACAAAGAACAATATCCAGTCTCCTGGGACAGACTATGATGGAAAAGTACAAAAAAAGTGTATATACATGTATAACTGAGTCACTTTCCTGTACAGCAGAAATTGGTACAACACAGTAAATCAACTATAATTTAAAAATTTTTAAAAGACAAAGAAAACAAGAGCACTATGACAAGAAATATGTAAAACAATATGCTGTCCAGCGGCATCACTAGTTTCAAGTGTTCTACATGACTAAATAGCAGAACCAATCTTCATCACACAAACTGCTGACACTCATTCTCACAAAGCACTGCCAACTGATCCTGCCATTCCTGTCCACCGGAATGGACCGGCAGAATGCCCCAGTGTGACGCAGGTTCCCCACCTCAGGGCACTCTCAGCTCTGCCAGACCAAGGAAGCAAAGTTCACTTTGTTTGTTTGCTGATCCTTTCATAGCAGAACTAATGTCCAGATCCTGCCTCCAGTGTGACATTTTCCTGTTGCTATAATTACACAATCACACCCTCCAAGACATCAACCTGTGTGGTAATAACATCCAAAACCAGCAAAGAGCTCCGTGTAAACAAACAGCAAGGAGACTACGCAGCTACATGACTACATTAATAACAAATACTAACAAATCCACTGAAATAGAGGACTGGTCCTTGCCAAGAGCCAGGGGTGGACAGGGAGGAGCCACTGGAAGGATGAGGAGGGACTTGACTAAAGGGACAAGGTTTCCTTTTTGGGATGAGGGTGATATTCTGGAATTAGACAGTGATGATGACTGCACAACCTCGTGAATATATTAAACATCATTAAACTGTTCACTTTAAATGGCTGGATTTGATGGTATGTGAATTACCTCAACTTAAACACACAAGCGAATAATAATTACCAAGTATCCTTCCTTGCCAGGCACTTACATTTCTCATCTTTCCTAATCCCCATTAAACAGAAAATCTTCCCATTTTCCAGCTCAGCAAATAGGCATGGTTCTTAAGTGACACCGAGCTAGCAAGTGTGAGGTGGGGGCTGGAAGACAGACCTCAAAGCCAGTGTTCGCACTCTACATGCAATACCCCCACACTCCCCACTCTACAAGCATTAACGTAATGCAAGCAACCCCATGGCCAGGATGCTTACAGGGAGTTGGTGGTCATCCTGACGATGATGAAAGACAAACCAAAATACAAGGTGATGAAGTGAGAGACTAGAGACGGACCCATACTGGGAGACGAGGGAGACTCAGTTACTCCACTCAACTGGGAGCAATTTCAAAAATATGTTAAGGACTCCTCCCCACAGCCAGCCCAATAGCCTTCCTAACAATAATAAAGCCAGCTGGTATTTACTAGGAAATACAGTCCTACAATTAGAGACCAAAAAATTTTCTGGACAGTATTTCCCTATTCATCATTAACTTTTACCTCACATTTTCATGAATTTTATGTTTGATCTTCACAGCAACCCTGAGAGATGGACACTATCATCTATACTTCACTGAGAATCAAAACTTGAATGATTTGATTTTTTAAACTGAAATGTTAAATGTTTAAATCTTTTTAAAAAGATCTTAAAACTCACTGGCCCTTTCCACTAACAGTCCAAGGAGGGATTTCCCTAAACCAGAAATTAACACCTATCTAGACCCAGGACTCACTAAATGCTGCAATGAGCATTTTCATGACTAAATTCAATTTGCCTGGAAACTTTTCCCCAGACTTTCATTCCTCCTGCCGTCCTACCGGCTCCTCACAAAAAAAAAAAAAAGGCGGGGGGGGAGTTTAATCCTTTTGGTACAAGAACTACACAACTTATTCTGACTATTTATTTGATACATAGGAAAGTGACAAATCTGTCACACCCTTAAATGAAATGACTGTTCTTTCAAGTTAGGTTTTGGGTTCACACCCTGGCTGGGTGGTTAATAAGATGATGTTTAAATGATGCCAATCTGTTAAAGTCTAAATACTCTGCTGGTGTCATATTAATATATGGTTCGCAAAAAGTGGTTTCTACCTAGCTTAAAACGTTAAGGGCAAAACATAACTTTACCAAAAAAGAATTAAGTTTACCAGGCACTTCTGGTTGTCTTGAAGCCATTGTAAGACTGGGATCCAGGTGCTTTTCTATACAGAATTCGGAGTTGTGAGTCCCTGCCACCTAATAAAAATAAAGGGCATTTTCTTACAGCGAACACCAAAGAATAGCTCCAATGCTGTTCTTCTGACAGGCACACAGAGTTTTATGGTTTGTTTACAAGGCTGAAACACATAAAGGAGTGAGGGTGACAAACATGCCAAGGGAGGGGAAAAAAGAAAAAAGTCACAGAGTTTTATGGTTTGTTTACAAGGCTGAAACACACATAAAGGAGTGAGGGTGACAAACATGCCAAGGGAGGGGAAAAAAGAAAAAAGTCAAAGGTCTTACCACACCTGTGACTGATCTTAATACCTGTGATAAGACAAAGACACTATACACAGTAAAAAGGTCACCTTACCAAAGTGAAACGATGTGATGGTTATGCTGACAGACAGATATTAAAGAGGAACATTGTCCAGCTGCTGCAAATTAGCCAAGCTGCTCGGGAAGAGTCCATCCATTCCAGAGGTCCTGAGAACAACAACAACCAGCATTGGCACAGCCCTTCAGACTCTGTCAAACAGCTTCCTGTACTTTCATGTATTTCCCATAACAACCCAGGGAGAGGTATTACACTCACTTTTTCTCAGCCACACCCAAACCATATGGAAGTTCCCAGGGCCAGGGATCAAATCTGAGCCACAGCTGTGACCCACACCACAGCTGTGGCAAGGCTAATCCTTAACCCGCTGTGCCTAGCTGGGGGTCTAATCCATGATGCCACAGAGACATTGGATCCTTAACCCACTGTGTCACGGCAGGAACTCCTCATTGTGGTGGTTTTGTTTTTTGCTTTTTAGCACCACAGGTGCAGCATATGGAGGTTCCCAGGCTAGAGGTCGAATTCGAGCTGCAGCTGCCGGCCTATGCCACAGCCACAGGAACACCAGATCTGAGCCCAGTCTGCAACCTACACCGCAGCTTGTGGCAACGCCAGATCCTTAACCCACTGAGCGAGGGACTGAATCCACATCTTCATGGGTACTAGTCAGGTTCATTTCTGCTGAGCCAAAACGGGAACTCCCTCATTTTGTTTTTAAAGTTAGGCTCAGGGTCAAAATAACCTGACCCACAGAAAGGGGCTAGGTACCACAGTGGGTAAATTCATTCTTTGCTGAAACGATGACTGATATTTAAATGAGGAGTTTATACATTTATCTTGTGATTTAACCCTTGCAATGACCCTGCAAAGCAAGCATTGTTTATCCCCAATTTAAAGAGAAGTAAACTAAAAAAGCAGAAGTGATTTGTCCAAGGTTACAGATAAGTGGCCCATCTATAAGACAGGTATTTTACTCCCATTTTACAGGGGAATTCAAACAAAGCCCTAGGAAAGCCAACTTACTTGCTTTTCAACTTGCTACACTGCCCCGTCTATCCTGACGGAGCTCCAGTCAGAAAATCCGTTAGTTCTTCATCAAAGGGCATCGTAGAAACCAAAGTCTGGCCACCCTCCGGGTTCGGGCAACATTCCGACCCCGAACCTCCCTTTCCATTTCGCGGTGCCAATCTCCCCCCTCCTTCCCCTTCACAAGATACAGGACAATGACACCAGGATGTGAAAGGCCTGGGCTGAGTCAACCGCCTCTTCACCCGGCGAGGCTAAGAAAGACTAAACAGATTAGTCGGGGCCTGGCCCACGCCGAAGGTTCCCCAGGGCAGGGCAAGTAGGAGGCTTCAGACGTGAAGGCGAGGAGCGAGGGTCCAGGACTAGGCTGGCCCAGTGAAGTCGGGGCTAGGCCAAGTGCCGGGGCTGCCTGGGTATCAGAGCGAAACCCACAGGGGACCACAAAAGGCGGGGCGAGAGAGGCACGCAGTGATCCGGCCAAGATCTGAACCCCGGTAAGGGGAGAAGGAAGAGGGGCCGCGAGGCCCAAGACCCGGACCTCGGTGGAGGGACCAGGGCACGCCCCTCCGTACCTGCAAGACAGAGCCCCAGGCCCGGCTCATCTGGTTACCTGTTCTGCCGCCGCCGCGGAGCTGCCTGCGGCCCGAGCTCCGACACTAAAGATGTTCCAAGGACCCACGTTTCTCGAGAGGAAGTGGGGCAGTCGAGACGCAAGCCATGGTGTGAATGGCACTGTGCCCGTGGCGACACCAAAGGCCCCAGGCACTGAGCAGGGAGTGAACTCAGGCTGCGGAACCAGCCCGCAGCCTGATAAAGCCTCCGGAGGTCGCGTCATTTCACGCGATACTTGGCCGGGGTTGGGGGTGAGGCTCGAGGAACGCTGGGAGTTGTAGTCCACAATCGGGAAAGCCCCGTGCCTTAGCTGCACGCCTGGATGGTGGAGCCTCCGCTCTGTGTGTGGAACCCAGCAGCTCCCAAAGTAAAAGCACCCTTTACCAGCCCTCTATGCCCGGGTCTGTTTCAGACTGAAGGCAGATGGAGTGACACGACCAAACCCCTTTCACAGAGGGGAAATTAAGGCTCAGAGAGATTCAAAGACACTTTGAAAAGATGTGAAGTGAGCAGAGACCCTCTTCCAGGAACAGCTGAGTTAGGCAGTGTTTACCAGTAGCGGAACCCAAAGGGGGAGCAAACCGAACCTGACTCCCCTAGGTAACGTGGTCGTAATATCATTTTCCTTTTACACTAGGAAAGTGACACTTGGAGAGGTGCCAACTCAAATGTCACATCCTGAAGGAAGAATTTTTTCCTAAAGGATTTACAAATATGACAAACCAACAAAGTTGAGGAAGTAAAGGAAGTTAATAAATCTGTCCACATTTCTACCCTACGTCCAAATCTTGTGGTCAAGGCACATCTCAAGAGGGCTGTAGGGAGTGGGGTTTGGATTTGACTTTTAGATTTCAGTGTTTGACCATTGGCCAAGCCCACTGGCAAAACTGAGAGGCTTTCCTCATGCACCTTTAAACTTGAGTGCCATCACCAGACCCTTGTTTGAGTGCACTGTTAATTAGAATCTTTTCTAAATTCTGTGATTAGTTTATAAATAGCACAATTACATTGCCCTGTGATTTTGTTGTTGTGTTGTTTTTGTTCAAAGTGTTACTTTGTAAATTTTGAACTTCTAAAATATACTATATAATTTTTACCCTCTGTGAAAGCAAAGCTGACTCTTGCCCTCCTCCATCAAAAGGAAGGCATCCCCATGCTGTACAGCGGAAAAAATTAATTAAAAAAAAAAAAAAGGAAGGCGCATTACATCTCAGTCAGGAGGGGAAGAAAGAGCATTTTTCAACCTGACATAAATCATAAAACAGGATCACTTTGTTTTGTTCTTATCCCCAAATTAATGAAAACTGAAGACTTTCCTGGAAGTTAATGACTCTAAGACTACTTTATCCCTGATTTTTTTTTCCTTTGTCTTTTTAGGGCCCACCTGCAGCATATGGAAGTTCCCAGGCTAGGGGTCGAGTAGGAGCTGCAGCTGCCGGCCTACGCCCCTGCTCACAGCCAACACCAGATCCAAACCACATCTTCGACCTACACTGCAGCTTACCACAACGAGGGATCCTTAACCCACTGAGCAAGGCCAGGGACTGAACCCACATCCTCATGGATACTAGTAGGGTTCTTAACCCACTGAGCCATAACAGGAACTCCTTATCCCTGACTTTTATAATACTAATGTCTGAAGCTGTGGCGTGACGTTGGCAAATAGTCGCCATGTGAGAAAATTTGTTTTCCCCAAAGAGCAGACTAGCTACAAACTTTTTGTTGTTTGTTTTGTTGCTTTTTTTTAGGGCAGCACACAGGGCATATGGACGTTCCCAGGCTAGGGGTTGAATCAGAGCCGCAGCTGCCAGCCTGCACCACAACCACAACACCAGATCTGAGCCTCGTCTGTGACCTACATCACAGCTCATGGCAATGCCAGATCCTTAACCAATTGAGTGAGGCCAGGAATTGAACCCACATCCTCATGGATACTAGTTGGATTCATTCCCATTGCCATAAATGTTTAACCTTTTCAAGCTTACAGAGCTTTCTCCGTGAAATGGGTATCATATTTGTTTATTTGGAGAGCTTATTCTTCTAAAGCCTGGACTTCCTTTGGAAACTTCTTTGTAAGTAAACTACATTGGTTGCTTAGCTAAGGAGGATTCAGTCAGTCGCAGCTGAATCCATAAGGCCCAAGAAGGGCACCTTCAGAGTTATTTGATCTCAGGCCATTTTTCTCAGCTCCTCCAGTGGACATCTTGCAGCAATAGAGGTTCCCCTCCACTGCCTTTTCTGTGCTTTTTTACTCACTGGTTTTGGTTCTCAGCCAAGCTCACTTCCAGTTCTGTGCACAGCCACTTTATCCCAAGGGTGGCAGCATCATTGGGAAGTTGGTCTTTTTGAACTGTTGGTTCTTATCTGGGGGCAGACAACTGTCAGGGGTGTGTGTATATGGCTGACCAGGGAATCTGGCTGCCTGTTTTATGTATGTTTACAACATACACTTACCAGGAAACTAATTTTTCTAAATACTTTTGATTCTGAATTTTCTTTTTGCACCTCCTTGGGCATTTCATACTTTAATAAACTTGGAGCCTCAAAAATTGGAGTTCCCGTCGTGGCGCAGTGGTTAACAAATCCGACTAGGAACCATGAGGTTGCAGGTTTGGTCCCTGCCCTTGCTCAGTGGGTTAACGATCCGGCGTTGCCATGAGCTGTGGTGTAGGTTGCAGACGCGGCTTGGATCCCGAGTTGCTGTGGCTCTGGTGTAGGCTGGTGTCTACAGCTCCGATTGGACCCCTAGCCTAGGAAGCTCCATATGCCGCAGGAGCAGCCCAGGAAATAGCAAAAAGACCAAAAAAAAAAAATTGGAGTTGACCAGAAGCTCTCTTGTAACCACCCTGGATGCCCCAAATCATCCTGCATTTCTACCTCATGGAGGAGGAGAGGGGGGTGAGACAAGACTCTGCCCACCCTCCTTCCTCTAGACATCTGTCCTCTCAGGCCAGCCCAAACCCTCAGAAAGGTCCACTCCCTAGAGGGACCTGCCAACATCCTCACAACCTATCAGCAGACTGATGCTTGGTCACTGGGATGGAAGTAAGTGGGGCATTTGCATTTCTGGGGTCTATAGACCAGGCATTCTTTTTTTTTTTTTTTTTTTTTTTTGAGTTTTAGGGCTGCATTTGCAGCATATGAACACTCCCAGGCTAGGAGTTGAATCGGACCTGCAGCTGCCAGCCTACACCACAGCGACAGCAACTCGGGATCTGAGCTGCATCTGCAGTCTGCACTGCAGCTCACAGCAATGCTGGGTCCTTAACCCACTGAGCAAAGCCAGGGATCAAACCCATGTCCTCATGGATACTAGTCAGGTTCATTACTGCTGAGCCACAATGGGAACTCCTAGACTGGGCATTCTATCTGTAAACCTGCCCCCTATAATATCATAGATGAGGGGAGGTTAACCAACCCAACTAATACCTATGAGTACGCAGGTTTGATCCCTGGGCTTGCTCAGTGGGTTAAGGACCCAGCATTGCCATAAGCTGCAGTGCAATTCGCAGACACAGCTCAGACCCCGAGTTGGTGTGGCTGTGGTGCAAGCTGGCAGCTACAGCTCCAATTCGACCCCTATCCTTGGAACCTCCATATGCTGCCAGTGCAGCCCTAAAAAGACAAAATATATATATATATATACACACCATAGATGAGGCATTCCACCTAGCAGGGCTCAGGAATCGTCTATTTCCACTGCCCATTCGGCAGCAGAGGAAACTAACACTCTCAAGGGGACTTTAGCAAAGGTACCTCAGCCAGGAGGCAGCAGAGATGAAATTCAAGCCCAGGGCCTTGTGCCCAGCTGGTAGTTTGGCTGCTGGCTGTCCCTGGCCTCAGCAAGAGAGTTGAAAGCACAGTCCCAAGGAAGCAACAACTAGAACACCTCCCTCTAGTGGTGAGGGAGAAAGTTTTCACTGAAGAAATTAAGGATTCTTGGTTAACTGTCAAGAGTGCCCAACAGAGACCAGCTTCTCCCACCTGATATCACAGATGATGCAGCTAAGGTGCAAACAGAAGGAACCCAGCCAATTCACATAGCTATCCCAGGGAAGCTGGTTAGCTAGAAAATGTGTTCCTGTATCTTAACTTTGTGTCAGGTCCTATGCTTGGTACTCAGAATGCACTGGGGAGGAAGACACATCCCTGGCTATTATGGGCTGAACTGTGTCCTCTCAAAATTCACATGCTGAAGCCCCAAAACCCAGTGCTTCAGAACTTAACATAATTTGTAGATGAGGTCTGTAAAGGGGCAGTTGGGTTAAAATGAAGCTAGTGTCCTTATAAGAAGAGGAAGGAGTTCCCTGGTGGCACAGTGGGTTAAGGATCCAGCACTGTCACTGCTGTGGCCAGGTCACTGCTGTGGCACAGGTTCAATCCCTGGCCCAGGAACTTTTGCATGATGTAGGAGCAGCCAAAGAGAGGGGGGGCAGGAAAGAAGCCCCTGGGTTACACAAGCACAGGGGAAAGGTCACATAAGGACACAGTGAGAAGTTAGCCATCTGGAAGCCAAGGAGGGAGCCCTCAAACCAAACCCGTGGGCACCTTGATCTTGGACTTCTAGCCTCCAGAACTGTGAAAAAGTAAATTTCTGTTGTTTAAGCCACTCAGCCTGCGGTACTTGCTTCTGGCAACCCTAGCAAACTAAAATCAAGAGAAAAACAATGAATAAATGTGAATAATTACAAGTCATGGAGTTGTCTTGTGGGCATGGATTAAGGATCTCGCATTGTCACTACACAGCAGCAGGGGGTCGTGGCGCAGTTTCAACTACTGGCTCAGGAATTTCAACATGCCAAAAAATAATAATAATTATTATTATTACAAGTCAAGTATAATGAAGCAGTAGTACCAGGAGCTGTGTGATAGATGCACTGACTCTGGAACATCAAGGGAGGGTGCCCAGGGAAATGAGTTATAGAGACAAAGAAGCGGGTGGAAGAGGGTGCTCCATATGGGGCACCAAGGCAAGTACAAAGGCCCAGATGCAGGAGAAAGCTTGTGTCTGAGGAACAGAGAGGAAGTAGAGCTGGAGGATGGGGAGCAATGAGCTGAATCCTTGGGCTGGCAGAGCCCCTGCCAGGTCAATGTTGATAGTCAAGGTATGGAGTTTGGTCCCCCCCTACCCCCCGCCTGAGAGCCAGGGGGTGAGGGGCATCTGGAGGTGACCATAGTATAAAAAATTCCAAAGTCTGCCTTGGGTGAGTAGGGGAGGGGAGTTAGAAAGTTAGATAGTTGCAGTGGGCTCTGAGGTGATTTTGCTATGCTAGGTTTTACTAGGCTAGGTTGGGGTTTATCTGGATGTTATCTGGCAGTCTGAATACATTTAAATCGATTTGGGAAGAATCATCAGAGAGGGAAGTGTGGAAGAGCCAGGTAAGCGAGGGGTTAAGAGCCCTGAGAAGCAGGAGGGGCACCTGGCATTTGATTAATTTCCTCAGGCCTGCAGGCTTTTCAGGGACCCACAAAAAAACTTTAAGTACTAAAAGTAAAATGATTGACTCCAAAATTTTTTTTAAACTGCAGACTCAGAATATGTTTAATTAAATGTCTGCACAACAGATTATTACATCAACTTCCTTTATGATAATATTTAATTTTCATAAAGATGACTTTGCATTTGGGTTTTATTTTGTTTTGTTTGACCACATTCTTGGCATGCCTAAATTCCCAGGCCAGGGATCAAACCCAAGCAGTAACCTGAGCCACAGCAGTGACAATGCCAAGTCCCTAACCACTAGTGGTTTCCTTCCCCTTTGTGCTATCCCTCAGCAAGTTGGGTTTCATTTGTAGGTGTGGACCCCATGTTTGCAATGGGGTCACCCCAGCTCATAAATCATAGCTTCCTCATGTGACAGCCCTCTCTGAAGGAAGGGGGAAAAATACTTCCTGGAGGGCTAGCAGCCTTCTGTCTACATCCCCTGGGCCAGCCAGATGCTCACTGAGCTGGATGCTCATCCCTAAACTAACACTAATCAACCGGAACTGGAAGGCTCCAATTTGCTTGGTTGGTTTTTGTTTTGTTTTGTTTTAAAGCCACACCTGTGGCATATGGAAGGTCCCAGGTTAGGAGTTGAATAAAGCTGCAGCCACCAGCCATCGCAAAGCTGGATCTGAGCCGCATCTGTGACTTACACCACAGCTTGTGGGAAAACCAGATCTTTAACCCACTGATCAAGGCCACATCCTCAGGAACACCATGTAGAGTTCCTGCTGAACTGCAAAACGAACTCCCGACTCAATTAGCTTAAAATCATGTCTTCTCCAGAGGCTGGGTATATACCAAATAAAGTTAGGGTTCTGATAGCAAGAAAAACAAAGGAATGGTGTTGGTGGGCCACCAACAATGCCTGCCACAATCATTATTCTCAATTCACAGTTGAATAAACAGGAAGATAATGTGATATGATGAAGCTCACAGACCTAATAAGCAGTCTAGATAAGTCACTTAGAAAGAAAACCTCCAAAATTCTTCATCTTCAACTTCAGCAAATGAAGTCCCCTAAATAAAACCAAAACTCTCCTAGTTTCTCTTATCATTGCAAAGAGCCAGGGCACTGGAAAAGAGGTTGTTGCAGACTCAAGCACTTCAGGCACCATCAGCCCTCAAACTAGGCTTTCCAATGACCTCCTGATTCCCAAGGGTGGGGCTCCAAGAAACTTCCCCATTCGGAAGTCATAAACTCTCACCCTTTGAGATAGTCACAGGACACCCAATACACTTGACTCCTGCTCTTTTGACCCACAACAAACAAAAGGAGAGAGAATCCAATATCACAAAGACTCAATTGCTTCTATTTAAAACAAACACACACACAAACAAGTTGTGGCAGAGCAATTTTCTCACAGTGTGCTCTTGGGAGAAAAAGACTTAAACATTCCACCTTGTAACCTAGATATTTGGTCTATCAGAAAGGACACCAGAACTCTCTTCTGGGAAGGCTCCTGGCAGGTACTGCTGATAAATCCTTGTGCCACCAAAACTCCAAGTAATAGACTCTTGGATTAATGTGACACTCCTAAAGAAAGTACAGAATGCTGGCTGAACCTGCACATCACTTGGTAACCCAAGTAAAGATTTTCTAAAAATGAAGCACACAACATTTTTTTTTTTTTTTTTGCCTTTTAGGGCCACACCAACTGCATATGGAAGTTCCCAGGCCAGGGGTCAAATCACCACAGCCTACACCACAGTCACAGCCACAGCCACGTGGGATCCGAGCTGCATCTGCAACCTATGCCACAGCTCATGGCAACGATGGATCCTTAACCCACTGAACGAGCCCAGGGATCAAACCCATGACCTCATGGTTCCTGGTCGGATTTGTTTCTGCTATGCCACAACACGAACTCTGAAGCAGACAACATCTGATGAGACAGTTTTCCCAAGAATATCTGGACAAGGCCTGCTGGAGTTTTGTCGCCAAAACTTTGATGATGTCCTAACACTTCAGATGATCTCCATCTCCACGGATCTCCACAGTGCACAGACCATGTTTATGATCTTGATAACATGGATTTTAGATTTAAAAATGTCTGTATTCTCCCCCCCCACTACTCCTTCCTACTTGAATGTGAATTCAATAGATTCCCAGTATGTGCACTTTTTCCTCCAACATGAGACACTACCCCCAGCAAAAGGCCTTCCTGATTTAAGGGACAAATAACTGCTAGAAAACCTAACTCTTGATCAGTGATCCTTTCAGAGAAAGATCTTGATCAAAAGGGGAAATGTAATGGAAATGCTGTAAAACTGGGTTGTGATGATCGTTGTACAACTATAAA
The DNA here is from genome assembly GCF_016906955.1 of Phacochoerus africanus. NCBI lineage: Eukaryota > Metazoa > Chordata > Mammalia > Artiodactyla > Suidae > Phacochoerus > Phacochoerus africanus. The sequence goes on along the minus strand of NC_062547.1, from coordinate 81,621,599 downwards.
TGCAGTAAAATCCACTGAGTTAAAAAGGGGGGGATGTAAAAAATTAATAAACAGAAAACTTAAATAAATAGAGTTGGGAGACCAGAATGGAGGGGGGGAGCTCTCACACCCTACAACAGCAGAGCCCAATGGGAAGAAGAAAGACCCCTCTTCTTTCCTGGCAAGGATTCAGCTATTAAAAAAACACTGACTCTGTTTGCCTCCCAACTTCTTTTTCTATTAAAATATTCTCTTTCTCTTGTTGTGTGGCAACTTGCATACAGCTCATAATGGTTATAGACCCTGAATTGCAATTCTCTACTGACCCCAAATAAACCCAGCTTTGCTGGAGGAATATCTGGCAGCCTACTTGTTTTAGGCCAACCCCAGGAAGTTTTCAAAAGTCCTAATGAGACCACAGAACCAGTCCCCCAGACTGAACTTAGTGTTAATAATCTGAACATAAGCCAAGCAAGAATTATCAATGGATGAGAATTGCTGGGGAAGAGGCTATCCATGGAGTCTCAAAGAATCACCTCACTGGAGTTCACGTCTAGGCGCAGGGGAAACGAACCCGACTAGGAACCATGAGGTTGCGGGTTCGATCCCTGGCCTTGCTCAGTGGGTTAAGGATCCGGCACTGCCATGAGCTGTGGTGTAGGTTGCAGGTGAGGCTCGGATCTGGCATTGCTGTGGCTCTGGCATAGGTCGGCAGCTACAGCTGTGATTAGACCCCTAGCCTGGGAACCTCCATATGCCAAGGGTGAGGCCCTAAAATGACAAAAGACAAAGAAAAGAAAGAAAAAGAATCACCTCATAGACTATTTATTAATCAGAAGGGGGAAAGGATATCTTTAAAATGGAGCAATCTGGAATTCCCGTCCTGACTCAGTGGTTACAAACCCGACTAATATCCACGAGGATGTGGGTTTAATCCCTGGCCTTGCTCATTAAGGATCTGGCATTGCCATAAGCTGTGGTGTAGGTCGCAGATGCGGCTTGGATCCCACATTGCTGTGGCTGTGATATAGCCTGGCAGCTGCAGCTGCAGCTCCAATTCGACCCCTAGCCTAGGAACTTCCATATGCCATGAGTGCAGCTCTAAAAACAAATTAATAAAATAAAATAAAATGGAGCAATCTGGTACAACCACCTCAACCAAATGATCAAATTAGCATCATCAATACTAGTACATGCTGATATGTATGTGTCCATGGTTTGACATCCTTAGGACATGTCACCCAAGTAATATTCCTATCCAAAACTCAAATCTAACCATAAGAAAAAATCAGACAAGTCCAAATTATGGGACTCCAAGAGTCTACCAAAATGTCAATGTCATAAAAGACCTCCTTCCCCGCAAAAAAAAGTAGGACTGTTCTGGTTTAAAGTATACTGAAAAAGGAGTTTCTCTTGTGGCTCAGCTGAAATGAATCTAACTAGTATCCATAAAGATGCAGGTTCGATACCTGGCATCACTCAGTGGGTTAAGGATCTGGTGTTGCCGTGAGCTGTGGTATAGGTTACAGATGTAGCTCTGATCTGACATTGCTGTGGCTGAGGTGTAGGCCAGCAGCTACAGTTCCAATTCCACCACTAGCCTGGGAACCTCCCTCCATATGCCACAGGAGGTGACCCTAAAAAGCAAAAGATAAATAAATAGGTGTTCCTGTTGTGGCACAGTAGAAACAAATCCAATTACTAACCCCGAGGTTGCAAGTTCGATCCCTGGCCTTGCTTAGTGGGTTAAGGATCTGGCATTGCCCTGAGCTGTGGTGTAGGTCGCAGATGCAGTTTGGATCCAGTGTTGCTGTGGCTATGGTATAGGGTGGCAGCTGCAGCTCCAATTTAACCCCTAGCCTGGGAACCTCCATATGCCATGGGTGAGGCCCTCAAAAGCAAAAATAATAATAATGATTATAGTAAATAAATAAGTACACCAAGGAATCATGACAACAAAATACAACATGATAACTGATTGAATCATAAACTTTTCCGTTAAAAATTATAAAGGATATTATTGGAGCAATCAGGGAAATTTGAAGTATTGACTGCATATCAGAGGACTGTATTACTTCAGCAGTAAAATTCCTGCACTTTATATTTAGTACGGTGATTATATAGGAGCATGTTCTTGTTAGGAGATACCTTCTGATGAATTTCGAAATGAAATGCCATGACATCTACAACTAATTCTCAAGTAATTCGTATGTGTATGTGTGAATATATACATATGAAGAGAGATAAATAGATAAATCAAATGATGCAAAATGTAAACAGCTGGTGAATCTAGATGAAGAATTTCCAAGTGTTTATTAAGCTATACTTAAATTGTTTTGTGTAGGTATGAAAATTTTTTTAGGAAAAAATCCAAATGCAAGGTGGCTTAGTCAGAACACACTTAGTTGAAGGGAGGGAAACTCAACTCCACCATCTTAGCTCACAGAATCCCTCTTGAATACGTGAAACCAGAGGCTCAAATTTTCTTTTTCTCATCTCTTCATGTTACCTTCATTCTCTCTCAGTGTCTGTAGGGAACATGACTACCGATAGCTCTCAAGCTTTATTTCCACCAAGAAGAGACTATTCCTCAGTTCCAGTCTGAAAACTCCAAAAAGGCCTGGCTAGACTTGAGTCAGTGCTCCTTCTCACCCTGACCAATTACCTGTGGCTGGAAGGACATGATTAATCAGAAAGTATTAGCTTCCTTAGGAATCTTATGATTGGGATGGGAGAAGCATCTCCCATAGGAAAAGGGGGAAGGGACAGAAAGAATAGTAGGTGTCAGCACATAGTAGATATAATCAGCACCCACTGAACAAGGATTGATGAATACTTAAGGACAGAAATTGTGCCAGGTTCTGGAGGTACGGCAGAGACACAGCCCCTGCCCTCATGGTGCCTTCTAACAGAGGAGACAGGCAATAAATTGATACTCATCTAAACTGCTAATTAAACAAATGGGCAAAGGATATGAACAGACACTCAAAGAAGAACACCAAATGATGAATAAACATATACAAATGTGCTCAGTCTCACTTCAAATGGGAAAAAAAAAACAAATGAAACAAATGAAATACAAATAATGATGATACAAACAATAGAACAATACAAATTATCAGAAAATACACATGAAAATAAAGAGACGTAACTTCATTTCCATCAGATTTGCAAAATTTTTCAAGTTTTAGTTTTTCGTTTGTTTTATGCCACACCCACAGCATATGGAAGTTCTCAGGGCAGGGACTGAATCTGAGCTGCAGCTGCAACCTATGCCACAGCTGTGGCAATGCTAGATCCTTTAACTCACTGTGCCAGGCTAGGGATTGAACCAGTGCCTCTATAGCGACTCAAGCCTCTGCAGCGACTCAAGCCTCTGCATTCGGGTTCCTAACCCACTGCACCACAGTGGGAACTCCCTTTTTTAATTTTTATAAAAAAATTTTAAGTTTGATAATGCCTTATGTTGGCAAGGATATGGTGAAATAGGAACTCAGTATATTTCTAGAATGGATTATAAGTTAGCACAGCCACTTTGGAAAACAATTCGGTAATATCGAATAAGGTTGAAGACGCACAAATAGAATTGACTAAGCAATTCCATTCTTCAGGATATACTTTAGAAAAGCTCTCACAAATGTGCTCAAGGAGATGCATATAAGAACCTTCATTACATCACTGTTTGTAAAAACAACAACCAAAAAAAAAAAAAAATTGGTAGTCAGCCCAACCGGCAACAGTATAAAAAAAGTAAATGGTGACATATTCATTCAATGAAATTCTACACAATAGTTAAGAATGAATGAACTAGATCTCCATGTATCAACACAGGTAAATCTCAAAATGTCACGCTGGATTAAAAAAAAAAAGGCAACAGTGGTATATTACCACTTACATAAATTGTTAAAACACACAAACAACTTTGATATATAATGAAAATATAAAAACTGATCAAAGAAATATTGGGACATGGGGAAGTCATTCTCACTTACACATGAGTTACCTTGGATTTCATGCTAACTAAACAGCTTGCTTGTGGCCTACCAAACATACTGTACATCTACTTTAATTATTAAAGAAAAGGATGCATTGACAAGAGGTTTAAAAAAAAAAGTCCATGTTAAAGATTAAATGCTTCCCTCCCTTGGACCCCTCTGATGATAAGACTCCTTGCCCAGGTGCCAAGGCCATACTGACTCACTGTGTATGTGCTGATCTGGCCCTTTAAAACCTTGGAGGAATATATCCCTGACCTGTTTGATGTTCTTCGTTCTGTCAAAATACAAACTCTGCTGAAAACTATGCTTCTACAGAGCAGTTCCTCAGAGTAATCTGAGAGGCTATCTTCCAGGCCGTAGTCCTCAATTTGGCTCAAATAAAACTCTGCCCTATTCCTATTATAGATTTTATTTTTTTAGGGCCACACTCGTGGCACATGGAAGTTCCCAGGCTGGGGGTCGAATTGCAGATCAGAGCTGCAGCTGCCAGCCTACGCCATAGCAACACCAGATCTGAGCTGCATCTGCAAGTCATGCTAGCTTGTGGCAACATCAGATCCTTAACCCACTGAGCAAGGCCAGGGGTCAAGCCCACATCCTCATGGATGCTAGTCAGGTTCTTATTCCCCTGAGCCACAACAGGAACTCCATATTATAGATTTTTTTTAATTGATTATTTTTGTCAACAAAACATAAATGGCAATGGTACCCATCACCTTCTGAGCAATGGTCACTTCCTGAGGTAGGAGTAGCATCTCAATTATGTTTGCATTTTTTTTTAGTAAAAAAAAAAACAGAAAAACAGGGCGAAATGTTAACTATCAAGTATTGGAGGTCAATACATGGGTATCTGAACAGGTTTGAAGTATTTAATAATTGTAAAATTTAAAGCCATTGAGCCAATTAATTAGAAAACTATTAACAACTCAAGAGCTTGTCTACGTCTGTGAAACTGAAACAATCCTAAAATCCAACTGAGGATGCATGTGAGAGACTTCAGAGCCAAACCCTTGAGTTTCATTTCTTTTTCAAAAGAAGAGTCCGATAAAGTCAGTGGACCTAAGTTCCAGCAACAGTACAGGGGGATCCAGGATATTTAAAGCATGGTTTTGCAATCACACAGACCTGCTGCATCATTTATTCACTACATGATCTTGAGGAAGTCACTTCCTCTCTCCAGGCTTCAGTTTTCTCTTTTTTGAGAAAAGCTGACAAGCTTATGGCAATAAGCTGACAAGGTGGCAGACAGCTCAAGCCAGCCAGGGAAGGTGGCAGATCTGAGAAACTAGCCCTGTGGCTACGAGAAGAGGGCGAGGTAAGGATGTGGACAATGGCAGCCCAGAGCAGAGGAAGACAGAGCCCCATCAAAGTTTGCAGACAGAAGCTTTCTTCTTCCCCACCTTGCCTTAGCAGAACTTGGCCAACCCTATAGCTGCCACCATACCCTTGCTGCAGCCTGAGCAGTCACTGGCTAGAAAGGGGTAGCTTAAAGCCTCTGGGTTGAGGGTAGAGAGGGTTAAAAACAACTACAGGGCAGTGAACTGGCTTGTAGCTTAGCCTCTCTTCCACTACTTCTCTTCCCTCTCCTGATACCCTAGGCACTAGGTTATGGCAGCTTTTAGTAAGAGTCTTACCTGGGCAGAGAGAGGAGTAGGCAGATTCTCCAGCAATGCACTTGTCTGCTTAGGACAGTACGAACCATGGGGTACAGATCCTATACTAAAGAGTCTCCTTCAAAATTCAACAGGAAAAGTTCAAGCTACAGTTGGGCTTTGCCCTCTTCCCCATGCACTCAGTCCTGGCTTCAAAGAAAGAGGAGCTCACAAGGGCAGATAAGAGACAGCAGAGGGACACACACCCAACAAGAGAAAGACAACATACAGGGTGACCTTATCCAGACACAGCAGAGTTAATGGACTAGGCAGGACAGGAAATGAAAATACACATTTTAATCATTATTCTAAAATGAAAAAGAGAGGATTGGGGAAACATGAAGGAGGAACAAGAAGTTGTACAGAAAACCAACTATAGAGCCAGATATGGAAAATGCTGTAGATAGAATAAAGACCTCAAAGGCTGGGGTGAATAAGAGTGGATGTAACCCAAGACCAAATAAGAAAGTATGAAAATCAGGTTAAGAAAATTTTCTAGGAGTTCCCATCGTGGCGCAGAGGTTAACGAATCCAACTAGAAACCATGAGGTTGCGGGTTCAGTCCCTGGCCTTGCTCAGTGGGTTAACGATCCGGCGTTGCCGTGAGCTGTGGTGTAGGTCGCAGACGCGGCTCGGATCCTGCGTTGCTGTGGCTCTGGCGTAGGCCGGTGGCTACAGCTCCGATTCAACCCCTAGCCTGGGAACCTCCATATGCCGTGGGAGCGGCCCAAAGAAATAGCAAAAAGACAAAAAAAAAAAAAAGAAAGAAAGAAAGAAAATTTTCTAAAAAAGCATGAAGAAAGCATGCATACATAGTGTTCCAGTACACACACACACACACACTCACACGTGCGTGCGTAAAATTTCAAACAGACAAGTAACAAGGACCCGTTGTAGAGCACAGGGAAATCTCAATAGTGTAATAGTCTATATGGGCAAAAAATCTGAAAAGGAATGCATATATGTACAACTATTTTGCTGTACACCTGAAACTAACACAACTTTGTAAGTCAACAATACTCCAACAAAAATTTTTAAAAAGAGCATGATTTTATAGGGTAAAGAAAATTTCATGAAAAGGTGTTATTTTTCACTCTATTCTATTCTTACATATTTGCTACCTAGCACATTGATTTCATTATTTACTAATGGTCTTGAACTAGTTGGAAACACAGGACCGGAGTCATGCTTTTATGCTGCATTGCTAAGAATCACTCCATCCCAGAGGAGTGATTTCTTTGAAAAGGGAGTTGGGGAGAAGGCAGTAGGTATGTCCAACCCAGCTGCTTCTGGGCTCTTTTCCTGCCCTGCCCATCTGCAGAGAGAGTGGGTCAGGATGCTCTCTGACTGATGGGGAGGGGCCTGGCCCTGTTAGGTCAGCACGTTTCTGTTCTCACTTCCCTTTCTGTTTGGTAGCTCTGTTACTATTCTTTTTGTTTGTTTGTTTTTGTTTTTGTTTTTGGCTGTTCAGGGCATATGGAAGTTCCCAGGTTAGGGGTTGAATCAGAGCTGCAGCTGCACACACCACAGCCACAGCCACAGCAACGTGGGATCCAAGACACATCTGCAACCTACACCACAGCTCACGGCAATGCCAGGTCCTTAACCCACTGAGCAAGGCCAGGGATCAAACCTGTGTCCTCAAGGATACTAGTTGGGTTTGTTACCACTAAGCCACAAGGGGAACTCCACTGTTCAATATGAACAGTAAGAATGAGGAGTTCCCGTCCTGGCTCAGCAGAAATGAATCCGACTATGATCCATGAAGACACAGGTTCAATCCCTGGCCTTGCTCAGTGGGTTAAGGATCCAGTGTAGGTACAGACGCAGTTTGGATCTGACACTGCGGTGGCTGTGGTGTAAGCCAGGGGCTACAGCACCAATTCAACCCCTAGTCTGGGAACCTCTATATGCTGAGGGTGCGACCCTAAAAAAGACAAAAAAAAAAAAAGGATAAGAATGATGTTCTTGATATCAGTCCTGCCCTTGCTTGCTGTGTTGTGTCACTGACCTGGTGGGTAGTCCATCTGCTTCAAGGGAAAAGTATTAGCAAGTCTATCTCGGCCCCACATCTAAGCCACTTTCTCCAATCTAGCATTATTGAGGGGAAAAAATGACATTTTTCTCTCCATTTGTCTCCTTTGTCTTACTTCTCCACTAGTTCCAAACTTGGGGAGAAGACACATTCTTTACATATGCTGATGCCCTAACTCCTAATGTGGTAGTATTTTAAGGTGGGGCCCTTGGGAGATAACTAAATTTAGATGAGATCAAGAGGATGCCCCCATCATGGGATCAGTGTCCATGTGAGAAGAGGAAGAAAGACCAGAGCTCTCGCTCTGCCATGTGATGAAACAGTGAAAAGGTGGCTGTCTCTAAGCCACAAAGGTCCTAGCCACAGTGAATCAGCTGACACTGTCATCTTGGACTTCCTAGCCAACAGAACTGTGAGAAATAAACTCTGGTTGTTTTTCACCCAGTCTGTGGTATCTTGTTATAACAGCCCAAGGAGACTAAGACAACTGCTAAGATTTAACAGTGTTAAATGGTGCTAGGAGGTCAAACAAGATAAGAACTAAGATGCGGAGTTCCTGGTGTGGCTTAGCGGGTTAAGAATCCAACTAGAGGAGTTCCCGTCATGGCGCAGTGGTGAATGAATCCGACTAGGAACCATGAGGTTGCAGGTTCGATCCCTGGCCTTGCTCAGCGGGTTGAGGATCCAATGTTGCCGTGGGCTGTGGTGTAGGTCCCAGACGTGGCTCTGACGTAGGCCAGTGGCCACAGCTTTGATTGGACCCCTAGCCTGGGAACCTCCATATGCCGCAGGAGTGGCCCTAAAAAAGGCAAAAAGACAAAAAAAAAAAAAAGAATCCAACTAGAATCCATGAGGACTCAGGTATGATTCCCTGGCCTCGTTCAGTGGGTTAAGGATCCCTCATTGCCATAGCTAGGCGTAGATCACAGATTTGGTTCAGCTGTGATCAGACCCCTATCCTGGGAACTTCCACATATCGAAGGTCAGGTCTTGAAAAGGAAGGAAAAAAAATATATATATATATATATATAAAACTAAGATACTATCAAGAGACTTACCAACAAGCAGTCTTGTTAGAGGTCCTGGTGAGTACAGTTTCTCTGGGTGGGTGAGGCAAGGAATAGGAAATGCGCATTACCTGGAAGTGGGGCTGAAATTGGAAGGAGAGGTAGTAACCAGAGGCAAAGGAAACAGGAAAGATGGGAGCACACCTGTGGGTGACAAGAAAAATGCCCAAGGCCCCCCAGTATATAAGATGGCTTGGGGTGGTTTACAATAAAAATACACCCATTTAACCCACAGCCCCTCACAGGATCCTTTTCTTAAGCACCTTAGGCCCCATTTCTCCTGCTGCTTCTGGTGCGAGGCCTAGAAATTTTGGCAGTCACCAGGGGACACCCAGGACAAGTCAGGTCTAAATAGTGACTCCTGGCCCTGCCTGCTTCATCAGGAGGCCAAGAGACCCCAAAAGAGCAAAACCCCCTGAGAGTTAGAAAGCAAACAAAGGAAGGTATACAGTACTAAGAGTCAGGGACCTGGGTTCCAGTCTGACCTCTGCCACTCCATAACAATTCCTCCCGCAAATCTTGAAGGATGCCCAGGAAACACATCGCTTGGGTTTGAATGCAGGCTGCATCAAAGCACTATGGTATAACTTGGGCCTCGGTTTCCCCTTCAAAGACGCAATGTTTTAAGGGGTAACCTAGAACAGCTGTGAGATAACCCCTTGGCACACAGCAAGTACTCGCTAGATGCCAATATCACCGCCTCTTGTTCTGCCCAGGCACAGCCTCTCGCTCCACACCACACCTTGCAGAGTGGGCGGGAGGTCCCTGCGCTCCAGCCTGCGCCCCCGCTCCCGCCGCCGGGGCGCGGGCAGCCTGTCGCGACAGCGGTGGTGCATTGTGGGGCTTGTAGTGCGGGGCTGGCTTGGGTGGGTGGGCGCGGCCGCGGCAGTCGCAGCGGGGCCATCTTCGGCAGGCCGGCTGGCTCGGCCTGTGCAGCCGGCTCCCGCGCCCGCGCCCCTCGCCCGGCCCGATGGCGCCGCGGCAGCTGAGCCCCTTGGTGCTGGCGCTGGGCGGCGCGGCGGCCGTGCTCGGCTCGGTACTCTTCATCCTTTGGAAGACCTACTTCGGCCGCGGACGGGAGCGGCGTTGGGACGGAGGCGAGGCCTGGTGGGGCGCGGAGCCCGCCCGCCTTCCGGAGTGGGACGAGTGGGATGTGAGTGCCTAGGAGGGACCTGCGCCTCCGTGCATGCAGCCAAGGGGTGTGACCACCACCTTGCGGGTTGGGGGGATTGACGCCGCACGCCTCGCGCGGGTGGGCGCTCGAGCGTCCCAGAACCGAGAAACCGACCGGCGTTTGGGGGTAATGTGTGGCGCTATCTTGAGCCGCCATAAGCCTTTGCGCTTCCTCGCTGGCGCCGGAGCGCGAGGGCGCGGCCCCGGAGCGCTGTCGAGCCCGCGCCGGGTCCAGCGCGCGCCTGCTCGGCGCCTGCGCAGTGCGCAAGACTCGGGGGATGTCGGGAAAAGCCACCCCGACCCTTGCCCCCGCCCTCGCTTCCTCCCGCCAGCGTCTCATTCGCTTGTTTCCCGGATTTTGTGGTTCCTGTGGCTGTGGGATGTAGGGATTGTCTGAGGCTCGTGGAGGAGGAGTTTGCTCGAGGCCATTAAGGGAAAGCCAGAAGAACAGGGTTTGGGATTCAGGACTCCATAGACAGCACTTGTCCTTCTGCACCAGAGCGGGCCTGGCTGCCACTTGAGGGCTTTGGGGGGGGGGGGGGTGGCGATGGGCGCTTTGGGCCTTCTGTCTACCCTGGGGAAGGGTCAGGCGGGAGGGTGTCGATCGCAGCCTGACACGTGCCCCACAGCCCGACGATGAGGAGGACGAGGAGCCTGCGCTGGAGGAGTTGGAGCAGCGCGAGGTGCTGGTGCTGGGGCTGGATGGCTCTGGGAAGAGCACGTTCCTGCGCGTGCTGGCCGGGAAGCCACCGCTGGAAGGCCACATCCCCACCTGGGGCTTCAACTCCGTACGGCTGCCCACCAAGGACTTCGAGGTGGACCTGCTGGAGAGTGAGCAGATCCCCCTCCTCGCCCCCCCCCCCACCACGCACAAACACCGGCTCCCCATCATGTCAGCTGGACTCAAGCCAGGGGTTTTATCCAAAAGCAGGACGCATTCGGTAGAAAATCCTTCCCACGTTTCCCTGGGGCCTAGGATACAGCCCAAACTCTGTATTCTGGCTCACCTATACTGCAGCCTATGTGCCTAACACTGAGATGTAACAACTAAAGATTCCTGTATGCCAAGGGCTTGACAGACATTATTTTAAAAATCCTCCCAACAATTCCATAAAACCAGACACAGTTATTCTCCTCATTTTATATGTCGTACATGAGGAAACTGAAGCCCAGAAAGTTAAACACTTTATCCAAGCTCACGCAGCTCACCAGTCTGCTAATGCAGATTGTCTGGCTCTAGGCTCTGGATGTTAAGCACCATATATATATTGCTTATTTCTGAAGGGTGCTTGCTGTTTTCTTTTCTTCTGTGCTGTGCACGCACTGTTCCCCTAGTCTGGAAAGCCCTTCTTCTCTTGATAGACTACTGTTCATCCTTCAAGATTTAGGTCAGACTGATATCCTTGTGAAGCCTTTTATAACCTTCAGGCAGGTTAGGAGTTCCTCCTCTGGGCTCCCCTTCTGCTGCAGTATCCACCACATACCAGACTGTCCCTGACTAAGCCTCTAGGGCACAGACAAACCTGATCCAGGAGTTCCCAATGTGGCTCAGTGGGAAAGAATCCGACTAGTGTTAATGAGGATTAATACTAGTTTGATCCCTGACCTTGGTCAGGGGGTTAACGATCTGGCATTGCCATGAGCTATGTAGGTCACAGACGTGGCTCGGATCCTGAGTTGTTTTGGCTCTGATAACGGCCAGCAGCTGCAGCTCTGATTTGACCCCTAGCCTGGGAACTTCCATATGCTGCAGGTGCAGCCCTAAAAAGAAAAAAAATCCACTCCAACTCTAGCTCCTGGGGTCCAGCCCCAAGCAGGTACCAGGGAGAGCTTGTCGAGTGAGTGATCGGAGAGGGTCTAAGCAGCCGCCTGCCCACAAGTGTTAGGCTTGGGACCCCAGGAGGGGATAAGAGGGTACTGAGAGGGCAGCAGTACTTAACACCTGTGTCCGGCCCGTCAGTGGGGAGGAAGAGGTAGACTCCCTGCCAGCCAAAGGACACAGACCATAAAGACCAGGTGAGTTTAGTTAAGTGCTGAGTGGTGGGATCAGACTCTGAGGACCTGACTGTTGGCCTGAATGGGCCAAGTTCCTCTGGTCTGTGGGATTTGCCTGCTAGCCTGCCATGGCTGCTTCTTTCCTCCCTGATTGTAGTAGACACTGATATTCACCTGGGATCCAATCCTTCCAGCAAGCTTTCCCCGTCTCTACTGCTTGTGCCGGGGACACAGAAAAACCACCTGGGAGTTCTGCACTTGCAGCCCACTCTGGCTGACAGAGACCACATCCCCCTCTCTCAGCCTTGGAAGAAGGAGTTTGGGGGTTTTGTGGTATCCAAGGGTCTGACTAGTTAACACCCAAAGCTCAATAGGGTCACTCAACTCAGATTCAAACCCAGGACTCCCATTCAAGTCCCACAACCTTTACTTCTGCAGTGGTCTCCTGCCATGCTTGGCCTGGAGCCTGGCTGAGAGGGAGCCTTTTGTGGACCTTCAATCCATGTCATTAGCTAGTTCTGTCAGCTCTACCTGCCAGTAGATTCTGCATCTTGTCTGACAACTTCTCCCCACTTCCACCATTGCCTGATTGGTCCAAGCCACCAACACCTCTCAGTTCTACCACAGTCTCCTTGCTGGTCTTCCTGCTTCCACTTCTGTCCTCAGTGTTAGCCAGCAGTTATCTTTCAGAAACTCAAAGTAGATCATGTATGTCATCCTTGCTCAGGATGCTTCAGGGGCTCCCCACAGCCTCACTATGGCCTTACAGGTCCTGTGTGTCCATCCCTGACCAGCCTTGCCGGTCGAGGCTTCTTCCTCTCCCCTTCTGGTGGCACCTCAACCACCCTAGCTGCCTTGTTTCTCGAACACATCGATCTTGCTCTGCCCACTGCCTGTGGTGATTTTCTCTGCCTCTTTTCATAACTAGTTCCTTATCATCCCAGACTTAGCTCACATGCCCCCACCTTAGACCACCCTCCCAGAGCACCCAGCCCAAAACCCCCAGCATATACCTAGCCCTTTACTGCCACTTTTGCTTTTTCTGTTTTATTTTCTTCCTTTGCAAAATGTGTTTGTGTGTTATTGCTATGTCGGTCCTGGTCACGGAGAGAGCTCCTTGAGAGCAGGGCCCCTGCCTTCCTTGCTCACCTCTGTATCCCCAGCACCTAGATCAGTGCTTGGCACCTAGTAAGCACTCAGTATATACTTGTTGAGTGCCTGCTATGTGCCAGGCATTGTGCTAAGGGCTTTGGGGGGATCCAGAGGTAAACAGCTCTAACTCTCAAAGAGCTTAGTGTCCACAAGAGCGAGAAGTATAACCAGAAATGCTGGGATGCAGGGTGACCAGTGGGGACTTTGCAGAGGGACAGAGGAACAGGAACACAACCCAGGTAGGGGGTGCTACTTAGGCAGCCGCGTGAAGGCAGCATTGAGTGTGGTGTTTCCAAGGAAGGGAAATGGGGCGACCAGGTGGAACAAGAGAAGCTGAATGGATGATGGCTGTGCATAAGCAGGGCAGGGAGTCTTGGCTGCTGACCACTGAACCAGGAGGAAGCTAGGAATTGGGAGGAGGCAAGGCAGCCCAGGAGAAAGAACCAGAGAGTTTATGAAATAGAGCACATACTATATACATCAGCCCTATGAAAGGTACATTGCATATGGAACCCTTGAGGTTTGTTGCAACCTGTTAGGTAAGTTCAGTGAGTAGGAGACTGATGCTCAAAGGTAGTAATCTGTTCAGGTGTCAGACCTAGAGCTAAACCCAGGTCGTCTGCCTCTGGAACCTGTGGACTTTCCCTTGCTTCTGGCCCGTGGAGACTTGGGAAGCTGGAAGTGGGGTGGGGTGGACTGTAGGTAGAGAGCCAGGGGCTCAGGGAGGCTCTGAGCTGGCCCCTGGCCTCTCCTCAGTCGGTGGCAGCCAGAATCTGCGCTTCTACTGGAAGGAGTTTGTGAATGAGGTGGACGTGCTGGTGTTCATGGTGGACTCTGCAGACCGGCTGCGGCTGCCCTGGGCCCGACAGGAGCTGCACAAGCTGCTGGACAAGGACCCTGACCTGCCTGTCGTCGTGGTGGCCAACAAGCAGGTGAGGGCCACAGGAGGCTGGCTCAGGCCGGTTGGGCTTGATCAACAAGTGCCTGGGCGGGGGTGGAGAGCACAGTGAGGGATTCAGGCCCAGCCCCGTGACCTGCAGCGCAGGGTGAGATACCGCCCCCCATCTCCGCTGCCTGTGCTGTCTCCTCATTCCTAATCCTCATCTTCTCTCCACCTTCCTCTTTGTCTCCCTGTCATCTGTCATCCTGGAGAAATGAGAAAAATAATTTTTAAGTATCTACTATATCCCCTTGAATAACATTGAATGACATTTCACATTATGTTTCTCTTATTCAACCCACAAGATAATTTCCATTTTACAGATGGGAGGAAATCTGAAGCTAGAGAGATTTTGTACACTTTGAAAAAAATAGTGAAAAACAAGTCAAATAAAACCTGCACCTCTTCCATTGCTATGTCCTTGTGATTTCTGACTCTAGAGATCAGAGAGCTACGGCTGGGAAGCAATAAGAAGCTGAATAGTTAATAACAACTAACACGATAATAATAATTAGTAATCATAGTTGATAATAACTGATATATTTACTGTGTGCTAACACCATGCTAAGCACCTAATAATCATAACCTCTCTCTAGTCCTACAAAAACCACGTGATAGGCCTTGCTGTTAGTCCAGAGTCACAGCTGGTATGTGGCAAAGCCAGGACTTGAGCTCAGATCTTCCTCAGAGTGCCTGCTCTTAACCCTCCGCTATAACTCTCCTGGGTGCCAGAAAGCTGCCCTGGGCTCAGCTCCTCTCGGCATCACACAGTTGAGGTGCCTTTCTAAGTCAGGAGAGACTGCCACGGTGTAGAGTCCTGTCACATAGCCTGTGGCCTGTACTCACATTTCCAGCCTGGCTTAGAGAAAGGCTGTGTGTCTTTGACCTCAGGTTCCCCTTGCCCATCAGGACATAGTTGACAGTCATTTATAAATAAGGTAAGCATATGTCCTAGGCCACCTGGGACAGTCCACGTTTATGCCTGTGGCTCTGGTATAACTCTTAATAACACCCACTTTGACTCTCAGAAGTATCCCAGTTTGGATGATGAATCACATCCTCATCCTATACATAAACTACAATTTATAGTGATTTGGAACAACGTCTGAGGCCCCAGGATTCTATGAATTGCTCCAAGAAGAATCATTTTAATCTTTAACTTCAAGTGTAACATCACCAGTCATGGTGTGTAGTGGCCTTTTTTTTTTTTTTTTCCTTCAGATTTCTAGGGGTCTAGGGGAGGTAAGGCCCTTGACTGGAAGTGACCCAACTGTGAGATCTCTCCGCCACTGAGTTTATTAGGAAACTGAGCTTGGATTCTGATAATTATCATAAACTTGGACATCAAACCAACCTGGGTTTGTAGCCTGGCTCTGCCACTTATCACTGTTTCCTTGATGAGATGACTTCACCTCCCTGACTTGATTTCCTCATCACTTAAGTGTGGACTGTGAGAATGAATAAGACGTAGGTGCCTGTCCCAATGCCTGACTTCTAGGAAGTGCTGTTTCTTAGCACAGTGGCTGTGGGTAAGAATGACAGGGTGGAAAGAGGTTGGTAAAAAAGAAAAGTCAAAGATGAGGAAGAGAGTTTAGACCAAGGGGCCCACTGTTCCCCTGGGGAGCTGAAGAATAACTTACTTCATAGATGACAAGGGTGGGTTGTTGGGAAACACTGGCAGCTCTGACTGGGTCTCTGTTTCATCCCAGGATGTAAGTGAGGCCATGAGTATGGTGGAGCTGCAACAGGAGCTGGGCCTGCAGGCTGTCAATAGCCAGCGGGAAGTTTTCCTCCTGGCTGCCAGCATTGCCCCTGCAGGATCCGGCTTTGAAAATCCTGGCACCGTGCACATCTGGAAACTGCTCCTGGAGCTTCTCTCCTAGGCTTCCACCCACCTGCTCACCAGCCAGCCCTGGGGCCCCCCATTCTGTCCCTCCTGCTTCTTCATCCCCAGCCTGGGTCTGGGGCATGGGCCATGTGGCAGCACATCCCTTCTCCTCCTCGTGTTCTCAAGAGCCGATCCTGGGCAAGGCCAAGAACCACCCAGAAGCCTTCTTGGTGAGGTCGATTTGGAGGGAAACAGGGAGGGAGGTGAGGCAGAGCATGGGAGAAGACAGCATCTCGCTTATTCGGGGCTGGGAGCGAATCCCACTTAAACCAGGGAAGGCAGCCGCCTCCTCTGACCTGTACAGTGAGCTGCTCAGCAGGCTCAGTTCTGCCTGCCCTAGGGGTTCCAGTGGTTGAGGACTGGTGTAGGTGTCCGAGGTACACCCAGTCGAGACTATTCCCTCCCGGTGACTTCACACCCCTCTCGTGGGGGCAGGTTGTGGGCAGTACGACCTGAGCTCTGGCCCCCAGCCCCACTCATCCTCCAGCCCAGCTGGCGTGTGGCCTTGTGCAGTCCCTGCCTCTTGGGCCCTGGGGCCCTCCTTTTAGAGAGAGATGATTTCTATGGTCTTTTCTAACTTGGAGATGCATTTCCCCTGAAGGAAAGAAGCATGAGGATAAATTTAGAGCTTACAAGGAGCTTTCTGAAACCTCCCTGCTTCCCTAAGGTTGAGGCCTCTTCTGACCAGAGTGAGTGGTATTCACCCCCTAATCAGAAAAACTGAAGCCTCCCCACCCCCCAAGTCTGGAGACAGAAGCTGCTGCTCTTACACTAACTGTGCCAATGCCCATGTTTACATAAGTCTGGGGAAGGAAGGAGCCCGCCTGTGTCCCTGGGGAGAAGACAGTCAGCGGAGCGGGATGTTGGCCTCCGAACTGCATTTCATTATTTATTTATTTATAAAAGGAACAGGCCAAAGTTTTAGGCTCTGTTTCTAGGTGCTGTTATCAAAACCCCAGATGATTGTCATAGAACATTTGGATCTTTGAGGAAAATAGCTGGAATCGTGAATGACAGTGTGATAAGCTACATGTGTCAACAGAGAGCTCCAGCTCCCTTCCCCCCTGTGGCTGTAATTGATGTCCTAACACTTTGCAACGACCCACGTGAACTTAAACTCCACCACTTGGTCCAGTTCGTCAAAGGGACACAACCTCTGTAGGTAACCAGTGACGCTGGGAGAGGCAAGCTCATCATGAAACCCAGGTGGAAAGAAATGAGAATTTACGGACCAGCCAACAGGGTAGCCTTGGGTACATCACTCAGCCTTTCTGGACCTGCTGATTCCCCAGCTAAGGCAGTGTGGGACAATTGCTGGTGTCCTCTCTGCTATACATTCCATGATTCCCAGTCCCAGTGATCAACCAGTTCAAGGACTGTCTGTGTATTGACACTTCCCTTTAGTGCAGGCAAAAGAAGGAGCCTTTTGTCTGTCAAGGGACCACTGAATAGTCAACAGCCACAATTGGGCTTTTTTTTTTTTTTTTTTTTTTAAGGCCATAACCAACTCAGTTTGCCTTTTAATTGAGAATAGAGATTACGTGCCTTTGTTTCATTTGACATTTACTTGGTATATTTGAGTTCTATGCTGTGGCCGGTGCAAAAGGGGGTCCAGGTGGGAGGGTGTGGTACGGGTGTCTAAGAATCATTCTTTGCAATTCTGATTAACTTTCTGCATTAAGAAGTGATTGGACTGCTTTTATTTTAGACATTTCAGGAATGACTTGGGTTTTAGAGTCGCCTTTGAAACTTTGCTGACACTTCCTTTTGTCATTAGAGGGTTGAGAGACTTCTCTGTTCTCTGAACTCCAGTCCTTGAAAGTTACCTTTGGAACCAGCATTGCTGAAGGGGGCACCCTTTTCTACTAATTAAGATCTGCCTTTGGCCTAATGAGTAGCATTATATAGTACAGTTTTTTTTTAATTCCCCACTGTAGGGAGGTGAACTCGAATAGAGTTTAACAGTATGTCCTGGAGCAACTTTCAGAGACCACTTGGAACCGACAGGTCTCAGTGCCACACCAGAGGACATAGAGCAGTTGAGGGGCCCTGAAAGTCCAGGGGGCCACTCTTCTGGCCCCTGTGCAGAGTGTATGGACCTTCTGTTGGCCTGTGGGTGTGCTCCTCTGGTGGGGCTGCTGGCCCAGTTGTCATCTGCTCTGGTTTCTACCAGGATCAGACTGGGCAGAGGAGGGGAGAGGCCTTTCTTCAGAACAGCTAACTGTCTGGCCTCGTGGTGCTCTTACCTGATTGTTCCTGAGGGTGATGTGTTTAGGAGCCTAGATAACTGCTCTGGGGAACTAGCCATTACCTAGAGCTATTTGTCTCAAAGTGAGGTTCCTGGCTAGCCTGGGTGACACTGTTCCCCCCACTGCCCCAACTCTGCAGCTCCTCACCTACCTGAGCTTAGGATTGAGGAGCAAATGGCTGGGCAGCTCTCATACTCTAAAGTTAAAGACTCGAAGAGACCAGGGTGGGCGCTGATCACACAGTGCCCACTTCATGTGGGAAGGAGGCTTTTGCTTCTACTTGCTGGTGGAAACTGCCTGGTTCACTCACCCTGGCCCTGGGGGCTTCTGTTCTGAAGTTATTTAAATGAAGCTGTGGCTTCTGACTTGCTGCCCTCCCTTTGAGGAGAGGTCAACAGGGCCCAGAGCTTGGACACGTGGATGGCCTGGGCAAGAGGGCTCTTGAGGCTGCTGGGACCAGTACCCTGGAATGGCTGCCTATCCCAAGCCCCCTCCTCTGGCACCTTTTGGTGCCCAGAACTGCCCGTTGTAAGCCTGTGTAGACACAAAGGTGTCGAGCTGTAAGAACTGGGGAGGAGGTGAGGTCAGTGCCTCATGGCTTCCTGGTCCTCTGCAGGCAAGTTCTGATGAAAAATCCCACAACTCCAGCCTGTCTGCCTGAATGAAAATCTGTTTCCAGTTGCATTTGTTAAACATTGTGTTCTTACGCTAGTTTAGTAGCAACTGCCAGCCCATGGAACCAGCTGCTGAAACTCGCCTGTGGTGTGGCCCTTGTGCAGCCACCCCAGACCTCCGACCTGGAAGGTCAGCTCACACATCCTCATCCTCAAGTCCTTCCTAGTCTCCATGAAAAAGGGAACCTCCAATTTTTCCTGCGGCCTCCGGGAGATGGGCTCATTAAGGGACAAGGGGAAGATTTTCATCAAAGATCTGGAAGTCCTTGCCGTCCCAGCCCATGCCCTGCAAACCTGGACCCACAAACTGCATAAAATGGAGTGTTGGTGGCTGTTTGAGGTACACAATAAATGCCAAAAAATTCAGATATGGCTTCGTGTGAATCCTGATTTTGAGAGGCGTGTGCTTGGTGCTTACAGCCTCAGTGATGGGCAGCTATGAAGAACGGTTCCAGAACCCTTCCTGTGACAGCTTGTTAAACAGCAAGTCCCTGTCCCCTGGCTCCTCAGTCCACACAGGGGTCAGGGGCTCAGGATGACCAGCTTTGACCTAACTCAGTACTTTGGGGGAGGTCATGTAGCTGACGGGGCCAGAGCCAGGCTGTGGAAACGGGAGCGAGGAGGTCTTTTGACTGCCTCAGTGCCAGAGGCCAGAATGGAGGCCACGCCATTCCACCATACCCCCCTAGCGCCTGCCTTTGCGCTGGGCTCGGTTTCCCAGACAAGTTCCTAGCAACCAAGCCAGGCTGGTAGGGGATGTCAAGCTATTTGACTGTGATAGGTACCACTACAGGAAGTCTGGGGTGTGGGGACTCCAGGACACTTAATAGCCAGGAGGCGGGGGAGAGTGGGAGGGAAAGCTTCGTAAAGCTGGCACCCGAACTGGGTGAAGAAACAAGGTAAACGCCCAGCCTGGTCAAGGTCTGAATTTGGAATGCTGTGAAGGACAGGATTTATGCCAAATCACTAGGGCCCTCAGGAGCCTTGCTGCAGACTCCATCCTGAAGGCTGTGCTCTTGGCCACAGTGGCCAGTCACTGCTGGAGTCAGCAGGCCGGGCCCGTTAGGGAAGCTTCTGTCCAGTTTCCAGCCTGCCTTAACAGCGTGGGACAGGTGTGCTGCCTTCAGGGGCCAAAGTCAGCCCGTGAAGCCAAAGTTAGCAAGCCAAAAGTCTAAGCTGAGTCATCAGATGACTTCAAGCCCCACTTTAACACCTCTCAAGCTTCAGGGCTCTACGTGAAATGTTTTATGTAATAATACTAAGTCTTTTTCTTGCTTTTTTTTTTTTTAGGGCTGCACCTGCAGCATATGGAGGTTCCCATGCTAGGGGTCGAATGGGAGCTGCAGCTGCTGGCCTACACTACAGCCACAGCCCCACAGTATCCGAGCCCCGTCTTCAACCTACACCACAGCTCACGGCAACACCAGATCCTTAACCCACTGAGCGAGGCCAGGGAGCGAACCCACAACCTCATGGTTCCTAGTCGGATTCGTTTCTGCTGCACCATGACCGGAATGCCACAAAGCCCTTCTTTTCAAAAACATTAAGGAGAAGGAGATTTTATGTGCTTTAAGGAGAAACTATAGGAACAAGACTTTTGTATTAACTGCTCAGGATGAAGTATCAGAATGAGAAAATGCCCAGTGACCGCCCCTTGTCTGTGATCCTGCTATGTGCTGGTCGTGCCACTGAATCAGGAAGGCTGGCCCCACGGAATGGCCAAGGAGCATGTAGCCCAGTGCCTGGCACAGCACAGTGGTATTCAGCAGTCCACCAGATGGTCTCAGAAAGCAGGTTTGGGGGCTCAGAGTCCCTTCAAGAAAGATAAGCAGCCAGGGCTGGTCACTTGAAGGCAGACCAGGAGGCAGCTGTACAGCTCCTCACCCTCTGGCACTGAGCCACAGCTGGGCCATGAAGACAAGTCCAGCCTGGAGGGGAGCTAGCAATGGCAATGCAGGCCCCTTGCCAGCAGCCCAGGGCTCCCAGCAGGCTTCTGTAGAAGCATTAGTGGAACTGCTATGCAGGAAACCACGGCACAGAAGAGGGAAGCTGTGCTAGGAGGGCATGTGAATGTGGAACAAAAGGGCTGAAGCGCCTCTCTCTCCTGGTAGGTTTTTGCAGGGGCAGTCCCAGGGCCTGGCTGAGAGGGGCAAATACAAAACCATCAGAAAAGTAAAATAGAGTATTTTATTGTATATAGACTATATGCAACCAACTACCCACTCTTGAGAACAGCAAGTTCTGGCTTTTCCCAGAGCCCCCAGAAGAACAAAACCGGAGCCTCCGGGAGACAGTACCTTCCCCAAAGCAAAGTGTGAGAAAGATTGCATGTGTTTATGTGTGCGTATAACCTTTTGATCCCAGGGGGTCTGGTCAGCCTCATCTGGAGCTGCATACCCCTCCTTGCCTTAAATCCTGGCTCCAGCTTCTCTGGTCCAGAAGGAAGCCTCAACGTGGGGCAGGCATAAACCAGTCAATCAACTTCCATCTTATTCTTCTCCAAAGAATCAACAAAGGCTTGCCAGTCCGCTGGATAAAAACGCTTATAGACGTTGATCTTATTTCGAATCTGTTTTGGGGTATCTTGATAGTAATTCTTCTCGTCCCGGGCCATAGCCTAAGAAGGGAGACGGGCCACTTGAGGAGGGTTGGACAGGCAAAGGTTCAAATCCTAGGTCTGAGCTGGGCAAGCCACTTCGTTGTCACTGAGGTCGAGATTCCTCACCTTAAAAGCCATTAGCATATGTGGGAAAATGGGTACAAATGCCCTCAGAGACTAGGCAGGAGCTGGGACCAGCTAAGTAGGTCATTCTCCATCCATAGCCAACGGATACCATCTGGGCACAGGGGCCCAGTGTATCCGGATCTTTCAGTTTTTAAGAGAAGCCAAAATAAGGACTTTAACTGGAAACCTCCCATAATTAAAATGGCAACTATAGTTGACCCTTGAACATGGATTTGAACTGCATGGGTCCACTTATACAGGGATTTTTGTTTGTTTGTTTTGTTTTTAGGGCATATGTTAGTTCCCAGGCTAGGAGTCAAATCGGAGCTGCAGGTGCCAGCCTATAGCACAGCCACAGCAATGCAGAATCCAAGCCACGTCTGTGACCTACACCACAGCTCACAGCAACACCAGATCCTTAACCCACTGAGTGAGGCCAGGGATCGAACCTGCATCCTCATGGTTATTAGTCAGGTTCATTATCACTGAGCCATGACAGGAACTCCAGGGGTATTTTTTCTTTAAGTTTTACTGAAGTGTTAGTTAATTTACAAGGCTGTGGTAATTTCTTCTATACAGCAAAGTGACCCTTTCATACATATACACATATCCATTCTAAGATTCTTTTCCCACATAGATCATGACAGAATACTGTGTAGGATTCTCTGTGCTATATAGCAGGTACCTGTTGACCAATCATTCCACATACCTCAGTGTGCATATATCCCAAACCCCCAGTCCATCCCTCCCACCGCCCCCACCCCCGACCTGTCCCCTTTGGTAAGTTTTTCAAAGTCTGTGAGGAATATTTTTCAATAGTATACACTACAGCACTACATGGTCTGAGGCTGGCTGCATCTCCAGGTGTGAGGAACCGTAGACTAGGAGGGTCCAATATAAATTATATGCAGATTAACTCCCAAGTTGTTCAAGGGTCACCTATAGTTCAAGTTCATTAAAAATACCATGCATGGAGTTCCTGTCGTGGCACAGTGGTTAACGAATCCGACTAGGAAACATGAGGTTGCAGGTTCCATCGCTGGCCTTGCCCAGTGGGTTAAGGATCTGGCGTTGCCGTGAGCTGTGGTGTAGGTCGCAGACGGGGCTCGGATCCCGAGTTGCTGTGGCTCTGGCGTAGGCCAGTGGCTACAGCTCCGATTCGACCCCTAGCCTGGGAACCTCCATATGCCGAGGGAGTGGCTCAAGAAAAGGCAAAGAGACAAAAAATAAAAATAAAAAATAAAAAAATAGAAATACCATGCAGGAGTTCCTGATGTGGCACAGTGGGTTAAGGACCCAGCGTGTAGATCACAGATGCAGCTTGGGATTTGATCTTTGGCCCAAGAACTTCCATATGCTGTAGGTGCAGCCAAAATACAGGAAAAAAAATTTTTTTAAAACCATGCAAGCAAAACAGTATGTTTATGCGTGGGATATGAACCATATCACTCAGTCTATCCAGTTATAAGCATTCTGTCAATGGGATCCTTTTCCCAGAGGATCTCTCTCCTCCCTTTGTTTCCACTCAGAATCAGGAAACAAGCACTAGGCAGGCAGATCAGACTCAGAATGGTCCAGGTCCCTTTCAGTGGAGGCCCCAAGTGGTTCCTCCGGCCAGGCCTGAGCCACTCACCTTATAGTCCTCTCCATGGTTCTCCACCATATAGCGAACATAGTCAATGAGGTCCCGAGACAGCGTATTTCCTTTCTTTTCTGGAAGGCTGGCTTCTGCCTCTAGGTCTGGGTTGAGAGAAGCCAGGAAACAGGGAATGAGGCTTTGCTTCCTGCACAATCTGAGCTGCTCAGTCAGTCCTAAACCACAAAAGTTGCTCCACCAGCTATCTACTGAGCTTTGCTTTTCCATCTCCAAATTCAGTGCTAGAACCCTCCTTTTTTAGCCCCTCAGGTCCTGGGCTCTGCCTATGGCACAAGCATCTATCAGTGTGAAAACCACCTGAAAAACAAGTCATCTCTCTCTAGGCCCGAGATAGGCGGAAGGAAGGCACCAAACTAATAACCCCTATTTAGTGCCAGGTCCTGGGGACAGAGATGAAGATACATTGCCTGGCCATAGAGCAGGGCTCCCTTCCAGCGCTAAAACTCTCTAAGAACTTCTTTAAGTATTAACAATATGTGAACTGGAAAGGTGTGAATAAATGAGAACTAGAGCTGTAGGAATTAAGGCCTGAAGCATCCCTCTTCTCCATTGGAAGGGAAAAGCCAAGCTGTGGAGCCAATAATGGCCTCCCTCCCAAAATACTTAGGTAAACACCCCCCTATTCCTCATCTATAAAGAAAGAGCAACCCCTGGAGTTCCCATCATGGCGAAGTGGTTGACAAACCCAACTAGGAACCATAAGGTTATGGGTTCGATCCCTGGCCTTGCTCAGTGGGTTGGGGATCCAGCGTTGCCATGAACTGTGGTGTGGGTAACGGACACAGCTCAGATCCCCAATTGCTGTGGCTCTGGCATAGGCTTGTAGCTACAGCTCCAATTTGACCCCTAGCCTGGGAACCTCCATATGCTGCGGGAGTGGCTCAAGAAAAGGCAAAGACAAAAAAAAAAAAAAAGAAAAAGAAATAGCAACCTCACAGAAATGTAGTCAAATCTTATCTGGGATTAGGTGTTAAAACTGCTTACAGTCAAAATTATCTTTGATTTGGTTGCCATGAGTTGGGGTGGGGGGGAGGATACAGGAGTTATTGTTTAATGAGTATAGAGTTTCAGTCTTTTACCATGAAAAGTTCCAGAGTTCTCTGTTGCATGACAATGTGAATATACTTAACACTACTGAGCTATATATTTTTAAGTGATTAAGATGGTAAATTTTACATTTTTTTTAACCACAGTTAAATTTTTTTTAAAATTAAAGAATTAAAAGTAAAACTTTTTAAGATTAGCTTTTTTTTGTCTTTTTAGGGCCACACCCGCAGCATATGGAGGTTCCCAGGCTAGGGACAGAATCAGAGCTGTAGTTGCCGGCCTATGCCATAGCCACAGCAATGCCAGATCCAAGCTGCACCTTCAACCTACGCCACAGTTCACGGCAATGCTGGATCCTTAACCCACTGAGCGAGGCCAGGGATTGAACCTGTGTTCTCGTGGATACCAGTCAGATTCGTTTCTGCTCAGCGACAACAGGAACTCCAAGATTAGCTTTGACTACACTAAGTACACATGATCTGTATATACAGTCCTGTGCAGTAACTCTTATGAGAATCACGAAATAGACTAAAGACAGGAATTCATGGAATTCTATATCCAATGTCTGACCATTCAAATATTTAACCTTCAAGAGAACTGTTAAAAATATTGGACAGGGAGTTCCCGTCGTGGCACAGTGGTTAACGAATCCGACTAGGAACCATGAGGTTGCGGATTCGGTCCCTGCCCTTGCTCAGTGGGTTAACGATCCAGCGTTGCCGTGAGCTGTGGTGTAGGTTGCAGACGCGGCTCGGATCCCGCGTTGCTGTGGCTCTGGCGTAGGCCGGTGGCTACAGCTCCGATTCAACCCCTAGCCTGGGAACCTCCATATGCCACGGGAGCAGCCCAAGAAATAGCAACAACAACAACAACAAAAGACAAAAAATATATATATATATATATATTGGACAGGAAAGATGAAGGATGGGTAGAGAATTCCAGAGTACTCCTGCTTCCCTCCAGAATTTACCCACTTCTTTTTCAGTATTCAGACTCTTAAAAAAAAGGGGAAAAAATTATATTTAAAAAAAAGGGAATTCCAGTCGTGGCTCGGTAGTTAACAAATCTGAATAGCATCCATGAAGATGCAGGTTCCAATCCCTGGCCTCACTCAGTGGGTTAAGGGTCTGGCATTGCCATGAGCTATGTCAAAGACGAGGTTAGGATTTGGTGTGGCTATGGCTGTGGTGTAGGCTGGCAGCTATAGCTCTGATTCACCCCTAGCCTGGGAACCTCCATATGTCGCAGGTGCAGCCCTAAAAAGCCAAAAAAAAATTTAATACTCAGCCTCTATAGCTTTAATATACATGAAGCTGATTTGGAAAGATTAAGTAGTGAAATTTCTAAAAATCTGCTCATCCTTAAACTCATGAGAAGCTAAATGCGTGCCTAAGACAACATTTCCTCTTCTATCCTCTCAGTGCTGGTTACATCCTCCCTGAACATCTCTGAGCTCCCTTCACACACTGGAGCTGAGTCAGTAACATGAAAATGTCTCAGCAGGGACACAGTCCTAACTCTGTGACCAACTCACTTCTTCCCTTTGAACCTCAGTTTCTCCATCTGTAAAATGAGAACATCGGAGGGTCTTTTCCAGCCCTGATTGCGCAGGATGGTGACCGAAAGGGACGTGGCCCACACCCACCATTGAGCACATAAGGCTTCCTCACAAGCTCCTTAGGCCTCTCCTCTCTGTCCACCTCCATGGCTTTTACCTGCAGAGAATAGAGACTGTGAGACCAGTAGACAAAAGAAAAGATCTTGGATGAAGGAAAAAATCTAAAGGCTCCTGCCCTCCCATAAGAATCCCTCCACAAGGCCAGGCAGGAAGAGATGACAAGAAGAACCAATGCCCTGAAGCTTCATGGTTCCCAAGATGATCAAGCAAGCAATTCATCTTTCTATCCATATCTATGAAACAGGTATAATACCCCTTGCCTGCCTCACTTCACTTATGATTATCAAATGAAACAATGCACATGAAAGCACTTTATACTTTATGATGAAGGAGGGATATCAGATATCTTCTCTATGGGGAGGAAAAAGCTGAGAGTGCTTGGCTATAGCTTCTTATTTGTTCAAGAAACACTGGTGCTGTTTTCCTCTAGCATGAAAGCAAAAAAAAAAAACCTACCTGAAGGCAATGGGATAAATTCAATCAGCAAGCCCATTCATTGGGTTAACTATTTATTAAGCACTACTCACATCCTAGGCACCACTGGGGATTTAGTAGGGAATGCAGTACAAAGTCCCTGTCCTCAAGGAGATTATGTTGGGGGAACGAAGCACTGATGATGAACAGATAAACACATAATATAATATACCATCAGGTCTTCACAAATGCCAATGAATTAAAATAAAGCAGGGAAGAAGTTACTGAGTGAAAAGGGATACTATTTTTGAGAGTGGTCCAGAAAACGACTTACTCAGAAGAAACTAACCCTAGGGAAGCCTCAGACCGAGAATGACTGGACAACTGGGGAAAAGTGTAAAGAACGGTAAGTAAAGATCCCAAACCCTCTATTAGGAAAGTTAAGGGCATAAAAAGATAAATTCTGGAAAATACCGTTGAGATGCCTAGGGATCCAAGCAGGTTAATTTCAGAAAAAAAGAAGTGAGTGCAGAAGAAAAGAGGAAGCTCCAATCCAGGTCCAATCTCTGCTGGGGAGGGAGTATAAGGGAGGTCGTAAAGGGACCCTCAACCACAGTCAGTACAGGCTGGCTGAATTGGCTAGAGAGAGGTAACGGATAGGATCAGGCTCCGAAACCCAGCTAAGTATGGCGGGGTGCGGGGGGCAAGGGCCAAGACCCTTCCATGTCAGTACCTTTCTCTTAATAAGAGGCACCGCCCTGTTGGGGTCCATAGCCAAACCCATCTCGGCCAGGTTCTGCCGCACCGATTTGGTCTGGTCCCAGGCATGTCGGATGTGGGAGCTACAGGAAAAGAGAGGGCGACAGCGGAAGTGTCATCTCGCCGGCTTCCCCGCCGAAGCCTTTTGCCTCCTGAACCCTAGTCCCCTCACCACTGGATCCGCGGCGCTGCCTTCCGTCGAGCATTTCGGTTCAGACGCTTCCGGTTAACATTGTAACCGAACTTCTGCCTCCGGGTCTTCCCCTTGGCCTTGGGCATCGCGCTGACCACAGAACGGGTAACTCAGACTGTGTGCTTCTCAACCCAAGTACCTCGTGTATCACACTCCTTCCGGAGAGTGCACGCGTGGTACTGCAGGCTTTTTGGGAAATGTAGTCCTCCTCATAGTGATGCATGCCGATTACTACAACTCCCAGAAGGCCATGAGCGAAGGCACCTGCGTGTAACACTCAGCAAGTCCTTTTCCCCGCCCCCTTTATGACCTCATCAGGAGGCGGGGTTTAGCGTCCGGATTCTCTCCTAAGCGGTTGCCCAGAACATGGCAACTCCTGGCCCTGCGACCCCGGAGGCACCCTTTGAACCGTCGCAACCCCCAGTCATTGAGGGCTTTAGCCCCACTGTGTACAGCACTTCGGAAAGCTTCAAGGAGAAGTTTATCCGCAAGACCCGCGAGAATCCAATGGTACCCATAGGTAAGTGGGTGCTGTAGGAACTGTAGACCAAGAGGACAGTGATATCGGGGGAATAAAATAGGGGAGCACCGGGAACGCCAAGAGGACCGAAATGAGAGTGGACCAGAGATGTAACGAAGGGGCCAGGCACTGAGGGGTGAATGTGATTGGAGCATGAGCTGGACGGGATTAGCAGGCTGGGATGGGGCCGACTCTGACTCGGAGGACACCCCCTCCACACTTCCGCCCCATTCCATTACCTCCTCCCCTCAGCTGCTATTTAAAGACCTTAAAAAAAAAGTCTAAAAAAGGAGTTCCCGGTGTGGCCCGGTGGATTAAGGATCTGGCGTCGTTTCTGCGGCGGCCTGGGTTCGATCCGGCTTTGCCACAGCTGCAGCGTAGGTCGCAGCCGAGGCTGGGATTCAGACTCTGGCCCAGGAACTTACCTATGCCGCGGGTGCGGCCACCAAAGAAAAAAAGAGATTTTGACTTTGGGGGAGGGAGGCCTAAAACTGGGCGAGCCCTCCAAGGCCGGACCTGCCACTTCCCCCCTGCTTTGTCCCCTCTTCAGGCTGCCTGGGCACAGCGTCCGCCCTTACCTATGGTCTCTACTGCTTCCACCGGGGTCAGAGCCAGCGCTCCCAGCTCATGATGCGCACCCGAATCGCCGCCCAGGGTTTCACAATAGTAGCCATCTTGGTGGGTCTGGCTGCATCCACCATGAGATCTCGACCCTGAGGGCAATGGCCTGGCCTTGAAAACTCTGCGGAGATCAGACCCAGCCCCAGGAGCAGCCACCAGTCCTGCCACCGGAATTGTTTCCTCATCTCCCCTGACAGGCCTCTGTATGGGTTGGGGCAGAAGTGGCCAATTGTGTGACTGACAGATGAGATTTTTTCCCAGGAATCTCAGGTTCGGTTCAGTTGTAATGCACCATCTCCACTCTTTACTTAATAAACTCTGATCCACTTGTAGTTTGGTCAGTTCATTCTATCTCACTCCAATGGTTTTTGGTCTTTGGTTTTGGGAGTAAAACCAAAAGACTAAAGACTGCAGGGCCCCTTAGAAAACTGTATAGTCTAATGATTCCCAGACTTTCTTGGTAACAGTCACCCCCTGGTCAATTTGTTAAAAGTAGGGGGGAGACTGATCTTTCCAACAATTTTCAAACTTTCAGTAGAAAATCTTCCTTCACATGAGGGCTGCCATGGTTCTCCTGCCCTCCACTGAGCTGATTCCGACCCCACTTCCACTTCCTGAAACCCCCTTAGGCTCCACTGATCTAGACCATCTCAGCTTGGTTCTTGAGGCATCTTACAGAACAGGAAACTGAGGCTTAGAGGAGCAGCATGGTGTAACAGAGCATAGTGCGTGGTCCCAAAGCTTGTCAGTGGTTTGTGGTAGCACCCAGTGTTTTATGGTTAAGGAAGAAAGGTTGGGGACGTGAGCAAACTCTAGGAGAGGCAACGCCTGAATTTCGCATTCATGTAAAGTCTCAAACAGGTGTTCCTGGTCTGCAGTCAACCCTAAAGTGCTGATTTGAATCCAGGTTTCTTCCATCATCCGTTTCAACACCAGCTGCAAGCTGCCAGAAGGGAAAAGAGGGAATGAAGACAACACACCCCCTTCTGGAGCCCCCTGACACAGTCTAGGTTTCTAAATGGAGAAATGTATGACTAAGGCCAACAAAGTTTCTTGCCCCCACCATGGTTCAGCTGTAAAGCAGAGATTATAAACGTAGAACAGTATATTGTGGTGACCCTTGGCCTCCACAAGGAACAGATGGGAAGTGGTGAGACAATAGCCACTAAAGACAATAGCCACTATTTTTTTTTTTAATTAAGGTCCCAGACAGACCAGGGATCTAACCCGTGCCACATCAGTGACAACGTTGGCCAGGTCCTTAACCTGCTGAGTCACCAGGGAACTCCCAGAATGTCCACTTGTTGGGTTTTTGTTTTTTTGTTTTTTTTGTCTTTTAGGGCCACAATGGCGGCATATGAAAATTCCCAGGTTAGAAGTCAAATCAGAGCTTCAGCTGCTGGCCACAGCCACAGCCACAGCAATGCCAGATCTGAGCCGTGTCTGCAAACTATGCCATAGCTCACAGCAATGCCAGATCCTTAACTCACTGAGCAAGGCCAGGGATTGAACCCAAGTCCTTGTGCATACTAGTTGGGTTCGTTTCTGCTGAGCCAGGATGGGAACTCCCATGGCCACTATTTTTAATGGTTGGTGTTTGCCTTCCCCCTCAAAAAGATTAGTTGAAGTTTTAACTGTACTACCTCAGAATGTAACCTGATGTGGGAATAGGGTCTTTACAGAGGTAATCAAGTTAAAATGAAGTCATCGGGGTGGGCCTTAATCCAATATGAGTGGTGTCCTTTTACAAAAGGGATATTTGGACACAAAAACAGACACATGCAGAGAGGAGACAATGCGAAGACGAACTCAGGATTGTAGTAATGCAGGTACAAGCCAAGGGACACCTGAGGCTGCCAGAAGCTAGAAAAGAAAGCTGCAGCAGTTCCTTCTCTCGTGCCTTTAGAGGGTTCGTGGCCCTGCTGACACCATGATTTCAGACTTGACCTACAGAACAGTGAGACAGTAAATTTATGTTGTTCTAAGGGAGACACTGTGGTACTTAATTATGGCAGCTCTGGAAAATGAATATGGTTGGCAATTACTCAGTATTTTAACACTGTTCAGGTAGCAATGGCTTGAATATAGCCTGTTTGCAACCTCTGCTGCAGGAGATGGTGTAGTCATCAATTGCTTCTCCCAAGTCCACAGAGGAGCAGGGCAGAGGGAGGGGCAGGGTCCTAGCCAATCCCAAAGAAGGTGACTGGGAATGGCTGCCTTTAGCAGCCTCCCACCCAGGCACAGAGGGAGCCTCCACCGGGAAACTCTGGTCTTGCCTCTTCCCACCAAGTCACCTCCCCTCTGGGTGTCTGTGGCTATATGACAGAACAAGAGCATCCCTCTCTCAGGCTTGGTCAGGGGTCAGAAAGGATCAAGCAGCATAGACAGATTGGAAAACCCCCCCCCCACTTCCAGCTGGGCGCTCCTGGGTTTCCTGGGGAGTAGCCCTACCGTCTCGAGTCCAGGAAGCTGGGAACATTCTAAGCACAAACTGAGCCCTGACACCAGTTGCAGCTTCCAGAGAAATGAGAATGATAATAAATAAGTGTAAAAAGAGTTAACAACACACCCTTTAAGCCAAGAAAAAAAAAATACATCAGGAGGGACAGTCAATTTTGTGGACTGAGAGGACGTGTGAGGGGCTGGGCCATAGGGCCGTGAGGGAGTGATGGGCGAGAGGGGTGAATGTCCCTCTTCCCAGCCCTGGGAGATGGGGAGGAACGGGATAGGCTGTGTAGCAGCCACAGGAGGCGTTTTCCCCACCCTGGCCGAAGCAGCTGCTCCTACTCTGCCCGGCCCTGCCCCTGCTTGGCGGCCATGCTGGTGACAGGCTCCTAGCGGGACAGTGGTGTCTGCTTCAGGGACATGAGCACCGAGCGCAGGCGGGACACGTCTTTGCATTGCTTGCTGCTCTTGGGGTTGAAGTCACACAGCTGGGCCACCTTCTCCCACTCTGTACCTGGGGTCTCCTCCTTGGATTCCTTCACAAAAGCCTCCTCGGATGCCCTGCAGGGGAAGACAGGACAGAGGTTTCGTAGCTGTCTGCCCTTCTCTCGAAGCAGTGATGCTCTGCTCCCACAGAGCAAGGCTGCCTTGCCCAGCCCACTCTGGGGTACTTTGTCCTCCCCAGCCCCGTGCCCTCTGACCTCAGGCCCCCAGGAACAGCCTTGGCAGCAGAGGAAGCCTAGTTTGGTCCTGCCTCAGGGCCTTTGCACTTATGGCCACCTCTTCCCCCAGAACTGCTCATGGCTTGTTGCCTCTTATCATTCAGGTCTGAGTGCAGGCCTTAACTCCTCAGAAAGGTTTTTCCTTGCCACCCTCGCTCAAGTAGCTTCCTACCTCTGCCCCATCACTCTCTGTTCATTACCTCTCCATCAGAAGTTCCCAAACTTGGAGTTCCCATCTTGGCTCAGTGGAAATGAACCCACCTAGTATCCATGAGGATGCACATTTGATCCCTGGCCTTGCTCAGCGGGTTAAGGATCCGGCATTGCTGTAAGCAGTGGTATAGGTCGCAGATGTGGCTCGGATCCCGTGTTGCTGCAGGGTAGGCCTGCAGCTGTAGTTCGGATTTGACCCCTAGCCTGGGAAATTCCACATGCCATGGGTTTGGCCCTTAAAAAAAAAAAAAAAAAAAAAGAGTTCCCAAACTGGGGATCCTGACACCTAAACGTCCTTGGAGGAACTAATGATGCAGTACCTCACCTATTTTCAACATTTCCAAAAACTGGGCAGAGATAACGACATTGAGTTAACCACCTAACTAACTGAAGTCTCTGGTTTGGTATTGCCTCAGGGTTCTGTAGACCCCATAAGTGTTTTCTGAAAAGGTTTGTGGTCAGATATGTATAGAAGAATGAAACAGGATCTTCCAAGGCAGACTTTCAAAGCCGTTGTGCTTACAGACATCAGGAACTTCCACGGTGGAGTGTGCGATGGACATAGAGTCTACCACATCCCAAGCATACTTGACTACAGAGCTCTTTTTAGCCCAGAATGACTGCTATCTCTATGGGAGCCTTTGCTTTTGGCTAGAATCAAATTAGGGTGAAAACTGGTGGTTTCTTCATCAGAAGTTCTGGCTGACAGTTATAGAAGTCACTGATTAAGGAACAATGAGGAAACAAAATATAGTTAATGTAGTTTAGAGGACAAAACCTAAACGTGGGAGTTGTTAAGACAACCAGGGCTTCTTGGGTGGGGAGGGCGGGGTCTGTGTCCTAGTTGGACAGCAAGTGTCCCTAAAGGCCCTTTCTCCTTGGAAGCGCCCCCTGCTCCTCAAGCAGGACCAGTTCTACCACAAGCCAGGCACTGGCTGAAGGCAGGGAGCTCTCCAGGTGATCCCTAAAGGATCAGGGATGAGCCAGCCTTGGATGGGTGATCCAGCCCCTCCCTAGTGATCCGGCTTCCCTGCCATGTGCTCACTTCCTAAACTGTACATTGAAGATCAGCGCCTCCACCTGGCTGATCTGTCTCACTGGTCTGAGAATGGAAGAGCATAGCAGGTGTGTGGAGCCCTGGGAAAATGTCAGGTGCTGTGCGGAGTTGGCCAGCTGGGGGGCTGAGAGGAGCCATCGTACGAGCGCCTTCTTCCGGATCAAGACACTCCCCTCCAACTTTGCTGTTCAGAGTGGGGGTCGTGGTCCAGCAGCAGCAGCAGCATGGAGCTTGTTTGAAATGCGGAATCATGGCCTCACCTCCATCCTCCTGAATCAGAATCTCCCTTTTGACAAGAGCCCCTGTGATTTGTAGGCACATGGAAGTCTGAGAAGTGCCGATCTAGATGCTTCCTCTCTTCAGGATTCCCTGAGGTGCTCTTTGGGCCATTTCTTCAGGGGTAACAGGAGCACTGAACCCCCTGTGATATTCCCCAGGGGTGATGCCCCTCTGCCATCCCCACTCTCCTGCCAACCTCCTATGGCTCCCTACTGCCTTCAGGATCAAGTCTGAGCTTTTCAACATTGCACAGCAGGCTTTTTGTAACTGGCTCCATACTGACCACCTCCCGCTCTATTCCCACCACCCCAGATACCACAGGCAGCCAGACATTTCCCATCTCCTTGCCTTGGCCCCAGCAGGTTTTCCCACCTAGGATGCCCTCCTCACCCTGCCCACCCAGCACACTCCTTCCCACACTTTTAGGACAGCTGAAGTTTCCACATCTCTGAAGCCTGCCCTGGCTCCCCCAGCAGAGGGTGGCTCCCAGAGCCTGGCATGTCCTTGCATGTGGCTCTTATCACAACAGGTTCCCCCCAACTTGAGGGGACAGACCCTTGTGTGTCTTATTCCTGTTTGACCAGAGACTGGCAGAGGGTAAGCCTAGACAGATGGGAGAGTGGACGGAAGGGAGGGGCGGAAGAGGGGCGGAAGGCTGTTACTCTGATATGTCCCATGTTCGGTGAGGAAAGGGTTAGCCCAGACGGCGTCAGAGGCTGCCAAGGGCGTACCCAGGATGAGGAACAGCAAATATTTGGCACATACGCACGTGGCAGTCATCACATGTTCATCACTGCATTCTTTTTCCCCAATTCACCCTCCAGGCTGTCACTACCAACCAGCTGGGGTGGCATGAGAGGAAGTCTCTACATCTCAAGTCTGGATTAGTTACAGAAATGATTAGACCCCCAAACCAGGAACACATGAGAGGGGCCCATGGTGGTCTGGGGAGGAGCTCAAGGTCAAATTCAGGCTGAAGCTCTAAGCAGTACACTTGGGGGCAGGAGGAGGGGATGGCTGTGCATTCTTTATACCTCTGGCACCTGCACTCAATGTTTGCTTGCTTGCTTGCTTTTTCTACAACTGTGGCATATGAAGGTTCCCAGGCTAGGGGTAAAATTGGAGCTGCAGCTGCCAGCCTACACCACAGCCACAGCAATGCCAGATTCTTAACCCACTGGCGAGGCTAGGGATCAAACCAGCATCCTCGTGGATGCTAGTTGGGTTCATAACCTGCTGAGCCACAACGGGAGCTCCCTCAATGTTTGTCTTATTCAGTGGAAGACTCACCCACCTCCCACCCGAGAGGCATCTCAGAGGAAGGGAGGTGGCCTGCTTCGCCCTTCGCCTCTCTCACCTGGAGATCTTTTCTTTCTTCTGCCTGGACTTAGCAAAGCTGTCTCCAGGCAGAGTAGAGGCTCAATAAACATTTGCTGGAGGGATGGAGGTGAAGATTGGTGCCTGTACCCGCCTTGCGGGCTCACCGCCTGCTCTGATCATTGCCCCAGGCCCAGCCACACTCATTTATACCCCACAAGCGGGAGACTCAAGAAACTGCTCCGGCCACACACAGGGGCCCTTGCAGAGGAGCAGAGGAGACACGTACACGTAGCCGATGATATCAGCATCTGGCTGCTGGTAGAATGCTTTGTCAGCGATCCTTAGGGGAAAGGGGTTAGGTGGGGGGAAGACGGGATGGCAAGACAGACAGGCAGAGGGTTAAAGAGAAAGAGAGACAGCGTTAGTACCTCCATTGGAGACGAGTTAGGAAGCTCAGTTCTAGAAGGCTTGGCAACTACCCGCAGCCCAGAGAAGAGAACAGGGATCCTCCACCCACCCGAGTGGGTGGTCTTTTCTAAAACTCAGCCCTGATCATGTTATTCCTCCTGTTTACAAACCATCGGTGGCTCCCCAACTGTGTCTGCCCAACCCTGGCATTAGAGGCCCTGCATGTGTGAGCCCTCATTCCCGCCCTCTTTCCCCCCACTCCCTGGTGCCCGAGCACAATGTCCCTTTCTTTCATACCATGCTGTTCTCTGGTCTAGAATACCCTTCCCAACCCCCATCTTCTTTCTCCTGGTGAACTCCTAAGCATCCTTCAAAGCCCAGGTCTCCAGAGAAAGAAGTCCCCCCAACCTTGCTTCCATAGCCCTCCTCCAGAGGGCTCTACTACTGAGTTCAGCTCTACATGTGTGTTTCTCTTCCCTGAGCTATGTGAGGACACAGACTGGATCCTTTTCATCTCTGTCTCCCCACTGCCTAGCCCAGAGCCTCACACACAGCAGCTCCTTGAACAGAAGTTGGTGGCTTCCCAGAGCCAGCCTTTCCCTTCCTGGTGGGCCTGGTACCTTGAAGAACACAAAGGCAAGGGCTGCTGGGCAGTGTCCAGTCTGAATCCATTTCTGCAAAGGTGTCCCTGGGTGGGCATCTCCTGTCTTTCCTGCCCATCATCTGTCCCTCTTCTTCCAGGAAGGGCATCCCAATTGTCTGTTGAAGCATCAGCTGCCCCCACTCAGTCCCTGTGGTTTGGGTGGGACGGGACCCCAAGCACCACCCAAGGAATGGGACTATTGCCCAGGCTGCGTCCATCAGAGGGGAGTCCCTCCCCCGAGACCATCGCTGGGACCGGGATGGGCACGTGACCCACACCAGACCAATGACGGTCAGCCCAAGGACTTCGGCAGGAGCTATGGGAGCAAGAGGTTTATTTTTGCTGAAGTTGCCAAGGAAATAGAGCAGAAGCCTGGAGCTGCTGGTGGCCAGCTTTGCCCCCATCCCAGGTGTGCGTGCCTGAGAGAGAGGGCAACGCAGAGGAAAGCGGAGCTGAGAGACAGTAAGAGTAAGCGCTGATGGACTTTGTTGCCGCCCGTGAGCCCACCATGCCTGCATCCCCACCCCTGGCCTTTCCAGTTATATAGGCCACTAATTCTGCCTTTTATTCCTTAGCTGCTCTGGGTCAAAGCATTGTCATTTCTATAAGCAATAAAATCCTGCACACAGCTTGGCTCTTCCCTCCCAGCCAGGCTTGTGTTCCTGTGATGCTGACCGTGGCCACAGGTAGCCTAGGTCAAGCTGTTGGCCACTGGGCTCCAGGGCAGCTTGGCTCATGTTCCAGTGGGTCCTGGGACCTCATCTGCTGACTGACAGACTCGATCTTCTCTGTCATGATCAGGAGGTAAGATTCAGGGCTCTGACCTCTGTGCGTGGCTGAGGGAATAGCTCTGGGGGGTTCAGCTTCTCCTTCCTCCGAGCTCTCGCTGCCAAATCACCATCCTCAGTAGTCCCCACACCACAGGTCCTCTCCCTGTCCCCACAGCCCCCTCATGTCCCCATAGGTCCTCTCACTGTCCCCCTCAGCCCCCTTGTGTCCTCATAGGTCCTCTCATGTTCCCATGGTTCCTCTTGCTGTCCCCCCAGCCCTCTCACAGTCCCCAGAGCCCCCTCACATCCTCTCACCGGTTATTGATCTTGTTCTTCTCAACTTGCTCACTCTGGCGCTGGTTCCATTCCTCCAAGTCCTTCTTGGCCTTCTCCCGCCACTCTTGTTCCGTCACTTTGGAGGCAGCATCTGTGACCCCAACAGGTGAATGAGCAGCAGTTTTCCAGCAGGACATGAGGACACAGCTGTCCTGGCAGCTTCTCCCCTCCATCCCTGGCGGGAGTCCCAGGGCCCATCCTCAGCCAAGTCCCCACCCCAACAGCCAACCCAGTGGGGGACCCAGGGTCAGGGGCACCCCAGCCCAGCTCCCAGCCCCTGCCCGGCCCTCACCCAGCTCTTGCAGCCGTTTCCGCTGCTCCTCTCTCCACTTGCGGATGCTCTCGGGTTCCTGAGTCAGTCTGTCCGCCTGGGCAATGGCAGCATAGCCATCAGCTGGACCGTTAGCATCCTAGGATGCAAACACAGGGCGGTGTACCCAGCCTGTCCACCTGCCCAGCTGTCTGTGGCGCCCACATACCAGGACATCCCTCACATCTCAAACCACCTCGCACCCACTGTCTCCTGCGACTGTACCCTGCCTCTGCACTTGCTGTGTCTTCTGCCAGCAACTCTTCCCCCTGTGTGACCCTGAGCAAGTCACTCAACCTCTCTGTGCCTCATTTTCCTCCTCATAAAATGGGCTACAAAACAGTGCTCACCCCATCAGGTTAAGATGAGGATGAAATGAGTTCAAAAGTGTAAAGAATTTCAAACGCTTCTTGGCACATGGGGAGTCCCCTGTGTTTCTATCGTTAAAGTCCCTCTCTGTTAGTTTTATTTGCCCAATAACCCACAGTCCCAAATGGCCTCACTTTATCATAATGCTTACTTGTCCATTGCCTGTCTCCTCTATCAGAACATCACCCTTGTGTCAGCATATCTTGCCTGTTCTGTTCACTGTCTGTCCCCAGCACCCAGCACCCAGCACAGTGCCTAGCACATAGCAGGTATTCAATAATTGTTTTTGGTTTTTGTTTTTTTAGAGCCACACTCGTGGCATATGGAAGTTCCCAGGCTACGAATTGAGTAGGAGCTGTAGCTGGCAACCACAGCCACAGCAACACAGGATCCAAGCCACGTCTGTGACCTATACCACAACTCATGGCAACACCAGGTCCCCAACCCACTGACTGAGGCCAGGGATCGAATCTGAATCCTCATGGATTCTAGTCGGGTTCATTACTGCTGAGCCACAACAGGAACTCCCTTCAGTAACTGCTTACTGAGTAAACAAGCAGCCCTGCAGTAGACAGCCACAGCTAAAGTTATGCAGTGATGAGAAACTCAGACTCTGGAGTTCTCACTGTGGCTCATCCGGTTAAGGACGCAGGGTTATCTCCATGAGGATGCAGGTTCGATCCCTGGCCTTGCTCTGTGGATTAAGGATCTGACGTTGCTATGAGCTGTGAGCACGCAGATGGAACTTCAGGGCTACATCTCCAGCTGTCTTGGAGGAGAGGGAAGGGCAGGCCTCTGGCAGGGGGGTGCAGCTTGGCTCCTTGGATCAGGCCCACCCTTGGATGTGGCAGTTCGGGTGCTGCCCTTATTTCTCTTTCTTACACAATATTACACTTCACTTGAGAGAGTCTCTTAAGACATCTCAAGGGGACTTTCCAGGGTCCTAATCTGGACAACACAAGTTGACCACTGATGTTGGACTGAATGGATGAACAGATGTTGAGGCTCAGGGACAGGAATCAACAAGACAGTCGGTTGTCTGGGAGCCTGGCAGAGGGAGTCCCTTACAAACGAGGACTATGGCTAGGGCACATGCATAACATAGGTCAGGAAAAGAGGAGGGACCAGGGAGGGCATGACCTTTCTAGCCTGGAAGCAGAGTAGGCTGGGAAGATGTAGGGAAAGGGCATTGTAGACCAAGGGCCAGCAATATAAGGACCACGTGAGGCCAGTGCCTTTGGGAAAATCTGAGTACAGAGATGCCAGCAGGTGCGGAGGAGATGGGGTGGGACAGGTGCACTGAAGAGGGTCCTCTGGGCAGAAGTCATCCTGCAATATCCTTCAGCGTCCACCATCTCCATCAAGACCATCCTAAATTGTAGTTCCCATTGTGGCTCAGTGGGTTAAGAACCCGACTATCATCCATGAGGATGTGGGTTTGATCCCTGGCCCCGCTCAGTGGGTTAAGGATCCAGTGTTGCCACAAGATGCAGCTTGGATCCCGCATTGCTGTGGCTGTGGCGTAGGCCAGCAGCTGCAGCTCTAATTGAACCCCTAGCCCGGGAACTTCCATGAGCCGCACCCATGGCCCTAAAAAAAAAAAAAAAAAAAAAACCTGCCCTACATTAAGACTCACAGGTTAGGAGTTCCAGTTGTGTCACAGTGGAAACAAACCTAACTAGTATACATGAGGACACGGGTTTTTTCTTGCTCAGTGGGTTAAGGATCCCATGTTGTGTGAGTTGTGGTATAGGTTGCAGACACGACTTGGATCTGGCATGGCTGTGGCTGTGGCAGCTACAGCTCCGATTCAACCCGTAGCCTGGGAACGTCCATATGTTGCAGGTACAGCCCTAAAAAAACAAAAAACAAAAAACTCACTGGTTATAATGCTTTAAAACTTGCAGAGAACTTGCAATTAAACAGTTCTCTTTGGTCTTTACAACCCTACATGATGGGGTTTATTTTTGCTTTACCAGGTAGCAAAAGTCTAGCTCCAAAGTCCTAAGGTCACCCAGCCAGGAACCAGCAGAGCCAGAATTCAAACTTGAATTCCTGGGTGTAAGCATACTGGCCACATGTAGTCAATAGGGACCAAAGTCACTTCTGTGTTATGTGATTTTTTTTCCCTGATAAGTCCCCCTTTCCAAGATTAGAGACGGTACCCCGTCTTCCCACCACCCCATTCCCCATCTCTCTCTCATACCCACGCACGTTCCCCCTTTGGCTCACTTAGTGGCTACCACAAAGGTTTATAAGAAGCCTCTAGAGCTGCAGAGCACTTTTCTAACGGACCAGTGAAAACCTCTAATCCCCATTTTACAAATGAGAAATCCAGCTCAGGGCAGTGACTAGAGCAAAGTGGTCCATCTGGGAAAAGCCAGAAATGAGGCCCAGGTTGTTCGACTCCATCCAAACTCATCTGCCACAGCCCACCTCAGCGCGCCAGTCTGGGTGTAGGAGCAGCCTTGAGAAACCGTTCGGACCCCCGGTACTTGGCCAAGCCCCTGGGAACAGCCACCCTGCACATCCAGCGGCACTGCTCAGTGTGGTCTAAGCACATTGTGCCCAGAAGTGGCCATGCCCCAGGCCCTGGGTGCAAAGACTGGCCAAGCTGGGCTTGCCTCTTACTTCACTGGCCCACGAGCCACACAGCCCACTGATGTGCTCCAGATGGGAGCTGTGCCTGTCCCCAGCCCCACCCAGCCAGCCAGGTCCCTCCCGCCTGCAGGCACACCTGCCCTGCACCTGGAGTCTCTTTGGGCTCTCCCTGCACACACTTCTCTGCAGCAGGCACCAGGCTCCAGGCAAGCCCTGGACTGTCTTCCCCTCTGTGCCTTTGCACATGCTGTCCTCTCAGCCAGGACCACCCACATCCCCCTGGGCAGCTGGAAACCCACTTCTAGTCCCCATTCCTATTGCACTCTTTTGATTTCAATGCATCATTTGCTGCCTGTGCCCAGTTCAAGTCCCAGCTCTTCCTGGCAGTATAACCAGAGCTATTAAATCTCCCTGTGCATTCTCCTCCTCATCTATAAAATGGGGATATTGACAGAACCTACATTGTAGGGGTGCTGGGAGGATGAAATGAGTTAATCCATGTAAAGTTTTTGAGTTGTACCTGATACATAGTAAGAAACCACATTCCTGGCTTTTGATACCAGCCCCATACCTGAGCCCTTGACATCTTGCGCTACCACCATGACTATCTGGTCTCCAACTTCTATCAGAAGTGAGTTGTTTTACATGCACCCCTATATGTTCATAGCAGCACTATTCACAATAGCCAAGACGTGGAAACAACCTAGGTGTCCATGGACAGAGGAATGGATCAAGAAGGTGTGGTACACATATATAATGGAATACTACTCAGCCATGAAAAAGAATGGAATAATGCCATTTGTAGCAGCAAGGGTGGACCTAGAGATGATCATACTGCAAATTAAGTCAGAAAAAGAAAGGTAAATATCATATGATATCACTTATATGTGAACTCTAAAATATGGCACAAATGAACTTTTAGGAAACAGAAACAGACTCAGAGACAGAGAACAGACTTCTGGCTGCCTAGGAGAGGGGTGAGGGTAGGGGCGGGGTGGAAGAGGGAAGGATTGGGAGTTTGGGGTTAGCAGATGCAAGCTATTACTTATAGGCTGGAGAAACAACAAGGTCCTAGTGTGTAACACAGGGAACTACATTTGATATTCTGTGATTAAACCCCAATGAAAAAGAATATTTTAAAAAAGAATAGATATCCATGTATAACAAAGAAAAAACAAGTGAGCTCTTGGAGGACAAATGCACATTGGATTTGCCTCTACCTCCACCGCCCTGAGCACAGTGTGTTCGCACCCAGAGAGAATGAGCTGACTGAAGGGAGGAATGAGGAGCTGCCTGCAAAGCAACGTGGAGGGCGCAGGAACAGCCTGGGACACAGCATAGCAGGCCCTGGTCTTTAAGTCCCCTCCTGCCTCTCACTGGATGTACGACCTTTGAGAAGTCCCTGTGTCCCTGTGAGCCAGCCTGCGCAGCCACATCGCCACAACCAGCAAAAACACAGGGGTGCTGCCCGAAGACAAGGTCCTG
This sequence comes from Phacochoerus africanus, assembly GCF_016906955.1. NCBI lineage: Eukaryota > Metazoa > Chordata > Mammalia > Artiodactyla > Suidae > Phacochoerus > Phacochoerus africanus. The sequence goes on along the minus strand of NC_062547.1, from coordinate 81,580,225 downwards.
AGAAGCTATTAGCTGGCTCCTCTTCTCCGGCTGCTCTGGACTTACTTTCCTCCTCTGCCCCTGCTGGTGAACAATGAGCATGAGTGGGCCACAGCAGGGTTCCTCTTTAATAATGGTCCCAGTGAGGAAATCGGGTCAGCTGCCAGGAGGGCTCACCAGGGGCTTCAGGAGTGCTCGGAGTCCCTCCCCAGCTGAGAGGGAAGGAATCGGGAATGGCTGGGACCACGAGGCAGGTGGCTGCAGTCAGGGCCAGGCTTGTCTCAGCCCAGCTCTGCAGCACCCCTCTCCTGAGGGACCCCACTGCAGGACACTGGACATCACCACAAGGCCCTCTGTGGGCCAGGCTGGCCAAGCATGTGCTGTGACTCCAGGGACAGCCAGGAGCATGAGGCCTGTCTGATCTCTGGGATTAACCAGCTAGAGCTAAGCTGAGCTGAGCTGAGCTGTTGATTCCTCTAAGTAGCTCAGGGGGGATAATGGGAGTGGGTGGGGGAAGGGAGAGAGCATGAGAAGGAGGAGGGAGACCTATAGGGACTTTCTCTCCCTGTCCCTCCCAGGGTCAGAAAGAGCATAGGTGCCAGCAGGCTTATCCTTGGGCCTTGCAGGGAGCAGGTGTGTAGCTAGACTCCCTAGCAGCCCATAGGCTGCCAGAAGTGATTAAGAAAGGGAGCAGCAGAGTTCCCATTGTGGCTCAGTGGAAAAGATCCCGACTAATATCCATGAAGATGCGGGTTCTATCCCTGGTCCCCTCAGTGTTAGGGATCCTGCCTTGACACAAGCTGCAGCTCCGATTCAACCCTTAGCCTGGGAACTTCCATATGCCACAAGTGCAGCCCTAAAGAAAGCGGAAGGAAGGAAGAAAAGAAAGAAAGAAAGAAAGAAAGAAAGAAAGAAAGAAAGAAAGAAAGAAAGAAAGAAAGAAAGAAAGAAAGGAAGGAAGGAAGGAAGGAAGGAAGGAAGGAAGGAAGGAAGGAAGGAAGGAAGGAAGAAAGGAAGAAAGAAAGGAAGAAAGGAAACAGGAAAGTTCTACCCAGTACCCTTGGAAAAGGTGAGGGTGGGGGCAGCAGTACAAGCAAGGCTCCTCCTCCTCCCCCCCACCCCCAGCACCAGCCAGACTCAGTTCTATGCTCCATCCTAAGGAAAGTCTGCAGGTGCTTCCCATCCTCCACCCGGCCTCTGTGGCCTGTCCGGTCCAGCAACAAGGGGGTGGTACAGAGGGCACCTGATCAGAGGCAGGAGATCTAGATGAACCGGAACTTAGCCTTCTGAATGCCTTGCCTCATCTGTGACACCTCCCCTGCCTGTGAGGATGCTAGGGTGGCACCTCCACGAAATGATTTATAGCTAAACAGACCTGGGGTTATTCTTGGCAGCGGTGAGAATAAGAGATGGGGGAGGAGGCCCAGGGTTCCTCAGAGCCACTAAATACAAAGGGAGGCTGGGGCCAGGGAGGGAGAAGCCCTCAACATCCTAATGTATAGAGAGGGAGAATCATCCTGCTCATGGTGGTAACTTGGTCTTCGGTGGTTTCAAGTGTATCTCCAGGGCCACTTTGGGATGCAGACCTTTTGGGTCAAAGCAAGTCCTTTCAAGCCTGCATCTCAATGCTCTGCCAAACTGCACGGGTGTCTTTGGTGCTCTTAGGCCCAAGGAGACACAGAGCTCTTCAAGTCCTAGAGACTGACTTTTTAGCTTGCTGGTAGTTGAGTAATTTTCCAGAAATGGGACTTGGCCCGTTGCCCTGTGTAAGGTACCTGCCCATCCCTCTTACATAAGAAAGTATTGTTTGTTCTCACTGAGGATTTAGGAGGCCAGCTCCTCAATGAGGCTGAGCTCAGGAAATCCTGAAGCTGCAGCCCCAGCCATCAAGGGTCTTCGACCCAGTCTAGTGGGAACTAAGGCTTGTCCAATGAAGGTTTGGCCCCACTCAGGCACCTTTGGGTGGGGAGGTGAAGACTGTTGCATCTGTAGGACCCTGGGATGCTGCTTGTGGTCCAAGTTCTTTAAGTACTTTTAAAACCATTTGTGTATGTATAAGGTGAGGGGGTTAGGTAAGGGCAGAGAGAAACAATCTTTAACCAGAAATATCTTTACTAGCTGTTTTTTAGGGTGCATGTGTTATAGGATCACTACAAAGAATTTTAAGACAATCCAATGAAAGTAAAAGCCCTTTTCTTATTCCCCCCTTCTCCCCCAACCTCAGGGCTAATCACTGCTAACAACTGGTACACATCCTTTCAGATCTTTCATGCAAACGAATTTATAAAATTAAAAAAAAAAACAAAAACCAGGACCGTACTCTGCATAGTATCCTGCAAGCTGCTTTTCCATTTACTATATTATGGGCATCTTTTCTTATCAATACAGAAAGCTCTGATGGCTCTTTTTAAACGACAGCATGGTTTTCCAGTTGACCTACCCGGGTCCCTGTTGCTAAGCACTTAGGTTGTTTCCAGTTTGTCTGTGATTATAAATAATCCTGCAAAGGATCTGAGTGTTCTTGTCCAGTTATTTCCTTAGGGAAAATCCTGAGACGTGGAATCTCTGGATCCAAGGCCCGCCCAGTTAAAATGCTCGACTTGGTGGATGTGGGCCGTGGGTTCTGCCTCCCATCAGTGGCACATATGTGTGCAGGGCCCTGTGTTTCCTTTAGTCCATGCCACTGAGGGCCACTTTCTCTCTCTCTCTCTGGAAGCTGGACACCACCATGGGCAACCTGAGGCCACAGCCCATGGATCCCCCGTCTCTAACGGTCCTTATTCTTCATCCCCTTTTCCTACATAATTGAAAAAACATGTCAAAATCTTTCCAGTGTTCCCATCCCAATGAACAGAACTTAAAGCCCTAATCCTACTCAGGATGAGGGTCATAACTTACTGAGACCCAAGCTGTCCATCCTTCCCCCTGCTGGGACAGAATCCTTTTTTCTTTCTTAGCCATACCCACAGCATATGGAAGTTCCCCAGGGCCAGGGATTGACCCCTTGCCATGGCAGCAACCTGAGCTGCTGCAGCGACAATGCCAGATCCTTAACCTGCTGCTATCCCTAGGACAGACTCTTACTTACCTGAAACACATCTCCATTGACTGTGGTCCCCATGTCCTCAGGACCTGCTAGAAAGAGAACAAGGACACAGCATCACTCATTTGTTCACCTGACAGCAAGCAGGAAATGGTCCTACATTAGCGCCCGAGCCAACCTCTGTGTATGCCCACGTCTGTACTGACCCCACAGACACAGACAAAATGGATAAATAAATAACCTGGGCTCCATCCCTGACTCCACAAAACCTCCTCAAAGCCATTATCACATCAGATTTTCACCACAGCCTCTGCTGAAGTTGCTATCAACCCATTTTACAGATTCTCAAACTGAGGCTCAGAGAGGCTAGGCGGTTGCCCAAGGTCACCCAGCCAGTAATTGCTCCTCACCTACCTGCAGTGAATTTCCCCCACAGCCACAGCTGGGAATGACCCAACTATCTGTGGAGCCTGTGCCGAGGGAGCAGGCAGAGGTGCTGGAGGCTGAGGGCGGGGTCCGAGAGGTCTAAGGCAGAGAGCCCTGCGCGTCTCGGCCTGCACCTGCATGCCCTGAGCAACTGCTCCACCTGGGAACCGCAGCCCCCACCAGGCAGCACCTGGCCTACTTTTCCTCCTCCTGCCCCTCCCAGAAGGATTTTATTTTGCCCTCAACAATGACTCCTACCAGTCCCTTTCCCTGACATCAATAGACTAATAAGTCACAAATTCCTATGGCTTCTGCTGCAACAGGGTCCCTCAAAGTTGCCCTTTACCCTCTGCCCTCTGTCCCCTGCCTGGCCCACCTGTACAACTACTTTGTCCTGCAGGTGGCGAGCACCTGGAGGGGCACACCTGTGTCCATTATCCTCACCACTGGCGCCCCATGGCCCCGCCCAGTACCTGCGATTTAGGAAGCACTCAGAAACAGTTTGCTGAATAAACACATGAATCAATGCATTAAAAAAAGAAGGAATAGGAGTTCCCGTCGTGGCGCAGTGGTTAACGAAACCGACTAGGAACCATGAGGTTGCAGGTTCAATCCCTGGCCTTGCTCAGTGGGTTGAGGATCCTGCGTTGCCATGAGCTGTGGTGTGAGTTGCAGACGCGGCTCGGATCCCGAGTTGCTGTGGCTCTAGTGTAGGCCGGTGGCTGCAGCTCCGATTAGACCCCTAGCCTGGGAACCTCCATATGCTGTGGGAACGGCCCTAGAAAAGGCAAAAAGACAAAAAAAAAAAAAGGAATAACTGTCCACTCATAGGCATCCCTGCCTCCATCTTCACCCTCTCCCAAACTTCTTTCAAGCCAATCTCCAGGGCTGATGTTTTGAAAAGCATACACTTACCTATGTCACTCCTCTAATTGAAAATATAAGGCACAGGAGTTCCCGTTGTGGGTCAGTGGGTTACGACCTTGACTAGTATCCATGAGGACACGGGTTCGATCCCTATCCTCACTCAGTGGGTTAAGGATCTGGCATTGCTGTGAGCTGTGGTGTAGGTTGCAGACGTGGCTTGGATCCTGCATTGCTGTGGCTGTGGCGTAGGCCTGCAGTTGCAGCTCTGATTCGACCCCTAGCCTGGGAAGTTCCATATGTCATGGGTACAGCCCTTAAAATATATATATATATTTTTTAATATATATGTTATATATATAAATGTTTTATATATATATATAACATAAACATTTATATATATAACATATATAACATTTATATAGCATATATATAACATTTTATATGTGTTATATATATATATATGTTTATATATATATTATATATATAAAACATAAACCAAAAAGAAACCCACTTCCCATGGCCCAACAGTGGCCTATAGGGCCTGCTCCTTCCTTGGGGACTCCCCTCTACCTGGAAAGCTCTTCCGCCCATTTCTACATGGGCTGCTCCCTCACTCCCTTTAGCCTCTGCTCAAACATCGCCTTACTAGAGGCCTTCTTGCCCACCCCCGACATTCATCCTCCAGCACCCCTACCTCCTCCCCTGGGCAGTATTTTCTCTAGAGCACCTACCACAGCCTGATATGTTTATTTCTGTATGTGCTTATTATCTGTTTTCCACACTTGAATGTACCCTCCATGAGGACAGGGACTTGTTTTGTCTGCTGCCAGGGTCCAGCATCTAGAACAGTGCCTAGCACACAATAGGGGCTCAATAAATATTTGTTGAATGAGTACACTGAACCTGGGACCGCAGGCCGTGGAGCTCTTTACAATCGGGCCCCGCCCAGTTTACCTGCCTTCCTTCCCACCAGCCCCTCCCACAAACCCTATTCTGGTTTCCTCCTTCCCCAAACACACCCCATGCCTTCACTCACGATCCCTATCCTCTTTCTCTTTCTTTTTTTTTCTTTGCTTTTTCAGGGCGCACCCGAGGCTCATAGAAGTTCCTAGGCTAGGAGTTCAATCAGAGCTGTAGCTGCTGGCCTACACCACAGCCAGAGCAATGCAGGATCAGAGCCCCATCTGTGACCTACATCACAGCTCATGGCAACGCCAGATCCTGAGCAGGGCCAGGGATCGAACCCGCATCCACATGGATACTAGTCAGGTTGGTTGCCACTGAGCCACCACGAGAACGCCCAGGAATGCTCTTTTGGATCCAGTTCACAAGTCACATCCTCCAGGAAGTCCTCCACTACTTCCCTGGGCACTGATGGAAGGTCTCACCTCTGGGGTATCCCAGAATATTGTACAGCAACCCCCACCCTCTTATGCAATTACTGTGACCTCCCAGGGGTCATGCCCTCCCTTATCGGGCTCTGTACCTGTTTCCACTCCTAACAGTGAGCATTAAGTGTTGGCTACACAGAAGCTGAATTGCTCTCTGGGGGCGCACTGTTATCTGCAAGACCTGAGGACTCTCAGAAACTGCAATGTGTCTTAGCCAAGAACCACAGGAGGCTACAGAGGATCACCACAGATGGACAAGTACACTTGACCGATCAGATAGAGTCATGAGCATCAGGGCTTTCAGCTTGGGGAAGAGAGGGATATGCAATCCCATGGAAGTCATCCCCAGCTGCTATAAATTAGAATCAACTCTGTTTTCAGAATCGGTGGATAGATTTTTGACCCAGCCTGTCAGCCATCCTCCCTACTCATTCAAATAGGGTTTGAATGAGTAGGGAGGCCTAGTCCCTAAATCTGTGGCATCTTTTGCAAAGGGGCTTCTCCTGGTACATCTCTCCCACCGGGTCTTATGTTACCAGGGTCCACTCACCAAGATGCTGGTCTTGTGAGCTTGGAGTTTCCGGAGCAGAAGCTGGGCTACCGCTCTCCACCCTGACCAGTCCCAGTCTCAGGCCCCTTGTTCACAGGAGCTGCCAGCTGCTGACCTTGGCCTCCAGAAAATCTCTGTGCCCCAGTCTCTCAGCCCCATGGCATTCCTCTGGAAATGAGGCTTCAGCCTCTTTGGGAATCGGCACACACCCACACACGGAATTATGAGTCTGTTCCCACCCTGCTTTCTGACATGTTGAGAACCGTGTGTCCACAGTCCAAAGCCAGCAGAGCAGGAGTGCAGACACAAGTCCCGGGGATAAACCGAGTGTTGCTTGTCTCAGATCCCTGACCTCTTTCAGAACAGGGACAGACAGGGTCCAGAACATTCCTGGGAGCTTACTGAGGCCCATCAGGGGAAATGGGCTTGCCGGGAAATGACTGGGCAAGTCAAGGGCAGAGCCAGGGCTGGCTCATAGAAATCTGGGTGTGAAAATGTAAACCTCCTGGGCCCTTCCCAAGGCTGATGAATGGAAACACAGTATCCATTGCTCAGGCTGGCCACAGTTCCAGCCCCAGAAGACTCAAAGGAGCTCAGGCTCAGGTCTACACCAAACACCATTCCCCCAGGGATAGCTGGGGGCCCAACGTCAGGGCACTCAGCGCAGGGGCGTCATTTCCGAGATGAGACTCAGAAGTGATGAGTGGTGCTGGCTGCTGAAGTCAGCTTCCGCCCCAGCTCCCAGCAGCCTGAGGCACATTTTCTGCATCTCAGCCAGGCCTCTGGCACTCAGCATGGGTCTGGGGGGATAACTTGCTCAGTAGCATCTAGGCTTAGGGGATCAGATCAATTCCATCCTGCCTACCCATCTATTGAGCTGCCATCCCATAACACCTCCCCTGTCGCTGGGCGCTGCTCAGCAGAGCAGCTGGACCTTTGCAGTTTTCAGTGGTCGTGCATCTGGGAGACCCAGAGAGGGCGGTGTCCCTGCTTCTCCCCCTGCCACCAGGCCTGGGGCCAATCTGTGCACCACTATCCCTGCCAGAAAGGGAACTTATCCAGGCTGTAAACCTTGGAACCCCACTTTCCTGGGAGAGGTCCCAGCCTGCTTAACGCCCAGCTGCCTCCGGCTGCCTTCCACCTGACTTCTACCTTCTTCTCTCTTGGGTGGTTCTAACATGGGCTCTCCCAGCAAGGCCTCGCCCAGGCCAACCAGAGTGGGGAAGCTGGTGGTCTCAAGGGGGAGGTGTGGACCAGTGAATACCGGTGTATGAACGTCGGCCCGCATTTCCTAGAAATTCCCTGGGATGTATAAGGGTCTATACTGAGATATTAGGAGTTGCTGTTTCTCCAGATGACCCCCACAGCTGACCTGTTTGAGTAGCAAAAGACTCCCCCTCCCTACCTTCATATCCTATCACCTCCCAGGGTGACTGTCATAGCATTTGAAAGAGCATGGAGCCCAGAGTTGGGAGGCCCAGATCTGTCACTCATGGCTGTGCGACTTTGTGAAAGATACTCAGATCTCTGGGCCTCTGGTTTCTTATATGTTCAAAAAGACTTGTTAGGTTTTTTGTGCCAAGGAAATACAGAGATGCTCCCAGTTCCTCTAGCCCCAGGAACTATCTTATTCATATCTGCATCCCCACTGGGTCTGGCCAATAGTAGGTGCTCAGTAAATGTTGAATGAATGCAAACATGACTTTCTTGTAAGCAGTTTTTAAAAACAGATGAGCTACCATTTATTCCAACAGGCTGATAAACCCCCACTAAAATGACAACATTAAGAGGAAGCAAAGACTGTTTGGGATTCACCCATGAAGGTGATGTCTACTTTTTTACTAAACACTTCAAGAAATTGTTCTTTCAAGCAGAACCAGAGCAGGGATATTGTTGATGAACATGCTAGTGCAAAGATCAGGCTCCAAACCCTGAGTCTGAAGCTATCCACAATAGCCCTGGGCCACCTTTGGACAACCACTAAGTTACAAACCCCAGGAGGACAGGACCAGATTTGACTGAAGCCCCCCCACACCCCCACCTCCCTGCCCCCATGCTGGGGTCTAATCCAGAGCCAGGCATCTGGAAAACAATGTGGTCAGGTGGGAAGGGCTTAGAGTCTGAAAGAAATAGATTTAGAGTCCTTTCTCTGCCACTTACTAGTTGTTTCAGTAGTGTACCTTTTGAGCCTCAGTTTTGCCATCTCTGAGATGGGTTTAAGAATGTACATGAAATGATTAAATCTAAGTCAAATGCCAAGATCAATGGCTGCAGGATGGCAGGTGGTCCCCAGGGAAGGTTTGTGAGTTCTCACCCAGTGCCCCTGCTCTCCCAGCCGTAGGAAGGAGCTAAGGCCGAGGGGCAGGGAGGTCTTGGGTTCTGCCCACAACTGCAGGGCTCAGCCTGGGCCAGCAAGCCTCCTGGGAAGCTCAGGAGAGAGTCTCAGGGCTGGGCAGTGTTGGATTCCAGAGCTGGGCAGTAGCAGAGTTGGCTTAGGGATGAAATGTCACGCCGAATTTCTATCCTGGGAGCCACCAGATCCACAGCTCCAGGGGGGCCCTCAGATGGGGGAATCTCCACAAGACTCCCCTCCCCCATTTCTTCCAGGTCCACTCAGGTACACACAGTCCCAGGCCTGCTCCCGGCTGGCCATAGCAGGCCCTCTTCACTCGACCGCAGGGCCCCGAGACCGGTACCCCGGGTGCGAGCTGCAGCCCCCCCCCCCCCCGCCCGCCCCGGTCCCCAGGCTACCGCGCTGACTCACCCCCACTCGCTGGTCCCGGCTGCGCGAGGGCCGCCTGGCTGCCGGCAGGTGCCCCGAAGCCCTCGTCATTCTCTATGCCCGCGATTTCACTCTCCTGCTGGGCCAGGAAGGCAGCCGCCGGGTCCTCCTCGGCAACCTCAGGGGCCCCGCTCTCCGATGACGAGAAGAAGCCAAAGTCATCAGCCATTTTCCCCGCGTCTCTGCTGAAGCGTCCGCCTGGCCCTTGGCTCTGCCCGGCGCGTGCCCCGCGCTGCGCCCGGCGGCCGCGACACTGTCACCCGAGCCGCCTGGGGGAGCCGGCCTCGGCGGGGACGGGCTCGGCGCGGCGGCCCCGCACTTCCTCTCTGCCACCGGGCCCGGCTTCCCTGTCACTGCGGCGGCAAGCGGGAGGAGCCGGGACGGGAATGCGGTGATGTCACCGGCCGAGGGAGGGGGCCCGCAGGACGGCCGGAGGTCGCCTCGCAGCGGCCACAGGAGGGCGTCAGCAGGACGGAGGCGCAGCCGGAGGGGCCCGAAGGCCGGGGCTGCGCTCCCCGCTCCCGCCAAGCAGCGCGCATTTCCAGGACACCAGTGGTGAAAGGGTGCAGCTCTGGCCCGATCTAGAGGTGAAGCGGACTGGACAGAGGGATTATAGCGAGCACAGGCCACCAGAGGAAGGCAGCCTGGAGGACCTCGAGAGCACGGAGGGGGTGGTCGCTGCGCAACCTGACTCCTGATTCATTCTGCAAAATTTCTTCTCCTAAACTGGGCAGATATTATGAATCCCATTATTAGGAGCCTTGGAGAGGTGGCATTAAGTCTCATGCCTTCGTGGCATCTTTCCTGCAAGTCCTGGGCCTTTCCCGCAAGGCCACGTTGCTTCCGTCCAATTTTTATACATTTCTCTTCATTGGAGAGGCTTCAGCTCACACCAGCAGAGTTTATGTGACCTGACTGGGTCCCTACTCGAAGGCTGGGCCCCTTAAATATTCCTTAAGTAAGAACCAGCCTAAGAAAGACAGGTCTGATTTATCCAGGCAGCCTGCCACTCCTCCAGCCAGTCGTCTTCAGGAAACAGTCTCCAAAATATAATAAAATCCAGTCTTGGCCAAGGGGAGATTACAGTCTAGGAGACTAACAGATGGCAAGTGTCCAGTCACAGCACAGTGTGGGAGGTGCTCTGACATTTAAACACTGGGGTGGTGGGGAGCAGGGTGCAGAACCACCATCACATTTGGCCTTTGGGATTTTCTCTTTCTGATTTGAGACTTGAAGGTCAACTATGAACTGCAAGAGGGAAAGGAAATAAGTGCCTCAAGCAGTGAGTAGCGGTTCCCTTAGCGGGGAGCGGAAGCAAGGTTGGGCTGAAGGGCAATTTCACTTCTGCACAGTAATACTTTGATGTAGTTTTCAATCTGATGATGAGAATATGGTCATTTATTAGTAGTATGGAAAAGAAAGAAATTTCAGGCCCTGTACAACCTGGTCCGTGCATAGTGTTCACCATTGTCTATCTCACACTTCTTTCTCATTTCAAGTTACAGGCTCAGGAACTGAAAAGACTTTGAACATTTCCTAGTTGAACAAACCAGCCATAAATGTCAACTCCATTTGTTAGAAACACAAGGGCTAGTGAGTGCTATGCTCCCACTGTGATCTTCCCCTGGACATCTTCTCTGATTCCCAGAGACTTCAGTCAGTAGCTCAGGCAACACTACACTGAGTAAACCCACTGCAAGCACTCTTCCCAACTACTTCCTCCTTCCTTCCTACTCCTTCCTAATTTAGCCATCAGCAGAATTCAGCTCCATGTTTATTTATACAAGTTACTGGTCCAGATCACTCTGCCACCACCCTTGATCTTGTACATGATCTCTTACTCTTTTTTTCTTTTTTTTTGTCTTTTTTTTTTTTTTTTTGCTATTTCTTGGGCCGCTCCCGCGGCACATGGAGGCTCCTAGGCTAGGGGTCCAATCGGAGCTGCAGCTGCCGGCCTACGCCAGAGCCATAGCAACGCAGGATCCGAGCCGTCTGCAACCTACACCACAGCTCATGGGCAACGCCGGATCGTTAACCTACTGAGCGAGGGCAGGGACTGAACCCGCAACCTCATGGTTCCTAGTCGGATTTGTTAACCACTGCGCCACGATGGGAACTCCTGATCTCTTACTCTTAAACACCAATATTAAAAATGGTTATTAAGGAGTTCCTGTTGCGTCTCAGTGGTAATGAATCCAACTAGTATCCATGAGGATGTGGGTTCAATCCCTGGCCTCACTCAGCGAGTTAAGGATTCGGCATTGCCGTGAGCTGTGGTGTAAGTCAAAGACACAGTTCAGATCCCAGTAGGAAGGGAACTGTAGCTCTGATTCAATCCCTAGCTTGGGGACCTCCATATGCCTCAGGTGCAGCCCTAAAAAAAAAAAAAAAAAAAAAAAAAAAAAAAAAAAAAAAAAAAAGAAAGAAAGAAAAGAAAAAGAAAAAAAAAGATTATTAAAGCTATATTTTGAACCATGTATTACTTCTTTGTGCTGAACAGTCCCAGTTTCTTGACATGTCCCTAAATATCTTTGGAGATCTCTAAATGCAGTTATAGATTTCTAATTCTCCACCTAATTGTGAAACTCAGTAATGATTGAAAGACATCAATAAATAAAGTTGAGCAAAGATACAGGGCAGTCTCATAGAATCTAAATTCCAACTTATGAAGTCTGAAGTGGAGAAATCTTTCACACACTTTTTTTTCTGATTAATATTTTAGGTTTATTTGAATTTAATTTTATTGGAGTATAGTTGACTTATAATGCTGTATTAGTTTTAGATGTACAGCAGAGTGAAGCAGTCATACATATAAATATATTGATTCTTTTTTCCCAGATAGGTTATTACAAACTATTGAGTGGATTTTCCTGTGCTATTAGTGGAAAATTTTAAGCATGCAGAAGAATAGAAAGATTGATGTATACATCTCCACATGTCAACCTCTGAATCTTAATATTACCAACATATAGTCAGTCTTGGTTCATCTGCAACCTTTATTCCTCCCCATATATTATATAATTTCTTCTGTAAATCATTCACTATAACATTTGTTTTTTATTTTTATTATCTTAAATTTTTTTGTTTTTCTAGGGGCACACCTGCAGCATATGGAAGTTCTCAGGTCAGAGGTCAAATCAGAGCTGTAGCTGCCAGCCTACACCACAGCCACAGCAACACCAGATCCAAGCCTTGTCTGCGACCTACACCACAGCTTACGGCAACACTGGATCCTTAACCCACTGAGGGAGGCCAGGGATCCAACGTGCATCCTCATGGATACTAGTCAGGTTCTCAACCCACTGAGCCACAACAGGAACTCCTAACATCTTTTTTTTTTTTTAATTTAGAGCTTTTTTGAAAAAAAATTGTGGTTAAAAATACACAAAATGTACGATCTTTACTATTTTTAAGTGTACAGTTCAATAGTGTTAAGTACATTCACGCAGTTGTACAACAGATGTCCAGAACTTTTTCATTGTGCAAAACAAGCTTTCTAGCCATTAAGCAATTCCTGACTTTCCCCTCCTCAATGCCTCCAGCAACCATCAGTTGACTTTCTATTAATACGAATTTGACTGCTTTAGATACCTCACAAAAGTGAAATCATATTGTATCCTTATTTCACTTAACATAATTTTTTCAAGGTTCATCCATGCAGTGGGCATATGTCAGAATTTCATTCCTTTTTTTTTTTTTTTTTTGGCCACACTGACAGCATGTGGTTCCTGGGCCAGAGATTTAACTGGCTCCACGGCAGAGACCCCAAGCCACTGCACTGCTATCCTGGATTCTTAAACTATTGCATCACAAGGAAACTCCTTCCTTCATTCCTTTCCAAGGCTGAAAAATATTCCATTGTATGATGTGTCTACTGCATTTTCTTCATCCATCCGTCAGTGGATATTTGGTTTGCTTCCACCTTAATTATTATGAATGATGGTATTATTAACACAGATGTGCAAATATCTTTTGAGATCCTGCTTTCAGTTATTTTAGATATATATACCCTGAAAGGGCATTGCAGGATCTTATGCTAATTCTATTTTTAACATATTTAAGAATCATCACACTGGTTTCCAGAGCCACTGCAGCCTTCTTCATTCCCACTAATATGCACCCCCCATTTTGATTTGTTTATTTTATTTTTAAGAGTTTTTTCCCTACCTTTTTTTTTTGCTTTTTAGGACCGCACCTGGGGCACATGGAAGTTCCCAGACTAGGGATCGAGTCAGAGCTATAGCTACCAGTCTGCACCACAGCTCATGGTAACACTGGATCCCTAACCCACTGAGTGAAGCCAGGGATCCAACCCGCATCCTTATGGATACCAGTCAGATTCATTTCCACTGTGCCACAACAGGAACGCCACACTTTTTTCAATAACATAATTTCAGAATTACAAAAAATTGCCATGTAATTCCCATTGGCCTCTCATCAGATTCCCTACAAAACATTTTATCATTTTGGTTTTTTTCTTTTTTCCTCTCTCCTCTCCCTAAACTGTTGGAAAGTAAATTGCAGACACCAATCCCCTCATTTCTAAAGATTTCACTTTATGTTTTCCTAAAAATAATTTATTTACATAACCACTATACAGTTATCAAAATCAAGGTACTTATATTGATATAATACCATTATCAGATTGACATACTTACAGATTTCACTGAATGTCCCAACAATAGAGGAAAAGAAAATTCCAGATTATATATTGCATTCACTTACCTTCTCTGTTTGATCTCTTATTTATTTATTTGTTTATTTTAAGTTTTTCAGCCACACCCAAGGCATATGGAAATTCCTGGGCTAGGGATCGAATCCAAGCCACAGCTGTGGCAATGTCGGATCCTTAACCTATGGCACCCACAGCAGGAACCCTTGAGCTCTTCTTTAGAACAGATTTTCTCTTTGTGTTTCTTTCATGACATTGATGTCTTGAAGATTACCAATCAATTATTTCATCCTTCAACTTGAGTTGTCTTTGTTTCCTCCTGATTAGATACGGGTTAAACATTTTTGGCAAGAATAATATGAATTATTATTCATATCAATAATAATGAGGCTGAGTTCCTCTCCATGCATCATAGCAGGAAGCACATAGTGTCAGTTGCTGGTGAGGTTAACATGGATCAGTTGTTTAAGGTGGTGTAAATTTTATCTCACTCTGTAAAATTTCACCCATAAAAAATTACATCCACTCATTCATGCATTATAGAAAATTTTTTTTTTTTTTTGGCCACCCCTGAGGCATATGGAATTCCCGGGCCAGAGACTGAATCAGTGCCACAGCAGTGACTGTAGGTGCTGCAGTGACAACACCGGATCCTTAACCCATTGCATCACCAAAAGAACTTCTGACTTTTGCATGATTCAGGAATTATAAGGATAGTTGCCAAATAGTAATTTTCTCATTCAACTAGTCCTTATACATTTATTAGTTGGCTTTCTACTATAGGGAAAGTGATTGTTATGTCTGCAAGGTTCATAGACTCATTTGATCCAAGTGGATTGTAGTACTTTGCTATCATTATTTATTTTAGTGCTCAAATTTCCAAGACTGGGTTAATGGGAGCCCCTTTAAACTGACTCCTTTGTTTCTGATATGGCTGCATCATTCTTCAACTGTGTTCTCACTTTCTGGCTCAACAAAATGTTCCAGGCTTAAGAATAAACTATTTCTACATGGGATTTCTGCTATCTTTGAGTGAAAACTGAAGAAACCAAGATCCATGTACCAGGTGTGACCACTGCTGTGGCTGCAGCTTCTTTTCTTCCTCCTCACCCTTCATCTTCATCTTTTTTTTACATAACCACAAAATTATTATAACATCTCAAAAAGCTTCTCCTCCAAATTACTTAAAGTCATCCATTCTCTACTCAGTATTCAGATTTCCCCAACTGTGCCATAAATATCTTTCTATTGTAGGTTTGTTTTGGTTTGATTTGTTTTTATGGCTGCACCCAAAGCATATGCAGGTTCCTGGGCCAGGGATTGAATCTGCAGCTTCAGCAACACCGGATCCTTTAATCCACCATGCCAAGGATCGAACCTGGGCTTCTGCAGCAACCCAAGCCACTGAAGTCTGATTCTTAACTCACTGAGCCACAGTGGAAACTCCATAAAAAATTTTATGCCCAAAATTTCATTAGAATTTCCATAGGGGCTTTATTGAATCTATAGACTGCTTTGGATAGTCTTGACATTTTAACAATTTAATTCTTCCAATCCATGAACAGTGGATATCTTTCCATTTATTTAGGTCTTCTTTCATTTCTTTCAGCAATGTTTTGTATTTTCTATTGTGTAAGTCTTTCACATTCTTGGTTAACTCCCAAGTATTTTTTCCTTTTGATGCTGTTATAAATGGAATTGTTTTCTTAATTTCCTTTTCAGACTTTTATTGTTAGTGTGAAGGAATGCAACTGAAATTTGTATGTTGACTTCATGTCCTATTGCTTTACTGAATTGATTTATTAGTTCTTACAGTTTTGTACGTGTTTGGGATCTTTAGGATTTAATACTTGTAAAGTCATGTCACCACATGCAAATTGTTATTTGGCCATAGAATCATGGGCAATTCCTGTGCATCTTTCTGAAATACTGGCTCTGCCTAGATCTCTTCTAGGAAGTTCCTGGGCCAGGAATTGAACTCAAGCTACTGCAGCAACCCAAGCTCTGAGATCCTTAATCTGCTGCATCACATAGGAACTTCCTAGAGAACCTTTTTTTTAAGTAATCTTTATTTATTTATTTATTTTTGCCGTTTTTTTTTTTTTTTTTTTTTTTTTTTTTAGGGCCGCACCCTGGCATATGGAGGTTCCCAGGCTAGGGGTCAAATTGGAGCTACAGCTGCCAGCCTACACCACAGCCACAGCAATGCCAGATCCAAGCTGTGTCTGCGACCACAGCTCATGGCAACGCCAGATACTTACCCTGTTGAGCAAGGCCTGGGATTGAACCCGACACCTCATGGTTCCTAGTCAGATTCATTTCCACTGCACCACGACAGGAAATCCCAATCTGGCACCTGGCTCAGTGGAACCCACACTATATGCCCCAGGAAACATGCTCCCCTCCCCCTGCCCCAAACCAGACAGAGTCTAAGATTGTGGGGACAATTTCAATGTATCTGGATTATTTTAACCATCTGCAAATAGGTCTCCTGCTTTTCCTCCCTTTCCCATCCTGCCAACTGAGGTGTTGTTTGGACTCGTTCACAGTTCACAAATCATGCAATTTTTTTTATGAATGTGGGACTTTAAAAGAGCAACCAGGTATCTCTGCTTTTAAAAAAAATCTCTGCTTAGAGGTTGCTTTTATCAGCATCCTTCCCCCCTCATGCAAAACTGAGGTGATCCTTCTTGTAGCCTCTGCTTTGAGATATTCTAATTAAACACTTTCCCTCTATAACCCACTAGCAGTAGTAGTTTATTTCCTGATTTAGTTCCCACGCCTTTACTCCCATAAGTTCACCCACATTCATGAGGTCCTTGCTCTAAGGATCTAGCCTAGGCCCCATATTTATAGACCTATGAATCTGTGCTCAGTGTAGTTCTCTGTACTGGGGACTCAGTACCACCTTGGCCCGGTCACCTTCATGGAATTCAGAGATGGGAGATGAACAATAAACATGTAAACAAGACAGTAACAGTTAGTGACCAGTGGTTAGAAGCAAGCATCTGTTTTTAGGCTTTCTCTGAGATGCTGTACACATGTACTGAGAGCCGAAAGTCAAAGGGGGCCAGTCATGTGAAGACTCAAGGAAAGAGTTCCATGGCAGAGGGTGCTACAAAGTCCCTGAGGTGTGAATGAGAATAATGAGGTGGAGGCTTGAGAGTAATGAGCTTGCAGTAATGAGGTCAGAGAAGCAGAGAGCCCTTGTAGGCTTTGTCAGCCACAGGAAAGAGCTTGGATTCTATTCTGAAGCCAATGGGAAACCAATAGAAGGTTTTGAGCTGGGAGGTGATAGGATATGATTCACTTTTTTTTTCTTCTTAGGGCTGCACCTGGGGCACATGGAAGTTCCCAGGCTAGGGGGCCAACTGGAGCTGCAGCTGCCAGTCTATGCCACAGCCACAGCAATGGAGGATCCAAACCAAGTCTGCGACCTACACCACAGCTCACAGAAATGCCAGATCCTTAACTCACTAGGTGAAGCCAGGGATCAAACCCACTTCCTCATGGATATTAGTAAGGTTCTTAACCCTCTGAAACACAGAGGGAACTCCCTCATTTAATTTTCCGTTAAATTGTGTGTTCTTAGAGGACAGTGGCTGTGTCTCGTTTACCTTTACAGCATCTGGTCCAGAGCCTGGCTCAGAATAAGCACTCCTTAAATATTTGCTGAGTGAACTCCTAAGATCTGTAGATGAATATAATTGATAAACCCATTAAAAAGATCTTTGAAATGCTCTGGATCTGCACTGTCCAATACATGACCACTAACCCTGTGTGGCAACTGAATATTTGAAATGTGGCCAGTGCAAATAGAGATAAGAAAGTGTAAACTACATCCAAGGACTTTTTTTTTTTTTTTTGGCCACCCTGCAACATGTGGAGTTCCTGGGCCAGGGAACAGATCTGAGCTGCAGTTGTGACTTACACTGTTAGCTGCAGCAATGCCAGATCCTGTAATTCACTGTACCAGGATGAGAATAGAACCTGTGTCCCGGCGCTGCAGAGACACCATTGATCTCACTGTGCTACAGCGGGAACTCCTACGGCCATCATATTTTGATTGGATAGCACTACTCTAAAATGGAAAATAAATGTCAGAAAAAAATTATTCATGGGAGTTCGTGTTGTGGCTCAGCAGGTTACCAACCCAACTAGTATCAATGAGGATGCAGATTGATCCCTGGCCTTGATCAGTGGGTTAAGGATCTGGTGCTGCCATGAGCTGTGGTGTAGGTTGCAGACGTGGCTCAAATCTCAGGTTGCTGTGGCTGTGGCATAGGCCGGCAGCTGTAGCTCCTATTTGACCCCAGCCTGGGAACTTCCATATGCCATGGTGTGGCCCTAAAAAGGTTTTTTTAAAAAAAGAAAAGAAAAGAAAAAAATTATTCTTAAAGAAAAGGACAAACCAATATTTGATGACATTTTCCATATGTTCTTCTTGAACTTATCAAAAAAGCTTAGGTTTCTTCCCAGTCCAGCTTCTCTCATGACAAAAGGAAGCCGTGAGGATTCTGCATAGGTCAGAGGGACAGACAGGCAGCTCATGGGCCAAAATGTGGCTTGCATTTACGGTTGACATAGTAATTTTCTTAAGAACTGAATTTGTTATTACTGTTTCAAAATGGGGAGAATCCATATGCAGATCCAAATTTGTTAGGTGCTATTAAAAAATGGGAAGTTGTGGCAACACTGGTCTTACATGGAGGCCAACAGCTATACCTAAAAAGCAGAAACCACCTTTGGACAGGGAACAGACTCTTCAGGGTGACATATATCAGTGCATTTCTACGGTAAAGGGTTTTTTAAAGTAAGATATTTATTGTAACCATATCTTTATTCAAAAAAGAAAAGGGAAATGTAGACTCAGAAGGTGTATGAGTCTTTGAGGAAGTGAAGAACATTCAATGGTGTTTTATTAAATAGAACTACAAAGTTTGTCTGTTGAGAGAATACATCTTCAATCAGAATTATGCAACAAATCCAGAGGGCATCTGACTTTGCAATCCCTCATGTAGTTTGACAGGATCCAACATTCTTAGTGAGGCTGAACAGTACTCCTTTGAGCTCTGAGCTGATGTAAAAAAATCCCTAAAGTGCCTGCTACTTGTTTCCAATTTTACTTTAAGGGTCTAAGAAAAATTCCAGGACATTATTACGATGTTTGCGTAGACCTGATAAGACGTGATTCAGGCCTGAAAGGAACTAGCCAAATTTTAAGTCCTTCCATCCCTTAATGTACTCCTCATGGAACTTCAAAGCACTTCTGGTTCTGTCTTACCTGATTCAACACTATGAAGTTGGTGGGGTCAGATTCCACAGATGCAGAGCACAACCCAGCCCAAGAGGCTGAGTGCCTGGCTAGGAGTTAGACAGGTAGTCAGTGGAAAAGTGGTCACCAGACCGTGACCCCTCTGCCCCCCAAGGCCTTTTGGATGGTGAACAGAGAAGGCAAATGGTAGGAGAAAAGAAGTGGCAATGAAAATGGGAGCTCTAAAGAGGGCTGGTAGGTTAGAAGTGACAAGGAAAGTGCAGAAGGCAGCAGACATTGAGGGGTGGGGATAGGGCAGTGAAAAGGGTGAGCCACTGCTTCTAAAATGAATGAGCTGAGGCAGCATATCTGGGGCTGTTGCTGAACCTCATTCCACCAACAGCAAAACGGAGACTGGAAAGGAGGTGGTTTGCCCAGGGACGTCCAACACTCTGCCAAGTGGACACCAGAACCTAGTCTCCTGATCCCATTCTGGGACTTTTTTTTTTTTTTTTTTTTTTGCTTTTCAAGGTAGCACCAGCAGCATATCATAAGGAGGTTCTCAGGCTAGGGGTCCAATCGGAGTTACAGCTTCCTACACCACAGCCACAGCAACGCCAGATCCCAAAACGCAGCTCACGGCAACGCGGGACTTCACCCACTTTGTGAGGCCAGGGATCGAACCTGCAACCTCATGGTTCCTAGTCGGATTCATCTCTGCTGAGCCACGATGGGAACTCCAGTTCTTGGACTTTCCCTTCTGTCGGTCACAGGGAAGATGGGCCAGTGGGCAAAGGGACCCGAGAAGGCCTGAGGTACGCAGATGCAGAGGGCAGGAGGTGTGGACTCAAAGCTCTAAGGCTGGCAGCGCCACTAACCATCAAAGACCCGTGTGGCTGAGCCCAAAACAATTTTCACACCTCCCACAGCCTCCGGTTCGAAGGCTGCGTGGGAAATGCCTTCCACCCCCACCACTGTATTCGGGGACTTTTGGAACCTCCCGATAGTTGGTCAGGGGCTTCTGGAAACATGACGGCAGGAATCAAGTATCAAACAGCCGATATTTGCGAACTGCCACAATTTCCTAAGAAACATTGCGGGGCGTGGGGGCAACCGAAAGCTGCCGAGTGGCGTTCGGGACCTCTCGGCTCTCTGCAAGCTATTCCAGAGTCCAAGTCTCTGTTAGGTTTGTTCCTAAGAGGGATTTGTACAGTCTTTCGACAATTTCCGGAACCGTTCGAGATCATCCCGAGAATGGCGCCCTCTGGCGGCAGAAATTGTCAGCATTCTCCGTTCCCCCCCCACCCCCGGGGCGGGGGCGGGGTGCCGGCACGCGCAGACGCAGTTGCGTGCTGGAGGCCGTTCAGACAGGATGTGGTTGCTGCTGAGGTCACTTCCGGCGGGTGACGGTGCGGACGGGTCAGAAGCGTAGAGGCGGCGGCAAAATGGCGGCGCCTGAGGAGCGGGATCTAACCCAGGAGCAGACCGAGAAGCTGCTGCAGTTTCAGGTAGCAGCGAGTACTCGGTACAGCGAATGTCGCCGCGTGCTAGAGAGTGGGTCCCTAGAGGAGCCCAGAACCCTGTTCAGATTGGGCCCGAGATTCTTCTCAGACCAGCAGGCGGCCCCCTCCCCCCCAGACGCCAACTGCCCTGCTGCCCCCGGCCCCCGAGCCTCTGTCGGTCCCCGGCCTTTCGGGAATGGTTGCAGCCAGGCCCGCTTTCCTCGTTCTCTTCTCAGAGGGTCAGCTTCCCAGGTTCCCCTTAGCTGAATCCGTCCTTAGCCAGCCTTTTCATCCCGGTTACCGGTCGGACCCTGTTGGCCCAACGACTCTCACGGTACTGAGATGCTTAATCCCCACTGCGGAGTTGGCCTCGCTTCGGGTCTCTGGAAAGCCTCCTACCAGCCTCACATGCCATTTCCACAAACATGTACTCAGGGCCTCTTGGGTGCCAGGTCCTGTGTTGGGAGGTCTCCTTAGGGGTGGGGACAGGCCTGCCCCCCTCCCTAAAGGTGTGGGAGGACACCTCTTAAGGAAATAATGCAGCGTTATAAATGTCATCAGTGGCCTCGGAAGGGTGTGTTACCCCTGGCTTATTCCGGGACTCAGTGCTTGACTCTGCTTGAGGAGGGTGGTAAAAGGAATCTGCCTCCCTTTAGTGGATCTTTGGGTTAAGAACTTTTGGCACTGAGCACCTCATCTCTGAGCTGGAGAATCTGGTTGGAGGACACCTAGGTAACCTTGGTTCTTTGTCACCCCGATGGATACTAGTTTCCTTATTTCTAAAATATATATCTTAAAAATGTTTACCCCCTAAGGAAGTTGTGGAGATCCAGTGAGTTTATGGATGTCTGAAGGGCTTTGTACACTGTAACCTACTCTCAAACAGTATTGCTAATGTTAATCATTATTTAGCTTGGGGTAGAATTAAAGTTAGTGGTACACTTATTTCCTAACACAAAATGTGCTAAATATATTTATTCATTCCACAGTATTTACCAAGACCCTTCCTTCCCAGGCAATAACAATAGGTGGTTAGAATCCCATTTATTTTAAGTACTTTGCTAAAACTTAGCATACATTATAGCACTTAGTCCTACAGTTCTGTGAGACTCACACTGTTAGAATCCCTGTTTTACAAGTGAGGATATGAGGCTTAAGAAGTCACATGCTTAGGTTACACAGCTATTAAGTGGTGGCCTCAGATTTAAAACCAAGTCCATCTTTCTAAGACCTTTCCTGAGCTCTTGAGTGCTCTACAACCTGTTTTAAGTATCAGTGTACAACTGAGAGTGAAATGGAGATGCTCTAATATTGTCCTTTCTTTGTTTTTTTGGCAAGTTCTCTCTTCTGTAATTTCCTTGATTAGATTTCACTGCAGTCAATTTCGAAGAGTTTTTTCTCTTAAATTGAGCAGTGGGTTGGAAATGTATAAATGGGCAACTACTATCATAGAAGTAGTTGGCCTTTGAAGTTTTGCGTAGAGAAATTGATGACACAGCAAGTTAGAATCGTAGTAAATAAAGAGCAGACAGCTAGCTTCCACTTCCTGGTAGACCACTAATTTCAGAGTTTTGTTGAACTTTGGCAGATCATTTTACCCTTTATAATTCTTAAGGGACAAGCCCCTATATTGTTTGAATGTAATGAGGTGATATGAGTTATAAGTCATGAAGTACTTAGTTTGGACCTGGAAGAACATGAATATGTGGTAGCATTTCTGAGTAAAGTACATAGGAACCTCTATTTTTGTCTTTATTGGGTATTTTCTCTGAGAAAGAGAGGTGAGGGATTTCCTGTTGTGGCTCAGTGGTTAACCAACACAACTAGTGTCCACGAGGTCTCAGGTTGGATCCCTGGCCTCAGTGAATTGGGGATTCAGTGTTGCCCTGAGCTGTGGTGTAGGCTGCAGATGCATCTTGGATCCACTGCTGCTGTGGCTGTAGTGTAGGCCAGCAGCTACAGCTCCCATTCAACCCCTAGCCTGGGAACCTCCATGTGCCTCAGATTCGGCCCTAAAAAGACCAAAAAAAAAAAAAAGAAAAAGAAAATAAGAAAGAGAGGTGAGTAGCAGATTGAAGTTGTAATAAGATTGCTTTATGAAATTGTATTTCATAAGGCAAATGCATTTTACGTTTGTATGCTATTTAAGCAGTTGCTTGGATCAGGTTCATCATCCAGATTACCAGTAACATTATTTGAAATTTACTAGGTGTCAAGATTTATACCAGGTATTTAATGTACATTAACTCTTTTAAACACTGTAAGGTATTAACCCTAATTCAGTTTATTAATGAAAAAACAGGTTCTGAGAAATCAAATAACTTGCCCAAGTGGTAAATGACAGAGGTTTAGAAATCCATGTCTGTAACCATCCTGTCTATAACCTAATGGAGAAGCCAGATTCATATATAAATAATGAGTATTCTGCAGTTATGTTAGTGCTCATTGTTTAATAAAACACAGTGATATAAACAAAGTGCTGTGAGGATTTAGGGAATGATAAGCATATTAATGGAAGTAGGAGGGGGAAAGAAGGGTGGCTTTTTAGTAACCCTGTTAAGTTTCTACCAAGCTTTAGGCATGGTGCCTAACCATTGTGTTTAAATCTCACAGTAGCCCTGTAAAGTGACACAGATGGTATGCCTGCTCCTAGGTGAAGGAAACAGGTCTTTTGAAGTATTTTTTTCAAGGTCATTAAGCTATTAAGTATTGGCAGTAGAATCAGAAGTTAATGGGTGTGAATCTGGATTTCAAGGCTGGGCTCTTGCCACTGTACTTTGCTACTTTGAAGGAGCAGTGGAACTTCAACAGATGGTGGGCAGAGCTGAGGAACCGTTTGAGCAGGGTTTGGAGATGGAAGATAGAAATTTTAGTTTCCTCTCTCTTTTTTTGTGGCATGTGATTTGATTGGAACTGCTTAGGGTATATTTATCAGGCTTCTAAGCCCATTTGATGTCTTCTAAGATTTTTTTTAGTTATTCTTTTCTCCTGGTTTTTTTTTTGGGGGGTAGGGACCAGTAGAATATGAATAGCTAATGCAGATATTTGTTTTAGGCTGCTTCAAATGGGAAATAATGGGTTTTGAGAGGTGCTAGTAGGAATATAGGGAAGGTCGCTGTTACCAAGTCCATTTTTCCTAATTTCCAAATGTAGCAGACTCTCCTGGTGCCTTGGTTTGCTGCCTCTAGGTTACAGTTTGAATAGCTGGAGAAGGATGACATGGACAAAGAGAGAAGGGACTAAAGGAGTTACATGTGGCCAGTAGAGGAAGAAATGATCCTTTTTCTGTTTGTGTAGGAAAAAAGAAGTCTTGAGATTTGAAGGTGTTTTTGTTTCTGACATTGTTTAAACACTTACTGGGCATTTACTTTACCAAAGTGCTCTAGATCATTGAGTCTTCCCAGTAAACAAAAGTGTATGGTTGTAAACTAGGGTCAGGAGATAATTTACCTAAGGTTAGTGATGAGCTTAGATTTTAATCTAGAACTCTGATTCTCTTTCCTCCCACCTAGCACTGCCTCTCCAGCCCTAGGTATTGATTTGTTTTCAACTACAGGTAAGTGGGTAGGGCCAATGGAAATAGTATGGGGCACTTTTAAGAAAGAACGTAGCAAAGGAAGTCCAAAAGTATGATTCTAATCCTGGACATCATCACTAATGTTAATTCTCTTAATCTCCTCTACATGAAGATGGACTTTTTAAACAGAAGGGAAGAAGAATCCCCCAAAGTAGGAATGAACAAGGAGGACCGTTCTCTCACTTCCATACCCACAGGTATGAGAGAGAAATGGGATAGAGGGCTTCAGGGGGAGTATCTTCCGGAAAGGCCAAATTTCAGTTAGAACACGAAGGTAAAAGAAGTGTTCAGGAAAATTAAGGATCTTGGGAATATTGCAGAGATAACAAGGCTTTTAATTCTAAACAAAATCTAAAAATGTAATGTTACTGGGTCAAAACAATGTACTTTGTACATTTTAAGAGCCACTGCTAGACTACTTTCCAGGGAGTTTTGGCAGCTCACACTTCCACCAAGAGGATGTAAGAGGACCTGTTTCTGTACATCCTTGCCAGCTTTGGATAATATCTTTTCAGTTTTTGTCAATCTAATTAAGTTTTCAGAGTTCTCATTTTGATTTGCATTTCTAGTGGTAATGGTGGTTGTAGTTTTTAGTTTTGCAATCACTTGGGTTTGAACAGCTAATGCAAACACTTGTTTTGAGTTATTTCAAATGATAAAGAATAGAGATATAAGATTGGGGAATTGGCTTATCAGCCTCTGTTTTTAAAAAATAGATAATGCTGGTCCCCATAGTATATGGAAGGTTTGCTTTCTGGCTAACTTGGTTGCAGAATAAAAAGTGCTGATTTTAAGATTGAATCCCATTGTTCCATAAACTCCTGATTACAGATGAGGTTGAGCTCTTTCTGACTATTTATGGTTGGTTGTTATATAAATTGCCTGTCTATTCTTTGTTCATTTTCTGTTGGATTGACGTTTTCTTATCAGTTTGTAAGAGTTCTTTATGTATATTGTCATGTATAGCAAATATTTTCTTTCATGACATCATTTATCTTTGTTATCTTTTCATTTATATTTGTTTACACTTGTTATGTCATCACATTGGCATTTTTTTTCTTTCTGGCTTTTGGAGTTTCTGTTTTGTCTAAGAATGCCTTTCACTTAATGAGGTTATACAGATGTTCTTTTTTGTTTCTTCAAAATATTTTACAGATTTCCTTTTAAAATCAGACCTTTAATCTATGTAGAATTTTAACTTTTTGTCTGTAGGAGCTAAGAGGCCAACTTCACTTTTTTCCAGAAGAGACTATAGGTTAGCTGAATGGTTGATCCCCTCCTCCACTGATTTGTGTAGTCCTCTTTCTCATAGAATATCTTACCATACTCTATTTTTGCTGATCTGCCAGTAGCATTACCGAATTAATAATAATAGCTTTATAGCAAGTTTTAATATCTGATAGGACAAGAATTCTTCCCCCCCCCCCTTTTTTTTTAAGGGCCCCACCGTGGCATATGAAAGTTCCCAGGCTAGGGGTCTAATCAGAGCTGCAGCCACCAGCCTACATCACAGCAATGTGGGATCCAAGCTGCATCTGCAACCTGCTCTGCAGTTTGTGGAAACGCCAGATCCTTAACCCATTGAGCAAGGACAGGGATCAAATCCACATCCCCACGGATATTAGTTGGTTTGTTATTGCCCAGCCACGATGGGAACTCCACACAGTAGATCCTTGTTACTTACCTATTTTATGTATAGTTTTTTTTTATCTGTTAATCTCATACTCCTAATTTATCCCTCACCCTCCTTCCTTTCTCCTTTGGTAACGGTAAGATTTTTTTTCTGTCCATGAGTCTGTTTCTGTTTTGTTTATAGATTCATATATATAGTTTTTTAGATTTCACGTATAAGTGATATAATTGCTCTTTCTCTGTCTGACTTCACTTGGTATGGTATTCTCTAGGTTCATCCATGTTGCTGCAAATGGCTATGTTTCATTCTTTATATGGCTGAGTAATATTCCATCGTGAATGTATGTATTTTTCATTGAGTTATAGTTGAGGTACAAGTATTATATAAGCTACAAGTGTACAGTATAGTGATTCACACTTTTTAAAAGTTATATTTAATTTATAGTTATTATAAAAATATTGGGTATATACCCTGTGTTGTACAATAGATCCTTGTAGTTTATTGTGTAAATAATAGTTTGTACCTCTTAGTCTCCTACCCCTGTATCACCCTTCCACCTTCCCGCTTCCCACTGGTAATCACTAGTTCTCTATATCTGTGAATCTGCTTCTTTTTGTTATATTCACTAGTTTGTATTTTTTTAGCTTCTACATATAAGTGACATCATACCGTATTTACCTTTCTCTGTCTGACTTATTACACTTAGCATAGTACTCTCCAAGTCCATCCATTGCTGCTGCAAATGGCAAAAAATTTTGTGTTTTTATTTATTTATTTTTTTATGGGTGTATCACTTAAACACACACACACACCACATCTTCAATTGCCAGGTCCTGTGGTAGTTCTCTTTTTAGTTTTTTGAGAAATATCTGTATTGTTTTACACAGTGGCTGCACCAATTTACATTGCTACCAACATTGTACAAGGTTTCCCTTTTCTCCACATGCTCACCAACATTTGTTATTTGTGTTCTTTTTGATGGCCATTCTGACAGGTGTGCAGTAATACCTCATTGTGGTTTTGATGTGCATTTCTCCAATAATTAGTGATACCGAGTATGGTTTCATGTACCTATTGGCCACCTATATGTCTTCTTTGGAGAACCTTCTATTTAGGTCTTCTGCCAATTTTTAAAATTTTTTGGGGGGTGGGTACTGAGTTGTATGAGTTATTTGTGTATTTTGGATATAAGCCCCTTGTCAGTACATCACTTGCAAATATTTTCTTCCTTTCCATAGGTTTTCTTTTTATTTTGTTGATGTTTTGTTCCTTTGCTGTGCAAAAGGTTTTAAGTTTAGTTAGGTTCCATTTGTTTTTACTTTTATTTCTTTTGCTTTGGGACACTGATCTAAGAAAACATTGCTGTAATTTGTGTCTGAGAATGATTTGCCTATGTTCTCTTCTAGAAGTTTTATGGCATTATGTCTTTATAGTTAGGTTTCTAAACCATCTTGACTTTGTTTTTGTGCATGGTGTGAGGGGAGTATGCTAATTTCATTGATTTACGTTTTGCTGTCCAGCTTTCCCAATACCATTTGCTGAAGAGGCTCTCTTTTCTCCATTGTCTTAGGTTAATTGACTGTAGGTATGCATTTATTTCTGTCCTTTTCCCATTTCATAATTGGGCTGTCTTTTGTTTTGGGGTTGTAGGAATTCTTATATATCTTGAGTACAAGTCCTTTATCGGATATATCATTGGCAAAAATATTCTCCCCTTTAGTGGGTTGTCTTTTCACTTAATGGTGTCTTGTGAATTTCTTTTAAAGACTTCATAGCTTTAGCTCTTACATATAAGGTCTGATCCATTTTTAGTTAATGGATGCGAGTTAGGGGTCCAACTTCATTCTTTTTGGATGTGGATATTTAATTTTCCCAGCACTGTTTCTTGAAAAGATTTCCTTATTGAATAACCTTGAAACCCTTGTTGAAAATTAGTTGATTATAACTAAAGGTTTACCTCTGGGCTCTCATTTCTATTCCATTGATTTGCACGTATCCTTATGTTCGTACTACATTGTCTTGTGTAATAAGTGTGAAAGCAAGGAAGTATGAGTCCTCCAACTCTGTTCTTTTTCAGAATTGTTTTGGCTGTTCTGAATCTCTTTCACTTCCAAATAAATTTTAGGATTTTAGGATCACCGTGTCAATTTCTGGCAGCTGGGATTTTGATAGGGATTGCTGTTAACCCTGTAAATCAATAGGAGGAACATTGCCATAACAGTATTGTCTTCCAGTCCTTGAATATGAGAAATCTTCCCATTTATTCAAGTGATTTTTAGTTTCTCAGTGATATTTTGTGGTTTTCTGTGTGCAGATCTTGCACTTCTCTTATTAAACTTACTCCTACATATTTTATTCTTTTTGATGTGCTGAGAAAGGAAATGTTTTCTTAATTTTATTTTGAGGTTGTTTATTACTAGTATATAGAAATATAATTTTTGTATATTGATCTTGTATTCTGCCACCTGGTTGAACTCATTATTAATTCTCTATTAGTTTTTTGAAGATTTCTTAGTTTTTTCCTATACAAGATTATGTAATCTGTGAATAGATGCAGTTTAACTTCTTATTTTCCAATCTGGATGCCCCCCCCTTTCTTTCTCACTTAATTGTTTTAGTAAAGTGTTCAATAGAAATGGTAAGAGTAGACATCCTAGTCTTGTTCCTAATCTTAGAGGGAAATCATTTGACTTTTTTTTTTTTTTGGCTGGGCAGTGCAGCAGCTTGATGTGATTGGGTATCATACCTGGACTGTAGCAGGGAAGGCACCAAGTCCTAACCACTAGACCACCAGGGAACTCCCCAGTCTTTGACCATTATTATGTTAGCTGTGAGTGTTTCTTAGATCAGGGTGAGAAAACTCCCTTCTTTTCCCAGTTAAGTTTTTATTATGAAAGAGTTTCATGGGTTCTTAAAAAGGTTATATGAGATAATGCATGTAAAGTACCTGATAAATAGCAGGGCTCTATCAAAAAGGGGGGGCAGTCTTGGAGAATATTCAGTTGTACATATGTTCTCTTACATTTCTCTTTATTTTCCCAGGGAATAATTAATAAAGGGTAGAATTGAAAATTTGCAAAAATGTCCCCTTTTTTTTTTCTTTTTATGGCCATACTTGTGGCATAGGGAGGTTCCTAGGTCAGGGGTTGAATCAGAGCTATAGCTGTGGCCTCTGCCACAACCACGGTAACACCAGATCCAAGCAACATCTGTGACCTGTACCACAGCTTGTGGCAATGCTAAGTCCTTAACCCACTGAGCCAGGCCAGGGATCAAACCCACATCCTCACAGAGACATCAGGTCCTTAACCCACTGAGCTCCAGTGGGAATTCCAAAATGTCTTTTTTTTATAATTGGCATTTAGAAGATAAATACTTACCCAGTAGCCTAACATGTACTTGAAGGAGTGCAAGACCTCAAAAAAGATACATATAGAAAAGGTTTTACATACAGAAGACTTGTCTGATAGTTTTCAAATTTATAGAATTAATCCTGTGATTGGGGAATTGAAAGTGCTGCCAGTTAAACTGTGGAGTTTTTTCATTTAAATTCAAATTTAGGAGTTCCCGTCATGGCTCAGTGGTTAATGAATCCGACTAGGAACCATGAGGTTGCGGGTTTGATCCCTGGCCTTGCTCAGTGGGTTAAGGATCCCATGTTGCCTTGGGAGCTGTGGTGTAGGTTGCAGACGCGGCTCAGATCCGATGTTGCTGTGGCTCTGGCGTAGGCCGATGACTACAGCTCCGATTTGACTCCTAGCCTGAGAACCTCCATTTGCCGCAGGAGCGGCCCAAGAAATGGCAAAAAGACAAAATAAATAAGTAAATTCAAATTTAGCCTATAGTTTTAGTATCCTTAGATACATTTTTCACAAGCTTAATATTAGCACATTATATTTCTTTCTTTCTTTCTTTCTTTTTTTTTTTTCCAAATCTGAGCTGTAGCTGCCGGCCTACGCCACAGCCACAGCAGTGCCAGATCCTTAACTCACTGAGCGAGGCCAGGGATTGAACCTGCAACCTCATGGTTCCTAGTCTGATTCATTTCCACTGCTTCACAACGGAAACTCCATGTGTTCTTTTTTGAAAAACATTTTCCAGAGTTCCCACTGTGGCTAGCAGGTTAAGAACCTGACGTAGTGCCCCTGAGGATGCAGGTTTGGTCCCTGGCCTTGCTCAGTGGGTTAAGGATCTGGCGCTGCAACAAGCTGTGGCCTAGGTCAAAGATGTGACTGGGATCTGGTGTTGCTGTGGCTGTGGCATAGGCCTCAGCTGAAGCTCTGATACAGCCCCTAGCCCGGGAACTTCCATATGCCACAGGTGTGGCCAGTATTTAAAAAAAAAAAAAAATGTTTAGGGAATTTCCATGGGGGTTGGGGTTTGTTGTGCAGCATTTACCAGTCTTTTTTTTTTTTTTTGGTCTTTTTGGTCTTTTTGCCATTTCTTGGGCTGCTCCCACAGCATCTGGAGGTTCCCAGGCTAGGGGTCTAATTGGAGCTGTAGGCACCGGCCTACGCCACAGCAACGTGGGATCCAAGCCGCGTCTGCAAACTACACCACAGCTCATGGCAACGCCGGGTCCTTAACCCACTGAGCAAGGGCAGGGATCGAACCCGCAACCTCATGGTTCCTAGTCAGATTCGTTAACCACTGCGCCACGACGGGAACTCCTACCAGTCTTATTTGACAATAAACTTTGTTCAAAGAACAAAACTACACCAATTGGTTGTTGACCCTGGGCATAAGGAAGAAAAATTTTATGTTTTTATCTGTGAACTGTTATCTAGCTCTCAGTAGGTACAGTGAAAAAAGAAGAGACTAGGAATAAGAAGACTGGACAGTTCTGCCCCCCTCATGGCTTTGTGACATGGTAGAGCTTGTTCACTTTGCTTAGCCTCAGTTTCATTTTGTGCAAAATGAGTGGTTGAAATAGTCAGTTTATCCTTACTCTTTAATGTGAAAATTAGAAAAATTCCAGATATTTCATTCTCAATTGAACAGAAATTTTGTTGAGATTTTCCAAATTGGGGATTTATTGAAAACTTCTTGTTTTCTAACATGAATTAAATAGTAATGGGAGGCAGTGTAGCATAGGAGACAACCTAGACTATGGAGGTGGTGGTTCTAGGTTTCAGTCTCAGCCCAACACTTGTCATTATTCTTGAACAAGGATATTTTTAGACAAGGTACATAAGCTCTTGAATCCTTGGGTTCCTCGATGGTGAAAATGAGGGCTTTATTACTCATAGTGCCTACTGCATAGTAATAGGTGCTTAGTGAATAGGAGTTGCTGGTATTTAATTTGGTAAATCAGTAAGTAAGTTGAATAAAAAAAGATCTGAATGTGAGAGGTTTAGCTACAGATCAGAGCTTAGGGGTGAACACTTCGCTTCCTGAAGGGATTTCAAATTCCATTTCTTCTGCCACTACCAGAGAGGGCATACTGCTTATTGCATAAAGCAAAGCTTTGTGTGGTAGAAAGGAGAGAACAAAGAGCTCTGCTTTTTGCCAAGTTTCTCTCTGGTAATAACTGAAAACAAAAGTTAGTATACGTCCTCAGTAAGTTAGAGCCAGCAAGCCAAGTAGAATTTAGAGAGTACTTAGGTATCAACTGAGATTTCTCACCAACCTCCTACAGTGTTAGTATAAACAGATGAGATGGGGAAGGATAAACACTTCTTAGGAAAGCACTCCAGTGATTACTGTAATTAACTCTAGTTACCTAATCCCTATCCAGATAGTTGAATGAGACATCTGGTTAAAACACTGTACCATCTATTGTTGGTGATACCTTCCTTGAGTCATTACGCAAGAGAGAGATCAGGGATCACAGTATTTTGGTGGTGTTGACATCCTCTTATGTTTTGACTTGGGAGGGGAGGAATTTAGACAAAGGCTGGAGTAGGAGAAGGCGATAGAATAGTTTATACACTTTCCTCCAATCTCCCCATGTATTTTGCTAATGAGAGATTCAGCGTATTTTTTGCCCTAAAGATAAACGCTGCCCTTCTACTAATGCTAAACTTAGTGTGTTAAACTTTTGTGAAAATTGATGTAATTAAATGTAGTATTTTCCTAAATCTTTGGGAGGGCAATTCATGGAAGAGGAGTTAGCTCCAAGGGGAGGAGGAAAAAGGGAAAGATTGTCTTGGAGCAGGGGATATTTCTAAGTAAGACAGACTCGGGTAGATCTGCCCAATAAGGGCTTTGTGGAAGACATTGGCCCTGAGAAATTAGAGGGAAAAGGAGGTGCCAAACTATACATTGAAGTTGTTTTGCCTAGTGCCACTCAAGTCACCTTGGATGTCTGGAGATCTGAGTGTAAACCAAAGTTCTAAAAAGCAATCCAGTGAGGAGAGGTTGCAGATTTATCTAACCTTTATTGAGCACTTACTATGTACCTGAATTAGTGTGGAGTGCCTTCCACATAATTCTTTTTTTTTTTTTGTCTTTTGTCTTTGTTGTTGTTGTTGTTGCTATTTCTTGGGCCGCTCCCGCGGCATATGGAGGTTCCCAGGCTAGGGGTTGAATCGGAGCTGTAGCCACCGGCCTACACCAGAGCCACAGCAACACGGGATCCAAGCCGCGTCTGCAACCTACACCACAGCTCACGGCAACGCCGGGTCCTTAACCCACTGAGCAAGGGCAGGGACCGAACCCGCAACCTCATGGTTCCTAGTCGGATTCGTTAACCACTGCGCCACGACGTTTAAAGAGTCTCACTGTTCTCTACTGATATGGCCATGATGGCAATATCTGTTTCATAAGATTGTTGAGGAAAATAATTCCTTACACAGAGTAGGAATAAATGAGTGATAATAAGAACAGTATTTCAAAACTAGAGAGAAATAAAGTTGATCATTGGCATGAGGGGAGGATTCAAACATTTTAGTATGGTAAGTCACTGCACTGGGTTTTGGGGATATAGAAATAAATGGATTCTCAAAAGAAAGTTTTTCTTTTTTTTTATAAAGTGAGATTTTTTATTTATTTATTTATTTTGTTTATTTTATTTTATTTTATTTTATTTGTCTTTTTGTCTTTTCTGGGGCCGCACCCGCAGCATATGGTGGTTCCCAGGCTAGGGGTCTAATCAGACCTGTAGCCGCCGGCCTACAGCAACGCCAGATCCCAGCCACATCTGCAGCCTTTACCACAGCTCACAGCAATGCCAGATCCTTAACCCACTGAGCAAGGCCAGGGATTGAACCCGCAACGTCATGGTTCCTAGTCAGATTAGTTAACCACTGAGCCATGGTGGGAACTCCAAAAGAAAGTTTCTTTTAAAAGAGAATTATAGGGAGTTCCCATCGTGGCTCAGAGGTAGTGAACCCAGTGAGTATCCATGAGGATGAGGGTTCAATCCCTAGCCTCACTCAGTGGGTCGAGGATCCAGAGTTGCCATGAGCTGTGGTGTAGGTCGAAGAAGTGGCTTGGATCCTTTGTTGCTGTGGCTGGTAGGCTGGCAGCTGTAGTTCTGATTTGACCCCTAGCCTGGGAGCTTCCATATGCAACAAGCGCGGCCCTAAAAAGCAGTGTGTGTGGTGTGTGTGGCCTGGGAGCTTCCATATGCAACAAGCGCGGCCCTAAAAAGCAGTGTGTGTGGTGTGTGTGGCCTGGGAGCTTCCATATGCAACAAGCGCGGCCCTAAAAAGCAGTGTGTGTGTGTGTGTGTGTGTGTGTGTGTGTGTGTGTGTGTAGTGTCTCCAGCCAAACTGCAGTATTCTTTCCTTTTGAACAAAGCTGGCATTGCAAAATTTAATTGGTACTGAAATGGCTATTGGCTTGAGACATATTTAGCTTTTGATTCACATTGAAATCAGCCCTACCCAGTGAAATTAGCCCTACCCTATTGGACTAGTCCTTTTGAAGGGCGTATATATATACCAAGAACTTAAAAATATGTGTATTCTTTGGCCCATAAGTTTAACTGGATCCTAAGGAGAAAAATCCTAAATACGGAGAAAGTTTAACAGGTTTACGGAGTTCCTCTTGTGGGGCAGCGGAAAAGAATCAGACTAGGAGCCGTGAAGTTGAGGGTTTGATCCCTGGCCTTGCGCAGTGTGTTAAGGATCTGGCGTTGCTGTGAGCTGTGGTGTAGGTCGCAGACGTGGCTTGGATCCTCTGTTGCTGTGGTTATGGTGTAGGCTTGGTGTAGGCTGGCAGCTGTAGCTCTGATTTGACCCCTAGCCTGGGAATTTCCATATGCTACAACTGTGGCCCTTAAAAAAAAAAAATAGTTTAACAGGTTTAGAAATGTTCATATTTTAATAGAAAATCAGAAGCGGTTGTAACATCTATATGTAAATTGTTTTAGGCAATTTGAATATTATATATATATATATAAAAAACCATTAAAATAGTTACAAAGGCTAATAATGCGTAAGGGAGTATTTGGTATAGTAAATAAGAGTGCTCAAATTTGTGCACATCTAGGAGAGCAGAGTCTCCCCAAACTTTACTGTACGAAATGATGTGAAAGGTGGGGCTGGTTAGTGGAAAGAGTGGGTTGGAACAATTGGTTCCCACCCCAGGAGAAAAAACAATGGAAGAGTCCTAGGAAGATCAAAAAGCAGAGGTGGTTGGATATTTATCAAGTCTGGAAGGGAGAAGCAAAGCCCATCAATCAGTTCCCCCTAGATGTTTTTTGGTGTTTTTTTCCCCTAGATATTTTTTGGAGTTTTTTTTTTGTTGTTTTTTTTTCTTTTGGTTTTTGTTTGTTTGTTTGTCTGTCTTTTCTGGGGCTGCTCCCATAGCATATGGAGGTTCCGAGGCTAGGTTCTAATTGGAGCTATAGCCGCTGGCCTATGCCACAGTCACAGCAACTCAGGGGGTCCGAGCCACATTTGCAACCTACATCACAGCTCATGGCAATACCAGATCCTTAACCCACTGAGCAAGTCCAGGGATCAAACCTGCAACCATGGTTCCTGGTAGGATTTGTTAACCACTGAGCCACGACAGGAACTCCTGTTTGTTTGTTTTTTAAGTTTGGAAAGGAGATTGAATCAAAACTCTAATCTGTTTCTTGGAGTGTGGGGAACTAGAAGGAAATATACTAAAATGTTAAACCAATTGTATTAATAGTAGTTGTGACCGGAGAGAAACTTCCCCTTTCCCCGTCCCATCTTTCTCTAGTGTTTAAACTTTCTTAACCTAATTCATACTAGGTTTTAAAAAGTATAAAACAGAAAACCCAGGTAGCCAACCTGTGTCCAGGTTGTGAGTACAACTATTTTCAGACAATGAGTGGCAGATGAGTTTGGCATGGTTTTTATTTTGACCTTTGGGATCTCTAGCCATCCTACTGGCTATCACTGAGGTCAAGAGATCTGTTCCCACACGATGCATTTAGCATCATGATATAATAAGTGAGAGTGCATTCATCTTTGGTAGCCTGGTTCCACTTTCCCCCCTAGTTTTTCAAAATACTCTTTACCAGATACAAATTTTTCTCACTAAGATAAGCAGAATTATTTCAATACTTTTCCTCATTCTTTATTTTTCTGTCTTTTTAGGGCCCAACTCTTGCATATGGAGGTTCCCAGGCTAGGGGTCAAATTGGAGCTCTAGCTGCGAGCCTACACCACCGCCAGCAACTCCAGATCCAAACCAAGTTTGCAACCTACACCACAGCTCACGGCAACACTGGATCCTTAAGCCACTGAGTGAGGCCAGGGATCGAACCTGCAACCTCATGGTTACTAGTCAGATTTGTTTCTGCTGTGCTACAATGGGAACTCCAGTTTTCCTCATTCTTAGTAAATGACACTATCATCCCATTCACTTATGAATCTATCTCACTATATTTCTCTTCACTTGCACATATTATCCAGTCTTTTTGGCTCTACCTTGACAGTATAACCCTAGTTCTGTCTTCTTTCCCTCTTCACTGCTGCCTTCCAGTCCTAAACCAGCATTTCTTTCCCTTGGATTCCTATATAGTCTCCTTGCTGTGCCTTTCTCTCTTTCATACCCTCTGCAATTAATTCTTCACACAGTAGCCAAAATAACATTTTTAAAAAAATCTACGTATAGTCATGACACTCCTGCTGAACTTAGAATTAAGGCTCTGGGTTAGTGATTCTGGGTCCTGGCTGGACGTTAGAATCACCTGGAAGCTCCTTCCCTCTGCTTAAGCTGCATATTCAGAGAAGCTGATTAAATTGCCTGGGGAGGGGAGTCTAAATAATTGTAGATTCCCCTCTAAGATGCAGACAAGGTTGAGAAACTGCCCTAGATGAGCGCCTTCTCCCTTGTCTACTTCCCAGACCTTATCTACCACCTTGCTAAATTTGTTCTGTCTCAGCTGTGTCCCCAGTTTTACTTTTCTGTTTTTTAAATCATTTTAGAATAGATTTAGATTTATAGAAAACTTGCAAAAATAGTATGCAGACTTCCCATATACCTACCTTCACTGTGTGTTCCCTATTAACATCTCACATTACTAGTTTGGTCAGTCTGTCACAATTAATGTACCAAAATTATTACCTTTTTTTTTTTTGTCTTTTTAGGGCTGCACCCACAGCACATGGAAATTCCCAGGCTAGGTGTCAAATAGGAGCTGTAGCCGCTGGCCTTCGCCACAGCTACAGCAATGCGGGATCCTTTAACTCACTGTGCTGGGCCAGGGATGGAACCTGTGTCCTGGTGTGCAGAAATGCTGCCAAAGTGGCACAGCAGGACCTCCTGTCTACATAATTATTTGAAATTCTGTACAGGATGTTTGTCTGTTCTCCCCATTTATTCAGTCATGTATTTCTAGCAATATGGACTCATGGATGTTTATTTTGTACTTTGGATTATAATCTGTCACTGCTTTATTTTGTTGCTCAAATTGTACCAGCTTTGACCCCTGGGAGCTCTTTCATTTGATTCCAGTGTCATTTTGACATACCCACATCATTGTGGGGAGTTTTGAGCATTTTCTTAATTTCTGGAACTACAAGATTCTCCAGGCTCATCTTGTGTGTTTTCTATTCCAGTCCTAGAATTAGCCATTTCTCCAAAGAATCTGGTTGCTTTTATTGGAGAACAATATCAGAAACCCAAATGTGGGCATTGTGTGTGCTTGTTATTGGGGTGTGTGTTGTTGCTTCTAGGCCCTCTCAGCTGACAAAGCAAGGACATGCCTGGGCATATACTAAGTTAATTAGTTCTATATGCAACCATCTGTCTATATTAAACTTAACCATGAGTTGATTCAAATGTTTGCATCTCTCATCCATTACCACAGGGATCATTCTTGCCATCTCCCCTTGATTGTCTGTAACTTCCCACTTGAGCAGTGAGAAAACTGGCTCTTACCATCTATTTACTTAATTGTTCCAATTCCAGTATATGTACATAGAGTGGCTTCAAAACTAACACATTACCCACGTGTGAAACAACTCTTTCCAGTAGAGCATAGTGCTTGTATGCAGTTCCTTTTGCCTTTAGTCTTACAGATTCCACTCATTTCCAGAGTTATTTAG
Source organism: Phacochoerus africanus (assembly GCF_016906955.1). Lineage (NCBI taxonomy): Eukaryota > Metazoa > Chordata > Mammalia > Artiodactyla > Suidae > Phacochoerus > Phacochoerus africanus. The sequence continues at coordinate 81,543,075 of NC_062547.1, read as the reverse complement.
GTCATCACCTTTCATCCTGCCACAACTCCTTTAGTGAGTTGGTTTCATATATCTTTTTTTTTTTTTCTTTTCAGGGCCACTCCTACGACATATGGAAGTTCCTGGGCTAGGGGTCAAATTGGAGCTGCAGCTGCCGCCCTAGACCACAGCTATAGCAGCATAGGATCTGAGCCACATCTGCAACCTGTGCTACAGCTTGCAGCAACACCAGATCCTTAACCCACTGAGTGAGGCCAGGGATTGAACCCACATCCTTGTAGGTACAGGTCAGGTTCTTAACCTGCTGAGCCACAATGGGAACTCCCCATATATCTTTAATACAATTAGATTCTTTTGTTATAGTCTGAATTCCATTCTGGGATCTCCTGACCTTCTAAATTATTTTTTTATTTTATATACATATAGGTTCCACGCTGCTGTACAATTCTGTGGATTTTAACAAATTCTTAGTGTAATAAATCCTTTTGTCTCAGAGTTTTTGCATTGTTCTGCCTGGAATACTCTTCTCACATATTTCCCCATAGCTGGACCCTTATATTTCTTCAGATGTTTGCAGATTATTATCTCCTTGGAGAGACCTTCCTTGAGCACCCAATCCTAAGGAACTGTCTAGATTAAGTTTTTGGTTTTTTTTTTTAATTTCCTCTGTGTATGTGATTTGTTTTGGCCAGTCTCCCTCTAATAGAATACAAACTAAGTAAGAGCAGAGACTTCGTCTATATCCCAGAGATCTGAAATACTGGATCAGTGAATATTTGTTGATATATGAATGAACAGTCCTGTCCTAGCTTATTTCTAGTGTCTATTTTTAATATTCATCAGTAGTGATTGAAAGCAGACTTGTTTTGGGTTTCTGGTTTACCCTGATTCACTATTTACAAAAGGGTTTTGCTTGCAAATTAGGTTTAATAAATGACTTATAATTTGTGGCCCCGTGTAGAATTGTACAGTATCATGGATTTCCAAGCCTGGCTGTGCATTAGTATCAGCTAAGGAGCTTTCAGAAAAATGCACTGATTCCTTGGCTCTATCTCTGACTTACTGATCTCCAGGAAGATTCTGTAAATTTGTATTTTTAAATCAGCTTAGCATCTAGTCAGAACATTTGGAATGTAAAAAAAATGCCAAGGTAGGAGTTCCTGTCATGGCTCAGTCGTTAACGAATCCTACTAGAAACCATGAGTTTGCGGGTTCGATCCCTGGCCTTGCTCAGTGGATTAAGGATCCAGCATTGCCGTGAGCTATTATGTAGGTCGCAGATGTGGCTTGGGTCCCACGTTGCTGTGGCCCTGGCATAGGCCGATGGCTACAGGTCCGATTAGACCCCTAGCCTGGGAACCTCCATGTGCCACAGGAGTGGCCCCAGAAAAAGGCAAAAAGACCAAAAAAAAAAAAAAACAAGGTATTAATGTGCAGTGAGTTTTGGTAAAAATGTATAGAGGGTTTCACTTAATAGCTAGGATTATTGAAGTTGTTACTAAAAGGTCTTTTTAACTTGGACTAACTTTTTCTGCAGTCTTTTAAGGCTTTACTGTGTACACTGCTCTTTAGGAGCCTTATTCTCTGATAAGGCAGTAGAATGAGTGTAAATAGTGATAATAGTAGAAAATTATAGGTGCATAAGACAGAATAGTCATTCACACCCTGAGAAAATAAAGGTAAAGTCCAGTTCTTAAAGAGAATATAGAGAGGGGGTGAAACGCTGGACATCTCAGTTCTCTGTAGTGGGCTATGAGGAAATCAGAAGTTAAAGGGGAGCCTATTACAAGCCAGAATACAATAGCCAAGCTGATAAGAGGTTGTTGGAAGCCAAAGTCTAAATTGGCAGAGCTATCAAAGCCATAGATCTTTATAGATCTCTAGAGTTCCTAACAGAGCTTTCTAATTTCAGAATTGAAGATTTTACAGTATTTTAAACATAAAAATATTATTAGGAAAATTTATATACTATTTTTTAAAATAAACAATTACAGGGAGTTCCCTGGTGACTCAGCAGGTTAAGGATTTGGTGTTGTCAGCTGTGGCATGGGTTTGATCTCTGGCCTGGAAACTTGCACATGCCATGGGCATGGCAAAAAAAAAAAGTAACGGACCTGACTAGCATCCATGAGGATGAGGGTTTGATTCCTGGCCTCGCTCAGTGGGTTAAGGATCCAGCATTGATGTGAGCTGTGGTGTAGGTCGCAGATGCGGCTCGGATCCCATGTTGCTGTCTGTGACTGTGGCGTAGGCCAGTGGCTGTGGCTCTGATTTGACCCCTAGCCTGGGACCCTCCATATGCTATGAGTGCGGCCTTAAAAAGACCAAAACCAAAAAACCTCTAAAGGAAACAACTGCATACCTAAAGAACGTAAACTTCATTTTTTGTTTTGTTCTTTTAGGCTCTGGAAAGGATAGCCAATCTATATTAAATCCCTCATGTTGCACATAAAGGAAACTGGAATTCGGAATTAAAATGCATCTGGTTTCTGATCACAGGGTATAGAACCAAAGCAAGAATTTCAGGCTCCTTACTTAGTAGTGCATGTTACCACATTCTTGTCAGGTTGAGATCATTCTCTTTTTTCCTGTTGCTTGCTAGTTATTAAGAGCAGTTTCTTGGAGTTCCCGTCGTGGTGCAGTGGTTAGCAAATCCGACTAAGAACCATGAGGTTGCGGGTTCGATCCCTGCCCTTGCTCAGTGGGTTAACGATCCAGCGTTGCCGTGAGCTGTGGTGTAGGTCGCAGACGCGGCTCGGATCCCGAGTTGCTGTGGCTCTGGCGTAGGCCGGTGGCTATAGCTCTGATTCGACACCTAGCCTGAGAACGTCCACATGCCGCGGGAGCGGCCCAAGAAATGGCAAAAAGACAAAAAAAAAAAAAAAAAAAGCAGTTTCTTGATGAATGTACGTAATACACAGTTTCTGTTCTGTGTATTACTTGCTATGTCCAGGGATATAGAGATGAACTTATCCCTGGACATAGTAAATAATAAACAGAATAGACAATAGCAATAAACATTTGCATGAAATGATGGATGGGTGGATTTGGCTTTTGTATTAAACTTTGAAGCTAGGATTTAGCTCTGTGGAAATTCTAGTATTTAATATACACATCAACTTTTAAATTTGTTGAGTATTGGACATCTAAAGGGAAATAAAAAATAATGTAGAAAACCAGGTTGGGGCCACATTATAGGAACACTTGAATGCCAGCCTAAGGATTTTGGAATTTGTTATCCAGTCAACTGAAAAGTTTTGAGCAGAGAAGTAACTTAAAAGTACACACACATAGGAGTTCCCATTGTGGTACAGCAGATATGAATCCAACTCGTATCCATGAGGATGCGGCTTCAATCCTGGCTCCGATCAGTGGGTCGGGGATCCGGCATTGCCGTGAGCTGTGGTGTAGGTTGCAGATGTGGCTTGGATCCCAAGTTACTGTGGCTGTGGTGTAGGCCAGCAGCTGTAGCTCTGATTTGACCCCTAGCCTGGGAACTTCCATACGCTGTGGGTACAGCCCTAAAAAGGAAAAAGAAAAAAAGCACACATAAAAAAAGGTAAGAGTATATGGGGGAAGGAGAGAAGAGTTGGAAGGAGAGAGAAATTAATTATTTTGACAGGTCACTTGAGGTGTCATAAAAGCTTGGTTAAAGATGCCAGCTGTAGGAATAGAAATGGGGTTATAATATCTATAACATAAACATGAGGTATTATAGAGAAAAGATATTATATAGAAAGATATTAAACAGAAAACAGGGAGTTCCCTGGTGGCTCAGTGGGTTAAGTATCTGGCATTGTTATTGCAGCAGCTTGGGTTGCTGCTGTGGCATGGGTTCAGTCCCTGGTCTGGGAACTTCCACATATTGCAGGTATTGCCAAAAAAAGAAAACAGAACTTGATTACTGATGAAGTGCATAGGTCAAGAGATAGAGTACTCAAGGATGAGGCTGAGGTTCCACATATCATCTTTGCCTGTACAATTTGGAAGGTGGTATGTCATTAACACATACAGTGATTTTATTTATTTAGTGCTTTTTAGGGTGGCATGTGCAGCATTGGAAGTTCCAAGGCTAGGGGTCAAATCAGAGCTGCAACTGCCAGCCTACACCACAGCTCACAGCAACGCCAGATAGTGAACCCACTGAGTGAGGCCAGGGATTGAACCCACATCCTCCTGGATGCTAGTCAGGTTGGTTACCAATGAGCCACAACAGGAGCTCCCACAGAGTGGTTTTAAATGAGGTGTTTGAGGTACTCATGCCATATCTAGGTGGAAATGTGCTGCTAAACTTCAGAAGAGGTGGTGGATACAGAAATTAGAAATCATTTGAGTAGAAAGTGACTTTGAAGGCTGAGGATTAAATGAGTTTTCTAGGAAGAAGCAAAAACCAAGGACACTTCCGTAGGGAAATTTCTACATTTAGAGGGTATGGAACAAGAGCGAGAGAAGGAGCATAAACAGAGTAAAACCCATGCCGCAGCAGCAACCTGAGCCACTCCAGTGACACCACCAGATCCTTAATCCACTGAGCCACAAGGAACTCCATAGACACTTAATAAAAAGTTTTACACGGTTTATATTATAAGCTATTATATTATATTTATATGCCAGTAGGTAAAATGAGGTAAGTTAATGAAAAGCATTTTATTTTGCAGGAAACCTGTATTATATTATGTATTATAAATAGAATAGATATTTAACATTAAAAAATATTTTGCTGGACACAGCAGTTGAAGAAATCTTTAATTTTTTTAAACTTGAATTTGAGAGAATATTTATTTTAATCATGTAATCTTAATTGAAAGCCTTGAAGTTTTAAAAGACAAGAAATTTCAATTTTTTTTTCTTGTATGAGAAGTAATATCTGTAATAACTGAATGAATCTGAATAGTGAAGTTTTATCGTACTGAAACATCTGCCTTTAACACTTCAGTGTGTTTTCTCAGCAGTATTCATAAATATTCTATTAGAGCTAAAAACATCCAATATGTATGATTGGTTTTCCCCTAAGTAACTTTTTGTTTTTATCTTTCAGGATCTGACTGGCATAGAATCTATGGATCAGTGTCGCCATACCTTGGAACAGCATAACTGGAACATAGAGGTATATGAAAGGATTCATTCTGAGCGTATTTTTCTTCCCTTTTCTAATAATGGATCTCAAAGGAATGTTTTGTTTTGTTTTTCTTCCACAGCAGGAATCTTCTTCTCTCAATAGGTTTTTTTCAAATTTATGACTATTTGGTTTTTAAGAATAAATTTGTAGTTCCTGTTGTGGCACTGCAGGTTAAGAACCTGACTAATGCCCACGAGGATGTTGTTTCAATCCCTGGCTTCACTCAGTGGGTTAAGGATCTAGCATTGCCAAAGACTGCTTTGTAGGTCACAGATGTGTCTTGGATCTGATATTGCCGTGGCTATGGAGTATGCCAATAGCTACAGCTCCAATTTGACCCCTAGCCTGGGAACTTCCACATGCTGTGGGTGCGGCCCTTAAAAGGAAAAAAAAAAGAGAATGCTTTCTTCATGCTATGGAAAGGCAGTATGTGGTTCAAATAAGATGCATTAATAAGTTCTATGTTTATTTGGTGGGGAAACATTCTAACTTTTGTTAGACATATGAAAACGTGGCTATTAGAACTTTCTTGTGAAGAAATATCTTTTGGGGAGTTTCCCTTGTGGCTCAGCAGTTAACGAATCTGACTAGCATCCATGAGGCTGCAGGTTTGCTCCCTGGCCTTGCTCAGTGGGTTAAGGATCTGGCCTTGCCATGAGCTGTGGTGTAGGTTGCAGCTCAGATCTGGCGTTGCTGTGGCTGTGGTGTAGGCTGGTAGCTACAGCTCCAATTCAACCCCCTGGGAATCTCCATTTGCCACAGGTGTAGCCCTAAAAAAAGCGAAAAAAAAAAAAGTATAATTTGTTAATAAAGCATCAGGATGATGCATTTTACTTTAAATTGCAATTGTTTGCTACTATTGCTGCCTCTTCTTTGTTTATATATTGGTTTATAGTTAATCTGATATAATATCAAATATCCTATAACATGAAAACGACTTACACAGATATTAAAAATTTGTTGCAAAAATACCCATGCACATGTGTGCACCCACACAGGCAAAGAATTCCAAAAATTATAAAGATGAAAACGTTCATCTTTAATCCCATCATTTCATTGATAGCTAGTATTAAATTTTAGTGTGTATCATCCTTTTAGACTATTTATGTTTGTCTATATGGTGTTAAGATTTATATATAATTTTCTTGTTATACAAATGGGATTATGCCATTTAACATTTTTCTAAACCTTTAGTCTATTTTAGTAACTTGTAAAAACTCTACATAAAGTACCTAAAAATAACTTCAGTTTTAAAAGTTCAAACAAAACCTAAAATGAAATATGAGGAAAATCTCATTGAAATCACTTCCCTGCTACTGTTTCTCAGTTCTATACCCCTAACAACAGTACCAACAATTTTTTGTGCTTTTTTTTTTTCCAGAGACTTTTGTGCATGTCTAAAAAGGTATATATTTTTTTCCCAGATAAACCAGAGGTTCTCAAACTTTTTGGTGTCATTCTTTAACATTTAAGATTTTTTTTTTAGTTTTATCGAAGTATGGTTGATTTACAGTGCTGTGATAATTTCAGGTATGTGACTGATTAAGTTATGCGTGTTCTCACATCCATTCTCTTTCAGATTCTTTTCCTGAATAGATTATCACAAAATACTGGGTAGAGTTCTCTATGCTACACAGCAGGTCCCCATTGGCCAATCATTCCATGTACCACAGTGTGCATATTGCCAATCCCAACATTTAAGAATTTTGATGGGCGTTCCCATCGTGGCGCAGTGGTTAATGAATCCACTAGGAACCATGAGGTTGCAGGTTCAGTCCCTGCCCTTGCTCAGTGGGTTAACGATCCGGCGTTGCCGTGAACTGTGGTGTAGGTTGCAGACACAGCTCGGATCCCGTGTTGCTGTGGCTCTGGCATAGGCTGGTGGCTACAGCTCCGATTGGAGCCCTAGCCTGGGAACCTCCATATGCTGCGGGAGCAGCCCAAGAAATAGCAAAAAGACAAAAAAAAAAGAATTTTGAGAACCTCCAAAGAGCTTCTATTTATATGGGTTATTATCTATTGATACTTATTACCATGTTACAAATTAAAACTGAAAATTTTCTTAGTTTATTAATTCATTTTAAAAATAATAAATTTAGAGTTCCCGGTGGCCCAGCAGGTTAAGGATCTGGTGTTGTTGCTGCTATGGCTTGGGTTGATGTGGCAGTGCAGGTTCAATCCCTGGCCTAGTGCAGTAATAAACTCATTACATGTTAACATAAATGTTTGCATATCTTTTTGTCTGGCTTAATAGAAAACAGCTGGATTTCCACATCCACTTCTGTCTTTAATCTTTTGTGATGTATAGTTTTAGTTGAAGTATGTGAAGAAAATCTGACTTCACCCAAGTATGTAGTTCACCATTTTAACTGTTTTTAAGTGACATCACAATAAAGTGCCAGTAAGTACATTTATATTGTTGTGCAGCAGTTACCACTGTCCATCTTTAGAACTTTTTTATGATCTCAAACTGAAACTCTGTACCCATTAAACAATTACTTCCCATTACGCTCTCCCTACAGCCTCTAGTAACCACAGTTCTACTTTCTGTCACTTTCTGTTGTAGATACCTTATGTAAGTGGAGTCAGACAATATTTAACCCTTTTTTTCTGGCATATTCACTTAGCATAATGTTTTAAGATTTATCCATGTCATAGTATGTATCAGTACTTTATATGTATGTATGTATGTTTGTATCAAATAATACTCCTTGAATGAATACACCACAATATGTTTATTCATTTATCAGTTGATAGACGTTTGAATTGTTTTCCATTTTTAGTTCTTATCATTAATGTTGCAGTGGACATTAGTGTGTAAGTATTTATGTGTACATATGTTTTCATTTCTTTTGGGTGTATATCTAGGAGTAGAATTGATGACTCATGTGGTAATTATGTTTAACCTTTGAAGAACTGCCAGACTCTTTCCAAAGAGACTACACTGTTTTACATTCCCAACAATAATGTATGACGGTTTCAGTTTTTCCACATCTTCACCAATACCTGTAATATCCGTCTTTTCTTTCTTTCTTTTGTTCTTTCTTTCCCTCTCTTTTTTTTTTTTTGCCACACCTATAGCACATGAAAGTTCCCAAACCAGGGATTGAACCTTCGCCATAGCAGTGACCTGGACTGGTATTGGGGACAACCTCAAATCTTTAACCCACTGTGCCACAAGGGAACTTCCACATCTGTCTTCATATTATAGTCATTCTGGTTGATGTGAAGTAGTATACCATGATTTTTGCATTTTTCTGATGGCTAATGGCATGGTACATCTTTTTATGTACTTGGTCATTTGTTTATCTTTAGGGAAATGTCTATTCAGGTCCTTTGCCTATTTTTAAATTGGGTTCTTTGTCTCTTCAGTGATATAAGTGTTCTTTATATGTCCTAGATACTAGGCTCTTATCAGATACATGAGCTATAAGTATTTTCTCTCATTCCATGGGGCTGTCTTTGACTTTCTCGCTAGTGTCCTTTGTTGCACAAAAGTTTTCAGTTTTGATGAAGTCGTTTGTTTATTTTTTTTCTTTTGTTGCTTCTGCTTTTTAGTGTCTTATTTAAGAAACCATTGCCTGGAGTTCCCATTGTGGTACATCAGAAATGAATCCGACTAGTGTCCTTGAAGATGGGGATTCAATCCCTGGCCTTGCTCAGTGGGTCAGGAATCTGGTGTTGCCTTGACCTGTGGTGTAGGTCGCAGATGTGGCTCGGATCTCAAGTTGCTGTGGTTGTAGTGTAGCCCAGGAGCTGTAGCTCCTATTGACCCCTAGCTTGGGAACTTCCATATGCTGCAGATGTGGCCCTAAAAAGCAAAAGAAAAGAAAAGAAAGAAAAACTATTGCCTAATCAAGGTCACAAAGATCTTCACCAGTATTTCTTTAAAGAAGTTTATAAATTTCAACACTCACATCTAGGTGTTTGATGTGTTTTGAGTTACTTCCCTTTTGTCTTTTTAGGGCCGAACCAGCAGCATATGGAGGCCCCCACACTAGGGGTCTAATCAGAGCTGTTGCCACCGGCCTACACCACAGCCAAGCTAGATCTGAGCCTTGTCTGCGACCTACACCACAGCTCATGGCAACACTGGGTCCTTAACCCACAGAGTGAGGCCAGGGATTGAACCTACACCACAGCCAAGCTAGATCTGAGCCTTGTCTGCGACCTACACCACAGCTCATGGCAACACTGGGTCCTTAACCCACAGAGTGAGGCCAGGGATTGAACCTACACCACAGCCAAGCTAGATCTGAGCCTTGTCTGCGACCTACACCACAGCTCATGGCAACACTGGGTCCTTAACCCACAGAGTGAGGCCAGGGATTGAACCTACACCACAGCCAAGCTAGATCTGAGCCTTGTCTGCAACCTACACCACAGCTCATGGCAACACTGGGTCCTTAACCCACAGAGTGAGGCCAGGGATTGAACCTGTGTCCTCATGGATACTTGTCAGGTTCATTAACTGCTGAACCACGACTCCATGTATATATTGTGATTGAGGGGTTCAGCTTCATCATTTTGCATGTGGATATCCGTTTGTCCCAGCCCCATTTGTCAAAAGGCTGTTCTTGCCCCATTGCATTGTGTTTTTTTGTTTTTTTGTCTTTTGTCCTTTTTTAGGGAACCTCCTTTTTGGAGGTTCCCAGGCTACGGGTCTAATTGGAGCTGTAGCTGCCGGCCTATGCCAGAACCAGAGCAACACCAGATCCAAGCCATGTCTGCAACCTACATCACATCTCACTGCAACACCAGATCCTTAACCCACTGACTGAGGCCAGGGATCGAACTCACAACCTCATGGTTCCTAGTTGGGTTCGTTTTTGCTGCGCCACGAAGGGAACTCCTTCATTGTTTTAATACTTAAAAACATGAAACCTAGAGCACTACCCGAAGTTAGTCACATGGCAAATTTTATTTTATTTTTTTGTCTTTCTGCCATTTCTTGGGCCACTCCTAGGCATATGGAGGTTCCCAGACTAGGGGTCTAATTGGAGCTGTAGCTGCCAGCCTGCACCTCAGCCGCAGTAATACGGGATCCAAGACGTGTCTAACCTACACCACAGCTCATGGCAATGCTGGATCCTTAACCCACTGAGCAAGGCCAGGGATTGAACCCTCAACTTCATGGTTCCTAGTCGGATTCGTTAACCACTGAGCCACGACAGGAACTCCATATGGCAAATTTTAAAGCCACCTGTCAAGATTAGCAGGCACACAAGTCCTCCAAAAGATCACCCTCACTTCTGATAGTAACTGCAAGTTCACAGCATTCCTCAAAGTACCTTCAAGTTTGATAATTCACTAGAAGAGCTCACTGAAAGTTGCTGTAACTCACAGTTACAGTTTATTACAGAGAAATGATATAGTTTAAAATCACCTAAAGAAAGAGACACATAGGGCGGAGTCTTAAGTCCCACACACAGAGATACCATACTCCTCTCATGGAATCAGGATATGTTACCCTCCTGGCATGGATGTGTGATAGTATGCACAAAGTATTGCCAACCAGGGAAGCTTGCTTCAGCTCCAGTTTTCACTGGAGCTTCAGTACATAGGCATGATTGACTTGACTGGTTGCCTGTGTGATTGAACTCAGTCTCCAGGTTGACTGATACTGTTCAAAGTCCCCAGCCTAAATCACTTGGATGGTCTCTCTGGGGTGGTCAGCACCATCTTAAGATCCCATAACAAAGGCACTCCTTTCAGGTGTGACACATTATCTCTTGAAGCCCAAGGCAAAGACCACATCTCCCTTTGGGTAAGGCCAAATTTTTTACTACACTGAGACATTCCTGGGGGGACAGAGGAAAGGATTGAGTTTTGTTTTGTTTTTTTACTGAATATCGTCTGTCTGCAGGAATTGTATTAGAATCTTTATGTATGATCACCTCGTTAAATTTTCAAATTAACCCTGAGAAATATTGTTTCTTCATTTTGTGTATGAGAAAACTGAGGCACAAAAGCCAGGCAGCTTTTCTCAGTGCTGGAGCTAGGATTCAGACCTAAGTTTCTCTGCTACAAAGCCAACCCCTTCATCAAATATCACCCATCAGGACTGCTTCATCGCACAGCTCTGGGGGCACTGTCTACATTGTTGTATTCTCTGTGGATAGTTTTCCTTAGGCATGTATAGTGAAGCATCTTGTATCCCAGCCACCCTAAATAACACGTACCATCTGAAAAGCAGTGTGCTTGCTATATAAATGGAGCTTCCAGACAATTTCCTTGGACTCTTCTACTGTGTATGAATCCTGGAGTCATCACCACACATTGCCTCGCACCACAGCAAGTTAAAGAAAAGTCCGTGAATATGCATTCCCTGGTGATCTCTTCTCAGTTGATTTGAGCATCACTGAAGCTTTTGCTACCTTTCTTTTCTTCTTAGGCTGCTGTACAAGATAGACTGAATGAGCAAGAGGGTGTACCAAGTGTTTTCAACCCACCACCATCCCGACCCCTGCAGGTTAATACAGCTGACCACAGGATCTACAGCTATGTTGTCTCAAGACCACAGCCAAGGGCAAGTTATTTCATAGCTGGAATTTATTTTTTGTTCATTCACTTGGTTGTGTTGATCTCTGTATAATAGGAGCAAAAGAAATACTCAGAATGTAAGCCAGTTAGGTATACCTAGCTCCTTGGTAGATTTATTGGTTTAATTATTTTTCCTTGACTCCTTAATGAACCAATATAGTAACTATCCTTTTTTTCCCCTACTTCTGTGCCAATTATTTGAAGAGTTTTCTGTGCCTTGTTTTATGTAACGTGATTTATTTACATGTCTAAAAATGTTTGCTACATGTTTAATAGATCTTCTACTTTTAAATTAGACTTTTTACTGAATTCTTTGTTGCTTCATTTTACTTAATTTTAAGCTACTTCTAGGGAAATACTTGGAATCTCTATAGGCACCTTGGCCATATCTTTGAAATTAGTCTTAAAGGTCTGGTAGCATGGAGGTGATTCAGTTAATAAGTTCAGCAGGTATTTAAGAATCTTCCAGAGTACTTGGTATTTTGCTGTTGGGGATCTAGAGATGAATAAAGATACATTCTTCCCCCTTCAAATTATGCACGGTCAAATTTTACTGATAATGAATTTCAGAGAAATTTTTTAGAGTTTCTCTTTCTTGTTCTTAGAGTTATACTCACCTCTTATACTTGGATTTAGAATTTCAAGAACATACTCCCTTCAACTGTGCAACAGTTAGAATTTCCTCCATTATCATACATTTTTGTGGAGTACTTGGTAACTTTTTAAAAATAATGTTTCTAAGTAACTGGTTTGGGGTATTCTGAAGTAGAAGAGCACAGATTTCTAAAGCAGTTATAATATGACTCAAAGAGTAGTTTTCTGTATGCCCAGGTTTCCTCAGTTTGTTTTGGGCTTGACTTTGTTTGGGACTCTAATGTCTGCTAATGAAGTTCCAGAGCCATAGACACAGAGGGCCATGGACACAGAGGGTCTCAGGTTAACATAATATGACATATAAAAAATAAATGCTTTGGGAGTTGCCATTGTGGCCAGTGGGTTAAGAACCTAAGATAGTGTCTGTGAGGATGCAGGGTCAATCTCTGGTCTCATTCAGTGGGTTGAGGATCCAGCTTTGCTGCACACTGTGGTGTAGGCCGGCAGCTGCAGCTCTTGATGCAACCCCTGGCCCTGGAACTTCCATATGCCACAGGTGTGGCTATTTAAAAAAAAAGAAAAAAAAGTGTTTTGTAAACTATAGAGTCCTAAATATATGCTAGTTAATAAGAGCAGCAGTGATCAACATTTTTAAAGTAATAATTAACAATATTACTAAGATTAGCAGCTATGTGGAGATTTATAATTGTGCTTAATATAATTGCCATTTATTTACAGATGTCCAAGGTAGCAATAATGGTTCTCTTTCTTGTTATTTGTATGTATCATATATTAATGTACTAACTCTAAAGAGGAGAGAATGAATATTTATGATTTTAGGAGGAAAATTCGCAATTGAATTTGACAACTAATGTAAATATCAACAGAAAAAGTGTTGAAGCAGATTTAATACAAAAACTATGTGATAAAAGAAAAATATAACAGTATTAGATGAAATGAGGTCAAACAAAGGTAGTTGGTTTTTTAAGAAGGATGAGGTAGCCAGGAAGAGGGAACCACATACTACAGAGGGAGGTTTTATGGAAAGGACAAAAAAGAATGAAAAACTTAACTAGTGATTTTGTAAGGTCTTAGGGATTGAGAGGATAGTAATCTAACTTTGTTTTTGGAATTTCAGGGGCTGCTTGGATGGGGTTATTACTTGATAATGCTTCCATTCCGGTTTACCTATTATACAATACTTGATATATTTAGGTACGTACCTTTGTGTTTATGTGTTGGTAGCAATAGGGTAGACTTTGGAGCTGAAACATAGACCAAAATAAGTTTATCAACTTTGACTTGCCAATTTGTCATCCGATTGAGTACTTTTCCTGAAGTATTCATATAGTCTGAAAATATTTGCAATTTTTCAAACATAATAACATGTTGTGAAAAGGAGATTTTTAAAGTTAATCTTGCTTACCATTTTCACAAATGAGTCTACCTATATTTATCATATCCTCCCTATTCCACTCTGTTTGTCCCCCTACATTCCCTAATCTTCACACCCTTCCTTTCCAACCACCACTATTTTTACTAGCTTCACAATCCTTGTAACTTTATCATAAACCAATTTACAGCTCTTAATCCCAACAGATTCTCTGAGATTATCCACTTTTTTCTAGATTCCACCTATTACAGTTTCACCATTCTAGACTACCTTCTATATATTTCCCTCTTTCCTGGCAGCCTATAGTTTACTGGCACTGGAGGCTTCCGTACATATACCCCCTTGCTTCACACCTTCACCTTCTCATTTCCTTCATGTAACCATTCAGAGAGCTCAGTTTAGGAAGCTGTAGAAAGGCTAGAAAATGTCAAGAGGCCAAATTGCTGGCATATTGGACCTGGGCAGTATGGTCTGGAGCTAAGTAGTAGATGAATCCACACCTAGACTATGGAGAACAAAAATGTTTACGGGCATCTAGGCCAACAGATAGAGTTAGAACGTGTTGTCTGGGCCTTTCATACAGGGCAGCTTGTACCCCCCCTCTAAATATAGGCTAATCTTTGCCTTGCTCTGTGGAGCAGAGCCTGAAGGTTAAGGACCTAGCAACTGCAGAAGTGTTAGGATCAGACAATACCTTTTACTTTGGCCACTTGGTATTTTATGAAATTACTGCTTCCTTGCTTTAGCAGCGTTCTTGTTGTTTACCAATTAAAAGATTAGTATTCTGTCCATACTGTTTTATTTAATAATGGTCCTATAAAAACCTTTAAAATCATAACGAAGACTGAGTTGACATCTCTCTTTTTTTTTTATACTGATTGTCCGAAATTGTGTTGGCTATGGAAATATATTGTAATCAGAAACAAAAAAGTTAAAACCATCATCCATCCATTCATTCATCAAAATTTGAAAACTTAAAAGACTAATAAGATAATTCTAAAATAATTGATTGCAGGGAAGCTTGTCAAAGCATTACTCTCTAAAGGATTTCTAACCACTCTCCCACATAGACTGATTCTTACAGTTTATTTTTAATTTACTTTGGAATGTTTGTGTCAATGAATTTGATTACTCGGGAGAAATTCTAAATGAAATTGTGTACCTATGGGAAACTTTTTAAGGGGATAAAGAATTGGCTCCAGATTTGGTAAAGAAGATATAGTTTAGTCAGTTTTTCTATGCTGGTAATTCCTTAAGTATGTGAGTATTTGCTTTTTGAGGGGGGGAATGCATGGCATGTGTTACTAATTTTAATGCAACTGTATCATCCAAGCAACTTGTTTAATGTTATGTAGCACATTGACTTATCAAGCCTCTGCTCCATTGCCTTCTGTGGAAGCCCAAAGGATAAATAAATGGTGCTATACACATGTGATAAGATGGGCTTTTTAGAAACGGATGTATGGTACCATCTTTAACCTTACAGTACAGTAACTGCCAGGGCTCAAACTCAGCCAGTATTGTCTAGATGTTTTTATAACTTCCTCCGTGGATGCCATCAACCATATATCACTGAGCAGAATTTACTTGCCCCTCGAAGAGCAAGTAAATCACAACTGCAAGTTTAGATTTGGAGTTTTGTCCAGAGTTTAATAGTTTGAGAATGTGGACTAAAACTTCAAAATCTCAGCAGAACAGAAAGGAAAGGGAGAGGCACATAGAACAATGAGAAAGAGACTAAGCTCTATTTTAGAGCAGCACTGTCTAATAGAACCTTCTGTGATGATGGAAATGTTCTGTATCTGCCCTGTCAATGTGGAAGCCACTCCACACATGGCTGTTGAGCACTTGAAAGATGGCTGGTATGACTGAGGAACTGAATTTTTAAAAATTATATCTCATTTAATTAATATTCATGTTAATTTAGATAGCCACATGTGGCTAGGGACTACTGGGTTGGACAGTGCCATTTTGAAAAGTCTGGGGCCACAGCCTAACCCATGATCTTTTCGGATACGTGTCTTCATTTCTCTATTTTTCTGCAAAAAGCACTCAGGATTTGTTTAGGCTAGTGTTGGAATTTATAATCCTAGTAGATTGCATTCTGCCTAAACAGGCAGTGGTACAACACCTGCTGCTTTGTGGCTTTTGAGCCAGACTATACTCTCAGGTTTGATGGTCCACTTGCAGACCGTTATCTCCCTCTTCTGCCGTGCCTGTGGCTCTGTTATAGGAATCTTTACAAACTGGCCCACTCTATATGAACTACAGTAAGCTGATTCATGTGATATTTATTCCTTCTTTCCCAGGTTTGCTCTTCGTTTTATACGACCTGACCCTCGCAGCCGGGTCACTGACCCTGTTGGGGACATTGTTTCATTTATGCACTCTTTTGAAGAGAAATATGGGAGGGCACACCCTGTCTTCTACCAGGGAACGTACAGCCAGGTCAGTGCCACAAACCACATATATAGATGCCAATTTATTGATATGACTCTGTCCTCAAGGAAAACATAGCCCAGCACTGATCATGTCATTCTTTTATTCAAAATCCCAAAAAAGCTCTTCACTGTTTACACACAAAAAAAGACCAGGAGTTCCTGTCTTGGCGCAGTGAAAAAAAGACAAGACCAGGCCATTTAACTGGGCCTTCCTTGTTCTAATCCCAACCTCCTTTTGAGGTCTTTCCTGCATAACTTGTTTCTCTTTGCCCTAGTTCCAAGCTAAACCATTTCCTTAACATGGTCTGTACTTTCCCACTTCTGTGCCTTTGCTTTTGCTTTACTGTTCCCTCTCTGGAATGTCTTCCTCCCATTTTTGCTAATTAGAATTTTGCCCATCATTCACAGCTCATGTCACTCCCTTTATACCCTTTCCTTATTGTTGTGTCCTACCCTGCCTGCCTTGCAATCTAAAGTAGTAATCTTTCCTTTCGTACTTTCATAGTGGTTTTTGTTGTTGTTGTTTTACCTTATAACCATAGCCGTTTCACAGTCTTGGCTATTTTATAGTTGTTTTGTTCGTGTCTTATCTCCTATACCAGACCATAAGCCCCTAGGAGGCAGAGCCTAAGTCTTCTTGGACCCAGCTCAGACTTGAATAAGGACATAGACCATAGACTCAAGGCAGCACATCTCATTCAACCCAAGCCACACAGACTTTGGATTCTAGTGGCCTAGTAGAGGGTGAAAATTAGGAGTTCTGTTAGGAGTTAGGAAAATTAGGAGTGGCTGTTAGACATATATGTAGTTTTACCAGAGAAAAAGGTAGAAATAACACTGTGGGCCCAGGTGTAAGATCGTTCTGTTCTGCAGCCTCCAGGATTCCTGGGTCTATCTGGAGAAGGAGAAAATTGCTTACTTTTGCTTCCTGCTGTCATTCTCCCATATCAGCTTTTTCTCACTGGCTGCTCCCACCCCACTCAACAAGCATTAAGCACGTACTGTATGCCACATGTTGTGCTCAGTGCTAGAGATACATATGTGAATGAGGTGGGCGCCTCTCATACGCCTCTTTCTGTGATCCTGAGAGCAGACCACCACTTGGTCAGTCAGGAAGTCTTAATTGATTTGTAATGAGCTTGGGATTTGGCAAATGTAAAATCATACACAGGAATCTTGGACACTAGCCTTGTCTTTGAAGATCTTTTAAACCCCACGCTCTTTAGGAAGCGTCAGTCCCTCATCCCTACTTGGTACGTAGCCAGGGATCAGGCTTGTCTTTGCAGGTTTTTTTGTTTGTTTTTTTTTACTAAGATATTATAGCCATAAAGTGGCAAAATTTTCATCTGCCTTTTCAGGTCAGAGTATCCTGTTTTTATCTTCCTTTAGGCTATGGGAAGAGCTGACTTTTCTGTGATTTTTTTTTTTCCCCAGGGGAGACTTTTTCTGTCAGCCTGTCTACTCTTATGTGCCTGATATAATTTAAATCTTAACAATACTAAAACCTTTTCATCGAAGCTTGTTAGCATGAACTTTAAAGGGGGAGAAATACCAAGGGTGTGAGGTAGGAGCCTGGCAATTTTCTGGTTTCATTGCTTAACTTTTTCCTTCATTTCTTTTCTTCCTAAATACGTAGCTGTATCCATTAGGACCCTTAACCTAATTAAAAGTTCAAGTCAGTTATAATAATTAGTAATCTTCTTTTTCTCACAGGCACTTAATGATGCCAAACGGGAACTCCGCTTTCTTTTGGTTTATCTTCATGGAGATGATCACCAGGACTCTGATGAGTTCTGTCGGTAGGTGGAATTTTTTTTTCTCTTTTCTCATCTTATCTGCTGATAGGTTTGTAGTAAGCAAGTTCTTCTCATGTCCCTTTCATCCCTTTCCACAGCAACACACTATGTGCACCTGAAGTTATTTCACTAATAAACACGAGAATGCTCTTCTGGGCATGCTCTACAAACAAACCTGAGGGATACAGGGGTAAGTCATGTTTCTTTTGCCCCATTGAGATGTTTGGGCTATCTTTGGAGTAATCTGGAAAGACATGCCATCTATTGCATGAATATTCTGTGGCAGAGTTGCTACGGATCCTCTCAGCAATCCTGAGAGATGGGGATTGTATTATCTCCACTATTATGGTTTAGGAAACAGGATCAGGCAGTATAAGTCACTGGCCCACGATTTTATCACACAGTTATTTGCAAGTTTGGAGCAAGCTCAGACATGTCAAACTCTAGCCCATCCATTACAGGTAACTATTGCCACAGCCTGTTTGGTTGGTATTTGTGGTGGTGGCGGTTGTTCTTGGCTCTGCTCATAGCATTGGGAGCCCAAGATTAGATCCAAGCCAAAGATTAGATCCAAGCCATAGTCACAACCTAAGCTGCAGCTGTGACAACACCAGATCCTTAACCCATTGTGGTCACACCACAGCAGTGATAATGCTGTATCCTTAACCTGCTGAGCCACCAGGGAATTCCAACTTGCCTTTACTCCTAATGGGCTTTTTACTAAAGAGTTTATTCTTTCATCAGCATTTTTTTTTTTCCATTTTTGGCTGCCCTGTAGCATATGGAGTTCCTGGGCCAGGGATCAGATCCAGGCCACAGTTACAACCTAAGCTGCAGCTGCAGCATCACCAGATCCTTAACCCTTTGGTGCCGGGCCAGAGATCAAACCTGTGTCCCAGCACTCCCAAGACACCACTCATCCCATTGCTTCACAGCGGAAACTCTATCAGCAATTTTAACAGAGCTTCTTGGACAATGAGTTTGTTGTTTGAATACATTGAGTGCTGGTAGGGATTCAGAAAGCTCAGATCTTTGCTGACTTTAACTTTTAACTGGAGGTGAATATCTTTAGAAGTCAGTATAAGACATAAAGGCATTCAGTGAAGGAAAATGTACTTGCTTTGCAGCAACTGCTTTTTTTATATATATCCCCACCTGCAGCTTATGGAAGTTCCCAGGCTAGGGGTCAAATCAGCTGTAGCTGCCAGCCTGCACCACAGCCACAGCAACCTGGGATCCAAGCTGCATCTTCGAACTAAACCATAGCTTACGGCAATGCCGGATCCTTAACCTGCTGAATGAGGCCAGGGATCAAACCCGAAACCTCATGGTTCTTGGTTGGATTATTTCCGCTGTGCCTCAACAGAAACTCTCTGCAGTCGGATTCTTAACCCACTGTGCCATGGCATGAACTCCTCAGCAACTTTTTGAGTCTATACTAGCATATCAGGCATTGCGCTAGATGCTGAGGACTAAAGATGCAGCAGATGTTTTGTCTACATCCTAGAATCTGAATCTTTACTCTTAATTGTTTTTTTATTTATTATTATTATTTTTTTTTTGGTCTTTTTGCCATTTCTGGGCCGCTCCCGTGGCATATGGAGGTTCCCAGGCTAGGGGTCTAATCGGAGCTGTAGCTGCCAGCCTATGCCAGAGCCACAGCAATGCAGGATCCGAGCCACGTCTGCAACCTACACCACAGCTCACGGCAACGCTGGATCGTTAACCCACTGAGCAAGGGCAGGGACCGAACCTGCAACCTCATGGTTCCTAGTCGGATTCGTTAACCACTGCACCATGACAGGAACTCCCTTAATTGTTTTTTTAATTGACTTTTTTTTTTTTTTTTTGACCAAGCCCATGGCATGTGAAAGTTCCTGGGCCAGGGTTTGAACCTCTGCCTCAGTAGTGGCAACACCGGATGCTTCACCACTGAGCCAGCACAGAACTCTCCTAGTTGGTTTTTAAACATCAGATAAGATCCTGCAGTATGTTTTGCCATTCTAATATGATTTTTGGGAGTGAGCGGTGGTGGATAGAAGGAGGTTTTGATAGTGGGTTTTTTTTTTTATTTTTTGTTTTTTGTTTTTTAGGGCCACACCTGCGGCATATGGAAGTTCCCGGGCTAGGGGTCATATCGGAGCTGCAGCTGCTGGCCTACGCCACAGCCATAGCAACACCAGATCCAAGTGGTGTCTGCAGCCTACACCATGGCTCATGGCAGTGCCAGATCCCCAACCCACTGAGCGAGGCCAGGGATTTAATCTGCATCCTTGTGGATACTGGTTGGGTTTGTTTCCACTGTGCCACAATGGGAACTCCTTTTATAGATTTTTATAGAAGCTTAAAAATCTCTTCTTTCAAACTGTTATAAAAAACATAGGCAAAACTCTGTTATGGTAAAATCTTTGTTATTTGGAAGACCAATTTTTAAAACTCCTCTGTAACAGAAAAGCTAGCCCCTTCTTATTGGGGAGGGTGGGTGGGGCTTAGGAAAAGGAAGTAAGGAAGGGGTTGGATAAGAAGAAAAGAAAAAAGATGAAGAAAAGACAGAAGATGATGGTAGAGATCATCATCAGTAGCGTAAGACTGAGACTTGTGGGCTTGACCCCTGACACAGGGGAAAATTATACTAAGCAGTAGCCGGAGTCTTTGTAGGTCCTTTTCCTTTCATCAAACAGATATTGTTCTTAAACTCTGTGGCCTGTCCCAGCATCATCATGACAGCTACACTCAACCAGAAAAGCCTATCCTACTTTAATCAGATTACCTGGGAAGTAGGGTCACAAGTATATAACAACAAAAAGATTAAGAAACTAGGAGGGGAGTTTTCTTGTGGTGCAGTGGGTTAAGGATCTGGTGGTGTCACTGCAGCAGCTCAGGTTGCTGCTGTGGCTCAGGTTTGATCCCTGGCCCAGGAACTTCCTCGTTGCTGCAGGTGCAGCTAAAAAGAAAAAGAAAAAAGGAAGAAACTAGGGAGGAAAAAAAGGTAGGCAGAGAAATAAATGACACTAACCTTCTTTCCCAGCTGAGACTAAAGCAGTTCTCTCTTGCTTGTTGTGGAAAGTCTAAGAGTTGATCTGTTTCTTCTCTTAGTCCTGCCCTTGATCTGTTGGGTCTTCTTTCTGTCAGTCTCACAGGCTTTACGAGAAAACACCTATCCATTCCTGGCCATGATTATGCTGAAGGATCGGAGGATGACTGTGGTAGGACGGCTAGAAGGCCTTATCCAGCCTGATGACCTCATTAACCAGCTGACATTTATCATGGATGCAAACCAGACTTACCTAGTGTCAGAACGTCTAGAAAGGTACAGGGAAGTTCCTCCCTAGGACTGAGAGACCAGCTGTAGACTTGGGTGCTTTACCTGGGGCTCCACAGATCCTGACTTCTCTGTTAGACAGCTTTAAAAAGCCTTGTCCAGTTAGTGTTAAAATATTCATATTCTTTGAACGAAATAATTCTTCATCAGATCATCTGTTCTTAGAGATGTGATTCAAAATACAGGAATCTGGTGTTTCCATTGTGGCTCAGAAGAAACGAATCTGACTAGCATCCATGAGGACACAGATTCAATCCCTGGCCTAGCTCAGTGGGTTAAGGATTTGGCATTGCCGTGAGCTATGGCGTAGGTCGCAAACAACACTCAGATCTCCCATTACTGTGGCTATGGCATAGGCCAGCGGCTACAGCTCCGATTCAACCCCTAGGCTGGAAACCTCAGTATGCTGCAGATACACCTCCCTCCAAAAAGTAAAAATAAAAAATACTGGAATCTATGCCTAGGAATATATATCCAGTCATTATTTATTATTATTATTTTTTTTGTCTTTTTTTTGCTATTTCTTTGGGCTGCTCCCGTGGCATATGGAGGTTCCCAGGCTAGGGCTCCAATCGGAGCTGTAGCCCCCGGCCTACGCCAGAGCCACAGCAACTCGGAATCCGAGCCCCGTCTGCAACCTACACTACAGCTCACGGCAATGCCGGATCCTTAATCCACTGAGCAAGGGCAGGGATCGAACCCGCAACCTCATGGTTCCTAGTCAGATTCGTTAACCACTGCACCACGACAGGAACTCCCCCAGTCATTATTTTTAAAATAGGTGAACATGATATAGGACATGATATTCCTACATAGGTACCCAGTTTTTTGGAGAGAAAACAGGAAATATCCCAAGATGTTAGAGTATTTTCTCTTTGGTTAGTAGAATTCTGAATAAAATTTCACATATTTTTTGAATCTTCTAGAATGTGTATATGTAGTTTTTTGGTTTTGTGAAAATGACATCTACAAGAATGAAGTAATCCAAAAAGGTATTTATAAAATATAATCTTGATGGTCTTTTTATTTTATGGTCTCACCCACAGCATATGGAAGTTCCCAGGCCAGGGATCGAGTCTGCGCCACAGCTGCAGCAATACTAGATCCTCAACCCACTGTGCCAGGCTGGGGATGGAACCTACACCTCTACACCAACCTGAGCCACTGCAGTTGGATTCTTGAAATCCATTATGCCATAGTGGAAACTCCTTGATCATTGTTTTATAGCAAAATACTGTGTTATTTCTATTAGGATTGAGGGGAAACGATTTGAAAAGTTAAAAGGAGAGGGAAAAGCTTGCTGGTTTTTTTTTTGGTTTTTGGTTTTTTTTTTGCCAAATTGAGGAAAGAGATGGCTCATTCAGATTCTGCATGCTCTGCTTTGGAATATGTTATGCTAGTGTGAAATAGTCATCCACCAAGATTGTAAACCTTTTAGCCCCCCAAAATTTCAACATAAGAAAACACAGAGCTTTGTGAGATTTACCTTTTTTCTCTATGCTTTTGATCTGTCTGTAGGGAAGAACGAAACCAGACCCAGGTGCTGAGACAGCAACAGGATGAGGCATACTTGGCATCTCTCAGGGCTGACCAGGAGAAAGAGAGAAAGAAGCGGGAGGAGCGAGAGCGAAAACGGCGGAAGGAGGAAGAGGTACAGCAGCAGAAGTTGGCAGAGGAGAGGCGGCGGCGGGTAAGGAACCTGTCTTTACTCCGTGGGACTCCCAGGCTGGTCTTTTCTTAACTGGGGAAGGAAAATAACTAGATGATGGGATTGAGAACAATTGGAATTCTCCATGATATTTTAATATTTACTATGCTTTCACAAAAATGTATTTTTGAATTTTTTTGAAGAAAGTCACAAGTTCCCATTGTGGCTCAGCGGGTTAAGAATCCTACTGGTATCCATGAGGATGCGGGTTCAATCCCTGGCCTCACTCAATGAGTTAAAGGATCTGGCATTACCATGAGCTGTGGTGTAGGTTGCTTTGGCTGTGGTATAGGCCGGCAGCTGCAGCTCTGATTCAACCCCAAGCCTGGGAATTTCCATATGCTGCAGGTGTGGCCATAAAAAAAAATTTATTAAAACAAAAAAATGAGGGAGTTCTTGTCGTGGTGCAGCAGAAACAAATCTGACTAGGAACCATGAGGTTGCGGGTTTGATCCCTGGCCTCGCCCATTGGTTTAAGGATCTGGCGTTGTCATGAGCTGTGGTGTAGGTCGCAGACGCAGCTCGAATCTGGTTTTGCTGTGGCTGTGGTGTAGGCTGGCAGCTACAACTCCGATTAGACCCCTAGCCTGGGACCCTCCATATGCCAAGGGTGCAGCCCTAGAAAAGACAAAAAAAAAAAAAGTAAAAATCAGGCAAAATTACTAATGAAATAGTAAGCAGTTAAAAAAGCTAATTCACAGCAGTAGTTTTTAAGCATTTATTCTTAGCATCAGTGTTAACTCTTGACATTTCATTATCTTGTTTCATTATGTATTGTCACTTGATTATAGACAGTGTCTTTTAGTTATTCCCTGTTTTCAAAGTTACGTACTTTCGTATACTCAATAAATAATACAGTGATGCAGTAGTATGTAGTCAATAAGTATAATTTGAATTAGGGTGTTTCTGACTCTTGCCAAGAAGTATTTCTTCTGATACTGGTCATTGATTTTTCATCTCACTGCCCAATTAACCTACATAATGATGTATTTCTTGTTTCTTTGTTCCTTTTTTTTTTTGTCTTTTTGCTATTTCTTGGGCCGCTCCCGCGGCATGTGGACGTTCCCAGGCTAGGGGTCGAATCGGAGCTGTAGCCACCGGCCTACGCCAGAGCCACAGCAACGTGGGATCCGAGCCACATCTTCAACCTACACCACAGCTCACGGCAATGCCGGATTGTTAACCCACTGAACAAGGCCAGGGACCGAACCCGCAACCTCATGGTTCCTAGTCGGATTCGTTAACCACTGCGCCACGGCGGGAACTCCTCTTTGTTCCTTAATTGGAACTGTAGCCTCAACTTTTATTTGTGTCTCTACAGAATTTACAAGAGGAGAAGGAAAGGAAATTGGAGTGCCTGCCCCCGGAGCCTTCCCCTGATGACCCTGAGAGTGTCAAAATAATTTTCAAACTACCCAATGATTCTCGAGTAGAGAGACGATTCCACTTTTCACAGTCTCTAACAGTAAGGACTGCCTAAGTTGTGTGAAGTGTATATAGAGTCTGGGCTGTAGATTTGGAAACTTTTAAGGACTTTCAAGAATGTCATTGGTATATCTGCTTTTCTGATGACTAAGTGAGGAAGGGGGATGGGGCTGAGAGAAGAGTGTACTGAATTATTGTAGGTTCTTTCAGATCTAGCTGCCAACTCAAAGCAGTTATCAAGGTTTCATTTCATCGTGTTTGAGCTCTGCTACAAAGAAAAGGTGCCTTACCAAGAAGTACCACAAAAGACTTGTGTGTTGGAGGTGGAAGGTTCTTCCATGCTGCTTGAGTTGCATTGGCTTCCACATCCACCAGAATCCCTTGCTGTATAGAGAAAATTCTATCTACACTGTCCAAGACACACTGGAAATACACATGCAGGTTGCATGCAGTTATCACTCTTTCTACTCATTTAGCTCATAAGAAGGGCCACTAAGTGGGGCCACCTTGTATATTTGGTATCCATAGGTAATAGTGTTTGTCATTCCATAGGGATATAGTCAAAAGTAGAGACTTTCAGAGTCTCACAAAATGAGGATCAAATTCTCATTTTTCCAGTGTTAATAAATGTGTTTCCTTGGTCAGTTTACTTAATCTCTAAAGCTTCAGTTTCTTCATCTGTAAAATGGGTATAATAGGCACTCTCTAATAGAATTGTTAGGGTCAAGTTCCTATGTAAAGTGCTCAACGTTGTTCCTGGCTCTTGGTAAGCATTCAAATGCTGTTAATTTTGGTGTTTATTATCAAAAAGAAGTTTCTGTTTGAGAATTGGTTTGTCGCCTTTCCAAATCTACAACTACAATAGACTCTGCTGTTTCCCTAATCACTTGAAATAATCAGAATAAACTGCATAATAGAAATGTGGATGCTCTGTAGTCAGATGAGGAAGCTAGGTAACACATCGATTATTTCTTCCTGTTTAACTGGAGAACATTGGACAAGTTACAGAATCTTTTATAGGGCCTCAGATATCCCACATGTAAAATGGAAGTATAATCTACTTCTGAAAATGGTAAGTGAAGGTATATCAGACACTGCGCTAGGCACCCTAAGTGGTGTGCAGTTGAGTAAATCATGGTTTAGGAATTTATGGAGGATTCAGAGCGCTAATTCAGATTAGAACATTGTGAGGCATCCCGGTGAGAGAACGGCGGCTTCCTCATTTTATTTCTCTCATTTATACATTGATTTATATGGGAGAAGTTGCTTACATCTTAGCTTTGGATTTTTTAGTTGAGATAAGATGAATGAGCCACACACAGGACCTACCACATAAGTAGATGGTTACTAAGTGTTCATTCCTTTCCCTTCGTGAGTTTCATAAATACCGGTTTGCGTATGGATTTTAGCTTGTAGGCATGTGGGATAACAGTGTCTCTGTAGTACACCATGCTCTTATGGAGTTTTTACTCCTCAGATTCTCATTACCATTATGTATGGTAAAAAGCCTAACCAGAATTTAGTCTCTTTGAGTTTTGGAGGAAAATCCATTGACTAGAATAGACTTGTAATCACAGGGGAACCACCCCATTTGTTAAATGTTTAATCCGTATAGGCTTTTAAATAGGTTCACACTAAAAGATATTTATTTAATTTGTAAAAATTTTAAAGGGGTACCTGCCATGGCACAGTGGGTTACGGATCTGGCCTTGTCTCTGGTGGTGAGGGTTGGATCCCCTAGCACAGTGGGTTAAGGATCTGGCATTGCCACAGCTATGGCGTAGGTTGCAGCTGCAGCTCAGATTCAGTCCCTGGCCCAGGAACTTCCATGTGCAGCTGAAAAGAAAAATGATAATAATAAATTTTCAAAATAAACTTCAGGAGTTCCCTCAGAGGCTTAAGGATCCTGCATCATCACTGCTGTGGCTCAGATTTGATCCCTGGCCTGGGAACCTTTGCATACTGTGGGCATGACCAGTAAACAATAAATAAAATAAACTTCAGATGGAGAGAAATGCTTGGTAAATGGGGACAAAGCTCAGAGATGGGAAAGAAGTATATGAGGAGGAGAGATGTAGTAGCAGTGCTAGCCTTTCATTTAACTTATATAACTAATGAACTACAGTTTTTTGGTGCTCATGTAAACTTTGTGTGATCTTTCTGTGAGCTCTATCCTTTGCAAATATTTTCAGTGAGTGAATGTTCAGTGAAATGCTCAGTTTGCACATGATGCTCAGCTTGTGGTAATGGTTAAGTGCTAGGATGAAAAAAGGATAAACTGTAGAGGAATCTCCAGCACCCATAAGTGGGCAGAGATGTGGCAGCTGATTTTGTCTTAAATGAATGCATATAATAGAGAATCCAGGAGTTCCCATTGTGACTCAGTAGGTTAAGGACCAAACATAGTCTCCATGAGGAGACAGGTTCAATCTCTGGCCTTGCTCAGTGGGTTGAGGATCTGGTGTTGCCACAAGCTGTGGAAGATGCAGCTTCCATTTGATGTTGCCATGGCTGTGGCATAGGCCTCAGCTGCAGCTCAGATTCAGCCCCTAGCTGAGTAACTTCCATATGTCACCAGTGCGGCCCTAAAAAGGGAAATGAAAAGAATCCAGGAGTTCTTTGTGGCATAGTGGGTTAAGCATCCAGCATTGTCACTGCAGTGGCTTCGGTCGCTGCTGTGGTATGGGTTCAGTCCCTGGTCTGGGAAGTTCAGCATGCCAAAGGCACAGCCAAAAAAAGGAGAGAGAGAATCCAAATTATACTCAGCCCAGAAATCTTTTCTCTTTTCTTCTTTTTGGCCACTTCCCAGGCCAGGGATAGAACCCATGCCACAAGGAGTGACGATACCAGATCCTTAACCTGCTAGGTCACCAGGAACTTCTGTATGCCACAGTTGTGGCCATAAGAAGGAAAAGAAAAATAGTTTGCATCTACTAACCCCAAACTCCCAGTCCATCCCACTCCCCCTTGGCATCCACAGGTCTTTCTCTGTGTTTGTGAGTCCGTTTCTGTTTTGTAGGTAGGTTCATTTGTGCTGTATTTTAGATTCCACATTTAAGTGATATGTCATATGGTATTTGTCTTTTTCTGACTTGCTTCACTTAGTATGTTAATCTCTGGGTTCATCCATGTTGCTGCAAATGGCATTATTTTGATCTCTCTTTTTTGTTGTTGTTTTTTGTTTTTTGTTTTTTAGGGCTGAACCCATAGCACATGGAAGTTCCCAGGCTAGGGGTCAAATCGGAGCTGCAGCTGCCAGGCTGCAACACAGCCACAGCAACGTGGGATCCGAGCCATATCTGTGACCCATACCACAGCTCACGGCAACGCCGAATCCCCAACCCACTGAACGAAGCCAGGAATCATGGATCCTAGTCAGATTCATTAACCACTGAACCATAAAGGGAACTCCCTATTTTTATCTTTTTTATGGCTGATTAGTATTCCTGTGTGTGTCTGTGTATATGCGTGTACACAAACACCACGTCTTTATCCATTCCTCTGTTGATGGACATTTAAGTTGCTTCCATGTCTTGGCTATTGTGAATAGTGCTCCTGTAAACTAGTGGTGCTTTTTTTTTTTTTTTGTCCTTTTAGGACTATACCCATGGCTAGGGGTCAAATCAGAGCTCACAACCTACGCCACAGCAATGCAGGATCCAAGCCACGTCTATAACCTACAGCACAGCTCACGGCAACACGAGATCCTTAATCCACTGGGTGAGGCCAGGGATTAAACCCTCATTCTCATGGATACTAGTTGGGCTCATTACCACTGAGCCACAATGAGAACTCCACATGTATCTTAGTGAATTATAGTTTTGTCCAGGTATATGCTCAGGAGTGGGATTCCTGGGTCACATTGTAGTTCTATACTCAGTTTTCTGAGGAACCTCCACACTCTTTTCCATAGTGGTTGTACCAACTTACATTCCCACCAACAATGAGGAGGGTTCCCTCTTCTCCACACCTTCTTCAGCATTTGTTATTTGTAGACTTACTGATGATGGCCATTCTGACTCGTGTGAGGTGGTACCTCATTGTAGTTTTGATTTATATTTCTCTAATAGTGATGTTGAACTTTTTTTTTTTTCATGTGCCTACTGCTGTATGCCTGTTCTTAATGTGGTATTAAGAGACAGGGAGATAAAGGTGGCCTGTTCCATGGTTATTACACATTTTAAGTTTTCCTAATGTTGCCTTACTTCATGTTAAGAATTTATCTGTACCTTGTCAGAGCCAGACCAGGGTGAAGAGGGCATTCCCACAGTGGAGAGGTCCATGTGGGTGTCAGATCTCAATCAAGTTTTTTTGTGTGTGTTATTTTTCCAGTACCGTTTTTTTTCCCCACTGTTCAGCATGGTGATCCAGTTACACATACATATATACATTCTTTTTTTTCTCCCATTATCATGCTCTGTCATAAGTAACTAGACATAGTTCTCAGTGCTACATAGCAGGATCTCACTGCTAATCCATTCCAAAAGCAATAGTTTGTACCCATTAACCCCAAGCTCCCAATCCATCCCACTCCCTCCCCCTCCCCGTAGGCAACCACAAGTCTATTTTCCAAGTCCATGATTTTATTCTCTCTGGAAAGGTTCATTTGTGCTATATATTAGATTCCAGATATAAGTGATATCATATGGTATTTGTATTTCTCTTTCTGACTTACTTCACTCAGTATGAGAGTCTCTAGTTCCATCCATGTTGCTGCAAATGGTCAGTCAAGTTTTAAGGAAGGTGAAGTTCCTCATCATGGCTCAGTGGTTAACGAATCCGACTAGGAACCATGAGGTTGCGGGTTCGATCCCTGGCCTTGCTCAGTGGGTTAAGGATCAGACGTTGCCGTGAGCTGTGGTGTAGGTCGCAGACTCGGCTCAGATCCTGTGTTGCTGTGGCTCTGGCGTAGGCCGGCAGCTACAGTTCCAATTTGACTCCTGGCCTCGGAACCTCCATATGCCAAGGGTGCAGCCCTAGAAAAGACAAAAGAAAAGTAAGTTTTAAGGAAGGTACCCACATGTGGGGGGAGTCCAGTGCCAGTCAGAGCCCAAATTCCCTGGGCTTGAGGGAGTGTTAATGCCAGAACTGGGTAAGGAGAGGGTTGTACATGAAGAAATGACCATATAGAGTGAGATACAGATAAAGACGTGTGTATGTATGTACACATTTTCTCTAGCTTTCTTCACAACAAGTGCTTGGGAGGATCAACACTCCAATAGTAATGAACATACCTAGCACTTGAATCATGGCTTGTGAATACCATTGTCCATTAAGAACAATCGGGGCTCCTTGGAGAAATGGCTGATTCTAGGGCTGGAGAGACGGGGGGAATACAAGATTAGCCTGGAACACCTTGTGCCCCAAAGCAAGGAATTATTCAAAGAACAATGGAGACCTGTCAGAAAGATACAGAAGCCAGCTTGAGCGGGCTCCTTGGACTCCATCTGAAACAATTTGCGCCTTATAACCTATTGAATAAAATAGGAATTCCGAAGTTTCTGTCGTGGCGCAGTGGTTAACGAATCTGACTAGGAACCATGAGGTCGCAGGTTCGATCCCTGGCCTTGCTCAGTGGGTTAAGGATCCGACGTTGCCGTGAGCTGTAGTGTAGGTTGCAGACGCGGCTCGGATCCCGCGTTGCTGTGGCTCTGGCGTAGGCCGGTGGCTACAGCTCCGATTGGACCCCTAGCCTGGGAATCTCCACATGCCGCAGGAGCGGCCATAGAAAAGGCAAAAAGGCAAAAAAAAAAATAAAAAATAAAAAAATAGGAATTCCTAGCTCTATATTAATATAAGTAAGTAAAGAAAGTTTGAGGAGCAGAATGTCTTCATAGTTTCAGAACACTTCCCCACAAAATACTCATTAATTACAAAGGAGGAAAGGATAACTTAGAGTGGAGAGGCCTGGCAGGCACCAGTGGTCAAAGTGAACATCATTGGTAATGGAACAAATTGAAATGGTACTGCACCTGAATGGGATGCGTTGAGTACAATGCAGCATTATTTTATTTCCGTAATACTCCTGCCAGAGATCCATAACTGGAATCTAATCATGAGTAGACATCACGTAACTGAGAGACATTCTAGGAGTTCCCTGGTGGCCTAGTGGTTAAGGATCTAGCATTGTCATTGCTGTAACTCAGGTCACTGCTGAGGCGCCAGTTTGACCCCTGGCCCAGGTGCAGCTGAACGAAAACAAAAAGGAGACAGACATACTACAAAATAACTGACCAGTAATCTTTAGAAATGTGTCAAAGTCATGAAAATCAAGAATTCTGAGGATTTTCTAAGTCTTTTTTTTTTTTTAATCGATTTTCAATGTTCAGATTTTCTAAGCCTTAAAGGAGCAGATTTAGGAGATGTGGTCACTACCAAACGCAACACACAATTGTAAACTGGTTCTTTTTGCCATAAAAGGCAACTGTCGGAGTTCCCATCATGGCTCAGCGGTTAACGAACCCAACTAGCATCCATGAGGACATGGGTTCGATCCCTACCAGCCGACTAGCATCCATGAGGACACGGTGCCCTGGCCTCGCTCAGTGGGTTGAGGAGCTGGCATTGCTGTGAGATGTGGTGTAGGTTGCAGATGCAGCTTGGATCTGATGTTGCTTCGGCTGTGGCATACGCCCGTGGCTCCAGCTCCAATTTGACCCCTAGCCTGGGAACCTCCATTTGCTGCAGGTGTGGCCCTAAAAAGGCAAAGAAAAATAAAAATAGAAATAAAGGCAACTGTCAAAAGTAGAATGGGTCCTGAATAAAAATGTAATGTATATTATTATAATACTGTAATAATGTGCCACCCTGATTTTGAGGGTTGTATTATGAATGAGCTTGTCATGTCATGCACAAGTATTCTGGGGTGATGGGACATTCAGTTGGTAGCTCACTTAGAACTGGTTTCAAAATAAAAAATTTTGTGTCCCATACTGCCACCTTTTCTGTAACTTGATTATTTCTAACAAAAAATGTTTAGCTTTATATCAGAAGTTTTCAAAGAAGAAACGGGTCAGTTCAGATTAGGACTAGCATTGGGCTATGTAATAAATTTCTTAGAGCTGCCCTATGTATTTGCTCTGTGAAATGGATTGACTTTGAAATGGAATTTCAATGTGATGTAATGACTTCATGTCTCAGTCATCCTGGAAAGAGCTGGAATTTATTTGATTTCATGGTTGTGTGTCTGTCTTTTTCTCACTGCCTTTTTTTTGTATGACCTCTACAGGTAATCCACGACTTCTTATTCTCCTTGAAAGAAAGCCCTGAAAAGTTTCAGATTGAAGCCAATTTTCCCCGGAGGGTGCTGCCCTGCATTCCTTCAGAGGAGTGGCCCAATCCCCCCACACTGCAGGAGGCCGGACTCAGCCACACAGAAGTTCTCTTTGTTCAGGACCTAACAGATGAATGACACTTTTTTTCCTCTCCTCCTCTCCTACCCCAATCCCTAAAAGAAATGGAAAACAAAAAAAAAAAAAGAGAGAAATTCATATTATTATTATTATAATACAATATTTTTTTTAAAAGACTGCTGCATCCTAAGGAAGGATCAAAAACCATGCTGCCTGCAAGAGTCACCACCTGTGTGTGTGCATGAGGTTAGCAATGAACGTTTCTGTTGGCAAGCCCACCCTTCCCTACTGCCTCTGCACCACGCACCTTCCAACGAAAGGAGACTCTTCACCTTCAACCCAGCCATGTCTCAACTGGGGAAGGGGACATTCCCACTAGTTCTCATTCATTCT
The DNA here is from genome assembly GCF_016906955.1 of Phacochoerus africanus. NCBI lineage: Eukaryota > Metazoa > Chordata > Mammalia > Artiodactyla > Suidae > Phacochoerus > Phacochoerus africanus. The sequence goes on along the minus strand of NC_062547.1, from coordinate 81,511,010 downwards.
TGCTTTTATGGAATATAAAAGTGAAACAAACCTCCATCAACCAGCTACTGCAGCATCTCCCGAAGACTTGCTTCTCCCACCTCTGGAGAAGAGAGGGAAGAGAAGGCACAGAGCAGAGATGTTCCTTTTACTTCCAACAGCTTATGAATAACTTTAAATTTTTTTTCTATTGCTCTGTAATGACCAAAGGAATGAGGCTGACATAGGTGTATTTTTTTTCCCTTAACATTATTTGATAAAGAGCCAATTCTTAAACCCATGAGTTCATGCCCTGGGCTCCTCCCCACCAGAGTGTAATAAAGGTGCCCTGGGCTGGTTTGTGCTTATTTATGCAATTGTTCCTCTCATGTTCCCAGAGAGGTGGTTCTTTTTGGTCCAACTCTTGCTGTCCTTTCTTTCCACCTATGCACCCCACTTGGAACAGTGGGAGGAAATCTGGGTTTGTACTCCTACAAAATCTGTATGTACAGATACACCCATATATGTGGTGTGAAGTCCATGTAGACTCACCTGTACACACAACTGCAGCTTTTCTTTGGAATCTGTACCAGGTGATCATTATGGGGTCTGATCCAAGGGTTAGCAGCTCTTCATTCCTCTTCTGACACATGAATGCTCTTCCTGCCCAGCCCTGAGCTTTCCTGAATCACCAAGCCTGGTGCCTTTCCAGAGGACTAGCAGGGCCTGTAGTGGAACCACTAGAACCACGTAAGAGTGCCCTGCCTCACTTGGTGTGGCAGGGTGGTGTGGTGTATTTTAAGGACAAAGAAACTGAAGCCTTGAAGGGAGCCAAGACAGAACTCAGCCTCTTTAAACTGTTGAAAGGCACACTGCAGTTTTTGATGTTGCCACCTGCTGGAGGCAGTTTTGATCCTCTCTATTGCTATGTTGAAGTAATAGGGGTTTTAACCTCCGAATGTCTGTGGTTGAGTTTATGGTAATGGGTACATGGGTCAGGCCATGTATCAACAGATGCCAGCGTGAGCTGGCAAGTGTTCCAAAGTGTTGTGTAGCTAGACTAGTGCAGACTCATAATACTGCGACCTACTGAAATTAGTGCAGTTCCCTAGGATGCTATGAGGCCAGGGGTTCATATCAAGATAAAGTATAACTTGTTAGATTTGCAGTTTCCAAAGTCTTTCTCTTGCTTAGCTAAAACCTAAGGACCATTCATTGAAGTAGCAGTGATGTGGCTACTATATTCTTTGGCCTTCCGTGGTGGGGTAAAGACCAAGGGGCAGGTTGAAGAGCCTCATGGATATCACCCGGGGAGCCTGAGAATGTCTCAGTGGCCTTGGCACAGGTGTCTACAGCACCATCTCCAGGAAAATTTTGATTCTGCTCCTGGCTGCTTATTATTCTTCCACTTTGTTTCCTGATGTCACAGGCCAGCCCAGATGAGTGGGAAGTAAGTGACTGTTGTCATATCTGGAGTGAATACCAGGATAAACCATGTTCTCCAATCCACCTTGTGTGAAGCCTGCTTCCTGCTGACAACCACGCAGAGAGGAATTCTTCTTAATTGAGAGCCTCCCTCCGTGTCTGGAATTCATAGCTGTTTCCCTGGCAGTACACTGGGGGTATTAAAGACCTTCGCTAGGCTGAGTGTACTGAGTATCTTGCCCACATCTCTGCGAAATTGTAAATTTTTTTTCTGAAATCAACCTTCATCTTATTCTACAATGTGCACTTTATGCCTCCTGCCTTTTGATAACTTGTCCAGTAAAGGAGATGAGCCGCCAGAATGTTTAGAAAAAGTCTGTTCATGTCATTACAGCTCTTGGGATGGCCTGTCCATTTACTTAAGGTTTCAAGAGGCACCACATGAAGCTCATGCTCCTTCTAGTCCATGTTGAAACAGCCCTGCTTTATTCAGACCCAGTTCCTGTCTCCTTGCAGACCTAGAGCTGCTGCTTAGGTGCCATCTCCTTTCCTCCCCGATAGATGCACATTTTGTCAATGCCAGTACAATCTGTATGTTACTCCCAAGGACCTCTGGGAACTTGATGGGACCTGCAAGTGAGAAAATATTGAGAAGCCCATGATCTGTAAGCATTTGCTCTTGTTTCCAAATCACCTCCGGGTTATTTCAGCTGTTTCCAAATGGCAGGTCATCAGCTAAACAAAAACACTTGCTTCCAATTTTGTCCTGCACTCCCAAGACTGAAGTAGATTTGGCTGAATTTCCATAGGAAATGACCAAGAAAAAACATCCAATTGGAGTCAGTTGAATTTCCTCAGCCTCAGTGGGGCCCCTTCTGGTCTTTTCCACTTCTGCAGAATTTCCTGCAGCAAATACTTGTTTCTCCTTGTTTGCCTCCACTATGATGTTTGGATAAGAGATGGCCAGTGGAGAATATCTCAAAAAAAAAAAAAAAAAAAAAAGAACCTAGAATCTTCAACAGAGCAGTCATTATGAAAATTGCTAATGGTGCCAAGGCCAAGGAAAAGGTTACAGAAAATGACTGTGGGAAGGAGTGATAACCCCCAGAATGCAAAATCAGGCGAGTATTATCTGGTGCTTGAACAAGGAGCTCCACTTTACAACTGGCTTTTTTTAGGACTTTTGAGGGACGCAGCAACAGAATATCCATCCATAAAGGATGCAGTGCCCCGGCTTGTACTGCACCTGAATAGTTATGTGATAATTTACTGAAGAAATCTAGTGTACTTTAAATTTTTTTCATAAAAGTTTACATTGTATTGTAGGTTAACATTAAATGTTTTATAACAAAATTCCTTAAGTTGTGGGTCTTTCTGTCTAGGGGAGATGTGATGTTTTTCTGTCTGGAGGCAAGGTTGGAAAACATTGGGAGGAAGGAACAAGGTATTGCATTGCCAAGAAGCAAGAGAGAATCAGAAGCAAAGAGTAAAATAGACCAGTACTGTGTTCCTGTGAAAAATGGCAACTCAGGGAGTTCCCATTGTGGCGCAGCAGAAACGAATCCGATTAGTATCCATGAGGATGCGGGTTCAATCCCTGGCCTCACTCAGTGGATTGAGGATCCAGAGTTGCCGTGAGCTGTGTCTCATGCAGATGTGTCTCAGATACTGTGCTGCTATGGCTGTGGTGTAGGCTGGCAGCTGTAGCTTGGATTCAACCCCCTAGCCTGGGAATTTCCGTATGCTGCGGGTTCAGCCCTAAAAAAAAAAAAAAAAAAAAAAAGGCAGCTCAGGCAGTGTGCTATAAAGTGGAATTTAGATCTGCACTCAAATTGGGGCTCTGTCATTTGTAGCTTTGTGACCCCAGTAAGTTCTTTAGCGCCTGTGAGCTTTAATTTCACCAGTTGTAAATACTAACATCGTTTGCCTCAGAATACGTTTATAGGCTAAATCAGGTAAATGTATATGGAGCACCTGTCACAGAGGTGCCCCTGTGTTTATTCCTCTTTTTCTAAGGAAGTGTATTTTGAAGGTTTTTTGTTTTTGTTTTTTAATGCTAATTTCAGTTTCTTAAGGAATGACTTTTTTCCTACCATGTCCTTGCAAATGAGTGGCTAGAAAAGAGTCACTTTGGATCTGACAGATTTCGGACTACTGGAACTCCCTTCCTAGGGTATCTTTGCTTGTATTTTCCTTTCTAAGAGGAAATTAAGCCTTAGTTCTTTGCCTTTCTCTTTTCCACCATGTTTCCTGGGCAAATAATTCATTTTTGTTAGTTAGGGATTCTTGTCACCTTCAGAGTATGTTCTGTTGCTTACCCAAAGTTGTATTTTTTAAGTGCACATCTTAAGTGTACATAGAATGTCTTCTCAATCTAGTAAGTCTGCAAGAAGAGTTTACCTTAAGTCAGAATCTACTAAAAATGAACACTTCACAATTGATTGTAAAGCTTATATATAAAGATTTTGCCATCAATTAACAGAGTCACGGAAACTTGCAAACTGATGCTGGATACACCTGGTCTCAAATCCAGGCTTTGGCTGTGATTTTGGCCAACGAACCTCAGTTCTCTTCAGTTTCATCGTCTGTAAAATACGGCCAAATGTAGCATTTCCATGAAGATTCAATGAATTGCTGCTGCAGAGTGCCTGGCACACAGTAAGTGTTGGATAAAAGCCCCTATCACTATTTTTCATTTTGTAGTTTGCCCACTACAAGCAGTTTACCCGCTGTGGATCAAAGGGGAGGGAAATGGGGAGGGGTGGCAGCTTTTGCTTATGGGTAGATAGTGCCCAATGCTTTCTTGACATACTTCCATCCTTGTGGTTGGAAATCCATGTGCGCTTTTACCCTGATCGAGCCCCGAGCCCCCAGCATCCCTTGTGCCTCTTCTGCCACTTTGATGCACTGTCCTTACAGACAAGCTCCTGAAGCACATACCATTTGCTTGGACTACTTTATCCTGCTCTGGTTGCTATTGACCATTCTCCAGATATTGGCAACGGATACCTTCCTCTCCGAGTGCAACTTCAATGACACATCTACATCTGTGAATTCCCTAAAATTCCAGTCCTTCATCCTGATTTGCCTCATTTGGCAGCTGAGTAATGTGGGAAAGGCTTTGGAGTCAAATCTGGATTTGAAACTGTTGCTGCTAACTGATCCAGGGCAAGTTTCCTCCTATGTAAACCTCCTGGCAGTACATTCTTGCAAAGTCTGGGTGTTGTTTAAAGGAGCTGATATCTGCGAAGTGCTTGGTGCTGTGTGGATGGACACTTAGTTGAATGTTCACATCCTCCCGGCCCCCAACCCCAGCAGTGCCATACTTTCAGCGTGGCCTTCACTCAGAACCGCTGCACTCTCAGCACTTAAGAACCAATCCCTCTCACCACAGCTGTTATCGCTTCAACTCCACAGCCTCTGCTCTGCCCTCAAGGCCTTTCTGTTTCTTCCCTGTCTCCATCTCCCTACTGGAATCATCTTGTCTTCATACTTCTCTCCACTACTGACTGTCAAATTCCCAAAGTAAACTGTTTGATTTCTCTCTCTTGCTCCTTCAGCTGCAGAATCCTAGTATGCATCACAGTGGTCTGAGGAGCCCTCAGCGTTGGTGCCCACTCCTTTGACCAAGCTCTAGGAAACCCCACACGTTTCTACCCCACAGGCACTGCTACACTGTCTTAGATCCAAGCCCATTATAACAACTCACTTCCTAAGAAAATTGAGGTCTTGTCACAAAATGTCCTCATCTTTATTTTGGCTCAAAATTGTCCTGTGATGTCACCTGCTTCCTCTTTCCTTTCTGCCTTGTGGGTGTATTTTCTTTTAAAAGAGATCATAACTTGCACTGAGGAAAATGTCCAGCTCTTAAATCCACAGCTTGGTAAAATTTTACTTAAGTGTGCACCAAAACCAAGGTGCAGAATACCTCATCACCTCCAGAAAGTTCCCTTGTGCATCTTCCCAGTAAATAAATAGCCTCTCAGAGATGACTAACTATTCTGACTTCTTTCACCATAGAAGTCTATTGTGTCCTTAAATTTCATATAAATGGACTCCTTATGTATGTGTGTATGATTTTATAAGTTTTCATGGTGGGAAACTTCATGACGTTCAAAGAAAAAAAAATTCATTATACCACACTGTCCAGGGAGGTCCATTGTTAATATTCCGATGTTTATCTTCCCAGAATTTTCATTGCATATAAAAGCCTTTTTAGAAATGGGATAATATTGTAAATACTGTATTATCTCTCACACATTCTATATCTTTTTGGGGGGGAGCCGTAGTTGCGCCATATGGAGGTTCCCAGGCTAGAGGTCAAATCAGAGCTACAGCTGCTGCCTACACCACAGCCACAGCAACACCAGATCCAAGCTGTATCTGCAACCTCTACCACATCTCATGGCAATGCCAGATCCTTAACCCACTGATCGAGGCCAGGGATCCAACCTGCGTCCTCCTGGATACTAGTCAGAATCATTTCTGCTGAGCAACAGTGGGAATTCCGTCTATATCTTTTTTAATGGCTAAGGAGCATTTCAATGAATGGATGTACCATAAATTGATCAAAAGGTTCTTATGACACTTAGGTTGTTTAAATTTTTTTTTTTCTAGATAATAGATTGATAAACATCCCTATAGCTAAATATGCACATCCATGTTTATTTTCTCAGGGAAAAAAAAAATTCTAGAAGTGAAGTTACTGAGTCAAAAAGGAGTGGAAATTTTTACTTTTTAAAATGTTTGTGTTATCTCCAAATTGTAGTCCAGAAAAGTTATTTATACTCCTACCAGCACTGTGTGCTTGGCCCTCCATCTGTGTTAGCATCGCCAGACTTGTACCAACAGATATTCCCCTTTCAACTGCTTGAATCTCTATCTTCCACCAAAAAAATGTTTGGCCTCTCCTCTTATGAAACCTTAATCTTGTCTTACCCACAAGCCACCACCCTGTCCCCTTCCCTGCCAAGATAGTTTGCACAACCAACCTCCACTTCTTTCTTAACCCCCTGTCCATTCTACTATCATCTCCACTGACCATCTCTTATGGTCACCCATGACCTCTTAATTGCTATTCTCATTGGACTCTCATGAGACTTTTTGGAATGTAAAAGTGGTCCAGCTGATACTTGACCCAAAGTGAGTGTCTCCTTGTTTCCGTTCCCACAAGTTGAGGGTTAAACAACTCATACTTTATCCTGAGGGCCGTGGAAGGACTTTAAACAAGGAAAGCACATCAGATTGGGGTTTTAGAAAGCTGATTCTCTCACTGGGAGACAGGATGGGAGGGGTCAAGATGGCAGTGAAGACTAATAAGTGACATGATGGAGTCATGGATCAGGAGTGGGCTGGGGATGGAGAGAGACTAATGAACCTAGCATTATCTAGAAGACACAATGACCAAGACTCAGAAGGTGATTAGAAACGAAGGGTCAAGGAGAGTGAGAAATTAAAAATGATGCCCAGGTTTCTGACAGCTGAATTTAGGAACAAAGAAAGTTGCAGGTGACGTTGGCAGGTGCTATTTCAGTGGAGGAGTACAGTGTCAAAGGCAGAAGTAATGCATGGGAAGTGAAGTGGAAAGACCGAATATGGGCAGCTCTCAAAGTTTGTCAGTAAAATGACGGGGGAAATACAGTAAGCCAGAGAAGAGCCAGGACAGGAAGGGTTATTTGTTCTAAGGTAAGAGAGGTTTCATTACGTTTAAATGCTGAAAGCAATGAGATTTTATTTATTTTTTTAATTTTTTTGGCCACACCCTCAGCCGGTAGAAGTTCCCCAGCTAGGGATGGAACACACACCACAGCAGTGACATAAGCCACAGCTGTGACAACACTGGATCCTCAACCCGATGAGCTACATGGGAACTCCAGAGCTTTTCTTTTAAAAAGGTGCAAAAAAGTATAAAGAAAACTATTATTCACATTCCTACCACCCCAAATCATTAACATTGATATTTTGGCATATTTGCTTCTAGCTCTTAAAAAATATACATACACTTTGGTTAAAATCACCCAAAATGTTTATATATCTGCCAAAACAAATCCATTCATGGTCATCGGATATGGATAATTTCTGGCCAAGCTGGGCCCCAGCTCCAGCCCCTCAGATGACCTGCTTTGGCCTTGAATGGTGACTGGCCGGCCTTGAGCCTCTGCTGTTCAGAGGACTTTCCCAGCATACACTTCTCTATCAGAGAATTCATCTGTGGTCAAAATAACAATGGAGACCAATGGATGTGTCCCAGCTTCTCAGAACTGCAGAGGCCCAGGGAGTAGACACCATGATACAAAAAATAATTGGTAATGGGAGAGAAAACAGTTAATTTCATTATGCAGGGATACTGGAAAGAGAGGGCAAGGCCTGTGTAAGATCACCTGAACCTGGGGCTGGAGTCAGCTTCCCACAGCAGCTCACCTATTTACTCACTTATTTAGCCATCTATTCAGGAAATACTCACCAGTGCCTGCTGTGTTCTTGCCCCTTTGTTAGGGTCTGGAAGGTGTCGAATGTGATGGTCCTTCGTCCGGTGAGGCAGAGATGTGGGCAACCGGCAGGGTTCACAACAGGTGAGGCATCTGTGTGGTGTGCGATGGAAACCCAGAGCAGAGTGTGGCCCACTCTGGCTTGAGGGAGGGGACGTATCAAGCTGGGCTTTGGGAATGGAGCACGCTTACCGGGAGGAGGGAATTCAAGGATTTGAGGCAATTTAGTGTGATTCACAGGCCAAGGGAGCAGGGGTCACAAGGCATCTTCCCATCTCTAAGCCTCAGGCCCAACTTTCCTCAGCAGGAACTACGAGGAAGGTAGGAACAGATTTACAGACAAGAAAACAGATGAAAGATCCCATGAGAGGGAACTCGGCAGCATGATGGGTGCTCACGAAATGTGAGTGATCCTCCAAGCAGAGAAAACAGCACAACAGCAGGGCGTGCTGGAAAAACATGGGTACCTGGGGGTGGCGAGAAGGGAGGAGAGAGACTAGATTCTTCCACTGCCTCATGCCCTCCCACAAGGAAGCTGGGGAAGACAACCTGGAAACCCATTCCTTTGACATAGTCTGTTTTTCTCTGAAATGACAAAGGGGTTTATATCTGGGGTTGAAGTCAGCCTCCACACTCAAAGAAGAGGAGAAGAGGTGTTCCCTTGTGGCACAGTGGGTTAAGTATCCAGCATTGTCACTGCAGCTGCTCAGATTGCTGCTGTGGCTCAGGTTCAATCCCTGACCTGGGAACTTCCACATGCCACAGGCACGACCCAAAAAAAAGAGAAGAAAAATAAACAAAACTCCTTCTGTGGCTGGCAGCCCCCTAAGGACCCCTCTAAGGGACAGAGCCTTCCACTTCCTATTGTATCCAGGGGGTGGCAGTGGGGAGGGGTCCCGTTAGGGTTTTTCAGAAGTGGATTCTCCGACTTGGAGAATGTACAGTGGAGACTACAAAGCTATTTCTGATTCTCTCGTTTTCTACCTGGGCCTGGACTTAGGCCTCTTGGTGCCTCAGTTCCTCTAATAAATATCTCTACTCAGGGTTTTGAGGAGCACATGAAACACTATGGGATCTGGCCCCTACCTTCCTCTCCAACTTCACCCTGTGCACTTGCCCAAACCCATTTCTTGCCTCTGAGCCTTTGCACATTGTTTCCTCCCTCTGGAGGAGCTCCTGACCAGCTCCTTCTCATCACTCAGGTCTCACTAATCTCAATGTTGCCTCCGCTGTAAGACCACCCCTACCCTATATCAGGATGCCCCCGCCTCTGTATTCTCCTTCACCGCCCTTGTTATAACTTGAAACTGTTGTTTACTTGTATACTTTCTGTCCCTCCTTCTGGAACACCAGCTTCCTGGAGGCAGGAAATTTGTTTCATTCACTGGAGTTTTCCCAAGGCAGTGCCTGGCTTTGGAGAGAAGCATTCAGCCAATTTATGGAACAACTAGCCAAGCACCCCACCAGGCCTTGAGGACCCCATGGCGACTAATCTGCCTTTATGGAGTGTCTAGGCTGTTACATCCTCTGCGCCCAGAGAACTCTGAATGTTCTACCTGTTAGCATATGGGCTGAGCTCAGATACTGAGGTCAAAAGTCATGAGAAAGCATTGAATCCTGGAGCTCCACCCTCCTCCCTCCAAGGACAACTTGTAGTGTGGCAGATAGTGCCAGTTATACCAACTGTTATTAAAATAAAAACTCGCTTTACTGCCAATTCATTCCAGACACTGTTGTGTTGGTTTCAGGCAGAGTTTTGATAGAAAAGAGATAACCAAACCAGAATGACCTCCTATTCCGCCCCACCACCACACTTTAAGTAACAGAAGTGCAATTCAGGAGTTCCTGTCGTGGCTCAGCGGTAATGAACCTGACTAGGATCCATGAGGATGCATGTTCGATCCCTGGCCTTCCTCACTGGGTTAAGGATCCTGCATTGCCGAGAGCTGTTGTGTAGATTGCAGATGAGGCTTGGATCTGGCATTGCTGTGGCTGTGGGGTAGGCTGGCAGCTGTAGCTCCTATTTGACCCCTAGTCTGGGAATCTCCATATGCCGCAGGTGTGGCCTTAAAAAGACAAAAAAAAATAATAATAATAATAATAATAAAAAAGAGTGGCCAATATGCCCACTCTGGGCTTTTTATTCTTGTCATGATTTACCCAGGATTTAAGAGGGAGGCAGATGCTGGGGTGGCTAAGCCAACTGTTTTGAGCTTACTTTGGAGATCAATGACTCTAGATTTGTAAGCAATCAATGGACAGGAACAAAGTGGAAGGTATGGGCTCTGATTGGGATGAGCTGGAACATTGTTCAGATGTTCACCAACCCATGGCACAGGGCTTAACTTTAGGGATGGGTCTTCACTGGCTTATTTATAATCGACTGTATCAACACTAATATTTTAAACAATGTTCTAAAACATAAAAGAGAAATTGCCAAACTGTATTCCAGAGCACCTATACTATTTACCCTTCCCACCGACAATTTCTCTACATCCTTGCCAGAATTTGACATTGTCCCTATTATTTTAGTTGTTTTAGGATGTATAATAATCTTATTGTGGTTTAATTTGCATTTCCCTAACGGCGAACAGTGTTGAATGCAATAAATACCCTCTTTGCTAAAATGTATGTTGATATCTTTTGCCCATGTTCTAATTGGATTGTTTTTCATTGAGTTTCATGAGTTTTTATGTAGCTGACATGAGTCCTTTGTCAGATATGTGACTTGCAAACCAAGTTTTTAATTTTTTTTTCTCTTTTTTTGTCTTTTTTATTGTTGTTGTTGTTGCTATTTCTTGGGCCGCTCCCGCGGCATATGGAGGTTCCCAGGCTAGGGGTCGAATCGGAGCTGTAGCCACCGGCCTACGCCAGAGCCACAGCAACGCGGGATCCGAGCCGCGTCTGCAACCTACACCACAGCTCACGGCAACGCCAGATCGTTAACCCACTGAGCAAGGGCAGGGACCGAACCTGCAACCTCATGGTTCCTAGTCGGATTCGTTAACCACTGCGCCACGACGGGAACTCCCAAGTTTTTAATTTTTGATGAGGTTCAAGTTATCAACTTATTTTTATATTGCTTTTCATTTATTTTATTTATTTTTTTGCTTTTTAGGGCTGCACCCGCAGCATATGGAGCTTCCCAGGCTGGGGTCAAATCAGAGCTACAGCTGCAGGCCTACGCCACAGCCACTGCAACATGGGATCTGAGCCTTGGCTGCAACATACACCACAGCTTGTGGCAACGCCAAATCCTTAACCCACTGAGCAAGGCCAGGGATCGAACCTGCAACCTCGTGGTTACTAGTCGGATTCATTTCCGCTGTGCCACGAAGGGAACTCCTCAAGTTATCGACTTTTTCCTTGATGGACTGTGTTTTTGGTGTCATATCTAAGAAGTCTTCACATAGCCTTAGGTCCTAGTGAAGATTTTCGTTCGTTTTCTTCTAACCATTTTCTAGTTTTATGTTTTACCTTTACATTTATGATCCATTTAGAGTTCACTTTTGTTTAAACTGTGAGGCTTAGGTCAATTTTTTTTTTTGCTTATGAATGTGCAATTACTCCAATATTATTTGTTGAAAAAACTATTCATCAAACATTTTAAAAATTAGTTGTACTTGTGTCGGGTCTGTTTCTGGGTTCTTTAATCTATTCCATTGATTTATCTATCTATCCCTTTCCTGATAAAACATCTTGATTAATGCATCTCTACAGGGAAGTCTTACAGTCAGGTACAGTGATTTTTCTCACTTTGTTCTTGTTTTTCAAAACTGTCTTAGCTATTCTGGCTTGCCTTTTCATATAAATTTTAAAATAAGCATGTCTATATGTATTAAAAAAAGACTTGGAGTTCCCGTCGTGGTGCAGTGGAACTAAATTTGACTAGGAATCTTGAAGTTGTGGGTTCGATCCCTGGCCTTGCTCAGTGGGTTAAGGATCCGGTGTTGCCGTGAACTGTGGTGTAGTTCGCAGAGAGGGCTCAGATCTGGCGTTGCTGTGGCTCTGGCATAGGCTGGCTGCTATAGCTTCAATTAGACACCCAGCCTGGGAACTTCCATATGCCACGGGTGTGGCCCTAAAAAAAAAAAAAGACTTTACTGGATTTTGATAGGAATTGTATTAAACCTAGAGAACAATTTGGGAAGAAATGACAACTCACTGTGCTGAGTCTTCCAATCCAAGAACATGACATATTTATTTATGTAGGTCTTTGTCTATTTTACTTGTAGTTTTCAACATACAAGTCATGCTTTGTTAGATTTATATGTGTATAATTTAAGTGATTGTAAATAGTATCATCAGGTTTTTAATTTTGATTTCTATGTGTTCATTACTCATATATAGTAATACAATTAATTTTTGTATATTGATCTTTTATCCTATGACCTGATAAACTCAATTCTAGCGATTTGTAGATTTCTTGGTGTTTTCTACATGTATCTTCATCATATCATCTGCAAATAGGTTTAGTTTTATTTCTTCTTTTCAATCTACATTCCTAATTTTATTTCCTTTTTCTTGTTTTATTGTGCTGGCTAGGACTTCCAGTACAATGGTGAATAGAAGCGGTGAAAGCTGTTATCCTTGCCTTGTCCTGATCTCAGGGTAGGTAAGCATCCAGTCTTTCTTAGCGAGGATGACATTAGCTGAAGGTTTTTGTGCGAATGACCTTGTCAAGTTTTATCATGAATGAATGTTGAATTTTGGCCAATAATTTTTTTTGCATCAGTTCACACGATCTGTGATTTTTCTTTCCTAAAGGCTTGTTGTTATTGTTTCTTCTCTTTTCTCTTTTGGCTGCCCTGTAACATATGGAATTCCCTAAGCTGCAGCGCAGTTACCTACACTGCAGCTGTGGCAATGTGGGATCCTTTAACCCACTATGCCTGGTTGGGGATTGAACCTTGCATCCTGGCACTGTGGAGGTGCCACAGATCCAGTGGTGTCACAGCAGCAACTCTTGTACAGGCTTTTTGAAATACTGAAAAAAGCTTAGAGACTTGCCCATCTGATTATTTGCTCAGACTAACACCCTTGGAATTCAGTTGCTACCACTGGTCTAGTCCACCGTGCCCCAGTATGCTCCAGAGAATGCACTTAAGCCCTGCATGTGGCCAAAGCCCAATGTGGGAAATGCTGCCCAGAGTATGTATCTACTGCTAGAGATTTACAACACACATTGGCATAGCCAAGGCTTAGGGAAGCCCTTATGAGCTTCTGTTACTTTTTTTTTAACCTTTTTTTTTTTCTTTTTATGGCCATACTTGCGGCATATGGCAGTTACCAGGCTGAGGGTCGAATTGGGGCCGTAGCTGCCGGCCTACACCACAGCCACAGCAACACCAGATCCTTAACTCACTAAGCGGGGCCAAGGATCAAACTCACATCCTCATGGATCCTAGTCAAGTTCGTTACCACTGAGCCACAAGGGGAGTTCCAGGCTTCTGTTACTTTCATCATGGAATTGCCCAAACTTCCAAACTCATTTTACCACAGAGCTGTTTTTTGCCCTGACCCCATTATGTTCCATCAGATTCTCTCTGAAACACACAGGAAACCACTCAACTGTGTCTGTCCCCTAATTTGCAAAGGCTGGAAGTTCTCCAGCCAAGGCCACAGTAGCATCACAGACAGAACAGGTCTCCTGCCCCCAGCTCACTGCTCCCGACCATGTTTCGTGGACACATTCTCAAGTCAGGGGGCAGCCCTGCAGCACCACAGACCATCAAGGGTAAGGGGGATGTACCCACATCACCAGTCTGGTCCCTTTAGTGGCTTTCAGGCCCTTCATCCCCACTGAGCTTTAGGATGAGGGGCTCAATTCCTTACAGGTTTAAAGGGCCCATGGGTGCATGTGTATATAATGCAGGCTGAGCCGGATCATGCTGGTCTAGCTCCCCACCGGTAGCACAAAGTTCAGGGATGGGCACACAACCTGCTGGTCTAAAGACTCCAGACCCGTAGTTGCCGTCATGGCGTAGTGGTTAACGAATCCGACTAGGAACCATGAGGTTTCGGGTTCGATCCCTGGCCTTGCTCAGTGGGTTAAGGACCCAGCATTGCTCTGACCTGTGGTATAGATCGAAGACGTGGCTCGGATCCCACATTGCTGTGGTTCTGGCGTAGGCCAGCAGCAATAGCTCCGATTAGACCCCTAGCCTGGGAACCTCCATATGCCGCGGGTGCGGCCCTAGAAAAGGCAAAAATTAAAAAAAATAAAAAATAAGGACTCCAGACCAGAAATTATTAGAATTACTGGGGCAGGGGAAAGTTTTTGCATGGAGATGATACTCAACTAGAAGAAACTGAACTAGAGCTACCAGGAAGAACCACGCAGAAGAAAGTTGTAAGGTGAAGGGAGACCTTGCTTCCTTATGACATGCCTGAGCCTGATCTAGTTAGGCTGAAGTAGAACCTACCTCCAGAGCTCAAATGACAGACCAGTAAGTAAGTGCTGCTTTCCTCAAACCAGTTAGATGGAATCCTGTCACTTGCCAACAATCCTGCCTCATTTGCCCGCAAAGCAGACTGGCCCAGAGTAAGTTATCAATGAGATAGCTCCATATGGAGGTACCATTCCCCCCCAAGGTCCCACAGCAAACAACCTTATCTGCCCCATGCCATCCCTTACTCACCCTCAGACTGTAGCCTACCCCCTCGCCCCCTCCCCCACTTCCCATCAAAAGAACAGTAACATAGGCAGCCAAAGGCAGCTTGGGCAATACTTGATATACATCATACATTTATTAGTGAATATCCCTCTGAAATCAGCAACAATATTAAAAAAAATAATGATTGCACTACTTGGTCAAGCAGAACTAGCAACTTTCATTTTAAAAAAAGTACAAATCTGTTAAAAATTTCAATCAGTATACACATATATATAATACAACATACTAGTTATGTTAAATGCTACAAACCAATGTGAATCCAATGGAATGGAAAAAACCACACATTTAAGCTTTAAGAACCATTTTTTTCTCTATATATTAGCATTTTCTCAAATACATACATGGGAAAAATGAGGTAACTGTAAAATGTGCAAGGAACAGGGCCCCCCAATTACATATATTTATATATATATACGTAATTATATATATATATAAGACCTTTCTAACACAGAACACAGGTGCTGGGCCCAGCCAGGGCTGGGGGATGGTGCCCACTGTCATGCCTAGGCCAGAAGTTGGTAAATAAAAGAGTAAACAATGACAAGCCCCCACCACAGGAAATCATTGGTAACATGGCATCTATAGCAAGGTCGGCAAATCACAAACATCCTAAATAATTGTTTTATAAATCTTTTTTTAATGATTTTTTGTTGTTGTGTTTCCCCCCCAATAGCTGCTCGTTGGAATCACTGCTGCAGCCAACACATAACCCGTGAGCCTGTTTCCGCCTGCCCCAGGAACCAGAAGGGTTCTGAAAAACTTTTTTGGGGGTGGGGAAGGGAGGGGGTTGGAGAGGGTGGTTCTCTGTGTAAAACACATGGGGTTTCAACACTGCTATAAATATAGAAATGTCACCTGGAATTATATACAGTAAGACTTTGGGTTCTCCATGGGGTGGGGCCAGGCTGATGGGGCCCCATGGCAGGCTGGGGGAGGAGGGGAGCCAGGGCTGCTGCAGGAGAACGAGGGTGGTTGGAGCATCCCTGAGGCAGCAGGCGCCAGGGGCTGCCTGCTAGGATGTGCCGGCCCCACACGCGGTTCGTTCGTTCGGGGCAGCAACCCCAGCGCCGGGGCGGGGGGCGGGGGGAGTGTGAGAGAGGAAAGGAACAGGACGGGGGAAAGGCAAGGGTGGGGAGCTCAGCCAGACCCTACAGGGGCTCCTCCAGATGTTGGAGGGCAGGGCTCAGGCTGGGAGGGGGCCCCTGGAGGTGGGGTCCATGCCCTCCCTGGTCCCTATCCTCCTGGGACTTCCTTGGAGGAGGCTCATCCAGGCAGGTGGGATACAGGCCCTGGCTGGAGAGGGAGAAATGCCCTGAAAAGCGTACGGTCCCGGTAGGCTCTGGGGACGTGTGCAGTACAGTGCATGGCAGTTATCAGCTGAGCACAGATTCCCCCTCAACCCCGACCATGACTGCCAGCCGCCGGGCCCAGCCCCAGCCGCGCACATGCATGCAGACCAGGCGGCACCACCACACTGCTCCTGGCCCCCTGGGCACTTGGTCCTGGGTGGTCCCTAGTCCCCCATTAAACAAAAAGAAATTGTTTAAAAATCCACACCCTTGAATCCTACACGCAATTTTGGGCCAAATGAATAAACAGAAACTGCTGCTCCTCACGTTCATGCAAAACGACAGAGAGGGGAGATCGGGCATGGGTCTGGGCCCCACCACTGCCAGGAGGAGTGGCCACCAGCAACACGAGAGGTCACTCTCCCTGGCCTGGCCCAGGCCTCCTCAGGACACATGCCACCCCAGCTCAGGGCCTGCCTCCCATCTGCTTGGGAGGCTGGCTCTGCTGCCCTCCAGCCTGGGGTTGGGGCTGGAATGTTGTGCCTGGGGTGAGGGTTCTCTAGGGAGCAAGCCCCACCCCTCGCAGCAGCCTGGGCGGGGTTGGCTGCCTGAGTCTGTCCGGGGTCTAGGCGGGAGGACACACCGGCCTCCTGCCACCATCTGTCCATGCCTGTCGGTGCCACCTGGGCGGAGAGCACACCACTTCAGTGCAAGAGACCAGGTGACCCAGGACAGCGGCCCCTTTGCCCATCCTGGGGCCAAGGATCTCCACTGGCCGCACTTACGGGGATGGACCCCAGGCTCCCAGTGCCGGCAGGAAAAGGAGACAGACCCGAGGACAAACAGGAGAGAGACTGAGTTAGGGACACTCAGGCCACCCAGTGGCGGGCAGAGTGGCAGGCAGGGGGGAGGGAGTCTTTGGAGCTTGGCAAACGCAGGGGCTTATTGCAGGGGTTCTCTCGGGCTGACCCTGGCACCAGCTCTGGAGATGCAGGCAGGAATGGTGGGGCAGACCTCGGCCACGCCCTCCCGGGCCTTCCCAGGCCCCCCGTTTCCAGAGCTTTGGGCCGGGTTCTCCTGGGCGGCTGTGGGCCTCACTCAGCCTCCCTGGGCACCTCGGAAGCGTCAGCCCGGCAAATGGGACATGTCCGGTTGGCCTAGGGGGAGCAGCAACACATTAGGCTCCACTCTCACCTGTCCCCCAAACCATTTGGGGCTGTTCCATTGCCTGGTGGGGACCTGGCTCCCCAAATGGAGCCAGAACTTGTGGATGCCGACAAGGGGCACAGAGGGAAGCCCTCCAGTCTGCCCCCCTCTTCACACCAGGAACACCTGGGAGCCGGCACGGCTGCATTACCTTCAACCACTTGTCAACACACTTGGTATGGAACTCATGGTTGCAGGGGAGGACCCGGAGCAGCTGCCGCGCCTCGAAGTCACTGAAGCAGACGACACACCTGGGAGGAGGACACAGAGTGTCATCCCCAGACTGATGGTGAGGGCAGGCTCACATGAAGACCCCGAGGAAGGGTTCCCTCTAGGCCCATCTGTACTCACAGCAGGGCGGGGTACTCACAGCGTCTGCTCCGACTGGTGGCTGTCAGGGTGAAAGCGGTACGACGGAAGCTGTTCGATGTCCGCTTTGGTGAGGCCACGGGGCTTGGCATCTCCCAGCCGCTCTGCCAGGTTCAGGAGGGCCTGGTCATAGACAAGAGGGGAGAGTCAGTGGCAGCCAGGGCTAGAGGTCCCCAGCCCCCACCTCCCAGGACAGGGCTCCACGGGACCTCATAGTTCTCCATCTCCACGTCATCCACATCAAGATCCAGGCTGATGGTGGGCCCCATTGCTGTTGGTGACATTGGCAGCATCGAGCTAGGGGGAGACAGGTATGCGGGCCCAGGGTCAAGGTCAGTAGGTGTAAGGGAGTCACAGAGCTGCTCCCAACTCCCGCCATGAAACAAAGCCTCTACCCTGTTCAGACCAGGGATCCCAGTGTGTCTGTCCCAGGATGTTGCAGGACGGCAGGGAACCCAGATGGTGAGCGTGAGTGTGCATGTATGGTTTGGTGGGGAGGACAGGTGGCTTGAGAGGCCCCAGGACCCCATGGAGCTGCGTGTGGGTCTAACCACTGGAGGCCCCTGGAGAACACAGCAACTCCGCTCTGTAGCAGATGTGCAGGTACTTACAGGAAGTAGGGCAGGAAGCTGGGGTAATATGGTGGTGGGGGAGGTGGCGGGGGTGGTGGGGGCAGTGGCTGCTGCAGGCGGTATCTCTGGGTGCTCAGTCTCCGAGGCATCATGTGGGAATATGGCTGCGGAAGGGGGGCCAGGTGCAAGTCAACCGTGGGCCTGCCTCCTGGTCACCCGAGAACCTGGGGGCGGGGGTGGGGGTGTGTGTGCAGCACTTACCACACCGAAGGACAGTTCCTGGTGCAGGGGATCGTGGGGCAGGTAATGCAGGGGCACGGAAGGGGACAGGGTCGGGCCCGGGGCAGAGGTGGAGTAGGTGAAGCTCCCCAGGGGATGCTGATCCCCCCGAAGGTCCACGTCATTGTCAAGGCGCTGCAGGGGCTGGAAGAAGCAGGGTGGCCCAGCAGAGCTGGTGATGAGGGAAGCCCCTGCTTCCCTGCCCCTCCTGCCATCCCCTCTAGCATCGGACCCATCACCCAGACTCACCATACGTGGGTGCTGGGTCTGCAGCGATACAAACTGCCCAAGAGGTGCCATGTGAGTGGGCTGGGGGTGTGGAGCTGGCGGTGGGGGGTGCAGGATGTAGTGGTCACTGGAGATGAGGTGGGGGTAGGCCTGATAGGGCACAGGGAGCTGCTGCATGGTACACGCCTGGATCAGCTGCTGAGAAAGGGGGTGAAGGCTGGAGAATGTTCTGGGCTATGGGCTGGGTCTATGTTTGTGGTTAAGACCAGGAGCCATTCCACCCAGCAAGAGGTCCCAACCAAAATCCTCTGGACCATCCATCCCTGGTCTAGGCCACCAGGCAGGACATCTTACTCTTAAAGCCCATAGGGACATCACAATTCCAAACCACAACCATAAAGCAGGCACTGGGATGTAGGGAGGTCCCTGAACTCTGAAATGCTCTCCCACTGTATGTGAATATGCATACACTTTTCTGAACAGGGCTGTGGCTTGGAGCCGAGTAGATGCTCACAGCCTTGATGGGAATCCTAAGCTTGTCTCAGTTCTGCTACTGGCTGGGGCTTTCAGCTGGAGGTGGGATAGGAAGCCTGGGCGCTCACTCACTGGGGGTGGGAGGCAGCAGAGGGGGTAGTGCTGCCCGCTGAACATCACGGAGCATGCTGGGAGCTGCTGGGCACTGCAGCCAGGGATGTGCTGGCCTGTAGGCAGGGGGAAGCCTTGGGTTGTCACTGTGGTGACTGTGTAGGACAGAGGCACAGGTCCCTGGTGCACCTGTAGGAGAGAGAGACCCAGGAACTGTACGGAGGCCACTTAGCTGCCCCCAAGTGGGAAGGTCCTGGGGGACCAGTTCCCCTCCTTTCTCTAGCTAGAGCTCACCCAGGTACAGACCTGGCTGTCCCCCACCTCCCCACCCCAGAGAGCAGACCCTTCTGGGAACCTGGGAGGGGCTTCTAGCTCCACCACTCATCCACCATGTGACCCCAGGGAAGGCCCTTCCTTTCTCTGCACCTCAATTTACCAACCTGTACAACAAGGCCTCCCCAAATGTGGAGTGAGTTCAGCAAGGTGAAGTCAGGGCTTGCTCCCTCTGCTCCTCAGACTGGCTCACCAGAGGCTGGGGGCAGTGGGTGAGGGCGGGGGGCGGAGAACCTTCTGCCTACCTGCTCGTGAAGATCAACCATGAATGGGCTCTGCTGGGAAGTTGGGTGCAGCATTCGGGGGCTCCCGCCGGCAGGAGCCAAGGCTCGGCGCTCCTCTACGGGGAGGTGTGCTGGTCGGGGCGGTGGCTGCTGGGAGGGTAAGCGCTCATCCTGGGCAGGCGGGCTGGCCAGGGGGCCCTCGCGGCTGGGGCTGCACCACAGAGAGGAGGCCCCAGTAGGACTGACTGGGGCCCCTCATTCACAGAGTATGGAGAGAAGCCAAGGTCACTACCCACTGGGGAAGGAAGATGGCTCAGGGCCCTGGGCCCCTCCACCCCTGGCCCTCATGCCCCATCCCCAGCTGACAACCCCAGCACCAGGGGCTCCAGGCAGGACTGGGAGGTTCCTTCCTACCTTCCCCGGAGCTGGCCTGGGTGGCTACTGGTTCCTGCAGAGAATCGCCGCTGACTCACAGGGGCAGAGGGTGGCCACCTAGTCACTGCCAGAGCCCATGGTTGCATCAGGGGTGGCAGAGGGGTGGAGGGGCTGGGCTGGGGCTCACAACCCTAGGAGGCAAACAGACGAAGGAACTAAGCCAGAGATGTCTGGTCCCTTGCTCCATTAGGGGTTGGGGAGACAGAATCAAACTTCTGTCACCTGGTTCCAGAGGCCACTGATGTCCACCATGCCTCTGTGCTCTCCATGGTTTAGGCCTGACACACCAGGGTCAGGCTTGGCCTGCAGGGAGCCTAGGTTTTTGTTTCCTGTTGTGTGAAAATGAGATCAGTGTCCCCCTCAGGGTTTAAATTCAGAGGACTGGCCAGCATGTTTCCAGGCCAGGTGGCTCTTGTATGGCTCCCTCAGGATGGGGTTCCCAGGGAACCTTGTCCTGGTGTGGGGGTCTACAACTCTGACCTCCAGGTAACTGGGGTTCCTGTGGGGACTCCAGCTTCCTCCCTTCCATCTGGTTGGCTCAAGATGGATTTCAACAAGGCCTGGGCCACAGTTCTCTTCCACCATTAGCAGATGAGTGGTCCCGACAGGGTTTCTGCCCTTGGGGGTTCCCAGTTCGTGACAAGTCAGTACTGTTGTCTCTTGACATCCAGGGAGATTGGTTCCAGGACCACACCCCTTCCAACAGAGACCAAAATCTGAGACTGCTTAAATCCCTTATATAAAGTGGTGTAACAGGTACATATAACCTACATGCATCCGCCCATGGATCTTAAATCAATTCTAGATTACTCATGATACCCAGTCAATGTAAAGGCTATGTAAACACAATGTAAATGTTACATAAGTGGCAAATTCAAGTTTTGCTTTTTGCAACTTTACGGAATATTTCCCCCCAAAATCTTTTCTTTTCTTTCTTTCTTTCCTTCCTTCCTTTCTTTCTGCATACCTGTAGCATGTGTAAATTCCTGGGCCAGGGATTGAACCCATGTCACAGCAGTGGCCAGAGCTGCTACAGTGACAACGCTGGATCCTTAACCCATTGTGCCACAAGGGAACTCCATTTCCAAATGTTTTCAATGTTCAGTTGGTTCAGTCCATGGATGTGGAACTCACGGGTACAGATGGCTAATGATATACTTTCTTTCCATAGCCTGTTTCCACAGTGCCTACCCAGGTGGGACTTCACCTACTCTTCATGGAAAGTACTGTTAGCTCCACTGGGAAAGGACTTGTCCAAGGCCCCACAGTGAGTGTCAAAGCTGGGAGGTGGGCTGACTACAAGCCTCTTGCTGTACCCTGCTGTCAGTGGGTAGGGGTTTAGCTCAAGGGTTTTGGCAGGAGGCGATGAAGGAAGTCAGCCTCTGGTGGACTGGTGGGTCTGGCCTGCAGCCAGGTTCTTACTAGGGGGATGGGGAGGCTGACAAAACTGACCCAAACAGCTCCCGAGTGGGAGGTGGGGCTTGCTGAGAAAAAAAGAGGAAGCAAGAACTTAAACCTAAGGGAGGAAGTGGAGTGGGAGTGGGGTGGGGGAAGAGCTGGGGTCCAGGTAGGGGGACCATTCATTAACTTCAGGGGTTGAAGTGAGGCCCTGGCAGGGAAAGCTCTGGGACCTGTCAGGCCCTGCAGAGCTGAAGGGTGCATCCAACAGGACTAGCCTTTGACAGTTCTGGCAACAGGGAGTCCCACCTCCAGCTAACAAAACTCCTATGCTTCCTTCATGCCCAGCTTTACGTGTTGCCTCCCTGCTGACACAGCTAAGGAACCGGTGTACTGTCTCAACACCATGTTCCTTCCTGCCAACAGCTGGAAGAATACTTCCTCTGGGTAGGGCTTTACATGCATGGGTCCTAACACTCAAAATAAGCCTGAAATGGAGGTTCTTCTCCACCTGCTAAGACAGCACAGGGCCAAGGCCACAGCCGGGAAGTGGGAGAGCTGGAATTCATACTTCTCCCACCCAACTTGGGCTTTAGCACTTGGCAGAGGGGTGGGCAGGGCCCAGTGACCAGCCCGTGTCCAGCACAGGGTAGGCCTGATGTGGTAAATGCACACTGGAGAGCCGATTACATAGATTTAAGGCCACAGTCTAGCAGCAGTGAAGTTAGCACCAATGATTAAAAACTGGAAGATTACATAAAAATCTGGCCTTGGATTGGGGGGAGGGCAGAAAATCTGATACCACTGGGCCCTCATTTCTGCTTTCCCCGCCTCCAACATGAGCTTTCTCTCCAAGCCAGCCAGGCCCATTCCCTGCCAGCCCACCATGGGTAACAACTGGCTTCGTGACCCCTGGTGTGGGTCAAGTGCATATCCTTACACACATATCCTTACACAGCCTCCTTGATTCCTGCTGATAATCCAGTGGAGCAAACAAAGACTCAGAGGAAACCCCCAAATAAGTGAACACAACAGACTCCTGGCCCACCCCAGAGCTTTTGGATCAGAATCTTTGGAGGGCTGGAAAACAAGGGCAACTGAGATTTTTACCAAATTCCCCAGCAGTTTCCTACAGCACAGGCAGGTGCCAGAGAACTGCAGCTCTAACAGACCCCAGAGATCCCAGGAGCCCACAGTCCTGCCTATGAGGAATGTTAATAAGACCTATAATACTTCCCTCCAAAGTAGGGATACTGAGGCTCAGGGAGGTGGGGTCCAAGGCCAGTCAGTTGGAGCTGTGCATGCAGTGGCCTCAACTGCTCCTCTTGTGCCAGGCTGTCTGGCTAAAGTCTGGGTGGCTCAAGGGTGTGGAACCACAGAGGCCCAGGCCCATGGGAATCTGCTCTGCAGAGACTAGCCGCTTCAAAGACACCCACTTCTCAGAAAAGGGAAGTGGCAAGGAGCTGAGAAACCCAACCACCAGACAGAAAGCCTCTAGCTGTGGCCGATGGTGCCAAAGGTGAGTGCCAACCCTTGCATTCTTTTTTTTTTTTGCTTTTTAGGGGAACACTTAGGGCATATGGAAGTTCCCAGGCTAGGGGTCGAATCGGAGCTACAGCTGCCAACCCACACCACAGCCATGCAACTCAGGATCCAAGCCACATCTGCGACCTACACCACAGCTCATGGCTGGATCCCTGATCCACTGCGAGAGGCCAGGGATTGAACTCTTGTCCTCATGGATATTAGTTGGATTTGTTTCTGCTGAGCTGCAACGGGAACTCCTCAACCCCTGCATTCTGACATGTGATACCCTGACTTCTGGCCAGTCTTAGCTGAAGATCTGGCACACTGCTTTGCCTCTCTGAGCCTCAGCTTACTCATCTGTAAAGTGGGAAAAGCCCAATAATCACCTCCCAGTGGACTGGTGAGGACTGCTCAAAGGCCACAGCAGTGATTTGTAATGAAAGCTTAGGTGAGAATGATCACTTTCAGAAATAGGACAGGCTGACCTCTACCCCCACCCTCCATGCAGAAATCAAGTGCCACTTCAAGGTCTACAGGAGGCAGCTGGGAGATACGCTTTCCTTGGGTAATACCCCAGCTGGTAAGGGAGTGGGCCCTGGTTCCTGAATGGGAACAGAGATGGCCCAGGGGGAATACACACACTTCATAGTTGAGGAAATGGAGATCCAGAGAAAGGAAGTAACTTGCTCCAGACCACAAACCCAGAGAGGGACAGAATTAGTCCTAGCTGGTCTGTTAGGCCTCCATTCCCCAACACCTGACTCTCACTACCATCAGCAGCCCATAGAACTAACCCCAATTCTAAAGGAGATCAAGAGAACTTTCTCTTTCAGGCATCCTGACTAGCCCTGCTATGAAGAGGAGCAAGTGAGGCCCAGAGTTGTTGCTAGTAACTTGCTCAAGGTCAAACAGCAAGGGTGCCCAGGTGGCCACTATCTATTTTGCCTTTCACCACTCCTCTGCTGAGCTGGGCTCTCAATCAGGTCTGTATAAACAGGTCTTGAGGGTCTCATCCCTAAATCTGATCCTGCCCAGAAGCAGGGACTGCACCTTGCATCCAGCCTCCCCCAGGAGGCTGCTAACTCCCTACTTCCCAGTGCTCCAAGCAGCTATTCCCGTCCTGGTCTAGGGAGACCCTGCCATATCCTTTGGCCTTGGGGGCTGTCAGCAGGAACAGGGGGTTGTTTTGCAAATATGCCAAGTCAGGCCTTGAGAACAGGGGCAGACTCAGGCTGACTGTGAAGCTCCCTTCCCTCCCACCACCCCCCAAAAGAGGCAGGCTGGGCCCAGCACTGCCTGGTGGGCAAACAGAGCTCCCCAACTGTGGTGGCTGGAGGCAGCAGAGGGCAGGACCACTGGGCTGGAAGCTAAGAGACCCTGGCCAGCCCAGACTCCCTGGATGACCTTGGTCAAGGAAATCTCTGCTTTTGTGAGCCTCAGTTGCCACAACTGTAAAATGGGGGTGGAAACCTCTCCCTCCGGGAGCTCCCAAATAAAGCCAGAAAGACTCAGAAAACCAGGTGGTCTCATTAGTCGGGGAGGAAACCTGTGTTCCTGGGCTGGCGCTCCCCTCCTCAGAGTGGGCCAGGCGCAGGTTTTGGGGTCTGGGGAGATTCCTCAGCCATCCGTCCCTGGGGATGGGGCGGGGGCTGTTGTGCGGATACTCGACTAGAGAGGGCCCTCCTTCGTCCCCGTCTCACTTCTTTGTGCCGAGCTTGGGGGTGGGGTGGGGGGGACATCGGGGGCTGGAGGCCAGACTGCGGCGTCGGGACCAGAGCGCTGTGACTTTAAGAGCCGAGGATCCCGGACCATGTGCTCGGCGTGAGACAAAAGCAACAACAAAGGAAGTGGCGGCGGCAGGGGGAGGGGGCGGCTCCTTCCTCTCCAACCGCAGCGCTCAGGCTCTAGAGAGACTCGGCCTGGTCTTCGGGGCGCTGGGGGTGGGGAGGGGTCCCGGGTTCTAGAGGCCTAGCGATCCCCCTCCGGACGGCCCGTGATTAACTCCTGCGGAGCCAGCTAGACCACAGCCCCAGTCCCAGGGGAGGGGGGACAGGAGTTCCAGGGATGCGGAAATTAGGAGCTGGGGGGTTCTGGTCCCGACTCACCTTCGGCCACCTGGCCACACGTTGACTCCTTTGTTCCCGATCTAGGACGGCCAAGGTGGGCAGGGGGCGGGGGGGTGGAGTGTGCAGCCTGGACCCTTTAAGAGCCCCCGCCCTGCGAAACAATGTGCTCCTTTCCCCACCCCCCGGTCCGGGGGCAGTCCGGCTCCTTCCGGGGCCCTCTTTCTTTGTTGTCCGTCCGCCAAGAGTCTGCCTCGCGAGGCCCACGCGCGGTCAGTCTCTCGGCTCAGGCCCTCAGAGAGCGGGAGACGGCGGCAGGACACTGCTGGGTTTGCGCAGCTGCCGGAGGCTGGCCCTTTAAGAACTGTCCGCGGCGGCAGCGGAATGTAACAAACCCCACATTTGATTCACAACATTCGAAGCGGCGGGGTCGCGCGCCGGGCGGGAGGGGGGAGCGCGGGAACGCGCCGGGAGGTTCCGGCAAACAGTAGCTGGCTGCTGCCCGCGAGGGCCCCGCCCCTTATAAAGAGCTCCTCCCTGCGGGGGCACTCAGAGCCAATCACTCGCAGCGACTCGGCACGTGATTAGTGGGCCGCCATCTTAGGCAGATTTTTTTTTTTTTTTAAACCCTCTTTCTCGCCCCCACCTTCTCACTTAAAGTGACCGCAGCCATCACAGGCAAGGGGCGGGGCCGTACGCCCCTTAAAGATGGAAGACACTGGGGTGGGCAAGATAGACTGACTGCAACTCTAACTTGCTAGGCAAACTCGCAAACCACTCGTACTCCTGAGGCTGTTTCCTTGCCGGAAAAAATGGGTCCCGCACGGAGATCTGCAGCCCGGACTTACTGTGTCATGGTTCCCTCCTCGGGATGGGGCGGCGCCCGGGACACCGAAGTGCAATGGAGCCGACCTTGAGACCTTGAACGGAGCAGGAGCGGCCTCTTAAGCTAGTCCGAGTGGTTAGGAAGGCGCTAACAGCCCTGGGTTGGCAACCTCTCCGGAGATGATGTCAACCCCGAGAGCTACTGCGCCGAAATGACATCATGGCCTGGGCTCCAGGCATCGCCTTGTTTATACTACGCGGTGGCTTTAAAAAGCTGGGACAGCCTGGATTACCCAACGAACCAATAATGGACAACCCATGCAAATAAGCTAACGCTTAGCGGAAAAGTGGACTGGCCCGGTGTGCGCTGACGTCACAGAGATATTTAACCGCCCCGCCCCCAACGTGGCCAGGGAAAGGGGCGGGGAACAAGTTGAAGCTTGAGCAGCCGTGGTCCCGCGCTCTAATTGCTCTAGGCAAGGCCTAGGAGAGCTCCCTTCTAGGGGGATTGGGGAAGCTAAACCCAATGAAATCTTTAGTTTTCTTCTGTACTCTTCCTAGCAACTACGAGACTGATTACTACACCCTGCCCACTTTACAGATGGCCAAAAAAAAATCAAGAGGGACGCGTCACTCACCCTAGGTCATACAGCTAGGAGGAGGTGCTGAGAAGATACTTGAATCCAAGCAAAAGCCAAGCTTCGTTTTCCTTAGCCTCGATGCCTCCCCATTTGTATTTAAGCAAAAAACAAAACAAAACGGCAACAACAAAAAACCCAGTAATACTTAAAATATTCATAAGCTGGGAATAGGCCAAATAAAATAAGCATACAGCCAATAACTGATTCCTCTGTATGAAGCTGCACTGACATAGGGCTACATCCAAGACAGCCCTAAACAAGATACCAGCACAAAGTGTTAGACAGTTGTTAAGACTGTGTGTGGTGGGGCTGCTGTGTGTGTGTGTGAGAGAGAGAGATTTTCTATGCTGCTTTGGTGTATTTCATTATCTCAAGTTTAAAAATTCAGAAGTTCCCATTGTGGCTCAGAGGTAACAAACCCAACTAGTATCCATGAGGATTCGGGTTCGATCCCTGGCCTCGCTCAGTGGGTTAAGGATCTGGTATTGTCATGAGCTGTGGTGTAGGTTGAAGATGCAACTGGGATCCTGTGGTGCTATGGCTGTGGTGTAGGCCCACAGCTACAGCTCTGATTCGACCCCTAGCCTGGGAACTTCCATATGCCATGGTTGGACATAGCAAGACAAAAAGAAAAACAGAAAAAAATTAAAAATTGAAAGCAAGATACTGAACAGCGCCTAACAGTATCAGTGTTTTAAAAAATTGGATATATACAGTATCTGCATAGGATATTTCTATAGGGATATACAGGAGACTGATTTATATACAGGGAGACTGGGCGAGAGCACTGGATCAGGAGAACATATTTTTTATTGTATACACTTTTGTACACTTGGATTCCGACTAGTATCCATGAGGATGATAGTTCAATCCCTGGTCTTGCTCAGTGGGTTGGTGATCTGGCATTGCTGTCAGCTGTGGTGTACATCGCAGATGAGGCTTGGATCCCATGTTGCTGTGGCTGTGGTGTAGGCAGGTAGCTGTAGCTCTGATTCTACCCCTAGCCTGGGAACTTCCATATGCCACAGGTGTGGCCCTAAAAAAAAAAAAAAAAAAAAAGCTAATAAATAAATAAATAAAAACCTTATACAGTATAACCTACCGAAAATTCTAAAGAAAATTCCTGTAAAAGAGGTTTTTTTTGTTTTTGTTTTGTTTTTTTTTTTTGGTCTCTTTGCTATTTCTTTGGGCCGCTCCCGCGGCATATGGAGGTTCCCAGGCCAGGGGTCGAATTGGAGCTGTAGCCGCCAGCCTACGCCAGAGCCACAGCAACGCAGGATCCGAGATGCATCTGCAACCTACACCACAGCTCATGGCAACACTGGATTGTTAACCCACTCAGCAAGGGCAGGGACCGAACCCGCAACCTCATGGTTCCTAGTTGGATTCGTTAACCACTGCGCCACGACGGGAACTCCTAAAAGAGTATTTTTAATTTTTTTTTTCTTTTTGCTTTTTCAGGGCCGCACCTTTGGCATATGGAAGTTCCCAGGCTAGGGGCTGAATGGGAGCTGTAGCTGCTGGCCTACACCACAGCCACAGCAATGCCAGATCCTTAACCCACTGAGTGAGGCCAGGGATCAAACCCTCATCTTCATGGATACTAGTGGGGTTGGTAACCTGCTAAGCCACAATGGGAACTCCTGTTTTAAGTATTTTAAGCCATAAAAAACTTTTGTTCCTTTATAGAGTTAGAAATCCTCCTTTAGGAAGGTATCCACTGGAAACAATCCAGAAGTTTGGGGAACAGACACGTTTATCCAAGTGTTTAGACCAGCAACAGTCACACCACACTGTGAATGTGCAGCCAGCAATGCAATAACTAAAGATGGCATCCACATGCTGTTTGCAGATCTCTAAGGATAGAAGGTCAAATACACGACATAGTGCCTCAGATGTTACCTGGAATGCCAAACTCTACCCATCACAGTTAACCTATGCATACATGAGAATAAATGGGAATACCTTTCTCTAACCATTTCCTTATCATCAACCCCCCCTTCTTCTAAATCCCTCGAAAACTTTTATTTTTCTCATCCTATAAAGGCAATCAGAAAATCCTTCTCACACACAAAGGGGCTTGCACTGTGAAAACCACCCGCTGCTTGCCTGTGTAAGGATAGAACTTGCAGTGGCTCCCTAATACCCAGCTTGGGCGTGACACTTAGTAAGACAAACTTCCCCCACCAAACTTTTTGGGCTCACCTCTCGGCAGCCTCTCTCCCACGACCATGGTAGTGCTCCTTCTGGCCCTTCCCTGCCTGCGAGGCCCTCTCTCTTCCTTTCTACCAATCCATTCCTCTTCTCTGTTTCCTGAGGCTCTGCTCTCATTTCATCTTTTACAGGAAGCTGTCAAGTCTCTAGCTTGTAAGAACTCCCCTATCTCTGACCTCAGACCTACCTGCACCCTGACCTTTTCTTCATGCCATTTAATTTGCACACAGCCCTGCCATGACTGTTTCCTGCCTCAATAATCTCTTCCTGGCCTGAGAGGACTCAGTATTTGTAAGTGCCCTAACACCCAGCCTTCACTGAGGCAGACACCACAGGGGTCACCAGTCTCATATTATGGGTGAGCATGTGAGGCTCAAGGTGGTGAAGCGACTTGACCAAGGCCCCAGTGTGAGAAGCCCGTACCACTCCCCACCCTCAGAAAGCGACTCTAGCTACTACTCCCCAATCCAGTCGCTGCTTCGAAACCACCAAGCCCCTGACTGTGCCATTCTCTCAGCCTAAAATGTCCCCAACACCTCCTACTCACCTCTGGCCAAAGCCTGCTCAACCTTTGGGGCTCAGCTCAAAGGCTGCCTCCTCGAAGCCTCTCCTGGGCTGTCTTCTGGCTTCCTTAGTATATAGCATGGCTGTTATCAACCGCATAAGGACAGCACAAGGTATTGCCATGGGACTGCTGCCTCTATTCCCAGCAGTGGGTGCCCAAGGAAGGGGTTCTGGAGTGCCCTTCCTTGCCCCTGATGCTTCAGGGCCAGGAAGGCCCTACCCTGCCTTTGCTCATGCCTGACTCTGTGGGAGGCCTTCAGTAAATCCCCGCAGCCCCTCAGGGTTCCCCCCAGGGCCAGAGGCCAATAATGCATCCCCTCTGTTCTTTTGGCCACACCCAAGGCATATGGAAGCTCTAGGGCCTGTGCCACCGCAGACAACTTGGGATCCTTAACCCACTACACCACAGTGGGAACTCCAACACATCTCCTGACCTGAAAAAACTCCCTGGGCACAGGCAGGATCTCTCTGGAGCAAGTGGGAAAGAGGATTAATTTTACCAGATTTCCCAGAGAAGCCAGAAATCTGGACTTTCCTCTCAGGCTCACTGACAAGTCTTATGCTTTGGAACCCCAATGTGGGCCTGTGGTCTGCATACCTACTGTGTGCCTCATTCTTATCACTCTACTCCGCCCCCACCCTTGAAGGCAGGTTCTGTTACTTTCTTACAGATGAGGAAAATGGCTCAGGAAGTGTGGCCCAGTAGGCTCTAGCAACCACAGGTGGGGGTGGTTTACTCCCGCCCAGGCATCTGCCTCGAAATTCTGTGGAGAAATGAGGGTTCTAGAGTTTCCTGCATGATCTGGGCAAGTCCCACCCTGATCACCATCTCATTGGTCCTCCCAATGACCTAGGAGCTACGTACCAGTGTTTGCTCTATTTTACAGATGAGGAAGCTTGAGAAAGAGGGGAATATGACTCGCCCACTGTCACAGAGCCTCCAAGGGGCAAACCTGGGGTCGCATGTTAATCTAACATTAAACTTGACTCATACAACACAAACACCAAGACAGGGTCCCCAAGCGTTGCTCAATAATCAAAAGCACAGATGTCCTTGGGGCAGGAGACCTTGAAGGCCCCTGAGACAGGTGGCTCCAAATCACAGAGTGGAAGAGTGGCAGAGAAGGATGCAAATCTTAGTCCCTGGAGTGCAAAGCACTGGATGCTACATTCCAGCTTCCACCCCCAAGCCTCCTCCGCAGATGGGAGGGATTCTGCACAAGCAGGAAGAAGGCGGGGTCACGGGTTCCTGCTGGGGCCCTCCCCTGCTCCACCAGCCTACCTAAGAGCCTGGACAGCTGGCTGCCTCCTTCCCTACATCATGGTCAGAAAGTACTCCACTCTTTTCTTCTAAGACCCCCTCAAAACCTCCTCCAGATGCAGGGGCAGTAGCCTTCCAAAGACGAGCTGGCAGAACAGAGACTGAAAGACCATCCAGGGACACACAGCACAGCCTAGTAGCTCAGAGCACGGACCTCCCAGTGACCACAGAGCAACAGACCTGAGTCCAGAGTCTCATACTCTAGGATGGGGACTGATAGGCTCCCTGCCAAGTCCTCTCTGCTCAGGGCAGGGAGGCACCCTGAACATCCCTGAGCCCCAAGCTCTGGCTCCCCTAAAAAGTAGAAGTTGTCTGTGCATAGGGTGGGAGGATGGGGTGTGTGTGTGAAGGTGTTTCCAGGACTGGGCTCAGGTCTGCAGCCCTCTGGCACCAGCTCTGAGACTTGGTCAGCCATGTGGCCTCACTCCAGTTATACGTTCTCAGTCTGTCATCTATAAAATCAGGATGATGAGGACACTACTGATAGATATTTACTGAGCACTTAGTGTGTGGAGCAATGCTGTTCATCTCCTATAGGCTACTGAGGCGGCAGGCATACAACGATGGTTAAAAACAGAGCCTCTGAAACCAGCCCACCTGAGCTTGGACCCTGGCTCTGCCTTTCACCAGCTTGGTGACCTTGAGGAAGTCATCGCCTCTGTGAGTCTGCCCAGGTGTAAAATGGGAGTGACTGTACCTACCTCAGTGACTCATTAGTGGCTCTGACGGTGTGTGAACCTTCTGTGGTACCTGCCTGACTTTCTGGGTCAGGGTCTGAACTTGAATGCTTGAGGTTTGAGGGTATGGCATTGGGAGGGGCTCCCATTTCTGACTCCCTCCCCTCTGTAGGTCTCACCACTGGATCTCAGAGGGTCTGCAGAGGAAGGAGCAGGTACTGTCACATCATCCAAAGATGAAAATCGGGGGCTGCGAGAGTGGGGAAGCCTGGCAAATCCAGAGAGATGAGTCCAATCGAATTCTCCGTTTTCCCTCCATCTTAAGTGTCTTGCCTACTCCAAGGTCAGCTTCCTACGCCCACATCGCCTTCTAGGCCCCCGGCAACATCTCCACTCGGGCTCAAAGGCCCTCAGCTGTGTGACCTTGGCAAGACACAGACCCTCTGGAACGCCCACCTTTCTACACCCTCAAAGTAGTAACGACGCAGCTGGCATGCTGTGGTCTGTTCCTCAGAGGCACAGCCACTCCGGGGCAGGGTTCGGGTCGCTCTGGATTCCAGCGACTGGGATATGGAGCACTGGAAAAGTGTTTGGGACAGACGTGACGAGACCAAAGAGCTGCTCTGCCTGGACGCCAGGGCCCCCGCCGAAGCCGAAACCCGCCAGCGGATGTGAGAGGGGCATGCGCGGGACGCAGGGCACGCTGGGACTTGCTGTCCCCAGGCGCTCCGCATACTGGGGCACTTGGACCTGGCGGGCGAAGGGGCTCTGGCGCCAGGTTCGGGGACAACGAGCTGTGGCCCTGCGGAGGCAGGCAGCGGCCTCACTGGAAGTCCCTGCGCTACCCTGCCAGCCCGCGGCCGCCCCCTATCGCTCCGTCCTCGCTGGCCCCGCGCCTGGGGAGCACGGCGAAGGGTTCAGGCCGGGGGTTACCTGGGGCCGCGGCGGGGCTCCACCCCCACCGAGCGGCCGGCGCGTCGCTCCCGCTGCAGCCGGGGGTCCCGGTCCCGCTACGGCTCGAACGCCGCCGGCCGCGGCAGCCCCTCAGGCCTCACAGGCCCCACACAGTGGAACCGTCCACGGACTTCTTCACCTGGGCGCGCGCGCCCGCGCGCGCGCGGAGCCCACACCAGCTGCGTACCTTTACCCTCGCTCCCGCGCGCGCGTGTGGAAGTACCTGGACTACACCAAACGCGCGGGAGCGGAGGGTGGGAGGAGGCGGGGCGTGATTCGGCCACGCCCATTCGGTGTCCAGCCGCAAAGGGCGCGCAAGGACGAAGCGTCCAGGGCCTGACAGACCAGCTTCCACGGATGTGTGACTAAATAGGAAAGATAATAATGACTCCGTGGCCGTTTAAAGAACCTTCGCTTCGCGGACAGTTTTTTCTGCCCCCCCAAGCCTCGGAATTTTGTGGGTTAGTCAGGTATTGATATACAAAGAGCAAAGACTGGGGCCCGCAGAGCTTGGTTTCTCACTATGGATCATTCTCTGAGCTTCAGTTTCCTCGGTCTGTGAAATGAAAGCGATAATACCGCCTTCCAGAGGTAGGGAGACTCT
This sequence comes from Phacochoerus africanus, assembly GCF_016906955.1. Taxonomy (NCBI): domain Eukaryota; kingdom Metazoa; phylum Chordata; class Mammalia; order Artiodactyla; family Suidae; genus Phacochoerus; species Phacochoerus africanus. The sequence goes on along the minus strand of NC_062547.1, from coordinate 81,478,154 downwards.
AGTGACAAAAGAATGCCTATATCCATCTCTAGAGCCTGGACCACAGCCGATACTTGTTCAGGCCAGGCATCCGCAGTCCCAGAGGGGATCCCAGCAGCCTGCATCCGTGGGTATAATTAGCCCGAGAGGACTACGACTCCCAGCGCGCCCCACTCCCGCAGGGTCTTGCCGGGAGTTGTAGTCTCTGCATGTCTTGCCTCTCAGAGGCTGGCGCCAGGAGGCCCCCGTTTCTCAACCTAGAACTTGGCTCTTCTGAGGAGGGCTGTTTTAGGCCCGCTGCCTCGAAGCCGACTTATTTTTTAAAGTTTACATTTGTTGAGCTCTTCCCATGTGCTAAGCAATGTTCTAAGTGCTTAACATAAATTAACTTAGTTGTTACCTTAATGTCCAGCAACCCAGTGAAGAAATGTTTTTATTGTCCCTCGTTTGTAGATTTGAACCCTGAAGCATAGCGAGCTGAAAAGATTTTGCTATGAAGTGACAGGGCCCAGATTTCTTCTCAGGTCCGATATCCAGAGCCTGCTTTCTGCCTCACTCTGGCTCATCCTTTAAAGAAATGGTTTTGTTTTGTTTTGTTTTCTCTTCCTTTTTAAAATAGGAACTACATTAAAGCCTAATTCAGGATGTACTTTGTAACTGTACAGTAAAATGCAAAAGTCTCATGCGTATAGCTTAGTGCAGTCTTCATAAATGTATACCTCTGTATTAACTAAAATCCAGTCAAGATCTAGAATATTTTCAGTCACTCCAGAAAGTTCCTTCTTGGCCCCTCCAAATCAGCTTCCTCCGGATGTTAACTGTTGATCTGGTTCCTATCACTGTAGATTTGTTTTCTGTGCTTAGAACTTCGTGTCAATGGAATGGCTGGCTGTATAAATTCTGTCTTCTTTCCTTCTGCATCAAGTTTTTGAGATCCAATCTGTCGTATTTGTCTGTCCTCCCCACCCCCAACTTTATTGCAATCTAATTGACATATAACATTATGTAAGTTTAAGGTATACAGTATTGTTCAATACATGTATGTATTGTAAAATGTTTCCCAAAATAAGATTAGTTAACATCCTTCACCTACACAGTTACCAGTTTGTTGTTGTTGTTGCCATGAGAACATTAAAGCTCCACTCTCACAGCAACTTTCAAGCATAAGATAGATACAATATTAACTCTAGTTGCCTTGCTGTTCATTAGATCACCAGAACTTACTCATCTTATAATTGGAAGTCAGTATTTTTTTTTTTTTTTTTTGGTTGTAGCTATGGCATTGTGGAAGTTCTTAGGCCAAGGACTGAACCTGTGCCACAGTAGTGACAATACCAGATCCTTAACCACTAGGCTATCAGGGAACTCCAGAAGTTTTTTTTTGTTTTTTTTTTTAATTTTATTGGAGTATAGTTGATTTACAAAGTTGTGCTAGTTGTGCTAGTTTCAGGTGTATAGCAAAGTAAAACAATTATATGTATATCCATTCTTTTTCAGATTCTTTCCCCATATAGGTTATTGTACAGTATTGAGTAGGTTACTCTATGCTATTGTAGTACATCCTTTTTACCCATCTATTTAATTTAATTAATTTATTTACTTAGGGCCACACTTGTGGCATATGGAAGTTCCCAAGCTAGGGGTCCAATCAGAGCTGCAGCTGCTGGCCTACACAACAGCTCACAGCAACACCAGATCCTTAATCCACTGAGCAACCCAGGGGTTGAACCTGCATCCTAATGGAGTTAATCAGATTTGTTAATCCCTGAGCCAGGACGGGAACTCCCTAAATTCTTTTTTTTAAACCCATCTATTTTATATATAGTAGTGTGCATATGTCAGTCGCAGCTCCCTAATTTATCCCTCTCCCTACCATGTTTCCCCTTCAATAACCATAAATTTTGGTTTCAAAATCTTTGAGTCTATTTCTGTTTTGTAAGTTGATTTGTATCCTCTTTTTTGATTCCACAGATAAGTGGTATCATATGAGGTTTGTCTTTCATTGTCAGACTTACTTCACTTAGTTTGATAATCTCTAGGGACATCCGTGTTGCTGCAAACGACTATTTCTTTCTTTTTTCATGGCTGAGTAGTATTCCATTGTATATATGTACCTCATCTTCTTTATCCAGTCCTCTGTGATGGACATTTAGGTTGCTTCCATGTCTTGGCTATTGCAAATAGTGCTGCAATGAACACTGGGGTGCAAGTATCATTTTAAATTATGGTTTTCTCCAGAAACATGCCCAGGGGTGGGATTGCTGGACCATATGGTAGTTCTATATTTATTTAGTTTTTTAAGGAACCTCTATACTGTTATCCATAGTGGTTGCACCAGCTTATATTCCCTTTTCTTCACACCCTCTCAGCATTTATTGTGTGTAGACTTTTGATGATGGACATTCTGACTGGTGTGAGGTGATACCTCATTGTAGTTTTGATTTGCATTCCTCTAATAATTAGTGATGTTGAACATATTTCTATATACCTTTTGGCCATCTGTCTGTCTTCTTTGGAGAAATGTCTGTTTAGACCTTCTGACCATTTAAAAAGTTTTTTTTGTGTGTAAATCTGTATGAGATGCATGTACATTTTGGAGATTAATCCCTTGTCAGTCACCTCATTTACAAAGATTTTCTCCCATTCTGTAGGTTGTTTTTTGTTTTGCTGATGGTTTCTTTTGTTGTGCAAAAGCTTTGAAGTTTAAGTAGGTCCCATTTATTTTTGTTTTTATTTTCATTACTTTAGGAGGTGGGTCAAAAAAATATTGCTGTGGTTTATGTCAAAGAGTGTTTGCCAGGAAGTTTGTATCTTTTGACTAACACCTGCCGGTTTCCCCCACCCCCCAGCTCCTGGCAACCACCCTTCTACAGTCTGTTTCTATGTGTATTCAACTTTTCTTGTTTTGTTTTGTTTCAAAGCCTTGATTTTATTTTTATATGTCACTTAGAAACTTAACAAAAATGACTATACCTTTGAACATTAAACCAGATTTCTATAGATTGAGACAGCATAACAACTGCAGATAACTTAAGAATGAACACAGAATCAAAGAATAAACCACAGTAATTGCACTAAACATTACACACATTATTGTGTAATTTTAGAACTTATTTGCACAGTTAACACTGCCTAATACTTTATAAAATATATGCCTAGAACTAGGTTTCCTGGAAGTCACTGAGAAGCAAACAACTTAGTAACTATTCAGATTCTGTAGCAGTTCAAATGGAGGGTGTTGCCCACTTTATTATAGTGCTGTGATCAAATTTAAAGTGCCATGTCAGTGTCATATATGCATTCAACTTAAAAAAAAAAATTCTGCATATAAGTGAGACCATGCAGTATTTGTCTTTTTCACTTAGCATGGTGTCTTCCAGGCCTATCCATGGGGTCACAAATAGGGAGATTTCTTTATTATTATTATTATTATTTTTATTTTTAGTGACTGCATAATGTTCCATTGTATGTATACTCACCACAACCACTGTTTCTTTATCCATTCATCCATTGCTATATGCTTAGGTTGTTTCCAGGTCTTGACTGTTGTGAATAATACTGCAGTGAACACGAGCAGGTCTTTTTTTTTTTTTCTTTTTAACCTGCTGGCTAGTTAGTATTTCATTGTATGAATTTACAGTAATTTTTGAAACCCAATCCTTTGAACCCATGACCCCTGAGTTCTAACCACCTTGGTCTTTCAGTTCCCCCAAGGGCCGGGTTCTTTCCACAGTGGGGCTTTGTCTATTTATTTTTTTTCTTTTCTGAAGCCGCACCTTCAGCATATGGAGGTTCCCAGGCTAGGGGTCTATCAGAGCTGTAGCCGCTGGCCTACACCACAGCCACAGAAACGCTGGATCCGAGCCACGTCTGCGAACTACACCACAGCTCATGGCAACACTGGATCCTTAACCCACTGAGTGAGGCAAGGGATCGAACCCACATCCTCATGGTTCCTAGTCGGATACGTTAACCACTGAGCCACAATGGGAACTCCCATACGGCGGGGCTTTGGACACACCTTCCCTCTGTCTGGGCCTCCCTTTCCTTTCCCTTGGCCTGGCCTACTGCTCTGTTCTCAGCCCTGGGGGGTAAGGATGCTCATCCCTACCATGCCAGTGCCCACTGCCAATCCCATTGCCTGGACAAAGTGAACATTCAGCCCCTGTCCGTTGAATAGACACAGAAGTGGCAGGCAGCCCCAAGAGGGCTGTGTGACACCAGGTCACATTCCTAGAGGGCTCAGAGGCCTGATCCATCTCAGAAAGCAGCCACATGTTATTTTACTTCCCCCTATTTTCCTATTTATTTTTTTTTCCGGCCACTCTGAAGCATATGGAGTTCCTGGGCCAAGGGTCAGATCCGAACTGACACTGCAGCTGAGGCAATGCTGGATCCTCTAACCCAACCAAGTCTGGCTGGTGATCGAACCTGCATTCTGGTGCTGCAGAGACACCATGGATCCCATTGTGCCACAGTGGGAACTCCTCCCCCTATTTTCCTGATGTGGAAACTGAGGCTCAGAAGTGGAGAGTGGCTTGCCCTAGGGCCAAGGGATAAAGCTGGAGTGTGAACCCAGGTCCGCCTGGGCCTCAGTGCCTACACAGGCTGGTGGTGGTGGGGAGTGATGGGAAGAGCCAGAAGGAAGGCTCTGGGAGATTGTCCAGAGCAGAGAGGGGAAGCACGGCCTGGTGCTCCTGGGGGGGTGGCTCTCAGCTCAATAAAACAAGTACAGTTGGAGCTATGGAGTGGAGGTCATGGGAGGAGGTGAGCTCCCCATCACTGCAGGCCTTGGCAGAACAGCCCCTTGGAAGGGGTCCTTCTTTGGAGGGAATGTGTGCCCTGGGATGGGGCTCAGAGGTCCGGGGGGAGGCAAGGAGTTGGTCTCATGGGTTCTTTCTGGGATGGGAGGCTGTGAGTCTCTGACACCAAGGGATTATTCTTGGGCTGGTCCCTCAGCTGTAAGACAGAGCGAAGAAGGAAACTTGTGTTCTGCATGGCTGTGTGCACCACGATGGGATGACTGGCCAGTTGAGGAGGGACTGGACACATTCATTGCAAAGAGCCACACTCAGCCCAGGCTGTGCACGGGGGCGTGGGGGTGGAGGCTTCGTCTTGCAGATGAAGGGGCGGCTCAGAGATGAGTGACTTGCTGGACATCACACAGCTTGTCAAAGGCAAGCAAGGACTTGATTTCAACTTGATCATTTCTGAGCACACAGTGAGTGCGCACAGTAGGATGCCAGTAAAGACAAGCAATAAGAAGTTTTTCCGATTGAAACTTTTAAAAACCACATACCTGGAGTTCCCATCGTGGCACACTGGTAACGAACCTGACTAGTATCCATGAGGATGTGGATTTGATCCCTGGCCTTGCTCCATGGGTTAAGGGCCTGATGTTGCTGTGAGCTGTGGTGTAGGTCGCAGACGTGGCTTGGATCTGGCATTGCTGTGGTGTACGCCAGCAGCTACAGCTCCGATTCGACCCCTAGCCTGGGAACCTCCATATGCCATGGGCATGGCCCTAGAAACAAAAAAAAAAAAACAACCCCACACACCTGAGACAGTGGTTATGAAGGAATCATGATGTGTGTCGGAATTGCTACCTCCTGTGCACACATCTCTCACACTTTATCGAGTTACCTGATTAATCTTTAAGACAAACCTGTGGGTTGGATTCTGCTGTTGTGCCCATTTTACAGATGAGGACACAGAGGATCAGGGAGATAAACTCCCTTGCCCAAGGTCCCCAGCTGGTAAGTGGTGGAAAGATTAGGACCCAGATCAGCCGTGTCCACATTCTGGCCTCTTAGCCCTGCTTTGTCCATGGCTGCCCACCACTCCCTGAAGCTGGCTCTGGGCCTGATTCAGACCTGGATCATCACAGCCTAGAGCTCAGTGAGTTTCTTAGGTCACCTTGCGGCAGGCTCAGAGGTACCCCTTGACATGGGAAAGGCACCATCTGGCCACACCTGACTCATCCACATGCTGTCCAAAGGTCAAGGGAGGTCAGGACACACCCTTTGGGGGCCAGAGCAGTGACTCAGAGCTGTTGGCCCCAGCGGTCAGAGCAGGGAGGAAGAGCTGGGGCTTAGGTTGGGGTCTGTCCTGCCTGGTTCTGGGCAGAGAGACCAGGCTAGCTGCCTTGGTCTGGGTTGGTTCTGGAGCCTGGAGCCTTGGGCAGACTTGCTACTCTTCCCACCAGTTAGGCTACCAGCAATCCCACCACACCACTACAGAACTAACAATCTGCGAGACTTTTCTCTGGTTGGGTACCATGCTCATGACTTTTAAGTGCATGACTTCATTTCACCCTCACCACCACCTTCCTTCTTTTCTTTTCCTTTTTTTTTTTTTTTTGGCCATGGTGTGCAGTGACTTGATGTAGGATTTCAGCTGCCAGACCAGAGACCGAACCTAAGCTGCAGCTGTGAAAGCATCGAATTCTAACCATTAGACCCCAGGAAACTCGCCTCACCATCACCACCTTCAGAGGTAGGTTTCATATGTTACCCATAATTTACAGATGAGGAAATAGAGAGGTTCTGTAACTTGCCCTACTACAAATGAACTCAGCCTTTGACCCTGAACCTGATCTCTTAACAACTACATTATAATCGTTATGATACACGCTGTCCAACCTCCTGCAGCATCCTTTCCTTGGAGACACACAAGGGGAAACAACTTTTATGTATTAGGAATTTTGCCATAGCTCCAAGATTCTGGCTCTCACTGTGTCTCTCTCTCTTTTTCTCTCTCTGTATGTATGTATGTATGTTTGTTGGATGGATCCTGGAAACTTAATGGATCCCAGATCCTATTTCCTTTTTTGCCCTGCCTGCTGGGAAGCTCAGAACTCCATTCATGGCCCACCTTTGACACTAATTGGGAACTTCAAGGCTCATAAATATTTTGTGGACTCTATTCAGGCCTAAATTCTCATTTTTCTCATTTGTTTTCCTTTCATCCAGGTTTCTTTATCTTTTTAAGCTTGCAGTAGTACATATTTTTTCCAATTTTAAAAAATTGTGGTAAAATATTCATAACATAAAATTTCTCGTAACCATTTTCAGCTGTACAGTTCAGTGGTGTTAACTACATTCGTATTGTTGTGCAAACATCACTGCCATCCATCTCCAGAACTCATTTCACTTTGCAAAACTGAGACTCATTAAACAGCTTTCCACTCCTCCCTTCCTCAGCCTCTGGTATCTGTCATTCTCCTTTATGTCTGTGATTTTCGGCTACTCTAAGCAGTTTCCATAAGTGGAGTCAGTTTTCGTCTTTCTGTGACTGGCTTGTTTCACTTAGGATAATGTCCTCAAGGTTCATCCATATTGTAGCTTGTGGAAGAATTTTTGTTGTTTTGTTGTTGTTGTTGTTGTTAGGGCCGCACCTGCTGCATATGGAGGTTCCCAGGCTAGGGGTCACATCCAAGCTGTATCCGCTGGCCTACACCACAGCCACAGCAACACCAAATCTGAGCCATGTCTGCGACCTGCTCCACAGCTCATGGCGAGGGTGGATCCTTAACCCACTGAGTGAGGCCAGGGATCGAACCTGTGTCCTCATGGATGCAAGTCAGATATGTTTCTGCTGAGCCATGATGGGAACTACTCCTCCTTCCTTTTTAAGGCTAACTAGTAGTCTACTGTATGTATAAGCCACATTTTGCTTATCCATTCATCTGTCAGCAGACATTTGGGTCTCTTCCATGTTTTAGCTGTTGTTAATAATGTTGCTCTGTACATGGATGTACATACAGCATATATATATGTATACACACACATGCTATGCCTGCAGCGTATGGACATTCCTGGGCCAGGGAGTGAACCTGCACCACATCAGTGACCCAAGCTGCTGCAGTGACAATGCTGGATCATCAGCCTGCTAGAGAGAGCTAGCAGAGAGCTCCATGCAGCATGTATATTTTGATAATCTGTTTTAAATTGGGGGGGTTGGGAAACAAACATCCTATTAAAGTGCCTGGCATATAATAACTACCTGGTACATTTATCAATTGAGCCTAAGTCAAATGTGGCGCCTGCCCATGAGGAGAGGGCCACCCAGGATGACAACAAGGCAGTCAGCCTGTGTCCTGAGCAAGCTGCGGACTCACTGCCCTGGGTGCCCAGACAGTTGGTGGGTGGGGTCCATACTCTGTGCCAGGGTCCATGCCAGGAACAGTATCTCAATGATCTGGTTTTATCCTTACAAGGATCCTATGAAGTAAGTAATACTATTTTCTCCAAGTTATGAATACGAATATCTGATATCATGCTATGGGGAGAAGTGGAGATTCCAGGAGGCTTAATGGGGAGGTGGCCAAGCCAAGTTCAAACTCTGTCTTCTCTTACCTTAACTCTATCTGTGCCCCTTCCTTAGGCATCTGGATGGAGTGGTGTAGGGGTGGGAAAATTTCCTTCCTTGAGGGGCATTGTAGTCAGGACAGACTAATTCAACCAGACCTAGCAGAAAAAGGAATGTATTGATTCAATAACTGAAGAGTCTGATGGTGGATGGCTTCAGGCATGGCTACATCCAGGGGCTCACACAAAGTCATGAAGAATCCATGGTGTCTCCATTACTTAGCCCTGCTTTACTTGGTCTTAGATTATTTCTCAGTAGACTCTTCTGTCATGGGAGTAAGACAGACAGCTGTCGGCAGTCACTTTCTCACAGCTTGGACATCCTAGTAGAGAAGAATGAGGTTCTCACTCTCAACAGTTCCAACTCAATCCTTTATTTGGTTCCCATTGGTTCTAACTGGCGCAGCTTTGGTCACATGTTCAAGCTGGAACCAGCAGCTCTGGGGGAGGGGGGCAGTGCTGTGTAGGACTGTCCAGGCCTAATCGCATGCTCTCCGTGGGGTAAGGTGGGGGGAAGGTAAGGAAGTTCCCCAGAGGAAAATTTGGGGTGTTGTTAACAGGGAAGTGGGGAGAGCTGCTGAGCAGCTGGGTCAGGGGGTGGGCAGAGGGACGTGTGGAGGAAGCCCCACTGGGCGAGGAGAAATAGGGAGGGCTGAGGCAAGCAAGGACCCTTCCCTCATCTCAGGGCATTGGTGCTATGGTCAGTGTTGATTTCTGGCTTATGGCCACACCCTCTCTGAACCCTATGATCCCTCTTTGTAGCGTGGGCATGATCACAACAGTACCTGCCTTTCCTGGGTGATGTCAGGCATTAGAGAGACCACAGCTGAAAGCAAACAGTAGGTGCTCAATAAATGCTGGTTCCTTGGGAGCTCCTGTTGTGGCTCAATGGGTTAAAAACCTGACTAGTATCCATGAGGATTTTTTTTTTTTTTGTCTTTTTGCCATTTCTTGGGCCGCTCCTGCGGCATATGGAGGTTCCCAGGCTAGGGGTCGAATCGGAGCTGTAGCCGCTGGCCTACACCAGAGCCACAGCAACGCAGGATCCAAGCCAAGTCTGTGACCTACACCACAGCTCATGGCAACGCTGGAACCCTGACCCACTGAGCAAGGGCAGGGATCGAACCCGCAACCTCATGGTTCCTAGTCGGATTCGTTAACCACTGCGCCACGACGGGAACTCCCGAGGATGTGTTTTTGACCCCTGCCCTCCCTCGGTGGGTTAAGGATCTGGCGTTGCCGTGAGCTGCAGTGTAGGTCACAGATGTGGCTCAGATCTGGTGTTGCTGTGGCTGTGGTGGAGGCCGGCAGCCACAGCTCCAATTTGATTGACCCCTAGCCCAGGTACTTCCATATGGCATGAGCGGGGCCCTAAAAAGCTAAAAAAAAAAAAAAAAAGGCTGATTCCACTCCTCTCAGGAGGTACAAGGACATCCTCCCCCAGGATTTCCCTGGACCTGCCAGTGCATCTGCATCTCGTGATCTCTTTTTGCTGCTCCAGGCCTCACCCAGTGTCCATCTTGGGCTGGGTGTCTCCCTGTCTACCCTAGTGGGTCCCTGGTTGGGGAGGACCCAGCGCCCCATGGTCCAGATGCAGGCAGCATGGCCAACCTGGAGGTGGATGAGCCGGGGGGAGGGTAGAGACCCTCTGAGGGCTTTACTCCTCTGTGAAGACCTCATGTTTGAGGGTTACCCTATTTTTCTAGTTCCCTCCCCCACCTGTTTCCTTTTGTACCTGCCTCACAGGTCCTCTTCCACTGAGGACTCTTATAGCAGGGAGAGGATGGAGGGCCCATATGTTGCCCTCCTGGCCTCCTGCCCGCCGCAGGGCTGGGCCTGATTCCCACATCCCCAGGGCCCAGCTTGGCCAGGCCCTGATGCCTGTGGTCTAGGTCTCCAGACCTGGAAGCCTGGGGCTGTGGCGTTGGTCTGGCCCTCCTACCTGCTCCCCAGCTGTGTCCAGGGCCTCCTGAGGAGTTGTTCCCATCCTGGGAGGTGTGGTCTCTGTCACGGTTAATGATTGCTCAGGGGAGGCGGAGATGGTGCCAAAGTCTGCTGGCCGCACCACCGCCAGCCCAGACAGTGCCCACCTGTGCTGGCGGCGCCCATCCTCTGCCTCCGGGACCCCTTCTGGGGCGCAGGTAGGGATGGCACAGTTCTTCTGCAGCAGGGGCGGGGGTCTCTTGGCCAGAAATCGGGACCCAGTGGGGTCATTGGGGCCAAGGCGAGCTTCAGCAGGCGGAAGGGAGGGCCGTCCCTCGCCAGTTGGGTGGAAGCACTGGATGGAGGGAGCGAGCACTGGGGCTGGGCTGGGAGGACCTGGAGTGAGTCCCAGACTGGCCTAAAGGCCTCAGTTTCCTCTGTGGTGTGAGGCTAACGATACCCATTGCCAAGTTTCCTAAGGCTTCTCTTCTAAGGCTTTGGGCAGTTTGGACCCACCACGAATTCTTCCCAGAATAGCAGGGAGGCAGGTCCCCTGGAGAGATGAGCTTACCTGCCTTGGCTCCTTTCACAGGAAGCCTGAGGGGGTGACGACAGGTTGGCTGAGCCTGGGGGCCCCAGAGCTCAAGGAGAAAGGACTGTGCTCCAGTTCCAACTGCTTGGGTTCAGACCCCAGCTCTATCCTGGCTTTGGGTGGGCTCCATCACTCTTTCAGGCCTCAGTTTCCTCATCTGGAGAATGGGGATGATTGACAGGGCAGGAAAGACGCTGGAGCGCCCTGGAGCAGTTGGGCCTGTGGTCAGTGATGGAGTCCAGTGCCTCCTCGGGCAGCACTAGGAAATTTCCAGCTGGGACTCACCCCAGGCTAGCCCCCAGCTCTGGCACATTCTCTGGCTCCGACATGTCTCTGCCTTGGGGTACCAAGTGGAAAATCGGCTGAGAGCTGGGCCAGGCCTGGGCCTCTTCCTGAGGCAGATACTGCTGGGTTGGGGCACTAGATACAAAACAGAGGCCCGGGGAACACTGATAGAAACAGGTCATGACCAGTGTGTGACTCTTATCTGCACCCTGTTTCCCAGCCGGGAAACTGAGGCCCAGAGAAGGTAAGGGCTTGCCTGGGTGGCACAGCAAGTAAGTAAAATGCTGCAATTTGAACCCAGGACCATTTGATTCAGGATCTGCCTGCCAGGGAAGCAGCCTGGGGCTGGGGCTGGAGGGGCCCCTAGGCCCTGGTGGAGTCAAGTAGAACCCAGACCAGGGCTTGCCCAGGGGCTCTGGGCTTGGGAGCCAGTCTGGGTCTAACGCTCTGCCCTTTTCTCTGGGGCATCCCTTTCTGAGCCTCGGTTTCCTTACCTGGACTCTAGAATGATCATTCCTACAGCTGGGAAACAACTGTGAGAAGTAAACAAGAAAGCGGAAGTGAGAGTCTGGCCATTTGGAGATGGTGGTGATAGCTGGTGGCTGAGCCTGCCCGTGGGGTTCCTGTGGGTGAGAAGGGCTGCCTGGGCTGGCTTGAGGTCCCCATTCCTGGTCCCTCCATTCCTGGTCCCTCCAAATTCTAGAAAGTTTTGGAGCTGTGGGCTGTGGCTGCTGTAGGGGGTGGGGTACACCTCTTCCCAACTGTCAAGACTCCCAAGGGCCTGCGTGTCCCATGGGGTGGGGGCTGGAGCCCCTCTAATTCATCTCAGCATCCTTTTTGACCCTTCCCCAAGTACTTTTTGAGAGTAGGGAAAGGGAGGGAGCTTGGAGAGGGGGATTGGGGGAAAAGAAACTAATTTCTAGAATGTAGATAGATTGTCCCATTTTCAGAAGGCAAACTGAGAGGCAGTGAGGAAGAAGGAAGAGCTGCAGGATTCAGCCATGTGGTGACTGGGGGATGCTGGAGAAGGCCATGTCTCCTTCACTCCCAGGCCTCCCCAGTCCAGCCCATGGGCAACTCCAGGTTCACTTCCTGTTCACTGGTGCTTGCCCTGTCCCCTGCCCCTGCTGGGGTGCCGGGAGCTTAGGGGCTGGAGGAGGGGCCACCAACATGTGAACTTGGCTCCACACCTGACCTGGCCTTGGAGGGTAGAGAGAATTTGCACGTATACAGGAGACTGGGGAAGGTGCTCTGGGCAGAGGGGAGGGCATATGCAAATGTATGGAGGCAGGAAAACAGGGTGTGCCCTGAGGCCATGGGGGGAAGAAAGGCTTGGGTGGGAAGAGACCCAGCACCTGGGAGGCCCTGGCTGGCCAGGTGGAGGGATGGAATGTATGTTCCACAGCCAGCGGGAGCCATGGCAGAGGTTTGAGCCAGGGAGTGGCTGAGCCTGGTGACATGAGAGGGCTCCCTGGTGGGGCAGGTTCAGCCTGTGCCTTCGCCACCTATGTGAGCTCTGTGCGTTTTTCTCAGATGACGGAAGCCAGAGAATGACACTCTGGACTGTAGAACTTTGGCCTTATTATGATCAAATGAGTGTGTGTTTATAAAAGTCTCCATGACAAGGAGGCAAGATTGCATGAAACCCAGGCCGAGGGAAGAGCTCTTTACAGAGAGGTGGACGGGTGGCGTCCCGGCTCTGCCCCGTCTGGTGTGGGCTGTTGGGCAAGACCCTGAGCGTCCCTGGGACTCAAGTCTAAAGTGATTGACAGCTCTCTCTTCCTTCCCTGGGGGATGGTGAGGGCCTGAGGCAGGAGACAGACTGTTTGTGCCTTGTACAAAACATAAAAGTCATCATGCTGGAGATCCCACTGTGGCTCAGCAGCTTATGAAACCGAATAGTATCTGTAAGATGCGGGTTTGATCCCTGGCTCTGCTCAGTGGGTTAAGGCTCCAGTGTTACCATGAACTGTGGTGTAGGTCGCAGCCACGAGTCAGACCTGGCATTGCTGTGGCCATGGTGTAGGCCAGCAGCTGTAGCTCCTATTCAACCCCTAGCCTGGGAACTTCTGTATGCTGCAGGTGCAGCCCTATAAAAATGAAAAAAAAATAAGGTCATCATGCTGCCCTGAGTCAGGGTCAGCCACCCTCCTGAGGCCCCTGAGAATGGGAGGGGGGAGTCAGAAGAAACCTCAATGAGTGAGGAGCAGAGCTGGGTGTGGGAAGGGAGCCTAGAAATGAAGCCGCTGGTTAAGACTTTTCTGCCACCACCTCTGCCCTGGGCTCTCTGCACAGCCTGTGGGGAGAGTCTGGGGCCAAAGGGGAAAAGGAAACCAGAAGTCTGGAAGGAGAGAGCAGGTGTCCTGCTCTGGGTTCTGATCCCATTACTGACTGGGTCGTGGCCCTTACTGTTTCGGGACCGCAACATGCTGAGGACCCGGTGGTAATGGGTGCAAAGTTCCAGCCACAGCGAGCGGCCGTCCTGGCCGGCTCCCTTCCCCTTGGGACCAGATCCCAGGGCAGGAGTCTCCTGTCTTCCCAGCTGCATTTTGACTCAGTGAGGAGGGCTCCTGGCAAACCTTCAGCAGCACACTCAGTGACTGATTGCCTCGTGGCTGCTGATTCTTCTCTAAAGGAAGAGAAGCAAGAGAGCAAAAGAAGTGAGGGGGTTAGGTTCAAGACCACACCCCAAGGGGGTGCCAGGGCTAGCTGCCTCTGGCCAGTATTAAGTGCCCTGAATTTTGCTCACAGTGGAAGCCAGAAGCCTAATGGCATCAACAGTGCCCAACTCCATCTGCATCTCCGCTGTCAGCCCAGCTGCATCATCATCTCCACCCCACAACCATCACTGCCATCAGCATCATCTGCACCCCAACCCTCATCATCACAGACATTACCGTTGGGTCCATCCCCACCTCATCCCCACCACCATCACCGCTTCCATCCCCTCTGCCATCCCTACCCCAACCCACCTGCCATCCCTGTCCCCAACTCGCCTCCACAACCTCAGTCACTGGACTGCCTCAGTCCCTCACTACTCTGGACCCCAACTCCATCATGCCAGCACCTGCCACAGCATCACTGCCCCACCCCCAACAGCATGATCTTCATCTCACTGAGGACTGTGGCTCAGCACACGATTCTTTTAATTCCTCCCAAGAAAACAGGTCCATCTGCATTTCCCAACCTGGCTGAGCATATAGCTCAGCAGTCCACATGTGGGCTGTTCCCAGCTTTCACCCTTGGGGACCTTGGCAAGCCAGCAGTTTTCATAGGCACTTCCCAAGGGCACTGGCTAGAGTCCCACTGCAGGTAATGACCCAGAAATACAGTCCATGGTGTCATCCACACACAGCTCTGGCCTGTTCCTGACTTCTGCCCTCAATCTCAGGGCATGGCAGGATGATGGGCACAAGGCAGAGATGGGAGCAGTTTCCATGGTGATTGCACTGGGATGAGCAGTCCTCGGTGAGGATGACCCCACAAGATGCAGAAAGAAGTGATTCGTATTTGCCGAGCACCTGCTGTGTATTAGCACTGAGCTGGCACATCCCATTCTCATTCACTTCTCCCACCACCGCCCCACCAACAGGCTCAGGGAAGGGCAGTGAATTGCCCAGCTCTGCAGCTTCTAAGCTCTGTATACTTGACCAAGGCTCTTCACCTCTCTGAGCTTTAGTTTTCCCATCTGTAAAGTGGGTATAATGCTCCTATCCTGAGGCGCTCTGTGAGTGTTAAATAATGCCCAGGCCAGTGTCTGGCGTGTAGTCGGTGTTCCTTTCACTGCAGCTATTCCTGTTAATGTCTAACGGCTGCAAAATGTTATGCTGAGGGCTTGGCTGTGTCTTTCTTAACCATTCGCCTGTGTGTTCCATGTGTAAGTTACTTCTGTTTCCCAAGGTTAGAAGTAGTCACTTGTGATGAACTATTTTCTGCAAAAAGAGTTTCTTGATTTTAAGTTACTTGGATTACCAGGTCAAAGAGGACAAATGATTTAAAGATTTTGGTTCCACAGCTGAACTGGGGTTTTTCCTCTCCTGCTGGGGTCCTGAGGGACGGGGAGAACTGCCCCCTTTGCTCTGTGCACAGGAGAGACCAGGTCTTCAGGCTCGAGAGACTGGGTTTGAATCCCATTCACTTCTAGTTGTGAGATCCTCAGCGGATCACTCTGAGCCCCAGCTTCCCTGTATGTAAAATGGGTTGCTTCAGAGAAAAATTATGTGAATTCCAAACATCCTGCCTCCAAAATATATTTCTATTCTTGCCTCTTCTCGCCAGCGCTGCTGCCACCATTTCAGCACACTGGTACACAGCAGCTGGAGAGACTTTTTTTTTTTTTTTCCTCTTTTGACTGCCCCATGGCATGTAGAATTCCCAGGCTAGGGATCAGATCCGAGCCACAGTTGGGACCTATGCTGCACCTGTGTCATGTTGCCGATCCCACTGCACCACAGTAAATTAACTTGGTCACTCCCCTGCTTAAAACACTGAAATGACCTTCTATTTTTCTTAGAATAAAACAAACCATCATTGGAGCTCCTGTTGTGGCTCAGCAGTAACAAACCTGGCTAGTAAACATGAAGATGTGGGTTTGATCCCTGGCCTTGCCCAGTAGGTTAATGATCCACCCTTGCCATGAGCTGTGGTGTACGTCACAGACTTGGCTCAGATCTGGCATTGCTGTGACTGTAGCGTAAGACGGCAGCTGCAGCTCCAGTTCGACCCCCTAGCCTGGGAACTTATATATGCCTCAGGTGTGGCCCTAAAAAGGCAAAAAACAAAAATAAAAACAAAGCATCCTCACCATGTCTTATAGGGCCCAGCATGATCTGGCCCTTGAATACTTCTCTAACCTTATCTCCCAAGCTTCTCTCCTCTGTCCCTGTGCCCCAGCCGCACAGCCCCTCTTTCAATTCCTGGTATGCACCTGGTTCTGACCTGGGGCCATAGTTTGTATTATCTGTACAACCTGAAAGAACCTTATAACAGTGTTTGCACTATCAAAGTAACATGGGGATTTAATTGTAAACATCCCAAATAATACTGTAAAGTTTAGAACAAAAAACATCCTCTGACTTGCTTCTTCCCATGTTTTTGTTTGATTTGGTTTAGGTTTCTCAGTGTCTATCACTCATGTTCAGGTTTCCATGACTGAATGTGTTTGCCAATTTCCGTGGTGTAAATGCTTCCATCCCAGCTGCTTTCAAGCTGCGACCAAAATGCCAACCAGTTTGCAAAATTCCTGAAATGATGGCAGTTTTCACTATAGCTCTGGCTTGCTGCTGCATCTGTCTTTCCTTCAACATCTGTCACTGGGGCAGGCCTCAGCAGGGATGGCTCATCTGCAGGTAGAGGGACCATTTCAGGATGCCTCACATGCATGGCTTACTTACATGGGTGGGTGTTGGCTATCAACTGGGAGCTCGACTGTGCTGTGGGTCAGGGGCTTTGGTCTCCACATGAACCTCTTCATGGAGTTGCTTTGGCTTCCTTACACCATGGCTGCTGAGTCCCAAGAGTGAGTGTATGAAGGGGCAGAAAGCAGAAACTCCCACTATCTTGAGGCCTCAGCCTAGAAACTGTCACAGCATCTCCAGTGCCACATTCTGTTGATCAGTCTCAGGGCCTGCCCACATGTCTTAAGTGTAAAACCTGTGGGATTTTAATTTTAATTTTATTTTTTAATTTAAAATTAAAGTATAGATGATTTACAATGTTGTGCCCATTTCTCCTGTACAGCAAAGTGACTCAGTCATACATATCTGTACATTCTTTCTTAAATTTTCTTTTCCATCATGATCTGTCCCAGGAGATTAGATATAGTTCCCAGTGCTATACAGAAGGACCTTGTTTATTCATCCTAAATGTAATAGTTTGCAACTACTAACCCCAACCTCCCAGTCCATCCTACTCCCTCCTCTTTCCCCCTTGGCAACCACAAGTCTGTTCTCTATGTCTATGAGCCTGTTTCTGTTTTGTATTTTATTTTATTTTTAATTGAGGTATAGTTGATGTACAATATTCTATATGCTTCAGGTGTACAACACAGTGATTCACAATCTTTAAAGGGTGTACTCCATTTATAATTATTATAAAATGTTGGCTATATTCCCTGTGTTGAACAATATATCCTTATACTATATTTTATACCTAGTAGTTTGTGCTTAATCTCCTATCTTTATCTTGCCCCTCTCCACCTTTTTCTCCCCTCTGTAGCCGCTAGTTCTCTATATCTGTGAGTCTGCTTCTTTTTTATTATACTCACTAGTTTATTTCTTAGATTCCACATACAAGTGATATCACACAGCATTTGTCTTTCTCTATCTGATTTATTTCACTTAGCATAATTCCCTCTGCATCCACCTATGTTGTTGCAAATGGCAAATCTTCATTCTTTTTATGGCTGTGTAGTATTCCACAGTATACATACCACATCTTCTTTATTCATTCATCTGTTGATGGACACTTAGGTTGCTTCCATATCTTGGCAATTGTAAATGATGCTGCTATGAACATTGGGGTGCTGTATCTTTTTGAATTAGTGTTTTCATTTTCTTCCTATATACCCAGGAGTGGAATTGCTGCATCAGTGGCAGTTCTATTTTTTTTTTTTTGAGAAACCTCCATGCTGTTTTCCACAGTGGCTGCATAGATTTACATTCCCATCATCAGGAAAAGGGTTTCCTTTTCTCCACATCCTCACCAACATTTGTTATTTGTGATCTTTTTTTTTTTTTTTTGTCTTTTTACTATTTCTTTGGGCCGCTCCCGCGGCATATGGAGGTTCCCAGACTAGGGGTTGAATTGGAGCTGTAGCCACTGGCCAACACCAGAGCCACAGCAACACGGGATCTGAGCCGCGTCTGCAACCTACACCACAGCTCACGGCAACGCCGGATCGTCAACCCACTGAGCAAGGGCAGGGACCGAACCTGCAACCTCATGGTTCCTAGTCGGGTTAGTTAACCACTGTGCCACGACGAGAACTCCGAGAACTCCGAGGAGACTTTTTTTTTTCATATTGCTACTGTTATGTCAAAGTATGTTCTGCCTATTTTTTTTTCTTTTGGCATATGGAAATCCCTCTGAGTCACAGCTGTGGCAACACTGGAATCTTTTACACACTGCTCTGAGCTGGGGATTGAACCTGCACCTCTGCAGTGACCAGAGCCACTGTGGTGGGATTCTTAACAACCCAGTGCGACAGTGGGAATGCTGCCTATATTTTCTGCTAGGAGGTTTATGGTTTCCAGTCTTACATTTATGTTTCCCACCCACCCCCTGAGGCAAAATAGGAGCTACAGCTGTTGGCCTACGATACAGCCATAGCCACAGCAACACAGGATATGAGCAGCATCTATGACCTACACTGCAGCTCACAGCAATACCAGATCCTTAACCCACTGAGGCCAGGGTTCGAACCCACAACCTTGTGGTTCCTAGTCAGATTCATTTCTGCTGTGCCAACTCCGAGAAAATGTTCTAATTTCATTCTTTTTACATGTAGCTGTCCAGTTTTCCAAGCACCATTTATTGAAGAGACTTTTTTTTTCCCATTGTATATTCTTTTGGTTTTGTTTGTTTGTCTATTTGCTTTTTTAGGGCTGCATCCGAGACATATGGAATTTCCCAGGCTAGGGGTTAAATTGGAGCACCAGCTGCTGACCTACACCATAGCCACAGCAACGTGGGATCTGAGCCATATCTGTGACCTACACCATAGCTCACGGCAACACTGGATCCTTAACCCACTGAGCAAGGCCAGGGATGAACCCACATCCTCATGGATACTAGTTGGGTTCATTAACTGCTGAGCCACAAAGGGAATTCCCTCTTGTGGTATTTTTGATTTATGGAGATGACTAAATGATGACCTGGAGAAGCTAAAGCCATTGAAGGAAGATTTCATTATTCACAGTTCCCTAGAGGAGAAAGATATTATTACTCACAGTTCCCTAGAGGAGGGGGTGTGCCACACCATGCAGGGCTACATGGGGAGGCACCAGGGTTGGTCAGAAGGCAGAAGGCTCCAGGCAAAAGCAGGGCCCAGAGCTTTTACTGCATTTTCCATGGGAAGAAAGGTGGGAAAGAAGCTGCAGGTTAAGTAGCTGACCAGGCTTAGGACTGGCTACTTGGAATAATTTTGGCAGGGTGTAGGGGTCATCCTTAGGATTATCCAGTATGTGGCACTGGGGAGATACAGGGCAGCACCAAGTACGTGGCTTGGTGTGTGAGAGTTGATCAAAGTGGCAGTTGGGGGCCAAGGCTAAGAATTGGTAGGTTCATGTATGAGAAGAGTGGTTGCTGGCAAGTCATTTGTTTTCTTTACGAATTAGCCAGTCCTGAGACAGACAGTGTCTCCCAGGTCAGCCAGACCCCCAATATGTCCAAGCATCATAAAGTATCAAAAATAAAAACATGATAAATACACCAGATTCAAGAGGAGCAGTGCTCATCTCTTGCTGGAAGGAGTGTCAAAAAGTCTTCATCTGTCTTTATCTGCCAGACTGCCTAAAGTAATGTCCTTCTTTTTTTTTTTTTGTCTTTTTGCCTTTTTCTTGAGCCGCTCCCACGGCATATGGAAGTTCCCAGGCTAGGGGTCTAATCAGAGCTGTAGCCGCCGGCCTACGCCAGAGCCACAGTAACGTGGGATCCGAGCTGCATCTGCGACCTACACCACAGCTCACGGCAACATCGGATCCTTAACCCACTGAGCAAGGCCAGGGATCGAACCCGCAACCTCATGGTTCCTAGTCGGCTTCGTTAACCATTGCGACATGACAGGAACTCCGTAATGCCCTTCTTTATACTCTCTCAATGTCCACATTCCCTTCCTTCAGAGCACTTAATGCAGTAGACAGGTAGTACTTTGCTTGTTTAGAGTCTGTCTTATTCACTAAGCATGAGCTCAGGGAAGGCAGCACTTTGACTGTTACACCCACCATTGTATCCCTGGTGCTGGGAACAAGGTCTGGCACCTAGTGGATCATGGACATCCCGTAAGTATTTGTTAGGGGAATAAATGGATAAATCAGGGTACCCAACACATAGTAGGTCCTCAGAAAATAGCAGATATTTAAAATGACCAACCCTCTTGATGTCCCAGAAGATCTGGACAAAGTAGGGCAGGGTCAACTCTGAGTTAGATGGGGAAGGCTCAGGCTAGAACTCTAGGGCAGGTAGAGACAAGCCAAGCCCAAAGGATGGTGGCCAAACTGGAGCCAGGGTCCCTCTGGCCATCTCGGGGACACTAACCAAGAAGGGCATGTGAGATGACCAAGGCTAACAAGGGCAGAATCTGAGGCCCCCAGTGATAAAGAGGTCTAAGACAGAACTTTATTTCCTCCATGATAATAATTGCTGACATTTAATTTAATTTAATTTGCTCACTTAACCTTGAGCCAGGTACTGTGGAAGCCTCAGACAGACCCCATAGTGTAGGTGCTGTTGGTAGTCCCAATTTATAGGTGAGTGAATGGGGGCCCAGAGAGGTTAAGTTCCTTGCCCAAGATTACACAGGATTTGTACCATAGGCTTACCCCTCACACTCTGCCCCATCTCACAGGTGTTTCTCGCCAGGCCGCTGGGGTTACAGTGATTCACTGACGCACCCATTTGTTTGCTTCAGAATTGCCCCTTGGCTTGCCCTGAGCTCAGCCCTGGGCTGGTACCTGGGGTCACCGAGAGGAGTCAGGTCCGTACCTTGCCCTCCCCTCTCTCCTGATCTGGAGGGAGAGGCTGATCTGCAAAGAGGTAATGGACCCTGAGAGCTCCAGAGATCAGGCTAGAGTCTAAGCAGAGTCCTGTGAGCTCATGACAGGTGAAGGAGTCAGTTTTTTCTGCAGGAGCATTGAGGGACTGTCTGGACAGAAGATGACCTTGTCTTTTGTCTTTTTTTTTTTTGTTGTTGTTGTTGTTGTTGTTGTTGCTATTTCTTGGGCCGCTCCCGCGGCATATGGAGGTTCCCAGGCTAGGGGTCGAATCGGAGCCGTAGCCACCGGCCTACACCAGAGCCACAGCAACATGGGATCCGAGCCGCGTCTGCAACCTACACCACAGCTCACGGCAACGCCGGATCCTTAACCCACTGAGCAAGGGCAGGGACCGAACCAGCAACCTCATGGTTCCTAGTCGGATTCGTTAACCACTGCGCCATGACGGGAACTCCCAGAAGATGACCTTGGAGCTGCTCACGGGGCAGCAAAGTAGCATTCCAGAGAGAGGGAACTGCATATGCAAAATGAGGGAAAGTAGAGTGGATCAGTGGGCATGAGAAGTGTGAGGGAAGGAAGCAGGGAGTGATTAGAGGGGTGGCTGGGAAGGGGAAGTGGTGCTTATGGCCTGGATGGTCTGTGAGATGCCTTTTCATGCAATTTGGCAATGGGGAGCCACTGAAAGTTTTGGAACAGAGGCAGGAGGTCATTAGAGGGAGTGAGAGTGGATAATTTCAGTTGAGTGGATTGGATTAGAGAGCCAGAAGGAAAGGAGACCTTGGGGAAGGCTGAGCTGGGGAGGGAGGAAGGCAGCTCTGCAATGGAGTGAAATGTAAGAGATGCAGGAACTGGATTGGATGTGGGACATTCAGGTGAAGGGTTGTCCCTGATGCAGGAACTGGGATGAGGGGTAGGTGGTATGAGGGAGAGGAGTTCTGCTTTTTGATGTGTTTCATGGTCAAGGTTCAGCTCTGGGAGCCATTTGGCTCCTCTGCTGTGGGTTGGGGGTCCCTCCTTCCTGGCTCTCCCAGAGCTTCAGAGCTGGGCTCCTCTGGAAGATGCCCCAGCCCTCACCTGTGCTGGGGCAAGAGGGGGAGCTGCCTGGGACCTAGCGAGGGTGCTTGGCAGCCACTGTGTTCCTTTGTGTGCTTTATAGCTTTAATTTATCTTTGGAAAAGTTAATGTATTCACTTAGCATAAAATCCAAAAGGTACAAAAGAGTGTGCAGTAAAAAGTCCTGCCTTATGGAATGATTACACAGATGCAAGCAGGCACATTTTCTTGACAGAGATCAAGGAACATTTGTGGAACTTATCTTGTTCTCCCCCTTGCTTTAGTGCCACATATTAATTGTCTTTTGGGATGAAAGAGTCTTGGGGGTTCATGTATCTCTTGATGATAATGAATTGAAGTCCCCCTTTCCTGGATGAAGGACAGATTGCAACATAAAATGATCAAGAAGACTGAGCCAGAGAGGGTTTTCCAAGGGTCCCTACTCAGCTCTCAGTCAACAAGAGGAACACAGAGCCCTTCCCAAACTGACTTGACTAGAGACCCCTCCTGCTAGGGGCATCTTAGGGTTGGGAGAACACTTTGAGAAAGGCTGCAAAGGCTGATATTAATTATGTCAGAAAGTGGGACAAAGGGCCCTGCCTACCCACAGAGTCTCTGGATGTTCCTGGATGAGTCACAGTCCCTCCTAAGGCCTCTGAGTTTGAAGAATGCTATTAAATTGGACACTTCAAATAGGCAGGCAAGTGTAGTGGTTGAGGGATGAATTCTGGAGTCTTGTGTTTAGAGCATGGTCTTGCCATTGATTCTCTGTGTGGCCTTAGGCAAGCCCTCTTTGCAGCCTCCTCATTGTTGTTGCAATAACGAGATTATGCCTCCGATGTACTTGGATCCATGCCTGCTACACAGTGGGCACTGAACTCTGGGTCAAGTTCAGGGTCATTGTCAGGCTGGGGCTCTAGACCAGGCTCAACTACCCTGTTCCTTCCCGCTGTGTCCCCTTTCGACTCCCCCTACCCTGGAACATCTAGCACATGGGTAGAATTTGATGGGGTCTTGGGGGAGCACCTTGAGTGACAGTGGTGAGTGGGCCTGGGTCAGCCCCAGACAAGTGGGGTTCAGCAGAGTAGGGAGACCTGGGTATAGGGGCCCCCCCTGATATCTTTCTTCCAACAGGTCCCTCCAGAAGTGATGGCGTGGCCGTGGCTTTCCGGCCTCTTGCTTCCTGCCCTCATAGTGTCTGGTGGGTACCTCCCCTCCCCAACCAGTGCAGCACTAACCTGGGGACCCTTGGCAGAATCCTCCGGACGTGGTGGGGGAGGGTGCTGCTTCATCAGCAAACACCAGTTCCTACAGTCCAGCCTCAAGCTTGGTGGCCCCGGGAGGAATCTAGGCCAGAGCGTGTAAGCTGGGAGGAATGTTGGCCAGTAGGACTGGCATGGGCTCCCCTAGGGGCAGGTAGGAAGTCAGATTTTATGGAGGGAAGTCCCCATGTGTCAGCGCTCTGTGTCCCTACAGTGGCAGCCAATGTGGCCCCGACGTTCCTGTACAACATGTCGGCAGTGACCCTGCCTGAGGATCTACCAGTGGGTGAGTTACCATCCCTGAGTCCAGATTGCGCCAAGCCTTTACTCACAAGAGGGTCCCAGGGGCTCCCCCTGCGGGTTTGCTGCCCAGCCTTGCAGCTCCATGGCTCATCATGGGGCAAAGGTGGCCTGAAGGGAGTTTGTTCCAAAAATTCGCTTTCTTCTTTTCAGCTTTTGGGTCAAGGGCCCTCATCTAGCATCAGATAATCAAGACTCACCCCAAGAGAACATTCTTCTCATTTCCCATCTCTCTTTCAGTCTTTCCAATTTCCCCAAGGAAGAAGTACGGATTTGGTACCATTATATCTCTTCTACCTCTCTCACTTGCTAATCTCCCCCCATCCCCTGCTATTTTTTAAAAACAGAGACAGAGTGAGAGAGAGAGCAGGCCTTAGGCTCAGAGGCTCACACACACATCTCACCAGAAGTTAACAGCTTTGCTTTGCTCTTGTTGTCTTTGTAGAGTTACCTTCCACCTATGGCAAGTGAGATGGGTTTTTCATTTACAGCAGCAATCTAAAGGTTGCTTTTAAAATAAATCAAGGACTTCCCGTCGTGATGCAGTGGTTAATGAATCCGACTAGGAACCATGAGGTTGCAGGTTCAATCCCTGGCCTTGCTCAGTGGGTTAAGGATCTGGCGTTGCTGTGAGCTGTGGTGTAGGTTGCAGACGTGGCTCTGATCCTCTGTTGCTGTGGCTGTGGCGTAGGCCGGTGATGACAGCTCCAATTAGACCCCTAGCCTGGGAACCTCTATATGCCGTCCGAACAGCCCTAGAAAAGGCAAAAAGACAAAAATAAATAAATAAATAAATAAACAAATAAATTAATTAATTAAAAGAAGGGTCATAGGAGTTCCCCTGATGGTGCAGTGAGTCAAGGAACTGGTGTTGTCACTGCTGTGGCTCAGGTTCAATCCCTGACCCCAGAAATTCCACATGCCTTGGGTGTGGCCAAAACAGAAAGGTCATAAACAATGAGACATGGATAGGGTCAAGATCTTGGCAATGTGCAGGAGCGAATGATGTTTGGGACACATTGTTTTGGATGAAGCCATAGGAACTGGATGCCACATTCCCAACAGATGGGATGGGGTTAAAAAGCAGAAACCATACATGACTATGTTTATTGGGTTTCGGGGTCAGCTGTGCATAAAAGACCCCAAATAACAGAGGTGTAAGCAAGGTCAAGTGCCGGAGGCCAGCTCCAGTGGCCAGGGAGTGTACACCTTTTCCTGATGGGAGAGGGACATGGCATTGGCGAAGGTACATACGGAGACAGCCTCTTTGTCCCTTCTTTCAGGGTGCTGGACTGCTCAAATTTTATTGGCATAAGTGGTTGATTATACAGACAGTTTTTCACTACAGATTACATCACAGTGTTAAAAGTACATTGGTTAACTTTTACATGGTACAGCAGCTATACATCACGTTCTAACATCTTTGTCTTAACTAAATTTAGTGAGTACAATTTAAGGGCAATTAGGTATAATACATCATGTGGAAAGGAGGAGACTCGGTACAAATCATCCCATGGCCAGCAAGTCTCCACAAGTTGAAGAGGTCACGGACACAAGAATTGGGCATTCACAAATCTTGTTTTTAGACTGGTGCTTATCTTTAAACTGTTATGGCAAAGAGACAGTGTAAGAAAATATAACTAGCTATCACTTAAAAGCTTTTATAACTCGTATCTAGGTGTCTTTTGATCAAGAATAATATGTCTAACTTTTATGAACCTCATTAAAATCCTAACTCTAAAGTTTACTGTAACTAGTTAGTAGATAAACATTATATATTAATTAAGTTGGATATGAATAGGGAAAAGTCCTTTGGGATGAAATTTTTATTATATTATTGTTGTAACTTTGTTAAATCACAAATCACCACAGGAAAATAAGAATGGAAAATAAGAATAATAAGTAAATAATCAGGAAAGACTGAGGAAAACTTAATAACAAATAAAGCAGCAGGAAAGACTAGGTCACCCGAGAAACAATCCATGTTCTCGGGCGCAAACATGGAAATTGCTTTCCCAGGAAAGCCCCAATTCTTCCCCATAAACATCAAAATGAGAGCTGTGTAACCTGAGGCCTGCCCTTGGCGTGTACCATACAGGCAGGCTTTTATCCTGACCAGAAGTCCACCTTCGGCATGCACCGTTCAGGCAGGCTTTTTATCCTGACCAGAAGCCCACCTTTGGCATGTGCCGTTCAGGTGAGCTCCCTTCCTTGGTTAGGAACCTGCCTTCAGGTTTTTCTGCCATCAGGCAAGGTCCTTGTTTTGAGTCCCTGCATTTTCTCGGCTCCCCGCAGTCAAGGTTTATTATTCTCTTACCTAGTCATTAGAATAGCAAGTCCAGGCCTGAGAGAGGCTCTGTTCCATCAGGCTGTTCCTTGCTCTATGCTTCTGGTGTCAGGGACCCTCCTTCCATTTCCAGGCTTTGCCTCCCTTTCCAGGCATAGCCCTCATCACCTGGTCCTAGATGGCCTGTGCCACACCCTATTCCAGCTTGAGAGGTGGGGGTGGGGGAAAGGGGCCAAGAAGCCTCATCCCTTTCTTATAAGGACAGGGCTTAAGATTTTACTTCAGCTCACATCTCATTGGCCAGAACTTAGCCACATACCCTAGCTGCAAGGAAACTTGAGAAATGAAGTCTTTCTTTTAGTTGGCTATGGGCCCAGCTCAAAATCTGGGATTCTATTGCTCTGAAAGAAAGGGGTTTTGAATATTAGGTGGTAATTTTAAGTCTTTGCTGCAGTGTCAGAATTGAGACCCCAGATACCTAAAGCTATTTGATAAAGCAAGAGACTGCATCAACGAAGGTAAAACCCAGAGTCTGCCTTGGGATCCAGAAGCCTAGGTCTGGCTACATGAAGAAAGGACGGTGACGGGTTTTTCAGCCACAAAGGCCACATCCATTTAGATGTGGTTGCCACGACAGTAAAGGTTACTAAAGTTTATATCAATAAAGGTTTAGAACCCGGGATGAGGGAGGTGATAGTTTCTGAGATGGCACAATCCTCCCTGGAGGACTGGGCTGAGGCCAAACTATTTGATATCTATGAATGTTCTTTGTATAACAGAGAAGTTGTATATGCACTTTAAAGATGTTTTACATATATTTTCATAGCTGTTTGACATACCCAATAAATGTCACAAATTATGTAACCCAACTGCCCTCAAGATCTCCATTCTCTTGGGTAACTCTTTACTGTCAGGTCTTATCTCAGTCACAACAAGTGAGGGTCTTTTATTTATAACCACAAGACCCCTCTCTGGACTTTCTTAAAGCAAAGGGTAATTTCCTCCTTGCTGAGTTGAATTCTATGGCTCTCTTGGGATGTGAAAGCATTTTCAGTTAGGTTTTTAAAAAATTGTTATTTAGCCCTTTTATTTTGAAGTGTAGTACCGGGAAGCATACTGAATACCACATGTAACCATCAGGAAATAGGATCTTGCCAACATTCTGATCCCATCTTTCCCCTTGTAGTCATTCCTCACCCTTTCTCTCCTACGCAAAACCTGTTTTCCTGACACTAACACTGTACAATAGTTAAGTTTTGTCAGGCAGACTTTAAAATACATTGTGTATCAAATTTGAGTCTAGTAACAGAGACCTACTATATGCCTTTTATTTCTGTATCTCTTACTGATTTATTTGTTACATTTAATTCTTTTTCAGACAGATTTTGAAAAAAGCATTTCCTCCCCTATCCATCTTTCTATGCCCATGGACACATGTGTACAGAGGAGGATTTATACACACCCACTCGCATCCCATATTTCCTTGGGTATAAGGGCCATATCATTTTGCATTTTGACATTTCTGAATCAGGAGGTGTCTTATATTTGAGATAGTCACTTAACATGTAACTCCCTCCATCCTCTGGAAGTCATTAAAATGGCAGTATGTCTCACCACCGAAAAATATAATGTAGACACTGACATCTTTCAAGACTGATGGTCTTCGTGGAGGAGAGGAGCTGGGGGGGTGCGGACTGTGACCTAGCTTTCCAAGGAGTTTCTGGAAGATCCAGGATTGTTTGATTAAAGAAGAGCAGATTCTGGAGTTCCTGTCGTGGCTCAGTGGTTAATGAATCCTACTAGGAACCATGAGGTTGAGGGATCGATCCCTGGCCTTGCTCAGTGGGTTAAGGATCAGACGTTGCCGTGAGCTGTGGTGTAGGTTGCAGACTCGGCTCAGATCCCAAGTTTCTGTGCCTGTGGTGTAGGCCGGCGGCTACAGCTCCGATTAGACCCCTAGCCTGGGAACCTCCATATGCCACTGGAGCAGCCCTAGAAAAGGCAAAAAGACCAAGAAAGAAAGAGAGAGAGAGAGAGAGAGAGAGAGAGAGAGAGAGAGAGAGAGAGAGAGAGAGAGAGAGAGAAAGAAGAAAGAAAGAAAGAAAGAAAGAAAGAAAGAAAGAAAGAAAGAAAGAAAGAAAGAAAGAAAGAAAGAGCGAGCAGATTCCAAGTGTGCTGCCATGACAGTCCCTAAAGGTCTATCATGGGCAGGAAGGGGAGGGCTGGTTCCCTGAGACCTCAGGCTGGGTGCTGGGCATCATCAACACATGTCACCCATTCTAGCACTTTTGCTTTTGTGAGCCTCTTCTTCCAGAAAAATATATTAAAAGTGTATTTAATATACTTCATTGGCATAAAGACAAATACCCTATGGGCTAGGTTATAATAATTTTTCCTTCTAATTTTTTTACTATTAAAAATGAGGTATAATTGATATATAACATTATATTAATTTCAGGTATACAGCATAATGATATGGTATTTGTACATATTTCAAAATGTTTACCACAATAAATCTAGTTAACATCTATTAGGAATTCCCTCTGTGGTGCAGTGGGTTAAGAATCCCACTGCAGGAGTTCCCACCATAGCTCAGTGGAAATGAGTTGGACTAGGAACCGTGAGGTTGCATGTTCAATCCCTGGCCTTGCTCAGTGGGTTAAGGATCGGGCGTTGCTGTAAGCTGAGCTGTGGTGTAGGTTGCAGGCATGGCTCAGATCTGATGTGACTGTGGCTGTGGCGTAGGCTGGCAGCTGTAGCTCTGATTGGGCCCCTAGCCTGGGGACCTCCATGTGCCTTGAGTGTGGCCCTAGGAAAAGAAAAAAAATCCCACTGCAAAGGCAAGGTTTGCTTAGGAGGCATGGGTTTGATCCCACCCAGTGCAGCAGGTTAAAGGATCTGAGGTTGCTGAAGCTGTGGCATAGGTTGCAGCTGTGGCTTGGATTCAGTCCCTGGCCTGGGAACTTCCGTATGCTGCAGGTACAGCCATGAAAAAACAAAACAAAACAACAACAACAAAATCTGTTACCACATATCGTTACAGAATTCCCCCCCCCCCTTGGGATGAGAACTTTTAAGACCTATTCTCTTAGTAATTTTCAAATATGTAATACAGTTTTATTAACTACAGTCACCACGCTATACATTACATCCCTGGGACTTATTTATTTTGTAACTGGAAATTTGTACCTTTTGACCTCCTTCATCTATTTCTCATTCCCCCCCACTCCACCTTTGGCAGCTACCAATCTGTTCTCTATTGCTATGAGCTTGGCTTTTTGTTTTTAGATTCCATATGTAAGTGAGAGCCTACAGGATTTGTCTTTCTCTGACTTATTTCACTTAGCAGAATGCCCTATAGGTCCAGCCATGTTGTTCCAAATGGCAAGATTTCACTCTTTTATGGCTGAAAATATCCATTGTATATATACATCACATTTTCTGTATTCATTCATCCACTGATGGACATTTAAATTGTTTCCATGTCTTGGCCCTTCTAACTTTAAAAGAAGTTAAACCTTCTTGTGGGTCTTGTGGGAAGCTCGGCAAGGCCAGCATTGAGCTAGGTGGCCATGGACCCTGGGTGTTCCCGGTCTCGTCTCCAGGTGCTGAGGCTTTCTGGTTGGTAGCTCAGGACCAGGACCAGGATGCTCTGACGTATGGGATTAGTGGCTTATATGCCTACTTCTTTAATGTCATCCGGGATACTGGGGAAGTGAAGCTGGCCAACCTTCTGGACTACGAGGTAAGGGCAAGCCATGTGGGAAGACCTCCGGATGGGGCCAGGGAGGTCGGGAGGGCCCTCGTGGGCATTCAAATGGGACTCACCCTGGTCCCCTTCTCTCTGCCTGCTGCAGACGCTCTACTGGTTCTCCATCAACATCTCTGTGAGCGACAATCACAATAACCCAGTGAGTCAGAGTGGGGAGGGGAGGGTGGTTCAGGGATCAGAGGGCAGGGGACTGAAGGCCCACTGCTAATCATGTCTCCCAACTCAAATAAGCAGAGTGAGCCCCAATTAGCAAAAATCAAATTGAATATTTCTTTTTATCAAAATTCCACTTGTCCATTTTTGGTCACACAGTATTACCAAGATTTTATTATTTATTTATTTTAATTATATAAATATATAGTTTATCCTTTGTGTGTCCATTCTGTATATCTACTATCATTAATTACATTATTAATTTGTATTAATATATACAGTAATAAACAAGCACCAAATACCTCCCTACTTTCTCCGCACTGAGGTCATTACTTTCAACTCCTTTGGCTGAATGGATTGATCTCAGTGTTTGTATTTCTCATTCACACACTTATACAGCTGTGTCTCATGTGTGAAAGTTGGAAGTTTTGTGTTTATGACCTGTTCCTCATCCATTTAAAATAAATCATTTTAATGACTTGGATATTCATAAATACTTTCTCTCTGGAAACATTTTAAAAATTGCAGTGAGTTCCCATTGTAGCTCAAAAGGTTAAGACCCCAACTAATATCCATGAGGATGTGGGTTCAATCCCTGGACCTGCTCAGTGGGTTAAGGATCTGGTGTTGCTGTGAGCTTTGGTGTAGGTCATAGATGCAGCTTGGATCTGGTGTTGCCATGGCTGTGGTGTAGGCAGAAAGCTACAGCTCTGATTTGACCCCTAGCCTGGCAACTTCCATGTGCCACAAATGCAGCCATTAAAAAAGGGCAAAAAAAAAATTTGCAGATAAAGCTCAAATTCCCTTGAGCAACCCTTCCCGGCCCACTCCCACCTGAAGTGTCCGCCAGCCATCACCATGTACTTTTCTATTCCTCACTAAGTGTTGACATACGTATCCACAGAAGAAAGATTGTAGTTTTGGCTGTGTTTTCGGAAACTAAGCTGGGATCCTATTGCACACATGGCCTTTCCCCTTCCTTCCTTCCTTCTTTTTTTTTAAAAATTTTTAATTTTTATTTATTTTGTCTTTTTTTTTGCCATTTCTTGGGCCGCTCCTGCGGCATATGGAGGTTCCCAGGCTAGGGGTCGAATTGGAGCTGTAGCTGCCAGCCTACTCCACAGCCACAGCAACGCAGGATCCGAGCCGTGTCTACAACCTACACCACAGCTCACGGCAATGCCGGATCCTTACCCACTGAGCAAGGGCAGGGATCGAACCCGCAACCTCATGGTTCCTAGTCGGATTCGTTAACCACTGCGCCACGACGGGAACTCCCTTCCTTCTTTTTTTTTAATTGCTGCATGATGGTACATGAAAGTTCCCAGCCAGGGGTTGAATCCAAGCCATAGCTGTGACCTGTCCATAGCTGCAGCAATGCTGGATTCTTTGACCCAATGTGCTGGGTCAGGGATCCAACCTGCTTCTCCACAGCAACCTAAGCCCCTGTAGTCAGATACTTAACTTACTGTGCCACAGCGGGAACTTTTGCACGTATGGTCTTGAACTGCCTTATCCACTCAACCATCGGCTTTGGAGTACTTTCTGCATCTGCACACAAGTCCCCCCTTTTCCTGCATGGCTATAGCCCAGTGTGGGATGTACCATGATGCTTAGCTGGTCTCCTCAACACTTAGGTTTTTCACAGCTTTATGCTATGGCCAAAAAGCTAAAAGGAACATTCTTATAAGAGGACAGACACACTTTAGATTTTTAAAATGACCTAACGAGTTCCACAACAGTTCAGTACATGTGTGGAGAGAGAGAGAAACTAAATAAGGAGTAAATCTGCATGAAGGTTATTGGAAGTTCTTGGTACTATACTTGCAACATTCCTGGCATTTGAAATGCTATCAAATAAAAAATCACCCCAGACACTACCTGATTGTTCACCTGAGAAGTTGTGCCTACTTGCACTCCCATCCAGACACTCTTCACTTTGTTTTCTCAGGCTCCTACATTTTCTGGGCTCACCTGGGCTTTCTCATTTG
This sequence comes from Phacochoerus africanus, assembly GCF_016906955.1. Lineage (NCBI taxonomy): Eukaryota > Metazoa > Chordata > Mammalia > Artiodactyla > Suidae > Phacochoerus > Phacochoerus africanus. The sequence goes on along the minus strand of NC_062547.1, from coordinate 81,446,475 downwards.
CAGGTGCAAAAGGAAATGCAGGTGATCGTGGAGGACAGAAATGACAATGCACCTGTTTTCCAGAACACAGACTTCTCCACCAGCATCAACGAGGTAACATGTGCCTTAACAGGGTGTGTGTGTGGGATGCAGGCATCCCCAAAATCTGCTCAGAGTGGGAAGGACCAGAGACAGCCAGCAAGGCATCTAGGATTGGGAAGAGCACCTCCTAGAAAGGGTAGCCGTAGGAACCAAATTCAGGGGCTTTGCCTGTAACTCCATGTACAATAGTTACAGCAACATTTTGCAGTCCATTAGACTGGATTATGGTAGTGGGGGTCGGGGGGAGGAATTGAGTTTCTTATATATCTGAAAAATTTAGCAGTATATCTGTCTTCAGGCCTGGTTGCATCCAGGTACTCAAGCTGTGTCATCAAGAAGAGATTTCTCTCCACCCCTCAGCTGTACTTCTCTTGTTGCCTCCATGCTGAGGTGGGGGGGAACACTTCTCCCTTATGGTGATAAAAGTGTCCCCCAGTAGCTTTGGGCTCACATCCTACCAGCTTTGCAATTTCTTTCTTTTCTTCTTATTTATAATTTTTTTTATTTTTTTGCTTTTCAGGGCTGCACCCATGGCATATGGAAGTTCCCAGGATAGGGGTCAAATCGGAGCTGTAGCTATCGGCCTACACCACAGCCACAGCAATGCTGGGTCCTTAACCCACTGAGCGGGCCTAGGGATCAAACCCACGTCCTCATGGATACTAGTCGGGTTTGTTACCACGGAGCCACAGTGGGAACTTCCCAGCTTTGCAATTTCAACACAGACTGTCTCTTTTTCAATGGTCCCAACCAAACCCCCAGGGCTGACTCTCATTGGCCCATTTTGGGTCAGGTGCCCATCAGTTGAGGGGTATGGAATGCTCAGGTTGCCTAGGTCTGCATCATGGGTCTTGCTCTCTAGCAAGGAGGGCAGCTCCACTTGAACTGCATGGGCAGGAAGGAGGTTCCCCAATGGTCACAGCACCACTCATGAATCTTCATTACCGCGTGGCTTTAAAGACCTGAGAGGTGCCCCACATTCCCCTCTCCCTATCCTGACACTAGACCAGACAGAAGGTGGATCAGTCCAGATTGCTGTTGCATAGTCTCTGATAGAGCACCTACTTTTTGTCAGGCACTGTCCTTGGTGCTGAGGTTATCCGGTGAAGACAGACTTGCTCTCCACCCTCAGTAGCTCACATCGTAGTGAAGAGTACAGACACTAATGGACAAAACAGTAAACAAACAGGATTATTTCAGATGGTATTAAGTTCTAGGAGGAGCATAAAAGAGGGCAACGAGGGACAAAGTGACTGAGGAAGCGGCTGCTTTAGGTTGAGTCAGTCAGGAAAGGCTTCTTTGGTAGGTGACATTTGAGCAGACCTAAATGTCGAGGAGCCTGCATAGGCTGCTCCAGGAAAAGGATATTCCAGGCAAGGAACAGCAGCTGCAAAGCCTCTGAGATGAGAATCAGCCTGAAGCATCCTGGGCACAGCCAGGAAGCTGGTATGGATGGAGAATGGAGGGTGAGGTCAGAGAGGTGGGCAGTGGTCTGACCCTGCAGGGGCCATGGAGGCATTCTGGACCATATTCCGGGTAGAATGGGGGGAACCACTAGCAGGTTTTGAGCACAAGAGTGATGTGGTCTGGGTCAGGATTTTCAAAGATCTCTTTGGCCGCCTTGTGGAATCAGTGAGGGTGTGGACAGGTCTGGGGGCAAAGGCCTCGCAAAAGAACGTTCCAGCTTGGCAGGATGCTGTCTGGAACCTATTGCTGGAGGCTAGAGAGAACTCACAGGGATGCTTATGCAGGGAGGAGTCACAACCTGGATTCTGGAATGATGACGGCTCATGCTGGTCCTGAGGGGCTCTGCCAATCAGAAGCCAGCTTTGGTGGTGTGAGGCTGTCTGGAGAGAGGAGAGGAGGGGACCCTGCTCCCTGCCTCCATCCAGATGCCTCTAGAAGCCTATCCTAGGTGGTAAGGAAATGGAAACATCTGTGGAGCACTGGGTTTCAGGTTCTAGAAGGTCTAGCTGGGGACACTGAAACTCCGGGAGGGGGCGTGATGTGCTCAGGCATGGAGGAGATGGATTGGAGCTCATAGGTGACAAGACCCTTGTTGCAGACCCTGCCGGTTGGCTCTGTGGTGTTTTCTGTGCTGGCTGTGGACAAAGACACGGGGTCTGCTGGTGCTGTGGTGTACTCCATAGAGAGGGTAAGCCTATGCAGGTCCACGTGGGAGTGTGGGCCCCACCTCTCCTCATAACCACCAGGGGGCAGCATCTCCCATACAACCTGAGGGGATCTTAAGGAGGATGGCTTCCTCGGGCTCTCTCTGGACCTCACTTGACCCAGCCACCTCAGGAGGGTGCCTGCTGGGAACTGAACCCTTCTTTCCACCCTCTTGCCTGGGGCACTGTCGAAGTCCCTGCCAGGTTCATGTAACATCACCTGATGGCTGAGGCACCCTCAGCTTCAGAGAAGAGAAAATCAAGGCTCTAAGAGGTCCAGGGTCTTATCCAAGTTCACACAGACAACTGGGGTTGTGTGGGAGACCCAGTTCCCATGAAGGCACATTTGCTAGCCCCAGACCCTGACATTGAGACCCTACTATGTGCCAGGCACTTACCTTAGCTCCCTTGACCCTCCTTTCATCCCATTGAGGCAATAGCTGAACCCATTTTCCAGAAGTGGAAACTGAGGCTCAGAGAGGTTAAGTGACCTGGTGAGATCAAGAACAGAGCTTGAATTCGATCCCAGGTCTCTCAGAGCAGGTCTAGGGGACAGGGCCATCCTGGGGGAGCCTGGCCAGACTGTGCTCTGCCTCAGGTCATCCCTAGCTCAGATGGGAGTGAGTACCTCTTCAGCATCCTGCCCAACGGCTCCATCATCCTCAATGGCAGCCTCAGCTACAACAACAAGAGTGCATTCTATCAGCTGGAGCTGAAGGCCTGTGTGAGTGGGGGTGCTGGTGGGGGGTGGAGGCGCTGGGACCTGAGGCCCAGGCTCACGGAGACACACTTCCCCGCAGGACTCGGGTGGCCTGTACAACAACAGTATCATCGTCCAGTGCTCCTCGCCTGTCTTCGTGTCCATTTCTGTCATTGACCAGCCAGACCTGGACCCCCAGTTTGTCAGGGAGTTTTACTCAGCCTCTGTGGCTGAGGATGCACCCCAGGTGTGCTGGGGATCTGGAGAGGTCTGGGTGGAGATGGGATGTGGGGAAAGGACGTGGCCACTGACCACACGTTCTGGCAGGGAACCTCGGTGCTGAAGGTGGAGGCCATGGATAGTGACAGAGGCATCAATGATCTTGTGATCTACAGCATCTCCAGTGAGAGCGGGGTGTCCCCAGGCTGGGGCTGGGGCAAGGGAAGGGATAGGGGGGCTCTGTCAGAGCCACTGAAAACAACTGCTCCTGCTGCCTCTTGCTAGACTCCACAAGGCCCGACTGGTTTAAGATCACATCAGATGGGGTGATCGAGGTCAGCAGTACCCTGGACAGAGAGCAGCTGCTAGAGGAAGATGAGGAGGTTCAGGTGCAGGTCACGGTGAGTGAGGAGGGCCCACTGTCCCCTTTGCACCTCTATTCTCTAAACTCTGACCTTTGATCTCAGCTCTCTCTGAAAGCTGGTTCTCTGACCTCTGCACACTCTCCCCCCGGCCCTGCTCTTCTCCCAGGCCACTGAGAAGAACCTCAATATCTATGGGCAGGAGGCCAAGGTGAGCATATGGGTCACACTGAGAGTGACAGACGTCAATGACCACAAACCTGAGTTTTACAACTGCAGCCTCTCGACCTGCACCTTCACCCCCCAAGAGGCTCAAGTCAACTTCACTGGCTACGTGGACGAACACGCCTCCACCCGCATCCCCATTGATGACCTCACCATGGTGGTCTACGACCCAGACAAGGCAGGGGCTCCCTGATAAGGAGTGGTATGGGTGGGATGGATGGTGGGCCATTGCTGGGGTGGGGGATGACCAGCAGAATGAGGTACCACAGTGCATGGCGGGCGGGGGGGTGGGGGGAAGAGATGAATTGTTGGCAGGGGCAGGGGAGTGTGATGACAGTGCGGCTGACCATGAGTGGTGGTGAAAATTGGAGTTGTTAGGTGACATATGGAAATGGTGGATGATGCTGAGCTGGTAGCTAGTTTTGTGTTCAGAGTGAAGCTAGGTGGTGGGGAACAGAAAGGCAGTGTTGAGTGGAGATTGGTCCTGGATGCTGGGTAATGGTGAATGGAATGTAATTTTTGGTGGTGTTGAGTAGAGTGAGGTGGTGGGGGGATGGTGAAGTTGAGGGGTGTTGGGGTAGTACTGGATACTGAGGGATATGGGCAGTGTTGGGTACAGAGTAGTGTGAGCGAGTCTTAAGGTGGAGGTACTCTTTTTTTTTTTTTTTTTTTGTCTTTTTAGGGCTGCGCCTGTGGCACATGGAGGTTCCCAGGCTAGGGGTCAAATCAGAGCTGTAGCCACAGGCCTACGCCACAGCCACAGCAATGCCAGATCCAAGCCGTGTCTGCGACCTACACCACAGCTCATGGCAACACCGGATCCCTAACCACTGAGTGAGGTCAGGGATTGAGCTCACATCCTCGTGGATACTAGTCGGGTTGATTATCACTGAGCCATGACGGGAACTCCAAGATGGAGGTATTCTTAAGAGGAGGTTGACCTTGAGTGATTTGGGTAGTAGTGAATGCTGATTAGCTATGGTTGGTGTTTGGTAGTATTGTTTGATAATGAGTTGGTACAAAGTGTTGCATGGAGGATGATGTTGGGTGGTGATAAGTGGGTGGGTGTGTTGAGTTGGTGGTTGGCGTTTCATGGAGGATGGGTGTGGAGTGGAGGGGGTATGGGTGGTGGGCTGATGTTGGGCATTGGTGGTGTTTGGCGTTGGCGTGGGTGGTGGAGGGTGGTGAGTGATGACTGGTAAGGAAGACTCAAAGGGAGCGAGGGAGGTGTGTCCAGGCTCAGTCTCTGCAGTCCAGGGGAAGTCTTCTGATAACCCTACATTTACAGGAACTGGTGACCAGCCCACCGTCCCGGGGCCCTCTTGCCTCAGTTTTTTGAGAGCCCCCTCTCATGGGACTTCAGCGAGCAAGAGCCTATGGCTAGGGATTGGGAGAAAGAGGCGGGGGGTGGGGTACCTTGCGGGAGTGGAGTCCCTGATATACAGCTCACCTCAACAGGGTAGCAATGGCACCTTCTGGCTGTCCCTGGAGGGCCCCGATGCCGAAGCCTTCAGCGTCTCCCCGGAGCGGGCGGCGGGCTCAGTGGAAGCGCAGGTGCTGGTGAAAACACCGTCGCAGGTGGACTACGAGCAGCAGATGGTGATGCGGGTGCAGGTGAGGGGTGCTCTGGGGCACCAGGGAGGGAGCAGGCCATGGGGTGCCCCAGTCCCAATGCCACTGCCTCTCTCCACTGCCATCCTTAGGTCGTGGCCACGGACTCGGTCAGCAAGAACTCCTCCATCGCCATGGTGACCATCTACCTTAGAGATATTAATGACCACAGGCCCACATTCCCCCAGAGCCTGTACAACCTCAATGTCTCTGAGCACAGTGAAGCTGGCTATGTGGTCACCGACAGCATCCATGTGAGTGATGGGGGCCGGGACCAGGGCTGGGCCCAGCTGGGAGGGACACAGAGATGGGCAGGCCTGGGACCATTGCCCTGCTGGGGTCTCTGTTATACTCTGATGTCATCGAGTCTCAGCCAGTGTGTACGTGCATGTGTGCGAAATCTGAGTGTGTCGGGGCTTCTCCCTTTGTGTCAGAAAGCAGGGCAGCCCTATCCTCATCAATTGCACCATTGACCAGGAGTGCATGGCTTCTGAACAACGTCCTTTTATTTCTCTCTCTGTCTCACAGGCCTTTGACCCGGACACGGGGGAGGGGGGCCGCATCACCTACAGCCTGCTTCCGGGGAATGGGTAAGGTCTTGGGGGGCTGGGGGCTGGGGGGCAGGGGAGCATGTGGGCGAGTGGCCCAGCCTGCCTGTCTGCCTCACAGTGGGGCAGGAGTAGCCAGATAAAATATAGGGTACCCAGTGACCTTTTGATTTTAGATAAACAAGGAATCAAGGTTTTTTTTGTTTGTTTGTTTGTTTGTCTTTTTGCCATTTCTTGGGCTCCTCCCGCGGCATATGGAGGTTCCCAGGCCAGGGGTCAAATCAGAGCTGTAGCCGCCGGCCTACGCCAGAGCAACTCAGGATCCGAGCCTTGTCTGCAACCTACACCACAACTCACGGCAACGGCAGATCCTTAACCCACTGAGCAAGGGCAGGGATCGAACCCGCAACCTCATGGTTCCTAGTCGGATTCGTTAACCACTGTGCCACGACAGAAACTCCAGAATCAGTTTTTTTAATACAAGTAGGTTGCAGACACTCCATGGGATGTGCTAAAATATTTCCCATTGTTTCTCTGAAATTCACATTCAAGTGGGCATTTTGTGTCTTAATTCGCTCCATCTGGCCACCGTGCACAGGGATGACGTCTTTGCAGTGGATCCAGACTCAGGGACCGTGACGGTGAGGAACGGTACGCTGCTGGACCGGGAGAAGCAGGCTGTGTACTACCTCACCCTGCAGGCCACAGACGGTGGGAACCAGTCGTCCTCCACCACGCTGCACATCATTCTGCTGGACATCAATGACAATAAGCCCGTGGTCACCGGCTCCTACAATATCTTTGTCCAGGAGGAGGGGGGCAATGTCTCTGTGGCCATCCAGGTTCGTACCAGCCCGGAGCTGGTGGGTGGGATGGGGCAGGGCACCAAGCTTGGCTCTGTCGTCGAGTTGGCCCTGGTCTGGAAACTGGGCCCAGCTGTGTGGCCCTAAGAAAATCACTCCGTATCTCTGGGCCATTTCTTCTTTGGAAAATAAAGACCATCATAGTGTTTATTCCCAAAGTCATAATGGATATAAAGGGCTTGGCACAGAGCAAGCCCTCAAAAACATGCTGCTCTTTTAAATCCAGGCCCCTGCCTCGTTTCAAAAAAAAATTTGAAGTGGCTTGTATTTAAAAGTATGATAAAAAATATGAAAATAAAAGGGGTTCCTGCTGTGGCACAGTGGGTTAATGATCTGGCTTGTCTCTGTGGCATTGCTGGTTCGATTGCATTGGCCTGGAACAATGGGTTAAGAATCCGACATTGTGGTAGCTATGCCATAGTTTGCAGATGTGGCTTGGATTTGATCCCTGGCCCCAGGACCTTCCATATGCTGCCAGTGTGGCCAAAAAAATGGAAAAAAAATATGAAAGGAGTCAGGAAAAAGAGAAAATAAGAATGGCAATTTTTTGGGCCGTGCCTGTGGCATGCGGAACTTCCCAGGCCAAGGATCGAACCCAGGCCACAGCAGCAACCTGAGCCACAAGCTGGATCCTTAACCTGCTTCACCACCAGGGAATTCCAAGGATGGCATTTTTTTTTTGTCTTTTTTTTTGCTATTTCTTGGGCCGCTCCCACGGCACATGGAGTTCCCAGGCCAGGGGTCTAATTGGAGCTGTAGCCACTGGCCTACGCCAGAGCCACAGCAACGCTGGACCCGAGCCATGTCTGCAACCTACACCACAGCTCACGGCAACGTCGGATCGTTAACCCACTGAGCAAGGGCAGGGACCGAACCTGCAACCTCATAGTTCCTAGTCGGATTTGTTAACCACTGCGCCACCACAGGAACTCCAGGATGGCATTTTTAAAAGCGTACGAGGTACGTTTAACATGGAGCCACACAATTTCGAGGAATGGGTTGAAAATTCAGTACTGAGTATCCTAATGGCCAAAGCAAAAAGGGAAATGAAATCAGTGACCAAGTCACAGACTCTGTAAGATTAAAACCCCACTACTGGCTCCAGAGGAACACTGGAGAGAAGCTTCTCCCATAGTCCTGAGGCTTTCAGAATCTTCTCCGCTGAGTCCTTTGTAAGGGAGTCTTACAGGGAAGCAGGAAACTGGGTCCTCAGGATGACAATCACATGGCCATAGAGCCCTACCATCCTTTTGGGGCTGGACCAACTTGTGAAGCAGATGCTCTGATGCTCCCCATTTCACAGAAGAAGGCTGAGGCTCCAAGAGGTGAAGTGACTTCTTTGGTTGTACAGCCAGTCAATGGCAGTGCTGGGGCTGGTGCTCCAACCTCTCTGCCCTGAAACTTGGGCTATTTTCCATGCTCCTCAATGTTTCTTACCCTAATCTCTGAGATCCTTGGGGCAGGAGCATTTCAGATCTGCTGCAAGAACCATGATGCCCAGCATGAGCCCTGAGAAGGGCTGGGGGGAATTAACCGGCCTGAGTTCAGAGCACCGAGGGAAGAACAGACAGGGTCAGAGTTTTGGAGAAACCATCTCTGGCTGCTTCCAAAAAAGACATTTCAGGAGTTCCTGTCACACTCAGTGGTTAACAAACCCAACTAGTATCCATGAGGATGTGGGTTCGATCCCTGGCCTCGCTCAGCAGGTTAAGGACCTGGCATTGCTGCAAGCTGAGGTGTAGGTCACAGATGCAGCTCAGGTCCGGTGTTGCTGTGGCTGTGGCATAGGCTGGCAACTGCAGCTCCAATTTGACCTCCATATGCCACAGGTGTGGCCCTAAAAAAAAAAGCAAAAAAGCAAAAAGGAGTTTCAGCTATTTAAAAAATATAGCACTGAAATAGACATCCGAATCTTATTGGACTTTACACTTGCTTTTGTCTGTTTGTTTCACATTTTGACTGTATATATTATACTCCCCACTGCCTCCACCCCCACTACCATACCATATCAGCTCCATAAGGGAACTGTCTTGATCACAGCTCTAGTCCCAGTACTTGTAATGGAGCCAGGCACATGGTAGGTATGTCATAAACATTTGTGGGATGAATAAAGGACCTCCATGCTCAAGACCTCAGAAAGTCTTGCAAGCTGGTGGTCCAGCCCTCTTCGATGGGAGACTGAGGCTGGGAGATTGGGTGACATCCCTCTGGCTTCAGGCCCTGTTACTGCCCTGGTGGGCCATTGCTGGAGAGAGAGGCCAGACTGCAGGGGAGGGGCTGGGGAGCACCTGATGGCTGATGTCCCCCGCTTACCTACACAGGCTCACGACGATGACCAGCCAGACACCAACAACAGCCTTCTGTACTTCAGCCTTCTGCCCAGTCCCTACAGCCACAACTTCTCAGTGGACCCCGACAAAGGGATCCTCACAAACCTGGGGCCCTTGGACCGAGAGGCTATTGACCCCACCCTGGGTGGCCGCATCGTGCTGACTGTGCGCGTGTCTGACTGTGGCGTGCCTGCCCTCTGGACTGACGTCAATGTCACCATCACTGTGGAGGTAAGGCTCAGCTCAGCAGGAGGGTCCAGGATGTTGAGGTCCTATGTTGCGGGGGGGCGGGGGGGGGGGACTCCCAAGCAGTGGCCAACTCCTGCCTCCTCCCAACTTGAGTTGCATTCCTACTCTTTGCAGTCTGGTTGGTCAAAGAGTTCTGGAGCTAGGCTGATGGGTTAGAATCCCAGCTCACTGGGTCATGTGGCCTTAGACAATCCCTCAACCTCCCTGTGTCATCAAGTTCCTCATCTGTAAAATGGGGATGAAAGTAACAAAGTGGGGGTTCCCATTGTGGCTCAGTGGTAACGAACCTGACTAGTATCCATGAGGAGGTGGGTTCGATCCCTGGCCTCGCTCAGTGGGTTAAGGATCTGGCATTGCCATGAACTGCAGTGTAGGTTGCAGATGTGGCTCAGATCCTGTGTTGTGGCTGTGCTGTAGCCCGGCAGCTACAGCTCTGATTAACCCCTAGCCTGGGAATATGCTGTGGGTGTGGCCCTAAAAAGGAGCAGAGGGCTCTATTTTCAAAGATGTCTATCCTACCCCAATTTAGAAAAAGCTGAAAGCAAAAGTAGATGCCTGTGGGCCACCTTGGGGAAGGGCGGGGAAAACCAAGGGCGCCCAGCACACACCAGCACCAGGGGAGGAAGCGCAGGAGGAGTCAGCCTGATGCTATGACAACTGGGCGGAGCAGCTGGGGCTGGAGAGGGAAGGAGGGGACAGAACACAGCAGATGTCTGAGGGCAGGACCAGGTCTAAACCCTGGCTGGTGCCCCAAACCTGCCCCACCTGAGTGTTAAGTCTGCTGAGGTCGGAACGTACAAGGCCGAGTCAGAAAAGCAAGAGAGATTTATTAAGGCATCTGAAATGATGGGCTGAGCTCAGGGTGGCATCAGTAGTGATTATGAATAGGCATTCTGCTTATGTATTTTTTATTTTCATTGTTTTTAAGGGCTGCACCCGAGCCATATGGAAGTTCCTAGGCTAGAGGTTGAATTGAAGCCACAGCCGCTGGCCTACACCACAGCCACAGCAACGCGGGATCTGAGCTGTGTCTGCAACCTACACCACAGCTCACAAGAATGCTTTATATCTTTTATCCATTTTTTTTTTTTTTTTAGGGCTATGCCCACGGCATATGGAGGTTCCCAGGGAGGCATTCTACTTATAAAGGGCTGGTGGTGGGAGCAATGTGGTGGGAACAATGTGTGTGGGGGAGAGGTGTGGCAAAGGAGTATGTGGCTCCTCTCCATGTCTCATGTCCCCGTAAGTGTTGCAACCACCCTAAAGGCAGGGATCGACATGAGCAGGCAGGGTCGTCAATCCTCGGTCATCGACTCTCCATATGTCCTTGTCTGTGTTGCTCAACCCAAACAGATATCTGCCATTCCCCTAGGAACTTATCACGGATCATGGAGCGAGTGTCGTGGGGGTCGACTGAGGGTAGAGGGAACAGGAAAAGGGAAGGGACAGGGAAAGTTTGGGCCTTTGTGGGGTCATAATGGTGTTGATGCCAGTACAATAAATCTGACAGGAGTTTCTGTCGTGGCTCAGCGGTAACAAACCTGATTAGTATCTATGAGGATGCGGGTTTGATCTCTCGCCTCGCTCAGTGGGTTAAGGATCTGGTCTTGCCCTGAGCTGTGGTGTAGGTTGCAGGCACAGCTCAGATCCCATGTTGCCGTGGCTGTGGTGTAGGCTGGCAGCTGTGGCTCCGATTTAACCCCTAGCCTGGGGACCTCCATATGCCTCCAGTGCGGCCCTAAAAAGACCAAAAAAAAAAAAAAAAAAAAAAAGAAAAAGAAAAAAATCCGAGGAATGGGCAGTCAAGCGGGCCAGACAGGGGCATGTGTGGGGACATGGAACCATCGTTCCCTAAAGCAAGGTCTAAGACTGCTCTGGGTAGTGTCAGAGAAACAGAACAGATGAGGGCTTGTCAGGTGGAGCTCCCTGGAAGCATCCACCTAACTTTGGAGGTCGTGCCACAGGCCTCTGGGCCCCGGCCGCGGGCCTGGGTGAGTTCCATCCTCTTAAAGGCTGTTTCCTCCTCTGTGAAGGGAGCAGGGCTGTCTGAGGAGACATGGATGGAGAGTCTGGGCTTTGGGCCAGGGGAGGGACTGGCTTCTCTGATTGGCACTTGGTGAGGCTGAACCTGGGTGCTCCTGAGTTCCCTGGGCTCAGAACTACCTCTGTCTGCAGGACATCAATGACAATTTGCCCATCTTCAACCACCCCAGCTACTCCTTCTCAGTGAAGGAGAGGGACCCAGGTAAGTCCTCCCTGGGCCAGACTTTATGACCCCTTCCAGGGCAGGCCTGAAGCCCCCGAGGGTCCTTCCATACTCTGCCCCTTGTCTGCAGGCGTGCTGATAGGTGAGGTGGAGGCCTGGGATGCAGACCAGACGGAAGCCAACAACCGCATCAGCTTCAGCCTGTCAGGGACCGGTGCCAATAACTTCATACTCCAAGGCATGGTGCTGGGATCCGGGGGTGCTAAAGGCTTCCTCTCGCTGCCCTCGGACACGAGCCTGGACTACGAGACACAGCCCTTCTTCAATCTGACAGTGAGTGCTGAGAACCCTGACCCCCAGGCGGGTGAGGCCACAGCGCAAGTCCTCGTGACCGTGGAGGACGTGAATGACACACCACCCACCCTGGATGCCACTTCGCTCCGGGGCATCCGTGTGGCTGAGAATGGCTCGCAGCATGGCATAGTGGCTGAGGTGGTGGCCCAGGATGTGGACACCATGTCCCAGGTGGAGGTACAGCTTGTGAACGTCATCTGTACCAAGGCCGGCATCGATGTGGGCAGCCTGTGCCACGGCTGGTTCTCTGTGCTGGACAACGGCTCTGTGCTCATCAATCAGAGCGAGGCCATCGACTATGAGACCTGTGACCTGGTCACACTGGTTGTGAGGGCCTGTGACATCACAACGGACCCCCGCTTCCAAGCCTACAGTGACAATGGTGAGGCAGTCTAGCCTGCAGGGCTTGGCAGCCTGCAGTCTAGGGGCTGTGGGAAAGAAATGGAACCTGCAAGGTCTGGGTTCAAATTCTGGCTCCAGCCCTTATCAGCTGTGCCACTGGGAAAGTCATGACACCTCCCTCAGCTTTAGTTGGCCTAGCTGTCAAGTGGAGTTGGTAGTAAGTAGGCTGTGAAGATTAAATTAGACTAAGCATGTAAAGCATTTAGTGCAGTGCTTGGCACAGAGACAGCACTTAATTAATGCTATTATGCTGTGAAGCCGTGTAAATGAAAGAGTATACTTCAGGGCCAGAGGGGCACTCATATCCCACTTCTGACACCAAGTAGCAATAATAATCATATTAACAGCTAGCATGTGGCATTCCTGTCATGGCCACTGGGCTAAGGACCTGACCTAGTCTCCTTGGGAATACAGGTTCCAATCCTGGCCTTGCTCAGTGGGTTAAGGATCCTGTGTTGCCACAAGCTGCAGCATAGGTTGCAGGTACAGCTCAGATCCAGGGTTGCATGGCTGTGGCCTAGGCTGGCAGCTACAGCTCTGACTTGACCCCTAGCCTGGGCAGGAACTTCCATATGCTGCAGGGGTGGCTGTAAAAAGAAAAAAGGGGGAAAAAAAAGCCTGCTAGCTTGTATCAAATCCTTACTACAGCCAAGAGCTCTGCCAGGCACCTTGTAGGCATTTCTTCATTTTACTCACAATCCATGTGGTAGGTGATCCCTATCCAATTGTATAGATGACAAAACTGAGACACAGAGTGAGCAGTTCAGTACCTTAGCTTACACAGCTAACAAGTGTCAGAATCATGTTGTAGTCAGGTGGGGTATACCTGGGCTGGGCTCAGTCCCGTTCCACTGCTCTTGCTGTGTGCCTTTGGACAAGTTGCTTACCCTCTCTGAGATCTGGGGAGAGTATTCCCTCCCACAAAGGCCGGAGGAGATCGAGTTAGCATTCTGAGTCATGAGAAGGGGAGGGGGCTGAGCATGGGGGATGTGTGAGAGGGAGGCTTTGGAGAGCAAGGCTGAGGACCAGGCTTTCTGGGTCAGGTCTTTGCTTAGAGATTAAGGCCAGCCAACCTTGTCTCCCTAGGAAGCCTCCCCATCACCATTGAGGATGTGAATGACAATGCACCCTACTTTCTGCCCCAGGATAAGACTTTTGGTAAGCAGCAAGCCCCTCTGTCCCCACCCACACTGTACTCTGCCAGGACCACCTTTAGGCAGCCACCATGGATGTTCTTCAGGCCCCAGATGTCCCCTTAGACAGGGAGGAAAGCCTCCAGCCCTGCCTTTCCTTCAGGGTTTCAACAGGAGGGGAGACATGAGTCTTTACCCCAGTTCTGTGCCAACTCACACCTGACTCTGGGTCAGGCCTCCTTCTCCGGCCCTCAGTTTTCCCGTCTGCACAATGGGAGGTGGAGAACCTGCTAACTGATGGCTCAGGGGTAGTGGGAATGGGGGTCTCTGGTGGTGGAGAGGTTGATGGCAGGTCTGGAGAGATGAGCCCTGAGCTGGGCTATGGTTAACAGTAACACTTGATCATGTGGGCACTGGCCCTGAGCCCACTGACCTCTTCCTGTCCACACTTGTAGTGATCATCCCAGAACTTGTGATGCCCGACCAGCAGGTGGCTTCCGTCAGGGTAAGTCCTCGGCTCCAGCCTTTGTCCATCACATTAGCCCCAGAAGACACAGGGCCAAGGCCACCAGGCCTTTCAGCCATCCCCCAAGATGTTTTAACACTAGACGGAAAACTTATTGGCTCTGACAAATGAGAAATGAATACCTGCTTAATTGATATGATTAAACTCCATTAACTGTTAAAATGTAGTATTCATAAAAATTTCATGACCATAAAAACCACTTGTAGTGGATTTTTCACTACACCAGAATCCTTGAGTACTACAGAGAAAGCATAGTAACTATAAATTAAATGTGTTCCTCATATTAAATAATTTCCAGAGCAAAATTATAAAAATACTTTCATTTTTTATGGTTCTGGATGCGGGTATATTTATTAGCTGCATGGTGGCTATGCCATGCAGAGGGGTAGGAGGGGGTTGAGGCTGCCCCCACAGCCCTGGGGCCCAGGCCTGGCTGGGCCTCTTACTGTGCTGGGAAGCTGCCATGCCTCTCTGGAACTCACTTTCACTCCTGGATAAGAAGCTGGCAGCTCCGGGAAGTAACTTCTTAGCATTAAGAGGTGGGTTCTATGTGGCTGCCACTTTCAGAGCTGTGGAAAGGGCACAGGTGCAGGAGACGGACAGACCTGACCCTCCTCACTCAGAGCTGAGTGTGCCCTTGGGTAGGACAGGGTCCCCCTCAGAGCCCCAGTTTCCTCCAGTAAAAAGGGGGGATTCATAATTCTCTTCTTTCAAGCCTTAAACAGTTTTCCAGCCTTCAGCCCAGTGCATTCCAATGTCACAAGTCTGGCCATGGCTTCGAACCATTTTCTTTAAATTGACCCCTTTTTGAAATGTAAACACTGGCTTTGGTCTCATCCTGAATAGTGATGTCGGTAGACTTGCAGTTCTGTGTGTTGGTTCTATTCGTCTCTGAGACGCACTGGAGTAAACAAAAGTGCTCATGCCCTCTTCCCCAGTCACTTCATGGGCCACTAGAGGAATCGTACTCATGTTAGCAAGTGCTAAGATGAGGCATCTAAGGGAAGGTGCCTGGCACATAGTAGGTGCTCAGAAAATCTGAGTGTCTCTGTGCTGCTGTGTGTGTGTATGTGTGTAGCAGTGGGAGGGACGAGCAGGGTAGGATTTCCATGTGAGAGGGACTTTGGACAGTGACCGGTTGAGCTGGGGGACCAGAGGCAGGGACTTGTCCAAACACTATTTGTTTAAAGCATTTGGTTGGAGGCCTGGGCCCAGCCTCCCAGGACAGCCTAGCCTCAGAATACTGGGGGTGGGGGTGGGGGTGCGGAGGAGGGGCGCCTGGCCTGGCCCAGCCCCCAGATGATGTCTGCTCTCACTCCCAGGCCAGAGACGATGACTCAGGGAACAATGGGGCCATCCTGTTCTCCATCTTCCAAGTGGACTTCGTCGCTAAAGATGGCACCATGATCCCTTTCCAGGGCTTCTTCCGGATCTCCACTTCTGTGGAGGACAGCGTGTTCATTGGCAACATTGAGTAACCGTGGGCAGCCCCTGGAGTGGGGTGGGGGGAGCCAAGTGGGGCCTCAAGGCAGTGAGTGCCCCATCCTGGGAGGTGTATAAGTGGGTTCCAAGAGGACTCCAGCTTGGGTTTCAAGACTGAGCTGTGCCCTCTTACCTTCCACAGGCTGGTGACCAGTCTTGATTCCACTCTCCAAGGCACTTACCAAGTGACGGTCAAGGCCCAGGACAGGCCTTCTGATGGTCCTGCCCAGGAAGCCAAAATCATGCTGAATGTGAGTGTTGGGCTCTGCCTCTAGCTTCCAGTGCCCTCTGCCAGTCCCTGGCTCCTTGTGCTTCATCTTCCCCCATCCCTTCCTCCTATAGCTCTTTACTGTGGACCAGAGTTACCGGGTGAGGCTGCAATTTTCCATTAGCAAGGAGGACATGGGCGCCAACATGGAGGAGATTAAAGCGTAGGTTCTGGGGAGCCAGGGAGGGGCCTGTGGGGAAGGACAGGATCTGGGAGCCTTACCCCTGACAAGCCAGGATGAAATTTCTCTCAACCCTGTCCCTGACCCACACTTCACCTTGTCCCCATCTTTGACCCTGCACTTCCTTTCTGCATGCCCTTAGAAGCCTATGGTTGGCCGGGCAGAGAGAGACCTAAATAGGGCTGCCATGTACAGTTGTAAAGGCTGTGCACTGCGCAAGGGCACTCTGCTTGCTAAACTGTAAACCCAGCCCTAGAGGAAGGGTTTACACAAAGGTGCTACCTGCTTAGCCAATGGAGCTGTCCAGAGGAGGTGCCCCTCACACAATCCGTAATTCCACTGGCAGAGCCCTGGCTACAGGCCTGGGCTAAAGCCCCCACCCCAGCCCTCCATGACACCTGGCCCCTTTGCAGAGCTCTCGCCCAGGCGACCAGGACTACTGTCTACATTGTGAACATTCAGGACATAGACTCCGCAGCTCGGTGAGCGCCCACGGGACTGGTGGTTGGGGTGAGGAAGAGAGAAGCAGCAGCAGAAGGGGCCTGCTAGGTGGTCCTAGGCTGCTGACTCCACCTCTGCCCCGTTCCAGGGCCCGAGGCCGTTCCTACCTCGATGCTTACTTTGTCTTCTCAAATGGCTCGGCCTTGACCCTTGACCAGCTGAGCATGTGAGTGGGGCTGCCCTTGGGGTGGGCAGGAGGGTGAGCAGGAAGCCTGGGGGATGCCAGTGTTCCTCTGCATCCAGGATGATCCGGAATGACCAGGACTCCCTGACGCAGCTGCTGCAGCTGGGGCTGGTGGTGCTGGTGAGTGTCCGCAGGGCGGAGGTAAGGGGGGCGTGGGGAGAAGGGATGGTGACCCCACAGCCTCCCCTCATTGCATTCCTTCTTCTCCAGGGCTCCCAGGAGAGCCAGGAGTCAGAGCTGCCCAACACACTCCGTAACGTCATCATAGGATTGGGAGTGGCTTTGGTGCTAGTCATCGTGATCATGACCATGATCCTCGTGTGTGTCCAGAAGAGGTGCTGCTCCCGTCACCCTCCCTGTGTCTCCAATCTCACCTCTTTCACTGCCCAAGATATCTGGGGGGTAGAAGGAGCTGGGGTTTAGGTGTCAAGTCTATCTCTATTCAATCCCCAGTGACTCGTTGTGATGTCTTGGGCAGGTCATCTCCCCTCCCCAAGCCTCAGTTTCCTCATTTGCAGAATGGGCATGAGACCAGATTCCTCAGAGCACTCAAGGAAGCAATGTGCCTCTCATACCCAGCGAGGTGTCTGGCTCATACTGTGCATTTAATGACTGCTGCTTCTTTTCCCCTTACCACTGCATATGGAGTCGGTAGTCACATCCGGGTGTGATTCTAGGCTTTGCCACTGGCCAACTGTGTGGCCTTCAGCAAACCATTCCCCTTCTCTGGTTCTCCCTTGTACCCTCTGTAAGATGGAGCTAACACTCACCTGCTAGGGTTGGTGGGAAGTCACACTCTCAGGGCCTACACTGGCACACAGTAGGTGTGCAGGGAAGTAGTATGCCCCCTCCTGGTTCCCTGCAGCTACCGCCGGAAGCTTCGGGCTATGAAGGCTGCCAAGGAGGCCCAGAAGACAGCAGTAGGGGTGATGCCCCCAGTCTCTGCCATCCCTGGGACTAACGTGTACAACACAGAGCGGTAAGCAGGGGTTGAAAGGTGGGTAAGAGGCCCCATGGGATGGCTGAGGCCCATGGTCACTTGACTGGCCTTCTCTCCAGGGCCAATCCCATGCTGAACCTCCCCACCAAGGACCTGGGCTTTGAGTCCCAATCCTCCTCCAGTGACTTGGACCACATCAGGTGAGCAGTGCCCCTCACAGCCAGGCTGATTGATGGTGGTAGTGGTGGTGGTGATGATAGTGGTAGTGGAGGTAGTGATGGTGATGGTAATAGTGACAGTGGTGATGGTAGTGGTGGTGATGGGGTGATGGTGGTGGTGATGGGGTGATGGTAGTGGTGATGGGGTGATGGTAGTGGTGATGGGGTGATGATGGTGATGGTAGTGGTGGCAATGGTGGTGGTGATAGTGATGGTAGTGGTGGTGGTGGTGGTGGTGGCAATGGCAGTGATGATGGTGGTAGTGATGGGGTGATGTGGGTGGTGGTGGTGGTGGTGGTGATGGTGATGGTGGTGATGATGGCAGTGGTGGTTTTTGGCCAGAGACAACTGTCTGAGCTCCATTATCTCCCCTACAGCCTCAACTCCCTGGATGACAACTCTGTGGATCTGGCAAATAGCAAGCAGGAAATCAAGGCAAGATGGGGCTTCTGACTTGGGACCCTTCTCTGAAGCAGGGTGGGATTCAATACAGAGCTGACGCCACCTGCTGTTGATATGGGCATGTCTCCGCACCAGGCCCTGGGAAGCCCTATGGCTTTGGCATGGGACCCACCCTTGCTCCCCTACTCATTCACTGTGACCCTGGGTGGGAGCCTTCTTCCCTCTGGCTCTGAGCTTTCTCATCTTTAAGTGGGGATCAGAACACCAACCTGGCAGGGCTGTTGTGAGGATGATGTAAGAGTGGGTATAAAAACCATCTGGCACAAAGCAAATGCTCAGGAACCTGGCTCCCTCCCTTTATATCCTTTATATAAAAGCTGGTGGGGAGGGGGCAGGAGATCCGGAGGCGAATGTAATCTAGCCAAGGAGCGAAGTTAGGCTCAAATGAACAACAGCACTGTCATTTGTTCAGTGGGTTAGTTGGTTCGGTTAGATCACGCAACCTGGGCTGCTGACTGGAATCACGGAGCCGGGGAGCTCTTTGGACATGAAGAGGCCAGGTCCCAGCCCAAAGATTCTGATCAGACGGTCAGGCTGGGGTTGGGTAGGAATGTGTGGCTAAAGCGCCCGGGGTTCTAATGGGCAGGCAGGAGTGAGAACCCTGAGAGCAGGAGAGTGGATGAGAGGGCCAGGTGGGGATAGGGGCTCCAGAACCAGAAGGACATACCCTCTCCTTCCCACTTTGAAAAGCACTGGAGTAGAAGCTCTAAGGCCCACTGAGCCTTGATAGTCTGTGGTTCTCTCTCTGTGTGTGCGTGTGTGTGTGTGTGTGTGTGTGTGTGTGTGTGTGTGTGTGTGTGTTGGGGTGGGAGTATCCACCCACCATCCACCTTCTTCCCCAGCTCTGAGTCCTGCCTTCAGCCAGGCCCTGCCCTCTGGGGTGGGGGTGAGGGTCCCCAACCTTCCCTCATGCTTCTGGACTTCTTTTTCCTTGATGATCCCTTACTTTGAAAGATTTGGTCAACCAAAGCCTCTGTGGGCATTAAAATATCAGAATGCCACCCAGGACCTGGCTGTAACATCAAGGCCTCCAAAATGTGAGTCATGGATGGTGGTCCA
Organism: Phacochoerus africanus; assembly: GCF_016906955.1. NCBI lineage: Eukaryota > Metazoa > Chordata > Mammalia > Artiodactyla > Suidae > Phacochoerus > Phacochoerus africanus. The sequence goes on along the minus strand of NC_062547.1, from coordinate 81,427,200 downwards.
GGCTGTCAGGCAGTGCTGGAGGCCTCTGGATGGATGGCTTATCTCTGGTTGAAGATGGTTTGGGGCAAAAACTCCAATGAGCCTGTCTGGGGGGAACTGAGGCAGAAGGGAACAGTCTTGTGGTCCAGAGCTTGGATGGGGCAGGTGGCTTCTGGCTGAGGCCAAAGTTGACCCCCAGCAGGGAGTGGAGTCGGGAACCCCAGCACTGGGTCTGGACCTGTGGGCTGGGGAGAGTCAGGGAGCTCTGAGAGAAGAGTCTGGAGTGTGTGTGTGGGGGGGGGGCAGGCCACCAGGAGTCTTCAAAGCCAGGAAAGAGCCAAGAATGTCCTGCAACAGCAGGGGGGTGTTCTGTTTCTGAGAAGCTGCCTAAGGCTCCACCCCATCTCCTGCAGCAGTAGGTGTGCCTCAGGGCCTCTGGGTGGGGAACACAGGTAGGGCCTTTTCCCACAGATCCCTTTGTGCCCTGACTCACCTAAGACTTATGTAAGTGTCTGTTCAAAATCTGAGAGACCTTGGACTTTCCGTAGTGGTGCAGCGGAAACAAATCTGACTAGTAACCATGAAGTTGCAAGTTCGATCCCTGGCCTCGCTTAGTGGGTTAAGGATCTGACATTGCCATGAGCTGTGGTGTAGGTCACAGACACAGCTCAGATCCTGCATTGCTGCAGCTGTGGTGTAGGCCGATTGGACCCCTAGCCTGGGAACCTCCATATGCCATGGGTGCAGCCTTAAAAAAAAAAAATTCTGAGAAACCTGAGGGCTCATCCAATCCAAACTTTTCAAGCAAGTGAGGCCAGGGAGGGGTGCTGAATTGCTCAAGGTCAAAAAGCTTGCAAGGCCAGGGCAGCCCAGAACCCAGGTCTCCTGTCTCCAGGGCAAGGCCGCATTTCCTGGGCCACACTGTGCTTCTGCTGGGGGTCTGTGTCATAGGCTCTGGGGAGCACAGGCAGAATGCTTAGTCCATCCCGGGGCCTCTCAGATGTTCCACTGTTTACCAGGGACTGGAACAGCCCCAGTCTGGAAAAAACCCTTAGAGTGCCCTGGGGAGATGGTGGGGGCAGGGCTCTGCCCCCGTGGGTGTCTCTGTGGTGGAATAGTTAAGCCTGGGGGCCTGGCTAGTCCACAGGAAGGATTCTTGTGAGAGGGTGTGTGACATGTGACATGGGGAGAGGGAAGAGAAAGGCAGGAGACAAGTGACTGCCATGATGACCTACAGGCGGGACCCTGGGTGTGATGCATCCCCCTGGGGTGGCAGAAGGACATTTCAAATTCAACCAGGGACAGCGTAGAACCAGCAAGATCAGCAGACCAAATGCTGCTCTACCCCTTCCTGGCCAGAGAACCCCCAAACCTCAGTTTCCACCTCTGTAAAGTGGGCAACATGAGCCCCTGCCTTAGGGGGTCCCATGGGTTCTTAAGGTAATGGATGGACTGTGACCGGCATAGTGCCTGTCATGGGTACAGGTGGCAGGCATTGTGCTGGACTGGTTCCTTGGCACATGACACAGGGCCTGGCATTTTTCAGGCAGAATACCAAGATGCCACCATGTGTGGGTGAGACAAAGGCCAGAGAAGGCCCTCCAGGCCCACCTCTTCACCTGAGCCCATCTGCACTGAGTAGCCATGGCCATCTCTGGGACAGAGCCAGGAAACTGAGGCCCCAGCCAAGGAGCCATCTGGTTGGGAAGACCCATCTCACTCTCCTAAGGACTGGGAGGTCACCTCATCTTGGCCCTGGCCTCACACCTTCCCTCCCTCTTCCCACAGAAGGAAGCTCTGTGCAGTCTGAAGGAGCCGGATCCTGAGCCTCTGAGCAGAGTGCTGTCGGCAAGGAAGGTGGGCCCACATGAACAGAAGGAGGGGCTGGCCTTTGACAACAAGGGCCTGAATACCACAGACCTGTGATGGGGGTCCTGCCCCAGGACCCTGGTCACTGAGCCCCACACCTGGCTCCCACTCTCCTGGTCGACCTCAGAAGAGGCCCCATCACCCCTAAATTATACCTACCCTTTCCTGATTGTAATAAGAGCTGGTGGTGCTCCACCCCTGTCTGCTTATAGCCAATCACAGCTGACAAGTGTTGGGGGAGTGTTTTATTACCAATGTATATTGTGACAGTTTGTAGCCAAAAACCACGGCTGGAGGGGTGGGGACAGGGGTACTGAGTGGTCACAGGGATGTATGGAGCTCATAGCACTGGGAGACAGGGGGCCGGAGAGGACGGTCTTCCAGGGACTACTGTAGTTGTAGAATGAGCCCTCCATTCTAACCCCGGTACCCAAGACCAGCTGTCACTCAAGCTGTCTGTGAACCTCTGACTGTGACCCCCCAGACCTGCCTGAGTCCTGTCACCTTTCTGTGACTACTCTAGTCCTTTTAGCCCCCAGGGCACTCCTGCAGCTGCCTTTGGCCTGTCTGGGAATTGTGAACCAGTGTCCAGGGAGGGTGGAGAGAGGGCTGAGGGTTGGGCCAGGGAGATGGGGAGCCGAACTGGGGACAACTACCAGCATGCAAGAGATGCCCAGGCCATGGGGCCAGCCCACCGCGTGGACACGCACTCGCACACACCCGGGACCTTGCACACACCCGGGACCTTGCACATCCAGGGTCTCACACGCCAATCCTTGCACACTTGGGGCTTTTGTACACAGTCTCTCCCGTTCTGGGGACCTGGATGCTGCTGGAGAACCCAGCGCACCAGCTGGACATCTCAGGAGCCTGCCCCCAGCTCTAAGGGCTGGGAGCATGGCTGCTGAGCAGGTCCCTGGAGGCTGTCCAGTGTGACCGGGAGAGGGTGGGGCTGAGGGCTGTTAGGGGACAGTGGGGTGTCAGTGCTGGGTTCGTGGGCTCATGACGTAGAGGGCATTCGTTTCTGTGTTTAAGAGGGGAGGGGGCTGGAAAGACGGGATGATGAGAAGACCCTAGAGGCTGCCCGCCCCCTCGCAGCTCTGTCGTGTATCGAGGGGATCCCTTCTAGGGGCCTGCGGTCAAGAAGGGAGCCTGAGAAGGTTGGAAACCCGGGCATACAAAAACGGAGCTGATCACTCGGCCGTGGGTCCGGCCCGCGAGCAGCACCGCGGCCGGCGCACACTCTGCAGCAGTGCGCGGAAAAGGCCCGGCGGGCGTTTGGCGGCGCCCTCGGGGGGCGCGGCGCGCACGGAGCCCGCACGGCCGGTGCCCAAGCCCTGGCGGGCGGCGGGCGGCGGAGCGGGCGCCCCCTGGCGGCCGTGCTCCTCGATCTGTCGCTCCAGATGCTTCTGGATGGCCATGCCCAGCACCTCCACCTCCATGGCGGCGCCGTACACTTCCCACGTCATGCCTTTTTCATCCCAGCTCACGTCGCGCACCGGCTCGGCCGCCTCCGGGGGCGCCACGGCGGCCGCCAGCGCGGAGCCTGGCCGCACCCGCACTTCGGGGAAAGCGGGCGGAGCGGCGGCCTGGGGCGTCATGGGCCCGGTGGCCACGGAGCGCGTCTCGGCTGCGCCCAGCGACACCTGCAGGCCCGCGTCCCGGCGCGAGGGCGGCCCGGGCGCGGGGCTGGGTGCGCGCTGCGCCGCCTGGAAGCTGAAGGCCGGGCCGCCCGCGCCGTCCTGCGGAGACATGGGGCTCACGGCCACCGACACGCAGGCCTGCGCGCCCGCCTGCGTGCCCGCGTCCTCGCGCGGCGGCGGGGCGCTCGCCTCCCACGACGGCGCTTTGGTGAAGTTGTCGCGAGTCCGCGGCCCTGGCGGCTGCCCTACAGCCTCCAGGCCTGGGCTGCTCTCCGCCCTAGCGGCCGCCGGGTCCTTCTGGCTGAGGCTGGAGGTCTGGGAACTGGGAGGTGGAGCTGGATCCCTACGGCCTCCAAGACCTGCGGCAGAAGGAGCTGAGCCGCAGGGTTTGTCATCTGCCTGCCTGGAAGAGGAGACCTCCTCCTTCTGCAGAGTCAGGTGGGCCTCCTTCTCCGAGGATGCAGGCTCTGCTTTCCTTGGCGGCACAGAGTCAGTCTTCCCCAGGGCTGCAGGCTCCCCAGAGGCGGGAGGGTCTGCTTTTCCTGAGGATCCCGGATCCCCCTTCTCCAAGGTCAGCGGTTTCTCCTTCTGCAAAGATTTAGCCTCTTTTCCTGATGATGCAGTGCCCTCCTGCCCAGCGGGCTTTGTTTCTGCTTTGCCCTCAGACTTGGGTTCTGCTTTCTCTGAGGCCCCGGGATCCAGCTTCGTGGAGTTCATAGGATTGTCCTTCTCTAGAGGCAGGGGATTCACCTTTCCCTCTGGGACAGCTTCTGCTTTTCCAAAGGATGCTGGGACTGTTCCCCCTAGGGTAGTGGGGGCCACCTTTCCTGCCGACATGGGGTCCTTGTCTCCAGGGGCAACAGTTTCTGTCTTTCCTTTGCTCACAGGGTCCACTTTGCCCAAGGTGGGGGAATCAGCCTTTCCCGAGGTCACAGGACCCACCTTTCCAGGGGCCACAGGACCTGACTTTTCCAAAGGTAGTAGATCTGCTTTCCCCCCAGTCACTGCCTCAGCTTTTACTGAGGATGGGGGACCCCCTGGACCTGAGGACACAGGGTCCATCTTTCCTGATGATTCAGGATTCACTTTTCCGGAAGATGATGTTTTTATGTTTTCCACAGAACTGGGATCCACCTTTCTGGAGGACACTGGGTCCTCCTTTCCTGAGGATGCAGTTTCTGTCTTTCCCCCAGACGTCGGTTCTGCCTTCCCAGGAGACAGGGGCTCTGGCTTTCCTGAGGGCACAGGATCCACTTTTCCCAAAGACACTGGACTCACCTTGCCTGAAGACACAGGTTCCTTATTTTTCAAAGAGGTGGTATCCATCTTTCCTGAAAACATGGGATCCACCTGTCCAACAGACACAGTTTTTGTCATTCTCATGGACATGGGATCTTGCTTTCCTGAGGAGGCAGGATCCATCTTTCCCAAGACCTGAGGGTCCTCTTTTGTGGAGGACACAGTTTCTGCATTTAACACAGAGGCAGGATCTGTCATTCCCAGGGAAGTAGTATCCAACCTTTCTGATGACCCTAGAGCTTTTGTTCCAGGGGATACAGGCTTGATTTTTCCTGATGACCCTGGAGTTGATCCCAAGGACCCAGGATCTGTCTTTCCTGCAGAGGCAGAATCCATGTTTTCCAAGGTCATGGGACCCACCTTTCCTGAGGGCTCAGGATCTCTCTTCCCAAAGGATATAAGAGCTGTCTTGCTCACAGATGTGGGACTCGCCTCTTCTGAAGACACTGGAAGCTCTTCTCCTGAATTCCTGGGCTCCTCCTCTCTTGGGAATGCAAGCTCCACCTTGCCCAAGGATCCAGGATCCTCCCTCCTTGGGGCCATTGTATCTATCTTGTCGGAGCACTCAGGATCTACCTTCCCCAAGGATCCAGGATCCTCCTTTCTTGGGGTCATAGGATCCATCCTTTCAGAAGCCACAGGAGCCCCCTTCCCTAAGATTGCAGGCTCTGTCTTTCCTGTAAACATGGGATCTGCCTTCCTCAAGGACCCAGCATCTTCCTTTCCTATGGAAATGGCATCAGCCTGCTTTGAAGACTTGGAATCCATCTTCTCTAAGAACAGAGAATTTCTGTTCTCTGAGGATGAAGTACCAGTTTTCACTGAGGACACAGGCGCTGGCTTCCCAGAGAGGGTGGTTTCTGGTGTCCCTGAGATCAAGGCTCCATCTGTTCCTAATGTTTCCTTGGCGGCTGCCTCTTGGGGAAGTATGCAGGTCAGGGAAGGGTAAGCCAGGCTCCCGTCAGGGCCCTCAGAGCAGGAGGCCCCTTCCCCAGCCCCAATGGGGCTGCTGTGTCTAGAGTCCATGCCTGGGCTTTGGGTGGTGGTTTGTCTGGAGGGTGCAGGGCTGGCCCTTTGCTGGGAAGGGCAGCGCTCCTTCATGGCCAGGCTGCCAGACCCCGGGCTCCCATCCTGTGGGTGGCAGAGGGCTATGTACTGGGGTCCTGGGCGGATGGAGTCCTTTGGAAGCAGCTGGAGCCAGCCTGGGTCTTCAGCACTGCCCAATTGCCATCATGACCACACTTGGCCCCCAGGTTTACATCTGGTTCTGAAACACAGAGAGAGCAGACTTAGACTCAGGGAGACCCAGCGGGGAGGAGCCTCTGCCTAGGCCTCCTTCCTTTCACCCCCCCTTCTAGCAGCTGGGCCTTCTCACCAGGTTTTCTGCCCCTGTCAGTCCCCCTCCTCTCCATAGGATATGGGCTAAAAACTTGAACCCAGCCACAACCCTCCCCTGCTTCACTGCTCCCAGTGGCCCTCTGGATAAAGGTCAGACTTCCTAAAATGGCATCCAAAGCCCTTCACAACTTGGCCATACCCTAACTAGTCCACTTCATCTAACATCACCCCTCCCTTTTCAGCCCATTCCATGCAACATGCTATCTAGAAGTTATGCTTTTGTCCTCTAGGCCATGGGTCATAAATTCTGATGCCATAGGGGCCAGGTAGGTAATTTAACTGAAGGAGGCAGGTTGGGTACAGGACAGTAGGGAGTGGTGGGGACTATGGCCAACTGGTGCACAGGTGCCCTGTCTAAATCTAGAGCCATACTCCATTAGCCGAGTACTGCTCTGGAGAGATGCATCCTGGTAGTATCAGTGAGAAGTGGGCAATCCAGAAGCTTAAAGTATAATACCCTAATTAATTCAAGACAAAAAAAACCCACTATGTGGGCCAAACAAAATATATCTGTAGACAACTAATTTATGTCTTTTTAGGCCCTGGAGAGATGGGAATGGTTCACAGTCGAGGAAAGGATAATAGTCAGAAATACATGTTTTCAGAGATTGCTTAGGGGTAAAGGGAGGGACTAGCCAATCATGCATTCAATCTCTCATTCATCCAATTATTTCTTAAAATTAATTTTTTAATTTTTAAAATTTTTATTTATTTATTTATTTATTTTCTTTTTTGGCCGACTCACAGCATATGGAGTTCCCACCTGAGCCAGGGGTCAGATCTGAGCCGCAGTTGCAACCTACTGGCAACACTGGATCCTTAACCCGCTGTGCCAGGCCAGGGATTGAACCTACGTCCCAGCATTCCAGAAACGCCACTCATCCGGTTGTGCCACAGTGGGAACTCCCATCCAATTCTTCATTCATTCTTCATTCACCCAGCCCTGTCTCTGCAGCTGTCTCGATGAGATATAGTACAGTGAAGGCTGTGGGGATGAAGAGTTGGCAGGATTGAGAGATCTGAGGGAAACTGACAGGGATCTGCTGGCTGTAAGAAGTGAAGATGGGGGTGGCCTGCAGGATTCTGGCTAGGGGGAGGGGCATTGGGCAAGAGATCTGGGGAAAGGGGGAGTTGCCTTTTGGACAAGCTGAGTGTGTGGTACCCAGGGGACATCCAGGGAGAAGGTCTGGCAGGCTGCTGGATCTGCACGCAACTGTTCCATTATATGCTCAGCAGCCAAAGCTAGCAGAGCTCCCCATCCCCGCCAGGCTTCCTCCTCCCGCCATCGTCTCCAGAGCCGTATTGTGAGTGCTCAGGCCGACAGCCCTTGACTTTTTCTCACACCTTACATCCCACCATTATACATGCATGCATACATGCATTACCCAACACATAATGCATGTACCTTCACAACAGATCCAGAATTTGGCCACTACCTTAAGGCAGACGCATACCACCTCCCATCTCGATTACCCCTGCTTTTTCCTTCACCCCATATAGTTTATTCTCAACACAGCAGCCAGAGGGATCTTAGTCAAGCCCAAGGCAGATTGTGTCCTTCCTTTGCTCGGAACCATGAAGCGTCTCCCCTATCTCATGTGATATAAAAGTGAACGCCTCTCCATAGCCCAGAAGTCCCTGCATTTTCTGGCCCCGACTGCTCTTGGCTTCATTTCCTACTATTCTCCCCTGATGACACTGCTTCAGCCACCCTGGCTGCCTTGCTGATCCTTGAACCCACTGCCTTGGGGCTTTTGCCCTGGCTTTTTCTTCTGCCTGAAATGCTTTCCTTCCCAATATCTGCATGATCTGCTCCCTGAAGCTTTCCCTGACCCATCCTGTATAAAATAGCCTCCTTCCTAACACTAGCCAGTGCTCTCCACCCACCCCCATCCCTGCTCAGTTTGTCTTCATGGCGTATGTCTCCAACCACCATATTGCATATATTTGTTTATTGTCTCATGATCTGTCTCTCCCATTAGAATGTCAGCCCCAGGAGGGTGGGGGCGTTGCTGTGTCGACTGATGTAGTCTCAGGGTTGAGAACAGTGACTGGCACATAGTAAGCAAGTGGCTCCCAGTAAATAATTGCTCAATGACTGACTGAATGAGCTTTCTATGATGTTGGTCCAACCATGCCACTCCTTGGCTCAAAACCCTCCTTGCTTTTACGGGGCAAGTAAATAGATTGTAATCTTTTTGGAAGGACATTTATCAATGCTTATCAGAGTTTACAATGCACAGAACATTTGGGCCAGCAAGCCCACCTCCAGGGATAGTCTTGAAGACAGATGGATGGTGCATTGAGAATATGGCTGGAGATGAGAAGAAAACCAGGAAGTGGGTTTGTGACATGTAGGATAAACACATGGGACCCCCGCAGCTGTTAAAATGTGTGGAGTGATGAGGAAAGACGCCCAAGATAAATTAAGTGAAAAAAGCCAGGGCTGTGGGATCCCATGTATGTGGGCAAGGAAAAAGACAGACACACATCTGTGGGTTTATTTATAAAGAGAAAATTTCTGGAAGGAAACCCATGAAACTTTTAGTAGTGACTGCCTCTGGGAAGCAAGACCAGGGATCTGGAGGTGGAAGAGACCTTTCTTTCTTTTGTAATGTCCCTTTGTGATGCTTGAATTTTGGTTGTGTGTGCCATTCTTCTTTAAAAAATGGGAAAAAAAGAAACCTTTAATGACTCCCTGTTACCTTTAGGGTCAAGCCCAACTCTTTAATGTGCTTCTAAGCTCCTGTGTATTTACTCACCTGCTGGGCTTTATCTTTCATTATGCACTCCATCCTCCAAAGCATGTATACACACACACACACACACACACACACACACACACACACACACACACACACACACACACACGGAACCTCTTTGGGTTCAACCAGGGGTTCATGTTCTCTCCCATCTCAGTCTCTAGGCAGCTTCCCGCTTGGCTCTTATTAAACCATCAGTTCTCAGTTGAAACTCCTTCTCCAGGGGGCCTCCTTTGCCCATCAGCTTCCTTGGGGTTCCCCTGCCCCGTGGCCTCTTGTTCTGCCCCAACCAGACTCTTGCCATTCTTCATGTAGCCTTTTAAACCTCTGGGTCCCTGTCTAGACCTTGAGTCCCTGGATGGGGACTTAGCTGATACTGTTCACCATTGGGTCCCCCAAGCTTTTGGCTAATGGGATTGGAGGGGATGAGGGTTATCACCAAAATGGGGACATGGTGGGGAGAAGCAGTTCTGCACAAAATGGTGGGGGGGGGGTACTGGGTGTTGGGAAGTTGAACTGGGGTGCCTGTAGGACCTAGAGGGGAGATGCCTAGGAGGCAGGTGGGAGACAAGTTTGAAACACAGGAGAGGTCTGCTGGAATTCTTTGGATCTGGTTTTCATCTGCTTGAAAATGGCAGGTCTATTGGGAGCTTGGGCTGGAGCTAGATGGAGTCACCAAGGGCTGTAAGGAGGTAAGCTCTGAGTTCTCACCTTCACCCCTGGTAGCCTTGCCTTGGGGTCTTCTCACACCAGCCCTTCCAACAGGCTCCCTCCCCCTGGGTGAGGCATGGGCAGGAAGTTGGGACAGCTCCCCATTTACTGGCTCTGTGACCTCAGGCAAGACCCTTCTCCTCCTTACTGGGAACTCTGACAAAGCTACCCCCTGCTCCCCAGGGCTGCAGCAAGAATTAAAGATGAGGGGTGTGCGCAGCTCTGCTACTTTAGGGCTGGGCTGTGTACATGGAAGGCCTGTTTTTATCCACTCAGCCTGTCAGAGCCCAGCTGTGCGCCCAGGAGGGAGCAGGGGAAGGAGGGAGGGCCAGCAGCATAGGCACAAACTGGCAAAACCTTGGCCTTGGACATGCCTGATTAACTCAGGATACTTAAAAATTTTTTTCTAAGGGAATGAACTGATCAACATTGAAAAGTTAGATTTCACATGAAAGTCAGATTTCTAGCTTCCCATGGAAAACTAAAATTTGGCAATCTGAGCATGTTTCCTACCTGAAAGCAGTCAGTTGGAGGCAAGCAGTGGCTGCCTCCTTAGATGGGGGTACATTCTCCAATTAGCCATCACTCTACCCCTCCCTTTGGTGTCCTGGACACTGTGGTTGACTGCTCGCTGCCACTAATCACTGATTTGCACCATTGCTTTTCTTTCTTTCTCTCTCTCTCTCTCTCTCTTTCTCTCTCTCTCTTCCTTCCTTCCTTCCTTTCTTTCTTCTTTCCCTTCCTTCCTTCCTTTCTTTCTCTTTCTTTCTTTTCTCCCTCTCTCTCTCTTTCCGCCATGACCATGGCATGCAGAAGTTCCCCAGACCAGAGATCGAACCTGTACCTCAGCAGTGACCCAAGCTGCTGCAGTGACACTGGATCTTTAACCTGCTGCACTACAAGGGAACTCCTCATAATTTTTCTTCTCGCCAGCCCCTCAAGTATGTTATCAACCAGGTTTGCACCCATCTGAGTTTTGACCCTTGACCTAGATGCCAAGAAAGGTGGGAGGCAATCTTGCACGCATCCGGCCCTTACTACACTTATTATGTACAGATCATGTACACCTTCCCAGCAGATGCTGTGGTCTTTCCAGTGATGGAAAACTGAGGTTCCGAGAGGCAAGCCTAGGTTGCCTTTTAGAAATGTGGCTGGAGGATACTGAGGCTTCCTCGAGAGCCAGGAAAAGCCTAGCAGAACTGCAAGCAGCAGAGCCTCTGGGAATGGTATCTCAGCAGATCTTAAAGCTGGGGCCCAGCCAACTCTTCCAGAAATAACCACATCCTCACCTCCATTTCACAGATTGGGGGACTGAGGCTGAGAGTGTAGAAAAACTCACCCAAAGTCATGTAGCAAGTCAAGGACTAAGTGGGAGCTTGACCCCACATCTTTCTAACTTCCTGGCCAGGCTTTTGGTTACTATTCCACATCAGAGCATTGTGAGTTGAGGACTGAGAAGCCCTCCTCTTCCGGGGGCGCTTTCAGAAGGAGCATGTTACCAAGCATCTTGGACACTGATGCTTGGCTCTTAAAACCTGTTCTTCAGGGCCATGCCAAGGGTCCTCCTGGTCCCCTGGACCTAACAGGCAACAGTGCGAGGGAGCATCTGCAAGAGGAAGCAAGAGCATCCCTTGTGGCGGGACCTACCTGCAGGAATACTCTGTGAGCAGATAAGCCTGCACACTTGAGGTAAAAGACTGAAATGACCCTCAGGCATGTGGGCTAGTTCTCCCAGGGTGCAGCAGAGCACATCGACTGCTTGTGGACATCTGTGCTAGCTTAGGCCAGCCTGGGGAGCCAGCACCCGGCTCCTGCATTCTGCTCCGGAACTTTGTGTGCACATCTACAACCTGTATGTGCAGAATGACTGGTATGTTTATATCCTGGAGGCCACTTGGACCCTTTGGGTATACACATACGTGGCCACATGGCTTCAGAGTCTCACTCATGGAAGAGCTGGCCTGGGTGTGTGCCCTGCTCCCAGCAGAGCAGCCCCTGTGCATGCCTACTTAGGCCCAGAGACAAGGCCAGCCCGTTCCTTTCCCTCTAGAGTATCTTCCCAACTGGAGCCAGGGCTGCCAGGCACCTGCAAACATCTCCTCCCATGGTGACACGATTGACAGAGGCTTGTGGGGCTTCGGCAGGTGTGAGAGTGTGCAGTGTGTGTGTGTGTGCGTGCGTGTGCACGCGCACGACAATTTCAGTGTGCTGTCCCTCACCCTCTCATCCCCTTGCCTCCTAGAACCCTCAAAGCAGCAAAGCTTCCTGCCTGGGGCTAGAGGGGAGATGGAGTCTAGCAAAGGGCGACAGCCAGGCTTACATCCGGAAACAGCCCCCAGACCATGCATCCATCCATCCATCCACAGGAGGGCAAGAGTGGACATGCAGGAGCAGCGGGTGGACAGCAAGGTAAAAGTGTGTGATGGAGTATATGACACGCCTACTCCAGGGTCTGGGGGTACATGAGAGGAAGACCGTGATGAGCTGGTGTGAACAGGCACACACGCAGGCCAGAGGAGGGAGGCTACGAGTGTGTTGTGATCAGGGAGTATTGCTGAATTGAGTGTGCTGTGATAGGCAGTGGTTGGGGTGAGTGCGCAGCTATGCCTGGGTGTGTATGGCAAGGTGTATTGGGTGGGTGCACAGGTGGCCTTGTGTATGAGTCTGATGGAATGATCAAGGGCCATAGTGTGCGTAGACCCGTGGCTTCGAGCAGTGAGTGTGCGACTGTGTGTGACGGAGCCCCAGAGTGTGTGCCACACTAGGCGTGCGACGGCGAGTGTGCTCAGTGGTGCCAGTAGAACCACTCTAGCGCCGAGCTGGCTCCAGGGGGAAAAAATGAATCAATGCGGGCGGACCCCCTCCCCGCGGTGGCGGGAAGCGCCACCTCCCGCACCGCGGTGCCAAACAAAGCGGCAGGCGGCGGAGAGGCCAGGCATGGGGCGGGGGTCCTAAACACGGGTCAGGCTGACCAGCAGGGCCCCTCGGGTCCTTGGCTGGGACTGCGGACCCGCCCCCGCCCCGCCCCAGTCAGGCGCCTGGAAATAGACACCCGCCACCCTGGCGGAGCGCATACATTCACCCGGGCGCCCAGATATATACCACCGCGCACCGTACCCGAGCTCTGCCACCCAGGCCGCTCGAGGACCCTGGACAGCGTCTCTGGGGCTGCCGCGAGCGGAAGAAGGGGGTCGACACTGTCAGCCTAGAGGGGGCAGCAGGTGCGGGCGCGGCACTTACCCGGCTGTGCCGCCGCTTCGTCTCCTCCGCGCGCTGCGCTCCAGCTCCCGCCACCGCCGCCGCCGCCGCCGCCGCCGCCGCCGCCCGAGCGGCCTCGGCTGCCTCCGGCCGGGCTGGCGGGCGGACTCCGTGCCGCCGTCCTCCGAGCCAGCTCCGCTCTCCCGCCCTGCGCCCCGCCCCGGGCATGCGCGCTGGCCAACTCGCGGCCTCAGAACCGGGAGGGGGCGGTACCGGTGGGGAAACTGGGGCCTGAAGGAGGGAGGGGTGCCCCTTACCCGCCGCTCCTCACCGTGGCACCTGGACTCCTGGGATCCCCGCCCTCCTCGACCCGGTTCCCATTTCACAGACTGGAGACTGAGGGGCGGAGAGGCTGCCCATTCGCTGCGCGCCTGTTGAGGGCGGGGCGCACTGCCTCTTAGATCTCACACAATCTAACCCCGCGAACGCCCTCCGTTTTTTCACCTAGCAAGAAATTGGGGCCCAGAGAGGGGAAGCCACTTGTCTGAGGATACTTGGCTCCTGGATAGGGACTCCCGTCTGCGCGATCTCGGAGCTCCCCCTGCGCGGAATTTCCCGCCTCCACCTTGGCCGCACTTCCGGCCTTCGCCCCCCACCTCCGCCCCGCCCCCTCCCCTTTGTCTCGCCGCCACCCACGCTCCCTCGAGTGGAAGGACTTGAGTGGTTGGGGGAGAAGGAGGAAGTGCCTTTGCCTTCCCGTTACCGGCCTCTCTAGCTCGGGTGCCCGCCCACCCTCTAGTCTGTGCAAGCTGGGTTCTCCTCCCCCTGGGTGCCTTCGAGCAAATCATTTCACCTCTCGGAGACTTAATTTACCCGTCTACAGGATGGGACTAACATTTGTCACCTCGTGGTGAGTGGTCTTGGAAGGATGACGGAGCCTGAGGTAGATGTTCAGGGGCTTCCACAGCTGAATCTGAGTTCCCAAGGACGTGAGGACTTGCTGCCCACCCTGCCTCGACGTTTCTTAACAGAGAAATAGTCTCCTCCCCTTTGACTCCCCAGAGGAGGAAAAATAAGTTTGTAATTGCCAAGAGGTGCTAAAACCCCCTCACTTGTATGTGAAACCACCGACTAAAAATGGTAACAACTAACGTTAATATATATCGGGGCAGTGTTTTATGGTAAAGCAGCAAGTCAAGGTAAGAACTAACGTTACTTTAGTTTTGTTTAAGGTTTCATCTAATTTCCATTTCCAGTTACTCATACGCAAGTTAATACTAATGTATTATATCTCCATTTTCAGATGAGAAAACTGAGATATTGATAACAGGTCAATTGTCTGTGCTCACACAGCTCGTTAGTAGTGGGCTAACTCCTGAAACCTCATACTTCATACTTACTTTCTATCCCTCTCACTTACCTGGTGAACCATAAGTCATCGTGATCATTTAGACAATTTAAAAAATCTAGATGGGGAGTTTCTGTCGTGCGGCAGTGGAAACGAATCCGACTAGGAACCATGAGGTTTCGGGTTCAATCCCTGGCCTTGCTCAGTGGGTTAAGGATCGAGCGTTGCTGTGGCTGTGATGTAGGCCAGCAGCTACAGCTCCGATTCGACCCCTAGCTGGGAACCTCCATATGCCGCGAGTATGGCCCTAAAAAGAAAAAAAAAAATCTAGATGGCAAATAGGAAAAAAAAAAAAATCTATCAGACTGACGTCTTCAGCCAGTTTTCCAGGGAAGCAAAAACTGGAGTGCCGAACCCATCTTCAGCACCACGGACAACACCCATGCAAGGGCTGCTTTCTAATATTTCTGGCCCTGCAAATTGCTCTTTCATTGCCCACGGAGGTACTTCGCTTCATAGTTTACACAGCTTCTCTACAGTCATCATTTCATTTTAGTTTCCCTACAGTCCTTCAAGGTAGATGGTATTGGCTCAATGGTGCAGATGAAGACATCAAGGGTTGAGCAGGTTCACAAGATATGAAAAGTGGCAAGGAGCTACCTGTGATCTAAAAAGCTACTCCCCCCCTGTCCCTGGGGCAGAAGGAGTGTGGTTGGGAGCGGGACTAGGGCATGAGTGAGAAGGCTGTATCAGTTGTCCAGGTGAGAGAAAAATGATACCTGAACCATTGGGATGGAGAGGGAGGGTCAGATTTGGTACCTATTTAGGGGTAAAGTCAACAAGTCTTGGTCATGTGGTGGGATGTGAGAGTGAAAGCAGAGAGGATTCTGCTGCTTCTCTGAGATTCTGCCTTGAGGAGCCAAATGGATGGAGGACAGATGAGGATGAGCCTGGGGAAAGAAGGGAACAGTGACACTGAGACATATGAATCCAAAACAGAGTCTGAAGTGGCCAAGACTGGAGACAGACCAGGGAGCTGGTGATGGAAGTTACAAGAAGGGTGCTAGTGCAAGAGGGGAAAGTATAGACCAAATAGGGTGATACAAGGGCCCCAGGCCCACCTTGAGGAACCAGCTGGGAAAAGGAATGAGAAGAAGTGACCTGAGAAGCCAGAAGACACCCAGGAGAGTGTGATGTCTCAGAAGCCACCGGGAGAGACCGTTCTAGAAGGAGGTCATGGTCAAGTGCATCAGGAAGACGAGATCTAGCCTGAGAGATGGCCTCTGGACTTGAAAAAAGACAAGGGAAATTTGATGAAAGCACAGTCAGTGGAGTGGTGGGGTGGGCAGGGATTGATGAGTGAATGGGAGTAAGCAAGTACAGAGGGCAAGGAGATGAGTCTTTTAAAAGTTCGGGCTTGGAGGAAGAAAAGAGATCTGATCATCTCTACAGGGGCATAGGAGGAGACTTGGAGGCATTTAAATCCTGATGGGAGGGGGCCAGTAAAGAGGGAAAGGGAGATGCCAAGAAAGGAGATCAAAATGGATGGGCCCAGATGCTCAGTGTGGAAGGATAGGATGGCATCCAGCACCCTGGGGGCAGCTCACAGACCTTGAAATGAAGATTGAGGGAATGTGGTTTATTTGGGAGGTGCAGGGACACCAGCAGGGGAGTGGGAAGGTGACCCAGGAGGGGAAGGCATCCAATAAGAGGTGGTTATCAAGCCAGCTACCACAGTGGGCGAGTGAGGCTTAATTCTGCAGGCAGTCTTGGGAAATGGGGTAAATGCACATCTCAGAATTCCCCTGGCCGAGGGCACTGGAGCTGGTGTATTTATATCCAAGCACCTGGCAGACATCGGTGAAGAGCTGGCCCATGGGGTTGTGTGTTAATTCCCTGGCATTTCTAGCTCATAATACATGTTGACAAGATGGGTTCCAGAGCCCAGGGACAGCTCTTTGACGAGGACATAGGTACTGCCTGTAAGGAGCCCTGCTGTTGGGCACAGAAATAAATGGTAATGTCATCTGAAGGGATGGGGTCAGAGCTCTGGCCATGTCTGCTCTGTGGGCACCGTCAGCCTCTTTTCATCTGCGCCCTTTACCACTCTCCAACTACTTTTGTTCATGGGGACTCACTGATAAAAAGGTTTAAAAATGAAAAATTCCAGACACCAAAACAAAACACCTGCCAAGGCACAGTGGGAGCTCAAAAAAAGGCATGGGGTTAGGCAGTGTGGGTTCAGTTACTCAATTTTGCCAGTTACTAGCTGTGTGGCCTTGACAGAGGTCTCTCTAAGGCTCAGTTTCATCAATTGTTATTCTTACCTCTCAGAGCTCTGAGGAAGACGTAGGGAAGAAAACCAAAAACCAAAAAACCAAGGAGTTCCCGCCATGGCTCATTGGTTAACGAATCTGACTAGCATCCATGAGGAGGCAGTTTTGATCCCTGGCCTTGCTCAGTGGGTTAAGGATCTGGTGTTGCCGTGAGCTGTGGTGTAGGCCACAGATGTGGCTCGGATCCCATGTTGCTGTGGCTGTGGTGTAGGCTGGTGGCTAGAGCTCCAAATCGACCCCCAGCCTGGGAACCT
Source organism: Phacochoerus africanus (assembly GCF_016906955.1). Lineage (NCBI taxonomy): Eukaryota > Metazoa > Chordata > Mammalia > Artiodactyla > Suidae > Phacochoerus > Phacochoerus africanus. The sequence goes on along the minus strand of NC_062547.1, from coordinate 81,410,403 downwards.
CCATATCCTGCAGGTGCGGCCCTAAAAAGACAAAATAAATAAATAAATGTAAACAAAAAACAAAACCAAAAACTAAGCATTAAGCATAGTGTAGCACTTGCAGTGAATGCCAGGGTATGGCAAGCCCAGCACTGTGTACCCTTGTCTGACCATAGCACTTCCATTTTCCTTGGGAAACCACTTCCCTACTCCAGTCCGTGTGATGGAGTGGGATGGACCCCACTGCCAGCTTTAGGGGTGGCCAGTGACTCAGGCCTGGCCAGTCACTGTGCAGTGATTAGTTCTAGAGGTAGAGGTAGGGCCAGGACCATGGCCAGGGCAACTAGCTCTCCCACTTGCCAGGAGCTCTGGAAACTGCTAAATTGGTGCGTGTCTGCCTGGAGCTGCTGAGGGTCATCTTTGTCCCCATGTGGAGCACGTCTTCCTGGGCCTGGTTTATGGCTCATCTTGGGGTACAGGCTCATTCTGTGACAACCAACATGATCACCCACACCGTGTGAGTGTGTGTGCATGCGTATCTCTGGTTGGTCTGCCTCTGGGAAGCCATACACACTCGTACACACCAGAAGATAAACAAGTGCCTGCAGCTCCTTGGCTGGCACCCAGGCCGGGGGTGGAATAAACAATCGCAGTGACTTTCTGAAAAGCAAGCGTGTGTGGCAACAGGCGCCATGGAGACAAGCAGACTGTACCAGAGCAGAGACAGCAGCCACCCCCATGCCACGTTTGTGCACACACACAAACACACACACACAAGTGCACACACGCACACACACGTACATGCATGTACACATGAACACAGATGCATCTCATGCTCTTTCATGTTCAAATCATGTTTCTATCCACTCCATCACCCAGGGACACCACCCTTGGGATCTGGACCCCATGCCAGCTTCGCTTGAAGCTAAAGTCTTTTGAGAAGGTCTGAGATTTCTAATACAATAGCATCCAGAGTTCCTCACCCCTTGCCTGGACCCTGGTCCTGGTCTAGGCCAAATTTCGGCAACTCATAACCTCTAGGGAGCCCGCGTGCATGCATGTGTGTGTGTGTGTGTGTGTGTGTGTGTTAGAGACAGTAGGGGCACATGGCAGGCAATGCTATCTAAACCCAACTTCTTTCTGGACTCTTTGCTTAAGAGACGCACATTCATTCACTCCTTTGAGAAACACTCACCCAGACCCCCCCAAACCCCTGAGGCTTGTACAGACACAGCCCTAGATACAAATACTCAGACACACATCCACCCTCATGCCTGCTGTGTATAACCCAATATCCTCTAGATGATGAGGTGGTGGCGGTTTACCATTTATTGACCATCTAACTGTTTCACAGTTTTCATTTCATTATACTTAACCCTTAAGAAAATCATCTGAGATTGATCTTATTATGATTCCCATTTCATGGATGAGGAAACAGAAGTTCAGAGAGGTTAAGTAACTTGCCAGGGTCACAGTTAGAAAGTGACAATGCTGGGAGCCAAACTCCTGCCCTTCTTCACTTAGATATGCAGGCAACACTCATGCATGCACAGGCCCGTGCACGCATGCCTGCGCACGTGTACACACACACACACACACACACACACACACACACACTGCCTTAGCATAGGTAACTGATGTCCAATGAGGTCATCTTTCTCACCCTGGCCTCTTCACATGCACCACTCCCAGGCCCTCACAGTGCTGCCCTGGTATTCGTAAGAGCCCCTGGCCTGGGCACCTATGAGGACAGCCTGATGCCCACAAAGCCCCCTCCCCCGCTTCACATCCCCTCATTCCAGCATCTGCAGGCCCTGGCCCAGCTGGGGGCGGCCCGGGGATTCGGATGGGTGACTCAGGCTGAATCATGGCCCAGCTGCTTCTCAGCAGCCCTTTCCCCCACTGTGCCCAGAGAGCCTATTTTGAAGGCAGAGATGGGCCAGAGTGGGGTGGGGGCAGGGAGCATGGGCACTTGAGAAGGAGGAATCAGGCACAAGAGGGCCTCTGTGCCCCTCTATTCCCCAGTGATCGGCAGGTGCTCTCAGGGAGCCCCCACCTGTGCCCCTCATTCTGCTAGGAGAGAGGATCCTTCTGCCTGGATGTGGGCAAGGGGCTCTCTCTCTGATCCCAGGGCCCACGTTGGCTTCCCTGTTCTACCTTTTGGCTGTCATAACAACGATGGTAATACCTACAATCCTAATTGATCACTCATGTGTTAACAGTAGCCTACAGTTTTTAAAGCACTCTTGCAACAGTATTGCAGGGAATTCTCTCATTAGTCCTATGAAGTGGAAATTAGCATACTCGCTTTTGAGCGAGGAAACTGAAGCTCAGAGAGGTTATGTGAACTATCCAAGGTCGCATGGTTGGTGAAATAATAGAGCCAGGAACCAAGCTTAGGCTTCTTGCTCCAATCTGTGGAAAGTGAGCACTAGGGCCAGGGTTGAGCTGCAGCTGAGCATGGTGGGGACATAGTAAGGGAACGTGGGGCCATGTTTGGGGCATCGGAAGCAGCCTGGGGGAGTGGCAAAGCAGGAGGCATGCGGAGTGCATGGAGGTGAGCCTGGTGGCTTGGTGCATGACAGGATCATGACAAGATTTTTCTTCTTACTGTTCTGCAATTAGTGGGTCATGGGATTATTTATGCTTTTAAATCTTCTTTGCTGTGTTTCAGGCCAATATTCTAAAAAGTGCAGAGCCATGGAGTTGCTACTGAGGAGACTTGACCCATAGGACCTTTGCTTTCCAAAGCCTTAGTTTCTCATCTGAAAAAATGGATCCAAGTCTCTGGTGGGGCAGGCTGTTGAGAGGCATGAGTGCAGCCATGTGCATCACGCCCTTTAGAAGCTGTGAAAGGCTTCGCAAATGCTGCTGTTTTCCACATTTTGTTTTATCTTTAAAAACAAAACAAAACAAAACACCTGTGGGTGCTGGGCAGTGGGTTCTGGGAACCTGGGGGCGGTGCCCAGAAGGGGAGTGGGTGACAGCTCTTCTTTACCTCTGCCTGGGCTCGGCCTAGCCTTCCCCCACCCTCAGCCCAGAACTGGTTTCTAGGCAACCGGATGGATGCAGGGATGGTTCCGAGGGGAGAGAGAGCTATAAATAGGGAAGGGAGAAAACAAAAATAAAGTTCCAGAGAAAGCTGTGGAGCTGCATTACTAGGGGTGGATGTGGGGAGACAGGGAGGGAGACGGGCGAATGGTGGGGTGCAGGGACACCTCCGATCCCTTCATCAGGGGAGAGGGCGGGTTTCAGGTTAGCCTGCTGGCGATGGGCCGAAGAGTGCTGACACGGGGGAGGAGGGGGTCTCTGTGTGCACAGCTGAGCGGGATGGAGATGACGAGAAGTCACTTCTCATTGGAGGACTGGGGGAAGCTCTGAAGAGGGAAGGACTTCGAACAGAGACCAGGTGGAGGAAAGAAGCAGGTGAAGAAAGATAGGTGTGGACCAGGTTGGGGAGGCTGGACCCACGGATCTCAGAGGTCTGGTGGGGCTTGGCCTTGCCAACCACACACCCGGTATCCACGCAGACACAGTGGGCTCTTCCTGGGCTGTGATGCTCACGCTCCCAAGCTCTTCTTTCATTCAGGTGTCAGCTCCAAGCTTGCCTCCTCAGACACATGACCTGACCACTCCACTGAATGTGGGTCACCACCCCTATTGTGTCACATTGCTCTGTTTTATGTTCTTCATAAAATTCAAAATTATCTTGATCCATGTATTTGTTGATCCAGGGACATGAGTTATGTCAGGGCAGTGACCTGCAGGGCTGCTCCCTTGCAGCCCCTTTCTTCTAAGAACAGAGCAGGTGAGCAACACATGCTGTCGAATGACTAAACACACACAACACTCGGGCAACATCCATGTACACATGTGAACACAGATACATCCAAACCCATAGGTAAGTGTGCATAGACAGCTCGCCCCCTCCCCCACCACACACAATCTCACTTGCAGTCTCCATGAAATTCCACAAGCATCTGTTATCTCCACTTTGCTGCCTCCACATTTTCCTATTGTTGGTGGATTTCGTTTGTCTCCCCTCAATGCGCATTCCTTATGGAAAATTCCAAAGGAACTGGGCTTCAGAGTCAGGCTCCAGGCTGAATGTGGCCTGTGCCACTTCCCAGCAGCGTGACCTAGGGCAGGTTAACTTTGCCTCTCTGGTCTCCATCCTCTCATCTGTAAACTGGGGCTAGTAACAAGGAATCATTGAAGATGGTTTCAAGTAAAATGAATAGAGGCAAGTGTTGGATACCTGGGAAATATTGGGCAATGGGGAAATAGTTCTGTCCCTGTCATGAGGGAGGAGCCCTTGAGCTGTGGGATCTCACACATGCACTTAATCAGGACTGCCATCTGACTTGGAATTGGCATCTTCGGCTGAGGCTTCTGGGCTTGTGCCTGGAATGCATGTAAAGTGAACCCCTGCAGATGAGAACATTGGTCTCAGCAGAAAATCAAACTCAGAAAACCAGGTGCATGGCTCCACACCCAGGAAGGAGGAATACACCTCTTCACAAGCCAGATGGTGAACCTGGTTTTGGCATCTAAAAATGGGGATCAGGTGCTGGTAGCTGGCAAGGAGGTGGCAAACTCAAATTCTTCAGAGGCCAGGCAGTTCATGAAAATGAGTGAAGTGGATGGGAAATACAATAGGGACGGAAAGCCGCCATCTGGAATCAAACGAAAAAAATGTATCCCTTGTGCTAGCAAATTAAACATCTCTACAGGCCAAATTCAACCTAAGGGCCACAAGTTTGCAATCCCTGCAGACTGTGGATTGTAAATAGTGTCTTAATTCTGCCAAAAGGGATCTGGAGATCCTGGCATCTTCACGTTGACTCAGAAAGTCGGAGCCCACCCGCTGATTCTCCCTACACACATCTAGCAAGCAGCGTCCTACTTTCGGAAGTAAAGGCTAGTACACGGCAGGCCAAGGTGACCCTAGTGGACCGGTCTCCACAGCGTTCAAGGCCTTCCCGAACCTGGCACCACCTCCTGCTCCCAACGACTCAGGTAAGGTGGGGGCGTTAAATACGTGGGGGTTTACTTTGTAGGGCAAGCTCCTTCCAGCCCTTGGGGCTGGAGGGGAGACGCAAGGCTTGAATGGCAAAGGAAGTAGGACCTGGCAGAGAAGGGGTGGGGACTCGCGCGGGCCAGGTTGGGTTATTGCGGCAAAGAACCGGGCTTCCGCATGGGCGGGGGCGGGGCTTCCATGTAAGCCAGGTTAGCCAGAAGCTCTCTTAAAGGAGGGCTGGAGCGCTGCATCGACGGGGGCGGGGCCTCGACGCGAGCGCGCTCTGGGGGCTTCTGTGCCAATCAGAGCAGGGCCTTCGCTTTGATGGAGGCGAGGCCTCTGCGCAGCACCGCGGCATCTCCGCCCCCTACTTCCGCAGACCAAGGCGGTGTTGGGGGCCCTCTAGTGCCAATCCTGATCCGCTCAAGGCTCCAGGCCAACTTCCCAGATTTCTGCAGACCCTTTCTCACCTCAGCAGAGAGCGTTAACTTTCGGGCACCTTTCTGGGAAGGGTGGAGTATCGGTTGGCGAACACTGCTTTTTTCTGGGGCAACTGTCCCTTTCCCTTACCCTGAGATGAGCTTTTCTGTAGTGGGGAGGTGTGCGAAGAGGTATTTGCATTAGTGTTCTCCAGGACAAAGGTTTGCATCTAGCAGCTTCTTCCAGTGCTCGTGCTGCTGTTTTCCAAGAGCTTCTTCGCGGTACCGGTGCCCCTGTGACTGCGCGGGCCGGCCTGCATTTGTCGGCCAGCGTGCGTGCACCCCTACGTGCAGATGCGCGCCTGCCTGGCTCCTACACTTGGGCTGGCGCGCAAGGACCAGCGTAGATGCATACGAGTCCGCGCGGGCGTGGCCATCGATGCGCCTGCGCTGCAAGTACCTTGCGGTGTGAGTCTGTCTGCCTTGCACTTCCACGGCTCCAGGCTTCCCTCCGCCGTGCACCTCCAGCAGGTGACGCTCCAGCAGGTGGCGCCCGAGGCCGCCTTCCGGTCTCTCAGCGAGCAGGGAGTCCCAGCCTCAGCGAGGAGGCCCCTCCAGGTCGTCCCCGGGGAAAGGGTAGGAGATGGCGAAGCTGAGGCCCGAGGTAGTCAGTCTTGCACCTGGGCTGAGTGTGCTGAGCCCCAAAGAGGGGAGTGGGGCAGACTGGGACCTGGAAGCCCATTGGCCGCCCCAACCCGGTGCCCAGCCCAGTCCAGCCCTGCCCGTGCGGCGCCTGCTGCAGACAGATTGGCTTTATTCGTGGACACGCGGGGGGCGGTCGGGCCCGCCCGCCCAGGACACGCTCACACGAGGGTGGGGGACTCTCCATGCCACAATCACGACACACGAAGCCAGCGCTCACACCGGGCCGGCTGGGGGAGGGGGCATGGCACAGACTGGCTCCTGGTTTTGTTTTGTTTTTTTAAAAAAAAGGTTCTTGGGGTCGATGTGAGAGTGGGGTGGGGGGGCTCTGGGGCTGCCCCGGCGCCCCTTAAAGAGCCTCTGTCGCGGGGTGGAGGGGAGCCGTCGCTTTCTGATCTTAGTTTAAACACACATAGAACATGCTACATCCGCGCAGACACTGAAGGGGAGGGGGCAGGGAGGGGCAACATAGGTGGGGCGAGGCTCCCAGCCGTGGCCGAAGCCCCGGCTCTGTCCACCCCCCAGGCCTGGACGCGGGCGGGTAGGACAGACAGATAGACACTAACACAGGCTCCGAGGGGGGCGCCTCGGAGCGAAGGAAGATCTCATGTTTTGAGGGGAAAGGGTGGAAGGACAGCCCTGGCTCTGGGGGTGGGGGGGGTGGGGGAGAGGAGCAGGGGACAGGGAAGGGGTTGTGCTGCTGGTGAGGGGCCGTCCTGGGCCCTTACGCCTCTGGCTCATACTCCTGATACTCCTCCTGCATCAGGGGGATGGGGGTGGAGTGAAGAAGAGCAAAAGAGGAAGGGGTTGGAGACCAAGTGGCCAGGCCATTGCCCTGAGACCCTTCCCCCTCAAGGAGGAACTGTTCATGCCCCTCCCACGGGGCCGGGAGAAACCGGGCGGTTGGGGACAGCTGGGATGTTTCTGGGCAGGGGTGCCTGGGGCCCAGTACTAGGCTCCATCTGTCCTCCCTCCCTGCTGCCACCTCTGGGGTCTGGGTTCTGGAAAAGGGGGGCTTGAAGCTCCCTGGCCCAATTTTATCCTTTCTGGAACTCCCCACCCCACCCCCACTGGGGAGGGCAGCAATCCTCCAATGCCCAGAGCCCCACCCGGCCCTGCCACCCCTCACCTGGGGCGGTTCCTCATAACTCTCTCCTGGCTCCATCAGGGGCTCGATCAGCGGCTCCTCTGCAGCTTCCTGGGCCACTTCCTCTGGCTGAAGGCAGAGAAGAGACAGGTCCTGTGAGGCCAGCTAGGAATCCCCCCCCCATTCCTACCCTGGAAAGCTTTTGGCTGATTGAGGGAAGGCTAGGCTTTGTTGGCAGTGCAACCAGAATTTTTAATTCAGTGGTTGATTTGGAGTGCCTTGGAAGTGGAATGGAGGAGTGAAATCCCTCCAGTACCGCTTGAAGCAGGGATGGCAAGGGGGAGGGGGCAGCCACCTGCACTTCCATCATTTGGACGGGATGGGATGGGGAGAGACGGCACACTCAGTCACCCACTTCTCCCTCCCCCCATGTATCAGCTCCGCGGGGGAGGGGCATGTATGGGGACCCCTAGAGATAGCCCTGGAGGCTCCTCTGGACTGGAGGGAGATGGAGGCTCAGGGACAGGGCTGAGCAGGGGCTCTGAGCCATTCCCCTGCCACTTTCCACCCATCCCTCCCCCAGGGCCCCGTGTGGCCTGGTTTCTTCAGCTGTTGCTATTTTAAGATAAGCTGGAAGCAACAGCTCATGGTGTTGCTTGGATGTGTGAGCTAAGACTCTCCCCTCCCCACCGCATCTGCTGCCCAGACGGGTACAGGCCAGCAGGCACGCAAATAGGGGGCTGCCAGACATGTGGCCGGCCCCCTGTGGGTGAGCACATGTATGTGCACAAACACAGGACTGAGCTGGCCGCACACGTGGGCACAGCCAGTAACCTGGAGTCCATGCACCGTTGCACAAGGCCACGTGTGGGTTGGCACATGCCTGGACCCCTGGGAGAACCTGTAAACAGGGCACACTACCTCCCCCACTTCCACATGTAACCACTGTCCCTCCCTACTGGCCGGAGGTGAGAATCTTGGGACCCTGGAGGGCTGGAACCTCCACACTCTAATTGCTCTGCTCCAACCAGGCAGCTTCAACGCCTTCACATTACCTGTGTAGGTGGGCCCTGTGGGCACATGAGTTTACACACCTTGCCTGGTTCATTGCCCCCAGTTACGGATGGCTCCTCAGAAGCCCAGGAGGTGGGGGTGTTAGTTTTGCCCAAAGTCACTCAGCAATGACCAGAACCCAGGAAAGAAATATAATGTTAAGAATCCCAGCTCTACACATTAAGAACACCCAGCTAATTTGGGGTGATAGGAGTCAGGAAGCAATTAGCTGTGGAGGGGGAGGCAGGGCCAGATGAAGGTGAGGAGAGTCAGGTGCCTGGGTGCAAGTGTTAAGAAGGCACCCACTCTCAGGGCCATGCAAATGAGACCCTGGAATAAGTGCCCCCCTTAAATTCTGTGTCCCAGACACCTCCCTTCTCTCACCCTAGTCTTGATCCTGGGAGGGGGTCGGAGGGGGCGTAAGGGGGGAAGGGTTTTTTTTTGTTTTTTTTTTGTTTTTTGGCCATGCACCCATGGCATGCAGAAGCTCCTGGGCCAGGGATCGAACTTGTGCCACAGTAGCAGCCCAAACCAACAGCAGTGACAGTGCCAGATTTTTAACCCACTGCACCACCAGCGAACCAAAGGAGAATTCTAAGAGGCTGATGTTCTGTTTCTTGATCTGGGTGCCTATGACTTGGGGAGAGTTGCATTTGTGAAGATTTCTTTTCCTTCCTTCCTTTCCTTCTTTCCTTCTTTCTTCCTTCCCTCCCTCCCTGCCTGCCTGCTTGCTTGCTTGGCTTTTTAGGGCCGCAATTGAGGCATATGGAGGTTCCCAGGCTAGGGGTCAAATCAGAGCTACAGCAACACCACAGCCACAGTAATGCCAGATCTAACTGCGTCTTTGACCTACACCACAGCTCACAGCAACACTGGATCCTTAACCCACTTGAGCGAGGCAAGGATCGAACCCACAACCTCCTAGTCAGATTCATTTCCGCTGTGCCACGACGGGAACCCCTCTTCTCTTTTCTCTTTTCTTTTCTTTTCTTTTCCTTCCCTTTTCTTTCTTTCTTTCTTTCTTTCTTTCTTTCTTTCTTTCTTTCTTTCTTTCTTTCTTTCTTTCTTTCTTTCTTTCTTTCTTTCATTTTGCTTTTTAGGGCAGCACTTGTGGCATATGGAGGTTCCCAGGCTAGGGGTCGAATCAGAGCTGCAGCTGCTGGCCTGTGCCACAGCCACAGCAACTCGAGATCCGAGCTAAGTCTGTGACCTATACCACAGCTCATGGCAACACCGGATCCTTAATCCACTGGGCAAGGCCGGGGTTTGAATTCACATCCTCATACATACTAGCTGGATTCGTTTCTGCTATGCCACAATAGGAACTCCCCGTCTGTGGAAATTTCATGGGGCTGCATTGCTTTCTGCGTGAATGCTGTACTTCAAAGAGTTCCCTTAAAAACCATCCCAGCCTGGTCACTCACTGTTTGGCATCAGGTAAGTCACTTCACCTCTGAGCTCAGCTGCCTCGGATGGGAAATGGGAGGGTGTCTCTGTGAATATGAGGAGGCTTCCATGACAGCGTATGTAAGCAGCTGGAAGGTGGAGACAGAAACGTGTCCCCCTGCCCCAACTTGCACGGCTTCTCCGTGGGCCCAGGGGCCCCAGAGACCTGGCTTTGGTTTGTAAATCTATGATCTTGAGCTCCCTTGAGAGAGGAGGTTTGAGGTGTCAACCAGTGCTGGTAAGAGGAAGGCGGCTTGAGAGAAATCGTTCTGTGCAAAGGCCCCTCACCAAGAGCCTGGAAGCTGACAGCTCAGGCCCAGACCTGCCCCTTTGCACCCGGGCCCTCAGCACTGGGCTTGGCCTTGTGTCGATACCGGGCAACTCTGGTGACAAGGACCTGAGCTTATCCTCCCAACTACCTTCTCAGGGTGGGGAAGCAGGCAGGAATGGAGATCTTGGGCAAGTCACTTCACCTCTCTGAGCCTCAGTTCCTTCATCAGTAAAGTGGGCTAATTGTGATTCTTCTTTATAGGTTATGAAGGTTCAGTGAGTGACTCCCTGTACAGTGTCTAGAACAGCGCCTGCCCGCACAAGAGCTCAATGAACGGGGAGCGATCATTGGAAACATAAGGATAAGAAATGGGGAGTCATACAGCTGGGAAAATGCAGAGACAGGACTTGAACCAGAACTTGTGAGTCAGATCCTAGCCTTCGGACAGGGGAAAGAACCAACAGTTGTGCAAAATGTCTGGAGCTGAAGGTGCTATGAGTCTCTTCCCACAGCCTAACAGATACGCTTGTGCTGAATTCCCGCTCATCTAAACCCCACCTGCAGGAGGCCCCGCCCCTACGGTGGCAGAGTCTGCTTGTGCGTGGATGGCAGTGAGCTCAGAGCACCCCACGGGAGGTAAGTCAGTACAAACATAAGATGCACAAAGCAGACTGTCATGGCAGCACACGTCCTTGCACACCTGTGGTGATACGAACCCCTGGGGGGCCACACAGACAGCTCATATGATCATGGGCCCACTCTCGTACTGAGCACCCACTGTATGCTACCCAGGCTCTTTACATCAGTGGTTCTCAAAATGTGGTCCCTGAAGCATCCACATCACCTGGGTACCTGTTAGAAATGCAAATTCTCTGGCCCTGCCTTAGCTGAATCAGACATTCTAGGGGTGGGACCAACAGTCTGTATCTTAACCTGGCCTCCTGGTGATCTGAGACACACTGAAGTTGTTGAGAATCTGATCTATATTATCTCTCATCTACATGAGTTCTCTTCTCTTCCTCTCCCGTCTTAGAGGCAAAGACTCAGGCTCAGAGACATGATGGGACCTGTCCAGGGTCATACAGTCAGGAAGTAGTTGGGATTTAAATCCAGATCTGGGGGGTTCCAGAGCTCACAGCTCTCACCCCACAGCATGCCCTAATGAAAGCATCTGATTATCCCCATGTATGCATCCCCCAAACAGATGCTGGGGGAACAGACCCATGGGGGAACACGTCTACACAAAGGTGTGATACACAGTTCACCCCTCCCCATGGCCCCCTTCTACTCATGCCTGCCACAGGGCCTTTGCACATGCTGTTCCTGCTGCCTGAAATATACTTCCCACGTGGCTTGCCTCCTCCCTTGAGTGTCAGCTCTAGTGTCACCTCCTCAAAGAAGCCCTCCCAAGTAAAGTAGCCCCCTCACCTCCTGACTCTATCCCATCACCCTTGCTGTCTTTCCTTCACAGCACACACGCCTGTCTGAAATCATCTTGCTTATTGGTTAGTTTGTTACTGCATCTCCTCCCCCTACAGTGTCAGCTCCATGAATGCAGGAACCTATTCACTGGGGTAACCTCTGGAACAGTCCCTCTCTGGCATGAATATTGTTGACTGAAAAGACATAAGTGAACAATCAGTGACAAAGTGGTCCAGGTCACACTTACCAGCAGGATACATGTATCCAGCCCAATCTAGGTCACAGACACAGGGAGCAGCACGCCTGGACCCAGCTTCACGCAGACTCACTCTGAGCAGAGTCTAGGAGGATCCTGGGGGAGCAGGGAGCCTGGCGGCTGGTTATGGGTGTGCCTGGCATGTGTGTGTGTGTGTGTCTGTGTGTGTCTGTGTGCGTGCTCACCTTCAGATCAGTGGGGAACTCCTCCTTCTTCACCAGGCCTGTGGCTGCCGCAATGTTCCCAGCCCCAGAGAACACAGCTCCTCCCAGATGTGATGCCTGCTCCTTGGTTTTCTCAGCCACTGCATCAGGGAAAAGATTTGGGGGCTAGGATGAAGCAGGTGTAGATGTCCCCTTTCCTGTAGAGCCCCAGGGCCAGCCTTCCCAGGGAGCACACCCTCTAAGAAGCCTTGGGGGTGCCCTTGCCCATCCCCTCCCCCATTCTCTGAATCCCAGCCAGATCCCAGGCCAAGGGGATGGGACACAGCTGGGCAGGGCAGGGCTGGGCTGGTACCTGAGGCCACTCCTTGTACCACCCCCTCTCGGGTCTTGCTTCCTGCAGGGACAAAAAGAGCACACTTAAGGGTTTTGAGCTGAGGAAACAGGCTCCAGCAAGCACAGTGGTTACATAGGGGGCGGAGGGACCCAGGCAGCAGTGGGCATCCTGGCCCCATCACTGCCTCCTTAGGCCCCCACATCCCACCAGTGCCCCCCACCCCACTTACATCCTCAGTCTTTCCCACTGTCTGTCCCCCCCACTGATACAGTACCCACACCCTCAGGTGGCTGTTGCCTGAGTGCCCCATGAAAGCACTCTATTTGCCCCAGTTCATTTAATCCTCTGCCCAGGATGTGAGCAGATGGGGTAGGTGTGGGGGTGGAGCTGGGGGCGGGGCAAAAAGGCTCTGTATTTGGAAAGGTGCCCCTGGTGCTCCTGATGCATAACTGCCCACACCCTACCCAAGGACACACACATCTCATCCCTCCCCCCACCCTCCACGCTCCAATTCTTCTAAAGGCTCTCTTCTAACCAGGGTGCAATCTGTCCTTCTGGCCGAAGTGGGGAGTGTCTTAGATTCAGGATGATCTAAGGACAGACACCCACAGCATTGGCTGGGCTTCCCAGGAGGGTAGCAACTGGGAAAGGCAAGGGAGCCTGTCCTCAGGTGGGCAGTGGTGAGTCTCCCATCCTGAGGATTTGGCAACCTAGACAACATTGGGTGGAGCCAGAAATGGGTGTCTGGGCCAGCTGAGGCCGGTGGGAGGAGGAGAGGTGGGCACAGGAGGACAGAATTCTCAAGGGTAAAGCCCACCAGCCCCGGAGACTGGGTCCCCCTGCCCCCCCCGCCCCCCCATACATGCACACATCCATTTGTTCCCCCCACAAATGCTTGTTGGTACCTGCTCTGTGTCAGGCCCCAGGCCAAGGGATCACTGTCAGATGGGGGAGAGAGAAGAGCAGAGATGGTGCCCTGGACCTCAAGCAGTGGGGAGAGGACATCCAGCCTCAATGGGAGGGGTACATGGTTGGGGAGGGGACATTGCCTGGACCTTGACGAATGGGGGGCAGGAGGATACACAGAAAGGAGGCTGCGGAGGGTATTCTGGGCACAGGCGAGGCAGAAGGATGAGGTTTCAGGGCCATCAGGGAGCCCATCGATGGTGGTCTCTGTGCTCGGAGTGAAGGAAACTGAATCAGGACCTTGGGAGGTGTTGAATGTTGCTGCAGGGAGCTGAGGCTTTGATGAGGGGAAACTGGGGGCTATCAGGATTTCCAGGTCAGAGGGAGGAGCTGGAGGTGCCAATCTAAGAGGAAGAGGAGGGGCTGAGAGACCAGGGGTCTTCCGGTGTGAAAGGGCTGAAGGAGGAGGCAGGTGGGAGGCCAGAGTTGGGGTCCAGCAGGTGTGGGCTCAAGTCCTCATCCAGTCTCCATCACCTCTGCCCTAGTTCCAGCCACTCTTATCTGGTGGCTTTGCTACCTTACAGCAGGTCCCCCTGCAATCTATTCTGTCCCCAGAGGCCAGAGGGACCTTTCCATACTGAAATCAGATTGTGCCAGTCCCTGGCTTGCAGTCTGTCTTGGCAATGCTGATAATGCTTTGCCCTGGCCTGCAAGGGCCCCTCATGAACTGGCTCTTGCTCACCTTTCTGACCTCATCTTCTATCACTGCCTTCTGCCCTCTGCTCTCTAACCCAGTGTCCTTCAGCCCATTCTAGGGCCTTTGCACAGGGCTTTTCCAACTCGTCCCCCTACCCACCCTCCTGACTAGTCAGGCTCAGCTCAAATGCTACCCTCTGATTACCTGACCAAAGTGGTCCCCCACCCTGGCCACCCGGTGTCCCACCCCACCACTGGAATGCTTGACATCACTATCAGGAGAGCTGGCACTACCAGCACACAGTAGGTGGTCAATCAGTATTTTTCAGATGACCGCAATCCCAAATCTGCCATAATCATGGGCAAGTTATCCAGCTCTCTAGAGCCTGTATGGGGGATAATTCTACCCACTGCACAAAAGTAAACCCCGAACCAGCACTGAAATTCAGAAATATCAGTTTCTTGCCTCTGTTGATGCAAATGACCCTCCTTCCCCACTTAGGGTGAGATGTTTTAACCCCTTGGCCCTTCTGCTGACAGCTGGCAGCTGCAAGGACGCTGGACCCAGAGGAGAGAGGCCCGTGGAGGGATTGCAAGGAGGCAGGGAGACCCAGAGAGCGATTCAGAGGGGGAAGTACCTGGAAGGAGGGCTAGGAGGGAGCCCCAGTTGCAGAGGAGGGAGGGTGGCAAGGGGAAAGGTGGGACTTTGGAATCTATAAAGCTCAACTCAAACTCCAGTTTCAGGTTTGATCAGCTGTGACCTTGAGCAAGAGGGTTAAACCTCAGGGAACCCCAGTCTCCCTGGTCTGGAGATGAGCAGGGAGCATTAAATGAGGTACTGAAGGTTATGGATGTTTTTCTCACGGGACCTGGCAGAGAGTAAGGGCTCAACACCAGGTAACTATTAATAATGGGAAGAGTAAGAAAAAGAAGGCCCTCTGCTTTGACCCCAGCATTGGTCCCTGGCCTTTCAGCTGAACTCCACCCTCACCAACCCTTCCTGCACCCCCAGATCTCTTCACTGACCCAGGCTTCTGTCCCTGGCTATGTCCTCAGTGACCCCTGTGCACCCTGCCCCATCTGCTGACTCATATTCCCCTGCCCGGACCCGGACTCCTGCCCTCTAAGGATGCTGGCTCCGCTCTCTCCTGGGAGGCACCCAAACCCCCCAAGACCTTGAAGCCCTGCCCCTTGCCCACCAACGTAGAGGACACCCTCCTTGGTCTTCTCCGCGGCCTCGGTGACCCCCTGCTTGGTTTTCTCCGCAGCGGCCACGACGCCCTCCTTGGCCATGGACAGGCCCTTCATGAACACGTCCATCCTGGCGGCCTGGGGAGGGCGAACACATGGGCACCGGTGCGCTGGCCCCGCATCTTCACCCCAGCCCTTCCGGAGGGACGCAGGTGTCCCCTCCTCTCCCTCCTGAGACCCGGGCGCCTTCCGGGCCGGAGTCCCCTCCCGCCTTCCCCCTCCCGGGTGCGAGGCCACAGGACCGCGGCGAGTCCTAGCGTCCTTGAAACCGGGGATGCAGGAGGGGCCACCGCCTCGGTTATCCGGGGCCCTGCAACCTGCAGCCCCGCGGAACCGGAGTGCTGGGCTTGGCGCGAAGCCTCAGGTCCTGCCTGTACACACACGACAGAGTCACACGGCCGTGCACACAAACATACTCCATGAACACGCTCACGTGCACCCACAGGACACGCAGACGTTCAAACGCGCACGGACTCTCTGATACACACGGACACACGGGCTCGGACACACGTCCTCACTGCCACCCAGGCAGTTGCGGACACCGGGCAACAGACAGACATACCCCGGGGCGCAGAGTGACACGCACCCACTGGGGCGCTCTCTCTGTTCTCCATCCCCTTCCCCATCCCACTCAATCCCTTCTCCATTCCCAACCCCTTCCTCAGCCTGGGCGCCCGGAGCGCGGCCGCCTCACCTGGATGCGGGGCCCCGGCTGGGGATGGAGCGGCGGCTGCGGCTGCTGTTGCGACAGGCGGGAGCAGGGGTTCGGCTAGGCCGGGCTGGGGTGAGCTCGGGCCGTTGAGGAATCCGGCCGTGTCCTGGCGCTCAGGTTAGTTTGCAGCAGGCGGGGCGCAAGCCCTGAGCCGGGGCGCTGTAGTGCCCGGGCCTTGGGTGCGTCGCCAGCCACCGCTCGCACCTAGTGCCTTGCTCACACGCGCGCTTGGGCTCTGGCTCGGGCGCTGCGGCAGCTCTGAGCTCAGCGCCCCCCCTGGCGGCCGCGCCACCCCCAAGCCTGACTGACAGGGGGCGGGGAGGGTGACATCTCCGCGGAGCCCTCTAGCCTCAAGGGGCGGGCCCGGGACGCGCCGCTGGGGACCCTGGAGCGTCAGGCTTACATCCTGTCCCCAGATCCTAGTCTGGTGGGGGTGACAGTGTGGTGTGGTAAGAGTGCGGAAGAAATACTGCAGTTGGTTTTAGGGTTCAGATGGGTTTGGATCTCAGCTATGCTTTTTATTAGCTATAGGACCTTGGGTTACTCAACTCTCCTTTCTGAATGTCAGTTTCTTCTTTGGTAAAATATGGACAGTTCATTTAACGAACTTTTATTGTGCACTTAGACAGGTGCCAGGCAGGTTGGAAGCTGGAGACAGTGGAAAAGGAAAACAAGGTCCCTCTCTCTCAGGGCTTTTACAGTGGTGAGTTTGTGTCTGTGCCCAGATGAGACACAGGGCAGAAAATAAATGTGTCAACGCTTAAACCAAGCAAGGTTATTTCAGCTTGTGAGAAGTGTCATGAAGATGAGAAAATGGAGATGTACCAGTGTTATATCTGCTCAAGGAAGGCCTCTGGGAGGAGGCCAATGGGAGCAGACACCCCAGAGGGGCGCCAAGGCCAGGATGCTTGTGGGCAAGGTCCATAGAGAGGGAACTGCAAGTGCAAAGGCCCTGAGGCAGGACTGGCTTGGGAACAGATAAAAGGCAGTGCAGCTGAAGAGTTCGGAGGGAGAGAGAAGGAGGTGGACAAGACCCTTTTTGTGTGTGGCTATGGTCTGGATTGTCCAAATGGCCATAGAACGCCAGGCACACAGAGGCTCTTAGTTGATATATGACAGAATGATGCCCAAGAAGCTGTGGGGTCCCAGAGGAAGTGGATTCTGACAGCTTAGTGGAGTCAGGGAAGTCCGTACAGAAGAGGAAACATCTGAGCTGGGCCTTGTAGGATTTCATCTGGCAGACAACGGAGGGAGGGAATTTTGGGTTATGACATAGCATGGGCAAAGGCACTGTGGCTGGAAATGCAGGGTGTGTAAGTGACAGATGATGAGGTGAGGAGGTAGCTAGGAACCTAGGCAGAGCCTTGGGGGGTGGGGGGAGGAAACTTTTCACATGTCGCTGGTAGAGCTACAAACTGGCACATACTCTTTGGAAGGCAATTTGGCAATGTTTTCCAAGGACATAAGTACATGCTCTTTTTGAGCCAGCACTTTCCCTTCCAGGAATTTCATCCCTTGGATCTCCACTCACACAAGCACGAAAAGACATTTGTGCAAGGATGTTCACTGCAGCATGACTTATGGTAGCAAAAAACTGAAACTAGGAGTTCCCATTGTGGCTCAGTGGATTAAGAACCTGACTAGTATCCATGACGATGCAGGTTTGATCCCTGGCCTCGCTCAGTGGGTTAAGGATCAGGCGTTGCCACAAGCTGGAGCTGTAGGTTGCAGATGCGGCTCAGATCTGGTGTTGCTGTGGCTGTGATGTCTGTGGGCAGCTGCAGCTCCAATTGGACCCTTAGCTTGGGAAATTCTATATGCTGAGGGTGTGGCCCTAAAAAGAAAAAAATTACTGATGATAATCTAAATGTCTGTCTGTAGAGGACTGGCTGGTTAATTGTGGTTCATCCACCAGTG
Organism: Phacochoerus africanus; assembly: GCF_016906955.1. Taxonomy (NCBI): domain Eukaryota; kingdom Metazoa; phylum Chordata; class Mammalia; order Artiodactyla; family Suidae; genus Phacochoerus; species Phacochoerus africanus. The sequence continues at coordinate 81,392,768 of NC_062547.1, read as the reverse complement.
TGATGCCGTGCTGCCATGAGAAAAGATGAGTTAGACCCACGTATACTGATATGGGAGCATGGCAAGACACAGTGTGTTGTGAAAGAAGCAAGATGTCAAATGGTAATGTGCGGAGCCAGTCAATTTTGATACAAGGAAAATACATACACACACAATTATATACGGAAGCTCGTATACAAATGTTTACATCTAGATATACAAAAACCCATTTGCAAGGACTTCCCCTCAAAGCTGTTAACAGTGGTTGCCCCTGGCAAATGGGACTGAGAAAATCCAAGGAGAGAAGCTTGTACATTTCATCGCTTTCCTTCTCAGTGCTGTTTGATTACCTCGTATGGTATTGTACTTGTATCATGTTAAAAGCTAGCATGGGGACAGCTGTCATTATTGTTGAACTCTCAGCATTGAAACTATCTCCTTCCTTTTTTTTTTTTTCCTTTCTTTTTTTTTTTTTTTTTTAGCACCACACTTGCAGCACATGGAGGCTCCCAGGCTAGGGGTCTAATCGGAACTATAGCTGCCAGCCTACACCACAGCCACAGCAACATCAGATCTGAGCTGCATCTGCGACCTACACCACAGCTCACAGCAACACTGGATTCTTAACCCACTGAGAGAGGCCAGGGATCAAACCTGCAACCTCATGGTTCCTAGTCCAATTCGTTTCCACTGCGCCATGATGGGAACTCCAATACTTCCTCCTTCCTTATGAGGCATAGCCCATCTCCCCTGCCAGGAGCTGACAATGCTTTTCCCAGCTTTCCTTATAGCCAAGATGTGTGACTTCACCCCCAGACATCTCAGCCCCAGACTTGAAACCAGAACCTAGTGCCAGGAAGAAGCAGGGAAGGAGGGGCTTCTGGGAGCATCTGGCACCTACAGAGCAAGTTGTACCGTCTGTGTTGAGCCATGGTATCCAGGGAGTCTTCCTGGGCCCATTTGATAATGTGATTTGGGGCATCATTCCAGGCTGTGTGATCTCCAAGGGGACTCTGGCCTTCCAGGAGAGTTTCTGAGCTGCTCACTATTGGCTAGTAAACTCCTTATCTGTTTAAATTAACCCAAAGTGATTTTTGTGACTCTCAGCTAAGATTTCTCCCAATGTTATATGAAGAAAGACTGAGCAGTAGGAAGGAGAGCAGTAGGAAGGAGAGAGGAGGAAGAGAGAAAGAAGACCATACAAAGGGCATCTGTACCTTCTATTGTAGGAATTGGGAAGTCACTGAGGGATTTTAAGCACAAGAGGGACCTGAAGGTGAATTGCATTTTATGGGGCCAAATGGAGGTGAGTTGGAGGGGAGAGAAGCAGCAAAAGCAGCAAGAAGGCTGGGGCAGAATCCACAGGAGGAATGATGAAGCCAGAACTAGGGAAGCCTTGGAACAGGCTTGGAGCATCGTTTAGGAGGTAACTTATCAGATGTTGGAAAGAGGGAGCAGGACAAGTCCAGGAAGATTCCCAGGTTTCTGGCTTGGACAATGGGGTGAGTGATCCTGACACAAAAGGAAATAGGCATTGAGGGGACAGGGCAGCTCTGGGGGTGATGGTGAACTTGCTTGGAGCTCAATGAATGTGCAGTGTCTGACTGACAAGCTGGATGTGGGGTCCAGGAGAGAGTTGGGTATCTGACTTGGATGGAACTCAGGGAGTCACTCCAGGCTGGCTGTGGGCACAGATTTGGGCCATGGTGTACTGGGAAATCTTTAACACCTGGCTTTCCAAGCAGGGAAGCACCTTATTTGTAGCATTTGCCCATACCTGTGGTGTAAATTCTCTCACTGTGTTGGATTGCAAGCTGTCGCCGCAATGTCTCTGAGCAGAGAATTGGAGAGAGACACGTGGAGCACTCCAGCATTTTCAACATACAGATAAATCATCTTAAGAGCCTAGAGAGTAGTAAAAATCATTAGGAAGTTATGTTTTGAGTATTTATTATCTTTGTTTTAAACATAATTTACATAACCATAAATTTACACCATTTAACTTTTAATAATGGCTGTAACACCTGGATCACAAAATGTCTAAAACTTTAATAATTATTCTCAAGAACTGGTCTAAACCAGCCCAGTACACCAATGGATTTGGAGTCATGTGCATAGAGGTGGTGGCTGGAACCATGGGGATGCTGCAATCGCCCAGAGGGACAAGGAGGGTGAAAAGAAGAGAGGGTCCAGGACAGAATCCTGATTCACTGCAACCTTCCTGAGTGGTCAAGGGCCAAGGAGCAGGGGAAAGACTGAGGAGAAGCCCAGAGAGGAGGAGAAGCTGGAGAGAGCAGTGGCCAGGAAACTAAGGGGATTTATCACCATTCCTGCCATCCAGGCCTCAGGGCGAGGAGGAAGATGGGCAGGCAGGGTGGGGAGCTAAGAACAAAGAGGGGGTGGGTGATTCTGATTGAACACCTACTGTGTGGCAGGCACTATGTCCATGGTAACATTCAGCCCTAAAAGCAGTCCTTTAAAGCAAGTATTTTCAGTCCCACTTTACAGATGAGAAAAGGGTCACCCAGAGAGGAGAAGTCATGTAACAGGTCACTGGCACCTATTCTTTTCAAGTGGCTTTTCCTGAGTGCCTACTGTGTGCCAGGTACTGTTCTAGGCACTGGAGATTCAGCAGAAACATGGCTCAGGGAGTCCTTGCTCTCCTAAAACTTACCATTCTAGAAGGAAGCCACAGACAGTTACTTAACAAATGAACTAATGGGTCTCCGCTCTCCTAAGATCAAGATTTGCCATCCTTCCCGTCTTGGGTATCAGCCGTGGTAGTTTTTCTTCTCTTCCTCCAGTACCGCATGGTCCCTTGGCCCCAGAGCCTTTGCACATGCAATTCCCATTCCCAGAGACACCACCTCCACCCACCGAGTTAATGCTCACTCAAATGTCTCCTCTTCCGTGAGCTGCTTCTGAGTCGGTGGGTGGTTCTGGAAATGGGGTCTCTGGCCAGCACCATCAGGGAACTCGTTAGAAATGCCAATTCTCAGGCCCAAGTCTGATGCTAAGACATCAGAAGTTTGGAGGCAGAGCCCAGCTGTCTGTGTTTAACAAGCAGGTGATCCTGATCCATGTACTTGAGAACTGCTGCTCTAAGGCCTTGGTTCAGGTCACTGACTTCAACTTCCCCACTCTGCCAATTCCTTTCTTTTCAGAGGCCTGCATTTGTGATGACACAGATCTTGGTGAGACAATCTGATGTCTGGCTCCCCTGATGGACCAGACCACAGGGGCCACTCATCTGCTTCTGGCACACCCTGGAGCTTAGGGATTCGGGTTGAACAGATATTAACTGTCAGCCTCTGGGTGGTCATGGGCTCCCCTGGGTGTAGGGGAGGGGAAGGGATCCCTTACAGGGCTGGGATCCTAAAAGTGGCCAAGGGGAGGGTGAGAAACATTAAGAAGCTTAGGGAGGTTTCAGCCCCTGCAGAAAAGGGTGCCATGCAGAAGGCGGGGAAAGGGTATCCAGAGCTCAGAACTTTTCCTCCCTCCTCCACCTCCCCACTCCCTCCCCCACCCTGGGGAAGCCCTCAGCTGACTGCTATTAACCGCTGAGCCAGGCCTTGTTCTGGGGGCTTGATATGTTTTCTATTATTTAATACAGTAAGCTTCTGAGTTGGAGATGGTTAATGTTCCCATATTCCAGACAGGGAAATTGTGACCCAGCGAAGTTCAAGTACTTAGTCGAGGTCAGGGCAGGGAAGACGTGAACCCAGGCTGTGTGACTGCTCACTGCCCTTGGCTATCAATGCCCAGGAGGTAGGAAGCGAGTGTGCAATGGTCCGGTGTGTGCAACCTCATTTGTGCTTCCAAAAGGCAGCCTCAGCTGCAGCAGATTGTGAGGTGGAGGCCTCAGTGTTGCCAGGACTTTAAAATTTCAAGAGCAACCAAATATGTGGATTTTTAATATACGATCTCCCTGGTTTTATTTTCTTTTATTTTATTATTTTATTTTTTCGTAGGGCTGCCTAGGGGTTGAATCAGAGCTGCAATTGCTGACCGGATCCTTAACCCAGTGAAAGAGGCCAGGGATCAAACCCACATCCTCATGGATACTAGTCAGGTTCTTAATCTGGTGGGCCACAATGGGAACTCTCAATCTCCTTGTTTTTAAGTGATTACATTAAAAACCCTTAGATGCTGCCATAGACCAGATACAGGTGTGTGTCAGATGACACTCGTGGCAAAATCAAGGAGGTGAACAACAGCAGGGCCAAAAAGGAGACATCACGATGTGTGTGTGAGGTCCCTGACTGGCTATGGCACCCGCTCCATCAGAGTCACTGCTTCTACCATCTCTGGGACAGTCCATTTTAAATTCAAAGTCCAGGAGATCTTGTCATGGCTCAGTGGTTAATGAATCCGACTAGGAACCATGAGGTTGTGGGTTTGATCCCCAGCCTCGCTCAGTGGGTTAAGGATCTGGTGTTGCCATGAGCTATGGTGTAGGTCGGAGATGGGGCTCAGATCCTGCGTTGCAGTGGCTATGGTGCAGGCTGGTGGCTACAGCTCTGATTAGACCCCTACCCTGGGAACCTCCATATGCCATGGGTGTGGCCCTAGAAAAGAGCAAAGAAAAAAGAGAGAGAAAGTTAAAAATAAATAAATTCAAAGTCCCCTCATGGTGGGATGTGGTTTCACTAAAAGCAGAAAAAGCAGACTCCCTAATATCGACCCTTCCCTTTGTGTCTCAGCTCCCCTATGGCCAACACCTTGTGGGTAGGGAGCAAGGTCTGCCTGACCATAGCTGTGCCTGCAGCATACATGCAGAAGGTGCTCACTAAATGCTTGCTAATAGAAGTAACAGTGTAAGCCCTTTCCCCTCTGAACTCCTCCCATGTTGGCTCCTCCCAGTGCCCTGCCCAGGTGATGGGGGGGCGGGTGATGGGGGTTAAAGGCCGGCAGCTGGGGGTCCTGTCGGATGCAGCATGGCTACCGCAGGCCCTGTAAGTCCACCTGCCTGCCTCCTTGGGCAGCGAGGGCTGGGGCCCACCGCCCAGCCTGACTCTTTTCTTTGGTCAGGTCAGAGACGCTGAGGGTGACGTCCGAAAGGGGCAGAACGAAAAGGAGGAGAAAGAGAAAGAGGACAAGGAGGTGGCAGCAGGGGCCTGGGGGGGTGAGGAGGCTCCGTGCTCTCCCAGGGCTCTGCTGTCCCTGAGGAGGAAGGCCTGGAACCCGGGCCCCACGAAGAGCAAGCTGGAGTTGCACCCACTTCTGAACAGGTAGGCAGGCCCTGCTCTTGGCCTTGGCCACAGTTCCTCATCTGGGAAAGGCCAGAGCGGGCCTAAGACTTGGGCCCAGGTGGCCCTTCCAGCCTTAATTCAGTTGAAATTCTTGGTTAAAAGCCCTAACTCCTCCCTGGCTCTTCAGGATAACTCTAGTTGCCTTGGGTGGTGGGAGTGGGGAGTGGGGAGGGGGAGGGGGGGTCTGTGCCCCATCTTCCTTGAAGGGGCAGGACTTCTCTGCCACCCTAGCTGCTGCTGGGGGTCGGGGGGGGGCAGGCAGGGGTGGGCCCTGCTTCCTCCTGCCCATGTCTCCCCACTCCAGGTGGGCTTTGTGGTTCTTCAAGAATGACCACAGCCGGGCCTGGCAGGACAACCTGCAGCTGGTCACCAAGTTTGACACCGTGGAGGACTTCTGGGCGTGAGTGTCCCTTGATGAGGAGGCCAGGGTCAGGGGGCCTTGGGGGGGGAATCCTTCTCAGACCCTATCGCTCCAGGAAGTTGCTTCCTACACAAATTCCCCAGCCCTTCCTGGAAACTTGCAGCATCTGCTGAGGGCTGGGGCTTGGCAGGTTCTGCCCGGAGTGGGTAGGGGTGGGGTGGGGGTTGGGCACAGCCCTGCAAAGTCTTCTTGGGGCTCAGGGAGAGAGCCTGCGAGGTAGGAGAAGCAAGGACTTGGCCCTGAATCCACGGCTTCATGCTTTGTGACCCTGGGCAAGCTCCTTCCCCTCTCTGAGCTCGTCTCAGCCACAAAGCTTGTGTCTGTGATGATCCAGTGAGGGGGTCTAAAAGGGGCTCCATAAATCCCAGGGATGGGTGAGAAGGTGGGATTTGAGGGTCTAGGTAAGTGGGGATGGAATTCCTGGCAGGGGCTACCAGTACACGCAAAGGGCTTGGAGGCTGGAAGGTGAATAGAAAGCAGTGGGGTCTGAGGACAGTTGGAACCAGGCCATAAAAACCCTGGACTTTCAGCCTGGGCTGGGGGCCTCTCTCCAGGATGTACAGTAACATTCAGCTGGCCAGTAAGCTCTCTTGCGGCTGCGACTACGCCCTGTTCAAGGTAAGCTCTGCTTCCCTTCCCCTCCGGCCCAGGGGAGCTGATTCTTCCCAGGGGTTTGGGGATGGGGCACAGCCTCTCTCAGAGACAAGGATGGCTGCACAGAAGCTTGGGCAGAGCATCAGACCTCAGCTGCACCTCGAAGGACAGGGGAGAGGGAGGAGGGGGCCTACATTTCTGGCCTGGCTCCTTAACTAGAGACACAAGCATCAGAATGGCCCGAGGAGGAGTTACCGTCTGGTGCAGTGGTTAACAAATCCGACTAGGAACCATGAGGTTGCAGGTTTGATCCCTGCCCTTGCTCGGTGGGTTAAAGCATCTGGCGTTGCCGTGAGCTGTGATGTAGGTTGCAGACACAGCTCGGATCCCGTGTTGCTGTGGCTCTGGTGTAGGCCAGTGGCTACAGCTCCAAATTAGACCCCTAGCCTGGAAACCTCCATATGCTGTGGGAGCGGCCCAATAAATGGCAAAAAGGCACACACACACACCCACACACACACAAAAGAATGGCCCGAGGACACTCATCAGTGTCCAGGTCCCTCCCCGGAGGTGCTGTGCTGTGGAGCCCTAATATCAGTGTTTAAAGATTTCCCTCTGTGACTTGTGCTCTGCTGAACCGGGGAAGGCTTCCCTTGGCCACGCTGGGGTGGCCTCAGATGCTTCCTTAAGAAACCTCCTATCTGAACTCTCATCTCAAGGAACTTGGTTCAGTCAAGGAGACAAACACACCTGTGAGAGGATCCATGAGGCAACAGATATTGAGGCTCGGGGGCCCATGGGAGCTCACAGGGGAGTCTGGGGGGCTGAATGGCTGGTGGTGGAACCTGCTAGAACAGAAGGGATAGAGGCAGAGACAACTTGGCACAAGGAGGCCTGTTGAGGGGCCCAAGCAGGACCCTCGGAGGCGGCCGGGCTCTCGCTTCCTTTTGAATGAAGGAAGGTGGTTGATTTGCCATCTGGCCTCCCAGGACGGCATTGAGCCCATGTGGGAAGACAGCAGGAATAAGCGGGGTGGCCGCTGGCTGGTCAGCCTCGCCAAGCAGCAGCGCCACAGCGAGCTGGACCACCTGTGGCTGGAGACAGTGAGTGGGGGAGGGGGCTGGGGCGGAGGGTGGCGGGGGTGGTGGGGGTGGCCATGGTCTCAGGGATGGCGGGGGCAGGCTCTGTGGCCCCCGGAGTTCTCATCCTCCTCCTTTTGTGGCCCCAGCTACTGTGTCTGATCGGGGAGAGCTTTGAGGAGCACAGCCAGGACGTTTGTGGGGCTGTCATCAACATCCGAACCAAGAGGGACAAAATTGCCGTGTGGACGAGGGAGGCAGAGAACCAGGAGGGCGTGCTGCACATTGGGTGAGGGGCACCTCTGGCACAGGCTGGGGGCTGGGTCTCTTCAAGGGGAGAAGGTAGAACCGAGGGAGGGGCATGACTTGGCCTGCAGGAGAGACTTCTGGAACTCTCCAGGCTGTCTCCCCCTTCCTTCTTCCCCGCTTTTATAAAGGGTGTGGAATCTGGATTTCAAACTGTTACTGAACAGACCTCTTCTGTCTCGCATTAGTCACATTTTGGGTTTCCACGTGGGTAAGACACACACAACAGGCGTGATTGTGGCTGGAACTAGAGGAGGGACATCGGGCCAAGGACCAGGGTCCCAGGTTATTTCCAGGACCCATTAATGACTGCCTGTCTTATCTCCTCTTCCACTTGCCTCTCAGGCGTGTCTACAAAGAGCGCCTGGGCCTCTCCACAAAGACCGTCATTGGGTACCAGGCTCACGCAGACACGGCCACCAAGAGTAACTCCCTAGCCAAGAACAAATTTGTGGTGTGAGGGGACCCTGGCACCACTGCCCATTTGGCTGCCCCTGAGCTTTCCACTGCTGTGTGTGTGTGTGTGGGGGGGTGGTGCTGGGCTGAGGGCAGACGGCATGGTTTTCACCTATCTTGGAGTGTATATGAACACTCTTTAATGTGAGTTGGGGCCCAGGCCTAGGGGCAGCTCGGGTGGGTAGGGGCAACCTGAGGGCCAGGGCAGCGCAAAGGTGGCCTTGTTTCAACCCTGGGGGTGGGTTGGGTAAACTGGGGTGAAGTGAGTCACGGGGGGCGGGGGGGTTCATCTGCAGGTGGAAAGATAACAGGAGCAAATCCTAGGATCCAGGGCTTCCTTGGTGCCCCTACCTGGGGGAAGCAGGCCCGGTGGCCTGAGGGCCAGACTCTTCCATTTTGGGGGATGGAGCTCACTGACACCCTGAGAGCTAGTGCTCAGGGGACGGGAGTCTCTTGAGTGGTCATTCTGCTTTTTCAAAACTTTCATGGTTGCTTCCATGAGATTTGCAGCCTTGGAGCCCACCCTGTGTCCCACACCTTCCAGCAGCCAGCTGAGTATGGGTTCCTAGTTTATGGGGGGTGGGGGTGGATGAAGGCCTGACCCAGGAGAGGAGGCCGTGGTGGTCAGGCCTTCTACTAGACATGGATTAACTGAAAGGTGATGGAGCTTAAGCCCCTTTCTGTACCTGTTCTAAATAAATACTTTTAAACAAAATAAATTATTTTGAGGGCTCTGAAATTAAGATTTCCCCAAACCTTGATCTGTTCCAGTCCTGCCTTGAGAGGGCTCCTGTGAGAAACTTGGGTACCAAGCAGCCTGAGTAGGGCCTAAGCTGGTACAGAGGAGAGGGGTTAGACGCGGAATGGGGGTGGGTGTCAACCACCAAAGGGGTTTGACCCAGGAGATGCAGTGTATGCCCTTGGCAAAACCGAAGCAGCGGGGAGCAACAGGTGTAGTCTTCACAGGACCCAGGTGTCATCCCTTCTGAGTTTGAACCAGAAGAAGTACTGAATTTCGTCGAATGAGAAGCGCTTGTGATTCGACTCCACTGTAATAAAACATCCTGCATGTGTGCTAAAAACACCGTCAACATAGCCATCCTTAACCATCCTCCACTCGCTCAGGAGAGCAGTGGTTACTCCTCTCCAGGGTTGGGCATTGACAGCAAAGCCGGGGATTGGGGTGGCCCTGGTACCGAACTCTGCGATATGGGAGGAACTGAGGCTCTTTCCAGCTTGCGGCTTGCGGCGCCCTCAGCAGGTGTCTCAGGTGGGTCTGAAGCGGGAGTCCGCAGCAGCGGCCGGCCAAAGGGGCGGAGTCGGGCCTAGAGGCGGAGCTCCGAGGGGTCTGAGTCGTGGGGGAGGGTCTGGGCCTGGGGTGGTGCCTTACAGGAGCGGGCCTGGAGAGAGGTCCAGGGGCGGGGCTCCAAGGGGGGGGGTGGCAGAGTAGGGCTGGGGGTGGAGGCGGAGGCAGGGCTCTGGGGGGAACCTAGTGAGGGGCGGTCCGGGTGCCGGGGGCGGTCCCTGAGGGGCGGTCCCTGCTGGGAGGGCGGGGCCCGACCGGCGCTCTGTGCGGCAGAGGCCATGAAGCCGCAGCCGCCGGGCTAGGCCCCGGGCGGCTCTAGCCCAGGGCGGCCCGCGGAGGGCTGGGCCTAGCCCCCGGCTCCGGTTCCCGGGCCGGCGGGCGGCCTCTCACCATGCCCGGCAAGCACCAGCACTTCCAGGAACCCGAGGTCGGCTGCTGCGGGAAATACTTCCTGTTTGGCTTCAACATCGTCTTCTGGGTGAGCGCTGGGTGGGTTCTGGGCCCTGTGCTGGGGATGCCAGGAGAAGGGGGCTCAGGCCCTTGCTAGGGGGAGACCGCGCTCTGACACAAGGGCTTGGGACCGACTCCCCACTCTTTCCCCCCACTCCCACCTCCACACCCACCCCCGGGACCACCCGAAGGAACTGCGTTGAGGCCTGGATTGCAGGGGGCGGGTCTCAGCCACTGCGGTACTGGGCGGGGAGGGGTAGTCTTCCGGGGTCTTCCTAAGACCTGACAGAGACAGGGTCCTTGAGGACCCCCACAGCCACGCTTGGTGCAGGTGGCCTCCTATCCCTACCAGCCCCCTTGCTACTCTGGGATGTGGGGGGTGCACGGGGCCCCACCCCTGGTTTTGCTCATAGGGAGGAGAGCCTCCATGGTTGGATCCACTCCCCTGCCCCTTTACCTCTCCAGCACCTGTGCCTGCTGCTTCGCCTTAAGCTCCTACAAAGAGGGCTAGGTCAAAACCTCCTCCCGTCCCCCAACTAAGAGGCTTGTGGTCAGGGAGGGCCAATCGCCCTAGTTCTCAGCCAGGACCAGTGGGATATCCCCTGATGAGAAGCCAAGAGAGCCAGCCCTGGGGAACAGATTTCAACATTCCACTGCTGACCAAACCTAGGCTTGGGAGCCAGGCTGCCCCTGTCTGGAGAAGGGAGCTGCTGGTGCCCCTCCCAGGGTGGCATCTGTGCCCCTGGGCCCTGCCAAGTCATCTTTCCCTTTTCCCTCCCCCATCCCATCTCTCCAAGGCTACTTGCTGCCTCTGCAGTCTCTGCTTCTGTTGCCTTGGGTCAGAATGCCAGGCCCATTCATTTTAGTTCAGCAGGACTCAGTGGCACTACCCTCTACCCACATGCCACTCATGAAGTGTGGTTGTCCCTTGGCCTCAGCAGTGCCTAGATCTCGAGGGTGTGGGCCACGTGCAAAGAGCACTGGAGGGGGCAGTCTGGGACTCTGGGTGCAGCAGGCCTAGCTGTGACACTGTGGGCAAGTTACTTCTCTCTGGGCCCCAGCTTCCCGGCCAGCGGGTGGGTGAAAAATGAAGTCTTTCCCTCAGGACTATCAAGCAGATTAAGTGAATTATAACTTACTGTATTCTTGCAGCTACTTTATTATGATATACATTTTACAGGCAAGGGAACAGGCACAGAGAGGTTAAGTCACTTAACCCAGACTCACAGAGCCAGTAAGTGCAGAGCCAAGGTGACATGGAGCGCCCAGATGTCAAGGGGGGAGAGGCATGAGTGACCCAGACTTGTTCGAGGGGCTGGGGAGCCAGAGTGTGAAACACCCCAGGATTTGGCAGAGTTTGTGTTTTATGTTCAGGGCAGTGGGGAACACTGAGGGCTTTGGTGCTGGGTGATGGGTCTGCTCTAGCTTTTGTACTGGAGGCAGATGTGTCCGGCTGCCATGAGTGAGTGAGGGGCAGGGCTTGGAGGTAAGGAGACCAGGGAGGAGGGCTGGTGCAAAGCTGGGGTGGGTGGGAGTGGAGAGGAAGTCTCCAGGGGGAGTTATGAGGCCTCATTTCCAGGACCAGGCCACTTGGGGGTTTGGGTTTGGATCAAGGTGGCCTGAAGGAGGTACCTGTGAAACAGGCCCAGGGGTTTGCTTGTTTGTTTTAGTTGAAAGCAGACCCTGATGTCACCCTGTTAAAACTTGCCATTTTTTTCTCGTTAGAATACAGTCCAGACTCCTCCCTGTGGCCCACAACACCCTGTGGGGTCTGGCCCTGCTGCCTGTTCAGTTTGTCTCTTGCTTCACCAAACACGATCTTAAAGGCCTTTGCCAGTCCTTCTGCCTGGAATTCTCTACTCCTCAATACCCCTTTCCATCACTCAGACCTCATTGAAAATGTCATCACCACATTCCCACCACCCCAGTCACTCCCCATGGCATCACCCTGTTTGATTTTCTTTAAAGGCTCTGTTGGTATCGGAAATAACCTTGCTTGTTCACTGTGGATTTCCCCACTGGAGTGTAAACTTCATGAGGGCTGAGAGCTCATGTGTCCTATTCACTGATGTATATCTGGCACTTGGAACGGAGCGTGGGATGTGGAGGTGTTTGCAGCAGGCAGGGGGATGAAGGGCTCTAGAGCCAGGGAGAGGTTCAGGTGGAGCTCATGAGATGCCAGTGTCATGATGGTGTGAAAGGTGAGTGAGAGGAGAGGGTAGAGGCCGAAGGGGGAACCTGTCGGGGGAGGGAGTAGCCATGTGCACAGTTGCGCAGGTGAAGCAGAGCTTTGTAGGAGGGAGGCTGAGAAAAGGGGCGGGAGGGAGGAATGGCCTTGCATTAACCATGGAGAGATTCAGGAAAGATAAAGTAGTGATTGTGATCCTTCCCTCTCTGAAGGCCGTGGGTGGATCAAGTGGGATGAGGCAGAAGTAGTGTTTGGTTTCACATCCCAGATCCAGTGTAGGGGAGGGAAGGAAAAATATTTCTAGAAAAGAGTACAGCAGTGGGAGGAGCCTGAGGTCAGAGAGGGGAAGGAGCTAAAGGTGGCTGTTCAGGAGTGGAGTTGACTGAGGCTCTGTGCTTGCTGCGGGGGGATGGGGGCTGTGGAGAAAGCAGGTGGGAGGGGGAGGTCTGAAGAGGTGCAGTAATGGCCTTTGGCTTGGGCAGGAGGGGTGCTTTCCCCCTGAGACTAGCCTCGGGCATCTGGCTTCAACTTGCCAGGGTCTTCCCAGTAAGGAAATGAGGCGGGATAGTGGAGGGCATTTAGAAGGCCAAGGCTGGGGCCCCTCTGCTGATCCTGCTCTGCATCAGGATTCCTTGTCATTCAGGGGTCTTGGGCTGTGAACTACAAGAAGGGACTCTGCCAGATGGAGGTTGAAATGGTGGGACAAGCATGGGATGTTAGTCACAGAGTTGCAGGGCAGCAGGAAGACCAGACTTGGGAGGGGGCAGGAGCCTGGAACCCTAACCCAGGCCTGGGGTGAGAGCAGAGTCTCAAGAAACAGCTGCTGTTGCTTGGTGGGACTATTTTGGCCACCCTCAGTTCCAGTTCTGAATTCACGAAGGGGCCCCTATGTCCCTCTCAGGGCTGAGGAGGGTGCAGTCTTTCCAGATGTGTCCTGTGGAGAAGAAACACTGTGATGGATTCTTGGGAAGGTGGAAAAGACCCTGGACCCATTTACAACCCTTTCCCTTCTTTCTCTACCCGTGGCTTCCTGAAGACCCTGAGCACTAGCGGGCAGGAGGCTCTACTGGGGGTGGGAATGGATGCTGGTGCCCCAGCCCTCAGCTCTTTGCTGCTACTTCTGCAGGTGCTGGGAGCCCTGTTCCTGGCCATTGGCCTCTGGGCCTGGGGTGAGAAGGTAAGGCAGTGTGGTAGGGTGTGGGGCTGCTGTGGGTCAAAGTGGTGGGAAGGCCAGCTCCCCCACTTGGCTCTGTTCCCCTTACACAGGGCGTTCTCTCTAACATCTCGGCGCTGACAGATCTGGGAGGCCTTGACCCTGTGTGGCTGTTTGTAGTGGTTGGAGGCATCATGTCGGTGCTGGGCTTTGCCGGCTGCATCGGGGCCCTCCGGGAGAACACCTTCCTGCTCAAGTTTGTGAGTGCCCTCCCACCTAAACCCACTGGGGAGCCCAACCTCCTCCCACCCACTCTGGCATATAGTTCATGCTTAATAATGATAGTTTTATTATTATGTTAGTGTAACAGTGATCACCAGATTTGCATTATCTATATTTATAGGATATTCTATTGTAAGTGACTGAAAGGGCCACTAAGAAAAGCCTAGGGGGATGTTAGCCTCCGGCACATTTGGATCCAGGGGCCACCACAGTGCCACTTGCCTTGGTCTCTCTCTTTCTCAGCTCTGTCCCTCTGGTTTGGCTCCAGTCCCCTTGGGCTGAAAGGATGTCCAGGAATGGGTGGATGTTGGCTTCATGCTGCCCTCCCAGGAACTCTTGCAGGATGCTGAGTGAGGATCTCCTCAGCCATTCTGTCAAAGTCCTTTAATTGCAACTCCTTAATCCTGATTGGTCACCTCTGGACCGATCCCTGTGGCCCCAGGGGAGGTAGCGCTCTGATTGGTGGGCTCTTGACTCATGCCCAGTCTTCTATCTGGGATTGAGAAGAGGTAGAGATGCCTCCATCTGAGCCACAGAAACTGAAGGTGTATATAGAGAGCGATTTCTCAAAGACAACAGGTTAGGTAAGAAGGTGCTTTTTTCATCATAAAACAATGTTGGGAGTTCCCCTGTGGCTCAGCAGTAACAAACCTGACTAGTATCCATGAGGACGTAGGTTCCATCTCTGACCTCCCTCAGTAGGTTAAGGATCCGGCATTGCTGTGAGCTGTGGTGTAGGTGGCAGATGTGGCTGAGGCCTGGTGCGGCTGTGGCTGTGGTGTAGGCTGACAACTGCAGCTCCAGTTTGTCCCCTAGCCTGGGAACTTCCATATGCGGGGGGCGTGGCCCTAAAAATGTAATTATAAATAAATAAATAAGATAGTACTAACATGATAGAACATGGGAACTCTGGGCTATCTCAGATCACAGTGGGTGGAGCCCCACCTGGTGGCACCCCCAGGCCCTGTTTCTCTGACCCCCACTGTCTGTTTGCCCCCAACCCCAGTTCTCTGTGTTCCTTGGCCTCATCTTCTTCCTGGAGCTGGCAACAGGGATCCTGGCCTTTGTCTTCAAGGACTGGATTCGAGACCAGCTAAACCTCTTCATCAACAACAACGTCAAGGCCTATCGGGACGACATTGACCTCCAGAACCTCATTGACTTTGCTCAGGAATACGTAAGTCCAGCGTCCAACACCGACCACATGCAAGAGGCACCTGCCAGGCGGATGAATGAGGGAGCAAGTTCCCTGTGTGCTGGGAACATTCCTGCTCCCACCAGGCCAGGCAGGCCCCAGGGAAGAGAGCCAGGAGTCCCCCTATCCCAGGGGAAGCCAGCCTCAGTGATCCCCATGTGCGTAGCCCTGCAGGGACACAGGGTTAGTGAACAGGGGCCAAAGACTCCAAAACTGGCAGCTCCTAGGCCAGGCTTACAACATACTTAAAGGAGGAAATTTGGTATAAAAATGTAGATTTCTCCTACAAAACTGAGCCCACAGTATCAGAGTTACATGGCCATCGCCCTCCTCCTTGCTGGTACAGGGGCTCTCCGATTGCCACCATCTCTGCCACTCTGCATTTGATTATACCTGTCGACCCTCTTCTCTCATTTATGTTATTTGTTTGGCCCCTGAACATATTAGAGTTTGAGATCCCCTTGACAGAAGGCCTGTCCTCAAGCTTTCAAACCCAACCCCTGTGGAGAAACAGTCAGTGTTTCTAGACATCTCCCACCTGTGTGTGCTCACCCACTTACAGGCTTAGTCACACACACACTCACAGTCATACGTGAGGTCACAACCACTTACACAGTCACACGCCATTGGCGCCATCCACCCAAGAGTCTGCTCTGGGATCCAGAGATGAATCAGAGCTGGTGCCTGCTTTGAGGAGCTCTCAACCCAGGACAGAGGCAGACAAAGAGCCATGTGGTTAGCATATGATTTATTTCTTCATTAGACACAGAAATTGTTATGGACCTATCCAGGGCCAGGTGCTGGGGATTCAGCAGTGAAAAAAACCTGGGATCTAGGAGTTCCCTTTGTGGCTCAGCAGGTTAAGAACCCAGCTAGTATCTGTGAGGATGCAGGTTCGACCCCTGGCCCTGCTCACTGGGTTAAGGATCTGGTGTTGTCGTGAGCTGTGGCATAGATTGCAGATGTGGCTTGGATCCCATGTTGCTGTGGCTGTGGCGTAGGCCAGCAGCTGCAGCTTTATTCAACTCCTAGCCTGGGAACTTCCTTATGCCACAGGTATGATTCTAATGAGAAAAAGGAAAAAAAAAAAAAAACAAAACAAAACCAAAAAACCACACACACAACAAAAAACTGGAAACTGTCTTCATGGGAATGGCAGCCTGGGGAAAGAGACAGATGATAAGCAAGCAAAAGAAACATGTGTGTGTCTAGAATTATAAACTGGTATAATTTAGTGGTAAGGGCTGAAGTGGGTAAGCATGAGGGAAAGGGCTCTGGGGGTGGCCCTGGGGTTGGAGAAGGAGCAGGAATGTGAAGAGAGGGGCGTGTGTTCAGCAGGAGCAGCAGGTGCTGAGCAGAATGAGAGGCAGGCTCTGTGCTAGGACTGGTCCCTCATCCCCCCAGCTCAGCCCACAGGGCCTACCTGTGTCTGCCCAGAACTGGTTCCTGGAGGGCCGGCTCTCCGCAGCCTGTGCCCTGTCAGTGAGTGAAGCCTGCGTGCTCTGGTCTCCCCACCAGATCCTGAGCTCCTTGCTTCACTGCAGCCCCGCCCACCTAAGGAGGCAGCTTGAGATATTCTGGGAGGGGATGATGGGGGACATGGGTGCTGACAGCAAGATTTATGAAGTAGAATGGGATGGTTATAGGGTCGCAGGATTGTCCTCCTGTGCCTGCGGAGGGGAAGAGAGGTCTTCCCTAAAAAGCTCTGGGGCGGAGTTCCTGCTGTGGTGTCTTGGGAGCGCTGGGAGGCAGGTTCAATCCCCAGCCTGACACAATGGGCTAAGGATCTGGCATTGCCGCAGCTGCGGCTTAGGTCCCAACTGCGGATTGGATCGGATCCCTGGCCCAGGAACTCCATATGCTATGGGGCAGCCAAAAAAGAAAAAAGAAGAAAAAAAGAAAAAAATCTCTGGGGCACATGTGGCGAGACTGGGCACAGATGTGGGCCTCAGTGGGGCCTCTCCCCAAAGGGTTTGTTGAAATTCCCACCCCTCCAGGTGGCCTAGAGGAATTCACGGTCCTTGGGTCACCATCCTTGCCCCCTCCCTTTCCACCTCCTAGTGGTCTTGCTGCGGAGCCCGAGGGCCCAACGACTGGAACCTCAATATCTACTTCAACTGCACTGACTTGAACCCAAGCCGGGAGCGCTGTGGGGTGCCCTTCTCCTGCTGCGTCAGGGATCCTGCGGTGAGTGGGGCCAGGCAAGGAGGGGCGGGACCTCGCAATGCGCAGGCCCAGTCTGGGAAGAACAACCAGTTGTCCCTCCCCACCCTCACAAGGACTGGTTCGCTCTCTGCTGGGCCCTGCTCCAGGGGCCGTGGATGTCAGAGGAAGCCATCTTACCTGGAAACAGTCCTCCCGGGCTGGGGAGTTTGTGTCTCTGGGCAGCGCTGAGACCTGATGGATGGGGACTGCTCCTCTCTGGTAGAAAGGATGGAAGCTTCTCGCAGTGACATCCTTCCAGTCACAGTGCCCAGGTTCACTGAGGGCCAGGTTTCTTCCCATTCTTATAAAACATGAGCAGGCGGGATTCCTAAACAGGAGGCAGATCAAGGTGGCGCTGCGGCCATGCTCCCCGGCCTTGGGGAAACAGGAGCACAGGCCCCAGCCAGCCTTGCTTAAGGAGCGCTGGATGTGGCCGAATCCATGGTTCCATCTACTTCCCCTGAGACGCGAGGCCCATCTCAGTGCCGGACGCTGTCAGACCCTGTTAGTGCCCTGTCACCTAGTTGCTCACTGGCCTGTTTCCCCTCAGGAAGATGTCCTCAACACTCAGTGTGGCTACGATGTCCGGCTCAAACTGGTGAGAGGGGTGGGGGCAGGGCTGGGCCCAGCTGGGGGGAGTGGGGTGCAAAAGGGGGCCCCCATAAGCTTAAAAGACTTCAGGGATTGATTGCATGGGGAGCGGGTGCTGAGTACTGGGAGGCGTGTGGGACCTGATACTGCCAACCACGAGGCAGCGGACATGTGGGCAGTGGACTCCAGTAGAGAGAGAAAAGGTGAGACATGGATAAAGAAAAGTGCATGGTAAAGTGACAGTTTCAGCTAAGCATTTGGAAGAAAATAAGGGAGGTGATGGGATTGGAGCTGAGCTGTCAGGAAAGGCCTCTCAGAGGAGAAGTCGTTTGTGCTGAGACTGACGAGAAGGCCCTGCTATGGAGCTCCAGGCGGCAGGCACTAAGGTGTAAGGCCCTGGATGGGACTGAGCTTGGCAAGGCGGATTGAGATGGGCAGGCTGGCGGAGCTGAGCCTGGTACCCGACTGTCCCCAGGAGTTGGAGCAGCAGGGCTCCATCCACACCAAAGGCTGCGTGGGCCAGTTTGAAAAGTGGCTGCAGGACAACCTGATCGTCGTGGCTGGGGTCTTTGTGGGCATCGCCCTTCTCCAGGTACTGCCCAGGCCTTGCATGCCCTCACTCGCCCCAGACAGCCCGCTCTGCCAGCAGCCTCTCTTCACCTGCCCTCCGTCTTACAGATCTTTGGTATCTGCCTGGCCCAGAACCTCGTGAGCGACATCAAGGCAGTGAAGGCCAACTGGTGAGGCTGCCACGCTGGCCACGGCCACTGGCCTGGCCTACCCAGGGACCCCTTCCCCCACTGTGCCCATGATGGGCAAGACTGCAGGAAGTGTTTCTTCTTGGACCTGAGCCCCACGTGGGGCTCGCATGCCACTGTGTTGTGTGCCCTCAGAGAGAGCTGAGTGGCTCTGCCAGGGGCTGTCTATCCTGGAGCTCGTTGCATGGAGGGCGGGTGTGGCAGGGTGGGTGAGTGCAGGAAGCCACCGACTTGGCTGTTGTTGGATGGCAGGCTCTCCAGGGAACTATGAAGTTCACAGCTGAGGGGGTGCAAGCCAGGTGGGGTAGGAAGGGTCTGCTCTGTGTCTCCCCAACACCGCCAGGGACCCATGTCTGTGTATGGCCGCGTGGGGTGGCTTGGGGCATGCTGTTGCATGGGACACAGCCTCACGTATCTCAGAGCTCTCTCCACTAGCTGTGACCTTGACCCTGCCAGGAGCCCACTTCAGCTTCAACGTCTCAGACTCTAAAATGGGTCCAAGAATTTTCTCTCCCTTGCTTGCCTCTCAGGATCAAACATGATGATGGCTACAAACTACTCAAATAAACAAAACCTTGAAAATCCCTGGCTTCTGCCCAGCATCTTGGAGGTTCTATCAGCCATCAGGCCTCAGCAGAGCTCTCCGCCTGGGGCCCTGACCCGGACCCACTCTGCCAGCGTGTTTCCTTGGCATGGGCAGTGTATACATTTGCACTGACTTTAAAACTTGGTGTATTTCACGTAAAAGTCCAGATCCATGGCTTCTCATGAAGATTGGCTACCCGGTCACAGCAGCTCTCGGGACATCGTCTCCTGGGCCATCTGCTTCCTGTTCTCTGAGGGCCCTGTCCAGCCTGTGCCACTCACTCCGTGGGCTGGAGTTGGTCTCCTCTGCCCCTGTGGGTTTTGCTCTGCAGACACCACGAGGCTGCTGTGGGGCCAAGCCTGGGACGAGGCACAGGGATGTGAAGAACGGGGAGGCTGGACCCTGCCCTGAAGAAGCCACAGCCCAGGAGGGAGCCGGCCCTGCTAGGGACTGAGATGGGGGCCCAGGAGAGTGGCTGAGAGGTGGGATGGAGCTTAGGAAGGTTTTGGGAAGGAAGTAGTTGGAAGCTTGGCACCCTTGGGATTGGGAGGAGCCTGCTTTGGGGCCCTTGGTGGTTGTCGCCTGGGTTTCCTTGGAAACAAACAGAAAATCTTCACGGTGGTCTGCAGAGCCGCCTCGTGGCCACCAGAGGGCGCGCCAGCACAGCATTGCCTGCGTCTGGCTGCTTCCTCCGCAGCCTCACCCTGGTACAGCTTAACCAGTCCTTCGGGGAACTTGAGAACTTTTAAAGGAGCAATTGGCTCAGACTCAGCTGCAGTTAGGAAAGTCTGCTGCTCTCAGCTCTGACTCTTAGCCGCATGAGGGGGTGTGTGTGGAGTGAATGCCGCGCCCATCCCTGGGCTGCCCTTTGTGGATAAAAGGAGGGGTTTGAGCCAGTTCACAGATCTCCCACTCAGGTGCCCTTTAGGTCAGGTAGGTTGTATAAATGAATGAAGGAGGCCTTTGACTTGTGAGGCCTTGGCAGTGCAACTGACTTTCCTTCCTACCATTCCTGAAGAAGACACGGAGAGATAGCGCTTTATGACAAGAGAAATATTTGGATCATCGTTGACAGTGGCAGCTGACCTTGAGATACAGTAGGGTGTGGTGGGGGGTATGGCAGAGCACAGATTGCCGCCTGAAGTTGGTGGCTGTCATTCAGTTGCAGCTAATTGCTGTGAAGCAGGTATGCAGGTCTAATGTCAGAAATCTGGAGAAGCTAGAAGTCCCCTTTTTTTTTTTTTGTGAGATATCCTTAATTTTTAAGTTGTTGGCAACTAATGAAAAAAATTTTTAATGCCGCAAGGCCAACAAAAGGTATAGGGGTCAGCTTTGGCCCCTGTGCAACCATAGATCGCTCTGGGACAATCACCTACCGGGGCCCTGGCTGCTCTGCCATTCAGGGGTGCTAGGGCTGCTGCCAGGAGGGCACCCAGCATCGTGGCTCCCAGACACAGGCTGGACAGTGTCCTGGAGCCCCTGGCAGGCACCTGCACACTACAATAAATGCTGCTCAGAGTACTGTTCACGGGTCTGGCCTTTTTTTACCTTCAAAAGCTTTCACTTTCACGTCCCCCCTCAAGCCTCACAACCCCCTGTGAGGTGGAGGTTCTTTTCCTGATGAAATGGGGCCCCAGAGAGGGGAAGGGGGCACCCTGATCTGAGCCCTCTCACTGGGGCTTTGCACCAGACCCATCCTGCTGTTTTGATGCTTCTGAGTGACACTGGCATAGTCAAAAGTGCCAATCAGTAAGGGGCAGTAAGGTTCCATTCCCCAGGCGCGAATTGAGCAGCCACGCAGGTGCTGGGCCACAGAGGAGAGGGAAGGGCAAAGTCCTGGCCCTCGTGCTGCATTCTCATAGAGGAGACACAACCACAAGTAGACAAATAAGCATTTTTGTTAGTACTATAAGCTATGAAGAAAATAAAGGGTGAGGACAGCTGGGGTGTCTGGGAGAAGGGCGCCCTTGATGAGGGCAGTGGGGGTCCTATCTCCGGGAAGCTGCAGGGGAACAGTGTTTTAGTTTTCAGTACCAGCTGCCCTAGAGACCCTGAAGCCGGGTAGGCTTGGCATAAGGGAACCTGGGGTGCTAGAGCGAGGTGGGAGTAGGCAAGGGGCAGAGGTCACAGACAGAGGGAAGTGGTGGAACCAGGATATATTTGGAAATGGAATTGATGAGATGGGATAGGAGTGACTGCTAAGAGTGGCCATGACCTTGGCCGGGGACCCAGAGTTCTCCAAATCTCAGTTCTGCTACGGATTATCCATCCATCCACCCACTCATCCATTCATTCAACCACCCACACATCCTCTGATCCGCCATCCACTGTCACCACTCAGGTCGGCCCTGACTGGAGGCTGGGGTTGCTGAGGCAGCTCAGACTAGCCTTTGCTCTCCTGGAGCCCATGATCTCTTGGCAAGAGGCAGACAAAATGGTTGCTAGTGGTGCAGTGTGTACATGGTCATGAGCACATGATGATCACAGCACGTGGCATTTCATGCTGGTGAGAGACAAACTCTGTCCCCAAAGCAGAACTGGGAGCAGTTCTTTTCCTTGAACCGAGGAGCTCTTACCCAGTGGATCCTCTCTGGATGTGTAGAAAACACGAGGACGCTTATAAGGCTTCCCCCTGCCCATCACACTAGGTGGGTCTCTGGGACATGGGGACCAAGGTCATCCTCCCACTCTCTGTCAGGGACACTGGTGGTGACAGGGATGGGTATTTCTGGTGGCCTGAGAGCCCCCTCAGTAGCCCTGGACCTGCCTAGCCTAACCAGAGGAGGGGCTGCCAGCAGCTCCCCCATCAACTTGGAGGGAGGGCATCCTGTAACATCAGGCTACCCCGGGGATGGGGGCACTGGAAGTGACAGAAAGAGCCCAAGCTATTGAGTACTTGGATCTCTGGATGAGGACGTCGCATGGGCTGGGGAGGTGGGGCCCGCGTTTCCCCCCAGAGCATGGCCGGAGAGGGCCTACGAAGGAGATGGTCCCGGTAACCACCAGAGGGCACCAAAGCGCAGCTCACGCTGGCAGTCGAGTCAGCTGCGGTCAGAGAGCGGCTGCGGATGTCGGTTCTTTGGAGTGAGGTCCCGTGCATGGCTGAGCACAAGAATGCCACCTTCCAGGGACCCGGGAGCCCCACCCTTTTGGTGCCAAATCCAGGTCTTGCCACCCTCTGCTCTCTTCTCTGAAAACTTAGAGCAAAGGACGCTTCCTGCCCCATAGATGCCTCTCCCAGTGCAGGGCTTGGGGAACCGAAGCCCACTTGCTGGTTGCTGCAGGCGGTGATGTCTGCCAGAGGGAGCTGGGAAGGGGGGGTCGCTTTCTCCAGGAAGTCGAATTGACATGCTCTATTACATAAACCTCCACTCACTCATTCAATCAGATTTTATCGCACACCTGCTATGTGTCAGATACTTTGGTGGGCACTTGGGATAAATAAGAGAACAAAATGAGACCCCATCCTCATGGTGCTCACAGTCCAGACCAAGGGACAGCAGCCTATGTCTGAAAACAACCAGATAGTAAAATACATTAGGCTTTCAGGTCAGACAACCACTCAACTCTGCCTTTGTAGAAGAAAGCATCTCTCCACAAGACAAATGAATGGGCATGGCCATGTTCCAATAACATTTCTGGACCCAAAAACTAGCCCTTTTAAAAAAATTTTATTTTATTAAAAGAAATTTTTTAGGACCGCACCCAAGGAATTGGGGTCAAATCAAAGCAGCAGCTGCTGGCCTGCAGCACACAGCTACAGCAATGCCAGATCCAACCCTCGTCTGCGACTAACATTGCAGCCTTAACCCACTGATGAGCAGCCACGATGGGAACTCCGGAGCAATAACTTTTTATATTAATTAATTAATTAATTAATGTTTTGTCTGGACTCTCAGCATATGAAAGTTGCCTGGCTAGGGATGGAATCTAAGCCACAACTGTGACCTATGCCATAGCTGTGACAATGTTGGATCCTTAACCAGCTGTGCCACAGTGGGAACTCCTATATTAATTTTAAATCATTTTGGTAGTACGAGTAAAATAGGAACCCAATCTACTTTAAAAAAATAGATGATGTGGAGTTCCCACTGTGGCTCAGCAGGTTGAGAACCTGACTAGTATCCACGAGGATGCAGGTTCAATCCCTGGCCTTACTCAATAGGTTAAGGATCCTGCATTGCCACAAGTTGTGGTGTAGGTCATAGAGATGGCTTGGATCTGATGTTGCTATAGCTGTGGTGTAGGCCAGCAGCTGCAGCTCCAATTCGACCCCTACCCCAAGAACTTCCATATGCCACAGGTGGGGGCCTAAAAAGCAAAAAATAAATAAATAAAAAAGACACTAAAATTCCCTTATCATCCTATTCTATTCCCCTCTACTTCCCTCCCAGGGACATCACAGCTGTGAGATATAGATCCCTCTGGGCCTTTTGCATTTAAAAAATTTTGCCTTCATATTATGTACTCATAGAGAATGTTCAGCATTGGGGTGTGTGTGTGTGTGTTAAGTGACAATGTACTGTCCCCATCTTGCTGGGCTAGCTTTTCCATCCCCACGATGTGTTTTGAAGACAGAGTCACGTGTGTGCATGTAAATCCGCCTCATTTCTCTACTGCTGCGCTGTTCCCTGCGGGGATAAGCTGTGTTTCGCCTCTCTATCCCTTCCTCACTGGATGGTGGATAGTCAAGCTCTTTCCACCTTGGCGGGGGGGGGGGGGGTCTTTCCACCCCAAGGCTCTAGTGAGAGGCAAGGCAGGGCTCTCTCTCCTGGGGTTCCAGCTGGAGCAGCTGCTGTTCCCCCAAAAAGGAGGAGGAGGGCTACAGGGGAGTGCGGCCCCAAGTTGGGGCAGATGGCAGAGGTGGCTTGACAGGTCCCTTCTTGGGCCTGGGGGCCTCATTTCTGCACCTCAGCCCAGGCAGCAGCCTGAGGGGCTACATAAACCACAGATCTGGGACCCAGAGCTCAGCCCATCAGAGGTGTGAAAGCCACACAATTAGCCCCTTGGCACTGTGAAGGCTGTTGCCACGGTAATGCCTTCTTGGTCCCCTGTGCAGCTGCGCAGACAGATGGAGACATCAGCCTCCTGCATGCAGAGAGGCCTGCACCGTGGCCCAAGAGGGTCTACCCTTGGTGGAGGCTAGACCTTCTTAGCCTCCTGAGGCGCTTCGAGGCCTGGACACACCTGGACACCAGGGTGCTGCCTCCAGGAATGATCTTCTGTGCGTTATCTGCCAGGCTAGACCCTCCTGGCTGCTCCTGTGGGCCCCGCCCCCAATCAGTGGGAGGCTCCTGGGAGTCATGCCTGGGGAAGGGGGGTCCCAGCAGTGGAACCACATGGAATTCCAGCCTGCTCACCCATCAGCCAACGTTTGCCAGGGACCTCTGTGTGCCAGGCTGGGAATTCCGCAGAGGCTCCAGCACAGTTTCTGCCCTCAGGGGTGCTCATGGTCTGGTGGGAGACACAGACAAGTGAATCATGTCTTTACAAGTGATTTATTTTTTTGAACAGGTGGTGCAGGCCTGTGGTTAAAAACTGCAAACTGCGTGGGAGTTCCCACTGTGGCTCAGTGGGATCGGCGATGTTTGGAAGTGCTGGGATGCAGGTTCAATTTCCTGGTTAGGAGGTTAAGGATCTGGCATAGCCACAGCTGCAGCTTAGGTCACAACTGCAGCTCGGATCTGATCCCTGGCCTGGGCACTCCATATGCTGTGGGGCAGCCAAAAAATAAAGAACCCCCACCCACACCCCCGCAAGCTGCGCAGAAGCCTCTGTGCAAATCTCCCTCTCGTCCCTGCCTCCGGATCTCCTGCCCCTCCCTGGAGGCAGCCACCCTGTCAGCCCCACCCAGTGCTCCTGAGATGGCCTGTGCATTCAAAAGCAGAGCTCCTCAAGCAACAAAGCCAGCCAGCCAGAACCCAGTCCATACTCTGCCCCACTGGCAGCTGCGGCCTCTGTCTGCATTTTTCACTGACCAGTGTTTCTGGGAGATAATTACATATCAGTATGGACAGATCCACCCAATGCTTTTCAACAAGAACAAACCCATAATAATAGCGAGAACTTATACTTACTCTGTGCCGGCTGCTCCTCTAGGCACTTTATTTGTATTAACCGATTGACTCCCCTTAACAGCTTGGAGATGGACACTCTGCTGATCTCATTCCAAGGGCAGGAGGCCAGGGATGACCATTGGGTGATGTGGCCTGAATGCCTCTCCTGACCCTCCTGCTGGACACAGAGGCCATTTCCAGGCAGTGAGCACCCTGCTACTTCTACCTTTGGGCACTTGTATCTCAGCGGACGAGTGCTGGGAAATGAATGGCTGGGTTGAAGGGCAGGTACATTTTGAATTTACAAAGCTATTGTCAAATTACCCTCTGAAGAGGTCACCCTCAGTTACAGAAGGCTACACCTGCACCTCCCGCTCCGGCAGCCAGAGCCAGCACTGCCTTTATCCATCTTTTCTCTCTTTGCCAATGGGATAGAAGAAAACCATCTCTCCTTGTGGTTTTCCTTGGAGTTGTCTTATCAGAGAGGTTGAGTGTCTTTTCATACAGATCAGGTCAATCTGGTAAAATCAGAATTACTCTACAGAGCGAGGTCTGAAGGGGCTGAAAGGCAAGAGGCTGCAGTGGGTGCTCTAGGAGGGTTGCAGGTGATGACAGCCGAGCTGGCCCTTGGGGTGTGGGGTAGACATGTTAGGGAACCACTCACCGAAACTACCCAGCTTTGCCAAGCACCGCAATAGCCCTTGCATGAGTTGTCTCACAGTAGGAGGCCCTGATAAGGAATACGGTGCTGCCCTAAAGACTCACTGGAGGATTTAGGGGGGGCCAACAGGAGGGAGGAGATGACCAACCTCCCAGGGTCCTTGGCGCTGGGGTCCATCTTGGCTGGGAGGTGCTTGCGTCACCAAGAAGGACCCTGAGACAGACCAGGCACAGGCCAAGCAAGACGGTTGGCCAGAGACAACCTGGAAACTAACCCCATTCCTTAAATGCTGAGACTGTGGCAGAGCAGTTCTCCTGAGTTCTCTTATCCTACTGCTCTCCGGGCGGGGGGTTCCTTCCCAATAAAGTGTCTTGCTTTGTCAACATGTGTGTCTCATTGGACAATTCATTTCCTAGTGTTAGGCAAGAACTCATTCTCAGGCCCTGGAAGGGGTCCCTCTTCCTGCAACCGAAGGGCATTCTTGGCAGAGCAGAGGGTCCGAGCAAAGGCTCAGAGGGGTGGGAGGCAGGGGGCACCTGGACTGGTCAAGCCTGAGGATGCCCCCCTTCTCATCAGTGTCACTTCTGCTCCCCAAGTATCAAATCCTCATCCAGGCTGTTTCCTCTGCTCCCACATGCAGTTTGAGCTAAACCTTGGTTCCTGGGGTCACTGCCCCTGAGGAAGCATCTTCTTGGGTCTCTAGAAGGGACCTGCCCCCCAAGCCTTTTGTGGGTGGCCTCCATCACCCCTCCCTGCCCGTGTGTCTCCCCTGCACCTCCCTCCCACCCATCCCCGCCACCATCAGGGGGAGTGTACATCCTCATTAGCACAGTTCAGTGGCCACCGTGGTAATTGATCTCCCTCCGGCCCAGTGTGGACAGCGCCTAATGGGGATGAATGGAGCGGGAGGTGCTGCTGAGGGACAATCACCGGAGGCCCGCACAGAGCGGAAAGGAAGGCAAGAGATGGAGCTACACTGAGCAGGCCTCCCAGTCAGCTGGAGAGTTTGCGGCTGCCTCAGCCTCCCACCCCAGGCTGCTACCCGGCCCCCGACCTGGCCCTGGGGCAGAGGGGGCTCTGGAATTGAGCTGTCCACTGGGGTTGAGGCAGGAACCCATCTCAGAGGGGGGGATTAGGAGCTCTTGGATGGCATCCTAGGAAGGCTATGGGTGTTGGAGCCCATGGTAAGGAGGGCAGTGCCCCAAATGTCATGGGCGGAGGAGAGACCAAGACATTCCAAAGCCAGATTGGCCAGCCATGGATTTCATCATATAGTCAATCAACAAATGCTTTGGGTAGCTGCAAGGTGACCCAAAGAGTCAAGATCTTTGTTATGGTCAGGGGATGGATAGTAACTAGGAAAATACTTTGGATGATAATAAATGCTTAGAAGAAAATAAACAGGGTTATATGATAGGAATGCCTGAATAGATATAGAATTTCCAGGCTAGGGGTCAACAGGAGCTGCAGCTGCCGCCCTACGCCACAGCCACAGCAATGCCAGATCCAAGCTGCCTCTGCCACCTACACCGCAGCTCATGGCAATGCTGGATCCTTAAGCACTGTGTGGGGCCAGAGTTCAAAACGTTGTCCTTATGGATACTAGTCAGGTTCATTACCGCTGCGCCACAACAGGAACCCCTGGAGTGTTACTTTAGGAAGAGCCCTGGGGAGACAATACGTGAGCTGAAACGTAAAAGGTGACAAGGAACAGCACTCACTCCTGGCTAATCCACTAGGAATATTCTGGTGTTTTTCATGGGGTTCTAGAATACTGAGTTTAATCCCCACGTCCCATTCATCTCCTTCCAGGTTCAGCTCTTGATCTACTTACATGTCTAGGAAACGTAGCTCTGACTCAAAGCAAATTGGGTGTTAGGTACCTACTGTCTCTGCCTGGTCCCTGTCTTTCCCTCCTCTTCTAGAAATAGCATCCATGTTCCCTCTTGGGGAGAAATCTCCCCTACCCTTGGTCCATGTTCTTCAAGGGGCGAGGGAACAGGACCCAGGCCTGACCAGTCAGCATGTTCCATCCCCTTGGCCATGGCGGGGGGTTGAGGGGGCAAAGGACACCTGCTCCTAAGTGTTTGCAAATACAGAGACACTCCCTCTTCTTGATGTTCTGGGGCCGCTGGTGACCACCTTCCTGCTCGTGGTCCTGGAGCAGAGCTGACACAGAGAAATCAGGAGTCAGGAGAGGGTGACCAATCTTGGCTTGGTGACCATACTTGAACCCTAGGTCTAATGGCAGAGCCTCCCTGCTCTTTCCAATGACATGGGCAGATGCAGCCTCCTTTTATTTTTATTTTAAGTCTAAGATGGTTTGAGCTGGGCTTCTGTTATCTGCAACCAAAAGAGTTCTGATTGACACAGTGGGAATGAGACTGTCTGGGTGGGAGAAGTGGAAGGTCTGGGTCATACATGCTGTCTCAGCGGCCAGGGGCAGGGGGCTGGTACACACAGCTTTACAGTGGAGCTCAAATCAGCACTCCCTGAATCTTCCTTTATTCTGTGCTGACCCTTCCAGGGGGGCTGGTCCCAAGATCCCAAGAGGAATGGAAGAAGGGTCAGATATCATTTTTTTGTAGGTCTTTTTTTGAAACTCAAGTTCATTGAGTATAATTTACAAACCAAAAAAATGCATCCATTTTAAGTGTATATTTCAATAAGTTTTACGAATTTTGTCCCTCTGCAATCCTCACCACAATCAAGAGAGAGAATGTTCCATCCCCCAGAGGGTGCCCTGTTGTCCTTCCTGGCCGGTCCCTGCTCCTCCCCTCAACCAGACAACAACTGGCTGCTTTCTGTCACTGAAAGTTAGATTTTTTTTTTCATGCACAACCAGTCCTCAGTATTTGCAGATTCCATATTTGAGAACTCACCTACTGGCTAAAATTTGTTTGTAACCCCAAACCAGCTGTCGGGGTGCTTTTGTGGTCATTTGTGGACAGATGCAGAGCCGTGAAAAATTTAATTCATCTGATGCATGCTCCCAAACTGAGGCTGAACAAGGAGAGAGGGTTTGTTTTTTTTCTTCAGTTCCTACTGTAACCAAGTGTCCTCTTTGCAGGCTATCTAGTGCCACATTTATTTATTTATTTATTTTGCATTTTTGTGGGGGTTTTTTGTTGAGGGTTTTACTGCTTAGAATGGCCACAAAAATGTAGTGCTAAAGTGCCGTCTGCTTGTTCCTCAGCATGAGAAGCCTGTGATGTGCCTGACAGAGAAGAAAGGAATTACATAAGCTTCGTTCAAACCAGAGTTACAGTGCCGCTGGCTGTGAGCTCAGTGTTAATGACTCGACTATATATACTAAATCAGGTGTTTTTCTTTACACAGAAACACACACACAACAAAGTTATGTATTGATTGGCTGACGAAAATGTGACCAAAGGATTGCAGGAACCTGACCCTGCAAGTATTCCCCCAGGAATCAAGGCTCAGATTCACAAATGTAGCGGCTGCGGTGACTTTATGGAAGAATGAACTGGCTGTGCATGGAATCCAACAGACACAGCCCTTTGAGCCTGGCTCTGCCACTTGGCATAATGCTCTTGAGATGCATCCACGTCGTGGTGGGTATCTGGAGTTTATCCCTTTTACCACTGAGTAGTAGCCCATTGTGTGGATACAGTTTCTCTAATTCATTCTCCAGTGGATGGAGCATTTGGATTGTGTCCAGCTTGGGGCCATTATAATAAAGCTGCTATAACTTTCATGTACAAGTCTGTGTATGGACACACACCTTCACTACCATACCAAGGATTTGCACATGAGCAAATAAATTTCAAATTTGTTTAATCCTTACCATAGCCCTGAGAAGCAGCCTCGTGTGTGTGTGTGTGTGTGTGTGTGTGTGTGTAAGTTCCCAGGCCAGGGATGAAATGCACGCCACAGCAGCGACCTGATCTGAACCTCATTTTTGACCTCTGCTGCAGCTCATGGCAATGCCAGATCCTTTAACCCACTGAGCAAGGCCAGGGATTGAACCCGAATCCTCATGGATACTAGTCGTGTGTTTTTTTTGTTTTTGTTTTGTTTTGTTTTTCATTTTAGGGCTGCATCTGAGGCATATGGAGGTTCCCAGGCTAGGGGTCTAATCGGAGCTACAGCTGCTGGCCCACAGCCCATAGCAACGCTGGATCCTTAACCCACTGAGTGAGGCCAGGGATGGAACCCGCAACCTCATGGTTCCTGGTTGGATTAGTTTCTGCTGCACCATGACGAGAGCTCCACTAGTCATGTTCTTAAGCCACTAAACCACAACAGGAACTCCTCACATCATGCTCGCTGGTCCTCTCCCTGGTGGACCTGCTTCTTCCATGCAGGCTTGGCTCTCAGGACACTCGTGCTCTGGACTCTACTTGGCTAGAGGAAACCCAGGTGAGAAAGCATGTGGTATCTGGGAGCAGGGGTCCCAGGCTTGGGGAGAGGTGACACAAATTTGGGTCCTGACTTGTCACTTTCCCGCTAGAGCTCACGGTCCTTATCTCTAAGAAGTGCCCCCCTAGCCTGTTTCAGACACTGTCCTTAATCACCTCCTATGGGAAGGCACTCGCTCTAGTGCTGGAGAGACAAGGCGAGAGACAGCCTCCTCCCCTAAGAGCGGACAGATGCTGAGCTATCACAGTTGGGAGAGATGGTAGAGCCCGTCCCAGGGCCCTGGAGGTCAGCTCAGGGCCTTGCACAGACCTTGGTCAGTACTTGGACCAGAAATTGGCCTTGGCTGCCTCAAGCAAAGCACTGTGGAAGGAAAGGGCAGAAATGCCGGCAGCCCCTGGCGGGTGTCTGTAGAGAGAACTTCAACAGGGTCTCCTCAAGGGGAGGCCATCAGAATGAAAAATTCTTCTGAAGAGCCAAAAATCACAGAGAGGGGTCTGCCTGGCCTCACTGGCCTGCGTCAGTACCCAGCAGGGTTCAAGGTCTCACGATGGACAGCCTGCCAGGTCTGCCTGGGGTGGAGAAGAGCTGAGTCTTCCGGTGCTGTTCTCGGCAAAGTGGGGGAAACACAGGGAAGGCAAAGCCACCAGTGTCCTCTGGTTGTCAGGCAAGGGCCCAAAGGGGACACTGCAAGTGGCCAGGAAACTGAACTTTAAGCACATGAAGCTTTAGTACCTCAGGGCTCAGGAAGGGGGAGGCGGCCTCACCTGCTCCCACCTAAGGAGTTACCACCATCGGCAGGGCTTCCCATCTAACCCCGGGGTAGGGGGTGCTCAGTGCGTGTTTGGTAAATGTACATAGAATGAATGAAACTCCGCATGTGTCCCTAGGCCCAGAGGGTGCTGCAAAGCCAGTCCCACGTGGCCCCTGCCTCCCAGGATTGAGTCCAGCTGTGGAGACAGATGTGACCTGGACTAGAGGCAAAATAAGACACAGGCTACAGTGTGGTCACTGAAGCGTGTGACAAGTGCCATGGAAATGCCTGGGATGGGTGCTCAGCATAGACAGGGGGTCAGGGGCTCTCAGAGGAGGTCTGGGTGGGGAGGCTGAGAGGGTGGTGAAAGTGGCAGAATGGAAGGGCATTCCCCGGAGACCCTTGTGTTTTATTCTGGAGACTGGCTCTGTCCTGGGGAGCTTAGAGAGAGACCCTGGGGGCTGGGCAGACAGGCACAGAACAGTCCGGGTGTGTGAGCTGGGGGTGGGGGGGCAGGGGAAAGAGGATGGGGTGGGAGTCGGAGGAGCCCTGGGTGTGAGGAGAGGCAAGGAGACGGTGGGGACGGGGGTGCTGCAGATCCCTTCCGGCTGCAGAGGACACCCCAAGGTTACCTTGGCCTGTGGCTCTGTGGCTGGAGCTGCTAGCAGCAGTGACAACAGCGAACCCGAAGCCTCTCCAAGTTTTATTATCATTCAAATGAGGACGTGGAGAGGTATTTCATTTGATTGGTAGAATAATAGGAGCCATTTATCTACCTTCTCTCAACCTTTCATATCTGTTTCACTATTTTATGGGATCACATACATCATAGTAAAGGCAAAAATGTATTTTTTTTTCCCCTGACTTGGGGCTTGGGGAGGGGGCATGGATGGGAAGGCGGCTCTCGGAGTGGCTGGCAGGAGCTGAAGGAAATGAAATCGAAAAAGACTATTATTGGTGACAGACAGTTACATCTGAGAGGGAATAAGAAACTCCCCAGCGCGGGCGCGGATGAGGAGTTTTAAATGGAAGCTCTAACAGCTTCGAGGTCTGGGTCCAGCGAGAGGGGTGGGATGAAGGAAGAGATGAGGAGTGGGGGTGGGGGGGTGGGGACCCAGGAGCGAGGCTGGCACAGGGGGCATGTGGCCCAGCTGTCGGAATTCTTTGTCTCTCTGCAGTTATGATAAATTACACATGTCATACAAGGATCTATCCTCCTTCTGGAAAAAATTGGAGTGTTCCAGGTAAAATCCCCTGGGACCACCAGCCCCAACCCCACTCCTTCCTCCCCATCCCCAGAGGCAGCTACTAAGGATTTTTTTTCCCCCTCTTGGTTTTACAAATACACAGAGCTGTCTTAAAAGAGGTAGCACTCTTTCGTGGATTCTTTGCCTTTTCTTAAGTGGTGTTTTACTGTATCACACAGCTTCTTGTTTTTTGCACTCAGTATGCTTTCCAGCTCTGTGTCAAGGAGACCTAAGTGGGTCTCCATCCTTCCTGGAACTGCCAGGTGGTGACTAGCCTGTCTTTTAGCCACCGAGGGTCCCCTCCACGAACATGTGGGTGGCTTCCAGCTTTTTATAATTATGACCCCTGCTGTAAGACTTCCAGCACCTGGGCGGGTTTCTGGAGGGCGGGTGAGCAGTGAACTCACAGGCGGGGGAGGGGCGTGAGTTTTCAGGTGAAGGGGATGCCTGACCGTCAATGACCTCAGCTACCCAAAGTGTCTCTGCTGTGGGGCTCCAGCCAACTGCCTCCAGCTGGCAGTCACCTCCCAGGTGACTTCGAGTGAAAGTGCACAGAGGGGAGTTCCCAGTCATGACTCAGTGGTTAACACATCCAACTAGGAACCATTGTAGGAGAAAATGTCAGGATAAAAACGTAGGAAGGAGAGACCCCGCCATGATGACTAAGCAAAACCAGGCCCACTGCCCCTAACCACCCCTCCCCCCCACATCTGCTTCTGTAAACTGGCCAGTTCTCACTGCCAAGCACGGACCCGGAAGAA
The DNA here is from genome assembly GCF_016906955.1 of Phacochoerus africanus. Lineage (NCBI taxonomy): Eukaryota > Metazoa > Chordata > Mammalia > Artiodactyla > Suidae > Phacochoerus > Phacochoerus africanus. Next base: position 81,360,108 of record NC_062547.1, on the reverse strand, counting down.
CTAGCCCATAAAAGCCTTGTGAAACCCCTCTTTGGGGCTCAGACTCCAGAGAGCGATCTCCTCTGAGCTCGCTGGTGTAATACACCTGAGTTCTTTAACTCTCCGAGGGCTCACGTGGTTTCTTGCCAGGTGAAAGAGCTGATACACTGCAGCCACAGAGCTGCTGGAGCTGGTACACTACAGCCACAGGGCTGTCGCCAGAGCTGATGTGCTGTGGTGCATTTCTGGAGGCCCCAGTGAGATTTCAACTGTTCTGGGCCCCTTGAGCCACCGAAACGGAGGCAAGGCCACCCGGGAGCTGAGGAGCCTCAACCGAATGAGGCGGCGCACCACCCAACGGTATTCCGGGTCCTTCTTCGTGAGCGGCATTCCTGACTCCCCGGTAACTGAACCCCCAACCGACCGGACTCAGTGGAGAGACAGACCAACTCACCAGGAAGGCATCCGGACAAGGTAAGGCCCCGGGGCCAACCCCAGTCAGGTCCTGCCCCAGTGGGCAGAAGAGGGGACTGATCACCCCCTTAGGGAGACGCTCCCGGTCAGAAGCTGTGCCTGACCGGAGCAGCAGTCCTCGTGCTCCAGATCAGAAGCAGAGGAACCTCTTGCTTGGGTGGAGCAACTGTCAGGTGTAGCCGATTGAAAGTTGTGCTTTATGGAACTACTAGTTAGGGACTCCCGGGGGTGGGAGGCATTGTGATAACCTCTGAGTGTGTGTGCGGGTGAATGAGCGGCCTGATTCGCTTGCGCTTCAGGTTCGAGTTTGTGGCTCCACGGTCTTAGTGGCTACGGAGTCCGAGTGGGTCCTAACCTGCAGTTCCGTGGTGACCTCATACGGCTTATGGCTGTAGTGGACTCTGAGGGTTCTCTTCCCTCCCTGCGAGTCCATTCCAAGTTCGGGGCTTATACGAACCAGCCAATTGCTAAGAGGCACCTAAACTCCCGAGAGGGGGGCGGTCAGGCGGACATCTGAATGGCCACCTTCTGAGAAGGGGGCACCCTCCCTTGTTTTGTCTGCGACACCGGCACAGGGCGGCCACATGGGGTGGGACCTAACCCAGAAGCCCCTGAGCCAGAGACCCTTGTGCTCCCGCCATGTGGGCCATAAATTCCTCCAAGGAGATAATCTAACTTGACCTTGGCCCCGGGCCTCCAGGAACTCCCATCCCAGATTCTAAACCACGGGACTGCCCATTTTTTCAGTTCATGGAGGCCCAGGATCTGAGTCAGGGAGACAAGCCTGTCATCCCTGTCTCAGTTCAGAGTATAGGGAGGATTGGGTATGAGGCCCCCTGTCCTTTGCCCAAACATTAGAACTTGTCTGAGACTGCCTTCCCAAGACGCGGGGCCCAGGTGGATCAGAGACACTTGCAACAAAGCAGGTGTTCTCCCCGGCCATAGAGCGAGCTGAGTGGCCGCTGTCTTGCTTATAGGAACAGCAGAGGCAACACTATCGGGGATACCACCCACGAGGACAGAGAAGGTCTCATAATATCAGGCCACAAACAAGATCCACAGAAAGACACCATGGGTTCGCCCAAGTCTAAACCCATGGTCCTAGAATGTGTGATCAAAGATTTCAAAAAGGGATTTTCTTAACTAACCTGATCTTTCATCATTTCCCTTTGCTGTTACCTCAAATAGAGCTGTGGGGGCAAAGGAAACAGACCTAGATGTTAAGACCACCCTGAGTTGTTACCATGCCTCTGGGGGAAAAGGAGTTCATAACTAGTATTCAGCCAACTTAGGCCAAGTGTTTAGCCTCAGAGCCTGGGCATGTCAGTTTTGCTTTTTGCTATTTACGTTCACCCTGGTTGGAGAAATCGACAGCTGGTTCATCCAATTTACCTGTTAACTGTGGCTTAGAAACTTTCCTAATATTAATAGAGGGCATGTCAGAGTGAATCTTGGGATTCAAAAACTCAGGGCAGGGCCTGTATGCCTGGGTTTTCTTTACCTCTGTCCGGAGACAGGCAATGGGCAGGGATGACAGGAAGAGAGGCTATGCTGGTAAAGAGTGGTTAATTCCAGTCAGCCTAAGGTCGGATGGGATATTTGACCACTAATGTCTAGCTGCTCCCTCTAAGAGAGGGGACGGCCTCACATAACCAAGAAGGGACAATAGGCACTAGATGCTGATCTTTCCTCTTTTTCGGATGGGAGCCACATCCTCAAGCCTGGTGCACGGCTCAATAGCAACTCCTCTGACATGTGCCTTGAAGAACTGGAAAAAGTTTGACCCTGAGACTCTGAAAAAGAAACATTTAATTTTCTTTTGCACAAAAGCCTGGCCACTATATAATCTGTCAGATGGAGAGCGATGGCCGTCTGAAGGCTCTCTAGCTGATAATACTATTCTCCAATGAGACCTATTTGGTAGATGAGAAGGGGGATGGTCAGAGGTGCCTTATGTCAGAGCTTTACAATGAGGGAAGACACTACACTGAGGAAGGCTTGTGGACTTTCTCAGTACATTATGCCAACTCCCTCAAGATCTAGGTGCCCACCATATCCTGGCTCAACTGGGTCAGACCCTCCAGAAGTTAATCAGCCTTCTCCAATACCACCCAAGGCTCCTCTTCCCCCTCCAGTGCCAAAGTTATATCCCCCTCTACTCTATTTACAAGAAGTGGCAGACAGAGAATGGGGACTGATACAGGTCCATACACCTATTTCACTTCAGGACTTAAGGCAAATAAAAACAGATTTGGGAAAATTTGCTGATGACCCAGATGTATTGAGGTCTTTCTGGGTCTCATGCAGTCCTTTGAGTTGGCCTGGAAGGACGTCATGTTATTACAAAAACAGACATTGACTATAAGTGAAAAACAAATACACAAAGTCTTCGAAAATGCTCAAAGCTGGGGAAGATGAATGGAATGATGCTATAAATGCCAGAGGCAAATTAGAAGAGATAGAACAAGATTCCCCACAGGGTGTCAGGCAGTTCCTATGAGTGATCCCAGTTGGTCTGCTGATGAGGGAGATAACCACAATTGGCATAGAAATCATTTTATTACTTGTATAGTTGAGGGATTAAAAGCCTCGTGAGTAAAGCCCATTAAAAACTATTGGAGGTTTACTAGGGGAACAAGAGAGTCCATCAGTTTTCTTAGAAAGACTCAGAAAGGTGTTGAGAAAACATACACCAAGGAACCCAGAAACAATGGAGGGCCGAATAATTCTTAAGGACAAATTCATAGCTCAATCAGTGCCAGATCTATGGAGAAAGCTCCAAAAATTGGCTTTTGGCCCTGGTCAGGACCTAGAGCACCTCCTCAGAGAAGCAACTCAAGTATGCTATAATCGGGGCCAGGAAGAATGAAAGGAGAACAAGAGGAGAGACAGAGAAAAGGCTGAGGCTCTAGTTATGGTGCTACAGGGAGTCAACCTGGGAGCTTCCAAGGCAAGAGGACTAGGGCAGAGACCTATATCTAGAGCCTGTTTCCTTTGTGCAAAAGAGGGACCCTTTAAATGGGAATGCCCCAAGCCTCAGACCACAGCACCTAGGCCGTGCTCCACATGTTGGGGAGATCACTGGAAGAGGGAGTGCCCCTGAAGACGGAGGTCTCTGGGGTTGACCCCTCAGGCCCAGGATCAAGACTGATGGGACATTTCCATAATGGCTCCTGTCCTTATCACCACTCAGGAGCCCTGGGTGATTCTAAATGTAGGAAGACAGCCTATCGACTCCCTCCTGAATATGGGAGCCACTTTTCCATCTTCCTCTCCAATCCTGGGCCCCTCCCTCATGAATACGCCACATTCATATTTCTGGCAAGCTGGATACAAAATATTTATTTATTTATTTATTTATTTATTTTATTACTCAAATGAATTTATCACATCTGTAGTTGCAGATACAAAATCTTTTAACACAACCTTTGAGTTGTGACTGGGAATCCATTTTCTCTCATGCCTTTCTAATTGTTCCAGAGAGTCCAATTCCTCTTTTAGAAAGAGATATTTTGTAAGAGGTTAAAGCTTCAATTCACATGGCAATGGAGGAGTTCCCATCATGGCACAGCAGAAACAAATCCGACTAGGGACCATGAGGTTGCAGGTTCAATCCCTGGCTTTGCTCAGTGGGTTGGGGATCCAGCGCTGAGGTGAGCTGTGGTGTAGATTGCAGATGCGGCTCAGATCCCACGTGGCTGTGGCTGTGGCTGTGGCATAGGCTGGCAGCTTCAGCTATGTTCGAACCCCCAGCCTGGGAACCTCCATGTGCCAAGGGTGTGGCCCTAGAAAAGACACAAACAAACAAACAAAAAAACAGAAACCGCACCCTCATGGAGACTATGTCGGGTTCTTGGCCTGCCTGAGCCACAACAGGAACTCCCCATGTGAATAGCCTTTTTCTTGGGTTCCTGAGCACAGCTTAGTTACTGTTGAGACTTAGCAAAGGTATAAAGATAGAGAAGCCAAAAGGCACAGGTTCGGCCCAGCCTGATGGGTTCCTCCAGGTCTAATATCAGCACCTGGGTGACCAGCTGCTGACTGGCCGGTGCTTTTCCTGGTCCATTTGGCCTCTAGGTGGCAGGCAGGGCAGCTTTTCCGGCCTCTTCCAGGAGCTCCCCACCAGGTGTTTTCCACAAGGGAGGGACCCACCTCTGCAGCCTCACCCACCCCAGTATGTGGCTCTCAGCACAGAGTGTCACCAGAGATGGTCTTGTCACTTCACCCCAACCAGCTGGGGGTGGGTGATGCTGTGACATCCCTCTAAGTGTGGAGTGGCCATGCCTACAGTTCTGTCTTTACTGCATCATCTTCCCCCCCACCCACAGCGACCAGACCCAAGCTGCAGGAGGCAGTCCATGCAGAGAAGTGGAGAGAAAACAAAAGAAGTTCAATCAGCATTTGAGCTCCAAAATCCCCATCCTACATGGTACATTTGGAACACTGCCTGCTCAGTGTGTTTTGGCTTTTGCCATAGAGAGAGGGGGTTAAAAATTCTGGCTGGCTGGGAAGGAGAGAGTGTGAGGCATGAAATGAGTGCTAGGATTGCTGTTGTGGCTCAGTGGAAACAAACCCGACTAGTATCCATGAGGATGTGGGTTCGATCCCTGGCCCTGCTCAGTGGGTTAAGGATCCTGAGCTGCTGTGAGCTGTAGTGTAGATTGTAGAGGTGGCTCAGATCTGGCTTTGCTGTGGCTGTAGTGAGGATTGGCAACTGCAGTTCAGATTTTATCCCTAGCCTGGGAACTTCCATATGCTGCGGGTGCAGCCCTAAAAAAAAGAAATGAGTGAGCTGGGCCCTGCGGGGTGGAGGGTCTGGGGTGGGACCCCCTGAGGGGGGGGTCAGCTGGGAGGATTAGATTGCAGGGGGGACCTGAGCCTTGTTTCCTGGCTGGGTGAGGTCCCTAGGTACTCTGTGGTGTGGTGACAGTAGACAGGAGGTGAGAGGTGGCTCACAGCGAGGGTCCAAGATGGCCCAGTGAGCCTCCCAGACCCAGAGCACCGGGGGTGGGGGCAGCCATTTTCCCCGGGGGGACCTGGAAGGGCTTCCTGGTCACGATGAGGAAAAGCCATCGCCAAAACCGTTTTGGCCTTTCCAAGCAGGGACCAGATGGGGACACAGAGAGCTTGTCGGCTGCCAACGCTGAATGGAGATGACAGCCAAGAACCAGATGTCCCCATGTATCTCTTGGGGGTGTCAACAGGGCAGACACCGACCTATGACCCAACTGCCACCTCCTCACCCGAGTTGTGACACCACCCACATTTGCTTGAATCCGGGGTCCAGGAGTTGGGGGAGGGGGAACTCTGAATCAGCCTAGTTTAAACACTAATCGCTGAGATGACCAAGACATATTTTCTCCTGCCAGGCAGGAAATAGGGGTTTGAAATAAAGAAGAACACAGAAAATATTAACATAAGCTGGTGGTTATGGGTTCTTGGCTTGAAGAGTCATACCCACAAGCCACGGCTTAACTCGGGACCAGGGTCATGGCAGGGGGACAGGGGCTGGGGATGCGCAAAGAGGAAGGGAAGGAGTTGGGCTGGGAGCCGGGGAGCTGCTGGTCAGATGGGGGAGGCTGCCAAGACGGAGGGACGTGTGCTTGTGTAGACGCAAGGCGCGGGTGGGGAATTGGACTTGGGAGCGCACATCAGCCCCAGGGTCCTAAGCAAGTCCCTGAGCTTTCTGAGCCTCCAGTTCCTCCCCCACAAAAGGGTGGGCTCTGCTGTTCCTGCCTGACCTGTGTCCTCCCCCTTGGGTGACTGTGATCTGGGAAACCCGCATCTCACACTAGCTCAGGCACGGCTGACCCTGGCCTCTGGCTTCAGGCATAAGTGAGTGACCTGGGCCTGGCCAACAAGACTATATCCTGGCACCTTTGCTGGGAATTACTGGCAAAGAGAAGGTGGCTTTCCCGGGGTGGTGAGCAGTGCTGAGAGAGTTTGGAGCTGCTGCGGGGTTTCTGTGAAGAGGTAGGTTTGTCTGGGGATGACTCCAACATGGAGCTGAAAGATGAAAGAAACGGAGTCTGTCTCAGTCAGCTCAGCTGCTATAACAAAAATGCCACAGACTGCAGCTCACACCACAGACATTTCTTGCTCACAACTCTGGAGGCTGAGAAGCCAAGGTCAAGGTGCTAATAAAGTAGGTTTCATTCTGAGGCTTCTCTTGCCTTGTAGATGGCCACCTTCTCACCGTGGCAACTCAGCGGGGAGGGGAGAGAGAGCACAAGAGCGGTGTGTGTGTGTGTGTGTGTGTGTTGGGGGTGTTGGAAGTGGGGGGAGGGAGTCAACACACTCGCTCACTGGTACTTCTTCTTGTAAGGATACTAATCCTGGAGTTCCCTGGTGGCTCAGTGGTTAAAGATCTGGCATTGTCACTGCTGTGGCATAGGCTGTTTAGTCCCTGACCTGGGAACTCCTGCATGCCATGGAGGCGACTGAAAAAAAAAAAAAAAAGGACACTAATCCTAGGGGATCGGGACCACATCTTTATGCCCTCATTTAACCTTGATTATCTCCATAGAGGCCCTGTCCTCAAATATAGTCAAACCGGGGTTTAGGGCTTCAATATGGGATGTGGTGGCGGGTGGGGGACACAAACATTCAGTCCATAACGAAGTCCTAGAAATGTGGTTTGCACCCGTGGATCTAGCTATGCCTGAAGCAAGCTCTTCCCATGGACTTTTCAGCTACATAAGCCCATCCGTCCCAGACCAATGTGTTTTGGGTTTCTGCCACTTGCAAATGAGAGTCCTGTGACGGCCGTCGTAGATATTACACACGTATGTGTTTGGCACACAGCATATGTGGAAGAAGTGTTTATTTGGTCCCTGGAGAAAAGGCACAAATGTTTAGTGTGGGGAGGGGGATGCAGCGGGAGAGAAAGGGGAGAAGACAAAGGCACGTCAGCGGTGGGAAGGAAGGGCTCAGAATGGAAAAGGGACGACAGAAGATGTTATTTGGAGGGAAGGTGAGAAGAGAGAAAACTAACCAAGACCTATCATTGGCAATGTTTGGTTCCCAGCAAATCAAGTTCCTCAATTTGGAATTTTCTGGTGGCCTAGGGGTTCAGGATCTGGTGTTGTCACTACTATGACGTGGGTTTGATCCCTGGCCCCACAGAACTTCCACATGCTGTGGGCATAGCCAAAATAAATAAAATAAATATAAATTAAAAAAAAATTTTTTTTAAGTTACTCAATTTGTTTGCTCTGTGGTGTTAAGAGTCTTTGCGGAGGCACCAGGGCCTGTGGGCAGGGCTGGTGAGGCCATGAGGCTGGGGTGGATGCCGAGTCAGGCGGGGTGACTAAGAGGGTTGGGAGGCGCCCACTACAGCCTGCCCTGTGCTTCACTGCAGATTGTCCCCTGTCACAGAGCTACCCTTTATTTTTAATTTATTTTTTTGCCTTTTTTAAGGCTATGCCCGCAGTATATGGAAGTTCCCAGGCTACAAGTTGAATTGGATCTGCAACTGACAGCCTACGCCACAGCCACAGCAACTCGGCTCCCTCCCACCCCACCCCCCACCCCCCTAGCTGTTCTGGCATTTCTGGAGGGCAAGGACCCTCTTCTCTCTCTCTGTATCTCTGGATCTGATTAATCATTGCAATGTTCACCCCAGTGCCTGGGCTGGTATCAAGGAGCTGAATGAATACATTTCAATGAGCAGCTGAATGAATGAATGAATGAGTAGGTGATGACTGCTCAGGGTTAGGAAGTTGAATGTCACTTGAGGACATGAGTCTGAACTGCAGGCAAGGGAGCAGAGGGACAGAGGCTGGGGGCACCCCAAGAGGTCCAGGGCACCTAGGGTGGGGTGGGGATGAGGGCAGGGTAGTGTCCCAGGAGTGGCTCCAAGGCCAAGCTGGGGAGCTTAAAAAACTACAGGACTTCCTGTTGTGGCTCACTGGGTTACAAACCCAACATAGAGTCCATGAGGACTCAGGTTCTACCCCTAGTCTTGCTCAGTGGATTAAGGATCTGGAGTTGCCGCAAGCTGTGGTGTGTGGCTCAGATTCTGTGTTGCTGAGGCCGTGGCGTAGGTGGGCAGGTACAGCTCTGATTGGACCCCTAGCCTAGGAGCTTCCATATGCTGCAGGAGTGTCCTTTAAAAAACAACCCCCAAAACCCCAACTACAACCTGGGGACCACTCCAGACCCACTGAATCAGACTCTTCAATGGTGGGGGGGCGCAAGATTTAAAAAATGTCACCCCCAAGAGGAGGACATAGAGCCTCAACAGGTCTGGGACCTGGGCTGTGTGGCAAGAAGGTAGTCATCCATGCCACAGGTCTGCTGCTGTATCCAACTCCCTTCCTGTCAAACCTGGGGCTGGGTGTCCCTCTAAAGCCTTGTCACCCTTCCGAGTGGTGGTCCGTCCCTGTGTCCGTCATAGCTGTTTACTGTGTTTTAAGTAAGTCTTAGAAGGAGGTATGAAATGACTGTTTGTTTTGCCCAAGCAAAATCCATTTATAAAGTGCAGCACTTGTTTAAGAAAAAAACAACAGTTATTGACAAAATATAAAAAAAAATAAATTAAAGTAGCAGCTCCTTAAAAGGACCCTGTCCGATAATTTGATTTTTTCCCCCTTCTTCCCTCAAAGGCCAGAACGATATAATCAATCTTGCCACTCCGTAGGCTGTCTCGTTACAGCTTTTTCTTAAGTGGAGGAAAGAAACATGGAAAGAAAATGAGGTACCAGAGTTCCTGTTGTGGCTCTGTGGAAACAAATCTGACTAGTATCCATGAGGACATGGGTTTGATCCCTGGCCTCACTCAGTGGGTCAGGGATCCAGCGTTGCTGTGAGCTGTGGTGTAGGTCGCAGATGAGGCGATCCCAAATTACTGTGGCCGTGGTGTAGGCTGGCAGCTGTAGCTCCAATTCGACTCCTAGCCTGGAAAATTCTATATGCCATGGTGTGGCCCTAAAAAGCAAAAAAAGAATTATATATATATATATAATTTTTTTTTAAAGAAAGAAAATGAGGTATCATCTGTAGCCCCATCACCTTCCACCCCACGATGGATCCTGCTTGGTTCCTCTGTTTCCCCAACCTTGTCTTGCTGGCAGCCCAGCCCTGGGCCTCTGCCCTGTCTCAGATGTGACTGCCAGATGGGACCAGTGTCAACTCAGGGCCTTTCCTGCCAGGACCCACAATCTGGAGACACTGGAGCCCCTGCCCTGTCCTCCGGCCCATGAGGGGGTTCTCTAACAGATTTCTCATCCTGAGGCCTCAACCAACTCACCGAAGTTTTTCATGAGAAAAGCACAGAGCAGGACATGTGTGTTGGGAATAGACGTGTTTTGCACATGCAGGTGAGCCCCCTCTGCAGACAGCACCTTGCTTCTGATGTATGCAGGACCTTGGCCAGAAGGGGCTCCCGCAGCCACCCCCCTCATTTCAAGAGTCCCTTCCTTGAACTCTGCCGCCATTGTGGCTGCTGTCCCTTCATGCCAGCTGTACACACTTGGGGGCCTGCCCCACTGTTGGTGGCTCTCTAACTAACGCACCTCGATGACAGCTACAACTATTAGAAATCAAATCAGCTTTAAAAACCATCCCTTTTGTATCCTGTGCCGAATCACTGCACCTCTGTAAGTTTCTTCACCCAGAAAACAAGGTCGGCAACACCCAGAGATGGTTGTGCAGATTGAAGGAACAGTCACATGTAGTGATAATAATAATATTTTATAACCGAGCACAAGCTCAGTGCCTGATCCTGAGTTATCATCCTTTTCTGACGTTATTGGATGAAATCCTCTGTTCATATGATTATTCGCCTGATTTCACAGGTGAGAGAATCAAGGTTAGGTTCACGACCTGTGGTCTTATAACTAGTAAAAGAGAAGAGGGTTCTTTGGCAGGGAGAGCATTCCAGAATCCATATCCTTGCTTAATCATTCCCATTTCCCCCTGGAAGGCAGTGATGACGCCTGCTTCCCACAGTCGGAGTCCACCCCAAGCTGTGGGGCCAGGAGTGACCTCCACCGTGAATGTCAGCCCAGCCTGCGGTTGCTCATGTTCCTAGACCTGGTCTTCCTTGGCTCCTGTGGATTCTGGGAGCCCCAAATATACCTTCACTTTTGCTTCATATAGGCAGAGTCTATCTATGTAACTTGCAACCCTGGGAGTTGTAATAATTAACACCAAGAGTTGCCATCGATTTCGTGAGCACTTACTATGTGCAGAGTCCAGAGATAAAAAGCTTGATAGATATTATTGCATCATTCTCACCACTCTCCAATAATCATCCCAGTTTTACAGGCAAGGGACCTGAGAATCATATACATGAGGATCCTGCCCAGTATCACACAGCTGGGTTCAAACCCTGATCTGCCTGAGCCTAAGTCTGTGAGCGTGAAGCTCTGTCATGTGCCTGACATAAGAGGTGCTCACTAAATGATGGCTTTAGCAATGCACCACCTCTGTATGCTTACATGCATTACGTCGTTTAAAAAATTACTGGGACTGGAGTTCCCAATGTGGCGCAGCAGAAACGAATCCGACTAGGAATCATGAGGTTTCGGGTTCGATCCCTGGCCTTGCTCAGGGGGTTAAGGATCCAGCATTTCCCTGAGCTGTGGCGTAGGTCGCAGACACGGCCCAGAGCTACACCTTGCTGTGGCCGGCAGCTGTAGCTCTGATTTGACTCCTAGCCTGGGAACCTCCATATGTTACAGTTGCAACCCTAAAGAGCAAAAAAAGAAAAATTACTGGGAGGTTCCAGTTCCAGGTAAGATGAGGCAAACACATTCATCCTGTTTCTCCCACCGAATATGGCTTAAAACCTGGATGGAATGCATGAACTTGAAGTCTCTTCTGCCTGCAACCAAATAGTGGTAATAATAACATCAAGAGTAGCTATCACTTTTTGAGCACTTACTATGTGTTGGGTCTCAAAATAAACGGCTTGTTAGCCATTACAGAGTCTCAAAGAAGACCAGATATCAAAATAACACCAAATTGGTGATAAGTTTACACCCCCTTCACACCTCCTGTACCTCCTGGGCTGAATTCAATGCAGTCCCAAACCTTGAGGTGGGTATTAGCATCTACAAAGAAAGTTCCAGGAAAAGCCCTCTGAGTCTGGCTTAAGGACCAAGAGAGAGGTGCCCAGGTTAGGGGTCAAATCAGAGCTGTAGCTGCTGGCCTACACCACAGCCACAGCAAGGCTGGATCCCGGTCGCGTCTGCAACCTACACCACAGCTCAGGGGAACATTGGATCCTTAACCCACTGAGTGAGGCCAGGGATCGAACCTGTGACCTCATGGATACTAGTCAGATTTGTTTCCACTGAGCCACGACAGGAACTTCGCATTTTTTAAAATTCTTTTTTTTTTTTTTTTTAATTCTTAAGAAAAGAATTCTCAGAGTAAGTCTTAATAGAAAATATCGCTGAGAAATAAAGGTAAAATAAAGACATTTTCAGATGAAGGAAAGCTAAGAGAATTTGTTGCAGGGAAACTTTCCCTTTAGATTACTAAAGGCAGTTTTTTTGTTTGGGGTTTTTTGGGGGAGCAGCACCCTCAGCACATGGAAATTCCTGGGGCAGGGATCAAACCTGCACCACAGCAGCAACCCAAGTTGCTGCAATGACAACTCCAGATCCTTGGCCCACTGAGCCACAAGGGAACTCCCAGGAAGTTCTTCAATAGAAGGGAGATAAGAGCAGAAAGAGACTTGAAACAGGAATGAGGAAGAGTAGCAGAAATGGCAAATATTTAGATATAGACTATGTTTCTCCTGTTGATTCTCCCGTTAAGCTCTTTAAAAAATGTCTGATGGAAGTTTCCATTGTAGCTCAGTGGGTTAAGGACCCAGTGTTGTCTCTGTGAGGACGTGGGTTTGATCCCTGGTGTTGCTCAGTGGGTTAAGGATCCAGCATTGCCACAGATGTGTCAACCTGGATCTGATCCCTGGCCCGTATGCTGACAGGCAGGCAAAACAAAGGGATGGGGGAGAGTGTGCAGGAGTTTTATGGAGGTGATGGAACTTCTGTATCGTGATTGTGGTGGTTACATGAATCTATACATATGTTAAAATTGCTAAACTACACACATAAAGACAATTTTACTGAATTTTTATTTTTAAAAATTGTTATGTATGTATGTATAAATTTGTTTATTTATTTATTTGCTTTTTATGGCCACACCCATGCATATGGAGTTTCCCAGGCTAGGGGTCAAATCGGAGCTACAGCTGCTAGCCTACACGACAGCCACAGCAATGTGGGATCCAAGCCACATCTGTGACCTACACCATAGCTCACGGCAATGCCAAATCCTTAACCCATTGAGCAAGGCCAGGGATCGAACCCCTATCCTTGTGGATGCTAGTCATATTCATTAACCAGTGAGCCACAATGGGAACTCCTCCACTGCTGTCTTAAATCTCCACAGCCACCCTAACTGCTGGCAACCACCATGCTGATTGGTCAGCAGCTGACAACATTGAGGCAAGACCCTTCACCAGCAGAGAGATTAGGACTAGCTGAAGGCTCAGATGATGGTTAGCACTTAAAAAAAAAAAAAAAGAAATACAGCATTTTTCTATTAAGTCATGTAATTGTTTTTTTTTTAGACATAATGCTATCACACACTTAATAGACTACAGTGTAGTATAATCATAACTTTTTTTGGTTGCTCAGATCAACATAACAAATATAATGATAATAATGAAAAATTTGAAATATTGTAAGAATTGCCAAAATGTGACACAGTCACGAAGTGAGCCAATCCTGTTGGAACAATGGTGCTGATAGACTTGTTCGAAGCAATGTTGCCACAAAACACAAAATCTGTGAAGCTGAATAAAATGAGGTATGCTCATATCCTGGATTATCCAGTGATGTGGAAATTCCCGGACCACAGCAGTGACCCGAGCCACAACAGTGACAGTGCCAGATCCTTAACCCACTGAGCCACCAGGAAACTACATAAACTTATCTTTTATATGCACTGGGAAACCAAAAAAATTGTGGGACTCACTTTATTGCAATATTCACTTGATTGTGGTGGTCTGGAACTGAACCTGTGCTCTCTCCAAGCTACGCCCATAATCTCCCAACTCAGAGTCAGCTGATTAGCAACCTGCATTGACACCAACTACCTGGAATTAGGCCAGACTTCACAGGTTAAAGCCATAGTCCTCCACACACAACAGTTGCAAGTTCAGGGGTTCCCAGGCTGCCCTCACTTCTCTTCTCAGCAGCTGGCTGCCAATTCAGGGGTTCTCATTAACCTGTTAGGGTCTATGATTTGCTGGAATGGCTCTGAGAACTCAGGGAAGCATGCTATTTATGATTACAAAAGGATACAATTCAGAACCAGCCAAAGGGAGACACACAAAGGATGAGGTTGGGGGTAGGGGCAAACATGAACTTCTCTGTCCTCTCCCCATGTAGTCAGCAGTGCTTTATGCTCCTAGCAATCAACATGTGACAACAGAGTATTACCAACAAGGAAGCTCACCGGACCTTCAGTGTGCAGAGTGTTTTACTGAGGTTTCATTGTGTAGGAGTGACTGACTGACTGGATTGAATCTTTGGTTACGTGGCTGAATTCAATGGCCAGTTCCCTTCTCTTTGTCAGGCTGATATCACATGACTCAAAGCTCCAACTCTTCTAATCACATGGCTGGTCTTTCTGGCTTGATCGGCCTCCATTCTGAGTCACCTTATTAGCATAAACTATCACGTGTGGTCCAAGGGGCTGCCATGAATAACAAACACAATCTTATGCCAGAAATTCCAAGGATTTAGAGGTTACCTCCCAGGAACCAGGGACAGAGGCCAGCCAAATATTTATCACATACAACCTTAATTCCACCTGTAACTTTAATTTCCCTTTGCTATGTAAACTAACATACTCACAGTCTCCAGGGACTGGAATGTGAACATCTTTGGAGGGCATATTCTATCTACCAGTGCCTCCCACTTGCCCTCCAACACCTTGTTTGGTTTTCATTACTGCACCCGTCCCTCTATAAAATGGTCTTGTTTATTTTGTCTGTTTGTTTATCATCTGCCTCTCCCTCTGATATGAGAGCTGGTCCCTAGCACATGAAAAAGAGAGAGAGGGGAAGAATTAGAGGGGGTGACACTCAAGCTAGTCTTTGGAGGATGAGCAGAGTAGTCCAGGGGTAGCAGGGGTTCTGGGCATCTTTGCAAAGGGACAGAGGAGGGAAGGTTGGGTGGATTTAGGGAGCCTTGAGTGGAATCTTGTGGCTGGAAGGGAGGTGACGGGATAGAGAAAGGCCTGGTACTGCAGAACGGCATGTGCTAAGCTGTAGATCTGATGGCACTTCTGGTACCTGCTCTATTGCCTTTGCTTTCCTACACAGAGGCCAGGAGGGAAGCACCAGAGTATGGCAAATAGGGCGTGGACACTGGAGTCAGAACGTGGGCTTTGACTCCAGTTCCGGTGTTCATAGGCCACCTCCTTGTGGCCATCACCAAAGTTGGCTCACTCAACACTCCTGTACAAACTATCTCTCCTCTTCCTTCTATTTGGAGCCCAGAGAGTCTCCCAGTATCTCTTGCAGCAAATGACATGGATCCAGACAATGAGCTGGAAGTAGAATTCTGGTGAGGGGGGTTCTGGAAATGAAAAAGGCCCAATAAAAAGGAAAGTATACTCTGGAGTTCCTGCTGTGGTGCAGTGGTTAAGAATCCAGTGTTGTCTCTGAGGTTGTGTGAGTTTGATCCCTGGCCTGGTGCAGTGGGTTAAGGATCCGGCATTGCCACAGCTGTGTTACAGGTTACAACTGTGGCTCGGATTTAGTCCCTGGCCCAGGAACTTCCATATACTGCAGGCCCAGCCATAAAGGGGTGGGGGTGGGGGAATATACTCAACTAGATCAGAATGTTGCCTTCTCCTCTCCTTCCTGCTTTGAATGCCAAATTATGTCAGGAGCAGAAGCAGCCACTTTATGACCCTGAGGAGCAAGCTAAGAGTAATGATCTAAGAAAAACTGAGCAGAAAGATGGAAAGTTCCTCAGTTTATGAAGCCATCACTGAAGAATTGGGCAAGTGTCAGCAATCACCCACTTCTGAGTGTTAGTTGGATATTCTGTTAGTTTTCGTCAAACACAATCCTAGTTAATACACCCTGGAAGCCTGTTTCTTCTATTATTAACTAGAGCAAACAATATTTGTCAATATTCATTACATTCATGCCGTGTACCAGGAAATCCTCTAGGTGCTGCTGGCAAAGCAGTGAACAAGAGATAAGGTTCCTATTATTTTGCATTTACATTTTGGTGGAGGAGGCAGACAATGAACCCATAAATAGGCAAAAATACGTCTGAGAGCGAGAAGGGCTATGAGGAAAGAAAAGGTGATGTGACAGAGAATGACTGGTGTGGACATGACATAGGATCTTTATGATGGGACTATGTGAGCAGGTGATGCTTGAGCTGAGACCTGCATGTGAAGATAATGGCAGGACAGAGCGTGAGGAACTGCATTCCAGGCAGAGGGAACAGCAGGGACAAAGGGCAAAGGCCTTGAGGCAGGGCCAAGCTTGGTGAGTGGGCAGACCAGGAAGAAAGCCAAGCAGCTAGTGGCAGTGAATGAGGAAGGCAAAGAATGGAGGTGAAACCAGAGAGGTAGCTTGGGGGAATCAGATGACAGATGTCCCGGTAAGTAGAATGGATTTATTCTAAATGCAAAACGGAAGCCACCAGGGTTTTCAGAGGAGTGTGGGACAATGACTTGAGTACCTTGCCCACCACCAGTACTTAATAAATGTCTATAGCCTGGCGGGATGGTACCTCAACTTGGTGGGATTCCTGTCCCTTTTCAGGCTCAACCAGCCCCTTCCCAAGCCTGCCTGCCGCATGCCCCCAGCTCCTGGGCTGGATGCCTCTGGCTGCCTTCTGAGTTTTCCTCACCCAGCATCATCCTCCCCCCGGGGCTGTTTGCTCCCTCCAGAGCGGGCGAGCATAATTGCCGCTTTCCACAGTGACATAAAAATCTAAGAGGCACAATCAATACCGAGCACACACACATCATCGTCTTTCATTGCAAACGATAAAAGCGTAAACAGCAGGGGTGGCAGCAGCTCAGGAGGTTGCAGTGGGGGCAGGGTGGGCTGCCACCGCCTCCCTGCCCATCACTCGGCTTCTGGGGCACCTTCTCCATGCTGGGGGACAGGGGGCAGCTCATTAAAGCCCAGTGGAGAAATGGTTTTCTCTCTCCTTTCCTTCCAGATGCAGCAACCCCAGCCTCTTTAGCCCGACTTCAGAAATCCAATTTGTCTTCCCTTTCACTATTTTAAATGCTTTTTTCTTGCTTCCCTGAATTGTCTCTGCCACCCCAAATACAGAGCTAGGAGTGCCTTTCTGGAGGCAGAAGGACTTGCCTGGGTCTTGTTTCACAAGCCCATGGATTGACCTCAATGAGGAAACTAGCCCTCTCAGGCCAGCTTTCGCTCGGCGTCCAGCCTGCCACCCACAGCTTGTCTTGGATCGTGCACAGAAACCATTACATTCCCAGCTCTCACAGACTCCCGGCAACGACTCCTTCAAACTAGTTACTTAATGAACGTCATCCAATTCCGATTCAGCCTTGCCACGCTCTCATTTGCGAAAGCCAATCTGCTTTACGATTCTAACCTCTGGCTAGAAACTGCTCCCAATTTCATGTCATCCATAAACTTGATGAACGATTAGCTTGCTTCTCTGCAGTCATTCATTTATTTATTCAACCAGCATTTAGTGAGTGCCTACTGGATGCGGGGTGCTGACTTAAAGGAGACAGCAGGTCCTATCCTCGAGAGCCCCCTACGCTGGGGGTGTAGCCAATGTGGAATTGATTCATACAGCGTGACCTGTGCCCTCCGGGGGTAGGGGGTGGGGAATGAGAGCTGACCCTCCTGGGAAGATCTTTGAGACGCTGGAGGGAGCTTTTGCCAGCTGGAGACGAAATGGTGTTCCAGTTAGACCAGAATTTGCACAGGCAAGTAGTTCTGGGTGGTGATGGGGGAAGAAACTTATTGATATCCAAAAATGTGTGAGGGGTGATGAGCTTCAGGCCAGGATCTAGCTAGAACCTGGACGCCTCTCTGACTCTTGGCTCTGCCCTTTTCTGCTTCATCCGGAGCAAAGTGGCTGCCAGCAGCCCAAGGGTTACAGCCTCTCAGGTTCAAATCCAGGGAAAAATGACTGCTCTTATCTCAAAAGACTCAGTAAATCTCATTGATTCTTACAGGTCATGTGTTCATCCCTGACCAATCAGGGTGATTGGGGGAATACAGGCACTCTGATTGGCCAGGCCTGAGTCACATGGTGCCCCCAACCCTGGGATGGAGTCAGCTCTGTTTGAAGCCCTTGGGCTGAAAGCAGGGAGTAAGGGATTCCCAAGGGAAAACTGGGTGCTGGTAGCATTGAAAAGGGTGAACAGGTGCTGGGCTCCTGGGACACAGATGACCACTAGGTGGTAGACAGGGGAGCTACATAGGTCCTTTCTGCATGGTGGGTACAGGGGCTGGCTTATCATCCACTCTATGGAGGGGGTCTAGCATTGTGGCTTCTTTGCTACCTTGTTCTCCTAACCACTTGCAGGCTTGTTGAAAACATACTTTCTTCTTTCCTAGATGCTGGTTTTAAGCCAGCCAGCAAGCAAGTAATTTCCAGTCAGCCCTTCTGTTCTTAGCCTCCCCATTTTTCAAGCTCTTTTCCTGCCCTTCTCAACAACCAAACCTCCAGCCATTCTGGAAACCCCAAAGGCTGGCCACTGGTACCTTCTAGCTGGAACTCCGTGTTGGGGGTCAGCCTGAGCTCACCCACGCTATTGGGTTGCTCATTGGCACATCTTGAGTGGTACCCACCTGGTCCAAGCACGTTCCTCAGGACTTGGGATGGAGCCATGTGGTTGGTCGGCAGTAGATGGCCCCCTGGGCTTGGGGGATAGGTTCTAGTTTTTAGGGATCAGGATTATGTTCAGCTGTGAGTGACAGACACTACCTCAAAAAGAAAAACAGTGCCAAAATGATAGAAGTTTACTTCTCTCTCAATCAAGAGCCTAGAGTCTGGAAGAAAGATTCCTCAAAGTTGGCATCAATCATTCTTTCTTGCAGCTCAGCCGTCTTCTTCCATTTCATGGTCCAAGATGGCTGCTTGGTTCCAGCCCCTAAGAGGAACAACAGGGACAAAAGAGTGCCTGTCCTCCCTTTAAGGACCCTCCCCAGAGCTGCACACCATACTTGTGTTCACAGCATTAGGGTTAGAATTTAGTTAGATGGGCAAGATGACGGCAAGGGAGGTTGAGAAGAGAGTCTTGCTTCCAGGCACCGTGGACCCAGCTAGAGATCAGCAGGAGAGGACAATAGATAGTGGAGGATAACTAACAATCTCTAGCTCGAACTTCTTAAATGTGTTCACATCTTAAATGTGATTTCACCAGCCACCCAGGGAGAGGGAATTTGCATTTTCCATGCTATGAATGAGGAAGTTGAGGTAGAGAGAGACGGAAAGATTTGCCCAGCATGCCCTCTGTTTTCTTTGTCTCCTTCCTTTGCTCACTTTCTTGCTCCTATCCTGAACTCGGAACACAGCTCTCAGTTCCCCCTTGATTATTTTCCAGGAGCAAGGTCTTTTCTGTCTGATCTGTGGGTTTGGTCTCTGGCAACCTGGGCCACCTACGGGTCTGCTGTACCTGTTCCGCAGCAGAGCCAAGCAGTGCAGCCCAAATCTGCAGGCTTGTCTCTGTACAAGCCCGCTTACAAGTGCTCCCCTAACTCTGCCCATTTGTTATTGGTGCTGGTTTAGGTTCTAGCCTCTGTCACTCCAGGCTCCTGAAAAATCTGCATCCCTTTCCGTTTGCACAGCCCATCTGTAAACTAGGACTAAGCCACGTCCTTCAGCTCTCTCAAGGGTTTCTTGACGGGTATTGAGTGAAAAATAATGTGGCTAATGTGTTCTGAGAAACTCAGGGAAAGCTGCTGCCTGAGCCCTTGGTGCCACTAAATGATAATTGCCTTGGGCCCTGAGAGGAGGTTCCAGGCTCAGCAAAGGAGCTGTTCACATTGACCACTCGGTCTGGGGTGGAGGTGGGGGTGGATCTGCAGTCTGGAGTGATATACTTGCTGACTTGGTGGGGGTGTGGAGGAACTGGGTGTAGGGCTGGGAGACTCCTGGTGATGCCCAAGCACAGAGAGCAAGAATGTCCCCCCTGCGGGTAGAGAGGCTGTGACTGTTGGTACCATGAAGTGTCCAGGGGCCACAAGAATTCAGGCGTTGGTCTTAGGCTACAGGTCATCTCCAGCCTGGGGAAGGGTTGGGCAAATGGCACACACAGACCAGGGTCTGGCCCTAGGTAGAGAGAGAGAGACGCAGGTTTGCAGATGGAAGACTCACCTATAGAGAATAAGGGGAGCTCCAGATACCAGCATCTCCTCCCTTGGCAACTGAGATGGCCCCAGCTTTGCTTTCCCCAAGTTGGGATGCCTTTGGCTACAGGTAACCTATCCAACTTGAGATGGATAAGGACCTTTCTTATCTGGCTTTGCAGGAGGTCTAGAGGGGTGTCTCCAGGCATGGGAATCAGAGGTCTACTGAAGTCACTAGGGAACTCAGCTCTTTTTCTGTCTCTGCTTTGTCCTTGTTGGTAGGTCAATCCAAACTCAGCCTGGTGCCCCTCAGGGGCACAATATGGCTGCTGAAGCTCCAGAATTCACATCCAACTGCCATAATGCTCGGAGACCAAAGAGAGCATCTCTCCCATGTGATGATTCTTTCATAAGGTGAAGGAAACCTCTGACCTCCCTTCACGTGTCATTGGCTGTAACTGAACCACACTCCCACTCCCTCTCAACAAATCAGGGGCATGGGACAGGGGATCACCTAGAGTCAACCTGAACAATGTCAGGCAAGGGGTAAATAGACACTGGTGGGTGACCAATGGTGTCTGCCAAACACGCTTTCCATTCCCGGGCTGAGAAGAGGGTGCTTAGAAGGCCAAGGTACCAGATTTGGAGGTTGGGCTCCAGCAGGACCTGACAGCAAGGTCTTGAAAAGAGTGTTTTAGCTTTCGATCTGCAAAGAGACCCTGTGCCCTGGCAGATGGTTTCCTGGCCTCAGGTTTCTGGCTCTCCCAGCAGCCTCAGAGGCAAGCCTGGGGCAGAAGGAGTTTGGAGAGGCTGGTGTGGGGACTTCTGCTCCCTTTTGTCAAGTTTGCATTTCCTTTGGCAGTTAATTACTTAGGATGGATGATTCTGACTCAGATGGAAGCCCTCTCCTCTGCTCCCCTCCTTCCAGCTGGGACAGAACAGGTGGTGGAAGGAGCAGAGGGCTCCGGCGTGCCGGCTTGTGGGGCCATTCATCACTGGGAGTGTTTATACCCCACCTGGGACTGAACTGGGGCGAACAGGTGATGTGCACGTTGAGAGGGAGTGGAAGGTGATGGGGAATTCATTCTTCTGGCACTCTCTCCAGAAGGGGGCCTGGCTTTGTGGTAGAGAGAAGAAGTGCTGGGGCTTGCTAGGGGGTGGCTCAAAACGTAGGAGACTCATGCTCCATAGGAAACAGAATGAGAGAATGAAATGCAGGAGGCATTTCAACTTTTCCTGTATTTGGAAGATTTGGAGATTAAAAAGATTAACCCAGATTAAGAAGATTGGCTATCTGTGTTTTGCTGAGGGGTTGGAGTGGAGCATGGAAAACAGCCTTGATTTATAGTATTAGCTGATTGCTGTGGTGTAAATACTCTCACCAGGCTGTTTTCTCTTTTTTGTTGTTGTTTTTTATTTTTTGTTTTGTCAGGGGTTTTTTTTTTTTTTATTTTTTTATTTCTAGGGCTGCACCCGAGGCAAATGGAAGTTCCCAGGCCAGGGGTTGAATCGGAGCTAAAGCCGCTGGCCTACCCCACAGCCACAGCAATGCAGGATCCAAGCCACATCTGTGACCTACACCATAGCTCATAGCAACATTACATCCCTGACCCAGTGAGCAAGGCCAGGGATCAAACCTGCATCCTCATGGTTATTAGTCAGGTTTGTAACCACTGAGCCACAATGGGAACTCCGTGTTTTCAAGCTACCATTTTTTTAATAACCAAGCTCACGAATCTTGAATATTTAATTGGTTCCTAGGAGCCAATAGGAGCCAGCCCCAAAGCGTCCTGTGTATGAAGCTGTCTACATACAGGATCAAATTTATTTATTCGTTGATAAAACAAAACAAAAAACCCCACGGCACCCTCTGTGTCCAGAGTCATGTTCCAGGGACACCAGTCAGACCCAGTGCCTGCTTCAAAGGGAACAGGTATGGGATGGGACCATTTCAGAGTGGGATGGAGTTACTGCCACAGCAACTTAACAGGGGGCTGGGGGGGGGGCGTGGCCTTGAGGCCTCTCTATGTTGTCCCTCTGATGTCTAGGCTGCGAGTCTGGGAAGGAGATTTGAACCGGCCTCTGCCCTGACGGGGCAGCTCCTGGTGACCTTGGGCAGCTCAGTTCCTCTCTGCCAGCAGTGAACAAAGAGGAGTGAACGCTTGGGCTTTTCTGGTCTGTCATTCTGCAGTGCTCCTCTCTTCTGTTTCACGTGCTCCTCACCTCCTCTCTCTCAGCTGCCTAAGCCTAGGCATTGCCAAGGCCCCAGGACATTCCTTGAGCCCTGCTCTGTGTTATTTCTGGGGTCAAAGCATGGGTACCGTGAATCTTCAAGAGCCAGCACGGGCTTCTCATGGGAACATACGGCTCCTGGGCTGTCTTTTCCCCAGCAAATAACCCTGCTCCCAGATTCTGGGAGCAGGCAGGATTGGCCTTAATGCCAAGGGTGGCATCTTATCCGCGTCTCTTCCTACCTGGGCATCAGAGCACAAACTCCTGCCCTCTCCAAACCCTGGTGTTTAATTAAGAAAATGTAGGGGTACTTTATGAGCCATAAATGGCCCTGCAGACCTCCTTTTTTAAAAAAATTTTTATTTTATAGCTGCACTTGCGTCATATGGAAGTGCCCAGGCCAGGGGTTGAATCTGAGCCACAGCTACAACCTATGCCACAACCAATGGCAATGATGGATCCTTTTAACCCACTGTGCCGGGCCGAGGATTAAACCCATGCCTCCGAAGCGACCTGGGAACCGCTGCAGTTGGATTCTTAACCTCCTGCACCACAGTGGGAACTCCATCTGCAGCCCTCTTTAAACATGAGGGGTTCGGTGAGGGGTTCGGTTATGCTGTACACAAGTTCCCACCTGGGGGAGCCCCCTGGGGCCTCCAGGGGCAGTGTGGTGCTGCCTTCCTGCCGCCCTCATTGGGGCTTCCTGTCTTGTCCTCTCTCTTCAGGGGGGGCAGAGGGGGGTTCGTGACACCTCGGCAGGCTAAGCTTCACAGCACAGACACGGCTTTCTGTTATTTTCTCTTGCACCTGAATCTTTAAATCATCCGTGTCTCTTGGCGAGCCGGGGCTGTGGCAGCAAGCTGTTAATAATAGATACAAGGGACTGTCTGCTAAGCAATTGCTGAAGACAGTAATTAGCATTTTAATTTAGGCATTTTTTTCACACTCACCTCTGGAGACCCGGGTTCGAATCTGGAATTGGGGTCACCGGTGAGGTTCTCCTGTGTCCCCCTCCTAGGCGCCCACGGATGTTTGTCTTTGACGCTCAGGTCACCGCAGCCCAGGACTGAGTGTGGCCTGAGGGGGGCAGTGTCTGTCCAGGCAGCAGAGAGGCTCGCCACAGGCAGAGCACCGATTTGGAGCGTGGAGGGGAGGGGAGGGGAGGGGAGGATGGGTGGGGACCGGCCTGGCTCTGGGGGCAGGTGGACTGTGCCGAGCCTGGCAGGTTGGAGCAGGCTGGGAATGGGGGAAGATGGGAGAGGAAGAATGTTGGGGGTGAGCAGAGTGTAGTCTTCAGGGCGGGTTGAGTGGGGAGGGGGCTGTGAGGATGCCCCGCTGCGTCTGCCCCAGGCCAGCACTCTGGCTCTTTCTCTTTTACAAGCACTCGTTTTCTTAATTTTTCTTCAAGTGCCAGCAGCGTGTGATGGCTGGAGTGTTAGGAATAAATGCCTCGATGAACTTGCCTGTTTTCTTCCTCTCATTCACAGCACCAGATTTAAAACTGACAACAAGGACAAAGAGTTCCCTCTTCTCTCAGTGGCTAAGGGTTGGGGACGATGTGCTGGGGTCCAGAGAGACACAAGCTCAAGCCTGTTTCCCAGGAGTGTGCAGCGGGTGGGAACACACCTCACAGCAACTTTCCCAGATGCCCCCACCCTCGCCCACCTTGGGTGGGAGAGCAGGCAGGTGTGGGAGGCTCCCTCTGAGACAAATCTCATTTATCTAGCCCTGCCCAGCAGCCCCACTTCTGGCATTCAGGGATGCTCGAAGATAGCCACATGCATTGAAAAATGACCTACATTTTTTCCCTCCATGCAAAAGCATCTTTGATGTATGAGGCGGGGGCTTCAGATTTCCAGGGCTTTGAGTCCAGCCTGAGACTTGGCCACATCAAGAAGGTGAGCAGGTCTGGGTGAGGAGGGCGATTTGGGCGGCACCAAAGGACCACAGTGGGTGCAGCAAGGTACCAGGGGACCCGGGGGGTGGGGGAGGGGGAGGTGCCTGAATGGTCCAAGTAGAGTGAACCAAATCCCAAGATGCTCTTAGGCCCAGTGTTTTAGGCTTGTGCCATATGGGACTGACAGTGGTTAGGGAACTTGTTTCCTGTCTCCTCTCTATCATCTCTACCACTTAGAAATCTTTGAGTTGCAAATGATAGAT
Organism: Phacochoerus africanus; assembly: GCF_016906955.1. NCBI lineage: Eukaryota > Metazoa > Chordata > Mammalia > Artiodactyla > Suidae > Phacochoerus > Phacochoerus africanus. The sequence continues at coordinate 81,335,927 of NC_062547.1, read as the reverse complement.
GATAAAACTTGAACTGGCTTAAACAAAAATGGGAATGTATTTGCTCCTCTGAGTGGAAAGTCAAGTGGTAGGTCAGGTTTCAGGTAAAGCTCGACCCAGCTGAATTATATCACCCTAAAATCTGATCTTCCTTTCTTCCCTTCTTTCTTCCCTTCTTTCTTTCTTTCTTTCTTTCTTTCTTTCTTTCTTTCTTTCTTTCTTTCTTTCTTTCTTTCTTTCTTTCTTTCTTTCTTCCTTCCTTCCTTCCTTCCTTCCTTCCTTCCTTCCTTCCTTCCTTTCTTCCTTCCTTCCTTCCTTCCTTCCTTCCTTCCTTCCTTCCTTCCTTCCTTCCTTCCTTTCTTTCTTTCTTTCTTTCTTTCTTTCTTTCTGGCTGCCCCTGTGGCATATGTAAGTTCCTGAGCCAGGGGTTAAATTGGAGCTGTGGCTGCCAGACTACATCACAGCCAGAACAATGCCAGATCTAAGCCACATCTGCAAACTATATTGCAGCTTGCAACAACACTGGATCCTTAGCCCACTGAGCAAGGCCAGGGATTGAACCCACATCTTCACAGACCCTATCTTGGGTTCTTCACCCACTGAGCCACAATAGGAACTCTGAATATCCCATTCCTTTCTGGCTTTCCATACTGTCTTCCATAGCTTCATCCTAGAGCTGGGTCCCCTCACGATCACAAGTTGATGGTCAGAAGCTCCTCAGATTCCATGTTTCTTTGTTCTTTCCAATGAGAAAAGGAGGCACCTTCTGGATTCTTTTCTGGGTTTCAGCATCTCTCACTGGCCTGAACTATCCTTGAATAAATGACTGTGGCCATGGGATGGGCTGTCAGATTGTCTAAAGCAGTCCAGACTCACCTCAGCAGTTGGTAGTGTGATGAATGTCACTCTAGCTACAAACACGTCTGTTCCAAATGGGGAGGGATGAAGCCTCCCAAAGGAAGATGGTCTTGAAGGCAGTGACCGACCTAAACCCACTCCATCTGCTTTGGAACCATTCCCTTCCTGGAATGTAACTGTACAGCCACACCCTCTGCCACTTGGCTTGTTGTTAGTATTATTATTATGCTATTCATTTAACATAGAGGCTGAGACCTTGGGCTGCCACGTGACTTAGCAGTGGCTCCCACTTGATGGGCTGAAGCCACTGGGCCACCCCGTTGATCTTGGGCTTGTCCACGTGACTCACTCTGACCAGTGGAGTGTTAGGCGATATGTTGTGAGCAAAGCCTTTAAATCTATGTGATTTAGATTGGCCTCTTGCACGTCTTTCAGTCACCATGAGAATAACATGCCCTGAGTGGCCACTGATCTCAGAATTTGAATTCTGAATTCACATGGAACAGAGCTGAAACCAACCTGTGACCTGAAAACAGAGCTAATCAGCTGACTCTCAGACTATGGACAAGGAAAATTAATGTTTGTGGATTTAAGTCACTGAGATTTTATGGTTGTTTATTACACAGCATCATGGCAGCAATAGCTGACAATACAAAGAAGACAGTAGATTAGTTGGGGCTTTGACATTCTGGATGTGCACAGCAAGGGTGGAAATTTCAGAAAGGAAAGTGGAGGATTCCCCTAAAAAAAGCCCCCCTGCTTTCTGGAACTTAGAAGGGTGTCTGACCTTCCCTTTATCAGGATGTCTCATGCCCTTTCTTGCCAGGGGACCTGGGAGAAAGTGGCTTCTTTGAGGGGGAAGGGAAGCTGCTAGAACCTGACCTAAAAGAACAATGAGACCCTAGCCCAGCCCACCCCAGCCCTGAGCTCTGCTGCCTGTTCTCTGATGATGGAATAAAGCAGAGCCAGGAGACAGAGGGCAGAAGAGCCAAAGGAGGCCCTGGGAGCGTGTCCTCACAGCAAGCCCGGGGCAACCGCTGCTCTGGGCTGGTTTTGGCTCGAACATAACTTCTTGGCTCTCCGCCTCTGGGTACAGTTGGCACATTCCTAGAAAACAGCACTTAGATTAAAGTTTTATAGTTTAATCTCCATTGGAAATGCCTTTAAGAGAGTCCAGCTGGAGGGTGAGGAAGAGAGAAAGCTTCACAATGTAAGTTTTTTGTTTGTTGTTGTTGTTTGCTTTTTAGGGCACACCCACAGCATATGGAGGGTCCCAGGCTAGGAGTTGAATTGGAGCTGCTTCTGCCGGCCTATACCTCAGCCACAGCAACTCAGAATCCGAGTCGATTCTGTGACCTACACCACAGCTCACAGCAATGCCAGATCCTTAACCCACTGAGCAAGGCCAGGGATCGAACCTGCATCCTCATGGATACTAGTTGGGTTTGTTTTCGCTGAGCCATGATGGGAATTCCACGGTGTTAGTATCGACTCCAATGTATCTGATTTCCTAACAATGGGCTCACCTATGCTGTGGTAGCTGCTAGTGGAGGGACAGAAAAGGAGCCACAAGATGAAGCTGAGGGCAGCTGAGGGTGACCCAAAGTCCTTCCCTGCGCACGGCGAGGGCCCTGCAGCTGCTGCTCAATACTTCATCGACTCCACAATCGCTTCATATCTCCACATCTCTAACTTTAAGGAGAGTCTTTGCTGCACACCAAGGCGTTCCCATGGCAACCTCCTGGCGACACAAAACAGCTCTTCCTCCCAGAATGGGCAGCCTTCTCACCCGTCTCCTGGAGAAGCCACAGCAGTGGTGCATCGCAGAGGCCTTAGCATCCTGGACAGAGGACCACAGTCCGGCCCGCTAGCAGCCTCTTTTCTAACTCGCCTAGTCCTGGGGCTGACTCTGGAGGATGTGGCTGAACACTACTTTATTCGCTGTAACATATGGTCATCCCTTGGTATCATGGGGGTTGGTTCCAGAACCCCCGGTGGATACCAAAATCTGCAGAGCTTAAGTTCTTATGTAAAGTGGCACAGTACAGGGGCCCTCTCTATCCCTGGTTTCTCAGGTGTAGATGCAATGCAGCAGATATGCAGTGGGTGGAATCTGCACATTCAAACCTGTGGATACAGAAGGCTGACTGTATATTTATTGAGGACCTGTGATGTCCAGCAGAGCACCAAGTGCTCACTGGGGACCAGCAATGAAGAAGACAGAGCATTGCCTTTAGGGAGTAGAATTCTAGTTGTTACTTATTCAAGAAAAGGAACAACACAATTTCAGCCAGGCCTAAGCGCTATGAAGGGAATGAAACAGGGACATGCTGCAGAGGAGACTGAGGAGGGGGTCCAGGAAGGCCACTTGGGAGATGACGTCTGTGCTAAGCCCTGAATGCAGAGGGGAACCCAGCAATCGCCAGACCCTGGCGGGGGGAGGAGGGTGGGGGGGTTATGTCCAGGTGGAGAGGGTAGTGAGTGTAAAGGTCCTGAGGCAGGAATGAACTTGAGTGTTTGAAGACCAGGCAGAGGCTGGAGGGACTGGAGTGTGGTGGGCAAGTGGGGCAGGGGGCTCTGTCAAGGAGGGCAGTGAGAGCTGGAATCAGGGGTTGGGATTTTATTTTCACTGTAATGAGCAGTCATTTGTGGGGAGTGGTTAAAGTAGAGTAGAGACAGTATCCAATACAAGTTTACAAAGATATTTCAGATTGCTTTGGAGCAAGTTGGGCTCTTTATCTTCCAGTGTTCCCCTGCCTGAGAAGCTCACAGTTACTGAGTAAACTGTGAGTTTGGCTAAGAAATATAACTACAGTGGAGTTCCCACTGTGGTTCAGCAGGTTATGAACCCGACTAGTATCCATGAGGATGTGAGTTTGAGCCCTGGCCTTGCTCAGTGAGTTAAGGATCTGGTATTGTTGTGTGCTGTGGTGTAGGTCACAGACGTGGCTTGGATCCCATATTGCTGTGGCTGTGGCATAGCTTGGGAACTTCCATATGCCACAGGTGCGGCCCTAAAAAAAAAGGAAGGAAGGAAGGAAGGAAGGGAGAGAGGGAGAGAAAGAGAGAGAGAGAGAGAGGGAGAGAGAAAGAAAACTAGAGCTTCCTGGAGCTGGTCTTCTTCATATCCCCATAGGCCTCGGACTGTCTTCCCAGGTACCTGGGGGTCTTCTCCTTGCACAGTGTCACCACTCCTGCCACCACCCTCCTCTGCACGTCTTTGATATTTCTGGTTGCTGATAGCAAAGCCCTGACCTCAGGCCCAGTCAATCACATTCCACCCACTCCCAAAGACATTGAGATTTATCCCTGATGAATGGGCAGCCTCACATCCATGAATCCTTCAGCCAGCTCAGGCCTGAGCGCTCAATCTCTCATAACTCTGTGTTAAGGATGTGAAATGACACCTGAGACAGCTGGATAAAGGATGAAATAAGGGGCCTGATAAGTGGGATTGATGGCTGTCCTTGCACAGACTGCGCTGGGGGAAGGGCAGAAGAGGACCCCAGCCTGAATTATTACCTTTCCTGGAGTCTGGGGCTTGGGTTGCTCCAGCCCACATGATAGACCAGCTTCCACTGACCCCTGGCTCCTTCAAGAATCTCAATTCCAAGGTCCCCGAGAGAACCCCCCCCCCAACCCGGGCATTCTGGTGATCTGAGAATTTGAGAGAAACAAAATACTTTCCTGGAGGCTACAAGGTACAAACTGGGAGGATGGAGCACTAGATGCTGGCATAGTGCTGGGAGGTGGGATGGCAGGAAACAGGATCCCCATCATGAGTTCCTTCGGAGGCAGACAGGATTCATTTTACATATGACAGGAAGCTGAACCAAACTGGCTTAAGTCCAAAGGGACTTCATTGGTTCATGCAGCTGCATAGTTCAGGGGTAGTTCCTTTCAGGTATGGCTTGATCCAGGACTCCATCAGTGTGACTAGTCTTTCCACATTTTGGATCTGCCTTGGAACAGGCTCCATTTTCAGCAGGCTCTCTCCTCATGGAGAGATGGCTGCCAGAAACTTCTAAGGCCACCTGCTTCATTAACCACATTTAGTGGGAAAGAGTCCCAGAGTTGAATCCCATTGGCCTTGATCATGTTGACATGGGTCATGTGCTTCTTTATTAATTAACCTATCGTTGTGTGATGGGAAATGTTGGTTAGCCAAACTAACCTGGGCTCAGCCCTGAAGCTGAATATGGGCCCAATTCTACCCAAATGCATGGCCGGGAACTTTGGGATTCTCTGAGGATGAGTGAAGAGAGGAAATGGACGCTGGAGAAAACAACAAACACAAGCCACACCACCACTCAATCTTGTTTCTTACCATCCTTCAATATATACCCTCTTCTCTCTTAATCATTGATCCAAAAACATTCATGGAAGCTCCAGCTCTATTTCTCCATATTAAACCCTCTGTATCAGTCAGGGCTCTGGTCGCAAGTGACAGAAGCCCAATTAAAATCGGCATGAGCCAAAAAGGAATTGTCTCACATAATTGTAGAGTGCAGAGATAAGGCTGCTGGCATTAGGCCCAGGAAGTTCCAGGAACTCTGTCATCGGCATTTGGTCTGTCTCCATCTCTCTGCTCTGCCTTCTTCTATATGACTTTGTTTCTAAGTGGCCTTCCCCAGAGGTGGTATCAGGGCCCCAGCAGTTCAGGGCCTCACCCTGCCGTTTTGCCCGGAGTTCAGCCAAAATCCCAGGGTGATTCTCATTGGTCCATTCCTGACCAATCACTGAGGGGGCCGGGGCTGGCACAAGTTGATTAGCTGGGCCAGGTCTGCTGGGAGGGGAGACCGTAAGTGGGAAGTCAGAATGCCCTTTCCAGAAGAGAAGGCCTGGAAGCTGGGCAGACAACAGCCTGCAGTGACTCTACAGTGACTTTGCTGGCGCTGCGTTGCTCTGCATTGTCTTCCAGAAATCCCTCCTCCTTTGTATGTAGAACTCCAGGATAGGAATCACATCTTCCCTTCTGTGGTTAGTAGGTGCTTAATAAACCCTGACAGTGCAGCTTGAAATTTGATGTTGCAATCACAGCTACTACGGCTGGAGCAGCTACCTATGCCAGCACTACACAAATATGTTCAGGAATTACATTTAAACAACAAGATGGGGTGAGGAATTGGAGGCCCAGCGGCGTGAAGCAGTTTCCAGGTCACACAGTTGGCAAGGGACAAAACTGGGATCCTTGCCCTGATCTGGCTGGCTCTAGAACCCTTGGCTTTACCTACCCCCCAATCTCCCCACCCCCACAAATGTGAGCTCCAGGGGCCTGCAGATATCAGGGCTGATTCTCTTGGGTTTGGGCTCTTTTATCCCTGCTCTTAGTGTGTGAGAAACTGACTTGGCACTTGGGCTTGTTCTGGGGAAAAGGACCACCGCCTCTGAGGCATAATCCCCCCATCTCCAGAACCATGAGGAAGGCCTGGTTTTCCTGCTGTCAGAATCTTTGTACGTGCTGTTTCCTCTGCCTGGAGCACTCTTCCTGCAAGTCTCTCAGCTACTCTGAGAGACCCCGCCATAAACATCGCCATGCATGACACTTACAATTGGAAATATTCCTATTTATTCACTTGCTTATTATAAGCTGATCCCATTAAAATGATAAGTTCTAGGAGAGCAGTCATGTTGTCCATATTGTCCTCAGATGTGGGATCCTCAGGGTCTAAACAGTCTCCAGCACATAGTAGGTGCTCAGGAAACACCTTGACCATGGAAAGAGTGAATGACTGGCCTCACAGAGTTCCCGGTGTGCCGTTCTGATTTCTGGCTTCATCACACCCTTCATCATGTCCCACCTTCTGGGCTGGGACCTCTGCTTGGCAATCTGGCTGGTCTGCTGCCCACCAGCCTGTGAGCTGAGTTGCTAGAATACCAACCAGGTAGGAGGTTTTTTGTTTTTTTTTTCCTCCAAGCACCACTGACCTGCATGCTGAGGGAGAGCTTGTGTACTGACTTGCAGGAGAAATACCCCAGGGGGTCCCCAAGAGCTCATTTGTGTGTCCCTCCCCGGTTGCACATGGCCAATGTGGCCTGCAAGGTGGCCTCTGATGGGTTTGGTAGTGGCCACACACTGCACTGCTCTCCACGTGGTCCCTGCAGCAGGATGGGGTGGGTGCCCGGCACCTGCGTCTCCAGCATCCTGATGTCTTGATCTGTGACTCTGGGGCCTCTCAACTCTCCCTGCTGGCCCTGGGAGGACATAAGCGCACATGAATCTCTCCTTAGTTTCTCCTCAGCCCCTGCCGGTATCCCCACTCCTGCCATCACGGCCTGCTTTTGGGCTCCCCAGCCTTTCCTTCAGATATTATCACTTTGTCGCCTCCACGCTCATTTCCTTATTTTTATCAATCATAGACGCTCTCCTCCACCCCTCTCTGCCATCCTAGACTGGACGAGAAAAATGACCAGGCTACTCATCGGGACACAGGACCAAACCTGAACACTCCTGAGAGGTGGGCCAATCCCCTGAAAAAGAGGTGGAAGTTGAATCCAGAGCATTCCTGCCACACCAGGAGAAGCTGGGAGGAAGGTGAGAGGTCAGCAGCACTTGAGAACAGGTGTCTTATGAAGTCCTTTGAAGCTGCTGCCCCCATGTCACCTCCAGTGCCCTGCGCTCTATCTCATTGGCCTTATTGCCATCTCCTTCAGAGGAGCCTCTTCTTGGCACCCCAGGTTCATGGCTTCTCCTCATTCAGTTCTCAGCTCACACGCCACTAAAGGGTACATCAGAATCACAGGAAGGCTACGGAGTTCACACCACTGGATGCCCCTCCCCAAGGTCCTGATCCAGCAGGTCTGGGTGGGCACATGGGAATTTGCGTTCCTAATACCGGTCCCAGGGATGCAGAAGCTCCTGGTCCAGATGGCCTCTGACTTAATGAGCCCTGTTGTTTTGTTTTGTTTTGAACGGCTGCTGCATATGGAAGTTCCTGGGCCAGGGATCGAATCTGAGCCAGAGCTGCGACCTACGCCATAGTTGTGGCTGCGCCGCATCCTTTAACCTACTACGCCAGGCTTGGGATCGAACCTGCACCTCCGCAGTGACCAGAGCCGTTGTGGTCAGATTCTTAACCCACTGCACCACAGCGGGAGCTCCCATGGGGCCTGTTTTGACCCCTCCTTTTCAAGTCGCCTGCTGTCCCCCTCCCTGCCTTTCTCCATGACAACCCTCTGCTGAGCTTTCTCTCTTTTTTTTTCCATAGCAGTTATGTGTAATTTTCTTCAGGGTTTTGTTTGTTTGCTGGTTGCGCATCTCCACTGCAGCAGACTAAACTCTGGAAAGTCAGGCACCTGTTTTATTCCATCTCCTGTCTGAGTATCTCCTGAGAGTAGATACTGGCACATAGTAGGGTTTCGAGCGATGTGTGCTGGGTAAATGGATAGTGAGCTTTCCTTCCCCGACTGATGCTCTCGCTGGCTCCCCTTGTCCTTAGGAGAAATGTCTCAGGAAATCTTTCTGAATCCAACACCACTATGAAAGCGGCTTCAGTGATCAAAATTTCAGAGCTGAATGAACGTTCCCTGCCTCTGGGCACGTGCCCCACTAAGGAGCCAAAGGAGGCAATTTTCAAGCAGCACTGTTGCTTTTTCACCAGTCAGTCTATAATTGTGTTTCTGACACTTCCTTAGACAACGCAGAAGATGTTGGCCACATTATTATTATTGTTGTTGTTGTGATCTAATATTTATTATACACATTGTGTAGGATGAGCCATTTCACTCTTGGTTTCTAATCAGTTTCCTCTTCCCTGAAGGCAGTCTTGGGAGCAGCCTGTAAAAACCCACAGTGAGCTGGAGGAGGCTTCCCCCCCATCTGCAGGGAGCTGGAGATTCAAGGTGGTTTCTAGACCTCGGCTGAGCAGCAAGAGCCCTGGAGGCCTGGGAACAGCGAGGCCGAGAGCACCCATGGGCTGTTTTAAAAGCTCTCATCAAATTGTTGAGTGTGGAAGGATTGAACTTTCCGAGCATTTCCTAAGTAAATGATTTCCAACCTTCTCTGCTTTACAAATGCCCTGCCCTAATGTCTTCTTTAAAACCCAGCAGCAAATCCCCCACACAGACCTGTTGACAGAGGCAGGACCACCACCCTGCTGGAAGCAAGGGCATCTGTGTGTGCCCTTCCAGTGTGTGTGTGTGTGTGTGTGTGTGTGTGTGTTTGGGGTGGCCAGGTTGGGGGCTGAGACCTGAGGGTTCAGAGCAGGAACCTACCTCCTCCCACCCTGCAGTCAGCCCCTGCTGCTCCTCACCCCCACCCAGGAGTGATGGGGAAATGGCCTGGGGTCTGGGAGAGCTTCAGCAGGAAAGACACATTTCCTGCCTAATGGGAGGTGGTTGGGTGGTAATGAGCATTCCTGCTAATTTGGAGGAATGACTTAGCACCTGGAGGAGACTGGGAAAACAGCTCCTGCATAGAGAGAACAGGCAGGCCCCCATCAGGCGGCAGCTCAGAGAACCCTTCTACTGCCTGGGCTTTTGGATCTGTCTCCACTGGGAGGAACCTTCTACACAGGGAGGGAGCGAGAACGTCGGGCACTGCCTCCTTCGGAAGGAAGGTGGGGAGTGAGGCACCAGCCCTGTGTTGGGAGCTGAAGAAGGGAGGAAGCACAAAGCAGTGGATCTCCTTGCTTTTCCACAACGGGCATGAGGCCAGGTGTGGCTCATTCCCAGCCACCTAGCCGACAGGACCCTCACCTCTGGGCCTCATTATCTTCCTCTGCTGCAGGGACTACATGGGACAGTGGGTGTGAAGCTGATAGTACTTAGGACTCGAACTCAGCCAGAAGCCAGATTGGGACTTGAACCCATGGTTTTTTAAATCAGCATCACTCCACTGGTGTCTGGACTTACTGAAGTTCAGGTTCTTTGTGTTTCAGCACAGAGGGAATTCAGTGAGAAACAAAGTGATAGGCAGGAAGTAGATTTATTAAGATAAGATGCTGGTGAGGGTTGCAAGTGGGCAGACAAAGAAGCACTGACCTGAGGATTAGTGTATTACATTTTTATAATCCAAGGAAAGCAGGGAGAGGAAAGACCGCCTCTTGCTCTTTCTTCAAGCAGATGTCAGGCTTACATCCCTAGCTCCTCCTTGGGGTCCTGTGAGTATTTGACCTTATGAGGTCAAATCAGGACTGTCATGGCACTTACTCAAATCAGCAGAAGCGTAGTGACATATGCTAAAATATGTTGACTCATCTCAGGTTTCTGTATAACGGGGGTCTCCTACTTTGGAATGTCATCCTTTCCTTAAACTCCTGTCCTTGGTCCTAAGGATCATTCTCTGGCTGAACTTGAATGCAGGCCTCATTTTATCTTTCACTTAATGACCTGAGACCTATCTCATGCTTTTATTTATGCTTTTATAGTTAAGCGAGCCTGCTTCATTCAGATGGCTTTCCTGAGCAACTATTAACTTCCAGGGGTCTCCCCAAGGTGCCTAGGTTTACCTCTCCCTCTGTGGTCCCCTACGGGGACTCCTACAACTACCTGTGTAGCTCTCCTACTCTATCCCTATCAGGTGGGCCATGCTGCACACATCTGCTCATCCATTCAACAGCTATATATGGAGCACCTACTATGTGCTGGGTGTTCCTTGGGTCCTGGGGGTCTGGTGGACATGTCCACGGTGGTCGCTGTTCCTGTTGCAGCGGGAAGGGAGGAGGACAACAGCCAGATAAGCAAATACAGGAACAGGAATGAGAGGGCATCAGGAAACTGCAGTCTGGAGTACAGAACAGAGATGTGTTGGAGCACGGCAGGGGCAGCCGAGGCGGGTGACAGTTAAGCTGGGACCTGAGAGAGGAAGAGAATCAGGAGAAAGAGCTCGCCCCAGAGGGAATAGCAGGGACAAAGGCCCTCAGGTAGGAACAGTCGTGGGGAAGGGGAGGGGTGGCAAGGAGGGAAAGGACTGAAGGCGGGGTGCGAGTGTGAGGGGAGGTTTAGGCCAGGAAAAGACTTTGCAGTTTCTTTTTTAAGTGTAGCAGAAGTCCCCAGAGAGCTTCAGATGGGGAATTCTGTGTTCCAATTTACATTATAAAGAACCCACCCAGGATGCTTTGGGGAATGGAGAGAAAAGGTAGGAAGTGATTGAAAACTCTGCAGGTGGTTGGGAGAGAGGAGGAGGCTCGGACCGGGGTTGGGGCCCTGGGTGGGTCTGGCAGTGGAGCTGGCAGCCTCTGTGGAGAGGGAGCGAGGAAGGGAAGAAGGAGGTCTGGATCCAGAGCCTGAGCCGGTACAGAGGCTGGAAGACGCCGAGACACTCGGGAGGGAAGGTGGGGAAGGAAGGCGGGGGCGGGGTCGCGGCTCTGCTGGACTCCTGACTCGGGGAGAGGCTCAGGAACCTGTGTGTTTAACACGCCCACCCCCAGGGGATGCAGATGTGGTTCAGCGCCCTCAAGTTCCTACTCCAGAGGCAGAGTTCCCAATATATAAAAATCACAGCCTGGGGGTTCTGGTTGCCAAGTAAGGGATCAGGTTACAAAAGTTTAAACAGAAAAACCACTTGTCAATTCACTCATTACTACTGTCTCCCCATGAAGCCTTGGACCCCAGAGACCCCTCCCTTAGTAAGAAGGCGAGGGCTGAGTCCGAAGAGCCCTTCTCTCCCCAAAGGCCTTGTAGAAGGGTGCCTGCCTGTTCATTGCAGAGAGAAGGGTGACATTATGGAGCTTTGCATGTGCTTGGCCATCAACACTAAAACCTCCACCAGTCTATGCCTGTAACTCAACAGATACCCGAATCCCTTGTCACCTCGGCCCTAGGGATTTCTTTTGCCCTCTCTCTGGGCTGGGTCTCCTGATCCCCTAGTCTCTGGTCTTTTCCTTTTTTGTTGTTGTTTTCTTTCTCTTGTCATGGAAAACAAGCTCCAGCGACTTCCTAAGAAAGAGTGGAAGCCAGTTCAATTTTTTGAGATCTTGTGGGTCTGCAGGTGTGTTTTCCTCTTTTCTCATTTGACAACTAGCTTACTTGGATATAGAATCAAGCTGGGAAATAATTTTCCATCAGAATTTTGAAAGCATGCCTTTACACCCGATGGTTTCTCTGGAAACTTGTAGACTTCACTTTTTTTGGGCCAAGCCACACTAGGGATTGAACCCGCACCACAGCAGTAACCAGAGCCGAAAGAGTGACAATGCCAGATCCTTAACCTGCTGGGCCACCAGAGAACTCCTAAACTCTCTTTTTCACTTCCAAACTTGTGCAGCAACATGCTTTGGTGTGGGTCTGCTTTCATTTATGGTACAGGATTGTAGATGCTTTCAATCCCAAAACTCAAGTCCTTGCAAAATGTGTGTCTTCCATTCTTGAGACTGTTTCTTGAATTAGTTCATGAAATTTCTTACTCTTTATGTTGTTCTCTCTCTCTCTCTCTTTTCTTTTCTTTTTTCCTGGCCATACCCATGGCATATGGACATTCTTGGGCCAGGGATTGAGCCCGAACCACCTCAGAGACAACACTGGATTCTTACCCTACTGCACCACAGTAGGAACTCCGTATGTTCTTTTTCATTATAGCCTGTTCCTCAGATGTTGAATCTCTCTCTCTCTCCTTTTTTTTCTTTTCAGGGCTACATCTGTGGCACATGGAAGTTCCCAGGCTAGGGGTTGAATGGCAGCTTCAGCTACCAGCCTACGCCACAGCCACAGCAACTCAGGATCCGAGCCATGTCTGCAAACTACAGCACAGTTCACAGCAATGCCAGATCCCCGACCCACTGGTAGAGGACAGGGATCGGACCTGTAACTTCATGGTTACTAGTCAAGTTTGTAACCCGCTGAGCCAAAATGAGAACTCCCTGGAATCTCTTGAATTGGACTTCCAATGTTTGTACCTTTCCTGTCCTATTATCTATATTTTTGTCATTTTGCTCTGTTTTCTAGGGGATTTCCTCACATTTGCCTCTCCAATCCATCTATTCCTTTTTTTGAGAACACCTCTTTCTGCTTTTAATTTCCAAGAACTCTCTTTTAATTCTCTATTCTCTGAATGTTCCCTTTATTAGAGTTTCATGGATGTAATATCTTCTCTTAGGTCCCTGGGATTATTAGCAATAATCTTGCTTCTATACACCATTTTTTCAGTCTGCTGTGTTCTCTCTATCCCATGATGGAGGTGTCCCTGGGATGTCTGGTGACCTTAGACTCACCGGATCACGATTAAGTACCAAAATGCTGATTGGAAGCTTTCCAGAGCTTGATGGACCACTGGTGGGGGAATCCACCAATGTCGATACCTTGAGATCTTCCACTGGAGGCTGGCCAGACTCCCTAGAGACACCCTTTCAGTCTCCGGCCTGGAGAAGAGGTCTGGCCTGCTGGCTTCTGGAGCTGAATAGGGGAGGGGAGCTGGGCGGGGCTCGCAGCATTCTGTACCCCATTTTCAGAAGAGCATGTGAGCTCTTGGCTGAGCCTTGCCTCCTCCGGTCCAAAGGTTAAACCTGGACTTTTGCTGGGGTGCGGAGGGGTGGTTACCCAAGAACTTGGAGTGAGTTGAGGATCCAGATCCGCACAGGTTTGCAAAAGCTCTTGCTCTGCTTGCTCTTGTTTTAACGCCTGCTCACCTGCACATCCAGGTGTACCTGGAGCTGCACCTTCCTAAGACCTTGAGGGCTCCAGGGTGAGAAGAGACCTGAGTGTCCCTGAGAGACTCCAGCAGCCTGCTGTTCTGTCTACCTGGGACCTCTTGGTCAGGTATCCCTCTGCCCTGTTTCCAGCTCCAAAACTGCGTTGCCATCATCTCCTCAGCCCTTATATCCTTCCTATGATGTTTATGTCTTTTAAAAATAAATCATTCACTGTGGTTTTAGTCAGGGCTGGAAAGGAGCGCAATTAGATTTGGGTGTTCAGTTGGCTGTCCTGTCCCTTGTCTTACTAATGAGGGGATTCTGGTGAGAATTTGGGGCTTCCTAAGAGGGTGAACAGTGGCTGCACATCTGAACTGCGTCCTGTGTTTACAGAAATCCTTTCTTTCTTCCTTTCCTTCTTTCTTCCTTTCCTTCCTCATTCCTTCCTTTGTTTTTGGGCCACACCCACAGCATGCAGAAGTTCCCAAAACACAGATTGAACCCACGCCACAGCAGCTACCCTGAGCCACAGGCAGTGACGACTCGAGATCCTTAACCCACTGAACCACAAGGGAACTCCCAGAGATCCTCACTTTATCAGGCTCGCCTCATATTGTGGAACCTGAGAAGGCCAGACACACACATTCCTGCTGTCCCTGGCAGTTAGACTGTGAGTTTGTCAAGCCCAGCCAATAAGAGGCCAACAAGATCTGAGAGCAAAGGAGCAGGATGGAGGGTGAATATTCTGAATGGGGTAGCAGCAGGGGCCATGCTGTGTTCCTGTACCAGCTGTGGTGGCCATGGTCAGGGTGCTGGCAGTGTTGTCATCACTGGCCAGGTCTTCAGCAGGACTTGGACCATGATCAGCTAAGAACCCTGAGTGGATACACATAGCTGGCTAGTAGGAGCTCGGGGTAGGGCTGGGTATTTAATGTGAACCGTGTCCTTCTCATGCTGTCAGGTCCTACTTAGCCCTTTGAAGCTGCATCTGGAGCCTCCCCCAAGGGCGCCACCTGCAAACTTTTTGCAACCTCCATCCAGCTCTGCTTCTCTGACCCTCTCCTCCCCTTCCCATTCCTTGACCCTTGACCTCTCCTGTGCCATATCTAAAGGCAAGCCCCACTCTGCGGCTGTCAGCATCTCCTCAACAACAATCAGACTGACTGCATATCTCCCTCTGCTGTGGCTGTATCGCCCCTCCTGTGTTTCAGCCAGGTCCCGAAGGAGCGGTGCCCCAGTCCTAGCCACCATTATGTAAATATTTTTAAAAATTACTATTTCATATGTTTATAATTTGTTCTTCCCACTAGAAAGCTAAGTGTCTCTTCCCTTCTCTGCAGAGCACGGGAACAGGCAACATGCAAAATGTTCAATAAATATTTCCCCACTTCCCTGCTTTGTCGAGGAAATAAAGTGCTTATGAACTCATGTATGATTTACAGACACGAATGTTGGGAGCGAAAATTATTCTGTCTTATCTGAGCTTAGTTTTCTAGTAGCTTTTATTGTGAAAACAATATAACATGAAAGAAATTGGGGGAAAAAAAGGGGAGAAAAATCACCCATAATTCTCTTGGCACAACTATTTTCATTTTTTGTGTATGTGCTGCCTTCAAGCCTTTTCCTTTCAGTGTCCACATGTTTACATAGCTCTAGTCCCAGTGCTCATCACCCATAAAATCCAGTTCAAAGACCACTTCCCAGGGCAGTTGTCTTGGACCCTGAGTAACTCCCTCTCGCTTTCCTTTGGCATTTCTCATCCCCTGAGTGTCATTACTTATTTTGATGTCATCACCATGGACCTGATTTCATAGGGGCAGGCATTATATCCCTTGAGTTTCTATGTCCTAAGCACCGGGCAGGGCACATGCTGGGGGCTTCTCGCAGTCACAATTTTGTATTCTATGCTGTCACCGTGCATTAGAACAGACGCCTTCTCCCTTGTTGCTCTGTAGTTTTTGTAACGATCATTTTTAACGGCTCCAGAATATTTCATCAAGTGAATGTTTCATAATTTAGTTAACCAGTCCCCTATTGGGGAACATTTGGGTTGTTTCCAGTTTTTTTTTCTATCACACATAATGCTGCAGCCACCCTTCATATGCAATGTGGTTTTTTCTCCTATGGAGTAAATTCACGGAATCCTTGGGTCAAGCACGTCCCCGGCTCTTAAGCCCATTTCAGCCTGGCAACAGCCAACTGGCTCACCCAGTCCTATCTCCTGGGAGGGACACAGGTGCCCCCACCTCGCTGTCTCCTTTCAGCATAAACACATCCTATAATCACACAGATCTGTCTTTCTGGCTCTGCTGAGAGGTCACGGATTGAGTCGCCCTCATTCAGCAAATGATTAAAGTGCTACTTATCTTGGCTCTCCGGAGCCTGCTACAAGACCTGATATGTCTGAGGTGCTCTACCATTCGCCTGATGTGCCTGCCTGTACCCCTTGCTCTGGCATCAGCTCTCTAATTTTCCTTGGGAAAACTAACCCCTTTCCAGCGCAGTTTCAGGGCCTTATTCCCAGGAGCTGACCTGGGCTCCAGGCCTGAAGAGTCAGAGCACTTTATCCCTGCTTGTAGTGATTGGCTCGGGGAAGGTCACATGACTCAGTCATAGCCAATGAGGTGCGACCTTGGGACAACTGAGAGAAGCCCTTTTCTCCGGTGGAACTGATGTGAGGACGATTCATTAATGATGTCATACAGTTGATGTAGTAGAGCCATCGGGGTGCTGTCGATGGAGGAACATTGGAGCTGCCTGCAGCTGTCTTATCACTGTACAAGGAGGCCCCACCAGTGCGAGGAGAGTAAGACTAAGAGAAGCAGAAAGAATATTCCTTTACTTATTCCTTTTATATTTGTTAAGCCCTGCTCTATACTAGGCCTGTTCCTGGCCCTGGGGAAACAGCCCTGAACAAGGCAGGGTCCCCTTTCTCTTGGAGCTCATGGACATTCGGGTGGCAAGAAGCAGTCTCTACAACAAATAAGCGTCTAAGTAAGCAGGTGAATAAACGGGATCACTTTTGGAAATGACAAGTGCTTTGAAGGATGAGATCAAGTGTCTAAAGGAGGGTGGCTGCCTTGATTGGCCCTCAAGGGAGCCTCTCTGAGGATTTGACCTTGGAGCCTGAACTTGAGTGTTGCCAGGAGATCGAATTCCAGGTGGAAGCAGCCACTTAAAGGTCTTGCCAGAAGTGGAATGGGGCATCGGGCACAAGATTTTGTCCTCTTAAAAAAAAATTTGTTTTTGGAGTATCTGTTGTGGCTCAGTGGTTAATGAACCTGACTAGGATCCATGAGGATGAGGGTTCAGTCCCTGGCCCTGCTCAGTGGGTTAAGGATCCAGAGTTCCCCATGAGCTGCAGTGTATGACGAAGGTGTGGCTGGGACTCCATGTTGCCGTGGTTATGGCTACGTCGGCAGCTACAGCTCCCATTCGATCCCTAGCATAGGAACTTCCATATACTGCGGGTGCAGCCCTAAAAAAAAAAACAACAAAAATTTTTATTTTAAATTGTGGTAAAATATGCACAACGTAAAATTTACCTTACCATTTTGATACGTGTAGTTGAGTGGATGCACAGGTTTTGAAGACATTTTTCGAACCCCTGGATTCAGCAGTCACGAAGCTGTTACTACCCCCAACTTTTCAATTATGGAGCCAACAATCTCCCCCATCTAGACCGTGTTGGAGCTGGATTCTCTGCCACTGGCTCCCTGAGGCCTGATACAACTAATGTTGTTGAGTGAGTAAACATGTAAGCAAATAAACAGAAGCCAGAAGTCTTCAGAAACATATGCTACCCCAGCAACCCATCAGTAGCCCTGGTCTCTGCAGCCTCATCAGTGCCAGGTATTAGCATCAACCATCTTTCAAGCTTGGAATATAAGATACGGGGAGGAAACCATTGATCCAGGGAGAGAGAGAACCGGGACTGGCCTCACCTCTCTATCCAAGAGTTCTCAGCCCTCATCACACACAACTGGCTCGGGGCTTGCTTTGTTCTCTGCTCTGAGCTGTTGTCTTATGGTAGGTTGTGACATTTCCACCTGGAGGTGTCTTGCTTATTGCTCTGGGGACGTTTTTATTTTTTTATTTAAAGAGAATTTCCATGGCAGTCTGTGCCACCAAGGGCCTTCGGGAGCCCGTGGCAATATGATTCTGTCTGAAGAACAAAGAGGCAAATTTGCAGAAGATCAAATGCAAAGGCATCGTGAGAGGAGAGGGCTGGGAGTTACAGATGAAAACGGTGCGGTTCCAGCCCAGATCTGAGAACCATGAATAATGGAGGATCCACACACAGCCCCGGGGTGAGCAGTTGTTGGGGGTGTAAGAGGAGATGGGGTCACCCCCCAACCCCCGCCTCGCTGAAGACATTGCCTCGCCACGTAGAAGTAGGGCCGGGCACAGCCCTACCAGGAGGAGTCAGCACAGGTGAAAGGAAAGGTGAAGAGAAAGAGGATGGAGTCAAGGGTTAGGAGACCTGGGGCACCTGCGGCTTCCGGGATTGTGTCTCTGCATAAGAGAGGAGCTTGGGCCTAGGAAAATACAGTCCTGGGTTGCCAATGTGGGGCCAGGTAGCCGTGGAGAGCTAGGGGAAATGCAGAGGACACGAGAGCTCTCCCATTGCATCCTACTGGCAGGTATGCCTTTTCTGGCAGACCCAGGAAGGCACCTGCAGCCTCCTTTGGGAATGTGCCCTCTGTGTCCCCTCTCCTGAGCACCTGTGGGTGTCCTGAGACCTGCTCTTGGCCCTGTTGCCCTCTGCTTATTCCCCTTGGCTTGCCTTCTCTTGACAGCCCAGCGCCCCTCCCAGGTCCCTGGGCCCCAAGCACCCAGAGTCAGCCAGCGCCTGACTCTACTCACCCCTCCTGCCCTATTTTCAGGCCCAGTCCTGAATTTCCCCATCCACCCCCCACCCCCCTGCCCCAGGCCCTCTTTCTCCCCTCTCCCCTCTCCTGAAACTCTCAGACCTCTGGATTGGCCTCAGATTTTTCTCCCTGTGCAGCTCTGATATGTCTGGTCCTCCTGTGCTGCCTTGTGCAGCACTGTGTCCCTGGGGACATGGCCTGTCCTTCTGGGAGTGGACCATCCTCATTCTTTTTGGCCACCCAGTACCAGAACCTTCTTCCTGACCATAAAGAGTCAGCTTCTCTCTGTCTAAACTGAAAGGCCTGGCATTCGCCCTCTAGGCCTTCCCCAACCGCTGGGCTCCCTCGCCAGTCACATTCCCAACTAGTCCGGGTCACAAAGCAGCAGGGACAACCCAGCATCCCAGGATTTGTTTATGGATGGGCAGTGGCAGAGCCAGCTGCAGGAGCAGCCTCGTCTAGCTTCCAGAGTCAGCAGGGACAGGAACCAGAGCCCAGCTGGACAGGTTGGAGTGTCAAAGCCAAGGGCAAAGGCGGTGGTGTCCTTGTGGCTTCTTCCTGGACATCCAGTCCCTTAGCATGAGGCTTGGGCCTCCCTGAGGATCTCTGGGGTCTAAATATTCTTTAATAAGCACCCTTTCTGTTTACATCAGCCAAAATATGTTGCTATTGCTTTGAATTACACTCAAGTCTTGTGTGTTAATAGACCCTGACTTGTCCATCATCTTTTTTAACTTCTGGGCTTTTTTCCCTTATTCTTGTAGCTCTTAAAAAAAAAAAAAAATATATATATATGTATAAAGTTTAAAAAATGATGTAAAATAAGCTATTAAGTAAATGAAAAGTTCTTTGAAATTATGACTTAAAAATCCAGGGAGTTCCCTGATGGCTCAGCAGGTTAAGGATCTAGCTTTGTCACTGCTATAGCATGAGTTCGACCCTTGGCCTGGAAACCTCTACATGCCATGGGTGCCGCCAGAAAAAAAAAATCCAGAAGCCACAAAAGATTTGATATTATCTGTAAAAATTGCAAATGCAGAGTTCCTTTCATGGCACAGTGGAAATGAATCTGACTAGGAACCATGAGGTTTCAGGTTTGATCCCTGGCCTTGCTCAGTGGGTTAAGGATCTGGCATTGCTGTGAGCTGTGGTGTAGGTCGTAGATGTGGCTCGGATCTTGCGTTGCTATAGCTGTGGTGTAGGCTTGCAGCTACAGACAGCTCTGATTCAACCCCTAGCCTGGGAACCTCCATATGCCATGGGTGTGGCCCTAAAAAGACAAAAAAAAAAAAAGACCAAAAAAATTGCAAATGCATATATCCTTTGACTCACCAATTCCACTTTTGGGAATTTATCCTATTCCTATCCTATTCAATTCATACAGCCTAGAGATTAGAGATCTTTCCTAATCAGAACATAGAAACCATCTTCATTTTCTTCTTTTTCTTTCCGTTGTGCCTGTGGCATGTGAAAGTTCCTAGGCCAGGGATCAAACCTGTGTCACAGCAGCAACCCATGTTGCTGCAGTGACAACCCCGGATCCTTAACCTGCTGGGGTTTTTTGTTTTCTTTTGTTTTGTTTCTTACAGAAGAGTATTCCAGTGTATGGACAGGCTGTGGTTCATTGAGCCTAGCCCCTTTGGGTGGACCCCGAGTTGATTTCCATCCTTGGCTGCTGTAGTGCAGTGAATATTCTTATACATATGCCGTCTTGTGTGTATAAAGTGGAACATCTTTGCAATATATCAAGTGAGAAAAAAAAGATACAGAGCAGCCTATAGGATGTGTTATATTTTGCACAAGAAAGAGGCAAAATAAGAATATGTCTTCCTATTTGTTATGCTTCCATAAAGATATTCTGGAAGGAGAGAAAAAAATAATAATAAACATACTATCTTTTGTGATTGGTGGAGATGATGGCAAACTGGGTGGCCAGGGCAGAGGGGGAGAGAGACTTTTCCTCCCCACCTTCTTTTGCTTTTGGAACATAGATGTGATCAAAATCCTGAAGATGGCCACTGGTGGCTGAATTTGGGAACTGCTCCATCCTGTGGCTTTGGGGGGGTCTCTTATGCCCAGATTGTTCCTTTACCCATAGGAGCTGACAGGGAGCTGAGGAGAGACTGGAGGTGGCACCTGCAAATGCAGGCCCCTGCCCCACTGTGTGCATGTGACTGCCTGAAGCTTGCTTACCCACCCAGAGCATCCTGCTTCTGGGCCACTGTATCCTGTGGCAATGCTTAGGGGACCTTTCCCTGAAAGTGGACACTTTAAATCCTGCCTCCCTCCCAGGAGAGAAGGCTCCGGAGGGGCCTGCCTGGGGTTAGGGAACTGTCTGATGACAGTCCAGTCCTATTGGCCGGGTTCCCATTCTCACATAAAGGTCACCTGTTCCCACCAGTGCAGCTTTATGACCTAACCTACACGTGGGAAGCCAGCAGAGTAGCCCACACCTTCATCTCCCAGACCCCTGGCACTTTACAGAGGCTGAGCTGGGCAGATACCTTCAAATCTCCCCTCTGCAGCCCTGATTGAGGACCTGGGCTTTGGGGACAGAGCCAGAGTGGGCAGCGGGGGGAGGGCCCTGCCCCCGTTTTGTCCCCAACTGCCTTTGTTTGAGAATAAACACTCCAGGGCTGCCTCCCCCCCACCTGAAAGCAGCTTCCACGCTTCTGCAGGAGAGAGAAATGGCATACAATCTCTGCTTTAGATGTACAAAAAGTCTGAAATTGCTTGGAGATGAGGCGGGAGGGAGCCTGGGCGAGGCTGGGGGGATCCGGGTGGGTAATTGCGGGTCATCTATCTGCCTCTGTCAGCGCTTGGTTGCTCTGCAAGCTTTTGCAGAAAGGACTCCGTGAATTTGCTTTTTCCCCCCCATCTTGCATTACTTACTCTTTCCTCAGCAGCTGTAAAACCTTTTTCCTAAAACTACCCTCAGGCACAACGAACAGGAGACATTCAGAGCTGGGAAGAAAGACAACCCCTAAATGATGCTCCTGGTCTTTCTCAGGGTCCCTGAGAGGGTTACGCACAGGCTCCAATTTGCCCTGGGGGAGGTGGGGGGGAGCTTTCAGTGAAACAGGGCTGCAGAGAAGGTCACCCACAGGATATAGGGGATCCCAGTCGCTTTCTCCTCTACCCATCAGAGCGTCAGCCTCAGAGGAGAGGTACAAGCCCCTTCCAAATGGGCCTTAGGGCTTAGAACCCATCAGGACCCACTCAGACCCACCGGCACCCTTGGGCATCCTTGGGGTAGCCCTCCATGCCCCTGCAGTTGGGCTCCACCTGGCCTAAAGCTGTTCCACTCCCTGAATTGAAGCAAGGAGTTGGAGACAGGAGGCTGGGGTAGGATGGGACCTTGGGAGACCAGAGACCCCTGAGCAGCCCCAAATGTGGCCAATGGAACCAGAGCTATGCTCTCCTTGGGGGCAGAGTGGGAGAGGGGAGGGGCTGGTGCTGGTCCTGTGTTGACGGAGGCGGTCAGGGAATGACCTGGAAGGTCTGTGAGGTGATGGTGCTGCCACTTGCTCACTGTGTGACCAGGGCCACCAGCAGCACAGCTCCAGGTTCAGGCAGACCAACTGGGCCTCAAGTTAAGCCTCAGGGTCAGACCCCAGATAGGGTGATGTGTAAACTCAGAGAGTGGCTCTGTCAGGATGGGGGGAAAAAAGACATTCAGCACTCTGCACTAACTGCTCTTTCTCTCATGATCCCTGGGGGTCCCCTGTTAGCTCAGGATCGGCCCCCACTCATACCCCTCCTCTGAGACCCACCAAGGGAGCCCCAAGTCTCAACTGCCCTGTCCCAGTCATGGCTCTGCTCCAGCCACCGGCTCCCTTACAGGCACACACCCTCTTCTATACCTCTGCCTTTACTCTTCTCTTCTTCTGGAAGGTTCTTCCCATAGACCTCCATGTGCTTCACGCCCCCTCTTGGTTGGATCTCTGCTCAGAAGTCACCTTATCTATCATGCTAAGTGAAGTCAGTCAGACAGTGAGACACCAACAGCAAATGCTCTCACTTACATGTGGAATCTAAAAAAAGGACACGATGAACTTCTTTGAGAATAGATACAGACTCGCAGACTTTGAAAAACTTATGGTTTCCAAATGAGACAGGTTAGGGGGCGGAGGAAGGGCTGGGGGGTTGCTGTAAAGTCGGGTTGTGATGATCATTGTACAACTATAAATGTAATAAAATTCATTGAGTAATTGAAAATAAATAAACTGAAGAGCTTTTGCAAAACAGCAACCAAAAAAAGAAGTCACCTTAGCAAAGGGGCCTTCCCAAACCACCCCAGAGGAAAGGGGAGACCGTCCTTCCCATCCCCCCACCCCCTAGGCACTTATCACCACCTTACCCTTTGTAGGCTTTTTTCTCTACTGCACCTTGAATACAGGAGGCTATGCAAACAGAACCTGCTAGTTTTGTTCCCAGAAGTCTCCGCAGCTCCTAGAACAGTGCCTGACATATATAGCAGGAGCGCCGTAAACATGTACTGGGTGAATGAATGAATTGTAAATATTTAGTATTTAAATTATCCAGTTTCTGAAACCCATTGGGAACGTTTGTTGCATTTTTAATTCACAAAGACAAAAAATTGTGTTCACTCAAGACTTTCCTTCTTGCCCTCTGAGGACCTCCGAGGACCTCCGAGGATGAGCATGGCTGTGGGCAGCTAAGGCCAGGGCTCCCGCCCACCCTGGGGAAGGAGAAAGACTGAGTTGGGTGAGTGCCTGTGGCCAAGAATGTCCCCCTTTCAGGGACGGGACTGTAGAGGCCTCTGTGAGCCACAGAGAGGTGGCAGCCCAGTCTATGGCCCCAGGGGTCAGAGCTCTGTCCTACAGAGGTCTCAGTCTTGAGGGATAAAACTCAGACTTAGCTACTCACAGGCCCTGAGGGTCATCTTCAGAAAGGGCTTTTGCAGGATGAGTAGGAGCTGCGAAGCCGACTTGAGGAAGGGAAGGGTAAGGATGGTACCGGCGCAAAAGCACGAGCAGGGTGTGTTGGGCAAATAGTCTTCTTCACAGGACATCAAGGCTTCTGTGTGAGAAGAGGACACAGATTGGCAACACTGGATTGAACAGAGTGAAACTGGACATGCAGGACTTATCAGAGCCTTTAATACACAGTGTCCACTGCGACGCTCCAGAATGGGATATGGTGTGCCCTGTTTGCTTCACAGAGCACCCTGAGGGCCCAGAGGCCCATCTAATTCCCCTCAGGAATTGCTGACAAGGGCATAGGAGCACAGGGCAACTGAAAGAGAGGGCTGAGATGGGGTGGGGCTGAAGGAGAAGGGATACTGGAGTAAGTGGAGCCCAATTTTAAGTTCTCTGAATGCCCTGCAACAGAGTTTGGACTCTGTCCTATAGGAAGCTGATACGGATGTAGACTTTGCGTTTAAATCATAAGCTCTATTGACTCTAAGACAGTGTGTGCAGTTGGAATGCTCCAGGGAATTCGGTAAAGAGGTTGGCCCGGCCCTGGAGCAAACTGGAGCACATGTGCCATTATAGGCAGGGAAGGGCTGCTCCAGTTTTCCTTGTAGGTTGTGCACTGCACATCTGCAGGGAGCCCTGATCCCAGAAACTACTGCATAAATGACACCTCCTGGAGCTGCGCAGTGCGTATCCTGAACTCCTGTGCATGGCAGCCCTGAGAGGAGCCTACCCACTTGGCTCAAGTGACTTGCTGCCACATGAGAAGGTGTGGCAGACTAGCGTTCACCAATATCGGAATGAGTGAAACTAAGTGTTCACAGAAAACTGTACTTTTTTGCCTCCTTGCAATGTGGGTGGGTCACACAACAATATCCGGTTAATGACAAGTAAGCCAAAGTCAGATATGTGTAACATGCTGAGGCTGTGCTACATCCATGTACTGGGAGTTCCCCCTGTGGCACAAGGGGATGGGCAGTGTCTCTGGAACTCTGGGATGCAGGTTAAATCCCCAGCCCAGCACAGTAGGTTATGGTTCCGGTGTTGCTACAACTGCAGCACTGGTCAACACTGTGGCTCTAATCTAATCCCTGGCCCTGGAACTCCATATGCTGTGCAGCAACCGACGAGGCCATGTGTCTCAGATCCCTCTAAATGATGGGGGCACCTCCAATGACAAAGCCCCTAAAGCACTTGCTCTGGACATGCCACGTGAGAAAGAAATAGATATCTGTGTGGGAAGCCCCTGAGCCTTGGAGGTGTTTGTTACTGCAGCAGAGCCCAGTCTGTCCTAACCACACAGAAGTAGAGCAAATGTTGTCCTGACTTCTGATTTTGAAATCTTCTACTGTTAAATGTTGCGCATCAATTAAAGATAATACCCAACAGAGTGCAGGCCAAGCAGAGTCCCTCTGCAGGCCAGACACGCACTGGCCACTGGTTTGCAGCCCACAGCCCACAGTCTCAGGCTATGCTTGAGGTACAGTCTTAGGGAACTGTACGTAAGACATGAACTAATTTTTTTTTTTTTTTGCACTTTCCTGGGCAATCTTATATCCTCGTGGGCGTACTGGGACAGAATGAGACTCTCTGGTCTATGATTAACTGGAAAAGAATGCCTGGTTACAAACTGAGAGATGGAAGGCAATACCAGGGCTCTTTTAAGAGCTGCTGTAAAGCAGCATCGGGGCGTATGAATGCCTGTGACAGTAGCCGTGAGACTGGGGCTGAATCAGCCTGAGGTGAGGCAGGAAATGGTGATGAAGCCTCTGCTACTTGGTGTATGACCCTGAGCAAGTCATCTCACCTCTCAGAGCCTCTGCTTCCTTGTGGAGAAGCTGGGGATCATTGTAAAAACCACTTAGCAGGGATGTCAAGAGGAGAAAGTGAGGTGCCCTTATACCACTCAGCTCCCAGGCAGGGCTCCAGAAATGCGAGCGCTTGTGGCGCTTATGCTCTTTCTAGTGAGCCCGTCAAAGGCCAGAAGCTGGCCCGGGGCGGGGCCTGGATTGGACTTCCTGAGACCCCACACGTGCTAACTGCAGGCTGGCTAAATCCCTTCCCTGTCGCTGCTCTCACAAATTCCCAAACACTTGGTGGCTTTTTTTCCTTCTTAAAAAAAAAAAAAAAAATTGTGGTGAAAAAATATTACCTGAAATGTATCATCTTAACCATTTTAAAATGTATAGTTGGGAAAAGCATTGTTGGGAAATGGAGCTCCAGAAGTTTTTCAGCTTGCAAAGCTGAAACTCTGTATCTCAGCACTTTTAAAACAACAGGTATTTATCCCCTCAGAGTTTTGGGGGTGGAAAGTCTGAAATCCATCTCATTGGGCTAAAGCTAAAGAGTGGCCAGGGCTGACGCCTTCTGGAGGCTGGAGGGGAAGAATCCATTTCCTTGCCTCTTCCAGATTCTGGGGGCCTGCTGGCCCATCTTGACTTATGAGCCCCTTCCTCCCATTGCTCCAACCTCTTGCTTCTGTTGTTACACCTCCTACTTGAGTGTCTAATCTCCCTCTGCCTCCCTCTCAATAAGGACACACGTGCAGTTGCATTCAAGGTCCACCTAGATATTCAGGACAGCCACCCCATCTCAAGGCCCATGACTTAATCACACACCTGCAAAATCCATTTTGCCATGTAGGGTCCTATTTTCACAGGCTCCAGGTATTAGGACTTAGGTATCTCTGATGGCCACTGTTCAGCTACGACAGTGGCCACTGTGGTTAGCTTAGGGCCTGGATGCTTTCCCCCGGCCACCAAAAGGGTCGGGGTTGGAGAAACTGCCTGAGATAGGGCCTGGCAAAACAGAGCAGCAGGACTTAGGGTTAGCCTGGTTCTGGCCCCGCTCTGGCCCTCACCTTCTGTGAATCTGTGGTCAGGTTCCTTCCTCTCACTCTCAGTTTCCTCCAGACCATTCATGGAATCAACAAAGCACTGGGGGTAGAGACAAAACTTGCCTCTCTCTCTTGAAGGTTCTATTCCAGTTGGGGAAATGGAGACTGAAGAAGACCAGCACATGGACTGAGAGGCAGTGGGGAGGGCTAAGGAGAGAAAGCAAGCAGGGACGGGAGAGGAGGATGGAGCAGACCTGTCTCTGGGCTGTGAGGATTCAGTCCACACACATTGATCAGGCATCTTTTATGTGCCAGGCACTGTTCTAGGATCTGGGATACAGCCAAGAACAAGACAGGCTTGGCTTCCATCCCAGAGGACCTCCTGTTTTAGCAGGGGACGAGCCAGGGAGTAAATGGATGGGATGCATTCAAATAATGATGAGGCTCTGACGAAACTAAAACGGTGTCCTGCTGAGAGAGTGACGGGCCCCCTTCAGATGGGCTGGTCAGGGAGGGCCTCTGGGAAGAGGTGACCAGTGGGGAACAGTCAGTGTGTGGGGACTAGAGGGGGAGAGGGTTCCAGGTTGAGGGGACAGTAAAGGCCACACAGAAGTGATGCATCTAGATTGCTCAGTATGGTGTCTGGGTGGCAGGTGTTCAGCAAAGAGTGTGGGCAGCAACTGGGAGTTAAGGGGGTAGGGGTTGTCCTGGGATAGGACACCAGGTCAAGGGCTTCACTGCCCACCCATTGTGGCCAGTGCTTCTGAGCCACTGGTCCAGGCAGTGGACACACCAGGGACAGATCTGGAAGAAGAGCCTGCCCATAGCTTGTGGCCACCTTAGATAGAATGAGAGCAGGGCCCAAGCCCCAGCCTGAACGACCCAGGCCTACAGCAGCCCGCGTTGAGGGAAAGGAGTCTGTCGCGGGTGCCCCCACTCCAGCATGGAGCCCTGTTCCCCCAAGCGGGCTGGTTTCTTTAACGAGACCATCTGTCTGGCTTTCCTCACTCTGCTGAGCCTGATGGGGCCATTCATCTCCCCTGTCCCCATCCCCGTCTGTCTGTCACCGCCCAAGCTCCCACTGTCTCTGCCCAGCTCTGAGGGGGGCCATGGCAGGTTTGGCCTCCGGCCTTCATGTTTATTCTTCTCATCTGGCTGCATCTGGCTTCAGCGCTGAGTCACTCGCTCCATCTGCCTGTCCTCGCTGTGGGACGGCGGCCGTCTCTTCCTGGCTCTCCCTGCGCCACGTGGC
Source organism: Phacochoerus africanus (assembly GCF_016906955.1). Lineage (NCBI taxonomy): Eukaryota > Metazoa > Chordata > Mammalia > Artiodactyla > Suidae > Phacochoerus > Phacochoerus africanus. The sequence continues at coordinate 81,308,625 of NC_062547.1, read as the reverse complement.
AGCCCACGCATGCAGTGGGTGCCAGGGTCTGCACACGCACGGGGCCGGGACTGTGAACCGCTCTGTGCCAGCCTGTACGCCGGGGGTGGGGGACCCACTTCAGGGCAGCCTCCCCTTGGCCCAGAGTCACGTGGCTCAGTCGCTGAGTTGCAGAGAGGGTGGCCACAGCCTGGCCAGCAGAAACTCAAATGCTGGTGTCAGTTCAGCTGTGCTCCGCGCCAGAGCCTTTCCATTTTGCATCTGAGCATGGAAGCGAGGGGAGAGTGGGCATCTCCAGTTGGGATCCAAATCCCAGCAGGGCAATTCCCACCCAGGACCTCTGACTCTCTTCATATTTTTTGAAAAACAAGTTGAGCTGAGGCAGTATAATACCATCATGTATCCCATGGACTCGGCAGCCATTCCCCCTTCCTCCAGCAATGAAACCTTGAATTTTCCTGAAGCCTCTGCCCACAATTCCTGGGATCAGTCTTGACTCCAGGAGAGGTCACGTGACCAAGATTTAGCCAATCAGAGCACCGCAGACATCCTCCGCCTCCCCATATCAGTGATTGGTTCAGGGTCATGTGGGCACCAAGCTGGGCCAATCAGGGCAAGAACCCTTGCTGGAACTTGTCTAAGGAAAGGAGTACTTCAAACAGGATGTGGGACCTGAGCTCCAGGGAGTTGCCAAGTGGTGAGAGCCAGCCTTTTAGGGAAAACAACACAGAGGAGAGCAGAGCCAAAACATAGAGAATGAAAGCAGTCCGAACAAGCTCCTAGATCCAGCTGGGCCTGAGGCCAACCTCACCTCTGGACTTTTCCATTACGGATGCCAAAACTCTCTTTTAAAATACAGTTTGAGGTGGGTTCTGTCATTTGAAACCAGAAGTGTCTTACGTGATATATTTCTGAAAGGGGCAAACACCTGCCTGATATGTCGGAGGTACTCAACAGGTACTTATTTTTAAAATAAGGCCTTTGCCAGTGAAGAAAGCCATTCTCAAGAGCTAACACATCATATGATTCCATTTACATAACACTCTCCATGTGGCAGTCTGAGAAGCAAACAGATCTATGGTTGCCAGGGGTTAGGGATGGTGCAGGTAGATGTGACAGTAAAGAGTAGCAGGAGGGACCTCTTTGTGGTGATGGAACCGTTGTGTATCTTGGTTGCCGTGGTGATTCCTTGAATCTTCACAGGTGATAAAATCACAGAACGCTATGCGCACCTTGTACCAAGGCCAGTTTGCTGGTCTTGGTGTCATGCTCGAGTTAGGTGGGATGTAACCACTGGGGGGAAATGAAAGAGGGGCTTATGGGACCTCTCTGTGTGATTCATGCAGCTCCCTGTGAATCTCTAATAATCCCCAAACTGAAAGTTTAAAAGTTTTTTTGTAGGCTGTCACACCCCAGCAGTTCTTGGGCCCTAAATGACAGAGAGCATGGATGTTGGAATCAGCTGGACCCGAGTTTGAATCCTGACCACTGCCGTTCATGAGCTGAGTGGTCTGAAGTCAGTCATGGCTCTTCTCTCACCTCAGTGTACACGTCTGAAATGGGGCCTATCAGCCTAATTTGTAGGGGGGTTATGAAGAGAAAGTAAGATGGACTGCAATCAGCCTAGCTCCTGCCTTGCGTGTGGGAGGTGACAGACCATAAGCGGACAGGGCTTGGCAGGGAGGACGTATAACACAGAGGTCAAGGCTTTGGGCTCTGGAGTCAGCCTCCCTGGGCTTGAATCCTGGCGGTGTATCTCCCAGGCTGAGTGACTTGGGCCAGGCTACTTGACCTCTCTGGCCCTCACCTTCCCCATCTGTAAAATGGAGATTAAAATAGTACCTACTCTGCAGGCTAGTTTTGAGGGTTAGAAGAGATAATGCACGTGAAGCCATTAGGGCGTGCCTGGCACTCGGCAAGGATGGAAAGCAAAGCTCTGAGTGCCCACTGAGTGTGGAGCCTGGCTCCCTGCGTGGAGGTGGGCGGAGGCGCCCAGCCAGTGGGGTTTGTAGCAACCTCACCCCGGGGAAACCCTGACTTCCCAGGAACCAGCCCCGCTGGAGGTTCTCCTTCAAAGTCCTGCAGGCAAAGATGAATCCCACCCCTGGCCAAAGAGGAAACCTGATACCCAGCACCAAGGCACCCCTGCCCCCAAGATCCTCAGCCTCCCCCTTCCTGCTCTTGTTGTCCCGAGGAGGGAACACGCAAACCTGAACTGGACTCGGCACGGAATGGACTCTGAGGTACAGCCTCTGGGGAGAAAGGAAAGGAAGTAGGTTCGTGGTCAGAGAAAGCAGTTATGGGGATAGTGGGGGCTGGGTGGTGTGGGTCGCTGGGGTTGGAGAAGTTCCTTTGCCCCCAGTGATACATTTCAGCTGTGGCTTTAAGATGCCTACAATGCCATCACCGCAGAACCATCCTTTAGGTGAAACACTGCCCACTCCTGTGTCTTGTTCCTCTCTTAAATCTAGAGGAGTAACATAGTAAACCACTATAGGGTGAATTAATTTATGACAGGGTGTGGGGAGAGACCTGCTAAAGTAGACAGAGGAGGGGCATCAGAACAAGGGGAGAAGGATGCTGAAGGCAAACTTTGCCTGCCCAGGCTGGCTCCTAGTGATCATCTATTTAAAGGCATCCCCTCGCTGTCCTCGTTGATGTAGATCCATTTGAACAGTTTCAGGGCTGCAGTCTTTATTTAATGCAGCTCTGAGCCCAGCTGCACTGGGGCCCAGAGCTGAGAGGAGGCTGACTCCTGGCAATGCTTAATAGCAGGGCAAATGTGTAAAGCTTCTGAGTGGGAGGAGCGGCAGTGGCCGCATTTGACAATGCAGTGCCTACTGCTGCTAGGATGATGGAGCATGCTGGAGGTGAAAATACTCACCGTGGAGTCATGCAGGGGCACTTATGAGAAGGGACTCTCAATTTTAAATGAGTTGGTGATTTGGAGGGATGGAGGAAGCTTTATTAAGTAGTGGCTGAGAATAAGCTAGGTTCCAAGCAGGCTTCAGCAAGCAAGGGAATATGTTGGCTCATGTACAATCTACGCTTCAGGTATGGCTGGATCCAGGACTCCCTGTGAGAACAGTTGGTAGTTCCTGACACCACAGCCTTCCTGTTTAACTCAAGGGGAAAGAGGCCAGGCATTCCCTGCAAAGTCCTGAGATTCTTTCTGATTGGGGTGGCTTAGGTCACATGCCCATTCCCCAAACCTCACTGGGACTGGGAGGATGGGATATGATCATTGTCTTGGCCCAGCCCAAGGGGCCAAGGGAACTGGGGAGGGTGTCAATCTTATCCAAGCCTCACAGACCGCAGGGGGGCCCAAAGCAGGGCCAACCTGGCTAGGAAGAAAGCAGAACACTAGCTCATACTGATGGCTCAGCCTGTGTTCACAGGCTTTATCCAACAGTCTCTGCAGAAATTCTTCTTCCCATTTGGCAGACAAGAACACTGAGGTAGAGAAACTCGCCCAAGGTCATATACCTAAAGAGGGATTCCAGCCTTGTTCTATTTTATTTCAAATAGAATCCAATCTCAGTTCCCATCGTAGCTCAGTGGTTAACAAATCTGACTGGGAACCACGAGGTTGCGGGTTCGATCCCTGGCCTTGCTCAGTGGGTTAAGGATCTGGCGTTGCCGTGAGCTGTGGTATAGGTTGCAGATGCGGCTCGGATGTGGCATTGCTGTGGCTGTGGCTGTGGCTGGCAGCTGCAGCTCCGTTTGGACCCCTAGCCTGGGAACCTCCATAGGTCGCGAGAGCGGCCCCAGAAAAGGCAAAAAGACAAACAAAACAAACAAAACAAATAGAATCCAACCTCTCCTGGTCTAGTCTGTTCTCTTTCCCCCAGCCCTTGTGTTTCGGAGCACTTAGACTCCTAGATTTGGGACCTGGAAAGGATCTTAGAGTTGATCCAATCTCCTTCAGTGACATACACAAGGCCACACAACTGGTGAATATGCCACAGAGATTAGAATCATATCTAATTGTCACTTACTTCCCTTTGGCCCTCTGTTGTTGGTGAACCTGATCTCAACTGTGTGGCCTTCATTGCTCGCTGGCCTCCCTTGCTTCTGGCCTCACACAGAGGCAAGTGAGGCTCAGGCATCTTGACTGATGGGCTGTGCTTTCCTGCGTCCTAAGGCCGTGGCTATTTGCATGTGTCTTATTCCCCCTGTATACCATTTTCTTTCTAGCTAATTGCTTTGTTCTAATTCTTTAGAGGCAATTTTCCTCTGTTAGCTTCTTTCTAGTTAACACCCTCCAATTAATTTCATAGCTCTTGAAAGTTTTCCCATAAGTTGCCCTAAAAACCCTTGCAGTTTACCCTTACGTGTGAGGACGGTGTCTCTGGCAGCCTGGTCACCTCGTCTCTGGCGCCTGGGTGCCTTGGTTGCATTGGACCTTCCTAATAGCCTTCTGAGAGGAACTGCATTGCACAGAGAGGGAAAGTTAAGGCTCTAAGGCCCTAGTGTGAACAGAGCTGGAATTTTTTTTTTTTTTTTTTGTAGGGCTGCACCCGAGGCATATGGAGGTTCTCAGGCTAGGGGTTGAATCAGAGCTGTAGCTGCAAGCCTACACCACAGCCACAGCAATGCGGGATCCGAGCCATGTCTGCGACCTATACCACAGCTCACAGCAATGCCAAATCCTTAACCCACTGAGTGAGGCCCGGGATTGAACCTGTGTCCTCATGGATGCTAGTCAGATTTCTTTCCACTGAGCCATGTCAAGAACTTTAAGAGCTGAAATTTGAATCGCCAATGCCCCCACCTCTTAGGCTCTCTTACAGGCAGTGCTAGTGGTGGGTCCCGGCACCCAGAAGCACTTCCGACCTGTGGTGGCCCAGGAGGAAACTTGATGGCTGTGTGGGCCCCACCCCTGGTGATCCTGTTCTCAGAAGTTGCCCTGGCAGGTGGGAGGGTATGAATCCCAGGGGAGTAGGGTCTCAGCATCCGTGTGTGGATGGGAAAAAGGCAGTAGCAGCTCCAGACTTTCCAGGGGAGAGGAGGGGGGGAAATGCAGCATCAACTAATTTGCAGAGAAATAAAAAATGATTGCAAATTCTATTTCCCCGTCTCTCTGAGCATATCCCCTGGCACTATTTTTATCTAGTAAATAGGAGGCCTACTTGCTATTCTCAATTATGACATTAATTCTCCCCGTGGCCCTTGGCTACTTGCCTCCATCCTGGGAGCCAGCTTCTCTATCACACACCCCACCTCCCCAAGGACAAAAAGAGATTCTCATGGGAAAGGCAGTCTCTGCATCTGGAACAGACCTGGCCCGCATTACCCAGCAGGCACTGCAGCTGAGGGCACAGGGTGGTCGGTGTCTTGGCCTGAGGCATCCGCTCTCACCCTGTCTCCTCTTTCCTAACCACACGACCCTCCTTCCTAACCGTGCTTTTTTTTTTGGTTCTTTGTTAGCTTCATAGACTCTTCTGCCAACCTCTCTGTCCTGTTTGTCTCTGGAATTTTCTCTGGCCCCTGGCCTTACCCTCCAGTGTTGGGGGAGGGGGTGGCAGCAAGTTCCCAGCTGGGTACCAGTTTCCACCATGCTGTAGTTGGGTCGATATTATCTTCTTATTTTTCCAGCTATCTCCCCTCCTTGGGGGGCAAGGTTGCCACGGGTAATTGGCCTCAAATTTGTTTACCTCAGCGCTCAACGCTCCCTCTCCCCAGTGTCTCTCCCTCGCCTCTCCCTCTGTCTCCTTCATCCCTCCGTGGCTCCCTAAGCCATCTGGAATCTCAGTGCCCCTCTCCTCACTCCTCCACCCCCCACTTGCCAACCAGAGAAGGCCAGTCTGAGCACCATGTGGGAGGCCCAAGCTTCCCTCCAACTCAGGCAACTGGATTCAGAAAACAGCTCATCAGCGACAAAGGAAAAATACAAAGAATGAACTGCAGAGACCCAGGGCTGGGGTTTGGCAAATACAGATGAAAGCAGGTCCCTGATGAAAAATTCTAATGATTTTTGCTCTTGTTCAGAACCGGAGACTAATTTTGAAATATTGGTCGTTAGGAAAGAAAGGGTTCAAGTGGGGGTGGGAGCCGAGTCCACTTCCGAGGGAGGTGGAGAGCTTTGCGGCCTGGGAGGCTCTGCACGCTCACATGGGCAGAACCCCCGCTTCCCCCGCTGCATTACTGTTACCTCCCGAAGAGCCTCTGCGAGGTAGGTGGGAAGTGCTGTCCTTCATTGTTGTTTTTAAGAGAGAAGGAAACAAGCTGAGAAAGGAGATCATTTCTATTTGTGATGGTCTGGGGCTCCCACCCAGGTCTTTCTGCTAAACTGGGTGGGTGACCTCTGCCGGGACAGAGATTTCTGTAGCTTAGGGAGGGCTTCAGGTTAGATTTGTGACAAATCCTCTCTGAGACCCAGGGTGACAGTCAAAATAATGAATAACCTGAAGCGCCAGGGACTGATCCCTCAGAGCTGCGGCCAACATGAAATGGAGGCCCAGGGAGGCCAGCATGGCTGGGACAGAGCAGCCAGGGGCTTCCTGGAGCCAGAGGCAGCAACTGCCCCCCACCTGGGTTGGAAGCAGGTGGCTCACTCCACCAAGGGTCCCAGGTGGTCCTCAGCGCTGCTCCAACCGGTACCTGAATAGGGACCCAGATGTGTCTTGAACAAAACCAAACCTGCACGGGGCAGCTTCTGGTTCTCACTTACACCAGCCCAGGGGGCTCTAGGTCCTTCAGTTCACTGGCCTCTCTGGTCTCAGTTTCCTCATCTGTGAGGTGGGGGGCAGTTCTAGCACCTGGTGCTCTGGAACTCTGAGTGGAGAAGACACGCCTTGTCCGGTGCTCAGCCTCGAGCCTGGCATGAAGTTACTGCACAATAGCTGTTTGCGGTCCTTCTTCTGACTTCCAACCGCCCTGGCTCTCATCCCATGAGAAATGTTGGGAGTGCCCATCATGACTCAGTGGTTAATGAATCTGACTAGGAACCATGAGGTTGCAGGTTTGATCCCTGGCCTTGCTCAGTGGGTTAAGGATCCAGCATTGCCATGAGCTGTGGTGTAGGTTGCAGACCCGGCTTGGATCTGGCATTGCTGTGGCTGTGGCTGTGGCTGTGGCAGGCAGCTACAGCTCTGATTAGACCCCTAGTCTTTGAACTTCCATATGCTACTGGTGTGGCCCCAGAAAAGACAGAAAGACAAGAAGGAAGGAAGGAAGGAAGGAAGGAAGGAAGGAAGGAAGGAAGGAAGGAAGGAAGGAAGGAAGGAAGGAAGGAAGGAAGGAAGAAAAAGAAATGTGACCATCGGGCAGTGATATGGGTTACAGTACCAAGTGGAGCACCATCTGTGCATCGGGGCAGAGCAAGGAAGATGCAGCCACAAGTGCCCTTCTGGTTCCAGGTCCCTTATCCAGGATCAGCCTAGGGACTAACACTCGGAGCCCCATCCAAAGTACAGCATGTTGCTGGGGTCATGACAGCCAAGTTGCGACCAACTGGCTTGTTTGTTCACCTGCTGGGCTCTGGAGGCCCCGCCCAGAACTCCCTTGAACCCACCCTCAGATGGAACAGGGCTGGGCAGGAGAAGGAGGACCTTCCTCCCCGAGGCGGGAGGGGGCCTCAGGATCAGCATATTGTCTCCGAGGGGCCTGTCTCCTTTTAACTAAATTGCGCCTTTGGAAGGCAGCCCTGACTCTTGCTGTCAGGCTGCCTGTTCACCCCTGTGTGTGTCACTGCTGATGGGCACCGCATCACCCTCAGGAATGACAGGGAAGGATTTGGCCAAGATGTCTTTCCTTCCTCATGTCCACCTGCCCCACAAGCCTCGCAGGAAACTACTCGGCGGGACTTCAGATCCAGCAGCTGACAGGAACAAGGCCACCATGCCATCGTCAGACCTCTGTGCCTCACTCTGGAGAGGATGGGGCCAGGGACCAGGTTGGAGAGCCAGGAGGAGGATGGTGGTTTTGGAGGGAGCTCTCTGGTCTCTGGCCAGGATCCCCTGCTGCTGAAACTGAAATACCCCTGACTCAAACCCAGCTTAAACTCAAATTGGGACTTGAACCCATGTTTTTTTTTATTTTTATCCTTTTTTTTTGGTCTGTCTTTTTTTTTTTTTTAGGGCCTCACCTGTAGCCTATGAAGGTTCCCAGGCTAGGGGTTGAATCGGAGCTGTAGCTGCTGGCCCACACCAGAGCCACAGCAATGCAGAATCTGACCCATGTCTGTGACCTACACCACAGCTCATGGCAATGCCAGATCCTTAACCCACTGAGCGAGGTCAGGGATCGAACCTGTGTCCTCGTGGATACTTGTCGGGTTTGTTAACCACTAAGCCACGATGGGAATTCCAAACCCACTTTTTTTTAAGTTAGAATCAATCACTTACTGAGGCTCAGGTTCTCTCTTTGTCTTGGCACAGAAGGAATTCAGCGAGAGACAAAGTGATAGGCAAGAAATAAATCTGCTAAGACAGGACGCTTGTGAGGAATACAAGCAGGCAGGCGAAGAGGCTCTGCCCTGAGGATTAGGTGGGCTACATATTTATAATCCAAGGAAAGTGGGGAGTGGGAAAACTGCCTTCTTCCTTGTTCTTTGAGTAGACATCAGGCTTACATCACTGGCTCCTCCTTTGTATATGTATATACGGTGAGAGAGTATTTGACCCTATGGAGTCAAACTTGGACTGTGGTGCTTATTCAAATCAGCAGAAGGGTGGTGACATATGCTAAAATATGTTGAATCATCCCAGGTTTCCGTATAATGAAGGTCTCCTACTTTGGAATGTCATCCTTCACTTAAATTCCTATCCTGGGTCCGAGGGATCATTATCTTGCTGAACTTGTACGCAGGCCTCATCTCATGCTTTTATTTATGGCTTTATAGTTAAGCAAGCCTGTTTCATTCTGATGGTTACTTCCAGGGGTCTCCCGGAGTTCCCTAGGTTTCCCTCTCCATCTATGGTCCCCTACTGGGACTCCTACAACTACCTGTCTAACTATCCTACTCCATCCCTGTCACCATCAGAGTGTGTGTGTGTGTCGGGGGGAGAGGTCTCAGTGGTGCCTGTATCAGAGTCACCTGGGGGTCTTGTTAAGCATGCAGGTTCCAGAGCCTCACCTCAGTCCTGCCAAGTGAGAATCACTGGGACAGGGCTTGGAAAATGACCTTGGAAATGACTCCAGAGATCCTTTTGCTTCCAAAGCACCCTAGACTGAGATGTCATGCTTCTGGGGACAGAACCCCCCTTTAACTCCCTCCTCCCCTGCCCCAGACTGCCTGGGTTTGTGCCCCATCTTCGCCACTTACAAGCTATGGGAGTTTGGCTGGCCATCTCACATCCCTGCCTCAGCTGCCTCATCTGTGAAATGGGAGAGAAGCAGAAGCTACCTCCTCTTTGGCCTCCCCAGAGCCCTGCTTCCAAGGGGGATGGAAGGTAATCTTGCCTTGTGGATCCCTGAGAGCAGCTCGGATATGAACTGTCACAGATGAGAGCTTGTCCCTGACCTGTCCCCTTCCTTACCAGGCCCTGGGGGTGGGATTTGTCAGGGGTGAGAAAGGCTCTGAGCCAGCCACATGACTCTTCCAGTCCTGGCTTCACCACTTCTGGCTGCAGGATCCCAAGCAAGTCCATTCTCAGTCTGGAACCCAGATCTCCCAAACAGGCAAGCCCCTATTGGTCCACAGTAAGGATGCAGACAATGAATGCACAAACACATCAGTGAAACAAAGTCACTGAAAATAATGATAACTCTTAGGAAGGCAAGAAAAAGGGGGTGCTGATAGAGAAAGCAGCCGGGAGGTGGGGGGGCTGCTTCCCCGGGAGATGGCTTTTGAGTGGAGACCTGAATGCCAAGTTACTGTCATGGTGTAAATGGTGGCCAAGCCTCCCAAGCAGAGAGAATGGCAAGTGCAAAGGGGGTGGGGTAGCAGGAATGGGCATGGAGATCAAAGGGAGCTGGTGTGGTAGGAGCATCGGAGGGAGGGGCAGTGGGGGAGGTGCCAGGCAGGGGTGTAGAGGGCAGACCTTGCAGGTCCCTGAGATTATTTTCTCTAAGTGCAACGGGAAGCTCATCTCAGCCTGGAGAGCAAGTGGGGGAAGGTAAGTTGATGCCTGGGCCAGAGTGGTGCTCTCTGTGCCCTCTCTCAGTGATAGCGCTGCCAGCTCAGGCATTAAGGTCACATGGTGACTTGGGACCTCAGACCCAAGTCTGGACACTGGGCTCCCATTTGAAGATGTCAGGATGCACTTGTTTATTTTTTATTTTTATTTATTTTTTGTCTTTTTAGGGCTACGCCCAAGGCATATGGAGGTTCCCAGGCTAGGGGTTGAATCAGAGCCATAGCCACTGGCCTACGCCAGAGACAGCAACACGGAATCCTAGCCACGTCTGTGACCTACACCATAGCTCACAGCAATGCTGGATCCTTAACCCACTGAGCGAGGCCAGGGATTGAACCTACACCCTCATGGATGATAGTAGGGTCCATTTCTGCTGAGCCACGTTGGGAACTCCCAGGATATGCTTGTTTAATCGGTCACTTCTCCCTGCCTCTCTGCCACAGGGTGACAGTAGTGAATAGCCCTCCTCTCCTTTGTTTCCTCAAACCTAAAATCCAGCCAGAGCTTTTCAGAGCTCTTTTCAGAGTTCCCTATATATGGTGCCCCAGAGAAGAGCAGAGCCTGGCCATCTTGGGGTTCTGGCCCTGGTGGGGCTTTGTGTCTGCATTGGTGAAAGCCCAGTTGCCCCTCCTCGGAGGATGGATGGACTGGCCACCCACCCAAGGGGTGTGTCAATCCCCTCTGGGGACCTGGCTCTGGGGACGGGAGTGGGCTGCAGGGAGAAGGAGCAGGAAGGAAGGAGGCAGAGGCAGCGCAGGGAGGGAGGGCGACTGTTGCCATGGAAGGAGCTGCAAGGTATTCTGGGATCAGGATTCTCACTGCAGAGGACTGGGTTGCGGGGGGTAGGGGGGATGGTTGGTGAAGGTGATGGGGAAGCCAGTGTCCTTCTTTTGTCCTTGGCGCGTTCCCACATCCCCACAGACGGAGTGGTCCCCTCACGCCCCCGGAACGGGCCCCCGCGGCCCCCTCCCTGTCCTGCCTGCCCGCCCGCCTCGTGTACAGAAGGCAGAGTGGCCCCTTCCAGGAGGCCTGTTTACCAGCACGACAACAGCAAATTAGTGCTCTTAAAAGGCATTCAGCATTTATCCCGGCAAACAAGCTCACCGCAAAGGGGGCCTCTGATGCCTTCTCCCCGGAATCTGCTGAAATGGGGTTTGCTGTGCATCTTAATCGACTTCCTTCCACCCACCACATTAAATGCATTTAATCTACTCTTGCAAATGGCTAATTTTGAAAATCCGCTTATCAGAATTAGGTCCTCAACATCCATATTTATTTACTTTTCATTTTCATCATTCTTTTCTTCCGTGTGTATGACTGAATTCCGTTTTCGATTGTCTGGCTCTATCTCACAGGTCCCGGGGGTGGGGTGGGATGGGGTGGGGGTGGGGTGGGCAAGGGCTGGGAGAGGAGCAAATTGGAAATAGACACATGACAGAGATGGAAGGAGTGGCTTTAGGAATTATCTTCAAGGATCAGAAGGCTGTGCCCTTCTGTGTGGGGAACCATCACTGGGAAGTTACGAGAAGCTGAGACATGAGTAGAACCAGGGTTAAGAGGATGAGAACATCTTTATAGGTCCTAGGTGCTTGGGGCATGCCTCTGTTTTATTAAGGGGGACCAGCATCCATGGCAGAAATATGCAAGAAAGGGATTGGGACTAGTGCCTGCTGGGCACCAGGCTCAGTGCTAAGTGTTCTGCATGTGTCGTTCCCATTGCTTATGTCAACCTGCTGGTGAGGGAGATGCCCAGCTTACAGATAAGAAAACTTGTGTCATGATTCGAACCCAGGTTGGTGTCCAGACTGCACACCCTTCCCTTTTGCATCTTATTGTCAAGTGTGCAAGGGATGGTTTATCCACTTCAGTGTGTAGGAAGCACATGTGTGTCAGTGTAGAACAGATGTGAGAGACACAGACTCCAGGGAGAGCTTATTTGGGATCACATCTAGAGCAGAATTTGATTTTATTTCCTTTCCTTTGGACATCGACTGGGCAACTCCCATGTGCCGAGTGATGTTATGCTCGATTCTGAGAAGGAAGGATGAATCAAATATATTTCTAGCCACAGGAAGCTCACACGTAGTGGATTTTAAAAGAAAGCCTCAGCACAACAAAATATTAATACATACATGTGAGATAATCTTATTCTTTCAAAGAACAGCTAAGTTATTTTGTAGCCACCTGCTCTGGCAAAATAAGTGCAGATTTTCAGATTGAATGGACATTTCTAAAGCTTTAAGTTATTACACCTTGGTGGCTGAGATTAGGATTGGATGGTCTGCTGACCTGAGCTCAAATGGCCACTCTGCCGCAGTCACTGTGTGACCTTGGGCAAGTCAGAGCCTCAGTATCCTCACCTGTAGACACGGCAGTTATAGTAATACCTAGCCCTAGAGTTGTGCCGATTTAAATTAACGCCGCATGTGGCGTTGTAGTGCAGTACAAGGGTGTATACCTAATAACTAAATAGTAAACATCATTATGTATAATAATTTTCTCAATCAAACTCAGGAAATAAAGTTTGAAGGTAGGGAAATAAACATCGATCAACTCTTTTCCGACGTTGCAAGCATGTCTGTAAAGTGCCTGGGAAGCGAATTAAACTGTCAGTGGATCTCCAGGCCCTGGTGCCAGGTGCCGGATGAATGGAGCAGTGGATCAATGATTTACCCACTGTCAGGACCCCTCCTTTGTTAATCTGCCCCCTCCTTCCCCTCTCAACTTCCTGCCTCTCTCTGGAATTGAACATACCAAAGTAAGTTCTTCCAGACTTTTACGTAGCCTGCATTTGATCCCCTCACCCTGCCCACCTGAGGGTAGGAACTTCTTGCAGAAGAGAAAAAAAAAAACCCAAAACCTCCTCCCATCCTGTGTTAGGGGTGCGTCTGTTGAAGGGCAACAGTGGGTGTGTGTGCGTCGAGGCGGGGAGGGAGTAGGCGGGTGTGTTTGCAAGGAGACACCTGTGGGTGTGGGTGTGGGGATTTGTGAATGAACTGGAGCGTGCGTGTGTGTGCGTGCACGTGAATGCACGAGCAAGTACAGGAATGGGACGTGTGGAAGGGGCAGCGACCTAGAAGGAGTGTCATGTTTAGTAAAACCAGTCTTCCAGCACCCACTGTGGACTGGTAGCCTTCCGACCTGAGCATGCCCAGTACCACCGAGTACCATGTGTGTACATGAGCTCACGCAGACGGGCTAAGGTTCTCCATGGTGAGGTTTAAAGAGAGAAACTACAGGACCATGGGCAGCACGGCGAGAGGGTGGAAGAGTGGGCCACCAGGCTGTGACAGGGTATTCTGGGAAGTTGGGAGCATGTTCATCTGCAGAAAGGAGAAGCTGGTAATTGGGGTGTGAACTGGCTTCAGAGGTGGGCAAGGTAGAAAGTGGGCGGCAGAGGGCTGTGTGAACACCAGAGGGGATGAGCCAGCTCAGGGCAATTCTGCAGGCAGTGCTGGGCTGCTGTCACTGTGTTCCAAAGGGTCAGGGCGAGTGGATGGTGGATGGAGGCCACAGAGGGAGGGCGAGCTGCCAACCCGGAGAAAAGATGATGGCTCTGCCCTGATGTTGAGGAGGCGGGTGGGAGTCGGGCAAGGGAGGGAGGAAGGGAGGGTGAGGAGCTGCAGTGACAGAGCTGCACAAATACCAGGTATTTATAGTATTATCTGTTGATTTTGAAAGCTGAGTCAAGCTGCATTTAAAATATGAGATTACCCACTGCAGGAAAGAATCAGATCCCTTATGAAAAGAAAACAGAAAAGCTGCAGAAGGAAGGGCTCTAGGAGGGAAGGCACAGCAGGGACAAAAGTCTCTGGCTGGGACCCCTCCTCCCCAATTTCATATCCCCTTTGAGAAGTACTTATCAATTCTGTCCCTACAACCAAGGGACTCTCCTGAGATAAGACTTCTTGTTTTAAAACTCTGGCTTAAATAAAATAAAATCCTTCACAAGTTTCCTCTAGCATAGCTGAGTAGGGCTGAAATTTGAAAACAAAAAACTCCTTTTTTTTTTTTTTTTTGCACACACATGCAAGCACACTCCTGCTCTCACCTGAGGCTTTGGGAGAACTGAAGGTGTCTTTCCCTGATTCATTCCTCCTCACTGTCTTTCTTGGTCAGGTCATTTTTGCTTGTGAGTGATAGAGAACCCAACCCCAACTGGCTTATGCAACAAAGGAAATGTTTTGGCCCTCATAACATAAAAGTTGGAGTGCAGTCTTCAGGCATAGCTGGATCAAGGATTCAATGAAGCCTTCAAGACCCCAGTTTCTTTCTCTCTCTGCTTAGGGTCTGACTTTAATCTCCAGCTCAGCTTGGGATCCTCAGACACTCTGAATTTCCCTCTGTGGTGGCAAGATGCCTGCTATACCTCATGTTTCCACACCCTAGGGGTCACTTTAGAAGGAAGATCTGGATGATATTGAATGTCATTGGCTAGAATTGCATCAGATACCCCTTTGCAGGCCAACCACTACACTTGGGGCATGGAATGAACTGGTTGGCTGAGATCCCAGACACTACCCACGCCTGGAGCCCCTGAGACAAGGATGAGCAGATGCTGCCAAGTCAAACCTCAGAAGTCCTCTGTGGTCACCCCAGGATGCAGGACGTGGGCAGGATGTGGGCAGATCCTGTGGGCAGGATCCCATGGCCCAGGGCAGGTAGCCTCTCTCCTCACCCTCTTCTCTCCTCCCCAGTGTGGCTGGCAAGCTAGGTGGGGCCTCTGATTGGAAACCCAGCTTGTGTGCTACAACTCACATGCACTAAAGGGAAAACTGGAGCAGATCAAAGGAAATGTAAAAGACAGAAAAGCAGCCCTCTGATGGTGGGGGCCATTTGTCATTTTCTGGCTGCTCAAAAATCCCCCCTTTTCATGGATATCACCCAGATTCCCCCTCTGTGTCTGGATGACTCAGGCACTTACCTTCAGGGCAGAAGCAAAGGTACCAGGATCCACTTCCACCCCAGATGCAGCTTTCCCATCAGATGCCTGGTCCTGGGACCCTGACTCTTGATCAAATGTCTTAAGGACTGTGGGGACAGCAGGAGGGCCCATCCTGCCTCCCTGTGGCTCTGGCACTTTGGTGGCCAAGTCATCACCCTGACAAGACTTCAAGTCTTCCGCTGGGCACCCTGCCTCTCATCTCACTTTCTGCTTACCCCCAGGCCCGGTCCCCTGGCCACCTCCTGACTTGGGGAGACCCAACCAATAATTCACTTTTACTTGCATGGGCCTCAGCACGCTTCTGATTTAGACTCAAAGTACAAGTTTCTGTCCAGCCAGGGCTCCAGCCTGTCCACTCCAGACCTGGTCAAAGAGGAGGCCACCCCCCAGCTCTGGAGGGCAGAGAATTTCACAAACTCCTTGCCTGGCCACCTGCTTCCAGCTCCCAACCAGACTTCTGCGGAGGCAGCCTTCATGGCCAAGGTCAGAAGAGCCCCTGCCTGGAACTTCTCAGCCGTCCTCGCCTCTTCTTGGAGCCGTGGCTCAACCCTGACTCATTGGTGGGACCCTGGCAAGTTGCTCGGTGAATGAACTCATAGGCATTGAAGTTTTGATCTGTGTGTTTATCTCCCACTCACCCACCTCTGCACTAACCGAATTCTTCTCCTTGCCCTGAGGGTGTCTTTCCTCTTCCAGCCTCCACAGCTAAGCGTGAGTCACTTGCTGCAGAACCAGACCTCCAGGCTGCAAAGGCTCACTGGTCCAGGATGATGGAGGAAGATGCTGCTGGCTGGGTCTGGGGAAGAAGAAAGGTAGGAGGGGCTGAGAGCCGTGCTGGAGGAGCCTCATGTGCTTCCCTTTCACCCCAGTATCCCTTCCTTTTTTGTTCCTTCAGGAGGATGGCTAATTGGCCACGTGACTCCTGAGTCTCTGCCTCTGTGGTTGCCAGTGGTCTGGCATGGTCCATGGTCAGCTTCCCCATCAGTGCTCTGGATGGGAGCGATGCTTGTCTGAGTCTCAGGTATTATAACCCACTCCATGACTGTGTCTGTCCTCCCGGAATGAGGAGTGGAGCACAATGAAGGCAGACAGAATTATGAGAAAGACGTTTCCCACCCCAGGTCACTTGGGAAGACATCTGCAATCACCCACAGAACTGGCCTGGCTGTAGGACTTGGCGCGCATCTCTGGCTGAGAGCCTGCCCCATGCATCTAGGCAAACAGGTGGATTCCCTGTGGGGCCAATACTTGATTCTGAACTTTGGCGTCTACACCAGAGTTACACATCCAGAAAAGGAGGGACAGTGCAGTCATGCATGGGACTCAGCTAATTCACATTCACATGGCTCAGAGGTTCCTGGCCCTGAGATGAGCCTGTGCCTGTCAATCACCCGAGGGGGGTGGGAGCTCCACTTCTAGTGCAGCCAGGGTGCTCAGGAGCGGAGGAAGAGGTTCTGAAAAGGACAGCACAGAGCACAGAGCCCCATGGTCCAGCAAACCTTTCCTGGAAACTCCCAGGCCAGAGGTCTTTGACATTTGCCCCCTCAAGTATCTCAAAGTCTCTGTCAGAAATTTCCTGAGATGGAGTTCCTGTCGTGGTGCAGTGGTTAATGAATCCGACTAGAAACCATGAGGTTGCGGGTTTGATCCCTGGCCTTGCTCAGTGGGTTAAGGACCCAGTGTTGCCATGAGCTGTGGTGTAGGTTGCAGATGCAGCTCAGATCCCGCATTGCTGTGGCTCTGATGTAGGCCGGCAGCTACAGCTCTGATTAGACGCCTAGCCTGGGAACCTCCACATGCTGTGGGAACGGCCCTAGAAAAGGCAAAAAGACAAAAAATTAAAAAAGAAAAAAAGAAAAGAAATTTCCTGAGATGATTTTACCTTGTCCATCAGACCCTAAACTCCCTGTGGATGGTGTGGCTTACCACCAGAAGCCCAGTGCCTGGCAGAAAGCTGGTACTTTGCAGGTCTTCGTTAATATTTGCTGAAGTGAAGATCAGCTCCTAACCAGACAAAACGTGGTCAGTTAATTACCATTGGTCCAGACTGGACGCAGCTGCTCAAATACATGAGTTGTACAGTTCATAGCAAAAATCAGAATTAAATCTATTCAGATGCCACAGTTAAAAAGACCCAATGATATATTGGTCTGGTGGTTTCTTTTATGAAAACAGCTCTAAAGCGTTACCTATTTTTCACTCGGCGCTCACTTGAAGTGCGTTCCATTTTGGACTTTATAATTTATTTTAGGGCTCCTGCTGTATCTTTGCTCTCTGAGTCTTGCGATGGCTTTGGGCTAAAAGCAATAACCAACCTCAGAAGAAGAAAGAGAAAGGCTCTGTGTCACCAGAGCAGAGCCTCTGAAAGGAAAAAATTTTCTGGAGACCTCAGGTGGTAGCTGTGGCCAGTTGCCTTCTGTCTAGGGGGCCATCTTAGGCCACCTTTCATCAAAGGCTGCAAACACTTCAGTACAAAAACAACCCACAGCCACAAAGCAGGAAGGGCTCTGCTTCTGTGTGCAGGGATCAGTAGGCAATACCCCAGTAATAATGAGTAACGTTTGAATAATTCACGGGCAAAGTTACCCAACTAGTGGGTGGAGGCAGCAAAGGCATCCTTGGCCACCCTACCAGTGACCCTTGCCTGGGGGCTGCTCGCAAACAATCAAGAGGGAATGCAAAAAAATTTAAATTATAATTGCAATTTATTTGTGTTAGTTTATATCAAAAACTACCCTAGCACAGCAAATCTGTGATTTCACACACTATTTTCAGGACAAGGCTAAATATATTTATTTATTTTATTTCATTTTATTTTTATTATTATTTTGCTTTTTTTAGGGCCGCCCCTGTGGCATTTGGAAGTTCCCTGACTAGAGGTGTAATTGGACCTGCCGGCCTATGCCGTAGCCACAGCTACAGCTTCACCAAATCCAAGCTGCATCTGCAACCTATACCACAGCTCACAGCAATGCCGGATCCTTAAGCTACTGGGTGAGGCCAGGGATCGAACCTGCAACTTCATGGTTCCTAGTCAGATTCATTTCTACTGTGCCCCAATGGGAACTCCAAGGTTAAATGTATTTAGATTAAAAACAAGTGAGTCACCAAAAACAAAACAAAATGAAACAAAACACCCCACATGTGAGTCAGGAGTTCCCTGGTGGCCTAGCAGTTAAGGATCTGGCACTATCACCACTGTGGTTTGGGTCACTGCTCTGCATGGGTTCCATCCCTGGCCTAAGAACTTCCACATGCTGCAGGTGTGGCCAAAAAACCCAAAAAACTAAAAACCAAGTGAGTCAGTTTACTGGAAACATAAATGTAAAATAATAGTACCCTTGGTACATGAATATAGCAAAACTCATGAACTGAACTGGGAAGTATGACTTTGTTCTCCGTTGCTGCGGTCCTGGGTATTAAGGCTCCCTGTATCCACTTCTTGTTACAGTGATGGATGTTTCTGAAGCCACAGAGCAGCGTACCATACCTACTTACACTGGAATGTGGAGGCAGGATGTGGGAAGGATTTTTTTTTTTGTCTCAATAACCACCTCCTCTCCACACCCCACCCCAGCTTATGCCTCATCTACACAGAAGGAGTTACATCAGTATTATCAAGCCATGCCCACTGGGTCAAAACAGAGACCTTGTGGTGAAGTCCAGCCCTCTCACCCATTTCCCAGATGAAGAAACCAAGTCCCAGAGGAGAAAGTGTCTTGATTATATGGTAAGTTAGAACTGACCCTAGACAATTCTTTCTAGGTCAAAGACAAAAGCCCGAGTTCTCAGACATGTAACAAATGCCTACGAATCAATAAAGAAGAAAGACCCAGTAGGAAAACGGGAAGGGATTTCAATGAAAACATGATCAACATTCAAATATCAGAAAAGATGCTCAACTTCATGCATAATAAGAGAGATGTAAATTAAAATTATATTGACACATCTGCTTCTGGCTATGATGGAGTAGCTTGTACTGGGGATAATTAGGAAAACTGGATAGAATTTTACAAAAACAACTGTTTGAAGATATTGGAGAGCCACCAAGGCTCCAGATCCTAGAGAGAAGAGAGGATCAGAGAGGGAGGGGGGAGCCTGACGTCTGGCCATGCTGCCCTCTGGAGGCATTTTCTAGGTCTAAAGCAGTGACTGGGAGGCTGAGAAGAGCATTTGGCCAATTCAGGGGCAGGGGAGACAAAAACTGGACTTCAAGGTCTTTGGGGAAGTCCTTCAAGGACCCTATTTGCACACCCATCTGTATAGCAGCCTCATTCCCAGTAGCCCAAAGGTGGGAGCAACCCGTGCCTGTTAATGGATGGATAACAAAAAGCTGTGTATATGTACAATGAAATATCACTCAGCCTTCAAAAGGAACAAATTTCTGACACATGGATGCATCTTGAGGACATTATGCTCATTAAGTAAAATAAACCAATCACGAGAAGATAGACACTGTATGATTCTACCTATATGAAACACTTAGAGTAGGCAAAATCATAGAGGCAGGAAGCAAAACGGTGGTTGCCAGAGGCTGGGGACAGGGCAGGGGGGCGGGGAATGGGGAGTCATTGTTTGTTTAGAGATGATTTTTACTTTTTTATTTTATTTTATTTTATTTTATTGTCTTTTTAGGGCCGCACCTGCAGCATATGGAGGTTTCCCAGGCTAGGGGTTGAATCAGAGCTATAGCCACTGCCAGCCTACACCAAAGCCACAGCAACGCCAGATCTGCGCCACGTCTCTGACCTACACCACAGTTCACACAACACCAGATCCTTAATCCACTGAGAGAGGCCAGGGACCCGAATCCTCATGGATACTAGTCGGATTCGCTACGGCTGCACCACGATGGGAACTCCAGAGTTTTGGTTTTACAAGATGGGAAGAGTTCTGGAAATGGTCTGAGTATGGTTTACAACAATGTCAATGAACTTAATGCCACCCATCTGTACATTTTAAAATGATTAAGGAGTTCCCGTCATGGCGCAGCGGAAATGAATCCGACTAGGAACAAGGAGGTTGCATGTTTGATCCCTGGCCTCACTCAGTGGGTTAAGGATCTGGTGTTGTGTGAACTGTGGTGTAGGTCAGAGACACGGCGCAGATCTGGCGTTGCTGTGGCGGTGGTATAGGCCGGCAGCAACAGCTCCAATTCGACCCCTAGCCTGGGAACCTCCATATGCCATGGATGCGGCTCTGAAAAGACAAAAAACAAAAAGTAATAATAATAAAAATAAAAATGAAAAAATAAAAGAGAGAGAGAAGTCAAGACCCTGGTGAACAGCCTAGGCTTGCCTTTGAGACCCCAGAGGACTATATACTAGAAGGAAGTGACCCAGAACTCAGCCAGCCCTCTCTTGGGAATGGCAGTTCTGTTGCAAATCATCCTAATTCCTGACTGGATAAATGCAGACTGAGATGGCTGGGGCTCCTGGCTTAGGCAAAAGTAAAAGCAAGTTCTCCTTGGAGGAAGATAACAACATCCAGAGCTTCAGTGATCTTTTCCATGGTCATCTATTATGTCTGCTATTCAGTGTCAAACAGAAATGTAGAAATACAGGAATGGACAAAAATCAAGAGAAATATAATACATTAGAAATATATCCATAGGGGTCCAGATATTTGAGATATCAAGGTTGGACTTTAAAATAACTGTAATTAATATAATTTAAAATAACTGTAATTAACATTGTCAACAAATTAGATGACAAGAGGGAAAATTTTAGTAAAGACCTGGAAACTATCAAAAAATAATCAAATGGAAATGCTAAAAATTATAAAGGAGGATGATAAATTTGACAAAAGATGTGCATGATGACCACATGTAAAACTCAAGACATTACTGAGAGAAAGGAGATATAAATAAAAAGAGAAATATATTGTGTTCAGGGATCAGAAGACACAATGTAGTTAAGATGTCAGTTCTCCCCAAATTGATCTATAAATTTAATGCAAGCTTTTAGTTGATTCTAAAATTTACATGGAAATACAAAGGATCTGAAACAGCCCAACATTTTGAGAACAAAGAGTAAGTTGGGGAACTTACATGTCCTTATTTTAAGACTAGCAAAGCCATAGCTTTCAAGACTGTATAGTATTGGTATAAAGATGGAGCAATGGAGAAAAATGTGAGTCCAGTGGTAGAAACTGCCATTTGATTTTGATGAAGGTACCAAGGGAGTTAATGAGGAAAGAATATTATTTTCAACAAATTGATGCTGGAACACTTAGAAAACAAACAAACATACAAACAAAAACCCTTGACCCTTACCTCACACCATATTTTAAAATTAACTTGAAATGGATCCTGGATCTAGATGTAAAAACTAAAACTATAAAGATTATAGAATCAAATATTAGCGATCTGGGTTTGGAAAACTTTTCGTAAATATGCCACAAAAATTATGAACTATAAAAAAATCAATAAATTGGATTTCATAAGATTAAGTATGTTTACTCTTCAAAGGACGCTGTTCTTCTGGCTGTGTTTTAAAAAGTTAAATATGCACTTGTCATTAGACTTGGCAATTCTACTCCTTAAAGAAAAGATAACGTCTGCACAAAGATTTCCACTGTGAGTAATCAGAGCAGCATCATTCATCATAGCCAAAAATTGAAAATGCAAATGTCCATCAAAAGATGAGTTCATACAATGAAATACTACTCAATAATATAAATAAATGAGTTACTGAGTTTGCTGGTGGCCCAGTGGTTAGGGATCTGTTGCTGTCACTGCTGTGGCTCAAGTTACTGCTATGTCAGGGTTTTAATTCCTAGCCCAGGAACTTCCTCATGCTGTGGGTATGGCCAAAAATAACTTTTCCCCCTATGGCCACACCTGCGGCATATGGAAGTTCCTGGGCTAGGGGTCAAATTGCAGCTGTAGCCTATACCACAGCCACAACAATGCAGTATCCGAGCCGCGTCTGTGAACTATGCTGCAGCTCCAGGTTATGCTGGATCCTTAACCCACTGAGCAAGGCCAAGGGTCGAACCCATGTCTTCATGGATACTAGTTGAGTCCTTAACCTGTTGTACCACAAAGGGAACTCCCCAAAATAAAAATTTTTTTTAAAACGAGTTACTGATACATGCAACAATATAGATGAACCTCAAAAACATTTCACCAAGTTAAAGAAGCCTGACAGAAAAGAATATATATTGTGAGATTTTATTTATATCAAATTTTTAGAAAAGTCAAAACCATAGCTGCAGTAACCATGTCAGTGATTATCTGAGGCCCATGTTGGGAGTGAGGCAAGACTATAAAGAGGCACAAGGGAACTTTTGAGGGTGATGGAAATGTTCTAAAACAGGATTGTGGTGATAGTTCAACAACAGTACTACTTACTAAAAATCATTGACCTGTGCACCTGTAATGAGTGAATTGTATGACATGTAAATTATACTTTAATAAAGCTGTTAAAAGTGGGAGGAAGAGACAGTGTTAAGAACGTTAAAAGGCAATCCCTAGACCAGGAGAAAATATTTGCAAAACATATATCTACAGAGGACTTGAATCTAGAGTATATTAAAAACTATTACCACTCAATAAGAAGGAGATAAATGACCTAATTTTTTAAATGGGCAAAATATTTATTCAGACACTTCATCGTAGAAGACACATGGTTGTCAGATAAGCATGAAAAGATGCTCAACAACATTAGTCAATAGAGAAATGCAAATTAAAACCACAATGAGATTTCACCACACACCCACTAGAATGACTAAAATGAAAAACACTGACCATACCAAGCATTGGTGAGGATGTGGAGCAACTGGAACTTTTGAGCACTGTTGATGCATATATAGTTATGTATTGGTATACTAATTATGGTCATGATTTGTCAGTTTCTTAAAAATTTTAAACAGACAATTACTATAAAATTCAGCCATTCTGAAAGTTCCCACTGTGGCCCAATGGGTTAGGGGTCTGGTGTTGTCTCTGTGGCGGTTCAGGTTCCATCGCTGGCCTGGGAACTTCAATATGCCATGGGGCAGCCAAAAAAAAAAAAAAATCAACTGTTCTACTACAAGGTATTTGTTGAGAGAAATGAAAGCAAGTGTCTACCCAAAGAGTTTTACGTGAAATGGGACTTCCCACTGTGACGCAGTGGAAACAAATCCAACTAGTATCCACGAGGACAAGTGTTTGATCCCTGGCCTTGCTCGGTGGGTGGTATAGGTTGCAGACATGCCTTGGGTCCTGATTGCTGTGGTGTAGGCCTGCAGCCGCAGCTCCAATTTGACCGATAGCCTGGGAACATCTGTGTGCTGTGGGTGTGGCCCTAAAAAAAAAAAAGTTTTACCTGAAATGCTCATAATAACTTTTATTTGTAATGGTGAGCAACTGTGAAACTCAAAAGCCCTTTGTCAGGCAATGGATTAACACATTATAGCATATCCATACGATAAAATGCCTCTCAGTTTTCAAAAGGATGAGCTATTTTTTAAACTTTTTTTTTTTTTTTGGCCTTGCCCCCAGCATGTGGAAGTTCCCTTGCCAGGGATTAAACCCACCAGGACGAACTCTTGATACGACATGGATGATGCATATCAATGCAATGACATGGACGAATGTGAAAATAATTATTCTGAGTTAAAAACAAGCCATACCAAAAATAAATTCATACAGTGTGATTCCATTTATATCAAATTCTAGAAAATGCAAGTGAATCTATAGTGATAGGAAGTGGACCAAGGATGGCTTAGGGAAAACAGGTAGAGAGGAACAGATTATGGACACGAGGAAACTTTTGGAGTGAAGGATGTGCTCCTTGTGTTCATTACAGCAATGCTTCCACAAGTGAACACATATGTCAAATGACCAAAGTGCAGGCTTTAAACATGTGCAATTTATGATACAATAAATCTGTAAAGATGGAAAAAAATACTTTTAAAACACAATAAGTAAAAGCGAGAACTAAATAATTGCGTTTAGACACTGCTGAAGGAAGACTGTGGAACCATGTGATAGATCAGAATGAAGTATCCTGGATTGAAGTAGGAAAAAAAATATGGAATAGAAAATACAGAAAAGAACATAAGAGACATATGGGTCACAGTAAAAGAGCTGTTGTAGTAAGCATTTGGAATCCGGGAAGAAGAAAGAGAAGATAGAAAGAAGACTAGGTAGGAGCAATAGTTGAAAGATACTGGCTAGAAATTTTCTGAAAAAACATATGAAAGATAATGTGTCATAGATTCAAGCAGAGCTAGGAAAACCACACCAAGATATATTATTGTAAAACCACTGAAAATCAAAGACAATGAGAAAATCTTAAAAGCAGTCAGAGATAAATGCCAATTACTTTCAAGGGGCCAGCCGTAAGACTGAAACCCAACTTCTCATCAGAAATAATAAAACCTAGAAGACACTGGACTACTGATAGCTTGAAGTGCTGGAAGAAAATAACTGCCAGCCTCAAATTCCACTGAAAATATTCTTCAGATAATGAGAAGACATCCCCAGCAAACAAAAGCCTAGGTAATTCACTACCAGCAGGTGCACATTAAAACAAAACTTAAAGGAGTTTTTCAGGCAGAAGAAAAATGGTCCCAGTTGGAAACACTGAGATGCACAAAGGAAAGAACAGTAATAGAAAATGTAAATATGTGGGCAAATTAAATTATTATTTACTACATAAAGCAATTAAAATGTCTTTTAGGGTTTAAAGTAGAGAATTAAAATGGAAAATGACAACAGCTTAAGAGGTGGGAGAGGAGTAAATTGAATTAAGTGTTCTGAGGTCCTTGTAATTCTGGGAAGTGATAAAACTGTTAATTTACCCTAGACTTTGATAAGTCAAGGAAGGGGTTTTAGGCTGATTGCTAAATTAGCAAGCCAACAGAGGAAGGAAAGGAAAATGGAGAAAAATGGGTATTTAATTAATACAAAGGAAGGCAAGGGACAGATGGGATAAGGAGAAAACAAATCATAAGATGGTAGATTTATACCCAAGTTTATAAGGAATTATATTAAAAGTAAATGAACTAAATATTCCAATTAAAACTAAATACTCCAACTAGAATACAACCTAATGGTTGGATTGGACTTTTAAAAATTATATATATACAATTATAATTATTATATATATTATGTGTACATAATTGTATATATATATTTTGCTTTTTAGGGCCACACCTACAACATATGGAAGTTTCCAGGCTAGGAGCTGAATCAGAGCTACAGCTGCCAGCCTATGCCATGGCCACAGCAACACCAGATCCAAGCTCCATCTACAACCTACACCACAGCTCACAGCAATGCCTGATCCTCAGCCTACTGAACAAGGCCAGGGATGGAACCCACATCCTCATGGATACTAGTCAGATTCGTTTCTGCTGTGCCACAAAGGCAATTCCCTAATAAACTATACGTTATTTACAAGAGACAAACTTTTTTTTTTAAATTTTTATTTCTTTGTCTTTTTTTTTTGTAAGGCCACACCCAAGGCATATGGAAGTTCCCAGGCTAGGGGTCTAATCAGAGCTGTAGCTGCCAGCCCACACCACAGCCACAGCAACACCAGATCCGAGCCACATCTGCAAGCTACACCATAGCTCATGGCAACGATGGATCCTTAACCCACTGAGCAAGGCCAGGGATTGAACCCACAACCTCATGGTTCCTAGTCAGATTCGTTTCTGCTGTGCCATGACGGGAACTCTTACAAGAGACAAACTTTAAATATCAAAACAAAAAAGGGTGAAGAGCAGGAGTTCCTGCTGTGGTGCAGTGGGTAAAGAATCAGACTACAGTGGCTCAGGTTGCTGTGGAGGCACCAGTTAAATACCTGGCCCAGAACAATACATTAAAGGATGCCGTGTTTTACTGCAGCTTCAGTGCAAAACACTGCGACTCAGATTCAATCCCTGGCCCAGGAACTTCCATATACCATGTGTGTGGCTATTTAAAAAAAAAAAAAAAAAAGTTAAGAGCAAAAGAATATGCCAAGAAAAATCTGACCCAAAACATTCAGGTAGTTATATCATTTCAGAAAAAGGAGACTTTAAAGCAGATACTTAACAAATAAATATAATGAGAGAAATTTCTTAATGGTAAAAGCTAAATCCAATATGAAAATACGATAATTCTATGTATTTTTATGTACCTTATTATTTAGCCTTGAAATATATAAAGCAAAAATGAATAGAACTAAGTGAGGAAATTGCCAAATCACAGTCATCACTGAGACATTTTAACATACTCTCTACCAATGTTTAGAACAGGCAGACCAAAAAGTCAGTGAGGATAGAGACTATTTGAATAACACATTTAACAAATTTGACCTAACTGACATATATAACACACTGAGCCCTCCAACTTCAGAATGAACATTTTTTATGTGCACATGGAACATTCATCAAAATGAACCATATGTTATGCCTCAAAGCAAATCTCAACAAATTTCATAAGATTGAAATTCCTGACCATATTGGAATTAAGCTAAAAACCAACCCCAAAACTAGAAAATTCCCAAATGTTTGGAGGAAGAATTATTATAAAGTAGTCTTCTAAAGACCCTCATTTCAAAATTAAAATAATAATGAAAAATTAAGATATTTACACAGAAGAGTTCACACTGTGGCACAGTGGGTTATGAATCTGTCAGCAGCATTGGGTAGCTGCGAAGGTGTGGGTTCAGTCTCCAGTCCCCAACAGTGGATTAAAGGATCCAGCATTGATGCAACTTCAATGTAGGCTGCAGCTGCAGCTCAGATTCAATCCCTGGTCTGAGAACTTCCATATGCCACAGGTGTGGCCATAAAATTTTTAAAAATAAAATAAAATATCTACATAGATTGATAAAGAAGACACAATATATCAAAACCTGTGTGGGTATAGCTACAGCCATGCTTAGGGGAAATAGCCTTAAATGAGGAAAAGTTTAAAAGGAAGAAAGACCGAATATATTAAAGATGAAAAAGAATAGCATATTTATTCTTTAAAGATGTTTAAAAGAAAAGAAATAGCAGAATTAATGAAAATGGAAAAAACCTTAGAAACAAAGTCAATTTATTTATTTATTTTTTTGTCTTTTTGCCATTTTCTTGGGCCGCTCTCGCGGCATATGGAGGTTCCCAGGCTAGGGGTCTAATCAGAGCTGTAGCCGCCGGCCTACGCCAGAGCCACAGCAACTCAGGATCCGAGTTGTGTCTGCAACCTACACCACAGCTCACGGCAACGCCAGATCCTTAACCCACTGAGCAAGGCCAGGGATCGAACTCGCAACCTCATGGTTCCTAGTCAGATTCGTTAACCACTGAGCCACGATGGGAACTCCAAAGCCAATTTTTTTAAAGGACTAATAAAAATGATAAACCTCTAGGAAGTCTGATTTTAAAAGACAGCAAGATAAGGTACAAGTAGCTATTATGAGAAATGTAAAGGGGGGTATCATTACAGACCCTACGATATTAAAAGATAAGAGAATATGATGAACAACTAAATATGATAGATGTAAAAATTTCGATGATAAAAACAACTTACCAAACTGTGTGTCTCTGAAGACACAAGAAGCAATAGAAAATCTGAAAATTCCCATATCCATTAAAAAAAATTGTATCCATAATTAAACCCTTTTCCACAAAGAAAACTCCTGGCCAGTATGTCCTCCTTGAATAATTCTTCCAAAAGAATTCTTACGTTCTCCCACGTAAGAGAGAAGTATCACCAGTCTTACACAGATTTCTTCCAGAGAATAGAATAAAGGGGGAAACGATCCCCAATTCTTTTATATAAACCAGCATAAACTTCATTCCATAACTTGTTTTGGAAATGCCTAAGAACGGAAAATCTTTCTTATGAACACATCAGTCTCTTTCATGGACATATACCCCTGATTAAATTGTTAGCTAACCAAATCTGGAAATACAGAATAATATTATCACCACCAAGCTGGATTTATTTAAGGAAGGTAAGTTGCCTTTTTTTTTTTTCCCAAATCAATGTTATTTCCCACACTAACAGAAAAGAGGACACAAATCAAATGATCATTTCAATGAATGCAGAATAGTAAACTGATTAAACTCAACATCCACTTCAAATTTTAAAAAGCTCTTAAAGGAGTTCCCATTGTGGCTCGGTGGGTTAAGAACCTGGCATAGGGTCAGTGAGGATGCAGGTTCAATCTCTGGCCTCACTCAGTGTGTTGAGAATCCGGCACTGCCACAGACTTCCGTGTAGGTCCCAGATGTGGCTCAGAACTGGCATGGCTGCGGCTGTGGTGCAGGCCAGCAGCTGGAGCTCTGAATCGAACCCAGTCCGGGAGCTTCCATATGCTGCAGGTGTGGCCCTAAAAAGAAAAAAAAAAAAAAAAAAAAGCTCCTAGAAAACCAGGAATAGATGGAACTTCTTTGATGTGATAAAAGATATATGCAAGAAACATAGCAAACATCATACTTGATGAATATTTAAAAATTTTTCTTCTTGAGATTACAGGTGAGACAAGGATATTCATCATCTCTGCTTCTCTTTGACATTGTATCAGAGGTCCTACTTAGTGCAGCAAGACCAGGAAATGAAATAAAAATAAATAAAGATTGGAAAGGAAGAAATAAATCTGTCATTATTCATTGGAAAACATTACTGTGTATGTAGAAAATTCACAAGAATCTATAGATGAACCATAGAATTGCTGGATTTAGCAAAGTCACTTGCTACAAGGTCAATTTTTTTTTTCTTTTTTTAGGGCCACACTCGTGGCATATGGAAGTTCCCAGGCTAGAGGTCGAATCAGAGCTGTAGCTGCTGGCCTATACCACAGCTATGGCAACTCGGGATCCAGGCGGAATCTGTGACCTACATCACAGCTTACGGCAACACCAGCTTGCCGACCCACTTAGCGACACCAGGGATTGAACCTTCATCCTCATGAAGACCACTTGGCTTCATTACCGCTGAGGCACGGCAGGTACTCCCAAGGTCAACATTTTTATATACCAGTAAGAATCAGAGT
The DNA here is from genome assembly GCF_016906955.1 of Phacochoerus africanus. Taxonomy (NCBI): domain Eukaryota; kingdom Metazoa; phylum Chordata; class Mammalia; order Artiodactyla; family Suidae; genus Phacochoerus; species Phacochoerus africanus. The sequence goes on along the minus strand of NC_062547.1, from coordinate 81,279,655 downwards.
TTAGGAGTTCCCGTCGTGGCGCAGTGGTTAACGAATCCAACTAGGAACCATGAGGTTGCGGGTTCGGTCCCTGCCCTTGCTCAGTGGGTTAACGATCCGGCGTTGCCGTGAGCTGTGGTGTAGGTTGCAGACGCGGCTCGGATCCACCGTTGCTGTGGCTCTGGCATAGGCCAGTGGCTGCAGCTCCAATTCATCCCCTAGACTGGGAACCTCCATATGCCGCGGGAGTGACCCAAGAAATAGCAAAAAGACAAAAAAAAAAAAAAGAGTTTAAAATCAAAGTTTAAAGAGTGGTGACATTTATAAAACCATAAACATTAAATGTCTAGGGATAAATTTGACAAGAGGTGAATGAAGCTTCTTTACCGAACTCTATTAAATATTACTGAAATTAAAGACCTAAATAAATGAAGAGATACCATGCTTATAGAGTGAAAGAATCAATATTATAAAGATGTCAATTTCCCCAGAATTGACCTATAGACTCAACGAAACCTCAGATTTCAGTAGGTTTTTTGGCAGAACTTGACAAGCTAGTTCTAGATTTTACATAGAAACGCAAAGTGCGAAAAATAGCTCATACAATCTGGCGGAAGAAAAACAAAGTAGGAGAGTTCCTGCCCTAGCACAGTGGGGTTAAGAATCTGACTGCAGCAGCTCAGGTTGATGAGGAGGTGCAGGTTCCATCCCCAGCCCTGCACAGGGGGTTAAAGGATCTGGCATTGACGCAGCTGCAGCTGGGATTCAGCCCCTGGCCTGGGAACTTCCATATGCTGTGGGTGCAGCCATAAAAGAAAAAATTTTAAGAGAAAAGAAAAAACAGAAAGACTTATACTATCAGATGTCAAAACAATATAAAACTACAGTCATTAAGAAAGTGTAATATTGGCACGTAGGTAGACAGATCAATGGAACAGAATAAAGTCCAGAAACAGATACACGCATACATGTGGGGATTTGTTTTTTTACAAGGTGACACCACAGAGCAGTGAGAAAAGGATGGTCTTTTCAATAAATGATGCCAGGATTGGATGTGCATAGGGAAAAACAACCTTGCCTCTGACCTCACACCATGAGAAAAGTAAAATAATAAAGCTTCTAGAAGAGAGCATTAGAGAATATCTTTGTGACTTTGAGGAAGGCAAATGTCATTGAACAGGACATAAGGGCATTGACATCACGGAAAATATTGATAATTAGACTACGCTAAAATCAAGTACTTTTTTTTTTTTTTTCTTATTAGGGCCGCAACTGCCTATAGAAGTTCCCAGGCTAGGGGTTGAATAGGAGCTACAGTTGACAGCCTATACCACAGCCACAGCGACACGGGGTCTGAGCAGCATCTGCAACGTACACCATAGCTCAGGACAAGGTCAGATCCTTAACCCACTGAGCAAGGCCAGGAATCGAACCTGCAACCTCATGGATCCTAGTCAGGTTTGTTACCACTGAGCCACGACAGGAATTCCAAGTACCTCTGTTAATAGAAAGACACTCTTAAGAGAGTGGAAAGTCAAGTCACAGAGGGGAAGAAGATATTTTCTGATGTATTACTGGCAAAGAACTTCTGTTTAGTACATGGGAAGAATTCCACCAAATCAAGTAAAAGAAAGAAGACAACAGAAAAATGGGCATAAGACTTGAAAAGGCATTTCACAAAAGGGACTATCTGACTGGTCTACAAACACATGACGGCATGTTCACCTCCTTTAGTCATCTTGGAAATGCAAATTAAAACCATATTGAGATAACTACTACAAAAATTTAAAACACTGACAGTACCAAATGTTCATAAGAAGAAGGATCTGCTGGAATTGTTATCACAACAAGAATATAAATTAGAAAATCCGCTTTGGAAAACTGTGGTATTATCAACCAAAACTGAAATATTCATATCCTATGACCCAGCAATTCCACTTCTAGACATATACTCAGCAGTCCTGAATGCATATTGGACCAAACAATGTATACAAGAATGTTTACTGCATCAGTATTTGTAATAGCTCCAAATAGGACACAACCCAAATGACCATCATTAATAGAATGGGTAAATAATTGCAATATAGATGTTAAGTGGAATGTTACACACCCATGAAAATAACTGCACAACAACTCCCTACAATATGGTTGAATCTCACAGTGGTTGAGTAAAAGAGGCCTGACACAGGAGTACATCCTGTAAGATTTTATTTATATAAATGGCAGAAGAAGCAAACTAGTCTGTGGTAATAGAAGCCAGGTTAAATGTTACCATGGTGAGGGGTAGTTGAGGGAGGACTGGAAGGGGAGATGAGGGAGGCTTCTGGACTGATAATGTTCTATATCTTGTATTGTTTATGACATGCATTCACTTTTTGAAAATTTATCAGACTGTACTCTTATGATGTGTGCTCTTTTCTGTAGGTATGTCATACTGAAACGAAAAATTTATTCATGAAAAATTCTACCTAGACACTGGCAGAGATCCAAGAGGCGGATGGTACGCTATGCTGGTGAGTGTAAACGGGCACTCTACTACATCGAAGGTGTGTACGACTCCTTTGGAGGACAATCTGACATATCTAGTTACATATGCACATATCTTTTAAAAATTTTATAGGCTTTATTTTTTAGAACAATTTTAGGTTCACAGCAAAACTGAGCAGAAAGCACAGAAAGTTCCTACATACCCTGCCAGCCACTCCCCCACCATTCACATTCCTCATTAGTATGGATCAGCCCTGACCCAGCAGGATCAACCCAAGACCATAGTTTACATGAAGGTTCACCCTTTGTGTTGTTCCTTCTATGGATTTTGACAAGTGTGTGAGGACACATACCTACCATTATAGTATCACATGGAATAGTTTCCCTGCTCTAAAATCTTCCCAGTCTCCATCTATTTATCCCTCCCTCCCCTGGAAACCTTGGCGACCAGCGATCTTTTTTTTTTTTTTTTGAGTTGTGGCAAAATACACATAACATAAAATTTACCATCTTAATCATTTTATTTATTTATTTATGTCTTTTTGGGGGGGCACACCCACAGCATATGGAAATTCCCAGGCTAGGGGTTGAATCGGAGCTGTAGCCGCTGGCCTATGCCTCGGCACCATTGGACTCTAGCTTCATCTGTGACCTACACCACAGCTCATGGCAACGCAAGATCCTTATCCCACTGAGCAAGGCCAGGGATCAAATCCATGTCCTCGTGGATACTAGTCGCATTCATTAATGTTGAGCGATGACAGGAACTCCTTAACCATTTTAAAATGTACAGTTCAGTGGCCTCAAGCACATTCATATTGCTGTGCAACCATCACCACTATCCATCTCCAGAACTTGTTTCATCTTCCCAAACTGAAATTCTATTCATTAAACAATAATTCTCCATTCCTCCCCCCCCCAGTCTCTGGCAACCATCTCATACTCCTGTCTCTATGAATTTGACTCTTCTAGGGACCTCATATAAGTGGAATCATACAGTATTTGTCTCTCCGTGTCTGGCTTATTTCACTTAGCACAATATCCTCAAGGTTCACCCATGTTGTATCCTGTGTCATGATTTCCTTCCTTTTTAAGATTGAATAATATTCCATTACATGCATATACTACATTTTGTGTCTGTCAGTGAACATTTCTGTTGCTTCTACCTTTGGGCTATTGGGAAGAATGCTGCTATGAACATCGGTGTGCAAATATCTCTTTGAGTCCCTGATTTCAATTTTATTGGAACAGGTGGGATTGCTCTGTCATATGATAATTCTATTTTTAATTGTTTGAGTAACTACTATACTGTTTCCCATAGTTGCTGCACCATTTTACTTTCCCACCAACAGTGCACAAGAGTTTCAGTTTTTCCACATCCTTACCAACAATGGTTATTTTCTGTTTTTTTGTTTTTGTTTTTGTTTCTGTTTTTTTGTTTTTTTTTTAGACCCTCACCCACAGCATATGGAGTTTCCCAGGCTAGGGGTCAAATTGGAGCTACAGATGATGGTCTACACCATAGCTCATGGCAATGCCAGATCCTTAACCCACTGAGCAAGGCCAGGGATAGAACCCACAACCTCATGGTTCCTATTGGGATTTGTTTCCACTGCACCATGACGGGAACTCCTTCTTCTTCTTCTTTTTTTTTTTTTCCCCAGTTCTTTTTCATAGTCTTCTCGATGGGTTTAAGGTGATATCTCATTGTGGTTTTGATTTGCATTTCCTTAATGATAAATGATGTTGAACACCTTTATAGGCATTTAGGGATAGTTCTATATCATCTCTGGAGAAATGTCTATTCAAGTCCAAAGGAAAACTCTAGGGCTTCTCTACTCACAATGTTTTTTTTTCTTTTTTTTTTTAATTTAATTTTTTTTTTTTTCTGCGTACAGCATGCGGACCAAGTTACACTTACATGTATACATTTTTTTTCCCACCCTTTGTTCTGTTGCAGTATAAGTACCTAGACATAGTTCTCAATGCTACTCAGCAGGATCTCCTTGTAAATAAATCCATTCCAAGTTGTATCCGATAACCCCAAGCTCCAGATCCCTCCCACTCCCTCCCTCTCCCCCTGGGCGGCCACAAGTCTATTCTCCAAGTCCATGATTTTCTTTTCTGTGGAAATGTTCATTTGTGCTGTATATTAGATTCCAGTTATAAGTGATATCATATGGTATTTGTCTTTGTCTTTCTGACTTATTTCACTCAGTATGAGAGTCTCTAGTTCCATCCATGTTGCTGTAAATGGCATTATGTCATTCTTTTTATGGCTGAGTAGTATTCCATTGTGTATATACACCACATCTTCCTAATCCAATCCTCTGTTGATGGACATTTGGGTTGTTTCCATGTCTTGGCTATTGTGAATAGTGCTGCAATGAACATGCGGGTGCATGTGTCTTTTTCAAGGAAACTTTTGTCCGGATATATGCCCAGGAGTGGGATTGCAGGGTCATATGGAAGTTCTATGTATAGATTTCTAAGGTATCTCCAAACTGTTCTCCATAGTAGCTGTACCAGTTTACATTCCCACCAGCAGTGCAGGAGGGTTCCCTTTTCTCCACACCCCCTCCAGCTCTTGTTATTTGTGGACTTATTAATGATGGCCATTCTGACTGGTGTACTCACAATATTTTTGATAACAAATGTGTGGGAGCTTTTCCCCCACATCAACAAATTTCCCAGCTCTCTGGACATTGACTGGATATAGTGTTAAAAATCAATTGACTATGAATGTGATATTTTATTTCTGGACTCCATTCCATCCTGTTGCTCTCTATGCCTGTCTTTAGGCCACACAATTTTGGTTATTGGAGCTTTGCAGTAATTTTCGAAATCAGGAAGTTTGAGAGCTCCAATTTTGTTCTCTAGTCATTGACGTCCTTTATTGTCTTCATGGTTTGACCTTCTCCAAAATTTCATAGAGTTGAAATCATACAGTTTGCAGCCTTATCAGTTGGGCTTCTCTCACTTAGCAATATACATTTACAGGTCCTCCATATTTTTCACAGCTTGCTAGCTCATCTCTTTAGTGCTGATTAATATCCCATTGTCTGGCTGTATCACAGTTTATCCATTCACCTATTGAAGGACATCTTGGTTGCTTCCAAGTTTGGGCGACTATGAATCAGGTTGCCATACCACAGACATTCAAAGTGGTCATAGATACAACTGGACTAATAGCTATCGTATCTGTTACTGTTTTCTCTTCACTACCCTTGTCCTCTGTTCCTATTTTGGTTTCCACTATTCCTCTGTCTTCTATGGCTTTATTTGAGGAGTTTGTGTGATTCTATTTTCTCTCCTCTCTTAGCATATCCACTATACTTCTTGCTTTTTTAAACTTTTTTTTTAGTGGTCGTCCTAGAGTTTGCAATACCCATTTATAGCTAATCCAAGTCCACTTTCAAATATCACAATGCCACTTAACGGGTAGTACACATACCTAATTCCTCCCTCCCACCCCTTCTCACATTTCTGTCCTTCATTTCACGTAGCCACAAGCCATAATCATCAAACACATTATTGCTATTATTATTTTGGGAAAAAAAACTGTTAACTGTTAGATCAATTACACATTTTAAAAATGTTTTTTATTATACCTTCTCTAACAACACACTTGCTTTTTTTTTTTTTTTTTTCCTTTATTGACAGCCCCACAGCCTATGGAGTTCCCTGAGCCAGGGATCGACTTCCAGCCACAGCTGCAGTCATGCCAGATCCTTTAACTGTGCAGGGCTGGGGATTGAACCTGCCTCCTGGCACTGCAGAGGTGCCCCTGGTCCTGTTGTGCCACAGTGGGAATGCCACACTTTTTTTTTTTTTTTGGTAATGTAGATCCAAGTTTCTGACCTATATCATCTTCCTTCTCTCTGAAGAATTTCTTTTAACATTTCTTACAAGACAGGTTTAATAGTGACAAATTCCCTCAATTTTTGTTTGTCTGAGAAATCTTTATTTCTCCTTCACTTCTGAAGGGTAATTTCACCGAGTATATAATTCTAAGTTGGTGGGGGGGAGGTGTTTCTTGCAACACTTTAAATATTTCACTCCACTCTCTTCTTGCTTGGAAGCTTTCTGTGAGTTAGATGTAATTGTTATCTTTGCTCCTCTATCCGTAAGTGGGTAAGATGCTTTTTACCGCTGGCTTCTAAGATTCTTTTCTTTATCTTTGATTTTTGAAAGTTTGAATTTAATATGCCTTGGTGTCCTTGGGGAGGTATTTCATTTGCCTGTTTGTTTTTGGCATTTATCCTGCTTGGTGTTCTCTGGATCTGCAGCTTGGTGTCTGACATTAATTTGAGGAAATTCTCAATCATTATTTTTTTGAACATGTCTTCCGCTCCTTTCTGTCTGTCTTCTTCTGGTATTCCAATTACATGTATATGACATCTTTTACCCCCAGATTTTTGGCTATTCTGTCAGGAGGGGAGGGGGTTCTATCTTTTTTTTCTTTTGCACTGCAGTTTGGGAAGTTTTTGTTGACATTATCTTCACCAATATGGTGTTCACTGATTCTTTCCTCAGCTGTGCAGTCTGCTGATGAGCCCAGGACCAAAAGCATCCTTCATTTTTGTTACAGGATTTTCCATTTCTAGCATTTCTTTTTGATTCTTTCTTGGAAGTTCCATATCTCTGCTTACATTGCTGATTTGGTTGTTGAATGTTGTCTACTTTTTCTGCTAGAGCTCTTAGCATATTAATCATGGCTATTTAATATGCCCAGTGTGATCATTCCAACATCTTTGCCATACCTGAGTCAGGTCTGATGCTTGTTCTGGCTCTTCAGCCTATTCTTTGCCTTTTAGTATGCCTCACGATGTTTTCTTGGAAGCTGGACATGATGTACTGAATAAAGGAACTGTGTAACTAGGCTTTTAGTGTCATGGTGGTGAGGTGTGTGGTGAGGGGAAGCACTCTCTAAGTTCTCTGATGAGTTCTGTCTTTTAGTGAGCCTGTGCCCCTGGCTCACGACCTTCAAGAGTTTTTCTTGGTTTTCTGGCCCCCCTCCTCCCACCTCAGATGGGACAGGAAAGCTGGATGGTGTTGCAATTGAGTATTTCCCTCCCCCAACACTGAAGGATAAATGGAGCTGGAGTTGGATAGTTCCCTTCCACCAGGTCAGTCAAGTCCTGGTAAAACAGCTTCTCTTGGGAGTTCCCTTTGTGGCTCAGCGGAAACAAATCTGCCTAGAATCCACGAGGGCATGGGTTTGATCCCTGGCCTTGCTTAGTGAATCAAGTATACAGCATTGCCGGGAGCTGTGGTGTAGGTCACAGACACAGCTGAAATCCCACATTGCTGTAGCTGTGGTATAGGCCAGCAGCTGCAGCTCTGATTTGACCCCTAGCCTGGGAACCTCCATATGTCATGGGTGTGGCCCTAAAAAAAAGACAAAACAAACAAACAACAACAACAAAAAAAAACAGTTTCTCTTGAGGACAGACAGGTCTTGGTAAGAGAAACAGAATGTTCTCGTCTATTTCAAAATAGCTACTTGCCCACTCTTCCTTCTGGAAGCAAGAGGGGAGTTTTTCCCAGTCTTCACTCTGAGACCCTGGGAGATCTCTTGAAGGCAGTTCTGTCATTCCTCAGTATCCCCAGGGGATTGGTTCCAGGACCTGCCACAGACACCAAAATCCATGGGTGCTCAAGACCCATAGTCAGCCTTCCATATCCGCAGGCTGTGCATCCCCAGACTCAGCCCACTGCGGATGGTAAACAAGACAGGTGGTATTGAAAAAAGTCTGCATATAAGTGGACCTGCACTATTCAAAGCTATGTTGTTCAAGGGTCAACTGCTCTCCATACTATAGGGAGCTCACTAAGACTGAGCCTTCCCTAGGGTTCTTAACTCTGAAATGTGTCCGCACTGAGCAAGTCATCAATTATAGCCTAGGTTTCCCTACCTGAGACTGGTTCTCCCAGCACTTTCTACTCTAAGTCGTGATCCTCTATATCTGCCTGTCTCTCCATCTGGAGGGACAGCAGTTTGCCCCGTGATCTTACTTCTCAGCTGGGTTTAAGAAGAGTTGTTGGTTATTAGTTTATTCAGCTTTATTCTTATGTGGATGGGAGGGATGACTTCCAAACTCCTTACTGGACTAAAGTCCTATATCTTTACAATATTTTATCATGGACATTTACAAGCATGCTTAAAAGTAGAAAAGACTGTATAATGAACTGCCATGGACTCAGCACCTTCAACGTTTATACTCTGCCGTTCCTGTTTCATCCACTCCCTGGTTCAGACACATGGTTTTTTTTTATCTCTAACAAATGTAGTTTGTTTCCTCTGCTCAGGCATATATCACCTCTGAGAATTTGTCTTAGAGATACAGATGCATATGAGCAAAATGACTGGTCCAAGATTATTTATTACAGAATTGTTTGGAACAGCAAGAGATGGAAACAAGGTGAATGTCCATCAACAAGGGACTGGTTGGGAGTTCCCACTGTAGCACAGCAGGTTAAGGATCTGGAGTTGTTGCAGCTGTGGCATAGGTTGCAGCTGCAGCTCAGATTGAATTCCCTGGCCCAGGAACTTCCATATGCCACAGGTGTGGCCAAAAAAGGAAAAGAAAAAAAAAATCAGGGGACTGGTTAAATATACCCTGGAACATCATGCAATGGAGGATTATCTTGATGTAGAAATGGAACCATGTTTTTTTTTTTGTCTTTTGTCTTTGTTGTTGTTGTTGTTGTTGCTATTTCTTGGGCCGCTCCCGCGGCACATGGAGGTTCCCAGGCTAGGGGTTGAATAGGAGCTGTAGCCACCGGCCTACGCCAGAGCCACAGCAACGGTGGATCCGAGCCGCGTCTGCAACCTACACCACAGCTCACGGCAACGCCGGATCGTTAACCCACTGAGCAAGGGCAGGGGCCGAACCTGCAACCTCATGGTTCCTAGTTGGATTCGTTAACCACTGCGCCACAACGGGAACTCCCAGAAATGGAACCATGTTATGCATCAATATGGAATATTCCCCAAAATGTATTGCTAAATTAGGGGGAAAAATACAGAGGCAAAGGATGCATCCAGTACACTGCCATTGTGTAACAAAAAGGGGAGGGGTGATGTGACCTTGACTTCTCATGGTGCTTAGAATATCTCTAGAAGGATAAATAAGACCCAGATGACATTGGTTGACCTTGCAGAGGGGAGCTGGTGCCCTGGGAACAGTGAAGTGAGAAAGATTCCCACTGTATCCCCTTTTCTGCCTTTTGAATTCTGAATCATGGGAATACATTTCCCTGGTGGATGAACAGAGGAATGAAATTTGAAAGAAAGAAAGGAATCTCCTTCTGCAGTCTGGATGACGGCTGGGGAGACTTACACATTTATTGAATTGTTATAGCGCAGGTCTAACCTACTTATCATAAAATGCCCCTAATACCCTGGGAGGTAGGCAGTTTACACCCATTTCACAGATGAGGAAGCTGGGGCTCAAAGAGAGAAGGAGTTTGCTCAAGACGAACTGCCACCATTAAGTGACAGAGTCGGCTGGGAGCCCAGGTCTGACCCCATCCGATCCAGCTCATTTCCCAGGTGGGGAAGAGACCAAGGTAGCTTGACTCCCTGCATGGCAGTGACAAGAGCAGGTCAGGATTGCTGGATCTCCAGCGTGGAGTCAAGTTGCTCCTCTGGGAGCCAAGTCCTCTGTGCAGCCCAGAGCAGCTGCACCTTCAAGTTCATCCACTCCCAAGGCAGAATCATCAGGTTCCTTCCCAAGGGATTTGTTTTAGTTGCTTGGATTCATCGGGGCATCTCACTTCCCCCACCTCTGAAAACAAGATCCAATTTAATTTAGGGAGAAAAAGCACAAAAGCCATAACACTCAGTTTATCCCTTGAAATACAATCAGGCTGAAGGAAAGAATTAATTTTTAATTCCATCTTAATTACTCAGAGAAATAATCTATTGGCAGAGCCTGGCCCTGGGGTGCCCCTGCCTGGTCTCTGCCTGCTGCTGCCCACACCTGAGGCTCACTCCAGGCACTGACCAGAAAGGGAGGGGGGCTGATTCTCCTGCACGGTACCCTTTGCTGAAGAGAATTAGGAACTGTGGAAAGGAATGCCTTATCTTTCCTTCAGCCTGACCTCAGATTTCTTTAATGAACCCACAAGGTTTATTCCTTGGAGATGCACAGTGTGTTTGTGTGTGTGTGTGTTGCGAGGGGAGGTGGATGCACAGGACATGCCAGATCATTTGTGACCCTGGGCTGAGGGGATAGGGGCTGTGTCTTCCTCAGCATTTCCCATTTGTTAAGTAAATACTAACTGAACACCTACTATATGCTGGCCACCTTGTGGGAGCCAGGGACCCAGCAGAGCAGGTCCCTGCCCTCAAGGAGCTCTTACTCTAGTGGGGACAGAGAACAAACCAGTGGGCCAGTAAAGACAAGTTCAAGTGGCGATCGGTACTATGTGTTAAATAAAATAGGGCCACGGGTTGGAGAGTGATGGATGAGGGTTTGCAAGAGTAGACAGGGAATCAGGGAAGGTCTCACCAGAAAAGGGTTATTTGGGGCTGAGGCCTGGGAAGCGGAGGGCAAGCAGGTGAAAAGGCCCTGAGGCAGGGACCAGACCTCCTATCTGTGGAGGAGAGAGATGGGTGTGGCTGGAGTGGCCGAGCAGGAGGTGGGGGTGGAGTGGATGACTTTGCATTTCATTCTGGTCCCAAGAAAGACACTGTGTGCCCCTGTATTCACCTAGTAGGTGCTCCATAAGGGCTGGCTGCAGGAACGGCACCCTCTGAACTGGTCGCCTCTGAGAATCCATTTGCTGTCATTTTGTCCCTTCCCCTGCTGCCAGGGAAATTCAGACAACTGCTAATGTCCAGGAAGCCGCCCTCTGCCAGCCCTCACCAACACTGTTTTGATGTGCTAACAACTCTTAATGAGGATCCTAATGAGTCACTAAAAATGGCATCATTAGGTTGAGAACAGAACAGTCTACCCAAGCAAATGTCCAAAACAACCAGGCGATTAGCTGGGGATCAGACACTGTCCCCTTCCAGCCTGTGCCGGGCAGGCCAGCCCCTTCCCCCCAAATCAGGGGCCCATTTGTCTGCCTGTAGCTCCTGGGGCTGTGATTTCTGCATCTCAACATATTATCATAGATGGGTGTTGGTTTTTTGGTTTGGGGTTTGTTTGTTTACTACCACATGAATCTATTAGTTTAAGAACTGAGAAAAATGGGGGGGGGGATAAGAATTTGCCTGAATATAAAAGTGGAAGTAGAGACATAACTTGAGGCTGGTCAGAACTGAAAATGCTAATGCATTAGGGCACAGGTTTGAAAATGTGGACTGCAGGCGAAATCTGACATGAGTATGTTGTATTTGGCCTACACAGCAATTATGAAAATTTTAAAGGTTTCCTACATTAAATTATGGAGAGCTTACATAAAAATTAAGATATGTAGGAGTTCCCGTTGTGGCTCGGTGGATTAAGAACCTGATGTATTGTCTGTGAGGATGCGGGTTCCATTCCTAGCCATGCTCAGTGGGTTAAGGATCTGGCATTGCCCCAAGCTGCAGCATAGGTTGCAGATGTGGCTCAGATCCAGGGTTGCTGAGGTGTGGGCCTGCAGCTGCAGCTCCGATTTGATCCCTGGTCTGAAAACTCCCATATGCCACAGGTACAGCCATGAAAAGAAAGAAAAAAATTAGGATATCCAACTTCTCTTGAAAATCCAAAAACTCTGGCTTCCCCAGGCCCCACATTTCATCGTGGCAGTGCTGGGCTGGGGCCAAGGAACGGCTGTCCCCTAGAGAGGGCATGCTCTGTCCTCTTTGTCACAGCCCCCACCACTACCAAAGGTGTTCCCACCAGAGAGCAAGTGTCAGTTGCCACTTATCATCAAGTTTGCCGAGCTGATTTTCTCTGTGAGGATTTAAGAAGAAAGAAATATATTTCTCAAAGCTCCTCTCCATCAAAAGTTGACAAACAAAACACAGATGGAGAGAGAGAAAATGTAGGGGAGACTATTTTTTGAGGATGTGGAGACAATTCCTATATGTTTCATGTGCAAACAAAATGTGTCTGCCTCCAAAGAACCCATTAAAATACTCTAGAGGCATTCCTGTTTTGGCTCAGAGGGTTAAGAACCCGACTAGTATCCTTGAGGATGCGAGTTCAATCCCTAGCCCCACTCAGCCGGTTAGGATCCCACATTGCTGTGAGCTGTGATGTAAGTCACAGATGCAGCTCAGATCCAGCGTGGCTGTGGCTGCAGCATAGGCCAGCTGCTACAGCTCCAACCCGTAGCCTGGGAACCTCCATATGTCACAGATGTGGCCCTAAAAAAGACAAAAATAAATAAATAAAATGCCCTGGGAAATAATCCCCACTTCGTCCTGCCTCATCCCCCCCTCCCCTGCGTTGAAGTAGCCTTTGGTCCTGCTTGAGGGATTATCATTTCTAAACTGCTGCTGCACAGACAACATTGGAAGCTGTTGTCACTACTGGGAATTTAAGTGTGTGACTTGCTTTGAAGCATGCTGCAATATTTTGAAAATCTTGAGTTACATTTTTGGGGAATACGGATTTCAAACTCCATAAGCCGGGCCTTCCTGGTCGGCTTCTGTGGGTCTGGCTGTGGAAGCCACTGAAGATATATAGGGCCAACCCCAGCCCTGGACCACTGGATATTCTGATCAGGGGCACGCATAAGGGCAGTCAGCATACTGGTGAGATGACATGTGAAAAAGATCTTTTTAAGGCACTCAGAGGAGTTCCCATTGTGGCTCAGTGGGTTAAGAACTCAACAGAGTGTCTTCGAGGATTCAGGTTTGATCCCTAGGGCTTCGTGGGTTAAGGATTCGGAGTTGCTGCAAGCTGTGGTGTAGGTTGTAGATGTGGTTCGGATCTGGCCTAGGCTGGCAGCTGGTGCTCCAATTGACCCCTAGCCTGGGAATTTCCCTATGCTGCGGGTGCGGCCCTAAGAAGAAAATAAAGAAAGAAATAAAAATAAAGTGTTCAGGAAGTTGACTCGTAGATTACTTGTTATTGTTTGCAGTTTGTAAAAATAGGTTACATACGCTCATGGGAAGGAAGTTGAACACATGAAAACGGTTATCATGAAAAGCAAGTCTTCACTCACCCAGACCCTCGGTTTAGGGGTTTCCCTTCCCAGAGGCCTCTGCTCTTCCGTGGAGCTGGAATCTGAAGTGGGTCAAATGGTGGTCCCCCTAAGGATATGCCCACGCTTTAATCCCTGCTGCCTGTGAATGTGACTTCTTTGGGGAAAAAAAAGAGGTCTTTGCAGATGTGATTAAATAAAGACCTGGAGATGAGGAAATTATCCAGGATTATCCAAGTGGGCTCCAAATCCAGTGAGAGTACACTTAAAAACAGACTCAAGGCCGAGGAGGCAGCAGTGTGACCTCAGGGGCAGAGACTGGAGTGACGAGGCCACAAGCCAAGGGATGCAGGCTGTCACCAGAAGCTGCAAGAGGCTGGGAAATGGAATCTCCCCCAGATCCTGGAAAGGTGGGGGTGTGGAGGGAGTATGGCCCTGCTGACACATGGATTTCAGACATGGGAGGTGGTGACAGAATCAATTCCTATTGTCTTAAGCCACCATGGCCGTAATGTGTTGTAGCAGCTACAGGATCTAGAGTTCCTGTCCATCTCTTTCCTTCCTTTCCATTTTCTACATTCTCAGAGCATATCATGCTCGGTGTACTTCCTCTTCCTCTTGCCTTTTTCTTTTCTTTTTTTTTTTTCCTTTTCTTGTCTTTTGAGGGCCGCACTCACGGCATATGGAGGTTCCCAGGTTAAAGGTCTAATAGGAGCTGCAGCTGCTGACCTACACCACAGCTCACAGCAACACCGGATCCTTAATCCACTGAGCGAGGCCATGGATTGAACCCGCAACCTCATGGTTTCTAGTCGGATTTGTTTCTGCTACACCATGACGGGAACTCCATCTCTTGCCTTTTTTTTTTAAGCCTGTCTTTTTCTCTTTTGGCCGTACCCATAACATGCAAAAGTTCCCAGGTCAAGGATCAGACTTGTGCCACAGCAGTGACAAGGGTGGCTCCTTAACCCACTGAGCCACCAGGGAACTCCTCCTCCTGTCTTTGTCCTTTAAGTGTTGCTTGAAAATCTCTCTCACAGGCAGCTGCCATGGTCACATATATGCTTGCACGCTACTCCATCATATGGATGGAGGTCCTGTCGATTGGTCTACCCCATCCCTTGCTGATGACACTGAGGTTGTTCCCCATCTTTTTCTCCCGCGCACAGCACCGCGAAGACATCTTTTCCCACACAGGTGGGTTCGTGAGTGAAACACCTGGAAGACCAATTCCCACAAGTGGAATTGCTGTATCCAAGAGCGTGTGCAGTTCCCATTTTCGTTGGTATTGCCAAATTGCCCTCCGAGGAGGTTATACCACAGATTCCTTTTTTTTAAAGTACAGTTTTTTCTCATTACAAAAGTAATCTTTTAGTAGCATTCTTAAGTGTGATTTGATTACACCCTGTAACCAAAATCTTTTCTAGCAGAACATAGTCAATGGGAAAATAACATCAATTACCTGAAATTTTCTTGCCAGCCTGGCTGGATTGGCCTCCTTCTGTTAAATAGAGGTTCTTGTGTTAGGTGTCTGTTTTTCCTCCGGGTGGCCTCTGTCTGGGCCTCTGGGGCAGGGTGCGAGGACATGGCTCTTTGAGCCTGGACAATGGTCTGAAAGGCCCCCACCCCCACTACCGGTGATGAATCCAACCTCCCCCATCTCCCACCCCTGTGTTCCCTTTATGAGAAGAGAAGGAAGGGAAAACAGAGAGTCAGTTCCCCCATCTGGACAGTCCTGTACTTACTGTTGAAAGCCCAGTGTGTCCTTGTTCTTCATGTTCCTGGACCAGCCATTGGCTCAGAGGAAAGTTCCCCATCCCTCCCCAGGGCGGACAGAGGGAATGTCTGGCTCCCAGAGTCATCACCCAAACCTCATTCATCAGGCCGAGGGGAGCCCTCTCTCCTCTCCCCTTGGCCCGGATCGGCTGCCAGGACAGATGGCCACCTCTATGGCATGCCCACCCCTGGTCAGTTCCCCACAAAGGTCTTGGATTTTAAAGGGACCCCTTAAAGGAGTTGAGTGGGTTAAGAACCCGACTAGTATCCATTACGACGCGGATTCCATCTCTGGCCTCACTCAGTGGGTTGAGGATCTGGTGTTGCCACAAACTTCGATGCAGGTGGCAGATACGGCTTGGATCCATGTTGCTGTGGCTGTGGCGTATGCCTGCAGCTACTGCTGCAATTTGCCCGATAGCCTGGGAACTTCCATATGCTGCAGGTGTGGCCCTAAAAAGAAAGAAAGAAAATAGACCCCCTTAAACATCTTGTCCAGTTCCGCATTTTAGGGATGGACAAACCAAGGCCAAGGGGATGAGGTGACTGGTCCAAGGCCACACCGGCAGAGGCCCCCAATCACCTGTTCGTAAAAGGTTTGCGCTCCATCCATGGGATAAAGGGCCCGAATGTGGCCCTACCTTCACTGCCAACCCACTTCCTGCCACCCTCTGACTCACCTGAAATGGCTTGAATAGCTCAAAGGAATTTGAAGTCTATCTGCTGCTGCCCTCCATGGCCCCCCACCCTCCCCAGTCCCAGACTGCGTCTCACCTCCAGCCCACATTCATGCCAACCCCCTTCCTTCCTGGGCTTGGTCTGATCAATGCCTTCTCATTTTTTATGACTCAGCTCAGATACCCCTTTTCTCCAGGAAGTCTGCCCTGATTTTTCCCTGAGTTAGGTACCTCTTCCTGGCACTTGAGCAATCGTTATGGCCTCACTCACCACAGTTAATATGATCTGTCTGGGGTCTGTCTCCCTGCCACCACTGCATGGAGCTCTTGGGGAGCTAAAAAAACACCCCAAGTCATCTATGTATCTTCAGTAACATGTTTGGGGTTGGTAGATGCAAACTATTGCATCTAGAAAAAGCAATGGGGTCCTGCTGTGCAGCACAGGCAACTATGTCCAGTCTCTTAGGGTAGAAGATGATGGAAGAAGGTATGGGAAAAAGAATGTGTGTTTATATATGATGGGTCACTGCTGCACAGAAAAAATTGACACAACACTGCAAATCAATTATATTCTAATTTTTAAAAAAAGAGGAGACAGACAGACACACATGGAGGGCAGATGATGTGAAGACACAGCTAGAAACCATCCGCAAGAATGCCTGAGGCCACCAGAAGTGAGGAGAGAGGCATGGACCAGATTCTCTCTCTCAGCCCTGAGGAGGAACCATCCCTGCCGACACCCTCGGCTTGGATGTGCTGTGTGACAGTAAATCCCTGTGGTTTAAGCACCCAGTTTGGGGGTATGTTGCTACTAAGTAGGCTAAGAAAATGAATACAATGGTGGGGGCAGGGGGGAAACTAAAATATTAGCACAGTTGGAGGAAATGCTGAGAGGCACACAGGGTTCCTGCAGGAGAGAGAGAGGCAGAGGCTCAGAACCAGAGAGATGGGAAGATCTGGCTGAGTGAGGCTGCACTAAGCCATTTCTGGCTCTGAAGATGGAGGAAGGGACCAAAAGCCAAGGAGTGCAGGCACCTCTGGAAGCTGGAAGAGGCAGGGAAGCAGATGCTCCCTTCCAGCCCCTAGAGAAGACTGCAGCCCTCCCGGCACTTTGATTTTACCCAGAGAGACTCATTTTGGTCTTCTGACCTCCAGAAGGGAGCGAAGAGGAAAGGCGTGTTGTTGTAAGACACCGAGTTGGTGGGGATTTGCTACAGCGGTTCTCAGACTCCGATACGCACCCTCCCCACCCCAGGCCCTCCGCTCCTCCCCACACCCAGCTTCCTCAGCTTGGAGCCTGGGAGGCTGACCCGCCAGTTACCACACACCCAGGCTCTCTGGCCCTCTGGTTAATGGTGGGGTGCAGCCAATGGGCCCCCACGGGAAACTGGTGTGGGGCGGGGGGAGGCCAAGGCATGTCTCCCCTCCTCCCCACCTGCCTGGGTGGTGGTTCTGTCAGTGGCTGCGTCCTGGGCTCCTCTGGACGGCCCTCCCCAGCTCTGGTCACACTGCTTCGCTGTGCGGGGTTTGTCCCTAACCCTAACCCTTACAATCCTGCCTGCACGAATACTCATTAGTCTCCTCAGCGTCCCAGCCCAGGGGCCTTCTGTCTCCTGCCGGAAACCTGCCTGGATGGTTACATCAGCGAAGATGTCAACCGGTTTCTGGGAGGAGGATGGGGAAGCGCTTCCGGAAGGAGGGCACTGGCGTGGTGGCTTCTGCAGCGTCTCCACAGGTTGGAACGGACGGAAGCAGGGATCCCAGAATTGGGAAAGGGGGCTGGTCTCCAGCCAGTCACGGGAGGCTTGGGTTCCCCACCTTCTTCTCAGGAATATGTGGGCTTAGGTGGCTCACCTGACCTCTTGGAGCTTGTTGGCCTGTCCTGGAACCAGGGGTGATGTGTCCACCTCCCAGGCTGCCGGGGGGACTGAAGTGGCCACGTGCCGGAGCGTAATTGATGGTGGCTATTGGGCTCATGGCAGAGAGGGTGGCTTTCCGGGGGCAGAGCAGCACAAACTACGCAAGCAATCGCCTGCTGTGCTAAGGGTGAGGGGCAGCAAGCAGCTAGAGTGCCTGGAACAGTAAGACCTGTCTCTGGAAAGGTATGTGGGGAGCAGGGCCCAGGAGGCATTTAGAATCAGTGCAAAAACTTCAATTCAATTGGCAGTGGGCTGCCCTGCCGGGGGTGGGGGGGGGTGTTTGAGTAGGGGAGTGACGCAATGGGCCAAGTGACTCCAGATCGATCCAATGAGAGAGAGAGAGCAAGAACTTAGGAGGTTAAAGATCTTCAGCGAGTTTCTTCGGAGAATTTTGCAAAGCCATCTGGACCTTGTTTTCTTTGTGTGAAAAGGGGAAATAGAGGTAATTAGAACTCCAGAAGCAAATTATTGACAACGGGGCCCTGCGAGCAATTCTTTGCCTGTGTGATATGTCTTCTGGCTAGAATTCTTTGCCAAGAATTCAGGAGCTGGCTGGGAACAAGCAGGGCTGCCGTGTGGAGGGTGCTTGTGTGGTGGAGTAGGGGTAGGGTGGCGGCACCTTCGGATCAGGGCCCTTGGGCTGGCGCTCCCTGCAGTTGTATAGGCCACAGCTTGTACAGCTGTTCTGGGAGCTCCGGCAGCAGAAAGCAGGGACCTGACTCATGACCTCTGCTCTGCCTGGAGCCCTACCTTCTTCTCCTCTAGGCCTGGAGGTGGGGTGGGGGGCCAGCCTTCAGGCTCCTGCTAACTCATGGGGCCTCCCGTGTTTCCCTCTGACAGGAAAGGGAAGAAAATCAGAGTCGTTCAACAAAATTACACTGAGCCACCAGGTAAATGAGGCTGGTGGAAGCCATTCTGTCCCTTGAGAGTCATGACATAACCAAAGGGGCAAGATAAAAACAACATTCTATTCACCTGGCTACTCAGAACCTGGCCCGCACAAGGGCCCGTCTGCTCTCACACTGCGTTACTCCTGTTATTTATCGTGTCAACTATTACAGTCATATGTGACTTTGGCTTCTTGTAAAATGTCATCATTATTTCCTTAAAATGACTTGTTTGGAATACTTTTCTATATTAGTCAGTACTTTTTTGCTTGCTAGAGTTAGAAATTCAACTCAAATTGGCTCAAGAAAATAAGCAAACTGAGAAGTCCAAGGGTATGAGCTGCAGCATCAGGCAGGGCTGGATCCAGGTATGAAAACACTGTCATCAGGACTCTGCTTCCTGCCCAACCCTACCCCCCAACCCAGGACTTTTCCCTCTGCATTGGCTTCATGCTCTGGCAGCTTCTTTCCCCAAAATGGGCCCCAGCAGCTCCACATTTATATTCTACAGGCTGAGTACCCCAGAGGACAGAGAGAACTTTATTTTTCATGAAGTGGAACTCTCTTGGCTTGTCCAAGGGCACATGTCCACCCTGACATCACTGTGTTGGGAGGGAAGACTCTGGGTGCCTGTCCTAAGGGCCCGCTCCCTGAGAGCAGTGGTTCCAGAGAGAAAGTATCAAGGCACAAAAAGTGAGGTGGAGGGTGGCTGCTGGGCTGGTCAGTAGAGCAGGGGCCACCCTGCGTTCATTCCTTATTTTCTCCTTCACTTTCAAAGGCCCAATATGGGGTCTAATACAAAAATGCATATGCTAACAAATCTGCATGTATGCTGATGATTCACCACAAAAAATATAAAGCTCTAGACCTGCTGTATTGGCTGGATTCCTGCTCACCTTCATGGGAGCCAAGGTCTGGGGAAAAGTCACAATATGGACCTTCAGAGACCTGAGTAGGAAGAGCTGGATCCTTGTGCTTAATGCGGTTGTCCCCACAGTGATGGACACAGAGTCTTTCCTTGTGTAGGGAGTAAAACAAACCCAAGAGCTCAGGTTTGGACAAGTCCTAAGGCTACTCGGTGGGAAGGAACCAGGGAGAGGCCATTACACTGTTAGCTGGGTCCCTAAAAAGGGTCCTTGCCACATTACTTAGACTCTTTTGGTTGCAAGTGACAGAAACTAAATTCCAACTGGCTGAAGCAAAACAGTAACCAAAAAAATTATTATTCACAATATTAAAAATCATAATAGTATTATTAATTATTGTATAAATGTATTATTAATTACATATATAATTATATATAATAGAATAATTATTAATATTATTATAAGTAATATTTTCTGACCCATATATATTCAGGCATGGCTGGATCCAGGTGCTCAACAAGTCATCGGGAAGCTGTCAAGTTCCCATCTCAGGTCACTCTCCTCTGCATTGGCTTTACTCTCAAGTCCTCTGCAGTATCAGGCTTACATTCTCAACTTGGCAGTCCAAGCAGAAAGAGAGGACCCCTCCCTAACATCCTGGGATGCACCTGGATTAGACTTTGGGGTCCTGTCCATCTCCACACTACCCTCTGTAACCAGGGTGATGAGATAACACTGATTGTCCAGGTCTGGGTGTGCACCACCCTCACCCCTCCAGAGCTAGAGCTATCAGATTCTTCCAAACCTCCAGGACTGAACGAGGGGGTGGGGTGGTCCCACAGAGGGGGACGAGGATGCCTGCAGGAAAAAACAACAGCTGTCCCTCACTGGGGGAGGGGGCTAGTGGAGGAGTGTTTGAAGTACAGAAGGCCACTGCATGCCAAGTGGGACAGGAAGCCTGCTGCCGGGGTAGGGGCACAACTGAGGGATGGGGGATGAGGTGAAGGGGGTTGGGAGTGGGTGTGGGGTCACAGATGGCAGGAGTCCTCCTCAGCACAGCCGATGGGCAGCCCTGAAGGCAGAGAAGTAGAGACAGAAGCTGGGGCCAAAGGCCTTGAGAGCAGTTTGGTGCAGCTGGGAAGAGGAAGCCCTGTCCTCTCGGCTTGGGGTCTGACACTGTCCCCATTGGCAGGCACACCCTGGTTCCTGGGGCTCCTCACTGCTGAGAAGCTTCTGGTTGGCTCCTGCACCTCGCTGGGGTTGCCCCAGCTGGCCAGGAAATGAGAAGGACCCTTGTCTTCCCACATGGGGTTCAGCGCCACCGCTCTATAACACCCCCCACATGGATTCCCGCAAGTCTGGCCTCGTCCTGGGGGCTGGGATGTGGTATGGAGGGGACAGATGTGGTCCTGGTGTTGAGGAGCTCGTGTTTTCTAATTGGGGGGCAAGACAGCCCTTGCTCTTTCCGCTGGGCTCCGTCTCAGAATCTGACTCATGGATGGGCTTCAGGAAATGTTTGTGGAATCAGGGCAGTGATTCAGTGGAAATGGCTCTCATCGCTCATCAGGGAGAGATGCTGATTTCAGCCCGATTCACCTATAACTGGCTGGGTGACCTTCACTTGGTCACAAACCCTCTCTGGGCCTCCAGGTTCCTCATCTGCCAAATGAAGGGTTTGAAATAGTTGGTCCCCACATCCCCAGTCAGCTCTGACATTCTGTGCCTCTCTGACTGGTCCTCCTGCTTCGGGGACCCTTGCTTCTTCAGCCACACTCACTTCAACCCTTCTCCCTTGGTACCCGTGCAGAGCTGGCCTGGGCCAGAAGGGGCAGGGGAAAGAGGCATTCAAGGCGCTGTAATTATTGTAAAGAGGAGAGTTTAAGTGTTTAGTTTTATGAGGTAGCCGGCCCTCTCTGTCAGCAGAAAGCCGCGCAGTTCCCTGGGTGCGAGTTAATTTCCTCCGTGGCTCGTTTCCTCGCCTGCCGTCATTTTTCCTCAGCTGCTTTATGACTTTTGGAGCCATTCGGAGCGGTGTGTGGTGGTGGTGGCTTTGCACACTGGAGCAGAAAGCCCCCACGCCCCTCACCCCTATGCCGGAGCCCACCGATATCTAAGCCCCGTGGTGGGCAGCGGGGCTGGTGACCTCTGTGCTGGATGAAACTGGCAGGCTGGGCAGGCAGGAGGAACAGTAAGGCCAAGGCTCCTGGCACCTCCCCGACAACTTGCAAGGAACAAATCTAAATTAAACGATGGTCAGGCCAGCCTTGTAGCTGTCCCGGGTGCCTCAATTAAAAAGCAGAAGACTTTGCCCTCTTGAAAGGTGGGGGGAAATGCACCAGCACTAGCCTCAGACAGATCTGGGCTCGAATCCCAGCCCCACAACTACAGTGTCACCTGGGCCAAAAGACTTCATCCCCCGGGCTACCATTTCCTTTCTGGCAGAAAAGGGATGTTGATGGCACCCACCCAGTGGTGCTGAGGAATGGAGACTCTGCTCCCTAAATGTTAGCTCGCTTTCCTGAGCTGAGCTGTCGCTCTGAATAATCCTCCTGCCTCCTCTGTGGGCTATGGGGAAATGTCCCCAACTGGGGAGAAGCAAGGGTCCTGGGAGCAACCAGACAATCTCTAAAAGACATTGTGGGTCCACCAAAACCAAGAGCATCCTCTTGTCTGCATCAGGTCTAGCCATGCACATGGCATTGTCACGGGGAGGACCCTCAGGGATTTGGTGTGCTATGAAGAAGGGCTCTGTGGGAGTTCCCGCTGTGGCAGAGTGGGATAAGAATCTGACTGCAGTGACTTGGGTTGCTGCAGAGGTGCAGGTTCGATCCCTGGGTTGGCACAGTGGGTTAAAGGATCTGGCACTGCCACAGCTGTGTTGTAATTCACAGCTGGGGCTCGCATTCAATCCCTGTACCAGGAACTTCCATATGTCAAGGTTGCAACCATTAAAAAAAATAAAAGGGAAGAAGAAGAAGGGCTCTGTGGAGTCAGACCTGGGCTTGAACCCTCCTATGTCACTGTAAACTTGAGCACATCATGGATTCACTCATCCACAAAATGGGGATGGCAGCTACTTCCAAGGGCACATGCAGAAGATTAAATTAAATGAGATGAGGCGTGTGGACTGCCGTGCACACAATAAAAACGTCGCTATGATATCCCACCCAGACACTTAGAGCCAGAGAGTTCGGAGACCAGGTTCTCTTCTGGGGATTCTGCCTCCAGCTCTTGTTCAACCTTGAATGAAGCTGCCCTTCAGTGAACCTCTTTTAGGCTGTACACCCCTCTGAGGCTTCATTAAGCTGCAGATTCTCTGCCCAGAAAAGTACACACACAGGACCCCACAGATTTGACAAGTGACTTAAGAGGTTTCTGTCCGTCTGGCAATCTACAGATCCTAGGTTAAGCCGTCTATGTCTTTGGGGGCACTAGAGGTAGTGTCCATGTGGTTTACCTGTGTCCTTTGCAGATTCAGCAGCACCTGGATTCAGGATTGGTCCCAGGCTATAGTCCCACATCCTGGGGAGAAAGAGAAGCTGCTATAAAAAAAATTTCAACAAGCCCCACAGTGTCTGGCTCACTCTGCTCACCTGCCCCATAGTTTAGGACATCTGTGGTTTGCCACAAGTATCCATCCCTTCTTCTTTCAGGAAACAGTCCTTAGAACTTCACTTAGGAAAACCCCTGCCTTATCTCAGCCTATGATTGGAAAGCTGATTCCGTGCCCACCTTCAGGAGCAGACCCTTATTGGCCACTCAGCATATCCCCTCCTCCTAACTGTGTCTATTGGTTCAGAGATGGTCAGGTCACCCAAAGAGAGTCAATGAGACATGAGAACAGTCCTAGAGCTTCTGGAAAAGCAAGGTCTTGCTTATCGTACTTGGAAGCCTAGAAGGGATCTTCATTGTTCCCCTGAAGGATGTGGTATAGATTAGCATGGCTGCAGCTATTTTGCTCCCAGGAAGGGATAGCCAGGAGCTGCCCAAGGTGGGGAAAGGGGAGAAGCTTCATACAGAGTCTGAGGGTGAAACAGGAAAGTCGGATAAGAGAGACAGAGAGAAGCAAGGTCTCTGGTGACATCTTTGGAACTGCTGGATCAAGCCACACCTGATGCTAACAGTACCTCTAGATGTTAAAACTCTATAGGTCAGTAAACCCCTCCATTGTGTAACCATTAGACCTGAGTTTTCCTGTCACTTGCGATACAAAACATCCTAACAAACTCCCTGCTGACTGGGCCAGACAGAGAAGTGATCAAGAAGGAGAGAGAGCTTAAGGATTAAGAAAACAAAATTCTTCCAAAGGCTGTGGGAAATGGGACTCTCCATCCATCTACCTGGTCCTGGGAACACTTCAGAAAAAAAGCCAGGGCTGAGAGAGGAGGTGAAGCTTTTGGTATTGTCTGACTGGACAGGAGGAAATATTGGCTATTTGGAGTTTGATTAATCACCAATTCCATTCAAGTCTACAAATCATTCCTAAAAGCCAGTCATATGCAGGACACTCTGCCAAGTGATAGAAGATGCACACACCAACAGGACAGTCCCCACAGCGGGGAGCTCCCAGTCATGTGAGGAAGATGGGCTCGGACAAAGCTCGCCTGGTGCAAGCAGGATCAAGATATGTGCTAAGATAGAGAGACGGACTTGTTGACTCTGGGAGCCCAGAGAGGGGAGGCTAGAGGAAGGCAGAACCCAGGGGATAGGGTGACTTTCCCACCCACAAAAGCACAGTTCCACCTCCACCCTGAGAGAATGTTTTTTTCCCAATCTCTATAAAGACCTTTTAGAGGCTTGCATGGTCCCAGGTGGATTGGGGGAGCAGTCCCTCCATCCACAGCCCTACCGAGTTGTCTAGATTCTGTGTTCCTCAAAGAGGTGAAGACGATGGCAGGAGGTGGATTTTAGGCAGCACCAAAGATGGAGTCAAGTCACACTGTCTTGCTCAGATGGTGAGCCAACTGCTCCCTATGCAGTTTTCTCTAAAACTTTCCATCAAGGACAGAGTCTCGGTTTGGTGCTAGCCCATCTCTCACACCTCTCTAGCACTCCCTGACCCCTACTCTTAGCAGAGAGAGAGAGAGCAGGCCTCCACCTATTGCCTTCTGCAGGCAACAGGCTCTTGCTCAAATTTCCTCACACTATTTTGTTTTCGTGGCATTTATTTTAACAGTTGTCTTCTATTTATGGCAAGTGATATTGGCTTTCCGTTTATGGCAGTGATAAAAAAGTTTCCTTACATTTCATTTCTTTAAGTTTTTTTTCAAGGGGGTTGTTGGAGAGAAAAACATGAGATAGTAGAAGGGGGAACACAGATATGACCAAAAGTGTGAAGATGGGACGTGGATGACTGAAGTTGGGGAAATATGCGCTGCACAGACCCAGACTACCTAGCTGCCGTGTGCCAGGTGCTGGGAACAGAGCAGAGAACGAAGCCAGCAAAACCCCTGCTCTCATGGAGCTTACCATCTAGTGGGGCAAAGTGAGTAAAGTGCATGGTGTGTTATTGCATGGTGGTGTGTGGTCTGCCTGAATGTGAAAGGTGGGGGAAGGGTTATGGCAGTGCTTGCAAACCTGCCAGGTCAAGCTTCACTGAAAACCTGGCAGTGAGTGAGTGCAGTCTTGGAGGAGGTGAGGCCCTGGCTTCAAAGATCCTCTGGGAAGGGGCACCGCAGGTGGGAGAAACAGAAGGGGTTGCCAACCCCTTCCCCTAGGGCTGAGTTTGGAGACTCCCCCTAGCGGCTGGATGACACACCACAGGAAAGCCTGCATCAATGCGCTGTTCTTTCTTTGGTATAAAAAGAAAAGGATGCTCTGCAGAGATGAGCAGTATAACCTGGAAAGCAGCCCCCAGGGTCCCTGAAGCTCTACCTGGCCCCGCGCTGTGCCCAAGTGCCAAGCTACAGGTGAGATCAGGACCCAGCAGGTTGGGGCCCCGCGGGGCTCTGAAATCATCCCCTCCTGAGCCATCAAAGTGCCGCTGACTTCCAGTCACTCACTGTAGGGGTGCTGAGGACACTGTATTACTCCACTTCGTTGAAAATTGGACATCTATCTGTGGTCCATGTGCAGAGTGGTAGGTAGGAAAGCGGAGAATCCAAACCGTGCCTCCCCTCTTTGTAAGCTGCCTGCTTCTTTGATTGTCAAAGCTTTCATTATCTTGCATGTGGAATGGGGGTAACACAATGAAGGAGGCCACTTTTCCTGCTCTTGGCATGTGTGGCTAGTCAATAAGTGTTGTCTTGGTCCTCCATATACCTCACTCTGAGCTGCCAAAAACACGCCATCTCCCTTCCACAAATGGGAGCTGGCGGGATGAGAAAATGACAGGAAACCCTCATTCATTCACTCAACGAGTGAGTATGCATTACTCTACACCAAGGCGCTGTTCCAGTCACTGGAGGTAGAGTAGCAAACCAAACAAAGGCAAACAAGGTCTTGCTCCCATGGGAACCTGCCATCAAAGCAGTGCATGTGATTTTAGCACGTCTCCAAGACTGCTCAGGGAGCCATCACAGGATGGGTGTTTGGGGAAGGCTTGGCAGATGTGACTTGGTGAGAAGGGGTGGGCTTTGTAAAGGTTAGGGGCGGGGGAGCAGGGGGACAGCACTCCAGGCCGAGGGAAGGACAAAGTCCCCTGGGAGTTGCCTGAGCCATAGAAAGCCCAGCTGCTGGAGGAAGTGGGTGCTGGGGAATTTAGCAGGAGAGGTTGGGGGATGGCAGGCCCTGTGCACTCAGGGCAGGGAGAGGCCTGCGGGGGGTGACTGCGTGGACTGGGTGGTGTGGGGAAGCCCACAGTTGTCATCAGGGTCAGGGTCCCTTTGAAAGCATCTCTAGGGACCTAGCGTTGCATGACCCAGGGCTCCTGCCCACCAGGTCAGGCCCTAGAGCTGCTCCCCCGGCCCCCACAGCCTCTGGGGTCAGTTTCACCTTTGACCAGACCCACAGGACACCCATATGCTGGCTGAATCTCCCTCCCTGAATCCCCTCCAGGTTGGAACACATCTCTGTGGTTTAGAGGAAGGAAGGGATGAGGGGGAGGGGGAGAGCGTGAAGTGTGTTTGTTGGCACCAAAATCATAGCAGAAGCCAATGCTGGAAACCTTCCCAAGTATTTAGAAATTAAAATAATAAAAGAAAACTGAGCATATGGAGTTTGTAAAGTGCCGTCCATCTTCAAGAAGGGACACGACTTGCTTAGAATGCTCAGGAGAGCTGGGGTCTGGGAGGATGTATCCGGGTTGCTAAGGATGGACACTCACCCCTCAGGTGGGGACCAGGGCAGGGGCACGTGCTGCTCTGAGCCATGCAGAGTGTGGGAATCTCCTTGAGGTTGTACCTTTTTTTTTTTTTAATTATTTTTTAAAGCTGCACCCGTGGCACGTGGATATTCCTGGGCCATGGATCAGATCCACGCCGTGGTAGTGACTAGAACCACAGCAGTGACAATGCTGGGTCCTTAACCTCCTGGGCTACCAGGGAACTCCCCAGGTTGTGCTTTTGGAAGAAGAGAAAGCGTGTCCTCTGTGTCCTCTCCATTACTTCCTGGGAATCCCCAGTACTCCTCAGCTCAGGAAGTGCTCCTCCTTCCAGCTCAACTCCAAACCTAGCTTTAATTCTTCTGTATCTACCTCCATAGTGGTCCTGTAGGCTCAGCCTCAAAAACACACCTCAGTCCAGCTGCTTCTCACCTCCTCCCTACTTCCACTCTAGCCCAGCAGCTCCCCCTCACCTGACCAACAGCAGCTGCCACTGCCTCGTCGCCTGATACTTTTCTCCTCATACTAACCTGATCCAGTCTGTCCTCCCTATAGCCATTAGATGGATCTCTCCCCTAAAGGCTTTTTTTCTCCCCTAGGATAAAAGCTCAGCCCTTCCTCATGGCCTTCAGGTCCTGCATGATCCAGGACCTAACTATTCCCAACATCGCTGGTCTTCTATTCCTCAAACAGGTAAAGGTCATTCTGCCGCAGAAACCCTTCCCTGGCCCTTTCCATGATTGGTTCCTCATTCAGATCTCAGCCCAAATGCTACCTCCTGAGACAAGCCCTCCCTGGCCACCCCATCTAGAAGGCCACCTCTCCAGTTCATTTTGACATCACTCTATCTCTGCATACACCTATCACCATCTAAAATTACCTTGTTTGGCGTTCCCATCTTGGTTCAGCAGTAATGAACCCAAGGAGTATCTATGAGGATGTGGGTCCGATCCCTGGCCTCGCTCAATGGGTTAAGGATCTGGCATTGCCATAAGCTGTGGTGTAGGTCACAGACCTGGTTTGGATCCCACGTTGCTGTGACTGTGGCATAGGCCAGCAGCTACAGCTCCAATTCGACCCCTAGCCTGGGAACTTCCATATGCCATGGGTGCAGCCCTAAAAAGCAAAATGAAATGAAATGAAATAGCCTTGTTTGTTGGTTTGACCTCTCCCTCTACCATGTAAGCGTCATGAGCGCTGGACTTCGTCTGCCCTCCTCCCTTCTGTGTCCACCACACGTGGAACAGTGCTTGGCCTAGAGGAGACCCTTCACAGCCATCTCCTGAATGGGGACTGAGTGAATGCAGGGCCACCTGGTTTATTTGGGTATCAACCAAGAGTTTAGGTAGCACCACGCACAGCCTCGCTACTGCTGAGAGGCAAACATCGCGTCACTCAGGCAGAATTCAGGAGGTGCTAGATGGAGCCACGTGGTCAGGAGTCAGGACCTTGCGGGGTGGATCCGTTACCAGTCAAATTGCCAGACACCTTAATGTATATTGGGGGCTTCCCATCCCGACAGAGCAGAAACTAGGCAAGAAATCTTGACTTGCTATTCCTGGAGTTGGGAGCCCTACCTGGGAGGCCCAGGTGCCTCGCTCCTCTCCAGGTGCTCAGGTGACCCAGTGCCAGGCAGCCCAGCTGGCAGAAGCTAGAGAGGTGAGCTGCCTGGGAGGTGTGGGCAGCAGGGCAAAAGGGTAGGGCAGGTGTCCTATGAGAGCCTTTAGGGTGGGAGACCTGGCCAGCCCGTGGGCCCTGAGGGTTCTAGAGGGCTCCTGAGTGCCTTGGCCTGGGTGCAGAGGTGGCTGCCAGGGCACACAGAGAAACCTGTGGGGGAGGGGCGGAGAGGACCTGCCCCTGAGGGTGGCTGGGCCCGTAGAGGGTCCCCTCCCTGCAACCCCTCCTCCCACTCCTCTCCATCCTCCCCCTCCGTCTGGCTGCTCCTCTCCCGCTCTGCTACACGCTGGCCTCCGCAAGATGGATTTTCCTGGCTGTGCCAATCTTGCTGCCACCTGTTCGCGCTGTGCTGGAGCCAGCAAAGTGGCTCAGCTTCAAACCCAGAGCAGCTGGGAGAGCGGTTGCCAAGCCTCATCGTCCCCCTCGCTCCCCTCCTTTGTTGCAGCGGCAGCAGCAGCTTGGGCTCCAAGTCATCCTGTCACCTGCTGTCATCTGGGCAGCGCCTCTTTCCCCCACCACACTCCTGCCTGACCCCTCCAGCCCTCCCCAGGGCCTCAATCCCTCGTGGCCAGGCTACAGAGCAGAACACAGCCAGGCACATTCTCAGTGGCCCTGGTCCCCCTGGTCCCCCTGGTCCCCCTGCTCCCCCCTCCCCTTCCCCCAGGCAGACTCTCAATCCCCTTCCCCTCCCCCACGTCCTGTGGGATTTCCCATCTTACTCCCCAGAGTCTTCCCCAGAGCTCCAAACAGCAGACCTGAGGTTTGTATCAGGGGCCTAAACAAGCCATGAGGTGTCCACTCTACCCACTGAAACGGTGACAGAGCAGGTGGCCAGGGCAACCCAGGTAGAGCAAGCCCAAACCTCTGGGAGAAGGAAGGCCCTGGAACCTTCCTCCAAGAGCAACCCAACCCCCATGCCTGAGGCTCAGGTCCCAGCCCTAGCCCGTAGCCCAAATGCTTGCTGGCTCTGTGACCTTGACAAAGCCCCTCTGAACCTTGTTTCCTCGCCTACCAAGGGGCTAGGTTGGTGCCTGCCCGCCCTGCAGCGTCACTGCAAAGAACTAGTCCTCTGACTAGTGTCTTGAACTCCTTTGGGAACAAGGCAAGGATAAAATTAAACACACGCGTGGGACCAAGAAATGCAAACTGTAAAGCGCTGTGCAGCCCGAGGAGCTGTTTTTGCTCTTTCTCATGGCGGGGGGTTGGGGGGGACTGTCTCCCAGAGAGGCAGTGAGGCCCCGTGGCCAGTACGCGTGCCTGGCTGGCCCCCAGGAGAAAGATGAGGGCTGTGTCTGTCTTTAGAAATACTGGCTCCAGCTGAGGGGGCATCTGAAGGCTGAGAGACAGACACATCAGAAGATAGAGCAAGACACAGGCAGACAGACAAATAAACACAGATGAAATAGCCAGCGAGGCCGATGGCTCTCCTGATGGGAACAGACAAGCGGTGGTGGCTGGGTTCCCATAGCCTGGGGCTTCTCTCTGCTCCTTCAGGATCCTTCCCTGCCTCCTGCCCTAGGTCATCAGCTCTCACACACGTGGCCCCGAGGGCACACGGCTACAGCGTCCACACAGGCACAGGCTGCCGCTCACATGGCTGCCTCCTTCAGCCACAGATACAGAGGGGGCTGGACCTTCCAGATCCCGAGATAATACTGAGAAGGGAAATAATGTCTCTGGCAGGAGTGGGAAGGGATCTTTCTTTGGCACAGTTCCTGGGGGTCTGAGGAGGCGTGCCCATGTCAGTGATAGTAATAGGAAACTTCAGATCATTTCCAATGTGGGGGAGGGTTTTTGGGGTTTTTTTGTTTGTTTGTTTGTTTGTTTGTTTTTTGCTACTCCCTGTGGATGAGTCATCAAAGAGATGCTGAAGAGGGAGGTTGGTGGAGAAACCCTAGTGTCTGCTTAAGTTTATCAAAGTGCATCATTTCCAGGGTGTCCAGAGCTGGTCATGGGGACCTGCAGATGAGCAGAGAGCTCTGGGGGCCCCTGGCACCCTCTGCTTGGTGGGGGTAGGCTGGACTGAGGGCTCTAGCTCCGAAAGGGCATGGACAAGGCAGGGGCTCAGGCTGGCAGCCCTTCTTCCCCTCTGCCCCTGCCACGCATCCTCCTACAGCTGCCAGACTGCTCTTTCTAGAATGAATGAGGGATGTGACCCTCCCCTGCCAGCCTCTCCCTCCTGTGGCTCCCCAGTGCACGTATAATAAAGCTCAGATCCTGCCCAAGGCTTACAAGCGTCCCAGGATCTGCCCTGCCTGCCTCAACAGCCTCATGCCCGACTTCTTCCTCACTCAGCTCTCCACCCACACCAGCTTATTTCCTCCAACCTGGTCCCACCACAGGGCCTTTGCACTTGCTGTGCTGTCTGCCTGGGACACTCAAAAACCACCAGTTCTTGACTTGGTTTCCTCATCATTTAGGTTTCAGTAGATAAGGCTCTCCCCTTCCCAATTAGTGCCCTCCTCCTTCCTCCGAGCCCTGTCACATCTCCCTCATTTGTCTTCTGCATAGCACATAATGTAAAACTATTTCCCTTGTGTGGCTGTAGTCTGTCCCTACCTGTAAGATGTACTCTCTTGTCTTGTTCACTGTCGTTCCCCACTGTCTGGAACAGAGCCTGGAACATAATAGGCATTTAATAAATATTTCCTCAGTGAAGGAGTGGATCCCAGAGGAAGAGGCCAAGTGTCCCCAGAGTGGGACATGTCCAAGAAACTGCATGGGACGGAGGGGGATGCAGCTGGAGACTGGTCATGACTGAGTGGCCAGGACCGGGAAAGAACCCAGGAAGCCCATGGGGCTTATGGTGCCAATGCTCATTTTGCTATGGCTTTTACTCAGTTTACTTTGTTCCGTGTTCATCACCAGAAGCTGCTGTATTACTAGCCCCAATTTACAGATGAAGCAGTTGAAGCTCAAGTGTTTACATTGTGTATCCAAAGTCACACAGCTTCTAAAAAGAATAGGGCTGGGACTCTACATTCCCACTTCTCCTCTGTGGCATGTGTCCTCCCAGAAGGTTGGAGAAAGGTCTTAGGGGCCTTGTCTGTCTCCCTGGAGTCACTCACAATCACCATTCTGAAAGGGCTTTGCCTGCTTGAAATGTCAGTGAAGGCAAGGCACGGGCAGAAGGCTTGCACGGACCCCAGACTGGTGGGTGCGATGGCCAGGAAAGAGAAGCCAGGAAAGTGGGGCCAGCTGCTTGGTGGACAAAGGAAGCGTGCGCAGAGGTCAGGCTCATGACTGCAAAGAGAGGTTCCTGGAGGAGAGCTGTCCAAGGAGGCTGGACTCATTCTCCAGGATGAGAATGACTAAAGGCTTGGATTCAGTCCTAGCCCTGCACCTGGCAATACATTTAGCTGTCCTCCTCTATGGGATGGAGATACTAATGCTACCTCCCAGAATTGCTCTAAGAATGAACCCAGCCCTGTGTGTGAGAGTGTTTTACCTCTAAGGGTTGTACATGTATGCTTTGGTGAGGACCCATTTGGCTTTAAAGGTTAAGAATCCATCTCAAACTGGCTCAGACTCAAAAGGGAATTCATGGATTCTTGGAATTGAAAGTTAGACATGTGGGGAGATGGAGTTTCCATTGTGGCTCAGCAGGTTACGAACCTGACTAGTATCCATGACGATGCAGGTTTGATCCCTGGCCTCGCTCAGTGAGTTAAGGATCTGGCGTTGCCATGAGCTATGGTGTAGGCTGGCAGCTGTAGCTCTGATTTGACCCCTAGCCTGGGAACTTCCATATGCCGCAGGTGCGGCCCTAAAAAAAGAGGAAAAGAAGAAGGAGAAAGGAGAGGAGAGATTGGCTTCAGGAATGGCTGGATCAAGGTGATCTAACAGAATGAGTCCTTGTCTCTTTGTTAGTGCTCCTCTGTGGGGGTGCCCTTCTTAGGCAGGGTCTCGCCAATGATCGGCCATCAACCACTTGTGTCAGGCCACTGTGCTGACAGACGACCAACCTCAGCTGGAAGGGAGCATCTCCTATATAAGCTTAAGTCCCAGGATTGATTCTCACTGGTACAAACTGGGGCCCCAACCTGAACCAACCACAGTGAGAGTGGGAAGCCAGGATAGTGAGATCTTTGGCTGTCCCTGGAGCCAGGGAGTGGGACTGGCTCCATCTGAATCACAAAGGCGGCAAGTGGTGGTGGTGGTAGAGGTTCTCCAAGGGAAAAGGGAGGCTGCTACCAGAAGAGAGGATCTGGGAGCCCAGCTGGCAAATAACAGATGTTCGCAGCAAGACCAACGGTGGCCTTCTCACCCTCCCAGCTGGCACTGTGGAGCAGTGCTCTAGGGCTCCAGGTTGTGAGGCTTTGGAGCTGCCCTGCAGGGGCTCAGAAGAAGCTACTTCCTCGGTGTTGAATGGAATACTTGTGAGTTAAACAGAATTGTTCCACGAATGTGAGTTGTAAATTTTGAAAACACCCTTCACATGTTAGAGATTATCTTCATGTGGCTTTAGAATTGGAGAGGGGTGAGGAATTTCAGGATTAGGGAACAAAAAGGGGTTTAGAAACCACTGCCCCCCCCTTTATAGTCATCACTATACGATGGCAAGAAAAATGAGTTCAAGATGCAGCTCACATGGAGTTCCTGCTGTGGCCGCAGTGGGTTAATGATCCGGAATTGTCTCTGTGGTGGCACAGGTTTGATCCCTGGCACAGTAGGTTAAGGATCTGACGTTGGCACAGCAGTGGTGTAAGTCACAGCTGCAGCTCAGATTCCATCCCTGGCCTGGAAACTTCCATATGCTGTGGGGGTGGCTGGGAGAAAAAAAATAAATAAATGCAGCTCATGTCATGTCACTCCTCTGCCTAAAGCCTCCACTGGCTGCCCTTCGCTCTTAGTGCAGTTTCCCCTCCCTCCACCTCAAGGGCCCTTGGGATCTGGTCCCCGCCCTCGTCTCGGACCCCGCTCCCCACATCCCCTACTGCCATCCCCTTGTGCCCCAGCCACACTCCCTTTCTTGGCACAAACACATCCAGCTCGTTTCCTTCTCACATGCTTTGCACTTGCTGTTCCCTCTGCTGGAAACACTTTCCCCTCAGATCTCTAAGGGACGTTCTCATCACTCAGGTCTCAGAGTCACTTTCTCAGAGACCTTTCCTGCCACACTTTTGTCCTGATGCCCTGCACGCCTTCCCTCCTCCACTCTCTCTCATTTTACCCCTTTTATATTTTTCACCATCTGGAATTATCTTGTTGGTTTATTTATTTGCTTATTTATTGCCAGTCTCTCTCCTGTCTGACACCTCCACTGGAATCAGAGCCAGGAAAGAGGGATCTACACCCAGCACAGGGCCTGGCACAGAGTAGGGGGTCAATGAATATACTTGTTAAATGAAAGCGTATATGGTTGGACAGATGGTTGGTGGGTGGTGGATGGGTGGGCGGGAGGATGCGTGAGTAGATAGATGTGTGGGCTGGTGAATAGGCAGTTCAGTGAGTGGCTGGGTGGTTAGATGGGTAGATCGGTAGGGGGCGGATGGGTGAGTGGATGAATAGATGGGTGGGTGAGTGGATGAATAGATAGGTAGGTGAGTAGATGGGTGGATGGGTGGGTAGATGGACAAGGTGGGCTGAGCCCATGCCCTGTGTAGTTCCATCTTCACTCTCTAACCTGTTTCTTGCCCTTTAGATCAGGAACTGACTTGGAGCTCTAGTCGATAAAGCCCCTCGGGGCTCCCTACTTTACACCAGCTCAGGCACTGCCACCTCAGTGCCACCTGTTCTGAGTTGCTGAATTCACCTGACTTCAAAGCCCATTAAACCGATCATTAGGAGGTTAATAAAACCCTTTCCCTGCGTGGACACACTTCCTCCCCTGCCTGCTGCCTGCTGCCCATCAGCTGGGTCTGCCTGTCACTGTTGCTAGGAGCTGGGAGAGAGTTCAGCGGCCCCTCTTGCACCCTGGCAGGTCGTACAGGTGAGCTGAGCAACTTTGTCCTCACAGCAGCCCCCAGGGAGGGTGTCCCTCAGTCCCACCCCTCCCTGGCTGTTCTTGGAGGTAGGGAGTGGGAGGCAGCCTGTCTTTTTGAGGAGCATTCCCCCCAACTGAGCTGGGGGCCCTGTGAGG
The DNA here is from genome assembly GCF_016906955.1 of Phacochoerus africanus. Taxonomy (NCBI): domain Eukaryota; kingdom Metazoa; phylum Chordata; class Mammalia; order Artiodactyla; family Suidae; genus Phacochoerus; species Phacochoerus africanus. The sequence goes on along the minus strand of NC_062547.1, from coordinate 81,244,950 downwards.
TTGACGGGAGGTGGCCTCTGCAGTGGGGCTGTGGCAGCCTCACACACACAGCCCCAGTGTCTCAGCGACAGAGGCTGGGGCGGGGGCGGGGACTGTTACGACGTTAGCTCACTCCAATCGCCAAGGCATATTTGGTCTAGGCAAGCATTCAAGCAGCGGCTAGTGAGCCTGGGGGGCGCAAGGTGGACCCAATGGGCTGAGAGTCCACTTTCAGGGGATGCCTGGAGGCAGGTCCCAGGTCACTCTGAGCATGAGGTCCAGAGGGTGAGGAAAGCTCCTCTCCTTAACTGGAAAATTCCATCTCGGTGAAATTTGATTGAAGAAAACATCAGTTTTCCACATGACTGCTGAGGGGTGGAAACACACATACTGCAAAATGAAGCCTAGAGTAAAAACCCTATATTATAAAAAATCTAAAATCAAGCAAACCACATCTAGGTATATCAACATATGTACCTGTATACATGCAGAGAGAGACCTGGAAGGCTATACACCAGACTTCCACTGGTGGTCCTTTCCCTGGAAAAACCTGAAATTGGGGGGGGGTGCGGTATTTGTGGTCTTTTACGGTTTGTTTGTTTTTTTAGAAAAGTAAAGAATCCATATTTCGTACGTAAAATTAAAAATTAACTTTTAAAGACTTTTTAGAGCTGATGGTCAGACTTGTCCCCCTTCCCTCCACCTTTTTGGTCTTTCTAGGGCCGCATCCAAGGCATATAAAAGTTACCAGGCTAGAGGTCTAATCAGAGCTGCAGGCCTATGCCACAGACACAGCAATGCTCAGATCTGAGCTGCATCTCTGAACTACACCACAGCTCATGGCAATGCCGATCCTTAACCCACTGAGCAAGGCCAGGGATCGATCCCTTGTCCTCATGGATACTAATCAGGTTCATTACCACTGAGCCACAGCAGAAACTCCCCAGACTGGGCCCTTGAAAGAAGCGGCATGAAAAGTTAGGGACCGGCAGAAGAGGGTCCTGGCTGGCATAGGAGCTCCCCCTCCCCCGGCCAACCCCTGGCAAGCTGGGCAGAAGGCAGGCAAACCCTATGAGTGAAGCCTCTCTCCTTGGAGCGTGCCTAGGACCAGGCACCCCTGGCTACCTCCCCACAGGAGCCCTCCTCTCAGCTCCCTCCCGGATCCCACCTCTAGGTGACAGAGGCAGACCCAGGAATCAGCTCCAGGACTTGGGGAGCAGCAAGGGTGGGAGGCCAGTGCCCAAGGGAGCAGGGAGCATTCTGCTCTACTGATCCCATAATACCAGGGCTGCAGCCCCTCTGCTTCTACCCGGCCAAGTGACAGCGTCCGTGTGCTCATGCAAGGGGGTTATTTTATTAACCAGATAGATTAAGCATCTCTCCTTCTAATTACCAGTTTAATTAACCTTGGCACACAGTATGTACCAACCCCCAAGGGACTGAGTCAGAATTGCCGAGCTGGGTGAACGTCGCCCATCTGCTCTGTGCTAGCTTCAGCTGGCCCTCAAGGGACCAGGACAGCAGGCTGTGAGGACCAGGGCTCCTGTGGTACCAGGAAGGAGCAGAGGGAAACGTGAGCGGGGATTGACAGGAACCACTCGGGAGGATCTGGCTATGGGGGCTGGATCCCAACATGGCCACCTCTTCTGGAAGTGACCTGGGCTACCCCAGTTGGGTGTCCCCAGTGCCTGCAGGGTAGCCACAGGCCCTGGGAAAAGCCTGGCAACCAAATGTCCACCTGCCGCTTACTGAATGGTGATGGTTCAGGTACAGCTTCAATGTCCCAAGCCTCAGTTTTCTCATCTGTAAAATGTGCACAGTGAGACCTAAAGCCTGGGGCAACTCAGGAGGTTTCATTCAGACCACAGAGGTCAAGATGCCTTGTAAACTGCATTCCTTTATTCACCCACTCACTCAGCAATGAATGAATAAATGAATAGGTAGGGAGCATGCACTCTGTGTTAACAAAAGTAAGCAGTACAATGATGAACAGGGAGAATTTGGAGGCTAAGTTCTCTGGAAACTGGCCAGAGTCTGGCTAAGAACCCCAGAGTCACCCCCATCCCAAGTGTACCTGTAAGTGAGCGTGTGAACACACACACACACACACACACACACACACTCCTTCCTGACACCCCACACCAGCACACACCTCACAGACACTTGCACAGGACGCAGGGGCACACACAAGTTCCTTCACAGCCATGAACAGAACACACACTATCTCAGAAACACGCCTACACACGTGGAGACAACTGGGTTCTCAAGAAGCGTGAAAAAAAAAAAAAAAACGTAAGGCCAGGGGTGTCTCAGCAATAAGAAGCACAGAGGCCCTGGTAAAGGGGGGCTTTATATATTTATTTATTTACAGGCTTATTGCAATCCTAACCTAGTCTCCTCTTCGCTAATGCAGTGTTATTGGAGCCTTTGGGTGTTTGTGTGGGAGGGTGAAAACGGGAGCGTGTGTATTTGCATGTGTGAGGAGAAGCCTCGTTGTACGTAGAGTGCGCTGGCGTGTGTGTGAGTCTGTGCGTGTCCGGGTGTGGAGTGTCAGGGTGTGTTATGCGCTCATGCTTCTTAGGACCTTTCAGTAGTGAGCAGTGTTTTTCCACCTCCTTTTCACTATCGCCCCCAGAAGGAGCTTCATAGATATTTTTTCCCTAATCGCCCCCTCTCTGAAATTGTAATACTGCAGATACGCTATCTGTTTACCTACTATATATAGATCTGTGCTTTATCCAGAGAAAGAGTCCAATTTTTTCACCCATCTCCACCCCCAAAGAACTAATCCTCGCCCCCTCAGGGTCGATGCTGCCCCTGCTGAGAATGATGTAGAACAGGAGTTTCTGGCTTCAGGGCCCTGGGACCCCTGACATCATATGCTGTGGCTCCCCGTCCAGAGGACCCAGATGGAAACCTCTTAAAATGCAGATCCCTGGGAGCTTCTGTTGTGGTTCAGCAGTAATGAACCCAACTAGCATCCATGAGGATGTAGGGTCCTTGGCCTCACTCAGTGGGTTAGGGATCTGGTGTTGCCGTGAGCTGTGGTGTAGGTCGAAAAGACAGCTCAGATCCTGAGTTGCTGTGGCTGTAGCTCCAATTCGACCCCTAGCCTGGGAACTTCCGTATGCCGCACCTGCAGCCCTAAAAAGAAAAAAAAAAATTAAATGCAGATCCCCAGGGCACCCCCTGGACATCCTGTAGGAGACCTGGGAAGCAGTCTGGAAATCCAGGTTTTGGCAAGCTCCTGGGGAATTCTGCTGCCCTGACTGAGGGTGGACTCTGGGGTGGACAGGAGATTAGAACCATCAGGGACCATCTGGTCTGAGGGGAGAGGTTCTGGCCGGAGTCCCCACCTAGTCCTAAAGAACTTGGAATCTCAGCCCACAAAGGTTGGGCCCTGGCTAGCAGGGCCTCCTTATATCAGGCTGCCCCGGGGCTCTCCAAAGAGGCTGGGGAGAGTCTGGTTGCTGGACCACAACCCCTCCAACTGGCCAGGACTTAGAGAAGGCACACTGAGGAGTGTGTCCCCAACCCCAGGGCCATGCAGCTGGAGACTGAAACAAACATTGATTCAAGTGCCCGGAACCCCATTTTCTACTGGCAGAGCCACACTGACATGGGCCTTCCTTCAGGGAGCTCTGACCTCCTAGGGACTCCATGTCCTAGGCATTGGAAGAGGAGATGGAAGCTTACCTGGGCCCTGTGTACCAGACCGGTCCTGAGATTGGAATGGAAGTTCCAAGCTGTCAGGGACTGGAACCCCCTCTGCGAGTTGCCAAAGACCTGATAGTAAAATCAATAAAAAAAATAGAGACCCCATACCTGGCTCTGCCCTTTGCGAGAGCCAAAGGCAAGCTCTGCCTCTTTGCAGGACTGGATCAGTGCCAAGCCCCAGCCCTGGGTGTCCGAGTGATCAGAACACAGGGGAGCAATTGATGCTCTGTGGGCAGTGGTCCAGCATGGAGCTGCCGAGGGGCAGATGGGAGCTTGGAAGAGGGAGAGAGGGGCCATCCTGGTGGCCAAGGCACGGGGTGGGGTGGACTTGGGGGTTATAAGCGACTCTGTGAGGGCATGACGGCAGGGGAGGGGTAGATGGAATGACAGTGGATGGGAGACAGAGATGGAGGGAGCACAGAGAGGGCGAGGGAATGGGGAGGGGGTCACTGCAGTTGGGTGGGAAAGCCAGAAAGCCATCCTTCTCCCTCTCTTAAGCTTTTAAAGGCATCAGAGCATCTTGCTAATTGTTCATCTCCCAGCGACGCTAATGAAATTAACTCTGCAAAATGCTCATCAGGTCATCTGCAGAGGGCACAGTGCCAGGTTTCCACTTGATCCAATCCCGTCCTCCTCCTCCTCAGCTCCTCCTGCCCCTTCCTGATGATTCCCCACCCCCTCCTTTTCATAAGACCCCTCAGCAGGGAACACCTCATCTCCACACCTGCCTGAGAGTGCCTGCTGGGGACACTAGAAGTGGGGGCTGTGTAGCCAGGGAAACCTCTGAGTCTGAGATGCCATAGTACTCATGGAACTGGAAGGATTATCTCTGGATGTGTGTTTCTGATTGTGTGTGTGTGTGTGTGATAGCACATATATCATAAGAGCGTGTGTCTCTAATAAAACCATTTGTTATACTGAACGTTCTTTCAATCATTCAGCAAACATTTCTGGAGCAGCATCTAGGTTTAAATCCTTGTCCCATCCCTCACAAGCTGAGCGGCTTTAGGCAAATTATACATGCCCTCCTGGTGCCTCAGTTTCTATATCTACACCATGGGGATGATAATAGCATCTACTTCCTAAGGGTTTGTGAGAACTGAAAGAGAGAAACCAGGTAAGGAGCTTAGTCCTGTGCTAGGCACGTGGTAAATCTCCAGAAATGCCAGGCACTATCCTTGGTCCTGGAGGCTCCCTGGTGAGAAGATCTCACATCCTGCACTGAGGCCTGGGAGAGTCCCAGGCACAAAATTCTCAGTAGCATGGGGCTGCAAGGAGAATGGGCATGAAAACAGTCTGTGCAGGAAAGAAATGGGGCCATCTGGAGGTGTTCTTACATGTATATAAATATATAGAGAGAACTTATGTGGGTTTTTTTTGTCTTTACAGGGCCACACCTGCGGCATATGGAGGTCCCCAGGCTAGGGGTCAAATTGGAGCTGTAGTCACTGGCCTACACCACAGCCACAGCAATGTTGAATCTGAGCCACATCTGCGATCCCACAGCTCACGGCACACCAGATCCTTAACCCACTGAGCGAGGCCAGGGATCGAACCTGTGTCCTCATGGATGCTAGTCAGATTTCCGCTGAGTCATGATAGGAACTCCAGAACTTATGTGTTTTTATTAACTGTGACCAATATTGATTCGGTATGGATTGATTGCATTGTTGATTGTGTGAATCTGTGTGAGCTGGTGTGGGAAGTGCCTTTGAGTTGGGAGCAGAGACTGAGTGGATGCTGGCATGGTGTCAGCTGGATCCAGAGGACTTGAATGATGAACCAGGATTCAGCCTCTCTCTCTTCTCCAGGCTCTACTCTTCTCTGCCCAGGCTTTAGCCTCAGGCATGTGCTCCTCACACCATGCATCCCAGGATCACCTCCTCCCCTTCTCCAAGTCCAGCAAGAGAAGAAACTCTTTCTCTCCTTAGTTCCAATAAAAGTCCTAGAAATGAGCCTCAGTAGCTTGGCTTGGGTCATATGTGTATCCTTGAATGGATCACATGGCTCAAGGAATCATGGATGCCATGTGTCCTGAAGCCTCTGGAACTGGGGTAGGCTAGCCCCCATGAATCTCATGTACTGATGGCAGGGAGAGGTGATCCCTCAAAGGAACAATGGGAAGATGCTGCTTCCAGAAGACAGGAGCTGGATGCTGAGAAGTGGGTAGATATGAATGTTGGGATCAGGGCAGGGACCACCAAGAGCTAATTTGGGGTCACCAAGAACAAGTCCTTCCTGTGAAACTAAATTCCTGTTTGATTGGGTTATGGGCTTGGTAGAACAGAGCAAAGCAGGATGCTCATGAGTTTGGGGCTCTGCAGGGTATTTCCATTAACTTTGTGGAGGCAGCAGCAATATGTGAGCTAAAAGATGGTGTGATCAGAGGCTTCCCAATGGGATGAAACAGAGAAGCTGACTTAGTGTCCCAGTGCAACTTGCAAGGTAATGCGGAGTAGGGAGCCGCTGGGCTCTGTCCTTGGTCTTGCGCTCAGCCACCTGTTTAGTAAGGACTTGATTGAAAGTATATATGACTGTCTAGTCTCATCTAGGAATGATAAGAAGCTGAAGAAAATGGAAGTCCCCTGCCCGACAGCCTCCACACACTGAGAGGGCTCCATGTGGGAAAGAGGGATTAGATGTAATTCACTGGAATAGAGTTGAGATGAGTTGAAGTCTCTGCATTTAAGTTTGGAAAGCCAGCGACACAAGGTAGATGGGTAACACCCCTGGCACCAGTAAAAATAGCTGATAGGGGAGGGGGTTGGAGGTGGGGTGGGGTGGAGCCCTGGTAAAAGCACAGATTCTTGACACCTCTCCAGACACACTAAATCGGAATCTGGAAAGGGCAGGGCCTGGAGATTTGCATTTTAATCATCATCACAGGAGCTTCTGGTACATCTCCAAGTCAGCCATGGCCTCACCACGAGCCCTGAGTTTCCCCCAATCTGGTGGGCATTAACAGTAGGATGTCACTGCCCAATGGCTGACTGAGACCCTGCCTTACAGTCTACAAGGCCATGTGGGCAGGAGGAGCTGTGCCAAGTGTCTTAAGGAGATGCCTTCAAAGGAGCAGTCCTGCTAGACAGCACCTGCAGTGGTGCAGTTGGGGCAGTGTGGTGAGGGTGCCAGTGAGAGCAGAACTCCAGGGAGAAAATTCAGGGTATACCCCGACTTTGCGTTCTGAAGTAAGAGAAATAGTCTTCTGAAACAATGGAAGAAAAGAGGGTGCAGATATGCTTGTTGTGGCTCCAGAAGCTGAGCCCAATGAGGGGCAGATTCCTGCTCCCTCAAGGCTATCACTTCTGGCCAGCAGAGCACTTGAAACCTGCTGAAACCAGAGAAACGTGAAACCTGTGCCTTGTCATTGGGATGTCGCAAGGGGCCACAGACAGTGGCAGGAGGGTCCTCCCTAGCCAGGGTCTGGCTCTTCCTTCCCTTCAAATCTTGGGCTCAAGAGCAAAGGAGGTTGGAGATGTCAGACCTATCTGATCATCTACCTTTGAGTCTGAGATGAGTCCTTCCTGGCAACCTTCCAACGTGGATTTTTTTTTTTTTTTTTTCCCTGCAGCATGCAGTGGCTTGATATGGGATCTCAATTCCCAGACCAAGGATTGAACCCAGGCTGCAGCAGTAAAAGCACTGAGTCCCAACCACTAGACCCTCGGGGAACTCCCTTATCTTTTTTTCCCCTTTCTTTTTCTTTTTTTTCTTTTGGTCTGGATTCTTAAGTGGAATTCAGGTAAGACGTCCAGTCCCCTGTCTCCACAAGGCTATCCCTGCTCCTCTTCCTGACATGGCCCTGAGTACCACTTAGAAGGGGATGGCTGATCTGAGACCTGAGAGACTAAAAGGAACCACCCATGTGAAGATCTGGGGGACAGAAAAGCAGACAGGAAGGTCTGGAGGTGGGGATGAATCTGGATGCTGGAGAAACAGAAGGGAGGCCACCATGGCCAGAACCTAGGCAGAGTTGCAGAGGTCCGCAGGGGGCAGATTGTGCTGGACCTGGAGGCTGTGGTCATCACTCACACCGCTTTCCACATATTTCAGCAGTGTCTTCCAGACATGCAGTAGGAATATACTTTCTGGTCCTCTTGGGTGGGGACAGTATCTGGCCATTGAATTGTGAATGGAAGTGACACGTGTCATTTGGGGGCTGAGCCATTGATTGCTGGTGGGTGTATCTCAGAGCTCCAATTTCTTCTCCCTCAATGCTGACCCACAAGGCTGCTGAAAGTGGCTGCTTTGTCAGCCTGGGTCCTAGAGTGGTGATGATCTGGAGCTGTAGACCCATGATGGATATGTGAGAAATCAACTTTTATTGATTTACAGATCAACAAAAGAGAGATTTGGGGACTGTTAGTTACCACAACATAACGTGGTCTATCTTGACTGCTACACAAAACTTCTTATTCCAGGAAGAGAGAGAGCCAGAGAAGTGAGCAGAGCAACCAAGCTGAACAGAGAAGGAGATCCTTTCTTTTCCTGCATCCCCGACCTCATTCCCAAGGTCTAATCCCAGAGCAAAAACCGTAGGAGGAAAAGTAAAGAGCATGGACATTGACATCAAATCCGGCTTGGAATCATCTTGGCTAGCCCTGCAGTCATTGAATAAAGTTGGCCCTGAGCATAAGGCCTTCTCCTTCCCTAAGCCTCAGTTATCTCATCTGTAAGATGGGGATAAGGATATTTATTTAACAAGATTTCTTGTGAGGATCAAACCAAATTATAAACACAGGCAGACATAGCAGAGTCCAGCACACATCATTTTGATATCATCTTATACCTCAGCCCTCAGTCCCAGTCCTTCATCCTCATCTACTTCCCCCTAGGGCCCAAAACTCAGTTCCTAATCATCTCTCCGCACCAGGGGCCCCAAGTTCAGGTCCTGCTACTGTTTTGCCTCCCTCACCCACCTCTTTCCTGGAAGTGAGATGGGGCCGCTTGGGCACACACTGCTACCACCAGCACCTCTCTGTCTCTCTCTCTCTTGCTGTGTAGATCGGGGCCCCCTGACAAAATGTTTCCTATGACAGAGTTCAAAACCCAGAGCTGGTGGATATTTACAGACATTTTCATCTGGGCTCACATGAAGGTAAAATTGTTTTTAATTTTTTTTTTTTGTCTTTTTGCCATTTCTAGGGCCGCTCCCGAAGCATGTGGAGATTCCCAGGCTAGGGGTCTAATCGGAGCTGTAGCTGCCGGCCTACGCCAGAGCCGCAGCAACGTGGGATCCGAGCCGCGTCTGCGACCCACACCACAGCTCACGGCAATGCCAGATCCTTAACCCACTGAGCGAGGCCAGGGATCGAACCCGCAACCTCATGGTTCCTAGTTGGATTTGTTAACCACTGAGCCACAATGGGAACTCCTTAAATTTTTTTAGTTGAAGCTTTTAAATCAGGAGTTCCCATCATGGCTCAATGGTTAAGGAACCCTACTAGTATCCATGAGGATGAGGGTTTGATCCCTGGCCTCGATCAGTAGGTTAAGGATCTGGCGTTGCCTTGAGCTGTGGTGTAGGTTGCAGACACAGCTGGGATCTGACGTTGCTGTGGTTACAGCTCGGATTTGACCCCTAGCCTGGGAACCTCCATATGCTGCGGTTGCGGTCCTAAATAGACAGAAGACAAAAATTAAAATAAAAAATTTTTAATCAGAAAATTTCATATACAAAGGCTTCTTATTGAAAATTTGGACGATGTGGCCCCACTGGGCCCCACCCCATCCTCTAAACTGGCATCTGGAGAAGAGCCAGCTGCCACTGTGGGTGAGACCCTGTGCCCAGTCCCCAGAGCTGCCATGGCCTCCTTGACACTGAAGCCCTGCATCTGAAGATATGTATTTGGACACTAGCTGATGTTTTTCACTATAGAATTGGGAGGGAAGCAAGACATTTCTCACAACCCTTCTCTGTCAAAAGTGGGAAACAAAAGACAGACCGAGAGAGGGCCTCGTGTTTCAAGAAATATAGGAGAGCTCCTGTCTCTTTGTAGAAGCGAAGACCATTCTTATATCGCCCAGTGAGCAGCATCGATTTATATTATTGACTGGCCCCTGGAGGCATTTTAGTTTGCGACCCAGCCCTCACCCTTCTCACCCTCCTCCCGACCCAGAATAGGACCCTCTTTTTTTCTAACCACTCTCCCTGTGCACGTTGTGTGCGCGTTTGTCATTTCCTTTCTCCTTCAAGACAACCCTCTGTTTATTTTAACCCGATTAGGGAATGGGGGTGGGGAACAGGAGGCTCTAGCAGCAGTCGCTGCCAGAGGCTCCGGGAGACAACGTGACTTGCCCAAGGTCACAGAGACGCCTAGATCCTACCCCAGATCTCTCCAGTTCCCAAAGCTCAGCTAGTTTCTTTACGCCCACGTCTCCGGCGCCGAGCGCGCTCGGGGCGCAAACACCGCGCGCCCTCTCGGTTGCGCTGTGTCCTATGGTTGTTTTCCTTAGGCGAACGGCGCCTTGGGGTGAGAGAAATCTTGGGTCACTCTGAGGTCTATCAGGCTACGCGACTGGGACTGCGGGTGGCCCCCAGTCTGGCCTACCTGGGTACCTCTGCGCGCGGGCCAGGGCCCCGGCGCTCTCCCGCAGTCCCCTATCCAAGCCACGGGTTGAGTGGCGTACCGCGACACGCCGATAGTCTCGGAGCCCCGCCGGAAGGCCGGGATTGGGTCGGGTCGAGGTAGAGGACTGCAGCAGAACTCGCCACGGGCACCCCTGCCCCAAGCTGCTCTCTGCAGCTTGGCGCCGCGCCGGGGTCGCCGCAGCCCTAGGCCCCTCCCGGGCCACCTGTGCGCAGGCTAGCGGGCCCTGGAGAGCCCGGATCCGGAGAACCGATCCACTCCGGGTTTCAGACTCCTGGCCGGGTCCCTGGAGATCGCGCGGGGCGGTGGGAGGCCTCCCCGCCCACCACCCCAGCCCCTCCCCGGGGGAGCCTCGGGCGTCTCCGTGAGGGATCCCCGGAGCCGAGGGGTGGCCCACTTGCGCGGCTTTGGGCGGATGGGCCCCTCCTTCCTTCCCCCGCCCCGCCCTGCCTCCGTCCCGCTCCGTTACTCCAGTCCGGGTTTTGCGGCGCCCGCCGGCCCGCTCCCCGGCTGCGGGCTCCGCTCGGCGGCTGGCTCCGTGCGCGGCGCGGCTGGCGCTGCGCTCCGCCCCGGCTGCATTGCTGCGCTCCCGGTGCCCAGGGGAGCCACGCGCCGCGTGCGCCCGGCAGCCGGCCGCCCGGAGGCAGCGCAATCCGCTGGCATGGGCCCCGGGGGCGCCCGGGGCTGAGGCTCTGGGCTGAGGCGCTGAAAGCCGCCCTCTCGTCAGCGGGGCCCTGCGCCCGGCCCGCCCGACCGCCCGCGGCCATGGCCGTCCGGCCCGGCCTGTGGCCAGCGCTCCTGGGCATAGTCCTCTCCTCCTGGCTCCGCGGCTCCGGTGAGTCACGCGCGCGCTCTGGGGAGGCTTGCGGGGGACTGTGCGCGCGAACGCTCGCTGCTCTAGGGGTCCCTGACCCGCGCTGCTGGACCCGGCTGGGAGCCCCCCGAGGCCAAACTTTGCGAGGCGGGACGCGGGGGCCGCCTCTCGCTGCTGCGCAGCTTCTCCGTGAGCTTCCCCGGAAGCCTGGGTTCTGCCAAGTCCAGAAGCAGCTGTCAGCGCGTGGGGCTGGCGAGTGTAGACGCCCCACGCCTCCGGGCGGGGGAAGTTTGCTGGTTGCCCGGCCCCAGAACAGGGTCAGGGGTTTAGATCAACGCCCTGGGAGTCTGACTTTACGGGTAAGCAGATTAGAGGGTTCTGACCACATCCCAAGTGCCCAGGAAATTGAGGAGGGGGTTAAGATACCTTTTCCCGGCAGCGTCTGCCCCAAAGAGCTACTCACAATTCCCAGCTTGGCACCTGGCCTCTGCCCACGTCCGGAACACAGTGTCCTCCTCTGTCCTCGCCACACTCTCGCACACGCACACACTCAGGCGTGAAGGCGCATACACCAGCCCCCAGCCTTCCCAGCCGGCACAGTCAGAGCGCCAGGGCCCCTGGCCCGCGCGGTGGCTCCTGGCCTCCATGGTGTGTCGCGGCCAGAGTTGTGTGCCGCCAATCCACTACCGCTTCCCCTCCTCCTTTTCTCTGCACCGCCCTTCTCCCTCCCTTCGTGTCTCTTTGGCCACCTTCAGCTACCCCATAACTCAGCCCTCAGCCCACCTCCTGGCGGCGGGGGGGGGGGGGGGGGGGTTCCTCTGCATCCTTTGTCTGCTCTCCCTGAGCTTCCACCTGGGCTGAGTTGTTGGGGCCTCTGAATCTCTGCCTGATCCCCCTGCTCCCGTGCACTTAGCAGAGCTGAGCTTCTGTGTGTAAGGGGGTGAGGGTGGTCATTTGTGTGATCAAGGGGGCATGGAGCTTGCCCTAGCGATTCTTGCTGCTCTGAGGACCTGGCCGGGCCGGGGCGGGGGCGCCGCTGAGCCTGGCCAGGCCATTGTTAATCCCGGGGGTGTCAGAAGGGAACACTGGGGTTCCCAAGCTGGGAAGTCAGACTGACTGGCTTTGCATGAGTGAAAGCTGAGAAACCAGCCGGATGATTGAGGCTGATGGCTGTTTCCTTAAAGGGTCTCTACGCAGCTCATCCTGTACCCACCGCTGCCCAGCCACCCTCCTCATCCTGCCCCCTCCAGTCCTCCCTCCACCTCATCCCATTCATTCTCTCCCTTGTCATCACCCCCCACCCCAGTCCTCACTTTAACAAATCCTTCTGCCCCATGACCTCCCCTGCTCATCCTGACTGAGCTGGGAGGCTGCACTGCCGCTGGGTGCGTGTTCATATTGCACACACGTGCATGTTAAGAGTGTGTGTGCATCGCACAGGGGGTGTGGGTTGCACCACTGACCATGGTGAACTGGGAGTGTCCGTGCACCACACACAGGGGAGGTGTCGCCTGATACCCAGGAGGGGCCCAGGGAAATGTTTACTGAGTTGGATGTGAGCAAGAGGTCTGTGTGGTCATATCTGCATGTTGCCCACGTGAGCACGTGTGAGGGCTGTGGGTGGGATGTGTGCCCTGGCAATGACAGGGGCTGGCAGTGTGTGCAGCCTTGGTATGCATGTGGCCAGATGAGCGTGTGTGACGGCAGGTCCGCTGCACGTGTGTGATGGTTGCAAGCAGTTGCTCAGGTGAGCGTGTGGAGATGAGAGGGTGCTGGGTGCTGGTGAGTCAGGGTGCCGCAGGGCCCCCCCCCCCGGTGGGGGGAAAGGGTGCCATGTGGATTCCTCGGGAAGCTGGAGAGTAGAGGAACTGCAGCCCTAGGTCGTGGGGCACCTGTTGGGGCCTTGTGCAAGGTTGCCCAGGGAGCTGGTGGGTGGGCACCGGTGCCGCAGGGCTGTCTTGGAGCTGAGTCTGCCTCCGGGCATCAACTCTCAGGCCTATATGAGGGAGGAGATTGCTGAAGGGCATGGGGCCCTTCTTTTCATCTGAGGCCCCTTACTGCTGTCCCCCACAGGCTCTGGGCACATGTGCCCAGCAGGCTGGCCCTGCGCTGACCCCGGCTCCTCCCACACCGCCCATTCAGCTCCTTGGCAACAGCAGCCAGTGAAAAATGTGTCTGAGTGGCTGAGGGAGGGCCGGCCAGCCAGGCGGCAGGGGGCGCCAGGGGCCAGCACGACTGAAGCCCTGCTCCCCAGGCCAAGTGCCCGCTGTCTCCTGACATCACACAAAAGCCTGTCCCTTCAGCACTCTCACCTGGGTGGGCCCTCTCGGCACACACAGGGACCCACCTGTCTCACAGGGTTTCCCCATTCATAACCAGTCACACAGCTGGCACCCGCCTCCCCGCGCCTGTGGGCCACACACACCTGTCTGCCTCCCTGTTTCAGATCTCAGCACTCCTGAGGGGGAGGGGCTCACGGGGAGCTGGAGCTCCTGGAAGGTGGGGCTGAGGGGCACCACGGAGCTGGTGATACTGCCCATCCTGACCCCAACAATCTGTCCAGTGGCTGCTTCCTCCCCCACCCTCAGGGCTGGTCCTGGCCCCTTCTTTCCACCCCCCAACCAATTGGTTGTGGGGATTGTTCTTAATTCTTCAGGGTTTAAGAGCTACCTTGCTCCCACTCACCCTGCCTTGGGATGGGGTCTGGGTTTGGGGGCTCAGGAAAAGGCTGGTCCTCTGACTGGCCCCCCTGCTTCTCCTTGCCTTTGTTGGGAGGGGCTCTCCTTAGGAGCTTGGGGATTGGCATTGATCCAGGTACCATGGCCCCCCCCTGCCAAGAGGCACTGGCTTGGTTTCTAGGAGGCCAAGTTTGGCCCCAGCCCCTCTGTCTTAACATCCCTTCCTCCTGCCTCATGCTGCTCTGGGTCCCAGACCTGCAGACTCAAGCCACAGAGTCTCAAAGGCAGTAATTGCCCTCAGCCAGCCAGAGGACACGCAACCTGCTCTCCAGGCAAAAGCCCCAATGCTGGGCTTGGCTGCCACCCGGGAACACATGTAACACACACACAGACACATAGACACATACACACACAGACACACACACACACAGACACACACAGACACACACAAACCCCTGCTCATGCCTGGCCCTGCTCACTCCAGGCCAGCCCTCTCCTGCAGCCCCTCCTCCCAAGGGCCCTGCCGTTCCCCCTCCCCCTCCTCCAGCCCGGGGCTGAGAACCTTAGAGTCTCCCTTGACTCTAACCTTTTCCTTCACGCTTCATGTCTAATCTGTCACCAAGTCTTCCAGCTCAGCCCTACTTGTGACTTTGCTCATGTCCCTCTCCCTCTTTGTCCCCTCCTCCCCAGCCCTTTCTCCTTCACCTTTCTCACCTGCACCAGGGCACCCCTTCTCATTCCCCTAAGTGTTCCTTCTCCGCTGAGACTAATGCCTCTGGCACTCAGGCCAGAACCCACTAGAAAGCCTCCTGTGCCAGCAGGTAAAGTCTGAACACCCAGCCCGGGAGCCCTCAGGGAAGAACCTGCATCACTAGGCTGATCCGTTGTCAGGTTGGGTGCCCTCCCTGGCTGACTGCTGGTGGGGTGAGCATCCCCACAGCCCCAGATAAGCTCTCCCTTCCACCCACTGATGCCTCCTTGCCTTGAAGAACCTGGTGCTCCCGGGCCTGCCAGCCACACGCTTCCCACCCTACACCCCAACATGCTCAGCTCTGTCCAGATCTAGGCCAGGCCCCCGTGCCGCCGCCAGTCCCCACCGCTCTGCTTATCTCAGCCTCCAGCCTCATCCAGCCCCCTCCCAGAGGCCTCCTTGACTCCTCTCAGGGCCCGTGCGGGAGCCACAACACACTGATGAGCGCTGAATGGGCTTCGGGACAGAGGGACTGAGTCTTCAGCCCTGGAGAGGCACGTGGTGCCTGGGGCAGCCGCCCACAGTATCTGGCCCCAGCCACCTCCTCATTCATGCCAGTGCTTCCCACAGGCACTGCCCATTATCTATGGTGCTGTGACCCTGTTCTCAGCCCCCAATATACTCCGAGTCATAGTCAAGTGCTTTTTAAAAAAATTTTTTTTATTTGTATTTCCTCTGCTTGAGCCCAGGTTCTCTGGCTAGACAGGGAGGCCTGCTGTGGCTGGGGAGGGGGAGAGAAATTTACTCTGTGCCCCTGTACTTGAACCTGACTGCCCTGCTCCAGGGCGGCTGGAGATGGCTCCCGACCAGGGCAGGATGAGCTAGCTGACACCCCATGCACGGACCACAAATCAGCTCATGGGAGCCTGTGGCAGGGTGCGGCGGGGTCCCTCACACAGCTAGGCCCATTTATGTGGAGTAGGAGCCCCCCATCCACAGCTCTCCGAGGCAGAGATGTTCCTAGGTGGGTGTCTTCTCATACAAAGAGTGTCATTCTGGCCCCCAGACCTGCAAACTCAAGCCCCAGAAAGTGAGGCTGAGGGGCACCGAGCTGTGGCACTGCCCATCCTGACCCCCACAGTCTGTCCAGGTGGCTTCTTCCTCAGGCCCCGCCCCCATCCTCAGGGGTGGTATCGACCCCAAGCCCAGCTGCTCCGTGAGCACCTACACAGGGCTCATGGCACCTGAGGCTCGGCCCCAGCAGAGCCCAGTCTCCTGGCCCCCAACCATCCTCACCACTCCGTTGAGGGCCCAGCCTCCTGCGGTCAGTTCTGCTGGCCCACCACCTCGTTGCTCTGGTCTGCTCCCATGGGAGTGGCATCAAAGTGTCCTCTGGCCTTCTGGGGAGCCTAGGCCCCTCTTGCTCTCAGGTAGCGTACAAAGGGGAGAGCTTTGGAGGCAGACAGTCCTGGTTTCAGTCTCAGCCACCTGACCTTGGATGAGTAACTTTTACTCCCCAGCCTGTTTCCATCTTTGTAGAATGGGGTCACGTCTGCTTCCTGGGGTGATAGTAACGAGTTGATGGGCAACTTAGAGTGCCAAGGGGGCCCCCCCGACATGGAGCAGGCACCTGTTTGTCTCTTTCCTTCATTTTCCCTGGCATTTAAAGGGACACGAGTTAGGGGTGTCTAAACACACTGAAGACAGGGTGGGATCTTAAACTGCATCAGGGCCCAAGCCCATTTATAGAAGAGAAGATCCGTATCAGCTGCTTCACCTCTTTGCTGTTCCAGCCCCAGGAGGAGTCATTGCTTCCAGCTGGAAGAAGCCCCCTACCCTCCCCCCCATAACATACCAACCCTTGCAGGGGACTTGGGTCTGATTCAGACAGCCACTGGTTCTTTCAGTGTGCAAAGAGCTTTGTCTGGGGGTTCTGTGAAGATGAGGATTTGGGCTCAGCTTGTCCTGGAACTGTGAGCTGATGATCAGCTCTGACACACAGAAAATAGCAGCAAAGTTGGGGGGGTGGAATTCAATTCTGGTTTGGGCTCTGCCATTTGATTGCTGTGTGATCTTGGACAAATCGCTTAACGTCTCTGAGCTGTTTTTCCTCTTTGTACACTAAAGGATTGGACTTGATGACCATTCAGGGCAGCTGATGCCCAGAGAGGGTGCCCTGTGAGCCTGGGATGGACTGTGCCCTCAGGAGCAGGTTCCCCAAGGAACTGCTCGCACCTGCCCAGCACCTGCCACAGCCACCAACCACCCTGGCAGCAGCTGCCTGCATTGCCTTGAAGCCAGGTGGCTGTTGCAGCAGGGCTGAAGGTGACTGTGAGGTAGAGGTGGGAATCATGAGTCCCAGCGCCCAGGCGAGGACCAGGGTCCTCCTTTAACTGGTGAACACCCCCAGTGGCAAAAACAGGCCTTCTTGGGACCCGCAGAAGTTCAGAGCGGTAGTGCCTGAGGCCCATCCTCTTCCCAGGTACTGATGTCAGATGCCGCAGGCGGTTTTTGGCCCCCTGGCAGGCAGATCCCCAGGCAAGTGGAGGAGGTGGAGGTGGGATGGCTGAATCAGCAGGCTCTGGGGTCTGGGTTTGACCCAGGGCTCCAACTAGGGTGAGGCAGGGGTGAGGTGCCCTAGGGTGCAAAATTTAAGCCACGCAGGTGCAGGAGAGTGCCTCCTTAGTTTTGTGCCCTTGGCACCCCAGCCTCACCCTAGTCTTGGCTGTGGATTCAGCTCCTCCCTGTATTTTTTCACTTCTTTGTCTCCAAAATAGTCATAAACAGACCTACCTCATAGGGTCGTTGTGTGGATTAAGCACTGAGGCCTGTCAGGCTTGGCACACAGTAGGTGCTGAATAAATGCTAGCAATTGATGGTGATAGATATAAGGGGGGGGCTGTTCCATCCTCTCCTATGGGGGTGGGGGGGGAGGGGGGAAGAGTCCTCAGTGCTCTCTTAGTGCGACAGGGTGCAACCAGGGGTCTGGGTGAGAGGGCAGAGGCCGGTGGCGAGGCCGTCATTTGGGGATGGGGGACAGGCCTGGTGTCCTTTCTCTGCCCCCCTAGATGCCAAGGGCCAGGGCATATGGCAGTCCCCTGTTCCCCCAGCCCCGCTTTCCGGGTGTGGTTTTTGGCAGGGCCCTGTCAGCCCTGTTTGAGATGAAGGAGACAGAGACTCACAGCCCCATCAGGAGAGGCCTAAGTGGCAGCTACTCCCCAGAGTAGGCCACAAAGGGCAAGTTTTAGATCCCACTGTGATGGCGGAAAAGACCCCAAACTCCCTGCCTGTGACTGGGCCATGGTGACAGCACCAAGGATTCACCTGATGGGTGAGTCCCCCAGATTCAGGCCTCCACACCCTCCCACACACACAGGCCTGGATGTCAGAGCTGTGTCCCTCTGGCAGGCTCAGGGTCACCTTGAGCTCCAGGCAAGCCTGTGGCTGAGGTTTGGGGAGGGGGAGTCAGTCTGGATTGATCCTTGGAGAGGGAGCTTTGGATCCTCTATCCTACCTCTGCTCTATACCTCCCAAAGCCAGGGTGGCAGGTGGGATTCCCGGTGCCCCACCCCAGCATGTCCAGCCCAGAGCCCGCAGGGAGGTACACTCCAATTTAGACCCTACCCGCTCATCATTGGAGCAGAGACTAGATGCAGTTGAGAGTCTGTCGCTGGGTTTTTCCTACATCCGCATCTTTCCAGCCCTTCTCTCCCTGCCACCAAAGAAAAGAGGTGCCGGGCAGGTAGGGGTGATTTCTTATTGTCCCTTATTGTGGCCCAAGCCTTCCCCTCTTGCCAAAACAGCCCCACCACGCTGTCGGGGTATCCTGGCGGGCGGGGGTCCCAGGCTGGAGGCTAGCCTCCCGCGGGGCACGTGAGCGGCCGTGGTGCGGCAGGTGCCCGAGCCAATGGGAGCCCGAGCCCAGGGGATCAGCAATTAGTCGCTGCGTCCGCCCGCCCGGGCTCCGGGGAGGGGCGCGCCCGGGGGCCGTCCAGGAAGAAGGGGCGCTGCGCGTCCCGCCCCGCGGCCCCCGCCCCCGCCCGGCTGCGGGTAATGAGCGCGCGGTAAACTCGGCGGCGGCGCAGGGAAGGGGCGGGATCCCTCCGCCCGCCTTCCCGCCCGCGGCCGCCCGCCGGATTAGCGGCTCTTTGTTCGGGCCTGTTAACAAGTTCCTGGCTGAGCGCTCGGCTGCCGCCCGGGGAGCCAGAGTCCAGCCTCCGGGCACGGCGGCTAGTCGGCCTTCGCCGCTCCTCGGTTCCGTTCCCGCGCCCGCCCGGCCGCGGCCCCCATCCCCGCCGCCTTCCCTCGGGGGCCCCGGAGATGTGGCCGCGCCGTGGGCCCCTCTGGCCGTCTGGCGGGTGTAAGGCTTCTAGAACCCCCGGGCTGACCTTGCGGCCCCAAAGGAGATTGTGTGAGGCAGGGGCTCAGGGGCTTCCAGTGCACCGCTGTGGTCTGTCCCATTTTACAGATGGGGGAGGGATTTTACAGATCCTAGGCAGGCTTGGGGTTCCATCACGAATCTTTGACGTCCACACTCATTCTCCTTCTAAAAGGATTGAAGCCTGGGGCGGGGAAGAGCAGGGGGCTTCGGTGGCTGTTAAGCTGTCCCATCTTTTATTCTTCATTATCTTGCTGATGGAAACGTGGCCTGTGTTGGGCTGTACCTTCATCAACTAATCAGAACCTCGGGACAACCCAGGCAGTAGGTGAGCTTAGTCCCATTTAGTAGATGAGGACACTGAGGCTCAGAGAAGTGGCAGAGCTGGGACCTTGTTACAGCTCAGCTTCACTTTCTGCCACCCACACCAGCGGGGAGCAGAACGCTGTCCCATGTGTTCGTATGCTGTCAGGACCTTGTCTGACATCGCTTGGGCTTGCAAGACCACTGAGAAAGTCCAGAGCCCTTGCTCCTCTGTGTGGTCTTGGGCTAATCGTCTCACCTCCCAGAGCCTCCTTGCCCCTACATCCTGCCTCCTAATACACCATCCCCACCAGGGTGCAGGCGCTTTCCAACCTCTGCTGGGCTGTCCAGGCCAGAGGACTTGGATTATAAAGCCCCCCCGGGGGTTGCCTTTCCAACTTGCCCAGGGCCACACATCTTCAGGTGGCCGAGGCTGTTCAAAGCAACTTTCTTAAATGAGGTGGAATCCTTCTCAGTAAGCTCCCCCACACATGGTTCTTGGCTTTTCCTTCTGGGGCCACACACAGTGGCTTCCCCACTTTCAGTTATTTAAAATAGGGACCCACCTGTCCCTTCCCAGGCCAGGCACCCTCCGTCCGCTCCGCTCTTCTTCATGTAGCATGGTTTCAAGCCCCCTTCTCTGTCTTCGCTATCTTTGTTACCAGCCTCTGGATGTCAGTCCCAGGAGCTCATCCTACTGTGACACAGTGCCCTGGCGTGGACTAGTATAGGATACTCAGTGTGTCTGTTGCACGTATTGGAAAACTCAACCCAACCTGGCTTAATGGGGAGGAAAAGGAAAGAAAGAAAAGAAGGGAGGAAGGGAGGAAAGGAAAGGAAGGAAGGAAGGAAGGAAGGAAGGAAAGAAAGAAAGAAAGAAAGAAAGAAAGAAAGAAAGAAAGAAAGAAAGAAAGAGAAAGGAAGAAAGAAAGAGAGAGAAAGGAAGAAAGAAAGAGAAAGGTTTATTGCTACATGTATATGAAAGGCCAGGGGCAGCTCTGGCTTCAGGCACAGTTGGATCCAGGGAGAACAATGTGACCAGGATCCATCTCTCATCTCTGCCAGAGGGGGATGTGGGTTAGTGCCACTCTCCAACAACCTTTGCTGTCATAGTCCTGAGGTAGCTGCCAGAGGTTACGAGGGATACATCTTTGCAGGCCCAGAGGAGAAGAGAGAACATCTCTTTGCTCAGTCATCCAACAAATGTCCTGGTCTCTCCTCATTGGTCTGACTCAAGTGCTGCCAGAGTGAGCCAGTCCCCACAGCCAGGGGTTATGGTTATAGAGGTTAGCTTGGGCTTGAGCCACCCGTGTCACTTGTTACCCAGGCTGTTTGCCACCACTTGCCAATTCTTGTCCACGGAGAAGGAATGGCCCTCGGATTTCACCAGTACATCATCAGTACATTTACCCAAGTATTTAATAAAAATGCTGACTAGCACCAAGGACACATCCTGAGGCTCGGGCTCAAAGGTAAAGACCCACGTCTGGATTAACATTGGCTGTTTAATCAGCTGTGTTAGAAAACAGTGGTGGCCATTCAAAAGGGTTTGTGTTTTGTGCTGTCACCTGGTTTGTACATCTCCATTTGCTGATCTTGGAGATATTTTATCAGGTACCTGGTTCTAGTCCAGCCCTGACCCATCAGAACGGTAACCCTATGATACAGAAAACTGGTCTGGTGTGACAGGTTCATGGGGGTCCCAGCACGTCTCTTGGTGTCCTTGCTCCCCTTGGTCATCTGCAGCCGACCGAGAGGCACTACCAGAACCATGCCTGGGGTTTCATCGGGTTCACCAGGCTGTGGCTGTTCCAGGGGACATTTGTTGGGTTTTGTATCTGTCCAGCTTCCATTCCCAGTCTCACCAGGACCCCCTGACTTCTCCCCTTCATCTCGGCAGCAGGACCCAAGTGAGACAGCTTAGTAATTTCCTCATCCCGGTTGTTTTCCTGCTTCAGATTCTGCTCTTTAAGCCTCTTTTCCCTTCTGTCAACAACCTAGTTTCTCGCCAGTATTTCCCCCTTTGTGCTTAAATTCGTGAGAATCGATTTCTGTTGCTTGCACTCAAAGAACCCAACCGATGAATTCGCCGAATCCAACTTTCTTCCTTTTTAGGAAACTAGGTCACAGCTCACGCATCTCCTGCTCCGTGACCGCTCCCACTCCTGCTTTCTTAGAGGTCAGCAGTGGGGTTCAGCATGTCCCTGTGTCAGGACCTGGGGTGTGATTTATTAGAACCAGGAGACCTGAACTCATTCATAACAACCATTCAGCCTGTCCTGATCTCACCTTTTAGCCTTCAGTGCTTTTTTTTTTCTTTTTTTGCTTTTTAGGACCACACCTGAGGCATATGGAAGTTCCCAGGCTAGGGGTTGAATCGGAGCTGCAACTGCCAGCCATAGCCACAGCCACAGACATAGCAACGCAGGATTGAAGCCTACGCCACAGCTCATGGCAACACCGGATCCTTAACCCACTGGACGAGGCCAGGGATCAAGCCTGCAACCTCATGGTTACTAGTTGGATTTGTTTCAGCACCACAACAGGACTCCCCTTCAGTGCTTTCTTGCTGGTGTTTATCCTGCCTCTGTGCTTCACTGTCTTCAGGTGCAAAATGGTAGGGTGGGAAGGTGGCTTTCCAACAACCCCCACCCCCACCCCACCAGCCAGTCAAAAAGCCCTCCCTTTTCTTTTTCTTTGTTTCGCTCTTTAGGGCCACACCCACAGCATACAAAAGTTCCCAGGCTGGGGGGCAAATTGGAGCTGCAGCTGCCTGCCCACACCACAGCCACGGCGATGCCAGATCTGAGCCATATTGCAGCTTGCAGCAATGCCTGATCCTTAACCCCTTGAGCAAGGTCAGGAATCAAACCCCCATCCTCATGGATACTAGCCTGGTTCTTAACCCACTGAACCACGATGGGAACTCTGCCCTCCCTTTTCTGGTCCTCCTCCCCCAAGCCCCTCCTGCCCCATGTTGCTTTAAGATATCTCACAAGCCTCAGATGGACGCGAGCTTAGCCTTCCCTGTGTGGTTCTCCAGGCCGTGCCTCTCATCAGCGGCTTTGTCCTTGGTTAGGGGCCATTTTTCCATGTCGTGCTTGTCTGGTCAGAATCTGAGTCTACTGGAGTTCCCGTCATGGCGCAGTGGTTAACGAATCCGACTAGGAACCATGAGGTTGCGGGTTCGGTCCCTGCCCTTGCTCAGTGGGTTAAGGATCCGGCGTTGCCATGAGCTGTGGTGTAGGTTGCAGACGCGGCTCAGATCCTGCGTTGCTGTGGCTCTGGCGTAGGCTGGCGGCCACAGCTCCGATTAGACCCCTAGCCTGGGAACCTCCATATGCCGCAGGAGCGGCCCAAGAAATAGCAAAAAGACAAAAAAAAAAAGAATCTGAGTCTACTAAATGGCTTGCAGCTACCCTGACACTTTTTGAGGGTCCTTCCCCAGACCTTTTGGGATCACAGAGCCAGAGGCCCAGCTTTGAGACCCACCCGATCCTTTCAAGCTTCCTTTCTTTTAAGACCCACTGAGGGGCTTGTCTTTTGTGTGAGTTGCCTGAAGCCTGGCACCCACAGGCTAGGAGCCCTTCTGAGGGTGGTCAGCATTCCCTCCCCAGCAGTCATGTGCTGGTAAATGTTTAGCAGTTGGCTCTCTGGGAGAGCTGGGGGACAGCTTTGCCAATTTCCATGGTGTAAACACTCCCACGAAGGCCTATTTCAAGCTACCAATGTGATGTTGACCAGCTTGCAAAATTCCAGAAATTTTAACAACGGGCTCTCCCAAGTCGGGATGAGCTGGCTCCAGCACTTCGCTGTCCCCTGGTCACCCCAACCCTCTGAAGAAATGATCACAGGTTGGAAGTGACAAAGGTTTCTTTAGGCCTCTCCCTGCAGGACCCATTGACCTCCCCAGCTTTTTGATGGGCTGAGGGGTGAGGAGTCAGGCACTAAAGCCTTGTGATTAAAAGCTGGGGCTCTGGAAGTTTCCACTGTGGCTCAGCAGGTTAAGGACACAACGTTGTCTCTTTGAGGATACAGGTTCAATCCCTGGCCTCGCTTAGTGGGTTAAGGATCTGGCATTGCCGTGAGCTGCAGTGTAAGTTACAGATGTGGCTTGGATCCAGTGTTGCCATGGCTGTGGCATAAGCCAGCAGGTGCAGTTCTGATTTCAACCCCTGGTCTAGGAACTTCCAAATGCCACAGGTGCAGCCATAAAAAGAAAAAACCCCACAGAGTTGGGGGTCTGGAGCTGATGTTGTGGGTGGCTGATTTCCGCATTCAGAAAATCTGGATAATGAAAGGCTCCTACCTCATAGGGTTGTGAGGATTAAATGAGTTAATCCATGTGGAGCACTTAGCCCAATGCCAGGCTCAGGGCGAATGCGCCATAAATGGGAGCTGCTGCCCATGCTGTGTGGACAGTGGGAGAGATGCTCAATCGTGGCCTCCCTCTGTGACATCCTTGAAGTGGTAGGCGGGGCAGAGTCCTTGACTGATAGCACTGGCAGAGAGCATCAGCGCAGGACCCTGTGGGTCTAGAGCCTTGGAGAGGTGCTCCTTTTGGGGTGACAAGCATTCTTGAGAGGGCCTGAGAAGGAAGGTTGATGTAGTGAGGGCTGACTCGCCCAGAGGACTTGACCAGGTTTGACTCCGGACAGCCTGGCGGCCAGGCTGGGTTCTGGGGACATGTAGAGCAGAGGGGTGGCTGGGGCCACAGCAACATTCAAAGAGCCCAGACAGGCCAGGCAGAATGGACCTGCAGTCTGCTGGCCTGGAGACTGGATTGTGGCTTCAGAGCTGGTCCCTGGCCACCCCTCTTCCTCTACCCCCAGCTTGTGAGTGTCTCAAGCCAGAGGAGGAGAGGGACTCTGCCTGGAACCTTGGCACGTGGTGGCATTGGGCCAGACAGTGAAGGGAGGGGGTCGAGCACACAGGCATTCCCTGGTGACAGCGTGTGTCCAGGGGAGCCTGGAGGCACAGCCCGGCTGAAGCAGACGGTGCCTGTGGGGGACCGGTGAGCGACAGGGCTGGCTACATCGTTGAGCTGAGGAGTGACAGGCAGTGAGCGCTGTTTAAGGAAGATTAATCTGGCAGCGCACGGAGGATGGATGAGAACAGGGAGAGGCTGGAGGCAAGGAGACCAGCCAGGAGGCTGCTGCGGTCATCCAGGCAAGAAATGACGAGGCCTGGCTTCCCAGGGAGCAGGCAGTGGGAAAGAGTTAGAGAGATGCATGCAGAGACCTCTGCAGGGAGGATCCTCTGGATGTTGAATGTGGGGGGTGAGGGATGGAAAGCAGGCGAACATGATTCAGAGCTTTCGAGCCTGGGGAAGTGATGTCAGAAACAGAAAATGGACAGGGAGCCTCCGTGGGGAAGAAGCTGAAAGAGCAAGAGGGCTTCACCCACGGAGCTCCACCCTTCCAGGCCCTACCCAGAGCGTGGGTATCAGTCAGGCACTTTGGCCACAAGCAACAAAAACCGGCTCCAGGAGTTGCTGCTGTAGCTCCCCAGTAACAAACCCGACTAGTATCCATGAGAATTCGGGTTCGATCCCTGGCCTCGCTCAGTGGGTTAAGGATCTGGCGTTGCCATGAGCTGTGGTGTAGGTCACAGATGAGTCTTGGATCCCACATGGCTGTGGCTGTGGCTGTGGCTGTGGCTGTGGCCGGCAGCTGCAGCTCCGAGTCAACTCCTAGCCTGGGAATTTCCATGTGCCACCCTGAAAAAAAAGGAGAAAGATAAAGAAACCAAGTGAAGCAAAGGGAATGTAACGGGGTGGTCAGGGCTGGTGTGATGGGTAACCAAGGGAGAGACTTCAAATCAAGTCCTAGGAGAGAAGTCTTTAAAAGGTCGGGGTGATGAGGGGGCTGTCTCTGTAATTCAAGGCACTGAAGGCAGGAGGGGAAAGTGGATTTGCTTTGTTCTGAGACTTAGAAAGACCTTCCTAACAAGCAGCGACGCCGGTGGCCTTAGCAGGCAGGGAGCACCCCATCGGTAGAGCTGTTGAAACAGACCCTATCAGGGAGATGGTGGGCAGGTGGCAGGTGGCCTTGGTGAGCCTCCATGATAAAGGAGAGAGAAAGGGGCTTCAGCACTGACTTGGGTCCACTCTCAGCCCCACCCTTACTGGTTGCCCTTGAGAAGTTTCTTACCCCATGGGAACTGAGCTCTTGGGTGGGATGACTCCATCCCAGGGGATTTTGTAGTTTTTTTGGTGCTCACTTTGACTAAACACACATTCTCGCCAGCACAACACCTTCATTCTTCCTTAGGGTGACCTTCCTGACACCACCATGTGGTCCTGCTGGGACTGTCAATCATAGGGCGCCATCCTCCACCAGGAAAGCACCTGATCAGGCTGACAAATCCTGATGGAGATCCAGGGCACGGTGATTGGTCCAAGTTTGGGCACATGACCTGGGCTGAGCCAATCAGGATCCTTCCTGGTGGCTTTTCCCACCTAGAGGTGGAAGAGACCCTCTGGTCCCCTGGGGTTGGTGGCTCTAAAGATGCAGGCAGAGATGTTGAGCCAGGGGCAGCCATATCCCCCTTGTATGGAGGGAGCCTGGCTGCAGAGGGGAGTGAGGGCAACTCACAAAGACCAGCAGAAGGCAGAGATGTCTGGTGTTCCTGAGGCCCTGGAGACTCAGGTCCCCACAGCTTTTTTCTCGATCCTGTGAGCTGCCCACCAGCCTTCCCGATCCTTGAGCCAAGAACTTCCCACTGTAGGCTTGTGCCAGTTTGGTTGGGTTTTGGTGCCCTGTACCTGAAGGGGGCCTGGCACAGGATCTCAGGAGGAAGATACAGCGCCCTGGGCAAATCACCCACCCAGAGGTGGCTGGGTGGCAGTGTGCAGGGCACGCAGTTACCAAGTGACAGATAGAACCTTCTAGACAGTAGAGAATTCATATAAAAGTCCAGACTTGGGGTTTCTCTTGAAAAGTCAAATCTAGGCACTGTGAGGCCATTTTCTTGGGCGGGCTGGAGCTGGGACCTGGGGTCTGGCTGCCACCTTGGCAGGTGTACACCCTTCTCCCACTGCCTGTGTATGCCTCACCCCGGGCACACTGAGGCTGCATCCTCCCCATCCCCAGCACAGTGCTGGGTATGCGCTGGGCACTGAGGACTTGTGTAGAGGCCTTTCCTCCCCTCCCCTCCCTTCGAGCTCTAGGAGCCTGCATTTGGGGCCTTAGATTTCACCTGTTCGGTTAAATAGGCAGAAACTGTTTCAGCTGCTGGTCAGGGGGAAACGTCTGAAAGATGATTGGACACCGGGGACTGGCACTTGGAGAGGCAGTGAGGGCGGGAAGTGGAGATGAGAGGCCCATTCAGAAGGAACTGGTCATGGGCACCGTGAGCTCAAATCCTATTCTGAGGGGTGACTGGGGAATGGCTGTGGCCGAGATGGAAAAGGGGCATTTGGAGAGTGATTCCGAGCAAGCCAGAAGGAAGCCAAAGAGAGATCATGGGAGCCCGGGGAGACGGGGGGGGGGGGGGAGGGGGGGGCGGAGTTTGAAGTTTTGAGAAGGACCAGGAGGCAGCCTTGAGTTGTGGCTCAGGTTCCTGCTGTGACATGGGCTCGATCCCTGGCCCAGAAACTTCCACTTTCCACGGGCATGACCAAAAAAATAAAGCGCACGGTTTAGTGGCATTTAGTACATTCACAATGTTGTGCAACCCTCACCTCTATCTAGTTCCAAAACATCTTCATCAGTTCCAAAGGAGGCCCCATTAACTGTCACTCCCCATCCTCCCCCCACTCCCCAGCCCCTGGCAAACTCCAACCTGCCTCCTGTCACTATGGATTTGTCTGTTTGGGGTATTTCATGTAAATGGAATCATAGAAATATGTGGCTTTTAGTGTCCAGCTTCTCTGATTTACAGTGTTTTTGAGGTCCAACTATGTCGTAGCATGTGTTAGTGCTTCATTTTTTATGGCCAAGTGATGTTCTGTTGCATGGATAGACTGCATTTGGTTTACCCACTATCATTGGTTGATGGACATTTGGGTTACTTCCACCTGAGACAACTGTGAATAATTCTGCTCTGAACATTTGTGTCCAAGCATTCGTTAAACACCTGTTTTCAGTTCTCTTGGGTATATATACCAAGGAGCGGAATTGCTGGGTCAGATGATCATTCTAGATTTTTTTTTTTTTTTTTTTTTTTTGTCTATCCATGTGGCCTGCAGAAGTTCCCGGGCCAGGGAGTGAACCCAAGCTATAGCAGTGACAACACCAGACTCAACCCACTGAGCCACCAGGGAACTCCTAGGTTTAATTTCTTGAGGAACCGCCAAACTGTTTTCCTCAGCAGCTGCCCTGTTTTCTCTTTCCACCAGCAATGCATAAGGTTCCAGTTTCTCCACATCCTCATGGCTGTTTTATTGAAATATTCGATCCTTGCAAAAATTGTTTTTCTCCTCTCTTGGTGCTCCAGCTTTCCTGGTGTCTGAGTTCATGTGAAAGCCACCACCAGGCCAACCGGCCCTGCCTGGCATGGGTTACACAGCCCAGCATCAGCATCAAAGGGCAGGCCCAGGGGTCTGGGGCAGCCCGGGGCACACAGCCCTGCAGTGGGCCGTGGGTCTGGCTGGCTGTCAGGGAAGGGCTGGGCCTCTCTCTGCCCTCTGGGACTCTGTTTCCCTCCAGCCCTCCTTTCCTTCCTTCCCCACCCCCACACACACCCCCAGCCAGGAGCAGTCCTCACCGCCCCTCTGCTCCGTTTTGTGTGTGTGTCTCGTCACCAGGATAAATGTAGCTACAAACAATGCGGCGGGCTGGGTGCTAATTTGTCAGACGCAGTGCGCGGCTGTGATTCCGAATACATTAACATTTTCACATGAAATCATTTCAATTTTTAGTGATTAAGAAGTATTTGTTTTAAAGCATCAGGGTGATTTACCACAGGCCCAGGGGGCTGTGGGGGCGGGGGCGGGGGAGCCCCCACACGTGATGTCATTCGTAGGCACCAGTACAAGCAGAGATCACATCCATCACCAACCCACACCTACCTGTGCCCACCCATGCCCACCGCGGGCTTCCTGGGTGTGAGGCTGGAGGTGGCAAAGAGTGGGCGAGTCACAGAACCAGAGGGTGGAGACTGACCCCCTAACCTCAAGTAGTGGCCTGTTACTCTGTCTTAGCTTCTTTGTGGCACTTATCAGCACTGGAGGTGACCTTCCTTATTGACTGATATGTGTACTTATTTTCTACTTCCATCTGCATTAGAGCAGAAGCTTCTTGAGGGGCTGTGGCCTGCTCACTGCTCACTGTGTCTGCTGTGCCTAGAACAGTGCCTGGTACTAAGTGGAAGCTCAGTGTTTGTTGAATGAATGGAGAGACAAAGGGGAGGGTGGGCAGATATGTGGGTAAAATGGGTGGGTGGATGGGGAGGTTGGTGCATGGATGGATGGATGGGTGGGTGGATGGGGGGAATGGATGGATGGGGGGATAGATGATTGAAGTTCAGGGGGCACAGAAGACTCCTCACTGACCCATGCATCCTTCAGTCAAGCTCTCTCTGGCAAATCACCTCTACTGTGCCAGACTTCCAGGCCTCTGGGAAGTACAAGTTTATTAGCACCAAGGCTGGTACTCACAGGCCTCCAACCCCCTACTCTGCCATCACTCCCAGTCTTTTTTTTTTTTTTTTTTGGTCTTTTTAGGGCTGCACCCGCGGCATATGAAAGTTCCCAGGCTAGGGGTCAAATTGGAGCTGTAGCTGCCAGCCTACACCACAGCCACAGCAATGCAGGATCCAAGATGCGTCTGCAGCCTACACCACAGCTCACGGCAATGATGGATCCTTAACCCATGGAGGGAGGCCAGGGATTGAACTTGCATAGTCATGGCTACTAGTCAGATTCATTACTGCTGAGCCATGACGAGAACTCTTCCACTCTTTGGAGCCTGTCCCTGCCTCCCTCTCCCAAATAGATGGGACCCACTGAGGGTTCCCTAGCCCTTTGGACAGACCAGCTCCTCTAGGACTCAGCTGTTCCCATTCTCCTTGGCCAAGGATCCCCTCCTCCCCTCCCAGGGGCTCCCACTCAGGGTGGCCCTCTCCAGAGCAGCTCATGGGGGCAGCTAAGTTCTGGGGATGAAGGACGAGCCTGCAGGGGACACATGTATGGTGTGCAGTGGCACATGTGTGTGAGATAGGATGTACTCAGAGCTTTGCTTAGAAAAAATGAGGCTCTTGCAGCCCTTGCTTCATGGGGGGCACACAGGAGGCCCTTCCTCACCCTTCTGCGCCTCCCAAACTTCTGTGTCCCTGCACCCCATGCCACACCCCCAGATCAGACCCCTCCCCCACCCGCCCCAGCGAAAGGAAAATAACTGGAAGCTTTTATCGTTCAGCAGAAGCAACATCAGAAAACAATTATTGTTTTAATTACCTGCTGTCGCCGTACAAGACAGGGAGGTTGTAAAGTGTGATAAAATCTTTCATGTTAATGGACTGCCAGCCTGGGCCAGGGTGCGATTTATGGGACTGCAGCTGGCAACTCCAGTCAGCTGGTATGGAGCCCCCCGGGCCCCCTCTCCCCATCCCTGGGGCCAGGTCTCCAGTGCCAGGGGCATGTCCATCACCTTCTACCGACACAGCAAGGGTACTTGCCTTCTGAGCCCAGGCATGCTCAAGACAGCACAGACACAGGAGTGTCCTGGAGGCTGCGTCCCCTGCAGGGTGAACCTTGGATCGGTCCCTCTTTCTACTCCGTGAAAGACATGCCAGTGTTGGGCTGGGGCTGGCATGGGGGCCTGTCTCTCTAAATAGGTCCTCTCCCCACAACCCTGCTCTGCTCTGGGCCGCCACCCTCCAGCCACTCAGGATCAGCGTCCCGGGTACCATGTTGGAGTCTTGCACTGGCCAGAGCCAGCCAGCCCTCCCCACAAGTCCTATAACCTTGCACCTGTCTCTTCCTTCTCTACCCGCCCCTCCACCTCCCAGTGCCTGACTACTGCCTCCTGGCAGCAGTCCTCACCTGTCCTGCCCTCCACCAACCCAGCCCCGCCACTGTGCCTGCATCCTCCCAAAGCCCATCGTGGCGCATCCCTGCTCAGGAACCAGCCTGTTGTGTGCTAAGTGCTTTCTCACGTTACCTCATTGAAGCTTCCTAATGGAGCTTTGAGGAGGTGCTGTCATGGTGCTCCCTATTTTGCAGATGTGGAAACTGAGGCATGGAGAAGTCAAGCCTTTGGCTGGCAGTCTGATTCCAGAGGGCTGGTCTAAAGACTAAACAGAGTAACAGTTGTGAGATGCTTGGAACAGTGCCAGGAATGGCGTTCATGCCCCCAAACATTTTAGCCCTGAGAATCATTCTTGTTATTGCTGTTCAACCTGGAACTCATCACTTTGCTGCCTTAGTGACACCTCACTTTCCTGTCTGTACGGTGGGGACAGCACTCGCCTAGCCCATAGCCCGAGAGGATCAGAGAAGCCCATGTTGTAGTGCGAGGCTCGGCAGGGTGTATGGTGAGAGCTTGGGACCGTGAGCTGCTGTCCTTGCCGTTGCCATGGCAACGGTGGTGGACGTTGAGGCTGGGAAGAGAAGTCGAATCCACATTATGCAAGGCCCTTAATGCCACATCAAGGAGTTTTGAGATGGTGGGGAGCGGCTGAGGATTTTAAATCCGGAAAGCCACACGATCAGATCTGGGCTTTAGAAGGATCGTGGTTGCCCAGTGGCAGATCGATGGGTGAGGGAGCATTTAGTACCAGAATGATGCATGCAGATGAGGGCAGACGAGGCCTGCACCCCAGCCATGGCAGAGACATTTCCAGCCGTGGTGAAGGTGCCCAGGCAGGGCTTATCACCACCTGGACAGAGGAGGAGTGACAGGAGCGTCAAGGGTCTGCCCGGAACTGGCCTCTGGAAGGAGTCATACCCTTTTAGATCTTCTCTCCCGTCCCTGCTGCCAACAATGGGATTGGCATGAGTGGTGGCTGTGCCCGCCTCCAGGGCACAGGTAATTGTCTCAGGCCCAGGGAGCAGCAGGACCATCTGGGGCCAAGTCTGAGTAGGGAGGAGCCCCACTTGAGAGAATCTTCAGGCCGCTGCCTGGGGACATGAGGGGCGGGGCTTCATCTTCAGAAGGGCTTGGGTGCAGACTGCAAGTTTGTCCTGGGTGAATGAATGAATGACTGAGCTTGCTCATTCATTCACTCACCCACTCATTTGTCCATTTCTCAACTCAATCTTGTCTTCACCCAATGCTTGTTGAGCACTGTCTCGAGGGGGCAGGTGCTCGGGTCTGAGCTGGACTCTGGGGATGCTGGGAAGTATGGAGGAGCTGTATGCATGGCTTCCCAGAGCTAATGCTCTGGTGGAGGAGACGGGCAACGAGCCAGTGAACAAATGAAAAAATGAAATAATTGCACGTTGTCAGGAGTGCAAGGGAGAAGAACAAAGAAGGCGCAGAGATGGGGCCCTCCTCCTCTCGGCCCTGTCCTGTCTGCTGGTGAGAAGTGGCCCACGGCTCCCAGCCCTGCCGAGATGCATGGTTGGCATTAGCAGCCCAGCCTGCCCCATATGTCTCCCTGTCGGCCCCGGATTACTTCCCCCATTTTGGCCATCACTTCAGAACTGTAATATATTCCCCAGGGCCCAGAAGGGGCTATTCATTTAAGGTCTTTCTATGGAGCCTTGTCCTCTGAGGACCCTGAGGGGAAGAAAAATGCCAGGCGAGGACGGAAAAGAGAGCAAGAAGGATCTGAGTTCAGAACTCCCAAGCAGCAGGACAGATGCAGAGGGAGCAGGGCCCTGCATGCTCAGAAATGGCTCTATCCTCCGACATAGTGCCACCCACCCTCCCTATCGCCCTCAGCCTGAGCCCCTGCGGAAGTCTGAGGTCCCTGGCCCTATCCCCCACCCCAAGAGAAGCTGTCCCCAGGTGCTGAGAGGTGGTTCCCTAATGAGAATACAATCTGCTAGTGTCCTTTCCGCATCCCTACCGGTTCTCCAAGGAGCCACATGTGCACTGTGAGGGCTCTGGCGGGGACCAGGCTCGGTGTGCTCTATCCCTGTAGCTGGGCCAGAGTGGCTGGCAGGCTGGGCCCACCCTGTGCCAGGTGGCAGCCCCAAGACAGAATGGAGTGTGAGGTGTGGATGGCAGTGCTCTGGGCTTGTAATGACTCTCCAGGCTGGGAGTCATCACCCCTTGGGGATTTCGGGTGGCAGCTGCTTCATGGAAATGTTGGGTAGTCCTAGGTCCCCACCTGGCACTGTGGGCAACCCCTGCACTCTGCAGGCAGCGGGGCCCAGGAGAGAAGTGGTCTCAGGGTGGCTCGGTGGGGTGACGGATAGTCTCAGGCATCACATGATTCTGGGAGGGGGGCCTCTGGCCACGGGCTGGCTTGTACACCTGGAGGTAGCTCTTAGCACTGGTGTGACAGAGGAAGTGTGTGCCCATGGGTGAAGGTGACCTCACTGCATGCTTGGAAAGCAAGGATATCTACCCCACAAGGCCAGTCCCTGCGGGGTCAGGGCCACCTGCTTTTCTGTGAACAGAGGCTGCCTGCCTGGTCTGGTGTGTTGAGCTCAGTGCTTGAGATTCGCATGAATGCTCCCAGGAGGAGGCAGCTGGGCGCCCTGCCCGTGGCTGAGAGAGGTCCCCATCCAGGATTCTCTTAGCACCCCGGTCCAAATTTCAGGAAATTCCTTGATCCCCTCCCAACAGTTCCAGATGCTCCAGAGCCTCTGATCCATTTCACTCATGTGCTGGCATTTCCCTGCCTGGCTCCATCCCCTTCCCTCCTGTCAGATGTATGAAATTGCTGGGTTCCTCAAAAAGAAGCACCAAGTTCCTCCTCAATGGGCAGGTGTGTGAGTGAGTGTGCAGGGAAGTATGGGGGTGGGAGGCATAGGTAGACACTTGTGTGCCTGAGCACAGTGTCAAGGCACCAGCATCAGCATAAATAGGTGCCTTAATAAGGGGGGTGTGTGTGTGTGTATCCTAAGTGTCTTGGGGTGTGGGTCCCATCTATAACTGTGTCTTAAGAATGGATTCATCTGGAATTTGAAGCAACTGTTTTATCATTGATAAGGAGCTGACAAAGAAAGGAAACAAAAGATCTGAATGAATAAACAGTCTTCTGGATAGAGAAGTGTAAGATGTGAGCTCAGCCAAGAATTGGAGCTAATCTTTTTTTTTTTTTTTTCTTAACATTTAAATAAAAGATCTGGAAGAGAATATGTACAGTGAAATCACCAAGTTTGCAGTTAAATCTAAACTGTCCTGGGTGGTAGTAAAATGCTAGGCTGGTGAGGGATAAGCTTTAGGAAACTCTTATCTTGACAGGCAGCGGGCTGGGCAGAGAATGGCCAGCAAGTTTTAGTTTGGGGAAGAAGATGTGGCCGGTGTCTGGGGGATGGTATTTGGACCTCCTTTCCTAAGGAGGGACCCAGAAGGGCACCAGGAGGCTGGGCATGGTTGGGAGGGGAGTTTGAGGTGAGCCATAAATATCCTCTTCTCTCAACGCATGAGTGAGGTGCACCTGCATCCAGCATTCTGGTGTGCCTGAGGTCATGTCTCATTCGGGGAGCACTAGCCGGAGACAGGGGTGGGGGTGGGGAGAACCTGGGTTTTATTACGGACACACCTGACCTGGGTAATTCATTTGCCTTCTTTGACCCTCAGTCTATAAAGTGGAGGTGACAACCCCTGGGAGCCTGCTTCACAGGGGTGTGGGAAAGACTGACTCTCTCCCAGATGACCGTGTGTAGGTAACTGTTAAGTTCAGTACATCTGTGAGTGGTTGTTATCAAGAGGGTTGTGATGAAAAGGGAACTGTCATATAAAATCAGACGAGCCCACCTGGGACAACTTCAGTGCACAGAGAGAGGCTGGGAGGGAATGTGGTAGAAATCTATAAAATCAGAAAGGGCATAGAGAAGGGAACGTGGTTGCTTCACTAACTCCCAGCCTGGCAGAACGAACCGCTCCCCACTCCTGGCCCCCACCAAAACTCAGGAGAGGGAAGTTTAAAACCAATAACAGGAAATCCTGCTGCACTCAGCAGGGAATAAACTTTGAAAATCCATTTTCCCTAGAGGTGATGCAGGCTGGAAATATAAATTGCTTCCAGAAAGGTTTAGATACATTCATAGATGGCAGAATCAGAATGGTTCTTGGGCAAAATTAGAATGTTAGGAGACCTCTGCCCTGTGGGGATGATGTCAGAGAGGAAGTTCCCAGCAGAGCCAGATGCCTGGGCCAGACCTGACAACGCTGTGTGTGTGTGTGTGTGTGTGTGTGTGTGTGTGTATTTAGGATTCTCTTGTTCCTATCTGATGGGGATAGGGGCCATCTCACCAGCCCACCTGAAACTCCCTTTACTTCATCCCCAGTTCATTACCCCCCATTGCTGCTCCCACACCCCTGTTAAATTCCATTCCACAAGTTCCCTAGCCCCAATCCCAGATTTTCATTGTCGGTGCTGACCTGTGTCTCCAGCTTATCTCCTGCCATCTCACCTGTCATCATGGAGCAGCCACCACCACCCCCTGTTCTACATACACAGATGCCTCGCCTGGTAGTGCCCATGAGCCGGTGAGGACTGGAATCTCCTGCCAGGCCCTCCAGTTAATGCTGTTGGCATGCAGCTTCTCTCTCCGGCTGCCTGCCCAGAACCCATCTCTGCCTGGCTGCCTCTCCCAGGGTCCCCAACAGAGGCTGACTGAATAGAGGCTGATGTTAGAGGCCTTCAGGGACCCACAACCCTGGAGAGCTTGGGCACACGAGGATGGTGATGGGGTCACCATCAGGAAACTGGTCTGCTTGGCTCTGTGCCAGGTTATCTGTCTCATGCAGAAGGTCTTGGGGGCCTTGGATTAGCAGGGGAGGCAAGGTTATGTTGTCTGCTTTCCCATCGTGGTTCCTAAGACGCTTTGAACCCTTTCCAAGTCACCGTGGATGGGCCATGTAGCTAGCTGTGATCTCTGTTTTAGCACCATGGATAGCGGTTCTGGTTTGCTGGTGTGATTTCAGCACCACGGACAGCCCCCACTCAGGCTGTGCCTCTCTTCTATCTACCTCTGCCGCCATTTCCAGAGAATTCATTTATCCATTCCCCGAAGTTTATTCGGCACCCACATATTG
Organism: Phacochoerus africanus; assembly: GCF_016906955.1. NCBI lineage: Eukaryota > Metazoa > Chordata > Mammalia > Artiodactyla > Suidae > Phacochoerus > Phacochoerus africanus. Next base: position 81,209,697 of record NC_062547.1, on the reverse strand, counting down.
TGTGCCAGTCGGTATTTTAGATGCTGGCTGCACATTTACCAAAACGAAGCAAATACTTGTCCTGCGGAGCCTCCATTCTCCTGGGTATAGACTCCCACCTCATAGACTTCCAGTAATGTTCCCAGAGCTTTCAGGCAAGGTGGCTTGGCAGGCCATGAAGGGTAAACAGATTATGCTTTCTCGCAAACCTAATTCTGCGGCTTAACTCTGGTGGAAGGGAGCTGGAGAGGGAGAAGTAGGGATTGGTGAGGCCAATTCAGAGGGTATTTTAGGATTCTAGGAACCCAGTATGATCCGCTCATGCACTATGAGTCCCTGGTGACTATGGAAATAAATAGAAGTTCCCCAATTTGTCATTCAGCCCCCTTGGTAAAATCTTCCTGATCCATCTTACTCTCTTTTCATGCTTCCTACACCCCAGCCAAACTGGATTCTCAGTTAAGAATCTTTTAGCTGCAATATGACAGAAAACTCAACTCAGACAGACCTAAACAGTAAGTGGATGCTATTGCCTCTTGTAACTGGGAAGCTCAAAGATAGGGCTGACTTTGGGTGAGGTTTGATCCACTGGCTCAAGCAATGTCACTCTCTCCGTTTCTCTACTCTGCCTCCTCTGGGCAGCCCCCAGCAGCTCCATGCCCTCCCTGTCTTGGTAGCAGAATGATTGCAGCAGCCCAGTCCCTACATCCTTGCTCCACACCATTTAGGCAAGCAAATGTCTCCCAGGACCTCATTACCAGGCTCCCATGCCTCCCCAAACCCATCACCACAGCAAGGGCAGAAAAGAGGATTGGTTTAAGTCAACCAGGGCCTACTTCTGGAGCTGGGAATTGGAGGGTCATTTCCACCCAAACCACATGACTGACAATGGAACAACAGGGGATCCCCAAAGAAGAGGAGCTGCTGGATTTCCCTTCATGGCTCGGTGGTTCACGAACCTGACTAGGATACATGAGGATGTGGGTTCAATCCCTGGCCTCACTCAGTGGGTTAAGGATCTGGCATTGCCATGAGCTGTGTTGTGGGTCACAGACACGGCTCGGATCTGGTGTTGCTGTGGCTATGGTGTAGGCTGGCAGCTGTAGATCTGATTGGAACCCTGGCCTGGGAACCTCCATATGCCACGGGTGTGGCCCTAAAAGGCAAAGCAAAAAAAAAAAAAAAAAAAAAAGAAAGAAAGAAAAGAAAAGAAAGAAAAATAAAAGGAGCTGCTATTGGAGGAATGGGGAAATGGAGGCTGGAAGGGCAATCAACAGGTGTCCAGTCATTGAGCCTGCTGTTTTCTTTTCTGCTTCTGTGAATTCGCACCTACTGAATTCACCTACTGATACCCTGTGCCACCTTCAAGGCCCTTCTCAAGTGTTCCTGCCTTCCCGACACCACTCCTGTCACTCCCTCTGGGGATTCTCGTCTGCCTCTTCTGATCCCTCCCAGCGCTGTGCTTACTTCTCCCTCCTAGCTGCTCACCATTGCCTGATCTGCAGGCAGTGAGGGGAGTGGACGTTCCTCCCAGGGCACATGTACTAGAGCCGGGTGATGGATGTCCGCTGTCACACTGGCTCAGTGGGGTGAGATAACAGCATCACTGAGCCACAGGCAGGCCAGGAGGACTGTCCAGCTGGGCAACCTGGGCTGTCCCTGGTGCCTGGGTCCACACAGCCTGGGCTGTCTCCTGCCATCACCCCCAGTGAAAGCTTGGACTTGCCTGGTCTGTGGGTAGAGTCTCAGCCCCTGAAGCTACCCTGGCAAGGCCAGTCCAAATGTGATAGGAATGCAGAGAATGTGCATGAAGAAGCTGGCCTAGCTCGAGAGAAGAGACACCCAGGGGATGGTCAGTGGGGTCCCAGAAGAGCAGATGCTAGGATGCAGGCAGCACCCTGGGTTCCTTTTCCCATTGCAGCTTCACTGCCTCCTCCTTCTCCTCAAAGTGTTGACCTTGCTCAGGTGTCTCTGGTGTTGGCCGGGCTGAGGAAGTCGATGGGAGAAGAGGAACTCGTAAGGAACATGCTGGTTTTAGACAGAGGAGACTGGAGCTGAGTGTCAAGGGAGGAGGGAAGGGGAGTTCCTGTTGTGGCCCAGAAGTAACAAACCCGACTAGTATCCATGAGGATGCAGGTTCGATCCCTGGTCTAGCTCAATGGGTTAAGGATCCTGCGTTGCTGTGGCTGTGGTGTAGGCCGGCAGCTGCAGCTCCAATTCAACCCCTAGCCTGGGAACTTCCATATGCCCTAAAAAGACAAAAGAAGGAGGGGGGAGAAACTCAGAGACACTGGGGGCGGGGGTCATACATGTGAAGGGACATGGTGACAGGGGCTGGAGTGTGAGTCTGGGGAGGGGCCAGAGCCATTGTTCATTCCCACAACCAAGCCGTACAGCTTCTGTCAGTGAGGTCACACTTACATCAGCACCTTTCCCTTCTGTGCTCTTGTTTTAATAACAAGCTGGGCTTGGCAAGGGGTGGCCACATCTCCTGATCTCTTTCTCTCTTTGACGGGGATTCTGTCCAGGGGCTGCTGGTCTGGAGCACAGCTCAGGGTGGCCGAGGGCTCATGTGAGGGATGAATGGGGATTCGCCGTTCATTGTAAGCCCTGTGGGCACTTCCTAGAGGCAGCTAGTGGGCAGGACAAGGGGGAGGCTCCTCCCCAGCCTGGCCTCCCTGATGATCGTCTTCTAAATCACTGACTGACCAAGGGGGTCTATTACATCCAGGCCAACTTCAGAGAACTCTCATTCTTCCGTGGGACAAACACAGCCAGACGACTGGAAGACCTGCCCACGTGACCCCACACCGACAGTCTTGCCAAGGCAGGTAGGGGTGGGGCTGGGGAGAGCTTCCTGTTTCCCCCCTTTGGCCCTCTTCTTGGGCACCCCCACTGTATTTGGGGCCAAGGAAGCGGGAGCTGCTGCCCTGTGACTCCCTCACTCTGGGTATCTGGGCTATGGTTTCCTCATGGGAGAACCCTATCCACCAGACAGCGGGCAGGAGTCTGAGTCCATTCAGGCAGCTATAACAAAAATAACACAGACCGGGTGGCTTGTAAACAGAAGCATATTTCTCACAGGTGGGAAGTCCAAGATCAAGACACTGGTGGATTTATTGTCTGGTGAGAGTCTGCTTCCTGGTACATAGACACCCTCTTCTTTCTGTGTCCTTGCATGGCAGAGGGGTGAGGGAACTCTGTAGGGTCTTTTTTATGAAGGGATTGATACCATTCGTGAGGACCCCACACTAATAATCTAGTCACCCCCAAAGGCCCACCTACTAATACCCTAACCCCCCAAGATGAAACCTTGAAGGGGGTTAGGGTTTCAACATATCAGTTTGGGGGGGGGGGACCCAAACTTTCAGTCAGTTGGTGGGGGGTGAACAACTGGGTGTCAAATGGCTGCAGCGACTTGGTCGTGTCCTGAAAGTTATGGCAGGTGATGGGAGTGTCAGGAACCCTTCTTGTCTCTTCTGCTAAACCTGCCAGCTCTTGGGGTTAGGGCAGCACGGCAATGATCACAGAGCTGAAGCTGAAGGGGGCAGCAATGCCCACTCCAAATTATTTCCTTCAAACCACAGAGCTCTCCGTGGTGCAGGCAGTGGTGTGTACCTCTTGCAGACAGGGATGCACCGGGCGTCAGAGGGACTCATGTGGGCACACGCCCCAAAGAGGTGGAGCTGGGACTCAAACCCAGGCCTTCAGCTCCCAGATCAGAGCTCCGCCTACCACCTCAGGCCTTGCCCAGGGCTGAGCCCAGAAGAGCTGTGAGCAGTAGTATAGTGGGGGGCTTGAGTGAAATCCAGCCACGTGGGCCATGTCAAAGCAGTGTGACCTTGGGCAAGTTCCTTCACCTCTCTCAGCCTCGGTTTGTCACCTATAAAATGGGGGATGGGAGTTCCCATTGTGGCTCAGTAATAATGAACCTCACTAGTATCCATGAGGACACGGGTTTGATCCCTGGCCTCACTCAGTGGGTTAAGTATCCAGCATTGCTGTGAGCTGTGGTGTGGGTTGCAGATGTGGTTCAGATATGGCATTGCTATGGCTGTGGTGTAGGCCAGCAGCTGCAGCTCAGATTCGACACCTAACCTGGGAACTTCCGTATGCCACAGGTGCAACCCTGAAAAGACAAATTAATTAATTGAATGGGGATAATGATAGTACTTAACTCATGAAGTTGGTGAGAGAGTTGAAATGTTATATCTATATAGATATAATATTTATATATAAAATAGGAGTATATTTATAATGGAAGTATATTATATGTAATATAGGAGTCCTTGGTGGCAGTTAAAGATTCCATGTTGTCACTCCTATGGCTCGAGTTCGATTCCTGGCCTAGGAACTTCTGCGTGTCATGAGTGTGACCAAAATAAATAGATACATAGATAGATAGATAGGTGAATAGATAGATGAATACATGAGACAAAGACAGAGTTTCTTGCCGAGTTAAACACAGGCTTACCCTTTGCCTTTGAAATCCCACTTCCGTGAGAAATGAGGACGGGTCCACCAGAGGCAGCTTTGTCATTACCAAAATCTAGAAGCTGATGAATAAACCAGCCGCAGACCATTCATACAAGGAATATCGCCAGCAATCAAAAGGAACCCACCATCAGTTCAGAAAGCAACATGGATAAACCTCAAAGGCACTGTGCTAAGTGAAAGAAGCCCGACACAAAAGACCACACACTGTATAATTCCATTTCTATGAGGGGCTAGAAAAGGCAAAACTCTCGCAACAAAAAGCAGATCAGTGGTTGCTGGGGCTGGCAGAGGGATTGATAACAAAGGGGCTCAGGGAACATTTCTAGGAGACGAAACTGTTCTCTGCCTTGATTGTGGTGTTGGATACATTTGTCAGACCTCACCAGACTGTAGCTTTAAAGGGGGTGAATTTTACTTTATACGTCAGAATGAAAAGACAACACATTTATAAAAAGCAGAGCCAGGGGCGTAGTAAACACGAGATAATTGTGGGCTGCTATTATTATTACTGTTACAATTATGATCACCCAGGGAAGAGTGTCTGGACTGGTCGTCCACACCCTGGATCCACCCTGGCGGTGCCCAGCACTCACCTTCCTGCTCAGGCTGGCTCCCTTGGGTCCTGAGGGCCGGGCGGGAGCGCAGGGAGGGCGCTCAGCTGTTTTCTGAGTCTGGCTTCCCTCCTGCTGATCCTGCGAGGCGCTCAGCGACACGTTAGCAAGAAAGATGCCACGAGAAATAAAGTTTGTTATGAATTATTCTACTTGGGGCTAATTATAGGCACAGAGGAGAGGATTATTTACAGAGGCAGGAGGCAGCAGGGAGGGAGAGGGGCCCAGAGGCGTGGAAACTAGGTGGAGAGCTGGAGAGAGTCAAGCGAGTGGGGCTGGCTTTGGGGGGAGTCAAAGCACTTTTTAAAATAAAAGCTGTGACTAAACACAGGTCCAGGCTGATGAAAGTGTCACAGCAGACAGATCAGAGGCCCCAGGCCTTATTATGTCCTTGAGATGGACTGGGATCCGCAGGCCACCAGGCTTCTCTGGGTGCGGTATGTGTGAGGTGGGAGAAGTATCCAGACTGAGCTAGAAGGGATTCTGGGGATGAGCTGAGTCGATCCAGGGCGCTCCCTAGTTCTAGCAGCGGGGGGGGGAGGTAGCGCCCCCAAGAGACATGGGTGAACTGCCCTGAGGAACGTAGCCTGTTGTGGCTGGTGTGGTCCAGCTTGAGAGTCTTCTCTGGGGGTAGATCCTGGTGTTGGTGTGGGACTTCCCAGTCTCTGCAGGTAGATTTAAACCTATAAGACACACCTGGGAGCCCCTGGACTGGCAGTTTGCTGCTTCTGAGAGCCAGCCTGGCCTCTCACTGGTCCAGCTGGAAGGCGGAGGCCCAAGCAAGACTGAGGTTCAGCAACACAGCCCTTGACTGGCCCTGCTTTCAGTGACTCATGGCATCGAGAGCTGGGTCCAGCCTCGGACCCCCGCCCCGTGCCCCCAACTTGTGTCTGCAGCAGGGCAGGCCTATGGCTCTCTCATCTTGTCGGAGGAGCCCCACCTTTCCAGAGGGCACCAATCTTTTCCGTCCCTACCTCCCGAATGTGAGCAGTGGGCCAAGGCTTTACCAGTTGTTTACGCCTGGCTGCTGCACCGTCTACCCACTCAACCAGGCAGGAAATGACAGAGTCATCTTCTGCTCCCTGCCTGCCTCCCTCCCGGCCAGGATGGTGACTGCCCTTACACTGCCCCCCTGAGGTGCATTTCATATCTGTTCCTCCTCTCCTGTGGTCAGGCAGCTCCCTGTACGGTGGCGATGGCCTTCAAGCCCCTCCCCCTCCCCCAACAGAGCCATCTCTCAACAGCCCTCTGATCCCATCCACCCTGCTCCAGAACCTTCCCTGCTTGCTCATGCCCTTGTCCCGGCACAGATTCTAACCCTTTCTAATCCAATCCTTACTGCCCCCAGAGATGTCCTGCCTCAGTCTCCTTGCTCCTACTGTTCCCCCCGCCTAGAATGTCTTTCCCTGCAGCTCCCTCCAGGCCCCTGCCTTTTCCCCAAAGCAGAACATATCCCCTCCCACCCACCGCCCACCCCGACCCGGCGGCGGGGCGCGCGCACGGCCTTCTGTGCCTGCCCTGGCCTGATGGTGTGCAGCCCAGAGCAAGCGCTCCAGAAACATCATCATTCTCTCACTCAGAAATAGGTAGTGACAGGGCCTCTGGTTCCAGGCAAATGGGCAGCAAAGAAACAAGTCAAACAGAGAACCCATCAGAGGGGGTGGGCACCCAAGAATGACAGGGGTGCTGTCTTGGATGGGGCACTCGGGTAAAGCCTCTCCGAGGAGGTGCCTGGAGCTGAGATCTGGACAATGATGAGTGAGCTCATCAGGGGGAGAGGGACCAGTGGGTACAATGGCTCTGAGGCAGGACTGAGCATGGAGTGGCAGAGGAACAGATGAAAGGCCCGTGTTAGGAGGTGAGTTGAGAGGACAGTGGCCTGTGACATCTGAAGGGACAGGAGAGAAAGAGATGGAAGAGGCAGAGCCAGCAGGTTCCCAGCCAGGGCAGTGACAGTTCTTTTGGCTCAGGGAGGTGACCGTTTGCAGGGGGCCACATGGGATGGCTGAGAGATGGTGGAGGTGGGCTTGGAGGTCCCGCAAGTGGGGATTTAGGAGTCTTCAGCTCCAAAGACACCCCCTCATGGAAGCCTGCCATTCTCCGTTCTCCCAGAGCAAGCAGAAGGCAGATCAGAGGAACGGGAGGGAGGGAGGAGCCTCCTGCCAGACAGAGGGTTCCTCAGCAGGTAGGAGAAGTGGAGGTCAAGCTGGACTGTAGGGGCTGAGTCAGGAACAGGGTGGAGGGAAGAACTGGGGCCCAGAGGGTAAAAGAGAGAAGGGGCCGAGGCTGGAAAGGAGGGAAAGAGTTCACCAAATCAAATTCTTGTCCTTGGTGGAGAAGAGCAGAGCATCCTTGGGTCATCAAGGCATTTTATACAGCTTGGTGACACCACCTCCGGGAAGCCCTCTTGGACGCCTCAGATCAGACATCCCCAGTTATGTGCTCTTGTGCCACCAGTGCTTCTCTGATGGAGCTCTGACTACGGTTGTAGCCTTAGACTTAGTGCCCTGATATCTAGCCATTTTCTGTCTTCTCAGGAGTGAATAAGCTCCTAAGAGAGGAGCCTTCGTTTTGTGCCTTGTGGAAAATCCAGGTCGTTACCCAGGACCTGGTGGGAGAGGCTGAGGACACCAGGGAGAAGGCCAAGTCGTGGCAGGGAGGCCCGGAGGGAGTCGAGGCTGCTGGGTGGTGAATTGGCCCAGAAGGAGGTCGTGCTGACCTTGAAGTGAGCAGACCTCTGGGCTGTCTGCTCCAAGCAAGTGGCTGGAGCGTGTTTCAGCACAGGGCGGCCGTGCCCCGCAGCAGGGTGGACACAGATGCTACGCAAATGCTCTGCCCGTGGAGCTGCCACAGGGGCACCCCCAGCCCCGTGCAGACTCGCATCCCCTCGGCCTCCCACTCCATCACACTCCCATTTGTGGCGCTCTAATGGCAGCACGCACGTTCTGGTCTGGGCGCAGGTAACGATCTGCCTCTTTGGCATCCTCTGAAGTCAGGCCCCAGCTGAAGTCATTCTCCACACCCAACAGCCAGGACCAGGCTCTGGCGGGGTCTCTGCCTGGATGAAACCACCCCGTTCCCACCCAGCGCCCCTCTCTGGGATGGGGGTTTGAGAAGAGGCAGGGCCGGCCTTGGGGACCGATCAGCTATCCCTGAAGGTCCCAGCAGGAAAGCACATGTCTGTGGCCTGGCATAACAACCCATGAGCGCCCCCTCCTGGCCAGGAACAAACCACTGAGGGTCCCAGAGAGAGCACCGTGCGGGGCCGAAGTAGGGGGTTCCCTCGGCAGCCTCTTGCTCCCCTCAATTCATTAAGACCTGTAAATTTTCTCATTAATATACTTAAAGTTCGTTATAAGGGGAACAAGCGCAGGGATAATTGATAATAAACTCTCAGTTAATGCCCTCGGTTTACTGTATGTAATTTATATCCACTGATAGCGTCTCTCACTCCCAATTACCCATTTAGCTGTGGTGATAACAGCAGTTCAATCAGACCAATACCAACTTTTATATATTCCAGGCTGATAGCAATAAATACCCACACAGGCAAACTCACTGGGCCTACTGTATTTTTTTTTAAGATTTAAATATTCATGCAATTATTAGTGATTTATTAAGAGCTAATGACCCCTTCAAGAGGCTCTAAATCTTCACCCAAAGAAGCCCTGGCCCTCACCTCCCCCTTCACCCCCATCTCTCCTTACCACACCCCCCCATCAGAGTAATGAGCTGCTCTTTCACAGCCCAGATGACGTCACAGCATCATCCACGTTTCCATGGTGACGGCAGGCAGGTGAGGCAGAGGCCAAGGACGGAGGTCAGGCCCAGGGAAAGCTCGGTTTCTTGAGGCTGGAGTCTCCTGTGCCTTCCGCCAACAGACCTCAGGGACCCAGGGATAAGGAGGGCACCCCCTGGCCTCTCCACATCCCCACTGGCCAGTGGCCTCTGCACTGCTGCCTCTTCCAGGCTGGTCTCCAGGAGCACCCCCTCCCACCTCATTCTGGCATTAGCATCACTCCACCCCATCCCTCCCCTTTTCTGTATCCCTCCTACGTTCTGCCCATCCCATTAGGGGCCCTTGGGAAGGAGCACACCAGCTTCTCTCTCCCCTGCTGCTCTCTCCCTCCTTTCTTTCATCAAGGATGAGAGAGTGTGCAGGGGTCTGGGATTCTGGGACTCAAGGCCCAGAGAGGGGAGTGGCTCACCTCAGGCTGCACAGCAAGGCCCAGGCCACCTCTCCTTCCTTCGTATTCCCTCACACCCCTGCTTCCTCCAGCCCCCTCTCCTCCACCCGCAGGACCTCCAAGCCCATTAAAGGGGCAGGAAAGATAATGAACAAACCAGGAAAACATGAAATCAATATCAGGAGAAAAAAGTACGGCTGCCATTAAGTGAAATAAACAAGCCGGTAATTATTTGGACAGCGGGTAATTAAAATGGGGTGAGGGCTCATTACTGTCTTGTCGGGGTATGATGGGTGCAGTCAGACACCCTCTTCCAGCTGTAAGGTTCCAGCCAGGCCTGAGCTCCAGCCTGCCCAGATTTGGGGGGGGGGGTCGTGGCAGAAGGTCTCCCCTGTGGGGTGCCCACCCCCAACCTGCCTGTGTTCCTGTCGCCAGCAGCCTTTTCCTGGCTCCGGCAAAGGCAGGCAAGGCAGGCAGCTCCCAGACCCTGTCGGCCCCCCAGCATCTTCTCCAGCAGGGAGCGCTCACTGCCAGTTCTCGATCCTCAGCTTCTAGGAAGGGGGCCGATGCCCTCAGGCCTCAGCGGAGGGCGGATGCTGTTGCTCACAGTTATTCCCAGCCACTCCAGGGATGGACAGATGACCCCTCTAGCCTCTACCAGGCCCCAGGGGACCTCCTTCAGGAAGCCGTGATGAAGAGGGGTCCCAAGGAGAAGACAGGGTGATGGGGATGCTGGGAAGGGTCAGGGAGAGATGGAAATTAAGAGAGCAGAGCAATGATCAGGGGGCTTTCCCTCACCGTGCTGTGACCCCAATTCTTAGGTCTGTACAGTCAGAGGAGACCTTGGATGTTGTCCAGTCTGGCTTTGGCCCACCAGCTTGTTTGGCCCACACGATGTTTAAATGTTTAAATTAGTTGTCAACATTTTAAAACAGGGAATTTCACATAAAAATGATTTCTAGCTCCTCTTGAAAGAAAAAATTCCAGCATCTCCTGGCCGGCCTGCCACGTGGCAGCGGTCAGCTGGGCTGAGCTGGCACCTTGGACGGGCATCTTCACTTTCATGTTTCCTGGCCTCCCGACCCCAGCCCCTGAAGGCACCTGCGTTTGCTATCCCTGACCCAGTCCCACCCCTCTGGAGCCCAGAGAGAGCAATGAATTGCCCAAGGCCACATAGCCAGGAGAGGCAGAGTAGGGACTGGGGACCCAGTCTTTGGATGCCCAACTGAGGGCTCCATTCCTGCCCTCAGCAAGTCCGTGCCCTGTGGGTCCAGCCCCAGATCTTGCAAGTGAGGGGAGAGGCTTCAATTCGACCAGTCATTGATCCCCCCACCCCACTTGCCAGTCCCTGAGCTGGACACTGCTGAGAAATGGCCTGGCCTGCTGCACACACTTGAGGATGCAGTCTGATGGAGGAGGCGGCCACCACACATGGCCTATGTTAGCGGGTGATGCTCTTAGCCGGGGAGGTGGAGGAGAGGGCTGTGTACCCCCCTTGCAGAGAGGAGCTTGGAGGGCTTCCAGAGGAGATGACACCTTGAATTATGAATTAACAGGGCTGGGGGGCATTGGGAGTGGGTGGTGGGGGCTCTGCAGGTACAGGGAAGAGTTGGGGTGAGGGGCAGGGTCTGGGCGTGCCAGGAGAGGGGAGTAGTGGGTGAGCTAAGCTGACTGCAGGGCATGGGTTGGTGCCAAGGGATGTGGCCGCCGCATCAGGTGTGCAGGGGGATGTGGGTGTCTATGGGAACCTTTACCCTGCGGTCAGTGAGAACCCTTGCAGGGGTTTGAAGGGTGGGATTGGGTTTTCTTTCTAAAAATAGCACCCTGGTGGCATTGGTACCAAAGCTGGGAAGATCGGTTTTGGAGGCTTGGGCGGGGGCAGCCCGCAAAGAGAGTTGGCTCTCGGCGAAGCAAGGGAGAAGGGGGTGGGTGGGAGAGGGACTGGAGGGGCTGGAATCGTGGACTGTGAGGGAGCAAGAAGGCCTGGCAGCTGAGACTTCCACTGAGGCTCCTGGGGGCGTGGCCCTGCTGATGAAGAGCAAACTGTGGGAGCAGGAGGTTTGGGGGAGCCACCCAGCCCAAATCTCTTGGGATGCACCAGAGTGAGGTCCTGGTGGCTATCCAGAGGCAGGGAAAGTGTCAGAAGGCAGCCCATCTGTGAGGGGGACTGGGGGCTCCTGTCAGTTGAAGAGCCACGGGCAGGGGGCCATGGGGGTGGGGAGCTCGGGAAACAGGGGCCCCAGGAGAGGACAGAGCACAACCAGGCCACCACATGGACGAGGGGCAGAGGAGGAGCTGGGGGATGCGCCCAGCCACCGCCACTGCTGGTGGAAGCTGGATCTGTGACTGCATTTTCGTGTATATCCCTGTATGAGGCAGGGTCCAAGTGGGCTCAGCTGTTGAAATGGGGTCGCAGGATGGCTGGTGACCTGTGTCTGCAGGGTCACCATCCTAGTGGGGGCATCAGCCGCCCTGGCCAGATTTAGCCCAGAGGACAGTGAGCAGTGCTGGTGTGCACATGTGTGTGCCCAGGGGGCTTGGTGTGTGTGCCCACGCAGGCCAGAGCACCAGCAGGGTGAGCGTGATTCTGGGACGCTCTGTGCCCCCGACTTCCCTGGGGGGCTGTGGCCATGAACGCTCCATAGGGAAGGGACTCAAGTCCAATTTGGGCACTGCTCTGTGGCTCGTGCCAAGCACAGCACCATCCCAGCACATTGTGTCTAGCACATTTGCTGAACCAGTGGGACCTGGTTAAGAGTATGGGGCACGGCAAGGGGCGGGAGGGTCTGGGAGGGTTCGGACTGGAAGCTTAGGATTAACAGATGCAAACTATTATATACAGCATGGATAAATGACAGGGCCTACTGTATAGCACCAGGAACTGTATTCAATATCCTGTAATACCACAATGGGAGAAAATGAAAAAAAGCATATAGGAGTTCCCCAGTGGTTCAGTGGGTTAAGATCCAGTTACTGCTGTGGGTCTGGTTACTGCTGTGGCATGAGATCCTTGGCCCCAGAACTTCTGTATGCTGCAGGTATGGCCAAAATATATATATACATGTATATATAAATGTGTGTGTGTGTATATATATATATACACATACACATAAATGCATAATATATGTAATTATGTACAGTAATACACATACGTATGACTGAGTCACTTTTCTATACAACAGAAATTAACACAATGTTGTCAATTAACTAAATTTCAATTAAATAAATAATTAGGGAGTTCCCATTGTGGCACAGCAGAAACGAATCCGACTAGGAACCATGAGGTTGCAGGTTCAATCCCTGGTTTTGCTCAGTGGGTTGGGGATCAGCGTTGCCGTGAGCTGTGGTGTAGGTCACAGACGTGGCTCGGATCTGGCGTTGCTATGGCTCTGGTGTAGGCCGGCAGCAACAGCTCCGATTGGACCCCTGGCCTGGGAACCTCCATATGCCATGGGTGAGGCCCCCAAAAGACAAAAAAGCAAAAAGACAAAAATAAATAAAAAAGTTTTTTAAAGAATGCTTTCCTCTACAGGGTAAGATTTCTTTCCCATAAAAATTTTTTTAAAAAGGGAGTCCGAAGTTCCTAATATGGCTTAGGGGTAACTAACCTGACTAGTATCCATGAGGACAGGTTTGATCCCTGGCTTTGCTCAGTGGGTTAAGGATCCTGCATTGCCATGAGCTGTGGCGTAGGTCTCAGATGCAGCTCAGATCCCATGTTGCTATGGCTGGGGTGTAGGCCAGTTGCTATGGCTCTAATTCGACCCCTGGCCTGGAAACGTCCATATGCCTCAGGTGTGGCTCTAAAATGCAGGAAAAAAAAAAAAAAGAGTAGCCAGCCTGCCTGGAATTTGAAGATATAAAATAGGTTTTTTGGCTCCTAGAGTTGTCATGAGGGTTAAATAAGAAAACCCACTTAAATTTTGCCACGAGGGTTAGTCATGGTATAACTGTATGACTGTGCACATGTGTGCAGGTGTGCGTGTGTGCGTGAGCCTGTGTGGCTCATCCTGGCTGTGGGTGTGGGCAGTGTCTCCCACTGGTCAAGGGCAGATCACTGGGTGGCATCCCTCTCATTTCTGGGCTCTATCTGGGGGCCATGACCAGTGTGGGCTGAGCCGAGCCTGGCTGGGGAGCAGAGCGGCTGCTCCTGGACTACCCCTGGCCCCTGCTTGGGCCAGGATCACATTAAACCAGTGAGATATGAAATGCCACCATATCCAGGACAGGGTCTTTAATTAAATTAATTGCCAGCAACATTGTAAAAATGCTGATGGGGTCATAAACGGCGCCTCAGCAATGCCGTTCATCATCCCTTTGGACTTGTGGGGGCCACACCTGGGCTGGGGGCAGGGTGGACATGTCAGGCTGAGGCACCAGGGAGCCCTGCAGCCACCGATGCCTCTGGCGGGCCGGTGGGCCATGGGAGAGAGAAATGGCAGCACGGAGAGCAGCTTGTCTCGAGGGCGCACACGGGGAACAGTTGGACCCTTCTTCCTTAGCCTGGTGATTGACACAGATGGAATGGGGCAGGGTGCCTGGGGAGCCGACAGGGGCAGTGGGCAGAGGGGAGTGGGGCCCAGCCTCCTGGCCAGTTGGAATTACCCTGGATCCATAGGCAACCTAAGAATCCGGCCCAGTTTGGCCGTTGATTGCTAAGTGACCTTGAACAAGTTTTTCCCCTCTCTGAGCCCCAGTTTTCTCCTTAGAAAGACGGGCAGACCCCCTCCCTGCCTGCCTGTCTCCCTGCGTTCCCAGTGCCCTTCTGGCCACCCTCCCACGGCCTCCCACTCTGCAGGGAACTGTGCCAGGGATCCTTTTATGTCTCTTTCAGCTGGAGTTGCCACAGGCCCTGGCAGGGCTCAGGGCCTGCGTGATGATCTCCCGCCGAACGATGGTGGGGGGGGGCTGGGCCAGTGCCCACCTGCCCGCCTCTGCCAGGTGAAAGGTGGAGGAGGCCTGCCATGCGTGCACGCGTGCACAAACACACACACACACACACACACAGCACCACCACCACCACCACCACCACCACCACCAGAAACACGCCCACAGCAGCACGCACGGCACCAGCAGAAGATTCCAAAGTAGGAGAAAGCCTTCCTTCCCTGGTTCTCTCTGGGCTGCGCGACCACATAATTACCCTGGATTCCATTCTATTTAATTGCAGCTTATTAAATTCTAACCAGCCAATTATCAGCCACAATTACAGCTTAATTCGGGGACACAATAGCTATTTTATCGTTTGTTAATCAAATGCTTATTTAGGCCTCAGCTTTATTAACTATTTCTCTGGCCCCAGGCAAGGCCCAGCAGTAGCAAGGGACCCCAGGAGGGGTTCCCTAGAGGCCTCTTCCCCCATCAAGTACTCTGTCCCTGGACATACTGGTGGTTTCTAAGTCCCCTTCACTGGTGGGTTTGGGGGCTCTTAGCAATGGCAGGAGTGTTGTGCCCAGTGTGGGCTCCAAGTGCCGAATTGGAAGACCTGAGTGTATTCATTCTTGCATTCAGTACTTGTTTATCAAACACCTACTGTGTGCCAGGCCTGGGACTATAGCTGTGGATCAGACAAGTGTGGTCCCCACTGTCATGACACATTTTGAGGGAAGGGGCTATCACCCTACCTAGACATAAACAATAGCCAGCAAACAAGTACACAAATGAGATGACTTCAGGTGATGGTGAATGTAGAAAGTAGACTGGGGAGTTCCCTGGTGGCCTAGCAGCTAAGGATTCAGCATTGTCACTGCTGCGGCTTGGGTTCAGTCCCTGGCCTGGGACCTCCTGCATGCCTCGGGCACAGCAAAAAAAAAAAAAGAGAGAGAGAGGGAGAGAGAGGAAAGAAAACAGATTGGGAAGAGGGCAGTGGTTAGGAAGGGCTACCTTAGACCCAGCAGTTAGGGAGGGCCTCTTGGAGGAGGAAAAGTTGGAGCTGAGACCTGAGGGATTAGAGGGAGCCAGCTGTGGAAGAGCAGAGGGCAGCATGTGGCAGACAGAGGAAAGAGCAAGTGCAAAGGCCCTGGGACAGGATGAACTGGGGCGGGGGTCTGAGAAGCAGAGAAGGGTCAGCATGTAAGCGGAGTGAGCAGAACGTAGTGTGGTGGGTGGGGGCAGACTCTGGTTCAGGAGCCATCCAGAAGCCCTGGCCTGGGGCTGGCCTGGATCAGGAGGTATGAGAGCCTCCCTGCCCTCTGTGGCTCTGTGACCCTAGGCAAGTCCTGGGCTTCATGTTCCTTGTCTGTGAAATGAGGGGCGGGCAGAAGTCACCAGAGTGCAGCTGCCAGAGGACAAGCCTGGTCTGTGGCAGCTGGTGGGTAGGGTGAGCCAGCCATTCACCCCACACCATGTGATGCTGAGCCAGTGAGGCGGCACCATCCCCAGCCCCCACTATTTTGTTCTTTGCAGTTCAGCCTGTCTGCATGTCCTTCTCTTGGCGCCTGTATCTGTCCTTGTGACCAGGCCTCTGGAACCCCTCAGGAAAAGAAGAGGGTGACTTTCCTCCGATCTTGGGGAGGTGGCTACTGCCTCTGTGACACTTTCACACATGCATTACCATGGAAACCAGAGTGCCGCATACATGTGTGTATGTATGTGAGCAGGGGCCAGGGTGCAGCCCTCCCTCCCTTCTGAGGGACGATGTGAGGAGCTGTCACCCCACCAGCCACTTCCACCTCCTACGTGCTCCCCAACGGGAGGTACTGCAGATGTTCCTTCCCTCATTTGCTGACCTTGTGCTGGACCCAGACTGGTCCCTGCTCTCTGGGAAGTCCTGTGCCATTTGGGGCAACAGCAAGGGAGACAGGTGATGGGAGGGTTGGACCACAGGGCCAGGAAGGGAAAGAAGAAGCTTCCGGAGATCCCAGGCTTCAAACACTGCCAGGAGTTAACAACCCTTTCTCCCCTGGTTGTCATCTTTCTCCAAGTCCCTGCTTCAGGCCCTCCGATGGCCCTCCCTTTCACATGGCCTCCCTGTGGCCTGCAAGGCCTGCAGGACTGGTCCAGCAGAAAGAGAGGCTCTCAGAGTTCCCATTGTGGCTCAGTGGGTTGTACACCCAACTAGTATCCATGAGGATGTGGATTCAATCCCTGGCCTTGCTCAGTGGGTTAAGGATATGGTGTTGCCATGAGCTGTGGTGTAGGTTGCAGATGTGGCATGGATCCTGAGTTACTGTGGCTGTGGTGTAGGCCGGCAGCTGTGGCTCTGATTTGATCCCTAGCCTGAGAACTTCCCTATGCCACATGTGCGGCCCTAAAAAGACCAAAAAAAAAAAAAAAAAAGAGAGAGAGAGAGAGAGAGAGAGAAAGAGAGGTTCTCTCTTCCCAGCATCCCAGTGCAAATCCCGAAGTCACATCTGTTGAGATGGGGTGACCCACCTCTCTGGGAACCACCTCTGGGACCAGAGATGGGGTCAGTTCCACCTGGACCGAAAGACCATGTGGACTGAGTTGGCTGAGGCATTCTCTGTAGAAAACCAGGTGCTGTTAGCCTAACAAGGCAAGGAGGAGGGCCTGGAACAGAATGTGCACAAGCCTTTGCAGAACTGCACATAGTCAAGATGCCAGCCTATAGCGTACGAATAAAGGGAAGCCCTAGAGGCGAGGCCAGGTAGCAGCTCAGGCCCTGGGCCAGCAGAGCCTCCAATGCCAGGTGAAGGGCGTGATGCACCATCCTGTGGCCGCTCCTCTCCCCTCCCAGGGCTGTCTGGACACCAGG
Organism: Phacochoerus africanus; assembly: GCF_016906955.1. Taxonomy (NCBI): domain Eukaryota; kingdom Metazoa; phylum Chordata; class Mammalia; order Artiodactyla; family Suidae; genus Phacochoerus; species Phacochoerus africanus. Next base: position 81,192,709 of record NC_062547.1, on the reverse strand, counting down.
CCCCAAGTGGACCTACCAAAGGCACATCTCCAGGCTGCACAGACAAGGAGCATAGGTGGCCAGGGGTGAGGAGGTACGATGCAGGGCAAGCAGCCAGGAAGAGAAAGATGGAAACTGCCAGGTCCCCAGCCTCCGCCTCCACCTGCTCCCCACTTCAAACCCAGACCATTTCTCAGGGCAGGAGCAAAAGCAGGGGCTTGCCACTGCCTTACCACGTCCCCGACATCAGGGCTGTTGGGAGGGTGAAAAGAGCAAGTTGTGGACACAGGCTGGGAAGGGCTGCTCTTGAGAGGCAGTGATCACATCAACCGGCTGAGTGAGGCCAAATGACACCCTGCCCCCAGCCCTCCTACCCTGCTCCCAGGGACTGATCCTCACTCAGTAAATACGAGTTCATTAATAGCTTGATTAATCACACCTCACATTTCTGTGGTGCTTTTAAAAATAAAACATTTGAAAGCACTTTCACACCCACCCTGGGCCTCAGAGTTACAGGAGCAGGTCTTATCAACCCAGACTGCAGGTGAGAAAAGGCATGGGGGGCTGCTCAACCTCAGAGTAGCAGCATGTTGGGGTGTAGGGGGGGTGAGGCAGCCTGGAGCACAGAGCCCTCTCCCTGCCCACAACTCTGCCTCTGGGCTGCACTGAGCTCTCTCCATGTCTCTGGGTGGAAGGGTAAAGGGAGCAATCCTTAGGTAAATCATTGGAAGTTCAAGGGAAAAGGGGTGGTCATTCAGTCACTCAACAAACCCTCCATTAGTATCCAGGCCAAACATGGGTTCCTATCCTGAGCAAGTTCATGGTCTAGTGTGGGAGGCAGCATGCAAATAAACCCAGCCCAGTTCTAAATGTGGCACGTACTCTGGAGGGAAGCTCTGGGGACAGGGTGGGTATGTGGACAGAGTGACAGAACATGGATCCAGGAAGGCCTCCCAAAGGGGGGTGGCATGTTGGCTGAGACTTAAAGTCTGGGTGGGAGTTCCTAGATGGATCTTGTGAGGCGGGGCCACCATGGTCCACTCCACTGGATGCCTCCCTATCCGAGTCTCCCATCCTGCCACTCCTGCCTCCCTCCCTTCATTCCTCACACACGGAGCTCTCAGCGTTCCCCCAGAGGCTTCCCACTGCTCTCCCCGTAAAACCTCAAGGTCAGGCCCCTGCCTGCTCTCTGACTCACCTCCTCCTGGTCTCCCTCCACACTTCCTCCTCTCTGGCCACAGTGGCCTCCTCGCTGTCCTCACACAAGCCCAGCTGCTCCCCGCCTGACAGCCTGTGCTGTCCCCTGCTGTCTAAAACACTCTGCCTCCTGGCCTTGGCACTCAGGGCTCCACTCAGACATCACCTCCACGGAGGGACCTGCCCCAAGCCCTCTGCTCCTCTACAGCCCTCAAACTCACCCCCTTTCTGAAACGGCACCTCTTTTGCCTGTTTCAGAACCCTAAGCAAACATCTGAAATCCTCTATTTTCTTCTCCTTCTCTGTCTTGAATGAAAGCGTCTACGAACAAGGGCTGTGTCAGCCTTGCTCACTGCAGTAGCCCCCAGCAGCTCGTGGCACTCAGTAAGTATTCACTGAGGGAACGCTCAAGTGAATGAGTGAACGAGGGAAGGAATGAGTGAACCCGAGAATGAATGAGCGAACGAGTGAAAGAATGGATCCATTTCAGAGCATAGGAACACCTTGGGACGGGAGGGAGCTCTGGCCAAAGCCCAGTACGCAGGGGTCTCCCATTCCCCTTTGGCTCCCAGCCTCCTGACGCACGACACACGCACGCACGCACGGACGCAACGTGGTGGCTCACGCCCCTTCTTCGCTTTCCCTGAGAAGACGCTGTGGGCGGTGACTGCTCGGATTGTGACTCCCACCCTTCATGGGGCTGCGGGAGCCAGGGTGCCTGCTGGGCCGACTGGGCAGCCAGTCCCCTCCTGAGACAGGAGCGGGCCCGCTGGGCAACCCCAGGCCTCACCGGAAGTGGGGTTCCCGCCTCAGGGCCTGCAGTTCTGGGACCAAGAGCCGGCCAGGGATTCCCTGGTAAGTGAAAGGCGTCTTCGAACTGAATTCCCTGAGGTAGGCTGGGCAGGTAGGGGAGACTTGGCGAGGGTGTAGCAGACGGAGCTTCTGGGGAGCTGGGTGGGGGTGGGGGTCAGGACGCAGCGGGGCCGCGGGACCAGAGGGCCCTGCCCTGCCTGCTCTCCGCTGCCGCGGTGCATCACCTCCCAGCCAGATGGGAGCGGCAGTTGGTGCCCCAGTCCGAGTCGCCACACGCCAACGTGGCACGAGGCAGCCTCGAGCTGGGTGGCAGGGACCGGGGAATGACAGGCTGGTGGTGGGAACAGAGGCCTCAGCCACACACTATCTTCTCCTGTGAGAAAAGCTGCAGCACCAGCGAGACTAGGTCCTTGATGCAGAGGAGGTGAAACTGCATGTGTGGAGTCCTGGAAGAGGGAGGTGGGGGAGCCCTCTTTTCAGAAAAAGTAACAGTGGAACTAGGTTTTGAGGAGAGGGTAGAAAAGTGCTGGCAGAGGAGGAAGGAAAGGTGTCTCAGCGAGGAGCGTGGACTTGGAGGTGGGAGGCGGTGCCTAGGAGGGGTCAGGGGGTGTTTCTGCAGAGGAAGGCTGGAGAGTCGACTGGGCCAGAATGGAAGGTTCAGGGATGCCAGTCAAAGGCACTTGGTTCGGAGTTCCCGTTGTGGCTCAGTGGTAACGAACCCGACTAGTACCCACAAGGATGCAGGTTCAATCCTTGGCCTCGCTTAGTGGGTTAAGGATCCGGCGTTGCCCTGAGTTGTGGTGTAAGTCGCAGACGCAGCTCAGATCCTGCGTTGCTGTGTCCTTGATGTAGGTGGGCAGCTGCAGCTGATTTGACCCCTAGCCTGGGAACTTCCATATGCTGCAGGTATGGCCCTGAAAAGCCAAAATTGGTTGATTGATTGACTTAATTAACTAAATTGAAATTAAGTGGGATTGTTTAAAAAAAAAAAAAAAGGCATTTGGTTTCATCCTAAAACATTCATAGGAGCCAGGCAGACAGTGGTAACAGAAGTGGGCCCCAGGTGAGGCAATGGGGGTGGTGGGGCCTGCAGTAAACTGGAGTCTGTGCCCTTTTGAATGCATCGTATATCATTTGGCACTGAGCAGGCACTGCTTGGTGTTTTCTTCGATAGTCAAGGACAGGGTTCACGTTAAAGGGGAAGCTTTGTGGCCTGCGATGTGGCGGGAGAGAGACCGAAGGCTCTGACTGTGCTTTAGTCCAGGCAAGAGACCTAACTGGGAGAGTGGTGGGGGCGGGCAGATCTCAGGTGCTGACCAGAAGGGTGAAGGTCACGCAGAGGTTCAGGGGCCAGAGAAGGGGAAGCCAGCTCTGGCCACCCCCGAAGTTTCCAGCAGCCCCAAATGGGGCTGAGTTTACTCCTGCCCATGGCTTTAGAGTGTCCTTGCTGAAGGGCATAACTGCAGCCTGGAGGGTGCCCCCAGGTCCACCCGATAGATGCCCCCACAGGGGGTGGGTGGGCAGGGGAGACCGCGCCAGTGTGGCATGGCAGAGGCCCAGGAGAAGTGAGCTATGTCCCTTATTGGTCACAGTACATTTATTTTTCATTAGCAGTTAAATGCAGACATGAGGGATTGTGCTGGGTTCAGCGGGCGGCTGACGCGAGCAGCGCTTGGCGCGGTGATCGATAGGGAAGATGGGGGGCCACGCGCCTGCTCCCCACCTACACCCTAAGCCGGTAGGCAGGCCCAGGCCATCACATTGAGCCTCTGCAGGGTGAGGCATGGGCTGGCCAGGAAGCTGCCACTGGGGTCTCCAATGACTTTCTAGAGCCTGTGCCTCCTGCCCCAGCCCCCTGCGCGCACTGCTCAGGGCTCAAGCTTAGCTCTTCTCTGTGCAGCTCTGCGGTCTGCACAGATGCTGCGGCTTCCCCAGCAAGTGATCAGAGAGGCTCTAGGACCTACCAGCTCCCCACCCGACACTTGGGAGCCCTCCCTCCCATTCATTCTCCAGACCATCGGAGGCCTGAGCCCAACTCAGCCATGCCCTGGCTAAACCTGCTGCCTGGGTCAGGGCCTGGCAAGTGATAGCTGAGTGACACTGAAGGAGCAAATGTCATAACAAAGTGTCAGGAAGTGGCTCCGGGAAGTCCAGGGCTGGAGCCGGGGGACTGGCAAAAGAGTTCCCATCTGTAAGATGTCTTGATGGCTCCTCCCCTCTTACTGCACCCCCACCTTCCTCAGCCTAAAACGGAGACCACTAAGGGCACTGACAGAGCCCCTGGGGGGTGGTTCAGGATGGGGGCCGGGTGGGACAAGCTAAGCAAGTCCTCCCAAGAGCAGGTGTGATTCCCAGGCAGCTTAGCCTCCATTTCTGAGCATCAGAAAGTATTGGGCAGGGGGCGTGTGGAGGGGGTGGCTGCCAAAGGAAGGTCACAAGAGGGACAGACAGGCTGGGGAGAGGCCAGGGTGGGGGCATTGGGAGGGAGGAGTGGATGAGCCCAGGCCCCAGATACTGCCCCATGTCCCTCCCACACAGGAGCGCACCTCCCCACCCCCCAACCCAAGGAGCAAGCCACCTGCAGGCTTTCTTGCCTCTGTTTTCTCATCAGCCCTTGTCCCCGAAGAGATTGCCAGGAGGGTACCTGAGGGGGACAGAGCTCCTTGCTGTTGTCACTCTACCACTGGGTACAGATGGCCGCCAGCATCTACCCAGTGCTGTGCCTTTTTCCATTTCATCCTCCTGCCAGCCCTGAGATTTGGGTACCATCTCCCCATTCTGCAGGCAAGGAAACAAGCCTGGGTTGGGGGCCTGGGGGGTACCTGATGTCACACCGGGATTCTCAGGCTCTGCTGACTTTCCCAGCTCACCCACCCTGGACCTGCAGTACCAGGCATAGATCCGTTTCCCAAAATCATAGTCTTGGGGTGGAGGGAGCAGACCACCCACCTTGGAAAAAGAGGCTTCCTGTACAAGCAAAAGAGAAGGGGCGGCATGGATGCCCCCTGGGCCCAAGGAGCCAGCCTCCTCCCCCACCCCCGCGCCCCTGCCCTCGTTAGATGCCTTCTCTGGGTTTGGGGCTGCCCATCAGGGGGGTAGTGGAGCCAGGAGGCCGACTGCATGAGATGCCTCTAGATTCCCCCATGGGGCAGACAGGACCTCCACATCCTAGATGGCAAAATGGGTAACTCACCCAGGGTCACTGCTAGCAGGGAGCAGATGGGTCTCTGAAGCCCAGGCGTGCCCCGCCCCATTAGGCCTAGAGGCCCCTGTGGGTTGTGGGTGAATGTTGGGGAATCACTGAGCCCTGAGGGAGGCGGGGCCTTCTAGGGCCTGTTTGGAGGGCATCTGGGTGTGGAGGCTGAGGGTGCCCCCACTCCATCTTCTCCCTCCCCCCATCTTTCTTCTCCCCACCCTCTTGGGTCCCGTTGGTCGAGCAGACGGTCAGACTGCTGAGGGGGTTTACCTCTACCAAAGCCTCAGAGCCAATTACCTGTGTAATTAGCGACAAATGACTTGTGGGATGGTTGTGGTTTTCAGTTAAAATTAGAAGGAAACCCATATTCAGGTATCCTTGAAGGGTGGGACGTGGCCCAGGTCCCTCAGGCTCCCAGACACATTCTACTGGCTCCCACCCTGCCCAGGGCCCACCCAGCAGCCCAGGCTCACTCCAACCCGCTCTTCTCAGGGCCTCTCCTGTGGCACTGCCACCAGCACCCCCTCACATAGGCACCTGCCCCAGCCTCTTTCTGTCCTTCATTCACTTGGTAGATCGCACCTACTGAGTGCAGGGGCCAGGAATCAGCCCCTGAGGTGACCAGGGCACCAGAGGAAGGGGCCCCGGCCCTCCTCTCCCTCAGGTTGCCCTCCTGGGGTTCTCCCTCTCCCTCCAGCTCCCCCCTCGGCTTTCCGGGATCCTTGAACTTCTACCAGGGTAATGATGAGCCCTGACCACTGACGTATGCTGGCACTTCTGCCCTTGTCTCATTTCATGTTTTCACAAAGGGGGGGAACTGCTTATTCACTCATTTTATGGAGGGAGACACTGACACTTGGTGGCGGGGGAAGGGCACTCAGCAGCCCAGGTTGCTGGGCTGGAAGCAGCAGCACCTGGCCTCACTCTCCCCCCAGGGCCCAACCTCGGCATCTGAACAAGTGAGTAGCCCCGGAAGGGCTGTGCAAGTCCAGCAGAGGCCCTGGCTCACCCGCCCTCTTTGCTTCTGCTGCAGGTGCTCAGCAGAGTGCCACGGTGGCCAACCCCGTGCCCAACCCAGTGCCCGGCTCCAACCCAGACCTGCTTCCCCACTTCCTGGTGGAGCCGGAGGATGTGTACATCGTTAAGAACAAGCCGGTGCTGCTGGTATGCAAGGCCTTGCCCGCCACACAGATCTTCTTCAAGTGTAACGGGGAGTGGGTGCGCCAAGTAGACCACGTGATTGAGCGCAGCACCGACGAGACCAGTGGTAAGACCGGGCTGCAGTGCCGGGCGGGGCGCCTCGAAGGAGAAAAGAGCCCTGAGAGCAGCTACTGTTGTCCCAGCTGCATGCCTATAAGCCGAGGCCAGGGTGAAAGTAACTGTTCTGTTTGCAGCACCCCAGGTCCCCAGGAGAGACAACCCCCCACCTAGGACCCCCTGGGTATATACCGAGGCCTTCTCCAGAGGTCTGCCCTCACCAGACTTCATCACTTGGTGGGGGAGTAAGAAGGAATCGCCCCCCCACTTCAAACACCCCAGGGAGCTGTGGATGGAGGGGCAGGTCCCCCGCCCCCCCCCCCCCCCCCCCGCTGCATCTGAGCCCAGGCAGCCTTGGGGGCAGCCTGGTGAGCAGTACCAACTGAGAGAGGAGGTTGGGAGGGAGTGAGTCCAGATGCTGGAAGAGCTCACAGACCTCACCCTCCCTGATTGTTTTCTTTGTTCGTTTATTCATTTGTGCATTCCCTGAGCACCTGCTCCCTGAGCTGGGGATTCACCTCCTTCAGAGAAGGGGTATTGGGGTGACCTCTCATGGTGTGCCAGGGGCTCTGGCTGCCCAGAGAAGCTCCTTGGGGAAGGTAATGGGTGCATTGAGGTGACATGTGCACTTCATCTACCAAGTGAATGAAGGAGGCAAGGAGGCTGTGGCAGCTGCCTATGTGATGGGGTGCTCATGGCAATGCCACGGGAGAGAGAAGAGGGGAAGGGAGAGAAGAGGGAAACGGCGTCCGGGCGCCCCAGGAAAGGGACACAGCACAAGCAAAGGCCCGGAGGCAAATGGGCTGGCCTGGGGGTCTGGGCTCAGCAGGGAGGGTTTGGAGTGTGTGCAGGGCCAGGGGGGGTCATCCAGGAGCCCCACCTGTCTAGCTCTGAAGTAAGGTCACAGTCCTGTGAGATTTCAAGCTGCCAAGTGACATGGCCAGAGCTATGGGTGACATTCAAGGCCAGTGGGGGGAAGGAAGACCCAAGAAGTGCCCCTCCTGTGGGACACCTCATTCCCCACTCCAGCCCCGGCCTTAGGCAGCAGGTGAGCAGTGGGGTTGGGGACAGAGCTGCAGTTTGGGTCCCCATGCTCCCCAAGAACAGGCCTGATAGAGCCTACCACAGCCTCCCCTCCTAACTGAACCCCAGTTAAGTTCATTTCCTCCCCTTTGCCTTGATGCTTTTGTGGAGCTCCCCTCACATGACGAGCCCTCAGGTTCAGTCCTGAGCCCCCTCCCACCAAGGCTCAGCCAGCCTGACACATAGCACATAGATCCTGTGCCAGGTACGGTCACTGGCATGAGGCCCAAGTCACAGGGACAAGCTGAGGACACCCAGAACAATCCACACTAATGCCAGGGGCAGGCAGGGGACCACAGGCCCAGAGAGTGGCCCACGCTTCTGGCGGGAGGGACTGCATGGCCTAGGAAGGATTCCCGGAAGAGGTGTAGCATCTAACCCCAGTCTTAAAACCATAGGGAATGACTGTGGGGCCAAAGGTCAAATGCAGGAAACAGCAGGCTGGCCAGAGGCCCATGTTTGAGGCAGCAGAAGTGGAGAAGGAGTTCCCACTGTGGCACAGTAGGATGGTGGTGTCTTGGCATAACTAGGACACAGGTTCAATCCCCGGCCTGGCACAGTGGGTTAAAGGATCTGGCGTTACTGCAGCCGTGGCATAGGTCACAGCTGCGGCTCGAATGTAATCCCTGGCCTGGGAACTCCATATGCCACGTAGTGGCCAAAAAAAATAAAAACTGTGGGCAGAGGGGGTGGTGAGCAGGACAAGGAAGCTGCAGCCACACTTGCACTGCGGGAAGTTGGCGCTGGGCAGAGGGAGACTCTGGAGGAGGCAGCCTTGCCCTGGAGAACTCAGAAGCTCTCCCAATAACCCCAGTGTGAGCAGAAGAGCCCTGGGTATGGGCTGCGTGTGATTCAGTCCTCAGAACCAGCCTGTTGTGTCACAGATGCCTCTGATTCGTCCAGGGCCCCCAAAGGGCTCCAACCAGGCCTTCTGGTCCACAGCAGTCACGTCCCTGCACCTTCCTGCCCTACAAGGGTCAGCCTCTAGTGAGTCCCACCCAGGCTGTTGAGCCCTGCATTGTCCTGGCCTTACATGTGCCTGCTGCTGGCACTGTCTTCCTTGCCTCTCTCTGGTGTTAAGTGAGCACCTGCTCTGTGCCAGGCCTGGGTGAGCTGCCAGGAATTTAGCCCCCAAGGCTCTAGAGGCAGGTGATCCAGCTCTGCCTCCCACCTACCCTCAGGAGGAACTGGATGGGGTAGGTGCCCTCCCTGGCAAGTACCCTTCCCTCCTGGGCCTCAGTTTCCTCATCTGGAAAATGAGGATGAGGAGGGGCCCCTTGCAGGTTGGTGGGGGAAGTGGGAGCCCAGCTCCAGGCCTTTGCTCTCTCCCTACCCCACGGCCAGGGCCCAGCACCACTTTACAGCATGATGAGTCCTGTTGCTAAGGTAGGGCCTCAGGGAATGGACAAGTGAGAAAGAGGAAGCCAAAGCCCAAGATCTGTCCTCCCACAGCTTGGAGGGCCTGTCCTGGAACCTCTTGGAAGGCTCCAAGCCAGCCCCCTGCTGCTCCCAGCCTCCCCTTCCAGGCTCCCCACACCCACCTCGTCTCCTGCTTTCATGGCCTGGCTTCCCTTGGCCAAGACCCAGGCCAGCCCTCAGCCCACATTCTCCAGCAGGCTCCACTGGCCTTGCTGCCTTCAAGCCAGGCAGAGAGCAGAGCTCATGGGGACACGTCCCACCCGTGGCCACCAGGATCCTTTCCTGCTCTGAGCATCCAACCTCAGTCTCGTATGGATAGCACATCTGAATTTTCATTGATCTTATTGATTTCTCAACCCAAAACCACTGAGTGCTTTGAAGGAAAGAGATAGGCTTTCCTTGTTTACCCACAGACAGATGCCCAGGCCGTGGGTGGCACCGCCATGCAACACACAGACCCAGGAATGCTCAGTGGTCAGGCAGGCATGGCAGAGTCGGAGGTCAGCCCAGACCTATATCCCTACCCATTGCTGTGCAGGGGTAGGAATGTCTGGGTGGACACCCCAGGAGTGAGCACCCCATCTCTCTCCATGTGCCCCACTTCCCCATCTAAAGGCCAGAGGAGAGGGAAAACTCTTGAACCCAAACCCACTAATACTGTAAAAGCAGGAAATTTGTGAAACTAAGCTTTGGAGTCTGGTGTGGGAGTGTTAATTATTGTGTGTTAAACCAGCTGGCTGGTAATTAGAAGCAGTTTGGTGAGAAGGTGAGACCCTAAGCCCCACACTCGGCCTCAGAGCCCCTCCACCTCCCAGAGATACTCAGCACACCCACACCAGGGCCTCCCCGCATGCCCACAGTGTTCACATGCCCGCATACCCGACATACTCCCAGGGGCCCCCTCCTTCTGTCCATCCCTCCCTGAGGCTGGCGTCTGCTTACATCCACCAGGCAGGTGCAGACACAGCCATGCCCAGAAACTGCTCCCAGGAGCCAGGCTGCTCAGTGACCTGCAGCAGGAGGGCACAGCCCCTCACTTCAAGGACCGGCAGGGCGGGGTCTGGGTCTCCCCACCTCCCAGAGCTTGGGGGCTCAAGGGCGCTGCCTGGATCTAGACCTCATGGACAGATTTGGCCTCCATTCATGGCAGCAAGAAGATGAGGAGGTGGCAGGACAGAGGGGGGGAGGAGACAGGGAGAAAGAAATAGCACTTAAATTTAGTGCCTTTCTCCCCAAGCTGAACTGCCTGGGTGGCGTGTGTGCACCCCCACCGCCGCCACCATGGGGGACGGAGCAGTCCATCCACAGACCTGTCCACCCAAGAGAGCAAAAGTGCCCAGTTTGGAATGTTCTGGAAGTCTCCCACCACTAACCCCAGAAGACCCCGACTCCACCCCCTAGTATGTCCATGGCTCCTTCTCAGATGCCGCAAGACTCCATGTGCTTGACAGGTAGCTGGTGCCCAGAGCCTGTCTCCTATACAGAGACCCTGTGAGGGACCCCTCCTCACTTCTCAGCCCGCGTCCCACCCTCCCCACCCCCTGAACACAGGGAATGGGGCAGGCCGTGCCCAGAAGGGAGGATCTAGCCCAGTTAGCAGTGACCTCAGCCAGAAGTGAAGCCCCTCCTGTGAGAAGCACTTGTGGAGGGCAGGGGTGAGTGATAGAAAAATCTGGGGGACCAGTTTGGGATCTGGAGAGACTCCTGAGGAGGGGTCTGGGCAGGGGTCAGGGAGAGACACATTAGAGAATTAAGACAGAAAGCAGCCTCCTGGTTTGCCTGCTCAGCTGGGCCACTGCTCCTCCTGCAATGCAGCCCTAATTGAATTTCTCTGTTAACAATGGAAATACCAGCCTCGCTCCCTCTTTCTGATAAGCCAATGACCCGAGGGAAATTGGGGTCAGGAGGAGGAGAAATTGGAAACAAACAGTCTTTTCTCACTCCTGGGGACACGAGTCTTGGCCAAGGGCCAGGGGGCTGGAGGAGGGTTGGTATTCCCTCTTGTGGGTCCTCAGGGGTCCCAACCCTTCCCAAAGGACCTGCTCCCTGGGGCTGCATGCGACAGGCCTGGCAGGACTGAGTCCATCCTTGAGGGGAGTTCCCCCAGGCCATTCAAGAAAGGGAGGGTCCCGGATACCCATCACAGGTCAGCTTCCCCTCTGTGGGCTGTCCCCTCACCCTCCCAGATGGTTTCTCCCTGTGGAATGGGCACCCCAGCGCCCCCCTCTGGTGAACCCTGAAAGCAGCTTGGATTCACTCTGAGCTTACTTAGGACTCAGCAGATAGCCCCGGGGCGCCTGTCACAAGTCACTGCCTCTCTGAGCCTCTGTTTCCTCATCTATGGAATGGGAGCAATACTTCTATGGGAAGCAAATCAAAGAAGATGAGCCAGCATGTGGGAAACCCCTGCTAAGCCCCAGGGGTCTATTATCATACTACATAATCACTGTAATTATCCTCTTAATAGCAGTTATTATATTATCACACATCAGGATCTACCTACTAACCCCAGGAGGTGAGTCAGATTCCCTCCTACCCTTTTTCTTCCTTTTTTTGTTAATTCACAAAGGCCCAGGGCTGGCCTGTCTGCCCCGTCCCCTTTGCCTGGGGACCCCACAGGCCAGCCTCTGTTGCCCGAATCTCCTCTGTGCTCTTGTCTCTGAAACCACAGGAAGCTGCTTTAGTGACATTTGTATAAGTGACTCTAGGGAGATAGGCCTTGGTTAACAAAGTATAATGAATGGTAGTGCTAAGGACCCACTCTTGACCTTCAGGAGCTGTGAAAGGACGCCCCCTGGCCCCCTGGGTTTGGACTGAGAGTTGCCCCCAGGCGCTCTGCTCTCCTACAGAGCAGAGGGAATGGCTGTGGGGGATGCAGGGATGCAGAAGGGACTGAAGGCCAGGCCTGGGGGCTAGGCATGGCCCCAGCCCCTGCTACCCGCCCCTCTGCCCTCAGGACTGCCTGCCATGGAGGTCCGCATCAATGTCTCTAGGCAGCAGGTGGAGAAGGTGTTTGGGCTGGAGGAGTACTGGTGCCAGTGTGTGGCATGGAGCTCCTCAGGCACCACCAAGAGTCAGAAGGCGTACATCCGCATTGCCTGTGAGTCCACAGCTTGGCCCTTGGGTGTCACGGGGGGAGGAGGTCAGAAATCCTCAGGTCCTGCCTTGATGGGTGGAGGGAGTGCCTATGGACGCTGTCCAGCCACTTGCATGTCCCCTGGGCACTTGGTTCTTCCTCCTGCCAGGTAGCAGTGCCCCTGTGGGATCAGGGGACAGCATCAGCCAGGCTGACCCAGCGCAAGCCACTCCAGCTGGAGGACACTCTTGTTCTTCCCCCAGATTTGCGCAAGAACTTTGAGCAGGAGCCGCTGGCCAAGGAGGTGTCCCTGGAGCAGGGCATCGTGCTGCCCTGCCGCCCGCCAGAGGGCATCCCCCCAGCAGAGGTGAGAGGGGCTCCAATGCCACCCCACAGGTGGGCAAAATGCTCCCAGGTCTTGGGTCCCGCCTGCCAAGCCCTCCAGGTTGACTGTCCTCCCCAACCCAGGGGCCACTCTCGCTCTGGGCAGGGCCAGCACAGTCAGCTAGTGCAGTGGCATGGCTCCCTCCTCCAGGTGGAGTGGCTCCGGAACGAGGACCTGGTGGACCCGTCCCTGGACCCCAATGTGTACATCACTCGGGAGCACAGCCTGGTGGTGCGACAGGCCCGCCTGGCGGACACGGCCAACTACACCTGCGTGGCCAAGAACATCGTGGCTCGTCGCCGCAGTGCCTCTGCTGCCGTCATTGTCTACGGTGGGCCCCGGCACTGGCGGGGGCGGAAGGGCTCTGCGCATAGGAGAGGCACTGGGGTTGCTTTTGGGGTGGTCACGTGTGGCTGGCTCCCTGCAGAGCCAGGACCAGGCAGACCAGATCATGGCCTGACTGGGAAAGACAGGGAGAGGCTTGCTGTGGCTGTTGGGGAGCCAAGGGCCACATCTGGGCAGAGGTGTGGGGCAGGCCGGTGGTTGTCTGTGGCTGGACCATCCCTTGGCTTACTCATGGGCAGGGGGCTTTGTGCAGAAGGAGATGGATGGACAGGATGGGAGGCTAGGAAAGCAACAGACCACAGCCTGTGCTTGTGTGTCCCCAGGGTGGGAAGTAGAGTGTCCCAGGCACCCCCAGGAGCAGACAGAGGGAGGAAAGCCCGGGGCTGAGTTGGAGGAGCGTGGGAGCTTCAGCTGAGGCTGGCTGCCCTGAGCACCTGCAGTGCCCGTAGGGAGGAAGGGACTGTGGAGCAGGTGATGCCAGGCCCTGGGGGCAGTGGGCACGATCACAGCTTCCCCTCCAGGGCTTCTCTTGCAGTACAGCTGCCCACTTCCAGCTCACAGCCCCCCTGCCCTCCTGCCCAGCCCCTGGACCAATGTGTCTGAGGAAGCCCCCCGCTCCCTGACCCCAGTCCTTCTCTGTCCGGCCAGTGAACGGTGGGTGGTCGACGTGGACCGAGTGGTCCGTCTGCAGCGCCAGCTGTGGGCGCGGCTGGCAGAAAAGGAGCCGGAGCTGCACCAACCCGGCGCCTCTCAACGGGGGTGCCTTCTGTGAGGGGCAGAATGTCCAGAAAACAGCCTGCGCCACCCTGTGCCCAGGTACCAGTGGCCGCCGCCTCCCGCATCGCTCTTCACCACGCCATCTCCGTGCCCTGGCTCCATCGTGCCCACCAGCCTGCTCCCCATGGCTCCATCCCACCCGTCCGCCCACATGCAGGGCCAGGCTCAGTCTGAAGCCAGGATGGGGTTCATTGTGATTAGAGGCAGGGCTCTGTCTGTGTTCAGGCTCAGCCTCGGCAGAGGGGCTGAGTCACAGGGTCTGAGGTACAGCCAGGACAGGGACAGTCACTGTGGGCAGGGCCCAGCCTGGGGCTGCAGAAGTGCCTGTGCCTGGGGTCATAGGGTCATCATGCGACCAAATGCCCGCACTGCCCTGGGGCCAGGATGGCCCCCAGTGTGGGGAGAGCCAAGCAGGCCCAGCGTCATCGTGCCTCCTGTCATTAGCATGCGTCATCCAGGCCCGCTGGACACCAGAGGGCTTGCCGACTGGCAGGCTTGGCCCCAGGCCTGGTATTGCACCAGGTCCAGACCCAGCAGGGCCACACCAGAGGTCAGCCTGGGCTGGCTTCCTGGGCTGACCATGCCACCTCCTCTTTGTCTGTGTCTGTCTTGCGTCTAGTGGATGGCAGCTGGAGCCCGTGGAGCAAGTGGTCGGCCTGTGGGCTTGATTGCACCCACTGGCGGAGCCGCGAGTGCTCTGACCCAGCGCCCCGCAATGGAGGCGAGGAGTGCCACGGCGCCGACCTGGACACCCGCAATTGTACCAGCGACCTCTGCGTGCACAGTGAGTCCTCTCCACCCAGAATTCCTCTGGAATTTGCCAGAACTGACCCCGCCCTGTCCCAGGGAGGTAGCGGCTGAGAGAGGCAGTCCCCTGCTGCAGGATACCTCAGGACCCTCAGGAGACCCCTCCCCCATCCCTAACACACCCAACATGTTGCCCGCCCCCCCCAGTACCTCCCACACCTGCCCTGAAACAGGTACACATTTGGAGATTTACTCTGTACACCCCAGCCCTGGGATGGTTGCCCAGACCCCACCCCGTCCTCTCCTGCAGTTTCACTTCGGCCCAGTCTCCCAAGTGCACACGAGTCCTGTGGGGACACTGGGCTTGTGAGGCCTATTAATTACAAGGCCATAACTAACAGTTAAAGATCTCTGCTGGATTTTTTTTTTTTTTCTCTAAAACACACCCTCCCCCATTCTTTCAATTAAAAACCTAATTATCTGTGTCAGTTCCTTTCTGATGGACATTTCTTCCATTATGCAAAGCCCTTCTAAAATCAATATAGCTTCCTCCAGGCAGTCAATCACTCTCTCCTCAGCTCTGCCCCAGGCCTGGGGGACACAGACAAGGAGAAGAACCCTAACACCCCTGCTCTTGGCCCAGGGATTGACCAGGAACCAGATTGGCAGACTCCCATCCCCCAGAAAGCAGATCCCCTGCTTTGGGGCTCCTAGGGGCTCACCCTCAGCCCCAGAAGAGCTGGGTCAGTCTAGCAGCCTGGCTCCAGGCCACCTAGGGAAGTGGCTCTCCCCCTCCCCCATTCTCCATCAGCAGCAACTTCAGCCCAGATCGAGCCCATGAGGGATGCAATTTGCTCAGAGTGACATAGCAAGGTGGTGGCAGAAGCAGAACTGGCATGCACATTTGCCAAGTCCATGCTCCCTGCTGCCAGCATCCGCTGCCCCCCACCCACCCAGTGCTAATGCCCAAGGAGCAGAGGCCTCGTCCTCTGCTGACCTCTCCTTCCCAGCCTCCTACACTCTGCCCCTCCCAAGGCCATGCTCTCTTCCACAGCTGCTTCCGGCCCGGAGGACGTGGCCCTCTATGTGGGCCTCATAGCCGTGGCTGTGTGCCTCCTCCTGCTGCTGCTTGTCCTCATTCTCGTGTATTGCCGCAAGAAGGAGGGACTGGACTCAGACGTGGCCGACTCGTCCATCCTCACCTCAGGCTTCCAGCCTGTTAGCATCAAGCCCAGCAAAGCAGGTGGGGTGTCCCTGTCCCGAGCATGTGTGTTGGGCCCCCATGCCAAGGGCTACCCAAATGGGGCTGCCCTGCCGTGCCACTCTCTGAGTCTGTCTTGATCCTCGCAGACAATCCCCATCTGCTCACCATCCAGCCCGACCTCAGCACCACAACCACCACCTACCAGGGCAGTCTGTGTCCCCGGCAGGATGGGCCCAGCCCCAAGTTCCAGCTCACCAACGGGCATCTGCTCAGCCCTCTGGGTGGTGGCCGCCACACGCTGCACCACAGCTCACCCACCTCCGAGGCTGAGGACTTCGTCTCCCGCCTCTCCACCCAGAACTACTTCCGCTCCCTGCCCCGCGGCACCAGCAACATGGCCTATGGGACCTTCAACTTCCTCGGGGGCCGGCTGATGATCCCTAATACAGGTGGGAAGGACCCCAGAGTGCCCCCCGGGAGCTCTAAGAGCCAAGGCTAGCCTCTCCCCCACCTGGAAGAGATGGGACAGCCTGAGTGTTCTTTTGTGCCTCTCAGCCTCACCCCAAGGGCTGAGCCAGCCCAGCAAGGAAAGAGGGTAGAGTTTTGGAGGGGATCCAGAAGTGGCTAGCAGGGGGGCCGCACTGAGGCCGTGGCTAGAGCTGTCTTCCTTTGTTGCCCAAGGACACAAAGACTACAGTCCATTCACTTATACAGCCAGCCAGCCTGTGTGTGCTGGGCCTTGGGTCCCAGGGAGCTGGGGAACCAGTGAAGAGATGATAGAGGAAAAAAACACCTGCACAGGGGCTCAGGGACACCTTCATAAGAGAATCCACAGGCCCTTTGCATGGTCCTCTTTTGAGAAAGTGCCACAGCCTCTGGTGTGGCTGCCCACTCCCGCTCTGAAATTCCCTATTCTCTTGGTTTAGGGAACTTGACTTTCCTGTCCCTCTTCAGCTGTTCCTGGTGCCCCCTCCCTAAATGTAGATGTTCCTCAGAGCTTCTTTGTGGTACCCTCTCCCCAGGCCATCTCACCCACTCCATGGCTTTAATCGCCATGTCTGTGCACATCACTCCCACTCCTTCTCCAGCCGCAGTTCTCCTGGGTGGAGAATTGTACACCCAGCTGCCGCCTGGGCAGCTCCATCTGGATGTCTCACAGCACCTCAGATTCCCTGTGCCTAAAACAGCACCGTCTCCCACCCTCCCCCAGAATTTCCTCCTTCCCGGTTTTCCTACCTCAGGAACAGCACAGTCGAGTTGCTCAACACAGAAACGGGGTCACCTTGACCTCCTGCTCTTCTTCACTTTCCCCCCCTCACCTCCACACCAGCCTCATTCCCCCACTAATCCCATCATTCTTTCTCAAATGGTCTCTCCCACTGCCACTCCTGGCCCAGGCCACCACACCTACCTCTCATCTCTGGGCCATGGCTCCAAGCATTCACTCACTGAAGCCAGACTTGATCATGTCCCTTTCTAGGGCTTCCACTTTTCCCCTCAAAGCTGACATGACAAAACCACAAGGACCCCTGCTGGCAGCTGCAGTAGCCTCCCCTCCCATGCATGCTTCTCCTGCATGTGGCAGCTACAGTGGGTTCTCAGGAGCCCAAATAAACTGGGCTGCCCTTTACATACATAGTCTCTGCCTCCATCCACTGGCTTAACTGCTACTTCTTCGGGCCTAGCAGCTCTCCCTCTCTCTGCCTCTTGCCCTCCTCATGGGGCTGCTAGGGTGATGAGGTGAGATGGTCCATGTCAAGCTCTCAGAAATGGGCAGGTGTGCAGTGAGTGCTCAATGACCGTCAGCCTTCACTCCCCCAGCAGAGTGGGTGGCCGGGTGGGCTGTGGTCCTCCCTCCTCTCCCCCAGCATCCTTTGTCCACTTACCTGTCTCCCTGTAGGCTGAGCACTTCATGAGAGCAGGGCTCATGGTTTTCCCCCACCTTCCTGGGTACTCAGCATCAGCGTTCATTGAATGAGGGTTTGAGTGAGTGTACCTCTGCCACAGAGAGCATTCACGCACGGATCACTGGGACCGTCAACAACGCTGGCTGCCGGTACCAGGAAGCAGCACAGGCTAGTGAGGGGAGCAGTAGCTGTAAATATGCCACCTCTCTCTAGGCTTCAGTTGCTGGGAAGTAGTGGTATTCCAGCTACCTTATCTTAGAGTTGCCCACTCTGCAAAACACTCACACGCTTTTGGACTTGGTGGGATAGTCATAGAATTTCTTCCCCTCTCCCTGTCATGAGCCTCTGAGGCTCCTCCTGATGTAGGGGTTCCCTGTCCTAAAAGGGCAGAAAGTTGGAGTAGGACCATTCCTTGCTATCTGCAGAGTAATTCCCCAGCCCATGTCCTTGCTATGTCGTGCCCCCTGCCTCTCCCCTGCAACCATGTCTTCCTCGGCAGATGCTTTCTGATGCTGCCCCTGCAAGATGCTGGGAAAAAGGTGAATCAGCCACATGGGGGACGTGTGTGCAGTGGCACCCAGACCAGGGAGGACTACCAAAGTGGGCAGAAATGTTAAAGGTCCCAGCCCCACCTGCATGAGGGTACGGGGGACGCTGCCCAAGCAGGGAGCAGAGTCACCCAGAGGTGGCCATGCTGAGGAGAGGGGAGGAACTTGAGCAGGCCCGGATGGTGGAGCACTCAGAGGCACAGGTAGGGCAGTGGCTCCAGAACAGCCAAGTACACAGCACGGGTTAGGCCTAGAGGCCAAGGGTCTTAAATGTTAGGATGAGGAGCTGAACTCTGTCCTGGAGGTAGGGAATGTTTTAAGTGGGTGATGGGGAAGGTAGACACAGCACACCCAGGGGTTCCTAGGTTTTCTGTGCCCAGGCCGACTAGCCATGCATTTCCCACCTGAGTTCCCTCAGCCATTTCTTGGGGTTACCGTGACTCAACTTCATGCCCGTGTGGGTGGTTGGCTGGGCTGGCAGTTCCAGTGGCACCTCTATTCCCAGACCAGGCTGGCACCAGTCTGTCTTCAGAGGGAGGCTCAGGGAGGATGCTGGCAGAGTTGGGTGTTTGGTGTCTTTGCAACCCTGGTAAGCCCCAGCTCTCCTCCCACTCTTTCGCAGGTATCAGCCTCCTCATCCCCCCAGACGCCATACCCCGAGGAAAGATCTACGAGATCTACCTCACACTGCACAGGCCAGAGGACGTGAGGTGTGGGTGTGGGCCCTGCTGCTGGGATGGGGAGGGTCCTGCCCCTGCCTGCTGTCACCATGACACCCCTGCCCACCCACTGTTGGGCTTGGTCTGGCCTGACCAGAGGGAGGGCAGGGGAAGCAGGGCTCCTAAGCTCCACCCAGCTCTGCAGCCCCCAACCCCAGGGTCTGCTGTCCTGCTAGGAGCCGGTTACAGGATGGGCCACTGACATCTTTCCCTTCCCACCTGTATTTCCCCACTTGAGGTTGCCCCTAGCTGGCTGTCAGACCCTGCTGAGTCCCATCGTTAGCTGTGGGCCCCCCGGAGTGCTGCTCACCCGGCCAGTCATCCTTGCCATGGACCACTGCGGGGAGCCTAGTCCCGAGAGTTGGAGCCTGCGCCTCAAAAAGCAGTCCTGCGAGGGCAGCTGGGAGGTGAGCCCCACACCTCCCCACCCCGGCTAGGGCTCAGGGTGGAGTCTGGCATCTCGCCTGGCCCTTGAGCCACACCACCCCCATCACCTGCAGTCTCAGGCTGCTCCTCAGAGCTGCGGGTGGCTGACCATTGGCCCTGCCCACAGGACGTGCTGCACCTGGGCGAGGAGGCACCCTCTCACCTCTACTACTGCCAACTGGAGGCCGGCGCCTGCTACATCTTCACGGAGCAGCTGGGCCGCTTCGCCCTGGTAGGAGAGGCCCTCAGTGTGGCCGCAGCCAAGCGCCTCAAGGTGCTCCTGTTTGCCCCCGTGGCCTGCACCTCCCTCGAGTACAATATCCGAGTCTACTGCCTACATGACACCCATGATGCACTCAAGGTACCGCCCGCCCCCATCTTCCTGGCACTGGGGGCCCCACCCCTGGCCCTGGGAGGGGGCAGTAGAGAAGGGCCCTCCTGGCTCCAGGCCTGGCTGACACCTGGGGCCCTGCAGGAGGTGATACAGCTGGAGAAGCAGCTGGGAGGACAGTTGATCCAGGAGCCCCGCGTCCTGCACTTCAAGGACAGTTATCACAACCTGCGCCTGTCCATCCACGACGTGCCCAGCTCCCTGTGGAAGAGCAAGCTCCTCGTCAGTTACCAGGTGAGGAGGCAGTCAAGGTTCCTGGAGCTGGGCACACCTGTCGCTAGGCATGCCTGACCTCGCCTCTCTGCAACCCTCACCCCCAGGAGATCCCCTTTTATCATATCTGGAATGGCACGCAGCAGTACCTGCACTGCACCTTCACCTTGGAGCGCGTCAGCCCCAGCACCAGCGACCTGGCCTGCAAGGTGTGGGTGTGGCAGGTGGAGGGCGATGGGCAGAGCTTCAACATCAGCTTCAATATCACCAAGGTGGGCAAGAGGGGGTGTCGGCACCATCGCAACATGCTCTCCCACTGGGCCTATCCTGCCAGCAAGCCCACCTGCTACAGAAGCTCGGCAGCTTCTTCCAAGCCTCAGGGAGGGAGGTGCAGATGCACATGTAGATGGATGCAGACAGATGCTGTTGGACTTGGGGGGAGGGGGTTGAGGAGGATGTGGGAGCAGCAGGAAGGGGGGATGGAACCAGCCTGGGGGCCCCAAAGAGCTTCCCTGAGGAGGGACTGACTTTACTGGGTCTAGAAGGATGAGTAAGAGTTAGGCAGGAGTTCCGTTGTGGTGCAGCAGAAATGAATTTGACTAGTATCTGCGAGGATGCAGGTTCGATCCTTGGCTTCACTCACTGGGTCAGGGTTGCCATGAGCTGTGGTGTAGGTTGCAGAGTGGCTGTGGCGTAGGCCAACAGCTGTAGCTTTGATTTGACCCCTAGACTGGGAACTTCCATATGCCATGGGTGCAGCCCTAAAAAATATATTAAAAAAAAAAAAAAAAAAGGAAAAGGAAAAGAGGCAGTAATCAGCGAACGAAGTACAGAGAACAGAGGCAAGGGAGGAGAGCAGTGAGTTCTGGGTGGTGGGCAGAGCTGTGCCAGCCAGCAGAGGCCAGAAGAGGTGACATGGGGAGGAAAGATGGCAGAGGGAAGGAGAATAAGGTCAGAAGGCTCCTCTGCTCACTGGCTCTGTGACTGTGGGCAAGTCACTCCACCTCCACACTCCAGTGAGCAGGGTCCTGGTGCAAGGGAGCGTCCAGGAAGCACCAGTGTCCATGCTGTCTCTATGCCCTGGGATGGCGGGAGCACTCCCCCAGTGGAAGGTGGCAGTGGGCTGGGCTGGGCAAGTTCTAACAGACACTTCCACCTCTCCCTGCCCCCAGGACACGAGATTTGCTGAGCAGCTGGCCCTGGAGAGTGAAGGGGGGGTCCCAGCCCTAGTGGGCCCCAGTGCCTTCAAGATCCCCTTCCTCATTCGGCAAAAGATCATTACCAGCCTGGACCCACCCTGTAGC
This sequence comes from Phacochoerus africanus, assembly GCF_016906955.1. Classification (NCBI taxonomy): domain Eukaryota; kingdom Metazoa; phylum Chordata; class Mammalia; order Artiodactyla; family Suidae; genus Phacochoerus; species Phacochoerus africanus. Next base: position 81,171,723 of record NC_062547.1, on the reverse strand, counting down.
CGGGGTGCCGATTGGCGGACTCTGGCCCAGAAACTCCACCTGGACAGGTGGGTGAGAGATGGGCTGGGAGGGGCTGTGAAGGCCACCTGCAGTCAGGCCTGGGTGGTAGGATGGGGCGCGGGTAGGTGGGCAGGATACACGTAGGGTCTGTGCCCCATCCACCAACAGCCCGGGTGTCCATTGTGCCTGGCTGAGGGGAGGCCCTGCCCTTGGGTGATCTAGGAGGGTGAAGCCAGGTCACTGACGGGCTCCCCTCTCTTTCACAGCCATCTCAGCTTCTTTGCCTCCAAGCCCAGCCCCACAGCCATGATCCTCAACTTGTGGGAGGCACGGCACTTCCCCAACGGCAACCTCAGCCAACTGGCTGCAGCAGTGGCCGGACTGGGCCAGCCAGATGCTGGCCTCTTCACGGTATCGGAGGCCGAGTGCTGAGGCCAGCGAGGCCCACAATGCCTACACTCTCACCAGCTTTGGCACCCGCCAGGGACAGGGAGAAGCCAGACAAGGCCCTTCCCCTACACCGGGGAGAGCTGTGTGGACAGGCCTCCTCCTGGGGGATGCTGTCCCCCAACTCTGGCCCTTCAGACCCTGCCCGCACTCCCTTCCCTCCATGGCCTGCCTGGCCAGGCTGGCACTGCCACCTGCTCCAACTCTGCCCTGGCCCCCAGGACCCAGGGTGGACAGTGCCTGGAGCCCGGGTGGGGCCCAGCCCATGTGTGTGTGTGTGTGCGCGTGTGATGCTACCTCTCCTCCTGCCCCAGCCAGGGGGCCGCATACACACAGGCATGTTCGCACACGATGGGCTTGGGACGTGGCCCCCGGAGCTCCTGCCTGAGCCGGACCTTATGCAAACATTTCTGTGCCTGCTGGGTAGGGGCACATCTGAGGGGCCTGGTTCCAAGCCTGTGGGACCAAGGGCCACAGCTGAACGGGGAGGCGGCCCCTGGATTCAGGCACACGACCACCACACGGGCCTGTGCCCACGCATGTCCCGTGTGCTCCTGTCACACACATCCCCCCCCACATGCATCTCATGCTGTACACCTGGAGGCCGCTCACGTCTCTCACGCCTGGTGTCGGTCCACGCCTGGTGTCGGTCCACATCTGCCTCTCACATGCTGCCCTCCTCCCACCCACCCAGGGACACCCAACGGCTCCTCCCTGATCCTCCCCCTGCCCCCAGCCACGAGGAGCCCTACCAGGCGTGTGAATATGCAACGGGAGTCCCGGGCTGGACAATGGCGAGTGTGCGTGCCATGGCGTGCCCATTTCTGGGGCTGGCCGGTGCCCCCATGCAGGGGCCTGTTGTGTGAAGCTTGTGCCCTGACTCTGTCTTAAGTGCATTCGTGCACTTACACTTGGCCTTATGTACACAGCCTTGCCCGGCCGCAGGGGCGCGTAGGGATTTTAGCGGACGTGAATGTAAATAAATTATATATATATATTGCTAACCCAAGTGCTCCATCTCTCGGGGAAAGCTAGGGGTTGAGGCCGGTGGCCATGGAGGGATCATGACTATTCTGGAAATCATGGGTGTCTAGGCCTGGCTGTTCCAGCAAAGCTTGTTGCTGGAAACTTCTTCAGACACGGGTCATCTGGGCAAGGCGGCAGGCAACAGCGGTGACCAGGGCTGCACCTTTGCCAGACCCGTCCTTCGATTGCAGAAAGGTGACCTCACAGCAAGGGGCCAGCTCCTGCACTGTTTCTGCCACCAGCCTGGAGAAGCTGTGAGGGGGAGAAATTGAGGTGAGGCCAGGTCAGCCAAGCCCCACCTGGCCATACCTCCCTGCCCAGCCTGGCACCCAGACTCACTGGGGATGTAGCTTGTAGAGGGTCCCATCCACCCCCACAGACACGGTCAGCTTTTCCAGGCCCCGGTTCTCACGGATCTTCTCCACCACAGCAGCCACACCTGCCCCACAAAGCTGGGCGGCCCGCCTGGACACAGCCTGGCACACCTCCAGGACCATCAGGGCATCATCTGAGGTCAGGGGCAGCCCCAGATCCTCCAGGATGGCTCGGACCTGTCTCAGAGCCAGGCTGTCGCTGGGGATGGGAGGGAACAGAGCACAGAGAGGCAGGATCCTGCATGAGCTCCCCAGTCTCTCATGACTTCTCCATCCCCTGAGGTGGACCTCCCTCCAACCAGCATCCCACCCCATGATAGGATGGAAATGGAGATTGTGCAGGCCTCAGCACCTTTCAATCTGAGAGAGAAACTTGGTCTTGAAGATGTCCCTGGTCTGGAGGCACTGGATCTGCTGGCCCCGGAAGAGAACTCCACGGCTGGTCAGATGCAGGAGTATGTGGCGGACAATCTCCCCCAGGTACATGCCACTGATCATCTTCTCAAACCTGCATGAAAATGTGTACGTGCACAGGGCAGGAGACCTGTGCCACCACCAGGCACAAGCCGCATCACCAGTGCCAGCCACCACCAGCTACCCCTTCCTGGCCCAAACCACACCTCTGCCTGCCGGGGTTGATGGAAGCCTGATCCACCCTTTCATCAAAGTAGGTGCTGAGCATGCCAAGAGAGCCATCATCCCCAAAGGCACCCCACTCCATGTTGATGCACATGTGGCCTGAGTCCCCAGGTACACTTGCCACATTCTGGAGCTCCTCCATGTAGCAGGCATTGGTGCCAGTTCCTGCAAAGAGGCCAGATGAGGTGGGAGTTAGTTGTTGATACAGACAAGGTCCCTCCCTCTGAGCCTTTCCCACTGAGCAAAATTTGGGCTCATTTCCTACCTCTCCATCTCCCCATGCTCAGGACCTGTCCCAGGGCCTGGTCATTCTTCCTTCCTCACATCCATTCTTCAGACCCTGCTACCATCAAGTAGGCCTTCACTACTTCCCCTACCAGCACCACCATCAGTGCATCTCCCATGCTACCCCAGGGGGGCTCCCAAAATGGCAGTCATGTCTTTCCCTTGGAGACGTGTGACAGGTCCTGCTGGCACACAGGTGAAAGGCCCAAGCCTTCCTGGCTGGCTTTCCAGGTCTTTAGTCAAATAGCAGGTGCTGGGCCGGGAGTCAGGGACATAGGAATGAGACATAAGGAACCCCACAACGGCCAGAAAGATGGGCAATGAGCAGCCAACCCTCATACTCCCTACAGGTGCCCAAACAGAAGTGCAAAGAGCATCATAGGATCCCCAAGCACAGGTGAGTCTTCCTGCCTAGAAGTTCAGGAAAAGCTAGAGAGGAAATGATATTTGGACTTGACCTTGAAGCGAAGAATCTTCCAGGAGAGCCCATACCCTATGTAAAAGCATTTTCTTCCTCTCCTTAGCACACAGTGCGCTCTATAACAGGTGGCTCCGTTGTTGGCTCCACCTGGAGTTCCTCCATCAAGTTGTTTGTTCACATAGCAATCTGGGGCCTCTTTCTCCCAAGTACCTCCTGGTGCCAGGCACTATGTTTAAGAAGTGCAGTGGTTAACGAATCCGACTAGGAACCATGAGGTTGCGGGTTTGGTCCCTGCCCTTGCTCAGTGGGTTAACAATCCGGCATTGCCGTGAGCTGTGGTATAGGTTGCAGACGTGGCTCGGATCCTGCGTTGCTGTGGCTCTGGTGTAGGCTGGCGGCTACAGCTCCGATTAGACCCCTGGCCTGGGAACCTCCATATGCTGCATGAGTGGCCCAAGAAAAGGCAAAAAGACAAAAAAAAAAAAAAGTTCCTAGAGTTCCCATCATGGTTCAGTGGTTAGAGAACCTGACTAGCATCCATGAGGACGTGGGTTCAATCCCTGGCTTTGCTCAGTGGGTTAAGGATCCGGCATTGCTGTGAGCTGTGGTGTAGTTCGCAGATACAGTTCGGATCCAGCGTTGCTATGACTGTGGCGTAGGCCAGCAGCTGCAGCTCCGATTGGACACCTAGCCTGGGAACCTCTCTATGCCGAGGATGTGGCCCTAAAAAGACCAAAAAAAAAAAAAAGGAGATGTTCCCAGTCTCATCCGAGGCTGCCACATGCCTCCTGTGCTAAGAGACAGGTGTCCAAGGAGCTTTGGGAGCCCTCTGCCCCCACCTAACCAAATCTCTTTTCTCAAGGCTTTCTTTTCAAGCCTCACTCATGTTGGGACCCCCTTCTTTTCTGATCTCGGCTTTGTTTAATTCAGCTCTCTCTGATGGCATGTTCTCTTTTGGACTCAACCCCTGCTAAACAGTTCCAAAAAGGCAGATATTCCCTGTTCTTTATGCGTCTTCCTGTCCTTTCATCCAGCCCCCAACTGGCCACAGGGTAGGTACTTAATAAAGACTTAAGAGTCTTGGGGAGTTTCTGTCGTGGCTCAGTGGTTAACAAATGCGACTAGGAACCATGAGGTTGCTCAGTGGGTTAAGGATCTGGCGTTGCTGTGAGCTGTGGTGTAGGTCGCAGACGCAGCTCGGATCCCGAGTTGCTGTGGCTCTGGCATAGGCCAGTGGCTACAGCTCCGATTAGACCCCTAGCCTGGGAATCTCCATATGCCGTGGCAGCGGCCATAGAAAAGGCAAAAAGAAAAAAAGAAAAAAAAAAAGACTTAGAGTCTTGGACTACTCAAAGAACAGTCTCAGCTCATTCTCTGCTTGCCCCCAGGAATGTTCCAAGTATTGTGTGTACCATGAGCCAGGCATGGTGCTATACTTTGTCTTCTCTCATTTCATCCTCACAACCTCTTGAGGCAGGCATTATTACTATCTCCATCTTAAAAATGAGGAAACTGAGGCTTGAGTGATTTGCCCAAGGTCATACAGGTGGAAGTGGCAGAGCCAGTATTTCCACCCAAATCTATATGACTCCGGAGCTCACATCCATGTAACAGATGGGCAAACTGAGGTTCAGAAAGTTTAAATGACTGTGAGGGAGTAACTGAGCTAGGCTAGAGTCACCCCAGCTCCAGACTCTCAGGCCTAGAGAGTATTCCACAGGCCCGTCAGGTCAGACAGGAATGATGCCACATTCCCAAGGCCAGAGGGACATCCCACCTGAGGATCAACAGGAGGCATAAATTATCATCAAGCAGTAGGGACACAAAAGAGCAGGGCCCTCCTTACCAACAATAAGGCCGACCTCGCAGTGGGGATTCTCATAGCCACAGGACATCATGGTCCCCACCGTGTCATTGACAATAGCAACCACATTCAGCTTCACTGCCTGCACACAAAAGGATGCTGCTAGTTGCTGGGCAACGTGGTCGTCACAGCAACCAGGGATGGACCCAGAGGTCTCTACTCAGAAGGAACAGCAGCAGGAGACCCTTTGCTCCCCCGAAGGTATATTGCAGCCCTAAAGCACCCCTGGAGGCAGACTCTTTACCTGTCTGCGCTTGATGGCTTCCCGCAGCAGATATACGACGTCTTGGCCCTCACAGTCAGATGCGCTGAAACCCTTTGTCCAGTTCAGGAGGATACCCTGGGGTGGGACCATGGGGAGGAAGGAGGTGGAGGCCCCTTGGAATCTTACTCTGCCTCCCCAAAGCCTGCAGTATGTGATTCCCCTCCCCAAGCTGAATTCTGAGCCCATTCGGTCAAACAGTTAAGGGCCTTGCCCTTTGCCCCCTCCCACGCCCCAGGAGGCTTCTGGTGTGAAGAAGCCTATTAATAACCATCCAGCCCATGTCTTCTATTTTTAGTGCTCAGTGGTCTGAGAACATCTGCCCAGAAGGAATGGCCCTTCATAATCAGGTTAGGAATGAACAGAGCTGGTAAAATGAGTACTGTGTGTGAACAAGGGAAGGACAGAGAAGGCTCAGAGGGCCACATGACATATCAGTTTGCTCCTCCAGAAAGAAATAGCAAGAGCCACTTGAGAGAAGGAATTCTGAGTTGGGCCAGAGCCATGTCAATGGGAGAGTCCCACTCATGTTCTAGATACGAGTGAAGGATGAATGGAAAAGCCAGAGACCAGACACCTGGACAGGACAGCAGGGGACAAGACATTTTATTGTGAGAAACTGGCTTTAAATTGTGACCTTAGTGACAAGGGCCTGGCTGTACTTAGGACTGTCCTTTTCTTAGTGTGCTTCCTCTGAGGGAGGGTGCGAGGGAACTCTTCCACCACTGTTAGGAGAAAATGACTACTCTGCCCAGAGTGGAAGCATGGAAAGGCAGGTCTGGGGATATTTGGGGCAGAAGATTTTAGAAATATTAATTGATATTTCTCCCAGTAATATTTCCTTTTTTTCCTTTTCCCATGAGTGTTCTGTGCTCATGGTCTCAAAAACAGAAACCAGACAGAGCAAATGAAAGGGAGAGCCAGATCATGAATAATAGGAAAGACCCCCAGGTCTGGGACAGGTGAGGCGGGTGGGAATCAGAGCCAGGTTCCAGATGGCTTCCTGAGAAAACTGTCCTAGGCCCCCTCCACCCTAGGCATGCCCTGTTGGGGAAGGGAGGGAAGAGAAGGGGTTTGGATAACCCCGCCTCTGTCCTCCTTCCCCACAGAGGGGAAGGCAAGGTGTCAAGGGAGGTGTCAAGACCCAAGAGAACAATAGCTGGAGCCTGGCTGTCTCCCCAACAGCCCTGCTTGTCTGTACATTCTACACAGCAAAGGAAGGGTCCCTATCTGAGCTCAACAAAGAAGTTATGTTATAGAAAATGAATAGGACCATGCTTCTTAAATGCCTGATTTTGCCCACGGAGTCCCACCTGCTTCTCATAACTCACAAGGAAAAATCAAAAGGTGCCAGAATGCTTATTGTGGATGGAGAAGACCAGCTGAGAGACACTGCCAACCTCTCAATCTGAAGGAGAAGTGGAGCGAGCACAGAGGCCCATGTCTGGAAGGTCAGAGCGGGAGCAGAGGGCGGGTCAATACTGCAAGAAGGCTGGTTGGAGTGGAGGATGCAGAGCTTTCCAGGGAGCACAGGTATGGAAGAACCGGGTGGGCGCCTTCAGGGCCAGCAAGCTCCTCATCACAGGAGCTTTTCAGCAGAAGCAGGGATGTTGAGGAAGAGACTCCTGGGAGCTTGGACCAGAACTCTTGGGAGGAGCTTCCTCCATGGGGGGGCCTTAGGTGTGGGCATGAAAAGTCTAGCATTCCTGCTGAAGGATGAGGAAGCGTGTGCTGAGTGGGTGCTGTGTCTAGACCTCTGCCTGCCACTCTGCCACCCCCAACCAGGCACCCAACCTCAAGCCAGGCCCTGACAAGGACACCAACAAGGCCGGAAATGGGAGAGAGGGTATGGCAAAGAAACTATGCACAAGCCATTTTGAGAGACAGAACAAACACTGCTCCCCACAGGTCCCCTTGGCCAGTGCAACAGTGCCTCAGGTGAGACAGTCAGTATGTTTTCTATTCAGTCCTGACCTCAGCCTGCACTGCCCAGATCTGACCTTGGCCCCACCCTCCTGCCTACCGGCAGCCCCCAGGGCTATCCATGCACCCTCTTGCATGGCCCTGGATTCTAGGTCACTTCACCACATTCCAGCTGCCTGGGCAAACCACGTCTGGAGAAACTGAGGCTGGTGCAGGCCCAGTTACTCTCCCTAGCTCAGAAAGCCCTCTCCAGGCCTCCTGCCCACTCCATGAAGAATGTGTTGGTGCAAAGCCCCTGAGGGTGGCTTTCCCAGGCCCTCTCTCTCTCACCTGGTCCAGGCCAAGCTGTCTGCAAGGGAAGGAGAAGGTGAAACCCAAGGGGAGGCTCTGCCCACTCAGACCCTGCTTCTGCTGGAAGTCCACGATGCAGTCCACAATGTGGTCAAAGAGCTGAGAAGTGGGGCAAGTCAGAGAGTAGGCCACTCAGCCCTTCCCTGCCCCCGACAACCCCAGGTTGTGGGTACCTGCTCTCCAGAGCCCTGGGCCACATACTCTGGGATAGAGTAGATCTGGTTGGTGATCTGCACACTTCCAGAGGCGAGACGCACCAGGAGGACGCGGAAGTTGGTGCCCCCCAGGTCCAAGGCCAGGAAGTCCCCACGCTCTGTGGGGCAGAGACCCTCAGTGCCAGGACAGAGGTGGAGGCTCCACCCCAGCACAGGCTGTGACCCCCCAGGAGCCCATGTCCCAGCCCCACAGTCAGGCCAGGTCCTTACCACTGCCATCAGGTATGGCCCGGACATAAGTGGGCAGCATGCGGAGGGAGGAGGGTTTCCCCTGGAGGCCCTTGGCCATGGCCTCTCGCATCTGCCTCTGCAATGCTACTAGCTGCTCACGGGTCAACCAGAATGGTGCCAGGGTCTCCTCGAGCAGGCGCCGGTGGGCAGCCAGGCGGGCGGCCACAGCAGTCACCATCGCCACACCCTGGCCACCACCGTCCACAGAGGGGATGAAGGAGACATCACATTCAGGGGCCAAGAGCATCACTGTCTCCTGCAGGGTGGCGAGGAACCTATACAGACACAAAGCAGGCTTGGCACTCCAGGGCTTGCTGAAACCCTGGGTTCCTTCACTTCAAATCAATTCAATTCTTTTTTTTTTTTTTTTTTGTCTTTTCAGGGCTGCACCAGAGGCATAGGAGGTTCCTAGGCTAGGGGTTGAATCAGAGCTACAGCCGCTGGCCTATACCACAGCCACAGCAACTCACAATCTGAGCCCCATCTATGATCTACACCACAGTTCACTGCATCACTGGATCCCCAACCCACCGAGTGAGGCCAGGGATCAAACCTGCATCCTCATGGATCCTAGTTGGTTTCGTCAACTGCTGAACCACGAAGGGAACTCCCCAGTTCAATTCTAAACTCATCTGTGCACCAACTATATGCCCAGTGGCCCCAGCAATGCCCTCTCTTGCATACCCAAGAGAAGCCTCTTTCCTCTGACCTCTTCTGGCCTCCCCTCACTTCCCTCTGGACTCACTCTGCTTGGGTGCCCTTCACACCCACTGCCTTGTACCCGTGGTACCACAGTGCCCTCTGGGTGTGTATCACATACACACACATTCCTGCTACCTGCTCACAGGGGGCCATCAATATTTCCAATACCTGGGGTGTTGCTCAAATACTCGGCCTCCAGTGGCCACAGCAATCTGAAGCTTCTGCTGCTCCCTGATGTGCTGGAGGCGGGAGAGGATGGCGGCCAGGGCAGCTGCACAGAGCTGGGCAGCCCGTGTGCTCACAGCTGCACACACTTGCTGCACAAGCTCAGCATCTGAGGTCCTTGGGTTCAGGCCCAAGATAGCGTGCACACGGGCTGTCCCAGCAGAGGGACTGGGGGGGACAGAGTGCTGCTTTGGTCTCAAATAGCCCAGAAGCACCATGTCCCCACCAAACCTCCATGGCTACCTCAGGGACAGGGCATCCAACCCACTCCCAAGCCAAGAATCCCTTCATTGCAGCCCACTCGCCTCCTGCACTCACTTCTCCATCTCAGCCACGTGTTCCAGGAGGATGCTGCCTGGGCTCAGCAGCACTGGGGAGGTGGAACCGCCAAAGAGGACCCCGCGCTGGGCCAAGTCAGCCAACACCAGCCGTACCAGCTCACCCAGGTACAGGCCCCCAATCATTTTCTCAAACCTATAGGCAGGAAGGATTGCTGGACAGAGCCTTCCCTAGGCCCTTGGCCCACCTGGCCCCACCTCCAAGAATTCACAAAGAGGAATCACTTTCTTTGGGGTCCCTGACTGAAGGTTCTAGAAGCAAATGGCCTCCTAGGAGACAGTTGGGTGTTTACACAGACCCCACTGCCCCCTCTAGCCTAGGCTAGGTTCAAGGGGGTTCCTAGAGGCTGGCAGGACCCAAAGGATAAGAGACACTTGGCTTGTCTACTTGCAACCCCTAACACCTGTCAGGCCTGGCCAGAGTCAGGAATAATGGAGGAGAAAACTCCAAGAGTTGAAAACTCTGTTCTAGAACCTTGAGCCATTCCTTCTTTGAGCCTGGCCAGGGTCCCCCAGCATGCAACCTGGAGGCCCTAGGAGGAGGTGAGAGGGAGGAGCCTAAGGGCTGGAGTACAGGGACAGCAGAGCAGGAAAGGAACAAAGCAGTGATAGGGCCTAGAGCAGAAGGTTAGGCCACCTCTGGGCACCCGGATTCAGGGACTCCTGGTCCAGGGTGAGGTCGAAGATGGTCCACACTGGTCCCAAGGCCTCATCATCACTGAAGGAGCCCCACTCGACGCTGATGCAGACTCGGCCCCGGTCCTCATCCAGCACCGCCACATGCCGGGCCTCCTCCATGTAACACGCATTGGTGCCGGTGTCTGGCAGGGACAACCCCATCAGGGTCAACCCACCAGGCAGCCAGGGCCCCCCGTCCACTACAACAAATGCCCGTAGCTTACCTACAACCAGCCCAACTTCGCACGGCCCAACCCCCAGGTCACAGCCCATCATGGTGCCCACTGTGTCATTCACCACGGCAACCACATCGATGCTGTAGGTCTGGACAATGGAGAGGACAGAGGTTGGGGAGCCCGGTAGATGGGCAGGGCTGGGGTCCTGGCTTTGATGGAGATACAAAGAGTCCCTGAAATGTGTGTCCGAATGCCTCACACATTTGTGTCACTTATGTTCTAGGCCCTCCCACACTATAGAGGATTTTCCTCCTAACCCACCCCTCCGCTTTGGCTCCTCTGCCCCAACACAGGCCCTGGAGGTCTCAGGGGCTCCCAGCCTCGGCCGTCCGTTCCAGAATACCAGTGCTCCCCACAGGACCAGGATGAGGGGGAGCAAGCATGGCACCGTGAAGGCTGTGCCATAGGTACCTCACTTGTTCACCCTGGTCCTGGCCCAGCTCCCCAAGCCTGCTCCTCTCAGCTCTGACTTCCAGCTACCCACACAGCACTTTGGCAGTTAGTCCACACAGGCCCAGACTGGCCTTTCTCAGGCATCCAGACATTTGCATATGCCCTTCTCTGAGATTAGCCCTTCCTTCCCAGCCCTAGCTGGGAAACATCTCCTTCAGGTCTCTGCTCAAGTCATGGTGCACACTTCCCTGTGCCCCCAGAGCCTTGGAACCACCTCAATAGGGATTTCTTTCTTTTCTTTTTTCTTCCTTCCTTCCGTCCTTTCTTTCTCTTCCTCTCTTTCTTTTTCCTTTTTTTCTTTTTTCTTCCTTCCTTCCTCTCCCTCTCTCTCTCTTTCCTTCTTTCTCTCTTTCTTTCTTTCTTTCTTACTTACTCTCTCCCTCTTTCTCTCTTTCCATAAGGGGCATGCCCAAAGCATATGGAAGTTATGTGATCTACACCACAGCTCATGGCAATGTGGGATCCCCAACCCACTGAGCAAGGCCAAGGGTCAAACCCACATCCTCATGGATCCTAGTTGGGGTCCTTACTCCTGAGCCACAATGGGAACTCCAATAGGGACATTTCTTTTATTGAAATGCTTTCCCCACTAAACTTTGAGGTCCTTGAAGACAAGGTCAAGTCTTTTCAACTTTGCTTCCCCTCATAGTCCTGAACTTTTATTTGCCCTTTCTAAGCGTCAGTCTCCTTACCTATAAAATGAGAATGGTAGTAGCATTTACCCAAGAGATAAACTGGGTAAAGGATAGAAACAGAAAGGAAAGCAAGCCCTCCCAGAAGCACAGGCACAGCCTACATGTGCTGGGCCCATGCCACATGGGCAGCCTTCCTAATGCCTCTGCCTCTACTCACCCCCTGCCTCTGGATGGCATCTCGTAGCAACTGGACCACATCCTGGCCTTCCACACCACTGCACTTAAAACCTTTAGTCCAGGAAATGAGGGTGCTCTGGAAGTGGAAGAGTCAGATCAGTCCTCCAGAGGCCTTCATGGGGCTGTAGCCCCTCCAACCTCTGTCCCCTTAGCCATCTGTCTCACCTTGTCCAGGCCTGTCTGGTGACAAGGGAAGGAGAAGCTGAACCCAAGCTGCAGACCCTGCTTGCCCACAGGGAGCGCATCCAGGAACTCAGACAGACAGCGGGCGGCAAAATCAAAGAGCTGAGGGACAAGTGGGGGTGTTTAGCTCTGCTCACTGGATCCCCAGCTGCTGAGGTGGGCCCAGAGGCCGGGCAGTGAGTGCTTACCTGTTGACCAGGACCCAGCATCACCTCTTGGGGGATCACAAACTCCTGGCTCCGGGGCTCTGTCTTGTGTCCCTCAACGCCCATCAGGGTAACCCACAAAACACGCAGTGAGGCTCCTGAGGCTCCCAGCTCCAGCACCAGGAAGTCTCCTTGCTCTGGGAGCAAGCAGGGCACAGAAAGGCATGCCGCTGGTGAGACCAAGTCCTCTGGCTCCCAGAAACATTCCCAAGGGCTATGAAGTCTCACCAAGGGATCTTAGAGATGGAGACCTTAGAGACAGAGATAGGGATAAGGAACTTCCCCCTCCCACAGATCAGAACGCTTTCTGCAGGCCTGGCCACCCATCTTAGTCTATGCCACCCACCAGTGCCATGTGGGATAGACCCCACATATGTGGGCAGCATCTGAACAGCAGGGGCAGGGCTGGCCTTCCCACTCAGTGCCTGCTCCATGGAGCCCAGGAGGCTGGCTTGGATCTGCCGCAGCTGTGCCTCTGTCACCTTGAACTGCTGCAGGCACTCCTGTACCTAAGGAGAAACAGGTCAACATCTGGGTGGGAGTGTTGTTGTCCTAGCCAAGTTCCCCAACCAGGACAGAGGCCAGCCTGGCCCAGCTCATGCCTCCCTTCCCTAACCCAGACCAGCACCCCTCCCTCAGGGGCTGGCCTGAGCCCTGCATGAGGCTTTTGTGTGCCTTGCTGGCCTCCCCAGCAACTCCCCAGCCTCACTGCTTGCCTCTTCCCACTCTCAGTCTCTCTTGCTGCCCACCACCTACAACAGCTCCTGCATGCTCAGGAGGCTCCTTTCTGGAGAGAAGACTCACCTATTTGCTCCTGCTCCATTCCCTCATGGCTGTTTGTCAGCTCCTGCAGTCCCCTGCCCCCACCACTTCTTTGAATTCAGGTTTGGCAAGGCCTTTCCCCTGTCACCCCATGGCTGATTTGCTCTGGCTCCCCCAGTACCCAGAGCCAAGCTGCTCAGTGAATTGTTGGATGAATATATGAGTGAACAAATGCATGGATGAACTTGATTCAGGTTCCTCCCTCTCCCAATCCACTTGACTCTGGAGCCCAAGTGAGCCCAGTCCAGCAGAGTCTGGGGGCACCGTGGAGGACAGTCCCCACTCCCAGTGGCCACTCTTCCCACAGACATTGTCTGAGCCCCTAATGCATTCCCAGCACTACTCTAAGCACCTTACACTGCACAACCAGCTGGGTCTGCTCTTGTGGAGCTCAGATTCCAGTATGGGGGGTGGGGGGCAGAAAATAAGCACAGAAATATATAGTATGCTTCTGGTAGTAATAGTAGAAAAGAAAGGCAGAAATAGAAACCAGGGAGTGACCAGGGGAGGAAGGGGTATTTTTGGATATTGGTCATGGAAGGTCTCCCTGTGGAGGTGACCTAAATGGAGGAAGGGAATGAGCCATTTGAAGATCTGGGAGAAGAGCACAAAGGGATTTTCTTCAGAGCAAGCGGGTAGATTTGGGGAAGGCTGGGCCAGGGGTGCGTCAGAGTGAAGGGAGGGGTGGGCAGGCAGGGAAAGCAGAGGATGGGACCCCAGGTTCTTTTCTACCAGAAGCCTGTTGTGGAGGAGCTTAAGAAAAGCTCCAGTATCTCATGTTGTATGGAAACCTCCCTTGGATGAACCTCTGGCCCATCCTTCAAGGAGATCCCAGCAGCCCCCCTGGGTCCGTCAAAGGGTCCCAGGGCTCAACTCCATTCTTCCAGCTTAGCCTTTCCCAGGCCCCGACTGCCAGTCTCATAGGAATTCCATTCCTACGACCTGCTACCCAACACAGGGAAGATATCTGAAAACTAACCACTCAGGCACCAGGATAAGGAGGTAGAGAGATCCAGGGAGGAGAGGCCGCCAACTGAGGAAACTGAGGCTCAGAGAGGGACAGTCATCTGCCTAATCCAAGTAGTTGTTAAGAGTGGGTCTCCAAAAAAAAAAAAAAAAAAGGGAGTTCCCGTTGTGGCTCAGTGGTTAACAAATCCGACTAGGAACCATGAGGTTGCGGGTTTGATCCCTGGCCTTGCTCAGTGGGTTAAGGATCCAGTGTTGCCGTGAGCTGTGGTGTAGGTTGCAGACTCGGCTTGGATCCCTCGTTGCTATGGCCGTGGTATAGGTGGGTGGCTACAGCTCCGATTGGACCCCTAGCCTGGGAACCTCCATATGCCATGGGTGCAGCCCTAGAAAAGGCAAAAAGACAAAAAAAAAAGAGTGGGTCTTAACAATCCCAGCTCAGTCTGACGGCAGACATGTTCCCACATAAATGTGAAGACTTATAAAAACTACCAATTTCATCTGGAAAGAAACCAAAGCTGATGGAGATTGCAACAAAGAAACCCCAAAGGACTTGGGATGAGAAAACATCAAAGTCCTTGCCCTGCCACTTCCTGGCTCTGTGGCCTTGGGCAAGTTAAACTTCTCTCTGACATGATAAGACTCACCTCTGATGAAACACCAAGAGAATGATAATACTCAAAAGGCCCCGGGGGCCATGTCTTGTTCACAGCAAGGAGTGGCTGGCTCTTGTTGATTGAGTTGTGGTGGTGGCGTAAGAATTAAAGGGGATAATGGAGGTAAAAGTGTAAAAGTGCTGTTCAGATGTGAGGGGTGCTTTCTCATTGTTTAATGACAACAGCAGAGTTACGGAGAAATCAATGGCTTGGGCAAAACAATGCTCTTCCACCCAGGTGCAAGAGGAGTGACTAGTAATGACAGAAGCTTCGAGAAAGACAGGACATCCCTGGCCAACACTGATAGGCACGTGCAGTCAAGGAGAAGCTACTGGAGTCTTCCCTCAACCACCCCCCAGAAGAATGGGGGGTGGGGGGATAGAGACCTCAGCCAGGAGAGTAAGGAGCAAGCATCAAAGAGAGGCTAGACGGATAGGGCTTCAATGCTTGCTACTTCAACCAACTTGTGCCCATGGGTCTGCACATCACCTCACCTCTCTGAACAGGTCTCCTCCTCTGTCAAGGAGGAATGAAGATAGCACGCACTTCTGAGAGATGTTATGAGGACTGAGAAGACAGTAGATGTGAACAGCTGGGACAGTGGCTGGCCTGGGGGATGTGCTCAACAAAATGTGGATTCCCTTGCCTCAGGGCACGAGGTACAACCAGCCTGGGAATTCTGATTCTATGCCTCGCTTGGTGACGAAAAGAGTCCTGAGGGAAGGGATCAGGAAAGGACTCTGCCATGGGGCTGGGCTTTGACCACATGTGGTTCTTAGGTCACGGTGGGAAGGGAGCCAAGGGTTTAAGGCCTACTATGCTGAGTGGGGGGGCCAAAGTCACAGGAAACTTGGCTTCTGTGTGAAGGTCCAAACCAAAGAGAATTGTCTTTAAACTACAGGTGTGTGCAATGGAGCCAGCAGGGTGTGTGGGGGACTGGCTTGGGAGACTCAGGAGGAAGGGGTTCAAAGTGAGAGAGGAAATGGAGGCAGGGCCTAGAGCAAGCCCTGGCAAGGCAGGCACCTCGGCCCAGACATTACTCCTTTTTGGTGGCCTAGCTATGGGTTGTGTACTGAGCAAATGTTCCAAGCACGGTCTGGGGCAGAGGCTGGACAAAAGCAAAGTGGGAGCATGAAATGCAATGAGGGGGGATGCCCCCACAGCTGGGGCAACAAGCCAAATCCAGCAGATGTCTGAATGGGCTGGGAAACTAAAGAAACTGCAGGGAATGATTTGAGAACCCTTTCCTGGAGGGCTCCTCTGCACAGGTCCTTTATCTCCATTAGTTCACTTAATCCTCTAGGGATGGGAGGATTAGACTCCACTTCACTGATGAGGAAACAGACCTGAAGAGATATGAAATGACTTACCCAAGTGTTTCCTGTTCAAGGGTGTGGGAGGCAAGTGTTTCTAAATCTTGGTCAAGGTAACAGAAAAAAAGAGAAATTCTCTTTGAGCTAACCTGAGGTATATGGACCTTGCTGCACAATAACCTCCAAGTTGAGTTCAGCTCTGAAGTCATCTCTGTGTGCCTGACTGCAAAGACCATGTTGAGGGAGGGGAGACATATGAGAGTGGCTAGAGAAGTGGGGAAACGAAGGGCCTTAAGAACACAGCTCTACCAGAAACACCCTGGAGGGTCCTTTCTAGACTGAGACAACTCATTCTGGGTAGGGGCGGTGCCTGTGTGATAAGGTGGCAAAAGCAATACATTTGGAGCTCAAGCTCCTGTCATACCTTAAACTTAAGGCAGGTCACCTCTCGAAGCCCCCTCTTCCTCAGCCCTCACCACGCAGTGGTGTGGAGCCTTGAAGGAGAAAGCCGCTAGATCAGGTATGAAAGGCTTAGTAACATGCATGGGTATGAGCCCATGGCCCCACGGCATCTTTTGCAGCTCCTTCTCTTGACAGTCTTGAACAGGTATGAGACAGGAACTCGGTGCTGAACTTACCAGCTCAGAGCTTTCTGAAGGGGAAGGCAAGCCTTCCTGGGGGCAGCCGAGGGCTCCTTCCCTTTGCTGCAAACCTCGAGGCCCAATGGGGTCCATATGGGTTCCACTGTGGGGTGCGGCCACCTGTGGAGGAAAGGGATAACTCAGGTGAACTACATACTCTATAGGCAGGCCCTCAGAGACTGTGATGCAGACCCTTAACTTCCTTCCTTCTTAAGGAGACCAGGAAGGAAGATGTGGGCAGAGCTCAGAATCTCTGACCATCAGAGATCTTTAGTAAACAACCAGAAGGCCCTCATTTTCCAGAGCAGGTACAAGAGAACACTAGGAAGGCTGATTTCTAATCCCTATGTCATTCATTCCTTCTGTCATTCATTCCTATTTACCCGTCCCTGATGCCTGCTGTGCCAGATGCTGGGGTATAAACAGAGCAGACCTAGGCCCCACTCTCAGGGATCTCACAGCTTTACCAGTAATCACAACGTGGTTGACACAGGCAGTAAGAGATGGACTTGCCGCTGCACTTTGGAGTTCAGGGATGTGCTAGAGGTTTGGAGCAAAGGGTGTGAGGTAGGAGGGGCCAAAGACCTGCTGGAGAGGCAGGCAGGCTGGTTTGGCACATTTGTGCCAAGTGAAGGTATGTGAATTTCAGGCTGAAGAGAGTTGTGGACAGGAGTGGATCTGTGCTTCAGAAAGGGATTCCACTAGCACCATGACTTTGGGCAAATCATTTATGACTTCTCTGCAGTTTAGCTTTTTCATTTATTAAAAAAAATGGAGGAAATCATATCTACCTTCACAAGACTGTCATGAGAAGTAAATGCAGCAGCACTGGGGAAACCGTTTTGGAAAGTGTTAACATGCAACAAAAATGTCAGGATGGGTTTGGGGAGGTGGAGTGATGCTGAGCTGAAAGAGTCCTGTGCTCAGAGTTGAGGACCCAGTTGCCCACAAAGCAGCCACACCAGGTCTTTCAATCTCAAGACCTACATTTTTTCATCTGAGAAATGAGGACCAACATATACCAAAGGGCTGTGTGGAGCAAACAAGATGATAGCAAAAGACCCTTGCTCAGAATGTGCTTTCATATTTATGTAGCTGAATCTGAATTGAAACTCTACAAGTCTCAGTTTCCTCTTCTGTAGCAGGACAAAAGTTCTGTTGTCCAAATTAAAGGAATTAATTGTTCTGAAACTATCCACACACTAGAAATGTCAGGTATTTTGTTCACTCAAGCTAGAGGTGGTACTGCTGTCCCTGGAAGTTCCTAGGGAAGCTTTCAATGACTGAGGTGCCCTTCACGGGTGGAAGAAAAGGGAAATGCAGTGGAGGGTCCAAGATGGGCACAAGGCCTCTGAACTATTCCGCCTCTCCTCCTTTAACAGCAAAACTTCAAGAAAGTTACCTTCCTGCCTCTGCAAGCCCTTCACACCTTCCACTCCCATCATAGTCTTAGTCAATAGCTCTTCTCCTCACCTCTTAAACAATGGAGCTCCCAAGTAATCTGGGCATTGCCTCCTTCTCCATACTCCTTCTTTATCTCACTCATCCCCAAGGTTTGTTTGAACCCTCTGTGTGAAGGCTTTCAAATCTACTCCTGTCCTGAGCCGAATCTCAAATTCCAATGATCTGTTATTATCTCTGGATGATGAAGAGGACTCCTCAAACTCAACGCTCAAGGCCACATCCATTTTCTCCTTCACTTTTCCCCACATATCTCGTCTTCCACATTGGCTGGAGGCATTCCTGTTGCCTGTATACATCTCTGACCCTCATTTCCTCTGTGCAGTCAGTTCTCAGGCTGAAAGAACTGAGAGCAGGAAGAACTCTCCTGTATGTCCCCTCCTCCATGTTTCCACAGCCACTGCCCTTGACTTTCCATCCTTCTGATTATTTCAATGGTCTCCTAATTGATACTCGTGTTTCCATCTGTCCACCTCCCCACCCCACCAAGGCCAAACATGTGACCAGAGTGACTGTGCAAAAAAAAATTTTATCATGTCATTTCCCTGCTCTATATCCCCTAAGAAAGTAAATCATCATGGTGTGATAGCTCTGCATGCAGGGGAAAAAAATGTTCCAAACTCTTTATCACAGCATTGCAGGCCCCTCACATTGTCTTCAACTCAAGCTTCCTCTCTTGCCACACTCTTCCATACTCCAGCCATATTGACTCTGAGCTTCATCCTGTCTCCTGCTGTTCAGCCTTCGTTCACAGCCTTCCCTGGAATTGCTGTGTCTGAGTCATCTCTGCTTCTTCAATGCCCAGCACAGGGTTTAGCATAAGTAGGTGCTAATATAGCTTTGAAAAACTGAGAGGTGGGGAGTTTTTTTTTCTTATTCGGAGAACCGAGAAATCAGTTTCTAACAAATCCCCCCAAAGTCACATATACCTACACTCAGTTTCCATATCTGTCAAACATATGTTCCACATATGGTAGAGGTCTGTTTTGAGAATAAAATAGGGTAACTGAGCCAATTACTTATGAAAAGGGCCAAGGGCTACACGCATGGTGAGATTTCACTCTTTTCCAAGCCCAGCTAGCTCAATCATTCATTCACTCTTTTATTCATTCCCTCCTTCTATTTGACTTTTATTTAGCACTTCTACAAGCCAGAGACTGTGAAGCTTCCTTCATGTAACCCTAGGGCTTACACTCCCCATAAGTGTATTCATGTCTGTCTCTTCCAACTGAGAGCGCCCATGAGGAGGGACATCTCATATCACTAGATCCTCAGAACTCAGCCCAGGTCTACACATTTGAATACTGTGGCCTCTTGGCTTAATTCAGCTCAGTCAGCTACATAGAATGACCCTTCCTTCTGAAAGGTATACCAGGGCACTCTGCCAAGGATGGGAACCACCAATGGAGGACCAGCCAGCTTAGTTTTTCCAGCCTTCACTCATCCAGGATGGACTAAGCGGGACAGATGAGGGCAAGGGGCTGGAGCGGAGACAGGCAGGAATCAGAGGAGGCTCTTACCTGGGAGAAACACCAGTGGTCACTCTCCTTGGATCTGGGCTTTTCTCTCTCAATATGAGGTGTCCCACTGAACTGGTATGCAGTCAAAAGTGAAACTCACAAGCGATATGAGTTATAACGTTAACAAGCCCCACCCTCTTTCTTGACACCAATTAATTCAGGAAGGTGCACTTCCCTCTGAATCTGTCCTAAGGGAGGCCGGGTAAGGCAGTGCCATCTTAAGCAAGACAACCACAGGAAGTTGGGACTCCTGAACTGGGTCAAGAACTCTGGTATATCCTCTATGCAATGCTGGGTGCTCCACTCACTTTACAAACACTCAAGAGTCTGAGTTTTGAGGTGGTGGCTCACCCCTGGAAAGGAGCTAGAGGAGCTTAACCTGGGAAATAATAGTCCAAAGGACAATTCTGCAAAATGTGGAAGGACTTACTAAAAGAACACAAAGCAGGAGTTCCCGCTGTGGCACAGTGGTTAACAAATCTGACTAGGAAGCATGAGGTTGTGGGTTAGATCCCTGCCTTGCTCAGTGGGTTAAGGATCCGGCGTTGCCGTGAGCTGTGCTGTAGGTCACAGACTTGGCTCGGATCCCGAGTCGCTTGGCTCTGGCATAGGCCAGTGGCTACAGCTCTGATTAAACCCCTAGTCTGGGAACTTCCATATGCCATGGGAAATGGCCCTAGAAAAGGCAAAAAGGCAGTAAATAAATAAATAAACGCAAGGCAATGTGGGAACACAAGAGGAAGAGACTAACTCTACCCTAGAATGGGCAGGGCAAGTTGATGAAACTAAGCCCTGAAGGAAGAATGGCAGTATGCTGGCAGAGGTGGTCCTTGTCAAAGAGCATATACAAAATCATGGAGCACAGCACTTCCATGGATGGGGATCCTTGGTGGGTTAAGGATCTGGCATTGCTGTGAGCTGTGGTGTAGGCCAGGGGATACAGCCCCAAGGACTTCAAGAGGATACATGTAGATGAAGATATATGATGGGTAAGGTGGCAGCCAGTCTGTGGGAGTCCAGCCTTTAGTCTGTAGGCCAAGCGAGGAGAATAGGTTCACACTGTGGGGCTTCTCTACTGCAAGGGGAAGAAGAGTCTCAAGGCTACAGTGGAGTTGTTGGCCACCAAACTGGTTTTCTCTGAACTAGCCTTTTTTTTTTTTCTTTTTAGGGCTGCACCCATGGTATATAAAGGTTCCAGGCTAGGGGTCGAATCAGAGCTGTAGCCACCAGCCTACACCACAGCTCACAGCAACGCCAGATCCTTAACCCACCAAGTGAGGCCAGGGATCAAATCCGCATCCTCATGGATCCTAGTCAGATTCATTTCCACTGTGCCATGAGAGTTACTCCTGAACTAGTCTTCTTGAATGCACAGAATGTTGGGCTATCACTGTGCCCACTGCTATGTTCTAATTATTTTTGTTCCCTCTGACCCAATTCTTATGTTGAAAACCTAGTGTCCAAGAAAGTGGGGTCTTGGGGAGGTGATTAGGTCATAAGGGTGGAGCCCTAATGAATGGGATTCATGCCCTCATCAGAGGCCCCAGAGAGTTCCATTGCCTCTTCTGCCATGTAAAGATCTAAGAAGTTGGTGATATGCAACCTGGAAGAGGGCCTTCATCTGACCATGCTGGCAACCTGACCTCAGACGTCCAGCCTCTAGAACAATGAGTCATTTTCTTGTTTTTTTCTGTGGTTTAAAAGCCACTCAGTCTGGTTTTTTTGAGGAGGGGTGTGGTTTTTTTTGGCCCGCACCTGTGGCATATGAAGTTCCCAGGCTCAGGGCCAAATCGGAGCTGCATCTGCAACCTACACCACAGCTCACAGCAACACCGGATCCTTAACCCACTGATTGAGGCCAGGAATTGAAACTGCATCCTCATGCATACTAGTCAGGATGGTTAACTGCTGAGCCACAATGGGAACTCCTGTGTTATTATTATTTTTGTCTTTTGTCTTTTTAGGGCCACACCCGCGGCATATGGAGGTTCCCAGGCTAGGGGTCTAATTGGAGCTGTTGCTGCCAGCCTACACTAGAGCCACAGCAACACCAGATCTGAGCCACATCTGCAACCTACACCACAGCTCACAGCAACACTGGATTCTTAACCCACAGAGTGAGGACAGGGATGGAACCCCCAACCTCATGGTTCCTAGTCGGATTTGTTTCTGCTGCACCAAGACGGGAACTCCCTGTTATTTTTTTTAATAGCAGTCCAAACAGACTAAGATATCTGCCATGATAGGAGACTAGACATACTGTACCAATTTTCATTTCAAGGAAATTGGTGAGCATATACTTTAAAACTTTCATCAGCAACAAGCCTAATATTAATTACAAACAATACTTGGCCTGCTCATGACACCAGGATGGAGACCAAGGAAGATGGCTATTTTATCAGTTTTGGCGTGACTGGCCCTGGAAACATGCCAGAAGTCAGCCCTGCTGCCCAGTTCACTGGGTACCAATCAAGCATGTTGGCTCTGATTAGCAGGGAAACTGGGAATGGGGGTGGGGAGGACAGAGTGGCCACCATCTACAACAGAGCATCCTTCTTAGCCTGGGGCTCCAGTCTCTCAACTTTGTTTAGTTAGGAGAGAATATGGAACTGAATGTGAAAGGCCTAGCTGTGATTCATGCTGACAGTCAGTTTGGAGTCTCCTGAGCCAGGGTGAAGATACGCCTCTAACAAGCAATGCCAGGGCTCTTTGTCTGTGTTTCTGGAAGTTCAATGTCTATTTCCTCAGCGACCTAGGCAGAGTGTCAGAGGTCTGTGCCAGGGCCTATGGAGGAAGAAGGCAGCCTGGGTTTGAGGTCTATGAACAGCTATGACAGCACAGACTGCAGCAGAGGCACAGCAGGAATCAGCAGTTCTCTTCAAACACTAGATGACCACTGATCAACAAGGGGAAGGACAAGTCCTGACAAGGGTTCTTCATAGACCCTCAGTGCCAATCTCAACCTGTCCAGGAGGAATTAAGGGAAGGGAGAGGAGATCAGCTCAGGAAATGTGGGCTGTAGCTTTTGAAACCAAGAAGAAATAAGTAAACTCTTCCTGCCTTCCTGGTACACATGACTTCAGCAGCTTTTCCACAGAGTTAATTACGTTCTTCCATCTTCCCACTGGTATTACCATCCACTTACTACCTGGCCTCCCCTCATCCTAATTCCTATGTTCTAAATCAACTTAGGGCCAAAGCTGCTCTGCCTCACAAGTGAGAAGAATGAGCCCACCCAAGCATAAAATTTCCAGTGAGTTTTGTGACTCGAGTGGAAGTTAGGAGGTAGTATAGTATAGTAGAGAGAATTAGCTCTGGTGTCAGACAGACCTGGGTTCAAATCCCATTCCATTTACCATCTATATGACCTAGAAGAATTTCTTCATTTCTCTGAGCCTCGGTTTTCCATGTACAAAACATAAGAGACTAATGCCTTAGGTTGGGTTCTCCCAGAAGCAGACCTAATTTGAGTACAAACAGTTTAACTAGGAAGCAGGGCTAGGATTATGTTGAGCATGTGAGATGCCTAGCTACCAAATGGAGAGAATCGTTCTTTGCTGCACACAAGTGCCAACCCTGCCTTATAATGAATCCAATAGTAAGAGCCCCTCACCCTAGTTCCAGCCCAGATCCAAGAAACACTGATAGGAGAGTTGAAACTGAGATAGAAAGGAAAGGAAGCCAACAGAGCATACATAATTAAGTTACCACTGGGAGCTATTGGGGCTCAATCCCATAGGACTCTGGGAGACAGGGAGAATGCAAGCACCTGAGGTGAGGATACCAGGGAATTTATCCAACTTCTACCTTTCACTGGCTGAGGGCTGCCTCAGAGGCCTCCACTCCCTGGCACTCCCAGCATGTGGCACACGTTAGTCTAGAGAAGTACTAAGGCACAGGTACTAAGTTGCAAGGTTCTTGCAATAGGACCCTGTGGGTATGTAATAGAGTGGTGAGGGCCCAGGGGAAATGGGCAAGGCACACCCTCTGTTAGAGGTCTACTGATGAAATAACATATCTACGATACCTAACACACAAGTCACCTTCTCTTTTCCAATTTATCACAATAGCTTGTGAAGTTTATAGAGCTTCCTAGCTCTCCGTGGGTTTGCAACGCCAGCAAAATAGCTACCTTATAGAAGAAGCAAAGCAAAACCACCAAATGAACAAACCCCAGGAGCCCTAGGTGAGGTCTAAACACCAAGCTTGCTGTGGAAGGCTGGTGGCTGATGGGACTAATGTAGTTGAACTACCTCCTCTCACATCTGCACTTCACCCCTCTCTGTCTTTCCCACCTCTCAATGAAGCACTGCTTATGATCCACAAAACTAGCATCACACTGAATAACAACTGTTGCCACCATTCATGCACTTTCCATGAGATAGATATTGTACTTTTAAACACATTATCATACTCCTTACAGCCCTGGAAGTTTCCTTCCACTTCATAAACAAGGAAACTAGGTCTCAGAGAAGTTAACTTGTATCAAAAGGAAGGGTTCAGGAATCCTCTTGTGGTGCAACTGGATTAAGGATCCAGCTTTGTCAATGCAGCAGCTTGAGTTGCTGCTGTGGTGCTGGTTCAGTTCCTGGCCTGGGAACTTCTTCATGCCATGGGTGCAACCAAAAAAAAAAACCCAACAACAACAACAAAGAAGCAAGGATTTAGATTCAGAATTACGTCATATTCTTTCCACTGCCGTCATATTCTTTCCACTGCCGCCTCTTGAATGTCTCACTAAAGTCCCTCCCACAGGACCACTGGCATTGGGAAAGTAAGACAAATGAGAAGCCTTTACCAAAGATGGAGGTTGGAGAGCCTGGGGAGATGACTGTTCTCTCTGACTCCACAATAACAAATAAGCCTATCACTCCTGGGTCTACTGATCCACACCCTCCTTCAATACTTTGCCACTGACCCATGTTCTAGTAAGACTGCACAATTTTAAGTTAAATAATTCACTTTAAAGAATCAGTCCTTCCCCCCCTCCCCTTTTTTTTTTCTTTTTGCTATTTCTTTGGGCCGCTCACGCGGCATATGGAGGTTCCCAGGCTAGGGGTCGAATCGGAGCTGTAGCCCCCGGCCTATGCCAGAGCCACAGCAACACGGGATCTGAGCCGCGTCTGCAACCTACACCACAGCTCACAGCAACACCGGATCGTTGACCCACTGAGCAAGGGCAGGGACAGAACCTGCAACCTCATGGTTCCTAGTCGCATTTGTTAACCACCGTGCCACAACGGGAACTCCCTTTTCCCTTTTCTTATCTTCAGGCAGAGAGATAAAACACACTATTTCTTGTTTATAGAACTTTACCTCCAATAAATTGCCATTTAATGAGGGAGAAGACTAGTGAGAGTTAAGTTGATGGGACATAACTGATAAACTACTTTTCATTAGAGGAAAACAGGGAAATAATCAATACTAGAGTCAAAATACAGCACTCTTTAGGACTGAAGAGATGCGGCACTGTCGTCTCACTGCCAGGACAAAAAATGGTTTTATTTGTTACTCTAAGCTTTTGTTTCTTCATCTGAAAATTGGGGAGGATAATACCTACTTCATAAGGTTGCTGTGAGGATTAAATGAAGGTACCCACATTGCCTGAACCATAGCAATGGCTCAAAAAATAAGAGCAATTATTTCCATGATGCTGGCCACAGTGTCAATGCCATCCAACACCAAGACATGGAAGGAAAAAAGAGTGAGCCTGTCATCCTGTCTTCTTCTAACTCAATGAGCTGTTAAAAAACAAAAAACAAAAAACAGTGCAAAGGCAACTAGGCAGGAAATAGTGCATTAAAGGCCTGTGCTGTGCTTTACATCCTGTCTCTGACCTCTTCAGTCTAACACACACCCCATGTTTGTTTTAAAATAAGGAAAACTTTGAACTTGGTAAGTCAGAAGTCAGGTGAGTGGTGACCTGTTTATCCTGTCCCAGGATCCTTTCCTGATTAGCAGCCACCTCATACCATTTTCCAATCAGTGTGGGCCAAAGCTAGCTTCTCATCATCCTTGTCTGGTCATCTATTTCAGGTAGTTCCTTCTGCCATTCAACATCCTTTCCTCTTTGGAGTCTGCCTGTGAACTGAGGACAGACCACATCTCTGCTCTTCAATGGAAACTCCTGAGCCATGTGGTCTAGAATGTGCACTCCTCTACCAATGTGCTGAAATAGAAGCTATTTCCTACTGTTGCTTTGTCCTCTGATGACAAGAGAGCCAATCATAGTTTTAGCAGATGAATATGTAAGGCATCCTCACTGGTTAATTTAGGAAGAAAAATAATTGCATAGGAACTAGGGAGTTCCTGCCGTGGCGCATCGGTAACGAAACCAACTAGTATCCATGAGGACGAGGGTTCAATCCCTGGCCTCACTCAGTGCGTTAAAAATCCAGCATTGCCATGAGCTGCGGTATATAGGTCACAGACACGGCTTGGAACCTGTGTTGCTGTGGTTGTGGTGTAGGGCAGCAGCTATAGCTCCAATTTGACCCCTAGCCTGGGAATTTCCATATGCTATGGGTGCAGCTCTAAAAAGACAAAAGAAAAAATGTGTAGGAACTAATAACTGAGAGTTTCACTTACAAATTTCAGGCAAGAATGGCAGGACACATCCCTCAAAGAAGGTCCCAAGCTCTGGCTGAGAATGCTTTGTTTTTTTGTTTTTTTGTTTTTTAGGGACACAGTCACAGCATATGGAGGTTCCCAGGCTAGGGGCTGAATCAGAGCTGTAGCTGCTGGCCTATACCACAGCCACAGCAAGGCCAGATCTTGTGTCTTCGACCTATACCACAGTTCAGGGCAATGCCGATTCCCGGCCCACTGAGCTAGATCGGGGATCAAACCTGCCTCCTCATGGATACTAGTCAGGTTTGTTTTGCCGAGCCATGACGGGAACTCCTGGCTGAGAATTCTTAACTGGATGAGATAGCAAGATGAAGTGACAGGTCACTAAATGGTAAGGATGGCAGAACAGAAGCAGAATTCAATGCCTGACATCTTTCAGAATTACGTCAGAGAAGGTCCAGGGAGTAGCTACAGAATGTTCAGAATTGTGCACTATACATTCGGTAAATACAGGCATTATGTCAAAGAGCAGTAATGAAATTCATTAAGAAACATGTAATTCATGAGTCTGAGAACTAGCCTCATAATTAAAATATCCTTCCCCCGAAACCCCAGAAAAAAAAGGAAAATCTCAATCTTATTGAAATCAGATTTCATAGAAACATAGATAAATATATTTAAATTTTCTTTTAACCATAAGTGAATTCAAACAGACTGTTATAAAACAGAATACTATACACAGTTGTCTGTATAGCTCATAGAAAACATAAAAACCAGAAAGCTAAGTGGGTGCTGGTGGTAAAAACTGTAGGACCAAAACTTGTTTAACAATGAACTGGAGGCCACTAAGGCTTAATGAACATGGCCCACTCCTACTGCTAATGGTTTTGTTAGCCTTTGGACCCTAGAAATTCAGGATTTCCTCCTTCTTCCTCTGCCTGCTTTGGTCCGTGTCCGGCTACCTGGCCGGACAGTAAGCTGCTTTTTAAAGTCCACTAAGCAATCTGCAGCTTCTGAAACAGAAACAAAAGACTTGATGGGAGACTCATTTAAGTCAAGATGTGCAAGGGAACTCTGCATCTCTCTGCTGCAGCCTGCCTCTTCTACCCCTGCTGAAGGCACCCTAGAGAGGAGAAAAAAAAGTCAGAATTAAGCATGAAGTATGCATCATGCATTCTACCAGGGTTTTGTTTTGTTTTTTCTTTTTTTGGCCGCTCCATGGCATATGGAGTTCCCTCGCCAGGTACCAGTTCCAAGCAACAGTTGTGACCTACACTGCAGCTGCAGCAATGCTGAAGCCTTAACACACTGTGCCAAGCAGGGAATCAAAACTGTCTCAGTGCTGCAGAGACTCCACTGATCCTGTTGTGCCACATGGGAAACTCCAGGGGTTTTTACATATACTGTTAGTTCACATAATCTTTGGAATAATCCAACCAGATAAATACTATCATTCCCCTTTCACAGATGAGGACACTGAGTAAATCATATACCCAAAGCAACACAGTAAGAAAATGAGAATTCACACCCAAATTCCCAAGCTGCTTAAATTTTAAGTTAGAAAACCAGGGTTGGGTGGGGAGAGAAAGGCAGGGAAGAGAGTAAGACAGCTTTTCCTCTTCTTGTTTTAACATCATGAGTGAACTGAAGTAGCTTTCCAATTCTTAGCCCAGATATATGGGGGCATCACAAAATTAGGGAGAGGTCACACAGTTCCACAGGTTTCTACTTCAACAATTTGAGTATCACACTACACTTTAACATAAGACAGGGCCTGTATTTTTTTTGAACTGCTGACAGCCATACTTCAACGCACACCCCAATTCACCTGAAGGCTCCTGTTTCTGAAAACTTGGTCTTTATCTCTGCATCTGTGATAAGAGAGAAAAAGTAATGTTAGTAGTGCTGTAATCATAACACTTCTCAATGGTCATGTGCTTCCTGTGTTGTGGGCACTACTCTTCATCAGGCTTATCGAGGTAGTTCAGTTCCCCAATCTTCAGACCAACAGAATGTAAGCACTGACATCCAAAAGGCTCAGTTGCAGAAGTACTGAGGTGAACATTTTTGAATGAATAACCGCTGAATAAATCTAGTTCAAATCTAGACCTGAGAAACAAGGAGTTGCCAAAGGAAATCTGCTACCTGCTGAGATTCACAACCTGCTGATCTAGGGGCAGCAGGCCATGGGGCTCAGAGAGGCTGCTTTTGTAGAGTCATCAGAAAGCACAAAAGATTTGTTTGGCAGGAATGAACTATTAGAACTAGATGGTAGGAGTTCCCGTCATGGTTTAGCAGTAACAAACCTGACTAGCATCCATGAGGATGCAGGTTTGATCCCTGGCCCCACTCAGTGGGTTAAGGAACCAGTGTTGCCGCAAGCTGCGGCATAGGTTGCAGATGTGGCTTGGATCTGATGTGGCTGTGGCTGGCAGCTGCAGCTCAGATTCAACCCCTAGCCTGGGAACTATGCTGTAAGGACAGCCCTAAAAAAAAAAAGAAAAAAAAAAGAACTAGATGGTAAGTAAATCTCACCATACCTAAGCAAAAGTTCCTCTTCTGTCTATACTGAATAAATTTTAAAAATAGAAATTATTGGAATTCCCGTCGTGGCGCAGTGGTTGATGAATCCGACTAGGAACCATGAGGTTGCGGGTTCGGTCCCTGGCCCTGCTCAGTGGGTTAAAGGATCTGGCGTTGCTGTGAGCTGTGGTGTGGGTTGTAGACGCGGCTCAGATCCTGCGTTGCTGTGGCTCTGGCGTAGGCCGGTGGTTACAGCTCTGATTGGACCCCTAGCCTGGGAACCTCCATATGCCGTGAGAGCGGCCCTAGAAAAGGCAAAAAGACAAAAAAAAAAAAGAAAAAAAGAAACTATTAACAATAACAGCAGTAATAATAACAGCTAACATTTACTAAGAACCTACTTATGTCAGGGAATATGTATGGAACTTTACTAGATATAACTCTTGTAATTTATGTAGTTGGTATTACTAACTCTATGCAATGCTCTTATCCACTCCACTCCTCCTTAAATATTAGGCACAGAAAGAGAGTTACTTCCTACAATCCCTCAGGAGCTTAGGTTGAGGCACGAAGCTAAAAGTAACATGAATGATGCACAAAACATAAGAAAACAGTAACGTCTGTGTTTTTTTTTTTTTTTTTTTAAGGGTCGAGCCTGTGCCATATGGAAGTTCCCAGGCTATGAGTTTAATTGCAGCAAGTGCTGGGTCGTTTACCCACTAAACAAGGCCAGGGTTCAAGGCTAGGCCTCATGGATACTAGCTGGGTTGCTAACCCACTGAGCCACAATGAGAACTCCAGTAATGCCTGGATTTTAATGCCTATTCCTGTAGAAGGTACTTGGGGTTTGTGCATTCACCTGTGATTTGGGAATGTTTTATCCCCAGTTCAACAGGCAGTCGAAAGTTCAAGCTTTATAAAGCCTGAAACAAAACACATAAACAAGGCAGGGTATTTAGGAGTTCCCACTATGGTGCAATGAGATCGGCAGTGTCTCTGAAGTGCCAGAACACAGGTTCAATATTCGGCCTGGCACAGTGGTTAAATGATCCAGCACTGCCACAGGTCACAACTGCTGACTCGGATCTGACCCCTGGCCTGGGAAGAACTCTATATGCCACTGGGCAGCCAAAAAAGAAAGAAAAAATTAATTAAAAAAAAAATTTTTTTTTAAATTTTAAAAAAATTTAAAAAGATCTCTTCCTTAGCAAGAGATGACCTAGACCAAGTCTCAAAGGTTGGGTAATTGGGTCAAATGTACACCCACATAACTTCAGCAAAAAGATAGAGGAGTTGGTAGTTGGTAGCAGCTATTTTTATTGGAAGGCCTTAGGCAGAAGCCCAGAAAACTGATACTGAGGTCCTCACCTGTGGTCTTATATTCAGACTGTTCCAAGAGACTGATGAGTCGGCCTTCACTCCGGTCTTTTTCCTATAAGAGAAAAACAGATAAGAACAGATGAAAGGGTTACATAGAAAGTCTAAAATACAACTTCCTTAGCCCAGATCACAACTGTCTCCAAGAGAAAAGAGGTGTGAGGGCACAGTTGTAGCAAAGTCTTTGGCTTTCTAATAAATGAGGGTATACAATAAAAAAGCAAATGATGAACAGAATATATTTTTATGCCAGGGATAGCCAAGAATGGATACCAGAGTCAAGGCAAATTATTCCACCAAGATGGTATTAGACAACAGTAGCCTTTGACCTACAATGGATTTGGACAGATTTTAAGTAGAAAATTACAGTTTCAAGGTAGCTTCTAAGGCATCGATGCTAGAGAATAAACTGGCTCTATGGTATAAGCATATTCTTATAAATCCCAACTCCAAATTACCATTTCAAAACCACTCCATGGAGTTCCCATCGTGGCGCAGTGGTTAACGAATCCGACTAGGAACCATGAGGTTGCGGGTTCGGTCCCTGCCCTTACTCAGTGGGTTAACGATCCGGCGTTGCCGTGAGCTGTGGTGTAGGTTGCAGACGTGGCTCGGATCCCGCGTTGCTGTGGCTCTGGCGTAGGCCGGTGGCTACAGCTCCGATTCAACCCCTAGTCTGGGAACCTCCATATGCCGCGGGAGCGGCCCAAGAAATAGCAACAACAACAACAACAATAACAACAACAACAAAAAAAATTAAAATTAAAATTAAAAAAAAAAACACTCCATTTATACAGAGGTCCCTTTGACAGATAATGGCTTCTCCACGTTAGTGTGCGGTGACTGCTGTGTCAGTAAACCTAGAATATAAAGGTTCTGCTTTATCTTTGAGCTCTAAGTCAAGACTTGCTCTTCCTGATCTCTAACAAAGCCCAGAAAGCACATCCATCCTCCTAGTGACCAAGACTACACTCCACAGCTTCCTCAGGCTAAGCACAGGAGGTATTTAACAGAGTTGATCATGTATGTTCCTGGCAATAGGGATATGACTGGATATCCTTTCTGGAAAGTAATTTGGCAGTATGTTTCAAGAAATTTTAAAATGTTTACATCTATTGCCCTAAGAGCTCCACTTCAGGAAATCTACCTTAATAATCAGTGGTACAAAGACTGACTAATGTTTTAAACACAGCCTTGTAACAGAGAGAAACTGGTAAGAATCTGAATGTCCAATAATATGCAATTGGTTAACTGACTGATAGAAACATAAAGAGTTATTTTATGTTTTGTTTTGTTTTGTCTTTTTGCCTTTTTCTTGAGCTGCTCCCGTGGCATATGGAGGTTCCCAGGCTAGGGGTCTAATCGGAGCTGTAACCACCGGCCTACACCAGAGCCACTGCAACACAGGATCTGAGCCGCATCTGCGACCCACACCACAGCTCATGGCAATGCTGGATCCTTAACCCACAGAGCAAGACCAGGGATTGAACCAGCAACCTCATGGTTCCTAGTGAGATTCATTAACCACTGCGCCATGATGGGAACTCCAAGTTATTTTTAAAAAGTTTAAAAATATACCCAGGAAGGCATTTATGCTACAATGTTAAGTGTATAAACACACATAAAAACACACACATATATGTACATATATAGTATGGTGCAAAGACTGAAAAAAACAGGCCAAAATACTAAAAGATGTCATCTTTGAGTAGCTAAATTATGGGTGACGATTTCCCTTGGTCCTTTGTACTTTTTTTGAACTTACCATATTTTCTACGAGTATATACTACTTTTTAATTAAAAGAAAAAATAATTTTTAAAAAAAGCACAAATTTGCTTCAAGATACACAGAAAAAAAAGGAGGAGGAAGGAAGAGAAGATAAAAGTCTAGAACTGTGGGGGGCTAACCAGGTAACCTTCCCTAAAATACTCCACACATACCTTCAGGTTCTTCAGCTGCTGTGGACGCTTCCCATCCACAGCCAAGCATAGTCTCCCACTCTCTTCAGGCCCATCTCCTTGGTCAACTCTGGCAAGCTGGAGACAGGACTCTACATGACACTGGTACTCTCTGAATGGGACGAGGGATTTACAGAGATAACACTTCTCATTCCTAGCCAATCAGAGGAAAGGGAGAAAAAGCACTTTTAAGATTTACTTTTGCCTCTGTGCTCCTAGATATGTCTCAAATTGTGTTTTTACATCTTAAAGTTATTCTGTGGAGGAGACATGTCAACCAAAGAAGATCTGCTCAGCAGGATCACCAATAAAACTAACCCGATGCCAATCAAAAGGACTGAGTGATTAGTAGGTTTTCCCTGGCTGTTTCTCTGTACCCTGCTGTTGTAGCAATGGGATGATAATGAAATCAGCCCTTCTAACTATCTCAAACAATGCTAATTTCTCTTCAGACATAAAATAATCTGTCAAACTCTTCTCAAATTATGCGTAATTGTT
The DNA here is from genome assembly GCF_016906955.1 of Phacochoerus africanus. NCBI lineage: Eukaryota > Metazoa > Chordata > Mammalia > Artiodactyla > Suidae > Phacochoerus > Phacochoerus africanus. The sequence continues at coordinate 81,139,486 of NC_062547.1, read as the reverse complement.
TTTCAAGGGAAGTTAAAATTTAGACAGAAAAGGGAACATGAAGAACATTAAATCAAAGTGACATTTTTACCAGGGTGGATGAACTTGTCTGATTAGTAAACCAAGTCAGTCTATATGCTGACTTCCTTAATTCTATAACCTGCAATACTAACTAGGAAATTACCAAAAATCATGTGGTTCTGCCAGAGGCTTTTGCATAACTTCACATACGTAGTTATTTTTATCTCTTTATAACAGTAGAGTCTGTAGAAAAAAAGGAAATTGTGTCCTTGAGGTAAGGTTTATTGGGCATCAGTAAAAATGGAATTGTTGGAAACAATGGAAGAAAACGAACATTTGTGAAGTATTTTCTCTGTGGTGAGATCTGGTACAAGGCCCTTCAAACACAATTTCTCAATTAACTCCTTGGCCCTATTAGGAAGGTACTATTCTCCCCAAGGTCCTATAGCTAAATAATTATCAGAAGTCAGGTATGCCTGACTCCTAAGATCATCTTAGTTTTAAGAAGCTACAGAAAACTTTCCAAACTTGCTATTTTAGACTACTTTTTCTGGGTACTGCTATTCAGTTACTACAGCAAGAAAGATTTAGATTGCTTCTAAGGAAAATTTTCTCCTAGAAATAGGAGAAATAAGTCACTCAAGTAATTAATCATTAGAGAGAATACAAGTAAAACACTGCCTTATGAGAAAAGCTAGACCAGTGTACCTTTCAAGGTTTATCAATTAATATATAAAGCATGTATTAAACCCTTACTACACAAGAGACAGCAGCACTGTAAAAGAAATTTAAGTTTTTGAGTCAGGTAGACTTTGGCAGTTCTGGCCACATGATCTTAACCAGTTAGAATTTCTCTTCAGTTTCCATATTTTTTTTTCTTTTTCTTTTTATAGCCACTCCTAGGGCATATGGAAGTTCCCAGACTAGGGGCTGAATCAAAGCTGCAGCTGCAGGTCTAGGCCACAGCCACAGCAACATCAGATCCAAGCCACATCTGTGACCTATGCCAAAGCTTGTGACAATGCTAGATCCTTAACCCACTGAGCAAGGCCAGGGAGTGAACTCAATTTCTCATTGGTATTAGTGGGGTTCTTAACTCACTGAGCCACTGATATCAATAGTGGAACTCCTATATCAATTTTTTAAAAAGAAAGAATAACCACCTTAACCAGCTATTATGATCGCTACAAAGCAAACAAAGCACCCAGCACGTCTTATGTGACTGATATCAGGTGCTCAATAAAGAGGTATTATGGTTATTGCTATCACACACACACTTAATGCTGGAGATATAAACATGAATGAAAGAAAAAAAAATGGAGTTCCCATTGTGGCAATGGAAACAAATCTGACTAGGAACCATGAGGTTGCAGGTTTGACCCCCGGCCTCACTCAGTGGGTTAAGGATCTGGCGTTGCCGTGAGCTGTGGTGTAGGTTGCACATTTGGCTCAGATCTGGCGCTGCTGTGGCGTAGACCAGTAACTGTAGCTCCGATTTAAACACCCTAGCCTGGGAACCTCCATATGCTGTGGATATGGTCCTAAAAAGCAGGCACCTGCCTTCAAATAACTCACAGTCTAGTCAGGAAGACAGAAATGTCAAAAATGAAAGAAAAAAAATGACTACAATAGAGTGATGAATATAGTCCTAGAAGAATGTCTGCATAACAGTAGGATTCCAAAAGAAGCAAGTGGATCGGCTCTGCTCTACTGGATTAGAGAAGGAAGCATGAAATTTAGGGTCTAAGATAAAATCCGTACATGATTAAGATCTAATAATTAACTGTTCCAATGTATTGTTGGTGATATTTTTACTTTCAAGAGGCAGCACTTATACGTGATCCCTCTGCCTTTCCTCGGAATGTGCTTCTTAGTCAAGATGAAACCGACAACCCAAGGAAATCTTCAATATTGCCCAACTTCTTGCAACTCAACTTCTCTACACATTGCAACATAATTCACTGCTTCCCCAAAGCACCAATATGCAATTTCAAAGAAAACAGAAAGCTAAGAGTAATGTGGAAATGGAGTGGGTGGCAGGATCTTCTCAGGGTAACAAAAAGGGATACAGAGACCACCTACGCTGACATAAACTGGGAATACAAAAAAGAAATTCAGGCCTTAAAGAAACAAAGTAATTGCCAGGCCAAAGAAACCCAGGGTAAGAGATAAACTGTGTCTTATTTGGTCTAAGCAATGGTATGTTGAGCTAGAGCTCCGTAAACACAGCATACCTACTTACTTGTCAATGTCTAGGGAAGTCTGGGCAGCTATACCATTGTCACTCTTGTTCTTGGCCTCTTTTTGTCTCCGAGTCAACACTTTCAACAAAAAAAGAAAAATTAAACAAAGAAAAACTGTTAGGTGGCAGCAGACTCTGAATATAAAAGTCAAAATGCATAGGAAAAAGAAAAGTTTAAAATCCTATTCCACTGGAAGAAGTGCACTGTCTGGGAAAAACCTCTGCCCTTCTAGAATAGAGAATATTACTTGTATAATATGGACTGAAACTGGCAACCACAATATATTCCCATATTTGCCAGTGAGCTCTATTTTCCCCCTATTTGCCATGAGATCTAAAGATTCAGTCCACACCAAGAAAGGTTTTTATGGAGTTCCTGCTGTGGTTCAGCGGTAACAACCCGACTGGTATCCATGAGGAGGCGGGTTCAATACCTGGCCTTGCTCAGTGGGTTAAAGGATCCAGCATTGCCGTGAGCTGTGCTGTAGGTCGAAGACAGGGCTCAGATTCTGAGCAGCTGTGGCTGTGGCTGTGGCACAGGCTGGCGGCTACAATTGTGATTTGACCCCTAGCCTGGGAACTTCCTTATGCCCAGAACACAGCCCTAAAAAGACAAAAAAAAGAAAAAAGAAAAAAGACAAAAAAAAAAGGTTTTTGTGTACTACCCCAACTTGCAGCACTCGGGGGAAGGATTTATACTTTCCCAACAAAAATTCTGTCTGGTGTGACACGTGCTCCAATAAGGTGCATTATGAAATGCAACAGTGATAGCTGTATCTGGGTGCCCATATTTGCTTCGATCTTCAACTTTAGAAAACTCTGGAATGTGTTCCATTTAACAAGGGAGGAAACCAAAGCTCAGAACAGTTAATACAACCACCTTCTAATTCTAGTGGGTATAGCCCAAGTGGCATACAAATACTTTTCTCACATCAGAAGATGTCTGTTTATAAAATCATGTTCTCTTAAAGGATGATGGAAGTTCATTAACCGTTTTCCAGTTTTCATTCATTGCAGTTAGCGACAACAACAAAAAACCCTTTGACCGTCTCACTTCAAATCTTGCCTTCATTCCTCTTTGACACTTGAAATCCCCATGACAGAGAATTTAGGATAGTTATCAATTCATAAAATAATTTGGGTTGTGAAGCATTTATCTAGACCAAGGGTCAGCAAAATTTTTCTGTAAAGGAACAGGCAGTAAATATTTTAGGCTTGGCAGGCTATACAGTCTGTCGTTAACTACTCAACTCCACATTGTAGTAGCAGGAGGGGAGCCATACACAACATTATGAATAACTGGGTGTGGTACATTCCAATAAAACTTTATTTACAGTAACAGATGTCTGGCTAAATTTGGTCCCTGGTTGACCATACTTTGCCTATTCTTCTAGCCCAAACTTCTACTCATAAAAATGCTTCTACAGGCATCCCTGACAAGTGATTATACAGTTTTAACTTGACTATATCCAGTCACTGAGAATTCACTTCCTCCTAGAGAAATCCATTCTACTGTTACACAACAAAATGGTTTGATCTGCGTTTACTGGGAACAGTATGAATAAGTTTACCCGCTTTTCCACAAGTCAGCTCTTTGAACACTTAAGCGGCACTATAATCTCGGTTTTACTCAGTTGTCTGACCCACTAAAATGTAGCCTACTTCAGGAGTTCCCGTCGTGGCGCAGTGGTTAACGAATCCGACTAGGAACCATGAGGTTGCGGGTTCGGTCCCTGCCCTTGCTTAGTGGGTTGACGATCCAGCGTTGCTGTGGCTCTGGCGTAGGCCGGTGGCTACAGCTCCGATTCGACCCCTGGCCTGGGAACCTACATATGCCGCAGGAGCGGCCCAAGAAATAGCAAAAAGACAAAAAAAAAAAAATGTAGCCTACTTCAGAACAGTTACTATATCTAGTCATTAAGCCAACTTTTTTTTTTGTCTTTTTGCTATTTCTTTGGGCCGCTCCCACGGCATATGGAGGTTCCCAGGCCAGGGGTCGAATCGGAGCTGTAGCCACCAGCCTACGCCAGAGCCACAGCAACGCAGGATCCGAGCCGCGTCTGCAACATACACCATAGCTCACAGCAACGCCGGATCGTCAACCCACTTAGCAAGGGCAGGGACCAAACCCGCAACCTCATGGTTCCTAGTCGGATTCGTTAACCACTGCACCGCAATGGGAACTCCGATTCTGCCCTATTGTAAAGGAATGAAAACAAACTCAAAGGAACTGACTTTGCCAAGCTATCACAATTGGTAAAAAGAACCCTGGACAGAATCTAGATCTGACTCCTATATCCATTTTTTTACCTTCCTAGTTACTCTCATCTACATATACCCCAGTTATTCAGTTTCTTTATATGTATGGTGCCACCAAACAAATCCAATATTCCAACAAGCAGCCTGACCAGTAAAGAGAACACAAGAACCACAAGCTACCCCATCTGGACTCATATTACACTAATTCAGCAAAGGCTGTTTGCTTTGACAATCCTGGTATACTAATGGCTTAAATTGAGCTTACAGGCAATTAATTAATATCTATCCCCTACCCTCCCAAGTCATCTTCAAAAATGTTATCAAGACATGTTTCCTAATTCTATACTTGGATAACTAAGTTGATGGGTGTCTTCCTCCTTTAATAGGACTTCATATTTATCCCTGTTCTTTTCAGCTGAACATTCCAGTCTGTTGAGATCATCTGCAGTCTTGATTCTGTCATCTGATGTTATTAGCTCTCTCTTCCAGCTTTAAGTCATCTGCATATGTGACAAGGATGCTTTCTACAATGTCTTCATCCAAATCACTGGGGAAAAATGATTGTAAATGATACAGCCAAGGACAGAGAAAACTGTGGCATGTTACCAGAGAACCATGTCTTTTTCCCAGTCCAAATTTCCTTTAAGTACTTAATCAAGCAAATATTTACTGAGACTCTTCAATGTGTGAATAATTTGGGGAGATATAGGAAATTATAAGGCATGGTCCTTGCTCTTGAGGAACTTATCATTTTCTAAGGGAGATAGCATATACACTCAGTAACTATAGTACAAAGTGTAAAGAGGTATGTATAATAAAACATGATCATACACAGAAGCAACTATTAATAGTGTTTTGGGAGTTCCCGTCGTGGCGCAGTGGTTAACGAATCCGACTAGGAACCATGAGGTTGCGGGTTCGGTCCCTGCCCTTGCTCAGTGGGTTAACGATCCGGCGTTGCTGTGAGCTGTGGTGTAGGTCGCAGGCGCGGCTCGGATCCTGCGTTGCTGTGGCTCTGGCGTAGGCCGGTGGCTGCAGCTCCGATTCAACCCCTAGCCTGGGAACCTCCATATGCCGTGGGAGCGGCCCAAGAAATAGCAACAACAACAACAACAAAAAAGACAAAAGACAAAAAAAAAATAGTGTTTTGTCTTTGGGGAGGATGGCAGGGACACCTGGAAACTGGAGTAGGAGGAAAGCGTATTTTTCACTATATAGTTTTCTGTACTGCTGAATTAAAAATCAAAAGGGCTAAGAAAAAAACCCAGAGCTTTTGTTTACCTAAAGAAAACAAAAACAGTAATTAGAAAGGATACATGCACCCCTATGTTCACTGCAGCATAATTTACAATAGCCAACAGATGAACATCAACAGACATCTATCTATACCTACAGATATAGATAGACTTTAGAACATTACTCAACCATAAAAAAAAAAAAAAAGAAATCCTGCCATTTGTAACAAAATGAATTGACCTAAAGGGTATTATGCTAAGTGAAATAAGTCAGAGAAAGACTGTATAACTTCACTTCTATGTGCGATCTAAAAACAAAAAAAAATAAAACAAATAAACAAACATAACAAAACAGAAACAGTGTAGATACAGAGAACAACAGGTGGTTGCCAGAGAGAAGGGAGTGGGGAAGGAGAGAAATTGATGAGGGAGATAAAGCAGTAAAAACTTCCAATTACAAAATAAATGAGTCACGGGTATGAAAAAAAAAAGTCAAAGGGAGAAAAAGAGACCAAGTAATAGCGAGGTCTTAGGTGCAAGACAGAGTAGATGATCTATTTCTAAAGTTCCTTCCAACCCAGAGATTGTACTGCAGGAGAATAAAGTACTGCAGGAGAAAAACACCTTGGACATGATGGTATAACCACCTTCAAAATCCACCTCCTATTCTATCAGCCAGCCCACATTTCTCTATCTTATGTACAAGGACTTCGTGAAAGATTTTATCAAGTGCCTTGCTGAAATCAATTCTCAAAAGCTTGGTATCTCAGATTACAGAAACCTTTAAGAGTTGTGTTTTACCCTCTCTTTCTCTTTGTATTTGTCCCCTATATCTTGACTACCAAGTATTTTTCCAAAAGAAATACTTGGAAACCACTCCACAGACAGGGCTGAAAAAGGAATTAATTGCTTCTAGCACTTTATATATATTTCTATTGCACTTGGCACATTTCTGTTGTTTATACGTCAGTCTCTTTTCTGTATCATGTAACTTTCTCAATTCACAAATTCTGGGTTTAGTTTTGTTTTGATCTCTTCACCATCCCCAGCAGTGCAGACTGCTGAGGATCTAGCATAGATTTAGAAGCTAATAGATATTTGCCAAATTAAATCAAAGAAACGGGTCCAAGGGAAAAAAAAAAGGGGGCTCTTGTTTATGAGAACCATCTCTGTACCAGGGACTTAATAAACACAATTTCTAAACCTTACAGGGAGTTCCCATCGTGACGCAGTGGTTAACGAATCCGACTAGGAACCATGAGGTTGCGGGTTCGGTCCCTGCCCTTGCTCAGTGGGTTAACGATCCAGCGTTGCCGTGAGCTGTGGTGTAGGTTGCAGACTCGGCTCGGATCCTGTGTTGCTGTGGCTCTGGCGTAGGCCGGTGGCTACAGCTCCGATTCGACCCCTAGCCTGGGAACCTCCATATGCCGCGGGAGCAGCCCAAGAAATAGCAAAAAGACAAAAAAAAAAAAACCTTACAATGATGCTGCAAGGTACATCACTATCTATATTTTATAGATGATGAAATATGAAATAAACTGATGAAGATCACAAAGCTACAACAACAACAAAGAAACATGGCACCAAGAATACAGTGAGCCTGACTTTAAAGACATATATGAAAAAATAACATAAAATTTAAAAAGAGGGCAAAGAATAGGAAAAGAGAAAGTGCTAAGTGGGCAGGTAAAAAAGAGACTTGGAAGATGACTGAGAATTATATAATAATTCTACTATTAAATGTTATAATCAGAGCAGACTGGACTGGGCCTTGCAGCTACATTTTTCCTTTGAAAACTACTGCCCCTACAAAAGAGCAGAAAGGTCTAAGTTGCTCTAAAGAAGCCTCCTTCTCTGATTTATGAATGTTAAGAGAGCCATTTCAACTAGCTGCAAGCAGAGAATTCAGTACAAAACTTAAATACAAAAACTTAGCTGCTAGTGACAACAGCCAAAGATTTCAAAAAGGGAACAAGGGAGTCCGAGAACAACTACTAGGGTAAGGTAAGCAAAACAAAAAGAAGGGATACCACTGAGAGTTGAGTGAGCCATCTATATGGTCATTAACTCAGGCCTTCATATAATATTAGATGGAAAATGCCCTAAGGAACTGCTTAGAGCTTGGCTTGGCACTGTTAAGATAAAAAGGAAGCAGTGGCACAAAGCAGAATAATGTGCACCAACTTGAGAGTTGGACAAAATGGTCTCTAAATTGGGACTCTACTAGCTGTGTTGCCTTAGGCAAGTTACTTAAGCTCTCTGAGTATCAGATGACTTACCCACAAAATGAGATATAGCATCAATCCTCATGGGTTTTGGTTAAGGATCACATCAGATAATCCAAATAAGGTATAGAAGTGATCAGCTCACAGAAGGCACTCAGAAAGAAAGCACTGTTTATTATTATACAATCTCATTATTAGTTTTCCTTATTTATTTCTTAGCCTTATCCAAAGATTTAAGCCTACCCTTAGAACCAACACCTACCAACCTGACCATAATGTGGGTTAGGTCTTAGTCTTAAATTCCCATACTAATTTGTATAAACAGAATGGACAAGTAAATACCAAAGCGTTATAGAGCAATTACCAATACTACATAAACTTCAACACATTTTTCCCCCAAAACCCAAAGCAATCAAAATTAAAACATACGGTCTTGAACTGTAAACAGTGAAGACAATGAATGGCCCCTTGAGTTAAGTGAAAGTTGTACATACAAAGAGAGATTTGGCAGAATGACAAGGATTAGTCTCAGTCTGTCTCCATTAACCTCAAAACCACCTCAACAGGAAATAATGGGAGGCCATAGAGTGGTTTATGTTCCTTCTAAGACCACCCATCCTCTAGCCTAGAACTTCCTGGGTGGGATTTAAGAAGAAAAAGGAAAGGCTTCCTCCACTAGCACATAACCTGCCTCAATGCTGCCAGCCTTCCCTAAGAGACAATGGACAAACAAAAAGGCTAAATAGAACTAAGCATTATTTGCCATTCTGAGACATGGCTACTTAAACATAAATCTTAATTATAATTAAATATAATTAAAATGCAGCGGTTTTTTTGTTTTTTTTTTTTGTTTTTTTTTTGCTTTTTAGGGCCACACCCACAGCATATGGAGGTTCCCAGGCTAGGGGTCCAATTGGAGCTACAGCTGCCAGCCTATGCCACAGCAACACCAGATCCAAGCCACATCTGTGACCTACACCACAGCTCCTAGCAACGCCAGATCCTTAACCCACAGAGCGAGGCCAGGGATTGAACCCACAACCTCATGGTTCCTAGTCAGATTCGTTTCCACTGCGCCACAATGGGAACTCCAAGTACTTCTTTTTTTTTTTTAATGATTTTTATTTTTTCCATTATACTTGGTAAATGCAGCACTTCTTACATTTCAAGTGCTCAGCAGCCTCATGTGTCTAGCCATCATCATCTTTGATCCTGTGGGTACAGAACATTTTTGTCATTGCAGACAGTTCCGCTGGCTAGCACTGCTCCTTGAAGAGATATCTAGGACTAATCCTACCTTGCCTTAAATCTGCTTACCTTGGACACCCCAAGAAATTCAGGATACCCCTGGCATCTCTCGTCACCTAGATTCTCATCCTCTCATGACTCTATAAATCAATCATCTGGGGGCACTTTTCTAGTATGACTCAGTCTCCCATTCCTGTCTCAAAATGACTCTGCCCTCTGGAATCTGAGTCAGTGATCAAAAAAAATCCTTGACATTCTTTCTCTACCTCCTCTGTGAAAGTTCTTTTTCATCTTCTTGCTCTAATTGAAAGATGGCTGTACTCTTGAATGTACTGCTTCTCTGTGTACCTTCTCAAGTATTGACCTTTTCTTCTTCCTTACAACACAGTACCACTGAACTGGAGGTGGGGTAAATATCTTCTTACTCCTTACCGTCACTTCCAGAGTACTGGAAAAATCTAGTTTGAAGCACAAACCATCCTGCTACCCCTGCTACCTCACCTTGAAGGAGTCATCTACTATCCTCCTGGTCACGCACCCCACCCTCTTTCCTGGCCAGTCACTGAAAATTTTTAACATGCCCTTTTTTTTTTGCTTGTTTTTTTTTTTTTTAAGATTTATTGATGTACAATTGATTTACAAGGTTGTGATCATTTGTGCTGTATAATAGAGTGATTCACTTACATATACACACCTATGCGCTTTCAGATTCTTTTCCCACATAGATTACCACAGAATATTGGGTAGAGTTCCCTGTGCTGTACAGCATATCCCACTGGCCAACCATTCAATATACCTGAGTATACATATGCCAATCCCAAACCCCCAGCCCATTCCTCCCTCCCATCTGTCCCCTTTGGTAACCTTAAGTTTTTCAAAGTGTAAGAGTCTATTTCTGTTCTGCAAATAAGTTCATTTCTATCTTTTTTTAAGATTCCACATATAAGTGATATCATATGATGTTTGTCTTTCACTGTCTGACTTCACTTAGTATGACAATCTCTAGGTTCATCCATGTTGCTGCAAATGCCCTTATTTCATTCTTTTTTATGGCTGAGTAATATTCCACCATACTTGTGTATATCTTCTTTATCCACTCCTCCGTCGATGAACATTTAGGTTGCTTACATGTCTTGGTTATTATAAATAGTGCTGCAGTGAACACTGGGATGCATGTACCTTTCTGAGTCATGGTTTTCTCCAGACAGATGCCCAGGAGTGGGATTGCTGGATCATATGGTACTTCTATTTTCAGTTTTTTAAGGAACCTCCATACTGTTTTCCACAGCAGGTGCACCAGTTTACATTCCCACCAACAGTGTAAGATGGTTCCCTTTTCTCCACACCCTCTCCGGCGTTCATTGTTTGCAGACTTTTTGATGATGGCCATTCAGGCTGGTATGAGGTGACATCTCAAAGTCATTCTAATTTACATTTCTCTTAATAACTAGTGATGTTGAGCATCTTTTCATGTGTTTTTTGGCCATCTGTACGTCTTCTTTGGAGAAATGCCTATTTAAATCTCCTGTCCGTTTTTTTATTTTTTTATTTTTTTTGTCTTTTTAGCGCTGCACCTGCGGCATATGGAGGTTCCCAGGCTAGGGGTCTAATCGGAGCTGAAGCCACGGGCCTACACCAGAGCCACAGCAATGCGGGATCTGAGCCACATCTTCAACATACACCACAGCTCACGGTAATGCCAGATCTATAACCCACTGAGCAAGGCTAGGGATCGAACCTGCAACCTCATGGTTCCTAGTTGGATTTGTTTCCGCTGTGCCAGGGTGGGAACTTCTGGATTGTTTTTTTTTTAAATTGAGCTGCAGTAGCTGTTTGCTTATTTTGGAGATTAATCCCTTTTCAGGTGCTTCATTTGCAAAGAATTTAAGAATTATATTTAAGACCATGAACCTCAGTGGCCCTTCCGTATTGCTCAGCAACTCCAGTATATTTCCAGTCAGTTTTGTTGAGATAAAGTTAACATATAATTCACTAAATTAAAGCATAATTTGTGGTTCTTAGTGTATTCTTGGTATACTACACAATTCACAGGGTTATACAAGTATCACCACTATCAATTTTATAACATTTTCAATAACTAGAAACTAGTTCCCATTAGCAGGCATTCTCCTTTCCCCCCCAAACTCCTAGCCATAGGCAATTACTAATCTGCTTTCTGTCATTATGGATTTCCCTAGTTCCAGCATGTCTTATAAATGGACTCATACAATGTGTGGGCTTCTGTGACTGACTTCTTTCGCTTAACTATATTTTCGAGGTTCATCCATATTGTAACATGTACTAGTTTTCATTTCAATTTTTCCCCAAAGTGGCCGCTCCATTTTACATTCCAACTAATAATGCACTGGGGTTTCAATTTCTCCACATTTTTACCAATGCTTGTTATTTTCAATGTTTAAAAAAAAATAGCTATTCTAATAGGGATGAAGTAGTATCTTGTGATTTTGATTTGTATTTCCTTAATGACAAATTATGGTGATTGTATTTTCATGTGTTTGCTGGCCACTTATATATATTCTTTGGGAAAATATCTGTGCAAGTCTTTTGTTTTAATTGGGTTCCTTTTTTTGTTGAGTGGTAAGAATTCTTTATATATTCTGGACTCCAGACCCTTATGAAATAAATGATTTATAAATATTTTCTCCCATTCTGTAGATTTTTTCACTTTCTTGACAATGTTCTTTGATGCACAACAGTTTAAATTATGATGGAGTCCAACATATCTATTTTTTTTTCTTTTGTTGCTTATGCTTTTGGTATCATATCTGAGAATCCACTGCCAAATCTAAGGTCACCAAGATTTACCCCAAGGAGAGTTTTAGTTTTAGCACTTACATTTAGGTCTTTGATCCACTTTTTGTATATGGTGTGAGGTAGGGGTTCAACTTTTTTTGCATGCAGATATTAAGTTGTTCCCAGCACCATTTCTTTTTCTTTTTGTCTTTTTGCCATTTCTTGGGCCGCTCTCATGGCATATGGAGGTTCCCAGGCTAGGGGTCTAATCAGAGCTGTAGCCACCAGCCTACGCCAGAGCCAGAGCAATGCCAGATCCGAGCTGCGTCTGTGACCTACACTACAGCTCACAGCAACGCCAGATCCTTAACCCACTGAGCAAGGCCAGGGATCGAACCTGCAACTTCACAGTTCCTAGTCGGATTCATTAATCACTGTGTCACGATGGGAACTCCTCCAACACCATTTCTTGAAAAGACTTTTTTTCCCCACTGTATTGTCCTAGGGCCTTGTCAAAAAGCAATTAATATTTCCTGACCCATGAATTAAACTCTGGGAATCTACTCTGAGGAAATCATCTGAATTTAGATAAGATCATAAAGCAAAGATATTTTATCAAAGCATTATTTATAACAATGAAAAATTTCAATAACACTGTTCAAATACAGAATGCAAGATACTATGCGGGGATTGAAAATAAAGACTGAAAGAAAATAAACCAAAATATTAACTGTAATGGGGTGGAGAGTGGGACTGGGGTGATTATTTCTGGATGATTATTTTTCTATGTTGGCAATTTTTTTCAATGAGCATATGTCACTTTTATAATTAAATCGGACTAGAAGTTTCCAGAAATTATAGTCCAGAATAGAAGAACATGTTGAAGACAGAATAGGGAAACAATCAGAAATTCAGGACAGAAATTCTGAAAGACAAAAAGCCAATCTCTTCAATAAATAAACTGTAAAAAAAAAAAAAAGAGAGAGAGAGAGGAAGATAACAGAGAGTAATAGAAACTTAAAAGACAGCAACCAAATGTAATGTGTGAACCTTGTTTGGACCTTGATTTGAACAAACCATTAAAAAAAAATTATGATGGGAGTTCCTGTTGTGACTCAGCAGTAATGAACCCGACTAGTATCCATGAGGACACAGGTTCCATCCCTGGTCTTGCTCAGTGGGTTAAGGATCCAGCATTACTGTGAGCTGTGATATAGGTTGCAGTCACAGCTTGGATCCCATGTTGCTGTGGCTGTGGCATAGGCTGGCAGCTGTAGCTCCAATTCGACCCCTAGCCTGGGAACTTCCATGTGCCTCGAGTTCGGCTCTAAAACGCAAAATAACAATAATAATAATAATTTTTTAAAATTATGAGATGATTGGGGAAAGGGAGATGCTGACTAATGTGATAATGGTACTGTATTTTTTCAAACATATTAAAATGCTAAGTACATTAAAACTGATATAATATGCCTGAAAATTGCTTCCCAAAAAATCCAGTGGGAGGTGGATGGGAGGAATGTCACACATAAAAAAGAATTGGTCATATGTTGATAACTGCCAAAGATGGAAAATGGGTTCATAGGGATTCATTATACTGTTAAATAATAAAAATTAAAAAACAGTCTCAAAATAAAACCTGCTTTTCAAAACTAACTACAAGCATATATTTGAGATGATGAGAGTTTGGTTGCAGGCCAGTGCATTGAAGCAACTATCACAATAAAGCAAGTTACACTAATTTTTTGTTTTCCCAATACATACACATGTTAGGTTCACACATAGCATTATGTCTAAAAAAATGTACATACCTTTATTTAAAAACACTATACTGCTGAAAAATGCTAAGTATCATCTGGGCCTTCAGTGAGCTGTAGTAATAACATCAAAGATCACTGATCACAGATCATCGTAACAAAAATAAAAACAATGAAAACATTTGAAACACTGGTAGAATTGCCAATATATGACATAGAGACATGAAATGACCAAAAGCTGTTGGAAAAAGGGTGCTGACAGATTTGCTTGACACAGGGCTACCACAAACCTTTAAATTTGTAAAAAACACAATAAAGCCAAGTACAATAAAACAAGGTATCCCTGTATATGAAAATAAAAAAGATAAGGAAAGGATATAAATCAAACTATTAACAGTGGCTTGGACTGGGCCAAATCATGGATGAGTTTTTTCCTGAGTAAAATTTCCAATGTTATAAACTAACATTACCTCAATTAAATTTTTTTTCCCCACTTAAATCTTCTATAATGAAGATGTACTGCTTTTATCCCCTAGGTAAATGGCAAATTCCAGGGCTGAAGCAGGAAAAGTCATAAAAACTTCAAAAAGAAGTTTTTACTCATAACTTCTTGTAGTAAAAAGTGAAGGAAGTACTAAAAAAAAAAAAAAAAACTGGTAGGCATCCCACAAAAGTTATAGAGGACAATTTGAAAGGACTTTCACTGGTCAAATCTGGAACAATCTGAGCAACAAAATGACTACTAGAAAGAATGAGTCATGACATGTTAAATTTAAAGAATAAATCCATACCACATTAAAATAAATTAATAGGAAAGGAGAAAGTTTTTCTTTATAGAAGAATGTCAGTTAATTAATGCAGAAGAAAGGCAGGAATACAAAAAAATCACCATTTACTACTATAATAATAATTTAAGCAAGAATCACCAGAAGATGCTAAAACCACTGGTGAATGCCTTTTGGGGAAGAGGTTATTCATACAGCCTCAAAGTATTACCCCACAGATGACACACTGATCACAAAGTGGAAAAATATCTTTGCAGAAGGAAATCTGGTAGACACCACCTTATCAAATTTGACACCTGATCAAATTTAACAACCCCAATAACACAAACTAATGTCATTTGCCCCCTGATGTGATGTGTTATGGATTGAATGACTATTTGTGTTCCCCCAACACTCATATGTTGAAATCCTAAACCCCCAATGTGATGGTATTAGAATATGGGGCCTTTGGGTAGTGCAGGTCAAGAAGATGAGCCTTTGCGTATGGGATTAGTGCCATTATAATGGACTAAAGAGACCAGAGTTCTCTCCTTCTGCCACATGAAGACACGGCAAGAAGTCAGCAGTATGCAAACCAGAAGAGGGCTCTCACCAGAACCCAAACAGGCTGGCAGCCTGATCACAGACTTGCAGCCTCCAGAACTGTGAGAAATAAATTTGTTATTTATATAAGGCATACAATCTACTATATTTTGTTAGAGGAGCCCAAACTGACAAAGACATGATACATTTAGAAGACAACATTTCCTTTGTTATTATTCCTGCTAAAAGTATTTTAACCTAAATCTAATCATAAGAAAACATCAGGAGTTCCCGCCGTGGCGCAGTGGTTAACGAATCCGACTAGGAACCATGAGGTTGCGGGTTCGGTCCCTGCCCTTGCTCAGTGGGTTAACGATCCGGCGTTGCCGTGAGCTATGGTGTAGGTTGCAGATGCAGCTCGGATCCCGAGTTGCTGTGGCTCTGGCGTAGGCCGGTGGCTGCAGCTCCAATTAGACCCCTAGCCTGGGAACCTCCATATGCCGCGGGAGCAGCCCAAGAAATAGCAACAACAGCAACAACAACAAAAAAGACAAAAAAAAAGAAAAAAAAGAAAACATCAGACAAATTCAAAGTGAGTAATATTCTGGGAGGAAAAATTTAGAGAGGAGAAACCCCATATTCCAGGTGTAAATTCTGCCCAAGTCCCTGATCAACTCCAGAACTACCCAGACAGACAGACTAAACAGACTCCAGTCAAGGATAAAGAACCAAAATGAGATTTGAACTGCTTCCCCAAATGAGAGTGTGTAGTTTAATTTGAACCCAGTTAACCATCTGATGAAACAAAAAATAACACATCTGTGAGGAATAAAACAGATGCTAGAATATCCACAATATAACATTCACGATGTCCATGATCCAATCCAGAATTACTTAATACACAAAGAGAATAAGGACAATGTGACTTGTTTTCAATATACAGGGGTACAATAATTTGAATGACTGCAGATTTCTCATCAGAGACTATGGAGGTCAAAGATAGTGGAACAAAACCTTTAAACAGCTAAAAGAAAAAAACACTGTCCACCCAAAATTCTATAGTCAGTGAAAATATTCTTCAAGAATGATGACAAGGCACTCAATACATGTTTTTTGGATTGTTTTGGAATTAATTATGTTGAATCCAATTAATGATATTTGAACAGAACTGTGCACAATGAACAGGATTTCAGAAATGCATATGGAGACTAAATGGATCTCAGAGGTGTATTTGAAAAAAAAGGGCAGCATTTGATAATTCAGAAGATACTTATTCTAAGAAGTCGAACTAAAATGATTCACAAAAACAAATATACTAATAGAACTAAGAAAATCAGAAGAGCCAGGTAAGGAGCTAAAAGCTTTTCATCTGATTGATCCTCCTTGAAAAGCAAACTCAGCATTCAACTTTTGGAAGAAAGTCACATTTCAATTTCATGCTAGTTATACAGCAGCATTTGTTTAATTCATTTATCCTAACAATGCAATGGCTAAGGCAAAGATTAAGAAATAAGTAAAAGATTTAAACACCAGACATGGGAGTTCCCATTGTGGCTCAGCAGTAACAAACCCTACTAACATCCACAAGGAAGTAGGCTCAATCCCTGGCCTCACTCAGTGGGTTAAGGATCTGGCACTGCTGTGGGCTGCAGTCTAAGTTGCAGATGTGGCTTAGATCCTACATTGCTGTGGCTGTTATAGGCCAGCAGCTGCAGCTCCGATTCAACCCCTAGCCTGGGAACTTCTATTTGCCTTGGGTGTGGCCCTAAAAAGAAAAAACAAAATACAAACATGTTAAAAGTGAATGTATGGAAAACTATACCAGGCAAATAGTAGGCATAAAAGAGTTGAAATGCTTAGAACTACATCTGGTTGTCCTATCAGATAAAATACACTTCAAGAAAAAAATATTGGAGTTTCCGTCATGGCACAGTGGGTAATGAATCTGACTAGGAACCACGAGGTTGCGGTTTCGATCCCTGGCCTTGCTCAGTGGGTTAAGGATCCGCTTGCCATGAACTATGGTGTAGGTCGAAGATGTGGCTCGGATCCTGCATTACTGTGGCTCTGGCGTAGGCCAGTGGCAAAAGCTCTGATTAGATCCCTAGCCTGGGAACCTCCATATGCCGTGAGAGCGGCCCAAGAAATGGCAAAAAGACAAAAAGAAAAAGAAAAAGAATATTATCAGAAACAAAGCTGGAAACTAAACAATACACTTACAAGTTGGCTCTAAAATTTATATGGAGGAGTTCCCGTCGTGGCGCAGTGGTTAATGAATCCGACTAGGAACCATGAGGTTGTGGGTTCGGTCCCTGCCCTTGCTCGGTGGGTTAACGATCCGGCGTTGCCGTGAGCTGTGGTGTAGGTTGCAGATGCGGCTCAGATCCCTCATTGCTGTGGCTCTGGCGTAGGCTGGTGGCTACAGCTCCGATTCAACCCCTAGCCTGGGAACCTCCATGTGCCTCGGGAGCGGCCCAAGAAATAGCAACAACAACAACAACAAAAAAGACAAAAGACCAAAAAAGACAAAAGACCAAAAAAAAATTATATGGAAATGCAAAAGATTAGACTATTCACAGCAATCTTTAAAAAGAACAAAGTCAGAGAGCTTTTGCTCAATGACTTCAAAACTTTCTATGAAGCTACTGTAATCAAGATATTGGGGGTATTAGCATAAGGATAAACAAACAGACCAATGAATTATAATAGAGAACTCAAACTCAAGCTCTCACTTACAGCGTCATTTAATTTTCTATAAAGGCACCAAGGTAACTCAATGAGAAAGGAAATCTTCACAACAAACAGTGCTAGAATAATTGGATGTCCATATGGAAGAAATAAACCTCAACCTTTACCTCATATCATATACAAAAATCAATTCAAAATGCATATAAACCTGAACAGAAAACAATAACCACAAAAGAAAACATTAATAAATTAGATTCCATCTTAAAACTTCTGCTCATCAAGACACCTGTAAGAAAATGAATAGCTAAGTCACAGACTAGAAGAAAATATCTGCATAATATTTGACAAATGACTGGTATTCAGGCATATGCAAAACTACCTGGATAATAAAAAGTCAAACGATTCAATTTACTAGCTTTAGTTATTTTGACAACATTACTTACATCTCCCTGGGGATGATATAATCTATTTTGTAAGGTTGCTACAAAGATCAGATGAGAAAAGAGGAAGTACAGAAGTGCCTAGTGCCTAGCACAAAGCAAAAGTAATAGCAGTCACTTTTTATAAAAACTAGGAGTATATTATAGACCCATCAATTTCAAAATTTTTTTTAAAAATAGGAGAACCCTATTTTCGAGTAAAATCTCATGTGAAACCCTATAAATAAAATACATTAAAGTACAGCTCTGGATGAGATGGGGTAGTGAAGGTAGACTATTATACCAGTATTAGTCCTGCCAACCTGCCCTTCCCAAAACTCTGCAGAACTCTAGGGATCTACAGAATACATTCCGAAAAACCAACGCTGTAGAACAGGACGGCAAATTATGGGCTGGCCACCTGTTTTTATAAATAAACTTTTACTAGAATAAAGCCATCTCATTCACTTATATACTGTCTATGGCTGCTTTTGTACTGTAGCAGCAAAATGAGTAGCTGTGATAGAGACCATATGGCCTGCAAAGTCTGAAATATTTACTATCTGTCCCTTTAAGAAAAGTCTGTCAACTTTTGCTTTAAAATAGTACATTTTCTAAGGACCTACCTCCATAGAACTATATTAACATGCTGTGGAGGCAATGAAAACAGCAGTGACACAATTACTGTTAATAACAAAACTCAGCTTATAAATTTAAATCGTAAACACTCCAGTCTTAAAAAGGAACACTTTTAGGTTTGACTCGCCTATAAATTAAGCAAGCCTGAGATACTAGCATTAAAAACACTCTGCAATGTGTGAACTTTGTTTGGATCCTGATTCCAACAAACCAACTGTAAAAACCAATTATGAGACTCAAGTAGATTTCAACAGATACTTGATATTGATTTTTTTTAGGTATAACAGTATTATGGTTAGTTTTGTTTTTATTTTTATTTTTTTTGTCTTTTGTCTTTTTCTAGGGCCGTACCCAGGGCATATGGAGGTTCCCAGGCTAGGGGTCAAATTGGAGCTGTACCAGCCAGCCTATACCACAGCCACAGCAACGCGGGATCCGAGCCGCGTCTGCGACCTACACTACAGCTCACGGCAACGCCGGGTCCTTAACCCACTGAGCAAGGCCAGGGATTGAAGCTGCAACCTCATGGCTACTAGTTAGGTTCATTACAAGTGAGCCACGACAGGAACACCTGGCTACTGTCTTTTGAAGAAACTGGTATGAAAGACAGGTGGCACAGATAAGAGGACCTAGAAAAAAACCCCAAGAGGTCTCTAAAGACTATTAATAACAATCAAATGTAGTGGTTACATATTATCATCAGAGACTGAATTAAAATAATACTAAATGAGTTTCATATGAAGAAAAAAACTCAAAACATCTCTGAATTTTACTAGAAGGTGCTTTATCAAGTTTCCCATAGAAGTGAAATGGATGACAGTGCCATAATGGAAACATACAAGCTTTTAAAAATATTTTATAATATGGAGTTCTCGCTGTGGCGCAATGGGATTGGCGGCGTCTCTAGAGCAGCAGGACACAGGCTCAATCCCTGCCCCAGCATAGTGGGTTAAAGATCTCGTGTTGCTACAGCTGCAGTGTAGGTCGCAAATGCGGCTCAGATCTGGTCCCCGGCCTAGGAACTCCACATGCTGTAGGGTGGCCAAAAATGAAAAAAGAAAAAATTTTGTAATATGTACAAAAGAGTATATATGCAAATCAATCATTCAACTTAAGAACCAGACTATTACCAAAACTGATTAGCTAATTGTGCTTCTTCCTGATCCCATCCTCTGTCTCCACCCACCCTCACCAAGAAGCCTTTATTCTCAAAATTATATCATTACTTTGTTCTTATGCAAAACCAGTGTTACTGTAAATAAAACATTATCTTGACTATCATACTGTATTCAGTATTCTGAACCTTTTTTTTTTTTTTTTTGCCATTTCTTGGGCCGCTCCTGTGGCATATGGAGGTTCCCAGGCTAGGGGTCCAATCGGAGCTGTAGCTGCTGGCCTACACCAGAGCCACAGCAACTCCGGATCTGAGCTGCATCTGCGACCCACACCACAGCTCATGGCACGCCAGATCCTTAGCCCACTGAGCAAGGCCAGGGATCGAACCTGCAACCTCATGGTTCCTAGTCGGATTCGTCAACCACTGAGCCACGGCGGGAACTCCCATATGCTGTGGGTGCAGCCCTAAAAAGACAAAAACAAAAAACAAAAAAATAATAATCCTTTCCATCTCTGTGAGTACTTAGTGCCTCTATTCTAGCACTTCAACTGATTTGTATCATTCTTAGTCATGCCCAAGTCTAATTGCCTCACTGGACAGTGAACTCCCTGAATACAAATTTGAGATCCCATTCAGCTTTGTATCATATACCTTACCACCTTCTGGGCACTCCTAGCACCTAACACAACATTTCACTAATAGCAGGATGTGAAAATTTTTAAATTGAATCACTCTACAAAGCAAATTTATCAATGACTTCAGAGATAGTATAATTTATACATCTAAAGAGATATAAGCACACATAAAAGACATCAACAAGCACAAATAATTGACATAATTCTACCAGAATTTGGAATAAACTCAATTCCTTAAGATTATAAAGATGGGTTATTAGATTGCAGTAGTCACAATTCATGGTCATGCCCCTTTATACTTTCTCCTTCTTCTTGCCTGTAACACAGATGTCTGGAGATACAAGAGCTATCTTGAAACCGTTAAGTCAGGAAGCTACAAGTCAAGGACAACAGAGCCAAAAGATAAAAGCTAGGTTCTCATTACATCACTGAACCACTGCCTCACTCTAGAATCTTGTTATGTGAGAAAAAGAAACCCTACTCTACATCTTAACCTATTATTAATGGTGTTTTCCATTACTGTGATAGAAGTTTCTGATAGATACTAGCAGGATTTTCCACTACTTGTTCTAACATAAATGATACCCATCCTCTTGGTTATAGTAACTAAACCAGGAGTAGACACAAAGCCAGTCAGAGTCCTTCTCTAGACTAACTTATGGTCTCAGGAGAAAGAACTCCTTTTTGTATTAAAGGCTAAAAGTCTATGGCTGTTGGCAGGCACTGTGCTTGCCCCTTAAAAAAAAAAAGAAAAGAAAAGCCTGTTTTGTTTGTTGCTTTTTAGGGTTACACCTGTGGCATATGGAAGTCCCCAGGCCAGGGGTCAAATTGGAGCTGCAACTGCTGGATCCAAGCCACACGTGCAACCCGTGCTGCAACTTGTGACAATGCTGGATCCCCAACTCACTGAGCAAAGTCAGGGATAGAACCACATCTTCACAGACACCATGTTGGGTTTTTAACCCACTGAACCACAACAAGTTCTACTCATGCGACTTCTGCTTACTATTTTTACATTTATGCCCTTCCTTTTAAATCTCTAATCACATTTCCTCACACCCACAGGACTTTATGCCCCTTAGTATTCTTGACCTTGCCTTACAGTTATTCATGTGTATGTCTTATCTACCCAATTACACTATAATCCCATTTTGTTTGGATTTGTGTATCTCCCCACAGGTCAGTTTGACTCCATAATCCATGTTATTTCTACTAAAAGATGCTACTTCCCAATTGTTAACACCTCAGTAGTTAGGTGTCAATTACGGGACATACTTAATCTCATCCTCCTGGGTACCACAAAAAGCCACATTAATACAAGTGAGAAGACAGAATGGGGTTCAAATTACATTTAGGTAAGCAAATACAGATATATAAAACAAAAAAAGTCAACTCCATTTAAGAAATGGTTTGCTTAGGATCCTGCGTTGCTGTGGCTCTGGCGTAGGCCAGTAGCTACAGCTCCGATTCGACCCCCAGCCTGGGAACCTCCATGTGCCGTGGGAGCGGCCCAAGAAATGGCAAAAAGACAAAAAAAGAAAAAAAAAAAGAAAAAAAGAAATGGTTTGCTTAGAGATGTTCAGATCTTATGAGTTTTGCTGAGTCACCCAAGTTAAACCTATTCCAGGTCTCAGTCCTTCTCTGACAACTCTCAGGCAAATCTCTATTAAGAACTCTTACCTCTGCCCACCCACTTACTTACCATTATGTTTCCAGGAAATATCTATGGAGGAAAAATCTACTCCCAGCAGTATCCATACCTTGTATCTAGGCCCAAAGTTTATACAATTAATGCCGTTAGCTTTCCTAATGCTCCTATGATTTACTTCTCACTAACTTACTCTTAGCACTTTTTTTTTTTTTTTACTTTTCATAGATCAATTTAGAATTACAAATATTAAGAATAAAAGATTTATGCATTTCTTAATTAACATAACAGTTTAGCACTCTTAGCACTTTTATGCTCATGCCATTTCTTACCTTTCCATTAGCTCTACCTGGCTGGCAGCTTATCCTTTATGTATTAGCCCAGAGAAACACAGGCTTCAGAAAGACTACACAGGCAAGAAGAATATTCAATAATTATGGCAGCTACCATATCTAAAACCATCCAGACATAGTGCTGGGTACTTTATAAAGTATCTTTGATTCTCATGACAATCCTAATAACGTTAAACTAATTTTATAAATGAGGCACCTGATCCCCAAAGAGTAAGATAATTTGTCAAATGTCAAATATTACTCAACTGACAAGTATTAAGATGAAATTTAAGTTCAGAGTTACTTAGTTCCAAAACCCATTGTTCTCCCAATCTATCGTACTACCAAAAGTAAAATGTTGGCTATTTTCCCAGTTTCCACACTTGTCCCCCAACCCAACACTGTATTCACACAGAACCCAGAGTGATCCTTTGCTCAAATATTAATTCATTCTTTGCTTAAATCCCTCTAATGTTTCCTCCTTTAAAAGTTAAAGTCCTCACTATGGCCCCAAGAGCCCAATGTGATCCGTCCACCTGTCCCCTCCCCAATTACCTCTCTGATCTCATTATTATTATTATTATTATTTGGTCATTTTTGGCTTTTAAGGGCTGCACCCCCGGCATATGGAGGTTCCCAGGCTAGGGGTCTAATTGGAGCTGCAGCTGCTGGTCCATGCCACAGCCACAGCAATGCTGGATCCTTAACCCACTGAGCGAGGCCAGGGATTGAACCCACAACCTCATGGTTCCTAGTCAGATTTGTTACCACTGTGCCACAACAGTAACTCCTCTGGTCTCATTATTAAGCTCTCCCTCACTTACTCTACTCCAGCCCTACTGGCTTCTTTGTCATTCCCCATACGCACTAAGCCTGCTCAGACTTCAGGGTCTTTGAACTATTCCCTCTACCTATAACACTCCTCTCCACTTGAAATTCTCTTAGCTTATTTCCTCACTTCCTTTATTTAGGTCTCTGCTCACATGTCACCTTCTCAAAGGGACACTCGACACCACCTATTTTATTAAAAAAATTTTTTTTAAATTTTTTGGCCGTGCCCACAGCACGTGGAAGTTCCCAGACCAGGGATCAAACCCAAGCCACAGCAGTGACGATGCCAAGTCCTTAACTGCTAGGGCACAAAGGAACTCCACACCACCTACTTTATTTTATTTTATTTTATTTTATTTTATTTTATTTTATTTTATTTATTTATTTTTTTCTTTTGCCTTTTTTAGGCCTGCTCCCATGGCATACGGAGGTTCCCAGGCTAGGGGTCTAATCGGAGCTGTAGCCACCAGCCTACGCCAGAGCCACAGCAATGAGGGATCCGAGCCACATCTGTGACCTACACCACAGCTCACGGCAACGCTGGATCCTTAACCCACTGAGCAAGGCCAGGGATCGAACCTGCAACCTCATGGTTCCTAGTTGGATTCGTTAACCACTGCGCCACAACGGGAACTCCCACACCACCTATTTTAAATTGCCACCTCCTGACCTCAGTACTCTCTATCCCCTCTTCCTCTGACTTTTTTCACCAAAATATTTATCAACACTTGACTTACTGTATTTTTGTTTGTTTACTGTAGCATCTCGCTAAACTAGAATATAAGCTCTCTGAGAATAAAGACTTTGTGTATTCTGTTCTCTACATTTGGCATATAGTAGGCATTTGATATATATCTACTGGATGAGTAACTGAAGACCTTTATTATTCCTAGGTGTTTAAATAAAAATGGTCTCAAAGATATCTTCCAGAAAGCAAATGCAAAGGCAACCTGCTTTTGTCCCAGTCTAGATTAATTTAGCAAATCCTCTCCCCTTAGATAAATGCTTTTAAAGAATACTCCAGTTTTCTGTAGTTGTGAACAGATAGCCATGTTGTTGAGCAACAAACTGAGCAGACTGAATCAACTTAACCAGAGTGTAGTATTATAATCTAATAAAACTTATAGCAAAGTTAATCAGACACATATTTAATGATATGCATAACTGTTATTGTGCTGCACGGTAACTAGGCATAATTGGTAGACACTTAGACACTCATGTAAATGACTCTAATGACTATTTCTTTTACACAGCCAAACCAAGCATGTCTAGGATCAGATTCAGGGGAAAACAGGAAGGAGGGGAAAGTTGGATACTCAGCTCTGAGAGGGAAGTCCTCTCTCTTATTCCATCCCCTTAGGCATTGGGCTAATGATCTCCCAGCCTGGCTTCCTTTCACCAAAGATTAAAATACTAGGCTCAGGAATACCCACTGTCTTCAGTCATAAAGCTGAGAGGAACCTATAGAATAATCACTATTGTTTCTGGCAAGAGAGATGAGGCAGAGACGCTGCTAGGGAAACCAAATAAAGGCAGCAAATTTACTAAAGACCTACTATACACCAGGCATACCAGTAGGTACTTCACATATTTCGGCTAACTACTTCCCCACCCCATCTACAGCCCCAAGCTCTGTTCCCAGGAAAGTAGGGGAGTAAGTAGAAAATGGGACAGTTCCAGTGAGGACTGACTCCCTGATCCAAATTCTCACATAGGGCCTAAAATGTCACCAGAAAGGGTGCTTTAAGTTAGCAAGCAAGCTAACACTACTAGGAAGATTAAGAGGAAGCTGTTGTTTGGCAGCTGTTTCTGTTGCTTCCTATCTTATCTGACCCATAGGAGTATAAGGGTTCCCTCTTTTCGTATGGGTTTTTATCCAAATCTATCCAGTCCAGGTCACACCTGCCCTTCCCTGGGGATATCATCCCCATTCACTGCGGCTCTCCTCTTTGCTATTGCACTTACTCTCAGGGACACTCATCTGGGTACACAATCATTCACTTTGTGTCATCTTGTAATTAATTTATTTGGTTTATGATTATCTCCTCAGTGAGACTGTAAGCTCCTTAATGGCAGAAACCTTGTCTTAAACTTCTTCTGAAACTCACACAAGGTCTAGCACCATTATAAAGAAAGTGTTCTGCCCGAAGGCCTTGTTTGCTACAGGGAGTGTACCTACATTAATCTCTAATCCCCTGTGACTAGTTTACTAGAAGAAAAAGGGCAAAGAAACTATGAGACTTATGGGACATTTCTACCCCTATGACCCTATGGACAAGGACTAATAAAGGTAATTGAGCAAGGCCAAAAGGAGAAAACCACATCTTTTTGGACCCCACGTTGGTGCCCCTCCCATCTTTAAGAGATAAAAATCTCTATAGGACAATAAAGAAGGGGGTTCTTCTCCCCCCTCCCAGCAACCCTGGGAGCTATTTGCTTTCCTTTAATAAAGACTTTGCTTGCTAAAAAAAAAAAAAAAAGTATTTTGTTAAAGATAAGTAGGTAGGGAACACAGGTGTTAGAAATCAAATTTCTGGTTCTAGGTAGACAGACAAGCTAATATTGAAAAGAAATTTATAGTACTCTAGATTTGTCTTTATCATACTTCTGAACTAATTTTTATTTTTAATTTTTTTTTGTCTTTTGTCTTTTTAGGGCTCCACCTGCAGCATATGGAGGTTCCCAGGCTAGGGGTCGAATCGGAGCTGTAGACACTGGCCTACGCCAGAGCCACAGCAACGCGGGATCCGAGCCACGTCTGTGACCTACACCACAGCTCACGGCAACGACGGATCTTCAACCCACTGAGCGAGGCCAGGGATCAAACCCACAACCTCATGGTTCCTAGTCAGATTCATTTCCACTGCACCATGACAGGAACTCCTGAACTAATTTTTATTTATTTTTTTATTTTTATTTATTTATTTTTTTGTCTTTTTGTTGTTGTTGCTATTTCTTGGGCCCCACCCGCGGCATATGGAGATTCCCAGGCTAGGGGTTGAATCGGAGCTGTAGCCACCGGCCTATGCCAGAGCCACAGCAACGCCAGATCCGAGCTGCGTCTGCAACCTACACCACAGCTCACAGCAACGCCAGATCGTTAACCCACTGAGCAAGGGCAGGGACCGAACCCGCAACCTCATGGTTCCTAGTCGGATTCGTTAACCACTGCGCCACAACGGGAACTCCCTGAACTAATTTTTAAAACAAATTTATAAAAAAAGAGTGTGATTGGAATTCCCATCGTGGCGCAGTGATTAATGAATTTGACTAGGAACCCTGAGGTTGCGGGTTGGGTCCCTGGCCTCACTCAGTGGGTTGAGGATCCGGCATTGCTGTGAGCTGTGGTGTAGGTCACAGACGTGGCTCGGATCCCACGTTGCTGTGGCTCTCTCGTAGGCCAGTGGCTACAGCTCCGATTCGACCCCTAGCCTGGGAACCTCCATATGCTGCAGGAGTGGCCCAAGAAAAGGAAAAAGACAAAAAAAAAAAAAGAGTGTGATTGTCATTCAGGATATAGCAGACATCTTTGGAAAGAGGTCTGAGACATATGGATCAGAGCTACAAGACATACAGTGCTAAGAATATAAGGGCTTCCAATTATATTAGAAAACACACTTATATCTATAATGTTTGAAAGAATTTCCTCAAAACCCAAAATGTAAATCCAACCGAGCTGCATTAGACAGGATCACTGATCCTTGGTCCAGTGGATTAAAAAGAACCTGAAAGGCTTTTCCTGAATGGATAACAATGCAAGTCTCAGTCTACTTTGCCCTCCTGATAGTGTCAGCTTCTCAACAATGAGAACAACCTGGTTCTGGTGTTACAGCTCTTCATTTGGTTTAAGAAAACTCAGAAACAAACTTGAATCAAGTATCTGGGGCTAAGAGTTGCTACACCACACCCCAGTAAGGAAGAACAAGCTTAAAAACAAATATACAGCTGAAAGGTATCTTTAAGAAATGAATACCAAACCTTCCTGTTTAGGCACAAACTAAGAGAGTTCAGTCTGGGAGATATCAGTAAGAGCTACTCTATACTACCTACCCCTTACTTTTTAATTCTAACTAGAAGAAGTTCATCTATTCCTAGAGCTCAAGGGAATTTGGCTTCTCAAATTCATATTTATTTCTGGAACTCAGTGCTGAGTGGGTTGTTGACTAATGCTAGTTGTTGACTAATGCTAGTAAGCATGTTTGGCGAGACAGACAAGACAGTATCTCCCTTCTTTGGTCACCAAATGCCCAGCCACAGAATTCTTTCAGTCACTGGAACGCCCCACTAAAAATCAAACTAAAGAGCTATGTTAAAGTAAAACTGCATCAGAGGAATTCCAGCTCAAGCCAGAGTTTGGCTCTTTCCCAGCCTCCTCACACTTTCCTTGGCTGTTCCCACCCCTACCAAAGCTTCTCACCCAAGCCCTCAACAGCCGCAAAGGAGGGGAGAGAATGACCAGTGTCCCTTCTCAGAGAAAGAGATGGCCTTCAGGTAGCTTGATGTCTGTCTTTTGATTGACTGAAGAGAGCAGACCTCATCTAGGAGGTGCTGTCACACTGCCAGAGAGGCCCATCTGTGCTCTGCTCCTCTGGCACTGGGACTTGTAGTCTGGGAGGGCTGTCCCCAGGGGGGCAGCAGGCTGGCTGGTGGGTTCACCCTGAACCTCACTTTCGCTGGAGCCCTGCCTCTTGCAGCCAATGCCCATGAGCTCCTGCCTCTGAGGGAACACTGAAGAAATTCAGAGCCAGGATGGAAGGCTGTGCCAGGTTGGCTACCTGCTCAAACAGCCCTAAAGTACAAGAGCAGGCTCATAACTCCAAGAGAGCTGAATGGGGAGGGGGGCTTATTGTCACATGGCATCTCCTATGCCTGCAAAGGGAGGACCTGCTGAAGCCACTAGAGAAACAGGGGCTGCTGCTAGCGGGGGCCAGTATGGAGGTTCAGGATCATAGCCTCACTGTTTACCTTATTGCAAACCCTCTTGCTTTATTCATGGTGGAGGCCAGGCCCGGCCCTGAGCCTGCAGGCAGACATAAAACCTAGGCCACAGGAAAGTTTGTTCTGATCATATATATGAATTTTCATTCTCAGAAAGCCTTACTTTTCAACAAAATTTTTGTCACAGAAAAGTTTTGTGAATTTGTATGCTGAAAGAAAACTTAAAGGAAAAGTCAACATTAGAAAGAAAACAAACAACATCCAAAGGAGTCTCCAGGGCACAGGTGGAACATTCTGGCTATGGCTGCCTGAGCCTTCAGCACACACCCTGGATGCCCTGCCATGGGCTCAAGTCATGTGAGCTCCAGCCTTGGGGCCAGTTATCTAATGATGACTGCTTCAGGCTCCGTAGCCTGGGGTGCAAGCAGGCTCCCCAGCCAGGGCAATGCTTCCAGGTAAACTAGATAGGATGGTCTGACCTTTTAGCATAGCCTCTTAGGTAAATAAACTGTGTTTCAGTCCTGGGGGCATGGCAACAGAGAGTCAGCTGTCTCTGGCACCTGTGTGTTTGCCCAGCTATACCTTGTTAGCTCTGTAGAACTTGAGGAAGTGTGGCAACCAGAATGTGCAGTATTACGCCAGGCCCTGGCCCAGGCAAAGTGCTCAGTGTGCAGAAGGCACTGGCCACCTCCACCCACTACAGCCTATCTTCTGCACAGGCCATGACTGTCTTGCACTAGAGCCACTCCAGTCTCTCAGGAATTTGCTTTTAACTTTTACTGTGTCAATAAAACTTCCTAGTTCAATACCCAGAAAGGAAAAAAAAATAGGTAAAACTGCATCTAGAATCCCACCTGGTCCTATAGTGCTTTTCTATTAAAGGTGGTGACCAGATTTAGGTCTTCAACTTTCACTGTACTTAAAAGACTACAATGATATTCACAAAAATCCTTAAAAATGATGACAAAATCTTTGACCTTGTAATTCTAGTACTGGAAATAATGACAATAGCTGAAAAGTTCTTAAGTACTTACTATGTGCTAGGCACTATGCTGAGCACTTTACTTAAAATATCTCATTTAATCTCAAGAAAACCAAATTAAGATCATTACTATTGTTTGACAGATTCATTAAGAGACGCTTGGAAATTAGGACAGGGTCACACACTAATAAGTGACAGAAGTGGGGTTCAATCTCAGACTTGATTGAACTTCAGAGCCCATCTTTTTTAAACTATCATCCAAATTAAAAATATATCCTTGGAAAATAGCAGCAACAATTTTAGGCACAAAAAGCTCAGTGTCATGCAGATATAACATGGTAACTTGAAATGTTCTAAATATACAACAATTAAGTAAATGGAGGCAATTCAGATTGCAGAATATTATATAGGCATTAAAAATATTTTACACATAACTTTTAGTGACATGGGGAAACGTTTATGCTGTAAGTAGAAAAAGCAAAACAAAATTTTACACACAGTCAGATTTTCAACTATATAAAAAAACATACCTATACATAGAAAGATCTAAATTTACTGCTAAATAAAAAAAGGTGGAATCTCTTGTACAGCAGGTTAAAGATCTGGCATTGTCACTGCAACAGGTTGGGTTGCTGCTGTGGTAAAGGTTTGTTCCCTGGCCCAAGAATTTCCACATGCTGCAGGTGCAGTCAAAAGAAAAAAAGGAAGGGGGGTTTCCTACTGTGGCTCATCGGTAACGAATCCAACTAGTATCCATGGGGATGTGGGTTTGATCCCTGGCCTTGTTCAGTAGGTTAAGGATCTGGCATTGCCTTGAGCTATGGTGTAGGTTGCAGATTTGGCTTGGTTCTGGTGTTGCTATGGCTGTGGCTCCAATTTGACCCCTGGGAACTTCCATATGTCTCAAGCGCAGCACCCCTGCCAAAAAAGGAAAAAAACTGGGGGGCAAGCTGCAGAATTATATGTATGTGACATGGTCCCATTTATGTAAACAGTGCCTGACTCATTTTAAGTACTCAACAAACATAAGTCATTATTATTATCATTATCGCTATTCACATCACAATTAACATGTACTACTTTATAATTATAAAAATCAACAAATTTAAATTATTAGTTTATGTTCTTTCTTATTAATAAGTAGTATATTACTTCAGAAAAATTAAATACCATGTGCCTTTCTTTCTTGAAAATCATAATTTATAAAATACCTCACAATTATACAAATTCTGATTAAATAAATGTCTCTAAGTTATGGGAACCAAGCAGCACTGAGCAAACTATTGCAACATTTCCAATTATCTAACATATGGGTTATTACAGTCAGCCACGTTAGACCACAGAGAATTGTACATATTCTATTATATTTAGAGTTTAAAGTCATAAACAGAAAGGCAAGATCAGATTTCAAGAGCTATGGATGAATAAGCAGATTCTCTTGGCCGATATTTCATACCACACCAAAATCAAGAGTGGTGCACTCTTCGAGAAATAACCAACAGTTCTAGGGTGATGCAGCAGAAACATGTAGGACATAAATGGAAATCAGGGATATTTTTCAGCTGTTGACTGTCTTTAGGTAGAATTTACACACACACACACACACACACACACACACACAAGGGAATTATTTTGAATGAAAAACAAGCAACTCTAGAAGTTAGCTCCTCAAGTTCCACAGGAGTTTCAATATTTGAGTAAGTTGAAACGCAAGGTCCAAGGCATCACATTGATCTTTGACCTGCCTACAGCAAAGAATAAGTTTGAAATATTATAAGCTAATTTTTCCCTTCCCCTTCTCCTGAGATATGTGCAATAAAATAGTAAACCTGACAAAGTGATAAAGAATGTGAAAAGGGTTACAGAATTAGTTAAATTAAAAAAAAACCCAAATCTATGTGGGAAAAAATCAGAAAGAATGGATATATGTATATGTATGACTGGGTCACTCTGCTATACAGCAGAAATTATCACAGCCTTGTAAATTAACTATACTTCAATAACACTAAAAAAAAAAAACTTTAACTTTGAAAAAGAGTTATCTGTTGCACTGTATTATACAGGATTACACAACCACCACACAGTCAAAGAAAAGAGTCTGGCTTTACCTGTATCTCCCCCCATCAGCCCATTGCAGTACATGGCATGTCGCTCAATCTTTGTGGGTGGGAAGCCTTGGTCACATAGTGGGCAGGATACCTGGGTACTAGATGAGAAGGTAGAAGTATGTATTTCCTTCTTAGCATCTTCCCTGTTATCAACCTGAAGAACCTGAAGAACATGATAAATGGCAATTATAACAGCTTTACTTTATAAAATCTCTTCAAAAAACAAAAACAAAACTGTAAGAAACTCCATCCCATATTTCTCTTACTTTCAACGAGACAAAACCAATCACTCTGCCAAATTCAGGGCAGCAGATTGGGAGATACACTACTATAGTTAATACTTACTTCAGTGCCTGTCTACTATGTGCTAGGCACTCTGCATGTAATACTCTTTTAAACCTCATGATAATCTTACAAAGGTATTAACATACTCTTTTTACACTTGAGAAAAGTGTTGTCTAAAACAGTAAAGCAACTTGCCCAAAGTTACAAATAATTAAGTGGCAGAACTGAAATTCAAACCAAGGACTATTTGCTCCAAAACCTAACAGCATTCTCCTCTGTTACACTGTAAAGCATAAATCACTGTTCTTGTTGGGTCAGTATGCTGTGTCTGCTTGAGTTTCAGTCTGTATATCAACAGCATCTTAAAGATACTTTTTCATGCTCACAAAAGAACTGTGAAGGCAGTGAAAAGGTACAAACTCCTAGATGTAAGATAAATAAGTACTTGTGGTGCAATGTACAACATGATAAATACAATTAACATTGCTGTGTTATATATTAGAAAGTTGTTAAGAGAATAAATCTTAAGAGTTTTCATCACAAGGAAAAAAATTTTTTCTATTTCTTTAGTTTTGTATCTATATGAGATTATGGATGTGATAATAGTTGTGTCATGTATGTGACACTGTGATAATCATTCCATCATGTATATAAGTCAAATCATTATTTGTATACCTTAAACTTATGTAATGCTATATGTCAATTATATCCCAATAAAAGGGGAAGAAAAAAACCCTAATTCCAAACAGACACAAAAAGAACTATAATCACTGTAGGTGACTTCAGATATCAGGAGTTAGGGGGAAAAACAAAAAAAAGAGCAAAAGCAACACAACTAAAATTTAAATTAAGAACCTAGGAGTTTCTGTTGTGGCTCAGTGGTTAAGGAATCCAACTAGGAACCATGAGGTTTTGGATTCAATCCCTGACCTTGCTCAGTGGGTTAAGGATCCAGTGTTGCCGTGAGCTGTGGTACAGGTCAAAGATGCAGCTCAGATCCCACACTGTTCTGGCTCTGGTGTAGGCCGGCAGATGTAGTAGCTCTGATTGGACCCCTAGCCTGGGAACCTCCACATGCTGCAGGAGAGGCTCCAGAAAAGACAAAAAGACAAAAAAAAAATTATTAACTAAGAACCTAGGCCTCAGCTTATACCAATAAAACAAACCACCTCTTGTGTTTTATTTGTGCCTTCCAGGTTGAAAGAGGAAATACAACTAAGATTCAAATATTTAAGGCCTGAAGAAAATCATTAAGACAATTCTGACAAAGCCATCCTTATACTCTCTTACTCTCTTCTCAGTGTTTTGTAGTCATCACTTTTCACACAGTTGCCTTGGTCTCTTAGAGGCAATTTTATTTTACCTTTACAGGTCAGAGCTGAGAACTCTGCAGCAATTAATTCAACAGTATGCGTGAGCACTGCAGCACTACTGCTTAACACTTGCTTCAAAGGACAGCGTGTCCTATCCAATCAATGTGAAACTGTCCTGCATCGCCACTGCTTCCATTTAAGAGCAAGGAGTACCTGGGCTGTCATACCTTACTAGGGGAAAAAAATAAACCCTCTTCTGGTAGAAGAAAAAAATAGAACCAAACTGTAGGTGAATAGATATTTTGAGCTCTCAGCCAACTGGGATTTTTTTTTCTTTTTTGCTCTCTAAGTTTAAGCCATCCCTAAAATTTACTACTTGTGAATGTAACCCAGCAGAGAGGGAAGTAGGCCATCTAAATAAATACCAAGTAAAACAATTCCTAAAACTGCCAAAAAGGTTTTTTTCAACACATACCTACCTTTTACTTAAAAAGAAAGAGAAAAAAACAAAGATGAGAAAGGAACTAAGAACAGTTGAGTTCCCATACTATGTCAGACATATAGCCAAGCATTTTCCACATCCATCCCTCTTAATAACCCAACTGGCAGTGGTATCACTAGCTCTTGTATTACAGAAGAGAAAATTGAGGAGTTCCCATCATGGCACAGCAGAAATGAATCTGACTAGGAACCATGAGAATGCAGATTTGATCCCTGGCCTCACTCACTGGGTTAAGGATACAGCATCACCCTGAGCTGTGGTGTAGGTTGCAGACGCGGCTCAGATCTCTCATTGCTGTGGCTGTGGTGTAGGCTGGCAGCTACAGCTCCGATTCAACCCCTAGCCTGGGAACCTCCATATGCTGAGGGTGTGGGCCTAAAAAAAAAGAGAGAGAGAGAAAATTGAGGCTTGGAAAGACAAAATAACCTGATGATCACAAAAAAAGTGAACAATGTGGACCCAAACCCAGGTCTGTGTGACATCAAAACACTCGGTATTCCACTATGTTGCAGCAAAAACAAAAAGTAGTCCCTCTACTTTGTTTCCTACAAGCTGACTCTGCCAGGTATTAGGAGAGCTCTGCTTCTACTATTATTCTCTAGGATGTGAGCCAAGTCAAGTGGGTCTAGACATTCTAGATGTATTTCATTCCAAGCTTGGTCACTGAGCTTCTCACAAAGCCCAGGTTCCTCTGTTCATAAATTTTACAAGGAAAAGTTGTCTTATGAATGTAAAGCCATGTGAGCAGAGGGGAGAAAAAAATCAATGTACTCAATAATTTGCAAGTAGTCTTGAGTTACTGAAAGTTAGCAGCAACTGAACAGTTACTTGCCATTCTAAAGTTCACTAAGCCCAGAAATGTTATATGACATGAATGTCACTGGTGCTCACACCCAGTACTATACTCATTTGTATTCATCACCAGCTCTGTAAAATGCAGAGAAGGTACCTTCAACTATTAATGTAGTATTTAAGAGGGAGTAGTCTGTCTATTATTGTTTTACTGTGAATACAAGACTACTTCCAATCACAGACAGCAACCCAGAAAGTTCCTGAGCATTTTTATATTAATAAATGTCTTTTTCCAGCACTATTAAATAGGTTATTTAAATATTAGCTACAATGGAAGAGCCTCAAGAGGAGAAAATACAAGCAAAAAAGCTTTTATGAGGACTTAGACAGTTAGGGATTGAGTCTCTGCAGAGCTGCTTCTACTTCTTTTAAAATATTATACAGGTATTTCTCAAAAGAGGCTCTTGGACACCAAATCATGATATCTTTAAAGGCTGGCCCTGACCTTCTGGCCTGAAAAGAAAGCTCATCTCAAGAAACAGACCTAATGAAAATAAGAGTACATCCTATAATCACCAATTCCCCTACTTGTTTCCCATCCAGTTTATGTGTAGCTTAGAAAACTATTTAGATCTTTCCCCTCTTACCACGGAACTCTTAGAAGAGTTTACTTAAAAACCAACTGGGAGTTCCCATCGTGGCTCAGTGGTTAACGAATCTGACTAGGAACCATGAGGTTGTGGATTCAATCCCTGGCCTTGCTCAGTGGGTTAAGGATCCAGCGTTGCCGTGATCTGTGGTGTAGGTCACAGACATGGCTCGGATCTGGTGTTGCTGTGGCTGTGGCTATGGCTATGGCGTAGGCCGGTGGCTACAGCTCCAATTGGACCCCTAGCCTGGGAAGCTCCATATGCCGCAGGAGCAGCCCTAGAAAAGGCAAAAAGACAAGACAAAACAAAACAAAAAAAAACCCAATTCACTGGAGCTCCTGTTGTGGCTCAGCAGTAACGAACCTGAGTAGTATCCATGAGGACACAGATTTGATCCCTGGCCTCAATCAGTGGGTTAAGGTTCTGGTGTTGCCGAGAGCTGAGGTATAGGTGACAGACCCAGCTCAGATCCCAAGTTGCTGTGGCTGTGGTGTAGGCCAGCAGCTGAAGCTCCAATTCGATCCCTAGCTGGGAACTTACATATACCGCTGGTGTGGCCCTAAAAAAGCAGAAAAACAAACAACAACAAAAACCCAACTAACTAAACTGACTACAGCTGCGTGGCTCCACTTATACAAAAATGTTTTTCAACAGTAAATACTACAGTACTAAACGATCAGCAGTTAGCTAAATCTATGGGTGTGGAATCAAAGGAAGAAAATGAAGATACCTAGGGCCCACTCTAAGTTATACTTGGATTTTCAACTGCACGAAAAGTCAGCACCCATAACCTCCTCGTTGTTCAGGGTTAACTGTATTTGACTCTGAATAAGGTCTGTTAACTCTTCAGAATATCTGAGACCCCAACTAAGGGAAATTCTCAGGCATGATATTCCAAAAACATTATTTCCAAAAGAATCTGACCACTGCAGGAAATCAAATCAAGAGGGACTACAGTTCTGACAGGGTATTCCAAATACCTCAAATACTGTCAAGCAAATCTCTGTCATGAGTAAGCTAATATCACTGAACAGCCACAATAAAGTACAATGCATTTCCACATGCGTACTTCTACTTGTACCACACCCCTGCTATATGTTTTATATTCTATCTAATCTTCAGAGCAACTTAGTAAAATAGGCTGTTTATGTCTTCATTTTTTATGAAGAACTAACTCTTCTATGCTCCCCTAAAGCCCTAAGCACCTCTGATATTACATTTGTCAGACATTATAATTATGTTTATATGTCCCTTTGAGGGCAAGAATTATATTTTTCTTATTACCTTATTATCTCAAGACTCTAAAACACTAACTGACACACAATATACATATTATAACATCTGCCAAATAAATTAATAAAACAGTTAATTTGCCCAAGGCCACAAAGTTAAGTGGTGGGATTGGAACTCAAAACCATGCCTTCTAATTCTAATGCTCAAGCTTCTTATACTACACCATACCATTTAGGGCAAATGACCCTATACACGGGGCAAGAATCCACACCCAATAAGATACTATCACTGTTCACATT
Organism: Phacochoerus africanus; assembly: GCF_016906955.1. Classification (NCBI taxonomy): domain Eukaryota; kingdom Metazoa; phylum Chordata; class Mammalia; order Artiodactyla; family Suidae; genus Phacochoerus; species Phacochoerus africanus. The sequence continues at coordinate 81,103,048 of NC_062547.1, read as the reverse complement.
AAAATACCAGATACTATCTTTCTAACTTGTAATTAGTGATTGCTCAACAACTAAAAAAATACAGTATCTCTAACTTCTTTTAATGGAAACTTCTAAAACTATTTGGAGCATCCACAGATATCAGCAAACAGCAACAGTAAAAAGAGGACATTGATCATGAAATACAATTCCATTCATTTGCTGTGTAGTGCTACAGACATATATAACTTCTAAATAGGATTCATGCTCTTTGCCCCAAAGAACAATCTCCTTTGAAGTTGTGGATGGGGAAGAAATCAGCCTTGATTAACTAAAGGTTTATAGAGCTTCTTCTACATGTTAGGATGGCTATGTTAACAAGAGGCTATTACCCCATCCCCATTTAGGTTTTGGTCCCTCTCTAGGAAAAGAAGCTGAGGCCATTTTAATATTATCTAGCAGGATCTGTCTTTAGTAGCTAGTCATCTCTTTCCTAAAACCACTGGCATCAGGGAATCTTGGTTTGTCCGTTGTGACAGATCAGATTGCAGAGAACCAAATAGTGTGCATGATTCATGAAAGCAGAATTTCTACCCAGTTACCTGCCATACAGAAACTAGGAAGGGATCTAACTTCTACTGTAAAAACTATTTTCAAAAAGCCTAGAGTATAAAGAGGAATAAGAGAGTGAAGCTTTTTAAAGTTGCTCAGGATAAAACAGTGTACAAATATATAACCAAAGATTTATTTCTGCAGAAAAATTAAATTCTCAGACTGCTTTTCACAACAGATTTTAAAGATTTTTTTTCTTTTCTTTTTAGGGCTGCACCCATGGCATATGGAGGTTTCCAGGCTAGGGGTCGAATAGGAGCTACAGCTGCCAGCCTACATGACAGCCACAGCAACGCAGGAGCAGAGCCACGTCTGGGACCTACACCACAGTTCACAGCAACACTGGATTCTTAATCCAGTGAGTGAGGCCAGGAATCAAACCCGCAACCTCATGGTTACTAGTCAGATTTGTTTCCAATGCGCCACAACAAGAACTCCAGATTTTAAAGATTCTGAATTCTTTAAATGAGTTCTTGGTATTTAAATTGGCTTATCAGACTCAATATGAAAAATAGATACTGACTCAGAAGTATGAACTTATTTCAGTCAAGCTTTATGGATAATGTCAGATACTTAAGTTGGGAAAGTTAATACTGCAAATAGAGATTTGCTTTTTTTTTTTTTTTAGAGCCACATTACGGCATATGGAGGTTCCCAGGCTAGGGGTCAAGTCGGAGCTGCAGCTGCCGGCCTATGCCACAGCCACAGCAATGAGGGATCTGAGCCTTGTCTGCAACCTACACCACAGCTCACGCCAACACCAGATTCTTAACCCACTGAGTGAGGCCAGGGATCGAACCTGCATCCTCATGGATGCTAGTCGGATTCGTTTCCCCTGAGCCATGATGGAAACTCCAAGATTTGCCTATTTTATTATGTTGCTATCCTGATTTTGCATTTATGATCAGTCTAGAAATTAGAGCTGAAAGTCAGGTTTTAATATAAATGTAATGACTTGTTTCAAGACTGTTTATCTCTGTTACTTACCAGTATACAACAGAAATACTCCAGGACTTTGGAGACAAATCTGTATTCAACTTCTGGTTCTACCATTATTAGTAGTTTGAATTTGAGCAAATTACTCAAACATCCTAAACCTCCATTTCCCCATCTGTACTAAAAATAATAAAGCATATTAAGACACCTAAGAAATGGTACCTACTGTTTCATTCAGAAACACTGCTGAACTCATCTATAAGAATCTATCTCTATGATAAATGTCCTAAAAAGTCTAATCCTCAGTCACCTAAATTTTTTCATCCAAGGTCAATATTGCATCAGAGAGAAGACTACCAGTAGAAAGAAAACACTGAGAAAAATTATAAATAATATTCACCTCCTTATCTGCCATTATGCTTACTTCATCCAGGGTCTCTCTGCTATCTGGAAAGCCTTCTTTTTCAAGGTCAAAAGTTTCAGGGGAACTTAGCTGTGTCTCTGTAATTTAAAAAAATTAAAACTTCATTAATTTTCATTTTGTATCCTCATAGTTAAAAAAATAAACACTTTTCACCCCTAAAGCTTAGATTATGCTAATACTACAGTGGCAATATAGTTTTTTCCTTCACTGAGGCATAATTTACATAAAATAGAATTCACTGATTTTCAGTACAAATGTACACAATGTATATATACACTGTATCATTTAGATCACATAACCACCACAATCATGATAAAATACTTCTAGTCCCCCAAAGTTCTCATATACACCTATGTAGTCAATTCCTCTCCCACTCAGCTCCTTGCAATGACCAGTCTATTTAAGAGTTTTGTCTTTTCTAGGATGGAAAACAAAATAATATAGGGAGTTCTTTTGTGGCTCAGAAGGTTAAGGATATAGTGTTGTCATTGCTGTGGCTCAGGCTGCTTCAAGCTTGATCCCTGATGCAGGTTCAACCCCTGGCCCAGGAATTTTCACATGCCATGGGTGTGGAAAAAAAGGAAAAGAAAGAAAAGAAAAAGATTTAATACATTGTGTCATCTTTTGTGTCTGACTCCTTTCATTTAGCATAATGTGCCTGAGAAGCATCCATGTTGTTAGATATATCAGTAGTCCATCCCTTTTTACTGCTGAGTAGTATTCCACTATGTGGATACATCACAATTTTGTTTTTTCATTCACTAGTTAACCCATCTGGCTTCTTTCCAGCATAGTTCTGGTTTTAAAGTATATTTATTATTATTATTATTATTATTATTATTATTATTATTGTTTTTGAGGGCTGCACTTGTGGCGTATGGAGGTTCCCAGGCTAGGGGTCAAATTCGGAACTGCAGCTGCTGGCTTATGCCACAGCCACAGCAACACAGGATCAGAGCCACATCTGCGACCTATACCAGAGCTCACGGCAATGCTGGATTCTTAACTAGGGAGCAAACCCATAACTTCATGATTCCTAGTTGGATTTGTTTCTGCTGCGCCACAATGGGAACCTAAAGTATTTTTAATTTGACACAAAAGAAAACACTGCCAATGCTAATTCTGAGGTTAAAGGGATGATTAGAAAAGACAAAACCTGGGAGCAGAAATAAAATACATTCTCTACAAAGATATGCCTTTATTTAAGCGGTAACTATTCATTTAATATTAAATGCAACAAATATTTATAGAAGTTCCAAGCACAGAACAGGCCACTAGCAATAGAAGATGTACAATGGGGACCCTCACAGTCTAGTTGAGAGGTCAGCAAAATACAGCTCATGGGCCAAATCCAGCCAGTTACCTATTTTTGAAAATAAAGTTTTATTGGAACACAGGCACACTCATTCTTCTTTATGCTGTCTATGGTTGCTTTTGAGTTAAAACAGCAGCATTGAGTAATTTCAACAGACTGTATGGCCCACAAAGTCTAAAATATTTTCTACTGGTCTTTTATAGAAAAGGTTCGCCAACTTCTGGTATACACTTACCACTTAATATAACAAAAGAATAGTAACTATATTTCAAAGAAGGACAGTAAATCTAAAAAAGAAATTATCTGAGAACACAATTCAATAAGTTCTCTATTATTTATATTATATGCATTATACATCTAACTGGTATTTCTATGCTTCGTAAATACAATGAGAGCTAATGCTGGGCAAATAATGTATGTGAAAGACACAGAGGCATCTTCTCAATCATCAAAGAATGATTAAATACATTTCTAGTGTTATCTGTATTCTAATACACCATAGTTTTTTGACAATTGGATAGACACAGATATTCTATCATCTTCTTGGAAAAAGGCTTACAGTGAATAAATTTCAAAATTTTCTTAGTCAAGTATCCCTGAGAAATATTACCAAAAAGACATTTTAGTCTGTTAAGAAAAAACAGGTACATGAAGAAATGCTCAACATCACTAATTATTAGAGAAATGCAAATCAAAACTACAATGAGGTACCACTTCACACCAATCAGAAAGGCCATCATTAATAAGCCAACAAATAACAAATGCTGGGGGGAGGGAGTGGGATGGACTGGAAGTTTGGGATTAGTATATGCAAACTTTTGCATTTGGAGTAGATAAGCAATGAGATCCTGCTATATATATAGCACAGGGAACCATATCTAGTCACTTGTGATGAAACGTAATAGAGGATAATGTGAGAAAAACAATTTATGTACATATATACATATGCGACTGGCTCACTTTGTTGTACTGCAGAAACTGACAGAACATTGTAAATCAGCTGTAATAGAAAAAACAAAAATTAAAAACAAAATGCTAGAGAGGGTGTAGAGAAAAGGGTACCCTCCCCTTAACTGTTGGTGGGAATGCAAACTGTTTTAACCACTATAGAAAATAGTATGGAGGTACCCCCCCAAAATAAATATAGAACTAACATATGATCCAGCAACTCCACTCCGGAGCATATATCTAGACAAAATTTTCATTGAAAAAGATACATGCACCCCTATGTTCATCACAGTGCTATTCACAATAGCCAAGACATGGAAACAACCTACATGTCCATCAACAAATGAATGGATTAAGAAGATGTGGTACATATATATAATGGAATACCACTCAGCCATTAAAAAGATATACTAGGGCATTCTCGTCGTGACACAGTGGAAACAAATCCGACTAGGAACCATGAGATTGCGGGTTCAATCCCTGGTTTTGCTCAGTGGCTTAAGGATCTGGCACTGCTGTGAGCTATGGTGTAGGTCATAGACGTGGCTAGGATCTGGCATTGCTGTGGCTGTAGCGTAAGCTGGCAGCTATAGCTCCGATTCGACCCCTAGCCGGGGAACCTCCATATGCCTGAGGAGAGGCCCTAAAAAGATATACTAATGCCATTTGCAGCAACATGGATAGAACTTGAGATTCTCATACTAAGCGAAGCAAGGCAGAAAAAAAAGAAAACTACCATATGATATCACTTACTGGTGGAATCTGAAATATAGCACAGGGAGTTCCCATTGTGGCAGCAGAAACAAATCTGACCAGTATCCATGAGGATACAGATTTGATCCCCGTTCTCGCTCAGTGAATCCGAGATCCAGCATTGCTGCGAGTTGTGGTGTAGGTCACAGACATGGCTTGATTCCCACATGGCTTGATTCCCACATTGCTGTGGCTGTGGCACAGGCCAGCAGCTTCGATTCGACCCCTAGCCTGGGAACTTCCATGTGCCGCGAGTGTAGCCCTAAAAAGCAAAAACAACAAAAAAAAATATATGGCACAGATGATCCTATCTACAAAACAGAAACAGATCACAGCCAAGGACAGCAGACCTGTGGTTCCCAGCAGGGAGGGAAGAGGGCATGGGATGGACAGGAAGTTCGGGGTTTTTTTGATGCAAACTGTTATATTTGGAATGGATGGGCAATGAGGCCCTACTGTACAGCACGGGAAACTGTGTGTGATTGGGTCACTTTGCTGTATAACAGAAGTTGAAGAAACTTTGTAAATAAACTATACTTAAATAAAATAAGAGTTACTTAATGCTTGTACTACTATAACAGTAAAAAGTAATTAAGATTTCTGTGGGGTTCCTGTCGTGACACAATGGTTAACTAATCCGACTAGGAACCATGAGGTTGCGGGTTCGATCCCTGCGCTTGCTCAGTGGGTTAACGATCTGGCCTTGCCGTGAGCTGTGGTGTAGGTTGCAGACGAGGCTCGGATCCCGCGTTGCTGTGGCTCTGGCGTAGGCCGGGGGCTGCAGCTCTGATTAGACCCCTAGCCTGGGAACCTCCATATGCCACGGGAGCGGCCCTAGAAAAGGCAAAAGGACAACAACAACAACAACAACAACAAAGGATTTCTGTGACTGGCTGAAATGTTCAACTACAGAAACAAATTAAGAGGGCATTAGCTCTGTAGAAATAAATAATGCTAGCAACATACACAACAGGCATTAGGTTGTAATCCTGCTTCTTCACTAGATGATATTATAATTTTGAATATCGGATCCCTGGAACTGTCTGAAATCTGAAACAAGCAGTTTCTACTATAGTGGGAATCTAACTACAGTGGCTCAGGTCACTGCAGAGGTGCGGGTTCATGCCGGCTCAGCACAGCCAAGGTAAAAGAATCTAGAATCTAGCATTGCCATAGCTGCAGTGTAGGCTGCAGCTGTGGCTCAGATTCAGTCCCTAGCCTGGGAATTTCTATATGGCATGGGTGAGGCCAAAAAAAAGAAAGGAAGAAAAAGAAAAAAAATGAAACAAAACAAAATAGGTAAGATGGACTACTATACTCAATCTGTGTTTCACCCATTTAGGACATATTTCAATATATAGCTTCTAAATTATATATTTATTTATTTATCATTATTATTTTTTTTTTTTGTCTTTTTGCCATTTCTTGAGCCGTTCCCGCGGCATATGTAGGTTCCCAGGCTAGGGGTCTAATAGGAGCTATAGCTGCCAGCCTACGCCAGAGCCACAGCAACTCGGGATCCGAGCCGCATCTGCGACCTACACCACAGCTCACGGCAACGCCGGATCGTTAACCCACTGAGCAAGGGCAGGGATCGAAACTGCAACCTCATGGTTCCTAGTCGGATTCGTTAACCACTGCGCCACGATGGGAACTCCTAAATTATATATTTAAAGAGAGACTCAGAAGTCTGGCTCCATGGAGAAGTGGCTATACTTTCTCAGCAAAAGGAACATTAACATTAGAGAAACCTTTTGTGATCTCTAGAAGGAGTTTATATCGGCAAACAGTTGGACTTAATTAGCAGGCTAATGACAGTAAGTCATGATCATAAAAGTTATCTAACCTCAGTCATGAAAGGCTTGCTTTTTCTTCTTTCATTAATTTTCCTCTCATTAGGGACTTTAATATTATTGTATTTGCAGGTTCTTCCCGCAAGATCCCAGTGTGAGGTCACATGCCATCATCCTAAACTTACTGAGTGACTTTCCAGTAGGACAGTGTAAGTCTGCAGTCCCAGATGGAGAAGTAATGCTATCTTTTCACAATGATAACACAGCATTCCTGAATGCTCCTGTCAAAACTGGAGCGCTTGGTAGTGGGGTCTCTTAGTGGGTATCATTAGGCAATAATCCAAATAAACTTCAAATGAATTGAGAAACCACTTTCATAAAAACTGTAAACTGTAAAAATAAGTAAAGACTTTTACAATATGCTGCCAAAAGTTTAAAAATAGTTACAGGGCCAAACCTAGACTAATATGTAAATTAAGTATGAGTCTCTGTGGAAAAAAACATGAAAGAAACCAAAGTAAGAAAACTACATATCTGACTCCAACGGGTTATATGCAACCGAGGGGAAAACTAGATATGACATATGGTAACATTTGTACAACACTTGCTGCCTAAAGAGTTTATAAACATTAAAAAGGTCCCTCAATCTCACATGAATAAGGTTACTGATTAATATAATACACCACACTTTTAAGAAAAGCCAAAAAAGAAAATATAAGCTAAAACAAATTCCTGAGAAAGTGGTGGTTCTTACCACAAAATAATTCATTTTATACAATAATTCAACTCAAGAATTTCCTTAGAAAATGGCTCTCTTAGTTCATTTAAAATTATTTTGTGTATCAAAACTTATTCATGTGCAACTTTCAATGAACATCTCTTGTACCTTAAGCAAAGTACACATCTTTTTATCTCTACCATTGACAAAAATCAAAGATGATACTTAACCAGGTTAAGTGTCTGTTCTGAGATTAAAAATAAGTCAATGACAAAACGTGCACAAAATTCAATTTCAGGACACCCTATGCAACAGGACCTCATGAATGACAATTTAAAACTAACTAGTAAGAGCTAGTAATAGGGAAAAACTGCTTAATGACAGGCAGATCTGAAGACAACGCAACTTCGAGAACCCACAAACCAAAACATAAATTCCTCTTGGTTCTGAATGTAGTTAAGTATTATTCCTAATATTTTGCTGTCATCTCTGATGCAGCTAGTAAGCAACAAGCAGACAAAAGAACCACGTTAATTTCAAACTAAACTATCTCTAAGAAGAAAAAAGGTGAGAAGCAGAGCCAACATCCATTTAAAAAGTCTGTGTGGGGAGTTCCTGTCATGGTGCAGTGGTTAACAAATCCAACTAGGAACCATGAGGTTGCGGGTTTGATCCCTGGTCTTGCTCAGTGGGTTAAGGATCCGGCGTTGCCATGAGTTGTGGTGCAGGTTGCAGATGTGGCTCGGATCACTCATTGCTATGGCTCTGGCATAGGCCAGTGGCTACAGCTCTGATTAGACCCCCTAGCCTGGGAATCTCCATATGCCGACAGGGAGCGGTCCTAGAAAAGGCAAAATAAATAAATTAATTAAAAAAAAAAAGTGTGTGTGGGAGTTCCTGTCGTGGCACAGTGGAAACAAATCCGACTAGGAACCATGAGGTTGCAGGTTCACTCCCTGGCCTCACTCAGTGGGTCAAGGATCCGGCATTGCCGTGACCTATGGTGTAGGTCAGCAGCTGAGACTCCAAATAGACTCCTAGACTGGGAACCTCCATATGCTGGGGGTGTGGCCCTAAAAACAGGAAAAAAAAAAAAAATTTGTGTGTAGATGTATGCATGTGAGTGGATATATACACACACAAACATCGATTACACAAAAATCTCCTGAGAATGGAGAAAAATTAATAGGCACAAAAAGGTAGATAGCTAGGGATCAAAAACTTGGTAAAATCACAGTGGAGTACTTACCAGGACACACAGTGATTTCCTCTGCAGAACTCTCTGGCATAAGGACTGAGCTTCTCTTACCAGTCAAAGCAGCAATGCTATAAAAAGAACCGAACCCCAAGTAAATTACCAGTAAAATAAATCAGAAACAGGGCCAAAAGCAGCGGTTAGTCATTCACAAAGCCACAGGTAATCTGATACCTGCTGTCCAATACCACAAAAACACATCAGGGAAGCAAGGAATCAGTAGTGAAAACTCCAGGCCAGAAATAGGGAAAATAAACATGCTTATGACTTTGATTGCAGTGAAATCACTGAATGAAAAGAACCCCCTTTTGGAGTCTTCGCAAAGGAAGGTTGAAGGGTAAGGACTATCTGTGAACACCAAAGAAGACAAAAAATCCACTCCAATATAAGGATGTCAAAAGTGTTTTATAGCCTCCATCTCAGCCTTCTGAAAGCTAGAGATTTGTAAACGCATAAAAGAAGATACGGAGATTCTCCTGACAACACAATAGCTTTTCCCTCACCTTGGAGTTAAGTTTCCTCCTTATCTCAAGATATGGCTCTCCAAGAAACAAAAATAAGATACAAAATTCCAAACTACCCTATAGCAAAAATCTGCCCAAGCAAGCTGAGTATCTCTTTTGGGAAAAACATATCATGAATGGCTCCCCTCATCCAACCTTCTGGTTTACCCTGCCTGTTCATGGAGTGCAATCTCCTCCTGACATAGGAACACAGAGTTGAGAGATCTAAGCATTTGAGCTAGCTCCCTCATGCTTCACACAGCTTTATGATTAGTTTGATCAAGTATGCAAGAGGATGCTTAAAAACACAAATCCTCACATCAACCAAGAACAACAGAGAAGAGAGAAAAACCACCGATTCATGATAAATAACTAAATCCTGATAGGAAACCACAATTTCTCTCTCTAAATAAAACATCTCATAGCATTTGTTATAAATCCAAGCCAGATAGTTTATTCCGCATGTAACATTAGGGCTCTATTCAAAGGGTCCATCACAAAACAATTTGCTGACATTTATAAAATGGGCTAATCAATTTGAAGTCAAACCACATTGCCTGCAATTCCAACTCTCTCCTGGTGACAAAGAGTATAATCATTTATTAAAACCTACATCTGCTCTGCACAAGACTCACCACAACAAAGCAGAGAGGTCTGCAGGAAGCAGAAGGCCTACTCCAGTTAAAACCGCTTCCAAAACTGTCTTAACAGCAGGAGAATCAAACCAAAGCCACAATTTTTAGCTCTAGAAGAAATACCTAGTACTATCAACCAAAAACCTAAGAACACTAAATTACAGCTTGCCAATTGGGCCTCAACTTCTGTATGGGGAGATGAAGGTCAGTTAACACAAAATTAAGCTCTTGAGTAACCCCCAAAGGCCAACTACTGACAAAAGAGAAAAGTAAATGGGGAGCTCCTGCTATGGCACAATGCGATTGACAGCATCTCTGCAACACCAGGATGAAGGTTCAATCATAAATATCATATACCACTTTTTTCTTTTTCCAGCCATACCTGTGGCATATGGAAGTTCCCAGGCTAGGGAGTCAAATCTGAGCTGCTGTTACATATTATGCCACAGCCATGGCAACAACAGATCCAAGCCTCATCTGTGACCTACACTGCAGCACGTGGCAATGCTTGATCCTTAACCCATTGAGGCCAGGAATCAAACCCACATCCTCATGGACACTACATCAGGTTCTTAATCTGCTGAGCCACAATGGGAACTCCTACCATATGATATTACTTGTATGTGGACTCTAAAATATGACACAAATGAAGTTATCTATGAAACAGAAACAGACTCATAAATAAAGAAAACAGACTTGAGGTTGCCAAGGGGGAGAGGAGATGGGGTAGGGATGGATTGGGAGTCTGAGATTAGCAATGCAAACTATTACATATAGAATGGATAAAGAACAGCCTTCTATGTAACACAGGGAACTACACTCAATATACTGTAATAAACTATAATGAAAAAGAAAAAAAGAACAATTGAGGTAATACAAATATAACCATTTAAGGAAAAGGTGAGATAAAATCAGATTAAAAGTGGCATAGGAAATGAAAAAAAAAAGCGGCATAGGACAGAGTTAGGGTTATGCAGGTTCTGTGTGGTCTGAATAATACAAAAGCTTCAGGGGATGTAAATCTTTTTTTAATTTTATTGGAGTATAGTTGACTTACAATGCTGTGTTAGTTTCAGGTGTACAGCAAAGTAAATCAGTTATACATATACATATATCCATTCCTTTTCTGATTCTTTCCCATGTAGGTTATTACACAGTGTTGAGTAGATTTCCCTGTGCTATAAAGAAGGTCCTTATTACTTAGCTATTTTCTGTATCATACTGTGTATATGTTAATCTCAACCTTCTAATTTATCCCTCCCCACAATGTTTTCCCTTTGGTAACCATAAGTTTGATTTCAAAATTGAGTCTGTGTCTGTTTTGTAAATAAGTTCCTTAGTATCATTTTTTTATTAGATTCCACATATTTGTCATCTCATATGTATTTGTCTTTGTCTGACTTCACTTGAAGATGTAAATCTTAAGAGTAGACTTAAAGTATGTATATGGTTTGGATATGCAGATAAAAGAAGCATAAGCATAGGGAACAAAGGGAGAAAGGAGAGAAAGGACTAGAAGGACCATAAAGAAATCAGTCTAGAGCTTGCAAATTGGCATAGGAAGCTAGCGTAGTTAGTTAAGAGAATAGCAGGATATAACTACTTTTTAGGAATAGTATAGATGGAATCTGCGCCAAGATGGTTAGACTGGACAAGTAAACTTCTAAGATCTCTTCTGCAATATTCTAGGCTTCTATCAGATGCCTATTGAGAACTGAGAGAGAATGACATCTCCTAGGCTGTGCATATTAAAGAGCTAAAAGATCTGGTAAGCTATGCCTGTACAGTCTCACTCATGTGGTTCAACTTCTTTTATTCTGGTACTATCAGAGGGGAATTCAGACCTATAACAACATACAATCTTACCTTTGTGAGGCAGGTACAGAGTTTCCTTCTTCAGAAGTTTCTTCAACAAACAGCCCTTGGGAAGACTGCAATGAAATATGTAACACCCTAAATATACAGACACAGGTGAACCAATTTCTCTTCCTTTAAAAAAATTTTTAATTGTTCAACATTATCACTCAGCAATTAGCAATAAGAATAAAACATTTTACATAAGTCAGTAAGTTTAAGTAATAAGAACATATCCTGTGTAGTCAGAACAATGAGATTTAAATCATGGATAAATCACCTATAAACTTTGTAATTTGGGTAAGCCACATCTAAATCTGTTTACTCATCTTAAAATGGTATTAACAATTGCCTCACAGGGTGTTAATGTGAGAATTAAACAAGATAATAAATGTGATGCACTGTGTAAGATAACATATAAACATTAAGGGTGAATCAAATGAATTATGATTTCAGAGAAGCAATTATGGGGAGTTTTCATCATGGCTCAGCAGAAACGAAGCCAACTAGTATCCATAAGGACATTGTTTTGATCCCTGGCCTTGCTCAGTGGGTTAAAGATTCAGAGTTGCCGTAAGCTGTGGTGTAGGTGGCAGACTCGGCTCAGGTGGCAGACTCGGCTCAGTCTGGCATTGCTGTGGTGTACGCCAGCAGCTACAGCTCTGATTAGACCCCTAGCCTGGGAATTTCCATATGCCATGGGTTCAGCCCTAAAAAAAAAACACAAAATAAAAAAGAAAGAAAAGCAACTATGAAGCGTTTGCTGTAGAAGGAGGGAATGTAGAGAAAAGTCCTGTTCTCAATGGAAATAGTGAGTTTGGAAAAATTGCAATCCATGAGGGAAGTCTCTCATGGCACAAGTAAGCCATAACATAGGCTATCCAAAAGAAAAGGTTATATAAAGATTCCTTTTGCTACAAAATCTACCACTGTGGTTTTAATGTCTGGCTACAAGGACATCTTTTAAGAAACATAACAAATAGGGACTGGATAAAGAAAAGTATTTTCTATGATTAATAATAGAATTGGGAGTTCCCGTCGTGGCGCAGTGGTTAACGAATCCGACTAGGAACCATGAGGTTGCGGGTTCGGTCCCTGCCCTTGCTCAGTGGGTTGACGATCCGGCGCTGCCGTGAGCTGTGGTGTAGGTTGCAGACGCGGCTCGGATCCCGAGTTGCTGTGGCTCTGGCGTAGGCCGGTGGCTACAGCTCCGATTCAACCCCTAGCCTGGGAACCTCCATATGCCTCGGAAGCGGCCCAGGGAAATAGAAAAAAAAGACAAAAAAAAAAAGAATTGGTGCAAATGTTTATTCATTAAATGTAGGTACACAGAAAAATATGGAAAAAGCAGCTTCTGCTGACTTAGGGGTACTTCTGAGGAAGAGCCTGAGCTGTGAGGCTTCTTCCAGGAGACGTAAAGCTACTAGCTTTTCAGAGTCTCCTAACAGGATATAAATAACCTAAACGAGTTAGGTATCTCTCAACCACTCAGGTAAACTATGAAATATACTAAAAAACAGGAATAGCCTAGATGAGCCTTCAGTCAAAGGAAACATAAAGGTGCACAATGGGACTGCAGTCATTATGAAAAATGAGGGTTGAACAAAACTGTCAAAAGGACTAGAATACTACAGAAATAAATACTTCACCTATTTGTTTCAAATCTGGTGACAAAAGTTTTTTCTGTCTCAAAAAAAAAAAGTAAATACTGACATCTGGTGTCCATTTAATAGAATTTTACCTTGTTAGAAGGACTAGCCAACTTAAAGCCTTGGACTTCAGAAGCAATCAAGGCACTAACTAATATGTTATGAGATACCTCGACCTATACTTTAAGTTAAAGCATATCTCTACCTTCTCTGGTATAATTTAAAAAAATTATTATATACCTACTGTGTGCCAGGTCTATGCAAATCACCTCACATGCATTAATGCCTTTAATCCTCACAAGAACCTTCTGAGACAGAAGCTATTATACTATTTTAGAAATGAAGAAAGTGCAACTTTGACAAGTTATATAACTGCCTAAAATCATAGAGCTGTTCAAGTGGAGCTTGGAGCTTTCTGAAGCAAAATCCATGTTCTAGCCACCAGTTATGTTCTTTACTCAAGTGATCTTCTTAGCATTTCAACACAGAATCAAGAATGTCTTCATTTCAATAAATCATTTTTAATTTCCAAATATACCCCTCGATGGCAGTAATCTAAACATAGGGGTAAGTAAGTTTCTTTCAGAATATGAAAATAACAGAGCAAAATAAGCAAATAAAATTTGTTTAGGATATCCAAATCCAACTAAGGTGAATAGAGAAGCATGCAGGAACATAACTTTCACTAAGGTTTCACCTGTGCACTCTGCCTGAACAAGTAATATGTTAATGGAAAAGAGACAGTTTGCAAAAAATCTAAAAAAGAAAAAATCTAAAGATTCAGAATCAAAAAAATAATAATAAAAAAAATAAAAAATCCAGAATCAAGCAGTCTTCAACACCATGACCTAGAAGTCAAAGTGAATTAAACACATCATCTGGTCACCACAGAAATGTCCTCTGTTGTCAGATACTAGTAGCTTATCAAGCCTTTCCACAGAGTAGATGAACCATCCATTAAAATTTCCATTTTCTGGAGTTCCTGTTGTGGTGTAGCAGAAACAAATGTGACTAGTTGCCATGAGGATGCAGGTTCAATCCCTGGCCTCGCTCAGTGGGCCAGGGATCCGGCGTTGCCATGAGCTATGGTGTAGATCACAGATGTAGCTTGGATCCCAAGTTTCTGTGGCTGTGGCATAGCAGCTATAGCTCTGATTTGACCCCTGGGAACTTCCACATGCCATACCTGCAGCCCTAAAAAGAAAAAAAAAAAATTCCATTTTCTGATTCCAATTTCAGGCTGCCAAATTCCTTCATCTTAGAAAAAGGTACAGTAGATGGTCAACCTGAGTATTTTGGTCACTGAAAATGTTTCTCGTCCATAATAAGACAACAAACTGACATTTGGTATACACATCAATTTAAAATTTGGTTAATCAAAGTCAGTTTTCACACACCCCATACAATGTGGTCACTTCTGGGAAAGAAATCCCAGTACCTGAACTGAAAAGGTTAAGGATCAGATCCTGAAAAATAGTGACCACATCAACATACTACTCCTCACCTCCCTGTTGTACAGACATCAAGACAACTTCTCCATTTTCATCAACAATTTCTCTATAACTTCAGTAATGGCAGAAACCAATTATTATCTGATCCTAAAACTTTTATAACCTTCATACAGACTAAGCAGTTTGCTCTAAGGTGAATGTTTTTCTTTCTTTTTTTTTGTCTTTTTTTTTGCTATTTCTTTGGGCCCCTCCCCGCGGCATATGGAGGTTCCCAGGCTAGGGGTTGAATCGGAGCTGTAGCCACCGGCCTACGCCAGAGCCACAGCAACGCGGGATCCGAGCCACGTCTGCAACCTACACCACAGCTCACGGCAACACCGGATCGTTAACCCACTGAGCAAGGGCAGGGACCAAACCCGCAACCTCATGGTTCCTAGTCGGATTCGTTAACCACTGCACCACAACGGGAACTCCTGAATGTTTTTCTGAGTCCCTATTTCTGGGACTCTTTTGCTATTTCTATCAGCCAAGGAGTCTCAAATGTGGGCATTTCTAGCAAAGCCATAATCAATAGAAAATGTTTAACAAACACATAAACTCTTTACCTACAGTTCCTGAAAGCAAAAGACCATTATTTGCCTATTAAAATCAGTAAATTGATTTCTCTTTGTTGTTGTTGGTCTTTTTGCCTTTTCTAGGGCCGCACCTGAGGCATATGGAGGTTCCCAGGCTAGGGGTCGAATCGGAGCTGTAGCCACTTAGCCTACGCCAGAGCCACAGCAATGCGGGATCTGAGCCTCGTCTGTGACCTACACCACAGCTCATGGCAACGCCGGATCGTTAACCCACTGAGCGAGGCCAGGGATCAAACCTGCAACCTCATGGTTCCTAGTCGGATTTGTTAACCACTGAGCCACGACAGGAACTCCTGTTTTGTTTTTTCAAGACACTACATTATTGGCAAGGCTGCAGGGAACTAGGCCTTCTCATACACTGCTGGAAGGAAAGAGTACAAACTTGAACAACGTTTATTGCAATTTATTGTAATTTAGCAATAAATAGCAAATCTCTTTTTTATGTTCTTTAACCCAGCGTTTTTCAGGCTCCCTATCCCTAGAGACACTAATTTTAAATAAATAAAAGCTTTATTTAGAAAGATGTTTATCACAATGGAAATATCTAGCAATGGGAAAATGATTTACACAGTTCCAGTTGTGGCTCAGGAGTTAACGAACCCAACTAGCATCCATGAGGATGCAGGTTCGATCCCTGGCCTCGCTCAGTGGACTTAAGGAGCTGGCATTCCTGTAAGCTGTGGTGTAGGTCGCAGGCGCAGCTCGGATCCCACATTGCTGTGGCTGTAGCTATGGTGCAGGCTGCAGCTGGGATTTGTTCCCTAGCCTGGGAACTTCCATATGCTTCAGGTGCACCCCTAAAAAAAGACCAAAAAAAAAGGAAAATGATTTAAATATTATAGTAAATTCATAAGCCAGAATATTAAGTCATTAAAAATGAAATCTATAGTTTTAACATTATAAGAAAATGTTTACATTATATTTTTTTGTTTACATAATATTAACTTAAAAATACAAAAATAGGCATTCCCACTTTTGCACAGTGGGTTAAGGATCCAACGCTGTCTCTGCAGCAGCATGGGGTGCTGCTGTGGTGCAGGTTTGATCCCTGGCCTGGGAACTTCCACATGCCATGGGTGTGGCCAAGCAAAGAAAAATTACAGATGATTTTCTAGACCTAGTACCTTATCTAGGCTTGGTTTACCATCCTGTTTTAGAATGTATGAGGCACCCTATTTCCTTATGATAAAGTCCTTTTTGTTTATTTATTTTATTTTATTTTATTTTTTATTTTTTGTCTTTTTGTTGTTGTTGTTGTTGTTGTTGTTGTTGTTGCTATTTCTTGGGCCGCTCCCGCAGCATAAGGAGGTTCCCAGGCTAGGGGTTGAATCGGAGCTGTAGCCACCGGCCTACGCCAGAGCCACAGCAACGCCAGATCCGAGCCGCGTCTGCAACCTACACCACAGCTCACGGCAACGCCGGATCCTTAACCCACTGAGCAAGGCCAGGGACCGAACCCGCAACCTCATGGTTCCTAGTTGGATTCGTTAACCACTGCGCCACGACGGGAACTCCTGTTTATTTATTTTAAACAACCACACCTGCAGCATACAGAAGTCCCAGGAAGTTCCCAGGATCGAATCGGAGATGCAGCTGTTGACCTACACCTTAGCCACAGCAACACCAAATCCGAGCTACATCTAAGACCTATGCAATAGGTCCTTAACCAGAGATTGAACCCACATCCTCACAGACACTGTATCAGGTTCTTAACCCACTGAGCTGCAAAGGGAATGTCAAAGTCCTCTCTTTAATTAAGCTAGCTTGATTTGGTTTGTTGTAGCCAAATAGTGCCAATTAATAACACTATGTGTAGAATCTGGTGGCCTGTTCATAAAGTTAGAGAACTTCAATCTAATAAGGCCAGGCACTATGTTCTAACCACTTCCTGCTTATCCCAAAGGCATTGCTTTCAAACCTCAGAACTTGACACAAGTCTGTGCTCTAGAACTCTGGCCCCTAGGACCTTTCAAGCTAACAACTTGAATTAGAGTAAATCATTGTGTTCACTCTGTGGACTTAATTTATTCTTTTAAAAGGAAGCACCTCTGAATTGCAATGAATGAACAAAATATGTTATCATAAGCATAACGTAATTTTCCTTTGGAAAAGAGGCAAGTCACCATAAGACTTCCCATACAGACTTTCCTATCTTTCTTGAATGTAGATGAAGAAGGATGCCAGGAAAAAATAATTCCTATACATACTCTCAATGAACAAACTTCTGGTCCCTTGAAGACTACCATTTATTGAGTGGCTATAATCTCCTAAGTATTACACTGGACACAATATAATTCACTTTAATCATCAAAGCTACTGAAAGATAAAAGTTACTACTCTTATTTTGCAGATGTTTACAGATGTTTTTTAACTGATATTCAGAGGTTAAATGGCTTGCTCAAAGGCAGAAATACTAAAACACTGAAGTCAAAATTCAAACTCCAAATCCATGTGCTCTACACTATGCTATGATATTTCTCATAGCGACCATTTCTTGAACCAGTATCACAAAAAAGACAGAATAGGATAACAGCAAAACAAAACCAAAAACTCAAGAGTCCAGTAACAGAAATAGCAACAAAAAATAGTATAGCAATCGGAGTTCCCATAGTGGCTCAGTGATAACGAACCTAACTAGTATCCATGAGTATTTGGGTTCGATGTCTGGCCTTGCTCAGTGGGTTAAAGATCTGGCATCGTCATGAGCTGTGGTATAGGTCACAGATGTGGCTCGGATCTGATGTTGCTATGGCTATGGTGTAGGTCAGCAGCTGCAGCTCCAATTCAACTCCTAGCCTGGGAACTTCCATATACCTCAGATGCTGCCCTAAAATGACCAAAAAAAAAAAAAAAAGTATAGCAATAAAACAGAATGCTCTTGAAAATTCTATTTCATAAAGAATTTGTAATTATATAATTGCCTTTATAATAACGAGAGAAAAAACAGAATATAAGCTTATTATATATACAATCTATGTATCTACATAATACAATCTAGCTATCTCATAAAAAGGCTTAAAATGGCAACCTAAATGTCCCAAAACCAAGGATTGTTTTCAGTAAATTACTGAAAATCACCACAAGCAAAATCAGAAACATACCATTATGTGGGGGAAAAAATAAACTGGAAAACTAACTGTACTTCCTATCACGAAGGACCACTTCCCCTAATACATAAAAGGTACCTACAAACCACTAGAAAAAGACTGTCAAAAAAGGAAAATGCCTCTAGGATCTAAACAAACAGAAAAGGAAATACAAGTGGGTCTCAATTACACACATAGAAAAAAAACAAATTAAGACTTCATAGAGATACTACCTTTTGCCTCTCACATTGGCAAAGATCAAGGAGTCCTGAAAATACTGTACTGGTATGGGTACGTGGAAACCAGTGCCCATAAAACCTCTACCAAAAGCAATTTAGGAATAACTAACAAAACCGTAAATACATATAGACTTTGATCCACCAACTCTATCAACAACAAGTTATCCTACAAATATCTCCCAAATAGATGAAACATCTTCTGTACACACACACACACACACACACAAAGTAATAATCACTGCAGTAGTGTTTGTAATAGTAGTATTTGGGGAACACCCTGAATGTCCACCAATAGGGGCACTAGATAAAATACACTCACCCACACATGGTGTATTACACTTGAAAAAAAAAAAAAAGAAATTCTTTATGTACTGTTATGGAATGATCTCATAGAGATATTAAGTGAAAAAAGAAAGGTACAGAACAATGTAGAGTACACTATCATCTGTGTAAAAGAAGGTGAGGAAAAGAATAAGCATACACATTTGCTTGCTTTAAATAAAATATCTCAGAAGGATACAATAGAAACTAGTAATAAAGGTTGATTCCCAGGAGGATAACTGCTGGGACGGAGATGGGAGAAAGACTTTTTATTTCTAAATTTTGACTTTTGAGCCATGTGAACATTATGAACTATTCAAAAACCTAGCTTTTAGAAACATATTTTAAAACAAAAAATAAATTATGATACACCCATATGACAGAACAATGTTTTCAAATATACTTAATAAACAAGAAAAAATACAGAATAAGCTATTAAGCAGGGGAAAAGATCAAAGTTTATACAGAAAAGTCTTCATTTTGTTGAAAAATTAAAAAGAAAATAATTTTTTATGCATAGAAATATTGATGATTATCTCTTGGTGCTGGGATTATGGGCAATTTTTTCTTCTTCCTCTTTTTTTTTTTTTGCTTTTTAGGGCCATACCCTAAAAATATGTTAAGTTCCTGGGCTAGGGGTCAAATCGGAGTTTTAGCTGCTGGTCTATGCCATAGCCACAGCAACAAGGGATCCGAGCCACATCTGAGACCAACTACACCACAGCTCATGGAAACACCAGATCCCTGACCCACTGAGCAAGGCCAGGGATTGAACCCACGTTGTCATGGATACTAGTTGGATTCGTTTCTGCTGCACTACAAAGGGTACTCTGAAATTTTTCCTTCTTTACACTCTTCTGTACTTTCCTAATTTTCCACAATGAGCATATGTTTGTTACTTTAAAAATCAAGTGATTAGGGGGAATTCCCACTGTGGCTTGGCTCAGTGGTTAACAAATCTGACTGGCATCCATGAGGACACAGGTTCGTTCCCTGGCCTCTGTCAGGGGGTTAAGGATCCGGCGCTGCTGTGAGCTGGGGTATAGGTTGCAGATGTGGCTCGGATCTGGTGTTGCTGTGGCTGTAGTGTAGGCCAGCAGCTGTAGCTCCAACTTGACCCCTAGCCTGGGAACCTACATATGCCTCAGGTGCGGCCCTAAAAAGCAACAAACAAACAAACAAGTGGGGAGGAACACAAAAAGAATAGCTAGGTAAAATAATCCTTGTTGAATGTGTGAATAAATCATCCTTAATCACAGTGTTGCTGACCCTTACCTGACCATGACTGGTTGTTGGTTCTTCCTCCAATAAAAGTTTCTCTTTCAAGGTTTTAATTGGGCCTTCTTGGAAATCCTTGGTTTTTGCGCGCCAGACAGATGCCCTAGACTCCTGCCTCTCCTCTTTGTCTTCATCTCCCATATCTTCTGAGATGCCTTCATTTTTTTCACTAGCCTGATCTCCTTGGCCACATTCATTCTGGATCAGAGAAGGAGGTCTAGGTAACACTGGTTCCCCAAACCCCTTTTTTTTTAAGAGCTGCCTTTGAGCCATTTTCAGGCTCTTCTGATAAACCTCCAACTGGCAGAGAATGACCTTAGTATACTGGTTAGGGTCTACTCCAGCAGGGCAGAATGGAATACCCCAGAAGTAGTGCACAGTGCCTCCAGTGTCCTGAAGACCTTTGGCATCTGTTGGGGTAGGCAGACAGTGCCTAGATGTGTCCCCCCTACCCTGGGCAGCTTTGTGAAAAGCACAACCCCTCCCAGTACTTTCCTGTGGCTTCCCACACTGTGTGTGCTCAGCCAAGTGGCCAGTACATCTGTCAAAACATTTAACGTTCTCATTCTCAAACACTGGCTGGCTTGACTGGTCCCAGCTTCCTGAGCTGACAGAGACCGGCTCCTCTTCAGTGTTTTCATTGTGGTCCCAAGGCTCCTCTCTTTCCTCAGACTCGTTTCCCTGACTGATATGTGAGCCTTTAAACAGTGATGGAGGTACCAGCTGCCATATGCCTGTAGGTATTTGAGAAAAAGTAGGGCTAAGGACAGACAAACTTTTTTATTAAGGGGGCTTGGTAAGTTATCACTTATCATGAATTACATAATGTGGGTAAAAAAGGCTCTTCTTTGGGTTTAACCAAATGTTGGCTTTTCCTTGGAGATAAAAGTATTGCTAGATATTAGTGAGATCTCAACTACTTTCTGGTTTAACTTCTTTAATACCACCAAAGGGATTTTGGGCATTTCTGTATATCTACTCTCAGCATGATATCCCTGTGATATGGTTATACTTGATGAGAAAGAAGAGCCAGAACAGGGAGACATGCCTTCAGTGGTCCCAGAGTCTGTGCTTTTCTCTTGATGGGACTGTGAAGATGGTCCAGTAGCCAGAGGTTGAGATCTGGTAGCAGAAGCATCAGAAGGCCGGCAACTCTGAAACAAGTGATCCCACACCAGACCAGGTTTATTATTAAAAGATCTATACAGGAAGGGTCACAGGAAGGACAAAAAGGGGAGGCCACCGTCCTTAAGAGATTCTCCTCTCCAAAATGTAGATGCTCAGTTCAAATGAATTCCACAACATGTACTGCATGCCTACTATGTGCAAAGTACTATACTAGATCACTACACTAAACCCTTTTCTAACATACAGAGATGAATGGCATAAAGGATGGAGCAGGACCTGTCACTGGCAAATATTCAATTATACATGTTCAAATCACAATTTAATATTATTTCAAGATTTTTTAAATTGCCCACTCCTTCTCTCCATAACCCACCTCTAGTTCTCATTCCCTCTATTCTCCCCACAAAACAGGGGAAGCAAGCACCTTATCTTGCTCCCTTTTGGTTTCCAAGTATTCAGTAACTCTTTTCAGAAGTTGTCAAATACTACGGTTCTCTTAAGCCATGGGCTGAGAATCTGTCAGGTGGAAGAAAACTCTTTCACAGAGGATGTTTTTGTTAAAACATCTCAGGAGTTCCCCTCGTGGCGCAGTGGAAACGAATCTGACTAGGAACCATAAGGTTGCGGGTTCGATCCCTGGCCTCGCCCAGTGGGTTAACTGAGCATGGCCGTGAACTGTGGTGTAGGTCGCAGACAAGGCTCAGATCACGCATTGCTATGGCTATGGTGCAGGCTGGTGGTCACAGCTGTGATTAGACCCCTAGCCTGGGAACCTCCATATGCCATGGGTGCAGCCCTAAAAAAAAAAAAAAAAAAGAAAGAAAAGAAAAAAAATTCAAATTGGGTTCATCAACAATTCAATACAGACTTTAAAAATTGTTATGGGAAATATCTGTTAGTTTAAAACCCTATGAACTACTACAGCTAGTTCCTAGATTCAGCACTGCAGAAATAAAAGAATACTAGTGATCAATCCTCACAAACTTATTCAACATAGCATATTTACATTCAGACTTTCTGCAATGGCTTTCCTCAAGAGCTCTTCTTCCTCCTCCTCCTGGCTGTTCACCTCCCGAGCTTCCTGTTCACTCATTTTGAGAGCCAGAGCAAACTGTTCTTCTTCTGTCATTTCTGTAAGAATATAGGGAAAAGTGAGAGAAGGACACCACAAATATTGAATAAGAATGTTGACAAGAAAGAGAATTATTAAACTTCCAAAGTGAAGACATTATAGACAATTTAGTACAATTTTAAAATTTGCTAATGAAGAAAACCTCAAAGGTAAGGTGCTGGCAAAAATCAACAGCAGCAGTTACAACAATCCTGGGTTAACTATTCTGTGAGCTCCTGTGAAGCATTTGCCTGTTTTGCTCACTGTTGAATCTCCAGCACAGAAAAGAGGTCTGGCACCCAGAAATAATAAATATATGGTGAATGAATAAATAAAAGGAACTAACTCCCACTCCAGGGCTTTTGTTCCATATCATACTGCTCTATGTGCAACATTTAACCAGAATATTTTCACTCTTCAGAATCCTCTGATTTACCCAGTAGAAAAGAACATTCCTAATGACCAGAATGTCATCTCCAAACACATCATTTCTCATTAAAAACAACTGGGATACCTTGGAGAAACAGCTGATTCGAAGCCTGGAGCATGAAATGTAGAAGCTGAGCCAGAATATTTGTCATATCTGAGAGTAAGTTATCTATCAGATACTACTAGGGTCATATCAAAAGAACTTAAGAGCTCACTTAAAAAGGTTCTCACTGGCCAAAAAGAGGACAACCGAAACATCAATAAGGATAATGAATGCAATGAATTAAAACACATTAAATATATTTAAATCTATGAGTTCATAACAGTACTTAAAAAAAAACAACTGGTTACTGTTGAAGAAAATTAGTGAATCGATTACTTTGAAAACTGGTATAAAAGGATAGAGAATCAAGCTTTTGTCCTACTCTTGCAATACAAGCTGTATTAATACACTACTGGGTAACCAACCAAATAGATAAAATAAGATTTTAAAGAATTATTCCAGGAGTTTCCTAGTGGCCTAGCAGTTAAAGACTGAGCATTACCACTGCTATGGCTCAGTGCCAAAGGCGCGGTTAAAAAACAAAGTGTGTGTATATATATTTCTTTAAAAAAAAAGGATTATTCTAGCTACTAATATAAAAGAAATGATAGAATTAGGATATTGTCACTTTGTATAATGGCCATGGAGAGGATTTTGGCAATTTCTAACAAACTACATATATGACCCAATAATCCCAAATCCAACAATATGCTCTAAAGATCTATTTCCAATTTTTTAAAAAAGTAAACATGCACTGTATTTTTCATTGTAGCCTTGTTTGAATTTGCAAAAAAACTGGAATCTACAAAATGACCACAAGCTTGAATAAACTCTGGTATATATACATATAACTGTAAAGAAGAATAAGGAAGGTACCTATGGATAGTGAAGAGAATGAATTTAAAGAAATAATAAAGTTTTTTAAAAAGTAAAACACTTAAAAAAGAGTATAGGGAGACGGGATTAAGGTGGCGGAATAGAAGGAATGGAGCTCAACTTCTCTCCTAAAAACAAAGAAATTCACAACTAAAGACTGAGCACACTTCACCAAAATGGACCGGAAACCTTAAAAAAGATACCCTACTCCAAAAGAAAAAGAGGAGGCCACATCAAGAGGTAGGAGGGGCGATTTCACGATATAAACAACCCCATACCTCCTGGGTGGGAAGCTCCACAGACTGGAATCTAACTGGTTCACAGAGACTCACCTACAGGAGTGAGAGTTCTGAGCCACACGTCAAACTCTCACGTGTGGGGATCTGGCATAGGGAGAAAGAGCCCCAGAGCATCTGGCATTGAAGGCCAGTGGGGCTTGTGCGCAAGAGCTCCACGGGACTGGGTGAAACGGAGACCCCATTCTTAAAAGGCACACACAGACTTTCATGTGCACTGAGTCCCAGGGCAAAGCAAAGTCTCCAAGGGAATCTGGGTCAAACCTGACCACAGTTCTTGGAGGACATCCTGGGAAAAGAGGGGTGAATGTGGCTTGTTGTGAGGGAAGGACATTGAAAGCAAAGCTCTCAGGAATATTCAGCAGCCATGCCTTTCTCTGGAGGTGGTCATTTTGGGAAAATCTGGCCCCACCCATCAGCCAGCCGCTGAGAAGCCCCAAGGCAAACAACAACCCAGGTGGGATCACAGCCCCACCCCTCAGTAAATAGGCTACCTAAAGACCCCTCAGGCACACAGCTGCCTCTAATCCCATCCAGAGACTAAGCCCCACCCACCAGAGGGATTAGAATCGGCTCCTCCTACCAGGGGGCAGGCATCAGCCCCTCCCATCAGGAAGCCTACAGCAAGCCCCCATACTAACTTTAGCCACAGGGGGGCAGACATCAGAAGTAAGAGAGCCTACAACTCTATTATCTGTAAGAAGGTCACCACACCAAAAACCTATTAAAAATGAAAAACAGAGAACTATAACTCAGATGAGGGAGAAAGGAAAAACCCCAGAAAAACAGCTAAGCCATGAGGAGATTCTCAGCCTCCAGGAAAAAGACTTTAGACTGTTGATGCTGAAGAAGATACAAGACATTGGAAATACACTGGAGGCAAAGATGGATAACTTACAGGAAACACTGAGCAAAGGGATACAAGATATAAAACTTAAGAAGAGATGCAAAATACAATAACTGAAATAAAAAATTCACTAGAAGCAGCTAACAGCAGAATACAGGAGGCAGAAGAACGAATAAGCGAGGTGGAGGACAGATTAGTGGAAATTACGGGTGCAGAACAGAAAAGAGAAAAAAGATTGAAAACAAATGAAGAGAGTCTCAGAGAACTCTGGGACAACATTAAACGCAGCAACATCCGTATTATACGGGTGCCAGAAGGAGAGAGAGAAAAGGAGACAGAAAAAATATTCCAAGAGATAATAGCTGAAAACTTCCCTAACATGGGAAAGGAATCACTCACTCAAATCCAGCAAGCACAACGAGTAACATACAAAATAAACCCAAGGAGGAACACCCCGAGACACATACTAATCAAACTGACCAAAATTAAAGACAAAGAGAAAATCTTGAAAGCAGCTAGGGAAAAGAAACAAATAACATACAAGGGAACCCCGATAAGGCTATCAGCAGATTTTTCAACAGAAATGCTGCAGGCCAGAAGGGAGTGGCATGATTTACTTAACGTGATGAAAGGAAAAAACCTCCAACCAAGATTACTCTACCCAGCAAGGCTCTCGTTCAGATTTGAAGGAGAAATCAAAACCTTCACAGATAAGCAAAAGCTGAGAGAATTCAGCAACACTAAACCAGCCTTACAACAAATACTAAAAGAACTTCTATAGGCAGAAAAGAACAAGAGAAGAAGGAAAGGAAAAAGAACACCAAAAGCAAATCCAAAGTAATTAATAAAATGGCAATAAGAACATACATATCAATAATGTCCTTAAATGTGAATGGACTAAACGCCCCAACCAAAAGACAGAGACTGGCCAAATGGATACAAAAACAAGACCCATATATATGCTGTCTTCAAGAGACCCACTTCACTTCTAGGGACACATACAAATCGAAAGTGAGAGGATGGAAGAAAATATTTCATGCAAACGGGGATCAAAAGAAAGCTGGAGTAGCAATACACATATCAGACAAAATAGACTTTGAAATGAAGAATATCTTCAGGGACAAAGAAGGACATTACATAATAATCAAAGGATCAATCCAAGAAAATGTTATAACAATTTTAGATATCTACGCTCCCAACACAGGTTCACCACAATATATAAGGTAACTGCTAACAACCTTAAAAGGAGAAATCGACAATAACACAATCATGGTGGGGGACTTTAACACCCCACTTACAGCAATGGACAGATCAACCAGACAGAAAATCAATAAGGAAACACAGGCCCTGAATGAAGCATTAAACCAGATGGACATAATAGATATTTATAGGACATCTCATCCAAAAGCAACAGAATACACCTTCTTCTCAAGTGCACATGGAACATTCTCTAACATTGATCATATCCTGGGCTACAAATCCAACCTCAATAACTTTAAGAAAATTGAAATCATATCAAGCATCTTTTCCGACCACAATGCTATACGACTGGAAATCAACAAGAAAAAAACTGCAAAAAACACAAAACACGTGGAGACTCAACAACATGCTACTAAGCAACCAATGGATCACTGAAGAAATCAAAGAGGACATTAAAAAATACCTAGCAGCAAATGACAACGAAGACATGACACTCCAAAACCTATGGGATGCAGCAAAAGCCGTTCTAAGAGGAAAGTTTATAGCAATACAAGCCCACCTCAGGAAACAAGAAAAAGCCCAAATAAACAAGCTAACTTTACATCTAAAGCAGCTTGAGAGAGAAGAACAGACAAGACCTAAAGTTAGTAGAAGGAAAGAAACCATAAAGATCAGAGCAGAAATGAATGAAATAGAAACAAGGAAAACCATAGAAAAGATCAATGAAACAAAAAGCTGGTTCTTTGAAAAGATCAACAAAATTGATAAACCCCTAGCCAGACTTATCAAGCAAAAAAGAGAGGACTCAAATCAATAAAATTAGAAATGAAAAAGGAGAAGTAACAACGGATACCACAGAAATACAAAGGATCATAAGAGACTACTATATGCAACTATATGCCAATAAAATGGAAAACCTAGAAGAAATGGACAAATTCTTAGAAAAGTACAATCTTCCAAGACTAAACCAAGATGAAATAGAAAAGATGAATGGACCCATCACAAGAACTGAAATTGAAACTGTGATTAAAAAACTTCCAACAGGAGTTCCCGTTGTGACGCAGTGGTTAACGAATCCGACTAGGAACCATGAGGTTGCGGGTTCAGTCCCTGCCCTTGCTCAGTGGGTTAATGATCCGGCGTTGCCGTGAGCTGTGGTGTAGGCTGCAGACGCGGCTCGGATCCTGCGTTGCTGTGGCTCTCGTGTAGGCTGGCAGCTACAACTCCAATTCGACCCCTAGCCTGGGAACTTACATATGCTGTGGGAGCGGCCCAAAGAAATAGCAAAAAGACAAAAAAAAAAAAGGTCACCTTCCGTTTGGAATTCCCATCGTGGAGCGGTGGTTAATGAATCCGACTAGGAACCATGACGTTGCGGGTTCGGTCCCTGCCCTTGCTTAGTCGGTTAAGGATCTGGCGTTGCCGTGAGCTGTGGTGTAGGTTGCAGACGCGGCTCAGATCCCGCATTGCTGTGGCTCTGGCGTAGGCTAAGCCAGATTCGACCCCTAGCCTGGGAACCTCCATATGCCGCGGGAGCGGCCCAAAGAAATAGCTAAAAGACAAAAAACAAAAACAAAAACAAAAAAACTTCCAACAAACGAAGTCCAGGACCAGATGGCTTCACAGGCGAATTCTATCAAACATTTAGAGAAGAGCTAACACCTCTCCTTCTGAAACTATTTCAAAAAGTTGCAGAAGAAGGGATACTCCCAAACTCATTCTATGAGGCCACCGTCACCCTGGTACCAAAACCAGACAAAGACTCCACAAAAAAAGAAAACTACAGGCCAATATCACTGATGAACATCGATGCAAAAATCCTCAACAAAATACTAGTAAACCACATCCAACAATACATGAAAAGGATTGTACATCATGATCAAGTGGGATTTATCCCAGGGATGCAAGGGTTCTTCAATATCCCCAAATCCATCAGTGTGATACACCACATTAACACGCTGAAGAATAAAAACCATATGATCCTCTCAATAGACGCGGAAAAAGCCTCTGACAAAATCCAACACCCATTTCTGATAAAAATCCTTCAGAAAGTGGGCATAGAAGAAACCTACCTCAACATGATAAAGGCCATATATGACAAACCCACAGCGAACATCATTCTCAATGGTGAAAAGCTGAAAGAATTCCCGCTGGGATCAGGAACAAGACAAGGATGTCCGCTCTCGCCACTACTCTTCAATATAGTTCTCGAAGTCCTAGTCACAGCAATCAGAGAAGTAAAAGAAATAAAAGGAATCCAAATTGGAAAGGAAGAAGTAAAACTATCGCTATTTGCAGATGACATGATACTATACCTAGAGAATCCTAAAGACTCTACCAGAAAACTGTTAGAGCTTATCCACGAATTTGGCAAAGTTGCAGGATACAAAATCAATACACAGAAATCGATAGCATTTCTATATACTAACAATGAAAAAGCAGAAAAGGAAATTAGGGAAGCAATCCCGTTTACCATCGAATCCAAAAGAATAAAATACCTAGGAGTAAACCTACCTAAAGAGACAAAAGACCTGTACTCTGAAAACTACAAGCCACTGATGAAAGAAATCAAAGATGACACAAATAGATGGAAAGATATACCATGCTCGTGGATTGGAAGAGTTAATATTATCAAAATGACTATACTACCCAAGGCAATCTACAGATTCAATGCAATCCTATCAAATTACCAAGGACATTTTTCACAGAACTTGAACAAAATATTTTAAAGTTTGTTTGGAAGTACAAAAGACCCAGAATAGCCAAAGACATCCTGAAAAAGAAAAATGGAGGTGGAGGAATCAGGCTCCCGGACTTCAGACTATACTACAAAGCCAACAGTCGTCAAAACTGCATGGTACTGGCACAAAGACAGACATATATATATAAATCAGTGGAACAGGATAGAAAGCCCAGAATTAAACCCATGCACTTACAGCCAACTAATCTATGACAAAGGAAGCAAGACTATACAATGGAGAAAGGACAGCTTGTTCAATAAGTGGTGCTGGGAAAACTGGACAGCCACAAGGAAAAGAATGAAATTAGAACACTCCCTAACACCATACACAAAAATAAACTCCAAATGGATTAAAGACCTAGATATAAGACCAGACACTATCAAACTCCTAGAGGAAAACATAGGCCAAACACTCTCTGACATAAACGACAGCAACATCTTCTCAGATCCACCTATCAGAATATTGACAATAAAAAGAAAAATAAACAAATGGGACCTAATCAAACTTCAAAGTTTCTGCACAGCAAAGGAAACCCTAAACAACACAAAAAGACAACCCACAGAATGGGAGAAAATCTTTGCAAATGAATCAACTGACAACGGATTAATCTCAAAAATTTATAAACAACTTCTGCAGCTCCATACCAAAAAAACAAACAACCCCATCAAAAAATGGGCGGAAGATCTAAACAGACAGTTCTCCAAAAAAGACATACAGATGGCCAAGAAACACATGAAAAGATGTTCAGCATCACTCATTATTAGAGAAATGCAAATCAAAACCACGATGAGGTACCACCTTACACCAGCCAGAATGGCCATCATCCAAAAGTCTACAAACAACAAGTGCTGGAGAGGGTGTGGAGAAAAAGGAACCCTCGTACACTGTTGGTGGGATTGTAAATTGGTGCAACCACTGTGGAAAGCAGTATGGAGATTCCTCAGAAAACTAAACATAGAACTACCATTTGATCCAGCAATCCCACTTCTGGGCATCTACCCAGAGAAAACCACGACCCACAAAGACACACGTACTCCAGTGTTCATTGCAGCACTATTTACAATAGCCAAGACATGGAAACAACCTAAATGTCCATTGACAGAGGAGTGGATCAAGAAGATGTGGTACATACACACAATGGAATATTACTCGGCCATCAAAAAGAACGAAATACCAGCATTTTTAGCAACATGGATGGACCTAGAAACTATCATGCTAAGTGAAGTCAGCCATACAATGAGACACCAACATCAAATGCTTTCACTGACATGTGGAATCTGAAAAAAGGACAGAATGAACTTCTTTGCAGAACAGATGCTGACTCACTGACACTGAAAAACGTATGGTCTCCAGAGGAGACAGTTTGGGGGGTGGGGGGATGTGCTTGGGCTATGGGATGGAAATCCTGTGAAATCAGATTGTTAGATCATTATACAACTACAGATGTGATAAATTCATTTGAGTAATTAAAAAAATGAAAAAAAAAGCAAATAAGCAAATGGGCAGAGTAAAACAATAAAAAACTGGACTATAAAAGTCAATTCCATGGGAAAAAAAAAAAAGAGTATATAGTATGTTAGCTTTTGTGTAAGAAAGGAGAAATAAGAAAATACACCCGTTAATTTTTTTAAAGAGTGACATGAGAAGGATAAATCATAAGTCAGAGACTAATCCAAGAGGTAATATACAGGTAGGTGGGAACAAATTTGAAAGGATAAGGGATGACTATAGTTTTTTGTATAACCTAGACTTAATCGGGTAAATGTTAAACCTATTTTTAAAAAAACCAAAAAAAAAAAAAAATACAGTGAGGATGAGGGATCCCTAAACATAAAAAATGCACCCAACTGAATTTGAAATAAACTTAATGAGAATGAGAACATAACATATCAAAATCTGTAGGAGGCACCTAATGCAATGTTTACAGGAAGTACAGCTTTACATGATCATATTAGAAAAGAAAAAAATTTTTAAATCAGAAATCCAAGCCTTCCCCTTTAAGAAGCCGGAAAATGAAGAGCAAAATTAACCAAAGTAAGAAGAAATGAAGAAATATAAAGAGAAGAAACCAATAAAATAGAAAAAAAAATTAATACCAAAAATTAGTTCTATGAAAAAGTCAATAAAGTTTATAAAACTCTAATTGGACTGATCAAGGAGAAAGAGAAAACATAAAAGTTAACAATACAGGAATAAAAGAGGAGTGTATCACTATGATTATACAGTTATGCAAAGAATAAGGGAATACCATGGACAATTTTATGGCAAAAAATTTGACAAACTGTATCATGCATTCTTGACAGGCATGATATGATATCTTCTCCAAGTGGACAAAAACTGGTTCTTGGAAGTCAAAAACTCTTACTCTCTTTATATATAAGACACAGATATAAAAGATAGTATATAAGTATATAAGACACAGATAAGTAAGTCAGTACATGATTTATAGCACCATCTGTGGTATTAAAATTTCATGGGATAGCAGTGGCTAGAGGGAAAAATAAAGTCTTAAAAGGACCCTTCAGGTAATAATAAAGAAAAAAGGTTTGAGAAATACGATTTAGTATGAAACAAACAAAAAAAAATCATTGAAAAATATAACTTATAAAAACTGACAAGAAGAAATAGAAAATCTGAATAGTCTTATATGTAAAAGGATTTGAATTTGTAATTAAAAACCTTCCCATAAAGAAAATCTAGGGCCATCTGACATTCATTACTGGTGAATTCCAACAAAAAATAAAGAAAAAAATAATACCAAACTAATTCAGAAAATACAGTATCAAGTCTTCCCAAACTGATTTATAGATCCAACACAATGCCAGGAAAAATCCCAACAAGCTCAATAAATGGAACATCACATAAAAATTCAGAAAAATAGATCCCCACATTCATTTTTCATTTATCAACAAACAATGCTAAAACAATTGGTTGTCTATAAAGAAAAACAAATTAGTCTTAACCCTTATCTCACACTACATACAAAAAGTTTAAATGGAATATATATCCAAATGTAAAAGCGAAAAGTATAAAAACGTTAGGAGAAACCATAGGTGAAAATTTTTATAACCTAGGCGTAGTCAAATATTACTTACACAAGACCAAGAAGGAAAAAAAAACTAAGATCTCAAGAAAATGTAAAATTTCTGGAGGTTCCCATTGTGGCTCAGCAGTAACAAACCTGACTAGCATCCATAAGGATGTGGATTCAATTCCTGGCCCTGCCCAGTGTGTTAAGGATCTGGTGCTGCCATGAGCTTCGGTATAGGTGGCAGATGCAGCTCGAATCTGGTGTTGCTGTGGCTGTGGCACAGGATGGCAGCTGCAGATCCAATTTGACCCTTAGCCTGGGGTCATATGCCACAGCAGTGGCCCTAAAAAAAAAAAAAAGTAAAACTGCTGTTTGTTTAGAAAATTGAAAGGTAAGCCACAAAATGGAAGAACATATTCATAATACATATAATCTGACAAAAGATTTGCATCCAGAATGCATTAAAATGCCTACAATCCAATAATAAGAAAACAAGCTAATTTTTTTTCTTTTTAGGGCTACCCCCATGGCATACAGAGGTTCCCAGGCAAGGGGTCAAACTGGAGCTACAGCTGCTGGCCTACACTACAGCCATAGCAACACCAGATCCGAGCCACATCTGCAACCTACACCACAGCTCACAGCAATGCTGGATCCTTAACCCACTGACTGAGGCCAGGGATTGAACCTGCGTCCTCATGGATGCTAGTCATTTGTTCCCACTGAGCCACAACGGGACTCCAAACAGCTACTTTTAGAAATAATGAGCAAGATATCTGAACAGATATTTCACAAAAGAAAATTTTGGAAGGACCATTAAGCTCGTGAAAAGATCATTAGTCATCAGGAAAATGCCAGTTAAAATGAGCTACTACATACCACTAAAATAGACAAAATGAAAAAGACTGACATTCTTAGAACATTATTATTCATTCCTAATGAAGTCACTAAGTCATCAATTAAAAGCTGATTAAATCTCTTATGTTCAATTTAAGAGAACCCAAAACCATGCAATGCAAAAGATAAAAATCTGAGGTCTCTGCAATACTCTGCTTTTTAAAATGCCCTGTATTCCCTAAAGATTCTGGAAAGAAGGCTTTGCTACATTAACATGAAAATAAGAACTTAGAAGGACTGTTTTCCAGTACACTGAGAGGAAGCTCTAGAGCCAGACTGCCTGCGTTTGATTCATGACTTTGCCTTTTTGTGCAATTTTGAGCAGGTTATTTATCCTCTATGTAATACTGGTACTGGTCTCTGATAATCTCCCTCTCCCTTTTTTGCTTCTTTTAATCTGCTGTGGACATGCATATAGAGTAAATACATTCTTGACTTTAAGAATTCTCATGTAAATACCATGATTTAATAATACTTGTTTTAGTTCACATATATGAAAAACGGACGTAATAATATTTAAGGCTAATACAAGGATTAAATAATTCAATACATATAAAATGTTTAGAATAGTACCTGGCACATAACAAGTGTCCAATAACTGTTAATTACTATTGCTAGTTAACAAATTATTTACTGTGAAACATATATTATTTACATAAATCCAAAACTACTTCAGATTACTCATTTTATATATATTTCACGGACAGCATACAACCACATAATTTGACAAAGCCACCATTACAAATTTACTTAACCACAATCAGAATTAAAAGGACACTCTCAATCACTAGTTACTGTCTCTTATTGTTTTATATAACTATAAAGTCCAATAAACATCACTGCTGACTAGGATACATTTTACCTGACATCTCTATTGTATAACAACCTAACCATTAGAAGAAAGGGAGAAACAAACTGGAATCCCATGGAGGAGGCATGCTCCTTTAAGGAAAATGTTCAGCATGTGTCAATCTTAGAATCTCTAACTGAACTGGCTTGACTCAGCTTATCAAATGATGCTGCTGATTCTAAACACAAAGTAGTACACAATTTGTGTGACGCTGATTATGCTGCTCATAATTTATGATAATTAACATCTGCCAACATTCAGGTTAATCTCCCACTGAGATATGAAAACAAGCTGCTAACAATCCACAAAACAAAACTAGACAGAACCTGTATAAAATGTGGTTATTTAAAATGACTGAAAGAGAATATTTCATATGACAGTAACAACAAAGATAAATTATTTTGCTGCCCAATTCTTTTCCTAAGAACTTGATTTTATTTACTTATTTATTGAAGTATAGTTGATTTACAATACCATGTTAGTTTCAGGTGTAAAGCACCGTATTTCAGTTACATACACAGGTCAGAAACTCAGATCTACATAAACAAAGAAAGAATATCAGAAAAATAAGTGAAGACAAAATAGAATAGAAAGCTTTATGTTGCTTCTTCTTACTTATTTATTTATTTTTTGCAAATAAGTTTCCACCATTTTAAGAAGTAGAAGTTTTTTGTTTTTTTGGTTGTGCTTTTTTGGGCTCTACCCGTGGCATATGGAGGTTCCCAGGCTAGGGGTCAAATTAGAGCTGGAGTTGCTGGCCTACATCACAGCCACTGCATCCAAGGACCCGAGACGCATCTGCGACCTACACCACAGCTCAGGGCAACACCAGATTCTTAACCCACTGAGCAAGGCCAGGGATCAAACCAGCGTCCTCATGGATGCTAGTCAGATTAATTAACTGCTGAGCCATGACAGGAACTCCTATTTTTCTTATTCTTAATTGATCTAATAGATAATAGGTTTTTTAAAAAACTAACAGTAATAACGTATTTGATTTCATATGCTTATGTGTATATATATTACATATGTGTCTATACATGCATGAAATGAATGACAGCAATAATATGTGATAGAAGTGAGAAATTAGCATTATTTTGTTTATTATAAAGTACACACAATATCTATGAAGCAGTACAGTGTTATTTGAAAGTGGACTTGGACTAGCTGTAAATGTATATTGCAAACTCTAGAGCAAACACTAATAGTAAAAAAAAAAAAAGACTCTGACAGACATGCTGAGAAAGGAGAGAAAATGGAATCAAATGAAGTACTTAATTAAAACCACAAAAGGTAGAAAAAGAATACAAGACAAAAAAGATGAGAATCAAGAGGAGCTCCCACTGTGGTACAGTGGGTTAAGAACCCGAATGCAGCAGCTCGAGTCACTATGGAGGCACAGGTTTGACCTCTAGCCCAACACAGTGGGTTAAAGAATCTGGCATTGCTGCAGCTGTGGCACAGGTCACAGCTATGGTTCAGATTCAAACCTTGGCTCAGGAACTTCCATGTGCTGCAGGTGCAGCCATTAAAAAGAAAAGAAAAAAGAATGAAGAGTAGCAAATAACAGAAAACAGTAACAAAGTAGATGTTACTCTAACTATATTAAAACAGGCATACCCTGGAAATACTGTGGGTTCAATTTCAGACCACCATAATAAAATGAATACCACTATAAAGTGAGTCACATGAATTTTTTAACTCCAAGTGCATCTAAAAATTACATTTACACTATAATACTGAAGCCTATTAATTGGGCAACATGTCTAAAAAAACAATGTACATACCTTCATTAAAAAAACTTTACTGCAAAAAAAAACCTTGTTAAAAAATGCTAACCATCATCTAAGCCTTCAACAAGATTAATATTTTTGCTGAAGAAAGGTCTGAAATACTGCAAGAATTAGCAATATATGACAGAAACATGAAGTGAACAAGTGTTGCTGGAAAAATGTCACCCAAAAGACTTGTTCCACACAGAGTTGCCACAAACTTTCAATTTATAAAAATGCAGGAGTTCCCATTGTGGCACAATGGAAATGACTCCAGCTAGTATCCATGAGGACATGGGTTCACTCCCTGGCCTCACTCAGTGGGCTGGAGATCTGGCACTGCCAGGAGCTGTGGTGTAGGTGGCAGATTCAGCTCAGATCCCACATTGCTGTGGCTGTGGTGTAGGCTGGCAGCTGTAGCTCTGATTCAACCCTTAGCCTAGGAACTTCCATATGCTGCAAGTGCAGCCCTAAAAAGCAAAAAATAATAATAATAATAAATACATTATCTACAAAGTTCAATAAAGCAAAGCACAATTAAACAAGGTATGCCTATAATCACTTTGAATGTCAATGGACTAAATATTCCAATTAAAAGACAGAGACTACAACAACGGATCAAAAAAAAAGACTCAATTATGTGCTATCTAAAATAAACCCACTTTATTATTTTTATTTTTTTATTTTTTAGGGCCACAGTGATGGCACATGGAAGTTCCCAGGCTAGGGGTCAAATTGGAGCTACAGCTGCCAGCCTACATGAGAGCCACAGCAAGGTGGGATCCAAGCTGAGTCTGCAACCTACACCACAGCTCACAGCAACACCAGATCCTTAACCCACTGAGCAAGGCCAAGAATCGAACCCATGTCCTCATGGACACTAGTCGGATTTGTTTCTGCTGCACCACAACAGGAACTCCAGAAACCCACTTTAAAAATAGATTAAAAATAAATGGAGGAGTTCCCGTCATGGGGCGGTGGAAACGAATCCGACTAGGAATCATGAGGTTGCGGGTTCAATTCCTGCCCTTGCTCAGTGGGTTAAGAATCCAGCATTGCCATGAGCTGTGGTGTAGGCCACAGACGTGGCTCAGATTCCGAGTTGCTGTGGCTCTGGCCTAGGCCGGCAGCTGTATCTCTGATTTGACCCCTAGCCTGGAACCTCCACATGCTGCGGATGTGGCCCTAAAAAACATTAAAAAAAAAAAAAAAGTAAATGGATGAATGGAGTTCCTGTCATGGCTCAGTGGGAACAAACCTGACTAGTATCTTCAAGGATGTGGGTTCGATCCCTGGCCTGGCTCACTGAGTTAAAGATCTGGCAGGCCATGAGTTACAGTGAGGTTGCAGATAAGGCTCGGATCCCGAGTTGCTGTGACTGGTATAGGCTGGCAGCTATAGCTCCAATTCAACCCCTAGCCTGGGAAACTCCATATGTTATGGGTGCAACCCTTAAAAAAAAGAAAGAAAGAGTTACCCCTTGTGGCTCAGTGGTTAACGAACCTGACTAGTATCCATGAGGACACAGGTTCAATCCTGGCCTCTCTCAGTGGGTTAAGGATCTGGTGTTGCTGTGGCTGTGGTGTAGGCCAGAGGCTACAACTCCGATTAGACCCCTAGCCTGGGAACCTCCATATGCCGCAGGTGTGGCCCTAGAAAAGACCAAAAAAAAAAAAGAAAGAAAGAAAATGGATGGGAAAATATCCCATGTTAGCACCAATCAAAAGAAAGCAAGAGGAACTACATTAATTTCAGACACAGCAGACTTCAAAGCAAGTTATCAAGAACAGAAAAGGGCGTTACATAATGAAAAAGATAAATTCTCCTAGGAGACAAAAATACTTAGCATGTAATTGCCTAACAAAAGAGTGTCGCAGGTGAGGCAAAAAATAACAGAACTGCCAGGAGAAACAGATGACCCACTGTCACAGTTGGAACTTCAATACCCCTCTGTCAGAGCTCCCGTCATGGCTCAGCGGTAATGAACCCAACTAGTACCCATGAGGACACAGGTTCTATCCCTGGCCTCACTCGATGGTTAAGGATCCAGCATTGCCATGAGCTGTGGTGTAGGTCTCGGACCTGGCTTGGATCTTGCCTGGCTATGGCTGTTGCATAGGCCAGCAGCTGTAGCTCCACCTGGACCCCTAGCCTGGGAACCTCTCTATGTGGCCAGTGAGGCCCTAAGAAGCAAAAAAAAATAATAATATCCCTCTATCAAAAAAGAATAGAAAATCAGTAAGGATACAGTTGGACTCAACAACACCATCAACCAATTGAATATAATGGACATCTCAGACTACTTCAACCATTAACAACAGAGCACACATTCTTCTTGAATTCACACAAAACATTCACCAAGTCAGACCACGTTCGGAGCCATAAAACGCATCTTAACAATTTTTTTTTTGCTTTTCAGGGCCGCACTCAGGGCATGTGGAGTTTCCCAGGCTAGGAGCTGAATCTGAGCTACAGCTGCTGGCCTACACCACAGCTCACAGCAACGCCAGATCCCTAACCCACTGAGCAAGGCCACGGATCGAACCCACAACCTCCTGGTTCCTAGTCGGATTCGTTTCTTCTGCACCACTACCAGAACTCCATTAACAAATTTAAAGCAAGAAAAATTATGCAATTTTCTGTTCTCAGACTACAATGTAATGAAATCAGTAACAGAAGGCAATTTAGAAATCCCAAAATAGGAGTTCCCATTGTGGCTTAGCGGTAACAAACCCAACTAGTATCCGTGAAGATGTGGTTCTGATCCCTGGCCCCCTTGTGGGTTAAGGATCCAGTGATGCCGTAAGTTGTGGTGTAGGTTGCAGATGCAGCTCAGATCCTGCATGGCTGTGGCTGTGGCTGGCAGCAACAGCTCAGATTCAACCCCTAGCCTGGGAACTTCCATATGCTGTGGGTGTGGCCCTAAAAAAATAAAAAATAAAAAAATTCCAAAATACATGGAGATTAAACAACAACTTCTAAATAACACATGGGTCAAAGAAGAAATCTCAAGAGAAATATGAAAATATTTTGAACTAAATGAAAATGAAAACACAACTTGTCAAAATTTGTGGGATGCAGCAAAAGCAGTGCTTAGAGAAGATTTACAGCACTGAATGCATACATTAGGAAAGAAGAAAGATCTAAAATTGATCACCTAAGTTTATACCTCAGGAAACCAGAAAAAGAAGAGCAAATTAAATACAAAGTAAAGGAGTTCCTGCCGTGGAGTAGTGGTTAATGAATCCGACTAGGAACCATGAGGTTGCGGGTTCAATCCCTGGCCTTGCTCAGTGGGTTAAGGATCCAGCGTTGCCGTGAGCTGTGGTGTAGGTTGCAGACGCAGCTCAGATCCCGCGTTGCTATGGCTCTGGCGTAGGCCAGCAGCAACAGCTCCAATTAGACCCCTAGCCTGGGAACCTCCATATGCCATGGGACTGGCACTGGAAAAGGCAAAAAGACAAAAACAAGAAGAAAAAATAAGATTTATAGCAGAAATCAATGAAACTGAAATTAAGAAATCAATAGAGAAAATGAACCAAACCAAAAGCTAGTTCTTTAACTAAATCAATAAAATTGATAAGCCATTAGGTAGGGTGACTAAAAAAAGAGAGGGTACAAATTACTAGAATCAGAAATGACAGAGGGGACATCACTATAGATCTCATGGACATTAAAAGAATAATAAAGGTATACTATGAAAAACTCTGTGCCCACAAATCTGATATCCTAGATGAAACAGACCAATTCCTTGAAAGACACACTCTGACAACATCTGCATAAGAAGAAATTGACAGTTTGAATATACCCATATCTATTAAAGAATCCATAATTAACCTTCTACAAAAAAAGCATTAGGTCCGGTTAGATTCACTAATGAATTCTATCAAACACTTAAGGAAAAAATTATATAAATTCTCTACAATCTCTTTCAGAGGATAGAAGCAGAGGGAATACGTCCTAACTCATTCTTCGTTATCACCATTAAACCTAACACCAAAACTGGCAAAAATATCACAAGAAAAAACTACAAACCGATATTACTCATGAATGCAGAGGCAAAAATCCTCAACAAAACATTAGCAAATCAAATCCAACAATGTACAAGGAAGAATTACACATCATGACCAAGTGGGATTTATCCCAGATATGAAATGCTAGTTCAACAATTAATTAATGTTAACACACAAACAGAAGAAAAAGAAAAATCACATAATCGTATTGAATAGAATCATAAAAAGTACTGGACACCCACAAAATCAAACCCTCATTCATGATAAAAACTCTCAATAAACTAGGAAGAGAAGAGGCATTTCTCAACTTGATAGAGAAAAATCTACCAAAAAAAAAAACCAAAAAACCTGTAGCTAACAACATATTAAATGGTGAAAACTTAAAAGCTTTCCCATTAAGAACAGAAAAAAAGCTAGGATGTCCCCTCTCATCACTCCTTTTCAACATGTACTGGACATACCAGCTGATGCAATAAGACAAGAAAAAGAAATAAAAAGCACACAGACCGGGAAGAAAGAACTAAAACTCACTATGTTCACAAATGACATTTCTACACGAAAATCCAAAACAATCAACAAAACAAGTTCTGGAACTAATAAGCATTTACAGTAAGGTTACAGTATACAAGGTTAATATAAAATAAGTCAATCACATTCCACATACCAGCAATGAACAAGTGTAATTTGAATTTAAAAGGCAGTATCATTTACATTAGCATTCCAAAAATAAAATAATGTACATGATCTATATGAGGAAAACTAAAAACTTTAATGAACTAAATCTAATAAGAACTAGCTAAAGGAAGAAATATTCCATGTTCATAGATAGAAAGTCTTCATACAGTCAAGACGTTTTTTCCAACTTCATCAGTAAATTCAATGCTATCCAAATCAAAATCCCAGCAAAGAATTTTGTGGATATGCACTAACTCATTTTAAAGTTTATATGGAGAAGGCTAAAGATCCAGAATAGGAGTTCCCATCGTGGCGCAGTGGTTAACACATCCGACTAGGAACCATGAGGTTGCGGGTTCCGTCCCTGCCCTTGCTCAGTGGGTTAACGATCCGGCATTGCCGTGAGCTGTGGTGTAGGTTGCAGACGCAGCTCAGATCCTGCGTTGCTGTGGCTCTGGCGTAGGCCAGTGGCTACAGCTCCGATTAGACCCCTAGCCTGGGAACCTCCATATGCCGCAGGAGCGGCCCAAGAAATAGCAAAAAGACAAAAAAAAAAAAAAGATCCAGAATAGTCAACACAATTGAAAGAAAGGAACAAAGTTGGAGGGCTGATGATACCTGACTTTAAAACTTACTACTTATCGGGAGTTCCCTGATGGTCTAGTGGTTAGGATCAATTGCTGGTCTAGGAACTGAGATCTCACATCAAGCTGCTGCAGAAATAGACCTACACAGAGTCAGTCACCTGATTTTTGACAAAGAAGCACAAGCCAAACAATGAATCAAGGAGACTATTTCCAACAAATGTTGCTAGAACAACTGGACATTCATATCCAAAAAAAACAAATCTAGACAAAGACCTAACACCATTCCCAAAACTAACTCAGTGGATCATAAACCTATATGTAAAACACAAAACTATAAAAGTCCAGGAAGATAAGATAAAACCTAGATGACATCAGGTATGGTGATGACTTTTTAAGATATAATACCAAAAGCATGATCCATTCAAGAATTAAACACAAGTTCCCACTGTGGCTCAGTGGAAACAAATCCGACTAGGAACCATGAGGTTGCAGGTTCAATTCCTGGCCTCGCTCAATGGGTTAAGGATCTGGCGTTGCTGTGAGCTGTGGTGTAGGTCGCAGACACAGCTCGGATCTGGCATTGCTGTGGCTCTGGTGTTGGCTGGCAGCAACAGCTTCGATTTGACCCCTGGCCTGGGAACCTCCATATGCCACAGGTGCGGCCCTAAAAAGGACAAAAAGACAAAAAAAAAAAAAAAAGGAGTCAACAATAAGCTGGATGTCATTAAAATTAAAACTCCTGCTCTGTAAGAGACAATGTTCTCTACAAAGACAATGTTGTAAGACCAAGAAGACATGCCACAGGCTGGGAGAAAATATGTGTAAAAGAAGTATTGGATAAAGGAATGTTATCTAAAATGTACAAAGAACTCCTGGGCTTCCCTGATGGTGAAGTAGGTTAAGGATCCTGCATTGTCAACTGCTGTGGCACAGGTTCGATCCCTGGCCCAGGAACTTCGGCATACCCTGGGTGTGTCCCAAAAACAAAAACTGTGTGTGTGAGTGTGTATATATATGTATATGTGTGTATTACATATATATAATATATATACACACAAAGAACTCTTAAAAGTCAACTGTAAGAAAACAAGCAACTCAACTAAAAAGTAGGCCAAAAACATTGACACCTTACCAAGATGACACACAGACAGCAAATAAGCATATGAAAAGATGTACCACATTATGTATCATCAGGGAAATACAAATTAAAACAAGGAGATAAAATACACCTACTGGAACAGCCAAATTCTGGAACACTGACAATTTCAAATGCTGGTGAGTATATGGAGCAACAGGAACTTTCATTCACTGCTGGTGGGAATGTAAAATGGCACGGCCACTTTGGAAAATGGACATTTCTTACAAAACTAAATATATTCTTAGTATCGTCAGCAATCACACTTCTTGGTATTTACCCGAAGGAGTTAAAAATGCATGGCCCCACAAAAACCTGCACATAAGTATTTATTCCAGCTTTATCTTTAATTGCCAAAACTTGGAAGCAACCAAATGTCCTTCAG
Source organism: Phacochoerus africanus (assembly GCF_016906955.1). Lineage (NCBI taxonomy): Eukaryota > Metazoa > Chordata > Mammalia > Artiodactyla > Suidae > Phacochoerus > Phacochoerus africanus. The sequence continues at coordinate 81,060,669 of NC_062547.1, read as the reverse complement.
TAGGTGAATGGATAAATAAAACTATGGTACATCCAGTCAATGGAATATTATTCATTACTAAAAAAAAAATCTACCACAGAATGAAAAGACACAGAAAAACCTTAAATGCATATTACTAAGTGAAAGAAGCTAATGTGAAAAGACTACTACATATGTATGACTGTAACATGACATTCTGGTAAAAGCTAAGCTTAAAAACAGTAAAAAGACCAATGGTTGAGTTACATGTCTTTTACCACAATAAAGAAAATATTTAATGAGCAAAGAAATGTTCCGTATGTGAAAATATGCTCAACATAATTAGTCATTAGATAAAATGAAAATCAAAACCACAAGGAGAGTTCCCATCTTAGCTCAGCGGAAATGAATCTTGACTAGTATCCACGAGGACACAGGTTCAATCCCTGGCCTTGCTCGTGGGTAAAGGACCTGGTGTTACCGTGAGCTGTGGTTTAGGCTGCAGACTTGGTTTGGATGCTGTGCTGCTGTGGCTGCTACATAGGTTGGAGGCTACAGCTCCAATTCAACCCCTAGTCTGGGAACCTATATATGCCACAGGTGCAGCCCTAAAAAGACAAAAAACAAAACAACAACAACAACAACAAAAACACAAGTAGGGAGTTCCCTGGTGGTCTAGTGATTAAGATTTGGTGCTTTGACCACTCTGACCCAGGTTCAGCTCCTAGTCTGGGAACTAAAATCCAACATGTTACAGCAAAACAAAACAAAACAAAAAAACCCACAAAAAACTTATTCTCTTGAAGTGCAGAAGCTTAAGGATCCAGTGTTGGCACTGCTGTCACCCCAATCACTACTATGGCACAGGTTCAATCCCTGGCTCAGGAACTTCCACATGCTGCAAGTGCGGCCAAAAACACAACAAGTGAAAAATAAAAATAAAAGGAAAGTAAGTGCTGGCAAGGACGTGGAAAAACTGGAAACCTCACATGGTGCTGGTGCAAATGTAAAATGGTTCAGACATTTTATAAAACATTATGGCAGTTTCTCAAACACTACTGAGCTACATACCATATGATTCAGAAATTCCATAAATGCAAATCAAAGCCACAAGGAGGGGAGTTCCCATTGTAACTTAGCAGAAACAAATCTGACTAGTATCCATGAGGACTACTAGGTATATTACTCAAGAGAAATGAAAACATATTTCCACACAAAAACTTGTACTCTTTAAATCTAATCATATCAATAATTACATTAAATGTGATCGTAAAAGACAATTTAAAAAGACAAATTGTCAGAGTGAACCAAAAAAATTAAAAAGACAATAAAACTGGATTAAAAAAAAGCATGACACAGTTAAATTCAAAAGTAAAACACTGGAGTTCTGGTTCTGGCTCAACGGTAAGGAACCCAACTAGTATCCATGAGGATGTAGGTTCAATCCCTGGCCTTGCTCAATGGGTTATGGATCCGGATGTGAGCTGTGGTGTAGGTCACAGATGCGGCAAGGATCTGGCATTGCTGTGGCTGTGGTGTAGGCCGGCAGCCATAGCTCTGATTCGACCCCTAGCCCGGGAACTTGCATATGCTGAGGGTGTGGCTCTAAAAGACAAAACAAACAAAATAAAGACAAAAAAAAAGTAAAATACAGTTGGACTAAAGATTCAGAATAATGAAGTAGATAACTACTAACAGTCTACAATGGTGATAAAAACCTATCAAGTGATAAAAGATCATTACACCTCAAAAAGTAACATCAATAATTCTCAAGACTGCTAGTAACTTGAGTACATTCAAAAGATATTTGCTCCTGGCCCAGAGCTCCTAAAACCCTTGGAATTCCTAAATGAAAAGAGCAATAAAAGCATCTTCATTATTTGTAATAATCCCCTTTCAGGCATACCAGAGATTATGTTAAAGAATTTACTTTTGGAAAGCCCCTAAGGATGGAGGCTGGTTACCAGGTGAGCCAACCAAGGTACTAGAGGATTAGAACTTTCATACCCATCCCCCAACCTCTAGGGAAGGTAGAGGGGGTGGCTGGAGGTTGAAACAACCATCAGTGGTGAATGATCTGATCAACTATGGATACATAATAAAACCTCCATAAAAATATCTGACTACAAGGTTTGGTGTGCATCCAGATTGGTGAATATGTGTGGACACTAGGACAGTAACATATCTAGAGAGGACATGGAGATCCACATCCTTCCCGCTATATCTTATTTTATCCTGTGCATCTTTTCCATCTGGCTGTTCCTAAGTTATATCCTTTATCATAAACAACTTATTTAGTAAGTAAACTGTGTGCCCGAGTTCTGACAGTCATTCTAGCAATTTAATTAAATCTGAAGAAAGTCTTGGCGACCTCTGATTTATAGCCACTCAGAAGCACTGCTAACAAATCTGGACTGGCAACCAGCGTCTAAAAGGAGGGGTAGTCTTGCAGAACTAAGCCCTTAACTTGTGGGATCTGAAATGAAAGAGAGGGAGGCTGAAAGTACTGGCTTGCCTAAGGTTCACATAGTAAGCTGAAGCAAGGATTCAAATCCAAGTGTGCCTAACTCTGAAGGTCACGTTTTTAATTCCAACACTCTGTCTTTAATAAGTCAATATAAGCTGTAGGTAACTGTGATCCTATAAATTTTTTTTTTTTGGTCTTTTTTGTTGTTGTTGTTGTTGCTATTTCTTGGGCCGCAACCGCGGCATATGGAGGTTCCCAGGCTAGGGGTTGAATCGGAGCTGTAGCCACCGGCCTACGCCAGAGCCATAGCAACGCGGGATCCGAGCCGCGTCTGCAACCTCCACCACAGCTCACGGCAACGCCGGATCGTTAACCCACTGAGCGAGGGCAGGGACCGAACCTGCAACCTCATGGTTCCTAGTCGGATTCGTTAACCACTATGCCACAACGGGAACTCCAGATCCTATAAATTTTAATGCAACCCTTATTTAGAGAAACCTCTTCCTGATGAAGAAACTACTGTCAATTCTATGATTGTTGTAATTTACAAATCATTCTCAACACAAAAATGAGAACATACGTGCAATTTTTCTTTTAGCCAAACACTTTGCTCTACTCGACTGTTTTATCTTCGTTTTCTGCAATCCATTCTCCTCCTTTGGTTCCTGTTGCAAAACAAGAAATATGATCAGGATGGCTGCCATTAAAAGTAGTACTTTTTCTATCTCCACTAGAGCTAAGAGAAGCCAATGAGCCTCTGAAGAATCAGTGGTTATTGCAAGTGTTCACAGAAAAAGATCCTTATGATACAAAAAGGAAAATGTCGATTTAAAACCAATAAAAATTAAAAATTGTAATATACTGACATAATTATCTGTCATGTACAAGCTCATGTAAAACTTTGCCCATCTGCAAAATACCAGCAAATATGCACCCAAGTTCAGAGAAAACATGATTAAAGGTTTAAAAATCAGTAATAAGGAGCTCCCACTGTGGCTTGGCAGAAATGAACCCAACTAGGATCCATGAGAATGCAGGTTCAATCCTGGCCTCGCTCAGTGGGTTAAGGATCCGATATTGCCATGAGGTGTGATATAAGTCACAGATGCAACTCAGATCTCATGTTACTATTGTTGTGGCCTAGGCTGGCAGTTGCAGCTCTGACTTGACCCCTAGCCTGGGAACTTCCATATGCCACATGTGCAGCCCTAAAAAAAAAAAATTCAAAAATAAAACTTAAACTCAATGCATATTCAATAAAATACTATTGAATATACTATTTTAAATCAGTATTTAGAAAGGCAATAGAACAACTGGGGGAAAGAACACATCATATTTATCAGATAAAGGGTTAATTTCCCTTATTTATAAACAGCTCTTTACAAATCAACACACACACAAAAGATCAATACAAAGACCAATATTTAGTCTCTTCCCATAGGCAAAGAATATATAAGATATGTCACAGAAAAACATACACAAGGGGCTCATAAGTATATGGAAAGATGTTCAACTTCACTTTGGAAATGCAAATCGTAACAATTACATAGATACCTTTTTTTTTTGCCTACATTAACAGTAAAAATGAAAATGTTTTCTAAAACACTTATTGTGGGGAAACAGGTACTCTCAAGCTACTGATGGAATAAAATGGATGAAATATGTTTAGAGAGGAAGTTGGCAATAAATTCTAAAATCATACACACTCTATGTCCAGAAAGATACTTCTAGGAATTTATTCTACAGATACAGGCATACATAAGCTGTAAAAATGTGTACACAAAAATGTTCTGAAGAGACTTGTTTTGTCATTGTATAAGACTGTAAAAACAACCTCAATCAATGCCACTTAAAACATATTTACATACGGGTAACAATCAGCTCACTGCTTGTTACTAGTCTGGAACAAAATAACCACATAAACTGAGAATACGCTTCTAGAAACTTTCACAGAAATTTGACATTGCTACTACATCAATGCACATAAGTGGACTTCCATGGGGAAAGCTGCAGATTAGTCATTTGCAGAAGGACCAAATTACTATATGTGACTTCAAGCTTAGTTATTCATTAAAATCCAAAGTCTATGAATATCCAAGAAAATACAGACATCTACTTATTCCATAACCTATTAACTACCATTCTAATTCTTAATCAAGTCTATTTTTTAAATTATACACATACTATTTACTCAACAACAGAAATAAAGCTCATATTATATATTTTTAATTCTAATTTAGATTCTGAAACAAGCTTCACTGAATTTTTGTCATCAAGAAAAGACAAATACTTCTGAATGAAGCAGCAGCAGTAAAACAAATGATGATCCAGGTGATCGTAAAGAAATGACGGGCAAAAATTTCATTCCGATTTTATTGAGAAGCATGATCCTTCACATGAATTTTGGGTTTGTACCCACGACTGACAGTGAAGTGTAAGAAAAGGAGTGTCTTATTTCTAAAAAAGTCCTGGCTAATTGTGTGTAAATGTATGTATTTTATTCTGTAAAAAAAAAAAAAAAAAGCTATAGAGAGACATTAAAAAAAAGTCCTGGCTAATGAATCTATTAAGACAAACATTTACATACAAAACATAGTCAGTTCAAAATCAAAAGAATTCTTTGAAATAGCACTGAGTTAATAAGCTGACAAAGATAATATCTCAAATACAAATATTAGCAGTTTATATATTTCTTATAAACTGTGAATGTGCAATTTTGACAAACAAAATTGTCAAGAAACTAGTAAAAGACAGTAAAACTGTCTTCTTGGACATGCTAGGTGAATCAAACAAAGAAAGCAGCTCTAGTGCCATATTCTGATGACATTATAGTTCAACATATTCAGGAGGCAGATCACAATATGGAAAACCAATTAATAAAACAAATAAAGCTGGCAACATAATTTTCATTGCAACTTCATAAATGTACAGATATTGGCAACACAGCAATTCTTTTAAGAAACCCATGATAAGCTCAATGGCAGAAAAACTCAGTTTCACTGTTAACAAATGTCTTTTAACTATATAAAACCACATAGGATTAAATTTTAAGTTTTATGTTGAAACGGTAAAATATCCTAGGTTAAGGAATTTTATGTCATAATGTGCCAGAATCAATACATTGTTTCCATTGCTGAAAAAAGAATCAAACTAAATATTACACATAGCAGAAATTATAAATTACATAAAGACTACTGCATTCAAGAAAATTCTCTTAAAAAAATTATCTTTATTATGTGATGTTATACAAATGGATCATAAACAACTATTACTACTTACTGACATATGATTATTATTAAAGGGAAAAATTCTGTGGAGAATTCTAAACTACAAAATGAATGTTTAGTGTTTCTGCAACTTTATAAGATGTAAAATGAAAAGCAAGACTCAATTTGTCTAATTGTCCTCAGTATTTTCAATGAACTTAATGCTTCCATGCAAGGAAGGAATCTGAACAACAGAAAGAGTCAAAAGACAAAATTAAAGATTACTGGAAGAATAAAGATTCCACAGATTGTGATATATCCTATAATTTTACAACAAACATCAATGAAATAGATGGTAATCTTGATACTATCTGCAAAAAGTTGTCATCCAACTTTATGAATTTGATAGAATTTTTTGAATTTTATTTTGTCACCTCAAAGAAGGGTTATTAACCCAGAGGAAATTCATGGATTTGAATTCAATTTCTTTCATCAAAAGATAAACTGTAACTACAAATTTATAGGAAAATTTGCTGGAACTGGCTACCAAGAAGGATCAAAGATGGATCTTGAAATATAACATTTTCTAGCTCATTTTGATTAAAAATTTAAATACCACCATCTTAATGAAACTGCTTTAAAAAAAACTCTTCTGGAGTTCCCATCGTGGCGCAGTGGTTAACAAATCTGACTAGGAACCATGAGGTTGCGGGTTCGATCCCTGTCCTTCCTCAGTGGGTTAACGATCCGGCCTTGCCGTGGCTGTGGTGTAGGTTGCAGACGCGGCTCGGATCCTGCGTTGCTGTGGCTCTGGCGTAGGCCAGTGGCTACAGCTCCGATTCGACCCCTGGCCTGGGAACCTCCATATGCCGCGAGAGCGGCCCAAGGAAATAGCAAAAAGACAAAAAAAAAAAAAAAAACTGTTCTTCCCATTCCTTAATGTAAGAATGATTTCTCTAGGAGTTCCCATTATGGCTCAGTAATTGACAAATCCGACTAGGAACCATGAGGTTGCAGGTTCAATCCCTGGCCTTGCTCAGTGGGTTAAGGATCTGGCATTGCTGTAAGCTGTGGCACAGACTGCAGATGCGGCTTGGATCCCACGTTTCTGTGACTCTGGTGTAGGCCGGTGGCTACAGCTCAGATTCGACCCCTAGCCTGGGAACCTCCATATGCTGCGGGAGCAGCCCAAGAAATGGCAAAAAGACAAAAAAAAAAAAATTGACTTTGGATATATGATATCCCCTGTGATATTAGTATTATCAATCCAAATCAAAGTAGTAAGTTAAGAAGCAAGAAAACTCACCTATCAAAATAAGAATTTTGAATGCTGATAAACACAATGTACACTGAAAGGATATGTACCGACATTTAAAATGGGTTCACTATTTCACACATAACTTTGTTTAGTTACGACTACAGAAAGAAAAAAATTATGATGAATATAATAGCCATTCTCTATATTAAACTGCCATGAAACAATCCAAGAAACATGTACCATTTTTGTCTCTTCTTTTAACTTATATTATATTGGTTCTGACCATATTTATTGAAATAAAACCTCATGTCTGCTACATCTAACAATGAAAGATGTAGGCTCTGGTTCTTTTTTATTTTTATTTATTTTTTTACTTTTTTAAAGTTAATTGCTAAAAACACAGTACTGTATGTTGGAGAGCACAGAAATGCAGATAGTTTATCTAATTTTTTTTATTTTTATTTTTTGTCTTTTTGCCTTTTCTAGGGCCGCACCTGCGGCATATGGAGGTTCCCAGGCTAGGGGTCGAATCGGAGCTGTAGCTGCTGGCCTACGCCAGAGTCACAGCAACGCCAGATCCAAGACACGTCCACGACCCACACCACAGCTCATGGCAACGCCAAATCCTTAACCCGCTGAGCGAGGCCAGGGATCGAACCCACAACCTCATGGTTCCTAGTAGGATTCGTTAACCACTGAGCCACGAAGAGAACTCCTCAGATTCTTTTTTAAATTTCATTTTTCTGTAATCCATTTTACTGTGCTTTATAAAATATGTCTGTGACAGAGCAGAAATTTTGAAAAGATGCTGGTCTTGTACCACAGGTTATATAAAGAGAACAAACTTAAAATGATCATGAATAAGGACTTGATAAAATAAATTATGGTCCATTCAGAATACTATGTTTCCTTCTAAAAGAAGGAGTTTTGGAGTTCCCGTTCTGGCGTAGCAGAAATGAATCCAACTAGTGACCATGAGGTTGCAGGTTCAATCTCTGGCCTCGCTCAGGGGGTTAAGGATCTGGCATTGCCATGAGCTGTGGTGTAAGTTGCAGGAGCAGTTCGGATCCTGCACTGCTGTGGCTGGTGACTGCAGCTCCAATTTGAGCCCTAGGCTGGGAACTTCCATATGCTGCAAGTATAGCCCTTAAAAAAAAAAAAAGTTGCATATAACCTGTATTTTCAGTGTATATTTGAATTTCAAATTATTTATAATGAAGAAATAAACACCAATTTTGAAAAGACAAAATTACTCCCAGAAAGAAAAAGTCCCATCCTAAGACTTAGTTGCATCATTCATAGAGAAGAGGAGGAGGAAAGAGATAGATGAACAGAAAAGAGACAACTCATGACCACTGGGTGGAGAAGGAAAAGTAAAACTGGGTAAACTACGAACTCTATAGAGGGAGTGGTTTCTCAGGGCTACCTGAGATGCTGTCTCCCGGGCTTGGGCTTAAGTCCTAATTTCACCCCAAATAAAACTTAACCCTCAGGAGTTCCCGTCGTGGCGCAGTGGTTAACGAATCTGACTAGGAACCATGAGGTTGCAGGTTCAATCCCTGGCCTTGTTCAGCGGGTTAAGGATCTGGCGTTGCCATGAGCTGTGGTATAGGTTACAGACGCAGCTCGGATCCCATTGCTGTGGCTCTGGCGTAGGCTGGTGGCTACATTTCCAATTCGACCCCTAGCCTAGAAACCTCCATATGCCACAGGAGCGGCCCAAGAAATGGCAAAAAGACAAAAAAAAAAAAGGTTAAAAACAGCACTACCATTCAATCTAGGAATTTCACTTTGGGTATTTTTCCAAAGAAAACAAAAACACTGGAGTTCCCTTTGTCAGTGGTTAACAAACCCGACAAGGATCCATGAGGATTTGTGTTCAATTCCTGGCCTTGCTCAGTGGGTTAAGGATCTGGGTTGCCCTGAGCTGGGGTGTAGGCTGCAGACATGGCTCAGATCTGGCATTGCTGCAGCTGTGGTGTACCCCGGCAGCTGTAGATCCAATTCAACCCTTAGCCCGAGAATTTCCATATGCAACGGGTGCAGCCCTAAAAAGCAAAAAATTAAATAAATAAATAATAAAAATAAAAGCCAACAAAAATGAAAACATATTTTAAAAAGAATGAACACATATGTATATGTATATGTATGACTGAGTCAATTTACCATACAGCAGAAATTGGTACAACACTGTAAATCTCCTACACTTTAATTTAGAAAAAAAACTGAAGAATGTGGCAAATGGTTAGGTGTAAAACATGAAATAAAGGAAAGAGATAATTCTGAGCTTTACAACAAATGAGTGGTTGTACCACAAAATGAGACAGAAGATAAAGAAGGGGAGAGATGGAGTTTCCATCGTGGCACAGCAGAAACGAATCCAAGTCTCAGGTTCAATCCCTGGCCTCACTCAGTGGGTTAAGGATCCAGCAGTGCCAATCACCTCCAGGGTTTACCCTAGCCTGGCCTGCCTGCCCTCTGCAAGAGCTCCACGGCCCACAAACACCAAGGCAAGCTCTGCCCAGCCACAGGAAGTCTGCCTCCATCGCGGTGCGGTCCTGCCAGTCCCGTGTGCCCTGGGAAGTGCTCCTTTACCCCCCAGCAGCCCAGTTAGCTGCTCCTGCCCTCAGGAGGTGCTGCACTCCCAGAGAGCTGCTGCCCAGCACCGCCTGCCCCCGGAAGAGCTCCGTGGCCCAGAAGTGCCAGGGCAAGACCTGCCTGGCCACGGGAAGTCTGCCTCCATTGTAGTGCAGACCTGCCAGTCCCACCTGCCCTCAGAAAGTCCTCCTTTGCTTCAGAGTGACTCTGCTAGCCCCGCCCACCCTCGGGAAGACCACTGCCTCAAAGAAGACCAGCCAACATCGCCAGCCCTCGGGAAACACTCCACAGCAGTGCCAGGGCAAACCCTGCCCAGCCAACGGGAGTGCACATCCACCACGAAAAAGAAAATAACAGGAGTTCCTGTCGTGGCGCAGTGGTTAACGCATCCGACTAGGAACCATGAGGTTGCAGGTTCAGTCCCTGCCCTTGCTCAGTGGGTTAAGGATCCGGCATTGCCGTGAGCTGTGGTGTAGGTTGCAGACACGGCTCGGATCCCGCGTTGCTATGGCTCTGGCCTAGGCCAGCGGCTACAGCTCCAATTCGACCCCTAGCCTGGGAACCTCCATATGCCATGGGACCGGCACTGGAAAAGGCAAAAAGACAAAAAATAAATAAATAAATAATAAAACAAAAACAAAACAAAACAAAACAAAAAAAAGAAAGTAACAATCAAGATGAAGAAGCTCAGAAACCATTCCCAGTTAAACCAACAGGAGAACTCACCTAAAGCAGTCAACAATGAAACACAGCTCTGCAGTCTGACAGACTTGGAGTTCAAAAGGGAGATAGTGAAAATACTGAAGGGATTAAGAGAAGACATGAACAGTAATGCATACTCCCTCAGAAAGGGACTAGAAAATATAAGGAGGAGCCAAGAAAAAATTCATTTGCAGAGATGCAAACTGAGCTAAGGGCAGTAAAAACCAGAATGAATGATGCAGAAGAATGAATTAGTGATGTGGAAGATAGAATAATGGAAATCACCCAAACAGGACAGCAGACAGAAAACCAAATGAAAAATCATGAAAGCAATATAACAGACCTATGGGATAATATAAAGTGGGCCAATCTATGCATAATAGGACTTCCAGAAGGAGAAGAAAAATATAAGGGGACTGAAAATATATTTGAAGAAATTATCACTGGAAACTTTACAAATCTAAATGATACTGATTTCAATACTGAAAGCACAGAGGGCCCCAAACAAGTTGAACCCAAATGGACCCACACAAAGACACATCATAATAAAAATACCAAAAGTTAATGATAAAGAGAGGATCCTAAAGGCAGCAAGAGAAAAGCAAAGTGTCAATTATAAGGGAACCCCATAAGGCTATCAGCTGATTTCTCTACAGAAACTCCACAGGCCAGGAGGGAATGGCAAGAGATATTTAAAGCGCTGAAAGGAAAAAATATATAACCTAGAACACTCTATGCAGCAAGAGTATCACTTAAAACAGAAGGGGAAATAAAAACTTTCCAACAAACAAAAGCTAAAAGAATACAGCAATACAAAACCCATTCTAGGAGTTCCCATCATGGCGCAGTGGTTAACGAATCTGACTAGGAACCATGAGGTTTCGGATTTGATCCCTGCCCACGCTCAGTGGGTTAAGGATCTGGTGTTGCCGTGAGCTATTGTGTAGGTTGCAGACGCGACTCAGATCCTGCGTTGTTGTGGCTCCGGTGTAGGCCGGCGGCTAGAGCTCCAATTAGACCTCTAGCCTGGGAACCTCCATATGCTGCAGGAGCAGCCCTAGAAAAGGCAAAAAGACAAAAAAATAAAATAAAATAAAATAAAAAACATTCTAGAGGAAATATTGGAAGGGCTTCTCTAAATTAAAAAAAAAAAAAAAGAGAGAGAGAGAGATAAGAACTAGGATGGAGGAGGAAACCACAATCAGAGAACAGTCACTCAAATAAGCCAGCATACAGATCTAATCATGAAGATGTTTAAAACAAAATAAAATTAAAAAGAAAAAAAAGAGACATCAAAATCATAAAATGTGGGCAAGGGAAGTAAGGAAATAAATAGATGCTTTTTTAATTTTCTTTTTTAAATTTTAGTATGGTAATGAAGTGTTTGAACCTACAGGACTATCAGGCTAAACCACACAATTATAGGAAGGGGTTAACATACTTAAAAAACAGGGCAAGCACAAACTGAAACCAAACATTACATTCACAAAAAATGAAAAGAAAAACACTCAAGTCAAAAATAATTGGAGACCATCCAACCAAAAAAAGAAAGGAAGAATGGAGAATCATAGAATCAACTGGAAAACGAGGTTTAAAATGGCAATAAATAATCGTCTATCAATTATCACCTTAAATGTCAATGGATTGAATGCTCCAATCAAAAGACACAGAGTGGCTGATTGAATAAAAAAGCAAAAACCTTCAACCTGCTGCCTACAAGAAACTCACCTTAGGACAAAGGACACATAACAGATTGAAAGTGAGGGGATGGGAAAAAATATTTCATGCCAATGGACATGACAGGAAAGCAGGAGTTGCAATACCCATATCAGACGAAATAGACTTTAAAATGAAGGCCATGAAGAAAGACAAAAAGGACACTATTTAATGATTAAAGGATCCATTCAAGAAGAAGATATTACTATCATCAACATATATGCCCCAAATATAGAAGCACCCAGATACATACAACAAATATTAACACACATAAAAGGAGAAACTGATGGGAATACAATCATAGTAGGAGACTTTAACACCCCACTCACATCAATGGACAGATCCTCTAGACAGAAAAACAATAAAGCAACAGAGATCCCAAAGGAGACAATAGAAAAGTTAGACTTAATTGACATCTTCAGGACACTACACCCAAAAAAATCAGAATACACATTCTTCTCAAGTATGCATGGAACACTCTCAAGAATTGATCACATATTGGGGCACAAAGCTTTCAACAAATTTAGGAGCATAGAAAGTATTTCAAGTATCTTCTTTGACCACAATGGCATGAAACTAGAAATCAACCACGGAAAAAGAAATGAGAAAAAACCTACTACATGGAGACTAAACAACATGCTACTAAAAAACCAATGGGTCAATGAGGAAATGAAGAAGGAAATTAAAAAATACCTCAAGACAAATGATAATGAAGTTACAACCTCTCAAAATCAATGGGATGCCACAAAAGCAGTGCTCAGAGGGAAATTCATAGCAATACAGGCCTTCCTCAAAAAAGAAGAACAATCTCAAATTGACAACTTAACCCACCACCTAAATGAATTAGAAAAAAAGAACAAAAAACCTAGTCAGCAGAAGGAAGGAAATCGTAAAGATCAAAGAGGAAATCAATAAAATAGAGATTCAAAAAACAATAGAGAAAATTAATAAAACCAAGAGCTGGTTCTTTGAAAAGGTAAACAAAATTGACAGACCTCTAGCTAGACTCACTAAGAAGAGGAAAGAAAGAACCCAAATAAACAAAATTAGAAATGAAAAAGGAGAAATCACACCAAATACTGCAGAAATACAAAAAAGCATAAGAGAATACTATGAACAACCATATGCCAACAAATTCGACAATCCAGAAGAAATGGACAACTTTCTAGAATCTTACAGCCTGCCAAAACTGAATCAAGAAATAGACCAACTGAACTGACTAAGCACTAGAAATGAAATTGAATACGTCATAAAAACACTCCCTACAAATAAAAGCCCAGGATCAGATGGCTTCACAGGCAAATTCTACCAAACATAAAAAGAGGATCTGGTGCCCATCCTCCTTAAACTTTTTCAAAAGTTTGAAGAAGAAGGAACACTCCCAAAGACATTCTGTGATGCCACCATCACCCTAACTCCAAAACCAGACAAAGATACCACCAAAAAAGAAAACTATCAGCCAATATCTTTGATAAATATAGACGCAAAAATTCTCAACAAAATTCTAGCCAACCAAATCCAACAACACATCAAAAGATTGTATACCATAACCAGGTGGGATTCATCCCAGGTTCACAAGGATGGTTCAACATACGCAAATCAATCAACGTCATACACCACATTAACAAAAGAAACGTCAAAAACCATATGATCATCTCGATAGATACACAAAAAGCATTTGACAATGTCCAACATCCATTTATGATAAAAACTCCCACTAAAGCGGGTATAAAGGGAACATTCCTTAACATAATGAAAGCCATTTAGGACGACGCCACAGCAAATATAATACTCAATGGAGAAAAACTGAAAGCCTTCTCACTCAAATCTGGAACAAGACAGGGATGCTCACTCTCACTCCTGCTATTCAACATAGTTTTGGAAGTCCTAGCCACAGCAATTAGACAAACAAAAGAAATAAAAGGCTTCCAAGGAGGAAGAGAAGAGATAAAACTGTCACTGTATGCAGACAGCATGATACCATACATAGAAAACCCTAAGGACTCAACCCAAAAACTACTTGAACTGATTAACAAATTCAGCAAAATAGCAGGATATATGATTAACATCCAGAAATCAGTCACATTTCTGTACACTAACAATGAAATATTAGAAAAGGAATACAAAAATACCTTTTAAAATTGCACCCCAAAAAATCAAATACCTCGGAATACACCTGATCAAGAAGGTAAAGGACTTATATGCCAAGAACTATAAACCATTAATCAAGAAAATTAAAGATGACGTAAAGAAATGGAAAGATATTCCATGTTCCTGGATTGGAAAAATTAATATTGTAAAAATGGCCATACTACCTAAAGCAATCTACAGATTCAATACAATCCCTATCAAACTACCCATGACATTTTTCACAGAACTAAAACAAGCAATCCAAAAATTTATATAGAACCACAAAAGACCCAGAATTGCCAAAGCAATCCTGAGGAACAAAAACCAAGCAGGAGGCATAACTCTTCCAGACTCCAAGCAATATTACAAAGCCACAGTCATCAAAACAGTGTGATACTGGTACCAAAACAGACATACAGACCAATGGAACAGAATAGAGAACCCAGAAATAAACCCTGATGCCTATGGTCAATTAATCTTTGACAAAGGAGGCAAGAGCATAAAATGGGAAAAAGAAAATCTACTCAGCAAGAATTGCTGTGAAAACTGGACAGCTGCATGCAAATCAATGAAACTAAAACATACCCTCACACTATGCACAAAAATAAACTCAAAATGGCTGAAAGACTTAAATATAAGACACCATCAAATGCCTGCAAGAGAACATAGGCAAAACATTCTCTGACATCAACCTCATGAATATTTTCTCAAGTCATTCACCCAAGGCAACAAAAATAAGAGCAAAAATTGGCTCCCGTCGTGGCTCAGTGGTTATCAAATCTGACTAGGAACCATGAGGTTACAGGTTCAATCCCTGGCCTTGCTCAGTCGGTTAAGGATCTGGCGTTGCCGTGAGCTGTGGTGTAGGCCAGCGGCCATAGCTCCGATTCAACCCCTAGCCTGGGAACCTCCATATGCCACGGGAGTGGCCCAAGAAATGGCAAAAAGACAAAAGGAAAAAAAAAAAGAAAGAGCAAAAATAAACCAATGGACCTAATCAAACTGACAAGCTTTTGCACAGCAAAGAAAACAAAAAACAAAAAGACAACTTACAGAATGGGAGAAAATAGTTTCAAATGATACAATGGACAAGGGCTTAATCTCTAGAATATACAAACAACTTATACAACTCAACACCAAAAAAGCCAACCACCCAATGGAAAAATGGGCAAAAGACCTGAATAGACCGTTCTCTAAGGAAGATATACAGATGGCCAACAAGCACATGAAAAAATGCTCCACATCCCTGATTATTAGAGAAATGCAAATCAAAACTACCATGAGATACCACCTCACACCAGTCAGAATGGCCATCATTAATAAGTCCACAAATAACAAGTGCTGGAGGGGGTGTGGAGAAAAGGGAACCCTCCTGCACTGTTGGTGGGAATGTAAGCTGGTACAACCACTATAGAGAACAATATGGAGGTACCTTAGAAAACTATACACAGAACTACCATATGACCCAGCAGTCCCACTCTTGGGCATATATCCACACAAAACTTTCCTAGAAAAAGACACATGCACCCGCATGTTCATTGTAGCACTATTCAAAAGAGCCAAGACATGGAAACTACCCAAATGTCCATCGACAGACGACTGGATTAGGAAGGTGTGGTATATATACACAATGGAATACTACTCAGCCATAAAAAAGAATGACATAATGCCATTTGCAGCAACACGGATGGAACTAGAGACTCTCATACTGAGTGAAACAAGAAAGAGAAAGACAAATACCATATGATATCACTTATAACTGGAATCTAATATATAGTACAAATGAACGTTTCCACAGAAAAGAAAATCATAGACTTGGAGAACAGACTTGTGGCTGCCTTGGGGGAGAGGGAGGGAGTTGGAGGGATTGGGAGCTTGGGGTTAACAGATACAAACTATTGCTCTTGGAATGGATTTACAATGAAATCCTGCTGTATAACATTGAGAACTATGTCTAGATACTTACATCGAAACACAACAATGGGAGGAAAAAGTATGTATACATGTATATGTAACTTGGCCCCCATGCTGTACAGTGGAAAAATAAATAAATAAATAAAAAGGATGCGGCATTGTCATGAGCTGTGGTGTAGGTCACAGATGCGGCTTAGGTCCTGTGCTGCTGTGGCTGTGGCGTAGGCCAGCAGCTGTAGCTCTGATGTGACCCCTAGCCTGGGAACCTCCATTTGCCTCGGGTACAGCCCTTAAAAAAAAAAAAAGAAGTGAAGAGATAAACTTGGACGAAAAAATAATCCACTACCTTACTGGATGTGACCTATAGACAGACAGAAATCTCCAGTAAATAAATGGAAACAGGGAACAAAGGAAAGATATTAAGATCGATACAGCATTGCCCAACAAAACTTTCTATAATGAAGGAAATGCTCTATACTTGGGCTAACACAACAAACACTAGGTGTGACTAGTCTAAGAGAGGAACAGATTTTTTCCTTTTATTTAGTTTCAATTAATTAATTTATTTATTTTGTGTGTGTGTGTGTCTTTTTGCTATTTCTTTGGGCCGCTCCCGCGGCATATGGAGGTTCCCAGGCTAGGGGTCGAATCAGAGCTGTAGCCACCGGCCTACGCCAGAGCCATAGCAACGCCAGATCCGAGCCGCGTCTGCAACCTACACCACAGCTCACGGCAATGCCGGATCGTTAACCCACTGAGCAAGGGCAGGGACCAAACCCACAACCTCATGGTTCCTAGTCGGATTCGTTAACCACTGCGCCACAACGGGAACTCCGATTAATTTAAATTTAAAGAGCTACAGGTGGCTAGTGCTACCACACTGGGTAGAGTGTATCTAGAGATTTAAAAAGCATTTCCATTTGCTTTCTCTCACATTCCATACATATGAAAATTAAGATTTACATTTGATTTATTCAAATAGTTTTAAAGTATCACCTTGGATTAATATATTACAAAACTCAGGAGTTATGATTCATCCTAGACCAAATAGTATGACTTACTTTCTTTTAAATAATTCTTAATTTCATTTACAAATCAAAATGAAGCTAAGTAAATGAGTTCCCATTGTGGTGCAATGGAATGAATCCGACTAAGGTTAAAGATCTGGCGTTGCTATGAGCTGTGATGTAGGTCTCAGATGCAGCTTGGATCCTGCATGGCTATGGCTGTGGCTGTGACGTAGGCCAGGAGCTGTAGCTCCAATTCAACTCTTAGCCTAGGAACCTCCATATGCTGTGGGTATGGCCCTAAAAAGAAAAAAAAAACAAAAAATGAAGTTAAGTAAAAATTGCGTGGTCTGGCAAAGTGTCAATAACGTATAGTCTTACAAAACAAACCAGTCATAAATGAGGAGGCCTGGTGTGAGACCCAGAGCTCCACTCCTCTGAAAACTAACCTCTCCATCACTATCAGATATCACAATGAATCCATCTTCAATTCGACGCTTCTTCTTCACACTGACAGAACTGGCAGTTTCTGCATCTTTTTTCTCTACGTTCTGAGCTCCAGAGGCTTCTTTACCTTTTTTCTTTCTCCGTGGCATCTTTTTGTCTGAAATACATGATTAAATGATTTACTTAAAGTTTCCCAGATGTTGTCTGTAAAAAAGAAAGATATCCACCTAACAGTAGTAAAACTGGATCTCTGGACTTTTCTACTACTCATTTAAATTTATATTTTTTTCAATAAGGAAAAATACATATATATATAAATCTCATATCTTTAGGGGAATTTCAATAGGAATAACATAATTAAATTTATCCTGGTTCCTTAAACATTAAATTTAAATGGTTAATTCTTTTTTTTTTTTTAGGGCTGCAGGTGTGGTAGGTATATGGAAATTCCCAGGCTAGGGGTCAAAACGGAGCTACAGCTGCAGGCCTAGGCCACAGCCACAGCAACATGGGATCCAAACTGTGTCTGCAACCTACACCACAGCTCATGACAAGGCCAGATCCTTTAACTCACTGAGCCAGGCCAGGGATCAGACCTGCATCCTCATGAATACTAGTCGGGTTCATTTCCACTGAGCCACATAGGAACTCCTAGCAGGTTCTCTTAACTACATATTATTTATCTAAAAAATTTTTTTGAATTCTAATGCCTCGGAGTTCCCATCATCGCTCAGTGGTTAGCGAGCCTGACTAGCATCCATGAGGACTTGGGTTCGAGTGGGTTAAGGATCCGGCATTGCTGTGAGCTGTGGTGTAGGTCGCAGATGTGGCTCAGATCCCACGTTGCTGTGGCTGTGGCCTAGGCTGGCAGCTGTAGCTCTGATTAGACCCATAGCTTGGGTGCAGCCCTAAAAAGACAAAAAAAAAAAACAAAACTAAGAAATCCACTAAAAAGTTGTTATAACTAATGAACGAGTTCAGAAAAAATGCAGTATACAAGGTAAATATACAAAAATCAGCAGTACTGCTATCTACTAGCAGTAAACAATCCAAAAATGAAAAATTTTAAATTCGACTTCTAACAGCATCAAAAATAGGAGTTCCCATCATGGTGCAGTGGTTAACGAATCTGAATAGGAATCATGAGGTTGCGGGTTCGGTCCCTGCCCTTGCTCAGTGGGTTAACGATCTGGCGTTGCCGTGAGCTGTGGTGTAGGTTGCAGGCGTGGCTCGGATCCCATTGCTGTGGCTCTGGCGTAGGCTGGTGGCTACAGCTCCGATTCGACCCCTAGCCTGGGAACCTCCATATGCCGTGGGAGCGGCCCAAGAAATAGCAAAAAAGACAAAAAAAAAAATTCTCATGAGTAAATTTAACAAAAGTGCAAGATTTGCAACTGAAAACTTTATTACTAAAATAAAAGAACACCTAAGTAGGAGAAAAAGAATATATATGTCATGACTGGGTCACTTCACTGTACAGCAGAAATTGGCACAGCACTGTAAATCAACTATACTTTATTTTTTTTTTAATTTTTTTAAAAGAGGATCTAAGTAAATGTAAAGACATCTCATATTCATGAATTAGAAATTCTTTCTTCTTTTCTTTCTTTTTTTTTATTTTTTTTATTTTCCCACTGTACAGCAAGGGGGTCAGGTTATCCTTACATGTATACATTACAATTACATTTTTCCCCCAGCCTTTCTTCTGTTGCAACATGAGTATCTAGACAAAGTTCTCAATGCTATTCAGCAGGATCTCCTTGTAGATCTATTCTAAGTTGTGTCTGATAAGCCCAAGCTCCCGATCCCTCCCACTCCCTCCCCCTCCCATCAGGCAGCCACAAGTCTCTTCTCCAAGTCCATGATTTTCTTTTCTAAGGAGATGTTCATTTGTGCTGGATATAGAAATTCTGATACTATAACACAGCAATATTCCCCAAATTGCTCTATAGATACAACACAATCCCTAGAAAATTCTTACTGGCTTTTTTGTAAAAATAGATAAGTTGATCCTAAAATTCACAGAGAAAAGCAAGGTTCTAGAATAACCAAAACAATTTTTAAAAAAGTAACAAAGTTGAAGGACTCACATCTCAATTTCCAAACATACTACACAGCTACAGTGTGGCACTGGCACAAAAAGAGAAAAAAAAAGATCAATGGAATAGGAGTTCCCGTCGTAGCGCGTCGGAAATGAATCCAACTGGGAACCATGAGGTTGCAAGTTTGATCCCTGACCTTGCTCAATGGGTTAAGGATCCAGCGTTGCCATGAGCTGTGGTGCAGGTTGCAGACGTGGTTCGTATCTGGCATTGCTGTGGCTGTGGTGTAGGCTGGCAGCTGTAGCTCCGATTCGACCCCTAGCCTGGGAGCCTCCATATGCTGTGGGTGTGGCCCTAAAAAAGACAAAAAAAAAATCAATTGAATAGAAGAAATGAGAGTCCAGAAAAACCCACACATTTACTGTCAACTGCTTTTGATACAAGTATCAAGATAATTCAATGGGCAAAGTACAGTCTTTTCAACAAATGTTACTAGAAAACTAGATATCCATACACAAAAGAATGAAATTGGACCTCTGCCTCACATAATGAAGGACTGCATGAAACAAGTCACAGAAACGAAAGAGCAAAACCTATAAAACTGTTAAGCAAAACATATGCATAAATCTTTGTGATCCTGGATAGGTAAACAGCTGTCAAATATGACATCAAAAGCATAAGCAACAGAAGAAAAAAATAAATTGGGCTTTACCTTATTAAAAATCTCTGTGCACCAAACCATAATATTAAGAAAAATTTTTTAAAAAGAATAAAAAAGAATGGAAAAGGGAGTTCCCATTGTGGCTCAGCAGGTTAAGAACCCAACATAGTGTCTGTGAGGATGTAAGTTTGATCCCTGGCTTTGCTTAGTCGGTTAAGGACCCAGCGTTGCCACAAGCTTCGGCATAGGCCACAGATGTGACTTGGATCAGGTGTTGCTTCAATTTGACCCCTAGCCCAGGATCTTCCATATGCCACACGTGTGGCCCTAAAAAGACAAAAAAAAAAAAATGGGAAAAATATTTCCAAAGCATCTTTGTAATAGAGGAATTGTATATAGAGTATATAAAGAACACTTGTAACTCGAGTAAAAAGGCAAATAAACCAATTATAAAATGAGCAAAGAGTTTGGGATTAGTAGCAAACTATTACATTTAGAATGGATAAACAATGAGGTTCTACTGTATAGCACAGGGAACTATATCCAATCTCTTGTGATAAAACATGATGGATAATATGAGAAAGAATGTGTATGATGTATGTGTATATATATGTATGCATACATATATATGTATGTGACTGGGTCGGTCACTTTGCTGTACAGCAGAAATTGACATGCTGTAAATTAATTATACTTTAATAAAAAAATTTTTCATTAAAAGTTAAAAAACAAAATGAGGAGTTCCCATCATGGCTCAGCAGTTAACAAAACCGACCAGCATCCATGGGGAATGGGTTCGATCCCTGGCCTCGCTCAATGGGTTACAGATCACAGCAATGCTGTGAGTTGTGGAGTAGGTCGCAGATGTGGCTCAGATCCTATGTTGCTGTGGCTGTGGCATGGCCATCGGCTACAGCTCCAATTGGACCCCTAGCCTGGGAACCTCCACATGCCTAGGGTACGGCCTTAGAAAGACAAAAAGACAAAAAAAAAAGAAAAAATGAGCAAGAGGAGTTTTACTGTGGTGCAGTGGGTTAACAATCCAGCTTGTCTCTGTGGAGGTGCCAGTTGAATCCCTGGCCCAGCACAGTAGGTTAAGGATCCACCATTGCTGCAGCTGTGGCACAGGTCACAGCTCCAGCTCAGATTTGATCCCTGGCCCAGGAACTTCCATATGCTACAGGTACAGCGGAAAAAGTAAAAAAGAAAAAGGAAAATAAAAGAGCAAAAACACGAACACACATTTCTCCAATGAAGATATACAAATGGCCAATAAGCACATGAAAAGATTTTCAACAGCATTAGTCATCAAGCGAAGGTGAAGATTAATAATGGCTATAAAAAAATGGAAAATAGCAAGTGCTGACAAGGATATAGAGAAAATGGAACCTTAATATATTGTTTTAGTTTGGGTTTTTTTTTTTGTCTTTTTAGGGTCACACCTGTGGCATATGGAAGTTCCCAGACTAGGGGTCAAATCAGAGCTATAGCAGCCGGCCTATGCCACAGCCACAGCAACACAGGATCCAAGACCCGACTGTGAACTACACCACAAATCACAGCAATGCCAGAGCCTTAACCCACTGAGCAAAACCAAGGATCAAACCTGTGTCATCATGGACACTAGTCAGATTTGTTTCCTCTGAGCCACGAAGGGAAGTCCCCCCTAATATATTGGGTTTTTTGGGGGGGTTTTTTGTTGTTGTTGTTGTCTTTTTGCCATTTCTTGGGCCGCTCCCTCGGCATATGGAGGTTCCCAGGCTAGGGGTCTAATCGGAGCTGTAGCTGCCAGCCTATGCCAGAGCCACAGCAATGTGGGATCCGAGCCGCGTCTGCAACCTACACCACAGCTCACGGCAAAGCCGGATCGTTAACCCACTGAGCAAGGGCAGGGACCAAACCCGCAACCTCATGGTTCCTAGTCGGATTCGTTAACCACTGCGCCACGACGAGAACTCCTCCCCCCTAATATATTGTTGATGGGAAGGTAAAACAGTGCAGCAGTCAAGGTGGGAGGAAAAAAGGAATAAAGTATTGATACATGCTACAACATTAATAAACCTTGAAAATATATTTAGTCAAAGAAGACAGTTACAAAATCCCACATATTGCATTTCATTTATAGGAAATGTCCAGAATTACAAATCTATAAAGATAAAAAGTAGATTAGTAGTTGTTAAGGACTGGGGGGTCGGAAGGGTTGCACTAAGGGGCAGGGAAATTTCTTTTTGAGGTAATGAAATGTTTGAAAATTGTATACTTTTCAATCACATACCTTATTTCTTAATTGGAAATGTAATTGATGTACCATATTGTTATTTTCAGGCATATTAATAGTGATTTGACACTTGCATACATTATGAAATGATCACCAAAAGTCTAGTAACTCATGTCTCCACACAAAACTATTAAAATAAGATTAACCATAGTCCCATGCTATCTCTTACATTCTCATGGCTTATTTATTTTAACTAGAGATTTGTACCTCAATCCCTTTCCTCTATTTTGCCCCACCTCTAATCCCCCATCCCCTTTGGTAACCACCAGTTTGTTCTCTGTACCTAGAAGTTTGTTTTGTTTTTTAGATTCCACATATAAGTGAGATCACACATTTACACTTGTCTTTTTCTGACTTATTTCACTTGGCATAATACTCTCTAGATCTACCCATGTTGCTGCAAAAGGCAAGATTTCAATTTTTTATAGCTGAGCAATATTCCATTGTGTGTGTGTACACTACTTCTTTTTTTTTTTTTTTGGTCTTTTTGCTATTTCTTTGGGCCACTCCCGAGACATATGGAGGTTCCCAGGCTAGGGGTCGAATCGGAGCTGTAGCCACTGCCCTACGCCAGAGCCACAGCAACACGGGATCCGAGCCACGTCTGCAACCTACACCACAGCTCACGGCAATGCCGGATCGTTAACCCACTGAGCAAGGGCAGGCACCGAACCCGCAACCTCATGGTTCCTAGTCGGATTCGTTAACCACTGCGCCACGACGGGAACTCCTTTTTTTTTTTTTTTTTTGGTCTTTTTGCAACACTACTTCTTTATCCAGTAACCTATCAATGGACATTCATGTTACCACCATATCTTGATTAAAGAATGCTACATTTAACACTGGTGTCCTGGAGTTCCCATCATGGCTCAGCAGAAACAAATCTGATTAGCATCCATGATGATGCAGGTTTGATCCCTGGCCTCGCTCAGTGGGTTAAGGATCCGGCATTAAGCTGTGGTGTAGGTTGAATATGCAGCTCAGATCTGGCATTGCTATGACTGTGGCACAGGCCAATGGCTACAGCTCTGATTCAATTCCTAGCCTGGGAATCTCCATATGCCATGGGTATGGCCCTAAAAAGACCAAAAAAACAAATAAAACAAAACAAAACACTGGTGTACACATATCTTTTCAAATTAGTGTTTTTGTTTTCTTTGAATAAATACTCAAAAGTGAAATTGCTGGATTATATGGCAGTTCTATTTTTTAATTTCAACTGTATAGTTTAAGTGCCTGATTATATGGTAAGTAAACTATATTTCAATAAAGTTGTTTTGATATTTTTTTCTTTTTTTGGCCATGCCCTTGGCACGTGGAAGTTCCAGGGCCGGAAATCAAACATGTGCCATAGCCACTGCAGTGACAACACCGGATCCTTAACTCACTGTGCCAGAGAACTCCAAAATTGTTTAAAAAAAAAAAAGGAATACCAAATGTTGGCAAGGATGCAGAGAAATTAAACATTTTATCCATTGCTGGTGAGAATATAAAATTCTGCAGCTGCTGTGGCAAATAGCTTGGCAACTCCTCAAAAAATTAAAATATATCTAGGAGCTCTCTTGAGGACTACTGGTTAAGGACTTGGTGTTGTCACTGCTTTAGTTCAGGTTCAATCACTGACCCTGGAAGCTCCAAATGCCACAAGCACAGCTAAGATAAAAAACTTTCAGGAGTGTCCGTTACGGTGCAGCAGAAACGAATCCAACTAGGAACCATGAGGTTGCGGGTTCGGTCCCTGGCCTTGCTCAGTGGGTTAAGGATCCGGCATTGCCATGAGCTGTGGTGTAGGTCGCAGACACAGATCGGATCTGGCATTGCTGTGGCTCTGGTCCAACTCCGATTGGACCCCTAGCCTGGGAACCTCCATATGCCTCAGGTGTGGCCCTCAAAAGACAAAAGACAAAAAAAAAAAGTAAATAAATTTAACTTAAAAATAAAATGCATCTATCAGGTCTACTCCCAGGTAAACACCCAAGAAAGTTAAAAACAAGTATTCAAACAAAAAGTTGAACTTAAATACTCCTAACTGCAATTATTATAATAGCAAAAAATGAAAATAACCCAAATAATGGATACACAAAATGTAATAACATCCATACAATGCAATATTAGTTAGCTTTAAAAAAAAAAATACTGATACATGCTACAATATGGATGAACCTTGAAAATTTTTTTTTTTTTTTGTCTTTTTGCCTTTTCTAGGGCCGCTTTCCACAGCATATGGAGGTTCCCAGGCTAGGGATCTAATCGGAGCTGTACCTGCCAAGCCTATGCCAGAGCCACAGCAACACGGGATCTGAGCCGCGTCTGCAACCTACACCACAGCTCATGGCAACGCCGGATCCTTTACCCACTGAGCAAGGCCAGGGATCAAACCCACAACCTCATGGGTCCTAGTTAGATTCGTTAACCACTGAGCCACGACGGGAACTCCAGGATGAATCTTGAAAATATTATGTTGAGTGAAAAGCAGCCAGACAAAAAAGGCTGCATATTACATGCTTCTTTCTATATGAAAAATCCTGAATAGACAAACCTACAAAGGTAGAAAGCATATTAAGACTGTTAGAAGCTGGAGGAATGAGAAATGAGGAGTGACTGCTTAATGGATATGGGATTTTCTTGAGGGGTGCTGAAAATGTTTGGAATTAAAAAGTGGTGAAAGGTGAGTAAGTAGAATGTATGAAGGAGTTCCCGTCGTGGCTCAGTGGTTAACGAACCCGACGAATATCCATGAGGATGCAGGTTTGATCCCTGGCCTTGCTCAGTGGGCTGCAGTGTAGGTTGCAGATGCGGCTCAGATCCCGAGTTGCCATGGCTGTGGTGTAGGCCAGCAGCTGTAGCTCCAATTCAACCCCTAGCCTGGAAACCTACATATGCCGTGGGTGTGGCCCTAAAGACAAAAAAAAAAAAAAGGAAGAATGAATGAAAAGCCACTAAATTGTACACTTTAAAATGGTGAAAACACAGATGCAGCTCGGATCCCGAGTTGCTGTGGCTCTGGTGTAGGCCAGTGGCTACAGCTCCAATTTGACCCCTAGCCTGGGACCCTCCATATGCGTCGGGAGCGGCCCAAGAAATGGCAAAAAGACAAAAAAATAAAAATAAAATAAAATGGTGAAAACAGTGAATTTTATGTTATATGAATTATACCTAAATTAAAAAAAAAAATCCACAGATGATTTTACTTTATAACCAAAGCAGAGAATCACTGATTTAAATGGTCACTGATTTACAAAAAAAACCTTGGGAGTTCTCTGGTGGTCTAGCAGTTGATTTAGCACTGTCATTGCCATGGCTCAGGTTCGAACTCCAGCCCAAAACTTCCACATGCTGCAGGTGCATCCAAAAAAAATAATAATAAAAACAAGTTCCTGTTGTGGCTCAGCAGATTAAGAACTCAAAAAAGGGTCTGTGAGGATGTGGTATGGATCCCTAGCCTCACTCACTGGGTTAAGGATCCAATTTGCAAGAAGCTGTGGCATAAGTCGCAGATATAGCTTGGATCCAGTGTTGCCGTGGCTGTGGCATATGCCTACAGCTGCAGCTTTGAATCAACCCCTAGCCCAGGAACTTCCATATGCCACAGGTGTAGCCAAAATAAATAAATAAAAATTAAAAGAACAATCTTAACGGTGTTATTACAAACTTCTCAAATTGTTTAATTATTCGATTACTCCAAAAAAGGAAAAAAGGAGTTCCCGTTGTGGGGAACCCAACTAACAGCCATGAGAATGTGGGTTCAATCTCTGGCCTCGCTCAGTGGGTTAAGGATTTGGTGTTGCTGTGAGCAGTGGTGTTGGTTGCAGATGCGGCTCTGATCCTGCTGTGGCTATGGTGTAGGCTGGCAGCTACAGCTCCGATTTGACCCCTAGCCTGGAAAGTTCATATGCTGCAGGTACAGCCCTAAACACACACACACACACACACACACACACACACACACACACACACAAAACCACTGCTTGGAAAGCTTGGGGGCAAAGGGACCTTAATAACAGTCCTCTATGAATGACTCTTACCTCTAGATAGGCAACTATTTAGTACCAAGCTGTTTATCAAGTGATCATATAAGCTTGACTGTTTCTCCAATTTAAAAAAAGGTCAGGAGTTCCCGTCGTGGCTCAGCAGTTAATGAACCCGACTAGTATCCATGAGGATTCGGGTTCAATCCCTGACCTTGCTTAGTGGGTTAAGCATCCAGCATTGCTGTGAGCTGTGGTGCAGGTCATAGATGTGGCTCAGATCCTGCATTGCTGTGGCTGTGGTATACAGGCTGGCAGCTACAGCTCTGATTGGACCGCTAGCCTGAGAACCTCCAAATGCTGCGAGGGCGGCCCTAAAAAGACAATAAATAAATAAAGTAAGTAAGTAAGATAAAATAAGGTAAATGTAGAGTTCCCTGATGGCTCACCAGGTTAAGGATCCAGCAGTAGTAACCACTGCTGTGGTTCAGGTATTGCTGCGGGGAGGGTTTGATCTGTGGCCCAGGAATTTACCCAAGCTGCAAGTGGGGCCAAAAATAAGTAAATAATGATAAATAAAAATTTTTTTAAATTAAAATACAATTAAAAATAAATAAAAAAATAAAAATAAAAATTTAAAAGGTAAACACACACCCATACCCCTACACACACACACACACACACACACACACACACACACACCCTCTATTTCCCAGTTTATAGTCGGCCTCAGATTAGGACAAGTGTGTAAAAACAGAATGCAAACACACTCTGAGTAACAAAGCATACTTGTTTACTAAGTCCTTGGACACTATTTTAAGTACCTTACACATTATACAGGTTATTCCTCCCAATAACTCTACGGGGTAGGCATCATTATTTTACACTGTTTCTACCACGATTTTACACGTTAGGAAACATTCATAATCAAACCATGATTTCTTAAGTTCAGAAGACTATATTGGAAATTGAAGTTCCAAATGTCTGATTCCAAAAAGACATTCTTTGATTCAAATAAAAGGCATTGCCTCTGTCAAGTAAAAATAAAGACGGTGGCAAAAACTTTCACTTTTTCCTGTGTTGTTTTTGTTGTTGTTTAAGCACCGCATCCACAGCATATGGAGGTTCCCACGCTAGGAATCCAATCGGAACTGCAGGGACAGACCTACGTACGCCACAGCAACACCAGATCCCAAAGGCATCCGTGACCTACTCCGCCCAAAACTTTAACCCACCAAAAGAAGCCAGGGATCCAACCTACATCCTCATAGATACTAGTCGAGTTGGGTTCTTAACCGGCTGAGCCACAACGGACACTCTCTGGGTGATTTTTTGTTTTGGGTCATGACCCGAAATTGCAGAAGTTTCTGGGCTAGGGATTGAACCCGAGTAACAGCAGTGTCATCGCCGAATCCTTAACCGCTAAGCCACCTGGGAACTCCTCCTGGCTGTTATTTATACTCAGCATGACACAGTAACTAAATACAAGAATATTGCAGTCAGGCTGGCTGGATTCAAAACCAGCTCAACCAATCTCTAATCCTCAATGATCTAATCTGTAAAATTAGGAAAAGTACCCATCTCATAAGGCTATCAGTGAAGATTCAATAAATGAGTATATGTAAAGGCCTGAAACACTACTACCTTAAAACGCGGAAACATACTAGTTCGGTTGGAGGAGAAAGGGGGAAAAGATAAGAATTTCCAAGGAAAATCTTTATTTCTGGTCAAAAAACCAGACCACTCACCAACAAATCAGCAGCCTGGAGGAGGGAGAGAGCGTGAGGAGAAACCGGGTATTCAGGCGGAAGATACCTTCGAGGAGGAGCCGACGAGCCAGAACGGCCCGAGGGGACCCAGCGGAGGATGAAGGCCGCACCCTCTGAGTGAGGGGCGCGTGTCCTGCACCCGAGGACGGAAGCCCTTCCGACGTCCCGAGAGGCCCACCCGGCGTCCCGACAGGCCTCCCTGGCGACGGGAGGCGCGGACCAGTAACCTGAGGGGCCCCCCTTAAGACTCCAAAGAGCCGTCGGGTCGGGGGCGCCCACCTCAGCGTCCCGAGAGACCCACGTCAGCGTCGAGAGAGCCCTGCCCCAGCGTCAGAAGCGCCCCTCCAGTGAAGAGCGAGCCGCGGCCCCCCTGAGGAGGAGGAGAAGGGGGCGGGAAGAAGGCCAGTAAGAGGTGTGAGGAGGCCGCAGATACTCACCCACCGGCCCACGACGCTTCGCGAAGCTCCTCCTCCCGGGTAAAGCGGTTCCCGAGCGTCCGAAACACGTCAGGAGCTGGGGGCGGGGAGGCCTGCGCTCGCGAAGCAGAGGAACGGCGAGAGGAGACGCGCGCTCGGGGAGGGCGCATGCGCCGGCGTCTGGGGACGGAACCAACCCGCACTGTGGGGGGATGTGCCTCCAGGAGACACCAACTGTGCGAGGCGGGGGGGAGTCATCAGCCAGGCGCCGACCCCGTCTCCGAGGGCAGACGGTGCTCTCTTAGTTTGTTCGTTTGCTTTATCATTTGCTAGCCCTTTGAGGGAAACCAAAGAGTATCAACAGGGTTCCCAAAACCCTACAGTGAGCCCTTCAAAGTCTCTGCCACATCAAGCCTGCTCTGGCCCTGTCTTTGCACGTATCTAAAGTTATACTGAAACTATTTGTTCATATGACCACTTAAAAAATTACCTTGGAATGATGTGTTAACGTCTGACTATTTCAGAAGAGGAGAATCTGGGATACGGAAACTCTTAGAGATGCCAGGTGGAAGCACAAAATTAGAACAGTCACTTTAGGTGAAATTTAAAATGTGCATTTTATGACCTGGCAATTTTGTGTCTACAGGTGGGCCAAGGAAGACATATTCATGTTCAGGCTCACTTCCTTGCAAAAAATGTAAGCAAAGGAAATCTACAGTAAGACATTAACGAATAAAACATATGTTTGTACAATACAACAGTACAACAAAAAAACTAATAAACGAGTGTTATGGTATCAACATTTGACAGCTCAAAAGAGTTCTTGAAATAGCAACATGCTGGGAGTTCCCGTCGTGGCGCAGTGGTTAACGAATCCAACTAGGAACCATGAGGTTGCGGGTTCGGTCCCTGCCCTTGCTCAGTGGGGTTAACGATCCGGCATCGCCGTGAGCTGTGGTGTAGGTTGCAGACGCGGCTCGGATCCCGCGTTGCTGTGGCTCTGGCGTAGGCCGGTGGCTGCAGCTCCGATTCAATGCCTAGCCTGGGAACCTCCATATGCCGCGGGAGCAGCCCAAGAAATAGCAACAACAACAAAAAAAGACAAAAGCCAAAAAATAAAAATAAAAAAAATTCTTAAAAAAAAAAGAAATAGCAACATGCTGACAAATATACATGTAAAATGATTTACGTAAATTTAAAAATACATAGAATGACCGTATTACTGATTACGGAAAATTTATACATGTAAACTATAGAAAATGAACCAGATGAATATATGGATACACATCATGATAATCTGAGAACATGAGGGTGGGCAGGGGTGGAAACCAGGATGGATGGGAAGGAGGAATAAATAGGACTTAACCACAGATGTGTCATTTCTTTAAAACAAAAGAAGAGGAGTTCCCGTCATGGCACAGTGGTTAACGAATCCGACTAGGAACCATGAGGTTGCGGGTTCCGTCCCTGCCCTTGCTCAGTGGGTTAACGATCCGGCGTTGCCATGAGCTGTGGTGTAGGTTGCAGACGCGGCTCGGATCCTGCGTTGCTGTGGCTCTGGCGCAGGCCAGTGGCCACAGCTCTGACTCGACCCCTAGCCTGGGAACCTCCATATGCCGCGGGAGTGGCCCAAGAAATAGCAAAAAGACAAAAAATAAATAAAAATAAAACAAAAGAAGAAACCTAAACAAAATGTTAACAGTTGGGTGGTGGAACTACAGGTACACTATTCTTAGTACTTTTTTGGTAACATTTAATTCTGGAATGCCCTTTTACTATCCCCTCAAGTCGCCCACCTCCAAATGATTCTCCACAATCCATCTCAACCAATTCTTCTGCCTCCTCTAACCCCAGGTCATTTCTCCTGCTTGCTTCCTCAGCTGCTGAGACATTCAATCACTCATTGTATACTATAATTATCTACTGTATGTACTCATATATTCTGTAAGATTTGTGATCTTTCTGAGGACGTGCTCCATATAACTCTAGCAAATAGTAAAGAACCTAGTCAAAAATAAATACCCAAAACATGTTGATTGAATCAGGAAGTGGGAAAACCACAGATGTCCTCTTGAAGTATCTTACTTCAGAAGTATCTTACTTCAGAAAAGAATGTTGATGAAAAGCCACAATGTTGTAACATTCCACTTATATGAAATATCTACAATAGGCAGATCCTTAGATACAGAAGGTAGATCAGTGGTTGCCAGGGGCTAGGGAGGGGAGTGTGGAGAGTGACTGCTTACTGGGTACCAGGTTTCTCTTTGGAGTGATACAGATGTAAGATGGATTAGGTAGTGGTGATGGTTGTACAACATTGTGAATGTTCTAAAAGCCACCTATTGTACCCTTTAAACTGGCTACAATGAATTTTTCCTCAATAAAAAATAATACATATATATACACATATAATATATACACATATGTATACATATACACACACAGTAATGCAATTGTTGTTAGCAGCCATCTTACAACTCTGAGAGGACCGAGCCTATAGTAGGCAGCCTCTAAGATGCCCTCCAATCATCCTGCCTCCTGGCAATCACATTCTGGGGTAATCTCTTCCTTGCCCTTTAGGGTGGGCTTACTTTCTAAAAAATATACTATGGCAGAAGTGCTGGGATGTCATTTCCAAGACCAGATTATAAAAAGACTGGCTTTCTTCCTGGACATTCTCACCCTCTGAATTTGCTCACTTTGGGGGAATCCAAATGCCAGCTCATGTGGCAATCACATGGAGAGACCCACCCCCACACCCCTTAAAGACAGAGTTTGACCACAACCTCATAAGAGGCCTTAAGTCAAAGGCACCTCCAGGGTAAGCCACACTTAATTTCCTGACCCACAAAAACCACATTTATATTTTAAGACACTAAGTTTTGAAGTAATTTGTAACATAACAACATATAACTAATACACAGCCTAGAAGAGGAAAAAACATAAAATAGCTGGGTGAGGCCCCTGATCATAGATACTTGGAGACCATCTCACTTCTAGGCTCTGAGATGTGAGATAATAAATTTCATTAATATTTACATCACTTGGGGAGTTCCTGTTGTGGCTCAGAGAAAACAAATCCGACTAGGAACCATGATGTTGTGGGTTCGATCCCTGGCCTCGCTCAGTGAGTCGAGGATCCGGCGTTGCCATGAGCTGTGGTATAGGTTGCAGACGTGGCTCGGATCTGGCAATGCTGTGGCTGTGGCATAGGCCAGTAGCTGTAGCTCCCATTAGACCCCTAGCCTGGGAACCTCCATATGCTGTGGGTGCAGCCCTGAAAAGACAAAAAACAAGCAAACAAACAAAAATTTACATCACTCTTGTGGAAGCCATTTTACACAAGGAACCATCTCAATTTCAACCAATAAGAACTGCCTCATCTGCATCAATCCAACAATCCCCAGCTTATGTAGCAGGAACCTATACAGAGCTGGCCCTCTGCAAACATGGAAAACAGCGAACTTGGGCAGATAATGGGGAGTGGACAGCTTCCTTTGCTGCCAGCCCTCTACTTCCTTGCAATGTGTGCAATAAATCCATCTTTCTCTGTTTTCTATTCTGACTTGAGTGAATTCTTCCACAGCCTGCAACCTGGGCCAGATCCAATCAGTTGCCACCCTTAACAACTCTTGAGTCAGGTTTTCTACTACTTAGAGTAGTCAACATCCTAGTTGACAGAAATCTGAAGGTCTATCAGAAAGGGAATGATATATTACATAGTATAATATACTCATGTAACAGAAACGTAGGACAATTCAAAGAAATAAACTAGACCTGCATGTATTATGAATATATCTCAAAAATATTAATATTTTTATTTTTTGCCTTTCCTAGGGCCGCTTCTACGGCATATGGAGGTTCCCAGGCTAGGGGTTTAATCAGAGCTGTAGCCACCAGCCTACGCCAGAGCCACAGCAACCCCAGATCCGAGCCGCATCTGCAACCTACACCACAACTCATGGCAACGCTGGATCCTTAACCCACTGAACAAGACCAGGGATCAAACCCGAAATCTCCTGGTTCCTAGTCAGATTCATTAACCACTGAGCCACGATGGGAACTCCCATTTGGTTTCTTCTAAATCTATAAGTAGCACACACTATTAGATAGTGTTCTTGGTTCCATTTTGAAGCAAAAATTCCTTCTCTTTTTTAAAGCTTCCATCTCAGTTTAACTGAAGAACAGCTTGAGACTGCAAGTGAGCTATTTTAAAACTGTTATAATTAACAAATACTCACCTAGGTGAATCTGAATTTTTTAGATATTGTAAGTCAAAATAAAAGAAACATATGCCTTCAATAACACAAAAATACATATACATAAGGTTACTCATTGGTGATTCAAAACTACTGGAAATAACTTAAATGTCCATTCATAGGAGAATGAAATATCCAATTAAAGGTGTATTATGCAGATATAATAAGCAGTGGCAAAACAAAAACCACACACACACACACACACACACACACAACACACGAAGATTAATTTACAAACTATCAACTGGTTATCAACTGGGAATGGGTACACTCAAAGGGGAAAGAATAATGAGAAAAGTAGCCATTAGAATGGGATAGAAATGTGGAGCAGAGATATTCTATGTTAATACCTTTTTTTGTTTGTTTGTTTGTTTGTCTTTTTGCCTTTTCTAGGGCCGCTCCTATGGCAGATGGAAATTCCCAGGCTAGGGGTCTAATCAGAGCCGTAGCCACTGGCCAATACCAGAGCCACAGCGACGCAGGATCCGAGCCACATCTGCAACCTACACCACAGCTCACGGCAACGCCGGATCCTCAACCCACTGAGCAAGGCCAGGGATCGAACCCGAAACCTCATGGTTCCTAGTCGGATTTGTTAACCACTGAGCCAAGATGGGAACTCCGTTAATACCTTTTTGCAGTTCTAGTTTTAGAACCACATTAATGTTTCACATACTAAAAAAATAAAATCAGGAGTTCCCACTGTGGCACAGCAGAAATGAATTCGACTAGGAACCATGAGGTTGTGGGTTCAATCCCTGGTCTCGCTCAGTGGGTTAAGGATCTGGCGTTGCCATGAGCTGTGGTGTAGGTTGCAGACGCGGCTCGGATCCTGCGTTGCTGTGGCTGTGGTGTAGGCCAGCAGCTACAGCTCCGATTAGACCCCTAGCCTGGGAACCTCCATATACCACAGGAGTGGCCCAAGAAATAGCAAAAAAAAAAAAAAAACCACAACAAAACAAATAAACTAAACTGTACTGAAAACAAATAACATAATCACACTGAAGGTAGGGGAGGGACAAAACGCACACTAAAAAGGGAAAAAAACAAATGCAAACACACGCACACACACACGTATGTATATGTATGTACTGAGAAAGCCTAGAACAATAAAGGTGTATTATGCAGATATAATAAGCAGTGGCAGAGAATTGCACGACAATTGCAAAGAGAACAACTAGCCCCCAGACCTTAGTTTTTTGGTGGGTTTTTTTGTTTCTTTGTTTGTTTTTGGTTTTTTGGGCCATACCCCCACAGCATATGGAAGTTCTCAGGCTAGGGGTCGAATCATAGTTATAGCCACTGGTCTATGCCACAGCCACAGCAGTGCAGGATCCAAGCTACATCTATGACCTACACCACAGCTCACAGCAACACCAGATTCTTAACCCACTGAGCGAGGCCAGGGATCAAACCTACAACCTGGTTACTAGTCAGATTCATTTCCACTGCACCACAATGGGAACTCCCCCAGACCTTAGCTTTTAAAAAATATTTCCTATTATATGGAACTAGGGCTCCTCAGAAAAATGGCTGACTACAAGGAAAGTATAAGAAGAGCCTGGATCACCTTATTGTGCAAGAAAGTCACACAGTTATAAACAATGCTGGGACTGTCAAACACACAAGAGTTAACCATAAGAAAATGATAACAATAAACAAGCATGGGAAAAAAGTACAACATCGCTAATAATTAAAGAAATAGAAAATAGGACATCCCTGGTGGCCTAGCAGGTTAAGGATTGGGCGTTGTCACTGCTGACTTGGGTCACTACAGTAGTGTGGTTACTTCCACATTGTGAGTGCTGCCAAAAAAAAAAAAAATAGAAAATAGAAGTCCCACAGCATATCCAGCATGGCTCTCATTCAGATGTGAAGGAGAAATAAAAAGTTTTATAGATAAGCAAAAGCAAAGAGAATTCAGCACCACTAAACCAGCTTTACAACAAATACTAAAAGAACTTCTCTAGGTAGAAAAGAAAAGGCTACAACTAGAAACAAAAAGCATTATAAAGGACAAGCCTCACCAATGAAGGTGTACATATAGTAAAGGTAAGAAATCATTCACAATTATGCTACCAAAACCAGAAATCATGATAAGAGGAGGGTACAAATACAGGATACTGGAAGTGTGTTTGCAATTAAGAGACTAACAACTTAAAAAAATCTGGTATATATATAGACCCCTATATCTAAACTTCATGGTAACTGCAAACCAAAAATTTACAATAGATACACAATTAAGAAAAAGCAATCCAGGAGTTCCTGTCGTGGCTCAGCAGATTACAAACCCAACTGGTATCCATGAGAATATGGGCTTGATCCTTGGCCTCACTCAGTGGGTTAAGGATCTGCCATTGCTGTGAGCTGCAACATAGGCCAGCAGCTACAGCTCTGATTCAATCCCTAGCCTGGGAACTTCCATAGGCTGCAGGTGCAGCCCTTAAAAGAAAAAAAAAAAAAA
Organism: Phacochoerus africanus; assembly: GCF_016906955.1. Classification (NCBI taxonomy): domain Eukaryota; kingdom Metazoa; phylum Chordata; class Mammalia; order Artiodactyla; family Suidae; genus Phacochoerus; species Phacochoerus africanus. The sequence continues at coordinate 81,025,409 of NC_062547.1, read as the reverse complement.
AAGAAAAAGCAATCCAAACTCAACATTAAAGACAGTCATAAAACTTCAAGAGAGGAGTTCCCATCGTGGCGCAGTGGTTAATGAATCCGACTAGGAACCATGAGGTTGCAGCTTCGATCCCTGCCCTTTTAAGGACCCGGCATTGCCGTGAGCTGTGGTGTAGGTCGCAGACAAGGCTGGGATCCTGCGTTGCTGGGGATCTGGTGTAGGCCGGCGGCTACGGCTCTGATTAGACCCCTAGCCTGGGAACCTCCATATGCCTCTGGAGCAGCCCTAGAAAAGGCAAAAAAAAAAAAAAACTACAAGAGAAGAGGGGGGAAAAAGACTAACAAAATCAAATCCAAAACAATTAAGAAAATGACAAGAACATATATATTAATAATTACCTTAAGTGTAACTGGACTAAATGCCCCGAACTAAAAGACACAGGCTGGCTGAATGGATACAAAAACAGGACCAGGAGTTCCCGTCATGGCGCAGTGGTTAACGAATCCGACTAGGAACCATGAGGTTGCGGGTTCGGTCCCTGCCCTTGCTCAGTGGGTTAACGATCCGGCGTTGCCGTGAGCTGTGGTGTAGGTTGCAGACGCAGCTCGGATCCCGAGTTGCTGTGGCTCTGGCGTAGGCCGGTAGCTACAGCTCCGATTGGACCCCTAGCCTGGGAATCTCCATATGCCGCGGGAGCGGCCCAAGAAATAGCAACAACAACAACAACAACAACAGACAAAAGACAAAAGACAAAAAAAAAATTAAAAAAAAAAACAAAACAGGACCATATACATGCTGTCTTCAAGAAACCCACTTCAGTTCTAGGGACACATACAAACTTAAACTGAGAGGATGGAAGAAAATATTCATTGCAAACAGAAATCAAAAGAAAGCTGGAGTGGGAGTTCCCATCACGGCGCAGTGGTTAACGAATGCAACTAGGAACCATGAGGTTGCGGGTTCGTTCCCTGGCCTTGCTCAGTGGGTTAAGGATCTGGCTTTGCAGTGAGCTGTGGTGTGGGTCGCAGATGCGGCTCAGATCCCGAGTTGCTGTGGCTGTGGTGTAGGCCAGTGGCTACAGCTCCGATTAGACCCCTGGCCTGGGAACTTCCATGCACTGCGGGAGCGGCTCAAGAAAAGGCAAAGAGACAAAAAAAAAAAAAAAGAAAAGAAAGAAAGCTGGAGTAGCAATACTCATATCAGACAAAATAGACCTTAAAATAAACAATATTATAAGAGACAAAAAAGAATATTAAATAACAGTCAAAGGATCAATCCAAGAAGAAGACATAATAATTGTAAATATATATGCCCAAACATAGGATCACCTCAAAATATAAGGCAACTGTCAACAGCCTTAAAAGGAGAAATCAACAATGCAATAATAGTGGGGAACTTTAACAACCCACTTATAAGGGTTCCCATCGTGGTACAGCAGAAACAGACCTGACTAGGAACCATGAGGTTGAGGGTTCGATCCCTGGCCTTGCTTAGTGGGTTAAGGATCCAGTGTTGCCATGAGCTATGGTGTAGGTCACAGACGCAGCTCAGATGTGGCATTGCTGTGGCTGTGCCGTCGGCCAGCAGCTGTAGCTCTGATTCGACCCCTAGCCTGGGAACCTCCATATGCTGTGGGTGCGTCCCTAAAAAGCAAAAAAAAAAAAAAAAAAAAGTATCTGCTGTAAGTGGACAGATATCCAGACAGAAAATCAATAAGGAAACACAGGCCTTAAATGATGCATTAGACCAGATGGACTTAATAGATATTTATAGAATATTCCATCCAAAATCAGCAGAATGCACATTCTTCTCAAGTGCACACATAACATTCTCTAGGATAGATCACATTCTGAGCCACAAATCAAGCCTCAGTAAATTTAAGAAAATTGAAATCATATCAAACATCTTTTCTGACCATAACGCTATAAAACTGGAAATCAACAAGAAAAAAAAACACAAAAAACATAAACACGTGGAGACTAAATAACATGCTACTAAACAAAAAATGGATCACTGCAGAAAGCAAAGAGGAAATTAAAAAATACCTAGAAGCGAATGATAACAAAGACACAATAATCCAAAACCTATGGGATACAGCAAAAGCAGTTCTAAAAAGAAGTTTATAGCAATACAACCCTACATCAGGAAACAAGAAAAATCTCAAATAGACAACCTAACTTTACCCCTTAAAGCAACTAGAGAAAGAAAAACAGGCAAAACCCAAAGTTAACAGAAGGAAAGAAATCATAAACATCAGAGCAGAACAAATGAAATAGAAATGAAGAAAACCATAGAAAAGATCAATGAAAATAAAAGCTGATTCTTTGAAAAAAACCAACAAAATTGATAAAGCCTTAGCCAGACTCATCAAGAAAAAAGGAGAAAGGACTCAAATCAATAAAATTAGAAGTGAAAAAGAACTTACAATGGACATCACAGAAATAGAAAGGACCATAAGAGACTAATACTAGCAACTATATGCCAATAAAATGGACAACCTAGAAGAAATGAAAAAACTCTTAGAAAAGTACAATCTTGCAAGACTAAACCAAGAAGAAATAGAAAAGATGAACAGACCAATCACAACTAATGAAACTCACACTGTGATTAGAAAACTTCCAACAAACGAAGTCCAGGACCATATATGGCTTCACAGGCAAATTCTATCAAACATTTAGATGAGCGTTAAAACTTATTCTTCTGAAACTATTCCAAAAAACTGCAGAGGAAGGAACGCCCACAAACTTATTCTATGAGGCCACCATCACCCTGATACCAAAACCAGACAAAGATAACACAAAAAAGAAAATTACAGGCTAATATCACTGATGAACACAGATGCAAAAATCCTCAACAAAATAATAGCAAATCAAATCCAGCAATACATTAAAAGGATCGTACACCACGGTCAAGTGGGATCTATCCCAGAGATGCAAGGATTTTTCAATATTTGCAAATCAATCAGTGTGATACACCACATTAACAAACTGAAAAACAAAAACCATATGATCCTCTCAATAGATGCAGGAAAAGCTTTTGACAAAATCCAACACACCTTGGGCATAGAGGCAACCTACCTCAAAATAATAAAGGCCATATATGACAAACCTACAACTAATATCATTCTCAATGATGAAAAGCTGAAAGAATTCCCACAAGGAGTTCTCATTGTGGCCCAGCAGGTTAAGAATCTGACTAGTATCCATGAGGAGGCAGGTTCAATCCCTGGCCTTGCTCAATGGATCAAATGATCCAGTGTTGCCATGAGCTGCTGCATAGGTCACAGATATGGCTCAGATCAGGTATTGATATGGTTGTGGCACAGTCTGGCAGCCACAGCTCTGATTTGACCCCTAGCCTGGGCACTTCCACATGCTGCAGGTGTGGCCCTAAAAACAAAAGACAAAAAAACAGAACAGTACAGTACAGGCACAACAGAACAATAGATTAATGCAACAGAATAGAAAGCCCAGAAATAAACCCACGTGCCTATGGTCAACTAATCTATTACAAAGGAGGCAAGAATATACAATGTAGAAAAGACACTCCCTTCAATAAGTGGTGCTTAGAAAACTGGACAGACACCTATAAAAGAATGCAATTAGAACACTCTCTAACACCATACACAAAAATAAACTCAAAATAGATTAAAGACCTAAATATAGGACTGGATACTATAAAACTCTTAGAGGAAAACATAGGCGGAACACTCTCTGACATGAACCACAGTGATGTCTCCTCAGATCAGCCTCCTAGAGTAATGACAATGAAAAAAAAATAAATGGGACCTAATTAAACTTAAAAGTTCTTTCACAGCAAAGGAAACCCTAAACGAAATAAAAGACAACCCATAGAATGGGAGAAAATCTTTGCAAATGAAGCAACTGACAAGAGATTAACCTCCAAAATATATAAACACCTCCTGCAGCTCAATAACAAAAAAAACCAAACAACCCCTTCAAAAAACGGGCAGAAGATCTAAACAGAAAATTCTCCAAAGACATACAGACGGCCAAAAAATACATGAAAAGATGTTCAACATCACTAATTATTAGAGAAATGCAAATCAAAACTACTATGAGACACCACCTTACACCAGCCAGAACAGCCATCATCAAAAAGTCTACAGACAATAAATGCTGGAGAGCGTGTGGAGAAAAGGGAACCCTCTTACACTGTTGGTAGGAATGTAAACTGATGCAAACACTGTGGAAAACACTATGGAGATTCCTAAAAAAACTCAAAAAAGGAATTACCATATGATTCAGCAATCCCACTCCAGGACATCTATCTGGAGGAAACCATGACTCCGAAAGACACATGCACCCCAATATTCATTGCAGCACTATATACAATAGCCAAACATGGAAGCAACCTAAATGTCTATCAACAGAGGAGTGGATAAAGAAGATGTGGTACATATACATAATGGAATATTACTTGACCACAGAAAAGAATGAAATAAGGGCATTTGCAGTGACATGGGTGGATCTAGAAATTATCATGCTAAGTGAAGTTAGTCATACAGTGAAACACAAACATCATATGCCATCACTTATATGTGGAATCTAAAAAAAGGATACAAATGAACTTATTTGCATTACAGAAACAGACTCTCAGACTTTAAAAAACATGATTACCAAGGCGGATAGGTTGTGGGGGAGGGAAGGACTGCAGGTTTGGGATGGAAATTTTCTAGAATTAGCTTGTGATGATGGTTGTACAACTGTAAATATAATAAAATTCACTGAATTAAAAAAGTCCTAAAGCACATTTGCTAGATTAGCAAAAACAAATAAAACAGAAAAAACTCAATTGGATTATGAAAAAATAAGTATATTTCTGCACTGAGACTGCACTATAAACAAGAATAATCTTTCTAAAGAGAAATTTGGCAATAGCTATCAAGAGTCATAAAAACAATCATACTCTCCACCTGAGTAATACCATGTTGGGAAATATATCTCAGGGAGATGATTCAAAAGAGAGAGGAACAAATTTGAAGAAAGATAATTATAGCCAAACAGTATGTTACAGCTAAAAACTAGAAACTATACAAATGCTCACCCATGAGAGAAGGCTAACTTGAAACAGGCCTCAGGAGAACAATACAGTGACAAATCATTACATTACCACCAGGAATAGCAACAATAGGACCTTGCAGAAATGTGGTAAATACCCTATCAAGGAAACTCAGGCTAAACACAATAGAATCCCAAGAAATATACATAATGACAGCTAAGAGAAAACTGGATGTAGGTATCAAAGAAAGAAAGAATTGATAATGAGTAGATGATTTGAAGTTGGAATTTTTTTTTCTTTTTTTGCCTTTTCTAGGGCCACTTCCCACAGCATACGGAGGTTCCCAGGCTAGGGGTCTAATCAGAGCTGTAGCTGCCAGCCTACGCCAGAGCCACAGCAACGCGGGATCCAAGCCATGTCGGCAACCTACACCACAGCTCAGAGCAACGCCGGATCGTTAACCCACTGAGCAAGGCCAGGGATCGAACCTGCAACCTCATGGTTCCTAGTCAGGTTCGTTAACCACTGCACCACAACGGAAACTCCTGAAGTTGGAATTTTTTAAAATATGACTTTTATTATATAACGAAATCCATACACAACAGAAATGGGATAGGTGACTGTGGCCAGAAGCTGGTGACTACCACCTCTCAATCCTGACAGAACAGTATGTCAAGTTCTCTCCCTCCTTTTTAAATTAACTTCAATTGAGGTGTAATTAAGAGGATCAACCTTTAGCATGGCAGTGTGAAGAGCTCCACTGACCTGCACCCCCAGCAAAACTGGTGAAAATTTATTTTATTTTACTTCATTTTATTTTATTGACTGTACTGCAGCATGTGGAAAGTCTCAAGCCAGGGACTGAACTGGCACCACAGTTGGGACCTGCACCACAACTGTGGCAATGCTGGATCCTTAACCTGCTGTGCCACATGGGAACTTCCCCGTGGAAATTATTTTAAAGCAACCATTCCATTTAAAGCCTCTACCAAGAGCCCAAAGGGCAAAAAATAAAGGGAAAACACCTATTCCAAAAAAAATATACAAATTGGAGGTCCCATTGTGGCTCAGTGGGTTAAGAACGCAACATAGTGTCCCATGAGGATGTGGGTTCAATCCTTGGCCTCGATCAGTGGGTTAAGATCCAAAGTTGTTGCAAGATGTGGCATAGTTCACAGACGTGGCTTGGATATGGTGTTGCTGTGGCTGTGCTGTAGGCCTGTAGCTCTGATTTGACCAGTGGCCTGGGAACTTACATATACCACAGGTGTGGTTGTAAAAAAAAAAATACAAAAATTAGGTGATAGGGGTTCCCACCGTGGCTCAGTGGTTAACAAATCCAACTAGAAACCATGAGGTTGCAGGTTCGATCCCTGGCCTTGCTCAGTGGGTTAAGGATCCGGCGTTGCCGTGAGCTGTGGTGTAGGTTGCTCAGATCCCACGTTGCTATGGTCTGGCGTAGGCAGAACCCTAGCCTGGGAACCTCCATATGCCACAGGAGCAGCCCAAGAAATGGCAAAAAAAAAAAAAAAAGTAGGTGATAGTCTATGGTATTTGAACCATGACCATTTCCTCTTTCCACCCTCCCAGTGAGGTAGAGATTTACCTCTAGACTGCTACAGCCAAGAACATCAGCTTCCAGTGAAGGGCTTTCTTTCAAGGAGGAACAGGACATCAGTGTTTTGCTTTCTGCCCCTGCTGTTGAGGCTAAGTCCCAGGCAAACAAAGTTGAGAATTTGGGGCTCCCCTCTTTCACCTAGCCCCTACTCATGGAATGGAGGCTCTAACTTGGGTACATCATACTGGCAATACCCTTATACCCTAGGGTGACAGGTGTCACTCAGAGAAGCCTGCCATTTATTGTTTCTCTTTTTTCTTTTTCTTTTCTTTCTTTTTTTTTTTTTTGCTCTTTAGGGCCGCACCCACAGCATATGGAGGTTGCCAAGCTAGGGGTTGAATCAGAGCTACAGCAGCTGGCTTATGCCACAGCCACAGCAATGCCAGATCCAAGCCGTGTCTGTGACCTACACCACAGCTCACAGCAACACCGGATCCTTAACCCACTGAGCTAGGCCAGGGATTGAACCTACAACCTCGTGGTTCCTAGTTGGATTCGTTTCTGCTGTGCCACAATAGGAACTCTGCCTGCCATTGCTTCTATTTTAAGCCCCAGATCCCTGGCTTAGAGATTTTGCCTAAGGAGAAAAGAAGGTGGGGAGGGGAAAGGGAGAGGACAGAACTAAGAGATTAGTTCCTAATCTCTTCTCAAAATAACTAACTTCATTTACAAGGCCCAGAGAAATTCAAGCCTAGGAGTGCTCACAAGAACAGTGCTGGTTGTGGCTAAAGTCAATTGAGAAAAGAATCTAGATGCAGGATAAGTCATAGCCAGCTAGCGTACTGAAAAAAGCCAGGGAAAAACAGCTGGGAAAAGCACTTCTAGAGTCAGAACAAATATCAAACAATGACCTCAGAAACTATTCTTTCACTGAGTTTCCCCTGGTGGCATAGCAGGTTAAGCATCCGGCATTGTCACTGCTATGGCAAGGGTTTGATACCTGACCCCGGGAACTTCTGAACGCCTGCACAGCCAAGAATTAAAAAAAAAAAAAAAAATTGGAGTTCCCATCACGGCTCAGCAGGAACGAACTTGACGCAGATCCATGAGGATGTGGGTTGTATTACTGGCCTCGCTCAGTGGGTTAAGGATCCAGGGTTGCTGTGAGCCTGGTGTAGGTTGCAGATGTAGCTTGGATCCCGTGTTGCTGTGGTGTAGGCTGGCAGCTGCAGTTCTGATTCATCCCTTAGCCTGGGAACTTCCACATGCCCTGGGTACGGCCTTAAAGGAAAAAAACAAAACAAAACAAAAAATTATTATTTTAAATGAGACAGATTTTAATTGGATTAGTTTGCATAGCAATTTATGCCCCAAGGCATTGTTGAAAATGGCAGAGCAATCAGTTGCAATTACACTACTGAGCATAGACAAGAAAACAGAGTTTTACCAAAATTACTATCATCCCAGGATGACTACAAAAAGGACATATACAAAGCTGGACCTCCCTAAGGAGAAGCATCAGAGGCTTAGCATTAAAGTGGGTGGGAGTGGGAAGTAGCCTTCTAAAATAATCCAGTCAATCACTAGACAAACAAAGAATCAAATAACAATAAATCCAAGCAGGTTGGGGGGACAAGTACTTAGCACTGCTATATTAGTCAAAGTTCTCCAGAGAAATAGGACCAACAGGAGATAGATACAGATAGATAGATAGATAGACAGACAGACAGACAGATAGATAGATTTTAAGGAATTGGCTCACACAACTTCGAAGGCAGAAAAGTCCTGAAATCTTAAGATGAAACAGCAAGCTAGAGACCTAGGAGACCTGATGGCTTATCTCCAATTCCAGCCCAAAAGCCTGAGAACCAGAAGAGTCAATCATGTAGTTCTCATCCAAGGACCAGCAAGCCTGAGATCCAGGAAGAGCCAATGTTTTAGTTTGAGTTTGAAGATGGGAAAAAAAGCCATTGTCCCTGTTTGCTGGCAGTCAGATAGGAAGAATTCTCTCTTACTTAAGAAAGGTTAGCCTTTTGTTCTACTCAGGCCTTCAACTGACTAGATAAGGTCAAACCAATTTAGGGAAAGCAATTTGCTTTACTCAGTCTACCAATAAAAATGTTAATCTCAGGAGTTCCTGTTGTGGTGCAGTGGTTAACGAATCCAACTAGGAACCATGAGGTTGCGGGTTTGATCCCTGCCCTCGCTCAGTGGGTTAATGATCCGGCGTTGCCATAAGCTGTGGTGTAGGTCGCAGATCCGGCTCGGATCCCGCGTTGCTGAGGCTCTGGCGTAGGCTGGCAGCTACAGCTCCGATTAGACCCCTAGCCTGGGAACCTCCATATGCCATAGGAGCAGCCCAAGAAATGGCAAAAAGACAAAAAAAAAAAAAGTAAATCTCAAATTAAAATAACCTTACAGAAATACCCAGAATAATGCTTCACCAAATATCTGCACATTCCATGGCCCAATCAAGTTGACACATAAAACTAACCATGACAGTTGCTATAATAAAATATCTAAAACATCCAGTTCTCTGGGAGTTCCTGTCGTGGCTCAGTGGTTAACGAATCCGACTAGAAACCATGAGGTGGCAGGTTCAATCCCTGCCCTTGCTCAGTGGGTTAAGGATCCAGCATTGCCGTGAGCTGTGGTGTAAGTCGAAGATGAGGCTCAGATCCCCTGTTGCTGTGGCTGTGGCGTAGGCTGGCGGCTACAGCTCCAATTAGACATGCTAGCCTGGGAAACTCCACATGCTGGGGGTGTAGCCCTAAAAAGACAAAAAAATAAATAAAACATCCAGTTTTTTGGGAGTTCCCATTATGGTGCAGTGGAAACGAATCTGACTAGTATCAATGAGGATGTGGGTTCGATCGCTGGCCTCACTCAGTATATGGGGATCCAGCGTTGCTATGGCTGTGTCTGTGGCATAGGCTGGCAATGTAGCTCTGATTTGACCCTTACCCTGGGAACTTCTATATGCAAAAAGCAAAAAAAAAAAAAAAATCCAGTTTCCAACAAAAAATTACAAGGCATGCAAAGAAACAGCAAAGTATGATCCATATAATAGGTAAAAACTGGCAAAAGAAACTGTGAGAGCAACCAGATATCAGATAAATAAAAAAAAAAACTTTTAAAGTACCCATTATGTATACATTCACAGAACCAAAGGAAATAATGATTAAAGTATAAAGGAAAATGTGACAACAATGTCCCATCAAATAGAAACTATTACTAAAGAGCTAAAAATTATAAAACAAGAACCAACTGAAAATTCTGGAGTTTAAATATATAATTACTGAAATAAAAATTCACTAGAGAGACATGACAGAAGATATGAATCAGGAGGAGAAAAAATAAGCAAACTTGAAGACAGGTCAATAGAAGTGATGTAAACCGAAAATGAAGAAAAATAAATAGAACCTGAGAGAAATGTGGAACAACATTCAGCACACTACAAACATATAATTGGAAGGGGAAGAGAGAAAGAACAGAAAGGAACAAATATTTGAAGTAATTAATGGCTGAAATCAACCCAAATGAATTAAAAAATAAAAACCTATACATCCAGGAAGCACAATAAAATTCAAGTAGTATAAAAACAAAGAGATCCAAGATACCTAATAGTAGAAGTGCTGAAAGTCAAAGATAAGGAAAAAAATCTTGAAAGCAGCATGAGAAAATTATGCTATATGAACAAGTAAACCTGAATATTAACAGACAACTTCTCAGCAGAAACAATGAGGCCAGAAGACACTGGAATAATATTTTCAAAGCACACAAAGAAAAAAAAAACCTGTCAACCAAAAATCTTATATCCAGCAAATCTATCTTTCAAAAAAGAAAGATTTCTCAGATTAAAACAAACAGGAGTTCCCACTATGGTGCAGTGGGTTAAGAATCTGACTGCACTGGTCTGCATCACTGCAAAGGCATGGGTTCATTCCCTGGCCCAACACAAATTAACAATCCAGCATAAGTTGCAGCTACAGTTTGAATTTGATCCCAGAGCTAGAAACTTCCTTAATGCCATGTATGCAAGCATTTAAAAAAAAAAAAAAAAAAAGACAGTGAACTTCATTGATAAATATTGTACGTTCCAATTGCTCCGCCTACTTTTCTTATCTCTCTCCCTCTCCTCCAGTCTCCCTATTCTCTAAGACAAAACAACAATGAAATGAGGCCAGTTAATAACCCTCAATGGCCTCTAAGTGTTCAAGTAAAAGGAAGAATCAATTGATACAGCAAACTTCATCTACAACATTTTTTTTCGTTTTTTTTGTCTTTTTAGGGCCACACCCAAGGCATATGGAGGTTCCCAGGCGGGGGGTCTAATCAGAGCTGTAGCCTCCAGCCTACGCAACAGCCACAGCCATGCGGGATCTGAGCCATGTCTGCAACCTACACCACAGCTCATAGCAATGCCAGACCCTTGCCCCGCTGCGAGAGGCCGGGGATCAAACCCACAACCTCATGTTTCCTTAGTCGGATTCATTTCCGCTGCGCCACAATGGCAACGCCAGGATCATATCATTTATGACTTTGTATCCCCAGCTCAGATCTGGCTTTGCTGTGGCTGTGGTGTAGGCCGGCAGCTGTAGCTCCAAATAGACCTCTAGCCTGGGAACCTCCATATGCCACAGGTGTGGCGCTACAAAGCAAAAAAAAGAAAAGAAAGAAAAAGAAAAAAAGAAAAGAAAAGAATTTGAGGAGTTCCCGTCGTGGCGCAGTGGTTAACGAATCCGACTAGGAACCATGAGGTTGTGGGTTCGGTCCCTGCCCTTGCTCAGTGGGTTAACGATCCGGCGTTGCCGTGAGCTGTGGTGTAGGTTGCAGACGCGGCTCGGATCCCGCGTTGCTATGGCTCTGGCGTAGGCCGGTGGCTACAGCTCTGATTCAACCCCTAGCCTGGAAACCTCCATATGCCGCGGGAGCGGCCCAAGAAATAGCAACAACAACAAAAAAAAGACAAAAGACAAAAAAAAAAAGAATTTGAGATGAATGAAAATCAAGACATACAAAAGCTTGTGAAATGCAACTAAAGCACTGCTTAGAGGGAAATTTATAGCTGCAATGCTGCTATTAAGAGAGAAATCACAGGAGTTCCCACTGCAGTGCAATGGAATCATATCCAACTAGTATTCTTGAAGATTTGGGTTTGATCCCTGGCTTTGCTCAGTGGGTTGGGGATCCAGCACTGCCATGAGCTATGGCATAGGTTGCAGACATGGCTTGGATCCCACATTGCTGTGGCTGGGGCATAAGCCAGCAGCTATCGCTCTCATTCGACCCCTAGCCTCGGAACTTCCTATGCCATGGGTGCGGTCCTAAAAAGCAAAACAAAAAAAGAGAGAGAGAAAGAGAAGGATCAAAAATCAATAACCTAAGCTTCAACCTCAACACACTGGAAAAAGAAGAGTACACTAAACCTAAAGCAAGCAGAAAGAGAAAAATAATAGAGCAGAAATTAATAGAGAATATAAAAACAACAGAGAAAAGCAGTGAAATCAAATGCTGATTCTTTGAAAAGATCTACACAATTGACAAACATTTAGCAATACTAACCAAGATAAAAAAAAAAAAGATGACAAAGTACCAGAATCAAAAACAAAAGAAGGGCATTACTGTTGACTTTTTTTTTTTTGTCTTTATAGGGCCACACCCACAGCATATAGAGGTTCCCAGGCTAGGGGTCCAATAGGAGCCTCAGCTAACCGCCTATGCCACAGCCACAACAATGTGGGATCCAAGCAGAGTCTGTGACCTACACCACAGCTCACAGCAATACCAGATCCCTGAACCACTGAGTGAGGCCAGGGATTGAACCCACATCTTCATGGTTCCTAGCCAGATTCATTTCTGCTGAGCCACAACAGGAACTCCCGTGTGCCATATTTTAAATTCCACATATAAGGGATATCATACAGTATTTGTCTCTCTTTCTGACTTCCTTCACTTAGTATGGGAATCTCTAGTTGCATCCATGCTACTGCAAATGGCATTATTTTGTTCCTTTTATGGCTGAGTAGTATTCCATTGTGTATATGTACCACATCTTCTTCATCCATTCATCTGTTGATGGACATTTAGGTTGTTTCCATGTCTTGGCTATTGTGAATACCAGTGCTATGAACATAGGGGTGCATCGTTCTGAATTGTAATTTTGTCTGGATATATGCCCAGGAATGAGACTGATGGAGCATATGGTAGTTCTATAGATTTCTGAGGAAACTCCATACTGTTTTCCACAATGGTTGTACCAATTTTCATTTTTACCAACAGTGTAGGTTTCCCCTTTCTTCACACCCTCTCCAGCATTTGTTATTTGTAGACTTATTAATAATAGCCTTTTTGACTGATGTGAGATGGTATCACATTGTAGTTTTGATTTGCATTTCATATAGAGGATTCTTAATCATCCTTCAAAGCTCAGAAGCAACAACTCCTCTTACAGAACTTCTCTGATTCTCCATTCTAAGCAACATTTGGTTGTTTCTTCCATTAGTCAGTTAATAATAACTGAAGGCCAACTATGTCCCCTAAGTACTAAGTCTACAGGAAACAAGACAGACCCAGGCCTTAACAGAAACCATCATGATCCCCATAACTGTGGCTTCATTATCCCACCTCATCCACTCTAGCCTTGGTTGTTGTATTACACGTTTTATTTATTTGGTCACACCTGTGGCATGTGGAAGTTCCTGGCCCAGGGATCAAATCTATGGCATAGCAATGAAAACACTAAATCCTTAACAGCTAGGCCACCAGAGAACTCCAACTCTTTTTTTTTTTGTTTTAATCTATATTTTATGATGCCTTGACATCTTGGAGCTTTGCAGACCAGGATGGAACTGCCCCTCTCAGGGTTAGCTAATTCCTAGAAGTAACAACAATTTGCCCTCAAGCATACCTTTCATAAACCAACAAATCCAAACCAGTATCCCTAACTACCTCCTTTATAGACTCTCATATACCAAGCCCATATTCCCCCAGGGCCACATTCTAACACCCTTTACCCCAATGGCATTGAACTTGTGTGTCATCACTCAGTCACCTCTATAAATTAAGTCCTGGGCACAATCAAAACAGTTAACATATATTCTTTGATATTAAGTATATAGTAGATGTTTTTTTGGCTGTGCCTGCATCATGTGGAAGTTCCTAGGCCAGGGATCGAACCCATACCACCGCAGCAACCCAAGCCCCTGCAGAGACAACACCAAATCCCTTCCCACTGTGCCAAAAAAGAACCCCTCTAGTAGATACTTTCATCTCCAGAGTTTAATTTCCCAGAGCACAGGAATCATATTTTACTAGGCTCTGTAATGTGGGCTGGCATGCCCAAGAACACACAAAATCAATGTTTATTCAACTGAAATGTCTGGTGAACTGTGGCCCGTTCCTGTCCCTTGGCAAAGCCATTTCCCTCATATTATTCTTCTCCCATAGCAACAATACACAGTAGAACATGTTGAGCAGTGGTTCTCATTTTCCACAGGGAAGAAATTAAAGTCAGCCCCACAAATACTAGGCAGGTCTCTCAACAAGGAGTTCAGGCCTGGACAAATACTAGAAGCATTTTCACAAAGAGACAAAGCAGAAAACTGATGACATGGGCTGTTTACAGACACTCAGTGCTGTAACTCAGGACTCTGCCTCAGTGGCACACGGGGACAAATCAAGACAACATTCATTGGAGAATAAATGGAAATTATTTTGAGCATCCAATTGGATTGGGAGTGGGAGGTGGGGGACTGTTATCCAATAATACATATAGCATCATAAGTACCCCTTTCTCAAGATTTGCTCCATTGTGTTAAATATATATACCTTCGAGTTACAGGATTTTAACAAAGATGCCCTTGGTACTTCTATCTGAATAACTCATGCTACACAAATATGGGTAACTAGAAATTTTTTTTAAGATAAGTAATATACAATAATTGGTTTTTAGGCTGGTCATGTGGTATTGGCAAAAAGACATGGATTTGCTTTCTGAGGACTAGTTTGTTCAAGTATGGGCTCTGTGGCTAAGTAGCTGTATGGCCCTGACAAAACCTTCACCTCTCTCAGTCTTCCTTTATTGTCAAATAAGAAAGAATCTACATAAGAGAAAACCACCGGAAGGATTAAATGTTACAATGTATGTTGTTGTTTTTTGTTCTTTTGTGGTGGCCCTGGAGCATATGGAGTTCCCAGGCCAGAGATCAGATCCAAGCTGCAGTGGTGGGATGGAACGCACATCCCAGAGCTCCCAAGATGCCTCTGATCCACTCCAACAGTGGAAACTCCTATGTTAAAGGTGCTTCATAACTATAAAGCTCTTCACAAACACCAGTCATCTATTGCACTGGAAGCTTTGGAGCCTGACATGAGGCCTGACACAGAGCTGGCGCTCACTATTTGCAGTCTCAATAAATAAATACCACTGATGAGTTGTGTGATCTCAGATAAGAAAAATCTCTTTCTCTCCTTCCTCATCTGACACCACGACATCAATGTCCACCTTGTTCACTGGAATACAGGCATACTGTCCTTTTTCCTGTTCTTCCAACACAGCAAGCTCACTCCTACCTTTGCACCTATTTCCTCTCCTGGAACATTCCTCCCCAGTTCTTTGCATGGTGTCCCCTTCTTACCAATCAGGTCTTAGGTCAACTATTTCTTCAGAAGCTTTCTCTGACTACCTTGACTAATGTTCCTCCCATATCATTCACCCAATGTGTGTTCCTGTTTTATTTTCTCCTTAGCAGTTAGCACTATCTGTTGACTTATTACACTTTCCTTCACTAGAATAAAAAGCACTCTACTAGAGCTTCCCCATCTGTCTTGTTCACCACTGTATTCCAATGCCCAAAACATCTAGCTCATAGTAAATTCTCAATAAGCATTTGAAATAACTTTATATTAAAAGTTTCACTATTGAAAAAATATTTACTATGTACCTATGAAGATTCAGGCTCTATTTCAAGATGCTGGGGATTCAGCTGAGAGCAAAATAAACAAAAATCTCTGCTCTCCTGGGGCATGCCTTCTAGTGGGGAAAAAATAAACAAGATTAAAACAATACCATATCTGATAACAGTCAGTGTTAAGGAGAAAAAAAAAAAAGCAGGAAAGGAGGGTATGAAGTGTATGTGGAGGGGCAAAATTTCAGCTAGGGCAGCCAGAGAAGGAAATAAAGAGAAGAGCCACAAGGCTATATGGGGGAAAGGCCAGGGTAACTGGGACAGGAATGAAGGGGCTGGAAGCTAACACAACAGGAGATGAGGTCAGGGAGGTTAAGAGAAGTCATACTGTATAGGCCTTACTAGCTAAACCAAGGACTTCGACTTTTACAAAGAGTAAGATAGGAAGATTTTGGAGAATTTCAGCGCTGGGGTGCCACCATGTGGCTTGTTAAAAGAGGATCTCTGAGAGTTCCCCATGTAGCTCAGCGAAAAAGAACCTGATCAGGATCCATGAAGATGAGGGTTTGATCCCTGGCCTCGCTCAGTGGGTTAAGGATCCAGTGTTGCTGTGAGCTGCGGCGTAGGTCGCACAAGCGGCTCAGATCCTGAGTTGCTGTGACCTAGGTCAGCAGCTGCAGCTGCAGCTCTGATTCAACCCCTAGCCCGGGAACTTCCATATGCAGCAGGTGTTGCCCTAAAAGACAATAAATAAATAAATAAATAAATAAATAAATAAATAAATAAATAAATAAATAAATAAAATAAAAGAGGATCTCTGGCGCTGCTGTTTTGGGAGAATACCTGAGGGATAAACGAAAGGGCCGGTGAGGATGCTAAAATAATTGTCGCGCGAGAGAGTGCTCGGAAAGACTGAAGAAGGAGCAGATGCAGCGGTTGGAAGATTAAATTTCAGCTTGTGACAGTTACGTTGGAGTACAGTTTAGCAGGAAGACTAGGCTGGGGGGTAGTACCTGGAACTCAAATGGTATGTAATATTAATAGTAATTGAATCATGGAAATGGACAACCAGCTCTACCACTTACTAGGAACGAACTCTTGAGTAAGCCATTTTTAAGTTCTGGGCCTCAGTTTCCCTACTAGTGAAACAAATATATTCCCACATAACAGGGCTTTCATGAGTATGAAACGAGAAGTGTCAAAAGCTGACCGTGAGCAGGGTGAGAAACCTGAGCCAAGGACTGCACGAGCCTGTCCCGGAGGGAGGGGGCTGCCGTGGAAGCCGCGACCAACTCCACTCACAACCTCCGATGTCCGAGCAGCAGCGTTGAAAAGGTAGCCGCTCTCCCCGCACTGTAACGCAGTCTGCGGTGCCCAAACCTCGCGAGATTTGTAGGCCGGGCAAAGTCACCCTCCCACCCACATCTCGCGAGACCCACGTTCTTGAGCGGCTATCGGCAGGTTAGAGCTTGCGGGGAAGATGGAGTATCCCGCGTTGGGCTCGGTGGAAGCAGCGGACAGCGGCCTGGCCCAGCTATACAACAGCTCGGAGGAGCGGGAGGGCCGGGAGCTGGATGCGCTGCGCTTCGACCGCGAGAGGGCGCGCCGCCTCTGGGAAGCAGTGTCCGGGGCCCAACCAGTGGGGAGGGAGGCAGGTGAGTCCGGGGGTCTCAGAGGCAGGAATCCCCTCGCCCGCCTGTTCATTTCCTCGGGAGTGGCGGAAGCGCGGGGCGAGAATGCGGATCAGCCCCCGGGTCTACGGTCACACCCCCTGGCGCCCGACCTGCCCCCTTGCGCGACGCGCCTTGGGACTCCCTTGACTCGTGCACCCCACCTGGGCCCGGGCGCCGTGGGTAGCTCCACTGAAAATCGAGACCGCGGCACCCCAAGAATCGCGTGCAAATGATCAAGGGCCTTTTCATGCTCGGGCGTGGGATTCTTTCCCCCGCCTTCTTCATGCACCAGAGCGCATATCTTCCTAAACTCCAGGACTGGAATCATCTGGGCGTGCCGTCAACACCGTCTCAGATCTGCAGAACCTTCCTCGCCTGGCCAGACTCTTAGCCCTTTCACTATCCCAATCTCCAGGTTTCCCGGTCCTAGTGTCTCTTGCCTCCCTTCTCATGCCCTACACTTCCGAGGGCCCTAGAAGGCCTTACACCATTGTCCTTCCTGGACTTGGTGACGGAGCCGTGGCCTACCCCCTGCTTCTTGATATCTCTTGTCTCCACCAGCTGGGTCCCTTTTCAGAGATGTGGGCCAGGAGCCTGAGAACCTGACCAGGATATACTTTGACTCCAGCTTCTTTGTATCCCAGAGTTGTGGAGAACAGGATACACAAGGCTACCCAGGGGGCCACTTCTGGACTGAAGCTTCCCAGGTTGACTTGGCACTCAGTAAGATGGAGTAGAAAAAGGAGGATGGAAAAAGCTGCCCTGACCCCGCTGTGTGACACCCTTCACAGTCAGCAGAGCTATCTGCTTAACTAACCCAGAAGTACACAAACTGGGCCTTTGTGCTAATCCTGTCAGGTAATCTGCAGGGAAATCAGATTTCTCTAAAGGCTTGTTTACTTGCTGAGCAGACTAATTTTGGAAAGTAAATATGTTGCTTGTGAACTGATTGCCCTGGGATAAATGGAATTTTTGACTAGGAAGATGTTTAAATTTGGAGTGGTATGCAGACCTATACCCTGATGAGTATTTCTTAGTCCAGTCTGACCCTTAAATTAGTATAGAGCGCCTGTCTCCTTCATCCTCATACATTCAAATGTATTTAGCACAAAGTTGCCTCTCCTCTGCCCTCAACCTCAGCAATTTTCCTTTCATTCATTTGACAGTCACTGACACCTGCTCTGTTCTCAAGACTGGCTGTCCTCAGAGCCGCAGAGATGAGGAAAATACTGTCCTTGTCCTGAGGGGCTTGTAGTCTAGTCCAGGAAGCAGACACCAAACAGTTGCAGTATAATGTAGTGGATGCACTAAAGAGGAATATCTAAGAGTTGAAGGTGCACAAAGAGGAAGTGACCTTTGTCCTCAAGGGACAGAGAAGGCATACCCTGAAGCAGAGAACACAGCATCTGTGTGCTGAAAAGTGAACTGTCTGTGTGTGCACACTGTCACTTTGAACATTTCTCTCCTTTCCTCACTTTGTCCAATAATTTATCTGAGGTCTAGGTAGATAACCTGTAATACCAAGTCCTACTCAACTTGGTTTTTTGTTTTTTCTCTTAGCACTTTCATTGAGTTATAATTTACCTACCATAAAATTCACCCATTATAACTGTACAATTCAGTGATTTTTAGTAAAACTATGGGGTTGTATGGCACTAATCTAATTTAGAATATTTCTGTCACTCCAGTTAGTTCTTTTGTGCCCCTTTACATTAAATCTTCACTTTCACCTCCTCCTGTAGGCAACCAGTAGTTTTTTTGTCTCTGTAAATTTGCCTTTTCTGACTTTTCGTATAAATGAAATCATATATATGTAGTATTTTGCATTTAGCTTCTCTCACTCAGTATGTTTGGTTTTGGTTTTGGTTTGTTTTGCCCGTGCCTATGGCATGTGGAATTTCCTGGGCCAGGGATTGAACCCGCATCACAGCAGCTACACAAGCCACAGCAGTGACAGCGCTGTATCCTTAACCCACTGAGCCACCACAGAACTCCATCACTCAGCATATTTTGAGGTTAAGCCAAATTGTAGTGTGTATTAAAACTTCATTCCTTTTATTGCTAAATAGACTTTCATTGAATAGATCTTGCTTTTTTTAATCCTCTAATAATCTCTGCCTTTTGAGTGGGCTATTTAGACTATTTACATTTAATTTAGTTATTGATAAGGCTAGATTTACTGGCTCTGCTTCACTGACCTTGTGAAAATTAACCCTGTACTTCACATTCTAGATCTCTCCGCCTCTGCCCCATCCTCTGCTTATCTACTGTAGGGATACAAATTAAATCCTGTAAATCAGTTGCCTTCTCATAAGAGCTGAAAGATAGAAATGCAGTGAAGATCATATTCCTATGGCTGTTGGCTATAGTTACTATCAAGAAAGGTCATGGAAGGAGTTCCTGCTGTGGCATAGTGAGTTAAGAATCTGACTGCAGCAGTAGGGGTTACTGTGGAGGCACAGGTTTGATCCCTGGTATGGTGGGTTAAAAGGATCCAGCATTGCTGCAGTTGAGGTATGGTAGGTCGTAGCTGCAGCTCAGATTCAGTCCCTGGCCCAGAAACTTCTATATGCCACAGGCATGGCCATAAAATAAACAAATAAATAAGAAAGGTGGTAGAACTATGAGATCTTCCTTCATCAGTGTTCCTGCATCCGTTCTACAGCTTCATAGGTTAAGAGGCATGCGCAGTGACAATGGAAGCTGCTTACTGCCAGCAAGGCTTCAATGGAGGCCTCAGAAGCTTTAACTCACCTATTGAAACAGTTATGCATTGTTCATAGAGACATTTCTGGAAGGCTCAACTCTAGCACCTTCAGCCTTTCCAATGATTTTTCTAAGCACTTAATGTCCAATATGAAACCTGCCCATTCTGGTAATTGGTAGTTGGATTAGAGCTGTTTGTGGATAACTGGGCAACTTTCTGGCCACCTTCTCAGAATTCTGATGATTCATGTAAGTTATGTTTCCCTCTGTGGGAAATATTATGAACTTCTTACAGATTTTGTGAGTCAGGAATTCAGGAAAGGGTTGGCTGGACAGTTCTGACTCAAGGTCTCTTATACAGTTGTAGTCTCATGATGGCTAGAGCTGAAACAGCATTACAGGCTGGCCAGGCATCTCTCTCTTTTTTCATGTAGTCTCAAGGACTCTTCATGTGATTTCATGCAAGGAAAAGTTAGAGTTTCCTCACACTTTGCAAGAAAACCACTACCTGGTGGCTAAATACTTTAAGAATAAATATTCCCAATTTGGTTCATTTTATCATTCCTGTCTTCCACGTGTCTGTGTTGCTTAGTGGTCAGCCAGTGCTTCAGTAAATACCTGGAGCCCATAAGGACTCAGTCCTCTGCAGCTGGATCTGTGGGTAGGTAGGAAAGTTCAGGCCATTTTAAAGTCAGCTCTGGAGTTCCCGTTGTGGCTCATTGCTAATGAACCTGGCTAGTATCCATGAAGATGCAGGTTTGATCCCTGGCCCCGCTCAATGAATTAAGGATCCGACATTGCTGTGAGCTGTGGTGTAGGTCACAGATGCAGCTCCAGTCTGGCATTGCTGTGGCTGTGGTGTAGGTCGGCAGCTACAGCTCCACTTTGACCGGTAGCCTGGGACTTACATATGCCATTGGTGTGGCCCTAAAAAGCAAAAATAAATTAATAAGTAAATAAATAGGAGTTCCTGTCATGGATCAGTGGTTAACGAACCCAACTAGTATGCGTAAGGACGCGGGTTCAATCCCTGGCCTTGCTCAGTGGGTTAAGGATCTGGCATTGCCATGAGCTGTGGTGTGGGTCACAGATGCGGTTTGAATCCCACATTGCTGTGGTTGTGGTATAGGCCGGCACAACCCCTAGCCTGGGAACCTCCATATTCTGTGGCCCTAAAAAGACAAAAGACAAAAAATTTAAAAATAAATAAGTAAATAAAGTCAGCCTTGGCTTTTACCTTCTGTAAGGCCCTTTTGCATCTCTTCTGTACATAGTGCATAACCTCAGAGTTGGCCAGGAGTATGTGGCTAACTTGGGCCCTCTTAGGTCCCCATTGCCACACAGTCTCAGCCACACCTCAGGCTATAGTAGGGCCTTTGTTTAATATAGCCAAAAGAAAAGTCTTTAATTTATCCTCCGAGACCACCCTCCTCCAGTTCTCAT
This sequence comes from Phacochoerus africanus, assembly GCF_016906955.1. Taxonomy (NCBI): domain Eukaryota; kingdom Metazoa; phylum Chordata; class Mammalia; order Artiodactyla; family Suidae; genus Phacochoerus; species Phacochoerus africanus. The sequence continues at coordinate 81,004,110 of NC_062547.1, read as the reverse complement.
CTGTTAGTTGCTCAAGTTCAAAACCTAGGAGTTGGAGCTACCACTGTGGTACAACAGGATTGGCGGTTGTCTCTGGAGCACTGGGATGCAGGTTCAATCCCTGGCCCAGCACAGTGGGTTAAGGGTCTGTTGCTGCAGCTGTGGCATAGGTTGCAACTGTAGCTTGGATCTGATCCCTGGCCTGAGAATTCCATATGCTGCAGGGCAGGCAAAAAAGGAAAAAAGAGAAAAACTACGAGTTATCCTTGACTCCTCTCTGACTTCACCTCCTACATCCAATCAGTGAAATTGGATGTCACATCTACTTCCAGAGCATAATTCCAAATCCATCCACTTTTCTCATCTTCATTGCCAATCTCCCTAGCCTAAATGTCTATCCTCTATTGCCTAGAAGACTACAAAACCTCCTCCCTGTTCTCCCTGCTTTCATTCCCATTCCCATGCAGTCTACTGTCAGAGCGAACAGACTAATCTTTTCAAAATGTAAGCCATATCTTGTCACCTCTTATTGCACTAAGAATAAAATCCATAGTTCACATCATGACTTATAAGGCCTCATATTCATTCAGCATGATCTGGTAGGTCTCAAGCTGTGTCTCCGGTTTCATTTCCTATCACTGTTCTCTCATTCACTGTACTCTGTCCACACTATCCTTCTCTTCTCTTCTCTTTGCACATGCCAAACTCATCCCTGCCGCAGAGACTTGACACTGTCTCAGGCTGGAGCACTGTTTCCCCCAGACCTTCTTATGGCATATGCCTCCCATGCATGGTCTTAACTGACTATACTGCCCCCATTATTCTCTACCACTTTATTTGTTTTCATAATATTTCTCATTATTTTGCTTATTTATTTACTTTGTACTCTTATTTGTTGACTTGGCCTCAGCACTAGGCTCATAGAAGGCATTCTTTTTTTTATTTTTATTTTTTTAGCTACACCTGCAGTATGTGAAAGTTCCCAAGCCAGGTATTTAACCACACGACAGCAGCAACCCGAGGCACTACAATGACAAGGCCAGATCCTTAGCCCACTGCACCACAAGAGAATTCCACATAGAAGGCATTCTGAGTACCTATTTGTGAACTGTGTGAGTGTAATCTCTGAGACCAAAGAGGAGCATTTCATTCATTCAGCAGGTATTCACCAAGCCCCTTCTATGGGTCAGGCATTTTATTCAATGCTGGGGATACAAAGTCATAAATGATATGATTCTGGCATTGCCGTCGTGGCGCAACAGAAATAAATCTGACTAGGAACCATGAGGTCGTGGGTTCATCCCTGGCTTTGCTCAGTGGGTTAAGGATCCAGCATTGCCATGAGCTATGGTGTAGGTCAAAGACGTGGCTCGGATCCCATGTTGCTGTGGCTGTGGTGTAGCCCGGCAGCTACAGCTCCAAATTGACCCCTAGCCTGGGAACCTTCATATGCCGCGGGTGCAGCCCTAGAAAAGACTAAAAATAAAAATAAAATAAATAAATAAATGATATGATCCTTGCCCTATTTAGTCTTGGGAGGTAGAATCTGAATATCCTTGAAAGACAAGAGCATCTCCTTTAACAAAATAAAATCCAGCCTCTCCAGGTGAAGAGGGGATGGCTGGACTCTGACTCCTGGGTTAACATTTTTCCCTTGTAAGCTTCACATGCTGAAGAATCTCTCACCCTCCCTTTAAAAACCTCTGGCCCAGGAGTTCCCCTCCTGGCTCAGCGGTAACAAACCCAACTAGTATTCATGAGAACTTGGGTTCGATCCCTGGCCTTGCTCAGTGAGTTAAGAATCCGGTGTTGCTGTGAGCTGTGATGTAGTTTACAGACATGTATTGGATCTGGCGTAGCTGTGGCGAAGGCTGGCAGCTACAGCTCCAATTTGACCCCTAGGCTGAGAACTTACTTATGCCCCAGGTGCAGCCCTGGAGAGACTAAATAAATAAATAAAGCTCTGGCCCAGGTGTATTCACAGACCCACTTCCTTTGGTTTCTGTGAGCACAACTGAGGCACCCAAAGTCTTTCACAAATATTTACTAAACAGTATAGGGGAAAAATGGGGAAATAAGCAAGAGACCCTAAGAGGCAGAAATACAGCCAGACAACAATGCTTCTTTAATAAGCTTTAGATCTTGTGGAGTAGGGGGAGCACCTTCAGAGTTCCCTACCAAGCACTTCCCTCCAGGGAAACTTGACCATTTTTTGGTTTAGAGTAGAAGGTAAAACATGTGAGCTTGCCATCCCCTCATAGCTTTCTGGACTCTGCCCTGGCTTCAGATTATCGATGTCATGATAGAACTCATGTCTTTTTTTTTTTTTTTTTGTCTTTTTAGGGCTGCACCTACAGCGTATAGATGTTTCCACATTGCTGTTGCTGTAGTGTAGGCTGGCACCTACAGCTCTGATTCGACCCCTAGCCTGGGAACCTCCATATGCTGCAAGTGCAGCCCTAAAAAGACAAAAAAAAAAAAAAAGAGTTGGCTTACATGAAATGATAAAGTAAATGATAATTGGCACAAGAATGTAGCTGAAGTCATGAAAGCAGCAGAGGAGGGGTGACTGAGGTTTGCCGATATAATGGTACAGTATTCCATTACTCAGTGCTTGTGTTTGAGGCACGGTTCAAAAATGGTGCTATTGGGGGGGGGTTCCCTTTTTTTTTTCTTGCTGTGCCCATGGCATATGAAGTTCCTGGGCTAGGGATCGCAACAGCAATCCAAGGCACTGCAGTGACAACTCCAGATCCTTAACCCACTGCTCCACAAGAGAACTCCTGGGGCAGGTTTTTAACTGAAAGATTTTTTTTTTCTTTTTTTCTTTTTTAGGGCCGCACCCACGGCATATGGAGATTCCCAGGCTAGGGGTCGAATTGGAGCTATAGCTGGCAGCCTATGCCACAGCCACAGCAATGCCAGATCCAAGCCAACTCTGCAACACCACAGCTCACAGCAACGCTGGATCCCTAACTCACTGAGCGAGGCCAGGGATCAAACCCACATCCTCATAGATGCTAGTCAGATTCATTACCACTGAGACACAGTGGGAACTCCCTGAAAGATTTTTTATTTTCCTCTCTTTAGTGGAACACATGATCCAGAAGAACCAGTGTCTCTTTACCAATACCCAGTGTAAGGTTTGCTGCGCCTTGCTCATTTCTGAGTCCCAGAAGCTGGCACACTACCAGGTATGTCCTTGTTCCTTTGGAACTGCTTTATTTTCTAGACCTAGTGCCAAGCCACCACTTCTCCCTGGCTTGCACAGTGAAGTTAATTCCTTCTTAGCCACCCATATGTTGCCTCCATGCATGTTGGCTGTGACTTGAAGATTGACTTAATTTTTCAGTCTCATCTCTTCCATCCATATCAGGATCATTATATGTTCCCCTGCAGCTTGGTACAGTAGACAGTATGTGCTTCAGCTTTAAATAGACCTGTGTTTGAATCACAACTCTTGCTACTCATCTAGGGCAAGAAACCTCACTATCTTCAGTCTCAGTTTCCTCATCTATAAGAGGTGAAGATAATTTTCCTATAAATTGTTGTGAAGATTAGACTTGACAGGATTTAAGTGCCTTGTACAAGGTTAATAAACTAGGTTTCTTCCCCCACCCTCTCCTCAGAAGTTTTTGTGAAGATGAATCAGATGAAAATAGTAAGTGTTGTTGAGTGCCTTAGATATGAAATGGCATTTGGCTATCTTTGATCTTTTTCCTGGGTTCTTACAGAGCAAAAAACATGCCAACAAAGTGAAGAGATACCTAGCAATCCATGGAATGGAGACATTAAAGGGGGAAACGAAGAAGCTAGACTCAGATCAGGTAATCCAGCTGACATGTTGAGACTGCTCGATTCCTGATGAAGCCAGCAGGCAGGTTGGTGTGGTGGAAAGAGCGTGGGCTTTGAGTCAGATCAACTTGGCTTCAAATCTCCGCCCTGTCATGTGACTTGGGCAAGTCTCATGACTTTTCTGAGCCTTGACTTCTTCCTCTATAAAAATGAGGTTAGGAGTTCCCGTCGTGGCGCAGTGGTTAACGAATCCGACTAGGAACCATGAGGTTGCGGGTTCGGTCCCTGCCCTTGCTCAGTGGGGCGTTGCCATGAGCTGCGGTGTAGGTTGCAGACGCGGCTCAGATCCCCCGTTGCTGTGGCTCTGGCATAGGCTGGTGGCTACAGCTCCGATTAGACCCCTAGCCTGGGAACCTCCATATGCCGCGGGAGCGGCCCAAGAAATAGCAAAAAAAAAAAAAAAAAAAAGACTAAAAATGAGGAGGTTAATATCAACTACCTTTTAGGATTTTTTCAAACTAAAATGAGGGAAGGTTTATAAAAGCACCCAGCACAGAGCCCGGCACATAGTAGAGGCTCAGGAAATAGAGCCATTGTTTTGTGTTACACCCACTGGTTTATTAGAGTAGGACAGCTGTCCATTCCCCGCTCAAGAAAGTGGGAGAAAGCCAGGCTGCTTGCTTTCTTAAGAGCTGAGGAAAAGAGCTGAGTGCAGTACATGAATGGAATAAACAAGTGGAAGGAACACTTTTCCAAATGCCTGCTCTGATCAAGATGTAAATCACTTTTTGCCTTAAAAACACTGTGAGAATTATGCAGAAACAACCCCTATCCCTCAAGTGTACCAGTATTTTTGTTCCAAGGCAGGCTATGCAGACATCATGGGATGAGAAGTCAGCAGACTGGGTCCCAGGACTAGCTCAGCAACATACTGGTTGAGTGATTTTGGCCAAGTCACTTAACTTCTCTGTTATTCACCCATAAAATGAATGTAATACCTTCTACTGTTAGGATATTGTAAGGTAAAATTTCACTTCCTAGTGGATGCTCAGTGGGCAAGAGTTTACTCTACAAACTGTACCTCCCTATTATAGTGACCACAGGTTTGGAAGGGCCTTGCTTATCCTTCTCCAAATGTACTGGACTCATCCCCTGGTTGTCCTTCTTATAATTTAGAATTCAGAAAGACAAGAACAACTCTATGACCCTGGACAAGTCACTTCACCTCTTTATATCTTTGTTCTTTTAACTCTCAGGGTGGCCAAATAGTTCAAATGAGATCATGGGCCCCTTCCCCTCCAACAAAGAATTATCCAGCCCAAAACGTCAAGAGTACCAAGGATGAAAAATGCTATCTTAGAATGTATACTTTATTCAGAGATCAGACCAAAGAGAGAGGCTGGGAGCCCTTAATTTAGGCTTGAAATACATTGTTTTCTAGCCTGATCATAATCATTGATCTGCCCGTGCAACAAACTGCAAACATCTGCTGTGTGCCAGACTCCAGTAGGGTACTAAGGATAGGAAACAAAGTCCAAGGGTCTGTGCCCAAACGTTGCACTTTAGTTCACAGAAGGGTCTCCTAAGCTGTGACACTGTCAGTTTAGGGTGACAAGTGTTATGATAGAGATCTATTTAATGCACTCCAGGAATACAGAAGGAGAACAGGATTAATTCTTCCTGGAATAATCACAAAAAGTGGCTTGATAATTGTTTACTGAGTAATTTTCTTGAGTAAAAGTCTCTCAGAAGAGGTGTTATTTAATCTGGGCTTTGAAGGCTAAGCAGACATATGCCAGGCAGGAAAGAAAGGAAAATCATTCTAGGCAGCAGAAATGGCCCAAGTAAAACAAGGAAGCAGCAGGGAACAAAATGGGGTATGGTGAGTAGAGCATGGGATGAAGTAGCTGGCGAAGAATCCAGAAAGGTAGGTTGGGATTAGTGTGTGAAGGGGGCCTTGAATGCCCATTCTCCTGTGGGCAGTGGGGAACCATTGAAGATTTTCTGGCCGGGCAGTGGCGTGATCAGACCTGTGTTCTTTCTCCTAACCAGAAGAGCAGCAGAAGCAAAGACAAGAACCAGTGCTGCCCCATCTGTAACATGACCTTTTCCTCCCCTGTCGTGGCCCAGTCGCACTACCTGGGGAAGACCCACGCAAAGAACTTAAAGCTGAAGCAGCAATCCACTAAGGTGGAAGGTACTGGTTTTCCTGAGTGGTGCTATATCGGGACCCCTCCCGTCCTCAAGGCACCAATGCCAGGTGCTCCCAGAAATGCTCACTGGGGCCACAGACCTGGAGAGGTTGAACTGCTTTTGAGAGCCCTTAAAAATATCAAAGTAGACCCAGCTTCATTGAAATGCAGCATCAGAGTTGTGCTCACCTAACCTCCCTATCTTTGGTTATATCAGTTTTTCTTCATAGAAGCCTCTTCGCCCTGAGCTTTTGTCCTGACAAATAATTATAACTCAGGAATGCCAAAGTCCTCCAGGCTATGCACACCGAGAGAGTATTCTATCTTCTGCCTCTCTCACTTAGATTTTTCCCCTCCCAGCATCCACCTGCCCTTATTACCATGCATTCCAAGTTAAAAGCTAAAGCAGTGTCTTTTTTGTATGCTTAGGTTATGCCCTGCTCACTTTAATCCTCGAAGCTGTCTGTTCTACTCAAGACAAGGACTTGCCTTTCAAAGCTGAATACTTCAGTGCTGCCACTACTGCCCCCCAAACTGTTTGCAGCTGCCATGAATTCATTCCCAGTGCAGTGACTTCGCTAATAGCCCCCTTTGTCTTTTCACCAATGAGGCTCAGCCTTCACTTTCATTAACTCCTGACTTTTTGGGAGTTTTAATCTCTGCTAACTGCAATTAGTCAAGACTGGAAGTTCTTTGATTTTTGTTTCATATTTCTCTTGGTAATTTTTGCTTCTCTCTTTATTTTGGACCAAAAAGTCGGCTATGCTGTCTATAACACTTGTCCTTTTTTATACTGCTATATTATAAAAATAGGACAACCGTGTTTTGGAAGGCTTTGAAGATAGGGTTAAAATGACTCATAATTACACTCTCTTATCTCACCCAAATCTAATATTCCAGCTATGAGACAATAGGATGTGGACTTTGAAGTCACAGATGCTCAACTTTAAATCCCGGCATTGCTATTTTTTACCATCTGTATGGCTTAACTTCTTCATGCCTGAGTTTTCTCACCTATAAAATGTTGATAATACTATCTACCTCATAGGTTATAAGGATGAAATAATATCTATAAGGAATCTAGGACATAATAGATGCTCGGTAAATGATAGTCCCTATTACAGTATTACTGCCATCATCAAGATAGCCAGTGAGTGGAATCCCCACATAAAATGCAGTAAGTGGTCAAGCATCCACCACCTGGAGTGTGTCATTGGCCTTGCTTATCGCTTGTTCATAATTAAGTTATATTTGTACTGATTGCTTTTGTTTAAAGTCAGTGTTGGTACCATTTATGGTACCAAAAAGGTTAAACATTAGGCCAAGGGAAACTAGCTTAAGACAGAACTTTATAAGGTCACTTATCGTTAGATTTATATGACATTATCTTTCCATAAATGGGAAATATTTCCTGGAATGTGCCCATTCCAAAGATGCCATATTCAAGAGTTTATTTTCCATATCTACTTTTGGCCCCTGTCACATGACAGATTTGTTTTTATATAGTTGTACTCATAGTGCATGTACCATTCGTATCCTGCTTTAACTTTTAATTTTGTAGTTTAAGCACATTCCCATGTTATTACATGAGTTTAATAACTATTACATGAGAAATAACTATATTTCTGAAATTAAACATTTTTCTAATGTAAAAGTAATACAAACATGATGTAGAAAATATAGATAAATGGAAAGGAAAATACCCATAATTTTACCAAAGATGACCACTGTTAACATTTTGGAGTACTGTTTCTCCTATAATCTCTTGTTGTGTGTGTGTGTGTATATCTGTGTGTATATTTGTTTTATGTATATCTAGATTATGTATATAAGCAAAGATTACTTTAACTTTATTGTTTTTATAAAAATGATGCATACTCATTACTGTTAGTTCTAGTTCAAACAATGCAAAAGTTATGTAAAATATCACCCAAATCCTACTACCAAGAGAGAAACACCATTAACATGTTGGTAACATTTTGAAATACCAGTACACACATATAGATTGCACATATCTTTTAATAACTATATGGCCAAACGTGTATAATTTTCCTGTATATGCCTTTCATTTGATATAACATATTTATCCATGTTATTGAAAACTTTTTCATAAACATTTTTAATAACTATGAGTATCCCATCAGACCACATTTATTTAACCATTCCTCTAATGGTGAACATTTACGTTTTTTCCCCCCTCTCCTTTATTAGTATTTATAAATAACACTGCAGCAGACATCCTTGTAAAATACTCTTGCCATGTTTCAAGTTATTTTCTGAGGAACGATTCCCATAACTCTCTTTTTTATTGGATGTCCCTTATGTGGTTCCTTCAATTATACTTAGCCATTCACCTCTGATGCTTCTCTTCATTCTTTTAAGAAATGACCTTTAGGAGTTTCCGCTGTGGTGCAGTGGGTTAAGATTCCAACTGCAGTGGCTCAGGTCACTGCGGAGATGTAAGTTTGATCCCTGGCCAGGCACAGTGGGTTAAAGGAACTGGCGTTGCTGCAGCTGTGGCTCAGATTCAATCCCTGCCCAGGAACTTCCATGTGCCACGGATGCAGCCATTTAAAAAAAAAAAATGACCTTTATGTTTTAATGACCATTAATTCCTCTTTTCTGATATCAAATCTACATTCAATGTAGAAAAGTTGTAAAATACTGAAAAGCACCCTTTTACTCAATGCTTTTGGTCTTTTTTCTGCATATATCACCAGTATAGTTTTTGTTGTTTTACAGAACTGAGGACGTAAGAAACAGTTTGCTGTATGACCTTTTATTTTTTTCGCTCAATGCCACATACTGAATATTTTCTCATATTATTAAATATTCTACAACATGTACATTGCTTTTCAAGTGACTTGCTAAAACAGTGACCAAGGAAAATCAGTAGCCAGGGGAATTGGGATTCCCTATGTGGAAAACCATTGTGGGAAGATCCAGCAAGTTTCTTTTGGCTTGCGGAAAATCCTCCAAACTTCCCCCTTGAAGTAGAACAGAGATGAAAAAGCATCTGTCTGTGAGTGCTGCTGAGCCCCACCCTCACCCCCACTGTTGGTGGGGCCACATTTTTAAAGCAGTGGTTGCTACATTGATGCCATTCTGGCCAGGTGGACACGTGGTGAGTCATGGCACCCCCTTTATAAGGCAGCAGTGCAGCCTGCAGTCAGCACAGGACACATATTGGCCCACAGGAGGCTTACACCTACACCCTTACCAGACTCTGATTGACTGAATTCATGGACCAAGCCAGGGATGTTTACTGAAGGTGAAAGCATGGGCTGTGGCCTCATGTTACCCTGCCACATACTCAGCCTGCAGCCTGGCATAGCAGAGAGGGCATGGTCTTTGGGGTCACACAGACCCAGATCCACTCATTAGTTGGGTGATCTTGGTAAGTCATTTCACCCATTTGAGCCTTGGTTTTTCTCTGTATTGTGGCAAAATGATACCCACCTCATGGTATAGTTCTGAGTACCAGAAGAGGAAATATATATATGAAGCTCACAACAAAATGTCAATGCCATCCTCCCTCCCCCACTCAGCCTAGAAGACAGGATAGCCCCAAAGGCCTCCCTAGTATGGTGCCTTTTCTAAACGACCCTCCAGGCCCACAGTTTCTACATCTGGGCACTGGCTTCCAGATCTGTAACTGGGGTACTTTGAGGATGGGAATAAAACACCCAAACTTCTTCTCCCATTTGCTGTGAAGTTCTAGGGAATTCTGAAGGACGAAAAGACTGCAAGCACATCTCTAAGCTGTTATAATTTGGTAGCTTGATAGCAGAAGTGCAGAGCCTCTTCAGAATATGAGAAAATCAGGATTCCTGTGCCTAAAGTAAAGCTGCCAAACAAAGTAGCTTGGTCTTTGGGCTCCCCCATATCTTCTCAATTAAAGGAGGCTTTCACTGTATGAGTCACACAGGCAGCACCACATCTGCATGTGTGGTTAACTAGTGACCCAGCCTTTCTTTGCATTCAGCTGACTCGAAAGACTGGTACCTTCTGGTTTTTTTCATTGTTTCTGTTTGAACTCTCTCGCCGCAGCTCTGTCGAAACGCCTTACAAACCCTTTCCTTGTGGCCTCCACCTTAGCCTTGCACCAGAATAGAGAGATGATAGACCCAGACAAGTTCTGCAGCCTCTGCCACGCAACTTTCAATGACCCTGTCATGGCTCAGCAACATTATGTGGGCAAGAAACATAGGAAACAGGAGACCAAGCTCAAACTCATGGCACACTACGGGCGGCTGGCCGACCCTGCTGTCACTGACTCATCAGGTAAGGGGGCCCTGTTTACACCCAGAGCTGGAACAGGGCTTGACTGCTGGGGCTCCCCAGACCACCACAGCTGCACTTTGCCTCCTGAGGTCTTCCGAAGCAGGCATTGCAAACTCAAATGCCTATAGAAGCCAGACAGGAAATTTAAATATGTGAAAGAGCCAGGAGGGGATAGGATCAGCTGAAGAGTTACAGGCCTCTCCCAGACAACCCTGGGCAGTTATTACCATATCTTCCAGTTTTTCGAAAGAATCTAGGAGCCAGACTTGAATAAGAATTCTCCAGATTTTTAAATATGCAACTAAATTTTTAAAAGTTTAAATCCTGTGTGTGAAACCTGCCTGCAAGCTGTATTTGGGGCAAAGGCCACCAGTTTGCAACCTAGGATTTAAACTCCCTGTCACTCACATTTCCTGTGCGAAGGCCTCAGCAGCCTCCACCAGATTTTATACTGTCCTCAGGATCCCTCCTCTCACAGCACCTACTCACAGACTGTGATAAGTATGGGGAGGGGGCAATTCTTTTCTTTCTTTTTTTATGGCTGCACCCGAGGCATTTGGAAGTTTCCGGACCAGAGGTTGAATCCAAGCCACTCCTGCAGTCTACACCACAGCGGTGGCAACGCCAGATCCTTAACCCACTGCACTGCAGTGGGAACTCCCAGAGGGAGTGATTATTCTTTTCTCTTTCAGTCAGCAAATATTTATTGAAAACCTGCTGTGTTCCCTCATTGGAGTATAGTAGTGACCCAAACTGACACAGTCCCTGTCCTGTGGAGCCTATGTGCGCATTGGTGTTGGTCCTCAAGTCTTCCTCCCCAGGCTACAGAGATGCAGCACCAGACCCTCATGGCATCCAGGTACAAACTTGGCCTCAGGGAAGCTACTGCTCAGAGCATCTGTGGTCTTCCCAAAATCTGGAGAGGTCAACACCCAGATGCCATAAATGTTCCAGACCACATATGAGCAAGGGGAAGATCATATCTCTCTGCCAACCCCCCAAACCCCAAAGCAGCCATATAGCCCAAGCTGTCCTTGGGCCATGCTGACACATGAGAAGAGTGCAAGCAGTAACTGTGATGCAAGGGGAAGATCCCTCTAGCAGGGTGCCAAGTATTGCTTCTCCAGTGCCTATAGAAGCCAGACAGGAAAGACCCTGCTTTGCAAACCTCTTCAAAATCAGAAAGGAACAACTAATATTCTTTACTATTCCCATATACAGGCAGTGCCTGCCCCTTTAACAGGATCAGTCCCGTATGCTGAGGAATCTGGAAACTAGAACCAAGATCCTCAGAGCCTTGTTTCACAGCATAGCATCCAGCTGGCATACCTCTGGGTGCTCTTGCAGCTGACCTTCCTCTGCTCCAGTTCTTACCCCTATATAACTTGATCCCACCCTGCTCATTCCCTTAATATCTCTTTTCCACTGGTAAATTTTCCTTTTCTTTTTTCTTTCTTTCTTTCTTTTTTTTTTTTCTTGTTTTTTTCTCTTTGTGTCTTTTCTAGGACCGCACCCACAGCATGTGGAGGTTCCCAGGCTAGGGGTCTAATTGGAGCTCTAGCCGCCAGCCTATGCTAGAGCCATGGCAATACAGGATCTGAGCCACGTCTGCGACCTACACCACAGCTCACAGCAACGCCAGATCCTTAACCCACTGAGCAAGGCCAGGGATCAAACCCGCAACTTCATGGTTCCTAGTTGGATTCGTTAACCACTGAGCCACGACAGGAACTCCCCACTGGTAAATTTTCTGATGTTTTTATTTTGCCATGATATAAAATAATAAAAAGGAAGTTCCCTCGTGGCTCAGTAGGCTAAGGATCCAGCGTTGCACAATTGAGGCACAGATTCAATCTCTGGCCTGGGAATCTCCACATGCTGCAGGTGCAGATGAAAATAAGAAGAAGAAATTTTTGTTGTTGTTGTTGTTGTTGCTATTTCTTGGGCCGCTCCCGCGGCATATGGAGATTCCCAGGCTAGGGGTTGAATCGGAGCTGTAGCCACGGGCCTACGCCAGAGCCACAGCAACGCGGGATCCGAGCCGCGTCTGCAACCTACACCACAGCTCACGGCAACGCCGGATCCCCAACCCACTGAGCAAGGGCAGGGACCGAACCCGCAACCTCATGGTTCCTAGTCGGATTCGTTAACCACTGCGCCACGACGGGAACTCCAGAAGAAGAAATTTTTTAAGAAAGAAGGAAAACCAAGACTGAGCCATCTAGAAAGCCAATATTAAATGGTGGAGATCAAATAAGAGACAGCCAAAGAAACTGAAAAGGAGCCAGCAGAGGAAATAAATCAAGAGTGCAGCATGCTGAAAGCCTAGGGCCAGGAGACTGAAGAAAGGAGGGGTCATTGGTTTTGTCAGGTGTTGTTGAGAGGTCAGTTATGATGAGGCCTCCTAAGCACCCACTTTGTCCACTAAATGTAGATACAGGAAAGCCTTCCACGGCCTTGGAAAGAGTGTGTGTCTCTGTTCACTTGCCCCAAATGATGATTTGAATCTAGCTTACAGATCAGTAAACTGTGTGCTGAGATACACCTCACATAGGAGGGTCCCAAAAACTGCAGAGGGGAGAACAGGAGCTTCATGAACCAGAGGGCAGCTCTCACCTCAGGTCAACCATTTAACTTCCCTGAGCTTGTTTCCTGCTGAAAAATGGAGATAACCACCTATCTCGCAGCATTGTAAGATTCCAAGGGCATAAGTATCCAAAATTTGGCATAGTGTTGAACTATGAATTCTGGCCTTCAATGTCTAAAAAAGATCATGGGGTTCCCTGGTGACCTAGCAGGTTAGGGATCTAGCATTGTCACTGCTGTGGCATGGATTCAATCCTTGGCCTGGGAACTTCTGCTTGCTATGGGCACAGCCAAATAAATAAATAAGTCGGGAATTCTGACTACAATAATTTTCCCCTTAAATATTTTAATGGGATGTGTCATCCAGGAAATACCCGAAGATACAAGAGAAACTAATGTAGCAGGGAACATTGGCTAGCCTATTGGGATACAAGAGATTTGATGGTGTTCTCAGTAGCTGTAGCTGCCACAGAAGACTGGTTAAAAGATACTCTCGGAGCTCCCGTCATGGTGCAGTGGTTAACAAATCCGACTAGGAACCATGAGGTTGCGTGTTCGATCCCTGCCCTTGCTCAGTGAGTTAACGATCCGGCGTTGCCGTGAGCTGTGGTGTAGGTCACAGACACTGCTTGGATCTGGCATTGCTGTGGCTGTGGCATAGGCCAGCTGCTGTAGCTCTGATTCAACCCCTAGCCTGGGAACCTCCATATGCCGAGGGAGCGGCCCAAGAAATGGCAAAAAAAAAAAAGATACTCTCCAGTTCCCGTTGTGGCTCAGTGGTAATGAACCCGACTAGTATCCATGAGGACCCAGGTTCCATCCCTGGCCCCACTCAGTGGGTTAAGGATATCCAGCATTGCCATGAGCTGTGGTGTAGATCACAGATGCAGCTCAGATCCTGCGTTGCTGTGGCTGTGGTGTAGGCCGGTGCTACAACTCTGATTTGACCCTGAGCCTGGGAACTTCCCTATGCCACAGGTGCGGCCCTAAAAAGACCAAAAAAAAAAAAAAAAGATAATCGTCACCTCTTTGCCAGCATGACTCATGGTTCTCATAAGAGTGAAATCCTAATATGATAAAAGCTAACATTTGTTGAACACCTACTATGTGCCTGTTGCTTTTATTTGAATCATAATAACCTTGTGAGGTTGATACTAATATTAACTCCCTTTTTTTAAACACGATCTTGCATTTATTTATTTATTTATTTATCTTTTTAGGGCCACACCCATGGCATATGAAGTTCCCAGGCTAAAGGTCCAATCAGAGCTGCAGCTGCCAGCCTACACCACAGCTCAGGGCAATGCCAGATCCCCCACCCACTGTGCGGGGCCAGGGATCAATCCCATGTCCTCATGGATACCAGTTGGGTTCGTTACCACTGAGCCATGACAGGAACTCCTTAACCTCGTTTTATAGGTAAGGAACCTATGTCTCAGAGAGGCTCTACTTTTGCAAATGAGGAAATCAAATCCCAGAGAGTTTAGGTAGTTGGGCTTTGATCCTGCAGGTAAGAAACGATAGAGCGGGGGAGTTCCCCCTGTAGCATAGCAGGTTAAGGATCCAGCATTGTCTTGGTGGCACAGGTTCCATCCCTGGCCCAGCATAGTGGATTAAGGACTTGGCATTGTAGCAGCTGTGGTGTAGATTGCAGATGCAGCTCAGATTCATTCCCTGGCCCAGGAACTTTTATATGCCAAAAAAAGGAAAAAGAAACAAATGGTAGAGCTGGGATTTGCACCCAGGTGATCTCACTCCAGAACTGATGAGACTTTAGGGTGACAGATGATTCAGAAATGCTGCAAGAGTTCCTTTCATGGCTCAGTGGTTAACGAATCCGACTAAGAACCATGAGGTTACGGGTTCGATCCCTGGCCTTACTCAGTGTGTTAACAATCCGGCATTGCCGTGAGCTGTGCTGTAGGCTGCAGACGTGACTCAGATCCCGCGTTGCTGTGGTTCTGGTGTAGGCCGACGGCTATAGCTCCGATTAGACCCCTAGCCTGGGAACCTCCATATGCCGCGGGAGCGGCCCAAGAAATGGCAAAAAAAAAAAAAGACAAAAAAAGAGAAATGCTGCAAAAGTCATGTGTGCAGTTGCCTGTCTTGCACAGCCAGCACCTGGCATGCTGCAATAAGTACAGCCTTTGTAGTCAGCCAAGCCCGAGTTTGCCACTTACTAATTCTGTGTTCTTGGGCAGATGACCGTGCCTTATTTTCCTCCTCTGTAAGAGAATAATGAGAATGATTTTCACAGGATCATTATGAGTGCCACTCAAAATTACATGAAGTGTATGGCCTGTATCAGGCACTTGGTAAATAATGGCTGCATTTTATTGTAAGTGTTATGGCTGTGGTATAATTGGTTTATAGTCAAGAAAAGCTGAGGATCAGAAAGGGGGAGGGATTTAGCCAAGGTCACAGGAATGCTGAGCCAGCAGTCCAGCCCCCTGTCTTCCCTCCTGACGCGTGCTTACTCTGCTAGACCATGTGAAGAGAGGCCACTTTGTCATTGGAGCAGCCCTGGTATGTGAGCCCCATGTTAGAGAGACAGATTGATTCTCATAACAGGTCTTCTAATTAATTACTGTTATTGCAACCCCGAGGAGAGTGGCACCTTCCCAGAGATCTCTTAGCAAAGAGCATCCTTAATGTGGCTGCTTAGCACAGTCAAGTCAGACAGTTACACCAAGTGTCCCCCTCTTTGTTCTGTTAGTCTTTTATTTGCTTAACAGACAGTTCCTCTGGACCAGGTGTGATGCTGGGAATGAGGGGGTCCTCAGCCCCAGGGAACACATAGGCACACATGTGCCCCCTGAGCATTGAGGCCTCTGGGATTCTTTTCAGGGCCAACCATCTCATCTCATGCCACCTATCCATCTTCAGAAGGGCATTTGCACATACTGTCAAAAGCAGCAGTCCCCAGGTTCCTTCTTATTGGATAACTAACATCTTTACTTTTATGTGTTTCAGCCGGAAAGGGCTACCCCTGCAAGACATGTAAGATAGTGCTGAACTCCATAGAACAGTACCAAGCTCATGTCAGCGGCTTCAAACACAAGAACCAGTGAGTAGTCAACTTTGAAATTCAAGGGTCTGCAGCAGGAGCTCAGGGCTTTGGAATCAGAACAAAGCCATTCCATCCTGGCAGTCTTTTCTCAGTCAATAGAAGCTCAATCAGTTAACAGAAAGAAGTGTTTCCTCTGTGAGTTCTTCTCCCTTCAGCTTCTCCCCAGCCTTTAGACCTGCTGGAGATTTTAGTAGAGAAACATAAACGATTTCCTTGGTGCTATCCTAAGAGTACTTAGATTTTCTGTCTGTTAGCCATCTGTCTAGGGAGCTTTACCCCACCCTCCCCCATCACTGGCCTAAAGATGCTGGGTTTCACTGCCATCAACTCTGTGGCAAGAGCTCCTTCTACAGGTTATTACCAGATACGACCAGGTTCTTTAATGAAATTTTTACCAACCCTCCCTGAGTGGTGGCCAAGACAGACAGACCCAGACCCTGCTCTCAGAATAGCCTTACACTCTGATGGAAGAGACAAACAATAAGCAAGTAAACAACCAGTAATTACAGATCGTGACAATGCTTTGAAAGGAAGAGATGAACAAAGTCATCTGTTCATGATAATCTTGAACATGACTAACATTCTTTGATCTCCTGGTCTGTTGCGGGCCATATACCAAGCAAATTCTCTCAAGTAATCCTCACAACAAACCTGAGAAGAAGGGATTATTATTCTGATTTTACATATAGGCAGCCACCATTCAGAGTGGTTTTCTGAGGCAGAGCCATAATCCACACTGAGGCTCCTCTGGTTCACGGCATGCTCTTCCAGGGCATCATGCTGATGGGGAGGTTGGGGTGCCAGGAGATATGAACAGGCAAGGGCCCACTTGGTTCTGCCCCTTCCTCTCTGAAGGGGACTTGTAGTGTGGACTGTGTGCCACTATCCCCATTTTACAGACAAGGAAGCAGTTTCAGGCAGGCAAGTCTGCTGAAATGATTGCTTTGACTTTGGTGATTGATTCTGCATTGCTTACACAGATGAATGAATTAAAGGTGGTAGAAGTACAGTGTTGGGGTCAAAACATCCTTGGTCCTCTCTGCTGTGCCCAAAGTCTCCTCTCCCACACTGTGGCCGATCTTCCATTGTATTGATATATAGGTCTTTAGTTAGAAAGCTCCCCTTAGGCATGGGCTTGAGACAAGCTGTAGCAACTCAGCCTAGGTCTCCCTCCGTTTCAGTATGCCTCCCTTGCAACTTGACCAGTGCAATTTTGGCAGACAGCCTGGAGCCAGCCAGAGTCCTCCCCTGGGGCTTCCCAGACTTGAAAAAGTTAATATTTTACTGTTTTCTTCCTACCCTTTCCCACTATGTGACCTTAGGTGAGTCAGTGGACCTCAAAGAGGCTCTGTAAGATTATAGTGCTATTTATTGAACACCTAGTTTAATCTTATTTAATTTGCAGCAGCAGCTCTGAATTAGAACTCAAGGAAAACCTGATGTCAGGTAGGTTAAGTGACTTGCCCAGGATCTCATAGTTACTTGGAGTTAGACACAGGATTCAAACCTCTTTAACTCCAAATCCCATTCAATTTGCTCTGCCACTTCCAAATGGAGCTCATTATCCTCACCTTATGGGATGATGTGAGGGTTAGAGATAATATATGTGAAGTTCTAGTACCAATAAAGGGAATTATTACAGATAAGCTTTCATTCATTCAACAAATATTTATTGTATACCCATTACATGCCAAGCCCTGTTTTGGGTCCTGGACCCACAGTAGGAACCAAGACCATTGCCGTTAACAGCCTGATCCTTCGAATCCCCCTCTGGTGGTAGAAGTAGATCCTAAACAAATCTTTAAACAAATAAGACAGTGTCAGGTGATACTAGCAAGACAGTGAGAGGAGAGCCACTTTACATTCCATGTGAGGGAAGAATGGTCATTCCGTACCATCCGGGTCATATAGGGCCCTGCCTACGGGTTTGGTATAGAGGAAAAGCACGGGCTACAGTCCTAAATCTACCACACTTAAAAGACACTTACTATGGGCAGGTCACTTATATGTTCTGAATTTAGTTTCCTCGTATGTAAAATGGGGGTGCTGAATTAACATGAGGATGAAATAGGATACTGGAAGCAAAACTCCCAGCCTTGTGCCTAGCATGCAGTGGCCCTCAGTAGAGGAGAGCTGCCCTGCTTATTACCCCAAGGTCCTGAAAGAGCTGTACTATCATTAGACTAAGCTACCTGGAGTCCCATCACAGCTGCCCCAAAATAACCCTGTGTCCTTGTTCCTTCTCAAATTGCAGGTCACCAAAAACAATGGCTTCACCTCTGGGCCAGATTCCCATGCAAAGGCAACCCATTCAGAAAGACTCAACCACCTTGGAAGACTAGAGGTGTTTCTGTCCAGCACCCCAGGTTGGACCAGCCGTGAGCCAGATTCCTGTGATGATGGCTCCTTCTTCCTCCTTTCTTACACCTGGAGATTGCATAGGCCTGAGGCAGGAGGGGACCACAGACAGCCTCTGATTTGTCCAGGCAAATCCACCCCATTTCTCCCCTTTGGAATAAGCCCTGTAGGTCAGGATAAGAGAAGCTGGGATCTTGACAGGACTTGGGGTCTCCCAGGATGATAGTTTGAAGGATGGCCTTTTCCCTTCCCCAGTTCCTCTGGGCTCTATGTCATGAGGCCCCAGGCCTGTCTTTCCTCTGCAGGTCGATTTTTGACCATTCCCTGCCGCTAAAGAACTGAGCTCTCCCTAGGCTCTAGGCATCTCCAGTGAAATGGAGCTTTCTCACCAGATCTTAGCCTAGAGCAGAAGGAAGTAGCTGCCGCATGGAGGCTTGGAGTTAATTGGCACTCCTCCTCCCCGCAAAAGGCTCAAGCTTTCCCTAGCTTGGGATCAGATGCTGGCCAGTTGTACAGATTTCTGCCCACTGTGAAGTCTCCTCCTGAAGCAGTGACAGTCCTGGCAGAGCATTGCTATCCCTCTTAGCCACCTTCTCTACGGTTCCTGAATGGTGCTAAGGATCTGCAGCAACTGGGGACAAACTAGAGTTGAAGGCCTCAGTACCCATTGGGATCATGGAAAGCTCCAATAGGGGCCTTTCCCCTCCTCTATCAGAGGTGCTCTGACCCAGAGTCATATGGGAAAGTCCCCACATGCAAATTTGCGGATGGTTCTCTACCCTTAAAGGCAAACTGCCTTGTGCCAGCACGCTCAGAGGTTAATTGCTGCCCTTCGGCCCTGCCAGCCCTCTCTCCCCTCTTGCAGCAAACCACCTGCCCAGGTTGCTGTGGTGCTAGTCCTCCCCTACCATCCACCAGGAGATTCTGGGTACCAAGGAGCAGGATAGGCTCAGGAGAAGAAAGGAGAGCTGGCGTAAGTTTCCACAGTGATGTTTCCCTCTCCCCACAGCTAGACTTTTCTAACACTACTGTGTTTTATGGCCTGGGATTTCACTGGGCGTGGACTTTACCTCGTAGCTTTCAAACAAGAATTCCAGGGAGGGTCACCATCTGAGATCCCTCTTCATTGGGTCAAAGAAGCCTGCGGCTGCTCTCGTGACCTCCTCCCAACACTCCCTATCCCTTCACTTGTAAATGCCTTTCCGTATCGTGTGTGGGTGTGCGTGCGTGTGCTTATGTTCTGTCTCTTGATCACTGAAGCATCTAAATAAAGAATTTCTCCCACGACCCAGATTGCAATTTAACAGGCCTGAGATTTAGATCTACTATGTGTGTTTTTACCCCTCACCTTCACCGCACTCAGACTTCCAGCACCCCAAATACTGATTTTAGGAGTTGGGACGGAGACAGACATCCAGATTCTTGGCAACTCTGATTCCCTTGATTCAATGTAAGCTCATCTGCTCATCCACCTACCCCTGTCCTAGAGGGCCTCACGGAGGTCTTTAGAAGGTTGAAGCTGGGGATCCGCTTTGTTCTAGATGATCATGTGGCTGCTGTGTGGAGAAGGAATGCAGGGGAACAGGAAAGGGGACAGACAGGCAGGCCACAATGGAAGCTGTATCCGATACGGCTCTGTCCAGGCTGACTCCTTCAGGGCAGAGACCTAGCCTCGCTCATCTCCATTCCCCTTGTGTACAGAGTGGTGTGTCACATGGTGTTTATTGAATGAATTAATGATGATACCTAAGGAGCAATGGCCTTTCCCCTCTCAGCTCTAACCCAGTGGTAGGTTTGTTCCACAGGACTTATCATAGGCCTGGTGATTTTTTGAAGAAGAACCTTTTCCATGACCTAGAAATGAGCTGGGGAAGGAGTTCATGTGATGACATCGGGAGCCCTTTATCCACCCTTGGTTTCAGACAGCCAGATGTGAGGAATGTGCCCAGGCAGCCTCAGCTCCTACTCTTCACTCAGCAAACTGTTCTCCGACACCTGCTCTTCACCAGCTGGGAAAGGCCCTACACAGTGCTCAGCTTCCAAAGCCTAGACTGCCTCAGCAATTTGTCCAGAGCCCTTCTACCCCATCCAGGATGTCCCAGTCAGCCCCATCCACCAGATGGGGAAGTGAAGGGCAGAGAGATGCATGGGTCGCCATGCTATGAGCCCTTGATCTGCAGGTCTTCTTAGTCTGGAGTCAGAGTCCCTGCCAGCAGTATGCCCAACCTTGTTGGCCCTAGGGAAGCAGGAATGAAGCCATTCTCTTGCCCTCGGGGAGCTTACATACTGTTAAAGATCATTGTGACAGTTGTCAGAGGGCTATGCAGGGTGTTGTGGGAGCATGAGATGCAGGCACTGACTCAGCTGAAGGTATGAAAAAAAACTGAAGAAGTTAGGAAACTAGCATTTGATCTGTGTAACAGCCTTTTGAGTGAGGTGATGATATTGCATTTTCTGATGGCCAGGGTGTTTCTCATGGAGGGAGAAGCATCAGCCCAGGAGAGGCAGTCTGTTGCAGCAGCAAAGAGCTCAGGCTCTGGAATCAGGCAGCCAAGGCTCAGACCCCAGCTCTGCCACTGCAGGGCTATGAGATCTGGGTGAGTTCGTTGATCTGTACCTCAGGGTGAAACATTAGTACCTACCTTTTACGTTTATTATGGGAATTGAAAAAATAGATAACATAGGAAACAACTACAGTGACTGACACATGAGAAGTGCTATGTAAATGAGGACTGCTCTATTATTGGCCTGAAGTAAGCTCTCCGTCTCCCTGGGGAGGTGAGTCTATCTATAGGCAGATGGTATCTGGCTCAGCCTCCTGATTCAATTTGATTGAAGAGGAGAAGAAGGCAATATGTTGGTCAAGGGTGGTTCTTCTTTGGGGTCCAGCAAGAAGTCACTTTCCTCTGATACAGAACCTTGGCTTATCCAAGGCACCCCAGGCTCTGCAGCCAGTGATACCTAAGGAGATGAATGGATTCGTGCATGTAAAGCTCTTGCCTCAAAGCTGGATGCACACAGAACTGTGTTATGTACCCATATAGCTGCCAGGAAGCATGTCATGGAGGACATTGGTCTGGGTCTTTGGGCATTGGTCTGAGGCCTGCTACCACCCTCATGTGACCTGAAAGCCTTGATATTTTCTGTGAAGTAAAAATTGGAAGAAATTGCCATTCCCAGCCAGAGTCCTGAAGGTGTAGTGATGGTCAATTAGGGTTTCTTCCCAGAAATTGTAAAGAATAAAGCTCTTAGAGTTCCCGCTATGGCACAGCAGGTTAAGGATACAGTGATGTTGCTGCAGCAGAGCTGGTAAGATCCCTAACCTAGCGCAGCGGGTTAAGGATTCACCATTGTTGCAGCTGTGGTGTAGGGTCACAGCTGAGGCTCAGATTCAGTCCCTGGCCCTGATACTTCCATATGCCACATGTGCAGCAGAAAGGAGGGAAGAAGGGAGGAAGGAAAGAAAAAAAAGAAAGGCCTTTCCCTGGAGTTCCCATGGTGGCTCAGTGGTCTAGGAACCCGACGCCATCTCCATGAGGATATAGGTTCGACCCCTGGCCTAGCTCAGTGGGTTAAGGATCTGGCTTTGCCACAAGCAACTGCATAGGTCACAGATGCAACTCGGATCTGGTGTGGCTGTGGCTGTGGCAGTCCTCAGCTGCAGCTCTAATTCAACCCCTAGCCTGGGAACTTCCATATGCCACAGGCACAGCCATAAAAAAAAGAAAAAAGAAAGCCCTTCCCAGAGTTCCCTGGTGCACTAATTCTCTAGTGGTTAAGGACTCGGTGTTGTCACTGCTGTGGCTCAGGACACTGCTGTGGGTGGAGTTCATTCCCTGGCTCAGAAACTTCTGTATGCTACAAACACAGCCAAAAAAAAAGGAGAGAGAGAGAGAGAGCCCTTCCCTCACAGCAGCCTGTTTCAACTCCTAACAAGGCCTTCTAATGGACAGTCAATACTGTCATAAACAATAGGAAAAACAATTTCTCCCTCTCACCATCTGTCCACCTAACAACCTCACCTACTCTGCCCTGTGCCAAGCCTGCATTACAGAGAGAATAGACACAGCCCTGTCCTGGTACTCCCAGGCTCGCTGTCCTCCACAAATTCTGCTTGGTCCGTCCAAGAATTTCAAAACCCAGAGGAAATCTTGGAGTCCTGTAAATGGGTCAACTCTATACTGCAATGGCCCCCCTGGCCACTAGGTGGAGAGAGTTCCTTTTTTGCTGAGCAAAGTAAACCAGCCCCAGGACCTTATTAATACCAAAGAGAATAGGATGACCTCCTGAGCCCCTGTATTTGATATTCCATTTGGCCCTCAAGACAACTTGAAAAGGCTAAATATCACAGGAGAAACTCAGAGGCAAAGTCTTGCAAAGCTTATATAACTGAGATGTTGCCATGGAGAGATAGGACCTCCAAATCTTAGCACACCTGACTGGTGTCCTTCTTTCGGGCACCTCTAAGGGCTGTAATTTAGTTACCTGCCTGAGTAGCACACCTGATGTCTAGCCTGCTCATCAGCTATTCTTTTACTCTTTTTGCTCAGGTAATATCTCTGCTCTATTCTTAGATCCTGTAGTTCTGAGAGGCAGACCCACACCTGGTTCCAGGGGTGAACTTGTGGCCCAGACCTGGGCCATCAGAATCATAAGTCTGGAGCTGTGGGTAGCCATCTTTGCCAACACATAAGGATCATCTGCCTGATAATTAAGCAAACAATTGAGAGATGAGGAGAGACTGTTTTCTTTTCTTTTCTTTTTTTTTTTTTTTTTTTTGCTTTTGCTTTTTAGGGCCACACTCAAGGTATATGGAAGTTCTAGGATAGGGGTCAAATCAGAGCTACAGCTACTGGCCTACACCACAGCCACAGCAACAGTAGATCCCCGACCCACTGAGCGAGGCCAGGGATCAAACCTTCATCCTCATGAATACTAGTTGGATTCATTTCCACTGAGTCACGACCAGAACTCTGAGACTGATTTCTAATGGGCATCTGAATCCACCCATGCCTGAAGTTAACACTCTCAGGGCTTTTTACTTATGAGTCAATAAATTCCTTTTTTTCTTTAAGTCAGTTTAAGTTGGGTTTCTATGACAAAAAAAGAGTTCTGCCTAATACACGCGCCAGTTACCCTTATCAACCTGGAGATCCCTACTCATCCTGAGAAGATCACTGATCCCCAAGGCTGAGTTGGCTGCCCTTCTGTGCTCCCAGAAGCCCTCTAGCATTGCCCTTAATATTCTGTGTTATGATCTATTTAATTCCCTGTATCTTCTTTTAGACTAGAAACTCTGTGAGGGCAGGAACTGGATCTTATTCACTACCCTGGGTCCCTGGTACTTAGCATAGGACTGTGATTGTCTTAATAACTGCTTCGTGATTGAGCAAATGAATGGATAAGTGAATAAAAGTGGATACGGGCTGGTAGGGACCATTGCTGGGATTTTATACAAAGACTTCTTGAAGCAGGTGAGCCCCTAGTCATTATGGAGGTCAAAGGATCCAGGTTGGGAAGAGAGTGAAAGGACAGGGAAATTATGGTGCAGAGTAGGTCATATCAAAAATGGCCTCTCATGGAGTTCCCATTGTGGCTCAGCAGAAATGAATCTATCATCCATGAGGAAGCAAGTTCGATCCCTGGCCTTGCTCAGTGGGTTGATGATGTGGTGTTGCCATGAGCTGTGGTGTAGGACATAGACGCAGCTCAGATCCCATGTTGCTGTTTCTGTGGTATAGGCCAGCAGCTACAGCTCTGATTCAACCTCTAGCCTAGGAAACTCCAGCCATGGTGCGGACCTAAAAAAACACCAAAAAAAATAGCCTCTCGTGGAGTTCCCGCTGTGGTCAGTGGGTTAAGAATACAACTGCAGTGGGTCGGGTCGCTGCAGAGGTACAGGTTCAATCCCTGGCCAGGTGCAGTGGGTTAAAGAATCTGACATTGCTCCAGCTGTGGAGTATCAGGTGCACCAATTTAAAAAAAAATTTTTTTAATTAGGAGTTCCCATCATGGCGCAGTGGTTAACAAATCCGACTAGGAACCATGAGGTTGCAGGTTCAGTCCCTGCCCTTGCTCAGTGGGTTAACGATCCGGCATTGCTGTGAGCTGTGGTGTAGGTTGCAGACGCGGCTCGGATCCCGCGTTGCTGTGGCTCTGGCGTAGGCCGGTGGCTACAGCTCCGATTCGACCCCTAGCCTGGGAACCTCCATATGCCGCGAGAGCGGCCCAAAGAAATAGCAAAAAAAGACCAAAAAAAATTTTTTTTTTAATTAAAAAGGAGTTCCTGTTGTGGCGCAGTGGTTAACGAATCCGACTAGGAACCATGTTGTTTCGGGTTCCGTCCCTGCCCTTGCTCAGTGGGTTAAGGATCCAGCGTTGCTGCGAGCTGTCAGTTGCAGACACAGCTCGGATCCCATGTTGCTGTGGCTGTGGCGTAGGCCAGCGGCTACAGCTCCGATTAGACCCCTAGCCTGGGAACCTCCATATGCCATAGGAAGCGGCCCTAGAAAAGGCAAAAAGACAAAAAAATTAAAAAATAAAAAATAAAAAGGAGTTTCCACCGTGGCTCTGTAGGTCAAGAACCTGACATATTCTTCGTGAGGATGTGGGTTAAATCCCGGCCTCGCTCAGTGGGTTAAGTATCCGGTTTTACCACAAGCTGCAGTGTAGGTTTCAGATGTGGCTTGGATCCCACATTGCTGTGTCTGTGGTGTAAGCCAGCAGCTGCAGCTCTGATCAGACCCCTAGCCTGGGAACTTCCAAATGCCACAGGTGTGGCTGAAAAAAGAAAAAAAAAAAAGGCCTTTCATGATTGCCTCCCTGGGTCTGTGACCTTTTGCAATGTGACTTTGTCATTCTAGGCATCAAGATGAGTCCATTTCCCAACCCCTTGAATCTAGGCTGGCCTTGAGACTTGCTTTGCTCAGAGAATGCAGTAATGAGACATTGTGCAACTTCCAAGGCTGGGACTTAGGCCTTGTAGCTTCCACTCCCACCACCATGAAAAGCCTGAGCTAGACCCCATGGAGACGAGACCACATGGAGAGAGAAGCCAGCAGCCAGCTCCATATATGTGAAGGAGACTATCTTAGACCCTTCCAATCTAAGTGGAGCTGCCAGCATAGGCAATCTCAAGAAGTATGAGCAGCACTGCCAAGCTGAGCCCAGCTAATCCACCGAATCATGAGGAAAAATAATGTTTTAAATCACTAAGTCTGAGAGTTCCCATTGTGGCTCAGTGGTTAACAAATCCAACTAGGAACCATGAGGTTGCGGGTTCAATTCCTGGCCTCGCTCAGTGGGTTAAGGATCCGGCTTTGCCATGAGCTGTGGTGTAGGTCGCAGACATGGCTCAGATCCCACATTGCTGTGGCTCTGGCGTAGGCTGTAGCTCCAATTGGACCCCTAGCCTGGGAATCTCCATATGCCGTGGGTACGGCCCTAAAAAGACCAAAAAAAAAAAAAAAGACGTAAATAAATAAATAACTCACTAAGCCTGGGGATGGTTTATAGCACAGTAAAGGATCACTAACTATACCTTGTTCGGGCCTCCTGGTATCTATTTACCTTTCTTCCTATAATAGGATTTTCTTGGAGGAATCCCACTCTTAACTTCTGTGGTCTGGGCGGGAATGATCTCTACCCTCCTGGCTTTTTTTTAGAAGCTTTGGGAAGGAGTTGCTAAATGGGAAGGTCTTGACCCAGAGCTCTTAGCCTTCTTGGTCACCTTTTGGGAAGCATCTGCTGAAGAAAGGAGCCTTAGGGAAAAAAGCCTCAGAGAGAATAAGTCATGATCCAGCTGTTCCTCAAACTGTCTACCCCTTGACTTAAAAATACAAAAGTTAGGGAGTTCCGCTGTGGCTCAGAGATAAGAAACCCGACTAGCAGCCATGAGGACACAGGTTCAACTCCTGGCCTTGCTCAGTGGGTTAAGGATCCCATGTTGCCGTAAGCTGTGGTGTAGGTCGAAGATGCGGCTTGGATCTGGTGTTGATGTGACTGTGGCGTAAGGTGATGGCTACAGCTCCAATTCGATCCCTAACCTGGGAAATTCCATATGCTGTAGATGCAGCCCTAAAAAGACAAAAAACAAAAAAGCTAGAGTTCTCCTGTGGCTCAGCACATTAAGGATCCAGTGTTGCAGTGGCTCAGGTGACTGCTGTGGCACAGTTCTATTGCTGGCCCGGAAACTTTCATGTGCTGCCGGTAAGGCCAAAAAAAAAAAAAAAAACTGCAAGCACTGATCACTATTTACTCTTTTGCTTAAGTCCATTAGAGTTGGGATATCTGTTACTTGTACCTGAATGAAAATGTTCCCCAAGGGCCAGGAAGTTTGATAGGAGCTGTGTAGTTCCTGACAGAGGGCTGTTAGGGTAGGAGAGAGGTCCCTGGAGAGTGGGAAAAAGGGAATTTATTTTTCCCCAGTGCCCACTGTGTCTGTGCCAGGATCCTGAAATGAGACACAATCCCTGTCCTAGAGGACCTCATGGGTACGAATGACTCATTACAATTGTGATAAAGTGCTGGGAAGGAAAATCACCTATGCGGCCAGAGCATATAATAGGACTGAGCCTGGGAGGCAGCGTGCAGCAGGGAAGGTATCCCCAAGGAAGTGACATTCATGTAAAGACTTGAAGGTTGAATAGGAATCAGGCTGTGGATGTGTAGGGAGGTGATATTCCAGGCAAAGGGAACAGCATGTGCCAAGACCCTGAGGCAAAAAGATGTTTGTCACCTTGAAGGAGGGGGAGTGTGTCAACAGGTAAGGAGAGAGACTTACAGAAGCCACATCCCTCAGAGTATATCGAGATTTTCAGCAGAGAGCAACAGAAACAAACTCCAGCCGGTTCAAGTTCATGAAACTACCAAGAGCACTAAAGAACTAGGCTCAGGCTACACAACTAGCATCCTGCCCATATCACATCACAGAACAGGTACAGAAAAGACACCATTGTCCCCATCCACTGGATGCCATAGCACCCAGCACTGGATGCTGCTGCCTGTGCCACTAGCCCAACCAGTCTGGACACTGGACCAGGTTTCACCGCCCTGTGCCCAGGAGCTCGGTCTTGTCACCACAGCCCCCAGCAGAGAACATTCCTCCTGGGCCTCCCAAGCCCCACTTGTGCATATCACTGGCTCTCTGGAGGGGATGGTGTAAATTGGCAGAACCTGGGCTTTACCTGGAAGAGAAACCAGGGAAAGAACTAGCATTTTCAGCTCCTTTTGGCAGAGGTCAACTTTAGAAAAGGGCTCAGACAACAAACACCAAGGTAAGATCTGATCTTGTATTGGTTCAAAAATTGATACTCTTCTCTTCAGGAAGTCAAGTTTAGGAGTTCCCTCCATGGCGCAGTGGTTAACGAATCCGACTAGGAACCATGAGGTTGCGGGTTCGGTCCCTGGCCTTGCTCACTGGGTTAAGGATCCAGTGTTGCCGTGAGCTGCGGTGTAGGTTGCAGATGCGACTTGGATCCCGCGTTGCTGTGACTCTGGCATGGGCTGGCGGCTAGAGCTCCGATTGGACCCCCTAGCCTGGGAACCTCCATATACCGTGAGAGTGGCCCTAGAAAAGACAAGGAGACAAAAAAAAAAGGAAGTCAAGTTTAATTTCCTCTCCCTCTGCCAACTCCCCACCCTGTGTAGGCTGTAATTAGTGACTCACTTATGACCATCAGAATGAGGTAGAAATGGAGTTCCCTGGTGGCTCCGTGGTTAAGGATCCAGCCTTGTCACTGCTGTGGTGCAGTTTTGATCCCTGGCCTGGGAACTTCTGCATGCTGCAGACACAACCAAAAAAAAAAAAAAAAAGAATAAGGTAGAAATGACAAAGTGACTGAGAGTAAATAGTAAAAGACTGACAAAGTCAGACTATCTTGGATCACCAGCTCTGAAGGAAACTAGCTGACATGTCCTGAGGACACTAAAGCAGTCTTGGGGAAAGGCTCAAATATAGAGAAGTGGAGGTCCCCCTCCAACAGCCAACCAAACACTTGTTATTTTAAGCCATTACGTTTTGGGGTAATTTGGGAGTTCCCATTGTGGCTCAGCAGTAACGAAACCAACTAGTATCCATGAGGACGCAGGTTCAATCCCTGGCCTCGCTCAGTGGGTTAATGATCTGGTGTTGTGAGCTGTGGTATAGGTCACAGATGTGGCTCAGATCTGGCATTGCTGTGGCTGTCGTGTAGGCAGTCGGCTACAGCTCCGATTGTACCCCTAACCTGGGAACTTCTACATGCCTCTGGTGCAGCCCTAAAAAGACAAAAAAAATAGTTCTGGGGCAATTTGAAAAAAAAAATAGTTTTGGGATAATTTGTTATGCAGGCATAACAGGTCTTTATTCTGAAAACAATGGGAACCATGAGGTTGCGGGTTTGATCCCTGCCCTTGCTCAGTGAGTTAACGATCTGGTGTTGCCATGAGCTGTGGTGTGGGTCGCAGACGCGGCTCGGATCCGGCGTTGCTGTGGCTCTGGCAGAGGCTGGCAGCTACGGCTCCGATTGGACCCCTAGCCTGGGAAACTCCATATGCCTCGAGAGCGGCCCAAGAAATGGCAAAAAGACAAAAAAAAGTAAATAAATAAAAATAAATAAATAAATAAATAAATAAAAACAATGGGAAGCCATTGAAAGGTTTTAAACAAATAGAGGTAGTGACATGAATTTAATGATGTGTAAATAGATGAGTGGTATGGCCTAAAAGCCAGCAGAGGATGATGGAGACACAAAGGAGGAAGGAACAATTTCCGCTGGGAAGATATTTATTTAAAAGCCTTTTATTCATAAAGAGTTGGGTTTTGCTGTGTTTTTCTACACTTTTTTCCTTTTTTGGCTGCTCCATGGCATGTGGAATTCCCAGGCCAGGGATTAGAATCAAGCCACAGTTCCAACCTATGCTGCAGCTGTATCCTTTTAACCCATTGTGCCAGGCCAGGATGTGGAGCCTGAGTCCTGGCACTGCAGAGACACCACTGATCTTGTTGTGCCACAGCAGGAACCCCAAGAGTTGTATGGGGGGGCCTTGTTTTGGTTTTGGTCATGCCCACAGCATGCAGAACTTCCCAGGGATCAAACTCATACCACAGCTGTAACCCAAACCACAGCAGTGACAATGCCATATCCTTAACCTGCTGAGCCACCAGGGAACTCCAAGTTTCTTTTTTTATGTCAAATTAGCTTAAGAAAAAAAAAGTATTTGGGGAGTTCCCATCATGGCTCTGTGGAAACAAATCTGACTACCATCCATGAAGATGTGGGTTCGATCCCTGGCCTCGCTCAGCGGATTAAGGATCCGGTGTTGCCGTGAGCTGTGGTGTAGGTCACAGACGTGGCTTGGATCTGGCATTGCTGTGGCTGTGGTGTAGGCCAGCAGCTACAGCTCCAATTCAACCCCTAGATGGAAACCTCCATATGCCACGGGTGCACTAAAAAGACAAAAGAAAAGAAAAGAAAAAAGAGAAGAAAAGAAAAAGGAAGGAAGAAAGAAAGAAAAGAATTTGGCTCACATGAATGAAATGTTCAAACAGGTAATTTAGGCTTCAGACATGGCTGGATCCAGGCAAGCTTCATCTCTTGGCCCTCTTATTTCCTGTATTGGCCTCATTCACAAGCAGGCTTTCTCAAGCAGCTCTAAGCTTCCATATTCATACCTCGGTAATGTCTGAGTGTTAGTTCCCCATAAAAGGCCCAGACTGATTCTCACTGGCCCTGCTTGGGTCATATGCTCATTCCTAATCCAGTCACAATAGGCTGGGGATGGAACATTCTGATTGTCCAGGTCCAGGGGCCCATGCCCACCACAGGAGCTGGGGAGAAAAATGTTGGCTCCTCCCAAACCTCACGTGGATTTGGAGTAGGAGAGGGCCAGGACTTCAAAGAAAATTAAGAAGCTGTTTCCAAAGAGAGGAAATGGGTTTAGGTGTCCAGTTCAGAGTGGTCAGGAAGGGTCTCAGAGCAGAAGGAATACCTGTGGAGAGTCCAGAGAGCTGAATGGCAAGCATCTGGTGGAATGACTGGAGGGAAAGGAGAAGGGACAGACAGGCAGGATCCAGGAAAGACAGTCCCAGCAACAAGAACAGCAAGTGCAAAGGCACCAAAGTGTGAAGAATCAGGCCTGTTCAGGAGGGTTTCCCTGGAGCTCAGCGGAGCTGGAAAATAGAGCAGGTGTCCCGGGGTGGGGAGGGGAGAGGAGAGAGGAGATCACAACAGAGGCCTGTCTTAAAGGATCCTGAGTGCCTGGCTGAGGAGCTGGGGACACCAGTGGATGGTGGGGAGAGAATAGTTGAAGCTGAGGAGTGATTTGGTTGGGTCTGTGTTTTAAACAAATCATGGTGAGGCTGATGAGATGGGTGATGCCAGAGGCTGTTGAGTGCTTGCCCAATGCTCAGGCACTCCTTTTCAATTGACCCTAGATTTGAGAGGGTTTATTTTATTTATTTTTTTAATTCTATTCATACATTCATCTTAGGAATATTTATGACAATAATTTTTTTTCCTGCTCTCGGCATATGGAAGTTCCTAAACTAGAGATCAAACCTGCACCATAGCAGCAACCTGAGCTGCTGCAGTGACAATGCCAGATCCTTAACCCTCAGAGCCTCAAAGGAACTCCAATAGACCCTGGTTTTTTTTAGGGGAGACAATGTGTCCACCAGAATGAATATATGTACTTCCCAGCCTCCTTTGCAGCTAACTGCAACTTTTTCTTCCTTCTGTCTGAACGCAAATGTGATGGCAGGAGCTGCAACTATGAAGGGAACATCTAAAGAATTGAAGAGATGATGATGCTGATGACTTCAGACCCAATTCACCCACCTCCAGTCTTGGGGTTACCTGAGGGATGAATAAACCCTCTTTTTAAAATTTCTTTCTTTTTAGAGCCACACCTGTGGCACATGGAAGTTCCCAGGCTAGGGGTCAAATTGGAGCTGAGCTGCCCGCCTACACCATGCTCATGTCAATGCTGGATCCTTAATCCACATCCTCATGGATACTAGTCAGGTTCTTAATCTGCTGAGCCACAACAGGTACTCCCTCATTTTGTTTAAGCTCTTGTAATTTAGGTTTTCTATTGTTAGTGCCCAAACGAAACCCTACATGGTCCAAGTAGCCATCAGGCCAAGTAGAAAAGAATGAGGGTCCATCTGGGGCTTGTTTCCTGATTCCCTTCAAACCACCAGGCCTCTAATGCTTCCTGCCCAGCCTCTGCCACCTTCCAGCTATCTTGGCCCCCTCCCTTCTGCAACCAATTTTGTTTTGTTTTGTTTTGTTTTTGTCTTTTTGCCATTTCTTGGGCTGCTCCCACGGCATATGGAGGTTCCCAGGCTAGGAGTCAAATCGGAGCTATAGCCACCAGCCGATGCCAGAGCCACAGCAACACAGGATCCGAGCCTCGTCTGCAACCTACACCACAGCTCACGGCAATGCCGGATCCCTGACCCACTGAGCAGGGTCAGGGATCGAACTTGAAACCTCATGGTTCCTAGTCAGATTCGTTAACTACTGAGCCACGACGGGAACTCCTGCAAACAATTGTTTATGCCAAGACCCAGGGGATATATATTCTATAGAGACCTGAGTCTGGCAAACTGAGTCCCCCTTGACACCTCCTGTCCTAATAAGACAGGACACCAGCCCATGGTATCTGAGACCAAGGATGTGGGGACCAGGGGTGCTGCCGAGATTCTGGAAAGTACCAGGACTACCCCAGGGAGAGCCTCAGCACACAGCCATAGCAATGCCAGATCTGAGCCACATCTTCGACCTATACTGCAGCTTGCAGCAATGCTGGATCCTTAACCCACTGAGCGAGGCCAGGGATAGAAACCATATCCTCATGGATACTAGTCAGGTTCTTATCCCACTGAGTCACAAGAGGAACTCCTAGGTCCATAGTTGCTAAGTGACAATACTGACCACTCTTTCCTGAATATGGGCTGTCGTTAGGCTTTAGGAACACCATTATCACTCTCAATCCTCACAGAAGAGCTGTTATTCCTATTTTATGAAACTGAAACTGAGGCTTAACATTGAGTGACTTACCCAAGGTCACAAAGTTCTCAGCATTCAAACCCTCATCTGTGTGGCTCTAACACGCAGCCTTTCGCTAACGCCTGTTGCTGTCATTGTCAGCTCCACTTTGGCAAAACCAGTTAGACCTCCTTGGAGTCTGTGGGAGAAGCCTGAAGAGAAAAAATTTGGGGAAAAAAAAAGGGTAAAATAATAGTAATTGTCAATTCTGAGTAGCAACTGTATGCGATTACCCTGGGTGCTTTTTCTAGATTTTAAAACTTCCTTAAAATAAAAATTATTTTAAAAGAAAGAAATGAAGGAAAGGAGAACAGAAAGCATAGGACTGGGTCAGAGGATGGGGCCAGGCCTGTGCTGGAGTGGGGCCTGGGCAGGGGCTCAGGGCAGCCCTTCTGCACAAGAGCCCCAGTGTTCCCTGAGCCCGGCTGCCATCCAAGAACAACATGGTCGGCACCAGGCAATGTCTGCCCCCTCCCCCAACTCTGCTCCCAGGCAGGTGGGGGGGGGGCTGGCCTCAGGAGTCCCTCCTGGCCCAAACTTGCACTCCAGAATCCAGAGCCTGCCAACCCCTGCCTAGGGCCTGGTACTTCATAGGTGTCCCCCAAGTACTGGCCAAATGGGCCAGAAGAGTGACACCCAGCCCCAGACCCTACATGCACTCACCTTCAAGAGAATCTCCACCTTTCCAGGTCACAGGTAAGGATGGAGTCAGAAAGTGGGCTAACGTTTTAGCACTGACAATCCCAGCTCTGGGTCGAGCCACCCTGAGATCTCCCAAAAGATTAGGGTTCAAGGAGTTCCCTCTGTGGCTCAATGGGTTAAGAATCAGGCTGTGGTGCTCCGGTCACTGCGGAGGCACAGGTTCGATTCCCTGCCAGACACAGTGGGTTAAAGGATCTGGTATTGCCACACCTGCACCTCAGATTCAATCTCTGGCCACTAGTGCGGCCATAAAAAAAAAAAAAAAAGATTAGGGTTCAAGCCTCAGTTCTGTCGTTCTCTGCTTATGTGATTTTTGGACGAGTCATTCCATCTGCCTGAGCTTCTGTTTCCTCACCCACAAAAGGGAGCTAAGGAGTCCTACTCGCATTTGGTTTGGGGGAAGGATCAATTAAAGGATATAATTAATGTATGACACCGAACTTAGCCTGCTGCCTGGCCTACAAGCCCATTCCCCTCTCTTAACTCATTCATTTCCTCCAACACCCCCAAGGAAAACGAAATTGGGATATACCCATTTTCTGGATAAGGCAGAGGCAGAGTAAAGGCAGGATCGTAGGCTGGCAGGTTCCTGAGCCCCCTGCTAGGAGTGTGTGTGTGTGTGTGCGCGTGCGCGCGCGCGCGCGCCTGCGCGTGATCGCATGAGTGCGAGCACGCTCGAAAGTCTTTGAGAGAGATCGCAAGTGTGACTGGTGAAGATTATTAGCCAGGGAGTGAGACCGTGAAGGGGAGACAGGCTTGGATTCCTCTCCCAGACACCCTCCGCATGTCTCGTTTTGCGCTCTGTTTACTTATCTATCTCTCACCTCTACGATGTCAGCAGCTTTACCCCCGGACTTAAAACAGTGTAGCCCACATAATGAACCTTTGATAAAGGCTGGGCAAATGAAGGAGTGAATGGATGAAGGAATGAATGACCTTGAAAGAATGTATCAGTCTCTGCAGAAGGTCAGCATGAGAGGTTGTGAGTGAGGGAGGGGGGCCAGGCAAGGGGTGTGCTGATGGGGGGTGGGAGGCGGGGGCAGGGTTGTCAGTCTAAAGGACTTGGGCATCTCAGGGGACTGGGAGATTGCACAACCTGGACTATGAAAGCCTTATTTTCCCTTTGGCTCAGATAACCCTGGAAAGTGCCTAGAAGTTGAATGAAAGCTGTGTGGGGTCCAAACTTACCCCTCCCCCGCCCCCAACCACAGTCACTGAGGAGCCGGCAAAGGACCAGAGGTGGGGAGCTGAGTCTCTCCAGGAGACCGGGAGGTTGGATGAGGCCCCTCTGGGCCAGAAGCTCCCATTTGCTGGGCACCCCCAGAGCCAGGATCCTCAACTTTCCCCAGTACTCCAGCAAGGAGGGGCCCTGGAAGAGGGAAATCAGGACAAACAGTTTTTAAAAGATAACCAGCTATTTTCTGACTTATCTTTGGGAGGAGACCATTCTTCTGTTTGAGAAGGAAAAGGAGAAAAGTCACTCTAATGGGCCTTTTAGTTATGCTAAGGCAAAGCCTCTATCTCTTGGAGTAAGGGTGGAGAGAGCTAGACTCCTCCTCCGCATAACAATGGGAAAGGAAGCTCCTTCCCTTTGGGCACCGTCGCCACTGGCCACAGGGCTAACCGGGAACTGAGCCTGAGACCCCAGCGGAAAGTTTTCCTTTCTCCTCCAGAAGCCTTCGGAGGGGCACTGGGCTTGGGCTTCGGGTAAGAGTTGGGCAGAGGTCAAAAGTCGGCTGAAATTTTTGGCCACTGACAAGATACTCTGGAGAGTGGTGCTTGCAGGCGAGGCCAACCTGAGCCGGGAGAGGCGTGGTGGAGCTATGTGGGGTGCACCAACTGTGTGCCAGGCACTTGAGACCCAGTGGTATGCTCTGCAGATGGTTCCTGCCTTCAATGTACAAAAATAACTGTTTAGTTATGTGATGAGGAAAATACAGGTCCTAAATTACCATAGCTAACTTTACAAAGCAAGTGCTATATGTC
Source organism: Phacochoerus africanus (assembly GCF_016906955.1). Taxonomy (NCBI): domain Eukaryota; kingdom Metazoa; phylum Chordata; class Mammalia; order Artiodactyla; family Suidae; genus Phacochoerus; species Phacochoerus africanus. The sequence goes on along the minus strand of NC_062547.1, from coordinate 80,969,125 downwards.
AGGCAGTGTTCTAAAGACTTACACATAAGAACATGTATTTTTTTTCTTCTTTTTATTGAGGTATAGTTGATATACAATATCATTTAAGGTACAGGTGTACAACATAACGATTCTCAATTTTTAAAGGTTAAACTCCATTTACAGTCATTGTAGAATATTCCCTGTGTTGTACAATATATCCTGGTAACTTATTTTTGCTGGAGTTCTTTTTTTTTTTTTTTTTGGTCTTTTTGTCTGTTGTTGTTGCTATTTCTTGGGCCGCTCCCACGGCATATGGAGGTTCCCAGGCTAGGAGTCGAATCGGAGCTGTAGCCACCGGCCTACGCCAGAGCCACAGCAACTCGGGATCCGAGCCTCGTCTGCAACCTACACCACAGCTCACGGCAACGCCGGATCGTTAACCCACTGAGCAAGGGCAGGGACCAAACCCGCAACCTCATGGTTCCTAATCGGATTCGTTAACCACTGTGCCACGACGGGAACTCCTTATTTTTGTTATACATAATAATTTGTACCTCTAAATCCCCTCTCCCTCTCGTGCCCCCTCCCAACTTCCCTCTTCCTACTGGTAACCACTAATTTGTTTTCTATATCTGTGCAATATGTTTCATTTCATTATATTCACTAGGTTTTTTTTTTTCCTATTGTTTCTTTTTAGAACCCCACCCACGGCCTATGGAAGTTCCCAGGCTAGAGGTCAAATCGGAGCCGCAGCTGCTGGCCTACACCACAGCCACAGCAACGCCAGATCCAAGCCATGTCTGTGACCTACACTGAAGCTGAGGGCAACACTGGATCCTTAACTCATTGTGAGGGACCAGGGATCAAACCTGCCTCCTCATGGATATTAACCTGGTTCATTACTGCTGAGCTACAATGGGAACTTCTGGTTTTGTATTTTAGATTACAAATAAAATTGATATCATAGAGTATTTGTATTTCTCTGCCTGACTTATTTCACTTAGCATAATACCCTCCAAATCCATCCATATTGTTGCAAATAGCAAAGTTTCACTCTTTTTTATGGCTGAGTAGTCTTCGTGTGTGTGTGTGTGTGTGTGTGTGTGTGTGTACACCACATCTTTATCCATTCATCTGTTGATGGACACGTAAGTTGCTTTCATTTCTTGGCAATTATAAATAATGCTGCTATGAAAATTGAGGTACGTTTATACTTTCAAATTAGGCTTTTTGGTTTTTTCAGCTATATACTCAGGAGTGGGAGTGGAATTGCTAGGTGATATGGTAGTTTTACTTTTAGGGTTTCATTTGTTTTGTTTTGTTTTGCTTTTTCTGGCCACTCTCAAGGCATATGGAAATTCCCAGGCGAGGGGTCAAATTGGAATTGCAGCCGCTATCCTGCGCCACAGCTCATGGCAATGCCATATCGTAAACCCACTGAATGAGGCCAGGGATCGAATGCCCAACCTCATGGATACTAGTTGTGTTCCCTTTCTGCTAAGCCACAAAGGGAACTCCTACTTTTAGTTTTTTGAGAAACCTCCATACCATTTTCCACAGTGGCTGCACAACTTTACATTCCTACCAACAGTATATGAGGAAAACATATCTGCTTTTGGTGACAACTTCTTGAGGATGATACTGTCATTCTACCTGTTTTACTGATGAGGAAATCAAGACACAGGGATGGAGTAACTTGATAAGTCCATGTGTGAAGGTGCTGAGCTTTGAGTCCTGCAATTTTTGCTCTGAATTACTTCACTCCCTTCTCACTACCCATGCTCACAGGAGCAAAGACCTGGAAGTGGAACCTGAAAAATTTAAAGTGTTTCTCTGAGGAAGTGAGATGAGACCTAAGAATGAGATGGAACTAACCAGATCTAGAGGGAAAGATCACTCCAGGAAGAGGAACTATATTTGCAAAGGCCCAGAGGTAGGGGTGGGAGCAAGGAGGAAGTGAATGAAGACTTTATCTGAAGATGTGGGTGGGCCAGGTCAGGCCAAGAATCTCTATAGGAAGTTCTTGGAAAGTTTTAAAGTGGTGGCTGTGGTTGATATAGTCATATTTGTGTTGTTTTTCTTTTCTTTTTCTTTTGTCTTTTTAGGGCCGCACCCACAGCGTACGGAGGTACAAATGGGAGCTACAGCTGCCAGCCTACAACACAGCCACAGCAACCTGAGATCCTAGCCACACCTGCGACCTACACCAGAACTTGAGGCAACGCTAGATCCTTAACACACTGAGCAAGGGCAGCGATACAACTCCTGTCCTCATGGATATTAAGTCAGGTTACTGTTATGGCTGAGCTATAATAGGAACTCCCATATTTGTATTTTAAATATCACTCTGGGAGTTCTCTTGTGGCACAACGGGTTAAGGATCCTGCGTTGTCACTGCAGTGACTTGGGTCGCTGCTGTGGCATGGATTCGATCCCTGGACCAGGAATTTCCACAGGCCGGAGGCGGCCAAAAAAGAAAAAAAATCACTCTGAAAGTTGTTCAGAGAACGGATGGGGGTACAAGCTGGGTAGGTCTACTAGCTACTGTATGACAATTGCGCAGAAGACAAAGGAGCCAGACTAAGCCAGAGTCTACGGAAATGGCGGGTCAGGACTGCTGGGTCTTGTCCCCAGAGGGATGAAGTGCAGGAGGTGGAGCAATGGACTAGAACTTGGAAGCCTGGCCTGGGTGAGGCAAATAAAGGCAGAATCGGAAGGGATGTGCCAGCTAGGATTGCCCCCCCCCCGCCCCGTAGGCCGCTGGGCGCTGATGGGTTCGAGGACTGATCTCCAGGTGGGCGGGACGCCATGCCACCCGCTGTCAGGAACTGGTCCAGGAGGGGCCAGGCCTCCAGGCCTGAGATGGGCGGGGCACTGGGCTGTTCCCGGCCCAGTCTCTGTCAGGACAGAGCTGGTCCAGGAGGGGAGGAGCCCAAAGTAGGCGAAACTTGAGGTGGGCGGGGCGCGGGGCCGCCCCGCGGCCACGCCGCTGTCGCGGGTGCATTCCTGGCTCTCCCGCCCGGGGCTGAGCAGCTCCCGGGCTGAGCCTGCCATCCCCACTGGGCGCAGGGGTCGGGGCTGGTGGAAGCTGGGAGCCGGGCTGCAGAGGACCCAGGTGAGTCGGAACCCTGTGCTGGAAGCGGGTCCACGGAGGTTCGAGGTGAGCCGGGACCAGGCTGCGCTCCCAGCCGCCAGGGGGCGAGCGGCGGCGGGACTGGGAGCTGACCCCTCCCAGCACTGAGGACCTAGGCGTCCGCTCAGCCGGTTGGGGGGGCGGGGGTTGATGGGGACGGTAAATCAGTAACCCGCAGCGCACACAGGGCCTTTTGTCCCGCTCTGTCCAAAGAGCACCCGGGCCGCGGAGCTGGTTACTCATTGCCCACCGGGGCGGGGGCGGGCCGGCTGTCTCTGTAGCTCTCCTTCAGGACCCGTGACTGGCATTTGCCCCCAGCGAGGCTGGGTAGGGGTGGAGGAGGAAGAGCGCCCTGGTCCCTCTGTCCCGCACCTGAGTGCGGGCTCCGGGTAGAGATAAGGAGGCTGTGGCTCTGAGAGGTGCAGTCATTTGTCCAGGGTCCCCCAGCGCTTGGGTGCGAGAGGCTGGAGAACACAGGACTATTTGTGCCAGAGTCAGGCCCTTCGGCCCCACGTGCTGGGCCGTCGGTCAGAGGCCGCTTGTGACTGGACTAAGGTTCTGAGGTCAGGGTAGCCTGGGGGTGGGATAAAAATCCCTGGACCTCCCACTCCACTCCCAACCCAGAGAGCCGCCCTTTCTGCAGAGCAGAGCAGGGTGAGGGGATTTCACAGAGGAAGGGCAGTGGAAGCCAGTGATGGGCACAGAGATAGTGGAAATTGTGTCTTCTGAGCTATGTGGAAAAGAGAAATGGGGAGCACGGAGGTATAGGCAAGAGAGAAGACGTGCAGTTTTGAAAACTAATGGTTTAACAGTACTGAAGTAGCAGAATGTGCAGCCAAAGATAGGGACAAGGGCATGGAGGGAGGCCTAGGATGCTGGATAAACAGTGTGGACTGGGTCCTGCTGCACATAGACAGCCATTAAGGGCTTGTAAGCTGGGGTGGGACAGACTTTTTTTTTTTTTTTTTTTAATCAGCTTGATGTGGGATCTCAGTTCCCAGACTAGGGATTGAACTCTGGACCACAGTGGTGAAAAGCACAGAGTCCTAACCACTAGGCCACCAGGGAACTTCCCAGACTTGTCATTTTTGAAGCCCTGCTGGAGAACCCAGAGAGATGTTTGCAAAGGTCCAAGCTAGAGATGACCGTGGCATGCTCTAGATTCAAGCAGGGGAAGAGGGATGGACTGGAGAGGCGTTTGGAAAGTGATGCCCCAGTTGTTGGAGGCAACTCAGGGAAGGAGCAGTTTGAAGCGGGAGATAATAACTTTGGCCAGAACACACCGAGTGCCACTTGCCTCAGAAGCAGAGCTGAAGAGGGAAAAGAGGCTAAGTAGAGAGGGTGCGATGGAACTCCTGGGCAAGGTAGATCTAGAAACACCAGCGCCACCTGTTACCCAGCCCCAAGTGATAGCTGGTAGACCCCTGGAACTACACTGGTCACCCTCTTCCTTTGCCCTGGCTGAGGTTCGGTTTTGAGTGTTCCTCTTGGGGGATGGAGACATCCTTGGTAGCATTTGGAGGAGGGTAATTGGATGGGGTGTGTGTGTGTACATCACACTTGAGGTGAATAGCACCACAGAGAGAGGTGACTGCCCTGGCCAAGGGCAGACCCAGGGTGACAATCATGGGGAGGAGGATGGAGAAGAGAACATTCCAACATTATGTGTGCCCACCTCCTACATACATTCTCTTTTATCCTCAAAGTAGTCCTGGGAGGAGAGTGGCCCAGAGAGGGACAGGGACTTGCAAGTTGGTAAGAGTCAGGATTTGATCCTGGCTCTGTCAGACACTAGAGTGTACATCCTTTACAAGAGCTTGTGTTGCCTCAGATGGAGTTGTGGAAGCACAGAAAACAGAAGTATCTCCAGAATGCAGTTTTGGTTCAGAGTGTGAAAGAACTTCTGAGAGTTCCCTGGTGGCTCAGTGGGTTAAGGATTCAGCATTGCCGCTGCTCTGGCTTAGCTTTGATCCCTGATCCGGGAACTTCTGCATGCCTTGCAGGAGAGAGGACTTCTTTTGTAGTTTAGTGGGTTAAGAACCCGACATATTGAGTGTTGGCAAGGATGCAGTTTTGATCCCTGGCCTTGCTTAGTAGATTAAGGGTCTGCTGTTGCCACAAGCTGCAGCATAGGTCACAGATACAGCTCGGATCCGGTGTTGCTATGGCTGGATTCAACCCCTAGCCCTGGATTCAACCCCTAGCCCAGGAACTTTCATATGCCACAGGTGTGGCCTTAAAAGGGGGGGGGGGAGAGAGAAAGGAGTTCCTGTCATGGCTCAGCGGTAACAAACCTGACTATAGTATGCAGGAGGACTTGGGTTTGATCTGTGACCTCACTCAGTGGGTTAAGGATCTGGCTTTGTTGTGAGCTGTGGTATAGGCCTGCAGCTGTAGCTCTGATTCGACCCCTAGCCTGGGAATTTCCATATGCCATGGGTGTGGCCCTAAAAAGACAAAAAAAAAAAGAGAGAGAGCTTCCACTTGCCATAAAATGTACTGCCTTGTTAGTAGTGAGTGCCCTGCCACTGGAGGTATCCAAAGCTGGTCATGGAAATGTCAGCAATGCGCTAAAGAGTGGGGATCAGATCAGATAACATCCAGATGCTGATATTTGGCCTTGTATTATATTTCAGATTTTTTTTTTTTTGGCTCTTCAGTAATAAATTCATTTATTCAGCAAAAAATAAATTATGTGTGCTGAGAGGGAGCAGAAGATATATCTCCATTCTCTGCTTCCCTCTAAGGAAAGAATCCCAAAACTGCCCTTTCTGTGAACTTGTGCCAAGGTTTCAGCAGGACCCAGGGAGAGCAGGAAGCCCAAATGCCCCCCATCCCCACCCCTCCCCAGCACAACCTACTGTGGGGAAGCCTTGGGCTCTGGCAGTAGCAGAGCTGGTTCTAGTCTCTGCCCTGCTGTTGCCTGGTTGGGGGCTTGGACAAGCCTTCAGGCCATTTCCTGTCTCAGTTTCCTCACCTGCAAAACAGGGGCATAGCACCAGCAAAGGTGCACATCTAGCAGGAGTTCTTTGCCTTCTCTGTTTCAGGAAGGCAGTCGGAGAGAGGCCCAGCCTGGGTCCCTGTGAGTAGCAGGAAGGAGATGCAGCTGCTGCTGGCCCTGTTGGGGGTCCTGCTGGCAGTGCCTGGGGCTCCAGCTTTGTCTCTTGAGGCCTCTGAGGAAACGGAGCTGGGTATGGCCTCGAAAACAGGAGAGGGTGGCAGGGGTAGAAAAGAGTGGGCATCAGGAGGGGGCTGCTGGCTGAGCAAAGCTGGAGAGGATCCTGGCCCAGGCCCTGAGGAGGTGGCAGCGGGGCAGGACCCAACCATTGAGTCTCAGTGGCTGGCTCCCAGCAAGTGTCCATCCATCTCTGTGTCCATAAGAGAGGACTGGCCTTGCAGGGTGCAGGCCCTGAACTGGGCTGCAGAGCTGGCGGTGAGCCCCTTGGCTGTGTGTGTGGGTGTGTAGGTGTGTGTATGTTCTGTGCACTAGGTGTGTGGCTTGGGAGGCCCAGGCAGCATGTGTGGTGTATGCACAGTGAGTGAGATGTGCTCCAGAGGGGTGGCGTGTGCCCTATACATAGCTATAGCTATGCATAGAGCAGTTATAGCATGTGCCTTGTGTGTGTGTGTGTGTGTGTGTGTGTGTGTGTGTTTCTTGGGCAGTGGCATGTGTTGTCCAGCATGTGTGCTACGCACTGTGTGTGTGATATACACCAGAGGTGTGGCATTATCCCTGCGTGTAGCACCTGTAGCATGTGGTTGTGTGAAGGTCAAGGAGCACTGGGTGTCCAGCATGTCGAAGGGTGCTTGTGCCCAGTGTGTGCAGCATGTTCTCAGTATGCAGGGGGCTGACTCAGTCAGGGCTATGGGGCTCACTGACCTCTGTCCTGGGCCCACAGAGCCCTGCCTGGCCCCCAGCCCGGAGGAGCAAGAGCAGGAGCTGACTGTGGTCCTTGGGCAGTCTGTGCGGTTATGCTGTGGGCGGGCTGAGCGTAGTGGCCACTGGTACAAGGAGGGCAGTCGCCTGGCACCTGCTGGCCGAGTACGAGGCTGGAGAGGCCGCTTGGAGATTGCCAGCTTCCTACCCGAGGATGCTGGCCAATACTTCTGCCTGGCACGAGGCTCCATGCTTGTCCTACACAATGTCACCTTGGTTATGGATGGTAAGAGGGTCTGGCAGGGGCTAAGGGAGAGAGCTGGGGAGAGAGACTGTCTACCTTGGACCTCAAATTGCCTCCCTCTGTCCCTGACATAGACTCCATGACCTCCAGCAACGGTGATGAGGACCCCAGGACCCACAGTGGCCCCTCGAATGGGCACATTTACGCCCAGCAAGGTCAGTATGAGTCTTCAAGGACTCATTTCCCTACCTCCTGGCTAGTCACTGAGAAGCGACCTGTGTAGAAACAAGTGGTCCTCCTGGGGACCCTGAGCTCTCCCTTCTCCTCCCCTCCAGCACCCTACTGGACACACCCCCAGCGCATGGAGAAGAAACTACATGCAGTGCCTGCTGGGAACACTGTCAAGTTCCGCTGTCCAGCGGCAGGCAACCCCATGCCCACCATCCGCTGGCTTAAGGATGGACAGGACTTCCATGGGGAGAATCGCATTGGAGGCATTCGGGTGAGTCTCTGGGTGCCAAGACCATCTGCTCTCCATCGGTCCCCTCAAATCAAACCCGCACTTCTTTCCCTAATGAGGAAGGCACCTGTGGGGCCCCAGAAGGAGCACTAGACTGTGGACTTGGACAGCTCTGGTTGTCCACCAGAGCTGCCACTCTCCAGCAAGTGACTTAACCTCTCACCTTTAGCGACTCCATTTATAAAGTGGGAAGGATCACTGATCGGCAGGTATCGGTATGTTTTAGCAACTCATCCTCATGAAGAGACCCTGCAGGGTCAGCTCTAGGTTGTAGTCTCAGAGGAAGAGACTCAGAGAGAGCAAAGGCTGGTTCAAGGTGGCACAGCTTGGAAGAAGTAAAGCTAAAACTCAAAGACTTAAACCCAGGGCTTAGATACTTCTTGGAGCCTTCTTTGTCCCAAAGTCCCTGGCCTTGACCTGGCCTCTCCAGAGCCCAGACAGCTTTCAAAGACCCCTGTGGGCAGGATTTAGCCTCCTCACGCCCTGGTCCCCTGGATGGGCATGGTTCAGTGGCCCTTTGTGGACACTTCCCCTGCCCCCAGCTGCGCCACCAGCACTGGAGCCTGGTGATGGAAAGCGTGGTGCCCTCGGACCGTGGCACATACACCTGCCTCGTGGAGAACTCTTTGGGCAGCATCCGCTACAGCTATCTGCTGGATGTACTGGGTGAGCGGGCGAGGGGGTGAGGCGGTGTGGGGGTGGGAGTCCTGCCCTGCCCTCAGATGGGACCCAGTCTGACAGACAAGATGGATTTAGTCTTAGATGACGCATTCAAGCTCCTCAAAGTGCCCAGATGGGTCCAAAGAAGCACAGGGGGGTCATGCACACCTGGAAGAGCAAAGGTCATTGAGAGGGAAACTGATAAAGACATCCAGGCAGAGGGCACAGACTGGGTAAAGGCCCTAGACGTAAAGAATACAATGCAGGAATTACCTTATGGCTCAGTGGGTTAAGGATCTGGTGTTGTCACTGCTGTGGCTCAGGTTGCTGCCGTGGCATAAGTTCGATCCCTGGCCTGAGAAGTTTCGTGTGCTGTGGGTACAGCCAAAAAGAAAAAAAGGAGAATACAACGCAGTTGTGGGCAGGTAGAGCTTGGGGTATGGCATTTAAGCAGGGAGCCAGGCCTAGAGGGTTTTTGAGTGATAGATGAAAAAGTTGTCCTTGACAGCAAAGGCAGTGGAGAATCATGGAAGGTTTAAACAGGGTAAGAAGGGGAGGAACAAGGTCTGAGCTGAGTATCAGGAAGGTCCCTCTCTTGAGCTGTGGGGAGGCTGGAAGTGGTGCCACCAGTCAGGGCTGACATCCCGGCCTGGCCCCCAGAGAGGTCCCCGCACCGGCCCATCCTGCAGGCGGGGCTCCCAGCCAATACCACAGCTGTAGTGGGCAGCGACGTGGAGCTGTTATGCAAAGTGTACAGCGATGCCCAGCCTCACATCCAGTGGCTGAAGCACATTGTCATCAACGGCAGCAGCTTTGGTGCCGACGGCTTCCCCTATGTGCAAGTCTTAAAGGTCTAGTCCCTACCAGCACCTGAGCCCTACCATTCTCCTGTGGGGAGTGGGTGGTGGTCCCCAGCTCCCTTTCCAGCCACAGTGTGGCCCCAGACCCTGCTGTGACCCCTGAATATGTCCCCCAGACAGCAGACATCAATAGCTCAGAGGTGGAGGTCCTATACCTTCGGAATGTGTCTGCCGAGGACGCAGGTGAATACACCTGTCTGGCAGGCAACTCTATCGGCCTTTCCTACCAGTCAGCTTGGCTCACGGTGTTGCCAGGTGAGTTTCTACGGGGGCCAGGAGAGGCTGTGGGATTCTGCTGTGGTCTGGCACTGGTCTGTGAACCTGCTGGTCTTCCTTGGCCTGTGGGGTCTGGATTTGGGATGTGGCGTGTGGATTTGTTAGTTTGATTCTGCACATAGCAGTCCCTCTGGGCGTGTTCACAGGTGACTGTGTGGCCCTCTGGGGTGTGGGTATGTGGGATTGGGTATAAATGCAATTTTCTTTTTTCTCTCTTTCTTTTTTGTTTTTGTTTTTGTTTTTGTTTTTGTTTTTTAGGGCCACATCTGCAGCATATGGAAGTTCCCAGGTTAGGGGTCCATTGGAGCTGCAGCTGCCCGCCATAGCCATAGCAACGGCAGATCCAAGCCACAGCTTACGGCAACTCCGGATCCGTAACCCACTGAGCAAGGCCAGGGATGGTACCTGCATCCTCATGGATACCAGTCGGGTTAATTACTGCTGAGCTACAGTGGGAACTCCCTAAATGCAGTTTTCTTGGTGTGTGTCTCTGTGTGTTGGAACCTATGAGGGTCTCGGTGGGAGGGGGTGGGTCAGCCATCTGACCACCGACTGGTTAGGTATCTGTCTTTGTGTATCTGTCTGTGGGCAGAAGAGGACCTCACGTGGACGGCAGCAGGGCCCGAGGCTAGGTACACGGATGTCATCCTGTACGCATCAGGCTCTCTGGCTTTGCTTGTGCTTCTGCTGCTGGCCGGGCTGTATCGCCGGCAGGTGCTCCACGGCCGGCACCCCCGGCAGCCCGCCACCGTGCAGAAACTCTCCCGCTTCCCCTTGGCACGACAGGTACCGGCCATCCTGTCCCCCACCTCCTGTCTCTGTAGGCAGGCTGTTGGCCTGCTTTCCACCCTCAGCCAGGCTTCAGCAGACCCACCGACTCTCTCACTTTGCAGTTCTCCCTGGAGTCGGGCTCCTCAGCCAAGTCAAGCTCGTCTCTGGTGCGGGGTGTCCGTCTCTCCTCCAGCGGCCCCCCATTGCTCGCTGGCCTCGTGAGTCTAGACCTACCTCTCGACCCACTGTGGGAGTTCCCCCGGGACAGGTATGCCGTGCAGGCTGAGGATAGGGATCAGACTCTGGGCAGGAATGTTGCCCTGGTGATGGAGGCTTCATCTCTCTCATCTCCAGGCTGGTGCTCGGAAAGCCCCTGGGTGAGGGCTGCTTCGGGCAGGTGGTATGTGCAGAGGCCTTTGGCATGGACCCCACCCGGCCCGATCAAGCCAGCACCGTGGCTGTCAAGATGCTTAAGGGTGAGTATGGCAGCTTGGGGGAGAGACACTGTGGCCTTGGGACTAATGGACAGGGCCCAACTCTGCTGCAGACCCTGACAAGTCACTTCTGAGGTTCAGTTTCCTCATGTATCACATGGGGTAAATAATGGTCCCTGCCTCCCAGCCTGAGGTTCATGCAAAGTGCCTGGTGCATAAAGTCATCACCACTGGGATGGTGATGACTACAAGGGTTTGGGGTGATGGGTTTCATACCCCATGTCAGCCTTGACCTCAAGAAACCTTGTTAGCCTTGAAGGCCTCCACCTCATTCCCCCACAATCTCCCCCGCAAGTTACATCCTCAGCTTCCTCCTGGTCCCCTGTGTCCACAAGCCCAGGCAGCAGCCCCCCAGGTTCTCAGGACACACCTGAGATCCATTGCTGTCTCCCAGCCCCCTCTGTAAAAACGGCCTAAACTGTGTTCTGCTTCCCCAGCCACTCCTCTCTGCACAGCTGGGGCCACCTGGCACTTTCTGGGAGGCAGCGATTGAGAAATGTGCATTGCAAGTTCTGGTGGGGAGGGTATGTCATTGACTTGGGGCCACAGGTCAGGTCCGGGGGCTCAGCCCCTGGTCCTCAGCCCCTTCTCAAGAGAAGCTGGAACGGAACAGCTTCTTCCTGGCCTCCCCAAGCTGTGCCCCCACTGACAGCTCCCTAAATTCCCAGGCTTGATGGACGCCAGGCCCTGGTCAGACAGACCTTAGGGCGCCAGCCTGCTTCCCGCCCCCAGGAGCTCTCACCCCATGCAGGGACGAACGCCAAGCCCTCCAGACAGGGCTTCCTTCCTATTCAGAAATCTTCCCCCTTTCTCCTATTTCCTGCCCCCACTCACTGGCAGGCCTACCACTTCTAGATCCTTGATCTCGTTGCATTCTTGCCGATCCACTGTGAGAGTAGGGCCCGATCCACTGTCCCATGTCATATGAGAAGATTCTGAGGTTCAAAGATGAGGTTAAGAGACTTTTACAAGACCACACAGCCCAGCAGGGATTCAGGCCTAGATTTTTTTTTTTTTTTTTTTGGCCACACCTGAGGCCTGCAGAAGTTCCCAAGCTAGGGACAGAACCTATGCCACAGCAGTGGCAATGTCAAACCCTTAACCCCCTGGGCCACCAGGGAACTCAAGACCCAGATCTTTTTGACTCCTGGTCCAGGACTCCACATCCTATCATCAACCCAAAGCCTCCCTTTCATTGTCACTCTGGCTGTCATCCTTGCAGACAATGCTTCTGACAAGGACTTGGCTGACCTAGTCTCTGAGATGGAGGTGATGAAGCTGATTGGCCGACACAAGAACATCATCAATCTGCTGGGAGTCTGCACCCAGGAAGGTGGGGCGGGGCAGGGCTAGGAGCAGGGATGGTTGGAGCCGGGAACCACAGCCTCAGCAGTGTCCCTGTCCCCTCCTTGCCTCCATAGGGCCCCTGTACGTGATTGTGGAGTGTGCTGCCAAGGGAAACCTGCGGGAGTTCCTGCGGGCCCGCCGCCCCCCAGGCCCTGACCTCAGCCCTGATGGGCCTCGGAGCAGTGAGGGACCACTTTCCTTCCCTGCCCTGGTCTCCTGCGCATATCAGGTGGCCCGAGGCATGCAGTACCTGGAGTCACAAAAGGTACAGTCAGTGCAAGGCTCTTGGCCACTCCAACTGCTCCATTGCCACCCTTTCATGCCCTGCATTTTTTTTTTTTTTTCCTTTTTGGTCTCGCCCTCAGCATGTGGAAGTTCCCAGGCCAGGGATCAAACCCAAGCTGTAGCAGCGACCCCAGTTGCTGCGGTGACAATGCCAGATCCTTAACCCACTGCACCACAAGGGAACTCCTCATGCCCTGCATTAAATGTCCCCAACTTCTTCCTTGTGTCTCTTTTTTGCTACTGGAAGTGTCCCTAGGTCCTTCTGTCTCCCTCATCTATGCACAGTTGACACTGTGTGTTCCCATTCCTTCTTCACATGCTCTCTACCCTATAGGCAGGAAGAGACAATGCAAGACAGAGGGTGTGGGCCCTGAAGTTAGTTGGCCTAGGTTTCACCTCTTTGGTTTTTTCTTTTTTGATTTGGTTTGTTTTTTGTTTTTTTGGTGGGGGGCCATGGCGTGCAGTTGCTTGATATGGGATCTCAGTTCCCAGACCAGGTACTGAACCCAGGCCACAGTGGTGAAATCAAATCCTCACCAGTAGATCGCCGGGGAACTTCCTGGTTTCCCCTCTCTAAATCTTGATGTCCTTATCTGTAAAATGGGTGGGTGATCCCTAAACCGAAGTCCCCTGCCCTGCCCTCAGTGCATCCACCGGGACCTGGCTGCCCGCAACGTGCTGGTGACTGAGGACAATGTGATGAAGATCGCTGACTTTGGGCTGGCCCGAGGCATCCACCATATTGACTACTACAAGAAAACAAGCAACGTGAGGGGAGACTGGGCAGAGCTGGGTGGGGCGGGGCATCACCGGCACCTGTGAGGCTCAGCAGCAATGTGCCTTCTCCCCGCCAGGGCCGCCTGCCTGTCAAGTGGATGGCACCTGAGGCCTTGTTTGACAGAGTCTACACACACCAGAGTGACGTGTGAGTCTCCTAGAAGCTGGAGGGGGTGTCTGCCAGCCTTCGTTGTCCTGCCCCACAAAAAGGGCAAAGCACTTGCCCAGGGTCACACAGCCCTGGGACAGACCTGAAAGGGTCCAGACTCTAAAAATGAACCCTTAATCCCCACCCCCGTGGTGGGTCATACCTATGGGGTCCCCACCCTAGTCCCAGAGGTAGGGAGTGAAGCTGTGCCCCGCTGAACCCGGATTCTGCCTCCAGGTGGTCATTTGGGATCCTGCTGTGGGAGATCTTTACCCTCGGGGGCTCCCCGTACCCTGGCATCCCCGTGGAGGAGCTGTTCTCGCTGCTACGGGAGGGCCATCGGATGGACCGGCCCCCACACTGCCCTCCAGAGTTGTGAGACCTCACCCCATTCTCCCCCACTTTCCAGTCCTCATCCTCTGCCCCGACCTTGGCCTCAGGGTCTGGCCGTAGGGAGTAGTCAGCACTAACTCACTCTCACCGCCTCTTCCTCAGCCCAGCGAGAAAGTTCCCGGCCTGGCTTCTACACCCTTCCATGGAATGGCCTCACTTAGCCTGCATCAAACCCCACCTCTTTTACTTTATTTTATTATTGTTTTTCTTTAGGGCCACACCTTGTGGCATATGGACGTTCCCAGGCTAGGGGTTGAATCAGAGCTGTAGCTGCCATCCTGCACCATAGCCACAGCAACGCGGGATCCAAGCTGTATCTGCGACCTATGCAGCAGCTCACAGCAATGCTGGATCCTTAACCCACTGATCCAGGCCAGGGAATGAACCCACATCCTCATGGATATTAGTCAAGTTCTTAACCCTCTGAGCCACAAGGGGAACTCCTCAAACCCCACCTCTTCATCACGCCTCCCACTCAGGACTGTGAGGTCTTCCCCTCACCCAAGCCTGGGGCTCCTTCTGACCTTCCCCCGAACCTCTCCCAGGTATGGGCTGATGCGTGAGTGTTGGCACGCAGCACCCTCTCAGAGGCCCACTTTCAAGCAGCTGGTGGAGGCACTGGACAAGGTCCTGCTGGCTGTCTCTGAAGAGGTACTGCTCCCCTATTATCCCCTGACCTCCCTCAGCCCATTGCCCTCTGGGCCTCTTGCAACCTGACTACCAGGGCTAACCAGCACTGTTCCCCATAGTACCTTGACCTCCGCTTAACCTTTGGACCCTACTCCCCCGCCGGTGGGGACGCCAGCAGCTCCTGCTCCTCCAGCGACTCGGTCTTCAGCCATGAGCCCCTGCCCCTGGGACCCAGCTCCTTCTTCCCTGGGGTGCAGACGTGAGCGGTTGACACCAGGTTGTACCAGTTGGCAGCCTTGGGTCTCCCGGCTCAGCCGCAACCTGGTGATGTTTGACCTTGGCAGCCCCAGGTCCTGATTTAAGGGTACTGTCCCAGATTTCTGGTTCTGCTTTGGGGAGGTCCGTCTCTGGTCCTGGGCTCCCTAGTTGAGACTTCCTGCTCCGGCCTCAGCTTCTCAAGCCAGAATTCAAGTCGTCTCAAGGCCCTGCCCTTGCCTTAGAGTCATGGCCGTAGTGTTCTATTGGCTTTTGAGGTTCTGCTTGGCCTCATGGGCCTTGATGCTTCATCCTTGTTCCAGGGCTTCCGTCGGTCCTGGCTGCAGGGTTGTCCTAAATCTCCCTGCTTCCCTACATCAAGAGAGGTCCTGGCCTCTGAACCTTATTTCCCCAGGCCTCCCCAGCCTCCCCTCTGCTGCTTGTGCCAGCATCTTGGTGGAGGAGCATTGGCCCCTGTGCTAGCTGAGAGGCTGGAAGCCTGCCAAAAACACAGAAGCAAATAGCCTTTTATAAATTATTTTTTTGAAATAAACCTCTGTGCGCCTGGTGTCTTCCCTGCAGCGGATGAAGGTGGAACAGGGTGGAGAGATCCCAGAGCTGGGAGTTTTGCCTGAGCGACACAGACTAAGGGGTCCATGCCAGGCCCTGGGTTTACATCCACCTCCAGGGCAGCGGAGGCAGGAGGCCAGGAGCCTGTGTGCACCTCTGTCTTGGTCCGTCTTACCGGCACCATCTTGTGTACATGATGGTGTGAACGAGTGCTCACAGGCAGAGTCGTCCCCACGGCACCATCCCCTGGGTGGGACTCCTGTACCCTCTGCACATGTACGTGCCCTGGGACTGTCCCCAAGGGAGCTGGCAGCACCCCTCCCCCATCTGCTCAGCATTAACCAAGCTGACCGTTAACACAGTGTGAAAGCCTGAAACTCAGCTTCGAGGCTGCTGCTGCCCGCTCCCACGCTCTGCCGCTTAGGCCAGGGGGCTTGCGGGGGCTGTGCCCGCCCCGCCCCACCCTGGCCAGTCTCCCAGGCAGCAGCTGGTTGCCGCCTGGTTGGGCTGCAGCTGTCTCTGCCTGCCTGGTCCTCCCCTGGGGAGGCCATCATAGCCCTGTTCTCAAACACCCCTGGCGGGGGGGGGGGGGGAGGGGCAGAGGGATCAGCTTTCCAGGGCTCTGAGCCTGGAACCTTCCCCGGCTCAATTCCAGCGGTTACTGCTGCTCTTCAGGCCCTGAACCACAAGGAGGAGGTACCTGACCCAGTGCCTGGTGCTCTCTCCTGCCTTGTCCTGGAGGACAGACCCTCTGTGGAGGCTGCCTGCATGGCCCCCATAGCCTTGGGCGGCCGAAAGAACATTCCAGGCAGAAAGGATTGGCTCTAAGGATTTGGAACTGGGGCCACCCTGAAAGACGGAGAAGCAGCTTGTGGCCATGCTTCTCTTCCTACGCCGGGTCTCTTGGCACACCCACTGTGCCCTCTCTGACTCACCATGTCCCATATTGAACTACTCTTCTTCCCCCAAAATTGCACCTCCTTCAGGACCCCCATCTCAAAAGAAGGCACCAAGCCAAAACCCAAGAGGAGCCCCATTCCCTAATGACTGGAGAGAACAGTGGACTTGGAGCCGGGAAGTTCAAAGCCTGCCACTTCCAGTGTCCCAAGGCCTGTGCTCTCACTTCTCTGATCATCTATTTCTTTACCCATACGAGTGGGGTGCCTACCTCCCAGGACTTAGGGTTTAGGATGAACTGAGTCTTGGATGAGCACATGATTGCAGAAGGACGCCCTGTGGAGTTCATGTGGGTTATGCTGACTGTTTATCTGAGAGCTGTGCTTGGCCTCTGCAGCGGCCCTGAGTGTCCCTCTCTTTGCTCAAGATCTCCTCCATCCCCTTCCCACCCAGGCCCTTGCAGGTGACTCCACAGGCAGCTTCCAAAATCTGCTCTTGCCTGGAGTTCCTGTTGTGGTGCAGTGGAACCGAATCCAACTAGGAACCATAAGGTTTTAGGTTCAATCCCTGGCCTTGCTCAGTAGGTTAAGGATCCAGCATTGCCATGTGCTGTGGTGTCAGTCGCAGACGTAGCTCGGATCCCACATTGCTGTGGCTGTGGCGTAGGCTCCAACTGTGGCTACAGCTCCGAATGGACCCCTAGCCTGGGAACCTCCATATGCCATGAGCACGGCCCTAAAAAGCAAATAGTAATAATAATAATAATCAGCTCTTGGCTTATGCTTCTGCACTCAAGAACCCTCTCTGGGAGTTCTCTGGTAGCCCAGCAGGATCCAGCATAGTCACTGCTGTGATTTAGTTTCAGTCCCTGGCCCAGGAACATCCACATGCTGCAGGCATGGCTAAAAAAAAAAAAGAACACCTCTGGCTCCCTGGAACCCCTCTAACTTTCTTTTCTTTTCTTTTCTTTTTTTTTTTGGTCTTTTTGTCTTTTCAGGGCTGCACCTATGGCATATGGAGTTTCCCAGGCTAGGGGTCTAATTGGAGCTGTGACTACCAGCCTAGGCCAGAGCCACAGCAACGTGGGATCTGAGCCGCATCTGTGACCTACACCACAGCCCACAGCAACGCCAGATCCTTAACCCACTGAGCGAAGCCAGGGATCGAACCTGCAACCTCATGGTTCCTAGTTGGATTCGTTTCTGCTGTGCCATGATGGAAACTCCTTTTATATATATATATATATATATATATATATATATATTTTTTTTTTTTTTTTTTTCCTCTAACTTTCTGACTGAGCTCCAGTCTCCCACTGGGATCACTGGCCAGTGAACGTTTCTACTAGTTTAGCTGATCATGGGAGAGGCAGATCCCTCAGAGGCTCCCTGGGGAAGTAAAGAGCTAGGAGGTTAGAGTCGTGTGTGAGGACAAGGAGATGATCATTTTCCACTTTCCCACCGTGAGCCCACTGCCCTGCCCACCACTGCCCGTGAGGCTCACCCACCCACCACTCTCTCACACCACAACCTCGCCAGATAAAAATTAGTTTCCCCAAATTTTTTTTTTTTTTTTTGGCCATGCCATGGCATGCAGAAGTTTTAGGGCCAGGAATCAAACCTGTGCCACAGCAGCGACCTGAGCCACAGCAGTGACAACGTCAGAACTTTAACCTGCTATGCCACCAGAGAACTCCCCAATTCAATGGTAAAGAAACTGAGGATGTGGTGGGCCAAGGGTCACAAGGAATGGGGTCTAAGGAAAGAGCTGAGTTGACCACCCTCCAACTCAGGTTCCTGGCCATTTCTGTGTACATGCGAGACTCATCAGAGTGACAGGAGCAGCTGCTGCCTGGTAGGTCTTGGGGACCAAGAGGGGCTCAGCTGCCCACCCTGTGCCCCCTCCCTGCCAGCATCCCTGGCAGGCACGTGCTTGCTGGGCCCTTTCCACATTCCTGATGTCCCATGTCAGAATGGGACAGATGCTACTAATTCCCTCATGCAATTTTGCTGCTTGCTGTTCCATCTCCCCTCTCCCAAGCCTGCTCTGGACAGCATGGCAGCATCTGGGGCCTGACCCTCTCATTTTGTCTTCTTAGGCCATGACACTGGCCTTGGGAGACTGTAGAAAAAGCACTGGGTCACCTCTGGACTCTGCCAGTCAGGGATCTGGTAAGAGCAACAGACAGCAATTCAGGTCTGGTAAGTTGGAGCCAAGAAACAGGAGGGAATCAGGGCCTGGGGGGGAGGGGCAGGCTGGCCACAAAGTGTGTGTGTGAGTGTTCATGGGGGTGGGGGGTGTACTGTGACCAAAGTTATCCTCTCTGAGCCCCTCACAGGCAGGACAACATGCTTTGGAGAGTGGTTATAAAAGATCAGTCAGGGGAGTTCCCGTTGTGGCTCAGTGGTTAACGAATCCGACTAGGAACCATAAGGTTGTGGGTTCCGTCCCTGGCCTTGCTCAGTGGGTTAAGGATCTGATGTTGCCGTGAGCTGTGGTGTAGGTCGCAGACGCGGCTCGGATCCTGCGTTGCTGTGGCTCTGGCGTAGGCCAGTGGCTACAGCTCAAATTAGACCCCTAGCCTGGGAACCTCCATATGCCGTGGGAGCGGCCCAAGAAATGGCAAAAAAAGACAAAAAAAAAAGGCTATTATTGGAGTTCCCATCGGGGCGCAGCAGAAACAAACCCGACTAGGAACCATGAGGATGTGGGTTCAATCCCTGGCCTCGCTCAGTGGGTTAAGGATCCGGTGTTGCCATGACTTGTGGTGTAGGTCGAAGACGTGGCTCAGATCTGGCATGGCTGTGGCTGTGGCTGTGTTGAAGGCTGGCAGCTGTAGTTCCGCTTAGACCCCTAGCCTGGGAATCTCCATATGCGGAGGGTGCGGCTCTCCCCCAAAAAACAAAAACAAAAACAAATTGGCTATTATTATTATTGCATGGGGTTTAAGAGGGAATGGCCCCCAGGGTTGGGTTGCCATGATCTCATTCCTTGCCTTCCCAGGAAGGCGTTCTTGCCCCCAATGCCCAGATGAGGACACTGAGGCTCAGAAGGAGGAAGTGACTGGCTACATAGGGGTTCCCACTACAGAGCTCATTCCTGGAGCCCCCTCTGAGGGCCAAAAGAGACTCTGGATCTCCACCAAGCAGGAGACATCCGCTAATGGAATGTCCATGCACAGAAGTGCATTCACGATACCTAAGTGCAGATGCCCAGCACTTTGAGGTCCAGCCCTATGGCCTTCATCCCTGACATCTCAGGGCCCTCACTCAGACTGTTCCTTCCTGGGGAGTCTCCTCTTCCCCTCTCACCTGGCCAAGCCCCATTCACCCTTTATCATTTTTTATTTTTTGGCTTCCCTGAAGCCTAGGGAGTTTCTAGGTGAGGAATCAGATCTGAGCTGCAGTTGTGACCTGCTGTGCTGGGCTAGGGATTGAACCTAGTGCTGTAGAAACACCATCTATCCGACAGGGGACCTCCCCCACCCACCCTTTCAATCTCACTTAGACCTCATTTCTAGTTGGGCCCTCCTTCACGTTGAGCCCCCTTATTCAGAGCCTCTCATTGCTGTAGAGAAGGATGTTCACAAAAGTCACCTTCCCACAACCTGTTGATCCCCAGGAGGCAAGCCCTGCTTTGATAGTTTTGTTTTTTGTTTTTGTTTTTTGTTTTTTTTTTTGCTTTTTTTGCTTTTTAGGGCCGCGCTTGTGGCATATGGAGGTTCCCAGGCTAGGGATCGAATTGGAGCTGTAGCTGCTGGCCTACACCATAGGTACAGCAATGCAGGAGCTGAACCACATCTGCAACCTACACCACAGCTCACAGCAACACCAGATCCTTAATCCACTGAGTGAGGCCAGGGATCAAAACCAAAGCCTCACGGTTCCTAGCGGATTTGTTTCCGCTGCACCACAATGGCAACTCCTGCTTTGATAGTTTTTAGGTCAGTAGTCCTAAAATTATACCATGTTTCAGAATTGCCTGGGGGGGGGCTTGGGTTCCCACCGCAGAATTTATTTGGTAGATTTGAGGTAAATCCTGCCATATGCCATAAACCTGCGGCATATGGAAGTTCCCAGGCCAGGGGTCTAATCGGAGCTGTAGCCGCCTGTCTACGCCAGAGCCACAGCAACACCAGATCCGAGCCACATCTGTGACCTACATCACAGCTTAGGGCAACGCCGGATCCTTAACCCACTGAGTGAGGTCAGGGATCGAACCCTCAACCTCGTGGCCCTTAGTTAGATTTGTTAACCACTGAGCCACGACAGGAACTCCTGGAAATCGTGTTTTAAAGAGGCATTACAGGAGTTGCCATTGTGGCACCATGGGTTAATGATCTGGAGGCCCCGGGAACTTCCATATGCTGTGGGTGCTGCTGAAGAAGGAAAAATAAAAAATAAAGAGGCATTACATGTTCATGGTTTAAGTAATTGAAACAAAAACTTCAACAGCACACATTTCAATGAAAAACTAACCCCTTGTACCCACTCTCTCTGCTCCCCAGGGGAAACTACCCCCATTTTCTGAGTCTTCTTGCATCACCCCTTCCCTGTGTCCTTGCAGCCCTTGATCCAGTTTAGTGGTTACTCTCCTTGCCCCGCCCCCCAACTCCCACCCAGGACAGCACCTCCCAGAACTGAGGCACAACAATGATGTGTGAAGGGACAGAGGACCCATTCCCTGGTACAGACACACTCAGGTGTATGCAGCCACTGCCTGCCCCTTCCCACACTCCAGGACCCTAGCTGGGAGACCCCTCCAGCCCTCCACCTGCTGTAGGATTTAGCCTAATCCCAGAGTATGTGTGTGAGGCAGCTGCAGCTCTCTCTGGTGGAGAGAGCCCCCCCCCACCTTGGGAGGAAATCTTTTATTCTCTTGCTACCGAAATCTGACCTTCATTGGCACCTGGGCCCCACGGCCGGGGCTTGTCCCCAAGAAGTGGCTGAGGAGGTGGCGTGAAATCGCCGACAGCTGAACTCACCCAGCCTTTCCCCGCATCCTCTGCAACCCAGTCACCACTGACATTCCACAGCGTCAGCCCCTTCCGGGCCCCCCAGTGCCAGCCTCATGTTCTTGTGCTGGTCTTTGGCGCTCAGCCTGACCTGTTCCTGTTGATCGCACCCGCTGGCCCGGTGGCATATGGCTGTGGGCTTGTTGCAGCTCTTGGAACCTCCAGGCCACCCTAGTTCCCTTCAGACCTGGGCTCAGCTATCACCTCCTCCAGGAAGCTCATGCCAATCTCACAGCACAGCCAGGGCATTCTGCCTCTATGCACAACTAGAATGACCCATTATGGCTCTCTCTGTATCACTGAGGCCAGGGGCCTCATGGGCTCCACTTCTAAGTCAGATCCAGTGCAGGGCAGGCCAAAGGTTTGTCAAATGACTGAATGACCTGGTATGGATGATGATGAGGCTTCTGGTCAAGGAGGTTCTTTGCTTTAACAGCTGAGGCCCCTCAGAAATCTGGTCTCAGGAGAGGAAGGTTGGCTGGCAGGGCTGTGACACCAGGATCCATATTGGACAGCAAACTCTACGACTCTGCAAAAGGGGACTGAGATTATTGGATCCTGGGGCATCCTGGGGGACTGAGATTATTATCATTTTGGGGACCCACTGCACTTACACAGAGGAGCATCTGCCTCTATGGGCGTGGCCCCTTCTAAGCCACCCCTGAAGGCAGACAGGCTAGAGATAAATGATGGATAGCACGGAATTCTCTAGAGCAGCACTGTGCAGGGGACCTGTCTATCTGTCCAACACAATAGCCACGTGACTCATGATGACTATTGAGCATTTGAAATGTGGCTCATGTGACTGAGGGAGTGATTACATTATTTTAATTACTTAAAATGTAAGTTTAAATTGCTGTGTAGGAATTCCCTTTGTGGTGCAGCGGAAATGAATCTGACTAGTATCCATGAGAATATGAGTTTGATCCCTGGCCTTGCTCAGTGGATTGAGGATCCAACACTGCTTGAGCTGTGGTGTAGGTCGCAGATGCTGCTCTGAACCCACGTTGCTGTGGCCGTGGTGTAGCCCGGTGGCTACAGCTCTGATTGGACCCCTAGCCTGGGAACCTCCATACGCCGCGGGTGTGGCCCTAAAATAAATAAATAAACAAATCGCTGTGTGTTGACAGGACAGTTCTAGAGCCTTCACAAAGGGGCTGCTCTAAGTGTCCTGACCAGGAATTTGCTCCACCTTATATTTGCTGAGGGGAAAATTCGAAACAAAGCCACATGAAACACACTCAGAGGTGGTAGGAAAGCGATTGCTTGGGAAGGATGGGCAAGTGGTCACCATAGCTGTTTCTGGGGAGAAGAACCAAGTGGTTGGGGTCAAAGGAGAGAGGGGACCTTTGTTTCTTTTGATTTTTGTACCCAATACATGCATTATTTATCCACAAAAATTGAATACTGAATTTTTTTTTTCTAAAAAAAAGAAAAGAAAAAATACCAGAGAAGAGAAGTATCCTCTCTGAGGACTCACCAGCTTCCAAGCCTGCCTGGCCCAAACCTCAGGCTGTCCCAGAGCCAGTTTCAGAGCTGTACCAGAGCTGGTTTCAGAGCTGGAAGGCCAACCCCTTCTTCACCATGTCCCCCCTCACACTGCCCCCCTATGCCCTCCCACTGCTTCACACACCAGTGCAGGCTGAACCCAGGCCCCTCAACAGACCCCTGCCCACTGCCCAGATGCCTCACAAACCCCTCCCCCAGCTAGTCTCCAGCCCCAGTGACCTTCTTTCTGTTTCTCCACCACCGCAAGCTCATGAGACCCTCAGGGCCTTTGCACTTTTGGGACTCTGCCTAGAATGCTGGCCCCTGGTTCTTCTGGATGGCTGTCAGAACAAAGGTCATCTCCTAAGAGTGGCCTCTCCTGACCACCCTGGCTAAAGTCCTCCTTCCGTTATTCCATCTTTTAGCCCCTTGTTTGCTTTGCTCTGTAATTATCTTATTTGCTCACTCGTTATTGGATGCCACCTCGTGAAGGGAACTGAGAAGCCGAAGGGTCCTGTTCACCGTTGTACCTGCGTGTTGGACAACGGGGTCTGGTGCACAATAAGTGCTCCCTAGATGTTTGCAGAATGAACACACGTTGAATGAATTTCCCAGATTCAAAATTCATATTCCAGGCTGGAGAGGTTATCTCAAAGAAGCTTCCCAGCTCGGGTAAGAGCTGGGACAGTCCCCCCAAAATACACACAGAGCCTCCCGAGAGGACCATAGTGATGACCACCACAGTGTCCACCAAGGGATAGCCATTAATGTGGGGCTGGGAACCTGGGAGGTGGGGAGACTTAGGACCAGGACTACCCTTAGAGCATCAAGGCTCCGGGCATCCGCCTGTAAGCCAGCATTCTTCCACACTGTCAAGGACAGCATGGGGCATCTAAGGAGGGCCTGCAAACCCATAGGAAAATGACATCTCAAAATGCTACAGGGAGGAGTTCCATTGTGGCTCAGTGGTTAATGAACCCGACTAGTATCCATAAGGACGTGGGTTCAATCACTGGCCTTGCTAAGTGGGCTAAGGATCCAGCGTTGCCGTGGGCTGTGGTTAGGTTGCAGATGTGGCTTGGATAGAGCATTGCTGTGGGTGTGGTGTAGGCCGGCAGCTATAGCTCCCATTGGACCCATAGCCTGGTAACCTCCATGTAGCGCAGGCACAGCCCTAAAAAGACAAAAAAAAAAAAAAAAAAGGCAACAGAGATGGTAATGATGAGGCGATTAACAAGGGAACCAGGAGTTCTCTTAACGCCTTAGTGGGTTAAGGACCAAATGTTGTCTCTGTGAGAACTTGAGTATGATCCCTGGCCTCACCTTAGATCCGTCATTGCCACAAGCTAGAGTGTAGTTTGCAGACACGGCTCAGATCCGGCATTGCTATGGCTGTGGCATAGACCTCAGCTGCAGCTCCAATTCAGCCTCTAGCCTAGGACCTTCCATATGCGTAGGTATGGACATAAAAAAGAACAAACAGGAGTTCCCATCGTGGTGCAGCGGAAATAAATCCGACTAGGAACCATGAGGTTGCGGGTTCGATCCCTGGCCTTGCTCAGTGGGTTAAGGATCCGGCGTTGCCATGAGCTATGGTGTAGGTTGCAGATGCAGCTCAGATCTGGCTGGCTGGCTGTGGCTGTGGCGTAGGCCGGCGACTACAGCTCCAATCAACCCCTAGCCTGGGAACCTCTATATGCCGTGGGTGCGGCCCTAGAAAGACAAAAAGACCAAAAAAAAAAAAAAAAAAGAACAGACAAAAGAACCAAAAAACAAAGAAATCAGAGGTTAGCAAGCTTATGAGGAGACCCTAAAACTCAAGAATAAGGCAAGAGATGCTCTCATTTTGCACTTATCCGACTGGCAAAAGTCAGTGAGCTGGAGAATGTCAAGTGCCGGCAGGGATGTGGGGGACCCACGTGGACTGTGGGAACAGCTCTCACAGAGCCACCTAGGAGTTTTCAGCTAGTTATATAAACACATACTCTATGATCTAACAATTCTATCCTGAATATAATATGTCAGTCCCCCCTGCCCAAATCTTCATACATGACCACGTGGGAAAGGATGGAGAAGGGGACCGAGGCAATCTGGAGTCCATCACTGGCAGGTGGATGGATTACGTGTGTGGAGGACCCTCAAAAATCTAGTGCTGAGTGGAAAGGGTAAGAAATAAAACATTGTAAATCAACTCTTTTTTTTTTTTTTTGTCTTTTTAGGGCCATACCTGAGGCATATGGAAGTTCAAAGCTGTAGCTGCCAGTCTACGCCACAGTCAAAGCAATGTGGGATCCAAGCCACATCTGTGACCTATGCTGAAGCTCATGGCAATACTGGATCCTTAACCCAATGAGTATGGCCAGGGATCGTACCCACGTCCTCATGGATATTAGCCTGGTTCGTCACCGCCAAGCCATAACGGGAACTCCAAACAACACTACTTTAAAAAAAAAACAACAAATGGAATGAGCTCTGAAGCACAAAGCCATTTGCATGAAAGAAATGATGACACAGAGAAACACAAGTTACAAGAACACACACAAAAATCATTAGTGTGGCAGCCTGGGAGGCGGGGTGATATGAGTGGGGAAGAGGCTCAGAGAGAATTGAAAAGAAAACAAAGGCATGAAGGCCAGGAGCAGTGTGCACCCGGGGTAGGAGTCAGTGATGCTTTCTGGAGGAGGTGATGACGTGGGTGCTCAAGCTGAAGAAGAAACCAGACAGAAGAGGGCTGGAAGGCACACTAAAACAACAAACATTTATCAAGTACCTATTATATTCCAGGTACCATTCTAGTCTTCTAGTCGGTGGTTATACCCTGTGATGAAGACAAGCCCCTGCTCTGAGGAGCTGGAAATCTAGAGTTGGGGACAGATGACATTAAATAAACACCCAAGAAAGCGCTGACTATAATCAACACAGACTCTGAAGGTTGACTGGCTGCAGCTGTGTCTACAAGGGGGATCAAAATGGACTCTGATCCTACCCAGGGCAGGGCCCCAAGAGGCAGTGATATTCGAATTGAAGGAGGGGCGTGCTCAACTTTGTGGTGAATGGGAGGAAAAGCATTCCAGGCAGAGGGAACAGTCTAGCAGAGGTCTGGAGGTAGGCAAGAGTGGGGAGAATCTGAGCACATACAGAGTGAGGGAGAACAGGGAGCCAGATTAGGCCACACCACTGAGTGCCTTGCAGGCTGCAGATTTCATTCCCAGGGGAGTGAAGAGACCAGAGAGTCAGGTGCTGCTAGTGTAGATGTGGGGAGACGGGGGACTGTTGCAGGGTTTGGTTAGAGCTGGGAACTGAGACAGCACCTCCAAAGTAGACACATGCTCTCCCCAGGTGAGAGAAATAATGAACATCGACCCACAGTCCACTTCCTCTCCCATCCTCTGGTCTGGAACCAGCACCATCCTGCACCACAAGCTGCATTGCAGGCCCCCATTGTGGTCAGGCGATGGGGGTGGGGGGAGCGGGAGGGAGGGAACAGTGTTCAAGAACTTGGAGGTTCTTGGGCAATGGCCAGAAGTTGGGTGAACTGGCTGGGTCCCTGTGAGTGTTTCAGAGGCCTGAGGAGGGGCTGCAAGGAGGAGGGTGGGGCACACAATGGTGAAAATCTACGACCAACAAACATACTCTGCTTGACCCTGAAAAAAATCAACAGAGAGCCAGCACCACCCCTACACCCATCCTGTGCCTTGGTTCCTCGGCCCGCTCCTCTACTTTCTTCACTCTTTCCTCTCTGGTCACTGCCCTGTAATTGCATCCTGAGAGGGGGTCTCCAGCACTGGGAGCAGAGTAGAGGGGATACGCTTGGGTGATGGTGCCACCTTCTGGAAGCCACAAGAAATGCAGCGTCTTGCTTTAGCCTCTCCAGGGGGCAGAGGGGGTGTCTCCGGCTGGAGGCATAGAGGTTGTGGGCAGGGATCCTGTGAAGAGAGGTCCTGGACGGTGGCTCAGTTCCTGGTACTCTGTTTTTCAGAGCGATGCTGATATGCCGTCTCCACCCTCTCCAGGGGAATCGCTGTAACTACCCTGGCTCAAAACCCTCCCACTTCCCTCCGGATTGGGTCGGATTGACTCCAAACTCCTTAGCAAAGCACAAAGCACAGAAGGATTTCGCCTTGGCCTTAGGCACACATTGTTTCTATTAGTTTCAATCCCTACCTGTCCCCCCTCCTCCCAGAAGTGCAGCTCCATCCCTTTGCACAGGTTGTTCTCTTTTCTTGGAACATTCTCCCCACCCCCACCGGTTGATTTCCCAGAAGTTATTCCTCTTTCAGCTCTTAAAACTACCCCCCCCCCTTAAGGAGACCTTCTAGCACCTTGACATTAACTAGGCAAAGAGGGGAGAGAAGAGTGTTTCAGTCCATGGGAACAGTATGTGCAAAGGTCTAAGGTGGCATCAAGGAGATGGGAGGGGACCAGAGGCCAGAAAAGGTGACAGAGATGGCAGGGCTATGGCAACTGACCGCACATGGCTCATGGGCACTGGTGATGGGCTGAGTGCCCAGTGAGCAGTGGGAGGACACGATTTTCAGCAGCAAAGGACACAATCAAATGTGTATTTGGAAAGGCCCCCATAAGGTTGCCAAGTGAGAAACGCACTGTGAGGCTAGAGTGGGGAGAACAGGAGGGGCTACACAGGTGAAAGTCAATGGCAGTTCCCTGGTGGCTTAGCAGGTTAAGGATCCGGCATCATCACTGCTATGGTGAGGATTCAAACCCAGGCCAAGAAACATCTGCATGCTGTGGGCAAGGCCAAAAAACAAAAAAAAAGTGAGAGTTGATGGGAGCTTGGACCCCTGAGACCTCAGGGCTCTCAGTCATTGCCTTTAGCCTCCTTGAAGGGACCCAGACTCACCCCAGCATATTTCATACCAGTTCTGACTGCCGGCTGCAATACCCTCTTCATTACTCATCCCAAACACTACCTGCATCCTGAAGCCAGCACCTGTGCCTGGTGGGAGCTGCCCTCTCACTTTAGAGGAAGACAGGATGCTTGGGCTCAAAGTTGGGAAGTAAGGAGATGGGATTTGAACTAAGGTCTGTCTGCCATCTCCACCATCCTAACTGTCCTAGCAGTTATAGGCAGGGTTCTATCACCTGATGGGTGGGTCACTTTACCTTTCTCTGCCTCAGTGTCCTCTTGTACAAAATAGGGGTAACCATAGCAACCACAGCAGGATGTGTGAAGAGTATATGGAATAAATGCACATAAGGGCCCCAGCACCAGGCACACAGTAAGTGATCAATAAATGGTTGCTGTCACATGAATACAGTCCCAGCAATTTTAACATGCCCATTGGAGAAATGTGCCCCAGGGTCCTGAATCAGGGGGAGGACAAAGGGAGCTCCAGAGGGGATGAGAAGGGAGGAGAAAACAGAGAGAGCATCTCGAAGCAGGTCTGGAGCCCTGAGTTCCAAGCACAGAGCAAGTGTCAAGGGCACCAACTCTGAAAAGCCTTAAAGGACACAGGTAGGAACCACTAAAATTCTAGAATCAGAGAAGACGCAGCCAGTCCCCTAAACCAAGGGTGGGATGATTTCCCCTCCACAGGTGACAGCACTGACCTTAGAGGCTGGAGGGAGCCTAGACAGCAGAGCAGCAGGGAGCAAATACTCAGGTTTCAGAAAACTCAAATCTAGGGCCCTTCTCCAGCCCTAAAACCTCTCCCTTGTGTAATTCCCCATCTAGTCACATGGTGGCATAGTGCATCACCAGGAAAGTCCTATTTACCGGTTGTCTTGCAGCCAAAAAATGGCCAAGTACCAGTGCCTGTTAGGTGCCTGTAAGAGCTTGAGGGAGAATCCTTACAAATTTCTATGACATAGGCTCTATTCATATCTCCAACTTACAGGTGGAAATGTGGGCCCACAGAAGCCCAATTGGACCCATATCATCACATGGTCTGTATGTCTCCCTTTCTGGCTGTGGCAGCTGTCTGTTCTAGAAGGCAGCTCCTGGTTCTCTTTCCCTATTCCTGGGCAGCACTGCCTTGTGGAGTAGATAGATTAGACTGCCCTGGGAGTTCTTTTTTGCCCGCTCCACGGTATATGGAGTTCCTGGGCCAGAAATCAGATGTGAGCCATAGTTGTGACGTATGCCACAGCTGTGGCAACACCAGATCCTTAACTGACTGTGCTAGGCTGGGGACTGAATCTGCATCCCTGTGCTGCAGACGCCCCTGATCCCATTGTGCCACAGTGGGAATTCCTCTTCTTTCTTTTTTTTCTTTCTTTTTCTTTTTTTTTTTTTTTTTTGGCTTTTTAGGGCTGCACCCACAGCATATGGAAATTCCCAGGCTAGGGGTCAAATAGCTACAGCTCCTGGCCTACGCCACAGCTACAGCAACGTGGGATCCGAGCTGCGTTTTCAACCTATGGCACAGCTCATGGCAACTCTGGATCCTTCACCCATTGAGCAAGGCCAGGGATCAAACCTGCATCCTCATGGATCTTAGTTGGATTTGTTAACTGCTGAGTCAAGAAGGGATCTCCCGCCTCTTCTTTCTCATTTACCTCACTAATGTCACTTGTGCATTGGAGGTGAGGTAATAGGACAGTTCCCAGCCCTGGAGTAGAGAGGAGCTGGGCTGATGGGTGAGGCAGCTAACTGTGAGCACCCCCTCTGTACCAGGCACTATGCTGACATTTGTTCCTACGTGAATTCAGCACATAGTAATGAGGCAGCCACTGTGTGCTGGTCACAGGTGACACAGTACTCCCAAGCTTATGGCACACAGCAATAAGCTTATATACTTACTTTATATATAAATATGTGTTTTAAAATACACTATAGGAGTTCCCCTGTGGCTCAGCAGGTTAAGGACCTGGCATTGTCACTGCAGTGGCTTGGATTGCTGCTGTGGCACATGTTCAACCCCTAGCCTGGGAACTTCCACATGTCATAGCTTGGCTAAAAAAAAGGTATAAAATACTTATGCTGTAAATAAGCCCATATAGCTTAATAAGCATTTTTTTTTCTTTTTAGAGCAGCACCTGCAGCATTTAGAGGTTCCCAGGCTAGGGGGTCCAATCAGAGCTACACCTGCTGGCCTACACCACAGCCACAGCAAGGCAGAATCTGAGCTGCGTCTACGACCTACACTACAGCTCTCAGCAATGCCAGATCCTCAACCCACTGAGCAAGACTAGGGATCGAACCCAAAACCTCATGATTCCTAGTTGGATTGGTTTCCACTGAGCCACCAAGGGATCTCCTTAATAAGTATTTAATGAATGAAATATCTACCTTAAGTACACATAAGACATGCAGATAGTGAGTCTGGAGCTCTTTTCAGCTAGATTGAGGTTCAGAAATTACTGGCATTTAGGGGGCGCCAGTGGCCAGACGAGATCCTCAGGGAGTCTGGGCAAACAATCAGCAAACTGAGCCTCTGTCTGCCAGACAGGAAAAATGGGAGGCATGCTCATGATAGGGCGGGATGTAGAAGGGCTTGGGAAAGAGGTAGGAAGGGACTAGACAAGAGTGTGTCGGGTGGTGCTTCTGGGAGTTCCTGCTGTGGCACAAAGGGATCGGCGTTAGCAGCGCCAGGCTGCAGGTTCAATTCCTGGCCCAGCACAGTGGGTGAAGGATCCTGCATTGCTGCACCTGTGATTTAAGTAGCAGCTGTGGCTTGGATCTGATTTCTAGCCTGGGAACTCCACAGGCTGCAGGGTGGCCAAAAGAAAGAAGGGGGAAAAAAAGTGGGGGCTTCTGGAAACCCTGTTGGTTCCAAAGGGTCAACAGAGTCACATGCTGCAAAGTGGAGCAGAAAAGGTTTTGAAATGCCACCAGAGAGTGGGACTGCTGGTGATCTGAAGCCAATGGGACCAGTGAAGAGATGAGAAAGGGAGGCCATGGTGAGCAGAGGAGAGAAGAGGCAGGGCTGAGCTGAAAGACTTTTCTGTCTTTCTTTTTGTCTTTTAGGGCTGCACCTCCCGCATATGGAGGTTCCCAGGCTAGGGGTTGAATTGGAGCTGTAGCCACCGGCAACGCCAGATCCTTAACCCACTGAGCGAGGCCAGGGATTGAACCTGCGCCCTCATGGATGCTGGTGGGGTTCATTAACCACCGAGCCACGATGGGAACTCCAGATCTTTCTTTTAACAGAGGGAGAAAGTGCACCGTTTGTGGGCTGCCGGGAAGGCGCAAGAAGACAGGAAGTATTGCAGCTCCAGAGGAATGAAATGAGAAAGATGCACAAAAGCTGAAGGAAGCATTAAGGCGGGACTCAGGGCCCAAGAGGAGGGCCGGCCCAGTCCTCTTTTCTAGCTCTGAGCAACGGGGCCAGGCTAATGGCGAATTCAGACAAATAGGCGCAAAAGGCCAGTGCAAACCCTGGAGACATCTGGGGCAAGCCAGATATTACCAGGTATGGGTGGCCTTTTCCTAGCGCTGCCCAGCGCATAAAATCACCATTTCCGAAGCTCCACGCGGGCAGAACAGCTCGCGCGGTCCACGGCTTGGCTGCTGCTGATTGGCCTGCGGGAGCCACCTGACCGAGCGGACCAATCAGATGCTCTCTCCCAGGAACGGGGCCCCACGTGTGGCCCGGAGCGGAAGCCTGAGTTGCCTAGGGGTCTGGCGGCAGTGCTGGTGGCCTGGGTACAACGGCTCTCGGCCCCTGCGGAACAATCTGCGGAACTCGGAGGCTTAGGCCCGACCTACCCCAACCCCGCCCGGCTCCTGCCTACCCGCTGCCACGACCCGGAGTCCTTTTGCTAAATCTCCTTCTTGGCTTCTGCGGCTCCGCCAGGGTGTGTTCATCCTTGTCCCTTGATCTTGACTGGTCTAAGGTGGTGATTTGGAGGAAGACAGATCCAAGTTCCAGGCATCATGTGACCTACGACAGGTGTTTAATACTGTTCAGTCTCATCTGTAAAATAGCACTACTAATCCCTACTGCGGTGTTTTTGTGAGGATTGTAAAGCCCAGTGTCTGGTACGTGGTGAGCTCCCAAAAACATTGGTTACATTTTTTACAGTTGTCGATATAGCTACCCTTGAGGAACTCACATCCCTCATTTCACAGGGCGTTGTGTTAAGGCTACTTTTTATTCCTGTTCTCTTACTAGAGTGTAAACTTCTTCTCCACAGGAATGTGCCTGTATGCTTTTTTTAGTCTTCCAACTTCGTGATCCCTCCTCTTGGTCTGATCAGGGTAAATTTAACCTACAGAAACCGTCGAAGGACAGAGTATACAAAATCGTGGGATTTACAGCATGCAGAGTCTTAATAGTTAGGTAGGGATTTTTTTCCCCATTTTTTTAAAGTTTTACTTTAGTTGATTTACAGCGTTGTGATTCTTTGTGCTGTACAACAGAGTGATTCAGTTATACATGCATACACATCAGTTCTCTTTCAGATTCTTTTACCACCTAGATTATCACAGGATATTGGGTAGAGTCCTCTGTGCTATACAGTAGGTCCCCATTGGCTAATCATTCGATATACCTCGGTGCCCATATGCTAATCCCAAACCCCCAGTCCCTCCCTCCCTGCCTTCCACCTGTCCCCTTCTGCAAACGAGTTCATTTCTATCCTTTTTAGGATTCCACATGTAAATGATATCATATGATGTTTGTCTTTCACTGTCTAACTTCAATTAGTATGATAATCTCCAGGTCCATCCATGTTACTGCAAATGGCTTTATTTCATTCTTTTTTACGGCTAATACTCCACTGTATTATATGTACCACATCTTCTTCATCCATTCCTCTTTCAATGAGCATTTAGGTTCCTTCCAGGTCTTGGCTATTATAAATAGTGCTGCAGTGAACTTTGGGGTACAGGTATCTTTCTGAATTACGGTTTTCTCCTGATAGATGTTCAGGAGTGGGATTGCTGGATCAGATGGTAGTTCTGTTTTTTAAATTTTATTTATTTATTGCCTTTTCTAGGGCCACTCCTGTGGCATGTGGAGGTTCCTAGGCTAGGGGTCGAATCGAAGCTGTAGCTGCCAGCCTACGCCAGAGCCACAGCAACTTGGGATCTGAGCCGTGTCTGCAACCTACACCACAGCTCTCAGCAACGCTGAATCCTTAACCCACTGAGCAAGGGCAGGGATCAAACCCGCAACCTCATAGTTCTTAGTTGGATTCCTTAACCACCGAGCCACCACAGGAACTCCTGGTAGTTCTATTTTTAGATTGCAGGTTTTTTGTTTTGTTTTGTTTTTGTTTTTTGGCTTTTTAGGGCCACACCTGCAGCATATGGAAGTTTCCAGGCTAGGGGTGGAGTTGGCGCTGTAGCTGTTGGCCCACGCCACAGCCACAGCAACATGGGCTGTGTTGCAACTTACACTGCAGCTCATAGCAATGTTTAACTCACTGAGCAAGGCCATGGATCCAACCCACATCCTCTAGGATTCTAGTTGGATTCTTTTTTTTTTTTTTTGTCTTTTTGCCATAATCTTGGGCCACTCCCGAGGCATATGGAGGTTCCCAGGCTAGGGGTCTAATCGGAGCTGTAGCCACTGGCCTACACCAGAGCCACAGCAATGCTGGATCCGAGCCGCATCTGCAACCTACACTACAGCTCACGGCAACGCCGGATCCTTAACCCACTAAGCAATGCCAGGGATCCAACCCGCAACCTCATGGTTCCTAGTCAGATTCGTTAACCACTGCGCCACGACGGGAACTCCTCCAGTTGGATTCTTAACCTGCTGAACCACAATGGGAACTCGGGGTTTTTTTTTGTTTGTTTGTTTGTTTTAATTGTGCTGCAGTAGGTTTGTATATTTTGGAGATAATACCTTGTCCGTCACTTCATTTGCAAGTATTTTCTCCCATTCTGTGGGTTGTCTTTTCATTTTGTTTATGGTTTCCTTTGCTGTGCAAAAACTTTTAAGTTTATTTAGGTCCCATTTGTTTATTTTTGTTTTTATTTTCACTACTCTAGGGGTGAATCTGAGAAGGTATTACTGCGGTTTATGCCAAAGAGTGTTCAGCCTGTTCTCCTCTAAGAGTTTTATAGTATCCAGTCTTATATTTAGACTGTTTTGAGTTTATTTTTATGCATTTAATCCATTTTGAGTTTATTTTTGTGTATGGTAGAGAGTGTCCTAATTTCATTCTTTTATATATAGCTGTCCATTTTTCCCAGCACTACTTATTGAAGAGACTGTCTTTTCTCCATTGTATATTCTTGTCTTCATTGTCATAGATTAGTTGACCATAGATGTGTGGGTTTATTTACAGGCTTTCTCTTCTGTTCCATTGAGCTCTAGTTCTATTTTTGTGCCAATACCATACTGTTTTGATGACTGTGGCTTTGTAGCATAGTCCCTTTATATCCTCCAAGAATATCTTCTAAGAACTGAGCCTTGAGGAAAAAAACAAAAACTGAAAAGCTATGAGTTCAATTTGACATACTGTTAGAGAACAGAAAAGCCAAATTCATAAAAGCATGTTTGAAGACCTTGCTATTAAAAAAGTCTGTCCTCAGAGGGTTAAGGACCCAGCATTGTCATTTTAGCACCTTGGGTCTCTGCCATGGCATGGGTTTGATTCCTAGCCCCAGGAACTTCCACATGCTTCCAAGTATAATATAACTTCCAAAATAAAAATATGATAAATATATATATAGGTATGATATATAAATAAAATATAATATATAATATGATAAATATAAATAAAAATATAACTTCCAAAATAAAAATAAAAAATCAATCCTATGCAATTAAGGCATTCTACTGAGGAAAAAATAATGTATGAGCTTCATCAAATAAGAAAGGAGCCACATTAGAGAATGGGTGTCAGTGGTTTGAATTAAAATCCTGGAAACAACAGTAAAGCTTTTTTTTTTTTTTTTTCTTTTTAGGACTCCTGCACACATGGCGTATGGAAGTTCCTAGGCTAGGGATCAAATTAGAGCTACACCTGCCTACCTACACCACAGCCACAGCAACTCAGGACCTGGGCCACATCTGTGACCTATGCCACGGCTCTTGGGAACGCCGGATCCTCAGCCCCCTGAGCGAGGCCAGGAATCAAACCTGCATCCTCACAGTTACTAGTTGGATTTGTTTCCACTGTGCCACAACGGGAGCTCCCAGTAAAGCACTTTTAAGAAAGGCCATAATCACAAGTGATCCTGATGACATAAGGAACAGTAATGAGCAAGTTAACATGGATGTCAACAATTCTGAACCAAAAAGTGATTCAGTAGTCTACATTTAAATGTAAAGAAGTTTTAGGGGTTCTTGTTGTGGCTCAGTGGTAATGGACCCAGCTAGTATCCATGAAGATGCAGGTTCGATCCCTGGCCCCGCTCAGTGGTTTAAGGATCTGGCGTTGCTGTGAGCTGTGGTATAGGTCTCAGATGTGGCATTGTTGTGGCTGTGGGCTAGGCCAGCAGCTGTAGCTCTGATTCGACCCCTAGCCTGGGAATCTCCATATGCTGCTACATCTGCGGCCCTAAAAAGCAAAAAAAAAAAAAGAATAATACTCAATTTATTTCACTATTATTTTTCTGTTTATGAATGCACAAAAATGATATATGACTTTTTAAGCCACACCCATGACATGCTGAAGTTCCCAGGTCAGGGATCAAACCTGCTCCATAGCATTAACCAGAGCCACAGCAGTAACAATGCTGAGTTCTTAACTGCTGGGCCACCAGGGAACTCCTGATGTATGATCTTCTTAAAACTATGAGTAAATAGATCTAAAAGAGCTCTTGACATAAGTTTAAAATAAAAAATATAAGAAATTACAAAAAAAAATCTCCCAAGACCTTCTGAAAACTCAAGAACATACAAATCTGAGATAAAAACGTCATGACTCAGAGGTTAATGAACCTGACTAGTATCCATGAGTACATGGTTTCAATCCCTGGCCTCGCTCAGTGGGTTAGTGATCCATTGTTGCTGTGAGCTGTTGTATAGGTTGAAAACACGGCTCAGATCCTGAGTTGCTGTGGCTGTGATGTAGGCCGGTGGCTAGAGCTCTGATTCAGCCCCTAGCCTGAGGACCTCCATATGCCCCAGATACAGCCCTAAAAAAAAAGAAAAAAAAATGTGTAGACAAGTCTAGAGACCAGCCAAACTCACTGAGGGGGCCAGGCATGAGGGTTCACTTAGCTGGGCCTCACATGAACCCCCAAACTGTTTGCCCTGACCCCAACCATGTTGGCCCAGTGACCTGCCTCAGGTCATTTTAGCTTGAGAAGTCACCCACAGGAGGTAGTGTTGCCTGACCTCCCCTCAACACTCCACACTATCCTATGTGTGTCCAGTGGTGGCTGGCACTTACGGTTTAGGAAATGTCGTTATGGTCAGGGGCCCTGTGCTATGGCTTCTTTCCTGCCTCTACCAGCCTGGGCCCCAAGGCCATGACTTCATATGCACTCTCTCTAGAACCTTACCCCTTGACCCTTTTCCGGTAAGCTTTTTGCCTTAGAACCCTAGAGGGGATCTAGTCATGAGTGGATTGTGCCCATTGGTTAGGCCGTACCCTGGGCTCGGGCTGCAAGGTCACCCAGCTGTCCTCCACTTCCTTGAGCCTCTGGCCCCTCCCTTCCCTCTCACTTCCTATTTCTGGAGAAAACAGAGGTACTGGGTGGAACCTCTCCCAATTTCCTTCCCTTCCCACTTAAAACATAGTTGGGGGAATTCCCATCGTGGCTCAGTGGTTAACGAATCCAACTAGGAACAATGAGGTTATGGGTTTGATCCCTGGCCTTGCTCAGTGGGTGAAGGATCCGGCGTTGCCATGAGCTGTGGTGTAGGTTGTAGACACAGCTTGGATCTGGCATTGCTGTGGCTGTGGTGTAGGCCGGCGGCTACAGCTCCAATTAGACCCCTAGCCTGGGAACCTCCATATGCCACAGGAGCAGCCCTATAAAAGGCAAAAAGACAACAACAACAAAAAAAACATAGCTGAGGCCCCTTACCTTTCCCAACGTGTCTCAAAGGATAAGGGGTTTCTCCTTTGCTCTGTGACCCATCCATCCACCTGTGACCCCATTCATATACCCTGTACCTCCTGACTTCAGGCACCTCTCATTATTGTACCCTCAGCTTTCCCCTCTCCATTGACTTCTTCTCAAAAGCATCATGCTCATTCGAGGATTTATTCATTCAATCCACAAGTATTTATCAAGCATCTATTCTGCTTGAGTTCTAGGCATTGAGGACCCAGCAGTGAATAAGTTCTAAACTCTTGTTAGTTCCATTCTAGACAGTGAGAAAGATGGGGGTGTAGACAAAAAAAACAAAAAACAAACAAACAAACAAAAAAAACCCAGACAATTAAGACTGTATATACTGGCATAAAGATAGACCAATTGATTAATGGAATCGATTGAGAATTCAAAAATTAACCCACACTTCGATGGTCAATTGATTTTTCAAGTAGGGTGCCAAGACCATTATTTAATGGGAAAAGACAGTCTCTTTAAAAAATGGTACTAGGGAGTTCCCATCATGGCTCAGCGATAACTAACCCGACTAGTATCCATGAGGTTGTGGACTGGATCCCTGGCCCTGCTCTGTGGGTTCAGGATCCAGTGTTGTCATGAACTGTGGTATAGGTCGAAGACGCAGCTTGGATCCGGTGTTGCAGTGGCTGTGCTAGAGGCTGGCCTGGGAACTTCCACATGCCATGGGTATGGCCCTCAAAGAAAAAATAAATGGTTCTGGGACAACTGGATGTCCACAAGCAAAAGAATTAAGTTGAATCCCTACCTCCTCACACTATAGTAAATTAACTCAAAATGTATCAAAGTCCTAAATGTAAGGGCCAAAACTTTAAAAGTCTTAAGAGAAAACAGGGATAAATTTTCTTGATTGGGATTAGACCTGGTTTCTTAGATATTACCAAAAGCAGAGCAACAAAAGAAAAATTGGACTTCATCAAATTAAAAGCTTTTGTATTTCGAAGTTCCCATCGTGGCACAGCAGAAACAAATCCAATTAGGAACCATGAGGTTGTGGGTTCCATCCCTGGCCTTGCTCAGTGTGTTAAGGATCCGGCATTGCCATGAGCTGTGGTGTAGATCGCAGACTCGGCTCGGATCTGGCATTGGCCAGCAGCAACAGCTCCGATTAGACCCCTAGCCTGGGAACCTCCATATGCCGTGGGTGTGGCCCTAAAAGGACAAAAAATAAAAAATAAAATAAAAATTAAAAAAGTAAAAGCTTTTGTACTTCAAAGGATACTATCAAGAAAGTGAAAAGAGGTTTCCATCGTGGCTCAATGGTTAATGAATACGACTAGTATCTCTGAGGATACAGGTTTCATCCCTGGTCTTACTTGGTGGGTTAAGGATCCATTGCTGCCCTGAGCTGTAGTATAGTTCGAAGACACGACTTGGATCCTGTGTTGCTGTGGCTGTGGTGTAGGCCAGCGGCTACAACTCCGATTTGACCCTTGGCCTGGGGGCCTCCATATGCCATGGGTTCAGCCCTAAAAAGACAAAAGACAATAAATAAATAAATAAAGTGAAGAGATAACCCATAGAATGAGAAAAAAATTTGCAAATCTTATATCCAAAAAAGGACTTGTATCCAGAATACATAAGAACCTTTATAACTCAACAACAAAAAAGATAAACTACTCAAGTTTTTTTTTTTTTTTTGGTCTTTTTGCCTTTTCTGGGGCCAATCCTGTGGCATATGGAGGTTCCCAGGCTAGGGGTCTGATCGGAGCTGTAGCCACAGGCCTACACCAGAGCCACAGCAATGTGGGATCCAAGCCTTGTCTGCAACCTATGCCACAGCTCATGGCAACGCCGGATCCTTTATCCACTGAGCAAGGGCAGGGATCGAACCCGCAACTTCATGGTTCCTAGTCGGATTTGTTAACTACTGCACCACAACGGGAGCTCCTTGTTTTTGTTTTTTGCTTTTTAGGGCTGAACCTGTGCATGTGGAAGTTCCCAAGCTAAGGGTTGAATCAGAGTTGCAGCTGCTGGCCTACACTACAGATGATGGTAATGCAGGATCCTTAACCCCTAGAGTGAGGCCATGGATCAAACCCGCATCCTCACAGGCACGATATCAGGTTCTTAACCCACTGAGCCACATGGGAACTCCACAACTACTCAATTTTTAAAATGTGCAGGGAGTTCCTGTTGTAGCTCGGCAGTAATGAAACTAACTAGCATCATGAGGATGAGGGTTCGATCTCTGGTCTTGCTCAGTGGGTTAAGGATCTGGTGTCGCCATGAGCTGTGGTGTAGGTGGAAGATGTGTCTCGGATCCCACATTGCTGTGGCTGTGGTATAGGCCAGCATTTGTAGCTCTGATTCGATCCCCAGCCTGGGAACTTCCATATACCACCATGGATGTGGCCCTAAACAAAAAGCAAAAATAAATAAATAAAAGTGCAAAGAATCTGGATAGACATTAAAAAAAACAGGAGTTCCCGTCGTGGCGCGGTGGTTAACGAATCCGATTAGGAACCATGAGGTTGCGGGTTCGGTCCCTGCCCTTGCTCAGTGGGTTAACGATCCGGCGTTGCCGTGAGCTGTGGTGTAGGTTGCAGACGCGGCTTGGATCCCGCGTTGCTGTGGCTCTGGCGTAGGCCGGTGGCTACAGCTCCGATTGGACCCCTGGCCTGGGAACCTCCATATGCCGCAGGAGCGGCCCAAGAAATAGCAAAAAGACAAAAAAAAAAAAAAAAATCCTTAGGGAGTTCCCATCTTGGCTCAGCGGTAACGAACCTGACTAGTATCCATGAAGATCGAACTAGTCGAACCCAACTGGTTCTATCCCTGGCCCCTATCAGTGGGTTAAGAATCTGGCGTTGCCTTGAGCTGCAGTGCAGATTGCAGATGTGGCTTGGATATGGCGTTGCTGTGGCTGTGGTGTAGGCCAGCAGCTGTAGCTCCTATTGGACCCCTAGTTTGGGAACTTCCATATGCTACAGGTGTGGCCCTAAAAAGACAAAAACGAACAAACAAACCCTATATATATATCCTTAGGGATTCCCATGTGGAATAGCAGGTTAAGGATCTGGCATTGTCACTGCAGCAGCCTGGGTCACTGCTGTGGTGTGAGTTGGATCCCTGGCCTGGGAATTTCTACATGCTGTGGGGCACAGTTAAAAAAAAATAAAATTCCTGAAAAAGTTAATTATGGAGTTACCATTTGACTCAGCAATTCTGGAATTCCAACCCTAATTATATACCCCAAATAAGTGAAGGCATAAGTCTGCATGAAAATTTGTACAGGAATGTTTGTATTGTTTGTAATAGTCCCAAAGTGAAACCATCATGATAAAGCATCAACTATAAGAGGAAATGTGGGCCACAGC
Source organism: Phacochoerus africanus (assembly GCF_016906955.1). Lineage (NCBI taxonomy): Eukaryota > Metazoa > Chordata > Mammalia > Artiodactyla > Suidae > Phacochoerus > Phacochoerus africanus. The sequence continues at coordinate 80,929,260 of NC_062547.1, read as the reverse complement.
ATGGATTGGAGTATTATTTAGCCATGAAAAGGAATTCAGTACCAGTACGTGCCACAACATGGATGAACCTGGAAAACATGCTCAGTGAAACAAACCAGACGCAACAGACCATATACTCGTGTTCCCTTTTACAAAAGTAAAAGCTGTGTCAAAGTAGCTGGGAAAAAAAAAAAAAAGAATAGGAATTCCCTTGTGGTACAGCGGGTTAAGGATCTGGCATTGCCGTGAGCTGTGGTGTAGGTCACAGATGAGGCTTGGATCTTCTGTTGCTGTGGCTGTGGTGTAGACCGGCAGCTGCAACTCTGATTTGACCCCTAGCCTGGGAACTTCCATGTACCCCAGGTGTGACCCTAAAAAAAAAAAAAAAAAAAGTCCTGGTGGAGCTGGGAGTGGAGTCTTCCAGACCCAGGAACACAGGCCCTGAGGGGGAATGGTTTACACAAGATTGGAGTCTCTTCTGCCTTTAGAAAAAGCCCTCCTAGCCAGTCTCTAGCAGCTGCTGTGTCCTCTTCTACATAGCCACATGTTTTCAAGTTATGATTTTTGCCTAAGGTCTTCAGCTGGAGGATGTGAAGATTTTCTGGACTATTCTGAGCATGGTTGTTTTTACAATCATGGATTTTTGCCTCAGGTCTTCAGCTGGGGGATGTGAAGACTTTCCAGATTATTCCAAATATAGTCTGAGTTAAGGGTGCAAGTTCCCAGACCTTTAACTTCCATCTCAACTCCTTGATCTGCCTGAGAAAATGCCTCTCTCCAGTTCTTCTTTCAGAGGCTTCCCACTCCTGAGAGAAAAGCCAGTCTCACGCAAATGAATCTCCCTGGGTGGGGCACCTCAGAGCTTCCCAAGGACTCACCTGCTTCAGTAAGCTCAGGGCAAGGCTTTGGCCTTGTCTGTCAGTCCTAGAATCAACCTGGCAGGGGGATGGTTATCATGGGGACACATGTGAACCTGCTGGTTTTAATTGAGAAGTGGAGTTAAATCTTTTCCAATTGGAAGTCAGTTTGACTGCCTGCTTCAGCAGCACATATACTAAAATTAGAACCCATGGAGAAGATTAGAACGGTCCTTGGGCAAGGATGATAAGCAAATTCCTAAAGCGTTCCATATACTATATTTTTTTAAAAAGGGAGTTTGATTTGGCCGAAGGAGTTGGTGATGGGGCCTGGCTTTGCCATTTTAGCCACATGAGAGATGTTTCCTTTAAATTGATAGGGCTGAATCTACAGCCTCAAGGTTTTGGTTAAGATGTGTTTAAAGCATACATATGGAGTTCCCGTTGTGGCGCAGTGGTTAACGAATCTGAATAGGAATCGTGAGGTTGCGGGTTTGATCCCTGCCCTTGCTCAGTGGGTTAACGATCTGGTGTTGCCGTGAGCTGTGGTGTAGGTTGCAGATGCGGCTCGGATCCTGCGTTGCTGTGGCTCTGGCATAGGCTGGTGGCTACAGCTCTGATTAGACCCCTAGCCTGGGAACCTCCATATGTCATGGGAGCGGCCCAAGAAATGCCAAAAAGACAAAAAATAAAAATAAAAAAAAATAAAGCATACATAGAGTACACCAAAAATTAATTATTTGTAATATATTATTGACAATTAGATGCCAACTTTCAAATGTGAGTGGGTTATATATGTTCTCTCTGAAAATTCTTTTTTTTGGGGGGGAGGGGGCTGCACCTGAGGTATGCAGAAGTTCCCAGGCCAGGGATCGAACCTGTTCCACAGCAGCGACCTAGGCCACTGCAGTGACAATGGCAGATCCTTGACCCTCTAAGCCACCCAGGAGTTCCTTGAAATTCTTTAAAGGGGTACTTGATAAAAAAATTTTGGAAGATTAGAGTTCCCATGTGGCTCATCAGGTTAAGGATCTGGCATTGTCACTGCAGTGGCTCAGGTCCCTGCTGTGGAACAGGTTAGCTCCCTGGCCCACAAACTTCTGCATGCCATGGGTGCAGCCAAAAAAAAAAATTTTTTTTTTTTTTTGCCAGACCATCCACTTTACTAAACCCTTGCCCCAGAGTCTCATCTCTGCCTTTATCTCACCTGACCTCATTTTCGTATTTGACTAATGGGTATAAAGTCTGAGCCTTTCTACTACCACTTGCCAGACTTTTCACAAGCCCTGCTTCTTTCTCAATCTTAGTTTTCATCTGAGAAATAGAGGATAATATACTCTTTTTACAGGGAGACAATGGGTGGGTGGAAGTAAAATTGTGACCCTTATGCAGGCAGAAGGTACAGCCACTGTCTTGGCCACAGGCTGCAGACCTTCCCCTTCCTCAGACTGCATCCCCCCAGGGCCCAGCATTCTTCCACTTCCCACTCCTCCCCTGGGAATCAAGGCCGTCAGAAGTGCTGGTCTTGGGAGTTCCCGTCTTGGCTCAGTGGTTAATGAATCCCACTAGGAACCATGAGGTTGTGGGTTCACTCCCTGACCTTGCTTAGTGGGTTAAGGATCTGGTATTGCTGTGAGTAATGGGTAACAGAAAAGAAACAATTCCGGGACCCATCATAAGGGATGGTTGTGCTGTTTACAGCAGTATTTGGGACCAAGCACCAAAGATCTCAATATGTCCTCCAAACCTGGCTGTTTCATTAGAAAGCAGATACTGCTCCTGTCCAGTGGGGAAGAAGGGCACAAAAGAAGAGAAACCACAACTGTTACTAGAACAAGACAGTCTTAGCATATTCAAGGCAAGCCCCTTGTGTTTCTTTCTTTCTTTCTTTCTTTCTTTTTTTTTGTCTTTTAAGGGCTGCACCTGAGGCATATGGAGGTTTCCAGGCTAGGAGTTGAATTGGAGCTACAACTGCCAGCCTACACCACAGCCACAGCAGCCCTGGATCAGAGCTGTGTCTTTAACCCACACCACAGCTCACGGCAATGCCAGATCCTTAACCCACTGAGTGAGGCCAGGGATCGAACCTGTGTCTTCATGGATGCTAGTCGGATTTGTTAACTGCTGAGCCACGACGGGAACTCCTGCCCCTTGTATTTCTAGAGAAAGTAGCAGTCTCTTCTGGACACTGCTGCCAGAGCAACCCTTCTACTATACAGAAGAAATTCTGCTTCTTAACCTCCTGTGGCTCCCTGCTGCCCTCCACATAAAGCCTGAATTCTTCAACTTGATCAAGAAGCTTCCCCCATCTTGGAGTTCCTGTCGTGGCGCAGTGGTTAACAAATCCGACTAGGAACCATGAGGTTGCCGGTTTGATCCCTGCCCTTGCTCAGTGGGTTAACGATCCGGCGTTGCCATGAGCTGTGGTGTAGGTTGCAGATGCGGCTTGGATCTGGCATTGCTGTGGCTCTGGCGTAGGCCAGTGGCTACAGCTCTGATTAGACCCCTAGCCTGGGAACTCCATATGCCGTGGGAGCAGCCCAATAAATGGCAAAAAAGACTGAAAAAAAAAAAAAAAAAAAGAGAGACGCTTCTCTCATCTTCTTCTGAGGCCTATGATTGCACTCATCACCTCTGCCACTCCCTCCTTGTACTAGTCTCTGGCCACCATGAACTGGGGGCAATTCCTCCAAAGCCTGGTATTTCTCTGGACTCCTTGGTTGGAAACTCTACCTCATCCTCTCCTCTCCAAGCTGTTCCCTTCTGGACTCTGTCTTTATGTCACTTCTGTGGAAGGCCTCCCCGACTGTCCCTGAGGCCCACCCCCCCAATCTCCCCCAGCACCTCTGGCTTCTCTGTTAGTGCTAAGCTCTCTACCTTGTTTGGACTTCTCCGACTTTCCCACAAGGCTCCGAAGGAAAACTCAATACATATCTGCTGAATTAACGAATGAAAGGGGGGCAGTTCTAAGAAAAAAGGAGTTACTGTACATTGAATCTTCCTCAGCAGTGTAGGAATTATCAGTCATGGTAATTTACAGATGAGGAAACTGAGGCTAGAGTAATCTCACTTTGCCTGCCACTCAAATTCCTGAGCCCTGGTAGACAAGATACTGTACTGGGCCTTCTCACAGACAGTATCTGGAAGGTGTGCTGGCTAAGAGCAAGGGATATGAGGGTGATCACAACAGGTGACAGGGGTCTGAGACCTTGCTGAAGGGCTTAATCTTTTGAACCTCATTTCTTCATAGGGCTACCAAAGGGTTAAAGGAACTCATGCCTGTCAAGTGCCCAGCATGGTGTCTAGGACACAGCATAGACTAAGCAAGCATTTACTGATTCTAATCGCTGTGTTAAAGATGGGAGGCAGAGGCCCAGAAAAGTTCCCTGTGCTGAGACAAGGAGGGCAGGCCACAGCCCTATCCCTTCTACCCCCACTTCAGGAGCCGATGTCTTTATGAGAAGATGGGGCCCTCTGGGTCCTCTCAGCCCAGTGCTGGCACACATGAAGTGCTTGGCCAGGGCCTGCTGGATGAGGAGGCTCTACAGAGGGCTGCTGTGGATGGGACCTCTGCAGCTAAATTCTACTCTAAGAGGCAGGAAGGAACCTCTGAGGTCACCCAGGAAAGTCCAAGAGGCTTTCCCTGGGATTCCAGTCTTTTCCATGAGACCTGTCAGTAAGCTGTTCATCTCCAGCTGTTGTACTCTTTTAATCCCTATTTCTCTGCCATGGGGCCTGGGAGGTTGGAGAGAGGGGTTCCTATAGGGTAGTGATGTCTAGAGGTCAGCTCTGGGAGGAACTACTGTTGCTGCCCCTCTTCACACTTTAGCACCTTTATTTATTTCCTAAGGCATGGGGCTTCTTAAAGCAGGCACCTCTCTTTTTTTGTTTCCCTAGCACCCAGCAATACTGCCTGGCATGCAGGAAATGGTTGCTGAATGAAGCAGTGAAGTACATTTCAGCATTCATCAAGTGCTATACAGGCTCCTAACCCTTACCTTTACCTTGCAGGATCCTCAGAGCACCTTTTTGCACTAGAAGCCTCAGGAAACCAAGGCTTGGGGCTGTTAATCAACTGGCTCAAGTGTCAGCTCCCACAGTCAGGATGGTTGTGGGCAAGTAAAGAGTGGAGAGTAACCTGGATGAATTGGGGCAATTGGCAGGGGGTAATTGTCAGAAATGATTGGCTCAAATTAGGTGTGAAGACAACCAGTCAGAGCTCCCCCACTGAACTGCCTAGAAGGGATTATCAGGAATCACTCCTTAGCAGAAGGGTGGGTCTCTAGAGTGGGACCCTGGGGGTTAGACCCAGCTCTTAGGCTGGTCCTAGCTCACAGAACACTGCCAACCCGACTTTGCACCTGGCTACTTCACTCTTCAACAGAAGGCAGCCCTTCTGGGGTCACAGTGCTCTCCTCACTCTGGTTCCAGGGGCAGCTTCCCTCCGAGAAAGCCTGCTTGCTCTCTTGGCAGGTTTTGCATCTCAGCAATTAGACGTGGTAAGGACCTGTTTTCTTGTGTACCTCCTTGGCTGGTCTGTGGGCCTTGGAGAGCAGGAGGCAAGGGGCATCCTGAACTCCAAGCTTACTGGTGCCGGGTTTCAGGGTGAAGGTTGGGTAAGGCTGAAGGATGGAATTTATGGAGCCCTGTGCCAAAACCAGTACAGCGCAAGGTAGTGCCAAAAGTGGCCTTTCTCCCAGGTGGGCTCATGGTTAACAGATAGAAAGAGACGGCAGGTAAACACTCCACTGGGGCAATAATTACGCACATTTACTAAGCCCAGGGAGGAATGATAGTCACGTGGCTCTCGAGGGCGGCGCCCTCAGCCTTGAGATGGAGTTAACTCTAATCACAGAAGGCTTTCTGGAGGAGGTGGAATTTTTATGGCAGTTGATTGTGGTTTTCTCTGAACAGCAAGGATGAGCTTAGCACTCTAGGTACCTGATAGGTCCCGAGGTGAGCTTTTTGTCAGGGAGCAAGCCCCGGGGGCGATAGGGTTGGATCGGTTTGGGGGAAGGGCCTGGGGGGGCCGGCGTCGCGGGATCTAGCTGTTGGGGTTCCCTCACCTGCCACTGCAGGTCTTTGGTGATTGGACGCGCTGCAGCAGCGCTAGGACAGTGCTGCGGGGCTCCGGACGCTGGGTGCAGGCCTCGAGGTGCCAGGCGCCCGAGAGCAGAGCGCCCCAGGCCAGGGATTAGGCCACCAGGCTTGGCAGGGCCAACCCGGCGTCTGACCTCCCAGCGCTGTTCCGGCGGGGTCGTAATGCCCGGCCCGCAGGGGCGAGGCGCGCGCTCTCTCGGGAGCAGGGCTGTGAAGCAGACGGCCTGCGCCGGGCGGAGGTGCCACGAGAGGGCCATCTGCCTTGGTGCAGAGAACTGCAGCGTCTGCGGTGCGAGGCGCGGCCCCTTTGGGCCCCCAGCCTCCGTCCCCTGCCCCGTGCGCACGCACCTACCCACGCTGGCCCGCACCCCCGGACCGAGTCCCGGTCCCAGTGCCAGGCCTAGACCGGGACTAGGCACCGGAGGCGGTGCAGGGATTAGTGGACCCCTCCCCCAGCGCTCCCCTTGCCCCGCCCGAGGCAGCGAGGACCCCTGGGCCCCGGGGTGGTGAGGGAGCTTCGTGCTGGCGGTGCCCAGGCTGGGGACTTGGCCTCACTGGGAGGGGGCCGTACGGCGGCAGGCCGAGGTGCGGGAGAGCTGTCAGGCTGCTGCCCGGCTCGGGTGCGGGGGGGTGGGCTCAGCGCGGGGGTCGCCCGGCCTCATTCCCCCGCCGAGGCCACGGCCGGGCGGGCAGTGCCCGGGCGGGTAACCCGACCCGACCCGGCTCCCGGGAGCCGCTCACCCCGCACGGCCGGGCAGGGGGAGGGAGAGGAATGGGGAGGAGGGGGAAGGGAAGGAGTGGTGGGTGAGGGGCCGTGGGGACCGCAGGGCCGAGTCCCCGGCCTGTCTGCGCAGCTCTAGGGCGGCTGCCTTTGGAGCCCCAGAGGAGCCAGCCCCCTGCCTCGCGGGCGTCGGGCCTGCGGCAGGAGGGAGCCCTGGGGCTGTACAGGCTTGGCTCGGGGAGGCAGACCCGAGCTACTGCCTCCATTTTGTTTCCTGCTCAGCTTGGTCTGTGGTGGTGGTGGTGTGGGCTTGGGGTGCGGCCGGGCAGGGGGTTCACCTGCGGCCGCGCCTGTTCGGGGTTTGAGGCCTCGAAGACCCCATCCCAAGCCCCCAGGTGAGCCCTGCGGCAGGAGGGGGGGTTGCCTTGGCCTCGGGCCGAGCCGAGCGGGCTGAGGGCAGGTGCCCAGTGGATGGGGAACCCGGGCTGTAACCTAAGATGGAGGCCGGGACTGACGCGGGCCCGAGCGGGTCTGGCGGGCGGTCAGACAGGCCCCAGCCCGGCCAGGTGCCGCCGGGGCTGGGCTCGAGACCGGTAGGGTGCTAGAGTTGTATGCAGCCCGGGGCCCGCGCAGCGCCCCGAGGTAGGTGAGGGCACTGGAGTGCCACCCACGACGCCCGCAGGCCCCGACACTCTGGGGAGGCGCGCGAGGCCTCTGGGGAACCCGCCTCAGGCCCCGCCCGGACTGCCGGGCCGGCCCGTAGGCCCGGGCCGCAAGCGGGCGCGCAGGGGGAGGGGAGGGGGCGGCAGCGGCGGCTCCGCTGATTGGGCGACGCGCTCGCGAGCCCGACTTCACCCGCCCTGAACCCCGAAGAGTGAGGCGAGGGAGCGCGCGCCGTGGGGGAAGGGGTGCGCGCGCACTCGGGGCCCCAGCCGCACGCGGGCCGGCGCGAGGCGCTCGGTCGCACGCGCCGCCGCGGGGGCGCGCGCGGTGGGGGTGTGAGGAGGAGGAGGCGGCGGCGGAATAGGCCGGGGCAGGTCGCGCTAGCTGCTTTCTACCCTGAAGAGAGACGCGGGGGGAGGGGGGTGCGGCGAGCGGTTCCGCGCTCTCCCCACCGCTCCGCTCGCGCCCCAGTGTAATGAGGGTCACCCCCTCCCCCCAGCCGGCCCGGGAGGGGGCGCGGGGCACGGTAACTAGTGCGCTGGGGTGGGCGGCGGGCAGGCGCGAGCAGGAGGGAGGAGGCGGCCGGGCGGGGAAGATGGTGGTGGCCGTGAGGTGAGGGGCGCGGGGGAGGGCCGGGTGCGGCTCAGGGTTGGTGGCCGGCGGCATTGCGGCCGCAGGCCCCCTCCCCCTCCATCACTACCAGCGGGGCTCAGGCCTAGCCGGCCGGGCCGCCGCGAACTTCCTCCCCGCGCGGCCTGTGCCCCACCGGCCTCCCGCGCGCACCTCGGCCTGCGCCTCCCCTCAGGTAGCCGGCTTGGGGGCACGGGGCCGGCTGCTCTCCTGCAGCAAACTTTGCTTGCTGCTGAATATTGATGAGTGCGATCGGCTCGGCCAGGAGGTGCTGCCGGCCCTCCGGGAAGGAGCGCGGCCCGGGCAGGCGGCGGCGGCGTCGGCAGCAGCCATGTTTGTCAAGCTGTAGCAGCTGCTGCTGCCCTGACTCGGCTTCACCCGCTGCCTCCGTTTCTCCCCCTGCCGCGTTCCGACCTCTGGGCCCTGCAGCCGTGCACCGAGCAGGCCTGCCGTCAGGAAGGCGAGCTTCGTTGTGCACCCGCTTCGGCCGACTTGCCTACGGCCTCAGCACGGCCGCTGCAAAGGCTCCGGCGCCGGCTGGGGCGCAGGGTGCAGCGCTATTGTGACCGCTGCGCCCGAGCGAGTCAGGAAGGATGGGGGGGTAGTAACCTTTTTGTGTAGCCTCCGGGAGCCCCCACTCGATCCCTACAGCCCCCCTCCCTTCGGGAGATCCTGCCGTTGGACCCCCAACGGGGGAGGGGAGGACGATTCTACTTTGAGATTTGGAAATTTCTACTGCCAAAGGGATTTTAATTTTAGATCAGCCCAATTGTCCACCAATCTGCAGTGCAGGGAAAAGGGACGGGCTGTTTCCATGTGGCAAGATCTCCCCAGCTCTGGGAAGATGGAGTTTGTGGAGGCTCACCCGAAGCCATTTTTCCATCGTCAGCTGGGGAACTTTTTCCGCCCATGAAGTGCCGCAAGAATGGCATCGAGGCCACTAGGCCTTGAGAAGTGGCTGCCATTTTGAAGATAAGAGTCAATGGCTTGTAAACTCAGATTAATTGCCGTGTTTTTGGATTCCAGGTTGATGCTGGCCCAGGATGGATCAGACCTGTGAACTATCTAGAAGAAATTGTCTGCTGCCCTTTTCCAATCCAGTGAATTTAGATGCCCCTGAAGACAAGGACAGCCCTTTCGGTAATGGTCAATCCAATTTTTCTGAGCCACTTAATGGGTGTACTATGCAGTTGTCGACTGCCAGTGGAACATCCCAAAATGCTTATGGACAAGATTCTCCATCTTGTTACATTCCACTGCGGAGACTACAGGATTTGGCCTCCATGATCAATGTAGAGTATTTAAATGGGTCTGCTGATGGATCAGAATCCTTTCAAGACCCTGAAAAAAGTGATTCAAGAGCTCAGTCGCCAGTTGTTTGCACTTCCTTGAGTCCTGGTGGTCCAACAGCACTTGCTATGAAACAGGAACCCTCTTGTAATAACTCCCCTGAACTCCAGGTAAAAGTAACAAAGACTGTCAAGAATGGCTTTCTGCACTTTGAGAATTTTACTTGTGTGGACGATGCAGATATAGATTCTGAAATGGACCCAGAACAGCCAGTCACAGAGGATGAGAGTATAGAGGAGATCTTTGAGGAAACTCAGACCAATGCCACCTGCAATTATGAGCCTAAATCAGAGAATGGTGTAGACGTGGCCATGGGAAATGAACAAGACAGCACACCAGAGAGTAGACACGGTGCAGTCAAACCGCCATTCTTGGCATTAGCTCCTCAAACTGAAACACAGAAAAATAAGCAAAGAAATGAAGTGGACGGCAGCAATGAAAAAGCATCCCTTCTCCCAGCCCCCTTTTCACTAGGAGATGCAAAGGTTACCATAGAAGAGCAATTAAACTCAATAAATTTATCTTTTCAGGATGATCCAGACTCCAGTACCAGTACATTAGGAAACATGCTAGAATTACCTGGAACTTCATCATCATCTACTTCACAGGAATTGCCATTTGTAAGCAGTTTTTGGTACAACTTAAATATATACATAAATGTATATATACAGGCAACTTAAAGGGAAGTTATAAAAACCAATAATAATTGGTTTTTGGTTGCTAATAACTAATTGGTTTTTGGAAAGCTTACTGCTAATGATAAGCTCTTTGGGAAATTTTTACTTAGATTTTTGAATTTCTTGTATGAGTTTGGTCCTTTTCTGATTTTCCCAGTTAACTCCATTGAGGACTGGCTAAGAGTTAAACTTATAAGGGCGTTTGATTGAGTTCAGATTTAAATTTTCAAGATAGATGGAGGTATACATTTGTTTAGCTTTTTTTTTTTTTTTTTTAAAGGGGGGGTGCTTGGCTTTGGCTTACTGGTCATGAGTACAGGTGAACCAGTTATTTTGGAGTCCTGTTTCTGCATAAGGCATGGCATGTATCTTTTAGTTGTTGGGGTGATCCTTGCTACAGGTTGCAGTGCCTTTGGGGTACACATTCAAAGTAGCTGAGAAGGCCTTCTTGGACATCAGTAATTTTTCTGAACTACCTGTTGTACAGATAACTGCCACCATCAGGAAGTCTTGGACGTTTTGTAGTTTTAAGTTTTGTATATATATGTATAGTATGTGTTATAGAAGTGGAAAAAAAATGTAATTTGAGTTACTCAATAATACTATTGTTAGATTGCGGTAAATGATTAAGTTTTTTTTCAATTTGATCTTATGCAGAATTTGAGTCTCCCTAGTTAGCCAAATGACAGAGGTAACTTTTCTTAGCTTCACTTTCATCACCTTTAAAATCTGAACCAACTCGATTGTCAAAAGATTCCTTTCAGCTTTAAATGTTTGATTCTGGTTTTGTTTCTGCCCAGAAATATTGTCATGGTCACCTGTATTGTCATCAGAGAGGACCCCTTTACCCCTTAACAGTGCCTCTGAAATACTATGATTTAATCAGAAACAATTTATGGCGTGTGGTGATCTTTTTGATTGCATTAAACCTTCATTTTATCATACGGCCCTGCTGTTCTTTAGAGTGAGAATGTGGGTGTGTCACTTTTGTTTCTGTTGATTCATATCTTAAATGTACTCCTTGATTTCTTAGCTTGGCAGTTGCAGATTTTAAAATTTTGTTTTGGTAGTTATCTTGAGTGTATTGTCCTAGATATTTTTTTAGGGTAGATGGGTTTTGTTGGCAGTCTATTGGCAACTCAGACAAATCCTTCTTGGATTCACATTGAAATTTATTTTACATGTATATAGTTTTGTCTTTGTATCTACATAAAAACTTAGATCTGACAGTGGAGATAAATGTTTCTCTAGAAGCATGCAAATATAAATTAATTTATCTGGTTCCTATCAAAGATGTCAGTGGAGTATTGGTTCTATTAAGAACAGTTGAAAATACTGGAGTCTTTTGAAGGTATGTTGTGCATCTGAAGTGGGAGTTACCTTGTATACATGTAGAAGAAGTTGTTTCAGGTAGAAAAACTAAATTGCTCAAAGATTATGGGCTTGTAGAAGCAAGTATCCTTCCTTAATTTATTCTTTTAAGACTTTAATTCAAGGTTGTGAATGAAATCTATAGCTTTGATTTTTGCCTTTGATATTTTTTAGCTGAGGATTTAAAGTGAAGTCAATTGCAAAACGCAAATTTAGTTGAATAAGCTTGGGAAAGATTTAATTAAAAATAATACAGGGAGTTCCCATTGTGGCTCAGTGGTAATGAACCTGGCTAGTAACCATGAGGATGGGGTTGATCCCTGGCCTCTCTCAGTGGGTTAAGGATCTGGCATTGCCACAAGTTGTGGTATAGGTTGCAGACGTGGCTTGGATCTGGCGTTGCTATGGCTGTGGTGTAGGCCAGCAGCTATAGCTGCTAGCCTGGGAACTTCCACACGCCATGGGTGCTGCCCTAGACAGCGGAAAAGAAAAAAAAAAAAAAAAGCTGTGTAGCCACACACTATTGATGTATTCAGACTTTTCATGGTTGATTAGTTGATGCAGAAGGTATAGAGCACTTAAACTCTGTATTTGCTCCTATGCTCAGGGCTAGAAATTTTAGAAAATCTTTAACAAATGCTATTTGTCTTTTTTTCTGTTAGTAATATCGTGATAGAATAAGATTTTTTTGGTGAGAGTAAAAGTAGTTATATTAGGGTTTTAAGCCCTCTGGAGTTAGAGAAATACACATAATTCAACATCACATTGCTAGTTGTTTTGTACATCTAGCTACCAGCAGACTTTGTCCTCTGTCATAAATGAGCAGGCTCTTCAGTTTTTCCTATACTCTTCAGTTATTTTTTTCTGCATACAGTAATGTGAAATGGTTGTCATCATAGGTAATAATCCTGACCTGGTGCTTTTATATTTATTTGATACTGTCTAATTTCGGGCAATGTACATATACGGTGGTTTGTACATTGTAGGTGCTTGAAAAAAATCTTGAAGGAAGATTGGTCCCCAGAGCTCCAAGTTAAAACAAGCAATAACTTACAGTTTATTAAGTGTTTTGGTCTGTATTGTCTCATTGGGTCTTCATAGCTCTGTAGTAAAAACAGATGCCATAAAAGACATAGATCAACCTTTAAGGCATTTGAGATTATTGGAGACAAGACTGAAACCCATGAAGCCATAGAATTATGAGTACTCTTGGTTTTCTTTAGTGACTTTTGAAGGTCTCCAACACTCTTGCCTGGGTCTGAAGTGACTCCTATTTTTTTCACTAGGCTGATTTGTAGCAGTTGTTTTTTACTCTTCTTCACTTATTTTATGGAGATAAATATGAAGATAGATAATTTATGTTATGGCAGTATTCCTGAATTTGGGGATCCAGATGTAGCCAGCCTCCATCATGGTCGATGTACATGTTATACATCTTTTATCTAAAGAGGACAACTAAAAATGAATACACTTAAAATGAGAACTAAAATTTCATAAGGAGAGAAAGGTTTACTTAGGATTTTGTATTGAAGAGTAAAATTAAGAATTTTGAAATGTTTTAAATTTTTATTAAAATTTTGATTATGATGGCAGCTATTTGTTATAATATAAGAATCAAATAGATTTTTAAAAAATTTGTAAGTTCCTGTGTGGCTCAGCAGGTTAAGGATCCAGTGTTGTCAATTCAGCGGCACAAGTTTGATTCCTGGCTCGGGAACTTCCACATGCTGTGAGCATGATCAAAAAAAAATTTTGGCCAGCAGAATCGATAGGGAGATGCCATACTTTATTTTGCTTCATTTTCTTATCATGGTCATAAGGAGGATAAATTTTTGTAAAACTATTTAAAGACTTACTTAGTCTTATTAGAGTTCTCTTTTAATTTTTAAAAATTAAAGTATAGTTGATTTGCAGTGTTGTGTTAAGGGTTCTCTTTTAAAAAATATCCACCAGAAAATTTCAGACAAATTCCAAAGAAGAGAAAATAATTGAATTTCTGTGTACTCCTTACCTAGCTTCAAGAATTAAGATATTTTGCCAACTTTTTTTTTTTTTTTTTTGCTTTTTAGGGCCACACCCACAGCATAGGTAAGTTCTTAGGCTAGGAGTCAGTCGGAGCTACAGATGCCGGCCTACCCCAAGCACAGCAGTGCCAGATCCGAGCTGTATCTGTGACCTACACCACAGCTCATGGCAATGCTGGATCCCCGACACACTGAACGAGGCCAGGGATCGAACCCACATCCTCATGGATACTAGTCAGATTCATTTCTACTGCAACAGGAACTCCCAATCTTGTTTTGTTTTTAACACTTTAATTTAGCATTCTATTAAGGTTGAGGTATTAGACACCATATGTGTTCATAATATTGGCAGACTTATTTTAACTTCCCTTCACTGTGTCACTCACTAACATTTCTTAATCCTTTGATGTTCATCACATCACTCTTTGGAGCTTCTGTTCTGCTGTCCTTGTCAGTTGTCACGTCTAATGGTTGACCTAGATGAGAGTTTTCCCTAACATGTAATTGGGGTGGTTTGTCTTTATTATTTACATAGACTTTAAGAAAAACGGCCTCTTTTTGTCAGATTTGTTTGTACTTTTACCTTGTGATTGATTTGCACTATAATACTAGTTAGTGCTTCCTTGGGTGGAGACAGACATGTTGTCCATGAGATGGATGTTTCAGTAGAGATTGTTGGCCATTTAAAAACATTTCTTGAAGTTCCCCTCCTGGCTCAGTGGTTAATGAATCTGACTAGGAACCATGAGGTTTCGGGTTTGATCCCTGGCCTTGCTCAGTGGGTTAAGGATTCGGCATTGCTGGCGTTGCCGTGAGCTGTGCTGTAGGTCGCAGACTCGGCTCGGATCTGGCATTGCTGTGGCTCTGGCGTAGGCCGGTAGCTACAGCTCCGATTAGACCCCTAGCCTGGGAACCTCCATATGCCACAGAATCGGCCCTAGAAATGGCAAAAAGACAAAAAAAAAGATATCTTACAGGTTCCTGTTGTGGCTCTGTGGGTTAAGAACCCTGCTAGTATCCATAAGGATGTGGTTCGATCCCTGGCCTCTCTCAGTGGATTAAAGATTTGGCATTGCTGTAAGCTGTGGTATTAATTGCAGACATGGCTCAGATCTGGCGTGGCTGTGGCTGTGGCATAGGACAACAGCTGCAGCTCCAATTTGACCCCTACCTTGGGACCTTCCGTATGCTGAGAGCGTGGCCCTAAAAAAAGACCAAAAAAAAAGTGGGACTTGAATTGATGTCAATTGGGTTGAGTTTGGTTAGCTTTAGAAGGGTACTTTGGATAAAAGAATTAAATGAACACAGTATTTTCTTGTTTTGTTTTTTGTCTTTTGTCTTTTTAGGGCCGTACCTGCGGCATATGGAGGTTCCCAGGTTAGGGGTCTAATCAGAGCTGTAGCCGCCAGCCTACGCCAGAGCCACAGCAACACGGGATCCAAGCCACATCTGCAACCTACACCACAGCTCACAGCAATGCCGGATCCTTAACCCACTGAGCAAGGCCAGACATTGAACCTGCAGCCTCATGGTTCCTAGTAGGATTTGTTTCCGCCGCACCACAACAGGAACTCCTGAACATAGTATTTTCAGAAGGTTGGATAGGATGGCTGTCCTCAAGTAATAAAGCCTAAAAATCTAGACTGTGACACTGGTATTTATGTGACAGAAACTGAGAGCCAGTAAGGATTTTTAGTTGAGAAATGATAATGATGAAATCTGTTTGGAAAACTGGCTGGGAGAGAGTAGAGGCAATGTTAGGATGTAGGAATCTGTTGCAGTAGTGACTAAAAATTAGAATTAGCAAAGTCAGCAGTAGAAAGGGGATAAATCCAAAAGATTGTTTCACAGGAGGGAAATTGGCAGCCCTTTTAGGGTTGCCTGGATAGGAGGCAAAATTAGAGGTTGGATTTTGGGAATGAAGGAGAGAGTTAAATAAATGCACATGATGTCCAAGGCTTGTTGTGTTGTGCCTGAGACAAATGATTCCTCAGGGGAATCTCTCTTTTTCCCTCCTCATCCTAGCAACTCTCTACTCCCTCCTATCTTCACATTTCTCAGTTGCTGCACTTTATCTGACTCTGTCCATCTTACTGGAGGCCCTGGTTTTATTCATTACTCTTTCCACTTTCCCTCCAGGATCTTTATTTTCAACCTTCATTGAATCACTTGTTCTCCTAAAACCAGGGTGACATCTGCCTATCTTTCTCTATCCTGCAACCCCTTCAGTTTCTTTACTTTTTACTGGTGAATTTCTTTCAAGAGTTACCTACTTTCTCTCTCTCTTTTTTTTGGCTGAGCCCGTGGCATGCGAAATTTCCTGGCCAGGGATTGAACCTGAGCCAGAGCTACCTCAGTGACAATGCAGGATCTTTAAGTCGCTGAGCCACACTGAGACTCCTTGTTTATATCCTTAAAGCTCTGTGGATTGATTGGCTTCTCTAATCTTTTCAAAAGTCACAAATGACATCTCTGTACTTATCCTACCAGATGTGTAGTGTTTTAACCACCACTCCTTTATTTTTTTCTTAAAATTTTTTTTTTAAATTAAGTTTTTATTATTTATTTATTTATTTGTTTTTGTCTTTTTGCCATTTCTTGGGCCGCTCCTGCGGCATATGGAGGTTCCCAGGCTAGGGGTCAAACTGGAGCTGTAGCCACTGGCCTACGCCAGAGCCACAGCAACGCGGGATCCGAGCCGCATCCGCCACCTACACCACAGCTCATGGCAACGCCGGATCGTCAACCCACTGAGCAAGGGCAGGGATCGAACCCGCAACCTCTCGGTTCCCAGTCGGATTCGTGAACCACTGCGCCATGACGGGAACTCCTTAAATTTTTTTTTGACTGCACCCACGGCATACAGAAGTTTCCGAGCCAGGGATCAAACCTGTATCACAGCAGTGACCTTGGCTGCTGGATCCTTAACCCACCGAGCCACATCAGAACTCTTGACCACCACTCCTTTAAACAGTCCTTTTTTGACTGCTTGTTCTCTTCTTCTTCATTCCCCAGAGTCTCTGCTTTCATTGATTCACTTTATTGCTTCTCTGCTGTGTGAAAACTTTCTTAACATGACTTCTGAGCTTCAGATTAAGAAACTCAAATTGCCAACTAAGTTCCTCTTCCACTTGTATCATACTTACCTTTAACCCCTATCTTTTATTGTCAAACATGCTCTTCCTTCCATCTTAATGGTATCATCCTCCAGTTTTGCTCAAGGCTGGAAACCTTGGAGTTATTTTTTTCAAAATGCATTTGAGTGCCTCCTGTGGAAAGACATAGTCTGCTTTTTTGGGGGTTGGGGGGCGCACTCGCAAAGTATGGAGGTTCCCAGGCTAGGGGTCAAATCGGAGCTGTAGCTTCTGGCCTATGCCACAGCCACAGCAATGCCAGATCAGAGCCCTGTCTGTGGCCTACAACACAGCTCACGGTAACGCCAGATCCTTAAGTCACTGAGCAAGGCCAGGGATCCAACCTGTGTCTTCTTGGATGCTAGTTAGATTTGTTAACCGCTGAGCCATGACGGGTACTCCATCTGCTTTTGAGGAACTTTACTTTGTGGGTTAGACAAGTGTAAACAATGGCAATACCAAATACCGCATGGTCTAGTAGGTATAGGGCAGCACTGTGAAATTGTGGAGGAAGGCATGCCTGGAGTAACCCAGAAGAACTTCACAGAGGGTTATATATAATTTGAGCAGAGATAAGACCCTAAGTAGAAGGAATAACGTATGCAAGTGACAAGAAATTGATAGGGATCTGAGAAGAGTGGGGTTTTCAGAAGATAAAGTATAAATATAGGTCTTGTATACCATGCTATAGAGTTGAATTTTTTTTGGTCTTTCGTCTTTTGTCCTTTTAGGGCCGCACTCTTGGCATATGTAGGTTCCCAGGCTAGAGGTTGAATTGGAGCTGTAGCTGCCGGCCTATGCCAGAGCCACAGCAACGCTAGATCTGAGCCGTGTCTGCAACCCATACCACAAGCTCACTGCAATGCCGGATCCTTAACCCACTGAGCAAGGCCAGGGAACGAACCTGCAACCTCATGGTTCCTAGTCCGATTCGTTAACCTCTGTGCCACAACAGGAACTCCTAGAGTTGAATTTTTATGCTATTTCTAAATTGTACAAATTGCTCGTTTTTTTCTTTTTTTCTTTTTCTGTCTTTTGTCTTTTTAGGGTCGCACTCATGGCATATGGAGGTTCCCAGGCTAGGAGTTGAATTGGACCTGTAGCTGCTGGCCTACACCACAGCCACCTGAACATGGGATCCAAGCCTTGTCTGCTACCTACACCACAGCTCATGGCAACGCTGGATCCTTAACCCACTGAGTGGGGCCAGGGATCAAACCAGTGTTCTCATGGACACTAGTTGAGTTCATTAACCACTGAGCCACAATGGGAACTCCCTTTTTAATTTCTTCATTTCCATTTTGCTATGATTTTTTTTTTTCTTTTGTCTTTTTTGTTGTTGTTGTTGTTGCTATTTCTTGGGCCGCTCCCTCGGCATATGGAGGTTCCCAGGCTAGGGGTTGAATCGGAGCTGTAGCCACCGGCCTACGCCAGAGCCACAGCAACGCGGGATCCGAGCCGCGTCTGCAACCTACACCACAGTTCACGGCAACGCTGGATCGTTAACCCACTGAGCAAGGGCAGGGACCGAACCTGCAACCTCATGGTTCCTAGTCGGATTCGTTAACCACTGCGCCACGACGGGAACTCCTACTATGATGTTTATCACTGGTGTTCATAAAGTCTTTCTCTCCAGTCTCTCTGGAGAGACAGACAATATTTCCTCTGGCTTCCAAAAGGACAAATACTAGGTTTCTGGTTAAAGCTTTACTTTCAGTGTCTCTTTCTCACCCCATTTGACTAACAAATAAAGCCTTTTTGATAAGACCTCATCCTGACCTTCCCAAATCTCTTGTTAAACCCAGGACATCCTCCTGGGGTTCGGCCAAACTGAACTGTTAGTGGAGCCTTGCCTTACCCTCTCCTGGCTCATGCCTTTCTCTTTCTGGTCTGATTCATCTTTTTGCATCTTCACAGTGTGTAGCCTGGTGTCTTCCTTATATTACACTTACATATTTATGGAGTGAAAGAAAGAAAAACAGCATTAATACAGAGATAGAAGTTGGGGAGGGGAGTAAATTTTAGTTAGGGAGGATGTGAGCTCAGTGTACCAAGTTTTAAAACTTAAAGAGATTTTATCTCCTCATACATTGAGTTTCTAAGAGCTTTGAATTTGTGATCCCTTTATCTCAGGCATTCATTTTTCTCATTTTCCTTTAATCTCTTAATTAAGGATATTAAATCATAATACTTTTAAGTTGGATAGATCCCTTTGAGAGTGTATTTTGCTACCTATTTAGTAGAAGTACCTTTAATTTCTGAGACCCAGTTCTTCATCTCTAAATCGAGTGAATACTGTGCAGCCTCGCATGACTGAGATGTTACAAGGTAAAATTATATGAAGTGGCCAGCACAGTGCTAGTTCTGAAGTAGGTGCTGAGCATATGATGCCTATTTTTATTATATGTCAAGAGTTAAATGCACATTTGGAAAAGTTAGTTGTGAATTTTGGGCATCCTATCTTTTCATTTTTGCTTTTTTTTTCCTTCCAAACTCTTCTTGCTTAGTTGGTAAGATAAAGGCATTAACTACTTTTTTGACCGTTCTATATTTATTTAATAGTCAAGAGAATTTGATCTATTTTTTATTTGGTAATCAAGAGAATTTAATTTGGGCCTTAGGATCAGTATCTTTTCTGTATCCCAACTATTAAGTAGTGTAACTTTGGTTGTCCTTTGTCATAAATAAAAATGTTTCATTTCCATGGTTTTTCAGGGAGCCTAATGAAAGGAGATCCCACCTCTTTTCAGGTTTTATTTTCATTGGTTGGTCATTCTAACTTTTATTTATTTTTGGCTGTGCCTGCAATATGTGGAAGTTCCTGGGACAGGGCTTGAACCATAGCCACAGCAGTGACAACATCAGGTCCTTAACCCTCTGAGCCATGAGGCTACTCCAATTTTTGAAACTTCATAACCTTTTTTTTTGTCTTTTTTTTCTGGGCCACATCAGCGGCACATGGAGGTTCCCAGGCTAGGGGTCAAATTGGAGCTGCAGCCACCGGTCTATGCCAGAGCCACAGCAATGCCAGATTCAAGCTACGTCTGCTACCTACACCACAGCTCATGGCAACACCGGATCCTTAACTCACTGAGCGAGGCCAGGGATCAAACCCACAACCTCATGGTTCCTAGTTGGATTTGTTTCTGCTACACCATGACAGGAACTCCCAAAACTTTATAACCTTTTAAAGAAGTTGCTATGGATCTTTTTAGTTAGAAAAGTAGTAAAAATTCATGGTAAAAGAAAAGTTAAAAATGAAACATTAACAAAAAGGAACTTTATTTCTGTCATCCCTATATCCTCCTTCATTATCACTCTTAATATTGTATTAGAATTTTCTTTGTGTCTGTATACTTTTTTTTTTATCCATTTGGTTATGCAAGTGGCCTGATATACATATTATTGAATACCTTGGTTATTAAGTTAAGGACATATATTCATATGAGCATGTAGGTAAATCTCCATTTTTTAAAAACTTGAAATCAGTGTAAACTTACATGCAGTTAGTTATAAGAAATAATACAGAGAGATACCATGAATATTTTGCATGGTTTTGCAATGGTAATGTTTTACAAAACATCTAATACCACAAGCAGGATAGTGACAATGGTATAATCTACCAGTCTTATTTAGATGAGCTCAGTTTTGTTTGTTTTTTTAAATATTTCAAAAGAAAATTCTATACATCTACATAAGGATGTATTCCAGATGTCTCTGGTTTTACTTGTACTTGTTTGTGTGTATGTACTATATTAAGTTCTCTGCGCTTAAATTTTTTTTAATTTATTGTCCAAGGCTTACAGCGGCTTGATGTGGGATTTTAGTCCCAGATCAGGAATTGAACCTGGGCTGCAATGGTGAAAGTACTGGGTCTTAACCAGTAGACCACCAGGAAACTCCCCCAAGTCCTCTACATTTTTATTACCTCTGTGGGTTTGCATATGCACTACCACAGTCAAATTGTGGAACAGTTTCTTTCAGTGCCACAGGGATCTCTCCTGAGACCCTTTTATCCTATACTCATCTTCCTGGTAGCTCCTTCTTCAAACTTTGCCAATGGCTAATCTGTCCTTTGTTTTTAAAATTTTGTTATTTCAAAAATGTAAATGGAATCATATGGTATATGTATATAGCCTTTGGGATTGGGTTTTTTCACTTAGAGTAATTCCTTGGAGATTGTTCCAAGTTGTTGAGTATGTCAATATTTTGTTCCTTTTTATTACTAAGTAGTGTTCTATGATATATATATACCATGGTTTGTTTAACCATTCACCTGTTAAAGGACATCTGGGTTGGAGTTCCCTTGTGGCACAGCGGAAACGAATACAACATGAACCATTAGGTTGCCAGTTCGATCCCTGGCCTCACACAGTGGGTTAAGGATCCGGCGTTGCCGTGAGCTATGGTGTAGGTAGCAGACAGGCTCAGATCTGGCGTTGCTGTGGCTTTGGTATAGGCCGGCAGCTGTATCTCTGATTTGACCCCTGGCCTGGGAACCTCCATGTGCCACAGGTGCGGCCCTAAAAAAAAAAGAAGAAATAAAAAGGACATCTGGGTTGATTCTAGCTTTTGGCTCTTAGAAGTAAAAGTGCTATGAACATTCATATACAGATTTTGTGTGAACATAAGTTTTCATTTCTCTGGGGTAAATGCTTAAGAGTGTATTTGCTGAATTATGAGGTACTGGCAAGTTTACTTTTATAAGAAACTACCAAGTCGATTTCCACAGTGATTGTGCTATTTACTTTCTCACCAGTGGTGAATAAGTGATCTAGCTTCTCTTCATCCTCACCATTATTTGGTGTTGTCACTATCTTTGTTCTAACCATTTTGAGAGTTATGTAATGATATCTTGTTATGGTTTTAATTTTCATTTCCCTGATAGTTAATGACGTTGAACATCTTTTTTGCATGCTTATTTGCCGGCTGTATATCTTTTTTGGTGAAGTGTATTCATGTCTTTTCCCCATTTTCTAATTGGATTATTTGATTTTTTAAAAAAAAATTTTGAGTTTTGAGAGTTCTTTATTTATACTAGATGATCTACATTCTTTATTTTAGGTTTTTTTATTTTTATTTATTTTTATTTTTATTTTTTATTTTTGTCTTTTTGCTATTTCTTGGGCCGCTCCCGCGGCATATGGAGGTTCCCAGGCTAGGGGTTGAATCGGAGCTGTAGCCACCGGCCTACGCCAGAGCCACAGCAACGCAGGATCCAAGCCGCGTCTGCAACCTACACCACAGCTCACGGCAACGCCGGATCGTTAACCCACTGAGCAAGGGCAGGGATCGAACCCACAACCTCATGGTTCCTAGTCGGATTCGTTAACCACTGCGCCACGATGGGAACTCCCAAACCATAATTTTTAAGTATTGCTTCTACTTTTGGATTACTTACTAGAGAAAGAGTAAAATCACATACATTGGTGGTTTCCCCTTAATAAATCAGAACAGATTTTAGTGTTTGTTACTGTTACAAGATGAAATTACTTTATTAAGGCTTCTAAAGTTCTTTTCACATCTCCAATGACCTTACATAAAATGCCATAATACTGTGTTAAAGATTGCTGGAAAGATAAATTCCATTTTGGAGCAAGAAGAAATATATTTACACATTAGATTAAATTAAAAATAATTATTGGTTATATGATATCCCCTCATATACCAGGAAGAATCTGAAGGTAGTCTTTCTTTGTAAATTATGAGGGTGTATTCCCCTTGTCATCTCTAATTTCTCTTGATGCAGTAATTGGAGCTGTTTGGGATCCCTGGTGAAAGTAGGCAATGTGCAAGTTATATCTGTACCCAGTAAAAATAATAGGCATTAATGCTTGCTAATTGTTATTGGAATTTTGTATTGAAAAGCATTTCTTTCTTTTTTTTTTTTTTTTCTTTTGATTTTTGGTCATTCCGTGGCATGTGGAGTTCTGGGCCAGGGATCAGATCTGAGCCACAGTCATGACCTATGCCACATCTGTTGCAACATGGGATCCACAACCCACTGTGCTGGGATCGAACCTGCGACCTAGTGTTCCCAAGATGCCGCCTGTTCCATTGTGTCACGTGGAAACTCGAAAGGCATTTCTTTAACATTGTAGTTGGTTCAATTGACAATGTATTTTTTTTTTTTTTTTTGTCTTTCTTCCTTTTAGAGCTGCACCAGCGGCAAATGGAGGTTCCCAGGCTAGGGGTCCAATTGGACCTACAGCTACCGGCCTATGCCAGAGCCACAGCATCGCCAGATCCAAACTGTGTCGGCGACCTATACCACAGCTCGTGGTAATGCCGGATTCTTAACCCACTGAGTGAGGCCAGCGATCAAACCCACAACCTCATGGTTCCTAGTTGGATTCGTTTCCGCTGTGCCCTAACAGGAACTCCGACTCTATTTTTATAATTATCATATCAAGTGAAAGCACTTCCATGGTGCCATGATCTTTAAAGAATTGCGGAGCAGTTGGCTGAGAGGTAATACAGTTCTACATTTAAAGTACTTTTTTTTTTTTTAACATAGTAGAGCTGTGGGGCAGAAGGTAATTAAACTACCAAAATTAGTTTTTTGGTGGAGTAGATATTAGAGTTGTAAGTAAAGTCTTGATAGGTACCTTATTAATTTCTTAGTACTGTCTGTGGAATTATCTCCTTAGGATAAGCTGCTGATAGTGTAATTATCAGGGCAGTGGGCTGAATTTTTTTTTGTCTCAGATGTATATACCTACTTATGTATAGCTTTCCAAAAGTACTGTATTATTTTACACAATTCTAAATAATATATGAATAGTATTTTCCTCCCTTTGATAGCAAGCCAACTTTGGTAGCGTTGGTGTTGTAAGTTTTTACTTTATTTAATAGATGCATAATGCTACCACAGGATTGATTTAATACAACTTTATTGTTGAAAACGATTTCTTTGTTTGCTTCTATGGCCTTTGTGTTATATCCTTTGCTGACTTATCTGTCTAGTTGTAGTGTTTTATAGCTGTTGTTGTCTGTTTATATTATTGGGTATAAATATTCTCAGTCTGTTTTTCATTTTAGTTAATGATTTTCTATAGCTGTAGAGCTGGTTTCATTTTTCATATTACCAAATTTGTGTTTTGGAGGAAACCTGAAGCTTATTTTGCATTTGTATATTTGATAAACCAACTTTGCACACTTGTGCTAATGAAGAAATCCTGTCTTCTAGTCTTATAGATCTAATAGAGATTTTAATATCCAGCACAATGCTGATGATAATTTTTATAGTGTCTTTAATATCTTTCTTGAAAACACATTCTTACAAAGAATTCTTATAAGGAATGTTTGCCTTTGTATTAGTTATCTCTTCTGCCTAACAAATTACCCTCAAATTTAGCAGTCTCTCATGTAGCATTAGGAATCAGGGAGTGGCTTAGTTAGATGGTTCTGACTTAGTCTTTCACGAGATGATAAGCAAGATGTCCATCATGGCTGCAGTCATTTGAAGGCTGTAGAATCCTCATCCAAGATGGCTCACTCATGGTTATTGGGTGTTCATGGGAGGTCTCAGTTCCTTGCCCTGTAAGCCCCTTCATAGGGCTGCTCACAGTATGTAGTTGGCTTCCGCTAGAGTGAGTGATCCAAGAGAGGAGAGACCTAGTAAGAAGATCCAAGGGGATATAGTTTTGGAGGGGAATATATTGAAACATGGATCATTGGGGGCCATCTAGGGTGGCTGGTTACCATGCCCACACAACAAGAAATGAATAGTTTTAATTAAAAACAGATGGAGTTCCCGTTGTGGTGCGGTGGTTAACGAATCCGACTAGGAACCATGAGGTTGCGGGTTTGATCCCTGGCCTTGCTCAGTGGGTTAAAGATCTGGCATTGCTGTGAGCTGTGGTGTAGGTTGCAGATGCGGCTTGGATCCCGTGTTGCCTGGGAACCTCCATGTGCCGAGGGAAGCAGCTCTAGAAAAGGCAAAAAGACCAAAAAAAAAAAAAAAGAGAAAGCTTAAGTTTACAAAGTATAAAATACACTTTATTTTACTTTTAAGCTAAGCTAATAGACCTTGTTTTTTCAAATTGAATTTTTGAATTAGGTATATGATTGAAAAATATAGAAAGATAACTAATGAAGTACTCTTGTACCTATCTGCTCACTTGACACTTTCAATTCCTTTGGCTCTTCCCTCCTTTTTTAATGACAGAGATAGCAGATTGTGCACACTTAATATTGCTTTTCCACTTAATATGTTGTTGAAATCTTTCCATTTTTGAACATTGTTTTCTCATTCTTTGGTGGCACACGGAAGTTCCTGGGGCCGGGATTGAATCTGAGCCACAGTTGGGGCATGCTGCAGCAATGCTGGATCCTTTTAAAACACTGTGCTGGGCTGGGGACAGTCTCTTCAGAGACCCTAGCTGCTGCATTTGGATTCTCAACCCACTGTGCCATAGCAGGAACTCCTTTCTCATTCTTTTTTACACCTAGATAGTATTTTATTGTATGAGTGTATGGGCGTTTTCCATTCAAATAAATACTCTTGCTGAAAGTGAGTGACTATACATAATAAGTCGTTTTGAATGTATGGATGTAAATCTGTAAGGTAAATCTCCGGTATGGAAATTGTGGGTCAAATATATTTATAATTTTGAGAAATACTGCCAATACTACCAAAAGAGTAAATGTATCTGTACTCCCAACCAGCAATATGTGAATGTGCCTATTTCAATCAAGATTCTTTTTTTTTTTTTTTTTTTTTAATTTGATGGCTGCAGCTGTGGCATAGTGAAGTTCCCAGGTCAGGGATTGAATTCAAGCCCCAGCTGTGGCAACACGGGATTCTTAATGCACTGCACTGGGCCAGGGATGGAAGCCTTGCCTCTGCAGTGACATGAGCTACTACAGTCAGATTTTTAACCCCCTGAGCCACAGAGGGTTATCTAGTGAGGATTCTTTGTATCACTTTTTAATTTTGGTAAAATATATATAGTGTAAAATTTACCATCCTAACTGTTGTGAAGTGTATAGTTGAGTAATATTAAGTGTATTCACATTTTGTGCAACCGTTCTCCAGAACTCTTTCCATCTTGGAAAATTTAAACTTGTTAAAACAACTTTATACTTTCTCTTCCTCCCAGCCCCTGGTAACTACCATTCTGCTTTCTGTCTCTGAATTTGATCTGTCTAGATACCTCGTGTAAATGGAATTATACAGTATTTATCTTTGCGTGATTGCCTTATTTCACATAGTGTAATGTCTTCAAGTTCATCCATGTTGTAGCCTGTCAGAATTTTCTTCCTTGGAATTTCCTTGTTGCCCAGGATCTGGCCGCAAGTGCTGCTGTGGTGTTGCTGTTACGGTGCAGGTTTGTTTTTTTTTTTTTGTATTTTTGCTTTTCCCTTGGGCCGCTCCCACGGCATATGGAGGTTCCCAGGCTGTGGTCTAATCGGAGCTGTAGCCACCGGCCTACTCCAGAGCCACAGCAATGCCAGATCCAAGCTGTGTCTGCGACCTACACCACAGCTCACGGCAACACCAGATCCTAACCCACTGAGCAAGGTCAGGGATCAAACCCGCAACCTCATGGTTCCTAGTCCACTGTGCCACAACAGGAACTCCTATTGTGCAGGTTTGATCCCTGGCCTGGGAACTTCTGTGGCTGTGGCTGCAGTTGCAGGAAGAAAAAGAATTTTCTTCCTATATTTTCTTTTTAGGGCCGAATCTGTGGCATATGGAAGTTCACAGGCTAGGGATTGAATCAGAACTTCAGCTGCTGGCCTACACAGCCACAGCAATGCCAGGTCCAAGCCACGTCTGCGACCTCCGCCAGAGGTCATAGCAATGCTGAATCCTTAACCCACTGGGCAAGGCCACGGATCAAACCCCACATCCTCACAGATCCTAGTCAGCTTTGTTACCACTGAGCCACAGCAGGAACTCCTTTTTTTCCCTTTTTTGGCTGTGCCCAGGGGATATGGAAGTTCCTAAGCTAGGGTTGAATCAGAGCTACAGCTGCAGGCCTATGCCACAGCCACAGCAACAGTAGATCTGAGTCACGCCTGTGACCTGTGCTGCTACTTGTGGCAACACTGGATCCCCAAACCACTGAGTGAGGCCAGGGATCGAACCTGTATCCTTACAGAGACACCATTGGGTCCTCACCCCACTGAGCCAAACAAGAACTGAATTTTCTTCCTTTTAAAAGATGTTCTGTTGTATGTATATATGACATTTTCTCTATCCATTCATCAGTTGGTAGCCACCTTTTGGTCATAGTGAATTATGCTGACATGGAACATGAGTGTGGATTCTTTTTGTTGTTGTTTTTTCTGCACCCACAGCAAGCGGAAGTTCCCAGGCTAGGGATTGACTCTGTGCCGTGGCAGCAACCTGGGCTGCCTGAAGTGACATTACCAGATATTTAACCCACTGTGGCACAAGGGAACTCCTCAGTGGGGATTCTTTTTTTTTTTTTTAATTTCTTTTTATTTTTTATTTTAGGGCCGCACCTGCAGCATATGGAAGTACCCACGCTAGGGGTCCTGTTGGAGCTGCAGATGTGTTTATACCACAGCCACAGCAATGATGGATCCAAGCCGTGTCTGACCTACACCACAGCTCAAGGCAGTGCTGGATCCTTGGCATGCTGAGTGAGGCCAGGGATTGAACCAGCATCCTCATGGATACTAGTCAGGTTTGTTTCCACTGAGCCATGACAGAAACTCCATCAGTGGGGATTTTAAATGAAGTTATTTCTTATACCTGAGGGGGAAAAGAAATAGTAAACATTTATTTCGTACCTAAATAATGTAGAATTTGGGAAATGTTTTTTCTTTTCTTCTTTCCTCCCTCCTTTCTCCTTTCCCTTCCTTTATTTCCAAAGGTATTTTTGGTTGTTTAAAGCGTGGACTTTGAAAAATCAACCTAACATCTTATACTTATATCATGTAGAATTTTTTTCAGTATTTCAACGTTGAATATCTGTATTACTTATAAATTTGAAAAGCATAGTACTACATTTTAAAAATCAAGGGTACGGGAGTTCCCGTCATGGCGCAGTGGTTAACAAATCCGACTAGGAACTATGAGGTTGCGGGTTTGATCCCTGCCCTTCCTCAGTGGGTTAACGATCCGGTGTTGCCGTGAGCTGTGGTGTAGGTCGCAGACGCGGCTTGGATCCTGCGTTGCTGTGGCTCTAGCAAAGGCTGGCAGCTACAGCTCTGGTTAGACCCCTAGCCTGGGAAACTCCGTATGCCGCTGGAGTGGCCCAAGAAATGGCAAAAAGACAAAAACAAACAAACAAACAAACAAACAACCAAGGGTACGACTGAGTGTGGCTTTACGGTACTTACAGAGTTGAATGATCAAAACTGCTATCTAATTCCAAAACATTTCATTACCTAGAAAGAAACACTAGCCAACAATCACCCCTTATTTTCCCATCCCCTGGTCCTTGGCAACCACATTCAGTTGCTGAATTTATCTGGATATGTGTTTATTTTCTGGATATGTATTTCATATAAATGGAAACATTCAGTTTGTGGCCTTTTGTGTCTGACTTTCATTTAGAATAATGTTTTCAGGTTTATCCATGTTGTTGTATTACTGTAAAATATTTGGTTCTATTTTATTGCCAAATAATATTGCATTATGTTATATACCATCTTTTGTTTATCCATTCATCAGTTGATGAGCATTTTTGTTTTGTGGGGTTTTTTGGGGGGGCACATGCGCCATGGGGGAAGTTCCCGGCCAGGGATTGAATATGACATGTGCCCCCGGTCCAGCAACTGTGGATTGATCCTTAATGCACTGTGTCAGGCCAGGGATCTAACCTGCACTTTTCACAGAGATGATGCCAGATCCTTAACCTACCGTGCCACAGTGGGAACTTTTTTTTTTTTTTTTTAATGAGGTTTGTTTCTTCCCACTTTCTTGCCTGTTAGGAGTAATGCTGTTAGGAACAACTGCATGCAGGTTTTTTTGTATGGTCATGTGTTTTCAGTTCTCTTGAGTATATTCCTAGGAGTGGCATTGCTGGGTCACTTGATGATTCCTTTTTTTTTTTTTTTTTCTTCTGTCTTTGTCTAGGGCCATACCTGCGGCATATGGAGGTTCCCAGGCTAGGGGTCGAAGTAGAGCTGCAGCTGCCAGCCTGCGCCAGGGCCACAGCAACATGGGATCTGAGCTGTGTCTACGACCTACACCACAGCTCACAGCAAAGCTGGATCCTTAATCCACTGAGCGAGGCCAGGGATTGAACCCGCAACCTCATGGCTGCTAGTCAGGTTCGTTAACCCCTGAGCCATGGCAGGAACTCCCGGTGATTTCTTTAACATTTTGAGAAACCACTCTGCTGTCCTGTATCCTTTTATAGTACTGCTAGTGATGTATGATGGTTGTAATTTCTTCAAGTTCTTGCCAATACTTGGTATTTAAAAAAAAATTATTTAGTTTTTGGCCACTTCTGTGGTTTTTGAAAGTTCTTGGGCCAGAGATCCAGCCTGTGCCACAGAAGTGACAATGCTGAATCCTTAACCTGGTGAGCCAACAAGGAACTCCAACTTTTTTTTTTTAAGGGCTGCACCTGTGGCATATACAAGTTCCCAGGCTACGGCTCAGATTGGAGCTTCACCTGCCAGCCTATGTCACAGCTATAGCAATGGGGGATCAGAGCCCTGTCTGCTATCTACACAACAGCTCACAGCAACCCCAGATGCTTAACCTGCTGAGTGGGGACAGGGATCAAACCCGCATCCTCATGGATACTAGTCCGGTTCGTTTCTGGTGAGCTATGATGGGAACTCCCAACTTTTTTTTTTTTTTTTAATTTTAGCCATCCTAGTGAGTGATAAGTGTTATCTCATTGTGGTTTTGATTTAAATTTATAATGTTGAACATTGTTTTATGTGCTTATTGATCATTTGTATAGTTACTTTGTAGAGTCTAGGTTCTAAGTCTTTTGCCTATATTTTAAAAAATTGTCTTTATTTTTATAATTATTATTTTTTTAATTGGCTGTCTCTATGAGTTCCCTTGTGGCTCAGCGGTAATGAACCCAACTGGTATTCATGAGGATGTTGGTTCGATCCCTGGCCCCTCTCAATGGATTAAGGAGCTGGCAGTGAAGTGAGCTGTGGTGTAGGTTGCAGACTCAGCTCAGATCTGGCTTGGCTGCGGCTGTGGCATAGACCAGCAGCTGCAGCTCTGATTCAACTCCTCCTAACCTGGTAACTTCCATATGCTGCAGGTGTGGCCCTTAAAAAAAATAAAATAAAATTAGCTGTCTTTAGAGTTTCCCTGTGGTGCAGGGGGTTAAGGATCTAGTATTGTCAGTGCAGTGGCTCGGGTCACTGCTGTTGTGAGGGTTCAGTCTCTGGCTGGGAACTTCCACATGCTTTGAGCACAAAAATAATCGGCTGTCTTTTTTATTGTTGAGTTGTTATAGTTCCTTATGTATTCTGGGTATAAATCCTGTATCAGATAATGATTTGCAAATATTTTCTGCCATTCTGAGGGTTTGGTTTTTTTTTTTTTTCGATTTCTTGGTGGCATCCGTGAAGCACAAAGGTTTTTAATCTTTTTTTTTTTTTTTGTCTTTTTGCTATTTCTTTGGGCCGCTCCCACGGCATATGGAGGTTCCCAGGCTAGGGGTTGAATCGGAGCTGTAGCTGCCAGCCTACACCAGAGCCACAGCAACGCGGGATCCGAGCCGCGTCTGTGACCCACACCACAGCTCACGGCAATGCCGGATCGTTAACCCACTGAGCAAGGGCAGGGACTGAACCCGCAACCTCATGGTTCCTAGTCGGATTCGCTAACCACTGCGCCACGACGGGAACTCCTTTTTAATCTTTTTTAAAAAAAGTTTTTTATTTTTAGGGCCACACCCACGGTGTACGTAAGTTCCCAGGCCAGGGGTAGAATTGGGATTGTAGCTGCCAGTCTACACCACAGCCACAGCAATGCCAGATCCAAGCTGCATCTTCGACTTACACCACAGCTATGGCAACGCTGGATCCTTAACCCACTGAGTGGGACCAGGGATTGAACCTGCATCCTCATGGATACTAGTCAGGTTTGTTACTACTGAGCCCCAGTGGGACCTTCCCAAAGGTTTTTAATCTTGATGAAGCCCAATATAGCTATTTTGGAGGGGCCTATGTTTTTGGTATAGGATTTAAGAAACTATTTCCTAATCTAAGATCAGGAAGATTTACTCCTTTGTTTTTTCCTAAGAGTTTTGTATTTTTTTAATTTTTTACATTTAGATCTTTGATCCTTTTTTTTTTTTTTGGTCTTTTTTGTCTTTTGGTGTTGTTGTTGTTGTTGTTGTTGTTGTTGTTGTTGCTATTTCTTCGGCCGCTCCCGCGGCATATGGAGGTTCCCAGGCTAGGGGTTGAATCGGAGCTGTAGCCACCGGCCTACGCCAGAGCCACAGCAACGCGGGATCCGAGCCTCGTCTGCAACCTACACCACAGTTCACGGCAACGCCGGATCGTTAACCCACTGAGCAAGGGCAGGGACCAAACCTGCAACCTCATGGTTCCTAGTCGGATTTGTTAACCACTGCGCCACGACGGAAACTCCCTGATCCATTTTTTTTAATGAATTTTGATCCATTTTGAATTTTTGTAAATGATGTGAGGTAGGGTCTCAGCTTTTTTTTCATGTGGGTATCCAGTTGTCTCAGTACCATTTGTTGAAAAGACTACTCTTTTCCTATTGAATGGTCTTGGCATCCTAGTTGAAAATATATACAGATTTATTTCTGGACTCTTAATTCTGTTCTGCAAATTCTGTTGTTCTTCTGCAGGTTTATATAATATATCCTTATGTCAGCACCACACGTTTTTGATTGATACAGTTTTGCAATAAGTTTTGAAATCAGAAAGTGTGAGTCCATGGTGTTCCCGTCGTGGCGTGGTGGAAATGAATCCGACTAGGAACCATGAGGTTGCGGGTTCGATCCCTGGCCTCATTCAGTCAGTTAAGGATCCGGCATTGCTGTGAGCTGTGGTGTAGGTCACAGATGTGGCTTGGATCTGGTGTTGCTGTGGCTGTGGCATAGGCCAGCTGCAACAGCTCTGATCAGATGCCTAGCCTTGGGAGCCTCCATATGCTGTGGGTGCATCCCTAAAAGGACGGAAGATTAAAATAAAAAAGTGTGAGTCTTTAAATTTGCTCTTTATTTTCAAGGTTGTTTTGGATATTCTGCATTCTTTGCATTTTCATACAAATTTTAAGGTTATCTTGTCAATTTCTGTAAAAAAGGAACTGGAATTTTGATATTTTGTTGAATCTGTAGATGATTTTGTGGTTTATCATTATCTTAGTAATATTGTCTCCAGTCTGTGATGATGGAGCGTTTCTTCATTCATTTAAGTCTTTTTTTAAAAAAATTTTTAAGTGAAAGGTTTAGAGAGGTACATGTTCCATAGGCAGAATGCAGTCCTCTTCAGAAGGTGAGAGTGGCCTGATTAGGTTTTCCTTATTATCTTTCATTGGTGTTCTATAGTTTTCCATGTACAGTTCTTTTTTTTTTTTTTTTTTTTTTGCTATTTCTTGGGCCGCTCCCTCGGCATATGGAGGTTCCCAGGCTAGGGGTCGAATCAGAGCTGTAGCCGCCAGCCTACACCAGAGCCACAGCAACACAGGATCCGAGCCGCGTCTGCAACCTACACCACAGCTCACGGCAACGCCAGATCGTTAACTCACTGAGCAAGGGCAGGGACCAAACCCGCAACCTCATGGTTCCTAGTCAGATTCGTTAACCATTGCGCCACGATGGGAGCTCCCGGTGTACAGTTCTTATACTCCTTTTTAAACATTCCTAAAGGTTTTTTTTTTTTTTTTAATGCTATTATAACGAAATTGTTGTTTTTGGATGGTGCATTGTTAGTGTATAGCAATACAATGGATTTTTGTATGTTGATCTTGTATCTTGCAGTCTTGCTCATCTCATTAGTTTTTGTTTGTTTGTTGTTTTTTAGAGCGGTACCAGCAGCATATGGAGGTTCCCAGGCTAGAGCTCTGATTGGAGCTCTAGCTGCTGGCCTATACCATAGCCACAGCAGTGCCAGATCCAAGCTGCATCTGTGACCTACACCACAGCTCATGGCAACATCGGATCCTTAGCTCACTGATTGAGGCCAGGGATTGAATTTGTATCCTCATGGTTACTAGTCGGGTTCGCTACTGCTAAGCCACAATAGGAACTCCCTCCCCTCCATTCCTTAGTATGAAGTGTTACATTAGTTGACTTTTTATATGTTGAACCATCCTTACATTCCTAGGATAAATTCCACTTGTACATGGTATAAAATATTTTTTATTTGTTGGTATATTAGGGTTGCTAATATTTTCTTGGGAATTTTTGTATCTTTATGCATAAGGGATACTAGTCTGTAGTTGTCTTATGTCTTCTGATTTTTGTATCAAGTAATACTATTCTAATAGAATGAATGAGTTTCACTTCATTTTCTGTGTGATTATTTTCATAATAGTTCCTTTTAAATTATCAGTTAAAAGTGACTTTAAAGGTACAGTTTAAACTTCGCAACTTGGAAATTGCTAACATTGAAACAGTTGAGACATTCTTCATTCATCACCCAGTTATTTTTTTATGTGCCAGGCATTCATAAGGTGGGAATATAGTGGAAGTTAAGGCAGGGCAAAGTGTGCTATGCTGAGAGGAGTATGATTTAGGATTCCAAGGATGAAATAGCTGCTGTTTTGGGAAGAATAAGGAGTCTATATGGCATGAGTAGGCTGGGAGGAGGGGGTAGGGAGGGATAACATTGACGGAGGTGGTTAAAGTCTAGGCCATTTCCTAAATATTTTTGTTTTAAAGATTGAAATGATATTTTTTTCTTTTTGCTTTTTGTCTTTTGTCTTTTTAGGGCCGCACCCGCACGGCATATGGAGGTTCTCAGGCTAGGGGTCTAATTGGAGCTGTAGCCTCTGGCCTTCACCAGAGCCACAGCAATGCCAGATCTGAGCCGCATCTGGGACCTACACCACAGCTCACAGCAATGCTGGATCCTTAACTGACTGACTGAGGCCAGGAATTGAACCCGAAACCTCATGGTTCCTAGTCGGATTTGTTTCCATTGTGCCACCATGAGAACTCCTTTTTTTTTCTGCTTGTATTTGATGGTGAACTCTGAATTTTATATCTCTTATTAACCTGTTACTGATTTTTAATTTTGGCTGCTACTCACTAGGAATAGCATAGATTAAATCCCATTAAAAGTAATTATAAGAATCCGTATATGGAAAGGCAGTTTGGGTTTGTAGAAAGAATGTGGACTTTGCAGTTGGACAGATCTCCAATTGAGGCCAGACTTGACTCTTTTGTATACCTTGGACAAGTGACCTCACCTTTCAAACTCGGTTTCTCTACTTTTTCTTTTTGGGGGGCCGGAGGAGGGGGCCTTTGGCAGAATTTCCTGGGCCAGGGATCAAACCTGTGCCAGGCAGTGGCAATACCAATCAATTGCTAGGCTGCAAGCAGACTCCTCAACCTCATTTCCTTTCTTTCTTTCTTTCTTTTTTAAGGGCTGCACCTGCAGCATGTGGAGGTTCCCAGGCTAGGGGTTGAATCAGAGGTGTAGCCACTGGCCTATGCCACACCCACAGCACCACCAGATCTGAGCTGCGTCTGTAACCTACACCACAGCTCACAGCAACACTGGATTCTTAACCCATTGAGCGAGGCCAGGGATCGAACCTGCATCCTCATGGATGCTAGTCAGATTCATTTCCACTGAGTCACGCCAATCTCAGTTTCTTAATCTATAAGATGTTTTGGAAATTAATGCCTAGCACATGGCTGGTATTTGTTGCTATTGTTAATATAGTTAACATATATTGAGTACCATATGCTGGGCAGCAAGGCTCTGTACTAAGCACTTAATAAGTGTTATCTCATTTAATCCTCACACCAAGACCACAGAGTTGCTAGGCACAACTGTTATTTCAGTTTTACACATTAGGAAATGGAGTGCTTGCTTTGGTATCACATATACTAAAATTGGGACATTAGGAGATGGAAGCTTAGAGAAATTTAAGTGGTTTCCCAAGTGATGGGGCTGGTATTCCAGTCAAGGCCATCTGGCTTGCGAGCATTTTCTCTCTGTTATGCTGCCTCCCCTGTTGCAAGGGACTAAAGGTACTGTTCATTACACAATGTATTTTTAGTGGACTTTGGTGAGTGGGAGATTAAAAATGAGAGAAATTTGATAATTTTTCTCAAGTCTACATGTTAATTTGTCCTGAAAACATGAATAGAAGGACAAGTGTCAGAGTTCCCGTTGTGACTTAGCAGGTTAAAAATCCAACTGGTATCCATGAGGATGCAGGTTCAATCCCTGGCTTTGCTCAGTGGGTTAAAAGATCTGTCTGGCATTGCCATGAGCTGTGTTGTATGTTGCTGATGAGATTCGGATCCTGCAATGCTGTGGTTGTGGCATATGCTGGCAGTTGCAGCTACCATTCAACCCCTAGCCTAGACGAATCCAGGAGCTTCCATATGCCACAGGTGTGGCCCTGAAAAAAAAAAAAGGATGCAGACAGTGGCAATGCCAGATCCTTTTGGGAACCTTCCAAGAGTTTTAATTTTGGTGATGTCTACTTTACCTATTTTTTTGCTTGTGCTTGTGGTGTTTTTCCCATGAATCCATTGCCAAATCTTAGGCCATGAAGATTTACTGATGTGTTTTTTCTAAGATTTTCATGGTTTCAGCTCTTATGTTTAGCTCTTTGATATCTTTATCAAAGATAAACCACATTTATCACCACAATCTGACTATAAACAATTTTCATTACTCCATTAGCAGTCACTCTCCTCAGCCCTAGGTAGTTGCCAGTTTATGTTTTCTCTGAGGATTTTCCTATTCTAGACATTTCATATAAGTAAAGTCATAATATGTGGTCTTTTGTGATTGAGTTCTTTAACTTAGCATAATATTTTCAAGGTTCATCCATGCCATAGCAAATGTCAGTACTCCGTTCTTTTTTTTTTTCTTTTTTTCTTTTTTGTGTCTTTTTTCTATTTATTTGGGCTGCTCCCGCAGCATATGGAGGTTCCCAGGCTAGGGGTCCAATCGGAGCTGTAGCCACCGGCCTACGCCAGAGCCACAGCAACGCGGGATCCGAGCCGCGTCTGCAACCTACACCGCAGCTCACAGCAACGCCGGATCATCAACCCACTGAGCAAGGGCAGGGACCGAACTCGCAACCTCATGGTTCCTAGTCGGATTTGTTAACCACTGCACCACAACGGGAACTCCAGTACTCCATTATTTTGTGATTTAATATCCCATTGCATGGGTATATTCCACATTCTGCTATCCATTCATCAATTGGTTTGTTTCCGCATTTTGACTATTATAAATGCTGGAATTAAGATTCATATAAAATTTTTTGTGTGGATGTATGTTTTCTCTTGGGTATATACTTATCTTGAATCCACATTTAATGTTATTTAAAGTTTTAAAATTAAATATTAGAACTAAGACACAAAATCATGATTTCTGAACTTAGGCCTGCTTCCTTGCATACTCCCAATATTCTCCCTCTGCTTTTTATAAAAATTGACATAAATTCACATGCAAAAATTAACCATTTTCAAGTGTCATTGGCATTTAGTATATTCATGATACTGTGCATCTGCTGCCTCTATCTAGTTCCAAAGCATTTTCATCACGTCAAATAAAGTGAGTACCCCAAACCCATTAAGCAGTCCCTTCCCATATACCTCTCACCTTACCCCCTGGCACTCATCAGTTTGCTTTCTGTTTCTATATTTGCTTATACTGGATATTTCATATAGATGAAGTCATATAATATATGGCCTTTTGTATCTGGCCTGTTTCACTTAGCATAATGTTTTCATAGTTCATCCATATAGTATGTACTTCATTCCTTTTTATGGCTGAAGAATTTTCCATTGTATTAATATACCACATTTTTGTTCATTCATTGATTGATAGACATTGGTTTCTTCCCTCTTTTTGGCTTTTGTGAATAATGTCACTATATGTGTACTAGTCTCTTTGTAGCTATATCCTCATATTACCTTTCACTATATACCTAGCAGTAGAATTTTTGGGGCACGTGGTAATTTTATGTTTATCTTGTTGAGGCACTGCCAAACTCTTCTTCAGTTGCTACATCATCTTAAATCCCCACCAGCAATGTTCTAAAGTTCTTATTTGTCCATATTCTCACCTATCTGATGCTTTCTTTTCTTTTTCTTTTTATCTTTTTTTTTTTTGTCTTTTTAGGTCTACACCCATGGCATATGAAGTTCCCAGGCTAGGGGTTGAATCAGAGCCATAGCTGCCAGCCTACATTGCTGGTCATGGCAACCCAGGATCCTTAACCCACTGAGCAAGGCCAGGGATTGAACCCACATCCTCATGGATACCAGTTGGGTTCGTTACCACTGAGCCATGACGAGAACCCCGTGTTTTCCGTTTTTTGGATTAAGGCCAGCCTAATGGCTGTGAAATGGTGTCTTGTATTGATTTGCATTCTTCGCTCATATAAGTTAACTATCTTTCCATGTGCTTTTTGGCCATTTGCATATCTTCATTGTAGAAATGTCTGTTCACGTCCTTTGCTCATTTTAATATCAGGGTTGCCCTTTTGAGTGAGTTCTTTATCTGTAGTGGATATTAAGCCCTTACCAGTTAGGAATTGCGAATATGTTACCTCAGTTGACGTGTTGTCTTTTCACATTCTTAATATTGTTACTTGATTCACAAAAGTTTTCATTTTTTTTTAAGGTCCAAACCCAAGGCACATTGTAGTTCTCAGGCTGGGGTCAAATTGGAGCTGCAGCTGCCGGCCTTTGCCACAGCCACAGTAATGCCAGATCCAAGCCGCATATGCAACCTATACCACAGCCTTCGGCAACGCTGCATCATTAACCCACTGATCAGGGCCAGGGATTGAACCCATATCCTATGGACACTAGTTGGGTTCGTTACTGCTGAGCTGCAGTGGGAACTCCCACAGAAGTTAATTTTGATGAAGTCTTATTTGTCTATTTTTTGTTGCTGCTTGTCCTTTTGGTATCAAATCTAAGAATCCTTTACCAAATCTGAGGTCATGAAGACTTACTAACCCTATGTTTTCTTCTAAGTTTTATGGTTTTAGTTCTTATATTTAGGCTATGATGCACTTTGAGATAATTTTTGTATATGGAGTGAGGAAGGAGTCCAACTTCATTCTTTTGCATGTGATGATCCAGTTGTCTCAGTGCTTTTTTTTTTTTTTTTTTTTCTCTTTAGGCCTACGCTGGAGGCATATGGAAGTTCCCAGGCTAGCGGCTGAATTGGAGTTGCAGCTGCTGGCCTATGTCACAGCTACAGCAACACTGGATCCTTAACCTACTGAGCAGCCAGAGATCGAACCCGAATTCTTAGGGGTATTAGTTGGGTTCGTTACCGCTGAGCCATGATGAGAACTCCAGTATCATTTGTTGAATAGGCTATTCCTTTTCCTTGAATGGTGTTGGTGCTATTTTTAGATCTGTTGACCGTATTTGTGATAGTTTATTTCTGGACTCTCAATTTTATTCCATTGATCTATATTTCTGTTCTTATACTAGCATCACATTATTCCGATTGCTTTAGCTTTGTATTAAGTTTTGAAATCAGGATGCTTGAGTCTTTCTACTCTTTTTTTCCAGTATTGTTTTGGATAGTCTATTCACTTGTAGCTCCTTGTGAATTTGAGAGTTGGCTTTTCCATTTCTTCAAAGAAGCTTTTGGAATTTTCATAGGGAGTGCATAGGATATGTTGGTTACTTTGGAGAGTATTGAACAAAATTAAGAATTTTGATCAGTGAACATTGATGTCTTTTCATTTAGGTCTTTATTTTTAGCAGTCTTTTGTTTTTAATGTACAATTCTTTCGCTGTTATTCCTTTGGATGTTATTGAAAAGTAGAATTTTTTCCATTTTCTTTTTTTCAACATCATTGCTCTTGTATAAAAACAAAAGTAATAGTTAAGGGGTTAGGGGTTGATCTTGTACCCTGTGAATTTTTTTTGGTTTGAGGAGGTACCTGGTTGTTGGTATATGGAAGTTCCTGGGCCAGGGATTAAATCTCTGCCACAGTGGTGATAGCATAGATCCTTAACGCAGGAACTTCCTTTGCTAAATTTGTTTATTAGCTCTAGTATTGTGTGTGTGTGTGTGTGTGTATGTGTGAGAATTCCTAAGGAATTTTCTGTGTGTAGAATTATGTCATTTGCAAATTGAGGTAGTTTTACTCCTGCCTTTCCAAATGGATGCCTTTTTTTCTTTTCTTGCTTTATTACTCTGACCAGAACTTGAAGTACAGTGTTGAATAGCACTTGTGAAGATGTTTTGAAAAAAAAAGGAGTTCCCGTCGTGGCGCAGTGGTTAACGAATCTGACTAGGAACCATGAGGTTTCGGGTTCGGTCCCTGCCCTTGCTCAGTGGGTTAACGATCCGGCAATGCCGTGAGCTGTGGTGTAGGTTGCAGACACGGCTCGGATCCCGCGTTGCTGTGGCTCTGGCGTAGGCCGGTGGCTACAGCTCCGATTGGACCCCTAGCCTGGGAACCTCCATATGCCGCGGGAGCGGCCCAAGAAATAGCAAAAAGACAAAAAAAAAAAAAGATGTTTTGACCTTGTTCCTGATCTTAAGGGGAAAGTTTTTGGTCTGTCATTCACCATCAAATATGATGTTAACTGTGTTTTTTCACAATTGTCTTGTATTAGGTTAAGGAGGTTACCTCTACTCTTAGTTTGTTAGGAATTTTTATTATGAAAGGGTGTTGGATTGTTTTGTTTTTTGTTTTTTGTTTTTTTTGGTCTTTTTAGGGCCGCACCCGTGGCATATGGAGGTTTCCAGGCTAGGGGTCCAATCAGAGCTGTAGCTTCCAGCCTATACCACAGCCACCGTAACGTGGGATCTGAGCCACGTCTTCGACCTACACCACAACTCAGGGCAACACCAGATCCTTAACCCACTGAGTGAGACTCGGGACTGAACCTGCAACCTCATGGTTCCTAATCAGATTTGTTTCTGCTGTGCCACGATGGGAACTCCAACGGTGTTGGATTTTGTTAAATGCTTTTTTGTTGTTGTTGTTGTTGTTGTTGTTGTTCTATTAATGTGTATTACATTGATTTTTTTTTGGGGGGTGGAGACCCTTTGTTATAAAAGAATTTATTATTCATATATGAGAATACAATTCAGTGGTTTTAATTACATGCATAATGTTGTGTAACCATCACCATTATCTATACTGAAAACATTTTCATAATTTCCAGCTTTAAGCTCTGTACCCTTTAAACAGTTAAGTCTAATTGTTCTCTCTCTTCAGCCCCTGGTAAGCTCTATTCTGTTATTGAGAGTTCACTATGAATTTTCCTCTACTAGATACCTCATGTAAGTGGAAACATAAAACATTTGTGTCTGTGTTTTGCTTATTACACTTAGCATTATACTTTGAAGGTTTATCCATGTTGTAACATATTCGGAACTTTATTCCTTTTTATAGCTAAATAATCATCCAGTATATGGATATACTGTATTTTATTTGTCCATTTATCTGTGATGGACATTTGGGTTATTTTTACCTTTCCGCACAGTGTGTGTACAAATAGCTGTTTGAGTCCGTGCTTTTAGTTCTTTTGGGTGTTACTCAGGAGTGGAGTTGCTAGATCATGTGCTATTTATGTTTACCTTTCCAAGGTACCTTGTTCTTTTCTTTCTTTCTTTCTTTTTGACCTTGTTCTTTTCTTGATTAAGCATTTGCCTGGTTCCTACAGACCTTTTTAGTAGTTTCTTTAGGTCTGAGTTGCTTGTAATAGTTTTTCACCTGTTCATGTGCTATTTTTATGGAGAGACTTGCCCTTGAAATTCCCTATTCCCTCATTTTTTTCTGATATTGCTCTAGAAACGTTTGATTCTGACAGCCTTTGCTCAAAATATTTTTAGAGTTTATTTTATATAATTGTCTTCAGATCTTGCCTTTCTTAGGTAAAATCAAGTAATGATTGAATTTAGTAAACAAGGTAAATTAGAAGATAAGGGTTTAGGTTCTGCCTGTGACTTGGAGTTAATATGAATGGTTTTTATTTTGTAGTATGTATAGAGTTAACTTCTTAGTGGCAGTTTCTGACAAACTGCAGCTGAATCTGACTACCACCTGTGTTTGTTACAGCCCATGAGCCAAGAATATTTTTTTCATTTTTGAATGGGTAAGACAAAATCAAAAGGAAAATATTTTATAACATGTTAAAATAATATGAAATGAAGACTTCAGTGACCATATATAAATTTCTTTTGGAACTTGGCTCTTTTATTTGCTGTCTATGGCTACTTTCGTCTATAATGGCAGAGTTGACTAGTTGGGAAAAGGAATGTGTCTTAGAGTCTAAAATACTTACTATTTGGCTCTTAAAAGAAAAAATTTTATTACTCTCCTATGTATGTTATCCCAAGAGTTACTAAATGACTTTGTAAGGAAAATACTTATTTATCCAAGTTCTGCTGTGTAATTAAAAATATTATTTTGTTCATAAGCACATATAGTATTTTAAATTTTAGTGAATGAAAACAGTAATTTAGTAGTTAACTACAAAAAACTTTTATGGTTAATGGGAAGGATGTTTACAGGTAGTTTGACATTCATATTGTCATTTGGTTAGCATTTCTTGTTCTCTTAATACTCTTGGTTTTCAGAAAAGTGGGTAAAAAGTTCTGTGTTCCTATTATACTGTTATAGCATTTTTCATAATATGTTTTGATTATTTTTTCTGTCCTGTATCCCCCAGTAAACTTACAACTTCAAGCTTGGGATTGTGTTGTCTTTATTTTTGTATCACTGAGGCCTACCGTAGTTTCTGATAAGTAGGTAAGCAACAAATATTTTTAGGAGGAAAGAATGAATATTCTGTTAGAGAAATATGTATGTCATTTCTTGTGCTGGTCCTCTTCCAGAGAGAGGAAAGCGAGATTTCTATTTTAGAGATGTATATTAAAATAAGTAGGGACTTGGCAAGTACTGAATCAGTTGTAGGAAATTGTTATATACTCAGGGCTCCACTGCCCAAAACAGTTATTTGCCTTTGATTCCTCCAAGTATAGCTTGTACATATATATTATTTATTGATTTTGTTTTGGGGCTGTGTCATCAACTGTGAGGGTTAGTTTTCTGTGGTGAATAGAAAGTACTTTGACTGCGTATGACTTAAAGAAAATAATGGCATTAAAATAAAAGTCTCCTTCAGAGATTATTCTTGGAAGGTTAAAGCTTTGACTGTACTAGATAGTGTACCATTTAAACCACATGGAAAAGGATACTTTGTATGTCATTTAAAATAATAACATGCAGGATAAAGTTTAAAAATTAATCTCCAGAATGGCAAGTGATATATCTTGTCTGCTTTTTATAGCAAAGCTTATTTGTGATGTGAACATTCAAATTAGAAAATTCTATCTTTTCATTTCAGTGTCTTGAAAATCACAATGTTAAAAATCTAAATTATTCTATTAGTTTTTATGATTGCAAATCAAAAATACTGTTTGCATTTACCCAAAATTTATTTATTTATTTAGGGCCACACCCGTGGCCTATGGACGTTTCCAGGCTAGGGGCTGAAACGGAGCTGCAGCTGCCGGATTTTGCAACAGCAATGCCAGATCCAGGCTGCACTTGGGACCTACACCACAGCTCACAGCAATGCTAGATCCTTAACCCACTCAGTGAGGCTTGGGATGAACCTGCATTCTTATGGATACTAGTCAGGTTTGTTACTGGGGAGCTCCTATTTATCTTTTATTTTTTTTGGCTATGTGTGTGGCATGTGGAAATTCCTGGGCCAGGGCTCAAACCCGTGCCACAGCAGCGATCTGAGCGGCTGAAGTGACGACACAGGATTCTTAACCTGCTGTGCCACAAGAGAACTCCTGAAATGTTTAAATTAGGCTTGTTTTGTCATTACTTTTCCTGATTACTATAGTCTAAATCTAAAAAGATTGTGTTGGGGAGTTCCCTCATGACTCAGTGGGTTAAGGATTTGGCCGTTGTCGTTGCTGTGGCTCTGGTTACAGGTGTGGCATGGGTTCAATCCCTGACCCAAGAATTTCTGCATGGCTTGGGAGCAGCCAAAATCATAAT
The DNA here is from genome assembly GCF_016906955.1 of Phacochoerus africanus. Classification (NCBI taxonomy): domain Eukaryota; kingdom Metazoa; phylum Chordata; class Mammalia; order Artiodactyla; family Suidae; genus Phacochoerus; species Phacochoerus africanus. The sequence continues at coordinate 80,886,617 of NC_062547.1, read as the reverse complement.
AGAGAAAATCCCTTTGATTGTGACCTCATGATTCTTTAACTCTAGAACTTAGTCCGGAGCCCAGGCCCAACTTTTTGGAGCGAGCAAGATAGTGGATACCCAGACTTTGAGGATCAGTCAGAATAGAGCTCAGGAATTAATAGTGTCCCATTGGAAATTTTCTGTTTTGGGTTTCTCAGTAGTATATGGAGGTAGTACCCGCCTATGAACCATTTTTGTGATTCTCTCATAGTGTATGTGAAACGGCTTGGCTCATAGCAAGTTCTGAGAAATATTTTTTTCCTCTAGACCTGAGATTAAGCCTGATCCCAAATTTTAAATTGTCAAGATTTTACTTTAAAAATTTAAGCACTAGCCCACAAACATTGGGTTTTCAAGTTATATATGTCGTCAATTAGCTTAGTATACTTAATTGGCTCAGAAGACTTAAGACCTTTTGGCTCTTCATCCTTCAAAATGTTGTTTGAGCCTATTTTTGTTCACCAGAAGCTTTGGATACAGAATTTCCATAAATCCGATAAGCTTGGGTGAGAATCTAAGAAACTTGGATAAACTGTGAAGCTTTTTTCTGGTCTCTACATATTTGTATCAGGAGCCTCTTAGCACATACTATAGCTAGCTTTCTTTGCTCTTTGTATTTTGACATTCCTGCTTCTGTGTGGGAATCAAATCATATACCACTGAAGGAGACTAGTTAAATTTCTAGGATATTCATAGTACACTACTGGCAAATGCAGGACTAAGTGCCCATTGGCTGTAGTTTATAAATATGCGTGACACTTGTGCAGATGCTTTGCACCTTTGTGCATCCAAGGGTTCCCTTTGCATTGAATGTTCTCTTTTCCTACCCACACGTACTTAGTATTTAAAGTTGCCTCGTGTTGTGAGGACTGAAGTAGAAGATAAAAACTTTTACAATATCTCATTAAGTTATTTTTTTGGTCTTTCATTATTCATTTATTGCTTACAAATATGAGCATTAACAATGTGCCAGGCTCTATTTTAAGTGTTGGGAATATAGTGATGAGCAAAACGTGCATGATCTGCCCTTATGCATCTCCCAGTCCAGTGGGAGAGACAAACATTAAACAAGATACTCCACAATACTTAGTAACTGCAGTTAAACTGACATTTAGGAAAAGTGTAGGGAACTTTGAGCATACATCATGGGGAGACCTGATCTAGTTTGGTACTTAGGGGTGTTCCCTAAGAAAGCGATGTGCAGATAAAGGAGCTGGGAGGGTGGTGGTGAGTATGTGAGAAAGGAATTGAAAGAGCATTTTAGGCAGCAGAACAACAGGCTTGAGTAAAGGTTAAAGGAAGCCAGAGTAGTTTCAGTAACTTCACAAAAGTCTATGAGCTTATGATTAAATCCTGGGCATCCTGAGGTTTTGCCATTCAGATTTCTTTTCCTTTCTTTTTTCTTTTTTAAATTCAGTATTAGACTGACCAGGGTAAGAGGAAACATATGGAAGTTCATAGGCCAGGGATTGATTCTGAGCTGCAGCTGCAGCTGCAGCTGCAGCAACACCAAGTCACTTTTACATACTGTGCTAGGCCGGGGATCGAAGCAATACTTGCCAAGTGACCTGAGCTGCTGCAGTCGGATTCTTAACTCACTGCACCAACAGTGGTCTCAAGAGAAAACTCATTATGCCAATGCTCAGATTTTCTTGTCTGCTCTAATTAGACTCACTCTCTCTCAAGATGTCTTCTAAAGAAATACTTATTTCAGTTAAGATTTTTAGAGCAGTGTTTTTTTGTTTCCTGCTTAAATGACGTTATGTATTAAATTTATAATACTTATATATGCCTTACATTTTAAAAGCTTTGTAGTGAAAAGTCTTTTAATCAGCCAGTTCCCCTCCCTGGTAATCAGTTATGGTTCTTGTGTGTTATCCTTTGAGATATTTTATACATATGCAAGCAAATGCATATGTCTCCACCCTCATTTTCGTATAAAATTACGGTAACAGGCTATACTACTTTTGCACCGTACTTTTTTCCACCTGTTGTAAAATCATTCTGTATATGTACATAAAGAATTGCCTCATTCATTTTTATGGGTACAGTATAGATCATTGTATGCATATGTCCTAATTTTCTCCCTTAGTGATGGATGTTTAATTTGTTTCCTGATCTTTTGCTATTATAAATACTATTGTAGCAGTTAACTTTGTGTATACCACATTCCATAATTGAGTATGTCTGTCTGTAGGATAAATTATTAGTTTTAACAAATACTTACTGAGCTTCTGTATTGTCTTAAGTTTTATTGATGATAGTGTTTGAGTAGACTTTTTGTTTTGTTTTGTCTTTTTGCCTTTTCTAGGGCCGCACCCGTGGCATATGGAGGTTCCCAGGCTAGGGGTCTAATCGGAGCTGTAGCTGCCAAGCCTATGCCAGAGCCACAGCAACTCGGGATCCGAGCCGTGTCTGCAACCTGCACCACAGCTCATGGCAACACCGGACCCTTGACCCACCGAGCAAGGGCAGGGATCGAACCCGCAACCTCATGGTTCTTAGTTGGATTCGTTAACCACTGAGCCACAACGGGAACTCCAGAGTAGACTTTTTTTTTTTTTTTTAATGGCCACACGCGTGGCATACGGAAGTTCCCAGGCCAGGTATTAAATCCCAGCTGCAGTTGCCACCTATGGAGCTGCAATAGTGGCTGATCTTTTAACCCTCCACACTGCGCTGGGAATGGAACCCACACCTCCACAGCCACCCAAGCCATTGAAGTTGATTTTTTTTTTTTTTTTTTTGCTTTTTAGGGCTGTGCTAGTGGCATGTGGAAGTTCACAGGCTAGGGGTCCAATCGGAGCTATAGCCACCGGCCTACACCAGAGCCACAGCAGCTTCCAGATCCAAGCCGTGTCTTCGACCTATACCACAGCTCACTGCAATGCCGGATCTTTAACCTGCTGAGCAAGGCCAGGGATTGAACCTGCAACCTCATGGTTCCTATTTGGATTTGTTTCCACTGAGCCACGACAGGAATTCCTGCAGTCGGATTCTTAATCCACTGTGCAGAAACTCCTGAGTAGACTTTTTTTGAATACCTAATAAGTGCTGGAGTTTAAAAAATGAATGACAAAAAAAAGAATGGAAATAAGATATTGTCCTTGTCCTTGAGACTGTTAGAGATTAAAATCAATACAATGTCTGAAGTAATAAGTTTACATTACCTGTACTTATTAAGCATCTGCGCAGGGGAATGCAGACGCTTAATAAGTGGGGATAATGTAAACTCAAGAAGAGGCTTCTTAGGGCCAAATCTTGGTGTGAGTAAATATCAGCCAGAAGAGGGAAGGAGACATAAATGGACAAGCAGAATTGAGGCCTGGGAGGTATGACAGCATGAGATTTATGTAACTGCAAAGTATAAATTATATGAGGCAGGAGCTCCCACTGTGGTGCAGCAGATTAAGGATCTAGCATTGCCTTAGCTATGGCCTTGGTTGCAGCTGTAGCTTGTGTTCCATCCCTGGCCCAGGAAATTCCATATGTTACGGTTGTGGCCTAAAAAAGAAAAAAATTGTATGATGCAGGTGAATAGGGGTCAAATCAGGAAGAAATTTGTTTTGTTAACTTAAGAACTTGGACTTGATTTTGTGTTTTTTACTTTTTAGCTTCAAATGAATTCTCATACTATAGAACACCAGTATAGAACAGAAAAAAGATGGAGCTGCTTTAATTTGGGATAGAGAGCAGGCAGGCAGGTTTTCTTCTCACTTGATTGGGCAGCCCCAGAAGGACTCTCCAGAACATTCTCTCTGAGGAACACAATTGGAACTACTTGTGGGACGGAGTTTCCATAAGATTTTGTTTGACAAGTCCACAGAGATTACCTAAACCAATAAATGTAAAATATGTTGTTAGATGGAGTTCTTCTGTGGCTCAACTGGTTAAGGATCTGGCATTGTCACTGCAGTGGTTCAGGTCACTGCTGTGGTGTGAGTTTATTCCCTGTCCTCAGAGCTTTTGCATGCTGTGGGTGCAGCTAAAAAAGAAAACCAAACATTGTTAGAGGGGGACAAAGCGTGACCTCACATGTGGAGGAGAGCAAGGGGGATAGAAAGTGAATCATCTGTGTTTGGGCTGTTCTGAAATTATTCTTGTTTTTAGAATAGTCTATTAATAAATAATTGATATTAATTAAAAATTCCTTTAGAGATACATACTAGAACATTATGAATAAAATAGTATGACATCTGGGGATTTGCTTCAGAATAATCCAGGTATGAGGGCTGAGGGATGGAAATAGGTAGGAAATAGATGAGGTTATGAATGGACAAAGTAAACCAATGTTTGTTGAAGCTGCATAATGATTGTATAGGAATTCCTTGTACTCTTCCTTTTATATATATTTGACATTTTCCATAAAAATTTTTAAGAAAAATTCCTGAGGATAGACTAAGTGGAAAATTACTATTTTACTGATTGTTAATTATGAATCAGAAAATTAGCGCTTAGATTGAGCTATTTATTTATTTATTTGCCTTTTCTAGGGCTGCTCCCATGGCATATGGAGGTTCCCAGGCTAGGGTCCAATGGGAGCTGTAGCCGCCAGCCTACGCCAGAGCCACAGCAACTCAGGATCCAAGCCGCGTCTGCGACCTGCACCACAGCTCATGGCAACGCCGGAGCAACTCAGGATCCAAGCCGCGTCTGCGACCTGCACCACAGCTCATGGCAACGCCGGATCCTTAACCCACTGAGGAAAGCCAGGGGTCGAACCTTGCAACCTCATGGTTCCTAGTCAGATTCGTTAACCACTGTGAGCTGTGTATTTTTAAATGTGTTTAAAATTATATGGTTAATTCTCAGAGTTCCAGTTGTGGTGCAGTGGTTAATGAATCTGACTAGGAACCATGAGGTTGCTGGTTCGATCCCTGGTCTTGCTCAGTGGGTTAACGATCTGGCGTTGTCATGAGCTGTGGTGTAGGTCGCAGACGCGGCTTGGATCCTAAGTTGCTGTGTCTCTGGCATAGGCCGGTGGCTACAGCTCTGATTGGACCCCTAGCCTGGGAACCTCCATATGCTACGGGAGCGGCCCTAGAAAAGGCAAAAAAAAAAAAGGTTAATTCTTAATAAGATTGGAAGAAAAGCGTTTGAAGAGTTAATGGGTTTGAACTGTATAGATCCATTTATTTATTAATTTTTGGCCACCCTGCAGCATATGGAGTTCCTGGGCCAGGGATCAGATCCCAGCTGTAATTGCAACTTATGCTGCAGCTGCGCCAGATCCTTAACCCTTTGTGCCAGGCTGGAGATTGAACCTGCGTCTCAGTGCTCCCAAGATACTGCTGATCCTGTTATGCAGGAACTCCTGGATCCACTTATAATAGGGACTTTTTTCCCCCAATAAATAATATGTACTGTAATACTGCACGGTCCACAGTTGAATTCACAGATACAGAACCATGGATATAGAGGGGCTGACTGTAAAGTTAAACATGGATTTTCAACTACATACGTCCAAGGGTCAGTGTCTCTGACCCCTGTCGTCTGTCAGGGTCAACTGTAATTTCGAACTATATGTGAAAATGTCCTATCATTTTTCTAGTGCTTTTCTTCTTCCTTTTTTTGTTTTTTAAAAAAAAAACCAGCTGTAACTGGGGCCTATGGAGGTTCCCAAGCTAGGGGTCAAATTGGCTGCAGCTGCCAGCTTATGCCACAGCCACAGCAATGCTAGATCTGAGCTGCATCTTTTACCTACTCCTCAAATTGTGGCAACACTGGATCCTTAACCCACTGAGTGAGACCAGGGATTGAAGCTGCCTCCTCCTCATGGATACTAGTTGGGCTCTTAACCTGCTGAGCCACAACAGGAACTCCTCTAGAGCTTTTTTTAGAAGGATACTTCTTTTAGTAGTTATTTAAATGTCCAGGTATAATGTTATACCTTATGCTTTTATTTTTTTTTTCCTCTTTTGTCTTTTTAAAGCTGTACCCACGGCACATGGAGGTTCCCAGCGGCACATGGAGGTTCCCAGCGCTAGGGGTCAATTCAGAGCTACAGCTGCCGGCCTACGCCACGGCCACAGCAATAAGGGATCTGATCGGTGTCTAATACCTACACCACAGCTCACGGCAACACCGGATCCTTAACCCACTGAGCAAGGCCAGGGATCGAATCCTTGTCCTCATGGATACTCTTCCCGTTTGTTAACCTCTGTGCCATGATGGGAACTTCTCTAGTGCTTTTTTAGAAGGATACTTCTTTTAGTAGTTATTTAAATGTCCAGGTATAATGTTATACCTAATTATGTTTTTAAACTAAGCCATTATTTTGGGGTAATTATGAGGAAGGATATGAGTGATTATGATTTTATATCTTCAGGTGATTAACAAGTTAATTTCTCAGTCATAATCTGTAATTAGTAATCATGGTAAACAGATTAACTTAAGTTTGGTTGCTTTGAAATTGGTTTTAATTCATTAGGAAGTATTGTTCTGATAACTGGCTTCATTTGACTGGCATTTTGATTGAAGTGGTACAACCTATATATTGAGTACTTAGATCAATTCTGACAAAACTAAGAACTAATATCAGGTTGGTATTATTACATTTTATGGATGAACTAGAAGGGAATTAACTGTATAATTGCTGATGCTAGGGAAAGAACACTACTGTAGAATCTTATGAGGACCTGGACTATTTATCGCTGTTTATCACTATTTATCACTATTTATTTGAAGGTCAAGCTCCATATTTGACCATCCCACTCGAATTAAGGCTGGTATATTATTGTGTAGTTGGAGAACAGATTCAAATCTTGAGCTAGACTTGGTGTTTTGAGGGAGATATTATGTCTTAATCATGTCTGTAGCCTTAGGGCCTACCTAGCCTAGTGGTCAGTAAATATTTTTTGAGTGAATGAATGAGTAAATGTAAGTGCTATTTTTGTAGGTTTATTATATAGTTTCCAAATAGGACTCCCTCAAAGGGGAAAAAAAAAGAGTACAAAAAATAAACTAACTTCTTGTCCTTGTGAGTCATTTTCTTGTATTCTCCCTGCTGAGGCAACCCTGGAGAGACTTCAGAGGCTTGGCAGAGGTGAGTCACAGAGACCTTGAAATGGCATAACTGTCTGGAAAACTAAAGCTTATTTTTGTCTTTTGTTGTTGTTTCTAGGGCTGCACCTGCAGCATATGGAGATTCCCAGGCTAAGGGTCTAATTGGAGCTGTAGCTGCCAGCCTATGCCAGAGCCACAGCAATGCGGGATCTGAGCCACGTCTGCAACCTGTACCTCACTCACAGCAACCTATACCTCACTTATTGGATCCTTAATCCACTGAGCGAGGCCAGGGATCAAACTCGCAACCTCATGGTTCCTAGTCAGATTCGTTAACTGCTGAGCCACGACAGGAACTCCAAAAGCTTTTTTTTTTGTCTTTTGTCTTTTATTGTTGTTGTTGTTGCTATTTCTTGGGCCGCTCCCGCGGCATATGGACATTCCCAGGCTAGGGATTGAATCGGAGCTGTAGCCACCGGCCTACACCAGAGCCATAGCAACGCAGGATCCGAGCCGCGTCTGCAACCTACACCACAGCTCACGGCAACGCCGGATCGTTAACCCACTGAGCAAGGGCAGGGACCGAACCCGCAACCTCATGGTTCCTAGTCGGATTCGTTAACCACTGCGCCACGACGGGAACTCCCAAAAGCTTATTTTTGACTTGAGGTTATGGTTACTTGAAACATGAGTTGTTGGTGAATTTCAGAAGTAATATATGTCAAAAAAGAAAAAGAAGTAATATATGTCAGTCATTTGGGGGGCACCTTTTTTATACTGGAACTGCGCCAATTCCAGTAGACATTTATTTCTACATATTATCTCCGTCTTACAAATTAAGGACTAATGACCAGAGGTTCAGGAAGTTAAGTAACTTGTCTGAATTTACAGTTAGCAAGTGTTAGGGTCAGAATTCATCACATCTAGTTTTTTAGAGCAGCACAGCCTGTGCCAAAATCGTTCTGGGCCTCTATTGTTTGAGAGGGATGGGGGTGTGTGCAGTATTAAGACTGGGAAGACAGCATGGCTATAGATAGGAAAAGACACAGGAAGAGGAGGTCTGTTGTCCTAGTCTTTTTGTTTTCTTGCAGTGTGGAGAACATTTTTTTTTTTAAAGGTACATATAGAGAGTTCCTCTTGTGGCTCAGTGGGTTAAGAACCCGTGAGGATGCGGGTTCAATCCATGGCCTCGATTAGTGGGTTAAGGGTCTGGCATTTATGCAGTCTGTGGCATACATCACAGATGCGGCTTGGATCTGGCACGGCTGTGTCTGTGGCATAGGCAGCTGCAGCTCCGATTCGATCCCTAGCCTGCGAACTTCCATATGCCACAGGTGTGGCCTTTAAAAAAAAAAAAAAAGAAAAGTACATGTAAAATTCATGTTTCTATGTGGAGTTCCCTGGTGGCTTGGTGGGTTAAGGATCTGGTGTCATTGCTGTGGCTTGGATTTGATCCTTAGCCTGGGAACTTTGGCTTGCCTCAGGTACAGCTAAAAAAAAAAGTTTAGGTTACTACGAAAAAAAATTACTCTTTGGGAGTTCCCGTCGTGGCTTAGTGGTTAACTTGAATCTGACTAGGAACCATGAGGTTGCTGGTTCAATCCCTGGCCTTGCTCAGTAGGTTAAGGATCCGGTGTTGCCGTGAGCTGTGGTGTAGGTTGCAGATGAGCCTCAGATCCCGTGTTGTTGTGGCTCTGGTGTAGGACAGCAGCTGCAGCTCCAATTGGCCCCCTAGCCTGGGAACCTCCATATGCTGCGGGAGTGGCCCAAAAAATGGCAAAAAGACCAAAAAAAAAAAATTGCTCTTTTTTTTTTTTTTTTTTAAATTACCTGTAGCATATACAAATTCCTAGGCCAGGGATTGAATTCGAGCAGCAGATTGCAGCTGCCGCAATGTGGGATCCTTTAACCCACTGTGCTGGGTGGGGGATCAGGGATAGAACCCACTCCTTTTCAGCACCCTGAGCTGCTCCTGTTAAGTTCTTAACCCACTGTGCCATGGCAGGAACTCCCCCAAATTGCTCCTTTTTTTTAAATTGCAAAAGGCTACATTCAAATTGTTCTACTGTGTTTTTCTGAAGGAATCTTTTTTTTTTTTTTTTTTGGTCTTTTGTCCTTTTAGGGCCGTACCTGCGGCAAATGTAGGTTTCCGGGCTAGGGGTCAAATGGGAGCTGTAGCCACCAGCGTACACCACAGCCACAGCAACTCAGGATCTGAGCCACAGCTTCAACCTACACCACAGCTCACGGCAATGCCGGACCCTTAACCCACTGAGGGAGGCCAGGGATCAAACCTGAAATCTGGTTCCTAGTCGGATTCGTTTCCACTGTGCCACAACGGGAACACCTGAAGTCATCTTTATTTTAAACATAACCTAACTCTAGACTCAAGTTCAGTGCTATCCATTGGTGACTTGCCTTTTATAACAGCATTGATTAGTTTTGACCCAGGTAAAGAAGTATTATAAGGAGCATAGATGTGTATGAGTCTTTTTTGAAGAGATTGGGGCATATTCTGTTAGTTGAATTATAGTGTAAAGGTGTGTGAGGAACATTGGCTTGGTGAGAGTTTTTTTGTTTGTTTGTTTTTGTCTTTTTGCCTTTTCTAGGGCCGCTCCCGTGGAATATGGAGGTTCCCAGGCTAGGGGTCTAATCGGAGATGCAGCCACCGGCCTACACCAGAGTCGCAGCAACGCGGGATCCTAACCGCATTTGTGACCTACACCACAGCTCAGGGCAACGCCGGATCCTTAACCCACTGAGCAAGGCCAGGGATCGAACCCGCAACCTCATGGCTCCTAGTCAGATTCGCTAACCACTGAGCCATGACGGGAACTCCAGTGAGAGTTTATAAGTAGAATTCGCTCATTGAATCAGAGAGTAAGGTCACTAATTGTGTACAATTACCAATACTAAAGGCTGTATTTATTTTGTTTTTCTGTGTTGTGACTTAGTGGAAAGAGTACAGACAATTGAACAGAGCACACACACAGTGCTGTCAGCATTTGGGCAGCTCACTTCCAATTTCTGAGCCTCGGATTTTACACCTGTAATAAGGAGGTAGAAGTTAATAACTGCAGAATTGTCACTATGAGTTTTAGAAGAGAGACACAATATATGAATGCTCTTAGCAGTTCTCATACTTGGGTTATCAAATAAATGCTTCCTTTTTTCCCGTGTGACTTACATTGGAATTGTATGGTCAGGTACTTCTTGGCTTGTGTCAGGATCATACCTCTTTTTTGATTATCATGTTTTATCCTTTCTACTCCTTCCCCCAAAACAAACTCACTTAGGCCTGTAATTATAATCACATACTAACTAGCTACGTGATAGATTTGTTTTCAGCCTTCGCTGTTCGTCAGAATCACCCATGGAGCTTTTGAAAAATTAGGTTTCAAGAGCTTCACCCCGTGTGTACTGAATCACATTAGTTTGGGGCTATCCTTAGGCTTTTAATCTGGAGAATTGCATTAGGCCTGTGGGAGTGAGACTTTCTCATGCATTTGTAACTCCTCAAGGTAATTCTGATGTACAGTTAGGGCTGAGAACTATTGATCTGCTTCTTCTAGCACTCAGAAAAAAATCCCTAAAAGGCACGGACTCTAAAGCAGAAGTCAGAGGACAGATAAGCCCCAGGTCATACCCAACAAGTTATATGATGTAATAATAAATGAGAATTGCTGGGTGCATAGTAGGTTCTCAGACATTGAAAGAAAAATGTATGGGCAGAAAGACTATACAGAATAAAATTGATTTATGTTGCAGTGGTTGGGCACTAGATATTCTGTTGTAGGGAAAATGTCTATGGTCATTGTTAATGAAATTTTCCAGATTAAAAACCCAAGGATAGCCCCGAACTAATTTTTGTTTGTTTATTGAACATACTGTATAGAACTCTTTTTACTTGAATGTGGCACTAACCACCACCACCATCATCATACTATGATAAATGTACATATTTTGAGATCAGTCTTACCAACAGTGTATAAGTCATCAACAGTCCTAATTGTGTTTTCCTCCAATGCTTTCCAACATCCACCAACTAACATGAGTATTCCCTGGAATTTGGATGCTTTAGCCTAAAGGTGACTGCCACTAAGTGAGCTGGTTGTACGACACTAATGTATAAGCCCCTTGTGTCAGGCACCCTGAGAATAGCAAGGCCATAGGTACGTGGGCTGAGTGAGCTGTTCTGGACACCACACACTGCATGGGACAGTGGCACAGGTGTCAGGCAAGGTCCTGGGAGAAGAGAAACTCCTGCTTTGGTCAGAGGACAGGTGCCTTCACAAGTACTGAGGTAAGGAGTCACAAAAACTTGTCACAGTTGCTTTAATCTTTGTTAGCTGCAAGGACTTGTCTCAATCTTGTTGCATGGTTAATTGACAAGCAAAAGGCAGGGAGTTCCCATCATGGCACAGCAGAGATCAATCCAACTAGGAACCTGAGGTTGCGGGTCAAACTAATGTTTAAATCATTCCATTCCAATATTACATATAGTCACAATGTATAGAACAATTTCTTCTGTTGGGTTAGGACTGAGTATAGCTCTCCTCCCTCTTTTAAGCCTCCTGATGTTGTAGAGGGCTGCACTCTTTCATGACTGTCTTGTCTTCACCAAGCCTGTTTTATTGTGGGTTTGAGATTTTTTATTTTTTAGGTACACAGTGCAGCATGTGGAAGTTTGCGCTTGGGGTCAAATCTGGAGCTGCAGATGCCTGTCTTTGCAACAGCCATAGCAATGCCAGATCTGAGCCACGTCTTGCGACCTACCCCACAGTTCACGGCAATGGTGTATCCTTAACCTACTGAGGGAAGCCAGCGATTGGACCAACATTGTGGATACTAGTTGGATTCGTTACTGCTGAGCCACAACAGGAACTATGGGGTCTGAGAATTTTTAAGGCATAAGCCAAAGGCCTGGACTAGCTGGAATGCCTTGACCTGCATGTTTCTGTTCTACCTCTTAAGTAGGGTGCCCTCTGTGAGCAGCTTCATGGCTGGGCTGGGCTGGGCTGGGCTTTCACTTGATAGTCCCTCTAGCCTCAGTCTTACGATGTGATCTTCAGTTTATTGGTTTCCACAGCCAACATAGAAGCCGTTCTGCTTTTCAGCTTTAATTGGACCAATTCCATGCTTTTCTGCTGCTACCCTTTTCCAAGACTTCGAGTCCTTTGATGTGTTGTTCCTGGGATCTAGCCATTAAACAGGGGTCATTTCTTACTCAGTAACAAGTTTTACGCAATAATCTTTCATCTTTTGTCTTAGATTGCTGCAGGCTAAAATTGCTAAAATTGTAATGCTGCCAGAAATCATTTATCTAACTACTCTTTGCTAGATTTTCTTTCCTGGGTCTCAGATCTGGCTTTCCTTCTCACTGAAAGTGAAAGTTAAGACTGAGCTCTGACTCCCATCTACCAGGTAGAGAGGTTTGGTGGGAGGAAACTTCAAAGTACTCTAGTTCGCTTCTTTGTTCTATAGTTGGTGTGGCAACTAGGGGTCAGAAGATACTGGCCTCAAATCCCTCCTCTTTGCTAAAGGCCTCTAGACTTGCAACAAGGTCACTTTGAGCTTCTATTTCCTTGTCTGCTGTAAATATGGGATACTAAAATCTGTGTTGCCTCTGTCACCTAGTTTTTGAGATTCATTTGATGTAATGGATGTTAAAAGAACTTTGACAACTAGAATACACACGTGAGTGTACATGGCTGTGAATGAGGCGCGAGTAATATAAATGCTTATAGTAGTAATTTACTTTATCATACCAGAGTTGAACATTTCCTTTGCACTTTTGGGTTGAGACTGGGAAAGAAAACCACAATTCTTGTAATGTGGAAGAATTGTTGTAATTGCTGACTGAAAATAATTATCATTTGTTTTCGATGTCTTGTACTAGATTGATAATAATGTTAGAAATAATCTCCTACAAAATTGGAGGCAATATTCTACTTTTACAGGCGAAGAAACAAGCTCAGAGAGGTAAAATAACTTTCCAAAATTTCATGGATGGTTAAGGGCATAGTACGAGTTAAGCCCATGAATTTCTAGTATATTACAGAGCTTCTCTGTTATGCTGGCATTGGTTATATTTACATAATTCCTCATTTAATTATAAGTAATGTAATGCACATGAGGAATTAAGACCTAAAAACTTAGTGAATTAAAAGTACATAGAATGGGAGTTCCTGTCATGGCTCAGTGGTAATAAACCTGGCTAGTGTCCATAAGGACAAGGTTTGATCCCTGGCCTTGCTCAATAGGTTAAGGAGCCAGCGTTGCCATGAGCTGTGGTGTAGGTTGCAGATGTAGCTCAGATTCCGCATTGCTCTGGCTGTGGCTTAGGCTGGCACCTGCAGCTCCAATTGGACCCCTAGCCTGGGAACTTCCATATGCCGCAGGTGTGCCTCCCCCCAAAATTCACAGAATAGTATAGATATTTATTTTCTTACTGTGCTTATCTCATAGTCTTGGACAAGTCATTTGGTCCCTTTGTCTTTCACATTCTGTTTGGGAATAGTTTATCCTTCAGAGAAGACATTCATTTTTTAAATGATTTGTATGATATTATAACTTAATAGATTTAAGCAGGGGAGTTCCCACCATGGCACAGTGGGTTAAGAATCTGAATGCACTCACCTATTGTGTTAAATATATGTACTATACTAAAATAAAATGTTAATAACAGGGGGAAAGAAAAAGAATCCAACTGCAGTGGCTTGAGTCACTGGAGAGGTGCAGGTGCGATCTCTGGCCCAGTGCAGTGGGTTAAAGTATCTGGAATTACTGCTCCTGTGGCATAGGTCGCAGCTACAGCTTGGATTCAGTTCCTGGCCTAGGAACTTCCATGTGCCATAGGTGCATCCATTAAAAAAAAAAAAGTTAAAGTTAAGCATAAAAGAAAAAGAAATGATCTGAAAGCATTTTTGAGGTTTGATAATTGACTTTGTGTCTAAATTTTCTTATTATATGTTGTAGTTTCCTTAAAAGTGATCCAAGATAAGTCCTTAGTAACAGGGGCAATAGCTGTGTCTCTGAAGTAATTAGCATGCAAGATAACAAATTTGCTTTGCAAAAGGCAAGATGCTGTGGAAATAGGTTATTTGAGGAGGGAAGGGTTTGTTCAACTTGGGTCTTGAAGGACGCCTAGGACAATTTAGACATGGCATAATGAAGTTGTAGGGCACCCTGAGGCAAGAGGAATTCAGTATGAGGAAATAGTTAGTGCAAATTACACTCTATTTAGATTTGAAGGTGTGGAAAAAAGATTATGTAGGAAGTAAGGTAGGGTGTGCACATTGAAATCAATTTATGGAGGACCTTGGATACTGTTTGGATAGGTGATAGATGCTTGATTCGATTGACTAATAAGCATCAGAGGTGTGTGTTTTTTGTTTTTGTTTTTGCTTTTTTTGGTTTGTTTTTGTTTTTTTGGCTGTACCCTCAGCATGTGGAAGTTCCTGGGCCAGGGATTGAACCTGTACCACAGCAGGGACCCAAGCTGCTACAGTGACACCACCAGATCCTGTGCCACAAGGGAAGTCCTATTAGTCTTTTTTTTCCTCTCTGACTATTTTGACACAGCTTTTAGTTTTGTTTTATTTTGGGCTGTGCCCGTAGCTTGTGGAAATTCCTGGTCCAAGGATCGCTGCCATAGCAGTGACCAGAGGCATAGTAGTGACAATGCCATATCCTTAACCCACTGCACCACCAGGGGACTCTGTTAATTGTGGTTTTTTTTCTTTTTCTTTTTGCCTTTTTAGGGCCACACCCTTGTTATATGGACGTTCCCAGGCTAGGGGTATAATCAGAGCTGCAGCTGCTGATCTATACCACAGCCATAGCAACTCTTGTCTGTGACTAACGCTACAGCTCACGGCAACCCTGGATCCTTAACCCACTGAGCAAAGCGAGGGATTGAACCTGCATCCTCATGGATACTAGTCGGGTTCGTTACCACTGAGCCATGACGGGAACTCATGATTTTATTGTAGTTTTAATATATCTATTTTAGTTTTAGAATAGATCATATATGCATGAGATTCAAAAAAATGAAATTATTCCCATCTTTTCTTTGATCTGCCTCAGTTTTACCTCTCTTTTTAAAAAATTAAGTAATGAAAAAAATTTTTTTTTCCGCTTTTTAGGGTCACACCCATGATGTGGAAGTTCCCAGGCTAGGGGTTGAATTGAAGCTGTAGCTGCCAGTCTACACCACAGTTGCAGCAACGTGGGATCTGAGCTGCATCTGCAGCCTACACCATAGTTCATGGCAATGCCACATCCTTAACCCACTGAGAGAGGCCAGAGATTGAACTCTCATCCTCACGGATTCTAGTCAGTTTCGTAACCCTCTGAGCCACAACCAGAGCTCATATTTATTCTTAAAGTAATTGCAATCAAATGTATCTTTTCAAAGAAATACAGTAACAATGTTACAGCTACTGCTTTTTTTGTTTGCTTTTTAGGGTTGCACCATTGAAATATGGAGGCTCCCAGGCTAAGGGTCTTCTTGGAGCTGCAGCTGCCGGCCCACACCACAGCCACAGCAAGGCCAGATCCTAGCCATGTCTGCGAGCTACATCACAGCTTACGGCAACACTGGATCCTTAACCCCCTGAGCGAGGCCAAGGATCAAACCCACAACCTCATGGTTCCTAGTAGGATTCGTTTCCTCTGCACCATGACAGGAAGTCCAGCAGCTGCTTTTTGAGTTGTAACTATATGTTAGGCACTCTATAACTTTATGAAGTATGATTTCAGGGAGCCTATGTTTTTAACCATTACACTATGCTCTCTCTCAAAATAACAGTTTCACACTAATAATTAAGATAAAAAGTAAAATGGGGAGTTCCTGCAATGGTGTGGAGCATTGGGTTAAGGGTCTGGCATTGTCTCTGCAATCTCGTGGTTTGATCCCCTGGCCTGCTGCATTGAGTTAAGGAACTGTGTTGTCAGGTTCAGATTTGATAACTAGCCCATGAACGTCTGTTGATATGCTACAGGTATGGCCAAAAAAAAAAAGTAAAATGGGTTCCCTGGTGGTCTAGTAGATTAAGGATCCAGCATTGTCACTGCTGTTACTCGGGTTACTGTTCTTGCTTAGATTCGATCCCTCGCCTGGAAACTTTTGCAGGCCCACCAAAAAGAATGTTGCAACTGTGGGTAGAATCAGGCTTGAATAGAATAGGAAGAACAAGCTTTGACATGTAAGTCACAGTGTTAGCACATTACCAGCAATTTGCATTTTATATATTAGTATGTTTGCATATTAGCTTATTTAGTACTTCTAGTAGCAATATGGAGTAGGCGCTGTTATTGTTCATATTTTACAGATGATGCAAATGAGGCAAGTAGATAAAATACTTTCACATTTTTTTCAAGGCAACTCAGGATTATAGTGCTTTTTTTGGATGCACTCATCTCACTATTGCTAGGAGATTCTCTCTTAGTGCATTTCTATACATTTTATCTTTACCTACAAAGAATTATGTATTAAAATATATTTTAAAACATTTGGCAAGATACACTAAAAACCATGGAATTGGGTACTTTTAAGTGGTTTTAAAAGGTGATTTTTGTGATGTGTGAGGGTTTTTTTTTTTTTTTTTTTTTTTTTAGGGCCGCACCCCTGGCATATAGAGGTTCCCAGGCTAGGGGTCTAATCAGAGCTACAGCTGCCGGCCTAAACCAGAACCACAGCAACACCAGATCTGAGCCACATCTGCAACCTACACGACAGCTCATGGCAATGCCGGATCCTTAACCCACTGAGTGAGGCCAAACCCGCATCCTCATGGATGCTAGCCCCAAGAACTCCATGTTTTGTTAGTATTATTAAAACAGTATATCCTGAAATGACTAGAGGAGCAATAGGAGAAATTTAAAAACCTGTTTGGCAGGTTTTACTTTTTATGTATTTTTAACTGACTTGCATAAAACAATTACATGATTAGAGAAAATTTAAAAAGGAAACCTAGTCCCCAGAGTTTTATACCTAGTAATTAAAATTTGTAAATTCCTTTATTATGCATACTTTCCTTTTTTAAGTGGTAATAACATCCTTAAAAGTTTTTTTTTTTGTCTTTTTGCCATTTCTTGGGCCGCTCTCACAGCATATGGAGGTTCCCAGTCTAGGGGTTGAATTGGAGCTGTAGCCACTGGCCTACGCCAGAGCCACAGCAACGCAGGATCCGAGCCACGTCTGCAACCTACACCACAGCTCACGGCAACGCCAGATCTTTAACCCACTGAGCAAGGCCGGGAATCGAACCCGCAACCTCATGATTCCTAGTCAGATTCGTTAACTACTGAGTCACGACAGGAACTCCCAAGGTTTTGTATTTTTTTTTTGAACATATTTTTCTGGATTCCCATAGGGTTTGTTTGTTTGTTTGTTTGTTTTGGCAGCACCCATGGCATGGGCATGTGGAAGTTCCTGGTCAGGGATTAAACCTTAGCCACAGCAGTGACAATGCCTAATCCTAATCCTTAACTTGCTGTGCCACAGGACAACTCCCCCATAGTAATCTTTAATGACTGCTTAATAGAACAGCAAGTCATTCTAAGTTTGTTTAGCATCTTATAATTTCAGTTAGTTTTTATCTTTTGTTGTATGGTTAAAGAAACAATGAAAATGTGTTTATAGCCTGTAGTTTTTTCCTTCTTTTGGATTATTTTCTTAGGATGGAATTCCGAGAATGTTCAGTATTGTGTCAAAGTTTTGCCATGTTGCTTCCCAAGAGGGAGTACTAAAATTGATTAGTATCAGTGTTAAGTTTTTTCTAAGAACTTTGCTGTCCCTTTTTTTCTCCTTTCCCTCAACAGAGAGTATGAAGAGTTTTGAGGAATCTGTTGGTCTAGCAATTCCAGCAAAGCTTAAAAGGAATCCTTACCTAAATCTACTCCTCACTACTCAGTTCTTAGGTGCCTTTCTCTACTGTACTCACTTTCTTGGTCTTTTATCATCATGATTCCCAATCCTTGATCTTCAGAACTCCAGAATCTTATATGGATGTGCTTTCTTGGCACTTTCATTAGGTTGTGAAGTTTGAAATTTGATTTCTTAAAAGAATTTTTTGGCTGTGCCTGCTGCATGTGGAAGTTCCCAGGCCAGGGATCAAACCTGCACCACAGTAGTGACCTGAGCTGGTCCAGTGAAAATGACAGATCCTTAGCCCACTGCACCACAAGAGAAATCCAAAATTGGAGTTTTATGAATAACTTATTCAAAACCAAATTCCCTAAACCTGTGTCTCCTGTAGTCCTCTCCATTTTAATAAATGGAAACTCCCATCTTTGTAGTATTTAAGGCGTAAAGGAGTGATCTTGAGTTCTCTGTGGTGTTTATGATGTGGTATTTCATCATTCAGTTTTCATCATCAAACATTTCAATTCAAAATGTTTTCTAATTGTTACAATTTATTCTTTGAATTAAGGATTATTTTAAAATATATAATTCTTAATTTCCAAATAGAAAAATTCTGGTTTTTTTTGTAATAGCTGACTTAATTACATTATAGAGCAGAGGTTATGTTTCAAATGTTTAATTCCTTCAGATCAGTTGAGATACATTTTATGGCCTAATACATTATGAATATTTTAAATATTCACTGTGCTTGTAAAACTGTATATTCTAAAATTAGAATGTAGTAGTTTATATGTATGCAATAGGTCACATTTATTTATTTGCTTGTTTGTTTATTTATTTATGACCATGCCCATGGCATGCAGAAGTGATGATGCTAGATTCTTGAGCACTAGGCTGGGAACTCCTCAAGTTTCTTGGGTTATTTATTTATTTATTTATTTATTTCCCCCGGCTTTTTGGCTTTTTAGGGCTGCACCCACAGCATATGGAGGTTCCCAGGCTAGGGGTCTAATAGGAGCTGTCGCTGCAGGCCTACACCACAGCCACAGCAACGCGGGATCCTTAACCCACTGAGTGAGGCCAGGGATCAAACCCACAACTTCATGGTCCCCAGTCAAATTCGTTAACCACTGAGCCACGACAGGAACTCCAAGATTGTTGTTCTTGATTTTGAAATTTGTTAAACTTTTAGTGGGTTTTTTTTTTCTTTGCTTATTCTGTTAATTACTGAGAGAGGTTTATCTTCATTATGGTTACAATTTTGTTGGAAAAATTCTGTTGCATTTGTCAGTTTTTGCTTCCAAATCTTGAGGCTACGTTACTGGAGGCATAACTTTTTTTTTCCCCGCATTTTTTGGCTGCCCTGAGACACAGGGAGTTTGTGGGCCAGGTATCAGATCTGAGCCACAGTTGCGGACCTGTGCCACACCTGCAGCAATTCCATATCTTCTCCTTTTTAGGGCCACAGGTATGGCGTATGGATATTTCCGGGCTAGGGTTCATATCAGAGCTGCTGCTACTGGCCTATACCACAGCCACAGCAACACAGAATCCGAGCCACATCTGCAGCCTGCATGGCAGCTGGCAGCAACATTAGATCCTTAACCCACTGAGCAAGGCCAGGGATTGAACCCATGTCCTATGGACACTAGTCACATTCTTTTTGTTTTGTTTTTTCTGTCTTTTAGGGCCACACCTGTGGCATATGGAAGTTCCCAGGCTAGGGGTAGAATGGGAACTGCAGCTGCTGGCCTACGCCACAGCCACAGCAATGCTAGATCAGAGCCATATTTGTGACCTACACCACAGCTCATGGAAACACCAAGTCCTTAACCCACTGGGAGGGTCAGAGATCAAACACCAGATTCTTAACCCACTGAGAGGGTCAGAGATTACCACTGAGCAATCATGGGAACTCCCACTCACTAGTCAGGTTCTTAACCCACTGCACCACAGCGGGAACTCCTAGAGTTTATATAACATTTAAAAAATTACCTTTCTGGTCAAATGGACTCCAACATTTAGTTCATTTTAAATTTGTGGTACACTTGGGCAATATTCAGAAGAAGTGGCAAGAGTGGACATCCTTGTTTTGCTCCTGATCTTAGGAGACAACGTTGAATCTTTCACCATTAATAAGTATGTTCTTACATGTACGTTTTTCATATATGTCCTATATCAGATTTTGTATCTCTGTGTTTTAGAATGGTTTTATCATGAATTTTTGATAAAATATTTTGTCATGTGCTTTTTCTGTGTTTATTGAGATCATGTGTTTTTTTAAATCATTCTATTTTGTAGTGTATTATGTTGATTAATTTTCATATATTTGACTAACATTGTATAACAAGGGTAAATCCCACTTGGTCTTGTATAATCCTTTTTGTGTTTTGGGAGATTTCATTTGAGAGTTTTTTGTGTTTATATTCTTAAGGGATATTAGTCTTTTTTGGGAGGATAATATCTTTGTCTGATTTTGATAATGGGGTTATACTGCACTCATAGAATGAGTTAGGATAATTTTGGAAGAGTTTGTGAGGTATTAGTATTAGTTTTCCTTCAGTATTTGTTGAATTCACCAGTGAACACCTAAAAACCTCTGACTTTTTCTCTGTGGACAGTTTTTTGACTTCTATTTCAGTCTTTACTTGAGGAATGTCTCTTCAGATTTTCTATTTTTGGAGTTTCCCCTGTGTCCCAGTGGGTTAAGGATCTTTCATTGTCACTGCAGCAGTGGGTTGCTGCTGTGGCATGGTTTGATCTCTGGCCTGGGGATTTCCACATGCTGTGGATATGGCCAAAAAAAGAATATATTTGTATGTGGAAGTTCCCAGACCAAGGATCAAACCTGTGTCACAGCAGTGATAATGACAGCTCCTTAACCTACTAATCTACCAAACCCTTGGGGAACTTCCATACAGTGGCTTGTTTCACTTACTCTAATGTCCTCAAGGTTTTTTTTTTGTCTTTTGCCTTTTCTAGGGCTGCACCTGCGGCATATGGAGGTTCCCAGGCTAGGGGTCTAATCAGAGCTACAGCTGCCAGCCTACGCCAGAACCACAGCAATGCCAGATCCAAGCCGTGTCTGCAGCCTACACCACAGCTCACGGCAATGCCGGATTGTTAACCCACCGAGCAAGGCCAGGGATCGAACCCGCAACCTCATGGTTCCTAGTCAGATTGGTTTCCACTGTCCCACGATGGGAACTCCTAATATCCTCAAGGTTAATCCACATTATAGTATATGTCAGAGTCACTTTCTTTTTTAAGGCTGAATATTATTGCATTGTATGTTTTAAACCACATTTTGTTTATCCATTAATCTGTTGATGGACACTTGAATTGTTTCCACATTTTAGCTGTTGTGAATAGTTCTGCTTTAGTCATGTGTGTACAAATATCTCTTCAATATCCTGCTTTTTTTTGAATATATACCCAGAAGTAGAGTTTCTGTATCATATGGTAATTCTCTTTTCAGCTGAGGTACTACCAAAACATTTTTCATGGTGACTGTACCATTTTTACCTTTGCACCAGCAGTACACAGAGGTTCTAAGTTATTCACATCCTTACCAACACTTGTTTGTTTGTTCCTTCCTTCCTCTCTTTCTCTTTCTTCCTTCCTTTCTTTCTTTCTTTCTGCCACACCTGTGGCATGTGAAAGTTCCTAGGCCAGGAATCAAACCTGCACCACAGTTGCAGCCTGCACTGCAGATATGACAGTGCTGGATCCTTAACCTATGTGCCAGAAGGGAACTACCAGGAGTAGCTTTTAGATATCATATAAATCAAGCATTATCTTGATACATTTTTAGATACATTTTTGTCTTGTATATTGCCCTTGTCTTTTTATGTGAATTTAATTTTATTGCAATTATAATTGATTTTTTTGGCCATGTTACTGGCACGCAGAAATTCTCAGACCAGAGACTGAACACAGGTCTCAACAAAGACAACACTCAATCCTTAACTGCTAGGCCACCAGGCAACTCCATTTGTTGTTAACTAAAATGGGAACTGAGTCTTAGAGTTGTAGTAAGTTCTCCGATAATTGTCATGAAAGTACTAGATTGCCCCCACACCCCAGGTTCTTTAACCTAAGGTCCATATCACTGTACTTTTTTTTTTTTTTTTGGTCCTCTTAGTGCCACACCCCACAGCACATGGAAGTTCCCAGGCTAGGGGTCTAATTGGAGCTACAGTTGCCGGCCACAGCAACACCAGATCCAAGCCACGTCTGTGACCTACACACAGCTCACAGCAACACCAGATCCTTACCCCACTGAGCAAGACCAAGGATTGAACCTGAGTCCTCATGGGTACTAGTTGGATTCATTAACCACTGAGCCACCACAGGAACTCAGTTATATGCTTTAAATTTGTTAAAAGGATAATCTCAGTTAAAAGGTTTTTAGCACAAATTTTTTTGCTTTTTAGGGCTGTACCTATTGCATATGGCTAGAGGTCACATTGGAGCTGCAGCTGGCAGCCACAGCCACAGCAATGTGGGATCCAAGCCGGGTCTGCAACCTATACCACTTTTCATGGCAGTGCTGGATCCTTCACCCTCTAAGTGAGCCTAGGGCTTGAACGCACATCACTCATGGATACTAGTCAGGTTCATAACCCGCTGAGCCATAACAGGAACTCCATACCACAAAATTTTTTAAAAATTAAAGGGAAAAAATACTATTTTACTATGTTTTGCCTTTTTTTCTTTTTCTTTTTCAATTTGGCTGATTTTGAATAGTTCACTTAACTGTAACTTTTGTATATGCTAGAAAATATACTGGTATCCAAGAATTATCCTGTGGTAAAATTCAGTTGACATAGAATGCAACTTAGGAACATACCTGCACCGCCTGAGCTTGTTTTATCTTAGAAATGCATTATAGGAAGTTCTCTTACAGGCTTATTAGCAGGTTATGGATCCAGTGTTGTTACTGCTCAGGTCCCTGCTGTGGCATAGATTCGATCCCTGGCCTGGGAACTTACATGCTGTGGGTATGGCCAAAAAGGAAAAAAAAGAAAGAATGAAATGCATTAAAGGTCTGATTTGGACCTTTTTATGGAAATTCATTAGTGAAAGTACTTTTCTTTTCCCATTTGGCTACACCCCGGCTTGTATGGAAATGCCATGGGATTGAATCTGAGCCACAGCTGAGACTCAGCTGTGATCTATAACCTACTGCACTGGGCTGGAGATTTGAACTCAAACTGCCATAGAGACAATGCTGGATCCTAAACTGGCCATGCCACAGTGGGATCTCCTAGTGAAAGTACTTAAAGATCTTACTGGAAATGTCTTTTAATCATATCTTTTGGTTCAAGAACCAGTTTTTGATTGTGATTGTAGAGATGTGTCACTCCTTTAAAAATGACAGTGACAAGCTTTTATAGGTGAATTTAACGTGAAATGACATGTTACTGTCAATAAAAAAAGGAGATTTTGAACCTAGTTGCTTTTTATTTATTTATTTTTGTTTTTGTCTTTGGCTACACCTGTTGCATGCACAGGTTCTGGGGCCAGGGGTTGAGTCCATGAGCCAAAGCTTTGATCTGGGCTACAACAGTGACAATGCCTGAATCCTTAACCCACTTCGCCATCAGTGAACTTCGAACTGCTTTTTAGATTTAATTTAAACACTTTGAAAACAAATTCTGCCCATACTTACTCATACTTAAAGAAAAACAATGAGATGTGGTGCAAAAAACGTGTTCTTTAGAATTCATTAGATGTGGGTCTGAATCCAGTCTTTCCAATTGGAATTTAACCTTTTTGACACTCATTTTTTTTTTTAACCTGTGAAATAGATACAATATAATTTAGTAATGTGAGGATTAAGCAAGGTAATATATATGTATTAGTTTTCTGGGCCTGATATAATAAAGTACCACCATCTGATTGGCTTAAATAACAGAAACTTGTCCCAGCGTTCTGGAGGTTAGAAATTCAGTATCATGTTGTTTGTAAGGGTTGGTTCCTTCTGTCTAGAATGGAAGTATCAAGAGGTTAGGACTTATTTACTGCTGTGTCATCAGTGTCTAGAACTCAAGCAGCAAAGATGCTTGATAAATACCTGGGAATTGAATCTTTAAATCCTCGAATGAATATAATGCTTTTGGGAAGAAGTCAATGGAGAGGGGAAAGTTGAGGTACAATAATGAGAGGTCAAGGAGGTCACTGAGGTCTACTCCTCTAGGTGCCTGTTTTTTTTTTTTTTTTTTTTGGGTCCTTTTAGGGCCATACTTGCAGCATATGTATGTTCCTAGGTAGGGGTTGAATTGGAGCTGTAGCTGCTGGCCTACGCCACAGCCACAGCAACACAGGATCCTTAACCCACTTATCAAGGCTAGGGATTGAACCTCCGTCCTCATGGATGCTAGTCACATTGGTTTCTGTTGAGCTACAACGGTGAACTCCCACTTAGGTGCCTCTTCTTCTGCCTTAGCTACCCAGAAATAGCTCATTGCATGTGATTGCCTTTGTGTGGTTCATCAAATGGGAAACTCAGTCCTACTAAACCCAAAGCTGTCTTCCTCTCAGGGCAGGAGAACTTTATTGTTGATGGGATGTTGGATGTTAAAGGCATGAGCATGGGTGTAGCTGAGATGGAAGATTTTGGATTGCAGATCAATTAGGTATATTATTTTTGGAGAAAAGATGCAGCCAGTGTCTGGGCATTGGACAAGTCCAGGGACTTTTGATTCATACTGTATTGGTGTGAATTCACGAATGGTGTCCCTTAGAGATATGCAGTGAACTATTCTGGATGCAGCCTCTGTTGCGTGTCCTGGGTAAAATCTAGGCCAGTTATACTGACATGCAAGAATCTATCTAGCCTGTTGTTTTCAGTATTTTGTTAGGTCCATTATTGTTAATTTATAGGAATGTCTGTGTTTGAGGAGTATCACCTATAGAAAGGACCACAGTCTCCCCCTGCCTTCCCAGTTTTATTGAGATAATAGTTGACATATAACATTGTAGTGGGATCACAGTCTCTTGACATTGTTAAAATATCTTTTTATAATCCCTCTATGTTGTGTTGTGATCCAAGGATGTAGGGCAAATACATCTTTTCCTTGTTGATGATTCAATTTATCTGTTATTTCATTTTTCAACTCTTTAAAAATTGAAATAGCTTATTTATTTTCCCAAAGTGTAAGTAGATTACTTACATAAAAGAAATATAAATTGAGAGCTACTGTTGACTGTATAAAGGGCTGTGTTATAAACAGCTAAGACAAAATAATTTAGTTGTACTTCTTTTGTAATTGCTAAGCTGGAGTGTTTCATCCAGTATTCTTTAGGTAATGGTTTCTCGGAAGGCTAGTGGGAAGATGATGTGTTGTTTTAGAAAGTTTTAATTTTTATTGATGCCCCATGTTTTGTCTGTCTAAAGTGTCAACCCAAGAAAAAGGCTACGCCATTGAAGTATGAAGTTGGAGATCTCATCTGGGCAAAATTCAAGAGACGTCCATGGTGGCCCTGCAGGATTTGTTCAGATCCATTGATTAATACACACTCAAAAATGAAAGGTAATACTTATAGGTGATAATATATGATAAAATACACTATGGAATTATAAACTTGCAGTTGCCTTTAGTAATAATTCTTTATTAACTTTGAACATTTTTGTGAATAATTGTTATTAACATTTTTTATCTTTTTGGATTTTTTTTAAAGGTTTTATTTTACTCTGTGACTTAAAAATTCTCAACTATTCTATCTCTAGATACCAGGAAAGTATTAGGCTGATTATCTAATGTTTACATTATCCAGAATAACTTTTCAGTATATTTATATTTTTCTACATCAGTGTTCAGGTTTGTATCATTTTTTTTAAAGTTTTAAAGCTAAAACAGTTATAAGGAATGCATATAAAAAATTAAAAATAAAAAACTAAAAGCAAAAAGAAAAGGCTTATAAGTTATTTTGAATTTTAAATCTTTGGTGACTTATAGTTTGTTACTTATTTGGTTTTTCACTTTGAATTTTATGTTTATTTTTTGTTTATTTTATTTGTCTTAACATTAAAACACAGCAAAATGGGACTGAAACTTCATTTTGAGCTCCCTTTTTTCTAACTGTTTTAACTATCTTAGGTTTGTGATTTTATTGTAGTTTTTATCTTTTTTTTTTTTTTTTGTCTTTTTAGGGCCTCACCTGTGGCACATGGAAGTTCCCAGGCTAGGAGTCAAATCAGAGCTGTAGCTTCCAGCCTACACCGCAGCCATAGCAACTCAGGATCCGAGCTGCATCTGTGATGTACACCATAGCTCACACCAATGTCTTAACCCACTGAGCGTGGGCAGGGACCAGACCCATGTCCTCATGGATACTAGTTGGGTTCATTACCACTGAGCCATGACGGGAACTCCTGATTTTATTGTAGTTTTAATATATGTATTTTAGTTTTTGTATAGGTCATATATGCCTGAGACTCAGAAAATCAAATTATTCCCTCCTTTTCTTTGATCAGCCCCATTTACCTCTTTTCAAATAATTAATTAATTGAAACTTTTTTTTAGGGCTGTACCCACGGCATGTGGAAGTTCCCAGGCTAGGGGTCGAATCCGAGCTGCCTCTGCAACCTATACAATAGCTCACGGCAACGCCAGATCCTTCCTTAATCCACTGAGCCACTAAGCAAGGATTGAACCCGAGTCCTCATGGATACTTGTTGGGTTTGTAACCCGCTGAGCAGCAATGGGAACTCCAAGGGGGAGATTTTGAGGATTTTTTTTTTCCATTGTGCCCATGGCATGTGGAAGTCCTAGGTTGGGGATCCAATTTATACCACAGCAGTGACCTGATCCGCAGCAGTAACATTGCTAGATTCTTAACTGGCTGTGCCACAAGGGAACTCCTCTACCTCTCCTTTCAAAGAGTAATCAATTGTTATTATTGTTTCTTTATAGATAGTTTTTTGTTTGTTTGTTTGTTTTTTGCTGCACCCTTGGCATGTCAAAGTTCTTGGGCCAGGAATCAAACCCTTGCCACAGCAGTGACCCTGGCTGCTGCAGTAGCAACACTGGATCCTTAACTTGTTGAGCCAGGGGAAAGTTTCCTAGACTTTCTTTATGTAAACCCAACTATATATTTTCATCTACCTACCCCTTTTGATTTTAACATAGGAGTTCCGGTCATGGCGGAAAGAAATCCAACTAGGAACCATGAAGTTGCGGGTTTGATCCCTGGCCTTGCTCAATGGGTTAAGGAACTGTGGTGTAGGTCGCAGATGCAGCTCAGATCTGGCGTTCTGTGGTTCTGGCGTAGGCCGACAGCTGTAGCTCTCATTAGACCCCTAGCTTGGGAACCTCCATATGCCATGGGTTCGGCCCTAAAAAGATAAAAAGACACCCCCCCACACACAAAAAAAGGAACCATGATTTTAACATAAAAGTAGCATGCTTAGAGCATATTGTACAGTTTTTTCCATTTTTTCACTTGGAGAGTTTTCCATATTGGTGCATTGAAAATGTCCTGTTCTTTTTTTTCTTATTTTAATGGCTGCCTAGTTTTCCACTTGTTGAATATGGTATGCTTTATATAACCATTCTCCCGTTGCTGATGTTTAGGTTGTTTCTAATCTTAGTTTGAAAAGCTATGTATACAAATACATATGTGTTTGTGTGTATACATAAAAGTGCTCTAAAGAATAACTGTTTCATGTATACATATCTGTCTGTAGGATAATTAACCACAGTGGAATTCTGGATTTGATTTTATATTTTGAATATTAGAGTGCCCAAATAATTCTTTTTAAAAATTATAGTTGATTAAGTGTTCTATCAATTTCTGCTGTACAGCAAAGTCACCCAATCATATATGTATACATATATATACACACACACACACACACCCCTGAATACATATATATTTTTATATACACACAAACACACACATACATATTCTTTTTCTCATATTATCTTCTATCTTGTTCTGTCACAAGTGATTAGATATAGTTTCCTGTGCAACACAGCAGGACCTCAGTGCTTATCCATTCTAAATAGAATAGTTTGTATCTTAAGAACCTAAAGATCTATATAGCTCATTATTTAAAGAAAATCATATTTGACTTTGTGACTTGTTTGGACATTTAAATTCTACTAGTAAGAGAATTCTTTTAGTCCTCCCTCTCTACTTTTCTATGCCTGTGCGACTACTTGTTTCTTACTCATTATGGTGTTCTTTAGTTGGGTATATAACATTTATTATCAACACTTTAGTTGGGTATATAACATTTAGTATCAACAAATAATAGGAGTTCCTGTCGTGGCGTAGTGGAAACGAATCCGACTAGGAACCATGAGGTTGCGGGTTCGATCCCTGGCCTCCCTCAGTTGGGGATCAGGCGTTGCTGTGGGCTGTGGTGTAGGTCACAGGTGCGGCTCAGATATGGCATTGCTGTGGCTCTGGCGTAGGCCAGAGGTTACAGCTCCGATTGGACCCCTAGCCTGGGAACCTCAAAAGACAAAAAGACATAAAAAAACAAATAATAAGTGCATTCTGTAGGTAGTGTGCTAGGTATTGGCATCCAGTAATTGGCAAAACTTCATTTTTGCTTCCTCTGTGTATAATTAGACTCCAGTTAAAGAGACAAGGCACCAGCAGATAACCAGACAAATAGTGACTTGTCTGAGGATAAATATTCAAGGATAAATATTGATGTACAATAGTGATTTAGTGGGGGTACACTAACCTGGACTTCTGGTGTGAGGGGTAGTCAGGGCTGGTTTTGTTAGTAAAATTACCTTTGATCTGAGACCTGAGAGAATGAGTAGGAGGAATTAACTAGGGAAAAAAGAAGATGGTTCCAACCACAGAAAGTAGTACACATGCTGCACCCCAGAGAGGTCTGCAACCCATACAGTGATGGAAGGTGGTACAGTATGAGGCTGGAGAAAGCTAGATATGGGCCACATCATTCAGGGTTTTGTAGATTTCATTTAAAATTTTGTATTTTTTCCTAGGAACAATAGGATACCATTAAAGGGCTATGAACAGAGGGAGGTGTGAGATCTGATCTGTGTGGGTTTTTTTTTTTTTGCTGTTTGCTTTTTAGGGCCGCACGCAGGGCATATGGAAGTTCCCAGGCCAGGGGTCAAATAGGAGCTACTCTTGCCAGCCTGCACCACAGCCACAGCAACTTGGGATCCGAACCTCGTCTGCGACCTACTGTGGATCACAGTTCACGGCAATGTCAGATCCCTGATCCACTGGGCGAGGCCAGGGAATGAACCTGCTTCCTCATGGATGCTAGTCAGGTTGTTTCTCTGCACCACAATGGGAACTACCAGTTTGTTTGTTTGTTTGTTTGTTTGTTTTTAATGGCCTCACCTGCAGCATATGGAAGTACTAGGGCCAGGAATTGAATCAAAGGTGTGGATGTCATGGGAGCAGAAGTTGTGGCAATCCCAGATCCTTTAATCTACTGTGCTGGGCTGGGGATTGAACTCGACCTCTTCAGTGACCCAGGCTGCTGTGTTGAATTCTTAACCCACTGTGCCACGGAGGAACTCCTGATCAGTTTGTTAAAGTTCACTCTGAGTGCAGTGTGGAAAATGACTTGGGGGGTGGGCACAAATAAATCTGAGGAGATAATTAAAAGGGTCATGGCAGTGATTGTGGTGAATAGGGAATAAAGAACTACTCTGTAGATAAAAATCTCTCTGATTTGGTAATGGATGGAAAATGGGGAATGAGGGAGATCACAAGGCTCTGAGGTTTCTGTATCTTAGGATGGATCCCAAGTTTTTAGCTTCACCAGTGCATAAATAGTGTTGCCATTTACTGAGAACACTGGAACATATATAACTTGGAGGTGACATCTAGTTATTGTTATTAGTTGAAACCATGGATGAGATGGCCTTGGGACAAAATACACAGTCAGAAAAAAAGTGGCTCTGAAGAAGCCAACATTGTAAGTCTGTGTGGAGAAGACTAAGCCTGCAAAAGAAATGGGAACAAATCAGAGATGAAAGAGAAAAATCAGGAGAGTTATGGTATTACTGACTAAAGTACTTTTACAAATGAAGTATTTGTTAATTTGGTTGATGCCTAGAGATCAGATGGTGGTATTATTATGGCTGAAATTTGATTTGACATGTTCGAGGAAGTAAAGACAAAGGCAGAGATACTACTGGAGAGAGATACAAATTTCAGGATTTTTTTTTGCCATTTTGGGAGTGGGGGAGCACTCAAGGCATATGGAGGTTCCCAGGCTAGGTGTCTAATCAGAGCTACCGTTGCTGGCCTACTCCACAGCTGCTCCAGATCTGAGTCACATCTGTGAGCTATACCATAGCTCATGGCAACGCCGGATCTTTAACCCACTGAGCAAGGCCGGGAGTCAAACCTGAAACCTCATGGTTCCTAGTCAGATTTGTTTCCACTGCACCAGGATAGGAACTCCAGGTTTCAGAAGGATTTTTTTTTTTTTTTGTCTTTTTGCCATTTCTTGGGCAACTCCCACAGCATATGGAGGTTCCCAGGCTAGGTGTCAAATTGGAGCTGTAGCCGCTGACCTACACCACAGCCACAGCAATGCTAGGTCCGAGCCGCATCTGCAGCCTATACCACAGCTCACGGCAACGCCGGATCCTTAACCCACTGAGCAAGGCCAGGGATCGAACCCGCAACCTCATGGTTCCTAGTCGGGTTCGTTAACCACTCCACCACGACAGGAACTCCCGGGAGGATTTTTTTTAAATGGGGATATTCGTACAGTTGTGTGACAATTGAGTGACTGCAGACAGGAGAAATAAAGGATCTAAGATGGAAACATAACAGGAATTCTGAGAAGGGACGAAATAGATGGAATTTATATCACAATGAGGAACTGGCCTGGGAGGGGAAAAGCAGTATCTTTCAAGTGTTAGCATTAGGGGTGGATGAGGTGGCTGTGATTGGAGACTTGGTGTGGTATCCTTAAGGATTACTGCCTGGCCTGCCACCCTTACCTCCAGCATCCTCCTGTCTTCCCTATCATATTGTAATTTGCTTAAGAATTGAGCATGTGTATTATTCTGTTGGCATCATAAATAGCTTAACTGTGTAGTATCCTGTGCTTATTTTGACCTCATAACTTTTCCCCCCGTTTTTGTGTAAATGCGTGTGTGCATGTGTGTGTTTGTGTATGTATGTATTTTGATGAGGGAGAGGGTTCCTAGTATTCTGTGTACTTATTAATGATTCATAGTAAAACTCTCCCAGTTTTTATTCTTCCACATGATCTGTTTAATCCACAATTTGTCATTTTCATCATCTTGAGGAAGAATCACCTAGAGCCTTTTCTGTTCCTTCAATCTATGTAAGTTACCTTCTGTGCCTGGAGAACAGCTGTTATCTTGGGGATTGCCTTTGATTTTCTTTTGTGTTGAATTTCACCTCTTCCTTGTTTTTAGTTTATTCATTTTAAATGTATAGTGTGTCCTTCAGTGGTTTCCTGAAAAGGGAGTATTGGGGGGTAAATTTTTTCAGGACTTGCCTTATTTGAACATATCTTTTATTCTTTTCCCACACTTACTTCACAGTTTGGCTGTAAAAAATACTAGGCTGAAAATCATTTTTGCTTGGAATTCTGAAGGCATTGCTTCATTGTCTTCTAGCATCTAGAGTTTCTGTTAAAATGAGATTATTTTGGAGTTCCCATTGTGGCTCAGTGGCTAGCAAATGTGATTAGGAACCATGAGGTTGTGGGTTTGATCCCTGGCCTTGCTCAGTGGGTTAAGGATCTGGCGTTGCCGTGAGCTGTGGTGTAGGTTGCAGACGAGCCTTGGATCCCGTGTTGTGTCTCTGGCGTAGGCCGGCAGCTACAGCTCCAATTTGACCCTTAGCCTGGGAACCTCCACATGCCGCAGGAGCGGCCCAAGAAAATGGCAAAAAGACAAAAAAAAAAAAGATCATTTTAATTTCTGCTCTATTTTATGTAACTTTTGTCCCTCTCTGAAAGCTTAGTGACTGTTCTGATCCTGTGGTTTACAGACTATACCTTGCTGTGAGTTTGTTTTCATCCTTTGTAGTGGGTAGCTAGTGGGCCCTTGTGATGTACAAATATAATTTCTTCAGTTCTGGAACATTTTTTTTCCCCATCCTTTATTTCCACAAATCTTATTCAGATATTCACTTTCCTTCATTGGACTTAATTTTTTCATCTTTTTTGTTTAATTTTTGTTGTTTTTTTCTACTTTATGAGGAGTTTCCCTCAATTTGTCTTCTTTTTTTTTTTTTTTTTTGGTCTTTTGTCATTTTAGGGCTGCACCCACAGCACATGGAGTTTCTTAGGCTAGGGGTCAAATCAGAGCTGTAGCTGCCATCCTATGCCAGAGCCACAGCAACGTGGGATCCGAGTCATGTCTTCAGCTTACACCACAGCTCACGGCAACACCGGATCCCTAACTCACTGAGCAAGGCCAGGGATTGAACGCAAGTCCTCATGAATACTAATCGGGTTCATTAACCACTGAGCCAAGGTGGGAACTCCGACTTTGTCTTCAATACCTTTTTTTTTTTCCAGTTTTACATTTATGCCATTCTGCCTTTAATTTCCAAGAATTCCTTTTTGTTCCCTGCATCTTATTTCATGAGCACAGTATCTTGTGTATTTCAGGGGATAATCAGTGATACATTTTGAGATATTTTCTCCTTTATACATAGTCTGTTTGTTTCAGGTACCTTTTCATCTTTGCTTTTTGTATCTTTGTTCCTTATTTTCTTATGTTTGAGCTTCCCTCAAATCAGTGTTCAAGAATGAGGACTAAAGAGCATATGAGCAATTTCCTTGTAGGGTGACTTACCCCCTCCCAGTTCCTTGTCAGTACCTTCTCCATTTTTTTTCTTGGCTTGGTGAGACTCCTCAGAGGGCATACAGTCACTTGTCTCCTACCTAGAGAATAAGAATCTGGCTTCTCATGTTCTGGGAGCTCAGTCATTCAGTGGGGATGATGACTGAGTGGTTTGATTTTAGCATTCAGTTCACTCAAATCGGAGCTATATTTGCTGGCCTACGGCTACAGCCTACTAATATCTGGTAACTATTGATCTGATCTCTGTATGTGTGAGTGTTTTGGTGGGGGGGGTGCTAGAGGAGGGTGGCCATCATAAGTGTAATAGTTTGCATCTACTAATCCCAAACTCCCAATCCATCCTACTCCCTCCTCTTCCCCCTTGGCAATGACAAGTCTGTTATCCATGTCTGTGAGTCTTTCTGTTCTGTAGATAGGTTCATCTGTGCCATATTTTGGATTCCATTTATAAGGGATATCATATGGTATTTGTCCTCTTTCTGACTTGACTTACTATGAGAATCTCTAGTTCCATCCATGTTGCTCCAAATGGCATTATTTTGTTCTTTATTATGGATGAGTAGTACTTCATTGTGTATAAGTATCACATCTTCATAATTCATTCATCTATCGATGGACCTTTAGGTTGTTTCCATGTTTTAGCTATTGTGAATAGTGCTGCAGTGAACATAGGGGGCGCATGTATCTTTTTCATTGAAAGTTTGTCTGGATAGATGCCCAGGAGTGGTATTGCTGGATCATACGGTAGTTGGGTTTTTGTTTTTGTTTTGTCTTTTTAGGGCCACAGCCACAGCATATGGAAGTTACCAGACTAGGGGTCAAATCGGAGCTATATTTGCTGGCCTACGCTACAGCCACAGCTACAGCAACAGATCTGAGCCTCATCTGTGACGTACACCTGAACTCACAGCAATGCTGGATCCTTAAACCACTGTGCAAGGCCAGGGATCGAACCCGAGTCCTCATGGATATTAGTCAGGTTCCTTACTACTGAGCCATGATGGGAACTACCTTTTGTTCTCTGAAATACCTCCATACTGTAAGTATCTTTCCAAAGTAGTGTTTTTGCCATTCTGACAGGTGTGAGGTGGTACCTCATAGTAGTTTTTATTTGCATTTCTCTAGTAATCAGTGATGTTGAGCATTTTTTCATGTGTCTGTTGGCTATCTGTATATCTTTGGAGAAATGTCTATTTAGGTCTTTTGCCCTTTTTTCTATTGGGTTGTTGGCTTTTTTGCTGTTGCGTTGTATAAGTTGTTTGTATATGTTAGAGATTAAGCCCTTGTCAGTTGCATCATTTGAAAGTTTTTTGTCTCATTTTGTAAGTGGTCTTTTTGTTTTGCATTCACATTTTTAAGCAGTTATTACCACTGTTCATTTCCAGAACTGTTTCATAGTTTTGAACTGAAACTGTACCCATTTAATAATCTTCAGTCCCTGGTAAACACTATTGTAATTTCTCTAAGAATTTGAATATTCTGGGTACTTGGTGTAAGTGGTATCATATAGTCTCTGTCCATCTTTGGCTTGTTTCACCTAGCATAATATCTTTAAGGTTCTTCTCTTTTGTATTATACATATCATTCATTTTTAAGGGCCACATTCCATTGGGGGGTGTGTGTGTATATCAAATTTTGTTCATCCATTCATCCTTCAGTGGACATTTGGTTTTGTTTCCATGTTTTGGCTATTATGAATAATGTTGCTGTGAAGGTTAGTGCTTAAGTGTCTTTTCTGTTTGACTTTTTGTTATGTATCTAAGTCCTTTCTCACCACCCTTTATTCTTTTTTGGTCACCCTGCAGCATATGGGGTTTCCAGGTCAGGGATCAGTTCCCAGCCAGTTGCAACCTATGTCACAGTTGCAGATTCTTAACCCACTATGCTGAGCTGGGGATTGAACGTGCCTCCCAGTGTACTCCAGAGATGCTACTGAGCCCATTGTGCTACAGTGGGAACTCCATATCTAGTGTTTTTGGTTTTTTTTTTTGCTATTCCTTTGGGCCGCTCCTGTGGCATATGGAGGTTCCCAGGCTAGGGGTCGAATCGGAGCTGTAGCCACCGGCCTACGCCAGAGCCACAGCAACGCGGGATCCGAGCCGCATCTGCAACCTACACCACAGCTCACAGCAACGCCAGATCATTAACCCACTGAGCAAGCGCAGGGACCGAACCCACAACCTCATGATTCCTAGTCAGATTCGTTAACCACTGCGCCACGACGGGAACTCCTGCAGTTTGATTCTTAACCTCACAACACCACAGTGGAAACTCCTCAGATTTTATTCTTTTAATTCCCATTGCTCTACTACCTTCATTTAAGTTCTAGTCGTCTTTGAATATACACTATTTTGGTTATCTCTGGTCCCCTGAGTTTCATATTCAGAAGTCAAGGAGATTTATCTTTCTGAGATGCAAAACTGATCTCGTGCTTCCTCACTTTAAATGAGGTTCTTTACGAATAGGATAATAATGGTCAGGCTGTTAACATGGCATCCAAGCTCTTTTACGTCTGACAGTTGCTTACCCTGCTTAGTTTCCCTTTTCTTCCACTTTATGATTTAGTGTTCTAAGCTACTAGAAATAGTTGTTTCATTTATTTTATTCATTTAATGTCCTGAGGATTCTGGGCATTCATACTGGAATTCTCTGCTCAACAAACTATTTACCTTTAAAATTTTTTTCTGGTGTCCCATTTGTCCTCCAATTAATGATCTCCACTTTTTAAAAAGTGAATGTTCATGTTATTGCAATTATCATGCTGTTTTACCATAATCTATTCATATTGTATATCTCTTACCTACCAGGCAGTGAGATATTTTCAGTCTTCTTTATAGTGCTGACACATCATAAATGTTCAGTCTTTGTT
This sequence comes from Phacochoerus africanus, assembly GCF_016906955.1. Taxonomy (NCBI): domain Eukaryota; kingdom Metazoa; phylum Chordata; class Mammalia; order Artiodactyla; family Suidae; genus Phacochoerus; species Phacochoerus africanus. Next base: position 80,851,042 of record NC_062547.1, on the reverse strand, counting down.
AGTTGAATTTACTTATTTATGAGAGAATGATTTACTTTTCAAATGTGTGTGTGTGTGTGTTTAGCCACATCCTTGCCATGTTGTAGTTCCTGGGCCCGGATTGAACCCACGCCATAGCAGCGACTGGAGCCAGATCCTTAACCGCCTGAGTCACTAGAGAACTCCTATAAGTGATTTTTTTTTCTTTTTTGACTTTTTAGGTCCACATACTCGGCATATGGAAGTTCCCAGCATGGGGGTGGAATCTGAGCTACAGTCATAGGCCTATGCCACAGTCACAGCCACAGCCACACCAAATCTGAGCCGTGTCTATGACCTATACCATAGCTAACAGCAATGCTGTATCCTTAACCCACTGAGCAAGGCCAGGGATCAAACCCACATCTTCATGGATACTAGTCAGATTAATTTCTGCTTTGCCATGATGGGAACTCCCGTATAAGTGGTTTCTTTTTCTTTTTTTTTTTTTTTTTTTGCTATTTCTTTGGGCTGCTCCTGCGGCATATGGAGGTTCCCAGGCTAGGGGTCGAATTGGAGCTGTAGCCCCCTGCCCACGCCAGAGCCACAGCAACGCGGGATCTGAGCCGCATCTGCAACCTACACCACAACAACACCGGATCGTTAACCCACTGAGCAAGGGCAGGAACCCGCAACCTCATGGTTCCTAGTTGGATTCGTTAACCACTGCGCCATGACGGGAACTCCTATAAGTGGTTTCTAATGAAGCATTTATTTTAGTAGGTAGAGACTAAGGAGTTCAGTTTTTTCATAGAAGTTATTTTTCAAATGTACAATGAATTTAATTCACACCAATTCCGTGTGAATTAGTGAATTTTTACATAAGATGATTTCCTTTTCTAAAAAGAGACAATAATAATTACACCTTGTGTAGCCTTGACTATTACTTCTTTTGTGACAGAAGATGCATATACTAGTTAAATTTGATTATAATTTTTTCCTGAGTGAGGTTTGTATTTGGTTTGCATTTTTGGTAATTTGTATGCCTAGAACTTTGGATAAGCAAGAAACTACAGAGTAGGAGTTCTCTTGTGATGCATTGGGTTAACGATTCTGTGTTGTCACTGTAGGAGCTTATGTTGCTTGGTGTTTGATCCCTGGCCCAGGAGTTATCCCATGCTGTAGGCATGGCCAAAAAATAAAAAAGAAAGAAACTGAAATAACTGGATTTCTTTTGCTGTTGAGATTTTATTTTTCTTCTTTTCTTCATTTCTATGTTTTGAAATATCAAGTTCCACTTTCCCTGTAAAGCTTATGTTTCACTATGAATTTGCCCTCTCTGCAGTCATTGGGCTTAGAGATTACTGTGTCTATAAAATGGGGATCATACTACTTACTTTTTAGAGTTGGTTGTTGTGAAGAATACATGCAAAGCACCTAGTGCAGTGCCTTACCCAAAGTAACTGTGTCATAAAGGTTAGCACATCATACATGGCATGGTGTTGAAACATTTCTTCCTCCTTATATTTTCTCTTATATTTTAAGAGTTGGTGGTTGGTTCTTGTTGATTATTACATTTGTGGTGCTGCAGCTTATTATCTGCCCTTTGTAATTTCTGGAAATGGTAGTATAAAACTTTATAGATTGATGGTAAAAGGAACTTGGTTGTTACTAGGCATTTGTTATGTGATTAGCTAATCAACCTCTAACCTCTGGAATATATGGCATGTCAGTGTACCAAACCATTGAATTCTTTCATTAAACATTTAACATTTTCTTGTTTCATGACTTAAATTTAAAATTTACTTCTTGTCTGACCTATATCAAAGTTTCTTCTGTAGATTTTTTTTTTGTCTTTTTGCCATTTCTTGGGCCGCTCCTGCGGCATATGGAGATTCCCAGGCTAGGGGTATAATCGGAGCTGTAGCTGCCAGCCTACGCCAGAGCCACAGCAACATTGGATCCGAGCCGTGTCTGCGACCTACACCACAGCTCACGGCAACGCCGGATCGTTAACCCACTGAGCAAGGGCAGGGACCGAACCCGCAACCTCATGGTTCCTAGTCGGATTTGTTAACCACTGCGCCACAACGGGAACTCCTTATGAGGTTTTTTTTTTTTCTTCTGTAGATTTTTTTAGCTTGTTGATTTTTTATTTTTTGAGTGAAAGAAGTTTCTTTGGCAACAGTGATGTGGGTATTCTCTTGATAAATGGCCATCTTTTAAAATTAATGACACTGTGGTTTTTATATTTATTTAGTTTCTAACAGGAGGCCCTATCGACAGTACTATGTGGAGGCTTTCGGAGACCCTTCTGAGAGAGCCTGGGTGGCTGGAAAAGCAATTGTCATGTTCGAAGGCAGACATCAATTTGAAGAGCTACCTGTCCTTAGAAGAAGAGGGAAGCAGAAAGAAAAAGGATATAGGCATAAGGTATTTTTTTTTTTTAAAGCCTCTCAAATTATCTTCTCCTAGGAGTAGTCAGGGAGGGAGGGAATGGAGATCAGTGGGTTCAAGCGAAGGAACCTATTACATTCTATGTTAATAGGATGTTGTAGAGAAAATTGACAGAAAGCATGGTTTTTTGGAGGGATTAGATGGAGCCTTCCAAATATTTATACTAAAATTTTTGAGAAATGATTTCAGTTAACTTTTGCTATGTCCTTTAGATATTATATACAAGATGCATGACTAGTCATCTTTGGGTACATCTCATATAAAAAGAAAATGATTATCAAAATTAAATGTTCTACTTTTCACTCTCGGGACTAATTTCTCTTAAAAATGAGAAAGATCAGGAAAAAAAAGATCAGGCTTTAAACATTTTTGTTTTGTTGTTTCAGCTTTTGTGTGTGGTTGTTATTTGTTAATGCTTAAGATTGCATTTTCAAACCTGGCTGTTTTTGTTTTTGTTTCATTTGTTGAATGTTGTGTTAAAGTTGGCTTTGTAAAATTTTGGCTGATTTCTTTTGCTATTCTAGTCAATTCTAGAAGAGGATACAGTTCCTCTTCGATTGATGTTTCATACTTCTCTGTGTATAAATACTTTTAGACTATTTTATAAAAATCACAAGTAGAATAATTTAGAGTCAGTGTGCAGTCCTTATTTTCAACTTGAGTTTCTTCATCTCTAAAGCTAATGTGATAATATGTACCTTGTAGCATTCTTGTGAGGATTATAAATAAATATTTTATATGTTATAACGTTGATGCTCTGAAACGTCTAATATGGGCTGTTGTTGGGATGAAGGAGGCTAACTGTATCCTTTCTAATACTTTGCGTAGTTGGTGGTGGGATGGTTTCAGAGTTTTTGTGTCAAGCCTTTAATTATGTAGATTGACCAGCCCCCTTTTCAGAGGTGTTCCTTGGGCTTTCAGGTTCTAGAACATTGATGTAGTAGGGTTATAGTCAGAGAATTAATGTGTATGTGTGTGTGTGTGTAAAATGAACCAGGTGATCAATTTGTTGTGTTATAAGACAAGGCTACCAACCTAGCGACCCAAATTTTTACAGGCTCAGCAGAACATCCCTTTCACAAGCATTAAAGTATTTGTGGACATTAACTGATAGTTAGAACCTTGATGAACATCTGTTTTATGAAGCCAGGGATGGAAATAAGAATCTTGAAATTAGGTATATTTCTCAGAGCCTCAAATTCTGTGTGGAATCAAGAAAAGAGTATATGTAATTTGTTATATATCTAGGGTCTAATGATGTGCCTGGATTACATGATTGAGCCAGAAGGCTGCTTGGTTATAATCTAGATTATCACATGTATAGAAGAATCTTGATTAGCCAAGGCCCTGGTGCTAACCAGAACTTCAGATTTCAGGTCTTCAAGAGTACGTCTGACCTAGTCGTTTCTCCAGTCCTAGTTTTTCCACATTCATCTTCTTTAGTCTTTTGCTTTCTCCTTTATGTAGTTGAGGAAGTGGTTGGCCTTCATAAGTCAGGAAGGAAATCTTTACTCTAAGGTGTGGAGGGGTATGTAAGAGTGGTCTGGTTATTCCTTGAACTAGAAATATAATGTTGGTTGGTAATATAATGTTGTAGTCTAATTTATGGTCAACTCTTTTGTGCCTTAATGATAAGGAGAATGGAGGGTTTATGGGATTGATCTTTTTCCAGTGATAGATTTTAGTGGTAGAAGTAGTGTTGAGGAATCCCCATTAGCTAAGCTCTGGGTTAGCTATGGGTGTTAACCACCTGACAGTCCCTTAAAAGGGCCTCAGAGAAATACGAGGCTTGAAAAAGTTTCTGATTTGTGAAGTTTTCACTGATCATCTCCTTGTTTCCCCTTCAATTTCTTAGATAAGTGATAATCTTTTTCTTTTTAAGGTTCCTCAGAAAATTTTGAGTAAATGGGAAGCCAGTGTTGGTCTTGCTGAGCAGTATGATGTTCCCAAAGAGTCGAAGAACCGAAAATGTATCACCAGTTCAATCAAGTTGGACAGTGAGGAGGATATGCCATTTGAGGATTGTACAAATGATCCTGAGTCAGAACATGATCTGTTGCTTAATGGGTGCTTGAAATCTCTGGCTTTTGACTCTGAACATTCTGCAGATGAAAAGGAAAAGCCTTGTGTTAAATCTCGAGCCAGAAAGAGTTCTGATAATCCAAAAAGGACTAGTGTGAAAAAGGGCCACATGCAATTTGAAGCACATAAGGAAGAACGGAGGGGAAAGATTCCAGAGAACCTTGGCCTAAACTTTATTTCTGGGGATGTATCTGATAAGCAAGCCTCTAATGAACTTTCCCGGATAGCAAATAGCCTCACAGGGTCCAGTACTGCCCCAGGAAGTTTCCTATTTTCTTCTTGTGCAAAAAACACTGCAAAGAAAGAATTTGAGACTTCAAATTGTGACTCTTTACTGGGTTTGTCTGAGGGTGCCTTGATCTCTAAACGTTCTGGGGAGAAGAAGAAACTTCAGCAAAGTCTGGTGTGTAGTTCAAAAGTGCAGCTCTGCTATATTGGAGCAGGTGATGAAGAAAAACGAAGTGATTCCATTAGTATCTGTACCACTTCTGATGATGGAAGCAGTGATCTGGATCCCATAGATCATAGTTCAGAGTCTGATAACAGTGTCCTTGAAATTACAGATACTTTTGATAGAACAGAGAACATGTTACCTGTGCAGAAAAATGAAAAGGTAAAGTATTCTAGGTATCCTGCCACAAACACTAAGGTAAAAGCAAAGCAGAAGACCCTCATTACTAACTCCCATACAGACCATTTAACAGATTGTACCAAGATAGCAGAACCTGCAACTGAGACGTCTCAGGTTAATATCGCTGATCTTAAAGTGTCAACTCTTGTCCGAAAACCCCAATCGGATTTTAGAAATGATGGTCTTTCTCCAAAATTCAACACACCGTCAAGCATTTCGAGTGATAACTCGCTAATAAAAGGTGGGGCTACAAATCAAGCTCTCTTACATTCAAAAAGCAAACAGCCCAAGATCCGTAGTATCAAGTGCAAACATAAAGAAAACCCAGTTGTAGGAGAACCTCCAGTTGCAAATGAGGACTGCAGTTTGAAATGCTGCTCTTCTGATACCAAAGGCTCTCCTTTGGCCAGCATTTCCAAAAGTGGGAAAATGGATGGGCTAAAACTACTGAGCAACATGCATGAGAAGACCAGGGATTCTAATGACATAGAAACAGCAGTGGTGAAACATGTTCTATCAGAGTTGAAAGAACTCTCTTATAGATCCTTAAGTGAAGATGTCAGTGACTCTGGAACATCAAAGCCATCAAAACCATTACTTTTTTCTTCTGCCTCTGGTCAGAATCATATGCCTATTGAACCGGACTACAAATTCAGTACGTTGCTAATGATGTTGAAAGATATGCATGATAGTAAGACCAAGGAGCAACGATTAATGACTGCTCAAAACTTGGTCTCTTATCGAAGTCCTGGTCTGGGGGACTGTTCTACCAGTAGTCCTGTGGGGGCTTCTAAAGTCTTGGTTTCAGGAGGCTCCACCTACAATTCAGAAAAAAATGGAGATAGCACTCAGGATCCAGTCCGTCCTAGCCCTACAGGGGGTGACTCTACACTGTCTGGGGAGCTATCTGGCTCCCCACCTGGCTTAGTGTCTGGTAAGAGAGACCTCCCTGCTTCTGGCAAAAGTCGTTCAAACTGTGTTACTAGGCGCAACTGTGGGCGATCAAAGCCATCCAAATTACGAGATGGTTTTTCAGCACAGGTGGGAAGGAACACAGTGAACCGTAAAGCCTTAAAGACAGAGCGCAAAAGAAAACTGAACCGGCTTCCAGCTGTGACTCTTGAGGCTGCACTGCAGAGAGAGAGAGAGAGTAGAGGTTCAGAGAATGGCTCCTCCAGAGGTGAGGCAGAAAGCCCTGGTAAAGAAGAACCCCTTCCATTAAAGGGCCATTTAACAAGTGAAGATGGTGCCCATTTTTCCAGTGTTAGTTTTGATAATAATGTCAACCATTCTGACCCTGGTAAAATTCCTGAAAAAGGCCCCTCTTTTGAAAACGTAAAAGGCCCAGAGCTAGACTCTGAAATGAACAGTGAGAATGACGAACTCAATTGTGTAAATCAAGCGGTGCCTAAAAAGCGGTGGCAACGTTTAAACCAAAGGCGAATCAAACCTCGTAAGCGCACTAACAGATTTAGGGAGAAAGAAAACTCTGAGGGTGCCTTTGGGGTCTTGCTTCCTGCTGACCCTGTAAAGAAGGGAGATGCTCTCCCAGATCAGAGACCTCCTCCTCCTTCAACAAACATACTAGAGGATGCCCTGACAGATCCAAGTCATGCTGACTGCTTAGATTCAGCTGAGCCAAGGTTGAATGTTTGTGATAAATCCAGTGCCAGCATTGAAGAGATGGAAAAGGAGCCAGGAATACCCAGTTTGACTCCTCAGCCTGAGCTCCCAGAACCAGGTAAGGACTCCTGACGGTGAAAGAAAGGGATTAGAAGAAGTGATGATAAATGATGCTCTTCTGAAGTTGGTCTGTTTTCATGAAAGACCTAAGTAAGTGTAAATCAGGAGGGAATGATTATCATTTGAAGTGAAGAAAGGGCTTTATGTAGGAGGGTATGAATTTTGAAGACCAGGCTTCCATATATTTTTAGAAATTATACTTAATCAAGAAACTCTTTTCTTTTTTCTTTTGCTTTAGTAAGTCTCAAGATTTTGCTCCTGCTCTCCATTTCCTACCTTTTAAATCTGTGAACTTTTGGGGACTTAATTTGGTATTGTTGGTATTTGAAATGATCTGAGACTAAGATGTAAATCTAATTGTTAGTTTACAGAGAGCAAGTAGATTTTATTGAATGTTAAGCTCTCTTGGACCACAACTTAAGGAAGATCCACCTATTATGTAGACAAAGGGGACATGTGCTTTTGAAAAACTGAAAATGTTCTGTAGTAATTATTTAAAAGCCTTAGATGTCTTGCATCAATTCTGGAGTGAGCTTTGAGAATAAATTTTTAAAAATCTGAAGTACCAGTGTATCCTACCTTAGTGGCAGGAGGAAAACAGTGGAATCTTTCCAGATTCTAAGTATTATACAATACTGTTATTGAGGATAAAACTGACTTTCCTTGAACGAAAGATTTTTTAATGTTGTTCACCACAGGAGATTCTGTTTTCTAACAGCTTTACTGAAACATAGTTTACATAGCATAAAATTTACCTTTTGAAAGGTACATATACTTCAGTGGATTTTCATATACCTAGAGAATTGTGCAAACATAAACATGATTAATTTTGGAATGTTTGCATCACACCGGGGGAAAACCTTGGACCCTTTATCAGGTTCATTTCATTTCTCTCCAGTCTATAGATTTGCCTTTTCTGTACATTTCATATAAGTGGAATCATATAATATATGGCCTTTTGTTTTTTTTTTTACTTAGCATGTATCAACACTTTGTTTTTATTGTGATTAAAAAAAACATGAATTTATCCTCTGAACAAGTTTATACATTACAGTATCAACTATATGCACATTGTCATACACCATTTATTGAGAGGCTGTCCTTTCCCACTGTATAGTCTTAGCACCCTTGTCAAAGATAATTTGACCCATCCAAGTAAGGATAAATCTGTTTGTTCCATTGATGTTTGTATTTGTTTTTATGGTGATACCATATTGTTTTGATTTCTATAGCTTTGTAATGTTTTGAAAATGGATTGAGTGAGGCCTCTTTGTACTTTTTTTGTTTTTTTGTTTTGTCTTTTTAGGGCCGCACTCATGGCATATGGAGGTTCCCAGGCTAGGAATCAAATTGGAGCTGTAGCCACTGGCCTATGCCACAGCAACATGGGATTCAGGCTGCGTCTGCGACCTATACCACAGCTCATGGCAACACTGGTTCCTTAACTCACAGATCGAGGCCAAAGATCAAACCTGCATCCTAATGGATACTTGTCAGATTCGTTTCTGCTGAGCCATGATGGGAATTCCTGTCTTTGTTCTTTGTCAAGATTGTTTTGACTATTCCTGGTCCTTTGAGATGTCATGTGAATTTTAGGATTTTTTTTTTTTTTTTCCTTCAAAAAATTGGGATTTTTTGATTAGAGCAGTGAATCTGAAGATCACTTTCGGATAGTATAGACATTTTGTTGATATTTAGTTCTTGAATCCATGAACACAGGATATCTTTCCATTTATTTATATCTTTAATTTCTTCCAGCAGTGTTTTATAGTTTCAATACCCAACTCTTTCACATACTTGGTTGAATTTATTTCTGAGTGTTTTTTTTTATGCTATTGTAAGTGGGATTGTTTTCTTAATTTCCTTTTTGTTCATTATTAGTGTGTAGAAACAGCTGATTTTTTGTTTCTTTTTCTTTTTCTTGTTTTATTAATTTTTTTCCACTGTACAGCATGGGGACCAAGTTCATCTTACATGTATACATTTTTTCCCCCACCTTTTGTTCTGTTGCAGTATAAATATCAAGACATAGTTCTCAATGCTACTCAGCAGGATCTCCTTGTAAATCCATTCCAAGTTGTATCCAATAACCCCAAGCTCCCGATCCCTCCCACTTCCTCCCTCTCCCCCCCGGGCAGCCGCAAGTCTATTCTCCAAGTCTATGATTTTCTTTTCTGTGGAAACGTTCATTTGTGCTATATATTAGATTCCAGTTATAAGTAATATCATATGGTATTTGTCTTTCTTGTTTCACTCAGTATGAGAGTCTTTAGTTCCATCCATGTTGCTGCAAATGGCATTATGTTGTTCTTTTTTATAGTTGTGGGATTTTCATATGTGACTTTTATTTTAGCTAATTTCCTTCTATTCGTAGTTTGTTGATTTTTGTGGGTTTTTTTGTTTGTTTTTTTTGTTTTTTGGTCTTTTGTCCTTTTAGGGCCGCATCCGTGGCATATGGAAGTTCCCAGGCTAGGGGTCTAATCAGAGCTGTTGCCGACGGCCTTCGCCACAGCCATAGCAACCCCAGATCCAAGCCGCTTCTGCGACCTACACCACAGCTCACGGCAACGCCGAATCCTTAACCCACTGAGCCAGGCCATGGATCGAACCCGCAACCTCCTGGTTCCTATTCGGATTTGTTAACCACTGAGCCATGACGGAACTCCCTTGTTTTGTTTGGTTTGGTGTCTTTTGGCTTCACCCTTGGCCTTTGTTACTTCCTGGGCCATAACTGAACCCAAGCCACAGCAGTGATAATGTTGGATCTTTAACCTGCTGCACCATAAGAGAACTTCCTATGAGTGTTTTTTATTATTATTATTTTAGTTTTATATTTAATTTTTTGGCCACACCCATGGCATATGGAAGTTCCTGGGCCAGGGATTGAACTTGAGCTGCCACAGAGACAACACCAGGTGCCTAAGCCACTGTGCCACATCAGGAATTCCTGTTTTTGTTTTTTATTTAAGAGTTTTTTTGCCTGCACTCTGCAGTGGCTTGGTGTAGGATCTCAGTTCCCAGATCAAGATTGAACACATTCAGAGGTGAAAGTGCTAAATCCTAACCATTAAACCACTAGTTTTCAACAGGAAACTCCCTTTTGAGTGTGTTTATCAGGAAATATTGTTGAATTTTGTCAAACCCTTTCTTCATCACCTGAGATGATCGTGTTCTTTTCTTTTCTTTCTTTCTTTCTTCTCTTTTTTTTTAAAGGGCTGCACTTGTGGCTGTGGAAGTTCCCAGGCTAGGTTGGGGTCCAATCAGAGTTGCAGCTGCACAGCCATAGCAACTCAGGATCCAAGCTGCATTTGAGACCTACACCACAGCTCAATGCAATACTCAATCCTTAACCCACTGAGCAAGGCCAGGGATCAAACCTGCATTCTCATGGATTCTAGTCAGGTTCTTTACTGCTGAGCCACAACAGGAAGTCCAGATCAGGTGATCTTCTTTCTTCCTTTTTTTTTTTCCCAACCTTATCTGTGGCATGCAGAAATTCCCGGACCAGGGATTGAACCCTAGCCACAGTAGTGACAATGCCAGATCCTTAACCTGCTAAGCCACTGGGGAATTCTGTTCCTTCAATCTTTTAATGTGTTATATTTATTGAAATTTTTGTTGTTGTTATGTTGAACCACCTCAGGGATAAGTCCCACTTGGTCATGGCATGTAGTTCTTTTATGTGGTGCTGTTGGAATTCAGCTTGCTAATTTGTTGAGAATTTTTGCAGTAGTTTCATGAGTGATACTGTTGTGGTTTTTTTTGTTTGTTTGTTTTTTTTGTTGTTGTTTTTTCCTTCCTTAATGTGTGTTGTCTGGCTTTGGTATCAGAGAAATGGTCACTCTCACCTCCTTCAGTTTTTTGGAAGACTTTGAGAGGTTTTGGCATTAATTCTGATCCTGTAATTTTCTTTCTTGGGAAGTTTTTTTTTTTTGGTTACTGATTTAATCTCCTTACTACTTCAGGTTTTCTGGTTTTTTTTTGTTTGTTTTTGTTTTTTTTTTTTTGTGCTTGAGTCTGGGTAGATTGTATATTTCCAGAAATTTATCCAGTTCTTCTAGGTTACCCAACTTGTTGGCACATAATCATAATAGTCTCTTAAAATTCTCTTTGTTTCTGTAGCTTCAGTTAACTGTCTGCTCTAATTTCTAGTTTTAGTTATATGTGCCCTCTCTCCCTTCATCTAGCTATGGGCTTGTCAATTTTGTTCATCTTAAACTCAGTTTTGTTGATTATTTTTATTTTTTTATTTTTAAAAATTGTTTTATTTCTGTTCTAATAATTATTACTTCCTTTCTTTTGCTCACTTAGTGTTTAGTTTGTTCTTTTTCTTATTCTTTGAGTGTAATGGTAAGCTGTTGATTTGAGATCTTTTTTTCTTTATATATGTGCTTCCTGCTCTAAACTTATCTCTTAGTACTTCTTTTGCTGCATTCCCTAAGTTTTGGTATATTTTGTTGTTTCCATTTGTCTTAGAATATGTTCTCATTTGGAGAGATTTCCTCTCTGACCCATTGGTTGTTCAAGAGTGTTAGTTTTCACATATTTGTGAATTTTAGATTTCCCTATTGCTATTTATTTCTAATTTCATTCCATTGTGACTAGAGGATATTTGGTATGATTTCAGTATTTTCAAATTTGTTAAGACTTGTTTTGTGGTCTAGTATGTGATATATATCCTGGAAACTATTCCCTGTGTGCTTGAGAAGAATGTGTATTTTGCTGCTAAAGTTGAGTGTTAATATATATTTTTCTGTTAGGTCAGGAGGGCTATAGTGATGTTCAAGTTCTGTTTTCATATTGATCTTTTTCTGGTCTCTTCATTATTAAAAGCTGAATAATAAACTCTACTATTACTATTTTACTGTCTGTTTCTAATGTCAGTTCTGTCAGTGTCTGCACTATATATTTGGATACTTTAATGTTACATACATGTTTATTTTTTATTTATGATTATTTTCTAAAATGTGTTTATAAATATTTATTTTCCTGGCAAATTGATTCTTTAATATCCTTTTTGGTCTGTAGTTCTGGCTCAAGTCTGTTTTTTTCAAGTATGGCCATTTCTGCTCTCATTTACATATAATATCCATTTCATCCTTTCAGTTTCAGTCTATATATGTGTTTACATCTAAGGTGATGTACCTTACAGGTGCAGTGTAGTTGCATCTTGCTTTCTCTCTCTTTTTTTTTTTTTAAGGCCAAACCTGGGCCGTATAGAAGTTCCTGGGCCAGGGATTGAATCTGCCTCGCTACTGCAGCTGCGGCAACACTGGGCCTGCTCCGCTGGGTTGGGCTAGGGATGGAACTTGCACCTCTGCAGCAACATGAGCTGCTGCAATTGGATTCTTAACCCACTGTGCTACAGCTGGAACTCCTGCATCTTGTTTTTTCAGTCCATTTTGCCATCCTGTCTTTTGATTGAGGCGTTTAACCCAATTACATTTAAAGTAATTGACAGGGAAGGACTTGATGATACTGTTTTCTGTCTTGCAGCTAATTTGTGCCTCTTCATCTTCCTTGCAGCCTTTCTTTGTATTTCTTTGTTTTGTTTTGTTTTGTTTTTTGTATTGATAAACTGATTTCCCCAGCTCCAACCACCTTTTTTTTGGCCACCCATGGCATGTGGAGTTCCTAGGCCCAGGATCAGATCCAGGCCATCGCTGTAGCCGCTATGCCAGATCCACCTGCTGCACCAAAACAGGGATTGAACCTGCATCCTGGCACTGCATAGACACTGCTGATCCTGTTGTTCCACAGTGGGAATTCCTTTCTCATTTTTATCTTCTATAGACATTTTCCTTGTGGTTACCATGGGACTTACATAAAACATTTCATAGGTACAACAATCTGTTTTAAGCTGGTAACAATGTAACTTCAATTGTATACAAAAACTTTACTCTTTTGCAAAATCTTCCCATTCCCACTGTTATTGATTTGTGTCACAAATTACATCTTTATATATTATGTATCCATTAACATAGTTTTATGGTTAATTTTTATATGTTTGTCTTTTAAATTCAATACAGTACTTAAAGTGCTTTATACACCACCATTATAGTATAACAGTATTATATTGGTCTAAATATTTATCTCTGTAAGCTCTTTTTATATGCCTTGGTATTACTGCCTAATGTCCTTTTGCTTCAGCTTGCTGGATGCTCTTTGGTATTCATCTTCATATTTTTTTGAAGGACAGTTTTTCCAGATAGAGTATTTTTCGTTGGAAGTTTTTTTTTTTTTTTAATTTTAGCTCTTTGAATATACCTCATACCACTCTGCTCTGGCCTATAAGGTTTCCAGTGATAATCCAACCTGAGGTTTCCCCCTTGTCCTTGACTAGTTATTTTTCTCCCTTCTAAGATTTTCTCGGAGTTCCTGTCGTGGCTCAGCCGTTAACAAATCTGACTAGCATCTGTGAGGATGCAGGTTTGATCCCTGGCCTTGCTCAGTGGATTAAGGATCTGGCATTACTGTGAGCTGTGGTAGAGGTTGCATTCTGCGTGGCTGTGGCTGTGGCTGTGGCCAGCAGCTATAGCTCCCATTTGACCCCTAGCCTGGGAACCTCCATGTGCCTCGGGTGTGGCTTTTTTTTTTTTTTTTTTTGGTCTTTTGTCTTATTTAGGACTGCACCTGCAGCATTTGAAGGTTCCCAGGCTTGGGGTTTAATCAGAGCTATAGCTGCCGGCCTACACGAGAGCCACAGCAACTTGGGATCCAAGTTGCGTCTGTGACCTACACCACAGCTCATGGCAATGCCGGATCCTTTATCCACTGAGCGAGGCCAGGGATTGAACCCACAACTCATGGTTCCTAGTCGGATTCGTTTCCACTGCGCCATGATGGAAGTCCTCGGGTGCGGCTCTAAAACGAAATAAAAAGGTTTTTGTCTTTGTCTTTTGACAGTTTCAGTATAACGTGTCTCAGTGTGGGCCTCTTTGAATTCATCCTGATTGGAGATCCCGAACTTCTGATTTTGGATGCCCTGCTTACTTTTTCAGATTTGGGATATTTTTGGCCACAACTTATTCAGATTCTCTGTTCTTTTGCAACTCCCATAAAGTGTGTATTAGTCTGCTTCGTTCTTTTTTATTTTTGCTTCTCTGACTTGATAATTTGAAATGATTTGTGTTTGAGTTTGCTGGGTTTTGTCCTGTGCTTTAGCCTGTTTTTGAATTGCTCTAGTGAATTTTTCCATTCAGTTATTGTATTCTTTAGCTCCAGAATTTGTTTGGTTCCTTTTTATAGATTCTATCTTGTTGATATTCTTATGTGTTTATGTTGTTTGATGATTTCTTTTAGTTTTCTGTGTTTTCTTGTAGATCATTGAGCTTCCGTAATACAATTTTTTTTGCTTCTTTGATAATCATAGATCTCTGTTACTTTGTGATTAGTTTCTGGAGATTTGATTTGATCTTTTGGGCTATGTTTCCTTGTTTCTTCATGTGCTTCCCGATTTTTCCCCCCTGATTTCTGTGCATTCGAATTGGAATAAACAACCACATTTCTCAGTCTTTATGGACTGGCTTCATATAGAGGAAGACTTACCAATCAGCATGGCTAGAGATTCAGATTTGGAGACCTCTGAAACTATTTTTGGAGGATGAGTTTCTCTGGGCTTGTGTTTTGTTATTTCCTACTTAGAGATAATTGTCCAGTTCTTTTTCAGGAGCTCATAATTTCTTGCTTTCTCTAGTGTTTTTCTGCAGTACTGCAGGTTAGCTGTTCCTGCAACAAGCTTCTTTATTCTCTTTCATTCTCTGTGGCTCACAGGCATTTGAAGCATGCTGGCTCTCCATCACTTCCCGGAAGCAGACAAGACAGATACCAGCCCCTTGGGCAGTTTTCTAAGTATCTGGCTTGCCAAATGCTCCCTCAATTCTCTTTTCTCACTTTGTAGAGAGAAGCCAGTTGAGTGCCATCTCCCAATCTTACTAAGCCATGCTGGAGTCTCTCTGCATTGTCGCAGACCCTCTAGTGCTACAACATGCTGTCCACTCTCTCCTTTCTTTTTAGTGCCCCAAGAGTCCAAACTATCTGTGTTCTGTTAGTGCCCACAGTCAGGTTAGACAGAAACCTGCTCCTTGGGTAGCCCTATGAAAAGCTGGAATGTTGGTCACCCCACCCCAACCTCCAGCCTTAAGGGGGAGCTCAGCTGTGCTTGCTTTGGGAGTAGTAATCACAGATAAATTGGCTCTTTTGTATTTTATCCCTGTACCCACAGCATATGGAAGTTCCTGGGCCAGGGATTGAACCTGCACCTCCATAGCAAACTGAGCTGCTGCAGTTGGATTCTTAATCCACTGTGCCACAACAGGAACTCCTGAATTGGCTCTTTTAATCCATCTTAGTGCTAAAGATTTGTGTGCAATGTTTTTTGTGGGTATGTTTTTATTTTTACTGGATATATATCTAGGAGTGGAATTCCTGGATTATTTGGTACATATAAGTTTTGAGGTACTGCCAGAATGTTTGGCAAAGGTGTATTATTGTGGTGTTTTTTTGTTTGTTTTTTTTGGAATAAAACAACCACATTTCTGGCAAAATATTTGGCAAAGGTGTCATTATTGTGGCATTTTTTTGTTTTGTTTTTTTTCTTTTTAGCTATTTCTCTTTTTGGCTGTGCCCTCGGTGTATGTAAGTAGTGCCCAGGAAAGGGATCAAACCCACACCATAGCAGTGACCCAAACTGCTGCAGCAATAACACTGGGTCCTTAACCCACTGAGCCACAGAGGAACTCCCCCATTATTGTGGATTTGATTTGCATTTCCCTGATGGCTAATGATGTTGAACATCTTTTCATATATTTATTGATCAGCTGTAAATCTGGCAGAAATGTGACTATAGATCCTTTGCCTATTTTTTAATTGGGCTATTTTAATTGCAATAATTCTTTTTTTTTTTTTTAGGGCCTGCACCCGCAGCATATGGAGGAACCTAGGAACCTAGTGTAGGGGTCCAATTGGAGCCATAGCCTCTGGCCTACTCCAGAGCCACAGCAACACAGAATCCGAGCCTCATCTTTGACCTACACCACAGCTCATGGCAGTGCCGGATCCTTAATCCACTGAGAGAGACCAGGGATTGAACCCACATCCTCATGGATGCTAGTCGGGCTCATTAACCGCTGGGCCATGACGGGGACTCCCTGAATTGTAAGAATTCTTTACATGGTCTAGATAATAGTCCATTATTGGATATGATTTGCATACTTGGTCCTTTTTTATGGATCTGCTTTTACTTTTTTTCCCCTTCTTTCTCTTTGGCCATGGCTTGCAGCAGCTTGATATGGATTGCAGTTCCCAGACCATGGATGAACCTAGACTGCAGAGGTGAAAGCTCTGAGGACTAACCACTAGACCACCAGGGGATTCCCTCACCTTGTACATTCTTTTTCTCTTTTTTGTCATCTTAGGCCTCACCCTTGGCATATGAAAGTTCCCAGGCTAGGGATTGAATCAGGTCTATAGCTGCTGACCTACACCATAGCTCATGGCAATGCCAGATCCTTAACACACTGAGCCTGGCCAGGGATCAAACCCAAGTCCTTGTGAATACTAGTCAGTTTCATTACCACTGAGCCACAACAGGAACTCTGCCTTTTACTTTCTTGATGATACATTTTGAAGCACAAACATTCTTAATTTTTGTGTAATCTTGTTTGTTTTTTCTTTGATTGCTTGTGCTTTTGGTGCCATAGCTAAATAACCATTGCCTAATCTGATTGTCTCAGCACCAATTATGGTCTGTTCTTTCCCAGTTGAGTGATCTTGGCACCCTATTTGAAAAATTTTTGACCATAAATGTGATGATCTTTTTTCTGTTCTTTTTTTTATTAATACATATGTCTGCCATTATGCCAGGACTATGAAATCTTTATCTTTATAGTAATCTATCTTTATGATTATTGTAGCTTTGAAATTGGAAAGTGCAAGTCCTCCAATTTTGTCTGTTTTTAAGATTGTTTTGACTCTTCTAGATTTTTGCGTTTCTGTATTTATTGTAGAGGCAACTTATAATTTCTGCAAGAAAGCCAGACGGGATTTTGTTAGGGATTGTACTGATTCTGTAGGTCAGTTTGGGCAGTGTTGCCATTGTTACAATATTAAGTTTTCCAGACTATGAACAAGAGAACACTTTCCATTAATTTAGGTTGTCTTTCATCTCCTTCAGTGATGTTTTGTAGTTCTTAGTGTGTAAGTTGTGAGCTTCTTTTGTTCATTTTATTCCTATGTATTTTATCTTTTTTGATGCTGTTATAAATAAAACTGTTTTAATTTCATTCTTGGATTTATCATTGATAGTTTGTAGAAATATAATTGAGTTTCTGTATTGATTTTATATGTTGTAACTTTGCTGAACTCGTTTTTTTAAGCTCTAGTCATTTTATTTTGAATTCCTTAGGATTTTCAGTGTACATGATCATGTCTTCAGGCAACAGAGATAGTTCTACTTCATCCTTTCTAATCTGGATGCCTTTTCTTTTTCTTGGTTAATTGCCCTAGCTAGATCCTCCAGTGCATTGTTGAAGATAAGTAGAGTGAACAGACATCCCTGTGTTGTTGCTGATTTTATGGAGAAAGCATCTGCTTTTTCACCATTTAATACCAGTTAGCTCTGATTTTGATAGATGGCCTTTCAGGTTAAGAAAGTTCCCTTCTGTACCTAGTTTATTTAGTTTTTCAGAGCCTATCGAGATGATCATTCCTGTTTATTTCAACATTGTTCTATTAACATGATGGGTTTTTTTTGTTTGTTTTTGTTTTTTTTTTGTCTTTTTGCTATTTCTTGGGCCACTCCCGTGGCATATGGAGGTTCCCAGGCTAGGGGTCAAATCGGAGCTATAGCCACCGGTCTACACCAGAGTCACAGCAACATGGGATCCGAGCTGCGTGTGAGACCTACACCACAGCTCATGGCAACGCCGGATCCTTAACCCACTGAGCATGGGCAGGGATCGAACCTGCAACCTCATGGTTCCTAGTTGGATTCGTTAACCACTGAGCCGCAACGGGAACTCCAACATGATATATTAATTACAGTTTTCTTATGGGAGTTTGAATTTTCCAGGCCCCCCCAGGCTGCAAATCCACAGAAGGACCAGTCACAATTTCTCAAAGACTTGTTCACCCACTTTGCTCCCCTTCTGCTTTGTTCCAAGGCACCTCTCCTGGTGGTCTCCTGGAGTTTAATTAAGATATGTTTACTTCTGATTCACCTGTAAATCTGAGGATGGAGCTCTTTGGGCCCAAGTCTAATCTCCTTTAAACTTCTGCCTCACCCTCTTGAATCACCCAAAGGCCCTTAGGACGAAATCAGTTTGTGTTCTACTTATTTTCTTATTACTTTCCATTACTTTGTATTGTACTTCTTTACAGTTTTTTCAGTGCTTTGCTTCTTTTAAGGTAGTTTTTTGTAGTTATTGCTTTTTGTTTTTCTTTTCGGCCACATCTGTGGCATATGGAAGTATCCCAGTTATACACATCCTTTATGTGTACAAGTAAATTCACTGAGTTGTGTAACCATCTCCATAAGTCAGTTTTTGAGTATTTACACCACCCCTGTGAGATCCCTCTATGCCATTTACAGTTAGTCCTTGTTTATACTTTTAGTCCCAGATAACGGCTAGTCTATATCTATTTGTGGACATCTCGTATGAATGAAATTATACCATATGAGAACTTTTGTGTCTTGGTCTTTTAATGTAATGTATCTGTGGTTAATCCTTTGTGGAGTGTATGAGTATCTTGTGTTTTTAGCACCATGTGCACGTCAATACCCATGTCTGACCCAGATGTCATACTTCTTATTCCCAGGGTGCTTTCTCATCCTACATCGCACTTCAAGACATCCTCACCAAGGGTGCCTTGTGCCTTGGAGGACATGCCCCCATGTCCTCTGTATCCTGTAACTGGGCACCCTGTCTTTCTTTGTATCCCATGCCAGAAAACCCCACACCCAGAGTACCTCGTGCCTAGAACACACCCACTGTTTGACACTGCCGCTCCTGCCCCCCCCCATGTCATGAGGACCCTATTTTTCTGTGCACCTAACTCCTTGGGCACCCAGGTCTCAGACATGGCTGGCACTGCTCATCTGTCCCCTCTGCTTCCAAACTTTGCCCTACTTTTATTACATCCAGTGCCTTGGGCCCCCACACGGACCACCCTGGGTGTTGCAGTCCTCCACCCTTAACTATCTCCAATGCTCTGAGTCCTTTACCTCAGGCCTAATGCCCTTGGTCCTTGGTGTCCTGCCTTAGTCTTTAGTTCCTGAGTGCTGGGCCAGACCTTTTAACATGTATGAGGTGAGACAAGAGCTGAGGGTAGGGAGTTTAAGATACATAGAGTCCTTTTTTTTTTCTTATTCTTAAAAAAATTAATTTTTGGGGGAGTTCCCGTCGTGGCTCAGTGGGTTAAGGATCTGGTGTTGCCTTGAGTTGTGGTGTAGTTTGCAGACGCGGCTCAGATCACGCGTTGCCGTGGCTGTGACGTAGGCCGGCAGCTACAGCTCGGATTAGACCCCTAGCCTGGGAACCTCCATATGCTGTGGGAGAGGCCCTAGAAATGAAAAAAAAAAAATTAGTTTTTTTGCTTTTTACAACTACACCTGCGGCATCTAGAAGTTCCTAGGCTAGGGGTCTAATTGGAGCTATATCTGCCGACCTATGCCACAGCCACAACAGTAGGGAGTCTGAGCCAAATCTTCTACCTACACCACAGATCATGGCAATGCTGGATCCCCAACCCACCGAGCGAGGCTAGGGATCAAACCTGTGTCCTCATGGATACTAGTCAGATTTGTTTCTGCTATGCCACAGTGAGAACTTTTTTTATCTTTTTAAAATTACTTTCTTTTGTTTTCTTTTTTGGCTACACCTGCAGCATATGCAGGTTTCTTGGCCAGGGATTGAACCTGAGCCATAGCAGCAACCCAGGTTAGGCAATGACAACCCTGAGTTCTTAAACACTAGGCCATCAGGGAACTCCTATTTTGTCCTTTTTTATTGTTTAGTGTATTCCAGTGTTTGGATAACCACATTTTACTTTTCATTCATCACTTGGTGAACATTTGGAGTTGATTCAACTTTTTGGGTATTTTGTCATTTTAGCTGGTGTAGTCTAAAGCTGTTGCTGGACTTGTCCCATATGAACAATTTATCTCCATTCTGCACAGTACGTCATAGTTCTATGGTTGGAATTGATGTGTAGTATCTCTTAACTCTTGTTTAGTTTCATATTTACTGCATACCATGAAATGAGGTTTGCCTGATTACTCATTCCATTGATTTTTATAGTTTTTTATCTTTTAGTATTTCCTTCCAGTATCCAAAAGGTCATATTCTTTCATTCCTGATAGTCTTTACCTTAGTTTGGCAACCACTAGTTTTGCCTTTTTCAGAGTGTCATGTAATTCAAATCCTATAGTATGTGGACTTTAAAGATTGGCTTATTTGAGAGTTCCCGTCGTGGTGAAGTGGTTAACGAATCCGACTAGGAGCCATGAGGTTGCGGGTTCGGTCCCTGCCCTTGCTTAGTGGGTTAACGATCCAGCATTGCCATGAGCTGTGGTGTAAGTTGCAGACGTGGCTCAGATCCTGCGTTGCTGTGGCTCTGGCATAGGCCGGTGGCTACAGCTCCGATTCGACCCCTAGCCTGGGAACCTCCATATGCCGCGAGAGCGGCCCGAGAAATGGCAAAAAGACAAAAAAAAAAAAAAGGATTGGCTTGTTTGGTAATATGCATTTAAAGTTCCTATCTATTTTGTTATGGTCTGATAACTCATTTATTTTTAGTGCTTAATAATAATTCACTGTCTAAATGTACCATACAGTTTATCTATCCATTCATCTACATCTTGGTTGCTTCCAGGTTTTGATAGTTTGAATAAAGCTGCTATAAAAATCTATGTGCAGGAGTTCCCACTGTGACACAGTGGGTTAAGAATCCTACTACAGTGACTTGGGTCACTGCAAAGGCATGCTTTTGATCCCTGGCCAGGTTCAGGATCCCACATAGGTTGCCGCTGTAGCTCAAATTCATCCCTGACACAAGAACTTCCATATGCCGTGGGTGTGGCCATTAAAAAAAAAAAAAAAATCCAGTGTTCCCTTCGTGCTCAGTGGTTAACGAACCTGACTAGGATCCAAGAAGATGCAGGTTCAATCCCTGGCCTTGCTCACTGGGTTAAGGATTGACACTGCTGTGAGCTGTGGTGTAGGTCACAGAGGCAGCTCAGATCCTGTGTTGCTGAGGCATAGGCTAGCAGCTGTAGCCCCAATTCAGCCCGTAGCTTGGGAACTTCTTTATGCCACAGGTGCAGCCCTAAAAAAAAATCTATATATGCAGGTTTTTGTGTGGATCTCAGTTTTCAGATTTTTCATTAAATAAATGGTATATTACTAATATTTACTAATATGAAATTACATCAGTTAGAATTAGTAAAAACAAATTCTCTTCTGTTCTGTATCTGGTCCTAATGAAGGTTTTTATGGCTTGTTTCCATAGGGGCTAAGGAGTAAGAGCCTTTGCCAAGCTTGCTGAACCTATGACATTTTCTTTTTGTCTCTATTTTTGTGTTCCTTTTATTGAGAGAGCACAATATTGCCACATTCAAATGAGGCAAGAATAACTTTCTCTAAGGTCATCATATCATGAAATACCTCTGGCCTCTTGAGTAGGCTGTATCCTGTGTTCTATAGTTATTATAAGCCTCTGTAGCCAAATTATTTACAGTATAGTAAAATGATTATAGCATGTTAAGTGTATTAAAACTACGACAAAGTTTTATAGGGAAATTATAATAGATATTTCACCATTAATTCAATGAAAAATGGCATGATAAATTACTATTTTGACATAAAACATGGCAATTTTTTTTTTTTTAAAGCAAGTACCCCGAATTTTATATTTTTATCTTTTCTGTCTGTGGTATGCATAGCACACATTCTTTTTATGTTACTGAGTTAATAGTATACATAATTTTTTTTTTGTCTTTTGTCTTTTGTCTTTTTAAGGGCCAAACCCACAGCATATGGAGTTCCCAGGTTAGGGGTCTAATTGGAGCTGTTGCTGCTGGCCTACGCCAGAGCCACTTGACCCACTGAGCAAGGCCACGGATCGAACCCGCAACTTCATGGTTTCTAGTGATTTATTTCTGCTGTGCCATGGTGGGAACTCCATAAATATTTTTGATGTTTCTAATGTGAAACTCACTATAACCGTAATATGAAGTGTGTGCAAAATGCTTTTGAAATTCATGTGGTAGTGCTGATTAGGTAAATGTTGATTAGGTAAATGTTCTGTCTGAATATTCATCAAGTATTCTGCATAATACAAAGTGATGTTATTTAAAATGTTAATTCATGTTGTTTTTTAATGTATTTACCTAATTTAGAATTTATATTTTAATGTTAGCTCTGTCTGTCACCATAGGGTACTAGTTTCAACTTAATTTCCTTAAGATCAGATGGGCTGTTCATGTGTGTATAGAGCAACAAAGGTATCCCTCCTCCCAACTTTTTGTGTAGGATAAGCCATAGCAAATTATTTTTAGGCTCTTGGAGCTTAAGTCAGAGTGTTTTTTGAGATTTTCCTGTTTTTCTACCTTTGGCAGTACGGGGTGGTTGCATTAAAAAATTGGGTTACCTCTAATTTTTGGTTAATACTGAACTTCCCTCTTTTAGCTGTGCGGTCAGAGAAGAAGCGCCTTAGGAAGCCAAGCAAGTGGCTTCTGGAGTATACAGAAGAATATGATCAGATTTTTGCTCCTAAGAAAAAACAAAAGAAGGTACAGGAACAGGTGCACAAGGTATACTCCAACATTTCAACAACTTTTCATCAGTCCTTTTTAGGATTCTGTAATTTTGCCTTCAGTACCATATTTTATCTTCATGGGATAATAATTTCCTTAACTGGGATCTTGTTTTCCAGTTTTCTATCTCCACTTTCTTTCTGACACAGTACTTAGCGTATACTAGTTATATAGGAAATGTGTAAGTGAGTCTGTATATAGTATTCATATATATATATATATATATATATAGTATTTTCTCCCTTTGCTTTCAAAATATATTTAATGATTTAGGAATATTGCTATGATAAAATGTTTAGTAAAGGAATCTCTGGTGAGTCAATGAGTTGAGGATCCTACATTGTCACTGGTGTGGCTTGGGTCACTGCTGTGGCACAGGTTTGATCTCTGGTCTGGGAACCCAAGGCATGGCCTCTCAAAAAATGTTTAGTAAAAAAATACAGGGTATAAAAAAGAATATTCTGATCCTAATTATGTAAACAAATGTTATAATAGCTTATTTGCTTTATTTTTAAATTCAGTTTCTTTAAACTCAAAATATTTTAAAGAAAATTAGAGATATTTGACTTTATATCCCTAAATAACATGCATCTATAAAAAAACAGAACATTTTTCTTTTCTTTTCTTTTTTTTTAAGGCCTGACTCCGAGGCGTATGGAGATTCCCAGGCTAGGGGTTGAATAGGAGCTGTAGCTGCTGGCCTATACCACAGCTCACAGCAACACTGTATCCTGCTGAGCGAGGCCAGGAATCGAACCGGCTGAGCCATGAAGGGAACTCCAGAACATTTTTCTTTGTAACAAATTTATCATTGTCACATTTAATAGGTCATTTTATCTAATAACAAATCCATGTTCAGATTTCCCCAGTTACTTCCTAACCTTTTCATTTAGTTCATTCAAGCCAATAACCAGTCTAGGACTACACATTATATCTGGTTGTTATATTTCTTTTTTTCTTCTTTGTCTTTGTCCCATGGGACATGGAAGTTCCCAGGCTAGGGATTGAATTGGCAATGCCGGATCCTCAGCCCACTGAATGAGGCCAGGGGTCAAACCTGTGTCCTCATGGATACTAGTCAGATACATTTTCGCTGAGTCACTGCAGGAACTCCTGGTTGTTACATTTCTTGAATCATTTTAAATCCTGGACAGTCCGTTTTTCATGACCTTAACTATTAAAGCAGTGAGTGACACCTTTAGACCTATCTACCTTCTAGATTTGTGTAATTGCTTTGTCATAGGTGACACTAAGCTGTTAAGTGGTAGTTATAACGGTCTAACTAACGAAACTCAGATTTTATTGTTCTACCTGTATTATCTACAGTCTCTCATTTTATAGTTCTAAATACGTGAAAGTCATGATAAGAGTTTATTTCTTTCCCATTAATTTATCAACTCAACAGCAGGAGTTTATTATTAGCTGCTTTTATTGATGACATATTGTGAGTCTTTTTTTCCTTTTTTGGATTATCACAATGGCATTAATTAATTTTTATAGCTTCATTCTACTTACAGTTTCCCATTTCCCCCTACCCCTAGCTCCTGGCAACCACCATTCTATTTTCTGTCTCTATGAATTTTACTATTCTAGGTACCCCATGTAAGTGGAATCATACAGTATTTATCCTTTTGTGTCGGATTTATTTCAATTAGCTTAACATTGTCTTCACGTTTTATCCATTTGTAGCATTTGTCAGAATTTCATTTCTTTTTAAGTGCATTATTCTTTTGGACACTTACATTGAAGCAACTTTGGCCTACAGATTGTATTTCTATTTTTTGCTCTTAGGTAAGTTCCCGCTGTGAAGAGGAAAGCCTTTTAGCCCGATGTCGATCTAGTGCTCAGAACAAACAGGTGGAGGAGAATTCTTTGATTTCAACCAAAGAAGAGCCTCCAGTTCTTGAAAGGGAGGCTCCGTTTTTGGAAGGGCCTTTGGCTCAGTCAGAAGTTGGAGGTGGACATGCTGAGTTGCCACAGCTGACCTTGTCTGTGCCTGTGGCTCCGGAAGTCTCTCCACGGCCTGCCCTTGAGTCTGAGGAATTGCTAGTTAAAACACCAGGTAAGATGGGGATGGGCCTCAGTATGTAGTGGGTATGACTAAAGGAAGTAGGAGATTTTAGTATGTTTTGGTGGAAAGCCAATTGTGTACCTCTGCACAAAACTCCCCACTTTGATCCTGGGAAATCCCTAAAGTACTGGCTAATTGGATGTAGTTACTAGCCATGAATTGGTGGTACATTGTTAAGACATATTTTTAAGAAACTATTCTCCTTATTCTGTTATTGCTCTTCATGACTGAATCAACGCCTGTGAATCAAGACACAGGATAACAGGGTCTTGAGGAGGGGCACTGCATACTAGTGAAGTCAACACATAAGTTATACTTCAGATACTTACTTCACCAGTATGTTACTTGGAAGGTTGTTTAACCTCTGCACTTGTTTCCTCATGTATAAAATGCAAATTGTAATATATAATGAAATTTACCTGATAGATAGTAAGCAGCTAAGTATACATATTCCCTTGAAGTTAAATACCTTCCCCCAATCCACTTTACTATTCTTCATATACATGTCACCTGGTGACAACTGGATCTAAACGTTACTGTCTCTGATTCACCTTCTGACTATTGAGTATTGTAGTCAGCCAAGGAAAATTTCAGATGTAACTTTTTTACATTCCCAACAATAGCTTGTGATGTTATTTCTTAAAAAGGTATCCCAGGAATTACCTGGTGGTACAGTAGGTTAAGGATCTGGTATTGTCACTGCTGTGGCTTGGGTCTGATCCCTGGCCTGGGAACTTCACATGCCACAGGCATGGCCAAAAGACAAAAAAAGTGTCCCAATTTTGTAATCAAATAAGGCAGAATCAAAAAGAATAATAAAGAGGAGTTCCCACTATGATGCAGTGGGTTAAGGATCTAGCATTGTCTCTGGTGTTGTGAGTTCCATCCCCTGTACCACGCAGTGGGTTAAGGATCTCGCGTTGCTTCAGCTGTGGCATAGGTTGCAGCTGCAGCTCGGATTCAGTCCCTGGCCCAAGAACTTCCATATGCCACAGGTATGGCTGATAAAGAAAGAAAAATAAAAGAATAATAAAAGTACTTATAATCTCATTGCCCATTATGCGCCAAACTCTATTATTAGGCGCTTTTATATAGTCCTTAAGAGCAGTCCTACAAAATAAATGTCTTTTATTTCTTTAGGAGCAGAACAAAAATTCTAATCCTGGTCCATTTTATGCCCAGAATTCAGGTTCTACTTTACTTCACTTCTTCTTTAATTCTTACCACCAGTTAGTTCCTCTAAAGGCAGTTTTGCCCTTTTGATTTCTCCTTGAGAGAGAGAGAGAGAGAGAGAGAGAGAGAGAGTGAGTGTGTGTGTGTGTGTGTGTGTGTATATGTTTGTATAAATACATATATACACACACACACGTATATGCTGACATAAGAATATCCTCACATTAGTTTATGTCTAATGAGAGCTATTTTCTTGTTTATTGTTAACTAATATTTTAGAGTAAATAAATTTTTACCCTGTGCCTCCCCCCCCATAAGATGAGGAGAAAAACATTTTAAAAATATGATGAATAATTTTTGCGTGCCATATAGGTGTTTTTTTTTTAATTAGCTTATGCCCAGTTTATAAATCATCTAATGAAAAGATACATGCATTTCAGGAAATTATGAAAGTAAGCGTCAGAGAAAACCAACTAAGAAACTTCTTGAATCCAATGATTTAGACCCTGGATTTATGCCCAAGAAAGGGGATCTTGGCCTTCCTAAAAAGGTATGTTATTTTAGTCAATTCTAAAATAGGGTTGAACCAATAAATAGGAGATTTTAAAAATAAATCTTTTACTAATACTTATACCATGAATGCACATATATGTGGAAATTATAGATGTCAGAATATACTTGGTTGATCTATGAGATCCTACATTAAGAGGCCATTTTGCATTGTGTGGACATGTCTATCAGTTGGTTTTAGATTTTCTTTTTAAATGAAAATGAAAAAAGTAGTTCGCGCTGGTTAAGACCCCAACTAGTATCCATGAGGATGTGGGTTTGAATCCTGGCCTCACTTAGTGGGTTAAGGCTCTCCAGCATTGCTGCAAGCTTCGACAGATGCTTAGTCCCAAATGTGGCTCGGATCCAGCATTGCTGTGGCCGTGCTGGAGGCTGGCAGCTGTAGCTCCCATTTGACCTCTAGCCGGGGAACTTCATATGCTGTGGGTATGGCCCTAAGAAGGAGACTGAAAAACTGAAAAAAGCTTTTGAGTTTCAGTAAAGTTTGTTATTGTTATAATTTCTTTTCTGGGCTCAAAACCCCTTACATGACTTCTACTTTACTTTTTAGCCACAAACCTGTTCTTATCCCATGGTCCTGTCTGCATAACACCTCAGGAAATACCCAGCTCAGCAACAATTGAGGCAGAAACATTTGTTCTTAAGTATTGCAGTCTTGGTTTTAATTACCCAAGAAGGCATCATTAAATTGTGGTTGGAAATAAAAAATTATTTTCTATTTCTCTAATGGGTGATAGCTGGATATTGATACCTTAAGACACATTCTACTTCTATCTTTGAGGAGTGACTTAGGGCATATGTTAGAAATTCAGGTTGTGCATTGCATAGATTTCCTATTTAAGAGCACTTTTTTCAGAGTTCCCCTTGTGGTGCAGCAGAAAAAAATCTGACTAGTATCCCTGAGGATGTGGGTTAGATCCCTGGCCTCGCTCCTGGGTCAGGGATCCGGCTTTGCCGTGAGCTGTTGTGTAGGTCACAGACATTGCTTGGATCTGGTGTTGCTGTGGCTGTGGCGTAGGCTGGCAGCTACAGTTCCGATTCAACCCCTAGCCTGGAAACTTCAGTATGCCTTGGGTACAGCCCTAAAAAGCAACAAAAAAAATAAAAATACTTTTTTCTTTAAAGAAAAAATGCATATTGTAATCATATCAGAAATAAATTTGAGTATTTAGAAAATTTCCTTAGCTGTAGCAAACTTTTTTTTTTTTTTTGTCTTTTTGCCATTTCTTGGGCTGATCCCGCGGCATATGGAGGTTCCCAGGCTAGGGGTCTAATCGGAGCTGTAGCCGCCAGCCTGCGCCAGAGCCACAGCAACGCAGGATTGTTAACCCACTGAGCAAGGGCAGGGATCAAACCCGCAACCTCATGGTTCCTAGTCGGATTTGTTAACCACTGTGCCATGATGGGAACTCCAGCAAACTTCTTTAATTCTATATTAAGGGCCCTAGTTTCTTTGTTAGATATTCACACAACTGGATTTCTATGTAAGTGTAAAATGTAATTAGTTTTTTACCTTATTTAAAAAGCCACATTATGTACTTTAATTCTTTTATTCTTCTCAAAGCAGTTTTATGACATGGACTTTCAGTTGTTCTTAGATTCATCTCTTATTCTCTGAATTCTGTCTGCAGTTTGTACAACCTTCAATGACAATATGTCTCCAACTCATTATCCTTTCATTGTACTTTACATTCACTCTAATAAGGCTGTGATAATCTTCTGCAGTACTTTCTCTCCTGGCTTTGTACTATTTCAAATCTTAGCCACTCTGCATATTGTTGAAAGAGGTAGATGGAAAGAACCAGGGAAGCTGTGATTCAGTTGAATGTTTTGTACATGAAAGGGACATTTGCAATCAGATGATAAATTTTGCGGTATTGTACAAGGTGGGTCATGGGAGGTTGGTTGTTCTTACTGCTAGAGGGAAGACAATCCAAATTTCAATAAAAGTAAGAATTCAGGTCAAGTAAGTGAAAGATTCTCCCCCTCCCCAGATTTATGGAGCTTTAATTGACATACGTAAGTGAATAATTTGAAGGAATAAGATGAGTCTTCAATATTTTGAGACTAGGCTATATAAAAAATGGTTAATTTGTTTTATAATAACTAAATGGAGTATAACCTTTTAAAATTGTATTAAAGATTTTTTAAAATAGTGGTAATTTGCAAAACCTTGCTCTGTCAAATGCAATTTTCTTTTTTTTTCCTTTTTGTCTTTTTGGGACCACACCCTAGGCCTATGGAGGTTCCCAGGCTAGGGGTCCAATTGCAGCTGTAGCTGTCAGCCTACACCACAGTCACAACAACGCCAGATCGAGCCACGTCTGCGACCTACACCACAGCTCATGGCAACGCCTGGATCCTTAACCTGCTGAATGAGGCCAGGGATCGAACCTGCAACCTCATGGTTCCTAGTCAAATTTGTTTCCACTGCACCACAACGGGAACTTCCTCTAATGTGAAATTTAATTTGTCACATTTGTGGGTTAATTTTTTTTCCTGAGGGGATAAAAAGCATGATTTAGTAGATGTACTTAATTTTAGTTTATATATGCAGTTGTATCCCAGAACTCTTTTTAAGTTGAGATTTAAATTGTGCCAATAAAATGCACAAATCTTAATTGTTCTGTTTAATGGCTCTAGACAATTGTATATACCACATAGGTACCACCCAAACTAAGTGTGCACTATATCCATCACCCCCCAAAGTTCTCTTCTGTTCCTTTTCATTCAGTTTTCCATTCTCCTCTCTTCCAGAGGCAAAACTTTCTAACATTTGTCACTATAGATTAGTTTTGCTTGTTGTTTTGTAACTTTTTTGATTTTAAGGTCGCACTTGCGGCATATGGAAGTTCCCAGGCTAGGGGTCAAATCAGAGCTGTAGTTGTTGGCCTACAGCACAGCCACAGCAACGCCAGATCCGAGCCTCCTCTGCAGTCTACACTACAGCTCATGGCAATGCCCGGGATCCTTAACCCACTGAATGAGGCTAGGGATCGAACCCGAAACTTCATGGTTCCTGGTCGGATTTGTTTCCACTGAGCCATGACTGGAGCTCCTTTTGTTTTGTTTTGTTTTGTTTTGTTTTGTTGTTTTGTCTTTTCAGGGCCACACTCGAGGCCCTATTGACCCCTAGCCTAGGACCCCTAGTCCTAGGCTAGGGGTCAATCAGAGTTGT
Organism: Phacochoerus africanus; assembly: GCF_016906955.1. Classification (NCBI taxonomy): domain Eukaryota; kingdom Metazoa; phylum Chordata; class Mammalia; order Artiodactyla; family Suidae; genus Phacochoerus; species Phacochoerus africanus. The sequence goes on along the minus strand of NC_062547.1, from coordinate 80,821,365 downwards.
AGCCACTGGCCTACGCCAGAGCCACAGCATCTTGGGATCTGTAATCTACACCACAGTTCATGGCCATGCTGGTTCCTTAACCCACTGAGCAAGACCAGGGATCAAACCCGAATCCTCACATATGCCAGTTGGGTTGGTTAACTGCTGAGCTATGACAGGAACTCCTTTTAAAAAATTTTTTTTTTTTTTAAATGCCTGAACCTGTGACATATAGAAGTTCCTGGGCTAGAGGTAGAATCAAAACTGCAGCTGCTGACCTACGCCATAGCCATGGCAACACCAGATCCTTAACCCACTGAGCGAGGCCAGGGATTGAACCCACACCCTCAAGGACTATGTTGGGTTCTTACTTAACCCGCTGAGCCACATGGGAACTCGTTTTGCTTGTTCTTGAATGTTGTGTATATTGTTTTTGTTAACTGGCTTCTTTTATTCAGCTCATGGATTTGAGAAACATCCAAAAGGATGCAGTTTAAGTAGTTCATTTTCTTTTATTCCTGAGTGGTATTCCATGTACAACCTGCTTGTCCTTTCTCCCCTTGATGCATTTTTGAGTTTTTTTCATTTTGGGCTATTAATCATAAGGCTGGTATTGATATTCTCTCTTAAGTCTTTTTGGGTACATATATTTTCGTTTCTCTTAGTGTAATACTTAGGGGTTGGATTGCTGGCTCATGAATATTTCCTTTTTAAAGAAACAGCAAAACACTTCTCCAAAGTGGTTATGAAACTTCACATTTCCACCAGCAGTATATCAGAGTTCCAGTTGATCCATGTCTTTAATAACATTTGGTTTGTCAGTCATTATACATGTATATTTATTTAATTCATTTAATTTTACGACCGCACCCATGGCATATGGAAGTTCCTGGGTCAAGGATTGAATTCAAACTGCAACTGTGACCTACGCCACAGCTTCAGTAACACCAGATCCTTTTTAACCCACTGCACTGGGCCAGGGATTGAACCCATGCCTCTCCAGTGACTCAAACTGCTGCAGTCAGATTTTTAACCCACTGCTCCACAGCAGGAACTCCTGTCAGTCATTTTAAATTTAGCCATTCTGGTGGATGTGAAATAATATTTAATTATGGTTTTAATTTGTATTTCCCTAATGTATGTGCTTACTGGCCATTCATGTATCTTATCTTGTAAAACAACTATTTAAGCACACTTATGTTTTTTTATTGGACTCTTCATCTTTTTTAAGAGTACTTTTTATATTTGGGGTATGAGTCCTTTGTCAGATATATGTACCATAGATATTGTTTGCACTCTGATGCTTACCTATTCATTTCTTAGTTATGTCTTTAATGTGAAGGAATTTTTAAAGGTTTTTTTTTCTTTGTGATTTATATTTTATATATGTCAATAAATATTTGCCTACCGCATGGGCACAGATGTACTTTCCATGTTTTCTTTTAGGAGTTATCTGGTGTGGATTTGATATATATATCTTGAGTTTTTGAGATAAGAGTTTTGAAGTGGATGTCCAATTGTTTCAGCACCATTTGTCAGAGATCTCTAACAATGCCAATTCTCTATCTCTCATAATTTTGGTCTCTTTAAGTATTAGGTATAATTAATAACTCTGCCACTGTAGAATTTTAGCTTTTTTTGCTAGAGAGTTAGGCATTAGATTTGGCATTAGAACTAGAAGAAAACAGGATTATTGGTAATAACTAGATCCATACTGGAGAAAAGTGACCTCTTTTCTTAGAAGTTAGTTTTGCCATCTGATCTAGTCAGCTTCACAGTTAAAATCCTGGTTACTCTGTTTTGTTTTGTTTTGTTTTAGGGCTGTACCTGCTGCATATGGAGGTTCCCAGGGTAGGGGTTGAATCGGAGCTGTTAACACTGGCCTGTGCCACACCACAGCCACATAATTCGGGATTCGAGCTGTGTCTGTGACCTATACCACAGCTTATGGCAATGCTGGATCCTTAACCTACTGGGTGAGGCCAGGGATCAAACTTGCATCCTCATGGATGCTAGTCAGATTTGTTAACCATCCAGCCATGATGGGGACTCCCTAAAGTCCTGGTTACTCTGAAGTATATTCCGTCATCAGGTTGAAACCATGATTCAACTCCATCTCCATCTGTGGGATAGATTACGCTCATGGAATTCTGGGCAGGCCACCCCCTGTCTGTAAGTGGATTAATCATTGATTTTCTGTTGAGGTAGTTAGCTCCAATTCGACCCACAGTTTCCATATGTGGTAGGTGTGGCCCTAAATAAAAAAGCAAAAAAAAAGAAAAAAGTACACTAGCTTAATGCATATTCATACCAGATTACACATAAAATTAAGTTACTGTAATATTTGTTATGTCTTCCAAGGCACTTTCAATGTTCTGCGGCCTTTTTTTATTCCAGGCAGAGCAGATGGATTCCTATGCATATAGTGTGATTTTTCTGTGTCTCTGTGTGTGTGTGTGTGTGTGTATGCGTGTGTATGCATATGTGCATGCATGCATGTATACTGTTTCTATTTTAATTCACGAAAATTGATGACATCAGAAATGAGAATATTTTCTATATTGTTCTCTGATCCTAGTTTGAGAAACATTCTTACTGTTTTTGCATCACAGCTTTTCTGTGAGTGTTAAACAATGAAGTATAAATTGGTTATCTAAGTAACGTAGGTGGTGGGAGTTCCCACTGTGCCTAAGTGGAAATGAATCTGACTAGCATCCATGACAACGCAGGTTCGATCCCTGGCCTTGCTCAGTGGGTTAAGGATCTGGCATTGCTGTGAGTTGTGGTGACATGGCTCGGATCCCAGGTTCCTGTGGCGTAAGCTGGCAGCTGCAGCTCCAATTTGACCCTTAGCCTGGGAACCTCCGTATGCCGCTGGTGCAGCCCTGAAGAGACTAAACATATGATAAATTGTATTTTTGTTTAAATTATGTGAATCTCTTTTGTGGGTTTGCCTACTAGTCTTTTGTTCCATTTAAATAGATACCTAATATTTGCTCCTTCATTTTATTTGACTTTCTAAGACTCTGATCTACATTGAATGTAAGGAAAGTGTAGTCTTAAGATTTATTAATGTATATAATGAACACTCAGATTCACAGCTGCATTTTCTTTTTTTTGTTTTGTTTTGTTTTGTTTGTTTTTTGTCATTTCTTGGGCCGCTCCCACGGCATATGGAGTTTCCCAGGCTAGGGGTCAAATCGGAGCTGTAGCTGCCAGCCTACACCAGAGCCACAGCAACGCGGGATCCGAGCCGCGTCTGCAACCTACATCACAGCTCACGGCAATGCCAGAACCTTGACCCACTGAGCAAGGGCAGGGATCGAACCCGCAACCTCATGGTTCCTAGTCGGATTCATTAACTACTGAGCCACAACGGGAACTCCTGCATTTTCTTTTTTTTGGCCTCAAACTTTGGGAACTTCATTTCAAGAACAGCACCCATTATATTGATTTTTGTTACCACTAAATTTTGATTTACAGTCATGATAAAGAATATTACTCTTTGAGGAAAAGACATTTTCTTGAAATCAGTCAAAATTCTGTATGTATACAATAGACAGCCAGCTTTTGGCACATAATATGAAGGGTTTATTTTCTATTCCTTTGTAAAACATGATGCATTTTACTTATTTGTAGTGTTATGAAGCTGGTCACTTGGAGAATGACATTACTGAATCATGTGCTACATCTCGTTCTAAAGAGTTTGCTGGAGGTAAGTATTTTTGAGAGTTTAAAAAAATGTATTGCAAAATTAAGTGTTACATATACCTTGTCAGTTAACAAGAAAAGTTACTAAGCGTTACCAGTGAAATTGCAAATTCTAAGACTTGTTTGCCCAATATATGCTTCCTAAAACTACACAACACTAGAAAATTATATTAATTCATTCGTAAATTTATGCTGAAATTAGAAAGTGTTAGGATCAATAGAGGAAAATGAGCTTCTCAATTTTCTTATTAGGTGTTTCTCTAAACTACATCATTGCCTTCTTGGTTTTGAATCTGTTTTTATTTCTTTAAGCCAGAAAGTGATATAATTTATTGTATTTAATTTTAGGCCAGGTTTTAGTGTCTTTTCTTGACTATTAAATGCATTTCCTCCTCATCTATAGGATATCGAAATCCTTCCTGGAAATAGAAAGTCTTTCATTTCAATCATGTGATATAAAAATTTTTCATTTCATGTGAAATGAAATTGCTTTAATAACCTATACAGAGACCTTCCTGGTAGCCTAGTGGGTTAAGTTGAGGATCTGGTGTTGTCACTGCTGTCAGTTTGGTATCTGCTATGGCGTGAGTTTAATTCCTGGCCCAGGAACTTCTCCACGCTGTGGCATAGCCAAAAATAAATAACCTATACAGTTATCATTTAATCTGTGTGAGGCAGATTTTGTATGTGTGACCATTTCCTGAACTAGTTACATACTCAGGGTAAGTCCCTTTTTTTCTCTGCCCTTGTTTTCCCATCTATAGAGTTGGTGAATGAGGAGTTCCTGTTGTGGCTTAGTGGAAACAAACCCAGCTAATATCCATGAATTTTCGGGTTCTATCCCTGGCTCCACTCAGTGGGTTAAGGATCTGATGTTGCCATGAGCTGTGGTCTAGGTCCTAGATGCGGCTCGGATCCCAGGTTGCTGTGGTCGTGGCAGAGGCCAGCAGCTCTATCTCCGATTTGTCCCCTAACATGAGAACTTGCATATGCCACACCTGTAACCCTAAAAACAAAATAAAGTTGGAGAGTTAAACGGGTTTTAAGATTGGTTTTTACTCTAACATTCCGTAATTCTATGAAATGCCTTTTAGTTGAGGATAGGAGTTATTGGACATGTGCATGATCAGCCTTCAGGTAACACCTTTATTCCTGTCATAGGTGCTACCAAGCTATTTGATAAACCAAGGAAGCGAAAACGACAGAGACATGCTACAGTCAAGATGCATTGTAAAAAAGTGAAAAATGACAGCTCATCAAAAGAACCTCCAAGCTCCGAGGTATTACTCAGTTCTTTATCTTTCGACCTTCCAAAGTGAAGCTGCTTTTCATAGTAGAGTCCATATCCCTCTTTCCCTTAAGTTTACCTAAAATGGTATTATATTGAAACAGCTAGTAGTGATACGGAATCCTGCAGAAAAAGGAGACCCTGATTCTAGTAGAAATAAGTCAAAGCATGAATGGCATCTATGGGTATGATCTTTTTTAAAAGGTCACACCCCATGCTCTAGGTATCAGATGAAACACATCACTGTTACATTATGAAGTAAATTTGTTCTAAAGCTAGAGAGCATTATATGATCCACATGAATTTGGATATTGCCCTTTAAAATTTGAGGCTGCTACAATTAGGGGAAAAATTCATTTGCCTATTTATCGAGACCACCAACTGCTTAATTTTAAAGTAATGTTTATAAACAACAACTTTTAGGAAACAAAGATAGATTTACAGCCATTTCCTTGCAGAGCATCAGTGTAGTCATTGATGCTATCCCTAGGTTTCCAACTCAGATTAAAAATGAACTAGAACAGGTCAGGTTAGCATCACAAGCGATGATACATAGTGTTTCTTTCCAGGATAATTTGAATAGAATGCCCAAGGGGGGCATTATTTAGGAAACACTGATCTTGGAAGGACAAATAAGTAATCAAATAAACTTAAGAATGTTTTCTCTCCCTTAGTGAAACCTTAAAATGGAACAGCTCAAAAAGTTCCAGTGGAACAGCCTCAGAGCAGTTAGTGGCAGGGCATGAGGCGCCCACTACCCGCCCAATCACAGCAGGGTTAGAACTAACATTGCATGCAGTCCGCCCGCGTGATTGGCTGAACATCTGTAAGTGCTTAATGGCTAGACAAATAGCAGCTCAGAGGGAGGGGGTCAAATGGAGGAGACATCAATAATACAGATGTGGGATATTATTTTTTTTCTGCAAGGGAGAACTGATGGCACACAGGACAGCTGCAAGCCCCAAGGAGACCATTGAGGAGGGTGTAGAAAATGACCATGGGATGCCTGCATCCAAAAAACTGCAGGGTGAACGAGGAGGAGGCGCTGCACTCAAGGAGAATGTTTGTCAGGTAGATAATGTTTGCCCACTTGCATTTTCATTTCATGCTTATCTTTTCAGAGATGTCCTCTCCAATCTCTTGATGACTCAGTCATAGTTAGATTAAAAATTCTTGGGGTTCCCTAGTGACTCAGTGTATTAAGGAACTGCCATTGTCACCGCTCTGGCTCTGGTTACAGCTGTGGCTCGGTTTCAATCCCTAGACTGAGAACTTCCGCATGCCATGGGCATGGCTATTATAAGATTCTCTCTTGGATGATTGCAGTGGAATCACTTCCCTTTAAAGATTTTAATTCTTCCCTCTCTCCACAGAGAAGGGAAATTTACTGTTGTCTATGGGTAGATGCCTTGAAGTAAGTCTGTAATGGAAGAGGTGAATCTGTGGTTGCTCATTAAAAGATAATTTTCCTGCGTCTTTCATAGTGTGAGAATCGAGATTTGTGCTTCTTTGCTTTAAAGTAGTGACTTTAGAGAACATACCATCTATATTTTTCTATTTATTTGATAAACATTTATGCAGTGTTTTACTATATATCACGTGTTTTTCCAGTCACTTTGTAAATATGTCAATTATCATAACAATCTCATAAGATAGATTACCATTATTATCTGTATTTTATAGATAAGGAAATTAAGGCACAGGAAATTTAAGTAGCTAGTGTGTAGTCACCCAGTAAAGCCTGAATTCAAACCGAGGTGATGTGGGTTTAGAGTCTTAATTACTTGTTGTCTTGCTTCTCTGTGAAATGTGGCTCTTATGTTAAAGAGCTTTTATCTTGCTTGGGAGAAGAGTCAGTTAAATGGATGCTTTGATTTTGTTTTGTTGTTTTTTGTTTTTTCTTTTTTTTCCATGTTTCATTTACTTTTGTAAATTCTTTAAAACTGGAATATAAAAAGTTGGAAATATTAGTTTTTCCCCCCTAATTGAAACCACCAAAAAATAAAACTACTCTTGGCCCAGAGTGTTATTTCAGTGTAATTTCAACTCCGTTTCTTTGTCTATTCACTTTCACTACTATATAAAGAAGGTTGATCATTTTCAGACCTGCTCCCAAACAGTGTTAGTCTTTTTAAATCTGTTGTGCTTGTATAGTTTATTAATAGTGCCTCTTTCCACTCTCAAGTGTCCCAGTTTGAAGGCTGAAGTACATGGTCATCCCAATGAAAGAAGTGGTCTGGGAGTTCCTGTTGTGGCTCAGTAGAAACGAATGTGATTAGTATCCATGAGAACGCAGGTTCAATCCCTGGGGCTTGCTCAGTGGGTTAAGGATTCATTGTTGCCATGGGTGGTGTATGTAGATCACAGATGTGGCTTGGATCCCTCATTGCTGTGGCTGTGGCGTTGGTGGGCAGCTGCAGCTCCTATTTGACCCCTAGCCTGGGAACTTCCATATGCCGCAGATGCAACAAATAAAAAAAAGACAAATAAATAGTCTGTAACATTTGGTTAATTTGAAAAATTTATTTATGGAGTTCCAATTGTGCCTCAGTGGTAACGAAACCAACTAGTATCTATGAGGACTCAGGTTCGATCCCTGGACTCACTCAGTGGGTTAGGAATCTAATGTTGCCATGAGCTATGGTTTAGATCACAGATGTGGCTTGGATCCCTCATTGCTATGGCTGTGGTGTAGGCTGGCAGCTTCAGCTGTGATTTAACCCCTAGCCTGGGAACTTCCATATGCAGTGAGTATGGCCCTAAGAAGACCCCTCCCCCCCAAAAAAATCATTCTTCAGTGTATACTGTAGTGTAATTACAATTTTTCTATTTCAGTGCTGAAGGTAAATTTGTTTCTACATGATAGTTGATGTCTCTGGCATTCTCTTTCTTTTTTTTTTAGAGTGAAGTTTTTGTTTCTTTTGTCTTTTTAGGTCCACATCCACGGCATGTAGATGTTCCCAGGTTAGGGGTTGAATCAGAGGTATAGCTACCAGCCTACGCCACAGCAACATGGGATCCTTAACCCAGTGAGTGAGGCCAGGAATTGAACCCACATCTTCATGGATGCTAGTTGGGTTTGTTTCCATTGAGCCACAACAAGATAACTGGCATTCTGAATTTATAAAACAATGTATGTAACTCTTATGGCATTTGTCAATTTTTATGTATGAATAGTAGATAATAGAGCCAAACGTAAAAGTAGCTCAGATTACCTTGGCCTCCTCTGGATTTTTAATCCCCAAGTTCTCCTACTTGTTTATTTAGACTTTGATGTTAGTGGCTAAGACCTGTTCTGTTTCTTTAGGTTCTTGAAGCTATTAGACTTCCATAGTCCTCTCTCTCCCTTTCTTGTCTTACAGAACAAGACTTTTTTCATTTTTAGCATGGTAAAAATCTGGTAAATCACTATGGGGAAGTAAATCAGGATATTACGGGGTGAAAAGTAACAAATGTTGAGAATTTGCAGAAGTTTCATAAATTTTACAGTCTTTTCAACGCAGCAGACCTAGATCTTTATTTCTTAAGGCTCTTTCTTCCGTAATTGTTCAGATCTTAATCAGAGCCCTTCTATATTGTTATTACTTAATTCCAGTTGGCTAGTATCTTTTGCTTGAACCATTGTAGTAGCTTCCTTGATCATCTCTGCTTCTCTTTTCATATTTCTACTATTGAATTCATTTCCTATGTAGCAGTCATAGGGACGTGTTTCTAGATGAATACCTAATTTCAGTGTTCCCTTGGTAATAGCTCTGTAATGGCATACCTTTGCAATTAGAGTAAAATCTGAACTGTGTATAAGGCCACACACTCAGACCCTTGCCTGCCTCTTTCTTACCTCATCTCTACCACTTCATAGGGGTTTTTTGGGGGGGGGGCGGGTGTTAGGGCCGCACCTGCAGCTTAGGGAAGTTCCCAGGCTAGGGATCGAGTCGGAGCTGTAGCTGCTGGCCTACACCACAGCCACAGCACCTCAGGATCTGAGCTGCATCTGCGACCTACACCCAGGTTCATGGCAACACCGGATCCTTAACCCACCAAGTGAGACGAGGGATCAAACCTTCATCCTCATGGATGTTAGTTGGGTTCATTATCGCTGAGCCATGTTGAGAACTCCCTCATCTCTACCACTTCTGACTTTGTTCACCTTACTCTCATGACAATGGTTTTCTTTTGATTCTGCCTTCTTGGTCCTTTTTACAGATCTCATGGCTAACTTGGCATTCAGAGCTCAGTGTAAGAGGCCTTTCCTAATCACCCAACCCAAAGTTGCTATTTGAATTCTTTAAATACTTACATTGTCTAATATCTTTAGGTTTTTTAAAATTATTTACGTGTATGTTCATATCCTCAGAATATAAGAATGGTGGGAGTCAGGGGCCTTGTGATACTTGGCGTAGAGGAGGAGGTAATCATTACACATTGGCTGTGTGATGGGTGGGATTTTTGTTTATTTCTGGGAAAGCCACTTCTTTTGTCTTGTTTTTATTTTTGTTTTTCATTTTTAATTTTGGGGAAAGCTACTTCTTAATTTTGCTTTTTAATGAGGATCTTGCTGCTTGAGAGTTTTAAAATCCTTTTCTCTAGACAGATCTGTTTTCTTTCTCTTAACAGAACTGTGAGAAACTGGGTGAGCTGCTATTATGTGAGGCTCAGTGCTGTGGGGCTTTCCACCTGGAGTGCCTTGGATTAACTGAAATGCCCAGAGGAAAATTTATCTGCAATGAATGTCGCACAGGTAAAGTAGATATAGAAAAGTCTTCTTCCAGGGAAGATTTGAGTTTCAAGTTTTTTAGGAAAAAGTCATTTATTGGAGGCACAATTTTGTGGCAGTACTGGGCTGGTTCGCACAGACACAGAGATAGGTGTTCTGTAGCTCATGCTCAAGTGAATAATGAATGTACAGCATAATGTCATGAAAAAAATGTTATGAACATAAATGCTTTGTGAACAAAGATGCATCAGTGCAGAGAAGAAAGTATCTGAGTTTGGCTTTAAGAGAGAAATAAAAATTGTTGTGTGCAGGAGAAGGATAGAAGGTCCAGTAAAGAAAATATGAAATATATGGGGGGAGTAGGAAGCTTTGGTCAGAATGTTTGGCCTTTAAGATATTTTAGGGAAGAGACAAGGCATAGATAGATTGTAACAAGGAGGACTTCTTGGTTACTTTTAATACCATATGTTTCTTGATCTCAGTGGTGATTACATAAGTGTGTTCACTTCATAATTATTTGTAAACTATTCACTTAGAATGTTTACACTTTTCTGGAGTTCCCGTCATGTTACAGCCAAAACGCATCCGACTAGGAACCATGAGGTTTCGGATTCAATCCCTGGCCTTGCTTAGTGGGTTAAGGATCCAGCATTGCTGTGAGCTGTGGTGTAGGTTGCTGTTGCAGTTCAGATCTGGCATTGCAGCTGTGGCATAGGCCGGTGGCTACAGCTCCGATTAGACCCCTGGCCTGGGAACCTCCATATGCCATGGGTGCAGCCCTAAAAAGTAAAAAAAAAAAAAAAAAAAAAAGTGTACACTTTTGTGTGTAAATTACATGGCAATAAAACTATTTACCAAAAAGAGAGAAAGCTGTTTTATGACAGTTATAATATACACATTGATCAAAACTGTCACAGCCTGTAAAACACCTCACAGCTATGCCAAGGAATTGTTCTTTTTTTCAGAATAATAAGTAGATGTTACACTATTTTAAAAGTTTAAAAAAATTGAGGGCTGGCAATAAAGATCTTACAGTCATAAGTCATTAAAACCTTAGCTATGGATGATGCTGCCCAAAAAGAAAATTTCTGTAGAGTATAAAGAAGGCTAATGATAATAGTAGAGGAATACTGACTTTAAAGGGGCTATTGGAAGTTCTTTAGTGGTTTAGTGGATTAAAGATCTGCTATTGTCACTGCTGTGGTCTGCGTTTGATCTTTGGCCTGGGAATTTCCAAATGCTGGGTGTATAGCCAAAAAAGGGGGGGCACTACTGGAGAGTGAAGAAGAGGTAGTCAAAAGAGAATGTCTATGAAGCCATGAGAATGGAGTGTCATCAGCAGAGGCACATCAGCAGAGGTTCTGGAGTGAAAAAGGGAGATTGTATTTGGCAACTAGAAGGTACAATACTAAACCTGACTGAAAGGTGAGTGGGTGGTGATACACTGTTTCTTTCCAAAGCATGACTTCATTGCAAAATAGAGCAGTAGCTGAAGGGAGGCTGTTCCAGGGTCAGGAGGAAGACCATCTTGAATGTTTGTAGGCTGAAGATTAAAATTTAATTGTGTGGGGAAATAAATCTCTGTAAACAGGAGGGTGAATAATTGGTGGAGTATAGTCACAGAGAAAGGAAAGGATAATATTGAAGAGATGACAAGATAAAAAGAATGTAACTTGTAATTGTGAGAGAGATGAATGCTGAAGAAGCTTTTCCTTGGCTTGGTGAGAATGGTGGTAAAAGGTAGTTGTTTATAACTTGAAGGGAAGAGTGTAGGCTTAGACTCACACTTGTGGGAAATAGACAGAATTAACTTGTATCTGTAAATAGCCATGTCAGATTGAGTTCTGCCATGACTTCTACCAGTGTAGGAACCAAGTTGTAAGACAAGATGGTTATGGGGTTATTTTGTCTTTTGTACAGTTGGGCTTTTGATCATTATGTGCCGTACAGTACATCCAGCCCTGTAAATTTAGAAGCAAATTTTAGATATGTATGTATCTCTAATATCCTTATCTTCTTGGTTCTTCTTGCCATTTGTGCTAGTCTCATCTTTATTATGATGTAATATTCTCTGAATCAGGCTGATCTAAGGAAGAAGAATTTTTGTAAATCAATTTCATTGAAGTATAGTTTATTTACTATAAACTATACCCCTTGTAATATGGATTTTGATAGATTTTAATAAAATACATACACCCATGTAACCACGTAACCATGTAAAGTGAAGGTTTTGAACATTTCCATCGTGCAGAATGTTCCCTGGTGACTAGACCCAGTCAGTCTTTTCACAGTCCCACTCCTATTTATATAAATGCCATCGACTGGGAGTTCCCGTTGTGGTACGGAGGAAACAAATCTGACTAGTATCCGTGAGGCCTCAATCAGTGGGTCAGGGATCCGGTGTTGCTGTGAGCTACAGTGTAGGTCACAGACAAGGCTCAGATCCCCTGTTGCTGTGGTATAGGTCAGCAGTTGTACCTCAGATTTGACCTCTAGCCTGGGAATGTCACATGCCGCAGGTGCAGCCCTGAAAAGCAAAAATAATAATAACAATAATGTAGTCAACTGTGTGTTGTTTTTTGTGTCTAGCTCAGCATTGTGTTTTTGAGATTCATCTGTGTTGATGTGTTTGTTTCAGTAGTTACGTTCTTTCTTTAAACAGCTTTATTGAGGTGTAATTGACATAAACTACACAAAATGTGTGATTTGATAAGTTTTGAGGGTTGTGTGTGTGTGTGTACCTACCCCTCTGATACCATCACTCAGCATAGTTATTTTGAGATACAACCACATTGTTGAATATATTGAGAATTCGTTTCTTTTTCTTTTTTTTTTTTTTGCTGTGTAGTATTCCATTGTATAGCAATTTGTTTTTCCCTTCCTCTTTTGATGTACATTTGGATAGTCCTTAGGTTGGACTATTATAAATAAAGCACTGTGAATCTTTTGTATGGATTCATTTTCTTTTCTCATTTGTGAATATCTTATAGTAGAATGGCTTTATTATATGGTCGAGTTAACTTTTTTTAAGAAACATCCAAAACATTTGTACCATTTTACATTCCCATCAGCAGTGGATGAGTTTTAATTCTTCTATATCTTCGTTAACACTTGGTATCGTCAGTCTTTTTAATTTTAATCATTCTGACAGATGTGTAGTGGTAAGTCATTGTGGCTTTTAATACTTCACCAATGGTGAATGATATTGCACTTTTTTCTTTCTTTTTATCTTACAGCCACTCCAGTGGCATATGGAAATTCCGGGGCCAGAGATTGAATCCTACGCCATAGCTGTGGCAACACTAGGTCCTTTAACCCACTGCACTGAGTCAAGGATCAAACCCATCTCCACAGTGTCTGGAACCCCCAGATTCTTTTTTGTTTGGTTGGGTTTTTGCTTTTTAGGGCTGTACCTGAGGCATTTGGAGGTTCCCAGGCTAGGGACTGGATCAGAGCTGCAGCTGTCAGCCATTGCCACAGCCACAGTAACGCCAGATCCGAGCTGCTTCTGTGACCTACACTACAGCTCACAGCAGCACCAGATCCTTAACCCACTGAGCAAGGCCAGGGATCAAACCTGTATCCTTGTGGATGCTAGTCGGGTTTGCTACCTTTTGAGCCACAGCAGGAACTCCCTGCAGTCAGATTCTTTTTTTTTTTTTGACCTTTTTTTTTAGTGCCACATCTGTGGCATATGGAGGTTCCCAGGTGAGAGATCTAGTCAGAGCTATAGCTGTCGGCCTATACCACAGCTCATGGCAACACCCGATCCTTAATCCACTGAGTGAGGCCAGGGATTGAACCCACAACCTCATGGTTCTTAGTCGAATTCATTTCCATTGTGCCATGACGGGACCTCCCTGCAATCAGATTCTTAACCCACTGCACCACAGTGGGAACTGATTGTGAAGTCTTGCTTAACCCAATGTCACAAAGATTTTGTGTTTATAGATTTAGGCCTCCAGTTTAGATCTATAATCCATATTGAATTAGTTTTATCGTATGAGGTAAAGAGAGGTTATTATTTTTTTAAGGTTAGAAAATTTTACCCTAGTTTTAGTAAAGACGAGTAGAGAATAAAGGAGTCATATCTTAGTTCTTGTGGCTCACCCTGTATATTTCTATAGGAGGGTGACCACACCATAATTTAGGTTATTCCAGTTCATTGTTGCCTGCCAGTTATTCAGCATCAGGCAATAGATTGCTTCTTTTCAGATATGTAAATTTTTTTCCTAAAATCATTATTAACTGGTTGATCTCACTGTTTATAAAGATGAGCTGAGTTATTTTAATGAGTTCCTATTTTCAGCAACTGCCAAAGGCAGGATTCACATTCAGGTCTGTCTGTCTCTCATGCCTGGGCTCTTTCCCTTACATCATACTGCTTCTCAGAGAAAGGTAGATTTTTTTTTTATTTCTCGTAAACTTTTTTTTGTAAGATTTTAATTTTTTCTATTATAGTTGATTTACAGTATTTCATAAACTTTAGTACAGAAATCCTCAGACATATACAAAAGTGGAGAGAACTGGGTTAAGAATCTTAATGTATTCATCGCTTAGTTTCAATAATTATCAAGTTTCTGCCTCATTTTACCTGTTTATTTCAAGAGGTCTGACAGTTACAACTTTAAAAAAATATCTAGGAATTCCTGTTGTGGCTCAGTGGTTAATGAACCTGACTAGTATTCCTGAGGACTTGGGTTTGATCCCTGGTGTTCCTCAGTGGGTTAAGGATCCGGTGTTGCTATGAGCTGTGGTATAGATCACAGATGTGGCTCGGCTACCATGTGGCTGTGGCATAGGCCAGCAGCTACAGCTCCAATTCAACCCCTAGCCTGGGAACCTTCCCACAGGTGTGGCCCTAAAAAGAAAAAACAAAAAAAATCCAGTGTGTAGCAATACAGTAATTCCTACGTGTCATCAGCTACGCAGTCCCACGTTCAAATTTTCTCACTTTGCCTCAAAATATATCATTTTAGTGTTTTGTTTTTTTAATTTAAAAAATTCAGTAGTTCCCATCTTGGTTCAGCAGAAACGAATCTGACTGGCATCCATGAGGACACAGGTTTGATCCCTGGCCTTGCTCATTGGGTTAAGGATCCGGCATTGCCATGAGCTGTGGTGCAGGTCACTGATGTGGCTCGGATCTGGCATTGCTGTTGCTGTGGCTGTGGCCTAGGCCAGCAGCTACAGCTTTGTTTAGACCCCTGGCCCAGGGTGCAGGTGCAGCCCTAAAAAGACAAAAAAGAAACAAACCAAAAATTCATCTCTTAAATTTCTCTTAATCTGTAGTTCTATTTTCACCCAATTTTTTTATTACAAAAAACACGTTTTATTTAACTCAGCATATTCAAAATATGTCAGTATATGTTAATTTGAAAAATATTTTACTTTTTTTGTGTGCTCAGTATCCACACGTGGTTTCCCTTCTGGGCTTGTGCTGAACCAGACCTTACCTATCACTTCTATGTGACAGACCTCATAGATAAATCCAAATAACTGCACATATTTCAGGGGCCTTTCACCCAAATTTTTAATGTTGCTTATTTCTTGAGACCATTGGGTCATTTGTCCAACTAAATATTGTAGATTCTAAATTTGGTTGATTGCATCCCTGATGGGTCCCTTTAACTTGTTTCTCTATGTTGCATATTTCCTGGAAACTTACAGTTAGTTCTAGAGGCTGGATCTGGTCAAGTCAGTTTTCTTTTAGTAAGAATACTCTGTGGTCGATGTGTACTTCCTTTCACATCACATCACCAAGTGTACATTGTTTCCACTTTATCGTGATATTAATATTGTTCAGTAGGGTCATGTCTGCATGATCAGTCTGTTATAAAGTTCCTCATTGTGATAATTGTGTTTTTCTGTGTGTGTGTATTTTTTTGTCTTTTTAGGGCCACTCTTGCGGCATATGGAGGTTCCCAGGCTAGGGGTCTAATCGGAGCTGTTGCCGCCGGCCTACACCACAGCCACAGCACTGCCAGATCTGAGCTGCGTCTGTGACCTACACCACAGCTCATGGCAGTGCCGGATCCTTAACCCAATGAGCAAGGCCAGGGATTGAACCCTCAACTTCATGGTTCCTAGTTGGATTCGTTTCCACTGCACCACGATGGAAACTCCTGTTCCTGAATTATATATCCTTTTATAATAAACTGATGATTCATAAGTAAAATGTTTCTCTGAGTTCTCTGAGCCACTCTAGCAAGGTAATCAAACCGGTGGTGGGGAGGTGGTGTGTGTGTCTTGGGATCCTTTGATATGTAGCCAGTCGGTCAGAAGTACAGATGACAACCTTGAGTTTACAACTAGTATCTGAAAGTCTGGACTGAATCCTTACTTAAAGCATGGGATCTGATATTATCTCCAGGTAGATAGTGTCAGAATGGAGTTGAATTGTAGGACACCAGCTGGTGTCAGGGAATGGCTTTTTGGTATGGGAGATCTCCCCCCTCCCCATGTTGGAATTTGGTTCAGAACTGTATACTCACTTTTATCTTAATGCTTTAGTGTTGAGTGAATTCTTGAATTGGTATTAATTTGACTCTTTCTATTTCTCAGGAATACATACTTGTTTTGTATGCAAGCAGAGTGGAGAAGATGTTAAAAGGTGCCTTCTGCCCTTATGTGGAAAGTTTTACCATGAAGAGTGTGTCCAAAAGTACCCACCTACTGTCATGCAGAACAAGGGCTTCCGGTGCTCCCTTCACATATGTATAACCTGCCATGCTGCAAATCCGGCCAATGTTTCTGCATCTAAAGGTATGGGTTTCTGTGGGTCCAATCTAACTATAGAACCTCACTTTCATTGGCAGTGGATATTTCCAAATGCAATCTGGCATGTCTTTTTGTAGCCTCTAACTTTTGTTAAGGTACTAGCATTTTACATGATAAATAAAAAGTTTGGCAGTCACCATATATTTTTACATGTGCTTTATGGCTCTCTCGCATTGTGTGGTAATTTTAAATATTTGGAATTCACGTCAGATTTAATATAAAAAGGTGTTCTGCCAGATGTCTTCCTCCATTAGACCAGAGTGTATTCTCTTTTGGGCCCTTTTATGTTTGGTTGTCAGATGTACTCTCATTCAGTCATGCATGTGGGGCAGAATTGAGGGATTTGTTTTATATTGATTTGTTTTATTATTTATTTATTTATTGTATTTTAGGTCCACACCCGTGGCATATGGAGGTTCCCAGGCGAGGGTCCAACTGGAGTGTAGCCCCTGGCCTGTGCCACAGCAATGCCAGATCCGAGCCCCATCTGCAACCTACTTGGATCCTTAACACTTTGAGCGAGGCCAGGGATCAAATCCACAATGTTATGGTTCCTAGTTGGATGTTTCCAGTGCGCCAGGACGGGAACTCCTTATTTAAAAATTTTTTTTAATGGCCACACCTGCAGCATATGGTTGTTCCTGGGGTAGGGGTCGAATTGGAGCTGCTACTAAAGCCTATGCCATAACCATGGCAACACCAGATCTGAGCCACATCTGCGACTTATGCCGCAGCTTGCAGCAACACTAGATCTTTAATGTACTAAGTGAGGCCAGGGATTGAACCCACATCCTCACAGAGACAACATTGGGTCCCTAACCTGTTGAGCCTCAACAGGCATTCCGTTGCTTTGGGTTTTTTTGTTTGTGGGTTTTTTTATGGCTGCACCTGCAACATATGGAAATTCCTGGGCCAGGGATTGAATCCGAGCTGCAGCTGTAGCAGTGCTGAATACTTTAATCTGCTTCACCAGGCCAGGATCAAACCTGTGCCTCTGCAGCAACCCCAGCTCTAGCAGTTGGATTCTTAACCCACTGTTCACAGCAGGAACTCCGTGTTTTATTTTTTAAATGGAAGCTTCTATCCTGTAATTTTTTTTCCTGCTTCATAGTTAGGGTTATAGCTGAGGATTCCAGAAGTGTCTATGGGTGCAGGTAAACTCGTTTCTAATAAACCCATTTCCATTATGAAAACAATCATTTCTTTTTCTTCATTTATAGTGAGTTTCTTAGATTTCACTGAAAGCCAAATATTGTGTCTCTACTATTAAATGATTTTATGCCCAACAAGCCCCCCTTCTCCCAGAGGGGATTGAGCAGGTAAAATGTGGCAGGTGGAAGTGTTGACTTTTCTTTTAATCAGACTAGCTGTACCTTCTTTAAGATGATTCCCTGGCCCTATAGATCTTGTTAGTCTTAAGTATAATAAGTTGCTTGATCAGAATTGCAGTTTAACTATCAGCAACCTTCCCCTTTTCAGTTGATATTGTTAATTGCTTTCAGATGGTTTGGTAATTGTTTTTAGTTGGTAAAGTACATTAGTAGCTCTATCTCATGGGAGGTTGGAGGGTAGTAGAGAGCTTCGTTCACCTGAAAGGCTTTAAGAATCAGAATGCCAGTCAGCAAAAGCAAGCATAAGTATTTTCTATCATCTAGTCTTTTTTGGGGGTGGGTGGGGGCGTGAAATGTGGAAGTTCCCAGGCCAGGAATTGAACCCCCACTGAAGCAGTGACCCAAGCTACAGCAGTGATAATTCCAGACTTTTAAACAATAGTCCATCAGGGAAGTCTCTAGTCTTTTAATCTGCTTATATTTAACACATACCATCACCACCACCACCACCACCAGTCTGCATCTGATTCCACTTTCTAAGGATTCAGGAGAATGGTTTTAGTAGGGCTTATCCTTGTTGAGGCAGACTTGCTTACTGTTGTTGGATCTTACTCCTTAAGGTCATTTGCCACACACACACACACCCCGTCTAAGCTTCTCATAGTCAATTGGGTTTTTAAGATCTCTTAATCTAGTATTGCTTCCTTTTATTTGTGACATTTTTCTCAGTGCTAGCAAATAGACTTGAATAACTAATACAAAATTTAATCTTTTTCCTTTGCCCCTTACTGGTTTTCCTGCTTGTCATGTTTTTAGGTCGACTGATGCGCTGTGTGCGCTGCCCAGTGGCATACCATGCTAATGACTTTTGCCTGGCTGCTGGGTCAAAGATTCTTGCATCTAATAGTATCATCTGCCCTAATCACTTTACCCCCAGGCGAGGCTGCCGAAACCACGAGCATGTTAATGTTAGCTGGTGTTTTGTATGCTCAGAAGGTAAGACATAACTTCGTAATGTGTGAATAGTCTAAAAAGAGATTAATACAGTATTTTAATTGCAACAGTAATATAATTTTCTTCACATTGCCACTAGAAGAAATAATGGTAAGTGATGTCCTTAATTATTGATAACATAGAAGTACTGTGGAATAAACAATATGGCGAGGTTTAATTTTTGTTATTTTGAATGACTTAATTTTAATAAAGTGATAATTGAAGCAATTTAAAAGAAAAGGTAAGAGGAAACAAGATCTTTCTTGGAAAATGGAGGAATATGGTCAAATGGTGTAAACTTGCAGTTATAAGATGAGTAAATTTGGAGGTCATAATATACTATAGTTAACAATACTGTATCAAATATTTAAAAGTTGCTAGAAGAGTAGATCTTAAATGTTCTCACCCTCCACCCAAAATTGTAAATGTGCATTGTTTAATGTGTTACCTAGTCTAGCTTTGGTAATCATTTCACATATATATCTCAAATACATATATATTATACACTTTAAATTTACATAATATTGGAGTTTCTGTCATGGCTCAGTGGTTAAAAAATCCGACTAGGACCCATGAGGTTGCGGGTTCGATCCCTGGCCTTGCTCAGTGGGTTAAGGGTCTGGCGTGGCCGTGAGCTGTGCTGTAGGTCACAGACTCGTTGCTGTGGCTCTGGCATAGGCCGGTGGCTCCAGTTCCGATTAGACCCCTAGCCTGGGAACCTCCATGTGCCATGCGGGTGTGGCCCTAGAAAAGGCAAAAAAATAATAAAAGATGAATTTACACAATATTATATGTTAATTATATAATCAAAGCTGGGGGAAAACAGTAAAAAATAATAAACCGAAAGTGAAGTACAACCTTCCCACTCTGTCTTATATCTTATGTTAAGTGATATCTTAATCACTCTCTGAATCTGTCTTGGAATTCCCTGGTGGCTCAGAGGTTAAGGATCCAGCACTGTTTCTGCTGTGGCATAGGTTCTATCCCTGGCCTGGGAATTTCTGCATAGAGTGGTTATAGCCAAAGAAAAAAAAACAAAAGAAAACCATACATATATAAAAGATCCATTAAAATCGCAAGACTGGTGGAGTTCCCGTCATGGCACAGTGGTTAATGAATCTGACTAGGAACCATGAGGTTGCCGGTTCTATCCCTGGCCTCTATCAGTGGCATTGCCCTGAGCTGTGGTGTAGGTTGCAGTCTTGGCTCGGATCTGGCATTGTTGTGGCTCTGGCATAGGCCAGAGGCTACAGCTCCGACTGGACCCCTAGCTTAGGAACCTCCATATGCCGCCCGTGCAGCCCTAGAAAAAGTCAAAAAGACCCCCCCAAAAAAAAGAAAGAAAGAAGAGGCCATCTTTGTCTCATTCCTGAGCTTAGAGGAAATACTTTCACCATTGAGTATGATGTTTCTGTGGGTTTGTAATACATAGCTTTTATTATTTTATATAGGTTCCCTCTATGCCCACTTTTTGGAGAGTTTTTATCAAAAATGGTTAAATGAAATGAAATTAATGAAGTAGAAATTCTCTAACACCATACAAATAAATAAATAAACTCAAAATGGATTAAAGACCTAAATTTAAGACCAGATACCATAAAACTAGAGGAAAAACATAAGCAGGGTACTCTTTGACATAAATCACAGTAATATCTTTTTGGCTCCATCTCCTGGAGTATTAGAAATAAAAAGAAAAATTAATAAGTGAGACCCAAGTTGAAAGCCCTTGCACAATTGAAACCATAAACAAAATGAAAGACAACCCCATAGAATGGGGAAAAATATTTGCAAACAGTGCAACTGGCAAGAGATTAATCTCCAAAATATACAAACAGCTCAGTATGCCCCCCCCCAAAAACAAACAAACAAACAAATGAACAACCCAATCAAAAAATAGGCAGAAGATCTAAAGAGACATTTCTCCAAAGAAGACAGATGGCAATAAGGGACATGGAAAGATGCTCAACATTGCTAATTATTAGAGAAATACAAATCAAAACTAGAAATACAAATTAAAACTTACTTCATACTGGTCAGAATAGCCATCATCAAAAAGCCTACAAATAAATGCTGGACAGGATGTGGAGAAAAGGGAACCCCCCTGCACTGTTGGTGGGAATGTAAATTTGTACAGCTACTATGAAGGGTAGTATCTTTTAAAAATTAAAAATAGGAGATCCACTTATGGCTCAGCAGGTCACAAACCCGACTAGTATCCATGAGGATGTGGGCTTGATTCCTGCCCTCACTCATTGGGCTAAGGATTCAGTGTTGCTGTGTTCTGTGGTATAGGTTGCAGACACAGCTCAGATCCCTGGTTGCTGTGGCATAGGGCAGCAGCTGCAGCTCTGATTCGACCCCTCACCTGGGAACTTCCATGTGCGCTGTGCGTAGCCCTAAAAAGCAATAAATAAATAAATAAAAATAAAAGTACAGCTTCCTTATGATCTCACAATCCTACTCTAGGCCATGTATCTGGAGAAAACTATAAATCGAAAAGATACAATGTTCCCAGTGTTCATAGCAGCACTGTGTATAATAGCCAAGACATGGAAGCAGCTTAAGTATCCATCCACAGTTGAATGATTAAAGAAGATGTAGTGTAGTTCCTGTCATGGCTCAGTGGTTAAAAAATCCGACTAGGAACCATGAGGTTGCGGGTTCGATCCCTGGCTTTGCTCGGTGGGTTAAGGATCTGGCATTGCCGTAAGCTGTGGTGTAGGTTGCAAACTCGGCTCAGATCCTGCATTGCTGTGGCTCTGGCATAGGCCGGTGGCTACAGCTCCAATTCGACCCCTAGCCTGGGAACCTTCATATGCTGCAGGAGTGGCCCTAGAAAAGGCAAAAAGACAAAAAAATTAAAAAAAAAAAGAAAGAAGATGTAGTAATGGAATATTAGTATTACAATGGAATTATTACAATAATTTTAATATTACAGTGGAGTATTATTATTACAATGGAGTGTTATTAAATTATTAGAATATTATTCAGTCCTAAAAAGAATGAAATAATGGCATTTATGACAACATGGATGGATTTACAGATTATCATACTGAGTGAAATAAGCCAAAGGAGAAATATGTGATAGCACTTAGTTGTAGAATCTAAAAAATAAATAACAGGCATTCCCATCGTGGCACAGCAGAAACGAATCCGACTAGGAACCATGAGGTTGTGGGTTTGATCCCTGGCCTTGCTCAGTGTGTTAAGGATACCATGAGCTGTGGCCATGAGCTGTGGTGTAGGTCACAGACAAGGCTCAGGTCCTGCATTGCTGTGGCTATGGTGTAGGCTGGCAGCTGTAGCTCCTGCTGGACCCCTAGCCTGTGAACCTCCATATGCCTCGGGTGCAGCCCTAAAAAGGCAGAAAAAAAAATAACAAATAACAAATGAACTTATTTCCAAAAGAGACTCACAGAGAAAACAATCTTCTGGTTACAAAAAAGGAAAGAGGAATGGGAGAGGTTTAAATTGGAGGTTGGAGTTAATAGATATACACTACTATATATAAAATAGACAATCTACAAGGACCTCCCTACCTTATAGCACAGGAAACTATATCCAAATGCATATATATGTAAAGAATGGCGTTTCCGTCATGTTACAGCAGAAACGAATCTGACTAGGAACCATGAGGTTTCGGGTTCAATCCCTGGCCTCACTCAGTGGGTTAAGGATCCGGCATTGCTGTGAGCTGTGGTGTAGGTTGCAGACACGGCTCAGATTCTACGTTGCTGTGGCTCTGGCGTAGGCTGGTGGCTACAGCTCCGATTTGACCTCTAGCCTGGGAACCTCCATATGCCAGGAGTGTGGCCTTAGAAAAGACCAAAAAAAAAAAAAAAGAAAAGAATGCATACGTATGTATGACTTGTATGGCAAAAATTGGCACAACATTGTAAACCAACTGTAGTTTTAGAAATATGGTAAAAGTTTTTAAAAAGAGAATAAATAGAGTTCCTGGTGTTGCTCTGCAGGTTACAATCCTGACTAGTATCCATGAGGATATAGCTTCAATCCCTGGTTCTGCTCTGTGAGTTAAGGATCCCGTTTTTCCGTGAGCTGTGGTGTAGGTTGCAGATGCAGCTCGGATATGACATTGCTGTGGCTGTGGTGTGGGCTGGCAGCTGCAGGTGCAATTTGACCCCATCCCAGGAACTTTCCATATGCCACAGGTGTGGCCCTAATAAGCAAGAAGAAGAAGGAGAAAATAGACAACAAGGACCTAACTATCTTATAGCACAGAGAACTATACTCAGTATTTTTCTAATAGCTATAGTGTAATAATTCTGAAAAAGAATATATATACATGCACATATGTATGTGTGTATGTATATATGTATGTGTAACTGCATCACTATGCTGTATGCCTGCAATTAACATGATGTTTAAGTCAGCTATAGATCAATATTTTTTTAGTTTTTTAAAAAGTAGATGAATGGGTAGAGAGTATGTGATATTTATGTATATATGTGATAATATATAAACAAACCCATAATGGAATATTACTCAGCCACGAGGAAGAAGGAAATCCTCCAATTTGCGTGAATATGGACAGTTCTTGGGCACATCATACTGAGTGAAATATCTCAAAGAGAACAAGACAATACTGTATGATCTCAATTATATGGAGTCTTTAAGTGCCGAACTCATAAAAAAAAAGTATATGGTAGTTATCAGGGGTTGGAGAAAATGAGGATATGTTGGTCAAAGGGTATAAATGTCTAGTTAGAAGATGAGTAATTTCTGAGAATCTAATAGTGTACATCATAGTGATTATATACTGGAAGTTACTAGGAGAGTAGATCTTCTGTGCTCTTCCCACAAAAAAGAAATGATACTTATATAATGCAGTTTTTTGCTAATCATATGGTTGCAATAATTTTACAATATTTAAATGTATTAAATGAACAAATCGTACACCTGAAACTTATTCAATATTGTATGTCAAGTATATCTTAATAAAATTGAGGAAAATTTTTCTTCAAAATTTGCAACCAAAATCACATTCTCATACCAGTTACAGTGGCCATCATTAAAAAGTCTATAAATAATAAATGCTGAGAGGGTGTGGAGAAAAGTCAACCCCCTTGTCCACTGTTGGTATTAATGTAAATTGGTGCAGCCACTATGGGGAGCAGTATGAACATTCCTTAAAAAACTGGAAATAGTTATATGATCCAGCAATATCACTCCTGTGATTTCCTACAGAGAAGAGGAAAACCTTAATTTGAAAAGACGCATGCACCCCAATGTTCATAGCAGCACTATTTATAGGAGTAAATGGATGCAACCTAAATATCCATCAGCAGATGAATAGATAAAAAAATGGGGGGGTGTGTATGTATTAATGGAGCATTACTCAGCCATAAAAAAGAATGAAATAGGAGGCGTTCCCGTCGTGGCGCAGTGGTTAACGAATCCGACTAGGAACCACGAGGTTGCGGGTTCGGTTCCTGCCCTTGCTCAGTGGGTTAACGATCCGGCGTTGCCGTGAGCTGTGGTGTAGGTTGCAGACGCGGCTCGGATCCCGTGTTGCTGTGGCTCTGGCGTAGGCCAGTGGCTACAGCTCCGATTCGACCCCTAGCCTGGGAACCTCCATATGCCGCGGGAGCGGCCCAAGAAATAGCAAAAAGACCAAAAAAAAAAAAAAGAATGAAATAATGCCATTATAGTTTCACTTAGAGATTATCATACTAAATGCAGTAAGCCAGAGACAAATATATGACAACACTTATATGTGAAATATTTTTTAATGATACAAATGAACTTATTTATGAAATGGAGATAGACTGACATAGAAAACAAGCTTATGGTTATCAAAAAGGAAAGAGGAGAGAAATAAATTGGGAGTTTGGGGATAACAGATATACTCTAATATGTATAAAATAGATAAACAACAAGGACCTATTGACTAAGAGAATGAACTATACTCAGGTTTTTATTAATATCCTATAATGGAAAAGAATCTGAAAAAATGTGTATATATGTATGTATAATTAAATTATGTTGTTACGTATCTGAAACACTGTAAATTGACTATACTTCAATTTTATTTTATTTTGTCGTCTTTTTAGGGCCACAGCCATGGCATATGAAAGTTCCCAGGCTAAGGGTAGAATCAGAGTTTTAGCTGCTAGCATAAGCCACAGTAATACCAGATCCCAGTCTTTGATCTGCACCAGAGCTCATGGCAATGCCAGATCCTTAACCCACTGGGTGAGGCCAGGGATCAAACCTGCGTCCTCCTGAATACTAGTCAGATTCATTTCTGCTGAGCCATGATGGGAACTCCCTGATTTCTTTCTTTATATTCTCCCTTAGCACATATTCCATCATGTCCTTCCCTCAAAACTCTTGTGTTTGCCACCTTTAGCCTGTCTTCACTGGTAATTCTTCTGACCACATTCTTTTCATGCCTTCTTTGAAGGCCTGATTCACATGTCCTATTTTACATGATGTATTCTTAGTTGTTATGAGTGGCGGTTTAAAAAAAAAAGGCGGATTTTTCTACCTCAACCCTGTATTTGGCATTGTGTCCTCAATCAGATTGTTACTCAGCTGATAACTAAGCAGAGGAATGTTATAGAAGGTATTCCATTATTGAGGCAGTTAAACTTATGTCACTGTTAGTGTCTCATGCTAAGGTTATTTGACTCATCCA
Source organism: Phacochoerus africanus (assembly GCF_016906955.1). NCBI lineage: Eukaryota > Metazoa > Chordata > Mammalia > Artiodactyla > Suidae > Phacochoerus > Phacochoerus africanus. The sequence goes on along the minus strand of NC_062547.1, from coordinate 80,795,908 downwards.
CAAAATGTGTAAGAATAACCACATGAGGTGAAAGGAGAGCTCCTAGTTGAATGCACAGGTTTCAAGTGCACAACACTGACCCCAACAGAACAAATACACCAAAGCCTATTTTATGAGCCTTCTCTAGACTATTGGGGAAAAAGAAAAAAACATAAAAGATATTGTAGAAGGATAGTATCACAAGATTACTTTTTTCTTTTTCTTTCTTTTTTTTTTTTTTTGCCTTTTCTAGGGCCGCTCCCTCAGCATATGGAGGTTCCTAGGCTAGGGGTCTAATCGGAGCTGTAGCTGCCGTCCTACACCACAGCCACAGCAACACCAGATCCAAGCCGAGTCTGCAACCTACACCACAGCTCCTGGTAACACCGGGTCCTTAACCCACTGAGTGAGGCCAGGGATCGAACCTGCAACCTTATGGTCCTGAGTCAGATTCATTAACCACTGAGCCACAACGGGAACTCCCCACAAAATTATATTTTTCATAGGGTTTTTCGAGGAAAAAGAGATCAGGATGTACATGGGCATATACCTTAAGACTTTATCTCTCACTAACTGTTTAGTATCTTACGTGCTTGTGTCTAGCACATTTGAAGCATGCTAATTTCTTGAATAAGATAAATAAGGCATTTATTATATTCCTTTAATGTGAGTTTTCTTTATTTTTATTCTTGCCTTAGCATGTAGAAATTCCCTGGCCCCATGCCACAGCAGTGACAATGTCGAATCCTCAACCACTAAGCCACCAAAGAACTCCAAATCCAAATTCACTTTACCTGAAATTCTTTATTATCTGCAACCATGAGAATTCAGACATGTAAATTGAGTCACTTTGAGGAATAATGTTTTATGAAGTGAAAAATTCATCATCACCATAGTATATATAGTTCACCTGATATCTGAAAACTTTGAGTGGGGCGATCTTAATATCTGAGTGAAGTTTAGGCAGCAGGTACCTATGGTATTTGTCACCAGTGAACATCACAAATGTTATAGTTGTTATATCCTGTAGTATCATTTGCTGTCATTATTACTGCTAAATCTTATTTGTGCATTACCAAGAAACATGTATCTAATTTCTTGTTCTCACATTTCAGTCATTTTAGTATGATATATTTTTATGTATTAAGTTTATGCATTTATAAAGATTTTCCTATGAAGGGCCCATAGTTATTATGAGAGTATACTACTAGGCAGTTTTTTGCTTATTTATTTATTGTTTATTTTAGAGAACAATTACCACTGAAGACATTAAAGCTTAGCAACAGAAAGTGAATTCCCTAAAATTACATGATCTTTGAGTTCAAATCTGACATCAGTTGAGGCTTGTGCTCTTTATACTGGCATCATTATGTATCATTGATATTCTCATTATAGAGTTTTGTATTTTAGTGATGAGAAAGAATTGTATGCACATGTGTGCGTGTGTGTGTGTGTGTGTGTGTGTGTGTGTGTGTGTGTGTGTACATATACACTACTTTTAAAGGTTTATTTCTGCCTGCGTTTCCCTATCATAATTTTGTCAGTCTCATGATTTGCTTTGCATCTAATAAACCCCCAGGGATGTGGTTCAGGTACATTGGAGAGGGAATACTCTTGTAGAAAAGTATTCCTGCATAACTAATTAAATTACTAAGCCCTTGACAGGGAGATAAATAATTGGTTAGGAACTGAGCAAAAGCTATTTCAGCTGAGTTCTTATACACAGCCTTATGATTCTAAGTGTAGATTTTTTGATTCTCATAGGAGGCAGCCTTCTGTGCTGTGATTCTTGCCCTGCTGCTTTTCATCGTGAATGCCTGAACATTGATATCCCTGAAGGAAACTGGTATTGCAATGATTGTAAGGCAGGCAAGAAGCCACATTACCGGGAAATTGTCTGGGTAAAAGTTGGACGATACAGGTGAGTAAATATGAAGAAGACTGGCAATCAAGTCTTTAACCAGCCCCTGTTTTTTGTGCTTAACTTTTTTTTTTCCTTCTTTATAGAGCAGCACCTGTGGCATATGGAAGTTCCCAGGTTAGGGGTTGAGTCAGAGCTGCAGCTTCCAGCCTACACCACATCCACAGCAATGCCAGATCCAAGCCACATCTTCGACATACACCACAGCTCACTGCAACACCAGATCCTTAACCCCCTGAGCAGGACTAAGGATCAAACCCACATTTTCATGGATGCTAGTCGGGTTTGTTTCCACTGATCCACAACTGAAACTCCAAGTTCTCCAACTTTATAGATGAGGAATAACAGGGAAGAAAAAGGGACTTCCCATGAGTATATAATTCAGGAAATGGCTACACATATAAATTCTGCCTCAGACAGATTAAATGTTCAATGTATAGGTTATGTATTTATTTTTGCCTGTTGGAACTACAACTCTTTTAAAAATTATCTGATTATACAAACATCACCCTCTCCCCTGTTAATTTTCCATTATGAAAGAAGAAAAAACTTTGCTTTATGTTTTATACTTATAGGAATAATATTTATTGTCTGTAGAAGTTTTATTAATGAAAAACCCATAATCTCACACACAAGGATACATTGATAACATTTTGGCATGTTTACTTACAGACATATCAATACATGTACCTTCTAAATAGCTAGCCCAGCATCCCTGTTGTGGCTCAGTGGGTTATGAACCCACCTAGTATCCATGAGGATGTAGGTTTGAACCCTGGCCTCACTCAGTGGGTTAAGGATCTCGTATTGCCCTGAGCTGTGAAGTAGGTCCCAGATGCAGCTTGGATCTGGCATTGCTGTGGCTGTGGCGTAGGCCCGCATCCGCAGCTCCAAGTTGACCTTTGGCGCGGGAAGTTCCTTTATGCTGTGGTTGCAACCCTACGGGGAAAGAAAAAAAAGCAAAATAGTTGACCTTATTATTGTTTGTATCCAGTTTTGTATCTTGCTTTTGATTTTTAAAATTACTTTTATTGGCTATGGAATGTACAAAAGATATTATAATATGTAGCATTTTAAATGTACCTCCCTGCGTGTACCTCCCAATTAAAAAAATAGCAATTCACTGCCACCGTGGAGGCTCCCTCCATACTGTTTCTGAATCAATTCTCTCCCACCCTCAGAAGTAACCACTGTGCTGCATTTTGTATTTTTTATTTCTTTGCCTAGTTAAATAGGTTTACCACATATATGTTCTATATGATTTAGACCTTTAAATAAAAGAATTGTTGTATTTTCCTAAAGCTTGCTTTTTTAATTCATTGTTATGCTCTTTGCATTTATTATGGTTAGTGCGGTGCTCTACATCATTCATACTTCACTGTTAAAAATTTTTTTTTTATTTATTATTATTATATTTTTTAGGGCCACACTTGTGGCATATTGAGATTCTCAGGCTAGGGGTCCATTCGGAGCTACAGCTGCCAGCCTATGCCACAGCCACAGCAACTCAGGATCTTAAGCTGCGTCTGTGACCTATACCACAGCTCAGGGCAATGCCGGATCCTTAACCCACTGAGCGAGGCCAGGGATCGAACCCACAACCTCATGGTTCCTAGTTGTATTCTTTTCCTCTGAGCCCTGACGGGAACTCCAAAAAATATTCTTTTATATAATCATAAAATGTGGTTTAGTTACTTATCCATTCTCATGTTTGGACTTTGAACATTTTTGTCAGGGTTTCTTGGTGTATAGGCACAGGAGCTTCTCTAGTGCGTCCTCAAATAGACTAGTCGAGGTTTCCAGCTTTCATAGCTATTGCCAGTTTGTCTTCTTAAAAGTGGTTGTTCTAATTTATGTACTTGCTTTGCCAGGCAGGTTGGAGTGGGGAGGTCATTTCTTTTTCTTTTTTTTTTCCCCTGAGAGGTCATTTCTTCATGTTATTTTTCTATACCCTGAATAATTGTTGATAGGTTTCCTTCTTAAAGACTAGTTTGTATTTCATCATGTAGTTAGTGTACCATAGCTACTTGTATCCCTTAATGTGAGCATTGAAATTGCTTCTAGATTTCCATTCTTTTTATGTGTGTGTCTTTTTAAGGACTGCTCTCCAGGCATATGGAAGTACCCAGGCTAGGGGTCAAATTGGAGCTATAGCTGCCTGCCCACGCCACAGCAACTCAGGGTCCAAGCCACATCAGTGACCTATACCACAGCCTCGGCAATGCTGGATCCTTAACCCATTGAGCAAGGCCAGTGATTGAACCTATATTCTCATGGATACTAGTCGAATTTGTTACCACTGAGCTGCAATGGAACTCGCGTGTTTTCATTTTTATAGATAATTTTGCAATGGAAATTATAGTCATAAAGCTTTGTTCATATCTCTAATTATCTCCTTTTATATATTCCTTAAAGTAGAATAACTGAGTCAAGGGAGTGTATGCCTATATGTGAGCATGTCTGTGAGGGTGGGCAAATTTAGGCTTTGGTCTTGTTTCTTCTCTAGATTGTAAGATGCCCTGGGTCAGACTTCAGTGTGGGTTAGATATTGTTATTCCTTATTCCTGTCCCAAAAGTAGAATGTGTTTTTTAATGCCTTGCAACTTTCTACAAGTTCTCTTCTTTGTTTTCAACTTTTCCAGGTGGTGGCCAGCTGAGATCTGCCATCCTCGCGCTGTACCTTCCAATATTGACAAGATGAGACATGATGTAGGAGAGTTTCCTGTGCTCTTCTTTGGGTCTAATGACTATCTGTGGACTCACCAGGCCCGAGTCTTTCCTTACATGGAAGGAGATGTGAGCAGCAAGGATAAAATGGGCAAAGGAGTGGACGGGACATATAAAAAAGGTAACTTTAACCCTTCTGTTTCTCAGGCCAACACAGACCTCTATTGCCAGAGTATCTGCTGTCTGGTAGAATTGTATGTTCTAGTATTTACATTCGCTCCATTAGCAGCTTTGTTCTACCCTCTGGGAGCAGTATGTTGCTGAAGCTACAAGATTTTGCGTGGATATTAACTCATGTAATTCATTGTTTTTGAACCTAACCTTTTCTTAACTAGAATTTCCTTAAGGGAAATTTCTTGTTTTATCAATTCTGTTTTTTCAGCATCTCATCAAGTAAGTATTGGAGCTTTGGGACTATTTTGTACAATAAACATTGCAGTTTGCTAGGCAAGGGCCATAATCTCTAACAGAGGCACATTTGTTCCAGGGAATGTTGGGGTTTTTTGTTTGTTTGTTTTCTTTCTTTTCTTTTTTCTTTCTCTCTTTTCGTCTTTCCTTCCTTCCTTCCTCCCTTCTTTCTCTCTCTCTCTCTCTCTTTTTTTTTTTTTGAGTTTTTTGGGAAGAAATAAAATTAACCGAAAAATTATACAGCAAAGTTAGATAGGGAAGGGCAGAGGATAAATGTTCTGATTCAAAGAGGTTTTTGTAAGCTAGACTAGCAATGAAAGAGTAGGGACATTTGAGGCCAGAAGGGGTTGAGTCATGTATGAACCTCAGTTTCTCTTACTATAAAAATGAGTAAAGGTTGCTTTGGGAACCTTTCAAATTTGAATATATTTGGATAATATTGAAGTATAAGATATTATTGTGCATGGGTTGAGTTGAAAGGATTCTAAGCAAGTGAAACTTCCTGGATGGAGCATATGAATGATATCTGTGAAGAAAAAGTTCAACAGAGGTTTTGTTTGCCTCATGTTATTTCAAGGGTCCTTACTTACCTATTACCAGTAAGTGAGCTTTCTTCTGTGCAGATGTGAGCTATCAATACTAATACTATAGGAATTTGGATCTTGAGTCTTCTAGTCTTAGATGGTCAGGGACCAGATGATCTACTTCTTTGTCTGCTCAGAAATGGCCAACACCACAAGTGGGGGAGAAGGTGGAGTGCAGGGAATATTCCAAGTCTGAGCTTGCTAAAGCACTGGGATTCTGTTCTTTGTGTACCTTGAACCTGGACTGGCTGGCTGCCTCTGCCTTCAAGAAACACATGCTTTTGTGGGAGCATTGGATACAGATAACAGTCGTCGAAATGCCATTCTTTGCTGTTGTGGCAGGCGTGTGCTTGGTATTCTATGGGAGCAGACCACGAGGAAGCAAAATGGTGCTGGGTATTGAGGTTTGGAGGTCATGGATGGCTTCTTGTTTAAGTGATGCTTTGAAGAAGACCCATAGTAATAATAATTGCCATTTGCTGTTTGTGAGATCCTGTTCAATGTTTGTTTTCTGCGAAAATTTTTTTGGCAACCCTCTAAGTTAGATACCATGATCTTTATCTTGTAAATGAGGAAACTGAGGCATATAGAAATTAAATTTGTTGCTTAAGGTGCCTGTGCCAGTAAGTGATAGAGCAAGGTTTCAAACTCTAGTGTTTGGGCTCCAGAATCCAAAGTCTTAATCCCTACACTGACTGTGAAGAAGTTAATAGCTTAAAATGTTGTAACAAGGGGACATTATAGGGCATTTCCATGGTGACTCAGTGGTAACAAACCTGACTAGTATCCATGAGGATGTGGGCTTCATCCCTGGCCTCACTCAGTGGGGTTGGGGATCTGGCATTGCCATGAGCTGTGGTATAGGTCATAGATGTGGCTCAGATCCCATGTTGCTGTAGGCCAGCAGCTGCAGCCTCAGTTTGACCAGTAGCGTGGGAGCTGCCATATTCCATGGGTGCAGTCCTAAAAAGAAAGAAAAAAGAAGATAGTATATATGAAAACACACATCACATCTAACATGATTAGTTAGTGATCTCCAAGTATTTGGTGTAGTTTAAAGCATGGCATTTGGGGAGCACTGGACTGTTTTACTGAATAGGTAGGTAAGTTACATGGTCAGAGCAGTTTTAGAAATCTCAACTTGAGTAGACTATCAGGACTGTAGAAAGGAATGTCAATGAGATGAATGTTTTTAATAGCTCCAGGCAGAGATGATGAGAGTCTTTTCACAGGAAACTGCATGGTGTGGAGAGGATGATGGGTACTAGAAAGACACTAAGTAGATAAACTGGGTAGGGCACAGTCGAATAATAGGATGAAGGAAGGAGAGAACAGCTTCAGGCGACATAATTTCCGCTAGATGGTGACAGGGACATGGAGAAAAAAGGATGGATTAGAGGGGAGATTTTCTTTAAAGAATTAACAGAGCATGGGGAAAGACTCAGAGAAAAATGAAAATTTGGAGTTCTTTTCAGAGTTTTTGTTTGTTTGTTTGTTTGTTGTCTTTTGTCTTTTGAGGGCTGCACCTGCGGCATATGGAGGTTCCCAGGGTAGAGGTCTAATCCAAGCTGTTGCTGCTGGCCTACTCCAGAGCCATAGCAACGCCAGATGGGAGCCACATCTGCAACCTACACCATGGTTCACGGCAACGGAAACTCCCTCTTTTCAGAGTTTTTAACCTGAATCAAGACTAATGAATTAAGGAGTTCCCGTCACGGCACAGTGGAAACAAACTCCACTAGGAACTGTGAGGTTGTGGGGTCAATCCCTGACCCCAGTCAGTGGGTTAAGGATTCAGCGTTGCCGTGAGCTGTGGTGTAGGTCAAAGACAAGGTTGGGGTCTGGTGTGGCTGTGGCTTAGGCCAGAAGCTATAGCTCCGATTGGACCCCTAGCCTATGAACCTACATATGCTTTGGGCATGGCCCTAAAAAGCAAAAAAAAAAAAAAAGAATAATGAATTAAAATTTTGTTTTAACATAGTACAATCTTTTAACGTTTTAATCTTTTAAAATGCATGAATTGAATGCAGATTAGCTTTGAAGAACTGTCTTTGTATCATTAGGCTAATAGTTGATATTTATAGAATGAATTTTAGCAAGAGTGGCATAGGTAGTCTAGAGAAGGCAAGAGGGGAAGGAAAACTTCAACTTTGAATTCTTCCACCTTATTCCTGGACACATAGGAGGTACATTATTTGTTGAAGCAGAAAACTCAGGGCTGAGGAAAGATACAGGCTTAAAGACAGTGATTTTGCTGATTAGATACAGTCTTGTTAGGAGATGTCCTGTGTGGTTTTTTGTTTTGTTTTTAATTTTCCTCTGAAGCTGATAGTCTGAATAGTGCCATTATATGTTATTTTAATGCCATAGCTGAATACCCTGGGGACTACAACTTACTTGAAAATAGAAATCATATATACTTCTTAGATTTTTGTCTAAAATATGAATTTTCTCCAATTTTAAAGGAGAAAAAAGGGAAGTAAATATCTACCCAGAGATGAAATGATATTGCTGTGTGTTTTATTAGCTCTTCAGGAAGCTGCAGCAAGGTTTGAGGAGTTAAAGGCCCAAAAAGAGCTGAGACAGCTTCAGGAAGATCGAAAGAATGACAAGAAGCCACCACCTTATAAACATATAAAGGTGAGAAAAGACCTCAGGAGACCCTCTCTCGGATAGACCCTGTATACAGAAAGCTTGCCTGCTTGCCACTCTGTTCATGATGAACTGGAAGCACAAGCACATTTGCTTTTAGTTGAGGTATGAGCTTAAAGGAAGTTAAGAAGAAAGTGCCAGAGCAACATTTCCAGCACATTTGTATGCACTTTATAAAATCAGTAGTTTGTTGATATAGTCTTGTTGCTTTCTTTGGAAAGTCTTTTCATACAAGTGGATTAGAATTGGTTCTTTTCACAGAGTCAACATCTTGTGGTTTGAAAGGGACCAAAGAGCTATGATAAAAAATAATAAATGTCCCTGAGGCAGTGTGAACAATACAACACATGGTAAATCTTCTAGTGGCTGATAGTAAAGATATTTTAGGTGACTAGTATAACTAGGATTCCTAAGGTCACAAGGATTCATGTTAGGTGTACCTAACACTTGTGTATCTGGTAGGAGTCATCACTATTTATCATCTGAGTCCAGTAGGCCCTTTGTATTTTTTACATTGTCATATTTATAAATAGTTTACAGAAGTAAAGATAAAGAAATAGTAAGGAATAAATTTATTAGACACTTTAGTATTTACTGAAAACTCTTTTTAAAAAGCTTTTATTCAAGTTGCTTTTGGTGCTCAAGTGTCAGGCCACATGAGAGAATACCTTAAGCTCTATTAACAAAATGAGATCATCCAAGTTTTTGTTGCAGAATGTTTGTTACAACATCATTCCTAATTCAAAGGCTGTATTTCTGTCTCTCTCTCTGTCATTAGATGCTTTATTTGTGTACTTACTTTTTTTCCTTGTGTTTCTAAAATCTGAGGTTTTCGAAGTTGCTGTTTTTGGCTCAGTGGGTTAAGAATCCGACTAGTATCCATGAGGATTCGGGTTTGATCCCTGGCCTTGCTCAGTGGGTAAAAGATCTGGTGTTGCCATGAGCTGTGGTGTAGGTGACAGACGTGGCTTGGATCCCATGTTGCTGTGGCTGTGGCATAGGCCAGGAGCTGCAGCTGCAATTTGACCCCTAGCCTAAAAACTTCTATATGCCACAGATGCAGCCTAAAAACAAAAACAAACAAACAAAAAATGACGTCTTCACTTGGAGATCAATTTTGCCACCATTTTTAGAGTCTGGTGTGTTTAAGTATGTGCCAAATATTCCATGGCACATACTTAAACTAAAAAAACTGTTTATCTGAAATTCAGATTGAAGAATTTCTGTTTTGACTTAGCAGGTTAGGAACCTTACATAGTGTCTGTGAGGATGTGGGTTTGATCCCTGGCCTGGGAACTTACATGTGCTATAGATACAGCCCTAAAAAGAAAAAGAAAAAAAATTTTTTTAAGGTGATTATTATTATATTTTAATGTAAGAGCTAACGTGGCGCCACCATGTGGCAATAGGAGAAACCCAGTTTACAATTTACTTGGCCTACCAGCTTTGAAATTACAGGTTTTTTGGAAATGATATTTTTAAAATTTGTGGTATTTGTATTTTGCTTATCAGGTGAGGCTTTATGTCAAGTTGGCTAAATCTTTATTGCCTGCAATTTTTTAATTGTTGTAAAATACAGACATAAAATTTTTGACCTCAACCCTAGTTAAGCATATAGTTCAAAGGTATTAAATGCATTCAACCCTTGCCACCTTCCATCTCTAGAACTCTTTACATTTTGTAAAACTGAAATCCATACCCATTAAACAATAACTTCACATTTTCCCTCCTATTAGCACCTGACAACCATCATTCTACTTTCTCTCTATATATAAGAAAAATTGGTATTTGTATTGATTGGTTTACTTCCTCTAACATCATGTCCCCTAGGTTCATCCATGTTGTATATCATGTGTCAGAATTTCCCTTTTTTGGCTTCATAATCCATTATTTTACCACATTTTAGCTATTGTAAATAATCCTGCTAAATCTTGGTAGTTCAAAATCATGTAAAATGTGGCATGCAACTTTAAGGAATAGAAATCTGCCTTTCATAGGTCTTGAATTGTCTTATGTTGACTTGCCTGCAATACTATAATGTGTGTTTCTTCTCCAGGTTAACCGTCCTATTGGCAGGGTACAGATCTTCACTGCAGACTTGTCTGAAATTCCCCGTTGCAACTGTAAAGCTACTGATGAGAACCCCTGTGGGATAGATTCCGAGTGCATAAACCGCATGCTACTCTATGAGTGCCACCCCACAGTATGTCCTGCTGGAGGGCGCTGCCAAAACCAGTGCTTTACTAAGCGCCAGTATCCAGAGGTTGAAATTTTTCGCACATTACAGAGGGGCTGGGGTCTCAGGACAAAAACAGATATTAAAAAGGTAAAGAAAACTTTTCTTAATTTTCAGAATTTTTCCTATTTCTTTGCAATTGCTTACATGAGTAATTCTTGATGAATATGAGAAAATTGATCAGGGAGGGAAATAACATGGTATGTAACAATTAACTTTATTATGTCTTGCCATATTCATCTAGAGGCTCTCCTTTATTTCTAAAGCTCAAGTATTGATCATGTTTACTATAGGAGAATGATAAAAAATGAAGGAAATTCTCATACTTTGGCCTTGTCTGCTCTTTCATGAAAATTCTAGAGCCTATATTTGAGAGAGGATACAGAGAGCATGATACAGAAAGATTCATCACTTACTAATAAAATAAAATCTATTTTTTGAATTTTTTCTTACTTTTTGGCTGCACCCATGGCATGTGGAAGTTCCCAGGCCAGACATTGAACCCAAGCTGCTGCATTAACAAAGGTTTGGGTTCATGGAACATGATGGGAAAGAGGATTAGGCCTTCTCTAATGTTGTACCGTCTTTGAGTAGAAAAAAATTATACTTGTCATTTTAATGGTGTAAATCTTACTCTGGTTATGCTTTTTGAAGTATTTTACTAAAGTTTGCTTTAAATTTTTTTTTTTTTTTGGTCTTTTTGCCTTTTCTTGAGCCGTTCCCGTGGCACATGGAGGTTCCCAGGCTAGGGGTCTAATTGGAGCTATAGCCACTGGCCTACACCACAGCCACAGCAACTCGGGATCCAAGCCATGTCTGCAACCCACACCACAGCTCATGGCAAAGCCAGATCCTTAACCCACTGAGTAAGGCCAGGAAACAAACCCGCAACCTCATGGTTCCTAGTCGGATTTGTTAACCACTGCACCACAACAGTAACTCCAGTAAAATTTTCTAAGTAGCTATTTTTTATCTACTGTGTGCCTGGTATGTCACTGCAGATGCAGTGTTCAGTAATAGAGACATGATCTATGCTTTCATAAAGTTTTTATTCTATATGGGGAGAGACATCGAATAATTACCTACCGTGGCAAAAAGCCTGAAACTAGCTTGTCTCTGAGAATGTTTTAAATTGAGACTGGAGTTCCTGTTGTGGCTCAGCGGGTTAAGAATCTAACTAGTATCGATGAAGGTGCAAGTTCAACCCCTTGCCTCGCTCAGTGGGTTAAGGATCCAGTATTACCACAGCCTATGGCATAGACCAGCAGCTGTTGCTCCGATTCGATCCCTGGCCCAGGAGCTTCCATATGTCCCAGGTGCCACCATTAAAAAACGAGAGGGGGAGTTTCCGTCGTGGCTCAGCAGAAACAAATCTAACTGGTAATCCATGAGGATGCAGGTTCGATCCCTAGCCTCACTCAGTGGGTTAAGGATCCGGCATTGCCATGACTTGTGGTATAGGTCGAAGATGCGGCTCAGATCTGGCGTGGCTGTGGCTATGGCTATGGTGTATGCTGGCAGCTATAGCTCTGATTCAACCCCTAGCCTGGGAACCTCCATATGCCTCACTTGGCAGCCCTAAAAAGACAAAAAATAAAACAAAGATGAGAGAGAGAGACAGTCGTTGGTTTAGGCCAGTTGAGTGTTCAGGAACCACAGGTAGAAGGGAAAGCATGATTGGAAGCCAGTATGGTTATATTATAGTGAGTCAGGAGGACAGTGGTTTGACATATGTGGAAGGACAGTAGACAGGGCATGCCCCAGGGAAAATGAACATAGCTTAAAGGAACTGACTTTTAGGTTCTTTGGCAGATAAAGTGATCAACCATCCATATCCCCTTTATAGTGGAGCATTAGTTTACTTCCATTTTGGTTGATCTTAAGTGTTTCCCATTTTCTGTTGTTGGCTTTGGTAGGAGTTGGGAGATTGTTCTCCTTGTCATATAGTTGTTTGTATTATTTCTTGAATAAACTTTTGTTTAAGTGACTAGTTAAATATACAGGAATTGCTTTTGATCTGTTATTTTCATTAATTTTTTAAAAATAAGGTATAATGTGAACATAGTTTTACTTTTTACCATTTAAGTCAAGAGCTATTTCTTGTTCCAGGGTGAATTTGTGAATGAATATGTGGGTGAGCTAATAGATGAAGAAGAGTGCAGAGCTCGAATCCGATATGCCCAAGAACACGATATCACTAATTTTTATATGCTAACTCTAGACAAAGTAAGTAATAGAAAGTGCTTTTTCCACTGTTGTAAGATTGTGAGTTAGTGTTGTCATAGTTTTATGTTTTTAGGCATGTCACACACTGCCCAAAACAGTGTCTTTCTCCCATGTTCATAGGAAATGCTTTATCAGGGACTTGGAGGTTAGGTAATAAGGTTGCTCATTTCTAGCTATACATCCATGACAGAAGGCAGTAAAGCTGCTTTTGGTAACATTTTTCAACTGTCCAACATAAGTGAGTCATTATGTCTTTCAGTGTAATTTCTACAGGTTAAGACTTGAAGCCAGAAAAATGAATAATAATTTTTACTTTTTATTTTACAGATTGAGAAACTTTGGTTATTATTTAATTAGTTCCTTGAGAAGGGCATATAAGTTGACTATAGAACGCAGTTTTCCAGTCATTGGAATTTCTGATGGATTTCATTGGTGTCTAGAATTAGTATTTATTTTCTAATTCCAATATCCTAATGTGTTTATCTTCTGTGTATACTGAGTTTCTTCTTTGTACATGAATATTAGGTTCTGCTAAGTCCCCCACACCCCATTAGCTTTTATAATATATCGTTCTTGGCATGAAACTTAATTATCAAGATGTATCTTTATGATTTGTGAGATCCTTACCTCAAGATATTCTTATCTTTGTTTGGCATGAGGGCTTGAAATCATTATTAAAAATCTTAGATGATTTATGATGGTTCAGAACTAAGCTACTCCTTCTAGAACAGTGGTCCCCAAACCTCAGCATATATTATAATTATCTAATGGGCTTATTATAACACAACATTCTGAGAATTAGGGTTTCTGCTTTAGTATATCTGAAGTGCAACCCAAGAATTTGCATTTCTAACAGATTCCAAGGTGCTATTCCAAAGATAGTAGTGCTGAGAATCACTCCGGGGAGAGTCAAACTTGGCAAATAGGAACTCCAAAGAAAAAAGAGAAGAAAATAAAATACAAATAGGAACTCCAGCTTGTTAGTGAGAATACTCTAGTTTTAATCAGTAATAATGGAGTCTTAGGAGGTCTGATGAACATCATCTCTTGGAATTCTAGGACCGGATTATTGATGCTGGTCCCAAAGGAAACTATGCTCGGTTCATGAATCATTGCTGCCAGCCCAACTGTGAAACACAGAAGTGGTCCGTAAATGGAGATACCCGTGTTGGTCTTTTTGCTCTGAGTGACATTAAAGCAGGTAAGAATCATTTAAGGATTCTGGAGCTAGGAATGGGATTTCAGATTTTATTATATTCTGTAATCCAAAATGAAGTTAACAAACTCCTAGGGATACATAAAAGACTTTCTAGGTGGTATGTGGCATGTACTAGGTATTTTTTGTTGAGGTTATGTAAAATATACATAAAAAAGTTTATCATTTTTTAACTGAATAAATTTTATTATATTTATAGTTATACAATGATCATCATGACGCAATTTGACAGCATTTCTACCCTATACGCCCAGCCCACCCCACCCCCCAACCGATGGCTTTGGTAACCATAAGTTTTTCAAAGTGTGTGAATCAGGATCTGTTGTGCAAATAAGTTCATTTTGTCCCTTTCAGATTCTATATGTAAGTGAGAGCATATGACTTTTGTGTCTCATAGTCTGACTAACTTCACTTAGCATGATAATTTCTTGGTCCATCCATGTAGCTGCAAATACTATTATTTCATTCCTTTTTATGGCTGAGTAATATTCCATTGTGTATATGTACCACATCTTTAACCGCTCCTCTGTTGATGGACAGATATTTAAGTTGCTTCCATGTCTTGGCTATTGTATATAGTGGCTGAAATGAACATTGGAGTACATATGTCTTTTTGAATCGTGGTTTTCTCTGGATAGATACCCAGGAGTGGGATTGTTGGATGAAATGGTAATTCTGTTTTTAGTTTTTTGAGGAATCTCCACACTGTTTTCCATAGTGGTTGCACCAACAATGTAAGAGGGTGGTTCCCTTCTCTCCACACTCTCTCCAGCATTTATTGTTTGTAGACTTTTTTGTCATTTTGTCTTTTTAGGGCTCTACCCGTGGCATATGGAAATACAGCTGCTGACCTATGCCACAGCAACACTGGATCCTTAACCTTCTGAGCAAGGCCAGGGATCAAACCCACATCCTCATGGATACCAGTAGGGTTCATTAACCACTGAGCCACAATGGGAACTCCATGTTTGTAGACTCTTTGATGATGGCCATTCTGGCTGGCGTAAGGTGGTACCTCATAGTAGTTTTGATTTGCATTTCTCTAATAATTAGTGATGTTGAACATCTTTTCATGTGTTTTTTGCTTATCTGTGTGTCTTTGGAGAATTGTCTGTTTAGATCTTCTGCCCATAAAGTTTATCATTCTAGCCATTTTTTTTTCTTTTTTCTTTTTTAGGGCCACACCCGAGGCATATGGACGTTCCCAGGCTGCGGGTCTAATCAGAGCTACAGCTGCAGCCACAGCCACAGCCACAGCAATGCAGGATCCAAGCTGCATCTGCGACTTACACCACAGCTCATGACAACGCTGGATCCTTGCTCATCCCACTGAGCGAGGCCAGAGATTGAACCCAAAACGTCATGGTTCCTAGTCGGATGCATTTCTGCTGTGCCACGTCGGGAACTCCTAGCCATTTGTTCAAGTGTACTTTTTGATGGCATTTACTCCATCCACATTGTTTTGCAACCATCACAAGGTCCATTCCAGAACTTTTTACTTTCCTCAACTAAAGATACCCTTTAAACAGTACCTCATTTACCCCTCCCTCCAGCCCCTGGCAACCACAATTCTATCTCTTTGATTCTTCTGTCTCTGTTTTTTTTGTTGTTGTTGTTGTTTTGGTCTTTTTAGTGCTGCATGTGAGGCATATGGAGCTTCCCAGGCCAGAAATTGAGTGGGAGCTGCAGCTGCTGGCTTACACCACAGCCACAGCAATGTCAGATTTGACTTGCATCTGCAACCTATACCACAACAACTCATGGCAATACCAAAATCTTAACCCACTGAAGCAAGACTAGAGATCAACCTGCATCCTCATGGATCCTAGTTGCATTCGTTACTGCTAAGCCGCGATGGGAACTCTTATGCTCGTAAATTTTTAAATACTATTAATTAATGTACATAGAATTATCCATCATTCAGTCCAGTAAGTTCATAGTGGGTGTTACAGGTGAGATATGACCCTGCTGTTAGTTAGTCTTGGTTTCTGTAGGCCCCTCCTAATGTAAGCCTTTCACCAGGCAGGTCACAAGTGATTCTAGTACCATCTGGACTCCAAATGTAAGCCAGCCCCTTTATAATTTGCTTATGCAAATAAATAATAATCTCTTTACAATATTAGATGGAAAACTATATATATTGATTAGTCTCAATGACAGAAAATAATGTCATTTTGCAGTAGGAAATCTTGCCAGGTTTTGACAGTTTTTTTGTTTTTTTGTGTTTTTTTTTTTTTGCTTTTTAGGGCCGTACCTGTGGCTTATGGAGGTTCCTGGGCTAGGGGTCAAATCAGATTTACACCTGCAGCCACAGCCACAGCAACACAGGATCCAAGCCACATCTGCGACCTATGCCACAGCTCATGGCAACGCCAGATCCTTAAGCCACTGAGCAAGGCCAGGGATTGAACCCACAACCTTATGGTTCCTAGTCAGATTCAGTTCCACTGTGCCACGATGGGAACTCCGTGTTTTTATAATTTTGACTGGACAGTTACCACTTTGTACACTGTTTTTTGGCTTTATGTTATTTTTTATTAGATTCTACATGTAAGTGATATCACATGATGTTTGTCTTACCGTGACTGACTTCACTTAGTTGATAATCCCTAGGTTCATCTGTGTTGCTGCAAATGGCATTATTTCATTATTATTGCTGAGTGATATTCCATCATATATATGTCCTGTATCTTTTTTATTCAGTCCTCCATCAGTGGACATTTAGCTTGCTTCCATGTCTTGGTTCTTTTAGATAGTACTCTAATGAACATTAGGGTGCATGTACCTTTTTGAATAATGGCTTTGTCTGGATATATGCCTAGGATTGAGATTGCTGGATCATGTGGTAGTTCTATATTCAGTTTTCTGAGGAACCTCCATACTGTTCTCCATAGTGGTTGTACCAATTTACATAGGGGGGGGTTCTCTTTTCTCCACACTGTCCTCCTCATTTATTGATTGTGGACTTTTTGTGTTGATGGCCATTATGATTGGTGTGAGGTGATACCTCATTGTAGTTTTGATTTGAATTTCTCTAATAATGATCAACTTCTTTCTATGTTCCTTGTGGCCATCAGTATGTTGTCTTTGGAGAAATGTCTACTTAGATGTCTGTCCTTTTTGGGGTTGGGGTTTTTTAATTTAATTTTTTTTTATTTTTGGCCGACACCCACAGCATATGGGGATTCCCAGGCCAGTGGTCGAATCAGAGCTGTAGCTTCCAGCCTGTACCACAGCTATAGCAACTCAGGATTCACGCCACATCTGTGATCTACACCACAGCTCACAGCAGTGCTGGATCCTTCACCCACTCAGCAAGGCCAGGGATTGAACCCACATCCTCAAGGATTTGTTTCTGCTGTGCCACAATGGGAACTCCTTCTTACTGATTTTTATTTTTTGATTTTTAAACCTTAGATTATGTTTTCTCTGAACTTGGATGCATACTTGCTGGCATATTGCAGATGGGCCAAGTTTTACATGAGCTTGGTGATTTTTTGGGTCTTTTTGGTTTTAATTTAGCTTCATGAACTCTTTGTGTATGTTGGGGATTAACCCCTTATTGGTCACTTTATTGCAAATATTTTTCTCCCATTCTGTTATCATTTTTACCATAACAGTAAACATTACCCCCACTCAGAGACAACATCTTTGAATGCGTGTATAAAATTCTATATGTTATGTTTCTCTTTTTTTAGAGCAGTTTTTTTTAATGATTTTTATTTTTTCCATTATAGTTGATTAACAGTATTCTGTCAATTTTATACTGTTACAGCTTAGTGACCCAGTCACACCTACATATATACCTTCTTTTTCTCACATTATCCTCCATCATGCTCCATCATAAGTGACTAGATACAGTTCCCAGTGCTATACATACAGCATCCCTAACTTTTTGAATTTGAATGTTTATATGATTTATTTGCTCTCAATTTTGATGAATATACTTGTATCAGAAAGGGGACTTTAGGGAGTTCCTGTCATGGCTTAGCAGAAGCGAATCCAACTAGCATCCATGAGGACGCAGGTTCAATCCCTGGCTTCTCTCAGTGGGTTAAGGATCCAGCGTTGCCATGAGCTGGGTGTAGGTTGCAAACGTGGCTTGGATCTGGTGTTGCTTTGGCTGTGGTGTAGGCCAGCGGCTACAGCTCCAATTCAACCCCTAGCCCCTATAGGAACCTCCATATGCCACGGGTGCGACTCTTAAAACAAAAGAAGGGGAACTTTTTTTTTTTTTGTATCCACGGCATTTGCAAGTTCTCAGGCGAAGCGTCAAACCTCACCGTAGCAGTAATCCAAGCCATAGCATTAACAATAACAGATCTTTAACCCACTAGGCCACCAGGGAACTCCCAACATTTTGTACCTTAAATTTGTACATCTGTTAATGTTTACATATTATTGCTGTGTGCATTTTGTGTCATTCTCAATAAGCTTGTGAGATTGTTATTTCTGCACTTAACAAGTGAAGTCTTTGGCTCACATCACACAGATTGTATTGTAACTGGGATATAAAGCCAGGGCTTATTAGGTCTATGGTCTAGAACTCTCTGGTATTATTTTGTATTGAGATATCTCCTTGAGTGCTGCTTGGGAAGATGTGCTTACCTTGGTACAAACTGACAGGTTTCCTTCATACTTGCTTTCCCAGTGCCTGGTCCCATCAATGTACAGTATACTGTTGTTGGTTTTTGGTTATGAAAGAATATATTTTGAATCTGCGTGGTTAGAAAAAAATGAAAAAATAGCTTAGGATAATTAACACCTCTAAAGTAAAAAGTTACTTTAAATATTAAGTCATATAAGTTTTCATGTTATTAAATTATATTAGCTGGCTACATTGCAGGATTAGAATTTATTTATGTAAGAATTTTATTAAGGAGTGCCATTGTGGCATAGCAGAAACGAATCCAACTAAGAATCATGAGGTTGCGGGTTCGATCTTTGGCCTTGCTCAGTGGGTTTAGAATCCAGCGTTGCTGTGAGCTGTGGTCGTAGGTCACAAACGAGGCTCAGATCTAGCAAGGCTGTGGCTGTGGCACAGGCTGGCAGCTGCAGCTCCGATTAGCCCCCTGGTCTGGGACCATCCTTATGCCACGGGTGCAGCCCTAAAAAGACAAAACCAAAAAAAAATTTTTTATTAATATGATAGGATTAGAGTTAATATGTCTTTTTATTCTTTTAAAAATTAATCTGGGGAGTTCCCATCGTGGGTCAGTGGTTAACGAATCCGACTAGGAACCATGAGGTTGCGGGTTCGGTCCCTGCCCTTGCTCAGTGGGTTAAGGATCTGGCGTTGCTGTGAGCTGTGGTGTAGGTCACAGACTAGGCTCATTCCAGCATGGCTGTGACTCTGGCATAGACCGGTGGCTACAGCTCCGATTCGACCCCTAGCCTGGGAACCTCCATATGCCGTGGGAGCAGCCCAAGAAATGGCAAAAAGACAAAAAAATAAATAAAAAAAAAAAATTAATCTGTTCTCTTATAAGTCAGTATCTTTTGTGATTAATACAGAAATGTAGCTAAAATCACAGATATTAATATTGTCATTGTCTCTTATGCAGGCACTGAACTTACCTTCAACTACAACCTAGAATGTCTTGGAAATGGAAAGACTGTTTGCAAATGTGGAGCCCCGAACTGCAGTGGCTTTTTGGGTGTAAGGCCAAAGGTACCTTCCAAACATTTGCATTGCGGGTAATGAGGTGGCCCTCCCTTGCTAACCAGTGGCTAAGGACTGAGTCTTTATTTTAAGAAGATTTCTCTTTGATTTCTGGTTTTCTTGTTTGTTTGGTTTTGTTTTTTGTTTTATTTTTGTTTTTGTTTTTTGTATTTATGCCTTTTCTAGGGCCGCTTCCCTCGGCATTTGGAGGATCCCAGGCTAGGGGTCTAATTGGAGCTGTAGCCACCAGCCTATGCCAGAGCCACAGCAACGTGGGATCTGAGCCGCATATTCGACCTACACCACCGCTCACGGCAACAGGTCCTTAACCCACTGAGCAAGGCCAGGGATTGAACCCGCAACCTCATGGTTCCTAGTTGGATTTGTTAACCACTGCGCCACAATGGGAACTCCCAAGATGTCTCTTTGAAATAATGACATTCTGGGAGTTCCCGTTGTGGCGCAGTGGTTAACGAATCCGCCTAGGAACCATGAGCTTGAGGGTTCGATCCCTGCCCTTGCTCAGTGGGTTGCCGTGAGCTGTGGTGTAGGTTGCGGCTCGGATCCTGCGTTGGTGTGGCTCTGGCTGGCGTAGGCCGGTGGCTACAGCTCCGATTCAACCCCTAGCCTGGGAACCTCCATATGCCGTGAGAGTGGCCCTAGAAAAGGCAAAAAGACAAAAAAAAAAGAATGACATTTTGTAGTTGTCAGTAGAGCCACTGGCAGTTGAAGCACTTGATGATCAGTTTGGTTACACTAGAGAGGGTCTTTAGGTATTGCTGAAGTGTTGGCAGTCTCACTTTTCTTTGGTGACATCTTTCAAGCTAAAAAGGCTGTAAAGTAAGTTGGTCTCAGCTGATCCTAATAAGCTATTCAGTCTCTTTCTCTTGCTTTTTTATTTTTTTGCCACACTTTGTGGCCTGTGGATGTTCCCAGGCCAGGGACCGAACCCCTGTCACAGTTGCAATGTACACCACAGCTATGGTAATGCAGAACCCTTAACCCACTGTGCCACATGGGAACTTCCTCTTTTTGCCTTTTTTGTGTGTGTCTTTGTAGGCCACATCTGCTGCATATGGAAGTTCCCAGGCTAAGGGTCAAACTGGAGCTGCAACTGCCAACCTACACCACAGCCACAGCCATGCTGGATTGAGCCTAGTCTGCGACCCGCACCATAGCTCCTGGCAACACTGGATCCTTAACCCACTGAGCGAGTCCAGGGATGGAACCCACAACCTCATGGGATTTATTCGGTTTTGTTACTGCTGAGCCAAGCTGGAATCTCTCTCTTTGCGTTTTTAAAGTATCAAAGAACCTGATATTGAATTTAAGATTTTAAGTGTGTTATAAGGGAGATTTATCTATCATAAGTAATAGCACCCTGAACATTGACATTTAATTTTTATGCAAAGTAGACGACATAGTGACTCCAAATGGGTATTTCTCATGCTTTTTTGATTCTAAGTCAACATTAAGAACTGAAAAAAATGCAAATTAGCATAGAAACCATAGTTCAAAAGGGCAATCATTTTGAGCAATAATACATAAGGAATACCCACTAATTATTAAATAAGAAAATTTATATTGTTTTTTGCTTGTTTTGTTAGTTGGTTAAATGGTCTTGTTCCATAAGATGTCCAATTGACTTAGTCCTTTCAAGTTAAAATAGTAACAGATTTTAATTGAATTAGGTACACTGGGGATGCCAATTTCTATATTTTTAAGGTCTGTGTAGTATTTCACACATTAATCAGAAATTCAGGAGCAGAAATTTGGAAGTGGGAAGAGATCCCTGTGGGCTGACAGTAAATTGGATTAGTTCTAGCTGTTTCTAGTTCAAGATAAATAATGTGATGAAAACCATGAGGGGAATTCCCTGGTGGCTCAGTGGGTTAAGGATCTGATGTTGCCACTTCATAGTCAATTTTGTGGCGCAAGTTTGATCCCTGGTTGGGAACTTCTGCATGTCACAGGTGTGGGCACACACACAAAGGAAGTAGAAGAAGAAAGAAAGGAAAAGAAAACCATGAAGTTTGGTAACCAAGTGTAGGTTGCAAGGAGCACAGAGTAGACCTGCTGGCTGTACCAGGGTCTGTCTTGAGGAGTGGTGGATATGAACCTAAACTGACTTCGATAAAAATGCCTAGCTTGTCATGGTCATAGACCACAAATTAGTTTTATGTGTCTTCCTAGCACTTGGCTCATATTAAGTGTTCAGTGAAGGTTCATTGAATAAATTAAATGAGTTACAACAGAAATTGGCACAACTTTGCAACAATAATTTAAAAATAAATTAAAAAAAAAGAAATGTGTGTAACACATCCAGACAAGTCTTCCTTATTTTTGAAATTAGACAAACCTAAGAATTAAACTGGAGTTCCTGTTGCAGTGCAGTGGAATTAATCCGAGTAGTATCCATGAGGATGTAGGATTGATCCCTGGTCTCGTTCAGTGGGGTAAGGATCCGGTGTTGCTGTGAGCTATGGTGTAGGTCACAGACGTGGCTTGGATCTGGCGTTTCTATGGCTGTGGTGTAGGCTGGTAGCTGTAACTCCGATGACCCCTAGCCTGGGAACTTCCATTTGCCCCAGGTGCAGCCCTAAAAAAAAAGAAAAAAAGAATAAAAATAAAACTTACTGGCGTTTCTGATGTAGTGCAATGCAACAGCTTGGGTTGCTGTGGAAGTGCAGGTTTGGTCCTTGGCCTGGTGTAGTGGGTTAAAGGTTCCAGCATTGCTGCCAGTGTCACCTAGGTCACAGTTGCAGCTTAGATTCAGGCCTTGGCCCAGCGGAGAGACTGAAGCTCAGAGAGGATAGGTAACTTGGTCATGATCATACAACTAATGCGTTGACAAAATGCTAAGCTGCTCAATATTTGACCTGTAGAATCAACCCATTGCCACAGAGGAAAAGTCAAAGAAATTCAAGAAGAAGCAACAGGGGAAGCGCAGGACCCAGGGGGAAGTCACGAAAGAACGAGAAGATGAGTGTTTCAGCTGTGGGGATGCTGGCCAGCTCGTCTCCTGTAAGAAACCAGGCTGCCCAAAAGTTTACCATGCAGACTGTCTCAATCTAACCAAGCGACCAGCAGGTTGGTGCCAAAATCCGTTTGCTGTGCTCCTTGTTCTCTGCTAGAATTCTAGAGCCCTTTGAGATCTTCTCATGCATTGTGTTGAGGGCTGGTATGGTCCGTGTTTAAATAAATGACAACAAAGGCTAAGAATCCTAGGTTATAGAGAAGGGAACAGGAACTTAACTTGCTGCATGTCAAGCATTTCATGTTATTTTATCCTCCTGGAAACCCCTAAAGATGAGTACTTTTTACCTTCCCATGATACAGATGAGGAAACTGAGTCAGGTTTTTTTTTAGTTGACTTGTCACTTTAGAGCATATAGATGGGGGAAATCTATCAAAAGCCAGGTTTTCTGACTTCAGGCCCACTAAGTCCTGTTTGTTCTCTAGAGAAAGATGGATTGAGAAAAAATGGAGGTTTCCGGTCACTGTAGCCCCCTCCCCTCTGAACAAGACTCAGTTGTTTCAGTAAAATCAAGAGAAGCTGTATGGATAAATATGGTACCCAGGAATTTGTGGCTAGAGAAATCATCACTGATCTTCAGGGTAATGATTTTACATTAGGGAAGTTTAAGGATTTGGTAATCTCATCTTTTTTAAAAGACAAAAGTGAGAAACATTCTGCGTTATACATCATTAGTGGCCTGCTTCTAGGAATTGCAGATAGAGAACTTTGGAATGGGAGTGAGAGGAGTTTGTCCCCAAATTAGCTTTCCTTCAATATGTGGTTGCTAGGGTAATGAAATAATAGAAACTGAGGCAGTGTGCAGGCAAGGCCATAACACTGACCTCAGTGCCAGGAAATGGAAGCAGGGAATTGTTTCAGAAGCAATCACTCAGGGCCATAGCTGGCACAAGTTGCCTTAGAACTGATCTTGCCTCTGAGCCAGGAGTAAGATATAGCATAGTTTACTTGGAAGGAGCTGGGATGGAAACACTGTCCATGGCAGAGACTTGAGTATCAGGAAATGGGGATAAAAGAGAGCAACTTTGGTTGGCTTTGGGTCTTTCCTGGTGATTCAGTGTAGGCAACACAGGTAGTTTGTGCTAGTTTCCAGACTTAACATTTAGTAAAGGTAAATCTGTTTCCACTTTTCACCTTTGTGTATCTGCTCTCTATTTCTAGTAATAACCAAATAAGCAGTTTAATTGGCTGAGATTTTCCCCTTAGAGTTGAAGTTTTAAAGTTTGTAAAAATATTAAAGTAGTATCTTCACATTATATCTAAGAGGGGCTTTGTGTTTTGGAGGGTTTTTTCTTCTTGTTGGAAATAGTCATAAAAATCAGGATTTATTCCTGCTTGTTTTCAAATTGCTACTCAGTTGTTAGTTGATAATTCCCTGTTATTTTTATGAACTTTGCTGTAGGTGAAGCTCAGATCCTGGGGTAGAGGAGGTGGGTGAGTAGCATGAGCTCTCTGTAGAAGGCAGCCTTTTGAAATCACTCCTTTGCCTTGGTTCCAGAGCCATGACACATTTCATATGCATGCCTTGTTTTTCTAAGCTTTTTTTTCATATCTGTGTTTTCAGGGAAATGGGAGTGTCCTTGGCATCAATGTGACATCTGTGGAAAGGAAGCAGCCTCCTTCTGTGAAATGTGCCCCAGCTCCTTTTGCAAGCAGCATCGGGAAGGGATGCTCTTTATCTCCAAATTGGATGGGCGTCTGTCTTGTACTGAGCATGATCCATGTGGGCCCAACCCTCTGGAACCTGGGGAGATCCGTGAGTATGTACCTCCCCCAGTACCGCTGCCTCCAGGCCCAAGCACTCACCTGGCAGAGCCATCGTCAGGAGTGGCTGCTCAGGGGCCTAAGATGTCGGACAAGCCATCTGCTGACACCAACCAGACACTGTCGCTGTCCAAAAAAGCTCTGGCAGGGACTTGTCAGAGGCCACCGCTGCCTGAAAGACCTCCTGACAGAACTGACTCCAGGCCCCAGCCTGTTGATAGGGTCCGGGACCTTGCTGGGTCTGGGACCAAATCCCAATCCTTGGTATCTAGCCAGAAGCCAATGGACAGGCCACCTGCCCTGGCAGGACCAAGGTCCCAACTATCTGACAAACCCTCTCCAGTGATCAGTCCAAGCTCCTCACCCTCAGTCAGGTCCCAACCACTGGAAAGGCCCCTGGGGACAGCTGACCCAAGGCTGGATAAATCCATAGGTGCTGCCAGCCCAAGGCCCCAGTCACTAGAGAAAACCCCAGTCCCTACTGGCCTGAGACTTCCACCGCCAGACAGACTGCTAGTCACCAGCGGTCCCAAACCCCAGTCTTCAGACAGGCCCCCTGACAAATCCCATGCCTCTTTGTCTCAGAGACTCCCACCTCCTGACAAAGTACTATCAGCTGTGGTCCAGACCCTGGTAGCAAAAGAAAAAGCACTAAGGCCTGTGGACCAGAATACTCAGTCAAAAAATAGAGCTGCTTTGGTGATGGATCTAATAGACCTAACTCCTCGCCAGAAGGAACGGGCAGCTTCTCCCCATGACATCATACCCCAGGCCGATGAGAAGATGCCAGTGTTGGAGTCGACCTCGTGGCCTGCCAGCAAATGTCTGGGACAGATGCCACGAGCTGTTGAGAGAAGCAGTGTATCAGATCCTGTCCTTCTGCCACCAAGCAAAGCAGCGGCCCCTCCGGAACACCCCTGGCAAGCTGTTAAATCACTCACCCAGGCCAGACTTCTTTCTCAGCCCCCTGCCAAGGCTTTTTTATATGAGCCAACAACTCAGGCCTCAGGAAGAGCACCTGCAGGGGCTGAGCAGACCACAGGGCCTCCCAGCCAAGCACCAGGCCTAGTGAAGCAGGTGAAGCAGTTGGTTGGAGGCCAGCAACTACCTGGACTTGCTGCCAAGAGTGGGCAGTCCTTCAGGCCTCTTGGGAAAACTTCATCCTCCCTCTCCACTGAAGAGAAGAAATTGACAACCACGGAGCAGAATCCCTGGGCCTTGGGAAAGGCCTCACCAGGGCCAGGGCTCTGGCCCATGGTGGCTGGACAGACACTGGCACAGTCTTGCTGGTCCTCTGGGAGCACACAGACATTGGCACAGACTTGCTGGTCCCTTGGAAGAGGGCAAGACCCTAAACCAGAGCAAAATACACTTCCAGCTCTTAACCAGGCTCCTTCCAGTCATAAGTGTGCAGAGTCAGAACAGAAATAATACCAGTAAATGTCACATGACCAGACCAGCTGCCCCAGGGTTCTTGGGGAAGGGAAATGTTTTTCCCTCTTAAAAAAGACACCTCCCCCCCACAACACTTTTCCACTGTTATTCTTTACTTATATCCCAACACTCAGAACTCTTGTGATATTAGCAAGTGGGGGCTTGTGGTTGTATGAACCATGTATGAAAATCCAGTGGGCCCCAGCCGAGGAGACAGACAGACTCGGATCTCTTTCCCCAAACCTTTACTCATGGTGAACTTGAAATAAAAAGTCCACTCTGGAGTCAAGCATGGGATTCGATTCCGCTGGTCAGGTTGGAAGGTAGAGGGGCCCTCAAAGCTATTTCTCTATCCCTCCAGAGGCCCACTGAGGGTACCTGCTGAACCCTTGGGAGGAAATGATATCCATTCAAATCAGTGGTGATTTATTGAGCATTCATGTCTGCTAGACCTGGTGCTAGTCACTGGCAGGAGACACAGAGATAAATAAGACCTGCTCTCTGTGAGCCTAACATGCTTGTCTGAGTTCCCAGGTTGTTTTTAAGAACCTTTGACCAGGAAGTAACAGGAAGTTTGAGGGGCCCTGGGGCTCCAGGCTCATTTTATAATGGTCTTTGTGGCCCCAGAAGTGGTGGTTTGAGATGCCTCCTGGTCGAGTGTGCCTGTGTGCATGTGCATGTATGCTCATGTAGAGGTTCTCTCTATGGGCAGGAAGGGGCTGCATCAAAGCCAAGTGGGGCTGTTGGCTGGGAAGCCACTGTGCTTCTGTCTGGGTTATGCCAAGTCCAAAGATCTGTCTTTGGTGGAGTAGCTGGTTGGAGGGCTGGGCTCTTTGAGGATGTAGCTTTCCCTCAGTGAAGAAGGCAATTGGCAAGCTTACCTTTCTTTTCTACAGATTTTCCTCCTTTTACATCAACCTACCCCATGCCCGTCCCCCAAACACTCAGGTGCTTTCAGATTTCAGAGTCTCGGGCAGTAGACCTAGGGAATCTCTGGCAAGCTCTGGGCTAGATCCATCACCAGCTCAGGGAGAATGCCAGATCCTGATGAGAAATTAATTCTCTCCTGATCCTTTGCCCTCCTACCTGAATGGAGGAAGTTTTCTTCTCTATCTCCCTATGATAGGATTCTATCACCCTCTCCCTGAGAATTGCTCTGCTCTGTATTGAGAGCACCTGCCTGCTGACTGAGCTCAAAAGGCAAGCCAGAACCCTTCCCCTGTGACTGGCAAGATACGGCAATTAGAGCAATGTCCAGTCAAAAGATGACTCCTCATAACTGCTGATTATCTGTTACTGCTGCCCTGAGCTGGGGCCCAAGGGCTGGGAAATCTGTTGGTGCTACCCTGCCCTACCATTCACCCAGCTCACTGACTGCCAACAGGAAATCCTGTTTGGCCAGTTCCTTCCCATTCACCCCCCCCACCTTTGTCCCTAGACCAAACATGTTTACCTCTCTGCTTTGCCAACTTAGCCAGCAGCTTTAGCCAATAGGCCATCTCCTGGCCTAAATGTCTCCCGGCCATTCTGTCTCAGTTATGGCTTTTACACCCTCAACAGGATGCTGTATTTGTCCCAGTTTCCTCCTTGTGAGTTTCTATTGAGGATACTACCATCACTTCTGAGGAGGGAACAATAGTTGTTATAGAAGCATTTGCGCTTTATATAAAGATTTAAAAAAGAATTTGCTTTTATTTCCCAAAGTCTGTCTCTGGGGTTGAGACATTTGAACTCAGGCAGAGGCATGAGGCTGGGCAGGGCTGCCCCAAGTTTAGGGGCCTTATTCCTGCATCTCACTTAGACCTCGGAATCTCCTCTGTAGATTCCACCTGCCTAGTTCTCCCCTTTCATCCTCTCTTCCCACAGCATCAGAGAGGAAAAGCTCTTTGTTCAAGAGGAAGAGAAAACAAAGCATCTTATTTTCTTTTTAAAAATTTTAAACCATGGAAAAGATATTTTTAAAGAAATCCACCCAGAACATTAAAGTTCATTATATTAAGTATTTATCATGTGTGAGAATAATAAGTATATAATTGCAGCTCGTAGGTCCCTTTCCCTAATCTCTTAGGTTGTATGAGTAGGGTTTGCTTGGTGCCAGTCCTGTGCCCTTTTTTCTCCTATCATCTGTAGTTGTGATCAGAAAAAGATATCCGCACTGCACTGTCAGAATCTCTTCACTACGTTGTGTGTTAAATTACCGTAGCTCTTTGTTTCATGAAATAAACTGTGAATTTTTTTTTATTTTTATTTTTTTGCAGGAGGGTGTGCAGGCTATGTAAAATTTTTACATGGAGAAATTTGATCCTGAAGTAGGCTTTGGTAGGTAATTGATTGACAGCCACTCTAGATGTGTCTCACAGGACAGGAAGAAGTGACGGAAAGGTGGGGCCACTTTGTGGTTTTATTTCAATCTTTCTCCGTTCTCCACCATTCACTGGAAGCTTCCTTCCAGACCTGCCTAGGAAATAACTTCTGAACTGTGCTTGGTTTAGGGGAGGGAGGTAGTTCTTTATTTAAATGGATGGATAGACAGCCAGGCTTTCATGAGGGCCATTGAAAGACTCTCTTAGGTTGCCTGTAAGGTCTGCTCTTGGGTCTGCTGATAGCATCTGATACTAGATTGTTAACATCCTAAAAGCAGTCACTCACTGCACAGTCATATGCAGAGTCAGAAGGACTTTTGGGAAGTGAGGCTCTTGCATGACAATGTGTGGGGTAGTAACCTTGCCAGCTTTAGGGGGTTCTCCTGGAGCATGTACTGAGATGTTCTCTCCAGGGAGTGTGAACTGGCAATTAAAAGGAAATCTTTACTTTTAGATTTGGAAACTCCTGATCTTTGTGTCGGATGGTATTTTGGCATTTCACCAAAGGCTTGGAAATCAGGATCTCAAGAGAGTCTGTCTCTAAGGCAGTTCCCCAGGAAGCCTTTCTGAGGGGGAAACCATAGCTTCCTTAGGTAGCTAGAGAACTAATTATCTCTCCTAGCTAGAAACTGCTGAAATTTGAATTCAAACCTCATTTGCTTCTCTGGTGGAGCAGACTCATTCTGATAGCAAAATAGTTGTCATTGCTACAAAAGCATCCAAGTTTTAAATGTCTGCTTCCTCCTGAAGTTACTCAGTTTGAAGTGATTTAAATCACTATATTGATCCTCTTCTGAACAACTACCAAACCTACATCTTTAGTATTGATGAAAATAATTATTTTATTCTTCACATCCTCCACCTCACACTACAGTCAGGGCATGAAGTGCATCAGTGATCCTCTCCCAGGCTTGGCAGCGTCTACTCACTGGAGCTGGACTCCTAGGTTGCCTCATGAGAACAGAGTGGCAGGAAGGAAGTCTGGTCCTGGCAGCTTCCCCTGTGGAGAAGAATCAGGAGAGCACTAAACATGGATAGATTTTTTTCTCTCGGCTCCTACAGAGTGGGTTTTCCCCTAAGGCTTTTTTGGGGGGATATTGTCATCCTCTTGGGGTTTGCCAGCCAAGAGGTCAGAGTAATCCATTATCCTGACTTCTCTGAGATCATGACAGGAAAGGAGCTGTCACAAGTCCCATTTCCTGCTGAATGGTATTTGGGCTGTTCCATGCATTAGACATTCCAGATCATTTAGAGCTGGGTAGCTGCTGCATGAGACTTTCATCGGCTGTGGCCAGTTAGCTCTCAGCTGAGCTTCTTGGGGCTAGTGCAGCAGGGCCAGAGGTTGCTGTAGTATAAACTGAAAAAAAGAATAGGTAATTGCTTTGTACACACACACACAAAAAGTAACGATGGTGCTAATTTCCTGGTATAAATAAGCACTGCCAAGGGTTGAGGGACTGGTGACTTGAGAAACCCAGGTTCCCGTTTAAGAGGAGATCTTATGTAGACCGGTTTCCTTGAGGCTCTCTTAGAGGAGGGGAAGGTAGAGCCTTGGTGTATCCTGCACCCAACCCTGAAGTGGCACAGCACAGTCCAGAGGTGGAAGAGAGATACTGTTTCCAGATGAGGATGGACATTGAGTTTCTCAGGGCTGGTGTCACGTTGGCCATAGCCTCTGTCCACATTGCCTGAACAAGTTGGTAGAGAGCTCCAGGTGTGGGGTCTCCCTAGGCTACCTTCTGCCCCTCTCTACCTCTTCCACTCTCATGGGAGCACCTCTGTTGCTTATGAAGATTAAGGGTAATGTTTCTTAAAGAAGTGGAAAGAATTTATTTTAATTAGAAATCCACAGCTTGGGAAGAAATGTTTCCTATCAACATAAGCAAAAACAGCACAGGTTAAACTTTTTTGTGTACCCTCTCTAGAGCTACTTTCCCATGACTCAAAACATCAGGCTA
Organism: Phacochoerus africanus; assembly: GCF_016906955.1. Lineage (NCBI taxonomy): Eukaryota > Metazoa > Chordata > Mammalia > Artiodactyla > Suidae > Phacochoerus > Phacochoerus africanus. The sequence goes on along the minus strand of NC_062547.1, from coordinate 80,765,741 downwards.
TTGAGGCTTCAGGTCTAACACCCTGGAAATCCGGCAAAGCTTTGCAGACAGGAGGTGAGCCCAGGGAGTAGGAACAGAAATAAGTGGTTTTGGTGCTTTCGACTTCCAGGGTAGGGGCAGAGAACAGGCGGTCTCCAGGTCTGAGGTGGGTGCTGTGCCTGTGTGTGCGTGGTAGGTGAGAGTGTTTAAGATGGGCAAGTGCAGCACACAGGAGCTCATGGAAGAGCAGCTTTTTAAGTCTTGGCAAGGAAACAAGCTGACAATGAAGATCTATCTTTATATTTTTCAGAAAGGGGTGGAGGGGGTTAGAGCTGAGGTCCATCACTTTTGTCCCCCCCACTATCCCCATAGATTGTCAGCTGTAAGTGAAACTCTTAGTGAAAAAGAGGGGAGCCCTGTGCTAGGAGTCCCCATAAACATGTACTGTAATTCTTTGTATATAGAAAAAAATTACTGTAAAGTAAAGTTTAACTTTACTCTTATGGCCCTTGCCCTGTGTTTTGTTTTGTTGTCCGTGGGAGATGTAGCCTAACATGAGGGAGGATGGGTTTGGAAGGAGAGCAAAAGCCGTTCCTTGAGGTAGTTCCCAATTGGGGACACAGAGCTGAGCTCTTCCTCCAAGCATCCAGTGGGAGTGGTGTGGGTTACCTTCCAGCAGCCAAAGCTGTCAGAATGTCTGCCTCCTTTGGGGAGTGGCTGGTGTCAGTTTCAGTCCCTACACAGGAAGCCTCCATAACCCACGAAGGAAGGATATTTTGAGGAATTGGTTTTTAAAAAGGAAGTGGAACCAAAACACTGAGTGCGAGTCTGACTGTCTTGGCCAAGTTAGGTCCTGGTTACTGCAGAGGACCTGGCCCAGGCCTAAAATGGGAAAGCAAAGGCCAAGGGCTGAGCCTCCCATACCCGGAAGGGTCAGCCCTGTCTACAATAACATCTGATCCTTCAGAAGTATTTGTACTAAAAATATGCTTTAAAGGAACCCTGGGAGTATGTTTCCCCTTCTGACTTAGTCCTGAACTCAGCTGTCCCAAGGAAGAGTATGGGAAGACAAGCGTTTAGCGTACAGTTACTCTTATTCATATCTTTACCGTCTTTGAACTGGGTAGCGGTCATCTCATTTTACAGATCAGAAACACTGGCCAAATTTAAGTCCTTTTTCTAAGTAGCTGTGTTGGATCCCAATCTGGATCCATAAGACCTTCCTTAGTCTTGCAGAGCCTATGATTTTTCTACTATTAAGCCACATTGTAGGGTGTTGCTGGGAATCTTACGATCTGAGCCACAGGGATGACTCATGGGCCTAGTCCTCATGGACCTAGTCATGACGGATGCCAGAGAGCCAGCCAGAGCCTGAGGTAGAAGGGATTGACCTTTTGATCTCTGAATACCACTTCAGTGCCTTCCTTATTCTTCTTAGGATGAAGAAGGAATTGGGAGCTTTGCACTGCCCAACCCCAGCTTTTCTTTGTCACCCCCACCCCGCCCCTGCTGCCGCCAAGAATAGGAAAGGGCCATTTTGTTTCTTCATTATCACAGCTGCAACCCAGGGGTGAAGGTACTTGGATTACAAAAGAAAATAAGAGCGGGATGAGCCTTAATATAGGAAGTGAGGCCAGCCAGGTGGCCCCAGAAAGTGCTAGGTGTCTTGACACCCAATCCACACAGCAGGGAAGGGGGCTGAGTGTGATTCACAGTGCATTGATTTTATTTACAAATCAGAAGCCACTTAATCTGTAGACACGTGCTGTCCAGGGCAGAAGTCTGAGATCCAAATCAGCCCTTATCCTCCTTGTGCCCCTCAGTCAGTCCAATGCTGCCTCTCTTCCATGGGCCAGCACAGGCAGGTGCCACCTCTGCTGCCATGGGGCCCCGGGGTAGCTCAGACGTTTGATCACCCAAGCCCAGACAAGAGCTAGGTCCAGCATCTCTGGGGGAGTTCCTTTAATTCCCCCAGGCCAGGTGAATGGTGACTCAGTGATGACAACAGCTGTAGAAGTAGGGGTTTGCCTTCTGGCCCAGGTCCACTCCCTTGTCCTCTGTCAAAGAGAGAGGTGGCAGCTGAGCATCATTCTTTTGGGGGATCAGGTAACTCATGAAGGGAGCCAGATGCAGTAGGCCTAGAGGAAGTCTCCACAGGGCTAGGGAATGACACACCTGTCATCACCTGGAAGGCAGCCACACTGACGTAATCTTCTGCCACTTTCTGGAAGAGCTCGTCTGGCAGGAAAAAGAGTGATCATTGAGGACCAATAACCCAGCACTCTAGGCTCTTTTCTGCCTCCTTTGTTGCCCCTGCCTGTTTTGCTGTGAGTCCCGGCCAACACTCACCCACACTTTGGCCTGTCTTGCTGGATGTTTCAAAGAGCTGAGCTTTGATATCTGTAAAGAGAAGTGACTGAAGCTTCATACCTGAGAACTGGGTGCGCACTGACAAAGGGGAAGGCCAGCAGTACAGGGAATCTTCTGGACCCCAGAGATTCAAGGTCAGTGAAAGGCTTCCCACAGGGATCTTGCTGTTGGTAGCCAAGGCAGCCCCTATTTTCTTGACCCAAGCAAGCAGCCACTTCCTTCCCCCACACCCAAGGAACCAAGGAACAGCTACTGTCTGCATAGTCCTGGACGTCGTGGAAGTCCACACGTCGACGCCTTCTGTCCTCCTCCAGCAGATCACTCTTGGTGCCACATAAGTAGATCTGACAACCCTGGAGCAGAAAACAAGGTCGGGTCCTTCCCCTGGACCACCAGGCCCCTAGCCCCTGCCTGGTCTGGTGAGGTGTAGGCACCTACCTCCTCTAGGTTGCGCAGTTCTTTCACCCAAAACTTTGCCCGTTCAAAGCTGCTGCTGTCTGTCAGGTCTTGGTATGTGACACAGGAAAACACAACCAAGGGTCAGGGGCTGCTCTGTAAGGCCAGTTTGGCACCCACCACTTATTCCAGAAACAGGCCAAACCCCTCCTTACCATAGCAGACGATGGCAGCCTTGGCGCCCCGGTAGTAGATTCGGCTCATGGCCTCATAGCGCTCAGAGCCTGCTGTGTCCTGAAGGGCAGGGGGAGGCTCAGCGCTGGCCTGAGTTACTGATCAAGACTGCAAACTAATACCACATCCTCCAGACCCCCGTTTTTAAGCTGGGGTCTAGAGAAGAGAAATGGCCTCTAAGAGGCTACAAGTCAGCCTACTGACAGAACGTACGCCTCCTTAGGAATAGGTTTTCCTAGAACAACTTGCCCAGAGAACTTACCCAAATACCCAAAGTCACCGTCCGGTCCCCCACGGACATCACCTTGGCCACGAAGGCGGCCCCAATGGTCTGCAACCAGAAAAGAAACGATGAGGGACGTGGGTGCTGGCTAGCCCCCTCCCACCCGCCGGGGGCCCAGCCGGGCGCACTCACGTTCTGATAGGGCCCCACCAGGAAGCGGTTGTGCACGTATCGCTCCACCAGGCTGGTCTTGCCCACGTACTCCTTTCCCAGCATCACCACCTTGACGTCCACGCGCTGCCCGCTCATGCTCCCAGGGTCGCCTCACCCGCGTCTCGGTCCTGAGCGGGGGGCAGGGGGCAAACCCGGATCTCCGCTCCGGCGAGCAGCGCCCAAGACTCAGTTACCGACCCCAGGCGCCAACCTCCGGCTCCAGACGCCGCTACGAGCTTGAAAGACGGCAGAGCCTCCCTACGCCCCCGCTCTTCAGCCCCGGGCGCTGATCCTCCTTCGAGGAGCCCAGGACCCGGGGCGGCCTAGGAGCGCGCGGGGTAGCGCCCTCAACGGCGCCACGCCGCCGCCCAGCTCGCTCGATTGCGCTACGACTCACTTGCCCGCCTGGCTTAAAGGCCGCTGGGGCACGGATTCCCTACGGAGGCTGGAGGACCCTTAAACCAGCCTCCAGCCCGCAGCGCCGCGATTCCGGCGCGGGGTGGGAGGGGGTGTAGGGGCGGAACCTCTGGGTCACATGGGCAGGCGCCGGAAGAGGTGGAGTCTGCGAGACTGCGCCGGAAGTGGCGCGCAGCCTGATAATTCCTCATGGCGGCGGCTGTGGCTGGTTGGGCGCGGCACAGTGGTGACTGACCTCCTAGCCTGGTAGCCGGGCAAAGAGCTCCAGCCTAGCCTCCGCGTGCCCCCCCCCGGGCGCCGCACGGCTGATGCTGCGCGGGTGCTGATCCCGCCCCGGCCGGGACGATGGTGAAGTATTTCCTGGGCCAGAGCGTGCTCCGGAGTTCCTGGGACCAAGTGTTTGCTGCCTTCTGGCAGCGGTACCCGAATCCCTATAGGTACGTGGCCCTATAAAGAGGTACCCTCCCACCTTGCTTTTTGGAGATTGGATTGTAGGGGGCCAGGAAAGACTCGACTTCGAGTCTGAGGTGGGGGCATCGCCGGAACCGGGGCCATGTTTAGGGCAAAACGACCCTATCGGTGAAGCGGCTAGGCTAGGCCTGCAAGATACTAGGAGGAGGCTGGGTCTGGGCAGTGGTTTACTTGAGGTTCAAGTCTAAGGTTCTCTCATCGCAGGATGGTGAAACAGGAAAAGGCGGCGGCACAGGAGTTGGGGAGGGATCTTGGGGTTGGAAGTCCGGGCGTTTGCCTTCTATTCTGCCTGTGACTCTCTCCAGTGGTGCAATAAATCATGAAGTCCAGCCCTGTTGGGAGGCCCCGAAATCCAGGTCAGCGAAGGGGCGGGAGTTGGAATTTGCCCTGGGATAGGCTCATAGTTAGGTCTGAGCCACAATACAGGTCACACAGCAGGTCTGGGGAAAGGCATGGCGTTTCTGGGCTTGGAGGCTCCAGATGGGAACCCCAACAAGCAGTCTCTTAGGGCCAGCCTTCTGAGGGTCACCTTCACCCTGACACCTGCAGCAAACATGTCTTGACGGAAGACATAGTGCACCGGGAAGTGACCCCTGACCAGAAGCTCCTGTCCCGGCGACTCCTGACCAAGACAAACAGGATGCCCCGCTGGGCTGAGCGACTGTTTCCTGCCAATGTTGCTCACTCAGTGTACATCCTGGAGGATTCTATCGTGGACCCACAGAACCAGACCATGACCACCTTCACCTGGAACATCAACCACGCCCGGCTGATGGTGAGACCCCTCTCTCTTGGTCCCCTCAAAAGTAGAGAGCTGCAGGTACATGTGACTAGGGAGCCACGAAGGAGTTTCTGCAATCCAAGTAGATATGGATTCCTGAGGAGTGATGGCTCTAGAATGCAAACTCAAATTGTCTTTTGAGCTGGTCAGCTTCTCTGGACCTGCCTTTTGACTCATTCATACAGTGGAGGAGGGGCACCTGTTTTACAGAGTTGTTGTAAGTACTAAATGTGGAGCATTCATACTGTTTCTGACAAGTGTATAGGTTGGGTCACAGGAGTGATGCTGAGCGAGAGGCAGGGTTTTCAAACAGGAATCCATCAAACCATAATGGTGCCTTGGCTTGGCTCTGCCTCAGAGGGGAGAGGACCTGGGGCTCTTGCCCCACATTGACTAGGGGAGTCTTTTATCTATCTTATGTAATGGATTTCAGAAGAAGAGGGCTCCACACGCTTTTGATCTCTTGCTTTGTTAAAAAAAAAAAAAAAAAGGAAGTTTCATTGTGGCACAGTGGAAATGAATCCGACTAGTACCCATGAGGATGTGGGTTCGACCCCTGGCTTCACTCAGTGGGTTAAGGATCCGGCGTTGCCGTGAGCTGTGGTGTTGGTTGCAGACGAGGCTCAGATCCCTTGTTGCTATGGCTGTGGTGTAGGCCGGCAGCTGTACCTCTGATTAAACCCCTAGCCTGGGAACTTCCATATGCTGCAAGTGTGGCCCCTAAAATGATAGAAAAGAAAAAGGCTTGAAAAGCCGAGTTCTTGTTTTGTTTTTTTGTCTTTTCAGGGCAGCACCCACAGCATATGGAGGTTCCCAGGCCAGGGGTCCATGGGAGCTACAGCTGCCGGCCTACACCACAGCCATGCAGGATCCAAGCCATGTCTTTGACCTACACTACAGCTCACACCACACCAGATCCTTAACCCACTCACTCAACAAGGCCAGGGAGCAAACCCGCAACCTTATGGTTCCCAGTTGGATTCGTTTCTGCTGTGCCACGACAGGAACTCCAAAACCTGAGGTTTAGTTTAAGGAGCTTTACAGTAATTTCTTACATGTGAATACCCTGGAAGCTTTCAGAGGACTCTCTCTTTCTCAGCTAATTTTCACAGTGACACACGGAGGTGGGTATTACTATCTGTTGCACAAAGAGAAAGTGAGGTTCAGAGAGGGGAAGTATCCTATAAAGTCACCAAGTGAGGAGGCACCTTAATTCTCCGCCCCAGAGTTATCTGTAGGCCTCACAGCTGACTGCCCGGAGGGCACTATCTCTGTGCTTTGTAAATTACCAAGACCCAGCCCTGAGAAATCTCTGTCATTCCAGCTGTGAGCGATGTTTTTTAAGTGTTTCTCTTGGAAGTATAGGTCCACTTTCTCCTCTGATGATGAGAGCTGTGGTGATTGCCAGATTTTCACTTTTATTTGAAGTGCCAAGAGCTCAAGAGCCAAAGTGAGTGGAAGGCAGGCTAAAAACACTGCACATATCTAGATGTAAAAGGACAAAGATAAAAAGACCAGAAAAAAAGAGTTCCCGTCATGGCTCAGCAGTTAACGAAGCCAACTAGTACCCATGAGGACGAGGGCTCAATCTCTGGCCTTGCTCAGTGGGTTAAGGATACGGCATTGCCGTGAGCTGAGGTGTAGGTCGCAGACCTTGCTTGGATCCCGTGTGGCTGGCATAGGCCATCAGCTGTAGTTCCTATTGAACCCCTAGCCTGGGAACCTCCATATGCCTCGGGTTCAGCCCTAAAAAGAAAAAAAAAAAAAAACAAGACAAAGAGCCAGGGTGGAGCTGGAAGGCCCTCTGCTGATTTCAAGAGTCCGTATTTTTTATTTTCTTTAGGGCCGCATCTGCGGCATAGGGAGGTTCCCAGGTTCCCAGGGGTCAAATCGGAGCTGTAGCTGCTGGCCACAGCCACGCCAGATCCTTAACCCACTGGGTGAGACCAGGGATCGAACCCACAACCTCGTGTTTCCTAGTCAGATTTGCTTCTGCTGTGCCACAATGGGAACTCAAGAATCCATATTTTCTTTTTTTTTTTTTTTAGGGCTGCACCCCAGCACATGGAGGTTCCCAGGCTAGGGGTCTAATCGGAGCCACATCTGCAACCTACACCACATCTCATGGCAGCGCTGGATCCTTAACACACTGAGCGAGGCCAGGGATCAAACCCATAACCTCATGGTTCCTAGTCAGATTTGTTTCCGCTACACCAGGACATGAACTCCCGAAAGTCCATGTTTTAGTTTGAAGTGTCAGAGGAGAGGATATTAGAGAGCGAAGTTACTTTTTTCATCATCTTACTCTCTTCCTGAAGTGCAGCTTGGGAATACAGTAAGGAAAGGGAATCAGTTTTCACTTTATTGCTTCCCCAGGAATAAATGGGGATCAGATTTATGTGCGAGCTGGCAAAGTGAAAGACTCCCACTATTGTGACTGACTTGACTGTACAGGTGGTGGAGGAACGATGTGTTTACCGTGTGAACTCTGATAACAACAGCTGGACCGAAATCCGCCGGGAAGCCTGGGTCTCCTCTAGCTTATTTGGTGTCTCCAGAGCTGTGCAGGTGAGCAGTGTTGGGGGGGGGGGGATCAGGGCTCTGGGGGACAGGGCATTTGACCTAGGGTTGGGGCTGAGGGGTCACTGGGCAGCCCAGAATCCTTCCCCTTCTCATGTTTTGCCAGGAATTTGGTCTCGCCCGGTTCAAAAGCAATGTGACCAAGACTATGAAGGGTTTTGAATACATCTTGGCCAAGCTGCAAGGTGAGCGCTCTGGGCACAGGCAGAGGCCAGGGTCAAGTCCTAGCTGCGCTGACTGGGCTGGGGCTGTCACACCCTATTCTGAGCCCCGCCTGCAACTCCTCTGGACCCTGAGTATTTCCTGCAGAGCCTGAGGCAGAGGAGGTGAATGTCCCGGGGGTGGTTAGGTAGGTCTTCATGGCATTCTCTGAACCAGCCCCACCCTCTGCTCCAGGTGAGGCCCCTCCCAAAACCCTTGTTGAAACAGCCAAGGAAGCCAAGGAGAAGGCCAAAGAGACGGCACTGGCAGCTACAGAGAAGGCCAAGGACCTTGCCAGCAAGGCAGCCACCAAGAAGCAGCAGCAGCAGCAGCAGTTTGTGTAGCCAGCCCAGGCCCTGGGGCGACAGCACAGCAGACCACTGGCCCCAGTCCCTGTGCCCTCTCCCCATTGTACTTATTAAAAGTCAACTTCCAGCCTGGCTGTTTGGGTGGTGGGCTGGGGGTGTTGTCCCATTTGGCATCTCCAACGCACCAGGCCAATTGCCCATATCTGAGCTGGGCCTCCTTATTCCTGCATCACGTGGCTGAAGGCAGAGGCGCAGTGACTTGGCCCATGGTCATGGTGTCTAGGTGTCATAAATGCTAGACTATAAGTTCGATGAGGGCAGGGACCTGTTTTATTTTCTGTTGTGTCCCAAATACCTGGAACAAAATCTAGCACATAACAGGCATTCAATAAATACTGTTGAATTTAATCAACCCCAGTCTGGAGTCAGAAAGCTTTTTTTTTGTCTTTTGTCTTTTTAGGGCCACACCACAGCATATGGAGGTTCCCAGGCTAGGAGTCCAATTGGAGCTGTTGCTGCCGGCCTATACCACAGCCACAGCAACACCAGATCCAGGCCGCGTCTCTGACCTACACCACAGCTCACGGCAACGCCAGATCCTTAACCCACTGAGCAAGGCCAGGGATTAAACCCGCAACCTCATGGTTCCTAATATTCATTTCCACTGCGCCAAGACGGGAACTCCTGATTTGACTCTTGAATCCACTGTTTCCTGGTTTGAAAACTCAGGCAAGTCACATCACTCAGTCTTGTTCCCACTGTGAAGTGGGGAGAGGCAGCCTCCAAGCTGTGAGGAGCAAAGGGGCACTGCCTAGTGTGGTCAGCAGTGTCTGGTGGCTGCGGATCTCATTTCCTCTTTTCTGGTTTGTCTGTGGCTAGGAGCTCCCCCATCTTCATCAGGCAAGACCATGGACAGGAAGTTAAGAAAGGGGCTTTTAATGAAAACACTGAACAGTACATGTGGGGCAAAGGCCAGGGGTGGGCCCTTGTCTAGGAAGGAACGTGAGGGCCCAAAAGGCTCCCTGCCCCCATGGACAGCAGAGCCAAGTGCTACTAAAAATGCCTGGAAGGGCAGCCTGGGCCCAAGCCACCTGCCCTGCAGGGCTCTCTGTCCTAGGGGGGGCTGCCGGCAGCCAGCAGCAGGGTAGGGGGAGCACCTGTTCCCACACAAGGTCCATTTAGTCCATTCCAACAGGAGGCGACTCTCAGCAGCCCTGGAGGCTCGGCGAGGACTCCAGTTGGGCAGAGCCAAGGGTGGTCTGAGCATAGAGGCCCCTCCGGCAGCGAAGGTCATAGCCAGACGCCACCACCGTGTGAATAGCTGTGCTCCTGGCCGGCACTGAAGCCCCGCAGCAGCTCAGCCTCGCCCCCGAACACCAGGCTCTCCACGTCCACCTCCAGCTCCTCTGTGCAGGGAGGGGGCCAGTCAGGAGACCAGGGCTGCTCAGCCCACTCCACCCCTCCGCTTCAGGGCACTTACCTTGGTCTGAGTCAGAACGCTCGGAGGAGAGGCCTGAGGAGTCTAGGCTGTCTGCCCGCAGCCGCTCACGCTCACCCGGCCCCGCCAGCCCCCTGAGCTGTTCCAGCTGCTGCCGCAGGCTCTGCTGCTTACTTCGAAGCTTCTCCTTGAGCCGCCGGGCCCGCTGCTCCTGCTCCTCCAGTTTCTGTGATCAGGAGTTAGGGGCTGGGGTTGGCTACCTGGGGGTTCAGGCCTCACCCCAACACCACTCAACATCAGACTGGCTGCGTGGTGACCACCTGCTCCATTCAGGCTCACCAGATCTGGGCCCCACATCCTGCAAGAAGCTGGACCCTCCTGTCCCACATAAATGCCCAGGGAGTTCTGTCTAGATGGGTGCGGCTGGGAGGGCACCACAATCTCAAAGGCCCCTCAGGCCCAGTCAAGCGACGTGAAGAAGGAGAATGCTGGTGTCAAGCAACAGGCACTGGTGGCTGCTCCAGTTTCCAGCTAATTACTGCCACATAGAAACAGGCCCAGTGCTGCCAGATCTCCTGTGGGGGGCATGCCTGCAGCATGTAGAAGTTCTCAGGCCAGGGACCAAACCTGCTGCACAGCAGCAACCCCAGCAGCCACAGTGACAATGTCAAGTCCTTAAGCCAGTGCCTCACAAGGGAGCTCCTCAGATCTCACTTTTGGCCACACGTAAGAGCTGCCCAGGCAAAAACTGGGGAGGAAGAAGCATCCAGGCAGAGGGAAAATGGGAAGCACATGGAGAGTTCAGCTTTTTTGGTGGAGAATGGGCAAAGATGAGACCAAAAAAGCAAACCAGTGACAAGGACCTGTACTGTGAAGGGACTTGAGTTTCATAGGAAGTAATAAACTGAAACTGTCCTGTCAGAAGCCATGGAAAGTTTTCAGCAGGAGATAGACCTGGTCAGACTATGTGCTGCAAAGAATCTAGGGCCAGGTGGAGGCAAAACAGGAAGCAGGGAGTCCAGGAAAGGAGTGACAAGGCTTCAAGGAAGGAGCAATCCCTAGGTCCTGCCCACAGGCCAGTCAGCATCTAAGTACACATCACACATCAGCCCCTCTGAGAACCAAGCAAGGCAAACTCCATATGAGAAACTGGAGCCTGCTACTCAGCCCCGGTGTTTTTCAGCCACAATGAGAGGAATGTGGGCATCTAGGCCCACACTGATTTACTTGCTGCACAGCACTTCCATCTGTCTCTGCCAGGGCTGGCAGAGCAGGTAGGTGCTCACTTGTTGAAGGCAAAAATGAAAGTCAGGAGACCCAGGCTTGGGTTCTGATTCTGCCTCTCAACAGTTCGGCTGCGCCTCCATTACTCCCTCTGTCATAAGAGCTAAGAGGGCTGGAAAAGGCCTCTCTCTATTGCTTCCCAGGCACTTCTAGTCCCCACCGTGCAGGGCTGCCTTGTGCTCTAGTCAGCACACTCCACTCCCGTCCACTAGGGGGCACTGAGCTCAGTCCTGGCAGCAGCGAGGGCCCCTGGAAGATGGTTCACTGGTGTCCTCTCAGGGCTTTCTCCCTCCCAGCCCCTGGAGCTGCCTCCCAAAACCGGGTTAGGAAAGACTGCCCAGAGCAGGAGGCCTTGAAGGATGGGGGAGAGGAAGAGTGAGAACCAGCTCTCTACCTTCTGAGGGACCCTTACACATGACCCGTCACAGAATGCCTCCCATGCAGAGGAGGAAATGAAACCCAGAGAGGCTACGTGACTCGTCCAGGGTCCCACAGTTGGGATCCAAGTAATAATTGCTATAATAACAAGTGAACATTTATTGGAAGAACTTGCTTAAAGCCTCAGAACAATCCTCTGAATTATTTTCTATTTTTCTTCCTACCTAACAAATTTGGAAACTAAAAGCACAGAGAAAACAGCCCCATGTCTCAAAGCTGGGCCACAACCTCAGACCTCTCTCCTCAGTTCCACCCGGCCCCTCCCGACTGCCTTGCTTCACACATCCTGGCAAGCTGGCCCCAGGGTGCCAGGGTAGCTCCTTACCTGGATGTGCATCCTGGCCCTGCGCAGAAGGCTCAGTGTGGTGTATCGGGCACAGTCAGCCCCCAGGGGCATCTGCTGCTTCAGCTGCTCCAGGCACCGCTTCAGCTGGGCCCTCCTGCAGGGAAGGGGTCTAGAGGGCAGTGCCAGCCCAGACTTGCTGGCCAGATGAGGGACAGCAGGGGAGGGAAGGCCAGAGGGAGGCAGTTCCTGGGGCCTGGTGCTGTCAGGGCAGGGTTGGGACTCACCTGCGCTTTTCCAACTCGTTATGCACAGACCTGCCAATGCCAGGGAGGATGGGGTGAGGGGGCGTCAGCTACTGCCCACACCCTCACTCCCAGGGCTCCCAGAGGCTCAAAATTCACTACAGATGTGTCCCCCAAACCAGCCCGCTGTGGGGAGCTCGTACTGGCTTCAGGCACCTGAGTCACCAGGCAGAGGCAGAGAGAGTAAGGAGGCCAAATGCTGACAGAGGCCTGTCCAGGTGACTGTGGGGTCCAAATCAGAACCCCAGCAGCAATCAGGAAGGGCTTCCTGGACACAGGTGACAACTGAACTAAGCCCAGCAACACAAGTTACTCAAAATGGGTAGTGGATAGAGAGGCATTCCAACTGGGGGGAACAGCATGTGCAAAGGGTTGAGAAGACAGAAAAGGAGTAAGCTTGGGGACGTAAGAGTGTGGAGTGTAAGGGTGTGAGGGGACGCAAGACCCAGAAGTGTCTGGTTTACAGTTCCTAACACACCAGAGAAAGAGTCCTTGAACGAAGAGTGTTAAGGGGCGGGGGAGGAGGGGAGAAACAGCAGGAGTCTGAATGCCTCCAGAGGAGGGTACCTGACCCAGAAGATTCAAGCAACAAGGACGAAGTGGGCAGTGGAGGGGCCCGAAGAGGGCCGGCGCCCATCCCCCACCCCAGGTCCCCGCTGTCCCCAGCCTTCCTCACCGCCCACTGTCCAGCGCGCCAGGAGCTTGGGGGGACTGCCGCCTCCTCCTGTGAACCGGGCCAGGACTTCGGTGCGGAAACAGGGACGCATAGCCATGCTCCGCCTCTGCGGGAGAGAACCCCCGCCCGCGTCAGGCTGGGGCTAACACCAGCAGGCGGCCCTGGCACAGTAGGATCAGGGAGGGCCTTTTGGCTACAGGGCCATGTCGCCAAGCCCTCCCACCACACTGCCCGACGCCTCTGAGGTGAGGGAGGGGTGCCCCAGAACTACTGCCCTAAAGCCATGCATCCTTCAAGTTGGGAGCCAAGTCCAGCCCAGGCCCATGTCAACGAGGTCGCTGCCTCGAGTAGAACCAAGGGTTCTTCCTCACCTCTCTCGCGGCGCTCCAGGAACTCGGCCGCCTGCAGCAGAACTTGGATATTGCTGGCCACGGGTTCCATGTCCGCGACAGCTGGCGGCGGGAGGGCCTACGGTGCTGGCCCGAGGAGCGGCTGCACCACTTTTGTTACAATGTAACTGACACGGCGCAACAAACACAGGCGCTCGGCCCCGCCCCCCAGGACGCCCCGCCCCGCCCCGGGACAGCCCAGCTCCTGGCCCCACCCTCCTGAAACTTGCCGGGGAACCTCGGCCCACCCCAAGCGACCACGCCCGCCCCCTCAGACTTGTAGGGCTGCTACAAGCTTCAGCTCCAGGCCCGACCCTTGGACAAACTCCTGGGCTGGAGGGTTGCTGCGTCCTACAGCTTCGCTCAGCAACTCCACGTCTGTTACTTGCGTTTCTAGGCCTCAGTTCCCAGCCCCGTGCTGGTGGCGAAAGGCCGGAACACAGAATGGTGCTTTGGGGGCGGGTGATCCCTGGGAGGCCCCTGGCTCCGCCGCTGCACGTGGGCACGGCGGAGGCGGGGCCCGACGGGCGCCCTCACTCATTTGCCCATTGCCTCCAGCGGCCAGCTGTCTTCACCTTCGGGGCGGGGCTGGGGGGCCTCTGAGCCACCATTGGCTGCGCGCGGTTCCGCCTTCTCCCGCCGCTGGTCAACATGTTCGGGCGGGAAAAGGAGCAGGTTTCAAATTTGAAAACCCGAGCGAGGGGGGCGGAGTTGAGCGGGGAATGGGGCCCGCAGTGCGCAAGCGCCAGGGAAGAGGGGCGCGGATCTGGCTTCTGCGCTCCCAGGTCTGTACCTTTGCCTGCTTGCCATCTGCCCCGTAATGCCCATTGGGCCTCAGCTTCCTACTGTGGCGGATGGGAATAGTCTCCCGGCTCCTCCAACCCCTCATCTGCAGGGAAGCTACTGTCGCTATGAAAACGTCAGAAGGGTACCAACTTGAGAACTGATTTGCTAGGGAGTCCTTGGGTTCTGGAGCCGACACCAATTCTTCTTGTCACCAATACTTCTCAGGGAAATGCCTTCCTTCCTGTAGGATCGAGAAGCCTTGGGACAGCGTCTTTGAAGGATCTGAACCCATGCCTATGCTGTGTGCAGTTTGTAGACGCTCCTGGTGTCTTAAGGCTGGTGCAACCTGATGCAGGCTTCTTCCTCCCACAGGGCCCCTGGTCGCCTTACTCGGAGTCCATGGGCCCTTCTTTAACGTGACTTTCTAGCCTCCTGAAGAAGATGCAGTGACTTCTATGGGTAGCACCACGAGGTGTCGTCACACCTGAGGGGGCGGTGAAGCCTAAGGGTGGAGACCTGAAGATGAAAGCAGCTGTTACAGGGTGGAGCATTACCGCCAGGCTGGGGCTGGGTCTGTGACCCGGAAAAGGAGAGGATGGAGAAGTAGGAACTAGATTCTTTTTTTTTTTTTTTTTTGCTTTTTAGGGCCACACCTGCGGCTTATGGAAGTTCCCTGGCTAGGGGTCAAATCAGAGCAATAGCTAGAGGCCTACATCACAGCCACAGCAAGGCAGCATCCTTAACCCACTGAGCAAGGTCAGGGATGGAACTTGCGTCCTCATGGATACTAGTTGGGCTCCTTAGTGCTAAGCCACAACAGGAAATCCCTAGATTCTTTAAAAAGAGACAGTCCTGGGTAAACACATGGCACATGGCAGTCAGTCCTCAGATCCTTGAGAAAAATACTTTTTGTCTTTTTAGGGCCACACCTGCGATATATGGAAGTTCCCAGGCTAGGGATCAAATTGAATTGATCCCTACACCACAGCCACAGCAACTCAGGATCCAGGCCTCATCTGCAATCTATACCACAGCTCTGGCAATGCCGCATCCTTAACCTACTGGGCCAGGGATCAAACCTGAGTCCTCGTGGGTACCAGTCAGTTTCATTACCAATGAGCCACAATGGAAACTCCAGGAAAAAAACGTTTAAGTTTCTAAGGGTCATTCCCAGAGAAATTACTGATATGACCAAAGAACTGCTGCTTGGGACTGTCCACCCCTTCACCCACCCATTCACTCATGAAACATTTGCTAAGCACTTGCTGGACCCTAGGCACTGTACTGAGGCCTAGAAAATACAAGGATGGGCACAACCAGATATAGTCCACACCTCTGCAGAGCTCATAGGTGAGGGGGGAAGAGACACAGTCATCACACAGTAGAGATACACTTTGACAGGTCCTCACAGGAAAAATACAATGTAAGTGCATGTCCTTAGGAGCATTTGACCTAATCAGGAAGGTCAGAGAAGGTTTTTCTGGGGGAAGTGGGTGAGTAGGAGTTACCTACATTTAGGAGGAGGAGGAGGAACCGAGGAGCATTCCACAACGCAGAGTACTAACTACTACACGATCACGGCGCACAGGCCAAGCGACAAGATTTCCAGATACATGAACAGCAGGTGCCAAGGCCCTGAGGCTGAAAGGAATGTGTGCAGATGGAAAGAAGCCCGATGCACGTGGCCAGTATAAAGCGATCCAAGAGCGTGGTGCAGGCTGACACTGGAGAGGCTGGCAGGGCCCAGAACAGGCCGATGGGTTCCCCAAACCCCCACCTCCAATTCATTATGCCTGAAGAAAGGTGTTACAAGACTTATGAATGAATTTCCAATTTTATTTCACTAAAGGCAGCATCCACACAGTGGAGGCACAAACCCGGATCCAGGTAGCCCAGCCTCAGAGTAGGGGCAGGATGCAGAGAGTGGATACTCCGAAGGAGGAGAGTTCCCTGCAGAGGGAGGAAGGGAGCTCTTGGAGAGTTAGAGCCGTTCCAACTGGAGGTTGTGGAAGTGAGGCGGTGGGGGGGCGGGGAGCTGAAGACTTTCAACTCTATCCTAGGAGGGTAGGATTCAAGCTATGGAACCATTATGGCCTCAGACCTCCCATGAAATGGGGCCAGGGCCCTGGCCAGAGGAAGAGAAAGCAGTCCCTCCCAGGGAGCAGGGCATGTGGGGACAATGGGGCTCCTGCCCAAGCCCTTGGATGCCCTTCTGGGCCCTGCTGAGAAGGCACCATTGGGGCAGGACTGGGCAGAGACCTCCAGTGCTCCTGCCCCCTCAGCAGTGAGCAGTCTGAGAACCTCTGTCCCAGACCCCCAGGCCCTGCATGGTCCAGGCTGCATGCTGAAGCCCTGTAGACTCCCTGCGGGCTCCCTACCCCTCAGCCTTGCCCACCAAAGTCATTGTGGGTATGCTGCCTACATTTCAGTGCAGGTTCTGTCAGAAACCACTGGGCTCTGAGGGACAGAGCCTGCATCTGTCCTGAGTGGGAGGGGAGAAGGGAGTCCCCCACCCAGCCACCTTGCCCGGTTCAGCCCCAGGCTCTCCATCCTCTCCCACACTGTGGACAAGATGCCTGAGGAGATGGCTCCTGCTGTTCCCCAGATTCCTTTCACCTTCTTCCCTGCAGGGGAGAGCTGCACTGGGAGGGGAGGTGGGAGTTGGGGCCGAATGGAAAAGCAAGGATCTGAGCCACGTCTGCCACCGAAACCACAGCTCACAACAATGCCAGATCCTTAACCCGCTGAGCGAGGCTAGATATTGAACCTGCATTCTCAAGGTTACTAGTCGGATTTGTTACTGCTGAGCCATGACAGGAATGCCCAAACTTCCCTCTTCACATAAGGACACCAGTCACTGGATTAGGGCTCAATCTGACCTGGTTTTATAATTAATTGTATCTGTAAGAACCATATGTTCATAATAGTTGTTGTGTGTCCTTGTTTGTTAATTCCAACATGGGGTTTTTTTTTTTTGGGGGGGGGGACACGTCTATGGGTTCTGTTTTCTCTTTTTTTTGCTTTTTAGCGCCGCTCTTGAGGCACATGGAGATTCCCAGGCTAGGAGTCTAATCGGAGCTACAGCTGCCGGCCTACACCACAGCCACAGCAACATCAAATCCGAGCCAAGTATGAGACCTACCTACGCCACAGCTCATAGCAATGCCAGATCCTTAACCCACTAAGCGAGGCCAGGGACCAAACCCACAACCCCATGGTTACTAGTCAGATTCGTTTCTGCTGCGCCACAACAGGAACTCCTTCCTTTTAACTCAATGAATTTTATTATATTTATAGTTGTACAGCCGTCATCATAACGCAGCAATGCTATAGATATTTATGGTTAGTGTACTGATGTCCCTTTCATACCCCAGCGCAATTCGCTTCTGTGCCTTTCACAGTGTTGGTAGTTAAGGCTTTCTTTTGTGTGGTAAGCTGCCTCTGGTGCCTTTTTTTTTGTCTTTTTTTTTTTTAGGGCCACATGGTGGCATACGTAGGTTCCCAGGCTAGGGGTCAAATTGGAGATGCAGCTTCTGGCCTATGCTGCAGCCACAGCAACACCAGATCTGAGCCACGTCTGCAACCTACACCACAGCTTGAGGTAGCACCAGATCCTTTAACCCAGTGAGGGAAGCCAGGGATCAAACCCATGTCCTCACGAATACAAGTCGGGTTCATTACCACTGAGCCACGCCGGGAACTCCCTGTCTTCTCTTTCTTATAAAGCACATTTTCTTGCTTTTCGTGTCTTATAATTTTTTATTGATTCTAGAATATAAAAGTGAGGGAAGGGAGCTCCCTGGTAGCTCAGAGGGTTAAGGATCTGGTATTATCACTGCTGGGGTGTGGGTTCGATCCCTGGCCCAGGAACTTCCACATGCCACAGGCCTAGCCAGGGGGAAAAAAAAGGAAAGGAAAGGAAAGGGAAATATAATGGAGTATAACCATATCAAAGTAATATTGTTTTGTTCTGTTTATCTTCCTAAGAGTCCAAGACTTTACCTATCTGGTAATAAGAGGGAGAGGCTTATTCAGATTCCTCTTCACCTGAGCTTTGTGAGAAGTTTAACCAGCCATAAAGTTAGAAGGAATACAGTCCACCCAAGACCACCGTCACTTCTGACACTAACTGCAAATTCAGGGGATTTTCCAAAACCACTGTTAGTGATGTTAATTTGCTCAGACCACAGAACCCACTCAAAGCCATTACATCTGCTGTATAAATTATATTATACAGTTTCTTACAGGGAAGGAATACAGATTAAGATTGTCCAAGGGAAGAAGTTGATGAGTCTGGTATGAAAAGCGGAACCTCAGCTCCTTCTCCCAGTGTAATCAGAACATGGCACTTCCCTGCTATCAGCATGTGACAATGTACACAGGGTACTGCACACTAAGAAGGTTAATCTTTTTTTTTTTTGGCTGCCTCGAGGCTTATGGAGTTCCGGGGCCAGGGATCAGATCCCAGCCGCAGTTGTGACCAAAGCCACAGCTGCAGCAACACCAGGCCAGGGATCGAACCTGCATCCACTCCCAAGATGCCAATGATCCCATTGCACCACAGTGGGAACTCCAGGAGGTTATTGTGAGCCTCAGTATTCCATTTTGGGGGCTCGATTACGTAGACATGATTGATTGGTTGAGCTCAGTTTCCAGGTCAACTGATATGACCCAAAGCCTCACCCTAAATCACCTGTGTGGTGATTCTGGTGTGACCTGTCCCCACCCTAAGGTGCGGTCCCACCCAAAATTGTGCCTTATTCTCTGGCTAGCCCAAGGGAAAACATCTCCAGGATCTGAGGGCAAAAGTCAGACTTCTTTGGGGGCAAAGCTAAATTTTTTTTTTTCTTTTTATAGCTGCACCCACGGCACATGGAGATTCCCAGGCTAGGGGTCAAATTGGAGCTGCAGTTGCCAACCTACACCACAGGCACAGCTACTCCAGATCTGAGCCGCAGCTTGGGGCAATGCTGGATCCTTAACCCACTAAGCAAGGCCAGGGATAGAACCTACATCCTCAAGGACACTATGTCAAGTTCTTAACTCGCTGAGCCACAACTGGAACTCCACAAAGTTAAATTCTTTAGGACACAGGTCACCTCTTGCCTTTGGCCAAGACTCTTAAAGCAAAATGATCCTGTTGCCCAACAATGGAGGAGCCAGTGTCCAGGTAGGGAGAGACTTTAAAAAAAAAACTCACCTGTCTTATAAAGCCAGTATATACATTTTCATATTTGTGTACTAATTCAATTACTCATTTTCCCCTTTGCATCTTTTTTTTTTTTTCCTTTTTATGGCCACACCCATGACATGTGGAAGCTCCCAGTCTAGGGACTGAATCAGAGCCACAACTGCAGCAACACCAGATCCTTTAACACACTGCCCTGGGTCAGGAATCAAACCCACCCACACCTCTAGAGCAACCAAAGCACTGCAATCGAATTCTTTTTTTTTTTTTTTGTCTTTTTAGGGCCACACCTGCAGCACATGGAAATTCCCAGTTCAGGGGTCAAATTGGAGCTGCAGCTGCCAGCCTATACCACAGCCACAGCAACCAAGATCAGAGCCAAGTCTGAGACCTACACTACAGCTCATGGCAATGCTGGATCCTTAAACCACTGAGTGAGGCCAGGGAGCAAACCCACATCCTCATGGATCCCAGTCGGGTTTGTTAACTGCTGAGCCCCAAAGGGAACTTCTGTAGTCAGATTCTTAATCCATTGTGCCATGGCAGGAACTCCTCACCTTTGTATCTTATGATAAACTTGTGCAGAACTATTTAGCAGAGAAATTAGTTGATCATTGGGTGAATCGAGTTCTCCCTCAGGCCTGTCATTTTCCACCTGTTTTACTTCCTGAGGGAGTTTTACCTCAACTTCCCAATACACCTGACTATGAACATCAGTATTTTAACAAGACCAGTGTTACACCCCATCGCAGTGTGGCAGGAGAGGAGACCTGAAGGCCTCTGGCACATGACCAGAGCCCCACTCAGCCATTAACAATTAGTCCAGGAGTTTCTGTCGTGGAGGAACAGAAATGAATCCAACTAGGAACCATGAGGTTTCAGGTTCAATCCCTCGCCTCACTCAGTGGGTTAAGGATCTGGTGTTGCCGTGAGCTATGGTATAGGTCACAGACATGGCTCGGATCTGGCGTTGTGTGGCTGTGGTATAGGCTAGCAGCTTTAGCTCCGATTGCACCCCTAGCCTGGGAACCTCCATATGCCCCAGGTGTGGCCCTAAAAAGCAAAAAAAAAAAAAAAAATTAGTCCAGTGGCAGAAATGTCTCCCAGAGTGATGATGTCATTCAGGTTTGCAGACTTCCGTTCAGTTTTTTTTAGGCTCCAAAAGCAGGAGTGGTCTCTACAACATATGTTGTCACACTTTCAGCCCTCTGGTGTAATGCAGCTAAGAGATAATAACCTCTCACTCAGAGCCTGTCTGGAGGCACCAGTGTAGCAATGGATTTTTCTCACTGCATTAACCATTCACCTTTACACTCAGCTACCATTCCTCCTCTACATTCTTTTTTTTTTTTTTTGTCTTTTGTTGTTGTAGTTGTTGTTGTTGTTGCTGTTGCTATTTCTTGGGCTGCTCCCGCGGCATATGGAGGTTCCCAGGCTAGGGGTCGAATCGGAGCTGTAGCCGCCGGCCTACACCAGAGCCACAAGCAACGCAGGATCCGAGCCGTGTCTGCAACCTACACCACAGCTCACGCAAAGCCGGATCGTTAACCCACTGAGCAAGGGCAGGGACCGAACCCGCCACCTCATGGCTCCTAGTCGGATTCGTTAACCACTGCGCCACGACGGGAACTCCCTCCTCTCCATTCTTAACTCTAGCTTTCCCACTGTGGGAAAGGGTGCTGGGTTCAGCCTCTGTGCTGGCCCAGACTGCCAATAGAAATACATGTCTAGTCTAGCACCTGCCCTCCCTCAGGCCTCTGAGGGGTTGGGTTAAACAAATGGGTGCAGAGCTGGTGGGTTGTCCTGATCATTAAGCAATAGAGCTGCATCCACTGTCAGCCCAAGTTCTGCCAGATGGGGTAAAACCACAACCCACCCCATCAGACTCTTAGGAAGCCTGACATAAAGCCTGGAAGGTATAGTTACAGTTTCTTAGGGATCATCGCTGCTTCTGGCACCGGCAGGTGCAGCCCTGGTGCCAGGACCAACTCATCAGGTGGGACAAAAAAGGCTGAGGTGATGGAAGGAAAGAGACAAAAGTATAGTTATACCAGCATCCTTCCCAACCCCTCTTCTGCAAATACCCGCTCCCCAAAGCAGAGGACTTCATCTCGTGAGCACCATCCACTGGCCCCCTCATTTGAGAGTGAGCACACACACTCATGATGGCATGTAAGCCAGCCCTTCACACCTTTATTTTCTTCGTTTTAGACCAAAAAAAAAAAAAAAAAGGTTTCACACCGCTAATTAAGAGAGAAAAAAGCAAATCAAAACTACAATGTGTATCGCTACACACTGGTCAGACTGGCCACCATCAAAAAGTCTACAAATAATAAATGCTGGAAAGGATGTGGAAAAAAGGGGAACTTCCTACACTGTTGATGAGAATGTAAATTCTCTTGCTATGGAGAACAGTATGGAGGTTCCTTCAAAAACTAAAAATAGAGTAGCCATATGATCCAACAATCCCACTCCTGGGCATCTATCCAGAAAAGACAAAAACTCCAATTTGAAAAGACACACACGCCCCCAATGTTCACTGCGGCATTATTTACAAGAGCCAATACCTGGAAGCAACCTAAATGTTCACTGACAGAGGACTGGATAGAGAAAATGGATATACGTACAAGAGAATCCTACTCAGCCATAAAAAGATGAAATAAGGCCATTTGCAACACCAGGGATGAACTTAAGAGATTATCCTACTAATGAAGTAAGTCAGAAAGAGAAAGACAAGTATCATATGACATCACTTACATGTGGAATCTTAAAAAAGGCTACAAATTAACTTATTTATAAAACAGAAACAGACTCACAAGACAGAGAAAACAAACTTATGGTTATGAAAGGGGAAGGGGAGAAGGGATAAATTAGGAGTTTGGGGAGTTCCCATCGTGGCTCAGCAGAAACGAATCTGACTAGCATCCATAAGGACACAGGTTCGATCCCTGGCCTCATTCAGTGGGTTAAAGGATCGGCATTGCCATGAGCTGTGGTGTAGGTTGCAGACAAGGCTTAGATCTGGAGTGGCTGTGGCTGTGGCTGTGGCGTAGGCCGGCAGCTGTAGCTCCCATTAGACCCCTAGCCTGGGAACCTCCATAGGTTGGCTGCATGTGCAGCCCTAAAAAGCACACACAAACAAAGGAGTTTGGGAATATACACTACTATATGTAAAACAGATAAACAAGGTCCTACTGTGTTAACACAGGGAACTATATTCAGTATCTTGTAATAACCCATAACGGAAAAGAATTTTTTAAAAGAACAGGTGTGTGTATAACTGAACCACTTTGCCATACACCTGAAACTAACACAATATTGTAAATCAACTGAAGTTCAATTTAAAAAAAGTTTCAATTGTCTGTTTATTTCTCCATCAAAGTAACTCTGAGGATGGTAGTTCTCTGCCCACTATTAGACATTATGGGCTATAAAATGCGTTCCTGGGAATTCCTGTGTGGCTCAGCGGGTTGTCACTGCAGTGGCTCGGGTTGCTGCTGTGGTGCAGATTGTTTTTTTTTTGTTTGTTTGTTTTGTTTTGTCTTTTCTAGGGCCTCACCCGCGGCATATGGAGGTTCCCAAGCTAGGGGTCGAATCAGAGCTGTAGCTGCCTGCCTACGCCAGAGCCGCAGCAACGCCAGATCCAAGGCACATCTGCAACCTGCACCACAGCTGGCGGCAACACCGGATCCTTAACCCACCAAGCGAGGCCAGGGATTGAACCCACAACCTCATGGTTCCTAGTCAGATTCGTTAACACTGAGCCACAACGGGAACTCCTGTGGTGCAGGTTTGATCCTTGGCCAAAGAACTTCCACATGCTGTGGACAAAGCCAAAAAAAAAGTGTTCCTTCGTCTGAGGACATGGGACCTGGCAGTCCAAATCATTCTAGTATTTTCTGTTTCAATCCTTTTATTATAGCCTGAGCATTTCCAGAGCTCAGTGCAGAATAACTATCTGCTCCTGTCAGGACCCGTTTGTCCCCCAATTCCAGGTTTACCCGCATCAGCCTGACTTAACAGCTACACATGAGGCCTCCCCGGGGAGTTTGTCCTTAGCCTCTGTCTCTCCTGTTGGCAGACAGTCCTGGTTTGCGTTCTGTGCCCCGGAGGGTGCAAAAGGACTGAGTGCAGACACAGCCCAGCTCTGCATGGCTGCAGCCCCAGTGTTCACATGTTTCACATACCCAGGTGGCCACCTCAGGTGAGCAAAACCAGGAAACCTACTCGCTAATTCAAATCTTCTTCTAAATCTAGAAGGGACTCTTTTTTTTTTTTTTTGTCTTTTTGCTATTTCTTTGGGCCGCTCCCGTGGCATATGGAGGTTCCCAGGCTAGGGGTCGAATCGGAGCCGCAGCCACTGGCCTACACCAGAGCCACAGCAACGCGGGATCCGAGCCGCGTCTGCAACCTACACCACAGCTCACGGCAACACCAGATTGTTAACCCACTGAGCAAGGGCAGGGACCGAACCCGCAACCTCATGGTTCCTAGATGGATTCGTTAACCACTGCGCCACGACGGGAACTCCGAAGGGACTCTTCTGATGAGTGTCACATGTCCTTAAATGCACCCCTCAGATTCCCACAGTGGTTTCCATAGCGCAGTGCCCCACAGAGGCATCCTGTTCACAGGCCAGTTTTCTATTGCCCTCTGCTGGGCCACATGGCTAGGCCACTAGCCACTGTCTGTGAATTGGTAAAAACCCAAATACAGGGGCTTTGGGGGGCACCATGCCCAGAGCATGTAAAAGTTCCCTGGGACAGGGATCAAACCCATGCCATAGCAGTAACCAGAGTCACAGCAGTGATAACACCAAGTCCTTAACTGATAGGCCACCAGGAAATTCCTATAGGGGCTTTTAACCATTGTTCAATTCTTCCATGACTGCTAGGAAAGATGCAATCTGGCCCCCTAAGCTGATTTGTTTTTACCTTCTCCTATCAGAGTGGCGAGCTTCCAAACAGGAAGCTGTCCACTCCCTGCAGAACTGCAGTCCATTAACCAAGCAGCTCTTTGTTGATCGGGGGGGGGGGGGTGTTAGCTGTTCATAGGGCACCTGCCCCAATTAGCCCTGTGGCTACAGGATCCAGCAGCTCCTCAGATAGTTACAGAGTTAGCCCTGGGGGAAAAGAGTGAGTACTGCTACTCTTTCACAGGTAGCACATTACTGTATAAACCATTTCCACTCTCCTGGGCACTAGCCTCCCGATCACAGCATTTCTCCAACATCACTCATAACACTGTGGGTATTTCTATTTTCAAAGTTATTTTATGTCTTTCAGTCATTGGGGAATTTTCAAAATCCAATAGCAAGCTGGTTAGTACTCATTTTCTCTCAAAGAGAATTTTCTGGTCTCATATCTCAGAAGTTGCCACTAGGTGGCACTCACAGCTCCAGTCTGCACTCCACACTGGGCTGTCCTAGAGCAAATTAACCTGTACATGCTCAGGCAATCTCACTGGTTCCCATCTAGCACGTCGAATCAGCACTGGAAGGGCAGACTTCCACGCCTTCTCTCGTACAGTGCTTATGGGGAAGCCTTCCCCAATCAGACACAAAGTCCACCCCCACAATATATTCAGGTAAAACAGATGCAATCACTTCACAAAGTCGGTTCTAACTTTCCAATTTTCATCCAAACTTTCTTCATCCCGTCGACCCCTGCATTCCTATATCCTCCCAATCTAGCTGTAGCGCCATTGGAACTTCATGTATAGATTCTGGAATTACGGTGCATGGGGGTCCTGTAGCAAGGAGTCCCAGCAAAGTCTCTTCTGCATCCTCTGACCATTTTACTCCCTCAAGTTCACATGGCCTTGAGTCCCCAGTAGTAGTCTGTCCTTATCTTGATTATAGTGCAGGACCATTGCCCCAGGTAACTAGAGGCCTCTAGCCACCTTTGCCTTCCAGCTTTTTAAATTCCTCCAAATGAGGGTAAATAAAGCAGACTTGCTGAGGGCCCTTCAATATCGGGATTCTCATCAGTCCACAAAACTTCCAAGAGTGCTGGTTTATGACCTATGTTTTGACCCCATAAACATTATCCCATTTCTTCTTTTTCTTTTTTTGGCCACATCCACGACAATGAGGAGGTTCCTGGGCCAGGAATCAAACCTGCACCAGAGCAGTAACCAGAGCCGCAGCTGTGACGCCAGATCCTTAACCCACTGCACCACAAGGGAACTCCCATCCCATTTCTTTTTTTTTTTTTTTTGGTCTTTTTGCTATTTCTTGGGCCACCCCTGCAGCATATGGAAGTTCCCAGGCTAGGGGTCGAATCGGAGCTGTAGCCACCGGCCTATGCCAGAGCCACAGCAACGCAGGATCCGAGCCGCGTCTGCAACCTACACCACAGCTCACGGCAACGCCAGATCGTTAACCCACTGAGCAAGGGCAGGGACCGAACCCGCAACCTCATGGTTCCTAGATGGATTCGTTAACCACTGCGCCACGATGGGAACTCCCCATTTCTTAATAATCATGCCGCTGGAATGAGCCCCACGATCCTCCTTTTCTTTCCCTTGCTCTCTCATGACTCATTCCACTGTTTGTTGTTTCAGCATCACTTTTCCCTTTCATAGTGGCCCTGAGACTAGTGTTTAGCATAGACCAAGTGTGGCCCAATCTCAGGATCTTCAGGATCTGCCCCAACATTCCCTCTTGGTTTTTTGTTTGTTTGTTTGCTTTTTAGGGCCACACCCATGGCATATGGAAGTTCCCAGGCTAGGGGTGGAATCAGAGCTACAGCGCCGGTCTACACCACAGCCACAGCCACAGCAACGCAGAATCCGAGCCACATCTGCGACCTACACCATAGCTCATGGCAATGCCGTATCCTTAACCCACTGAGTAAGGTCCTGGGATCAAACCTGCATCCTCATAGATACTAGTCAGGTTCGTTACTGCTGAGCCACAATGGGAACTCCGCTCTCTTGCTTTCATTTTAGCTGTTACAGATAACAATAACCAAGGGAGAATGTATTTTACTTACTTCTTATTACTCTGAATTTCCTTATGCATCCAGTGAACCAACTTCTTGGCAGCTGATTCTGTCTTTTTTTTTTTTTTTTTCCTGCTTTTTAAGGCCGCACCTGAGGCATATGGAAGTTCCCAGGCTAGATGTCGAATCAGAGCTCCAGCTGCCAGCCTACAGCCACAGCCACAGCAACACAGGATCCGAGCCAAGTCTGTGACCTAAACCACAGCTCGTGGCAATGCCAGATCCTTAACCCATTGAGCGAGGCCAGGGAGCGAACCCGCAACCTTATGGTTCCCAGTCGGATTCGTTTCCACTGTGCCAAAACAGGAACTCCTGATTCTGTCATTTCTAAATTTCATTATTGACTTTTGCCTTCAGTAACAAATCACAGTGCAGTTTTGCACTATAGTGAGCCCAAAGGCCCTGAAGGAATCAAAGCTTCATCTTACCTCACGTGCTCATCCAATTCCCAGAGACAGCAAGTGACTCACCCACCAGCACACTTTTCATACTCCAACCAACCCAGAGCCCACACCACCACCCTCACAATCTGGGTCACTCTCCCCCTATCCTAATCACCCCAGAGCCAGTTCCCACACAGCTCGGGTCAGCCCCTATATCCCAATGAAACTATTCCAATTAGCCAATTCTAAGCCTCATTACCATGCCTCACACATTCCCTCCTGCAGAAACCACAATAAAGTCTCTTGCCCACACTTCCTCCTCTTCCTCCCTCTCTCTGCCTCCTGACTAACCCTGGTACTTCCCCATGTGGCCCTTCATGGCCTGGCATCTCTCCAGTTTTTAGGGAACTGTGAGTATCGACTTCTTCCTTTATGGCCATCATTTCTGTGTCTGTGTGTCTTACCAAATCTGATGAAAACAAATCTCAGGAACCTTTACAGCAATTGGCGCAGTGAGCGGGAATGGTTACAAACTGCTCTTTGCTTACTAAGGGATCCACCAGACAGCACCCATGGCCAGGAGCCTGCCCTTTGCTGGCTTCTGCCTCACGTTGCTTTTTGCAGGGTGTTGCTACGGATTCCCAACCTAAACTTTGCATGCTGAAAACTAAGTCCTCCTCAAGCTGCTGCATAGGCCACAGAATCAAGTGTCTGGGACTGAGTGCCCACGGGCACTCAACATCTTTCTCCAAGCAGGTGAAGCGTCGGGTCCAGGACAGAGTGCCTGGGGTGTATATGGAACCACATACATCAGCTTCTCAAAAAGGAGTGACTACTTTCCTGGTGCCATGGGACAAGTCTGATCTGATCCATGGGCTGGGCAGCACTGACCATGGGTGGGGCCAACTGAGTCATTTATAGAAAATGCCTACTGGAGTTCCCGTGGTGGCCAGGCAGGTTAAGGACCCAACTAGCATCCATGAGGACATGTGTTTGATCCCTGGCCCCATTCAGTGGGTTAAGGATGCGTTGTTGCTGCAAGCTGTGGCATGGGTCGCAGATATGGCTTGAACCTGGCGTTGCTGTGGCTGTGGTGTAGGCCGGCCGCTGCAGCCCCAATTTGACCCCTAGCCCAGGAACTTCCAAATGTCACAGGTGCGGCCCTAAACAGCAAAAAGAAAAAAGAAAGAAGAAAAAAAAGTGCCTATGGTCTAGGATGTTATGTGCTCCTGGGGCACCTGATAAACCACCTCCCTTTCTCCCTCTGAGCTTTGCAGAGTCAAAACTCTGGCCTGTCCTGCGGAGAAGTGGGAGATTCTCCACCTATACACTCCTGTCTGCATCACAGGCCATTCATGGGCATAAGGGTATCCTCCTCAGGACGCCCTGTAAATGTCATTGCTTGGGTTGCAAAACCTCTCTGCCGCTGTCTGCTTACTACTGCGGCCATTTGTCCTCTGACCCAATGGGCTCTCAGGGCCCATCCCTGGAAACCAGTGGCTCAACATTAAATGAAACAGGGGAAAGGACAGGAATATCTGGGTCCAGCTCTCCCAGAACCCCTGAGGACGGGGTCCAAGTTATGTTCACAGGCAGCAAGCCTGGCCCGAGAAAGGTGTGATTACCAGAAGTCCAGATGGCTCAGAAATGAATATTTGGGTTACACCACCAGGTAAGCCTCAAGATCTGCTAAGGCTATGGCTGAGGATAAAGACAGTTTAGAATGGATACAAGTCAACAAACAACAAATGCTAGAGAGGGTGTGGAGAAA
The DNA here is from genome assembly GCF_016906955.1 of Phacochoerus africanus. Taxonomy (NCBI): domain Eukaryota; kingdom Metazoa; phylum Chordata; class Mammalia; order Artiodactyla; family Suidae; genus Phacochoerus; species Phacochoerus africanus. The sequence goes on along the minus strand of NC_062547.1, from coordinate 80,737,623 downwards.
AGGGTACCCTCCTACACTGTTGGTGGGAATGTAAATTGATACAACCACTATGAAAAACAGTATGGAGATACCTCAGAAAACTAAACACGAAACTATCATACAATCTAGCAACCCGACTCTTGGGCATACATCTGGACAAAACATTCCTTGAAAAAGACACACGTACCTGTATGTTCATTGTAGCACTGTGATAGCCAAAACATGGCAACAACCTGAATGTCCATCAACAGATGAATGGATTAAGAAGATGCAGTGTACACACACACACACACACAATGGAATACTACTCAGCCACAAAAAGAACAAAATAATGCCATTTGCAGCAACATGGATGGAACGAGAGACTCTCATACTAAGTGAATTAAGTCAGAAAGAGAAAGACAAATACCATATGATATCACTTATAATTGGAATCTAACATAAGGCACAAATGAAGCTTTCCACAGAAAAGAAACTCATGGACATGGAGAACAGACTTGTGGTTGCCAAGGGGGAGGAGAAGGGAGTGGGATGGACTGGGAGTCTGGGGTTAACAGATGCAAACTATCACATTTGGAGTGCATAAGCAATGAGATCCTGCTGTATAGCACTGGGACCTATATCTAGTCACTTATGATAGGACATGATAGAGAATAATGTGAGAACAAGAACGTATATATATATATATATATATATATGTGTGTGTGTGTGTGTGTGAATGGGCCACTTTGCTGTACAGCAGAAATTGACAAACACTGTAAACCAGCTATAATGGAAAAAATAAAAATCACTAAAAAAAAAAAAAGGAGTTCCTGTCGTGGCGCAGTGGTTAACGAATCCGACTAGGAACCATGAGGTTGCGGGATCGGTCCCTGGCCTTGCTCACTGGGTTAAGGATCCGGCGTTGCCACGAGCTGTGGTGTAGGTTGCAGACGCGGCTCGGATCCTGCGTTGCTGTGGCTGTGGTGTAGGCCAGTGGCTACAGCTCCAATTCGACCCCTAGCCTGGGAACCTCCATATGCCACGGAGTGGCCCAAATAAATAGCAAAAAGACAAAAAATAAATAAATAAATAAATAAAAATTAAAAAAAAAAAAAAAAGATCTGGTGTGGTCATTTGCAGCAGCTGGGTTGCTGCTATGGCACAGGTTTGACCCCTGGCCCTTGGACTTCCACATGCCTTGGGCGTGGCCAAAACAAAAGAATGGATACCAGAAGATGAGGGTGGAAGCCAGCTGTGGCCCTGAGACCAACTGCAGCAATGGTGACTACAGTTTGTCTCATAAACCTTCCTTTTCTAAATTACTTTCCTGCCTTTTTTTTTTTTTTTTTTTTGACTTTTTGCCATTTCTTGAACTGCTCCCGCGGCATATGGAGGTTCCCAGGCTAGAGGTCTAATCGGAGCTGCAGCTGCTGGCCTACACCACAGCCACAGCAACGTGGGATCTTAGCTGCGTCTGCAACCTACTCTCACAGCTCACGGCAATGCTAGATCCTTAACCCACTGAGCAAGGCCAGGGATCGAACCCGCAACCTTATGGTTCCTAGTCGGATTTGTTAACCACTGAGCCATGACAGGAACTCCTCCTGCTTGTCTTAACAAGAGGCCAAGAGAAGCGATGGAAGAGGTCTTCCTGAGGCTGCAGATCTGTGTGGTGTGACAGGTGGAATGTGGAGGCTGTCAATGTGTGCTGGTTGGAAGGTGTGAACATGGCCCAGCCTTGTACCCCCCAGACCCACCACTGTGCCTTCCCTAAGGCCACATGTCCCTGAGCCAAAGCCTGAGCACAAGGTAGGTTAGGAAGGCAGCCCACTTGAGCAAGAGGTAGCAGTCTTGGAGTTCCCGGCAGCTGAAGCTCCGATTCAACCTCTAGCCTGGGAACCTCCATATGCCAAGGGTGCGGCCCTAAAAAGGAAAAAAAAAAAATAAGGGAGGTGGGAATCTCCCTTTGGCTTGAGAACTCTTGCAGTGCTGGACTGAACCTCTCTTGGAAACAGGCTGCAGTCTGAGACTTTCCCACATGGTTCTTCATCCTTCCTTCCCTCAGGAATCGAACCCAAAACCTCATGGTTCCCAGTCAGATTCGTTAACCACTGAGCCACGATGGGAACTACTCAGTGTAAAGTTTAGACTCTCTAACCTCAATGATACTTAAGAAAGTTTAAAACTTCTAATGCTTTTTGGCATATAGGGTTCTTGTTTTTTTTGTTTTTTTTTCTTTTTTGCTATTGTTATTGTTATGTTATCTCTTCTGATTGTTGCTGGTGTTGAGAAATGATTTTGACATTTAGAAATTGATCTTGGGAGTTCCCGTCGTGGCGCAGTGGTTAACGAATCCGACTAGGAACCATGAGGTTGTGGGTTCGATCCCTGCCCTTGCTCAGTGGGTTAACGATCCAGCGTTGCCGTGAGCTGTGGTGTAGGTTGCAGACTCGGCTCGGATCCCGCGTTGCTGTGGCTCTGGCGTAGGCCGGTGGCTACAGCTCCGATTCAACCCCTAGCCTGGGAACCTCCATATGCCGCGGGAGCGGCCCAAGAAATAGCAACAACAACAGACAAAAAAACACAAAAAAGACAAAAGACAAAAAAAAAAGAAATTGATCTTGTATCTGGAAATTCTGTATTTTATTTTTTCCATATTGTTGATCAAATCATTTGCAAATAATGACATTTTGTCTTTTCCTTTCCTTTTTTTGCTTTTTAGGGCCACACCCCTGGCATATGGAGGTTCCCAGGTTAGGGGTTGAATCGGAGCTGCAGCTGCCTGCCTATGCCACAGCCACAACGCCAGATCTGAGCCACATCCTCGACTTACAACGCAGCTTGTGGCAACACCAGCTCCTTAACCCACTGAGCAAGGCCAGAGATCAAACCTGCACCCTCTTGGACACTATGCCAAGTTCTTAACCTGCTGAACCACAACAGGAACCCCTGTTGCTGGTTTTGAAGATGGAGAAAGCAGGTTGTGACCCAGGGAATAGGGGTGGCCTCCAGAAGCAGGGGACCGCCCACAGGAGACAGCCAGCAAGCAAACAGGGACTCAGCCCTACGGCCACAAGGAAGCAAATTCTGCCAGCAATCTGGATGAGCAAGCACAGGACTCTCCCCCAGAGCCTCCAGAAAAGACCATGGTCCTGGTGACGCCTTGATATCAGTGGGTGGAGGCCCAGCTTGGGCTTTTGACCTACCCAACTGGAAGAAATAAACTGGTGTTGTTTAAGCCACTACGTCAGCAGGCATTTGTTGTGGCAGCAACAGAAAACAGGTTCATGGACCAAACTATAACCTCACAAATCTATTCAATCTGTTTCTCCAAGCATATCATACAGATTATTTCTTTTCTTTATTTTTATGGCAGTACCTGCGGCCTAGAGAAGTTTCCAGACTAGGAGTCAAATCCGAGCTCCAGCTGCAACCTATACCATAGCTCACAGTAACGCCAGATCCTTAACCCACTGAGCCGGGCCAGGGATTGGACCTACATCCTCATGGACACTATGTCAGGTTCTTAACCTGCTAAGCCACAATGGGAACTCCTCATACAGACTATTTCTAAGGTCATCTTGTTACATAAATATGCCTTAATAAATCTTAAAGCCAAATATATTTGGAGTGTATTTTCCTTAACCTAACACGTTTCTCCTCTCAAACTTTCTGCCCCCAGGATATGCTGCCCCAAAGTCTACCCTGGCTTGAGCCCCAAACCTGAATCCTGTGTCATTCTGCTCCCATCTGGGCCAGGTGCTCCCAGGCCTCTGCCTCTTTGTGAGCTCCATCCTCCTGCTACTATGCTCCTGGGTTGGAAGAAACAACTGGAAGAGTTTAAAAAGTGGTTCCCTGGGCCGGGCAAATGGGAACCATAGGACTAATGCTTTTCATTCCAGAGAGAAGAGCTTCTCTTAAGACTTTCTCCAGAACAAAATACAAAGACAAGGGTTACAGAGGCCAAAAGATCAAAAATCAAAATCCACACAGAAGACTGAATGGTCCATTTAGTGAGGCCCATGGGTGGTCCATTCAGGACAGCTGGGTGCAGCTTGGGCTGGTTACTGATCTGTGAACTTGTGGTTTTTCTAAGGACTATGTTGGTCAATCTCATCTATTACATTTTGGGTTTTCTGGGAGCTGTGCCCCTGTACTGTTTGTTCTCTCCTGAAGGTGGCAGAGCCAACCCAGAGCAGCAAACCAAAACAAAGATGGGGTCCAACACATGCTATGGTCAGGGCCTTCCTTGGTTTCCCCCTTTTGGCCATACTCTGCTTTTGGCAGGGATGGGAACATATATTAAGTGCTGGGGTTTAGGTTGGTTTTTTTGTGTTTAGTTTTGGTTTTGGGTTTTTTGCTTTTTAGGGCCACACCCATGACATATGGAGGTTCCCAAGACTACACCACAGCTCAAGACAACGCCAGATCCTTAACCCACTGAGCGAGGCCAGGGATCGAACCCACAACCTCATGGTTCCTAGACAGATTCGTTTCTGCTGCGCCACAATGGGTACTCCTAGGTTGGTCTCAAATGCGTTTCTAGGCTGGGTCCTCCCCATCCCTGAAAAGCTCTGGCTGCAGTCAGGGCTTGTGTGCAAGTGGCTTCTTTTTTTCTTTTTTTTTTTTTTTAAGGCCGAACCCTCAGCATATGTAAGTCCTCGGCATGTGGGGTCAAATCAGAGCTACAGCTGCCGGCCTATGCCACAGCCACAGCCATGCAGGATCCGAGTAGCATTTGTGATCTACATCACAGCTCACAGCAACGCTGGGTCCTTAACGCACTGAGCGAGGCCAGATATCAAAACTGCATCCTCGCAGAGACTATGTCGGGTCCTTAACCCACTGAGCCACAATGGGAACTCTTTGAACTTACATAATGACCTTAATATGCAGTGCTATTGGGGATGTCTTCCCTATGGTGGTGGAACAAAAGTTGTTCTTTAATACTTAGGGCCTCAATGGGCAGCTGACAAAACTCGACCTTGGCACTGAGGCTGGGGCTTGTTAAAGCCCCCACAGTCGTAGTTTTTCCAACTTCCATCAAGCTGGAGTATTTTCTAAGGTTCCTCCACCTTAAGTTCAGGAACCAAGGGCTATCACACTAGTCTCTACCGGCTATCATGGGCATAACCTTTCACTGGAGGGGCATCATCTTTCTTGGGCTCCCAAGGTTCACCACTGAGCCCAACTTTCAGGAGGTGACCTCCTTACTGTCCATAGCCTGGGACCTCACAGGCCATCAAAGCAGCAGCAGGCCAGTTTCTTGAGGCACTTTGCAGGCACCTTCTCCACAGGTGCGCCTAGGGAGGGCATCCAGCCTTGGGAGAGAGGGACACGGCTGGGCACAGCGTGGTCACCAGTCCTGTCTATCCAGCAACATCCTGTAGGAAGGAGGGCAGACTGAGTGGGCCCATGCCAACAGTTACAGCACAATGCCGACAAAGCCAGCACTTGTTTGGAGGTTTCTCAAAAAGTTAAACACAAAATTACCATAGAACTCCTAGTTAAACACCTCAAAAGAACAGAAGGCAAGGACTCAACCAGGTACTTGCCACCCACATTCAATGCAGCATTATTCACAACCACCAAAAGGTGGAAACAACCCAAGTGTCCATCAGCAGATGAATAGACAAAATGTGGTCCATCCATAAAATGGAGCATTACTTGGTCATCATATTCTTTTATTTGTTTTTGGGGGGTGCACCAGAGGCATACGGAAGTTGCCAGGCCTATGGGTTGAATCGGAGCTGTAGCCACCAGCCTATACCACAACCACAGTCACGCCATATCCAAGCAGCATCCACGACCTACACCAAAGTTCACGGCAACGCCACATCCTTAACCCACTGAGCAAGGCCAGGGATCAAACCTGCGTCCTCATGGATGCTAGTCAGATTCATTTCCACTGAACCACGTCAGGAACTCTCCCGGTCATCATATTCTGACTTGTTAACTTTTTTAAAAAAATAGTTGATTTACAATGTTCTGTCAATTTCTACTGTGCAGCAAGGTGACCCAATTATACAAAAATATACATTCTTTTCTTCACATTATCCTCCATCATGTTCCATCACAAGTAACTAGATATAGTTTCCTGTGCTACACAGCAGGACCTCATTGCTTATCCACTCCAAATGCAACAGTTTACATCTACTAACCCCAAACTCCCAGTCCATCCCACTCCCTCCCCCCCCCCCCCCCGGCAACCACAAGTCTGTTCTCCATGTCCATGAGTTTGTTTCTTTACTATAGATAGGTTCATTTGTGCCGTATATTAGATTCCAGATATAAGGGATATCATGTGGTATTTGCCCTTCTCTTTCTGGCTTACTTAGTATGAGTCTCCAGTTTCAGCCCTGATGATACTTGTTAACATTGATGACACTGAAAGCCTAACCCTAACTCTAACCCTAAAAATATGTGAAATGAAATAAGCCAGACCAAAAAGGACAAATTGCGTATGATTCCACTAAATGTGGTATCTAGAACAGGCAAATTCAGAGAGAGAAAGTAGAACACAGAGTCCCAGGGGCTAAAGTAGGGGGAAAAGAGTGCAGAGTTTCAGTTTGGGATGATGAAAAAGTTCTGGAGATGGACGGTGGTGATGGCTGCATAACATTGTGAATGCACAGCTTACTTTTTTTTCCTGGCACCCAAGGCATGTGTAAGTTCTGGGGCCAGGTATTGAACCTGTGCCATAGCAGCAACCCAAGCTACTGCAGTGACAACACTGAGTTCGCAAGTCTTGAATGCACAACTTAATGCCACTGAGCTGTACACTGAAAAATGGTTAAAATGGTCAATTTAATGTTACGCACATTTTTTAAATTTTTTTGCTTTTTAGTACTGCACCTGCAGCACATGTAGGTTCCCAGGCTAGGGGTCTAATCGAGCTGTAGCCGCCGGCCTACAACAGAGCCACAGCAACACTAGATCCAAGGCACATCTGCGACCTACACCACAGCTCACGGCAATGCCAGATCCTTAACTGACTGAGTGAGGCCAGGGATTGAACCTGCAACTTCATGATTCCTAGTCAGATTTGTTTCCGCTGCACCATGACGGGAACTCCTATACATTTTCAAAAATTTTTTTAAGTAAAGTGACTTAACATTTGACCACTAACTTGGGTAGTTTTATTGATAAGGCAAGTCAATATGTCATATTTTCAAAGAATCGGTATCTTATTTTGATCTCCCCTGATAATTTATTAGCCTGTAATCTATATGATCTCCCAATGGATAGTCTTCCTTAGTACTGATTGTTTTCATTTAGAACAATACATCATTCAAAGATTGCCTCATTCCAGTTTGTACAAGGACAGCCTGGTAAACTAAAAACTCGAGCTAGGCAAGAGAAAAGGTCAAGTGCTTTGTACAAATAAAAATATATCAAAAATACCAACAGTAGGAGTTCCCGTTGTGGCGCAGCGGAAACAAATCTGACTAGGAACCATGAGGTTACGGGTTCGATCCCTGGCCTTGCTCAGTGGGTTAAGGATCCTGAGTTGCTGTGAGCTGTGGTGTAGGTCGCAGACACAGCTCAGATCCTGCGTTGCTGTGACTATGGGGTAGGCCAGCAGCAACAGCTCTGATTAGACCCCTACCCTGGGAACCTCCATATGCTGTGGGTGAGGCCCAGAAAAGACAACAAATAAATAAATAAAAATAAATAAAGGACAGAAAACAAAGGAAAAAAAAAACCAACAGTAGAGTTTATAGCTCTGCAAAAACAAATCTGACTAGTATCCATGAGGACGCAGGTTCGATCCCTGGGCTCAATCAGTGAGTTAGGAATCCAGCATTGCCGTGAGCTATGGTGTAGGTCACAAATGTGGCTCGAATCCAGTGTTGTTGTGGCTGTGGTATAGGCCGGCAGCTGTAGCTCCGATTTGACCCCTAGCCTGGGAATCTCCATATGCCGCAGGTGCAGCCCTAAAAAGCAAAAAAAGGAAAAAAAAGAAAAAAAAAAAACCAACAGTGGAGTTCCCTGGTAGCTCAGCAGGTTAAGGATCTGGTGTTGTCACTGCTGTGGCGCAGGTCACTGTTGTGGCCTGGGTTCAACTCCTGGCCTGGGAACTTCCAAACACCGTGGGTGCAGCCAATAAAAAATAAATAAAGCATTAGGCACCTAAAATTAACTGATTTAAAAGAAAAATACCAACAGTACTCTAGAAGTTCCTGTTGTGGCATAGCGGAAATGAATCCGACTAGGAGCCATGAGGTTGCAGGTTCGATCCCTTGCCTAGCTCAGTGGGTTAAGGATCCAGCGTTGCCCATGAGCTGTGGGGTAGGTCGCAGATGCAGCTTAGATCCGGAGTTGCTGTGGCTGTGGCATAGGCTGACAGCTGTAGCTGCAATTGGGCTCTTAGCCTAGGCACCTCCATATGCCATGGGTGCAGCCCTAAAAAAAAAAAAAAAAGTACTCTAAAAATTACTTCAACTGAGTTTTCTCATTGTTCATCACACAAACCACAAAAACTATAGATTATCTGAGCAACAGAATAAGGCTGATCTAACACAGACATATCAAGCTCCACTTCTAAAAACAAACCGTACAATCCCAATACACAGGCCTATTTCCAGAACTGGACTATTTTACACCACAAGGAAAAGCACAGCTGATCATCTGCAGAATACAAACCAGACCCTGAGGGAAGGCACATGTGTCTACATCTCCTCTTTCCAAAAACCCCATTAAAATCAATAAAAAGCAAGGAGTTCCCATTGTGGAGCAGTGGAAACGAATCCAACTAGCATCCACAAGGACGCCCCTGGCCTCGCTCAGTGGGTTAAAGACCCTGAGTTGCTGTGGCTGTGGTGTACGTTGGCAGCTGCAGCTTCAATTTGACCCCTAGCCTGAGAACTTCCATATGCCATGGGTGCAGCCCTAAAAAGCAAAAAAAAAAAGGGAAAAAAGATCACTAGAAAACACACACAGTGTTCAAATCCCATAATTTTGAGCGAAATTTCCAGAAACTGTACTGTCAGATCCCATAATTTGAAAGTTCTACAAATTCAGTACAGATTAACAGAAAAATGAAAGCAAAAAAAAAAAAAAAAAAAAACCCAAACCCACAGGATGACCCTGTTCAGAAGTAAAGCACAATGCCCAAGAATTTGGTAGCAAATGACTCAAGTGGACAGCACTCAAGGAAAGAGAACTGAAATAAGACACCAGTGTTCATCTGTGTGGTCTGGGGTGGTGGCCATGAAATTTGCTCTACAAATAGTCAGCAGATCCTGGGGTGGACCAGAGTAGGGAAAACGGCAAACATTCCGGGGAATAGAAGCGTTAGCGCTGAAAAGCTTCAAGGAAATAGAAAAGGCGCAGGGAACAGAAGCAGACAGGCTGGGTTCTGCCCCCGAACCTTTGGGAAGGCTCGTGGGACAGCCAGGAGAGCTGCCCCAACACCACCTGCATGCAGGATGGGGGTGTCACAGGGATTAAAAATTCACAAGTCTTTTTTAATGTTTTTTCTTTTTAGGGTTGTACATGGTGGCATATGGAAGTTGCCAGTCTAGGGATTGAATAAGAACTATAGCCGCTGGCCTACACCACAGCCACAGCAATGCCAGACCCTTAACCCACTGAGCGTGGCCAGGGATCGAACCCCCATCCTCATGGACACTATATCGGGTTCTTAACCACAGAACCACAACAGAAAACTCCAACGTGAAAATAATTTATAACAACAGTTACTCGGGGCTCAGTCTGTGGCAGACAGACATCACTTCGTGTGATGAGTTCACTACTCTCAGCAATCCTAAGGCAGATGCTAACATGAGCCCCTATTTAAGATGACACCAAGGAGCTTCCTGGTGGTTCAGTAGGTTAAGAATCTGGTGTCCTGCTGTGGCTCAGGCTACTGCTGTATCATGAGTTTGCTCCCTGGCCCAGAAACTTCTGCAGACTGTAGGCAAGCCCCCTACCCCTCAAAAAAGATGACACCAAGACACATAGGAGCTGAACTTGGTCTCTTCCTTTCCCACATCTGGAAAAGGATGGAGGAAGGATTCAAGCACAGCCAGATGTCTAACCACAGCACTGTCATGATCTCAATCTATCTAAAATTTCATGTAACTCCCCCAGAATTTAGATTCTAGCAAAATCTGTGCCTGGGAAGAGAATGAGGCCCTGGAGACCTGCCTCCAAGCCAGGAGGGCAAAGAGCCAAGACCTGGGCAATTGGCACAGGTACAAGGCCACCCTGGGCTAGAGGGGAAGAACCCAGGAAAGGAGGCGAAGACAGCACGATGGGGATGGGGCTTCAGGAAGAACTGAGGATCTGTAGGTGGGAAATAATCCAAGTTAAAAGTGAGGTATATGTCAACTCAAGGAAAAGCTCAAAGCCGCACGATCAGGGTGCTGTAACTGGGGCGCTCTACCTGGCTCGAGAGTGGAATACATTTTCATCGTGATAATGATCACTTATTTAGCTAAAAATAGAGGCATAATCACATTTGGAGGCTGGAGAGAAGGCGGATATAAAAGAGCTAAACCTCAACTATTATACAAGGAAATGAATATATAATGCTGAATGCTTACAAATTTAAGACAAAACAAGCATATAATTGAGTCTCTGCCAGGAGAAAGAGCTAAGAAAGTTGAAAATCACTGCCACTGGAGAGCAGATCTGGGGATCACGGAAGGGTGGCCATGTCTGTTGCTGCTGTGGACTTTGGCATATTTGATTTGGAAATCATTGCATACATTATCTGAGATGTTTTTAAATAAGCACAGAGCAGGATTGATAATAACCTGTAAATTATTTTAATTAACCCACATGATTGTGTTTAGTAAATTTTTTTTTCTTTTTAGGGCCACACCTGCAGCATATGGAAGTTCCCAGGTTAAGGGTGGAATTGGAGCTGTAGCTACCAGCCTACACCACAGCCACAGCAACACTGGATCCGAGCTGCATCTGTGACCTAGGCTACAGCTTGCAGCAACCCCAGATCCTTAGCCCAACTGAGTGGGGCCAGGGATTGAACCCACATCCTCATGGACACTATGTTGGGTTCTTAACCTGCTGAGCCAATGATGGGAAGTCCTGTATTTAGCAAGCTCTTTTCTGTCCTTGGTGAAAACTTATATTTGTAATCAGATGATAAGTTTCTACTTTGAGAAAATGTCTCATCTTTTTTCAGTTTCTGGGGGCACGACTCCCTTGTCTGTTGGGGGGGTGACACCCTCTCACTTAAACAGAGAGTCAGCTTATTTAAGGGAACTTGAATTGCTACGCATAGTCTGGGTGATATTAAATTTGTTCTCAAATCACATGCAGGAATGAACATAAACACAAGCAATTCAAGTTATTAAGAATTAGACTGAGGAGTTCCCTTGTGGCAGAGTGGGTTAAGGATCTGGTGTTGTCACTGCTGTGCCTCAGGCTACTGCTGTGGCTTGAGTTTGATCCCTAGCCTGGGAACTTCCGAATGCCATGGGCATGGCCAAATAAATAAATAAATAAATAAGAATTATATTGCATCCTAAAAACATTTATTTTGCATTGCAGGTTTAAATTTCTATGAGTGGATTTAAGGGAGAGTCTCCTTACCAAAATCCTGAATCAGATGGCTCAAGGCTGCACAGGGAAAAAATTAATTTAGGGCTGGATTAAAATTTAGCTCCAGGAGTTCCCACTGTGGCTCAGCAGAAACAAATCTGACTAGCATCCATGAGAATGCAGGTTCAATCCCTGGCCTCATTCTGTGGATTAAGGATCCGGCGTTGCCATGAGCTGTGGTATAGGTCGCAGACGTGGCTCGGATCTGGCTTAGGCCGGCAGCTACAGCTCCAATTGGACCCCTAGCCTGGGAACCTCCATATGCCACAGGTATGGCCCTAAAAAGCAAAATAAAAATACAATTTTTTAAAAAAAAAATTTAGCTCCAACTCACAACTCTTGAGGCTACAAAGAGCAACCCACAAAGTTCCCACTGTGGCTCAGCAAATTAAGAACCCAAGATAAGTGTCCATGAGGATGTGGGTTTGAACCCTGGCCTCACTCCGTGGGTTAAGGATGCAGCATTGCCACAAGCTGGGGTGCAGGTCATGGATGCAGCTCAGATCTGGGGTTGCTGTGGTTGTGGTATAGGCCGGCAGCTGCAGCTCCAATTTGACCCCTAGCCTGGGAACTTTCATATGCCATAGGTGTGGCCCTAAAAAGAGAAGGGAAAAAAAAAAAAAAGGCAGTCTGGGAGGAAATTCCCTTCGATGGTGACCACTACAATGACACCAGGTCCTTAACCCAATGCACCACAAGGGAACTCCTAAAGAAAGTGTTCTGAGGAAAGTGCTCAATAAAATATTTTGATGAGGAGGATTATGTTACTCCTCCACCTTTCTGAACAGTCCCCCAGACCCATGTGAGGGAAATGCAGGCGACACCTCTCAGTGGCTGTGAGCTAGTGAACCACCTCTCAACACCTAAGCTGTATCCTCACAGGAAACACCGAGCAGAAGATGGTTAAAAGTAGATCAACCAAGAGCCCCTGAAGTGTGAGCCTGTAAGACCAAGGGGAAAATAAGTTCTCATTCTTCACCTCATCTACTTGAACACCATTTTACAATGAGAATCTCATGGATAATGTCAATTACAAAAAGCCTGGCTGCAACAGGAAGCGAGGGTTTGCATTTGCTTTAAGACGACGCTCAGTTGCTTCTGCATCCTGGTGCTATGTCACTACAAGCCCGTGTGGTCCTTCAGCCAAGATACTGGAGGAAACCCAGACCCAAGACCAGTTGATGGAAGAGGTTGAGACGTTTCCCTTTCAGGCAGAACTGCCCAGTTGATGTCACTGACCATAATACTTTCTACTCGAATCAAGAACTCTCTGAGGCAGCTTATTTCAAGTTCATTGGATGCACTGGACAAAAGAGGCTATGAAAGCTTCATAGATCCCAGTAAATCAGACTCTGGGAAAGAGCTGCACATTAATCTCATTCCAGACAAAGAAGACCAAACCCTCGCTATTGTAGATACCAGAACTAAGATGACAAGGACAATCTGCCCAACAACCTTGGTGCTATGGGCAAGTCTGAGACCAAAGGGTCCACAGAGGCTTTGCAGGCTGGTACAGATCTACGAGTTTGGTGTCAGGTTTTATTCTGCCGATCCAGTTGCTGAGAAAGTGTCTGTTATCATCAAAGAGAGCGAGCAGCACGCCTGGAATCTTCTGCAGGACAGTCCAGGTGGGGCTGACACAGGCAAACCTATGGGTCATGGCACAAAGGTTATTCTGCATCTGTAAGGAGACCAAACAGAGTCCTGGGAGAAAACAATAAAGGAGATCGTGAAAAAACACTCTCAATGTTCTGGCTATCCCACTCATTACTCTTTATGTGGAGAAGGAAGATGATAAAGAAGTCAGTGATAACTGAAATCCTGTTGAAATGTGTGTGGGAAGAAACCGGACTGAATGCCAGACTGTGGCAGTCAGGGGGTCAGGGGAGGAATGGACGCAGCAGGATCGGAGGCTGCTACATGTGGCACTTTCCTTCCACTGCCAGTTTTCCTTACTCCCTGTATGGCTTTTGACCCTTCTCAGCACCAAAGGGAATACACAACCACTGACCCCAACCTGCCCTCTTGCACCCATCCTCCCACCTCCCAATCACCCCAGCCCCTAGAGTTGCCTTGAGCCAAGCTCACACCCTCAGCGTGGGACCCATACCATCCCCAAACCAGATCCCTGGGTGCAGAGGCGCAGGGGACATGGAGACAGCACAGGTCCCACCCCACGAAGCCACCAGCTGTGCGACACTGGGCAAATTCCACTTGACCTCCAAGAGCTGTGATTTGCAACCTAGGAAACAGGGACAAGACCACCTGCCTCCTGGGGCTGTGCCACCAACCTGAGGGGATGAGGACAGCAGCTAGAAAGCAGGGCCGGCTCAAAGTCATTTGAAGGAAAGAGAAACAAGCCTCTTAGGACAGCCACACAGCTGAGGTTGGTGATTTCACTTTATTTAGCAAACGGTCACACTCTGGGCCCCACCACACCGCTCCTCCTGCCGCGCTGGAGGGTAAACCTTGGGAAGAAGCTTGGAGGGTGACCAGGAGGCCCAGGCTCCCCAGTCAGCCTCCTTGGCCACACAAAGCACAGAACAAGATCACCATTCGGGTCCTCAGGCACCCGTCCCAGTGTGCTCTGGGGACCTCCAGTGTTCAACAGCCACCTGCCAGGGTCTTGGCCCAGCTCCAGGCACAGCCCCCTGCTCTTGTGAGGCCAGCTTTGAGCCAGGGCCTCCGCCACCCCCAGCTGAGGGTGCATCAAACTGATTACCCAGCCCTGCCTGTCCCCACCGGGCAAGAAGCAAAATGTACGAAAATACTTTAATTATTTCTTTGAAATGGTTAAGAAATAAGATCGTCTTAATTGTCTTTTAACAATCCCGGTAAAAAAAAAAGTTCACATTAGCACTGGGGCCCATCTGCGAGCCGCGCACCGACCACTCAGTAGAAACGCTTGTTCCGCTCCTGCCGCTTCTGAAACACCACGGCCCCCACCACGGCGCACACGATGATGCCCAGGAGCGCGCACAGCAGCAGCAGGAACACCCGCCACCCTGTCAGGGGCCCGCTGCGGAAGTTCCCCGTCGGGTCGTCCACGTTGTCTGAGGGAGGGAGAGAGGGGGCAGTGAGAGGGCGGGTGGGCTCCCAGGAGACGGGGGAGCAGGGTGACAGCTCCCATACCCACCCTGCAGATGGCAGCTGGGGCCTGCTCCCGCCACACCACGGAGGGGCAGGGGTGTGGACAGAGGGGCTGTCTCACTGAAGCCGAGGTTCCTAGGGATCACAGCCCCCAGGGATCAAGGCCTGGGGTGCCTTCTGCTGCAAGAAGCTGGTGAGCACCGGCTTCCTGGGCTCTCCCTGAGACCCTGAGTCTGCCTGTGGAGGGCCGAGGTCTGCTTTCACAGCCCAGCCCCAGCCCCAGCCCCAAGCAATGGCCCGAGGTCCCATCTGGAGAAGCATGGCCCTGGCTACAGACTGCCCTCACTCACACCTGCATGCATCTGATATCCCCTAGGGGGGCTCCGAGGCCCCCAGCCCCCAACCCCTGTCCTGCTTTGACCCTCTACCCCATTGGGTCCACCAGACTGAAAACGAGTTAACTCCTGCCTGGCCAGCCACATGGACTGCTGGCTGGGTTGGAGCAGAAGATGTCTCTGAAAGCCCTCAGAAGCAGAAGCCTTCAACCAAAGGCTGCAAAACAGTGGTCTACAGCAGGATGTGTCAGACCCCCAAAACATTTAAAAACAACTTGATTCAGAATGTTGGGTTCCATCGGAGCTCCACCCCCTGGTGGACCCCCACACGACTTTGGGGCTCTGTGGATAGATTTCTACACACACACACACACACACACACACACACACACGTGCGTGTGCGCCTCACGTCCCTCACGAGGACCCTCGCTCCATGAGGATGGAGTGCTGGTTGATTACTGCCCTGGGAAGAGCTCAGGAGTGGGGTTGTTGTTTCTGTTTTTTTTTTTTTGTCTTTTTGCCTTTTCTTGGGCCGCTATCGCGGCACATGGAGATTCCCAGGCTAGGGGTCTAATCGGAGTGTAGCCAACGGCCTATACCACAGCCACAGCAATGCGGGATTTGAGCCGCGTCTGCAACCTACACCACAGCTCACGGAAACACCAGATCCCTAACCCACTGAGCAAGGCCAGGGATCAAACCTGCAACCTCATGGTTCCTAGTCAGATTCATTAACCACTGAGCCACGACGGGAACTCCAAGACTGGGGTTTCTGCCTACACTCAAGTTCACATCTCGCCTCTTTACCTCTTTCTAGCTGAGAATCCAGGCCCCTGGCAGTGGCAGGACCTCCTTCCAGGCCGTTCACTGAAGCCACACACCAAGGCATCACACACTGACGGTGAGAGTGCCCTGCATGCCACCCACACCAACAAACCATCCCTTTGGCTCCAATGGCCACCATCTCAGCACTGGACGCAGAAGGACAGACACCAGGTGCTCACATACAGCTCATGAGTGCTGTTTGCAGGTCGATGGGCCTAGCCGGACCAGGGAAAGGCAGGCAGACCCCACACTCGCCCAAGCTGGTCTGGACCCCAGCCAGGAAGGCTGCACACGTGTACCTTTGGGAGACTTGAGGAAGTTGACACTGGGCTCGATCTTGGTCCAGTCAATGTTCTCCTCATCAGGCGTGTGCTCCACCATGAGCTGGAACAGCTTCATGGAGATGATGTCGTGATTGTCTGCAGAACAAGAATTAGCTGGTGAGGGCCCTGCAGCTGCCCAGTGCTCGTGGCCCAACCACAGCCCCCGCCAGCTCCCCCCAGAAGAACCCAGTGCTCAGCCCCCAGCAGGCAGTATTCCAGGGACTGGAAAACCTCCAGAACTCATCAATAGGAAATGTGGGAGAGGCAGAATGGAGAGGGAAAAGCACAGGTTTTAAAATCGAAATCATTGGTCTAATCCTGGCTCTGCCACCTTCTCTGAGGCTCTGTTTCCTCATCTGTAAATGGGGTGGTAATCTCCATCGTGCATGGTTACCGAGGCACCTAAACGAGATAGGACATACAAGGCAGAAGGTGTACTGCCTGCAGGCAGTGTCCTTGAAAACAGACCCAGATAAGGACCCACACACTGTTCTACGGCTGGTCAAGAAGCCTGATCCTCCCAAGGACAGGCAGCCGCCAGACATTCCTGTCAGAGACCCAAGTACTGGATGCAGACAAGTGACCTGGGGCAGCGACTGAGAGCTCAGCCTCAGACATGGTCAGCAAGTGCACCCGAGGAGACCTGGGAAAAGCCCAGGTCCAACCGGTATGGGCAGGAGAGAACCTCTGCCTGACGCTGACAGTAACTAATCACCCTGTTTCTGAGGTGGGGATGTTGAGGCTCAGATCCAAGATGAGGGTCCCGGTCAGCCTGACCCATGATCAGCTCAGCTAACCAGCTGCAGTCCAAGGAAGGGCCCAGAAAAGGAAGAGCTTAAAAGCAAGGACCCGGCAGCTCTGTCAGGCAGCACCCTGCTGTACCCGACACCCGGCCTGCACAGGCCCTAGAAGCCCAACAACAAGCACGGACTTGAGTCAGATGGCACGTCCCGTCTGAGCTCCTCCACTCTCTGGGCATGTGAACCTGACGAGATCCTTTCAGCTCCCAAATGCCCAGCAGTCTCAGTTGTGTGAAAGGGGAGAGAAACCGCTACCTACCTAAGGACACCCTGTGTGCCTTCACCCACACTGTGCCTGGTGGGAGGCTGGCGTGCACAACCCACTGTGGTCAGACACGACTGTGTGCACAGCTCCCTCCCTCACCCTTCCCAGGGCCTCTCCAAACAGCCTGAGAGAACGCCCACCTGTCACAGACCTGGCCCTGCTCCCAGAACCTTCTCATGACACCTGTCATGATGGAATTCCAGCTAACTCAGGGAAGGGTCTGTCGTGGATCCTCAGATACGAGTATGACTGGCTGTGAGCTGGTAATTACTGAGGCTGGGTAACAGCAACAAGGGGCCT
Source organism: Phacochoerus africanus (assembly GCF_016906955.1). Classification (NCBI taxonomy): domain Eukaryota; kingdom Metazoa; phylum Chordata; class Mammalia; order Artiodactyla; family Suidae; genus Phacochoerus; species Phacochoerus africanus. The sequence continues at coordinate 80,720,153 of NC_062547.1, read as the reverse complement.
TTCTCCCCTCTTGTGGAACTGGAATTTCCAGAAGAAAAGCTTTAAAGTAAAACCCCCAAACAACAGACACTCTGGGGACCAAGTAGACTCAGACCCTTCTGTGGTGAGGGGGAGGCTCCTGGACGGAGGCTGGCTCAAAGGCCCCAGAAATGTTTATTTTGACAATCAACAGCCCTGTCTGGTCCTCCATGCTGCTTCCCAGTGCTGGGCGGCAGGAGCCCACCCTGGGCCTGGTGCCTCCTGAGGGCCCTGAGAAGGAACTGAGGACCACAGGCAAGGGCCACCATCAAGTGCCACACAGGCTGGTGTCCCAGCGAGGTCTGTGCAGGCAGGCGGTGCCCCAAAACTTCCAGCACTCACTGTGGGCCAAAAAAAACAGAGCCCTGACTTCTTGGCATGACTTCTGTGTTCCCCTCACTGACCAGAAAATAAATCACATTTTCAACCGTTCTAAGACGGTTAAGTGCTACCAGAAAAAAAATAAAGGGAAAAGTGATGGGAAGTGTGCAAGGGGCTCAGATGTGTGTGCACGACTTTAAAAGAGGAAGGCCCCACAGTGACATCTGAGGGAGACATGGAGGAGCCGAGGGAGAGGCCCAGGCACTAAGGCAGGAGGTGGTAGTGGGTCTGAAGAGAGGCTGGGGGCCCTGTCCCCGGGAAGCAGGGAGTGCTGAGGGGATGGGGTGGGAAGGTGCCACACACAGGGCCTGCCAGACACCACAGGGACGGATGGTGGCCCTGACTCTGAGTGAGGCGAGAGGAGCAGCATTAACAGGCGGCTCTGCTGCGGTGCCAGGAGACTGTCGGGGCTGGCCCGGAGAAGGGGACCCTTGTCATCAAGCGAGGGAGGATGGTGGCCCAGACCTGAGGCAGGAAAGGAGGGGCGAGAAGTGGTCTGCTGGGGGGTGGAGACAAAGCCAGCAGGACCCGCCAATGGACGAGAGGTGGCATGTGAGAGAAAAGACAGAGGCCGGAGTGACACCAGGTGTTCTGACCCAAGCAACTCCAAGGACAGAGGTGGTTTCTGTCTCTGCTGTGGGTGTGTGAAGGCTGAGAGGCCTGCTGGGCACCAGGTGGGGGTGCTGAGTAGGCTGCTGGTGACACAGACCTGGAGATGGGAAGTTAGGGGTCACCGTTTCAGAGGCAAAGCCCCCAGCTCCCAGATGACAGACAGGGAAGATGGCTGAGGGACCGCTCATGGAAACGGATGGGGAAGAAGAAAACCAGGCGAGTATGGAACCAAAGGAAGGAAGGTCAAGGAGGAAAGGGACCGGCTGTGTCACAGGTTCCCGACAGACCAGGAAAGAGCAGACTGAGACCTGAGCCCCCAGCCCACAAGCTCACCAGACAGGTCACCGGTGCCAGCCGAGGCTCCAAAGTAGTAGCCGGTGGGCAGGCGCACACCCGTGATGTCGATGCAGTTCTTCCACTCGTTCTTGTCCTCCAGGTCGGTCATCACCTACGGCCAGCCAGCAGGTCAAGGGCAGCCCGGGCCAGCCTGTCCGCCTCCCCGAGCCCTCGCGGGGCCCCCCACCCGCCTGCTCACCGTCAGGCGGCCCCGGGAGTAGCGCACGGCCAGGAAGGTGTCGTGGTTGCGGTTGCGCAAGTCAGCTGTGCAGCCCGCCAGCTCGGTCCAGCGGCCGTCCTTGCTGTGGTCGTAGGACAGGGAGCCATTGTTCACCATCACGGAGATGTACGGGAACACGCGCTAAGACAAGACACTGGTTACTCCACGGCCAGCCCAGGCCATGGGAGGCCGCAGGGCACCAACCGCCCCATCCCTGGAGGCTCCTCTAAAGCAGGGACCAGGGAGAAGCCCTGTCCTGCTCTGTGGGAGAGCGGGGACCTACCTCCGTGGTCTCATCATTGGGGTATGTGTCCAGGAAGATGGCTAAGCCATGGAAGTTGTCTTTGCTTCCAAACACAGGCCCTGGAATTAGAGAATTTCTGTAACAGGAGAAATTGGAGCTGCCCATGGGTACCTGAAGGACAAGGTAATGCCAGCATGGGTGGGGCCAAGAGAGGTTGTTCCGTCATGGTTCTCCCAAGAGGGGATCTCTAAGTGGGGATGGGGAGGGGGGTGGAGGGTGGTCTAAGGGCTGTGGCAGAGAGGACTCAAGTCTGAAACCTGAACTGAGAGAATAGCACCTGCTACGTGCTCTGAGGTGTCAGGTGACAAGGGGATGCCTGGCTTGCAAAAACCAGGTGTCAGTAAGGACCATCCCCTAACCCAGGGGTCACCAACTTAGCGTCCAAGGCCAAGGAGAAAACACCGTAGGTTTTTGTGGGCCACAGATGGTTCTTGTCATACAGTCTTCCTTGCTTTTGCTTTTTTAAAATGGTAGGATGGCAGACCCGCGGTCAGCTGGTACAGAACACCAGGCCACACAGGGGACTGAGCTGGGCCGCAGGATCATCTTCTAAGAGGATGTTCCCCCAGCCACACCCAGGTCCCAAAGTTCCTTGATGAGGAGCAGCAGCACCCCAACAGGAGGATGCAGAGTGAAGGATCCTTGGCCGCAGACGCCCCCACCTGTGCAAGGCCACCCTACCTGGCACCATGCGGTCCCGGGTGTACCATAAGGCAATGCCATCCCCATGGAGATTCTTCTTCCCTGCGCCATGGACTTTGAAGTGGACGTGCATCTCCCAGTCCTTGAGGAAGCAAGGCTAGAGAGAGAGCAGAGAGGGCTGCTGGACACAGCCCAGTACAGACCCTGCAAGGACCCTGTGCACTCAGAACAGGGCCAGCAGCAGGGCCCCAAGTGCCACTGACCAACCCCCAGTGTTCTCAGCAGGAAGGGAGGGGGTGGCTGGACCTCCCAGGTGGGGACAAGGGAGGCCACACACTGTCCCAAGGCTGCCCGAGGCCCAGGCTCCACCCGCCCCAGCCCCAGCCTTCTCCCAACCAGTTCTCACACTTTGACTCACTTTCCTCAACACCAGCCAAACCCGTGAGGCCTGTTTTCTCTCCATCCCCACTGCTCCTGCCCTGCGCTCTTGTGGAAGGATTACTACCACTACTTGAGTCACATATTTTACAGAAAAAGAAAACACATTCAAAGGCAAAATAACTTGTCCTCGGCAGGTAGGTGGATGGTCCTGATTCACACCCAGGGCTGTCTGACTTGGAAACTCGTGCTGTCGTCTACACCTCCCACAGCCTGCAGGCCCAGAACACAAACTGTTCCAACTCCCTCCTGGCCTTCCACCCCCACTGTCTTTCCTCCTAACCGAGTTTTCAAACAGACTCAAACCCAGGTCTGGCTGATGCCAAATCCCCAGGTCTCAGCCAGCACACCTCCAGCTTCTGGCCGACTCAGCCCAGCCCCAGGGTGGTAAATGCATCAGGGTGAGGGGCTGGATGGGTCAGAGGCTGGGACCTCTGGGCTACTGGGATGTGAGGGAAGGCAGCTCACTCCCCACCCCCAGGAATACCAGGTGCAGAGCTAGGTCTGCCCCACAGCAAGGAAACCAGGCCTTACACCAGGAAGTTGCTCTTGAAAACTATGGTGTCGACATCACTTTGACAAGATTCTACTTAGAGGAAGTCTGCAGATAGGTGTGTGAGCCAGTAATTAAACAAAGGCCTCTCAGAAAGGCAAACAGGAGTTCCCGTTGTGGCGCAGTGGTTAAATAATCCGCCTAGGAACCATGAGGTTGCGGGTTTGGTCCCTGCCCTTGCTCAGTGGGTTGCCGTGAGCTGTGGTGTAGGTTGCAGATGTGGCTCAGATCCCGCGTTGCTGTGGCTCTGGCATAGGCCGTTGGCTACAGCTCCGATTGGACCCCTAGCCTGGGAACCTCCATATGCCGCGGGAGCGGCCCATGAAATAGCAAAAAGACAAAAAAAAAAAAAGAGAGAAAGGCAAACAGAAACAAGACATTGCTAACTTATCAGATTGGGATGTCTTTTTTTTTTTTCTTTTTTTCCTCTTACAGCTGCACCTGTGGCATATGGAAGATCCTGAGGCCAGGTATCAAATCTGAGCCTCAGCTGCAACCTATCCCACAGCTGCAGTAACACCAGATCCTTAGCCCACCATGCTGGGCCAGGGATCGAACCAGTGACGCCAGAGATGAGCCAACTCATTAACCCACTGCACCACAGCAGGAACTCCTGGCAAGTCTTAAAGAGACAATTAATAGCAATGCAGACAAGGGTGGAGAGAGACACATGTTCAAACAACCTGTGAGACTATGGATGCCCCCATCTTCTTGGGGGAAATCTGGCTGCTACAGCTTTTTAATGGAGTGAGGCAGATTCATGAGCATTTACACTTCAAGATCAAGCTATCAAAGAAACTGGAGTTCCTGTTGTAGCTCAGCAGGTTAAGAGCCCAACATAGTGTCCATACGATGCAGGTTTGATCCCTGCCCTTGCTCAGTGGGTTAAGGATCCGGCGTTGCCGTGAGCTGTGGTGTAGGTCGCAGACACGGCTGGGATCCCACGTTGCTGTGGCTCTGGCGTAGGCTGGCAGCTACCGCTTGGATTATATCCCTAGCCTGGGAACCTCCGTATGCCGCAGGAGCTGCCCAAGAAATGGCAAAAAGACAAAAAAAAAAAAAAGGAGAGGAATTAGTATATGTTTAGCGAAAGGAAGAGATGAACATAATATGAACCGATATTAATGGAAGCTAACTCTGGGAGGGGAATACTGACTTTCTATGTCTGAATCTTCTATACTGAACACAGTATTTCTGTAATGGGAAAAAACTAAAAATAAAAACCAAAAAACTCCACGTCCCACCATGGGCAATCTGGCTTGTACATCACTGACTCACTGTTCCAGGCCTGGGCACTAGGAACACGGCTGCAGGGACCTGGACCCTGAATACACGGGTTAGCAGGTGCCCGCACGCCAGCCTGCACAGTGTGAAATAAGTGCAGGGTCTTGATAGTGCAGGGGCCCCGGGAGGACTTGCAGATTCTGAAGGGGCAATGGTTAGGCAATGAGAACCAGCTCTCAAGGACAGATGGGCAAGGAATCCAAGTTCAAGGCCCGCTAAGGGGGTGGAAGGCCTGTGAACCAGTCTTGCTTTGGGTTGACACCACAAAGACTGTAAGCCAGAAGTAAGAAGGAAGGAGAAAGGGTCTGTGGGGATCAGAACTCAGCTCTCAGTCCTCAGAATCCCTGACACTAAAGAGACTCATCAAGGCCTCACTTATTTTTTTTTTTCCTTTTTACTGCCTCACCTATGGCATATGGACGTTCCAAGCCAGGGACTGAATCTGAGCTGCAGCTGTGGCAATGCTGAACCCTTTAACCCACTATGCCAGGCCAGGGATTGAATTCACACCTCTATAGGGACCTAAGCCCACTATAGGCGGATTCTTAACTCACTGCACCACAATAGGAACTCCAACCTCACATTTTTAACAACAAAAAAACTTATAAACACAGCATCTGGGACACAACCAAAAATACCAGATACATAAAGAGATAAGATATGAACAAAAATCAAAGAAAGGGAAGGAGGAAGGGAGAAGGAAAGTAGGAAGGGAGGCCAACAGGAACTCCAGACACTGGCCTCTTAAATAACTAGGTAACTATGTTCAAGGAGATAAAAGATTGAGAATTTTGGTAGATAACTGAAATTTTAAAAAATCACACTACAGGCATTCCTGTCATGGCACAGCAGAAATGAATCCAACTCGGAACCATGAGGTTGCAGGTCCGATCCCTGGCCTTGCTCAGTGGGTTAGGGATCCGACGTTGCTGTGAGCTGTGGTGGAGGTCGCAGACATGGTTCGGATCTGGCATGGCTATGGTGTAGGCAGGCAGCTGCAGCTCTGCTTCAACCCCTAGCCTGGGAACTTCCATACGCTGCAGGTACAGTTCTGAAAAAGCAAAAAAATAAATAAACAAAAAGGAAGGGAGTGAAGTTCCCGCTGTGGCACAATAGGATTGGCAGCATCTCTGCAGCTCCAGGATGCACGTTCCATCCCCCGGCCCAACACAGTGGGTTAAAGGATCCAGGCTTGCCACAGCTGCAGAGTAGCTCACAAATGCAGCTCGGACCTGACCCCGGGCCCAGGAACTCCATATGCCTCAGAACAGCCAAAAAAGGAAAAGGAAAAAAAGAAAAGAGGGGAAGGATGGAAGGATAGAGGTAGGAAGAGAACAATAACAATATCCAGATACTCTTAAAAGCAACCAGAAAGAAAAAAAGACAGATCACCTTCAAAGGAGCTATAATTAGCCTGATACCAGAATTCTCAACAGAAATACTAGGAGCAAGAAGACAAACCGACTGGTATATCTGGAGTTGAAAGGAAATAACAATCAGCATAGGATCCTATACTTGGCAAATATATCCTTCAAGAATGAAGGTGCTCTCTGGGCTCAGACCTAGTTTTCGGCCCATGGCTAAACACAGTAAGAAGGTCAGAACTGGAAGTTCCCTTGTGACACAGTGGGTTAAGGATCCGGCATTGCCGCAGCTGTGGCATAGGCTACACCTGTGTCCCGGCTCTGATCCCTGGCTTGGGAACTTGCGAGTGCCGTGAGTGCAGCCCCTCGCCCCACCCCCCCCAAAAGGGCAAAAGACTTGGACAGATATATTTTCACAGAAGAAGATATACAAATAGCCAATAAGCACATGAAAAGATACTCAGCATCATTAATCATTAGAGAAACGCAAATCAAGCCCACAAGACACCACTTTAACTTGTTAGGCTAGCTATTATTAAATAAAAATGGGGGAAAAAATGGAAAATAAGTATGTGAATATGTAAAGAAATTAGAACCCTGGTGCATTGCTAGTGAGAACGTCAAATAGTGTGGCTGCTGTGGAAAATAGTCTGGTGGTCCTCAAAAAGTTAAACACAGAGTTACCATATGCTCCAGCAATTCTACTTCCTAGGTATATACCAAGTGAAAGCAGGTGCCCCCAACACTCACCCATGCACACCTGTGTTCACTGTAGTACTATTCACAATAGCTGAAAGGTGGAAACAACCCAGGTGTCCACCAACAGATGACTGGATAAACAAAATGCAGTGTACACACCGGGACAAGAATATTATTTAGCCATAAAAAGGAATGAAGTACTGGGGGAAAGGATAAATTAAGAATTTGGGAGTAACATATAGACACTAGTATATATAAAACAAACAACAAAGACCTACTATATAGCCAAGGGAACTATACTCGATATTTTGTAATTACATATATGGGGAAAGAATCTGAAAAATATTTATATATATATACATGAATCACTTTGCTGTACACCTGAAACTAAACACAAGACTATAAAACAACTATAGTTCGATAAATAAATAAATAACACAGGGCGGGGGATCTCTGGGCAGAAAATTTTAAGAATTCCAAGCAATTTCAGGAATTACAGGAATCACTCCAACTCTTTGAGGAATACCTGCAGGGCCTAATAAAAAAGGTCCCTGAAGCTGAAAAAAGAGGTGGGGGAAGGAAGACAGGACAAGTATATTCCAGACTATGAAAATTTGATGAAGGCAAGGTGCAGAATTCTCTCAGCCCTGTGACACTGCCAACCACCAACTACCTCCTAGAATCAATTTCTAACAGTTCTGGCACTCTTTGTACCTCATTTAAAAAAAAAAAAAAATTTCTAATGCTACGCTGAACTCACTTCTTTGAAAAAATACAAGGATACATTATCATTTTAAAATGTTATCCAAAAACCCTATGTCAGAATAACATAACAGAATGTGACTCGGGGGAAATAAGGTAGTTATTGACATACTCTGAGTGGGTGGCACTAAAGCTAAGTCTTAACAGATGAGAAGGAACCAAGCGGGCATGAAGAGTCCGGAGGCAGTGTTCCAGATGGAGGGAACAAGTGCAAAGGTCCTGAGTCAAGAAGGCAGCCAGAGAAGCTAGAACAAAATTAAGAGTGAATGACCAGAGATGCCAAGCACCAGGGGCCAGGCTGTACATGCATAACGTACGTTTATCTCTTCACCGGAGACCTCAGGCTCTGTGGATCAGAGTTAAAGCCCCAGATGCCCCTAGCAGGAAGGCAAGGAGATAACAGGCAGATAAAGCAACACAAGGACAGCGTGGGCTCTCAGAACTAAATGGGGAAGTCATCCAGAAGGGACCAAAGAGCAGGGTGATGGAGAAAACTAGGACAGCGGCCAAGAGCTTAGGGATCAAGCAGGCTGGGGAGGAGTAGGCTTTGCCCCAAATCATTCCCCTTTCACCCCTTTCCAGAACTTCCTCCGTGTGGAGTCTGCACAGCAGCTGATCTTGGCCGCTGCCCAAGTATGACACACCAGAGACAACTGAGGCTCCCTAACCTCTACGCCAAAGGTCACAGAAACTAAAACTGTCCACAAGTTCAGCCCCTACATTACTATTGTTGACTAGATCCTCAATCAAACACTGGGGAAGGGGACTGAGTCTGCAACTATTTCTAAGGGGCTCCTCCTTTGTCCGGGCTAGGGTCAAGCGTAGCAAGCGAATTGCTGGGCTTGGACATGAGACAGATCAGAATTTAACTGTTGTAGAGCCTCCTTGCCTGCCCGCTTGCATCTCTCACAAGCGTCCTATCTTAATAAATCCATTTCTTGCCCATCAAAAAAAAAAAAAAAAGAATTTAACTGTTTATGTTATTGGCTGTCTGTGTTAGCTTTGCATAAAATCACAACAACCATCTGTATCAGTTTGTTTATGAGAATTAAAAGCAATAAGGCATGTTAAAGTCAGTGCCTAACACACACAAAATACCCAATAAAGACCCTATTTGTTCCATTTATCCCACTAATGAGAGGGTTCGGTTCAGACAGCCAATAGCTCTACTACTTACTGGCTATGTGACTTCGTGGAAGGCACTTTCAAGAGTGTTAAGTTCTTAATCAGTAAAATGGAGATAACATCAGTTACTTCACATGGCTTTTGAACCAATGAACAGAGAAGGGTGTACAAAGTGTCAAGCCCAGCTCTTGACACATGGTAACTCTAAAAGTCATTACCTGTTATTACTGGCAGGTGTGATCAAGATGGAGAAGGCAGCGGGCCTTCAAACCAAGCTCAGGTCTGGGCTGCTGAAGACTGTCTGTAGTAACTTACTTAATGGTCTACCCAGCCTCTTGGGAGCCACTCACCAGGTGGTTCCAAATAGAGCCTTCTTTGCTGCGCTCGTCAGGGGTCAGACGCAGGTACTGGCTAGTGAGGATGGTGCTGCCTTGGAAGTCCCAGAAGAGCGTGGAGCTGGAACCGACCCCTGTGGGCAGAGACATGGGCACACACAGGCCAGGCCAGGCCGAGATTTGCCAGAGACAGGAAACTCACAAAGATGCCCTGACCAGAAAAAAGGCACCCGTTCCCCAACTCTACCCGGCCTCGCCCTCACCCTGCACTCATTCCCGCCCCAGGCCTCACCTTGGTAGGGCTTAATAAGCGAATGCTCCCGCTTAAGGTGCTCGCTGTTGCCGTCAGTTATATCCGCAGTCACTGGCCCCAGCAACAGTAGAAAGAGTAAACGTGTAATGGGGCCAGGGCCGGGGCCGGGAAGCCCAGGCCTCCCCGGGCACCGCCGGCCCCAGCCCCAGAGCCAAAACCAGCCTGCCGCCGCCGCCGCCGCCATTCCCCTTTCCTCTCGGGCACTTCCGTCCTAGGACTTCCGCCTTCCGGGTGTTCCATCTAATGGCCTCCGGCCGGAAGCGCTCCAACCCTAGCTTTATCTGGGAGCTTCTAGCAAAAACAAAGCCTCGCTGCTGAGGGAATGGGGTCTTTATTTGCTGAGCAGACCTCTATTCTAGTAGAGTGCCTTGGAGGCTGCGAGGCGCCTGTCAGCTAGACTCAGGAATGGGTTTTAACGGGCGAAAAGAACAGCAACCAATCATGGAACAGCACGTTCGGCTTGTGTGCCAACCTGGAGCAGAGGGAAGATTTGCGAGCAGCGCTAGGGTCGTCTGTGGAACGGGGCATGCTGGGACTTGTAGTTTTTCTAGGCCTCTCGTGCAGGCTGGGTAGAAATCTACAAAGCTCTTGATCTCTGGCCACTGGTCTGATCCCTAGAGTAACCTTTTCCAGTCCGAGGAGAAAGGAATTCTGAACTGAAGGCGGAGGCCTGAATTCCAACTCCCGCGCCACCTGGAACTCATTGGGTGATCCCAGGCGAGCCTTTAGCCATCTCTGGCTTCACCCACCCTAGCTCCACACCTTTAGCAACTTAGAATTCTGTTATTAGATGGCGTCCACTCCTTCCAGTTCCTCAGGCCCAGTTGGGTTTCATCAGAAGGAGCAGACCTGAATCCTTTCCCAGTGATGACTGTGACCTGTTAATATCCAAATGATTGCTGTGCCTGCCTGCTGCAACAAGAAGCATCCAGGAAAGCCAACTGTGGATCAAAGGTGGAAAACTGGTGGCCCACAGCCAAATAGAGCTCTTGCTGATGGTATTTCAATAAGGACATAACTACTGTTATTTTAAATCAGGAAACAAATACACGTTAAAAATCCAAATTTCCAGCTTCTAAGGAAAAATCGTAAGACCCGACCACACCAGGCTCATAGAGCTGCCCTCATAGAAATTCCTTCCTTTTCTAAACTAATCTCCATTCTGGCCACTAATTTACAGCACCTGCCTGGCCCCTCTAGCCCGTTGAGTTAATGACCCCTGTTATAGAGCAAAGGGTGGTTTAGTTGGTTGCTTGCTCCTTTTGAATGAATGAACTTATTCAGGATTAAGTGCTGAGACATCTTTTTAAAATTAGCTATAAAATTAGCTATATATGTGTGTGTGTCATATAGCTATGTTTGTTATGTCTAAATATCTATAGATATAACAAAATTCCTCTTCCCAGGGGTACACCCTTCCAGAGATTTATCTGTGTCTCTGCAAAGACCTGGGCATTCCACAAGGCCTCCAAGAGGCTGCAGTGTTTTTGGCCACACCCACAGCATATGGAAGTTCCCAGAGCAGGGATTGAATCCAGGCCACAGCTGTGACCTATGGCAACACTAGATCCTTAACCCACTGTGTCAAGGCAAGGATTGAACCCATACCTCAGTAGCCACCACAGAGACAATGCCAGGTGCTTAATCCACTGTGCCACAGTGGGAACTCCAAGGCTGCAATTTTTGTCAGCTATTGTCACTAATGATTCCCTAGCATCTAGCAAAGTACTTGGCACATAGAAGGTGATTTTTTTTTTTTTCCTTTTTTGGGGGGCGAGCACTCCTCGGCATATGGAGTTCCTGGGCCAGGGATCAGATCTGAGCTGCAGTTGCGGCCTGAGCTGCAGCAACGCTGGATCCTTAACCCACTGTGCCGGGGTGAGGATTGAACCTGTGTCCCAGCATGCCCAAGACAACACCTATCCCATTGCACCACAGTGGGATCTCCTAGCAGATGATTAATAAGTAATTGGTGAAGGAATGAATATTTGTTCTAGAACCTGGAAAAGGGTCATGATGAGTAAGTAGGAGTTTAGTAGAGAGGGGAGAGGCTTCCTGAGCAAAGGGAACAGGAAATGCGAAGGCCAGGAGGGACCCCTGAAAGCATAAGGAATACAAGCGGTTTGGAATGGCTGAGGAGTCACTGGGGAGAGTTTGGCTGAGGCCAGAATTCAAAGAGGCTTCAATTCCCCGCTAAGGAGCATGGCCTTTTCCCCAGAAGGCAGTGGGATGGCTTTAAGCATGGGACTGACCAACCTGGGTTTCTCTGGTGAGAGGAGACTAGAGGGAAGAAACAGGTAAGGAGACAATGGAGGTGTTATGACCACATAAGAGAGGGTGGGGCCTGGGCCAGGGAGGTCTCCACAGGGAAGGGGGGGTCAGAAGTCCCACAGGTAAACCAGACATAGGTAATGAATCCCCTGTGGGAAGCCAGGGAAAGAAAAGTTGAGAACAGTGATCTGTGACATCAAGATTGTGAGGTGGCAAAAACGAAGGGCTAAGAGATGGGAAATCCTAGGGTTGGCTGGGGTCCCTGGGGTGAAGATGTGGTCAGAACTGAAACTGGCATTCATGGCGGATTGGTACAAAGAGGCATCTTTGCAGCAGCAGGAAGGGATGTGCTTAGGAAGGATGTGGTTGGGCCTTTTCAGGGAAGAAGATGAGCTGTTGGTACCTGGACAGGTGGTGGCCCAGTTCTAGCACCTGTCGCCCTAAGTGCACACATTCACAGCTTAGATTATCTCTAACTCGATGTGTAAACTTGGACAACTCACTTCTCAGTTTCTTGATCTGTAAAATGGGAATAGTGAGCACCACTCACAAAGAGGTTGTGAGGATCCAATGAGGTAATTATGGTCTGTAAACCATAAAACCCCTATGAAGCTAGGCCTGGATCCACGGCCTAGCAGACAGGCAGGCAATCTCCACTCCCATCACTCACCCTACCATCCCATCACAGGTATATTGACACTGTCACACACCTTATTAAGACCACCATTGGCATTGCATTAGGCCCCAAAGCAACCTCCAATACACACACCACCCTCTATCTAGGTGGGCTGGAGAAAGGTGTCTAGAAAAAGGTGAGTTAGGACTGGGTAAAAGATGTATTAACTAGGATAACACTAGCTGCTACAACAGGTAAACCCTAAAGGGAGTTCCCCTCCTGGTGCAGCAGAACCTAATCCGACTAGGAACCATGAGGTTGTGGGTTCGATCCCTGGCCTCGCTCAGTGGGTTAAGGGTCCGGCGTTGCTGTGGCTGTGGTGTAGGCCGGCAGCTACAACTCTGATTAGACCCCTAGCCTGGGAACCTCCATATGCTGCAGGTGCGGCCCTAAAAACACAAAAGACCAAAAAAAAGTAGACCCTAATGTATACAATGGCTTGAACAAGATAATTTTCCTCTCTCCCTTAACTGTCCAAAGCTTGTGTTTTTGGTGCCTGTGGACTTGCCTTCTTACACAAATGCAGAGGCCCAGGCTCCTTCCTTCTTACGGCTCCACCATCCCCTAGGGCTTCATCATCTCCTGTATCCAGCCAGCTAAAGGGGAAGGAGAGAAGGCAGAGGGCACAGAGCACCCGATAGCCTTGGTACACGTCATCACTCCACTCGCGTTCAGTTGGTAGGAACTAGGCAGCACATAGCCACACCTGACTGTGAGGAAGCCTGGGAAATTAAAGTTTAGCAATGTGCCCAGGAGGAAAAGGACCTGAATTTATGGTGAAGAGTCACTTATTTTCTGCTTCTGAAGTCTTCAGGTCATGGCCCTAGAAGGAAGGGGGTGTGGAATAGAGGGCAGAATACGAAAGATGGGGTGTCACCTTTTCCTTGCAGAAAGTGGGGCCCAAACTGTAGTGCCAGGTAACTTCAGGGCTCTAGGAAAGCCCAGACTTCAGTAAAATACAAGTCTTAGTGGGTACATACATATGTAAGAAAGAGGCCAGGGATTTCCCTGGCGGCTCAGTGGGTTAAGGATCTGGCATTATCATTGTCATGGGTCAGGTCACTGCTGTAGTGCAGGTTCGATCCCTGGCCCAAAAACTTCTGCATGACACAGGCATGGCCAAAAAAAAAAAAAAAAGAAAGAAAAAAGGGAAAGGGAATTCCCACTGTGGCACAGCAGAAATGAATCCAACTAGTATCCGTGAGGATGCAGGTTCAGTCCCTGACCTTGCTCAGTGGGTCTGGTGTTGCCATGAGCTGTGGTGTAGGTTGCAAATGTGACTCGGATCCCACATTGCTGTGCCTGTGGTGTAGGCCAGAAGCTGTAGCTCCAACTCCACCCATAGCCTGGGAACCTCCATATGCCATGGGTGTGGCCCTAAAAGGGGGGGGGGGCAAAAAAGAAAGAGACCAATAAGGACCCTGGCTAAAGGGACTGGGACTGGGCCAGGGCTGAGGAGGCAGACTACCCCTCTTCAGTCAACAGTACTTCACAAAATTGGGACTTTTATGAATGACTATGAATGCACACACACATCTTTGGGCACAGATGCACCTGGTCCATTCCCTGCCCAGCTGGGCAAGCACGTGCACACCTGGTTGCAAAGGTCACTGGGTTCATATGAGCCTTGTGCAGGTGTGCCTGTCACATGCATCTGTCCGAGGGACTGGGCACACACATGACTGAAGGCCCAGGTATACCTGACAAGGGAGAACCTGCACACCTGAGGGATCTTGTGTGTATGTGACCATGCATGAGATGTATCCATTTGTCTGTACACCTGGGCATAGACCTGGGAGGGAGAGCCCAAAGGTGTCTCAGGACAGAGGTAGTAATGCACCCAGCTGCCAGGGGGAGGGGCACTGAGTGTGTGCATGCTCAGCACACAGCAGGTGTGGGATAGGTGTGTGCTGAGTAATGTAGACGAGTGGACATTCAGGTCCTGGTGCACAAGTTCCCATGTCCACAGAAGCCCCAGCAGGGTGTACAAAGTTGCCCAGGTGTGTGAACGGGCACTTCTGTGCCCAGACATGCCTATGGAGCTCCCCGGTCTGGGCCGGACCAGGCTGGGCTCCTCACTGGGCACACAGAGGCCCCTGCTCTGTGTTGGTGCCTGAGTAGAGCACTGCCAAGGGTGTGTTGGCAGCATGTGCGCGCGGGCGCGTGAATGTGTGTGTGCGTGTGTGTGTGTGTGTGTGTGTGTGTGTGTGAATGTAGGAAGAAGCATTCGCTCTCTTAGACCTTGCTTCTTTCTGTGGTTCGGTTTCTATAGAGACGCTTCCTGTGGCAGAGAAAAGAGGTAGTGAGCTGGTGTTTCAGGATGTGAGGGCCCGCAGGAGCGGAGCTGGGCTCTCTCCGCCGCCTGCCCATCACCGTGAAAGCTCTGACCGGCGCTGCCCGAAGTCCCCATGGTGGGCGCCTCCCGTGGCAGGGACCCGTGAAGAGCAGCGGCATGCCGGGGAAGCCCAAGCACCTGGGCGTCCCCAACGGACGCATGGTGAGTGTGGGCTCTAGGCCAGGCCCACGGGGAGGAGGTGGGTACACCCAGGGTGGAGCCCGAGAGGCACACCCGGTAGGGCTGGGCAACAGCCTGTGTGCTGCCAGCGGGCGGGAGAAGTTGGGGACAGATAGCAGCAGGTGGTGGGACCTGGCGCCCTCACCACAGGACCTTCCAGATGGCTCTGCTGGGGACCTGGGGCCGCCCTGGGGATGAGACTAGAGGAGAGGCTTCTGGCCCAGTCCCCACTGCTCTCTTCCTTGCTACTTTGGCATCACCTGGGGTAGCAGGGAGACTGGGCATGGCCTTTGCCCCTTGACACCCCCTGTACTGGCCTGAGCTCCCATACCTCACTCGGCCTCAGCAATATCGCCCCCCATGTCCTGATGCTCAAGGTCAGGTAAGGTGCAGCCCTTGCTGGGTCACTGCCCTCCCCCTAGACCTGTTCCCAAGGCTTCCTGCCAGAACTAGGAGCCCTTGGGCAGCCGGGGATGGGTCTGCAGGGTCAGGCCAAGTTGATAGAGCTTCTGTCTGTTCTATTCCTGGACCACTAGGAAGGGTAGGGGGAGCTGGGTACTGGGATGCCCCTGGCTGCTGCCCCCTCCCCCAAACCTCTCCCTGGCTGTTTGGCATCTGGGTTAGAGCTGCTCTTAGAGTTCAGCTTCTTTATTCATTCAGCAGATGAGACAGGCTGTGCCGGGGCTTCTCTTCTATCCCTAGGACAACAGCCCACTTGGCAGAACCCCAGTCCCTCCTAAAAACTCTGGGAAGTCCAGACAGTGTCCTAGTTTCTTACCCAGCCCCAGCCTAGTACTGTGGGACAAAGCCAGTGGGTCCAGAGAGATGTGGTTTCCAATCTCAGCTCAGTTGTCCCTGGCTAGAGGGTCCTCTCTGACCCTCAGATTCTTCCTCTATAAAAATGAGAAGTTTGGAATGGATTTCAAAGGCTTGTTTAGATGATTAAGCTGAATGATGAATATGAGGCCCCTGATCCATTGTGGGGGTTCTATAACTGTCAGCCCCAATGCCCCCCACTTCATTCTCAGCCCCTCTTCAAGGACACTCTGCTTCACCATGAAGCTGAGCCACCACCTCAAACCCTGCTCCTCCTCCTAATTCCCAAGACCTATCTCTACACCCCTTCCTCCAGCATCTCTTTATTGGGTAGGAGAGAGATGAACCCCTCCAAGCTGGCCCAATCCCTCCCCCCTACCACTATCTATACCATCAACCTAACTTTGAAAGTTCAAGCACCGGTGGGCCTCGCATTCCCACTCTGGAGGCATGACACTTGGCTCACTCCTCCCCGGGCATCCAGGCCAAGGGGGAACATGCCCACTCCCACACCCACCCCAGAGGGCAGCTGGGTAGATGCTTCCAAGCAGTGCCCAGAACAGCAGGGCAGCTGAGGGGGCCAGAGACAGATCCAGCCCTTGCCCGTCCCATGTCAACACATAGCTACTATGCTCGAAGGTCATTCAGAGGAGGGAGGGCACCCAAGCTCTGCCCCCAGCCCTGGCAAGCCCACGGATGCCCTGGCCCCTTTCCGAGACTTTCACACGCAGCTTTATCTTTGCTCTTCCCAGGCTCATTCTAAACTCTCTGTGCTGCCTCTTGGAATCCCAAGGGTTACTGCTTGGCCACTTGCTGGCCATTGGGCAGCTTTCTGAGACCATGCTCAGCTGAGACAGGGAGGGACAACAGGCATCAGCATCTGTGGGCCAGCTGTCAGTCTCCTTCCATGAGCTGCCTCTTGACGGAAGATCAATGGAGTACATGACATGCTGAGGGCAGCTGGCAAGTAGAGGGACTCACGTTTGAACGGACCAATCTGACTCCGTACCAGGGCCCCTCCACCCCCCAGAACTGCCTGGCTCTGTCCTCCCCCACCTCCCCCTGCCGGCACCCGCACCCGCCACCACCATCGTTCCCTGCCAAGGCAGCTTCATGTGTCAGCCTCATCTTTCTGCCACTCAGCTAGTCAGGCAGCTGCAATGAAACCTGTCACTTAGAGATGGCTCTCAGCCCCTCCCAGACATGCCTCCATACAGCCCCAATCTCGCCCCTTCACTTGGTCACTCACTCATTCATTCAGCAACCCCTCCTCAGGGCTCGCTCAGTGCTGGCCCTATCCGGGGCATCAAGACCCAGGCCCATCACCCTAGCCCTGGCCCTCAAACAGCTCTGGGTCTGTTGGAGAACAGCAAAGGCACAGGCACGAAGAGCAGAATCAAATCCAGGTTTGGGTGAGAGTGGAGGGTGGGGTCAGGGATAGAGAAAGCTGGAGGCAGACCTGGGAGGGAGAACTAACTTCACCACTCACTTCCTGCATGGTTGGCATTGACGATGTCCTAAAAAGATGTGCCAGCCAGAGGAGGGAACAGCGTGGGGAAAGGAATGCATGCAGGAAAACAGGGTGTGTGAACAGGGACACAGCTCAAGGGCTGGAGAGGCTGAAGCCTGGAGAGGGGCAGTTAATCATTCTCCGTGGGCAGAGCCCACTGTACCTCAGCCTACATTCCTGGAGTCCAGCCTGGGGCTGCACAGGCCTGCCTCGAGCTGAAGAATGAGGCAGCCAGGGTTTTCTGCAGGCTTACCCAGAAAGTATCTTGGGGCCCCAGTATCCCCAAGCCAGGATGAAATGAGATGATGGTAGAGAGGGCCCTGCCTAGAAGATGCTCAGAAAATCAGCCCTCCCTTCGCAGTCGGACCCCTTCAGAGGGCGGAACTCACCCGGAGACCCTGGACCCTTTCCCGCCAGTCTGTTTCTCCCATCTGTGCTGCAAGGGGTGAGGCCCTGGGCCTCCCTTCTCCCTGGTATGTCTCCTGTCCATCCAGAGAGGCAGCTCAGTAGACCAGAGACTCGGGTTCCAGAGTCAGGAACTAATTTCAGCTCAGCCACTTCCCAGCTGTGTGAGTTCTTTGGGCCTAGGTTGCTCACCTGTAAAATGGGAGTAATAATACCTGCCAGACAAAGTCGGGATGTGAGGATGGAGGGAGAAGATGGATGTGTGCTGTCGCCATCAGAGAACACCTGTCACAGAGTCAGGGCTCAGCAAATGTCAGGCCACCCTCAGCGTAGTATTTCACCTACCCGCGGCTCCCCCAGGGCCCATTTCCAAAGAAAAAAGTATGGCAAACTGAGGCCAGACCTGGGTCGGGAGTGCCATTGGCACCACACCCTTCCTCATCCTTTCTTCCCCTTTTCTCCCATTCACTCACCACTTCTCTTCAGGCAGGCCAGGGTGGGGCAAGGCCAGCCCCACTCAGCACAACTTCCCCAGACCTGGGAGCCTGGGCAGATCCAAGCCCTGCCAGCAGCATCTCACTGCTCTCACAGCTGCACACCTGCTGCTGCCACAAATGGGGCCTCGCTCCCTCTTCCCGGCAGCCCCAGGAGGTTGGGTAGGCTGAGCCCCCGTGCTACCCAGGGGAAAACTGGTCCAGAGAAGGGAAGTTACTTGCCCCAGAATGTTGGATCTGGAATTGGTCTCATTCCTCACCCCCCGCCACTTCTGGATCACCATCCTGCCTCAGCCCCAACTACATGGGTTAATATCTAGTGGGGCAAGAGGGGCCAGGAAGAACTGCAGGCCACTGAGATGGTTCAGAGACAGAGCATCCTTGACGAGGGCCAGGGCCTCCTGCTGGGGGTGGAGAAGGGTTGCTCGGGCCCTCTTGGCTGCTTGGGAGCACCCGAGCAAAGACAGTGTTTTGTGAGGAGGGGGTTCAGGCTGGTTCCCTCCAGAAGCCAGCAGGCTGACAGGGGAGAGGCCCAGACATGGGTGCGCAGTGGCAGAGTGGGCAGTGGGATTCAGGTGACTGGTGTTTGGGGGTGACTGATGTCAACGGGCTGAGACTGGAGCAGGGGGATCAGGAGCTGATAACAAGCAGAGGAAACAGCAAAGCAGGAAGCGGGAGTGTGAAGGGGTGTGTGGAAAATAGAAGTTTGATGAAGTGTAGGGTGGAGGTGAGGAGGAGGCAATGGGGGAGGTTGAAGGGTTTCATTAGTCAGGCCCAGGCAGAGCTTCAGCTGTAACCCAGCAACTGCTCTACTTCCCAGAGCGAGGAGCGGGGCCAGGAGAGGACCTGGGACCTGGCCCCACCTAAAGACACAATCCATTGTGGCACAGCAGACACATTGTGGCACAGCAGATACGAACCTGACTAGTATCCATGAGGATGCAGGTTTGATCCCTGGCCTCGCTCAGTGGGTTAAGGATCCGGCATTGCCATGAGTTGTGGTAGAGCTCACAGACGTGGCTCAGATCCTGCTTTGCAGTGGCTGTGGTGTAAACTGGCAGCTATAGCTCCAATTCGACTCCTAGCCTGGGCACTTCCATAAGCTGCAGGTGTGGCCCTAAAAAGCCAAAAAAAAAAAAAAGGTACAAAAAGAATAAAACAAAATAGGACTGTAAGCCTGCAGAGTGGAGGAGGGGCATGGTGGAGAGCTCTGAGCAAGGGAGTGGCTGAACCCTGGGTTGGAAGGGGGCCGGAGAGAGATGGGTGGGTGCGGGAAGAGGGGGGGCCAGGTGGCCACCATGGAGGGCTGGGGGGGGGTCAGGATGGGTCCCAGAGACCTAGGTGGAGGCTGGTACAGTCACAGAGCAGCCTGGGGACAGTGACTCTGGCACTGAGGCTGGGTACAGTCACAGAGCAGCCTGGGGAGAAGAACCTGGTGCAGGCAGGTGCTGGCATGAAGGCAGCTGCCAAGAAGAGAAAGCAGCTAGGGCTTCAACTTGTCCCCCTTGCACACCCCAGGAATTGGGACCCTGTCCTGCAGCCCCAAGGAGAAGCCTCGGATGAAGGTGTCAGGTGGGCAAGTGCTGAGGCAGCAGGGTGAGGCTGGGGTGGCCCCGAAGGGTGCGTGGGGCGGTTCCATGCCCAGCCCAGCTCCCCACAAACTTTCCCTCCTCCTCAGCATTATCCCCACACTCCAGTCTGGAGACAGGCTCAGGGAGGGGCCCAAGATTGTAAAACTAGAAAAGGGCAGGGCTAGGATTTGAATCCGGGTCTGGGTCTGACAGTTGGATAGCTGTGCTCCTCCCTCAACAGCAGGGCTTGGCAAAGCCAAAAGCTGGAGCAGGGTTAGACACCACTAGTGCAACAATAATAGTAATGCTCCTTTAATATTTCCCCCATGCCAGTTAGTGTTCTGAGTTCTCTCTCTACATATATATAACTTGTTTAATCACAGCAACCCTTTGAAGTCAGGTCCATTATTTGCCCCATCCATACAGAGGGAGAAAGTGAGGCACAGAGAGGTGAAGTACCTTGTCCAAGGTCACACAGCACAAATTTGAACTCAGACAACCTGGGGCAGGACCTGCCTCCATAAGTAACATAAATACATCCAACAGGGCCCCCTCCGCCCCCTGAGACCTGAGGAGAGCACAAACCCCTTCTAGGCAAAGCAGTTGCTTCTTAGTGCCAGCCAAGGTTGCCATGCTGGGAAGAAGCTCAGGGCAGCTGGGGCAGAAAGCTGGGGTTTCATGTAAAACTCCAGACTCTTAAATGTGGGAAACCCCTGAAATGTTTAAAAAAAAATTCTGATATTAATAATGCCCTACCTACTTGCTGGCCAGCTCTGGCCCACAGATGGGTGACCCAGGGGCTCCCAGTTGGGACTGAGGAACAAAGAAGGAGATTCCAGCCTGGAGGGAGGGGGGAGAGGCTTTCTAGGGAGGAGATGTTTGCAGACCTGTTTCCAGTGGGGATGGAACGAAGGCACAGGTGGTGGAAGCTCCTGTGAGCGAAAGTGTAGGCGGTGGGAGAGAGGGAGGAAGGGGTGAGTCAAGCCCTGGTGTTGGGAGCCCAGGTGATGGAAGGAAAACTGGATGCAGGGAAGCTGGTTCCGTGTCCTGCTCTGGTGGTGGCAGAGGTAGCTTCCATTTGGGACTGGCTGAGTTGGGAGGGCTTGTGGGCCGCTTGGGCGGAGATGTCAGCAGGAAGTTGGCTATGTGCGTTTGAAGCTGCGGAGATGTGGGAGGGAGAAAGGAAGGGCCCAGAACAAGTCAGGGAGGGGTAGGGGCCACCTTGCGTGTGTAGATGACGAGGAAGCTGGAGATGCTGATAGGAAGGTAGGAAGGCCAAGGGAAACCACTGTGAGAGTCATTTTGAAAGGAGGGTTTTTCTGTTTCACTAATGGTTGGGATTCCCAGAGAAACCGGAGTTGTACATGGGGTGGTGGGGGAGGATGGGATTGGCTTCTACAGCTGCTCACAGTGTGGGCCAGAACCAGTGGGTGGCATCGGCATGGCCTGGGAGCTTGATGGATATGGAGAGTCTCAGGCTCCATCCTGGAGCTCCTGAACCTGAATCCCTTGGAGGTTCTCCTCTACCCCCGACATTCTAATGCTCACTAAAATTTGAGAACCACTGCTCTCTCCTATAAAAAAGCACCCTGTGCCCTGCCCAAGGTGGGGTGTTCCCAAGAGGAAGCAGTTGCCATAAGGAAATCATCAGAGACAGCCCTTCTTCCTCAAAGACAGAGGCAAACATTGCTATGGCACTTGCCACATGCTGGCCAGTGTTCTAGAGGCTGGAAATATAGTAAACTGATGTGATCCTCCCAGCAGGCCCAGGAAGTAAGATACTATTATCATCATCCCTTATTTACAGACAACTAATTTTCCCAGAGTCACAGCTAGGAAGTGGCAGGGACAAGATTAAAAGTTTGTGCTTCTCCCCACCATGCTTTGTACCCAGGCTCACAAGGTGGATGCTGGGGGTCAACCAGGGGTGCCTGGAGGAGACCTGGCAATAAGTCCCAGCACACAAAAGTTGGCACATGATGGAAGGGGAGCCTGGAGCAGTCTGAGCAAAACCTTGAGCCAGCAGTGACCCGGCTGAGAATGCCAGCCTGGCCCTCCAGGCGAGGAGAACACAGCTCCAGTCCTGCAGGCCAGGCCTAGAAATGTCCCTTGAGAAGCCATTCTGGGCTCTACCCTGACTTTCCATCTCGGGTCTCTTGTAGGTTTTGGCTGTCTCTGATGGAGGTAAGTGACAGAGTATGTGGAAGAAGCCTGGCTGGGGGTGAGGGTGGGGACTGGGGGGGTATATGTGGAAACAGGGTGGGGATACCCCTGCCACTTGCTGTCTTTCCAGGGAAAGTACCTGCAGATGAGGTGGGGCCAGGGGCTGGGAAAGCCCGCAAGGCTCACCTGCACTTGTCCACCCCCCTGCAGAGCTAAGCAGCACGGCAGGGCCCCAGGGCCAGGGCGAGGGCCGAGGCAGCTCCCTCAGCATCCACAGCCTCCCCAGTGGCCCCAGCAGCCCCTACCCCACCGAGGAGCAGCCTGTGGCCAGCTGGGGCCTGTCCTTCGAGCGGCTGCTGCAGGACCCGCTGGGCCTGGCTTACTTCACTGTAAGCCCTGGGGTGGGATAGGGAGGGTGGATGGCAGTGGCCACCACGGGTGGAAGGGTGGGGGGAGCTCCCGACTGGCCAGAGTGGGACTCCTCTGTCATCTGCCTTATCCAGCCTTTCTTTGGCACTCTCTTGCTCTTCTCCCAGCTGGAAAGTTTCCTTCTTTCTGCCTCTTGTTTTCTCTCTGTGCCTCCGGATCCGATCCCATCTGTTTGTCTGGCCCTATCTGTCTGGCTTGGCTTCTTGGCCCTGTCTCTATACTAATCTCTTTGACCACATCCCCTGGCTGCCTCCTCCTTCTCCCCACCCCCAGGAGTTCCTGAAGAAGGAGTTCAGTGCCGAGAACGTGACTTTCTGGAAGGCCTGCGAGCGCTTCCAGCAGATCCCAGCCAGCGACACCCAGCAGGTGGGGAGAAGGAGGAACTGAGGCATCAAGGTGGGACTAGGGTCTGAGCCATGTCCCTGATCGCCTGTCCCTCCTGCCCCAGTTAGCTCAGGAGGCCCGCAACATCTACCAGGAGTTCCTGTCCAGCCAGGCGCTGAGCCCGGTGAACATCGACCGGCAGGCCTGGCTCGGCGAGGAGGTGCTGGCGGAGCCCCGACCGGACATGTTCCGGGAACAGCAGCTTCAGGTGAGCGGTCTCGGGGCCATGGCCTGGGATGAGGGGGCGTGGCATTGGAAGGGAGCGCCCAAGAGCAGAGGCGGGGCCGGATCCAGAGGCGGGGTCTGAACGGCAGGGAGGGTGGGATCGGGTAGCGAAAAGCGTAAATCAGACGCTAGGATTTAGCTAATGTAGGGGCAGGGAGCGGATCAAAGGGTATACAGATGGCTGCGGTGAAGGAGGACCTGGGGCAGGGTCTGGATCTTGGAGGGGGTAGGGCCTCGCTCGTAGGTTGCCTACCCCGCCAAGACCGAAGGCCAGCCAGGTCTGGGACTGTGGCGGCGTTCAGAGAGCCCCCTCCGGCTCACCCCTCCGGCGCTGGCTCCGCAGATCTTCAACTTGATGAAGTTCGACAGCTATGCGCGCTTCGTCAAATCCCCGATGTACCGCGAGTGCCTCCTAGCGGAGGCCGAGGGTCGCCCCCTGCGGGAACCTGGATCCTCGCGCCTCGGCAGCCCTGAAGCCACAAGGAAGGTGCGGACTGGGAGGTGTGGGGGCTGGCAGCCAGGTGTAGATCTGTGGGGGTGTGTCCACGGTCGGCCTGAGGGCTAGGGTCCGGCCTTTTGCCAATGCCTTCCTTCTATCTTGCAGAAACCTAAGCTGAAGCCTGGGAAGTCGCTGCCGCTGGGTGTGGAGGAGTTGGGGCAGCAGCCGCAGGCTGAGGGCCCTGGGGGCCGCCCTCTCCGCAAGTCCTTCCGCAAGGGTGAGGGCAGGAGCGGGCCACTGAGATGAGTGGGAGCGGCGTCTGGACCAGCTTTGAGAACACCTTCCTCTTACTGGTCCCGCAGTCTTCAAGTCTGTGAAAATCGTAATGCAGGTCCCACAGAGCTCCCTGGTGGCTCGGGTCACTGCTGTGGCTATGGGTTCGATCCCTGGCCCGGGAACTTCTGCCTATGCTTCCAAAAAAAAAAAGAGAGAAAAAGAAATGCAGGTCCCTGTGACCCCCCCAGGTTCCCTCGGTGATTCAGTTCCCACGCTAGAGCCAGAAGTTTGGGAAGCCCCCTCAGTAGAGAAACTTCCAGGAACCCAAACCACTTCAGATCCCTGAACTCCAGCAGGGTTGGCTGGGCTGGGGAGAGGCCTCAGCTGATGAGTGGGGGTAGGGGGGCTGTCTTGCTCATTCTCCCCCTCCCCTAGAACAAGGTGGAGCGGCAAATTCAGCCTTGCGCAGAGAGTCTCAGGGATCTCTCAACTCCTCCGCCAGCTTGGACCTCGGCTTCCTTGCCTTTGTCAGCAGCAAGTCTGAAGTGAGTTGACTGCCATGGGAGGTGTGGCCTGGGACCACTGCTCAGGCCCATTTGTGTGGCTGCCATCCTTCCCAGTCACTGGCCCTACTTCATCTCCCCACTTGATCCACTAGCCAGCCCCTCAGCCTCCTTACTTTCTTCCTGTCCTCACCACATTGGGCCCTGTGCATTTCATGAGTGTACATCCTCTGGAGCCAATGTGTGTGCATGTGTGGGTGCCCAGGTGTATACAGCACGTGTGCAGCAGTCAGCAGGTGGACCTATCTCTGGGTGCCCCTATGCTTGGGTGAGCATACATCTATTCGTACAGAAGGACACATCTTGCCTGCCTACAGGTGTGCCCTTGGGCATGTGTGTGCCTGTGTGTTCCCCCATGAGCTTACCTGTCTGTGTGCCTGTCTGTGTGTCCTTGCATGTGAACACATCACCTCCTTTGACACCTTCTGTGAATCAGAGCCACAGGAAGAGCCTTGGGAGCTCAGAAGGTGAGAGTGAAAGCCGGCCAGGGAAGTACTGCTGCGTGTACCTGCCTGATGGCACAGCCTCCTTGGCCCTAGCCCGACCTGGCCTCACTATCCGTGACATGCTGGCAGGCATCTGTGAGAAACGAGGCCTCTCTCTACCTGACATCAAGGTCTACCTGGTGGGCAATGAGCAGGTATGAACCTAGCCTGGTCTCCTACTCTGACTCCCTTCCTAATCCTGACTCCACCCCCATTCCTGTCTTGGCTTAGCCAAGACACCCAACCCAATTTTATTCTTAATTCCAACCACATCCCCAATCCTCACCCCCTTCCTAACTCCAGCCCCCGCCACAACCTCCCCCATGCCCAACTCCAAATCAACCCAACACCAATTTTTCACTCCAACTCAAATATCCGCTCTCATCCCACGAAAATCCTATCCCCACACTATTCCCACGTGGGTTTCCAGCTTTATCTGTCATCCTCAATGTGATGTTCTCTGGGAGGCAGAGTGGGAGAAAACCACTGCTGGCGTTGGTCCTGTACCCACCCCACCCCCAGCTCCCAGTTCAGGATTACCATCCCTGAAGTGGCCGTTTGGGAGTTCCCGTCGTGGCGCAGCGCGGAAACGAATCCGACTAGCAACCATGAGCTTGCGGGTTTGATCCCTGGCCTTGCTCAGTGGGTTAAGGATCTGGTGTTGCCGTGAGCTGTAGTGTAGGTCGCAGACGTGGCTCAGATGTGGCATTGCTGTGGCTGTCGTGTAGGCAGTCGGCTACAGTTCCAATTGTACCCTTAGCCTGGGAAACCTCCCTATGCCACAAGTGCGGCCTTGAAAAGCAAAAAAAGAAAGAAAGAAATGGCCATTTGGGGGCGCCCTCACTTCCTGTACCACCTTGAACACCGAATTGCACCCAACCTGTGAAAAACTCCTTTAGGTACAAACTAGCATAGCTTTAAAGAGGGGTCTAGGGGAAAAGTCCCTTAAACCAAAGCATCTAGTAAGCGGGGCTGTAAAGGAAGGATGCTCCCAGGAAGATCTTTCAGTGCTTCATTTACCCAGTAAACAGTCCTAAGTCCCTGTCGGGTGGGTGGGCAAAGGGATCCAGGCTGAGCTCTGTCCTCCAGGTCCAAAGGCTGGAGGTGGGCCAAGCAGGATGTGATCAGGGAGGAGGAATTGAACCTCCAGAGAGTTTCTGGGGCAAGGGAAGCATTTCTGCTTGGTCCCAGGAGGTTTCATGGAAGAGGCAGCAGTTGATGAGGATGAGGAGTTTGCTTGGCAGGGCTAGGGTGGGGGGCATTCCAGGCAGAGGTGGGTAAGAAATGCAGGGCACGTTCAGGGGTCTGGAGCATGGAGTGTGAGGGCAGCAGTGGGAGAAACTGCCCACTCTCTTGGGCCGCCCAGGCAGCCTCCGCAACCCAGATGGGTTTTCATGTCTGCTAAATATAACTGTACCACCCACACTCCACCTGTCCCTGCAGCACAGCACAGGCCTACTGCCTGGGAGAGGCTGCCTCCCTGCCCTGGGCTGGTACGCGCAGCAGGGCCTCCAGAGGTGGTAATCACAACTCCTTTTATGTACCTACTGTGTGCTAGGCACTGTGCCGGAGATTCAAATCCTCTGGCCTCACAGGTGTCTTGGAGGGAAGAGCCCTTTTTGCAGGGAGGCCACGAGAAGTCTCCTTAGGAGGTGGGAATGGAGAGAAGTGGACAAGTGTCAAAAAAAGCGACAAGGCGGGAATTCCTGTTGTGGCTCAACAGGTCACACATCCAACTAGCATCCATGAGGATGCAGATTCCATCTCTGGCCTCGCTCAGTGGGTTAAGGATCCAGTGTTGCCGCAAGCTGTGGCATAGGTCGCAGATGTGGTTTGTATCCCATGTTGCTGTGGCTGTGGCGTAGGCTGGCAGCTGCAGCTCCAATTAGACCCCTAGCTTAGGAGCTTCCATATGCCCTGGGTGCAGTCCTAAAAAGCAAGGGGGAAAAAAAAAAGGGGGACAAGGCCAGGGTGGCTGACTAGAGGTGGGTGGTGAGGGAGGAAATGCATGCAGCTGGTCTGGTTGGATTTCACACACCTGAGGGACAAGGGGCAGCCCTCTAGGAGGCAGGTGCTCATCTGGCTCAGGAAGAGGTGGCCACATGATCCAGGACTTAAATCTGCCCCCTAGCCAAGCAGCCCCATTACCATTTCATGCCCCCTCCCAATGTTTCCCATAACTGTTCCTTTTCCAAGTCTCTCCAGCATCCTTACCACCTTTCTCCTTGGACTTGGCCAAGCTAGGCTCTGACCCAGCCTGGTTTCTTTTCTTTTTTATTTTTTTTGTCTTTTTTGCCATTTCTAGGGCTGCTCCCACGGCATATGGAGGTTCCCAGGCTAGGGGGTCGAATAGGAGTGTAGCTGCCGGCCTACACCAAAGCCACAGCAACTCGGGATCTGAGCCGAGTGTGCAACCTACACCACAGCTCACAGCAACGCCAGATCCTTAACCCACTGAGCAAGGCCAGGGATCAAACCCGCAACCTCATGGTTCCTAGTCGGATTCGTTAACCACTGAGCCACAGCGGAAACTCCCCAGCCTGGTTTCTTACTCTGTCTGCATCTCTACAACTCACCCGTCCATCAGCCCTTCCCTCTGACCCTTAGGGAGCCTCAATGGCGGCCTTGGGAGGAAGTGACAATGAGAGTTCCCTCAGACCCGGGGAAGGGGGAGGGGAGAGGAGAAGAGATTATGAGACCCTCACCCTGCCTGTCGTCCGCAGAAGGCCCTGGTCTTGGATCAGGACTGCACCGTGCTGGCGGACCAGGAAGTGCGACTGGAGAACAGGATCACCTTCGAGTAAGGGTCTTTCCCCCAGCGGAGTCCGGGGTCCCGACCCTGGTTTGCGTCCCATTTCAGGCTTCGGTTTTCCCTTGTTTCCTGCCATTTGTGCTAACCCCGCCCGCTGTGCTAAGGCCCCAGCCTTCCCGCCTCCCCAGTTCAGGCTCTGTCCTCTCTTGGGCTGGTCCCAGGTGGGTTGCGGGAGATGTGGGGCGGGCTCTCTGCCCTCCCGCAGCGCTTAGCGTCCCGTGCAGGCTGGAGTTGGCGGCGCTGGAGCGCGTGGTGCGGATCTCCGCCAAGCCCACCAAGCGGCTGCAGGACGCGCTGCAGCCCATCCTGGCGAAGCATGGCCTCAGCCCGCAACAGGTGGCGCTGCGCCTGGTGAGCCGCAGGGCCGTGGGGCAGGGGCAGGGGCAGGGGCAGGGGCAGGGGCGGGCTGACCGGTCCTTGCAGCCAGGTGAGAAGCAGCCGCTGGATCTAGGGAAGCTGGTGAGCTCCGTGGCGGCCCAAAGACTGGTGTTGGACACTCTCCCAGGTAGGGGACTCTGGCCTTGGGGCTTGGTCCCCCAGGGCAGCTCAGGCCCAAGAGGAAGGGGGAGGAGGGTCTTTTCCAAAGGCAAACAAAAACAGTGTCGCTCTCTGTTGCAGGTGTGAAGATCCCTGAAGCTGGCGACCTACCCCCCTGCCGCAGCCAGGTGAGCAAGGGGCGGGGTGCCCTCTTTTGGCCACCGTAACTCTCCTCCTGGTTATGGCTCTGATCCCACATTCTCTTAGGGTGGCCCCCCCAGGATCCAGGACAAAGCCACCCACCCCCCTTCACAGTCCCTGAACTCACTGGCCCAGACATCCAGTAGTATCACTGGGAAGCGGCAGACCTGTGACATTGAAGGTATGTTGGGGATAACGGGGGGGCTAGGGACCCGAAGAGTTGGGGACCATCGAGGGTGGGTGGCATCAGAGAAGCCTGTGCTGAGTCAGGGGCCTGGATGTCCCTGGGGCTGGACCAGGATCCACTGAGGTTAAGGGACCAGAAAGGCTGGGGTAGAAGGTGGAAGGGGGGCTGGGCTCATGGAGGCTGTGGCCGTAGTAAGGGTGGTGGAACTGTGGTGTACTGGCATAGGTGGGTCTCCCTCCATGACTCTGTGGCCATCCCCAGGCCTGGTGGAGCTGTTGAACCGGGTGCAGAGCAGCGGAGCCCATGATCAGAGGGGCCTTCTGCGCAAAGAGGACCTGGTGCTTCCAGAATTTCTGCAGCTGCCTGTCCAAGGAAATAACTCCCAGGAGGCCCCAGCACAGACTGAATCAGCGGCCCAGCCTAAGGGGGCCCCCTCAGACTCCACTGCCCACTCAGCCCTCTGACAGCTGCCCAGCAGTCCAAGCCAGCTGCATGGCACCTGGCGGGCCAAGCATGCCACGGGCCCGCTCTGCATGCCCTGTCTGTGCCATGAATATCCCTGGCCCCTTCCTGCCACGGGCGGGCCCGCAGGAGGAGCTGGGAGAGGGTGGAGAGGGGACTCAGAGGAGTGACACTCCACGGCGGCCACCACATGATCCCTTACAGGCTTGCTCACCCATCCCCCGCCGCCACGCCACAGCAGGGAGGTGGGCCTAGTTCTCAGTGCAGGTGTGCCCAACACGGAGGGATGGCGTTGGCAGTGCCAGCCTCCCCACCGTGTGTCAGCTTTCAGCTGGGAGCAGGAGGAGGGGCCAGTCCCTCCTAGAGGAGCTGGAATGAGCAAGGCCTGGGGGTGCAGGCAGGCAGCCCCTCCCTCTACCCACAGAGACACAACTGGAATTAAGGATTTGGCAGTGGGCTTGGGACAGCAAGATTTGTCCTGAATGTATATTGTTATAATGATAATTATTATTATTCTGCCATGGGGCATGTTCCTTGTGCGCCACCCCTACCCCCCAAACTGCACTGCCTTTGTCACCAAGGTCAGTGCAAGGAAGTTCTTGGGGACCTCAGGATGTGCCCCCTGGCTTCCTGTTGTCAGAACCTCTCTTCCTGACTGCACAGAGTCATGGGTGTGAGTGTGAGAGAGACAGAGACAGAAACAGCCCAAGAGAAGGAGGGAGGGAAAGAGGAAGCGGGGGAGGGAGGGAGGAAGGCAGGGGAGGGGTAGATCCTTCTGGAGAGCTAGGCCTCCGTTGGTGTCACTGTGCTGTTCCTTGATCTCTGGATCCGAGTGCAGTGTCTGGTCACGGTGCTCTGCTTCTGCTGGGGGCTGAGTGTGACTCTGTAGACATGGTGCTGGGCTCCTATGGATGCATCAAAGGCCTTGAGGAGAGCGCTGGTCTTCGTGGCGGGGGGCAGGGGGAAGTTCTGCCCCTTGCCTGCTTTGGCTGCGTAATCTTCTCTGTACCCAGGAGGCAGCCAGGGAAGCCTGGAGCCCCTGTGGGAAGGGGGAGCAGAGAAGACCCCAGACTGAGGGCCCCAACCTGCAGGCAGAGAAGCCAGACTTAGTGGTTTAGAAGCCAGACTAAGCCACTAAGTGCCCAGAATGCTGTGACAGAGGAAACCAGGAAATGCAGGAGCCTTGAGAAGGAACCTGGGGAGTGAGGGGCCCACTTGACCACCCTCAACAGGTCAGGCTCTCTTCCCCAGGCCAGCTCTGCACTTGCTGTCCCTCGTCCACCCCCTATCTTATAACTGGGTCCTCATCGTTGAAATTTGGGGGAGAGAACGTGAGAAAAAAGTTGCTGTCTAAAACCTGTAAGAGGGTCCTCACCAGAACCTGACCACGTTGGCACCCTGATCTTGGACTTCTGACCTCTAGAACTCTGAGAAATAAAGTTTTTTCTTGTTTACAAGCCCCTTTGTTGCTGGTACTTCTGTTATAGCAGCAGAACATAGTACTAGTCAACCAGACCAAGACAGCCTGTATAAAAGTGCTCCCCAACCTTGTTCTCTACCATTTTATCTGGTTTTCTTCCCTTACAACACACAGCCCACTCTGTAATGACCTTGTTTGCTTATTTATAGTTGTTTGCTGACAAAATGATGTGTATGCCCTAATGGCAGGGACCTTGTTCATCTTAGTCACTGCTGTATATGCCTGGCCTAGCAGGGTGTCAAAGGATGCTATAGCCTCAGATAGTTCCAGGGAAGCATGCAGGGCAGCAGGGCAGTAGGGGTCCTGGACAGGGGGCTGCATCACAGCAGGGTTACAGTCTGTGGCCAGAGACGCAGGCAGGGAGGCTAGGCCACATCCCTTCCCTGATCAGCTGCAGAACTTCACTCATACTTCCCGCCCCGGCGCATCTACCTTGTGACATTCTTCTGTGTGCCCTACGATAGAGAGGTGGGGACACCATATGAGAGATGAGGTGTCTTCCCTAAGTTGGAATATCCTGCAGGCTAAGCCCACCCTTCCACAAACTACCTCCTTCAATCCCAGCAATGATGCCTATTACTCCTAGGGACAAACAAGATTGTTTCATGAGAAAGGGGAATCACAGGGAGTGCCCGCCATGTCTCAGTGGTTAAAGAACCCAACTAGTATCCATGAGGACTCAGGTTCAATCCCTGGCCTCGCTCAGTGGGTTAAGGATCTGGTATTGCCATGAGCTGTAATGCAGTTCGCAGATGCAGCTCAGATCTGGCACTGCTGTGGCTGCGGCGTAGGCCAGCGGCTACAGCTCTGATTGGACCCCTAGCCTGGGAACCTCCATATGCCATGGGTGCGGCGCTAAATAGACAAAAGACAAAAAAAGAAGAGGGGGGTTGTGGGCCAGGTGGAAGAGCCTCTGTAGAGGTCACCCCCTGCAGGAGGAGGAATTCACATCTACCAAGGTCCCTGAGTTAGGCCTGCTCCATCCTTTATCTTGTTTTATCCTCACGACAAAACAGCTGGTGAGGATGAAACCAGAGCTGCAGGAGGGGAAGTGACTTGTCCAGGGTCATGCAGGGAATTGTCACTGGGCATCACCATCCCCTTACCAGCGCCTAGACTGTCTGACCCAGAGATACACACTGGGAAGGGCCTGGATGCTGTAGAATCCCCTACTGGGGAGCCAAGGCCCGCTCAGAGGAGGGCACATTGGTAGGGTTACTCTGCAGTGGGGAAGTTTGGGAGTTTCTGCTAAAAATTAAAAACTGTGCCACCAGAGAATCACTCACATCCAGGCACGAGGAGACCCCCCCCCCAGTAGGGTTGTCTGTGACCTGAAAAACTGGCAAAAGTAGAAAGGGGTGGGGTGTGGGGTAACAGCAGGTGCAATACCACACAGCAGACAAAGAATTGGGTGCAGTAAGTCCTGCCGTGGAAAGTTCTTCAAGACCTGTTATTGTTTGGTAAAAGATAGCACAGCAATGAATATGGCATGGTACCTTTATATAAACCACAAACACACAGGCACTTACAAGTGTACAAAAATGAGAGAGAATGTTCTAGAAGGATACATACCAAATTGGCAGGGAGATGGGAAGGGAACTAGGACTGCGGGCAGTGGTCCAAAGAAACTTTTGCCTTTGCTTTAATTTTTAAATTTTTTTATTATATTTTTTTTACGGCTGCACCCATGGCATTTGGAAGTTCCTGGGCCAAGAATTGAATCCAAGCTGCAGCTGTGACCTATGCCACAGCTGGATCCTTTAACCCACTGCACTGGGCCAGGTATCAAACCCATGCCTCCATGGCCATCCAAGCTGCTGCAGTTGGATTTTTTTTTTTTCTTTTTAGGGCTATACCACAGCCACAGCAATGTGGGATCTGACTGCATCTGCAACCTACATTACCACTCGCAGCAACGCTGGATCCTTAATGCACTGAGCGAGGCCAGGGATCGAACCCGAATCCTCATGGATACTAGTTGGGTTCTTAACCTGCTGAACCACAACAGGAATTCCCTGCAATCAGATTCTTAACTCACTGTGCTACAGCAAGAATCCTAATTTTTTTTTTAAAGGGTGCAATAAGGAGTTCTCTTTGTGGTGAAGCAGATTAAGGATCCAGCATTGTCACTGCAGTGACTCAGTTTTCATCCCTGGCCTGGCCTGGGAACTTCTATGCCACAAGTGCGGCAAAAAAAAGAAAGTGCAATTAAAAATAATTACAATATCACAAAGAACTTCCCAAGTCCCCCTCCCTTTTTTTTTGGTCTTTTTAGGGCCACACCCATGGCAAATGGAGGGTCCCAGGCTAGGGGTCCAATCAGAGCTGCAGCTGCTGGCCTATACCACAGCCCCAGCAACACCAGATCCGAGCTGCATCTGTGACCTACACCACAGCTTATGGCAATGCCAGATCCTTAACCCACTGAGCGAGACCAGGGATCAAACCTGCATCCTCATGGATGCTAGCAGGGTTTGTTAACCACTGAGCCACCACGGGAACTCCCCCAAGTCCACTTCTTTGTCACTGTTGGCCTGCCATCATTTTATCCAGAAGTGGAACCCAACTCTTCCTTTGGGGGCTTCAGCCCACTGCCCTCTCAGTTCATGTTGGCTGGCTGGGTGTGTCCCTCTGCCACCGTTCCCTCAAGAGCCCATCCCCAACATGTCCCCTGAAGCAGCCCTGGGCCCTCACCATCCCAGCCAGGCCAGGCCCCAGTCAGCTGGTCAATCCCCAGGACCATGTTTCAAAGCCACTGCACAGAACTGGACTCCTGGACAGTCAGGAAAGGTAGCAGACCTGCTTCCTCTCATCCCACTGGGGGGAAGCCCAGCAGGGAGTTGGCTTGTGTACCTGGTGCCAGGTGTGAAGGAAGTAGAGAAGGCACTTTTGCTGACTATTCTGGACACCTCTGGGCCCAAGCCCTTGAGGCTCCAAGAGAGAATCAAGCCACCTGTCTCTTGTCCCCACCCCCATCTTGACAGCCTTGGGGCTGGGGAAGCAGATAGTACAGGATGGGCACAGGGCTAGCCCAGGGTACACAGTGACCTCGGCTCTGGGCCAGGGTGGGGGCAGGTAGAGGTGCCAGCTGTGCACCTGGAACCAGGCTGCATGTGCTGACGCAGCTGTGGGTGGGAGCTCTGGGGGCAGCCACCACCCCCCAAGGGGGAGCGCAAGGTGCACCCAGGAGGGGACTTGGCTGGGTGGTCAGGTAACTTTGGACTTCTGGGGGATTAGAAGCTGGAATTCAGCTTTCACAGGGAAAGGAAGGCCCCAATGGGGAGAAACACACATGGTGGGTTCTGTTGAATCAAATGCAGCCAGAGCTGAGCACAGACCCAGATCACTGCACAGCTGCAGGGGGCGCCACTCATGTCCACCATGGGGTCCAAGAAGAGCTGGGAACATGAATATGTGTATGTGTCCTATAACTCCTGCAGGGTCTGAGTGAGGGGTGCTCTGTAACCATCTCAGCTCTTATCTCCAGAGAACTGGCCTGGGGGATAGAGCAGAGGCAGAGAGCCAAAGAGAAGTGCCATTGAACTAGCATCCCACCTCCAGGCCGGCCCAGGGTGCCGGCTGCCAGGATGGAGTACAGGCTAAGATGGGTAGGCAGGGATAAACCCACTAGCCATGGAGGCCACTGTCTTTCTGCCTGGTTGCCGAGGTGCCAAAGGAACCCAGAACACAGACTCCAAACCTAGAGTTTGGAGTCTGGAGCACAAAGCCTAGATCTGGGGCCTGAAGCCCAGTCCCAGAACTTGGAGCCAAGAGCCAGAAGCCCAGTCTGGTGTCTGGAGTCTGAAACTGGAGATTAGGGCTCAGAACCAGGAGCCTGGAGCTGAGAACCAGAGCCCCAAGCTTGGTATCCTGATGCCTAAAACTGGAGCCCAAGATGGGAGCTCAAATCCAAGAGCCCACCTGGAGGCGAGAACCAGACCCCTCTTCTTTTTTTCTTTTTTTTTTTTCTTTTTCTTTTTGGCAGTCCCTAAGCATATGGAATTCCTGGGCCAGGGATCAGATCCGAGCCACAGTTGTGATCTGAGCCGCAGTTTCAACTTAAGCCAAAGCTGCAGCAACGCCAGATCCTTAACACACTGTGCTGGGCTGAAGATCGAACCTGCGTCCCAGCACTCCAAAGGCACTGCCAATCCCGTGTGCCACAGCAGGAACTCCAAGACCCCCCACTTCTGGAGGACCCCAGAAGCTGGACACAAGCTTCAGGCCCAGAGCATGGTGGCCAGGCCATGAAGTCTGAAGCCAGATCATTGAGCTTCAGGTCTGGAACCCAGAAGCCAGAGCCTGGAACCACCTGCTGGAAGTCCACAGCCTCCCACTCAGGCCCGGTCCCTGATGCCAGCATGAAGGGCATGGGGCTGGAGCCACATAAGGAAGGGGGCTGCGGGGGAAGAGGCGATTTCTGAGAAAAGCCCAAAGCAGCCTCAGCTCTTTTGGCCACAGACTTTGGCCTCACCAGTCAATGAGTGACCAGTGCCTGGGCCACCAGAATTAATCATTATACAGGGCACTTATCCCCCAAACAAGGACAAGGCATCCTCAAGTTAGCCGCAGCTGCCTTGGACCCACAGGCGCTAATGAAGATTTGGGCTCCTCCTCTGGCAAGCGGGGCTCAGATGCGAAAATATCTCAGGGCCCTGCCTGCTCTGTGCCAGGCAACTTAGATTGAAATCCAGCCTGGATTTCAGGCTCTCCAAGAAAGACAGTCGAGAGGACTAGGGGAGGGATTGCTCCATTCCCCAGAGGGAGGTGACAGGTGACCCCCTGGTCACCCAGACTGCTGGTGAGAGCATCTGCCTTGAGCACAGATACAGAGAGGGTGTATCTGGGTGTGCAATATACGTCTATGCTGTGCTGGTGTGCAGTTGTGCTGACTGCATGCTGGGCTGGAGTGTCCTTGGCCATATTCCAAATACACAGAACTGTGCCACCTCCATGGGGCTTATATGTTGGTTGAATATACAAATATGTTGATGAGAAGAGGCAGGAATTTCTAAACTAGGCTGATGAGGAACCCTGTTGTGGTCATTAACCAGATCCCCTCAAAAAATCCAGTTCAGGGGTTCTCGTCATGGCTCAGTGGAAACAAACCCAACTAGGAACCATGAAGTTGCGGGTTCAATCCCTGGCCTTGCTCAGTGGGTTAAGGATCCGGCATTGCCGTGAGCTGTGGTGTAGGTTGCAGACACGGCTCAGATCCTGCGTTGCTGTGGCTCTGGTGTAGGCTGGCAGCTACAGCTCCTATTCAACCCCTAGCCTGGGAAACTCCATATGAGGGTGCGGCCCTAAAAAGACAAAAAGGCAAAAAAAAAAAAAATCTGGTTCATGGAGTTGCTGCTGTGGTAAAACGGGATTATTGGTGTCTCTGCCGAGGGCAGTGGGTTAAGGAGTCCAAGTAGCTGCAGCTGTGGCGTAGATAGCAGCTCCGACTTGAATTCAGTCCCTAGCCCAGGAACTTCCACAGGCCAATGGGGGGTTCTGAAAAGGGGGGGGAAGAATCCAGTTCATGAACAAATGGTCTGGAATGTTAGTTTTTCTTTCTTTTTAAAAAATGTTTTTTATTAAAGTATAGTTAATTTACAATGTTCTGTCAATTTCTACTGTAAAGTGACCCAGTCATACATATATATATACATTCTTTTTCTCATATTATCTTCCATCATGTTCTATCACAAGTGATTGGTTATAGTTCCCTGTGTTATACAGCAGGACCTCATTGCTTATCTGTTCTAAATGTAATACTTTGCATCTACTCACCCCAAATTCCCAGTCCATTCCACTCCCCCCACCTCTTGGTCTCCATGTCCATCGACAGATGAATGGATTAAGAAGATGTGGTACAAATATGCAATGGAATATTACTCTGCCATAACAAGAACAAAATAATGCCATTTGCAGCAACATGGATGCAACTAGAGATTCTCATACTAGCTGAAGTAAGTCAGAAAGAGAAAGACAAATGCCCATATGGAATGCTCGCTTTTCCTCCCTTGATTATTGTCAAACTGTGAGTATTTCAGGAGCAAATGGATCTTAATGGAAAATTGAGGAAACAGGTGGTTGTGCTGCCTTCCACAGCTCACCCCCTTTCTGGATCAAACACCTGCTCTTGGAACCGTTTTCTATTCCATTCAGCAGTCATGCTGCTCTTGGGGAAATCCTTGTCATTAATGTGAGGAAATTCAGTGTCTGTCAGCCTGTCCCACTCACATAGCCAATGTTCCCACCTCCTGCTCCTTCTCAGCACCTTGAAAGCCCCCCGCCTCCTCCAGCACTGTCCTGACTCCGGTCTCCCAGGTCATTAAATCTGCTCTGTTCTCACATTTCCTGACACCTCAGCAGCATTTGGTCATGCTGACCAGGGTGTGTATTTCAAAACATGGGCAATACTGGCTTCTGGGTCATCTGCTTTTCCTCCTGCTCCCTGCTGCACCTCTGGCTTTCCTTTGCGGGCCCCTCTTCCTCTGCCCTCCCTCACATGTAAGTGCACCTCTGGGCTCGGCCAAGGCAACGAAGTCACAATGGGCCCCAAGGCTGTGACAGGATGCTGGTCTTCAGGCTAGCAGGGACAGGTGGGTTTTTTTGGTTGTTTTTTTTTTTTGTCTTTTGTCTTTTTTGTTGTTGTTGTTGCTATTTCTTGGGCCGCTCCCGTGGCATGTGGAGGTTCCCAGGCTAGGGGTTGAATTGGAGCTGTAGCCACCGGCCTACGCCAGAGCCACAAGCAACGCAGGATCCGAGCCGCGTCTGCAACCTACACCACAGCTCACGCAAAGCCGGATCGTTAACCCACTGAGCAAGGGCAGGGACCGAACCCGCAACCTCATGGTTCCTAGTCGGATTCGTTAACCACTGCGCCACGACGGGAACTCCTTGGTTGTTTTTTTCTTTTTGTTTTTGTTTTTTTGCTTTTTAGGGCCTCACCTGTGGCAAATGTAAGTTCCCAGGCTAGGGGTCGAATTGGAGCTACAGCTGCTGGCCTACCCCACAGCCACAGCAACTCAGGATCCTTAACCCATTGAGCAAGGCCAGGGATTGAACCCTCATCCTCATGGATACTAGTCAGGTTCGTTACTGCTGAGCCACAACTGGAATTTTTTTTTTTTTTTTTTAGGGGCAGGTTTTAAAGGGGAGAGGGGTGACAAGATGAGATTGGTGTTTTGAACAGCTAGCTGGCTGCATTTTTGGAGATTGGATTGGGGGAAGCAAGGACAGAAAAGCTATGGCCCTAACCCAGGTGAGAGGTGATGCCTGGACTAGAGAGATGGAGAAGGGATTAGGGAGCATCCGGAAAAGGAGAGTTGGGAGAATTGGGGGATGGATTTGAGATCAGGAGGTGGAGGAGAAGCACGTGTCAAAGATGCCTGCTCAGGGAGTTCCCACTGTGGAGCAGCGGAAACAAATCCAACTAGGAACCATGAGGTTGCGGGTTCGATCCCTGGCCTTGCTCAGCGGGTTAAGGATCCGGCGTTGCCGTGAGCTGTGGTGTAGGTCGCAGACACAGCTTGGATCTGGTGTTGCTGTGGCTCTGGCCTAGGCTGGCGGCTACAGCTGCCATTAGACCCCTAGCCTGGGAACCTCCATATGCCGCTGGTGTGGCCCTAAAAGGACAAAAGACAAAAGACCAAAAAAAAAAAAAAATGCCTGCTTAGTGTCTGGCTTTGTGTCTGGATCACAAGCTGCTCACTGAGGTTGGAACCAGCAGGAGGCCCCATTTTGGGGAAGGAGCACGTTGTGTGCTTCAGACCCACAGCTCCAACTGCTCACGCCAGAGGCACCTCAGGCACAGCGGCACAGTTCAGTACAGACGGATCTTGGCATCTTTCCTCCAAAACTGCTTCTCCTCCTGGCTGCCTTTTCTCAGTGTGAGACCTCACCACCAACCTCCCCCACATCCATGCATACACTCCAGGCTCCTGGCCCAGAGGCCAGGGGGAGGCGGTGGCCAAAGTGCAGGTGAGCAGACAGGGCAGGAGTCACCACTCAGGGAGACACCCAGAGGCTGTCGCAGATGCGGAGGAGGCAGGCAGTGAGCAGGCCTGGGCTGAGAGAATCAGAGGGGCGGAGCCGCCTGGGGATGGAGAGCCACCATCTCCAAGGCTGTCAGGAGTCCCCCAAGGCAACCGTGGTCAGTTCCCAAGTTTTCCACGTTTTTTGCTAGGGCAGTGGCCACCCCACTTGCCACCAAATATCCTCGGAAGTGGTGGGTGTCCACAGCATTTTGCAATTATATCTTGCAATGCATTTGACTGATAAATGCCTCTCCCGCTAAACCCCATACTCCATGAGGGCAAGGAAGGCAAGTTTCAAAACTGTCAAAGATCTGAATCTTCTTAAAAAGGAGTTGTTGGAGTTCCCGTTGTGGCTCGGCGGAAACGAATCTGGCGAGTATCCATGAGGATGCAGGTTCTATCCCTGACCTCACTCAGTGGGTTAAGGATCCAGTGTTGCCCTGAGCTGTGAGGTAGTTTGAAGATGCGGCTTGGATCCCGCATTGCTGTGGCTGTGACATAGGCTGGCAGCTACAGCTCCAATTGGACCCCTAGCTGGGGAACTTCCATATGCCACAGGTACAGCCCTGAAAGGAAAAAAATAAAAATAAAAAATAAAATAAAATAAAATAAAGATGGCAACTCATTTTTAAAAAAGGAGGTGTCATTGTTCTAAACATCACAGCAATGTTTCTCAGAAGCAGGATTGTTTTTATTTTCCTTTTTGCTATGAATGGAGACCTTTCTCGTAAGCACCAAGTGGCTGATTCCCTGCCTTCACTCCCCAGAATCTCCCAGAACAGACGTAAGACCACATGGCTTTATTGTCCAAACAAGGGCACTTTGCAGAGTGAAAGGGAACCCTGAATCAACAGTCATAAATGCAGACTTGGCCGGGCAAGCCAGGACTTATGGTCACTCCACCCCAACCCAATCCCAGCTGCACCTCTGCCCCTCCCTCCTCCTCCCCACCCCTCTCCCCTGTGGGTTCTGCGGCCTAAACTGCTATGACCACAATGTGGTGGCACTGGGATCAAAACCCAGGCTGACCTCTTCTCTGCTTTTAGCCACTTTGACAAAGAGTCAATTGTGAGCTCTATGAGGTAGATAACTCCCCAAAGTTCTGTGAATTAAGCACTCATATTTAAGGTGGAACTATTCAAAAATGTCCATCCTCTTTGATGGAGAAGGCTGGGTCTGTGTGACCCTAAAATGTGTAAGATGTTGCAAAGGGCCATAGCTCAGGGGGTCCTGAGGGATCAAAGGGTGGCTGGTGAGCCAGGAGGAGTTGTTGACCCACCACTCCTGAATCTGATAAAATATGTATTATTTTGGCTGTGCTGGCAGCATATGGAATTTCCCAGGCCAGGGACCAAACTCCCGCCACAGCAGTGACCAGAGCCACAGCAATGATAATGCTGGGTCCTTAACCCATTGAGCCACCAGGGAACTCTCCCTACTTTTTTTAAGTTCTTTATGCTTTTGATTTTTTTTTATCTGATAAAATCGTGTTTGTGTGTGTGTGTGTGTTTCTTTTCTAGAGCCACACCTGAGGCATATGGAGATTTCCAGGCTAGGGGTCTAACTGGGGCTGTAGCTGCCAGCCTACACCACAAGCCACAGCAACTTGGGATCTGGGCTGCATCTGCAACCTACACCACAGGTCATGGCAACACCAGATCCTTGACCCACTGAGCGAGGCCAGGGATCAAACCCGCCACCTCATGGTTCCTAGTCGGATTCGTTAACTGCTGAGCTACAACGGGAACTCCTGATCAGATAAAATCTTAATCTCTTAGAAGGGGCACCCCCTTCTCATCTCTCTGTGATCATAAGCCCAAACTCAGGCTCCAAGGTCCCAAGAAAGAGAAAAAAGTCTCCTTAACCCTCCTGTCTGGGTTTCAGGAATTCTGCAACAGACCTCGTGTCATCATCGGCTTCCTGATCCAGAAACCCAATCGTTACATACTTCCTCTTGCTCCCACCCTCCCCTGGCTTCGCTCAGTGGGTTAAGGATCCAGTGTTGCCACAAGCTGCAGCGTAGGTCACAGAGGCAGCTCGGATCTGGTGTTGCTGTGGATGTGGTATAAGCTGGCAGCTGCAGCTCTGATTCAACCCCTAGATGGGGAACTTCCATTCGCCTCGGGTATGGCCCAGAAAAGGAAAAAGAAAAAAGATACACCAAGTATCCCTAGGATGCATTCTCTCCTCTCCATCCCTCTTCTTTCCACTTTGATTCAGACCTCATCATCTGTCACCTGGACCATCACATCAGCAATCTCTCCTTCCAGACTCACACCTCCCACCCCCTGCCTTTTTATCGGTTATACCCGAAGCATGTGGAAGTTCCAGGGCCAGGGAATTCTCACCATAGCAGTGACTTGAGCCACTACAGTGGCAACACCAGATCCTTAACCTGCTGTGCCACCCTGGACTTGCTCCCTTTGACACATACCACGCCACCCCACCCCCAACCCCAAGACCATTCTAAAGTGCAGACCAGGCCCTGCCTTATCTGGCCAGAGGCTTCACATTCTCCAGGCTCACATCCTGGATCTGTGGTCATGGACGTCCCACAGTTCAGCACAAATAGCCTCTCTGGGTGTGTCTTCTGTTGCTTCCTCCCTCACATTCTCCCTCTTTTCCAAATGCCACTCAAGTCACACAGACAAACCCAGAGACACCCTGATGGAAGGCAAGACTCAAGGGTGTTTGGGCCATTCCCTGGGGAGCACTGTCAGGCCAAGAATAAGGAAAACGGGCCAGAGCCATGAAATCTCAGGGGACCCTCGGAACAAGGCACCTGACTGATATTAGGGTCTCTGCCTGGGGGTGTGGGATGCCTCAGTGCCCTCCTTGCTGAATCTGGATCATAGTTCAGGCTGAGTATCTGTGCGGGGGAGGAGAGAGCCTGACACAGACTCCCCCTGCAGAGCAGACGATTAGCAATTAACTGGGAGGAATCTAGGGGGTTAGGTTAATTGGGGCAACAGAGGGAGATCAGCTAGGGTTCTAGGGACTTTGCCCTTGACCCGAGGGTATAAAGGGGAGGGTCCCAGGTTCCCTCCTGGTCCCTCCCAGCCCTTCCTAGGGCTTCCCTGAGCAGCTGAACAGGAGCTGAAACACAGAACACCAAGGTCAGTCCAGGGTCCCTACATCTTAAACCCATCCCCAACACTTAGGTGAAAACAAGCCCCTTACCTCTGTCCTCACCATGCCTCTGTCCCTGTCCCCTACCACATCTTAGTCCCATCCCAGCCTGGCTCACTCCTCCAGAGTGAAAAGGACTCATGCTCTTCCAGGGCCCAGCATTCAGCTCTGCATACCTGCCCCCAACCCTAATAGCTAGGACCCTTGGAATAATGTTGGGGTGGAGGGTGGAGGTCCTGAAGCAGACTGGGGCACTCCCACCCCAATAGCAGAGAACTCCTGGGGCAGTTCAGGAGGACCTAAGGCAAGCCGAGGTCTTCCCAGACTTGGGGACAGGGTGAGGGCCCTGCTTAACTAAACCAGTCCTGGTCTGAGCCTCATTCATGGCAAAAAGA
Source organism: Phacochoerus africanus (assembly GCF_016906955.1). NCBI lineage: Eukaryota > Metazoa > Chordata > Mammalia > Artiodactyla > Suidae > Phacochoerus > Phacochoerus africanus. The sequence continues at coordinate 80,678,375 of NC_062547.1, read as the reverse complement.
CCACCAACATTTGTTTATTGCTTGGGGGTGGGAATGGATGGGGAAAGCAGTTCACTTGTGAGGGTGAATCTCTTGGCCCCAGGAAGCACTCTGGTGGCACCTGTGTCTGTCATTAGGACACTTGTTCCCATTGTCATGTTCCGTCTATTTGAGAGCTTATTTCATTGACATGTGTCTCCCCACTAGACATTGAGCTTCATGGGGGCAGAGCTGCATCTGTATTAGCCAGCTGTACCCTGGCGTTGAGCTCAGTGCCTGAGATAGAGTAAATAAATACTTGCTGAATGAATGAATGAACGAACGAATGACTGAATGAACGAATCCCCAAATCTGTGACAACCACCTGAGTGTGCTTTTCTGGGTGTGTGTTTGGGATCACACACCATGGGTGTTTGTGCACATGAGTGAATGGGTGTGTGGATGTGGGGGGGAATGGCTGTGTGTGTGTGTGTTTCCGTGACACAGCAGTTGTCATTCAGTTTGGGCCCCCTGATGTGCAGGGCCCACAGAGTGTACCCAGGATGATGTCCTACGCAGAGAGGCTGGGGGGCCCGGCTATCTCCCCGCTCCCAGTCCGCGGGGGGCACATGATGCCTGGGGCGGCCTTTGCCTACGTGCCCAGCCCGCAGGGTGAGTGCTGTTCCTACTCTGAGGCCCTGCCTGCCCTTGATTGGTCGCCCACATCCCGGGTGAGGCCTCCCCCCTTCCCCCACCCTCCCCCCTCCCCGCTCCTCCGAAGTGACACGGGGCCTCAGGAAGTTTGTGACCGGCCTCCCTCCCCAGTCCTGCACAGGATCCCAGGGACCTCAGCCTATGCCTTCCCCAGCCTGGGCCCTGTGGCCCTCACCGAGCACGGCTGCTCCTATGGGGAGGTTCTGGAGCGCCATGACCCGCTGCCCTCCAAGCTGGCCCTGGAGGAGGAACAGAAGCCAGGTGGGCCTGGGTGAGGGGGGAAGGTGGGCCGCCAGTCACTGACTCAGACTTTGGCCACTGTGCTCACCGCTGGCCTGTCTCCAGAGCCAGGGTTGGCCCAGAAGCTGCGCCAGGCTGGCTCGATGCTCCTCAAGGTGCCGCTGATGCTTGCCTTCCTCTACCTCTTTGTCTGCTCCCTGGACGTGCTCAGCTCAGCCTTCCAGCTGGCTGGAGGTAGGGTGGTGGTGGGGGGACCAGGGAAGGGATCTGAAGAGTCTCGGACAATGCTGCCTCATGTTCCCCAGGAAAGGTGGCTGGCGACATCTTCAAGGACAACGCCATCCTGTCCAACCCAGTAGCGGGGCTGGTGGTGGGGATCCTGGTGACCGTGCTGGTGCAGAGCTCCAGCACCTCCACATCCATCATTGTCAGCATGGTCTCCTCTGGCTGTGAGTTGGCCCACCAGGGCCAGGGAAAGAGGGAGGGGGCTGGGATGGGAAGGGCAGGAGTGGGAACAGGGGGCCAAAGGGCAATGGGCAGCTCTGGCATCTTGCACTCCATCCTCCAAAGCATGGCCTGGAATCTCAGCCAGGAGGAGATATCCCAGGAGCTGGGAAGAATGGCGGATTAGGAACAGAGCCTCAGGAGGGCGCACTTTCATGTCACCACACAGTAACTCATTCCATCCATCAGGGGAACAGAAACAGAGAAACCAAAGCTGCAGGAAGCACATACAGATCTATGACTTATTGCAAGAAATTGGCTTACTTGAATGTGAGGCTGGCTGGGCAAGTCTGAAATCTGTAGTGAAGGTTGTCAGCAAGGGCAAGCTGAGACTCCTGGGCAGAAACTGCTGTTTCAGTGCACAGCTGGAACTTTTTCTTGCCTAAGGAAGCCTCAGTTTTACTCTGAAGGCCTTTAATCTTATTGGATGAGGCCCACCCAGATTACTGAGGTTGATCTCCTTCCCGAAAGTCAATCAACAGTTGAGGCAAATCACATGTGCACAATACTTTCCCAGCAACATTTAGATTCATGTTGGATTGAATTACTGGGCACTAGCTAAGCTGACACATGAGCACACACAAGCACATTTGCATATTATTTGCATATAGGACCCATGCCCTCGTGGACACATACCCATGCACATGTTTACACATATGCAGGTGCAGTGTATGTATATTGGCTCACAAGCATGCACACACATAAACACACAGCCTGTGCCCCCATGAACTTGTGAGGTCAAGGCTGGGCAGAGTCATGGGCCTGGATGTGGGTAGGGGTTCTGGCAGGAGGGGTGGGGCAGGAGGTGGGTAGTCCCTGAACAGTTAGCTAGGAGGCATGCTCTTCTATCAGTGCTGGAGGTGAGCTCTGCCATCCCCATCATCATGGGCTCCAACATCGGCACCTCGGTCACCAACACCATCGTGGCCCTGATGCAGGCGGGGGACAGGACTGACTTCCGGCGGTAAGGGGGTAGAGCGGTGAGGGCCCTGTCCTTGTAGGGGGAGGGTGGTCCCACAGGCCAGGAGCCCCCAGGCTGAGCACATCCTGGCTCTGAGCCTATCCTGCAACACGGCCTCCCTGCCCAGGGCCTTCGCGGGGGCCACCGTGCACGACTGCTTTAACTGGCTCTCAGTTGTGGTCCTACTGCCCCTGGAAGCTGCCACCGGGTACCTGCACCACGTCACTCGACTTGTGGTAGCCTCCTTCAACATCCGTGGTGGCCGTGACACCCCTGACCTGCTCAAGATCATCACAGAGCCTTTCACTAAGCTCATCATCCAGGTGAAGGCAGGACTGGCATTGGGCGGGGGCTGAGGGACTGGGGAACCTCACCCTCACTCCCTCTACCAACATCTTGCCCACAGCTGGACAAGTCTGTGATTACCAGCATTGCCATGGGGGACGAGTCCCTGAGAAATCACAGTCTGATCAGGATCTGGTGCCACCCGGACTCCATGCAGGTGAGTCTGGCCTCAGTGAGAAAACTCCCTCTTCACACAGCTGACTGCTGACATCATCATCTGTTCAAAAGCTTTACATAGATCTTGGGGGTCACTTCGCCTGGGGAGGACAAATAAGGGGCACTTCTGCAGTACACTGTGCCTATGGCAGATGCTGCTATTACCGAACCAAACTTGGGTCTGCTCGCCCATGTGCAGTAAAGCCAAACTAATGACACCGGGTTTTGATGAATGAAAGTAGAGCAACTTCTGCAGGGCACCAAGCAAGGAGTCCTGGGAAGGTAGTGCTTTAAAGGCCTGAAATCCCTGAAGCCTTTCAAGGAAAGGGTTTTAAAGACAGAGGAAGGGAGAGGTATTGTTGAATGTGTGATCAGCTCATGGACAGTCTTCTGACTGGTTGGTGGTGAGGTAATCAGGAAGCAACATCAAACTTCTGGTTCCAACCTGTCTGGGATCTACGTGCTTGTGGGCAGGACACAGTTAATTTCTTCCCCTTGGTGGGGATTCAGTATCTGCAAAACAACTCAAAGGACATGGCTCAGAATATTACCTTAGCCCTTGAGGAGGAACTAAAGGTCCTTGACTTTGTTTAATGGCTAAACTATTATTTTGTATTGTTTGACTCTTTTCTGCATTTTCTCACTTCTCTGATTAAATGTATTCTTTGATTGAAGTTTTTTCATGGACAAAAGGCAGGCAGGAATTCCCTTCATGGCTCAGGGGTTAACAAACTCAACTAGGATCCATGAGGATGCGGGCTCAATCCCTGGCCTCGCTCAGTTGGTTAAGAACTGAGGCGTTGCGTGAGCTGTGGTGTAGGTGGCAGACGTGGCTCGGATCTGGCATTGCTGTGGCTGTGGTGTAGGCCGGTAAGCTATAGCTCCAATTCAACCCCTAGCCTGGGAACTTCCATATGCTGCAGGTACAGCCCTAAAAAGGGGGAGAGAAAAAAAAAAAAAAGGCAGGCGGAGTTCCCTCGTGGTGCAGAGGGTTAAAGGATCAGGCATTGTCACTGTAACAACTGGGATCACCGCTGTGGCAGAGGTTCAGTTTCTGGCCTGGGAACTTGTACATGCTGTGGGTGTGGCCAGAAAAAAAAGAAGAAAAAGCAGTTACACTGTTACTCCTCCCAGACTCACACTGGCTTCAAGCAGCCATTGCTGATCAATGAGATTTGACATGTCATCGAGTTAGCCCAAAGATCGGTTCTCAAAGTGTGGGCCAGTGGCACAGGTACCACCTGGGAACCTATTAGAGATGCAGAGTATCTGGCCCTTCCCTAGACCCATTAAATCAGGGCTGTTCCACATTGAATTTTAAGAACAAACTCTCTGGTCTCACAGGTAGAGAAATAGGCTCCAAGGGGCTAAGAAACTCTCCGGGACTTGTTCTACTGCCTCAGGGCCCCGAGCACAGGCTTTGCAGTCTAGGGCTCTCTCTTCCCCTGGGTTCCAGGGGGGTCAGTGGCTCAGCTCTGCCGTGTTTGGAGGCTCAGGTAATGTGGGAGGGGCAGGGAGAGAATGCTATAAAGATGCCTGGGAAAGTAGGACCAGATGGAAACTGGCCCAGAAAGACAAGCGGGCCGTGGAGACACAGCAGCCACTTGCAGTGACAATGGGCTCCTTCGCCCGGAGGCATCACAGACCTATGTCTCCTTGTCCTGCCACACTCTTCCTGCTGCTCCCTGACTTCTACCACCTGGAATGAGGCTCCATTTGGATCAGCTGGACACTCGTGGACTGGCCTTTACGCTAGGCTAACAAGGAAGCCAGCCATTAACTCACTTTCTCACTCAGCCATAAAAAAGGAAAATGCTTCATCCAAACCACAATCCACAGTATTGGCTTCCCCTTGATTATGATGTTTGAGAAGTAACTCAATTTGAAGGAGAGACCAGGAAACCAGAAGCCCAGGGCACAGTACAGCCTCTCCACTTTTCTACTTGATGTTCTGGGACTTTAGCCCAGTGTGAACAGAGAGCATCATTTCATCCGGCCCTGCGAGGTTCCTTTGCATCTCAGTGGCACATGGCTCCAGCTAAGTCCTTCTGAGCATTCAAGGCAGTGGGACATCAAAAAGCCCATGCAGGAAGCTTTCATGCTGTCTCTGTGACCCCTCTAACACAGCTCCCCCTTCTCATGAGCTCTCTGGGCTCCCCCCGAGCTCTCTGAATCAGCAAAATGCTGCTTCAGAGCAAAACCTGAAAGAGCAAAGTGACGCGCTTTCATCTTCACAGAAAGCAAGTTGTGGAGGGAGCTCCTGGGCCATGGGGATCCTCGTTTCCTACAAAACCCCTGCTGCCCACCTGCAGCTGCATTCAGGCCACCTCCCCCCGCAGGACGCACCAGCAAATAGCTGTGGCTCTCACCAGATGGAATCCTCAGTGATGATGGTGAGATGGACGCGGGGCTCCCACCTTCCATGGGAGGAACCTGAGGCCCAGCGACCAGAAGTAACCCGCCTGGCCAGGGCTGTTTCTCCACTGCTACCACTTGCCTGAGTACTGGTTTTTCATCCCAGCTCTCCCAGGAAACCTTTCCTCAAACTCCCTGCCCTGGCCCTCTCTCTGGGACAATCCCCTGGAAAAGTGGCTCATGCAGCCACATGCATTGGCATCTCCTCCAGCACTGAAGACTCGAATTTTCTTTGGCCACTGAGTCTCCCTCTGGCCCCTTCCAACCTGCTCTCCTTGCCTCCAGCCTTGACCAAGCTGGGCCCAACTTCACCCAAACCAGAGTCCAGGGCACTTATGTGATTGGGAAGCTGAAGTTTTCCAGATGGTGAAAGAAAAACCAGAGATGGTGTTAGTGTTCCAACAATTCCTGATGCTCTGGGGTCCTGACACTGTCCTGGGAATTACCTTTTTGTGTGGTCACCCTGTGAATTGTCAACTCCACCTACCTGGCTGATGAGACTCATGCGATGCCAACTGCGCTGAGAAGGCAGATCCCACCTGCCAGTTTTAAACAACCTGTTTCCTGGGCCAGGGATTGAACCTTGGCCACAGCAGTGGCAACGCTGGGTCCTTACCCCACTAGGATACCAGGGAACTCCTAAACAACCTTCTTTTGAGGACTATCACCCCATTTTACAGATGAGGAAACAGAGGCTCAGGTAGGCTTGTCCAAGTCTATACTAATTAAGGTAGGACAAAAATTCTGGTGGCATCTGGAGCCCACACTCCTGAGTCTCCATCTCTGATGTGTCCATTTCCCATATCAGGTGTGACTGCCACCAAGTGACCACAGCCACTTGGAGACAGAGTCTCCAGGGGTGGTAGGTGTGGCTGTAAAAAGTTCTCCTCTTCACCAGCAGATGGCGCTGCTAGCATGGTGCTTCTTTGCTCCCAGAAAAATAAAAGACCAGAGAACACCCCTTCTGGAGGGGAAGACTGCTGAGCATGCCCATATCCTGCCCGTTCTCCTGGAGAAGGATTCTTGGGGCCCACATTCCTCTGTGAGCTTAATCATCATCTTCAGTTCCCAGAAGTGCCTCCTTAATTTGGGTTGTCTCTACAGGCACATAAATCCCAAACTCTCTCTTCCCAGATTCCTCACAACTAGGCCCTGGAGAGAAGTAGGCAGCCTTATGGCCCTCATACTGCAGAAGAGGAAATTGAGGTCCAGATAGGTTACATGTTTGGTCCAGTGTCACGCAGCTGGAGGGGCTCAGCTGGGGTTTGGGCTCAGCTGGGGTTTGATCCCAAGGCTGACTGAGGCCCCTTAAGTCTGCTCTTCCAACAGAGTTCACCACCTCCTCCACATGCTCCCACCTACCCCCAGGCTCAGGAGGGATGGGCACATCCTGAGGGTGTGCCCCAGACCCTGGGCCTGCCAGCTCTTTATCTAGGCTGGAGCTCCTAACTTCTCCCTCTGCCTGGTAGGGAAGCTCCAGGGCCTACTCCCTCCCCTCCATCCTGTCCACCCACCCTGGCAACACAGTTGGCCTCCTCCCTGCCCCTCCACTGTTTCTACATCCCCCTTCCTTGCACTTTAGGGTCTCTAGACTCCCCACTGTGAGCTCATCCAGGGCCCAAGCCCAGAAGGAAGGTCAAGGTTCCACAACCCAAAAGTTCTAGCCCTCAGCCTTGCCATACCCTGTCACTGCCAGCCCAGTGGAGCTCCTCTCCTCCTCCTCCAGCCTCGCCAGGTGCCACAAACCCCTCCCTCAAGACACCCCCTGGGCCCAGCTCAGGGCAGTTTATCTCCACCAAGCTCCCCACCCCAGGGCAGGACCAGGAGCTTCAGGCATGGCTACAAGAGCCATTGATCCTGACCTAGGAAGCCAGCTATACACACACTCCATGTGATGCTACCACATGATGCTAGAGGGGCCCAAGGAGGGAAGGGGTCTAATCCTTATTTGGAGGCACAATTTACTGAAGGCTTGTCACGATCTAAGCCCTGTGGTGAGTGCCTCACACATATTTTCTCCTATAAACTGTGTTTTTTTTTTTTTTGTTTTGTTTTTTTTGTCCTTTGTCTTTTTTGTTGTTGTTGTTGCTATTTCTTGGGCCGCTCCCGCGGCATATGGAGGTTCCCAGGCTAGGGGTTGAATCGGAGCTGTAGCCACCGGCCTACGCCAGAGCCACAGCAACGCGGGATCCAAGCCGCGTCTGCAACCTACACCACAGCTCATGGCAACGCCGGATCGTTAACCCACTGAGCAAGGGCAGGGACTGAACCCACAACCTCATGGTTCCTAGTCGGATTCGTTAACCACTGCGCCACGACGGGAACTCCTAAACTGTGTTTTTTTCCTCCCTCTTGCTTTTTTTTTTCTTTTTTTAGGGCCACACCTGCAGCATATGGAAGTTCCCAGGCTAGGGGGTCAAATCAGAGCTGCAGCTGCTGGCCTACTCCACAGCCTCAACAGCACAGGATCTGCATTGTTTCTTTAGGCACTTCTGGATCCTTAATCCACTGAGTGAGGCCAGGGATCAAACCCACATCCTCATGGATACTGGTAGAATTCTTAACCCACTGAGTCACAATGTGAACTCCTTCCTGTAACCTTTGTTAGTAGCTCTTTTTATATCCTTCTTTGGAGAAAACAGGCTCAGCCAGGTGGCATGACCTATCCAAAGTAGAGGGATAAGCAGCAAGTTTTGATCTCAGATCTGCCCTATAGCAAACACCTGGCTCTCCCCCAGTTATCATTTTCCCACTCGTCTTTTCCAATCAAGCCCATCAGAGGCTATTTTCCCCTGGTGTCTCAACCTGCAATTCTAGCCCAGGCTTGAGGGCACCCCAAAGCCCTGTATGGCCACCTCGGTGCACGGATCAGCACGCTGCCCTGCTCAAGGGACTACATGCCACTGAAACAAACCCCAGTATCAGCAGGCACCATAAATAGTTCTCATCTCTATTATCTATTTTTTAAATAACATAAATTACTTCTTTGTTTGTTTGTTTGTTTGTTTGTTTTGGCCGCACCCACAGCATGTAGAAGTTCCCAGGCCAGGAATCAAATCCAAGCCACAGGAGTTCCTGTCGTGGCTCAGTGGAAATGGATCTGACTAGTATGCTTGAGGCCAGAGGTTCGATCCTTGGCCTTGCTCAGTGAGTTAAGGATCCGATGTTGCTCTGAGCCATGGTGTAGGTCACAGACGCAGCTTGGATCTGGCGTTGCTGTGGCTGTGGGGTAGGCCAGTAGCTACAGCTCCAATTTGACCCCTAGGCTGGGAACCTCCATATGCCACAGTTCGGATCTAAAAAAATAGACAAAAACAGAAAACCAGAACCACAGTGGTGACAAGGCCTGATCCTTAACCCACTGAGTCACAAGGGAACTACAAAATGAATAAAATGTAAAGGAGCTATAAATCCAAGCGCAGTACCCACCTGAGCCCCTGCCCTCAGCACACAGGGAGGTCAGAGGGCTGTGGGCTGCAGACTTCCCAGGGGAATGGGACCAGGGCCCACATCAGCTCCCAGAGGAGGCAGAGTGTGGTAACCCAGAGAAGTTGTGGCTCTCGCATTTTGTCTGGGACCTGAGGAGCAACTGCCCCTTTCTAGGGCTTAATTCCTCCTTTGTGAGATGCTTTCTCCCCAAAAAGCCCAGCCTGCTTTCTCCTTCCACTGCTGGGATCCTGGTGGGATCCTGGGAGAATAGTAAGGAACCCCAGTTTGTATTTTCAGTTATTTTTAAATTTAATTTTTTTTTCTTCAGTTTTTGCCTGCCCCACAGCATATGGAGCTCCCAGGCCAGGGATCAAATCCAAGCTGAAGTCTCAACCTAAGCCGGAGCTGCAGCAATGCCAGATCCTTAACCCACTGTGCTGGGCCAGGGATCAAACCTGCATGCCAGTGCTCCCAAGAAGCTGGCTGTCCCATTGCACCACAGAAGCAACTCCCCAAATTGCATTTTTAAAAATGACTCCTTGGAGTTCCTGTTGTGGCTTAGTGGAAACGAATCTGACTAGTATCCATGAGGATGCAGGTTCAGTCCCTGGCCTCGCTCAGGGGGTTAAGGATCTGGCATTGCCATGAGCTGTGGTGTAGGCTGGTGGGTACAGCTCCGATTCACCCCCTAGCCTGCGAACTTCATATGCTGTGGGTCCAGCCCTAAAAAGACAAACAAACAAATAAAACCCCCACAACTCCTTAAGCCAAGAAGGCTACACATGAGTGGTCCCCAGGCCAGACTGGCCTTCACGGACTTGTAAAGTATGTCGTGGTTGCCAACATTTACAATTGGGAGATTTTATCTAAACCTTCAGGGTTGTGGTTTCTCTTGCAGCACTGGGCCCTTCAGCCATGCTGGGCTGCATCCCTGGCCTGGTGCTGAGTAGCTGCTGCCACTCTAGGCCCTGCACACTCCCCACCACCTCCACACACAGCCTGAGCCCCACACCCTCTGAATTAAGGGGCCTCCCCAGGAATCCCCATGTCTTTACTGACAGTAGGTGGGGGAGGGAAGAGATGTGGGGCTTGGGCCCTCGGCCCCATCCCCTCCAGATAAGGAACTGAAGAGAGGAAAGTGGAACTTAGGCTAGGTGCTCAGGGGAGAGGATGGGCCAAGGATGCTAAAGGGGGTGAGGGGGTCACCAAGGCAGGGATTGTAATAAAGATAGGGAGAGTGTTCAGAAGAAGCAGGCCATGGTCAACAGCATCCCATGCCAAGGAAGGATGAAAGAAAACATGGACAAGAAGCCACCAGATCAAGAGGCCCCTGCAGGCCCAGGGAGAGCCAGATCAGTGGGTTGATGGGGGAGAATATTCTATTCTTTTTTTTTTTTTTTTTTGGTCTTTTTGTCTTAGCTATTTCTTGGGCCGCTCCCGCGGCATATGGAGGTTCCCAGGCTAGGGGTCAAATCTGAGCTGTAGCCACTGGCCTACGCCAGAGCCACAGCAACTTGGGATCCGAGCCGTGTCTGCAACCTACACCACAGCTCACAGCAACGCTGGATCCCTAACCCACTGAGCAAGGCCAGGGATCGAATCTGCAACATCATGGTTCCTAGTCAGATTCGTTAACTACTGAGCCATGACGGAAACTCCGGGGGAGAATATTCTAAGCATCGACTAAAGCCAAATTCTCCTGTGGCAGATATTTTCACCCCCATTTCTTCAGTGGAGGAAAGAGACTTGGAGAGGACAGGTAAACCATCCAAGGGCATGTAGTCAAGAGGGTCACCTGGGAGTTCCCTGGTGGCTCAGTGGGTTAAGGATCTGGCATTGTCACTGCTGTGGCTTGAGTCACTGCTATGGGGCAGGTTCAATCCCTGACCAGGGAACTTCTGTATGCCATGGGTATGGCCAAAAACAGAGAGGACCACCCGTATCTCCTCCATCCCCATCTCTCCCTTACCCCCATCTTAGCCCTAACCCCAGGTTGCATTTTCCTGAATTCTTTGTCACTCTCCTCTTAATCTAGGCTCCCACCCCCATGCCCAGGGCACAGGCCAACACCAGCTGGATGCTCGGAAATGCTACCATGGAGAAATGTGAGTGCCTGCAGCATGGGAGATGTCCAGCATGGCAGGGCCATCTCCCGCCTGGCCACTGCTGCTTCCAGCCCCAGAAGGACAGATGCCAACCAGCCCAGCTCCTGGGCCTGGGTCAGGCTCTGATGTAGAGGTTGAAGGAGCCTGAGGTGGGGTCTTTGGCTCTGAGACCAAGAGGGTGGCAAGGGTGGGGGATTGGTTGCCAGATGGAAGGTCAGCTCTCAACAGCTTGACAGCCACCTCCACCCATCCACAGGCAACCACATCTTCGTGGACACAGGGCTGCCTGACCTGGCGGTGGGGCTCATCCTGCTGGCTGGCTCCCTGGTACTCCTCTGCACCTGCCTCATCCTCCTCGTCAAGATGCTCAACTCTCTGCTCAAGGGCCAGGTGGCCAAGGTCATTCAGAAGGTTATCAACACCGGTGAGCCCCAAGCAGTGGGTGGGCAGGCCCCAGGAGAGGCCCTTCTGGATCTTGCTAAGTCCTGCCATTGACTTGCTGTGCAATCTGTGGGTAAAGCCCTACCATCTCTGAGCCTCAGTTTCTCCATGTGAACAAAGATGTTGGACCCAGTGATTTCTTTGTCTTTTTAGGGTTGCACCTGAGGCGTATGGAGGTTCCCAGGCTAGGTGTCAAATCTGAGCTGCAGCTGCCAGTCTACACCACAGCCATAGCAACACCAGATCCTTGACGCACTGAGTGAAGCCAGGGATGGAACCCACATCCTCATAGATACTAGTTGGGTTCATTTCCACTGTGCCACAATGGGAACTCCTGGGCCCAGTCATTTCTGAGGCTCCTAAGGCTTACAGCTGGGGACCTGTGGCCACGTCCAGCTGTGGTTCTATTCTAGCAGGTGGTTCTAAGGAGATTCTCAGAGGCCAGTGTTTGATCCAATTAACTAATAGTTATTAAGCCCCTACCGTGTGCCAAGCATGGTGTGGTGCCAGGGGATACAGAAGTGAGCCACACAGAGATGGCTGCTGCCCTCAGGGGGTTCACAGCCCAGAGGAGGAGATGGGCAATAAAAAAAAGGTTGAGGGGGGATAAATTCAGATAAAGAGAGCAGTAACTACCAAGGAGAAAACAAAAGTGGCAAATAGAGTATGGAAGCGGCTACTTTCAATGGGTGGTCAGTGGCCTCTGTGCAGAGGTGACATTTGAGCAGAGACCTAAATGCAGGCAGTCGGGTGGCTGAAAAGCTTTTCAGGTGGAGGGAACAGTACTTGCAAAGGCTCAGAGGCAGGACTCAGCTGAGCAGGCTTGTGGCACAGAAAGGTGGCCAGCAGTGTGGCAGGAGCTCTGTGAGCAACGCAGGGTGAGGTCAGCGAGCTAACAGGGATGGAGCAGGTCAGGGCCCTGCAGGCTGTGCTCAGAACTCAGACTTTAGCCAGGGTAATGGGGGGGCCTGGGGGTTCAGGCAGGGGGGTGACCCCCATCTGACTTTCATTTTAAGCCTCATTTTGAGCTCTTGGGACAGGCCTTGTGACAAAAGCTGGAATGGGGGCATCCATGGGTCTGTGGGAGGCCAGAGGAGGCAAAAGCAAAGCAGGGGTCAGGGGGCACTTTCTACCAGCAGCAATACTCAGGCTGAGTCGTGAGAACAAATATACTTAGGAGAAGGATGTCCTGGGCAGAGGGAACAGCCTCAGCAATCCGGCGATAGGACCAGGCTGAGACAGGCTTTTAATCCAAGATCAAAGAGAACCAGGAGAAGCCACCACAGCTCAGCAGGGGACCGACAAGCTCCCATTTGGAAGCTGGCATCTGATACCTCCTCCCCAAGGACCCACTGACCCTCCTGGGATGGTTTTCCTCACAGACTTCCCCGCCCCCTTCACCTGGGCCACAGGCTACTTTGCCATGGTGGTGGGCGCCGGCATGACTTTCGTCGTCCAGAGCAGTTCTGTGTTCACCTCGGCCATCACCCCACTCATTGGTGAGTCCCCAAGTTAAGGAGGCAGCGTCGCGTGGGGTGGGCGGAGCAGAGCTGGCAGGGAGAAGGCAGGAGGAGGGAGCTGGAGAGACCATATCCTCCCCTCTGCCCCCAGGCCTGGGTGTAATCAGCATCGAACGCGCCTACCCGCTCACACTGGGCTCCAACATCGGCACCACCACCACAGCCATCCTGGCGGCTCTGGCCAGCCCCCGGGAGAAGCTGTCCAGTGCTTTCCAGGTGCGACTGGGAGAGGAGCCCTGCCAGAGACAGGACAGGGCTGGGACGGGCACCTGGAGCCTGATCTAGCATAGGACAATGGGTATCAGTTTTTGACTCCCTACTAGGAGCCACCTGATAGGCCAGATCTTAGAAACCATGGGCAAAGTATACCTAGTGCCCCCTCAAAACCCTAGTGTCTAACGAGGAGACATTACTGAAAATCATGCCAATGGATGAACAAGAGCCAGTGGGATTTGCACTCTGAGGAAGGGGTGCTGTAAGAGGGTGCCCAGTTTGGGGGGATCAAAAATTGGGGGGCAGGAGTTCCCGCTGTGGTGCAACAGGATCGGCAACATCTCTGCAGCACCAGGATGCAGGCCTGGCTCAGTGGGTTAAAGGATCCAGTGTTGCTGCAACTTCAGTGTAGGTCGCAGCTGCGGCTCAGATTGGATCCTGCCCGGGAACTCCATGTGCCATGGGACTGCCAAAAAAGAAAAAGAATTGGGGGCAGACAGCAAACGGGTTGCTGTTCTAGGAGCAAAGGAATATCTGATAAGCCAGGGCACTGACCACTCAGGGAGCCAGAGCTTCTGAACCAGAAACCAGTATGACTCTTTCAGCTGCTGGATCTGGGCAGGATCTGCTAGGGAATTCCTGAGAGGGGTCACTGGGGAAATGTGGAGAGTTCAGGGCAGCAGTTATTTATCTACTAGTCTAGAAATGTTTCAATATTTTACTGGGGCCAGGCCAGACCCCAAGTGCTGACTTTCTGCGCCTACACTAGGTGAGGCCCTGTTTTCGATCCTGACTCAGAAACACAGCCCGGTGCTCACCTCAGCTCCTCTGCCCTCTTCCCTGTAGATCGCCCTCTGCCATTTCTTCTTCAACATCTCGGGCATCCTGCTGTGGTACCCAGTGCCCTGCATGCGCCTGCCCATCCGCATGGCCAAGGCGCTGGGGAAACGTACCGCCAAATACCGCTGGTTCGCCGTCCTCTATCTCCTCCTGTGCTTCCTGCTGCTGCCCTCGCTGGTGTTTGGCATCTCCATGGCAGGCTGGCAGGCCATGGTAGGTGTGGGCGCACCCTTCGGAGCCCTGCTGGCCTTTGTGGTGCTTGTCAACATGCTGCAGAGCCGCAGCCCCGGGCACCTGCCCAAGTGGCTACAGACGTGGGACTTCCTGCCTCGGTGGATGCACTCCCTGCAGCCCCTGGACCGCCTCATCGCCCGTGCCACCTTGTGCTGTGCCAGGCCCGAGCCCCGCTCACCCCCACTGCCTACCAGAGTCTTCCTGGAGGAGCTGCCCCCTGCCACACCCTCCCCTCGCCTCGCAATGCCTGCTCATCTCAATGCCACCCGTCTCTAGGCTCTGGCCCAGACTGGGAAGGGCCTGTGCCTGGTGCCCTGGGTGGAAGGGCAGCAGGGTGTGTCTGTGAGCTCTGGGCATGTGCCTGTCCTTGTGCAGGTCCTGGGAGGCTTGGGCTTGTGTGACTGAGAGTCAGTGCACATGTACATGTGGGCATGTTGGGGTGAGCCTGTGTGTCAGCCTGCCCATATGCACCCCCCAGGGGGGCTGCTGTGTGCTAGCTGCAGGGTACCTGGGTATGATTTTGAGTACTTTGCACATGCATTTGGAGGCCTGCGCTTGCGTCCTGTGTACACACAACTCTGACTGGGCTGGGTGGGAGTAAGCATGAGTCTGAGTATGTGACCAGCACCTGTTTGCTCATGCATAGATGTGGGTGCCTGAGTCACTGCCTAAATTCTCACCCCCTCCCTGCCACCTTCCTTCCTCTATTAAGCTATTTTCCTCACCTTTACCCCAGGTTTTCTGCATCACTGCTACAACCCCCTTCCCCTTCCCTGATTAAAAAAAAAAAAAACTAAAAGAGGGAGTTCCCTGGTGGCCTAGTAGTTAAGGATTCTGTTTTGTCACTGCTGAGGCTCCAGTTTGTTCCCTGGCCTAAGGAACTTCCACATTTGTTGGGTGCGGCCAAAATACTCCCCCCTCACAAACTCTCACTGTGCTCTTAGAAGTCTTTGATTTCCATCTGGGGGGAAGGAGAGATAATGGTTTGGGGTTTGGCAGCACTATCTCCCCTTCCAAAGATAGTCTGCCACGTCCTGGAGGAGCCAGCCTGTAAGCTCATCCCAGCAATCGTCCTGGCCCTGCCTAATGAGTCCAATCCACAATTCAAACTCCCAGGAAGCCCCCAACAGGGCCAAGCATAAGGAAGGCTCTCTGCATCTCCATTCCCCAATCCCACCTAGCTGCCCTCCTCCAGTCTCTATCTGCCTTTGCACTCACCCACCTCATTGCCTCTCTGCCTCCTTCTGGGATAAAATCAGTTCTCCAGAAAACAAGTGACAGGTGAGGGCTTGTCAGGGCCACTGGGGGAAGGGACAGGGAGGTGGAGATGGGCAAGAGAGGCCATGCTCTAGGTCTCGGTGGAGCAGAGACCAGCTACTTACACTCCCACCTTGATCCTCTACCTTTGGGCAATAAACCAGGCCTCATTTAAACCCACTCAAGTTTTCCAATTCCTCCTCCTCATTTATAGAGCCCCCTGAGCTGAGGCCTGCAGGGGGAGGGTCAAGGACTAGGGGGTGCTAAACTTCCTCCCTCTTGTCTAGGGACATCTCTGGAGCCTTTGGCCCCCAAGGGAGCAGGAAGGCTGTAGGGCCCCAGATTCAGCTCTGATGGTCTGGAGCGTGTGCCTCCCCCTTCCCCACCTGCAGCCCCTTTGAATTATGTGGGGGGAGATGCAAGGGCTTTGGAGCCCCAAAGCTGCTCTCCAAGCTACTAGGCCCACTCTGCCACCCACTCATAACCCTTGCTAGTTCTTCCTCTAGTCACCTGGAGAGGGTGAGAAGTATGAGGGCCTCCAGCCTGGGCAGTGGTGGGGGGTGGGGGGTGGGGGGACTTCCTTCACGGTTCGTTCTGCACAGACTTGTGTAAAATTTTGTAAGAAAGGATGCCCAAGACTGAACTAGAGGATTTGAGAAGGCCGCCCCTTCCTCAGCTTGGGTGTCCCTAGTACCCCGGGAAGGTGCCAAGGCCCTTGGACTCTGGCCTAAGGAGTTAGGCCAGGGGCAGGGCACTCGTGGCAGGGCCTGGTGTAGGGCTCAGGAGACTGGGAAGAGTGAACTTCCAACTTCACCAGGTAATCCTTCTACAAGGATCTTCTGATAAACTGGTTTCCTCATCTGCAACCCCACGCCCACCCCGCCAGTCGCTCGCTATCGGAGGACTGGTCTGCCATGCCCAGATCAGACTTTATTTGGGGGCTGGTTGGCAGTCTTGCTAGGTGCCCTGCGAGCGCAGCCCATGGATCAGCTCGTGCATGGTCTTGTTGAGAATGCCTCCGTGCACGCCACGCCGGCCCATGAGCACTAGGAGCGCGCGCGGCGTGTGGCCCACGCAGACCGCGCGCCCGTCCAGCCCTTTGGTGCGTGCGTCCAGCACGCAGTCGCCCTCAGCCAGCAGGTGGTCGCGGATGACGCAGCATCGGCGGCCCGCTACGCTCAGGCCCGCCTGCAGGAAGGTGCGCCGATCTGGCCCTGTGAGCACACCCACCTCCTGCGGTGAGATGGCTGCCAGCAGGCCCCCGGGCCGCGATGCCCACACGCAGCGATTGTCCGAGTGGCCCACGATGGCCACGTCGTCGATGCGCTGGTCCCGCAGCACTGCACTAATGTAGCCTTTCCAGTCGCCCATTCCGGCTCAGAGTGCGCGGTGGACTTTCGCGGGTTGTCCTCCTGGACTGCTCCGCTACTATGACGTATTGAGGGGCGGGGTTGTGACGTTGACATAAAGGCGATGTCACAGAGAGGCTACCTGTGCTGGAGAATGGGGTGGGGGGTGGGTGGCGTTGGTATCCTATGTCTGATGACGTTCTAAAGTTAGCCCGAAGGAGCGAATCGTTTAAAAAAAAAAAATCCTCAAAAATAAAAATTAAATGGCCCATCGAGCACAGCACACATGAGTTTAAGAACAAAAAGAACAGGGCCATGTCTAAACAGCCGGACCTCTAGGCCTGGTAAACTTTCAGCCCCCAGAACGTGTTTCCTAAACATGAGGAGCCTTAGAATCTCCTGGAAAGCTGTCAGATTGCTAGGCTCCCGACTCAAGAGTTTCTTATTCTGCAGTGTGAGATGTAGCAGAGATTATGCATTTCCAACAAGTTCCCTGGAGATGCTGCTGCCCGTCCAGGAACCGTACTTTGAGACCCACTGCCCTAATGAGAATTGGGGCAGCAGTGATGGTCTTCCACGATGTCAGCCTTAAGGGTCCATGCAACCTTTTTTTTTTTTTTTTTTGCTTTTTAGGGCCGCACCCACAACATATGGAGATTCCCAGGTGTTGAATTGGAGCTACAGCTGCCGGCCTATGCCACAGCCACAGCAACACCAGATCCAAGCTGCCTCAGGGACCACCCCACAGCTCACAGCAACGCTGGATCCTTAACCCACTAAACAAGGCTAGGGATCAAAACTGCGTCTTCATGGATACTAGTCAGATTCGTTTCAGCTGAACCACGACGGGAATTCCCTACACAACTGTTTTAATGTTAAGTACTTCCAACCACCGTTCTCAAACTCTCCACAAATAGAATCATCTGGGGAGTGTTTTTAAAATACTGTTACCCTCCCAGACCCCATCCCTAGAGATACTGATTTAATTGATCTGAAGTGGCTGTTGGTCATAGGTTCAAGGTGATTTTGATGTACAGTGGAGATTGAGAACTCCTGTTCGACAAACTTAAAACACGAGTTTCAGACAAAGACTAGTATAAGGAGTCACCCTGCATAGGGCTTGGTACACAGTGCGGCTCAGCAAACGTCAGCTGGACATGAATCTAAATCTTGTATAAGATATCAAAAGATTCCATGTTCTCTGAGGGGATGTGGAGAAGTTGAGCATCGGTTTACAGTCTTGGCATTTCCCAAAGGGGCCTCTGAAGAGTTAGCTGTGCCTTTCAAGCATCTTCAAAAGCACTTTATTGAGTGCGTATGACATTCCTGGAGCCAGCCGGGCTGGCAGCGCTGGGGGGAATAGAACACAATACTTGCTGTCCATAATCACGCCCCAGCCACCTTTCCATTCCAGAACTGCCCAGAAGGGAAAGACGAGTCCCTGGGAGGTCAGGAAGTGGTGTGCTCCTGGATCCAGGCCAAGTATTTGGCCACGTCCGTGTACACACCAGGCTTGAGGCGGTCGCCACAACCTGAGCCCCAACTGACGATGCCTCTCAGGACGAGCTGGCGCTCTGCGGTTTCGTCTTCACACACCAGAGGGCCACCGGAGTCACCCTGGGTCGAGGACACGCGGCTCAGTGCCCTTGGCTTGGGGTCTGGACTTGCCCGGGTTGGGGGAGGGCGCCAATCAGGCGGAGGGCTCACCTGGCACGCGTCGGTGCCGCCTTCGAGGAAACCAGCGCAGAGCATGCCGGGAGTGAAAGCGGCTCCGTGCACGTCCGTGGCAGAGCAGCGCTCCGGACTAATGAGCGGCACCTGAGCCTCCTGCAGGAAACTGGAATATTCCTCCGCCCCTGCAAACCAAGGGCGCCTTCCTCACATCCCTCCCGACTCCGCTCGCTGTCCAGGCCACGGACCCGGCTGTGTCAGGCTCTTCTAAACCCTGCTAATCTCCTGCTTTCCGCAGAAATCCCCAGAGGGAGGGAGTTGCTTTTAACACCATTTCATAGACGAGAAAACTGAGGCCAGAGAGGAGCAGGGATGTGAATGGACCAGGTGGAAGCAGGGTGGCTTTGGAACCCCACCCCTACTTCCCATCCACTGTCTCAAAACCCTGCTCCCCAACCTGCCCACCCACTGCTCCAGCGCGGGTCGGGCGTCCTAATTAGCCCTTGCAGCCCAGTGCCTAGAGAAAATCAAGTGTGATTCTCCTGGTACTTTTCAAGCGATTTGGGGACCCCCCCCAACAGTGAACCAAGCCTTTGTAGAAGACTGCAGAGACGACGGCCCTGAACAACCCACCAGGTCAGCCCCATCTGTCCCTGGTGGTACTCGGGCTTCCCTTGGCTACTCTGGTGGCCAGAAGTCTCCCTCCCGACCCAGCCGTTCTAATACCTTCGAACTGATGGCCCCAGCCGGCCACCTCGCAGAGCGCGCCTTCGGGTTCGGCGGAGCTGGCGACACTTCTTGGCAGGCATACCGGCTGAACGAAAGGCGACGGGTGTGCGCAGCAGCCGTCCGCTGTCTCCTTCAGGCGTACCAGAGCTAACCCAGCCCGGGAGGAGGGTGAGCCCGGGATGCTGGGACTTCGGAGCCCTGCCCACCTTTCCTCTGATCCCCGCGGGGCGCCCCCACGCACCCAGGTCGTGCTGGTAGGTCTCGGGTGAGTAGGACTCGTGCAGGCGGTAGGAGCGCACTGCCAGCGTTTGGCACTGCTCACAACTCTGATTATGGCGGTCCTGGCCGAGCACCACAGTCAGCTCCTCCGGCGCCGGTCTGCGGGCAGGGTTGGAAAAAGGAAGAGCGCTCATTGCGGGCCACAAGCATCCTCCGGAAACCCCTTCTTCCCAGCCCCTTCTTGCGTTTCAGCTTTCTTCTGGGGAGCCCCTCCTAGGGTTTCAGCTTCCTCCTGGGGAGCTCTGAAAGGGAGAAGAGGGAAAGGTGGAGCAGGGACGCGGGGAGGTAGGGCATGTGTTTGGGTATAGCAAGGAAGCTGGCACAGAGGAGAGACGCGCTAGGGATCCCGGGCCGGGAACTGAGCGCGTGGGCACTCGCCGGTTCTGCAGGCAGTGAGCCGCGGTCAGCACCCAACAGGGAGCGATGAGACTGCCTGCGCAGAAATTTTGACCCCAGTACAGCGCGGTGATGTAGGGGTGCGCCCCGGGGAGAGCCACCAGTCCCCCGACGATGCGGTTCAGAGAAGACAGCCGTTTGCGGAGTCGCTGTCCGCAGCCCACCAGGCCCGCGCTGAGCAGAGGACCACGCGGCTCCGGCGGCGCGCACCAGGCTGTAGGAGGAACATAGGCTGAGCACAGGGAGACCCACCATCGGTTGGAATGTAGCTCGCCCTGCGCCCT
Source organism: Phacochoerus africanus (assembly GCF_016906955.1). Taxonomy (NCBI): domain Eukaryota; kingdom Metazoa; phylum Chordata; class Mammalia; order Artiodactyla; family Suidae; genus Phacochoerus; species Phacochoerus africanus. The sequence continues at coordinate 80,658,335 of NC_062547.1, read as the reverse complement.
CTCCGCGCCGACTTCTTAACCCTTCCCAACTACCTGAGGTCAGGTTTTGAGACGGGGTCTGGGTCGTGGGCTGAGGCTCCCGCGAGAGAAAGGACGAGTCCTGGTGCTCGGAGGGGCTCTGGGTCGGAGTAAGGATTGGGGGCGCTTCCCCGATAGGAGCCTGGCAGCGTGCCAGGCGGCAATATTGCCAGCTCAGTTGGTCGCCTCTCCAAACGAAGCACCACGGGCGGGTGTCGTTGTCCGGGTTCCTGTGACCACAGTTGGGGATGGGGTGTGTGAGGCGCTGTTAGAGCATGAGAAGCCCAAATGGCCCTGAGGCGGAGGGGGATGCCCAGCCTGGCTCCACCCGGCCCACCGGCAGAAGGCATGGTCGCCCAGTCCCCAGTTCAGAGCTTGCTCTGCGGTCATGTTCCAGTAGGTGGCCTCCGAGGCCCACGGCTGACAGGGTGCTCCCGAGAGCGTAGTCTGGGCCATGCCGCGGTAGCTGAGCCCCCGGTCACTGTAGCACCTCTCCTTGAGGTCTGGAGAGAGTAAAGGCTCCCTGCAGCTAAGTGATGGTTTGGTTTCCCACCTCCTTCCGCCTTCTCACCCAATCCTCCAGTCTCCCTCCTTGCTCTCCACAAGCCCTTCCCCTGTGGGGTGGGGCTTCTGCTTCTCCCAGACCCTGACTCACCCACGTCACACAGACGTCCTGCATAGCCAGTGGGGCAACGACACAGGCGGTGGCCCTCAGTCTGCAGGCAGCTGCCCCCATTGAGACACGGGTTGGTGCTGCAGACTGGGAGAACATGCATGTTGGCCCACCCCCAGGCCCAAAGCCCCATAGAGAGCTGCCTCTTAAACTGGCACTCCACCTGGCTTCTCTTCCCCACCTTCCTCCCTCCTCCCTGTCCATCTCCCCACCAATCCACTCACCCTGGCTGGCCACTGGCTTGCATTGGGCCTTAGGACCTTTGCACTGGCACTTGGACACACCTGCAGGCTCAAACCTATGCCATATTTCATTCTCTTGAAAGAACTGGAGGAACTGGGGCTCGAAGCACTTCTCTGGTGACAAAGCAATGGGTTAGCCTCGGGAGGGTTTTGGACCAGGCCAAGCCTCTGGGAATCCACTGGACCTCTTCAGTAGGCCCATGGCCACCCCTGCTCCCCAGCGCCCCCAGCTTCAGCATCTCCTTACCTTTCTGACAGTGCTTCCCAGTGAAGTGATCTGGACAGATGCAGTGTGGGCCATTTGGCATGTTCACACAGGTCCCTCCTTTCTGGCAGGGGTTGCCTTTGCTGCAGTGGTCTGTGAGATGGACAGTGGGGGAAAGAGTGAGGGACCTGAGTCAGACAGACAGGGGCCAAGTCCCAAACCTGCTTGTCTTGTGAGCTTGGCCTCCCAAAGTTGAGGAGTCTACCAACCTGCAAAATGGGGCCAGCCCCTCTTAGAACCTTTCCCTCTGGAGGGAGGGAAAGGGCTAGGTGGGCCCAGAATCCCAGGTGTTTAGGGTCTGATGATACCCAGGAGAGTAGCTACGGGTAATGAAAAGGCCCTGAGCCACCCCAAAGGTTGTGTGGCACCTTTCACTTTCATGGGCTCCAGGCAGTATGCCCATTGCTGGTCCTTCTCGAAGTTGGGGGTTGTAGCACACCTGCATGAAAGACATAAACCTTAAGTCATGGAAACAACCCAAGTGCCCATCAACAGATGATTGGTTTAAGAAGATGTGGTGTATTTGTGTGTATGTATATATATACACACTACATACATATGTGATGGGATATTACTTAGTCATAAAAAAGAATGAAATATTGTCATTTACAGCAACATGAATGGACCTAAGGAATATCATACTAAGACAAATATAATATGATATCACATATATGGAATCTAAAAAATAATGCAAATGAATCTATATACAAAACAGAAACAGATGCACAAACTTCTCGTTACCAAAGGGTAAAGGGAGGTAGAGAGGAGTATGGGATCAACAGATACAAACTATTGTACATATACTAGATAAAAAGGATTTACTATATAACAGGGATTTACTATATAATATGAGGAACTATATTCAGTATCTTGTAATAACTGTAATGGAAAATAATCTGAAAAAAAGTGTACATAACTGAATCACCTTGTTGTATACCTGAAACTAACAGAGAGAGAGAGATGAGGCTTCCTTGCCCAGGGGCTGGCCTGCCCTCCCCTATCACAGCCCCCTTTCTCCAAGCAGGGTTCCTTGGGAAGAAGGATAGAGTCCACCTCCCCCAGGCCCCTGCTCCAACCCCTTCCAGGTAGTCTTACCAGGGTCGGGGGCCACGCTGGCCTCTTTGGATGCACTTGTAATACAGCTGCCGGCGGTACTGGAAGGGGAAGTGACAGGGCTCCCCCGTGACGGTGAGAACTGCAGGGATAACATACTCCTTGATGACTTTCCCCGAGCCCCACTGCCCAGGTACCATCCCTCGGGGTCTGGGTGGAGAAGCATAGACCTTTGAAAAGATTACTGTGCCTTTAAGGCCACAGCCTGCTTAAGAGTTGGGTTCTAGAGTCAGATATTGGAGTGGACACTTGACTCCACCACCTACTACCTGTGTGACCTTGGGCAAGTCTGCAGCCCCCAGGCCTAGAAGAGTGCTTGCCACAAAGTAGGTACTTAATGAATACTTACTGAATATTGAAGTCACTTGACCACTCTGAGCCTTAGTTTCCTCATCTGTAAAATGGCCATAATAATACAGAGTACAGGAGTTCCCATTGTGGCTCAGTGGGTTAAGAATATGACTAGTAGCCATGAAGATTTGAGTTGGATCCCTGGGCTAGCTCAGTGGGTTAAGAATCCAGCATTGCCACAAACTGCAGGGTAGGTCGCAGATGCGTCTTGGATCTGGCATTGCTGTGGCTGTGGCATAGGCCTTAGCTGCAGCTCCAACTGGCCCCCTAACCTGGGAACTTCCATATGTTGCAGGTATGGCCCTAAAAAGAAGATAAGTAAGTAAATGAATAAAACAGAGTACAGTTGAAGGTTGTCAGTTTTGCAGGATGAAAAGAATTCTGGAGAAGGGTGGTGGTAATGATTACACAGCAATATGTGTGTATTAATACCACTGCACAGCAAACTTAAAAAAGGTTGAGATAGTACATTTTATGTCATATGTATATTACCACAATAAAAAAACTTAATGATATATATTTATTAATACAGAAAGGTGTGCATAATTTTTAAATTAAAACCCAGCATGTTAGGGAGTTCCCTTGTGGTGCCATGGGTTAAAGATTTGGTGTTGTCACTGCAGTGGCTTGGGTTGCTTCTATGGCATGGGTTCAGTCCCTGGCCCAAGAATTTCCACATGACACAGGTGCAGCAAAAATCCCTCAGCATGTTAGTATGGTTCTATTTTTGTACAAATATATTTACATAGGCATAAAGAAGAAATCTAGAGACAAATCTCCAAAATTTGTAAAAGTGGTTTTTGGAAGATAATGGATTAGGGGTTACTTTTCCTTCATTTCTATTTCTGTAGCTTTTAAAGTTTTTACAATAAAATATTTCTATTATAATTTTATTTTTACTCTTTTTTTTTCTTTTTTGGACACCCTGAGACACATGGAGATCTTGGGCCAAGAGTCAGAGCCAAGCTACAGTTGCCACCTACGCCTCAGCTCTTGCAACACAGAATCCTTTAACTCACTGTGCCAGGCCAGGAATCGAACCTTCATCTTGGCACTGAAGAGACACCACTAATCCTTCTGTGCCACAGCAGGAACTCCTGCTATTATAATTTTTAAAAAATCATAGTCGAGCCTCATTATTCAGATTCTGAATTTTCTGCCCTTCTTGCTGAAATTTATTTGTAACCTCAAACCAAAGCTCAAGGTGCTTTCACAGTCATTTGTGGACATGTGCAGAGTGGTGACAAATTTGAGTCACCTGAAGTACACATTCCCAGCTAAGGTCAAACAAGGTGACACCATGCTTCTTGTTTCAGCTCCTGTTATAAACAAGTGTTATTTTCACACCCTATTTAGTGACACTTTTTTTTCCCCAAATTGTGTGCTTTTGGTACATGCTTTTGCTGTTGAAAATGACCCCCAGATAGAGTGCTGAAGTGCTGTCCAGTGCAAGAGGGCCATGATGTGCCTTAGGAGAATATTTGTGTGTTACGTAAGCTTTGTTCAGGCATGAGCAATAGTGCTGCTGGCAGTGAGCTCAATATCAATGAATAAACAATATATATTAAGCAAAGTGTCATTAAAGAGAATCACACATGAAAACAAGGTTATATATTGATGAGATTGATGAAAATGTTGTGACCAGAACTCACAAGAAGCTAACCCTATATTTCCTCTAGGAACAACAGTTCCATTTTTGCTAATTCAGTGAGTTTTGTTTGTTTGTTTTAGGGCTGCAAATGTGGCATAAGTTCCCAGGCTAGGGGTTGAATTGGAGCTGCAGCTGCCTACCACAGCCACAGCAACACAGGATCTGAATCACATCTGTGACCTACACCACAGCTCATGGCAGCGCCAGATCTGTAACCCACTGAGCCGAGCCAGGGATTGAAACCACGTCCTCGTGGAAACTAGTTGGTTTCATTATCATTGAGCCACAATGGGAATTCCAGCTAATTTAGTGTTCTTAGTGACTTTATAGAACATGGCTACCACAAATAATAAGAATTGACTCTATTGACTTCAGAGAAGCCTTGTGAAACTTAAATGAAATCGTGTCTATAAAACACTCATACAGAGTCTGGCACATAGTACTTGATCAGTATACATTAGCTGCTATTTTGTTGTTAAAAGCACAGTGGCACTTGCACTAAAGACCAAATCAGCAGGACGATAAGGAAGAGAGAAGGGTCTGAGATGGACTTTTAAGATGCAAATGGAATGGACACAGAGGAGGGCCCTAAATTGATGGTTTTAGGCAAGATCCAGGCAGCTAGATTGGGTCAGGCTAGAGGGAGGAGTGCAGTATGGCTGTGTGTGGAGTGCTGGCTGTGCTTGGCCTGAGGGCCGTGTTAAGGGGCTGGGTCTGATCCCACCAAGCCAGGATCAATCTAGTTCACAACTTTAGGTAAATATTTAGTGCCCTAGCAGGATAAAGGCAATGGGGAGCTAAGGCAGGGGCGAGATGGCAGACATCCCCTATCTAAAGGGAGCTTGATAATAAAAGCCTATATATATTTTTTTTTAATTATTTATTTATTATTTTTTTTAGGGCTGCACCTGAGGCATATGGAAGTTCCCAGGCTAGGGGTCAGATCAGAGGTGCAATTTCCAGCCTATGCCACAACCACAGAAACAGCAACATTGAATCTGAGCTGCACTTGTGACCTGTGCTACAGCTTGTGACACATGCCACAGCTTGCAGCAATGCTGGATCCTTAACTCACCGAGCGAAGCCAGGGATCGAACCCACACACTCGTGGATTCTAGTCAGTTTCTTAACCCGCTGGGCCACAGGGGAACTCCAAAACCAATATATTTTATTTTATTTATTTTTTGTTTTGCTTTTTAGGGTCACATCCACAGCATATGGAGTTTCCCAGGCTAGGGGTCCAATCAGAGCTACAGCTGCCGGCCTGTACCACAGTCACAGCAACCCTGAATCCGAGCCGCATCTGAGACCTACACCACAGCTCACGGCAACACCAGATTCTTAACCCACTAAGCGAGGCCAGGGATCGAACCCGCAACCTCATGGTTCCTAGTTGGATTCATTTCCACTGTGCTACAACAGGAACTCCTTTTTTTCCCCAGTATATTTTAAGCATTTGCCATGCATCATACTAGACTGAGTGCCTCACCAGGGTTAATGACTCATTTCTCCTTCTTCACAATCCTAAGAGTTTTACTTTTACCAGCCTGGCTTTACAGATGGGGAAATTGAAGCTTGGAGAGGTCAAGTCACTGGCCCAGAGTTGCCCAGCACATAGGTGGCACAGATGGGGTTCAGAGGCATTGGGGTTCTGTGGCGCTGCTCTTAATCCCTCCTTGTCCATCAAGGGCCCTCATGAAACTGAGGGAGTCTGGCAGGTGCTGGATCAAGGCACTCAGATACAGCCCCAGTCCCACTCTCAAGGAGCCCATAGCTGACTCTCTGGGTCCCCAGCATGCATGCGCACAAGACCTGGCACATAGTAGGCCCTGAAGTCGGAATGCTGGCCAGGCAACTCTGGGGGCAAGAGTAAAGAGTGTCCAGGCTCCCCATCCTCATTCCAAGGACTGGAGACTGATCATCAGCGTGCTCCCCACTGTATTCATCCCTGTCCAAGGGTCTCTCACGAGGTGGACCAGCCCACTTACCCACTGTGTGCTCACTCGCCATGACCTTATGCTTCCTGGGGTCTTTCCAAGGTGGAATCTACAGGGCAGAAAAGAGAGCAGGGAATTTACCCAGGACGAAAAGGCCTGCCCTGATCCCATGCTGGTTCCCAGCTTCCTCTCACAGCCCAGAAACACAGAAGGCCTGGATCCTTCCTGTTCCCACTGTCTCCTCAAGGTGACAAGAAATGTAGGCCACGTCCTCATATCCACCAGCACCAGCTGTCTCTCTCCCTTCCACCTGGGCCTTATGGGCTGGTCTCATCTTTCCAAACAGGCCTTCCAATCACCTGGACTAAAAGGTCATGGGAATAGACCAAGGCCAAGACTGGGATAGGGACTCCCCCACCCCCAGAGCCATCCCAGGACAAACCTCCTGGTTCCCACAGCCCTTACCAAAAGCGCTGACTCCAGGCTCACCAGCAGGATCCCCAAGAGCAGCAGAGCCCTCATGGCGTCTGTCGGTTGGTTCAACCACTTGCCCAGGTGTCCAGATCAATAGAACTGGTCAAAGGTCCCTGAGGCCTGAGAAGCAGAGATTGGTCAAGTTGCCCTTCTGGGCCTGGTGGGGCACAGGCTATTTATGGAAAGCCAAGCAGTTTCTTCAGTAAGCCCCCAAGGAAGAGAAAATTGGGGGTTGGTGGGTTGGAGTAGCTAATAAGGAACAGCATCTCCCCTGCTTTCCAAGATAGTGGAGATGGAAGAAAGGGGTGCCTTTCTTATGTTCCAGGTCCTATTGGGGAACAAGGAAGTTAAAGAAATCCAACAGAAGCTCACTACTTGAGGAAACTTGTAGTCCATGGGGGAGTATATTTGTTTTCTATTGCTCCCTAAAATTAACCACAAACTTTGTGGCTTAAAACAATACCCATTTATTTGTTCACCAATCTGTAGGTCAAAAGTCCAGCACTGGGTGACTCAGTTTTCTGCTCAGGGTCTCACAAATCTGAGATCAAGGCTGAGTTCTCTAGAGGTGCTGGAGAAAAATCCCCTTCCAAGATCATTCAGGTCATTGGCAGAATTCAGTTCCTTGCCTTTGTGGGACTGAGGTCCCTGTTTTTAGCAAGCCATCAGCCAGGGCTGCCCTCAGTATCTAGAAGCTGCCTACATTTCTTGTCATAGGGCCTCTTCCATCTTCTCAGCCAACAACAGAGAATCTCCCCCACATCAATTCTCTCTTACCTGTAGAATTTCCTTTGCCAGAAAGAACCCCATTACTTAAGGGCTCTGATTAGGTCAGGCCCACCAAAGATAATCTCCCTTAATTCTGCTGGAAGAGAGGCAGACCATGGAAGACTTCCTGGAATAGAAACACAGCAATAGGAGAGCAAGGGTAGAGTCACTATTTCAACAATTGTTTTCCAGAGTTGATGTGATAGCTATTAAGACCATGATGAAACTAAAACTAGGAGTTCCCATCGTGGCACAGTGGTTAACGAACCTGACTAGGAACCATGAGGTTGCAGGTTCGATCCCTGGCCTTGCTCAGTGGGTTAAGGATCCAGCGTGGTGTAGGTCGCAGACACGGCTCAGATCCCGTGTTGTTGTGGCTGTGGCATAGGCCAGCAGCAACAGCTCCAATTAGACCCCTAGCCTGGGAACCTCCATATGCCACAGGTACAGCCCTAGAAAACGCAAAAAGACAAAAAAAAAGAAACAAACTATAAGATAGATAGATGAGCTCATTAAAGTGAAAGCACCTTCCCCAGTGTTCTCTCTCTCTCTCTCTGGCTGCACTCAGGGCATGTGGAAGTTCCTGGACCAGGGATTGAACCTGCACCACAGAAGTGATAACAGCAGGTCCTTAACCCAGTGAGTCACCAGGGAATTCCCTCAGTTCTTGATTGTACCTGAATACAGTCCAAGGCCCAGAGCTGGCCCCGTATTGGCTCCTTCCTCCTGATGAGAAGACAGCATTCCTTTCAAATGGAAGGGGCCTTTTAAACAGGTCTGCACAATGAATAGGGATTTTCAGACGGGAAAGGGAGAGAAGGGCTTCCAGGCAGAGTGAGTACTATAAATTCACAGAAGCCTGAATGCAGCATGTCAGATGAAGAATCTGGTGAGCACAGGGTGCTTTGTATGGAATGTGAGATGAGCCAAGAGGTCTGTGGGGACCAGATGTGGACATTCATGGGTATTTGGATGTTCAGCATTATTCCTCCTTCCTCTTCCTCTAGTCTCCCAGTTTCCGTTGGGGGTCATCCCTCCCCCCATTGTGTGGGAAAAGGTAACTTCCAGTGACCACCTCCTACTATGGAAGCCCAAAGGACCAGATCACTCTCTCCCTATATTAACATAGTCAGAGGTACCTAATGCGGCCAATGAGTGCTCTCTCCCAGGACTCTTAATCCTGAGCAGACCATGCAGGGATTGTGAAAAGAGTTGGAGTTGGAAGTCTGGTATTGCACAGCTGTACCCCAACCTGATAGTCCTTGCTACATGGCATAAGTCAGGATGGCTTTCAACAAAAACCAGGCCTAAGCAGTAAGGAAATTCAAATTTATCATTTCTCAACAGAAGAGGTCTAGAGTGAAAGGAATCCAAGAACAATGATTTCAGGAGTTTAGCAACATCATCAAGAACCTAAGTTCTGGAGTTCCCGTCTTGGCTCAGTGGTTAATGAACCTGACTAGGATCCATGAGGACGCAGGTTTGATCCCTGGCCTCACTCGGTGGGCTAAGGATCCAGTGTTGCCGTGAGCTGTGGTATAGGTTGCAGATGTGGCTTAGATCTGGTGTGGCTGTGGCTGTGGTTGTGGCCAGCAGCTAAATCTCCGATTTGACCCTTAGCCTGGGAACTTCTATATGCCGTGGGTCCAGCCCTAAAAAGACAAAAGACAAAAAAAAAAAAAGAACCTAAGTTCTTTCCTCTTTTTGTTTATATAGTCCTCCGTGTGCATACCTTCAGGCTGATTCCCTCATGGTCACAAGATGGCTGCCACAGCTCTAGGTATCACGTACAAACTCCAGCGAAGGGGGATTTTTCCTTCCATTAGATCCTTCCTAGAAATGAGGAAACCTTCTTCCAAAAAATCTCAAGCTGATCTCCTCTCATGGCTCAATGGCCAGAACTGGGTCTCCTAAGACTCCTAAACCAATCTCTGGCAAAGGTAAGGGAATCTCCATAACTGTCTTAGGCCAATCAACCCTGGAGCCACATCAGAGGGGTGTGAAGTAAAGTGCCCACAGGAGGAGAACTGGTACTCTGCAAACAAGGAAGGGGAGTAGTACATACATTAAGTGGACAACCACAGTGTCTGCTATAATTCCTGCTTCCTGATTCTCTCTGGTGGTCCTTAACTCCTGCCTACTTCCAAGACTATTCCTTCTAGATGATACTATGAACCACTGAGTGCATTCCCATAAAGTAAAATTCCTTTTGTTTAAGTAGCTAGAGTCATGTTCCGCTGCTCGCAGCCAAGAATTTTCACTCTCCCTTATGCCTCAAGACTAGAGCCTCTGAGGAGTTCCCATCATGGCACAGCAACGAATCCGGCTAGGAAGCATGAAGTTGCAGGTTAATCCCTGACCTCGCTCAGTAGGTTAAGGATCTGGCGTTGCTGTGAGCTGTGGTATGGGTCGCAGATGTGGCTTGGATTTTGTGTTGCTGTGGCTATGGTGTAGGCTGGCAGTTGTTATCTCCAATTGGACCCCTAGCCTGGGAATCTCCATATGCCTCAGGAGCGGCCCTAAAAAGCAAAAAAAAAAAAAAAAAAAAGAAAAGAAAAGAAAAGAAATTATTCCAGAATCTGTTTCTGTATAGCAAACCATTCCCAATTTAGTGGCATAAAACAACAACTTATTTTCTGATGAGTATTCCGGGTTGGGAATTCAGGCAGGACACAGCAGGGGTGGCTCTCTCTGCACCACAAAGCCAGGGGCCTCAGCAGGGGGTACTTGAACAGCTGGGGTTGATGGGAATGCCCAGGAGCTGGAATCGCCCAGAGACTTCTCTGCTCATCTGTCTGGTGCTCTGGGTGGGACAACTGAAAGGCTGCGCTCAGCTGGAACTGTCAACCATAGCAGAGCATGATCTACACGTGACCTGTCTATTCAACGTGGGCTTATCAGAGCTCGGTTGATGATCCTGAGGGAACATTCCAAGAGAAGCTTCTGGAGAAAATGCATTGCAAAGAACCAGGCTGTGTGGCCTTTGGTGACCTGGCCTCAGACCTCCTGTGCATCACTTCCACCATATCTGAATGATGATGAATGTCACTAAAGCCACACCAGAGGCAATCTCTCACAACAGTGTTGGACCTCCTCACCCCTCTCAGGTTAGTTGTGGCCATATGGCTGCCTTGACCAATGAAATATGAGCAGAAGTGTTATGTCGCTTTCGGGTGCAACCTTTTGGTTTTTTTTGTCTTTTTAGGGCTGCACCTGTGGCATACGGAGGTCCCCAGGCTAAGGGTCCAATCGGAGCTATAGCCACTGGCCTCCGCCACAGCCACAACACCAGATCCAAGCCGCATCTGTGACCTACACCACAGCTCACAGCAACGCCCGATCTTTAACCCACTGAGAGAGGCCAGGAATCGAACCTGTGTCCTCACTGATACTAGTCAGATTCATTTTCGATGAGCCACAATGGGAACTCCCCCTTTTTTTCTTTTTAAGGCTACACTGGTGACATATGGAAGTTCCTAGGCGAGGGGTCGAAGTGGAGCTGCAACCTACGCCACAGCCACAGATCTGAGCTGCATCTTCAATCTACACCACAGTTTGTAGCAACACTGGATCCTTTTCCCCCTGAGCCACAGTGGGAACTCCATTAGGTGCAAGCTTTAAGAGCTACCATATGATTTATCATATTTCCTTGTATTCCTGCCATTGTAGAAGCTCAGATTGAGATGGAGTCAGGGTCCCTGAGTGGCTACTCTGAGTGAAACTTCCCCACATCCCAACAACCTGCATTGGACACAGAGTATACCTGAGAAATAAACTCTGTTTAAGTCACTGAAATTTAGGGATTGTCTGTTAGGGCAGCATAATCTAAACTAGCCTGACCTTTTTTTTTTTTTTCTTTTAAATACAACCAGTAGAAACCTTACCCATTGTTCCACGCTTTGTTTTATTCATTTAACAATAATCTTGAAGGAATTCCTTGATGGCTCAGTAGGTTAAGGGTCTGGGTTGTCACTGCTGCTGTGCAAGTTGCAGCAGCGGTGCGGGTTCGATTCCTGGTGCAGGAACTTCCACATGCCTCAGGCAGAGTCAAAACAAACTAACAGACCAAAAAACAATACATCTTGGAGATTGTTTATATCAGTTCATGAAGAGCACCCTCACACTTTCTTTCTTTATTTATATTTGGCTATGGTATGCAGTGGCTTGATGTGGGATCTCAGTTCCCAGACTAGGGATAGAACCCAGGCCACATTGGTGAAAGTGCTGAGTTCCCATTGCTGCTCAGCAGGTTAAGGACCTGAGCTGTTGTCTCTGTGAGGATGCAGTTTCAATCTCTGCCCTGGCTCAGTGGGTTAAGCATTTGGCCTTGCTGTAAGCTGCAGTGTTGGTTACAGATGTGACTCGGATCCTGTGTTGCTATGGCTATGGCATGGGCTGCAGCTTTAGCTCCAATTCAACCCCTGCCCTGGGGAACTTCCATATGCTGCTGCTGCAGCTGTAAAAAGAAAAAAAAAGTGCTGAGTCCTAACCACGAGACCACAGGGAACTCCCTAATTTTATTTATTTATCTATTTATTTATTTTTGGACCCCCACACTTTTAAAAAAACTAGGTAGGGAATTTCCTGTGTGGTGAGCACATCAGGTTAAGGATCCACCATTGCTGCATCTGGCCTGGGACCTTCCACATGCCATGGGTATGGCCAAAAAAAGAAAAAGAAAACAAGAAATAAACATTCAAAATTATATATTAACAATAAATAAATAAATAAATAAAAAGCAACATAGTATTCCTATACAGGAAAGGACCAAATCTTAACTAGTCCCTATTAAGTACAATCAGTACATTTGGAATTTCTGGACCATGCTGCAATGACCAACCTTGAACATTCATTTCTTATTTTGCTTGAGTGCAATTATATTTATAGGTTAAACCCTAGAAATGCATATGCATATGTCAGATGAATAGTGAAATATTTGCCCTTTAAAAAGGATCATCTTTGGAGTTCCTGCTGTGGCCCAATGGAAATGAATCCAACTATTATCCATAAGGATGCAGATTCGATCCCAGGCCTTGCTCAGTGGGTAGGAAAACCAGCATTGCCGTGAGCTGTGAGCTGTGGTGTAGGTGGCAGGCACCACTCGGATCCCCGGGGTGCTGTGGCTGTGGCGTAGGCCAGCAGCTATAGCTCTGATTCAACCCCTAGCCTGGGAACCTCTGTATGCTGCAGGCATGGCCCTAAAAAGCAAAGAAAAATAAATAAAAAGGATCACTTTGTCCAAAGACAGAGAATGGGTCTGAAGAGTCAGAACCTGAGAGTCATGTGTGATACCTTCCCTTCCTCACCCCAAATCAGTCGCCAAGTCTTATTTATCCCAGCTCCATGATAGCTCTAACCTGGCCACTGCCCCAGCATGGGGCATCATTCCTCTCTTTTATATTTCCTCTTCAAAGGACCTCCCACCTCTCTTACTCAGGACACGTGGCTCCAAACAATGGAGAAAATTCTGGGTAACTTGGGCAGACAAGGAATTGATTTGATGTTCTTAGGCGCTTGCTGAATCCCCTGGCCCCAGAAAGGACCTGGCTTGACCACCTCTCCTTCTTCTTCCACTGCCACCTTAATGAACCCTAAATGGGCCTCTGATGCTTCTATGTTAATCACTTGCTTTGGATTTCAAAGACCTGCTTGCAGGCATTGAAAACATGCTCCAGCTACCACGGACCTTGGAGAGTAAGTTCTGCCTCCTCTCTGATTTCCCTAGTGGAAACCAGGGCATGCCTCTGCATTTTATAGGTTTCCTCCCAAAGGGGAGGGGTGCTTAGAAGCTGGGCACCAAAACAATAGGTGTTTATAAGTCAGCCCAAGCCCCTCTCTCCCAACACTTCACCCTCACTCCAGCACATCCTCCACAGTGTGGCACGGAATAAGCAATTCTGATCAAGTTAGTCCCTAGTTTAACACACCCTGGACAGCTCCTCACTACCCTCAAAATAAAGTCCAACCTCCTTACCTAGCTTCCAAGGACCTTCCTCATCCAGGCCTCTTCAAGGCCTGAGCCTCATTTCTTGTCCCTCAAGCGCATTCCACCTTGCACCTGAAACTCTACTTCAGTGCTCTGACCAAATGCTTGAGCCCTTACTAACTTCCTCTACAGAATTTTGAATATGAACTTGCATCCAGTGGCTCTTTCCTGCTCCACTCATGTTACCTCTGAAACCTATACATTCTCACTCAACTCTTAGATCTCACTTGGACACAGCAGGCTTCACTGGGTGAAGTACCTGCCCTTTGTCCTGCTGGCCACTGGATTTCCCTTTTTCAAGGTACTTATCTTTATTCCCCAGAGTATCCTAAATCCATGCACTTTCTCCATCTCCACTGCCACCTTCTTCCAAGCCGCCGCACTCTGTCTTCTCCCAACTGCTCCCTGTGCTTCCACTCCTGGCCCCTCTAAAAGTCCATTAGCTAGAGTGATCTTTTTAAAGCATAAATCATCCTGTCTAAGGCTCCCCATTTTATTTAGGGAAAACAACAAACTCCTCATCATTGATCTACAAAGCCTTCCAGGATCTACCTAGAATCCTTGCTCCTTCATCTCATCTCAGACTATTGGGCCTTGAAACTATACAGGCCTTCTTCCTGTTCTTTGAACATATCAAACTTACTCTAGGCTCAGGGTTTTGCACTTGCTGTTGCCTGTGCTTGAAACTGTTCCCCTAGATTTTTACGTGGTTGAATCAATTCAAATGTCAACCTGAGATCATTTCTCCTCACTATTTTGTCTTGATGTCTTATCAGCACTTACCACTCCCTCAGACCATCCCACTTATTTGTTTATTTATAGGATTATCATCTTTATCCCTCTCCTAGAAGGTAGGCAGAGAGACTGGCTATCTTACTGGCACTACTGTATTCCCCAGCACCTGGCTCAGGGCCTGGCACAAGGTGCTGTTCTCTGTATTTTTGGATGAATGAATGGATAGGGATCTGAGAAGCCTAGTTGAATCTGGCTCTGCCTTACTAGCAAGTTTGGGCAAGCCTCCATTTCCTGGTGTGTGAAGTGAGAGTGGAGGGAGTAGGATGTTGAGTTAGAAGGTGTGATCAGCTGTAAAATTTCGGCCTTATTTTCTCCCAACTTTTCTGCCTAGAGCCAGCCACTAGACCTCAGCTCCCCACCTGTACAATGGGTGTGAGCTCGTCCCTACGTCTTGGGGTGGTAGAGCTGCCTTATAAGGCAGCAGAGGCCGAGGGAGGGCGAGGCCCTGTGGGTGGAGAGAAATCACAACATCCGGCTGTGGGGGTAGGGCGGGGGCGCCCGCGGTGGCCCGGACGGAGGCCGAGGAGCAGCTAGGGAGGCCCCCAGCTTTCTCTGGGCCTCTCCCCGCTTCCGATGTGCGCCCTTCAAGATGGGCCGACCCAAAAGTATACGGCCGGATACACGGCCCGAACCTGCAGGAGGCCGGCCGGGAGGAGGCCCAGAACACTAAATGCATCCCCTAAAAACCCTGGAAAAGCCAAGGCGAGCCCAAGGGACCCGGGCCACACCCACAGCTAACAGCCCAATCAGAGTGCAGTGCTAAGGCTGACCGACGCTTCCTTCATCCAATCAAGTACCAGAAGTCCAGGGCGTGACCCAGAGGACCCACCTCCGTTGTCCCAGAAGAGGGCTCGTCCCTAATTGGCAGTTCGGTATCCTACGAAGGCCCAGAAATTCGAACATAGAGGCTGAACCCCATCGCAGACCAACTAGGAAGATGTGACGTATTAAGTCCCGCCCCCCTGTTCCTTTGAACGAATCCCTGTCTCTGGGGGCGGGGGATGATGAAGAAGTTGTCTAATGGGAAGACGGCGCGGGGAGCACCCGCCCGGTTATTGGCCGAGTAAAGTAAACAGAGGGCGGGCCGGGGCGGGCCTGGCCGGCGCCGGGGTGGCCCCCGGGAGGGGGCGGAGAGTGCGCGGCGGGCGGCGGCGGCCGGGGAGGCCCGGGAGGCCGCGGCGCGGTCACTGCGAGCCGAGCCGAGCCGCGCCGCGCCGATCGCCATCCGGCCCCGGCTCCCTCGCGCGATCCCGGCCGGTGGCGCGGCCCGGCGGGCCCGGCGGCGCCGCAGCCCATGGAGCTCGAGAACATTGTAGCGAACACGGTGCTACTCAAGGCCCGGGAAGGTGAGGCGATCGGGTGCGGAGAACGCGGTCGCGCGGCCTCCGAGTTCCGCTGGGAACCCTAGTCGCCCGAACCCCTAGGGCAGCTCTCTCTGCGCCCAGCATTTCGCTCAGACAGGGGCCCTTCCGGCCCATGGTCCTTCTCCTCCGCACCTGCCCCCAGGGAGCCGGAGCCCAGGAAAGGGCGGGGGTCAGGCCGCCGCCCTCAAGGCGCGCGTGCGCGCGCGCGCGCGTGCGTGTGTGTGTGTGTGTGTGTGTGCGTGCGTGTGTGTATGAGGGGGTGAGGGAAGGAGAGAGGAGGGAAGAGGGAAGGGTGGGACCTCAGTCCTGGGAGAGCCTCTCTGAGGCCTCTCCCAGGTGAGAGGTAAGAAGATGCCCCAGGAAGGGGCAGCCTTCCCCACGTGCCCCGGGCCCAAACTCTGGCGCCCAGCCTGGATCGGCACAAAGTTAGTGCACGGGTAAAAGGTTTGGAGAATGAATTAACTAAGACTCTGCAGTAGCATAGCCCACCCGAGGTGGAGAAAGCTGGTCACATAGACTACCAGCAAGACGTCCTCTTGCTCAGTGCCTCAGGACACTGGGGACAGAGGGGAATGGGTCACTGTTTTTGCCTTCAGGAAGCCCAGACTAGTGGGGCAGAGGGGCACAGAAATAACTGGAAGCTGAGCTCTGAAGGAAGGGAGCATGCTGGGCTGGTGGGACTGAGTGCAAGGCCTGGCAGAGGGAGCTGGCGGGGTGAACCTAGTGTTGCTGAGCTTTTCAGATGTTACCAGGCACCTGCTCTATAAGGATCCTGGGGACACAGAAGGACCAGACTGGCCCCCATTGCCTTGTGGTCAGTCTGCTCCTCACCTGCCATTGACCACCTCAGTAATGTAATCACTGAACACCTACTCTATGTCCTGTCCTGTCCAGGGTGCTGGGGACCAGCAGAGAAGACACTTCTTTTTGGAACTCTAGGGCAGGGAGGTCAGGGCAGTTTTTCTACTCTTTGCTGGGCTTCCAGGCTGAAAGAGCCATCTGCTTCACCTTTCTGATCTATTTTACAAGTGGGAAACCCAGGCTCGGCGCAGGGACTAGCCCCCAGGATGCAATGAGACGGGTTGACCCAGGCCTACGACATAGGATGTCCCCAGCGCAGTCTGTAGGAAAACCAGAGGAACCCCCAACTGGCACAGCATCTGGTGCCCCCTGCCTGCCCATTGCAGGTTGACCCTGGGGAGGTGCTGCCTGGAAATGGGCACAGCAGGCTGGGTCCTCAGTGCCCAGAGCCTTCCTTATCTCCTGTCCTTTATCGAGTCCTGGGGCTAGGCCTTCCTCCCAGCCTCTGGGGGCATCTGCTGATTCTGTTCTGCCTTGTCATCCAGCCAGCCAGGGAGGAGGGGTGGGGAAAGCCTGGCCAGACCTCCCTCCCCAGGGCTGTAGTCCGTTCAGTCCTACTGAGAGCAGTGCTTTGCCTGGCCAGAGAGTGTGGGCACTTTCTGACAGGCCATGGGTGATGCACAGGGGGTTATAGCCAGACTGGGACCCATGTCTTGGCTGGAATATCTGAACTGGCTCTGCCCCTCCCACCTGGGTAGCTGTAAACAAGTCTCTTCTCTCTGAACTTCAGTAACTCTTTTTGTGAAAGGGTTGGGAATGGGAACTGAAAACTAAAGGAAGCCCCGCTTGTCACTGAGTCCTGAATCCTGGTCCATAGACCAGGTGCATCAGAACCCCTTCGTGAGTTGGGTAACAGCTTGGGCCGGGCTTTTGCCAGCTTCCTAAGTGATCTGAGGCTCCGAGTGGTTTGGGATTGTATGTATTCAGAGAACACCTGAGAGATGCCTCGCACATTTGTGGTGGGAGAGGAGCTTCGGTTGTGGTCCCAGTGAGCTGGATTGGACTCCTCCAGGCTTTGGGACTTTGGACAAATCGATTCTTCATTTGAGGGCCTGTTTTCTCATAAGATTGGGCCGGGTCTGGCAGAGTTGCTGTGAGGATGAAGTGGGGTGGCACTGGGGGTGCGAATCCTCGCTTAGTCCCCCTTCCTTTCCCAGGCTCTCAGAGGCACAGGGAGGGGACCGGGCTGGGTGGGGAGGAGCCCCCTTGACTCTGGTGGCAGTTCCAGGACAGGATATTTGCATGTGACTCTTTGCTGCTGCCTTGATGTGGCTGGGAGGAGGGAGGAGGAAGTAACTGGTGGGGGTAGCAGGCGGATGGAGGGTTGGGTGAGGGACCTGCGGGGGTGGGGGAGGAGTTCCCCTTCTGGGGAGGCCTTGCCCTGGATTGGGGGTGGGGGGTCTGTTGCTCACTTACAGTGGAGCAATGACTGGCATATGCTGGGTGTGGGCTGCAGGAGAGCCGCTAGCAGGTTTCCCAATGGGTACCCTGCAAGACTTCCTCCTCCAGACAGCTTAGGTCAGAGAGCCCATCAGGGGACACAACCTTGCCCTCTCCCTAGAAGATGGCTCCTCCTCCTGCACCACGTGCCTTCGGCCAGGCCAGATGGAAACAAAGCTGGGGAAACCACAGGGGAAACTGAGGCCAGGCAAGGGAAAGGGGTGGCTTGAGGTCACCCTTGAGTTTTGGAGCTGGGGCCCACCTCTAGCCACAGCTCTGCTGGATCCTGGACAGGCTCTCGGTCACCCTCACAATACCTCTGGAGATGGCTTTGGACCTCAAGTACACATGGAGAAATTGAGGTCCCTAGAGGACAAGCGATGGGCTTGAAGTGTAAAGTGGAAGTTCAAACCCAGGTCTGTGAGATTTCAAGACTCAGGCCCCTTCCACTATTTTCAACTCCATGACCCACAGGCCACAGCTGGCTAGCTCTTTAATGTGTTGTGTTTATTTGGCTACAGTGGGTTTTAAAATACAGGAACCAATCTTTCATATAACAGCCTGGACCCCCAACTGATTTTGAAAGTCAGAAGAGCTGGCCACCCTGAGCCAGCATTCCTGCCTAGAAACAGTCAAGCAATCAGCTGCAGCTACCCCTGTTTGAAGCGGCAAGCCAAGTCTGGTTCACCACACTCCCTACCCCTCCCTGTTGTCTCCCATTTACCATACCTTGGCTCTGGCTCTGTAGGCATTTGCACTGCTACCCTGGTCTCAACAGCTACAGATGAGGGGTCAGCTAGGTAAAATGGGGCAGGTACCCAGGAAAGCAGGGGTAGGCATCCTGAGTGCCAGCCTTCCTGGTGCCACTTTGAGACTGTGATAGCTCTGGTGCAGGGCCTGGAATAGAGGCCTAGAGCCTCCCTGGGCCCCAGGCTGCCCTTTGCCTCTGGCATCTCTCAGGCATGGTCCCCATGTCCTGGAACGTCTCCCTTCTGGGCCATGACTTACACAGTTCTCACCACTGTCCTGTCCTTCTCTTTCTCCACCTGGGAAAGTCCTACCGGGTAGGAAGCAGCTGAGGCTTGCCAGAGCTTCCTGGAACTCCTCCCTCCCCCAGCCACCTGGACTCCATTGCCTCTCCTGGCTCTTCCAGCCCAGGAGCCCCTAGCAGGAAGGCCCAGGGGACCATGTGCGTCCTCCGGTGGGGACATGTTGGAGCATGTGGAAGGAAGGCCTGAGGTGCCTCCCAGAGTGGGCTTGGCCTAGGTCAGGCCCTGAAGGCCTCTGGACCACACTGAGGGTGGCCGGGAGGCCATAGCAGGACTTGAGACCCAGTGCCCGACCCAGCATCCGTTTGCTGTTTACTCCGACAGGCGGTGGCGGGAATCGCAAAGGCAAAAGCAAGAAATGGCGGCAGATGTTGCAGTTCCCCCACATCAGCCAGTGTGAAGAGCTGCGGCTCAGCCTTGGTGAGGCCTGAGTAGAGACTGGGGGGTAGGGCAGGGGGGCAGTGCCATGCAGAGGTGAGAGGATCCTGCTGGCGCCGGGGCAGCCCCCCTGGAGACTTTGCTTTGGGGCGGAGGGCCGGGTTGAGGGGTTTCGGGGAGCGGAGAGACTGAGGCTGCACCACCCAACCCAGTTTCAGTTCCTGGGCTTGGGATGGGTGGAGGGCAGAGAGCACACAGGACAGCAGGGGGCGGTTGGGGTAGGTGTTGGGGAGGGTGGGACGGGGTCAGATTTGGGGCCATCTGCGGGAAGCAGCGGAAGGGAGGGCCAGGCCCGGATGAGCAGGGCTGAGGACGGAGGGTGTGGCGGGGGCTGGAGTCAGCCCACAGATCAACTGCCCGGGGAACCCCAGGCCTGTGCTCAGCTCCACCCAGCCCTGTCCTGGGGGTGCCCAGCAAAGCCTTGATCAGAAGGACCCAGGCCCCCTCTGACAGCCTGCACGTGGGCTGGGAGTACCATCCCCGGGTCGGAGGCCTAGCCTCGAGCTTGCCGGAAGCCACAGCTTCCTCCCACACTTTCGCCAGGCAGGCAGCAGGTGTGGGCTGGGCCCGGGCCGGGCCGGAACCTCACAGACCGCACCCAACCCCAGCACTGTGACGTATGCAAGTGGTGTGAACCAGGAGACAGCGGCCGGAAGTGAGGACCCAGGCCCTGGAGCCACACTCCTGGCTGTGTGACCTTGGGCTAGTCACTTAGCCTCTCTGGGCCTCAGAGTCCCAAGCTGTGATGGCAATAACAGTAGTGCCACCTCAGTGCTGTGGTGAGGGCTCTAAAGGAGATAACGGTTGCCATACTGGGGGGCCGGAAGCTGTTGGTGGGGGCCCCGGGCCTGGCAGTGTGGACAGGAGCGCCCTGCCAGCAGGCTCCAGGTCCGGGAACCCAGCGGCTCCCACCTCTGCCTGCAGAGCGTGACTACCACAGCCTGTGCGAGCGGCAGCCCATTGGGCGCCTGCTGTTCCGAGAGTTCTGCGCCACGAGGCCCGAGCTGACCCGTTGCACTGCCTTCCTGGACGGGGTGGTGAGTGCAGCCCAGCCCAACATTGAGGGTGGGCAGGGGTCTCAGGCCACGTGTGCCTTGTCTCCCCACACCTGTTGCTCCACCCAAACCCCAAGCTGCTCTGCCTCCCACCCTGCAGGCTGAGTATGAAGTGACCCCAGATGAGAAGCGGAAGGCATGTGGGCGGCGGCTGATGCAGAATTTTCTGAGCCACACGGTCAGTGAGCACTGATGGAGGGATGAGGGCAGAGCTCAGCGATGGGGAGAGGAATGACCACATTCTGGGCAGAGAGTGCCCTGGAGCTGCTCCAGGCTCACTGGGCAGCGCTGTGGGCATGGAGCCCAGCAGGGTGGGCCAGGGCTCTGGGCCCCGCAGCCTGCCAGCAGCTCTGCTTCATGCTGCCTCAAGGGGAGCGGCAGGAACCAAGGTCAGCAACTGGGCAGGCTGATGCACCGCCAGCTGCAGCCACCCCTAGCAGAGGCCTGAGATCTCTGCCGTGTCTGCCCTTGGAGTGGGCAGCTGGCCGAGGGACCCTTCTGCACTCACCTGTGTGTGGCCTGTCCCCAGGGTCCTGACCTCATCCCCGAGGTTCCCCGGCAACTGGTGACTAACTGTGCCCAGCGGCTGGAGCAAGGGCCCTGCAAAGACCTCTTCCAGGAGCTCACCCGGTAAGCCTCTCCTTGCCCACAGGCTGAGCACTGTGTCCTGAAGAGGGGGCTTCTGTGGACCCAGAAGGCTGCGAACAGTTCAGCAGCTGGTGAAGGAGCTCAGCCTCTCACCCCAGCCTTGCCCCTGCTGTGTGGCCTTGGGCAGGGTGCCTCCTCTCTGTAGCATCCACGGCTTCAGCACAGGATGCCTGCCCCCTGCCTAAGTGGGTTAGCAGGAGGGTTGGCCAAGGACGATGCCTTTCCAGCTGAGCATACACATAATGGGGGGCCTGGCCCATCAAGCTGATAACCTGGGAAATCAGGGGCTGACCGGCAGGCTGGCCCTTCTCAATAGGCTGACCCATGAGTACCTGAGCGTGGCCCCTTTTGCCGACTACCTCGACAGCATCTACTTCAACCGTTTCCTGCAGTGGAAGTGGCTGGAAAGGTGAGTTCCTTGAAGGCTGGGCTAGTGTGGGCCAGGTTGCTGGGGTTCTCACGGTCCCTGCTCAGCTAGCCTCTGCTCCCTGACCCCTTGCCCACAGGCAGCCAGTGACCAAAAACACCTTCAGGCAGTACCGTGTCCTGGGCAAAGGCGGCTTTGGGGAGGTGAGTGGCCAGGCCAGAGCCCGGCAGAGGGCAGGGCTGGGGTAGGGTGGGTCCTGACCACCTCCTTCCCAGCTCTGAGTCCCACTAGCCCCAGGGAGGGCATAACTGGTCCCCATTTGGTCCTGGCTACAGGTATGCGCCTGCCAGGTGCGGGCAACAGGCAAAATGTATGCCTGCAAGAAGCTGGAGAAGAAGCGGATCAAGAAGCGGAAAGGGGAAGCCATGGCCCTCAATGAGAAGCAGATCCTGGAGAAAGTGAACAGTAGGTTTGTAGTAAGTACAGACAGGAGACCCCTCCCTTCTCCCGGCCACACGCTGCCTTCCCCACTCACTGGACCAAGGTCTCTTCCCACCCTGCCCCCAGAGATGCCTGGGAATGGTGGGTTTGGGGTGTTGACACCTGGCCTGGGGAGCAGGCTGGGCCCTGCGGAGTGGCACTAAGAAGGATTTGGGGGGTGGCTGGCACCAGTCCCACCACCAAATGGCCCATGGCCCCTGTTTGAAAGCTTGGGTCCCCCTGGCCCTAGGTGAGCTTGGCCTACGCCTATGAGACCAAGGATGCGCTGTGCCTGGTGCTGACGCTGATGAACGGGGGCGACCTCAAGTTCCACATCTACCACATGGGCCAGGCTGGCTTCCCAGAGCCGCGGGCAGTCTTCTATGCAGCGGAGATCTGCTGTGGCCTGGAGGACCTGCACCGGGAACGCATCGTATACAGGTATGGGACACGGCCCTCCCAGCCAGGGGCTACAGAGGGATGTTGGTGTGCTGGGGCTGTCACTGCGGGCGCAAGTCTGTGGGCCCTGGCTGGGGGCTCCACATCCACATTAGACTCAGAACCCAGGCTCTGGGGTCTGGTTGACCCATGTGCAAATCCTGGCATTGTCACCCCTCTCTGTGTGACCCTGGCCAGTCAGCTCTCTGCTCCCAACACAATTTCCTTTTCCTGGGAAGCAGAGACTATAATTCTTGCCTTGCAGGTTGTAGGGAATGAATGAGATAATGCTGTTAGGTGTACAAAGCCCGGCATACAGAGCACACAGCTCTGCTTAGCCGGTGATAATTTCATTTGGGCCCCACAGCAGCCCCATGAAGAGATGGATGAGTAGCCCCATTTGGCAGATGGAAAAAGTATAGAGTCAGCCACCAAAGTGGAGGAAGGGCAGAAGCCCCTTGATACTAGGGGTGAGCAAGGCTGCTGATAATATCCAGGAAGTCCTACCCCCATCCCTGTCCCCCATCCTTCTCACCACTGCCCCCCACCACCCCCTGCCCAAGGGAGCTGCCTTCCACTTGCCTAGCGGGTTGCAGGAGTGCTGGCTGCATAGATCCTCTATCTGCTTCCTCGAGTAGGGGCTGCCGGGTGGGAAGGCAGGGCTCTCTGGCCTCTGGCAGCAGAAGGCTCCTGCAGCTTGCGGCACATCCCACTCTGGGAGGCAAGTGAGCTGGGCAGGGATGGTCCCATCTGGCTGCCTGGCAAACTGAGCAGCATCTGACCCTGACCTTCTCTCCCCACAGGGACCTGAAGCCAGAGAACATTCTACTGGATGACCATGGTGGGTGGGTGGGGCCACAGGGTCGGGAGGGCGGGGGGGGGGGGGGGGGCGGCCTGGTCCATCTGTCTAATGGGCCTCCCTGCTTCTCCACCCACATCCAGGTCATATCCGCATCTCTGACCTGGGGCTGGCAGTGCATGTACCCGAGGGCCAGACGATCAAGGGCCGTGTGGGCACCGTGGGCTACATGGGTGAGTCTCCCTCCCCCAGCCCCCTAGGCTCCTGGTTTTTTTGCTAATCCCACACCTTCTGTTTGGAAGTCTCCTGTGCCTCAGAATAGAAAGAGCTGATGTTCCTCTTTTATGGATGAGAAGACCAAGACTCAGCTGAGGCCCCACACACTTCGAATCCACAGCATTCACTCACTGCATATTCACTGAGCTCCATTTGTTTTGTTTTGTTTTGTTTTTGCTTTTTAGGGCTGCACCCGAGGCATATAGAGGTTCCCAGGCTAACGGGTGAATCAGAGCTATGGCTGCCGGCCTACGCCACAGCCACAGCAACGCAGGATCCAAGCTGCATCTGCAACCTATACCACAGCTCACGGCAATGCCAGATCCCCAACCCACTTAGCGAGGCCAGGGATCAAACCTGCATCCTCATGGATGCTACTCAGAATTGTTTCCACTGTGCCACAACAGGAACTCTCTCTTTTTTTCTTTTTTTAAAGGTCACACTCAGGCATATGGAAGTTCCTGGTTCAGGGATTGAATCCGAAGTGCAGCTTTGAACTATGCAATGCTGGATCCTTTAATCCACTGTGCCAGGATCAAACCCAAGCCTCCTCAGCGACCCAAGCCACTGCAGTCAGATTCTTAACCCACTGCACCTTAGCAGGAACTCCTCACAGCTTCTTCTACTGCCCAGGCCTGCAGGTGGCTACCAGTGAAGGACGAAAGATCTCACACCTGTTCCCATGGTCCCAGTCCTCGGCTCCCCAGAGCTGCTCACACTTGGGGTAGAAGTGCCATCTGTAGTGGGAGCCAAAATGTGGCCCTGTATTCTCCTTGGGACCACATGACCGGGAGACCGAGCTCCTTAGGGCTCCACCTCTTCCTTGTTAGGTATCCTTGGCCAGACATTCCGCTTCTCCCAGCCCCACTGTCCCCAACTATGAAGTGATCATCATATCTGCTCCCAGGGTTGCCTTGAAGATGAAAAGAGGCAGTAGAGGCAAAAATCCCCACAGACCAGGCAGTCGGTATTTAGCAAATGAGTTGCCTTTTTCCTCTCTCTGATATTAAATTCCAGAGGTTGCAAAGTAGGCCTAATTTGGCCTGCATCTTTATTTAAATCAAATTGATTTTATTTGTCTTTTTTTTTTTTTTTAATCTAGGGCCACACCTGCAGCATATGGATTTTCCCAGGCTAGGGGTCTAATTGGAGCTATAGTCACTGCCCTACACCAGAGCCACAGCAACGCGATATCCGAGCCGTATCTGTGACCTACACCGCAGCTCACAGCAATGCCGGATCCATAACCCACCAAGCAATGCTGGATCCTAACCCACTGAGCGAGGCCAAGGATCTAACCCACAACCCCATGGTTCCCAGTCAG
Source organism: Phacochoerus africanus (assembly GCF_016906955.1). NCBI lineage: Eukaryota > Metazoa > Chordata > Mammalia > Artiodactyla > Suidae > Phacochoerus > Phacochoerus africanus. Next base: position 80,633,523 of record NC_062547.1, on the reverse strand, counting down.
ATTCATTAACCACTGAGCCACGACAGGAACTCCCACAAATTGATTTTAAAACCATTTGAGGACTTCCCACCATGGTGCGGTGGGTTAAGAATCTGACGTCAAAGTTCCTATTGTAGCTTAGCAAGTTAAGAACCTGACACAGTGTCCATGAGGATACGGGTTCAATCCCTGGCCTCACTCAGTGGGTTAAGGATCTAGCATTGCCGCAAGCTGTGGCATAGGTTTGCAGATGAGGCTCGGATCTGGCATTGCCTTGGCTGTGACATAGGCCAACAGCTGCAGCTCCTATTCAACACCTGGCCTGGGAATTTCCTGCAGACCTAAAAAGAAAGGAATCCAACTGCAGTGGCTTGAGTCACGGCAGAGGTGCAGGTTTGATCCCCAGTCCTGCACAGTGGGTTACCCTGTCCAGTGAGTTAAAGGATCCAGCATTGCTATAGCTATAGCAGAAATAAATGGCAGCTATGACTCAGATTTGATCCCTGTCCTGGGAACTTCCATATGCCACGGGTGCCCATGGCCATTAAAAAAAAATAACCATTTTGAGTCCTCGCTCTGGCTCAGTGCGTTAATGACCTGGCTTGTCTCTTTGGCGGCACTGGTTTGATCCCCAGATTCGTACAAGATTACCAGTACCAGATTAAGGATTCAGCATTGCTGCAGCCACGGCAGAGGTCACTGCTGCGGCTTGGATTCAATCACTGGCCCGGAAGCTTTCATATGTTGTGGGTACAGCCATTTAAAAAAAAAAAAATTTGGTGTTCCGGTTGTGGCTCAGTGTGTTAAGAACCTGACTAGTATCCATGAGAATGCGGATTCAAATTCTGGCCCCCACTCAGTGGGTTAATATTCGGCATTGCTCTGGCTATGGCGTAGGCTGGCAGCTGTAGCTCCAGTTTGATCCCTAGCCTGGGAACTTCCATAGGCCACACCTGTGGCCCTATTAAAAATTTTTTTTGAATTAGTTGCCAACATTTGATAACCCAGACAACTTCATGGTTAAAATATGGATTTCTCGGAGTTCCCATTGTGGCTCTGTGGAAATGAATCTGACTAGTATCCATGAGGATGCAGGCTCGATCCCTGGCCTCACTCAGTGGGTTAAGGATCCCACGTTGCTATGAGCTGTGGTATAGGGTCGCAGATACAGCATGGATCCCGCATTGCTGTGGCTGTGGTGTAGGCCAGCAGCTATAGCTCTGATTCAGTCCCTAGCCTGGGAACCTGCATATGCCTCGGGTGCAGCCCTTAAAAAAAAAAAAAAAAAAGACCTGGCTCCCTGCAGGGCCGCAGTACCTCCCTATGATGAGATGTGTGCTCTCCTACTCACCCCAGTGGTGGTGGCTGCCTGGCTGGTGCTGGCAGTTGTCTGAGCTGGTCCCCCACCTTAATGTGCTTGTCGGGCATTTCTGGGGCTCCAGGGCTCGATTCACCTCTTGCCCAGTCTTAACACCTGTGCTGTCCTGCCCAGCCCCAGAGGTGGTGAAGAACGAAAGGTACACGTTCAGCCCAGACTGGTGGGCTCTGGGCTGCCTCCTGTATGAGATGATCGCAGGCCAGTCGCCCTTCCAGCAGAGGAAAAAGAAGATCAAGCGGGAGGAGGTGGAGCGCTTGGTGAAGGAGGTGCCCGAGGAGTACTCGGAGCACTTTTCCCCGCAGGCCCGCTCGCTCTGCTCCCAGGTACCGCAGCCAGAGGGAGGCCCAACTAGCCAGGGCTGGGGCTGGGGGCACTTCTCCTGGGGCTACCCTGACTGCTCCTGCCCTGCTGCAGCTCCTCTGCAAAGACCCTGCTGAGCGCCTGGGGTGTGGTGGGGGCGGTGCCCGAGAAGTAAAGGAGCACCCCCTCTTCAAGAAGCTAAACTTCAAGCGACTGGGAGCTGGCATGCTAGAACCGCCCTTCAAGCCTGATGTGAGTGCTGGGCCGAGCCTGGGCCGGGGCCAGGGGCTCTTGGAGGATTGGTTGGGACCCCTTTAGTGCAAGTGTCAGAAAACTGGCTGGAGTTCCCATCATGGCCCAGCGATAATGAATCCAACCACTATCCATGAGGATGCGGGGTTCGGTCCCTGGCCTCACTCAGTGGGTTAAGGATCCAGAGTTGCTGTGAGCTGTGCTGTAACTTGCTGATGCAGCTCAGATCCTGAATTGCTGTGGCTGTGGTATAGACTGGTGGCTGCAGCTCTGATTTGACCCCTAACCTGGGAACTTCCACATGCCGCACGTGCAACCCAAAAAGGCATACACACCAAAAAAAGAAAGAAAAAGAAAACCTCAGTGGCTTAACCAATAAGGCAGAATTCACTGGCTCATAAAAAAGTTCCAGGATAGGTCTGGCTTTTGACATACCAGATCCGGGGCTCCAACAATGGAAGAATTCTCTTCTTTTTCCCTCCTGGTCAGTGTGCAGCCTTCTCTCTTGGGCAGCTGTCCCCAGGGTGGGCCAGGCCTGCAGCCTAACAGCTCAGCCACCCCAGTGAAAGTGCCTCTTGACCACACGCCCAACACTACTACCTCGCTCCTGGTTTCACAACCGAGGTTTCTTCCTTAGCCTCCTACTTCTTTGCTCTCTTTCTTCCCATTTCTTATCTATAGACCCTGAAAGGCCCTTTACAAGACATTAATTGCCACCACTTAAAAGTCAGTTTTCTGGAGTTCTTGTGGTAGTCCAGCAGTAACGAACCTAATTAGTATCCATGAGGATACGGGTTCAATCCCTGGCCCCGGTCAATGGGTTAAGGATCCAGTGTTGCGGTATAGGTCATAGACACGGCTCGGATCTGGCATTGCTGTGGCGTAGGCTGGAAGCTGTGGCTCCAATTTGACCCCTAGCCTGGGAACTTCCATGTGTGGCCCTAAAAAGAAAAGAAAACAAACAAAAAAGTGCCTCTTGCCCAATAACTTCAAGAGAAGTCCTAAAAGGAAAAAAAAAAAACAAGACCTCAGGCTGATGCTCATTACCTGATTGCTCAGAGGCCCTCATCGGCCACACCTGGGTCATATGCTCACCTGAGCCACTGCCAGTGGGGGAGCTCAGTTCCCCAAAGGAAAGCCAAGATGCCTTGCCAGCAGCTGGTAGGGCCATTGGGCTGGCAGACTGTCTCTGCCCTTCGCACCTGGCAATATCAACCTCCCGTTGGTGGGCAGACACTCCCACATGTAGAAAGTCTCCCTCATTTACTGGGCATCTCAGTGGGTCAGGCATCCTACTGGCAGAAATGTCCTCAAGTTATCAGATTCCAAGTGGCAAAAACCCAACTCAGACGTACGCGCGTGGTAGAGCTTATTGGTCCCAGAGTAGGGGCCAACGTCAGGGTTTCACACTGTTCCCAGGGTTCCATTTCTTGGCTCTGCTTCAACCCATCAACTGTTCTCCCGCTGAGTTCAGGCTTCTCTGTATAGAGTCACAGGGAAGGTTCTGATTGGCCAAGCTTAGGTCGTCGGCTTTTCCTTCTCTCATGGGAAAGAAGGCTGGGTCCTGTGACTGATGGTTCACCAGGAACATGGGAGAGGCAGGAAGGTGATGGCCAGGCCAGGTGGGTGGCTGTCAATCATGCATGTGATTGTTTATTCATTCAACAAAAATCGGGGTGCCCATATGTGCCAGATCTCAGAATTAATAGGGTCAATAGGGACTTCCCATCGTGACTCAGTGGTTAACGCTCCGTGGGTCAAGGATCCAGTGTTGCTGTGAGCTGTGGTGTAGGTCACAGGCGCAGCTCAGATCTGGTGTTGCTGTGGCTCTGGCGTAGGCCAGCAGCTGCAGCTCTGATTTGACCCCTAGCTGGGAACCTCCATATGCCGCAAGTGCGGCCCTAGAAAAGAAAAAAAAAAAATAGGGTCGGTAGGATCCAGTCCCACCTTCACGTTCTAGTGGGAAGACACAGCAAAATAAACCAGTAAGTGCAAAGGAATGGTGGGGGTGGGAGTGTTTTCAGACAGGATGGTGTCTGAGGAGCTGATGGTTAAGCAGAAGCCTAAAGTATGTGAAGGAGGCAGCCGCGCCAGGACTTGCGGTTTGAGCATTCCAGGGAGAAGGAATAGCCAGGCATTGAGGTCCCGGTGAGGGGACCAGCTTTGAGAGGTGGAACAGCAGCAGAGGCCACTGTGGTTGGGGTGAGCATGTGCAGGGGAGGGGGTGCCTGGTCTTAGGCTAAGTGTGTCAGGGGGTCTTTGGGGAATGTGAGGTGTCCATGGGGACACATAGAGCAAGAGAGTGGGCGAGGGAGACCAGTTAGGGGGCTGCTGCCTCTGCAGGACTGCATCATGTGGGGGGGCCCTGCCACTCAAATTTACTATTTCCCTCGCATATCATCTCAGGTAACCTCGAAATCATCCCATTGCCCCTCTGTCTTTCATTTAAAGTTACGGAGGGACTTTCCGTTGTGGCTCAGCGGTAACGAACTCGACTAGTATCCATAAGGGACTCAAGTTCAATCCCTGGCCTCACTCAGTGGGTTAAGGATCCAGCATTTCTGTGAGCTGTGGTGTAGGTTGCAGACTCAGAGTGTAGGCTGGTATCTGCAGCTCCAATTCAGCCCCTAGCCTGGGAACTTCCATATGCCACATGTGCAGCCCTAAAAAGACCAAAAAAAAAAAAGAAGAAGAAGAAGAAGAAGAGTTCCTGCTGTGGCTCAGTGGGTTAAGAATCCGACTACAGCAGCTTGGGTCGCTGTGGAGGCGTGAGTTCAATCTTCCCCCGGTGCAGTTGGTTAAACGGCATTGTAGCAGCTGTAGCCTAGGTCATAGCTGTGTCTCAGATTCAGTCCCTGGGCAGAGAATTTCCATATGGCACAAGTGTGACCATTAAGAAAAAAAGTTAGGAGTTCCCGTCGTGGCGCAGTGGTTAACGAATCCGCCTAGGAACCATGAGGTTGCGGGTCCGGTCCCTGCCCTTGCTCAGTGGGTTAACGATCCGGCGTTGCCGTGAGCTGTGGTGTAGGTTGCAGACGCGGCTCGGATCCCGCGTTGCTGTGGCTCTGGCGTAGGCCGGTGGCTGCAGCTCCGATTCGACCCCTAGCCTGGGAACCACCATATGCCGCGGGAGCGGCCCAAGAAATAGCAAAAAGACAAAAAAAAGAAAAAATGTTAGAAGATAAAGAAGTTCCTTAGTGGCCTTTCCTGTAAGTTTAACTTGTAGAAGCAGCAGATGAAAAAGCATGCTTGATGATGACATAGTTTTTAATAGCTTTATTGAGATTTAATTCACATGCTATACAACACACTCCTTTATTAAAGTATGCAATTAAATGGCTTTTAGCATATTCAGAGTTGTGCAACCATCACCACAATCAGTTTTAGAACAGTTTCTGAGTTCTCTGGTGGCCTAGTGTTCATTGTCACTGGTGTGGCACAGGTTCAATCCCTGGCCCAGGAACTTCTGATGCTTCGGGTGCAGCCAAAAAAAAAAAAAAAAAGTTAGAGAATTCCCATTGTGGCACAGTGGGAAAGAATCTGACTAGGAACCATGAAGTTCCAGGGTTGATCCCTGGCCTCCCTCAGTGGGTTAAGGATCCAGTGTGCCTATGAGCTATGGTGTAAGCCACAGACGTGACTTGGATTCCGTGTTTTTGTGGCATAGGCCGGCAGCAGTAGCTCCAATTTGACCCCTAGCCTGGGAACTTCCATATGCTGCAGGTCCGGCCCTAAAAGGACAAAAAAAAGTAGAGCATTTTCATCACTCCTCCTGCCAGAGAACCCCATACCCATTAGCAGTCGTTCTCCATTCTCCCCTCCTCCTCCTAGCCCCTGAGAGCCACTAGTCTACTTTATGCCTCTCCGTATTTGCCTGTTCTGGACATTTCATATTAATGGTCTTATACAATATGTAGTCCTTTGTGACTGGCTTCTTGCACTTTGCATGTTTTCAAGTTTCAGCAGTTTTGTAGCTTTTATTGGTACTGTGTACCTTTTTATGACTAAATAATATTCCATTGTATGGATATGTTACATGATGTTTATTCATCAGTTGACGGACATTAGGGTAGTTTCCACCTTTTGGCTATGGTGAATAATGCTGTTTCGAGCATTCACATACAAGTTTTCATGGGACGTTTTCATTTATCTGGAGTATACACCTAGGAGTAGAATGCTGGCTCATATAGTAACGCTATGTTTAACCTTTTGGTTAACCTTTTGAACTGCCAGAGTGTTTTCCAAAAAGCAGCTGTACCGTTTTACATGATGATGTTTTAATTGACATTCTTAACTGTGGGAAATGATGTAAAGATGAAAAAGAAGTGGCTTTCTGGAGTGAGCTGGGCTCCCAGCAGGGGGCTGGGCTATAGGGAGGTGAGAGGACTGTTCTAATCCTCTCTTGGCTATGAAGCAGGAGGGTTGGAGGAAGCCGTTAGACATCCCAGAGGACCCATCATCTCTGGGCCCTGCATGGGGAACCCAGCTGATGGGGTCAGCTGAGATTCAGCCTGCGCTTCCTCACCCAGTTGCACCCAGGCAGCCTCAGGGGTGCATGTTACTGATTCCACATGGCACTGTAGGGGCTGGTTGGCTGCAGTAGTTCAGCTCTGCAGCCCTGTCAGCCAGGGAGCAGTGAGATAATGGTCCCCAGTTTACAGAGGGGAAACTTGGGCCGTAGAGAGAGGGAACTGCTGTGCTCAGGAAATGAATGGAACCCCTGGGTTTTTGACTCCAAACCAGAGAGCTGCAAGGGTCTGGGCACAACCAGCCCCAGCTCAGGGCTGAGCTGTCCTGTGGTGTGTGGGTGGGTGTGGGTGTGGGTGGCGTTGCTTTCTGACTGCTGCCTCTGTCCCCTCAGCCCCAGGCCATTTACTGCAAGGATGTTCTGGACATCGAACAGTTCTCCACAGTTAAGGGTGTGGAGCTGGAGGCCACTGATCAGGACTTCTACCAGAAATTTGCCACAGGCAGTGTGCCCATCCCCTGGCAGAACGAGGTGGGGGCCTGCCCAGCCAGTGGGGTGGGCTCCAGAGGGGCGGGCCCTTATGGGGCCAGTGCTCACAGCTGCCTGTTCTGCGGCAGATGGTGGAGACCGAGTGCTTCCAGGAGCTAAATGTCTTTGGGATAGATGGCTCGGTTCCCCCAGACCTGGACTGGAAGGGCCAGCCGCCCGCACCTCCCAAGAAGGGACTGCTGCAGAGGCTATTCAGTCGCCAGGTAACCCCCAGCAGTGTTCTCCCTGGGCCCCCAGCCTGGCTGCAGGGGACGGTGGGTGGGAGGCAGAGCCAGTGCCCACATGCGCGGGGAATGGGCATCCCCTAGCCGTGTCGGCGGTGCCCAGGGTCTCTGGCCTCGTTCCCACCTGTCCCCCACCCCTGGCTGGGCTCACGGCCTCTTTTCTCTTTCCAGAGGTGAGCAGTGTGGGCTCCCCGTGGGTTGGCCTTGCTGCCTGGCCTCGGGGAGCCACAGGCAGCCCTTCCATGGCAGAGGCGAGATGTGGGCGAAAGAAGTCTGGTGCCCGCTCCCCACCCCCCTCCCCACTGCTTCTGTGCCCCGCACCCTGGCACCTGCAAGCTGCTAGCCTTGCTTAGCCATCTGTGTCCCCGTGCCATGCCTCCGCCAGTCCCAGGGGAGAGGGCCCTGGCCGAGACCGGGGTCCGCCTGGTCCCCCTTACTTCAGCCTGTTGTCAGCCGCCTCTGCACTGATGTCCACACATGTCGGGCTGGAGCTGCTGCTCCAGGGCCCTCGTGGGGAGCCCCCTCCTCAGAGCACGGCCCGGGCAGCTCCCGGTCTGCCCGGGCGGCACCAGCCCGGTGACGGCACTGGTGGCTAATGGCACCCGCTCTGCCTCTCTTCCTCCGTGTCTTCCCTGCCCTCCAGGACTGCTGTGGGAACTGCAGCGACAGCGAGGAAGAGCTTCCAGCCCGCCTCGAGCTCCCCACCCGCCTCTAGCCCCCAGCCTGAGGCCCCCCCGGGCGGCTGGCGGTAGCAGCTACTCGGAGCGCTGTTTACAGTTTTGCACAGTGGTCTTCCCCATTGTCCACTCAAGTCGTGGCCTGGGGAACGCAGCCAAGCAGTCCCCAGTGCCCTCTGCCCCTCAGCCCCTGGTCTGGCTGAGTTTGGCAAGGCCTGGGCTGTCCCTGGGACAAAGGTGCGTCCCTTCGGCTCTTGTCTGTGGAGCTCGGGGCTTTCTGTATTTATGTCTTTGTACGAATGTATATAGTGACCAGAGTGTTCTTAAGACCCACCCTGGAGCAGGCGGAGGGGCCGCTGCCAAACTCCAGGCTCCTCAGGCGCGGCTTGGACGGGTGACACTGGGCCAGGCCAGGCCCCTGAGCCCCCAGCACTGTGCTTGCCACCGCTGACCTCTGAGTGAGACTCGTGCCTGCCCCTGCTGCCCTGGGTTCAGGCTGCCCGCCTCTGGGGCCCAATGCTGTTCCTTCTCAGCACTTGTCAGAGCTGGATCTGGGGCCTCCGTGTCCCCTAGGCCTGTGCCAAAGTGTGACCAGAGATTGGGCTGACCCTGGGACCCCTCAGTCCACTGCCCAGGCTGTTCCAGATAGGTCTGCCTCTGCCTTCCAGCTCCCGGGGCACCTCGTCCCTCGTGCTGGGCTCTGCCCTAAAGGCACCTCTTGCAGAAACACCCCATCCCAGGCCATAAGAAGGTGGGGCAGGGGTGTCCCTGGCCAACCCTCAAACATTCCAGACTCCCCTCATAACAACAAACACATGTGCCCAGCAATAATCCACCCCTCCCTGTGTGTGTGTGTGTGTGTGTGTGTGTGTGTGTGTGTGTGTGTGTGTGTGTGTGTGTGTGTGTGTGTGTGAGAGAGAGAGAGAGAGAGAGAGAGAGTGAAGGGGGAGCAGGCTGAGGCTGTGTGCCTGCACCCCCAGGCCCCAGCCCTGGTCCTTCCCAGACTGTGATGGCCACCCTGGTCCCAGTGTTAGGGTAGCATGGGATTACAGGGCCCCAGTTTTTCCATATTTAAAGCCAATTTTTATTACTCATTTCGTCCAGTGTAAGCTGCCATGTGTCTCTTTGTGAATACAGTCTGAGCACAAACCTGGCCAGCTGCCCCTGCCTGCCTCTTTCTTGCCCCTGGTGGTCCGGGGGTCTTCTGGCCCTGCTGGAAGTGGGAAGGGATTGGAAATGGGGCTGGCGGCTGCTGCCCTTCCAGCAAGGCCTAAGAGCCCCCTGGCTGATCTTGGGGTAACCTCTTCAGGCAGCCAGGCTTTGGTGCCCTCTGGGCCTACCAGCTTCCTGAATGGGGTGAAGCCTGAGGGAAAAGCCTTGGGTCTTCACTAGGGTGCGGGTCTGGCTCTGCCTGTGCTGGAGAGGCAGGCTCAGCTGGCAGGGTGCTCTCCAAGGCCACGGTGGCCTAGCTGCCAGGTGTGGGTTTGGGGCAGCCTGGGAGGTGAGGTGGGAATGGCTGTTAGGAACGCCTGCCCAGTCTGTCTGACCTGACACCTGCTGTGTGCTTTGCCGGGGGCGGGGGGGGGGGCAGTGCACTTGTATTAGAAGCACTCATCTGCTCTGCCTTCGAAGCAGGAAATGTGGCTGGGCAGAGATGGACAGTGGTGATGCTGAGAGTTAGGCTGTGGCAGTGGTAGGTGGGGACCGGCCATGTGGGCATCAGGGAGGATTCTCTAAAGGTGGCAGTTGAGCTAGGTCCTAAAGGAGACATTCACCTGGGGGAAGGAGGACCTGGGGAGCATTCTACCTGTGGGGGTGACGTTGACCACAAGTGTGTCCCAGATCTCACAAACCTGTTCCTTGTCCGTAGCCTCCCAGTAGCCCCAGCCCCCAGGAATGCCCTATAACCACCATAAGCGTTCCTTGCCTCTGTGCTGGACACCTGGTGCCACAGAGGCCACATGAGCTTTGCAGTTGGACAGTTCTGGGTTCAAGTCCCAGCCTGGCCACTTTTCAAGCTGGCTTTCCATAGGCCCTTCAATGTCTAAAAAAGATGAGTGTGATAATTGTCACCTCACAGGACAGCTATTAGAATCCACTTAAGCAGCCAGTTTATCTCCTTAAGCCCCTGGGTCACTGGAAGGACTTGACTGGGGAGTGGGTGCCTGGCTGACCACTTTCTCAAGAGCAGGCAGAGATACTAAGCACCAACTTAGTAGAAGGTGCCTCTAGTGGCAGCCCAGCTTTTGATGTTGTATGAACCATTGCTTCTAGTAACGAATGAATAAGGTTAGGGAGAGGGTCTTACCCAGGTTTTCCAGCTGGTGAGTGGCTGATACTGGGTAGAGAGAAAGCCAGCTGAAGATGAAGAAGCTGGCGATGAGACGTTAGGGCCTGAGGTGCTCCAGGCTCTGTTGCAGGAGTTGGGGGAAGATAGGCAGAGGCCATGGCTTAATGCCAGGAAGGTGTACAGGGGTGAGTGCTAGGTAGATGGGTGGGTCTAGACCTCCCACCAGGCTCCTCTTGGGCTAGGTAGGCACCCAGGGAACTTGGCTAGAGTTCAGCCCACCTTAAAGTTCTTACCACAGTGGATCCTTGGCAGAGGAAACTCCCAGAACTTGCTTCCCAACAAGCCTTCCCCAAGCTCCTCCCCATTCAGCTCTATGATGGGAGCTGGGGACCCAGATGGAGATGAGGCCCCCTGCCAACTTGCAGCTCAGTCTGGTGGGCAGGCAGACGTGGGAACAGTGGGACCTGGTGTGATCAGCACTGTGGCAGAGATGATTCTAGAGCTGGCAGGCCTAGGACTGCCACAGGGCTGGGGACCAACACCAATGGAGGGGGGGGCTTGTCACAAAGGTATTAAGTTGGTACCCCTCCCAGGATACAGAATCAGATGTTCCCAGGGGGAGGAGACAGATGGACGGTCTAGAGCCTTTAGTGGTTTAGGATGGCAGAACGTGGGGTAGGGGTGGAAGAAGGGGGTGGCTAGAGCCAAGGTAAGCAAGATCAGACATGGGGGCTTCGAAGGCTGTGTTAGGATGAGGAGCAGTCCTGAAGAGTTTTAGGTTGTTGTGTCAGGGTGTTTGCCTAGCATCTATAAAGCACCCCATGTTTCCTTTGGGTAAACTGCCCTCTTGGTCCTTGTGATTTAGATGGGACTGGGCTCGCACCCCCTGCATACACATGCACCCAGAGCATGAGACCCAGGTGTGGCTGTAAAGGATCTTTGGTTGCAAGTGACAGCTGTCCTAAAGCTAACTTAGAAAGTGTTAAAAAGTTACAGAAGGCCTGATGGACAGGAAGAACAGGAACTGAGGCAGCTTTGGGATCATAGTTGAAGATCCCGTTCTCATCGGGGACAATGCCCAGAGGCAAGATACTACAGTCACGTCTATGTCTTTGCATCACTGAGCTCAGTTCCAAACCCAAGGAGTCCAAAGGGTGAGGCTGGGAACCTACCCACTGTACTTTGGGGGAGCAGGGCACTTGGGTTCACAGACCCACCACGATGGCACCTATAGGGTGCAATGAGTCCCCCCTAAGAAATCAGGGTGCCCCCCCCAAAAAAAAGGACTAGATACTATGTGGCTGAAGACCCAGTATCCCCTTCCTCATACCTTCATTGGTTCACCTATGGACACTCGGCTAAGACCAATTCAAAAGAGCCTGGCGGGTTGCTAGAACTGTGGGGGGAGAATTGGGATCCTCAGTTCCTCTGGGGGTGGGTGGCAGGACATAAGCCTAGCGCTGTGGGATCATCCTCACTAACCACCTGGGGGGAAATTTGCCTGAAAATGATGTGAGCGGAAGAAAACTGAGTGGAGAGACGATACATCCCTCGCACCACTGCTGGGACAGCTGAAAGCAATTGTGACCACTCTAAAGTCTACCCTTGGGCTTCCCAATTACGTGAGCCAAATGCCTTTGGGCTAAAGCCCATATGTTTTGGGGTTCTGTCACTTACAACCCCAAAAATGTCCCAGCTGATATGATGGTGGAAGATCACCCTAAGTATGGTGGAGAGTTGGGACTGGAAATGAAGAACCCAGTTAAGAGGCTGGGGGACACCCAAGTTCAAACTGGGCCTGGATAGTGATGTCCTCACTAGAGCTCACCTCTGTTCCCTGAGGATGAGCAGAGCGCATGGAGGCCAGGGCTATGGATCCAGCACTAGGTTCTCCCTTTGCTACTTCTTACTAGACTTGTGGTGGTGTGTAATGGGGACACAGGGGGAGTAGGCCATGTATTTGTGAGTTGGAGCCACATTGGGGTGCCTGCCTGCTCCAACCCCTGCCCACTGCGGGTGTGCAGTGACTGTCAGGATATGGCCAGGGCCTGGACACGTGTGCACTTGCTCTCCGGGTTGAGCTGTGTGTGTATGTGTATCAGGTTCTCGGTCTCAGCTGCTTGGCTCAGCATCTTGTGTGCGCGACCCACGATCGTGTGCACCGGGTCTGCCAGCGTGTGCCCGGTCCGGACAGCCTGTTGCCAAGAGCTGTGCGGCGTGGGCATTCCCTTTGCAGGGTGAGACCGGCGCCGCGCCTGCCGAGACTCGGTGTGGCAGGTGAGCGCCAGGACCTCCGCCTTTCGCTCCTGGGACAGCCTCCTTGGCGGCGAGTGACAGTGGGTGGGGGCCCTCTGCCAGCTGCCGCGCGCGCGCACGCCGGGCTCGGTACGCGCCGTGTACGCGCCCGTGCGCGCGCCCCGCGGCTCCAGCCCAGCGCTCGGAGCCGCCTTCGCTGCCACAGTCAGCTCCCAGGGGCCGCCACCGCCTCCCCCGGGCCGGGGGCTCTGTCCGTGGGGCCCGCGCCGCTCGCCCCGAGCCAGGAGGACGAGCTCGAGGAGGATGCCTGGGCCCGTGAGTACCGCGGCGGCGGGCCGGGCGGGCCCGGAGCGCGGGCGGAAGATGGTCCCGGGGCTGAGCCCCTCCCCGCGGCCGGCTCCGCGCCCTGGCCCCGGGTCGCTGCCCCGGACCCCCGCCCCGGCCAGCCCCTCCCCCAGCCCACACCGAAGGGAGGAAGGGAGGGAGGGAGAGGGAGGGCGCCAGTGAGCCAAGGACCCAGAGCGGGGCGCGAGCAGCCACCGGTTCGCTTGGAAACGGTTGCCACAGCAACGGGGTTGCGCTCCCCGGCAACGCGGCTGCGGGGCGGCGACGCCCCCTCCCCCTTCCTCCACCCCAAGAGGGGGCGCAAGGAAAAGGGGACTACCCCTCTCCCGGTGGGGAGAACTTCGCTCCTCCGGCCCGCCTGGGTGTGCCTGCCTCCACAGCCGTCGAGGGTGGGGGTGGGGGGCGAGCGGCCCCGTGGGCACGAGCTGTCTCCCACGTGGCTGCAGTCGTCGCAGCAGGGCTCCTTGGGGTGGCTGCAAACGTGGGGGCGGCCCAGCCCCTAGGCCTGCCGCAGGAGGAGGCAGCATAGGTCCAGGGTCTGTACCCCGCCACCCCCACCGCCACCCCCATCCCCTGCCTGCAAAACGACTTGACCCAAGAGTTGGGTGCCCCAGAGGCGATGTTCCCTACCTAGGGAGAGGAAAGAAGCTCGCATCCCTCCTAATGGCCAGAGCATATGCCAAACCGCGGCTTGGGCCCGCGATTGGTCTCTGCACCTTTTCCCAAGCCACCATTCTCCAGGGAGGGGCGCGAGCAGCGTGGGCAGGAGCAGAGGAAAGGATGCTGCTGACCCAAGGAAGCTGAAGCCTAGGCCAAATGGGGGCACCCCGGCCCATTGTCTGAATCACAAGTGTCCCTTTCTTGTCCGAGCACAAAGCCCAGACTGTCCTGGGTGGCGTGCAGGTTGGCCAGCAGGCAGGCCAACACCACATGGAGATGCTCTGTCCTCCAGGGGAGCTCCCCTGGGAGGAGAATGGCCGCTGAGTCAGAGGAAATGACCTCTGGCTCCCCTCCCAACCTCCCCTCAGCGGGCAGCATGCTGGGGAGAGAAATGGTCCTCCTGCCAGCTTTCCTGGGCCTGACTCAGCAGTTGCCAGCCCCGACCACAGGCCTTGGACCCAACACCCCAATGACCACAACCACACTTGGGTTTCTTTTTCCATCCAGGGAGGTGCCCTGGGTACCAGAGGTTACCATTATTCTTGGGCATTTGAGGCCTTGGCATAAGATGCCCCTAGATGGATGGTGTCCTAAGTCAGGCCTGAGTCTCCCACAGACAAGAGTGCCTTTGCAATTACTCACAGGCTCCTTTCCTTCTGTTCCTGCTCTGTATGAGACCTGTGTTGAGTGCGCTGCATCCATTATCTCCTAGTCCTTACAATTGTACAAGGTAAGTTTATTATCCCCATTTTAGAGAGGAGGACTCCAGGGCTCATTGAGGTAAAGCGACTTACTCAAGGTCACACAACCAGGAAGTAGTGGAGCTAGGCTTCCAGTGCAGGTTTCTCTGCTGGCCTGGCCCCTCTTTGCTTGCTGCATACTATCTCTTACCACCCTGGCAGAAAAGATCTGTGAAGCCTTCTAAAGGAGCATCCTTAACCTTCCTCCACTTTCCTCTAATGAAGAAATCCCGTCTTTTAGGCCTAGGTACACCTTTCCTTCTTCCGGCAAAATCAGCCAGATTCTCGTTCCCCTAGATGCTCTATAGGGGCCATTCTCCTGGGCTGCCTCCTTCCTTCCCTCCCTCCATCTTCTCTCTCTGGAGGAGGCTGAGCAGTAAGGGCTACCTCAGTCACCTGGGGGACCCCCAAGGCCCTAATCCTTAGCTTCTGGGCTCTGTGGCCTGGTCAGCTTGCAGCCCTGGCTATAGCAGAAGGAATTTAGCAATGGTGGGCCCATGCAGTGCTGGCCCCTGTGGGTGCTCAGTGTAGCTCAGGGGTTGGAAACCCAAATGCCACCAGGGCCCAGGTGGACCAGAACACTAGTCATTGTTCACCAAGTGAGAATGTGAACTTGGTATGACCAGCCTGTCCAGTTTCCAAGGTGAGCCAGAAATCTAGACTTTTAGCTAAAATCTCCTGGTTTTTCAATGTTGGCAACTAATTGTAATATTTAAAAAAAAAATGATTGTGGACCAACAGAGTATGTCTATGAACTGTGTCCAACCTGAGAGTCACCAGGCTGAGGCCTCTGGTCCATGGGAAAGAGATGGCAGTTTTGGCCAGACCACCTCCAGGTTTGTGTAGATGTGGCACCACAAGCTGGTTTCCACATTTGAGCCTCTTGAGGCTGCAAGGTGCTGGGATTTGGGCTGTCACGAGCAGCAGTGTATGTTCCTCTCGAAGTATTTTCACACCCCATCAGTTCTGCTCCTCCCTTGGCGCAGCCAGGCAGGTCTCATCATCTCAGTCTTGCAGGTGAAGAAACTTCAGTTCAGGCCTGGGACTAACCGGGATGGGGTTACACAGCCGGGGCAGGGCAGAAGCAGGATTTGAACCCAGGGCTCCCCGCTCAGTGCCCTGTGTGTTCACCAGGCTGCCCCACAGAAGAGGGTTTCATTACCTCTGCTTCCTGTTCACCCTCCCCTGCCCCTGAGGTGTGGCCAGCTCCCTTGGAGGGGCAGATCTGGGGACAGTAGACCCCAACCCACTAGAGCCCCAGTCTCTGTTGTCCTATTTGCAGTTTCCCAAGCCCTGGGTTTGTGGCCCGGTGCCAAGGCTGGGTCACAGAGATGCTGCCAGCAGGTGAGGGTGCAAAGCCAGTACACTGGCCTTGCTGGAAATGAAGCTCTGGCCAGCTCCATGCCTGGCCAATTATGACATCTGGGACAGTCCTTGTCATCTCTCTCTGGTTTCAGTTCCTCTGTCTTGGTGTGGGAGGAGTGTGGAAATGTCACCAGTGCCTCCCTGAAATGCCCTTCCTGCCAAGACGGCAGGCTCTGCAGTGGCCTGGACTTCACAAGCCCCCAGCCATGTGGGCCTGAGCTGGCCCCAGCTCCTTGCCTGTAGGATGGGGATAGCAGCTGCTCCCTCCTGACCAAGGAAATGAACCTGAAGAGGTTAGCAGGGGGCTTGGCACATGCAAAACATGCAGGACAGGGGAGAAGTCATCATCTCCTACCCCACCCTCATTCCACTCGCCACACTCTCCCCCTCTCTCCGTCCCTTGGCCTGAGTTCCTGTCCCTTCCCTTGACCAGCAGCTCTGGCCTCATGTCCAAGGCTTCCCCTTGTGACTCAGAGCCCCTGTTGTTTGGGATTCCCTGTGTCCACTGCCGAGCCCCTAGTAGATGCTCCATGCTGACTTTTCCTTTTATTCACATGGAGGTATGGGTCTTGGCTCCCTTATACACCTCCCTGCCGGGGCTGAAAACTGGTGTTGGCTTCTTTCTCTGTGACATTTTGGGGAATGGCCAACATTTCCCAGGAATGCACAGGATGCCAACCCAGCTCTTGAGATGTTCCCTTGTCTCAGAGCTAAAAGACCAAACAGATAACTGCATGCCTCCAGTTACTCCTTCCACAAGTGGTTTTTGAGCTACTACATGCCAGATGATCGAGACAGATGCAGCCTCTTGTGTTGGACATAGGCCACAACAGAACTCTGTGATTGGGCTTCTCATCCAGCCCTGGGGCGGCGGGGAGAGTAGCTGGAGGCTGACATGTCCATAGAAGTGACAGGTGAGGCCAAGAGGCTGAGGAGCAAGTGTTGGGGCAAGAGCAGTGAGGCTGTGTTGCAGCTGTGTCCGGAGAGGGCCTGGGGCCACAGGCAATGTGGAGAGTGGCAGGCTGGGCAGGAGCAGAGCCGGAGAGAGAGTGGTGGCAAGGGTGGTAATGGGGGCCCAAGTGAGAGATGACAGTGGCCTGGCCAAGCCAACACAGGGGGACCAAAGGAAGTGGACCGATGAAGACAATGCACTGAGAGTTAAAAACAGGATTTGGGGAGTTCCCATCGTGGCGCAGTGGTTAACGAATCCGACTAGGAACCATGAGGTTGCGGGTTCGGTCCCTGCCCTTGCTCAGTGGGTTAACGATCTGGCGTTGCCCTGAGCTGTGGTGTAGGTTGCAGACGCGGCTCAGATCCCGAGTTGCTGTGGCTCTGGCGTAGGCCGGTGGCTGCAGCTCCGATTCGACCCCTAGCCTGGGAACCACCATATGCCTCGGGAGCGGCCCAAGAAATAGCAAACAACAACAACAACAACAACAAAGACAAAAGACAAAAAAAACAAACAAAAACAGGATTTGGAGTTCCTGCTGTGGCACAGCAGGATCTGTGGTGTCTCTGCAGTGCTGGGTTGCAAGTTCCATCCCCAGCCTGGCACAGTGGGTTAAGGATCCGGTGTTGCTGCAGCTGCAGTATAGGTCGCAACTGCAGCTCGGATCTGATCCCTGGCCCCTGGAAACTCCATATGTCTTGGGGCAGCCAAAAAAGAAGCAAAAACAAACAAACCCCCAGGGTTTGGCAGCTGGAGTAAATGGCAGGCCCTTTGTTGAGATAATAAACTGGCAGCAAATCTGTGGGGTCTAAGGTTAGGGCGTCAAGGTCTTTCATGCAGAGGAGCAGAGTGGGAGGTGCCCTCAGCAGTGCATCAGACCCCAGAGTAAGAGATCCGTGTGACCCTGGGGGTCATATCTCTTTGAGCCAAGTGTTCTCATCGGTCAAATGGGCAGGATGTGCGCCTAGTTCACAGGGTGACTGAGAGAACTCTGTGTGTGCAACTCTGGGGCAGAGCACGCCTTGAGGAGGCGCACCTCTGCACCCCCAGCTCCGAAGCTGTGCTCAGCAGCACTCATGTTTCTTGGGCATCTCCAAACCCTTTGCATGGATTACTTCACTCTTCTCCAAGGTCACTGATGAGGGAACCGAGGCAACATGGAGGTTAAGAAGCTCACACCCCAGCTCTCGCTCCCATCCCCCAGCTGAGTGTGTGGCCTAAGAAAACCCTCCAAAGAGATATGCTCACAAATGCCACAAGTACATCAAGAAGGAATCTTGAAAAGTGTCCAAATAATTCACAAGCAGGTGAGAAAGAGGAAACAAACAGAAAGCAAATTGCAAAACGGCAGACTTAAGGTTGAGTCCTTTTGAAGACTCTGCTCCCAGCACACAGTCAGAGGTGGCATTTGCTAGGGACCAGACATGTGTTGGGGCGGAGGTGAGTGGCTGTGAGCAAGAGGCAGGTTCTGCATCTGAAGGGCTGCCCAGGCCTGGGCAGGAGTATGCACAGGGTGTGAAGGGTAAAGGAACAGCCCTTTGGAAAGGCTTTGAGAAGCGTGGCTTGGTCAGAAAAAGCACTTGGAAAGGTCTGAATGAATCCCTTGATGTTTATATAGAGAGCACCTGCTGTGGATTAGATGTTAACTGAGTGGCACCTGTGGGCCAGACACAGGGCAGGATCCCTTCCCCCTGGGCCTGCAGGAGCTCCAGGGTGAAGCAGCAGCCCTGGGGTGAATGTTGTGGTCCCCACTCCACACCAAACCGGGCTTCAGAGCCAGTGTGGGGTCAGAGGGTCAGCTCAGCTGTGTGACCTTAGGCAGCCTTCCTCTCTCAGACCCATGGCGGCCTGGTCAGCAAAGTGTGGCAGTGGTTCTTGCCTCTTGGCTGGGATTTAGCTGAACTAGAAATAAAAGTCCATGCCAAGGACTGTCTACTATGTATCAGGCTGGTTTTAGGCACCCTCCATGCAGAATCTTACGTGATCTTCAGTACCGCATTCTCATTGGGAGTTGTACCCATCTGATAGATGAGACAGGCTGAGAGGTGACAGTGGCACCCAGTGGGTCTTGTGGTTGGCCTATCCCAGTTTATCCTAATGCCCACTGAGCTGAACTGGGCCCCTCAGGACACAGTCCCTGTGCTTTGCTCCTTGTTAACCCCAGAACTGCCATTCCATCACTCCTTTACCTTACAGCCTGTTGAATTGACGGCTGGTCACCAGAAGCCCTGGGACTTTAGTGGGAAGGAATAGGAAGGCACCTTTGGGCTACAAGCTGGCCAGGCTGCCCAGTGTCCCCATGGCTGCCAGGCTCTCATTTCCTGAATGCTCACATGCACCTAGTTACGTCTCCTCACTTAGGGGAAAGTGTTTCGACTTTGGATTCAGACTCAGGCTAAATCCTGGCTCTTCCCCTTATTAGCTGTGTGGCCCAGGGCAAGTCATTTGCTTTTCTGAGCCTGTCTCATCCACCAAACGGGCTTGACCCCCCCCCCCCCCGCCCCCGAGAAGATGGTGTTGAGGATTACATAAGATTCTGCATGGAAGGGGCCTAGAAAGAGGCCTCACACAGCAGACAGCTTTTGGTATTTTTATTTCTAATTCAGCTAAACTCCACCACCTCCAGCCCCAGAAGTGTTTTTCTGACCCAGAGCTGTTCTGGGCCTGCAGGCCAAGGAGCCCCCTGCTTAGTGCCAGCTCCCTCAGAGCATTCCTGAAAATTCCTGTGGGCTCAGGAAAAGGAGAACAACAGATTTAATTAACTCCCAGTGACTGGCAGCATCGTGTTTTTATCTGGGCTGCGTCGCCATGGCAGCCTCATGGTGGGGTTGTCGAGGAGGCGGGTGGAGCTATTGTTCCTGCCATTGTCTGTTCTAGAACGCAGGCCCAGGAGAAAGGGACTGGCACGGGCACCAAGTGGCATATGGCACAAAGCAGCCATGGAGTTAGACAGGAGCCATCTGAGGAGAAGTGTAGAGTGGCCCCTGTGGCCTGGCTTCCCCCCAGCCTGCTCTTGGAACAGTCTGACTCAGCTCATGTGGGGTCCTCAGCTTGAGGCTCAGGCCCCAGAGCTGAATGCATGTGTGCTCCGTTGGCCATACTAAGGATGGGGGCGTCCATGGGGCTCCTGGAAGAGATTCACAAAGTAGCTCAAACAGCAGCACTCTCTCACCACAGGCTAGGGGTTTGTGGCTCGCTTGGGTTCAAACTATGGCACTGCCACTTGCCTAATTGTGTAGAAGCTGTAAAACAGGAATAATTCCAGTTACTTCAAATGGTTGTGTGTGAAAGCCTCTGCAGATAAGGCATTCGAGAAGGACTCATTTTTATTCTGAGGGGGTGGTGAAACGTCACCTGCCACTGTCCCTCCGCAGTCAGGGCTGCCTCCTACATACTTCTTAGGATGCACGGCTCCCCTCTCAACCATGGCTGTGGAGAGGGGGAGGTGGAACTAGAGGTGCCCATCTGGAGTGAATTGGGACCAGGTGGTACCAATGATTTGAGCTAGTTGTCCTACCCTCCACGGAGAGGGAGAGGAATTGGGGGAAGGGCCGCTGGAGCTAGGAGGGCAGGGCCTAGTGGGGCTGCGCATGGGTAGGAGGCTCGGGAAGCAGAGACGGAGCTGGGATTCAGCAGGCAGAGGCGCCTAGAGGAAAGGAAAAGGAGGGATGACCCACGCTCCGCGGAGCGTAAGGCACAGACAAAAGCAGGCTGGTGTAAGTAGTAGCCGCGGGAACCACCCTCTGGAGCCACCGGTACAATAGTGGCGGCAACCAGGAGGCCACAGCGCAGGCCGGAATGTTCCACGCTTTGAGCAGCCAGGAGTGGCAGCGGGTACAAGGCCTAAGACGCCAGGGGCTGCCAGGTGTGTATGCACAGAGCTGAAGCTGGGCGCGGGAGGGCAGCTAGTGGGGCTCTAGGAGGTGGACCACCCTATGCCCGCCGCACAGCCGCGCCGTGCTTCCTCCTCAGCGCCTTGGCAGTCTGCTTCTGGGCCTCTCAATCCCTTTCGGAGCCGGGGAACCCTGAAGCCCACGGATGCGAATCTCACGCTCGTACTGAGACCGAGCCTGGCCTTCGCGCGCCCTCTGCTGGCCGTCCTGGACACACCTCGTCTGGGAGGCGGCGGCGGCCTGGGCTCAGATCCGGGAAAGCCCTACCAGGGAAACCTCAAGGCGTGACGTCATCCCCTCGGTGACGTCACCGGGCCCCGCGGAGTGCAGGGGTTCCCGCAGAGGAGGCTTCCCCCGGATTGCGCGGGGCACCCGAGCGGGCAGGGAAGTCGTCGGGGGCTGCAGCGCGCCTTCACCGCGCCCTGTCTGTCCCACAGGTCCCACGCGGCCCCGGGTGAGGCCCGTCAGCGCGCCTGCCGACGCCATGGGAAGGAGCCGGCGCCGCTGCTGCTGCCCCTCGCCGGCGCACGCACGACCTGAGCCCTGCTGTGGGCAGCCCCCGGCCGCGGGTCCCCGAGTGACGCTGGCGGCGCCTGGGAGCGTGGCGCGGGCCCGGAGCCACGTAGAAGAGCCCATTGTCCAGTGAAGCAGCAGAGGACCGCCGCTCGCGTCGCCGCCATGGTTATGTCCCAGGGCACCTACACGTTCCTCACGTGCTTTGCCGGTTTTTGGCTCATCTGGGGTCTCATCGTCCTACTGTGCTGCTTCTGCAGCTTCCTGCGGCGCCGCCTCAAGCGGCGCCAGGAGGAGCGACTGCGTGAGCAGAACCTGCGCGCTCTTGAGCTGGAACCCCTCGAGCTCGAGGGTAGTCTGGCCGGGAGCCCCCCGGGCCTAGCGCCGCCGCCACCACCGCACCGCGGCCGCCTCGAGGCGCCGGCGCACGGCCATCAGCACGTGCACGTGCACCCGCTGCTGCATCACGGGCCGACGCAGCCGCACGCGCACCCGCACGCACACCACCACGCGCTTCCGCACCCGCCGCCGCAGCCGCACCTCTCAGTGCCGCCGCGACCCTGGAGCTACCCGCGCCAAGGTAAGTCCCAACCTCTACCAAGGGGCGGCCCGGGCCACTAGGGTGGGAGGGGGCAGGCTCGCTGATGACCCGTGGGGCTTCTACTAGGCAGCCTCCCGGAGACCCTAGGAGGAAGCCGACGGGGTCTGGGCTTGGCGGCTGGCCAAGGCCTCGGCCGGAGTTTGGGGACAAGGTGGCCTCACGCCTTCCGACCGCTTCTTACTCCGCAGCGGAATCGGACATGTCTAAGCCACCGTGCTACGAAGAGGCGGTGCTGATGGCTGAGCCGCCGCCGCCCTACAGCGAGGTGCTCACGGACACGCGCGGCCTCTACCGCAAGATCGTCACGCCCTTTCTGAGCCGCCGCGACAGCGCGGAGAAACAGGAACAGCCACCGCCCAGCTACAAGCCGCTCTTCCTGGACCGGGGCTACACGTCGGCGCTGCATCTGCCCAGTGCCCCGCGGCCCGCGCAGCCCTGCCCTGCGCTCTGCCTGCAGGCGGACCGCGGCCGCCGGGTCTTCCCCAGCTGGACCGACTCGGAGCTCAGCAGCCGAGAGCCACTGGAGCCCGGAGCTTGGCGCCTGCCGGTCTCCATCCCCTTGTTCGGGAGGACTACAGCCGTATAGAGGGGCGCCCGGCGTCCCGGGCCCCACCCGCGGACTCCTGGCCTGATTGCGGGGCTTTTTAAACGCTTCCCTTGGACTGCAGACGTGGGAGTGGGGGGTTGGGGGGAGGGATTTCTTACCCCGTTTGTTACATTTTGAGGATAATAAAGGTGTGTGATCTGGTTTGGTACAAGCGGAGGGGCACCCACTGCCTACGCCCAAGGTTCTGGTGGCCAAACTGTGGGCCTTGGTGGGGCCGAACCTAAATGCACCTCTCAGCTACAAACTGGCCTGGGGATACAGAACTAAACTTGAGGTCAACCTGCTTCAAACCAGAGGCTGGCCCCCACGGGAGCCTCAGACCCCACTTTCCTTGCCCATGAGGTCTTGATTAAAGGCACCCCCTGCAGCTTTAGATGTGGGAAGAGCTGGGAATGGGGTTAGGGCAGGCAGCCCACCCCGGATCAGCCCCTGGAGGCCCGGAGCAGCAGGCCCGAAGGGATCTGGATTTCTTTATTAACAGACATGAGCACGACCTGTTACAGAAGTTTGTGCTTTCCAAAAAACAGTTACTGAACGTGAAAAAGGAACCCAAGCAAAGAGGGAGGAGGTGAAGAGGGACCACCCATAGCCCTGACCTGAATCACGCCTAGGGCCTCCAGCTTGGGACCTGCCCAGCAGGAGGGGGCAGGAAAGGGCCAGGAAGCTGAGGGGCCCCAGCTGGGCCTGCTACTTCCTTCAGGCCAGGTGGGGAGGTCAAGAGAAGGGTGGGGAGGGGGGGTCCCAGGGAACCAGAGCCCACGAGCCGTTTATTGCCATGTTTTAAAATTCGTGCAAAATATCTGAAGCCCTGGACAGAGAATACAAAGTGATATTTTTCCAAGAAACAGAAAACTAGGAAAAGAGGTGGGGGGAACATTTTCCCACCAGAGCATCCCCCCACACAGGCCCCAAAGCAGGGTGAGGCCTCCACCCCGGCCAGCTGAGTGACCAGGGAGGACTAAGATCTACAATCTGGACCGGGCAGGAAGGGGATGGAATTTGCAACAGCGTCTCAACTACCAACGGGAGGAAAACCGGTCAACTGTACAAGTCTCCTATCAACTTTAAAAAAAAAAAGAAAAGCTGTAAAAGTTGGGCCCTGTGGGTAGGGAAGCGGCCAAGTCCCCGGCCAGGGCCGGAGTCCAGAGGGTGCCAGGCGGAGCTGCTGCAAGTGCAGGCACTGCGGGCCGTCTGGCCAGAGGCCAGCGCAGGTGTGAGGCCTTGGCGAGGGCAGCCTGAGGACGGGCACCACCGCTAGTCGCCACCCTCGAAGCCCTCCTCCTCTTCTGGTACTGGGTCTGCATCCCAGCAAGTGATGTCGATTTCTATGGTGTGGGAAAGGGAAACAAGTTAAGGAGGTGGCCCAGCAGATCCGTGCCCATGACCCCCTAACCCCAGGGAGCTGTGCCAGCTGTGTATGAGGGGTTGCTGCCTGTCCAAACGCAGTACCCCTGCTCCACCCATTCCCAGTTCTACCTGGAGGCTTGTTGTAGAACACAGGTGGGGCCTTTGCACACAGCTCTTCCGATTGGGCAAACTCCTCCTCCTGTGATTGGCTGAAGTACCCCTCACTGGCCTGCAGGAGAAAAGCCCCATGTTACTGGGCCCCACCCAGCAGGACTAGGGCTGACCTACCAAGTCTGAACACGTTTCCCCAGCAACCCAGCAACCAGTGATTCCATCAGTGGTTGCCAGGGAAACACAGATGCCTGCCTTGGGAATAAAACAGAGTGGCCCAGGCAGGGGGAATGAACTAGAGCTGTTCCCCCTACTCCCTACAGTGTGGGTCAGAGTGGGACGGGGTTACTGCTGCAAGCCTGAGGAAGGCAGGGTTAGCCCCCTGCTCAAGCCCCTCCCACCAGGAAGCCCCAGCCCCACCTGGGTCCCCTCCTTCTGGGTGGTCTCGCCATTGGTCAGCAGGTGGGGCTCTGGCTCTGGCTCCAGCTCCAGCTCCGGCTCCGGCTCCGGCTCTGGCTCCCGATCCGGCTCTAGATCCAGCTCCTCTAGAGCTGAGGGCAGAGTTGGAGCCTGAGGGACAGCCAGCGACACCCCTTCTACTTCCTCCTCTTGGTCACAGAAGGTAGCGGGCGGCTCAGGAAGCTCATCAAAATTAAGAAGATTAGCACTGCCTTCACCTGCTGGTGGCAGTGGCTCCTGAGCCACCTCGTCCAGCAGGGGCACCTCTGCCAGAGGGACCTCAGCACCCGAGGGTGGTGTGGGGGCCCTAGGCTCAGCCTGGGGTGCAGAGGCCTCCTCCCCATTGCCAGGCCATAGGT
This sequence comes from Phacochoerus africanus, assembly GCF_016906955.1. Classification (NCBI taxonomy): domain Eukaryota; kingdom Metazoa; phylum Chordata; class Mammalia; order Artiodactyla; family Suidae; genus Phacochoerus; species Phacochoerus africanus. Next base: position 80,609,201 of record NC_062547.1, on the reverse strand, counting down.
CAATGAGGCTGGCAGCTGCAGGGCTGACAGTGTTGGCAACAGCGGTGTCAGCAGCGGCAGTGTCGGCTTCAATGGCATCAGCTACCAGGGTGTCAGCTGCAGAGGCTCCAGCCATGGCAGGCTCTAGAGGGGCGGCCAGGACGGCCTGCTCTGTAGACACCATGAACATCAAGTCCTCCGGGGGGCTGCCTTGGCCCTGAGGAGGCTCCGGTGCCTGAGGGGGCTCCTCCACAGGGCCAGCCCAGGCCTGAGGGGCTGCTTCTCTGGCTTCCTTGCTCGTCTCTTCACTATCCAGGCCAGGGCTGGGCTCCTGGGTCTCTGACAAAGCATAAAAGAGACATGATCAGCTCCCAGCAAAGGATGAGAGCCCTGGGCAGCCACCAGTACAGTTCCCTGCCCCCTGGCTGAGGAATCAGCCACCTCCAGGAAAGAAGGCCTCCACTAAGACTTACATGCAGAGTGCCTTCTAGCACCCACTGGCGCCCGCTGCCCCTTTGCTAGTGTCTTTAAACCACTCAGCAGCACTGAGAGGAAGGCCCAGTCCCCACTCCAGGGAGACATTGAGGTTCACAGAGGGCAGGTCTGACCAGGGGTCCCCCACACAACCATTCTCAGGGCAGTGCAGTCTGGGTGATGGGTGGCCCAGATCCCTGGGAGTTGTTACTATGGCCATCTGGGTTCCCAGCCCAGGGGTCATGGCTGCTCACTCACCTTGGGCTGGTGGGGGTGGGGGTGGCAGTGGTGGAGGCTGCGAAGATGTGACCTCATCCAGGGCCCGCTCGATCTGCTCAGCGACAGGGGTAGAGGCCGTGCTGGAGTCAGATGGGCTCCGGGCAGGGATGGGGGTGGGCGCCATCCTCCGGTGACTGTCCAGGTGGCTGCCTGTGGAACAAACCCCCAGGCTAGTCAGTGAGGGCCAAGGAGCCAGGTGGAACCAGGACTGTCCACCTTGGGGCCTGGCCAGCACCTCCTCTCTGGAGTCTGGGTGGGGGCTGGGAGCTCCCCAGGCCCCCGAGGGGCCAGACCACAGCTCCAGACCCTGTAAACCAGGCCCCTAAGGGCCAGTGCCCCTTCAGGGCCAGGGGAAAGAGACAGGTGGTACCTGCTCTAGGGACAAACACCAGAGATCAGCGGTCAGTCTGGGGGAGTGAGGGCAGGGGGCTGCTGGGAAGAGGGGCCCTCCTTACCCCCCATGGAGGCCTGGGGCTGCTACCTACATGGGAGGGAGGAAGAGAGGTTTGGGGTGCGGTGACAGGTGATATAGGGAAAGGGAGTCCGTGGAGGGGAGGAGGAGGAAGAGGAGGAGGAGGAAGGCCCACTGTCCGATGCCTTTATGAAAGGGCAGTACGGACGACCTGCCAAGAGAGACAGACAGAGAGAGAGACAGAGGACAAGAGAGGGTCAGTCTCCCCACCCCCTTCCCCAGGCCTCACCCACCCCCAGGGCTGGCCCTGGATGTTCAAGCTGCCTTCAGCCAGGGCGCACATTCAGCCAAGCTGGGCCAGAGCCTCAAGCCATCAGACGACTCCCAGCAGCACCAGCTGTGCACAGCAAAGAGCCTGACACACCACAACGCAGCCAGCCTCTGGGCAGCACACGCCTGGGGACAGCCTGCCCCACCCCTGGAACCCCAGCACAGAGCCAAGCACAGGGATGAGGCAAACACTCAAGAGCAGCAGAGAGGGAGTGGAGGGGTGCTTCAGGGAGACGCAGAAGCCACATGGGGAGAATCCAAACAGGAACCCAGGGTACAGGCTCCTGGCTGCTCAAACTCAAGGCCGGGGCAAAAGCCCACCCCACATGCACCCACAGCCCTTCAGACAAGACCTAGTTCAACCCCAGCCAGGCCACTCCCTGCAGCGGCGGGGCGGGGGAGGGGGGGAGGTGCACGCTTTAGCCCCTGTCAGAGCTGCCCAGATGGCCTCTAGCACAACCCCTTATCCAGCCCAGGCCCAAAGTGAACCCCACCAGAGCTCTTCTCAGCCCTGCCGCCTGGGGGCAGTGGATGGAAGCACAATTGACGATGGCCTTGCCTTCTCCAAGGCGTCCTCGGGCAAGGCTTCCCTTCCAAGAAAGGTTCCAAAGGGGTTCACGGCCAAAACCTGAGGAGTGGGGGTTGGGTGGGGGTGGGACCTGGGACTACCTGGTCGGTGGTTGAAGGGTGAGGGCACATCACAGCTGCCTGCAGAGGCCGATGCGACTCTTTCCTGCTGCTTGAAGAACTCCCGTGGGTTATCAGGTCGCTGGGCAATAATGGCCGCTGCCTCCTGGAGGCACAAGGAAAAGGTCCAAGTCAGGGCCAGGCCGGGCCCAACTGAGGCAGCTGTGCCAAACTCAGCTGCCCCGTCCCACCAGCTCTCACCTCTACCTCCGATTCTGACTTCTTCATCTGGGTCTCTTCCTCCTCATCCCGCTGGTCACCCTGGAAACCAAAGGGATGGTATTCTGAGCCCCCATCCCTACAGTTCTTGGCTTTCTTAGAGCCCCCACAACCTGGCATCACCATCACGACCCAGTCACACAGCACCTTCTCTCCATCTGCAAGGCCTCCAGCCGCCTCATCCCCAGTCCAGAGAGGCCCCTGAGCACCCAAAGCCATCCAGAAGAGCTCCCCACCTTGTAGCTAACTTTTCTCCAACCTCCTACCTCAGCACCTGGCCAACCACACACCCAATCCAAGACTGCTGCCTAGATCCTGATATCACGACTAAAGTTCCTTCCTTAGTCTCCTACTTCTTTGCTCTCTTTCTCCCCATTTCTTCTCTATAGACCCTGAAAGGACCTTTCCAAAACATTAGTCACCACCACTTAAAAATCAGGTTTCTCGAGTTCCCATCATGGCTCAGAGGTTAATGAATCCAACTAGGAACCATGAAGTTGCGGGTTCGATCCCTGGCCTTGCTCAGTGGGTTAAGGATCCGGCACTGCCGTAAACTGTGGTGTAGGTCACAGATGGCTCGGATCCCACGTTGCTGTGGCTGTGGTGCAGGCTGGGTCAACAGCTCCGATTAGACCCCTAGCCTGGGAACCTCCATATGCCCCACATATGCCATGAGTGCGGCCCTAAAAAGAAGAAAAAAAAAAGAAAAAATCAGGTTTCTCACTAAAATTTCAGTTTCTCTTAAAATGCCAGAACTTCTGGCAACATGGGCCTGTGTACCCCAAAGCAGCCAGAGGCTACAGCTGTACTGCAGCTGCCCTTATATGGGGCATGTGCTGTCTGGATCGCCAGTCCCCACCACTGCCTACTGCCCCTCACCTGCCCACTTCACTGTTTTGAGATTGCAACCCTGGGAATAAAGACAGATGGGGCCCCTTGCTTGGCCCATACTCCCCTCTCTGCCTGATCTAGTCCATCACCTCCCCCAACAGTCCCCTGCCACCTTCACTTGCTCACATCCTGTGAGATGCAGACATAAAGTCCTCAGCACCATGTAGTCACAGTTCCTAGAACATACGTACCATTTCCCACCTCCGTGCCTTGGCATGAATCTCTCTCCCCACGTGCCTCACCCCCCACCTCGGGCCCAACTCTTCCTGCTTCCAACCTCAGCTTGGGCACTGCCTCCTGGAGAAGAGATCCCCTGGCCCTTTCAGGTCATTTCCTTCTCTGGGTCCCATAAGGAGTTCCAAGCATACACCACAGATTACCGTGTCATAACTTCCTGTTTCTGAATCATCTCCCCACCCTCTGTGGATGATACAGGATGAGAACTCATGTACCTGTGTGAGTGGCCAGCCCACCTCAGATGGTACCTGTTGACTCAGTTGAACTCACCACACCCAAAGCCTCTAGGGGGTTTTCAGCCCAACCACCACTTTGTGTCTTCGGAATGAATCTAAACTCCTCCCTCTGACCTCACTCTCTCTTCCCAAAGGTCTTCAGTAAGGCTCCTTGCCATCCCCAAAAATGTACATCCCACCAGCCTTTGCCCCAGCCTAGTATGACTTCACTAGGTTCCTCTGCCTCGTTCAAAAAAGGACCAGAAGTTCCTGTCATGGCTCAATGGAAACAAATCTGACTAGCATCCACGAGAACAAAGGTTCCTTTTTTTTTTTTTTTTCGGTTTTAAGGCTGCACCCGTGGCATGTGGAGATTCCCAGGCTAGGGGTCCAATTGGAGCTACAGCTGCCAGCCTACACCACAGCCACAGCAATGCCAGATCCTTAACCCACTGAGCGAAGCCAGGGATCGAACCCCCAACCTCATGGTTCCTAGTCGGATTTGTTTCCACTGTGCCACGACGGGAATTCTGAGGACACGGGTTCAACCCCTGGCCTTGCTCAGTGGGTTATGGATCTAGCACTGCCATGAGCTGTGGTGTAGGTTGCAGATGTGGCTCAGATCTGGTGTTGGTGTGGCTGTGGCTGTGGTGTAGGCCAGCAGCTGCAGCTCCAATTTGACCCCTAGCCTGGGAACCTCCATATGCCACAGTGCAGCCCTAAAACACAAAAAGACAAACGAAAAAGGACCAGAGGCAGCTTACCACACAAAAGCCTTAACTACCAACACTGCGAAAGGAACAGAAGCAAATTAGCGCTGGGGTATGAAAGGGACATCAGTACACTAACCGTAAAGGTTTACAGCATTGCTGGGCCGGAGCATCCTCAGATAAATGGAAGCGCAGGTAAAAAGGGAACTCGGATAAGGAAAGCAATTCTTTTTTTTTCTTTTTGGCCTGGTGTGGGATCTCAATTCCCATAAAGGGACTGAACCTGGGCTGCAGCAGTGAAAGCACAATGTCCTAGTCCCTGGGCCACCAGGGAAGTCCCAAGGAATGCAATTCTTATCAGAACAAAGAAAGGTCAATAGCTCCTTAAGCCAAGATAAAGCATTTTAAGATTCTACATTCCCAAAGTTTCTCACGTGAGAACTTCTTTAAAGGACCTGAAGTTGTTAGGTCACCACAAGGACCTGCTAGAACACCTACGGTCACTGTCACAGGAGCCATACTTGAAGGGCCAGATGACACTATAAGATAATGATATAAGACCTTAGGCCTTTGCCTGAAATACTGGTAACTGGTGATGAGGAATCAGTTCAAGGAGTTCACTGTACTGTTCTACTTGCGTGCGTGCGTGTGTGCGTGCGTGTATGTGTGTGTGTGTGTGAAATTCTTCACAACAATAAGTTTTTTCAAAAAGCCCTTGCTCTGAATGGGTAGACAAAATCTGGTATACATATACAGCGGAATATTAATAGCTTTCAAAAGGAAAGACATTCTGACACATGGATGAACCTTGAAGATATTATGCTGTAAAATAAGCCAGTCACAAAAGGTAAAATAGTTGCATGATTCCACTCACACGAAGTACTTAAGAGTAGTCATATTAATAGAGACAGAAAGCAGAGCAGTTGCCAGGGGCTGGGGGAGGGGTCAATGCGGAATTAGTGTTTAATGGGTACAGAGGTTCAGTATGGGATGATGAAAAAAAATCTGGAGATACTGTGGTGATGGTTGTACAATAAAAGCACACTTAATGCTACAAAACTATACACTTAAAAATGCTTAAAAGTGCACATTTTATGTTGTGCACATTTTGCCACAATTACAAACACACTAATTCACCAATCAATTCTAAAAGGGCCTTGTTTATTTTGTTCTCCACTGTGTTTCTAATGTCCGGCACAAGGCAGGTGGTAAGGGTTTGTTGAACGAATGACTGACGCTGGAGCTTATAATCCACCACATCCTCTCCAGCCCCCAGGGGCTAATGTGAGTGGAATGACCTATGACAGCCACCTGATGCCTGCAGGGCTGTCTTACCCCCTCCTCCCAGCCTCCTGTGGGTGTGACCCTGGAGTTTGAGTCCCCACAGACCAACAGCTGACCATCAAAGTCCCAATCCAGAAGAGTGCTGCCCATCTCCTGTCCTGAACTGCACCATTCTCAGCTCTGAATGACCTTACCTAGTTCTCACATATAAAATTCAATTTAAAGCATGAAGATTTGACGCCAATGTGATTGTGAGAAGGTTAACCCATGATGACCCTACAGGCCATCCCAATGTTTGGAGGTTCAGACAGCATGCTTGGAACAAGGGCCTGCTCTGAAGAAGACACTATGCATATGTGTACACAGATGCTCAGAGCACCAGGCCAGATTCATTCAGTGGCTCTTAAGCATTCTGGTGTAGGGACCAGGCCTCAAGCTTTATAAGTGCGGGAAGCATGTCTAATCCACCCTGAGCCCCTCGGGCCCTGCGGGGAGGCGAAGGAAGAGCCTGGTCAGTGATGGTCTGAGTCAAAGTAGATTTTCAGCCTAGAGCATAAGCTTCTCTAAGGAGGTCTCTTTCTAGAGCCAGGAAACAGAGCCCCGCACGATCAGGTTCCAGGCCTGACACTGACATTGCATGGCGCCCCATGCCCATGCAGTGGTGCCTAGCATGTCCAGCACTGTCCCCAAGATGCTGATCCTCCTCCCACCAAGAGGCCTAGGAACACAGGGACCATCCTCACTTCCCTGACCAGGAGACAGGAGCCCTGGCTAAGAACTTACAAAGATAGACTGCTCCTGCAACCGCCTCTTGGCCTCCTCTGCTTCTAAAGTCTGCTGTTTCCTCCTGGAATGACAAGACATGGGAACCCCTTTAGGGCGGGCATGCACACAGGCTGGGGCCCCGGGGCCCTGGGCGGGGCTGGACACACCTGTGCTCTTCAATCTGCTGCTCACGCTCCCGGTAACGCCGCTCCCGCTCCTCCTGTTCCTGCCGCTCCTGCTCCATCCGCTCTTGCTCGAACCTGAGCCTCTCATCCAGGGCCTTCTTCCGCTCCTCCTCCTTCCTCAGCTCTTCCTCCTTCTGCAGCCCCCCGTGCCAAGGCAGTGCAGGCCCTGAGCCTGGGCAGCGCCCCCTGCCCCCCCCCCATCCCCAGCCCAGGGTTCTGAGGACTCAGGGGTGAGCCCCATGGGCGGAAGGCCAAAAGGGCTCATCCTTTCACTCGGGGGAAGCATGAGGGATGCAGACATGCTGCTGAAGGGAGGGACTTAGGGAGAGAAGCCAGAGCTACCCCAAGGGGTCAGGGCAGTCAGGCAGCTCAGCCTGCACCCCGGGGTCAGAGTCCACACCTTGGCCTGCTCCCAGAACTGCTCCCGGTTAATCCGCTTCATCTCCACAGCTGCGTCCGTCTTCTGATAGGTGGTGCCCTGCAGAGTCAAGCAGCCAGGTGTGAGCGCAGCCCACAAGCCGAGTTCTCAGGAGCCCCCTCGTGAGCAAAGGGTAAAGACTGAGGGGGACTGGGTGGAAGAGCCCTAGGCAGGGCCAGCTTGCCCCGGGTGCTCACTGACCACTGGCTCAGCGTTCTCATCCTCGCGTAGCCGCAGTCGGTGGAGCACGGGGCTGGAGAGCCGAGCCAGCCCGTTGGAGAGACGCTGCCCAATGGCGCCCGCATCTATGTCTTCCACACTGCTGGCGTTCACGATCACGTCCACACCCTGCAGCAGGAAAAGGCGTGTTATGGCAGCAGAGTTCCCTCCTGCCACCATCCCACCAGCCCCGGCCGCACTCGTACCTGGAAGAACTCGGCCACCTTCGCCACGTGGCTGGCACAAGCGCATTTGCGGGCATCGGGCACGTCTTCACCAACCTGCAAAGTACCCAGAAAAGAGAGGGTTGGGAAAGGACAAGAGCTGGTGGCAGGCTGAGGCCCCGGGCTCTCCTCCTGGGGCAAGTGGGGTTCTTTCCAGCAGTATCAGGGGGTGTAATGGGGTGGAGGACAACCATTCCCTAGCCCACAGCTGCATACCCAGTTGATGAGCACATATTTCGGCAGAGCAGCCTGGGAGTCCTTGACGCTGCAGAAGCCATACATCACCTTCTGGTTCTCGAAGTGGCCCGAGAGCTCCTGCAAGCCCCCATCTGGGGGAATCAGGAGGGTATCAGGCCCCATCCCCTGAGCCCCTCCCCCACGAAGGGCCTGGAACCCTAAGCAAAGACTCCTCTCACAGGCCCCCAAGGCACCACCAGAGATCAGGAAGACCCAGAGTTCTGTGTTGGTGTGAAAGAGGCAGCAGGCAGGTGTGAGCTTTGCCTCTGAATCCCCCAGGACCTTGAAGAAGGACTGAGAAAGTGTTTGTTCTTCACACATCAAGTCTCACGTGGTGCTAACACCCAGTGGATGAGATAAATTAAAGCCTTTTTTGGGCTCTGGAGAAAGTGAGGTGATCTGGGCCATCCCTGCCAGGCCCCTTGCTGCCGAGCTGAGTGACTCTGGGCAAGTGACTCTCCCTCTCTGAGGCTCAGTCTTCTCATAATCAAACAGGAAACAAGGCTCCCTTCCTCCCTCCCTGGGGATCTTCAGGATGATGGGAGGACGGACATTCACGCCAGACAAGTGTGGGTCTGCCGGACGCAGGCAGGGAGGTGGCCTGGAGCCAGCCGGGTGGGGAAGAAAACAACCGGGTGGGGGAGAAAACAACCGGAGGAGGGGGGCGGAGAGGAAGGCAAAGGAATGGCTGGAATTCTTACCTCCTGATGCTGCAAGCTTGAGGTCATCTGAGCCATCCTCATATGTGTACAGAGCCCTGGGGAGAGGGAGGGGTGGCTCGGAGAACTGTCAGGGCCCAGGCAGCCAATTTTGGGTGGAGATAGCTCTAGGGGGTAGGAGGGACACAGAGGGGGCAGGACAGGAGGGGGGTTCTGGCCCAGCACTTGAGCCTTGTCTCCATGACAACAAGGCTAAGCACTGTTTCTGGCTGGAACCCAGTGGGGGACAGCCTGGGGATCTGATGGAGGAAGGCCAGGTCAGGTGGCGGGTAGGCAATAGGGGAGAAACTGCTGCCCAATCCCTCACTTCCAGCGAGCCCATGCATGGCATCCTCAGAGCCTTGGCCCTAGCAGCCTGCAATCCAACCAGCGGTGTGAGATGGAGATTCCAAGGCGACGGTTCCTTGGTTACCGTTCCCTGGCTACAGCTCCTCATCCCCCATTGGCCGTTGCCAGGAACCTACCTGGCGCGTGCCTCAGTACCCATCGCCCCTCCCCCCACAGTGGGGGGCGGGGAGAGAGAACCTGGTGCTGCAAAGCTCTGGGCATCCCCTGGTAACCATGGCAACCCAGCAATTGGCACTTGACTGGCCCACCCCAGCTGCATTCACCAGAACACAAAGGACCCTGGGGACACGCCCTCAGCCTCAATCTCCGCCTCTCTGAAATGGGGATGAGGTCACCATGGTCACTCTGGCCTGGACTCTGGCCCCTGGGGGGCTGTGCTCTCCTGGCCTTCCAGCCCTAGGCCGCCTCCGCCCTGGCTAAGGCTCTGGCCTCCTGGGACCACTGGTCTCCTTCCCTCTCAGCTGACCTAGCAGCCTTCCTCCTTCCTCCTCCTCCCTAGCTTCTTCTCCACAGGCCACAGGGACACAGCATCCATTACACAGAAGGGAAGACAGCGACACCTCCCCCCCAGGACCCACTTGGGGGACAGGCTTGAGGCAGGAAGAAAGGCCAAGTTTCAGGGCTGCAGAAGGCTCAGCCCCTCCCCCAAGCTCCCCTCTCCCTACTGCAGAGGCAGGGGGCTAGGAGAGGAGGCAGGAGCACTGGAGAGATGCAGATGGGAAAGACGGTGAGTGACAGGGACAGGAGGCAGAAAGAGAAGGCAAGACAAGGACGGAAGTGAAGGGATGAAGAGAAAATGTAGGAGCGGGGAGAGAGGAAGACAAGGGGGAGGGAAGGAAAGCGGGAGGAGACAGAGGGAGGGAGGAGGGAGGAAAGGAAAGAGGAAGGAGGGAGGAAGGAGGGCCTGTATCAGGCCCAGCCCCATGAGGTCAGCACAAGTCACTGCGGGAGATAAATGGCCCCCCAGACTCCTCCTTTTCAGGATCCCTCCCTCTTAAAAGGGACACAGGTGGGCTGTGGGGCCGGGAGCTCCTGCTCCAACTGTTGCCTGAGCTCCAGCCCTGGCAGCTGCTTCTCAACACAGCTGTCCCACCACCTGTCCAGCCACCCTCACCCGCCACGCAGAACAAAGGGCCCTCAGAGAAGCAGGGTCTGCCCCTCTCCATCCCAGAGATGAGAAACTGAGGCAGAGCTTCAAGATTCTGGGTCCCAGACACTGTCTGGCCGTCACACCTCCCTGGGGTGACTTGTCAGCCTCTCCCAGGCTCTCCAAGGAACCCTGGCTCCTCCCAGGAACACCTGTCCTGCCCCTTCCATTCTTTACTCCCAGCCACTCTTCCCTCCTGCAGCTTTGGCCCTCACCTGGTAAAAACCACAGCTAAGTTCAAAGACTTCAGCAGGACTTCGATGCTGAGCTCCACCCCACCTGCCTTTCTAGCCAGACCTCTGTATCCACAACAGACATTTGGGTCACACTGGATGGCTCCCTGATTCCCAGCACAGTTCTGGCTCTTTCCCAACCTGGAGCCTTTGCATATGTGGTTCCCTTCAAAGGAAGGCCAGACCTGATTCTCCACCCCATGCCCTCAGGGCCCCAATGCCAGCTCCCCAGGAAGCCCTGCTCTGAGCCACAGCCCCCTAGAGCACTTGCCACACCCCAGCAGAGATGGGAAGAGATCCTGAACCTGCCCCGGATCTCCCTAGACCAGTGCTTCTCAAACTCACTAGAGGTGGCCTAAGCCTTGGGTGGGCAGGAGCTGGTGAAACTGCAAGGAATCAGAATGCGGGAGCCCAGGAATCTACATGTCTCACCACCTCCAACCCCCAGAGACAGACACTGCCCTAGACCGTGAGCTTTGTGGAGGTCTCAGTCTCTCAACACAGAGCACAGAGCAATACCAGCAGGTGTTTGCAATAGTGACACAAACTCTGAGAAACCATCTGGGCCAAATTGGACTGGGGTGAGGTGGGAGCTGGAATGTAGTAGCCCCAGGGAGATCCTGGGGGTCAGCTGAGGATGGGGGGGGGCTCTGGGCAGGTGGATTCCTCAGGACAATTGCACTCAGGATGTCAGAACTGGAAGGGTCTTGGGTATCCCAGATATGGCTGCACCCAACCCCCTTTTCAGGAGGACCAGAGAGGAGCAGAGAGCTGTGTGTGGTCACGCAGTGAGTAGGGTCACATCCAGGATACTAGTTCTTCTCACTACACAACCTGACTTCCTGGAGCCCCTGCTCCCAGCACCAGGGCAATGGTCCATTTCTGAGGCCATGGCATCTATGAGCCATCTATCCCTTCAGAGGCAAGGGAAGGGAGGGCAGGGCCAAGCCGCCTCTGTCCAGAGAGCAATTTTACCCAAGATGCCCTCCTCCAGCCTGAGTACAGGGTCTGCCCCTGAGTCTTGAGACCCCACTGTACCCCTGGCTCTGTGCTGGGGGCACTAGTGCCCTATTCTGCAGGATGATCCTCACATCTTTTCTACCAAATGTTTATCTGGGCCCTTGGGAGTGAGCAAATGTGTGTATGTGCGAGGGTGCATGTGTACATCTGTGTGTGTCCCACACACAACCCAGATTGGGGGGGGGTGACGCACGCGAGTGATGAATAATTGGCTTTGGCCACATGGATGCTGCTGTGGGGTGGGAGCCCAGGACTCTGCTGAGCAGGATGTGGGCCAGGAGTGGTTGTGGGAGCTCTGATTTGGGGAGGGTAGGGGGAAATTGGGTGGTGGCAGGCAGCCCCCCAAGACTGGAGAGGAGGGCCTTCTGAAGTGAGCTTGAGAGAGGCACAGCCCATATCCCAAGGCGAGCTCCTCCACCAGGCCAAGCCGGCCACTTGCCCTGAACTCCTCCCATGATCTCAGTCTCCCTGGGGCAGCGCTGGGACAACGGGTGGGCCGCCTGCCCGCTTAGCCTGTGCTGGCCTCTCCTGTGACTGACCCGCAAGACACGAGAGCTTGCTTGTCTCCTGAGTCCATCCCTCCGGGCCTGGCCTCCCGCCAGTGCTGCAGTAGCGTGGCATGGACGCCTGGCCATCTTGTCCCCTCCTCCAGCCCCCAGGTCAATGTCCCTACCCTACTGCCCTCTCAGCATGAGAGTGGGGCCAGCCCAAGTGAGGTCCCTGAGACCTGCCTTCACTCTGTGACTCAGTTTCCTGCCTGCCATGAGAAGAAGCCTAGGGAACAGAATGGGCACCTTCCCCAGGAGAAGAGTATTTTGGGAGGCTGATGATTTCTGAATGGGGCAATGAGGAACCCCTCGGCTTTCCTGCCACACTGAGGACTCCATCCCCTGAGCAGGTGGTCTATCCCCTCCCATAGCCCAGTGGGAGACAACAGCTGGCACGAGGGGGAGAAGGCAGGCCAGCTCCTCCCCCAGCAGAAAGCTGAGAGCCCCTTGCCACTGGGCCACTGGGTTATGGCTCAGTGGATCTACTCACCCCCTCATCCTTCTCCAGGAACTCCCTCCACATTAGTGCCCCTGGGGTCTTCCTCGCGGGAACCCCACCTGGTTCCCTAGGCAGGCAGTTCAGTCCCTTTGGCATGTCCCAACCCAGCCGCCTGGTCCCTGCAATCCCCATCGGGCTGTGGATCCCTGACTCCTCGACCCCTGAGGGAACAGGAGTCACTTGGCGGTGGCTATGTGGCAATGAACGTCTTTCCATCACACCCCAACTCTGAGAGGCCCCCCGGTGGGCGGGGCGCCCCGGCCCCCAGCCCGCTCTGCTCCTCCCCCCGCCCTGGCTTTCCTTTGTGCTCTGGCCGGGCCGGGCTGGGCCGGGCAGACTGCACTCGCTCTCATAGCTGGTCCCCGCCCCGTCCCTGCCCGGTCCTTGCCCGCTCGAAGGTGGCGAAGGTGCCCTTGGCCGCCCGGTGCACACCTGTCCCCCGGGTCCGGGGCGGAGGGAAGGGGGCGGGGGATGGGCTCCTGAAGGGCCAGGAGGCCCCGGACCACACATCTGGACCCTGCGTCTCCCCAGCTCGCGTCCGGCCACCGCTCCCACCGCGCGGCTGGGGCCGCCTCTGGGCGCTCGGGGCGGCCGGTGCCCCGCCTGGCCCCTCCCCCGGCGCGCACAAAGGCAGCCCCTCCCCAGCCCTCCCGGGCCGCTGCACCATTTCGGGGTCTCCCCCTCCCTCCCGGCTGCAGGGCGGCGGGGCCGGGTGGAAACAAAGGCGCGGCGGCGGCGGCAGCGCGGGGACAAAGGGGCTGGGGGGCGGGGGCGGGGGGCTCACCAGTCGGCCGAGCTCTCCTCCCGAATCACCTCCTCGTAAGCCGCCAGCAGCTCCAGGCGGTGGCCGCTGAAGCTGACGCCGGCCATGCTGCGGGCCGGACCGAAGCCGAACGGACAGACGCACGGACGGACGGACGGACGGAGAAGGAGGGAGGGAAAGAGGGAGTCGCCGCGCCGCCGCTGCCGCCTCAGAGCCTCTGCAGCGTTGCGAGCTGAGCGAGCCAGCGGCCGGGGGAGGGGAGCCGGCCGGCGGGGGGCGGGGGGCGCTGGCTCCGCCCGGCTCGCTCCCTCCGCGCGCTCGGTCCTAGCGCCGCCCCGGCCCAGCCCAGGGGGAGGCCCGCCCCCCCTTCCCGGCCTGCCCCGGGCGCCCCCACGCCCCTTGCCCGTAGCCCCTGCGCGCCTCGCCGGGGCGGCTCTACTCCTCTGCGCCCGGGGGCTGTCCTTCCCACGTCCCAAACTCTCACCTAGGGTGTTTCCAGCCCGCCTGAGGCCCTCACCCCTTTCCCCCAGACGCAAACGCAGCCCGTCCCCACCTCACCAACCCCTTGTGCAGGCCCAGCTTCGGTCCCAAATCCACTCCATTCCAATCCGGCCCAGCCCCATTCCATCCTTAATTGATCTCTACTCCAGCCTCGTCCCCACACCTGGTCCATCCCAACCTCCCAGCCCTAACCCATTTCATCTGCAGCCCATCCCCACCTCTGAAAGGCCCGTTCCTAATCAATCCTCATCACTGTCCGCTGCCCTCTTCATCTCCACCCCAAATCCAGACCATTTCTTTCCCCTCCCAGCTTCAGCCCCACTCCCAACCCAGTGCTAGACACACACCCCTTACCCATTCATCAGACCCCATCCCTAGCCGGACCCTCCTCCGTCTAGCCTATGCTGTTCCCATTCTGATCCCTGTCCCTAACCACATCTCTCCATCCTTACCTCCTAAACCATTCCCAGCTGCAACCCAGTTTCTTACCTCAGCACTCCCAACCTCTACCGTTTCCTTGCCCCACCCTATGCTGTGCACCCCTCTCTTACCAGCCACCCCCTGAGCCCTCTCAGATGGGGCCAGCCCAGGAAATCCTTTGCCTTCCCTCCCAAGCCTCAGCCCTCCCAGAGGAATCCCAAGTTGGTTCCGAGTTCCAGAAGTAGCATCTAACCCCAGATTCCCAGGGCAGGGCTCCTCCAAGGACACTCCAGGGCCAGCCTCCTGACACCTTTATTTCCCAAAGCTCTGAGCACAGGCAACACTGGGGCCTCAGAAGAGTCCTCTGCAGGGAAATGGGGCTGCCAGAGCCTCCTGTAGCATCTCCGCTCCCATCTGAGCTGAGACCCCGAAACCCTCTGCAGCTCTCAGAAGCCTTTACCATCAGCTACAAGGTCTTCCACCCCATCTTCTCAAAGGAGGTGACAGAACCTGAGAAAACTCCTGGTCCAATCTGGAAGGTGGTTGGGCTGGGTCTCTGAGTTCTGAGTTGGGTAACCAGCTGTGTCAAGAGAAGGAGGGCATTGTGCATTGGTTTCCAGCAGTGGGTCACAGTGTTTGGGTGTAGGAAAAAGCTCTTAAGACACATCACAGGCCCCTGCCTGGAGAACTCTCTGCACCCATTATGCCCATGGACCCCTGGCCCTGGCAGTTTCTTCGTGGCTCCCACTTGGAGCAGGTCACAGGCAGAGTCACTAAGATTCTGGGGAGAGAGGAGACCCCCACAGTGGGGCTTCTCCCAGGGTACCTGGGAGAAGGATTTCAGGCCTCAGTCCCTTCCTGCTTCCTTTGACTTATCCCAGCTCAGAACCTCTCCACCCAAAGCCCCCTCCCCAGCTCACTCAATTTCACATCCAAACAGCAGAAGCCCTACCTGCACGCTCTCCTTTCCTCAAATTCCTGCCTCCCCCAGCCACCTACAGACTCCAGCCACACCCACTCTTACCTCTTTGCCATCTATATTTTTAAATAAACTTTTAATTTTAGAACAGTTTGAAATTCACAGAAAAATTACAAAGATAGTGCAGAGAGTCCCCATATGCCCCATGCCCAGTTTTCTCTATTTTCAGGGCAGCAAGAAGGTTCCCTGCTGGCATTCCCCCAAAAGCCCACTCCTTCTGGTCTTCTTGCCCGTCACCCCTCCACATCCTCATTATCCCATAATTTGTCTATCTATAATCTGTCTTGACCTTCCTGCACTGGCCCTGGCACTGCTCTAGCCAAAGGCACCAGTGACCTCTACAGTGCCAAATTCATTGCCCCTGTTGTGGTCTTGGGTTTTGTCAACTGTTGGGAGCAGGGCAACCACCGATCACTTTCTCCTCTGCAACCCTGCCTCCCATCAGCCGCCTGTTGCCCCTGAAACCCACATGCTCAGCCTTGGTGGTGGGTGCTGGGTGTGTCCTTGGAGGCCCTCCCAGGCTTTCATGTCTACCCAGCACTGATCACCCTTCAAGTCTCTCCCAACCCTAGATCTTGAGCCCCCCACCCCACCCCAAAGAGGGAGCTTGGTCCAATGGCTTCTGGGTCCTCAAATTGGAAGAGCCAAGAGAGAGGGAGGATTCATATCCAGAAGCTGGTCACTTGCTGTGTGACCTTGGGTAAAATGCTTTCCCTCTCCGAATTTCCTCTTTGATAATATCGTGAGAGTGAAATGCAAGTGTGGATGAAGGCTTGGAGAGTGAGAGAACCCCTTCCTCTTCCTTCTAGAAGCCCCAACCTCCTCCCTCCCACACCCACCTTCCTGCTCTGTGTTCCTCTCAGGGAAGGCTTCAAGGCTGACACATAGGTTTCAGGACTCTTTCAGCACCAGCTGCTGGAGTCTTCTCTGCCCTCACCCTGCCTCTGCAAGTTCCTAGCAAGCACACTTTCAAAAGGTGCCCCCTCATCTTTACAGTGTTCATAGCACTTCCCAGGTCTTGCCCCTGGCACCAGGGAACTGGGGCAGGGAGGAGCCACTTTCACCACATTAGCCCTGCTCTCACCTTGCTACCCATGTGACCTTAGACTGCTTGGCCTTTCTTGTTTCATCTCTAACTATAAAATGGGGATGATAATGATGGTACCTAGCTCATGGGTCTGTTTGAGGATTTAAAACAATATCTAGGAGTTCCCCTTGTGGCTCAGTGGTTAACGAACCTGACTAGTATCTATGAGGATGAGGGTTCGGTCCCCGGCCTCACTCAGTGGGTTAAGGATCTGGTGTTGCCATGAACTGTAGTGTAGGCCAGCAGCTACAGCTTTGATTCGACCCCTAGCCTGAGAACCTCCATATGTGGCAGATGCAGCCCTAAAAAGACAGGGGAAAAAAAACGTCTCCAGTGGGGCAGCTGAGCTGGCAGGATGTGGGTTTGAAGCTGGCTGAGGGGCATTTTTCCTGATAATAGAGAGAGAATAAAGCCAGCACTAAGAAAAGCAGAACTGAGAGATGGAGAGAGAAAGGGATTGCTTGGGAGGCGGGGGGGGGGGGGTGCAGAGAAAGAGAGAGAACACGTGCTGCTCAGAGACTCCGGATACCACTGTCACACCCATGGGTACTGGATCTGGCCATGTCTGAAGCCATTAACCTTTTCAGTTAAATGAGACAAATTACCCGTTTTTGCTAAATGAGTTTGAATTACACCTGAAAGAGCCCTTCCCAGTAGACCTAGTCCCTAAGTAGTGGTCATCTTTGTCATTGGCAAGAGACATGGGTGAAACCTTCTAGTGCCCCTGGCCCCTAAGCAGGAGAACCCAGGCTGGTCCTGGGACCCTCCTGGGCATTTCCACACTGCACAGTCTCCCAGCGCTGGCCCAGCCTCCTGAGTTCTCCACAGGCTCCCAGCAAGCTGCTTCTTGCCCCACTGCAGCCTCTGGACCCCTAGGGCTGCCCCCAAACCTTTAGGCCCCAGCTGAGGAGAAACCTTTCTTCTACTCTCAGGTTTGGCTTGGGACTCAGGCCAACTCAGGTTGGACTGCCAGCCACAGCTGCTGCTCCCTGTGTGCAACGGGGCCAGGCCCTTTAGCCCCCAAGCTCAGCTCCCCTCTGGGAGCAGGACCCTGTGTACCTCACGAGTGTTCCAAGGCCATGTGGGGCCCAGCGCTGAGAAGGCAGCAGCGGAATCCAGTTCCTGCCTGTGTGTACCCTGTACTCCACCGCCTGTCTCCCTGCTGACTTCAAAGGAGCTCAAGCCGCTCTGAGCTGGAAAAAGCCCCTCCCAGCCTGCTATACCTCCAGTTGCCCACTCAGCCCCCTGGCATGGGCTCTGCCCCCTCGGCTGGGGAGACTGCATGCTCCAAGAGCGCTAATGGCCTCGCCTGCCTGGTACAGAGACATTTCCCAGTACCCTCACCCTCCACTCACGTAGCCTCATGCCCAAGCTTGGGAACACGGTGATCCTTGTTCATTGCCGGCTCATTGCCGGGGTGCAGTGGCGAGTGCCTTGGCCTTTAATCCTTGGAGCAGCAGACTCAGGCCATTCCAGCTAGGTGGCTCTGGACAGGTCACTTTCCCTCTTTGACCCTCAGATCTCTCATCTGAATGCCATCTCTTAATGACATCTCTCTTAAGCACCTTTTTTTTTTTTTTTTTTTAATGGCTGCACACTCAGCATAGGGAAATTCCCAGGCCGGGGTTGAATCTGAGCCATGGTTTTGGCAATCCTGGATCCTGTGGCTGGGGATCAAACCTGAACCTCCACAGGGACCAGAGCCACTGTAGTCAGATTCTTTTTTTTTTCTTTTCTTTTTTTTTTGTTGTTGTTGTTGTTGTTATTGTTGTTGTTGCTATTTCTTGGGCCGCTCCCGCGGCATATGGAGGTTCCCAGGCTAGGGGTTGAATCGGAGCTGTAGCCACCGGCCTACGCCAGAACCATAGCAACGCAGGATCCGAGCCGCGTCTGCAACCTACACCACAGCTCACGGCAACGCCGGATCGTTAACCCACTGAGCAAGGGCAGGGACCGAACCCGCAACCTCATGGTTCCTAGTCGGATTCGTTAACCACTGTGCCACGACGGGAACTCCATTTTTCTTTTCTTTTTGTTTGCATTTTTAGAGCTGCATCTGCAGCATATGGAAGTTCTCAGGTTAGGGGTCAAATGGGAGCTGTATAGCTGCTGGCCTATGCCACAGCTACAGCAGTGCCAGATCTGAGCTGTGTCTGTGACCTACACCACAGCTCATTGCAACGTCAGTTCCTTAACCCACTGAGTGAGGCCGGGGATGGACCTTGCATCCTCATGGACACTAGTCGGGTTCATTACTGGCTGAGCTACCACAGGAATTCCTGCAGTCAAATTCTTTTTTTTTTCTTTTTGTCTTTTGTCTTTTGAGGGCTGCACCTGCAGCATATGGAGATTCCCAGGCTAGGGGTCTTATTAAAGCTACAGTTGCCGGCCTACACCACAGCCACAGCCACAGCCACGCCAGTGTCTTCGACCTACACTGAGCTCACGGCAATGCAGGATCCTTAACCCACTGAGTGAGGCCAGGGATCAAACCCGCCACCACATGGTTTCTAGTCAGATTCGTTTCTGCTGTGCCATGACGGGAACTCCGTGCAGTCAGATTCTTAGCCCACTGTGCCACAATGGGAACTCCGAGTGTGTTTTGATGATTAAATGCTATCTAAGCAATTGCTCTCTGTGGTTCTCAGCAGAGAGATGGCCACTCAGAGCATGTCCCCATGCTTGTTTTACTCCCGTCTAGGCCAGCTCTGCTTTTCTGGGATTCAATCCCCCACTCTCTGCCCTTCCCTCTACTCTCTTTATCCACCTTCCAACTTCTTCAACTACTTTCCCCAGGCAGGAGCCTCCCATCTGCCTCCTCCATCCCTCTTGGCTGCTCAGCTGACCACAGCTGCTAGTGGTCCTCTGGGCCCACCATGGCCAGGCCTCTTAAGCTGTCTACACTCTCTCTACACTCTCCCCCTTGATCCTCCAAGCCTGGCAGGGGCCCCAGCTCTCTGCTAATCTGGTCTGGCCAACAGCCCCTTGTTGCAAAATGCCACAGGGGTTCCTTGGCCTTATCTGCCTGGTTGACATGCGTAGTGACTTCTGGAAACACTCCTGCCCCACCCGGGCTTCCCTGCCCTGAGCTCTCTCGGGAGGCTGTGGTGCTCTGCTTCTGGCTGCCCCTTCTGCTTTCTCTGCCTTGTGCTGTGATGTTGCTGCATCCCCACCCTTTGTCTCTTTTCCATGCTGGGGTCCTGGCCATCTTCACACTGGATTTGGTCCATGTTTAATATTTTTTGTGAAATAGGATTTTTTAAAAAAATCTAACTCAGTTGCCAATATTGAAAAACCAGATTTCACATAAAAATCTGAATCTCTGGATGCTGTTGGTAAACTAGCAGATCTGGCCAGAGCTCAGCATTCCCAGGGCTGCCCCCAGAAGGCTCCCCACAGTTGGTTCCTAGCAGCACTCACCCTCCGCCCCTGTGCTCTTGCTTGCTCGTATCCATGGAAACCAAGGATGGACTGAGAGGGTTTCATGGTTCAAGAGAAGTGGGAAAGAGTACTTTGCTTTGTGGAAATGAAAGGTATTATACATTTAATATGCCAGGGAGGTCTAGGTTGAGAGAGAACCACATCCTACCTGCTTTACCTCTGATGTGACCTGCCTGGGCCCCTCTCTGGGAATCAATGATGACCATCTGTGATAACTGCCCTGGATCTGCCCCAGTTGAACCCAAGGTGAACCTGGACTTGAGTCTTCAGCTGCTCCCTGAATTTGTCTCTTAACTATCTCACAGCCACCTCATTCAGCCTGGCATTCACCATGTGCTGGGCACCATCCTAGGCTCGGGCAAGACATCAAGAAAATGACCAGGAAGCCCTGCCCTCATGCTCCAGGGGTCCTTGAGACAAACACAACAGAGAGGCCCTTCTCTTCTCTTAAAGGGCTTAGGCCCAAGCACCTGTTGAGACTGCCAACAATTTCAGACGTGCTGAAGGTCCTCATGCCAGGGAGCCCGAGGGCAGGCGGCCTTGCGCACACTGCATTGTCCTGGCCTAGTCTGGGAACTCTCCTCGGTTCCTCTCCAGTCCAAGCTTGGAAGACGAGAAATAACAGTCCCCCTGGAGTAGTGGAGGGCACCAGGAGGAAACAAGAGGCCCCAGAGAAAGAGGGGGCCACAAACAGAGCCTCCAAGTGTTGAGGTAACAGGCAGAAGAGAGCTTCTTTTTAGGGCCGCATATGGAAGTTCCCAGGCTAGGGGTCGAATTGGAGCTGCAGCTGCCAGCCTACACCACAGCCACAGCAACACCAAAACTGAGCCACTCCTGCGACCTGCACCGCAGCTTGCAGCAATGCTGGATCCTTAACCCACTGAGCAAGGCCAGGGATGGAACCTGAATCCTTGTGGATGCTAGTTGGGTTCTTAGCCTGCTGAACAACAAAGGAAACTCCCAGAAGTGAGCTTCTGAGGGGTGTTCCTGGAGCATGGCACTCAGGGCCAGCCAGTGCCAGGATGGTGCACCCAGCTTTGGGCCTGGCTTCCTGCGTGGCTTGTGGCTCAGTGGCCGCATGACCTTGATCAGGCCTCCTAAGCTTTCCTGTGTAAAATGAGAGTAACTGCAGACACCTCACAGGGTTCCTGGGAGGATCAATGTAAGGAATGGCTGGTATATTCCAGACACCTGGCAAACTCATCTCCCTTCCTCTCCTCATCCCTCAGCCCAGGCCTCTGCTCTAGGCTCCCTGGGAACTGTCACTGAGCTCCATCTCTGCCATGTGGCTTTCCTTCCTTCCCCTGGTGCCCGGCCTTTGTCCTAGTCTCCCTTCTTCCGTCTGCCCTGCTCACAGCTCTCGGGGCTCTTTCTACCACACAAACCTGAACTCTCCTGTACCCTGGTCTCCCCACCCCCATCTTGTCCTCAGGAGGTTGTTCCCACTCCTGGCCTCACACGTGTGGCCTCCTAGGACCTGAGGGCTGCCCTCTCCAGCCCCGCCTTCTCCGGCTGCACCACATGATGGGCCCTCACTCTGGGGCACTACTTTCCACATCCCACCTCTACAGACGTACCTCACCTCCAGGGCCAGACCAGGCTTCCTCGACGCTGCACCCGCCTGGGCCAGCAGAGCGGATTCCCCTTTGCCACCTCCTGCTGACCGTGAGCCCTCTGCTCCATGCCTCAGATCTCACTTTTTTTTCTGGCCACACGCACAGCATATGGAAGTTCCCAGGCCAGGGACTGAATCCAAGCCACAGCTGTAGCAATGCCAGATCCTTAACCCACCATGCCCCAGTGGGAACTCCAGAACCCACCTTTCTTGATGCGTAGGAGGAAGTACACAAGGGACACGGCTGGATACAGGTTTATTGTGGCTCTGGATGTGAACAGGGGCCGGTGTGGCCAGCACCAGTGTGAGGTGGTGGTGGAGGGAGTGAGGAGAGGTGAAAGAGGTGGGGCAGGGCCCAGGGAACCCCGGGCTCGGGCCAGGAGTTGGGGTTGGGGTGACTTTTGCTAGCCCTACCCAGAAATCTGGGGCAATGACTCCAGAACCAGCGACCCCTCAGTCAGGGCTGGGTGGGCAGCAGCCCATGGGAGGGGCTCACACATGGGAGAAGGCGTGGCTCTTGCAAAGGGGCTTGTCCTTCTTGGAGTAGAAAGTCTTTCCTTCCAGGTTGATCTGACATATCTGGGGACAGCCAAGGTCCAGTCACATGGGGTTGGGGGAAGCAGGAGAGGCCCTTTCCCAATCTCTGTTTTCAGAGGCAGGGGTGGGAGGGAGACCAGTGAAGAACAGGGTTCTGGGGAGGGGCACTCACCGCGCACACAAAGCATGTGTCATGCCAGCTGAAGCCCAGCGCCTCCAGGAAGCGGTCCCCGGCATCGATCTTGAAGTCACAGCCTCGGCATTTTGTGCCAAACATCTTCTCATAGTCTAAAGATACACCGAGGAAGGGGGCGCAGCATGTCCCCCTGCCCGACCCCCTCACCCTGCCCCACCCCCTTGCCCGTTCCACCCCATACCTCGCTCGCAGTAGGGCACCCCTTCCTCCATGTAGAAGGCCCTGTTCCGAATGGGTGTCTTGCAAGCTGCGCAGGTGAAGCAATGCACGTGCCAGGTCATCTTTAGGGCATGCATGATCTCCTGGAAGGAAATGAGAGTCACCTGGCACCCAGCACCCTCCTCTCCAGAGCCCAGGACCCAGGAAGGCAGGCTTGGCCCTCTTTTTTCATGGTAAATGTTACATGTGCACACCCACTGCTTGCACACCCACAGCCCCCAACCCTGAGGTTTCCCTGTGGCTGTCTACTACACCACATCTAAACCTCAGCTCCCTGTCGCCACAAACCTCCCCCAGCCCCACAGCTGTCTCCATCTCAGTTGACAGCAACTCCATCTGCTCCAGCCAAATGCCCACTTTCTCCCACACCCCACTTCGGGTCTACCACAAAATCCTGCTGGGGTCCCCCTTCAAGATACATCCGGAATCTGACCACTTCGGAGAGCCTTCTTTTTTGGGGGGGAGAGCTTGTGCCTGGGCATTAAGAAGTTCCCAGGCCAGGGATCAAACCCACACCACAGCAGTGACAATACTGGATCTTTAACACACTGAGCCACCAGACTATGAGGCAGCTCCCTCACAGCCTCCTTGGTGTGGGATGTGAGCCGTCGGCACCTCTGACCTGGGTTGCTGCACAAAACCGCTTCTGCTCCTCCCTTGGTGGCTCCAGACTGACGGCAACCTGGGCCAGGCCACATTCTCTATGCTCCAATCCCTGCTTGCTTCACAGTTCTCTGAGCAAAAGCCAAAGCCCCGGAGTTCTCTTGTGGCTCAGCAGGTTAAGGATCCAGCATTGTCACTGTAGTGGCTTGGGGTCACTGCTATGGCATGGGTTCGACCTCTGGCGTGGGAACTTCCATATGCCAAGGATGCAGACCCAAAAAAAAAAAAAAAAAGGCCAAAGCCCTCCGAAAGGCCAAGAGGCCTGCAGTCTGAGTCTGGCCTGTCCCTCTGTTTTCCCCACAGGGCCTCTCGCCCACAGTTGACACACCAGGCACACCGTCTTGGGGCTTCACCAGCTGTCCTTCTACCCGGACTGCTCTGCCCCAGATATCTGCAAGGCTCAGCCCTCAGCTTCTCCAAGTTTCTGCTCAAATGTCACTTCCTCCAGGAGACCCACTCTGACACCATCAGTTCATACGCCAACCCGCCTTCCCAATAGCTCAAACCTGCACTTCTTTTTCCATATGAACATACCACCAGGTGGTTTACCTATTGTGTCTCTTTTCTCTCTCCTTTTTCTCTTTTTATTCTCTCCCTCTCTCTCTTTTTTTTTGTTGCCTGCACCCACGACATGTGGAAGTTCCTGGGCCAGGGATTGAAACTGTGCCACAGCAGGAACATCACTGAACCATAAACCACTAGGGAACTCCCTTTCTTTTGTTGTTGTTGTCTTTTTAGGGCTGAACCCGTGGCATATGGAGCTCCTCAGGCTAGGGGTCAAATCAGAGCTACAGCTGCCAGCCTAGCCACAGCCACAGCCACGCAGGATCCAATGCATCTTCGACCTACACTCACGGCAACATCAGATCCTTAACCCACTGAGCGAGGCCAGGGATCGAACCCGCATCCTCATGGATGCTAGTTGGGTTTGTTAACTGCTGAGCCAAGACGGGAGCTCCCTACCTATTGTGTCTATTGCTTATTGTCTGCTTCACCCCATTCTTCTTCCTGCCCCAACATAAGGCCAAGGAAAGCACAAAATGTCAACTGTTCTATTAGCTGATATATCCCAACAGTGCCTGGCCTGTGAGTGTGCTCATGACTTCGGTTAACTTGTTTCACTGGAGGTCTGACAGAGCAGGGGCTTGCTGGTGGGTTGAGCTCTCCCTGGGCAGCAGAGGCAGAGAGCAGTGGGGAGCCCTGAGGGGGCGGTCAGATCAGATCTGTGGGTCCCACTAGACCTTGCTGCTTAGCTGGTGGCTTGGCCAATAACTTTACCTTCTTTTGACACTTGGCTCCTTCCCTTCATGAATGGGGAACCTAATCCCAGCTCTGCAGACTTGTTGTGAAGATGGCCTCACATCGGAAGCTGGGGGTCCCAAACCTAGTGCCTGCCAGGGCCAGGTGCCTTCCACAAAGGAGCAAGTTGGGTTGGGACTGTGTGGTGGGGGAGTACCTGCTCTGCCTGCAGGGATGCTGCTGACCATCTCATCAGGCATGCCTGGAAGGCTCAGGCTGAAATCTCAGTGTTAAAGTCACATCTGATTTTTTTATATAGGCCATTAATTTAAAAATGAAACATAGGGAGCTCCTGCTCTGGTGCTGCAAGTTAAGAATCCGGCGTTGTCTCAGGTAGCGCAGGTTTGATCCCCTGCCTGGTGCAGTAGGTAGGTTAAGGATATGGTGTTGCTGCAGCTGTGGCATAGATGGCAGCTGCGGCTCAGATTCCATCCCTGGCCAGGGAACTTCCATATGCTGTAGCTGTAGCAGGAAAAAGAAAGAAAAAAAGGAAACACGGAGTTGGATTCTCCTATGGCTCAGCAGGTTAAGGATCTGGCCTTGTCACTGCAGAAAGAATGGAAGGAAGAAAGGAAGGGAGAGGAAGAAAGGGAGGGAGGGGAGTTCCCATCATGGTGCAGTGGAAACAAATCCAACAAGGAACCATAAGGTCGTGGGTTCGATCCCTGGCCTCGCTCAGTGGGTTAAGGATCTGGCATTGCCCTGTACTGTGGTGTAGGTCGCAGACATGGGGCAGATCTTGCATTGCTGTGGCTGTGGTGTAGGCCAGCAGCTACAGCTCCAATTTGATCCCTAGCCTGGGAACCTCCATATATCGTGAATGCGGCCCTAAAAAGCAAAAAAAAAAAAAAAAAAAAAACAAAGAAAAAAGAAAAATGGGAGGGAGGGAGAAAGGAAGGAAAAGAAAAAGAAAGAAACAAAGAAAGAAAAAAACAGTGTGGACCAAGCAAGACATAAGCATGGGAAGCACCTGGCTCTCAGGTGGCCCTCTATAAGAGCAATGTCACATCTCACATACACCCCAGCTGAGAAGTTACTGCCACCCCCATTTTAGCACAGCTCAGAGAAAGTGACTTGCCCCAGGTCACACAGCCAATAGACAGCAGAGATGTGTTTTGAGCCCAAGTCTGGCTCACTCCAAAGCTGGCTCTTCCCATTGTCTGGTGTTGCTTCTTTTCAAGGACCAGACATGGGGTCCAGGGAAGGAACTGGGCTGTGAGCTGATGGAACCGGGGCAGGGGGGGTGCTGGGGCTGGAGTGTGGGGAGCCTGGGGTTGGGCCCAGTGGGCATGTGGCATGGAGGTAGGTTGCTGCCAGCATCCAGAAAAACCCATGAGCCAGTTTTCCATGTCTCTTACCCCCAGAGCTTCCTAAATCTGCCTGCCTCTCCTGTCCTCACTGCCCTGACCCAAGCCCTCCCCCAGCTGTCTCCCTGTACTCCAAGGAGGCACATCTGACCTCATTAGTCCCCAGCGCCAAACTTCTAACACAGCTCCTGCCCACCTCTTCCGCCTCATCTCACACCCTCCCCGGGTGCTGCCTTGTGACACAAGCTGTTCCCTCTGCTTGGAGCATGGAGCATTCTCCCCCGATCTTTTTCCAAGCTAATTCCTACTCAAGTTTTAAGTTGTTTACAAGGCCACTTCCATGCACCCTTTTTTTTTTTTTTTTTTTTTTTTTTGCCACCCCCTTGATGTGCACAAGTTCCCAGGCCAGGGATCAAACCCCAGCCACAGCACTGACAACACCAGATCCTTAACCACTAGGCTACCAGGGAACTCCAGCATCCACTCCTTCAAGTGTTTACTGACCACTTCATATATACAGGGCACAGTATTATTGGTGAGCAAATAGCCCTGGTCCCAGCCCATGGAGTTCACCCCTGGGGAAGATAGGAGACAAGAGGCCTGGGGGCTAGCGAGCAAACTGTGAGGAGCCTGGCCTGGTGGAGAGGGTGGGTGTCAGGGAAAGTGCCCCAAGGAAGTGCCGTTAGTGTCCCAGATGAGAAGGAATGAGGTAAAGAGGACACTAAGGAGTCTTCTTAGCAGAAAGGACAGCCTGTGCAAAGGCCCTGCAGTGAGGGGAGCAGCACACACACTGGCAAAACTTACTCCTCCGTGGCTGGAGCACTGGAGTAAGGGGTGCTTATGGTGAGTGGTGAGCCTTGAGAGCATAGAGCACCAGAGGGTCCCCAGACCAGGACATGTCCTTTTTTTTTTTTTTTTTCTTTTTAGGGCTGCATGTGTAGCATATGGGAAATTCCCAGGCTAAGGGTCAAACCAGAGATGGAGCTGCCAGCCTACACCACAGCTCACAGCAATGCCAGATTCCTAACCCAGTGATCGGGGCCAGGGACCAAACCCGAATCCTCATGCATACTAATCAGGTTCATTACTGCTGAGCCACAATGGGAACTCTTTTTTTCTTTTTAGCTGCCCTGTGGCATATGGAGTTAGGAATTAGATCCAAGCCACAGGTGCAATTTAGCCACAGCTACAATGTCAGTTCCTTAACCCACTGTGCCAGGCTGGAGATCAAACCTGCGTCCCAGCACTGCAGAGACACCATGAATCTTGTTGCACCACAGCAGGAACCCTAGATGTGTCCCCTCTAATATGCCCTCTCCCATCCCCCAGAGCTTCCCTCCAACTCTGCTGAAACAATCTGATTGCCCTGTGTTTCTCTCCCTGCGTTCCACTCTGAGATCCAAGAGCAGGCACAGTTCCAAGTACCAGGAGCAGGCACAGCCTGAGGCCCACGGCAAGTTGGGAAGGTTAGCCTCCTGCCCCATAGGAGGGTGAGGAAGGGGCCCTCTGGGGTCTGTTAGGCTCTGGAGATCCTGCAGAGGGGAAGCCACACTGTGGAACTGTTGGCCTGGGCTGGGGTAGGAGCAGGGCTGGCTACCTTCTTCTGGGCTTATTCTAGGACCCAGGAGCCAGCCAGGCACTGAAAGCCTTGGCACCTCATCTGTGGTCTGGGTGATAACCCTGCCCACTCAGAACTAGGACAGGGTGGGATAAGAGTGTGGTATAAGGCAGGCAGAGCCGTCAGCAAACAGTTGTGCCTTGATCTGTGGAAAGCAAATCCAGATGCCCAGCTTAAGAAAGCTTCTGGGATCCAGCCCATCCTGCTAGAAAAGTCCAATAGGGCGTGGCCTAGTCTGGTGGGGAGATGACTATGATGTTGGACAAAACTTCCCTCATCTGTTTTTTGCATTGGTTTTTTTTTTTTTTCTTTTTTTGGCCGAACTCATGGCACATGGAGGTTCCTGGGCAAGGGATGGAATCGGAGCCTTGGCTGTGACCTACACCACAGCTGCAGCCACACTGGATCTTTAACCCACTGTGCCGGGCCAGGGATCAAACTTGCGCCACCACAGAAACAATGCTGGATACTTAACCCACTGTACCCCATTGGGCACTCCAAAATGTCCTCATCTGCTAAGATGAGAAAACTCAACTTTAAACTGACTTCACAGTATGACTGTGAAGCTGGATGTCTCCACACAGTAAGTGCCCTACAATGCAAACAGAGACTGTGATAATATCCATTCTCCCCTTCCAGTCTACTGATAGAACCCCCATTCTTTGCTGGGCATATAGCTATACAAAATAGACTATATTTCCCGCCCTCCCTTGCAGCTGAACATGGTCATGTGACTGAGTTCTGGCCAATAGGATGGAAATAAAAGGGTTGGGTGGCAGCATCTTCTAAAGATGGCTTCCATTCCTTCTTGCCTTTTCAACTCTCTGCTAGTTGGAACATGGAAATTTTGCCTGAGGCTTAAGAGTCATCTTGGACTATGAGTGGTTAAGTAAGCTAATGCTGAGCATGTCCGAGAAAGAAGATACAGGAGCCTGGATCTGCCTACAGCCCCAGACTGCCCACCTCTGGACTTCCTTAAGTGAGAGATAGCTGCCATTATTTTGAGTTTTCCAGCACTTGAGTTCAAGGTAATGGTCATTAATATGAAAAACACCACAGAACTCTCTGGTCACATCTGGAAGCTCTGCTTATGGATCCAGTAAGAGGGAGAAGCGTGAGTGGCAAGACAGCCCACACTGGAAGTCGGCAATGCCTGGGGCTGCTGTGGCTGGGCCCTCATGCTCTGTAGCCTTGGGCAGTTTCTGCCCTTCTCTGGGCTTCAGTTTTCATTCAGGTACAAATGGAACCTCCTCAACTTGTCATGCTGCCTGCTCACCCCCCTTTCCTCGGGCTGCTCAGCCCTTGTTACCCTTCTTCTGTGTGAGTTCCTGGGGGCAGGTCCACGGCTGTCTCTTCATGGGGTGTCCCCAGCGTGGACACCCTGGGGATAATAAAGAGAACGAGTAGGAGAAGGTAGATGCTGCATCACTCTTAGCCCATGACATGTGCTGACCCAAGTCCCAAGCCCAGCTCCAGTGGCAGCTAGGTTGCCCTGAAGGAGACCTAGCCAGGCTGTGCTGTATATTTAGCTTCGGTGGGAAGAATATGATTTTTTTTTTTTCTTTTTACTGCCATACCTGCGCATATGGAAGAAAGTTCCTGGGCCAGGGATTGAATTGGAATTGCAGCTGTGGCCAGCCATAACCATGGCAATACTAGATCCAAGCCGCATCTGTGACGTACGCTGCAGCTTACAGCAACATTGGATCCTTCCTTAACCTACTAAGGCCAGGGATCAAACCCACATCCTCACTGAGACAAAGTCAGGTCCTTAACCCTCTGAGCCACAACAGGAACTCCAAGATTTTTTTTTTTTTTCCTTTGGCTATGCCCATGGTTTGTGGAAATTCCTGGGCCAGGGATCAAACCCATGCCACAGTAGTGACCTGTGCCACTGAAGTGACAGTGCCAGATCCTTAACCCACTGTGCCATAAGACAACTTCAGGAATAGGATTTTGAATCACAAATTTTTTAGCCTAAATTTCTGGCTTTGCCAATCAATAGTCCTGTGCCCTTTCAAGCACCTGAAGTCATCTTTCAGGGTCTCCATTTTCTCATACATTAGGAACAGCAGATACTACGGATTAGCCTCTCAAAAGCCTGTCATAACCCTCCTCTCTTTTGCGTTCCTCTCTTATGGAGGATGGAAGCTAAAACACTGGATTTGTCAGCTTCCCCCACAGCCCAGGTGCTCAGAGGATAACAATTTCAACCACTGAGTTAAAGATGCAAGCTCCTGGTTTTCCTTCCAGAGTCAAAAGGAAAGCATCTGCCCCTTCTCTCTCCTTTCTGCCTGCAACAAGAAAGTAGGTCTGGGGCTTGAGGACTCACCTGGCAACCATGATACAATAAACCTGGGGACATAGGCCCACATGCTAAGGATTTCAGAAGTAAGAGACAGGAAAAGCCTACAGGCACCCCTGAGCTGCTATTCTACCCCTGGAATTCCTGCAATGGAAGTAAATCCTACCCCTTCTGTTTCAATCTCTGTTAGTGGGTTTTTCCATTATCAGAGCTAAATGCAATCCCAACAAAGCAGCCATCTCTTTTGTTTGTTTTGCTTTTTAGGGCTGCACCCAGGTACATGGAAGTTCCCAGGCTAGGGGTCAAATCGGAGCTGCAGCTGCTGGCCTATACCACAGCCACGGCAACATAGGATCCGAGCCGCATCTGCGACCTACACCAAGTTCACAGCAGTGCCTGATCCTTAACCCATTGAGCGAGGCCAGGGATCCAACCCACATCCTCATGGATACTAGTCAGGCTCATTACCACTGAGCCACAATGGGAATTCCATCTGCACATTTGTCTCAACAGGGAGTGTCTGGATGTGCACATCTTTGAAGTCCCTTCCACCAGCTCCTCCCCCACCCCAGCTCAGACTTCCAACACCCTCAAAAATCAGCCTCCACACACTTCTCTGGTCTGACGGTGCCCCTCCACTCCACATGAGACCGACCTCATTGTAAGATGGTCAGGGCTCTCATCCTCGGCCGACTCTCCCTCAGCACCCACTGTGCCCACCCTCAGCCTGGTGAAGCCCTGCCTGCCCCTTCACACTCGATTCAGAGGGCAGCTCTCCTATCCACAAGCCTTATTTCTCCTTCTGCCCTATTGTCTGAGCCGTTTCTGCTGCACAGGACCACTGAGCCCCAACAGGAACTCCCAGCAGCCATCCTTTGTTTTGGCCTGACCAGCATTTACCTCCCCACTTTAGGTTTTATTTCACGGAGCCAGTCCTGCAGTTCAGGTGAGGCCAATCAGACCTCTCACTCCAGAGGTGGATGTCACCCAGGTCTGGTCAATTAGTGACGGGGTTGGCTCAGAGATGGGCATGTGATGCCAAGCCAAGCCAATGAGCATTAGCAATGAAGACTCCTTTTGTTTTTTTTTTTTTTTGGCTGCAGCCATGGCATGTGGAAGTTCCCGGGCCAGGGATCAAACCTGTGCCACAGCAGTGACCAGAGTCACCAGGGAACTCCCAGCACTGGGACTCTTTTTTTTTTTTTATTTTGCTTTTTAGGGCCGCACCCGTGGCATAGGGAGGTTCTCAGGCTAGGGGTCGAATCAGAGGTACAGCTGCCGGCCTGCGTCACAGCCACAGCAACACCAGATCAAAGCCGCATCTGCAACATACACCACAGCTCATAGTAATACTGGATCCTTAACATACTGAGCGAAGCCAGGGATTGAACCCGCAACCTCACGGTTCCTAGTCAGATTCATTTTCACTGTACCATGAAGAGAACTCCAAATTTTTTTTTTTTTTTTTACTTTTTAGAGCCGCATCTGAGGCATATGGAGGTTCCCAGGCTAAGGGCAGAATCAGAGTTACAGCTGGTGGCCTATGCCACAGCCACAGCAACGCAGGATCCGAGCCACAGCTCACAGCAATGCCAGACCCTTAACCCACTGATGGAGGCCAGGGATCGAATCGGCAACCTCATGGTTCCTAGTCGGATTCATTTCCACTGCACCACAACAGGAACTCCCCAGCGCTGGGACTCTTGATGCATCAACTAGCACAGAGATACTCTTGTTTACTTTGTGGTGCTAACCTGGGGAGATATAACCCTGGAGCCACTGTGCCACCACCTCTGCCACTTTCCAGGGAAAAGCATACCAGGAATGATACCAACACAGATGAAATCAGAGGCATGTGGTAGAAAGACTCCTGAAGACCTCAAGCACCTTCATTCAGCTGGACCTGAAGTGAGCGACCCTTGACCATTCTGATTATTTGCACCAAAACTTTCTTGCTTGAGCCCTTTTGAGTGTATTTAGGTCATTTATTAAGAGGATCCTTGCTGATGGAAAGAGGAGTTAACTTAGCAGCCCGATGGTTAGGCTCAGGACCCAAAGGGCTCCTGCAGGGAGAGTCCCCAGGCCCAGGAGTTGCTCAACAACACACCCCAATGCTCAAGGGTGGAACCTGCCCTCCCACTCACCCACCAGCCCCACTCACGCCTGTGATCTTCTTCTTGCACTTGGCACAGCTGGGTGCATAGCGCACATCATAGCAGGGCGGGCAGAAGATGGAGCCCTTCTCCTCGAAGAAGCCACCCTCTTCCAGGATCTTTCCACACTGGCTGCACACAAACTCCTCGGGGTGGTAAGCGTGGCCCAGGGCCACCAGGTAACGGCCCCTGAGGGGGAGGTGAGGGCAGTGAGTGGGAGTAGAGGCAAACCGGGTCGGAGCCCCAGGGGGTGTACCCAGTGCCTATTCTGAAGCTTCAAAGGGAAGGTTCATTCTCTCCACCTCCAAATAGGGAAGAAACAAGCTTGGGAGGTGACTTGCCCAAGGTCACACAGCAAGACTGAGGCTGCCGCACTCTGATGATGGGAGATGAGGGACAAGGGCAGTGTTAGAACTGGGAGGACGGTTACACTGGGTGGGAGCTGCTGACTTAGGCCTGAAAAGTTGAACTAAGAACTGGTGCCCTGGGAGGCAGGAGGCCCGGAGAGCCCGGGAGCCCTGAAGACCAGTGGACACTTGAGTTGGTATCTTCCCTGTCCTGCTTGCCTGTTCCATCTGGCTTGGGGAGGACCCTGCTGGTCCCAGATAATGGGGGTATCTGAAGAAGGGACTGCTTCACAGAGCCCAAGAGCTGACAGGAGTTGAGAGCAGCATAGGGCCAGAGATGAAAATGAAGAAGGGTCTCGAATCTGACACGCTGATCCTAGGGGGGCTGGCTGATTCTGCTGGTCCCCGGGGGAGCAGTGCAGAGAGGGAGGGACCTCTGGCCTGTCTGCTCTGAGAGCAGAGGCTTAGCAGAGAGAGCAGGACAGAGGGGTGGAGGGGCTGGGAGGGGGCAGGCCCTTCCTCGCCCAGAGAGCAGCGAGTCTAGGGCTGCAGCTTGGCTGTGTGGCTGGCACTTCCACCCTTTCACCAGGGCAAATGCTGACAGAGGCTGATGGGGCTGGGCCAGGGGTAAGTAATGCAGGATTCAGAACTGAAGGACTCAGGCCAGATCCCCTACCCTCACTCCAACTGGGGATCAGATCCTTATCCTTGTATAGGGGCAGCTGAGATGAGTGGGGAGATGGATGGGGGAACAAAGGTTGGAAAGACACCAGTGCTGGACTTTAGGTCAGGAAAGGCCAGGGTAGGAAAAGAACAGGGCCACCTACCGGATGACTTTGTGGCACTGGTGGCACACGGGAGTCTTCCCATTACTGCCGCTGCCCCCTCCAGGGCCCCCTCCAGCAGCGGCCTGCACGATGGAGGTGCGGTTCTGCATAGGCGTGGGTGTGGCTGGCTGGGTGTGCCGGGTCAGCACCGTGCTGGTCTTGTCTGGGGCGTAGCGCTCAGCAAATGCAGGGTCCACAGCCCAGGGTGGGCGGCTGGTGGGGCTGGGGGTGGGAGGGCCTGCCAAGGCCAGGAAAGTGGCTCCAGGGGGTGTGCCCAGGGACCCCACCACAGGACGAGGGGGATAGCCTGGGCCAACTTGGAGGAGCCCGCCCCCGTCCCCCTGGAGGTTACCCACCCTTCCCCAGGCCCAAAGCCAAGCCCACTCTCTCTCACCAGGCCAGGGTTCCTGGGGTGTAGCTGAGGCTGGGGCTGGGGCTTCTGTCCTGGGCACCTGGCTGCAAGATCTGCCATTCAAGGCCCTGCCTTGCTGAGACTCCTGGCATGGCCCCTCCCACCCCACCTTGGTCCTGCTGGCCCCATGGGAGATGCCTGGGTGCATGCGCTGCCAGGTTGGGCTCCAGGTCCCTGGGGTAGGGATGGGTAGGGCAGCTTTTCCTAGCTGGGGTCCAGCTGGCTGGCCACTTGCACAGGGCTACGAGGTAGGGTAGGGCACTGACTCTGGGGCAGCTCTTGGGGCTCCTTCTGATGGCAGGGCCCTCTTTGCTGGGTACCCACCCACTGAGACCCAGGCTGGCAGGGCCCACACTGGATCCGAACTTATCTGACACCCCCTCACCCCAAATGCAAACCAAGCCCACAAAGATAGAAGACAGAGGCAGAGAAAGCAGGGCCGAGGATGTTTATTTTCATGCCCAAGCCAGCACAGACCTGGCAGACAGCAGTACCATAGGGCAAAGAGGGAAGGCAGTGTCAGATGGAGCTGGACCCTGTGCCAGGAGGGTAGCCAGGGCCAGGCCAGCAGGAGGCTCAGTCCAGGGGCAGGAAAGGGATGGGTGAGGTAGGCAGAAGCTGGAGGCACCAAGGTGGGGTGCCCTGGGTGGAGGAATAGAAAGAGAGAGGCACAGAGGGCAGCTGGCCAGCGAGGGCCAGGCTACGACTGCACGTTGAGCACGTGGGCAGAGCGCTGGTGGTGCCAGTCCCGGAGGCGGGTGTAGCGTGGGCTCTGCAGCTCCAGGACATACTTTTCCCTGAGGGGCAGAGAGAGAAGGAGGAGGAAGTGGAAGGAAGGAGAGACAGAAGGGAGGAAGGAAGGGAGGGAGGGAGGGAGGGAAGAAGGCAGACAGAAGGAAGGAGAATGAAGAAGTCTGGCTAGGGGCAGCCAGGAGCAGCCTCAGGGTGGTGGCTGGAATGGGAGAGACAGGAGGTGAGAAAGAGGGACTAGCGCTCCTCCTGTTACCTTGATTTCTTCAGGTGCTCCTCATCCGGGTCTTGCACTGAGAGGGCAGAGACAGGCATTGACCAAGAGAAGACAGAGGCCCACCCCAGCCGTGAGCCCTGGCAGGGGGTCACATGCTGCCAGAGCAGGCACCAGCTGAGCCTAGGCCTGGACTGGTGGCCAGGAGGAGAGTCTGCCCTTCCCTGGGCTGGCACTTACTGAACTCGGTGCCCGTGAGGTGGGCGAGGATGCGGAAGGAACGGGACTGGCCTGTCCCAGGCCGCGGCCGCCAGTCCTCCGTGTCCTCCATCAGCCGCTGCTTGCTGGCATCTGGGACCAGCGGTCGGAGCGGCTGTCTGTGGGGAGGGTGTGGCTCAGAACCTCATGCTAGGGGTGGGCAGCTGGGGGGCAGCCCCTCCCCAGATTTGGCACATGTGGGCTATGGTGATGGGAGAGGGGGGAAGGGCAAGGCCAGGGGCCCTGTTGGGTGGGGGGTGGGGTAACTAAGTGGGAAGGGAGGAGGGCAGTCAAGGTGAGAGAGGGCAGCCAGGGTGGGGAGGGGCCACCGCCCAGAGTGCCAAAAAAAAAGGAAGAAAAGGAGGGACAGGCAGAGGGGGCTCACTGACTTGTCAGGGGTCTGCACCTGTGAAGGAAATGGACAGATGGACAGATAAAGGAACAAAGGAACAGACACAGGGGAGGAAGAAAGATGGTAAGGGGTCAGAGTAGCCAGGGGGCAAGGCTGCACTGAGTGTCTGAGGCTCAGCCGGCCACACCCCAACCCCAGGCCACCGGTGAGGGGCACTGCTTCGCTCAGAGCCCCCAAGAGGGCAGTGGCCAGGTCAGGAGCCACACTCTTGGAGGAGCCCTGTGCCTGCAGTCCTTACCCTGGCCGCCAAGGGTCGCTGCCGCACGGTTCCGGCCGGGCTGGGGCGCAGCGCAGACGGAGCAGCAGCGGGCAGCCGGCGGGCGTGGGGCAGTGGACGGATGGCGTGGGTGGTGCGTGGGTGGACGGGCAGGATGGACCTACCCATTCTGCTGCGGGGCGTTGTCAGCGGGCGGGGGCGCCCCGAAGGGGCGGGCCGTCTTGTTGAGGGAGGCGCTGGGTACAAAGGTGTACCGCGGGGGGTCCGCGGCAGGGGCCAGGGCCTGGGCGGAGACAGAGCGGGCAGGGCGGGCGCGGGGGCGGAGGAGGCCTGGCCGGACTGGGGCGCCCTCCTGGCTCGGAAAGGACGGCGGCGCCCCAGCTCCACCCCCACACATCTGGCCTGAGGCTACGGGGAGGGGGCGACTCAGGTTTCAAGGGGCCCATTTGGGAGCAATGATCTCAGCCCACGCGGCCCGAGGGCGGGCAAACGAGTGCGGCTTGCAGCCCAGGCAGGCAGGCGGACGGACAGCCAGGCAGGCATGCGTGGTGCCCTGACCGTGCGGCAGCCCCCATCCCAACTCTCAGTTCCTACTCCCCAGCTCTGGCCTCCTCCCTCTTCTCATGGCCAGGGATGCGGTACCAAGGGCACCAGGGAGGGCAGGTCAGCCCAGACCTCCAGACCCACCCAACCCACTGCCCAGATGTCCCAGGCCCGTCACCTACCTTCTGCGGTTTACTCTGTGCTGGCTGGGCCCTAGAAGAGAAGGGGAAATGGTGATGACGGGCCGGACCCACGGGCGCCCCCACCTGCCGGATCTGCTCAGTGCCTACAGACCTGCTGAGACCCAGGCTGAGCCGCTCCCCGCAGGCACGGATCTTATTCTGGGCTTCGATGTGTGTGAGGCCTCCTGCATTCTCGCCATCGATGCTCAGCACCCAGTCACCTACTGCCACACCGGCCTGCGCAGCTTTACCTCCAGGAGTGAGCTAAGGAGAGATGGAATGTCATGGAAGCCCAAGACTGCTGACCAAACTCAGGCTAACAGCCACCAACCTTACCCTTCCTAAGCTGCCCCACTTGCAGAAACCAGAGTTCTCTTCATTCAACATTTCTGGGGACTTCCCATCACAGTTCAGTGGTAACAAACTCAACTAGTATCCATGAAGATGCCAGTTCGATCCCTGGCTTCGCTCAATGGGTTAAGGATCCAGCATTGCTGTGAGCTGTGGTGTAGGCTGCAGACATGGCTTGGCTCCGGTGTTGCTGTGGCTGTGGTGTAGGCCAGCAGCTGCAGCTCCAATTCGACCCCTAGCCTGGGAACTTCCTTATGCCTCGGTGTGGCCATAAAAAAAAATAAAAAAATAAAAAAAATTCTGGGCAGCACCCGATACTAAATCGATCTAGGAGAGGGTAGGGCTTCATATGAGCTTCACCATCAACTCAGTTACTCTGCTTAGTTATTTGTTCACCTCCATGGACCTCCCCTCAGTCCAGAAACTGCTGACATCAACAAGCAACCACCTTCAGGCTAAAACCCAAGCTTCTCAGCTCCAACCGCAGACTTTTGAGGCCCCTGCTGGCCTCTTGCCCAGGCCGTCCCACCCACCAGACATGCCCTCTGGTTTGTTTGTGTGGCAAGTTCCTCCCTGACCACTGCTGGGTGCTCTCACTGACCTCTCACATTCCTAGCACTCTGTCCTGGAGCCATGTGCAGGGATCTACCAGGACCCTTTGAGAGCCAGGAAGAGGTCGCATCACCTCTAGGTTCCCAGTGATCAGTGCCTGAATGGGGCTCAATGTGTTAGCTGGGGCTTCATGGGCTGTAAATATATATGTCACCCCAGACTGCCACATCACCCTCTCCCCACAATCCTTCAGCCTCTGGGCTGGGAATCTTTGGTTCCTGTGGCAAATGAGGAGCAATAGTAGTAGTGGAAGGGTCACCACTAGCATGACCTGAAACCATCAAGATGACTTCTGGGAAGTGGTGGGCTTTGGTGAAAGGAGGGTAGAATGGGCTGCCTATGCTGTGAGAGAGTCCGGTGATTTATGAAGGACTTGAATGCTGGAAGGAACCAGGATCTGGCCTTGAGGTTAGGAGGAACCAATAGCAGTATCAAGGCCCGGGGTCGGGTGTTTCCCAGGGCCCTGACAGAGGTGACCCTGAAGAACCCAACCGGGCTCTCCCTGCCTTCCAGCCTGGTGGCAGCAACACAGGCAGGAGTGGAACTGCTGCTCATTTGTCTAAGCTCACAGGGCTGCCTGGCCATCTGGCAAGGGGCCTGGCATTGAGCAGGCTCAGGGTGACGTGCTGGGAGGCAGATTCACACTTCACAGACTCCTTAACCTCCTTGGGTTTGAGGGGTACAGGCTGCCTGTGGCCCCAGGAGGTTCCTCAGGTGGGCTGATGCTCAGACTGCATTGAGGCAGGTAAGAGGTTCTAGAGAGATGGCTCAGGGCTCATAGTGCAGAGTCTGATGGCACTAGGGTAAGAAGGGAGAGCTGGGCTTGATGGCTCTAGTTCATTCTTGGGAGGTTAGAAGAGTCAGACAACTGGAGGACCCTTTGCTCACCAGCTAAATAGTTAGAAGAGCAGCCTACCTACTTTATTGAGTACCTAGTACTGCCACATCCTGAATCCTCCAACAACCCTGTGGAGTAGAGTCTAGGAATATAGCTATTTCACACATGGGAAAACAGAGAGGTTAAGTAACTTGCTGCAAGTCACCCAGCTAGCAACTCAAGAGGCAGTGCCAGGACTCTGACCCTACCAGGCTACCTCTGCTGAGGGCTGGAGCCCAACTCAGGCTGGAAAGACTCCCTGACCCTCTGGCTGGGTTTAGGGTTTGGATCCCCTATCTTACCTCCAGTTCAATTCAACCCCTTACAATGGGCATGGGGAAGTGACACCCTTGAGGGGAAGTGACTTACTCAAGGTCATGGTGAGTCAGTAGAAGGGAAACCAGGTCTGGCCACTCCCTCCCCACATTGGGTCCTGGGAAGTGTGAGCTAAGCCTGAGGTGGGGGGTATGGGGTGGGCAGAAGCAGCTGGCTCCCAGGGAGGGGCTGGGGAGCTGGGGACTACTCCTCCTCTGGAGTGAGGAGGACAAGAAGCACAGGAGAGATAGGGGAGCAGTCTGAGAGGTAGAGACAGAAGCAGAAGAGAGGTGGGGGGTCGGGTGTGTCTGAAGAGAGAAGCAAGGAGGCCCAAGGGACCGGGGAGGGGAAAAGCCAGGGGGTTGGACACTGCACGGAGGTGGGGGGTGAGTCAGCCTGAGGGCTCCACGGAGCAGCCCAACCCCCAAATCCCAGACGTTACCTCATCTCCCAGGCTCGGGCCCACAGCCAGCCCTAGCCCCTCCCTCCCCACTCCACGCTGGGGTCAGGGTAGAGGGAGAGAGGGAGGGCCCAGCTCAGAAAAGACCACCCCACACACCCGCCCACCCACCAGGGCCTAGGTCCAACTCCAGGGCTGGGCTCAGCTGGTAGCCCCACCCACATGCTGGGCCTGCTGACAAGGGAGCCTGGGCTCAGGGTGCCCCCAGCAGGCCACATCTGAAAGTCCATCCCCTAGGCTACTTTGTTGCCCATCCTCACCAAGGAAGAAACTGAGGCTCAGAGGCCAAGCCAAGGCCTACAGCTACCCAGTCACACTGGCTAGCACTTTCCCAGGGAAGGGGTATACAGGGGGAGGTTTCCAGGGCTGGAGAGACTCGAGAATTGTGTACAGGGTGGGTATATGTGGTACGGAGATCACTGCCCTTAGCTACCCTTCTGGTAGCGCAGCTCCCAGGGTAGGATCCCTGAGAACAGTGACAGCCTAGCTGTTCTGGCCACCAAGTCCAATTCCGACAGACTCTGCTTTGGAGCCCCCTCGAGCTCAGCTGCACCTGGACAACCCT
This sequence comes from Phacochoerus africanus, assembly GCF_016906955.1. Taxonomy (NCBI): domain Eukaryota; kingdom Metazoa; phylum Chordata; class Mammalia; order Artiodactyla; family Suidae; genus Phacochoerus; species Phacochoerus africanus. The sequence goes on along the minus strand of NC_062547.1, from coordinate 80,570,477 downwards.
CCGGCCCCCTCTAGGCTGTGCTTGCCTTGGGCTTCCTGCCAATAGCTGCCTGCCCACCAGGAGTCTGGGTGGGCCTCTCTGGATAAGCGGATATGGGGGCAGGAAGTCCCCACCTCCTCCTGAACCCACCCTCCATCCCCCACCACAGTGAGAGATACCAGCCCAAGGGCTGGCCTCACTCTCTCAGGGCAGGCAGCTTGTTTTACATGTCCCATGGCTGATCCCATGGCTAGAGCCACAGCCTGGGGGCGATGAGCTGAGGGGCCCACTGATGTGGTCAGGGGTCCAGCAGACCAGCCTTTTTCAGCCCTGCAGACTCCAGCCAACAGTTGGCCATCCCTGCGTGGGGCTGCATTCTTGGGCTTATAAGGCAATCCCCCTGCCACAGGGAGGAGCCGGCCCCTAGCTCCACCCCCATCAGGACAGGATCTCAGAAGCTGAAGTCAGAGTCCTAGAGACCCATCCCAACCCCTGCTTGGGGTCAAAGGCCACTCCATCCTGAATGTGACCAGTGGATGGGATGGAAGGTCCTCACACAGGCTGGGGAGAGGCACCCCTCACACACACAGACTGCCAGCCATCCCTGTGGCTGAATTCCAATCCCTGTTTTGCCACGGAGTTGCTGAAGGAGCCCTTTCACCTCTCCGAGTCCTGAGTTAGCTCATCTGGAAAAACAGGATGACAGTTGCTATTCCCTGGGTGGCAGTGAGAATGAAGTGAGATCCTGCAGTCAGAGAGCCCTGCCTGGGGCCTAGCTCCAAGCATTGCTCTCTCAAGAAGCTTAGACACTTCCTGGAGACCTCAGAATGGGCATCCCGCCTTGGAGGTGGCCACAGGAGCTTCATGGAACAGCATCAGGTACAGTGCAGTGCTAGGGAAGTGTGGGGGCTCCTCTCCTAGTATCTCCCTAGTTAGGTTGGTAGTCTTCATGGCAGTGCCCACATATCTGGACCTGGGCACCTCCTGGCCTACCGGCCGTGGCTCACTCCTCTTCAGGCTCTTTCTGTCACCCACTGGAGATGTGAGCACCCCAAGACCCCTGGGGGAGCCCCTCCCTCAATCTAGGCTCACCCGGGAGATGGAGAGGGGCACATTGAAGTCCTTGCCCCCCTGCAGCCGGAAGCCCCAAGGTGCTGGCCCCTCCAGCACCACCTTGAAGGAATCCATGGTGCCGCTCCTGAGAGGAGAGAAAAGGTGAGCAGCTGGCATGGTGGGTACACAGGCAGGCCTAGCTCTGGACATCAGGCTTGGACTAGTGCCAGGAAGGCACGAGCAGACGCTGAGCACACCCAGGGCAAGGGTAGGAGGGTAACTTGTTAAGTTTGGCTGGGCTGCTAGCTGGCAGGCTTCACTTTGGAAAGGCAGCGGCAACCCCCCTTCCCCAAGGGACAGGGTGGGTGAGGGGAGCCCGAATCCAGCCTTGAGATTCTTTTCATCCAGGAGTGGATCGCAGGGCTAATTTGGCTCTGGCTTCCCCCCAAGCCATCCTTGAGCCTGGAACTAGACGGCAAGGCCAGTCCGGGGCCGGCGTTCCTCCTTCCCCCCGCCCCCAGGTCCCGGCAGGCAGGCCACGGCTGGAGCCTGCTCGGACTATATAAGGCGTGTAAGCTGACACTGTGCGGAGAGCCAACGGAGGGAACACACGGGGGCTCGGGACGCGAGGGGGAGGGGAAGGGAGGGAGGCGGCTGGAGCGGGTACTAGCCATTCCCGGACCAGTCGAAGCTGCCCTGACCCAGGGCGGGACCCCTGAGCGCTGGGGGAACTGGGCGGGTGCGCGGCCCCTGCGTAGGTCGGTGGGGACTGGGACTTCAAAGCGTGGACAGGAAGGGAATTCATCCTAGAGTTCAGTGGGGGTGATGCCTCCCCCACAGGCCTACTACCCTCCTGACGTGACTCGGTTTCCCCCTCGTTCCCCGCCCCGGCCCCATGCATTGGCCGAGTCCCGGGGGCAGGAAGCGGCGCAGGCGCCAATCGGCCCCGCCGCAGCCGGCTTCGCCTCAGGAAGGCGGGGGCGGGGGTAGCGGCTCCCGCACGCCGGAGGAAGCGCAGCTTTGGCCACGACCCCTAGTGCCCGCTGTGGCCCCTAACAGGCCTCTGCCCCCCCCGCCTGGCCCAGCCCGAAACGCCCCGCACAGTCGCCTGTACCTGCTCGGCCCCTCCGGGGCGCTGCTCAGCAGCGGGCTCCAGAGAGCCGCGCTGGGATCCACCGCCCGCGTTCTGGCCCCGCCCCCGCCGCAGACGTCCGCTATGAGCCCGCGAAAGGGGGCGTGGCCTGTGGCCACGCCTCCGTCAAAAGTTGAGCCCATGAGCAGTCTCCCAGGCAGTAGGAAGCCCCGCCGAATCCTTCCGTTCCGCCCAATCACGAAGTCCCGTCTCTCTTTGAGCTGTAAGGCAAGGCTCTCCCTGGTCCCCTTAATGGGGCGGGGCCTGGGTAGGGTTTGGGGGGGTCTGGGCTGCTGGACAGCCCAACCCGCGGCTCGCCCATCCCCTTGCGCCTCCCGCTGGCCGAGTGAAAAGCAAGTCGCCAAGCAAACCAGGCAGATCTGGACCTGAGTCATCTCTGAACCCTAGATTCCTACTGGGAAAGTGGGACAGTAATACTCGCCTCACAGGCCACCATGAAGATAGGCATAGTTTGGCGTAAGGCACAGCCATTGATAGCTCAAGAATATCTAAATCGGGAGTTCCCGTCGTGGCGCAGTGGTTAACGAATCCGACTGGGAACCATGAGGTTGCGGGTTTGATCCCTGGCCTTGCTCAGCGGGTTAAGTATCCGGCGTTGCCGTGAGCTGTGGTGTAGGTCGCAGATGCGGCTCGGATCCCACGTTGCTGTGACTCTGACCAGTGGCTATGGCTCCGATTAGACCCCTAGCCCGGGAATCTCCATAATGCTGCTCCTGCGGAGAGCGGCTCTAGAAAAGGCAAAAAGACACACACACACAAAAGGAATATCTAAATCGGACAGACTTGGTCTGGAAGAGGGAGGGGGTGAACCTTGGAGGTGGGGTTAGTTGAGGTCGACACAGGGGGAGCTTACAGTTAAGTTTGCAGAACACTCCACCGAAGGCAGCAGACAGAGGTATAAAGGCCTTTGGCTCGGCCCCGACCCTATGCCCTGCCCTCACTCCTACCCCCTGACCCTCCGAAGGTTGAGGGCTGACCCCCAAACTGTCGAGATAGTCCTGGTACCCCACTCCAGAGTGGGCAGCGCCTCCAGTGGGGGTTTCACAGTCCCCACAGTCCCAACGCTAGCGCAGTGGGCGGAAATTGACCAGGGATCAGGACGGGCATCCACCCCTCACCTCCTTCTAGGGCATGGCTGTGGCTACTCTCCTACCTCCACCATCATCATTACATTTCCCCCTATTCTGCATCATTCCCCTCATAATATAAACTGTAAGAATTTTCACTTTTTTTTTTTTTTGGCCTTTTCTCATTATAGGGCTGCACCCAGGGGCATATGGAAGTTCCCAGGCTATAGCCGGCCTATGCCACAGCCACAGCAAGGCCACAACAGGAATTCCAGTTACGTCCTAATTTAAACTTTCATTTTCCCCACCTCCCTAACTCCTTCCTTACTTCAAGGAAAAAAAATAAAAACAGTGTTCATCTGGTTAGGCCAGTAAAAATCATGAAGTTTTCCTTCTTCCTCATCTGTGACTTATGCCACAGCTTATGGCAACGCCAAATCCTTAACCCATTGAGCAAGGCCAAGGATCGAATCTGCATCCTCAGAGAGACAATGTTAGGTCCTTAACCCACTGTGCCACAACAGGAACTCTGAGAACCTCAGATTCTGTAGATTCCACCTTCTGACTCTGTTCCACACCTGGCTGTCGTGTTTGTCCTTGCTACTTGTCTCGTGCTTGGACATCTCAGCAGTCTCTTAACAGATCTCCCTCTTTCTACCCTTGCCCAGTCCCCAGTCTTCTTCAAAGTGGTATTTTTAAAGCAGAAATCACACCATACACCTTCGGCTTCTAGCATTTCAGTGGGATGGAGTTGCACCTAAGATAAAACTAAAGTCTTTCAGACACTAATAAACTACCTCCCCCCCTTCTCCTGGCTCACTCTGCTCCAGCCATTCTGCCCTCCTCACTGTTCCTCCAATACAGCAAGTACATTCCTGCTTTAGGGCCTTTGCACTTGTGGCTCCTTCCGCTTGAAACACTTTCTCCCAGATATCTAAACAATAGGTTCTCAGAGTTCCTGTTGTGGCACAGTGGGTTAAGGACCTAACATTGTCTCTCTGAGGATGCAGATTCGATCCTTGGCCTTGCTCAATGGGTTAAGGATTTGGCGTTGCCATAAGCTGTGGCATAGGTCACAGAAGCAGCACACATCTGGTGTTGCCATGACTCTGGCGTAGGCGGCAGCTGCAGCTCTGATTCAACCCCTGGTCCAGGAATTTCCATTTGCTGCAGCTGCACCCATGAAAAAGAAAATAAATTTTTTTTAGCTAAAATAAAATAAACAACAAGCTCTCTCACTGTGCTCAGTTCTCTGCTCAGATGTTGCCTCCTCCTTCTTTGGTCATCCTATCTAAAACAGCAGCCTGACTCCTCACCCACATCACGTACTAGTGCCTTATCCTGCTTTATTTTTCTCCATAGCACTAACTACCATGGGACATTATATTAAGTGTTTGTTTCTTCGTTGCCTTTGTCCCTATTAGAGTGTCAGTCCTATGAGAGCAGGGGCTTGTCTGTCTTGTCCACCATTTCCCCAGTGCCTGCACACAGTGGATATGAATGAACAGATGAAGGAAGGACTGAGAAAGTGAAACAGCAAATGAGTAAAGGAAAAAGTGGTAGCCTGGGGCTCCTGGGAGTCCTTCAGCAGAGAAAGCTCCTGGGTCCAATTCCTTGGGGCCCTGTAAGGCTCAGGTGTAGATGGACCCACCAGACATCCCTGCACAGGCCTTGCCTGGGTGGGAGCCCGCCCTGGGCTGGGACACAGTGCCCCCTAGTGGTCAGGACACTTGCAGCTCCAGAGTCAGGTCCCTAGAGTCCTAGAGGTATCCAGAATTTCTCTTCTACAGTGTGGTTGGAAACTCAGAAAAATTGCCACAAAAGGCTTAGATTTATAATTTTAAAAAATCATGCCAGGCATTTTGAGGTAGCGTGGTCTTTGTAAGCTTACACCACGGCATACCGTGGCCAGGGCCAGAAAGTGCAGTCCATCAACCTCATCTTCAGATACTTGCAAAATAGATCTCAGATTCAGGTGTGGCTTTATGAGCAAGTGAATTGCAGATAGAGGGCTGTGTCATTGGTTTTGATGAGTACATGAACCTTGTGTTAGATGATGCAGAAGAAATTCATTCTAAAACAAAGTCAAGAAAACAACTGTGTTGGAGTTCCCATTGTGGCACAAAGGAAACGAATCCGACTAGGAACCATGAGGTTGTGGGTTCGATCCCTGGCCCAGTTAAGGATCCAGCATTGCTGTGAGCTGTGGTGTTAGTCGCAGATGCATCTTGGATCCTGCGTTGCTGTGGTTGTGGCGTAGGCTGGCAGCTGCAGCACCGATTAGACCCCAGCCTGGGAACCTCCATATGCCATGGGTGAGGTCCTTAAAAAAAAAAATAAAAGAAAAAAAAGAAAACAATTGGGTTGAATCATGCTAAAAGGAGACAATATTCCTCTGCCCCAAAGTGTCTCCAACTAGAAATGATCAATGAAGTGAAAAACTGCTGAAAAGGCAAGGCAGTTTGTTTTTTCGAGTGTGCTTTGTTGGAAGTGCAGTTTTTGTGTGTTTGTTTTTTGCTTTTTAGGGCTACACCTGGGGCACATGGAGGTTCCCAGGCTAGAGGTTGAATTGGAGCTGCAGCTGCCGGCCTACACCACAGCCACAGCAACATGGGATCAGAGCCGAGTCTTTGACCTACACTACAGCTCACAGCAACGCTGGATCACCAACCCACTGAGCGAGGCCAGGGATGGAACTTGAGTCCTCATGGATGCTAGTCAGGTTTGTAACCTGCTGAGCCACAACAGGAGCTCCCAGGAGTGCAGTTCTAAAACATATATTCATATTGTTTTAATCAACCTATGTTATTACCACATGACAATAAATTCCCTGGGGTTGTTTTTATTTAAAGACAAACATACAAAAACAAAAAGCGAACAAAAACAAACAAAAAAAATCCCATGCTAGACAGAGTTCCCAGAGTCCTGGGTTCCAGTTCTGGACATGAACCTGACTCTGGGTAATAGTGCGTCCTAGGATTTGCTGAGTTGGCAAGGGCTGGCTTGTCACTGTGGAGCTGAGAGGTCCTTGCTGCAGGCACACTGATGGAATCTCCTGGCCGCAGCTTGCTCTGTGGCAGCCTGATCGATTATGGGAAGACTTTACCTGTCAGGAGGATTCTCCCATATGTGGAGCTGAAATCTGCCTCTCTGTGGTGCCAACATCTTTCCGGGCTTTGTCCTCTGTGGCCACAGACACCCTGGGACATGACTCCACAGAACCTGCCTCCCCTCAACCTCCCTTCACACATTAGATTCACAGATGCCTTGTAGACATAAAGTCTAGTGTGCAATTGGATTCTTTTTTTTTTCTTTTTACGGTCACATCTGCCACATGTGGAAGTCAAATCAGAGTTGCATCTACCTGCCTACACCACAGCTCCAGCAACACGGGATCCAAAACCAATGTTATGTAATGATGAACAAGGCCAGGGATCGAACTCACATCCTCCCAGGCACTATGTCAGGGTCTTAACCCACTGAGCCACAACCAGAACTCCTGCAGTAGAATTCCTAACTCTGGAGCTCAGGGCAGAGATCTGTGCTGAAGATAGATCTTTAGGAGTCATCAGCCTTTAGATGATCTGTGAGACCTGAGACCACCTTGGCTCACTTAACGGCAGTGGTTCTCCACCTGAGTGCCCACGACAATCACCTGGGGAACTGAAAAAAAGTGGTGCCCGGGGCCCGCATGGATGGAGAGAATTTGAGCCCTTGGTTGTGGGCCCAGGCATGGGCATTTTTTAAAGGCTCCCAGGTGATTCCATGGGCAACTAGTGTTGAGCCAGAGCCCGGGGCAGAACTCTGGCAGAGGAGGAGACAGCAAAATGTGGGAAGGAAAGACCCGTGAGGAGGACGAAAGCCAAATGAGGACCATGTTCCAAGAAAGGAGGTGGCAGAATGCCACTGCCAGCTCAACGGAGTCCAGGCTGCTTTTATCTGGGGGGACAAGGAGGTTGAGGACCCTGATAAGAGCAGTCATGGGACCACCAGGAGACTGGAGTTGGCCAGGGCCAAAGGGACCATGGGAGGTGAGAAAGTGGAAATGAGAGTAATCAACAACTCTTTTGAGGAGTTTCACAGTGAAGAGGAACAAAGCAAGGGGGAGATGGCTGCAGGAGAACGAGAGGTCAAGGGAGGGTTTCTTTCAATAAAATGACAGAGCATGTTTGTGTGTGGCTGGAAACAATGATGATGGCGTTGGATTTAATGAGTCAAAGAGAGAGGGCGGAGGTGGATTTGTCAAGTGGTTGGGAGGTGAGAGGAGCTCGGAACACTTTTTTTCTTTTTATGGCCGCACCTGAGGCATATGGACATTCCTGGGCTAGGAGTCAAATCAGAGCTGGAGCTGCCTGCCTACACCACAGCCATGGCAATACCAGATCCTTAACCCACTGAGTGAAGCCAGGGATTGAGCCCAAATCCTCACAAACACTATGTCAGGTTCTTGCCCCACTGAGCCACAATAGGAACTCCATGGGGACAGACACTCTCTGGTTGTAGTGCAGAAGGGAGATGGTGCAGAGGTGGGTTTTCCTGTAGAGGAGGCACTGGGAGGTGAAGGGTGTTCACATCTATTGGCCACCATTTCGCCAGTAAATATGTGAAATGAGAATGGTCAGGGTTGGAAGGAAGAAGATATAAAAGTCTTGAGGAGGAGTTCCCAGTGTGGCACAGTGAGTTAAGAATCCAATTGCAGGAGTTCCTGTTGTGGCTCATCAGGTTAAGAACCTAACATAGTGTCCGTGAGAATGAGGATTCGATCCCTGGCCTTGCTCAGTGGGTTAAGGAGCCAACATTGCTGCAAGCTGTGGGTGTAAGTTGCAGATTTGCTTTGAATCTCGCATTTCTGGGGTAGTCCAATTCAACCATTAGCCCAGGAATGGGCCACAGGTGAGGCCCTAAAGAAATTAAAAAAAAAAAAAAAAGGGAATCTGACTGCAGTGTCTTGGGTCACTGCAGAGGTGAAGGTTCAATACCCAACCCAATGCAGTGGGTTAAAGGATCCAGTACTGCTGAAGCTGCAGATCAGATTCAGTCCCTGGCCTAGGAACTTTCATATGCTGCAGGGGAGGGGGAAGACATCAAATTAAAAAAAAAAAATCTTGGGGAGGAGTTCCTGCTGTGGCACAGTGGGTTAAGAATCCCACTGAATTGGCTTGGGTCACTGTAGAGGCACAGGTTTGATCCCTAGTTCCACATGACTCAGAGGAGAAAAGCAGCCACTGAGAATCTCTGGGCAGCTTGGAGAGCCTACCTAACTGAGGTTTGAGATCACACTATTAAAGAGACAGCAATCAGCTAGATTATGTGAATTTCTCATACCTGGGGAACAGAGGAGATTTGGGTTCACCTGAGCCTGGGCACTTTGCCTGACAAATAGGATGGAAGGAGAAGGGAGCTGGAGGGTCTGACTCCATTGGTGGAGTGCAGAATCCAAGCTGGGCAAGGATGGAATTGTGGACTGGAGTAGTGCAAATAGTGAGAAAAGGGTCACTGAATGTCAATGTAGCTCAAGAGGAACCATATGGGTGACACTAGAGGAAGCAGGCTGGAAGGAGAGAAGGAGGTGAGGAGGTAGCCAGAGGCAGACATTTGAAATAAGATCGGATTACTGTGAAGTGACAATGGAGTGTCGCTGTCATAAAGATGAAGACTAGGATGGAGTTCCCACTGTGGCAAAGTGGGTTAAGGATAGCTGTGGCTCGGATGCAGTCCCTGGCCCAGGAAATTCCATATGCTGCAAGTGTGGCCACAAGAGGGGGAAAAAATGAGATTCAGGATGTGCCAGGGGTATGAGTGACTGACATAGAGTTGCAGTGAATGGGCCAGGAGGCCAGATCATGGAGGGCACAATGCTTGTGGGCATAGAGGCTCTGGGATGCTGACAGGAGTAGCATGAAGGGAGGACAGTAAGGCAGGCACTAAAGTCTTCAAGAGACTCATTATTTCCCTCTAGAATGTGGGCTATTGAGAACAGGACTGCGACTGTCTTGAACATGGCTGGGGCCCCAGTGCCGGGCACAGAGCAGGCACATGATAAAAGAATGAACATATGCCTGGTATGATTTGATATTTATCTTTGACAGCTGAGGAGGGGACTGTGGCCAGGGATTCCCCTGAAGTGTCTGCACATTTGTGAGTCTCAACGGGGAGTGTCTGGATGTGCACATCTTTGAAGTCCCTTCCACCAGCTCCTCCCCCACCCCAGCTCAGACTTCCAACACCCTCAAAAATCAGCCTCCACACACTTCTCTGGTCTGACGGTGCCCCTCCACTCCACATGAGACCGACCTCATTGTAAGATGGTCAGGGCTCTCATCCTCGGCCGACTCTCCCTCAGCACCCACTGTGCCCACCCTCAGCCTGGTGAAGCCCTGCCTGCCCCTTCACACTCGATTCAGAGGGCAGCTCTCCTATCCACAAGCCTTATTTCTCCTTCTGCCCTATTGTCTGAGCCGTTTCTGCTGCACAGGACCATATGGAGTCATAATTATCTGCATTCCACCCGCCTGCTCCAATGCACTTGAGCCTACTGGTGGCAGAGGTCAGATCCAGGTCACATGTGTTCCTGGAACAGAACACAGGAGACTGGTGTTTGCTGCAACACCTGTGACTGAGGGTCCGTGTGGACCAGTTTGTGCCACTGCCAGGAGCCCTAGCCAGGAGGTACAGACTGTGGACAATGAGGTAGGACCGAGATGGGAACCTAAAGGTTTTATTATCAGCAAATCTGTACACTATACACTGGGGGCCCTGCGGGGCATGTGAGGGTGTCCTCCCCCGGCTTCCTGCCTTGCCATAGGGGCCCAGGCCAGAGTGAATGTTGGGGGTGTGTCCTCAGATGTCCATTGTGGGTGCGCCCTCTACTCGAGGGATAGTGCCCTTCTCTCCTCTTGCCACAGCCAAGCCTCAGTCAGGGCCGGTCGCAGGGGGGCGGGCCCTTCTTCCGCTCACGACTCAGCAGGGTCACCAGCTTGGCTTTGAAGCCGGAGTGGAGGCCAGGATGGCCCAGGCCCCCGGCGTCCTCGCTGTGGTCTGCCAGATCCAGCTCCAGCAGCCTCCGGTACTGAGCCTCCAGGCTGGGGTCGAGGGCCTGCCCGGGCCAACCCGGGTCCTGGCTGTTGTGGTAGATGGGGCTGGCGGGGATGCTGCTGCTGCCCTGGGCCTCCTGCTCTGGGCCGCCGGTGTCCAGCATGCACAGGTTCTCGTACAGGTGGTGGGCGGCGGTCGGGGGCCCGCTCGCCCGCTTGCACACCGAGGCATAGAGCACCGGCTCGTCGGCGGCCGCGTGGCCCAGTAGTGGGGGCAGGCTCTGGGGCCCGGGCTCGGCCTCGCGCACCCTCCGGAAGCCGGGCGCCTCGGTCCCCGGAGGCATCTCCCGCAGCTCCCCAGGCGGCTCCAGCGAGGGCAGGGAGGTGGCCCTGGGAAGGGGGCAGGGACGAGGCCCCGCCGGCTCCGGGAGTCGCTCCCGCTGGCGGGCGATGGCGGCAGCCACGGCCCCGCACAGGTCGCGGGCGCGGGGGCTGCTGAAAGCGAAGAGGCCCTCGCCGGAGTCGCAGCGGCGGCCGGCTTCAAAGGAGAACACGCCCTGGGCATGGGCGGAACGCGGCGTCGGCGGCTGCGAGGCCACCCGCCGCCCAGCGCCACCCCGCCACCCGCCGCCTTTCCCCTCAGGACCGATGGGGCGGCCGCCCAGCACCTCACCTGGTCGGAGCCGAACTTGCGCAGGAAGCGGTAGGGCCAGGTGTAGAGCGGCTGGGGGCTGGGGGGCTCTCTCAGCTGGATGGAGTCCTGGCCCAGCAGCAGGAGGTAGGGCCCCTTCAGCTGGCAGCGGGCCGCGGCCTCAGTCCTCTGCACCACCACCGGAAACTCGACCACTGCAGGCAGGGGGCGGTGAGGGCGCAAGCATAGCCCTCGGAGTCCGGCGCCCCCCACAAGATCCCAGCCCGGGGTAGGCTGGGGCTGACCCTGCCCCTGTACCTCCCAACTCACATTCCTGCCAGGAGGAGTAGATGGAGTTCTCCTCCATGGGAACCCGGTCCCTCTTGGGAGCCTCCGCCTCCCCTGATCCTGAGGAGCTCTCCCCTGTGCCCTGGGGAATGGGACAAGGTCAGAGGTTAGAGTTCCACCCGCTCCTCTTCCCACATCCTTTCCCTGGGGTCTGAAACCCAGGACTCTGCAACAAGCAAGGGCACACTGGTGACCAGTCCCAGTTCAGCCCCAAACAACCCTGCACGACCCTGGGCATCTATCAGAGACTGCTTCCTTACCTGCAATCCCCAATAGTTACCCCTTGAGGGTGCTAAGAGCTGTAAAGCAGAAGGCACACAGGATGCCCTCCATCTCCCTTGAGGTTGGTCAGGGACTGGGCCAGCATGGGTGTGTCCCTGACAGCTTGGAGCAGTAAAGGCGTGGGAGTTTAAGAGTGGGACCCATGAGTGAATGGCTACATGTTCCTCCCCAGGCCTCTTTCCCCATCTCCTCTGGCATCCTTTGGGCTCTGACCCTGAGCATTTCCATCATGACCACCTTGGTCATGGGGCCATGGTCAGGGTCAAAGGCAAAGGCAGTCCCCCTACCAGTCTCCTTGTCTTGCTTATTTCCTTTTTTTTTTTTTTCCTGGCCACAGCATACAGCGACTTAATGTGGCATCTCAGTTTTCAGACCAAAGGTTGAAGTCGGGCTAAAGCAATGAAAGCTCTAAATTCTAACCACTAGACCACCAAGGAACTTTGTCCTTTACAAAAAAATAAGAGTTGTGGTAAAATACACAACACAAAAATTATCATTTTAACCACTTTAAAGTGTATAGGGAGTTCCCTGGTGGCTCAGCAGCTAAAGGACCTGGCATTGTCACTGCTGTGGCATGGGTTCGATCCCTGGCTGGGGAACTTCCACATGCCGCAGGCATGGGCCCTAAAAAGAAAGAGTATAATTTAGAACCTTTTCACTCCAAATGGAAACCCCGTACTTATTAGCTGTCATTCTCCATTCTCCCCTCTCCCCAACACCCGGCAACCACTAACCTGCATTCCATTGCTATGGATTTGTCTGTTCTGGCTATTTAATGTAAATAGAATCATACAATGTGAAGACTTTAGCGTCTGGATTCTCTGATTTAGCATGTTTTCGATGTCCATCCATGTCATGGCATGTGTCACTGCTTCATTCCTTTTCATGGGCAAGTGATGTTCTGTTGCATGGATAAAGCGCATTTGGTTTATCCATTCATCAGTTGATGGACATTTGGGTTGTTTGCATCTTTGGGCTAGTGTGAATAACGCTGCTCTGAAGATTCCTGTACAAGTTTTGTTTGAACACCTGTTTCAGTTCTCCTGGATAAATCCCCAGGAGTGGAATTGCTGGGTCATATGGTAACTCTATGTTTAATTTTTGAGGAACCGCCATTCATTTCCTTTTGGTCCATCACAGACCCTGTGAAGCTCAGTCTCTGGGTCCAACTCCCCAAAGGTTTCTCTACTCCCTTGGAATAAAACCAGAAACTCTACATCCGGCCCAAGGCAGTTTCAGCTGGGCTCCCACCAAACTCTCCGCTGTTGCCTCTTCCTGGCATCAGCCCCCTTTATCCTCCAGCCACACTTGCCCTTCTGCCTCTTGAACACCAGGCTTTTCCCTGTCAAAGAGCCCTTGCCCATGCCGCTCCGTCTGTTTAGGAGACCCCTCAGACCTGGGTCTAGGACACTCTGTCTTCAGATCTTTGCCTGGGGGGTTATTTGTCCTTGAGGTGCCCTCTCCTCCCTGGACCATCCTGTCTAACGTCCCCCGTCACTTCTGGTTCCATCCAGCCTCTCATTTTCTCCAAAGCACGTGTGGTCATCTAAGACTTGTAATGTGGGCTTGCGCTGTTTCCCAGGCTTGTAGGGGCTTGGCAGGTGCTTGCTGAGTGACAGGATATGAGTGAGCATGGAGATGAACCAGGTCGGGTGAGGTGGTCTCCCTGGCCAGCCCCCAGAGTCCCTGCCCGCCTGCCTCGTGCTCACCGGGAAGGCCAGCTGGCAGATGGGGTCCATCCACTCCTGGCGTTGCTGTGCAGCCAGCAGGTGGCTTCGCTCCGTGGTAGTGAGCAGGAAGGCGCTGGTGTCCCGGGGACAGCTCTCACCATCAGCCGGCAGCACCGACACACAGTCGGCCAGGCGGATGACCCGCCTCTCCCCCCGCCGGCTGGGCCCCCCAGACCTGTCACCTGTTGGCCCCAGGCCACCATCCCGAAACTCCCAGCTCTCCAGCCGTGCCACGCCTGATGGGCCTCCCGCATACAGCAGACCCCACATTTTCCGCCAAGACTTCTGCGGGAGACAAAGATGGGGAAGGGGCTCCCTGCAGCTCAGCCCAGCACAAGCAGCTCAGCCAACTGGCCACCCACACTGGCCTCTGCCTCCCCCACCTCCTCAGGCAGCAGGTGTCTTTCTGGAGCCAGCCTGGCAAGGGGAAGAGTCTGTGCTTGGGGTCATTCAATCCTGGGTTCAAATCCACCCCATGCTTTCCTGTGATCCCCATAGGCACTAGAGTCCTCGTCTCTCCAAAGGCCATGAGAACACAGGGTTAGGACTTGTACTGGGTAATGTCTATAAAGTTATCTAGTGGCTGGAGCATGGCACCTGACAGTTATGTTAATGCCCAGCCCCCACAAAGAAAAGGTCAGTTGGACCACAGGACAAGGCTGGGGCAGGCAGGAGGCCTCAGTCTCATGATGGCAAGGAAGGAAACATGCAAATAATACCGAGCAAAGGAAACAGACGGTTTATCTGCCTGGGCAGCAGCTGCAGCTGAGCTGAGGGTGTGCAGTGCCTGCTACCCCAGGACAGGGCTGGGAGGAGCTGAGCCCTCTTCTGAAGGATGGGGTTCTATCCTGGAGGTGGGGAGCTCCTCCAGCTCAGCCCGCAGACCTCCTGAGGGGGCCTCGGTTTCACTAGTAGTTGGGATGGAAGGCTGTTGGATTAGCCAGCCCCTGGGTTCTGCCCTGCCCCAAAGATTGTATTCTTAGACCCTCCCCACTCTCGCTCCCGTCTGTAATGAGGCAGGGTCTCAAAAGCACTCCCTCAGCCCCACGCTGGGCTGAGGACAGGAACAGGCTCTGTCCCACTCCCCCACACCCGGTTTGGCTCCCAGAGCCTGACTCCCTCCCCCACCCTCCCAGGTCCCTGTGGGCAGGGGCAGAAGCCCACCACCTGTCCTAGGCAGCTGCCTGGCAGCCAGGGTCCCCACCTTGCCAAATTTGACTTGCTGCTGGTAGAGGATGCCGTCCTTGATGGGGGTCTCTAGAGGCTCCATGGCCGTGGCCGGGACTCAGGGCCGCCACTCTGAGGGCCTGAGGAGACTGGTGACAGGCCGGAGGGGAACTCCTTATACTTCCCCTTCTGGCCACTTCCCCCTCCCTCTGTCCAGAGAGGCAGCTGCAGGGCTGGGGGGAGGGGAGCCCTGCCTGCAGTAAAGGAGCTAGGATGGGGGGGGAGGGTATCACATACTCCTTTCTTGGGGTTCAAGCTGACCCAAGGTGCCCACTAGTGCCTGGCAGGGGCCTCAGACCCCCCCCCCCCGCCCGAGGACAGATGACCCGTCCCAGCCCAGGTCAGCTGGGTGTGAACATCTGACCACAAGCTGGCTCTCGAGTCATGAGCTCTGACCCCTCCCCCATGCAGGAGCTCTTCCGTACACAGGGGCCTGGCATTCCCACCACCCTGTGCCCTCCAGGACCTTTCTCTAGCCAGACAGGCAAACTCTGTGCTTTCCCACTTGGAGTCCTGGTTAGTCTGCTTGTCTTTATCCTGGAAAGGGTTCTAATACTCTCTTGCTCCTCCCCATCTTCACAGCCCCTGCCCATTGCCAGCCTTGGCATTTCTCCTTTGAACCATGGCCCCACCTGGGACCACCTGGGCCCACCCGGACCTCTCCACCAACCCCAAACCTACTTGTGTCTCCCCTCCCTAAACATTTTCTGGCTCCTAGTGCCCTTGGGTCTAGCTTGGATTCCTTGGCCCAGCACTCAAGGTGCTGTGCATTCTGGCCTCCACCTCCCCTAGCCCGGCCCCTCCAGGGCACCTCTCACCCCTGGGCTGCTCGGCGCACTGGGGTCTCTTCCTCCAGGAGCCCTCCCCTGACTGCCACGCTGTCTGAGAGCACAAAGGCCTCAGTCCCCATGACTGGGCCCCAGCCACGTGAGCGTGGGTGACACACCCCTAGCAGGCCCCCTAGAGAGCTCACACGCTTTTTAAGTTTTGCTTCTTGCTGGGGGAGCCTGGGGCCAGGGCTTGTGGGAGGACCTGGATTCTGGGGACAGCCTCATGTCATTCATTCAGTGCCACCTTTGCCAAGGAACATCTAACAGGTTGAGAAATACTGGTTTTCTTTTGCAGGGGGGTCGGGGGGTGGCACATGTGGGGTTTGTAGTTTCTCAGGCAGGAAATCTTTTCCTAGGGCACTGTTCACTGGCTTTGTGCCCACTGTGGCCCAGGCAGTCGCGAGCTCCAGCAGCCTCAGATACCACGTCCTTTGCATTCTCACTGCCAGTTCAAGGATGAGGAAATCAAGGCTCAGAAACATTAAGTAACTTGCCCAAGGCTTGAGCAACTTCTGTCCTGCTGGGATAACCCTGTGGCCTCATACATGAAGTACCAGGCGCAGAGGAGCTGCTGCCAGCGCTTTTCTCTGCCTACCCCTTGCCAGATGATGAAATCCTGGCTCATATGCCAGCAGTCTCATGACCACAGCCCATGTTCATTCAAGGCTGACCTGTCTGTCCCCTTACCTGTGAACTTCTCAGAGGGCGTCTGCTTGGCTCATCTGGGTCCTGAGCCCCACTCATAGCTGGGCACAGAGCTGGGTCAGTGGGTGCTTGTGGCCTGAATCCTGTGGCATCTTCTTCCCCCTCAGCAAATGGAGCAGAGGGTTCCCTACTGAAAGCCTGCATGGGCAGGGGCCTGAGGCAGGAAGTCGCCTCCCAAGAGGCCCCTGGGAAAAGCCCCCAGAGCTTGAGACACTGACAAGAAGAGGGAGGTTGGGGCAGGGCTGGAGGTTATACCAGCCAACCAGAGAGATCAGAAAAACCCTGATCCCATTTCCCCTTGGTCCACCAATGTGGTCCTTCCCTGAGTCATGAGTCCAGGTAGCCTGGAGGAGATCCCCTCGGTCCCCAGAGAGGGGCCCAGTTAGGCAGTTCCTTCCACACTGAGTACCAGCAGGCTGGCTATTGGTGGTGCTGGTGGGAGATGCCAAGGCCCTACCTCAGAGAGGCTCTGGAGGTCAGTGGGTGAGACCTCCCCAGGAAGCAGGGAGCAGACGAGGTGAAACAGAGGCTGAGACCAGAAAGGCTTGTGCTTTAATGGTAGCTAGGGTAAAGGGGAGCAAAAATAGTAATTCCGGGGAGCAGAGGGAGCAGGTAGCCAGGTCCAGCCTGGCCCAACCCAGGCCAGCTGGGCCAAAGATGCCAATGTCTTGTTCATGGGGCTGGCGTGTTGGGGAGGCGGATGGAGCCCCAGGGATGGAGGCCCCTTGGAGAGAAGGGCGGATGACACCTGGCTCAGAAGTCCATGGAGCTGTGGGCCAGGTAGTCCTTGCGGCCAATGTTGCTAACCTGCTTCGTCTGCATAGCCTCGAGTTTGGGGCAGTCAGTGATCCGATGGCCCAGGCCCCCACAGAAAGCACAGCCACGCTCTCCTGGGGGCATGCGGCATGGGCCAAGGGTCAGCATAGGTGATGGGCCCAGGCACCATGCCCTAAACCTCAGCCCTCCCACCAGACCCACAGTGCACTGAGGGGCAGCATGGACTTGTCCCGTGGTGTTCCCCTCACACCCCCACCAGACTCCCACCCCACGTCACCTCCAATGTCCAGCATGGACTCGTCTCCACAGTGTAGCACTTGCAGCACAGGTGGAACTTTCTGCTTGGCCTCCAGCAGCAGGGCTTTGAGGTCCATCAGCACCGACTCATCTGTTGGGGTAGCAGGGAGCCATCAGGTCCAGCCCTGGGCCCTGTAGCCAGGACCTGGGTGGTCACAGGTGGAGGACTGGGAAGGCAGCTGAGGTGGTCCTGGTAACAGACTCACCACAGGCCTTGTTGATGAAGGTGGTGGCGATGCCTGTGTTTCCTGAGCGCCCGGTGCGGCCGATACGGTGCACTGCAGAGAGAGGGAACAGAGCCTCTGGCCCGCTGCCCAGGTGCTCGGGCCTAGCCCACTCCCCTGACCCCCCAAGCTCCCCACCATAATTCTCGATCTCCTCAGGCATGTCATAATTGATGACGTGCTGGATGGCAGGGAAGTCCAGGCCCTTGGAGGCTACGTCTGTGGCTACCAGGACATCCTTCTTGCCCTCCCGGAATGCCTCGATGGCCTTGGTCCTTTCCTCCTGGTCTGGGAAGGGTCAGGCAGGAGTTGTTAGAGTGAGAGCAGGAGTCTGGGGAGTAGCAGCAGGCCAGCCAGGCAGGGGAAGGGATAAGATGAGGGGCTGCTATGGCAGCAGGGTCCATGCCTATGCATGTGCCATTCTGACCTTTGCCCCCATGGATGGCCACAGCCTCGACCCCCTTGAGCAGCAGGTACTCGTGGATGGCGTCTACATCTGCCTTCTTCTCTGCAAAGATGAGCACCTGTCCGGGAAAACCAATTCTAGACACCGGGGCTGACTCCCTCAGGCCCCCACGACCTGCCCGGGGGATGCTGCCCTTGGGCCGGCCTAGCTGGCGGCACTCACGGGCGGTGGTGTCTTTTGTAGGCACTCGAGCAGGTACACCATCTTGGCTTCCTCCTTCACGTATTCCACTTCCTGCCACCACCAGGAACAGGTCAGGTGGTCCTGAGAACCGGCTCACCAACCATGGCCCTGCCACAGAGGACGGGCCCCCAGTCCCGGCTACAAGGCAACCAGAAGCCCCTTGCCAAGGGCTGAGCAGCCTAAGAAGGCTTCCTGCTAAGGGCCAGGGCTATGAATGGAACCCCTAGTGCCCACAAGGTGGCCCCCTCACCCGGCTCCAATCAGCCTCAAGGGAACATCGCCAGCTCCAGCCCTCACGGGTGCTGGCCATCAGGAGTGCGTGCCCACCTGGATGACATCCAGGCTGGCAGCCCCGGCGCGCCCCACGTTGATCGTGACAGGCTTTACCAGGGCGCTCTTGGCAAAATTCTGAATCTTCTTAGGCATGGTGGCACTGAAGAGCAGGGTCTGTCGCTGGCCCTGAGGAAGAGTAGGGCTGGGGCTGAGGGCAAGTAGGGGCTGGGGAGCTGGGACAGTGGGTGGGCAGTGCAGGGCCCTCTAGAGTTGAAGGTGGTGGGCAGGGGGAGGGTGGCAGGAGCAGCCTGGCCAGATGGGGAGGAGCACCTTGAAGTAGGAGAAGATGGTACGGATGTCGCCCTCAAAACCCATGTCGATCATGCGGTCAGCCTCATCCAGGGCCAGGTAACGGCAGATGTCCAGGCTGACCATCTTCTTCTGCAGCAGATCCATGAGGCGCCCGGGTGTGGCCACCATCATGTGCACGCCACTGGGGACCAAACAGAGATCCTGAAGTCAGGGCCACCTGCTTAGCCCTACCCAGAGGCTGGCACTCCACCTCATTCTGCCCTCTGGCCTCCTTCCTGTCTCTCCTCACCTGTCCTTCCTTGTCACTGCTACCACCTTTCCCTGTGGACAGCACACAGCTCTTCTGGAGGGCACTGTAGTCAGCTCTGTGCCACAGCTCTTCTCGAGCCATGTGGTCACCCCAGCCTCGCACACCCTTCCCCCTTTTCCCAGATCACTCCCAGGAGGACTGTCCTGAATCTTCAGATCGGCCTCAGCCTATGCTCCTGCAGCTCCCGAGTAGGCCTAAATGGGCTCACTTTCCTGCTATACCGAATTCATTTTTTCCATGTCTGCATCTTCTCTGACTAGCAAATGCCTACGCAACAGGGACTGGGTTTGGCCGGTCTGTAACCACAGACATCTGGTGAATGTCTGTCAGGGACTGCACTGTGTGCACAGGTCCAGCCATGCCCTAGTACCTCAGCCTCCTGGAGAGACCACGCTGAACAACCCTGAGGTCCCTGGACACTCTGGGGCCCACCACCTCTGTGCCTTCTGCCTGGAAGGCCCTGACTCCTTGACCTGGCAGAGGCCTCCATTCCATATGCTGTGTTCCCAGTGTTCCCACAGTACTTCACCACAACCCTCTGTCCCACTCCAGCCAGCCTCCCCATTAGACTGGGGACTCCCCATTAGATTGGCTGGGCCCACAGGAGGCTTCCACAAGGATCTGTCGAGGAGCTAAAGCAAAGGGTCCTTTAGCTTGTCTAGGGGCTTTGGGGATGCCCTGGGGGTCGGGTGCCTATACTCACTGTCGGATGGTCTCCATCTGCTCTTTGACAGACATGCCTCCGATGCAGAGGGCACAGCGCAGGAGTGGCGAGCTGTCCTCCTGCAGCAGGCGGCAGTAATACTCCAGGATGCCGTGGGTCTGCCGGGCCAGCTCCCGCTGTAGGTACAGGGGCAGTGGCTGCTACCAGAGGTGGCCCTGTTGGTGCCCTGCACTCCCCCACTCCCAACCCCAGCCAGCCTATCTTACCGAGGGGCAGATAATGAGTCCATAGGGCCCTTCGCGCTTAGAGAAAGGTAACCTCTTCTCTTGTTCCAGGCAGAACATGATGACGGGCAGGGTGAACACCAATGTCTTGCCTGAACCCGTGAAGGCAATGCCTATCATGTCTCGGCCTGAGAGACTATTGAGAGAAGACAGACCTGAGGGTCAGGTTCAGTAGAATAAAGGGACTGCCTCTCATCTAACGACCGCTCCTCCCTGTCACCACCCTCCTCAACACCAGCAGGTTCACACTCACATGGTGGGAATTCCCTGGATCTGAATGGGTGTTGGGTGGTGGATGCCCTTCTTCTTTAGGCCTCTCAGGATGGCTACAGAAAACAACCCTGCCATCATCCTTGTGTCTCATCAGGCCCCCCAAAGCCCATAAAACTGGCACTATGTTGAAACTAAGAGAGAAAGACAGACACAGGCTTGTCCAAGGCCTTCAAGTAAAGTGGAGGCAGGGTTCACAGCCAGGTCTGTTGAAGGCCATTGTTACCTGTTCACTAAAATTCTCTAACGGCAGAGAGTAGTACATATGTATAGTTGCACCAACTGAAAAAGAATCATCAAGACCAATCCCTCCATCCCCACTGACTGGACCCAAAGATGTAGCTGCTGAGCTCAGTGAGGGCAAGGATGCAACTGCACAAATGTTCCACTATCATAGTGTGGTACTGCTCCGAGCTCCCAAGTACCTGCAGGAAATTTCATTTCCTTGAAACTCTTGATGGGTGGTGGGATCCCATCACCTTCCACCAAGATGTGGTACTTCTTCCGCACACGCTCATGCCGCTCTTCAGACATGCTCAGAACATACCGGGGTGGTGTCCAACTGTGGGTGGGTGGCAAGGGTCAAGAGAGCCCCTGGACACAGCTGGTTTTAGGGTGTCCCTGCCAGTGTCCCCCAAATACGGTCCCAAGTAAGGGTTACTGACTTTCCACAGGCCAGAAAGACGTACCTAGTTTTGATCGGGTCGTCGTATGTGATTCCCTTAGCCATCTCCTTCACTGACATCAAGGCTGAGGAGAGAGATGTGGCTAAGGGCTGGCTACTGCTTCCCAGAGGCCAGACCCCCTTGAGATATAACATGCCTGGGGGTGGAGGAGGAGAGGCAGTCTATCTCCTCTCTGAACCTGCCTACAACCATACCTCGACCCTCAGCCACACTCTCCAGGATCTTCTCCTCTTCCTTCAGCTGCTTCTCCTTGGCAGACTCTTTGCGGGCTGACAAAAGCAGCAGAAGGTGTCAGAAAGACACTAAAGCAATGTACCAAGCTGAGCCTCCCTCTTGTTGCCCAACTCACCTTCAGCCTTCTCTTTGAGGTGCTGGTGCTGATCCAGAAGGCTGACGTTGGACTGAGGGCCCAGCGGGATGTCGTCCTCATCTCCTCGGGGTTCGCTGCCGCTGTCCTGCTGCTCCTCTTCCGCAGCTCCCTTGCGCCTTCGCTGAAGCAGCTTCTGGAGCTGAGGGTCCACGAGCGCCTCTCAGAGCCGAGTCCAATGCAGAGTGGGGCATTGGACCCAGGGGCAGGTGTCAGGATCCTGGCTCTTGGGAGAGGATCCTGTGCCCCGAGGTGCAGAGCTGCCCCATCCCTCAGATCACGTCGCCTCACCAGTTCCCCCCTTTGCCTGGGGACCATGCTCCTGTATAATGACACCTCACTCTGCAGACCTGGGGCCATCCCCCATGCCACAGCCAAACCCTCATTCCTGCCCTCATTCGTCCCGCGACCCAGGGCCCTGACCAGCAACTGCCGGCGCTGTCGCAGTGGTACGTAGGGTACATAATCCTCATCGTCCTCATCCTCCGCCTCGGAGCGGCTTCCTGTGGCAGTTGCCTCGTCGGTGCGAGCCCGCTGCAGATACACACGAGTCAAGGCCCAGACTCCCCGACTTCATTACCACTCGCAACCCACGCGGACCCCAGCGAGGAAAGCTCCCACCTTCCTCTCCGGTTCGGAGTCCTCCATTCTTTGTTATACGCATGCGCGCCACGGCAAACCCCCCCGCCCCCGCCTTTCCTATGATGCTATCCAATCAGATGTGAAGAAGCAGACGTCGGCAGCTAGCAACAACCTCTGAGTGCCGGATCGCGCAGAGGGACAAACTTTCTCCTGAGTCCCTGTCTGGCGGAGCGGCATCCCAGTTCCCTGTGGGCGGCTACGCAGCTGTTGCCAGGGCTGAGAGCTAAAGCCTCAGGCAAGACACCGTTGGACGCTGCAAAATTTGGAGCATGCGCTAAAGGCTCAAGCCGATCCTGTTTGAAGCGTGGAATCTGCAGACTCCGAAGAGGGCGTCTTGCCAGGTGCCCAGCCTCGCCTAAGGCGTGACGTTACCTGGTACGCCCCCGCTAGCGGACACTGTCCTCTCGTGGCCAGGGAGCTCTGGGACCGGGCCAGCTGGGATCCCGCCCCGCTCTCTCCAGCCACCATTAACTCTCACGGGCCACAGGGGTCAGGGTGGGGCTTGCAGAATAAATGACTCAACACATGCTGCCGCCCTGACTGGGATTCTCATCTGTGTGATACCTTATGTTCACGGTGATGAAGAATAAACGAAATACTGATGACGGTGGTTTCTGAGGGCCTGTACCTGTATGTAAACGATTATTATTGTAAATGCTGTAACAGAGCTCAGACAGTGACTGGAGAACCAGAGAAGTCTTCTAGGAGAACTGGATCTGTGGAGTCTCAGAGTTGGGAGTGCAGGAGAGGAAGAGAGAGGCTTCGTGATAGAGGGTCCAGTGGGAGTGAAGTTCTGGCCATGTGCAAGTTCCTCAGGGAACAAAGACATCACTTGGCTTGTATCAGATGGGGATAGTCAGAGCTAAAGCTGGAAAGGTAGAACCAGAGCATGCAGGGCCGAGACTGTCAGGGTAAGTAATTTCAACTTCATTGGGACCTTTTATTTTTATTTTCTTTTTAGGGTCGCTCCTACGACATATGGAAGTTTTCAGGTTAGGGGCTGCAGCTGTTTGCCTACACCACAGCCACTCCACGCCATATCCAGAGCTTCCTCCGCAATCTACACCGCAGCTCATAACATTGCGGATCATTAGCCCACTGGGCGGGGCCAGGGATCAAAGCCACATCCTCATGGATACTAGGTTTCTTACCACTGAGCCACAATAGGAACTATCCGCTGAGGACTTTTTTTTTTTTTTGCTATTTCTTTGGGCCGCTCCCGCGGCATATGGAGGTTCCCAGGCTAGGGGTTGAATCGGAGCTGTAGCCACTGGCCTACGCCAGAGCCACAGCAACGCAGGATCCGAGCCGCGTCTGCAACCTACACCACAGCTCATGGCAACGCCGGATCGTTAACCCACTGAGCAAGGGCAGGGACCGAACCCGCAACCTCATGGTTCCTAGTCGGATTCGTTAACCACTGCGCCACGACGGGAACTCCATGGACTTTTATTTTTATTATTTATTTATTTATTTGTCTTTTTCTAGGGCCGCACCCACTGGCATATGGAGGTTCCCAGGCTAGGCGTCCTCCCTGTGATACCTTATGTTCACGGTGATGAAGAATAAAGCCACACAGCCACAGCGACGCCAGATCCGAGCTGCGTCTGCGACCTACACCACAGCTCATGGGAACGCTGGATCCCCAATCCACTGAGCGAGGCCAGGGATAGAACCCAAAACCTCATGGTTCCTAGTCAGATTCTTTTCTGCTGCGCCACGACGGGAACTCCTCACTGAGGACTTTTTAAAAGGAGCGACATGTTAGTGCTGTTCTTTTCATAAATACTTATACATGATTTTCATATATGATTTTTCATATATATGATTTTTTTCCTTTTAAGGCCACTCCTGTGGCATATGGAAGTTCCCAGGCTAGGTGTTAAATCGGAGCAGCTGCCAGCCTATGCCACAGCTTGCAACAATGAGTGATCCTTAACCCAGTGAGTAAGGCCAGGGATCAACCCAGTATCCTGATGGACCTTATGTTGGGTTCTTAACCTGTTGAGCCACAATAGGAACTCCCCCTTCATATACTAAATATGAGTATGTGCTGGGCATTGTGCCCAGTGTCGAAGGAGATAAAAGATGACCAAGACACAAACATGGCTTGTGAGTTTACTGATTAGGGGAGATAGAAAACTGGTCTTGAGGTTAGGAAATCTCATAAGACACAAAAGTTACTACTTTTGGAATTAGCACAAAGGCAGTGCAAACTGATTTTCATAGTCAAAGTGGCTTTTTAGTTGTGATGTGAAGGATACGGTAGGATTCATGAAGAATTCTGAATTATCTGAGAAGGGGGGAAATAAGTGAGCTAAAACCAGGAGGTCTGAAGGTGCTAGGCATAGCTGGGGACAGAGGTCATTAGGTGTGGCTGGAGTGTGCCAGAGGCAGAGGCCAGGGTTAGAGGGCCATGAATGACACTGATGGAAGTCTTTCTCTGTAGGTAAAGTGGCTGGCTGCTTGAGTAGACCTGCACTTGTAATTATGAAGCAGAATTTTATTTATTTAGGGCTGCACCTGCAGCATATGTAAGTTCCCAGGCTAGGGGTCAAATTAGAGCTGTAGCTGCCAGCCTACACCACAGCCACAGCCACATGGGATCTAGCCCACTTCTGAAACCTGCACTGCAGCTCAGGGCAATGCCAGATCCTTAACCCACTGAGCAGGGCCAGGGATTGAACCCAAGTCCTCATAGATGCTAACTGGGTTTGTTACCTCTGAGCCACAATGGGAACTCTGATGAAGCAGAATTTTAGACAGCTGTGACAATTCAACTGCAGGACAAGAGCCTGGTGCAAGAGTTGAAGGGAGAGAGGAACACAGGTAGTAAGTATACAGAGAAAGGTTTCAGAGGGAAGTGTCCACACTTCCTTGGGGATTAGGAAAGGCCAGGGAACCAGGAATTGTGAGCCTCTGGTCAATGCTGTTTCACCTCTTTAGAAGAGGAAGCTGGTACTGCCAGTCTTGGGTGGGGGCAGTTGGCAGGGGGGAGGGGGGGGCTCAACCTAGGGGGTAGGAGGGAGTGGTTTCTGATCTGGTCCCAACACTTCACAAAGGGCTCTTAGTGACTCTGTGGCCACTGCCACTGTTGCTCCCCACATAAGCTCAAATTATGAGTTGGTTTTAGTAGATAAAAATGACACTGGAGGCAAGGATTTGGGATCCAAAGGCATTTGAATGTGTGTGAGGCATTTCTAGCAAGCCTGTCATATTAAAACCTGAATTCACAAAGCAGATCCATGGTGGGGAGGGAGAGATGAGGTAGTTTGCACTACAGAAGACATAATTATTCTCCTAACCCTCAAGTACCAAGTACTTAGGCTACATGGTCCATTCCCATTGGAAAGTCAGATCCAATTTATAAGAAAATCCATTTACCACCAACTTCCCCTGAAGACACCAACTGTCCAGGCTATAGGTGCATGTGGAGCCCACAAAGGCCTCAAGCCTTCTCCTGATGACTCCTCACATCAGCTGCTTAGAGACCAAGTCCCATCTTGTAGGGAGGGAAACTGAGACAGTGGGGGAGGGGATGCTCAGGGTTTCCATACCTGAGTCCTCCCAATAGAAGAAAAGGGCACGGATGCTGCTGTCATACAGGCCTATACTCTAGTTCTAGTTGGCCAGACGAGCTCTGTAGAGTCACTTTCCTGTTTTAGTTTTAGTTTCCTTAACTGTAAAACGTGATAAGCAGTCCTATTTAACACTGGTGCAAGAATTAAGCCAAAACAATGCCAACCTGTTGACACATGCTCTTGAAGGTAAATGACTAAGACAGATTCCAATGCTTCTGAATCCATCCCTCACCCTCATCCTCCACCCAGACAAGCAAACCAACACACTGACTCTGTGTCCAAATGTTGCTTTATCTTTCGGCAGGAAAGATCTTCACAGTATCAAAAGTAAAGAATTGGAAAAAACAAACAAACAAAAAAACCCCCAAAAAACTAAACACAAAGAGAGCAGTGTTGGGCCAACAGTACCATCAGCCCCCAAGCCCACAGGCCAGCCCAGTCCCCGGGCTCTGAGTGGAGGCTGCGTAGCACCAGGAAGCGGCTCTGCAGAGGTCCCGAGGGGCCCCAGCATGCACGGCATCTATTCAGCTTTTGGTTGGTCCGGGATGGTGGGGAGGGTCTTGGGCAGGTGGATGGGGATGTTGAGGAAAAAACTGTAGACCTTCAGCCGGCAACTGGGGTCTCAGGACACCCTGAAGAAGCTCAATCTGGAAGGGGCTGAAAAAACAAGAGCATGGTCCATATGGTGAGCAGTAGCCCCCACTACAGCACCCCCACACTGACTCTGGGTTTCCACAGATCCAATTTATAAGATGGAGGCAAGAACAGCTGCCTGCTATTATTATCCCCTGAGCTGAAAACACCACACAGACTTTCTTGATCACCTCCAACAGAGGGTAAAGGTTAAGACAGCCCCATTGAACCTCAACCTCATCCTAAATCTCAAGGAAGGTGGACAATCATTGAGGAGCCACAGCCCTCTCCTGCAGGCCAGGGTGGAATGAGAGGACACCTAAGCACTCAGACTCCTGCCTCGGGCTCCAGGTACAGCCTGGGCTAGGTCCCGAGTCAGTGCCAGCGCTGCTTTCTCACACGCTCAGGGCTCCCAATCATACTCTGAGGAGGGTGGGGAAGGTCAAAGGAGAAAATTTACTGGTGGGGAGCATGCCCTGTCTTGACAAAGAGATCAGTCAAGAGAGAGTGGATGAAGGAGGCTGAAGAAGGTTTCCTAGGTGACTGGCGCATTGGGCTGTGGGAGGAGGTGTGACCCTTTTTCTCTCAGAAGGGGCAACAGATGAGGGTATAACTCCAGGTGTAGCTCCTGGTTCCTGTGGAGGTGGAGAAGAAAGGCAACAGGGTACCCTGTCCCTGGCAGGAGCTCCTGGGGGCATGGACAACTCAGTCTGGCAAAGGATGGGGATGCCCAGGCCCACAGAGCAGAGGGGCTGAGGTGAGTCTGAGGACAGCCCTGACTCTAGGGTATTACAAAGGTGCCAGAGGGAGCCCAGCCCTGAAGGCTGCCCCTGGGAAGCTGGGGCTAGCGTCAAGGGTGGCAGGATCCTGACCCAAAAAGGGACTAGGGTACTCAGCCAAGGGTCCAGGAAGTCTGCTGCCCTGGTACTGGAAAGAAGAGGAGGACAGGTGAGAACATCCTATTGAGAGGGGGTACCCAAGTTCGGCCCACCTCGCCCAGCTTCCTATTGCTTAAGGGCCACTGTGTGGCTGCCAGCCAGAAAAGGCCTGATCCCAGGGAAGCAGCTTAGGGTGAGCTGTGGCACTGCACAGCTATTATTAAGCCCCAAGCCCAGCACTTAAGGCCCGCCAGCCAGCCTTCTCTTCTGCCCAGGGTTCTCAGCCCACTGCCATCCCCGTCTTCTGTTTTCAGCTTGGAACATCATCCTTTATGTCAGTATTTCAGACAAAAGGACCTGTGCAGGTGGCTGGGAGGGAAGTCCACAGCCCACTGGGGCCAGGCTCTTCTTCTAGGAGGCAGCTCTGCTACCAATTTCCTCATGGAAACTGTGGTGCTTGGAGAAGAGGACCCATCAATTCCCCTGTGCTTAAATAACCTCCAAGGCCTTGTTCCAGCTTGGCTGTCCTCTCACTGCTCCCTTGGGGCTGGCCCCTTTCCAAATGGCTTCAGCTAGGAAGCCCTCTGGTAGCCTGCATGGAGAAGCCAGGCCAGGCAAGTGAGATTTAACCCTGAGATGGAAAATATCAGGGGTGGGGGCAGCCCTCTGAGGCCCATGGCTTCCTGGGCACTTTGGGAGGCATCTAGTAAGGGAAGTGATCCCCAGGGGATGGCAGTGCTGGAGAGCCCTTCAGGAACATGGGCAGGAGGGCTCTCAGGAGAAGAGACAAGGCCTGCCAAGCACCTAGACCAACTCCCTGTGCCCCAGAGCATGAAATGGCCTGGCTGGGGCACGGAAGGTGGCAGAGCATGGGAAGATGGGGTGCATGCAACACTCAAAGGGGAGGTCTATATACCTCACTGAGCTGTGCTGGGAGTGGTTTTCTTGAGGCTGAAGTTGGTCCAGTTCACGGCAACTTTCTGACGTGTTTGCTTTGCAGAATCCAAACAGAACCTATTGGGTTTTCAAGATGCCAGAGAAGCATAGTCAGAAGTTTCCTCCTCTCCCCCATTGGACCACTTTTTTTTTTTTGTCTTTTTGCCTTTTCTAGGGCTGCTCCCACAGCATATGGAGGTTCTCAGACTAGGGGTCGAATTGGAGCTGTAGCTGCCGGCCTAAGCCAGAGCCACAGCAAAGTGGGATCCAAGCCGCGTCTGCAACCTACACCACAGCTCACAGCAACACCGGATCCTTAAACCCATTGAGCAAGGCCAGGGATCGAACCCGCAACCTTATGGTTCCTAGTCAGATTTATTAACCACTGCGCCATGATGGGAACTCCTGGACGCTCTTCTAGACCTGTGTCCTGGCCCCTGAAAAAACCAGGCCAGTCCTGTACAAGGCCTCTGGCTCCCAGATGTTGGGGTCCAGCAGAATGGGGCTCCTTGGATGAGGCACCCACAAGCCCAGGGGACGATGTGCAAAGAGAGTGACACTACCTTGGGATGCAACCTCCTCGCTCCCCCTGTCCTTTACTCTAGCTGCACTGGGATGGATGCCTTCTGCTTCTCCGAGGATGATGTTTCTTTTGCCCCCAAACGCTTTCCCTTTTACCTAGCCCACTCATTCCTACTCTTCAGGTTTCAGCCTGGTTACCACCTCTCCCAGAACAGCCCTCACCCCAGCTTGGCCATTCCCCAGCCCCAGCCCCAAGCTCTTAGTTCTCTAACAGCACATATCACTGTATTGCATATTTATGGCTCTCTCCCCACATCTAGACAGACTATGTTTGATTTGCCTCTGCCCCCAGAAATTAGCCCAGGCAGAGCAGAGGAAGCGCAGGTGAATAAAACTGGAGCAAGCCCTTGTTCACAGGGCCTGACATGCTTCCTGCTCCCTGTCCCTTGCACCGTCCCAGGTGACCCATTCTGCAAAATCATCCTGGCCACTAGCGTTCTAACAGATAGGCTGGTGGGAGAGAGCCTGAGGGCTGGAGAAAGCCTCCCTCCAAGGGCTCAGGGCTGAGGTGAGGCCTTTTTGAGAGTCCTGCACATGGGAGGCCCTGGAGTCCACTGCGAGCAGGACAGCAGGCGGCCTCACACCCACCTCTTGAAGTACTCCACCTCCCGGTCAGTCTCATCCATCTCCGCCCCGTCCATGTCCTTAGGCAGGAACACATCGTCTAGGGAGACATAGCCAGGGGGGCTCAGCGCTCATGGCCAGGCCTCTGGGTCATGTTCTTAGGGCAACGCTGCTCATACGTGAGGACTGCCCTCCACCCCGTGGCCTGGCTGGGTGGGGGGGTCAGCCACTCAGTTGCTGGTGCACTCACCCAAGGAGGAGGCTGACTTCTCCTGCTTGTTGCGGCTCCGGCGGCTGCGGCCCTTGCCCTGTGGCAAGCTCTGTGGCCTTGCTGGGCCTGGGGGCTGCACAGACTCCTGCTCCAGAGGCCGTGCCTTTGTCTCACCTGGCCAGTTTCGCCAGGAGCTGCCCTTCTCCTTTTCAGCTTTGGGGCTGCCAGCCCAGCCTGATCCTGGTTGGGCCCCCCGGCTCCCCTCTCCAGCCTCGGCACAGCTGTCCACTCTGGGAGGCTCCAGGGCCTTGCCTGGCTGCTTGGGGCTGGGGGTCTGGCCCTTGGCACTGGGAGCCTCAAGGCAGGCTAGGGACTGGGGGGGTGGGCTCACCTCGCTCTTCTTGGCCTGACTGCCCTGTCTCTTGCCCTTCCGCGGCTTCCCACCTGAGGCCACAGGCTCAGGCAACTCCTGCTTGCAGCCGGGGACCTCCTGTGGGCTTGGCTCCTCAGAGCTAGGGTTGCCTGGCTTGGGTGTCTTGACCCAGATCACCCGGGACAGGTTGGGCACGGTGTTGAGTCTCCTTACTAGCCCATTCTCGGGGATGATACCGGGAGGGGGGCCCCTCACCTCTGTCCATGGTGGGTGGGGACTTCTCATTTCTGCCCATGGTAGGGCTGGCTCGCCTGGAGCTTGTAATATATGGTTCTGAGGGGAGCCCAAAGTCAAAGGGGACAGATCAAGGTTGATGTCAGGCCGTTGCTCTGAGGAGCCATTGAGGTTTGAGGGGATTAGACTCTGGGGCTCTGGCTCAGCAGCCCCCTCCTTAGAGAAGCCATTGCTGTCCATGCTGAGCTCACACACACTGAAGCTGGCACGAATGGAGTCCTTGACAGTGTTCTTAATCTCCTGTAGACGGCTGCTCAGAAAGCTGTTGACCCGATCCAGCTCCCGGTCAGGCCACTCCAACAGCCTCTCCCTGGCAGGCCTCAGCTCCCGGCTTCCAGAAATACCACGATTTGCCTGCTTTAGAGCTTCTGCTGCCAACTGGGCCTTCTCCTTTTCCTGCCAATACAAGAGGCAGTTTCAGCATGGGCCTGGCAGCTGCCGGGCACAATGTGACACCTGACATCTATCTCAGGCCCAGTTTTGCCACTAACTGGCTAAAGGCAGGGCCTGGCAATCTGGGCCTACTCACCCACCCTGCAGTAGTGAGAATCAAATATAACTAGATAGGTACCTGTCCCAAGGATGGAGGCAGTTACACCCACAACCCACAGAGGATAAGCTTTTTACATTTTGTTCATCCAGGGCCCCAGTATCAGTCCTAGGGCCTAAGAGGCTAGGACTCAAAGTGATAGGGATGCACCTAATTGGACCTTTCCTTCCAGGCATAAGCTTAAGCAATTCACTCACTTGCTGAGTCTCAGTGGACTCATCTGCAAAATGGGAACAGTAATTCTGGAGTGAAAACAAAAGTGGAGATGCATGTAAGGAAGACGGCTGCTATGGAGGCATTCTCTCCAATTCTGCAGCTAGTAGGGGAAAAATGCCATGACAACATGGAGGTCTTTCAAGAAGGAAGATATGAGGCTGTGAGACTGCCATGATAGATGAGACTGCTCTGGGTGGCTGGGAATGTATGTGCCCTCCTGATGCTGCCTGTGGGTGCTGGTGGAGAGGTCCAAGTTCCCACAGGAAGACCACTGGCTGCCGAGGTGGCCTCAAGTAGTCAAGGACATGCCTAAAGTGTGCCTAATGGTATACAAAGGACAGCGATATGCCCCACCCCAACAGCAAGACATAAAAGTAGCTCCTTTGCCCAGGTGAGAACCAGGAGGGCGAGGGAGGCTGGACCCTGCCACTCAGCACTGAGAGAGTCAGATGTGGAGAATGAAAACACGTCTGTGGGCTCTGAGTCAGCCCAGCCCTCTGCCTAACCTCAAGGCACCAGCAGGCCCAGGAGGCCTTTAGAGGGAAACAGGAGATAGATGTCAAAAGTCAGTGAGAAGTAGGCCAAGGGCTGGATGACTTCACCATTTTACTTAATTCCAGCTGATCTGGGAATGGAGTGGGAGAAAATGAGAAAAGAGGGCTTGCCACCATCTCAAGGTCAACTTAAAGAGGCTGACCCCATGTCCCAGTGGGTGTGCACTTACTTATTCTCTCATCTTCTTTGAATACTGGCTTTGCAGCTGACTAGGACCACAACTGTGGGACCTTGGACAAATCACTTATTCTCTCTGAACCTTTACTATCTCCATTTGTAAATTTGGGAGAAAAACTACCAACCTATATAGATAGATCGTGGGGTCACTATGAGGACACCTGAGTGGTGTGTGTCCCTTTCCCTGGGCACTAATAAGGCTGTGCCTCACACTGTGGTGCTGAGGTGAGGAAGAAACTCAGTCTGGAGCAGCTCTGTGCTGGGAACTCTGAGGCCATGGGGATGGACAAAGAACTGGAAGGCTCTTCACGTCGACCCTCCTCTGCACTAGAACAGCTTTGCTTTTACTTGTTGGGAATTTAGGTTCCAAGGAAGATTTCAATTGCAGAAAAGAGTTTTGCTACCAAGCAGAAGTCTGAAAACTACTGGTGCAGATGGAATCACGTATAATTTGGTAGCGAGAGGAGGAGAAAGCACAGAAACACACATTTTCTGCTACATACCATGAGCCTGGTACTTCCCACATGTTGTCTCACTTAATTCTCACAACTGCCCTTGCTATGTCATTATCCTCAATTTACAGATGAGAAAACTTGACTTTGGAAAGAATAAGGAACTGGCCCACAATTACATGCTAGTAAGTGGCAGTCAGGACAGCACACCCAGAAGTGATCTCCAGAAGTTCCTGTGTTTTTCTTTTCTTTTTTTTTTTTTGGCCGTGCCTGTGGCATGTGGAATTTCCTGGGTCAGGGACAGACCTTGTGCCACAGCAGGGACCCGAGCTGCTGCCGTGTAAACACTATATCCTTAACCCGTTGAACCACAGGAGAACTCCTCTCAATATCATCTGACAATCATTTCTTGACCTGCAACTCTGTGAGGCACTGGGCTGGGCTCTGGGAATCCAGCCACGCATGAGACAGTCTCTGCTTGCCGAATTGAGTCTGCTGGGGGGAAAGAGATATGCAATCAGGCTGTTTAATTCTGAGTGACAGTGACAAGAGCTACGGGGAAAAAAGCAGAGAGTGTTCTGGGAACCCAGACTGGGCCATGAGGGGGTGCCTCCCAGAGAGGGTAATATTTCACTGAGCACTGATGGGCGAGCAGGATTTTCCTGGAAAGGGTGAGACGAACACACTCTAGATAAAAGGAAGTGCAAGTAGAAAGGCTGGTAAATGGGAATATGCAAACTCTTTAGGGAATGTAAACATTCAGAGGGACAGCTAGAGCACTGATTTCTTTTGAGGGGGTTGGTGGGTGGGCAGGAAGCCCATGGCGACAGGCTGAGAGATGAAGCTGGCAAGCTAAGCAGTCTTGAAGAGCCCCACAGGCCATGCTTGAGCCTGGATTTGATCCTAACGGTAATGTTCAGCCACTGAAGGCTTTTTAAAGCAGTGATGGGAGGGTGGAGAGAAATGGATGGTGTGAGCTACTTGGGGCATAGCATGGCCAGGAGTTTTGGTGATGGGTGGGGAGAGAATGAGATGAGTCATGAAAACAACATCGACAACCACTGCTGCTGCTGCAGCAGCTACACCGACCAAGTGTTCACTCTGCCCAACCTTTCTGTGCATCACTCCTTTTCATTCTCCCAACAGCCTTGAGTCAGGTTCTACTGTTATTCTCATTTTATGGAGGAAGAAACTGAAGCTTGGAGGTTAAGTGATTTGCCCAAGGTCATACAGCAAGTGTGGGAGAGCCAGGTTTCAAACTGGGGTCCAATTCCAAGGCCCGCTGCTCTCAATTACCATGATGCACTCCCCGGAGGATGGCACCCAGGGTCCTGGTTCAGCAATTGGGTTGATGGCGGTGCCATTAACTAGATAGACAATGGAGAAGGAAGAGCAGGCTCTTTGGAGAAAGATAACAAGCTCGGTCTGGGATATGCTGAGTCTGTTAGGAGTGCCCAGCAGCAGCCGGACACGTTGCTGTGGAGCACAGGGAGAAGACAGATGGACATAACAACCTGGGAGGCAATACTATCTAGATGGCTCTTTCCTGAGGAGCTGTCCTCAAGGGGAGGGCCAGGCAAAGGAAGAGGAGCTTGCACAGGAGACAGGACAGAGCGCAGAGAGGAAGTGAGAAATGTGAAGAATATGACCTCTTCACTGCCCTTTCCATACCCCCACCTGGCCAAGGTTGGAAGAGCCAATGAGAACAAGGTTTTTGGGTTTGTTTGTTTGTTTAAACTTTTTTGGGCTGCACATGCAGCACATGAAAGCTCCCAGACTAGGGGATGAATCAGAGCTGTGGCTACCGGGCTACATCACAGTCACAGCAACTCGGGATCCAAGCTGTGTCTGCAACCTACGCAGCGGCCCATGGATCCTTAATTCACTGAGCGAGGCCAGGAGTGGAACCCACATCCTCCTGGATACCAGTAGAGTTCTTAACTCACTGAGCCACAATAACTCCCAGAACAATGTTTGAAAAGGAGAACAAACACTAAATGTGAGATGTTGCAAAATGGCAAAGAAGATGGAACAGGAGAGAGTGATTTGGCAACAAAGAAGTCATTGATGGCTGTTCTGTGGAGGGATGTGAGTGGAAGACAATTTGCCCCGAGCTGATAGGAGTAAATGCAGATGACATTTTTCTGTGATGAGAGGAAAGTAACTGGGGTGATCAAAAAGGTTATAAGCTCAAAGGACTGTCTGCTTTCAAAAAAGAGAGCACTGCTGATGGGAAACAGCCCAGAGAGACTGGAGCCACACAGCAGGAAGTTGGTGTTAGACTAAGGAGGCAGGAAGGACTGAAGAGGCCTTAGGTAGGAAAAGAGTCAGCTCTTCCCTCATGACAAGAAGGAAGACTCAGGTGAGGTAGTAAGACACTGAGTGCCTGTCCACTTAGCTTTTAATCCTCGTTAGAAAAGGAAGTTGAGGTTATCTGCCAAAAAATCAGGTGGGGGTGGGAAGAGCCTGGCAGTTGGAGAGAACAGAGGTCTGACAAAGGCGCTGTGGTGAGTGGAAGTGATGAGGCATCAGAAGACTGGAGCACTGCAAAGTGGAGGCTCTGGCATGTGGGAGACCTCTCAGCCTGGGTGCCACAGATGGATTTGATCCAGGGCCTTCCTCACAGTGTAGAAGGGGAGAGGCAGGTTGGGGTTGAACCCAGGACTGTGTTTTCTCTGAGTGGGCCTATGGGAAGGGAAATGGGGCAAGGAACTGAGAGGACTGGTAGGAGAGTGAGCAGATGGCGGCCCAGGACTCTCGACCGGCCTGGAAGGGAATAAGGACAGGTGATAGTCTTCAGTGGATGAAGAGGAGTGGTGGTGGGAGGTTGTAGATAAAGCCAGGGGTCAGTTTCAAAGAAGAAGGACTCTCTCACCAAGGAGAGTCATGGTCTAGAAATGGTATTAGGAGCAGAAAGACACCCAGCTTTATCCATCTCCTCAGGTGGGTAGTGGATGGACAGTTCTTGGTGGAAGCTGTTTTTGGTGGACAGCCAGATTGCAGTTAAGTCTGGGAGGTAGAGGAGGGGCACTGGGGAGGAGGCTGATGTATAAGCAGATAACAACCACGATCACTAGTTATAGGACATGGGAACTGCCCACTTTCATGTTGGATCCTGGCCTCTAGACTGGGCTAGGCAGAGAGCAGCTGTGCAGGAAGTTTTTCAACAAGTAGAGAATGATAAATGGCAGACCAGAGAGACGTGTGAGATAGAGCCACAGCACAGTGGAAGATGTTACCTGAGGAAGAACGCAAAGGAGGAAACACCTGAACTGGGCTTGGAAGAAGGTTGTCAGGAGGAAAGGGGCAGTGGGGAGAGGTGAAGGAGAAAGGCTATCCAGGCACAAAGACTGATGAAAAGCACACCAGGTTTGGGAGCTACACAGCGTGCTCAGGGGGCCCTCACTGGGAACTACTGCCTTAGGAGGCCTGGAGAGGCCAAAGAGACCACTGCTGCCCACTGCACACTTCTGGCCATGCAATGCTGGCTGGAAGACAGAAAGTGACGGCCCTTTTCTGAAGGCAGTGGTGGTTTCCCTCTGGTTTACTACTTCAGGCTGCAGGGAGGGGGGCCTGGTTTGTCCTTTGGGCTGGAAAAAGATGGAGAATCACTGCTGCTTTCCAGAGCACCAGGGCTGTTGACCACCCAGGACCTGGAGCTAGCTGGCTGTCAAAGCCACTCTCTGGCTGCTGAGTTCCTGAGTATGGCACTGTGCAGGCGCAGCTGGGGGCATGCAGGCCAAGAGGTAATGAGGCAGCAGGGGACGAGCCATGAAGTCCTGGGGCTGCCCTGGGAATAGCTCACCTGGTTCTACCCTCAGCCCCCTGAGAGGAACTCACACTGCCCTCGGGCTGGGTCATTCCCATGGCTTCAATTATGTCTCCATGCTGGCAAATCGCAGCCCGACATCTCTACCTCCACTTGGATGTCTCATGAGAATCTCCAAGACAACGTGCCCCAAGTGAATTCCCTATCTTCTGCCAATCCCCTCCTTGCTCAGTAAAAGGCAAGCCACCCTGCCAGTCACCCTAGCAAACAGCTGGGAGAGACTCCTGACTCTGTCATCTCCTTGTCCTGCATTCAGATCACCTGTGTCTTCTGAAAAATCCATCCCTCCTGCTCCAGCCCCACCATCAGTCATCTGTCCCAGCTCTTGGCTTTCTGGCCTGGAGTATCACTCCTTCAGGCTACCTTCCATATTGCTACACGGTCTCTTGGGATACAGATCTGACCAAGTGCATTCTTTAAACCCCTCCAGTGAACCCCATCTCCCAACCCTGGCCGCTCCAGGTGTAGGAATTAATCAAAGCACTTCAGCAGGGCCTGAAGGCCCTTCCCGTACCTCTACTCTCTACCCTGCCTCTCCTCGGTTTGAGCTCTGGCTACATAAAGCTGCTGTGGATGTGTTAGGGCCGCTGCCAGGAGGGCCCTCCTAATGAATCTGTACCCACTCCCTAATGCCTAGCTCATGCCTGAGTCAGCCTCATAGTATAGCCATTTCCCACATGCCCAGGTAGGATGGAAGGCTTCCCTCATCCCAATGTTTGTCACATACTAATGTGCTTGCCCAGTTCTGTGTCAGTTTCTCCACTGGACTAAGCTTCTCCTGGATAAGAACTTAACTGCGTCATGTTTTGGCTCCCAGTATTTGCAGAAGTGTCTGCTGAATGAATATATCAATGACTGACTGAAACAAGTCCTGGGCTTTGAGGAATCCAGCAAGCAGCTTCTGACGCCAGGACTTGTTTTTCCTCCAATCACTGGTCCCCAGGCTCCCTTACCCAGATGCCTCCCAAACTCATTCAGACTTTCCCAGAGCAGTGAGCCATGCCAAGGCCTTTGGCAGCCAGCACCATTCATGGCCCAGAAGTCCTGGGGGTTGGGACAAGGGATTCCTCGGGGAGAAGAGGTGGTAGAGCTGGGCTCCCCCCACACCCACCTTCTTTTTCAGCTTGTGCCGGGCCCGCTTGGCGGCCCTGGCGCTGTTGGGGACTTTGGGCTCCGTGCTGTTGATGAATTCCAGCAGCTCATCCACATCTCGGTGGTCCACGGCGGGCTCCCCAGGGATCCCGCCCAGGGCGCCCCCCTTCATGGGCAGCTCCTCTTTCCGCCTGGTCAGCCTCGAGCGGAGCTTCTCTCGGATCTCGGTATAATTCCGACTCGTCGGGGCAGCGGGTGGCTGGGGGAGGGGGAGGTGCTGATGTTACACCCTGGGCCTGGAAGCCCGTAGCACTCCCACCCGCTGGCACCAAACATGTGGTGAGAAGCGAGACAACTGTTCTTTCTACCACAGCCACAAAGGCCAAATGGCTTTGCCCTCATCCAGGCCAGGAGCCAAGCAGCAGTGGGCGGAGAGAGGGGGAGGCACGCCGCAGTGTCGGGAGCATACTGACTTGGGAGCCAGGAAAGCAGGTTTGAGCCCAGGCTTTGTCACTTGGAAGCTGTATGACCTTGGGCAGGTTCACTGAGTCTTTTTGTGAGCCTCAATTTTGTCATCTCTAAAATGAGGATAACAACCCCTAGCTCAAAGGTGACCAGCAAGGTAACTACTTCCATTTCTTCTGTCCTCAACTGCTTTCCCCTAGCCAGCAGCCCTTTCTTCTTCACCTTATGAGATTTCTGAACTGCTTTCTCCCTCTGTCCAGAGACAGCATATACTCTGCTCTGAGCCTCCTTCCTGGCACCATCTGTGCTCACGGCCTGTCCCTCAGTTGGCTTTCACACTGGGGACTGAGAGCCTTTGCTTTCACTCTGCCTTTACGCACAAGCCTTCACTTCTCTGTGATTATACATGTATACATACTCATCAGAATCATAGCCTTCCTCTGCCATTTGCTTTCTTTTTGCCTAAGGAAAGAAAGTCAATCTTAAGAGAAACCACAAGAAGAGCAAAGGTAGCAAAATGTTGAGAAATCCCTACCTCACCAATGTGCTGTGAGGATCGAGCGAGCAAGCGAGTGAGCGCAGGTGCGAGGACTCACAGGGTCCAGGTGTGATTACCAGCCCCCATGAGCAAGGGGGCCTCAGGGAGAGCAAGGTGCTCCTCTGGCTCCCCTTGGCCAGCCCCCAGCCCACTCTGGCCTGGGCAGGCTCACTCACCGCATTGTGGCCGAAGAACTCACAGTAGCAGCAGTCACAGAACTTCCCATCTCTCTGGTGGGTGGAGGACGAGGTGCAGGAGCTACGCTCTGAGCTGCTGTCCTCTTCCTCACCCAGCCCCTCATCTGCCTCGCAGGGCTGGGGCAGCTGGCAGGCCAGGCCACTATGGGGGAACTTGTGCCCCTTGCACCCTGGGTCCCTGCTGATGGGGGAGAAAGGCCCAAAGGTGAGGAATGGCAGGGCAGGAGAAGGCGGAGAAGAGCCCAAGAAGTATCCCGACCATCACCATCCCAACTACCCTTCACCTGCCTCATCCCACAAAGGCCAAAGCAGTCACACTGCATCAGCACCTCACAACAATAGGGCAAACACCCTCAATGTCCCTCAGGGCCCAGATCTATGGTACCATTCTGGAAAGGTTCCCTGAGCCTCCCTTGGTCATACCTACCATGTGACCCTCCTGGACTCTGAGGGCACCAGGTATATCTCTATTCTACCGTCCATCACACTTCACACTCGGTCTTTTTGCCCACCTGTCTCTCAGACCACAGTGTGCATTCCTCAAGAATAGGAACCAGGAGTTCCCATCATGGCTCAGTGGAAACTAGTATCAATGAGAACGCAGGTTTGATCCCTGGCCTCGCTCCGTGGGTTTAAGGATCCGGCATTGCTGTGAGCTGTGGTGTAGGTCACAGACGCAGCTCAGATCTGAAGTTACCGTGGCTATGGTGTAGGCCAGTGGCCACAGCTCCTATTCAACACCTAGCCTGGGAACCTCCATATGTCACAGGTGTGGCCCTAAAAAGGCAAAAAGAGAAAAAAAAGGACAGGAATCAAACAAACAAAACAAAACCAAAAAACCAAAAAACCAAAAACAGGGACTCTGCCACTTCTAATTTTGGATCCCAGTGTGTAGCATAACAACCTTGCACACAGAAGGTGCTCAATAAAGTGGGTGTCCGAACAGATTAGTGGGCTAATGGCTCCCTGGAACATCCAAAGGAGGTCAAAGTCCTTTTATTCTCTAAAATCCTTAGAAATGAGTCTGCACCACAGGACAGAGCTGTCTTAGCTGTGAAGCCTTGAAGTTACAAAAGCAAATGTGCTTTGGGGGCCACAGACTCTAAGAGCTATTATCTGCACCAGGTACCATATTCAGTGTATTATTTCTAACAATTCCCCAAGTCCGCAAAGCAGATCTTGCAGTGGAGGAAAACAAGGCTGAGTGCTCATCCTCTTCCACTAAACTGCTCTGCCTCTGGACTTCAGGAAGCATGGGCGCATCTTGTAACACAGACTATTTTCCCACGGTAAGGAAAAGACAGGCCTGCAAGGTTCCAGAATGGGAGCCAGAAGAGTCAGAGCCCTGGTTTGGCCATCAGCAGTGGGAGTGCCCCAGGGCAGAAACCATTATCATGGTGCTTAGAGAAGCTTAACACCAACAGACCACTCTTCATGTACTTTACTAGCAAAATTAACAGACCTAGTGCTCTAAAATTGGTGGTTACATCAATTTGGAAAGCTCCTTGGAAAACAAATTTGCAGTGTCTATTAAGAACTTGTCTCAAAAAAACAAAACCAAAAAAACCCTGAAATCTTTTTCTGTGTTGTGTCTCTTGTCTTTTTAGGGCCACATCCATGGCATTATGGAGGTTCCCAGGCTAGGGGTCCAATCAGAGCTGTAGCCGCCGGCCTACACCACAGCCACAGCAACGCCAGATCCGAGCCGAGTCTGTGACCTACACCACAGCTCATGGCAACACCGGATCCTTAACCCACCGAGTGGGGCCAGGGATCCAACCCGCATCCTCACGGATGCTAGTCGGGTTTGTTAACCACTGAGCCACGACAGGAACCCCCCAAAATCTTCTAAACTGAGAATATTTTTCATTCTGAGAAATATATTCCGAGGAGAGAAATAAAGGGGAAAGATATCATTAGGACATTATTTATCACGTTATGATGTTAGAATGACCTAAATGGTCAGTAACTGGGGAACAGCAAAGTGCACTATGGAGAATACACCAGCCTTTAAAGCTGAGGTTCAGAAGCCACACAGGAACCTAACAGTACTAAGTGAAGCCCAAAGACAAAAAAATCGTGCAGATGCCGCCACCACCATGTGGTAAAGACACTCGAGGGAAGACTGCTTAGAAGTGGTTGTACTGGGGTGGCGGGATTTTTAGAGTGGGGAAAATACAAATGCACAATAAACACAGATCTAATTTATAACATAAAAAATATATATGATAATATAAACTTTCTCAGTACTTAGAGTTACTTCCAGGAATCTATTAAGGACAGAACTCCTGGCTCAAACACAGATTTGCACCAGATTTGGGTGCAAGGATTCTTATTACAGCCTGGTCTATAATAGCTAAAAACTAGAAATGACTAAATACCAAGAAGAAAGGAATAGTAAAATATACTATGCTAGCGTTATACAGTAAGACCTTATATGGCTACTGAAAAGTTTTCTGAAGAATTTCAACTGGGGAAATGATCATGGTGTAGTGTTGAAAACAACTACACAAAAATATATAGAATGTGGACCTCATTTTATTTATATACAGAGACATCAGGAAGAAAATATACTGCAGTATTAAAGTTTATCTTTAGGTTGCCAGGAATTTTTTCTTCTTTTATAAATTTCTAAATTTTTCCAAGTTTTTGTTTTTTGGGGTTTTTTTTTTTTGAGGGCGGCACCCACAGCATATGGAGATTCCCAGGATAGGGGTCAAATTGGAGCTGTAGCCGCTGGCTTATGCCACAGCCATAGGAACCCAGGATCCCAGCCATGTCTCTGAACTACACCACAGCTCACAGCTCAAAGCAAGGCCAGGGATGGAACCTGCATCCTCATGGATAATAGTCAGATTCGTCAGATTCGTTAACCACTGAGCCATGACGGGAACTCCCTCCAAGTTTTTAAAAAATAATAAACACATATTTCTTTTATACATATATATTTTTGGCTGTGCCAGTGGCACAAGGAAGCTGTCGGACCAGTGCCATAGTTGTAGCTAACGCCAGAGCTGTGACAATGCCAGGTCCTTAACCCACTGAGCCACACATTTTCTTTGTCTTTTTAGGACTGCACCTGAGGCACATGGAAGTTCCTAGGCTAGGGGCTGAATAGGAGCTGTAGCCACTGGCCTACACCACAGCCACACGATGCCAGATCTGAGCCAATTCAGCAACAGTTCACAGCAATGCCGGATTGTTTAACCCACTGATTGAGGCCAGGGATTGAACCAGAGTCCTCATGGATACTAGCTGGGTTCCTTACCGCTGAGCCATGACAGGAACTCCCACACATTTTCTTTTATAGTTGGAAAAACTATGGAAAAAACATGAACAGAGTCTACCCTTTAACTTCCACCCCAAAGGTACCCTTTTGCAAAGTTTCGCAAAACTCTTAAGTTCAAGTCGGCAGGGAGTTTGCTCTTTCTGTTGCTCACTTACCTGTGAGTGCCAGGGAGCTGCTGAGAGCTGGGTGGTGGGAGGAGAGGTCCGCTGCAGTGCCCGCTGCAGTGCCCACTACAGGGGTGACTGCAACCCGAGAATGGTGGAGGCATCTTCAGAAGCGGCATGCTGGTGGAGGGAAGGTGGGGGCTCTGACACGGCCCTGGGGTGTGAGGGGCAGCAGCAGCGGCAACAGGGCATTCTGAAACCTGGGCAGGGAAAGGTGCTGCCAGGGTGGTGGGCAGCAGGTGAGGATGGGGTGGTGAGCCAAAGGATCCGGGGTGAGATGGGATCAGCGACGCTGCCTGGGGGTGGTGGCCGGTGGGACTGTTAGGTGGAGCAGTGAGGTCTGAGTGCCGGTGGTGCTCCGAGATGGGGAAAACCTCACCTGTGGGTGGATGGGGGAGAGAGGTATCAGAGTGGGAGCCCAGACTCTGGGAATGAAAGCCCAAGGGCTCATTGCCACATTCTGCTTACTGTGACCAGAGGGAACATGTCTGGGCACAGCCTTTCAGCACAGTGGATCCATGAGCTTTTGAAAAAGTCCAGCAGTGCCTTGGGCAGGAGAGATTTCTTTGCAGGTAGCGTCTGGACAGGGTGGAGAAGCCCAGGCCTGAGGGAGAAGGCACCAGGAGTGCCACAAGGCTGCAACACCTCTGCTGGCATAAACAGGGGGTACATGTTCTGTCTCTCAGTGTCCCTATAGGACCAGCTTCTCAACAAACATTCCTCAGGCCCAGGGCAAAATCTACAGCAATCAGCAGAGGAGCAAGCCCAGGCTCTGAGTCTGGGCCATGGGTATGCCAGACCCTTGGGTGGCCCCCGATTTCAGAGGACAAGTGGGAAAAGGCTTTTGGCTTTTGCACCAAAACAACTAGAATTATGTACTGCTTCACTCACAATTCTGAGGGCAGCATCCCTTTGAAGAATTCAGGTCCTCCATTTAGAAGCAGACAATAATTCATATTTATACAGTACATCAATAACCCAAGATTTTTTTCTCTGGGTCTCTAAGCATCATCTCACGGTCTAAAAAAGGCTTAATATAGCCATGAGGAGTTCCCGTCGTGGCGCAGTGGTTAACGAATCCGACTAGGAACCATGAGGTTGCGGGTTCGGTCCCTGCCCTTGCTCAGTGGGTTAACGATCCGGCGTTGCCGTGAGCTGTGGTGTAGGTTGCAGACACGGCTCGGATCCCACGTTGCTGTGGCTCTGGTGTAGGCCGGTGGCTACAGCTCCGATTCGACCCCTAGCCTGGGAACCTCCATATGCCGCGGGAGCGGCCCAAGAAATAGCAACAACAATAACAATAAAAAAGACAAAAAAAAAATATATATATATAGCCATGAAATTGGTTACTAATCAAGGTGGCTCATACTTGCCAATTTCTTGTGGATGGAAGTGCATGCTTTTATAAAAGTATACATCCTGAGGTGAAGAGGCCTAGGAAGACCAAAGCACCTAGGCCTTCTGTGCGCTGCAGGAGTCAGGTGAGCCAAGTCCTAATTCCCTAAGGGTCAACACTCACCAGGTCCCCTCCTGGATCCAGTGGGAATAGCTATCAGAACCAATGACAGCAGCATTTTTTTCAAGTTCAGAGTCCTGGGGAAAGGATTCCCACTGAGACAGTCAAGAGCTAGATTTCCCACTTGGCGTCCACCAGAAGAGCTCCACTTTTTCTTATTTTAATAACTGATTTTTTTTTTTTTTTTTAAAGGGCCAGACCTGGGCTAGGGGTCAAATCGGAGCTGCAGCTGCAATCTATACCAAAGCCTCGGCATAACCAGACCCACACTGCATCTGTGACCTACACTACAGCTTACAGCAATGTTGGATCCTTAACCCACTGAGTGAGGCCAGGGATCAAACCGGCATCCTCACAAAGTCAGGTTCTTAACCCATAACAGGGACTCCATAACTGGTCTGATTTGTTTGAACAAAGTGATTAGGGAAACACAGCTCTCTCCACTTATGGGGCCTGGCTCTCCTCTGAGCTTGGAAACTCACCAGGGATGGTAGGAGGACTCCCGAGCGAGCTGCCTGGCATGGCCCCACTGGAGTGTGGAGAGTTCCAGAGGCCCGAGAGCTTATGTGCTGACAGGAACGAGCTGGGATCCCAGTCCCCTGAGTTCCCGTGGCAGGAGGAGGACGAGGATGAGGACGATGAAGAGGAGGACGAAGAGGAATGAGAATCACCCCCACAAGACTGTGATTTGCAGGATGTGTGTGACAAGGAGATCTGGGGAAGGGGGAAGAAAAAGGCTCATGGTAAAACAGCGAACATCAGAGCTGACTCCCTCCTGCCTTAACTTCCCCAGAAGCAGCTCCTCCTCCAGGCCCCCATGCCGTGGCCAAAGCACAATTCCCACAGCTCCAGGTGCAACGGCACTCTCGGGCCAGACCTCTTCCAAGAGGGCCTGTCCCAGTGTGCAGATATGGTGGGAGATTCTGGTAGGGGCAGAGACTGCCTGTCAGTTGTGGGCCTTTGGGGAGTCCTGGGAGCTGCCATGGGGAGAAAGGGTCTTTAAGTCAGCAGTCCTCAAGCTGAACTGATTCTGGGTAAAAGAGAGAGACCGGAGGGGAATGAGAAACAAGGAGTCTGACCTCTGTGTTTCAGGAGATGGCACTTTGAGTCTGACCTCTGTGCTCCCAGGCATCTTGGAGGCCTTCTAACAGAGGCACACTGCAGACCTTCCAACTGATCTTTGCCTTCCATGCCATACTGGTTGGCTTTTGAGCTGCCACAGAGCTGAAGACAGCATGGTCAAAAGGAAGGGGCAGGATCTTGATCTACCAGTGCCACTGAGCCAGCCCTCACATTGTGCACTGTCCTCAGAGGCTTGTGGGCTGCCTGAAGCCTTGCTTGTCTTCCCCCAGTGTGAACCCAAGCTGCTAATGCTGTGTGGATGCAGCCCAGCAGCCTCTCAGCAGGGGTGCAGGGGCTGGTTGGGGAGAGAGCCACCTGAGAGGACAGGGCAGGGATAACTCAACAGCCTGACTTCCATGGGCAGGCAGTGCTCCTGTGTTCAGGGACCCCTTCTCAGCGGTTACCTACCGCCACTGCATGTTCTCGACCTGTCTGCCTCTCATCTTCCTCCATGCTCTTTCGGCAACTCTGGCAGACCCA
This sequence comes from Phacochoerus africanus, assembly GCF_016906955.1. Classification (NCBI taxonomy): domain Eukaryota; kingdom Metazoa; phylum Chordata; class Mammalia; order Artiodactyla; family Suidae; genus Phacochoerus; species Phacochoerus africanus. The sequence goes on along the minus strand of NC_062547.1, from coordinate 80,525,989 downwards.
CAGAGGCATCTCGCCTAGGAGATTCTTGACGAGCTTTGGCATGAAGTCAGGGGGCAGCTTCTCACCCTGCAACACCAGTCCGTTTTGGGAAGGGCCTTCTTCCCAGCCTTTGCGTTCCCGGTGACACAGCAGGCAGCAAGTCTGCACAGACTGGCTGGAGGTGGGGGGAACCTGTCCAACAGACAGAAACACGGTTTCCCAGAGGGGGAAAGGCACTGCTTAGAAATAAAGTTAACAATACTAATGATGTCATTTATTATGTGGCAGGCACTGGGTTAGGCACTTTGTTTACCTAATTTTAGTCCTTGTAACAGCTCTGCAAACTAGGTGTTATTATTCTCATCTCTCTTTCTTTTTTTAAGAAGAAACAGATTTCAAGAAGTTAAATAAGTTGCCCAAGGTTATAGAGTTAGTGAGTGGTTGAACTAGGATTTGAATCCTAGTGTGGCTGACTCCAAAGTTCATGCTCAAATGCCCCAGTGCCCTGATGTCCCCAAATCTTGAAGGTTAATAAGAAGATGGCCCTTCCTTTTGTGGCATATCTGAGAGAGGCCACAGTGCAGTCTACAGGCCAATTCCTACCTGGAAGGAAAAAATGCTTTCAGTTAACAGATGGGAGAACATGTAGGTTTCCTGAAGAGCTACACAATTCCATCAGGATCACAGCAGCATTTTGGAGGAGCTAGTATAAGGGCAACTCAACTGAAAACTAAGTTGGAGGGTAAGGCAGACCTTGGTCTGCTACTTCTGGAAGGCAGTGAGTTGTGGTGAAAAAAGCTGGGCTTTGGGGGTCAGACTGATACACATTCTAATCCCTCCCTGATCACAAATTAGCTGGGTAACCTTGAGCAGTTATTGAACTTCCTGAGATCTGATTTCCTACAGAGTTGTGAGGGCTGGTGCATAAACTGGCAAAGTGCCTAGCCCTGTGTGTGCCCACAGCATAGTCCCAATATACAGTAATTATTGTTTGGACTTTTTTCCTTTTTTTTCCCTAGGACACACTTGACCTAGAAATATGACTATACATTTTCTGTCACATTGAGGGTTACTGACTGGGAACTGATTGTTTAATGACCCCAATTAATGGCTTTGCTATATATCCTGCAACTTCAAGTCCCTTCTCACTCTGACACTGTCATGTCACTTTCTTTTTTCATGTCACTCTCTTAGGCCAACAGGATGCCAGTAAACATGCTACCAGCATAAGCTTGAAAAGTGTGTATGCATTTCTACTTGTTTCCTTGCATGGCTGGGCTTGCTTGCTCTTGCACCTCTGCCGTGTCATGTAAGTATGACCAGGTTAGCTGGTGGAAGCATGTGAGAGACGTGAGGGGAAAACTGAGTCTTCCCAGCTGACTGGCCAGCAGATCAGATAAACAAGTGAGCCCAGCTGAGATCAGCCAAGCTGGCCCTGATCAGCAGAAACCAAATGAACCCAGAGACAAATAAAAAAATGGTATTGCTTTAAGCCACTAAGTTTTGGGGTGGTTTGTTGCATCCAATAGTTAACTGATATACCTTCCAAATTTACCCACCACTAGATAACAGGTATTTGCAGAGGCCTAAGCAAAGGAATAATAAGAGTATCATTTTCATTCTACCAATAAATGGCATCATATTTTCTGAATAAAATCACCTTCTCACAATAAGTTGGCATCAGGGTATCCTTAAATCTGTAGTGTTACAATTACACTGACCTGGGTCCCTGGTTTCTAGAAAAAGAAAGGAACCAAACAGTAGCACCAGGAGCAAGCTGAAACATTTGGGAACATTCAAGGACCTTGAAAAGAGTACCAGAGAGAGAGAGAGAGAAATCTTTCATGTGTGCTGCTGCCTAAACCGTCTCTGCCAGTCGGACATTTCAGTGAGCAAGTCAGCTGCTTAATGACAGCTACTAAAGGATATAGGCTTCTAGAATCCATGGTGGTGAATATCTCAGAGAGGGTGAAAGGCTGCTAGAGAAGAATGGTGTTCAGAGAAGTTAAGGCAAAGTAGGCCTTTCTGAGATGTGTGCCCAGGAAACCTCCCATAGCTAACAAGGTACCATAGTAACTCCAGGAGGAGGAGGGGAAGCCAATGTCCAAGTCCCTTTCCCCATGAGAAATACAAAGGTGGCCGTGTTTTTAGGCCAAACACCAGGACATGTAATTTTACCACAATGGAGCTTCACTTCATTCTAATGTTAGATTCTACAGTTATTACATGAAATGAAAATCTTGTATGAGTAAAATTATTCTTGAAACTTTTTCTATGGCCTGTAAAGTACAGTATATATGGTTTTGCAGGTACACCTGAGAACTCAAATGTATAATGTAAAAGATAAATATATAAGAAGTGTTTTTTTTTTTTTTTAAGTGAAAACAAATACTTCCAAGTTAAATATGTGATCAGTGTGACTGTACTTATATTGCCAAAGTACTTGTGGAAGGTGCCGGAGTGTAGTAGAAACAACACTGGCTTTGGCATTAATCCTGGGCCTCCATCATTTACCAGGTGTATAGCTGTACAATGCTGGGCAAATTCTTCTTATTCTGTTTCCTCATATATACAATGGGATTAAGCCCTGATTTGTAGAGTTGGCTGTGAGCATCGTGATAAAGCACCTAGTCCAGTGCCAGGCACATATGTTACTCAACATATGGTACTAACTGTGAACATGGTGGGAGAAATGGGAAATAATATTTAAAATCAGCACTAAGGTTGAAAATACAGAATATACAGTCACTGTATTTTATAAGAATGCAAGAATCTCTCACATGCAATGAACTAAAGGTGACTTTTAGGCATCTTAATCTCTGTCCCCACTCCATGAAATCATCCCTTAAATTCCCTAAATACTCCCTGAATTCTCCTATCTCATGCCTTCACTAAAAGGGATCCTCTCCCCTTCTTCCCTGTGTTTACCAATAAGTAGATGGGCAGGGCTTAAAAAAGGCCCAGCTTGGATCCAATCTCATCTAAGCTTAGATGAGAGATTCCCTCTTATAATTCAATTCACCTCTCTTTGCCATATCCCCAAAACACATTGTGTCTTGGTCACAGCATTTGTGCCTTCCACTTAACTTATTTACCTGCATCTTCTGTCCCCTCTATTAGACTGTGCTCCTAGAAGGCAAGCAGTATGTCTGATTCTTCTCTGTGTAACACAGGGCTCACCTGGGCACACAGTGGCTAAATCATGTTTGTCAAGTGTCCCTATGGCAGTAGAGCTGGCAGGCAGTTTGGTGAGACATTGTTAGAAATTGTTTCCCACAGTAAAAGGCTCTCTCCCACCCTGGACCTCCACCCAAATAGTTCCAATCTCAAGTATGGAAGAGTGGGAGACTGCATGCCTTGGGGATTACAATGAGATTCCTCATTCGTGGAAATACCTTGACTTCCCCAAGAGCCAAAATGGCACAGATGATAAATAAGATTAACCATCAATGGAAGTGAATTTACAGGGCAGGCTGTCTTTCTAGTTAAAGGAAGAAACACAGTGCTGGAAAGCTAATTAAGTCTGAACTAAAGCAGAGATAATACCATCTACACTGCATAAGGATAACCCAGAGGATTGAGTGACATTAGAGATGCACTTAGCTCAAGGGATCCATGCAGGAGGCACTGAATCTATTATCTAAGCCCCTTGGCCAGTATGCTCTTAGTAAGTCCATACTGGAAACCAGCTTATCCACTGTCTTGCATTTGGTATACCAGATACTTTCTAGGCCCAGGCAGTTCTGGGGGCCACCCTCAAAGCTGTCTTAACCTTAAGCGTTGGTGCCTGCCCCTCAGTAAAATTCCCAGTGGAGCATGGGGACTTTTCTCTCTGCCATTTTCATCTCCACTTTAATTGCCAGAGGGTGGTGAGGCTCCCTAGCCTTGGAGATGGTATATGCAGTTAATACTACCAAATTTTTCAAATATTTGCTTTGGCAGAAAAAAGCTCTTGGTTTATAGTTCCTTTGACTGTAATCTCTTGCCATTTTCCAAATTCCTGGCAATCATGGTCTCTTAGGCCCTGCAGTCAATTCAGGCTTTCAACTAGCTGTTCTCCAGCTATACGTTTTAGCAGCTGGCACAGTATTTCCACACAAAGAACATGATAAGTGTTTATTAAATGAATGAAAACTCCAATTATGTTTCTTCATCACAAAGGCTGATGACACTGATTCTTAAACCCAGAAACCCTGGGCAAAAAGCTGATTATTCCCTCTTACCTCAGTTTAAATTCAGAGCTTGTCCAGATCCCAGTCTAGCCTTAGGTAAAAGATGAGGGAGAAAAAGAAAGGTTTTAGGGGTTCCCTAGATTTAGGACCTGCTCAAAAAAGCTCCAAGGTAATTTTGCTTCACTCTCTGATTAAACCCCAAATCTCTGGACAATGTGGGGTTATTCACCCAGGGGATCCATGCAGTAGCACACATAACCCCAGAGCAGTCAAGGAGCCAAGGGAACCCTAGGCTCTGGCCACTCCCAGCCCAGGGGACTGGCATGTATAGCCATTAAAACCAGTATCTGCTCCCTCACCTGACCAGGCCCAAGACTTTTCTGTCTTCATCTGAGAAGCATTATGCTAGGACATTCTAGTTTTTCCTGGAAAAAAAGAGATAAAATCAAAGGAAGGGGAAGCCAATTTTTTCATGGAATACCATTTTTACTTCAAAGAATGATGGACTGACAACCTATGGTTATTCAAACTTGGGTACTGGCAAACATTTTCTCAAAAAAATGAACAAAATGAGCCTGTCACTTCAAGGAAAACAACTGTATTTGTGGTCAGTGATAAAATTCAAGTTTTAAGGGAGTTCCTGTTGTGGCACAAAGGTTAACGAATCCGACTAGGAACCATGAGGTTTCGGGTTCGATCCCTGGCCTTGCTCAGTGGGTTAAGGATCCGGCGTTGCCGTGAGCTGTGGTGTGGGCCGCAGATGCGGCTCGGATCCCGCGTTGCTGTGGCTCTGGCATAGGCCAGTGGCTACAGCTCTGATTAGATCCCTAGCCTGGGAACCTCCATATGCCGCAGGAGCGGCCCTAGAAAAGACAAAAAAAAAAAAAGAAGTTTTAGGCAAAAATCAGAATTTTGGAAAACTTGTATACACAACCATGATCTTAACAGCTTCCCAAAACTTAAAGACTTTATGATGAAACTCGTAGTGATATCAAATGCTGTCTTTTGATATTATAAAATGAAATGAAAAAACATTTGGAAGATCTGCATAAAACTCAATGGACCTATTTTTGCAAGTGATCAAAGCATGATATTACAGAATCATACACTGGTTAAAAAAAAACATCAAAATGTTAGATGAACCAACAGATTTTAACGTAAATGAGTATAAAGGCTTTATTGATAATGGTCTCAGATTCCATATTGCAAAGAAGAATACCAACAATCATCTGGAAGGGCTATCAAAATACTTTTACCTTTTTCAGCTACATATCTGTGTGGAGCTGGATTTTCTTTTTAACATACTTCAATCAAAACAAGGTATTGCAACAGACTGAATACAGAAGCATACAGCAGAACCTAATGTTCTTCTATTAAGGCAGATATAAACTTGCAAAAATGAAAACAAGGCCATTTTTCTCATTTTTTTTGGAAAAGTTATTTTTCACTTAAAGTTGTTATTTATGTTAATATGCTAGGTTTAATACTGCTGTTCTGAAATGAATTACTAACCAAATATTTTTTAAAGTTTCTCAATTTTAATACTTAATTTGGTAAATATCAGTAGATTAACCAAAAAAAGCTCTTTTGTGTCCTTAGGTTTTTAGGAGCTTAAAAGGGTCCTAAGACCAAGCACTTTGAGAACCACTGATGTAAAGCATCTAACAATGCCTGTCACACAGAAGGCACCCTTCAAGCAATAGTGATTATTAACAACTGTATAGTTCTTGGCTTATCTGGATAGCTCTTCAGGGCCATTAGTTAATTTTGCACCTCAGCCTTTCTGGTCACGGTTTGGGAATTAAGTGTCACCAGGCCAGATGGCTGTCAAGGACTGCTCTCAAAGCTAGATCTAATTTCCAGAATCAAACCTGTTCTCATTCCTTTCATGAATTCCTTTTTCTCCCAAGAGTTTGAATGTATTTGTAGAGGATTCCTCCAAGACACATGCTATATCTAACCAGCAGCCCTGCGAGTTTCCAAATTCTATTCTGACATGGCCCAAGAGAGCACTCTACTCTCAAGTCACCCAGCTCCAAGAGACTCCCTGTCACCAAGGCAGGCAGAGGACAACAGTTAAAATTCCCTCCCAAAAGCAGAGAAAATGATTAATCCTCAGCCTAGAAAAACTGATCAGCCCAGTCACCACCACTCACTCTTCCATCTACACATGCATTCTCTCACTCAACAAACATTCTCAGAGCCCCTACCTGGTGCCAACTATTGTGCTAGGTGCTGGGAAACATAATAATCGAGTTCCTGCCTTAAGAACACATGTGTAAACCAGGCAGGTTCGTGCAAGGGGTTGTCAATGCTCCCAAACTCCAAGGAGGTATCATATTCACTTTGGAGAATTGGGCAGGAACACAAATTAAGATAATATACAATTATAATTAGTAAACAAAATAATACACAAATTAAAAACAAGTGATTAGGATATTGAGCTTCTCTACTTAAGTAAGCTTATGTGCCTTCTTGCATGCCTAGCCAGTCTGAGGATCTCCTTCCTTTACCTCTTCTTTCCTACCTTGGTTAATCTCTAGGCTCCCTTCTGGTTGAGCTCACCTACTACAGCACCCTTTAGACTTGGCCTCAGTGGACCTCTCCTTATTTCATTTCCATGCTTAACACCTGAGAGCCACAAGTTCTATTCATACTGTTCCTCAGATACACGTTGCCCCTTCAAACCTCAGCTTTACTCCTCAGCAAATTCCTACTTATCCCCTAAGACCTTGGTAAAAGATTACTGAAGCTTTTGTTGAACCAGGCTTCGTAGAATTCTTTTGCTATATCATCCATCACATTGTGTCAAAGACATATATCCTCTACCTACTCCCAAACCCCTACAGAATGGGAGCTCTTTGGGGGCAGGGGGTGGACTTTGGCCATTTAAGTGTGTCAGGAACCTAGGTTGGGATAGGCTAAGGCCTGGCACATAGCAGACATTCACTGAATAAATGAACGAATGCTAAAGTCCATCTGGCTATGTCTCAGCTGCTCTACACAAAGGATAGAGACCAAAACACAGCTGAACCAGCCCCTTTCCCAACATACCATGCTGAAAAGGCATGGCTGCATCTCTCCAGGCCACTAATGAGAGGGCATCGGTGCTGAGAATCTCAGATCATTCTTATGCTGGCAATCAGAGGTGCAGTTAATTCTTAGGGAGCTGATACAACCGCACCTCAGTGCCCTGGAGCTGTCATCTAAACTCCCACTTCAGGCTGTTGGCTCAGGTCCTTCCAGGAGGTAGGACAGTTGTTTCATACCATAAAGCCAGTTTGTAGAGAATTCTTGCTGGGTGTACAAGTTGAGTCAAGGAGAGGGCAGTGAGTCTCTCTGACCTCTGTGGCCCTCTACCCGCCAAGGCTAGTTTGTCTGTTGAACCTGCTTCCTGCATGCAATTAGCCACAGGAAGGCTAAGCTGCTGCTTATTTACCTGGAACCTCAGGCAAACCTTATTACCGCCAACTCTGTAATTGCAACACAGGCTTCTCACGGGTGCAAGAGTATGAACTTTGGAGATAGAGTGTTGTGAGCTCAAATCCCAGTTCTGCCATTTTCAGTATGATCTTGGATTATTAAGTTTCTTTGAGCCTCAATTTCCTCATTTATGAAATGAGAATAAAACCATACTTCACAGAGTTGTGAGGAAAGAAGGAAATAAATTATGTAAAGTACCTGGCCTGAGCCTGGCACACAGTAGGTGCTCAATACCCGTTAGTTTCTTTCCTCTTCTGTCCTGGAAGAAATGACAGGGAAACTTACTAAGTGAGACTTGCCCATCCAAAGTTATTACTTGAAGCACAGGACAGAAGACTAGACAGGTGACTGTCGAGGCCTCTTTGAACCCCCAGCCCACATCTCTGGCTACAACTTCCTAACAAGAACCTTCAATATTTCTGGGCCCTTCTTTCTTCCTTAGCTTCTCTCTATCTATTCACTTCAGAACAGAGGGGGAACCCACAAAGGGAGCTGGAGGGCCAAGAGCCTTGGGTAGGGAATAAAGGGGAGGTGGCCTATAGGGTGGCACCAAGTTCATCCACCTAGAGTTTAAGGATGAGAGAGGGAAGGAACATGGGCACGTAACTGAAGGGTGCAAACACAGGGCCTTTCCAAGGACACAAACATGTCTCTCTGCAGTCCTGTTCTGTTCTGCACATTCTGCCACAAAGAACCATTAATCATTTCTTTTCACAGTATCTGTTCCTTTCTCTCAATACATAAAGCACTCGCATCTTCATTCATGCTGCTCCCTCTGCCTCTTCCTTTTTTAGGCTCAATTTGGGTGTTAATTCTCCTAAGTCCAGAGGCAAAATGAACTGTGGTTTGCTCTGGGATACCCTAACAGATCCCTTGAATAGTTTATCACATGTATCCTGGTTGTTGAAAACTTGTCTTTGCCACAACACCGTGAGCTCTTCAAGGGCAGGGCCTGCGTCCCATGGGTCACTGCACCCCAGTGGTTCAGGAAAGGTGGCAGCACTTACGTGCTTTGATATACAAAGAAAGATAAGCAGTCGGAGAATAAGGGCAACAACTGGAGAACTGGGAAAAGTTTTTAACACTAAGGCTGTTTCTCTTCCTGTTTATGGAAAAGCTCCCTCCTCCCCCAGAAAGCCCCATTCTCTAAAGTATAACCTAGGCCTCCTCGAAGATCTCAGGCACCTAAGTTCCCAGACCCAGCCACACATCAGAATTGCCTGGGGCAATTCAATAATAATAGACTCTCAGGCTCCAGACCTAGAGACTCTTTTTTTTTTTTTTTCCCTTTTAGGGCCATACCCTCGGCATATGGAGGTTCCCAAGCTAGGGGTCCAATTGGAGCTATAGCTGCTGGCCTACACCACAGCCACAGCAACGCCAGATCCAAGCCACGTCTGTGACCTACACCACAGCTCACGGCAACGCTGGATCCTTAACCCACTGAGCGAGGGCAGGGATTGAACCCACATCCTCATGGCTGCTAGTCAGGTTCAAGGATGGGAACTCCAGACCTAGAGACTCTTAATTCTCTAGGTCTGGGACAGGGTCCAGCAAAGCACAGGGGATCTGAAGATTAGCTAGGCTTGGGTGAGGGGGAAGAGACTCAAGCCATCCCAGCTGCCTCTACCACTGAGAATGACTTCCTCTCAAGCTATCAGAGAGAATGTACCCAAGCACATCATCTTCACTTTCCTACTTAAGACCTTTCACTGATTCCTCATTGCCTACAGGATAAAGCCCAAACTTCTTGGTGTAGTTTTCAAGAACCCTGCTAACCTCTCCAGCTAGACCCCTTGCCTTTCTCCATGAGTTGACCAGTTCTCGCCTCTGGATCTTTGTCTACATAGCTTACTTTGTTTAGACGCTTTCTCTCACCTTCTCTGGAGGAACTTCTACTTGACCCTGAAGCCTCAGGTCCCAGATGCCTTTTCTAGGCTATCACATCTGTGCATCCTCAGAACAAAGCATCCGTAATAATCATAGCTACTTGTGTTCAGCGCTTGACATGCAGTACTTGCTGAACTGTGATGTGAGCCCAGCATCACTGTCATTTTATATGTGAAAAAATAAACCAAAAGGTTGAAAGGTCCATACTAGGATCTAGGATTTGAATCTTAACTCAGAGGAAGTGATGTTCTCTTAGTCCAACTGCAATTATTATATGTATATTCTTTAGACCATGAGCCCCTGTGGGCAGGGATCATGTCTGATTCACTTCTGCATTCCCAGCTAGCCCAGGGCCTAGACAGATCAGGTGTCCAGGTGCCCATGAGTGTTGACAGAATAAATGAACACCAGGACAGGTAAGAAGAAGGCTGGGCATGGTGGGTGTGCAACTGGCCTGAATGAATGAAAGTCAGCCTGGCTTAGTAGTGTAGGCAGATAAGAACAAAGTGCTAGAAACTTAACATTTTATTATAATTTACTTTAACTGCCATTCATTGAACACATAACAGGTACACCAGAAATGAATTAAAACATAGCCCATGCTCTCAAAAATTCTAGATTTAGTAAATACAGCGTTAGGATCTTAACAGTACAACTGATATCAGATATTAAGCTTATAGCTCTGGGACATTTTAAGAAAATTAAATTCTTACCAGGTAAGTCTTCATCTTCAAAGGCCTTTGGCATTTCTACATAGTGAATCTCTACTGGCTTACAAAGAACCAGAGGAGAGAGGGATCTATCTCCCCTCATCTCCTTGCACCTACAGTGAAACTGGCCAGGTTGGATGGGCAGTGATTTTTTAAGGGGGAAGTACCCGGATATAAAGATTATCTCAGTCATCTATGTGCCTCAAACAGAGGCCTTAGCACAGAGGTCATAATGCTTGCTGAGTGGATTAAACATAATGAGATGATTTTAATAAAGATTATCTACTCCAGTCCCTTGAGCGGACAGGTTTAATTCTGAGCAGTGGGAGAGCCAAATCGCTAGAGTCCTTTTAAACTAGACTGGGCAAAGTCCCAGGAGATGCTGTGGAGTGACAAGATGGGAAGAACAGGATGATCTCAACCCCCAGCAACTGCCAGTTTACAGTATAGCACATCTCCTGGGGGGTTTCTTGAGTGTGCACCTGGTCTACAAGCTGAGTAGCCCAAGAGACCTAGAGACAGCCAGCAGAACTGGCTGGTGAAAACACTCAGGCTTTGACTGACCAAATGGCTCCTGCCATATACCACGTCCAATTCCTGCTCTTATGTGAGGAGCATTAGGTGCTACGTGGGTTGTTTCACATTTTCTTGTGAAGTTGCCAAAAAGGCTTAGCAAGGGAAAGAAACATGCCCAGAGTCACAAGACTAGGAGACTGAGCATTAAGCTCACCTCAAGTCCATAACATTAAATACTGTCTCACCGCCTCCTTCAACTGCTTTGTAAGTTTTTTGTTTTTCTTTGCCAATAAGGAAGTGACTGTTCTACTCTTCTTGTGAAGTAAATGTGGATTTGGGTTCTTAGTGAATGTATCAATGTAATTTAGTGGCCTAAACAATTAGAATTAAGAGCTTTTGGGATTCCAATTAAGCTCAAGGTCCTCCATTTAAATGTGTACAGGTTCTGAAAATGAACAAAGCGGATTGGATAGAACTGGGGTGGCCCATGAACCTTAACTGAGAGGAAGCAATGCTCTTCTAGCCTTATTGCAATTACTATATACATGTTCTCTAGACTGTGAGCCCCTTGTGAGAAGGGACTACTGATTCACTTCTGCATTCCCAGCTACCCCAGGGCCTGGAACGGATCAGGTGTCCTGCATATGCTACAGGGGGGAGACATTACTCAGAGATTGCAGATTACTGTCTCCCAGATATATGGTCCCAGCAGCACCAGATTTTTAGTTTTAAGAGATGGTACAGATGGAATTCTCTGAGAAACCTTTGATTTAAAAAATATTGGCTCAGGAGTTCCCCGATGGCCTAGCACTTAAGGATTCAAGATATCACTGCTGTGGCTTGGAATTACTGGCCTGGGAACTTGCACGTGTGGTGCCAATTAGCTCAAATCAAAGCAAAAACAGAAAGAAAATAATGTGTGACCTGGGGCATTAGAATCTGTGTGTGGACTAAAAGCGGTCCTATTTGCTGTCTGTGGCTTCACTTCGGCAGGTGACACTGAATTTCACCTTACCTTCCCATTCTAAGTACCTAAGACAGGGTTCTCAGTGGTGGTGGGAGCCAGAGATCCTCATCGAAGGCACGCCTCTGGGCAAAGCAATGACTGATGCCAATCCTTTCAGAGGGTGTTTCTGACCAAGGCACAAAAGCCTGCTTCTAGCATCCAGAAACCCCTTCCATAGCAAAAAATAGGGCACAATCAGAAGAAAGACTGTCAGTTTGTTTCACTTATTGTGGCTACAGTTTAAAAAAAAAAAGCCTTGTTAGGTCTCCCAAAGTACACAAGAGTCTCTTTTTCGCGGGGGGGGGGGGGGGGGGTGGAGAAGGAAGGGTATCTGTAGTAGGAATTATCTGTACAAATGTTTAGTTGCCCTGAGTTTGTTTCTTTATCTGAAAAATGGGATAACAGTATTTATATCCTATTTAAAATTTGTGATTAAAATTTGCTAATCATCAGGCATGAGGGTACAAAGGTAACTAACATGGTTTCTGCACTCTCAGAGTTTACATAGAAAAAGCAGACCAAAAATTATATGAATTAACTTATCACATTTGTGCTAAATGTTCAGGAAAACACAGGGGTGGTGGGAAGGTATGTAAAATGTCTGGCATGAATGAATGAATGAACGAACTGGCAGGTCAAGCAGTAGAGTAGGTAAGAACACAGTGGGAACCTATCCCCTCAATGAAGCTTATGACTCTTAGAAAAGTTGGGTCCTAATGGTTAACCCATCAACCAAACTTTCCAGCCATGAAAACTACAAGCTGGCTAAATGGCAGGGGACCCTAAAGCATTTTATGGTCTGAATGGAAGAGAAGACAACAGCTCCCTGGCTCTCCCTTCTCCACTCTCCCCTTCTGCAGAACAGCACTCTCAGGGGAGCCCAGAGGCAGGAAAGAAAAGGCTAGAGGGAGAAGCACCTTCAGGGTTGGAAGTCAGACCAGGCGAGCTGACTTCCAACCCGAAGAGTCAAATCCCTTGCAACCAGCTCAGGGTAGGGTGTAGGGGTGAAGGTTAGGGCCTCTGACACTCAATAACTGGTGACATCTTCATTAATTAAAAATCTTACTGTGATCTGAGACACAAAGGAGACCAGTATCAAAACTGGGTTACGATAAGCACAGGTTCTCAAAGGATTCACTCTCTCATTCACCTAGTTATTCCTACTACGTGTCAGCAAGGCCCAGGGCTAGGGGTGGAAGACCAGAGATATATGACATGATCTGTGCTCCTGTGGAGTTCACAGTTCAGTGCCGGGAACAGACACATCAACAGAATGTCTCACTGTAGAATAGGGAGTGCTACCAGAGGAGAGCACAGGGGGCTGTGGGCACAGAGGGAGAACCTCACCCAACTGGGGAGGTCAGGGAAGGCTTTCTGGGAATGGTACCCCAAACAGCATCCCCACTCACATGCACAATTCCAGGGATTCTACTAGAAGGCTGTCAAGAGCCATGCCTTCTGGCTGCACCAGCCTCCCAGAGTCCCCTGCTGCCCGATGCAGTGTCTGCAGAGCCAAACGCATCTTCCGCCACGCCTCATCCTCATCCGGCGCTGCATCCGACCCTCCAAGACTCCTGCAGGAGCCTGCCTTTCTTGGCAGGCTCAGCCAAAAAACCAACTCAAAACTCTTTTGTCAGAGCAAGCTTAGGGAGAGCCACCCAGCCCCAGGTGCCATAACCCTCCCAGAGCAACTGTGGCTCACGCCGCCCCAGCTTCACAGTGAACACTGGCAGGGTACCTCCTATTATTTCCTTTGCTCAAAAGAAAGTGACCTTCTTCCAGGTGGCAAGCTGGAAGCCTTGGAGAATCCTCCTCCTGCTCACTCTTAGCAGGATCGCCAAACCCAGGGATCCAAGGGTCTGGGTGGACCGCCTTGGGGGTCGGGGCGGGGCGGGGCGGGGGAGCGGGTATAGGGGGAGAGAGCAGCTTTGCTGGGTTGCCACCTCTGTGCAGGAGGCCCACCAAACAGTCTTCTGGGCAGCCTGGCTGTCGGCTGCAACTGCTCTGCTGGGCAAGGAGAGGAGGGAGGCCTCGGGAGACATATGCTGGGAGCACAGCTGCCGAGGGGGCAGCGAGGGGAAGGGGTGGAGCCGCTCCCAGGGGGAGAGGGAAGAGGCTGCAGCCTTCCAGGTCCCAGCGCCCCGAGGTAGCCTATGAGTGGGGGAGCATGTGGGCCCAGGGGAGATGAAGGGCACAGGGCTGAGCTGTGGCCCCAGGATCCAAGCGCAGTCCCAGTGGGTGTGCGACCAGAACGTTTCCCGGAGGCGGTGGGAGAGAGTAGGCAGCCTGGCCTCAGGACAGGTCGGGCCGTGCCTCAGCTTTGGACATAAGGGTGCTGGCTCCACTCCCAACTTGGGGGAGAAAGCCTCAGCCCTGGTCCTAAGGAGTAAGGCTCTGACTCCGGCCGGATAAGGATGATCCACCCCCAAGCCCGTCCCAGCTCCGTTCCGGGGTGTGAAAGTGCCCAAGCAGCCAGACTCGCCTCTCTCGCTCCTACCTGGGGGACGGGCGCCAGTTGGAGCTCGTCGTCCTCTCTAGGGCCGTCGCGGTCGGGCTCGGCCGGCGCCTCCGGGGATCCTGCACCCGCTCCTGCTTCCAGGCACGGCGGCGGCGGGGGCTCCGGCGCCTGGGGCTTCTGCGGCCCCGCGGCCCGCGCCCGCTCGCGCCGGCCCGCGCAGCCGCTCGTCCTGCTCCGCCTCCGAGTCATGCTGCTGTTCGCTCCGCTCAATCGCTCAACTCGCTCCGCCGCCGCCGCCGCCGCCGCCGCCGCCGCCGCCGCCGCCGCCGCCGCCGCCGCCGCCGCCGCCGCCGCCGCCGCCGCCGCCGCCGCCGCCGCCGCCGCCGCCGCCGCCGCCGCCGCCGCCGCCGCCGCCGCCGCCGCCGCCGCCGCCGCTCCCCTCACAGGACAACAGCCAATATGGCGGCGCCCGACTCCCCCTCCGCCGCTGCCAGCAGGTCAAAGGGCACGCGGAGTCCGCGCCGCCGCACTAGCCCCTCGAGGCTGCCTGCGCCATTTTGAATAAGGTCACCACCCGGAGTTTCGTGGGAGAATGAACCTGGTCAGGAAACGCCCACCCTGGGATCCAAGGAATGAGAGAGTGTGTACGCTGTGGTAGCAGTGCTACAAGCCCTGGGCGCTTAATAACTTGCTGTTAAGTGGGTGAGTGAATTAATAATTTATGTAGTGCTGCGCTACTTTCACGGCCTCGACCTGACTCCTCGCACCCACATGGTGTGACAGGTATGATAGTTCCCATTTTGCAGTAGAGAAAACCTAGGCTACAGATGGTGAAATGGTTGCTCAACATCGTAGCGAGAACTCATGGGTTCGTTCATAGCCTGAGCTGAAGGGGACGAAGGGATTGTCTAGGTCTTTATTTTCAGTGTATGGTCCACTCAGAGTCTAGCATTTGGTGCTTGCGACAGCGAGACACAGACCTGACTTCTTCCTTAGTCTAGTGGGGAAATACACAATTACAAGTGAGATAAAGATGAGATGACTGGGGTACGTACTAGGTCAGTGTTTCCAAGAAAATGGTATGTGTGCAAAAGAATTTTGAGTGGTACACAAAGGAACATTTAAAAATATAATGATTATGGAGTTCTCTTCTGGCTCAGCGGTTAACTTACCCGACTAGGATCCATGAGGATGCAGTTTTGATCCCTGGCCTTGCTCTGTGGGTTAAGAATCCAGCGTTGCCTGGAGTTCCCGTCGTGGCGCAGTGGTTAACGAATCCGACTAAGAACCATGAGGTTGAGGGTTCGGTCCCTGGCCTTGCTCAGTGGATTAAGGATCCGGCGTTGCCGTGAGCTGTGGTGTAGGTCGCAGACGCGGCTCAGATCCCGCGTTGCTGTGGCTCTGACCAGTGGCTACGGCTCCGATTAGACCCCTAGCCCGGGAATCTCCATGCCGAGGGAGAGGCCCTAGAAAAAGGCAAAAAGACAAAAAAAAAAAAAAAAGAATCCAGCGTTGCCTGGAGCTGTGGTATAGGTCGCAGACTCGGCTCCCATCTCACATTGCTGTGGCTGTGGTGTAGGCCGGCAGCTGTGGCTCTAATTGGACCCCTAGCCTGGGAACTTCTATATGCCATGGAAAAAAGCAGGAAAAAAAAAAAATATATATATATATATAAAATGATTATGTATTTAGTTGTCAAAATGGGTTATTTTCCCTCCCTTTCTTTTTTGAATATATAAGACATGCACATAGGACAAATTTTTTTTTTATGGCCACACCTGCAGCATTACAAATTTTTAAAAATAGTTTTGAGGACAGTCTGTCTCATGCCAGGGGCAGTGGTACCCTGAAACCATATGGTGGTTATATATAGAGTTTCTATCCATCCATCAACAAGGGCAGAGTTCTGATGTTGACTCAACCCGGGAAGCAAGGGATAAGTGGAAGAAGGCCCTGGAGCTCTCCCTACCAAGAAAGGAAATGAAAAAAAATACTTCATCTTATCACATTAACACCACCATCAGAGAATTGAAAGATTCAAGGTGATTCCCACTATATCGACATTACCTCTTCAGGTTGCCCAGAGTAGAAGATATTTTTATTTTATTTTATTTTATTTTTAATTTTTATTTATTTATTTTTGCATTTTAGGGCCATACCTGAGGCATGGGGAAATTCCCAGGCTAGGCTTCCCAGCCTACACGACAGCCACTGCAATGCCAGATCTGATCCGAGCTGCATTTGTGACCTACGCCACAACTCACGGCAACACCAGATTCTTAACCTACTGAGTAAGATCAGGGATCGAACTTATATCCTTGTGGATACTGTTTTGGTTCATTACCGCCGAGCCACAATGGGAACTTCACCAGAATAGAAGATAAATGGTATTTTTTCCCCAGTTATTTATTTTTATTGTGGTAAAATATGGGTAACATAAAACTTACTGTCTTAATCATCTCTAAGTGTAGAGTTCATTGGTATTAAGTACATTCATACTGATGTGCAACAATCACCACCACCCATCTCCAGAATTCTTTTCTTCTTGCAAAACTGAAACTCTGTTCTCATTAAATAATAACTCTCCATTCTCCTGTCCCTCCAGCCCCTAGCAACTACCATTCTACTTAAAAAAAAAAAACAAAAAAACAAACAAACAAAAAAAACTCTGTCTTTTCCCTATACCCAGCCTCTGGTAACCACTATTTTACTGTTACTATGAGCTTAGCTTTTTAAAAAATTCCAGAGTTCCCTGGTGGTCTAGCATTTAAAGGATCCAGCATCATCACTGCTGTGGCACAGGTTTGATCCCTGGTCCTGGAATTTCCATATCCCATAGACATAGCAAATAATAATAATAATAGTAATTCCACATATAAGTGACATCATGCAATATTTGTCTTGTGACTGATTTGTTTCACTTAAAATGTCCTCCAGTTTCATCCATATGGCAAATGTCAGGAGTATCTTTTTTAAGACTGAATAATATTCCTTTATATTTGTGTTATTATATATTCCTATATATTTTGTATATACTTATATATTCATACACACCCAGATATCTTTCTATCTAGACATATATCACATTTTCTTTATCCATTCATACATCCACAGGGAAGATAGATGGTCCTAAAGAATGACCAGATGTTATAATAAACTCATTCTGGTAGGGAATCCAACTGCAAGGACTTTTTCAGAGTGGCCATTCTTGGAACAGATTGGTGAAATTGTTCAACCACAATTATAGGTCTGGCCAATGCTTTTTCTTCTATACCAAACCTCAGGAGGAGTTTGTGTTCCTCCGGCAGGAGTGGCAGTAAACCATTACTGTCTTGCTTCTAGGATAGGTCACTCTTTGGATGCACTGAGTTTGCAGAAATTTTTGTCCAAATCACCATTCCATTGGATATCAGCCAAGCTACTGTGACAATGATGACAATATCCTGATGGACCTTGAGGACAGGAAGTTGTAGATACCCTAGGTGATTTAGTAAGCATGGTGTGTGTGCCTGAAGGCAGATAATAAACCCCATGAATATTTAGGGGTCTGTCATCTACTCAGTGAACTTTCTGTGGGTCTGGGGTGTGTTGTGATATGCTGCCCCAAATAAAGGACAATCTACTGAACATTACACTCCTAACCTAAGAAAAAGGTGCAGTACTTGGTGGGCTTTTTTAGAGTTGGGTATAATATATGCCATATTTAGGTACATTATTTTTACCTATTACTGAGTCATTCAACAACTTTAAGGGGGACCATACATGGAGAGGTTTTCTTACTGGATCAAGCTGCAGAGTAGGTAGTTCTGCCTTTGGCCTTTATATTCAGGTACTGGATTTTGGATCAAAGTTATCTCCTTCAGCAGTTATTTTTCTTCTGAGAAACAGCTCCTGGCTGGCCCCAGAGGTCTGGTGAAATTGGATGCCTAATTAGGGCCTAGCAAGTGACCACATGACCTGAGCTACCATGTTATCTGATCTACCCAGCCATAAAATTAGGGGTCACCAGCAGCATTCTATCATCAAGAGGAAGTGACATATATGGCCTGGGTCCAGCATACCCTAAAGGCACAAGGAGGCTGCCTGAGCAAATTGTTTACATTCCTCTCCTACTACTGATATTCATGGTCTCGTGGAGGGTTGTTTATGATAAGCTGACTGAGGAAGAAGAATTGAAAGCCCTGTTTATAGCTAGCTTTGCACATTATGCTGGCTCTGGCCAGAAGTGGATTGCTGAGGTCTTCCAGTCTTCCTCTGAGAAGGCCTGAGGGGCCTAGAACAGGGAAGTGCATCCAGAGGCCCTGGAATGAAGATACACTGATTCCTGGGCGTTGGATAATGGTTTAGTCTGTTACTTGGAAGGAAACAGACTGAAGGCTTAGTGATGAGAAGTTTTTTTTTTTTTTCTTTCTTTCTTTCTTTTTAGTGCTGCCCCCCTGCACCCTTGGCATATGGAAGTTCCCAGGCTAGGGGTCAAATTGGAGCTGCAGCTGCCAGCCACAGCAACAGTAGATCCAAGCCGCATCTGCGATCTACACTGCAGCTCAGATCTACACTGCAGCTCACGGCAACTTGGGATCCTTAATCCACTGAGGAGGCCAGGGATCAAACCCACGTCCTCTTGTATACTAGTTGGATGCTTTACCCCTGAGCCACAACGGGAACTCCCGTTTCTCATTTTCTTTGCTGCTTCTGGTGGGTTCTGGGGGAGAGGCAGACAAGAGGTCATAAGGGATCCTCCCTCACCTGTAGTTCCAATAAAAAATGACCACAAGCAAGTGCTTGGGAAAAAGGAATGAAGATTTGGAGCTATCATTCCCTCTCAGACTAGACAATGCAGGCAAAATTAAATATGTGTAGATTTCTGAATTCAGCTCAAAATCTTTACAGGGCTATCCCCCACCCACACACTCCAGTTGATGATAGTAAAAGTAAATGAATGCCTCTAAAACCAAATTTCATCTGTATCGTATAGCTGTATTATACAGCAGATATTCTCAGTCATACTATGCCAAACATTGCTTCCAAATTTGGAGAAACTCCAGCCATCTCCACAAACTGGTAGCAAACAGTTATCTTACAGAAAAGCAGAAATATTACTTTATATAAAGAGACATGATTGTAAAACACTTGGCAAGGAGTTTGCTCCCATTTGAAATCAGCACTGGGTTTTTCTGTTTCATCTCCTTCCCAGTCACAACAGGGATCTGGCCCGGCTGGACCAGGTCCTGGGCATTTACCCTTTTTGGGGAAACAGACTCTCCACTAGGACTGGGCCTTTAGGGAGTTCCTGTTGTGTCTTAGTGGGTTAAGAACCCGACTAGTATCCATGAGGATGTGCGTTCAATCCCTGGCCTTGCTCAGTGGGTTAAGGATCTGGCTATTTGGTGTCTGTCACAGATCTGGCTGTGGTGTAGGTCACAGATGCAGCTCAAATCTGGCAGCTACAGCTCTGATTCAACTCCTAGCCTGGGAACTTGAATAAGCCCCAGGTGCAACCATGGGGGGACAAAAAAGAACTGGGCCCTGGGAGTTCCCACTGTGGCGCAGTGGAAACAAATCTGACTAGTATCCATGAGGATTCAGGGACAATCCCTGGCCTCGGTTAGTGGGTCTGGTATCCGGTGTTGCTGTGAGCTGTGGTGTAGGTCTCAGACTTGGCTTGGATCCCACGTTGCTGAGGCTGTGGCTGTGGCCAGCAGCTGTAGCTCCAATTCCCCCTAGCCTGGGAACTTCCATATGCTGGGGGTTCAGCCCTAAAAAGCAAAGAGAAAAAAAAAAAAAAAAAAAGAACAGGGCCCTGAGGACAGTCACTGTGTGTTACAGTCATCTCTCACCTGGTGCTCTTTGGAGCCCCTGCAGTGTCTGCAAAATACTTCGGCAAAGGAATCCTCATCGTGGCTCAGCAGTAACGAACCCGACTAGGATCCATGAGGATGTGGATTCAATCCCTGGCCTTGCTCAGGTTAAGGACCCAGCTTGCTGTGAGCTGTGGTGTAGGTTGCAGACTTGTGTTGCTGTGGCTGGTCGTTCTGCATAGTGGCTCTTAATCTGTTTGTGTGGTAGCTGGTGTTGCTACCCTGCCCAGATTCCAAATTTCCTTTCCTGGCACACCCAACTTCTGGCAGCAGGGGATATTGGCTGCTAAGGGCTCACAGCTACCCTCTACTCAGCCGGAATTGCTTCTAGAAAGTTGCTTTTGGCCAGCCGGAGTTCACCTTCTTCACCATGTCCTGAAGCCAATGACAGACTGATATAAAGGTACTGAAGCCTAGCTTCCTTGGCCTGAGGGAGGACAGTATTATAGCAGTGTTCATGTTCCAGAGTTTTCCAGGAGATTAGGCAGAGCCTAGACTTCAGTTGAAAGCACTCATTCCCTTAGCTCCTTCCCCTGTCATGTACTGCCTCCCTCGCTTTCTCGTAGGATTCTTTTGAGATCACTTGCATGAGAATCCTAAGGTGGAAAACTGTGCTTCTAGGAGACCCAATTCTGTTTTGTTCCTTAGAGTGTCACTTAACTTTAACCTTGATTTCTTGTTTTTTAGGGCCACACCTGTGGCACGTGGAGGTTCCAGGCTAGGGGCTGAATCCGAGCTGTAGCCACTGGTCTACACCACAGCCACAACAACGCAGAATGTGAGCCGCTTCTGTGACCTACACCACAGCTCACGGCAATACCAGATTCCCCAACCCACTGGGTGAGGCCAGGGATCAAACCCACATCTTCATGGATGCTAGTCAGATTCGTTTCCACCGGGCTACGATGGGAACTCCATTAACCTTGATTTCTTGACAAAGAGAAATGAATTCTAGAGGCTTAATCAAATTCAGCTTCAACCTTTTTTTTTTTTTTTTTTTTTAATGGCCATACCTGTGGCATATGGAAGTTTCCAGGCTAGGGGTCAAATTGGAGCTTTAGCTGCCAGCCTAGGCAACACTGGATACAAGCTGCATCTGCAACCTACCCTGCAGCTTATGGCAGGGTGGGATCCTTAACCCACTGAGCGAGGCCAGGGATTGAGCCCACATCCTCACAGATACTAGTTGGATTCGTTTCTGCTGAGCCACAACAGGAAGTTCTTATGTTTAAATCTTTAATCCATTTCAAGTTAATTTTTGTGAGCTGTGTAAGGTAGGGTTGCAATTTCATTCTTCAGCTTGTGATTGTCCAGTTTTTCCATCACTATTTATTGAAATGGCTATCCTTTTTCCATTGAGTATTCTTGGCTGTCTTGTCAAATATTAGTTGACTGTATGAGAGGGTTTATTTCTGAGGTCTTGGTTATGTTTTGTTGGTCTATGTCAGTGCCATACTGTTTTGCCTACTTTAGCTTTGTAGTATGGTTTAAAATTAGGAAGTGTGGAGTTCCGGTTGTGGCATAGCAGAAATGAATCCAACTAGTATCCATGAGGATGTGGGTTCAGTCCCTGGCCTCACTCAATGGGTCAGGGATCCAGCATTGCCGTGAGCTGTGGTGTAGGTTGCAGACATTGCTATTGCTATGGCATAGGCTGGCAGCAGTAGCTCCAATTCTACC
Organism: Phacochoerus africanus; assembly: GCF_016906955.1. NCBI lineage: Eukaryota > Metazoa > Chordata > Mammalia > Artiodactyla > Suidae > Phacochoerus > Phacochoerus africanus. Next base: position 80,504,237 of record NC_062547.1, on the reverse strand, counting down.
CCTAGCCTGGGAGCCATGGGTGCGGACCTGAAAAGCAAAAAATAAAATAAAATAAATTAGGAAGTGTTGTGCCTCTAGCTTTGTTCTTCTTTCTCAGAATTGCTTTGATTATTCAGGGTCTTTTGTGATTCCATACAAATTTCAGGATTTTTTTTTCCAGTTACATGACAAATGTCATTGGAATTTTGATAGACATTGCATTGACTCTAGAGATGGCTTTGAGCAGTATGGAAATGTTATTTTATTTAATTAATTTATTTATTTATTGTCTTTTTTTGCCTTTTTCTGGGGCTGCTTCCTGCAGCATACGGAGGTTCCCAGGCTAGGGGTCGAATCAGAGCTGTAGCCGCCGGCCTACTCCAGAGCCACCGCAATGCAGGATCCGAGCTGAGTCTGCAGCCTGCATCACAGCTCACGGCAACGCCGGATCTTTAACCCACTGAGCAAGGCCAGGGATCGAAACCACAACCTCATGGTTCCTAGTTGGATTTGTTAACCACTGAGCCACGATGGGAACTCCAGTATGGAAATTTTAACATGATTAATTTTTATGATCCATGAACTTAGGACATTTTTCTATTTATTTGTGTTTTCAGTTTCTTTCATCAGAGTCTTATAGTTTTCAGTGTAGTAGATATTTTACCACCCTGGTTAAATTTATTCCTAAGTATTTTATTTTTTATTTTGAATGGTATTATTTTCTTTGTTTCTTTTTTAGATATTTAATTGTTACGATATAAAAATGCAACTGGAGAGTTCCTGTCGTGGCTCAGTGGTTAATGAATCTGACTAGGAACCATGAGGTTGTGGTTTCTATCCCTGGCCTTGCTCAGTGGGTTAAGGATCTGGCGTTGCCGTGAGCTGTGGTGCAGGTTGCAGACTCAGCTTGGATCCTGCATTGCTGTGGCTCTGGTGTAGACTGGCAGCTACAGCTCTGATTAGACCCCTAGCCTGGGAACCTCCATATGCTGTGGGTGCGGCCCTAGAAAAGGCAAAAAGACAAAAATAAAAAATAAATAAAAAAAATAAAAATGCAACTGGGAGTTGCCCTCCTGGCTCAGCAGTTAATAATCCTGACTAGTATCCATGAGAATATGGGCTCAATCCCTCGCCTCACTCAGTAAGTTAAAGATCCAGTGTTGCCATGAGCTGTGGTGTAGGTCGCAGACTTGGCTCAGATCCCGGGTTGCTGTGGCTGTGGTGTAGGCTGGCGGCTGCAGCCCTGATTCAACCCCTAGCCTGGGAACCTCCATATGCCTCAGGTGCAGCCCTAAAATAAAAATAAAAAAAAAAGCAACTCATTTCTGTATATGGATTTTGTATCCTGCACTGTACTGAAATCATTGATTAGTTCTAACAGCGTGTTTTTTGGTGTGTGTGTGTATGGAACTTTTAGCATTTTCTATATATAAGATCATATCATCCGGAAAGACAATTTTACTTCTTCCTTTTCAATTCAAATGCTTATTATTTCTTTTTCTTGGCTAAATTCTCTGGCTAAGACTTCTAGTACTATCTTGAATAGGAGTAGTGAGGGGGGCACCCTTGTCTTATTCCTGATCTTAGGGAAAATGCTTTCCACCTTTGACCACTAACTGTGATTTCAGCCATGGGCTATCCTATATGGCCTTTATTGCATTGAGATATGTTCCTTCTACACCCAATTTCTTGAGAGTTTTTATCATTAAAGAATGTTATGGAGTTCCTGCCATGGCTCAGCGGAAACGAATCTGACTTGTATTCTGGCCTTGCTCAGTGGGTTAAGGATCCAGTATTGCCATGAGCAGTGGTGTAGGTCAAAGACTTGGCTCGGATCCCACCTTGCTGTGGCTGTGGTGTAGGCCAGTGGCTGCAGCTCCAATTCAACCCCTAGCCTGGGGACCTCCATACACCGTAAGTACAGCCCTAAAAAGACCAAAAACAAACAAACAAACAAACAAACAAAAAGAATGTTGTATTTTGTCAGATGTTTTTTCTGTACCTGTTGGGGTAATCATGTGATTTTTTTGGCCACGCCCATGATATGTGGAAGTTCCTGGGCCAGGGATTGAACCCATGCAGCAGCAATGACCCAAGCCACTGCAGTGGCAATGCTGGGTCCTTAACCTACCATGTCACAAAGAAACTCCTGATTGTTTTGGCCACCCCATGGCATATGGAGTTCCCAGGCCGGGGGTCAGATCTGAGCCATAGCCACAAACTAAGCTGCAGGTGTGGCAATGCCAGATCCTTAACCCACTGTGCCGGGCCAGGGATTGAACCCACTTCCCAGCACTCTCAAGATGCTTCTGCTCCCATTGTGCCACAGCAAGAGCTCCAGAATCCCCCAATTTTTTTTTTTTTTTTTTTTGCTTTTTAGGGCTGCACCCATGGCATATGGAGGTTCCCGGGCTAGGGGTCAAATTGGAGCTGTTGCTGCCAGCCTACACCAGAGCCACAGCAACACCAGATCCAAGCTGTGTCTGCAACCTACACCACTGCTCAGGGCAACACTGGATCCTTCGATCCCCACTGAGCGAGGCCAGGGATCAAACCTACCACCTCATAGTTCCTAGTCGGATTCGTTTCCACTGCACCATGACGAGAACTCCCAGAATCCCTTATTTCTATCTTTAATTTTATTAATGTGGTGTATCACATTTATTGGTTTGCATACATGTTGAACCATCCTTGCATCCCAGGGATTCCTAGTTGGATCCTTTGCTGCACCACAACGGGAACTCCTCATGTTCCTTGTAATCTTTTGATCTTGTCTTCACATGTTAAGTAGCAGTCACCTCCTCCAGCCTTTACCCATTGACTTTGGGAAAGAAATAACTTTCCATCAGCCCCGCTATGAATAGTGCAGTTTCCTCAGACTGTCTATGGATATGCTTGGTCTACATTTCTTGCTCCCTCTTGTGGCAGAATTCTTAAGCTTGTATGCCTTCTCTCCATCCTGCAATGCACCAGACCAGAGGCTGACAGACTCTTGCTTTTCAAGGGGTAGAGCTAAAGCTGAAATTTGTGGTCTCTCTCTGGCCAGCCAATTTAGGCCATCTTTCTACACATGCTCGCTACTGTCTACCAGAGCTTGCTCACTGCTCTCAGAAGTGCACACAGGGAGCTAGCCACAGGGTGGAGTTATGGAACTAGCCACCCTGGTGGTGCCCTTGGGCCATATGGGGAGGTTTAAAGGTAAAGTGTCCCCGGCGGTTTGTGGACAGGCTTCTTAATGGAGTTTGTGACACATCCCTTTAATGTCCTCTGAGAGTCTTATCTGCTCTCTCCCAGCCTCTTCCGACCCCTCAGTAATACAGCACACTATTCAGTACCCTGGATGGAGCAAAAGAGAAGTGGCTTCTTTGGGAGGATCCTGCACTGCTGGGGAAGTTGGATGCTCACTCTCAGTTTACCTTGCAGGAGAAATCACTAGTCAAGAAAATTTTTTCTTGGAGTTCCCATTGTGGCTCAGCAAATTAAGAATCTCCCTAGTATCCATAAGGATGCGGTTCGATCCCTGACCTTGCTCAGTGGGTTAAGAATCCAGCGCTGCTGCCGTGAGCTGCAGCACAGGTCACAGATGTGGCTCAGATCTGGCATTGCCGTGGCTGTGGTGTAGCTGGCAGCTCTAGCTCCAATTTGACCCCTAGCCTGGGAACTTTCACATGCTGAAGGTGCAGCCATAAAAAGCAAAAAAAAAAAAAGAGAGAGAGAAAAAAGAATAGAAAATCTTTTTTTTTTTTTTGTCTTTTCTAGGGCTACACCCATGGCACATGGAGATTCCCAGGCTAGGGGTCGAATCAGAGCTGTAGCTGCCGGCCTACACCAGAGCCACAGCAACAATGGATCTGAGCCGCATCTGCGACCTACACCACAGCTCACAGCAATGCCGGATCCTTAACCCACTGAGCAAGGCCAGGGATTGAACCTACAACCTCATAGTTCCTAGTCAGATTCATTAACCACTGAGCCATGACGGGAACGCCAGAAAATGATTGACACTGAACTGTGCCAGTTTGGGGCGGGGGGGGGGGGGGGGGGGCAGGTGATGCAGGTAAAGTCAACCTGTTCCTTAGCCTGTCCAGTGTGTCCAAATGTGTATTTTTCTGCTCCAACCATGTGTTGGAATTCTCTTCTGGAAACCTGGACTTCCATAAATGCTCTCCCATCTGTGAGTAACTGTCTAAGGCAGTGTTCCCCAGGGAGAGAGGCCCATTCCTTCCTCATAATTTTTATCACACCTCCTAGATATGCACAACCATCATTTTCTCACATTTAGGTCAACTGTTGCAAAACAGCTCCAAGCTCCTTCATCCAACCAGTTTGCCTATGCAGTATGTCCCAAATATATCCCAACTATGGCAGTTACTGTTGTCAACTAATCTGAAAAAAGATTAACACTGTGAAGGACAAACAACACATTTGCAGGTCACCAGTCTGCAGCCTCTGTTAACAGCCTACTTCTGATTGTTCAACGTGTAGTAAGTATGTATTCACTTCCATCCTTCCTTTTTTTAAATTTTTTTTCTAAATCATTTAGGGCTGCACCCAAGGCATATGGAGGTTCCTAGGCTACGGGTCAAATCAGAGCTGTAGCCTCTGGTCTACACCACAGCCACAGAAATGTCAGATCCGAGCTGTGTCTACTATGACCTATACCATAGCTCACAGCAACGCTGGATCCTTAACCACTGAGCGAGACCAGGGATTGAACCTGCATCCTCATGGATGCTAGTCTGATTTGCTTCCGCTGAGCCATGATGGGAACTCCCCATCCATTGTTTGATCTAACTTCCCTCCTGTCTTCATCCTACTCATGCTATACTTATTTTCTTGATTCCTTTCTTTTTCTAAGTCTCTGTCTTACAGTGTTATATAACTCATAGCTATTGGATTATATGTTGAATTATATTGAAATCCTTTGGGGAGTTCTCTAATGGCTCAGGGGCTTAAGGATCTGGTGTTGTCACTGCTGTGGTTCGGGTCACTGCTGTGGCATGCGTTCAATCTCTTGGCCCAGGAACTTCCACATGCCAAAGGTGCAGCCGAAAGAAGAAAAAGAAAAGAAATCCTTTGCAAATTTGCATTTGCATCTTCATAGGCTCCATCTCCCCAAACTGGAACTTTTCCCCATTCTTTATATTCAACCCTTTCCATCTTTTAGTGGTCTACTCAAGTACTCCTTGTCTTAAATACTCAAGTACTCAATATCTCCTTTGTAAAGACTTCCTTGACATCCCCTTTCCCATCTATCCATCCATCCATTCATGTCTCACCCCATCCTGAATTCTGAGAGCTCCTAGCACCCTATTTGTTAGATCACTTAGGACCTTACCATGTGTACACTTGTTGCTTTCTGATGTGGGTTGGATTATGGCTCCACAGAAGCCATACCTATGTCCTTACTTCTGTACCCTGTGAATATGAACTTATTTGGAAAAAAGGTCTTTGCCAATATAATTTATTTAAGGACCTTGAGATGAGATCATCCTGGATTACCTAGGTGAGTTCTAAATCCAAATGACAAGTGTCCTTATAAAACATAGAAGAGGAGACAGACACAAGAGGAGAAAGTGGAGGCAAAGATTGGAGTCTTACAGATGAAAACCAAAGGATTCCTGGAGCCACCAGCTGGAAGAGGAAGAAGGATTCTCTTTAAGAGCCTTTGGAAGGACACCCTGAATTTGTACTTCTGGCCTCCAGAACTGTGAGAGAATAAACTTCTATTGTTTTAATTTACCAAGTTTGTGATAATTTGTTATGGCAGCCACAGAAACTAATATACTTATTCAAACATCCAGCTCTTTCAAAACAGAGACAGTAAGTCTTACCTCTTTGTATGAGGTCTTTTCTCTACCTGGAGAAAAGTAGCTGGGATAGAGAAAAGAACACCAAGAATTGAGTTGAGGAGTTCCTGTTGTGGCGCAGCAGAAACGAATCCTACTAGGAACCATGAGGTTGCGGGTTCGACCCCTGGCTTCACTCAGTGGGTTAAGGATCCCGTGTTGCTGTGAGCTGTGGTGTAGGTCGCAGAGACAGCTCGGATCCTGTGTTGCAATGGCTGTGGTGTAGGCCAGTGGCTACAGCTCTGATTCGACCCCTAGCCTGGGACTCTCCATATGCCATGGGTGTGGCCCCAAAAAGACCAAAAAAAAAAAAAAAAAAGAATTAAGTCAAATTGGCCAGGTTTTAGAATAGCCTGTCCCTTACTAGCTGGCTCTGTTCTCTAAATAGGGGACACGTGTCCCTTCCTCCACAGAGTGACTGAAGGTTCCATTTTGAAATGGATGGGGAGGTTGACACAAAGGAACCCCCTTCTACTGTGTGTGTGCAGCTCTCCCATGTACTCACTGTTGCTCTTCTGTGACTTGTTTCCCTATTGAATCATCAGGATAAAGTCTCACAGCTGTGAGCAGAAGACAGGATCCCTCTAAAAAGGGTGGTCCTGGAATTCTGTCATGGCTCAGTGGTTAACAAACCCAATTAGCATCCATGAGGATTCGGGTTCGATCCCTGGCCTATCTCGGTGGGTTAAGGATCCAGCATTGCCGTGAGCTGTGATGTAGGTCACAGACTTGGCTTGGATCCTGAGTTGCTGTGGCTGTGGCGTAGGCTGGTGGCTACAGCTCTGACTGGACCCCCTGGCTTGAGAACCTCCATATGCCGAGGGTGCGACCCTAAAACAAACAAACAAACAACAAATAAATAAATAAATAGAGTGGTCCTTCTGGGGTTAATCACTGGGGAAGAGGCAGGTCCTAGATAGGAAATCATAATTTGGAAAGCAGGCTGCAGATAGCCTCTCTGGAGTTGGGATTTTGATATAGTTTGGCCTTCTTTTGGCTTCTCCCAATAACCATGTCCTTTTTTGCCTGAGAGCTTCTGTATGTGCTATTCCCACTACCTAGACCATTCTTCCCCCAGCTAACTCCTATCCTGAGTCCCAGTTATGAAATGCAGCCATCTACAGCCATCTGGATTAGGCCAGGATTCCTGACATGTTGCCCTTAGCCCAGGCTTTCTCCTCAGAAGCATGCATCATTCTTATGCATGCTCAAGGTCCCTCCTCATTTGGTGTCAGACCACAGGTTCTGTGGGCAAGAATGTACCCATCTGGGTCATTCTACTTCCCTTGCAGCTGAGAGCAGAGCACCCTCCCCAACCCCTCCCCTAGCTTTAGATGAGGGAAATGACCCTAAGGTCACATTCCCTGGTCAGGAGTTCCTCTCCAATGGTCCCTGCCCCCAGCCTTAACTTAATTCTTATTCATACTTTCAGAGGCCAACTGGGGCCAGACACACAAGTGAGCAGCACCCCCGAGGCTTGCAGTCATCCCTCAGGAGTATCCTAGGGGAAGGTGAGTCTATCTCAGGGGCTAAGAGGCCAGGGTTGTCACACCTGCCCCTCTGCATGGGGAATCTCCCTTATTGATATCCATGGTCTTGATGATTGGACTTTGATTTTATTGATGGGGCCAACTAGTGAATTTCTTTATAGCAGAAAATGTCAAATTCACATGAGAGAAGTTCCAACAGAGCAGCCAACACAGGGCTTGGTAGAATGTGAACTAGATCAGGCAGAAGCAATGGGGGCATCTCCTCTTGTGTCCACCTGTGAAGACTAAGTTATAGGAGATGCAGAATATAATGGGAACAGTGACTTGGGGATCTCCTGAAAAGATCAGCCAATGGCATCCTAGAAAGAGACATAGGTCAACTGAAAAATAGCAGGAAGACAGAAGTGCCCATCAGACTCCTTGAAGAACCCAGAAGTCCAGGTGATTCGAAAGGGAGTGCATGAGCCTGACCAGAGCCCAGAGAGACAGGGAGGCACAGGATCACCATCAGCACTCAGGTTACCCAGAAGATAGGTCCTAAGTGGACTTTTCTGGAAAAGCTTCCACATGTTGCTAAGGCTTCCGGGGTAAAAGCACTTTTCACCCCATCCAATGCATGTAGGACCTGAAATGTTAACATCTGATTGGACACGCAGAATGAATTGCAGAGTAGGAGGCAATAAATGTTTAGGTCAGAAAGTTTGACAGTTATAGTTTATATTCACTCTTGGGATAAGTCACCCACTCTATTTAACATGGGGGTTGGGGGAACACTCACCCCCTTCTGCTCAGCAACATGAGCCACAAAAGAAACTACAGCCCCTCCCACCCACGTGTTTCCAGCTGGAAACCCATCCTCTCCCAAGTCTTTGCTGAGAAACCAGTTTAAAGAGGTCCTCTCTCCCCCTGCCAGTAGCAAGGAAGCCCTGTGGGGTTGGGAGGGGTGGGAGAAGCCAGGAGCAGGCCAGGCCAGGCTACTTCCCTTTGCCAGCAGAAGGGGGAGTGGGTGGGGGCTAGGCCTCTGATCTCTGGAGTCCATCTAAACCAGCTTCTTGGCTTTAAAGAAGCTCTTGAGGTGCAGCATCTGCCAGATGCCAGTGGCCACAAGGATGAAGGTTTGCAGAATGGACCACCACAGCACCCGCTGGTTGGTACTCTCGCTTGTCTGCCGGAAGCGCTCCTCTCGCCACTGTGGGAGGGGAGAACAGAAAAGGTGCCTGGCTAGAACTGAACTGACCCCCTGCCCCTAGGGGAAGAGCTGGAAGAGTCACTCCCTGGAAGGTTACACATCCCCTGTCCCAGCTGGGCCAGCCCAGCCCCTCACCCTCTGGTACTCCTGCTCCTTCTGGATCTTCTCCACCTGTTCCACCAGCTGCTGTATGCGCAGATGCAGCAGACTCAGCTTGTCGTTGGCCACAATTTCCGTATAATCGTTGGTGCGCTCACCCAACTGCATGTCCAAGTGAATGGCCTGGGGCACAAGGGAGCCAAGGGAGGGGGTCAGGAAGCTCAGCTCCACTCACCTGCCAGAAACCCAGCTTCCACACCCCAGTCTGGGTCTAACAGTGAACAGAGTTCAGCTCCTCACACTTATTGATGCAGGGACTAGCCCTGTTCTGAGTGCCAAAACACCAGATCAAAGAACTGCATGCACGGAGCTCTATAGCCAAAAGACAGAAGGGACAGAACAACATGTGCAGAGAAACAGAGGTATGACTCAGTGTTTAAGACAGGCAGCTCTGATCAGTCCTGTAATGGTGGGAGGTGGCAATGAAGAGCCTAGGAGCATTCAGCTGCTGAACAGCTCTGAATTTCACATTAGCAAGCTTGGTCTTTATCCTAGGGCTGGCAGGGAGCCGAGAGGACTCCCTCCTGGGTCCCCCCTCATTCTTCAGGAGCTATCCTCTGTATGTTTACTTCATGGAAAGCCCATCCTGCATCCTTCTTACCCTAGGGACTGAGACGCTGAGCTTCAGGGTTGGTGACATTCCCCTGCCATACTCACCAGCTTGCCATCATAGAAGAGGGCGAACCGGATGGACTCAAGGTGAAGGCAGATCTGGTGCTCTCCAGGAGACTGGGAGGTGAAGGTGAAGCTGCCCCGAGGGCCATACTGACGGGACAGCAGGTTCTAGAGAAAGCAGCCTCCAGTGAGCACAGAGAAGCTGATTAGACACCTAGAGGAATTCTGGGGGTATCCCAGGTCCTGACCCCCATAGGCCAGACCAGCGAGGAAGGTGGGAAAGAAATGGCACCAGTTTGGGCTCGAAAAGCTCAGATCCCAGCACTATCAATACACAACACTACGGTTCACATGGCCTTCCTTGAGCCCTCCTTGAGTCCTCCAGAGAGAAATGGAGGACTAGGGAGGTCTGGAAGGGGTGCTGCAGGGAGTCAAGGCCTGCCTCACCTTGTTCTCAGGGTCCTTCACAAACACGAACAAATTGATCCACTGCGGGGAAGGCTGGTACTTTTCCACAGCGGGGTCGTATAGCTCAGTCTTGTAGTTACCTAATGGAGAGGCAGCCTGGATGCATTCCCAGCCACACCCACAACCAAGAGCCCGCCCAGGACCTCTAGGAGTAAGGGGGGTCAGGGAAGGAACAGGAAGACGTGGGCGTGGGCGTCTGATTGCGGGGCCTGACCATGCCCTCCGCCTTTCTTCTCCCCTTTCCAGACCCAATTTTCTGCTGTCATCAGGTCTGCATCAGACTTGCCTCCTCAGCGCCCCAACCGCGGTACAGGCAATGCAAAGGATGCTTTGGTCACACTGCTGTCCACCCATTTTCCACCCGTGCCCAGCCCCTGGCAGCGGAGGAGAGGTGTGGGCCTGAGCTGATCCGCAAGTCCTCATCCCCCAACCCCTCTCAGGACTCTGGGCGCGGGGAGGGCAAGGCTGGGACCAGCCGCGCGCACGCGCGCACCTATGACCACCGTGCCATCGGGGATCTCCTGGATGAAGCACTTCTCCTCCAGCTCGCGGACCTCGAGGTAGAACGCGTCCCCGCCGCCCGCCAGCGCTAGCAGAAGCGCCAGCAGCAGCGGCAGGGCCAGTCCGGTTGCCCGCGCTCGGTCCCATCCCCGCCTGGGGCGGGCCCAGGGCCCAGCGCCTCGCGCCCTGTAGGCCCCCGCCACCTTCCCAGGATTGTCCGCAAGCCTCCGCTCGGGGGCTGCGGAGACTGCGAATTCCTCTCCCACGGACTGCAACTCCCAGGAGCCCCCGCGTGGCCCCGCCCCAGGCGCGTTCTCACGGACCTGCGTTGTGAAGGGGCCACGCGAGTCCCCACCCTATCAGTGAGGAGCTCTAGAGCGCTTTCCTTACCTACCCTTGATTAATGCGCGCAGAAACCCAGGGGAGCAGGGCTCCTAAGCCCGGTCTTGATGGAGTAACTGAGCCTGAAAGAGAGGAAGGGGCTTGTCCTCTGAAACTTGTAGAGTGGCTGTCCAAGATGGGTGTTGAGAGTGTGGGTAGGTCCAGGCATGATTTGGACCTGAACCTGAAGGAATTCAGAATTGATGATAGAATGGTGAGACATAATGAGAAAGCAGAGAAGCTTGGGTTCAGAGGCTGATGTAAGAAAGGTCTCGGCTTTTATGGAAGGGGTAAATTTGACTCAAGCTCTGAAGGATGGTTAAAATCTCCCTGAGCAGGCAGAGGGTGGGGGCGGGGGGAGCAAAAACAATTCTGCTTGAGGGACCTAGAATTGCCTAGCAGCCAGCAGGCCAGCTAAGGGACTATGGGAGGAAAGGTTATGGGAACACGGAGGGAGGAGCTAAGTTGGGCCAAATCACAGAGAGGGCAGGAACTGCCAGGCCCGCTTGCACAGGTGGAGCCCTTCATCCAGTGGGATGGAAAGAAGAGATTGTGGGTGAGTCTGAGGACGAAAAAAGGCTGCAGGAATGCAGCTGGAAAAGGAAAGGGAATACACAACTGAAAAGTGTGGCAGAGTGGGGCCAACATGACAAGATGGGACCCAGGAAAAGCAAATCTCTGGAATTCCAAAGCTCACGGTGCCCTGAGTAGCGCTTGTAGACTCAAATATCAATATAATGCATTAGACCTACCCAGGTGGTGGATGAAGTCTTCCGCTATCAGGTGTCTGGTGATAATAGATCTGGGACAGATTTCGTAAAATGTGTTGGAGGAGTTCTCACTGTGGCTCAGCAGAAATGAATCTGACTAGTATCCATGAGGACACAGGTTCCATCCCTGGCCTCAGTGGGTTAAGGATCCAGCATTGCCATGAGCTTTGGTGTAGGTCGCAGATACAGCTTGGATCCCAAGTTGCTATGGCTGTGGCATGGGCCACGGGCTACAGCTCTGATTCAACCCCTACCTGGGAAACTCCATATGCTGCAGGTGCAGCCTTAAAAAAGATAATAATAATATGTATTGGACACGAAGATGAATGAGACCTGTCTCCCACCTTCTAAGAGCCCACTGAAAAGCAAAGGAGCAGTGTCAATATAGTGTTTGTTTTTGTTTTTTTGTTTTTTGTTTTTTTGTAGTTTTTAGGCCCTCACACGCGGCATATGGAGGTTTCCAGGCTAGGGGTCTAATCGGAGCTCTAGCTGCCGGCCTATACCACAGCCACAGCAATGCGGGATCCGAGCCGCATCTGTGACCTACACCACAGCTTGTGGCAACATGGGATCCTTAACCCACTGAGCAAGGCCAAGGATCGAACCTGCAATCTTATGGTTCCTAGTTCGATTTGTTAACCCCTGAGCCACAATGGGAACTCCAGTGTTTTAAGATTAATAATATGTTTTAGCTACCAGGAATTATCCCCTCATTTTAGTAGTGTGGCCTATTGGTAATTCTAGGGTAACATTTTTTATTCCTTCATTGGGAATGATCTTTGAACAAAATGCCATGTGCAGGTAACAAAGGCAAATGCTTTAGAAAGCTCAACTAATACAAGAGCTAAAACGCACCCATTGGATTTGGGAACTAGTTGTTCACCAAGGGCATTCACCAGGAGCTGGGAGCAGGGGTGATCGATCACTCAGGCAGGATTTGGCAGGCAGAACAAGGTGCTGTCCACGGTCCTGAACCATGATTACTGCTATCGCTGCCTGCAGTGAAGGACTGGTTTTGGTATTCTGTTTTTGTTTTAGAAGTTTATTTATTTTTGTCTTTTTTAGGGCCTCACCTGAAGCATATGGAGGTTCCCAGGCTAGGGGTCAAATCAGAACTGCTGCTGCCAGCCTATACCACAGCCACAGCAACACTAGATCCAAGCTGTGTCTGCAACTGACACCACAGCTCACTGCAATGCCAGATCCTTAATCCACTGATTGAGGCCAGGGATCTAACCTTCGCCCTCATGGATCCTAGTCAGATTTGTTTCTGCTGAGCCATGATGGGAACTCTAGTATTTTGTTTTTTTAAAAATTTCCAATCCCTCATGAACCAGTACTTTTTTTTTTCTTTTTTTCTTTTTTGCCTTTTCTAGGGCTGCTTCTGCGGCATATGGAGGTTCCCAAGCTAGGGGTCCAATCGGAGCCCTACACCAGAGCCACAGCAACTCGGGATGCGAGCCACATCTGCAACCTACACCACAGCTCACGGCAATGATGGATTGTTAACCCACTGAGCAAGGCCAGGGATCGAACCCGCAACCTCATGGTACTTAGTCAGATTCGTTAACCACTGAGCCACGATGGGAACTCCATGAACCAGTACTTTTGAAAAATAAAATTAAAAATGAAACTGATTATGTGATTGGATGTCACATATGTTAAATTTCTATAAAAGTTTCCAAACACTTCCTCAATTTCTATATTTTTCTCATTACAGAACTTTAACAAACACTCTTGGACCAGCAATGGCCCACAGGAAGCTGTACTATTCCATGGCAGTGGTCCAGTAGTCAGACTGTCCACAGAGTCCTCTAAAGGGACAAAAGTGGAAGATTATTAGGGCTTGCAGTGATATGCATGTGAGGAGATAGTGCACCAGTGACTTTACAGCAAGATTTCAAAGCCAAGAACCCAGACATTAGGAAAAGTGACATGGTTTCCCAAGTAGGAAAAGTACTGCATTGATGATAAAATCATTTTCTGAGTGATTACAGGGCCGAGCATATAAGAAAGGTGAGGCCACCATTCTGGGATCCTCCTATTTGACAGTGATCTCATTCAACACTGGCTGCCAAGACCACTGAACCTGGGTGCCACTCGTGAGATTCAAAAGAGACACAGGGGAGCTGCATTGACTTGCCCTCCCTGTGGTTCCCCCTCTACCACATTCTGTGCCCTTTCTAGGGAATGTCCTGCATTCCCATTGCTGCCCCCCTTTCCGCTTTCCTCATACCTATTCACCCTTTCAAGACTCAAGCACAGCAGCACTCTCAGGTGTTTCCTGTCCTCTCAGGTGTGGTTAATAAAGGCTGCTTGGAGCCTTTATTAACCACATTGAATCATAATTATCCATTCATGTGCAAGTCCCGGGGGTTGATAGCTGGGAGAGATAGGTTTCTGCCACGTAGTTACCTCTAAGCTTCCCAAAGCCTAGCCAAAAACAAAACAAAACAAAACAAAACAAAAAAAACTAGGAACAACATGACCATGCAATAGATGTGTGGTTAGAGAAAGGGAGGAGAGAGGAAGAAGAGAAAGAAAGTATGGAGGGAAAAGGGGGGATAGAGAAGAGAAGTTGGAGGAAGAAAAAAAGAGGGAGAGAGAGAGGTAAGAGGGAAAGGAGGAAGGGGGAAGGAAGAAGACAAGGATGAAGGAGGGAGGAAAGAAAGAAGGAAGAAGAGTAATGATGAATCATGAGTGCATGAAAAGCCAAAATCTCTACACCCTATTCTTGATTTTTCTTGTGAAGTCCCCTCCTCATTATTCCCATTAGGCCTCTCAAGCTAGGAATGGTGGGGGTGAAGATGCATCAGAGTTAGAATATTCTGCACATAAAATCAAATCTTCCATGTGCACTTCTTCTGCTCTGGTGCTGGGTGGATTGTGTTGGTTTGCTGGTGACCTCCACCTCATCCCCAGGATACACCATGCCACTGTCCCTTCCTCTGGACCACTGGCCTCTACATTTCTCTTCCTCCTTGGCCTGTAGAAAACCTCCTTCTGTTCCTTTTGACCATCTCCACGGAAGAATTTCCTGTGAGAGTTCTTTTCCCTGTGCTTTCTGTCCTAGAACACCTAGACACTGAGGGGTGTGTTATGTGCTGAATCCAGGGACATCAAGAACAGTATCACATTGGACCTGGAACCAATCAGTGTTCCCCCTTAACCCCACCCCACCCCTAGGCTCACACAGATCCTTCCACTTGAATCCTTCCACTCCTGGAGAATTTTTTCAGAGGTCTCATTTTTCTCTCCAGTCTATCAGGGCTTCAAGCAGTCCATTCCACAGTTCTGTGCCCAACTTGGTTCTCTCTCCTGCACTGTGGGGGTTCCCATAAGGAGGGCAAACCAAGGGGAGTGGCTGGGCTGTGCTTCAGTCCCTGAGAATTAGGACACCATTAATCCCAGGACTCAGAGGACTTCTAGTGTGGCCAAATGCAACATACCAGCTCACCTAAGTCTCAACTCTACTCCAGCCAAAATACCATTACACTTTTCCACAATGAACTGTTTGTGGCATCCTCAAAGTCCTTCTAAACATCTTTTCTGGATGGGTAAAGAAATGCACAGACTTGGTTGAGGCACCATGACCTCTCTCTGGGTTCCATTCTCATCAAGACATATATTCTCCCCTCATGCCAGAGGTTATATAGATGAATATTTTCATGAGATGCAGCTTTCTCAGACATATTCTATCAATCATTACTCTTTCCATCAAATTTCCTAACTGGTACCCACCCCTTCCTTAGAATGAAGGCTTTCTCTTCAGTCTTGCATGCAAATGGGAAACCTCATTCTTTTGGTTCAAAGATCATTTATTGTCTATGGTGAGGTAAAACCCAGGGGAAAGGGAAGGGAGGGGACATGATGGGGAGACCAAGGTGGAGGGAGGAAGAAGATGGCAAATGCAGACAGTGACACTTCCTTACTTCCCCTTTGTCCCTCTTTCCTCTCCACTCTTTTCTCCCCTCTCTCCCCATAGAGCCTCCCATCTCCCTCCTCTCTTTCTGTTTTAAAATGTAGGTCTTAGAGTTCCCAGTGGCTCAGTGGTAACAAATCCAAGTAGTATCCATGAGGACTAGGGTTCAGTCCCTGGCCTCACTCAGTGGGTTAAGGATCCAGCATTGCTACAAGCTGCAGTGTAGGTCACTGATGCGGCTCGGATCTGGATCTGGCATTGCTGTGGCTGTGATGTAGGCCTGAAGCTGCAGCTCTGATTCAGCCCCCAGCCTAGGAACTTCCTTATGCTGTATATGAGGCCCTAAAAAGCCAATAAATAAATAAATGAATGCATGAATAAGTAAATAAATGTAATGTAGGTCTTATTACTATTCAGACATGGGGAGGCCAACAAATCAGGAGATGATTGCTATTGAAAAGATAATTCGTTACAGTTCTCAAGAGGACTGGGTACATTAGGTTATGCAGGACCACATGGGGAAGTACCAGGGTTGGTCAGGAGGCAGGTGTGAGGGAAAAGCATGGGTCAAAGGCTTTATTATGATTTTCATGGGAAGGAATGAGTGATTGGTTAGTTTGAATTATTTCAGCAGGGTTGGTAGTGTAGGGGCTGCCACAGGTTGTCTGATACTTGGCCCTGAGGTGACTAGGGTTGGGGGTGTATTAGCTTGGCACGTGAGAGGTAAACAAAGGTGGGGTTGGGAGGAGTCCCCACTGTGGTGAATAGGGTTTGGCTTAAGGACCTGATTGCAGCGGCCTGGGTCACACACACACACACACACACACACAGATGGTGGTTAGGAGAGTATGGGTTTTGGATTGGTTGGTTTGCATATGAAAGCTACCCCTGAGGGAAGTCCTTTGCTATATTAAGGAATTGGCTAACCTGGGAGGGACAGGCCCTCCCAGTCTGAGGCCGCAGATGCCAGAGCATCAAGAACACAGACTAGGGAGTTCCCGTCGTTGCTCAGTCGTTAAGGATTCTGACTAGGAACCATGAAGTTGTGGGTTCGATCCCTGGCCTCGAAAGACAAAAGAAAAAAAAAAAAGAACACAGACTATAAGAAAATATAGTTAGGAGTTCCCATCGTGGTGTGGTGGTTAACGAATCCAACTAGAAACCATGAGGTTGCAGATTTGATCCCTGGCCTTGCTCAGTGGGTTAACGATCCGGCGTTGCCGTGAGTTGTGGTGTAGGTTGCAGACTCGGCTTGGATCCTGGATTGCTGTGGCTCTGGTACAGGCCACTGGCTATGGCTCTGATTCGACCCCTAGCCTGGGAACCTCCATATGCCGCAGGAAGCGGCCCTAGAAAAGGCAAAAAGACAAAAAAAAAAGGAAAATATAGTTAATACTGTCCCCCAACCAGAGTCTGCACCACTGAGTCTCCAGAAGATCAAGGCAGCATTCTCATCCGGCCTACTCTGAGGGCTCTACGAGCCAGGAAATGAGGATCAGGATGGAGGGAGGGTGAGGAGCAAGGTGTGTCACAGGTTGCCTATAACAGGTTGTGGCCCAGGTTAAGAAGAAACTAAGACGACTGGGTTTCTACTGCTGCCACTGGCAGAATACTGCTGAACCCAGTCTGGCAAGCCCCAGACTGGTTTCTGGTTTCGAAGAATGGGTTCAAATGACTCAAGGTGGGTCCTGGTCTCCATCCCTCCCCATGCCCCAAACTAGAATTCAGAATTCTGGACTGGCTCTATCATTAGTTGATTGTGTGACCATGGACTTGCTTCCCTTCTCTTGTCTTCAGGTTTTCCCACCCGTAGGGATGCTTCAGACAAGGGCTTAACTCCCTTGTTCCTAGTCCATGTGGCAGAGCTTCCTGCCTCTCAGAGGGCTCTGTCAATCAATCCAGCTTACAGGCCCCAACTGTGTGAATATTTGTTGGTTGAACGGGGACTGCCACCACTGGAGAAGAGGAAGGGAACCCCAGGACTGCTCCCTGTGTGTGGAAGAGGTGGTCCTAGTGTTTGCTTCCTGAGATGGGAATCTCCTCCTAAGGGACCTTTTGCCTTAAGGGGATGGAATCAAAGTAAACTGAAAAGTTCTTCAGAACTATCAACACTGATTAATGTTATTTGATTTCCAATCTCCCTGTTCCCTTGAATATATATATATATATATCAGGGATAAATTCCTGTGCCCCAAATAGCACACACATACAAATAAACACATTGTATATTCATACTTACACATTCATATTCTCCTTCTGCTGCCTTCTGTATTTTCCTCATATTGTTTAATCCCTCATGAACTTTCTTTTTCTGTTGCTGTTCAGACTGCCATCTCTGAGTGTCCTTTAAGCTTTGGCCCTGGATTTAGGAAAACTATTTGGGATAGGGAGCCCATCTGCTGCTTTGACTGTGTCCAATGCTCACTTGGAGAGCTTTCCAACAAGACGGGAAAGGAAGGATCTGGAGAGAAACTGTTCTCTTTCTCTCCACAGCCACAGAAACAGAATGCACCAAGAATTGTCTACATCTTGCCACTCCAGCTCTCAATGTAGAGACTCTGACTTAAAGAACTTAGGGGTGGTGTTCCTGTCGTGGCCAAGCAGAAACGAATCCAACTAGTATCCACGAGGATGTGGGTTCGATCCCTGGCCTTGCTCAGTGGGTTAAGGATCCAGCATTGCCATGAGCTGTAGTGTAAGTTGCAGACACAACTCGGATCCAGCGTTGCTGTGGCTTGAGGCATAGGCCAGCAGCTACAGCTCTGATTGGATCCCTACCTTGGGAACCAACATATGATGCTGGTGTGGCCCTAAAAAGAAAAAAGACAAAAAAACAAAAAACAAAAAACAAAAAAACCCCAAAACCCTGCATCCTCATGGAGACTACACCAGATTCTTAACCTGCTGAGCCACAGTGGGAACACCAATAATGAGTCTTTTCTCTTTTCTTCTTAATCCATTTAGCTAAAGATGCATTAATTTGGTTGATCTTTTCAAAGAACCAACTTTTGGTTTCATTGATTGTCTCTATTATTTTTCTATTCCTTAATTTATATACCTCTGCTCTAATCTTTATTATTTCTTTCCTTCTGCCAGCTTTGGGTTTAGTTTGTTTTTCTTTTTCTAATTAAGCTGTAAAATGAGCTTGTTGATTTGAGATCTTTCTTATTTATCGATAAGCATTTATAGCTGTAAAATTTCTCCTTAGCCCTGCTTTCTGTGTCCCATAAATCTGGGTGCATTGTGTTTTGTTATCAGTCATCTCTGAGTATATTCTTAGAAATACCTTGTGATTTCTCCTTGATCCATTGATTGTTTGAGAATGTTGTTTAAAAGAAAAAAAAGTTTATAATTACAATCATGCAGTCCCTTTTGCTAGACTGTAAGTGCCATATGGCCAGAGAATGCATCTGCTTTTGACTCACCAACATATACCTAACACCAAGCATAGGACTTGGCATAAAATATGTGCACAAGTCACAATGATTAAATAAAAAAGTAGTAGCTCTAAACACTCACAAAAAAATGCTAATTCCCACAAATTTGTGAATTTTCCAGTTTTCCTTCTATTGATTTTTAGCTTCATTCTGTTGTTATCAGAGGAGATATTTTGTATGCTATCTTTTAAAATCTAGTAGATTTAATCTTACTATATGCCTAATATTTTATCTACCCTCAGAAAGGCCCAATATGCACTTGGGAAGAATGTGTATTCTGTTGTTGTTAGAATGTTTTAAATATGTCTGTTAGATCTGGTTGGCTTATTGGGTTGTTCAAGCCATCTGTTTCCTTACTTTTTTTTTTTTTGTCTATTTTTTTATCCCTTGTTGTAGAAGTTTATTTTTCTCTTCAATTCTGTCAATTTTATTTTACTTTAAATTTTTTTGAGGGGGGTGGGGGCGTACCTGCAGCATATGGAAGTTCCCATGCTAACAGTTGAATCCGAGCTGCAGTTGCCAGCCTACTCCATAGCCACAGAAATGCCAGATCTGAGACATGTCTGTGACCTACACTGGGGCTCTTGGCAACGCAGGATCCTTAACCCACTGAGCAAGGCCAGGGATCATCCTCACGGATACTAGCCGGGTTTGTTACTGATGAGCCACAGTAGGAAAATCTTTTTTTTTTTTTTTTTTTAAACAGTTTAAAAAAAACTGGAAGTTCCTGGGTTAGAGGTCAAATCCGGGCTGCAGCTCCAGGCCTACACCACAGTCAGCAGCACCTGATCTGAGCCGCATCTATGACCTATGCTGCAGCTTGCAGCAACGCTGGATATTTAATCCACTGGATGAGGCCAGGGATTGAACCCACATCCTCACAAAGACCCACTGAGCCACAACAGGAATTCCTATTTATACTTAGTAAATTACATTTAAAATAATTACTTACACAAAAGGACTTCTGTCATTTTGCTATTTTTTTCTATTTCCCTTATAATTTTTGTCCCTCGTTTCCTGAATTTACTGTCTTTTGCATTACTTCCTGGAGGGAAATGTTTGTATTGTTTCCTTTTGTGTATATTCCTCCCTGCTCCTAATTCGCTCCGCGACTCAAACTTCGTTAGTTTCATCATCGGTTAAAAAAAAAAAAAAAAAATCATCATCACCAGTAGCCGGGCTGCGACAAGGGTCAGCAGAAAAAAATTTTCAATTCTGCAGCTCCAGTTTACTCCTATGTAAAAGCTGCGCCCCAATCATGCTCTGCCGCGCCGTGGCCTCGGGGGCATCTCGGGACTTGTAGTCCACCCTTCGGAACTCGCTGTTCCGGCAGGCCCCGCGGCGGCAGCGGCGGCAGGGCTACGTGGCGCGGCCCGCTGCGACTGCGCGGGCAGGTGGGGCAAGATGGCTGCGGAGCAGTGCGTGTGGGTCGTCGGGCCCTGTCCCGGAGCCCGGCTGGGTAGGGTCGTTCGGGCCCTCCTGCTGCTGCTGTGCTTTGCGGCCCGCGGAGGTGCACTCTACTTCCACATTGGGGAGACGGAAAAGAAGTGCTTTATTGAGGAGATTCCGGACGAGACCATGGTTATAGGTGCGGGGGAAGGGAGAGAGTTTTCAACAAGACCGCGGTCTTGGGGCGGGTTGTGTGGGAAAGTCACCTCAGTGCCGGGAGCTCCCGGCATCGTCGTGCCCTGGTGGGAGCGGTCCCGACAGCACCTAGCGCTCCTCTGACTGGTCTTGCCCTGCTTTCTTCCAGGAAACTACCGGACTCAGCTGTATGACAAGCAGCGGGAGGAGTACCAGCCGGCCACCCCCGGGCTTGGCATGTTCGTGGAGGTGAAGGACCCAGAAGACAAGGTGAGCTGGCTCCTTAGCTCCGCCGAGCCCTCCACCCTGCACTTGAGCGCAGGCGCTGGTACTTCCTCTCTTGGTTTCCGGATCTGCTAAACTGGTAAAAACAGTTGGTGTTGCGGGAAGATCCTGGGTTTTCACTTGAGAGCAAGCTTGGGCTGCTGTAGTGCTGGCTACTTCTCTCAACTTCTTAGTGACCGATGTATGACTCCGCCAAGTTAGTTATCTTCCCCGAGCCATTCTGGTATGTGAAATGGAAATCCGTCTACTTTATAGATGTGTTGGGTGGATTAATTGTGGTTCTGGAAAGAGTTTTGTCAACTCTAAAGCTAGGGCATATAAACTTTTGGATTTCACAGAAATCCAAAAAGTTTCACACAGCGTTCCAAAAAGAATGAACAGCTATTAATTTGACAAATAAGGATTTAAAAAAAAAAGTTCAGATGTCACTTTTCACTTAAAAAAAAAAGTCACACCAAAAGAGTTGAAAGAGTATGAGCTATGAATAAGGGAAAGCCCTTTCCAAGAGTGATCACATGCCAACTTAATGTCAGATTCCTCACCCCTGTTCCAAATAGTTTGAAGACAAGTTTTTGGCAACTGCTGCTAAGCAGCTTTGGACCTTTCAGTATTGTGGGATGCCTGAGGCTCTAGCTGTCAACTTTTGAGGCACTTAAGCACTGTTCAGCCTCATCCTTACCATAATACTCACTGAAGCCCCTTCTCTCCAGGTCATTCTGGCCCGGCAGTATGGTTCTGAAGGCAGGTTCACCTTCACCTCCCATACGCCTGGTGAGCACCAGATCTGTCTTCACTCCAATTCCACAAAGTTCTCCCTTTTTGCTGGAGGTATGCTGGTAAGTGGACCCACGTGGGACTTACTGCTTTCAGCCTCTATCCCTTGGTGGGAACTAGGGACCAGTGGTACAGGGGGTGTGAGATGACTGTGTCAGGTTTTGTGTCTCCTAATAAGACTGGGTTTCCAGTGAATATTCAGGGAATGGTCACAGAGCTTTTCACATATACTTTGGTCAAAGCATCAGCCAAAGCTTATTTTTGCCTGTGGGCTTAAATGGGGCTGGACACTGACAAGGCCTCAGTCAATGTTGGATAAATGAACAAATGAAGAAAAGTGGGAGGACCAGCTGTTAGGCCCTGACAGGAAGACAGAGCAGGGCTACCTGATACTCCTTATCTTCCTTGTCTGTCTCTAGAGAGTTCATCTGGACATCCAGGTGGGTGAACATGCCAACGACTATGCAGAAATTGCTGCCAAAGACAAGTTGAGTGAGTTGCAACTGCGAGTGCGACAGCTAGTGGAGCAAGTGGAGCAGATCCAGAAAGAACAGAACTACCAGCGGGTGAGTGGTTAGCCCAGCAGCAGTGGGCTTCTCCCCAGAAGTTGCCTACTGGACTAGCCTGGCGTTGCATGTCAAAATCATTATGAACCCAAGGGACTTATATGTCTGCTCCATTGCAGGTCCAAAAGATGGGATGAATATTACTAAATCTACTTTGTAATTGAGAAGACAAGTCTCTTAAGAGGCTGTCGTTGTCTAATTAGGAGACACACAAGATGACAGAGCAGGAATTGATACCAACACCTAGAGTGCTATTTCCATGGTTCTCAGTGCTCCCAGTACCAGGGGTTTCAAACTCACCAGGAGCCAGGCAGGTACTGTAAATGGATGTGTGACCATAAAGACTGGTAGAATAGTGATCTAAGTAGGAAGAGCTCATATTGTCAGCTGAGGGCTGCTTGCAGAAATGCTAGGCTTGGGTTTTAAGAGGAGCTAGAGCTCCAGAGCTTTTTTGTGGAATTTTCTTGTTTTAAATGTTGTTAAAACACTGCGAACCAAACAAAACACATGTATGGGCTAGATCCAACCCCTGGACCACCAGTTTGCAACGTGTGCCGACAATCTTGAAGGAACGGTTTGGGGAGTTCCCTTTGTGGCTCAGTGGTTAATGAACCCGACTAGGAACCATGAGGCTGCGGGTTCAATCCCTGGCCTCACTCAGTGGGTTAAGGATCCGGCATTGCCGTGAGCTGTGGTGTAGGTCGCAGACATAGCTAGGATCCTCTGTTGCTGTAACTGTGGTATAGGCTGGCAGCTATAGCTCTGATTCAACCCCTAGCATGGGAACCTCCACATGCCTCAGGTTCAGGCCTAAAAAGCAAAAAAAAAGGAGCAGTTTGGGAGATGTGGGCAGAGGGCTTGGAGCAAGTCCACTTCTGAACATTCCAGGACAGCTCTGATAGGGTGGTACCACAACCATTTTACTGCTCCCCTAGGTACCAGGATAGGGCCAGGTGAGGCCTGTACCTGGCAGATGAGCACAGAGACTTAGGAGAAATAAATGGGCTATCTGAGGTCATCTGGCTGGTGAGGGTAAAGACAGATCCCAGTGGGATGGCTTTTTGCAGGCATTTGACTCAAACCTGTAGACGGTTGGCCCTGGGGCGGGAACCCAGCAGTTCTAGTGGCCCCAGGTGGGGCGCATTCAACTCAGGCTCCTCTTCCATTCTCCCCTCCCACAGTGGCGAGAGGAGCGCTTCCGGCAGACCAGCGAGAGCACCAACCAGCGGGTGCTGTGGTGGTCTATTCTGCAGACCCTCATCCTCGTAGCCATCGGCGTCTGGCAGATGCGACACCTCAAGAGCTTCTTTGAAGCCAAGAAGCTGGTGTAGCCATCCCAGGCCTCCCAGGCCATCCTTCCTCCCTGGCTGGGCCTCCTGGACTCCCTGGGAAGAACGGGCCTCCTGGACTGACTTCTCTCTGGCAGGAGGACTGGTTCCCAGCCATGAGTGTTCTGGAGGGAAGAGAGGCCACAGCACAAGCTGAAGGCAGCAGCTTGGCTGGCTAATACTGAGCAGGTGGTGGGGCAAATGCTTGCCCCCTCCCCTGGGCCCTGGGCCCTTTGCAGTAATCTCCCAGGGGCTGGTAAAGCCCCTGGGAGCTCTGCTGACACCTCAGAATCACAGTGTTACTTACTGATCAGGGATGTGAGGCTGTTGTCTGGGGTGGCTGGGGGGAGGGGAGCGGGTGGGCGAGCCAGTCTTCCTTCTGTCTTCCTTTGCTAACTTGGATTTTTGACCAGGTTGGGGTGTAGCTGTGATTCCCTGCCCCTCGGGGAAACCTCACTATTCCCTCCTTGGGCCTAGACCCAGCCTGCTGATCCGGGGGGTGAGTGTCAATTGAGGGTGGGGTAGAGGGGGTTGCAGTGTGGGAAAGTAGCCCTGAGGTTGACCCCGGATTTTTCACATGGTCGTTCTTTTGAAGGGTAGAAAAACTGGGGTCAGGCCAAGCATAGGCCTTGGTGCTGGTTGGGGATGGGGCCTGCAGAGTCTTAGTTACTGATTTCATTTTCAACAAGTCTAGGTTTGTTACATTGGTTTCCCAATAAAAAAAATTTGACTTCTTGTCCATTGTAAAATTACTCTATTGTCGTGGCCATAACACGGCAAAGTGCTTGAGGGAATGTCAAGTTTTTCCACTGGGCAAAATACTTCACATTCTAAGATGCATCCCTACCTGTGAACTTCATTCTTGCCATCCTCTCCATACTTTCCAGGGGCATTGGGTAGAGGTTTTGCCCAAGGTGATCAAACAAGTAGATTGTGGGGTTGGTGCTCAAATCTACACCATTTCCTATGTGCCAACTCCCCTGTGAGTTGCTGTTTCCAGAGTAGGTGGACAGAATTGTGGTGCTGCAAGGGAGTTAGAGAAGGTAGCGTGCACTGAACAGAGGAATGCTGCAGGTGTGGGAAGGACAGGAGGCCCTGAGTTGAGGTGGGTAAGGACATTGATGGGCTTATCATTAGCATGGGATCTCAGCAAGGCCCTTGAAGGAGAGGAAGGATTCTAATGAAAGGCAAGATGTGGTGGTTGGGGTTAATAGAAGCAAACAGCTGGAGTTGTAGGAGAGGACTACTGAGAAAACTGGGAAGATTTGTTAGAGAAGAGCCTGAACCCCAGGTAAGAGATTTAAACATTACCATTTTTCTGTCTGTTTTTTTTTTTTTTTTTCAGGGCTGCACTTGAAGCAGATGGAGGTTCCCAGGCCACAGGCTGAATCAGAGCTATAGCTGCTGGCCTATACACCACAGCCAAAGCAACGTGAGATCTGAGCTGTGTCTGCAAACCACTCCACAGCTCACAGCAACACCAGATCCTTGAACCACTGATCAAAGCCAGGGATGGAACCTGTGTCCTCATGGATACTAGTCAGATTTGTTTCTGCTGAGCCAGGACGGAAACTCCATCATTACCCATATTGAAAAAAGTTTTGGGGAGTTCCCTGGTGGTCTTGTGGTTAGGACTTGGCACTTTTACCAATGTGGCTCGGGTTCATTCCCCAGTTTGGGAACTGAGATCCCATATCAAGCTGCTGCACACCGTGGCCAGAACAAAGTTCTGAGTATTAGAACCCCCTGAATACAAAATTGAGGATGGTTAATCCAACATTGTATAAGAAAAAGTGTAGGGAGACAAGTTTGGGGACTACTTGAACTGCCAGTAGAATGTAGTCTGAGCTCATGTTGCCACCTAGATGTCCATCCACATTTAGAAAAAAAACTTTTAAGAACAGCTTTAGAATTATAGAAAAATTGTGAAGTTTACCTTATTACTAACATCATGTAATATATGGTACATTTGTAAAAATTAATGAACCAATAGAGGTAGTCCATACTTGATGCAGATTTCCTTAGTTTTTACCTAGTGTCTTTGTTGTTTCAGGATCCCATCTAGGAGAAACCAAGTTTAGTTGTTTTATCTCTTTGGGTTCCTCTTGGCTGTGACAGCTTTCCTCAGACTTTCCTCATCTATTACCTTGACAGTTTTTAGGAATACTGTCAGATATTTTGTAGAATTTCCCTCAATTGCACCTTGTCTGCTGTTTTTCTCAGGATTAGACTGGGGTCGTGGATTTTTTTAAAGAAAGACCACAGAAGGAACGTGCCAGTCTCACCCCATCATAGTAAGGGTAGTAATTACCAACATGGCTGTGGGTGCCACAGTTAAAAGTGAGTTAATTGGGAGTTCCCATCGTGGTGGGAATGAATCTGACTAGGAACCATGAGGCTGTGGGTTTGATCCCCTGGCATCTCTCAGTGGGTTAAGGATCTGGCATTACTGTGAGCTGTGGTGTAGGTCACAGGCATGGCTTGGATCCTGCATTGCTGTGGCCGTGGCATAGGCCAGCAGCTGTAGCTCCAATTGGATCCCTAGCCTGGGAATCACCATGTGCCTTGGGTGCCACCCTAAAAAGCAAAAAAAAAAAAAAGTTAACTGGATTTTTAACATGAAACTTGATTTCTTGAGATCTGATACTACTGGGGCCTCATCCTGATGCAACAACAATTAGCTGGCCTGAAGGGTAACTGTCCCCTTTAGAGGGGCTCGTGCTTTCCAGGTCAGTCCCATCTCCCTGCTTCCAACATTGGCCTTACCTGACTGGTCTCTGCAGGGGTTGGCCTCGCCTTTGTCATCAGTGAAATTGAGGCTGAACTTGTCAAGGATCTGGTATAAGGTACAGTGCCCCAGGAGAGATCAGCAAGAAGGGGATGGGTGGATTGTATGTGGGGTTAAAAGAAGAAAGAGCACTGCTGGGAACAAATAATTTCCCACCCATAGTAAAGTTGGCTCAGAAGTAGAGTTGTTGAGACCATAGTTTGTGCAACCAAACCACCTCAGTTCCCTCATAATTTTTTTCCCCCCTCCCTTCGTTCCTGCCTTAGTTGTTACCTACTCCGCTGGATCTTTTTAACTAGTGTCGTGGTGCTGCAGAGATGCTGCCAATCCCACTGTGCCACAGCAGAAACTCACTTTTTTTTTTTTTTGGTCTTTTTGCCTTTTCTAGGGCCGCTTCCTGGGGCATATGGAGGTTCCCAGGCTAGGGGTCTAATCGGAGCCATAGCCACCAGCCTACACCAGAGCCACAGCAATGCAGGATCCGAGCCGCATCTGCAACCTACACCACAGCTCACAGCAGTGCCGGATCCTTAACCAACTGAGCAAGGCCAGGGATCGAACCCACAACCTCAGGGTTTCTAGTCAGATTCGTTAACCACTGCGCCAAGACAGGAACTCCACATTTTTTTTTTTAATTTTAATTTTTTAATTTATTTTTTTGCTTTTTAGGGCCACACCCTTGGCATATGGCGTTTCCCAGGCTAGGGGTCAAATCAGAGCTACATCCACGCCAGATCTGAGCCACATCTGCGACCCATACCACAGCTCATGGCAACCCTAGATCCTTAACACACTGAGCAAGGCCAGGGATTGAACCTGCAACCTCATGGTTCCTAGTCAGATTCGTTTCCGCTGCGCCACAACCAGAACTCCTCACATCTTTATTTTTTATTTATTTTTTTCTTTTTGCCTAGGGCATGTGGAAGTTCCCAGGACAGGGATTGAATCTGTGCCACAGCAGTGACCCGAGCCACAGCAGTGACAATACCAGATACTTAACCCACTGAGCCACCTAGAAAGCTCCTCAGTTACCTCATCTTTAAAGGGGGCACAGAGTTCCCGTCGTGGCTCAGTGGTTAACAAATCCAACTAGGAACCATGAGGTTGCGGGTTCGATCCCTGGCCTTGCTCAGTGGGTTAAGGATCCAGCGTTGCTTTGAGTTGTGTTGTAGGTTGCAGACGCGGCTCAGATCCCGAGTTGCTGTGGCTCTGGTGTGGGCCGGCGGCTACAGCTCTGATTGGACCCCTAGCCTGGGAACCTCCATATGGCGAGGGAGCAGCCCAAGAAATGGCAAAAAGACAAAAAAAAAAAAAAAGTGGGCATAGTAAGTACCATACTCACAAGAACAGATTGAGTTAACAGTAGTAAAGTATTTATTTTTGCTTTTTAGGGCCGCAACCAAGGCATATGGAGGTTCCCAGGCTAGGGGTTGAATTGGAGCTATGGCTGTCGGCCTATGCCACAGGCACAGCAACATCAGCTCTGAGCCACATCTGCAACCTACACCACAGCTCACAGCAATGCCAGATCCTTAACCCACTGAGCGAGGCCAGGAATCAGACCCGGATTCATTAATGCTGCGCCACGATGGGAACTCTGACAGTAGCAAAGAATTTAAAACAATGACTGGCACATAGTCACAACTCAATGCATGTTAGCTATTTATTAGGAAACAAAATTTGCCTGGAAGAACAGTCTAATAACATTGCCACTCTCTCTTCCCAGGAGGGAAGCTGGCCCAGCATAGGGCTAAATTACAGTGACAGGTCAGATATGGGAAATCTATCTCCTATGCCCTTCTTAAGTACTCACCTCAGCTCCACCTAGGTACTCCTCCCCTGGATGACATTTGTCATTTATATAGCGTTGACTATTGTGCCCATCACTGTACCAAGTGTTTGCATTTTCTCTCCTTTAATCCTCACAGTAACCATATAGATCAGAACAATTTACTTAGGTGAGGAAACAGAAGCAAAATATTGTGCCTTGCTCCCAAACAGCCAAATTGGCAGAATCAGGTTTCAAATCCAGTCAATTTGCCTTTAGTGCCGCTCCTAACTACTACTTGGGGTATCACTTAGGGTATTGCCTGAACCCCAGATGAACCCTGCACTTGGCTCTGTCCCCATCCAAGCTTGTTGCACCTGGGCTGACCGCGGCTCAGACGCTCCCTGCCCTCCCTTGGGAAGAGGAGGAAGACGCAGGCGATCC
This sequence comes from Phacochoerus africanus, assembly GCF_016906955.1. Classification (NCBI taxonomy): domain Eukaryota; kingdom Metazoa; phylum Chordata; class Mammalia; order Artiodactyla; family Suidae; genus Phacochoerus; species Phacochoerus africanus. Next base: position 80,475,940 of record NC_062547.1, on the reverse strand, counting down.
AGGGCGCTGATTTGGAAGTTTGTGGTCTTAGTCCAGTCCCAGACCATTGACTTGAGCCCTCCCTGGGGCCCCAGTTTCTCGGGATGTTAAGCGGTTCTCGGAAAACAGCAGTTCAGGCGGTTGGAGCGCTCACGTGTTCCTCCGGACGCGGAACCTTTGACGTCGCAGCTCCGGGGAGCACACGGCTCGGCCGGAGCAGCGGACCAAGCGGACCCAGGGGCGGGGCGGACGGGCCTGGGCGGGGCGGGAGGCGGAGGCGCCGCGTAGGCCGGGGAGGCCGGGCTGCCCCGGCTGGGAGCTAGAGCTCCATGCGCCGCCGCCTCCCCCAACGATGTTCCCCTCCCGGAGGAAAGCGGCGCAGCTGCCCTGGGAGGACGGCAGGTGAGCGGCGGTGGCCGGCCCGGGCCACGTCCTCCCGGGTGCCGATCCTTTCCGGGCCGCCCCGCGGGATTCAGCAGCCCGAGGCCGTCGCGTCTCCGTCTCTGCGGGGCTCTCTGAGGGTTTGTGGTTCTCCTTGTGGGTCACCGCTGTCTCTGTATTCGCGTGTCTGTCTCTCTGTGTGTAGGTCTCTGTCTCTACCAGTCCCCGTCACTCCGCAAGTCTTCCTCACGCAGCAGGTCTGTATTTCTCCGTTGACTTCCCTTTGTGAGTTTCTATCCCTCTGTTCGAGTCTCTTTCTCTCATGGGTTTCTGTGTTTTTCCACTGGCCACTATCATCGTGCAGGTCTCTGGCTTCGTTGGCCTCCCTCAGTGGATGTCTCTCTGTCTGTCTCTGGTTTCAGAGGTTCTGTCTTTCTCTGGTCTCTGCGTCTCTGGTCTCTGCATCCCGCATCACATCCACGTTGCCGTAGACCCTACCCTCCCTCCTCATGCTTCCCCAGTCTTTTCTGACTGCCCAGAAGAATAGACCCAACAGAAGCTCTATGCTCTGCCTGGCTGGCCACTGCTTGGCGGAGACTAAACACTCCTCAGACTGCAACGTTAGTTCATTTCCGGTGTAGCTGTGCTTGAATGTGGTCTGCCCCTTGTGTTGGGTGTGAGCTTGACCCAGACCTTAGCTAGTGATGACCACTAAAGCAGAATGGGGGGTGGAGGAGAGCTATTTGGCCGTTTACATTTGGAAGGACACCCACACTTCAGTTTTGAGATGAACTGCCAAAATTCTGCTCACTAGAACACATGATGGTGGATCTACCTAGTGAGTGAATGACACCTCATTTTCTTTATGTCTCTTAAGTTTGCCAGATGCCTAACGACTGGAATAGAGTGGGCACAACTCTTTAATCTTTGGGGATTTTTCAGACTTTGTGTTGAAGCGAGAAGACAGGACTATGGTAGAAAGCCTGGACTGTGGATTTAGGCCTGGACAGGAATCCTCTTTGATAGCCATGTGACCAGAAGCAGACTTAAATCTTTCTCCTCAGCTTTTCCATCTCTGAAACAGGGATCATAATATCTGCTCTTCAAGTCTATCTGAGGATGAAAGGAAGTCATATATGTAAAACTCTTGACACTGCTTGGCATAGAGGAGATGCCAGTTGACTTCCAGTTGCTTTTGCAGTTTGAAGGTGCTGACACCAGAGCAGCTGAGTAGTCAAACCTGTACCACGAAGGTTTGTGTGAGAGAAGAAAGGAAAGGTAATGGAGGAGAATGTCCAGTTTCCAATTCCTTCCATTAAACTTTTGGAACATAACCATGCTCCCAGAAAACTTTACCAATGTCAGTGCTACTTTTGACCCACAGGTACAAAGATCCGTGCAACAGTTGCAGGCTATTGTAGCAGTTAAGAATTATGGCACTGGAACCAGTCTGTATGGGTTTGAACCTGCCTCTCATTAGCCTTGGGCACAGATTGATGATGTAGACAAAACCTCTTCCAGTCTGCCTCCCCAGAACCAGAGTGGCCTGGGTCTGGGAGCAGCTGAGACTGCAGATCTAAAGTTTGCCACCAGGTGGCACAAGGAGCAACTTTTCTCAGTGTCCAAGGTCCAGAGGAATCGGGACTCTTGGCTCTAAATTCAGTTGTTCAATGGTTTGGGGCACAGGAAGAGAGTGCCCATGAGTATGTATCCTGGGAGGAAGGAAAGGCTGGACTGAGGGATCAGCATGTGGAAGTGCATGGAATGCCCAATCCATGCCATTCTCCCAGATAATGGTCACTGCTTCTTTCCCCAAGGTGGGATATTGCCCAGTGTCCCTCTCCCTGGCCTCTACCCCACCCCAAGAAAGAACCCAAAGAGAGAATCTGTAGAGGTTCCAGACTTACCAGGCCACTGGCAGGATTGGCCTTTGCTCCTCCCCAGCGGAAACCCCCACCACAGGACAACGGGGGGTAAGTCAGAAGCCTGTGAGGGTGTCCTACCAGGCCCCTTCTCTGCTGCGTATGGGACCCGAGCCTGGTCTCAGGGCTGCTGGCTTCCAAGTTGGCAGTTGTGCCTCAAGAGAGAGGCAGAAGTTGATCTGGCTCTTGTATTTGGCAAGCATGATCTGAATGCTTGAACCCTTCCTATAACTCACTTAGCAAGTCCTCTGCTGTGTGACTTGTGCTGTGGGCACAGATATGAATCCGATTACCAATGGGGAAGACAAGCAGGGACACAGATGATTTCAGAATTCTAAAGGCTTTGGAGTTCCCGTCGTGGCGCAGTGGTTAACGAATCCGACTAGGAACCATGAGGTTTCGGGCTTGATCCCTGGCCTTGCTTAGTGGGTTAAGGATCCTGTGTTGCTGTGAGCTGTGGTGTTGGTCGAAGACGCGGCTCGGATCCTGTGTTGCTGTGGCTCTGGCGTAGGCCAGCGGCCAGAGCTCCGATTAGACCCCTAGCTTGGGAACCTCCATATGCCACGGGAAGCAGCCCTACAAAAGGCAAAAAGACAAAAAAAAAAAAAAAGAAAATGTATATATATATATATATATAAAGGCTTCAAAGAGGGCACTACTGGATACCATGGGAACACAAAGGAGGATATATGTATTTCAGTTTATGTCCATGTGACAGGAGCAGGGGTCGCAGTGCGGGCCATGGTGTTGGAGTTTGGCCCTGAAGGATCATTGGGGTGCTTCCAGGCAGATAAAATAAGGGAAGTCATTTTAGGCAGAAGCAGCAGGCTTTGTGAGGGCTGGTACAGGAAGGAATCTGGTGAGTGGAGAAAGTTTGAGTTTCCCTATGTGTAGCACTGGGTGAATAACAAGGAGCAACTGGAGATGGGCCGGGTCACACAGGATTGTGACCTTGAGGCCAAGGAATTTGGCCATTACCTCTTGAGCAAAGGAGGATCATCCATGATATTGAATGGGTCTGAACAAGGCAAGGACCAGATGAGACTTGAGATAAAATAGAGGCAATGGGTGAGGAAGGATCAAGGGCACTAAGGAGGTGAGTCTATATGACCTGGTAGCTAGTTGGTGACTCTCAGAGCTTATACAGTAGATTGCTTTGCAGATTACCTCAGAGTAGAGGAGCTTTCCTTTTCTTGGATTTCTCAGCTCCTTCACTGTCCTCAGGAACTTGAAGGAAGAGGGGCAAAGAAATCAGGTGAATTCCATCCATTTCTTTGTACTTCACAGCCCAAAGGGCAGTCTCTCCCAGCACTACCTCAAAGTCTAAGATATTCCACTATTTTTCCAGTTTCTGAAGTGAGCCTGAGCGTGTTCCTGGCCCTCATCTTTCTTTCCCTCTTCTGTCTCTCATCTCTTGTCACATGGGCTGCCCCTTGGACTGAAGCTTTGAGACACATTTAGTGAACCACCACTGTTGTTTTGGGCCTGACATTAGTTTGGAGACAGACCTGATCATCCCAGAGTAAATAGTGATTTTTTCAAGGGGGCTTGATGCCAGCACACAGGCTTGTTTTGGGGAGCTTTCTGAAGTGAGAAGCAGGATGAACCCAATGTTTTTGCTGAGGGTGAACCTTCAGGGGAGAAGGTGGATCTCCCCTGAAGTGGAAGTGGGTGGGATCTCAAAGATGGGGCTCCTGCCATCATGAGCCATTGTTCTGGGAAAGGGCAAGTGCAAGGGACAAGGAGTCTCATCCCTGCCCTCTTGATCTAGCCAGGACTCAGGCACAGACAGTAAGAGAGCATCGAGGAAGTGGGGCAGCTCCAAGGCCTGGGAGTGCTTGGAGGGCCTCCTGGAGATAGTGTGCCTCAAGCTGGGCCTAGAGCTGTAGGCAGGATTCTGATGCATGGTAGGAGCACGAATTAAAGTACTAAAGTTGCTTCTGCACTAATTCCTGGGTGCTTGGGGCGGACCAGTCATGTGTGCCTTATTTGTGGGAAGCCAAAGAAGGTGTCTGTTACATGACCTCGGTTCAGCCTTGCCCTTCTGACCCACTCCCTGTTCTTGTCCCAGGTCCAGGTTGATCCCCAGCGGCCTCCCCAGGAAATGCTCTGTCTTCCACCTCTTCGTTGCCTGTCTCCTATTGGGCTTCCTCTCTCTGCTCTGGCTGCAGCTTAGCTGCTCTGGGGACGTGGCCCAGGCAGCCAGGGGACAAGGGCAGGAGACCCTGGGCCCATCCCGGGCCTGCCCACCAGAGCTGCCCCCAGAGCACTGGGAAGAAGATGAGTCGTGGGGCCCCCACCGTCTGGCAGTGCTGGTGCCGTTCCGAGAACGCTTCGAGGAGCTCCTGGTCTTTGTGCCCCACATGCACCGCTTCCTAAGCAAGAAGAAGATCCAACACCACATCTATGTGCTCAACCAGGTGGATCATTTCAGGTAGGGGCCAGCTGCTGAGCCAGCCCTGCTCACCTGAGCCTCATGGGGCCCTGGCCTCTCGGGCCCTGTACCCTCTCCCTTCAGCAGTCCAATGCCCGGTGGTCCAGGCCTGTGAAGGCCATCCAGGGCAGTGGCAAGAGGACAGGAGGTACTCGACCGCTCTCACTGGGGAGAGGGTGACAGGAATTTGCAGGTAGGGTTTGGGGCTGGGGAGGCCCTTGATTTCATTTCCATTTTACAGAGGTCCCTGTGGCTGCCATCTGTGGACTAGATCATCCCAGGACAAGAGGGAGAGTGGGGAGACCTGCTGGGTGGTCATTGCAGTCACCTGCGCTCATGGGGGCTCAGCCTGCACAGCAGAGGGGTTGGCGGGAAGTGATGTGGAGGGAGCGCAGATGGGGCTTGCTGGTGGATTGGCTGTGGGGATCAGGGAAAGGACGGTCAAGGCCACAGCTTTAAAGGTGTTCGCACTCTGGCATTATCCTAAAATCCTTGCCCTCACCCCAAACCACAACCCTCCATGATCACAATCCAAGCATCTTACGCTCCATCCCCACCTCCTTTCCCTCCAACTTGCTTCCCCTGGGAGACAGACTCCAGCAATGCTTGGATCCCACCAGACCGTTTAGTCCACAATCCTCCCAGTGTGCACCTCCCTCCTTGTCCTCACTTTGTCCTGACCTTACTTGGATTCATGGTCCCTCACATACACCTCAACTCCCTTCCCCTTTCTCCCTGGCATAATTCTCGCTGGATAAAACTGGGCTCTGCCTGGGCTCTGTTCCACACAGGCACCTGGCAGCTGGATGTGTCTGGAGACACTGCTCATCTCCCTGACGTTGAGCCCTGCTGGCCCAGAAGCTCTTATTCCTCCGGTCAGCTGCTCCCCCACCCCCGCCACTTTGCACACCCACTCCTCTCCTCCTCCCCATCTTCACCTTCAGCTGATGACTTTGCTTTCAACTTGAGAAAATAGAACCAACTGGAAAGAGAACTGGCCCAGGTCCCCACCCCTGGATTCCTTTTGCTGATTCTGTGCAGGCATCCTTGCTTCTTGCCTCGGATACCCGGCCCAGCCCCTCCAGGCCCACTCTTTTACTCCTAGGGCACTGGGTCCCTTTCCTGCTCTCCTACTCAAGGATGTCACTCCAGCCATTGGCGCTTTTCTTTCCTTCATGATCAATTTTCCCTCTTCCTGGAACATTCGGGTCAATAAGCATCCTGAACTAGCTCCCATCTAAAAAGAAAAAAGAGACCCCTCCCCTTGATCCCCATATCACCCACAAGTATCACCTTTTCTCTGCTTCCCTTTCTAGCAAAACTTCCTTTTCTCCTCCATCTCTCTCTCACGAACCTATTCCACTCAGACATTTACCCTCGTGATGACATTGAAACAGCTCTTGTTGACATCACCACTGAGCCCACCTCAGTCATCCAAAGCCCCATCCTCAGGCTTCATCCTGTAGCTCCTCCGGCAGCCTCTGCCAGGTGGATTACTTCTTTCTTCCTGAAATATTCTGCTTGACTTCCTGGTTAGTGCTCTGCTTCTGCTTCCTCACTGACCACACCTCCCCACCTCCTTTGCTGGTTCCGCCTCATCTCCCTGATGTCTCAGCCTTGGTGCTCCATAGGGGTCAGTGCATGGGCCCCCTCTTTTCTAGCTCCAATCCCTTCTCCATGGAGCTTATCCAACTCAGGGCGTCAAATCCCATCTCTACCCTGACCTGATGACTCCCGAGTCTGTGTTCCCAGCCCAGAGTCTTTCCTCTACTCCAGACCCTCGTATCTAGCCAGCCCCCTGAGCAGCCCTCCACTTGGTGGTCTCAGGCATCTCAAGCTTAACGTGATCAAAATGGAATTCCTGATTTCCCACCCACCCCAGGCCTGCTTCCACTGCCCCATTCCCATTTTTAGGGGATGGAATTCATGCTCCCAGCCGTGTTCAGACCAGAAAGCCCTGGAGTCACGCTCCACCCTCCCTACAGCATGTATAGTGCTTCAGCAGAATATGCCTCTGGAGTCTGCCCACTTTTCCCCCTCTGCTGCTGCCTCCCTGAGTGAAGGCATCATCACCTCATGCCTAAATTGTTGTAACAGCCTCCCAACCTGTCTCCCTGCTTCCACCCCTCACCTCCAGGCTCTTCTGCGCACCCCAACTAGTCATCCTGTTAAACCCTGAGCCACGGCACATGATGCCTTCACTTAAGCCCTTCAGTGGCTTCCCATCTCATCCAGGCTCAAAGTCCAAGTCCATCAGGGCCCTGTCACCCTCTGACCTCAGCCCCTTCACTCACTGGTGTCAGCTCCTGCCTTGGGCCTTCTCAGTCCCTCTCCCCTCTGCCCCTTTCCTCCCGATTCTGTAGGGCTCCTTCCCTCAGACCTTCAGGTTTCTCCTCACGGGTCACCCTGTTCTGCTGGCCCTCCCTGACCACCTCGTCATAAAAGGACACCCTCCACCCGCCAGCAGGCTTTATCCTCCTCTTCCTCCTACTTTACTCTTCTTTCCAGCACTGACTACTGCCTGGCTTGTTACATATTTACTTGTTTATTCTCTTATTAGAATGTCAGCTCCTTGAGGGCAAGGCTTTGATTTTTCACTGCCGTATCTCCAGTGCTCTGAACAGTTTCTGGCACATAGTAGATACTCAGCAGCCATTCATGAGATGAGTGGAGGGACAGATGTGCAGCTGGGCAGCCCCACTTTGAAGTTGGTGTCAGACTGGAAGGCGGTGGGTGCCATGGAGGATGGGCTCTCACGCAGAGATTGGGCGAGGGCAAGCTCGCCGCCCTCTGCCCAGCCTCGGCGCCCTGCACAGGTTCAACCGGGCGGCACTCATCAATGCGGGCTTCCTGGAGAGCGGCAACAGCACGGACTACATCGCCATGCATGACGTGGACCTGCTCCCTCTCAACGAGGAGCTCGACTATGGCTTCCCGGAGGCTGGGCCCTTCCATGTGGCCTCTCCAGAGCTCCATCCGCTCTACCACTATAAGACCTATGTCGGCGGCATCCTGCTGCTCTCCAAGCAGCACTACCAGCTGGTGAGGCCTGTCTGCCGGCTCTGCTCAAAGCCTGGGAGTACCCCTGGGTGGGGGCAAAATGGCAAGAGGGGCAGCAGTCCTGGGGCCCAGCAGACAGGGGAGTCCTGTGCAAGGCCAGCAAGGGAGCCCAGGAGCAGCTAGAGGCGAGAGAGAGGACTAGGACAGGGCAAGCCAGTTAGGGATGTTTCTACCACGGCGGGGACAGAACCCCCTTGCAGGCCGGCTTCAGAGGCCCTGGGGATCGTTGGCTCTCAAAGTGGAAAAGTCTAGGTGGGGCTGGGGGCAAGGTCTGGCTTCAGGTTCATCTTGCCCAGCTTCAGACAGTGTCACTGGGACACCATTTCACCTTCCATCTCAGCTCTGCCTTCCCCAGACTGGATTTCTTGTCAGGCATTCAGGATGCAAGGTGGTGATTTTAGCTGCAACCTGCATCCATCTAGGCCCAGTGGAAGATGGAGCCCCCTTTTCCAACAGCCCAGTCAGGAGGCCCACGGCTCCTCCACACTGGCCTTTGATTGGCCTGGCTTGAGTCACAGACTCAGCCTTGAATCAGTCACTGTGGGGTGGGGTGTGGAGTGGGAAGAATCAAGTGGCTTAGCAGGACTTACCACCTCCCCCCAGCTCCTCCGTTCTCCTTCATCCCTATTCTCCTGCTCCTCTCTTCAAGCTGTGGCTAAAGCCAGCTTAAAGTAAATAAACCCCAAAGTTGGGTGGTAAAACCAGATGTCTGCTATAGAGCCCACTGTCCCTCTCCCACACAGAGGAAGAGGCCAAGGCAGAGCCACCCCTGGAGAAATGGGAGTATGGGGCCAGGCAGAAAAGGAGCAGGAGGTGGCACTTCTGCCCATCACCAACTTTCCAGAGGTCTCCTCCCGCCAGTCAGACATTTTTGAGAAATCATTCGTCTCATAAAAATTCAAGGCCCCATTAGAACAGGCAGAGGGACTGGGGTATGCTAACTATTTCCCCAATACCACAGAAGTCGTGGAAACTAAGTATGTGAGTGTCCACTCAGAACTGCCAGGGATTGCAGTGGGTTAAGGATCCAGCATTGCTGCGGCTGTGGTGTAGGTTGCCACTGCAGCTCAGATTCAGCCCCTGGCCTGGGAACTTCCATATGCCACATGTGTGGCCAAAAAAGAAAAATAAAAGAAAATGAAAACAGAACTGCCAGGGAGGAGGAGGAAAAGGGGCCTGGCCTGGCCTGCCTCGGGCTAGGAACTGCTGAGTGGTAGCTGACCAGAGGGCACCCTTGGAGGATGGGGCAGGTGACACTACCTCTCTCTGTGTCAGTGCAATGGGATGTCCAACCGCTTCTGGGGCTGGGGCCGCGAAGATGATGAGTTCTACCGACGCATCAAAGGAGCTGGGCTCCAGGTAAAGCTCCCCCTTTCCCCCACCTCCTCAGCCATCACGGGTGCCCTGATGTTCCCCTCTGCCCTCAGATGAAGTTCCAGGGCTGGGAGATGGCAGCCCTGGTTCCTCTCCCAGCCCCGCCCCCGATGAGCACACCTCTGCTGCAGAGTGGGATTGCAGGCCCCTGCCTGTGGGCTGTGGCAGGCAGTAGGACCCCAGAGGACGAGTGGTGAGGGCCAGGGTACCAGGAGAGGCAGCCTGACCCACCTTCCTTCGGCTTCCTTAGCTTTTCCGCCCCTCGGGAATCACAACTGGGTACAAGACTTTTCGCCACCTGCATGACCCAGCCTGGAGGAAGAGGGACCAGAAGCGCATCGCAGCTCAAAAACAGGTGCTGGCCGGTCTCGTGGTCAGGGACGGGTAGGTGGTACGTGGGGAGCTGGCAGCCCAAGCATTTCACCAAGTTCTCCTTGAGTTCAAGTGACCCCATCCTCCCCTGCTCGGCCCAGGTCTATTGCTGGACATTCTGCCTGGGCACCGTCCCCTGCTCTGGTGGCTGCCACAGCCCCTGGGCACTGTGGGTCAGCCAAGACCTCAGAGTCTCTGCAGACGGTATATATGGTGGGTGGGGACAGTATTCAGCTGAAGGTACCAGATCCCCAGGCAGACCAGTGACACAGAAGTCCCTATCCCTTGAACAGCCTTTTCTCTAGGAGCCAGATAAGATCACCTGGGAAATCTCTGCTCTCCTGCTGAGCAGGGGGTACAGCCATGGGCAAGAGCCTTCCTGTCCCTGAGCTTTACTTTCCTCCCTCTTCTGTGACGATCATAGGACCTCTGATGATGAGGTCACAGGTGATCAGTGGATGGCTGGCACCTATGGAGCTGTAAGTACATGCCCTCTCCCCATTTCCTTCCCAGGAGCAGTTCAAGGTGGACCGGGAGGGAGGCCTGAGCACCGTGAAGTACCGTGTGGATTCGAGAACAGCCCTGTCTGTGGGCGGGGCCCCTTGCACTGTTCTCAACATCCTGTTGGACTGTGACAAGGCTGCCACTCCCTGGTGCACATTTGGCTGAGTTGGCTGGACAGGAAGGAAGCCTGTGCCTACAGGCCACGTTGCTACTCAGGTCCAAGACAAAGCCTCAGGCCCCGGGCTCCGCTCCAGTAGAACATGGAGTGGCCTGAAGTAATGGACAGCAAGCCATGTGTTTGCAGCAGCCCAGCCCCCAGAGGCAGACTTGAGCCGGGACAAGACACACACAGGGTGCCTGGGACGCTGCTGGCAATAAACAGTGATGGAGAGAGGCTGGGATGAACGTAGTTCCCAACTGGGACTCTCCGCCCTGCCCTGCCCTCCTTCGTGTGCTGTGATATGCAGGCTTTTGTTCCTTCCTCTGGACTGCCTCGTGCCGAGATACAGTTAGAAGCTGGGCCACTGACGTGGGTGGCCAGTGTCATCAGGAGGGTTAAGACTGCAGAGACTTCATGCAAGTTCCATAGAAAGAGCAGCTGAGACCAGCTCTGGCTGGTTGTCTGGAATGTGGGCCAAGCATGGCCAGATCTTCTGATTTTTCAAAAGAAACTAGAATTATGGATTCTTAAGTGAAATTGGTTAATTTTTAAATGATAGCAACTAATTGAAACTTTAAAAAAGTGTGGCAGGCCAAACCAAATGAGTTTTGAACCACCAGTTTGTCACCTGTGGCTGAGAGGAAGCAAATGGGGCAAAAGATATAAATTAGTTATTAGCTCTTAGTTACAAGCTGGCAAGGAGTTGGAGCAGGGCTGGGGATGACAGGGCCAGGGGAAACTCAGGTGGAAGAGAAGCCAAAGACCCAAGGTCCCTGCCACCTCTCCTTGCCCTCCAGGTTTCACTGCCCTTCTGGACAGTCTGACCACCATCAGACCCTGGTGGGCTCTTACCAGAAGAGGTGCTTCATCCTGCCTCACTGAGACGGACAGAAATAGATCCACAGGACTGGACTGAGGGTGGGTAGGCAGGACTGGACTGAGGGTAGGTAGGAAGTGAAGACCATGTTTCTGAGGCAGGAGGAAGATGGGAAATAGGAGAGTCCCTGGAGTGTTCCCATAGCAAGAGGGAGATGGCCAGTGATCTCCAGATACCACGGAGATAGAAGGAAGGGAGCCAAGGAAGATGGTGGAGCTGGGATGTGATCTTGGAGGAAACATCTGGAGGATGCCCAGGGCCAGTGAGAGAGGGAAGGGAGCAGCCCTGAAAGGTAAATCACTCCTTCAAGGCATTTGATTGTCAAAGATTTGGGGCAGAAGTCAGAGGAGACTGAGACCAGTTTGCTTAACTATAAATAGGACCCTTGGAGTTCCCGTAGTGGCATAGTTAACGAATCTAAGAACCACGAGGTTGTGGGTTCGATCCCTGGCCTCGCTCAGTGGGTTGAGGATCCAGAGTTGCTGTGAGCTGTGGTGTGGGTGACAGACATGGCTCAGATCCAGTGTTACTGTGGCTCTGGCGTAGGCTGGTGGCTGCAGCTCAAGTTAGACCCCTAGCCTGGGAACCTCCATATGCCGTGAGTGTGGCCCTAGAAAAGACAACAAACAAACAAACAAAAACAATAAATAGGACCCTTGAACTGTTGGAGCAAGGGATTGAGGTTAGGAAGGTAGATTGAACAGCTCTGCTCCAAAAAGGCTCCTCCTCTGAGGATGATCTTAGGGCTGCTGTGTGCAGTTGTGTGGGTTGTACACTGTACAACCTGAGCATAAACCAAGGGATTTAAGCAGAGATGAGTGGAAGGAGTGAAGAGCTTCAGATTCCACTGTTTAAACTTATAAGAAAGGGTCCTTACAATACTAAATTGACCTCCCCCAACAATTCAGCTCCACTCAGTACAGTGAAGGGCAAGCAGGCCTTGCTTACAGTGCAAGGGTAGTCAAAGGACTTTCTCAGCTTGAGGCCCGGGCGAGGGGGATTGTGTGCTTTCTGTGTGCTGGCCTCCTGGACAGCCCTGACTGCATCATCTTAGACTTAGGTACATGAAGGCCTAATGCCGGCCTCTTGGAGCTGGTGGAAGTGGATGTGACAACAAAGCCCTGTGCTCACCTGGCAGGTAGGAAGACAAAAAAGATGGGGTGGGGGGCATCCCTTTCCACCTGCACCGGGGAATGGGATGAGCAGGAGAAAAGCAGGATTGGCCAACTCAGCTGGAGCTGAGCATATCTCTAACCCTGTGCTCCCTCACTTCCCATGGCTGCTGCCACCACCTCCATCATCCAGGCACCAGAAGGTGCCCCAGGCCAGGCCAGATGCTGCCCAAATCTTCAGCCCCACCTTATTCCTCAGCTCAGGCCTCCCTGCATAAAGAATATACAAGGTGCTTGGGGAAGGCCTCCTCAAGGAGGCTGGTCTTGCTGGGGGGGTCAGTTCATATGTAGTCAGGATGGGGAGGGCTTCCAGAGAGGTCGGAGAGAGCATGTTATGTTCAGAGACCTGGAAGTAGTTCAGGGTACTGGTACCCCAATACTGGGGAAATCGGGTGGCAGTGGAGGAAAGGCAAGGGTGAACCATGAGGATCTGTGAAGGCCACACTGAGCAACTTGTACTTTATTCTATGGGTGCAGGGTTTTCCAGCAGGGAGAGATACAGTGTTAGGTCTGTGTTACAGAAAGATCTTTGATGGGAGGATTCATGCTGGACTATAGGATAGAATTAGGACAAGGGAGAGAGCCTAGGCCAAATGAGATGATGAAGCCAGGATGAGACAGTGAAGGCAGGGAAGGGGATCTGCTGAGCCCTAGGGGCTGTAGGAGCCAGGATCAATGGTGCTCCACTGGGCCTTCCCTTCACAGAGGAGGTGCTCTCTGGCACTCTCACAAAAGGCCAAATGGACAGTCATGGCCTTTTGCCATCTCAGCCTTCATGCCTTGAGAGCATTAAAAACAAACGTTCCTGGAGTTCCTGTCATGGCACAGTGGAAACAAATCTGACTAGGAAACATGAGACTGCAGGTTCAATCCCTGGCCTCGCTCAGTGGGTTAAGGATCCAGCGTTACCGTGAGCTGTGGTGTATGTTGCAGATGCAGCTTGGATCTGGTGTTTCTGTGGCTGTGGTGTAGACTGGCAGCTATAGCTCCAAGTAGACCCCTAGCCTGGGAACCTCCATATACTGCAGGTACAGCCCTAAAAAGACAAAAATACAAAACAAAAAAACCCAAACAGTTCCTGTTATGGCTCAGCTGGTTAAGAACCCGACATAGTGTCCGTGAGGGTAGGGGTTTGATCCCTGGCCTTGCTCAGTGGGTTAAGGATCCAGTGTTGCCACAAGCTGCAGCATAGGTTGCAGATTCAGCTTGGATCAGGCATTGCTGCGGCTGTGGTATAGACCAGCGTTTGCAGCTTCGATTTGATCCCTGGCTTGGGAACTTCCATATGCCCCAGGAGAGGATGTAAAAAGAAAAACAAACAGAAACAAAAGAAAGAAAAGCAATTTCTTGCTTCAGCTTCAACATATAAAGCTTGTCAGTCATCATTCTAATTCTAATTAAAAAAAAAAAAAATTAGGAGTTCCCGTCGTGGCACAGTGGTTAACGAATCCGCCTAGGGACCATGAGGTTGTGGGTTCGGTCCCTGCCCTTGCTCAGTGGGTTAACGATCCAGCGTTGCCATGAGCTGTGGTGTAAGGTTGCAGACACGGCTCGGATCCCACGGTGCTGTGGCTCTGGCGTAGGCCAGAGGCTACAGCTCCGATTAGACCCCTAGCCTGGGAACCTCCATATGCCGCGGGAGCGGCCCAAGAAATGGCAAAAAGACAAAAAAAAAAAAAAAATCAACCTGAAATGCAACCCCTTCTCTTGGACCATCAGAGAATTGAAGTTGCAGGGCAAATTGCCGTCCCCCAAACCTAGAGAGACAGACAGATAAGATCACATTCAAGATCAGCTGACCTAGAGTAGAGGCTGCTAGAGCCAAAACTGTAGAGTACTTAGCGGTAATTTTGACAAATGGATAGAGACAGTGCAGTAAAGAACCAAGAAAAATCTCCTCCTGGCTTGGACAAGAGGAGGAGAAAAGAAATTACTTAAACATATGCCCAGAGCCATCTTCCTAACGAAAGCCTACTCTCCAGGTAAAAGGACTATCAGAGCCTTATCTTACCCAGGAGGGTAGGACAGTCACCCAGCTTGGCCCCCTCTAGCCTTTCTGCCTCACAAAGGGAGGGAGGACAAAGCTAAGAGACACCCTGAAGGGCACAGTTCAGGCACACTGATCCTCCCCCCCCCCCCCCCCCCCGCCAAAGATGAGATTAAATTAAAGACTGAGATTCAATCATAAAATGATAAAATGCTTCGCCTTCCAAATTTTACCAATGCAGCAACAGGGCCCCAGTGTATTAATAGTGGATTACAGCTGAAAGAGCTTCAAGGCACAGACTTTAAGAAGTTCTTGGGGAAACCCAAAGATATCAGAGGAGAAAAACACCAAGTTCACTAGAGGAATTTAAAGCCACTGGTACTTAAAGCTATGGAAAATGTGAAACTCAGTCCAACTCCCAACCAGACTTAACATCAGATCTCACATAAAAGATCTCTTTACAGACCTCCCTTTATCCAATAAATCATGTGTTACACGGCCTGCTAAAAGTCAGGGGGAAAGCAGACTGGAGAGACAAAGCAAGAATCAAACCAAACAAGATATGACACAGAGGAGTTCCCATCATAGCTCAGTGGAAACGAATCTGACTAGCATTCATGAGGATGTATGTTCGATCCCTGGCCTCGCTCAGTGGGTTAAGGATCCAGCGTTGCTGTGAGTTGTGGTGTAGGTCACAGATACAGCTCGGATCTAGTGTTGCTATGGCTGTGGTTTAGGCCAGCAACTATAGCTCCTATTTGATCCCTAGCCTGGGAACCTTCATATGCTGTGCCCTAAAAAGACCCCAAAAAATATATGTGACACAGATTTTGGACTAATTTAAACTATGACTAGAATCCTGTTAAGGGCTCTAATGTGAAAAGTAGACAATATGCAAGAACAGATGGGTAATTAAGCAAAGAGGTAGAACTCAAAGAATCAAAGGAAATACTAGAAATCAAAAGCAAAAACAGTAACAGAGATGAATAATGCCTGTGATGGGAGCATCACAGACTGAACAAAGCCAAGGAAGGGATCAGTGATCTTGAAGATGTGTCAATAGAAACTTCCTAAACTGAGTTGTTATTGTGGTTCAGTGGGTTAAGAACCTGACTAGTATCCATGAGGATGGGGGAGATCAATCCCTGGCCTCACTCAGTGGGTTAAGATGCAGTGTTGCCGTAAGCTGCAGCATAGATCACGATGTAGCTTGGATCTGACATTGCTGTGGCTGTGGCAAAGGCCTGTAGCTACAGCTCTGATTCAACCCCTAGCCTGGAAACTTCCATATGCCTTGGGTGTGGCCCTAAAGAGACAAAAAACAGAAAAGAAAAAAAGAAAGAAAATTCTCAAATTGAAATGCAAAGAGAATGGAGGGGGAGGGAGAAGAACAGAATATCTGGGGCAATTTCAAAAGGCGTAATATATGAACAATTGGCATATCACAAGGAAAAATATAGATGCAAAAATCCTCAACAAAATCTTAGCAAATCTAATTTACCAAATGTATATAAACAATTATATACTATAACCTAATGGAACTTATGTGCAAGACAGGTTCAACATTAAAAAAATCAGTCAGTGTAGGAGTTTCTGCTCTGGTGTGGTAGGTTAAGGATTCAGTGTTATCTCTGTGGCAGCTCAGATTTGACCCCTGACCCAAGAACTTTCATATACCATGGGTTGGGCCATTAACAAAAAAAACCTGGGGGAGTTCCCACTTGCTGCAGTGGGATTGGCCACACCCCTGGAGTGCTGGGGCACAAGTTTGATCTCTGAGCTGGCACAGTGGGTTAAGTATCCGGCATTGCCCCAGCTGTGGCATAGGTTGCAACTGTGGCTTGCATCTGATCCCTGGCTTGGGAATTCCATATGTTGTAGGCAATCAGAAAAAAAAAAACAACTGGAGTTCCTGCTGTGGCACAATGGGTTAAGAAATCCAACTGCAGCGGCTCAGGTAGCTGCAGAGTTGCAGGTTCAATCTCCGACCTGGTGCAGTGGGTTAAGGATCCAGCATTGTCTCAGCTGTGGCATAGGTCACAGCTGTGGCTTGGATTCAGTCCCTAGCCCAGGAACTTCATTATGCTGCAGGTGTGGCCATAAAAGAAAAATATACGTATGTATATACACACACAAATTTAATTGTTTCCCTCACCACAAATAAGGTTTAGTTGTGGACTTCTCAGGCTGTGATATTGGATTAGAAAGAACTATTGTTTCATATAGTTGAAAGGTAAGAATTTTGTTGTCTGATAGTGCAGCACTGAGTATTTCCTTTACCTCGGAAGGGAGGAAGCAGTTTGTCCTCAATGACCCATCCCAATGTCCCCTCCTTCACAGGGGCTTCCCTGACTACCCATGCTAAAGAGTTCATATGTCGCACACAGGCACACACACATCTCCCTGTTTCAGCGCTTTCACAGCTATTACCACAAAATGAAATCATATTTATTGTCTCTCCCCTCTTCCCCCATCCCTTTGGAACATTCACACACACGCACCACTCAGGGCTCAGAGCCTGGATTCACTGCTGAAGCCTCAGCGCCTAGAGATGGTACCTGCTGCCCCATAGGCCCCCAGTTTTTATAGAATTGAATTGAGATTCCCTGGTGCAGATTCTAGCCCACAGCTTCAGCCACGGTTGCTTAGGCCTCCTCTGCCCTAACAGCTGATGTTCTGCTCCCCCTGCCCTGAAGAGTGGACACCACCCCTCCCCCACACATGGGCTCCATCTTTGTTCACTCACCCTTTCCGCCCTGTTCACCTGTCTGCCAGCCGCTGCCAGTGCTCCCTGCCAACCTTAATTCTGCTTCATTTAAGCTCATTTGTACCAATTTCCTTTTTAAGAACAAGCGTTGCAGTCCCCTGAAGAGCAGCACCTGTTCTGGGTGGCCATTTCCCTTTTCCTAATTAGCACTGAGCCAAGTAGAGAAATGCTCCCTTTCCCTCCCCTCGGGGAACTTGCTGGAGCAGAGCCCAGGTCACAGGCCCAACATCAAGTATTTCCCAGAAAGTCCTTTTGCCAGGACAGGAGGAAGCCTAGAGAGACTCAAGATGCTCAGTTCCTACCCGGGCTTGTGGTCAGTGGGACATTCTGTGAAAATTCTGAATTTAAGGAGATGGGAAGTCCAAAGTGCTTTGGGGGCTGACCTGACTCCTGAGGTGACTTTTCTTCCCTTATAGCTATGACACCCTGTGTCCTTCTAACTGAGCGGGACCCAATGGGCCCTTCTCTGGGTATCTCTCATAAGTACCTAGATAACAGTATCTGATGCACATTTCCTGAGTTGTTTTATAGATGTGAAAACCCTCCACCAAATGGAAGATGTTAACTATTTGATGACCCTGACTGAGCACATAGCCCCCAGACTTCCTAGACCTTAAGGAGTGATAATGTTAACCCTTGTGACACAGCCCTGTTACCATTCCACTAGCCAATCAGAGAATTGTACAGGAGCTAATCACGCACGTGCATACCTCCCTCACCTTGCCTTTAAAATGCTTTGCTGGGAGTTCCCTGGTGGCCTAGTGGTTAAGGGAACCAATGTTGTCACTGCTGTGGCTCAGGTCACTACTATGGCACAAGTTCAGTCCCTGGCCTGGGCACTTCTGTATGCTGCAGGTGCAGGAAAGAAAAAAAAAAAATGCTTTGCTGAAACCCTTCAGGAAATTTGGAGTTTGGGGGCATGAGCTACCCCTCTCCTTGCACGGCCCTGCAATAAAACTTTCTCTGCTCCAAACTCCAATATTTCAGTTTGTTTGGCCTTACATGTGAGTTGGGCACATGAATGCATTTTCTGGCATCCTCCTATCAGGGACTTTAGACTTCAAACAGCCCTGGGGCCCATAACGCAGGAGGATGGTCTATTCTACTCTCTGGAATTTGGAGTGAGAAGGAGGTTCAGCAACAGTGCCCCTGCCCCAGGGAAGGTTTTCTTTTCACCCTGACAGCAGGCAAAATCAGAAGGCCTCAATAGAAATGTTCACCAACCAGCACTGCCCTTCCTGTGTCGTGTCCCGGAATCTCACCCCAGTGGCGGAAGACACAGACTCTCCTAGCACATTGTCATAGCCACCTACTCATTTTCTGCTGCTGAAGACTCATTAGCACATAATTAATTCATCTTGCTTTTCATGGAAATGAAGCTAAGGCAGGAAGTGGGGGAGGCAGAAACGGAAGGGCCCAGGAGGTTCACCTGGAAGAGGAGAAATTTCTGGGGCTGAATCAGCCAGGAACCTGGGACTATAACTTTGGCTTCAGCCAGATGGGGTGTTCATCCCACCTCTACCCTGAATTCACTGCAACCACAGGCAAGTTACTGAACCTCTCCGAACTTTGGTTTCCTGTTGCAAAACATTGAAACTGCTGAACGATGCAGTAAACAAATTTGGTGCAAACAAATTTGGTGCATGTGCAAAAGAACAACTAAGAGAGAGCTTTATCATTACCTGCACCTGATTTTGCTCATGAACCCACATCACCTTCCCTAATAAAAATCGTGTGTGCTAAAGCCTAGGCGCCTTTGTTCTATGGAGCAGAGTGCCCCCCACTTTCTAGATGTAAGAGTCTTGTTTGTTTTGTATGCCGCACCGTCCCTCTTCCAGGATCTCCTGTTGCCCTGCAGCGCTGGATGCAGCAGTGTCCAGTTTCCACTTTTGGGGGGGTGCTGAACCCATAGCATGTGGAAGTTCGTAAGCTAGGGATCAAACCAAGCTGCTGCACTGACAATGCTGATCTTTAACCTACAGCACCACAAGAGAACTCTGTTTCTATACCTTTGAAGTGGAACCTTCAGGAGTTCTGTTATGGCTCAGTGGGTTAAGGACCTGATATTGTCTCTAAGAGGATGCCAGCTCGATCCCTGGCCTCATTCTGGTGCTGGAAGCTGCAGCATGGGTGGAGACATAGGCTGCATAGGTCAAGGCATAGGCAGCTCTGATTTGACCCCTGGCCGGGGAATTTCCAGATGCCACAGGTGCAGCTGTGAAAAGAAAAACATAAAGTGGAACATTTAATACCTGTCTCCCTTGCATGGCTGCTGAGAATAAACAATATCTGTATCTGGTATAGTATATGGCATTTGATACATAAGAAGTATCCAATAAGTAGTAGCTTTTGTTACTATTGAAAGGCTTCAAAACTATGAACAAGGGCATCTTTATCTTCAGAGAGCATCATATTACCTCATCATGTCAACAGTGTTAACCTAAAAGTCTGCTAGAGCTTGCTGATGATTTTCAGGGCCTCACAGATCTGCCTTGCAGAGAGATGTAGGCCATTTCCACAATTATACTATTATAGGTTATTACAAGATATTGGATATAGTTCCCTGTGCTATAAGGTAGGTCTTTATCTATTTTCACAATTATACTATTATAGGTTATTACAAGATATTGGATATAGTTCCCTGTGCTATAAGGTAGGTCTTTATCTATTTTATATATAAAATATATAGCACACACATATAATAATGTGTATCTGTTAAACCCAAATTCCAAATTTATATCCCCCCTTTCCCCTTTGGTAACCATAAATTTGATTTATTTTTTTAAAATTACTCAATGAATTTATTAAATTTATAGTTGTACAATGATCATCACAATCCAATTTTATAGGATTTCCATCCCACAATCCCAGCGCATCCCCCACCCCCCAAACTGTCTCCTTTGGAAAACATAACTTTTTCAAAGTCTGTGAGTCAGTATCTGTTCTTCAAAGAAGTTCATTGTGTCCTTTTTTCAGATTCTACATGTCAGTGAAAACATTTGATGTTGGTGTCTCATTGTTTGACTGATTTCACTTAGCATGATAATTTCTAGGTCCATCCATGTTGCTAAAAATGCCAGTATTTCATTCCTTTTAATGGCTGAGTAATATTCCATTGTGTATATGTACCACCTCTTCTTGATCCACTCCCCTGTCGACGGACATTTAGGTTGTTTCCATGTCTTGGCTATTGAAAAGAGTGCTGCAATGAACACTGGAGTACATGTGTCTTTTCAAGTCATGGTTTTCTCTGAATAGATGTCCAGGAGTGGGATTGCTGGATCAAATGGTAATTCCATTTTTAGTTTTCTGAGGAATCTCCATACTGTCTTCCACAGTGGTTGCACCAATTTACATTCCCACCAACAGTGTACTAGGGTTCCTTTTTCTCCACACCCTCTCCAGCACTTATTGTTTGTAGACTATTTGATGATGGCCATTCTGGCTGGGGTAATGGGGTACCTCATAGTGGGTTTGACTTGTATTTCTCTAATAATGAGTGATGTTGAACATACTTTCACATGTTTTTTGGCCATCTGTATGTCTTCTTTGGAGAAGTGTCTGTTTAGATCTTCTGCCCATGTTTTGATGGGGTTGTTTGTTTTTTTTTGGTATGGAGATGTAGGAGGTGTTTATAAATTTTGGAGATTAATCCCTTGTCAGTTGATTAATTTTCGAATATTTTCTCCCATTCTGTGGGTTGTCTTTTTGTTTTGTTCAGGGTTTCCTTTGCTGTGCAGAAATTTTTCAGTTCAATTAAGTCCCATTTGTTTATTTTTGTTTTTACTATCATTACTCATTAAGAAGTGAATCTGAGAAGATGTTGCTGTTGTTTATGTCAGAGTGTTTGGCCTATGTTTTCCTCTAAGAGTTTTATAGCATCTGGTCTTATATTTAGGTCTTTAATCCATTTTGAGTTTCTTTTTGTGTATGGTGTTAGGGAGTGTTCTAATGTCATTCTTTTACATGTGGCTGTCCAGTTTTCCCAGCACCACTTACTGAACAGACTGTCTTTTCTCCATTGTATATTCTTGTCTCCTTTGTCATAGATTAGTTGGCTGTAGATGCGTGGGTTTAATTCTGGACTTTCTATCCTGTTCCACTGATCTATATATCTGTCTTTGTGCCAGTACCATACAGTTTTGATGACTTGCTTTGTAGTATAGTCTGAAGTCCGGGAGCCTGATTCCTCCAGCTCCATTTTTCTTTTTCTTTCTTTCTTCCTTCCTTCCTTCCTTCCTTCCTTTCTTTCTTTCTTTCTTTCTTTCTTTCTTTCTTTCTTTCTTTCTTTCTTTCTTTCTTTCTTTCTTTCTTTCTTTCTTTCTTTCTTTCTTTCTTTCTTTCTTTCTTTCTTTTTCTTTCTTTCTTCTTCCTTCCTTCCTTCCTTTTTTTTGTCTTTTCTAGGGCTGCAGCTCTGGCATATGGAAGTTCCCAGGCTGGGGGTTGAATCGCAGCTATAGCTGCTGGCCTACGCCACATCAGTGCTGGGTCCGAGCCATGTCTGTGACCTACACCACAGCTCAGGGCAATGCTGAATCTTTAACCCACTGAGCAAGGCCAAGGATCGAATGCTCATCCTCATGGATACTAGTCAGGTTCATTAACCACTGAATCATGACGGGAACTCCTTCATTCCTCTATTGATGGACATATAGATTACTTCCATGTCTTGGCTATTGTAAATAGTGCTATGAACATCGGGATGCATGTACTTTTTTTTTTTTTTTTCTTTTTCGGCTGCCCCTACAGCATATGGGAGTTCCCAGACCAGCATTCAAATCCAAGCTCTAGCTGCAAACTACACTGCAGCTGTGGCAATACCCAATCCTTTAACCCATTGTGCTAAGCTGGGGCCAGGGATTGAACTGGCACCTCCAGAGAGATAAGCTGGATCATTAACCCCCTGTGCCACAATGGGAACTTCTGCATGTATCTTTTTGTCTTTTTTTGTCTTTTTTTTTGTCTTTTTGTCTTTTTTGTTGTTGCTGTTGCTATTTCTTGGGCCGCTCCCGCGGCATATGGAGGTTCCCAGGCTAGGGGTCGAATCGGAGCTGTAGCCACCGGCCTACGCCAGAGCCACAGCAACGCAGGATCCGAGCCGCGTCTGCAACCTACACCACAGCTCACGGCAACGCCGGATCGTTAACCCACTGAGCAAGGGCAGGGACCGAACCCGCAACCTCATGGTTCCTAGTCGGATTCGTTAACCACCGCACCACGACGGGAACTCCTGCATGTATCTTTTTGAATTAGAGTTTTCGTCTTTTCCAGATACATGCTCAGGAATCAGATTGCTATCATATAGCAACTCTGTTTTTAGTTTCTTAAGGAACCTTCACAATGTTTTCCATAGGGGCTGTACCAATTTACATTCTTGGTGGCCTTCTTATACATGCCATGCTCCCTTGTGCCACAGGGAGGTTCCCGTGCCATTGCCTCACACTGGAACCATCATCCCTCCCACTCTCTCCTTGCATCACTCCTATTCTCCTTCAGATCCCACCTCAAGTGTTACTTCCTCAAGGCTTATCCAGATCTCCTTAACTAGATCAAATTCACACTCCTTCAACTGCTCCTGGTAAATGCTGCCTAATGCGCATCACTGTTCCAATCTTACAGCTATTTGTGTGGTTCTACATATCTCTAATCCTGACTTTAAGCTTCAAGATAACAGAGACTGTATTGGCTCACCATTCTACCCCTCAGTTGCTGCTTAATGAATATTTATAAATATGTAAATGTCTGAGATACTTCTATTTAAAATGACAATCCACTATCTAAGGAAGACTGTTTGGGAGGTAAATCTGCTCTAAACACATGTTCTTTAGTGGAAATGGACAGAATACCATGACTCTAAGTAAAGTCAGAGATTATCACAGTGATTCTCCAAAGATCTCAAACCAAACCTGGACATACAGAAATTAGAGTTCAAGGCCAGGCTCTGGCCTCAGACTTTGCTTCTGCTTCTCTCGCCCAGATTATCTTTTGATCATAGACTAGCAGCCAAGAGTTTTAGTCTTGGTTCTGCCACTATCTAGTTGTTATGACATCAGGAAAGTTGCTTAACTTCTCAAGATCTGTGATTTCTTCTCTGTAAAAAGAGGATTTGGATGTTCCCATCGTGGCTCAGTGGTTAACGAATCCAACTAGGAACCTTGAGGTTTTGGGTTCGATCCCTGGCCTTGCTCAGTGGGTTAAGGATCTGGCATTGCCATGAGCTGTGGTTTAGGTCGTAGACGTGGCTCGGATCCTGTGTTGCTGCGGCTGTGGTGTAGGCCGGCAGCTGTAGCTCTGATTGGATCCCTAGCCTGGGAACCTCCATATGCTGCGGGTGCGGCTCTAGAAAAAGGCAAAAAGACAAAAAAAAAAGAGGATTTGAACTAGATCAGTGTTGTAGCCTCTTATCTGCTCCTGTTGCTGCTTCCTCCTCCTGAGCAACAGCAGTTCTTATGGCTCACTTCCTCTTCCCTTCTCCTTCTGGCCTGGGGTCCACAACAGACAGTTTTAATCATTTACTCTGGAGCTGGCACAGAGTCATGGCACAGTGGAAACGAATCCGACTAGAAACCATGAGGTTGCCGGTTCAATCCCTGGCCTCGCCCAATGGGCTAGGGATCTTGCATGAGCTGTGGTGTGGGTCACAGACGTGGCTCGGATCTGGCGTTGCTGTGACTGTGGCTAGGCCAGCAGCTGTAGCTCCGATTAGACCCCTAGCCTGGAAACCCCTCCATATGCTGCAGGTGGGGTCCTAAAAAAAAAAAAAAAATCTTTTACCCATTCAAAAGGTAATTGGGGCTAGGAAATACTGGATTTAACACTTCTTAGGATCTCTAACAACTATAAAGATACAACAGTCTATAAAGTCTTTCCTGACCTGGCCCCCCCCCTTTCTTTTGCTTTTTAGGGCCACACCCACAGCATATGGAGGTTCCCAGACCAGGGGGCAAATCAGAGCTAGCTACAGCTGCTGGCCTACATCACAGCCACAGCAATGCAGGATCTGAGTGGAGTCTGTGACCTACACCACAGCTCACGGCAATGCCGGACCCCTAACACACTGAGCGAGGCCAGGGATCAAACTCTCATCCTCACAGATACTAGTCAGATTCGTTTCCACTGTGCCATGATGGGAACTCCTGGCCCTTTCTTGATATTCAGATTTCCGTTCAAAATGTTACTTCCTCAAACACCCTTCTCTAAGTATCCTGTGGAAAGAATTGCCCCCATTCCAGCTACTGTCATGTTTTATTCTCTTCATAGCACCTACAGCTCTCTGAATATGTCTCATAGTCTAGGCTCTGTGAGAACAGGACTTCCCTGCTTCCCTTCCTTTTTCTCACAGGGGCAAAGTGCATTCAAGTGAAGATATAATTAAGGTAGCCCAGTGCACCCTCTCTCCACTGGGCATGTTCACTCATTGTTCTTGGTCTTGTGAACTGGAGATTAAGACTTGCCATCTGCCTCTACAAGGATTAAATCATGAGCCGCTGCAGCTGCTGACCCTCAATAACCCCCTGAAAGAGCTCAGGGTGGAGATCAGGAGTGAGGCACTGTGTGCTCTGGGAAAACTGGCAGGACAGGTCTTTAGTTAGCTGGATATTTTCAGGAGAAGATTTGATGAGCCCAATTCTTGCATCTCCTTGTGCTCCTCCTCCTAGTGCTCCTCTAGAAAAGCACTAAAATCCTGCATTTTCTGCCCCTTGTGACTAGCAGTAGCCTTCATGAGACTAGCAGCCAACTTCTCCAACGTGTATGCTTGATTGCACGTACCTCTCCCTTCACCAAAATCACATCTATACTGACATTCCCCCCTTCCTCTTTGGAGTGATTTTTCAGAGCTATCTGAAATGCTGCCTCCCAGGCTATAGTCCTTATTTGCCCTCAAATAAAACTTAACTCACAACTCTCATGTGTTGTTGTTGTTGTTGTGTTTTTTTGTCTTTTGTCTTTTTTGTTGTTGTTGTTGCTATTTCTTGGGCTGCTCCCGCGGCATATGGAGGTTCCCAGGCTAGGGGTTGAATCGGAGCTGTAGCCACCGGCCTACGCCAGAGCCACAGCAACGCAGGATCCGAGCCTCGTCTGCAACCTACACCACAGCTCACGGCAACGCCGGATCGTTAACCCACTGAGCAAGGGCAGGGACCGAACCCGCAACCTCATGGTTCCTAGTCGGATTCGTTAACCACTGCGCCACGACGGGAACTCCTGTTGTTTTTTTTTTTTTAAGCTGAGAGTTTCATCCTGGAAAAGCTTCAAGGGAGTATGGATTTGCCTCCAGGAACTGGTGAGAGTGATGATTGATAGTGAAGATGAGTGCAGACTCTAAAGCAGCTTCGGGAGGCACCCTCCCTCCACTCAGAGCTGAGATCAGGAGGTACCAAAGAGCCCAGAAACTGCTGCTTCTAGAGCCCAGTGACCACGTAGAGCTTGCTGAACCCTGAACTTTCTTTGGCAGCAGAGACTGAGTGTGGAGAACAGATGACTGCACGTGGGCTGGACACCATTACTTCTCAGCAGTAGTCAGGCTGAAGAAAAGAACAAGCAAGGCACTCATGCTTAGGTTAGGCTCTGAGTCACTGAACTATAGTGAAGAAAGATGAGGAACGCTCAAACACAAGAGGGTGGACTGGTCAGACTTCCTGGACCGAAGGAAGTATAACTGAACAGGACCCTCTGGGGTCTTCCTGGGACAGACACCTTTCCCTTATCCTCTGCTTTAGCTCCTCTCTGAATTATCTAGATAAGAGTATCTGATGCACATTTCCTGAGTTGTTTACAGATGCTAAACCCCCCACCAAATGGAAGAAATTAACTTGATGACATGAGCATTAGCCTCCAGACCTACTGGTGCCTAAGAACCGATAATGTTAAC
The DNA here is from genome assembly GCF_016906955.1 of Phacochoerus africanus. Taxonomy (NCBI): domain Eukaryota; kingdom Metazoa; phylum Chordata; class Mammalia; order Artiodactyla; family Suidae; genus Phacochoerus; species Phacochoerus africanus. Next base: position 80,450,079 of record NC_062547.1, on the reverse strand, counting down.
CCATGACGCTGCCCTGTTACCTCACCATCGACCAATCAGAGAATTGTGCACAAGCTGATCACACATCCAGCAACCTCTCCTCCCTCACCTTGCCTTTAAAGATGCTTTGCTGGAGTTAATCTTGTGGTGTAGCAAGTTAGGGATCTGGTACTGCCACTGCAGTGGCTTGGTTTAATACCTGGCCCTGGAGCTTCCGCATGCCTTGAGAGCAGCCAAAAAAAAAAAAAAGAAAAAAAAAAGAAAAAAGATGCTTTGAAACCTTTTGGGTTTTGGGAAGTTTGGAGGTTTTGAGCATTAGCCGCTGTGAACTCTTTGCTTGGTACTCTGTACCAATGCTACGCTTTCCTTCACCACAACCTTGTGTTAGTAGATTGGCTTTACTAAGTGCCCAGGCCAGGTGACTCAAGTTTAGCTCTTAAGTATCAGAAGCTGGACATGGCATGGCAGGGAGGGAGCTCCCTTGCAGGGCTGAGAAAGGTGGGCTCATTTGGGTGGTCCTCAGTTTTGGTGACCTTCTGAGGGGCTGGGCGGAGTTTGCTGGCCTGGTTGGCACAGCAGAGTTGACTACTTCCTGGGAAGGAGGGACTGGCTATTAAGAGGGGCCAACTACCTATGGACGGGTGGGAGGGGACCCTCAGAGCTCAGTGGATTCAGAGAGAAGTGGGATCAGTTGTGGTGGGATAAGGGTAGGGAGGGTCCCAGGAAAGGGAGGAGAACCACCGAGGGAGGCAGCCCTAGTGGTGGATAAACCGCACTCCACACTAATCCTGCACCCAGTCTCTCAGGACTCAACTCAGGCTCAGCGCCTTCGGATTAGCAGAAAGTGAAGCTCCTCTGTGGCCCCACCCCCTTCCCCTGAGGCCCCGCCCCTCCCCTATAACAGGCGTCTTCTCTCCCAGGATGGGACCTCGCGGGCGCACGGAGAGGCTTTCCCGCCCTCCGCCGGCAGCTAGTGCTGCAGCTCTTGTGACCCTTAAAGCTGAGGGCCCTTTAATTGTCCTGTCTCCGCCTTGGGTAGAGTGCAGCTTGGGCTCTGTTTGCCTTGGTTGAGGGCTCATCGCGCTGAAGGCTGAGGGCTAGGCGGCTCCTTGGAGAGCACCCCTCAGGCGAGGCCTGGCTTGGCGGCGCGTGGGCCTCAGGGAAGCCGTTCAGACCCCCACCTCAACCGCAGGCGCGAACTGCAAGAAGTTCTCTGAGACAGTGGAAGAATTAAGGCCCATCTGCTTCTGGATAAAGAAGAGCTTCTCAGAGTCGGTGTGTATGCACTGGGGTGTCACGTTGTGACATTTCTTTTCCACCAAACACTAGACCATCAGGTAACCTCCGGGAGAGGTTTCTTTTTTTCTTTTTTTTTTTTTTTTTTTTTGGTCTTGTGTGTTTTTAGGGCCGCGCCCGCGGCTATATGGAGGTTCCCAGGCTAGGGGTCGAATTGGAGCTGTAGCAGTCGGCCTACACCACAGTCACAGCAGCGGGGGATCCGAGCGGAGTCTGCGACCTACACCACAGCTCAGGGCTACACTGGATCCTGGACCCACTGAGCGAGGTCAGGGATCGAACCACATCCTCATGGATACTAGTCGGATTTGTTTCCACTGTGCCACAACTGAAACTCCCAAAGAAACCTTAAGTTTTTCTTTTCTTTTTTTTAATATATAATGCTTTTTTTTTTTTTTTCCCAGAAACTGTAAGTTTTGGAGTTCCCGTAGTGGCGCAGTGATTAACGAATCCGACTAGGAACCATGAGGTTGCGGATTGGGTCCCTGGTCTTGCTCAGCGGGTTAAAGATCCGGCGTTGCCGTGAGCTGTGGTGTAGGTTGCAGACGCGGCTCTGATCCCGCATTGCTGTGGCTCTGGTGTAGGCCAGCGGCTACATCTCCGACTAGACCCCTAGCCTGGGAACCTCCATGTGCCGCGGGAGCGGCCTAGAAAAGGCAAAAAGACACACACAAAAAAAGACCAAAAAAAAAGAAACTATAAGTTTTTCAGTCTTTGAGTCAGTTTTGTTCTGCAAGTAACTTCAATTATATCCTTTTATTTAGATTCTGCATGTGAATGATAGCATATTGGTTTCTCACTAACTTCACTTAGCATGCTAATTTCTTGGTCCATCCATGTTGCTGCAAATGCCATTATTTCATTCCTTTTTTATGGCTGAGTAATGTTCCATTGTGTAAATGTAGCTCATCTTTATCCACTCCACTGTCAATGGACATTTAGGTTGCTTCCATGTCTTGTCTATTGTAAATAGTGCTGCAGTAAACATTAGGGTATAGCTCTCTTTTTGAATTATGGTTGTCTCTGGTTTTCCTGTATGCCCCAGGAGTGGGATTGCTGGATCATAATGTTTTTCATAGTGGTTGCGCCAATTTACATTCTCACCAACAGCCTAAGAGGGTTCCCTTTCTCCACACCCTGTCCAGCATTTATTGTTTGTAGACTTTTTTGGCTATGGCCATTCTGGCTGGTGTAAGGTGGTACTGATAGGGATAGAGTAGGCACAGGTGGTTGTGGAAGTCTCAGAGGATTATAGATAAAGAGGGGAAACCTGGGGGACGTTGGGAGGCCAACGTAAGTTCAAGAAAACCATCAGAACAAGGCAGGCTTGCTTAACTAGTGGAGGTGTGAGAATTGCCTCAGATCTTTGGTAGGAGATGGAATGAGGTTTTGCATTCAGATTCAGACCAAGGGCAAGAGTTCGAAGACCTTCCTTCAGCTGATTTGAATCCAGTCGTTACCTGATACTAAGGAGGAGCTACTACTCCCTGAAAGGAAGAGGAGGACCTTTCCAACCCCCCACGCCCCTTGGATGATAAAACAGTGGCCCATCAGGTCCTGGGGCAGAGCTTTCTTGCCTGCCCACTTGCATCTCTTACAAGCATCCTATGGTAGTAAATCTGTTTCTTGCCTCTCACCTTGTCTCTTGCTGAATTCCTTCTGTGCAGAGGCATAAAAAACCTGAACCTTAGTGAGTCCAGACACAGGGTGAGTAACTCAAATTTAAAACCGTGGGCTTAAGTCCCAGTCTGGCTTTAGGTTGGGTTCGAGTCTCAATCTGGGTTTTGGCTGGTTTCAGGCCATTAGTGTTGTCAGTTTCAGTACCTCATAGTAGTTTTGATTTGTGTTTCTCTAGTAATTAGTGATGTTGAACATCTTTTCATGTGTTTTTTGGCCATCTGAATGTCTTTGGAGAATTGTCTGTTTAGATCTTCTGCCCATTTTTTGATGTTTTTTTAAATATATTTTTGAGATTAATCCCTTGATTAATCCCTTGTCAGGCAGTTCATATGCAAATATTTTCTCCTGTGGGTTGTCTTTTTGTTTAGGGTTTCCTTTGCTGCGCAAAAACCTTTTAAGTTTGATTAGGTCTCATTTTATTTTTGTTGTCATTACTCTAGGAGGTGGATCTGAGAAAATATTGCTGTAGTTTATGTCAGAGAGTGTTTGACCTACTATTTATAATTTCCAAAAACAGGCCTCCTGGGAATTGTCTTGTGCAGCAGGTCAAGGATCCGGCCTTGTCATTGCAGTGGCTCATGTTGCTGCTGTGGAATGGGTTTGAGAACCTGGCCTGGGAACTTTCACATGCCTTGGGCCTGGCCAAAAAAAAGACTTAACTTCAGATGTCACCTCTTTTTTTTTTTTTTTTCCTAATTTTATGGCCACACCTGCAGCATATGGAAGTTTATGGGCCAGGAATTGAATCCAAGCCACAGCTGCAACCTGTGCCGCAGCTGCAGAAACACTGGATCCTTTTACCCACTGCACCAGGCCGGGGATTGGACTTTGGCCTCTGCAGCAACCCAAGCTGCTGCAGTCAGATTTTTTTTTTTTTTTTTCCGGTCTTTCTGCCATTTCTTGGGCCGCTGCCACAGCATATGGAGGTTCCCAGGCTAGGGGTCGAATTGGAGCTGTAGCTGCCGGCCTACACCACAGCTCACGGCAACGCCAGATCCTTAACCCACTGAGCAAGGCCAGGGATCAAATCCACAACCTCATGGTTCCTAGTCGGATTTGTTAACCACTGAGCCACGACGGGAACTCCTGCAGTCAGATTCTTAACCCACTGTACCTCGGTGGGAACTCCCAGGTGTCACCTCCTCTTGAAGCACTCCCAGATTCTCCCCCACCCACCATTTGAGGCTGGTTATATGCTCTCATTACACCTTATGCTTCTGGTATCCCGGTGTTTTCCATAGTTCTTTGTAATTGTCTATTTAGATATCTGTTTGGCTTTTACAGCAGTTGTTCCTCAAGAGCAAGGTGTTGTATAATTATATGTAATTCAAATTTAGAGTTACATGTAAATAGTCCTAGGCTTTCCAGAGTTTAGGAATCACTTTTTTTCATTAAACCTCAATAGTTACAGTCCGGTCCAGACCCCATGAATTCACAAGTCCTCACTCACTCCCTGTGGGTCACATTGCCACTGTCACTTCTCTCCCCATCCCGCTTTGCTTGAGTATGGACATGAGACCCTCTGATTTCCCAAAATACAAATAAGCACAGGACATAATATGAAATAATTTATTGAATGTCAGTGAAAAAAAAAGTAAACTTAAAAGTAAGATAATAGGAGTTCCCATTGCAGCTCAGCAGTAACAAACCCAACTGGTATCCATGAGGATTTGGGTTTGATCCCTGGCCTCCTTCAGTGGGTTTAGGACCTGGTATTGCTGTGAGCTGTGATGTAGGTCACAGAAGCAGCTCAGATCTTTTGTTACTGTTCCTGTGGAGTAGTCTGCAGCTGTAGCTCTGATTAAACTCCTAGCCTGAGAATTTCCATATGCCACAGGTGTGGCCCTAAAAAGCAATAAAATAAAATAATAGGTATCCATTATTTTATTAAACACATTTTTTTGGCCACGCCTGCAGCATGTAGAAGTCCCCCAGCCAGGGATTGAACCCACCCCACAGCATTGACCGAGGCTGCTACAGTATCACCGGATCCTTAACCTGCACCACAAGGGGCATTTGACACATATTTTTTGTATTTATTTGTCTTTTAGGGCTGCACCTGTGGCATGCGGAGGTTCCCAGGCTAGGGCTCTAATTGGAGCTGTTGCTGCCAGCCTATGCTGGAGCCACAGCAACACCAGATCCAAACTGCATCTGTAACCTACACTTACCACTCACGGCAACGCCGAATCCTTAACCCACTGAGTGATGCCAGGGATTGAACCCACAACCTCATGGTTCATAGTGGATTCGTTTCCACTGAGCCATGACAGGAACTCCTGACACATATTTTTTAAATTTCTGTGCCAAGCACTATTGAAGACCTTGGGAATATAGCGATAGCAGAATAGACAAAAAGTCTCTCATTTCAGGCACTTGTATTCTTGTGAAGGGAAAGATATAAATTGAATACACCATGATTTTAGAGAGTGGTAAGATTTTTAGCTGTAATAAACCAGATTGATACAATGGAGAGAAATAGGGATGGGGGCACTTCCATGGTGTGGGAAGAATCTTTGGCCAGATTTTCTCTTCAACCAGAATTTGAGAGCTGCCTTGCTAGATAGTAGTAGCTTTGGGACAGGATAATTAAAATTTTGTAAGCACACAGACTCCTATGGGGAGGTGGGGGTGGGAAGCAGGAGCAAATGCTGGAGAAGAGGGGGTGGTCGATGGAATTCTCACCCCAGCTGCTGCCCAGATTGATGGAAAGGAAGGTGTGGGTGCAAGTTGTTAATGAGCGTGGAGCTTAGGGCCTCTTATAGACAGCTTGCTTTGGTGTGTCTGAATTATTCATCTTGACCCAACTTTCTTGCAGGGTATATAGAATATCTTCCAAAAAAGTCCTATGACCAGTTCTCTACCTCTCCAGAGAAGTCAGCTGAGGTTACTTTAAGAGATACTGGGAGAGGAGCTTGTTTTGACTAAGTATCTTCTTTATGTTAATTATATTTCTTGTTCCCCAGGAATCCAAGACAGGAACAGAGAATTGAGCTGGCTTGGTTCTGTTTCCTATTTATATACAGTCCCACTTATGGCAAATTGCAATGTTTTTGCTTATAAAAATTTCTTAATTATTTCTCTGATGTCTTCAAAAATGACAGTCAACATTTTCAAGATGATATACTTCTCACACTCAAGTCAGTGACTCACCTGTGACAGTTTTTCTTCTAATCCAGAGAGAACTTTGCATTTTAATTATATTCTTTGTAACTGTTTGTTCCAGCCTCATTTTTGGTTAAATATCGTCCTGGACTGCAAAAGAGGATGGACCTTTGAGATTCAGTGACTTAGGTATCTGTTCAATTAGACTATTTAACCTCTGTTCCTCAACTTTCTGCATGAGGTACCAGTATCTATCAGTTTCAAGGATTAAACAGGATACCTGCCATATGGAAAGTTTACTTACCTCTTTTCACCCCAGTAAGCTCACAGGTTCACATTCTATTCCACCAAAAAAAACAAAACAAAAAAAAACAAAACAAAAAACTGAGCATAACTTTTTTCTATATACAACATAAAGTGAAATGGAATTAGATAGTTTTTCCAGTAATTGCAATCAGGTGAAGACGAAATTCCTCAAACAATTAAATAGAGGAGTTCCCGTAGTGGCACAGCAGACACGAATCCGACTAGGAGCCATGATGTTGTGAGTTCAATCCCTGGCCTCGATCAGTGGATTAAGGATCTGGCATTGCTGTGAGCTATGGTTAGGTGGCAGCTGCAGCTTGGATCCAGCATTGCTGTGGCTGTGGTGTAAGCCGGCAGCTGTAGTTCTGATTTGACCCCTGGCCTGGGAACCTCCATAAGCCATGGATGTGGCCCTAAAAAGCCAAAAAGAAAAAACAAAAAACAAAAAAACTCTAAATACAGAATTGGCATATGACCCAGCAATTCCATTCCTAGGTATATACCCCAAAGAGCTGAAAACAGAGACCCAAGCAGACACTTGGCCACAAATGTTCATACTCACAATAGCCAAAAGAAGGAAACAACCCAAGTGTCTATCAAAAGATGAATAGATAAACAAAATGTGGCCTATCCATATGATGGAATACTAGCCATAAAAGGAATAAATTCCTAATATATGCTTCAACATGGATGAACCTTGGAAACGTTATGCTAAGTGAAATAAGCTAGACACGAACAAATATGACTCTACTTACACAAAATACTAGAGTTCCCTGGTGGCCTAGCAGTTAAGGATTCAGTGTTGTCACTACTGTGGCTCAAATTCAATCCCTGGCCCAGGAACTTCTTCACACTGTGGGTGCAGGGCCCCCTCCCCCCCCAAAAAAAGTCTAGAATAGGCAAATTGATGAAGACAGAAAGTAGATTAGCGTTTCCTGGGGCCTGAGTGGGAACAGAGAGGGGAGAAGAAATGGAGAGTTACTGCCAGATGGTTACAGAGCTTCTGTTTGGGCTAATGAGAAAGTTTTGGAAGCAGGTGATGACTGCCTAACAATGTGAGTGCCACTTAGTTGTACATGTTAAACTGGAAAACTGCATATTATGCGTATTTAATCGCTCACACCAAGTTGCTTTAAAAAAATAAGGAACGTGACAGGAATTAGGATGATTTAAAGTTAGCTGCTCTACTTAGTATTCATTTCCTTTCTTCTGAGATACTGATTATTCCTAATAAGTGTGGTTACATTCGCCCTCACACCATCTCAGAAGCATGGCTAGATAGTGGGCTTTCTTTCCATATTAAACGGAGTGTTTGAATCATAGGTTCACACCTGTTGGGGTAGTGAGTTTGAAATAGAACTGAGACTAGGATTCAGATGCCATATTTTATCGAATTCTTAAAAGTCGAACAAGTAATACATGAATTTTTCATTGAAAACCTATGTGCCTTTTTTTTTGTTTTTTTTGGGGGGGGGGGGTGGGGAGGGGGGCACACCAGTGGCATATGAAAGTTCCCAGGCTAGGAATTGAATTGGAGCTGTAGCTGCTGGCCTACACCACAGCCACAGCAACACCAGATCTGAGCCATGCCTGTGACCACACCATAGCTCACAGCAACTCTGGATCCTTAACCCACGGAGCAAGGCCAGGGATGGAACCTGAATCCTCGTGGATACTAGTCGGATTTGTTTCCACTGCACCACCACTGGAACTCCTGACTTTCAACTTACTTCACTTAGTATGAGAATCTCTAGGTTCATCTATGTTGCTGCAAATGCATTTTTTCATTCCTTTTTATGGCTGAGTAGCATTCCATTGTGTGTATGTATATGTATCTTTTTATCTGTTTTTATCTTTATTTTATCTATTCATTGGTTGATGAACATTTAGGTTACTTCCATGTCTTGGCTATTGTAAATCATGCTGCTATGAACATTGGTGTGCATGTTTCTTTTCAAATTAGAGTTTTCTCTGCATGTATGCCCAGGAATTGAATTGCTGGATCATATGATGGTTCTATATTTAGTTTTCTGAGGAACATCCATAGTGTTCTCTGTAGTTGACTGCACCAGTTTACATTCCAACCAGCAGTGTAGGAGGGTTCCCTTTTCTCCACACCCTTTCCAGCATTTATTTGTAGACTTTTTAATGATAGCCATTCTGACTGGTGTGAGGTGATGCTCTAGTTTTCATTTGTATTTCTCTAATAATTAGCAATGATGAGCTTTTTTTTTTTTTTTGTCTTTTTGTCTCTTAGGGCCGCACTTGGGGCATATGGAGGTTCCCAGGCTAGGGGTTGAATTGGAGCTGCAGCTGCTGGCCTACACCACAGCCACAGCAATGCCAGGTCCGAGCCTCCTCTGTGACCTACATCACAGCTCATGGCGACACCAGATCCTTAACCCATTGAGTGAGGCCAGAGATAGAACCCGCATCCTCATGGATGCTAGTCAGGTTCACTAACCACTATGATGTCTATGTGGGTCTTCTGCCCATTTTTTTTGGCTGCGCCCATGGCATGTGGAAGTTCCTGGGCTAGGGATTGAACTCAAGCCACAGTGGCTACAGTGATACTGCCAGATCCTTAGCCCACTGCACCGCAAGAGAACTTGATTCTGCCCATTCTTTGATTGGGTTATTTGCGTTTTTTTTTTTTTTGTCTTTTGTCTTTGTTGTTGTTGTTGTTGCTATTTCTTGGGCCGCTCCCGCGGCATATGGAGGTTCCCAGGCTAGGGGTTGAATCGGAGCTGTAGCCACCGGCCTACGCCAGAGCCACAGCAACGCGGGATCCAAGCTGCATCTGCAACCTACACCACAGCTCACGGCAACGCCGGATCGTTAACCCACTGAGCAAGGGCAGGGACCCGCAACCTCATGGTTCCTAGTCGGATTCGTTAACCACTGCGCCACGATGGGAACTCCATTTTTTTTGGGGGGGGGGGCGGTTTTGTTTTGTTTTGAGTTGTATGAGAGCTGTTTGTGTATTTTGGAAATTAAGCCCTTGTTGGTCACATTATTTGCAAACTATTTTCTGCCTGTCCATAGGTTGTCTTTTCTTTTTGTTTATGGTGTCTTTTGCTGTGCAAAATCTTACAAATTTGACTACGTCCCAGTTGTTTATTTTTGCTTTTATTTCTATTGCCTTGGGAGACTGACCTAATAAACATTGTTACAATTTATGTCAGAGAAGGTTTTGCCATGTTTTCTTTTTTTTTTCTTCTTTTTCTTTCTTTGCTTTTTAGGGCTGCACCTGCAGCATATGAAGGTTCCCAGGCTAGGGGTTGAATCGGAGCTGCAGCTGCCTGCCTATGCTGCAGCCACATCAAGGCCAGATCTGAACTGTGTCTGCAACCTACAGCACAGCTCAGAGCAACGCCAGATTCCCAGCCCACTGAGCAAGGGCAGGGATCGAACACAAGTTCTCATGGATATTAGTCAGGTTCGTTTCTGCTGAGCCATGAGGGGAAATCCTTGCCATATATATATATTTTTTCTTTTGTCCTTTTAGGGCCGCCCCTGAGGTATATGGAGGTTCCCAGGCTAGGGGTCTAATCAGAGCTATAGCCGCCAGCCTACACCACAGCCACAGCAATGTCAAATCCGAGCCGCATCTGCGACCTACACCACAGCTCATGGCAACGCCTGATCCCTAACTCACTGAGTGAGGCCAGGGATCGAACCCGAAACCTTACAGTTCTAGTTGGATTTGTTTCTCCTGTGCCATGATGGGAACTCCCCTTGCCATATTTTCTTCTAGGAATTTTATTGTGTTGAGGTAGGAGATAGATAGGTCCCTGGGCTGAGAATAGCAGGGACTTGTTAGGCTGAGTAAATTGGGCCTTGCTTCTCTTTGACACCTCAAAGAGAAAGTTAATGGCAGGAGCTGAGCTCTGCTGGAGTAGAAAGATAAGATGACCACATCAATCACTCCTGGGGTCATGGAGACCTCCCCAGTTACACATGTGCGGTGAAATCCTAGGGGTCCAAGGAGTTCCTGTTGTGGTGCAGCAGAAATGAATTTGACTAGGAACCATGAGGTTTCAGGTTTGACCCCTGACCTCGCTTAGTGTGTTAAAGATCCGGTGTTGCCATGAGCGGTGGTGTAGGCCAGCAGCTGTAGCTCTGATTCGATTCCTAGCCTGTAGGCTAGCAGCTGTAGCTCTGATTTAACCCCTCCATATGCCTCGGGTGCAGCCCTAAAAAAAAAAAGCAAAACATGAAAACAAACAAAAAACCTCCTGGGGTCCAAAGGGAGGGGGCGCCAGGCCATAATAAGTCTTGATCAATCTCAGAACCCTTTGGACTGAAATCCATCTTGACCAAAAGATGCACATGCATATCGGGGAGGGCCCTGTGTCCAGTCAGGTGTGAGGAATAAGATAAAACAAGATAATTGGCCAAAGGAAAACAAGAACCTGGAAGAGCTGTCTTGTGTAAGGGATATAAATCACCTCTCCGGTGTGCCCCCTCAGTGAGGAGGACACCAGCACCCAGACACCCTCTTTTGGGTGTCTCTTACTGCTTTGTTTCTGCTGTAGATAAATAGACTACTTCTCTGTGTGGTCTCCCACATGTTGTACTGTTTTTCTTTTTTCTTTTTTGTCTTTTTGCCATTTCTTGGGCCGCTCCCTCAGCATATGGAGGTTCCCAGGCTAGGGGTCGAATTGGAGCTGTAGCCGCTGGCCTACGCCACAGCTACAGCAATGCTGGATCCAAGCCGCATCTGTGACCTACACCACAGCTCACGGCAAGGCCGGATCCTTAACCTACTGAGCAAGGCCAGGGGTCGTACCCAAAACCTCATGGTTCCTAGTCGGATTCGTTAACCACTGCACCACAACGGGAGCTCCCTGTTTTTCTAATAATAAACTTTATACCTGTTTTTACAGTCTTTGCCTCCTTGAAACATTCTTGCTTTTAACAGGGGGCAAGAATCAGGGCAATTCTTCTAGCATCTAGCTGGTCTAGTGGCTAGGATTCCTGTTTTCATCCAGGCTGCCCAGGTTCAATTCCTGAGCAAAGAATTAAGATCTCCCTTTAAGCCATCACTCACTGCTGTTTCTCTGAGATCAGTGTCGTGTCTTGTATTTAAGTCTTTAAGCCATTTTGAGTTTTTTTTAATACGATTTGAGGGAGTATTCTGAGTCCATTGATTTACATCCAGCTGTCCAATTTTCCCAGCACGACTTGCTAAAGAGACTGTCTTTTCCCCCATTGTGTATTCTTTCTTTGTTGATGATTAATTGACCATAGGTATGTATTTCGGTTTTTAAATCCTCTCAGAAATATTTTATAGTTTTAAGTGTGGAAAAGTACATATAGCATTTTTTTTTTTTTTTGGCCTCGCCCATGGCATGTGAAAGTTCCCAGGCCAGGGACTGAACCTGTGCTCAGCAGCAACCCTAGTCACTGCAGTGACAATACCAGATGCTTTTTTTTTTTTTGGCTTTTTAGGGCTGTACCCACAGCATATAGAGGTTCCCATTAGGTGTCTAATCAGAGCTACAGCTGCTGGCCTATACCACAGCCACGCCAGATCTGAGGCGCATCTTTGACCTCCACCACAATTCACTGCAATGCCAGATCCTTAACCCACTGAGCGAGGTCAGGGATTGAACCTGCAACCTCATGGACACTAGTTGGGGTTATTTTTCACTTTCAGTACAGTATTCAATAAGTTGCATGAACTATTCAACACTTCATTATAAAATAGGCTTTGTGGGAGTTCCTGTTGTGGCTCAGCAGAAACGAATCTGACTAGTATCCATGAGGGGATGTGGGTTTGATCCTTGGCTTCACTCAGTGGGTTAAGGATCTGGCATCGCCATGAGCTGTGGTGTAGGTCACAGACACGGCCTGGGTCTGGTGTTGCTGTGGTTTAGGCCAGATGCTACAGCTCCAATTCAACCCCTAGCCTGGGGACCTCCATATGCTGCAAATTGGGCCCTAAAAAGACAACAAAAATAATAAATAGGTTTTGTGCTAGCCAACTGTAGGCTAATGTGAGTATGTTTAAGGTAGGCTAGGCTAAGCTATGATGTTCAGTAGGTTAGGTGTTTTAAATGCATTTTCATTTTAGAATATTTTCAACTTGTGATGGGATATATCAGGACATAACTCCATTGTAAGTCAAAGGAGATCTGTGTTTATAAAACATGCGAACTCATACTCCTATTGTGGGGTTGGGGGAGTGGGGAGGAGAGAGAGAGGAAGAGGTTGATTGATGGGTACCATTGATGATAACCAGAATAGGCACTGAGTCTTTAAAAAGTTAGCAAGTAAAGGGGAAGAAGCATTTATTCTGTCTTGTATGAGCAGTATTACATAGTGATCAAATAATACTAATTGATGAGGGAAAGTTTGTACTCTTTAAAAAGAATGACAGCATTAGAATATAATTTTGCAGCTCTTCATGAAGTAGTTCATTAAGGTAAAGCCATCAATGGATGAAACCACTGGACAAAAGTTGGTTAGGGAACTTTTCATTGGAGGTATTACATTGTACCTACTGACCAAACTTGGCATCACTAAGAGTGGGAAAATCAAACAAGATATGATGTGCCTCCTGAGGGGATGACATCTGAAGCTCACAGTGCCACCTGTGAAGTATTCTTGCAAGAGAGAAAAGTTGAATCTGAATCTAGTCAAGACTTCTAGTTTATGGGAAATATGCAGAACAGGTTAAATGACTATCAAGTAGCAAGTGACACTACCGTATCAGATGACCTGGTTTCTTCAACACAGCAATGGCATAAAGTGTGTGCTTGTGTTAGGAGGTGGGGGTGGGTTACTGTAGATTAAATGAGACCAGAAGACCATAAGCAAATGCAACTCATGGTCTTTATTAGAAACCTGATTTCTAAATCACCCAAGAAAAGTTGACTTTTGACATGGTCAGGGAAGTATGATTATGAAATGGGGATTAGATGATAGCAAGTTTTTATCGTTAACTTTTTTAGGTGTGAAAATGGTACTGTGTTATGTATCAAAGTGTCCATATATTTCAGAAGTGCATATGGGAGTATCTAAGAGGAAAATGACATGAAATTTTTTGCTTTCAAATAATTCATTGATGATAAAGAGAAAGATAAATAATACTAGTGGGGAGTTCCCGTCGTGGCGCAGTGGTTAACGAATCCGACTAGGAACCATGAGGTTGCGGGTTCGGTCCCTGGCCTCGCTCAGTGGGTTAAGGATACGGCGTTGCTGTGAGCTGTGGTGTAGGTTGCAGACGCGGTTTGGACCCCGTGTTGCTGTGGCTCTGGCGTGGACCAGGGGCTACAGCTCCAGTTCAACCCCTAGCCTGGGAACCTCCATATGCCGCGGGAGCGGCCCAAGAAATGGCAGAAAGACAAAAATGATAATAATAATAATAATACTAGTGGGACAGGACTTCCCATCATGGCTCAGTGGTTAATGAACCCAACTAGTATCCATGAAGACTCGGCTTTGATCCTTGGCCTTGCCCAGTGGATTAAGGATCCAGTGTTCCTGTGAACTGTGATGTAGGCCACAGACACGACTTGGGATCCCCAGCTCTGAATCAACCCCTAGCCTGGAAACTTTGATATGCTGCACTTGCAGCCCTTAAAAAAAAAAAAAAAAAGGAAACTTCCTTAATTTGAAAAGAAGTATGTACAAAATAATGTATACAGGAGTTCCCTAATGACACAGCAGATTAAGGATCCAGTGTTGTCAATGCTGTGGCATGGGTTTGATAAGTGGCTGGGAAATTCTGCATACCATAGGCACAGCTAAAAAGGAAAAAAAAAAAACTTAAATGTATACAAACACAGTGTTTAATGATGATACTTTAAAGATATACCAAGTAGGAGTTCCCGTCATGGCTCAGTGGTTAATGAATCTGACTAGTATCCATGAGGACACGGGTTTGATCCCTGGCCTCGCTGTGGGTTAAGGATCAGGCGTTGCTGTGAACTGTGGTGTAGGTCGCAGATGATGCTCAGATCCCTCATTGCTGTGGCGTAGGCCAAGAGCTACAGCTTTGATTTGACACCTACCCTGGGAACTTTGACATGCTGCGGGTTCAGCCTTAAAAAGACAAAAGACAAAAAAATAAAAATATTCCATGTAAATTGGGAATTGCTATCCACCATTTCTCTAAAGCATTTAACTAGAAGTCCTAGCCCCTAAGCAGGAATGTTTGTGTTGGGGGTGGGGAGTGTTGGTCAGTGGAGAGGGAAGACAAGAAAAAGAGCATAAAGATATGAAAAGAAGAAACAGACTGCCATTTTTATTTTATTACTCAGTGAATTCTATTACATTTATAGCTGTAAAATCATCAACACAACCAATTTTATATCATTTCTATCCCAAACTCCCAGTGCATCTCCCCACCCCGCAGCCTATGTCCTTTGGAAACCATAAGTTTTTCAAGGTCTGTGAGTCAGTATCTGTTCTGCAAAGAAGTTGATTGTATCCTTTTTTTATTTTTATTTTTTTATTTTTTATTTTTATTTTTTTGTCTTTTTGCCTTTTCTGGGGCCAAACCCGTTGCATATGGAGGTTCCTAGGCTAGGGGTCTAATCGGAGCTGTAGCCACCAGCCAACACCAGAGCCACAGCAAAGCCAGATCCGAGTCACATCTGCGACCTACACCACAGCTCACAGCAACGCTGGATCCTTAACCCACTGAGCAAGGCCAGGAACGAATCTACCACCTCATGGTTCCTAGTCCTATTGGTTAACCACTGAGCCATGATGGGAACTCCTGTATCCTTTTTTTAGATTCCACATGTAAATTATAGCAAATGCCATTTGTGTCTCACTAACTTGATTTAGCATGATAATTTCTAGGTCCATCCATGTTGCTGCAAATGCCTTATTTCTTTCCTTTGAATGGCTGAGTAATATTCCATTGTGTATATGTACCACATCTTCTTGATCCACTCCTCTGTCGATGGACATTTAGGTTGTTTCCATGTCTTGGTTATTTTATATAGTGCTCCAGTGAACATTTGAGTACTTACCTTTTCGAGTCATGGTTTCCTCTGGAGAGATGCCCCAGAGTGGGATTGCTGGATCAATTTTTAGTTTTCTGAGGAATCTCCATACTGTTTTCCACCATGGTTGCACCAATTTACGTTCCCACCAACAGTGTAATGGTATTCCTTTTTCTCCACTCTCTCCATCATTTATTGTTTGTAGACTTTTTGATGATGGCCATTCCGGCTGGTGCAAGGTGGTACCTCATAGTGTTTTGTGTTGTTGTGTTTTTGCTTTTTCTAGGGCCGCTTCCCGTGGCATATTGAGGTTCCCAGGAAAGGGGTCTAATCGGAGCTATAGCCACCGGCCTACACCAGAGCCACAGCAAGGCGGGATCCTACCACGTCTTTGACCTACACCACAGCTCACGGCAACGCCAGATCGTTAACCCACTGACCAAGGCCAGGGATCGAACCCCCAACTTCATGTTTCCTAGTCAGATTCGTTAACCACTGAGCCACGATAGGAACTCCATACCTCATAGTGGTTTTGATTTGCATTTCTCTACTAATGAGTGATGATGAGCATCTTTTCATGTGTTTCTTGGCAATCTGTGAGTCGTCTTTGGAGAATTGTCTGTTTAGATCTTCTGCCCATTTTTTGATGGGGTTGTTTGTTTTTTTGGCATTGAGATGTAGGGGGTATTTATAAATTTTGGAGATTAATTCCTTGTCACTTGCTCCATTTGAAAATATTTTCTCCCATTCTGTGGGTTGTTGTTTTGTTTAGGTTTCCTTTGCTGTATAAAAACTTTTAAGTTCAATTAGGTCCTGTTTGTGTATTGTTGTTTTTATTGTCATTACTCTAGGAGGTGGATCTGAAAAGATACGTTGCTGTGGTTTGTCAGAGAGTGTTCAGCCTATGTTTTCCTCTAAGAGTTTTTTAGTGTGTGGTCTTATATTTAGGTCTTTAATCTATTTTGAGTTTCTTTTTGTGTATGGTATTAGGAATTGTTCTTTTTTTAATTTTTTTAATTTTTTTTGGTCTTTTTGCAATTTCTTTGGGCCGCTTCCGCAGCATATGGAGGTTCCCAGGCTAGGGGTTGAATCGGAGCTGTAGCCACCAGCCTACGCCAGAGCCACAGCAACGCAGGATCTGAGCCGCATCTGTAACCTACACCACAGCTCACGGCAATGCCGGATCGTCAACCCACTGAGCAAGGGCAGGGACCGAACCTGCAACCTCATGGTTCCTAGTCCTAGTCGGATTCGTTAACCACTGCGCCACGACGGGAACTCCAGGAATTGTTCTAATTTCATTCTTTTACATGTGGCTGTCCAGTTTTCCCAGCACCACTTATTGAAGGGACTGTCTTTTCTCCACTGTATATTTCTTGCCTCCTTTGTCATAGATTAGTTGACTGTAGGTGTGTGGGTTTAATTCTGGGCTTTCTATCCTGTTCCACTGATCTATATTTCTGTCTTTGTGCCAGTACCATATGGTTTTGATGACTGTAGCTTTGTAGTATAGTCTGAGGTCGGGGAGCCTGATTCTTCCAGCTCCATTTTTCTTTCTCAGGATGGCTTTTGCTATCCTGGGCCTTTTGTGCTTCCAGACAAACTTTAAGATATTTTGTTGTGGTCTATGAAAAATGTCCTTGGTGCTTTGATAGGGATTGCATTGAATCTGTAGATTGCCCTTGGGTCGTATAGTCATTTTGATAATATTGATTCTTCTAATCCAAGAGCATGGTATGTCTTTCATGAATGGTATCTGTTTGTGTCATCTTTGATTTCTTTCATCAGTGTCTTATAGTTTTCAGGGTACAGGTCTGTTGTCTTTTTTAGGCAGGTTTATTCCCAGGTATATTATTCTTTTTGATGTGATGGTAGATGGGATTGTTTCCTTAGTTTCTCTTTCTGATCTTTTGTTGTTAGTATATAGGAATGCAGTTGATTTCTGCGTATTAATTTTGTAGCCTGCGTCTTTGCCAAATTCATTGATGAGCTCTAACAGTCTTCTGGTAGCATCTTTAGGATTCTCTAGGTATAGTATGATGTCATCTGCAGACAGTGATAGGTTTACTTCTTCCTTTCCAATTTGGATTCCTTTTATTCTTCTTCTCTGATTGCGGTGGCTAAGACTTCTAAAAACTGGAGTTCCCGTCGTGGCGCAGCGGTTAACGAATCCGACTAGGAACCATGAGGTGGCAGGTTCGATCCCTGGCCTTGCCCAGTGGGTTGACGATCCGGCGTTGCCGTGAGCTGTGGTGTAGGTCACAGACGTGGCTCGGATCCCACGTTGCTGTGGCTCTAGCATAGGCTGGCAGCTACAGCTCCCATTGGACCCCTAGCCTGGGAACCTCCATATGCCGAGGGAGCAGCCCAAGAAATGGCAAAAAGATAACAACAACAAGAACAAGACTTCCAAAACCTGTGTTGAATAGTATTGCCGAGAGCGGACATCCTTTCAGCTTTTCACTTTTTTTTTTTTTTTTTTTTTTTTTTTTTTTGCTTTTTAGGGCTGCACCTGCAGCATATGGAGGTTCCCAGGCTAGGGGTCTAATCGGAGCTACAGCTGCTGGCTACAGCCACAGCCACAGGCACAGCCATACCAGATCCAAACCACGTCTGGCGACCCACACCACAGGTCATGGCAACACTAGATCCTTAACCCACTGAGTGAGGCCAGGGATCAAACCCGCAACCTCATGGTTTCTAGTCGGATTCTTTTCTGCTGCACCACAATGGGAACTCCAGCTTTTCACCATTGAGAATGATGTTTGCTGTGGGTTTGTCATATATGGCCTTTATTATGTTGAGGTAGGTTCTCTCTGTGCCCATTTTCTGAAGGGTTTTTATCAGAAATGGTTGTTGGATTTTCTCAAAGGCTTTTGCTGCATCTACCGAGAGGATCATATGGTTTTTATTCTTCAGTT
The DNA here is from genome assembly GCF_016906955.1 of Phacochoerus africanus. NCBI lineage: Eukaryota > Metazoa > Chordata > Mammalia > Artiodactyla > Suidae > Phacochoerus > Phacochoerus africanus. The sequence continues at coordinate 80,431,829 of NC_062547.1, read as the reverse complement.
TTTTTAATGTGGTGTGTCACACTGATTGATTTGTGGATATTGAAGAATCCTTGCATCCCTGGGATAAATCCCACTTTATCATGATGGACAATCCTTTTAAGGTATTGTTGGATTCGGTTTGCTAGAATTCTGTTGAGGATTTTTTCATCTATGTTCATCAGTGATATTGGCCTGCAATTTTCTTTTTTTGTGGTATCTTTGGTTTTGGTATCAGGGTGATGGTGGCCTCGTTGAATGAGTTTGGGAGTGTTTGTTCCTTCCTCTGCAGTTTTTTGAAATAGTTTCAAAAGGATAGGTGTTAGCTCTTCTGTGAGTGTTTGATAGAATTCACCTGTGAAGCCATCTGGTCCTGGACTTTTGTTTGTTGCACGTTTTTTTTTTTTGGGGGGGGGGTGTCTTTTTGCCTTTTCTAGGGCTGCTTGCGTGGCATGTGGATGTTCCAAGGCTAGGGGTCTAACTGGAACTGCAGCCTCTGGCCTATGCCAGAGCCACAGCAATGCCAGATCCAAGCCGCGTCTGCAAGCTACACCACAGCTCATGGCAACGCTGGATCCTTAACCCACTGAGCAAGGCCAGGGATCGAACCTACTACCTCATGGTTCCTAGTTGGATTTGTTAACCGCTGAGCCACACGGGAACTCCCTGTTGCAAGTTTTTTTAATCAAAGTTTCAGTTTCAGTACTTGTGATTGATCCATTCATCTTTTCTATTTCGTCTTGGTTTAGTCTTGGAAGACTGTACTTTTCTAAGAATTTGTCCGTTTCTTCTAGATTGTCCGTTTTATTAGCATATGGTTGCATGTAGTAGTCTCTTATGATCCTTTGTATTTCTGTGATGTCCGTGGTAACTTCTCCTTTTTCATTTCTAATTTTCTTTTTTTAAGTTTTTAATTTTTTAATTTTTTTTTTCATTTCTAATTTTCTTGATTGAGTCCTCTATTTTTCTTGATAAGTCTGGCTAAGGGTTATCAATTTTGTTGATCTTTTTGAAGAACCAGCTTTTAGTTTCATTGATCTTTTCTGTGGTTTTCTTCATTTCTGTTTCATTCATTTCTGCTCTGATCTTTGACTTCTGTCCTTCTGCTAACTTCAGGTCTTGTCTGTTCTCTCTCTCGCCGCTTTAGATGTAGAGTTAGGTTGTGTATTTGAGGTTTTTCTTGTTTCCTGGGGTAGGCTTGTATTGCTATAAACTTCCCTCTTAGAACTGCTTTTGCTGCATCCCCTAGGTTTTGGAGTGTTGTGTCTTTGTTGTCTTTGCTTCTAGGTATTTTTGAATTTCCTCTTTGATTTCTTCAGTGGTGCCTTGGTTGTCTAGTAGTAGCATGTTGTTTAGTCTCCATGTGTTTGTGTTTTTTGCAGTTTCTTCCTTGTTGTTGGTTTCCAGTCGTCAAGCATTGTGGTCGGAAAAGATGCTTGATGTGATTTCAGTTTCCTTAAAGTGACCGAGGCTCGATTTGTGGGCCGGAATGTGATCAGTCCTAGAGAATGTTCCGTGTGCACTTGAGAAGCATGTGTATTCTGCTGCTTTTGGACGGAATGTCCTATAAATATCTATTGAGTCCATCTGGTCTAATGCTTCATTTAGGGCCTGTGTTTCCTTGTTGATTTTCTGTCTGGACGATCTGTCCATTGCTGTAAGTGGGTGTTAAAGTGCCCCGCTAGTATGGTGTTATTGTCAGTTTCTCCTTTTAAGGTTGTTAGCAGTTGCCTTATATATTGAGGTGATCCTATTGTTGGGTGCATATATATTTACAATTGTTATATCTTCTTCTTGGATTGATCTTTTGACCATTAGGTAATGTCCTTCTTTGTGTCTCATACTATTCTTTATTTTAAGGTCTATTTTGTCTGATATGAGTATTGCTATGCCAGCTTTCTTTGGATTCCCGTTTGCATGGAATATTGTCTTCCATCCTGTCGCTTTCAATTTGTATGTGTCCCTAGAAGTGAAGTCGGTCTCTTGAAGAAGGCATATATATGGGTCTTGTTTTTGTATGCATTCGGCCAGTCCCTGTCTTTTGGTTGGGGCCTTTAGCCCATTTATGTTTAGGGTAATTATTGATATGTATGTTCTTATTGCCATTTTATTAAGTGGTTTGGATTTGTTTTTGTTGGTCTTTTTCCTTCCCTTCTTCTCTTGTTCTCTCCTCTTGTGGTTTGATGACTATCTTTAGTGCTGTATTTGAGCTGATTTTTCTTATTTGTGTGTGTATCTATTGTAGATTTTTTTGTTTGCAGTTACCCTGAAGTTTTGATATAGGAATCTATATCTATATCTATATCTATACAGATATATACACGAGATCATTTTTTAAGTTGTTGGTCTCTTAATTGCAAATGCATTTCCAGTGTCCTGCATTTGTACCCTCCTCTTTTCATGGTTTCTGATTTTGGTAGCATATTCGTGCGTGGATGATTTCCTACCTTTACTGTGATCCTTGTCGTTTGTCGTATTTTTGTTTCTAGTGTGGCCTTTTCTGCCTAGAGAAGTTCCTTCAGTATTTGTCATAAAGCTGGTTTAGTGTTGCTGAATTCTCTTGGCTTTTGCTTGTGCGTTAAGCTTTTGATTTCTCCTTCCAACCTGAGTGGAAACCTTGCCGGACAGCGTAATCTTTGTTGGAGGTTTTTTCCTTTCATCACTTTAAGTATATTGTGCCCCTCCCTTCTGGTCTGCAGAGTTTCTGCTGAAGAATCTGCTGATAACCTTATCAGGGTTCCCTTGTAGGTTATTTGTTTCTTTTCCGTACTTTCTTTCAATAATCTCTCTTTGTCTTTAATTTTGGTCAGTTTGATTAATATGTGCCTTGGGGAGTTCCTCCTTGGGTTTATTTTGCTGTGGTACTCATTGTGCTTCCTTGATCTGAGTGAGTGGTTCCTTTCCCGTGTTAAGGAAGTTTTTGGCTGTTATCTCTTCTCCAATCTTTTTTTGTCCCTTTCTCTCTCTTCTCCTTCTGGCACCCCTATAATATGGGTGTTGGTGTGTTTAACATTCTCCCAGAGTTCTCCTAGACTGTCTTGATTTCTTTTCAATCTTTTTTCTCTTTTCTGTTCCTCTTCAGTGATTTCCACCAGTCTGTCCCCCACCTTGCTTATTCGTTCTTCTGCCTCCCATATTCTGCTATTGGTTGCAACTAAGAGTTTTTTATTTCAGCTATTGTATTTTGCATCTCTGCTTGCATAAGGTTTTGTTTTGTTTTGTTTTAGTCTTTTTGTCTTTTTATGGCCACACCTGCGGCATATGGAGGTTCCCAGGCTAGGGGTCGAATTGGAGCTGTAGCTGCCGGCCTATGCCACAGCCACGTGGGATGTGAGCCATGTCTGCTACCTACACCACAGCTCATGGCAATGCTGGATCCTTAACCCGCTGAGCCAGGCCAGGGATGGAACCTGCAACATCACGGTTCCTAGTCAGAGTCACTTCTGCTGCACCATGATGGGAACTCCTGCTTGCATAAGTTTTAAATCTTGTATTTCTTTGCTCAGTGTTTGCTGTAAATTATCACTCTCTGCCTCCAGCTTATTTCCAGTGTCTTGGCATCATCCTCACTATCATCGGTCTAAAGTCTTTTTCCTGGAGGCTGATAATCTCCAGATCTCTTAGCTATTTTTCTGGGTTTTTTCTTGCTCCCTTATCTGAGTTATAGTTCTCTGCCTTTTCATATTTATAGGTTTTTGGTATGGTCTCCTTTTTGCAGAGAGTAGAGTTGTAGCCTCTCTTGCTTCTGCTGTCCTCCCCCTTGTGGCTGAAGTGGGGGGTTGGGCTTGCTGTAGGCTTCCTGATGGGAGGGACTGGTGCCTGCCCACTGGGAGGTGGGGCCTATTCTTAACCCTCTGGTGGGTGGGCTTTGTCTCTGGGTGAGATTAGAGGCTGCTGTGTGCCTGGGGAGTCTTTAGACAGCCTGTTTAGTGATGGGTGGTGCTGTGATCCCAGCTGGATTATTGTTTGGCCTGGGGCTTTCAGCGCTGATGGGTGGCCACCTCTAGAGGAACGCAGGCTGACGATTATTCCAGAGAATTTAGCCTCCAATGACCTTCCCCCACAAGGAGCCACAGTCACCCCCTGTTTTCCCAGGAGATCCTCCAGGAACTGCAGTCATGTCCAACCCAGATTCCTATGGAGTCTCTGCTTTGCCCTGGAACCCAGAGCACATGAAAGCCTGTGAGCGCCTTTCAAGAATGGGGTCTCTTGTTTCCCCCATTCTTATGGAGCTCCTGTGCACAAGCCCTACTGGCCTTCAATGCCAGATGCTCTGGGGGCTCCTTCTCCCAATGCCAGGTCCCCAGTCTGTGGGCTGCCCACCTGGCGAGTATGGGGTTACTTATATCGCATAATTGCCCCTCCAGTTGTCTTGATGCAGCCTCCTTTTCGTCTTCTGGAGTAGGATATCTTTTTGGATGGTTTGCCATGCATTCGTTTGAAGGTTATTCAGCAGTTGGTTGTAAGTTTGTTGTTTTTATGAGAGAAGGCGAGCTCAAGTCCTCCTGTTCCGCCATCTTAATCGCATCTCTTCCAGACCTCTCATTAAAAAAAAATTATTATAGTCGATTTACAATATTCTTTCAAAAAAAATAAAATAAAAGAGTTCCCATTGTGGCTCAGCAGTTAACGAACTGGACTAGCATTCTTGAGGACATGTGTTTGATCCCCGGCCTCATTCAGTAGGTTAAAGATCTGGCATTGCCCTGAGCTGTGGTGTAGGTTGCTGATACAGCTTGGATCCCGTGTTGCTTTGGCTCTCAAGTAGCCCGGTTGCTACAGTTCTGATTGGACCCCTAGCCTGGGAACCTCCTTATGCCATGGGTGCAGACCTAAAAAGACAAAAAAAAAAAAAAAATACAGTGTTCTGTCAATTTCTGCTGTACAGCAAAGTGACCTAGGTATGCATATATATATACCTCTTTGTTTTGTTTTGTTTTTTTTAGGGCCGCACCATTGGCGTATGGAAGTTCCCAAGTTAGGGGTCTAATTGGTGGTGCAGCTGCTGGCCTACACCACAGCCACAGCAATGCAGGATCCAAGCTGTGTGTCTATGACTTACACCACACCTCACAGCAACGATATATCCTTAACCCACTGAGCAAGGCCAGGGATCGAACTTACATCCTCATGGATACTAGTCAGGTTTGTTACCACTGAGCCACAATGGGAAATCCTACATATACACATACATTCTTTTTCTCATGTTATTTTCTATCATGTTCTATCACAAGTGATTGGACATAGTTCCTGTGCTATACAGCAGGACCTCATTGCAGTGAGCAGTGAAGGCACTTTTGGTCAGTGCTCCCTGAGAGCCAGGGCGGGCACACGTGCTGTCCGTGCCTATGGTCTCAGCATCCTCATGTGCTCCCTATTTCCACTTTCAGAAGTTCTGCAGATGCCATCTACTAGCAAGAGGACCTTCTGCTCCCAGTGGCAGCAGCCGTCACTGTTGCTTTTCCCAAGGTAAACACACGCTGAGGTACACCATTCTCTTTGCTCTACTCTTACATAGTTAGGTGTGAAATTTTCGATGGGAGAGGAGGAGGGAGGGAGGGAAGCAGGAAGGGAGGGAAGGGCTTCAGAACCATGCCTGAGTCTCTCGGAGTGAGGGCCCAATTCTGTGGGGGGGTTCTCCTGCAGGAGATAATGTCAGTAGCCAGCCAGAACTGCAGAGGAGGATGGTTTTTGTACACTGCCGATCTCTTCGTTCCATTGGAGCCAAACCTACCCAAAGAGCTGCTGTACAATGTATGGTCAAAAAGAAAATAAAAAAAATAAGAGTTCCTTCACATCTCAGTGGGTTGGGGATCTGGTGTCACTGCTGTGGCTCCGGTTATAGCTGTGGCACTGTGCATGTGTTCGATCTTTGTCCCGGGAACTTCTGCATGGTGCAAGCGCAATCAAAAAAAAGATGCAGGATCTGAGCAGGCCCAGGCATCCGTCCCTCATGAGCCTCACAACCCTGGCCCTTCTCATGCAAAAAGTGGGGCCACTTTCCTTTTCAGCCTCCTTCCTGAAAAACCACAGCAGTTCCTCTTGAAAAACACCAAATGTTTTCATTCCACTCCTCCTGGTCCAGTCTGACAGTCCTTGAGAAGGAGCTTGGCTCTAAGAACAAGTGCCTGGCCACCTCTCATGCCCACCCCAGGCCTCTCCCTCCCCCTGGAAGGGGAAAGAGATGGGGTGGGCTGGGTGAGGATCATCTTTCCTGGTAATTCCTGTTCCTCTCCTCTTCTACTTTCCCCAACGAAATACAATCAAGGAGACATCTCACTGTAGAAGTGCCAGGGTAAAAGTTAACTGCCTGTGGGTCCCTGTGCTATAAGTAAAGGGGAACCTCCAGGTGCTAAGGGGGGGTGTTCCTTCCCACTCCCAGCAAGAGCACCTCACTCATCCATTGGCTTTTACTGCCCCCTTGTGGTGATTCTCTTCCCACAGCCAATCCGGCCCACTCTGACCACATTGGTCCCCTGCAAACCTTGCATTGGGCCAGTCTTCACTGGGGGGCACTTTTGGCAGAAAGTAGTGAGAAAACTTTCTTCCAAAACGTGTAAATACATGAGTATCTTCCAGAAATTTTCTTTTATTTTTAAAAACTTTACTGGTTGAAAATTTTCAACTTTACTGGTTGAAACCTCACCAGGTGACTATAGAATAAGGGGATCAGGAAAATGTCCCCTGCCTCTAGACGGGTAAAGGAAGCCCTATTATTCCTGTAAAAAGTGATGCTCTTCTGGACACTGCGTGTTCCTGGCGAGGTTGTGGCTGAATCTATCTGAAACCAAACCCCACTAAAGCCAAGTTTATGATTCCCCTCTGTATCCCAAACTGTTTTCTCTTTCTTGTCTTACCCCTGTTCCTCTCAGGATTGAGGAGTTCAAAGAAAAGGGAGGACTAAAACTGAGCAGGATCCTGGGGCCCCTCCCAGGTACACAGGCCCTTTTGTGTCACCCATTTCTTGTTTGCAGAAAAAGCCTTTGGCCCCCTAGGCATTCACAGAATTCCAAAGAGCAGACTCAGTTACTAATTGGGGAAAAAAAGGAATGCAGGAACAGTCAAGCAAAAGCAGTCAAGAAACAATAGTTCAGTGATAAAGTGGAGTCTTAGCTCCTCCTCAAGGGATATAAGTAACAGTCTGTGAGAATCTTTGCGCTTTCTGAAGAAACTAAGACCCCTCCTTCAGGTGGAGAATGGGGTCTACCTGCTAACCACAAGCCCCAGACCCCAGATTGGTTGGAACCAGAAGGTGGATGATTTAGATTCCTGAAACATCACCCTTTTACCTTACTGTTAGGTTTGCCAAGAGAGGAACGAGCAAGGCCAAGTTAGTAAAGCAAAAAAGATTTATTAAGGCATCAGAGGGACATGGGCTGAGCTCAAGATGGGGACAGCTCTGACAGTGAGGAGGTGGTAGGCTTATAAAAGATCCGTGGCGGGAATCTGTGGCTGGATGGAGTTCATGGCAGGAACAACGAAGAAGGAGGGGAAGGTCAAGGGAGGGGTAGGGGGTAGAGTCCCATGACAGAGGGCAGTCAATCCTTGTAGGAGGTTAATCTATGCAGGCAGTTGTTTTCTGCAGGCCATTGTTTCTTGCTGCCGAACTTGAGCATCACATTCTGGGTGGGGGTGTCCACGGCAGGTCTCCAAGGTGAACAGCCGCATTTAGGGGTTTGGGGTCTGTCTCCATCCTTCGGGAACCTATCACTTACCACTAACCAATCAGAAGAAAGTCAGGCACCCTACATTCCTCACCCCAAATGTTGCCTTTCAAAACCCTTCCCTGAAAGCCACTGGCAAGTGTGGATCTTTTAAGCACAAGCTATCCCTTCTCCTTGCTTAGTGTCCTAAAAATAAATGCTCAGATTTCCTTCAGTACAACCAGGTGTTGATGATTGGCTTTGCTGCATGTCAGATGAGCAGACTCAAGTTCAGTTACATAACTCCCAAGAGTTTTTTTCTGAGCCCTGGTCATAGCAGAACAGCATTTGGAGGCAAAAGTCTCATCCCATGCTTGGGCAAGCCACTTAGGCTTCCTGCTGCCCTGTAATGTGGCTGTGACTACTGCGTCCACCTCACAGCTATCAAGGGGTAAGGTTTTAGACCCTAAGGTGAAGACACAAGCCAATGATTTGATGAAACCTGTTTGCAGCCTGCTGCTTTCTGTCCTGTGTGGGATGGTTCTCAGAACACAAAGGGCAGGACTGTCCCCACTGTTCCAGACATCTCACACCTGAACAGCTAGTGCTAGAACATGGTGAATTGTTCCAACTAACACCCAGAAGCCCTCAACTAGAAACACATCCCTCTTCTTCATAACTGTAGTGTGTCTGACAGTTGAAGTGTTTTTTTTTTTTATTGTAATGCAAGTGTCTGACTTAAGCTTTTGATTGCATCCACTTCAAAGACTGCCATGTGAACAAACATATTGCCAGCCACAGAACCAGATAAGGAGCCGGGCTGAACCCCTTAAGTTCTTCTGTTTTAAATATTTTTTTCATTTGGCCACTTGTTTTTTGCTCCCTGAGACTTTAATTCCTGCTCTTTTGTTGTTGTTGTTTTCTTTTTAGGGTCACCCCTGTGGCACATGGAAGTTTCTGGGGCTAGAGGCTGAATTGGAGCTGCAGCTGCCTGCCTACACCACAGCCACAGCACCGCTAGAACTGAGCTGCATCTGTGATCTGCACCGCAGCTTGCAGCAACACCAGATCCTTAACTCACTGAGCAAGGTCAGGGGGTTGAACCCGCGTTCTCATGGATACTAGTCGAGTTCTTAACCCCCTGAGCCACAACAGGAACTCCAGTTCCTGCACTTAGGATTTACATTTACCAGTAAAGAGAAGAGTGAACCCAAGAAACCTAGGCCCACACCCTTGACCCCAATAAAAGAAGGGGCCCAGGCTCTCTACCCATGACCTTGTGTGGCCTCAGGCATCCTGTGTATCCTCCAGAACTTCTAAGTAATAAACCTGGTTTACTTGCTTCATAGTTTCCTGATGGTTTTTGCTGAGGGTATCTTGCAATCATAATAGGAACCACAAGGGTAGGTCTAGTCACATTGTAGATAGAAGGCTGAGGCCCACACAAAACAACAGCTTTGCCCAAAGGTGACTTGTCTCTAAGCTAATATTCACGGACAGCACTGTTTCCTGTAAGCAGTGTTGACCCATGACTTGGAGGATACCTTGCCTTTCTGACTCATGGTGCCACGGTGATCTCAGAGAGGCCAAGCTGGAGAGACTAGAGCCTTGGGAGAGAGCCCAGTACAGAGAGACGCTCAGGCCGGGTGCCTGGAGAGTCCCGGATTCATAACTGCATGTCCTTGGGAAACTAACTTACCCTAAAATGCTCTTTCATCATCTCTAAAAGAGGGAGAACACCCCAAGGAGTGTTGGGGTGATATACGTGGAGGATGATTGAGATCTGCTCACACCACTGCTTAGGTGTACAAAGAAAATGTAGTCAAGTACATATTTTTCACAAGTCATAGGAGTTGGGGAGCCAGGACAAGAGGTCAGCTACTCAATTTCCTTTGGTCCAAACCTCCTCCAAGTTCCTTTCCAAGTGCAGCTTTGAATCAGGAATGGTTTAACAATTTCTCTTTAATTTTTTTTTTTTTTGTCTTTTTGCTATTTCTTTGGGCCGCTCCCGCGGCATATGGAGATTCCCAGGCTAGGGGTCCAATCGGAGCTGTAGCCACCGGCCTACGCCAGAGCCACAGCAATGCAGGATCCGAGCCGCATCTGCAACCTACACCACAGCTCACGGCAACACCGGATCGTTAACCCACTGAGCAAGGCAGGGACCAAACCCGCAACCTCATGGTTCCTAGTCGGATTCGTTAACCACTGCGCCACAACGGGAACTCCTTTTTTTTTTTTTTTGTCTAAAAAATTTTTTTAGGGAGTTCCCTTCATGGCTCAGGGGTAAATGAACCCAACTAGGATCCATGAGGATGAAGGTTTGATCCCTAGTCTTGCTTAGTGGGTTAAGGATCTGGCGTTACCATGAGCTGTGGTGTAGGTCGCAAACATGGCTCGGATCCCACATGGCTCTGCCTGTGGTGTAGGCCAGTGGCTATAGCTCCAATTCGACCCTTAGTCTTGGAACTTCCATATACTGCAGGTGTGGCCCTAAAAAGCAAAAAAAAAAAAAAAAATTTTTTTTTGGCCACATCCACAGCATGTGGAAGTTCCCAGCCAGAGATTGGGTGCATGCCACAGCAGCAACCCAAGCCATCGCAGTGACAACACCACCTCCTTAACCCACTGTGCCACAAGAGAACTCCCTAACAGTCTCTTTTGAACAAGTCTCTTCTAGGTGAATTTTCTGCCATTAGAATGGGAATGATCTTGTATCCCATCCTTGTGTGCTTCTTCAAAATGTCACCTGGCTATATGTGAGGGTGTGAGGATGAAGATAGAAGGGCCAGGGATCCACTGGAGGTGCTGGGGTCCATGTGGACCCCTGCAGTGGAGGGTCAATCCGGCTTCATCTGGCTGTGAACACTATAGGATAGCTGGTCCCTGCTGGTCTTTGGGCCACTACTGAAGTCTCTGGGTTCAGCCATTCTCCTGTGACAATGAAGGCCAGGCATCTTGTAGTCCATCTGTCCTCATGCCAGACCTCTACTGACCCACTGGCCTCAGCCCCTTGTGTTCTCCCCATAAGGCATATGGGGACTTCTGGATCCCTGCATGCATCCCCTAGGCCACAGGGAGCCAGGAACCTCACTTCAGCTGTTTCACTCTGACCTTGTGTTATGGACTGAATACTAGTGTCCTCCCCATACTCGCTCATAGGTTGAAATCCTAACCCCCATTGTGACCTGTTATGAGATGGAGTTATTAGTTCGTAAATGTGCAGCCCCTGAATGGAATTAATGCCCTTATAAAAGAGAGCCCAGGAGTTCCTGTTGTGGCTCAGTAGTAATGAACCTGACTAGTATCCATGAGGACATGGGTTCAATCCCTGGCCTCAGTGAATTAAAGGATCCGGCATCTCTGTGAGCTGTGATATGTAGGTCGCAGATGCAGCTTGGACCCAGCGTTGCTGTGGCTATGGCGTAGGCCAGCAGCTGCAGCTCCAATTCAACCCCTAGCCTGGGAACTTCCATATGCTATGGGTGTGGCCCTAAAAAGCAATAAATTAAAAGAGACGCCAGGGAGCGCTCTCACCCTCTCCACCACATGAAGACAGACACACAGTAAGATAACCATCTACAACCTGGAAGAGGGCTCTCACCAGAACTCGACTATGCTGGCCCCTGATCTTGAACTTCCAGCCTCTAGAAGTCTTGTTGACATGCTACCAGTCTGTGGTATTCTGTCACAGCAGCCTGAATGGATTAAGATACCCGCTACTGCTCTCCTGAATCATTCCAGATGTGTTGATCAGGCCCTCCCATCATGATTTCACCCTGAAAATTAAGCAAACAACCTGTGCCTCTGATGTCACTGCCCTCTCTCTGCCCTTATTCTGTGGGGCCGGAGGAAAGGACATTCTGGACCTCCCTGGCCATAGTCCTTTCTGCCCAAGAGCATTAGCAGGATTTCTGCCCCATGGAAGAAACTCTATGATCTGGCCTAGTGATCTTCAAACCAAGGCTGTTCACCAGGTATTCCAGCCCTCTGCCTTCCAGGATTATACTTCTGCCCCCCTGTAGTTGAGTGGGCCATGGATCTATTCTGGCAGGGGCAAGAGCAAAGCATGTGTCACTTCCCCTCACAACTAAGAACTACCTCCTAACCCACAGTGCAGGTGAAGTGTGTGTGAGAAGCATTATTACAAGCCTCTATGTCATTGGGATTGTTTGTTACTATGGCACAGCCTAAATACCCCTGACTGATGCACTTATAAAGCCCCTAAATGAAGTCTTTAAAAACTGTGACCCTCTTGCACATTTTTACATCTAAAATTTTCACTAAACATTTAAATTGTTGTAAGGGATATAATTTCCAGTCTATTGTAAATACTAATATCCATTTCAAATAAAAACTGTTACATCAGCCTTCTAAATATATCCAGTGGAATCTAAATATTGAAGCACTTTCTTACCCAGTATCATTGGTTTTTTTAAATCCATGAACAAGCTCTTCAATATTTGGAAATTTTTACTCGCGCCCCCCCCACCCCTGACTTTTCCCCGCTTTTTCTCCTTGAATTCATTTCCACCCTATATACCTTTGCCATAAGGCAATATATTTTTAGGCTTTAAAGTCTTTTATCCACCACTTTATCAAACTTCCCTATAACAAAGCAGGCATATAAATAGAAATTTTGAAGCTTGCGTTATTCTCGACTGTAAATCCTAAATGTTAAACTTAGCTTCTGAATTGATTTATTAATATAATTGACCAAAACAATATGAATATAAATTTCAATGAATAATTCTTAAACATAGAAAGCATTTTTTAGGGGGGAGGAGCAAGATAAGTGAAGGGGGAGTTCCTGTTGTGGCATAGTGGTTAACGAATCCGACTAGGAACCATGAGGTTGCGGGTTCGGTCCCTGCCCTTGCTCAGTGGGTTAACGATCCGGCGTTGCCGTGAGCTGTGGTGTAGGTCACAGATGTGACTCGGATCCTGCGTTGCTGTGGCTCTGGCGTAGGCTGGTGGCTACAGCTCTTATTAGACCCCTAGCCTGGGAACCTCCATATGCCGCGGCAGTGGCCCAAGAAATGGCAAAAAAGACAAAAAAAAAAAATAAGTGAAGGGGATTAAGAGGTACAAACTACTATATAGAAGGTAAGATATGGAGTTCCCTGGTAGTCTAGTAGTTAAGGAACCAGCATTGTCACTGCTGTGGCTTGGGTCATTGCTACTGCATGGATTCGATCCCTGATCCAGGAATTTCCACGTGTCCTGGGTACTGTCTAAGTAAATAAGCTCAAGGATATGTTGAGCTTATCCCATTGTGGGTTAAGAACCTGACTTTGTGAGGGTGAGGGTTTGATCCCTGGCCTTGCTCAGTGGGTTAAGGTTTTGGTGTTGATGCAGCCGCAGCTCCAATTCAACCCCTGACCCAGGAACTTTCATATGCCACAGGTGTGGCCGTTAAAAAGAAGAAAAAAAGAAAAAGGATATATTGTACAGCACAGGGAATATGGTCAATATTTTATAATAACTATACATGAAGTATAACCTTTTAAAACTGAATTACTACGCTGTATACCTGAAACTTTTAAGTCAACTATACCACAATTTACAAAGTAAAAGAGAAAGCATCTTTTATTGAGGTATATGGTCATCCTTCAGTATCTGTGGGAAATTGGTTCCAGGATGCCCCCAGATACCAAAATCTGAGGGTGTTCAAGTCCTTTATTTATTTATTTATTGTCTTTTTAGGGCCGCGCCCTTGGCATATGGAGGTTCCCAGGCTAGGGGTTGAATCGGAGCTGTAGCCACTGGCCTATGCCACAACCACGGCAACATGGGATCCGAGCCTCGTCTGGGACTTATACCACAGCTCATGGCAAAGCCGGGTCCTTAACCCACTGAGCAAGCCCAGGGATCGAACCTGCAACCTCATGGTTCTTAGTCGGATTCGTTAACCACTAGCCATGACAGGAACTCCTTCAAGTCCTTATATAAAATGTATTTGCATACAACCTATATATGTCCTCCATCCTCCCTCCCATATACCCTAAATCATCTCTAGGTGACTTATAATGCCTAAACAATGTAAATGCTGTGTAAATAGTTGCCAATGCAGCAAATTCAAGTTTTGCTTTTTGGAACTTTTTGGAATATCCTTTCCTCTTAGTATCTTTGATCAGTAGTTGGGTGAATCTGCAGATGTGAAGTCATGACTACAGAGGGCTGCTAGAACCTAATTAATCTGGTGCTAAAATTCTTTCCTACGACAGAATAGAAGATGTTAAACATTTTTTAAGATGCAGGCTGTAATTAGGATATTTTACATGATTTGATAAAACAGGTTTGACTCCAGTTTCTAAGAACACAATGAATCTGAAAGAACTATCATAGAAATATCTGTGAGTTTCAGCTGATGTGTCCTGAAGATTGCTGGTCTCCCAGAGACTATGCATGTGGTTCAGCAGCATCACTGTCCTCCAGTGTGCCTGCTGCTCAGAGGCCTGTCCCCCGCCAAGGTCATATCCTAGGATGAGCACTGAGAACATAGGAGCTGCTTCCCAGGAGCTGCTTCCCACCTGTGCTCTCTGCTCCACTCTCAGTGGATTCCCTTAAGAGCAAAGCATTTCTAGACAAAAGGAGAGGTGGATAAGAAGTGGATAGGTCTTAAAAGTTCTCATCACAAGGAAGAAAAATCGTAGTTATGTATGGTGACAGATGTTAACTAGACTGTGGTGATCATTTCATAATATATACAAATATTGAAGTGTTGACACCTGAAACACAATAATATACAAAAAACGAATATAATAATATAGAAAGATAATATTGAAATGTTGACACCTGAAACTAATATGGTACACAAAATACTAATATCAAAAACTAATATTGAAATCACCTGAAACTAATATGTTACATGCCAATCATATCTCGGGGTTTTTTTTAATCTTTTTTTAAGGCCATACCCATGACATATGAAAGTTCCCAGGCTAGGGGTCGAATGGAGCTACAGCTGCTGGCCCCTGCCACAGCCACAGTAACGTGGGATCCAAGCTGTGTCTGTGACCTACACCACAGCTCATGGCAATGCCAGATCCCTGACCCACTGAGTGAGGCCAGGTATCAAACCCACATCCTCATATCTCAGTTTAAAAAAAGAAGTGGAGGGAGTTTCTGTTATGTTGCAGAGGTAATGAACCCAATTAGTATCCACAAGGATGTGGGTTTGATCCCTGCCCTCGCTCGGTGGGTTAAAGATCCCGCCTTGCTGTGTCTGTGGCGTAGGCCAACAGCTGCAGCTCCAATTTGACCCCTAGCTTGGGAGATTCCACATGCTGCCCTAAAAAGCAAAATAAATAAATAAATAGAAATGGAAAAAGCAAAGCAATTAAAAATAGCCATGACTCCCTGAACCACAGGTCCTCATATATCTGCCTCCATAACTTCCCGATACGACCAAAATTCCTTAGCTTATATTTAAGAGTAGTTGTCACCTCATATGCAGTTGTAGCCAGATCACCTTTAGGACAGAAGATATATGAAAGCTGAGATTCTGAAAACTGATTCTCTCGAAACTATCCATGTAGTTTGGATACAATTCAGTTACATAAAACCCCATGTAATTGGAATGTTTTCTGCAATACCCACATTTTTAAGATACAATGACTTAAAAACTCATGGATCTATGTTTTACAGGATTTTCTTCAGATTCCATGTATTAGTCAAAGTAATGAAAACTATATATATATATATATATATATATATATATATATATATATATATATATATATTTTTTTTTTTTTTGGCCACATCCATGGCATTTGGAAATTCCTGAGCAAGAGGTCAAACCCAAGCCAGAGCTGCCACTGACACCACAGCTGTGGCAATGCTGGATCCTTAACCCACTGTGCTGGGCTGGGGATCAAACCCGCAACGTCACAGAGACAACGCTAGATACCCTGCACCACAGTGGGAACTCTGATGAAAACTACTTTCTGGTTTCCTTGCCCACACCCACTTCCAGGAAAAACTTTGTGTACCCCAGCAGTTTGTGTCACTTATTTGGAGGCCTCTGAGCTTACCTACTTGGCTTGGGAACTAAGGAAATTTATAAAATTCTTTTCCTTTTCTACCTGCTGGCTCTCGACTCTGGCCTGGAGTTAAAGCTTTGCATTCCAGCAGCAGGAGTTCATACCCAAGAGAATGCAAGAGGAAAAAAAGTCACAATGATACAATTCAAAATTCTTGTGTCTGTTACACATGTAAAGTGCTTCCTACAGTGAGTGGCAATCGGAAAGTATTAAATAAAGGAGAGCATCAAGCAGACACATGTCACATGCGTGCACCTCAGTCCCAGCCTGGCTCTGAGGCTCAAATGCCATTGCAGGCAGTTAGGAACTTGGTCCAGAGTTGCTGCTCCTGAGATAACAAAAAGACTCGGATTGAGAAACTTTGGTTCCCAGATGTGGACTCTGTTCACACCACATGCCAACCCCAACGCCCAGTCTGTCACCTAACTGCTCGAGGACATCACTGTAGCTTCAGGCTTTATGAGACAGAGGTAGAGAGTCCACGGTGGATAAGCTGGGAAGCTGCCAGTCTTCCCAGGTGATCGCTCAAGTCCCGGTTCCCCGGTGTGGAGCTGAAACTCAGGGAAGAAAAAGCAGGGAAAGGCTCAGGGCAGAGGAAGACCTCCCTTCTGCCCAACCCAGCTAGAAGTCCTTGGCAAGCAGGCCGACTTTTTGCTAACCCATAGCATCCAGCAAGGGAAGGAACTCATGATCTGAAGGCAGGCAGACATGGGCACCCACATGGCCCTGCCCTACCCATCACTGACCAGGTCAGTCACCATCTGTTCTGCCCTGGAGGTCTGTGCTGGCATGTGGGGATTAGACGCACCTTGTCTGATTATCACAGCCATTGACCAGTGAACCAGGACACTCAATGAAGAGCTGTCACCCTGCTCATCCTGGCTGCTTTGGATTTGTGGCCCCAGTGCTCTCTCCTCTTGGTTTTATAACCTAAGTCATGTTGAGACAGACTGTTCCCATATCTGATGTCATCCTCACCACCATCTAGAGAGCCACCTTTTCATTATCTCCACCACACAGAGGCGGGACTCCTCTGGTTAACACTGCCTGTAGGCTATTAAGAGGTAACACCTCTAACCTGTGCTCTCCCTCTGTGGAAACTACCCCTTCCAGTGGCTCATAACTGAATCATGAGAAAAAGACTTGCATGCAATATCTCCTCCCATAAAACCCGGAGAAAAAAGGAGGATCCAAGTTTTGGTGTTAGAAAAGCTAATTTGTAATAAACACAAGAGCCATATGAGGGGATGATAGAGGCATGTGCTCACATTTTCCTGCAGGGGGCGCTGTCTGCCCAGGGACCTGCACCTGCCTTGGGGGTGGGGGGGTGGGAATAAGGATCTGTTTTCACAGCTGAGGCAGTCCCAATTGCTGCGTTATTTGGTGTGTATGTACTTATTAAAATGTTTGCTTTGCTGTAAACTGCCTCAGCTCAAACAAATAACACTTTTTTTTTTACGGCCACACTTGGTGGCATATGGAGGTTCCCAGGCTAGGGATCAAATTGGAGATGTAGGAGTTGGCTTACACCACAGCCACAGCAATGCCAGATACAAACTGCGTGTTCGATCTACAGTTCACCGCAACGCTGCCTTAATCCACTGAGCGAGGCCATGGATGGAACCTGCATCCTCGTGGATGCTAGTCAGATTCGTTTCCGCTGAGCCGTGATGGGAACGCCCCCATCACTCCTTTAAAAATTACAAGTACATACATATATCCTGCACACACAGAGAATCCCTTCAGAAAGACACCACCAGGAGTTCCTGCTATGGGCTAGGGGTTGGATTCTGGCTGTAGCAGCTCCAGTTGCTATGGAGGCCCAAGTTTGATCCCCAGCCCTACTCAGTGGGTTAAGGATCTTGCATTGCCGCAGTTGTGGCGTAGGTTACAGCTTTGGCTCAGATTCGATCCCTGGCCTGGGAACTTACATATTCTGCAGGGCAACGGGGAATCCTGGAAGAGGGATAGCATAGCATACAAAACGCACAAGACTCTTACATCTAGAAAGTGGGGGACCAGGAGACATTCTGTTCCGCAGAGCAAAGGCCCCTAGGCTTTAATCCTCATGACTTTTATTAGGAAAGGTGACATAGGTTAATGAGCAAAATCAGGTGCATGTAATGATAAAGCTATCTCCTAGTTGTGGTTTTTTCATGTGTGCCAAATTTGTTTACTGCAGAATTCAGCAGTTTCAGTGGTCTCCAACATGCAACCATAAAAAAGAAAAGAAATACGCCACCAAACTACTTTTTTTTAACAAGCCTCCCAAGCAAAGATCAGTATTTCTGGGCACTTATTTTTAGCCTGAGAAAATATCCTTTTACTGGAATCAAAGTTACTTAAGTGTGTGGTTGGTCACCTTATTCATTTGCTACGTAATCAGGTGCAATTTCTATTCGGATTCTGTTTCAGGTTTGCTTTTTTTTTTTTTAAATCTTTTTCAGTTTAACTTTACTTTTTAAATATGTAAAACATTTTCATGATTCAAAAGTCAAAACTATATAAAAAGGTGAATTCAGAGCAGAATATGCTCCTTCTGATTCCAATGCATAGTTTTTTTCCCCCCCACATCAAGCAATTGATAAAAGAAGTGGTCACACACTGAGGTATGGAGAAGTCATTCTGGTTTATGCATGAGTTAACTTGAATTTGAAATTAACTAGAACAATCCGTTTGTGGCCTATCAAAGGTACATTGTACATCTGCTTTAATTATTAAAAGCGTGCACCAACCAGAGGTAAAGAATGTCCATAATGGAGTTCCCGTCGTGGCACAGTGGTTAACGAATCTGACTAAGAACCATGAGGTTGCAGGTTCGATCCCTGCCCTTGCTCAGTGGGTTAAGGATCCGGTGTTGCCGTGAGCTGTGGTGTAGGTCCTGGACGCAGCTCGGATCTGGCGTGGCTGTGGCTGTGGCCGGCAGCTGTAGTAGCTCTTAAAAAAAAAAAAAAGAATAAATGATTAAAGAGAATAAAAGATTAAATGTCTGCCTTTCTGGGATGCCAATGCTGGGACGCCTTTGATGGGAAGATGCCCTTTCTGGGTGCCAAGGCCATATACTCACTGCGTATATGCTGGTCTGTTTGTTTTTTAACCTTGAAGAAATGTATCCCTGACTTGTTTAACGTTCTTTGTTCTGACAAGATATAAAACTGTACTGAAAACCATGCTTTTTTTTTTTTTTTTGGTCCTTTTTGTCTTTTTGCCTTTTCTAGGGCCGCTCCTTCGGCATATGGAGATTCCCAGGCTAGGGGTCTAATTAGAGCTGTTGCTGCTGGCCTATGCCAGAGCCATGGCAATGTGGGATCCGAGCCGCGTCTTCGACCTACACCAAGGCTCACGGCAAAGTCGGATCCTTAACCCACTGATCCTTAACCCACTGAACCCAGGGATCGAACCCACACCTCATGGTTCCTAGTTGGATTCGTTAACCACTGCACCACAATGGGAACTCCACCATGTTTCTTCAGAGTAGTTTCTCAAAGTAACCGGGAAACTGGTTTCCAGGCCATAGTCCATAGTTTGGCCCAAATAAAACTCTGTTCTATTCCTTTTATTGATTGTTTATTGATTATTTTCATTGACATAATTTTCTGACACTTGCTGAGTGTCCTACAGTTCAACCCAATTCTGACATTATTTATGTGGATGTAGCATCAGATCACACAGGTTCAGGGCTCAGCTCTACAAGACTGCCCTCCTCCTCCCCCCATCTGGCAATACACATTTCAGACGCCAGTCACAAGCTCATGTTCTCGGCTGTGCTTCTGTTACCCACTCAAACTTGGGTCTGTTTCACCACCATGCAGTAAAGCCAATTTACTTACCCTGGGTTGTGTGAAGGAAAGTACAGTTTGTTGTTTTTTTGGTTTTTTTTCGTCTTTTTGCTATTTCTTTGGGCCGCTCCCGCGGCATATGGAGGTTCCCAGGCTAGGAGTCGAATCGGAGCTGTAGCCCCTGGCCTACGCCAGAGCCACAGCAACGCAGGATCTGAGCCGAGTCTGCAACCTACACCACAGCTCACGGCAATGCCGGATCGTTAACCCACTGAGCAAGGCAGGGACCGAACCCGCAACCTCATGGTTCCTAGTCGGATTCGTTAACCACTGCGCCACGACGGGAACTCCAGGAAAGTACAGTTTTTATTGCAGGGTACCAAGCAAAGCAAAAGGCCAGCTCCTGCTCTAAATACCCATACTCCCCAATGGCTCTCAGGGAGGGATTTTTTTTTAAATTACACAGTGAATTTCATTATACTTACGGTTGTACAACGATCATCACAACCCAGTTTTACAGCATTTCCATCCCAAACCCCCAGCTCATCCCCCCACCCCTCAACATGTCTCCTTTGGAAACCATAAGTTTTTCAAAGTCTGTGAGTCAGTATCTATTCTGCAAAAAAGTTCACTGTGTCCTTTTTTAGATTCCACATGTAAGTGATAGCATATGCCATTGGTGTCTCACTATCTGACTAGCTTCACTTAGCATGATAATTTCTAGGTCCATCCATGTTGCTGCAAATGCCATTATTTCTTTCCTTTGAATGGCTGAGTAATATTCCATTGTGTGTATGTGCCACATCTGTATCCACTCATCTGTTGATGGATATTTAGGTTGTTTCTATGTCTTGGCTATTGTGTATAGTGCTCCAATGAATATTGGAGGACATGTGTCTTTTGAGTCATGGTTTTCTCTGGATAGATGCCCCGGAGTGGGATTGCTGGATCAAATGGTAATTCTGTTTTAGTTTTCTGAGGAATTTCCATACTTTTTCCACTGTGGTTGGACCAATTTACATTCCCACCAACAGTGTAATAGGGTTCTCTTTTCTCTATACCCTCTCCATCATTTATTGTTTGTAGACTTTTTGATGATGGCCATTCTGGCTGGTGCAAGGTGGTACCTCATAGTAGTTTTGAATTGCATTTCACTAATAATTAGTGATGATGGACATCTTTTCATGTGTTTTTTGGCAATCTGTATGTCTTCTTTGGAGAAGTGTCTGTTTAGATCTACTGCCCATTTTTTGATGGGGTCGTTTGTTATTTTTGGTATTGAGATGTAGGAGGTGTGTGTAAATTTTGGAGATTAATCCCTTGTCAGTTGCTCGATTTGAATGTATTTTCTCCCATTCTGTGGGTTGTCTTTTTGTTTTGTTTAGGGCTTCCTTTGCTGTGCAAAAAATGTTAAGTTTAATTAGGTCCTGTTGTTTATTTATTTTTTATTTTTTTATTTTTAAATTAATTAATTCATTAATTTATTTATTTGTCTTTTTGCCATTTCTTGGGCCGCTCCCGCAGCATATGGAGGTTCCCAAGCTAGGGGTCTAATCAGAGCTGCAGCCACTGGCCCACGCCAGAGCCACAGCAATGCAGGATCTGAGCCGAGTCTGCAACCTACACCACAGCTCACGGTAACGCCAGATCGTCAACCCACTGAGCAAGGGCAGGGACCAAACCCACAACCTCATGGTTCCTAGTCAGATTCGTTAACCACTGCGCCACAACGGGAACTCCTATTTTTAAATTTATTTATTTATTTGTTTATTTTTGCCTTTTTGCCATTTCTAGGGCCGCTCCCTCAGCATATGGAGATTCCCAGTATAGGGGTCAAGTTGGAGTTGCAGCCACTGGCCTACCCCAGAGCCAAAATAATGAGGGATCTGAGCCACATCTTCGACCTACACCACAGCTCACGGCAACACCAGATCCTTAACCCACTGAGCAAGGGCAGGGATTGAACCTGCAACCTCATGGTTCCTAGTCAGATTCATTAACCACTGATCCACAATGGGAACTCCTATTGTTTTTATTGTCATTATTCTAGGAGGTGGATCTGAGAAGATATTTTGCTGTGGTTTGTCAGAGAGTGTTCGGCCTATGTTTTCCTCTAAGAGTTTTTTAGTGTGTGGGCTTATATTTAGGTCTTTAATCTATTTTGAGTTTCTTTTTGTGTGTGGTATTAGGAGGTGTTCTAATTTCATTCTTTTACATGTGGCTGTCCAGTTTTCCCAGCACCACTTATTGAAGGGACTGTCTTTTCTCCACTGTATATTTCTTGCCTCCTTTGTCATAGATTAGTTGACTGTAGGTGTGTGGGTTTAATTCTGGGCTTTCTATCCTGTTCCACTGATCTATATTTCTGTCTTTGTGCCAGTACCATATGGTTTTGATGACTGTAGCTTTGTAGTATAGTCTGAGGTCAGGGAGCCTGATTCTTCCAGCTCCATTTTTCTTTCTCAGGATGGCTTTTGCTATCCTGGGCCTTTTGTGCTTCCAGACAAACTTTAAGATATTTTGTTGTGGTCTATGAAAAATGTCCTTGGTGCTTTGATAGGGATTGCATTGAATCTGTAGATTGCCCTTGGGTCGTATAGTCATTTTGATAATATTGATTCTTCTAATCCAAGAGCATGGTATGTCTTTCATGAATGGTATCTGTTTGTGTCATCTTTGATTTCTTTCATCAGTGTCTTATAGTTTTCAGGGTACAGGTCTGTTGTCTTTTTTAGGCAGGTTTATTCCCAGGTATATTATTCTTTTTGATGTGATGGTAGATGGGATTGTTTCCTTAGTTTCTCTTTCTGATCTTTTGTTGTTAGTATATAGGAATGCAGTTGATTTCTGCGTATTAATTTTGTAGCCTGCGTCTTTGCCAAATTCATTGATGAGCTCTAACAGTCTTCTGGTAGCATCTTTAGGATTCTCTAGGTATAGTATGATGTCATCTGCAGACAGTGATAGGTTTACTTCTTCCTTTCCAATTTGGATTCCTTTTATTCTTCTTCTCTGATTGCGGTGGCTAAGACTTCTAAAAACTGGAGTTCCCGTCGTGGCGCAGCGGTTAACGAATCCGACTAGGAACCATGAGGTGGCAGGTTCGATCCCTGGCCTTGCTCAGTGGGTTGACGATCCGGCGTTGCCGTGAGCTGTGGTGTAGGTCACAGACGTGGCTCGGATCCCACGTTGCTGTGGCTCTAGCATAGGCTGGCAGCTACAGCTCCCATTGGACCCCTAGCCTGGGAACCTCCATATGCCGAGGGAGCAGCCCAAGAAATGGCAAAAAGATAACAACAACAAGAACAAGGCTTCCAAAACCTGTGTTGAATAGTATTGCCGAGAGCGGACATCCTTTCAGCTTTTCACTTTTTTTTTTTTTTTTTTTTTTTTTTTTTTTTTGCTTTTTAGGGCTGCACCTGCAGCATATGGAGGTTCCCAGGCTAGGGGTCTAATCGGAGCTACAGCTGCTGGCTACAGCCACAGCCACAGGCACAGCCATACCAGATCCAAACCATGTCTGGCGACCCACACCACAGGTCATGGCAACACTAGATCCTTAACCCACTGAGTGAGGCCAGGGATCAAACCCGCAACCTCATGGTTTCTAGTCGGATTCTTTTCTGCTGCACCACAATGGGAACTCCAGCTTTTCACCATTGAGAATGATGTTTGCTGTGGGTTTGTCATATATGGCCTTTATTATGTTGAGGTAGGTTCTCTCTGTGCCCATTTTCTGAAGGGTTTTTATCAGAAATGGTTGTTGGATTTTCTCAAAGGCTTTTGCTGCATCTACCGAGAGGATCATATGGTTTTTATTCTTCAGTTTTTTTAATGTGGTGTGTCACACTGATTGATTTGTGGATATTGAAGAATCCTTGCATCCCTGGGATAAATCCAACTTTATCACGATGGACAATCCTTTTAAGGTATTGTTGGATTCGGTTTGCTAGAATTCTGTTGAGGATTTTTTCATCTATGTTCATCAGTGATATTGGCCTGCAATTTTCTTTTTTTGTGGTATCTTTGGTTTTGGTATCAGGGTGATGGTGGCCTCGTTGAATGAGTTTGGGAGTGTTTGTTCCTTCCTCTGCAGTTTTTTGAAATAGTTTCAAAAGGATAGGTGTTAGCTCTTCTGTGAGTGTTTGATAGAATTCACCTGTGAAGCCATCTGGTCCTGGACTTTTGTTTGTTGCATGTTTTTTTTTTTTTTGGGGGGGGGGTGTCTTTTTGCCTTTTCTAGGGCTGCTTGCGTGGCATGTGGATGTTCCAAGGCTAGGGGTCTAATTGGAACTGCAGCCTCTGGCCTATGCCAGAGCCACAGCAATGCCAGATCCAAGCCGCGTCTGCAAGCTACACCACAGCTCATGGCAACGCTGGATCCTTAACCCACTGAGCAAGGCCAGGGATCGAACCTGCCACCTCATGGTTCCTAGTTGGATTTGTTAACCGCTGAGCCACACGGGAACTCCCTGTTGCAAGTTTTTTTAATCAAAGTTTCAGTTTCAGTACTTGTGATTGATCCATTCATCTTTTCTATTTCGTCTTGGTTTAGTCTTGGAAGACTGTACTTTTCTAAGAATTTGTCCGTTTCTTCTAGATTGTCCGTTTTATTAGCATATGGTTGCATGTAGTAGTCTCTTATGATCCTTTGTATTTCTGTGATGTCCGTGGTAACTTCTCCTTTTTCATTTCTAATTTTCTTTTTTTTAATTTTTTAATTTTTTAATTTTTTTTTCATTTCTAATTTTCTTGATTGAGTCCTCTATTTTTCTTGATAAGTCTGGCTAAGGGTTATCAATTTTGTTGATCTTTTTGAAGAACCAGCTTTTAGTTTCATTGATCTTTTCTGTGGTTTTCTTCATTTCTGTTTCATTCATTTCTGCTCTGATCTTTGACTTCTGTCCTTCTGCTAACTTCAGGTCTTGTCTGTTCTCTCTCTCGCCGCTTTAGATGTAAAGTTAGGTTGTGTATTTGAGGTTTTTCTTGTTTCCTGGGGTAGGCTTGTATTGCTATAAACTTCCCTCTTAGAACTGCTTTTGCTGCATCCCCTAGGTTTTGGAGTGTTGTGTCTTTGTTGTCTTTGCTTCTATGTATTTTTGAATTTCCTCTTTGATTTCTTCAGTGGTGCCTTGGTTGTCTAGTAGTAGCATGTTGTTTAGTCTCCACGTGTTTGTGTTTTTTGCAGTTTCTTCCTTGTTGTTGGTTTCCAGTCGTCAAGCATTGTGGTCGGAAAAGATGCTTGATGTGATTTCAGTTTCCTTAAAGTGACCGAGGCTCGATTTGTGGGCCGGAATGTGATCAGCCCTAGAGAATGTTCCGTGTGCACTTGAGAAGCATGTGTATTCTGCTGCTTTTGGACGGAATGTCCTATAAATATCTATTGAGTCCATCTGGTCTAATGCTTCATTTAGGGCCTGTGTTTCCTTGTTGATTTTCTGTCTGGACGATCTGTCCATTGCTGTAAGTGGGTGTTAAAGTGCCCCGCTAGTATGGTGTTATTGTCAGTTTCTCCTTTTAAGGTTGTTAGCAGTTGCCTTATATATTGAGGTGATCCTATTGTTGGGTGCATATATATTTACAATTGTTATATCTTCTTCTTGGATTGATCTTTTGACCATTAGGTAATGTCCTTCTTTGTGTCTCATACTATTCTTTATTTTAAGGTCTATTTTGTCTGATATGAGTATTGCTATGCCAGCTTTCTTTGGATTCCCGTTTGCATGGAATATTGTCTTCCATCCTGTCGCTTTCAATTTGTATGTGTCCCTAGAAGTGAAGTCGGTCTCTTGAAGAAGGCATATATATGGGTCTTGTTTTTGTATGCATTCGGCCAGTCCCTGTCTTTTGGTTGGGGCCTTTAGCCCATTTATGTTTAGGGTAATTATTGATATGTATGTTCTTATTGCCATTTTATTAAGTGGTTTGGATTTGTTTTTGTTGGTCTTTTTCCTTCCCTTCTTCTCTTGTTCTCTCCTCTTGTGGTTTGATGACTATCTTTAGTGCTGTATTTGAGCTGATTTTTCTTATTTGTGTGTGTATCTATTGTAGATTTTTTTGTTTGCAGTTACCCTGAAGTTTTGATATAGGAATCTATATCTATATCTATATCTATACAGATATATACACGAGATCATTTTTTAAGTTGTTGGTCTCTTAATTGCAAGTGCATTTCCAGTGTCCTGCATTTGTACCCTCCTCTTTTCATGGTTTCTGATTTTGGTAGCATATTCGTGCGTGGATGATTTCCTACCTTTACTGTGATCCTTGTCGTTTGTCGTATTTTTGTTTCTAGTGTGGCCTTTTCTGCCTAGAGAAGTTCCTTCAGTATTTGTCATAAAGCTGGTTTAGTGTTGCTGAATTCTCTTGGCTTTTGCTTGTGCGTTAAGCTTTTGATTTCTCCTTCCAACCTGAGTGGAAACCTTGCCGGACAGCGTAATCTTTGTTGGAGGTTTTTTCCTTTCATCACTTTAAGTATATTGTGCCCCTCCCTTCTGGTCTGCAGAGTTTCTGCTGAAGAATCTGCTGATAACCTTATCAGGGTTCCCTTGTAGGTTATTTGTTTCTTTTCCGTACTTTCTTTCAATAATCTCTCTTTGTCTTTAATTTTGGTCAGTTTGATTAATATGTGCCTTGGGGAGTTCCTCCTTGGGTTTATTTTGCTGTGGTACTCATTGTGCTTCCTTGATCTGAGTGAGTGGTTCCTTTCCCGTGTTAAGGAAGTTTTTGGCTGTTATCTCTTCTCCAATCTTTTTTTGTCCCTTTCTCTCTCTTCTCCTTCTGGCACCCCTATAATATGGGTGTTGGTGTGTTTAACATTCTCCCAGAGTTCTCCTAGACTGTCTTGATTTCTTTTCAATCTTTTTTCTCTTTTCTGTTCCTCTTCAGTGATTTCCACCAGTCTGTCCCCCACCTTGCTTATTCGTTCTTCTGCCTCCCATATTCTGCTATTGGTTGCAACTAAAGAGTTTTTTATTTCAGCTATTGTATTTTGCATCTCTGCTTGCATAAGGTTTCGTTTTGTTTTGTTTTAGTCTTTTTGTCTTTTTATGGCCACACCTGCGGCATATGGAGGTTCCCAGGCTAGGGGTCGAATTGGAGCTGTAGCTGCCGGCCTATGCCACAGCCACGTGGGATGTGAGCCATGTCTGCTACCTACACCACAGCTCATGGCAATGCTGGATCCTTAACCCGCTGAGCCAGGCCAGGGATGGAACCTGCAACATCACGGTTCCTAGTCAGAGTCACTTCTGCTGCACCATGATGGGAACTCCTGCTTGCATAAGTTTTAAATCTTGTATTTCTTTGCTCAGTGTTTGCTGTAAATTATCACTCTCTGCCTCCAGCTTATTTCCAGTGTCTTGGCATCATCCTCACTATCATCGGTCTAAAGTCTTTTTCCTGGAGGCTGATAATCTCCAGATCTCTTAGCTATTTTTCTGGGTTTTTTCTTGCTCCCTTATCTGAGTTATAGTTCTCTGCCTTTTCATATTTATAGGTTTTTGGTATGGTCTCCTTTTTGCAGAGAGTAGAGTTGTAGCCTCTCTTGCTTCTGCTGTCCTCCCCCTTGTGGCTGAAGTGGGGGGTTGGGCTTGCTGTAGGCTTCCTGATGGGAGGGACTGGTGCCTGCCCACTGGGAGGTGGGGCCTATTCTTAACCCTCTGGTGGGTGGGCTTTGTCTCTGGGTGAGATTAGAGGCTGCTGTGTGCCTGGGGAGTCTTTAGACAGCCTGTTTAGTGATGGGTGGTGCTGTGATCCCAGCTGGATTATTGTTTGGCCTGGGGCTTTCAGCGCTGATGGGTGGCCACCTCTAGAGGAACGCAGGCTGATGATTATTCCAGAGAATTTAGCCTCCAATGACCTTCCCCCACAAGGAGCCACAGTCACCCCCTGTTTTCCCAGGAGATCCTCCAGGAACTGCAGTCATGTCCAACCCAGATTCCTATGGAGTCTCTGCTTTGCCCTGGAACCCAGAGCACATGAAAGCCTGTGTGCACCTTTCAAGAATGGGGTCTCTGGGAGTTCTTGTTGTGGCACAGGGGAAAGGAATCTGACTAGGAACCACAGGGTTTCGGGTTCAGTCCCTGGCCTCTCTCAGGGAGTCAGGAATCTGGTGTTGCTGTGAGGTGTGGTGTAAGTTGCAGATATGGCTCCGATCCCATGCTGCTGTGGCTATGGCTCCAATTGGGCCTCTGGCCTGGGAACCTCCATATGCTATTGGTATGACCCTAAAATAATAAGGCAAAAAAAAAAAATGAATTGTGTCTGTTCCCCTCAGTCCTGTGAAGCACCTAAGCACAAGCCCCACTGGCCTTCAATGCTTGATGCTCCAGGGGCTCTTTCTCCCATCCCAGATCCCCAGGCATGGGGACCTGATGTGGGGCTCTGAACTCTCACTCCTGTAGGTGAGTCTCTGTGATATAGTTACTTTCCAGTGTGTGGGCTGCCAACCCAGAGGGTATGGAGCTGCTTATATCGCGTAATCATCCCTCCTACCGTCTTTATGTGGCCTCCTTTCCTCTGGAGTAGGATATCTTTTTTGAAAGTTTGCAGACCAAAAAAAAAAAAAAAAAAAAAGGAGTTTCCCGTCGTGGCGCAGTGGTTAACGAATCCGACTAGGAACCATGAGGTTGTGGGTTCAGTCCCTGCCCTTGCTCAGTGGGTTAATGATCCAGCGCTGCCATGAGCTGTGGTGTAGGTTGTAGACGTGGCTTGCATCCCGAGTTGCTGTGGCTCTGGTGTAGGCCGGTGGCTACAGCTCCGATTGGACCCCTAGCCTGGGAATCTCCATATGCGGAGGGAGCGGCCCAAGAGATAGCAAAAAAAAAAAAGAAAGAAAGTTTGCAGACCAGCAGTTCCCACTGTGGCTCAGTGGTTAACGAATCCGACTAAGAACCATGAGGTTGCAGGTTCGATCCCTGGCCTTGCTCAGTGGGTTAAGGATCCGGCTTTGCTGTGAGCTCTGGTGTAGATTGCAGACGCAGCTCGGATTCTGTGTTGCTGTGGCTCTGGCGTAGGCTTGGCAGCTACAGCTCCGATTGGACCCCTAGCCTGGAAACCTCCACATGTGGCGGGTGTGGCCCTAGAAAAAGGCAAAAAAAAAGACAAATAATTAAATAAAACGAAAGTTTGCAGTCCATTTGTTTGAAGGTTGTTTAGCAGTTGGTTGTAATTTTGTTCTTCTTATGAGATAAGCTAAGCTCCAGGCCTTCTATTCTGTCATCTTAATTCCATCTAGTGAAGGATTTTTTGGGACCTTTTAGGGCCACACCCATGGCACATGGAGTTTCCTAGGCTATGGGTCTAATCGGAGCTACAGCTGCCATCCTACACCACAGCCACAGCAATGCCAGATCCGAGCCACCTCTATGACCTAGACCACAGCTCATGGCAACACCTGATCCTTAACCCACTGAGTGAGGCCAGGGATTGAACCCACAACCTCACAGTTCCTAGTTGGATTTGTTTCTGCTGTGCCATGACAGGAACTCCTAGGGAAGGATTTTTTTAAAAAGGAAACATTTGGGGAGTTCCTGCTGTATGGCACAGCAGACTAAGGATCCAGTGTGTCCACAGCTGTAGTGTAGGTTGCAGCTGTGACTCAGATTGACCCCTGGCCAGGGACCTTTCATATCCAGAGAGTACAGAAAAAAAAAAAAAAAAAAGCAGTGTTTGGGATGAGGGTTGCAACTTGTGGACTTCTTACTTTCTTCTGATTGGCTGGTGGTGAGCTAACAGTGTAATGTTTCTGGAATCTTAATCAACTTTCTGGTCTAGTGCTCATGGTCAGCTTAGGGTCTTAGTTTCTGAAGGATAACTCAAAGGTATGTGTCAGATTGTTATGTCTATCCCTTAAGAAGGAGTTATTATTACTTTTCTTGTTTAACGGTTTTTCCTTATTTTTTTCATTCCCTCACTTCCCTAATTAGTAATTGTTCGTGTCTGCTCTTCGGAACTTGGAAGGCCTAGGAAAGTAAAACCTTTGTCCACAAATGAGAAACAGGGGACAAAGAGGCGCTTTTGTACCAGGGGGTGGGGGGTGGGGGGCCTGCAGGGTTCTATTTGGTTTCAATACTCCTTTTTCTTTGATACTCCTTAATCCTGAGGGGAACAGGACGGGACAAGAATGGGAACACAGTTTTGGATAGAGCGATTAATTTTAAACTCAGCAGAGGAACTTGGTTTTGAGGTGGGGGTGGGGGGCTCAGTTTCACTTCTGACCAGCTGACTGTATCAGAGGTTCCTAAGACCCCTTCCTTGGGTTTGATTAATTTGCTAGAGCTCCTCACAGAACTCAGAGAACATTTACTAGGCACTGGTTTATTTCAGAAAGCTATAAACGGGGAACAGCCAGAGGGAAGAGATGCCTAGGGCAAAGCATGGGGAAGGGGCATGGAGCTTCCATGCTCCCCTCTGGGGATACCACTCTACCCGATCGCCAGGTGTTCACCAACCCAGGAAAATATCTCTAGACCCCATCCTTTTGGGGTTTTACGGAGGCTTCACTACACTGGCCAGTGTGACTGATGGAATCTCCAGCCCTCCCCACCTCTACAGAGGTCAGGGGATGGGACTGAAAGTTCCCACCCTCTAATCACCTGGTTGATTCTCTTGGCAAACAGCTCCCATCCTTAGGTGGGAGGGCATGTCCAGAAATCATCTCATTAACATAACGAAAGACACTTTTGTTTTGACGGCACTGTAGGCATATGGAAGTTCCTGGGCCAGGGATCGATTCCGAGCCTCAGGTGTGACCTATGCCACAGCTGTAGCAACACTGAATCCTCAACCCACTGTGCCACAGCAGGACCTTCGTGACACTTTATATCACTCTTGGAGTTCCCATAGTGGCTCAGCAGGTTAAGAACCCAACATGTCTGTGAGGTTTGATCACTCAGTGAGTTAAGGATCTGGTGTTGACACAAGTTGTGGTGTAGGTCACAGATGCGGTTTGGATCTGGTGTTGCTGTGGCTGTGCTGTAGGTCCCAGCTGTAGCCCCAGTTCGACCACTGGCCAGGGAACTTCCCTATGCTGCAGGTGCAGCGGTAAAAATAAAATAAATAAACAGCTCTTGTCACCTAGGAAATTCCAAGGGTTTTGGGAGCTCAGTGCAAGAAACAGGAGGATCAAATATATATTGATCATTTCAAACCACACTATCACAGCTCCCTTTCCCATCTAGGAAGTACATTTCCAGGAGCTGCCTCCAGGAGCCACCCACACCCACTGCTCTAATATCTCAATCCCATCAGATGGCTGAGTCCCTGGAGGTCATCCAACATGCCCCTCCCTCTTACAGACCCAACTGATCTTTCCAAAGCCCTTATTGTACTTGCTGAACCGCAGAAAAACATACTATCCTGCTCCTCCTGCCACTCAGTTGTATTTTAAACTTCCTACTTCTACCGGCAGCAGAAGCAGCACTCAGGCTTCCAGGGCCACACAGGAATCACTTTTAGCTCTTCCTTCTCCCTCACTCTAGCATGCAGTCTGTGGGCACAGAGTCCAGCCCTGGAAGGCAGAAGAAACTATAAAGGGCATACAATTCAGCTGCCCACGCAACACTTGAGTTCCCTCTGAATGGCCGAGGGGAAGCTGTTGCCAGCCTCAGCTTGAACACTACCCCCACCCCTAGGCAGGGAGTTAGCCACTTCCTGACATTACCTGTTACATCTTGAAACAGCTATGATGTTCAAAAGTGGTCTTAGGTTGAGCTGAAATTTGCCTCCCCATTGCTTCCCCCACACACATTTTCACTGGTCCTAATTTTTTCTAGGGTTTCACAGAACAGACCTGCCTCCTCCATCTGCATCTTAGCGTGAAGGCTATGATCACACCTCCAGAGGGTAAATACTCCCCCATTGCTCTAGCTGGTCTTCCTGTGACATGTTTCAAGTCACTA
Organism: Phacochoerus africanus; assembly: GCF_016906955.1. Classification (NCBI taxonomy): domain Eukaryota; kingdom Metazoa; phylum Chordata; class Mammalia; order Artiodactyla; family Suidae; genus Phacochoerus; species Phacochoerus africanus. Next base: position 80,400,483 of record NC_062547.1, on the reverse strand, counting down.
ACTGGTTTGGTGCCTCCTCCAGGCATGCTCCAGTTTTTCCAAGTCAGCTGTTGCAAACTTAGAGCCTACGGGCGGGGCCAAGCCAGTGACATCAGTGCATGACATGGGTGGAGCACAATTGGGAGGGGCGACAACTGCAGCAAAGAGAGAATCAATGCCCCAGTTACTGGAAACAATCATTTTCATTTCAGCCAATTGTTACCACACAGAATTGGAGCCCTAGCATTGCCAGATCTTTCACTTTTCAGTAGAAACAGAAAATTTGGATTTGGATTTGAAATGTCCAGATTTTGTTTGTTTGTTTGTTTGTTTTTCGGGGCCACACTTGCGGCATATGGATGTTCCCAGGCTAGGGGTCTAAACAGAGCTACAGCCACCAGCCACAGCCATAGCAACGTGGGATCCGAGCCACATCTGTGACCTACACCACAGCTCACGGCAACGCCGGATCCTTAACCCACTGAGCGAGGCCAGGGGTTGAACCCGCAATCTCATGGTTCCTACTCAGATTTGTTTCTGCTGCGCCACAACAGGAACTCCTGAAATGTCCTGATTTTTAAAAGTTGGTAATTAGTTAAAAACAAAACATAGAGTTCCCATCTTGGTGATGTGGAGACGAATCCTACTAGGAACCATGAGGTTGCGGGTTTGATCCCTGGCCTCACTCAGTGGGTTAAAGATTTGTCGTTGCCATGAGCTGTGGTCTAGGTTGCAGATGCAGCTCGGATCTAGCATTGCTGTGGCTGTGGTATAGGCTGGCGGCTACAGCTCCAATTGGACCCCTAGCCTGGGAACCTCCATATGGTGTGGGTTTGGCCCTAAAAAGACAAAAGACAAAAAAAAAATTAAACAAACAAAAAACATTATCTGAATCAATACTATGCAGGCAAAACAAAAACCTCTGGGCACCAGTATGAAATGTGTGGTCTACAGGAATCTGAAAACGTGCCACCTAAAACTGAATGTGACACCCAGAAGTGGTGGCTGACCTGTTCCACCCATCCTTCCTTGGGAAAGACTCACACCTCCCTCTCGATATCCACTACTTCAGCTCTTTACCTTCTCTCCTCAGGACCAGGCCTGTAGTATCTTGGCAAGCAGCCATCTCTCTAGCCCCTCACTGCTGCCCAGTGCATGCCCATCACCCCAGCCCTGCCCTGGGACCTGCTATGGCCAGACTTCAATCAGCCAGGTCTGGCTCCTTCTGGAGAGCAGGCAGGTCAGGGCCTTGGTTAACACACGCCTTTGGCCTCTCCCCTTCTGATAGAAGCAGTCCCTTGCCCCTTTCTCTCTGATCCTCCATATTTTGTTCAAGCCAGACCCCCCCTGCAGGAATGCCTTCCTCTTCCCCCACCCACATCTTACCCAAGGCTTTCCCTGGCAGTGTCAGCCCTCAGTGGTTGCTGCCCCTTATACTTTGCCACAACTGGAATACAGGAAGAATGACAGACCAAGGAGTGTTTGAGGGATGTATGAGATGACTTGCGTCATGTGCTTGGAGTAGTACCAGGCAAACAGGAAGTATTCAATAAACATGAGCTAATACACCTGCTGAGTGTTAAACCCACCTGCCATCTTGTGCCCTTTCACATTTGCTACCTACTCTTTCCAGCTAAATGATGAAAGAAGCCTGGATGTGCACACTGGCAGACCTGGGTCTGAATTCCATCTCTCCCACATTTTAACTCTGGTGAAGTCACACAACCTCTCTTGGACTCTTGTCTCTGCATCTGTGAAATGGAGCTACTGGTTCCCACTTCTCAGGGTTGTGATAAGGATCAAATGAGGCAATGTCTGCAAAAGCTTTAAGTAAGTAGGGAAGAAAGGCTGTAAGAACCACTAGTTTCTGGAGGAGGAAATTCCAGACCAGCCACCAAACTGCTGGAGTCAAGGGCAGACAGTTCTGTCTTTGAGTAGACCTAGAATGTTCTTTTGTCAAAAGTTCAACAAATAGCTCTTGAGCAGCCATTCTGGGCCCACTATGCAGAGTTACTGCAAAGAAGAAGGCACAGCCCTCAAAGTAGAGGCGGTTAAGCCACCTCCAAACCTACCCCACCAGCCCTCTGCTCAGTCCCCGTCACCCCAAGGATGCTCACCTGGGACCTAGTATTCTCACGCTTCCTGACTTCCCTTCCAACTCTGCCCACTCCTGTCACTCCTCTCGCTGCTGTCCGAGTGACCTTCCTGCAACATAGTCATTCACTCACTCACGCATTCCACAATCATGTATTCAGAACTTACTAGTCTTCTGAAAACAAAACAGACCAGAATCCCTGCCCTTCATGGGTTTTACATTCGAGTAACTCTACTAACTCGTTATGTAACTTTGCTTTAAAAGCTCCACTGGCCTCCAATTCTATAAGCTAGAGTGAAAAGTCTTGAGCTTGGCTCTTGGGCCTGCTCACATCTGGCTCCACTTCCTTCCAGCCTCTCCCCCGAAATTTCCCAGGAAGGTGGCTTCCCATGGGCTTCAAGCGGGCCACACCCCCCTTGAACTCAATTTCTTGTTTCCTGAGTCTGGGGAATTCCTCTTCCAAGTTAGGGGCAGCTGAATGTTTTCCCTGTCCGGGAACCTACCTATGAGCTCTGCCACACTCACCTGGGAGCTCCCAAAGATCATTTTGCTTTTGCTTCCCCAGCATCTACAGAGTGGATGTTCAGAGTGTGTGTGTGTTGAGAAAGAAGCCTGTAATGTACATAAATGGTTTTGTGGGTGGCCAGAGAGAGAAGCAGAGAGCATCTCAGCCAGGAGATGACAGAGGGGGACTTAGGGAGGATGTCCCTGTGGCCTGGGCCTGGATGATGAGCAGAATGTGACCACAGGAAAGAGGTCATCTGTCCGCAGAGGGACCAGCAGGTGCAGGCACAGTGTGTCTAAAAACATGAAATGCACTAAGGAGTCATCCAGCGTTCTGTGGGCCAGGAGAGGAAGGCAAGAAAGGGAGCAGACAAAGAAAGTGGGAGAGAGGAGATGTCCCCTGAGTGGGAAAGGCCTTAAATGTCAGGCTAGGGGATCTGACCTCAGCACGTCAGGGGTCAAAAGCTCAGGTGGAACCAAAAAAAAAAAAAAAAAAGTAAGGAGTTCCCGTCGTGGCGCAGTGGTTAACGAATCCGACTAGGAACCATGAGGTTGCGGGTTCGGTCCCTGCCCTTGCTCAGTGGGTTAACGATCCGGCGTTGCCGTGAGCTGTGGTGTAGGTTGCAGGCACGGCTCGGATCCCGCGTTGCTGTGGCTCTGGCATAGGCAGGCAGCTACAGCTCCAATTAGACCCCTAGCCTGGGAACCTCCATATGCCGCAGGAGCGGCCCAAGAAATAGCAAAAAGACAAAAAAAAAAAAAAAAAAAGCTCAGGTGGAACCAGAGCAGATTAAGGAGATGAATGTGGCTCAGGGTACCTAGGGTAAGTGCAGACCAGGGCCTTTCTGAAAAGGAGAGGCACTCCTGGCTCCTGGTGATGGAGGCAAGGTCAAAATCTGGGCTCAGGGCTTCCATAGCTTCACATTTAAAAAAAGAGAAGACAGGAGTTCGTGGTACAGTGCGTTCAAAATCTGACTGCAGGAATTCCCATTATGGCTCAACGGTAACGAACCTCCCTAAGTCCCCCTCTGTCATCTCCTGGCTGAGATGCTCTCTGCTTCTCTCTCTGGCCACCCACAAAACCATTTATGTACATTACAGGCTTCTTTCTCAACACACACACACTCTGAACATCCACTCTGTAGATGCTGGGGAAGCAAAAGCAAAATGATCTTTGTGGATTCAGGTTCAATCCCTGGCATTGCTGTGGCTGTTATGTAGGCCGGCAGATACGGCTCTGATTTGACCCCTAGCCTGGAAACTTCTAAGTGCCGCAGGTGTGGCCCTTAAAAAACAAACAAACAAACAAAAACAAAAAACAAAAAACTGACAGCGGCTTGGTTTGCTGTTGAGATGTGGGTTCAATTCCCAGACCAGTGCAGTGGATTAAGGAGCCAGCGTTGTCACCACTGTGGCATATAGGTCACAGCTGCAGCTCAGACTCAATCCCTGGCCCCAAACTTCCATATGCCATGGGTGCAGCCAAATAAATAAATAAAATAGAAATAAAAAAGAGAAGCCAGAAATCTAGTCTTTATATTGAAATGTTGTGATGGAAAATACCACCACCACCAAACATGTTTATGGGTCTTAAGTTTGCAGCTTCTGGGGTAGGGTTTTAGGTGGCAAGATGTGTATTGGCCCAATAAACTGGTGACAGTTGCGGAAAATTGCCAATACACAGAGTGGAAGCAGCTGCAGAGGCTACAATGGGGCCACAGTAGTTCAAGTGGGCCCAGGTCAGGGGTGGTATGGAAAGGCAGGGGCATGGGGAGGGATAAGGTTGCCAGACACATACAGAAACCCCCAGTTAAATTCGAGTCTCAGATAAACAAATTATTATTTTTTTAGTATTAAAAAGTGGTATAAAGGACTTCCCTGGTGGCTCAGCAGGTTAAAGATCTGGTGGTGTCACTGTCCTGGTTCCGGTTGCTGCTGTGGTGTGGTTCCATCCTTGGCCAGGGAACTTCTACAAGCCATGGGTGAGTCAAAAAAAAAATTAAATTTTAAAACATTTAATTGGTATAAAAAATAACCCGTTGTTTACCTCAAATTCTAGTTTGCCTCTGTGTTTTGTATTTTTATTTGCTAAATTTGTCCGCCTTACAGAGGGGTCCTATTGTGTGGAACTAAGAGTACTTGATAAAAACTGACCACATGGGGAGTGGTAGGGGTGGGAGTGGGGGTTGTGTGCAGGGTCTGGAGTCCTTGGTGGCCCAAGGCAGGGCAGTAGCACCTAGCTGGGGGGCCTGGTGAGGGCGGCCGGGGGCCTGCAAACCCAGACCCGTGCCACCATCCTGGATAGAGATCAGAGAATCCCAGAGACCCGCATCACTTGCTTCCTTGCTCCAGTCAAGTGTATGCAGGGTGACCCTCAGCCTGGGCTCAGGAACAATGAGGAGATGGGGTGAGGGGGTTTGGAGATGAGGAGGAACATTGGGACATTGTCCATTCCAGGGGCCTCTCTCCCTGCAGCACAGCATAGCCAAGTACTGAGTGCCGAGCATCTGCCTCTTCGCGTCAGGTACAGGGATCTGGGCTCCCTGTGGCTTCATCCCCTGGACCCACTACTCGGGTGATAGCCTGTACACACCTGTGCCCAGGCAGATCTGGAGGGATCTGTTCTCTGCTGGACCCCGAGGCCGGGTGAAGGTCAGCACCAGGTTATCTCCTCCCTCTCAGCAGGTCTTGCAGGCTCCTCAAAGATATATTTGAGCAGTTTGTGATCAGGACAGAAATGGAGTTCCCTTGTGGCTCAGTGGGTTAAGTACCCAACAGTGTCCCTGAGGATGCAGGTTCCATCCCTGACCTTGCTCGCTGGGTTAAGGATCTGGCCTTGCTGCGGAGTAGGTCACAGGTGTGGCTTAAGCCAGATCTGGCATTGTGGTGGTTGTGGTGTAGGCCTGCAGCTGCAGCTCCTATTGGACCTCTAGCCTGGGAACTTTCATATGCCACAGGTGTGACCCTAAAAAGAAAAAAAAAAGAAGGAAAAAACCTGACAACAGCTGAAACTGCATGAGGCAAAATTTATGATTGGCTTTAAAATATTTGAAATGTTGGAAAAATTCAGGTCTTCTTGACGTAATTTAGATCTGCAAAACCTGATCTAGGAGATTGGATTTGATAGACATATCAGTCACAAGAGGAAAAGCAAACTGACTGGTGAAGAAATTAATTTTATTTTAAAATTAGATTAAAAAGCAGTGATACCCATGAAAATTATTTTGGCAAAATAACTTGAAGTGCAAAAAATAACAAATGGCTTGACTTTGCTATATTTAAATTTTTATCATCAGATTTGCTTTAATGAAATTTATTCAAAAACTGCTTTGTAGAAGTTCCCATCATAGCTCAGTGGTAACAAACCCAACTAGTATCCATGAGGACTTAGGTTTGATCCCTGGCCTTGATCAGTTGGTTAAGGATCCGCCGTTGCTAAAAGCTGTGGTGTAGGTCACAGACTCAGCTCGGATCTGGCGTGGCTGTGGCTGTTGCTGGCAACTGTAGCTCCAATTGGACCCCTAGCCTGGGAGCTTCCATATGCCTCAGGTGTGGCCCTAACGAGACAGAGAAAAAAAAAAAAAAAGAAGTGCTTGGAGTTCCTGTCATGGCTCAGTGGTTAACGAACCTGACTAGTATCCATGAGGATGCATGTTCAATCCCTGGCCTCACTCAGTAAATTAAGGATCTGGTGTTGCCGTGAACTCTAGTGTAGGTCACAGACGTGACTCGGATCCTGTGTTGCTGTGGCTGTGGCGTAGGCCAGCAGCTGTAGCTCTGATTCGACCCCTAGCCTGAGAGCTTCCATATGCCAAGGGTGCAGCCCTTAAAAACAAAAGCCAAAAAAAAAAAAAAAAAAAGAAAAAAGGGGGCTTTGTTAACCCAAAAAAGAATCATCAGTATTGGCAAAAATTCTAATTAAAATATTTTCATTCAAGAAAATCACAAGGTCAAAGTGCCCCCTTCCTATTGAAGACTCACAATTTTATATATCTCTGCCTGACCTCCAGACCCAAATATGCAATGCCTATGGAATATTCTGTCTTGGACATCCCATAGCCTCATCAAATATATATACCCAAAGCCAAACTGCTGATCTTCTCTCCCCAAACTGATCTTCCTCTCAGACAGACACCTGTCTCTGAGACTGAGACTATCACTCATTCGGTTACTCCTGCCAAATACTGGAGGCATTCTCCACCCTCACCTCCCGCATTCCCCTAAACACAGACAATAAGCCCATGGTGTTCCCATTGTGGCTTATTGGGTTAAAACCCTGTCATAGTGTCTGTGAGGATGCAGGTTTGATTCCTGGCCTTGCTCAGCGGGTTAAGGATCTAACACTATTGTGGCCTTAAGTGGAAGAAAAAGAAAAGAGAATGAATGCAAGCCTATCATTTCGACGTACAGAGTGGCTCTCAAAATTTGTCCTCTCAGAGTTCCCGTCAAGGTGCAGCAGAAGCGAATCCGACTGGGAACCATGAGGTTGCAGGTTCAATCCCTGGCCTCGCTCAGTGGGTTAAGGATCTGGCATTGCCATGAGTTGTGGTGTAGATCGCAGAAGCAGCTTGGATCTGGCGTTGCTGTGGCTGTGACCCAGGCTAGCATCTGTGGCTCCAATTCAACCCCTAGCCTGGGAACCTCCATATGACGTGGGTGCAGCCCTTAAAAAAAATAAATAAATAAATTTGTCCTCTCTCCAGCTCTCCCTCCAATGCCCTCATCCAAGCTTATAGCATCTTCCACATGGATTAACATAACTAGTCTCCCCCAAACCACTGTTGGACACTCTGATCCATCCTCCCCACTAACAGTGTGATAGTTTCAAAAGCAAACCAGGGGAGTTTCCTGGTGGTCTCATGTTTAGGAATCAGCCCTTCCACCGCTGATCCCTGGCCTGGGAACTGAGAGCCCACAGCAAGTGGTGGGAAGGAAGGAAAGAAAGAAGGGAGGGAGGGGAAGAAGGAAGGAAAAGTAAACCAGAATCTTTCTTCAAGATAAAGCAGTCTAGGAGTTCCCATTGTGGCTCAGTGGTTAACGAATCCAGACTGGGAACCATGAGGTTGTGGGTTTGATCCCTGGCCTTGCTCAGTAGGTTAAGGATCCAGTGTTGCCATGAGTTGTGGTGTAGGTTGAAGATGTGGCTCAGATCTGGCGTTGCTGTGGCTCTGGTGTAGGCTGGCGGCTATAGCTCCAATTAGGCCCCTAGCCTGGGAACCTCCTTATGCTGTGGGTGCGGCCCTGGGAAAGACCAAAAAGAAAAAAAATAATAATAATAAAAAAAAATAAAGCAGTCTAGACATTATGAACAAAACCTCCTGCTGAAGACAGCTAAAAGAGCTGGTCAAATGTTTGTAACATTCAGGACCTAGAAATTATCATGCTAAGTGAAGTCAGCCATACAATGAGACACCAACATCAAATGCTTTCACTGACATGTGGAATCTGAAAAAAGGACAGACTGAACTTCTTTGCAGAACAGATGCTGACTCACAGACATTGAAAAACTTATGGTCTCCAGAGGAGACAGTTTGAGGGGTGGGGGAATGTGCTTGGGCTGTGGGATGGAAATTCTGTGAAATCCAATTGTTATGATCATTATACAACTACAGATGTGATAAATTCATTTGAGTAATAAAAAAAAAGTGGAAAAAAGTGAAAAAAATAAACAATTAAAAAAATGTTTATAACGTTCATACACATACACATACTCTCTTAAAAGCATCAAAGAGATAACAGGATAAAAATGAGGAATTGCTGTGCATAGGTCTAATTGAGAACATGATTCCAAAAAAGGTGACCCTGATACTTGATGCAATGGTTGCCCCAGAAGCTTTTGCCAATTGGAAACAAATGACTGAGAGGCCAAGCTCACATCTAGTGGCCTTGCATGGCTGGAGACAAAAATCAGAGTCAGGGGCCTGCCATGGGTGAGAGACTGATAAACCAGCCCAACACTATGCTCAGCCTCAAAGAACTGCACCCCAGAAGTAAAAGGTGAACTGAAAGCAAACCAGCCCTTCCCTGAATGGTAGTCAAGCTCTGAGTCATCCAGGTGCCCCAGAAAACATCATGCCCTAAGTATGAACTGACATGATCTCAGTTTGCTAATCCCTCCAGGCACCTAGCAAAAGCAATAGAAAATTCTTCTTGGTGAATTACAAAACCACCTCATTTCAAATTATTGCTACAAATCATTTCATAAGTACCATATTCAACATACAAAAACAAACAAACGAACTAGACACAGGATTCTTTTAGAAAAACCCATCAGAAATAATAGTCAATCGAAATAGAGCTGGAGGAACTCCAGACTATAAAACAAATTACACTTAATATGTTCAAGAAATTAAATGGAGTTACCATTGTGGCTTAGCAGGTTAAGAAGTGGACATAGTGTCTGTGAGGATGAAGAACAGGAGCAAAGGCTGCCCTTGCTCAGCAGGTTAAGGAGCCAGATTCCACTCAGATCCTGAGTTGTTGTAGCTGTGTTTTAGGCCAGCAGCTACAGCTCCGATTCAACCCCTACCCTGGGAACTTCCATATGCCCCATGTGCAGACTTAAAAAAAGAAAAAAAAGAAAGAGAACAGGAAGGCTAGTCAGAAGAAACAAACCAGAAAGAAGTGTGGAAAGACGGGAGTTCCTGCTATGCTGTAACAGGATTGGCAGTGTCTCTGCAGTACCAAGACACTGGTTCAATTCCAAGTCCAGCACAGTGGGTTAAAGGATCTGGCATTGCTACAACTGTGGCATAGGTCACAACTGTGGTTCAACTCTGATCCCTGGCCCAGGAAATTCATATGCCACAGGGCAGCCAGAAAAGAAAAAAATGAAGAAGTACGGAAAAAGAAAAGGATGGAAAATATAGAAGAAAAGGTTACAGCTAAGGAAGTTTCAGTAAGACCTTACATAGGTCTAATTGCAGTTCCAGAAGGCGAGAAGAGAGGGAGAGACCAGAACAGAGGCAATATCTTATTCTATTAATTTTTTTTCTTTTTTCTTTTATTTATTTATTTTTGCTTTTTAGGCCACAGCTGCAGTATATGGAGGTTCCCAGGCTAGGGGTCAAATCAGAACTACAGCTTCCAGCCTACACCACAGCCACAGCAACGCTGGATCTGAGCCGCGTCTGCAACCTACACCACAGCTCACAGCAATAACCAGATCCTTAACCCACGAGCAAGATCAGGGATTGAACCCACAACCTCACGTATCCTAGTTGGATTCATTTCCGCTGTGCCATGACGGGAACTCCAGTTTTCTTTTCTTTTCTTTTTTTTTTTTAATTTCAAGTATAGTTCATTTACAGTGATGTGCCAAGGCAATATCTTTTTTTAAATTTTGCTTTTTTAGGGCCGCACCTGTGGCATATAAAGGTTCCCAGGCTAGAGGATGAATCAGAGCTGTAGCCGCTGGCCTATACCACAGCCACAGCTACATCAGATCTGAGCTGCATCTGCGACCTACGCCACAGCCCATGGCAACGCTGGATCCTTAAGCCACTAGGCAAGGCCTGGGAGCAACCTATGTCCTCATGGATACTAGTCAGGTTCGTTAACTGCTGAGCCATGGTGGGAACTCCCCAAGGCAATATCTTAATAGGTGATGGCTAAGAATCTTCCAGAATGCATGGAAGATACCAGTCACAGACTTGAGAGCTCAAATGCATCCTAATCAGAATATATAAAAAATCAATGCCTTGACCCGTGACCCTTACCTTGAATCATGGTGAAAACGCAGAAAATCAAAGAAAGGAAAATGGTAAAAGCATCCGGAGGAAAATAGGTAATAGGGCGGTTTATTTACCTCTTGTATTTCAGGTCCCACCCCACCCTTCTATTACCTGCTCTGGGATGCTGGGGTGAGGGTCTGAAAATTCTGGGATTTCCCAGATCCCCTTGCCAGCTGATTTCCTGTTCATTTCTTCCACTGGGAGGTGCTAAAGGGAGATCAGTGATTAGTAAGTGGGAGAAAGGGATTCCCTTCAGTCAGCTTCCCTTCAGGAGCCTCTAGCTCCTTTCAGTCCTCCCACTACCAGCCACACCAAACTCCCTTGCAAGACATCAGGGCCTTTCTTGTGGGCAGAGCCCCAGCTGCTGGTCCTCTTCCAAGCCCCTGGGTTCTATTAACCCTGATTCTTCCCTTTTATCCTCTCAAGCCAAGGGGTGGGAGCTGCTTCCTGTAATTACTAGTATCTGGGTAAACTCAGCATCCTCTTTTGCTCTTGCAGCCTTCAAATATCTCTGTAAACAATCATCTTATGTATTATATTCCCTTTGTTTGAAAAAAACTAGTTCAGTTTATATTTTCCTGAGTGGACCCTAAGTGCTGCAGAACTCTTCAAAGGAGCCATGATGTGTTGATAGCATATTGTTCCCAATTACAGTCTTCTCTCATGTCCGTGGGGGATTGGTTCTAGGACCCCCGTGGATACCAAAATCTGAGGATGCTCAAGTCCCTTACATAAAATGGTGTAAGAGTTCCTATTGTGGCTCAGTGGTTAATGAATCCGACTAGCATCCATGAGGATGCAGGTTCGATCCCTGGCCTTGCTTAGTGGGTTAAGGATCTGGCATTGCTGTGAGCTGTGGTGTAGGTCCAGACATGGCTTGGATCTGGCATGACTGTGGCTGTGGCGTAGGCTGGCGGCTACTGCTCCAATTGGACCCCTAGCCTGGGAACCTCTATATGCCATGGGTATGGCCCTAGAAAAGACAAAAAGACAAAAAAAAAAAATTGGTATACTTTTGTATATAACCCACATACATCCTCTTGTGTACTTCAAATCATTTCTAGATTACTTATAGTACTTAATTCAAGTTTTGCTTTTGGAACTTCCTGGAATTTTTTTTCAAATATTTTTGATTGATTGTTGAATCCACAGACACAAAACCCTTGGATATGGAGGGCCCATGTATTTGCCACTAATCCCCATGAGAAGCTAGTATTTTCCTACCCTGCTGACATCAGACTTTGGCCATCAACATATGTGGATAAGCAATGTCTGCCACCATTTTTCAGCAAAAGTTTTACGAACCATTACGTGATTTTGCCACAGCTCTTTTCCCTCTGCTGGGAGACTAGCATCTCCCAGGTAGAAGGTGCAGAACAACCCATGCAGGACATGGAAAGCAAGCTAGAAATAAACCTTTGTTTTTGCAAGCCAAGGAAATTTAGGAGCTGTTTGTCACTGCAGCATACTCTAGCAAAATCTAAGTCACAGAATTTGACTGTATCTGGCTCCTCAATGGCAAAAATAGAAGCCAGCAGATGGTTGAACAATAGCTTCAATGTACTGAAAGAAAATTAGTGCCAACTTAGAATTCTATACACAGAGAAACTATCCTTTAAGATAAATAATGCTAAATAAAGACATTTGCATAAGAAGCTGAGAAAACAGTCCATCAAAAGACTATTACACATGAATGGAATTCTAAAGGCTATTTTGTAGAGAGAAGGAAAATTATCTGAAATGGCAGATCATGGATGAAGGAAGGAATGAAGGACAAAAACCATGGAAGATATGTGGGTCAGTCCAGCTGAAGATTGGCTATATGAAAGAACAATAATGAAGTCCATGGAGTTATACAGATAATGGTAGCTTGGAAGTCAAAGGGTAGTGACTGGAAGGAATTAAAGTGTCCTAAAGTCTTCATACATTCACCAGAAAGGAGATACACTAACATCTTGTGCCCCCTGAAATGCACCGAGAAGGCACACATCTCTGTGGCGCCCTTCTCCACACTGTGCAGTCTCAACAAAAACAAGTTGAGGGTATTGTACAACACACCTGGGAAATGCTCTTCAAAAAGTGAGGTCATGAAAGATGAAGAAAGACTGGGGAACCATCAGAGTCTGGAGGAGACTAAGAAGACATGACAACTAGGGAGTTCCTATTGTGGCACAGCAGAAACGAATCCAACTAGTATCCGTGAGGATGCGGGTTCTATCCCTGGCCTTGCTTAGTGGGTCGGGGATCCATCATTGCCATGAGCTGTGGCGTAGGTTGCAGACTTGGCTCGGATCTGGTGTGGCTGTGGCTGTGGTGTAGGCTGGCAGCTGCAGCTCTGATTCGACCCCTTGCCTGGGAACTTCCATATGCTTCCAGTGTGGCCCTAAAAAACGAAAAACAAAAACAAAAACCTAATTGAAAATTAAATTAAAAAAAAAATCAGAGTTCCCGTTGTGGCGCAGTGGTTAATGAATCTGACTAGGAACCATGAGGTTGTGGGTTCGATCCCTGGCCTTGCTTGGTGGATTAAGGATCCAGCGTTGCTGTGAGCTGTGGTGTAGGTTGCAGACGCAGCTTGGATCCCGCGTTGCTGTGGCTCTGGTGTAGGCCGGTGGCTACAGCTCTGATTCGGCCCCTAGCCTGGGAACCTCCATATGCCACGGGAGCGGCCCAAGAAATGGCAAAAAGACAAAAAAAAAAAAATCACCCAGAAACATTGACGATTAATATTTCTGGTGTGTTTTCTGCCTGTCCATTATCTTGCACGTGGTGATGTTTTATATTCCTCATAAGTAAAATCATGTCAGACACTGTTTTTATTCCACACCAGGCTTTCAGAGATGTTACCTACCACGTTTATATCCTACAAGCATCATCATTGCCATTTTACAAAGAAGGAAATTAAGGTCTAGAGCAGATTAAAGGTCAAACAGGTAATAAAGGCCCAGATTCACTGTGAGTACAGATCCCCTGATGACTATTTCTGGAACCACACAAAAATCCAACTGGAGTTATCTTGTACAGAAGCAGGTTAAGGATCTAGCATTGTCACTGCAGTGGCTCAGGTCACTGCTGTGGTGCAGGTTTGATTCCTGGCCCAGGGATTTGCATATGCTGTGGGCACAGCCAAAAAAAATTTGAGGGCTTTATAATTGAGAATTTCAAATTATATATATATATATGTTATATATGATTCATATTACATAAATATGCAGGCATGTATGTACAGATATATAAAGTCATAACATGAGTCATCAGGTAAATATGAATTTTAAATATAATACCCCTTCAGGAGTTCCCATTGTGGTGCAGCAGAAACAAATCTGACTAGGAACTATGAGGTTGTGGGTTCGATCCCTGGCCTTGCTCAGCAGGTCAAGGATCCGGCGTTGCCATGAGTTGTGGTGTAGGTCACAGATATGGATCAGATCTGGTGTGGCTGTGGCTGTGGTGTAGGCCAGCACCTACAGCTCTGATAGACCTCTAGCCTGGGAACCTCCAGATGCTGTGGGTGTGGCCTTAAAAAGACAAAAATATATATATAATTTCAGATTTATCAGTATAGATTTTTTTTTAAGTCTGACAAAACACATATTGGAAAGAATTTTCAGTGACTAGAACTTTTTTCTTCCTGTCTCTCTCTCTCTTTTTTTTTTTTCTTTTTATGGCCACACATGTAGCATAGGGAAGTTTCCAGACTAGGGGTCAAATCGGAGCTACAGCTGCGGGCCACAGCTACAGCCACAGCTACTCAGGATCCGAACCAAGCCTGCCACCTACACCACAGATCATGGCCACACCAGATCCTTAACCCACTGAGTGAGGCCAGGGATCAAACCCACATCCTCATGGATACTAGTTGGATTCATTTCCACTGTGCCACAACTGGAACTCCCAAAACCCAATTCTTGAAGAGTAAATTCATCCACTTGTTCATGCATGTGTTTAACCAGAGTTTGCACCTCCTGGGGGGAGAGAGTGTAGGAGACAACGATCCCACCATTAATTTGCTTCCGTGCTAAAGATTTTATGCCTACAGCCCAGAGCCCCCAGCCACACAGCTTGGCCTAGTGTGACTAGGTAGGACACGGTGACATGCCCCTGCAAGAAAGGACCCATGGCCCAGCTACGAGGAGTGTGGCTGGATGACAGTGCCCAGCTGTCAGCATCTTTTGGGTCCATGGGCTTTCAGATGAAGGTTACACTCTTCTCCAGAAGCCAGCAAGGGGGTGGTATAAGGACCTCTTCTACCGCGAGGCAGATCTGAGCTCCGAGCTGGGCAAAGCAGTTGGGGTCTGAATCAGCTGGGAGCACCCTCTGCCCAATCCTGCTCCCTTCTCTTTTCTTTCATAGATGTTCCGCCAGTAAACCCTTGAGTTCCTAACTCCATCTCAGTATCTGTTGCCCAGAGGATAGACCTGCAACAAACTGTTTGGTAGGTTTGCGGACCTTCCCACTGACTCCAGTGGGTGAACTAACCCAGGGATGGTCTTTGTCCTGGGCAGCCTGGTAAGCCTCCTGGGGCAAACAGCTGTGTGCCGGTTAAGAGGCTAGTCCAGGGCCTGAATTCCCTGATGTCTGCACCGCAAACACAATGCTGTGCTCATCCCGCCATCAGACCTGCCAGGGTGTGACCAACTCCTGCTTGGAGGACCTTGAGGACCGGATCTCAGAGGAGGTGGAGCAGCAGGGGGGAGGGGAATGGCTGCTGCCCGCGACGTTTGGTCAGAGGGTGGGGTGGGAGTGTGCCAGGCGGGTGAGGGTGTGTGCCAGCCTGTCTGGCTCTCCTGGGTGGGGCTGGATGAATGGGTACAGGCGGCGGCCTCACATGGCTCTGAGTTGAGCCTGCTGCGGAATGGGGATGGAAGCCAGATAGGCAGATGTGCTGGGCCCATCTCCTCAGTGGCCAAGGAAGGGGAACAAAGCAGGCACCTGGGGATAACCTCTGCCAGGGCAGCCGACCTAGGGGAGAGGGCAGATTTCCAGACTTCAAAGGCCTGTGGTGTTTTGGGACCCAGGGCAGTGCATGGATAGATGGAAGACAGGTGAGGCACCCGCTGGGTGGACATGTAAGTGAAGGAGTGCATGACTCACTAGGTAGTGAGCCCCCAAGATCAGGACCTAAGTGGTCACTCCTGGGGCTCCCACCCACTGTGGCAAGCATCCCTCTTTCGGTGCTGAAGCTTGAACTTTAGCACATCACCATCTTTTCCACACAGGCGGGAATCCACCGGTGACCCCCAGGTCTCTCCTTCTGGCCCTCCCTGTAGGGAGGAGAGAGGAAAGAGCTTCCTCATTCCATCTCAGGAGAGGAGTGGCAGTGGGCACATGGCCCAGGCGCTGGTGGAAAGCAGAACAGAAACCGTGCGTCTGTTGCCTATGAGAAGCCCTGCCTGATCTGAACCCTTCATACCTGTGAAATCACCTGCCCTAAAATGAAATGCATGTTATAACTTAAAATGTTTGTCTACATTGAACTATTGAGGGATGATACATCATAATGTCTGGAAGTTGCTTTAACCCAGGAGTGGAGTTCCTATTGTGGCTCAGCAGGTTAAGAACCTGATTAGTATCCATGAAGACACAGGTTTGATCCCTGGCCTCACTCAGCGGGTTAAAGAATCTGTTGTTGCTGTGGCTGTGGTGTAGGCTGACAGCTACAGCTCAGATTCGACCCCTAGCCTGGGAACTTCCACATGCCCCACATGTGGCCCTAAAAAGTAAAAAAAAATAAGAGAGCCCAGGGGTGGGGGAGGGGCTGGGGGCATGGCGGGGTGGGTGGTGGATATGAAGATAAAATCATCACATTGGGTGATGGGTACCTAGGAGGTCTTCTCTCTACCTTTATGCATATTTGGAAATTTCCATAATTAAGCTTTAGAAGGAATCTAGGTAAAGTCTTTGTTTTTAAAATATGTTCTACTACCAGCACCTTTTAGTGAATACCGTATACTTTTTACTTTTAAAAAATTTCACTTCAGTATACTTTTTTCTTGTAAAAATTTCTAATTGTAGTAAAATACACATATCACACAATTTGCCATCTTAACCTTTTTTTTTTTTTTTTCTGTCTTTTGTCTTTTTAGGGCCACACCTGCAGCATATGGAGGTTCCCAGGCTAGGGGTCCAATCAGAGCTGTAGCTGCCGGCCTACACCACAGCCACAGCAACGCCAGATCCAAGCCGAGTCTGCGACCTACACCACAGCTCACCGCTTAACCATCTTCAAGTGTGCAGTTTGGTATCAGGTCCATTTACATTGGGCCTCGCATTTTCACAACACTTTAATTGTTGTTGCCACAGTCTTCCCCAGACTTTTCCAAATCCTCTTCCCCACTAATCTCCCCTCTACCCCCAATCTCTCCACCACCTGCATGGCAGCAGGGCCTGGGCCTGATTGTGAGGCCAGCCAGGTGGCCTGGATTTTGTGGTGGCTCCTGCAGATCTGAGCTCCCTGCCCCAGGGCAGGCACCTGAGCAAGTGGAATGATCCGCTTCCACCCCCACCTGTGGCCTGAGGCTGCCCTGTGTCACAGTCACTGGGGAAGGCGGGCAGGGGGAGAGTAGAGGTGAACTTGGGCTCCTCCCCAGCACAGGTGACTCAAGGAGGGCACTTCAGGTCTCAGAAGTCCACGTTCACCCCAGGGCCTGTGGGGCACAGCACCCTGGGTGTGAGGTGAGGGCGGGTGAGCAGGGTCCTACAGCCTTCACCACGACAGCCATAGTGCCCCAGCAGTGACACAGCTCTCAGGTTTAGAACACTCTTGGAGGAGCTGGCAGGAGCTAGCGCGGGCAACAGGAGTTACCTGTTAGCCTGCCCTTGGCAAGTTCTGAAATCCTCAGTTGCTGCCTCTCCAGAAACGCTCAGCTCCTGGCCCTCCTCCCAAGGGCTAGGGCCTGGCCCCAGGGGACAGAGAGGACAAAGGAGGGCCAGGAGCAAGTCACTGTTATCTTTAAGACATTTCATCCTTGATTTGATTCTGCCTGCTTACAAATGAAGAAACTAAGGCTCAGTGGGGTCATCAGAAAGTTATGGGGATTAGAGCCAGGGTGCCTTTCCTCATCCTCCTCCGCTGGGTTAGAAAGCAGTCATGAAGTGGCCTTTTTGTAGATGGTGGATTGCAGCTGAGTGCGGTCAGCTGTCAGCTTTGGGGAGGCACTGGGGGATGTGCACTGGAGGCTTAGGACTTACTGTCTCCTGGGGGAGACAGCCAGGTGCCCCACAAATGCTCATGCACTGCATCAAGCGCCACCCCAGTGACAGAGGATGGCGGGGGCAGGGGTAGTTCTGTCTCAGGGGTGGGAGGAGGGGCCTTGGGCAGAGTAGGTGCCCTTAATGGCTTCTCCCAACAGCAAGCACTTACAGATGAGGACATTGAGGCAGGGGCTAGTGCTGGGCCTGAAGGAGCTGTGGGACCGGTCCTGAAGGATGCCACCTCTCAAGTGGAGGAAAGTGGAGAAAGAATTCATGGGCTGGAAATGTCCCTCTGGGGCAGAGTGGGCAAAGGCCAAGGCCAGGCAGTGGAGCCCAGGAAGGCTGCTGCAACAATCGAGG
This sequence comes from Phacochoerus africanus, assembly GCF_016906955.1. Lineage (NCBI taxonomy): Eukaryota > Metazoa > Chordata > Mammalia > Artiodactyla > Suidae > Phacochoerus > Phacochoerus africanus. Next base: position 80,382,618 of record NC_062547.1, on the reverse strand, counting down.
AGAAAGGTGATGAAGTCAGAGGTGGCAGCCAGAGAGAAGGGGAAAATTCTGAGTCTCTCTGGGATGGCTCTAAGATTTTACAGTCCTGGCCACTGTGCAAGGAGCATGGATGCACTTACTACCCAGCCCAGGAAGACAGACCCAAGACAGCCTGAGTGGGTGCTGGGTGGGGGTCCACAGCCTTCCTAGCTACTTCAAGACAGGCTCCGTGGCAAGCATTTTGACCTTCTGATAAACTTTCCCCATAAGGAGAAGGAGAAGGACAAACTGACATTTGCCTACTCTTTGCAAGAACCATGCTGAACATGTGCTTTACAGTGATACTTAATCCTCCTAGCCAAATCATGATCTATCTTTCTTTTTTGGGCCATGCCCACAGCATGTAGAATTCCTTGGCCAGGGATTGAACCCATGCAGCAGCGGTGGCCAGAGCCACAGCACTGACAATGCTGGATCCTTAACCCCTGAGCCACGAGGGAACTCCCTCTGATCCTCTTTTGGAGAAAACCAAGGGCAGAGAAAGAAATGAAATTGTTCAAGGCCAGCCGATTCAGGAAGTAGGTGCATCCAGGAAGCTTCTCTCCCTTCCCCTGGCCCTGTGCCCTAAGCGCCTCACCCCTTGGCACCTGGGCAGTGTGGCTCCTGAGCCAACTCCACAGAGGTGCCAAGTCTGAGGACAGGTGACCCAGGCAGGAGTGGCTGCTCTGTGAACCCAGAAAGGGTTCGACCTGCATACGACCCCCACCCCTGCCCAGTCTAGCCTCTCCCAGGCTGTCCAGGCAAGCATGTGGGGAGGGGAACAAAGGCCGAGCTCCTGCCCAGCCCACCTTCTTTTTTTTTCTTTTTTAGCTGCATACGGAGTTCCTGGGCCAGGGGTCAGATCTGAGCTGCAGTTGTGACCTATGCCACAGCTGTGGCATCATCAGATCCTTAACCCACCATGCGGGGCAGGGGATAGAACCTTCATCCCAGCGCTCCAGAGACACCACTGATCCTGTTGCACCACAGTGGGAACACCCAGCCCACCTTTTTTTTTCTTGTTTGGTTAAAAACTTTTTTTTTTTTTTTGTCTTTTCTAAGGCCGCACCCATGGCATATGGAGATTCCCAGGCTAGGGGTCCAATCAGAGCTGTAGCTGCCGGCCTACACCACAGCCACAGCAACGCCAGATCCGAGCTGAGTTTGCGACCTACACCACAGCTCATGGCAACGCCGGATCCTTAACCCACTGAGTGAGGCCAGGGATCGAACCCGCAACCTCATGTTTCCTAGTCGGATTCATTAACCACTGAGTCACGATGGGAATCCTGGTTTAAAAAATTTTTTTTTAATTATAGTTGATTTACAATGTTCTGTCAATTTCTGCTGTACAGTGAAGTGACCCAGTCACACATACACTTATGTTCTCTTTCTCATATTATCCTCCATCATTTTCCATCACAAGTGATTAGATATAGTTCCCTGTGTTATACAACAGGACCTCATTGCTTATCCAGTCCAAATGCGACAGTTTGCATCTACTAACCCCAAACTCCCAATCCATCCCACTTCCTCCCCCTCCCCCTTGGCAACCAGAAGTCTGTTCTCCATGTCCGTGAGTTTGTTTCTTTTGTGTAGATAGATTCATTTGTGCCATATGTTATATTCTGGATATAAGTGATAGCATATGGTATTTGTCTTTCTCTTTCTGACTTGACTTCACTTAGTATGAGAATCTCTAGATCCATCCATGTTGCTGGAAATGGCATTATTTTGTTTCTTATGGCTGAGTAGTATTCCATTGTGTATGTGTACCACATCTTCTTAATCCATTCATCTGTTGATGGACATTTAGTTTGTTTCCATGACTTGGCTATGGAAGTGCCAGCCCAGCTTCTTAAAGGCATCAGAAAGGCACATTGGAGGCCAAGGGCCAAGGGGATAGGGTGAGAACGAGAGCAGCCTGCATGGAGGGAAGAAGTGTAGTTGAACTCCTAGGCAGCAAGAGTTCCAGTTTCCAGGCCCAGCTCTGCAGGAACTAGCTCTGAGATGTGTTTAGGTGGAGCAGGTTGTGTCCCTCTCTGGACCCCAGTTATTTACATCAGAGGAGGTTGGCACTGAGGGCACTCAAGTGTTCAATGTCATGCTCTATGGTTTATGCCCTAAGGTATTAAGCTTCCAAATGTGCCATGTGAGAGTGCATGGCTGTGGAGGGGGTGCTTCTGGCTTAGAACTATAGCTGCCTATGGAGTTCCTGTCATGGCTCAGCGGTAACAAACCCAACTAGTGTCTGTGAGGACTCAGGTTCAATCCCTGGCCTCACTCAGTGGGTTAAGGATCCAGCATTGCCATGAGCTATGGTGTGGGTTGCAGATGCTGCTCAGATCCCGTGTTGCTGTGGTGTAGGCCAGCAGCTGTAGCTCTGATGCAACCCCCAGCCCAGGAATTTCCATATGCTGTGGATGGGGCCCTAAAAAGACCAAAAAAAAACGAAAAACAAAAACCACCAAAACAACAACAACAGCAAAAACTAGAGCTGCCTCTCCCCTGAGGCAGCTGGTCCCCTCAGCCCTGCATTCCCCATTCAGGTGATCAGGACAACTTCAAAGGGTTCAGAGAAGCCACGTAGGAAGGAACATCTTCCAAGCCAACTCCTCAACTGGGGAGATGCGGTGATGGTGCTTTTAACAATATAGAGCTCAGACCTGTGCAGGAGGGGAGGGACAGGTAGCAGGAGGGGAATGACAGCTCTGCTGGAGGGGTCAAACCAGGCTGCTCGACACGCCCCAGCCCACTGCACTCCACACCTTAGTGCTCAGCCACAATGCTTCCACCTGCATCTGCCCTCTCTGGGGAGCAGCTGCTTTCTTGGTATTCCATTCAGTGGAGACCCTTACCCTCTCCCCTCCTTGCAGTGTCTCTTTAAAATTATTATTGTTTTCTTATGGCCTCAGGTGCAGTATATGGAAATCCCCAGGCTAGAGGTTGAATCAGAGCTACCACTGCTGGCCTACACCACAGTCACAGCAATTCGGGATCCGAGCCTTGTCTGCAACCTACTCCATAACTCAGAGCAATGCTGGATCCTTTAACCTACTGAGTGAGGCCAGGGATGGAACCCACCTCCTCTTGGATACTAATAAAGTTCATTATCAGGGAGCCACTACAGGAACTCCTGTCTTTTATTTTTAAATTTATTATTATTATTTTTGGCCATGCCTGCAGCATGTGAAAGTTCCTGGACCTGGGATGGAACCCACACCACAGCAGTGACACCAAGCTGCTACAGTGACAATACCAGATCCTTACCCCACTGTGCCACAAGAGAACTCCTCGTCCTGTCTTTTATATCTCTGAGCTCCAGAGTATCTTCTAAAGATTTATTTATTTATTTCAGGATCTTAGATTGGTTGCAGCGTGCAGTAGCTTGATGTTGGATCTCAGTTCTCAGACCAGGGATTGAACCCTGGCTGCAGCAGTGATAGAGCTGAATCCTAACCACTAGATCACCAGGGAACTCCCCAGGGTATCTTTTTTTTTTTTTTTTGTCTTTTTGCCATTTCTTGAACTGCTCCCATGGCATATGTAGGTTCCCAGGCTAGGGGTCTAATCGGAGCTGTAGCTGTTGGCCTACACCACAGCCACAGCAATGTGGGATCTTAGCCGCATCTGCGACCTACACCACAGCTCACGGCAACGCCAGATCCTTAACCCACTGAGCAAGGCCAGTGATCGAACGTGCAACCTCATGGTTCCTAGTCAGATTCGTTAACCACTGAGCCATGACGGTAACTCCGAGTATCTTCTGATTTCTTTCCTTCTTCCTGGGATGTTCCAAAATACCCGAACACCCTTCCCCTCCCACCTCCTCTGGCAGCCTGGGGCTGGGAAAGAATGTTGCACTGGGTCGCGGGGGGAGTCAGAAGACCTTGGATAAGTCACTTACCGTAGATCCCCATCTTCTCCACCTCACAGAATTTCTTGCCAAGTCAATTCTTCTTTCAAACAGTGAACATCCTTCCCCTCTTCCCACCACCCCTCGAAGGGAGGCGCTCCGTGGCCTCCTTCCTTTTCTGTGACACTCCTATAATCTGGCCTCCCTGCCTCAACCACTTCACAGGGCCTGTGTACACACCCCAAAGGCCAGCTGGCTCCTTACACTCCCCTGTCTCCACATCTCAGAGGCTCCTGTGGTGCATGTCGAGAGGCCTCTCTGGGTCTGTTCCAATGTGCATCTCTCCCACTGACCTTTCCCCACCCCCAGGGCTCTGGGCTCACTAGCAGGCTTGCCTCCACCCAACCATGCCTTGCTTTCTCCAGCCACAGGCTCTTGCTCCATCATGAGCACCCTCCTCCATGGAAAGGCTTTCCATCCTTCAAGTACAGTCTCAAAAGCCACTTCCCCAGTGAGGTCTTCCCTCAGGCCCCCTAAAAGGTGAAGTGTGTGCTTGTTCTAAATCTTCATTGTAACTCAACCAATTGGGGACTCCTCAGGGGCTGATACCCAGTGCAGTTATTAATGACCAATAATCTGAAGTCTGACACTTCCATTGTCGGGAAATTGTTAAGGATGGCATAGAAGGCAGGGGTTTGCAGAATGGAGGCCTGTGGGTCAAATCTGATGCATGGGTAACATGATGTCTTTTTTTATTTTTTATTATTTTTTTTCTTTTTAGGGCTGTACCTGCAGCATATGGAAGTTCCCAAGCTAGGGGTCGAATTGGAGCTGCAGCTGCTGGCCTACACCACAGCCACAGCAACACTGGATCTGAGCCACGTCTGCGACCTACACCACAGTTCACAGCAATGCCAGATCCTTAACCACTGAGTGAGGCCAGGGATCAAACCTGCAACCTCGTGGTTCCTAGTCGGATTCTTTTCTGCTGTGCCACAATGAGAACTCCAACCATTTTTAAAGTATACAATTCAATGGCATTTAGCACATTCACAGTGTTGTGCAACCACCACCTCCATCTGGTTCCAAAACACCTTCCTCATACCAAAAGAAACCCCACGTCCATTAAGCAGTCACTCCTGGTTCATTCCTCCCCACAACTCTGGCCCTAATTTGCCTTCTATCTGTATGGATCTACCTGCTTCGTATAAGTGAAATCATACCACACCTGGCTCTACGTGTCTGGTTTCTTCCACTTAGCAAAATTGTTTGGCAGTTCACCCATGCTGTAGCATGTATAAGAACACCATAACTGGAGTTCCCGTTATGGCTCAGCAGATTAAGAACCCAACATGGTGTCCATAAGGATTAGATGCCTCAGAGAGTTAAGGATCTGGCATTGCTGTTGCTCTGGAGTAGTCCATCAGCTGCAGCTCCCATTGGACCCCTAGTGGGGGAACTTCCATATGCCACAGGCCCAGCGGGTTTTCAAAACAAAACAAAACAAAACCACCATTCCTTTTTATGGTTGAAAAATATTCTATTGTATGGATAGACTGCATTTTGTGTATCCATTCATCTGTTGAGAGACACTTGGGTTGTTTCCACCTTTGGGCTAATGTGAATAGTCCTGCTTGGAACGTTTTTGCACAGGTGTCTGAGTCCCTTCCCTGTTTTCAATTCTTTGGGATGTGTACTTAGGGAGTGGAACTGCTGGGTCATACCTCACTATATGTTCATAACCTTCTTTGGGGAAGACGTGGTGTTTTAATATTGGAACACGAATGCCTTTTGGTGTCCATTTCGGACTCGGTCTCCATCTTCTTGTACCTGCTTAACTCACATTATTTGTCTGGCCCCCGAAGGCATCTGAATTTGCTTCCCCAGACGGCTTTGGCAGCAAAAAAACTTAGCGCCCAATTCAGTGGCTAACAAGCCAGAGACCTTGGGTAACTTCTCGGAGTGCTATTTTGCTCAGCCTCAAAAGGGAATAATACTGCTTACCTAAGAGGAGGCGGTGAGGATCAGGGAGATGATGGATTGAACACGCCTCTTCGGAAGCTGTCGGGTTCTGGAAACCGAGAGGGCCGGATGAGGCCAGGAGGACTAGGAGGCGGAGGAGGGTGGGCTGGGCGCCCTCTGGGGGTGTCGGCCGCACTCCGGGCTTCGACCCGGCCAGTGCCCGAGCCCGCGCGCAAGGGACGGTCTCCGCGCAGAGCGCAACCCTCAGGGGGCTCCGGTGCCACCGCTGCGCGGCGCTTCTGCGGGCAGGGCTAGGCTGGAGCCACGAACCCGGGCGGGGCTCAGGTTGGCACGCGGTGGGCGGGGGTGGTCCCCCGTCCCCGCCTCCCACATCCGGGGGCCCGGGCCGGTCCCCGGGCCGGCAGCGCGCCGGTGAGTCAGGCCGGGTTTTCCCTCCGCCTCTGGGGCAGGCGAGCGAGCGCTGCCGATCGCGTCCCTCCCTCGCCAATCCGGCTCCGGCGCCCGCCCGCGTTTTCCTGGCGCCTGCTGCCCGGCCGCTCCGGCCCGGCTCACAGTCTCGGCTGGAGCCAGCGCCCTGGAGGGAAGGTTCAAATCCGCGCCAGGGAGCTGCAGCGCGCGAGGGGTGCGGAGCGGCGCCAGCATGGTGAGTGGGGAGCGACGGGGGCTAGGGCCAGGGCTCGGGGCTGGACTTGCGGGGTGGGGCCGGCCGCGGAGGTCTAGCTCTCCCAGCGACCTTGGCCAAGCTGCAGCCCTTCGCCAGCCGTGGTTGCATCTGAGAAGTGGGCGGGGGTGGCAAGGTGTGGTGTGCGCCCAGGTACCCCTGCTTCCTGACACCGAAGCACCGAGGTGCGGGATCAGGGACCATGTGGGATCAGGGATCATCCGCGATCAGGAACGCCCCGCTGGAAGGGCAGGCGGCAGGTTACGCTGCTCTCAGTAACCCATGCAAATGCTCTTTCCTGGGAGCAGCGCCTGGGACCCCCGCGCTGCTAATGGTTATAGGGCAGGCGCCCTTGGCGCGGGAGTATGACCTCGTCTTCCATTCCCCCAGCCCATCCGCTCAGGTCAGGCCCCAGAGAAGGGCCTGGAAGAGATGTCCCCTCCCGCCTCCGGGTAGCTTGAGGATCTCCCGTAGTTCTGGGGAGCCTTGTCTCGGCCACAGCCTTTCCCAGGGAAAAGTCCATGGAGATGACAACCTCGACTGCCCCTCCACCTTTCCCACCAGACTCCTCTCCTGCCCTCTTCTGCTCCCTCGAGATACCCCTTTCCTCCAACCTCTGCCCCTTACTGGTGGCAGCTGCCAGCCTGCTGCCAGGGGTCCCGCAGATAGGGGACACTCCCAGGTCTGGAGCACCATCCCAATCTGGCCACAACCTTTGGCCAAAGTGAGAGCTCACGTGAGGCCAGGTGGAAATCTGGGCCCTGACTGCAGCTGGAGAAAGGACTGGGACCTGTGATCTCCCACTGGGCAACTGCCCTCGCCCACCCCAGGCAGTCTGGGGCTCTCTTCCCTTGCTGCAGGGGCTCAGCCTGTCCCACCGCCTAGGTTCTCTCACCCTGTCCAGCCTAGGCAGGGAGAAGAGGCAAGAGGCCATCCTGGGCCTGGTGATCAGCCTCCTCCCAAATCCCTCCTGGGCAGGGCTCCTCTGCCTGCCGGCTGGCTCTGTGTAGGTGTGTATGTGCCAGACTGAATGAATGCAGCCAACTACCGCCAGCGCCTCTAGAGCTAGCAGCTTCCAGGGCTCAGAGTCCCCATGGCGGGGCTTCCACTATTCCTGACCCAGGGGCAGGCAGGGGGGATTCTAAGCAGAAGGGACTGGGATCCCAATCCCTAAGGGTGCAGGTGATTGGGAAAAGCAGGTGTGGGGAACTGAGCAGATGCAACACACAGCAGTGTGTGCCCATGAAGGGCAGCTGGTGATCCCTGGCTGGGGCAACCTGGGACACAAGAGAGGGTCTTGCCTGGGGAGTTGGGATGGCGGGTCATATGGGATCTTAGACAACTCACTTCTTCTTTCTGGGCCTCAGTTTCCCTATCTGTAAGGTGGAGTGAGGATAACTTCTGTCCTGCCTACCTCATGAGGCTGTTGTGGAGATGGAATGATTCAATGGTATAGCTGATAAAAACTTCAGTGACTATATAGTGATACTGAGAATCATTCCTCCAGGGTTTAGACGCTGGACTCTGCCTCCTCAAGTGTCCCAGTGGGGCTAAGGAATGTCAGTCCCCTCCCTGGGCCCCTTCACCCGTTGCCCCCTCTTTTGGAGCTAGGACATTCCTGTCCCATTCCATAGGGGCAGCTGCAGACACACCCCTCAGCAAAGCTGATCCCCCAGCAGGTGGTGGGACCCTCCCCTGGGGCCAGGGCTCAGGCAGGCGGGGCTAAAGGCAGGCCATGGGGCTAAAGGCAGCCATGGCCCGACTGGGAGCTTCCTGCCGAGTGCTCTAGGATGTTCCACTGCAGAGGATGCACAGTGCGGTCAGGGAAGGCGTCTAAGCTGGGGAGCCTTTTCACTTTCTCCTGTGCAGCTGAACATGACCTTAGGCACATTATTTTACCTCCTGGACCTCAATGTTCTCTTCTGAAGTAGGGGAATGACAATATTCCCTCTTGTGTGTATTGTGAGTGTGTGGTAGGCCCAGGTCAGCAGACCCACCAAGGCACCCACTAAGGGACACTGTAGTGTCTCCCTGCATGTCCTCTCTTTTTCTACTTCATGGCCAGGGCGGTCCCCCAGCCTCATTCTCCTGACTCCACCAAGGGTTGGTCCAAAGGAGATGCGCCTGGTGTCTGGGGCTCAGTGCTGCTGGCTAATCTTGGAATGGGTGGAGGGGAGGTAGGAGCAGGAGAAAGGGGCCCTGTTGGGGCCAGGCTGGACCTATGCAGAATGTGGCCTGTGTTGCTCAGCTGAAACCTAGCTGGCAGGGCGGTGGGCTTCAGCTCTGGGCACTGGGCAGCTATGGAGCTCTGGGCAGGAAAGCCCAGGCACTTGAAGGAGTATCTGCCTTTTTCTCTGATGGAGCTGCAAGGCACTTGCCATCTCTCACTCCCTCATCCCCCACCACATCCTCTCTTGCACAGCTGCCCTGGCTTGAGTGGGCCAGTCCCTGGGCTTCCAAGCAACGAGAAGGAATGTGTGTGTTGTGGGGAAGCAGGGGAGGTGGATGGACTCCTTTAGCGAAAGGGACTGTCGCCAGACTGAGACATGGGCAGGGTGGAGTCTCTTGAAAGCCAAGGGCTCGACCCCACTGGGGAAGCTAATAATGCAGCCAGAGAAGTTATCTAAGAGGGGTGGATGGCGGGGGGGTCTTGGGGAAAGACAAAGGAGAGGGCTGTTTGTGCCCCTCCATCATGCTCCGTGGCTATTTCAAATTGCTCAACCCGCTTGTGAAGAGAAGCCAGTGCCATGCCCTGCTCACCACTTCTGCATGCACGTGCGTGCACGCACACACACACACACACACACTCCCCTACATCTAGCCTTGGGGCTAAGGAGGACCCCTGGGTATCCATGTGTTATATGTGTGTCTAGAAGGTGCTCAGTGCTGTGTGGATGGATGACCTTGAACGTGACTCTGTCTGCTGTTAGATCTGCATTGTGTCCTCTAACAGAGGAGCTTCTGTGCCACTGGTGGCATTGATTGGACTCAGTATGCATATGATGTACACACTGTTTTGGCCCATGGCTGCCTCTCCTCTGGACCTGGGACCCTTCATGGGGATCATGGGGTTATGGCTCCCTGAGATAGGAAGTGAGGCTCTGGCTAGGGGAACGTGAGGCAGTGTGTATCTGGGATGAAGTGGGCGTTTTTGGCACCATTGCCACCATTTCCGCCCCCGTCCTCTCACCAGGCTTGCGGTTCACAAGCCCTTTCACCTCTGTGTTTCTGTGACTGTCACAGCAATCCTGGAAGGGAGGCAGGGAGGGCAGGCTTTCCTGCTTTGCAGAAAGATGGGGAAACAGGCATAGCAAAGAGAGGTACCCTGTGAAGAGATGCTGTGAGAGCGGGGCTGGAGACCAGATTCTCTGCTGTCTACCTCCCTAAGAAGCAGTGACAGGATGGAGTTTCCGTCAAGGCTCGGTGGTTAACGAATCCGACTAGGAACCATGAGGTTGCGGGTTCGATCCCTGGCCTTGCTCAGTGGGTTAAGGATCCGGTGTTGCTGTGAGCTGAGGTGTAGGTTGCAGACATGGCTCGGATCCCGAGTTGCTGTGGCTCTGGCGTAGGCCGGTGGCTACAGCTCCGATTAGATCCCTAGCCTGGGAACCTCCATATGCCAAGGGAGCGGCCCTAGAAAAGGCAAAAAAAGACCAAAAAAATTAAAAAAAATTAAAAAAATGAAGCAGTGACAGGAGTTCAGTGGACTCTCCGACACAGTGGTGTCTGTTGCTGGATGGGCTTATCATGGTGAAGGAGTGTCAGACTGGGGGCCAAGATGCTTCCATTCCAACTCTTGGGCTGTAGGTGACATCCTGGGTCCCCACTAGACATTTGGCTGCCATGATGCTGGACTCACAGGCATCCTCACTCTGACTAGTTCTGTGACCTTGGGCGAGCCCCTTCACCTTTTGGAGCCTCTAAAAATGATGTACGGTTACCTATGTGTCAGGGCTCCGTGAGATCCCTACAAAGGGCTGTGTTGCTGTAGTTGCCCAGCACCTGTGATTCCTTGTCTGGATGATTCCCCTAACCCTTTGTGACATGTGACTCCCCCATAGGGGTTGAGCCATCTGGGGGCTGGGAGGGGAGGGTTGGGAAGGCCACTTGCCCAGGGTGAGGTTGAAGGCCACAGGGCGTGGAGGCAGGGATATGCCCTCCCTCCCTCCTTCCCTTCCACTCCCCATGAGCTTTGTCTTCTCTAAACACAAAACCTGGAAATGGTTGAGGAAGATGGACCCTCCTAACCATTGTTTGGGGCGGGAGTGGGTGTCCTGGAAGCATACTGGGTGGATAGTGGGGGACTGGCAGCTGCAATGTGCCTGTGGGGTGTCTGTCTGGGAATGGGAGCGGGTGGGTAGGAGGCAGAGAAGGCGGCATTCGTTCATTTGGCAAGTCCTTTCTGAGCACCTACTGTGTGCCAGGTTCTGGCTGGGAACAGGGGCTCCAGTGGGCACTAGGGACAGGCCCTGCCTTCCATGGTGTGGTCCCAGCCCAGGTGGGAGACAGCCCATAACCTGGTCACTCAGCTGTTCGCTGGCGACATTCACGTGTCTAGCAGTTAAGCTTGCCCTCGGCCAGCCTGCGTTGTCCCTGGCTGCGGGCCAGGCCCTGGACTGGGCGTCATGTCCTCTTCTCTCAGCCAGTTCTGCCAGCATCCCAGAGTGATAAGATTCATGGTGGTGATTGTCCAGCTGAGGAAGCCAGGGCCCACACAGTGACAGGCTCCACACATCAGCTCAGGATTTTGGATCCCCCTCCTTGCGGTGGGCTCTAGAGGGGCAGCATATACAGGGGCTTCCTCCTGCCTCCCACTGCCGCCCTAACGTGAACACCTGTTCCGGAAACCAAGGCCATTGTTCCCACCATCCTTCCTCCCCTGGGGCTTTTCCTGTTTGTATCCCTCCTACTGTAGCCCCCAACCCCACGGGTGCCAGGTGCTTCCCTTGGGAACTCCACCCCTTGGCAGGAAGAGGGATTGAGCTAAGTTTTCCCCTTCCAGAGGGAAGAAGGAATGGAGATTCTGAGGCCATTAGCCCTGGTTCCCTGTGCCCACTGCCCACCCCCCTACCTTGGGTAGGCAGCCTGGCAGGAGAATGAACAAAGTCAAGAGTCGGACATCACTGGAGTCCTCAGCTGGCCCAGTCCTGGAAGGGGCCCCTATCTTGCTGCTTCAGGTCCTGGTCCCTCTGTGACCGCAGTTACACACTGTCCCCTGGCTGGAGCTGGGGTGCCAGACAGGTGGCCTTGGGAACTGTACCCCTTTCTCTAGGAATCCTGTCCCGGTTTCTTTCTGGGACCCACATCTGCCACCCGTGGGTGGGCCAGGTGGGGAGCTGGCATAGGGAGCAAGCACCTGGTTTTAGAGCATCAGGGGAGTTGGGCACCTACCTGCCCCTGATGGAGCCTCCTGACCTCCAGAAGCAGCCGCTTGTGCCCTGGTGAAACTTCATGGCCAGAGCCCCAGGCCCTGCTGGCATTGCCATGGGCAGCGTGGGCAGCCTGTTGGAACGTCAGGACTTCTCCCCTGAAGAGCTGCGGGCGGCACTTGCGGGGTCTCGGGGCTCCCGCCAGCCTGATGGGCTCCTCCGGAAAGGCTTAGGCCAGCGGGAGCTCCTCAGCTACCTGCACCTCCCCAAGAAGGACGGCAAGACCACCAAGCGGGCCCCTCGTAACGAGCCTGCCGACTATGCCACCCTCTACTACCGGGAACATCCTCGGGCTGGTGAATTCAGCAAGACCTCGCTGCCTGAGCGGGGTCGTTTTGACAAGGTATGCCTCTGCCACCTTGCCCCTCCCTAGTGTGGGAGGGTGGGGATGGGGGGTTTGGGGGGCTCCTTGGAGACCCTGATGCTGGGGTGGGATGTGACAGTCTTGCTATGGGCTGGCCTGAGGCTTGGTCACTGCCTCCCAGTGACACACCCCACATTCTCAATGAGGATTCCCCAGGGGCCATGGGAGCCTTGGAGGGCAGAGCTGAGCAATCAGCCCAGGGCCTCATACCTGCCTTCTCTTCCTGGCAGTGCCGCATTCGCCCATCAGTGTTCAAGCCAGTGACAGGCACCGGGAAAGGCTTCCTGTCCATGCAGAGCCTGGCGGCCCACAAGGGCCAGAAGCTGTGGCGCAGCAACGGCAGCCTGCACACGTTGGCCTGCCACCCACCCCTGAGCCCTGGGCCCCGGGCCAGCCAGGCCCAGGCCAGGGCCCAGCTGCTGCACGCCCTCAGCCTGGATGAGGGCGGCCCCGAGCCTGAGCCCAGTCTGTCTGACTCCTCCAGTGGGGGCAGCTTTGGCCACAGTCCCAGCACTGGCCCTGGTCCCTTCAGCTCTTCCCTGGGCCACATTAACCACCTTGGGGGCTCTCTGGACCGGGCCTCACGGGGTCCCAAGGAGGCTGGGCTGCTGCCTATGATGAGCTGCCTGCCCGAACCTCCGCCTCCCTATGAGTTCTCTTGTCCCACCGCTGAGGACATGGTGGCTGTGCTGCCTGACTCCTGTGAGGAGCTCAAGAGGGGCCTCAGTGATGAGGATGGCTCCAACCCCTTCACGCAGGTGAGAATAGCCCTGCCCTGGGGTCCTGTTCTGTCCCTTGGCATTGGAGTACAGGGCAGACAGAGGGTTACCAGCCAGCATTCCCGTGTGGCTCTGGGCACAAGAGAGTAAGGAGGAGAGGGGTGATGTGGCTCCTCTCCCCAAACTCCACATGTCATGTCATCAGTGGTCCTTGCTGGGAGTTGTCTGGGAGGGAAGGAGGGAGGGAGACCCCTTGGGAGGACCATGTATTGGGGACACTTCACCTCTGGAGAACATTTTGGGGTCGGGCACATGTGTGACTGGAGCCTTGGGCTCTGGACCCTGTGGTGTCGGGGTACAGGATGTTAGAAGCAGCTGGAGTGTTGGAACAATGGGCCAGCCATGGAAATGCAGGCAGTGGGTGTCCCCGGGGCCGTGTATGGCTTTCAGGGCATGGCAGGCACCTCTTCCCCTTGACAGGTGCTAGAGGAGCGCCAGCGGCTTTGGCTATCTGAGCTAAAGCGCCTATACGTGGAGCGGCTGCATGAGGTGGCCCAGAAGGCCGAGCGCAGTGAGCGCAACCTCCAGCTCCAGCTGTTCATGGCCCAGCAGGAACAGCGGCGCCTGCGCAAGGAGCTGCGGGCGCAGCAGGGCCTGGCCCCAGAGCCCCGGCCTCCAGGCACCCTCCCAGAGGCCGATCCCAGCACTCGACCAGAGGAGGAAGCCCGATGGGAGGTGAGAGAGCAGGCATTCAGAAACTCCTGGCCCCATGGCTATCATCCCATCCTCTGCCTGCCCACCAACTGGTCCCCCCTTACCCTGCTTTGCTTGGCTCTTGCCCATCCTTGTCCCCCTGCAGGTGTGCCAAAAGACGGCGGAGATTAGCCTCCTGAAGCAGCAGCTACGGGAGGCCCAGGCCGAGCTGGCGCAGAAGCTAGCAGAGATCTTCAGCCTGAAGACGCAACTTCGGGGCAGCCGGGCCCAGGCCCAGGCCCAGGATGCAGAGCTGGCCCAGCTGCGTGAGGCTGTGCGGAGCCTGCAGGAGCAGGCCCCACGAGAGGAAGCCCCCGGCAGCTGTGAGACTGATGACTGCAAGAGCAGGGGGCTGCTGGGGGAGGCAGGAGGCAGTGAGGCTGGAGATGGTGCCGAGCAGCTGAAGGCTGAGCTGCTGCAGGAGAGGCTCCGGGGCCAGGAGCAAGCGCTGCGCTTCGAGCAGGAGCGGCGGACATGGCAGGAGGAGAAGGAGCGGGTGCTGCGCTACCAGCGGGAGATCCAGGGGGGCTACATGGACATGTACCGACGTAACCAGGCGCTGGAACAGGAGCTTCGGGCACTGCGGGAGCCCCCTACACCCTGGAGCCCCCGACTTGAGTCCTCCAAGATCTGAGGTCAGCGAAGCGAAATGACAGCAGAAGCACTGTCAGAAGACGGCTTGGACAAGCCCGCCCTGAGATGACCAATTCCTTCCTTGCATTGGTCTGGGGCAGAATCTGCCGAGACCAGCCGGGGATGGGGAGGCTCGCCGAGAGTGGTGGGATCCAGTGGGGCTGTGGGCTGGATGGGGTGCCCGCAGCAGAAATCAGGGCCAGACTTGGCTGAGGAGCACCCAGGCAGGGTCCAGCCCTGCTCCCTAGAGTAGGTGTAGCCCAGAAAAGGAGGTTAAGGAATGAAGTGCCCTGTGATGCAGAAGGGCCAAGGTGAGGGATGAAGTCTGGGGTGGGAACACTGGCCTCCCCAGAATAAAACCATGTTTTCTACTAGGAGGTGCCAGATGATCACGTTGAGCCTGTTGCTGGCCTGAGTCCGGAGGATTGTGGATGGTCAGGGTCAGGGGCTGTTCATCTGGGCTGTAGCTTCCTCCGTGGTCATGGGCAATGGGGAGGGTGTGCCCTGCGCCTCAGCACAGCTGCTTGGCATGCATGTTGGGGAGCAGAGGAATCCCTGCCCCAATACCATGCAGTTCCTTTGCTGCCATGTGGGCTGAAATTCCTTTCTTTAGCACCAGTGGAACTTTTCAGAAGGAACAATGCCAGGGAACACAAGCAAACAAAAGGGCAAGTCAACCAAGGCATTTCTAGAACATGAAAGGTCCCCTTGGTGGGAAGTCTGGGCCCCAGGTGCCCATTCCCCGGTAGATGTGGGGCCAGCCTAAGAGAGCTTCCGCTGGAGAACCTTATGGCTCCTGGTAGAGCTCTTCCCCTTCCAGAAGGTACCTCCCCCTTTCTGACTTGTGCACCCCTTCCTCCTTAGGGCTGAGGGCCTTGGGAAGGTGCAGGAGACAGACAGAGAAAGCTTGCCGGTCACTTGGTAAAGGGCCTGTACCACAGCAGAGAATGTGGACATTTCCCCATAGGCATGGGGGGCCATGGGGTGTTCTTGAGCAGGAGAGAGATAGGATCTGATTTGTATTCTGGAAAGCTCCATCCTGGGAGAAAGCACCCCAACCCCGCCCGTGGCCCTGCAGGGGCCTCCCCTCTTAGGCAAGGCTGGTCCTTGGCCCCCAAAATCCACTCCCGCCCTTGCCCTCTCAGACATCTGGCTTCCCTTCTGGGCCCTTTCTCATTCCTGGGTGGGTGGCCTGGAGCACAGAACCAATCTGGCTGTGCAAGCGGTATCTTCCCAGCCCCTGCTCTGAAGCTCTGGATCCTTACAGATGCATCACTGTCACTGCTACCACCCATTGAGCACTTCCTGTCTACCAGATGCTGGGTTAGGCTGTCAGGGCATGGGGGCTCAGGGTTAAATTAGACGTGCTTCCTGCCCCAAGGGAACCAGCATACAGACATCTCCCTCCCAAGCCCTGCCTGGTGGTGGGGGAGTAGCCACCTCTGAGAAGTTCTCAACAGAAACCCCCAATTTGCTCCCTTTAGTGATGCTGGCTCCCTCCCTGGCCATGCCTGGCTGGGGCCTGAAGGGTCCTGGTGGTGGAGTGGAGTTTCCATGCAAGGGTAGCTGTGAGGTATGAGCCAGTGTGTCCTGCCTTTTTAGGGTGGAGAGTGGGGTGTGTGAATTGTCTGCCATGAGATGGTATGTTTATGTCCCTGTGAATGGCAGGTGTTTACAGTAGAGACGTGTTATGGGTGGTGGGTGTGTCTAAGGGGGTGTGTTTGGGGCTTCTGTATTGGAGGCCGGGAGGGCTGCTTCCTGGTCCCTCCCTCTGTCCCATTCTTTCCCACCAGTCTTAGCCCCTTTTAGCAGGCCAGGGCAGACCCCTGGGCCAAGCTGAGACCCATCTGAGTTCACCCCTGAGCCCGGGTCCTCTACCTGGGGAGGAAAAGCAGGGACACCTGGTTAGGCAGGCCGGGCCCTAGTAGGCCTTGATACCCATTTCACACGGCCCTCCAAGCTGAGGTTTCTGGGTCAGTGACTCCTCTAGAGGGCCCTCCAGAGCCCAATGCTGGCCTGAAGCCTGGGTCACCCCCAGGGCCTGGAGCTGGTCAGGCTGGGTGCCCACAGTGCCAGGGTCCACCTTTTGGTGTCCTAGCTCTGCAGAACAGCTCCCCACCCAGCAATTAGGGAGCTGGGCCGGCCAGTACAGCCAGCGGGGAGTGGGTGGGCGGTACCAAAACTTGGCAGCTGTGCCAGAAACCAAGCCAGGCCCAGATATAGGGGGAGGGCGCGAGAGAGCTGAAGCTGGGGCGTCTCAGAGGGAACCAGATCCCTGTTAGCTCATCCCTGCCGGGCAAACCAGTTCCCTGTCCCCAAGCCGGCTGGGTGGCTCTTGGGCCGGCCGATCACAGGTGCCACTGTAGTGGCTACTGCTTGGGGCAGCCCTCAACTCCCCAGCTGTTCTTAGACCCTCTTCTCTAGTAGACTAGGCCCAGGAGTGAATTCTCTCCAGGACTGAAACAAGCTCCCAGCACTGGCTTCCTGCCCTTGGGCCTTCTTGTCACTCAGATAATGTCATGCCCTCCAGTGGCTCCCTGGACCCCTTAGCCTATCACTTGAGGCATCTCACAGTCTGGCCCCTGGGCTTGCTGATCAAGGTGCCCCTCCTGATGCCAGCCAGATGTAGGGAGAGGGTGCGAGAGAGCTGAAACCTGGGCGTCTCAGAGGAAACCAGATCCCTGTTAGCTCATCCCTGCTGCCCTCTGGGTCCTCCAGGCAGACTCCCTTCCCAATGCTTAGATCTTGCCTCCTCAGGGAAGCCTTCCAGGCTATCTCCTATGTCCACAGCCCCCATGTCTCTCCTCTAGCTCCTTCTGTGCTGCTGGCATTGTCAGTTTGCCTCTGTCTCCACTGGGCTGTGGGCATGGCTGGGGCAGGGCCGGGGCTTCTGTTTTCATCCCCAGAGCCTGCTCTCATTCTAGCCCAGAAGGCACTCACGGGCTTTGGGTTCAAAACAGACCAGACCCCTCCCCTGACTGGCATGGGTTCAAGCTAGGGGTGGGGTGGGAAGGTGGCAAAGGCTCCAGTTCCCAGTGTTCATTCACCTTTCTTGCCACTTGGTTCAAACTAGGTCTGTGCCAAGCACTAGGGCCCCTGAGCCAGTCACCATTTACTGTGCAGTGATGTGTAGAGTGCCTGCCTCCGGGAGGAAGCTAAGGTGCCAAGGCCTGTGCCCCTGTGGCCCTTCCTGGAGGGTGGGGGAGGGAAGCAACACACACACACACACACACACACACACACTCAGTAGGGATTGGGCTGGAAGAGTGCAGACATAGAGACAGAGGACAACAGAGAGACCTCTGCAGTGGTGTGCAAGACAGCTGAGTACAGAAAAGGCACAGGGAGTCTAGAGAAGGGAGAGTAAATTTCTTTGAGAGAGGGGTGGGGGGGAGGTTGCTGCACTAATAGGGAACATTTTCCAAAGAAGGTGCAGGCCCCATAGAGACGATTCAGATTGCATAGCCCACGGCCCTGCTGGGTGGAGGCTTGGCCATTGGTATCGGATTCAAGAACGAAAAAGGATGTGCTGTTTCTTGCAATAAAACCAAAAAAAGTGGACTGTGTCATGAGAGGTGAGGTTTGACTGTGGTGGGAGTTCAGAGGAGAGCTGGCTCATGCACCAGGTGATAGGGTGGCGCGGGGGTTGACAAAGGTTGACTAAACTTTGGTCACGCACTTCCAAGAGCTCTCTCTCTCTCTCTCTCTCTCTGGCTGTGCCCATAGCATGCAGAAGTTCCTGGGCTAGGGATTGAACCTGTGCCACAGCAGTGACAACACCAGATCTTTAATCCACTGAGCCATCATGGAACTCCACGAGTTCTCTTTATGACTCTGCCTTCCTGTGTCCTTCCTTGTGCAGTCCCATTTGAGCAAGAATCCTGCGAAGTTTAGCCAGGGTCCCCATCCTCCGTATCTGTCACCCTCCACGTCTACTCTGGTTCCTCAGCTTCCACCACCAGGTGATGTCTGATCACTGGCCTGCCTGCATGGAGAATCTTGGGAGGTCCATTTAGCAAGTTCCCTTCTGCCCCCTGAGGTTTCCTTTTAGTAATTTTCCATCCACTGACACCCCCCCCCCCCCAATTGGCTATAAATTCTACTTTTCCTTGTTGTGTTTGGAGTTAAGCCTGCTCTTAGTCTCACCACATGGATACTAGTTGGGTTCGTTAACCACTGAGCCATGACGGGAACTCCTCTCAGTCCTACCACAAAACCCCATTCCTGTAGCCCCTGCCCCTTGAATAAAGTCTCCCTTATCACTCTTTAACAAATGTCATGAGTAACTTTTTTTTTTTCTTTAATGAGGTCATCTCTGAGGAGTTCAAGTTGGATGGGAGAGTTCCTCAGGAGCAGGGTGCGATGAGGGCCCGGATTGGCCACTGGGGAGTGTGGGAGCAGGTCCAGGGAAGGGTCCTGTCTGGAAAGGGGCAAGAAGAGGCAAGCCAGATCCTGGACAGCCTGGCAAGTTGGCACAGGAGGATTTCACCTGTTGTGACTGGGTGGGTCCCTCAGACAGGGAAGAGGAAGGACCAGAACCAGGACCAGCTTTGTGTGTGTGTGTGACCTGTGCAGTGACCCAGGGCCCCATGCTCAAAGGGCCCTAGACTTGGTACAATGCTCGACTGTCACCATCTAGAACCTTATGGCATTTGAAAAAAGGGCCTCGTGCTTTCATTTTGCCCTAGGGCCCACAAGTGGCATGGCCGCCCCTGGCCTGAACCAAAGCTTTGCGAGGAGAGGCAGGGACAGGGAGAAACAGGAGACTGGTTAGGACCCACGTGGAGAGCGGAAGGAAGAGCAGAGCCTTAGCAGGCAATTTGAGCTCCAAGGGCTGAGCCTTGAGGCTTCCAAGTTCTGCAGAAGGCAGGACCTGCACCATCTGCCATTACCCACATCCCACCAGCTATCAGGGGAAGGTTCATCTTTTCCTAGCCTGGCCTTTCTGGATGCACACTGGGAGGCAAATAAGGCTATATTTTCAGGAGAGCACTTCACGACTTGTCTTCTCTGTCAAAAATCTTTTTTTCTTTTCTTTTTTCCTCTTTTTCTTTCTCCCTTCCTTCTTTCTCCTTTCTTTCTTTTTTTTTCTTTTTTTTTTGCTATATCGGTTTTTATTTAAAACGCCGCGTCTGCAACCTACACCACAGCTCACGGGCAATGCCGGATCGTTAACCCACTGAGCAAGGGCAGGGACCGAACCCGCAAACCTCATGGTTCCTAGTCGGATTCGTTAACCACTGCGCCACGACGGGAACTCCTTTCATTCTTTCTTTCTTTCTCTAGTGTGCCTTTTGTGTACTGGCCTTCCTGCCCCTTGTAATTTTTTTTTAATTTCAGGCTGTTTAATTTTTTTTTTTTTTTGGCCGCCCCACTGCATATGGAGTTCCCGGGCCGTGGATCAGATCTGAGCTGCTGTTGCTACTTACAGATCCTTTAACCCAATGTGCTAGGCCAGGGATCGAACCTGTGTGTTGGTGCAACAGAGATGCTGCTGATGCCGAAACTCCCCTCTTGCTTTTTTTTTTTTTTTTGTCTTTTTAGGGCAGCACCTGCAGGTATATGAAGGTTCCCTGGCTAGGGGTTGAATCAGAGCTGTAGCCACCTGCCTACACCAGAGCCACAGCAACTCGGGATCCAAGCCACGTCTGCAACCTACACCACAGCTCATGGCAATGCCAGATCCTTAACCCACTGAGTGAGGCCAGGGATCGAACCCATGTCCCCTTGGATACTAGTCGGATTTGTTTCCGCTGCACTGCAATGGGAACTCCCCCTTGCCATTTTATCTTTTGTTGTTGTTGTTGTTGTTGCTATTTCTTGGGCCGCTCCCTCGGCATATGGAGGTTCCCAGGCTAGGGGTTGAATCGGAGCTGTAGCCACCGGCCTACGCCAGAGCCACAGCAATGCGGGATCCGAGCCTCGTCTGCAACCTACACCACAGCTCACGGCAACGCCTGAGCAAGGGCAGGGACCGAACCCGAAACCTCATGGTTCCTAGCCGGATTCGTTAACCACTGCGCCACGACGGGAACACCCCCCCCTTGCCATTTTAAATGCATAATTTACATACAGGAAAATTCACTGCTTTTACAGTGCAGAGAATTGTACAACCAATCCTACCCTCAAGATATAGAATAGTTCCATCATCCCCCCCCATTCCCTCTGCAGTCATCCTTTCTACCCCACCCTCAGGCAACCAGTGATCTGCTTTCTCTGCAATCTTGTGTTTTTCTTTTTTGCCCTTTTTGTGAGCAGTGCTTAATCCTACCTTAGGACCTATTACAAAGTAGTGAGTAAAACAATACAACATTGGTGTAAAAGTAAAACTACCTCAGAGGAAAAAAATGAAGAGCTGGAAATAGATTTCATTCCATAGAAATCTTATTATGAAAATGGGCTGCTTCAAAATGAGAGGGTAAGGAAAGATTCTTTAATAAGCAGTTTTGGGATAACTGGACAAAAATGTGGGAAAAAGATAAGTCACACTTAGCACCAAACTCTGAAAAACAAAATGGACATGTACGCGGATTATTATTGTCTTTTGGCCACCTCTGGGTCATGTGGAAGTTCTCAAGCCAGGGACAGAACCCTCACCAGAGCAGGGACAATGCCAGATCCTTTAACCACTAGACCACCAGGAAACTCCTTCTTAAATTTAAAAAATGGAATCTTAGGAAACTAGTAAAAGATAAAACAGACTATTATTGAGTTAGTGGAGAATAGCTGTTTTTCTGCTCTGAAGCAGCCACGCTCCAACAAAACCCAACCAGGAGTTCCCTCTGTGTTGCAGTGGAAGAATCAGCCTGCAGAGACGTGTAACAGGGAGGTGGTGCCATTCCCTCCTGACTGGGGGGGGGGGGGAAGTAGTTTAGAGAATCCCCTGTTGCTGCAGCTGCACCTAGATCGCAGCTGTGGCTCAGATTCAATCCCTGGCCTGGGAATTTCCATATGCTGCCAGTGTGGCCATAAAATGGAAAAAACAAAACCCCCAAAAACCCCAAATCACCCAATTCCAACAAGGAAATACTGACAAATTAGAAAACGTACACCCTGAAAAGTAACCAAAGCACGATGTAAGAGGAGCCACATACTGGGGGAAAAATGACACAGAGGTGAAAAAGCCTGATGTGTGAGCTGGGCTTCTAAGTTCTGGTTCTCACCCGTTGTGGCTGAGAGGCAGGCCAGGGCTCTCCCAGAGGAAGTGGTGAAGCCTGAGGCGTTCGCGGAGGGCTGTGAGGTCCTGCTGGCTTGGACGCAGCCTCAGCAGTCTCAGCCTCGGACTCGTGGCCCCAGGCAAGATTCACTCAGCCTTCCGCCCCCACGACTCCAGCCTGGGCCAGGACCACCCAGGCTCACCATGCAGAGCAGACCTGCCTCTCCAGGATGCTGCGACGCTCCCGCAGGCTCCAGGAGGGGCTGTGCAACGCCCTCTTCATTGCGTGTTTCGTCAGGTTTTGGAGCCGCAGTTTCCTCATTCATAAGTGGAGGATACTGGCCACTTCAGACTATTTCTGCACACCTACTGTGTTCCAAGCACATATGTTGGAGAATGTTGGAGATATAACAGCGATGATTAGAAAGTCCTGGCCTGGATGGAGCTTTTATCCTAAAAGAGGGTGTGTGTGTGTGTGTGTGTGTGTGTGTGTGTGTGTGTGTGTGTGTGTAGGGGGGTGGGGTGTTAGGGGCAGGAAGAACAAGAATAAGCAAATATACGCTCAAGATAATTTAAAGTCAAATGTTATAAAGAAAACAGGACTGGATTGTGCAAGTGCTATAGAGAAAACAAACCAAGATTGTGCAAGCGTGTTTTATGGGAGTGGGGAGGAGGCGTGGAGGGTTAGAGGGTAAAATGCCCTGGAATGAATCTGGTCTAAAAGAGAGCAGGAAGTTATGGAAAATGAGACCGAGTCTTTTCTCTTGCGCTCTTTCTAGTCCAAGTCCCTTAAGTCTGAGGAGGAGGTGGGAAACTTCTCTGCCTCTTCCCTGCAGAGGAAGGGGACCTGGGAGGGGGAATTCAGTCTTGGCCTGCGTTTGGGATCACTACTTCCTCTCTCCTCCTTCCCAATCCTTATTTCTCCCTCCTTAGGGCAATTGTGCAACCCGTCTCCCCCCAACTCCAAAAGGAGGGCAACCGATGGAGGGCAGCAGAGCAGGGGGTGGGTCTCTCACAGTAGAATTTAATTCTGTTGAACGCCCAGTGTGTTAAGTCCGGGCTTAGAGGAGCAGCAGGGATAGGGCAGAAAAGAGGAACTTTTCTTTTTAAACATCATTTGATATTTCAAAAAGAGAATCAAGGCGCTGTCGCGGGAAAGCCTAACCGTTGGATTGTTTACAGGCATTGTGTTGTTCAGTACTGTCTTTAATTTATTTTTTTATATTTTATTTTTTCCTGCTATACAGTATGGGGATCAAGTTACTTTTACATGTATACATTTTTCCCCCACCCTTTGTTCTGTTGCAATATGAGTATCTAGACATAGTTCTCAAATTTCTTTATTTTAAATGAAGTTGGAGGGCGGGGAGGGGGTAGGCACAGCCATTTCTGGTTTAAGACTTCTGAACGAGGCGCCGCAGTGCGCACACCCGCTGGCCAGCAAGTGGGTCGCTCGGATTCCTTCCAGCTGACGGGAAGGCTCGGGGCTCTGCCGGCGGCCTCGAGGGCCCAGGGGAGCACCTGCGTACCGTCCCGACTTCAGGAGGTGCGGCAGCCCTCTGCCGCGGGGATCCTGCGGGCGACTCCAACCTTGGCGCGCGGGAGGGGGAGGCTTGGCCACCCCTCCTCGAAGCCGCGAATGGGCGAGTCCGGAGCTGCGGAGCAACGGCCAGTAGCTTCCGGTTCCGATGGCAGCGGCGCGGCGCCGGAAGCCAGGGCCCCGGCTGCGGGACCAGGTGAGAGGCCACGAGCTTCCGGGAGGGGAGGTGAGACTAGAGGGCAGGGCGCGCCGGGCCCACGGACTGGGGCGCTGGGGGCCCGTGTTTCGCCAGACTCCCAGGCTCCGAGTCTTCTCTGAAGCCCCGCGAATAAGCCCCCCGACCAGTCCTCTTTGCCCTTGTTTTCTCCACAGACGTCGGCCCAGGCTGGGAGTTGGACCCTCAGAAACTCAGAACCTTCGAGGAGCCACCCTTGCTGGGGGAGTCGCTCGAACTCAGACGTCCCAATCTAGTGCGACCCGGCGGGGTCGGAGGTAACCCGTTACGGACGTGGGAGCCAGGCAGGGCATTCGACTAAAGTCTTTTGAAGGATGAGTAAGAGTTTGCCAGCAATTTGCATGTTCACGCAGGTGAAACTCCCAGTGGTGGCTGACGTCCAGAAAAACGGTGGGCTTTTACCTCGCTCCAGTTTTGGTTAATGACAAAAAATGTGACAAAAAAAAAAAAAAAAGGTGTGCAATGAGAATAAGGAACAGGGTGAATTGATAGAGCGACAGGTGTGGAGTGGGGCAGAGGGGGCAGCATTAGATACTGTGGTCGTCTAGGAGAGCGTCTCTGGAGAAATGACGTTTGCGTTTGAGACCCTGATAAGGAACTAGCCACAGGAAGATCTGGGAGTAGAGTGTTCCAGGTAGAGGGAACAGCCAGTGCAAAAGCTCTGAGGTAGACATAAACTGATGTTCAAGAAATAGAAGGAAGGAGTTCCCGTCGTGGCGCAGTGGTTAACGAATCCGACTAGGAACCATGAAGTTGTGGGTTTGATCCCTGGCCTTGCTCAGTGGGTTAAGGATCCGGCGTTGCCATGAGCGATGGTGTGGGTCGAAGACGCAGCTCGGATCCCGCGTGGCTGGTGGCTACAGCTCCGATTCAACCCCTAGCCTGGGAACCTCCATATGCCACGGATGCGGCCCTAAAAAAGGCAAAAAGACAAAGAAAAGAAATGGAAGGAAGGCTAGTGTGGTTGGAATATGGCCATTGAGGGGGAGAATGGTAGGAGCTGAGAGAGAGGTGGTTGGGAGTTGGCTTACATAGAGATTTTGGGCATAAAAAGGGTGGTGGAGTTCCTTGGTGGCTCAGTGGTTTAAGGATCCAGTGTTGTCACTGGTGCAGATTCAATCCCTGGCCTGGGAACTTCTGCATGCCTTGGGCGTGGCCAAAAAAAGAAAAAAAGAAGGGTTTTTATTCTAAGTACAGTGGGAATCTATTGGGTTTTAAACAGAGGAGTGATGTGTAGGGTGAAAATGGATAAAGGTGGGGGTGCAAAAGATGAAGGGTTGGGCCAGCAGAGGCTGTTCAGTTCAGTGTCAGACAAAGGGGACCTTTCTGTAATGTGTGCACATTTCCCTTCTTCCTCCCTGGCACCAAAAAGGGCCCTCTTGTTTTAGGATACTGAACACTGGAGACAAAACCCATATGCCTGCCTTGGTGGGGATTTTAATATTTCTTCCTGCCTAACCCTGGCAGGTTTGAGCTCAGGCCCCCTAGTTAGGAAGTGGATGCACCCACTGTGGACCAGGGCACTGAAGGGAGAGAGGATGAGATTGGATTCCAGCCCTGAGCAGCCCACAGTCTAGTGTGGGGAGGCGGACGAGTGAGTAGGCATGCTGCAGTGCTGGGAACTCAGATGTGTGTGGTATGGACACCCTCAACAAAGGTTTTGTTTGTGAAGCAGAGGAGGAGGCAGGGAGATTTCGTTGAGGAGCTGATGATAAAACTGCATCTTGTGTTCTCCGTGCAGGAAAGTGTTGAGGGCACTCTGAACAGCTTGTGCGAAGGAAGTGAAAGTGCAGTTGCAAAGGGCTTGTATGTGGTGATGAGTAAAGGGGTGATGGGATCTGATGTGTTGTTTTGGAAGGGTCACCCTGGTAGGTGATTTCTGTCCAAGTGAAACCTTAGGGAGGTGGGCTTAGGACAGTGGAATTGAACTTCCCTGGATTAATCCTGAAGACAGACTCATACACTCCTCTATCCTTGTGCCTGGTGAAGATGACTGACTGATTAAGGCAGAATGCTTCACCTTGGACACTCTGAATTGGCCTCTTAATCTTTTCAGGTGAAATAACTGCAAGCAGTTCTGCTTTCCCATCTTGTTTATTTTATTTACAATTTTTTTTTATTGAGGTAATCACACTTCTCAGTTCACGATACATTTAACTGGTCCCTGCAGGGCCTTTTTCTCCTTTGCATTTATTTACTTATTCTCTTTTACCCCCATTCCTCCCTTCTCCCTGCACTGTAGCAAACCACTCTGATGTGTTCAGCATATATCCTTTTTTTTGGTTGTGTCCTTGGTTGTATGCATATATTTTTAATCTCTATAAATGGTATTCTGCCTGGGCTTCATTTTGTTTCTTTTTTTTCCCCTTCAGTACTATGTTTTGGGATCTTTTTGATGTTGCTGTGAGTATATCTGGAACCTGATTTCTTTCTTTTTTTCTTTCTTTTTTTGTCTTTTTTAGCTATTTCTTGGGCCGATCCCGTGGCATATGGAGGTTCCCAGGCTAGGGGTCGAATTGGAGCCGTAGCTGCCAGCCCATGCCAGAGCCACAGCAACACTGGATCCGAGCCACGTCTGCAGCCTATACCACAGCTCACGGCAACGCCGTATCGTTAACCCACTGAGCAAGCGCAGGGACCGAACCCGCAACCTCGTGGTTCCTAGTCGGATTCGTTAACCACTGCGCCACGATGGGAACTCCTGAAACCCGATTTCTTAGTGCTACTCAGGTTTCCATAGATGCATCCCCCACATTTTACCTCCTTGACTTATGGTTTCCTCCAGTGATGGGGCCCCTAGCTTGTTTCCTACTCCCTGCCACGACCCTGTGATGAAAATTCTTGTACCCATCATCTTCCTAGCTTTAGTATAATTTCAAGGTGCTGGCTTGGGCTTCTCTTTAATGATCCTAGCATTAGTTGATGTCTGACAGGGCCAGACTATTTTCCTCGGTGGGGTCCTAACCTTTCCTGAGCTGTGTTTATTTGTGGTAGATGGTGATTCTGGTTTCTAGACACTCTTGGTAAACATTCTTTTGTACGGCCCTCTTTCCTAGTTGATCATCTCACAGGCCCTGTGGTTGCCTTCCTGTTTCTTGTCATCATTAATCATTGCTGTATACTCATTCCAATCACAGATATTGGCTGCTTTCCTTTCCTGGTGAGATGGTGGCCTGTTAAGCTGGTCCAGATTGGACTGTGATGTGAAGTGCTTCAGAGACGTGAAGGGGTCTGGAGCCCAGAGCCAGACGCCCAGCTTTGGTTCCAGGTCCTATACTTTCCAGCTACGTGACCTTGGGCAATTTATTTAATCTTTCCCAGTTTCATTTTCTCATCTCTAAAGCGAATCTAATCATTGTACCTTCCTCATAGTGTTTTTGTAAGAATTAAGTAAGTTAGTTAATGCATGCCAAATCATTAGGACAGTGAGTGTCACATAATAAGCTCCTATGAAATATTAAATATTAATAGCAATAATAATATTATTATAATACTATTTCTGACAGGTGTCCCTGTTATATTTTGCTTGTAATGGCTCATATCCAGTTATAAGGTATTTCCTCAGGGGACATGAAGAGGAGGGCATGTCTTCTAGACACCATGATTATAAAGTCTAGTGTGAGAGCATCAACCATAAGGAGGGAGGGCATAAATACATGTCAGGGCTTGGGTACCATTTCTTTATCACTCATCCCTTGCCTGATTAGTGGCTTTGGGCTGGGCTGAGATGATGAGGCCAGGACTGATGGTGCTGGTGGGAATGGGAAGAGAGTCTGGTGAAACTGGGAGAATCCCAGTGACCACTTTAGACACAGGATTCTCTTTGTGGTGTTACTTTATATCCTTCTTTGAGAAAGTGAACATCTGGCTAGATGGCTGGATTTGAGTGTTTGACAGAGCCTCTCATTTTAAATCCCTTCTTAATATAATTTCAAGATGCCGGCTTGGGCTTCTCTTTAATGATCCTTAAAGAGGGATGGGGAGCAAAATCACTGCAACCACCATTTTGAGGATTGTCCATGCATATGTTCATTGTCAGAGGCTACTCTGGAGTGGAGTAGTGGCTCGTGTGGAAGGAACTTAGGGATGGGACATAAGTGGTAGGAAAGGTGGGACAAGAAAAGTCAACTTTCAACAGTGTAATGATGAGTGAAGGTTGTGTTACAACAGTATAATGAGGACGGAAGGGGGAGTTCCCACTGTGGGTTAGTGGTAACAAACGTGGCTAGGATCCACAAGGACTCAGGTTTGATCTCTGGCCTTGCTCAGTGGGTTAAGGATCCAGCATTGCAGTGATCTATGGTGTAGGTCGCAGATGTGGCCTGGATCCCACATTGCTGTAGCTGTGGTGTAGGCTGGTAGCTGCAGCTGTGATTCAACCCCTGGCCTGGGACCTTCCATATGTCACGGGTGTGACCCTAAAAAGACAAAAACAAGCAAACAGAAGGAAGGTTGTGAGGACCTGGTGGGAAAGGCAGGCCCTTAAACAGATCATTGCCAGTGATAAATAGTGAAGTAGAAGGGTGCTGAGTGTGAGTGGAGGGAGCCAGGTGGGAGCAGGTTAGGGATGGCTATGGAAGAACGTGACCTCTGAGCTGCCTTGAAAAGGATGAGCCAGCTTCTCAAATACTCAAGGCAGTGAGGAGTGATGGAGAACTTTCCAAGACAGAACCGTGAGAGCAGGGGAACACGAGGTGCCTGTCCGTGGGCAAGTGGTGGGGAGGCGGAGGCAGGAGCGGTGGACAAGGCCTGTCAGGCCATCGTGGTCAGTGTTGTTCCTAGGTCTGTGCTTTCACGTATCAGCCATTCAAGGACTGCCTTCATGGCTTCTGTCACTGTAGTGCCTGGAAAGCTAGTTCTACTAACTGAAGAGAAGGTGGCCGCTCCTGTGGCAGGTGGAAGTTCCTACATGAAAATACATGAAATATGAAGACATGCAGTGTATGTGCAGATTTCTCTTTAGCATGGATAGTATTGCCTGCTGAGGGCTCTGCAAGCCCTGCTCTCTTTTTTTTTTTTTTTTTTTTGATAAAAAAAAAGTGAACAGGATTCTAATGAAAAGAGTTGAAAACAGAGTAACTTTCTCACCAGGACTCAGAAAACTCCATCCTTACGCCTGTCTGCACCCTTCAGTGGGTACCCTGGCTAGGGGTGATGGAAGCTGTGTACAGATATGCTAAACTGGGAATTTCTATGTGATGCTATGGAAATGGTGGGGGGATCTGGGAGCCCTCCTCACTGTGCCTCTTTGGCCCAGGTGGGGCCTGACGCAGTGGACACCCTACCCTGTGCCCCCAGGCAGAGGTCACCATGGAGCAGTGTGCGAGCGTGGAGAGAGAGGTGGACAAGGTCCTGCAGAAGTTCCTGACCTACGGGCAGCACTGTGAGCAGAGTCTGGAGGAGTTGTTGCGCTACGTGGGCCAGCTGCGGGCCGAGCTGGCCAGCGCGGGTGAGTGTCCCCCCCAAGAGCCCCAAACCTGCTTCTCTAAGGGACCCCAATGATACTTGGTGATGGGTTTCTGGAAGGATGTGGTTAGGGCATTGATACTTGGATCCCTAGGCCTCCTTGCAGGAGGATAATGGAAGTCTCTACGCTGTTTTCAAAAGCCCAACAGAAATTATTAATTTTGGAGTTCCTGTCATGGCTCAGCTGTATTGAACCTGACTAGTATCCATGAGGTTGCAGGTTTGATCCCTGGCCTTGCTCAGTGGGCTAAGGATTCAGCGTCACTGTGACCTGTGGTGTAGGTCACAGATGTGGCTTGGATCCCACATTGCTGTGGCTGTGGTGTAGGCTGGCATCTGTAGCTCCGATTCAACCCTTAGCCTGGGAACTTCCATATGCTGCAGTAGCAGCCCTAAAAAGACCAAAAAAAAAAAAAAGAAAAAAGAAAAAATTATTAATTTACCTATGATTATTTTCATTTAGGTTTTGGGTTTTGGGGGGGAATTTTTTGGCCGCACCTATGGCCTGTGGAAGTTCCCAGGCCAGGAATCAAACCTATGCCCAGCAGTGACCTGAGCTACTGTAGTGACAATGCTAGATCCCAAATCCACTGAGCCACCAGAGACTCCTAAATTTTGTTTTTATTTTTCTTTTCTACTTTGAATTTTTGAGACGTTTGAAGACAATTTCAGTTTTACAAAAAGTTTCCAAAATAGTATAAAGAGTTCGTATATACTCTTTACCAAGTATATACTAGCATTCACCACTGCTAGTATGTTGCCGTATTTGCTTTATCAGTTCTGTTGCATGTTGCTTTTTTTGTTTTTTGTTTTCATTTTTGGCTGCCCTGAGGCATGTGGAGCTCCCAGGCCAGGGATCAGAGCAGAGCTGCAGTTGAGACCTAAGCCACAGCTTCAGCAACGCCAGATCCTCAACCCACTGAATTGAACCTGCGTCCTAGTACTCCCAAGATGCCTCTGATCATGTTGCGCCACAGTGGGAGCTCTTCTCTTGCATATTCTTATTACTTTTTAAACCATTAGAAAGTAAGCTGGGGAGTTCCCTTCATAGCTCAGGGGTTAATGAACCTGGCTAAGATCCATGAGGATGCAGTTTCCATCCCTGGCTTTGCTCAGTGGGTTAAGGATCCAGCATTGCCGTGAGCTGTAGTGTCGTAGATGTGGCTTGGATCCAGCATGCTGTGGCTGTGGTGTAGGCCGGTGGCTACAGCTCTGATTTAATGCCTAGCCTGGGAACCTCCATATGCCTCAGATGCGGCCCTAAAAAGCAAAAAAAAAGAAAGAAAGAAAAGAAAGAAAGTAAGCTGTAGATGTCACATCCTTTTGCCCTTAAACTTCAGTGTTTATTTCCTAAGATCAAGGGCATTCTCTTACATAAATACAGTATAGTTATTAAAATCAAGAAATTAAACATTAATATAATATAACCTGATGAGTATAGCTCATATTTCAATTTTATTTTTCTTTTTACTGCCACACCTACAGCATATGGAAGTTCTTGGGTTAGGGGTTGAATTGGAGCTACGCTCTGGCCTATGCCACAGCCACAGCAATAACGGATCCAAGGCGCATCTCTGACCTTTGCTGCAGTTTGAGGCAACACCAGATCCTTTACCCACTGTACGAGTCTAGGATCGAACCCCCATACTCGTGGACACTATGACGGGTTCTTAATATGATGAGCCATAATGGGAACTCCTCTTATTTCAATTTTGCATTATGCAATACATTTTTTTTCTTTTTTGGTTGTCCCAAGGCATGTGGAGTTCCTGGGCCAGGGATCAGATCAGAACTGCAGTCGCGACCTACACGGCAGCTGCAGAAATGCTGGATCCTTAACCCACTATGCAGGGCTAGGGGTTAAACCTGTGTCCCAGTGCTCCAGAGAAGCCACTGATCCCATTGCACCACAGTGGGAACTCCTCTAATAATTTTCATAAGCATTTTAATTTTATTTTTCAGTCCAGGATCCAGTCCAAGATTCAGCACTGTATTTAGTTTCTTGTGTTTAATCTTTAGTTTTTTTAATCTTGGACATTTCCTCTACCTGCCTTTGTCTTTGATGACATTGACAGTGTGGAAACATTAATGATTTTGCAGAATGTCTTGATTTGGATTTCTTTGCTGTTTCCTCATCATATTTTTGCATTTTGGGCATGAGTACTTCAGAACTGATGTGTTTCTCAGTGCATCACATTAGGAGGTACAAAATATCAGTTTGTTCCATTATGGTTAATGTTAACTTTGATCACTTGGTTAATATGGTATCTGCCAGGTTCCTCTACCCTAAAATTAATCAATGTTTCTTTCTTTGTCTTTCTCTTTTTCCCTCCTTTTCTTTCCTTCCTTCTTTTTCTCTCTCTCCCTTTCTTTCTTTTTCTCTCTCCCTTCCTTTCTTTCTCTCCCTCTTTCTCTCTCTCCCTTTGTTTCTTGCCTTCCTTCTTTCTTTCTCTCTCCCTTTCTTTCTTTCCCTCTCTCTCTCCCTTTCTTGCCTTCCTTCTTTCTTTCTTTCTTCCTCTCTCTCTCTTTCTTGCTTTCTTTCTCACCTGTGGCATGTGGTGGAAGTTCCCAGGCCAGGGATTGAATCTGAACCACAGCTGCAGCAATGCTAGATCCTTAACCCACTGCACTGGACCAAGGATCAAACCCTTGTCCCTTGTCTCTGCAGCAACCCGAGCCATTGCAATTGGATTCTTTTTTGTCTTTTCTAGGGTCGATCCTGTGGCGTATGGAGGTTCCCAGGCTAGGGGTCTAATCAGAGCTGTAGCTGCCGGCCTACACCACAGCCACAGCAATGTGGGATCCGAGCCCCGTCTGCGACCTACACCATAGCTCACGGCCTTAACCCACTGAGCAAGGGCAGGGATCGAACCTGCAACCTCATGGTTCCTAGTCGCATTCATTAATCACTGCGCCACGACAGGAACTCCTGCAGTTGGATTCTTAACCCACTGCACCACATTGAGGAACCCCTAATATTCCTTTCTCTGGAGTTAATAAGTATTTAGCGGGGAGATACTTTGAGACTATAGAAATCTCCTGTGCTTTATCAAACTTCAGTCCACTGGTTTTAGCATCCATTGATGATTCTTGCCTGAATCAGTTATGAAGTTAGTTGCAGTGTGGGTGATTTTTCCTGCTCTATCATTTCATATACATTTGTTCAACCGTAAGGAAGAAGCTGTCCCCTCTCCTTTATTTATGTATGTATGTATGTTTGTACAAATTCTTATTTTAGTCATTGGATTATAATCCATTGCTGTTATTACTTATTTTGATTATCAAATTATTTCAGATTTGACCAGAGGTAACCCCTGGTTCCTGTGTCTCTTTTTTATTTTTATTATTATTTTTTTGCTTTTTAGGGCCATACCTGTGGCATATCGAAGTTCCCAGCCTAGTGGTCAAATCAGAGCTACAGCAGCTGACCTACACCACAGCTTACGGCAACACCAGATCCTTAACCCACTGAGCAAGGCCAGGATTGAATCTACGTCCTCATGGATGTCAGGTTTGTTACCTCCCGGTTACAATGGGAACTCTTTTTTTTTTTAAATTGAGCTATGAGTCACATTTAAAATTCTCCCTTTAAAAGTGTACAACTTAATGGTTTTTAGTATATTTACAAAATTGTATAATCATTACCACTATCTAATTTCAGAACATTTTCATCACTCTAAAAAGGAACTCCACCCATTAATAATCACTGCATTCCTCCTTGTCCTCCAGTCCCTGGCAACCACTAATGTACTTTCTCTCTATCCTTACCTATGCTGGACACTTTTTTTTTGTTTGTTTGTTTTTGGCTTTTTGCCTTTTCTAGGGCCGTTCCATTGGCATATGGAGGTTCCCAGGCTAGGGGTCGAATTGGAGCTGTAGCCACTGGCCTACACCACAGCCACAGCAACACCAGATCCGAGCCGCGTCTGCAATCTATACTACAGCTCGTGGCAATGCCGGATCCTCAACCCACTGAGCAAGGCCAGGGATCGAACCCACAACCTCATGGTTCCTAGTCTGATTCGTTAACCACTGAGCCACGACGGGAACTCCTGGACACTTTATATAAATGGAATCTTACAATCTGTGGCCTTTTATATATATATATATATTTGTAAATAACTCCACTTCCCTCTTGATACTTCCTTTGTTTTTTTAAATGATAAGCATTTTATTTTAATTAATTAGTTTATTTGGCCACACCCACTGCATGCAGAAGTTCCTGGGCCAGGGATGAAAACTGGCACACAGCAGCGACAATGCTGAATGCTTAACCCTAGGCCACCAGGGGATTCCTTTGTTCTTTCATTTAGATTCATCCCTGTCGTACCATGAATCATTACTTCATTCTTTTTTATGTGCTGGGTCAGATGGTAATTCTGTGTTCACCTTTTTGAGGGATTAACTGAATGTTTTCCAAAGTAGCCATAACATTTTATATTCCCACCAGCAATGTATGAGAGTTCCAGTTTCCCCATATCCTCACCAACATGTGTTTATATCTATCTTTTGATTATAGCCATCCCGGTAGCAGTAGGTGGATGGCCCAGCCACCACCTCCTGTTTGTATTAGTCAGGATTCATTCGGTTATAGGTAGCAGAAACCTAGCTCACACTAGAAGGTGAGGGGCTCCTGGATGTATAGACAGGTAGCTGAAAGGTTCAGTCCAGCCCAGTTGGATCTAGGTGCTCGTGTGATTCCTTTCATCTACAATGGCTTCATTCTAAGAGCAGTGCTCCTCTGAGGTGTCCATGGTGCTTTAGCAACTCCAGTTCACATTCTGTTTGTTTAGCAATCTGGCAGAATGCATCTCTTTTCCATGGCTTCTGGTCTCAGAGCTGAGATGCTCCCTGGCCCTTTTGGGTCACATTCCCTTCTCTGGGTCATGTTTTCTTCCCTGAACCGAGGTGATGCCATCTAAAATAGGGGTATAGATGCTGGGCCAGAAGAAGGGGCCCATGCCCTGTCTGCCCTCCTCTGTTCCAAGCCCCACATGCTCTTGGTGGTTGGTGGGGCCCCACCATGGGAGTGGAAACCACTGTGAGCCTGGCATCCTGAGCCAGAAATGTCCCTGAACTTCCCTGTCAGACCACGGCCTGCCTGGTGTCCTCTGGGTGAGAAAGAGGCATTTAGGTGGGGACAATGCTTCATGGTTCAAAGCCCTCCCACATGGCATGGCATCTCCTTCAAGATAAGGAGCCATCTGGTGTGGTGGTGAGGAACCCAGCTTTAGATCTAGCACTGCTGTGAGGGCTGGCAGCTTACTGCCTCAGCTTCCTTAGCTGTAGGACAGGAGAGGATGCATAGTATGGTGGGGAGGATTAAATGAGCTAAAACCAAGCACTTACCCACAGTAAGTGTCAAATCATCTTCATTTCACAGCAGCCTCCAAGGCCAGTGCTCTTATTCCCCCATTTTGCAGATGAGGAAATGAAGACTCTGAGAGATACCCTGGCTTGTCTCACTTGATGAGTTCCAAGTCACACAGTTAAAAAGTGGCAGGATATGGAGTAGAAGCTGAATTTTTTACTCCGGGGCTCAGGGCTACTTCCTGAGCCACCATGCTACACCAAGGTGTGCTCCTCTGTGTCCTGACTCACTGCCAGTGTTTCTCTGCAGCCCTCCAGGGGACCCCTCTCTCTGCCACCCTCTCCCTGGTGATGTCCCAGTGCTGCCGGAAGATAAAAGACACTGTGCATAAACTGGCTTCGGACCACAAGGACATTCACAGCAGTGTCTCCCGAGTGGGGAAAGCCATTGACAGGGTGAGCATGTGGGCGGCCCTGGACCTGGGGAGGCGTGGGACCCCTATGGCTAGTATGGAGCAGGGCTCCTCAGGAAGCCAGTGTGAGAAGTGCGAGCCTGAGTCATAGGGACCTGTCTCTCGTCCTCATCAGAACTTTGACTCTGAGATTTGCGGTGTAGTCTCCGATGCTGTTTGGGACTCTCGGGAGAAGCAGCAGCAGATCCTGCAGATGGCCATTGTGGAGCACCTGTACCAGCAGGGCATGCTCAGTGTGGCTGAGGAACTGTGCCAGGTAACGGGCCGCTGGGAAGGCACTGGGACCTGCCTGTTCTACTTACTACTTGATAGTTTCCATCCTTCCTCCCTTTCTTTCTATCTTTGCTTTTTTTTCTTTTAAGGCTGCATCCATGGTATTTGGAAGTTCCCAGGCTAGGATCAAATCTGAGGTGCAGCTGTGGCAATACCCAATCCTCAACCCATTTCACCACAGCAGGAACTCCAGTAATTTTCTATAAATTAGGTCCTTGTTCCTTTTTTTTTTTGTATCCAGACATGACTCAAATATGTGTGTCATCAGTCGTAGTCTGAAAGGGATACCTGTTCCCAGAGACCCATTTCCAGTGGACAGTAGGCCCAGCAGTGTGTCCTCCCCTTTGGACTGCTCATGGGAAGTCC
This sequence comes from Phacochoerus africanus, assembly GCF_016906955.1. Lineage (NCBI taxonomy): Eukaryota > Metazoa > Chordata > Mammalia > Artiodactyla > Suidae > Phacochoerus > Phacochoerus africanus. The sequence continues at coordinate 80,347,383 of NC_062547.1, read as the reverse complement.
TGTGTTTCTTCCAAGACTTCTTCCATACTTTGCTTGCATTGTAGACCAGCTCCTTAAATGGGTTACTATCTATTTTTAAAATTCAATTTAATTTATTTAAGCTAAAAGAAGTAAAAACATCTCACCCATTACCCACACCCCCTGTCCTCCGCATCTGGCAACCACCAATTTGTTCTATTTATTAGCTTTTTTTTTTTTTTTTTTTTAATTTAGGTATTCCTGTCGTGGCTCAGTGGTTAGTGAACCCAATTAGTATCCATGAGGATGCGGGTTTGATCCCTGTCCTTGATCAGTGGGTTAAGGATCTGGTGTTGCTGTGAGCTGTGTGGTATAGGTGGCAGACTCGGCTCAGATCCCGAGTTGCTGTGGCTGTGGTGTAGGCTAGTGGCTTCCGATTGGACCTCTAGCCTGGGAACCTCCATATGCTGAGGGTGAAGCCCTAAAAAGACAAAAGAAAAAAAAAAATTTAGATTCCAGGAGTTCCCGTGGTGGCACAGTGGTTAACGAATCTGACTGGGAACCATGATGTTGCAGGTTCGATTCCTGCCCTTGCTCAGTGGGTTAATGATCCGGTGTTGCCGTGAGCTGTGGTGTAGGTTGCAGACGCGGCTCGGATCCCGCGTTGCTGTGGCTCTGGTGTAGGCCAGTGGCTACAGCTCTGATTAGACCCCTAGCCTGGGAACCTCCATATGCCGCGGGAGCGGCCCAAGAAATGGCAAAAAGACAACAACAACAACAACAAAAAAATTTAGATTCCAAATATAAGTGAGGTATCTCTTTTTCTCATCTTGATATGTCTCACTTAGTGTAATGCCCTTGAGGTCCATCTGTGTTATCACAAATGATAGGATTCCCTATTTTTTTTAATGACTGAATAATATTTTATTACATGCACACACATTTTCTTCCTTCTTTCCTTCCTTTCTTTGTCATTTTTTTTTTTAGGGCCATACCCACAGCACGTGGAAGTTCACAGGCTAGGGGTTGAATCAGAGCTGTAGCCACTAGCCTGTGCCACAACTACAGCAATGCCAGATCCAAACCGAATCTGTGACCTACACCACAACCCATGGCAATACCAGATCCTTAACCCACTGGGCAAGGCCAGGCATTGAACCTGCATCCTCATGGGTACTAGCCAATTTGTTTTCGCTGAGCCACGACTGGAATGCCACATTTTCTTTATTTTATTTTTATTATTTTTTTTGTCTTTTCTAGGGCCACACCCACGGCACATGGAAGTTACCAGGCTAGGGGTCTAATCGAGCTGTAGCCGCCGGCCTACACCAGAGCCACAGCAATGCAGGCTCAGAGCCGCATCTGTGACCTACACCACAGCTTAGGCAAAGCTGGATCTCCAACCCACTGAGGGAAGCCAGGGATTGAACTCGAAACCTCATGGTTTCTAGTTGGATTTGTTTCTGCTGCGCCATGACGGGAACTCTCTGGAAGCTTTAAAATTCAGTTTGATGCAGTCCTACTTGTTTATTTTTGCTTTTGTTGCTTCTTATTTATTTATTTAATTTTTTTGGTCTCACCCACAGCGTGTGGAAGTTCCGGGGCCAGAGATCAAATCCAAGCCACAGCTACAGTCTGTGCAACAGCTGTGGCAGTGCTGTATACTTAACCCAGTGTGCCACAGCAGGAACTCCTTTTATTGCTTATTTAAATATTGCTACTTTAGAAATCGGTGCCCCTCAAAAGAAAATGAAAAGAGTTCCCTAATGACCTAGTGGGTAAGGATCTGATGTCACTATTGTGGCACGGGTTCAATTCCCTGGCCTGGAGACTTTTGTATGTCATGGGTGTTGCCAAAAAAAGAAAGAAATCGGTGCCCCTGCTATAAATAGAAAGTAGCTATAAAAGTATATATGATGATGGATTTCCCGTTGTGGCTCAGTGGAAACAAATCTGACTAGCATCTATGAGGATGCAAGTTTGATCCCTGGCCTTGCTCACTGGATTGAGGATGTGGCGTTGTCATGAGTTATGGTGTAGGTCGAAAACGCGGCTTAGATCCCAAGTTGCTGTGGCTGTGGTGCAGGCCGGCAGCTGCAGCTCCAATTCAACGCCTAGCTTGGGAACCTCCATATGTTGTGAGTGCAGCCTTAAAAAGGCAAAAAAACAAAAAAAATATATATGTGATGAAAAGTTATTAATTTCTAGTTTGTGTGGGTTGCCAGCCAGGATTCCGAGTGCCTGATAATCCCTTTCTTAAAAAGGAAAATTAGGAGTTCGTGCTGTGGCTCAGAGAGTTAAGGATCCAGTGTTGCGGCAGCTGTGGTGTAGATTTCCGCTGCGGCTTGGATTCGATTCCTGGCTGGGAAACTTGCGTATGCTGCAGGTGCGGCCAAAAAATAGGAAAAGAAAAAAAAGGGAAGATTAGTGAAATGACAAAGCAGCACTTGTTAGGTTATAAAGACCCAGGCAGTGAAAGTAAAGTATACTTTCCGTTAATAATTCGGAGGATTGAAAAGGAATCATTTTCTCTCCATGCTCCTCAGCATGGGCCTCCAGTACCCAGCAAGTGGGGTAGGTTTGCAGACTGCCTTCTGGGAGGCTAGCATGTAGCACTCAGCCTCCCAGAACTGAAATGGAAATAAGGGGGATCCAGGTGGCTGTCGGGAGACCATGGCTCCTCACACAAAACCTGGCCCCCTCTAGCCTGTCTTTGGTGGACAAGGTTTTATTAGGTGCAGAGAAGAGAATTTTGGAAACACTGTTCTCCAGTGGTGGATTGCTCTCTCTCCTTCTAGGAATCAACATTGAATGTGGACCTGGATTTCAAGCAGCCTTTCTTGGAGTTGAATCGAATCCTGGAAGCTCTGCACGAACAAGACTTGGGGCCAGCACTGGAGTACGTTGGCTCTTGAGTGGACCCTCGGGAGACAGGGCTTGTCTGTGCTCTTCACCTCACCCAGTGTAATTGACACGCCTCCAGCCCTGTCTCACAGGCCACATGGGCTTTTGGAGGCTCTGCCAGGCCCCTTCATTCACCCCACCAGCTCCACACTTAGCTGGCCCCTTTCTTCCCAGGTGGGCTGTCTCCCACAGGCAGCGACTGCTCGAGCTCAACAGCTCCCTGGAGTTCAAGTTACACCGAATGCACTTCATTCACCTCCTGGCAGGCGGCCCCGAGAAGCAGCTGGAGGCCCTCAGCTACGCCCGGCACTTCCAGCCCTTTGCTCGGCTGCACCAGCGGGGTACGTGCCCCGGGTGCCAGGTGGGCATTGCTGGGCTCTGGTGGATGTCAGCACATGTGGGCTTGCCTTTCCCATGCTGAGAACTCTGACCCCTCTCCCACTGTCTCCTAGGTGACCTCCAGAGTCCAGACCCTTCCTCCCCTGCCTCTGACACACCTCCTAGCTTCACCTCATACCACCTCTGGTCCCCAGCCCCTGCTGCGTGCCACACCCCTGTCCATAGCTCACCAGGCCTGCGTGTGCCCATGACATATGTACCCTCATGCTGCTCTGCCTCAGCACAGGCATGTCCTGCCTAGAAGAACCCTGCTTGTTTGACTCCGTGCGTCCTTTCAGCTTCCGCCCCAAGCCCTCTTTCTTCACACTAGGAGTTCCAAACAGTTGATTGAGGCTTACCTTCTAGATGTTCACAGTTAGTAACCATCCGACTGCTAGTAGCTTTTTTCTTTAGCTCCACTCATATTTATTACTTCATGTTTTATACACTGGGAAAACTCAGCAGTGCTATTAAGTCAACTAGATACTGCCACCTCCTGAAAGCTTTTTAAAAGGGAGATTAGCTAGTGTTGGAGAATAGAGACATGAGTGCCAGCCTGAGACTTGTTCTTTGTTGCAGCTGGAAGGATGGGAAGGGAACCAAAACTCCTTGCTACCTGATGCCATGTGGTCATGCTTCCCCTTGTCCTACAAAAGCAGCCCTGAGACCCCGCTTCACCACTAGATTTTAGGGAAAACCAGTTCTGCCAGCAGGCATTTTAATCTCCCACTACTCCCATGCTGCCCAGTCTACTCCCCATGCTGCCTCTGCAGCCTTGCCACCCCAGAGCTGGGTGTGAAAGGCTGCCTCCTGGCCCCCTGACACCCCCCTCCCCGCCCCCGCCTTGTAGAGATCCAGGTGATGATGGGCAGTCTGGTGTACCTGCGGCTAGGCTTGGAGAAGTCACCCTACTGCCACCTCCTGGACAACAGCCATTGGGCCGAGATCTGTGAGACCTTCACCCGAGATGCTTGTTCCCTCCTGGGGCTTTCTGTGGAGTCACCCCTCAGCGTCAGGTACAGCCGTCCCTGTGGAGGCAGTCCAAGTGACGGGGTTTCAAGGGAAACCCAGCTTGCCAAGGCCCTGCCTCATCCAGGGGTGGTGCTTGGTGCCTTTACATACCTACAATGGCCGTCTTAGTCATTCTTCTAGTTGGGAGTTACATTTGTTTCTATAGTTGGAGAAACTGAAATCAGGAAGAGTTGTGGCCCAGGGCCACCACTAGGTCAGTGGCAGGGTCAAGATTCCCATTTTGTAAGGCCTCTTGAATGAGGTCTGTGTTTCCTGCATCTCACCCCTGGATTATCACAGGTCCTTCAGTTAGCCCGGCTTTCTTGCCACCTCATCTCCCACACACTGCTTCCCTTCAGGGAGACTAGTGTCTGAGTCACACGTTCTGAGAGCTTTCACTCACAAGGCTCCTTGTCAGTAATATTCTTCTCATGGCTTCACAACAGACCTAGGAATTAGAGGTACTGTTATCCTCATTTTACAGGAGAAAACAGGCCCCTAGAGCCTCACAGGAAATAAAGGTCCTCTAGACCCAACCGCACCACACACTGCCACAGGGGTGCACTTTATTTAGGCTGGCTGTGGACTCCCAGGCCCTGCCCCAGTGCAGTGGGCTCCACCCTCTGTTACTGTGGACTCTGGGTATGGAACAGTCTTTCCCAGTGGGAACACCTGCACCTTAGACAAGACAGTTATGTTGTGCCCTGCAAGTCATAGATATTTGGTGCCTGAGGCTCCAGCCAGTCTACTCCCCCACCCCTCCCCAATCATTGTGAGAACTGAATCTGTTTTCCCCCAGTTCTAAGTCCACTGGTTTATGGAGGTGCACTGTGACAACAGAACAGGGTAAACAGGTGGGAGGGGGCCCTTTCAAACTGATCACTGTCCCTGTCTTACCGAGGACCTATTAGTGGTTTGGATGAGCAGATATCTGCCTCCTAGATGTGTCTTTTGTCTTTCCCATAGGTTCTCAAACTTTGAGGTGCATTAGAATGACTCTCTGGAGTTGGACATGTAACTACAGGTGGGGCTTTATGAGTGACCTAAGAGATTTTTAAGGACTGGTTTGATCAAGTGTCACTTTGGAACCCCGTCCCGAGTCACAGAGGACAGGGTGCTGGTCCGTTTGTCTCTCTGCTGGGTTCTTGGTCGGGGTCACTCTAGCCCCTGCTCTTTCTTCTGTAGCTTTGCTTCTGGCTGTGTAGCACTGCCCGTGCTGATGAACATCAAAGCTGTGATTGAACAGAGGCAGTGCACTGGGGTCTGGAGTCACAAGGATGAGTTACCGGTAAGGCCTGGTGGGGGCAGGCATGGCAGGAGGCGCTGGAGAGGACAGCCGCCACAGGGAGTGGGACTCACCACTCTGCTGGCCTCCCCAGATTGAGATCGAACTGGGAATGAAGTGCTGGTACCACTCAGTGTTTGCGTGCCCCATCCTCCGCCAGCAGACATCGGATTCCAACCCTCCCATCAAGCTCATCTGCGGCCATGTCATCTCGAGAGATGCACTCAACAAACTCATTAACGGAGGAAAGTGAGTTCCCTGCGCCCTGCTCCACCTGGGCTCTATTCTGCTGGCCAGCCCCCTGAAATGCTCTTGCTTCTCCTCGCTTTGTAGGCTGAAGTGCCCCTACTGTCCCATGGAGCAGAACCCAGCAGATGGGAAGCGCATCATATTCTGATCCCTGCCTGAGAGGAACTTTGCCGAAAGAGGTTTTTCACCCATGAACCTTGGCCTATCTCGGTGGGGGTGGATGGCTTCCATGGACTGTGGTTCATTTCATAGCAACTGGCTGAGAAGTGCTGCCAGGAGGGGCTGGAGCGGCCTTCTGGCAGAGGCTGGGCAGCTGGCTCCTTGGCTATTAAGAGCAGGGAGACGTGACCTCTGTATTCTGTCTCTCCCTCTTTATATTTGCTGTTGATTAAGAGAGAAGCAGAGGACCTGGTGGGCACAGCAGATGTCTTCCATCCCTGCCTTCCGCCGGGCCTCTTACTGCCACACCAAGGCTTGTGTCCACTCCAACCGCTGCACAGCCTCACAACTGTATGTGTCCATTTCCCACTGTAAATAGTCCGGGTTAGAACTGAATGCCATCGTTTTATAACGCTGAGCAAATATATTCACAGGCCTTCTCCTTACTTCACTTACCTTTAGCTTCACTGACAAAGAGCCCAGTCAGAAAAACCCATCCTGCATCTCTAATTAGAAAAAGCTGGGCAATAGCAGACCCTGGGAGGGTGTTACATATATAAAATCGTATTACCTCCATATTGGAAATGTAGGAAGTTGAAATAACTTGCTCAGAGGGCTCACGGCTTATCCAGAAGAGCATCTGGAGTTTAAACCATATTCAGTCCTCAAGCTCAAGGTCTTTCCAGTCTATGCCAGGGTGCCAGAGGTTTGGCTTCTGTGTGTACTGAGTTCTTTGCTGGGCCTTTGAGAACAGGAAGGCACCATATGTCTAAAATGTTTGAAGGGATTAGGTTACTGGGGCCATTGTGCCGAGCCTGGGGTTCTGCATTTAGCTGTGTATATCTATTTAAAATGTACTGTGTGGGTCGGTAAATTGCTTCTATCAGCTTCCCAATAGCATTTAAGGCTCCTAGGGAGAAAGAAAAGAGGAATAGGGGTGCCCTTGACATAGCGCCTACAGGCTTCTCTGCAGTGGGATCTGGGCTCAGGTGCCTCACCCTGCAGCTCCCGCCTACTCTGGAAGCAGGAGTGGAGAGCTTGGGGGTGAGCAGCAGGGTTTGTTCTCAACTGGAGTCCAGCATTAGCCCTGGTGGCCAAGCATTAGCACTGAACTTTCTTGAGGTCCTCGGGTTCTGTAGTGAGAAAGGCTGCTTTGGCTCTTTTCCCCCATCAGCTCTTTGGCCCTACCAGGAGCTGCTACTTAAAAAAAAAAAAAAACCCACAGACTCAACATATTTTAGTTTTAGCATTTACTCCCCCCCCATCACATTCTTGGAACTATCTTCATTGAAGCTCAACAGGAAACTGCATTGATGGAGAAGATGCTGGCTTTGCCGTCATGAAATAGCTACTGGAGCTGTCTGGAAGGAATATGTGCTTCGGGGGACCACAGAGATGCTGTGAGTGTGGGCAGCAGGAGGGCAACCAGCTGACCTGCCAACAGCCCAACAGCTTCCGGAGCAGGTGCCCAGGGTGTTGCCTAAGTCCTTCACATGGGTGGAGGCAGGGCTTGCACCTCCTCCAGGCACTCGTCATAGGCCTCCTGGTATTCCTCATGGGGCTTGACCATTATCACACAGGTGGGGCGCTTGGAGCCGGCAGCTGCACCCAGGTCCTGCAGAGAAGGAACAGAAGGGCTATTTGGAAAGAAGGCTATATAACCTGTATACCAGGGAGTCATAAGCTGATGATCCACTGGCCTAATCCAGCCCATAGACATGTGCTAGTCAGTCAGTGTTAAAAATATTTTGGGAGTTCCCGTCGTGGCTCAGTGGAAACGAATCTGACTAGTATCCATGAGGATGCAGGTTCGATCCCTGGCCTCGCTCAGTGGGTTAAGGATCTGGCATTGCTGTGAGCTATGGTATAGGCTGGCAGCTACAGCTCCAATTCAGCCCCTAGCTTGGGAACTTTTGTATGCCGCAGGTACAGCCGTAAAAAGATCAAAAAGAAAAGAAAAGGAAAAAAAATTGAACTGGTTGCCACCGCTTTTTTTTCTTTTTTTTTTAAGGCCGCGCCTACAGCATAAAGTTCCTGGGCTAAGAGTTGAATTGGAGCTGCAGCTGGCCTACACCACAGCCTTAGCAACTTGGGATCCGAGCCATATCTGTGACCTACCCAATTTGCAGCAATGCTAGATCATTAACTCACTGAGCAAGGCCAGGAATCAAACCCACATCCTCATGGATACTAGTCCAGTTCTTAACCCACTGAGCCACAACGGGAACTCTGGTTCCCACCACTTAAACATGGCAAACTTTTGAATTGTCCAGCAATACTGGGCCTGTATTTTCATGTGGCAACTGTAAAAGGACTCTAGCCCAGCAAGTGTTGTCCCCTGAGGCAGGACCTATGCTTTCTAGGTCCCTGCCATCCTCTATTGGACCCCAGACTGGCCTCTGCTACGTAAGGATAAGGACAGCTCCAAGTCCCTAGAATACCTCTTCTGAACACTGTGCCCACGTAATAAGACTAACACATCCAAGTACACCTTCTATTTCATCCCCAACAGTCCATGGAGAAGGGAATTCCCATTTTACAAGAAGGAAATGGAAGTGCAGAGAGGTAACTTATCTGCCATCCCTCATCTAGGAAGCAGCAGAGCCAAGAATCCACCCAGGCCTATCTTTTAACTCCAAAGTTCATGCTCTTTCCCACTATGATCTGCTGCCACATACCTTATCCCAAGCCTCCTTACCGTCTTAGAGGGGATATAGACGTAGGGCAAATTCCGGTCTTCACACATAACTGGGAGATGGCAGTATACCTCAACGGGTAATGTGTCTCCTGCCAAAACCATGATCCTGAAATGAGAGAAGCCACTGTCATTTCCAGCTTGCTTGTTCCCTCTTTCAGTTATAAGTGCCACCTCTGAGCTGGCCATTGGGGGTACAGAGATGGGTAAGTTGGCTCCTGCCATCAAGGATCCCAATTATTAATGTGTGTCTCCATCTGGAAGATGTGTGTCTTCCATCTGGAAGTACGTGCAGATTGGTTTGGGGAGTGCATTCCTCTGGGAGGTGATCTCTATTGCTTGGCAACAAGTAAACCCACCAAGTGTAACAAAGGTATTGGGCTGAGACAAATGAGGTATGGGAGGGATGCCAAGCAGTAAGAGCTCAAAAAAGAAATCAGGAAGCAATACTTGAGAGGAGACCTGAATGATGAACATCGGTCAGGCAGCCCATGGAGGGGCTGAGGACAGGGAAAGCATTTTAAGATCCAGAGAATCAATGCAGGTTTGATCCTCAGCCTGGGGCAGTGGGTTAGGGATCTGGTGTTGCCATAGCTGTGGCACAGATCAAAGATCACAACTTCGGATTGGATTTGATCCCTGGCCTGGAAACTTCCGTGTGCTGCAGATGCTGCCAAAAATAAAAAAAATAAAAGGCACCTCAAACTTGTCTAAAACCAAACTTGTGATCTTCCTGTACAAACTCAGCCTCTTCACTGTTCACTCTCTCAGTGAGTAGGCCCTCTGTCCATTCGCCTGGAATCCATACCTCTTCACTGTATGTCCGAAAGTCCTCTCATCCATCCACTTTAATTCTCCCCATCTCTGCCATCACTAACCTAATCAAAATTGCCCTCACCTCTTCTGCACCAAAACAGTCTCCTATCTCAACTTCCCCATCTAGTCTTCCATCTCTGATCCTTCCCAAAGCTTCCAGAAACATCTTCTTAAGGTGTAAATGTAATTATGTCACTCCCTGGCTTTAACCCTCAGTGGCCTCCAAAGCTCTGAGTACAAAAACTAAACTTACCATGGCTTACAAAGCCCCATGAGAGGACAGCACTTCTGCCCACTACTACCCTCTCCTGCCCTGGGAATCACTTTCCTCTGGCAGAATGCTCCTCCCTCCCCCGCCCTGGGATTCACTTTCCTCTGGCAGAATGCTCCTCCCTCCCCCACACAAATTCCTAGAACTTCAGACCTCAGCTATCCCACCTAGCACCCCCCCCCATCATTTTTTATATCTTGAGCAACTACAATGTACCACACACTTCTGGAAAGGAAATAAAGCAGTGAGACGGTTCACCCTGTCCTCAAAGAACTTATTTTCTGATATAAGTGAGAGAGAAAGGGAGTAAGAATGTAAATAAGTAAGGAGGTTCTCATCGTGGCATGAACTGTGTATCCATGAGGACCTGGGTTAGATCCCTGGCCTCTGCCCTTGCTCAGTGGGTTACGGATCTGGCATTTCTGTGGCTGTGAGGTATGCTTGGGGATATAGCTCCGATTAGACCCCTAGCCTGGGAACCTCCATATGCCTTGGGTGCGGCCCTAAAAAGACAAAAAAAAAAAAGAAACGTAAATAAGTTCCTGAATCTGACAAATGCCAAATAGGGAAGATGTAGGGTAATGAAGTCATTCTCACCGCTCCCTGTACTTTTTTCCCTTCTGTAGTTGCCTATGACAACTTGTAATTGTGTGTGATTAATGTCACTATCTCCCTATAGCAAGTGCCTGAAAAGGGGCAGACAGTAAATAGTGGCTGCATGAATGAAGCTGGGATCTACCTGAAGTGAGTTGGCTTATATGACTGGCTTCCCCTGGAATTCTCTTTCCCCATGGCCGTCCCTTTGAGCTCGTGTAAGTGATGTATTGACATATGTGCTGAAAGGAATTTACCGACTAATCACCTGAATATCAGGGCAAGTCAGAGCACTTTTACCTACTAAGTAGGAGGGATACTTTCGTCATCATTTAGAAATGCAAAACCGGGCAGTAGGGGGTTCTTACCCTTTTTCGCCTTTGTTGATAAATTTCTGAACCTCCTTCACCCCGCGCCGAATCTGCTTCTGCTTTACGGCTGCAACGACAGGGGAATCAGCCCCGGGGGCCTTGGGCCGCCACCAGCGTCCCCACCCTGCCCGGCGTCCGCCGCATCTTTCTTTTTTAAAATTTTTATTTTCGGAGGCTGTAGATTTTCTTTAAAAAGTTTTTTTTATTATAGTTGACGTACAATGTTCTGTCAACTTATGCTATATAGCAAAGTGATCCTGTTATGTATTTATATACATTCCTTTTTCCCACATTATCCTCCAGCACAGGTTATTAAATATAGTTCCCTGTGCTATACAGCAGGATCTCATTGCTTATCCAATCCAAATGCAGTGGCTTGCATCTGCTAACCCCAAACTCCCAATCCATCCCACCACCGCACCTTTCTTGATGCATTTGTAGAGCTTCCGTGTCAGTTTGCGAGAAGCCAGGGGTTGCGCGATGGGGTTCAGATTCACCAGCAGTTCGTGATAAGTGCGCTCCCCGCAGCACGCATCTGCCTGAGCCTCCGGCCCGTCGGGATCTGCCTTTATTTTGGTCATGGCAGCAACTCGGCAACCAAATGCCCAAGAACCGAGTACACGCGGCCGGCGCTTCAGAAATCGCTTCCGGGTCATGCCCCTCTGAGGGAAGCAGTCAGTTCACGACCGCCAATTAGGAACCCAGGTCCCAGACTCTGACCAATCATCGATGCTAAACTCGTTAAATATAGAACGGGGGGCAAAGTCTCGGCGGTAGGGGCAGGACCATTCCCACAGCTGAGGCGGGGCGGATTAAGGCCGGAGTCCAAGGACCTCTGAGGGAGGGGGCGGAGCCCGGAGGGAGGCGGGGCCTGGAGGAGGAGAGGAGGGACTGGGACGGCTTCCTCGGCTCGTCTGAGAGTTGCGCGTCAACCATACTGGAGACGAGGGGGCGGAGGCTGTACCTGTGCGGGGCGTGACCAAGTCTAAAAGGACGAATCCTAGCTTAAAGGGCGGGTTCTGCTACCAGAGTAGTAGAGGTCGGCCCTGTGTGATTCCACACCTCCTTAGAATCTGATCCCTCCAATTGGCAGTGCCGAGCCTGGTCAGGTCCCGGGTCCAGAGCCGGTCCTGGTGGCGTATACCCTAGGTACTAAGGTTAAAGTAAAGCCTTAACTTAATTGATAACGATTTCTTCGTTCTAGCACGATTTCTCACGCTCTGCTCTCTTTCCTGGTAAGGGATGGCCCCATTCACTGAGTGCCTCGATCTGGACCGCTTTTCCCCAGAGAGCCGGTGACTTTCCCGCCCTTCCCGCAGAGACCTGCTCAGGTGTTACCCACGTGGGAGATTTTCCTGACCACACTTAACCTAAAATTCCAGTCCTTGGGAGTTCCCTTGTAGCGTAGCTAGTTAAGGATCCAGTGTTGTCACTGTTGCTTCTGTGGCGCGGGTTCCGTCTCTGGCCGCGGGAACTTCCACTGGCATGGGAAAAAAAAAAATTGCAGTTCAGGCTCACCTTGCATCGGCATCCCATAACCCTCTGTTTTCCTCATCGTTCCTACCACTGCCTGGCATCACGCACACGGGAGGCATTGCGGAGACAGCGGGAACTGCAGAAGGCTTGAACACTGAGGCTGAGAAGTTGGGGCGTCGTGGGGAGAGCTCTGAGTAGGCACCCTGTGTGTAGTTATCTGTAGAGGATTAGTGGATGGTGCCGCTGGAGAGGCAAGCAGGCCTAGACCAGGGTGGATCTTGTACCTCTGCCTTATTTCTTGTGTCCTATTGGGTGGATATTAATTAGATCGTTGCTGTAAGTCAGTTGCCTTGATCATGTGGTGTTAGGCCCTCCATTTTTGTGGTGGTGGAACAGCCCAGAAAGTGGAATTTTTTTTTTTTTCTTTTTAGTGCTTCACCCACTGCCTATGGAAGTTCCCAGATTAGGGGTTGTATCAGAGCGGTAGCCACAGGCCTACACCACAGCCACAGCAATGCCAGATCTGAGCAGCGTCTGCGACCTATAACACAGCTCACGGCACAGCTAGATCCTTAACCCACTGAGCGGGGGCCAGGGATCAAACCCAAGTCCTCATGGATCCTAGTCAGGTTTGTTATAGCTGAGCCATGATGGGAACTCCTGAAAGTGGAACTTTAGAAGTGTGCAGGTGGCTTGCCAGCGCATGGCAGTCAAGCCAACCGAAAGCCTGACCTTTTAACCTTGCAACCAAGTGCAGTCATTACATAATACTGTTTTTTAAAAAATTTTTTTTAGTATTTTAGGAGTTCCCATCCTGGCTCAGTGGAAACAAAACATTTAAAAATATATGATTATGGAGTTCCCTTTGTGGCTCAGCAGTTAACGAACCCGACTAGGATCCATGAGGATGCAGGTTGGATCCCTGCCCTTGCTCAGTGGGTTAAGGACCCGGCATTGCTGTGGTTGTGATATAGGCCAGCAGCTACAGCTCCGATTAGACACCTAACCTGGGAACCTCCATATGCCTCCGGTGCAGCCCTAAAAAGAAAAAAAAAAAAAAGTATTTTTTAATAAGAAAAATTAGGATGCAATCCATGCTACATAGATCCCAAGTAATTTCACAAACAGAAAAATGTATCAATTGAACATGTGTTATACAAGCAACAAAATTTTTTTTGAAAATAAGCAAAGTTTGTATGCACAATGTAACCAAAAATTGGCCTTTTAAGGAGTTCCCAGGTAACCCAGTAGTTAAGGATTTGGTGTTGTCACTTCTATGGCTTAGGTCACTGCTATGGCATGGGTTCTATCCCTGGCCCGGGAACCCATGCTATGGCATGCTATGCTATGGCATGGGTTCTATCCCTGGCATGTTGTGGGTATGCCCCCCCTCCCCCAATCGACCTTTTGAATGTTTTTACTTTGGAATTTCTTAAGAAAAGATAGCTTCTGGAGTTCCCATTGTGGCTCAGTGGTTAACGAATCCGACTAGGAACAATGAGGTTGTGGGTTCAATCCCTGGCCTTGCTTGGTGGGTTAAGGACCCAGTGTTGCCGTGAGCTGTGGTGTAGGCTGCAGACATGCCTCAGATCCCGCGTTGCTGTGGCTCTGGTGTAGGCCAGCAGCTACAGCTCCGATTCGACCCCTAGCCTGGGAATCTCCACATGCCACAGGAGCAGCCCCAGAAAAGGCAAAAACACACACAAAAAAAAAAAAAAGAAAAAAAAAGAAAAATGAAAGAAAAAAGATAGCTTCTTCTGAGTTTTAGGACCAGTGGTTGCTGTCAGCTTTGCCTTACTGTCCACCACTTCACTGTACCATTTCACACCCCAAGCCTTCCCCTGCCTTCTCCCTCCTCCCTCCTCCTGGGTCTGGCAATAATAGTCTGGCCCTTCCTGGGGACCCTTCCCCAAATGACCAGTGGGGCTGTGAGAGCAGAGCTCCTCTAAACATACAGCTGACAGGGCTCTGCAGGGTGGTTTTCTATTCCTCTTTCAGCCTTGTAGGGCGAGTGACAGTGTGCAAAGGGGAAGGTGCTCCCAGACGTGGGCACAGGGCAAGATGAACTCTGCAGAGAATTTCATTACAAAGAAACCCAATTCAAGCAAATTTGCTTGACTGACCTCACCAAGGTCTCAGTTATGAAGGCCTCTCAGTTCTCACATGGAAGGAAGGAATTAACATTTATGTGCCAAGCATATTACATATAATATCACATTCGGGGCTCACAAAGAATGTTTATTATTCACAATTTGCTGGGGCTTATAAAGGTGATCTCTCCAACAAGTGCACACAAAGCTGAATTTGAACCCTGATCTGATAGGCTCCAAGCTCATGCTTTGCTCATCTCCTGTGACCTGGTGTTCAACTTTATTTGCTTTTTTGTTTTGTTTGTTTTGCTTTTTTAGGGCCGTACCCTCGGCATATGGAAGTTCCCAGGCTAGAGGTCAAATTGGAGCTACGTGTGGCTGGCCTATGCCACAGCCACAGCAACGTGGGGTCTGAGCCATATCTGTGAACTACAGCACAGCACACAGCAATGCCAGATCCTTGACCCACTGATCGAGGCCAGTGATCGAACCCTTGGCCTCATGGATGCTAGTTGGATTCATTTCCGCTGCACTAAAATGGGAACTCCTTATTTATTTATTGGCTGTGCTCACAGCATGTGGAAGTTCCTGGCCACAGTGGTAACAACACTGAGTCCCTAACCACTAGGCCACCAGGGAACTCCAACTTCAGCTCAAAGGTTATGACATGTGTGCACAGTTAAAGTGCGGGAATCTTGGCCTGTCCAGGTCATAAGTGTCAGTTTTTTGGCTTTTGGGTTTTTTTTTTTGGTTTTTTTAGGGCCACACTCGTGGCATATGGAGGTTCCCAGGCTAGGGGTCTGAGCCAAGTCTGTGACCTACACCACAGCTCACAGCAACGCCGGATCTTTAACCCACTGAGCAGGGCCAGGGGTTGAACCTGCGTCATCATGGATATTAGATACATTTCCCCTGAGGCACAATGGGAACTCCATAAGTGTCAGCTTTTGAGACAAGCTTCCTTTTTGACAAGGAAGTGTAAAGAACAAATCTGTCCTCAGTAAACCACACTATTTTCACATTATGTAAATTCTTTTTCTCTTTCTTTCTTTTTTTTTCTTTTCTTTTCTTTTCTTTTTTTTTTTTTTTTTTTTTTTTGGCTACAGTGTGCAGTGGCTTGATGTGGGATCTTAGTTTCTGGACCAGGGGAATGCAGCAGTGAAAGCATCTTAACCACTAGACCACCAGGGAACTCCCACACACCATGTATTTCTAAAACTAGTCTCAGAGATCTGTGCCAGATCCAACGTGCTTTGTTGACTTTGCTGATCTTGTTTGAATGGCCACTTGAGTTTATTACTTGAAGTAATGTAGAATGGGTAATAATGTAATGGCCAGTGGGCAGTAGATCAGGGGTCTAAATGACAAATGACTGGGCAAGGCATTTAACCTCTGTAGGCTTCAGTGCCTTGACTATAAAATGAGAAAGTTAGACCTAGATGGGCTAAGATCCCTTCTTTTAAAAAATAGGGAGATTTTTAAAAATTGAGATATAATTTCTGTATCATACAATTCGCTCATTTAAAGTGGGAGTTCCTGATGTGGTACAACAGATTAAGGATCCGGTGTGTCACTGCTGTGGACCTGGTTACAGCTGTGGCACAGGTTCAATCCCTGGCCTGGGAACTTCTGTATGCCATGGACACAGCCAAAAAAAAAGTGTATGATTCAGTGGTTTTAATGTGTTCCCCAAGTTGTGCAGTAATCACCACAAGCAATTTTAGGATATTTTCATCGCTTCAAAGAGAGCCTGCACACCTTTTAGCTATCACCTTTCACCTGCTCATCCTCCCTAAACCTGAGTAACCCCTAATCTACTTTATGTCTCTATAGATGTCCCCATTCTGGATATTTCACAGAAATGGAATCACATAGCGTGTGGCCTCTTATGTCTGGCTTCTTTCACTTAACATTTTTTCAAGGTTTGCCTATGTTGTAGCGTGTGTCAGTGCTTCATTATTACGTGACAGTCCATTTTATAGATATACCACGTTTATGACCTATGTTGTTTCCACCTTTTGACTGTTGTGAATGGTGCTGCTATGAACATTTATATATGGGTTTTTGAGTTTTCATGTGGCCACATGCTTTTGATTCTTCTCTTGTGTAGGTGCTTAGAATTGCTAGGTCAAATGGTTAACTCTAACCTTTGGGGGAACTGCAGACTGTTTTCCAAAGTGGCTGACTGCAGACTGTTTTCCAAAGTGGCTGCAACATTTCACATTCCTACCTGCAGCATACAAGGGTTCCAGCTTCTCTTCATTCTCATCAATACTTGCTGTTATCTGACTTTTTCACTCTAGTCATCCTAGTGGGTGTGAAGTAGTTTATCATTGTGGTTTGGGTTCGAATTTCCCTGATGCTGAGCAGCTTTTTGTGTGTTTATTGGCTGTTTGCATACCTTTAGAGAAATGTTTATTTGTCCATTTTTTAAATGTATTTTTAAGTTAGAGTATAGTTGATTTACAATGTTTCATCAAGTTCTGTTGTTCAACAAAGTGACCCAATCACACACATTTCCCTGTGCTGTACAGTAGGATCCCATTGCCCATCCATTCCAAATATAATAGTTTGTATCCAAAAAAACTCCCCAAATGCCCATCCATCCTACTGTCTTCCCTTTCCCTCCAGGGAACCCCTGTCCATTTTAAAATTAGGGATGAGGTTTTTTGGGTTTTTTGACCTTAGTGTGCAGGGCTTGATGTGGAATCTTAGTTCCCAGTTCCAAGGCCATGGCAGCGAAAGCACCAAGTTCTAACCACTAGACCACCAGGAACTCCCAGGGATGCATTTTTAATTGACTTTTTATTTATCAAGCTCAGTGCTTACCCTAGGAGCTAAAGTTCAAATAGAAGTTCAGTCGCCTTAGTGGCAGTTGGTGTCTCCCCAGAAGTGAAGCCTGAGATTTTGGGATAGAGCCTCGGGAGAAAGGGGCAATCACGTGCTATTCTGGAGGATGGATGCTTCCTTAGACACAACTACTTGGGACACACCCTACTGTGTAAAGCTGAGAGCTTAGTGGTCAGCGTGGCACTGAAAGTTGGGTTTATTTAGGGTTAAGATTTGGCTTTGGAATTTAACACGTAAAAAGTATTATTTAAAGGTGATAATGTTTATGTTAAAAAAGACTCTGTGGAGTTCCCGTTGTGGTGCAGCAGAAACAAATCCAACTAGTATCCATGAGGATGAGGGTTTGATCCCTGGCCTTGCTCAGTGGGTTGGGGATCTGGTGCTGTTGTGAGCTGTGGTGTGGGTCGAAGATGCAGCTTGGATCCTGCATGGCTGTGGCCTTGGTGTAGGCCGGCAGCTGTAGCTCCAATTCAACCGCCTAGCCTGGGAACTTCCATATGCCACCAGTGTGGCCCTAAAAAGCAAACAAACAAACAAACAAACAAAACAAAACAAAACAAAACAAAACTGATAGTACATAAGAGCATAAAGCAAAACTTAAATATAAATAAATATGCTTCCTCCCTAAGCCTTCTTCCCCAGTTTAAGCTCTCCAAGACATTCATTTTTGTGTTTTCTATAGAGACATAAAGTAGATTAGGGGTTACTTAGGTCCAGGGAGGATAAGCGGGTCAAAGGTGATAGCTAAAGGGTGCAGGGGCTCTCTTTTAGGTGATGAAAATATATATACTGGTTTACTTACATCAAATAATATTCTATTCTGGTTATTTTGGCAATTTGTTTCCACTTATCAATATATCTTAGGAAGTTTTTCTTCTTTCACCAAAGAGATAAATCTTATTCTTTTAATGTGTTTTCACATCATATTGTATGGATTTCTATAATGTATTTAACCAGCCCCTACTGAAGGAATTTAGTTTGTTTATATAGAAATATAAATATATATATGTATACATACATATATATATATATATATATTTTTTTTTTTTTTTCCTTTTTCGGCTGCACCCGTAGCATATGTAAGTTCCTGGGCCAGGGAGTGAATCCAAAGTAGAACTGTGACCTACGCCACAGCTACAGCAACACCAGATCCTTAACTTGCTTCACTGGGCTAGCGATCAAGCTGGCAACACCACAGAGACGAGCCAGATCATTAACCCACTGTGCCACAGTGGGAAATCCTAGTTTGTTTTTAGTGTTTTTACTATTTTGAATAAGTTTGCAATGAATCTTGTGCGGTATATCTTCAGTACTTTTGTGAGTCTATCCAGGCTAAATCTCTAACATTTATGTTTTGATTGATGCATTGTGGTCCAGTTGTCTTCCAAAGAGGTGTGGTTTAGAGTTGTTCTCATATTATCTCCCCATCGCTTGCGAAGACTGGGTTTGAGCAACCTTTTTTTCAGAGAGAGGAGAGGTGGTGATGCTCCAATAGGGAGAAATAGTGTCTGTTTTCATTTACATTTCTCTCTCTCTCCTTTTTTTTTTTTTTTTCCATCTTTTTAGGGCTGCACCCATGGCACATGGAGGTTCCCAGGCTAGGGGCTGAATTGGAGCTGCAGCTGCTGGCCTACACCATAGCCACAGCAATACCAGATCCAAGCCAAGTCTGCGACCTACACCACAGCTCTTGGCAAAGCCAGATCCTTAACCCACTGAGCGAGGCCAGGGATTGAACCTGTGTCCTCATGGGTGGTAGTCTGATTTGTTTCCACTGAGCCAGGATGTAACTCCCTTACTTACATTTGAGTTCGGAAGGAGGCTGGACATTTCACATTTTGATAGGTCATTTATTCTTTTTCTGTGACCTCTGTTCTATTCTTGTCCAGTTTTTCTACAGGATTGTTTCTTAGTGCTTTAGAAAAGCTTTTTGTATTTTAAGGACATTTTTCTAGTGTTTGTTTTTTTTTTTTTCTGCACCCACGGCATGTGGAAGTTCCTAAGTCCCTGCAGTGACAAGGCTGGATCCTTAACCCACTGTGCCACAAGGGAACTCTTTTCTCTAGTGCTTTTGTGATTTCGTTGCCAAAACATCGGCAGCCTCTGTACACTGATGCCAAATAGAAACATGGAGACAGAGTTGGAGAAACAAACAGTGATTTAATTGCCAGGTCAGGAGGGGAACACAGCTCGATAGTGCCTCAAGGACTGTGCCCCCCATGGAGGGGGCAGTGAGGAGTCTTACAGTGTTTGAGGAGCAGGGCGTGGTCAGTTCATGGACACTTTCCTGATTGGTTGGTGGTGAGGTAATTGGGAGTCGGCGTCATCAGCCTCCCGATTCCAAACAGTCCCGGGTCTACGTGCTTGTGGGCATATAGATTTGACTTCTTCCACTGGGGAGGGCTTCAACACCTGAAAAACAGCTCCAAGGACATGGCTCTGAAGGTCCTTGACGTTGTTGAATGGCTGAATTAATATTACTGTTTTCTTTTTTCTCTGTATTTTTTCACTTCTCTGATTAAATTGGTTCTTTGACTAAAGTTTTTCTATAGATAAAAAGACAGGTGGAAGAGTTCCTGTTGTGGCTCAGTGGTTAATGAACCCAACTAGCATCCATGAGGACACAGGTTTGATCCCTGGCCTTGCTCAGTGGGTGAAGGATCTGGCATTGCCGTGAGCTGTGGTATAGGTCACAGATGTGGCTCGAATCCTGAGTTGCCAAGGCTGTGGTGTCAGCCAGCAGCTGCAGCTCTGATTCTACCCCTAGTCTGGGAACTTCCATATATCATTGTTTGGCCCTTAAAAAAAAAAAAAAAAAAGGCAGGTGGAGGACATGAGTGGGGGTCTACTCTGAGAACGCCTCACAGGGTCCTTCTTGGTTACAGTTTTACTATGTATATGAAAAAATTTGATCATCAGTTTCACTCTAAGCATGAGGCAAAAGGCAGGGCTCCAGCTTTGCTTTCTTTTAGATGACTCACCATCATTCTGATTTGAATTTCTTGAATTCTTTTTTTCTGTCCATTCACTCAAAATGCCTTTGTGTTATACTGGATTCTGATATGTGTTTGGGTCTATTTCCAGCCTCTCTAGTCTGTGTCTAGTACTAAGCTACCTGATGGCTGTGTTTATTTATTTTTATTTTTTATTTTTTTCCCATGCCCATGGCATGTGGAAGTTCCAGGCCAAGGATCGAACCTGAGTCACAGCAGTAACAATACCAAGTCCTTAACCGCTAGGCCACCAGGGAACTCCAATGGCTGTGTTTAAATTTGTTTTTAAACTATTCATAGTATCTAATAGGGTTTTGGCAGTTTACCAATGAACCCAGTCTAGGGAAAAGCATATTGTATGGAGAAAGGGAGTGTCTGGGAGTCAAACAGATCAGGATTTTATCCCAGATATACAGTTTATCAGCTTTTTAGCCTGGGACGAATTGTTCAAATTTACTGGCTTCAGTTTTTTCCACCTTTATTTATTTATTTATTTATTTATTTATTTATTTATTTATTGTCTTCTTACAGCCTCACCTGTGGCATATGGAGGTTCCCAGGCTAGGGGTCAAATCGGAGCTGTTGTTGCTGCCCTACACCGCAGCCACAGCCACGCCAGATCCAAGCCTTGTCTGCTACCTACACCACAGCTCATGGCAACGCGGGATCCTTAACCCACTGAGTGCGGCCAAGGATTGAACCCACAACCTCATAGTTTCTAGTTGGATTCGTTTCTGCTGTACCACGACAGGAACTCCAGTTTTTTCCACCTTTAAAAGTGGGTGGAGAATAAGATGCTGCCAGGAAAGTGCCTCCTGCTGCTGTTAGTCACATGCTGAATGTGTGGCTGTTCCCTTCTGGGCCACCAGGCACTGCCCTGGGCTTGAGCTTTAGGGAGCCGGGGTGAGGCATCTGCAAGACCAAGGGGACATGTCCTCCCACCCCCAATCCTCCAGGTCAGGATTTCCCTGCCCACTCGGCCCTGAGTCCACTCCTAGGGCCTACCCTGCCCTCTCCCTCCATCTACTCTTCAGTTCCTAGTGGGATTCATTTCCATGGCGCCGTGATGGGAACTCCTTATTTTTTTTTGTCTTTTTTTTTTTTCCCCCATTGTGGCTCAGAAGGTTAAGAACCCAGCTAGTATCCATGAGGACGTGGGTTCAATCCTTGGCCCTGTTCAATCGGATCCAGAGTTGCTGTGAGCTGCAGCATAGGTTGCAGATGCAGCTCAGATCCCATGTTGCTGTGGCTGTGTTGTAGGCAGGCAGCTGTAGCTCCAATTTGACCCCTAGACTGGGAACTTCCATATGCCAAGGATTTGGCCTTTAAAAAAACAAGCCAAAAAGCCACAAATTTGATGCCTTGAAATTCTGGAAGCTGGAAGTCCGAAATCAAGGTATCTGCAGGGCTGTGCTTTCTCTGCAGGCTCCAGGGGAGAATCTGTTCCATGCCTTTAGACATCTGGTATCATTGCCATCCCTGGTGTTCCTTGGCTTGTAGACACCTCACTCCTTGTCACATGGCCTTTTTTCCTCTTCTTATAAGGACACTAGTCATATTGGATTAGGGCCCACCCTAATGACCTTATCTTTACTTTTTTGCGTTTTAGGGCTACACACAAGGCACATTGAAGGAGGTCTAATTGGAGCTACAGCTGCTGGCCTACACCACAGCCACAGCAACACCAGATCTGAGCCGAGTCTAGATGGCAACGCTGGATCCTTAACCCCCTGAGTGAGGCCAGGGGTACTAGTTGGGCTCATTGCTTCTGAGACACAATGGGAACCTCATACTTCGCACCCGTGGCATATGAAAGCTCCTGGAGCCAGGGATTGAATCTGAGCTGCAGCTGCAGCAACACTGGATCCTTAGCCCACTGTGCCACAGCGGGAACTCCAGACCTCATCTTTACTTGATTACATGTGTAAAACCTTATTTCCAAATAAGGTCACATGCACAGATATCAGGGATTAGCACTTGGGCAGATCTTTTGAGGAGGGGACAATGACACGATTTGACCTATAACATTGGGAACCCTGGCCCTAGCAGGGCATGAGCTGGAGCTCTGTGGGATCAGGTGAAGCTGAGACAGCTCGGTGGGCCATCTGGACAGGTGTGGGTAGTGGTGGCACTGAAATTGGGCCTGGAGGGACCGTGTCACTGGGTACTTTCTAATGTAGGGTGTCCACGGGGACTCTCCCTCTTGCTTTCCCAGCCAGTGACCTGGGGCAGGCAGTAGCATGTGGCTTTGATTTCTGGCAGGGATAAAAATTGGTGGGGAGGATGATATTTTTAGAAGTCCAAGGGACCCTAGGGACCACTTAATCCAGACATTTAACCCATGGGAAGCTGAGGCAGTTCCACAAGAATGCTTTGTGCTGGCTGGGCACTTTGTGCTGAGGCAGTCGCTGTGGCCTGAGGGCTGTGGCTCCAATTAGTGGCTGAGAGAGGGTGGCCACTGGGTCTTTCATCAGCCCCAGATCCCCAGATGCAGACTGACACAGTCTCTGCTTTGAGCCACCAACATCTACCAAAAGCCTGTGCTTTTCGGGTTTTTTGTGGGGCTGCCTGGAGGGAGGAGGAGGTGGTAGGTGCCAGGGTTCGCACTGTTTCAGTTCTGATTCATACTCACTCAGTCCTGGGGCCTGAGGGTGCCTTAGGGTGAGTTTCCTCTTCAGTCCCTGCACTTCCACCCACAGCCTCTTCTGGGCTGCAGCCCTCACCACGCTTCATCTGTTACCCTCTGCCATTGGCTCTGCATGCTCTCCAATATCAGGGAAATTTCTCCTGTTGGAGACTGTCCTAGTTTTTTGCAGTTTTGGTAGAAGTTGGTAAATTGTTGGGGTGTTTGTGTGTGTGTGTGCACGTGCGTGCACGTGCATACAAAACCCACTCAGTCTCCAAGGTGCCATGCTGCCTCCACTGCTTAGTGGGATTCTTGAGCAAGTGCTTGATGGGCACATTTTCTGTTCTTGTGCCCAGAAAATCTCATCCTTTTCCCTAGGCCTCCTGCCAGACTTCGTGCCATGGAGCTAGCTCTGGTCCTTAAATAGCTGATCCCCAATCAGCAACATCCTGGGACTTCAGCTGCAGCTTATAGCTAAGGCCAGGGCAGAGGGTGCCAGCGTGGGTACCCAGAGGCTAGAGTTCTGAGCCACTGGAGTTTTTGCTGTCAGCAGCATTTTCTGTGGGTTGGCAAACCATCCAGAGTAGAGGGCATGCTAAGCAGGTTTGGGTCTCCACAGTTGCGTACTGGACTTTCCATTTATTCCAGAAAATGGATGGAGCACTTGGTATGTGTCAATGTTCCAGGCATTGGAGGGAACACTGGTGAGCTAGAGAAAGTCCTTGCCTCCCCAGAGGTTCTGCATAAACTCTGCTGCTGTGTTCCACGATGGGAAAGTATCAGGAGATCTAAGAATATTGAACTTGACAAGGAGGAAGGGATCTGGGAAGAAGCTGCTTCCTACTGAGATTTGTGGGATGGGTTGGCGGGGAGGGGTTCTGGGAAAGCCTGGAGGTGAGGAGGGGAGGCGGGTAGGGCCCACCTGATGGCCACTCTCAGTGCTTACTGCAGCTACACTCATTCCCAATTTCCTTCTCTTGTCCATTTGCACTGGTGGTTCTTTCAGAAAAGGTTAAATAACACATGGAAGAAGACAACTTTGTAGTGTTGCTTACTTTAATGAAAGTGCTTCTGGAAAATTATGTTTGGGTTATTTTTATTTTTTATTATTTATTTATTTATTTTTGGCTACACACACAGTATGCGGAAGTTCCCAGGCCAGGGGTCGAACCTGAGCCATAGCAGTGACAATACTGAATCTTTAAACACTAGGCCACCAGAAAATTCCATTTGTGTTGTTTTTATAAGTGTTTACCTTATTTTGTTTTATCAAGAATGTTTTGTTTTGTTTTTATGGCCACACCCACAGCATATGGAAGTTTCTGGTCCAGGGATATCATCCGAGCTGCAGCTGTGACCTACACCACAGCTGGGGCAATGCTGGATCCTTAACCCACTGAGCAAGGCCAGGGATCGAACCTGCAACTTCAAAGTTCCTAGTCGGATCCGTTAACCACTGAGCCACTACTGGAACTCCTGATTTAAAATTATTATTAGAGTTCCCACTGTGGCACAATGGGATCTTAGGAGCACTGGGTCAGATTCAATCCCTGGCCTGGCACAGTGGCTTAAGGAGCCAGTGTTGCTGCAGCTGTGGCTTAGGTTGTCACTATGGCTCAGATCTCATCCCTGGCCTGGGAACTTCACATGCCAAGGGGCGGCCAAAAATGAAACAAACAAACAAATTAATGTGCTGTTAGATTGCATTTGTTTTTACTTACTAGCTTTTTTCCACACCGCTTATAACTGTGCTCAGAATGTGGTTTCCTTGTTATTGGTTGTGTTTTAAGCCTGATGCTGAAGATGACCTAGTGGAGATGTGGAGGAGGCCATGGGACCTGTGCTTCTGGAGCTCATGAGAAAGGGCCAGATAGCTAAAGAGAGAGATTTGAGTCATTTGTATATAAGCAGTATTTTGTGCCCAGAGACTGATTGAGATCACTCAGGCACTGAGTAGATAGACGGAGAGGGGAGGAGCACGGAGTCTTGGGGTGCTTCAACATGTTTGAGATTCAGCCTTTGAGGAGAAGTTAGCAAAAGAAGTGGGCAATTATTTAGCAATAAAGAGGAATTTATGTACTGATACATATCGTAATATGGATGAACATGGAAAAGATTATGCTAAGTGGAAGAGAATAGGCACAAAAGGCCACATATTATATGATTCCATTCATATAAAATATCCAGAATATGCAAATCTATAGAGATGGAAGTTAGGTTAGTGGTTGTGGGGATGGGAATGACTGCTAATGGGTAAGGTTTTTTTTTTTATTTTTTTTTAGCGGCCGTACTCACAGCATATGGAGGTTCCCAGGCTAGGGCTGGAATCTGAGCTGTAGCTGCTGGGCTACACCACAACCACAGCAACATGAGAACTGAGCTGCATCTGTGACCTACACCACAGCTTATGGCACTGCTGGATCCTTAACCACTGAGTGAGGTCAGGGATAGAACCTGCGTCCTCAGGCACACTAGTCAGATTCATTTCTGCTGAGCCATGACAGGAACTCCCAGGGGTTTATTTTTAAGTGATGAAAATGTTCTAAAATGAGATTATGGTGGCCATCGCCCAACTCTGAATATGCTAAAACCACTGAATTGTACACCGTACATGGATGGATTTTATGGTATGTCAGTTATATCTCAGTGAAAATGGCGGAGGGAGAAACTGAGATGTGACTATTTCTTTCTATATGAAAGAAAACCTGGTTATTGGCATGAGGAAGCTGGTCCCACCACGGGTCAGGGCTCCAAGTCCCACCAGTGGGAGGCTAGTTCTTACCTTTTAGGCAAAATAGAGGAATGTTAACTGGGGACAAGTGTTCTTGTTGGCAACAAGTTCAGTTCTAGGACATCGTTCTTCATTGCTGGAAGTTGTTTTGACCTAAGAGCCAAAGGGAGTGTCAATTTTATTTTATTTTCATTAAAAATTTTTTAATTTTATTTTTTATTTTTTTGCTTTTTGTTAGGGCCACACCTGCAGCATAGGAAAGTTCCCAGGCTTGGGGTTGAATCGGAGCTGCAGCTGCCGGCCCACACCACAGCCACAGTAACGCGGGATCTGAGCCACGTCTTTGAACTATGCCGCAGCTTGTGGCAAAGCCAGATCCTTAACCCACTGAATAAGGCCAAGGATCAAACCTGCATGCTCATGGATACTAGTCAGGTTTGTAACCCGCTGAGACGCAACAGGAGCGCCTATATTTTTTAATTTTATGGCTGCACCAGCAGCATATCGAAGTTCCCAAACCAAGAATTGAATTCGAGTCTTTGCAATGTCCAGAGCTGCTGCAATCAGATTCTTAACCCACTGCACCCAAACTGGGAACTCCGTGAAGTTCAATTTCATTTTATTATTTTTTTTTTCTTTTTAAGGCCATACCTGCAGCATATGGATGTTCCCGGGTCAGGGGTAGAATCAGAGCTGTAGCCACTGGCTTATGCCACGGCCATAGCAACTCCGGATCTGAGTGGCATCTGTGCTGGATCCTTAACCTGCTGAGCAAGGCCAGGTATTGAAGCTGCATCCTCACGGACATTAATGTCGGGTTCTTAACCCACTGCACCACAACAGGAACTCCCCATGAGGGTCAGTTTTAGAAGACACACTTCTCCAGGTGGGAAAGATTTACGGGCAGGATGTGACAAAGGAAAATGGGTGGGCCCCGTGCTAGAACCTAGACTAGCCTAATATGACCAGGCTGAACTTGGCGGTGGAAAGAGGATGACTAGAGCTGGTTCTGGAAAAGCAGAAGCCATTAAGACTGGGCAAAGTGGGCAGGCACATGCCTAGGAGGAGCCACTGCTGAGAAAGGGAGCAGGTAGGGTTAAGACGTCAGATGTTATAATTAATGGGGCTTTTGTCCTGGAGCTTGAAGGGAAAGGAAGGACATGGTCCTGAAAATCTGGCCCATTATATTATATAATATACTTCAGGCCAGTCTGAAGTATCTGTTGAGACCCTTCTATAGGGAGAGGGCCGGGCCGGGCCGGGCCGAGCCGAGCTGGGTCGGGAATTGGTCCTCACCTGGCGGGACCAGAGCTGTGCGCATGCCCAGATCACCCCTCAGGCGTGCCGGAAGTGCTGCAATCAGGTCCGCAAAGCAGCAGAGCTGTGAGTTGAAGGGCACTGCCAGGCTGCACAGGTGTCATCTTGGAGGAAACAGAATTTGGTGAGGAGGGTGGGAGGCTGTTCCAGGCAGACGGAGGTTTGCGCTGCCAAAGTCAAAAGCCACCCATGTGGGGCTCCTGCCAGTGGAAGTGGAGCTTGCCGAGGATGCTGGGAGACGAGACGGGAGGGTGTCACATGGACCAGGTACCGAGTGAGGTGAGGGGGGCGCTCCGTGGACTGGTGTGGCATGCGGACATGTGAAGACTGGAAACTGGAGTGAGAATGGGGGACTGGAAACTAGTGAATGAGTGACCAGCTCTATGGCTGGTGCTGAGTTTTCACCTTCTTTACATCTGTTTGAGTGCTGGTACGACCATCAGATGAGGGAGATTGAGGCTCAGAAAGGAGAAATGGGAGTTCCTGCTGTGGCACAGTGGGTTCAGAATCTGACTGCAGAGGCTTGGGTTGCCGTGAAGGCGTGGGTTCTATCCCCCACCCATTGCAGTGGGTTAAAGGATCCTGAATTGCCACAGCTGTGGCATAGGTCACAGCTGCAGCTTGGATTCAGTCTCTGCACCACTCACCCCTCAAAAAAAGGAGAGGAGTTCCCATTGTGGCTCAGCAGGTTAAGAACCCAACTAGTATCCATGAGGATATTTTAAAAATCACCCTTTATTCAAGAGTCATACAAAATCAGACAGCAGGCCGGATTTGGGCTGTAAGCCATTGTCTGCCAACCCCTGGTCTAGATGTGTGCTGTCCAGTGTAATGGCCACTGGCCACATGGGGCTAATGGGCTCTTGAAAAGTGTGTAGTCTGAACTGAGATCACTGTTAAGTGCAAAAATACACACTGGATTTCAAACAGTCCCCCCAACAAGCAGAATACCTCAATGGTTTTTAAAATGTTGATTACAGTGTTGAAATTATAATGTTTTGGATAGACTGATATAAATAAAATCTATTATAAAAATTAATTTCACCTGTTTCTTTCTACTGTTTTACTAATTGTCTCACGGCCTTTTTTTTGTGTGTGTGTGTTTTGTCTTTTTAGGGCTGCACTCAAGGCATATGGAGGTTCCCAGGCTAGGGGTCGAATCAGAGCTACAGCTGCCAACCTACACCACATGGTCCAAGCCATGTCTGCGACCTACACCACAGCTCATGGCAACACTGGATCCTTAACCCATTGAGCAAGGCCAGGGATCGAACCTGCATCCTCATGGATACTAGTCAGATTCATTTCCACTGAACCACAATGGGAACTCCTGTCTCATAGTCTTTTAATGTGGCTGTTAGGAAAATGACGTTATCCGTATTTGCATTTGTGGCTTGCATCACATTTCTGTTTCTCAAGGAGTGAGACTTGAGGAATGGGTGAGGGGACCCCACATGTTGTGTTGAGGGAGGAGGGAGGAGGTGCAGCCTGGCTCTCAGGAGTGGAGTGTCGGTGCCATGTGGGGACAGTGGGGACAGTGGATTTCATTAGAGATTGGAGTTCCCTGGTGGTATAGCAGGTTAAGGATCTGGTTTTGTCACTGCTGTGGCTCAGGTCTGATCCCTGCCAAGCCATGGGTGTGGTCAAAAAAAAAAAAAAAAGAGAGGTGGAAGGGCAGGTGAGGGGGATATGCAGACTAAGGAGGCCTTTGCAGGACTGGGTTGGAGGGGCTGAGGGGGCTTCTGGGAGTAGTGAGACTGAGCTCCTTGGCCAGCAGCCATTAGAAGCCAGGGGCAAGGCAGCTGGCAAGAGGCAAGGGGTTCCTAAGCAGTCAGCCAAGCGAGTGAGTGTGAGGGGAGGTCCCTGCCCTGAGGAGCTTCCATCTCTCAACCCCTCAGGAGCAGGGCACAGCATGAACTTGTCTTTGTTCTGAGCCTAGACCATACCCCCTCTTTGGAGAAGTGGTTTGGCCAGTTCACTGGCAGAATGTGGAAATAGAATGTGAAGATGCAGCTTTCTTACCTCCCCCCAAATCCTTCTCTTTCACATCAGGAGAGGGCTCCTGGCAGGAGGTCATTCCTCTCTGCAGCCAGAGGGGAGCCCTGCCCGCTCTGCCTCCTGTGGGAACAGATGTGACTGTCAGAGCCATGGCTCCCTGCATTTGGTGTTCATGCCCAGGAGCTAGCTTAGCTTTGCCCTCTGGAAGGAGAAAGGGATGAGAGGTGCCAAGGAGATAGTACCCGCCTGTGACTTCCTGTTTCTTGGTTCGTAGGAGAAAGGTGGAGTTTCTGTGCTCATATCTGTGGCTTCTGCTACTCAGCAGTCGAGGTAGCAGGATGAAGCCCTCAGCGTCCCTCCTGTCTCTTGTTTCCCAGGTGCCCAGGGATCGGAAGAGCCCTGGAGATGCTGAGAGGACATGGTACACAAGACCTGGGTTCTAGGCCTGGTACCACTGGACATGTTCCTGCTACAGACTGAATGCTTGTGCCCTCACAAAATTTGGATGTTGAAATCCTAACCCCTTAAAGTGATGCAATAAGAGGCGGGGCCTTAGGGAGGTGACTAAGTCAGGGGGGTAGAGCCGTCTTGGATGGGATTAGTGCTCTTATAAAAGAGACCACACAGAGCTCCCTAGCCCTTTCTACCATGTGAGGACAGACAGCTGGCTATGTTTGTTTTGTTAGCTTTTTAGGGCCGCACCTTTGGCATATGGAAGTTCCCAGGCTAGAGGTCGAATCAGACCTGCAGCTGCCAGCCTACACCACAGCCACAGAAGCTTGGGATCTGAGCTGCGTCTGCGGCCTACACCACAGCTCACGGTGTGCAACCCACTGAGCAAAGCCAGGGATTGAACCCCTTAACGCTAAGCCACAATGGAAACTCCAAGACAGCCATCTATGAACCAGGAAGTGAGTTTCACCAGACCCGAAGCCTGCCTTGATGTTGGACCGCCCAGCCTCCAGAACTGTGAGAAATCAGTTTCTGATATTTATAAGCTGTGTAGTCTATAGTAATTTGTTGTAGTGGCTCTAATGGACTAGAACACTCTCCCTTCTCTGACCTTTGGTTTTCCTCTCTGGAGGGGTCTGGACTTCATCTTTTTTTTTTAGGGCTGCATCTGCACAGGCTGGTTCCCAGGCTAGGGGTTGAATCAGAGCTATAGCCGCTGGCCTACGCCACAGCCACAGCAACGCCAGATCCAAGTTGTATCTGCAACTACACCACAGCTCATTGCAACACCAGATCCTTAACCCACTGAGCAAGGCCAGGGATCAAACCCACGTTCTCATGGATGATAGTCAGATTTATTTCCACTGAGCCACAACAGGAACTCCTGGACTTCATCTGGATCATCTCTTGATCCTTTTCTAGCCACAAGGGATGTGTGTACTAGAGGAAGTGGATGAAATAGAGTGCCACCGGAGGTGGGCATAGGAAGGAAGGAAGCGAGGGGCCATCACCTGTGGTGGGATGGTTTTCTCTTTGAGAGAGGTGGACAGCGCTTGCCCACTGCCTTCCTTGTCAGGCCTGGGCAAGCCTCTCCACATGGTGGTTCTGGTCCATCTTGCCAACCTCACTGCCCATCCTGCCCTGACACATGGAGTCAGGGTTGTAACCACACGTGGACCCGAAGCTCTGCCCACTCGCCCTCCTTAGTGTCTCTCAGCTCCTTTCATGGACCATTGCCATGGGAGTCATTGACTTCCTATTTCCTCTGAATTAACAAACCCTTTGTCTTGGCATGTAAAGGCCCTGCCCATCGGCAGTCTCAGCTCCTCTCTGGGCTATTTGCAGTTCTCCAGTCTGTGCTTTCTCAGGTGCTGAGCCTTTGCCCAGTCGGTCTGCTCTGCCTGCACCCCTTTCTTTCACATCTCTGCCTAGAGAAACCCCATTCAGAAGCCTGGGCTTCTGCTCCTCTGAGAAGTCTTGTCCTTCCCACCTGCTTCCCCAGCTTGGTTCCTGTCCCTCCCTGGTGTCCCTGGCCTCCTGTGCTTCCCTAACACAGCATTCATCTCACCACGCAGCAAGTAGACTCCACTCTCAGAGCAGAGGCAGGGGTGGCCTCTGATAGCAGTGGCACTTGGTGACAGTCCCTGAAATGCTGGCTGACTGAAAGAAAGCTTTCCTCTCGAGTCTCCCTTCACTGTCATCAATGGGCAGTTGTTGGAAGCCTGTGGTTTGTTTTTTAAAATTTATTTTTATTATTATTATTCTTTTAGTCTTTTTAGGGCCACAACAGTGGCATATGGAGGTTCCCAGGCTAGGGGTCGAATCAGAGCTACAGCTGCCGGCCTGTACCACAGCCACAGCAATGCCAGATCTGAGCCGCATCTGTGACCTACACCACAGCTCATAGCAATGCCAGATCCTTAACCCACTGATCGAGGCCAGGGATTGAACCCACATCCTCATGGATCCTAGTCAGGTTCGTTTCCGCTGAGCCACACAGGAACTCCTGGAAGCCTATTGTGGTGATGCCTGGGCACCCAGTCTATCCTTGCCTGCCCTGTGTGGGTAGCTCAGCTTGGTTCTCAGCATCCTTTGCAGTAAGGTGAGGCCATGGATAGAGTTCTAGCCACTGGAGAGTGAGTGGAAGTGCCAAGGTGCTGCCAGGCCTGGGCCCTCAAGACTTACACTAGCTCCTCTCACGCAGTTTTTCCTGTCAGCTGCATGTGATGACAAGGCCCGAGGGGCTGATGGTGCCACAAGACGGAAGGGGCCTGGGTGCCTAAATAACCCCATGAAGGCAAGCGTTTCTGTCGCCTGAACACCACCCAGGACTGTTATCTGTAAGCAACAATCTTCCGTAGCACTTAGACGTATTTGGGACCACAGTGACACCCAGCCTGACTGAGATTCCTGTTGTGCAAACCTGAGTGCAGGTGACAGTAATAAAGGCACATTGGGACCTAGGCAGTGGACTGAGTTGACGAGGAGTGGGGAGAGGGGCATTGAGGCTGACCCTGCCGGGTTCCTGGCCTGCAGGGGTGCTGGGTGCCAGAGGCATTCTTTGTGGCCCAGAACACTGGCAGAGGGTCTGGGCTCTGGGGAACATCGTGTATTCAGTTTTAGACGTGCTGAGATTCAGGTGCCCTGGGGACAGTTCAGGAGAGATGTTGAGGGAGAGTGACTTGTGTGGGTTTAGGATTCAGAAAACTGGGTCATGTTGATGATATTCGAAGCCTGAGCTCTTAAATGAATGAAGATATGAATTGTTGTGTAATCAGAAACCGAGGCACAAACGGAGAGTCCCCGGACCCATCCTGACTTAGTGTCAGTGCCAACCATACACAAAAGGGCCACCAAGCCTGCTTGGATGAAGAGAACTGCTGTCCTTCAGAGGGGAGATGGCATATCTCAGTTGCCTAAGCTTTCCCGTGACCTGGTCAGCAGCAACGCATCCTAAATCTGTCCCTATCCCAGGGTGCGGTGCCCAGAATGATGTAGAAAAGTGAGAATCTGGCCTCAGGGGCCTGGGAATCTGAAGTTTTAAAAGCCAGGCAGGTGGTTGTGCCATGAAGTCAGGCTGGGCCCCTCTGTAGGCTGTGTCCTCTGAATGCAGCCTCAAGAGCCTGGAGCAGGCTGGAGGGTTTTTTCTGTAGGTGAACCACATATTCCATTCCAGTTTGATTCCAGAGGGTGTCCTAAGCAATTCTGATTGGCCTCTGCTGGGCAGAGGCTGCATCTGAGACTCTGACTAGGCACAGGTGGTTGTCTCAAGAATGTGACCTTGCATGGGGGACTAGGGGTTGGCTAGCTGTGCTTCCACAAGTCCATTTTTTTCCCCGTCTTCCTTTTAGGGTGGCATGCACGGCATAGGGGTCAGTTCCCAGGCTAGGGGTTGAATCTGAGCTATAGCTGCCAGCCTACGCCACAACCACAGCAACAACAGATTCGAGCTGTGTCTGCGACCTACACCGCAGCTCATGGCAATACCGGATCCTTAACCCACTGAGCGAGGCCAGGGATAGAACCTGCATCCTCTTGGAGGTAGTCAGATTTGTTTCCACTGAGCCACAATGGGAATTACCCCCGCAGGTCTGTTTTGGGGTTTGATTTGAAACATGATGGGCAGATCATCAGATGAAGGAATCTTCCCTGAGATTGTTGTTATCATTAGCAGTCCTAGCAGCTGGCATTTATACCCCCTACCCACTTGTACTATGCTTACCTCTTGGCATAGTCTCTGGTCCCTGCAGGAGTGTGAGAGGCAGGTGTTGTCAGTCATCTCTATTTATTTATTTATTTGGTTGCAAGTGTGGCATATGGAGATTCCCAGGCTAGGGGTCAGATTGGAACTACAGCTGCCCGTCTACACCCACAGCCACAACAATGCTGATCTGAGCTGCATCTGCAACCTACACCACAGCTCATGGCAATACCAGATCCTTAACCCACTGAGTGAGGCCAGATATCGAACCTGAATCCTCATGGATACTAGTTGGGTTCATAACCCACTGAGCCACAATAGGAACTTCTATTTATTTATTTTTTGGCCCTGCCTGTGGTATGCAGAGATTCCCAGGCCAGGAATCAAACCTGAGCCATAGTGGTAACTTGAGCCACAGCATTGTCCTGGACCACATCAGTGACAACACTGGATCTTAACCCACTGAGCCACCAGGGAATTCCTCATCCCTTTTTTTTTTTTTTGTCTTTTGTTGTTGTTGTTATTGTTGTTGTTGTTGCTATTTCTTGGGCCGATCCCGCGGCATATGGAAGTTCCCAGGCTAGGGGTTGAATCGGAGCTGTAGCCACCGGCCTATGCCAGAGCCACAGCAACGCCGGATCCGAGCCGCGTCTGCAACCTACACCACAGCTGATGGCAACGCCGGATCGTTAACCCACTGAGCAAGGGCAGGGACCGAACCCGCAACCTCATGGTTCCTAGTCGGATTCGCCAACCACTGCGCCATGACGGGAACTCCCTCATCCCTTTTTTAAGATGAAAAAACTGGGAGTTTCCTTTGTGGCTCAGTGGGTTATGAACCCGACTAGTATCCATGACAACGTGGGTTTGATCCCTGGCCTTGCTCAGTGGGTTAAGGATCCAGCATTTCCGTGAGCTGTGGTGTAGGTTACAGACTCAGCTTAGATTCCACTTTGCTGTGGCTGTGGTGTAGACTGGCAGCTGAAGTTCTCATTTAACTCCTAGCCTGGGAACTTCATATGGTGCACACGTGGCTCTAAACAGCAAAAAAAGAAAGGTGGAAAAGCTGAGTTTCAGGAGTTCCTTTGTGGCACAGCATGTTAAGGATCTGTCATTGTCACTAAAGTGGTTCAGGGTTGCTGCTCTGGCACGGGTTCAATCCCTGGCCTGGGAACTTCCACATGCTGTGGGCGCGGCCAAAACAAGCTGAGTTTTATGGAGGTTTAGTTAGGGACTGATGTCCTTAATGCTTTCAGTTGATGACAATGAGTTTAGAGGGCCCAGTAAGACTTTAAGACATGGTGGGGGCTGGAGTAAGCTGACTAGCCCCTGTCCCGCCTACTGGGGAGCAGTGAGACTCAGTCACAGCTGAGGGTGGACACCTGGGGCTGTGACCAGGGTGACTTCATCTAACAATTTTCCAAGGGTAACTGGAAATATAATGTTTTGTGGAAATATCCTGCTTTCTAAATGCCGACAAATAATTTCCTGTGATATCCAAGATACTGTCTGAGATCTCCAAACACATCTGTGAGTCAGATTCAGCCCAGAAGGAACCAGTTTGTAACCTTGGGTTAAGAGATCTTTTATTCATTTTGCAGGTGTTAGAGTGCCCACTGGAGGTGTCAGGGTGAAGCATCTCATTGAGCTCATGGTCAGTGTCAATACTGTGTGGTCTGTGCTCTGAGAGGGGCCTCTTCTTGGGGCCTGATACAGCGCTTCCTGGAGAAAGTGATTCGAGGGCTGCCCTAACAAAGTAGTGCCGGCTGGGTGGCTTAATGACAATAATCTCAGTTCTGGAGACTAGAAAGCCAAAATCAAGGTGTTGGCAGAGCCTCACTCTCTCTGAAGGCTTTAGGATAGAATCTGCTCCATACCTCTCTCCTAGCTCCTGGGGTTGCCAGCAACCCTTGGTCCTTTGTGCCATGAACTGAATGTTTGTGACCCTCTGAATTCATATATTGAAACCCTAATTCCCAGTTTGATGGTGTTTGGAGGTGAGGTCTTTGGCCTAGGTCTAGGTGAGGTCATGAGAGTGGGACCCTCGTGATGTAATTAATTAGTGCTCCTCTAGGAAGAGAGATGAGTGAGCCTGCTTCTCTCTTTGCCCTCTACCATGTGAAGATATAATAAGACAGCCATCTGCAAACCAGGAAGTGGGTCTTTACCAGACACCAGATCTGCCAGCAGCTTGATCAGACTTCCCAACCTCTAGAACTGTGGAAAATAAAAAAAAGTTTGTTGTGGAGTTCCCTGGGGGCTTAGCAGGTTAAGGATCTGGCATTGTCACTCCTGTGCCTTGGGTTGCTACTGTGGCATGGTTTGATCTCTGGCCCAGGAACTTCTGCATGCTGTAATTGGCCAAAAATACAAAACCAAAACCAAAATAAGTTTGTTGTTTAAGCCACTCAGTTCATGGTATTTTCTTTTTCTTTCTTTCTTTTTTGTATTTTTAGGGCCACACCCGTGGCATATGGAGGCTCCCAGACTAGGGGTCTAATCGGAGCTACAGCTGCTGGCCTATGCCAGAGCCACAGCAATGCCAGATGCAAGCTGCATCTGCAACCTACACCACAGCTCACAGCAACACTGGATCCTTAGCCCACTGAGCAAGGCCAGGGATAGAACCTGCAACCCCATGGTTCCTAGTTGGATTTGTTTCCGCTGCCCCACGATGGGAACTCCTATGGTATTTTCTTATAGCAGGCAGACTGACAAAGGCACCTGTAGACCCATCACTCCAGTCTCTGCCTCACGTGGTATTTTCCTTGTGTATCTTCTCTTCCTATAAGGCAATAGAAGTTATATTGGATTAAGGGCCCACCTACTTCAGACTGACCTCATTTTTTTTTTTTTTTCCGCCACATTTGTGGCACATGGAGGATCCCAGGCTAGGGGTTGAATTAGAGGTGCAGCTGAAGCCCACGCCTCAGCCATGGCAACACCGGGTTTGAGCCACATCTGAGACCTACACAGCTTGCAGCAATGCCATTCCTTAACCCACTGAGGGAGGCCAAGGATTGAACCCATGTCCGTGTCCTCATGGACACTATGTCAGGTTCTTGACCCACTGAGCCACAACAGGAACTCTTTTTTTTTTTTTGCTGCACCTGTGGCATGTGGAAGTTCCCAGAGCCAGGGTTTGAACCCACGCCATAGCAGTGACAATGCTGGATCCTTAACCTGCTGGGCCACCAGAGAAACTCCTGACCTCATCTTAATTTGATTACATCAGCAAAGACCCTGTTTCCAAATAAGGTCACATGTACAGGTACCCCAAGTTGGGAACGGAACAGACCTTTTGGGGCGGTATAGTTCAACCCACAACAGATATGTAGAACAGACAGGTGAAATTTGGGAATGAGTGTTCCAGGTAGAGGGAGTGGCAGGTGCAAAGACAGAAGGGTACAGATGAGTTCCAAGAAATAAAAGCAATCAGCACAGGTGGAGTAGAAAGTGGGGCATGCGATGTGGCTGGGGTGGCCCGTGCCAGGCTTCTCGAGCTGTGTGGAATGGTCAGGTTTGGCTAGGCTGAAGTTAGAGATAAACCCCCAAATCTCCGTGGCTTGACCCAGTATAGGTTCATTTCTTGCTCATGTCAAGTCTGATGTGAGTTGAATAGCTCTCCTCTACAATGTAGCTGTGCCATGTGGAGCACATGGTCTCCAGGGAAGAGAGGTCTCGGGGGAGGTGCCTGGTCTCAACTGCCCAGACCTGAAAGGAATCCTTCCACTCATAGATTAAGAGAGGCTGGGGAGTTCCCGTTGTGGCGGAGTGGTTAACGAATCCGACTAGGAACCCATGAGGTTGCAGGTTCGATCCCTGCCCTTGCTCAGTGGGTTAAGGATCTGGCATTGCTGTGGGCTGTGGTGTAGGTTGCAAACGCTGCTTGGATCCCGTGTTGTTGTGGCTCTGGTATAGGCCGGCGGCTGCGGCTCCAATTAGATCCCTAGGCTGGGAACCTCCATATGCCGTGGGGAGTGGCCCTAGAAAAGGCAAAAAGAGCAAAAAAAAAAAAAAAAAAAGGGCTGGAGGGGAATTCCCATTGCGGCACAGAGGAACAGAGGAAATGAATCCAACTAGTGTCCATGAGGATGTGGGTTTGATCCCTGGCCTTGCTCAGTGGGTCAGGGATTCGGAGTTGCTATGAGCTGTGGTGTAGGATGCAGATGTGGCTCAGATCTGACATTGCTGCGGCTGTGGTGTAGGCCGGTGGCTATAGCTCAGATTCAACCCTTCGTTTGGGAAATCCCATATGCCATGGTTTTGGCCCTAGAAAAAGCACACACACACACACAAATAGATTGGGGTGGTGGTGGCACAGCTTTCTGTGAGCCCCAGTTGTCTCTCTCACCCATATTCAGGGTTAGGACTTCATCCTCAGGGTACTGGGAAGCCAGCCAGAGTTTTCATGCACAATGTGACAAGATCGGACTCGTGTTTTAGAAAGTTTCCTCTGGTTGGAGCCAGAGTTTGCCCTGAAGCCAGGGAGCTGGAGCGAGTGGAGTTGAGGTGTGGAAAGTGGCCCCTATGTGGGTGTCAGCCACACTAGTCACAACATATTTGCAACTAACTCCTGTGATTTCCACCTTGCTCAGCCAAAAAAAAAAAAAAGAAAGAAAAATTTAATTCATGTCACTTTATTTATTTATTTATTTTTTGTCTTTTTGCTATTTCTTTGGGTCGCTCCCTCGGCATATGGAGGTTCCCAGGCTAGGGGTCAAGTCGGAGCTGTAGCCACCAGCCTACGCCAGAGCCACAGCAACGCGGGATCCGAGCCGCGTCTGCAACCTACACCACAGCTCACGGCAACACCGGATCGTGAACCCACTGAGCAAGGGCAGGGACCGAACCCGCAACCTCATGGTTCCTAGTCGGATTCGTTAACCACTGCGCCACGACGGGAACTCCTCATGTCACTTTAAAAGCTTCCAAAATGCATTTTGTGTCTGTCCTCTCTACTCGTGATTGTACACATTCTTACACATATATTGCCTGATAGCCTGAATCCCCAAAGCTAGAGGACTGTACTCTATGGGCCTCTTAAGGGACTTTCAGGGGTGACTGGGTTCCTTGCTGATTTGAGAACCTTACTGTCATAGAAGATGCTCTCAACTCAGGGCTGTAACTAGGACTGAGTAACTAGAGTCTCTTGTGTCAAAGGGACTTCTTGCTGCTCCCAAATAGCCCAGTATCCTGCCCCTGACAGAAGCACTCTTGTATGCAATACAAAAGCATTCTGGGAGTTCCTTGGTGGCCTAGCTGGTTAAGGATTGAGCGTTGTCACTGCTGTGGCTTGGATCACTGCTGTGGTGCAAGTTTGATCCCAGGCCCAGGAACTTCCCCATGCTGAGGATGGGGCCAAAAAAAAAAAAAAAAAAACTGTGCTGAGACTGACCCCCATTTGTTTGCATTTCATTATAGTTTATAAAGTGTTTTCTAAGCCATTGCTTCATTTGCGCCTCAGAATCATTTAATCTGATATGAGATCTAATTTATTTATTTATTTGTCTTTTTGCCATTTCTTGGGCCGCTCCTGCGGCATATGGAGGTTCCCAGGCTAGGGTCTAATTGGAGCTGTAGCTGCCAGCCTACACCAGAGCCACAGCAACGCGGGATCCGAGCCGCGTCTGCAACCTACTCCACAGCTCTCGGCAACGCCGGATCCTTAACCCACTGAGCAAGGGCAGGGATCGAACCTGCAACCTCATGGTTCCCAGTCATATTCGTTAACCACTGCGCCACGACGGGAACTCCTGAGATCTAATTTAGATCAAGGAACTCAGAGGCACAGAGCCCTCTTATCCTGTGGTAGTCAGGAGCCTTGGAACCAATGTGGATTTGGAAGTGCTGGTTTAGCTGTGTGATTTTCAGTGTTTTTGTGTAGAAACTATGGATAACTGCATACAAAGTTATTTCGAAGCTCCATTGATGCAGCATTGGTGAAAACATTTTACAAACTGTGCAGATTTGGCATGTCATTGAAAGCATTCACCAAGTTGTGCTTTAGTGTGTGATAGGAACTTAGTAAATATTTGTCAGTTGGGTTCCCTCCATTGCAAGAGGCAGATGGAGCCCGAAATTCTGACCTGGAAAATGGTTTAGGTTTCCTACACTTCCCTTTGATGATTAAGTTAGTTTTAAGGAATCCATGTGGATAAGAAGAGCAGGAGATTAAGGAGTTCCCTGGTGGCTTAGTGGGTTAAGCATCCAGCCTTGGCACTGCTGTGGCTTGGGTCACTGCTGTGGCACAGGTTTGATTCCTGGCCTAGGAACTTCCCTGTGCCTCACACAGCCAAAGAAATAAATAAAAAGCAGAATAGCCTTAAAAAAAAAAAAAAAAAAAGCAGGAGATTAAGTGGAAATATGCCTTCAGTAGTATTGTCCTGTGGCTACCTTAGGCTATTTGACTTTGAACTTAATTGCTTGGATTTTCTTCATTGCTCAGGTGGCTGAGTACATCATAGCCTGTGATCCAAACCCTGGCCCTTATTTCTGTGGGTGGGGAGAGGCTAGGTGGAGGTGGAGGGGAGGAGAGTTTGTTAGGGACTTCTCTGTAAGCCTTACCACCAGATATCAGTAACATGACCAAGGTTT
Organism: Phacochoerus africanus; assembly: GCF_016906955.1. Classification (NCBI taxonomy): domain Eukaryota; kingdom Metazoa; phylum Chordata; class Mammalia; order Artiodactyla; family Suidae; genus Phacochoerus; species Phacochoerus africanus. The sequence continues at coordinate 80,307,861 of NC_062547.1, read as the reverse complement.
TATGGAGATATATGAATTAGTTATGAAATCTAGGTGGGCTTTGGGATGAACCAGAGGAATTTGCTTATCTAGGGGTGGGTGCCCCAGTTCTAGGTGGTTGATATCTTGGGGGAAATGCAGTGTTGTGTGGCCAAATCCTCAGATTTTCTGAAAATTATTTTTTCCAAAGATGAAATCATCACATTTTACATTCTCAAGGCAACGCCACTGGCTGGATGGATTGCGGAGTGAGCCTCGGGCCAGGGCTCTGGGTTTGTTATCTCATTTATAAATTTGTAATGGTACCACCTTCCATACGGTTGTTAGGAGGTCAAAAGAAGAAATAAAACGCCCAGCCCACCACACTGGGCCTGGCAGCAGGACTCCAGTGGGAAACGTCAGCTACTAGTGTTCTGCTGTTATTTGGTAATCCCCAGGCTTTAGAGGTTTTAATCCTGGTTTATTTGGGGCCTGTCACCCATTTGATTAAAAGGAATCACGGGATAACGTAGGGCTTTCAAGCCCGGTGGTCAACTAGATCAATATTGAGGGGTTTTGTATATCAGAAAAAAGAACTATTTTTCCCTTCCCTCAAACTTCAAGATTTCACGGAAGCGGTTTACTTTTCTTAAAAATAGATTAGAGCAAAAATAAATGAATTAAATGAAAGATTTTAAGTAATCAAAAGTAAAAATGCGATACTAGTCGTGAAAGTGTTGCCAAGGGGATCCTCGTGGTCCCACGGTTTCTCCCGCCGGGACGCGGGGCGGAGCACTAATGGCTACAGACACCTAGCGGACTCCGCCCCCTCCCGGCTTCTAGCCTCCGGGGGAGGCGGCAGAAAGGGCCAGACATCGTGGCTTTGAAGGCACCAAGGTCAAGGGAGCGGGCGGGCCCCGTCGCAATTTTTCGGAGCCATGCGGAGGGCCTTGGAGGACCAAACGCGCCTAATCTCGGAAGGCTGGATTCCGCCAATTCCAGCCGGGCAACCTTGGTTTCCGAGGCTTCCTCGAGACCAGTTTCCTCTTTTGGGAAATGGAGTGGCCGAGGCGGCCAACTTTGGGATTGGGTACCGGGGACGAGAGACTACGGCCTCAAAGGGCAGGGCGTCAGCCTCCGACCTCTCCGCCTCCGGGCTCGGGCTGCCCGCCCCTAGAGACAGGGCCGTCCGGCCAGCGGACCCCGAGATCCTTAGCAAGGCCTCGGCTCGCGCGGATTCTAAAATGAGGACAAAGCCCGCCCGAATCTAGCGTGCGCGCGGCGCCGCAGCCAACGGGACGCCGGCGCCGGGCTGAGTGACGAGCCGCCGAAGCCAATGAGCATGTGCCTTGTTGCGAGGTGGCCCCGGCTCCGGCATTATAAAGAGCGCCACGAGTCGGCATTGTCAGGCGGCGGCACCGCGCGGGCCCGGGCGAGATTATCCGTCTGAGGATTCTGTTCGGCGTCGCCGGTAGCCGAGGAGAAGGGCGCGCGATCGCGGAGGCTCCGTCGGTAGACGGGGGAGAGGCCCGGCAGCGCGAGTGTGAGCGCGGCCGAGCCCGCGGCGCCTTCTCGGCGGGTGAGGACAAGCGGGCCCCGCGGCGTCATCGGCGGCGAGGTGAGCGGCCGGGCCTGCGGGCGGCGGGCGGGAGTCCGGGCGTGAGCCGTGCGGGCCTGACGCGCTGTGTCTGTATGTGGCCGCTTGTTGCAGGAGCCGCGTGCCTCAGCCTAACATGTCGGAAGCGGGTGAAGAGCAGCCCATGGAGACCACGGGCGCCACCGAGAACGGACACGAGGCCGCCCCCGAAGGCGAGTCGCCGGCCGGGACCGGCACTGGCACCAGCACCAGCACCAGCAGCGGCGCCGCAGCGGGCTCTGGAGGCGGGACCGCGGCGCCCCCGGCCGGCAACCAGAACGGCGCCGAGGGCGACCAGATCAACGCCAGCAAGAACGAAGAGGACGCGGGGTAGGTGCGGCCACGGGCCGACGGGGGCGCCGCCTTTGTTCCGGGGCCGCCTTTTGTTGGAGCCATGCGGCGGGGGGAGGGGCGGGCGGCCGGGGCCTGCTCGCGGCCCGCAGACCAGCAACTCCGCGCCGCCCGCCGCTGCGCGCGCGGGAGTTTGAGGGAGTTTGTTGGGTCGACTTTGGCGCCGCCCTGGGGCCGCTGGCGCGGGGCCGGGGCCGGGCGGCCCGGAAGGGGAGTGCGCTCGGACCCGGGGCCGGCGCGTCGCGGGCTGCCGGGGCTGCGTGGGCGGAGTTGGCGCGCTCCCTGGCCTCCCTCCTCCGCCTCCTGCCGAGGGCGGAGTCACAGCCTGAACGCGGACTCGGCCCGGAAGCCTTGAGTTCCTTGAGAGCCAGTGCTCGGAGGTGGTGGAGAGTGGCAGGGACTGTAGCGTTTTGATACGTGGTTGTTAGGTTGGGTTCCTTCCAGTTGTGGTGCTCAGGGTCTAGCTCTCTGGTCAGGTTGTGCTTCCTTCTCCCACCAGCCCTGGGGGGTGCGGAGTCGTTAGGGTCAAGATTGGGTTTTGAAGGGTAGCAGAGGTTTATTAATCTCCAGAGGTAGGACCTTTGCTCAGGTTGGTGGTTTTGTTTATAATTACTTAAGCGAAAGCTTTTCTAGGACCAATTCTTCTAAAATCATAGCTTTCTCATAAGGCTTGTTGCCGTGTGTCTTACCCCACCATTTCAGAAAAATGTTCGTTGGTGGCCTGAGCTGGGATACCAGCAAAAAGGACCTAAAGGATTATTTTACCAAATTTGGAGAGGTCGTTGACTGTACAATAAAAATGGATCCCAACACTGGCCGGTCAAGAGGGTTTGGGTTTATCCTCTTCAAAGATGCAGCCAGTGTGGAGAAGGTAAGTTGGGTATTGTATAATCAGGAGTCTCAGTGTATTCTAAGATTATGCCACCATTCTTAGTCTATGACTGGCTTATGTGTTCTGCACATGGTTGAATGCTTGGGGAAAAGAAAGTTTGGAAATTTATGAGTTTGTTATTTGAAGGGGTAAAAAGTAGAGATTAAGCGGAGGCTAGAGTGGTCCAGGACGGTTATAGCGGACCATTTCTTATTTTGTGGCTATTCTGGACCCTGCAAATACTTCATGGTGAGGACTAGAAGAGAGTCCACAGTTGCTAGGAGATAGGCATTATTTTAGTCCCATTAGAAGACAAATCTAAATCTCAAGAAGTTTTAGGTAGAAGAGATCACAAAGCTTATTAACAAGAGTGTGCGGATTCTAGCTCTGGCAGCCCAGCTCCAGCATATGGAAGTTCCCAGGCTAGGGGTTGAATTGTAGCCAGCAGCCACAGCAGCGCGGGATCCCCAGCCCACTGAGCGAGGATAGGCATCAAACCTGCATTCTCATACAATACTAGTCGGGTTTGTCTACTGCTGAGCTATAACAGGAACTCCAGCCTCTGTTTTTTAAAAATGACTGCTGCTTTGCTTCTGGAGGAGGTATGCCTATAACTGGGACTTCCTGGGCAGGAAAGAGGGGTGCACAGCATTGCCAAAGACTTGGGTGTGAGGACAGATTTGTAGGTGTTAAGTAAACCAGGTGTACTTGGACTTTGGAGATTGGCTTGGGAAGTCAGGTTGGGGAGTAGGGTATGGAGGGGATCAAACACGTTTTTGGTACCTGTGTTGGAGTCTTGTGACTCAGAGAAGAGCCTTGTTCAGGGTCATGCTGCTAAGTCAGAATCCAACTCCCATCTTTCTGTTGGAACAGGTTCTAGACCAGAAGGAGCACAGGCTGGATGGCCGTGTCATTGACCCCAAAAAGGCCATGGCAATGAAGAAAGACCCAGTAAAGAAAATTTTTGTAGGGGGTCTGAATCCTGAAGCCACAGAGGAGAAGATCAGGGAGTACTTTGGCGAATTTGGGGAGGTGAGTGTGCGACCCCTGGAGTGGCCTGCCAGCTGCTTTGAGTTTGCCTTCTTTCTTCCTTGGCAGCACAGCCTTGGCTGGCTGAAGCTTTTTTCCACTATCTTTAGTGTTCACGGGCCATTCTCCTGTGAGTTCCCTATAGGCTCAGGTAGGGGAGGTCCTGAGCTTCGCCTTTGTTTATAGATTGAAGCAATTGAACTTCCAATGGATCCAAAGTCGAACAAAAGACGAGGCTTTGTCTTCATCACCTTTAAAGAAGAGGAACCTGTGAAGAAAGTTTTGGAGAAAAAGTTTCACACCATCAGTGGAAGCAAGGTAAGGTTCCACAACTGTGTGCGCTTGGTCTCCTGCTGCCGCAGAAAAACTGGTCCTTGCAGGTGTGGGTTAGGGATTGGGCCACCTCTAAGAGATCTCCAAGGTAGACCTTACGGTTTTTTTTCAGTGCTTTCTGTCCTGATGGGGCAGGTGGTCCTGTCCTTTAAGGAACTCCTAGACTGGTAGGACTGGCAGTAAGCACTGGATTTGAGGGTGGGTGGTTGGGAGGCTTCCATGGGAGAGAACGTGCTGAGTACCTTTTAAAACTACTCATTTAAAGCCAGAGGTCAAGGTGTACTCAATTTAGAGTAGAAGGTGTATAATTTCTGTGGCGAAGGTCTCAGAAGATTCTAAAACTGCCGTTTATTGATTTCTCCATGGTAGAGTTTTTCCTGCTATGGGCATTGATTGCTACAGAGCTTTTCTCCTGCCACAACCAAATCTTCACCTCCATCTCCTTTGGTCACTGATTAAATTAACCCCACCCCAAAGATCCTTCCCAAAGAACTCCCAGGGTCTTGGACAGCTGAAATCCAAGGGCAGTTTTGGTTTCAAATGAGCAGAGTCCTGTGCAGTGAGGTGCACCTCTTCCCCTGAACTCTGGACAGGAGAAGAGAGTAGGCTCAGCTTTTCCAGGTGGCTGAGGCAGTTGGGAGTTGAGGGTGTGGCCCACTGTGGCAGGGTGTGGCAGACTTAAGCAGGGGTGACAGCCAGATACTGTAGGACAGGTAGGGGTGGGGCTCTTGAAAGCCTCAATCCTGGCTAGGATTTTAGGAAGATTAGATTTGGGATTGGGCCCTTGGATTTTATGTAAAATGAGATGGGATCATAGGGGCTGTTGGTTAAGACAGTGAAATGGAGAGAGGAGACCTTTTTCTCTGTGCCATAGTGTGAAACAGGCAGGAAGAGCCTGTTAGGGCATCTTTAGTCAAACTGCTGGTGGTTAGCCTTGAAATAAGTGTTTTTAGCTGGTTATAGTCAGCATTTCTAACTTAATAGGATGGAAAACATGAGATTTCATTACTTGGTAGGGGCAATTTGCCATTTTCTTTGAGTATGCTTGTATTCGGACAGCTTGTAAAAATTAGTCTCAATGGGGAGGGTTATGTGTCAGTGAACTTTTTTTTTGCTTTTTAGGGCCACACCCATGGCATTTGGAAGTTCCCAGGCTAGGGGTCGAATGTGGGCTACAGCTGCCAGCCTGTGCCACAGCCACTGCAACCCGGGATCTGAGCTGCCTCTTTTGCGACCTACGCCACAGCAGTGCTGGATCCTTTTCCCACTGAGTGAGGCCAGGGATCAAACCCACGTTTTCATGGGTCCTAGTTGGGTTCCTTACATTGAGCCAGGACAGGAACTCCCTAGTGAACTTTATTTAAAAAGATTAGTGGGAGTGCTGGAAGGTCCATGATCCTACTCCCTCCCACAGTAGGCAGAGTTTTGAGCAAAAAGGAAATCGACCCTTTAGGCTCTAAGGGGATATAGCCATCTGGCCTGTCTCAACAACAGACTATTGATTGGGTGGTTGGAGCAGGGAGGGGATGCAGTATGACCTTAGGGAAGGCTGCCCTGAACCTCAGTGGCTTGCTTTTTCCTTTCTCTAAGGAGGCCAGGCTTGCCATCTTACTTAATAGCATGATTGAGGAGTTCCCGTTGTGGTGCAGCAGAAGGGAATCCAACTAGGAACCATGAGGTTGCTGATTCAATCCCTGGCCTTGCTCAGTGGGTTAAGGCTCTGGTGTGGCTCTGATTTAACCCCTAGCCTGGGCACCTCCATATGCCTTGAGAGTGGCCTTAAAAAGCAAAAAAAAAAAAAAAAAAGCATATCTGAGTGGGATGATTTCCAGGGTGGGGGGGGGCTTTCTTTTTCCAAGGTCCCTCATCTGGGAATCTTTCTCTGACTTGCCCAGTAGGGGCAAGGTGGCACCATACTGATACCTACTGTGATGTCCTGCTACACTGAGCTGGCATTGGCCCAGCCGTTCCTCTCACCTGTTAGAAATGGAGCTCCCAAGGGTGACCATCAGCAGATGTTCATTCCAGGCACTCTAGGGGAAGGCTGGAGCCAAAAAGGCCCTTGTGTGTTTTGGTGTAAATTTTAGCCCAAATGTGGTTTCCCACCCCAGCACGTATGTGTTCTTGAGCAGACAGACATTTGTTTTTGCCCCATGGCATACGGAGTTCCTGGATTAGGGATCAGATCTGAGCTGCAGCTGTGGCAGCACCAGATCCTTCAACCCACTGCCCTGGGCTGGAGTTTGAACCTGTGTCCTGGTCCTACATAGTCGCCGACAATCCTGTTGCCATCTGAACAGCTGGAACTCCAGATCTGGCACCTGAATGTTTGTCCACGAAGGCTTTTGTGCATACTCCCTGCCTAGGGCTTGCCTGCTGGGATGACCCACTGTTCTCTTGGCTTTCAGTGTGAAATCAAGGTGGCTCAGCCCAAAGAGGTTTATCAACAGCAGCAGTATGGCTCTGGGGGCCGTGGGAATCGCAACCGAGGGAACCGAGGCAGCGGTGGTGGTGGCGGAAGTGGAGGAGGTGAGTGGAACCCAGATGAGGATGGGTCCTGTGTCCCTGCCTGCATGGAGCTTCTATGCTTGTCTTGGGGGCTCTCTGGCCTCTGGTGCTCGGTGCAGCAAGATGGGCAGGATCAGGAGTGCTTTTCCTGGGTTGAGGCGCTGCTGCTGCTGCTTGGAATGGAAGAGCCCATCTTTCTCGTGTGGTCTGGGGCCCCAGGGCAGAGGGGGCATCTGCATCGCACTCCCAAGTTTTGAGGGGGCACGATGGGTGCTCTTGGCTCTGGCTGTCCTGAGTCTTGGTACACCCATGGGCAGGTGGGCTGAAGGGTAGGGCGGGGCTGTGCCAGGTGCTTAACCTTCCATCCCAGGCCCTTCTGACTCCAAAGCCTGAACTCCATCCTTTTTAAGGCCAAGCTGCCAGGGAGGGTGGGATGATCAGAGGGTGATTTGAATGAGAGTGAGCTGCCTCGTTTGCCCCAGTGAAGTTAGTTTTCTGCCTGGCCTTCTCATCCCCAGCTTGGGTCTCTCAGGTATAGTGCTGGGCCCAGGGCCCTCTACACCAGAATAGCATCCCCTTGGCCTGAGTTGCCATAGTAACCTCGCCACCCAAAGGGCAGGATTTCCTTCATCCTTGCTCCTGCGTGTGCTAAATGGTCCATGGGCCCCTGTGCCCTGCTCCCCCCACAGGTCAGAGTCAGAGTTGGAATCAGGGCTACGGCAGCTACTGGAACCAGGGCTACGGCTACCAGCAGGGCTACGGGCCCGGCTATGGCGGCTACGACTACTCGCCCTATGGCTATTACGGCTACGGCCCCGGCTACGACTACAGTAAGTAGGAGAAAGGGAGGCCCCCATCTACTCACCCACCCCGGGAGGCAGGACAGACAGTGCAGGGGCCGCTGGCAGCAGGGGCCGCTGGCAGCAGGGGCTTTGGAGTCGGACAGGCTGGGCTTTGTGGCCTAACTTGGTCACTTGGAGCTTCCTAATTTTGAGTTCTTGAGCCTTGTGGGTCTCAGGAAGGTGGGGAAGACATCCTGCTGGACAGAGTTGTTGGCTCTGGTGAGGATGCATATCAAGCGCCTGGCACAGGGGTAAATAAACACTTAGTAGGTTGTAGCTACTATGACTGTTGTTCTTGTCCCTAGGTCAGGGTAGTACAAATTACGGGAAGAGCCAGCGACGTGGTGGCCATCAGAATAACTACAAGCCATACTGAGGCTTCGGCAGGAGTACCTGACTGACCGCACACGCTTTGTTTGTTTGGATATTGAGTGAACACAATTATGTACCAAATTTAACTTGGCAAACTTTCTATGGCCTGTCCCATGTGCATCTTATTTAAAATTTCCCCCCTGGAAATCACTCTCCTGTTTAATATTTCCAGAGCTCTAGTTGTTTTAGGCAGCGTGTGGTGTCTCAAGAGGCCAGAGCAGCATTATGGGCTGATTTTTTATTACTGGGTTACCCAGAACCAGATTGGAGGGTCTGCTTCCTGCTGCCACTCTGCAGCCTGGACCTGTGGACCCTGGTTGTAAAGAGTAAATTGTATCTTAGGAAACCAGTGTCACCTTTTTTCACCTTTTAATTTTATATTATTTGTCATACATTTCCTGTAATGGAAGTGTTAATTTTACTGTACTTTTTGGTACCTTTCGGGAATCTAATGTATTGTAAGGTATTTTACACGTATCCTGATTTTGCCACGACCTGGATATTGAAGCTATCCAAGCTTTTGAAATAAAAAATTAAAAACCCCCAAGCCTGGGTGAGTGTGGGGTACACTGTGAAGGGAGACAGGTGGTCCAGAGTTCCAGTATCCTGTCAGGCATGACCACATACTGTCCACATCCTTGCTTAGTTTCTTTTAATGACTTGGCCCTGCCCAGGACTTGTGCCCCCTTTAAAGAAAGTGGCTCAGAGGTTGGAGGCAGCTGTTAAAGGTGATGGTGGTACAGTAAGGGTTACCACCCTCAGTTGGGGACACTGCCCCAGGGCAGCACGAATCTGGAGCACTTGGAACACCTGTCTTGTCATCTTCCAGCAAAGACAGTGTGAACCTAAAGACAAGAGCAGAGTCACAAGGGCCAGCTGGATCTGGGCAAGACAGTTCCCCCTCTGGCAGGGATATTTGCTGGCTTGATTGGGACACCCCAAGTCTAGTGGCTGAGGCCTAAGACTAGGTTGAAAGAGGCAGTGCTAGGCTGGGGCTCCAGGTGGATTAAGCCTAGCAAAAGCTTTGTTTCCCTAGAGGAACTGGCTAAGGGAGGAAATAAGCTACTCTTGGCCCAGCCATCACAAATGGGTACTTGGGAGGTTTTTCAGGGGGTGTGGAGCACCCAAGGCAGCCAGAGCTGCAGTGTTGAAACTAACCTGTGGGAACGGGACGTCAGTTAGAGCAAAAAATGTCGAAGGGGCTGTGATGGATGGTGAGAAACCCAGTTCCTGGTCTCTCGGAGCAAGAAGCAAGCCTGAGACTTACCTAGAGAACACGCCTCAGTGTCTCACAACTTCTCACTTTCTCTTCCATATCTGAAAAAAGACCACAGAGCCACCCCAAATGGTCAACTTTTCTCCTCTGCTGAAAACCCCTGATGCCTGAATTCAGTGTCCAAGCTTCTTGGATGGCAGGGTGGAGACTAGGCCACATTGGTCTGTCCAAGCCCTGATCCTTGTATATGGGCCACCAGCCACAGGGTTAGCAACAACTTCCCCAAAGGACAAAAACCAGCCCTCAGATTTCCTGAGACTGTTTGGGGTCCCCTCTGTACAGAAACTACAAGCCAGCTCTGTGTCCAGCCAGCTTTTCCCTCCCCAGGCTCCCCACAAATGCTTCCCAAATACTTTACTTCCCCTAGCAGGTCCTGCACCATCTCAGTTGTGTAGGGATTGGACCTTATTTCCAGAGGGCAGGGGGCAATGGCTAGGCTGCTCTGGAATCTACCAGGAAGATGATAGGATTTGGGTCCCTGACTGAGCTGTGCATGTGCAGAACAGCTTTGGTGCATGTGTCCAATTTGGCAATGACATTTCCTAGTAAGTGGATTTAGGGGCAACCACTAAATGCTTAGGAATGTGAAGAGTTTCATTTTGCATTGAATCAGTCCTGAGTCCAAGTTTCATTTGAGCTGCTTAGCAGCAGAAAAAGCAGGAAAGCTGCCACTTACATCTCAGGGAGGCTTTAGGGACACAATGGAGTGCTCTACTGTAGTTGTGATAGTAGGGCTTATAGCCCTGCTTCCTTATCCCATGTGCCACACTGGCCTGTGCCCAGGCAGGAGGAATTGTGGATCAGATTTCTGGGGGCACAGGCAGGAATAGGGGAGGCCTCCACTTCAGCTCCCTGTACTGTTGAGACGACACCCTGGCTCAGCTGTCACACCCCCATCCTGGGCATGCTGGGAGTTCTAGCTCCAGGCTGGGTTCTAGAGATAAGCTGTCAGTTGCCCCTTGGCCTCCAGGCTCACCTGTCAGGATGGTGTCCAGCTTTGCTACCACGTGTCGTGCGTTGTCCAAGCTGAAGCACATTGGGGGCTTAAACTTCAGGACATTCCTCCCGGGGCCATCGGTGCTCAACAAAATGTAGTTCTCCTTCAATCTGTGAGGATAGGACACAGCAGGGCCTGCTGCTCACCAGCCAAGTGCACTTCACATGGACCTTCCAGACCTTCCTCAGTTTGGCTTTGGCCTTGAAGGTGAGGTACCAGCCACACTACCCTCAGAACCCTTCACAGGCCAGTTCCCACCAGGATAACAGCATTGGCCACCCCCTGTCAAACTCTTGCCAAATTTTGTGGCCCAGCACCAGAGGCCCCTGTCTGGGATGCCCTGCACCTGGCCCTGAACATGTTGCTGTCCAGAGCAGGGGTTTTGCTTCATCCATCCTGGAGTCCCAGTCTAAGCCAAGCCGAGACTAGCCACGGGGCTACAACATGGACAGCAAGAGTCTCTTCCATTTTAACAGTTTGTAATGATGTGTATAGTTTAGTTTTAAAACAGAAACTGGAGTTCACATTGTGGCTCAGTGGTAACAAACCTGACCAGTATCCATGAGGACGTGGGTTTGATCCCTGACCTTGCTCAGTGAGTTAAAGATCCAGCGTTGCCGTGAGCTGTGGTGTAGGTCGAAGTCGGGGCTTGGAACTGGCATTGCCGTGGCTGTGGTGTAGGCCAGCAGCTGTAGTTCCAATTCAGCCCGCAGCCTGGGAACCTCCATAAGCTGTGGGTGTGGCCCTAAAAAGACCAGAAAAAAAAAAAAAGTTAAAATGGAAATTGTCCAACATTCACAAAGAGCCATGAAGTCATGGAGCCCTCACCTAGCTTCAGTAACCCCTGCCAACTCTTCTCTACTGCAGCCCTAGACAGAGGACTATCCAGATTTAATTTCCAGTTTTTCTCTGGAAGATGACTTACCCTCTACCTCATTTTCATTTTTAATGGTCCACTTTTACACTTTCAACCAAGGAAGGTATTTTGGCCTCTGAGAGGAGTGTGATGGGACTGTTTACACTCTGACCTGCACTCTCATTCTTTTTTATTCCTTTTGTATAAGTCTTGAAGGGAAGCAGGGTGTCCTTAGTCTGCCCTCAGCTCCTTTCTCCCATCCCAGCGGGCCTGGCCCTGCTACAAAAAACAGGTTCTGGACTTTAAATCCAGCTCTGCCTCAGTTATCACCTGGTCGTTTCCTTACTGAACTTGAGAAGTCACCAGGGTGGTTTTAAGGTGGAAGAGGTCAGGCTTGGCTGAGGGAGGGTCTGACTGTTCTGAGGCTCCCTGAGGGAAGGGGTGGGTGAGCTGATCCTTGTGCCTGACCAGGAGAGAGAAGGCGGGGGCTGGGCGTGGCCGCGTCAGAGGTGGCCAAGAACCGCGCGTGGAGGCAAAGATTTCTACATCAATACTGTTTATGTGAATTCAAAACAGAATGATGCACATTCCACAATTTGAATAAGCACACACATCAAACCCTTAGGAGGGTTTTCCAAGATGGGGGGAGAGGGCAGGAGTGAGCAGTGGCGATAAAAGGGAACCACCAAACAAGAGGAAGAGGCCAGAGGAGGGGTGGGGGGGTCCTGTCTGTCTGAAGACCTGTTCCTCTAGGAAAGGGGAGTCTGGTTCTGCCACAGTCCCCAGTGTGGCTCTGGAGATGCTGCTTCCCTTCGGCAGCCTGGGTCTGTGAAATGTAGTGTTGAGGCTGCCCGGGTCTGAGAGAGTTCTTGGCAGAAGTGGCTGCCTGGGCTGGGGGTGGCCCGTGCCCACCTGAAGCCTCTGCTGCCAGGCACTGGGTATGGAGCTGATGGGGCCCCTTCTCTGTCCACAGAGCCCACCTGAGGGTGTGCACAGATTGGCAGCCCTCTTCCCCACTCAAGCTAAATGCCACCTCCTTTGATTAACCCCTTGGGCCCGGCACATCCAGGAACACGGTGGCAAAAAGGAGAGACCAGGGTGTGGGGTGGGCGCCTTCCCCCTGAGAGCCGCAGACACTGCAGAGACAACTTGTTTGGGGAAAAAAATACCTGGACACCACGTAGTCAGCCTCTTCGGTTGCTGGCATCCTCGTGGCCTCATCTTTGATCAGATCCACACCAATGAAGAGCCCAACGCCCCTGGAGCCAAAAGTGACATCTCAAGAGGCCAGGCCTGAGGGACCATGGTCCTTGCTTTCACCCTCAGCCTGGGCCTCAGCCAAGCTCCTGTTGGAAAGTCCACTAGGGCTTGGGTCTGGGGAGGCTGAGAACCGCAGGAGCTTTCAGAGGGAGGTGAAATGGTTCCAGGAAGTAACTAATGGGAGGGGACCTTGGTGTGGGCACAGGGAGGTTTGGTCCTGGCTTTCCCCTCCCTAGAAGTGCTATCTCAGGCAACAGTACCTGTGGGTGTTTCCGTTCTTCCTCTGGCATGGAGATCAACGTTCCCACCCTCTCAGGTGGTTAGGAGGTGAACCAAGAAGCCATGCCAGGTCCCTGAGGCTCACCTGATATCTCCGAGGATGGGATGTTTGGCTTTCTGCTGCCTCAGGAGCTCCATGAGAAAGCTGCCCACACAGGCGGCGTGAGCCTGCAGCTGCTCCTTCTCCAAGACGTCCAGGACAGCCAGCCCCACAGCACAGGACACTGGGGTGCCTCCAAACTGAGCCAGGGAACAAAGGGCAGGTCAGGTGCCCAGTAGAGTGGGCATGCCCCAGGATGTGAAGGGCAGCAGAACTGCCACACACATTCCAAGGTGGTAACAAGAACACACCCGAGCCTCTCAGGGCTTAGCGTGCTGAGCACTACATGGGGTTCTCCTGAGGGCCCCATGGGTTGTCCCCCTTTTCCAGGTGCTAATATGACTGTAACCCAGGTCAAGTACCCATGGAAGATGCAAAAATCAGAGAAGAGGGTGTATTGGGCATTCCCACAGAGCTGGGTTTTGGCAAGAGGCTTCAGGGCCTCATCTCGTGGGCTGCGCCCAGACCCACATCCACACCATTGCACTATTCCTGTCACCTCCTTCCAGGAGGGTCAAGAGCAACAAGCTGGAGCCACATTCTGTGGCTCTGCTGGCTGAGCCCAAGGCAGGTTTTAGGGCACAGGCTACAAGCTAGCTGCCTGTGAGCCAAATGGCCTGAGGATTCCTTTTGTTTGACTTGTGTGGCATAATTAAAATAATTTTAGGGAGTTCCCATATGGATCAGTGGTAATGAACCCAACTAGTATCCATGAGGCCCTGCTCAGTGGGTTAAGGATCTGGCATTGCCGTGAGCTGTGGTGTAGGTCGCAGATGCGGCTCAGGTCCCAAGTTCCTATGGCTGTGGTGTAGGCCAGCAGCTGTAGCTCTGGTTCAACCCCTAGCCTGGGAACTTCCATATGCTGTGGGTGCGGCCCTCAAAAAAAACATTTTTTTTTTGAATGAGGTGCTAATGTTTTAAAAAGAAGAGACTAGAGTTCCCTGATGGCTTAGTGGATTAAGGATTTGGTATTGTCACTGCTGTGGCTTAGGCTGCTGCCATGGTATGAGTTTGATCCCTGGCCCCCAAACTTATGTGTGCCACAGGCATGGGCAAAAAAAAAAAAAAAAGTTTCACACAAAAATATGTATTTTGGACTTAAAACAAACATGGCCTATCTGGCTACACTGGCACAGCTCTCCCCTTCAGACAACTGAGTGCTCTGCCTCACTTCTTCCACCTGGTCCTGCAGGTGTTTGAGTGAGGGCCAGAGACACAAGGACCATCTTTTTAAAAAGTGTACCTTAAAACTGTGAGGTATACTTTTTTTTTTTGTCTTTTTGCCATTTCTTGGGCTGCTTCCGCAGCATATGGAGGTTCCCAGGCTAGGGGTCGAATCTGAGCTATAGCCGCCGGCCTACGCCACAGCCACAGCCACATGGGATCTGAGCCGTGTTTGCAACCTTCACCCCAGCTCACGGCAACACCGGACCCTTAACCCACTGAGCAAGGCCAGGGATCGAACCTGCAACCTCATGGTTCTAGCTGGATTTGTTAGCCACTGAGCCACGACGGGAACTCCTGAGGTATACTTTTACATACAGTAAACCGCATATATTTAAAGTGTGTGTGTGTGTATATATATAGTTCAGCGTGACTTGACAGATGTATATACCTGTGGAACTTCCACTATCATAAATATACAAAACATTTCCATTATTCCCCAAAGTTCCTTGTGCCCCCCTCCACCAGTGGCCCAGACAACCACTCACCTGCTTTCTGTCACTATAGTTTTACCTTTTCTGGGTGTCATATGAATGGAATCACAAAATATGTACCCTTTTGTGCCTGGCTTCTGCTCAACATGTTTTTAAAATTTATCCATATTGTATGTGTAGTTTTCTTTATGGCTGCATGGTATTCCACTGTGTGGACATACCACCACTTTTTAAAATTCTCGTTGATAGGCCCTTGGCTTATTTTGATTTGGGGCTATTTATGAATAAAACTGTTATGAACATTTATAACAAGTCTTCTTTGTAAATATATGTTCTCATCTCTCTTGGGTAAACACTTAGGAGTGAAACTGCTAGAGTATACTTGATTAAATGTATATTTATAAATGTGAAGCTGTTTTCCAAACTGGTTGTACTATGTTACATTCCCACCATAGTAGCTCCACATCCTCAAAAACATTTGAAATTATGGTCTTTTTAATTTTAGCCACTCTAAATGGATATGCAGTGGTATCCTGCAGGCTGTTGTGGAAATCTGCATGCAAAACCTCCTACCTGAGGTCATAAAAAGCTTCCCAGATGATTGTGCTATGAGGCAGCTTTCTGATTTGTCCAAAGCAAATTATGTGTGGAATGGACACAGGGGATGGATTGAGGCTACTCACTGTATAACATTATGAACTGTGAACTCATCAAAAGGTGGAGTGTCTATCTACTAAGAGCATCTTTGGTTTAGAATCATGATCTACGATGCTGAATTAGCACAGTAGTTAGGTCTTTCCCCCAATATCATCACACAGGGACAATAGAAAGAAAATGAACAAAAGCTCTGACATTGTCCTGGACATCCAGAAGGCCATGCAAATGTGTAAGGATATGCTTATGTCCAGTGCTGTGTGCATGTTCAGGGAAGCCCTGAAAAGCTCTAAGCTCTCACCACTGGCTACCTTGAGGCTCTGCAGAAAGAGGAAGAGAAGGCTAAGGCAGAGGTGTTGTCAACTGCTTGACTGTTGAAGGCAGGTGCCAATACGTACATAGAGTCCCCCTTGTCAAGAGGTGACACACTTCTTGGTTCCAGGAATGGAAGGACACATCTGTTCAGTCATTAGATGATCGCTAATCTAACCAAGCAGGGACTACAGAGGCCATGAATGACAAAGAACAAAGACTTTACAGAATTAGTTCAGAAAAGGCATACAAACACCAAAACGAAGAAACAACAACACACTGTAAAGAGGGAAAGTGATTTCCAAAGTTGCAATATTATTTAAAATGTCTGGTTTTTCGGGAGTTCCCGTCGTGGCGCAGTGGTTAATGAATCCGACTAGGAACCATGAGGTTGTGGGTTCGGTCCCTGGCCTTGCTCAGTGGGTTAACGATCCGGCGTTGCCGTGAGCTGTGGTGTAGGTTGCAGATGCGGCTCGGATCCCGCGTTGCTGTGGCTCTGGCGTAGGCCGGTGGCTGCAGCTCCGATTCAATCCCTAGCCTGGGAACCTCCATATGCCACAGGAGCGGCCCAAGAAATAGCAAAAAGACAAAGACAAAAAAAAAAAAAAAGTCTGGTTTTCAACAGAAAATTATGAATCATGCAAAGAAATAAGAAAGCATGGCCCATATAGGGGGTGGTGATAGTAGGGGGTACCTGCAATAAGAAACTCTCTTGGAGGAAGCCCAGATGTTGGCTGTATTAGACAAAGACTTTTTTTTTTTTTTTGCTTTTTAGGGCCACTCCCATGGCATATGGACATTCCCAGGCTAGGGGTCAAACTGGAGCTACAGCTGCCAGCCTACACCACAGCCACAGCAACGCAGGATCTGAGCTGTGTCTGTGACCTATACCACAGCTCATGGCAACGCCAGATCCTCAACCCACTGAGTGAGGCTGGGGATCAAACCCTTGTCCTCATGGTTACTAGTTGGATTGTTTCCACTGTGCCGTAACGGGAACTCCTAGACAAAGGATGTTAAATCAATGTTGTAAACATTTAAAAAAAACTAAAGGAAATAATAGCTTAGAACTAAAAAGCAAAGCATGAAAACGATGTCTTGCCAAATATAGATCAAAATTAGAAATTATAGAAAACAGGAGTTCCCATCACAGCACAGTGGAAATGAATCTGACTAGGAACCATGAGGTTGTGGGTTCCATCCCTGGCCTTTCTCAGTGGGTTAAGGATCTGGTGTTGCCATGAGCTGTGGCGTAGGCCACAGATGCGGCTCAGATCTGGTGTTGCTGTGGCTGTGGTGCAGGCCGGCAGCTGTAGCTCAGATTTAACCCTTAGCCTGGGAACCTCCATATGCTGTGGGTGAGGCCCTAAAAAGCCAAAAAAAAAAACCCCAAAAACAAAAAAACTAAACAGTCTGGAATTGAAAAGCACTGTAAGTGAAGTGAAAAATTCATTAAGAGGCTCAACAGCAGATTTGGGCAAGCAGATGAAAGAATCAGCAAACCTGAAAATATATCAACTGAAACAATCCAGTCTAAAAATCAAAAAGAAAAAAGAATGAAAAAATGAGTAAAGCCTCAGAGACCTATGGGACACAAGCATACCAGCATATCCAATTGGGAATTCCAAAAAGAGGAGAGAGAGAAAGAGGCAGAAAAAATATCTGAAGAAACAATGGTCAGAAACTTCCTAAATTTGATTTAAAAAACACCCCAACAATAACCTACATGTCCAAGGAACTCAATGAACTCCCAATAGAATAAAACTAATGACTTCCATACCTAGACAAAATACATAACCAAACTACTGAAAGACAAGAACAAAGGGTGGGTGGAAAGGGTGAAGGTGGTCAAAAGGTGCAAAATTCTAGTTATAAATAAGTCCCAGAGGTGTAACATATGGCATGATGATGGCAGTTACTAATATTGTGTTACATATTTGAAAGTTGCTGAGATAGTAGATCCTAAAATATCTTATCACAAGAAAAAAAACTACACATTGTGATGGATGTCAAGTAGACTTACTGTGGTGTCATTTTGCAATATATACACAAATTGGATCCTTGTATTGTACACCCAAAACTATAATAATGTATGTCAATTATACCTCAAAAAAAAAAAAAAAGAATATTGAAATTAGCAAGAGAGAAAGAACTCAACACATACAAGAGATTCTCAACAAGACTAAGAGCTGATTCCTCAGCAGAAACCCTAGAGGCCAGAAGGCAGTGGGATGACATGTTCAAAGTGATGAAAGACAAATACTGTCAATCCAAATTCCTAAAAAAGTTGGAGTTCCCGTCGTGGCGCAGTGGTTAACGAATCCGACTAGGAACCATGAGGTTGTGGGTTCGATCCCTGCCCTTGCTCAGTGGGTCAAGGTTCTGGCGTTGCCGTGAGCTGTGGTGTAGGTCGCAGATGCGGCTCGGATCCTGCGTTGCTGTGGCTCTGGCGTAGGCTGGCAGCTACAGCTCTGATTCCACCCCTAGCCCGGGAACCTCCATATGCTGAGGGAGCGGCCCAAGAAATGGCAAAAAGACAAAACAAAAAAAAAAAACAAAAAAAAACCCCAACAAATTCCTAAAAAAAGTACAATCTGGAGTTCCTATTGTGGCTCAGCAGTAACAAACCCGACTAGTATCTATGAGGATGCGGGTTTGATTCCCGGCCTTGCTCACTGGGTTAAGGATCTGGTGTTGCTGTGAGCTGTGCTGTAGGTTGCAGATGAGGCTCAGATCTGGCATTGCTGTGGCTGTGGTGTAGGCTGGAAGTTACAGCTCCGATTCGACCCCTAACCTGGGAACCTCCATATGCCTCAGGTGTGGCCCTAAAATATACACACACACACACACACAAAGTACCATCTCCCAAGACAAAATAGAAAAGATGAATGGGCCAATCACAAGTACTGAAATTGAAACAGTGATTAAAAAAACTTTCAACAAACAAAAGTCCAGGACCAGATGGCTTCACAGGCGAATTCTATGAGGCCACCATCACCCTGATACCAAAACCAGACAAAGATACCACAAAAAAAGAAAATTACAGGCCAATATCACTGATGACCATAGATGCAAAAATCCTCAACAAAATACTAGCAAACGCAATCCAGTAATACATTAAAAAGATTGTACGCCATGATCAAGTGGGATTTATCCCAGGGATGCAAGGATTTTTCAATATCTGCAAATCAATCAGAGTGACACACCATGTTAACAAACTGAAGAATAAAAACCATACGATCCTCTCAACAGATGCAGAATGGGGGAGGGGAAGGGAGGGGAATGG
Organism: Phacochoerus africanus; assembly: GCF_016906955.1. Lineage (NCBI taxonomy): Eukaryota > Metazoa > Chordata > Mammalia > Artiodactyla > Suidae > Phacochoerus > Phacochoerus africanus. The sequence continues at coordinate 80,289,283 of NC_062547.1, read as the reverse complement.
ACTGGGGATTTGGGATTAGAAGATGCAAACTGTTGCATCTGGAGTGGATAAGCAATGAGATCCTGCTGTGTAGCACAAGGAACTCTAGTCACCAGCAATGGAACATGATGGAAGATAATATAAGAAAAAGAATGTGTGTGTGTATATATATATATATATATATATATATGCATGACTGGGTCACTTTGCTGCACAGCAGAAATTGATAGAACACTGTAAATCAACTGTAATAGAAAAAATAAAAATCTTAAAAAATAGATGTAGAAAAGCATCTGACAAAATCCAAACTCCATTTCTGATAAAAACCCTCTGAAAGTGGGCAGAGAGGGAAACTCCCTCAACATAATAAAGGCCATACCTGACAAACCCACAGCTAACACAATTCTCAACGGTGAAAAAACTGAAAGAATTCCTAAGATCAGGAACAAGACAAGGATGTCTGCTCTTGCTGCTACTATTCAACATAGTTTTGGAAGTCCTAGCCATAGCAATCAGAAAAGAAAAATAAAAGGAATCCAAATTGGAAAGGAAGAAGCAAAACTATGACTGTTCGCAGATGACATGATACTATACCTAGAAAATCCTAAAGACTCTACCAGAAAACAGAGCTCATCCATGAATTTGGCAAAGTCACAGGATACAAAATTAATACACAGAAATCGACTATTTCTATATACTAACAATGAAAGAGCAGAAAGAGAAATTAGGGAAACAATCCCATCTACCATCTCATCAAAAAGAATGAAATACCTAGGAATAAACCTCCCTAAAGAGACAAAAGACCTGTACCCCGAAAACTATAAGATGCTGATGAAAGAGATCAAAGGTGACACAAACCAATGGAAAGATATACCACGTTCTTGGATTGGAAGAATCATTATTGTCAAAATGACTATACTAACTACCAAAGGCAATCTATAGATTTAATGCAATTCCTATCAAATTACAAATGGCATTTTTCAAAGACTAAAATAACAAAATATTTTAAAGTTTGTTTGGAAGCACAAAAGATCCAGAATAGCCAAAGCCATCCTGAGAGAGAAAAATGGAGCTGGAGGAATCAGGCTCCCCGACCTCAGACTATACTACAAAGCTACAGTCATCAAAATTGTATAGTACTGGCACAAAGACAGAAATATAGATCAGTGGAACAGGCTAGAAAGCCCAGAATTAAACCCACACACTTACAGTCAACTAATCTATGACAAAGGAGGCAAGAATATACAATGGAGAAAAGACAGTCCCTTCAATAAGTGGTGCTGGGAAAACTGGACAGCTACATGTAAAAGAATGAAATTAGAACAGTTCCTAACACCATACACAAAGATCAACTCAAAATATAAGACTGGATACTATACAACTCTTAGAGGAAAACACAGGCTGAACACTCTCTGACAAGCCACAGCAATATCTTCTCAGATCCACCTCCTAGAGTAATGACAATAAAAACGACAATACACAAATGGGACTTAAAAGTTTCTGCACAGCAAAGGAAACACTAAACGAAACAAAAAGACAACCCACAGAATGGGAGAAAATCTTTGCAAATGAAGGAGCTGACAAGGGATTAATCTCCAAAATTTATAAACACCTTCTACATCTCAATACCAAAAAAACAAACTGCCCCATCAAAAAATGGGCAGAAGATCTAAACAGACAATTCTATAAAGAAGACATACAGATGGCTAAAAAACACATGAAAAGATGTTCAACATCACTCATTATTAGAGAAATGCAAATCAAAACCACTATGAGGTACCACCTTACACTGGGCCAGAATGGCCACCATCAAAAAGTCTACAAACAGGATTAAGATGGTGGAATAGAAGGACTGGAGCTCAACTTCTCTCCTAAAAACAATACTCACAACTAAAGGGTGAGCAATCTCCACCCAAATGGACCAGAAACCTTAAAAAAGATACCCTACTCCAGAAGAAAAAGAGGAGGCCACATCAAGAGGTAGGCGGGGCGATTTTGCAATATAAAACAACCCTGTACCTCCACGGTGGGAAGCTCCACAGACTGAAAACTAACTGGCTCACAGAGACTCACCTACAGGAGTGAGAGTTCTGAGCCCCACATCAAACACTCACGTGCGGGGATCCGACACTGGGAGAAAAAGCCCCTGGAACATCTGGCATTGAAGGCCAGTGGGGCTTGTGTGCAGGAGCTCCACAGGACTGGGGGAAACGGAGACCCCATTCTTAAAAGGTGCAAATGGACTTTCACGTGCACTGGGTTCCAGGGCAGAGTGGGGTCTCCGTAGGAATCTGGGTCAAACCTGACTGCAGTTCTTGGAGGACATCCTGGGAAAAGAGGGGTGAATGTGGCTTGTTGTGAGGGATGGACATTGAAAGCAAAGCTCTCAGGAATATTCAGCAGCATGCGTTTCTCTGGAGGTGGCCATTTTGGGAAAATCTGGCCCCAACTGTCAGTCAGCACTGAGAAGCTCCAGGGCAAACAACAATCCAGGTGGGATCACAGCCCCGCCCCTCAGGAAACAGGCTGCCTAAAGAGCCCCCCAGGCACACAGCTGCCTCTAATCCTATCCAGAGACTAAGCCCCACCCGCCAGAGGGATTAGAATCAGCTCCACCTACCAGTGGGCAGGCATCAGCCCCTCCCATCAGGAAGCCTACAGCAAGCCCCCCATACCAACTGCAGCCACAAGGGGGGCAGACACCAGAAGTAAGAGAGGCTACAACTCTATTATCTGTAAAAACGTCACCACACCAAAAACCTATAAAAATGAAAAGACAGAGAACTATAACTCAGATGAGGGAGAAAGGAAAAACCCCAGAAAATCAGCTAAGTGATCAGGAGATTCTCAGCCTCCAGGAAAAAGACTATATAGACTGTTGATGCTGAAGATGATGCAAGACATTGGAAATAAACTGGAGGCAAAGATGGATAACTTACAGGAAACACTGAGCAAAGAGATACAAGATATAAAACTTAAACAAGAAGAGATGCAAAATACAATAACAAATAAAAAATTCACTAGAAGCAGCCAACAGCAGAATACAGGAGGCAGAAGAACGAATAAGTGAGGTGGAGGACAGCTTAGTGGAAATTACGGATGCAGAACAGAAAAGAGACAAAAGATTGAAAACAAATGAAGAGAGTCTCAGAGAACTCTGGGACAACGTTAAACGCACCAACATCCGTATTATACGGGTGCCAGAAGGAGAAGAGAGAGAGAGAAGGGGACAGAAAAAATATTCCGAGAGATAATAGCCAAACACTTCCCTCACATGGGAAAGGAATCACTCACTCAAATCCAGCAAGCACAACGAGTACCATATAAAATAAACCCAAGGAGGAATACACCGAGACACATATTAATCAAACTGACCAAAATTAAAGATCAAGAGAAAATCTTGAAAGCAGCTAGGGAAAAGAAACAAGTAACATACAAGGGAACCCCGATAAGGTTATCGGCAGATTTTTCAGCAGAAACTCTGCAGGCCAGAAGGGAGTGGCATGATTTACTTAACGTGATGAAAGGAAAAAACCTCCAACCAATTTTACTCTACCCAGCAAGGCTCTCATTCAGATTTGAAGGAGAAATGAAAACCTTCACAGATAAGCAAAAGCTGAGAGAATCCAGCAGCACCAAACCAGCCTTATGACAAATACTAAAGGAACTTCTCTAGGCAGAAAAGAAAAGACAGCAACAGGAAACAAAAATTCCACAAAGACAAGGCTCACCAGTAAAGGTATATATACAGTAAAGATACAAAATCATCCATGCATAATTATACCACCAAAATCAGAAATCATGAGAAGAGGTGGGTACAAATGCAGGACACTGGAAATGAACTTGCAATTAAGAGAACAACAACTTAAAACAATCTCATATACATACAGACTCTTATATCAAAACTTCAGAATAACTGCAAACCAAAAATCTACAACTGATACAAACAAGGAATCTCTGGAGAAGAAATATATCTCATAGTAAATAAGTGCATAATCCACTATGAAGGGGGGTCATTTGACATCATTCTTGGAATGCTGAAGTCTCCTTAGATCTGATTTCCTCTCCATCAAAGAACTTATGATAATTGTAATTAAATAATGCAACTGTACAATTAAATAATACAGTTCTACAATTGCATTGTTAATAACCATTTCTCTCCATGGTACAATGTAAGGTCTATAATGTCTTGTTTATTATCACATCACCTAGAATGGTGTAATGCCTACAGTGAAGAATCAATAAGATGTAACAAATTGTGAGGACATATTTATATAGTTATGCTGTTTTTTAACCAATTTATGCATTTTATATTTTAATTATTTTCAGAGGGTGTATTATTTTTGTTATTCTTACCAGTTAAGTTATTCTTTTTATTATGCTATATAAAATATTTAATGGTATATAAGGCTTTCTTCTTTATATTTTTTTATTTTTAATTTTTTTGTTTTTTTTGTCTTTTTGCTATTTCTTTGGGCCGCTCCCGCGGCATATGGAGGTTCCCAGGCTAGGGGTCGAATCGGAGCTGTAGCCCCTGGCCTACGCCAGAGCCACAGCAATGCGAGATCCAAGCCGCGTCTGTGACCTACACCACAGCTCACAGCAATGCCGGATCGTTAACCCACTGAGCAAGGGCAGGGACTGAACCCACAACCTCATGGTTCCTAGTCAGATTCGTTAACCACTGCGCCACGAGGGGAACTCCGCTTTTTCTTTATAAATTTTAGTTGCATAATATACACAATTTTAATATGCTAATTTTTAAATAAAAATTGAAATGTAATAGAGAATACTAAATAGTAAAGATGAAAGCCATACAAAATGGGATAAGCATAGAATAAATTTCCTATTTGTCTCAGTATATTTTCCATTCCACTTCTCCAGAGGGAGTCACTTAATCTGTTTCTTAAGATCCATGATATAATAATCTGTGTGAATGTAACTGTGTTTAAATATATGTATTTTATTCTGTAAAAAAAATTAAAAAACAAACAAAAAAGAAAACAAAAAACAACCTCCCCACCCCCGGCCCAAACCAAAAAACCCCTGAACTCTTAGATACAGAGAACAGACTGGTGATTGCCAAAGGTGGAGATGGGCAAAATGGGTGAAGGAGATCAAATAGTATAAACTTTCAGCCTTTTTAAAAAAAGTTTTTTAGGGCCACAGCCACAGCATGATGAAGTTCCCAGGCTAGAGGTCAAATCACCACAGCCAAGGTAATGCCAGATCCAAGTTGCGTCTGTGACCTATACCACATCTCATGGCAATGCTGGATCCTTAATCCACTGAGCAAGGCCAGGGAACGAACCCATGTCCTCATGGATACTAGTCAGAGTCGTTACTGCTGAGCCACGATGGGAACTCCACAAACTTGCGGTTATAAAATAATTAAGTCCCAGGAATGTAATGTGTACCATAGTGGCTGTAGTTAACAATGCTGTATTGTATGGATGAAAGCTGCTAAGAGAGTAAATCTGTTTTGTTTTTTTTTTCTGTCTTTTTGCCTTTGCTAGGGCCGCTTCCCACGGACTAATCGGAGCTGTAGCCTGGCCTATGCCAGAGCCACAGCAACGCGGGATCTGAGCTGCGTCTGTGACCTACACCACAGCTCACGGCAACACCAGATCATTAACCCACTGAGCAAGGGCAGGGATCGAACCCACAACCTCATGGTTCCTAGTCAGATTCATTAACCGCTGCACCACCAGGGGAACTCCAAGAGAGTAAATCTTTAAAGTTCTCATCACAAGAAAAAAAAACAAAACAAACCTGTAACTGTGTGGTGATGAATGTTAACTATTAACTAGAATCATTGTGGTGATCATACTATACATATATATATACGCATAAGTATTGAATCATTATGTTGTACATCTGAAACAAATAAAATGTTATACATTGGTTACACCTCAATCAAGAAAAAGATTCAATGCCCTAAGAACACACACAAAAATAGATACATCTGTATACACACGGTTAATAGTCTCAAAATATATGAAGCAAAAATTAATAGTATTAAAAAAATGTGAAAAAATCAGGAAAAAATCAGTTTTTCATCACAGTGTGAGATTTCAACATAGTCCTCAATTACTAATAGGTTAAGAGGAAAAAACCCCAGCAAGAATACAGAAGATTCAAACAACATGATTAACAAGTGTGGCCTAAGAGACCTTCAGAGAGTTCCACAAACAACATTTAGAGAACATACATTTTTCTCAAGGATGTGCAGAACAACCAAGTACCTCAACACACTTTACATACTAAGTATCAAGAGAATAAGTACCACACAAGACATGACCTTTGACTTCAGTGTCAGTCAGAAGTTAAAAAGATGTGAAAAACCTCCAACTGAATGATAACGCAGTGGTTCTCAAACTTTTGGTCTTAGAATCCCTTTATACTCTCCAAAATTATTGAGGAAGCCGAAGAGCTTTTATTTATTTGGATAATATCTATTGACACTTACTGTATAGAAATTAAAACTGAGAAATTTGAAAAATATGCTGTGCTATACCACATTGTCAAACAGAAGAATAAAAACCACACAGTCATCTCGGAGTTCCTGTTGTGGCGCAGCAGAAACGAATCTGACTAGGAACCATGAGGTTACGGGTTCGATCCCTGGCCTTGCTCAGTGGGTTAAGGATGTGGCACTGCCATGAGCGATAGTGTAGGTCACAGATGCGGCTTGGATCTGGTGTTGCTGTGGTTCTGGTGTTGGCTGGCAGCTGTAGCTCTGATTAGATCCCTAGCCTGGGAACCTCCACATGCCATGGGTGTTGCCCTAAAAAATAAAAACAAACAAAAAACCATATGTCATCTCAATAGATGCAGAAAAAGCTTTTGACAAAATTCGACATCCATTTTTGATAAAAACTGTCCAGAAAGTGAGCATAGAGGGAACCTACCTCAACAAAGTAAAGGCCATTCATTCTAAATGGTGAAAAGCATTTCCACTAAGATCAGGAACAAGATAAAGATGTCCACTCTCACCACTTTTATTCTATAGTTTTGGAAATCCTCACTACAGTAATGAGAGAAGAAATAAAAGGAATCCAAACTGGAAAAGAAGAAGTAAAACTGTCACTGTTTGCAGATGACATGATACTATACAGAGAAAATCCTAAAGATGCTATCAGAAAACTACTAAAGCTCATCAATAAAATTGGTAAAGTTATAGGATACAAAATTAATACACAGAAATCTCGTGCATTCCTATACACTAACAATGAAAGATCAGAAAGAGAAGTTAAGGAAACAATCCCATTTACTATTGTATCAAAGAGGAATAAATACCTAGGAATAAACCTACCTAAAGAGGCAAAAGACCTGTACTCTGAAAACTTTAAGATATTGATAACACAGTGAAATTGAAGATGACACAACCAGATGGAAAGATGTACCATGCTCTTAGATTGGACGAATCAATATTGTCAAAATCACCATACTAAGTCAATCTACAAATTCAGTGCAATCCCTATTAAATTATCCATGGCATTTTTCATAGAAGTAGAACAGAATGTTTTAAACTTCTAACACAAAAGACCCTGGACAGCCAAAGCAATCTTGAGAAAGAAAAACAGAGCTCCCTGACTTCAGACTATATTACAAAGCTACAGTCATAAAAACAGTATGGTACTGGAGTTCCTGCTGTGGCTCACTGATAACGAACCCAATTAGTATCCATGAGGATGATGGTTCAATCCCTGGCCTCACTCAGTGGGTTAAGGATCTGGCATTGCTATGAGCTGTGGTATAGGTTGTGTTGCTGTGGCTATGGTGTAGGCTGGCAGCTGCAGCTCTGATTGAACCTCTAGCCTGGGAACTTCCATATGCTGCTGGTATGGCCCTAAAAAGCAAAACCAAACCAAACCAAAGCAAAACAAAAAAACACCACACACACACACACACAATCCCAAGCAAACAACAATGGAAACCCCACCACCACCTCTACCACCAAAAACTGGTATGGTACTGGCACAAAAACAGACACATAGATCAATGGGACAGAATAGAAAGCCCAAATATAAACCCACATACTTATGGTTAACTAATCTATAACAAAGGAAGCAAGAATATACAATGGAGAAGAGACAGTCTCTTCCGTAAGTGGGGCTGGCAAAAAAAAAAGTGGTGCTGGGAAAACTGGACAGTTACATATAAAAGAATGTAATTAGAACATTTTTCATAACATAAGCAAAAATAAACACAAAATGGATTAAGGACCTAGATGACTTGAAACCATAAAATTCCTAGAAGAAAGCAAAGGAAACAAAAGCAAAAATAAACAAATGGGATCTAATTAAATTTAAAAGCTTTTGCACAGAAAAGGAAACCATAAAAAAAAAAGACAACCCACAGAATGGGAGAAAATATTTGCAAATGAAGCAACGGGATTAATCTCCAAAATATATACATCTCATGCAGCCTTATATAAAAATAACTAAATTAAAAAATGGTCAGAAGATCTAAACAGACATTTCTCCAAAGAAGACAGATGGCCAAAAAGCAAATGAAAAAATACTCAACATCACTAATTATTAGGGAAATGCAAATCAAAACTATAATGAGGTACCACCTCACACCAGTCAGACTAGCCATCATCAAAATATCCTCGGAGTTCCTGTCGTGGCGCAGTGGTTAACGAATCCGACTAGGAACCATGAGGTTGCGGGTCCAGTCCCTGCTCTTGCTCAGTGGGTTAACGATCCGGCATTGCCGTGAGCTGTGGTGTAGGTCGCAGATGTGGCTCGGATCCCATGTTGCTGTGGCTCTGGCGTAGGCTGGTGGCTACGGCTCTGATTAGACCCCTAGCCTGGGAACCTCCACATGCCGCGGGAGCGGCCCAAGAAATGGCAAAAAGACCAAAAAAAAAAAAAAATCCTCAAATGCCAAATGCTGGAGAGAGTGTGGAGAAACGGGAACCCTCCCACACGAGTGATGGGAATGTAAACTGGTGCAACCACTATGGAGAACAGTATGGATACTCCTTAAAAAATGAAATACAGAAGTACTATATGATCCACTAATCCTACTTCTGGGCATATAGATGGAGAAAACCATATTTCTAAAAGATGCATGTATCCCAATGTTCACAGCAGCACTATTTACAGTAGCCAAGACATGGAAGAAACCTAATGTCCATCAACAGACTAATGGATTAAGACATGGACACAATGGAATACCATTCAGCCAATGGCATATATACACATTGGAATACCACTCAGCCACAAAAAAAACGAAATAATGCTATTTGCAGCAACATGGATGGACCTAGAGATTATCATACTAAGTGAAGTAAGTCAGAGAAAGAGAAATATCATATGAGATCACCAATATAGAATCCAATAAAAATAACAGAACTTAATCACAAAACAGAAACAGACTCAAAGATTTTATGATTACCAAAGGGGAAATGGAGGGGGAGGGGTAAATTAGGAGGACAGGATTAACATATACACAGTATTGTATATAAAATAGGTAAGTAACAAGCATATAGAACAGGAAAATCTATTCAATACTGTGTAATAACCTATATGGGAAAATAATCTGAAAAGGAATGAACATATGTATAACTGATTCACTTCCCTGTACACTTGAAACTAACACAACATTGTAAGTAAACTATATTCCAATAAAACTTAATTTAAAAAAAGCTATTTAAAAATAAAAAAACCCACTGCATGTTAACATAACTTATATTTATGAAAAGTTACCAAAAAAGTGAGTGAGAAGTAGTGGTCTTGTCTGTATGGAAGCCACCCCCGGTGCTTCCTGGCCCTGGAGTCTCACTCACCGTGTTGAAGTACTCGACGCCGGTGGCTTCAAATGCCCTTGCTACAGCTTGGGTTGTGGCCACGCAGGCCACAGGGTGGCCATTGCCAATGGACTTGCCCATGGTGACAATGTCGGGGACAAAGTCTTCCCCCTGCAGCTGGAAGGCCCAGAAGTGCTTGCCCACTCGGCCAAAGCCCACTTGAATCTCATCTGCAACAAAGACCCCTCCGGCCTTGTGGATGTGCCTGTGGCAGAAGACACATGGCTGACAGGGGACTGTGGTGACAGGGAGCAGACCAGAAGCTGGGAGGTCTTGGGACTCTGAAGCCTGGATCTGCCAAGCTGGAACCATAGACAAGTGGCCTTCTCAGAGTCACTATTTTTTTCAGGAGCTTTGTCTGAAAATTCTGGTAAACAGGCCAGGCTGAGGTGGGGATTGGGAACAAAAGTTGGGAAACCCCACTAGAGCCCTGCCCTCCCTGGGGCAGCCTCTCCCATCTACTCACTCTGCCACCTCCGGGAAGAAGCCAGTCGGGGGAACGATCTGCCCTCCCACACTGGGCAGAGACTCGGCAAAGAACGCTGCAATCTGTGGAGGAGGAGGGAATGCCACAGTGGAGGGGCTGAGCTGCAGGCAAGTCAAGAGTGGCCTGCTGGTGCTGGCTCAGTGCTGGCTCCCAGCAGGATAAGTTAGTTATCACTGTACCCCCACTTTGGGTCCCACATCACATCTGAGGGTCTGACATCATTTTTTCAGGCCTTGAATCAATTCTTACCACCTGGATGCCTCCAGATCCCTTATACTTGGCCTGCTCCAGACAAAATCCACCGACTTCTCCCCTATTAGTGTCCCATCCCTCCTACCTAGGACAGAAATCTGGCCCCATCCTTGATCTGCCTCCTTCTTCATCCATCATCAGCACAGTCTCTGACTCTACTCCTTGTAATACCTCTGCACCCACTTTTCCTTTCCGCCTGGACTCCCCTGCCTCCTGGCATATCTGCCAGTTTCTGCCTTGGCCTCTTGCAGGTGTGTTTTAACTGGACACCTTTTCCAGTCCACCCTCCACTGGCCACCAGGGTGATACCTCTACCTGGATGCTGAGCTTGTCACTGTCCTGTTTAAAGCCCCTCAATGACCCTTTTGCTTATAGTGATGATCTCCAACCTGTGTTCTGCCTTAGAGTCACTTCAGAGGCTACTGCTGGGATGAAGCAGGGGCCAGTGGGGTGGGAAACCGGTCCCTGACTCATGCTGCCACTGGAGCAAGCTCTTTTCTGGTTTTATATATGTAGGTGCAGAGCATCTGAAATGCACAGGCCAGGCTTCCTGGATTTGGCTCTGCCAACCTTTCTGGCCTGTCTTTGTTGTGTTCAGTAAAGCCTTCCGGAGAGCCCTCACACCAATCCTCCCCTCTGCTGCTGCTGTAGTCGCTGCCCTTCAGGGTACGACACCTCTCTCCTGTCTCTGCCCTGCAATCCATCTCCACTATGCTGCCCTGGGTGGGTCTTCCCATGGCTCACTGGCGCCAACAGGGCCTCCTTGTCACCTGCCCCCAGACTGGCCCCATTCAAGTGTATCCCCTGGTCTTATTTCTCTTAAAAGTCTATAAAGGTGGAGTTCCCGTCGTGGCGCAGTGGTTAATGAATCCGACTAGGAACCATGAGGCTGCAGGTTCAATCTCTGGCCTTGCTCAGTGGGTTAACGATCCGGCATTGCCGTGAGCTGTGGTGTAGGTCACAGATGAGGCTCGGATCCCGCGTTGCTGTGGCTCTGGCATAGGCCAGTGGCTACAGCTCCGATTGGACCCCTAGCCTGGGAACCTCCATATGCCGCGGGAGCGGCTCAAGAAAAGGCAAAAAAAAAAAAAAAAGTCTGTAAAGGTTCCCCATGGCCTCTAGCCCCTCAGCTAGAGGGTACTTGCAGTCCTCCGGCCTACGGTCCTGCTGCCTGTCTAGCCTCATCTCCTGGCTGCTCAGCCTGGCCCCACACTCATGTGGTTCCTCAGAGGCAGCCCCTCTGTTGAGGATGCCTTTCTTTGTCTACCTGCTACCCCACCTTGAATGGCTAACTCCTACTCACCATGTATAATTGAAGTCACGCAGCACCCCCTCCTCGGGGGCCCCTTCACCCCCATACTAGTCAAGCCTAGGCCCCTGGACTCTAGTAATGCCCAGGGCATATCTCTACTGAAACTCTCACTGAGCAATTAACCCCCCAACTAGATTCCCCAAGGGCAGGCCCTGGTTCCGATTTCTCTCAGGGTCCCCAAGATCCAGCCCAGGAATAACAGCATTCATTGTTTGCTGGACCAGATCCTCACAGATGAGGTTACCTTCCTGCCCTTCTCCTGTGCGCTGCTGACCACACGTTTCACCTCGCTGGCGTAGGCCACAGCTGGATTGGGGTGGTCTTCCCGGTAGAGGCCCCGGTAGGTGTCTGGGAGAGGGGCCTGTGGGGAGTGACAGCACCATGTCATCCTGGCTGGGCCACGAGCCCCGATCTGTTGCCCACCTGGGCAGCGCATACCACGTGGACCCACTCCTTCTGGCCATCCAGGTCCCGGAACTTGTAGGGACTGATGTCGATCAGGGAGCTCAGGTGACCGTGGTAGGCACTGGGGAGAAAAAAGGAGAGTGGGCTCAGGCTTAGGAGGCACGTATTCCCTGGTCTGGCCCTGACAAGTGTCTCCCCGCCTCAGGAGACACTCAAGGAAGACCAATCTGATAGCCTCTGAGTCTGAGGACCAGGAATGAGCACAGGCCTTGGAGTCAGCAAGCCCTCCGGAAAGGCCACTTACTAGCTGCTTAACGGCAGCTAATCATTACAATCTTTGGGTTCATTCCCTCCTCTGTAAAGTGGGGGATGGTCCTCCTTCATGGCTGTAATGAATCTTAAATGTGATAAGGCTCTTACCCCAGGCCTGGGTCCTGGGTACAGAAGATACTCAATACAGTGGGAGCCAGTTTTAATACCTAAAATGTGGGACCAGCTCTTACCACTCTTTAAAGCATCGTCTGCTCCCCAGAAGCTGCTGTCACACAAGAGAAGCCCGGGGGGAAATGCTGCCTGCTGTATGTGGGGAACGTCTATGCAGCCAGGTTCCCATGCTTCCCTCCAATAGCCCAGGCCCTCATCTCTCCTGCCCAAGGCACCCCAAGCCAGAACCTCACTGATCCTCAAAAAGCGGCAGGCCCATACTCTGGAAACAGCACTTACTGGTCTAATACCACCACGTCCCAGTGTCCTGTGTACTGGCGTGCCAGCCTGAGGGCCAGGTCATTGGCTTCCGACCTATGACAGAAAAGGTGGGCACTGCTTGGACAGCTGTCCAAGGCCTTGCCCCTGGATAAGTGCTTCCTGCAGAGAAACCTGGAGGGAAGGAGCCTGGCCAGCAGCAAGAAGATTCAGGACACCATTTGTTAGTTGCTTATTCCTTTGGGAATATTTATCAAAGGTCTTCAACATGCTAGGATGTGGGGGTGAAAATAGTTAAATAAAACAGGCAGGCTCTGGCCCTCCTGGAACTGACACTCTGGTATATGTCACAAAATCCAAAAAACATAGAATGATCATTTGTAAGTGCTACAATGGACACAGGGTAATGAGAGAACTAGGTGGGGCCCTACCTTAGATAAAGGGGTGTTATGAGCTGAATTGTGTCCCCTCAAATTCATGTGTTGAAGCCTTAACATCCAGTACCTCAGAATGTGACTGAACTTGGAGAGAGGGCCTTTAAAGAGGTGATTAAATTAAAATGAGGTCATTTGGACAGTTCCCACTGTGGTGTAGTGGCTTGGGTCACAGCTGTGGCTTAGATTCAATCTCTACAGTCCCCGGCTTGGGAACTTCCATATGCCTCAGATGTGACCAAAAAGAAAAACAACAACAACAACAAAAAAGCCAAGTGGGTGGCCCAAATCCAGCATGACTGGCATCTTTATAAGAAATGTGGACACATACAGGGACACTCAGAAGAAAGGCCAGGTAGGGACAGCAAGAAGGTGGCCACCTGCAACCAAGGAGAGGGGCCTCAAAAAAACCAAACCTGCCAGCACCTTGACCTTGGATTCTGACTTCCAGGCTGTAGGACAATAAACTTCTGTTTAAGCCACTCCGTCTGCAGTAATTTGTTATGGAGGCTGGAGTTGACTAAGGCCACACCTAAGACCCAAAGGGGAAGTTTCTAGACACAGTGAACAGCACGTGCAAAGACCCTGTGAAGGAAAAGAGCTGGGAACTGTGAGAGGGTAAGAGGGGCTGGGCAGCATGCGAGAGGAAGTGGGGAGACAGGGAGGGCAGCAGAAGGAGCCTGGATTTTCTTTTCAGTGCCATGTGGAGCTACTGAAAAGTTTTCATCAGAGAAGGGACATGATTCCCATTTGAAGAGGCAGCCTCTGTCTGTGTCTATCAGAGGAGAAGGGAATTAAAGTGCAAGTGAGGAGACCTAGAAGGAGGACACAAAGGTGAGCGCAGGTGGGGGCCAGGCAATGGGGCAAGGAGGACGGAGTCAGAAGACCACTGGAGACTGACAAAGCAGGCCTGACGCAGGACAGGGAGGAGGGCATGTTTCTGGCTTGAGCAGAGGTACATATGGTGCTGCCATCTGCCAGGAGAGATAGGATGGGGGTGGTGGAGAGGGAGGGTTGGTCTTCTTGGGAAGGCCTGGGTAGGTGCTGAATATGTCAGGGAGAGCCAGTGCCATGGCCCCACACCAGGTGTTCGAGGGAGACAGTCAACTCTGGATGTCTGGAGGACATGTGATGTTGGAGGTGTTCCAAAGTCAAGTGGATGGTTGGAACCTGGAGGCTGGAACACATGGGAGGCATCTGGGTTGAAGATACAAATTTGAGAGTCACCAGCATGTGGGGGATAAGTAATTCCACGGGAATGGATGTGGTCCGGAAGGGAACGGGCTCAGAGAGAACCAGCCCTGAGGAACAGAAGAGGAGGAGTCGGTAGAGACAGGAGGAGTGTCCAGAAGCTGGCGGAGAACCAGGAGTGTGCAATGTCTTGGAAGAAGACCAGAAAGCATTTCCGGAGAGTGGTAACTCGGTCAATATTGCTGAGACAGAGGAAGCCAAGGACAGTAAAGAAACCACTGGATTTGGCAACAGAGAAGTCACTGGAATCCACAGAGTAAATGTGGTGGAATAAGCTACTTTATGTCCTTTCCTCCACTGCAGAAGCAGTTCCGACTCCTAGACCCAGCTTTCTGCTCTTTTCTGAAAGGTTCTAGTTCTGGCTCTGCCATCTCCTCTGTGGATGACCCTGGGCAAGCTACTTCCTTTCTTTGAACTGCTATTTCTTTATCTGTAAAAGGAAGGTTATGAGTTAAACTTTCTAGTGGGGAGGGAATCAATGAATGTACTATGTAAATGGCTGGTTCTATGTACACACCATCATTGGCCATTTCTACCTCCACTGCTACACCTAGTGTAGCATCTCCTGTCACTCAGCCACTGAACCGATGCCTAATGATGTCCATTCTTGCTCTCCTCCAGTCCTGATGACATCGCTTACCTGATTAAAACCCTCTGATGGCTTCCCAATGCTCTTAGGATAAAAACTTGATTCCTCGTTTGACCAATAAAGCTCTTGGTGATGGTCCCTGCCTCTCTCTCCAGCGTCCTTTCACCCTCTGCTCTCCCTCACTGGCCGTCTATCAGCTCAAGTGTGCTGGGTGCCAATACCCTTCCTGCCACAGGGCCTTTTGCACAGGCTGTTCTGTGTGATGACCAGCCTTGACAAGAATGCTTCCAATGGAGTGGGCAGCACCCTACCTTCCTCCTCATCTAGTGATCTCCTAGTCAGCTCTCAGCCTAACATTACTTCTTTAGGGAAGCCTTCCCCGACCCTCTCAGAGCAGGCAAGGTCACCCTACTGTTTCTTTCTTTTTGCTTTTTAGGGCCACACTCACGGCACATGGAGGTTCCCAGGCTAGGGGTCAAATCAGAGCTACAGCTGCCAGCCACAGCCACAGCCACGCCAGATCCTTAACTGACTGATCGAGACCAGGGACTGAACCTGCACCTCGTGGTTCCTAGTCGGATTCGTTTCCACTGCACCACAATGGAAACTCCTCCTATTACTGTTTCTATGCCTGATTACTTCCTATACTTTTCCTCCAGACAAGGACCCCTCTTTGTAACTTCAGATCTCTTTGAGGAGTCATTAATGTTCCTGTTCCTTATGGAGCAGGGAATTTGGCCGTAGCTCCCACCACTGCACCTGCATATTCCTAAGGCAGAAATTAAGGAATCTTGCTAAGCCCCAGCAATGATCCTGGAAGGGACACAGTGGCATCTCTTACTAAGAGAACAGGAAACTGGACTGACAGAGAAGCAGCAGGGCCCATGGCTGGGAAGTGCATGTACCCAGCACACTGAGGGCTACCTCCTCCTCCACTCAGTCGGCTACACTGTGCTGTGCCCACATGAGCAAATCTCCCCATCGCTGTCTCACTCTCTTGCTGGTGGCTGGCCGTAGCACACTTACCCAGAATTCAGGAAATAAAACACACAGAGCTTCTCCGGCAGGGTCTCTGATAGCCTTTGTGCATAATCCACGATGTTGTCGTGCAGGTATCGGCTGTTGGTGTTGAGCACCTGGTTCTGTTTGTGTGCTGCTTGGACCACAAGAGGGTGGCAGTGTCCAACTGCAAAAAGGCCACCTCCATCAGAGCCACTCCACTCAGCCAATCCCTCAGCCTCCCCCAGCCCCCATCTGTAAACCCAACTAGGAGAGATGCAGTTATAGAGGGAGAGATGAAGAGGAAAGAGGGGAGTCTGAAGACAGAGGGGGCGAGGTAGAGATGCAGTCTGGAAAGGAGTCCCTGAGATTTTGGCAGAAGGACAAGTTTTCTGGCAGACTCTGGATCTAGAAAACCCATGTTCTTTTTTCCCCCCTTTTAATGGCTGCACCTGCAGCATATGGAAGTTCCCAGGCTAGGGGTTGAATCAGAGCTTCAGCTGCCCGCCTACACCACAGCAACATTAGATACGAGCTGCATCTGTGATCTACACTGCAGCTTGCAGCAACACCAGATCCTTAACCCACTGAATGAGGCCAGGGACTGATCTCGCATCCTCATGAATACTAGTCAGGTTCTTAACTCACTGAACCACAATGGGAATTCTGTAGAAAAACCCATAAGGAAGCTTCTTCAGGCTTTCTGCCTGACAAAGACAAGGAGTGTAGGGTGTGGGAGGTGGAGGGAGTAGGGATATCTATCTGTGGGTTTGACTTCACCAGTCAGCAGGACTAGAGGTAATGACTGCCAATAACCAAGGGTGATAAAAACAGTGAATGAAGATGTACTGAGGGCTCACCAAGTGCCAAGCACACTCAAAGCAAGTTACATGAACTAACTCATTCAATCCTCCAAAACATCTGGAGGTGTGAACCTAGTATTATCATGTCCGTTTTGCAAATGAACAAACTTCGGCACAGAGACTTAAGAAACTTGCTCAAGATCACAGGGGAGTTTCCACTGTGGCTCAGTGGGTTACAAACCGGACTGGTGTCCATGAGGATGTGGATTCAATCCCTGTCCTCCTTCAGTGGGTTAAGAATCCGGCGTTGCTGTGAGCTGGGGTGTAGGTGGCAGATGCAGCTTGGATCCCTAGTTGCTGCAGGTGCAGCTCCAATTGGACCCCTAGCCTGGGAACTTCCATATGCTGCAGGTGTAGTCACAAAAAACAAACACACAAAAAAAACAACCCTCAAAGTCAGTAAGTGGAGTACAGGCAGCAGTCTGGAACTACAGTCCCTGATTTTAACTCTACTAACCTCCAATTTCCCTGCTAAGTCACTGGACTCCCTTTTCTTGTAGCAGCTCTGGCAGCCTCATATGGATAACTGAATTACTACTTCAGTTTCCTTGCCCTGGACCTGAGGTGGTTACTGGGGTTGAAGCCTTGCCATGACCCCCAGGGCTCCACCAGAGTCCTGTTGGCTTGCTGGTCATGGCTGGGCCAAGTGCTGTTCTCTGAGCTCACTGTCAGTCCTAAGTGGAACTAGACCCCCAGACCCAGGTCTGACTCCTGCTGGTTCAGCACTGCTATCGCTTGGAAACTTCTAGAGCTACTCCAGAAAGACTGGGCCTACTCAACACATAGACTCGAACTAAGTTGAACCTGAGTTCTCTGTACCTCTCTACACCCTCAAGATAACCCCTGGGCCAGGTTCACAGCTTTGGTGTCCTGCCCCCACCAGCCTGAGGTTTGATACCGACCATGGGCCACATTGTTGATGCAATCGATGTATTCTGCTCCCTCTTCATCGTACATGTACTGTCCTTGGCCTCGGACAATCTTAATAGGATCCTCAGGAAAAAAGAGTTTGCAGGAGTTGCTGTGGGGACAGGCAAGAGATGGACAGATATGTCTGAAGACCTAAAGGGAGAAATCCACACATTATAGCCACTCCCCCACTCCCAGTTTTTTGGAAATGACAAAAGCTTGAAGGGTCCCTGCCTCCAGTCCCTCCACTCCATAGGTGGCTGGAAAGGAGAAAAAGGGATGCGATAATAAGTTGCTAAAACTTGGGAGTTCCCGTCGTGGCGCAGTGGTCGACTAATCTTACTAGGAACCATGAGGTTGCAGAGTTTGATCCCTGGCCTTGCTCAGTGGGTTAAAGATCCGGCATTGCCGTCAGCTGTGGTATCCGTCGCAGACACGGCTCGGATCCCGAGTTGCTGTGGCTCTGGCTTAGACCGGCGTCTACAGCTCCGATTAGACCCCTAGCCTGGGAACCTCCATATGCCGCAGGAAGCGGCCCTAGAAAAGGCAAAAAGACAAAAAAAAAAAGACAAAAAAAGAAAGTTGCTAAAACTTAAAATGTTTAAGTCATCTGAAGGCTATCAGGCTTCATTCATTTCTGCATGTGCCCACTGAGTCCCTTGGGTCCCCGGAAAAGATGGCTGCCCGAGACCTACACAGGCTCCCCAAAGCAGTGTTTCTTTGCTGGGATGGGTGTGAGGAGGGCACCCCCATTAGGTGACTGGCTCTTGGCCCTAAACAGTCCTTACCAGACAGCCTGCTGCCCTGCTGAGGGCTGGCCTCAAGCTCTAGCCCGAGGCTAACTCAGGCCCCAACCTCCCACGGAGAGCCCCTCAGACACAAGTCAAGGGTAGCCCTTCTCTAAGGCTGCCGGGGAACCAACCCCCCTTCGTCTGGACTTGTAGTTCCTTCTTAGGTCACTCTCGGGCTCTGTCCAGGTCGGGGGGTGAGCCACCACTGGACCAGATCCTCCTAGGAACCCGAAAGCAGCTGCGGGGGCTGAGAGGACGAGGCGCGGGAGGCGCGGGAGGCGCCCGCCAGGAGTTGCTGCGCGCGCGCCAGCGCGGCGAGGAGCCCGGGGATAGAAGAGTTGTGGGCCGGAAGACGCTTGGCCCTGCCGGGCGGGGCTGGGTCCGCGCCGTACATGCGTGCGCCGTGCGTGCGCCGTGCGCGCGCGCGACCCCTGCGCTCCCTCCCCGGTACCTGAGCAGCCGCCGCCTGAGGGCCAAAGTCGCGGCCTTCTCGCGCGGGTCCGCGGCCATGGCGCCCTCCGCAGTCGCGCGGAGACGCGGCGCCGCGGGGGGGAGGGGATCCGCGCGGCCACGCCCCGCGGCCACGCCCACTGCAGAACGGGTCTCCGGGCTGCAGATCGCCTTGCAGTCCCGCCCTCAGCTGGTCGGTTTCACGTCTGTTCCAAATTTCATTCGACTAATGAGTCTGGTGGGCTCCTCGCCCCCGAGAAGCTCTTTAGACTTCGCCGCCAAGGAGCTAGGTTTTTGCTCGACTTGGCTAATGCTGACGCACCATGGGCCTCGCACTCCGGGCCCCTGCGGTTTCCCTCCCCAGGAAGGAAGGTTCCCCGGTGACCCCAGGGCTGCTTCTGCACTCGAGGGGGGGCTCTGAGCTTCCGCAGGCCTCGGCCGCCTTCCCGGTGCATAAATTGGGATGCGCCGTGAGCATTCACCGGGAACGTGTGACAGGCACCCAGCCTAGTGCACAGCTGGGGCCTCAAAGATGGCGAGGCTCAGGAGAAGGACCCGGGACTTTCCAACCCCGTGAGGAAGCGGCAGGAGGGCCCAGGGCCACTGCAGGGGCTGACTGAAGAGGTCTTGGGGCACATCCTCTGGGCCTCCTGCTGGAATGCAGGCGGGGTGAGCACAAGATACAGGCACTCTAAGAGAACCTTACTGTGTTGAGGCAGGAGGAGAGTTAGGAAGCCTCCTGAGCCTTATACATGGCCTCAGACACACAGCAAGTGTTCAGCAGAGGTGGGACTCCCAACTCCAGGGAGAGGAAAATGCCCCTAAAGAACTGGGGAGCTGGGATAGCAGAGAGCTTTCCTTTCCTGGGACTTTGTGTCTTGGTCACCGTAGAACTAGGGTGTGTCGATGCAGGCCTGAGCTGGGTGGTCTGGGCAGGGGGAGGCTCCTGTGGGCCCTCCTGTCACTTCTTCATGATTCTTAGCCCTCTGCTTTGCTCCCTCATTGCTGATTTCTTCATCTTTCCCCCGTGCCCCTGTAAAATGCTTAAGGCAGTTATTAAAGAAATTTGGAGTCTCTTTATTGTGGTAACATATACATAATGTAAAATTTACCATTTTAACATTTTAAAGTGTACAAGTTCAGTGGCATTAAGTACATTCACGTGCACCCATCAACCACCATCCATCTCCAGAACGTTTTCATCTTTGCAAACTGAATGGAGTTTCTTTTAATTGTAAAGCTGAATTGAACCTTAGGTATGATTCATGGGAAAAACTTCCTTCCAAATGAACCAAGGGAGGTTGCTTGTGGCCTGTATTTCTTTTCTGAGGGTCAAGCTCCCCTTCCCTGCTGTGAAATGTGAGTGGGAGGTTGCTGGTTTTCTCCATGGATCTGCTCCTCCTCTTTGGTGGAGAAAACCATAGGCGTTGATATGCCCTACCATTCTAACTTTTCATGTGTATGTTTGTGGGTGCATGTGTGTGTGTGTGTATGTGTGTGTGTGTGGTAGAGAGAATCTGAGAGTCCTGCATGAGGGCCAATCTTTGGCCCTCTCTTGGGGCCCATGACAGCTCAGAGAAGTCAGGTTGGCTCAGGGACTTTTCCTGCCTTGGGGTAAGAAGGCAGCAGTCAGGCCCAGCTCACATCTCACAGACATCCAGGGATGTCTAAGGTCAGGAGGTCAGACCAGGCTGGGCCATTTCCGGGGCCAGGAGTATCTGCAACAGCGGTGGGACAACACCAAGAAGCCCCTGCTTCCTCCTGCTCAGAAAAGCCCACTCTGTCCTCCCTCTGGCCCCATGCTAAGCACGCCTCTGTCCATTATCTCATGCCTGACCTCTGAAGTGCCAACAGAGGCCAAGAGGGCAGGGGAAGAGAGGAAGTGGCCGGGTCAAGACGTGAAGCCAGGGCATGTTGTTTGTTGACGCAAGTGGAACTGGCATCCTCGGTGAGATGTTCCATCATTGGGCAGGACCGTCCTATGCGACTCAGATGTTTGCTGTCCCTGGCCCCACCCACTACTGCCAGGAGTGTCTCCTAATCTCTGTGACGACTGAAAGCATCCCATGCATTTCTATCAGTATCCTGGGGGGTCGAGAGGTAGGAGACCTGGGTAAGCCCGCTCCTCTCTGGCCTCAGATTCATCTGCAAAAGTGAACAGTCACCCTTGTGCTTAGTTTAGCTTCCATAGCACACAGTGTGGCTCAATACATGTGCTTCCCTCATTTCTAGATGGGGGTAGTTTGAGGCACAGCTGCCCTCCTTGGCAGGGTCATGTGAGGCCCTACATCTTTGAGGCTCAGCTATGAGGCAGGATGTTCCCTCAGCAGGGCATTCCCCCGTATATCAGCTGGGACCTTAGCAAGCCATTTACTCTTCTACAGTCTCTTGGCTGCACCCCAAGCTCCTGGAGAACTCTGCAGACTCTAAATTTTGATTGGCAGACCTGAGGATACATAGTGTGAGGCCTCAAGGGGGCAGCCATGGGCCATAAATGGCCCTGTCCTGCTCAGAGGCACTGGAAAGGGACCCTCTTGCTTATCTGGGGGAAGGGGGAACATGTGGCTGCTACTCCCACGAGGGTCTGCCTGCCAGTCACTCAGCATCACGGCCCTGCTCACAGACTCTGCCCTGCCAAGCAATTTTGGAAAGACCAATTGGAGGACATCCAAAAGCCTGGGTCCTGTCCCAAGCCTGTTACCACATCCTGGCTGGCTGTGCATCCCTGGCAGAGGATTTACCCCTCGGAGCCTCACTTTACCCACAAATAAGACGGAAATAGTAATACCAACCACACAGGCCTTGTCTTTCACAGGGCCGGTGAGGGGTTCCAGTGAGTTACTCTCCGGGTGGAGGAAGGAGTGAAACATGAATTGCAGGCTGCAACATGTCTGTGTGGTGATGCTGGAACGCCAAGTCCCTTGGGTGTCCAATGGTCTCCATCAGTCATCACAGCCCATGTTTCCCTTCCTTTTTTCTTTTTTCTTCTTTCTGGCTGCGCCTGTGGCATGTGAAAGTTTCCGGGCTAGGGATCGAATCCTCGCCACAGCAGTGACAACGCCAAATCCTTAACCTGCTGGGCAACCAGGGAAGTCCTTTTCCTTTTCATACTACTGCCTTTCTTGGTGGCACACATGACTGGCTGAGCAGCATGGCCTGCCAATTATTGCCAGCAACTGAGGGCAACGGAGGCGAAGACTTGGCTTATTCCTTCTCCTTAGCCAGTATGTGGCAGGGCCTCTTAGCCAGTTCGTTAGCG
Source organism: Phacochoerus africanus (assembly GCF_016906955.1). Lineage (NCBI taxonomy): Eukaryota > Metazoa > Chordata > Mammalia > Artiodactyla > Suidae > Phacochoerus > Phacochoerus africanus. Next base: position 80,266,781 of record NC_062547.1, on the reverse strand, counting down.
AGGAGGCCACATAGTGAGGTCTGAGGGGGCCTCCTATACCATGGCCTCCTTAGGCCTCAGTCATTGGAGGGGGAAGCCTGAGACCCCATCACCACAGGCCCCTTTTTGTCTCCATCACCCTGGTTGTGCTTGGTTTTGCCACCAGTGGAGTGGGCACATTCACTGGGCCCCTCTCTCAGGATCTAAGGACCAGCTGGGATGAGAGATGTAGAGATGCTCTGTGCAACTGTGGCCCTTGCTTGGTCTTGGAGAGGAGAGAGGGAATTCAGAACCACGGTCGCTTCTGGGTGCTCAACCTGTTTGAGCTTCTTCATGCATTCCACACAGTTGTTTTTCACTAAGCCATGGTCTGAGTGTAAGCATTGCCGTCTTACTGTACAGATGAGGTGGTGGGTTGAATTTTCTAGGATGGCTGCGACCAGATCTCCTAGCCCACATTTCCTCCTTAGACTATGATGTTGACCATTTCCCCTTGAATTAGGGTGAACCTCTGATTCCAGCAGGAGGTGACACCATGTGACTTCTGAAGCTTAGGCATAAAAGGTGACACAGCTTCCACCTGGTCCACCTGGGAATCCAGCACCCATGCTGTGGGGAAGCCCAGACCACATAAAGAGGTATTCTGGTCATCTGAGGTCCCAGGGGACAGCCAGCATCAACTCCCAGGTGGGGGAAAGCTTGAGCGACAACCACCTAGCTGGGCCCATTACCCCCAGAACTATGAGAGAAATACAAAGGATTGTTTTTTAAGGCAACAAGTGTTGGGGTGATTTGTTATGTAGCAGTCACAGGTCATCAGATCAGCGGACACACAGGAGCTCAGTGACATGGGTGACTGGGCAGAGGGCTCAGCTGGTACATAGCAGGGCCAGGCCTTGAGTCTGTATCTTCCTAACTCCAAACCCCATCTTTGCCTTGACCCTAAACCACTCTCTCTGGTTTCTGGGGTGGCTCCAGGCCGGGGACATTCCCTTTATCCCTCTCTACTCAGCAATGGCCAGACTGAAACCTCACTTAGAGGTGGCGCTAGGGGCAGTCTGCAAGGACAGGTACCCAGATACACACTGGTGGTTTATTACACACAATGATATCTGTCTACACAGAGGGGGAGGCAAGTAGCTAGGCCGGAGCTGGTGGCCGGGGACCCTCGTCAGAGGTGGGGAAGCCTCTTTTCAGAGCATCACTGGCTCAGGACACGGGTCCCCTACCCAGGCCATCCTGGAAGCAGCCCAGAGGCTCTCTTCATATGCACAGCTCATGCAGAGGACACATTTCTGGCAGGCTGACCAGAGTTCCCCTGGGTGGGAGACTAAGGGACACTGACACCCAAGCTCTGGGCTGGAGGTCCATCTCCTTAGGCTGGCAAAGTCCCATCACGTCCCTGCTCTGAGTGGCATGGAGACAGATGGGAAGCAGCAGATATCCCAGCCTGGGACCCCCACACTCAGGGAGCACAGGGCTCCTTGCAGCTGGGGCCACGTGGTGCCATCATAGTGCCTGGCCTCCACTCCTGGCCAGAGGACACTTGTTTTTGCGGCAGGCAGGCTGGCTCCTGAGGCCTCCAGAACTTGGCGGGGTGGAGGGGGGCTCGATCTGCTTGGGGTGCTTCCTGCAGTTCCCAGTGTCCGGCTGCAAGTGCTGGGTGGGACTCTTGCCCTGCCCTGGTGAACCCAGGGCCCCAGGGGGGCCCAAAGGGGTGGTCAGCTACCTGGGGCTGAGTGCAGAGGCTGGAGGGGCTGGGAGCAGCTGCATTTGCTATTCAGGCCCTAAGCCTTGGGGAGGGGAGCGCCTGGGCTCCAGAGCTCTGGGGGCTCTTACAGGCCAGCAGGACAGCCAGAGTCTCTGCTCATCAGGTGACTGAAGGCCCAACCCAGCATCTTTGCAGCTCTCCTGAGCCAAGCTCATTCACTGTCGTCTCCTTCCCAGGAAAGCCAAGTCCTTGTGGGGGGTCTCCACAAGTACCCAGTGCCCCCAATGGGCCCGTCCACTCTCCTGCCAGCTTCACACGCTGATCGTTCTGGGGCTGGGCCGGGCACACTCTCAAATGTTAAAAGGCCTCAGATATGGTGGTGCATCCCATGAAGAAAAGATCAATATATTACTGTTTTGTTTTTACAGAAATTCAAAATGTTCACACGGATCTGTACAGGTTGGGAGCTGCGTGCTGGGGAATCACTGGAAAAGGAGGGAAAGACTGAAGGTGAGGAGGGGCCCCACCCTGGGCATCCCCCACCCTGCCCATTTCCTCGGGAAAGTCCCCTGCCTGCCCCCACCCTTATCCCAGGCTCCTGGGTTCAACCCCCTCCCAGGGGTGGGGCGGTTTGGATAATCCCAGGGGTTTTGATGCCTCTGCACTGGCTAGGCCAGGTGCCGATTGAGCCATCGATGACCAATGGGGGTGGGGGGCTGTGCTGCACAACCGCCCAGGTCCACACAAAGAGGTCCAGGCCCTGGGCCAGGTGATGGGAGAGTCAGATCTAGGGTCAACCTGGGGAGACCCAGCTGTTCTGTCACTGAGCAGCCCCTGGGGTCCTCATGGCCCCCCACTCCTCCCAGCCTCTTCCCTGCAAGGTACCTTATGCCAGCAGCCGGGCACGGGCAGCCCATCAGGGCCCTGGAAAAGAAGAAGGTTTCAGTGACAAGGATGGGGGACTGGTCAGCTCTCTGTGCTCCATATACTCCTGCCCCAGGTGCGGGGAGCCCAGGGAGCCTCCGTCTGAGGACACGGGACCCCACTGAGGTGGGGCCCAAAAGCCTGCCCTGTCCACCTGGGTCATCAGGTCCCAGGACACAACAGCCCCTCACTGTGCTTGTTCCAAGTGTGTCCCCATGGGGCTTGGTCGGGCCCTGTGTGCTGTGGGCAGACCCAGGACACTGTGGAGTCCTGGGCATGGTGCCGGACATCCGCCGGCCAGGAGCAGGGCCTGATTCAGGCCTTGTCCAGGGACTGTGTGGCTTTCTGCCTGGCAGTTGTGACAGTGGCTCTAGCCCTCACAGTGGGGGTCTGAGAGCTTTCAGGCCTGTGTCCAAGAGTGTTTGGTGGACAGTTCAGAAAGTGAGATTTCCCTCTGGCCTGTTGTGGACCTGAGTGGCAGACGGGGCGGGCTGAAGTCAGGGTGGACACCGGGCCAGGGTTAGGGGAAGGAGGTGTGTGGGGGGAGGATGGAGTGAGGATTGTCTGGAGGCGCCAGACACAATGAGCAGGGGGCGGGTTTCCTCATGGAAGCCTGGAAAGGGGGAGCTGACCTGTTAGTCAGCCTAGCGTTCCTGGTGGATGCCATGGTGGACAACACTGCACTCAGCTCCAAAGCACACAGGCCAACCTCAGACACACGGGAGCTCCAGGGGCACAGGCTGGGACCCAGAGGGAAGTGGGAAGGAGGGCAGAATGGAAAGGAAGGCAGGATGGAGCAAGGCAGGGCAGAGCAGCAGGCATGGGCAGCCCAGAGCAGTCAGCGCAGCACAGCATGGCAGCACAGCATACAGCACAGCGCATAGCAGGCCACACCGCCTACCACAGGGCAGGGCCCGCTGCCCCTCGCCAGGGATGTGGAGCTTGGTGCCCCTCGCCTGCCTCCGCATTTAGGATTCTCCTGTTTCAAAGACCAAGGCTTGGTGATTTGGAGGAAAAAGTCTTGGCCCAGGGCCTGGAGCTGGGCCATGCTGTCCCCTTGCTGTCCCTTGGCCCTGTTGGTATATGCTTGCCTCCTGCCCTGCACTTCCTGTCCCCTCCCATTGCCTCCTCAAAGCCATCTGGAAGTAGGGATTAGCACCCCCATTGCATGGATGAGGAGACTGGGCACCAAGGGCTAAAGTGACCCACTTGAGGTCAGAGGACTGGGCCTCTGGGGTCCCTGGCCCTGACCCCCCCCTTTGGAAGGAAGCCCATGTCTGGAGGCTCTTCTTCCCCCCCACCCCCAGCAGGGGTGGCTGGATGTATCTGGTCAGCTTTAGCATGGAAACTCAGCTGTTCTGTTTTTCCTGTCTTTTCTGAGCTCCACTGGAAGAATTTGACATGTAAACCTTCCCTGCCTCCTAGAAAAAGAGAACTGAACTTTGGTTCTTCCAGGCGGTGGGGCCGCTGTAAGAAAGCAAGAAAGGGGGAAGGCTGTGAACGGAAGGGGCTCTGGGGCCTGTGGAGGAAGGGCGGGGGCGAGTGTGGGGCTACCTGGACCAGCAAAAGCCTCCTCTGGGATAGGAAAGACCCCCAGAGAAGTGAGGCAGTCCCCCCCTCCACTCCCCACCCCCACTAGGTCGGAGGAAGCTGAAGAGAGAGGCACAGTGACCAGACAGACTCTGCTCCTGGCTGGGCCTCTGTCTGCAGAGGCGGTGGGGCCCCGAGCTGCACTCCTCAGGGGTCAGGGTGTGGGGTGGGGTGGAGTGGGGGTTAGGGGGTTCAGGACCAGAGCAAGAGGAGCCTCCATGAAGGCAGAGACAGCAGAGGTGGCCCCAGCAGTGTGGGCACCCCAGGATGGGCCCATGGGGACTCTGGGACTTGCAGCTGAGCTCTGAGGATGGGGAAGATGTTGGCCCCACCCTGGCAGGAGGCGACAAAGTCCTGGGATGGGGCTCCCGCGCAGCACCAATACGTACCACGGGACATGGCTGGTCCAGGCCCGGGGGTCCCGGCTCACCCTTCTGGCCTTTCATTCCTTTCCGACCAGGGACGCCGCGCTCCCCCTGTGCAAAAGCGGGTATGGCTGTGGCTGCCAGGCCCAGGGCACCTCCACCACCTCTCAGAAAGAAGGGCCTGGGGCCTGCTGCCCCCTTCCCAGTCTCCCTGCTCCTCCCCCGCTTCCCTCGGCCTGCTTCCTGCCTCCCACATCTCTTCGGCCTGCTCCCTGCTCTCTTCACTTGCTTTCCTCCTCTTTTCCTCCTGCTTCCACCTTCTCTCCATCTGCCCCCCACCGCCCCACTCTCTCCCTGCCTCTCCCACCTTTTCTCCACGCTCGCTCCGGTCGCCTTTCTCTCCTCGAGGTCCAGGGAAACCCTGACAAAAAGGTAAAAGGTTAAACCTGACAATGAGGTCTGAGGTCTCCTCTGGTTATCTGTTCATCTCTGCTCCTCTCTCACCTTCCTCTTCTGCTGCTTCCCCCCTGCGTATTCATGGTAGGAGCTGGCCCAGCCCCTAGGGGACACAGGGGCCTGGTACAAGGCTGATTTAGAGGAGTTCCCATCGTGGCTCGGTGGAAACAAATCTGACTAGCATCCATGAGGATGTAGGTTCGATCCCTGGCCTTGCTCAGTGGGTTAAGGATCTGGTGTTGCCGTGACCTGTGGTGTAGGCTGCAGATGTGGCTCAGATCTTACGTTACTGTGGCTATGGTGTAGGCCGGAGGCTACAGCTCCAATTTGACCCCTAGCCTGGGAACCTCCACATGCCGCAGGTGCGGCCCTAAAAAAAGATAAATAAATAAATAAATAAATAAATAAATGAGAAAAGCAAGCATTTAGGATATCAGCTCTGCTTCCTCCAAAGTAGAACACTGTCGAAGTTTTTGGATAGAAGCCCTCAGGCAGAACTGCTAGCAAGGGGCTTTCTCTTATGTCAAGTCAGGGGGAGGGACTGGCCCAGGCTTGGCTGGGGACAGAGACCCAGGAAACTCATGGAAGTTTATGTCACCATCTTCATCAGACCATGAAATGGTGACAGTTTTCTGCCCTTGGCTTAAACCCTTGTACACCCACTCACTCATCCATCTCTTTGTTCATCTGTCCAACTACCCAAGCAACACTTCGAAGCATCTGCTAGGAACTGGGCTGTGGGCTGAATGCTTGGGACAGAAGAGCAGATTTGACGCATGCATGTATTTATTTTTCTTTTTATGTCTGCACCTGTAGCATATGGAAGTTCCTAGGCTAGGGGTCGAATCAGAGCTGCAGCTGCTAGCCTACACCACAGTTGCAGCAACAATGGATCTAAGCCACATCTGCGATCTAAGCTGCAACTTGCAGCAATGCTGGATCCTTAACCCACTGAGCAAGACAAGGGATTGAACCCACATCCTCATGAATACTAAGTTGGGTTCTTAACCCACTGAGCCACAACAGGAACTCCCTTCCTTCCTTCCTTCTTCCCTCCCTCCTTTCCTTTTTCTTTCTTTTTTGGCCACAACCACAGCATACTGAAGTTCCCGGGCCAGGGATCAAATCTGAGCCACAGCTGCAACCTGAGCCACTACAGAGACAATGCCAGACCTGTAACCTGCCACATAGGAACTCCATGTTCTTTATTTTTTCTATCTTATGATGTATTGATGGCCTCAAAATCTTGCTGGCTGGTAAGAGCCTGCCCCTCCCAGGGCTAGCCAATTTTTAGGGATAGCAAAGGGCTAGGCTGGGAGCATGTGTTTCAGATGCAAACTAACCAATCCCCCAACCATCCCCTCTATCCAACTCTCACACACCAAGTCAGTATTCCCCCTGCCCCAAATCATCAGGGCCAGGTGGCAGGCAACTAGAGCCCACCCCTATAGCTAGCCTGCCAGGATTATTCAAACTAGCCAATCCTAAACTCTTTACTCTTACTTTCCCATGGAAACCCCAATATAAGCCCTGGCCTAGGCTTTCCCCTCACTCCTTTCTGCCTCTTAGCCAAACCTGGTGCTTCTCCATGAGGCCCTGTAAGGCGGGGCATGCCCTTTCCTTGAGAAATGCAAGTAATAAGTTCTTACAAGGGCATCTGGCCTCTCTCTGTCATCACTGAGTCACTGCCATAAATTAAAAGATACAATGTACACAGTCTAGCATGGCAGGCAGTGGGATGTAGAAGGTGATGAACAATGCTCAGGGACAGATCTAGACCAGATCCCATGTGGTCCCAGGGAGAGGGGCTGCTCTGTCCAGGCGTGGAGTCAGGTAAGGCTTCTGAGCAGACTCCCCATTTCAGCTGGGCCTGGTTGAGCAGGTGCCAGGAGTTTGCCAGGTAGAGAAGGTAGGTGTGGCCTCAGATGCCATTCTGAGCTTAAGGCCTCCCAGAGGGCAGCTGTGGCCTCCCTGCTGGTGGCATGGAGTCTCTTTAGCTCCACCCCCACTACCTCTCTGGGTCCAGGGCCTGAGCTGGATTCGGCAGTGTCTTCTTCTCCTGACCTTCCTCAATGATGGAACATGGCCCTCCCAGTCAGAAACTCAGGCTAGAATTCTTCCTCTTCCTTGTCTGCAGGTCTTCTCCAAGGTGACATTCTCTCCTTAAAGTCTAGGGTGGACACCAGAATCCTGGCAGCTCTGCATCCAGTCACTCCTCCTTTGCAATAGCTACCTGATTTTCCCGGGAACTACCTTCCCTTCTCATAATCCGCCATCTCCATCCCCAGTTCCAGAATGGAGCACATGGGCAGGCCTGACCAATCAGGGCATGGCATTCTTATGGCCGAGCGATGGTTCAGTGTCGACCCAGGTGGGGCCAATAATTGTTGATCAGATTTTTTTCTCATACATTAGAGAGGGAGGCAAGCAGCCTTTCTCCAGGATTTGGACCCAGGAGCATGCAGGTCTCCAGCTCTTGCTTTTTCTTTTTTTTAGGGCTGCACCTGTGGCATATGGAAGTTGCCAGAGCTACAGCTGCTGGCCTATGCCATCGCCACAGCAACGAGGGATCTGAGCTGTGTCTTTGACCTTCACCACAGCTTGCAGCAACACTGGGTCCCCGACCCACTGAGCGAGGCCAGGGATCAAACCCACATCCTCACAGATGCTAGTTGAATTCACTTCCACTGTGCCACAACAGGAACTCCCGGAAATATGTATATATATATATTTTTGGCTGCCACTGTGACACGTGGAAGTTCCTGGGCTGAGGGCTGAACCCGTGCCACAGCAGTGACAACGCTGGATCCTTCACCCACTGCACCATAAGAGAACTTCTCCATCTCATCACCATGTGGGAATTGGAATGATACCCAAACAGAAGCAGCAGGGATAAGAGAAGTTGGGTTGTGTTGACACACTTGAACCCTAGATCCATGTGCCATATGTCTGGATGTGAGTCAGTTTAAACCAGTTTATGAGTCTCATGCTCTACCGACTGAGCTAGCCAGGCAGCCTAAACCAGTTTAAATTGTGTTTTCCGTCTCTTGTAACCAAAAGATACTTGATTCAATCAGCACTGGGTTAATACTTCTCTTATTTCCACAATACTGCCCTCGTTGAAGCCTCATAAACTCTCACCAGGATACTGCAGCAGGTTTCTCACTGCTCTTCCCACCTCCCACTCCAATGGATTATCCATCCATCCTCCATCCATCCTCCACCATCCTCTACCATTCTCCACCCACCATCTATTCATCTATCATCCATCCATCCTCTATTCATCATCTATTAATTTATCATCCATCCACCCATCATCCCACCCACCTTATTCCCAATCCTCTATCCACCCATCCCAACCCCCATTCATCCATCCATCAATAAAGCACCTACTCTAGGCTGTGCACTGGACTTCGCCCTAGGGGACACTGGGGGAAACCAGTCAGCTGTAGTCCCCCATAGGGAAGGGGGTTACATTCAAGCCAACCAGATCAAGTTACCATATGGGCAGCGCAAGGGCAAACATTACACCTAGAGGGACCCTGTCACAGATGCTGGTGAGATACTTACATCTAGTCCTGGTTCCCCGGGTCTGCCCTGAGGAGAGACAAAGTGGAGATTGAGGGGGCTAAGAAGGAGGTGCTAGGAGCTACTGGGAAGTTCAGCCCTGTGAATTGTCCACAGAACCTCAGCTCTGGCCCCAGGGGCCAGTGAAGTGCAGGGCTTGAGCCCCCAGAGCTGAGTGACACCATAGACAGGTAGCCACAGTTGCAGGGAGTGGGGCGGGCATTAAAGGAAAGTGGTTACCTTTTCTCCTTTGTTTCCTGGTAGCCCAATAAGGCCTGGCGGGCCGGCTGGGCCCTGGGTGGAAAAGGAATGGGTAAGAGGCCTGACAGTTACAGAAATTAAAGCCTCTAAGGACAAACAAGGCTGGTGACACTCACAGGCAGGCCGCTGGGGCCTCTCTCGCCAGACACACCCTTCTCTCCCTTTGCTCCATCCAAGCCCTGGGAACAGGAGAGACATCAGTTAAGGGGGGCAGACCGAGGCAGGACAGGAAAAGGTGGGGCCTGAGTTGGAACCAGAATGTGCAGGGCAGAGGGACAGACTCTAGGCTCTGAGAAGCCCCGCCCTGGCTTCCTTCCGGTGCAAATGACCAGAATGTGGGCGGGCAGGTTTTACCTTTTCCCACGCATGGGTGCCCTTGGTAATCAGGGAAGGGGGTTCTGGTCACATCCATGTCACAGATGAGGAAAGAGAGGCACAGCGAGGGGCAGGGACAGGCCTGGCCACCTGGCCAGGAAGTGGCAGGGCTGAGTAGCAACTGGGCTTCTAAGCCTCAGCCTTGGACCCTGGGCCTGACAGCCGCTGCCTCTTCTAAACACGATCTGGGGAGGCCGTGGGACAAAACAGAACCAGAAGCAGTACATCTGGTCGGGCCCCACTCGGCTCTGGGATTCCATGCCTCTGAGGCCCCATCAGCCTCTGAGGGGGGGAGCAGAGTGGGAATCTCCCCCAGGGTAAGTGAGGGAGATGCAGTGAGGCCTCCACAGGACAGGGCATCTGGGCAGGCCACGCTCACGGTTTTAATTGAAGAGCAGAGGCCACAACCTTGGGTAATACATGCTAGACCCAAGACTGCATGTCCAGGCTGTGGGCAGTTAAGAGACAGATGTGCATGTGAGGGCAAGGGGGTGGGGGTGGGGCAAGGAATGGAGAGGCCAGGTGGGGGCACTGGCTCTGAGGACCCCAGGAGGCTGTTCTACAGGGGACTGGGAATCAGGTCCTGGGAAGACACAGGGCTGGTCCTGGGCTGAGGGTGGGGTCCTCACTTTGCCTGCTGGCAAGACCTTTGGAACTGTCCAGGCTGCGAGCCTGCAGCAAGTAGGGGGCCTCCCACACATGCTCCAGAACTTACCTTGGGACCCTGGATTCCTTGAGGGCCCTGGAGGAGGAGAAGGTAGATCAGAAAGACCATCGGGCTGGGCCCAGACCTTTGGGCCAGGCCCTCTTGAAGTGGCTAAAAAGGCTTGAGGGCTACTCACCGGTCCCTGTGGCCCTGCCCTCTGCAACCTCCAAAGCCCAGACTCGGGCTCTGCCCTCCTTGCCTGATGTGCCCCACCCCACCCCATCCTGGGTATCCTCTGGGGCTGAGCCCGCCACCCTCTTCATATCCCAGCTTCTTCAAGCCCAAAATTCTTACCATGGGGCCGGGGGGACCTGGGGGGCCTGGGGGCCCTGGTTCCACTATGATCTGGGCCTAGGAAGGTCAGAGGTGGGTTAGTTACCCATCACCCCATCATCCCTCACCCTCACCCCTAAATGAACTCACTGGACATTGAAGGAGCACTTCCTGGGTTCTGGGTGCTGAGCCACCTGGCTGAGGCTACCTCCTGTCCCCAGGAGGGCATTGCCTGGTGGGGGGCCCAGTGCTGGCCTTTGGGTTCAAAGACAGGCCTCAAGCTCCCCTGCCCCCTCCCTCACTGCCTTGGGCTTGGTCAGGCCAGGTGGTCCTGATGTCCCAAGGCTCTGGCCCCAGGGAGCAGGGTGTGGCTTGGAGAACCTCAGCAACCCCCTTACCAGGCTCTCCTGTAGGTTGTCAGGTGCTGGCTCTCCTTTCTCCCCCTTGGGGCCGTCGGTGCCCTGCAGGATAGGATGGCCTTGAGTCCTTTGTGCCCATCATCGACACCACCACCCATGGGCTCAGCACCTCCCCTTCCTTCCCTCATAAGGCTTCCTGGCAGCAGCGACAGGTTGGCCTTTGCAGCTTAAAATAGTTTCCACTAAATCAGTGGGTGTTCAGAGAGCGTATTAGCAGTGGTATAAATTGTTTCCTGTGGGGCAGGGGTGGCCAGGGCTCTGGAAGCAATGACGCTGGGTTTGAATCCTGGCACCAGCTCTCTAGCTGAGGGAGCCTCATGGATGGACAATGGATGTGAGTGGTGGCAGCTTTTCCCATCTGGCCATGCATGACAAGAGCGATGATAAAAATGACAGTGACGGTGGGTATTGATCACATGCTTGCCAACCATTCTCAACCCTGTCCTTGCGTTCCGTCGTGGGAGTGGGAGATTTCACCATTTTCTAGGAACAACTTTTTTTCACTTGATCTCATTATTATTATTTTTTTGGCTACACCTGTAGCATGCAGCAGTTCTGGGGCCAGGGACTGAACCTGCACCACAAGCTGCTGCAGTGATAATGCCAGATCCTTAACACACTGTGCCACCAAGGGAACTCGACCCCCATTTTTTCCCCTTTTTTGTCTTTTTAGGGCCACACCTAGAGCATAAGGAAGTTCCCAAGCTAGGGGTCACATCAGAGCTGCAGCTTCCAGCCTACACCATAGCCACAGTGATGCCAAATCTGAGTTGTGTCTGCAACCTACACCACAGCCTGTGGCAATACCAAATCCTTAACCCACTGAGCGAGGCCAGGGATTGAACCCACATCCTCATGGGTACTAGTTGGGTTTGGAACCTGCTGAGCCACCATGGGAACTTGGCCCCCTTTCTTTAATTAAAAAAATTTTTTTGGGAGTTCCCGTTGTGACCCAGTGGTTAAAGAATCCAACTAGGAACCATGAGTTTGCAGGTTCGATCCCTGGCCTTGCTCAGTGGGTTAAGGATCCAGCGTTGCTGTGAGCTGTGGTGTAGATTGCAGACACGGCTCGGATCCCGTGTTGCTGTGGCTCTGGTGTAGGCTGGTAGCTACAGCTCCGATTGGACCCCTAGCCTGGGAATCTCCATATGCTGTGGGAGCGGCCCAAGAAATGGCAAAATGACAAAAAAAAAAAAAGAAAAAAATTTTTTTTTTTTGGCTGTGCCTGTGGCATGAAGAAGTTCCTGGGCCAGGGATTGATACCAAGCCACAGCAGTCACAGTGTTGAGTCCTTAACCACTGGGCCACCAGGGAACTCCTATCACACTCATTTTAGAGCTGAGGAAACTGAGGCCCAGGGAGGTTAGGTCATTGTGCAGGGTTCCAGAGACAGTACAAGGTGGAGCAGGATGCAAACTTGGGCTGTCGAGCTCCTGGTCTAACCACCTGCCTACCCACTTCCACCAGGCAGGGCCTCCTTCCACGTCCAATGAGGCCTCTGGAGATAGGTCATTCTATGGAGAAGGAAGTAGAAGCTCAGAGTCAGGGCAGCCCAGAGCTTCCCTTCATTGCCAGGTGGGCTGGAACTGGGCTGAGGACCACAGCCCCTGGCTGGTGCCGTGGTGGGCACACATTCACCTCAGGACCCCCACGTAGGGCAAGAAGGGTGGGGCCCACCACCCAGCCACATACCGGGAGGCCCGACAGGCCCATCTCGCCTGCTTCTCCTTTGGGTCCGATTGGCCCAGCCTCTCCTGGGTCTCCTTTCTGTCCTTTGGGACCCTGAAAGCCACAGATCAAGGGGTCAGTAGGCAGTTTCCATCCCCCGACACTGATGGTCCCCAGAGCTTTGTCCCAGCCAGGCCAGACCTTTACTTCCTCTCCTCTAGCTCAGGTGACAAATTAGCAGAGGGCTCTAGATGGGGACAGGAAAGGGGCACCCCCAGCCTACCTCACTGCAAGCACAGATGCAGGTAGGGGAGGAGGCAGAGCGGGTGGAGTCAGTCGGACCAGGCAGCCACCAAGGGGGAACGTAGGGGGCTTGGGGCCAACCTTATGCTCACGTCTCAGGAGCCAGTGGTGGAAGTCCCCATTCGCCATGGACAACCAACCATCCCCTAGCCACCTGTCCAGCCGCTGCATTCCTTCATTCAATCAACTGGGTTACGTCCGCTGTATGCCACACACTAGGGACTCAGAGCTAAAGATATACCCATGGATGTCAAGTGACACCTGTGGACAGTGCAGTGTCTACATAGGATCACACACACACACACACACACACACGGACTCTTACAGTAACACTAACAATGATGGTGACACGATTAGCTAACATCTGAAGACTCTGCTATTATGTGCCAGGCACCGCTGTGAAGTGTGTTCCATGCACAGCTATGTAACCCTCATGGCAGCCCTGTTATACATTCGCCTGCTGGTGAGAAACTGAGGCTGCCAGAAAGCCAGCAGTTTGCCTGAGGCCTACGGGCAGAACCAGGATTTGCACAGAGGCTCCAGAGTCCACTCTATTCTGTGGCCTCTCTCCAACTCCGTGCACGCGTGCACGCGCGCGCACACACACACACACACACACACACACACACAGCCCAACGCCAGGTACCAGCATCACCAAGGAAACGAAAGGCCCAGAGACCTTCTCTCCGTCGATCCCTGGAGCACCAGGCAATCCAAGTTCGCCCTGGAAGGGGAGGGACAGCAAGAGGGTTTGTGGTGTCCCTTGGCTCCCAGCTGGGATTTGTGGCCGGGCTGTCTCCCCCAAGCAGCCCACTGGCCCTGGGTAGGATCCCTGCAGTAGGACCTTCAGAACCGGACACCCCCTGGGAGAGAAGCCGAGGCAGAGAGAGGGGAGTCCTGGAGACTGGGGTGTTGGAGGGGGGGCACGCAGCTGCATGTGCACTGACCTTGGCTCCTGGGATCCCTGGTGGCCCTGGGGGCCCCTGTGGGCCAGGAGGACCCTGTGTATGAAAGACAAGTGGTCAGAGTTTAGGCGGGGCCTCCCATCCCTGCCCACCCACCCTCCATCTGGAGGCCACATCCCTGTCCAGCTGGGCTACAGCAGTGACCCTTGGAGCCCACTTCCCACTCAGTCAGGTCCAGCCTTGTGCTTTGAGGGTAGACAAGGTGGGCAGCACCAGGCATTGGCTAAGATATCACAGTGTCTACTGCCGTGGAGGGCCCCAGGACCCTCAGTATAGATTTCTTTACAACACTCTTGCTCAAGAGCCTGCGATGGCTCCCTATTGCTTCTAGAAGCAAGTGTAAATCTCCAGCTGGCATTCAAAGCCAACTAAAAATCATATCCCCAACAGTGGCCCAGCATGGCACTGTCTGCCTCTCTTGGGAACTCTGGTGGCATCTGCTGGTCCCAGGCATCTTTTGGTCTTAAGGGTAGGGGATGGCGTCTTCACTCCCAAGCTCCGATTCCCACCCGGGATTTCTGTAGGCCTCCTGCCCACCACCCCCCACAGTCATGCACCCTCACAATGCCCACAACCGCCCAGCCCCCCACCCACCAAACTCCAGGCCTCTTCCAGCTACCTCCTCTCACCAACCTGCCCTCGATTTATTTTTTTAAATTTAATTTTCTTTTTTAGGGCCACACCCATGGCACATGAAGTTTTCCAGGCTAGGGGTCGAATCGGAGCTACAGCTGCCAGTCTACACCACAGCCACAGCAACATGGGATCTGAGCCGCATCTGCGACCTACATCATAGCTCACAGCAATGCTGGATCCTTATCCCACTGAGCGAGGCCAGGGAACCAACCCTCAACCTCATGGTTCCTAGTTGGATTCATTTCCAGTGCGCCATGATGGGAACTACCACCCCAATTTATTTTTATTTTTTCACTTTTGGCTGCCCCATGGCATATGGAGCATAACTTCCAAATGCTGCAGTTGTGGCCCTAAAAAGCAAATAACTTACAGGTGTACAATGTAGTGAGTCACAATTTTTAAAGGTTGTATTCCATTTCTAGTTATTAAAAAATATTGGCTATATTCCCCGTGTTGTACAATATATCCTTGTAGCCTTTTTTTGTTTGTTTGCTTTAGGGCGGCACCTGCGGCATATGGAAGTTCCCAGGCTAGGAGTTGAATCAGAGCTGCCGCTGTAGACCTACGCCACAGCCACAGCAATTCCAGATCCAAGCCACATCTGTGACCTATACCACAGCTTGCTTGGATCATCAACCCACTGAATGAGGCCAGGGATGGAACCCGTGTCCTCATGGAGACTGGTTGGGTTCATTACCACCGATAGCTTATTTTATACATGATAGTTTGTGCCTCTTAATCCCCTACCCTGAATTTGCCCCTCTCCCTCCCCAGTGGTAACTGCTTGTTTGTTCTCTACATCTGTAAGTCTGCTTCCTTTTTTGTTGTGTCCACTATATATATATGGTTATATATATTTTTAGATCCACCTATAAGTGATAACGTACAATATTTGTCTTTCTCTGTCTTACATATTTCACTTAGCATAATACCCTCCAAGTCCATTTATGTTGCCATGAATGGCAAACTTTAATTCTTTTTTATGGCTTGGTAATATTCCACTGCATACATAACACCATATCTTTTTTATCCATCTATCTGTTGATGGACACACATTGCTTCCATATCGTGCAACCTGCCCTCTCTTCTTGGCGCCTCCACTGAGATGTCCCTGGTCTTACAACCTTCCTCCGCTCCCCCGACCCTTCTCCAGGCCCAGGCCCAGCATCTGCCTCCCCAGTGGCTTTTCTGCCTCCTGCTCCCCCCACCTTCCACACGATTCACCAGCTAGCCTCCCCACAGTATGTGTTTTTTAACTTCACCCCTCTATGTCTGCCTGTTGCCCATCAAGTCCAGTCATCCTCTCTGTCTGGTATCCCAAATCCACTTCCTGCCTCTCTGCACTGAGGGAGCACCTCCATGCGGCTCCCAGCCAGCCTGGAACAACCATGCACATGCAGGCCCTAGGGCCACGTCATAGCACACCATGCCATGCTGGCCTGGGGTGGGCACCATTACCATCAGCTTGAGCTTCCCTGAGGCCTGTGGGAGATAACTGAAATTGAAGCTCAGGTGGGGTTAGGTGCCAACACCCAGTCTCATCTCCAAGGACCACCTCTCCCCCACCCAGCTCCTCTCCCCAGTACCTATGAGCAGCTGGCACTCAACCCCTCTCTCCACTGCTGATGGGTCCCAAGTTTGCCCAGCACTGGTGCAGGGGCCACACAGATCCTGAGTCTCCTGGCATGGGCAGGCCTTGCCACACTCTCCTCCCCCAGTGGTCATTAGAAGACCTGGACCTCCAGCCTGGTTCCCAAGGAAGACCCTGGGAGGCCCAGCCTCCTGCCCCTGAGGGGCAAACTTCCCTCTTTGCCTTGGCCTCTGGGGAGCTCAGGGCCACATGAGCCTCATTCACAGCAGCTCTCTCAGCATCACGTGGGTCTGCCCAGAGCACTGATCTTGTGTCAGGCACCTGGCAAAGCTGGGGTCTTTGTATTAAGCGTCCCCCGATCCCTTGTGTAAAGAAAGGCAGGGTTTATACACAAAGTAAGTGATTATTCCCCCAGGAGATGAATAGTAAGGGCCTATCGGGGTCCACCAGGAAGGCTACCTTAAGGGCGTCCAAGATCCTGCCATCGTAGTCAATCACCACTGTGTCTCCTTGCTCACCCTTGAGGCCTGGAGGACCCTGAGGCAGGAAGAAGAGGAAGAATTTCAGCGAAGAGCCTGGTAGGTGTTTCTATTTCACCTGAAGGACCTAGTAACCCTGGACTACACTCAGGCCCAGGAGCTGAGCGATAGCTCTCAGCGGAACCCCGGGCAGCCCCCAGCACGATGGTAACTCCTTGCATTCTCTTGGGCAGTGGCACCCTGGTTCACTGACTGTGCGCTCCAGAGGCTGGGGAGGGGGTGACACGAGGGAAGGGGGAGGCCTGGGGCCAAGTGAGGAACACACCTCTGCCTAGTTGAGGAGAGGCTGTGATTCACCCTCATGTGGGAACTGAGGCCACTGAAGCCCGTCCCTGAGTTATTTACTTATTTTTACTTTTCAAGGCTGCACCTGCAGTATATGGAAGTTCCTAGGCGAGGGGCTGAATCGGAGCTACAGCTGCCAGCCTATGCCACAGCCACAGCCATAGCCACAGCCACACCAGATCTGAGCTGTGTCTGTGACCTACACCATAGCTTGTAGTAATGCTAGAGACTTAACCCATTGAGCAAGGCCAAGGATAGAACCCATATCCTCATAGATACTATACTAGTTGGGTTCATTACCGCTGAGCCATGATGGGAACTCCAGGATTCTCATTTTTTTTTTTTCTTTTTGTCTTTTTGTCTTTTTTTTTGTTGTTGTTGTTGCTATTTCTTGGGCCGCTCCCGCAGCATATGGAGGTTCCCAGGCTAGGGGTTGAATCAGAGCTGTAGCCACCGGCCTACGCTAGAGCCACAGCAATGCGGGATCCGAGCCGCGTCTGCAACCTACACCACAGCTCACAGCAATGCCGGATCGTTAACCCACTGAGCAAGGGCAGGGACCGAACCCGCAACCTCATGGTTCCTAGTCGGATTCGCCAACCACTGCGCCATGACGGGAACTCCAGGATTCTCATTTTCATGTCCACAGTTGAACACCAGGGAGGGCTTTCTTTATACCAAAAAGAACGTATTATGAGATTAAAAGCAAAATTATCACTAAGACATCATTAAAAAAAAAAAAAAAAAGACTCCTGGTTCCTGGAGCTCCACTGCTCCTCTGGGGTTTCTGGGGGACAGGGGTTCCTGCAGGAACAAGACCCTGAATCCCATCAGGGAGACTGGAGGAGAGACTACTTACCCGGGGCCCGGTGGCTCCATCGGCGCCTGGCTGGCCGGGCTCCCCCTGTGGAGACGCACAGTTGCAGCCGGGGGCAGGGCTGAAGCCAGAGGCTGTCCCGCTCCCTCCTGTCCCCTCGTCCCTAAAGGGCGCAGGGCCCAGTGTACGTGACTGGCACCACAGGGATGGGGCTCCCTGAGCGAGACCTTCCTCTGAGCCCTTGTGTAGAGAAGGGCCAGCGAGGCCCAGACACCCAAGGCTGCGCAGTGACTTAGCCACGCAGCTGGGCTTTGTCACTCATCCAGAACCACTGCCACCTGTCCCCAGGCCAGCCTCTTGACTGCCAGTTGAACATGACCCCTGGACCAGGGCCCTCCCAGATTCCCAACTTAAAAGTGCAAATTGGAGGTGAAACCGGTCTCCTCCCTGTGATGGGCCTTTGGGAACCAAAGCAGTGCACTGTGATGTCACCTTGGGCCCTGGGGCTCCGTCCACGCCATTCTCTCCCGGAGGTCCTGAGCTCCCTGGCTCGCCCTGCAACAGAGGTATGTGTGGTGAGAGGGTGCTGGGGGCTGCCCAGGTCTGCAGGCTTCCAGAATAGTTCCTGAGAACATGCCTGAGCCCTCTTGGAAGTGAGGGTGGGGTGGGGTGGGGTGTTGTGGGCTCAGCCCAGCCCAGGGGACTCAGGACCAAGGCCACCCTCTGGTCTGGTCCTGATGCATAGTTGGGGCAGCTCAGGGCCTCAGCCAGTTTGGAGGCAGGCTGGCTGGGATCTGGTGGCCTTCTTGAGGGGTTGGGGGAACAAGGATGACACCCAGTTCCTGGCTTGGGGACAGGGCAGACTGGGGCCACCTAAGATGGGGACCAGAAGACTTGAGGGTGTAAGGGGAAGGAAGGGCCAGGCCCGTTGGTGAGCAGGACCTGGGCCTTCCTCTCGCTTCCCTCTGCCTTGCCCTGGTCATCACCTCACCTTCCCAGGAGGTGAAAGGGGCTGGTAGGGCTGTCACCATGCAGATGGGAACTGGGGAGATGGGAGGCAGGGGGACCATCGGGGGAGGGACATGCACCTACCTTGGGCCCTGGGGGTCCAGAGAGTCCTGGCTGGCCTGGTGTCCCATCATCCCCCTGAGGAGAGAACAGCAGAGGCTGCAGCCCTCTGGACATGCTGGCCAGACCCTCGGACAGTTAGGTGACCATACCCCCTCTGCACTGCCCAGCACACTGGTCCATTCCTGGCAGCAGCACTGGTTACACTGGGTCGAGGCAGCGCCCCCCCTCTACTCCTCGTCCATCTAGAGCAGGGGTGTGGTCTGATCTGCCTCTGTCCCCTGTTGCCTGCCCCCACCAGCCCAGAAAACACCCCAGTAGGTGTGTGCGGAAGGAGCTGGGTAGGTGAGGGATAGGGATTCATTCCTTCGGTCAACAGACATCTCTGAACACCCTCTGCGGGCCAGGAAGACGAGGGCCCTGCTCAGTGGGTCAGAGGAGACGAGGGCAAGGAAACATCCAGATAAATACATGACCCACCCAGCAAGTAGCCGTGCCAGGAAGCCATATAAAAGAATGGTGGGGGAGTTCCTGTCGTGGCTCAGTGGTTAACGAATCCGACTAGGAACCATAAGGTTGTGGGTTCGATCCCTAGCCTTGCTCAGTGGGTTAAGAATCCGGTGTTGCCGTGAGCTGTGATGTAGGTCGCAGGTGTGGCTCGGATCCTGTGTTGCTGTGGCTGTGGCTGTGGCCAGCAGCTATAGCTCTGATTTGACCCCTAGCCTGGGAACCTCCATATGCAGTGGGTGCGGCCCTAGAAATGGCAAAAAGACAAAAAAAAAAAAAAAAGAATGGTGGGCTGGAGAGGGACTTGGGGAGAGCATGTGCTTCAGTAGGTGGCTGAGGACAGTCCCCCGGAGGAGGATCAGCAGAAGGAGGAGGCCCGGCCACAGGAAGCAATGGGGGGAGGTCAGTCTGGGTCAGTGGTTCCCAAACCTGAGCACATGTTAGCACCACCCAGGGGCTGCTTGAATACGGCACAGCCCACCCCTAGTGGTTCTGACACGGCACCTCTGGGGTGGGCCCCTGTTGTGGGTGTCTAATGAGTTCCCAGTGATGCTGATACTGCTGGTCCAGAGGCCACACTTGGAAAACCAATTTGATGTGGGGACTTTTTTTTTTTTTTTTTTTGCCATATCTGCAGCACATGGAAGTTCCCAGGTTAGGGGTTGAATTGGAGCCATAGCTATCAGGCTACACCGCAGCCACAGCAACACTGGATCTGAGCCGAGTCTGAGACTTATACTGCAGCTCACGGCAACACTGGATCGTTGACCCACTGAGCGAGGCCAGGATTTGAACCCACATCCTCATGAGTACTAGTCGGGTTCTTAACCGGCTGAGCCATGATGGGAACTCCCTGGGGACACATTTGATGTGCTTGAGTAACTGGATGTGTTTGATGTGTTTTCTAAGAGTGAATGAGTAAATGAATGAAAGGGATCCTGACTTCAGAGACAGAGGTCAGAGCAGCCACCCTCAGTGAGGTCCCACCGTGCCCAGGTCCCGCCTTTCTCTCCAGCCACTTCCCACATCCCTGCCAAGAAGGCGCTCCACGGCTATCCCCACCTTCTCTCTGGGAACACCAGGCTCACCCTGAAGGGGAGACAACGGGGATGCAAGAGAGAGGTCACAGCCACCTGGACACCAGGCAGCAGCTCCTTTGGTAGAAGGGGCCCTGGTGACCCTATCAGAGAGATGCATGTGGGTGGTGGGGCTGATGGTTTTGAACTCCGACTCCAACCTGACCCCTCCCAAGCTGAATGACCTTGGCAAGCAGGACTGAAAGCAGGACTGGGAGACCCTCAGCCTCAGAAGCGGCTGCGAGATTAGAAAGCAGGCGTTGCAGGCCCCTGGCTCCCATCAGGTGCTCACTAAATGGGGCTCCTCTCCCACCCTCCCCTCCTGCTCAGTCCGGGGGCTCTGGCTCCTTCAGGGGGGACCACAGCCTGCCTTCCTGCCCCTGCAGGCGCTGCTCAAGGAAGGACGAAAAGAGAGCAGACAAGCTAATGGGTTTTATTCTTTGATCCTCACAACCTGGCATGAAGGTAAGGCAGGAAAGGTTCATCATATCCCCATTTGACAGATGAATAAACTGAGGCCCAGAGTGATAAATTCACTTGCCCAAGGTCCTGAAACTGTCTCCTAACCCTGTGGCTTTGGTTTCAAGGAAGAAGGTAGGGGAAGGTGGTGGGGTGAGGGAACCCAAACACCCAGGTCTGAGACGAGGAGTGAGAAGCACTTACCTTGGGCCCTGGGGGTCCAATTGGGCCCTGGAACGAGAGAAGAGGCATTAAACATGACCCTGGAGGCTGCTCCTGGGCTGTCTTCCTTATCATCCTTATTTTATTTCATTTTATTTTATTTTTTGCTTTTTAGGGGCTCACCTGCCGCACATGGAAGTTCCCAGGCTAGGGGTTGAATGGGAGCTGCAGCTGCTGGCCTACACCACAGCCACAGCAACTTGGGATCCGAGCCTAGTCTGCGACCTACACCACAGCTCACAGCAATGCCAGATCCCTAACCCACTGAGCAAGGCCAGGGATCAAACCCGCATCCTCATGGATATTGGTCGGGTTCATCAACCGCTGAGCCATGATGGGAACTCCCCATCCTCATTTTATAGAGGGTGAGGCAGGGCTGTAGCTGGAATTCGGTCATGCTGTCCATTTGTGTCTTGGATAGAAATCTTTATGACATCTCAAGAAGGGGGCGCTCCTTCCCAGGGAGGTGGGGTGGTGAGAAGTCTGGGGGCACTGGGAGCCTGGCCCATCTGCTCCCCACTGCGGGTGGGCAGCAAGAGCGCAGGCGTGTGCTCAGGCGTGCGCGTGCATACAGCCACAGGCACAACTTGGTGTTGGTGGGTGGGGGTGGAGGCGGCTTCCGGTCCCGGAACCAGAGTCCTGCCAGCCCAGGTTTCTGAGGCACCCTGGATACTCACCATCTCGCCTTTGTGTCCATTTTCTCCTTTGGGGCCCTGAGGAGGCATAAGAGGGGAGCAATGAGGGGAGGCGGGAACTCACAGAGGACCGAGCCCTCATCTCCTGCTAGACTCTGGGCAGGGGTGGCAAGTTCATTCTCTCATGCAAGAAAACTCTGAAAAGTAGGTGTCATGGTCCCTACTTTCAGATGAGAAAGTTGAGGCTCAGGGAGTTACATGCCCAACGTGACAAGGAATGGGTGAGCCACCTGCGTAGCTGCCCTGACAGGGGACCCTGATGGCAGTTTGGTGGAAGTGCCAGCTCTGCACTGGAGGCGAAGGACAGCTTGGAGCCCTGAATTAGGGCAAAGTGTTGTACAATGAAGTCTGCACTCTGGTGTTTGGGTGAGGACTGTGGGAGGACAACTGAGGCTTAGTTGGTGTTGAGGGGAAAGCGAGAGAGAGGGCGAGAAGAAAAGAGAGACTGGGGGGGAGAAGCAGCCACATGTGGGTCTCAGGGTCAGGAGTGGGACTGAGATTACAACCAAGGTCAGGGGTAGGGTCTGAAAATCTATCTGGGGTTAGACTGTAGGGATCAGAATTGGGTTTGGAGTCAGGTTCAGAATCTGTCGGGGTGAGAGTTAGGGTCTGGATAACAGTCTACATTGTGGCTGTGGATCAGGATTTGGGAATGAGTTTGAGGTCAGGGTCTAAATTGGGGTTTAGGACTTGGTTGGTATTAGATTTAAGGTTTGATTCGAGTAAGAGTCTGGGCTGTCCTTGGGGATAGGGGTAGGGTTGGGTCTGGGTCTGTGGTTGGGGTTGATTCTGGGAGCAGGGTTTGGGGTTTTGGTATTTACAGAACCAGGTCCTGGGTGGTCCAGCTCCAGGCCCTCTCTTACCACTGGGCCTGGTGCTCCCCTGGGGCCATCTTTCCCAGTGTCGCCAGGAGGGCCCCGGGCCCCAGGGGGTCCAGGAGGCCCTGGAGGCCCAGCAGCTCCATCTTGCCCTTGGTCTCCCTGAAAGAGATGGGGCGCAGCATGACTATGAGGGTGATGGGAGGGTTCTGACCTCAGAGAGTGGCCTCCACTGGTGCTTTCCCCACCCCAGCCCCCTGTGGTCTCTGAGCAAAGGGCTTTGTTACTGGGCCTCTTGCTGCTTCTTGGTGGCCACACCAAGGGAGAGGTCCCCTAAACCTCTGCATGAGAGGCCCACAGGGTCTGGTACACTCCATGGCACGGGCAGACTCTCCAGCTCTCAGTGCCTGAGGGCCGGCTGTGGTGTTTAGGTGACACATAAGACGCACTGGGTGTGGGACAAAGCATAAGGCTCCCACCATCCCCTTTCCTTCTGGAATGGGGACAGTATGCTTCCTGAAAGACCTTCCTGGTTGGTCCGCTCCCAGTTTACTAAGTGATGGAGGCGCTCTCTCGGCCATCTGTCCCAGAGAAAGAGAAACTTATGTTCACACAAAACCCTGTACATCAATGTTCACAGCAGCTATATTCATAATGGCCCCAAACTGGAAACAATCCAAATGTCCTTCAGGGGTGGATGGTTAACCAACTGGGGTACGTCCATATCATGGAACACTGCTGAGCAATAAATAAAAAGAACAAAGTACAGACACATGCAGCAACCTGGATGCACCTCAAGAGATTTATGTTGAGTGAGTGAAAAAAAGCCAATCTCAAAATGTCATAGACTGGAAGACTGCATTTATCTAAGATCCTTTTTTTTTTTTTTTTTGTAAGGGCTGCACTTGCAGCATATGGAAGTTCCCAGGCTAGGGATCGAATCAGAGCTGCGGCTGTGCCCTATACCACAGCTCACGGCAATGCTGGATCCTTAATCCACTGAGCGAGGCCAGGGATAGAACCTGCATTCTCGTGGATACTAGTCGGATTTGATACCCCTGCACCACAATGGGAACTCCTACCTAAGATTCTTGAAATGCAAATTTACAGAGATGAAGCACAGGTTAGTGGTTGCCAGGGGTTAGGGATGGGGGTAGGGAGGGAGGTGGCTGTAGCTATAAATGGGTATCAGGAGCAATATTTGCACGAATCTCAAGAGTGATAAAATTGCAGAGAACTAAGTTCACGCACAAATGAATAAAATGGGTGAAAATGGAATAAGGTTGGAGGATTATATCAACGTCAATTTCTTGGCTATGAGATTATACTATAGTGATGCAAGATGCCCCCACTGGGGGAAACTGGATGAAGGGTACATGGGCTATTATTTACTACAAATGCATGTGAATCCATAATTGTCTCAAAAAAAAAAAAAAAAAAGAAAGAAAGAAAGGAAAAAAAAAAAAAAAGGAGCAACAAAGGGTGTCTCTCATGCAGCACCAAGTCCCTGCCTTTCCGATGTGTTAGTACTGGGTCAGACCTCAGGCAGCCAGAGCCCTCACCTCATGACCACCCCTTGCAAGAAGGAGAGACCACAGTGCCACCGGTTCTTCCTGCTGCCTCGGCGATGCCCGCCCAGCACTGGCATGGGGCATAGTAATGGGGCACGCCTGGCTCCCAGTGCCAGCAGTACCAAGCTTCCTGTCATCAAGAAAGGAAGAAGCCTTTTGTGGATGGAGCCTTTGCTGTGTGCCCAGCGCTGATGGGTGAGGCCTTCCTGGAGGTTCTCTCACCCAACCCTATGACCACCTGGCCAGGGCACTGCTATTGTCCCATTTTACAGATGGAATTTGGCCAGGGGTCAGAGAGGGTCATCCCTCATCCAGGGCTACAGAGCTAGGAAAGGCAGCACCCACTCCGGCCACTGAGGCAACTGTCTCTTTTGGAGACTTTTTTTTTCATCCATGGACCCCATAAGAGTGCAGCTGTCTAGAGAGGGAGAACTTGCCTCTCTAGACAACTGCGCCTAAGACATGGCTCACTTATTTTCATGATTAAAAGATTAGCTGAAGCTCTCATTGTCCACCAGGCAGAGCTTCTGATCAGTCTGACTTGGCCTGGCTCCTGATCAAGAGGCTAGAACTCCAGGCAAAAGTGAAGACAACTGAGTTTGGTTAGGTCACTTAGCCAGAGCGGCCATGGTGGTGAGTGAATCCTGTCTCACTTCATACTGCAGTAGGTATCAATTGAAGGTACTCCACCCTCTGCTGCTCCTTTAATGGCTTAAGGGTTCAGGGTGGGAGCCACTGGCCTGGACGCTCCTTATCAAAGCAGAAAATGCATGTAGGCACTTGAGCAGGTCCTGAAGGGGGTTCTAGGTCTTCCCTGGAGTTATTCAGGAACGAGGCTGCCAGCCTCCTCCTCCCCCTCCCCTCGCTGGGATCGGATGGCTGAGGTCTCACCCTGGGAACATGGGGTGGGTCAAGGGGAGCTTGCACACCAGCAGCCCAGGCACAGCACTCGGCCAGTCTACCTTGAGGACACGGCGACTGTACACGTGATGGTGTCTACTTATAAAGCCCGGGTTGAGCCTCGGGAAAACCATCTGGTCAGCAAACAGGTGTGTGGTGAGAAAGGCAGGAGGGTGATTTAGACACCACCAGGCTATTTCTGGAGGCAAAGCCACTTAACCCATCCCAGAGAGAGGAAGCTTGGTCATTGGAAGTGGCAGACTCCATTCTCCAGGAACAGCTCCCGTCCTGTGGGCTTCTCTGCAGTGGGACCTGGCATTCCCCCAAGAGCTGGAGTCCATTTCTCCACCTGCTTTTTGAAGTTTTCTTTTTTTCTTTCTTTTTTCTTTTTAGGGCTACACCTGCAGCATATAGAAGTTCCTGGACTAGGGGTTGAATGGGAGCCGCAGCCACAGCAACATGGGATCCGAGCTGCATCTGTGACCCATGCCGCAGCCTGAGCAATGCCGGGTCCTTAACTCGCTGAGCGAGGCCAGGGTTGGAACCTGCATCCTCATGGATACTAGCCGGATTCTTAACCCACTGAGCCACAATGGGAGCTCCCATTTCTCCACCCTCTTGACTCAGTGGGGCCTGTGACTGGTGTGACCAGTAGAATGCAATGGACAGGATGCTGTGTTCCCCCCGGAGGTAGCTCTTTTTTTTTTGTCTTTTTAGGGCCGAACCTACAGCATATGGAAGTTTCTAGGCTAGAGGGTCGAAATGGAGCTGTAGCTGCCAGCCTGCACCACAGCCACAGCAACACCGGATCTGAACCACGTCTGCGACCTACACCACAGCCCATGGCAATGGATCTTAACCCACTGAGTGAGGCCAGGGATCGAACCTGCGTCCTCATGGAAACTAGTTGGGTTTGTTAACCACTGAGCCACGGCGGGAACTCCTGGAGGTAGCTCTTAATGGGCCTCATGTCTCTCGGGGTGCTGCTCTTGGGGTGCCCCTTTAGAGATGCCCACACCAAGCTGGAAGAAGCAGATCCAGAGATCCACACGTAGGTGTCCTCAGTTGAGCTCCCCAACAACAGCCGCATCAACTGCCAAGACCCACCCCACTGGGGGTCTCCACTGGGCTTAGCCTCCAGCGAGGAGACCCCTGGGTCAGCACCAGGCACTTCTGGGTCCCTGGGCCCAGGGGGTGTGGAGGGCTAGAGGTGGGCTGGGCAGAGACCTTGATCTACTGTTCCCGCCCAGGGTGCTGTGTGCCCACTTTCATGACTGCCATAGATCACGCCTCAGCAGCTTGGCGTGAGGGCTGCTTTCTCTCCTTCATAGTTGGAGAAACTGAGTCTCAGAGGGGAAAGTGACACACTCCAGCTCACCCGCTGAGTGAGCGGCAGAGCTGAACTCTGGGCTCAGGGTGACTGATTCCTTCCACAGCCTTTCTGCTTTCCTGGGTGCCAGCTGCCCTCAGGAAGGTCACTCTCCAGTCCGGGCCCAGTGCCAGCCCCACTGCCTGCCCATCCGCAGGGATAAGGGTGAGCCAGATGTCTGCCGAGATTCCCCATCTGTGCAGGGAATGGCAGCCTTGGCCAAATCGAGCCGCCTGGGGCTTCCACCCAGGGGCTGTTTCAGTGAAAACAGGCAGCAAGAGAGACCACAGGCAGGGAGGAGAGAGGGCTTACTCACCTTTCCGTGATAAGCATAGGGACCCAGAGGGAAGGCTAGACATGCCTTACCATGATATAAAACACACCATGTGGGGTGGGGGGAGGGTCTTTCTCAGTTCTTACCCGGGGGCCGAAGTCTCCTGGTGCACCCTAGGAACAAAAAAACAGAGCCACATGTCACCACTACTTTATTTATTTTTTGCTTTTTAAGGCTGCACCCATGGCATATGGAGGTTCCCAGGCTAGGGGCTGAATCAGAGCTACAGCTGCTGGCCTATGCCATAGCCACAGCAATGCAGGATCCAAGCCATGTCTGAGACCTACATCACAGTTCATGGCAACTCCGGATCCTCAATCCACTGGAGCAAGGCCAGGGATAAAACCTGCGTCCTCATGGATGCTAGTCAGATTTGTTAACTGCTGAGCCACGACGGGAACTCCTACTTTTTTTTTTTTTTTTTAAATTTTATGGCCATAGCCACAGCATATAGAAGTTCCTGGGCCATGGTGAAACTCAGGCCACAGCAATGACCTGAGCCACCACAGTGATGGCACTGGATCCTTAACCCGCTGAGCCACATGGGAACTATACCACCAGGGACTGAATCCGAGCCACAGCTGTGATCTATGCCGCAGCTATGACATCAGATCCTTTAATCCACTGCGTGGGGGGGCTAGGGGTAGAACCCACATCTCCTCGGTGACCTGAGCTGCTGCAGTCCGATTCTTAACCTGCTGCGCCACCTGGGAACAACATCACCACTGCTTTTACTACTTCTTCACATGACTCTGTTCCGTGCTTCACATACATGGTCTCACGTCACTAACAAAAAAAAAAAAAAAGGAGGAGCTCCCGTCGTGGCGCAGTGGTTAACGAATCCGACTAGGAACCATGAGGTTGCGGGTTCGATCCCTGCCCTTGCTCAGTGGGTTAATGATCCGGTGTTGCTGTGAGCTGTGGTGTAGGTTGCAGACGCGGCTCGGATCCAGCGTGGCTGTGGCTCTGGCGTAGGCCGGTGGCTACGGCTCCAATTAGACCCCTAGCCTGGGAACCTCCATATGCCACAGGAGAGGCCCAAGAAATAGCAAAAAAAAAAAAAAAAAAAAAAAAAAAACCCAAAACAAAAGGAGTTCCTGTCGTGGCGCAGCAGAAACGAATCCGACTAGGAACCATAAGGTTTCAGGTTCGATCCCTGGCCTCGATCAGTAGGTTAAGGATCTGGCGTTGCCATGAACTGTGGTGTAGGTCACAGACTGGCTTGGATCTAGCGTTGCTGTGGCTGTGGTGTAGGCTGGCGGCTACAGCTCCGATTAGACCCCTCGCCTGGGAACCTCCACATGCCACCAGTGCGGCCCTAAAAAAACACAAAAAGACAAAAAAAAAAAACCCCAAAACAAAAAACATACTCTATGTTATCTCCATTTTCAATGAGGAAACTGAGGCTCAGAGAGACTAAATGACTTGTACAAGGTCACACAGCTGGCAGATCCAGGGCTTGCAGCCAGGTGCTCTGTTATCTATTGCTAGCCCTCAGACACAGCAGAGCTGATCCCTGAACCTCGGAATCATTAGGGATGATGACTGATTCACTGTTCCAAGCCACCAAGTTATAAGGCAGTATGTTATGCAGCAGCAGATACCAAGACCTCAATTTCTCTCAGGTTTCAAAGCCCCTGCCTTAAGCATTTCCGCGACTTGGTGGCATCAGCCAGAATCAGCGGGAAGGCATTCACTGCACCTGCCAATTGCATGAGTGCCTTGTCATCCACGGACATGCTCAGACCATTACCATGTGCAGTCTTTCCCATTTGAGTCTGGTTTTCATTTACAGATGGAGAACCTGAGGCCCAGAGCTAGGCAACTTGCCAAAGGCCACACAGATGGGGGTGGGGCCAGAATGCAAACCCGAGGCCTGTGCCCTGCTCAGCCCTGATGGTGGACTGGAACCCTGGCTGCCCTGATCTGCCTGGGGGCCATGGGGTGGTGCAGTACAGCCCTGCCTTAGAAGCACCCGGTGCCTGTTGGTGCCACTATACCCAGGTCTGCTCTGGTCCCTCTCTCCCCTCTCTCCTGCTCCTCTCCAAGGCACTTGGGGTTCTCAGCTGTCCAGGGATCTGGCTGTGACACTGAGTGCCAAACGCCAGGGAAGCCCTTGTCACAAAGGCCTGCAAAGATCCCAGGGCCAGCTCTCTGCCATCTGTTTTCCTGGGCCGGGGGAGGGCTCCTCACAAAGGTCATCGACAGCCATTGTCCAGTCCCGTGGGCTCTCCTGGCACCTCCTCTTTTCAGGATTGATTATTTTGGAACCCCATCATTCTGAGTAAACTGTACTTTGAGTTTTTTTACATTCCAGTGCCAGAAGAACTGAGATTCAACCCTCCATGCTCTTTCTTTCTTTCCTCTCTCCCTTCCTCCTTCCTTCCTTTCTTCCTTCCTGTCTGTCCTTTTGGGGCCACGCTCGGCATATGGAGGTTCCCAGGCTAGGGGTTGAATCAGAGCTGTAGCTGCCAGCCTACACCACAGCCACAGCAATGCGGGATCCGAGCTTCATCTGCAACCTACACCACAGGCTCACGGCAACACTGGATCCTTAACCCAGTGGGTGAGGTCAGGGATGCTAGTTGGGTTTGTTTACCGCTGAGCCATGATGGTAACTCCCAACCCTCCGCATACTTTAAATTGTCAAATGTAAAGCCTTGTAACCATTTTAGAAGGCAGGCACCCCTAGCTCCCCTTTACAGATGAGAAAACTGAGGCTCCAGGCGGGGATGTATGTGCTCAAGGTCACACTCTGGAACTGGGGTTCAAAGGCACGTTTCTGGTCTCCTTTCTCAGCCTCCCGCATCTGCATAGGTTCTGGCATCACTTACCTTTTCCCCTTTGGGGCCTGGAAGTCCCTGGAGAAAGAAGGCAGAGAAAAGACAGGAGTGAGCGAGGAGGACTAGACTGGCCCCCTTCCAGCTTCCCTGAGGCTTTGAGGGTAGAAGGGCCCATGAGGTTGGGCAGAGCTGTGGGCGGCCGAGTGAAAAGACACATGTGCGGGTCAGCCTTTACATGGGCTGCCTGTGCCGGCCCCAGGGAAGCTCTGTACCTCAGTCCTCACAGGGGAGAGAGGGGGGACCGGGGCAGTCATGGGCATCCTCCCCAGACAGGGCCGCGTGGACTGGCCACACCCCCTAGAGAACAGAGCCCTCCCCGCCCTGTACCTGCTGGGCGCAGGTACCGGTGAGGAGAGTGTGTGAGCGCGGAGGTGGCTTCCTGCAGGCCACGGTGGCTGCCAATACGCTCTGGCTGCAGGCAAATGTGTCTCTTTCAGTCTTGCCAAGGTACCAGGGTCAGGCCCCAAGGCACTGAATGTGGGGCTCAGAGGCCTGGGGTGGGGGCCAGGCTGCAGTGGGTCAGCTCCGAGTTCACACCTTTGGTCAGGGACTGACCTGATTACTGGCCTCTATCCCCAATCATCCATGTTCCCTTCAGCTAGTAATGGACTCGCTCATTCATTCATTCATTCAGCTCCAGGGGCAGCCCCATCCCAGGACCACCTACAATAGCCCTGGTATCACTTACAGGCTTGCCATCCAGACCCAGTGGCCCCTGGAAAAAGAGAGAGCAGAGGTCACACATGGGAAAGGCATTTCTTCTGTGTTTTGCAACCCAGAGGCACTCCTGAGTGACAAGGGACCAAAGCCAGCCCTGAGCCCGTGGTCTGGGTACATTTCACCTGGGCTCACACGGGGAGCATCTCTGTGTTGTTTGCTGCCAGAATCCCCTCCTCTGATAACAGAGCCCATTTCTTCTCCAAAGCCACCCCTATCCACCCCATGGGGTTTGGGCATGTGGCCACATTCCCTCGGCCTGGGTGGGTGGTCCAGGAATGAGTGGCATGCCTGGGGCTTTGAATGAATGGCGGAGCTTTAGAAAAAAGAGGGTTCTTTTCTCCTGATGGGGCTAATCCTGGGGTACCACGTGGCTTGAGGAAGAGCCAACAGAGAGGAAGGCAGAACTGAGAGACAGAGAGAAAGGCAGGCAAGCAACCTAAAGGTGAAATTCCCCCTGCACACTTCTGTTTGTCAGTGAATACACTTTTTTCTTTAAGATAGTTTGCGTTACATTTCTATCACCTGTAATTTGTTAGGGACCAAATGCATCCCCTTCAAATTCATATATTGAAATCTACCCCCACTGTGATGGCATGTGGAGGTGGTGCCTTTGGGAGGTTGATTAGGTCATGAGGGTGGGGCCCTCAAGAATGAAATTAGTGCCCTTACAAAAGGGACCCTAGGGAGCTCTCCAGCCCTCTCTCCATCATGTGAGGACACAGTAAGAAGGCAGCCAACTGCAGCCTGGGAAAGGGCCCTCACCAGAACCCAACCTCCAGAACTGTGTGTGAGAGAGATTTCTGTGGTTTATAGGCCACGCAGTCTATGATCGTTTCTTAGAGAAGCCTGAATGGACTAAGATATAACTAGAAGAATCTCGAAAGCTCTTTCAGCTCCCTGCACTGCTATGGCCTTTGCAGGCAAAAGTCAAGGCTGACCAAAGCCAAATAACAAGAGGCTGGGTTTAGAGAACTGCGGCCTCTCAGGGGTCCCATGGGCTCCGTGGTGTCTGCAGCCAGCCAGTGACCCCTGCACAGGACCCCTCACTAGGTCCCCTCCAACCTGTCCACCCACCTAACAAAGCCTCACTGAGCTCCACCTCCCTGTGGGGGTGCAGAGGTATCCAAAGAGGGGGTGCCGTGGGCTGGGTCCACCTGGTCTCTGCTCCCCACCACTGCCCCCATCCCCAGGTACACGTCATGCTGGACCCCAGCAAGTGTTCTCAGCAGCTCCACTTTCCTGAGCCATCGCACACTCTGCCCACCTGCCTGGCACACCCTTTTTGCCTTTGGATATCGTCTTCAGCTCAGTTACCTCCTCTTCCACGAAGCCCTCCAGGCTTCTCCATTTTCCAAAATCAGACTACCTGTCTTTGCGCTCAGCACATTTGGATGGTATGGGTCATGTATGGGCTCCACAAATCTTCCAGTAGATCCAGGAAAAGGGACCGATCCCTGTGCCTCCCGTGCTCAGATGAGGCCTGACGTGGAGCGTGTGTTGGTAGATGAGTGTGGGGTCAAACCAAGGAGGGGCCGCAAGGAAGCGGACTGTGTGTAAATGTGTATCATACAACGTGGAAGTGACAGGGAGGGACAGACAAGGGGTTCTGCAGGGAGAGAGCATGTCCAGCTCTGGGAGGGGCTGGAAAAGATTAGGGAGCGCTACCTTGAAAAAGTAACCTCTGGGGATTTGGATACATATGTGTGTGTGTGGGGGGGGGGTGGAGGGTGGGGGAGGACACTGTGGGAAGAGAGAACAGCCCAGCAAAGGCAGGAGGAGGGAACAGGCAGAGGGCCTGTGAGCAGAGAGGCAGCTCAGCCTCAGCATCAAGCCCACCTCCTCCCTGCGGTTCCACCACTCTGGCTGCTCTCTCTGCCCAGTGACGAGGTTGCTTGCGGCCAGGGCCAGCCTCTGGTCTCCCCCAGCTCTCTGACATCTTACCCATCTTCATGCCTTTGCCTGGGCTGTTCCCTCTGCCTGGTATGCCCTTCCCTGCTGCCTCCAGCCAATGAGAGTGACTCATCCTCGGAGGCACTCTCCAGCTCGGGGAAGCCTTTCCTGGACCCAGCTGAGATGGTCTCTTCGCCTGTAGGTCTAGACACAGCCTGACAGTTGCTGAGCCTGCCCTCTAGGTCCAGCAGTTGCTGAGCCTGCCCTCTAGGTCTGCCAGTTCGCCAGATGCCGTGACAGCAGCTGCTCTTTTGTGCTTTCACTTGGGGGCCTTGCTCCAGGCTGGAGACCAGGGTGATTCTAAAAACTGGTCTCCTAAGGGCTTCTGGCCATGCACTTCCCAGTTGGCCAAGGGCCTGGATGTCAGGGTGATGGCCTGGGGACAGCTGTGGTCCCAGGAGAGTTGGAGTGGGGCTATTCCAGGGTTGGAGGTCCAGGCCTTGGGGGCTCCTGGTCAGGCAAAGCTCTGGTCGCCATCACCGGCAGCTCACTGGGAGCTACCCCAGCTGGTCTGTCTCCTGGGCCAGCTGCTGGCTGCCCTGACCCTTGGCTCTATAATGACCAAGGGCCCTTCCCTTCAGTAGTCTGCTAAATGTGGGCCCTGGCCCCTGGGCATCTCTACGGTAGACCCCTTGCCTGGGCCTGGCCTTCTCAGTTGCCACAATACTCAGGGCCCAGGCCCATTCTGAGGATCTTCTGGGGGCTGTTGGTGGCCCCCACACTCTGCCTGAATCACAACTGGAGCCCTGTGTAAGGCAGGTGTTGTCATCTCTGTCTTACAGAGGAAGAAACTAAGCCCCAGTGAGGGGAAGGCCACGCAGCCAGGAGAGGTAGGGGCTGGGGCCCAGATGGCAGGTGCTTCAGTTCTGTGTCTTCACTGCCCTCAAGCCCAGGCAGTGGTCTCTCCTGGTCTCTGGCCACTTCTTCTGCTCCCATCTGCCCTTGCACGCCTCTGTTCAGACCTTCCCTGCTCTGACCCATCACCTGCTGGACCTCCCCTGCCCACAGGCCCCCAGTCACCTTGTCCAACATGGCTGCCACTGCAGACTGTGCCCAGGCCCTACAGGTGCCCGTGCATCCTGCTTACCTGAGCCCAAACAGTACAAACTTTGCCCCTCTCCAATCTGCATGGGTTAAGAAAGCCATAATGCAGACGGCAATTAAAAGGAGACTAAGCTACAGCTAAGAACTAAACACCGTTCTTTCCTTTTCAAGAAAAAACAAGTGTGAGGATGGGGTGCAAAAGGAACCCCTGTGTTTTGTTGATGGGAATGTGAATTGTGTAGCCACTATGCAAAACAGTATGGAGGTCCTTCAACCAAAACGAGAACTACCTTACGACCCAGCAATTCTACTGTCTGGTATTTATCCAAAGAAAATGAAAACAAAAATTGGAAAAGATATCTATACTCCCATGTTCACTGAAGAATTAGTTAAAACAGTCAAGACAGAGAAACAACCTTAGTGTCCACCAATGGATGAATGGATAATGAAGATGTCACAGATGCAAACACAGACACATACAGACACACACACACTCTCTTTCAACAGAGTATTATTCAGCCATAAAAAAGAATGAAATCTTGCCACTTGGAACAACATCGATGGACCCTGAGGTGATTATGCTAAGTAAAGAGGTCAGATAGAGAAAGACAAATACCGTAGGATCTCATTTCCATGTGGCATCCAAAACAATACTGATCTCATAGATACAGAAAACAGAGCAGAGGTTGCCAGAGGTGGGGAGGTAGGGGTGGATGTGGGTGAAATGGATGAAGGGAGCAAAAGGTGCAAACTTCCAGTTATAAGATAAATAAGTCCTATATGATCAGCAATCTAATTCCTAGGCATATATCTAGATAAAACTACACTTCAAAAAGATACATTTACCCACATATTCATAGTAGCACTATTCACAAATAGCTAAGACATGGAAA
This sequence comes from Phacochoerus africanus, assembly GCF_016906955.1. Taxonomy (NCBI): domain Eukaryota; kingdom Metazoa; phylum Chordata; class Mammalia; order Artiodactyla; family Suidae; genus Phacochoerus; species Phacochoerus africanus. Next base: position 80,232,882 of record NC_062547.1, on the reverse strand, counting down.
CAACCTACATGTTCATTGACAGATGAATGGATTAAGAAGATGGGGTACATACGTACAATGGAATATTAATCAACCATAAAAAGAATGAAATAATGCCATTTGCAGCAACTAGAGATTCTCATACTAAGTGAAGAAAGAAACAAAGAGAAAGGCAAATACCATATGATATCACTTATATGTGGAATCTAAAATATGGCATGGAGTTCCTGTCATGGCTTAGTGATAATGAACCTGACCAGCGTCCATGAGGATGCAGGTTCGATCCCTGGCCCTACTCAGTGGGTTAAGGACCTGGCATTGCTGTGAGCTGCAGTGTAGGTCACAGATGCAGCTAGGATCTGGCATTGCTGTGGCTGTGGCATAGGGTGGCAGCTGCAGCTTTGATTCGATCATAGCATGGAAACTTCCATATGCTGCAGGTGCAGTCCTAAGGAGCCTACACACACACACACACACACACACACACACACACAGATATGTAGTGTGTGTGTGTGTGTGTGTGTGTATGGCACAAATATGTATGTATGTATGTATCTATCTATCTATCTATGGCACAAATGAACCTATCTGCAACATAGAAACAGATGAATCTATCTATCTCACAGACATAGAGAAGAGACTTGTGGTTGCCAAGGGAGAGGAGGGAGGGACTGGGATGGAGTGGGAGTTTGGGATTGATAAATACGGACTAGTACATTTAGAATGGATATGCAATGAGGTCCTGCTGTACAGCACAGGGAACTATATCCAATCTCTTGAGATAGAACATGATGGAAGATAATATAAGAAAGGGAGTGTATATATATATGTATGACTGGGTTACTTTGCTGTATAGCAGAAATTGGCACAACATTGTAAATCAACTACGCTTTAATATAATAAAAAATTCAACTAAAAAAAGGATAAATAAGTCCTAGGGCTCTAATGTAAGCATGGTGACTACAGTTAACAATACTGTATTGCATATTTGAAAGTGACTCAGAGAGCTTTTGTTTTTTTTTTTCTTTTTCTTTTTAGGACACTTTGCTGCATATGGAGTCCCCAGGCCAGGGATTAGATCTGAGCCACAGCTGTGACTTACGCTGCAGCTGTGACAATGTCGGATCCTTTAACCCACTGTGCCAGGCTGGGGATCGAACTTACATCCAGGTGTTCAGAGATGCCACTGATCCCATTGTACCACAGCGGAAACAAGAGAGGAGTTTTTAGAAGGCTTCGTTACAAGGAAAAAAAAAAAAAAAAAAAGGAGACTAAGGTGCAGCATAGAACTAAATACAACTCTGTTCTTCATATGCCAGGAGGGAGGACACAGCGGGCAGCAGCTGGGGACATGAGCTGGCCTTGGAACTGGACTGCATGATGAGTTCAAGGCACCCCTAATAAAGGCCAGGACCCAAAGCAGGACTCTTTTTTTTTTTTTTTGTCTTTTCTAGGGCCATTTCTCATGGCATATGGAGGTTCCCAGGCTAGGGGTCTAATTGGAGCTGTAGCCACTGGCCTACACCAGAGCCACAGCAACGCGGGATCTGAGCCGCATCTGCGACCTACACCACAGGCCACGGCAACGCCGGATCCTTAACCCACTGAGCAAGGCCAGGGACCGAACCTGCAGCCTCATGGTTCCTAGTCGGATTCGTTAACCACTGAGCCATGACGAGAACTCCAAGCAGGGCTCACTTTGGACTTGACTCCACATCCTTCATGGCATCTGCCCCAGCCACAGCCCTCCCTGGGAGGCAGATGCCATGCCCCCTCCTATGGATGAAGAAGCCGAGCCAGTGGATTATCCAGGGGCTGAAATGGGCACTACTCTCCATTCAGTGCTCCGTCTCCTGCAGCACAGGGGAGTGGGGGGTGACAGACAGCGTCCAGGGAAGAAAGCTCACAGGCTTTGCCTTCCTTTCTGGATTCTTGGTGCACTTGTTTTCCGCCCTGAGCAGACCTTCCCCAGGGAAAGGCTCTCTGGACACCCTTTGACTTTGACCCTCTGCCGGGCCCAGTTCCAGGTGATGTGAAGCGGAAATGTCAGCTGTAGAAGGAGCCCGGGGATGTTCCCTCGCCTTCGACCCCAGGGTGGGGAACTCAGTGCCACCAGCTGTCTCTGAAAGCATTCTGATGGCCAGATCTCAGCGGCGCCTTGCCGAGAGTGGCTGCCAACTCTGAGATTGCCCTTTGTGGGTCATGGACGCTGCAGCAATCTTGGAAACGTCCACGGCGGGGCTAAAGTAAAGTCATCTCTAATTCCCTGGGGACCCAAGGTTGGAGCTGTGTGTGATGGGATCTGAGGCCAAGAAGATTCTCTTGGCAAACACAGAAAGCCCACGTGCAAATATTTAGAGAGCAGAGGGTGGGAGTACCCGTCGTGGCGCAGTGGTTAATGAATCTGACTAGGAACCATGAGGTTGAGGGTTCGATCCCTGCCCTTGTTGCTCAGTGGGTTAAGGATCTGGCGTTACTGTGAGCTGTGGTGTAGGTTGCAGACGCGGCTTGGATCCCGCGTTGCTGTGGCTCTGGTGTAGGCCGGTGGCAACAGCTCCGATTAGATCCCTAGCCTGGGAATATCCATATGCCACAGAAGCGGCCCTAGAAAATGCAAAAAGACAAAAAAAAAAAAAGAGAGAGAGAGAGAGTAGAGGGTGCTGGCCTGGTCTTGAGGATGGAACTGACTTATAGCCATGGCTTTGGTCTGTGGAGGTGGCTCTGGGCTCAGCTCTGATGACACCTAGGCGAGAAGGCTGTGCCCAGACCCCTGATTTCTCCATCTGGGGAAACAGGTGGCCTGTGGAGAGGCTGCTGGGTGACCAGTGGTCACTGGGAGTCACTGAGGAGGGGACTGACAGAGGGGTGGGGTAGAGGGGGAAAACAGCCTGGCTTTGGAGTCAGATGACCTGCCCAGCTTGGGGGCATGATACTGGCCCCTCTTATCCTGGAGGAGGCTGGGCCCTGGGCTGTGAACCTTACAAGATGGGTCCTGCCTGCAGTTTCCCTGCATATAGCCTTTCCCAAACTGGTGTCCATGGAACACCATCCTGCAAGGGGTTAACAGGCTTGCCTGGGAAAGGGAATTCCACAGTCATGTAAGTTTGAGAAAAGCTGGGCTACACCCTGTGAAATAGGCTTCTTTCCTGCGAGATTTGCCTGAGCCATCTTTCTGCTCATGGTTCTCCAGGAGGGCAATATTTCCAGCCTTGCTGGTCTCAGGGCCCCCTCGAATCTTGGCAAAGCAAATACGGCAGCAGGCTGTGTGGACCATCTATAAACCAGGCGTCTTCCTGGGCTGGAGGGAGACCCAAGTCTGGCTCTGGGTCCTCAGAGAGCAGGAGAAACAGCCTGGGGAAGGGTCAGGGGCTGGTTGGATGGGAGACAAGGACAAACATGGGGTGGGTCCAGCACCAGGCTGGACCAAGGCAGGACAAGGTCAAGGCTGAGTGTCCCAGCTGATGACAAGCTGGTTTTGAGCAGGATGGGGCTGCTCTAGGAAGCCGGGCCATCTGGAAGAGCAGAGCCCCAGATGGGGTGGAGCCTTGGCCTCAGTGCCAGGGGGTCTTAGCCCATCAAGGCAGCCCTCATCTTCCCCAACCATCTCCCCTGCTCCAGCTGCTTCTCTCCCTGCATCTCCCACCGGAGGGGGGCAGGAAAGAACAACACCAGGCAGCCCCGGCAGTGAAGGCAGGGCTTAGGCTTTGCCTGGATTCCCCTCTCTGAGCCTCAGCTTTCAAGGAACGGGTGATCCAGGTCAGACGCCACAGTACTGTGCCCGGAGGCTCTCGGTTCCTGCCGGCCCCCTTCCCTGCCTGATCAAAGCCGTGGAATTCACCAGAGGTTTTCAACGCCTTCTGCCCTCCACGAAGCCTCACAGCTGTTTACAAGCCTGGGTTCTGCTCTAAATCACTCCTCCCTGGTACAGATCAGCTGAGCTCCAGGATACTTCTGGATGTGTGGAAGCTAGCAAGGCCCTGGGCTGCACGTGAATCACTGGCCAGGAGGACAGAGCCCCTGCGCTGGCCCCTGGCCTCGCTCAGGGACCTGCACAGCCCAGAGGCTCAGTCTCCTCATCTGTAAAGTGGAGGTCGTGCCCTTCTCCCAAACGACAAGTTCATCATGGGTTCATGGGTCCCAGATCAGCCTCCTTCCTCTCTTCTCCTAGAGCTACTCCAAGATGTGAGCCTTTACAGGCAAGTGGATACTGGGTGGAGTCCACACTGGCCCTGGGGTGGCAGCGCTGGGAGGGGACCTTTGTGTGGCCTTTCGAGCGGGTGGTGGGACACTGGGCTGTGCCACTGTTCACGTCTCTTACCTTCATGGGGTTGCTCCCTCCCTCTCTGGTTGGTATCTCCTAAGCAGTGGAGTATGCCCGACTCCACCGCTGCCGCTTCTCAATGTCCAGCAGGGGACAAGCCTCGGAGGGATCTTAAAGTGAAGAAGCTGCGTGGACCGTTTTCTATACCGGGTCTGCTCCTCCCTGTTAACTGGGACTCAGGCATCCCAGCTGGCGGGAGTATCTAGGGAACCGAACTAAGTCAATATCCTGGCCATGTTTCCATGGAGACAGGAGTAAATGCTCAGACTGGCCGGGGCTGGGGGACTGTCCTGCTTTCTGGTTGTAATTAACGCTGATGGCTCCTGTCGGGGAATGGAGCCCTCAAAATGCACCAGGACGGGGCCCCTGGATGAGGGGGCTTACCAGGATTATCAGTCCAGGGCCCAGTAATTATGGCCCAGATGTTGACAATTCATCAAATTACAAGGCTGTTGGGGCCCCCGGGGCCCAGCCTGGGACGTGCACATTCCTGCGTGAAGGCTCCCTCATTAGGGCTGTCCACTCGGCAAAGGGGTCGGTGGGCAGCCCCCTCGGGCAGGTCGGCACCACGTGGTTCTGATTTCTCAGGCCAGGCTATTCACACACACGGGTCACGGTGAGACTGGCCATGCTTAGCAATTTCCTAGACTCGAATGCCACCCTCGGGTAAGGGATGAAGGAGCCCAGCTTCTTATGTCCAGCCTGGCTGCAGATCGGGCCTGAGGAGTTCACACAGTTCCTCCTGGGGGACCCCGTCCCCCAGGCTCTGCAGTCACCTATCGCACCCAACTCATAGGAAGCCGTGGAGGGTTTAGCTGGGTCAGAGCATCAGCAGGGAAGGGCAGGGCCAGGGCAGGGCTAGCCTGGAGCCAGGGTTGGTTTGGTCCATGCAGTTCAAAAAACAACAGCAAATTGACAGGCTAATGTAAATCAACTATAACAGAAAAAATGAAAACGAAAGAAAAACACAAAAACACAGCAGCAACGACCACTAACTCATTCAGTTGCCACACTTAACAGCTATGACGTTTGACGTAAACACGTGGTGTAGGGATTTTCTTGAAAAGTTGAAGATCTTGCACACCTGAGTTCACACACCTGGCGATACCTGCTGGGTCAAGTGCTCCTTTAGCTGGGCCGTGCCCCAGGGCCACAGGCCCCACTCTACCCTACTGCCTCACGCCTGGGCCGCCGGCCCGCCGAGGGGACCTGCCAGCTCTGCAGGGGCATCAGGGTTGATGACCCTTGGTACAGAAAGTCTCCAGGTCCCTTTCAGCTCTATGATTCTGGGAGGCCAGAAAGCCAGCTGGCTTCCATTTTGGGGAGAAGGCACGCTTGGTGAATATCCTGTGTGCGCTGGAAGCAATTATGTGTATGTCCAGCCATTACACATCATGGCTAGAAGAGGTAGTGCTATGCCTTTGAACCAATCCCCAAATATCTGCTTAAATGACACATTTGCCTGTTACACGATTACCCTGTCAGGTATCAGGAAAACTTGTTCCTGGGTGGGGAGAAGGGGAGTAACAGGCCTGACTCCCATAGGGTGTGAGAGGTTGGAAAGAGCTGGGTCAGTGAGTTGGGCTTGTCTGCCCAGAGCTGCCTGGTGTCTCCAGCTCAGGCACATGGGGCTGGTCTAATGGAAGCCATGGGAACAGCAGACAGGCTGGGTCACCCATTTCGGTGGCAGCCTCCGCGAGGGTGAGGATCTAGCAGGATGGACCTGAAGGGTGATGGTCCCGGTGTGGCTGGAATGCCATGATGGAGGCAGTTGAAAGGGAGGTGGCCCACCTGGGACAGGGTGACTTGGACAGTGGGACTGAGACATAGCATTACTGGGACACCAGGGACACTGGGGACAGAGTGACTGAAATCCCTGGTGCCCCGGGCCACACTCCTGATCTTCCCTCTTGTCCTCAGCCTTAGTCTCTGGGGCCACATCCCAGCTTCCTCCTTCTCACTCATGTTTGAATTTCCAGCCCCCCTGCCACCCCGGGCTTTGGGATGGCCCCTCTGTGGTTTCCATGGTTTCCTGGTAATGGATTGCTTGGAATCCTTAAGGGTCCAAAGCCTACCTCTAAAGTTTGTATTTCCAGCCTTTCATGAAATGGTGGAAGCTGTGGTTGTGGCTGACCTGCTTGGGCTGAGCTGCGGTGCCCCCTTAGATGGGGCGTGTGCCACCCCTGCCCTGAGTGCAGCCCCAGCCCAGTTGTTCCCCAAACTCTACCGCACCCAGCCAGCGCCCCCATCTCCTCACCTGGCTTGTGAGGCATCAGTGAGCTTGGGAGCCTGCAATTCTAGCTCTGAACCAAATCACGTCCACGTTCAGTCCCCCCACCACCCCTGCCTAGGACTCTCTCCTGGACCAGGCTCCACCAGCCTCCCTGCCTCCCTTCTGTCCCCACACGCCCATCCTTCCTACGAAGCCAAGTATGGTGCCGGGGGGTGGGGGGCTCATCCTGATCACCTTGTCTTTACCCCGCACACCTTGGAGGGAGCTGCTTAACTTCCTGGAGCCTGTTTCCTCCTCTTTCCTGGAAAGTGGGTGTGGTGTGGACTGAGTGGCTTCTCATAGGTGACAGTGCCTGGCCTGGAGCTTGGTGCTAGAGGGTTGCAGTGTGACTGTGATGAGCTGGGCAAGTTCTGGGGCAGGAATCCAGGAAGTGGGGTGGAGCTAAAAGACACACACCTTTGCCTTCTCACCTGGATGCTGAGCCCAGCCCCATCAGGTAGGCATCATTATCACCCCGACTCCACAGACAAAGAAACTGGAGCTTGGACAGGCCAGGCATGGCCAGCTTTGGCTGGGACCCAAGCCTGAATCTCATGCCTAAACCCTGCATGTGTCCTGCCTCACCACCCTCCTCTGGCTTTGGCAGCAGCTGGCACAGCCTCAGCCCTGCCCTCAGAGGAGAGCCGCAGGACCCCTTGGCCTGACATTCAAGGACCCCTCTTCTGCCTCCATGGGCCTCCTTCCAGACTCATGGGTCATCTCTGAGAAGAGCTCCTCAACTCCCCCTCAGCCCAGAGCTTCTTCCCTCCCCACAGTGACTGTCCCCCAGGTGCCAGTGCCCACCAGAGGCCTGGCTCTGAGGGCTGTCTGTGGATCTTTTTTTTTGTTGTTTCTTGGTAAAGGTTCTTTTTTCCAGCTAAAGGTTTGTTCATTTTTGTTTATGTTATCAATGAATCAAGTCTTAGTTTTTTTTTTTTTTTTTTTTGTCTTTTTAGGGCCGTACCCGTGACATATGGAAGTTCCCAGGCTAGCGGTCCAATCAGAGATATAGCTGCCGGCCTGCACCACAGCCATAGCAACATGGGATCCAAGCTGCATCCGTGACCTACACCACAGCTCATGGCAATGCCGGATCCTTAACCCAATGAACAAGGCCAGGGATGGAACCTGCATCCTCATGGATGCTAGTCAGGTTTGTTAACTGCTGAGCCAGGACGGGAACTCCAGTCTGTGGATCTGTGAAGTGCCCCCTTCCCTGGCCCCCCCAAGCTGGGCTTGCGCTATCCTGTCCCCCTGAGTTTGGGTCTGAGAACCCTTGAAGGGAGGACCCATAGGTGGAAGGACCCACCCTTATATGGAAGAGGACCCACAGGGGCCAAATCTCCCTAGATGCGCTTCCTAAAAGGTGAGTACACAGCTCTGGCTTACACACCTCCAATGACAGGGAACTCACTGCGTCCTGGGCAGCCTGATGTGTTTGCAACATTTTTGTTTCAGCCTGGCCCTTCCCAGGTTGGATGTCACTGCAGTTTGCTCCACCTGGGCCCTGGGGAGGCAGCCAACTTGCTCAATGAAGCCAGGTGCTCCATGACTGCTGATTCCCGACCCCTCCTGTTCCCTCCCAGCCTGGCTTGTCTTGGGCCCACCCTCTCTCTGGACATTCCCCTGCAGCTCCCCACTCGTCAGTCCCTACTTGGTCTTCCGACCTCAGCTCACACCTCCTGTTCTTTGAGTGGAGGCCCTGCCCACCCCTGTCCCAGACCAGGTCCAGGTCACAGAAGCTCACAGCAAGCTTTACGTTCCTGGCCCTGAATTTTGATTCTCTCTCCCACTCGGTCCCAGCCTCCATGCGAGTAGGGGCCCTGGATGTATTTCTTGCTAATTGTACCCCAAATACCAGACAGAGTGCCTCATATCTAGTGGGAACACAACCAATATTTGTTGAACGAACCAACTGTTAAGCAAACTCTCCTATGAATGAATGGCCGGTTTCCTCCTGGCTCTGGTGCCTGGCCTGGGGACACCAGAGGGCGCTCTTGATCTGCTGAAGACTGTCAAGGGCAGTCCTGCCCTTGGGCCACGGTCTGGGCACTGGGCACTGGGTACATTGGCCTGAAAGGGGCTCCTTCAGCGTCAAGGGCTTCCCCTTCCGGGGTCAGTGACCGTCATGGTGGCAGGAAGGATGGTCATTCACTGAACCCAGCCTGTGTGCCCAGTGCTAGGGTCCACTACCTGGCTCCCCGCACAGCTGAAGAGGGGCTAGGGATAAGTCTGAGATCACAGAGTCTACGGAGCCCCAAAGCCCACTCTCTCTCCTCTGCCTGGGCAGGACAGGGGGCCAGTCCCAGATTTGGGGGGAAGCTGGGAGGACCAGCTTCAGACCCCAAATAACTGCTTTCCCTCAAGTCTGTTTACTTGGAAGACCTGAGCTTGGCCCAGAGACCTAGTGCAGGGCTGTGGACAAGCTCTTCCGGGCAGTGGGGTGAGGTTGCTTTTCTGCCTGGGGACGTGGGAAGAGGGACCACCAAGCAGCCTGGGAGGCACCACTCTGCAAAGACGTCACAGGGACACCCACAGAGGGCAGGACAGACTTCTGCCCTGCCCCCCGTGGACTGTCCCTGCTGAGGGCAATCCCAGGGCTAGACATGGGGAGAAGGCCCCGCTGTGGGAGGTGCAGGTGCGGGTCTGGGGGCTCCCCGGCTGCTGCCAGATGGTGAGAAGGACACCTGGGAGCCGCTGGAGGAGGAGCAGCTCAGCCCGCCTGTCCTTTGGCTGCTCCGTGTGTGATGCTCGAAGGATATGGGACATAGCCTGGGCCCAAGGCAAAGGGCCTGGGTCAAGGAGCACCTGTCTGGGCTTTCGAGGGACCCTGGTGAGGAGGGAGGAAAGGCCAATGTGGTGGCCCTTTCCCTCAGGCCTGGCTGTGGCTCCCCAAGGTTCTAATCCTGGGGCCGTTAGCGGGGGCTGGCGAAGTCCACTCTCATCCCATCCCCTCTCCACCCAGAACCTGGGGAGCGGCGCTGCAGGGGTCAGATGAAATATGTAGGATGTTGAAATCTAAAAACAGATGAATTTGGGATATTACAGATGAATCATTTAACTAATTACATTTTTACAATCAAAGCTGTTTTTGAACTACGAGAGTGCAAAAAAGCATATGAATGTGTGGTGTCCCATGGTCCTTTTTTGTTCACGATTAATTCTAAACAGTCTAACTGAGTTATTCATTTCAAAATTGGTCCCAGGCAGAGGCCCTGCCTCACATCCCACATTTCAGCTCAGAGCTTACACGGTCCCCTGGGGTCTAGGCGGTTGATGCCCCCAAGACTGATTCTGAGGGTTTTAGCCAGATGCTGCTTGGGGAACTGGGTACCACCAAGTGCTAGGAGTTCTGGTTCTGGTCCCTCACCTGCCAGAGCCAGCCTGCAACTCCCACCAGCTCTCACCTCTCCAATCTGCCCGCTTTCACTCCATCCTTATGGAGACACTCTTGATTCAGCCGCCTGACATCATTGTAGCTGCCTCCTCCCTGGACCCCCTTTCTCCAGTCTCTGCCCTGCAGCCAGGGAGGCCTTTCCCATATGCACATCTGTCCACATCCCTCTGGGTGGGTGGAGGCCCTTCACTCAGCAGCATCTTCCTGCCTTCCCCTGCCCTCCCTCAGAGTCACTGTCCTCGGGCACATGAGACCACATCTCAACCCTGCCGTTTTCTTTTTTTTGTCTTTTTAGAGCTGGACCCACAGCATATGGAGGGTCCCAGGCTAGGGGTCCAATCAGAGCTGTAGCTGCTGGCCAACACCACAGCCACAGCAACTTGGGATCCGAGCCACGTCTGGGACCTATCCCACAGCTCAAGGCAATGCTGGATCCTTAATCCACTGAGTGAAGTCGGGGATCGAACCTGCATTTTCGTGGATAGTAGTTGGGTTCTTAACCTACTGAGCCACAACAGGAACTCCTCCGCTCTGCTGTTTTCATTGTGCCTGTGTTGTTGCATGGAACACCTTCCTACATTTTCCTCCTGCCAAACTCCTACTCATTCCTCAAGAGCTACCCCGATTTTCCCTCTTCTATGAGGCCTCCCCTGATCCCAGGCAGAGTTAGCACCTCCTTTCTCTGTGGGGCCTGAGGCCCTTTCTGTATGCATTACAGCCCTAGCCACTGTAACATAACGATCTCTGTGTGGGAAGGTCTCACTGTCTGGGGTCTAGGGAGTTTTCTGGGGGAAGTCAGGCCCCATGTGCTGGCCACTGTGAGATCTGGAAAAGTGGAAAAGCCACTCTAAACTTCAGTTTTTCTTTTCTTTTCTAAGTGGCCACACCTGCAGCATATGAAGTTCTTGGGCTAGAGGTTGAATTGGAGCCGCAGCTGTGGCCTATGCCACAGCCACAGCAACTCAGGGTTTAGGCCATATCTGTGACCTATGCCATAGCTTGTGGCAATGCCAGATCCTTAACCCACTGAGTGAGGCCATGGATTGAACCCACTTCCTCACCCCCACGTCAGGCCCTTAACCTGCAGAGCCACAATGAGAACTCGAAAGCTTCAGTTTTTTTTTTTTTTTTTTTTCTTTTTAGGGCTGCACCTGTATCATATGGAAGTTCCCAGGCTAGGGGTTGAATTGGAGCTGCAGCTGCTGGCCTACACCACAGCCACAGCAATGACAGATGCCAGCCACATCTGTGACCTACATCATAGCTCACAGTAACGCCAGATCCTCTAACCCACTGAGTGAGGCCAGGGATCGAATCCACGTCCTCATGGATACTAGACAGGTTCATTACTGCTGAGCCACGATGGGAACTCCAAAGCTTCAGTTTTTCAATATGCAAAATGGGCAGGAAGCCTCATGTCCAGGGATGGGAAGTACCTGGAAACTGTGAGTGCTGCACAGATCTGATCCATGAGGTTTTCATCCAGGTCAAGCCTCACACTGCAGATGTGGACACAGAAGCCCAGAGGGGCTAAATGACTGCCTCCCCATGGGATGGGAGGGACTTGATCACGGCCGTGGTCTCTTGACATGGCCTCCTCGACAAGGATGGGATGTGGCCAGGGAAATGGAATTGGACATTTCATCATGAGGGGGATGCTTACTGTCCTATTTTTTTTTTTTTGGCTGCGCCTGCGGCATGTGTAAGTCCCCAAGTCAGGGACTGAACTCATACCATAGCAGCAAGCTGAGCCACAGCAGTGACAATGCTGGATCCTTAACCTGCTGAGCCACTAGGGAACTCCCCTAATTTCTAAAATCATTATGATACAGACTTATGAATGAAGAACAGGAGAGAAGGTGGAACAGAGAAATCGACTTAAATTAGACCTGGTTTTCTGTTTTTCCTTTTCTTTTTTTTTTAGGGCCACACCGAGGCATATGGAGGTTCCCAGGCTAGGGTCTAATTGCAGCTACAGCTGCCAGCCTATGCCACAGCCACAGCGATGCCAGATCCAAGCTGCATCTGCCCCAGCTCACGGCAACGCTGGATTCCTGACACACCAAGTGAGGCCGGGATCGAACCTGCATCCTGGGTACCATGGATACCAGTCAGGTTCATTTCTGCTGTGCCACAACAGAAATGCCTTCTTTTTCTTTTTAAATGGAAAGTGGTAAAGGGTCTTAATTTGATAACATGGGTGGACTGGGGAGGCAGCTGAGGGTCAGATAAAAAAAGTGATGAGGAGCAGAAACAACATTCACTCTAGATATCTGTTTCTCTGGGTGGTGAGAGGAGGAGGACTGCCCTGCTAATGCACAGGACCTACTAATTGATAGGGGTGGCTGGTGTGATGGTGAGTCTAAGCCTGGGTGCTAACCCAGGCTCTGCTCTATGGTGGGTCTTGTGTCTCAGCCAAGTCCTATCAGCCCCTGAGCCCAGCTGCCCTCTCTGTCCAGCAGGGCTAAGACCACCTCCTCCCCACCTCCCGGGTGGGAGAGCCGGGCAAGAATGCCCCCAGCAAGGGCTGGACCTGTGCCTTTGTTCTCTGGCTCATTGGAAAGGCTTCTGGAAGATGGGCTTGGACAGACCTTTTTTTTTTTGTCTTTTTGGGGCCACCCCCAAGGCATATGGAGGTTCCCAGGCTGGGGGTCTAATCGGAGTTGTAGCCACCAGCCTATGCCAGAGTCACCGCAATGCCAGATCCCAGCCGAGTCTGCGACCTACACCACAGCTCACGGCAATGCCAGATCCCCAACCCACTGAGCTCATGGTTCCTAGTTGGATTCGTTTCTGCTCCGCCACAACTGGAACTCCTGGACAGTCTTTTTCTGGTTCTCTCAGGGGAACGAATCTCCCAGCCCTTGGCAAAGCAGCCTGTCTCTGGGGACAAGTGGTTTCTGTAAACCCAGAGCCAAGTTCCCTTGGCCTCCTGCCTGGGTCAGCCTCTCCCTGTGGCCTACACGATTCTACTCCAAGTGGCCTGGAGACCCCTCCGGTCTCCCCTTCTACTGTTTCCTGGCACTTGCTCGCTCACCGCAACCACTCTGGTCTCGCACATGTCCCGAACGCACACGCACAAAGCTTGTTTCTACTGCATAACCTGCACCCTTCTTTCTTTCTCGGCCAGGAGCATTTTCCCCTCCAAGACTGCTGTATCTTTTCATCATTTAAGTCTCAGCTCAAATGTCATCTCACTCAAGAGCTTTCCGATTATTTAATCCAAATGGCACCCACCCAGCCAGTCCTCGCATCACGTCCTCTATATAGGACATTTCACTGTTTGAAGCTATCTTGTCAGTTTCTTGTTTGGTTCCCTCCTCCCCACTCTGGGGAGTGGCCTTGTCTTCCTTGTTTGGTGCTGGGCCAAAGACCCAGAAAAGCATCTGGTGGAGAGACAAGGACCAATGGTGGTTCCGGAGTGAGCAGGTCCCCCCACCCCAGGGCCTTTGCTGGGTTTCATTATTTCTTTGTGCCACTGGCCTCACAACCCAACACTTTCCTCTTCCATCCAGATACACACACAAATCTTGAGCTGTGGAAGATTTACTAAAAACACTTTTTTTTCAAGAAATGTTTGAACTAGATTCCGAAAGTGTAAAACAAACCCCAAAGTCACTAAAGCCCAATGCTAAGAGTCAAAAAAAGTCCAAATACCAAGGAAGAGGAAATATGAGGATGTATGAGGTTGTAAATAGGAGATGATGAGACTTTTTTTGTGCAAAAGTCAATGGGTGGGCAAGTTGGAGCCTTGCAGGAGAGATAAGTCTTTTCATCCTAGACAGAAGCCACAGCTTAGAAAGGAAAAAAGAGCTTGTGATAAGAAATCTCTAAGAAGGTCACAGTGACCCCTAGTTGTCCCTCCCTCTCTATCCCATGGCAAATTAGCTCTGGGTCCCTCTCCCCCACAGCTCCCCAAGGACCGTGACTGGGTCTGATTCTCTTTGAGCTTCCCTGGTACACAACTAGGATTTGATGAACACAGCTAACCAAGCCTGCTATTTATGAGATGGCAAGATCACTTTACCAACACAAATGCTGATTACCACCCACAAATGTAAGAGTGCTGTGCCCAGGGCTCTTTTTCAGGTCCTACCTTGGACTCACAATGTTCTGAGCCCAAATTTCCCCTGTGCTGCTGATTCCACGATGTCTGCTGTCCTTGGGTCTATTGAATCCAAAAGCTCTCAAACCGTAATGAGTTCCTCTTTTTTTTTTTTCTTTTTTCTTTTTCTTTTTTAGGGCCACACTCGTGGCATGTGTAAGTTTCCAGGCTAAGGGTTGAAACAGCTGCAGCCTCTGGCCTACACCACAGCCACGCCAGATCTGAGCGGCATCTGCGATCTACACTACAGCTTAAGGCAATGCTGGATCCTCAACCCACTGAGCGAAGCCAGGGATCCAACCCACATCCTTATGGATCTTAGTCGATTTCCTTATCGCTGAGCCACAATGGGAAAGGACTATTTCATCTTTAAATGCTATACCTGCAATTCCAAGTTTGACCACCAGATGACAGTTAGGATTACACAAACTTTTTCAAAATTCATCTCTTTGGGACTGCACTTCTAATGAAAACGCATCTCAAATTAAAACAAGATACATACATACATCCATAAATTTTTAACTTATTGTATTGTCATAGATTTAAAAGTATAATATCTATGGTTGGCCAGGACTTGGGGAAACATGTAGCATTCATGTGCTGTTGGTGGGAATGTAAATTAGTATAGCCTCCAGGAGGGCAATTTGGCAGTATACATCAAAAGCCTTCAACATGTGCAAACCCTTTGGGCCAGCAATTCAACTTCTAGACATTTATTCTAAGGAGATAATCATGGAAATAAGCCTAGATTTATTTCCGGGATGTCGACTACAAGGGTAAAAAATGGTCAGTATAAAAAATGTAACTAGGAGACTAGTTGAATAAATGATATAGATGATAAAATACTCTGCAGCTATTACATTCTATAAGGATTCTTCTTAATGATGTGGGAAAACCTCATGCTATGTTAAGTGAAAAAAAGTAGGCCACAAAAAAGTATGTCCACTGGAATCCCATTTTTAGAATAACTATAAAAACAAACCAGCACATGAAAAGTCCGGGAAGAACAAACACAAAAATATGGGGAGGACTTATCTGTGGGTGGTAGAATTACGGATGATTGCTTTTCCCTTTTTTGTGCTTTTCTCTATTTTGGGAAGGTTTTATTACTAAACATGCTTCTTTTGTCATCAGTGGAGAGCTATTCATGAACCCCTTGCAACAGAAAGGACAGGTCAGCCTCTGTACCAGGAGATGGAGGACAAAGTGACTGCAGGCCTTTTTCAGTCCACAACCTGCCCCACAGATATGCTTGGTTGCTATGTGCCTGTCCGCTCACCAGTGCTGTCAGGTCCCCATATAGACCTGGTTTCAGCTGGTCTCCTCAGAGGAGAGGCCGCCCTGGATTAATCCAGAACATGCAGCTGGCACAGTCTCCACCACAACCCTCCTGCTTGACTTTTTTCTGGCTCTTACTTCCCTTTAGGAAGTGACATGTTTTTAGCACAAGGAAAAAAAAAACTCCTCCCTGAGGCTGGTCTTGAAGTCCACCCAACTGTAGGAAAAAAACCACTTCTTCTAAGACTGATCAGCTTGCCCAGGCTGCAGGGCTGGTGAGCAGTAAGCGGGGATTCAGTCCTCAGCTGCCCAAATCTGTACATGGATTCGTGCCTGTTGCCCACGAAGCCTGCGGCACCTGCCCCACCCCGCCCCCTGCCTACTCCATCCCAGGAGCAAAGGCAGGGATGGTGGCAGAAGCAAGAGAGGCTCTGTGGGAGGTGGACTCCTCTGTGGGAGGCGCCCCCTGCCCCTCACCCAGGGAAAATGATCCCCACCATCAGCCAGCACCTTCTCTGATGCGCACAGCCAGAGAGAACCCCTGGGTCACTGTGTGCTCAGAGGAGGCAGCAGTGGGGGAAGAGGGAAGGGTCCCCCTCACCCCACCACCACCTATGCCCCTTTGGACACATGCACCTATAGCCAAGAGGGAGCCTGGAGTGGAAATGGTAACTCGGTAATCCCAAGAGTGGTTCTGGCAGAAATCTTCCAATGCTTCTAAGCTAGTGAAGCGTGGAGTTCCCGTTGTGGCTCAGTGGAAATGCATTTGACTAGCATCCATGAGGACACAGGTTTGATCTCTGGCCTCGCTCAGTGGGTTAAGAATCTGGCATTGCTGTGGCTGTGGTGTAGGCTGGCGGCTATAGCTCCGATTCAACCCCTAGCCTGGGAACCTCCATATGCTGTGGGTTCAGTCCTAAAATTAAAAAAAGAAAAAAGACTAATAAGCTTGTGAAGTGAGAGGGCTTAAGACAAAAGGTTAAAATATTCCAGCAAAAGCCTGTGCATCCCCAAGACTCTGGCTGCCGTGTCTAAGACTCGGGGGGCTGTCTCTTTTCTAATCAGGAAAAGCTGCTGAGGAGGGGGTTGTGCCCTGACCCCCATAGATCATGGCTGGCTTCATATTTTGTTCTTTTTTTTTTGGCCGTACCCATGGCATGTGGAAGTTCCTGGGCCAGGGATCGAACCTGTGCCACGGTTGCAACCTGAACCATAGCAGTGACAATGTTGGCTCTTTAACCCTCTGGGCCACCAGGGAATTCCCACATTTTATTTTTATTCCACACAGAGTAGGATGTTTTTGGGTTGAGAGGCCAGGCTGCTTGCTGATGGGGACCTTCCCTGGCTGCCCAGGAAACCCCCAACTCTACTCTGAGCATAGCACAGGCCACTCTGGACATGAGGAAAATGCCCCCCCAAAGTCTCCACCAAGTCTCGAAGACTGGGTTTGTGATCATTTTGTACAGCTGTCACCATCTAGGTCTTGATGAATCCCAACCCTGACATGTGAGGGAGGCCCTGCATCACCCTATTTCACAGAGTAAGAAACTGAAGCACAGAGGGGGCCAGCACCTTTCCCAAGGACACCCAGCTAAGGAGGCAGCAGCATTGGAATCCAAGCCCAGGTCTCCCTGATGGTTGGGGCTGGACTGCCCTCCACAGCCTCCTGGGAAGGCAGCTCTTGTGGGACTGGGGACACCCATTCCCTGGCCCCCACCTCCATCGCCAGCCCATTCTGACTCCGGACAGAACTGACCACTAGAGAGGCCTCTGAATCCATCACTGTTTCCCTCCCTGCATTCTTC
This sequence comes from Phacochoerus africanus, assembly GCF_016906955.1. Lineage (NCBI taxonomy): Eukaryota > Metazoa > Chordata > Mammalia > Artiodactyla > Suidae > Phacochoerus > Phacochoerus africanus. The sequence goes on along the minus strand of NC_062547.1, from coordinate 80,215,725 downwards.
TGGCCAAGGCACAGAACATGTCTGTCTCCCAACAGGACAGTCCTGCCATGTTCTCCCTCACCAGGTGCACCCCCTGCGCTTTCTTTATCAGGGCTTCTGGACCCTGCTGTCACCGGCTCTCCTACGTGCAGGGCTGGACAGTGGCACAGACACGGGCCACCTGGCTTCTGACATGGTGTTCCCTCAACCCAGGCTGGGGACATGGGTGCCAAGTATAAGCTAACTTTGTGGTTTAACTGTAGAAGATCTGAGAGAGAACAGCACCAAAAAGGCCAAATGGGAACCAACCAGTCTCTGGTTCCTGAGTAGTGACAGGACACAGTGGGCTGGGACAAGGGGTCTCTGTCCACTGGGAAGAGGCTGGCAGCCAAGCCAGTGGGAGGGCTGCACCCAGGGCTCAGGGCTGACACACTGGCCAGGCAGGGTGGTGCTGGGGGGGACTCAGCACCTCGGTGAGACCCCTTGAAGCCTCTTTATTTTTTATTTTATTATTTTTTTCTTTTTAGGGCTGCACCTGCAGCATATGGAGGTTCCCACGCTAGGAGTCAAATCAGAGCTTAGCTGCTGGCCTACACCACAGCCACAGCAACAAAGGATCCAAGCCATGTCTGTGACCTACACTGCAACTCACGGCAATGCTGGATCCTTAACCCACTGAGCAAGGTCAGAAATCAAACCTGCATCCTCATGGATCCTAGTTGGGTTCCTTACTGAGGAGCCATAAGAGGAACGCCCTTTGAAGCCCCTTTGCTTTGTCTGCAAGCAGCTGGAGCTGCAGACAGTTCCCCTCCGGGCCAGGGCCCAGCAGATCCCTACATCCTGCCTTGTCATGGAGTTACCACTAATCCCTCCACCAAGAGAGCACAGCCCTGGAGGGGCAGAGGAGAAGGAGGGGGAGGGGAGAGGCAGACAGTTAAATAAAGGCACAGAGGAAGAACATTGGTTTGAGAGTAAAGGGCAAAGAGAACAAAAAATAAATGGCAAATTACCGGGTAGCCATCTCGTCCTGATTGCCCCTGTGGTGATTAATACGTCGTTAATAATCAGACTTTCGGCAGAAGACCATATGGCAACACTTAGAACTCAATCAGGGCCCCTGATCCCTCCACGTCTGCCGGGTTTGTGGCAGAGGCTGCTGGTGGTAATTGACTCCTTTGGGGGTGGGGGTGGGGGGTGGGATGCAGGGCTCCGAAGGATCTGGGGGATGAAGCACCCATTCCCCACCTCATGGGGCCAGACTGGAGGTGCCACCTGGACCCACACCACACGTGTCCCGCCGATGTTGGCTGAGGCACCTGGCGAGAACCTTGTGGGGATATGAGTTCCTGGAGTGTGGCATTACGATTACCATGGAAAATGCCCCTTAAATGGGGCCTGATGAGGGACCTGGCGAGCAGATATGGATGTCCTGTCTGTTGCCACTGGGATGGGGTAACCCGAGGAAGCCAGAGGTATGGGGCCGCGTTTCCTGCTACCCCCACATGCTTGGAGCAGTGGCTGCCTGGCCAGTGCCCCACACATCGCCAGCCGTCTCAGGTTGCAAATTCTGCATTTGTTTCATTCACGTAGTCATTTAACAGCCAAGTTAAAAAAAACAAAAAACAACCCCCCCAACAACTTTGCACCAGAGCCCTCTGTGTGACACACTTCGGCGGGTTCACACAGGCCAGCCTCCAAGTGACAGTCAGGAATGACTCAACAGCGAAAAACTGCTCGAGGCCCATAAATCTACACGTTCTTGCTTTCTGGCTCAACGTGGTGCTGCTACATGCAGCAAGGAGCCCTGATTCTGGAGGGTGCCGATGGGGAAATGAAGCATGGCAAGTGGAAGTCAAAATGAAACTGCTCATCTGAATGGAATTCCTTTAGAAGGTTCATTTTGGCCCAAGCAGACTGTCAATGTGCTCCTTGAATTGATTCGTCAGGATTTATCAGGCTTTGAAAAACTGCCAAGATGATGAATCAAAGGCAGACTTGTCACGTGCCTTGGAGAAGGAGCAGGATTTCCGGGGCTGCTGTGGATGGGGCGGCCAGCCCCTCCCTCACACCCTTTGCAAACTCAGCGCCCTCGCCCACCCGCCATGTTCCAGAGGTCTCTGCTGCCCAACTCTGAGCGGGAAATATTTTGACCAAGAAGGAAAGTGGACCCCAGGATCTAGGACCCCTGGCTTGACTCTAGAGCCCTTTCTGCTGAAGCACATGAGACCAAAACCATTTACACAGATCGACTGTGGCAGAGCATTTAGGAAACGTGGGCATGGTGCTTGCGTTTCTGTGCACCCAGCTGAGCCAGAGATATTGGTGAGGAATGGACGGCTCTTGTGCCACCTCTCTTGGAGGGAAAACGGTCATAGGATGCTTCACTGGCCAAGGCAAGCCCCTGGATCCTGTGCTTGCATTCACCCACAAATCACAAAAAACATCGCCCCTATCTGGGACTGAATTTTCTTTTTAAGGACACACCTCTCTAACCAAATATCATTTTGATAGAAATGCAACACAGAGAGAGAACAAAATATCTTATCTTTCAGGAGCAGAGAGCGTCATCCAGGACACTTACGGGAGGACCTGCAAAACACAAGCAGAGAGGCCAAGGTCAGCATCCGAGGGAGAGAAGCTTCCCTCGCCCAGATGGGCCCCTCCCGAACACAGGTCCCGGCCACCCCTCCTTGCAAGGCTTTAATGCTGTCCTCCCTGGCCCCAGAGCCAAGTGGTGGGGCAAAGAAAGTGCCTCTGCCCTCGGAGAGGCTGGGGTGGGCGTGTTGGTGGTAATGACGGTCCATCAAGTTTTGGCTCATGTGTCATTGCACGAGGCTGCCGCTGCTCCCTGCTGTCAGGTTTTGGCAGGCGGGGTAGGAATCGGGCCTTGTTCCTGCTTAAAGAACAAATTTTGGAGCTCACTGGGCCTCGGTTCATTTCTATGGAAAGGGAGACACACGGAGAGAACATTTTGGGCAGAGGGAAGAACCCTCCTAGGGCCTTTGGACGTGCGCAGCTGAGCTGGCGGTGGGGGATGGGGAGGGGAGGATGGGAGCGGAGAGCAGGGGGGACCCCATAGCCCAGCTCTGGGGTTAGCGGTGTGAGCCTGGCTGTGCATGGGAGCTTGTTTGTTTTGGCCGCACATGGAAGTTCCTGGGCCGGGGATCGAACCTAAGCGGCAGTTTGACCTACATCCCAGCGGCTGAAATGCCAGATCCTTAATCCACTGCACCACAGGGGGAACTCCTTCATGGGGGCTTGAAGAGGATGAGTGTGGAAGCACAGGTGGCTGCTGTGGGGAAGGCTGGGGCAGCAAGCTGAGACCTGCCCCACGGAGAACACTCAGGAAACCCACAGGGGCCCTCACTTCACCGTGTGCAAACCACATTGCATATCCTCGCTTGCATTTGTCCCTCTCAGTGATCTCTGTGAGAGGTATGATGATCGTACACATGGGATAGAGGCTCAGAGAGAAAGAATGGACTTGTCCAAGGCCACGTAGTTGGTTAGGGGTGGAACTCATTCCCAAAGGAGGTCACCCAACTCTCAAATCCTACACATTTTCCTCGAAAGCCACACTACTGCCGAACCAGTAACTCCTCGGCTCCTGGAAGATGCCAGACCTCAGTCTGGAGGGTGAGGGCGGCAGGGGGAGGCGGCTCTCGGCAGCCAATCAGCCCTCGTGAGCTTATGGATCACCCCTGGGTGCTTCTGGGGTTAAGTAATGGGAACGGTGGGGAAAGAGGCAAGATCTCTGACTCAGACTTTTCCTTGGATGGATGGATACTTGAGAAAACAATGATGCACAGACAAGCACAGGAAGTTCCCAGCCCGTAAAGAGAGGCCACAGCCAGGCTGGGCAGACGGGGGATGGGGGCGAGGTTGAGTCTGGAGATGGACGGATGGTTATCTGGGAGAGGAAGCGGGAGGGAAGAGTGTGGCAGGGCCAGAAAAGCTCTGAACACACCAAGGTCATTGGGCATCTGCGTCTAGGGGCAGCCCAGTGGGTTGCAGCAGGGGAGGGCCTGGGGGCGAGGCAGGTCAGCTAGAGCACAGCATCCTGGTTCCACTTCATGGTCCAGGGGGACAGGGGGAGCCACCGAAGGGTTCTGTGCAGAGGAGGAATGCAAGGGGGCGAAGGCAGGTATGGGGCTGTGCTGCAGCTGTTCTCATGGAGGTGACAGCTGCCAGGACTCCGGGGCTGGCGGTGGAGATGGAGGGAAGTGAGTCAGATGGTGCTTGTCCGTGAGGACAGACAGGACCTGCTCAGGGATTTCATGGTGGAGGTGGGAGTGGAGGAGGCATGGGGCACAGAGGTAGGAGAGACATGAAAACTGATGCCTGATGGTCCTGACATGCCTGAGAATGTAACCTGGGGGGCTGTGTCCCTCTAAGCCCAGGCTAGGGGCAGGGCAGGGCGCTGACTTCTTGGACATCTGTACAGCTGACGTCTCACTTTCAGCCAATGGCCCTGCTCCCTGTTTTACCAAGAAGGGAAAAGCCACCAGATGGACTTGCCATCACCTTTCTAATGCCACACACATGCTCCTGCCTGCCCCTGCACCCGTGCCCAGCCTCCACTCTGAGCCCCTCCGGTTAACTCTGATAAAGTGTTCACACACTGAGGTACAGGGAAGTCATTCGGGCTTATAGATGAGTTAACTTGAATTTCGGTGGCCACGCCTGCAGCATGTGAAAGTTCCCTGGGCCAAGGATGGAATCCAAGCTGCAGCTGTGATTTATGCCACAGCTGTGGCAATGCTGGCTCCTTTAACCCTCTGCACCAGGCCGGGGATTGAACCGGTGCCTCCACAGCAGCTGGAACCTCAGCAGTGAGATTCGAAACCCACTGTGCCACAGCGGGAACTCCTGAGTTAACTTAAATTTGCTGCTAACTAAAATAGCCTATTTGCGGCCTATCAAACATACACTGCACATCTGACTTAATTACAAGGAAAAGGGAGCATCAACCAGAAGTAAAGAATGTCCATGTTAAAGATGAGATGCCTCCGTTTCTAGGACTCCGATGGTAAGACTCCCTTCCCAGGTGCCAAGGCCGTATTGACTCACAGAGTATGTGCCGGACTGTTTATTGTTTTTTTTCTTTTTTTCTTTTTTTTTTTTTTGTCTTTTTAGGGCCACATTTGCAGCACATGGAGGTTCCCAGGCTAGGGATCGAATCAGAGCTACAGCTGCCGACCTACACATCACAGCCACAGAAACTCGGGATCTGAGCTGAGTCTGTAACCTACACCACAGCTCACGGCAACACCGGATCCTTAACCCACTGAGCGAGAGGCCAGGGATTGAACCCACGTCTTCCTGGATCCTAGTTGGATTCGTTAACTGCTGAGCCATAAAGGGAACTTCTGGTGGGTTTTTTTTTTTTTTTTAAACTTTGAAGGAATGTATCCCTGATTTGATGTTCTTTGTTCTGACAAGATATAAAATTGTGCTGAAAACGATGCTTTTCTGGAGTGGTATCTCCAGTAATCTGGGAAGCTGTCTTCTAGGCTCTAATCCTCAGTTTGACTCAAATAAAACTCTGTTCTAATCCTATTATAGATCATTTATTGATTAGTTTCATTGGCAGCTCAGAGGAATTGCCCCGCCTCCTCCTTGCTGGGACCCTGCCACGCTCTCTCCCTGCTGGTCCCTGTCAAGCCCGCCCTCTGGGGCAGGGCCTTCCCCACCGCTCTGAACAGGCAAGACCATCCTTGCTCCACTCCCTCCTCTGTTCCTGCCCCAGCTATCCTCTGTCACAGCTGCCCTGCTGGAAAGAGCGCTCTCAGGCACCTTCCACTCACCTCTGATTTGTTTATTTTTTGTCTTTTTAGGGCCACACCCATGGCATATGGAGGTTCCCAGGCCAGGGGATGAATCACAGCTGCAGCTGCTGGCCTGCGCCACAGCCTCAGCCATGCCAGATCCCAGCTGCGCCTGTGACCTATGCCACAGCTCATGGCAGGGACTGAACCCACGTCCTCATGGACACTAGACAGGTTCATACTGCTGAACAGTATGACAGAATTCCCTGATTTGGATTCCATCCTCATCGCTCTGCCAGAATGGCTCTCATCAAGCCTCCGATCAGTACGTATGCCTGACAAGGATGTCCCCTCCCTGTCGGACTCACTTCCCGCCCCCTAGAAGCGCCCTCCTCCTTTGGCTTCCAAGATGTCACGTCCTCCCACCTCCCCAATTGTTCAGCTGACACAGTCCCAGCCTCACGTGCTGGCGCTCCTAAGGGTTCAAGCCTATGCCTTCTTCTTTTCAGTTCCCTGCTCATTGGTCTCCTCTCTCCATCTTCCCCAAGGAGCTCTTCCATGCTCATAGCTGCACTGAGCGGACGTGTCCCAAATGTCTGTCTCCAATCCTGACCTTGCCTCACAGCCCAGGCTCCCTTTTCAAACTGCCTGCTTGTTTTCCCCTTGAATAATCCCAACAGTCCTCAAACAAGGATGCACGGCCACACTCAGCATCTTCTGCCCACCCACAGGCTCTTCTCCAGCTCCTGGTTGCTGTGGGTGACGTCCCCACCTGCCTACATGGTGAACTGGAAAATGAGGAGTCCCCCTCCATATGCCACATGCTCTCCTTCTCACTGTTGCCCTGGAAACCATCCACTTCTAACCCATCCATGTTGCCGCCACCAATACCACAACCTAATCCGTGTTACTAGCATCTTGTGGAGCTTTTTCACGCATCTCTCTCTTCTCTCGTCCTACAGACATCCCCTGAGTGCCTACTGTCCCCGACGCTGTTCTGAGCAAGTGGGATATATAGCAGTGAAGGCGACAAGGATGCCTGTCCTGAGACGCATCCCTCCTAGTGAGGAGAGAGCCAAGACACAATAAAGCATAATAAATGGTACATCACCTGGAAGGCGACAGTGTCACAGAAGGAGAGAGGGTTGGGGCACTATTAGTGCTGGGGGACAGATTGCTGGGGGCTTGTAGGCATTTTGTCAGACTTTATCTTCTCTCTGAGATGGGAGCCCTTGCAGGGTTTTAAGCAGAGAGGACCTGACCCGGCTTCTGTTTTAAAAGGATAGTGCTGTGTGGGGTGGCTGCTGCAGTGATGAGGGGGAGAGCGGATGATGGCTCACAGCCCGTGGTGGCGGGGGAAGTGGCTGGATTCTAATTGATTCCGAAGGTAGAGCCAGGAGGGTTTCTCTGGATTCTGGAGTGTGAGACATGAGTCAAGGAAGCTTTGAGCTTGAGCAACTGAAAGGATGCTGTTGCCATCAACAGAGGTGGGGAGGCTGTGGGTCGGCAGGTTTTGCTGGAAGGGTCAGGAGCTCAGCTTTGTGCCCATGGCCTGTGGGGACACACCAGCAGTTAGAAAGGGAGGGGGAAGAGAAGGAAGTTCCAGAAGCTGAGTGGAGGAAGTGCATCAAGGAGCAGGGTTTGGTCACTGTGCTGATTGCTGCTCGCAGTTACATGAGGCAAAGACTGGGTCCTGACAGCTGGACCTAGTGATGCAGAGGCCATGGACAAGAGGGGTAGTGGGAGTGGGCATCTGATGGGAGGGGAAGGGGAGAAGAGCTTTTGAGTTCTGCTGCAAAGGGGAGCAAAGACACAGAGCAGTTGCTTTGGTGGCAAGGAGTCCAGAGAGGGGTATTTCTTCAAGGTGAGAAGCACAGCAGTAAGCCTGCACAATGGGAGTCACCAGCAGGGAGGGGAAGATCCAACACGTTGGAGAAAGGGGGAGTCCTGGAGCCATGTCCTTGGGAAAGTGAGAGGGACTGGCCCTGGCATAAGAGGTGGCATCGGCTGGGGGCGGGAGCCTGGACAGGTCGTCTGTGGGAACGGGCAGGGAGGTGTTGCATGGTGCTACAGGTGTGCAGGTGTGCAGGTGGGACCTGCGGACATTCTCGCAACTGCTCACTCCAACTGGGCCAGTGAAGTAGGGAGCAAGCTATCAGCCACGAGGGATGGTGGTAGAGGGGGGTGGAGGGGCTTAGGGTGTGAAGGGCCTCTATGTGGCTATCAGGAACCCCAGGACTCCACAAAGAAGTGGTGCTGGAGAGAGGGCTGGAGACCCAGGAGCTGAAACTCACTAGCAGTGATGAGGGATATGCCTGGGATCAGAGATGCCTCAAATATGCTGACCCACTGCCCTCCGGTCTCCACATGGAGGCTAGAGTGGAGTCTTCAAAGATGCAAGTCTGATCATGGAAAGCCCATCCCCTGACTCCTCACTTTCCCATTGTTCTTAGGACAAAGACCCAAATCCAAAGCTCCACTCCACCACACTCCTTCACCTGAGCCCCTTGAGCCCCTGGGAGAAGAGCTATTATTACTAGAGGGTGGTGGGCAGGCCAGTGGTTATGAGGACAAAGTCAAGTTGGGTTCATACCTTAGCATGAATCAGGATAAATTCCAAAAGGATCAAAGATTTACATGCTTTTTAAAAAACCATAAAAATCTTAGAGGAAAATGTGGCAAAATTCCTTTCTAATCATGCAGAGGGGCAAGCTTCCCCAAGTGCAGTTCATAATCTGGAAGGTATAACATAAGGTCTGATCCAACCATATAAAAACAAAAATGCCCGCAAGGCAGAAAGCACTGTCAGCAATGCAGAAGCCAGAGTGGAAACATGTTTCTAACTCATGCCACAGAAGCTAGATACCTTGGTATAAAAATTCTCCTACAAACATCAACAACCTAATAGAAAAATGGCCAAAAGATATGAATAGTGAGTACACGGAAAAGAAAATACAGCCCTTAACATGCAAAACAAAAGGAAACCTTCATTCATGATCAAAGAAACGAAAGTGAAAGTGAAAGCTATAATCATAGTAGAATAGAAAAAGTGAAAAAAAATCTGTTGACATCACGTGGTGGGAGATGAGGACACTCACCTCACACACGGATTGAGAAAGGATGAAAGGGTCCATTCTCAGAGAGTGATTTGGCAATACTAATTAAGATTTAACAGGTTTGTGCCAATTGCCACAGTGATCCTCTTGGAAATTGATTCCACAGATATATTAACATGTATATAAGAGGACAGGTGTATAAGATTACTGGTAGCAGAAGTGGCTGAGATAATAAAAACATGAGAAGCAGCTCAAGGGGAGCTGCTTAAAGAAAAGATGGGGTGCTTATTCAAATGGCATACTATGCAGCTGTGAAAAAGACTAAAGTAATTCTGTATGTTCAAACATGGAATGATCTCCCAGGCATGTTGTTATGTGTTCTTTTTTTTTTTTTCTTTTGGCTGCCTGACAGAATATGGAGTTCCCAGGCCAGGGATTGAATCCGAGCTGGAGCTGTGACCTACACTGCAGGTGTGGCAATGTCGGATCCTTAGGATCCTTAGGATCCTTAACACACTGTGCTAGGCCAGGGATTGAACTTGAGACACCATTGATCCCATTGTGCCATAGGGGGAACTCCATATTGTTACATTTTTTAAAAAAGACATGTAACACTATGTTAATAGGCACCCATTTGTGCTACAAAGAAATCAGTAGACTTTTATTTGTGTAAACGTGGAACATCTCTGGGTGTAGACAGAAGAATGTGGTCATTAGGTTTTGAGGACAGGAGTGGGAGGAGAGACTACCTTCATCATTGACTTTTTTTTTTAAACCCACTTCTCTCTCTCTCTCTCTTTTGCTGCACCCCAGCATGTGTGGAAGTTCCTGGGTCAGGGATTGAACCTCAGCCACAGCAGTGACAATGGCGGATCCTTAACCCATGGGCCACCAGGGAACTCCCACCATGGACTCTGTGATGCCACTGGATGCACGTGTAGAGCTACCAGGTCTGACAAGCCAATAAGCTTTAACTTAAAAGTGGCTGGAGTGAGCTCTGAATTTTTGTCTGGTCCTCCGGCTTTTGCTGCCTTTCTGCACACCCACCATGTTCCCTCTAAGAAAGCTCAGACAGAGATTATCAGTCTGAGGGCTTGGGGTCCTGAGAGTGGAGCCTGGGGCCTGGTATGAAGGGCAGCTCAAGAGACGAAGGAGAAATCATCCTCACTTAGGGCTCATCATGCCCTGGAAACTCCACTGCCTGCTCTCTCCAGCCATCTCACTTAACCCCTGCTGCACCTCAGCGGCACACTTTACAGATGAGGAAACTGAGGCTCAGAAAGGTCACATCCTGCTCTGAGCTGAGCAGAACCTGGGTGGCCTGACTTAGGGCCTAACAAAGTGCAAACTCTTACCACTATTTTTTTTTTTTTTTTGCTTTTTTAGGGCCGCACCTGTGGCATATAGAGGCTCCCAGGCTAGGGGTTGAATTGGAGCTACAGCTACTGGCCTACGCCACAGCAGCAGCAATGCAGGATCTGAGCCGTGTCTGCGACCTACACCATAGCTCATGGCAACACCAGATCCTTAACACACTGATCGAGGCCAGGGATTGGACCCACAACCTCATGGTTCCTAGTCGGATTCGTTTCCCTGCACCACAAATGGAATGCCACAAAGTGCAAACTCTTTTGGCAGAAAGAGCTCTGATGTTTACTGAGTGTCTCCTGTGGTCCCCAGGAGGGTGTCTGGCATGTCAGAGGTCACCCAGCTCGTGGGGAGCAGTTCAGGCCAGAAGCAGCCCTGTGGGACCCCAAACCCATGGCGCCATCCACCATCCTCAGAGGGGTGGCCTGAGTGGGAATAGCAGCATTCCAGAGACTAAGCCCATCAGTGATGGGACAGGACGAACCTGGCCCAACTCAGAGACTCCAAAACACACCAAGCCACCACCTCTCTTGGGCCCAGCTGGCGCCATTTCACCAGCCACCATCACTTAGCACTGGCACCATCATTACAGCCTCCTTCCCCCACCCCCCACTTTCTTTTTTTTGGCTGTGCCCACAGCATGTGGAACTTCCCAGGTCAGGGACTGAACCCTTGCCACAGCAGTGATCCAAGTTGCTGTGGTGACAATGTCGGATTCTTAACCGGCTGTGTCACAAGAGAACTCCCAGCTACCTTCTTCTGGACACCCCAACCCACCAGTCAGAGGGGCCTTTTAGAAACGCCCACCTTTCCCACGGCTTCCTACTGCACGTGGAATAACATTCAGGACTCTCAGGACACAGCAGTCCTGAGTGGCCCTGCTCCTTGCCGATCGGTCACCCTTAGCCACGGGCTGGGCCCCACCTGTCTCTCTCGGTTCCCCAAGGGGCCAGCTCTCTTGGGCCCCAGGACATTCATACCTGCTTTCATGACTGTGACATTGAAGACATCTCTCTCTACTCTTCTCCTCACTGGATTCTATCACAGCTCCCCCCAGCCCCGTTGCCTTACAAGCACTTATGACGCTATTTTTTTTTTTTTCTTCTTTTTTGGCCGCTCTGCAACATATACCGTTCCCGGGCCAGGGATCAGATTCGAGCCACAGTTGTGATCTACACCATAGCTGCAGCGACTCGGGATTCTTTAATGCATTGTGCTGGGCCAGGGATTGAACTTGAGTCCTGGGGCTGCAGAGACACCGCTGATCCCATTGGGCCACAGAGGGAACTCCGCTCATTACATTCTTTACTCCTGAAGCTTATTTGCATTTTGTTTATGGTCTGTCAGCCCCACCAGCAAGGCAGCTCCCTGACAGTGGGGACCCTGAATACCTGGCTTCCTGCCTTTTCCTTATAGCCTAGAAGAGGACCTGGCAGGCACAAACACTTTGTAAATATGCACTGAAAGGATGAGAGGGGAGAAGGTCAGGAGGGCCGAGCCCTTAGCTGGCGACCCGACCCCTTGGTATCCACTCATGACCCCTCAGGATACCAAAATCCAAAGATGCTCAAATCCTTTGTATAAAATGGCTCTTTTTGCATATAACCATACACATCTTTCTGCATATTTGAAATTATTTCTACATATAATACCACACACAATGTAAATGCTATGTAAATAGTTACTGGCTCACAGCAAATTCAAATTTTATTTTTTTGGAACCTTCTGAAAGTTTTAAAAAAGAGAGTTCTCATTGTGGCTCAGTGGTTAAAAGCCTGACTGGTATCCATGAAGACGGGGGTTTGATCCCTGGCCTTGCTCAGTGGGTTAAAGATCTGGCGTTGCTGCAAGTTGTGGTGTAGGTTGCAAACACGGCTCAGATCTGGCATTGCTGTGGCTCTGGTGTAGGCTGGCAGCTGCAGTTCTGATTCGACCCCTAGCCTGGGAACTTCCATATGTCACAAGCATGGCCCTAAAAAGAAAAAAAAACAACAAAAAAACCCCTGGGAGTTCCCTGGTGGTCTAGTGGTTAGGATTTGGTGCTTTCACTGCTGTAGCCCGAGTTCAATCCTTGGTCTGGGACCTGAGATCCCACATCAAACCACTGCACACTGTGGCAAACAAAACAACACCCTCCATATGGTTGGTTGAATCCACAGATATGGACCCCGCAAATATGGAGAGCCAACTGTACGGGGTTTGTGCTGTGGCTGCCAGCAGCCTCTGGAGATGGCCTCTACGGCCCACAGTGAGCTGGCCAGCCAAGAGTGGTGGGTGCGGTGGAGGGCTTGGCTCTGGCTGTCCGGTGGAGGGGTGGGGGTGGGGGTGGTCCCTGCTTCGAAAGTGAGGCTGGGTGCAGGGCCTCCAGGCAACCATGTGGTGGTCCCACCATGGCCCGGCCCCATTCCTCACCCAGCTTTCAAACATGTGTTTCAGGCACTGGCTGGATGTGCTGCCTTTGCTGTCAGGAATGTGGGAGCAATTAAATCAGAGCCAGATGAGCTGAGAAATAAATGAGTCTGAGGGAGTAGAGGGTTCCATGATTCTGGGGCCTTTTTCACTGAACTGACGAGGGCTGAGAGGGACAGGCTTTCCTAAACTGGGGGCCACACCCTCTCACCCCCTCAAGGTTAGGAGCAAAGAAGTAGTGGGGGGACTGGGGTGGGGCCAGAGTGCCCACGTAGATCACTTAGTTCTGGGGCTGGTCATTTCCTGAGTGTTTCCCAAAGGCTATATTCCTGGAGATGCAAACTGGGAAGAATTCCCACAGCCTGGCCAGTGCTCAACCCACACCCCTGGAAGTGGGCTGGTCTTAGGGCCCGAGGCTGCTGGGGTCACGGTCCCTGCCCACAGCCCACACCTACTCCTCTGGGTTGTGCCTGGACTTCTAGCTCCCAGGCCTGCTCCCTGCTCTGCCGGACAGGCCCAGCCCTCTGCCCCTCCCCACTCAGCCAGCTCAGGGCCCTGGCTCTTGACCTGTGACTATAAACCTGCCATGGGGACAGCAACTTTCTACCATGTTTCTGGGGCTTCCTCAGTGGAGCAGAGTGACCAAGGGCTTTTAAATTGAATTTGCAGGTAGATGAAATGAAACTTGGAGGCTATCAAATCCAGAGCTGCTAATGAGGGGGTGAGCTGGGCCCTTAGCTCAGGCTTCAAGCCCTGAATTTTTGTTTTCCTTTTGCTTTTTAGTGGTGCACCACAACATATGGAAGCTCCCAGGCTAGGGGTCCAAATGGAGCCATAGCTGCTAGCCTACACCACAGCCACAGCAACACAAGATCCAAACTGTGTCTGCAACCTACATCACAGCTCACGGCAACGCTGGACCTTAACCCACTGATCAAGGCCGGGGATCAAACCTGTGTCCTCATGGAAACTAGTCGGGTTCTTAATCTGCTGAGCCACAATGGGAATTCCATGGCCCTGGATTTACTTAGGCCAGTACTGCCAGGGAGGGTCAAGGCCTCAGAACCTGTCTCTCCAGCAGGCGAGCTCTAGACCTTGAGTGAGGGCCTGTTTTCTTGGAGGCAGAGTCTGCTTCTGTGAAGTGTAGGGAGTACTGCTCCCTGCGTCTCCGGACTTGTAGGAGGATTGAGTGAGATACTGTGCGTTTGTACAGTGCCCAGGACAGGAGGGGCACAGGGGAGGCACCAAAACTCAATGCTGGCTGCAGTGACGTGCATTCACATGTGTAGACACACACACACATACACACACACCCCTCAGATCATGGGGAGAAGAAAAACACAGACGGTGGTTTTCCCTTGTTTGGTTTCATGTTTCTGAACAAACCCTGACTGTACAACAGGTTTGAAGATGGCACCTTCTGAAATGGCACCTCAGAGGCACCTCCAGCATTTTGGTGGTGATGTCACTGTCAGGTATGAGGCTATATCCCTGGAATTCAGGGACAAACGGCCAATCTTGGCCTGGAGGTTTGCTCTGGCAATTCCCTTATGCAGACACTGTGCAGACAGTAGTGTTGATTAGAAGCCTGAGTGGAAAGTAAACACATAACATTAAAAAAAAAAAACCCAAAACCCCGGTTCTATTGAGATGAACTTCACTCTTTTAAAAATACACACTTCAGGAGTTCCCGTCGTGGTGCAGTGGTTAACGAATCCGACTAGGAACCACGAGGTTGCGGGTTCGATCCCTGCCCTTGCTCAGTGGGTTAACGATTCAGCGTTGCTGCGATCTGTGGTGTAGGTCGCAGACGTGGCTCAGATCCTGCGTTGCTGTGGCTCTGGCATAGGTTGGCAGCTATAGATCCGATTGGACCCCTAGCCTGGGAACCTCCATATGCCGTGGGAGCAGCCCAAGAAATGGCAAAAAGACCAAAAAAAAAAAAGAATAAAAAAATAAAAATACACACTTCAGTGATTTTTGGTATATTTGCAGGATTATGCAATAATCACCATTATGTAATTTGTTTCCTTCATTTTTGAAAGATAGTTTTGCTAGATGTAAGATTCTAGGTTGGTGGCTCTTTACTTTTAGCCCTTTGAATGGGTCAGGGCATCCCACTGCCTTCTGGCCTCCATTGTTTCTTTCTTTTTTTTTTTTCTTTTTTTTTATTACCCAGTGAATTTTATTACATTTATGGCTGTGCAATGATCATCACAACCAAATTTTATAGCATTTCCCTCCCAGACCCTCAGTGCATCCCCTCACCCCCCAACCTGTCTCATTTGGAAACCATAAGTTTTTCAAAGTCTGTGAGCCAGTATCTGTTCTGCAAAGAAGTTCATTGTGTCCTTTTTTCAGATTCCACATGTAAGTGAGAGCATTTGATGTTGGTGTCTCATTGTCTGACTGACTTCACTTAGCATGATAATTTCTAGGTCCATCCATGTTGCTGCAAATGCCATTATTTCTTTCCTTTTTATGGCTGAGTAATATTCCATTGTGTATATGTACCACATCTTTATCCAATCCTCTGTTGATGGACGTTTAGGTTGTTTCCATGTCTTGGCTATTGTATATATTCTGCAATGAACATCGGCAATGTGTCTTTTCAAATCATGGTTTTCTCTGGCTAGATGCCCAGGAGTGGGTTTGCTGGATCAAATGGTAATTCTATTTTTAGTTTTCTGAGGCATCTCCATACTGTTTTCTACCGTGGTTGTACCAATTTACATTCCCACCAACAGTGTAAGAGGGTTCCCTTTTCTCCATACTCTCTCCAGCATTTATTGTTTGTAGACTTTTTGATGATGGCCGATCTTGGCCTCCATTGTTTCTGATGGGAAGTCAACTGTTAATCTTATTGGGGGTTCCCTTGCATGGATGAGTCACTTCTCTTTTGCTGCTTTCAAGATTTCCTCTTTGTCTTTGACTTTCAGTATTTTACTGTGATATGTCTGTTATCTTTGCATTTATCTTACTTAGAGTATATTGAGCTCCTTGGATTTGTAGATTAATGTCTTCAGCAAATCCGGAAAGCTTTCAGCCATTATTTCCTCAAAACTTCTTCTTCTTTTTTTTTTTTAAAGGTCCACACCTGAGGCATATGGAAGTTCCCAGGCTAGGGGTCGGATTGGAGCTATAGCTGCTGGCCTATGCCACAGCCACGGCAACACCAGATCTGAGCTGTGTCTGTGACCTACACCACAGCTCATGGCACTGCTGGATCCTTAACCCACTGAGCTGGGCCAGGGATCAAACCTGAGTCCTCACGGATACTAGTCAGGTTCATTACCGCTGAGCTACAACAGGAACTGCTCTTCAAAACTTTTTATGCTCCTTTCTCTTTTCCTGTCTTTCTGGGATCCCCATTGTATGTATTCTGGTGTGTCTGAAGATGTCCTACATTTCTCTGAGGCTTTGTTTTTTGTATTTTTTTTTCATTCCAGTTTTTCCTCTGTTCTTCAGACTTCATATTCTCTATCCATCTATCTTCAAGATCCATCTATTCTTTAGCTAGTTCATTTCTACTGTGGAACACCTCTAAGGAATTTCTAATTTTGGTAAAGTCCAATTTATTTTTATTCTTTTGTCACTTATGATTTTGGGATCTGAAAAACCACTTCTTAACCCAAGGTCATGAAGATTTACGTCTATGTTTTCTTATAAGGATTTTATAATTTTACCTCTTACATTTAGGTGTTTGACACATTTTGATTTATTTGTGTGTGTGTGTCATATGAGGAAGGAGTTCAATTTCATTCTTTGTATTAACTAGTCTTAAAATCATTGAATTATCTTGGCATTTTTGTAAAAAATAAATTGATGGTAAATGTAAGGATTTCTGAATATCAATTCTATCCTGTTGATGTATTTAACCTTATTCCAGTACCACACTACCTTGATAACTAAAGCTTTGTATTAAGTTATAAAATTGGAAAGGGTGGGGCCTTTACCTTTATTCTACTTTTTCAAGGTGTTTAGGCTATTCTGGATTCTTTGCATTTCCATATCAATTTGAGAATCAATTTGCAACTTAAAAAATTTCCAAGTGGAATTTTGATGGGGATTATATTGAAACTATAAATTAATTTGTGAAATATTGCCATATTAACACTGTATTGTCTTCCAATCCATGACTATGAATGTCTTACTATTTACTTAGGTCTTCCTTAGTTTCTCTCAACAATATTTTATAGTTTCCACTGTACAAGTCTTATGCTTATTTTATTACAATTTTCTCTAAGTATTTTATTGTTTTTCAAGCTTTTATAAGTGAAACTGCTTTCTTAATTTCATTAAAAGCTTCTTCATTGCTAGTGTATAGAAATACAATTGATTTCTCTCTCTTTCTTTTTAAGGGCTGCACCCCCAGCACATGGAAGTTCCTAGGCCAGGGGTTGAATCAGAGCTGCATCTGCTAGCCTATGCTGCAGCCACAGCAATGACAGATCCGGGTCATGTCTGCAATCCACACAGCAGCTTGCTGTAATGTCAGATCCTTCAACCCACTAAGCAAGGCCAGGGTTCGAACCTGCATCCTCAACGATACTAGTTGGGTTCCTAACCCTCTGAGCCACAATGGGAACTCCAAAATAGAACTGATTTTTGTATACTGACCTTGTGTTATGCAAACTTGCCGAACATCTTTATTAGCTCCAATTAATTTTTTGTGGATTCTTTATATAAGTAAATAAATCAATAAATAGCATGATCCAAATGACATTTAACAGCATTAATTATTAGGGAAATGCCAATCAAAACCACAATGAGATATTGCCTCATCCACTGTAATGGCTACTATAAAAAAAAAAAAAACAAACAGAAGAAAATGATACGTTAGTGAGGAAGTGAAGAAATTAGAAAATTTGTGCACTATTTGTGGGTTTATTTATGGGCTCTGGATCTTGTTCCTTTGGTCTATGTGTCAGTTTAATGCTAGTACTATACTTCTTTGATTACTATAGCTTTATAGTATAGCTTTGAAATCAGGAAATGTGAGGCCCTCTATTTTGTTCTTCTTTCTCAGGATTGCTTTAGCTATGTGGGGTTTAAAAAATCCATTTACATTTAACGTAATTGCTCAGAAGGTAGGATTTATGTGAGTCAATTTTCTATTTAATTTCTGTATGTTTTATATCTATTTTGTTCCTCTATAACCATCTTATTCCTTCTTTTTTTTTTGTTAACTAGATCTTTCCTAGTGTACGATTTTAATTTCTTATATCTCCTATATTTTTGGGAATTATTTTCTTAGTAGTTGCCCTGATTTATAATTAGTACCTTAATTTAAAATAACCTGGAGTTATTGGAGTTTCTGCTGTGGCATATTGGGATCAGTAGCATCTCGGCAGCACCAGGATGCAGGTTTGATCCCTGGCCTGGCATAATGGGTTAAAGGATCTGGTGTTGCAGCTGCATTGTTGGCTGCAACTGTGGTTTGGATCTGATCCCAGGCCTGGGAACTCCATATGCTGTGGGGTAACCAAAAATGAAAAAAACCAAAACAAGGCCCTGATTTGGATTCATAACAATTTACCTTCAATGCTATACAAATACTTTGCTCCAACAGAGCTGTTTGTTATCTCTTTGAACTATTATTGTCATAAATTACTGTTTTATCTATTATAAGTCCATCAGCACAGTTCTTTCATTATTGCTTAATGCAATTCACATTTAAATCAGAAGAGAGAAAAGAGTTATAAATAAAAATATATTGTCTTTCATATTTATCTTTTACCTCATTGAAGCTCTTTATTTCTGTGGTGGATTTAAATTACTGTCTAGTGTCCTTTAACTTCAGACTAAAGGAAACTCTTTACTATTTTTTTTTGTCTTTTTGCCTTTTCTAGGGCCGCTCCCTCGGCATATGGAGGTTCCCAGGCTAGGGGTCTAATCGGAGCTGTAGCCACCTGCCTATGCCAGAATCACAGCAACGTGGGATCCGAGCCGTGTCTTCGACCTACACCACAGCTCATGGCAATGCTGGATCCTTAACACGCTGAGCAAGGCCAGGGACTGAACCCGCAACCTCATGGTTCCTAAGTTGGATTCATTAACCACTGCACCATGACGGGAACTCCACACTTTACTATTTCTTGCAGGGAGGGCTGCTAGTGATGAATTCTCTTCATTTTTGTTTACCTGGGCAAGTCCTGATTTCTCCTTCACTTTTTAAGTATAGTTTTTCTGGGTATAGATTTCTTTGTTGACAGTGTTTTCCTTTTTTCATCACTTTGAATATGTCATACCAACTGCCTTTGGGTTTTTATGGTTTCTGATGAGAAACTGGCTATTAATCTTATTGAGGATCCCTTTTTTGTGATGAGTCATCGTTTTGCTGCTTTTGTGATTCTCTCTTCAGTGCCGTTGGGGAAGGTAGCAGGCAGGTCCAACTCTTGGCAGTGGAGGGTGCCAAATTGGGTGGTGAGGCAGCTGCCAAGGTGTTTTTTTAAAAAAATATTCTCAGAGTTCCCACTGTGGCTCAGTGGGTTAAGAACCTGATTAGTATCGATGAGGATGTGTGTTCGATCCCTGGCCTTGCTCAGTGGATTAATGACCCAGCATTGCTGTGAGCTGGAGCTCAGGTTGCAGACATGGCTCAGATCTAGCGTTGCTATGGCTGTGACACGGGCCAGCAGCTGTAGCTCCGATTCAAGCTCTAGCCTGGAACTTCCATATGCCGTGGGTGCAGCCCTAAAAAGAAGAAAAAAAGATTTTTTCTTCATTTTTTTCCTTTTGGTAATGTGGCTATGGTTTACTTAGATGTGGAACTCTTTAAGCTATTTCTTCATATATTCCTTCTGCCTTGCTCTTTCTTATATCCTCTACTGAGGCCCCCATTATATATATTTTGGCATACTTGATAGTGTCCCACAGGTCTCTGAGATTCTGTTCATTTTTCTTCATTATTTTTTCTTTCTCTTTCTTAGACAGGATCATTTTATTTGTCCCACCTTCAAGATTGCTGATTCTTTCTTCTGTCAGCCCAAATCTACTGCTGAGCCCCTTTAATAAATTTTTCATTTCAGTAATTGTACTTTACTGCTCCAGAATTTCTGTTTTCCTTAAAAAATACTTTCTCGGAGTTCCCATTGTGGTGCAGTGGAAACAAATCCAACTAGTAACCATGAGGATGCAGGTTCAATCCCTGGTCTTTCTCAGTGGGTTGGGGGTCCAGCATTGCCATGAGCTGTGGTGTGGGTTGCAGACGTGGCTCATATACTGCATTGCTGTGGCTGTGGCTGGCAGCTGTAGCTTCGATTCATCCCCTAACCTGGGAACTTACATATGCCATAGGTGCAGCCCTAAAAAGCAGAACAATCAAGCAAACAACAAAAACACACACTCTCTCTCTATTGATATTTTCCATTTGGTGGTACATATTTTTTGTGGCTTCTTAAAATTCTTTATGGACATGGTTTCCTTTAGTTCTTCAAACATATTTATAATAGCCAATATAAAATCTTTGTCTAGTAAGTTCATCTGGGATTCCTCATTGACAGTTTTCATTGACTGTTTCCCCTCTTTTATTGTCATAGTTTCTTGTATCTTTGTGTATCTCATATTTTTTTTTTTTTTTTAAAAACTGGGCATTTCAAATAACCTAATATGGCTACTCTGGAAATTAGATATCCCTTCTCCTTTCCAGGGTTTGTGGTTGTTGCTGTTTGTTCAGGGGCTCTCCTGAGCTAATTCTCTTAAGTATGTACTCTGTTATGTGAGGCTGCTGAATCCTCTGCTTGGATCGCTTAATTGTCAGCTTAGATAGAGCTTTCCTTTAATGCCTTGAACTGGTGAGTCTCTCATGCTGTGCCAAGGGCCTCTTTGGGTGTGTTGGAATATATCTTCAGTGCTCTGCCAGGCTACAACTCTGCCTTTGCCTTTACTTCCTTCTTGAGTGGAGCTTCAAGGTCAGTTAGAGGTGAGAAACTGAGGCTCTCTTAGGTCTTTCCCTGCACATGCATGTGTTTTCTAGATCCCAGGAATGTGCTGGAGCATTCTGAAGCCCCTTTGGACAGCTTATTCCTTAGATTTTTATTAAAGTCTCTGTGTCATCTTCTCATTTGCACCAATTAGTAGTACCACCTCAGGCAGCTGCGATGTTAAACAATTGCTGCTGATGTTTTTGGCAAGCACTCTGGGGACAGGACTTTTCCCACTGAGTGAGCTCCATATCAGGTCAAAAAAAGACAAGTTCTGTGCACTGGCTTTTCCAGGGAGCTAATAGACAATGACAGTTTTTGAGAGATGAAAATTTGGGGTGCCTCAAACTGTTCTGCCACCTCCAGTGGCTGATAGCTTTCATAGGTAGTGCCATTGAGAAGCTGATGGTTTTTAAGTCTGTTATGGGGCTGGCAGATGGGCAAGTTAAAATGCTACAGACCTCACTGTTTTCTGCAAGGTTCATATATTTTTCTTGAATTAACATTTCTTAGGTTGTTATCAGACATTAATATTCAGAATTCTGAAAAGGTCCATTTTTCCTAGTGTTCTTGCTGCTTTTATGGAGGACATCCAGATGTCATTACTCTACTATTCCAGAAGTGCTCCTTCCACTGGAATTTTAGAGAGTATTTCTTGGGGCCAGGGTAGATAAAAAACTCTAGCACTAAAACTGCTGACCTAAGGCTGGCAGCTGCAGAGATCCAAGGAGGGCCTCCATTTGTCTCTGCAGGCTGAGTACAAGCATCGGCCAAGCAGCGTTTGATTGTTTTCATCCTTATCTCTTCCTGCCTTGTAACTTATTATCCTTCATTTGCCCACCAGTCCCTCTTTCTCTCTCCCTGCCCCCCCTTTCCCGTCAACAAGCATTTATTGATCATCTCCTTAGTGCCTGGGCGTCAAGCTCCCACTCTGAGGAGCCCATGCTTTGGTGGAGGACATGTCTGCAAAGCAGACCACCAACAATGCAGGAAGTGCTGGGACAGAGGGATCGATATGGGTTGGGGTGAGGGGAAGCCAGGGGAGAGTGAGGGATGCTTCTGGGGAAAAGGGGAGTCTGGAGAGAGAAAGGATCTTACCTACATTCTCTAGCAAGAGGACCCCAAGGGCAGTGCTAGGCCTCTTCTGCTGAGAAATGGGCCAGTGGGGAGATGAGAAATCCATTCCATTACCATAGAGACGTATAAGCCCTGTCAGACCCGAGAGGCATATTCCAGGCAAAGGCTCCCACTGGGAGCTGGAGAGGACCTATCCCCACAGATGGGCAGGGTCAGCTCTGACTGCAGGTCTGTGGCACAGTAGGAAGCCAGATGCTGTCCCACTGAGCTAAAAAGAGCCTTTATCCCTGGGGCACAGGAAAAGCCTGGTTTGTGCAAGAGAAGGGCCTGAAGCCAGGAGGTGCATATGTGTGAAACTATCTAGAAATAAACAAGAGGCTCAGCCAAGCTAATCAGAGAGGGACATCTGCTCTCTGCTACTCACACCATCCTGTGACAGGCAGACAATCAGGACACCGCATGGGAAAGGGCAGTGAAGGGGAGGAGGTGCTGTCCACCCTTTGTCCAGCAGCTGCACTTAGATAAGACCTTTCTCCCCTTGGAGCCTCGGTTTCCTTATCTGCAAAATGGGGATAATAACCTATTCTTATCTTTTTATTTTTTTGGCTGCACCCATGGCACGTGGACGTTCCCAGGCCAGGGATCGAACCCACACCACAGCAGTGACCCGAGTTGCTGCAGTGACAATGCCGGATCCTTAACCTGCCATGCTACAAGAGAACTCCAACATATTCTTAGCTTTTGCAGGGCTCTGTGAGGATCATATGAGATGAAGGATTTGAAAGGACCCAGCACAGTCTCAGGGGCCCAGTATGTCCTTGTCTTTCTTTGACTTTAAGATTGTTGTAAATTAGAGTCATAATTCTAGTGGATTTTTGAGTAAGTTGTGTAACATTGGTACTAAAATAAGTCACTATGTATTCCTCATCTTCTTCCATAAAGGACATCAGGAGCTTACAATAAGAGGCAATAAAACCTTTTACAAGGACAGAAATGAGAAGTGAGTGATGAAGTGTGTATTTGGTAGGTTGATGGTGCAGAGGGATGATTACATCCAAAGTCCTTTGCAATCAAACACAAAACAGCCTCCAGCTTCTGCAAGTCAAAGCAAACAGAGTACCATGCAACACATTTCCTGCCACTGAACTCTGGGGAGTTTATCTGGAGGGCTTCTGTGTGAGCAGCTAGAGAGTGCAAACCTACAGCAACACAAGGGGACAAGAAGCCTGCACCCAGCGCCAGGAAGAAGAGTCTGAAATCCAGAGAAAACCTATTATCCCCAGTTCCAATCTGCTTGGAGTCCTCCTGGTGGTGAGCCCCTCTGGCATCACCGCCACGCCTCCCTTGTTGCTGAGAGGGTGAGCCTGTGTGCATTCATTATTTCTTTCACCCACTGTTCTGTGCATGTCCATTCCTGGAGCCTGCTGTGTGCCAGGCGCTGGGCTGGATACTGAAGACTCAGGTGAGTCTTCAGAGGGGTTAGAGAACGCTTTTTGGAGGAGATGCTTGAGCTAGACTTAACAAAGAGTAGTGAACTTGGGGTAAGAGTCTAGGTGGAGGGGGAGACATTCTGGGCTGAGGAGGACAGGAGAGTGCAGGCTCAGAGTAGGAGGGCCCCCGACATCCACCGTGAGGCTGGAGGTGGGGGACACGGTGAGAGTGGCAGAGAGAGCTGCAGGGGTCTGAGGTGAGAGGACAGGTCTGAGACATATTGAGGAGGGGGCTGATGGGGCTTTAGCGTGGGAGGGGGGAGGAAGGAGTCTAGGACGATGCCCCGGTGTCTGCACAGGGAACCAGGTGGCTGGCGGTCCCTCCTTGCAAGAGGGAGCAGGTTGGCAGAGGGGCTGGGCTCAGTGGGGCCAGGTCCAGACTCTGCGACCAGAGGAGATGAGTTGGCTAAAGACAGGAACTGGGGGGACAGTCAGTATTATGGGGGGGGGGCAGAGCCACAGGGGTAGGAGAGAGGAGAGAAGAAGGCCAAGGGCAGATCCATGGAAGCAAGTGGGGTCCCCTAGGAGAGGCTAACAACAAGGGGTCAGAAGTGTGGGAGGAAATGCCGGCCAGGGTCAGCAGGGAATCCGGGGGAGTGGCCGATGTGAGGGTCAGGAAGCAAGACGACAAGGCGTCTGCTGGTGTGGACATCAGGGGGTCAGCAGTAACTCTGGCCAAGAGGATGTGAGTGCAGTGATGGTGAGAGACGCAAGGGGCTGTGAGGAGTGGGAGGCAGGCAGAGCAGGGAGGGTGTGTGGCTTCTGAGGGACACTGCAGTGGGGGAGGGGAACTGCAGAGAGGGTACGCTTGGGGTGAAATGAAAATGGCAGGAGGGAGGTGAGTCTGCAGCTTGTGTGGAAGGAAGGTGACGGGATCTTCTCCCGGCGGCTCTGCCCAGGGCAGGCCAGCAAGTCTGGGGAGGGAAAGGGGACACACGGGAGGACCATCTTGGGTTGAGGGACCCACGGCAGTGACTGCGGGTGACGGGATCACCATCGAGTCCCACAAAGACAGGAGGCTGTTTCAGAGTGGGAGACCAGGGGCTAAAGGTTCTGAGGCTGATAATGAGATTTGGGGGGTGGCCAAGGGCACAGAGGGGGGCTGTCATTGGAATGGTGACACTTGGTGTTGTGTCAAGAAGCTAAAAAAGATGGGTCCAGAGATTATCATCCGTGAAGTGAGCCAGACAAAGACAAGTATGATATCCCCTATGTGCAATCTAAAAAAATGATGCACATGAACTTACATACAAAGCAGAAACAGATCCTCAGACAGAGAAAACAAACTTCTGGTTACCAAAGGGGGCGGTGGGGAGGGATAAATTAGGAGTTTGGGATTAACACATACACACTACGATATACAAAAGAGTTAACCAACTGGGACGTACTGTATAGCACAGGAACTCTACCCGGTATTTTGCAATAACTTATAAGGGAAGAGAATCTGAAAAAAATGACAGATGTATAACTGAATTACTCTGCTCTACACCTGAAACTGACACGACACTGTAAATCAACTATACTTCAATTTAAAAAACAAATAAATAAAATAGAAAAACATTAAAAAAAAAGATGCAAAGAAAGGCATTATTGGGCACTGTGGCTCTGGGGACGGGGGCTGGAATTGGAGGGAAGATGAGGACACTGCCTAGGACCAAGGGTCCTGAGTTGGGGAGTGGTTCTGGGATTGGCACCTCCAGCCAGGTCCCAGGTCAACGGCAGACTTCCAGACCTAAGGCCAGGAACCAGGAAAACCCAGGACTCACCGGGATCGCCTCGTCTTCCAGGCTTGCCACGCCGTCCAGGGGGCCCTAGAGACAGGAGAACAAGGATGGACTTGTTAAGAAGAGAAGCCAGTGGGATTGGGCACAGCTTGCCTGCTGCCAGCCCCACAATGCTCACCAGTAAGAGCAGCCTAGGGACACCCTGCCTAGCACCCTGCTGGCTGGGGGAGGGGAGTGGAGTGGGGGATAGCCTGCCCTTGCCCCCTCTTCCAGATCCTCCCCTGTCAGCTGCATTCTCACCCCTCACTCATTCATTCAGTTGCTCAGTTATCTGTGCATTATTTCATTCACAAGTGCTTCCCCATTCAGAAAAGTTTACTGCCTGGAAACACTTGAGGCAGAAGAGTTTGCATCTGAAAAACTTCAGACTTACGTGAAAAACAAGGCTGACGGTGGGAGTTATCTTATGAAAGCCTTGACAGAGGCTTTTTATTTTAATTTATTTTTTATGTTTTTGTCTTTTCACTTTTTAGGGCTGTACCTGCAGCATATGGAGGTTCTCAGGCTAGGGGTCTAATCGGCAGCCAAGGACTGTGGAGTAGCCACCAGCCTACACCACAGTCACAGCAGCGCCAGATCTGAGCCGCATCTGCAACCCTATAACACAGCTCACGACAATGTGAGATCCTTAGCCCACGGAGCAAGGCCAGGGATCGAACTCGCAACCTCATGGTTCCTAGTTGGATTCGTTTCCACTGCACCACGAGGGGAACTCCCTGACAGAGGCTTTTTAACATTCACGCAAATAAAATGACAGAGACAACACACCACATAAAAATGCTAGCATGGCATCTCAAATGCTTCAACTCGGGGATCGAAGGCTCTGTCCTCACCATGCACTGTCCTTCCTTCACTCCCTAGACCCTTTGGAACCTCCCTCTCCTCTCCCACAGCTCCCGGGAGACGTTTATAAATTTCTTGTCATTTATTGCACAAAATGTGCACACCAATGCACATTCTCTTCGGTATCTAGTCCTTCAGCCACATGATTTTAGCCTTTTTGTTTGTTTGTTTTGTTTTTAGGGCTGCTCCCGAGGCATATGGAGGTTCCCAGGCTAGAGGGCACATTGGAGCTATAGCTGCTGGCCTACCCCACAGCCACAGCAACGCAGGATCCTTAACCCACTGAGCGAGGCCAGAGATCAAACTCACATCCTCATGGATACTAGTCAGATTTGTTTCCACTTCGCCACAATAGGAACTCCTCCGACATGAGCCCTTTTGAGACTGATGCAGACCATCCTGGCTCTGCCTTCTCCCCCTCAGCCCACATGGGCCCCTGAGACCTGAATGACCCAGAGGCTGGAGAGAGAGAAGGTTCTGGGTAACTGAACACGGCCGCCCTCTGGCTGGGCCCTGAGCACAGCTGGCCTCGCCTGGGACTGGCCAGCGCGCCTGCACCCCCTTGCCTCCCCTGGAGCCCAGCTGCAAACCTCACTCATGTCCCTTGTTGTCCCCTCTCTGTCTCCACTTCACTCCCTGTTCGTCTTCCTCCTGGTGCTTCCTCCCGTTTTCTCCAGTGGCCAGAGAAGATGTGCGGAAGTGAAGTCATACGCATGAGATTGCAACTTAATCAGCATTTTATTTATTTTTTTGTCTTTTGTTTTTTTAGGGCTGCACTGGAGGCATATGGAGGTTCCCAGACTAGGGGTTGAATCAGAGCTGTAGCCGCCGGCCTATACCACAGCCACAGCAATGCTGGATCTGAGCCGCGTCTGCAACCTACACCATAGCTCACAGCAACACCGGATCCCTAACCCTCTGAGCAAGGCCAGGGATCGAACCTGCAACCTCATGGTTCCTAGTTGGATTCGTTAACCACTGAGCCATGACAGGAACTCCTTGAGTAGCATTTTTAACTCTGCCCCACTGCACACCCAGCTCCGGGCTGGACCTGGAGGCAGCAAAGGAACAGGCTGTGTTACAAGCACTGCCGTTTCCTGTAAAAGTCAACCACTCAAAAATTCCCAGAACAACCACAGATGAGAGGCAGAGACTGGCCATGAACTAGGGCTGCGGCAGGATGGCTGCTGAAAAATTAGTCTGTGTGTGTGTTTCTCTTTATGGTTCTCCTCGTTTTCATATACCTGTTGGTCATGTGTATATCTTCTTTGGAGAAATGTCTAGTCAAATCTTTTGCCCATTTTATTTATTTATTTATTTATTTATTTATAATTTTTTTATTTTCCCACTGTACAGCAAGGGGGTCAGGTTATCCTTACATGTATATATTACAATTACATTTTTTCCCCCACCCTTTGTTCTGTTGCAACATGAGTATCTAGACAAAGTTCTCAATGTTATTCAGCAGGATCTCCTTGTAAATCTATTCTAAGTTGTGTCTGATAAGCCCAAGCTCCCGATCCCTCCCACTCCCTCCCCCTCCCATCAGGCAGCCACAAGTCTCTTCTCCAAGTCCATGATTTTCTTTTCTGAGGAGATGTTCATTTGTGCTGGATATTAGATTCCAGTTATAAGTGATATCATATGGTATTTGTCTTTCTGGCTAATTTCACTCAGGATGAGATTCTCTAGTTTCATCCATGTTGCTGCAAATGGCATTATGTCATTCTTTTTTATGGCTGAGTAGTATTCCATTGTGTATATATACCACATCTTCCGAATCCAATCATCTATCAATGGACATTTGGGTTGTTTCCATGTCCTGGCTATTGTGAATAGTGCTGCAATGAACATGCGGGTTCTTTTGCCCATTTTAAAATTGGATTGTTTTTTGTTGTGGTTGCTGAGTTGTAGGAGTTCGTTATACGTTCAAGACGTGAACTCCTTATCAGGCACACAGTTTGCAAATATTTCCTTCCATTCTGTAGGTTGCATTTTGCCTCTGTGGATCATTTCCTTTGCTGTGCAAAAGTTTCAAAGTTTGATGTAGTCCAATTTGTCTATTTTTGCTTTTGTTACCTTTATGACCTTTGAATTAATTTTTACCTTTTGAGCCAGTTTTTGTGTACAGCATATGTATTATGGTATAAGGCAAGGGCCCAGCTTCATTCTTTTGCATGTGGACATCCAGTTTTCTTACTACCATTTGTAGAAAAGATTGTCTTTTCCCCATTGTGTTGCCTTGGCACCTTTGCAAAGATCATTTGACCACATAAGTGGAGCACCCTTGAGTTTTGAGAGGAGAAATTCTGTTGGTTTGATAGCCCTTGACTTTTCTTTTCTTTTTCTTTCTTTTTCTTTTTTATTTTTTTGCCTTTTGAGGGCTGCACCTGAGGCATACGGAAGTTCCCAGGCTAGGGGTCCAATCGGAGCTGCAGCTGCCAGCCTACACCACAGCCACAGCAACGCCAAATCTGAGCCATGTCTGTAACCTACACCACAGCTCACGCTAATGCTGGATCCCTAACCCACTGAGCGAGGCCAGGGATTGAACCTGCATCCTCATGTATACTAATCGGATTAGTTTCTGCTGAGCCACGACAGGAACTCCTGCCCTTGACTTTTCTCAATACCAGACAGAAACCTTGAGGGTCATGCTGGAATGGCTCAGGGCTGCATTGATGGGCTAATGATTCTGGCACCCCCATGACAGTCAACAGCCCCTCTCACGGATATAAACAGCTTATAAAGTGCTTCCAGGTCCACGATCTCAGCCAAGGTCTGTGACACCTGCACTGCAGCTGCCTTCAACACCTCCGTGCAGTATCGCACCAACATCCCAGGCCCCTCCCGGCTAAACACACATCCTGATCTCCCCCCAGCTCCTGTGTGGGGCTGACAGTGTCTGGGAACCTCATGAGGCTGGCCGGGGTTTGGCCTGTTCTCTCTGGGCACATCTGTTTTCAGGGTGAGTGAGGGTGTGGGAACAGGAACCCCACTGGCACATGCAACATCACGCTCATCTTGTTTGTAGAAGGGAAGAAGCCCAGCTTTCATCACAAGGCCCAGCTCTTGCCAGGCTATGGGAAGCCTGTGCTGGGCTCAGCAAAGCCACTCACCCTGGGCCTAGGGGCTGAGGTGCGGGATATGACAGGAAAGGGGTCCACGAGTGGGAGAGTAAGCCAGGCTCTTCCTAGACCTGAAAGCTAAAGCAGCACCATGGTTCTCTGATGGTCATTACTGGGTATGACTGTAAAATTCCCATCTGGGTAACTCAAGCCAGATGAAGCATTTGCTGTCACTGAGGTGGCTGAACTAATGGACTGGTCCGGGTGGTTCTCCCCGGTGGCATGGTTAGGAAGAAGGCCCCTGAGGAGAGATGCTGGTGGGTGGGCAGCTGCCCAGGTAGGGTGCAGTGCCCTGCCTCCTAGGGCCTTTGGGAGAAGCTCCCAGCAGGCCTGGAGCAGGTGGCGGGCAGAGGGGGGCGGGTGCCTGGGTGCTACTGAGTGCAAAGAGTCTCTGGGGCTACAGGCCAGGCAAGCTGGATGGGACCCCCAACTGAAGGGTCTAAGTGAAGAAGGAGATTGCTGCTTGTGAACACTCTGCAGGCCGATCCAAACCAGATGCTAGACACCTCTGTGTGAACAACTCACAAACTGACAACTGGTCAACCCTCTCTTCCAAGATTCCTACTCAAACATTCAACTCTCTCCAGGACAATTCCATTGGGAGGCAACATGTCTAAACCCAAACTCATTCCCCAATTCCCAGGGGTTCTTCCACAGGGTCCCCTTCTCACCCAAGTACAGGTATCACGGGTACCCATGGAGCCAAGCCAGAAGCCACCAGGAAGTCAGCTGGTGGCATCCTCTTGCCTCCAACATTTGACGAGTCCTCTTCTTCCTTGGCATCCAGCAAAGGCTGCCCCCACACTTAGCCTCTCCTACCCACCCTTCCTGCCACCTCATTTCTCCTCCTCTTAACAGAAGGAAGCCCGCTGCAGTGTGCAGCCTGCCTCTCGTGCGGCCTATAGTCCGCCCTTGCCATCTCCTGTCATTCTCTTTCAAAGACTGTCAAATCAAACATGACACATGGCTTAGAGGAGACGCAACACTATCTGGTTTCATGGGCAAAGCTACTAAGACAAGCAATACTTCCTGCCCTCCTTTCTCCCCACGGGAGGAGGCAGAGGTGGTAAGGCCAGCCATGCTGGGTCAAGTAGAGGCCCTGGGAGAGGGGGAGTACAGAGCTGAGCTTCCTGCTGACCGCTAGGCCCAGCTTCTTTTGCAGGCAAGAGGCTTGCCACACTGGAGGCTTGGATTGTTGAGCCTGCAGGGGAGGGGGGAAGGCAGGAAGGATGGCCCAGCATAGATTTCTAGATCATCAAGTGCTGAGGCCTGGCCATGGGCAGATGGCCTGGTTCAGCATCTACTAGGTGCCAGGGCAGCTAATCATCCAGCGAATATGAACTTGGAACACTCTGCGTCCTGGGTTTCCTATGGTTCATCAAAGGAGCTCGTCTATCCCCCAGCCAGGCCTCTGAAGAAGGTGCTAGTCTGCCCTGTGCAGAGGGGAACTCCGAGGCTAAGGCAGGTGAAAAGACTTGCCGAAGGCCACAGAGCTGGGGCACTGGGGAACCTTCATCAACAGTTTGTGGTTCCTAAGGGGCAAGGGAAGTTGTGCCAGACACGCTGAACACTCTGGGGCAGCAGCCTTGATAATGGAAGAGGTGCATGGCAGACGGGCCAGGTGGCTGCAACTGAGATGTTCTCCAAGCTGGCAAAACCAGGTGCCTGGCCCAGACATTTGCCCCAGAACTTTCTGCTTGTTGGTTTTCTTCTGTTCCTTCCTTGCTACAGTGGGAGAGTGTCTCCTGCTGCTGGCTCAGACTCAGACGCTCTGGCGGCCCTGGAAAGTACCTGGGAGTCTGTCTTGACGGGCCTCCTGACAAATGGATGGAGAAGCTAAGGTCTCGCCCGAGGATGCTGCTGCAAAAATGGTCCTGGCTGGAGAGTCTGGGTGATAAAGACCAGCTCAGGCTGTTCTCCTCACCTGTGTGTGACCCACATGGCTCTGGGGCAGGGCCTGGCAGCCGTGGGGACCCTGGTGTTTAACAGCGGGTGCTGCCATGGTGGCATCTGCCAAGCTTCCTTCCAGAGGTTTTGAGTAACAATACCAATAAGGTAGCGCTGGTGCAGGAGGGGAAAAGACATGATGGAAGGAAGCTGTTTATTCTGGAGCAAATTACTCAATCCATGAGGATAAAAGCTGAGATAATGGCAACTACACCAGCTTGTAAGATCTGTTAAACAGATTAAGTGGCAGCAGACGCATCGACTCGGGGTGGCGGGGCACAAAAGAGGGGACTATTTGGGACCCCCCAGAAATAACTGGCTGCAGGAGCCTCTGGACCATTAGACTCTGAGGCCCTGTTGTAAATGGGTCATGTGCTTCCCAAGAGGGGTAAAGCCTGACACAGGGCAGGTATATTTCAGCAGAGCTCATTACGGTACAGTGGGCAAGGTTTCGGTCCAGATGCTGGCTGAGCCCTCAATTACATCTTGACCTTGAGCCCTCAGGGCAGGGTTAGTCGGGGGGTTTTCTAGGTCCCTAATCATGGTCTGTCTATGGATCAGGATGTGGTATTTCTCAAAGAAATCCTGAGGTTTGAGGCAGAGCAGGGGCTGGCGAGTGCTCTGATTTGCTGCTAAACAACTCTGCTTGTGACAACCATCTGCATATTAATTAATGCCAAGGAGGACGCGTTTCTCAAGCACTGTTGGGGGCCAGACAAACTGGCCAAGTCATTTCTAACTCATATCTCATCTCTGCTTGGGCTGGAGAACTCATGTCACTGACTGACTCCAAAGGGGACCTGAGCAGCAAGGCCGTGGCTTGAGAGTCATGGTCTCCCTCCAGCCTGTCACCTTCTTCCCTTCTCTAGCGACTGCCTGCTTTATTGCTGTTCTCTCACAACCCTGGGGCCAACCCTGGGACAGCTTGTCCAGGCCGCCCCCCTCCATCTGGCCCCCTCTCGCCGCCCCCCGCCCCCGTCCCCACAGCCCCTAAGGGCAGGAATGCTTGTGCAATTTATCTAATTGAATCTATGAAGTTTTGTAAAATCCTTTAAAACTTCTCCATTATTTTCTCTCTAAAGATGGGGGAAAAGAGGCTCAGAGGAGTCAAGAAAGACTCCCAGATGCAAAAACCAAAGTTAGAAGAAACCCAAATGTCCACCAGTGGGTGAATGGATAAATAAAATATGTTACAGTATATATGCACAATGGAATATTACTCAGTCCTAAAAAGGAAAGGCATTCTCACACATGCAACAACACGGATGGTCCTTGATGACATTATGCTGTGTGAAATAAGCCTGTCACAAAAGGACAAATACTACATATACTACATGTACACTTATATGAGGTACCTGGAGTTGTCAAATTCATGGAGACAGAAAGAATGGTGGCTGCCAGGGGCTGGGGGAGGGCAGATGGGGAGTTAGCGTTTAATGGGGCCAGAGTTTCAGTTTTGTAAGATGCAAAGCATCCTCCAATGGATGGTGGTGATGGTTGCACAACAACGTAAACGTAAAATACCACTGAATTATATACTTAAAGATGTGGTTAAACTGGTAACTTTTAAGTTACGTGCATTTTACCACACTTAAAAAGAAAAGAAAAGAAATGCTCCCAGGGTTCTCAGCTACCAAGGCCCAGAGTGAGAATGAACTCAGGTCAGCCTGATGGAGACCGCGGTGATGCTGTCGGCAGCAGGGCTAAGGATGCCACTGAGTGTCTCCTGAGAACTGCGTGTTCACAGGGGACAGTGGCATCCCCCAGGGCACAGAGCGAGGAGATGGCAGAACAGGGATTTGCACTCAGGTCTGTGCACCTCGAGGGCCCGTGCTCCCAACCCCTCGGCCACTGTGACGAAGGCAGAGCTCTTCTCCCCGTCCCTGAACTGGTCCACAGCCTCCGAGGCCTTCAGACCTGGGCCCCTTCATGGGCACTGGAGGCCCCTTTATCTGCTGCCCCTCTTCCCAGAACTCCAGGAAGGAAGTCGGGGGTCAGGTGGTTCTGAACCCCCCAGACCTTCAGCCTGGAGCCCCCTGGGCCATGGTGGGGCTGTGCCTCAAGCAGAGAAGGCAGGGCAAGTCCCTGCACTGGAGGCTTCATGACCCGGTCACAAACACATCTCCCCAGCTTTTTGTTTTACAAATTTCACACTCATCTCAGAGCGGGACACTCCTGCCTGGGAGATTGTCCCCACTCATTTCCTGCCTGGCCTGACAAAGCCCTTGGTCCCTTGGGGGAGGGAGGCAGTGTGTCCTGTGGACACCTGGGAGGACATGGCACTCCTGGAGGGGACGCCTGGAGAGGTCCTCCCTGGGGGAGGGGGGGACCTGTTGCCCTCCAGGAATTAAAATCACATCCTCTTGCTCAGTGAATACAGCTCATTCCAAAGGCATTTATGTCCTGCAGGCTCATCCTTCGCCATCCATTACGCTGCGTGGAGGTGGACGGCGCTGAGCCCCACTGCTGGCTGAAAGGTCCAGAAGCAGAAGCGATCTAGCAAAGCAATGGCACAGGCCGCTAGGGTTCAAGGCAAATGTTGGTTTGGGACTAGGACGGTTGTCTAGGCCACGGCCGATGGTTGTCTAGTGCCCCAGGGACCAGACCTGGTGAGCATCATGCCACTTGGTGACCAAGTGAACAGAGCCCGTCTTGGGAAGGCAGCCCCACCCTCACATTCACAAAGAGCCTCAAATATGGACCCTGATGTTCCCTCCAAAGGAACAGATGGCTCTGGACAGCCGCAGGGGCTCCCTGACAGTGTTTAAGAAAAACTAGATGTTGGAGTTCCCATTGTGGCTCAGTGTAGACTTGACTAGCATCCATGAGGATGCAGGTTTGCCCCCTGGCCTTGCTCAGTGGGTTAAGGATCTGGTGCTGCTGTAAGCTGTGGTGTAGGTCACAGACCCGGCAGGGATCCCGCATTGCTGTGGCTGTGGTGTAGGTCATCAGCTGTAGCTCCTCTTCGGCCCCTGGCCTGGGAATCTTCATATGCCAAAGGTGTGGCCCTAAAGAGCAAAACACCCAAAAAACCACGAGAAGTAGGTGGTACCATTTACTGAGTGTTTATGCTTGGCACTGATTTCAATTCTATGGTGATAACTCACCTCACATCAAATCTTGGAGGAAGGCTGCTCACATGATCTCCATTTCATAGATGGGGAAACTGAGGCATGGAGATTAACTGACCCTCTGAGGTCATACAGGGGTAAGTGGGTGGAGCCACGCGATGCAGACCTGGAGCCCCAGCATCCCAACCCCACCATCGGCCTCCTGGCCAAGACGATGCTTGCAGAAGGTGAGGGGTTAGACTAACCCGTGGTTTTTATAACCACTCCTTGGCATTTGTTCTTATTCTTTTCCTTAATATACCATGAACCATACAAAACGGAAGGGGCCCAGGGATGGCTCTTAGAAGTCCGTGAATTAAATCTTGAAGTAAAAGGCCCCATGCCGACCTGCTCTCAGCACGCCATCTGAAACACCTGCCGTTTCCAGGCTGGTTCCCTCCCCCGAGTCAGGAGCAGCTTTAATAAAGTGTCTCATATGGGATCAAGGAGTCCAGATCCAATTCTCAGGCCAGTGGCACCCCAGACCCAAGAGCCATTTCTAAGGGTCCCAAGGGTCCTTGGTGGGAGGGGCTCAGGCAAGCAGGGGCAGCAGGCCTGGGAGGAGGGGGGGCGGCTGACACCTGCTGGGCCCGTGCAGGCCACAGGCTATGCCTCTGCTGTCTCTCTAATCCTGCTGATTTCTCTGAGATGTGGATACGACTGGTCTGCTCACAGAAAAGAAACTGAGGCCCAAGGTGTGACCTGTTCAAGTCAGAGCTGGTCAGGAGCCAGGAGTTGGGACCAGGTCTGCCTGGACTCTTACGGGCACCAGGGCCTCCTTTTTGGGGGAAGAAGTGCCTTTTTAGAGAAAGGGACCTTAGTGCAGGCATGGAATGTCCCATCCAGAGGGCCTGGAGAGAAGCAGAACACAGGTGGAGGGGATAAGGAGGGGTACATGGATTCTGGGTCAGAGTGACAGAGCTCAAGGAAGGGCTTTCAGTAAAGGGGTTCTGAGTCTTTGAGTGGAGATTTCAAGGGTCCTTTCTCCCCACATTTTTTGGGCCATATGGACAGCATATGGAAGTTCCTAGGCTAGGGGTCAAATTGGAGGTGCAGCTGCCAGCCTACAGCACAGCCATAGCCACAGCCACGCTGGATCCAAGCCACATCTGTGCCTATGCTGCAGCTTGTAATAACACCAGATCCTTAACCCACTGAATGAGGCCAGGGATCAAACCTGTGCCTTCAAGGACACTATGTCAGGTTCTTAAACTGCTGAGCCATGATGGGAACTCCTCAAGGGGTCCTTAAGAGTGACAGATGTAAGGCACATGGGGACCATGTTGGGGCAGCCCAGTATCAGGCCACTTCTTGGGCTTAGCAGAGGCCCCTCCCACAGCCCCCAGCTCAGACAGTGGAAGGGAGGGCTGAGCAAACTCGCATGAAGAGGAACAGAGAAAGACCACGGCCCTTCTTGCCCAAGGGGCTCAAGGCCATAGGACATCTCTAAGGGCTGAAGAGGGCCTGACTGGCCAGCCGGCCTGGATTGGAAGGGGTGGGTGGGCAGGTCCAGGAAGGAGAGGGCTTTCTTGGGCTCTCAACGCATGAAGGTAGAGTCAGGATAACCTGACAATGGAAAGAGCAGGTGCCCAGTCTAAGCCGGGTATTGCACACAAAGAACCTGGGGCGCCTGACTGCTGGTACCTGGGCCGGCGGCTCGTGCATCTGCGGTGCAGGCTGTGAGTCGGCGTAGAGGGTGGCGGTGGGTGGGAGAGCTGGGGGGTGGGGTGCTCTCCGGGGCTCAGGCAGACCCAGATCTGTGCTAGTGCAAACTGGCTTCTCCCCAGAGCCTATCATCTCCTGGGATGCTGTTTCCTGCTGGAAAACAGGCTCCAGAGAGGCGCACAGAAACCAGCACACCCCAAAGACACCAAATTCCTCAGCTCTCCATTCACCCCAAAGCCTTAATCACTGACACATGGGCCAATGTATCCCCTCAAACATACGAAGGCCAGGATTTATTGCTTTCAGAGAATGAAAAGCTTTTTAATTTTTTATTTTTTTTTAAACTTAAAAGCCATTCATATGAGCTTTGCTTTCCAGGAGAATTCCTCTTAACCTGCATGTTAGAAGCCCACTCAGAAGGTCCTAGAAAAACACCAGGGAGGCCTTCAAAGCATGGCCAGCCTGCTGGTGGACATGGACTTAGGAAGCAACCATCAGGGGGTCAGCTTGGCTTACCCACTCCAAGGCAACTTGACCTTAAGGGTCCTGGACCGTGGCCTTCCACTCCTGCAGACAGGAGAACAGAGGTCTCCCGAAGGAAGGGCCTACCGGCCCCAGCAGGGCCCAGGCTGCTTACACATCTGCCCCCAGGAAATAAGGGGAGCAAGCGGGCCTTAGGGTGACCAACCATCCCCGGGTGCTCAGGGATGAGGGGTTTCCTGGGCCCCTCGGCACAAAACAAGGCCAGTCCCAGGCAAACCAGAGGGTCGGTCACGCCAGTGGGCGGCCTGTGAGGAAGGAGGCTCTCCACGCTGCCCCCTCCCTCCCACCACAAGGCCTTCCCCTGTCTCTCGAGCCTGCCAGGCCTGGCTCTACCTCAGGGCCTTTGCACCAGCGGTTCCCTCTGCCCGGGGCTCTCCTTGCACCACTTCCGCACTGCTGACCCTGCTGAGCTTCCTGGACACTTTCACCAGCCTCTACGTCTGACACGTTTTCCTGTTTTATTTTCTTCTAGTCACTAATCTCTACCCAAACCACCTCGTTTATCTTGTTTTTTAATGTTTATGGTTTCTCTCCTCACTAGAATGCTGGCTCCCCAAGCACAGGGTTCCTGGGTGCTGGCTCATGGCTGTCACCCTGATGGGGACTGACACACAGAGGTCAGAGCATGGATGAACTCTGTCCGGGGGGAGGGGCGGGGGAGAGGGCACCAGTGTGCTGGGATCCAGGCAGGTATAGGAAGGTCTCAGAGCTCCTCCATATCAGGGAGAAGGAAGACAGAGCTAGTCACTGGTGAGGCACCTGCGGGCATATCATGTGACCCTTGCAGCAGCCCCATGAGGCAGGGACACGAGTGTCCTGTTACATGGTGGAGGAGGGGCTGTCCAAGGTCAAGTGGCCCCTCAGCCTGGGTTCCTCTGCTGCCCACTGATGGGACTCTGAGCTCTGAAGGAGTCATTCCAGCTTCTCTGACCACATGCCCCAGAGAACCAACAGGCTAAGTAGAAAGATTCTGGGGAGGCTGCTTCCAGGCTGTTCCCAGCATCCACATCCGTGAGGCCCCATGCAGCTCCCTGCGCTGTGGACTCACACTCCCGAGGGGGCTGAGTGCATCATCTTTGCTTTTCTTGACCCCCAGGGCCGGCAGGAGGACTGCGGCTCCCACTAGAGAGTGGCAGCTGTCAGGAGCAGGTCTGAATGCCCTGGCTCTGGTCTTCCTGCTTCTCCTTTCCTTATAAAGCAGCGGCTCCCCTCCTTCTGTGAGGCTGGGCCCTGACAGGGCCTGGAGCTGGCCTAAGCTGGGCCCTGCTTTCCCCGCACACTCAAACACAGGGGCAGCGGGGGTGGGTGGCCTGTGTGCTCCAACATCTGCAATTCTTTATCCTGGCCCCAGGAGGGTCAGCACACTGTGTCCAGCTGTGTTATGGGCAGCATGATTTTTAAACACAGCTTTACTGGGATATAATTCAAATACCATGTGATTCTCCCAATGGTTTTTGGTATATTACATTATAGTTTTAAAAGTTTATTATTTTTAGAAAATCGTGGTAAAATATACATAACACTTAGCGTCATAACCATTTTCTTTTCTTTTTTCTTTCTTTTTTTTTTTTTTTTTTGCTATTTCTTGGGCCGCTCCCGCGGCATATGGAGGTTCCCAGGCTAGGGGTCGAATCGGAGCTGTAGCCACCGGCCTATGCCAGAGCCACAGCAACGTGGGATCCGAGCCGCGGCTGCAACCTACACCGCAGCTCACGGCAACGCCGGATGGTTTAACCCACTGAGCAAGGCCAGGGAACGAACCCGCAACCTCATGGTTCTTAGTCAGATTCGTTAACCACTGCGCCACGACGGGAACTCCACCATTTTCTTTTCTTTTTCTCTTTTTTGTCTTTTGTCTTTTGAGAGCCGCACCCACGGCATACGGAGGTTCCCAGGCTAGGGGTCCAATTGGAGCTGTAGCTTCGACCTACACCCCAGCTCATGGCAACGCTGGATCCTTAACCCACTGAGCAAGGCCAGGGATTGAACCTGCATCCTCATGGATGCTGACAGGGTTCATTTACCACTGAGCCACGACGGGAACTCCCCTGTAACCATTTTCAAGAGTACAGTTCAGCAGTATCGAGGACTCTCACATTGTTGTGCAACCATCTCCCCACCCCCAGCTGCATCCATCCCCATAGCTTTTTTCATCTTGCAAAACTGAAACTCCATACTCATGGATCACCCTCCATTCCCCCTCCCCCAGCCCCTGGCAACCACCAGTCTTTCTGCCTCTGTGAATTTGCCTACACTGGGTACCTCCTATGACTGGAATGATACAGTGTTTGTCCTTCTGCGTTGGGCTTATTTCCTCAGTATAATGGCTTCAAAGTTCACCCATGTTGTAGGGTTGTTACAGACCGAAATGTTTGTGCCCTCTCAGAAGCCATAGATTGAAATCCTAATTCCCGGTGGATGGTACTAAGAGGCGGGGACTTTGGGAGCTCATGAGGTCATGAGGGTGGGGCCCTGGTGAATGCTACTACCTCAACCACCACAACCACTACTAGCAGGACCTCTGCGGTGCACACTCACTCAGAATCCCCTGTGTGTTAGGGGCAGGTCTGAGCTTGGTCAGTCCTGTAATTTTCATGGCCACCCTCTATCTCATTCTATTGAGTAGGAAATGGGACCCAGAGAGGGCAAGTCACTGGCTTGAGGTCACACAGCATTTGTGGCAAGGTCAGGCTAGAGCTCCTGCTCTGAGCCACAGACTCTTTTGCCTCAGGATTAGATGAGATGGGACGGAAGCCCCTCACCAATTCTAGTGGAAACTGGCTGAATGGCCTAAACCAAAGTCCTTATCCGCTTCCTCCCCTACCCCCACCCCATTTCTCCACCCCAATGCCCCATCTCTGTAAACAGTCCCATCATCCACCCAGTAGCCTCCAGGCATGTAGGGATGTCACCACCACTTCCTGAGCACTGTCTCCAAATACAAGGCTGCTGGTCGACTATGTCTCAGCCCTGTCCTGGCATTTTACGTGGATGAGGGTGAACCACACAACAGCTCCATGTGGCAGGTACTATCATCCCCATTTTACAGGACGGAGAGGTTAAGGAACATGCCCCAAATGACAGAGTCAGAAGAGAAAGAACCAGAGTCTGCCCCTCTGTCCCCACAGGGTCCAGAACCAGCATCTCTGCCTGAGGTGATGGTCACAGCCGCCTCCCTGGTTTCTTCTCCTTCTCTGCTCCATAGTCAGTGAGGTCCTTCTAAACCACACGTCTGATCATGTCTCATCCTTTAAAGCCTTTTCACAGGCTCCCTACTGACCTTGGGCCGCCCGCACAGTCTGGGCTCTTTGGCCAAGGCCCTTCTAGGTTGACCCAGATTTCCCTCTTTGGCCTCCTCTGCCCACCCCCTACTGTCCTCCATTCGTCACTCCTGGCCCGGAACACACTGTGGCCCCTGAGCTGTGTCCTTCATGTCGCCAATGTCTTTTCTCCCATCGCTTGCCAGAATAACTCCTACTCACCCTTCAAGACTCACCTAAGACATGGACCCTTCATGGCTGCCCATTCTTCAGCACCTAGTGCCCTGGGATGGAACTGTCTGTCCATCTCTCTCTCTCTGTGCCAGACTGGGAGCCCCACCCAGTGGGGACCACATTCAATTTGCCTTGATCCTCCACAAGCCTGGCCCTGGTGCAGGCCAAATCCAGTTAAACTGGACTAAGGTGGATGGTCACCAGTGGCCATGCAAGAGTCTCTAGAACTCCAGGGTGGGGGATGGGGGTCCCTCAGTGGCTTGTCTCTGGGTCTGATCTTTGCTGCACATTGGAAAAGGAGAAGATGTGATTTTTTTCCTTTTTTAGGGCCACACATGTGGCATATGGAAGTTCCCAGGCTAGGGCTTGAATCGGAGCCAGAGCAGCCAGCCTACACCACAGCCACAGCAACGCGGGATCTGAGCCTCATCTGCAACCTAAACCATAGCTCACGGCAATGCCGGATCCTTAACCCACTAAGCGAGGCCAGGGATCAAACCTGCATCCTCATAGATACTAGTCGGGTTCATTACTGCTGAGCCATGACAGGAACTCCAGAAGATGTGATTTTTTTCTCCATTATGCGTTAGTACCTGTGCCTGAGCCCTCTGCCCACTGGGGTGGGAAAATGCCCACTGATGAACCAAGGGCAAGCTGCCACGGTCTTTCTGGCGGGGGCTATGGGAAACCACTTGGGGCTGATCTGGCCCCAGTAAACTGCTCTTAACCACTCTCTGGGGAGAGCCCTGAGTCCCGACATAATTAGCTGCATGTGTGTGGGAGACAGGCCTGTTTTTTTGCCCAGGATTTATGAGAAGGGGAGTATTCTCATTGACCTCCATTTCAGGAAAGGCCTCTTTCTGGAACACGTGCCGAGTGTTCCATCAACAGTACAGCACATATGCTCACAGCAAGCCTGCTCGACAGCGTCACCCCGGCATATGGTTCTTGTCTCATACGCATTTTAGCACTCGCTTTGGGGACTGTATGTATTTCTGAGGGTCCCTGAACACAGCTCCGAATGAAGCACTTATAATTTACCCTTCATGAAAGCCGCCACTGCTCTTTCTAAACATACTTGGAAGTGGATTCAAAGTTTATTTAGAGAAAAAAAGAATTTTTTTTTTTCAGTCGACAGAAAGAGAGTGTTTGTGAATTCTTTCTCCCCACCCCTCCTCCTTGGGACTTGGGAACAACTTCGGCAGCTCACAGACGCCGATACCCTCAGACGAGACTGAGAATGTGTGAACACGGGCCGTCTGTCTGCTCAGGTGTCTCTCCAGCTCCTCCTCGGTTTATCCACCTGTCACGCTGCTTCTCCCCCATCCCGCTTTCTCTTTCTTTCCTTCTACTCGTGTGCTCTTCCATAGATCCTGCCACAGAAAAACGACTCACTACCTAGTCCTAGCAGTGCTTTGTTCATCCAGACAATCAAATACCCACCTACATATTTGTTTATCCATGCACCCATCTGTTATTGGTTTTTGTGCATTCATCCTTTTGATTGCTCACCCACTCATCCATGCACACCTCTACCCATCCATCCATCCGTCCACCATCCATCCATCCATCTGTCCATCCATCAGTCTGTCCATCCAACATTAACCCACTCCATGTCAGGCACTGGGGATACTCGAATGAGTACATCTGGGACTTGTTCTTGAGCAGTTCCGAAGCAGCTGGGAGATGACATGTAGACAGCCATTTACTGCACAGCGTGGGAAATGATCTTAGATGTACAGGTGCCGTGGGGGCCTGGGAGCCTTTCCAGACAGAAGGGGAGATAGAACCATCCACAGATGGAAAAGCTACCCGCACTCCCCATCTTCCAGAATGAATGAGGTGGCAGCTTGGGGGTGAGTGGAGTCTGTAGCTCCTCTAAGGCCTGGATTTCCACCTCTGCCTTGCAGATATTTTCTGTCAGTTAGAGCCACCTTGACTGAGGCCACTCAGATCTGTCACTCTCTGGTGGTCCTTACAGTGATCCTGCATCCCATTCTGCAGAGGACAACCCAGGGCTCAGGAGAGGGGAGGGGCAGAGAAGCAGCAGCAGAGCCTCCATGTCAGAGTTTGAGGACTGGCGGCCAGTCCCTGCAGGCTGCCACAGCCGCTGTCCAGTGTGTGGCCCTCATGACAGCCCTCGCCGCTGGCCTGTCTGCTCCCGCTCTGAAGGCTTCCAAGGTGCTTAGGAACCCAGGCCAGATTCCGTGGGGTCCCTGCACCCCATATGACTGAGGGCTAACTAGAAAGCCCTGGTAAATAAGTTGGGATCCCTCGTGGGAAGCAGAGCGCTCAAAGGACCCCCCCCCCCAACCCTGATATTTCAGCACTTTCTTTTTCCTGGCCCTGGGCCAAGGGCCTGAGAACAAGGACCTCACTCACAGATCAGGGACTACGCCTGTCCAGTTCTAGGCTCTGGCCAGGCCTTGGGTTCTGGAATCTGTTGAGAGTGATCATGGCTCAACAAGCATCTGGGAGATGGACTGACCAACACGGCCCCACCTGAGCGGGATGGCAGGGCAGCCCTCCACAGGGTAGGGCAGGCCACCTGGATCCTCTGGCTGGGGTTCCCCCTTCATCACAGGGTCATCTCCCATGCCTCTCTCTCCCACATACCCCATTCAATTATAAGTCCTGCCCACAGGCTCCACAATCCCTGTCGAATGGACCCACTCAGCCTCACTGCTTTCAAGCACCTGCAGCAGCCTTCTTGTGGGCCTCCCTTCCCCCAGGCTTGCTTCTCCCATCTGACCTCTTTCCTGACCCCGTCCCCACCCTGGCCAACCTGCTGCTCCAGGGCACCTTTCTAAGTCTGGCCATGCCACTCTTCCCTTAGGGAATGAAATCAAAAGCCATGGTCACTTCCTTAGCACGGAAGCAGGATGGCAAAGAGAGATCTGGGTTCAAATCCTGCTCTCTCACATGCTATCCGTGTGAGCTCAGGTAACTCAATGACTCTGGGCCTCTGTTTCCCCATCTGTAAGATGTGTGTACTCATGGCTTCCTCACAAAGCAGGTTTTGTTTGAATTATGGCTGCAATATAAAGCTTTTTCCTGACACAATGCCTCAGAAAGGAAGGAGTCACTTTATAGTCAAGTCTTCACAGAAGTCTTTCATTTTATGTGCTGTATGTTCAATTAGGTTATTAAACAGCAACAAAGTACTGGTGGGTAAAAACACACGACCTAAACCAATCCTAAGGGTGTTTCTAGATGTTTTCAGAGGCAACCCAAGGGATCTATTGGAAGGAAGGAAAGAAGGAAGGGAGAAAGAAAGAAAGAAAAGGAAAGGATCCAGGTAGTTAAGGATGAGAGATGGAATGTATACATTTATCTCTACCACTTCCAGAAAATTCAACTCCAAGGGTAAAGATGTCAGGAGAGGAAACACAAGCAAGAATATTTAAGAAGCTGGGGAGTAGACAAATGAGGGGTTACTGCCTGTGCAGAAGTGGGACAGCCAACATTTCAAGCCAACAATGAGGATGCCTCAAGAGTAACCCACACTGTGACACAGAACACCCAAAACCCAGAAACTGGCAGCACCACGCATCCGATGAGCTAGAATCTAGACCAGGCATCTCAAGCTATGGCTCCTGAGCCAAACCCTACCCACTCTCTATTCTCTATTTTTATAAATAAAGCTTTATTAAAACACAGCCACACCCATTTGTTTATGACAGGTCCATAGCTGCTTTTATGCTACAAAGGCAGTAGTTGTGATGGAGATGGTATTGGCCTCTGATCTGGACAGTTACCTTTCTTCAGAGCAGGCAGAAGTCTGTGGGGTTACTTTCTGGAGAGAGGAAAGTAGGGAGCCTCTAGTCCATACAGGACGCCAGGTACAGATGAGCGAGGAGTAAAAGTTTACACACGAAGCATGGAGGCCCACAGATCTCTCCTTCTCAACACGGCTCCCTTCCTTTGCAGCCAGATGGAAGTGGGAAGGCTCTTCCCAGGGAATCCAGGGAAGATGAGCCCTGCCAGCCAGCTCAGGGCCCTGTGGAGCCACACTGAGCAGTTCCATCTGTGTTCATGGGACTTCCAGTTAGCTTTTCAGGCTTACACTTTGAAAAGCAAGCTGAAGGTGCTGGACATTTACGGGAGCCCCTTATGTGAAAGACAGAGGGCAAAACGGATGGAGGAAAGTAACTCAGGGGAGACAGTCTTTTAAAGACAGAAAACAATTTTAAAAAATCCATGAAAAACATGCTCAGAGATAAAGGTGGATATTATATCCATGAAATAAGACCAGGCTGCTGTTAAAAAGGAATACTCATGGAATATTTGCACAAAAATTCTTTCAAATTAAATACATGAGAGCGAAGATTAAAGTTCTGTTGGTTTACATGCAGCTGTCCAGTTTTCCCAGCACCACTTGCTGAAGAGACTTTTTCTCATTTTATATTCTTGCCTCCTTTGTCGAAGACTAACTGTCTAGAGGTGTCTGGGTTTGTTTCTGGGTTTCTATTCTGTTCCATTGGTCTGTATGTCTATTTTGGTACCAGTACCACACTGTCTTCATTACTGTAGCTTTGTAATATTGTCTGTAGTTGGGAGAGATATGCCTCCTGCTTGGTTTTGTTCCTCAGGATTGCTTTGGCAATTCTGAGTCTTTTATGGTTCTATATAAACTTTTGGATTATTTGTTCTGGTTTTGTGAAAAATGCCACAGGTAATTTTATAGGGATTGCATTAAATCTGTAGATTGCTTTGGGTAGTATGGCCAGTTTAATGATATTAATTCTTCCAATCCAGGAGCCCTGGGTATCTTTCCATTTCTTTGAATCCTCTTTAATTCTTTGATTAATGTTTTATAGTTCTCAGCATATGTCTTTCACCTCCTTGAATCAATGAAACTAGAACACACCCTCACACCATGCACAAAAACACACTCAAAATGGCTTAAAGACTTACACATAAGATAAGATGTCATAAAACTCCTAGAAGAGAACAGAGGCAAAAAATTCTCTGACATCAACTCTACAAATGTTCTCTTAGGTCAGTCTCCCAAAGCAACAGAAATAAAACCAAAATAAACCAATGGGACCTAATAAAACTTACAAGGTTTTACATAGCAAAGGAAACCATAAAAAAAAAAACCCCAAAACCACAAAAGACAACCTATAGAATGGGAGAAAATAGCTGCAAACAGGATGCAACTGACAAGGGCTTAATCTCCAAAATATACAAAAAACTCTTACAATTCAACAGCAAAAATAAAAATAAAAAAAATTTAACCTCTCCCCTGAAACGAACAATC
This sequence comes from Phacochoerus africanus, assembly GCF_016906955.1. Lineage (NCBI taxonomy): Eukaryota > Metazoa > Chordata > Mammalia > Artiodactyla > Suidae > Phacochoerus > Phacochoerus africanus. The sequence continues at coordinate 80,170,876 of NC_062547.1, read as the reverse complement.
CAGTTGAAAAAGGGGCAGAAGACCCGAATAGACATTTCTCCAAAAGGGACCTATGGAGGGCCAAGAGGCACATGAAAAAATGCTCAATGTCACAAATTAGTAGAGAAATGCAAATCAAAACTGGTACCACACTGGTACCACACTGGTCAGAATGGCCATTATTAATAAGTCTATAAATAAATGCTGGAGGGGGTGTGGAGAATGTAAATTGGTACAACTGTTGGTTGGAATGTAAATTGGTACAACCACTATGGGAAACAGTATGGAGGTACCTCAGAAAACTAAATATAGAACTACCAGCTGATCCAGCAATCCCACTCTTGGGCATCTATCTGGACAAAACTTTCATTGAAGAAGATACATGCACCCTTGTGTTCATTGCAGCAGTTTTCACAATAGTCAAGACATGAAACAACCTAAATGTCCATCGACAGATGAATGGATTAAGAAGATGTGGTTCATATACACAATGGAATACTACTCAGCCGTAAAAAAGAACAAAATAATGCCACTTGCAGCAACATGGATAGAACTAGAGATTCTCATACTAAGTGAAGTAAGTCAGAAAGAGAAAGACAAATACCATATGATATCATTTATATCTGGAATCTAAACTATGACACAAATGAACTTATCTACTAAAAAAAACCTCATGGACATGAAGAACAGACTTATGGTTGCCAAGGGGAAGTGGGATGGACTGGGATTTTGAGGTTAGTAGATGCAAACTATTGCTTTTGGGGTGGATAGGCAATGAGATCCTGCTGTGGTAGCACAGGGAACTCTATCCAGTCACTTGTGATGGAACATGATGGAGGATAATGGGAGAAAAAGAAAGTATATATATATATATGTGTGTATAACTGGGTCACTTTGCTGCACAGCAGAAATTGACAGAACATTGTAAATCAACTATGATAAAAAAATTTTTTTTTTGCATACCCGTCGTGGCAGTGGAAATGAATCAACTAGGAACCATGAGGTTGCGGGTTCAACCCCTGGCCTCGCTCAGTGGATCTAGGATCTGGCATTGCTGTGAGCTCTGGTATAGATCGCAGACAAGGCTCAGATCCTGCGTTGCTGTGGCTGTGGCGTAGGCTGGCAGCCATAGTTCTGATTGAACCCCTAGCCTGGGAACCTCCATATGCCATGAGTGTGGCCTAAAAATCAAAACAAACAAACAAAAAAATAAGGAAAAAATAATTTTTTTAAAGTTCCATTGGAAATAAGAGTTGGGAGAGAAGGTTGGGGGAAGTCTCCAAGAAAGGAGAACAGGGCAAACAGATGCAGATAATTGAAAGAAGAAACAAGAAAATCAGTTTGGGAAATCACAGGTAAGGGAGTGTCTCCCCGCTCCTTGCCCCTAATAAAAAACAAACAAACAAATACCAAGCCAACCAACTAACCAAACGAAAAACTTCAGAGGGAGAAAACAGAGAAATTTGGAGGAGAAATTGTTAAAAGAATTCAGGAGATTTGGTTTTCTGAGAGTCCAGCTCAGTGAAAGAAAATAGACCATGCTAAAGCAGGTCATCTTGAAATTTCAGAACAATGGGGTTAAAGAGAAGATTCCAAAGACTTCCAGAGAGAAAAATCACAGGTTTCACACAAAGGACTGAGAAGAACAGAAGGATTTGGACTTCTAACAGACACATCATGAAGTGGCAAGATACTTATTTTTTTATTTTTATTTTTAAATTTTTTTGGCTGCACTTGTGGCATGTGGAAATTCCAGGGCCAGGGATCGAACCTGCACCACAGTTGCAGCCTGTGCCACCGCTGTAGCAATACCAGATCCTTAATCCACTGCACCACAAGGGAACTTCCAAGAGGTTGAAGCAAACTCTCCTTCCTTAGAGGAAGGTGATCACTACCATAAGAACCCCCACTATTTGTCAGGCCCTATGGGAGGCACTGGGGAAACTGGGAGTAAGAAAGCACAGCCTCCGCCATCATCTCAGATGACCTGGGAAGACGGGTGCTGGCCCAGGAATGCAGCCAATTACAAACTGGTAAGTGCTGTGAAGGGGAAGTACAGGACCTCTAACAGCCCGTGATAGGTGAACACAACTTGGTCTGGAGAGTCTGGGGTTCCCTGAGAAGCCCTGTGCATGAGATGAGGCCAGACAGACGCCTGGAGCTGCCTGGGCAGAGAGGGACTTGTCCCTCGTAGGAGGTACAGGGAGTACAAAGGCTCTGCAGTGACAGGAGGTAGCAGCGCCTCAGGCTCGCACCCCATCAGAATCAGCTGAAGGGACCTTAGAACAGATGGCTAGGTCTCACCCTCCAGAGTCTCTGAGGTAGTAAGTTTGGGAATTTGCAATTCTAAAAATTCGCAGATGATGTTGAACCACAGTTTGAAAAGCACTGACTGAAAGGTCTGCAGAGTCCCATGGTAGGGAATTTGTATTTTATCCTTCAGGCTAGGGGTTCTCCAACAGGAGAATCATCTGGGCACTGGTTGAGCTTGCAAATTTCCAAACCCCACCCCCACCCCCCTTGGGCTGGGCAGGACCTGACAATGCCTATTCACGTGGATATCTACGGTCCCAGGGGCACTTGAGGGCTGGGAGGGAGGTAGGGGACGGGTGGGCTCCCCTTTTGCAGCAAAGTAGTCAGGAGAAGACAGAGCCTCAACAACACAGACAAGGCGGAAAGGGCAGGGTGGATTTTCGAGGCAGATCAGAATATGCCTTGAGGACAAGGAAAGCTGAAGGGCGTGTAGGAACTCGGCCAGCCCAGTGGCTCTGGCTTTGGGGTGGGGGGTGGTCCAGGATCAGATTTCAGGCTCTCTACCAGCAAGAACGGTCAGCTTCTTTGTCAGGCAGGAAAGTCCTTCTCCAGGTGGCCAATTTCAGGTTTTTTTTTTTTCCTTTTCTTTTTATGGCCAGACAAGCAGCATATGGAAGTTCCTGGTCCAGGGGTCCAATTGGAGCTGAAGCTGGAATCTACACCAGTGCCACAGCCACAGCAATGCCAGATTCAAGCTGCATCTGTAACCTATGTCGAAGCTCACGGCAACATCGGGTTCTTAACCCATTGAGCGAGGCCAGGGAGTGAACCCGCATCCTCAGAGACTACATCGGGTTCTTAACCCACTGAGCCACAATGGGAACTCCCCCAACTTCAGGTTTTAAGCATTAGCTGGGTTTTCTCCTCCTAGTCCCCTCAAACCTGCCTGAAAGTTAACTGCCAAATTAATTTCTGAATTGTGAAACAAATTTATTCCCAGGTGAAAACTACTGTATCTGATTTCTTCTGTGGCCACCTCTGCCAAGATGGAAATCTGCTGTATCTGACTTTAGAATCCACCAGAGTCAGCTTCCGTTTCTAAGGTTATTGGACAAAGCCTCCATTCCAACTGTACCCCATCAGAGAGAGCACATGAGCCTTGGCCTCTCCAAGACCCAGGCTCCTCCTGCCAGCAAGGAGGGAGTTGCCCTCAGACCCCCCAACAAAGCACTCAAGTCTCCACACTCCCCACACCAAGAGGCTTGCTGTTTCTTGGCCAGAATAAGAGCCAAAAGGAGTTCCCTAGTGGCCTAACAGTTAAGAATCCGGCATCATCACTGCTGCAGCGCTGGTTTGATGCCTTGTTAACTTCCACATGCTACAGGTGCAGCCAAAAAAAAAAAAAAAAAAAAAAAAAAAACCAAAAAACAACAGCAAAAAAACCCAAAAACCAACAAAAGTCCCACGAGGCCCCCTTATTGACCCTGCGTCATGCCTGCCCCCTCGGGACCTCCCTGGGCAGTCTCAGTCCACCCACATTTGGACACGGGATGAGGCTCAAGTGAAAGTCTACCCATAGCTGCCCATGTGACATAGTGCCATCAGTAGGGGGCTCCCAGAACTGGGGGCCTGTGCAGCTTCCCCTGGCTGGCTGGTCCCGGGAGGGAACGTGTTTGATGGGTGACGTGGCTCCCGCAGGCTTTTCAGGGGCTCCTAGGACTCAGATACTGCTGCCTTCCCTCCCACGCAGGGCCTGGGACTCCTGCCTTCCTGCCCATTTTCAAAGGCCCGCCCCCCCAATTTATGAAGCACTGATCCCCCCTCCCACAACCCCCAATGTACTGTATTTCTGTGAGCTTTGCCCTCCTTCAATTCTCAGGGCAATCCTGTGCAGCATCATTCATGCCTTCTGCCACTCAGAGCACATGCTTCTCTGGCTCAGGTGCCCCAAGCCTTCCCCTGCAGCCATGTTGAGACATGCCACCTCTCCCTGGCCTACACCACGCTGTCAGATCTGTCCTGTGGCTACATTTCTGACCTCGTTTCAAATCCCCCCACCCCAGTTCCCCACATAGACCTCTGCCTTGCTAGAATGTAAGCTCCTTGACAGGACCAATCTTGTCTGTCTTTTTTTTTTTTGGTCTTTTTGCTATTTCTTTGGGCCGCTCCCACGGAGGTTCCCAGGCTAGGGGTTGAATCAGAGCTGTAGCCACTGGCCTACACCAGAGCCACAGCTATGCAGGATCCGAGCTGCGTCTGCAACCTACACCACAGCTCATGGCAACGCCAGATCATTAACCCACTGAGCAAGGGCAGGGACCGAACCCGCAACCTCATGGTTCGCTAACCACTGCGCCACGACGGGAACTCCTTTTTTTTTTTTTTTTTTTTTCTTGTCTTTGTCTGTCTTATTTTCTAGTGCCTGACCTAGAGAAGGGCTCAGAAATATTTGTGGCGCGAGTGAGATGAGAAAATGAGGCCCACAGAGAAATGACTCACGCCACATCACAAGCTAGCAGAGGCCTCTTGGGCCCTGGCCTGGCTGTCACAGTGCCTTCCCTGCTATTCCCCTTCCTGTGCCAGGGTACTAGCTTGGCCAGCATGGGGTGGCTCTGGGTGGCCATTTATTCACTCCGATGCATGTTTCCTGGTCAAAAGAACCTTCTGGAAGACAGAAATGCTGCTTTGGGGCTTCTCTTGCAGAGATGACTGCAGAGCCTGCCAAGCAGGTAGGAAAGTCCAGTAACCATGGGTCTGGAGGATTTGAAGCCAAGCAGATCTGGGCTGACTCCCAGCACTGCCACTTACAGGCCAAGGGGCCCTGGCCATGTCACCTAATTTCCCCGAGGCTTGGTTTCCTGGGTCTGTAAACCCGGGATCACATGGCATCTACTTGCTCGACTTGTGAAGCTTACGTGAGACCTGGAGCATTGAGCCACGAGCACAGGCCTGGCACTTGGTAACGTTGCAAGAAAACTGACAAGGGCACTCTGGCTGGGACACAGGCGTGGAGCTCCCCATCTAGGCTGTGTGCCCCCAGGGCTCTGTAAATGCCCCACAGGGAATCAGCAGCCCTCAGAGCCGGGGATGGGGCCTCCCAGGACAAAGTCTTCTGGGGAGGACTCTAAGGTTGGAGACAGCTGCCGTCAGCAGGGTGGGGTGGGCACAAAAGCTCCAGGAGCATGGACACATACGCCTGGCTTCTTGATTTGGGGCAGAGCTGGGACATCTGCGTGGGTTTTCATCTTTTAATCCCATCTGTTATCAGCTGCTGGGAAACAGCCGAGCCCAGGCTCCAAGCTCGCAGAGCCTTCCTCTGAATTCCATGCAGAGAACAAAGGGTTCTGAAAGGGTGACACAGCTGCCCAGACTGGCAGCCAGGGCGGCCGGTGCAGGGCCAGGCTGGGAAGAAGGCACATGAAAGCCAAGCAAAGGCACTTGGCAAGGAGGGTGGGCACGGCCACCAGGAGGCTGGCCAGCTGGCCTGGCAGGGACTACTCTAGGCTCTAGGGCTTCAGGGATTCGGGGTGCATCTTTTCTTTTGAGAAGCCTTTGCATTTGGGAACTTAGGAGACACCTGTTGGTGTGAAGTTCCTGGTCTAAGACCACCCCTGGATGCAAGGCAGGTGGCTTGGCTAGGTCCCCACCAGGCAACCTTCTGGACCCCAAAGCTACCCTCTATCCCAGAGCCTGAAGTGGACACGAGTCATTTGTAGCTGCTTCAAACCTTCTAATCCCCTCCTCACATTTGGATGCTTCCCCGTGGCATAAACCCAACTTTCCAACTCCAATTACAAAATGTCCCTGCTTTCTCGGGGCCAGGGGTACGTGGGATTCACATTCCCTGGCCCAGACACATCTGATTCAGAGCTGAGTTAGGTGGGGACGAGGTGGGGCTCAGGGCTTCCACTCTGCAGCGAGATGGAGTGTGATTCTAAGCCAGCAGCCTTGGGGAAGCTTCCAGGTCTGGTGGGAGTGCTCCTGGCAGGCTTGTTAGAGATGTGGTGCAGGGACTCATTTCTGCAAGTTCCTCCTCCTAGGGCTTCATATCCCTCAATAAATCATTTCCCCCCTTTCCCTCTTAAATTAGCTGGAGTGGATTCTGTCGTTTGCAACCATGAATCCTGACAAACTCCTCTGGCAAGTCCCTGGCAGAGTTTCAAACTCTCTGGCCCATAAGCCTAAGCAAGTTACATAGATAAAGGACACAGACTCATTTCGCAAAAAATCACAAGGCAGCCCTTTTGGTCTATACTTGATGGAGGTATGGTTCCAAGGAGGCTTTCTTTGGAGAAAAGAGAAAAGAGAGGGCCAGCTCAGTCAATTTCACGGTCAGAGAGACAATAAGGAGTAGTGGGGACTGTGGCACACCGGAGATGCATGCTCTCTCTAAAGGGGGGAACTACTATGTAGTTACAACAGACTGTTTCCAGAACCTTCCCCACACCCCAAACCTGGATCAGCCTGGGCATATTCCCAATTTTCTTCAAGGCAAGAACGTCTCCCTCAATAGATGGAGATGATGCCTTCCGCCCAAGGCAAGGTGCCTGGCCAGTGGGAAGGCCCTGCACCAGGCCCAGAGCTGGTCACAACTAAACACAGACAGAGTGAGATTGGAAGGGATGTTTCTGGTTCCTGAGGGCCAGACACCCACACACCAACCAAGGGCCTTTCAGAAGCACAAAGTGTTCTAATTGAATGAAGGGTGAGGTTTCATAGATGCCACATTTTGAAACTTTTACCCTCAGACCTATGAATAAAAATGATGTGTTCATAATTCTTTTGGGGTAGACAACATTTCCAAAGCAAAGCTGTGCTATTTTTTCAATTGAAGGATAGCTGATTAACCATGTTGTATCAATTTCTGCTGTACGGCAAAGCGATTCAGGTATATATCCATATATGTGTTTTTTATATACTTTTCCATTATGCTTTACCTCAGGATACTGAATATAGTTTCCTGCGCTACATATACATTAGGCATTTTTGTTTATACAACTGTCCGTTTTGATTTAAGGTGATAACAAGGACTTTCTGTTACCTCTCGGTGACTAGGAAGCTCCTGGGGCATAACGGAATGTTCACCCCATGCCATGGGCAAAAGGGTGCCTTTGGGCAGGTGGAAGGACCACAGGAGACAAAAATAAAGACGCCGGCTGCTTAGATCGCGTGACTCCTGCTTATTGCATGAACTGGGTATACCTGGGCACACACTGGTTATTATCCCTTCCTGAACCTCTGGTCTGGTCTGGTCTACATCTATTATCTTGAGGTCCTCATACCTGAATTCGCCAAGCCTTCCAGCCATGGCGGAGATGGCAGCCTCAGTATCGCTCTAGAGGGGAAAAGAGAGCTCAAATAGGAGTTTCCACCCAGCCTGTGGCCAGTACAGACTGACAAATCAGAGAGTTTGCAAGAAGCCCCGACAACTTGAAGCTACTGCTTGGACGCTGCGATAATTTGCAAAGTTATTGCCAAATGCTAGTTTGTTCATCATATGTGAACTACGATTTACCTACCACGTTTTTGCAAAGAATCCCCCATAATCCAGGGTATGCAACTAACTGCTCTATTCCCAGCTTTCTTTCTTTCTTTCTTTCTTTCTTTCTTTCTTTCTTTCTTTATTTATTTTTGTCTTTTCATCTTTTTAGAGCTGCATCCTCAGCACATGGAGGTTCCCAGGCTGGGGGTCTAATCGGAGCTGTAGCTGCCAGCCTACACCACAGCCAGAGCAACACGAGATCTGAGCTGCGTCTGTGACCTACACCACTGCTCATGGCAACACTGGATCCTTAACCTGCTGAGTGAGGCCGGGGATCAAACCTGCAACCTCATCGTTCCTAGTTGGATTCATTTCCACTGTGCCACGACGGGAACTCGTATTGCCAGGTTTTAAGGTGGTCATGTCTGCTGTTTGGTTCTGAGCTTTGTGTAGCCCTATATGAGCTGGCAGCCCAACAAGGAAAACAAGCCATGCGTGACATGAGCAGAGTAAGTGAGAGGGATACAGAGTTTGGGTGCTCTGAGGAGGGAGGGTGTCTTCATTTGCTACACCCCAAATACCATAGACTAGGTAGCTCATAAACAGAGTTCTATTTCTATGGCCTGGAGGCTGGAACATCCAAGATCAAAATGCCAGCAGATTAGGTGTTGCTGAGAGCCTGCCTCCTGGTTCAGACTCACTGTGTCCTCACATGGCAGACAAAAGGGGTGAGGGACTCTGTGGGGTCTCTTATAAGGGCACTAATCCCACTCATGAGGGCTCCAACCCCCATCTCCTAATACCATTACTTTAGGGGTTAGGATTTCAACATATGAATTTTGAGGGGACATAACCATTTAGCCTGAGGCAGGCTAGCACACACTCTGAGGTCCAGTAGCATCTAAAGAATCCAGGAGTTCCCGTGGTGACTCAGTGGTTAATGAATCCGACTAGGAACCATGAGGTTTCGGGTTCAGTCCCTGGCCTCGCTCAGTGGGTTAAGGATCCGGTGTTGCCGTGAGCTGTGGTGCAGGTGGCACACATGGCTCGGATCCCGCGTTGCTGTGGCTGTGGCGTAGGCCGGTGGCTACAGCTCCGATTAGACCCCTAGCCTGGGAACCTCCATATGCCGTGAAAGCGTCCCTAGAAAAGGCAAAAAGACAAAAAAAGAAAGAAGGAAAAGAAAAGAAAAGAAAAGAATCCAGCTGTTCCTTAAGAAGTTAACCATAGAGTTAACATTTAACTCAGCAATTTCATTCCTAGCCGTATAGTCAAAACAACTGGCAATGAGGGTTCAAACACCTACGAGTACACGAATGTTCATAGCAGTATTATTTACAATCGCTGAAAGGTGGAAACAACCCAAGTGTCCATCATGGGATGAACAGGCAAAATGCGGCATGTCCATACAAAGGGATATTATTCTGCTATAGGAAGTGTATGATTTCACTTACATGAAACTTCCAGAATAGGCAAATCTAGGGATGGAAAGTTAGTCAGTGGTTGCTGGGAGTGGGGAAGGGAGGTGGGAGTGACTGTTAATGGGTTTCCTTCAGGGGTGCTGACAATGTTTTTGAACTAGATGGGAGTCCAACAACAGTGACTAGACTAAATCCCACTGAATTGTTCACTTCTACTGGCTAATTCTATGTTATGCGGATTTTACCTCAATAGTTAAAGAGAGAATCCCAGCTAATAGTTCCTCTTGTGCATCTGGCAGTGCAGCCTCTGTTTCATCTCCGACCTAATGATGCTTGTAAAAATAAATGAAGATCAAACTGGGAGGGGAGAACTGGCTAGAACTGGGTAGAAAGGGAAAAAAAGCGAAGCCAAAACAAGTGCAGCTTTGGTGCAGCTGGTTTTCCAAGACCTCTATTCCTGAGGGATGTTTTCACTTAGAAAGAATAAAAATACTTCTCCAGCAAAGTTAGCGGCTCAGAGCGGCAGGTACAGAAATCATGCAGCCTCTCCCCTCTGTTCCACCCACCCCACTCCCCCCCAACGGAATTCAAATTCCCAGGGGAGGGAGGTGGGGGTGGCAAGGGGAGACATCAGGAAATCAGCAGGGAGCAGCCTGTGGGGGACTGCCCTTCGCAGAGAGGTCTGAGTGTGGAGATGTGGGTATGTGGGAAGGAGGGCTCCCTGGTGGTCGTCTGCCCGCCTCAGCTGGAGCACAGGCTCCCTTGCTGCCAGCCCCCAAGAAGGAGCAGCTGTTCTCTCCCGAGTGGTTTCTCCCACTTTTCCATGCTGGAGGCAGGCTCTGACCGTAAAGTCCAGACATTGACTCTTCCTAGTTTTTTTTTTTTTGTCTTTTGTCTTTTTAGGGCCTTACCCACGGCATATGGAGGTTTCCAGGCTAGGGGTCCAATCAGAGCTGTAGCCACTGGCCTGCATGCACCACAACCACAGCAATGCCAGATCCAAGCCTCGTCTGCCACCTACACCACAGCTCATGGCAACACCGGATCCTTAACCCACTGAGTGAGGCCAGGGATTGAACCTGCAACCTCATGGTTCCTAGTCAGATTTGTTTCTGCTGTGCCACAACAGGAACTCTGACTCTCCCTAGTTTTAAAATGAGTTCCATAAAATGGAGTGAATGTATCTCCATTTATTTATGAGATTCTTCTATAAGTTGGGCTGACTGCCAGGCTCTCCAGAGCTGCAGTGGAAGGGGGTGGGGTGGGGGCGGTCCTTGCAGTCCCCACTCTGAGGTATGTGGGTTCTGCATGGTGGGGGGCACTGCAGGGTTGGGGGCAAAGCAGGGGTTCTCCCTGGCACCCAAGGATTGGAGGCTCCCTCTCTGCTTAAAGACTAGGGTGGCCCTCCGACTCTCTCTGAGCACAAAAGCATCATTCACTGTCCACCATTAGTTTTGGATGATGAAAGGAGGTTCACGGGGTCATGGAGGAGTCAAAATAATCGTACTGATAATCAGGGTACCAGGTAATTATTGAGCAGTTTCCACGAGGGGTGGGCACTGTGCTAAATGCAATGAACCATTGCAGCCAGGCTTCGAGACGACTCCAAGAGGTAGGAACCATTATCCCCATGTTGTCACTGAGGACACAGGGTTGGGGAGGTTACGTAAGGTCCTTGGAGCCCTGTATCTCGGGCTCAAACTGCCCAGGTGTTGGCACTGAGTCTGGCTGATTCCAGGTGGAGGTGAGCGGAGGGTTCCACCAGGCTTTTTGTTTTATTTTTAGGGCCACACCCGAGGCGTGTGGAGGTTCCCAGGCTAGGAGCTGAATTGGAGCTATAGCTGCCGGCCTACGCCACAGCCACAGCAACGCGGGATCCGAGCTGGTCTGTGACCTACACCACATCCCACGGCAACGCTGCATCCTTAATCCACTGAGCAAGGCCAGGTATCGAACCCACATCCTCATGGATATTAGTCAGTTTCATAATGCGCTGAGTCACAACAGGAACTCCTCAGGGGCTATGCTCTTAATTATGGCTTTCTACACCCAGGACGCTTGGTGCTCCCAAAGCTTCTTTGTGCCCTACTGGGAGGCTGCCAGAGGGTACGGGCAGCACAGGTGGGAAAGACAGATAGACAGATCCACTTCAGAACTAGCCTGGCCCTGGAGACAGTGACACCTTGGCTGGTCCCTCTGAGCCAAATATCTGTGACATCGGAGGGTGCAGGGAGACAAAAAGGCCAATCAAGCATCCAAACGTGCCCCAGGCACAGGAGAACTGTCCCTGCTCCTCAGCCACAGGCAGGCTTCTGGGAACAGTGTGGTGCAGTGGCTGAGGTCCCAAGGTGGTCAGGCAAAACCCTGCAGGGCTGAAATCCTCTTGGGAGCCTAAGGAAGAGGGCCTGTGGCATCGGCCCCTTAAGGAGACAGGGCTGCTCCTCCCAGAACTGGCTGTTCCTGGTATGCCCTGACACCAGATGAAACAGTCGCTTGTGGCTGATGGTGTAACTCACAGAGCAGGACCCTGTGAGGTCCTCCCAGAGTGGACCCCCACTCATGTCCTCTGCCTGCCTTTTCGTCTATAGAAAAAAACTTGAGTCGAAGAATCGATTCATTTGGAGAAGTGAGAAAACACAGAGAAAGGAAAACCGTCAAGTCAGACAAATAATGATAGTTTAGCCATTCGACAAAGTCAAGGACCTTTAGTTAGTTCTTCTTCAAAGACTATAGATAATATTCCTCGCCATGTCCTTGGAGCTGTTTTTCAGGTGTTGAAGCCCTCCCCAGTGGAAGAAGTCAAATCTATATGCCCACAAGCACGTAGACCCGGGACTGTTTGGAATCGGGAGGCTGATGACGCCGACTCCCAATTACCTCACCACCAACCAATCAGGAAAGTGTCCATGAACTGACCACGCCCTGCTCCTCAAACACTGTAAGACTCCTCACTGCCCCCTCCATGGGGGGCACAGTCCTTGAGGCACTATCGAGCTGTGTTCCCCTCCTGACCTGGCAATTAAATCACTGTTTCTGTTTCTCCAACTCTGTCTCCATGTTTCTATATGGCATCAGTGTACAGAGATGGCAACAATGGAAACCAAATATTTAAACCCTAGATTCCTTGGGACCACGCAGAACAAGCCCAGCTACCCTTCACAAAGGGTCTGAATTGACACACAAAGTCACACTGCTGGTCCTGCATCTTTATGAGATGTGTGTTTCTCAACCCTCTGCCATCCAGGAAGCCTTCTTCTAGCCCTGTCCCATCTCACGACATCCTTCCCTCTACACCATGGTCCCCAGAATTGAGTCCTCAGGGCAAGCTCAGAGCAGAGCAGGATAATCCCCTTCCTTGTTGAAGATATTATGCTCCTGTTATTATGGCCTCAGATCCTGCCCTGACATGCAGGCAGTCGAAGCCATGATGAGTTTCTCACCCAAGCCGTTATGCTGCCCCTCTCTGGGCCTCAGCTCATCCATCTGTAAAGTGTGCAAGGGTCTGCCCTGTTTCTGTCCAGCCAGCCTGGTATGTGGGTGTGACAGGCTGGCTCTGCCATGCGGGTGAATCCCTGAGCATCCCTGGCTGTGCAATGGTGATGCATTCGCACAGATTCACAACCAACTAGACATGTTTGGGGAAAGACAGGAGATGCTGATTAAATACCAGGATGTGTTCACTTGTGCCCTGGAGTAAACATGAGCTGGGGACTGAGCCTGCCTGCTCCTCGGTGGGCCTTAGTTTCCCACGGGCCTTGTGTGGGGTGAGCCTCCAGCTGAGCCTTCTGGGGTTTGGTGGCTAAGAACTTTCTAGTACTCAAGGGCTCCTAAAAGCAAGCCCAAGCTGCCACATCTCCCACCCCCAGCACTGAGAACACTGGCTCTGTGGAGTTTCAGAGAGATGGTGCATTCCAGCATTTTAGGAGTCACCTGAGCGAGTTTCAGGGGAGCAATTTGGATCATGCAAGATTTTTTGTCTTACAGAATCACTTTAGAATAAAAATTCCACTTAAAATGTGACTTCATAACAGTGACTTATTTTGTATTTGCCTCCCTTCCCCGGCTCTGGGAAGACAGGGGTCATGCATTTTGGTTATTCATATCTCTAGGGCATGATCTGGTCACTGGGACATCACAGGAGAAGGGCTGGCTGATGGGTGCAGGGATGAGTGAAGAATGGATGGGTGGGGGGTGAGTGGGTGGAGGGTGGCCAGATGGGGAGATAGATGAGTGGGTGGGTGGAGGGGTGGGTGGAGGGGTGGGTGGATGGGTGGGGAGATGGATGGGTGAGTGGATGGGTAGGTAGGAGGGTAGATAGGTGGATGCATGATGAATGGATGGGGGGGGGATGAGTGGCTAGAGGGTGGCCAGATGGGGGGACGGATGGGTGAGAGGATGGGCAGGTGGGTGGATGAGTAGGAGGATGGATGGGTGGGGGCATGGGTCATGGGTGGGTGGATGGGTAGGCGGTGGGTGGGAGGGGGACAGGTTGGGGAGGTGGATGTATGATGCATGGAAGAGTGGGGGATGATGGAATTGGGGCTTGAGGCAAGGATGAGCTTGGTTGAGAATGAGGACACCTATGCCCAGTGTCACCCCAAATGCACCTGCATTAGAATAATAGACAGTTTTCTAAAAAGCATGTGTCTGAACAGCTTTATTGGTGTCTCCAGAGCAGGAGACACACAAAGGGTAATAAAAGCTGGTCATCTGGGCAATTAACTTTCACTCCTGCTTTTGCCTTGGAGGCAGGAAGAGCCCCCTCAATATACCCACTCCAGCAACGAGCTGGCTTTTCAGGCCTTTCAGGCTGTAGTTGGGGCTGTTCCTCCTCCCCTTCCCCATCCTCTAGGCCAGGGCTTCTCAAACCCCAAATTCCCCCAGAAGGAGCTGACATGTGGCCACAGGCACGGGGGACCATCCTCCAAGGCTCCAGGCATCTCTCATACAGGACGGTGAATTGAGTGAGTCTGGCCATAGGGATGGAGGTGGACGAGGGCAGGGCCCAGCTTTTCCTAAATGATGCTCCCCGACCTTTTCCATCTAAAAAGTCACACACTTTTCATGGAAAAGAACCAGGAAATGAAGCACCTACAGCTGAGGGCACTGGTCAGGGGAGCCGAGATCAAAGTCTGATTAGACCTCTCTCAACCATGCCTACAGCTCTACTCCTCCATCTGACAACAAGACTGAGTCCCTTGTGCTGAGATGCCTGGGCTCACGGCTGCCAGGCCACCTGCATGGTGACCAGGGCTTTTCCCTGCTGCATCTTTTATTTTATTTTTTTTGTCTTTTGGGGGCCATACCCGCAGCATATGGAGGTTCCCAGGCTAGGGGCCAAATCGGAGCTGTAGCCGCCGGCCTCCACCACAGCCACAGCAATGCCAGATCTGAGCCACGTCTTCAACCTACACCACAGCTTACGGCAACACTGGATCCTTAACCCACTGAGCGAGCCCAAGGATTGAACCCACAACCTCATGGTTCCTAGTCAGATTCGTTTCCACTGCACCATGGCAGGAACTCCTCCTGCTGCGTCTTTACAGAGAGAATGGAAACCTTGACTGGGGCACAGAAGACAGTTCCTGCTTCCTCCTGAAAACAGGCCTTACCCTCCCTGAGCCGAGACCTCCTGGCAGGCTCTGCAGGTGCCCCCAGGACCGCTGACCTTCCTCCCAAATTCTAGCCCAAATTGGCGCTGCAGAGCATCTCTCAGCCTCTGCCTCCTGTGCCACATTTTGTTTTCAAAATCTACAAGTAACCACGAACGGCTGACCAGGATGGGGAAACAAACATTTTTCCATGTAAGGCTGGGCTTTGGGCTTTGCTCCAGGTTCTGGGTTGGGGAGGCCAGAGGAGGCCAGGAGTGTGGACGTCTGTGTGACCATCTGTTACTCCCTGACTTCATCTGCTACTGCTCTTCCTCGCCTCCAGCACATTAGTCTCTGTGCTGCCCCTCCAATAAAAGTCACTGTCTCCTACCTCAGGACCTTTGCACTGGCTGTTCCTGCTGCCTGAAACACTCTTTCTCCAGGTGACCACCTGGTGAATTCCTTACTTCCTTCACTTTTCTCAAATATCATCTTCTCCTTAAAAACTCTCACCCCCATCTCCCCATCCCCACCACTCCAGGCTGCCTTTACTTGCTTTATTTATTTATTTGCTTTTTAGGGCCGCACCAGCGACATAAGGAAGTTCCCAGGCTATGGGTCAAATCGGAGCTACAGCTGGTGGCCACAGCCACAGCCATAGAACACGGGATTCGAGATGCGTCTGACCTACACCACAGCTCACGCAACGCCGGATGCTTCACCCACTGAGCAAGGCCAAGGATAGAACCCTCGTCCTCATGGCTACTAGTCAGGTTCGTTAACTGCTGAGCCACAAAGGGGACTCCCTATCATTTATTTATTTATATAACACACTACCTTCTAGCATCATGAAACTTTCTTTACCACCTATCCTCCCCAACCAGAATACAAGGAGGCAGGGTTGCTGTCTGTTTCGTTATTATCTCCCCAGAGCCCAGGCCTGTTCTGAGTACACAGTAGGCACCCAATCAGTATTCGTTAAAAATATTCGCCTGTGATGCCCACATGGTCACTTTTGGCAGCTGACGTCTGAGAACCAGATTTACGAGCCAGAAGGTGTGAGGATGTAAGGTGCCCCCCATGACATATTGTCGTGACAAGCACATCCCACACCAGTGGCTGATCTAGCACAGAAAACGCCTGGGGAGGGGGCAGTAGTTCCCACATGAAAAAAGTTCCATGTGCAGTCTCATTGCATTGTGTGTCTTCACTTGCTGAAGCCTGGATAGAGCAAAGCTGCCAAACCCAGCAGGCAGCCTCAGATGCTCCAGCCAATGGGACACAGGAAAGGGAGCAATGATCTGTGCCTCTGCCCAGGGCACTCGGGGATGTGGAGGGAGCCCCCACCCTCTGCTTGGGCTGCCCCTGCAGGTTGGATGGACTGAGCTGGCATGGCAAGGAGTACAGAAGAGACCCACAGAGTCCTGGAAGGCCAAGTGCACATCAGAGGGGACCAGGAAGGTGAGACCAGGAGAAATAGGCTTAGGGGGACAAATATAGGAGAGGTAGCATGGCTCCAAAGAGAAGGATGCTTGCTGCCAGAGATTCCACAATGTGAGCTGTAACCTGGCCAGAGGGCTCGCCTCATCCCAGACCTGCTGGAGCTCCAGGTGAGAGGCGCCGTTCTCTGTGAAAATGTCCCTTTGTCTCAGGTCACAGGGGAATCAGAGTGGTACCCAGTGGGCCTCTGCCAAAGCAGCTCAGCAAAGGAGTCAGAGACAGTCCCCTGCCAATCAAAGAGCTCTGCTGATGGAGTCAGGAGGACACAGGTGCATCCCCATCACTGCCCATGTCCAATTGTGTGACCTTGGACAAGCCCTTCACTTCCCAGTGCTATGGACTCCTTGTCTGTAAAGCAGGACCTGCCATGAGAAACTGCTGTGCGGGGTAATGAGAAAACCCCATAGAGAGGAGCCAACACAGGGCAAGGATGGAGCAGGCTCTTGGGGACACTAATTTATTAAAAAAAAAAAAAAAGAAGATGAACATGATATGACAAAAATCCTCAACCCTTTCTTTCGCAAGCTTCCCCTTTCTATTTATATGTATTTTTATTAAATAAGAAATAAGACTTTATGAGTATATAATTTATAGTTTGTCAATAGTGCCTGTAGGAGGAAATGATTAAAACAGTGGGGAAAAAATAGACAGATTTCTAGAATTAAAGAAAGATGAAAGTGCTCAGATTGCAAAGGCCCACAGAACACCAAATAGAGCTAAGAAAGAACCCATATGTCAAAATGTCACAGTGAAACTGAAGATTATCAGAGGCAGAGAGAGATCTCAAAGTCTCCAGAGAGAGCAGAGCACATTATAAAGGAACAAGACCCAGACCGGCCTGATGCTTTCTTATAGTACCATTGCCTGCGAGACGACAAAGGACCAACACGGAATTCCCGTCGTGGCTCAGTGGAAACAAATCTGAGTAGTAACCATGAGGTTGTGGGTTCGATCCCTGGCCTCACTCAGTGGGTTAAGGATCTCACATTGCCGTGTGCTGTAGTATAGGCCGCAGACTTAGCTCAGACCCACTTTGCTGTGATTGTGGTGTAGGCTGGTGGCTACAGTTCTGATTCAACCCCTAGCCTGGGAACATCCATATGCTGTGTGTATGGCCCTAGAAAGACCAAAAAAAAAAAAGAAAAAGAAAAAAGAAAAAAGAACCGACATTAAGTTCCCGTTATGGCACAGCAAGTTAAGGGTATGACATTGTCTCTGTGAAGGTGCGGGTCCGGGTTCAATACCTGGCTGGTACGGTGGGTTAAAGATCTGGCATTGCCACAGCTTCAGCATAGGTTGCAGCTGTGGCTCAGATTCAATCCCTGGCCCGAGAACGTCTTCCCCCAACCCCAAGATCTTCTATGGGCCACAAGTGTGGGGAAAAAAAAAACCAAACCACAAAACAAAAATAAACAACCCCCCTCCCCAAACCAACCTGAGTACTGAAGCCCTAGGTCCTGAATTTTGAAACTTGAAGTTTACATCCAGTCCACGGGCATCCAAGTGTGAGCAGACGACCAGGATACCCTCACCCTCGGAAGGCCCTAGATGGCCTGTCACACAAAGACCCACGCAGGAAACCATCCTGGAGGAAGACGTCAGATAAGAGAGGAGACAACCTCGGGAGCTGCCCCGAGAGACACGATGGAAGGGTGTTCGGATTCCTCGGTCAAGGACTCTGGGTGCCCCTCCATCCCCCACCCCACTGCCTAATTATCTAAGACCAAAAACAAGAGAGAAAATAGAGGCAGCATGTCCTTACTACCATGGCTGGGACTGGGTGGAGGGGACGTCAGCGACATGTGGGCGCAGGAAAGCTCTGGCCTCGACAGAGGCACACATGGATAACAACTTTATTTACAGAAAGAAAAGATGAGAAAAGAAGCATAGCGAAAACAGAGACAAGCTGAAACCATAAACTTCTCAGTAAAAAGGCAGACAGTTAATTGGCTAAAACACAAAATCCAGCTAAGGCTTTTTACAAGACAGACATCTAAGCCATAAATCACAGTATGGAAGAGGAGAAGGGGATGGGATGGGGGAGAGCTGAAATTTGCTGGAGCTGGATGTGGGTTCATTTTGCTATTCCCGTCTGCTTTTGCAAATGTCTCCGTTTTTTCCATTACAGATTTTTTTTTTTTTAAAGCATGTTTTGGACCCAGATTTCTCTCTTCTTCAAAAGTCCAAGACAGCCATAAGTTGCTTAGTTTTACACCGTGCCATCACCTGAACTTTCAGAAGTAGTTCAACAGAACCGAGCTTAGACAAACTGGTTTTACTGGGTAATGATACGGTATTCCCACTGCCTCTGGAAACAGCTCAGATTTCTCTTTGGAATAATCATGGTAAGTTATCAGGGATGAAAGGGAAATCATATGTTTAAATTGATCTTTTAGGAGTTCCCATTGTGGTGCAGCAGAAATGAATCTGACTAGGAGCCATGAGGTTGTGGGTTCGATCCCTGGCCTCGCTCAGTGGGTTAAGGATCTGGCGTTGCCATAAGTGGTGGCATAGGTCGCAAACTCGGCTCGGATCTGACATTGCTGTGGCTGTGGTATAGGCCGGTAGCTACAGCTCCAATTCGACCCCTAGCCTGGGAACCTCCATGTGCTGCGGGTGCGGCCCTAAAAAGCAAATAAATAAATAAATAAATAAATAAATCTTTTAAAATTCAACATCAATATAGACATATGTTTGAACATCACACATATATGGCTATTTCCATGTGTGTACCCTCACACACTCCCCAAATCTGAATCTTGAGCTGATCAACAAGAATGCTAATATTGGTTGCCTCTAGAGAGTAAAATCATACAAGGCTCCTTTTTATTATTCTCCTTTCCCCCTGAAAAGCTCATGTGTCCCAAGCTGCGCTTATGTAGTAACAGGTAACTTGTTTTCCCATCATTATTAATCACAGTCACATGCAGCGGCCAGTCAGAGCTTCTGATGGCTGCAGATAGGCATACTCCAACATCGGCTGATAGAACTCCGGCTCAAAGCCAAGAAGCCTAGTGTTGGGTTGACCTGAGAGGCTGATGCCTTGCAAGGAATGATTTTCATCAGAGTTTCTGAAATAGCAAAAGTCACCAGTGGATCCTGTTAACGACCTTTGCAGAACTGAGAAAGGGGCCACGAACCCACACCCGTCAGGTGAGGGTCCCAGCAGTGTGCTCTGCGTGGTGGCCCTGCTCACGTCTCTTCTCGCTTCTTTCTGTCCCCAAAGTCCACTGAGAGCATTTTGGAGCAGCACTGCCCCACAGAACTTTCTGTGATGATGACATGTTTGTCATGCTGTCCCATGTAGAAGCCAGAAGCCACATGTTGGCTGTGGACACTTGAAATATGAGCAGTTCAGCAGAAGAACTGAATTTTTAATTTCACTAAACTTTAAGTAATACATGCACCCCTATGTTCATGTAGCACTATTTGCAATAGCCAAGACATGGAAACAACCTAAATGTCCATTGACGGATGAATAGATAAAGAAGATGTGGTACATAGACACAATGGAATACTACTCAGCCTTAAAAAAGAATGAAATAATGCCATTTGCAGCAACAGGGGTGCAACTAGAGATTCTCGTACTAAATGAAGTCAGACAGAGAAAGACAAAAACCATATGATATCACGTATATGTGGAATATAAAATAAAACACAAATGAACTTGTCTACAAAACAGAAACAGACTCATAGACATAGAGAACAGACTTGTGGTTGTCAAGGGGAAGGGAGGTAGGGGATGGACTAGGAGTTTGGGGTTAGCAGAGGCAAATTATTACATACAGGATGGATAAACAACAAAGTCCTACTGCATAGCACAGGGAACTTATTCAATATCCTGTGATAAAACATGATGGAAATGAATATTAAAAAGAATATATATATGTATATATATATGTATAACTGCATTAGTCTGCTGTACAGCAGAAATTAGAAATTAACACAGCCTTGTCAATCAACTACATTTCAATAAAAAAATTAAATTCAAGTAGTCATGGATGAGCCTTGAAAACATTATACTAAGTGAAAGGAGCCAGGCATAAAAGGCCACACCCTGTATGATTCTATCTATAACCAAATGTCCAGAATAAGACTCTGGATTCACAAAGACAGAAAGTAGATTAGTGGTTGCTGGTGTGGAGGAAGGGAGGATTGGGAGTGACTGGTAGGGTTTCTTTTTGTGGTGCTGGAAATGTTCTGGAATCAGGTAGCAGAGACAGTTGCAAGCACCATGAATATGCTACAGCTGCTGAAGTGTACAATTTAAAATGGTGACTTTTATTTTATTTATTTATTTATTGCTTTTTAGGGCTGCACCTGCGGCATGTGGAAGTTCCCAGGCCGGGGGTCGAATGGGAGTTACAGCTGCCAGCCACGGCCACAGCCATAGCAACGCGGGATCTGAGCCACATCTGTGACCTACACCATCACTCATGGCAACACCAGATCCTTGACCCAGTGAGCAAGGCCAGGGATTAAACCTGCATCCTCATGGGTACTAGTTGGATTCGTTTCTGCTGCACCACTTCAGAAACTCCCCCCCAAAATGGTGAATTTTATGTTGTGTGAATTATCTCAATTTTTAAAATATTAAAAAAATAGTCATATGGACTAGTGGATACTGTTTTGGACAGCAATGTTCTAGAAGCTTTTAAGGAGGAGTCCAGGCCTCTGATCATCCTCTCCTGCCCCTTCATGCCTCCCAGCTCCAGTGGTTCCCCTCAGGGTCTCCCCTGTCCTCTAGGGCTCCCCCCTGCTTCTGTCTCAGCAACACTTACTTGCTTCATCCCATCTCCAGCTGCATTTGACCCCCAATTACACCCCTGGGCTCCTCACCCACTGCCCTTGGCCTAGGAAGTCTCCCCACCCACACGATCCACCTCACCTTCAAGTCTATGGCAAGGACATCTGCTCCTGCCTCCCTTGGTACGGTTGACCCTCTGGTACCATCACCTGCCACACTTTTCTTCTTTTCTCAGCAGCCCCCACCCCGACCCAGTGCTATTTTCCCCTTTGAGCTTACTGAGGAGGGGAGACCAAGGCCAGGAAGTCACCCCAAACTGGCCCTGGCTGGGTCGAGGTCCTCCCTGACCCCTCCGCCCCAGGCCCCCTCCACATTGCAGTCACACTGGTTCCTGATCCAGATCCTCCATCCATCAGGAGGGGTCTGCTGGCTGTGTGGCCTCAGCACCCCCCAGGCTGGGCCAGGAGGGCATCAGCTAAGACCCGCGGTCAGACAATGGACAGCAGTGATGACACGGTCATGGCGGGTTAAGGGTTCACAAGGCACTTTCATATCCATTCATTACTTGGCTTCTGGGCTGAGCTCTCCACCTGGACACTTTCTGCTCTGGGAGGGGAGGGAGGGTATGCAGGCCCTCCTTCCTGGATGCCCGAAGGTTGCTGCCTTCCTAAGTTTCATCTGGGGATGGGTTTCTTGGTCCCACATCCTGCTTGTCACCTGCTTCAAATCCAGCATTTCCCATCTGAGACCCCTAGGCATGTGGAGTATAGGGTCCCTGGGGTGGGGGGTGGGGGAGGCGACCAGGGGGCTGCTGACCACCCAAGGCAGGGAGGCCTGAGCTCATGCTGCAGCGGCAGGCTGACCCCCAAATCCTAGCTGAACCCAGGCAGGAGTGGGGGTGAGCACGTGTGAAAGGTGCTTCACTAAACACACAGAAGGCGGCATTGTTTCCCTGCCTCTCATCGGGAAAAGTCTGGAAGGGATTCTTCATAGGAGCTCTGATTAGGGCTTACCAAATTCTCAGCACAGCAAGGACCTGGGTGATTGATGCGGAGAAAAACATTTTCACCAGCCCCTCATCTGGTTTGTATTAAGAGATTTCCCTGCCTGGTTTTTTGTTTTTTGGTTTTTTCCCCCCCAAGGTAAAAACCCACCATGCGTTGGGAGCAGAGGAACAACAGAGGGAACAGGCAGCTGGGCTGGGGGGAGCCAGACAGGAAGACATGACCAAGGTGGAGGGAAGCCCCTCACTCTTTAGGGCGCATGGGAGACGGAGGCCTGGCGGGCGGGTAACCAGCAATGACGGAGACGCTGGGACTGGCTTCCTTTCTCACTTTATTAAAGTTGTGAAATGGATTTGGCAGCAAAAAAAAGCGGTCCCTAGCAGCCCTTACCCCCTGGCAGTGCCACCCCAGCCCTCCCCCACCCCTGGCTGGCCACTTCCTTTCCGCTTCCTGCCTGGCTTTCTCTGCAGCACCATCAGCATCAGATGAAACTGGAGGCTGCACCTTGGTTTCCGTCTCCCTGCTGCTGTACAAGCCCCGCGGGGACTCAGCTTGCTGACTGCCCCCACGCATGCGTGAATGAATGAATGACCAAGTCATCCTCCTGCCTTCCCAGCCTCGCTGGGCCTCGGCTCCCCCTCCCTGGTGGGGGAGGGGGTGTCTGTATGCCACCAGCCTCACTAGTGGGTGTGGTTTGGAGGAGGCAGCCTCCTGCAGTGGTCCTGATCAGCCAGAGCCTCTAGCTCCCCCCTGGGTTTTTCTCTCAGCGCTGGAGAGCGGGGTGGAGAAAAGCCAACACGCCAGTGAAGCCAGGTCTTGCCCACACAGGGACCTGGTTCTAGTGGTCTCTTGGCCTTCCAGGTTCTTAGGCTCCCTGACCCTCCTCTCCCGGTCCCCTACCCTCAGGTTCCTAAGCAGAGCTGGCTGAGTCCCCAGGACCAGGGGTGGGACTCCTTATTCCCTGCCTCGAATGACCTTGAGAACTTCCCCACTTAGCCAGCTTTTACTCGTGCCTCAGGGCAGAGCATCCACATCACCTCTTCCAGGAAGCCTTCCTGGTCCTGCCCCTCGGTTCCTCCTTGTTCCCAGCCCCACCTTGCTCTGAAGCAGGGCCCATTTCTCTGTCACAGTCTTTGGTGCCTGGACATCACTCGTTCACCTGGTGAGAGCTCCATGGGGATCCCAGCCCTCATCCCAGCACCTGGTACTCAGCAAGGCTTGCAGAGGGTCTGCTGGGCTGATGTGTGAAAAAGGAGAGTGGCCAGCACAGCAAGTGCCCCAGCACCCGGCACGGGGTCAAGACGGACCAGGCAGGAAACACGGCTGGATGAACAGAGGGAGGGCTGGGTGGGGCTTCCTGCCATCTCTCCTTCCTCTGGCCTGTTTGGCCTGCCCGCTCTGCCTTCCTGCCCTCAACTGGTTTCTTATCCGAGGGCACTTGCCCAGGGCTCAGGCCTTTCCCTCTAGCACTCCTGGGTTCTCTCCCTGACTACAAGCTTGGCTGTGTTAAACCCCTATTTTTTTTTTTTTTTTAAAAGCAACCCAAGAGCAGCTGCTATTGCACGATCACACCTGCAGGAGGAGGATCCTCTTGTTTAGACAGGGACAAAGTTAGCTGGAGCCATCTTCTGGGGTGCTGAGGATCGAAGTGGCTTCGAAGCTCCATCACCTGTCCCGACAATCTGGTGCAGGAGTGGCCTCTGGCTACATGGAACCTCGATGACCAGCTGCCTGCATAGTGTGGAAGTGCTCAGCAATAATCCAGGAGAGAGCCACATGGCCAGCTGCAGAGGGTGGGGGGCAAGGCTGCAGAGGGTGGGAGGCAAGGAGGATTCTGCCTCTCAGTAAAGAAGGAAGAGAGGAGAAACAAAGCATGGTAACAACGGAGGGTAGACAGTCTGGGCTCTGGTGCCAGCAAGTAAACAGCGGTTTGAGATGAGGAGACAAGAATGACATTTTCTAGCATCAGAGAAATGAGCCTTTGAATGAGCAACAGCGTGCGTGCACAGCGAGGGTGTTCCACCGGCAAGCATGGCTGGAGCGTCCACTTTGTGCCAGCCTCTGTGGGATGCTGGGGACACACCTCAGCGAGCCTCTGCCCAGGGAACTTAGCTGGAAAGACATCTCAGATGGCACAAGTGGTGCCCAGGAGGAAGTGCATGGGTAACCTGGGGCCTGACCTGGTCTTGGGGGGTCAGAGATTGTGCAGGATTGGGATGGCACCCAATCACCCAACACTGATGGTACCTTGGTCTGGGATGTCCAGCCTCCAGAATGTGAGAAAACAAATTTCACTGTGTTAGAGCCCCCAGCGTGTGGTACTGGGGGTGCAGCCAAAGGAAACTGCTACACAGGCCCTAAGTTAGGTCCTTTCATCCATGCTTCCCCCCCTCACTTTCCAGGCAGCCCTGTGAGCTGGGCATGATCTTCCCTGTCCTTGCCCTGAACAAAGAAACTGACAGCCTTCGAGGGGTCAATGACCTGATCGAGTTTGCAGTGCAGTTGTAAAAGCACTTTGTGCTTTGGGTCTTGTCTCTCTCACAAGGAGAGAGAGACACCATGGCTACCTTTTAAATAAGCAAGATGGAAATGCTATTAATTTTTCTTTTTGGCTGCACCCACGGCATGCAGAGGTTTCCAGGCCAGGCATCAAACCCATGCCATGGCAGAGCCACAGCAGTGACAATGCTGGATCCTCAACCCACTGAGCCACCAGGGAACTCCTAAATGCTAAATAGGAGTTCTCCTATTTAATGTATTTAAATGTACTCCTAAATACATTTAACAAATAAAAAATAAAAACAGATGTCAGCTAATCAACACGAGAAGTTCTGCTAAAGAGAATGAAGGCTGGGGGAAGGGATGAGACGGAACCTCAATGGCCTCAAGCATTTGGAATGATTACTTTTAAAACGAGTATAACGAGCAATCACTCATGATAAAGAAGGCTTTAATCAAAGGTAAAATATGGAAGCACAGCTTTTTCATACTCCCGTCTCTTTACAATACAATATGAAGACAAACCTTTTCACTTTCTTCTCCAGGAAGAAAGGAAGGCAGAGCCTGGCTAAGAGAGAAGGGACATCGAATTTCTTGTGGCCTATAGACAATTTGTGCTACCATCTTTTAAAGGCACGTTACATATTTGAGGTTGTTGTGAGGGTGGCCGCAGGCTGCTCAGCAGGTGTTAGGATAAGCGAAACCCAATGGCTGGCTCAGCCTGCCGAGAGGAGGGGCTCCGTTCCAAACATTCCAGCTTGTCTGTTTGTCCATTGTCTCCACACTGAATATTTTGAGAAGAAAATGAACAAAGATGTTTCCCATTTGGAAAAAAAAAAAAAGAGAGAGAGAGAGAAAGCTGGCAAGGCCCCGGTGTATACCACTGGGAGGGGGCGTATAGGACAGCCTCTTTGGAAAGTAATTTGGCAATATGTTTCAAAATCTAAGATGCACATACTCTTTGATCTAGCAATTCCACTTTTAGGAATTCGTCCTCAGATATATTTCCACATGTGCACCAAAGTATGACATACAAGGGGTTCACAGCAGCATCACATTTAATAGAAGAAGACTGGAAACAAGCCATATGCTCACTAATGGGAGAACGGCGAAGTAAATTATGACATATTCACGCAGTGAAATTCTATGCAGCCTTTAAAAAGAATGAAGCAAAAGGATCCCATGAAAGTACTAAAAGGAGCTATAAATTTCTTTTATAATCTCTGATTTGAGAAGACCCTTCCATATAAGACACAAACTTCAGAAGCCATACACTGGAGGGCTGATAAATGTGACTACGTTAAGGTTTTTTTTTCTGCATGACCCCCCCCCCAAAAACACCAAAGGAAAACCAAAAGCAGTCAAAGAAATAGTATAAAAACTGCGAGCAAACACATCCAACTCATACGACAATTTCTTTGAAGCAGTTCAATGAGAAAAAGATGACCATCCCAACAGAAGAATGGACCCAGGATGGGGTCAGGCCATTCACTAAGAAGGACATTGAAGTTTCTCTGAAGTATATGAAAAAAATGCTCAACCTTAGTCAGAGAGAACTGCAAATTAAAACTCTCCTGGGATATTATTGCTCATCTCTTAGATGATGTATGGCAAAGCAGTACCATTCTGCTTAGAGCTGGGGAAAGGCGGAGGGGTGGGCTTGGAGGGGGAGCAGCGCTCCCTCCACAGATGCTTTGACCTGGCAATGCCTCTTCTAGGAATTCACCCCTCACATGTAGTCACCCGCATGCCACTGAATGCAGGCACTGAAAAGAAGGACGCTCAATCTGAGAGACAAAAACAACCCAGATATTCTATTAAGTAGAACAAAGGACAAAACAGTATGTGTGTCATTATCACTGCTGAGTTAAAAAAGAGCCAGAACCTATATCAGGACAAAATTATAACTGAAAAAGATACATGCACGCCGATGTTCACTGCAGCACTATTCACAATAGCCAAGACATGGAAACAACCTAAATGTCCATCGACAGAGGAATGAATAAAGATATGGCATATATACATAATGGACTATTGCTCAGCCATAAAAAAGAATGAAATGCCAGTTGCAGCAACACGGATGCAACTAGAAATTCTCATACAAAGTGAAGTCAGTCAGACAAAGACAAATGACATATGATAGCACTTATATCTGGCATCTGAAATATGACACAAAGGAACCTGTCTACAAAACAGAAACACTCACAGATACAGAGAACAGACTTGTGATGGCCAAGGAGGAGGGAGGTTGAGGAGGGATGGACTGGGAATCTGGGGTAAGTAGATGCAAACTACAATATATAGGATGGATAAACCACCAGGTCCTGTTGTATAGCACAGGGAACTATATTCAATATCCTGGGATAAATATAATGGAAAATAATATATATGTGTGTGTGTATAATGGAATTAGTTGGCTGTATAGCAGAAATTAACACATTATATTTATTTATTTATTTAATTTTTGCTTTTAAGCACACACGACATATGGAGGTTTCCAGGCTAGGGGTCCAATTGGAGCTACAGCTTCTGGCCTACACCACAGCCACAGCAACGCCAGATCCAAGCCACATCTGCGACCTATACCTCAGCTCATGGCTACACCAGATCCTTGACCCACTGAGCAAGGTCGGGGATCGAACCCGCAACCTCATGGTTCCTAGTCGGATTCGTTTTTGCTGCACCACAACAGGAACTCCATTACAACCTTATAAATCAACTATTCTTCAGTAAGAAAAGGGCAAGAAAAGACTGTCATTATACATGTCTGCATGGGCCAAAAACACCCTTCCAAGGATGTAGGACAAATGACTGGAAATGGTAGCCTCGTAGCTTTAGGACAGAGGTGAAAGGAACTTCCTCATTGAAGGTCCTTTTTGCCATTTTTTTTTGGTCTTTTTTTTTTTTGTCTTTTTGCCATTTATTGGGCTGCTCCTGAGGCATATGGAGGTTCCCAGGCTAGGGGTTGAATCGGAGCTGCAGCCACCGGCCTACGCCAGAGCCACAGCAACGCAGGATCTGAGCCACATCTGCAACCTACACCACAGCTCACAGCAACGCCGGATCCTTAACCCACTGAGCAAGGGCAGGGATCGAACCCCTAACCTCATGGTTCCTAGTCGGATTCATTTCACTGTGCCATGACGGGAACTCTCTACAACATTTATGAACTCTGAAAACATTATGCTGGCACACAAGCCCACAGAGTGTGTGATTCTGTTTGTACCAAATGTCCAGAATAAGTACATCTATAGAGACAGAAAGTGGGTGAGTGGTTTCCTAAAGCTGGGGCTGGGGAGGGACTAATCATGGGTCTGGGCTTCTTTTAGGGGGTGATAAAATGTTCTGAAATGGATTTTGGTGAGGGTTGAACAATTCTCGGAATAGACTAAAAACCATCGACTTGTAGACTTTAAGTGGATTGTATGGTATGTGAATTATGTCTTAATAAAGCCATTATTTAAAAAAAAAAAAAAAAGAGGCCAGGTGCAGAGCAGTGTGTAAAGCATACCGTAGTTTGTCTAAAAGAGGGGCATCTGTTTGTGTGGTTTGCTATGGGCATAGGAAATATCTGAGTGGGTGATCCTGCGGCAGAGAAGGAGAAGGCGGCCACTTTCCATAGGCTATGAGAGACGGCCTGAGCCCGGAGACTGGTTGCAGTGACAGGAGCCCCAGAGGGAAAGTGTGCCTGTTTAAGGTTCAAAACAGTGAGGGCCATTTTCTGCCGTGTTAAAGAAGGGGCTCTGCTTGCTGTCCCAGGCGGGCACGGTGTGTGGTCTACAGTCGCAGGCCTCCTCTGAATAAGGCTGATCAGGACCCAGTACAGACAATGGATGCTCAGGGAAGTTAGATGACTTGAACAAGCCACATAAAAAAAAAATCAGTGCTGACCAGCACGTGACACATGATTACAGACTCTGAGCACAAGTGCTCATTCTCCCAAAGCTGCCCTCCAGTCTGCAGACATTAACGGGGTGCAGAGGAGTAACCCAGGAACAAGCAAATGCCTTGCTGCTTCAGGCGCAAGCCCTGACAAGACGGGTGCCAGAAAGAGAACCGTGCGACCTGCCTCCCATCAAGAACCTGCGTGATCCGCTGTCCCCACAATTCTCCTCTTCCTCCCCTCCCACCATCACCTTCATCCTCCCTTGCCTCCACCTTCTATAACACGAGCAGGTTACACTCCCCAGCACTAACTACTTGCCTGACCCTTGGCACTCGCTGCCTTGTTTAATCTTCAGGAAGTTCACCTCCACGCCTTGATGACAAGCCTTGGGAACATCCCACATAGAGCCCACCGTTTCCAATCAAAGTCTTCACATCAAGGCATTTAGGGAGAAGATGTGTGAGTCTAAACCTCTGGGAGAGTGGCAAGGAAGTCAGGGATCTCAGGCAGGGAGCACTTTCATGGCCATCTAGGTGAATGCCATCTGACCATCATGGCATCCGTCCGTCCGTCCGTCCATCCAACATTCATTTGGCATCTATCATGCTGTGAAATGGCAGACTTTGTTCCAGAGATACAATGGTGATTCAGAGCTAGTCCAATTGTGAGGCCAGTTTAATGGGGTCCAATCCAGCATCTATTCCATAAGGGCTATTCAGCATATTTTTGTTACTTCTCATGCTGGGGAACTCACTACCTGGCAGGGAATGATATTCTAGCTCAGGGAGCACTTGGACTATTGACCCCCATAATTTTCTAGTAGAGGAATCTGAGGCTTAAAGAAGAGAATGACATGGCTGAACTCATACCACACACCAGTACAGAGCTGAAGACGGGACTGACTATTTAAGTCCAAAGTCAGACAAAACCAATTTCTCTTTTTGTCATTTAAAAAAAAAAAATGTTGGAGTTCCCGTCG
This sequence comes from Phacochoerus africanus, assembly GCF_016906955.1. Taxonomy (NCBI): domain Eukaryota; kingdom Metazoa; phylum Chordata; class Mammalia; order Artiodactyla; family Suidae; genus Phacochoerus; species Phacochoerus africanus. The sequence goes on along the minus strand of NC_062547.1, from coordinate 80,141,535 downwards.
TGGTGCAGTGGTTAACGAATCGACTAGGAACCATGAGGTTGCGGGTTCGGTCCCTGCCCTTGCTCAGTGGGTTAAGGATCCGGCGTTGCCGTGAGCTGTGGTGTAGGTTGCAGACGCGGCTCAGATCCCACGTTGCTGTGGCTCTGGTGTAGGCCAGTGGCTACAGCTCTGATTCAACCCCTAGCCTGGGAACCTCCTTATGCCGTGGGAGCGGCCCAAAGAAATAGCAAAAAGACAAAAAATAAATAAATAAATAAATAAATGTTTTGGCGTTCCCTTGTGGCCTAGTGGGTGAGGATCTGGCACTGTTCACTGCAGTGGCTGGGGTTGCTCCTGTGGTGCAGGTTCAATCCCTGACCAGGGAACTTCCATATGCTGTGAGTACGGCCAAAAAAATGTTTTTGTTTGTTTGTATGTTTGTTTGTTTTCCTTTTTAGGGCCACACCCAAGGCATATGGGGGTTCCCAGACTAGGGGTCTAATTGGAGCTACAGCTGCCGGTCTATACCACAGCCACAGCCACAGCAACATGGGATCCGAGCCATGTTTGTGACCTACAACACAGCTCATGGCAACAATGCCAGATCCTTAACCCACTGAGCAAGGCCAGGGATGGAACCCACAACCTCATGGTTCCTAGTCGGATTTGTTTCTGCTGCACTCTGACAGGAACTCCAAAAAAAAATGTTTTTTAAAAGATTGTTTCTTGTCTATCTTCTTATGGAGATGGAACCATATAGCCCAGGAGCTCATCTCCTTTGCCTGGTGATCCTGGCCTCCAACACTAGGCCTGGCCCACAGAGTGTGACAGAGCAGGAAAAAGAACCTGGGTTTCTAGCTTCAGGTTCTGATCCTGGCTGAAGCTGCAGCCATTGTCCGCTCAGCTTCGCCAAGCCTCCATTTTCAAACCAGGATGCTTGTGCCTGCTTCTCCAGATAACATGAGACACTGTGTATAGAAAAGTCTAGCACAGAATCTGACACTAGTAAGTGCTCAATAAAATTGAGGTTGTGTTTCCAAAAAAAAAAAAAAAAAAAAGCCCTGAAACCAACTGTTTGAACTCTGCAGAAGAATGAGACAAAGAACGAAGGTAAAGATTTAATTCCCTTTACAAGATGCTGCCTGTTCCCGTTTCCCTCTGGCCTTCCACTCCCTGACTGCATTAAGCTCCCTGGTGACCCCAGGCTGCCCAGCAGGAAGTGACCCCGAGGCCTGCCTGCTTAGAAATCTGCTCTCTGAAGTCCCGGGTGATGTGTCCCCTCAGATGTGACCTCCCTTTCTCACAGGCTTCCTGGCCTGCCCTGACCCCCGGGAGAATGCCTTTTCTGTGCTTTTATAAAAGACTGACCACTTCTGAGCTTGGAGAGGGCAGGAGCAAGCCTGGGCCCCCAGCAGCTGGCCAGTGGCTGCAGGACTGGGGCTGCAGCCTCGTTTCTAAGAACATTTATATTGAAATAAATTTAGGCAGGGTCCGGCCAGGGAGAGATGCAGGTTTTGCTGGGAACAACACACATGAAGAACTGTGTGCCTTTGAGTTTTGTTTGTTTGTTTTAGGGCCGCTCCCATGGCATATGGAGGTTTCCAGACTGGGGTCTAATTGGAGCTGTAGCCACCGGCCTACACCAGAGCCACAGCAACTCGGGATCCGAGCTGCATCTGCGACCTACACCACAGCTCACGGCAACACTGGATCGCTAACCCACTGAGCGAGGCCAGGGATTGAACCCGCAACTTCATGGTTCCTAGTTGGGTTTGTTAACCACTGCGCCACGAGGGGAACTCCGCGCCTTTGATGTTTTAACCGTCTCCTTGGGAAGCTCTTTAGAAAGTGCTTTACTTTCACTTTTTTTTTTTTTTTTTTTTTTTTTTTTTGCTTTTTAGGGTCCAACCCACGGCATATTAGAGATTCCCAGGCTAGGGGTCGAATCAGAGCTACAACTGCCAGCCTACACCACAGCCAGAGCAATGCAAGATCTGAGCCTCATCTGCGACCTACACCACAGCTCACGGCAACACCGGGTCCGTAACCCACTGAGCGAGGACAAGAATTGAACCCGCCACCCCATGGTTCCTAGTTGGATTTGTTTCGGCTGCGCCACAAGAACTCCCTTTAGTGAGTTCTTTAAAGGAAAACATATTTTGGAATTTGCTCTGAATGGTACCACAGGGCGGGCAGCCTTTAAAGGTCAGCACTTGACTCTAGGTTAGAGTTATGCTAATGTGAATATTTCCCTCCATTTCAAAACATTAGTCCCAAAGATAAAAACATTTACCCATCAGCTGAAATTCTTAGTTTTGATTTTGCTACATGTCACGTCAAATTAAAAATATGTGAGTGCATGTGTGTATGTTTAAATGTGACCTGCGGATGTCAAATTTAATATGTGTGTAAAAAGCCACACACATATAAAATATCTACATATCTGATACATTTAAAAAATGTCTGTCTCTTTGCCAAAGTTGCAATGGAAAAGATTTTTTTTTTTTTTTTTTTTTTGCTTTTTAGGGCTGTACCCAAGGCATATGTAAGTTCCCAGGCTAGGCGCTGAATTGGAGCTACAGCTACTGGCCTATGCCACAGCCACAACAACCCCAGATTCGAGCCGCATCTGCGACCTACACTGCAGCTGGATCCTTAACCCACTGAGCAAGGCCAGGGATCAAACCCGAAACCTATGGATACTACTCAGATTTGTTTCCTCTGTGCCACATCAGGAACTCCCAGAAAAGAATATTGTTTTTTGTTTGTTTGTTTGTTTTTTACTTATCATAACTTAAAAAAAGTTTTATTATAGTTGATTTACAGTGTGGAAAATATTTTTAAACTAAAGGGAGAAAATGATTTATGATTTCATTATTTTGCCATGACTACAGTTAAAATTCAGTGTGTTTTGTTCCAGGACAGATGTCACAGCACTCTGTCTAAAAAAGACCTCTGAATTGGTCTCTGGAAGAGTGAAGGGTGAGCTACAGGGAGAGACAGTGCAGAGGATGCAGCTGTGGGCAGGGTGGAAAGATGTGGGTTTTCTGGGAGGTTGGACCTGGCTTTGACGCCAGCACTGCAGTAATTAGCATGACCTTGGGTAAGTCATTTAACCTCTGCGAGCCTCAGTTTCCACCAATGACCCAGCTGATTTCCGGGCAGAAGGTGGAGCAGGGCTGGAATGGCTCCCAGAAACCAGGTTTCTTCCTCAAGGGGAGGAGGGAGCGGGAGAGCTGGATGGGGGAAGAGGCAGGGTGTGGAGAGGGGGTCTTGGGGGAGCGGTCATGGGGGGCGGGGGGGGGGTCAAGGGTGAATGAAGTTTATGGAAGCAGAAAAGCTGTTCCTGGAGTTCCCGTCATGGCACAGTGGTTAACGAATCCAACTAGCAACCATGAGGTTTCGGGTTCGATCCCTGGCCTTGCTCAGTGGGTTGAGGATCCGGCGTTGCATGAGCTGTGGTGTAGGTTGCAGACATGGCTCGGATCCTGCATTGCTGTGGCTGTGGCTGTGGTGTAGGCCGGCAGCTACAGCTCTGATTTGACCCCTAGCCTGGGAACCTCCATATGCTGCGGGAGCAGCTGAAGAAATGGCAAAAAAAAAAAAAAAAAAAAAAAAAAAAAAAAACCAAAAAAAAAAGAAAAGCTGTTCCTGAGGCTCTGGCTTCATGTGAGACATGCAGCCATGCCCTGAAAGTCACAGGACTATGGTGACAGCTCCAATCCCACAGTTCTCTTCTCTGGTCCCCGGAAATTGCCTGGGATGCAAACCACATCACCCAGAGACAGCCTCTCCTGCCCAGAAATGGGCCCAAATTCTTGGTCAAACCAAAGAGGGGGCGGTTCTGGTTGGGAAAATGTAGTCACTCTGAATTTCATGGAAGGTGGAACAAGAATAGAAGCCGCTAAGTTATTTTCAAGGAAACGTACGTTTCATTATCAGATGGCAAAATCTTTCCCCAGTGGGGACAGGTCACTTTAAAGTAGCGGTGGCTGAGAAGGGATGACGCACACACCCAGGTTCTGTGGAAACCAGGCACCCCTGGGGAGCCTGGCGGGGCCTCATGTGGGAGGGCTGGGGTCCCAGAGGGGAGCTGACCCTCGCGGGCAGAGGCCACGTACTGCCAGGCGGAGAGCATGAGAACAGGCAGCTCACAGAGCTGGGTTTGAACCCCTCACCCAGAGTGCTGGCTGTATGACTCCCCGCAAGCCTCTCTGGAAGCTTCAGTTTTCCCACCTCAAAAATGGGCCTAAGGATACTACCTACCTTGCTGGGTTGTAGAGAGGATCAAAGGAGAAACATGTCAGAAACTGGTAGGCAATGCCCAGTCCCTGGAGGTGTGCAGGAAATGGTGTCCTTGTCATACTCAGGGCAAGCCTTTCTACCAGCTGCGGTGCTGGTGCAGCGAAGTCCTCTGGGGGAATCTGTAACCGCAAAGAGCTACAGGTGCTCTAGGTCTCTGGGCTGCAAACTGGCCACCAAAGCAAATGTGATGGGAGAGAAAACGTGATGCACTTGGAGGCTTGAGCGAGAACACGCTCCGTGGTTGGATAGTCAAGGACAATGGAAGGAGTTTTTGACACAGCTTCAGCCTCAGCAAGCAGGACTGGCTGAACCTCTCAAGGACACAATTTGGTCCCATTTTGCCATATTGAAGGGTGGCTGCTGGAAGCGGCTATGAGGGTCAGTGTCTGGATCTTTAACCATTTTTGTACCTTCTGCACCATTTTTAAATCTTATTTTTTTCTTTCAACTAGCTTTTCTTAGTTAAGCAAATGTGTTGGGAAATGAAGCTCTGTCTCTACCGCAAAAGGAAAACCAGGCCAGCATGCCATAAATGGTTACTGTTAGAATATATATATATACAATGAAAGCTACACAGTGCAACAAAGTTCTCACCCAAACCCTGACCTGAAAGAGTTTAGCCTGAGGTCTGTTCTCTTTGCAAAAAGGGAGATTAACAAGTATTAAAGGGATGCTAAAGATACACTTGGATCAAATTGAGATGATCTCTTGGGCCAAATGAAAGGATGGAAAGAGATTTGAAGGCCTTTCTTATGTGGAGTCAATGCCTTTTGATGGTTAATTAATGCTCTTGTGTCCTTGATCAGAGAAACTGCCCTGGGGTAAACAGGGGCACACATGGCCTGAGGGAGGCATAAATAAGTGCTCGGATTTCTCATTCATCCTACATCCCCTCACGACTCCGCCACTGGTTCCATCTCCCTCCTGGAAGGCTCTTCTTCCCAGCTCCGTGTCTCAACCCAAACCTTGGTCCCTCATCCTTGCCTCCATCACACACCTGCCTGGAGGATGCATTTCTTCCCTCAGCCTCAATGGACCCTCCAGGCTGAGCACTCCCATTTCCCCTACATCTCTAACCTGCTCCTCTCTCCACTCCTGGGGTCACCCACTCTGCCCTGGACCCTCGTCCCTTTCAGGTACCACAGCCGCCTTGAAACAAATGCTTTCAAGTATGTGCATGAGCTTTCAGGGTCCCCTCCTACAGATAAGAAAAGTAAGGTCCAGTGAGACTAGCTAACTGGTGTGGGTCCTGTAGCTGGTTGGGGACCAGGTGGGTTCCATATCCTGACTCCTGCCTTCCCTCCTGGGGTCTTCCTACCACTCACTCTGAACCAGTCTCTGCGAACCACAAGCTGAAATAATACAGGGAGCCACAGGTGCTGCCAAGGATGTACTGAGTGGGAGATACAGGAGACTGGATATTTACACAAAGGTTGCCTTCTTCCTCGCCCAAGGATGTGAGGCCATTCTCACAATGAAGAAGCTTCCTCAGTCCAGCTACTTCTAGTTGACACACTGCAGGTTGGCAGGGGCATGCAGAGGAAAGCATGTTTCTGCGAGTGACAGCCAGCTGGCTCAAGATAAGCCTTCAGAGCCAATGCTCCTGGGGGCCAGTGGTTGGAGACACCTGTCCCATTTTTTTTTTAAATTTGAATTAACTTTCTTTCCCCTACAGTCAACAACACCTGTCCCATTTTTATCCAGAGCCTGAGGCAATGGAAGGAACATGAGTCTGGAGCCAGATGGATGAGGGTTCGAATCTCAGCTTTGAGCCAGGGCCACAAAGAAGCCTCAGTGATAGGGTCCCAGCCTGGAGGTGATTCCGAGGAGGGAGGGTGGGTCCCACCAAACCTGAGTGCACTGTGCCCATCCTGGCTGACACAGACTCTAGCCAGGCCACGGCTGACCTCACAGGGTGGGTGCCTGTGGTCTGCCCAGCACCTACCTTCTCTTCTTTTGCCTTTAGTACCTCAATTTTCCAGAGATAGCCATCATTCCCCACTCTCAGTTCAATGGATTTGGTAAGTCTTGATCTCCCACATGCACCCTGGCTTCTGGCATGTGACTGTGGCCTGACCCATTGGCATGCTCTTGTTTTTCTGGCCATAGTGTTTGGCTCAGAGACAGACATGCCACCAAAGGAACTCAGTCATGGGGCTTCTGCTGGAACTGTTAGGAAAGAGAGACATTCTTTGGTTGAGCTATAGGAAAGGCTAGAGTTTCGAGTGCTCCACCTCCTAAAGATGAAGCCAGCATGGAGCAAGGCAGACCCAAGCACTGGGGACAGGGGTGTCCTACTGCCCCCACAGGAACACTCAGACCCATCCTTCTGAGGTCAAATCAACAGTCCACCTTTTTTTTTTTTTTTTTTTTTTTTCTGTTGGTTTAAACCAGTTTGAGTCAGGTGCCAGATGACAAAACATATCCTCTCGGGTGTAAGTGGAACTTGGGGAGACCAACATGGCACAACTGTCTCACATTCATCATTAGTGCATTACCTATAGCTACAGTTTATCAAGGTTTTAGTTAATTTAAACCCTGTCCTTGGCTATAGGTACTATCATCCTCTTGTCATCAGCAAATGTGATCACTGGACACATTTTATGTCTCCAAGTTGTTAAAAACCATGAACAGGGTAGGCCTACGTATGAAATTATAGTCCACAAGAAAAAAAATTTCCTCCTGGCTGACAGTAGCCCACTCATTCATTCATTCATTCAATGGTTATTGAGTCTTCCTATGGGCCAGTGGCTGCTCTGATTAGATTGCTGTGACCATTAACCAACCAGCTACACTCCCAGCCCAACACTAGTCCAAATGATTCCTTCTCAGACAAAAAGACTGGGCATTGTGTCAACCCATCTGAAGTCCAAATGCACTGGGATTGAACACTCCCTTGACCCACAGTCACGCAGGAGACCAGCTCAGCAGATGGCTTATACCTGGTGGGCCCTGATGCTCACTGTTGTCTGGTTCCAGGGCTCATGGACCCTTTGTTTCCTCATCTGCTCTAGACAGCAGCCCTAGGTCCCTGTCTGGCTCAACCACTTGGAGTTTCTAGAATCTATCCCTCTGAAAATGGGACAGTTCTGACGTTACACTGCATCTTTTGTTCTTTCTCAAAGCCAAGGCCACGTCTCTAGGATCATACTAGCGAGATCTTTCTGCACTCCAGGTACAATTCATCTGGACCTGGAGATTCAAATGCATGAAATGGGATCCATCAAATGCTTTCTGCACCTGCTTTGTGACAGAGGCTTTTGCAACCTCCCCTGTGTGTCCCTCCCCACTGCTCTCCATCAGACGCTCCTTACCTGAAGCAGAAATGGAAACATGGGACCCGAGCCACAATTCTGCTCTGGCTGCTGCCTGCTAAATCTGCACCCCAGCTCCCTGGCCACATGTCTGGCTCTCCTTTCTTCGCCTTGTGCCAAACAGACTTTTAAAAGCTGAGCATGTTCTTCTGTACATTTTTGCCATCCTGGGGCCTGTTCTTTTCTGGGCCACTTCCCTGGCCCTGCTCCCGTTCCTCCTGTCCACACACACCCCTCCTTTCCAAGTCTGAGAAGTGAGTTCCGCATATCCCCCACCCCTGGGGAGAAGCTCTTCTTCTTCCTTCAAACATCCTGACAGCTGCTCTCCTCATTTCTGGCATGTGAAGCTTTTGGCTTGTGGGATGGCAGTTCCCGGTCCCCAGGATGGTGAGCCACGGGGGCAGGAGGTCCATAAGGGCTGTGCCTCCCTGAGCCCGCCCCTCCCCCTCTCCAACATGGAGAGATGCTGGATTATGGGTCTAGATGTTTCGGGGAAGGCCCTTGGAAATCACCTTGTCCGGCAGTTGCATCTTAAGTAGCAGAATCACCTAGAGCCCTCTTCCTGTCTCCCAGGGATGGAGCCCTGGGGTTTGGGGTGGGTCTCAGGCACCTGGGTGTTTAAAAACACCCCCAGCTGCTATGACTCTGCTGATGCGCCCCACTGGGAGCTCCCCCCAACCCCGGCAGGGCAGTCGGCTGCTGATACAGGGCACAAACTGCTAGGTTTCGAGAGTAAGCCCACACGGAGCCTGTCTAGGACTCAGGCTCCCATGTACCCACGTTCCTGTGCCCTTGCGCTAACGGCAGGCTTAGAAGACTGGGTTGGGGGTAGCTTCCTCCCACAGCCCTTGTAAATACAGCCTGGGCTTCTTAAGCAACAGGGACCATCCAGTCAGGCCAATAAACGTCCATGGAAACCGATAAATCAATGAAGCAATAAACGGTAGGGGCCATAACAACCTCTTTACAATTTCTCTTTGGGGGTGGGCTTTGTAATGTTACTTTGTTGTTGTTGTTGTTTTAATAAGCAAAACTGTTTTCTTGGGACTCCATCCAAGAACATTAGCTAAATAGCTGGGATCCAGCCCCAGTTGTGCACAGGAAACCCTGTTTAGGCAGACAGTGTGGGAGACCGAGGCTGGGCTTTGATGTGCAGTGAGGGGGTGTCCTGGGGGCACTGAAGCCTTTATGAGAGGCCCAGGCGCCACCGTCTCTGGCTTAGCTTCCGGCTGGCCTCCCCCTGGCCCCCCTCTCAGGGGTTGGATCTGATTCCACGATCCCCTCTGGCCAAACCGTCCTGTGTCCTCTTGATGCGTAAGGATCATGTACAAGCCTCTTGGCAGGTATGAAGGTCTGGCTCGAGCCCACCTCACTGCTTCCCAGCCTCTACCTCATGACCCAGGTTCGGCCCATGGACCACTCAGCGTCCACTGGACCATTTGATGCCTGTGTCCCTCCTTGAAGGCTTTGATGTTTGTGTTGCCTGTTCTCCTTTGGGACAGCCAGCCCCTTCATTCTCCAAGCCCAGGCCTTGACATCACCTGCCCCCCACCCTGCCTGGTAGGGTCTCCCTGTTACACTGGGAGCTCGTTGAGGCCAGAACGTGGGTCCCCTTGGGCTGAGTCCGGGTGCGAGGCAGGAAGGGGAGTGGTCAGGGCAGTGAGGGCTTGGAGGCAGACAGGCTAGGTTCAAGGCTTGCTCACCCTCCCTCCACCTGCTTCAGTCCTCACATCCTGCAAGATGAACCTCTCAGTGACCAGGATCATCTGCCGTGGAGCATCCTCCACACCTGCTGCCTCCCTCCATCAGAAGGGGCGTCCCACCGGTTACAGACCCATCTGCCCTACCAGGCTGAGAATCCCCACAACAGGGCTGGGTCTCATTCATCTTCTCCTTCCAACTGGACCCAGAGGGTCACTTAGGAGCTCTGCGGGCTGCAGGGGCTGCTCTCAGTCCAGGCATCTGGAGTGGAGGCAGGTACCTGCCTGTGCCTGGGGTTTCCTCTGCACCTTGAGGTAGGTGCCGCTGCCTCCGTCCTCTAGGGCTCCAGGTCACCTTTACTCTGAGCCCCTGCTCATTCAGTTCCACCCAGCTGCTGAGGTCTCCCTTCTATGCCACTGCTGCCCCTGCCTCACCATCTCCTGAGCTGGCCCCCATCTGACCCCACCTTCTCTCACATACACTTCTGTCCAAAGCCTCTTCTGTACCCGCATCCCATCCCACCCTTCCAGGCCATTTTCCACCCTATCCCCCGACCCCCTGGGAAAGTGTTTGCAGAGTACCTCCCCTCAAAACTCATCACCGTGACCAGAACAAACCCTGTGTCTCTCTATCTGACTTCCAACCACTTCAGCTTCCCCTGGAAGGGACAGCGCCCCCACCTTCCCAGAAGCACTTCCCTCCTCCTGGCCTGTCCCCATGCTTGTCAACGTCACATCTATTGTTTAGACCAGAGCAGGTGTCACCCCTCCTATAAAGACTTTTCCAGCTCTCTCCTTCACCCAGGAAGCAGGTCTTGCCCTCCCTCCATGGCCCAGGACACCCATTTTGCATCCCTGCTCAGTGTGCCAGCCTTCTGGTCATGCCAGCTGGGCCATGCCTTCGGTACCTCCAGGTCTGGAATGGGGTGGGCACTAGGTGAGTGTTTGCTGACATCGAATTTCACACAGCAGGCCTTTAAGACCCTTCTCGGAGCAGGTTTTGCTCTGACTGTTGAGCAGTCCATTTGCTATCAGACAAAACACAGTTGCAGGCAGGTCCAATTTTTTTCCTGTGGCCAAATCATTATCCAAGGGGACTGCTGGAATATAAATCAGTGCTATCGCGATCTGCTTGCAAACATCTGATGCCATTGGCTCCAAGCTGCTTGATGATGTCCAGATGTGGGCTGCTTCACTGACACGCATTTCTGGTAATTAAGCTGACAGGAGCTCCACGTCTGACAGGGGTGCATGGCCTTGAGCAGGTCACCCCTCTGTGTGCCTTCGTTTCTCCTCTGTACCAAGGAGGGAGCACAGCTGGCTTACCGGGAAGTTCACATAAAACATGAAATGACCTCCATTTTCCTGAAGCAGTTTATATTTGGGAATCAAGGAGTCTGCACATCCATATGGACAACCGAGCCCCCTGAAGACTGGGTGGGATTCCTTGTGGGCTGGAGCAACTGGCCTCATCACCACATTAAACGGAGGAGACCCAGAGGTGGATATAAGATTCTGCCATACAAGCAGGGAGCTCCTAGTGTTAGGGAGGCTGGGGACCATATCTGGGGCTGAGCAGGCTTCAGAGGGCTTGTCTTTTGTTTGTGTTTTTAGGGCTGCACCTGTGGCATATGGAGGTTCCCAGGCTAGGGGTCTAATCAGAGCTGTAGCCGCCAGCCTACACCATAACCACAGCAACGCAGGATCCTTAAAACCCACTGAGTGAGGCCAGGGATCAAACCCAAAACCTCATGGTTCCTAGTCAGATTCGTTTCCGCTGTGCCATGACAGGAACTCCCCAGAGGGCTTGTCTTATTCTGGTTCTGAACAAATGCAGGCTGCCATCCCATAACTGTTCTTTTCTTTCTGTGGCACTATCCAAATGCACCCTCTTCCCCCTTTGGGGGACGTCTTGCTTCCAAGTGAAGAAACCATTCTACCAAAGGGGAAGGGGATGGGGAAGGGAAGGCTTGGGAGCTTGGGACGGCACGTGCACACTATGGCGTGCAGAATGGATGGTCAACGGGAACCTGCCGTAGAGCACAGGGCAATCTACTCAACATCCTATGATAACCTAAGGGGAATGGATAGGTGTATATGTATAGTTGCTTCCCTCTGCTGTGCAGCAGAAATTAACACAGTATTGTAAATCAACTCTGCTTCAATACAATTAAACAAAACAGAAACCATTCCGGGGCAGCAGCAGGTAGGTGCACACCTCTATGCTAGTCCACAGGTGTACACCCGCCACCCTCCTGGGGCCCCAGCCCCGCTGGGCACTGCAGAGAGTGGAGACAGATAAGACCCAGGAGCTCCAAGCCTTGAGGAGCTCAGAGCCAGGCAGACGGCACGCTGTGCACACAGGAGAACCACTCTAAGGGAGATGCCCCAAAGCACTAAGGAAATTCACTGGGTCAGAGGCTTCATTTCTGCACAGCGGGCATCAGGGAAGGCTTTATCAAGAAGGCAGTATTGGAGTTTCTGTTGTGGGGCAGTGGCAATGAATCTGACTAGTATCCATGAGGATGTGGGTTTGATCCCTGGCCTCACTCAGTGGGTCAGGGGTCCAGCGTTGCTGTGAGCTGTGGTATAGGTTGCAGACGCAGCCTGGATCCCATGTTGCTGTGGCTGGGGCTCTGACGGGCAGCTGTAGCTCCCATTCGACCCCTAGCCTGGGAACTTCCATGTGCCGCAGATGTGGCCCTAAAAAGCAAATAAAATAAAAAAAAAAAAAAAGAGGGCAGCAGTATTGGAGCAGGGGCTTCAGGGTGAGAAGGACTTAGACTGTTGAGAGGGCAGGCAAGGAACAGCTGTGGGGACAGTTTGAGACAAGCTACGGAAGCGGGTAAGCCTGGATCAACTCATTTTTGTCTAAAACTTTTGGTGTGAGAAAGGCATAAGAGAAAATCAAGTCCACCCAGCCAGGACGGCAGGCTAGGGAGGGGGAGCCCCACAGGCTGGGCAGTAGGATCTCCCATAGTGTCCCCTGGAGGACAGCAGCAGGGCCAGGATGGGCAGTCAGAAGTCATACTCCTCTAAAGTAGCTCAACCAGCAAGCTCCTCGGAAGCTTTTATCCAGGAAGACCTGGCACACTTGGCATGACTCCAAGCCAAGTATGGCTGTTTATCTGGACAACGAGGACTTTTTATTGTTCCTAGGCTCTAAGGCCATGAACATGCTTTTCCCCTTGCCTGCTACCAGTCCCCTGCTGGCAGATGCATGCACTCCCAGCGTGTGGGGGGTACTCCTCACCGCTGCAAATCCTAACCAGTGCAACTGGAGAGAAGGGATGGTAATCCAGACAGGCAGGTGTGAGGAGGAGAAAGAGAAACGAACAACTGCTCATGTGCTGTGACCCTCCAGGGGTTACCCTTTCGAGACTTGGGCCCCCAATTGATAGAGTCACGTGGATATGCAAATGCCTCCATTGAAATGATTCACGATATCTAAGCCCCCAAACCAACCAGCAGCCCAGGAAAAGCACAGCTAGTCCTGGCACTCAGAGCAGAGCCAAAGTGATGCCAAGCGTCCCCACTGCAGGATTCTACATCAACATCCCTGTGATGATCACATCTCTTAGGCAGAGCCCTTGCCAGTTGGGTGGCCCTGAGCTAAAGGAATCATGAAGGGGGCACAGAGCTGCTGCTCAAAAGACACCCCCTGCAGGAGAGTGTGGAGCCAGGCTGTAGACCCTGAGCATGGTTTTTTTGGTCCTCATGTTGAAAGTGTCAAAGGAAAGGCTCTCTGCAGAGCTGATGAGGAGTCGGAACCTGAAACTCACATCCAAGTATCTCTACTTCCTTATCCTAAGTGGGTTCAAGCAGCATCACCAGGTAGCAGCCCCCAAACCAAGACAGGTGCTGCCCCCGGCCCCACTTATAGGTCAAGAAGGGCAAAATGACATGCTTGCATTCACACGACTGGTCCTTTTACTCTAAGATCTTTCTATTAAGGGATGCCGAGCAGGCAGGATAGCTGAAAGAGGGCTGAGCTGTGGGCCTGGCTTTGCCAGCTGCAGGTGATGGGTCAGATGAGTCTCCAGGGGTTCAGCTCTGCCTCCAAGTCCCCCAGCCCCACTTGGCTGAGCTACGTGACATCAGGCTGGCCAGACTGACACTGGGAGACCAGGACTCTAAGAGACCAGGACCCAGGCAGTCCAAGCCTTCTTCCAGGGCAACGTCCTTGGCTTCCTGGGCTGACTGGTCCTGGCACCACCCCCCCGTGCCTTGCCCTGGCTCACAGCTCTCCCACCCACCTCTGCCCCTCCAGGCAGAGTCCCAATTCCATGATCCCTACTGGGTGTGGGTTTCCTACCAAGGTAAGAACATCCTCCCCAGATCTCATCTCTGAGCCCACCACCTCCTGACCCCCCAGCTGAGTCTCTCAGTGCAAAGCCAACTCCCATCCACACCCCACTGCACCAGGGGGTTCCCAGGTTCAACTCTGAATCTGAGGCTGAAAATGTTTCCAAGTGTTAATTTTATAGCTACTACCAACCAGAATTAACACCTTCAGATTTAGCTTCAACTCTAGAACACTGTTCTCAAGATCTAATAAGTTGGCTTAAAAGGATTTTAGGGGAAAAAAATATCAAACCCGACCCACTCTATATGAGGAAATCCAGTAAAATTTTTAGATTAGAGGTTGCACAATGACAGCCCACAGACATATTTTGCCTGGTGTGCAGAGCAGTTTAAAAACATGTGAATTAGCTGCCTAGAGTTAAAAGGCATTTTTGCACCCTGCTCAGGATTTCTGGTTCCTTTTTAAGAAAGAAGGTGATGGGGCAGCAGATGCTAATCCTCTGAAGATGGGGACTGACTCAGGTGAAGGTGGGACCTGGAGAGGTGGGGAGGGGGGCCGCCAGGTTCAGGAGGCCTTGAGGGAGGTTGTTGCTCCCGAGAGAAGTGCCTCTGAACATTCCAGGTCCCCAGTGCAGACCTGGCTTGGCTGCGGGCCCTGGCGTAATTTACAGACTTGGCAGGCAAGCCATTTCCTCCAGTTTTCTGTTTCTAATTAAAGCTTTTAGGCAAGGGGCTTAGTTGCTGATTCGGATGCCAGAGTCAGGCCTGGCCTTATTAAACAGAAATATACAGCCAAGAGGAAATGAAGGAGGAAGGACAGATGATGCCAAAGGGGAAAACACAGGACTAAGAAACCAGAGCAGCATCTAGTGAATTAAAATATCAGAGGTGCGCTTGGGGGAGGGGGTGGGTGCAGAGATGGGGGGGCAGGAGCAACAGTGACTGCAAAGGGGTGAGGAGCGCCAGTTTCAGGCTTCTTAGGAGAAATGATGAGTGCTGTGGGAACAAGAAATCAACCTCCTTGGTAAAAAAATGAAGGCCTGAAAGACCCTCAAACCTTCTGACCCAGCTGGAGAACTGGGACTGTCACTTACTAGCTGGCTTGATACCCTTAGGTCCCAGGTGGGTTGGCTCCCTCACCTCGTCCCAGATTTCTCAGCTATAAAATGAGCACAGCAACAACAACTAGACAGGAGTTGCTATTGAGATGGGAGATAACTAGGCCTCAGGCTCAGCCACTGTGGCCCGTCTCCTGATGACACGTTGAGTTAAGCCCCGGTGAGGTGAAAGACAAGGTGACCACAATTTCCTCTCGCCCTACCTGGGTTGAGAGGGACTTTGCAGATCAACACATGCACAGAGAAGGTCCTCAATCCAGGGAAGAGACCTAAGGAGAGAGGGGTCGCCAGCCCATACCATGTCCTGCCAAGCTCCCAGCAACCTTCATGCTGAAATCCATCTTGGCTAAAAGATGCACGTGCCCACCAGGAAGGACCCTGAGTCAGGCCAAATGTGGGTACAAACAACAGCTGGCTAGAAACAACCCCCTGCCCCGACAACCTGGAGGACTATCCACCTATACAAGCAATTCAAGCCACCTCTGTTGCACACAGCTCATTCCGTGAGCTCAGCCCTCTGTGCTCTACCACGCATGCTGTGCTTTTAATAAACTCTGCACCTGCTTCACAGTCTTGGTCTCCTTGTTGAATTCTTTCCCCAAGGAAGATAAGGACCGAGGTCCTCTCGCTGCTCAACTCACTCTGAGGATGAAATGAACGCATGTCAAAGCCCAGCAGCACCTGAGCAGTGGGATGCAGGCTACTTCTCAGGGGTGGGGCCCTCCCTCTGCACCTGGGTGGGCAGAACCCAATCTGCTATTCCTGTCCCAGCTCCCCAGCTGGAGGGAGCCCTCTGGGTATCACACACACATCACAGTTTTGGTCCTATGAGATCACGCTGGGCAAAACCCATTCAAAGGCACAGTCCCCACAAAGGCTTCTCATTTTTGCTGGCGGGGCTCCCTCCCACAGGACCGGTGGGTGCCAAAGTCACCATCTGGGGAAAAAGCAGGTACCTTTAAACACACCTGAGCAGGATGTTCCCCTGGGGAGGGACATGGCCAGCCCAGGGGCTGATCCACTGCTCAGGCAGGAGCAAATCCTCTCCTCCACTCACTCCTCACTCCAGGGACTACAAGGAGCACCTTGGGGTGGGGGGCGAGGCGTGGGAACACCAGCACTTGACGACTTCTGTCTTGACTTTCTGTCAGTTGCATGTGGACAAGTTCACTTAGGCTGGGTGTGTATGACTGAGTCCTCTATGTGCTGGGAGGTCCTCACGTAACTCGTGCTTTATTTTCAATCAAGTGGACCCTGGAGGGTATAATTTTCAGCACACACTGGCTTCTGCTGGAACTGAAATATTTGATTTGAACATATTTTGCTGGAGTTCCCAACGTGGCTCAGTGGTAATGAACCCAACTAGGATCCATGAGGATGCGGGTTCGATCCCTGGCCTCGCTCAGTGGGTTAAGGATCTGGCGTTGCCATGAGCTATGGTGTAGGCCAGAAGCTGTGGGGAAACTGGCAATGTCACACCTGCTATAGGCACACCTACATTCTATGTCTTGCTTGCCTTCATCTGTCTGCTATTTTCTTTTTCTTCCTTTTGTCTTTTTGCCTTTTCTAGGGCCGCTTCCTGCGGCACGTGGAGGTTCCCAGGCTAGGGGTCGAATCGGAGCTATAGCTGCCAGCCAAACAGAGCCACAGCAACTTGGGATCCGAGCCGCATCTGCCACCTATACCACATGGCAACGCCAGATCCTTAACCCACTGAGCAAGGCCAGGGATCGAACCCGCAACCTTACGGTTCCTAGTTGGATTTGTTCACCACTGAGCCAAGATGGGAACTCCCTGTCTGCTATTTTCCATAGCACGTGTCATCTTCTGAAATACTACATGATGAACGCATTCTAGTCCTTATTTTTGCCTTGTCTCCTGCTAAATGGGAGCTCCACCCAGCAGCTCAGAGATTTTCATTTGCCTTATCGATTTATGCATCCTCTCGCTGGACTGGCGGGCATGCTATGAACCTTTGTTTAAATGTGGACAACTCTGTCTTCACAACACCGCTGAGAAGTTGGCTTTATCATTCCCATTTCTCAGGTGAGGAAATGAAGGCTGGAAGAGGTGAAGTAAGCCACACAGGGCCCCCCAGCTGGCAAATGGAGTTGGGCAGGAGCCCAGGGCTGCCTGTGCCGGGACCGGCGCCCTGTGTGTTGCAGAGGTGCTGCTGGTCTCCTAAGAACGGAAGCCAGGTGACCGCAACTGCTCTTTATGAACCAGACCTTGAGTTAGAGGCTTTCATCACCCCACTCTACTTTTGAGTGATCCTGCCTGTTCAGCCACTTATTTCCATTTAATGAAGAGGAGAGGGAGGGGACTTGCCCAAGGCCACACAGCTAGGGGGATGACAGAGAGGAAGTTTATTTACATAAAGGGGTTTCTCCAGCTTTCTAGAGGCAATTGCGGTCCTCTCCCGCCCCCAGTGCATAAGTCATATCCTGTTTACTTCCATGAGATAAGGGCCTTTGGATGAATAGAGGGCTCAGGAAGCTAAATGAGGACTTAGCCAGGCAGGGAGTGGCAGGGGAACTTCAATAGGCAGCTTTTGAGGACACCCTCCAGGCAAACCCTGCCGCTTTCACCATCCCTCTTGGAAGCCATGGCACTGTGGAGTGGGCCCTTGTCCCATCTGACACCCCAGAAGTCGCAGTAACTTGACTATCTAATTGGCCCTCAGATGGGTGGTGGGCCGTGGAATGCCTCAAGGACAAATCTGACACCCCCGAAGCCTATTTTACCGAGTCTGGAAGGAAGCTGCACAAGGGTGATGGTGACACGGGGGTAACCCACAGGGAAATGCCCAAGTCAGTGTTGGGCAGGGGAGAGCGATGCTGTATCGGTCCAGCAGAGCCACCGTGAGTGTAATCCAAATAAATAGGATCTCATCATGGGCTGCTGTTTCACATCTGTTAGATCTGAATGCCTTTCCTTCCAAGCCCAGGCACAGCGAGTGCATTCCTCACCTCTGGTGAGGGACAGATGGACCTCATGGTGTTTAAGGGGCAGAATGCTGCCCTACACCATCTCCAAGGTACTAGGTTACCCCAGCCTGCTGGAGAAGGAGCCCCAAAGCACCCACTGGACAGTCCTGAAATCAGCTTAACAAAACCTGCTCAAGGCAAGTCACAGAGAAGCCAAAAATCCTGGTTTCTTTCCTTTGCATTTCCTTCCTTTCCTTTCCTTTCCTTCCTTTCCTTTCCTTTCCTTTCCTTTCCTTTCCTTTCCTTTCCTTTCCTTTCCTTTCCTTTCCTTTCCTTCCTTTCCCTTCCCTTTCCCTCCCTTCCTCCCTCCCTCCCTTCCTTCTCTTTTTAGGGCTGTACCTGCAGCATATGGAGGTTCCCAGGCTAGGGGTCAAATTGGAACTGCAGGTGCTGGCCTATGCCACAGCCATGGCAACGTGGGATCTGAGCTGTGTCTGCGACCTACACCATAGCTCAATGCACCACTAGATCCTTAACCCACTGAGGGAGGCCAGGGGTCGAACCCGCATCCTCATGGATACTAGCTAGGTTCATTACTGTTGAGCCACAGTGGGAACTCCAGAAATCCCAGTTTGTTAAATTCTCTTCTCTCCATCACCACCTGCAACCAGCCATCTGGGCCTAGGATTCCACCGCCTGACATCCCCAGGCACGTTTTCCCAGCTCCCCACATCTCCACAGCAATCTCCTGCCTGCAGGATGAACCACCCCCGGCTGTTCATCTCCCACCCACAGCAGATCCCATCCTGTGGTGGGTGGCCATGGCAAGGGTGGAGGGAGAGCAGGCAGGCAGAGCAGGAGGAAGGGCAGGCCGGGCCAAAGAAACCACTCATGCACAGGCAGAGTGGGAGAGGTTGGTTCTAGGGGACAGCGAGCTGTCCTGAGCATGTGGTAGGAGTCAGGGGCGGGGGAGACATTGGAGAGGCAGGCAGGGGTCTGGTGCCTTTACCCAATGTTCTTGATGCTGACCCTCGAAGGGGTTAAAAAATTCCACAGAGCCCATGGAAAGCACACATGTGCCCAAACACCCCATCTGCCCCTATTTCGGGATTATACGTGCACCCCCAGAAGGGCGTGGTTGCTGGCCCAGGGCATGTGGGTCTCATCATGTAGGAAGACACCACCCTGGTACCTGTGCCTGAGAAGGACGCAGAAGGAGGCTGCGTGGAGGCAGAGAGCAAGGAGAGCCGGCTGGGAAACCACATGCAAATAACACAAAGGTCTTTGGTAAATCCTGCCAGATCCACGTGGTAAACACAGTGCCCAAGAGAGGGATGGAGCTGGAGGCACCTGCTGCCAAGCCGAGTGGGAACTGTGAAGATGCGAGAAATCTCCCTGTGAAAATGAGAGTAAGCAAGTCTGTCCGGCTTGGGGTGGGGCTGAGAGAGCCTGGAGGGTACGCACTGGTCTAGCGCCCCCAGGGACAGGCTGCCTCCCCGGTCCCCACACAGTACGCTGCTCACTGCCAGCTCCCAGGGGCTGAGAGAACAGACACAGAGAGACCAAGGACCCAGGTGGTGAGGGAGACCCTGCCTCCACCGTGTCTGCCCACCAGGGCTGGACGGGCGAGGGACTCCACACGGAGACCCGCACCCCTCGGCTGACTCAGCCCAGGTCCCAGGAGCCCTAAGCAGAGTCGACCTTCAATCGCTGCAGATTCGTCTGGAGGCAAGTCTGACCTTATGTGAGGCGGATTAGCCACAATTTCATCCCACTTTGGGGGCGTATTTCCTCATTTCACTAGAAATGTTAGCTGTCTGGTTACGGGGGCTGCCTCGGACATGTCCAATGGCACCTCTCGTTACAGAACAATTTTGATTTCTGACACATCAAGCCCCGGTGAGAGAAGACTGGGAACCTGCTGCACTAGAGCTTGATTAAATTACCATAATCTGTGTGCCAGTCAAAAACAAAACACAGGAAGAGCCCTGAGATACAGAGGTAAGTTGTTTTGTTTTTTTTTTTTTAATGTACAACGTGACTGTTCTTAGTAACGCTGAACTGTACAATGATTAAGATGGGAAGTTTTATTGTAATGTGTATTTTACTACATAAAAAAGAAGGAAAAAAGCCCCATTAATTTAACCATGCAACCAAAATTTGCAAAGACCCTAGTGAGTCCAGCACGTTTCCTAAGTGCTTGAGGCGGGGGAGACCCTCCTAGAATAGCGGGCTTGAAGACTGGGATCAGGGAGAGGCTGGGACAGAGGGACAGCCTGGGGAGAGGCAAGGCAGAGATGGCCCCCGGTGGTCTGGCTAGGCCAACTGCCATCTGAGACCAATGCTACGAAATCGGGCAATTGTATATCAAAGTCCTGATATCTCGCTTGAAAAAACCAGCAGCTCTGGCCTCCCTGGGCCTGCGGCCTGGCATGGCCACGGTCCCCAAAGCAGAGCCAGGCTCTGAGCCTTCTTGGCCCCTCACTCATCAATACCCTTCTGAGCTGGGGATGCCTGCCTTTAAGACTTTGAGAAATGCTTAGGGAGTGGCTTTTACAGCCTCCTTTCAACTGGAGGGGGAGGATGGTGAGGCTGGCAGCCAGCTCTCACCAGGAAGAAGGAGGCTGCACAAGCCATGGTGGTGGCTGCCAGCCCACTCCACCCCTACCTCCCCCAGGAGGCAGAGGGGGTGCACAGCAGGCTCCCATGGCCACCCCCAGAGAGACATGGTGAAGGGCCCCTTACTGGGAGCTTAGCACTAAAGGGGCCTGTGAAGGGGGTGGCTGGGTTAATAATTTCCTGGCAAGTCCCTACTATTGCCCACTAAAGTGCAGTGGCCAAGGGTATTACACTCTCCAGCACTCACCAAACAAAGGGCGCCCTGGCCTGGATTTCTTTAATCCAACCTGCGCATTCTTGCTCCTATGGCGAAACCAGGGACTTCCAGGGGAGGCGCAGTCTTGAGTCTGACTCTCCCCATGACCTGGTCTGATCAACAGAGAGATCCCTATAGTGGAGCTTCACAGTCCACTGGAATCCTTTTGGAGGAGAACATGGTTCTGGCACAGTTCCTGAGGGGATGGGGTTTCTAAGCTGAGACGCTGAAGCCCAGAGAGGTTGGACTGTCTGCCCAAAGTCACACAGCTGGTGGGCACCGAGCTACAGTTCCAGCTGTTTTGGAGCCAGAGAGCACCCCAGCTCCTGATCAGAGGCACCTACATTGCCTGGACGGAAAGTTGGGTTATCAAGATGGGAATGAAAAGCTCAGGGGGGAAGAAAAAAGCTTAACTTCCAGGTTTTTTCTTTGTTTCCACATTGGTCCTTTGGGGAAGCCTAGGCAGGCCCAGAGTTTATGTCCTAACAGTGGAACGAAGGTAAAGCTGGGAACCCATCTACTTCCTTGTCCTCCTGTGAGTGTGAGGGGGACAAATGGCAGGGATGGAGGAGGATGTGACCCTGAAGAGGTGGGGACCTCAGGGCAGGCATGGATGCTCCACTGTCACAGAGCCTGTGGGGGCCCAGCCCAGCTCAAAAAGCTGGGGTCGGGGGAGAGGCTGTGCCAGTCAGTTGTGCCCTGAGTTCACTGGGTCTCATGGAAACTGTATCCCTGCCCAAGGTAATGGTATGTTCTTAAGCTCCCCCCACCCACCAAAGTGGGAAATGGGGGTTTGACTCCCCCCCCACCCCGCCATGGGGGTGTGGAATGAAAAACAGAGCCCAGACGTGGGACTCAGGTGGGAAAGCAGATGGAGAAGCCCAGCCTGGCTTCTACCACTGGGACCACACTCCTCCCCCGACCTCCTCCTAAGAGCCCCCCCGACTCCTGGGGGTGGGGGGGCGTCATAAAGCTGAATGTCAGCTGTGATTTAGGGCGGCCTTACTCCTTGGCTGGCTGGGAAGTAAAGTGAATCCAGCTGGCAAGCAGGGCCTGCAAGCGGGGTGGGGAGGGAGGGGAGCGGGGAGCGCTCCAGGCACTCGCGGGTGCAAACCTGGGCTGGCCTCCACTTCAGGCCTGGCCCCTGAAAGTCTCTGTGATCAGGAAGGTTGGCCTCCTGTGCAGGGTTCTAAGACTTGAGAAGCAAATCACCTGGCAGTCCTGTTACCACACAGACCTGACCCCCGCCCCACCTCCTAGCCAGGTCTGAGTGCAGCCTGGTAATTTCTAACTCTAATTTTTGGAACCTCTCCAGGGACCAAACTTTGAGAACCCCTGCCATAGGCCCAGTGCTCCACTCCAGCTGGAACCAGCTCTTCCCCCAGGGATGGCTCCTCCTCACCCCTGCCCCACCAGATCAGAATTCTCCAAACAAGAGCCCAGCCCAAACACCTTCTGGGTCTGTGTTAGGAAACCCGGCTGAAGTCACGTGGAGGGTTTGAGCCTGGCATGTTTCCCGGCTTGGGCGGCTTCTCGGCCGTGTCTCTGCAGGCCCAGGACTCAGCATGGGCTGGTGGCTACCTTGTCCTCCAGGGGCTCTGTTAGCCCCAGAAGACTGTCCCATTCTTTCTTGGGGGGGGGGAATTGTAGATGTCCTTGCTCAACTGTCCCCTGGGGCCCAGGACGTTCCATAGAAACCCGGGCCTTCAGTCTGGGGGCAGAACTTCGCTTTGTCCTCAAAGCTTAGGTGAGGATGGGGGGAGGGAACGTGATCCCACCCTGACTTCTCGAGGAAGGATCTAGTAGAGTCTTCTGCACCTCCTGGATGTTCTTCCAGGTCAGGGCTGGGGTTGGTTTGGACCACTTCCAGGCGCTGGCGCACTGTACAGGTGACTTGGGCTCAAGCCACCAGCTCTTTGCACATTGGAGTCATGAATAAAAGGCCTCAATGATAGGAAGCATCAGGACCAACGACATTTCAGACACTCTACCCATGAGCCAGGTGACGTGGGACACCTTATTTTCTTTGTGTCTCAGTTTTCTCATCTTATACTGGAGATCACTACAAGACCTACCCAGAGGGTTCCTTGAGGATAAAATGAGATCATCTAAGTCCACATCACTGCTTGATAAAATGTTATTATTATTTACAAAGTAAACCAAGAACAAAAACTTGTAGATGTGTGGTCACTGTGGCATTACTCACAAGAGCCAAGACATAGAAACTACCCAAATGTCTCTCAATGGTGATAAAGGATAGATAAAATGTGGCCTATCCATCCCGTGGAATATTATTCAGCCATAAAAAAGGAATGAGGTGCTGATACAGGCTATACCATGGATGAACCTCCAAGACATTATGCTGTGTAAAAGAAGACAGACACAAACGGTAATGTATTGGAGGGATCCATGCATATTAAATGTCCCAAACAGGCAAATCCACAGAAACAGGTAGATGAGCAGCACAGCCTGGGGCTCCTAGGGGCTGGGGGAGGGGGTGATGGGAAGTGTCTGCTAATGGAGATGGATTTTCCTTTAGGGAGAAGAAAAAGTTCTGGATCTACAGAGTGGTGATGGTTGTACAATTCCGTGAATGTACTAAACACCACTCAATTACACACTTTAGGCCACCCCCAGGGAAAATCTCACCTCTCTGCAGATGCTCATTTCTAAAAGGGAGTGATTTGTTAAAAAAGGCTGACTGGTGAGAAGCTCCAGAGGCAGGGTCTGGGGAAGACTTTTTTTCAGAAATAACAGTGGTTATTAATGACAAGAGGGGCATCACCCTAGACTCATCAAACGCACCGAGCTCATGACTGCAAACCTACTGTGTTAACCAACTCACGTGGCTTCATATCCAGACTCCTCACTGCCTCCACCTGGACTGGCTGGTGTCTCATAAAAGAGGTTTCATGAGGTGTTGGCTCCTCTATCTTGACATGAGGCGAAGCCTCAGGAAATCCCAGAGATGTTCGTCCGGGTTGTAAATGAGGCCACAGCTTTTCAAAGGCTGGTTTCCCCTCTCTTGCTCCCTTGAGCCCTGGGCCGCATGGAGACCACATGGACGGCTCTGAGCGAAGGGCACCCCAGGGGCCCGAGTGATCCCAGACCAGGGGAACAGGTCATCCATAGCAGTCGTCCTCTACCGGGCACCCCCCAGGGCCCAGTGTGCCTCCCCCTACCCCGCTGCTGACTCTATACCCTCCCTCTGAGGTCAGGGGTTGAAGAAGGGAAAACCAAGGCCCTGGGGTGGGGGGCAGGGAGTGCCAACCAGCTGGTGGGAGGCAGATTCACTCTCAGGTGTGCAGTCTCTTGGGGCTGTGACCCACCACAGCATGGGGGAGGGCGAGGGGGAGGGGAGCTGGCCCACCCTGTGTCCATGTGACAGTGGCTCAGACCCAAGCATCACGGTGGGACTGTTGTAGCACAGCCTGGGGCTTGGAGTCCCCACAGAGGGAGTTACCTGTGCCTTGTGCCACAGCTAGAGAACGCCTAACAGAAAACCTGGTAAAATCTGTTCTGGCTACAGAGACTCACGTCCTGAGGCGAGTCCAACTTTCCCCACCAGCCCCAGCTGCAGCCAGGTTGGCTGAGGTGCCCACCTTGGACCCTGCCAGGGGTTCCATCCCTAGAGCCTGAGCAGATGCTGACAGGAGTGGGATCTCTGGGACAGTCAGCTAGTGGCTGGACTTGTGCCCACGGCCTGCCAACAGCTGGCTGAGGTAGGGGTGGTGGTGGGGGTGGTCCCTGGAGACCTCCACAGCAGCAGCTCCTGCTTCACCCACAGCCTTACAGAGTGAGGGTCTCACCCTCTCCTGGGATCTCCCTACCCAGGGGACTGAGCCACAGCCACTCCTGCTCCTGCAGCCCTGTTTCCCGCTCAGATTCTTCTCCGGGGGAGGGATGAGGTGAGAGGTGGTGGGGGACCCCTCTGCGGCACTGAAGCTCCCCTCCCTGGGGCATGGGTGTTCCAGGTCTTGGTGACCTGAGGGTGGGCAGGAAGTTCAGAGAGGGAAATGGATCCCCTGCTTTATCTAACATCACCCCTTCACCCAAGCCCTCACGTCTTTGCATCAACAGATGCGTCAACATTTGCATCTGGATGCAGATGTCCAAAAATGGAAATATTTGGGCTAGTCCTACCTCAGTTACTCCTCCCGGGGCCATGAGCCCAGCCTGCCAAAGACTCTCCGGCTCCGGGAGCCTTGCCTACCTCCGCCCTGAGAGTGGACCCAGGGCCTGGATGGCCACACTCTTCCTGCCCTCTCCCCACTGGGAGCTTACTCTCGGGCTCTGCCTTGGAAACGTCCCACAGATGGGCGATGTGCCGCACCTGTGTTCCTAAAGCGATGTAGGGAACAGGAAACCCAAAGTGGCCGCCCCTCAAAGGCCAGAGCCAGGCTCACACACCAGCCTTCAAAGGTATGGTTGAGAAAACCAGGAACGTGGGATCACAGTGCCCACATCAACTGCCGGGATTTTCTTTTTTTTTTTTTTAGGGCTGCATCCATGGCAAATGGAAGTTCCCAGGCTAGGGGTTGAATCAGAGCTGCAGCTGCCAGCCTACACCACAGCCACAGCAACTCGAGATCCAAGCCGTGTCTGCGACCTACACCACAGCTCACGGCAACGCCAGATCCTTAACCCATTGAGCGAGGCCAGGGATCAAACCCGCATCCTCAGGGATCTAGTTGGGTTGGTTAACTGATGAGCCATGAAGGGAACTCCAACTACCAGGATTTGTAAGAGACGTGCTCATTCCATTTCAGCCTGGATAGCATATTTTCCCTCCATTCATAGTAAACCTGATATTTCTTAGGAAATGAAAATCCGTGTGCCCTGACCATCCAGTATCAAAGCAAGGCAGGCAGAATTTACAAGTTCATCACTACATTAACAGCAGCTGGAAAAATAAACGCTCGTGTGGCTGGCTACGTACTACTGCATTTGTATCCAACCAGGGCTTTTTGTGCATGTGGGTGTGTTTTTCAACATTCTTATTAAAAAGGCAATATACTATTCCAGGAAATTTTAGGAATAAGACCCACCCACAACCCCACCAACCAAGCATAAATATTCCCATTTTTGGACATATGCTTCCAGCCTGTTGACATGAAGATGTGTGTGCATGGGTGGACGGATGATGTTTGATAAAGAGGGGGTCTGCTTCCCGCCATGAAATTCTTGCCCCCCAGAGGTCACAAAGGCCTGGGGCACCCATGTCTGAGGGAAGAGAAGTGTCAGCTGTGCAAAGGGACCCTCCCACCTCTCACTCTTGTGCCATCAGAAGACTCTGGGAAAAAACCATGGGCTCTGTGAGCAGGAGGGGCTGTGACTAGGTTCCTGGGTAGGGAGAGCCTGGGGGATGGTGAGACCCACCCTCCATGTGGCTGCGGGCGAGATAGTCTTGTTCTCGTTTTTTGCTTTTTTTAAAATTTGTACTTCAGTATTACAGGGTGTTCACCAAAAAATTTTAGTTTATTAATTTTTTTTAATTTTTAAAATTAGAATACAGTTGATTTTCAATATGCCAATTTCTACTCTACAGCATAGTGACCCAGTTATATATGTGTGTGTGTGTGTGTGTATACACATATGTATGTGTGTGTATATATATACACATACATTCCCTTTCTTATATTATCTTCCATCATGGCCCATCCCAAGAGACTGGATATAGTTCCCTGTGCTGTACAGAAGGACCTCAATGATTAGCCATTCTCTTTTTTTTTTTTTTGTCTTTTTGTCTGTTTTAGGGCAGCATCTGCAGCATATGGAGGTTCCCAGGCTAGGAGTTGAATCGGAGCTACAGCTGCCAGCCTACACCACAGCCATAGCAACACGGGATCTGAATCAAGTCTGTGACCTACACCACAGCTCATGGCAATGCCGGATTCTTGACCCACTGAGAGAAGCCAGGGATCGAACCAGTGTCCTCTTGGATGCTAGTCTGGGTTGGTTAACCACTGAGCCATGACAGGAACTCATGCTTATCCATTTTATGTATGTATGTATGTATGTATGTATGTATGTCTTTTTGTCTTTTTAGGGCGGCACCCAAGGCATATGGAGGTTCCCAGGCTAGGGGTCGAATAGGAGCTGTAGTTGCCGGCCTACACCACAGCCACAGCCACAGCAATGCCAGATCCAAGCCACATCTGCAACCTACACCACGGCTCATGGCAACACTAGATCCTTAACCCACTGAGTGAGGCCAGGGATTGAACTCGAGTTCTCAGAGGATACTAGTCGGGTTCAGTAACCACTGAGCCACGACGAGAACTCCCTGCTTATCCATTCTAAACACAACAGTTTGCATTTACGAACCCTAAACTCCCAGTAAGAAAATATTAAGACCACATGCTTTTGCCCTAATATTTAATATTCCATGCTCCACCCTATAATTTATTGGCCATTCCCCCTTATCAGCCATTTAAGTGGCTTCCATTATTTTACTATCAAAATGGGTGCAATAAATGTTCACTTGCAGACCTTGGTTTTGCCCTTAGACTTCTGTTCTGCTGCCCATCTCTGCTCAGGACCTCCTCTTGCCCAACTCCCCTCGTCCTGATCCCTCCTCTCCTGATGGAGGCTTTCCTCACCCTCTCTGGAGCTGTTCCTGTGAGACAGGCTGGGTCTTGGGACCTGGGACCCATGGCTGCAATGGCTGCAGTGCTTGCACTTGGACAAGTGTCTCCTCGAGCAACGAAATACAAACTATAAAGGATTAAAAATAAGTACATGCATGTGCAGTTGGGGCAAATTATGGACAACAAAATACAGAAGGAAAAAAAAAAAACAACTGCCACTTCTGAAGAGCAGAGAGCAAAAGCAGGGTACTACATGTGCCCCTTGTACCCGACACGACCAAAGGGGTGGGCAAACCACCAAAGCCACTCCTCTGGTTGGACGCCTGGACCTGCCCCTACACTCACTCCATGTAAGGCACCAGTTCGCCCCAACTTGGGAAGTGAGCGAACAAGGGAACATACTGCTTGTTTTCGCTCCCCTCTGCCGCAGCAGGGGCCTGAATAAAGCCTTGCCTGAATATTTTGTCTGACCTCTTATCAATTTCTATTGATTAAGGAGGCCAAGAACCCAGGTCAGTAACACCTCTTTACTCTCTCTCTCTTTTTTTTTTTTTTTTTGTCTTTTGACCCTTTAGGGCTGAACCTGTGGCATATGGAGGTTCCCACTCTAGGGGTCTAATAAGAGCTGTAGCTGACGGCCTACACCACAGCCACAGCAGCTCCAGATCCAAGCCATGTCTGCAACCTACACCACAGCTCACGGCAACGCCGGATCCTTAACCCACTGAGCAAGGCCAGGGATCGAACCCACAACCTCATGGTTCCTAGTCGAATTCGTTTCCGCTGTGCCACGACGGGAACTCCAACACCTCTTTCTCTTTCGTTTTATCCAGCTTGGTTCTGACAGTCACAAGCACCCTGTCCAAGAACCTTCAATGGCTCCCCACAGACAATCTCCTGGATAAAAGCCACATTCCTTACCCTGCCGATCGAGCCCTCAACTCCCTGGGCCCAGGCTCCTCAACTCTCATCTCCTTCCACACAACCTTCACATTTCAAGCTCTGACCAAACCAAACCCCGCACAGCTCCCTAGACACTGTGCTCACCCAAGCCTTCATGCATCTGCACACACGAGTCCTCCGCTTGGAGGCCCCGCCCCCTTCTCAAACCCCGCCCACCTGCGTTTCCGCCTCTTCCCTCAGATCTCAGCTCCAGCACCACCCCTGTTGTGCCTAGTGCCCGCCACCTCCCCCGGCAGGATCGGGACTCATCCACCACGTCTCAGTGCCCTACGCACACAGTCCTGTCATGCAGCTTCTACGTGGACTGTATTTGGGGGTTTACTCCTGGAGACCCACCACTGTTCTTTTACCCTCAACACAAAGATCGGGCCAAATACCACACTCAATAAATGCATGGGGAATGAATAGGGGAGTGGGTCAGTTCAGTGACAGTATGGGACCATCCCAGCTCCGTGTGGCATCCCAGCTGAGTGTCTACCCCATGGCCCACCCCACCCCCGCTTTCCCGCCTTCCCATGGGAGGAAGGAAGCAGGTCCCTGAAGGCCCTCAGAGGCCCTTGGAGGCCCTGCACAAACAGAAGGATAGAAAACAACATGCCAAAAGCAATTTGCCTTCTTCCAGGAATTTAGAGCTAGAGCGGCAGTGACCAAAAGTGCCATGATTAAGAATAAAAAACAATAAATGGAGACAGAATAATACAGAAGGCCTCCCTTGGCCTTAGCCCACCCCCACCCCCACCTTTACCCCTCCTACCCTCTGTATGCTGCAACACTTCTACCAGGCTGCCTGTGAGGGTCTGTAAGTAACAGCTAGATATCCAGTTTCCCGTCCCGGAGTCTCCCGTGCTCCCTGGCTGGAAACATATCTTACTGACAATTATCCAGAGACTCCTGAAATATGAGCCTCCTCCCAACACACAGGGCCGGTTAAAAACACAAGAAGCGTTTTCAGTGCTTGTCCTGATAACCCCATGGGAGGTTCAGTTCTCTGCTCTGCTTAAGAACCGAGGGGCTGGGGTCGAAGGGGGATGTGCTGCACTTAATCTGTTTTTTTCCCGCTCTTCCAGAAAGGTGAAGAAAGGCAAGATGTGCACTGCTGGAAGCAGGTGTCCCCTGGAGCCTGCAGGGGAACAGCTCAGGACACATGACCTGCACTTACAGAATGTAAACACATGCTGGCAGTAGGAAGCCTTCAACTGACCTTTTTTTTTTTTTTTTTTCTTTTTAGGGCCATACCTGCAGCATATGGAGATTCCCAGGTTAGGGGTTTAATTGGAGCCGTAGCTGCTGGCCTACACCACAGCCACAGCAGCACCAGATCTGAGATGCATCTATGACCTACACCACAGCTCATGGCAACGCTGGATCCATAATGCAATGAGCAAGGCTAGGGATTGAACCCCCAACCTCATGGTTCCTAGTGGGATTCGTTTCTGCTGTGCCACAACGGGAACTCCTCAACTGATCTTTGCAAGTCCTCAGAGGATCCTAGGGGATTGTGGCCGCTGACAGCTCCATGAGGAGGGAGGCTCTGAGATGCCGCTTGTCTCCTCCACCCTCTGCGGTTGATTCTTCTCAGTCCCTCCCAGATGTCGAGGTAGCTACTGAGATGGACCCTCTGACTCATCCAGTGACCAGCACCCTGTGCCTGCAGCCTGGCCCAGCTATCCATCCCCGTGACTGGCATGTGATCCTGTCACTCCCTTGCACTGACACCTACACTGGCTCCCTATCGCCCGAGCCAGACTTCCTTTGGATGGTTCAAGGGAAGCCCTGAGTAATCAGACAAAAAAGATGTTTACTGCAGGACTTCTCTGGGCCTTTAGTTGCATCCCTTGCAACTCTCCAAGGTGGGGATTTGGGGAGGGGGGTAATGGTTATATGTGAGATTTCCCAGACTTGTGTGACAGTGGAACCCTTTGTCCCAGGGGCATCTCATAAGTCAGGTGTTCCAGGGACAGTGATTTGGGAATCACAAGTTAAAGGCTAAAATTCACATTCCTTTCCAAGGCAACTGCAGCCTGCATCACCTGGCCTCATCTTCTTTTCCCCACACTCCCACTGCCTCAGTACTCGCTTTACAAATGTTATGTTGCCTCGAAATCCCCTTCCTCTTCCTCCAGGCAGCAGTCTCACTCCTCCTAACACAGCTCACGGTCACCTCCTCCAGGAAGCCCTCTCCCACTCTCCTTCTGCAGTGGGATTTTGCTGCACTCTCTCCCCATGTGACAGTTACACAGAATCAGAGCATGCAATGACACCTGCATTTAGCCACAGTGATTCTATGGTTTGCATTTAAAGGATAAGCTGTATGAAAACTTCAGCCCTTACTGAGATGGTCAGATGTTCGCACGGGCTCCCAGGACCTGATGCCCCCATGGGGGCTGAGAGTCTCACCCTCCCCACCGAGGGGACCTGTTGGCACTGCTTAAATTACCTGTCTCTCTTTTTTTGCTATTCCACCTGGATGATCTCCCCCCGCCCCCGCCTCGTTATAAGCTGAGCTGCATCAGTTAAGTGTATATATAACAAAATTCTGGGAGGTGGGGAGAGTGGGCAACATGGGCGAAGGAGGTCAAAAGGTGCAAACTTAGTTATAAGAGAAATAAGCCCTAGGGGTGTCATGCACATAATGTACATGGGGACTGCTAACCACACTGCATTGGATATTTTGAAAGTTGCTAAGAGAGTAGATCTTCTTAAAGTTCTCCTCCCAAGAATAAACAAAATTTTTTTGTAACTATGTATGGTAATGAGTGTTAACTAAACTCTTATTGTAGCCATCACTTCACAGTATATACACATATCAAGTCATGATGTTGTGCACCTACGATGAATACAACTGTCAATTACATCTCAATTAAAAACGCATTAGGAAAACTAAATAAGACAAAAGAGTTGGCCTAGTGAAAAGGCAAACAAATAAAAGCCATATTCCCTCTTGTGTGCAAATGTCTTTCCCCTCTTGTCTGAGGATCCCTCTGGAGGTGTCTTATCCATCATTCGGGGACACATGGCTTCTCCTCGACGCCGTGGGAGCACGCCCTCAAGTGTGGGGATGGGCACACACAGGTGATGTGGGCAGCGACAGCCACATCTGGTCCTCTTGACCCTTTCTGAAGTGGAGCCGGCTGCCCGGGCCAGGACACCAATAAGCTCTCCATTGGTGCTAATCTGCAAGGCTCCCAAAAAGGCTTCTCAGCTGCAGGAATTTGTGGAGGCTGAGTCCTGCCAACCTTTGTGATTGCAGGTGGATCTGTGGGCTCCAGACTGCTTCTGCTGAGGCCTCCCTCCCTTCCTTCCTTCCTGTGGCATATGGAAGTTCCCAGGCTAGGGGGTCAAACTGGAGCTGCAGCTGCTGGCCTACACCACAGCCATGGCCACGTGGGATCCGAGCCGAGTCTGCAACCTACACTATAACTCAAGGCAACGCCAGATCCTTAACCTACTGAGGGAGGCCAGGGATCGAACCCACATCCTCATGGATACTAGTTGGTTTTGTTACTGCTGAGCCATGATGGGAACTCCTACATGCAGGTTCTTCAAACCCATTTGTTCTGACAAAGGTACCAAGACAAGTGAATGGGGAATATTGTTTTCTCAACAACCAGTCTGGGACAACCAGAAATCCGTATGCAGAAGAGACCCCCCACCTCACACCATATGTAGAGACAATGCCCTAGGCCACAGGAGAAGTCCCCACACCACAGGCAAAAGATTAACTCAAAATGTATCAAAGACCTAAATAAAAGAGCTAAAACTACAACAATCGTATTAGAAAACATAGTTGTAAATTTGTGTAACCTTGGATTAGATGATGTTTCTTAGAGGCACAAACAATAGAATAAAAAAAAAAAAGAAAAATTGGACTTCATTAAAATTAAAAAAAACTTTTGGGCTTTAAAAAATACCATCGAGAAGGTGAAAACCACCCAGTGACTTGAAGCCAGAACATGTGAAGAACTCTTACAACTGAACACAAACAGCTCAATTAAAAAATGGGCAAAGGACTTGGGCAGGCATTTCTCCGAATAAGATAAATGAATGGTCAATAATCATGTGACACGATGTTCAACACCATCTGCCATCAGGGACACGAAAATCAAAAGACACAATGAGGTACAGCTTTATACCCGCTGGGATGACCGATGATAACAAATGCTGGTGAGATGCGGAGACATCGGAGCCCCCTCTGCTGCTTGTGGAACGTAAAATGGTGTTGCAACTTTGCAGAACAGTCTGGCAGTTTCTCAAATGGTTAAACACAGACTGCTCCATGGCTCAGCAATGCTACCCCCAGGTATTTACCCAAGAAAAATGAAACATATGCTCCACACAAACACTTGTATACAAATAGCAACGTTCCTCAAAAAAGCCAAAAAGCAGAAAGAACCCAAATGTCCATCAACCGATGAATGAATAAATGGGATAAATACCATCCCAGGCCATGGGATCGTATTCTGCAAGAAAAAGGGGTGATGTATTGTCACATGCTACAACATAAATGAACCCTGAAAATATGCTAAGCGAAAGAAGGCAGGTACAAAGACTACACACCACATGATCCCATTCATGTGAAAGTCCGGAGCCAGGAGATCTATGGAGACAAAAAATAGATGCATGGTTGCCTGGGGCTGAGGGATTTCTGGAAAAATGATGGGGGACTCCTCATGGGACTTTCTTTTCAGGTTGTTGAATTGTTCTAAAACTTATCTTGGTGAGGCAGGCACAATTCTGTGAATATACTGAAAACCACAGATGTGTACATGCTCAGTGGATTCCATCTCCCTAAGGCTGTCACACAACAACCCGCCTGAAAGCCTGGGCCAGGATGGAGGAGGTGGCATCATGCCCCGGCCCCTGGGGAGTCTCGAGGCACATGCGTGTCGCATCTACCCACCATCATGCCTACTGAATTTCCATCCTTCCTCTAAAATACGGAAGACACTGCGCCTCTGGGACACATCCTCGGACAAACACAAACACACAGACAAACCCCAAACTCGACTGTTCACAGGCCACCCATGATTAACTGTCAGAACACAGGCGATTTTAAACACAGGCTGACACACAAATGAATGGAAACTACAAGTTCTCTGCTTCTTACTTCGATACAAGCACAGAGGATGGCGAGCATGGGTCAGACAGCGTAATGGATGCTTGTACAGTCACACAGTTCCGGCTGGCCTTCCTGAAATAAGGGGGGAGAAGCCAAATGGCCTGGCTCAGGGAGTTCCTGCCCTGACACAACAGGCTATGAAGCAGACTGCAGTGGCTCAGGTTGAAGCTGTGGCTCGGATTCAATCCCTAGCCCTGGGAACTTCTATATGCCTCGAGTGTGGCCATAAAAAGAAAAAAAAAAAATCACCTGGTTCAGGACCTTGGCCATCTGACAGGCAGATCACCTGTCTCCCCCACCTGTCCCTGGAACCAGTTTCCCCAGCCTATGAGAGGATGACTGCCCAGATGTGGCCCTGGGCAGGACTAAAGAACCACTGTCTCCAGGAGAGGTAGGCGACCCATGGGGATCTGCCTGTCTGCATGGGGATGGGGGACTGAGGTTTGAGCTTGCTCATCTGGCTTCTCAGCTGCTTCAGGAAAGCAATCCTGGACCTAAATAACATGACGGTGAGCCAACCGCTCAGAGCAATTCTGCTCTTTTGCTGCATGCTGCTCTCCCTGTGGGGGCTGAGGCGGGCCTCCACCCACCCCCTCACAGCTCATATACCAGTGATCTCCAACTAGAAAAACGGTATTTACAGGACTGGTTACTGTTCTGCTCCAAGAAATTAACTCATTTTCAAAGCCTTGGTATTCTGGCCTGAATGTGGTATCCAGGTTGTGAAAAATAAACAAACAAAACCCAAAAAACCCCCAAACCAAGTGGCTATAGCACAGAGAACTTGACCCAGTATTCTGTGATAACCTATGTGAGAAAAAGATTCTGAAAGAGAGAAAATAAATAAACACACACACACACACACACGACCAAGTAGCCTGAAGGTTCACATCTTTGGAAAAACAGGAAGTGAGCCTGAACTAGCACTTCTCACTCACAGGTCCGCTCTGTGTCTGTGCACATCTTACAGCGAGAGTGGAGTGTCGGCAGCCCTCCCCTCTCAGCCTACAACCTGGAGAGATGGAGTGACTCCTCGAGTTACAAACTGCACAGCAGCACGGCTGGGGTTTGAAGCCCCCAAGGTGAGCCAAGGGCTGATAGAGTCAGCAGGGCTGAAGCCATGCTGGGCTGCACTGGGCTCTCAGCCCCACTGCCCTGGCTGGAGGCTCTCTCCTCCGGCTGCAGGCACTCTGGGCTCTCACACAGTGTGGTTTGGCCTGGACTTCAAAGGAGCAGAACAGCTGAGCATCCGGGGCTTCCCTGGTGTCCACTGAGCGAACACCAAAGATGCAGCCCACGGGGCCACCAGTCACAGGGGTAGAGGCTTTCTGGGACCAGCTCGCCTGGCCCTGCGCCAGCTGTGCACTTGAGCTCCCAGAAGGGGTGCCCTGAGCTTCTGCAGCATGTGGCTAGGCTGGCAGGACCACAGAGGGGCCCGGGCCCAAGTTTAAGACCCGTCTTGCCATCTATAAGACATGAACCATGGGCAGGTCAATGACTACCTCTGAGCCTCAGTTTCCACATGAAGATGGAGGCAGAAACCAGAGTGACTTAGTTACAAGTCAAGGAATGACAAGGATTGCTAGCAACTGCTGGACACTAGGAAGAGGCCGGGAAGAATTCTTCCCGGGAGCCTTTGGAGGGAGCATGGTCCTGCCAACACCTGCATTTCAGACTTCCAGCCTCCAGAACAGAAAAAACACATTTTTGTTGTTTTCAGCCACCAAGTCTGTGGTTCTTTAACTGTGGCAGGCTTGAGAAGCTGATGCCTTACAACAGCGACTTGGCAGATGTGATTAAATCAAAGATCTCAAGATGGGGATTCCATGCTGGATTATCCAGGTGCACCCAGTGTCATCACAATGGTCCTTATGAGGGAGAAGAAGGAGGCTAGAGAGGAGAGGCAACATGAGGGCAGAGCGAAGACTGCAGTGATGTGGCCACAGGCCAAAGAATGCAGGTGGCTTCTAAAAGGAATTCTCCTCCAGTGCCTTCACAAGGAACCAGCCCTCTGACACCTTGATTTTAACCCCTGAAGACCTATTTTGGACTGCTGACCTCCAGAACTGTTAAAAAAAATCTGTGTTGCTTTAAGCCCTCCAGTTTCATGCCATCTGTTTCAGTAGCCCCAGGAGATGAACACAGTTAAGTCACTTGATAATACTGGTGTACACTGAAGGCAGCCAAATCCACGCTCATGGGTCTATACCAGGCTAGGCCGCTCCACCTCCTGGGGTGGTTTGGTAAGAAATGCAGACTCCTAGACTATGCTACAAAGCTACAGTCCTCAAAACACTATGGTACTGACACAAAAACAGACACAGATCAATGGGACAGAACGGACAGCCCAGAAATAAACCCAAACACTTATGGTTAATTAAGCTGTAACAAAGGAGGCAAATATATACAATGGAGGAAAAACAGTCCCTTTCAATAATTGGTGCTGGGAAAACTGGACAGCTATATGTAAAAGAATGAAATTAGAACATTTTCCCATAACATATGCAAAAATAAACACAAAATGGATTAAAGACCTAAATGTAAGACTGGAAACCATGAAACTCTTAGGAGAAAACATAGGCAGAACATTCTTTGACATAAATTGCAGGACTATTCCTGAGGCAAAGGAAACAAAAGCAAGAATAAACAAATGGGATCTAATTAAACTTAAAAGCTTTTGCATAGCAAAGAAAATCACCAACAAAATGAAAAGACAACCTGGAGTTCCCATTGTGGCTCAGTGGTTAAAGAATCTGACTAGGAACCATGAGGTTGAGGGTTCAATCCCTGGCCTCACTCAGTGGGTTAAGGATCCGGCGTTGCCGTGAGCTGTGGTGTAGGTCACAGATGCGGCTCGGAACCTGTGTTGCTGTGGCTGTGGTGTAGGCCAGTGGCTACAGCTCCGACTGGACCCCTAGCCTGGGAACCTCCATATTCTGCTGGTGTGGCCCTAGAAAAGACAAAAATACAAAAAAAAAAAAAAGAAAAGACAATATACTGAATGGGAGAAAATATTTGCAAATGATATGACCAATAAAGGTTTAATATCCAAAATACATAAACAGCCCATACAACCTAATATTAAAAAATTACTAAAAAATGAATAGAAGAGCTGAACATTTTTCCAAAGAAGACATACAGATGGCCAACATGCACATGAAAAGATGCTCAACATCACTAATCATCAAAGAAATGCAAATAAAAACCACAATGAGATGTCACCTCACACCTGTCAGAATGGCTATCATCAAAAAGAGCACAAATAACAAATGTTGGAGAGAATGTGGAGAAAAGGGAACCCTTGTACACTGTCAATGGAAATGTAAATTGGTGCAGCCACTGTGGAAAAGTGTGGACCTTCCTTAAAAACTAAAAATAGGAGTTCCCATCATGGTGCAGTGGAAATGAATCTAACTAGTAACCATGAGGTTGAGGGTTCAATCCCTGGCCTCACTCAGTGTGTTAAGGATCTGGCATTGCTGTGGCTGTGGCATAGGCCGGCAGCTACAGCTCCGACTAGACCCCTAGCCTGGGAACCTCCATATGCCTCCCGCTCGGCCCTAAAAAGAAAAAAAAAACAACAATCTAAAAATAGAATTATTGGAATTCTCTTGTGGCACAGTGGGTTAAGGATCTGGAGTTGTCACTGCAATATCAGGTTGCTGCTATGGTATAGGTTCAATCCCTGGCCCAGGAACTTCCACATGCTGCAGGCATGGCAAAAAAAAAAAAAAAAGAACTACCATATGATCCAGCAATACCACTTATGGGTATATATACAAAAAAAAAAAAAATGAAAACACTAATTCATTAAGATACATGCACTTTAATGTTCACAGCAGCATTATTTACATTAATAAGACAAGGAAGCAACCTAAGTATCCATCAACAGACAACAGACATTATATATATATAATGTTCCTCAGCCATAAAAAGAATGAAATTTTGCCATTTGCAACAGTATGCATGGACCTAGAGGGTATTATACTTAGTGCAATAAGCCAGACAGAGAAACACAAATACCGTATACTATCACTGATATGTGGCATGCAAAAAATAAAACGAACTAGAGAATATGGGAAAAAAGAAACAGAACCACAGAGAACAAACTAGTGGTTACCACGGGGGAGAGTGGTGGGGGAGGGGCGATACAGCGGGAGGGGATTAAGAGGTATAAACTACTGCGTATAAAATAACTAAGCTTACAAGGATATATTGCACAGCACAGGGAATATAGCCAATATTTTATAATACTTATAGGTGGAGTATAAGCTTTAAAAATTATGAATCATTGTGTTGGACACCTGAACCTTACGTAATATTGCACGTCAATTGTACCTCAATTCAAAAAAGAAAAAAAAAAAAGAAATGCAGACTCCAGAGCCCCATTCCAGGTTGGCTGGAGGACAACTTGCAGGAACGGTTTCCAGGAACCTGTGTTTTACCAGCTCCTGGTGACCCTGATGTTCACAAAGGCCTGGGGCACCCAGAGGCTTGAGACCACAACACCCTGTGGAGGCAGAGGGCACCCACTGGCCCTCCCTGCTGTGGCCACTGGGAGCTTGGAGGAGAGTTTCTGACTCAAGTGCTACAATTTTCCCTGGACCCAACATGTGACTATGTTTCCTTCTCCCTGTTTTCATTTTAATTAAATAAATATTCTGCATTGGCCCCAGGGATGAACAAAGGGTCTGGTGAAGGAGGCAAACATCCCTCAAGGGCAGTGGTGTTAACCAGGCCTGTGGGGCCTCAGGAAGGAGGAATCAGCCCTGCCAAGGTGGGCAGGGAGGACTTCCTGGACAAAGAGACCCTTGGGTGGTGGGGTCTAGAAGGAGGAGAAGGTAGTCAGGACGTTGTGGGGGGCGGGGGGGGGGGTGTTCCAGGAGGAGGGGAAGGTGTGGACAAAGCCAACTGAGATGTGAACCAGTGCAGGCCCAGTGGGGAAAGAGGAAGAAATAGGACTAGAGGGGTCAGGCAGCTCGTGCGGGACTTGAGGGCTGAAGGAGGAGCTCAGACTTCACCCTGAGGCCTCACGGAAGGGGTCCTGGAGGACTGAGCTTGGGCAGGGGTCTAAGGTGCTAAGGCTGCCATGCATCTGGTGTATGTTTCAGGAGAATAAACCCATCTCAGGCTCTGTGCAGGGGGCCTCACAGAACGATCCAGTCTCTGAGGTTTCCCAGAGAGAAACCAAAGTATCACAACCCAGCAAGAGTGCCGACTCCCTGAGTCCTTGTAAGTTCAGCCTCCCCCCACCCCACCACGCCTGCCTGGTCGCACCAGAGCCTGGGCCCAATTGTCCTCTCTTTGTCTTTGTTGGGCTGTGTCTGGAGGACCCCTGCTTGTCATCAACACATCTGCTCTTTGAGGAGGTTATTTGTGACTGTAAATAATACGATACAAATCCACCGCAAGAGGAAATGTGAACGTTGTCAGAAGATACAGACTTTGAGGAAGTCAATGAGAGCAATGCTGGGGGACTGCTGGGATTCCATGTTGGTAGATGGGGCTGGCTCTGGCCAAGTCTGCCAGGTAATGCACAGCAGAGCAACAAGCCAAGGAGAAGGACATGACGGCTGCTTCAAAAGAAGGGGATCAAGGGGGATTTATGGGATCTACTAATACAAAGCTGGAGAGGGTGTGGAGAAAAGGGAAACCTCCCACACTGCTGGAGGGAATGTAGGTTGGCACAGCCACTAGGGAAAACACTGTGGAGGTTCTTCAAAAAACTGAAAGTAGAATTACCATATGATCCAGCAATGCCACGTCTGGTCATATATCTGGACAAAATTATAATTCAAAAAGGTATATGTTCATAGCAGCACTATTTACAACAGCCAAATCATGGAAACAATCTAAATGTCCATTGATGAATGAATGGACTAAGAAGAAGTGGTACATATATATAACGGAATACTACTCAGCCATAAAAAAGAATTAAATAATGCCATTTATAGCAACATGGGTGCAACTAGATATTATCATACTAAGGGAAATAAGTCAGAAAGACAAA
The DNA here is from genome assembly GCF_016906955.1 of Phacochoerus africanus. Taxonomy (NCBI): domain Eukaryota; kingdom Metazoa; phylum Chordata; class Mammalia; order Artiodactyla; family Suidae; genus Phacochoerus; species Phacochoerus africanus. The sequence goes on along the minus strand of NC_062547.1, from coordinate 80,102,330 downwards.
GACAAATATCATATGGTATCACTTATATGTGGAATCTAAAATATGACACAGGAGTTCCCATTGTGGCTCAGTGGTAATGAACCCGACTAGTACCCATGAAGACGTAGGTTTGATCCCTGGCCTCATTCAGTAGGTTAGGAATCCAGTGTTGCTGTGAACTGCGCCATAGTTCAAAGACATGGCTTGGATCCTGTGTTGCTGTGCCTGTGGTGTAGGCCTGCAGCTACAGCTCTGATTGGACCCCTACCCTGGGAACTTTCATAGGCTGCAGGTGAGGCCATAAAAAAAGACCAAAAAAAAAAAAGACACAAATGAACCTATCTAGGAAACAGAAACAGACTCATGGACACAGAGAACAGAGCTGTGGTTGTCAAGGGGGAGGGGGTTGGGGCAGGGATGGACAGGGAGGTTGGGGTTAGCAGATGTCAGCTATTACATAGAGAATGGATAAACAACAAGGCCCTACTGTATCATACAGGGAACTATATTCAATATCCTGTGATAAACCATTATGGAAAAGAATGTTTATAAAAAGGAATGTATAGGAGTTCCCGTTGTGGCTCCGTGGTTAACAAATCCAACTAGGAACCATGAGGTTGAAGGTTCGATCCCTGGCCTTGCTCAGTGGGTTAAGGATCCGGCGTTGCCGTGAGCTGTGGTGTAGGTTGCAGACGCGGCTCGGATCCTGCGTTGCTGTGGCTCTGGCGTAGGCTGGCAGCTACAGCTCCAATTAGACCCCTAGCCTGGGAACCTCCCATATGCCTTGGGAGCAGCCCAAGAAATGGCAAAAAGACAAAAAAAAAGAGAAAGGAATGTGTATATAACTTAATCATTTTGCTGAACAGTAGAAATTAACACAACATTGCAAATCAACGACACCTCAAAAAAAAAAAAAAGATTTACTGGTGCATGAATGAGTCTCTTTATTAACTTGCTGTGACATTCAAATGTGAAAGAATTGTACTATGCTTTCATATAACTTTATTGGTAAAATTCAATCAAAAAAAGAAAAAGAAAAAAATCTTTTTTTTTCATTAAAAATAATTCTCCCAGAGTTGAAATGATAACTTCAACATAGTGAAGTATGAGGTAATATAATACAAATGAGTTTATTTTTGGTTTCTCCTTCAAGATTTAGTCCCAGTGAAACCTTTTGTTCTTCACTATGGAAATTAAAAAGCCTTTTTTCTGGGCCCCACTGTCCTTACATTATAGGACCTCCTGAATGTGCCTTTTTCGGTGCATCTATCTCTCTTTAGAGCATGGATGGGCTCTCAGAGCAGGTGGTAATGTTTTCATCTTTATCCCTGGGCTCCAGGTAGCCTGGCACACAGTGGACACTCCTGCAGGGGCTGTGAAGCAGATAAATGAAGAAGAAATTGTGAAACAAGAAACGTGTCACTCACGGGGATGTTTGCTCAGCCATGATCTAAAGCAGTGGGTTCAGAGGGTCCTCTTGGTTGACATGGGGGCACCAGGGCTTGTGGACTTAAGCACTCTTGCTGGGCTGAGAGAGCTCAAGGAGGGAGGGAGGCTCTTGTGCAAGCAAGGGGCACAGGCAGGCACAGGCAGGCAGAATTCTATCTAAATAAACCCTGACAAATCGCTTCTCATGAGGGAAACCACGAAAGGAAAATGGCCACAGGGAGGGTGGTTGGCTTCCGTAGGGCCTGGCTGAGGAGCTGTGGCTGTAAGCGGTCAGTCAGGACAAAGGAGAGAGGCTGGGAGTCAAATAAGGGCCAGGAGCCTGGGGGGGAATAGGAGAAGATAGAGACAGAGAATCCTGAAGATGCTAATTAGCTACTGGATCCAGCCATGCCTGAAGCTGGTACAGCCCAGGGCCTTTAAGTTTTTTGAGCCAGCATCTTCTTTCTCTATGTTGTTGAAGCCGCCCTCTCTCACTTGGAACTGAACTGTCTTTTATCTGATCTCTGGAAACATCGGAGGGAGCTGCAGAACATAGTGGCCTAAGGAACAAGACCCCAGCTCCTGCCCTGGGGAGGCCCAGGAGGCTAATGGAAAGACCCCAAAACATGAGATGTTTTTCTAGTTTTAAAACAACAAATGCAAACAAAAACCAGAGATGTTTTTTAAAACCAGAGCATCAAAAGGAGGCAGACAAAAGGAGGCAGATGTGAAGGGCTGCTGTATAAACACACTTATCTAAAAAATGATAGTAAAACATTCAGAGTCACCACATTTCAGAGGTGGTTTCCAAGGGAAAACTTGCTGGTGTGATTTTTATCGAAATTATACTAAGACACATTGTTCTCATCATCTCCTGCTCAGCTGTTTCTGATCCACCCTATGTCCATTCCTGGGGTTCCCAGGACCCAGGCTCCTAGGGCTGTGCCAGCACACAGGTGGGGTTAATAAATATTTGTTGGCTAAATGAAAAACCAGCAAGAAGGGTCAGAGCCCAGCTGGAAGGCCTCTGTCTTTTTAAAAATTTAATGTTAAATTTACATGGAGTAAAATTCATTCTTTTGGCGTACAGTTCTCTGTGTCTTGACAAATGAAGAGTCGTGTGACCACAACACAATCAAAGGCACAGAACAATTTCATCATTCCCCAAATTCCTTTATCCTGTCCTATCCATCGCCCTTAATCCCTAGCAATCACTGATGTGTTCTCTGCGCCTATAATTTTTTTTAAAAACTGCGATAAAATAGTCATAACAGAAAATTTTTACCATTTTAATTGTTTTTAAGTGTACAACTCGGTGGCATTAAATATACTCACAATGTTGTATAACCACCACCACAGTCTATTTCCAGAAGGTTTTCATCATCCCAAACAGAAATTCTGTCCCTAATAATTCTGTCCCATCTCTTCACTCCCCCCTCCCCACCAGCCCCTGGCAACCACCATTCTGCTTCTGCCTCCATGACTTTGATGACTCCAGGTACCTCATATAAGTGGAATAACACTGTATTTGTCTTTTTCTGCCTGGATGTTTTCACTTAATGTCCTCAAGGTTCATCCATGTTGAGGACTTCCCTTCCTTTTTAAGGCTGAATAATATTCTATTGTAAGGACAGACCACATTTTGTGTTTTCATTCAGCTACTGATGGACATTTGGGTTGTTGCCACCTTTTTTTTTTTGTCTTTTTAGGGCCACCCCCACAGCATATGGAAGTTCCCAGGCTAGGGGTCAAATCGGAGCTGTAGAGGCCAGCCTACATCACAGCCACAGCAACATGGGATCTGAACCGTGTCTGCAACCTACACCATAGCTCTTGGCAACACCAGATCCTTAACCCACTATGTGAGGCCAGGGATCGAACATGCATCCTCATGGATACTAGTCCAATTCATTACTGCTGAGCCAGGACAGCAACTCCTGTTTCCATCTTTCTGATACTCTGAATCATACTGCTATGAACATGGGTATATAAGTATCTGTTTTGAGTCCCTGCTTTCAATTACTCTAGTATTTTGCCTTGGATAGAATGTCATATAAATGGAAGCCTACAGGATATAGTCTGATTTGTTTATGAGTCCAGCTTCTTCATCTTAGCATAGGGTACTTGAGATTCACCCATGTGGCATGTATCAATAGTTTGTCCCTTTTTATTGCTGGATGGGACCCCCCAGAATGGATGTACCACAGTTTGTTTTTCCATTTCCCATTTGAAGGGCATTTGGATCCTTTCTAATTTTTTGTGATCATGGATAACACTGCTATAAACATTTGCAGACAGATTTTTGTGTAAATGTAAGTTTTCATTCTTCTTGGGTAAATACTTGAGAGTGGGATTGTGGAGTCATGAGAAGTGGATGTTGGGAGTTACCATTGTGGTGTAGTGGTAATGAACCAGACTAGTATTTGTGAGGATGTGGGTTCCATCCCTGGCCTAGCTCAGTGGGTTAAGGATCTGGTGTTGCTGTGGCTTTGGTGTAGGGCAGCAGCTGTAGCTCTAATTCAAACCCTAGGCTGGGAACTTCCATGTGCTGCGGATGCGGCCATAAAAAGCAAAAAAAAAAAAAAAGTGGATGTTTATCTCTGTAAGATACTACCTTCCAAAACTGTTTTGCAAAGTAGCTGTATTATTTTGCATCCCCACTGGCAGTATATGAGAGTTCTAGGTGCTCCACATCCTTGTCAACACTTGCTATTGTCAGTTGCTTCTGTCTTTTTTTTTTTTTTTTTTTTTTTTGTCTTTTCTAGGGCTGCACGCACGGCATATGGAGGTTCCCAGGCTAGGGGTCTAATCGGAGCTGTAGCCACCGGCCTACGCCAGAGCCACAGCAACACCAGTTCTGAGCCACGTCTGCAACCTACACCACAGCTCACGGCAATGCCAGATCCTTAACCCACTGAGCAAGGCCAGGGATTGAACCCGCAACCTCATGGTTCCTAGTCAGATTTGTTAACCACTGCGCCACGACGAGAACTCCATTTCTGTCTTTTTTAAGCCCCTAAAGTATCCATTAATTATCAGATTTAAGTACTAGAATAATTATAGTCATAGGCAGGCAGTGAGTGAATGAATGAAAACGCCAACTCGCTGAGATGTTTTACAAGTTAGACACATCAAACACGGTCCTCACAGCTTTCAAGTATTATCTCACTTAATCTTTACATTATCCGAATTTGCTGAGGAGACTGGATCCAGAGAGGAGAAATAACCTATCCAAGGTCCCTTGGTTGGTAATGACTGAGTCAGACTTGAACCCAGGCTCTCACCCACCATGTCCTGTGCCTCCTTCACATACAGACAATTGCTAAAAAATGCAATTTCTCCTTCCTCCCCTTGGAGAGTTTAAACACACTGTCTCCATTGTTGCAATACACCCTCGAGAGCAGAACTACTCTTCCCTTTTTTTTTTTTTTTTTTTTTTTCCAGCCGCACCTGTGGTGTATGGACTTCCCAGGCCAGGGACTGAATCTGAGCCACAGCGGTGGCAACACTAGATGCTTTAGCCCACTGCACCAGGCCAGGATCGAACCTTCCCCGTCTGTAGTGACCCGAGATGCTGTAGCTGAATTCTTAACCCACTGTGCCACAGTGGGAACTGCACCATTTTTCAAAAAAATAATTTTGTTATTGGATTTTTATTTCCAATTTGCTATTTTTTTTTTTTTTTTTTTTGGCCACACCAGTAGCATACAAAAGTTCCTGGGCCACAGCAGTGACAATGCCAAATCCTTAACCACTGGGCCACCAGGGAACTCCTATTCTTCCCATTTTATAGGTGGTGTTCAGTTGCTGCCTCCCAGGGTCTGCCCCTTTTCCATGACCCACCAGGTTCACAGCATGCAAATGCTGCTGTCAGACATAGGCCTGAGCATCGGGTCTGCCCACCAGAAACAAGATCGAGATCGTCGAGGTGTCCGAAGCCTCAGAACCTCAAGTGGTCCCTGTGATTCCTGGCCGGGATGCCTCTCCAATGTGCAGCCATTGTTTGCAGACACTTCCCTGCAACACTGGCCCAACATCTGCCATGCTTTCCAAGAAAGACAACGTGAGGCCAAGGGAAAGAAAAGAACACATGTGTCTGTGAAAAAGCCCGTGGATCTGAAGGCACCTCCTAGCCTTTTGGGGCAACCCAGAAAGTAACTGATGTGGGAGGCTGCCACTGAGGGCTGGAAACCACAGGCTTGCTCTGCTTCTCATAATGAAAGCCTCCAAGAACAAGAGACTTTTTTTTTCCAGGAGTTTGAAGTGTCTTTTGTTGCCTTCGGTGGGATTTCTGGAGACAGCAAGGCAAAGAAGACAGGCTCAGATCAGGATGTCATGTCCCCTGTGTCTCCCCGGGGACCCTGCACTCGTCCCGCCTCCATTCACGTGGTGAGCAGTCAGAACTGGAAGATATAGCAGCCATTCTGAGAGCCTACTGTGTGTCAGGCAGCGTCTGCCTCCAGTTCTGGGGTTCCCTCCCAGATCTGCTCTAGGGTACCATGGCCATCAGAAGGCGTGGCCATATTGCTGTGTAGGGTGATTGGTAATGCGCTAGGTCATAATGACCGCCATCGTCATTCATTTATTTCCTTTAACAAGGAAGGACCACAGTTTAAGGGATATGGAGGTGGGTGCAGTGTGGTCAGCGAGTAGAGGCAGGCACCAGGTTTGTGGTGGCACCAGGAGGGAGTTGCAACTCTGCGGGGCATGGTGCACTTTGCAGAAAAAGAGACTCTTGAGCTGTGTCTGCAAGGAAGAGGAGTTTGCCAGGAAGAAAAGGGCCTTCCAGGTAGGAAGAACGATATATGCAAAGGCACTGAGCTATGAAATAACAAGAAGCATTTGGGGAAACTCAGGTCATTCCTTTTGGTGGGAGTCTGGAGTCAGGGAGGGGCATGAGATGAACCCAGACAGTCCCTCCATTGGCTCCTGTGACCCCTGACTCCCACCGCAAACTTAAGAAATCTGTGCTATAAGAGGTACAAAGATCACTGATAACCAGACCCCTTGTTTCCTCCATCCCTTGGCGATGCAGATGCTCACATGATATTGAGGTTGGGGAGGCTCTCGGGGTTCCCGTGCAGACCTTAGCCCACACCCCGGCAATTCCCTGGGGGGCACCAGCTGTAACTCTCCCTCTCCCCCATATCCTACTCAGGAAAATGCACAAGGACATGGTGGGTGTGAGAATGAGATCACTATGCTGCCAACCTTAATTTTGCTTTAATTTAGAAAAAACAAGGAAATTACTCACACACCCTGGTCCTTTCACTATTATTATTGTTGTTGTTGTTGTTGTTGTTGTTGTTACTTATTATTATTGTTAATTTTTCTTTTTTTGGCTGCCTGGCATTACACAGAGCTCCCAGGCCAGGAATCAGATCCAAGCTGCAATTGTGATCTATGCCACAAGCTGTGGCAACACCAGATTCTTTAACCCACTGTACTGGGCTGGGGATCAAACCTGCATCCTTGTGCTGCAGAGATGCCACTGACCCCATTGTGTCACAGTGGGAACTTCCCTTTTGCTACATGGATGCCATGTTACCAATGGTGCCTCTATGCCAGGTGCCTGTGTCTCGGTGGTCCCTATGCATCCCTTAGAGACTGCCTTCACCTCCCCCACAGGCACTGCACATTGCAAGCACTGGGCACAAGCAGCTCCAGGGCCAGAAGGGCTTATATGACCAGCAGAGTGTCCAGGGAAACCACAATGGATAAATCACGGTTCTACTCTGAGGACACCGGCTTGTTTCTGCTGATGTTTCTGCTGTTTGGTTTTGTGAGTCAATAAGCGCCCTTTTTATTCAATCTAGTTGAAGCTATTACATGTTCCAAGGTTTCTGATTAAGACAGTTCTGTTCTTGTTTAAATTATTCTCTAAACACTGTGATTCAGTTTTTGTATTTCTTTCTGACTCAATAGTTATTTAAGAGAGTGTTTTAAAATCTCCAGATGACCAAGTTTTTATGTATTTAACCACTTTCGTTATTCATGCCTGGTTTATTACATTGTGATAAGAATAGAAGTAGATGAGTCTTTCCCCCTGTGTGATTAAAAAAAAAAAAAGGTATCACAAACCACAATCCAACGTGCTATCCCATTTACTGCTGAAGCACTGAAAACACCCCCATTAAAGTCAGGAGCCACTTTTAAAAAAATTAAAACAGTTTTTTTTTATGGCCGCACCTGCAGCATATGGAAGTTCCCAGGCTAGGGGTCGAATCAGAACTGCAGCTGCAGGCCTACACCACAGCCATGGCAATGCCAGATCCGAGTCACATCTATGACCTACACAAAGCTCACAGCAACACCAGATCCTTAACCCACCAAGCAAGGCCAGGAAACAAACCCACATCCTTATAGACACTAGTCAGGTTCTTTTCCAGCTGGGACAAAATGGGAACTCCAGGAGCCACGTTTATTAATCAGTTTTCCGGAAGTTCCACAAGAAAGGAAGGAATGCTAATTTTGGAGTGTAGCATGAAAAATAGAGTTATTGACACACAGTATGATTTGATACCTCAGATCCAAGAGAACAAACTAAAAACCACCAGAAATAATGACAGAATATACTCAGGTGGATGATTGTATATATAATATATACAAATTTGTATATGGCATTGACATATACAAATCACGAGTTAAAAGGCATATGCAAAAGTGTTCCATTTACAATAGCTGCAAGGAAAGGATAAAACACCAAAGAGTAAACTCAGCAAGAAATCAAAGACTCTATAGGAAATAAAACATAAAATTACTGGGGGATACTGACAATGCAAACATGCTGGAAAGTGTCCTTGTCTTTTTGTTTTTGTTTTGGCTACTCTTATGGCAGGCAGAAGTTCCGGCACCAGGGATTGAACCCATGCCACAGCAATGACAATGCCAGATCCTTAACCTGCTGTACCACCAGAGAATTCCTAAAGTGTCCTTCTTCTTGGAGAGCTAAACAGCTATTTGACATTGAAAAGACACTTATTCTCCTTAAATCAATCTATAAAATTGATGAGATACCAGCAACACTACACCCTTATTTTAGAATAAAATAATACCTGGCTTGCCTGGAGAAAACACATAAAATAGCTTTGAAAATTCTGAAAAAGAGTAATGAGTGAAGAATAGCCCAACAAGAAATTTAAAGCATGTTATAAAGCTATAATAATTAAATAATTAAAAGTTTGGCAGAAAGATGGAATAGATATACTTTTCTCTACTCCTCCTGCTAAGGACAACTGAAAATCCTGGGCATCTGTCTGTATGTTTGTCCATCCATCCATCCATCCATCCATTCATCTATCTGTCTATATCTCTGTAGGTAGGCATAGCTTGTTTTATTGCATTCTGCTTTGTTGCACTTCACAGATATTGAGGTCTTTACAAATTGAAGGTTTGTGGCAACCTTGTGAGAAGCAAATCTGTCAACACCATTTTTCTAAAAGCATCTGCTCATTTCATGTCTCTGTGTGACACTTTGCTAATTTTTCACAATATATCAAATTTTTTCATTATTATTTGTTATGGTGATCTGTGATTGGTGATCTCTGACTTTAATACCATAAAAAAATGACAAGTCTCAAAAGGCTCAAATGAAAGCATATTTTAGCAATAAAGTACTTTATTGAAAATAAATTTTTTGGAGTTCCCATCATGGCACAGTGGAAATGAATCTGACTAGGAACCATGAGGTTGCGGGTTCGATCCCAGGCCTCACTCAGTGGCTTAAGGATCTGGTGTTGCCAAGAGCTATGGTGTGGGTCACAAACGTGGCTCAGATCTGGCATTGCCGTGGCTGTGATATAGGCTGGCAGCTGCAGCTCCAATTGGACCCCTAGCCTGGGAACCTCCATATGCCTCATGTGCAGCACTAAGAAGCAAAAAAAACAAAACAAAACAAAACAAAACAAAAAATTTTTTTGGCCACACTTGCAGCATATGGAAGTCCCTGGGCCAGGGATCTAATCTGAGCCACAGCTGCTACCCACAACAGATCCTTAACCCACTGCACTGGGTTGGGGATTGATTGTGCACCTCCGAAGCAACCAGACCAGCTGTGGTCAGATTCTTAACCCATGATACCACAGTGAGAATTCTTATTTTATTTTTTTAAATTAAGGTGCATACATTGTTTTTCTTAGCCATAAAGCTACTACACACTTTATAGACTACAGTATAGTATAGACATCACTTTTCATATGCACTGGGAAACCAAAGTTCATGTGACTCACTTCATTGCAAAGGTCTGGAAGTTAACCCACACTATCTTCAAGGTCTGTGTATACACATGAGGAATACTCTGGACGGTGGAGAAAAGAAGCTGTCTAGCTAGCAACCTTGAAGCTTGAGAAATGTCAGACAGGCAAGTCCACTTGTGCATGAGGTTTTGGGTTTTTGGCTTTTGCTTCTGGGTCTCATATGTCCCAAATTGGGTGGCTGGGTGTTGGAGAAACCAGCAACTCAGAAACACCAATGGATGCAAACAAATAAGTCCTCAAGAAAAGATTCTCTAGCCAAAGGGCCAGAAAAGGGAAGTCTAAAATGGTAGAACTTTCTGAGGATAACCGCTCTACACCAGGCGTATAATACAGGACAAAGTGAGGTCCTACTCCTACCTGCAAAGGCAGAGTAGGAAGCAGACCATGTTATTTTTCGGACTGTAACATGGGGCCCTGGGCCCCACTAGGTATCGAAAGAGGCTGAGTAGGGAGCCAGAACTCCTGTGCCTCCCAGGGATAACTTGGAGCCCTTCCCCACCTTGGGTGTCATGGATGCTGAGTGGAAAACATGGACTTGGACTCCCACCAGGAAGAGGTTAGGCACCCCCTAACCTCTTCCTATCAGCATGAAGTCTGAGGACACCAGCTAAAACACAAGATTTAAACAAGATCCAAAGTCTCACAACATAATATCTAAAATGTCCAGGATCCAACCAGCCATCACCAAGAAAACCTCAACTTGAGTTTTCCCAGGCTAGGGGTCGAATCAGAGATACAGCTGCTGGCCTATGCCACAGCCACATCAACGCCAGATCCAAGTGGCATCTGTGACCTACGGGGCGGCTCACGGCAATGCCAGATCCTTAACCCCACTGAGCTGGGCCAGGGATCAAACCCACATCCTCATGGTTATGAGTCAATTTTGTGTCTGCTGAGCCACAACAGGAACTCTTGAAAAATGTATTTAAACATCCATCATAAAAATGCTTTGATGAGCAATTATGAACACACTTGCAACAAGTTAAAAAATTGAAAGTCTCAGCACAGAAATAGAAAATATAAAGAAGAACCAAAGGGAAATTTCATAACTAAAAAAATAGGATAAAGGAAATAACTCAGTGAATGGGTTCAAGAGGAGAATAAAAAGAAAGAGGGAAAGAATCAGTGAACTTGAGGGGAGAACCAAGAGAAATTATTCAGTCTGAACAACAGAGAAAAAAGGGAGCAGGAAAAACAAAATGACCAGCGCTTCAGGGACCTGTAGAATGGTAACAAAAGAGCTAACATTTGTATCATCAGAGTCCTAGAAGGAGAGGAGAAATACAGTGAGGCTGAAAAACACAGCCAGGCTCACTGACTGAAAACTTTTCAAATGTGGCAAAAGACCAAAATCTACCCATCCAACATGGTGGGTAAATCTCCAAACAGGATAAATCTAAAGAAACTCACACCAAGAAATATCACAGTCAAACTGCTGAAAACTTAAAAAACAAAAAACAACCAAAAACTTGAAAGCCACCAAAGAGGAATGACTCCTTATCTATAGGAGAAAAATAATTCAAATGACAGCAGATTTCCCAGCAGCAACCATGGAAACCAGAAGGAAGTGGCACACACTTTTTCAAGGGTTGAAAGAAACCCCAGAATTATCCTTCAGGAATGAAGGAGAAACAAGATTTTTTTCAGCTGAAAGAAAATTAAGAGGACTTGTTGCCAGCAGAGCTGCCTTGAAAGAATGCCTAAAGCAAGTTCTCTAAGCAGAAAGGAAATGATGAAAGAAGGAATCTTGGTACATCAGGGAGGAAGAAAACGTGGTCAACAAAAGTCTGGGTAGGAGTTCCCGTTGTGGCGCAATGGTTAACAAATCTGACTAGGAACCATGAGGTTGCGGGTTCAATCCCTGCCCTTGCTCAGTGGGTTAAGGATCCAGCGTTGCCTTGAGCTGTGGTGTAGGTTGCAGACGTGGCTCGGATCCCGCATTGCTGTGGCTCTGGCGTAGGCCGGTGGCTACAGCTCTGATTCGATCCCTAGCCTGGGAACCTCCATATGCCGCGGGAGCGGCCCAAGAGATAGCAAAAAGACAAAAAAAAAAAAAAAAAAAAAAACTCTGGATAAATACAAGAGGTCTTCCTTCAACTGGGTTTTCTAAATTGTATCTCATGGTTGAAGCAAAAACTATAACATCTTTTGATGTGGCTCTCGATGTGTGTAAAGGAAATAGTTAAGACAGTTATAATGGGAGGAGGGTAAGGAATGTAAAAGGAGGTAAGACTTCTATGCTTCACTCACTGGTACAGTTGCTTTAGAAAATAGTTTGGTAGTTTCTTAAAAAAAAAGACCCAAAACCTAAACATAAACTTTCCATATAGCCCAGAAATTATATTCCTGAGCATTTAACTCATAGAAATGAGAAATTTTATGTCCACACAAAAACCTGTACATAGATGTTCACAGAAGCTGTATTTTTAATAGCCCCAAAGTGAAAACAACCAAAATGCCTTACAACAGGTGAATGGCTAAACCAGCTGGGGAATGCCTGTGTCATAAAACACTCCTTGGCCATAAAAGTGAATGGAATATTGATGCATGCAACAATTTGGATGGATCTCCAGGGGATTATGTTGAGTTCAAAGAGCCAATCTCAAAACATCACATACCATATGATTCCAGTCCTAAAACATTCCAAAAATGACACATTTATAAATATGGAAAACAAATTAGTGGCTGCTTGAGGTCAGGCTTGGTAGGGAGAAGGAACTGTTGTGATAGAAGAATGCTGTACCTTCATTGTGGTCATTGTTACATGAATCTACAAGTGTGATAAAATGGCACATTGACTAGACATTCACATTGTACCCATGTCAATTTTCTGGTTTTGATATTGTAAAGCACATTAGCTGTAACTATTGGGGAGTACTGGGTGAAGGGTACCGTGTTTACAACTTTCTGTACACTTCTAATTATTTAAAAATAAAAAGTTTTAAAAAACAATAAGCAGTTTATCAGCAGAAAAGAAACTAACAGAACAATGATAAAGTACAGAGTATTCAGGATGTTATAAACACAGAATGTCAAGGTGGCATTTCGTTTAGTGGTAAAAGATGGATTATCCAGTAAGGGTTGTTTGAACATCTGGGTAGCCATACAGAAAATCCTAAAACTGGATGGGTACCTCACTCATTATATCAAGATAATTTCCAAAGTTATTAATAAGGTCATTATGAAGATAAAATAAATAAAATTACTAGAATAGGCAGAGCCTCCTCACACGCCCACTTGTATCCTTCACCAGTCGCCCAATAAATCTGTTTCTTGCCTATCACTTTGCCTCTCACTGAATTCCTTCTGTGTTGCAATACAAAGAACCCAAGCCTCAGTAAGTCCAGACACCAGAACACCATTGATTTAATAACAGCTTTTGAAGGGGAGAGCAAACCAAAGGAAAAATGAAATTAAATATCCAGATCAACTGAAAGAAACATCTTGTTCTGGAAAATTTTAAATGGATGTCCCAGAATTAAGACCTGTGAAATGAGTATTTAAAGGCTGTTTCTAGAGTTCAGATTCCTGGAAGTACTCCTGGGAACTGCTGAAGGGGAGAAATGGCAGCAGTGCTTCAGAACTAAAAGCCCCAGCAAATGGAAGAAGTGCACTACTTGATGAAGCATTCTTCATCTCAGGACCACCAGAACCAGTCCTGGAACCACTAAGCATTTACTCTGAAGAAGAATGAAAGTTTGCATCTACCCTGATCCTTATCTGTGCCCCTATTTTCCACTCCCAAAACTAGACGACCACCTCGACAGCCTGGTATTTAGGGCATTAGCCTGCTGTGGCCTCCTTTGCAGAGCAAAGCAATGAAGCTATTTTTTTTTCCTCTTTGCCTCCCCCCAAAGAAAATTTTTTAAAAAATTAAAAAATAAATCACTAGAACAAAATCTTAGCGAATTTATGTACAATGTTAGATTGGAGGGCGCTTTCTAGCAAGATAAAAAACTTAGAACACATAAAAGCCTGATATATATTTGACTATGTTTAAAAAAGGAAACTTGTACATATCAAAAGCTATCATGAATAGGGTCATGCGACTGATATCAAATTGGGAAAATCATTTACCCTATTTATGATGAAAAGCCCATTTATATGTTAAAAAGATACATAAAGCATCATGAAAACACAAATAGCATTTAAAAACAGGGCATGGGGTTATCAGATACAACTTAGAATAGGTTTACAAGGAGATCCTGCTGAGTAGCATTGAGAACTATGTCTAGATACTCATATTGCAACAGAACAAAGGGTGGGGAAAAATGTATACATGTAAGGATAACGATCCCCATGCTGTACGGCGGGAAAAAAGAAAAAAAGAAAAAAGAAAATAAAATAAAAACAGGGCAAAGGGTATGAATAGATAACTCATTCACACATAAAAATGAAAATATGTGTATGAAAAAAAACACAACTTCGTATCCTATGTTAATAGATAGGGAGACAATATTGTTAAAATAGTAATACTCCCCAAAGCAATCTACAGATTCAATGCAATTTCTATCAAAATTCTATTGGCCCTTTCTTTTCCCCAGAAACGACAAAGCCAATCTTCAGGTTTATATGGAAATGTAAGGGACTCAAGAAGCTGAAGTACTGAAACATTGAAAAAGAAAAATAAAGTTGGAGGACTCATATTTCCCAATTTCAAAACTCACCACAAAGCTACATTAACAAAATAGTGTGGCATAGGCATAAGAAGAAATCTACAGATCAATGGAACAGAACTGGGAGTCAGATATAAACCCACACATCCACGGCCAATTAATGCCTAACAAGGGTCATGGGGAAAGAATAGATTCTTCAACAAATGGTGGTGGGAGAACTGACCCATACATGCAAAAGAATGAAGTTGGACCCCTATCTCACACCATACAGAAAAATTAACTCAAAATAGATCCATAACCTAAATATAAGCACTAAAACCATAAAACTCTTAGAAGAAAACATAGGCATAAATCTTCATGACATGAGGTTTGGCAATGGGTTCTTATATATAACACCAAAAGCACAAACAACAAAAGAAAAAACATAAATTGCACTTAATCAAAATTAAAAACTTTTGTGCATTTAAGGACATTACCAAGAAAGTAAAATGACAACATATGGAATGAGAGAAAATATTTTCAAATTTCATATCTGATACAGGTTTAGTGTCTGGAATACATATCCAATATAAAGAGAATTCCTGGGAATTCTCTGGTGGTCTAGTGGTTAGGATTCTGAGCTTTCACCACTGTGGCCTGGGTTCAATCCCTGGTCTGGGAACCAAGATGTCACATCAAGCCACTGCATGCTATGGCAAAACAAAACAAAACAAAATCACAAAAAATACCAAAACTACAACTCAACAGGAACATGACAACCCAATACAAAAGTGAGAAAAGGACTTGAATAGACATTTCTCAAGATAGGATATACAGTACCCAACAAGCATGAAAGGATACTCAACATTATTTGTCATGAGGGACATGCAAATCAAAATCACAATGAGACACCACTTCACAACCACTAGGATGATTGTAATAATAAATCAGAAAACCACAAGTGTTGACAAGAATGTAGAAAATTTGGAACCTTTATACGCTGTTGGTAGGAATGCAAAATGGTTTGCTCAGTGTAGAAAATAGTTTTGATGGTTTCCCAAAAACTTAAACACAGAATTACCATATTACCCAACAGTTTTACTTCTATATCTGTACCCCAAAGGAAGTGAAAATTGGGATACAAACTAATACATATATATATATGCATGTACACAGCAGCACCAAGAGCCAAAAGGTAGAAACAACCTAGATGTCCATCACTGGATGAATGAATAAATTGTGGTATATACATACAATAGAATATTAATCATAAAAAATAATGAAGTAGTGATACATGTGACATTGTGGATGAAACTCAAAAAAATTATGTTAAATGAAGAAGCCAAACACAAAAGGTTACATATTGTCTGGTTCTATTTATACGAGATATATAAAATAAGTAAATCCATAGAAACATAAAACAGGTTAGAATGGTGGTTGCCAGGGACTAGAAGTAGGGGAAATGCTGCTTAATGGGTATGGGGTTTCTTTTCAGGGTGATGAAAATGTTCTGATGTTAGATAAGGTGGGGCATGCACAACATTTTGAGTATATGAAATATTACTAAGTTGTTCATTTAAAAACGGTTAGTTTATGCTATGCAAATTTCACTTCAATAATAGAAAAATGTTCAATTTCACATATAATAAAGTATTAAAAACCATACTATTTTTTGCCAACAACAATGGTAGAAATCTTAAAATTTAATAATACTCTGCGCTTATGAAGATATGTAGAAATAGGAACTTGCACATAATGTTGTTTTAGGGCAAGGTGGCAACAGCTGTTAAAAATTTTAAATGATGTATATACCCTTTGACTTAGAAAGTCCACTGGTAGAATTTTTCCTCATAAAAACATGAATAAATTATGCAGAATTATAACATTGTTTGTAGAGGTAAAAATAGAAACAACTTAAATATTTATGAATTAGGGATTGGCTAAATAATATGGTACATACACTCAATGGAATACAATATAGCCATCAAAAAGGAGAAAGATTTGAATGTGACAACATGATCTCAAGATACATTGTTCTATGAAAATAATAAGTGTAAGTGGTGTGATCTTATTTGTGTAAATTTAAGTGTGGCTAGACTTTTTTTTTTTTCCTGTAAGAATATACCATGATCTGTTAACTGGTTACTTTTAGGAAAAAGGACTAGAGACAGAAGAAGGGAGAAGAAATCTATATTTCATTTCATATTTTCCTGTACTGTTTTCTTTTATCATTACATACAAATACATCTACACTTCTCTAACTCTCAAAGTCAAGAACAAAATAATTTCTAACATTTATTCCATAAAATGATGATTTTAAGATTCTATATACTTTCATTTTTCGTGCTCCTTTCTTAATTTCTCAGTCTTTTTATTTTATTTTTTTCCTTTTTAAGGGCACCCATGGCATATGGAAGTTCCCAGGCTAGGGGTCAAATAGGAACTACAGCTGCCGACTTATGCCACAGCCACAGCAACATGGGATCCAAACAATGTCTGTGACCTACATCACAGCTCAAAGCAACACCAGATCCTTGACCCACTGAGCGAGGCCAGGGACTGAACCCAAATCCTCACGGATACTAGTTGGATTTGTTCTCACTATGCCACAATGGCAACTCCGTTTTTTTTTTTGGGGGGGGGTTGCTAGAATCCTACCCCTCTTTTGAAAGATGGTTTTTGGACTTTATGTTCAATTTGGTGATTATAATTTGAAATTATTTTCAATATCTCACATAGCTTTTAATTTACTTCAGGCAGCTTTTACTGTCCAGATCCTGATTTCGATCCCTTTCTTCTGTCGGCATATATTCCTGGAAGAGCTTTCTTAGAAATAATAATAGAGTACCTGAGACTTTGCATTTCTGGAAATGCTCTTTTTTCTTTTCTTTCTGCTTTTTAGAGCCAAACCCACAGCAATATGGAAGTTCCCCAGCTATGGGTCGAATAGCAGCTGCAGCCACTGGCCTACGCCACAACCACGGCAATGTGGGATCTGAGCCGCATCTGCGACCTACATCACGGCTTGTGGCAACACTGGATCCTTAACCCACTGAGCGAGACCAGGGATAGAACCTGCATCTTCAAGGATACTAGTTGGATTATTGCTGCTGTACCACAAGAGAACTCCCTGGGAACGTTGTTTTTTAGTCTTCACCCAAGAGTAACAACACGGCTGTATGTGGAATTCTTGAATGTAACCTTTTCTCCTCAAATTCTCTAGCCATGGTCCCACTGTTTTCTGATTCTGAGAACTGTGCAGAGGTTTGAGGCTATTCTGCTTTTTGAGACTTTGCAGATGTTGGTCATGTGATTCTATTTATGGTAGCTTTTTCCTACTTTGAATATTTGTGTGGGTACATATATATATATATTTGGGGGGGGTGTCTTTTTCTAGGGCTGCGCCCATGGCATATGGAGGTTTCCAGGATAGGGGTCCAATCAGCGCTGTAGCCGCCGGCCTACGCCAGAGCCAGAGCAGCCAGAGCAACACAGGATCCAAGCCGAGTCTGCTATCTGCACCACAGCCACAGCAACGCCAGATCCGAGCCACATCCCTTTGACCTACACCACAGCTCATGGCAACTCCGGATCCTTAACCCACTGAGTGAGGCCAGGGATTGAACCCGCAACCTCATGGATCCTAGATGGGTTCGTTAACCGCTGAGCCATGACAGGAACTCCGGTACATATATATTTTACCCTTTAAGTTAAAATACTTTGCCACATGAAACCTAGATGAAGTTCTTCAATTTTTCTTGAATTTTGTGAATCCTTTGATGCATACATTCAGAACTTTAAGTACAGAAAACTTTTCTTATAGATTCAATTATTGTTTATGTTCCTACTGCTCACGGATCCTTCCAATTTATTCATCATCAAACAATTGTAGAGGCTCTACTTAAGTGTCAGGCACCGAGAAAGCAGGAATAAGTCAGACAGCAGACAGAAATGGTCTCTGATCTCGCTGGGCTTTAGTTTGGTGGGAAAGGCAGACATGTGATCAAATAATTATAACAAAGAGGGATGTCAGGGAGTTCCCATTTAGTCTCTGTGGGGATGCAGATTTGATTCCTGGCCTTGCTCAGTGGGTTAAGGATCCGGTGCTGCCACAAGCTGTGGTGTAGGTTGCAGATGTGGCTTGGATCCAGCGTTGCTGTGACTGTGGCTGTGGCCTCAGCTGTAGCTCCGATTCGACCCCTGGCACCGGGGAACTTCCATTTGCCTCAGGTGCTGGCATAAAAAGGAAAAAAAAAAAAAAAAAAGAGTGATCTTAAGACAGGAGGGAAGTTCCAAATGCAGTGGATCACAGGCAAGGGGTTTTCTCTCAGTCTGGGGTAACAGGGTTGGGTGGTCTCCTGAGCCTGTGTGGGGAGAGAGGAGGGGCTCCAGGCAGAGAAAGCTGGGGCTTAGAGGGAGGGCAGTACTGCTGTATAGGTCTGGGTTATCGCTTTACTTTGTGGGGTGGGTGAGGGCTTCCTCTTTAGTCTATCCAGGCTCTGCTTCCACCAACAGACACTGTGGGTTCCTGGGAACTCCTTAGATCCCATCCTTTTCCACTGGGGTTTGTGACTGCTTTTCTACGTCTGATCAAGCCTGAGGTTGGAGTTGGTGTAACCTGGAGGGCATCCAGCACACTGGGCCTGGGTCTTGTCCTGGGAAGATACCCAGCCAAACAGAGGCAGGGGGACGCTTCAGGTCTCCTGCTGCCACACTGAAGATTTCACATGTAGAGACAACCCTGTCCTGTGCTGGGCCAGCATCAGGTGGTTTCAGTTACTCCCAGAGCAATGGCAGTGCTATTAAATGAGCAGCTACAATATGACTTAGCTACTGGGGTGTGAGTGCTCAGAGGGCAGGACCTGTGCTCCATGTCATCTCCACCACTCAGCACGGGGCCTGGGGGAGTGACAGACTCTGGCATTAGCGATCCTATTTTTCCTCCCTTTTTCTTTTTAGGGCCATACCTGCAGCATACAGAAGTCCCCGGGCTAGGAGTAGAATCAGAGCTGCAGCTGCCAGCCTACACCACAGCCACAGCAACGTGGAATCGGAGCAGCATCTGCGACACCGCAGCTCTTATGGGGATGCCAGATCCTTTAATTCGATGAGTGAACCTGCATCTTCATGGACACTAGTCAGGTTCTTAACCCACTGAGCCACAGCAGGAACTCCACTATTCTTTTGTTTTGATACCCCAATATAATTTTAATTAACTCTGCCTTTTTCTAGCAAATTAAATACAACTGAAATGCTGATTTATATACTGGTTTGTAACTGCAGTTTTTTCCCCCTTTTCCCCTTCCTTTCTGTCTTCACTACCTTGCTTCTTTTCCCCTAAATATAAATGCTTACAACATATCAGACCCTAGAGATGCTTCTGAAGGCCTTTCCTATTGAAGTGAGTGGTTAAGTCTGTTATAAACAGATTCTAATTTTGGAGTTCCTGTCGTGAAGCAGTGGAAACAAATCTGGCTAGGAACCATGAGGTTGCAGGTTCGATCCTTGGCCTCGCTCAGTGGGTTAAGGATCTGGCGTTGCTGTGAGCTGTGGTGTAGGTCACAGATGCAGCTTGGATCCTGTGTTGCTGTGGCTGTGGTGTAGGCTGGTGGCTGTAGCTCCGATTAGACCCCTAGCCAGGGAACTTACATATGCTACCAGTGCCCTAAAAAGCAAAAAAAAAAAAAAAAAAAAAACAGGAAATAGGAAATAAACAGGTTCTAATTTGGTTTTATTTCATCATTTTTTACTTACTAGAAGTATCTGTCTTCCTCCATTCATCCCTTTTCTTCTTTCTTTTTTCCTTCCTTTTTTTGGCATTTAGGATTTTTAATTATTACTTGAATAGTAAGTGAATACATTGTTATACAAAATTAACACATAAAAATATAAAAGCAGTAAGAGAAAGGCCCTCTGTTTCCTCCAACTTTTTCTCTTCTCAGAAAACTGATACCATCAACTACTAACCTTTTTTTTTTTTAAAGACTAAACAATTTCCTCTCTCACTGCCTGCTTCCTCAAATGGCAGGTAAATGTCTGTGGAAACAGGGACTCAGGAAAGCAGAACTCCAGAGGTCTACTTCTCAGAGACCCCAGCCCAGCTAAGGCAGCCACGACCCACACACAACCCGTTACCTGCTCGAAGACAATGCAAGATCAGTGAGCCCACCAGGTGGCGTGTGTGTCGGGGTGGGGGGTGGAGGAGCCTCAGGCTGCTGGCAACCAAAACACAGCCTTGCCTTTCTGCTTCTCTGCTCCCAAAAAAGGTGAGGGCTGGTTGTTGCAGAGTCTGTGCCCAGTTTCTCTGCTCTCCAGGGAGCCGAGCTACCTGGATGCAGCCTCTGAGCCTTCCAGGGAGGGATTAAAATCCAGCCAGTGATGCTGACAGCTGCTGGTACCATTACTCTTCTCCCTGCTCAGGGTCCCCATCAGCTAGGTTATGTGAGATGTCAGATGAGCCTGCCTTACCGGGTGAGTCACGTGGTTTGTGCCAGCAGTGGGGAGGCTGCAGACTCCAAGCCCACCCTGCTGAGTTAACTCCGGCTCCAAATGAGTCGCGTGTCTAAAACCAACCACGTGTCCCCACATGCTCAGGGCTCAGTCTGCAGGCTTGGTGAGCCTCTTCCCCACCGTGGCCAGCCCTTCCCGGAGCACCACCTGCCCTGGCTGCCTCCTCCTCCCAGGACACACCTGCTCTGTTGAGATCTCACCTCTGCAAACATCTGTGCTCTCCGTGGACCCTCCACGGCCAGGAGGATGCACAGGCATTCCTCACAGACACTGCAAATGGATTTACTGCTTGCAGGAGATGTGTGTACAGCTGCTGGGAGGGTCTCAGGGATTAAAACCTGAGGACAGTTCTGTTCTGAGCCCCTCTGTCTCTCCACAGAGAGCGAGGGGACTGTGTGGGCAGTCAATGAGGTGGCGGGTCAGCAGACACTGCAATGTCACATCTGTGCCAGAACTCCTGCCGGACAACCAGACTGGGCTCTGAGGGCACGGCTGCAAGTGGGAACCAGGGTACAGTTGAGGAAGGTGCTGGTCGGAGCCACAACGAGCTTCTGGGGGTAGGGGGGTGACGTCATGGCTGACAGGTTGGCGGAGGGGTGAGGTGATCAAGGCACACCAGTGTCCCACAGCCGTGGACCTGGGACAGAGGTTCAGAGGCAATTTGCCAGGTCACAAAATCCTCAAGCATTAGGTGCTTTGATGCCAGTCCAGACCCTCCCCTTGCTCATTCATTCATTCTCTCACTGAATGTAAATCAAGCACCTACTATTTGCCCAGCACTGGATACAGAGAAGAGAATGAGCACCCCTGTCCTTGAGAGAGTTACAAACTGAGAGACAGGCCAAGAAACAGACTCCACCTGGCCAGCCTGCCTCACTCAGGAGGCCCTGGAGGCTGAGGAGCTGGGCTGCAGCAACCAAGTCACTTTGCTTCCATCCCCTGGCTGACTGCTGATGCTCAGCTCCTGTTTCCTCTGTGCCTGGATCAGATCTGCCTTAGGAAGGACTCCAGTGCTGGTGGGCTGGCTGGAGGGGAAGGTGGGCAGGAAGGAGTTGCCTGGACCAGACAGAGGTGGGTGGGTTACACGTGTAAAGAGGAGGTAGAATTAACCATAATGGTGCCCCCCCCCTTTTTTTTTAAATTTTACTGCCACACCTGTGGCATTTGGAAGTTCCTGGGCTAGGGGTTGAATCGGCGCTGCAGCTGCAGGCCTACACTGCAGCCATGGCAACATCTGATCTGAGTCACATATGCAACCTTTGCTGCAGCTTGCAGCAACATGGGATCCTTGACCCACTGAGCCAGGCCAGGGATTGAACCCAAATCCTCACAGAGACGTCAGGTCTTTAACCTGCTGAGTCACAGTGGGAACTCCATGATGCTCTTTTTTTTTTTGTCTTCTTTGTCTTTTTAGGGCCACACCCAAGGCATATGGAGGCCCCCAGGCTAGGGCTTAAGTCAGAGCTGTAGCTGCCGGCCTACACCACAACCACAGCAACTTGGGATCTGAGCCATGTCTGCGACCTACACCACAGCTCACAGCAATGCCAGATCCTTAACCCACTGAGCAAGGCCAGGGATCAAACCCGCATCCTCATCGATACTATTTGGGTTTGTTAACCACTGAGCCAAAAGGGGGACTCCCAACAATGTTCATTTTTAAAGATCTCACTTCATCCTCACAGCTGTTCGTGGCTATCATTCGCATTTTGCAGAGGAGAATGCCTGAGGTTCAGAGAGATTAAGCAACTTGTTCAAAGTCACACAGCTAAGTAGGTGATTAATGGGTTCTGAGTGGGAGCTGCTGAGGATGACCTGGGATCTGCATGGGTGGGGACCAATTACTGAGATGGGGAGCACAGTTGGGGAGGGGCTGATGATGAGAGGAGGCTGCTCTATCACCACCTGAGCCAGGACCCCAGGTTTGGCCTCATCTCTTCATTTCCTATCCCTCTTGGAGGTATGAGTCTTCTCCATCAGAGCAGGAGTGTGAAGGAAGATTTCACATGGTTAAGCACCAGCACAGATCCAGCAGACAAACAGTGCTTTTGAATGAATCACTAACACTGGGTCAGTAGCATTTGGTCCTGAAACAAGACTTGAGCTTAGGAGAATGCAGGGCAAGTAGGCAGAACCACTCCTT
Source organism: Phacochoerus africanus (assembly GCF_016906955.1). NCBI lineage: Eukaryota > Metazoa > Chordata > Mammalia > Artiodactyla > Suidae > Phacochoerus > Phacochoerus africanus. The sequence continues at coordinate 80,079,420 of NC_062547.1, read as the reverse complement.
CCTGATAGATGGCTCTTCTGGACACGCATGCACACACACACACACCTGCAGGAACACACAACACACACATGCACACAAACACCCAACACCCTCATACACGTGCATTTGTACATCTTGAGAATGCAGACAGGTCTATATACATGCACACCATACACACACACACACACACACACACGCACGCACGCACGCACGCGTGCACATATCTGGCTTTGGGGGCTTGATCCTATTGCCTGTTGCCTTAGGATTATTGCTGGGGAACTCTGCCTCCTTGCTGCTTTTAGTGATTACTAGTATTTTTACAGGTAAAGAATCTGCCCTCTCTGCAATAGAAGACCTGTACTTCCAATCACTGCCCAAGGAGGAAAATCAGGCAGGCCACACTCTGGATGCTCTGTCTGGGAGAAAACCACAGCACTGCCGTTCCATCCCCTGTTCCCCCAGTGAGATATCGTTATACAGCAGAAAACCATGGGGTCTGTATCAGAGGGAAATTCAACCCTTGGCGATAAAGGGACATTTGAAAGAATGTCCAGGAACACCAGCATCTGATTAGATGGCTTTTATAGGTAGGTATGTCCCAGCCCCTTTGCTGTCCCCCTTGATCCAGGCCAAGGAGACTGGGTTCATTAGCAGAACAGATGTGGCCTGTCTCCACCATGAGGATAAAGATCACGAACTACCCGCAGAAACGAGGACATTCTGAACCTGGGGCTGCAGCAACAACATCTGACTGGGGCCCAAAGAAAATTGCATTTTTTCCATCAAGTTCAATTAACAAACATTTATTCAGGGCCTGTTATTTATTCAGCTTCATGTTTCAGTCCTGGGCTTCTCTGTCAAGGCCTCTCCTGAATCCTCGAATCAGCCCTGAGGAAGCAGCCTTAGGCTGCCAGCTGGGAGGGCTGCAGGAAGTCAGTTCTGTGTGGAGGACCCAGTGTCTGGAGGGCCTGGCACTCATGTGCTCACTGGGTTCAAATATTAGCTCTGCCACTTAGTAAGCTGTGTGACCTTGGATAAGTTACTCAGCCTCTCTGGGTCTTGATTTTATAATGTGTAAACTGTGAACAATGGTAGCACCTACCTCAGGTGTGTGATGATTGAGTGAGATGGAACACATCAAGTATGAAACTTGTTTTTTCTTTTTTAATGGCTGTACCCAGGGCATATGGAGTTCCCAGCCCAGGGACTGAATCCGAGCTGCAGCTGCAACACCGGACCCTTAACCCATTGCACTGGGTGAGGGATCGAATCCATGCTTCCAGAGCAACTAGAGTCTCTGCAGCTGGATTCTTCTTCTTCTTCTTCTTTTTTTAATGATTTTAATTTTTTCCATTATAGCTGGTTTACAGTGTTCTATCAATTCTCTACTGTACAGCAAGGTGACCCAGTCACACATACAAATATACGTTCTTTTGCAGTTGGATTCTTAATCCACTGTGCTATAGTAGGAACTCCAGTATGAGACTTTCATGCACCCAGTAAGGGTTGGCTGCTATTAGTATTACCAACATTAGGATGATTATCAAGTTAGTTCAGCTCTCTTGTCTGAGCTCCAACGTGAGCTTTCTCACCCTTCTAAAAGACTTTAAGCTCCTCCAGGGACTGGAGCCCTTACCTAAATTGTAGCTGTCCTGGTCAGACTCTGACCCTGTTGCCCCATGTAATGAAAAATTGGAACCAGCCCCTGTGCCCATCTTACCCATGCATCTCAGCCAGGACTGGATGGATGCCTGACTCCAGCTCAAGTGCTGCTGGCACCTGGCTGCCTGGTCCACCCTGTTGCTCTCAGGTAGAGCCTCCTACCTCAACCCTCACTTAAACCCGCTAGAGCTTGGGTACCAGGCAGCTGGCTAGCTCTTCAGCCAGTCCTCCAGCCCTGCAATGACCCAAAATCTAACCTGAATGTGAGCTTGCTTAGGTCCCTCAGCCTCTCCGAGCTATGCCCATTTTACAGAAGAGGACAACCAAGCTCAGAGAGGCTGAGGGACCTAAGCAAGATTACCCAGCTGGTAAAGGCTTGGAAATTCAGGCCCTTCCAGGAGAGTCCAGGGTCCATTCAGCTGACTCTCTAGCACGTTTGTTCTTCTCTAGAAAAACATTTTTCTTATGGAACCCACTCATTAGGTCAAGCTGTATCTATGCTTGATGGTGACTATGGTTGACTGATAATATACTTCAAAAATAGTCTGGTTACACCAGAAATTTTTAACACTTCTAGAACCCTTTTCCCAGCCTAATCTATTTATTAAGAGAAAGTGATCGCAAAAGAGAAACAGTGTTTTAAGCTTCCCAGTAAACAAAGAACACTAGTTGTCCTCTCCTAGGTTGGGATTCTGTGACCTCCTCAGGGTGGGGGGTGGGGGTTCTGTTTTTATTTCTGCTTCTATAGGGGTTTTCCTTGAGAATGGAATTCTGTTTCATGTCCTAGAAGCAAAATGAAAACAACGAAGGCCCTCGACCCCATTCAGCCCTCCCCCACCTCTGGGAGGGGCACAGTGACCCCGGAAAGAGCCCAGTGTTTCCCATTGTTGGCCCTTTGGAGCTCAAAGCCCACATTCCCCTTGTGCTGTAGCCAAAAGGGAAATAACATCTCACAACAAAGAGAAAGGAACTAGGACCTCTTTTGAACTAGACTCAAAGCTACCCGTTTAATCGGCACTGTAGCCACCACCCCCCACACACACTCCCCTGAAATGCTTTATTCTCCCTATTTCACAGAGAAGGAAACTGAGGAACATGACATGATTTCCCTGTGGTAGCAGAGCTGTAAATGATGGCCTGGGGTAGACACTCAGCCTCGATGACAGCAGAGCTCTTTGGGGTTTTTTTTGTTTGTTTTTTGTCTTTTTGCCTTTTCTAGGGCCACACTGGCGGCATATGGAGGTTCCCAGGCTAGGGGTCGAATCGGGGCTGTAGCCGCCAGCCTGTGCCACAGCCACAGCAATGTGGGATCCAAGCCACATCTGCGACCTACACCACAGCTCAGAGCAACGCCAGATCCTTAACCCACTGAGCAAGGCCAGGGATCGAACCCGCAACCTCATGATTCCTAGTCGGATTCGTTAACCATTATGCCATGACGGGAACTCCGCAGAGCTCTTTGTTGAACCCTTCCCTGAGGTTGTGGGGGGCGGGGGGGGGGGGTGGAATGGGCGGGTGCATGGAGTGTGGGGGGCAGCAGAGCACCAGAGATGGTCTCAAGTCTGGCCCCTGCTGCCTGGGTTCAAGTCTAGCTCTGCCACTTACACCCCTGTGACCTTGGGCTGTTGCTTATCTCCCAGTGCTCTCCTTCTTCATCCACAAAATGGCATGATCATAATAAGGATGCCTATTTCGAAGGGATGTGCAGATCAAAGGAGATCATTCAGGCAAAGTGTGCCTAGCACTGTGCCTGGCACAGGACAGATTTTGAGTAGATAGTTAATGTCATGATCAATGACTTCAACCCTGGCACTGAAACGTTGGAAGCTTGCCTCACTCAGCTCTGCTGGTCTCCCCTTGTCCTGGGCCAGTGACCCATGGCGTGGCCATGGCCAAGTCGGACACAGCATGCATTGCCATTCATCTTAAAAACTTGGTGCTGAAGGCCTGGGTGGAAGGAAGCAAGGAGCAGGCGGGGACGGGTGGGGGGCTGTGTTCGCTTCCGTGTTCTTACAGTTTCTTGAGCATCTCCTATGAGTCTGACACCATTCTGAGCACTAAGTAGTGAAGAAGGCAGGCAGGGTCCTTGACCTCCTGGGCTCACATTCTAGAGTGTGGAGAGAGGGTTGAAACCTGCAATTCGTGATCTCGTCTTTGCATAATACCTGGGTCGCTGGTCTTGCTAAAACTGCAGCCATGTGGTTTACTATCTCGGAGCCAGGATTTAGGGCTTGGCTGCCTCCAGGACCTCCCTCTAGCACGGAGGTCTGTAGGTACATTTATTATTCTTGTTGTATCTGCTGCAGGGTGGGGACCTAGTGCTATGTCTCAAAATAATGCTCTTTGGTAATGTCAGGATGCTCATCCCCTCCCAGCAGAGGTGTCTGAGAACTGCAGACTGAGGTGTGGGGAGGTGTGTGGTGGGGTTACCCACCCTCCCGATGTAACAGATAAGTGAGCAGGGCTGACAATCAAGAGGTGGAAAAAGCCCATTTTACTTGAGGACACTGAGGCTTGGCAGAGTTAAGTGACTTTTTTATTCTTCTTTTTAGGGCCACACCTGCGGCATATGGAAGTTCCCAGGCTAGGGGGTCGAATAGGAGTGTAGCTGCCGGCCTACACCACAGCCACAGCAACTGGGAATCCAAGCCACATCTGTGACCTATGCTGCAGCTTGAGGTTTCGCTTGATCCTTAACCCACTGAGCGAGGACAGGGATCAAATCCACATCCTCATGGAGACTATGTTGGGTTCTTAACCCACTGAGCCACAACGAGAACTCCAAGTGACTTCCTTAATGGCGCACAATTAAATATCAGAACTCACAGGCTTCTCCTCCAGTCTAGGACGCCGTAACAGAGTTGGGGGAAGTTCCTGCTCACTCCCTGCCCGGAGGAGGTGGGCTGGATGGAAATCAAGCAGCCTCCCTGGGAGGCAAACAAATGTTCATTCCCGCATCAGACATTCATTCATTCACCCACAGCACCTTCCCCTGTATTAGGTGCCAAAGCAATTCCACCATCCTCTCCAGTTCAAAGGCTAGGAAACCGCCTGTTACGGCGGCTTCACTGCACTGGGCATGGGCTGTCGTGTGAATCTAAAATTTGGCCCAATCACCCAGGGTCCTAGGGTGAGCACTCGTTCCACTGGACGCAGGCAGAACAGTAGACTTCAGAGAAAAAAAAAAATCCCTTTGATCCAGGTCCCGGTCCTGTCCTCTGCTCTGCTGCTGCCCTGGGAGAGGCAGGAAAACGTACACATCAGTTGGAGAGAGAACATTGAATGTTCTTCTCTGGAGCTGAACAAAGAGAGGGCAGTGCTAGGGCCAGGACAAGACATCCCAAGGCTCTCAGAACGGGTCTGTCTGGCTGGTTGACGGCACTGGGTGTTCTGCAGTTCAGGACGGAGGGTCCTCAGCTTTCTTCCTCAAAATAACGATTCCTCAATCAAACCTACATGGTCACAGTTACAGCTCCCGGTCTGCTGGTCTGACACTGCCAGCTGGGCCACCCCAGCAGGTTGCATATGCTCTGAGTTGCAGACACCACATCCATAAAAAGCAGTTTGTTTTTTGTTTTTTTGTGGTTTTTTTTTGCTTTTTAGGGCCGAATCTGCAGCATATGGAGGTTCCCAGGCTAGGGGTTGAATCAGAGCTGAAGCCACTGGCCTATGTCACAGCCACATGGGATCTGAGCTAATGCCGGATCCTTAACCCACTGAGCGAGGCCAGGGATCCCACCTGCATCCTCATGGATACTCGCTGGGTTCATGACTGCTGAGCCACGACAGGAACGCCCCCATAAAAGGCGGGTCTTAATCTCGTCCCCACCCACTCTCCCAGGCCACCTCAAGTGAGATCAGTGAGATCGCAGGTGTAAAAACAGCACACATGAGGCTTCAGCATAGAACCGAGGGTTCCCTCCGCATACGAGGCAACCAAAGGGGGGTCCTGGCCCTCACCTCCTTCTCAGGAAGGAGTGTCATGATAGCAAGAGGCAGACTAGAATCCAGCTGTGAAGGTCTGAGTCTATCTCCACTTACTACTTATTTGCCTTTGGGCCCCTTCTCTCTGACCCTTGACTTCCTCCTTTGTAGAGTGGAGACACAAAATGAATTCCTGGCAGGACCACTGAGAAAACCAGCTCAGAAAAATGTGAAGCTATCTGCACAGTTTAAAGCACTGTGCAAAGGGGTGCTGTTTCCCAGGCTCATTGCTTTGCCTTGGTTTCTGCATCTGCAAAATGGAGATCGTAGCATTGACACTTTAGGCTATTTTGAGATGGGTACAAATCAAATAAGATGACAGCTAGCCCATGCCTGCCATGCAGTAGGGGCTCAGTTAATATGGAGTGTGGGTCTGCAGGCAGCCTGGGAGGAGCTGAGATAAAACACGCTGAATTCCAGGGAGTCCATCTCCAGTTTTAAAGAACACGAGCTCAATGTCAGTACCTGTCTCCAATTACAGTCTGGTTTGACATCTGGTCTCAGCTTTTACTTGGAAAGATGCTTTGATATCAGCCAACTGGGAAAGCATGGCTGATTTGTGTCCTAAAATCACTGTGGCACACGGGCCACAGGTGACAGAGGGCAAGGAGCCAGCCCCTCAGGTCCTTCCTTCTCCCTTGAATACCACCCCCCCCGCCCGAGAGGCACCATTGTTCAGGGGCAGGAATCCCCTCCTCTGTTCTCTCCACAACATGGGGGTGCAACCAAGGCGGTGGGGGGTGGCTTTCATTCCTGGCTCTTCCCCCAGTGCCACTGTATACATTGTGGTTCAGCGTGGCCAAGAATGGTAGCAGAAGCTTTAGGAATCTGTTTTTTTAAATAAATAGCTGTCATTATAAACAATGATCTCTAAGAACATTATCCAACCTGTGGAAAATAGAAAAGAGAAAACTCCACTTTCAAGTGCATTGACCCGAGAGAATACTTGCTGCTTTCCTTTCTGGTCTACGACCTCCTAGAGTTTTCCTCTGAGCTCCTGCCTCTCTGTGGTCTGCATCTTCCACCTCACCATCCAGTGACTCACAGTTTCCCACACTGTGTCCTCATCTTCAGAAATACCATTTCTAATAGCTGTCCCACAAGGAATGCCTGGGGCCGCGGTGTTCTCACATGTCTGCCCCGTGCACACCCTAAATGCCGAACACAGCCCCCCCATCCCCCGCCCCTTGCATCTGCGATCACACTCAGTGCTGAAATCAGGGCATAGATCTTGGTCTTGCTCAGATGCAAGCCCCTTAGGGGCTGTCAAAGGTGGTCAAAGCCACATACCACGCCCTGCAGCATCTGACTCTGCCAGCTTCCCTGCTGAGCAGGGTCTGGAACAGTCATTTAGAAATGGACTGTCAGACATGCCACAGACTGGGAGAAAATATTCACAAGGCACATCTGATAAAACATTGTTACCCAAAATACACAAAGAACTCTTCGAACTCAACAACAAGCAAACAAACCATCCAATTAAAAATTGGGCCAAAGACCTTAATAGACACGTTACCGAAGAAGATCTGCAAATGGCAAACAGGCACATGAAAAGATGCTCTACATCATTGTTAGCAGGGAAACGCAAATTAAAACAATGAGGTACCACTGCACACTTCTTAGAGTGGCTGAAATCCAGATCATTGACAACCCCAAATGCTGGGGAGGGTATGAAGTGACAGGAACTTGCACCCATTGCTGGTGGGAACACAAAATGGTACAGGAACTTTGGAAGACAATTTGGCAGTTTCTTACAGAACTCAACCTACTCTTTCAATAAGCACGCTCCTTGGTATTTACACAAAGGAGCTAAAAGCCCACGTTCACACAGATCTTTACAGTGGTTTTATTTATAATTGTCAAAACCTGGAAGCAGCCAAGATGTCCTTCAGCAGGTGACAAGAGAAATATATAGTATTATATCCAGACGATGGGATATTATTCAGTGCTCAGAAGAAATGAGCTATCAAGTCGTGAAAAGACATAGAGGAAACTGAAGTGAACCTCACTAAGTGAAAGAAACCAAGTTGAAAAGACTATGACATTCTGAAAAAGGAAAAACTATGTAGAGGGGAAGAAGATCAGTGGTTGCCAGGGGCCTGGAAGGGAGCAAACGATGCATAGGCAGAACACAGAACATCTTTTTAACACAGTGAGGCTACTCTGTATGATACTATCACGGTGGAGAGACATCATACATCATTTGTCCAAATGCATAAAACGTACAATATAAAGGGTGACCCTCAATAGCCAAGCCAGGGAAGCAACCTAAATGTCCATCAACAGATGAATGGATTAAGAAGATGTGGTACATATACATAATGGAATATTACTTAACCATGAAAAAGAATGAAATAATGCCAATTGCAGCAACATGGATGGAACGAGACTCTCATACTAAGAGAAGTAAGTCAGAAAGAGAAAGACAAATAACATATGATATCATTTAAATGTAGAATCTAAAATACAGCACAAATGAAGCTATCTATAAAACACAAACAGACTCACAGACATGGAGAAGAGAGTTGTGGTTGCCAAAGGGGCAGGGAAAGGGAGTGGGATGGACTAGGAATTTGGGGTTAGTAGATGCAAACTACCACATTTAGAATGGATAAGCAATGAAGTCTTACTGTATACATAGGGAACTATATCCAGTCTCTTGGGATAGACTATGATGGAAAATAATATAAAAAAGGGAATGTATATATATGTATGACTGGCTTACTTTGCTATATAGCAAAAACTGACACAATACTGTAGATCAACTATAATTTAAAAAAAAGAGTGACCCCTAAGGTAAGCTATAGACAATGGATGATAATGATGTGTCAATGTATGTCACCTGCTATAAAAACCATACCACTCTGGTGGGGGATGCTGATAACAGAGGAGGCTGTGTCTGTGTTGAGGTAGAGGGTTAATGGAAACCTCTGTATCTTCCATTCAACTTTGCTATGAATCTAAAACTTCTAAAAAAATAAAATCGAAGGAGTTCCCTTTGTGGCTCAGTGGTTAACAAACCCGACTAGGAATCATAAGGATGCAGGTGTGATCCCTGGCCTGGCTCCGTGGGTTAAGGATCTGGAGTTGCCGTGAGCTGTGGTGTAGGTCATAGACGCAGCTGGGATCCCAGGTTGCCGTGGCTGTGGTGTAGGCTGGCAGCTGTAAGTCCAATTGGACCTCTAGCCTGGGAACTTCCATATGCCTTGGGTTCAACCTCAAAAAGCAAAAAAAAAAAAAAAAAAAATCTATTAAAAACAAAGTAGCAGTTCAAGGTAGTTTCCTTTTCCTTCCTGGGTCATAAAGGATGATTTGGTGGTGCCCGCAGTGGTCATGGGGGTTCCCACAGTAGAAGCCATCCCTGAGGTGGATGGCTGGTACCCAAAACCCTCGAGGCCCCTGCACAAGCCCCACTTCCTTCCACAGCTCTGCATCCAAGTCCTCTGGTGTCCATCTGGGCTGTCTCCCCCTAGGGTCAGGTCACCTCCGCACTGGGCAGGAAGTGAACTACAGCCTAGAGATGTTCAGAGGGAGGCTGCCCACCCATGCCAGCTGGTGATGACTGGGCTCCCAAGTCCTGGAGGAGCAGCCCCAGGAACCCCGACTCCATTACCCATTGACCAGCAGTGGGACATCAGTCAGGAGACCCATTCCTCCTGCCTCCTATCCTATACTGGGACTCCAGGGAGGACATTTTGCTCATCCCCTAGCCTGGGGACCGGCACTAACACTGTCCTGTGATAAGTGGGTTCACCTTTTCGGCCTCTACAAGAGCTGATGATGACTGAGTCAAAACAATGCAAGTGTGGCTCCCTCCAGGAAAAGGAGGCCAGACCTTGCTGCACTCGGCATTTTCACATCAGCATCACTGCATGCTGGGAGGTGAACACACCCAAGCCCGCCAGTACTGGGCACCACAAAGGAGAGTCTGTCCCAGGCTCTCCTCAAGGTTCTGGCAGGGGAGAACCTGCCAACCCCCTCAAGCTCTGTTTCCTCTGGAGTTTGCCGTGGAATTGGGATCAAAGAGAGGGCGCGGCACCCTTGCAGTGGAATCATGTCCCCATTTTGCCAGGTGGCTGAGGGGCCACCCAGCAGAGCAACCAGCATGGAGGGAGGCTCCCATGTGCATGCTTAAGTCTTTACATCTTCCAGCTGCCACATGGAGTCAAAACATTGAGCCCATTTTTCAGGTAAAGAAACTGAGGGTTGGGGTAGTTTACTGAACTTGCATCAGGTCAGACCACTGATTAATAAGAGAATAGAACTCAGACCTTGAGAGTCCAATGGAGAGCCCTTTCCTCCTGACTCCAGCGACCCCTCTTGGTCAGAACTGGCCATCGGGGCGTCCAAGGCTGAAGGCCCTGCAGCCTCAGAGCCCAGGAGGAATGACATTGGTGAGGAGGGGAAGGGTCCCTGCAAACCTTTCAGGAAGGCACAGCAAGCTCCTTAAATGAGCAAGCTTGACCCAGCAAAGTGACAGTGTCTTCCACTGGCCAGAGCCTTGAGGCATGGCCCGGAGTGAGGCCTGTAGCTTTGCAAGCCAACCTTCACCCAGGCAAGAAGGTGCCTGGGGCAGCTGCTGAAGCTGGCCACACCTGCCAGAACCTGAGGGACCCTGGGCCAGCTCTTTTGCCTTTAATATACATTTCCTTATTTATTTATTTTGCCCGTGCCTGTGGCACATGGAATTTCCTGGGCCAGGGATCGAACCGCCCCACAGTAGTGACCCAAGCCACAGCAGTGACAACACTGGTTCTTTAACCTCTAGGCCACCAAGGAATTCTTCTTTTGCTTTTTAAACTGAAGGGAGAAGAATTTTGTTTGTTTTTTGTTTTTGTTGTTTAGGGCCAAACCCAAAGCATATGGAGGTTCCCAGGCTAGGGGTTGAGGGATTGAATTGGCTGGCCTACGCCCATGAGCTGCCTCTGTGACCCCTACACCACAGCTCACGGCAACACCAGATCCTTAACCCACTGAGCGAGGCCAGGGATCGAACCTGCAACCTCGTGGTTCCTAGTTGGATGCATTTCTGCTCCGCCAAGACAGGAACTCCAAGGGAGAAGAATGTTAAGAAGCCATCCTGAACCAAAAAGACATTCAAGATACTTTTCTTGTTAGAAACCTCAGCCAGCCGGACACTGTGGGACCAGGACATGATGAGCCCCACCAGCCTGCATGTTTCTCATTATTTTTCCCAAATGTAGAGCAATTAAACCTAATTACATGGAGTCATAATATCAAAGCTGAACACAGACGTCGGGAGTTTCTGGACAGAAACCGTGAACACCAAGGCTCTGTCTAGAGGGATGAGGGGCTTCGGGTTTACCTGCCGAGGCCTCAGCACCTTGGCCCTGTTAGGCTTGCCGGATGCACACACACCAAGCCCAGTGTGGGGCCTGTGCCCTCCAGCCACCCACATGGCGACAGGGAACCTGGGCAGCCTCAGTGGCCTCTGCCTCCTTCTGTCCCTTGGAACCACTTGTGAAGAGAACTGAGTGAAGATTCTGGATGTACTGCCCAGCCTGGCAAGGGCTCTGCACCTGGGAGCTGCTGCGGGCCTGCTGGATGGCTTCTCGTGGTCGGCAGCCTCTGCCCAGAGCCCAGGCCTTTTCAGCCCCTGAAGCAGCACAGCAGCCATTTCTCCTGACCTCATTATGTCAGCGCCCAGATGGGGAGTGGGGGCTGGGCTGGGGACAGGATGTCTCCTGTTCCTCCAGGACACTGTCGCTCTCTGTGCCCTTGGAGACTTATTTCAGTGCCTCATTTTGCTCCTGAACCAGGCCTTGCATCTGGATTTTAACCCCTTGCCTGCCCAGATGGGGGCTGGGGAAGCAGAGACAGGGGGTCCACCAGGCCCCCGCCTCAGGTGCTCCAGTGGGGGCGGGGGGGGCTGCTGCTGCATCCGTATCCACTCCAGCCCCCTGCCAACTCCCTCCCACACCCAGGGGTCCCAAGGGCCAGCACGCACATGTGACAGCCCCTCAGTGAGCTTCCTGAGACCCCACCGCAGCCCAGTCCCACACAGGCTGGCATCCTTCACACCAGGGTTTGGCAGAGGCGCAGGGCCTCACTCGCTGGCTCTGGGGCTGGAGAGAGAGTGAGCGGGAGGACAGGCCACTGTGCAGGAATGCTGCCTATGTGGGGCACCTGGCACTTTGGTGGCAGTAACCCTCACCCAGCCTTGGGAGGTGGGTGTCACCCCCCATTCTACAGACAGTGCAGGGATCTGCACCCCCTGGAGGGGCAGCGACACACCCCTGGCAACAAAGAGCAGCTGGGGCGACCAGGCCTGCCTGCCTCAAGCCCACACTCCTGCCACCACACCATAGCCCCCCGCCTGGACACCTAAGAGTAAAGTGCATTTGCTCTTCTTTCCTCTCCTCTGCTCCCTTCATCTGAGCCTCACAGTAACCCAGACCCATGGGGTCCCTGCTGGGGATACCCTCACCCTCCTGTGAGGTCACATGGTCTCTTGCCTGGACACCGCAAAGCCCCCCAGCCTGTCTCCACACTGATAACAGAGGGACCTGCGGAGCATGTAGCCCTGCCTGTACCTTCCTCCCTGCGCCACCCTCCATGGCTCCCCATCGCATATTCTGGATGCTGTCCTAGTGTCTCAGCCCCCCCTGAGAGGGTCTCACTGGGCCGAGTGGTTCTACTTCCTCCTTCTGGCCTGTGACGACACCCCACCATCCTCTTGGTGTTCCCACCCCCAAAGGCCAGCCAGAGCTCAGGTGCAATCCAGCCTGTCCCCACTGACTACACATCTCCCTCTGCTGGTGTTGCTTCTTGTCCAGGAGGGCTCCGGGGTCAGCTTTCATACCCTGTGCCCAGCAGGTCCCGCAGGTGTTGTTCAGTCAAGAGAGGCCAGCCAGAGGTCAGCCATCCCTACAAGTCCACCCAGAAAGTCACGTGTGCAATGGCAGGCCACCATGCTGCATTTTAAGCGCATTACATACTTATGGGTGGAACTGTCGCTTTGAGACCTTAAGCCTGAACATAGGGTTTTTAATCCAGAATGACTTATTATCTCAACTGTACATTCATTTCCTAGCGCCTGAGATCTGGTGCCTTAATGCCCCTCCTGCTGGGAATACGTGGTCACGCCCCATGAGGAATTTCTTCTATGCAAGCAGTTAACAAAGACGCACAGGTGACCTCACCAGGGTCCGAAGTTCCAGGGCCTCCGCCCACTGGAATTCTGCCATTTGCTGCCAAGAATTCCAGAAGTGGGTTCTGATTTCCTGAGGATGTGAGTGGCACTAGTTGTTGCCTTGAAAGACAAAAATGGTCCCTGGGAAGCAAGGGAAAGAATAGTTTTGTTTCCTTAAAAGGTGAGCTTGATCGGGAGTTCCCATTGTGGCTCAGCAACTAGTATCCATGAGGATTCGGGTTCGATAGCTGGCATCACTCAGTGGGTTAAGGATTTGGCATTGCCGTGAGCTGTAGTGTAGGTCACAGACGTGGCTCAGATCCCACGTTGCTGTGGCTGTGGCGTAGACCAGCAGCTTCATCTCTGATTTGACCCCTGGACTGGGAACTTCCATATGCCTCAGTGCAGTCCTAAAAAGAAAAAAAAAAAAAAAAGGTGAGCTTTCTCTATTCCTGGGAGCTGTCAAGCCCCCGATTGTCCACCTGTGGGAATAGTCCACGCGTGTGCACATGTAATGAACACACGTGCGTGTGAGCATGTAGGGCCTCATTCTCGACCTCCAAGCAGGATGCTGAGAAAGGAAAGCAACAGAGTGGCATGATTCCTTTAAATGGCAACTTGGGAGCTAGGGTGTACCGATGACATGACAAGGTTACCTGTTTGCTCAAACCAACACAGGTCACATTTCCTGAGTATCTGCTCTATGCCAGACCACATCCAGATCCAGATCCAGATCTAGTCTGTGGTTATTCACTCATGCTCACACATGTGTAAGTCCTGGGGCTGCCAGGTATGGTGGGCATGGAGGAGAGCAAGCATGCCCCTACCTGGGGAGTCACATAGCCACAGCTTGGCTCTGATGTCGTGGGCATGTCCCCACAGACCTGGACAGGAGCAGCATGCTGCAGGAGCACAGACCAGGAAAGCATCAGAGAAGGTGGCAGTGGGGACAGGCCTGGAAGGATGAGCAGAGCTCTCCAGGCTGGGGAAGGAGGCAGATTTATCCCAGGTGGCAGAAGCAGCACCAGCAAAACACATAAGGTAGATAGGTGGTCAGTTGATGGAAAGACAAGTGGGTGATGCAGGGATACTGAACGGCAGTGGAGGAGTTGTGAGATGGCCTCCTGACTGCTAGGTGGGGGGATGCCCCTGGGCCTCCAAAGCTCAGGAACCAGCCACACAGGGGGTCTCCTGGTTGGAGGTGGTTTTGGAAAGCTTGTGCTGAGAGCAGAAATCTATTCATGCAGAGGAAGTTCTGAAATCCAGCTGCCAAGATGAAGTCCTGAATGGCACCGTGGAGGGTGGAAGGGTGGCACCCAGAGACATCTGCGTCCTAATTCCCCAAATCTGTGAAATGTACCTAGGATGGAAACTTAACTTTGCAGGTGGGATTAAGTTGAGGATGATTATCTTGGATTAGCCGGGTGGGCCCTAAATGCCATCGCAAGTGTCCTTATAAGAGGGGTCAAAAGGAGATTAGATAGAGAAGAGGAGGTGACGTGACCACAAAGCAGAAACTAAAGTGATGGGGCCAACAAGCCTGGGATGCTGAACAGATTCTCCCCTCCAGAAAGAACTAGCCCTTCTGACCCTTGCTTTTAGTCTCCTAGGACTCACGTTGGACTTCTGGCTGAATAAATGCTATTGTTTAAAGCCACCAAGCTTGTGATAATTCGTTACAGCAACACACCCCTCTTGAATTGCCACAGATTTCTAGTCACAAAATATTTCACTTTGAGAAAGAGTACATCAAAGGTATCTGTGATAACTTCAGCTAAGTAAACTAACATAGAATGGGGAGAAAAACCTTTCACCCAGACTTTCTATCGGTAGAGAACAGAGATCAATTAGAAACCCATGAGAAATGATTTACAAGTTCTGATGAGAAACATTAAGAAGTTAAAAGTCCTGGCGAAAAAGAAAGGTTCCCCCACCCCACCCCGGACCCCACAATGTGTTTTCAAGGTCTAGGATAAAAGAACTAGCATTTCCTTGAGCGCTTTAGGACTCTGGCTGCCATTAATCATTGCTGAGACTTTCAAAGCAACTTCCAGAACATTTTCCTCCTTATTTTGAAGGCGTCAGAACAAAGTCTGTACGTGGATTCATAGGGATTTATATAAGGATCGAAGAAAACAGAAATCACAACAAGCATTTACAACAGAGGAAATACAATGCTGAGAGCTAGTTACACAGGTGTTGGAGGAGTTAAGAAGCCCAGGAGACGACATTTAAAATAACCCAAAGTTTAGCCACAGCAGGAAGCTACTAGCACCCATAGATGAGAGTGACAAACGAGAGGGAGCTGTGTTACTGGAGCCCAGGGACCCGTCACCATCAAAAGCTGCACCTGCCATCGGATCTGCGACTCAAGGCAGGGAGGGAGGCGGAGTAACAGCCCCGTTTCTCTCTTCCTCCCGCCCTCTAATCTTCCTCCTGCGCTCCCATTGGCTGAACCCAGCAGGCAGACGGGAGACCCCAGAGCGGGGTAAGGGTAGGGCACACAGCCCAAGGGGCTCAGTGGGCCTGTGGTCTCAGCAGAGTGGAAACAGGCTGAGGGCAAGCCACTACAGTCATTCACTGGAACTCTCAAACACCCGGAGCGGGTCTGTGGGTTTGAGCCCAGTGATGCTTGTATCACTCTCCCACTAAAGAGACTGATGCCACGAAGGAGGAAGAGATGCTGGGCAGAAGTGGAAGCAAAGGCCCCCACCCCACCCGCACAGCCGAGAGCCCTCGCCCTGCTCTTGAACCTGTGCGCCTGGCTGCTCTCCTGTTCCGCCACTCGGTCCTGGGCAAAAACTCCCCTTTCTGCTGTTCTGCTGCCCTTTGTAGGGCTTTACCCTCCTTGCACTGGTTGCTAGTGCTCCCACAGCTCCTTCAGCCACCAGCCAGCTCAAATCCTAATGATCATTGCCCTTCAATGCCCCCGCCCCATCCCCTGGGCACTGGACTGCTGAGACCATCAAAACTCAAGCTTACCCTGAGTTTTTCAGGTAAGAAAAACTTTTTCACTCTGAGAGGTGTTCTCCCTCCTGACACCAAAAGTGTGGTGACTTTTCCAATCCTGTTTCTCCGACTTTGCAGCATCCACCGAGTGTCCCACAATTTGATTCAATACAGACACTAACTGCTGGGGGTGGGCACCGCCCCACCCCCCTATTTGAAGGCTCAGTCCCACAAGACCACCCTCACTTCAGACACCAATCACAAATATTGGGAGATAAACTGGGGGTCCTCATGACCCGCCCCCAGGGGTTCAATGATTTGCTAGAATGGCTCACAGAACTTAGGAAGCCACTTTACTTATGTTTACGGGTTTGTTATAAAGGGTTCAGGTGGCTAGCAGAATGGGGGGCTATACACAGGGTGCTGTCTGGAAGGGTCCTGAGTGCAGGAGCTTCTGTCCCATGGACTTAGGCGGCACCACCCGCCTGGCACATGGGTGTATCACCAACCCAGAGGCTCTCAGAATTTGGAATCTCTCGGTTTAGGCTTTAGGATATTTCATAGAGGCAGGATTGATCAAGTCACAAGCCAGTGCTGACTGTGCACAACTTCTGGCCCCTCTCCCTCCCCCAGAGGTGAAGGAAGGGAGAAGTTGAAAGTTTCAACTTGATAATCCTGGCTTGGTCTTTCCAGCAACCAGCCCCCCATCCTGAAGCTAGAGGAGGGGCCCTCTGCCACCAGCCATCTCATTAGCATATAAAAGACACTTGTCACTCTGGAGATTTCAAGGGTTTTCAGAGCTGGGCAATGAGAATGAGGGACAAAGACCAAAATAAATTTTTTATATAACACACCCTCCCTCTTTCAACCCTTTGGTTTTTGGGGGGTCTTTTTTCAGGGTGGCACTTGAGGCACATGGAAGTTCCCAGGCTAGTGGTCAAATCAGAGCTGCAGCTGCAGGCTTACACCACAGCCACAGCAACGTCAGACCCAATGCTCGACCTACACCACAGATCATAGCAACGCTGAATCCTTAACCCACTGAGTGAGGCCAGGGATCGAACCCACATCCTCATGGATACTAGTCAGGTTCTTAACCTCCTGAGCCACAACAGGAACTCCTTAACCTTCTGTTATGGGTTGAACTATGTTACCCCAAATTTGTATGTTGAAGTCCCCACCCCCTGATCCTTCAGGATTTGACCATATTTGGAGATAGGGCCGTTCAAAAGGTCACCAATTAAAATGAGGTTATGAGGGTGGCCTCTAATCCCATGCCTGCTGTCCCTAGAAGAGACCAGGACACAGGCAGGCACAGAGGAAAGTCCCTGTGAAATCATACAGAGAAGGTGGCCGTCTGAAGGCCGAGAGGGAGGCCGCAGAAGAAACCAACCTTGCTGACACCTTGGTCTTGGATGCCCAGCCTGTAGACCTGTGAGGAAGCAAATGTTTAATCCGCCCAGTCTGTGGCACTTTGTTAGGGCAGCCTGAGGGTATGAATTCACCCTCGCAACAGCGCCAGGAGGCAGGTCATATTACCTCTGCTTTACAGATGGGGACATTGAGTTTACAGAGGTAAAGTAGTGTGCCCAAGCTTCTCCGGCATCTCCTTGTCACACACTCAGTGGCCTGGAGTGTCACCCTTCAGGCAGGGGCTGTGGCCACAAGAGGTCCCACCAGGAGAGCTCTGCACAGCTCAATGGCGTTGGAAGAAATGCCTGGATTTGACGTTGACCTCGGCCACATGCCGGGTGTGTGATTAGCAGGAACGGACCCCCGCTCCTCAGCTGTAAAATGGTGAGGCTCAGAGGCTGCTGAGCCCAGAGACAGGCCCAGGCCGAGCCTCAGCCCGGAGCAAGTGTCCCCTCTGGGGGCTACTCCCTGGTACCCCAGCCTGGTGACTGCACCTTGTCCCTCACGTGGGCAGGTTGGGGCAGGGGGATGCATGGCGCTGTTGAGGAGGAGAACTGTGCTCCTGGAGAGGCCAGGCACCTCACCCACACGTCCATTTCACAGTCCAGGAAACTGAGGGCTGACGGCGGGGAGAGGACAGAATTTTCTCAGGAGCACAGAGGTGGCCCTTAACAGAGGTGGATGGGGTCAAACCCTGATTTTGGAGCATCTGGCCCTTCCTGAAAGGCAACAATTCCTTTCTGAACTGCAGGGCACCCTGCTCGGCCTGTCACATCTGCCCCCTGCACCCACAGTG
Organism: Phacochoerus africanus; assembly: GCF_016906955.1. Lineage (NCBI taxonomy): Eukaryota > Metazoa > Chordata > Mammalia > Artiodactyla > Suidae > Phacochoerus > Phacochoerus africanus. Next base: position 80,061,484 of record NC_062547.1, on the reverse strand, counting down.
TGGCTCACGCAGGGGCCCCACACTGACCCCGCAGCTGGCTCCGAGGACCCCAAGTTTCCCAAGAGCCTCTGCTCTTGAGGGAGGGGGCAGGCACCGATCCAGAGCAGCTCGCTCCACTCTAAACAGCACCGGATACAGGCGCTGCTTGCCCAGCAGGATAAGCAATAATCTTTTCGTCTATTCCTGGCTCCTGGAGATTTGCTTCTCTCTGGGGAAATTACTTTGGGGTCACAGTGAAATTTCTTTGACAGCTAATAAAGTAAACTTTCTGTTTCTGGAACCAGATCCTGGAGCCCTGGAGCCCTGGGGGAGGTGTGTATTGTATTTTTTCCCTCCTTTTAATCCCCAGATGAAGTGGAAAGGGGTGAGGGTCAAAGCTCTGAGCTGAATTACTGCCTTGGCCAAAGTTCACTGTGAAGTTGTCATTTGCAGACATGGAGGACAGGGAACAGGGTATCCCACCAGGGCCTGCAGTGACCTTCAACTGTCTGTCAGGTGGTTCAGGTGTCCCAAGTTCAAACTCGGCAAAGCTGAGCCTGGCACTGAGCCCAGAGCTGGGCACACAGAAAGGCCGCGAGGGCCCTGAATTCAGATCACAGGCTTATGGTGGCTGATGTGGGCTTTCTGTCCTGGCTATGCTCGGGGACCCTCAGGCAAGTGTTTCAGCTAAGACTCAGTTTCCTCGTCTATAAGATGGACAATAACAGTCCCCGCCTCCTAGGCTTCCCTGGCAGCCCCAGAATTTCTGATTAGGAAAAGCACAGGGGAGGGAAATGATCTGGTTTCAGGGTGGTGAGGCGGGAGCTGCTTTTGAAGCCATGGTTGCTTAGCAGGGCACTGTTTATACTTAGATGGCATGCTTTGGGGGTGGCCCTGGAGAAGGCTCCCGTTAGCCCCCTGCAACTTCCTGGCCCTGCTGTACAGGAATGAATCAGACTTGGTATGAGAATCGCCTAGCTCAATGTTTGCCACCTAGTTAGCACGGAATATGCTGACTGCCATTCTTTCACTGTTGTTTTTGTCAGTAACAGGGTAAGAGGCTTGCCCTGGATGAGTTCACAGGACAGTGGGAGAGACAGCCAGACAACTGGCCATCGCAGCATCACGGCAGGCCAGGCACGATGGGAAGACAGAGAGAGCCCCTTCACTTCTGCCTGGGCATCCACGGCCGACTTCACAGAGCTGGTGACATTTTAACAGAGGCTCAAAGGATGCACCTGGGCTCAGGGCAGGGCCATCAGGCAGAGGTCAGCAGGCATGAAAGGGAGGGAGTGTGAAGGGCATCCAGCAAAAAAGCCGGGTGAGGCAGCCAGCAGCCCCGAACCCTGGGAGGAAGATGCTGAGCCCCAGACCCTGATGCCTGATGTTTAGCTGTGTTGACAGTGTCGAGAGACAGAGATGGAGGCAGGGAGGCCAGGAAGGAGTCTGCCGGGGGTGTCTAGGGCCCGGGCTGAGGAAGGGAGGCTGAGGATGGGGGCCTGGGGGAGCAGAGTGGCTTGGAGGGGCAGGAAGAGCAGGCGTAGTGGGGCAGGCTGGGTGGCGATGCTGTGTTTCAGAGAGAGGATGCTCAGAATGCCATCTCTGCTGAAATCTGCCTGGACACATACCCTCTGTTTTCCCCCAAATGTACCATAATCCACGATCCACCAGGTGTGCCTCCAGAAAAAGGCACCAGCATGGTGGACTGCTGCTTTTCTTACGGGTCAACACGTGGTCTCTGGTGACACAGCTAAGCCACCCTTACTGAGCAAAAAGGGTGGAAACCCAGAGGTGAGCCCTGCTCCCCGCCCAGTGCACCTGTACAGGGCTCAGAACTAACAGCTAACACCGATCAGGTATTTACCTGTGCAGACACTGCTGAATTCCTGGTAGGCTCAACTCATTCAGTGCTTGAAGGGGGACACTCCCATTTTGCAAAGGAAGAGACAGAGGGTCAGAGAGGGTGCACCTGTCAGTTGAAGTTGCACTACAGTAGGTGGTGGAGCCAGGGTGAGCCTGGTCTACAGAGCTGACGGAGCACTTTCAGAGCCTCAAATGCTGGAGACTCCTTTCCTGGCTGTCTCCCTCCTGAGGATCACAACGTTCTCAAGGGGCTGAATGGGCCCTTGAACCTGGGACATCTGCCTCCCAGTACAAATGTTCCTTGAGACAGTACAATGCCCTGCATCTCAGTGGACGATAATCCTCTTTCACCTCATTCCTGGTGGGAGGTCGTGGGCGGGGGGCGGTGCTGATCATAACCACCTTCTGGCTTTTTATGCTCTACCCTGGATGAAATAGGTCCAGGCAGAGGGGGCAGGTGTGGAAGGGGGCACAGAGACAAGGAGTGGGCGGGCACCAGGAGTTGGTCCACATCCATCGCATCCTGGGAACCAGCATGCCCCCACCTCAACTTAGTGGGGGAGTGAATCCGTGGTGGTGGGAGGGCAGTCCCTACTGGGACTGCAGCTGGGCCCCAGCGGCCACCAGCATGACCTGGGACCAGTCTTCTGCTGCTCTGCCCAGGGATAAATCCAACCTCTGCACCTATGGCCCTGGTGCTGCTCTGAGTTCCAAGGAATCTGTGGATGCACTCTCCCACCTGGGTCCCCTTAGCCAAGGCCCTGTGCTCTCCATCCCTCATGCGGCCCCTCTGAGACCAGCCTTAGGACCGTCTCCATCAGTCAAGATGCAAAAGTCAAGAAGCTGACCCGGACCTGGTGGGGATGGGGTGGGGGGGTCACCGGGAGCCTGGACCCTGAGGTAGGGAGGATGGTGAGGCTCCTGGGCTGCTCATGCCTGAGGGACCTGGTGTCTGTGCCCACCAGGGGCTTGGAGGTCCCCGATGGCACCAGTGAATAAACCTGAAGTTGACCCAAGTCTGCAGGTCAGGCCTGGAGAAGTCTCAGCCAATCTGTCATAATCCCAGAGCCAAGGACAAGCAGGGGCAAGGCTCTGCCGTGGCACCTGCCTGCACCTAGACGCTCTGCCCTGGTCCACACCAAGGGACCAGGCATGAAGTTCAAAGAATGCACAGAGTACCTAGAGAACTGGATATGCCAGGGCCCTTGGTAAAACAGTCCAATGTTAAAACATAAAGCCAGCTCTGGCCTCCTCCTCAAGTTACTGCTTAAGAGTTAAGGGATATTTGAGTTTCGTGGGCAGGAATGCACAAGTGCCAAACACCTGGAGGAACTAAGAGGTACAAGCCATCACTGGAGTTTATTTAATTTACTATCTGAAAATATTTTGGCAAGAAAAGTATGCATAAATGAGCTTTCCAGTCTGATCTGGGATCAAGGCGAAATAAATTGTTTTCCCTACAATTACTCAGGTCATCATAGGCGTCTAGTGTGTGTTTATGTGTATACAGGCACTGTGTAGACCACAGAGTAGGCAACATACAGCTAATATGCTGGTTCCTCACCCACAAGTATCTTTAAATTCTTCTGTATCCGTATTTGTAAATATTTTATGTAAACCAGATGGATTTATAGAACATGTGCACTGGAATCTGGTTTTATTTTTTAACAACATGTACTGTAAAATGCTTTGGAAAAACGATCTGTGCATTTGAAAAGGGGGAAAAAAGATTTCTCGGTCTACTTCTGAAATGGCAAGAGAATCAAGAACACACATTGGTAGCATCTGCTCAGAATTGACTCTTGGGTCCAAACAAGCAGCCCAGAGCAGAGGTTCTCAAACTTGGCTGCACAAAATGATCACTTTGGGGAGATTTTCGAAGTGCTGGTGGTCAGGCCTCACCCTTTGCCAATGGTACAAAAGCTTAGGATGAGACCCCAGCATCTGAAGCTTGAAGCTTGTCAAACTCGCCAGGGGTCTCCAGAGTGTGCATCAGAGTCTGTGAACTTGCTTGGAGTGTGGGTCTCTGCCCAGGTGTACGCTGCATTCACCTGGGATCTTTTTTTTTTTTTTTTTTTTTTGGCCACCCCATGGCACATGGAGTTCCTGGGCCAGGGATCAGATCTGAACCAAAGTTGCAGCAACTCTGGATCCTTTAACCTACTGGCCTGGGCTGGGGATCGAACCTGCATCCTAGCACTGCAGAGCTGCTGCAGATCTAGCTGTGCCACAGCAGGAATTTGTCGCCTGGAAGCTTTAAACCTCTTCACCCACCATTAGTTACACCAGGACCAGCCAGCAGATCTTTTTTTTTTTTTTCAGCTTCCAAATTTTTTATTTATTTTTTTAATATTACCCAATGCATTTACTACATGTATAGTTGTACAATGATCATCATAACCTAATTTTATAGCATTTCCATCAGCAGATCTTAACGTTTCCCAGGTGATTCAAATGGGCCACCAGGGCTGGAAACCACTTCCCTCAGAGGATTTGGGAAGAATCCTAAGGGATGTGACAGCTGAGCCCCGCTTGCTTGATGGGAACCTGAGACAGCCAGGGCCTTCGGCACCATGAGGCAGGTCTCGTTTTCAGATCACCTCCATCTCTCTCTGCCACTTAACTGTTTGATGAGGAGCTAGTTCAAGAAGTGCCCTGTGTGGGGGTTCCCATCATGGCTCAGTGGTTAACAAATCCGACCAGGAACCATGAGGACTGGAACTGTTGTTAGGCTGCTGGTGGGCATGTGAAGCAGAAATCAGTGTGTTGGGTTCTCATAGACTTAAACATCTATTTACAAGGTACAATGCAGCAATTCCACTTCTAGGACTGCCCTGGAGCAATGAAAACAGATGTCCATACAAAGACTTGGATGCAAGAGCTCTTAGCAGCAATATTCATATAGTCCCAAACTGGAAGCCACCCAAATGTCCATCAGCTAGCTGATGGATAAGCTGCTGCATGGCCGATCAATGGGCTACCACTGCCCGCAGCAATGTGGATGGCCCTTGGAAACATGACATGGAGGGAAAGAAGCCAGACACAGAACACTATGCAGTGTATGATTTCGTTTGTATGAAATTTCTGGAGAAGACAAATCTACAGAGACAGAAAGCGGATCAGTGGTTGCCTGGGAGTGAAGTGGGGCAGGATGGGGGACTGACTGGAAATGGGCACAAGGGAAATTTCTGGAGTGATGGAAAGGTCCTAAAACTGGATTGTGGTGGTGGCTGCACAGCTGTATACATTTACTAAAAATCATGGAACTGAACCCTTATAATGGGTGAATTTTATGGCGCATAAATGATCCTTCAAATAAAACTGTTTTTTAAAAAAAACTTTGAGGAGTTCCCATCGTGGCTCAATGGTTAGCGAATCCAACTAGTATCCATGAGGACGTGAGTTCAATCCCTGGCCTTGCTCAGTGGGTTAAGGATCCGGCCTCGTTGTGAACTGTGGTGTAGGTCACAGACACGGCTCGGATCCTGCATTATTGTGGCTGTGGTGTAGGCAGGTGGCCACAGCTCCGATTCAACCCCAAGCTTGGGAACCTTCACGTGCCACGGGTGTGGCCCTAAAAAAAAAAAGAATGATGCACTGTATGTAGTAAGCACACTGTCCCACGAAACTACTGTTTCATCTTTTGTGTACGCGTACTGAGTTGCATTTTCCATACTCTGTGTTGAGGTTTGAAAACGCTTAATTAGAGAAGGTGCTTTTAACACTCAGGCATTAAAAGCACCTTGAGGTGTTTCTCTGTATTCCCAGGATCAGCACTGGGCTTGGAACCCAGAAGTCACCCAACATGGTATCTGCTCAGGGCAAGAGTGGTTCTGTGCGAAGGTGAAGCTTTCCCCCTAAACTCGAAGATACACCCCTTGCGTGTCATATTCTTCCCTCTTCCACAACCTGTACATAGTTTTTAAAACGTTGGCTCACAGGCCATGTTATCCTACAGTGAGACCAGCAGTAAACCCCAGCAAGATGTTCAAATCACTGCTGTAAATCAGAGTTAGAAGACTGACTATAATTGTCAAATATGTTTTTGACAGTTAATATATACAACAGAAAAATAATAATGTGATAGCAATAATTCAAATCTAGAACTCCAGACAACACTGGCTACATAATTTACAGGGTCTGGTGCAAAATGAAAATTTGGGGCCCCTTGTTCAAAAACTATGAAGAATTTCCAGTTCCATCCATGTTGCTGCAAATGGCATTATTTTGTTCTTTTTTATGGCTGACAGACACTGCAAACCAGCTATAATTGAAAAAATAAAAACTCATTATATAGATATAAAACTATGAAGAACTTAAGATGCTGATGAAACACTAAGCCTAAGGCGGGCCTCTAAGTGCAGGGCCACGAGGTCTCAGCCATGACGCCTGGCCCTGACCCCTGATCACAAAGATGGGGATGAGGGGAGAGTTTAAAAATGCTTCCTCCTGGTCCTAATGGGGGTGGGGGAGCCACAGAAGATCCCATTTAACTCCTGTTGTTTAGAGAAACAAGGATTCAAAATTGCTTTTGAATCCAGCCAAAAAATAGTCGAGAAGCCTCTAACTGACGACACAGGGTTGGCAGATGCGGCATTTAGCTTCACCACAAACCTTGCTTGCTTGTCTTGTGGTTTAACACTTGGCACCATTTGCCCAGATCATGGGAGCCCACCCACCTCAATGTGATGCCAGTGACAAAGGAAACCCATCAAACGTTTGATGCCAAATCACCCCTAAGAGAAGGACTTGGGCTTCCCAAAAGAAACTCTGTACTTTGTAGCCTAAGTGCGACGGGGCAGAGGGTCCGCCAATCAGCCCACGCCTCAGTTTCTCTGAATCCCCATCTGCGCATCCAGGGCCTTGACTTTTTTTTTTTTTTTTTTTGCTTTTTCGTTTTACGGCCACACTCATGGCATATGGAAGTTCCCAGGCCAGGGGTCAAATTGGAGCTGCAGCTGCCAGCCTACACCACAGCCACAGCAACGCCAGATCCAAGCCACGTCTGTGACCTATGCAGTAGCCCAAGGCAACACCAGATCCTTAACCCACTGAACAAGGCCTGCATCCTCATGGATACTAGTCGGAATCGTAACCCACTGAGCCACAATGGGACTCCCTTGACTTTCAACCTGAGCCCCCGCCCACTGGGCTGGCCTTCTGGGACATCCAATTGACACCAAGTCCTGCAGCTCAAGGGTCCACCCAGCATGGCCCTCGCTTTCTCCTCTTCTCTGTGGCCCAAATCCCCAGAATTATAGGAAAAGAATCTGAACTCCGTCTGTCTTATGAGAGGTGGGGGTGGGAGCCGTGTGTGGTCAGGAAAGAGGCAAAAGTGAATCTCAAAAGAAGAAGCACTAAAGTCTCATGCAAGGTCTTATGTGCTGCTAATTCCCCAAAGGAAACTGCCTTTGACTTGTTTGCGGCAAACAAGTTTGCAAAGTTAGACGGGAACCTTTTTTGAAAGATCACCCTCCCCTCCACACAACTTAAATGGGAGCATCTTTTGAGAAACTTTCTACCTCCAAGCATGTTAAAAGCAATTTCCCAGAGTGAAACCTTCTTGAATCCAAAGTTAACAGGCCTGAGCAGCTCCCTCCCCGAGCGTTGGGGTCAGGGTCCACAGCTGGGGCAGCGGCTGCTCACTTCTGGCTGACTCAGGGAATCACAGGGCACCAAAGGAGTCTTACAGATCATCTGGTCCCGTGGTGATTAAGCCTTGCTTAAAGCAGCAGAAGCTGATCTTTATTCATTCATTTATTTATTTATTTTGCTTTTTAGGGTCGCACCTGCAGCATATGGAGGTTCCCAGGCTAGGGGTCGAATCGGAGCTGTAGCCACCAGCCTACACCAGAACCACAGCAACAAGGGACAGAAGGCATCTTTGCAGGGGGCCCAGTCCATAAAAGAATCGCAATGGAACAGCCCTAGCTATTGTTTAGCCACAGGGATCCAGGCCTGACCGCCTGCATCCCCTTCGCCACCCCTGCCTGTCCTCTCTGACCCCTAGAACTCAGCAGAACCCAGTGTGAGAACCTCTTGGTCTCCTCTGCTCCCCCAGCCCCATTCCCATTTTGCAAAAGGAGCCCCACCGTAAAGCAGCCTCCCACCGTCTCACCAAACCTTCCTTCGCCTCCAGGCCAGTGATGTTTCCAACACCCCAGGCTGCCTCTCTGTTTCCTTTTAGTTGCCGGGAATTGCAGGGCCCTGAAAGATTCGAAGCAGCTTGTGCATCTGTGTGGTCCCCGTGGAGTCTGCTGTGCCACTGCCTTCACTCAGGCCTGTGTGGCCTGCAGCCCTCAGTCAGGGGAGGCTCGTCCGCGCCCCAACCCACCTACGGCGTTTCCCTGAAACCCATTAGAGAGGCACAGAAGCGGTGCCCATGTGAAAGCACTTAACCATGTGCCATTTTGGTTCGAGGCAGCAAACGAAGCCCACATTTAAAGGGAGCTGAAACTCGAGAGGCTCGAGCACACTACCAAGTCAGCACCAAGCCCCTGGCTTGGGAGGGTGATGCCACACCAGACACAAGGGGGCCAAATGCCCCGTGGCCCCCTGCCGTCTCTTTGTTCAGATTCCCGCCGGAGTTTTAAACATTTAAACACACAAAAAAAATTTTTTGGAGTGTACAGTTCTATGAGTTTTAAGACATGCACAGTTTCTTTTAATTGCTACCACTTACAGGATAAAGGACAGTCCCCACCAAGACCCCCAAATTCCCTCATGCAATCCCTCTGCAGTCAGACCACCCCTTACCCCTAATTCCCAGTGACCACTGATCTGTGTTCCCTATCACTCTGGTTTGGCTTGGAGTTCCCGCTGTGGCGCAGCATCTCCTCTGTACCAGGACACAGCTTCAATCCCCGGCACAGCACAGTGGGTTAAAGGATCCAGCATTGCTGCAGCTGTGGCACAGCTCAAAACTGTGGCTCAGATCTGACCCCTTGCCCAGAAACTCCATATTCTACGGGGCAGCCAAAAACAAAAACTAAAACCCAAAAAACCACTATGGTTTGCTTTTCCAGAATGTAATATAAATGGAATAATACAGTACATAACCTTCTGAAATTGTTTTCTTTCACTTAGTATACAGTGTATTTAAGAGACTGACTTATGAAGTCAGAGAAGGGCTTCCCAGCCTATGTGCAGTTAAGAGTTTTCGACCTGCCTCTGGTTGAGAATAGCTGATGTGGAAAATGTGGGACAGTTTGGCTGGAACAGAGCCAGGTGGGGAACAAGTGTGTTCAGAGTCTAGTGGGCCGCGCTAGGCATTCTGTTAAGAAATCAGGACAGGGTTTTAAAACCTGAGACTAGAGTGGTCTGATTGTGTTTTAAAAGATGGCCATGTAACACCGATCCTTCTCAAACTCTTCCAAAAAACAGGAGAGGAGGGAACACATTTCATGCTGAGACGAGCATTACTCTGATACCAAAGCCAGACAAAAACATCACAAGAAAAGAAGGCTATAAACAGATAACCTTTATGGACGTAGATGCAGAAGTCCTCTGCGATGACCAGCAAACTGAACCCAGTAGTGTATTAAAAGGATTCTATATCAATGATCAGCTTGGCTCCGTACTAAGAATGAGTGGTTCAACATACATCAAGCAATCCATGTAACATACTGTATTAACAGAAGAGAGAAAAAAATGGTCATACTGATTGACGCCAAAAAAAAGTTGACAAATCCAATACGTCTTCATGATAAAAACACTTAAACTAGGAATAGAAGGGAACCTCTTTAACAGGGTAAATGGCATATATGAAAACCCCCCAGCTAATACCATGCTCAATGAAGAAAGTTTTCTGCTTAAGATCAGGAAGAAGAGATGCTTACTTTTGTCACTTCTTATCTATGTGGTACTGGCAGTTCTAACCACAGTAATTAGGCAAGGAAAAGAAATAAAAAGCATCCAAACGGGAAAAGAAGAAGTAAAATTATTTCTGGTCATAGATGTCATGATCTTATATACAGGACACAAGATCAACAGAGAAAATTAGTTGTATTTCTATACACTAATAATAAAAAATCCAAACTGGAAATCAAGAAAATAATTTCATTGACAATAGCATTAAAAAGAATAACTTACTTAGAAATAAATTTAGCCAAAGAAGTGCAACATTTGTATGCTGAAGATGATAAACCACTGCTAAAAGAAATTAACAAGGCCTAAATAAATGGAAAGACACCCTGGGTTCATGAATTGGAGACATATTATTAAGATGGTAATACTCTCCAAAGTGACCTATAGATTTAATACAAACCCTATCAAAACACCAATGACTTTTTTTTTTTTTTTTTGGTATGCATTTGAGGCATGCGGAGGCTCCTGGCTAGGGATTGAACCCAAGCCACAGTAGTGACAACATTGAATCCTTAACTGCTAGGCCAGCAAAGAACTCTCCCATGACCCCCCTTTTTCCCCAGAAATGAGAATAGTCCTAAAATTCATATGTACCTCAAATAGCCAAAACAACATTGAGAAATGAAGAACAAACTTGGAGGACTCATACTTGCCAATTTCAAAACTTATTACAAAGCTACAATTATCAAGCAATGTGACCCTGGTTCAACAAGAGACATATAGATCAATGCAATAGAATTGAATCCAGAAACAAACCCATACATCCACAGTTAGTTGATTTTCAACAAGGGTGCCAAGATCATTAAATATGTAAAGAAAAGTCTCTTCAACAAACGGTGGTGGGAGAACTGGATACACACACACAGAAGGATGTTGGACCCTTACCTTAAAATTAACACAAAATGGACCAAAGATCTAAATTTAAGAGCCAAACTTAGTTACGTTTTCTTAGAAATAGAGGGGAAAATTTGTATGACCTTCAATTTGGCAATGGTTTCTTAAATATGTCACCAAAAGAACAAGCAACCAAAAGAAAAATAAATTAGGCTTCAAAATGAAGAACTTTAGGGCATCAAATAATACTATCAAGAGAGTGAAAACGCAACCCACAGAATGAGAGAAAATATTCGTAAATCATATGTTTATAAGGGTGTATTATATTTAGAATCCAAAAAATGAAACATTTGCAACTCAACAACAAAAATAACCCAATTAAAAGACGACCAAAGAATTTGATTAGCCATTTCTCCAAAAAAGATACACAAACGGTCAACAAACGCATGAAAAGATGCTCAACATTATTAGTCATCAATGAAATGCAAATCCAAACAATGAGATATTTAATAACCACTAGGTTGGCCATAACTTTCTTAAAAAGGGAAAATAACAAGTGTTGGAAAGGATGTAGAATCAACCAGAACCCTCAGAACATGCTGGTAGGAATGTACCATGGTTCAGCTGCTTTGGAAAACAATCTGGCAGCTCCTCAATAGGCTAAATATAGAATTGCCACATGACTCAGCAACTCCATTCCGCAACTGAAAACAGGTCCATCCTTTGAAAACAGATGCTCAAGCTAATACTTGTACACAAATGTTCACAGCGGCTCTAGTCACAATAACCAAAAAGTGGAATTAACCCAAATGTTCATCAATGGATGAATGGATAAACAAAATGCGATATATTTATACAATGGACTATTATTCAGCCATAAAAGGAATAAAGAACTAATACATGCTATGATATGAATGTACCTTGCAAACATGATACTAAGTAGAATAAGCCAGTCATTAAAAGGCCACATATTTATATGATTCCATTTATATGAACCATCCAGTGTGGACCAGATCCATAGGGACAGAGAGCAGATGAATAGTTGCAGAAGCTGGAGGTAGGTGAGAATGGGAAATGACTACTTCATAGGCATGGCGTCGCCATTTGGAGCATTAAGAAAGCTCCAGGAGTTCCCGTCATGGCTCAGTGGTAATGAATCCGACTAGGAATCATGAGGTTGCGGGTTCGACCCCTGGCCTCACTCAGTGGGTTAAGGATCTGGCACTGCCGGTGAGCTGTGGTACAGATCACAGACAAGGCTCGGATCCCATGTTGCTGCGGCTCTGTCGTAGGCTGGTGGCTACAGCTCTGATTGGACCCCTACCTGGGAACCTCCATACACCGTGGGGCGGCCTTGGAAAAGACAAAAAGACAAAAAAAAAAAAGAAAGTTCCATAACTAGATAATGGTGATGGTTACACAACAACACTGTGAGTATACTTAATGCCACTAAATCATATCTTTTAAAATTTACAATGGTAGCTTTTATGTTATGTGTACTTTACATCAATGATAATATTTAAAAAAACCCCAAAACCCAACTAATTAAGCAACTTACATTTTCATTGATTATAAACTTAAAAAATAGAATACCACTCAGCCATAAAAAAGAACAAAAGGTTGCCATTTGCAGCAACACAGAAACAACTAGAGATTCTCATATTAGGTGAAGTAAGTTAGAATACCATATAATATCACTTATATGTGGAAACTAAAATATAACACAGACGAATCTATCTACAAAACAGAAACAGACTCAAGAGACATGGAGAATAGAGTTGTGGTTGCCGAAGGGGAGGGGGAAAGGGAGTGGGATGGATTAGGAGTTTGGGGTTAATAGATGCAAACTATTACATGTAGAATAGATAAGCAATGAGATCCTACTGTATATCACAGGGAACTATATCCAGTCTCTTGGGATAGACTATGATGAAAGGTAAGATAAAGAAAGGGAACGTATAAGTGCGTATGACTGGGTCACTTTGCTGTACAGCAGAAACTGGAACAGCATTGTAAATCAACTATAATTTTTAAAATGTTTAAAAAAACACAAATAGACATTTACATAAAAAATCACTATGGCTATTATAAGGACAACGGGTGGAGTCAAAGTGGAGATGGGGCGCCCAGGGAGAAGGAGGGCACAGATGGCTTTGTGGAAGGCAGGAAATCTGATGATTCCACGCTCCTGGCAAGGTAACTGGGGGAGGGAGGAGGACGTTGGAGGCAAAAGATCACAAGTTCAGTTCTGATACCCAAACTTTATAGCTATATGGACCTGTGTCGCTTGTCAATATAGGCACCCAACGTCCTAAATGAAACACTAGAAATCCTATTTAAAAATAGACAAAAAGAATAATGCATAGCATCCAGGGAGTGTTGCAAGAATGGTGCAATATGACAAAATGTGTTAATATTATAGCTCATAATATTAATAGTCAAAGTCATTCATCTAACAATCCTTTCTTCTCTCACTGATCTGAAATATTTTACTCTAGTGATATCTATATGAACTTATTTAATATCCTTGAGTCTGTTTCAGAAATTTCTACTGTCATTGATTTGTCTGTTCCTACACTGATAACATCTGTTTTCATTTTCGCCACATCTCTATTTCTATTTTATTTTTATTTTTTGCTTGTTAGGGCCGCACCTGTGGCATATGGAAGTTTCCAGGCTAGGGGTCTAATCGGAGCTGTAGCCACCGGCCTACGCCAGAGCCACAGCAACACCAGATCCGAGCCACGTCTTCTGCGACCTACACCTCAGCTCATGGCAACACCGGATCCTTAACCCACTGAGCAAGGCCAGGGATCAAACCCGCAACCTCATGGTTCCTAGTCAGATTCATTTCTGCTGTGCCACGACGGAAGCGCCTTTATCTCTATTTTAATATAGGATAATCTAAGTCCCTCCTCTTGATGATTTTTCCTTTTAAAATATTCTTGGTTCTTAAAGTGCTTATTCTCCTAGACAAAATGTAGACTCATTTTCTTCAACTCCAAAAATATCTCATTAAGGCTGATAGAAATTATACAAAATTCATATATTAATTTGAAAAGAGTTGACATCTAAAGTAGCCAGTGGGAGTTCCCATCATGGCACAGTGGTCATGTGATATTACGTTAAGATAGCAGAAAACCAAAAATAATCTCCGTTTTCCAAAATGGGGAGATGTGTGAAAAGAATATTTAATGTCCTAAAAAGATGTTCATATAGCATAAATCTGTTATGTGAAAAATACTTCTATTTAATAAAAAGGAAATAAAAAGAAGAGAAAGAAATGAAAGGAAAAGAAATTATATATAATTTGTTTAAAACTTCAGACAGGGTATAGACAAAAGTATTATCGGTGTTTATGGTTCACTGAGGGCAAGATTTTTGTTGATTTTATTTTCTTTTATACAAGTATGTATTACTTTTTACAATAAGAATAAAACGAATTTTGGAGTTCCCATCATGGCCTCGTGGTTAACAAACCCTAATAGTATCCATGAGGATGTGGGTTCAATCCCTAGCCTTGCTCAGTGGGTTAAGGATCTGGTGTTGCTGTGAGCTGCAGTGTAGGTCACAGACACAGCTCGGATTTGGCGTTGCTGCGGCTGTGGTGTAGGCCTGCAGCTGTAGCTCCAATTGGGCCCCTAGCCTGGAAACCTCCATATGCCTCAGGTGCAGCCCTAAAAAGACAAAAGCCAAAAAAATAAAAAAATAAAGCAAAATTTTTTCCATGTCTCTTTTCACCTTTTTATGAGAAAAAATTTAGAAAGATCATAATATGGCTGTCATATGTACTAGGAAATTTTCAAACACTGCAAATTGGTATACAACTTCTGAACATCAATTTTGCAATATTTAGGACTATAAAACTTCATTTCCTTTGACCTTGTGAACCTCTCTCAAAGAAATAATTCAAAACACTGAAAAGGTTATACACATGAAAGGTCTGATCCCCAGCTGTTGCCGTGGGTTAAAGATCCAGCGTTGCTGTAGCTGTGGTACAGGTGGCAGCTGCAGCTCAGATTTGGTCTCTGGCCTGGGAACTGCCATATGCCTTGTGTGTGGATAAAAAAGAAAAGAAAACAAAACAAAACAAAAAAAAAGAAAAGAAAAGAAAAGAAAGTGTTCCCGGCAATGCTACCATAAAGGTGAAAAATAAGAAGCCAACCACAGCATCTCTTAATAGGAGATCATAAAATTAAAGATGATACATCTACTGAACAACGGGCTTGAATTTTTTGGGAAAAAGGCTTCATGCCCATTGAGAGAAAATTGAGATTAAAAGGCTGTTTATAAACTATAATTATAATTATGAAAATAATCATGCTTATGATTAAAAATGCTAGAAGGAAATGTTATAAAAATTGATGAGAGCTGTTAGGATGTAGACTTATACATGATTACGGCCCTTTTTTCTGTTTTCCAAATGTCGTTATATTACTTTATTCTTTTAAAAAACTGTATATGGAAAAGCAAAAGAAGAAGAGGTAAGCCAGAGGATGTGAAGAAAGGGATAACGTGACGAGTCTAAAGTAAGGCACAGCAGATGCTGACTGATCGGCCTGGTGGGGACCCTTGGAATGTAGAGTTAAAACAACTGACCCAGGGTTCTCGCTGGGGCAATGGGCTGATGGCGAGGCCTTACCCGGAGTGAGGACATAGTTTGTGTGGCATGTCAGTAAGAACCTATATGAGGAAAAGTTAGGCTCTCAGAAGGCTGATCCTGCCTGCCCTGCATCCAGCGCTTTTTCCCACATCTCTGCCATGTGGAGATGATCTTGGGAGGAGGGGGACCCGGGCCAGCCTGAATCCACCGATTGCCTGACAGCAACCTTCTGGCCAAGATGCTCATATGAGGTTTCCAGCTCAGAGTTGCTACAGACCCAACAGGGATAACTGTCTTTCAAGCTAAGTGAATAAAGCTGCTTTATATACTTGGATGCCAAAATCACTTTTTCCCCTTTGAAAATGAATGCATTAAAAATAATGCTCATTAAAGTCAACTCAGACGGGATAATTACAGGCACAAATGTCCTGGCCTAAACACAGCTTTCAAACTGGAAAGATGCCACATCTCCCCCACCCCACCCTTTTACTTACTAATTACTTTTCCTAATTAGAGAAGTGGCCTGAGAGACAGGCAAGGTTTTGTTGTCTGGTCTTACTTAATAAGAAGATTTATACAGAAAGCATCCACTTCCACAACTCCCAAGATAAAAGCATTGGCCCGTGATCACATCCAGAGCTATTAAGCAAGTGATGGGAACTGAGCTTTGCTGTTTGTGTCCAAACGATTCTTTCACTGGAGTAAGTCTAGTAGGCATCAATCAACATGCGTGGGCACCTCCTATATGTCTGGCACTGTCCAAGCACTGAGATGGTAGCAAAAAAACAATCAAGGTTTGACCTCTACCAACAGTGTCTGCCACACATTAGCAAATATCAAGACAGCTGAGTCCAGGTTATGCCTCATCACTAGAAGCTCTGCTTACCATGAAAGGGTAGCCTCCTAAAGCAAGCCCCGGAGAATGAGCAAGGCTGATCTGGATATGGTAACTACACATCCTCACAACCCTACAGTGAAATAAGGCATAATACCAGATGCCAGGCCCCTCCTGCATCTGCAACACCCCCTGCCTCCAGCAAAATGGGTCACAAATGGGCTCAGGTACATGGACATCTGGTGGTGTGTGGGAAGTATCATTTTCATATACCAAGTATGGCTCCAACTGTTAGTTGCCCCAGTGTTCACTTTAGAAGGACATAAACTCTATACATTTCCCAGATTCCCTTGCAGTTGTGAGGGGCCATGTAACTAGTTTACGGCCAATGGCACATGAGCAGAAGTGATGTGAGCAGCTTCCTGGGAGTGATTTTTCAATGTGTGTGTGGTCTTTTTAGGGCTGCACCCACGGCATGTGGAAGTTCTCAGGCTAGGAGTCAAATCGGAGCTATAGCTGCTGGCCTACACCACAGCCACAGCAACTTGGGATCCAAGCCACGTCTGCAGCCTACACCACAGCTCACAGCAATGCCTGATCCTTAACCTACTGAGTGGGACCAGGGGTCAAACCCATGTCCTCATAGATACTAGTTAGGTTCGTTACCACTGAGCCACAACGGGAATTCCTCCTGAGAAGGTGTGTGCACTCGGCTTGCTCTCTCTTGCTTCCTGCAGACTGAGTGATCAGGCAATGATGAGAGCTACAGCAGCCTTCTGGGCCCATGGGATGATACCACATGTTGAGAAGAGTAGAGCCACAGAACCTTGGGAACCTAGTGTTCAATACCTCAGAGCCACTACACTGGTGCTTGTATTATTACATAAGATGAAAATACATTTCTATATGCTTAACTACACTATTTAGGGATCTGTTTACAGCAGTCTGATCTATATTTTATCTGTGTCTAATTATTTAAGCCACCCTTGTACACCACAAGTGGCTTAAATTATTAGATGTATTACTAATAATGGCCACCATTTGCTGTATATAAGCCATGTGCCAAACACATGATCTCATTTGATCCCTCACAACAACCCTGTGAGGTAGTTATCATCAGTCCTATTTTATAGATCAGTAAACTGAGGCCCAAGGAGGTGAACAACACCACAATGAATGGGTGACAGAGCCAGGGCTTGAACTCAAGTCTTTGAACTCTCAGCTTCAGGCTCCTCCCATCACACTGTGCTGAGTACTTGCTCTAAGTTGGGTACTTTTTCTTTCTACCAAATTAGTTTTGAGAACATAGTATTTCTCTCTCTCTCTCTCTTTTTTTTTTTTTTTCGGCCACGCCCATGGCATGTAGAAGTTCCTGGGCCAGGGATGGAACCGGAGCCACAACAGTGACAATGCCAAGTCCTTAACCACTAAGCCACCAGGAACTCCCAAGAACATACTATCTCTTGAATCAAAGTTGCTGAGCACAAATAAGAGTTCCTGCTATGGAGCAGTGGGTTAAGAATCTGACTGCAGCTGCTGGGGTCACTGCAGAGGTGCAGGATGGATTCCTGACCCGGTGCAATGGGTTAAAAGGATCTGACATTGTTGGAGCTGCAGTGTAAGTTGCAGTTACAGCTCAGATTCAGTTTCTGGCCTAGGAACTTCCATATGGCATGGGTGTAGCCATAAAAAAAATTTTTTTTCTGTATTTGTCTTTTTTTAGGGCCGCACCTGCAGCATATGGAAGTTCCCAGGCAAGGGGTCAAATCAGAGCTATAGGCGCTAGCCTACACCACAGCCACAGCAATGGTGTCCGAGTCATGTCTGCAAACTATACCACAGCTCAGGGCAACACCGGATCCTTAACACACTGAGCTAGCCCAGGGATCAAACCTGCATCCTCATGGATACTAGTCAGATTCGCTTCCACTGAGCCACGACGGGAACTCCAAAGAAAATTTTTTTTAAGTGTCTGAGCACAAATAGCACAAGGAATTATAGATCTCTGTTTTAGTAAAGCTAAATCCTGTCAGAACAAAACCTTCAACTTTTATTACATTGACTTTGCTTTCAAAGCAAGGTTTTATATTAAAAAGAAGAAAAAAGGGAAAATTTTAAATCAATTTACTATTTATGGTTTAAGAACTGATATTTTCTTAAAATACAGTTTTCTTAAGGAGAAACAGAAGATTACCTAGTGAGAGTAATGAAACTGAAATTCCCAATTTTCTTGTCACATCAGTATAATTATTATCTATTTTCCTTCGCTATCTGAATTTTATCTCAAAACACTTTGATCCTTAATATAATTGTTTACCTAGAAATCCCAAGCGAATTAGAAACAATGAAAGAATTCAGTAATATGGTCACATAGAAAGTTAATATAAAAATAAACAGCTCTGAAATCTTCTGACACTGTAGACGGGAATGTAAATCGGTACAGCCGCTAAGGAGAAGAGGATGGAGGGTCCTTAAAAAACTAAAAACAGAGCTACCATATGACCCTGTAATCCCACTCTCACGCTTGGCGTTTATCTGGAGAAAACCATAATTCATAAAGATACATGCACCCCCATGTTCACTATTTACAATAGCCAAGATAGAGAAGCAACCTAAATGTCCATCGACAGATGCATGGATATATGGAGACACACACCAAATGGAAAACTACTCAGCCATAAAAAGAATGAAACAAGGCCATCTGCAGCAACATGGATGGACCTAGAGATTGTCATCCTAAGTGAAGCAAATCGGAGAAAGACAAGTATCTTATGATAGCACTTATATGTGGTATCTAAAAAAACGGTACAAATGAACTTATGTACAAAACAGAAATAGAATCACAGGCATAGAAAAACAAACTTATGGGTACCAAGGGGGCTAGCAAAGAGTGGGGAGGAGATAAATTAGGAATTTGGTATTAACAAATACACCTTACTATACATAAAACAGATACACAACAAGGACCTACTATATAGCACAGAGAACTCTACTCCATATCTTGTAATAACACACACACACACACACACACACACATGTAAACTGAACTACCTTGATGTGCACTTGAAACTAAGTGTAAATTATACTTCAATAAAAATAAATTTAAAGAATAGCTTTCCTATATAAAAACAATAACCAAACTATAAGATATAATGAAAGAAAAGATCCTAATTCTATTCTATTTTATTCTGTCCTGTCCTATCCTAAACTAAATACAAAATACCTAGGAAAAAAGATTGAATAAGAAGTTTATATGTACATTACAAATCTTAAATCTTCTAAAAGAGATGCAAGAGAAGACTTGAACCACTGGAAGAGCACACCATGTTCTTGGATGGAAAAACTCAGTGTTATAAAGATGTCAGTTCTTTACAGATGTTGATGTTGATCTATGAATTCATACACACACAAGAATATCAGCAGGATGTTTCTGTGAACGAGGCGAACGTATTCTAAAGTTCCTGTGGAAAGCTAAGCACGCAAGACCAAAGAGGAAAAAATTTTAAAGAAGAGTAACAAGGCAGGATTAGCCTCATTCTATATTAAAACATATTATAAAATCTTGGTAATCAAGTGCAGCCTTGACACATGGAAAGATCAATGGAACATAATAAAAAGTCTCAAACCCATATATTACTATGTAAAGAATTTATGAGAAAGGTGACATCTCAAAGCAATGTGGAAAAGAAGGAATATTTAAAAAACAGCTGGAGCAACGGGATAGCCATCTGAAAAAGTTGGATTCATTATCTCATACTTTCCACAGGATGAATTCCTGATAAAGATTTAAAGATAAACATGAAGCCATAAAATGGTCTAAGAGAAACCAAGAGAAAATTACTTTAGAGATTCAGAGAAATGAGTATCTTTCTAACCCAGAAGCCATCGGAGGAAAGACTGATAAAATGGACTATGGTGCATTCCCGTCATGGCTCAGTGGTTAACAAACCTGACTAGTATCCATGAGGATGAGGGTTTAATCCCTGGCCTCACTCAGTGGGTTAAAGATCTGGCATTGCTGTGAGCGGTGGTGTAGTTTGCAGATGTGGCTCGGATCCGGCGTTGCTGTGGCTGTGGTACAGGCCGGTGGCTGCAGCTCCAATTTGACCCCTAGCCTGGGAACCTCCATATGCCGAGGGTACGGTCCTAAAAAAACAAAAGACTATAACAACAACAACAAAAAGACTATGGTAGTCCCCCCTTATCTGTGAAGGATACATCCCAAGACCCACAGTGGATGCCTGAAACCTAGGACAGTACCAAACCGTATATATATTTTTTCCCTATACATAGATACCTGCAATAAAGTTTAATTTATGAATTAGCATAATAAGAGATTAGTATCTCATGACAAAACAGAACAACTATAAAAATACCCTAATGAAAGTTATGTGAATGTGGTCTCTCTCAAAGTATTATTGAACAAATTTCATGTCTTTTCCATCTTAAATTAAGCATTTACCACACACTGTGGCCATAGCTCTTGCAGTGTGAGATGTGACAGCAAAACCAGCACACGTTTCTTTTTCCTTCTTCACTATTTCACGTAGAGAGGATTCACTCTTATTGTAGGCCTTAGCAACCTCAGCATACAAAAATACAATTTTTTTTGCTTTCCTTGTTAACTTTTGCATTTTCGCTAAAAAGAAGTACTTTACAGCTCTTCTTTGGTGTACCTTAATTATCAGGATCACTACTCTTTTTTTTTTTTTTTTTAGGCTTACTGATTTTATTTTGAAAGGAGAAAACAATTTAACAATATTTCTAAATTATGATATTTATATCAAATGCAACTACTATATCAAATGTATATCAAATGTAACTACTATTTATATAACATTATTTTCATGTACAAAACAAAAATTGGTTAGTAACAATTCACACAGTTGATTTTGTGCTATTCCCTACTAACGATGCTCCTTTTTTGATTAGCAGATCATGATTTTAGTTATTTAGGTACTTGGATCAATTTTATCTGCTTGGAGAAAATTAGTGTCTATACGTATTTTCACTCTTTATTTTTTGAGGAGTCCTTTAAGTAATTTACAATATTTAAAAATGAAAATCTATAACTTTTTATTGAAGCTGATTTACAATGTTGTGTCAATTTCTGCTGTACAGCAAAGTGATTCAGTTATACATATATATACACATTCTTTTTAATGTTTTTTTCAATGATGATTTATCTCAGGGTATTGAATACAGCTCCTAGCTAGACAGTAGGATCTTGTTGTTTATCTGTTCTCTATATAAAAGCTTGCATCTGCTTAAATCCCAGACTCCCCATCACCCCCTCCCCCCTCAACTACTCGTCTGTTCTCTGTGTGCCAGCATCACTACCCTTGCCCTTTGGGGCCATTATTAAGGAAAATAAGGAGGTGACCATTAGCTCTGTGATACCAAGGTCTGATCTGATAAGTGGCTATGGACCTGATGGGCGGGGTGGAGCAGGTCAGTGTGAGATTTCATCATAAATTTATAATTTATGAATTGTTTGTTTCTGGAATTTTCCATTTCATATGTTGAGACCAGAGTTGTCCTCGGGTAACTGAAACTACGTAATGAGAACCTGGGGATAAAAGAGGACTACCGTATATAGCAATAAGGATGTCCACAGACCTAGACACTACCATTAGCAATATCTAAAGACCAAGGATACACAGGGAAGAAATATATTCAACTCATTACAGGCCAAGAGTTTATTTCCCTTGCCCACAGGAGCTCCTACCAATTTCTAGGAAAAATTCCAATAACCTAACAGAAACAAAAGCTATGATGATACAGTTCACAGAAAGGAATTGAGCCCTCCTAAGAGTGCTGCAAATTAAAACTTCTCTGAGATGCTAGTTTTGATCCACGAGAATGGCCCAGACTTGTAGCACACTGATAACGCATTGAAGAGAGAGTAAAACCAGGAGCATAAAATGGTGCAACCTCGATGACAGGCAACTTGTTAATATCCATCAAAATTAGCCATGTGTTTATCCTGGACTCATGATTTCCACTAGAATTGATCAGATGGATGTATCAAGTGTGTGAGAAATGATGGATATATGAATTTATTCCACAGTACTTTTTTTTTCTGTAAAGGCAAGAAAGTAGACACACCTAAATGCAGGGAATGGCTAAAGCAACGAGGATACAGCCTTACAAAGGAACACTATATAGCTAGGAAAAATAAGTGAGGACATCTTCATATATTAATAGAGAACATCTCCAATATGTATTTTTTTTCAGTTTTATTGAGATACAGTTGGCATATAACATTGCATTAGGTTTAGATGTACATGCTTTTTATATATATATGGTGAAATGATTACTGCAATAGGTTAACATCCATCACCGTACCTAGTTACAAATTCTTTTTTTTTTCTGGTGATGAGAACTTTTGGAATTTGCTCCTGTAAATTTCAAATATATTATCTATTCTTATTAACTTTACTCACCATGCTGTACATCCCCAGAACTTATAACTGGAAGTTTGTACCTTTGACCACCTTCACCCATTTTGCTACTCCCATCTCCCCACCTCTGGCAACCACCAATCTCTTCTCTGTATCTATGAGTTTGGTTTTGGTTTTGATTCCACAGGTAAGTAAGATCATACAGCATTTGTCTTCGTCTGACTTATTTCACTTAGATGTCCATTAGGTTCCTCTGCTCTTTTCAATTAGATTATTTGGGTTGTTGTTGAGTTGAGTGAATTCTTTATATATTCTGGATATCACTCTCTTTTCAGATATGTGATCTGCAAATATGTGCTCTCACTCTCCAGTTTGCCTTTTCATGTTAATAATTTCCTTTCCTGCATAGAAGCTTTTTAGTCTGGTGTAGTCCCACTTGCTTGTTTTTGCTTTTGTTGCCTTTACTTTTGTTGTCAAACACAAAAAAATCACGGCCAAGACTGATATGAAGGAGCTTACTCCTCATGCTTTCTTCTAGGAGCTTCCAACATGTATTGTTAAGTGAAGGATACCAGCTGCAAGCAGCATGCGCTATGTATTTGCATGTTGTGCAAAAGTGGGGAAAAGAGATATACACACAAATATAGGCTTTTATACATGTAAAATACCTCTGGAGTGATAGTAAATAAAACGAAAGTACTGGTGTTCTATGGGGACAACAAGTGGCTTCTGGATAACACTATACGCAGTATACCCTACACACCTCAACATCTTTTGACCACTTGGGTGGATTATCTATTGGACTTTTTTTAGCCATTAAAAAATATATATACAGGGCGTTCCTGTCATGGCTCAGAGGAAATGCATCTAACTAGCATCCATGAGGACACAGGTTTGAACCCTGGCCTTGTTCAGTGGGTTAGGGATTTGGTGTTGCTGTGGCTGTGGTGCAGGATGGTGGCTACAGCTCCAATTCGACCCCTAGCTCAGGAACCTCCATATGCCATGGGTATGGCCCTAAAAAAAATTAATTAATTAAAATTAAAATTTTTAAATTAAAAAAATAAAAAACAAACATTTTATAGCACTTTTCTTCTTATCTCATGGAACCATTCACCTTCTGGGCACTTCCTGTGTACATGGTGCTGCCACAAGTGCTGTGGAGAGACAGTAATGTGTGGATTTGGAATTTTGTCCACTTCTCGCTGTTAACGGCAATGTTCATCCTCAAGCACCTGGATGTGGAATCTGCTCCTTAATTTAAAAGTTTCAACCTTGATAGGCTCCCAGAGCACAGAACTCAGAGGATTCTTTTTTTTTTTTTTTGTCTTTTTCTAGAACCGCACCTGTGTCATATGGAAGTTCCCAGGCTAGGGGTCCAATCGGAGCTACAGTTGTTGACCTGTGCCACAGCCACTACAGCAACACTGGAATTGAGCCGAGCCTACGACCTACACCACAGCTCACGGCAATGCCAGATCCTTAACCCACTGAGCGAGGCCAGGGATTGAACCTGCAACCTCATGGCTCCTAGTCAGATTCGTTAACCACTGTGCCACAACGGGAACTCCTCATAGGATTCTTAAGATGGTCCACAGTATACTTCTACGAGGCCAGCTCATTTGTTCAATCAACCAATCAACTTGCCATGATGAAGACAAAAGCAAAGATGATGAGATGCTGATGGATGTCACTCCCATTTGGTAGATAATGGAACTGAGGCACAGTGAAGGGAAACCATTTGCCTGTGGCCACCTCCTTCTTCTCTAGCAGTGGCGAGTGGGGCTCTAAACCTGGGGAGTCTGTCTTGCTTCTCACCACAATGCCATACTGACACTCAAACCTCTTCTATGCCATGACTGTGGTGAACCAGAGATATTAAAGGAAAAGAAAAAAGTATCCCCATTTTGCGTCAGAAGCTTCCATTTAGGAACAGGGGCAGAGGTACTGTTTGTGGCCAGGTAATTAGAGAAGAAAGTCATTTCCTAGAGTTCAAACATCACACTCTCAGAATAAAGAGACATGTATCTTTGTCTTTGCAAGCCCTCTTTCTCTCTCCACAAAGTGGAGCACAGTAATCACTGTATACAAACACAACCTTTGGGCAGTTAAGCAACAGCCCTAAGAAGTGATCACAGACAAAGCTAAAAGGACTCTTTTTTTTTAAATCCGCCATCCTCCTACCCTCCCCCACTCCACCTCCAATTCTAGGTTAACCCGGGCAATGTTGAAGAATTGCTAACATGAAATAAAAAAGCTCATGATAGTACTTTATTCAAACCAGTCCCTACATTTAAAAGCCTATAAAAGGCAGCTCAGATCAAAAAGTGAGCAAATGGCCACTTTCTTTATGGTTATCGAATGTACTCAATGTCCTAACAACCTACCCCACAAGTCTGCACACTGTCAGCTGAAAAATGTGTCCAAGAGCAGAATATCTACAGCCCCCAAGCGGTGACAAACAGGCAGGGGTACTCAGCTGGGTGTAGCCGGGATGGAGAAGAAGGCTGAATCTTTGGGCAAGACATTTAATGTCCATGGGCTTCAGTTTCCTCATCTGCGAAACAGAGATAAGGACACCCTTTTGCAAAATTGTGAGGCTCAGGCGAGCAAGCTTGCTAAGGATTAAGGAGCTGGCTGCCAGCAGGGGCTCAGCATCAGGAATTCCCTTTCTTCTTCGCAATTCGTGTGATAATCACAGACAACCCATTCTCTCTTCCAGGAAGGCAGGAATCAGTCAAGTCTCTGCCTCTGTCATCTCAGGGTGTTCTCCCTGTGTCAGTCTTCATATTGTCATCTCTTTTGTTTTGTTTTGTTTTAAGAACGAAACGGAAATTTTTATTTGAGCCAAATTTGAGGAGTATAGCCTGGGAACAGAAGCTCAAAAAGCCCTGAGAACTCTTGTGCATATTAGAAATCAGGGCACAGTTACATAAATTTTTTGATGTCATCTCTCTTCTAAGAAGGACATCAGTCATAGTGGACAAAGGAGCCACCCTACTCCATAGGACCTTATCTTAACTAATTTCATTGGTAATGACCTTGTTTCCAAATACGGTCCCACTGTGAAGGAGTGGGGGTTAGGATTTCGAGAAATCTTTTGTTGTTCCTATCGTTGCTCCACGGAAATGAATCTGACTAGTATCTATGAGGATGCAGGTTCGATCCCTGGCTTTGCTCAGTGAGTTAAGGATCTGGCGGTGCCATGAGCTGTGGTGCAGGTCGCAGACACAGCTCAGATCTGGCGTGGCTGTGGCTGTAGTGTAGGTCAGCAGCCGTAGCTCTGATTCAACCCCTAGCCTGGGAACCTCCATATGCCGCGGGTGTGGCCCTAAAAAAAAAAAAGAAAAAAAAGAAATCTTTTGAGAGGACACAGTTCAGCACTGAGCAATCCTTTCTTGAGTCCACCAACACAAGGGTGACAAAGAAGACCAAAGGCTTGCCCTAGACCTTTTCTGCTCAGGATCTCTTTGGGGAAAAGAGACTCCCCAAAAAGGCACAGAGTGATAAGGGAGGGGACAGGCACCAGGCACAGTGTGTGCAGATCAGACCCCTCTTGGACAGCTACCATAGGGTGTGACTCTCAGGGCCACCATGTACACCCCGTTGTGACCAGGGCAGTTTGTTCACCAAGGTGCGCCCCAGTTCCTCCAATGAGAAGAGAAGGCTAACACTTCACTACCTGGATAAACACTAAAGAACACAGGACCTCAGAACCATTAATGCACCATGATCTACTCAGCCAACCAAATGGGAGGCTAAAGCTTCACCCTAGATCCCCGTCTGCTCCAGTCTCATACCCAGGCATAATGAAGTCCCCCCCCCTTACTATCTCCTCAGTGCACTTCCTCTGAGCCACTCCAGCTAGACCCTAGCATCTTTCTCCTGCAGACCTGCAGCATCTCCTGCTCATATCCCACATGGTGTCAGATCAGAGGAGCCATGGGAAACATAGACCCCAGCCCATCACTCCCTGTCTGAAACTCTCCTCAGCTTGGCACACCCATCAGGAGAAAGTCTGAACTCTATTTAAAGCCATTCCAACCAATATGTCATTGGTGTAACATGACAAAATCATTCTCATGTGTATTTAGAATAAACAGACAAGAATTAGCTAAGGTATTTTTGGAAAAGATAAACAACAGGCAAATGACTTGAGGTGTTAAGGAGCATTACATAACCATATGAATGAAAACAAATGGGAACTGGTACAGAGTTTGAAAAAAAAAATGCACATGTGACAAGTAATTCTTATACAATGTAGGAGAAAACAGGTTGCTCGGCAAATGGTGTTGGGATAACTCATTATTGTGAAGATCCTCCAGTCCGATCTTCTCCTCACCCTGTGTACCATAATAAACTACAGATTAAAAAATAGTTCAGTATAAAAATAAATGAAGGAGCTCCCACTTTGGTGCAATGAGATTGGCAGAGCCACAGCAACACAGGATCCGAGCCACGTCTGCAACCTACACCACAGCTCATGGCAATGCTGGATCCTTAACCCACTGAGCAAGGCCAGGGATGGAACCCGCAACCTCATGGTTCCTAGTCAGATTCGTTAACCACTAAGCCACGACAAGAACTCCTAGAGATTCTGATACTAGGTGAAGTAAGTTAGAAAGAGAAAAACAAGTATCATATGATATCACTTATATCTGGAATCTAAAACATGGCAGAAATGAATCTATCTACAAAGCAGAAACAGACTCATAGACATGGAGAACAGACTTGTGGTTGCCAAGGGGGAGGGAGTGGGATGGACTGGGAGTTTGGGTTGGTAGATGCAAGCTATTACATTTAGAATGGATAAGCAATGAGGTCCTACTGTACAGCACAGGAAACTATATCTAATCTCTTGGGACAGAACATGATGGGAGATTATATGAGAAAAAAATGTGCATACATGTATGACTGTGTCACTATGCTGCACAGCAAAAACTGATACAACACTGTAAATTAACTACATTCTAATAAAAAATGAATGGAAGAAGAATCATATTAAATAAGTAAACAAACAAAACCAAAGTAAATGAACAAACCAAACCAAACCAAACATGTAGATACAGAGAAGAGAGTAAGTGGTTACCACAGGGGAAGGGGAGGGGGAGGGAAAAAATGGGGAAAGGGTTCAACTGCATGGAGATAATGGAGACTAAAATTTTGGTGGTAAGTACACTGAATATATAGAAGTAGAAATGTAATGTACACATAAAAATATAGTGTCATAAACCAGTGTTACTTCAATAAATGATAAATATAAATAAATAAAACCCCGTAGTCCTGGATTTAAGTTGGAATTAGGAGCATATGCTCAGGATACTTTTTATCTTAGAAGCAAACATTTTCCATTTCTGTTCACCCACAAAGCCTAAAAAGAAATGACTAACCCAGTACCCATGGGTACCGACAACACCCAGATCCTGGTCTCAATCTCCTAATTAAAGGAATACATGGGTCTGGAAATAGTCATAGTAAAAGTAAAGAAACAATCAGAAACTACCAGGGTCCCATTGTGGCACAGTAGAAATGAATCCAACTAGTATCCATGAGGACACAGGTTCGATCCCCGGCCTTGCTCAGTGAATCAGGGATCTGGCATTGCCACAAGCTATGGTGTAGGTTGAAGATGCGGCTCAGATCCTGAGTTGCTATGGGTGTGGTGCAGACTGGCAGCTGCGGCTCCGACATGACCCTAGCCGTGGGAACTTCCATATGCCACAGATGTGGACCTAAAAAATAAGCAAAGATAAAAAAAAAAGCAAAAGAAACCTCAAGGGTCATATCAAAAGGACTTATAACTCAACTTGAAGAGGCTCCCCCTGGCCAAAGATGGGCCCCTTCAAGTGTCAATAAAAAGAACTGCAGTGGATTAAAATGCACGCACTATATTTCTTTATTTACTTTTTTGCTTTTATTTTTTAATTCTTATTTATTTTTTAATGATTTTTTCCATTATAGCTGGTTTACAGTGTTCTGTCAATTTTCTACTATACAGCAAGATGATCCAGTCACACATACATATATACATTCTTTTTTCTCTATTATGCTCCATCAACAAGTGACTAGATACAGGTCCCAGTGCTGTACAGGGACCTATATCTTATTGCTTATCCATTCCAAAGGCAACAATTTGCACCTAGTAACCCTAAATTCCCAGTCCATCGCTATGTTTAAATGCATGAGGTCACAATGGTACTGAAAATAGAATTCAGTGGTCACCAATGGACGATGCTGGGAACCTCCTCACTGTTGTGAAAACTGGTAAATGTTTGGAAAAATGAAAACATCCTGCTATTCTTAAATGAATGCTACCACAGAGGAACCGAATAGTTTGTCTTTATAGATGTATTCTAGCTAGTAAGTACAAATAGCCGAATTAGAATGTGACCGTTTTACTAATCCCTAATAAAATAACGGATCTGGGCAATAATCACCCATAGCTATTCACATCACAAAAGAAACGCCCGCCCTTCCTGGTGGGAGCACACGGCACCACTTAGTGAGTATGCTCACCCCCCAACCAAACCTGAGGCTCCTTGAGCCCTGAGATCTACCCATCAATTTACAGGAAATACAGGGGCAAAGGAACAGATTAAACGACACCACAGGAAAGCAATCATCAAAATCCAGACGGTGGGAAACTGTAGGTTCAGATGACCAGTTTCTATAATAAATAAGTTGCAAGGAATAAATGAGAGAGAAGGCAGAACTTATAGACTATGAGAGACTTAACAGACTCATCAACTCACTACGACATATGAGCCTTATCTGAATCCTGACCACCTATTCAAAAATTACAAAATGATTATGGAAACCTGAACACCAACTGGTGAGTTCATGGATATTAAGTCTTTTGTTAACTTTAAATTTTTTAGGTATAATAAATAGTATTTTTATTATTAAAAAAAATGCCTTTGACATTTACTTATTTATTTATTTAATCGTTTATCTTTTTAGGGCCATACCCACAGCATATAGAGGTTCCCAGGCTAGGGGTCCAATCAGAGCTATAGCTGCCGGCCTACACCACAGCCACAGCAACAAGGGACCCGAGCCGTGTCTGCAACCTACACCACAGCTCACGGAAACACCAGATCATTAACCCACGGAGCAAGGCCAGAGGCCAGACCCGTGTCCTCATGGATACTGGTCGGGTTTATTAAGCACTGAGCAAGGACGGGAACTCCCGACTCTTAAATATTTATATTGAGATACTCCCCTAATGATGTGATGTCTGCAATTTGTTTCTAAATAATCAAAGTGGTTAACAGGTCTACATGAAACAAAAACTGGTTATGATTTGATAAATGCTGAAACCAGAGGACTGGTACCTAGGGGTTCTCTCTACATCTGTAAAATGTTTGAAAAATTTAAGAAACATTTAAAATGAGATTTTTCGCAAAACAATTAATGACATGGAGAAATGCTCACGATATGGCAATGATGGAAAAAAATGACAAAACTAATATAGAGTGTTATCACACATAAAGAATTCTGAGGCAAAAAGAAGAAAATTCCACATAATGGAGTTCCTGTCGTGGCGCAGTGGTTAACGAATCCGACTAGGAACCATGAGGTTGCGGGTTCGGTCCCTGCCCTTGCTCAGTGGGTTAACGATCCGGTGTTGCCGTGAGCTGTGGTGTAGGTTGCAGACGCGGCTCGGACCCCAGTTGCTGTGGCTCTGGCGTAGGCCGGTGGCTACAGCTCCGATTCAACCCCTGGCCTGGGAACCTCCATATGCCGCGGGAGCGGCCCAAGAAATAGCAACAACAACAAAAGACCAAAAAAAAAAAAAAATAAATAAATAAATAAAAAGAAAATTCCACATAATGTTAATCACTAGTTTTTACTCTTTATACTGGGTGGTAAAATAGGTGGTTTTATGGGCTTCTTTATATTTTTGATTTTCTGCAGTTACTTCATCATTTCAGAAATATATTTTTAAAAGCATTTAACTTGGAATTTGTCAGGGAATGCCCTGCTTTTATGTTCATAGGGTGTTTGTTTCTGTTTTTCCCCAGTCACTTCCAACAGTCTCTGGAACTGCCATGAACCCAGAGATTATCCCTGTGCAGAGAATCCGCAGACTTAATAAAATAAATAGTGTGATGGAGTTCCATTCGTGGCTCAGTGGTTAACAAATTTGACTAGGATCCAATGAGGACACAGGTTTGATCCCTGGCCTTGCTCAGTGGGTTAAGGATCCAGCATTGCCATGAGCTGTGGTGTGGGTGGCAGACAAGGCTCAGGTCTGGTGTTGCTGTGGCTGTGGTGTAGGCTGGTGGCTGCAGCTCCAATTGAACCCTTAGCCTGGGAACCTCCATACGCAGTGGGTGCGGCCCTAAAAAGCAAAATAAATAAATAAATAAAATAAATTAAACAGAAAATAAACAGCATTCAGTAGACCTAATATGGAAGCACCTTTCTCAGGCCAAGAAAGTTTGCAGATCCCACAGTTGTTTACCCCAAGGGAAAAAATAACCAGGCAGGGAAAAAAAAAAAAAAAAAAATCCTTTGCGAAGATGAGCACAGCAGTGTCCCTCCCAGTAGGGGAGAGCTGGCTCTAGGCCAGGACCCAACAGGGACCCCTGCCCACGGAGACAAAGCAGTACCAGGCAATGGGCCCATGACCATTAGCCACAACCATTAGGCATGGGGGCTGTGCCAACACACACAAAACCTGTAAGGAAAGTTCTGTCAAGTGAAAAACAATCCTAATAACCTGCTAATCCCAGCTGGGAAAGAGAATGTGGGCTGTCAGAAGAGGCTCTGTGAGAGGGTGACCCAATATAGGATGTTCAGTGGGTGCGGCCGATCGCCCTGCTTTAGGAGTCAAAGCACTGAGAAAGCCTGGTTTCCCAAAAGCTGTCATCTAGTCTGACACACATCTACCCCCTACCGAGCAGCCTGTGTTCCAATGGAAATGAACATGCCCATAAAAATATTTCCTTCCTCTTTCTTGCCTCATACCTTCTCCCACGGGAAAAAGAAATATCTCTGTGTGTGAGTGGATACATATACATAATTTTGTGCATATATATATGAATTTCATGTTGTGTGCACATATATAAATACATATATATGTACATATACATACATGTACATGTGCACATGCATATATACACATATGCATATATACATACACTTTTTGTCATTCATGTTTGACAAAAGGTCTTATCAGCTGTACCAACCACATGGCATTAGAATTTTTGGTGGGGGGGAGTAAATTCCAGACTTTGCTGCTAAGTTTGCTGTCCACTGGGGGAGGGAAGAAGGATATCCAAGATCTCCCAGACCCCCTCCCCCTCACTTAATTAATTTAATTAGTTGTTTTTCAGCCATGGGGTGCAGTGGCTTCATGTGGGATCTCAGTTCCCAAACCAGGGATTGAACCAGGGCTGCAGTGGCGAAAGCATCAAGTCCTAAACCCTAGACCACCAGGGAATTCCCCCTGCATTTTATGATACTCGCATTTGGGAGGCTTGTGGGTAGGGCATCTCAGTTTTTTGCTTTTTGGTTTCTGCGGGTTTTTTTTAACTTAAGGACATAAACAGGAGAAATTCCCACGGGAAAGTCTGGGTGGTACCACCTTTAAAGAGAGCCCTTCTCTAATGGATGCTGGCGAGCAGAAACAAGCCACTTCATGGTTCTGACAGCTGAGCCAGGTGCCCTCCATGTGACTGTGCAGAGGTGGGAACTGGCTGCAGCCCAGAAGCTGAATTCCTGGTGCTGCCTCGCCTCTTCGAACAGCCCGGAACTTAAAGCCAAAGGACTCTCCAAAGAGCCGCAGTGTGTGTGCTCTGGCTGGTCACTGTGGAGAATCAGGCCAGGCCATCTCCAGTCACCTCTCTTGACTGTGATGGCTTTGCACCACAAGCGGCAGCAGGAGCAAAGCTGGCCCACCGCCCAGTGCTGAGAAGAGAGTCTGAGTGGGGAGGGCAGGTACCCACCCCTCACCCCCCAGTGCCTCCTGCTTTCCCACCTGGGCTGCAGCAGGCGATTCTACCCAAGGAAGGGCTACTTGTTGGCAAGCCGCTCTCTAAAAAAAAAACACAGAACCAATTTTTTCTTTTCTTTTTTTTTTTTTGTCTTTTTAGGGCTTCACCCTCGGCATAAGGAGGTTCCCAGGCTAGGAGTTAAATCAGAGTTGTAGACGCTGGCCTTCACCACAGCCCCAGCCACGCCAGATCTGAGCCATGTTCTGCAGCCTACACCACAGCTCATGGCAATGCCGAATCCCAGACCCACTGAGCAAGTCCAGGGATCGAACCCATGTCCTCATGGATACTAGTCAGGTTCAATCCCGCTGAGCTACAATGGGAACTCCAATTTTTACTAGCTTGGACAACTGTGGGAACACTTTTAAACATTTCTCTACTTCAGACAGACCGGGGTAGCCAACTTGCCACGGTTTACACAGAGGCACCCCATCCAGCCATTCCCTCAGGCTCTGTGACCTTGGGCAAATGGCCTCACCTCTCTGAGCCCCATTTTCCACTTCTTGTAAGTTGAGGAAGGTAACAGTACTCACTTCCTAGGGAGTTTAGGAGAAGAAGACCTGAGGGAATGGATGTGAAGCAGTCTCGGCAATCACACTGTGTGTTCTCAGGAAATACTAGGGACTTTCCATGTGTATTCAAAATAACAGGGGTGCAAATTAGAAAACACACAGAATTCTACACTAGTTCAAGACAGGATTTGAGGAAGGTGTCGGGGGAGAGATGCACCAGTCATATTTGAAAAAGATGCTCTAAAAGCAGACAGCTTCCTGCAAATCTGGTTTTGAATGGGTGAGTTTGCTCAGCACTGTATTTTTGGCACCCTGCATAGCTCTCAGCACATAGTAGGAGCTCATCGGACATTGTGGAAGGAATTATGATAAAAGCAGACATATATTCAACACTTGCTCTGTGCCTTGCATAATTTTTTTTTTTTTTTTTTTTTTTTTGTGGATGCACCCTTGGCATATGGAAGCTCCCGGGCCAGAGGGTGAATTTGAGCCACAGTGGTGACTGGAACCACTACAATCAGATTCTTAACCCACTGTGCTGCAGCGGGAACTCCTCCACATAATTTAACTTTTGTTTTATTACTACCATTTCACCAATGGCACTGGGTCTCCAGGAGGTTAAGTCAGAGGGTTTTTTCCCCCAGCAATCAGGCCCAATTCCCAACACAGCTTTTAAACAAAAGCAGCTGAGGCATTTACCCGGGCCAGTAATGAAAATTCAACATTCTTCTGTCATTGATATAACTTACAGGGAGCTGTTCATATTGATTCCTTTTATCTTTGCATTTGAGGCTAAGATAAACCTGTATGCATTTAACTTATTTCAGTCATTTAAAGAAATAAAGAGCAAAAGAGAAGAAATCTGTATTAAATCAGGCACAATAAGAGGAAACATTTTTAACCAAATATTATGTTAAGAGCTTCAGGTTTCTATAAATCAGCCCCATTGGGCTCTGAAATCCCTAAATTACTATTGTTGTGCTATTCAATATTCCCTATCCACAACAGCTCATGAAAATACAAAACCAGGCCAAACACAGAGCTGAACAATTTTTAAACTTAATTTTGACTCTGCTTTACTGCAACAACAAAAACAAAAAACAAAAAATCAAAACCTTTCAGGATTTAACAAATTTCACTACAAATTCCACGTCAGATCCTTTCAACAATTCAATGTTGTATAAAAAGAACTGTCCCTAAATCAAATTTCCCAGATTTTTCATTAACAAATGTCCTCATGGATCCTTCCTCAGAACTACAGCCAAAACGAAAATTGGTGTGAAAATCAGTGAACATTTATGAACAGCAGACAACTGCAGAAAAAGGAGGAGAGAAGGAGGAAGCAGCATTTGCTATTTATTTGGGATAATTAGCAAAGCAGAACCAGCTGAAGGCTGGTACCACGTACCTTGCTCAAATGCTGGGAAGAACAAACTGTTCAAAGGGCCTCGTAAGTGGATGGTTAGGTGCAATTTCACGCCTCACTGCAGAGTTAAATAAAGGGATTTTTTTTTTTTTTTTTGGTGTAATTGAACTTCAGCAGCCTCCATGGGCTGTTTGGCTCTGTGTATTCCAGTGATCTGAGAGCCACACACCTTTTAGCCACGACAGGGGTTTTTACAGCAGGCTCCGTAACATGTGAATGAAAGACAGATTTCTTTCTGTACCACCAGAGAATAAACAAACACTCTGAGGAGTATTTTCAAAAAACCCTGCTTTTCATTAAATGCGTGGAGCGGAGTTTATTTTCTCAGAGAGCCCAAGATGTCCATGGATTTGGCTTTCTTCTCCCCAGCTGATGCTGTGAGGCTGAGGAAAACTGTTACTGCGTTTGGAAAAGGGCCGCAGAAACAAGAAGGGGAGAAAAGTCAGAAAAAGAGGGGGCAGGAGTTCCCGTCGTGGCGCAGCGGTTAACGAATCTGACTAGGAACCATGAGGTTGAGGGTTCAATCCGTGGCCTCACTCAGTGGGTTAAGGATCCAGCGTTGCCGTGAGCTGTGGTGTAGATCACAGATGCAGCTGGGATCCTGTGCTTGCTGTGGCTGTGGTGTAGGCTGGCAGCTGTAGCTCCGATTAGACCCCTAGCTTGGGAACCCACACATGCTGCGGGTGATGCCCTAAAAAAACAAAAGACAAAAAAAAAAGAAAGAGAGAAAGGGAGTTCCCGTCGTGGCGCAGTGGTTAGCGAATCCGACTAGGAACCATGAGGTTGCGGGTTCGGTCCCAGCCCTTGCTCAGTGGGTTAACGATCCGGTGTTGCCGTGAGCTGTGGTGTAGGTTGCAGACGCGGCTCGGATCCTGCATTGCTGTGGCTCTGGTGTAGGCCGGTGGCTACAGCTCCGATTCAACCCCTAGCCTGGAACCTCCATATGCCGCGGGAGCGGCCCAAGAAATAGCAACAACAACAAAAGACAAAAGACAAAAAGACAAAAAAAAAAAAAAGAAAGAAAGAAAGAAAAAGAAAAGGCGGCGGGGGGGGGGGGGGGGGGGGAGAGAATAACGCTCATAAACACGCCCTGAGAGCTTGCTGATGCCTGCGCTGTTCTGGGTGCTGGGCAAACATTAGAGGAGGCGGGCCCTCCATTGTTAGTTTTTCCGCTTTCTGGATGAGGAGACAGCTAAGAGAAGGGAATGAACCTCCCATAAGGCCCCGCCGCTAAGAGGGGAGCGTGGAGCGAGGAAAGCCAACGGCCAGGGATGCTTCCCCAATGTGCACGGCCGCCCCCAGCCCCTTCTGTCGTGTAAACACAGGGGGTCTGGAGGAGAAGAGACATTTCGTTTATAAACAAGGAAGAGCTCAAACATCTGGTCCTTCCCTTGCAGCCTCGGACACTGTGCAGGTACGAGGCCTTTGGCCTGCCTGGGCCACATGGCATAAATAGCGGGGGGGCCTCCCCTCTCTGGGGAAACCGGCCTGGGGAGGGAGAGGTCAGGAAGAGAAGCAGGTCTCTAATTGCACGGGGGTTTCCAGGGACTGGCCCGGGCAAGGGCGCAGGCTGAAGGCCCGACATGGACGCCCCAGTCTGTGCGTGTCGATGAGCAAATCGTGTTCATGGACCCCCACCCCCCTCTATTGCGGTAACACACACATAACATAAAACTGAAGGTCTTAATCAGGCTACCTGTATGGCTCAGTGGCATTAGGTACATTCACACTGTTTCACAATCACCACCACCATCATCTCCAGAACTTTTTCATCATCCCAAAGGGAAACTCCTGACCCATTAAACAATCGCTCCCTGTTGCCCCTCCCCCAGCCCCTAGGACCCACCATTCTACTTTCCGTCTCTTTGAGTCTGATGACTCCAGGCACCTCATGTGAGTGGAACCATATGATACTAGCTTTTTTGTGTCTGGCTTACTTCACTTAACATGAAGGTTCATCTGTGTTGCAGCATGTGTTGGAATATCCTTCTTTTTACGGCTGAATGATATTCCATGGTATGTATATACCACATTTTGTTTATCCATTCATCCGTGGATGGACACTTGGGTTGCTTCCATGTTTATGTATCCACCACCCCCCCCTTTTTAGTATGTAGGTATTGCTGCATCTGTGGCATATAGAAGTTCCTGGCCAGGTATCCAATCTGAGCTGCAGCTGTGACCTATGCTGCAGCTGTAGCAACACCAGATCCTTAACTGACTGTGCCACAGTGGGAACTCCTATGTATCCTTTTAGATACAGTATCTTCTCCACAGTGCAGCACCTGTGATTATAGCACACTGTTACCATAAGGCAGTGTCCCTCTTGGGTTACCTGTCAAGGCTTTGGCTGTCATGCAGCCCTGACTGTGGAAATGCAGGAGGGCTGGCAGTGCAGTTAGAGTTTCCCACTTGTTAGAGAACATGGAAAGTGGGTTTTTTTTAAGGGACATCTCCTGTGTTTTTAAACTGTTAGTTCAAATGCTTTAAAACACCATGTCCTGTAGATCTCCCATGTGACCAAGGCCTTACAGGAACTCCATGCAGCAAGTTTTAAAGACCAGGAAGCAGGAGTTCCCATCGTGGCTCAGTGGTTAACGAATCCGACTAGCATCCATGAGGATGCGGGTTCGATCCCTGGCCTCACTCAGTGGGTTAAGGGTCAGGTGTTGCCGTGAGCTGTGGTGTAGGTCGAAGACGTGGCTCAGATCCCACGTTGCTGTGGCTGTGGCGTAGCCCGGTGGCTACAGCTCTGATTCAACCCCTAACCTGGGAAGCTCCATATGCTGCCAGTGTGGCCCTAAAAGACAAAAAATAAAAATAAAAAATAAAATAA
Source organism: Phacochoerus africanus (assembly GCF_016906955.1). Taxonomy (NCBI): domain Eukaryota; kingdom Metazoa; phylum Chordata; class Mammalia; order Artiodactyla; family Suidae; genus Phacochoerus; species Phacochoerus africanus. The sequence continues at coordinate 80,024,325 of NC_062547.1, read as the reverse complement.
AATAAAGACCAGGAAGCATAGCTCAGAGAGGTTAAGTGAGTTGTGCCAGGTCACAGAGCAGTGCCTGTACTTGAAGTCTTCAGCTCTAAGCTCAGTCTCCTTCCATAACATCATGTGCTGCACTTTCACCATGAAAACGCTTCATAATGACAACATGAGCCATGTATTTAATGCGTTATTGTTAACGAGTGAAGACATGGCTTTGAGTAGAGCCCTAAAAGTTAATTAGATTTAAAAAGCATTATCAAAAGCCCAGACGCAGGTCTTATGGAGTGCTCCTGACCTCCCGGGGGCAAAAAATAGCACTTCCACCTTCACGACCTCATACCATGTGTACCTTGAACCCCTCGGGAAACAAGCGTTACCTTCCAGTTGTTAATCAGGACCCTGACAGGTGGCGGGCTTCCGAGGAGGCCAGGCTTCAGAGATCCTGCTGAGAGCTCTGGGACTTACAAGATTCAGGTCCTGGGAACACTAGGCTTTCATTAACCCTTGGGGACCAAAGGCCAGAAATTCTCGAGCTTGACCCCACTTCCTAAGACCCCAGGTGCCAGGGCTCCTCTCCTGCAGAAAGGGGTTAAATGGTGCATCTGTTTTCTCTCTCCGAAGGTCAGAAACCCAGGCACGGGTTTAAAAGCATTCTTCACACAGCGGCAGATAACCCCACTGACACTGTGCTCCCAGCAGGCCTGCTGTGCAGTGGGGCTGAGCCTGGCCAGCAGGGACAGCTCTGACATGGTCCACCTGGGGGCAGGAGAAGAGGCCTGCACTGGCCTGGGTGTGCTTCCCAGACTCTAGCATATTCTAGCAGCTTCTGAGCTATGTAACGCTGGGGACACAGCAGTGAACAAAACTTCAGGGAACCCTGCCCTCATGGAGTCCTCGTCCTAGTGGAAAATGGGGACAGGGGGACAATGTGATAACACTGAACATTTATCTAGTTTGAGTACTGTGAGGGATGAAAGTAGGGAGATTTGTGATATTATATATATTTTTTCTTTTTTCTTTTTAGGGCTGCACCCACAGCATATGGAAGTTCATAGGCTAAGGGTCGAATTGGAGCTGCAGCTGCTGGCCCAGGCCACAGTCACGGCAACACCAGATATGAGCTGCATCTGTGACTTATACAGCAGCTTGTGGCAATGCCAGATCCTTAATCCACTGAGCAAGGCCAGAGATTGAACCCACATTCTTACAGACACCATGTCAGGTTCTTAACCCCCTTGAGCCACAGTGGAACTCCATTACATTTTTTTAGCTTTTTCCTTTTTTGCTTTTTAGGGCCGGACCTGCGGCATATGGAAGTTTCCAGGCTAGGGATTGGGGTTGTTGAATCAGAGCTGTAGATACAGGCCACAGCCACAGCCACAGCCACGACAGATCTGAGCCGTGTCTGCGAGCTACACCACAGCCACAGCAACATGGCATCCGAGCCGCATCTGTGACCTGCACCACAGCTCAGAGCAACACTGGATCCTTAACCCACTGAGTGAGGCCAGGGATCGAACCCACAACCTCGTGGATCCTAGTCGGGTTCGTTAACCACTGAGCCACGAAGGGACTCCTAAATATATTTTTAAAACCTTTTTTTTTTTTTGAGGTATAAATAACTTACAAAAAGCTGTGAATGTTTCATATATAAACTTAATTTGGGAGGTGAGTTTACATCTGTGAAACTATCACCACGATCTATGCCATAAACAGATGCATCGCCTCCAAAAGTGTCCTCTTGCTCTCTTTATCATCATTATTATTGTGTGTGTGCATGTATGTGTGTGATAAGAACACTAAACATAAGACCTACCCCCTTAGCACAATCAAGTACATGATATAGTCCTGTGAGCTACAGGCACTCCGCAGCCTGGTGGATCTCCAGAACGTACTTATCTTGAGTATCTGTACCCTTTGGCCACCACCCACCCATCTCCCCCTCCCCTCAGCCCCTAGCAGCCACCATGCCACTCTCTGCTTCTATGACTTTGACTATCTCAGATTCTGCATAGAAACAGGACTGTGTAGGATCACCCTGTGTCATCTTAAATATTAATCAGTGACTACATGGGGCCCCCGGGGACCCTGGAAACTCAGTCCATTTCCAGTCCAGCCTCCACATCAACCCTAGACCTTCCTGTGCAGTGCAACTTCAGAAAATAAAACACCAGAAAGCCTCATATATGCCCATCCTAACGCATTGCCTGGGTGCATGTCCCTTTTCTAGCCTTTTCTTGCCATGGGGCAAGCTAGGGCCTCAGTTTTCCCAGCTATAAAATGGGGTAACAGTTCTTCCATCAGGAGTTTATTTTCCCTCAAGAATGCACCAATACATGCCCATATACATATAATATAAAATGTATAAAATATTTATATATACATATATATCTAAAATACCATGAGAACACACACCTCTGTCATTATTCCAGACTAAGTTGAAGAAGCCCATGCAAAGATGAGTTGAGACACATGAAATCAGGACTAAATTCACCCTGATTTAAGTGGCGGACCTGGAGTCTTTTAGTTTAATTTCAGTTCCCTCACTTGCATGGGGCTCACTGTTCCCTTCCTAAACTGACGTCTTGAGAGTCACAAATAGGAGTTTCAGCTGCTTGGACCCACAGGGCCTTTGGGGAGGAGAGGGGTCTGGGCAGGCTGATCTCGCCTTGCAGAAATGCAGGGGTCTTACAGGTTCCTGCCCCTGCAGGGGGACCCTTCCACCTCTGTCAGCCAGCAGCCTTGAAGTGACAAACACTCCCTGACATCTGCTCTGGGCCGGCTCTGAGCTGGAGGCTGGGGGCCTCGCTCTTCCTCATTCCCTGTCTTAGGAGGCATAGTCTTTAGACCTACAAAGATGCACGTTCCATAGAGTGTGACACATGCCCTGAACAGCAGCTGCCATTTGTGCTGTCCTGCTTGTGGGGTGGAATGTCAGGGAAAACCACAGAGGAGAGGTAACCGTTGTGCACTGGCAGGAGGCGTAGGGGCCCCGTAGAGTGCACCCCACTGCACACCCCCTCTTCACGGGTCCTGCCAGGGCCACAGGCTTCTTCTCCTAGTACTGCTTTAATGTTTCTCTTTACACCAATTCGCATTTTATTTTCACCCAAATCCTTTTTAAAAGTCCACATTATATACTCCGGTCAAGAGAAAACCAGTTCCGTTTGCCAAAAATAGATAGAAATGCTAAAAATAAGTACAAGGAAAGGAAGTTATTAAATTACAACCAGACACGGCAGCATCTCAGAATCTGAGGGCAGTGCTCTCCGTTTGGGACGGGGGAGGGGGGCTGGTGAGGGTTGGAGAGGCGTTCGGGACACACCGGCACCAATAGGGGACTTTCTACTTCTCTGGACATCCTCCAAGAAGAACTAGAACAGGGGAAGCTTCTGCAAAGTAAGATGATGTTATCTAATGCCCCGTCACATCCTTTCCTGGGGGGGCACGCCCCTCGCTTTGGGAGAAGCTGCTATAGCTGGAAAAGGTGGGGACTGCAGGGGCAGCTGCGTGTTCAGAGGAAATGCGAGAGCTCCGGGCGAGAGGGGGAAGCTGGTGCAGATGACAGAGAACACAGGGCCATCAAGGACAACCCCAACTCACAATCCCTGAGGGCTTCCGGGGGGTCAGGCACTGCCCTTGGGCTTCGAAGGCATCATTTCCTTTACTGTTTTTTTTTTTTTGCCTTTTTGTCTTTTCTAGGGCTGCACCCATGGCATGTGGAGGTTCCCAGGCTAGGGGTTGAATCGGAGCTGTAGCCACCAGCCTACACCACAGCCACAGCAACGCGGGATCCGAGCCACATCTGCAACCTACACCACAGTTCATGGCAACGCCAGTTCCTCAACCCACTGAGTGAGGCCAGGGACCGAACCCGAAACCTCATGGTTCCTAGTCGGATTTGTTAACCACTGAGCCACGACAGGAACTCCTCATTTCATTTACTCTTTATGCCTTAACCAGGAGAGACGAGGAGGTCAATGAACATTATTATCTGACCATGAGAGACCTTGTACTTCTTGGCCTTCACCTTCAAAGACCATTTCCAGTGCTGCCCCCGCCCCTTCCCTGTGAAAGCCTCCGCAACTGTGCCTCCACTTCGCTCAACTCATGCCCCACACCCCTTTCCTCCGAGCTTCCCTGGCTTCTGCTGGTTGCCAGAAATGCTTGGCTTGTAGCTTCATCACTTCGATTGCTGCCTCCATTGTCAAACGGTGTTTGCCGCATGGGTTGGTGTGTTTAAACTCCCCTCCTCTTATTGGGACACCAGTCCTTAGGTTCGTGCCTATCCTAATCCATAAGGACCCCATGTTAACTTGGTGACAGTAGCAAAGATCCTATTTCACGTTCTCAGGTAGCTGCGGCTAGGACCTCAATGTATCTTTTATTTATTTATTCATTTATTTATTTTTAATAATTACTTTACTTTTCCCCCATATTATTACAAATTACACATATTTTCGAACAAACCCTATTCACAATGACTTGAAGGGTTTGTTTGTTTGTTTTTTGTTTTGTTTTTTTAGGGCTACACCTGCAGCATATGGAGGTTCCCAGGCTAGGGGTTGAATTGGAGCTGCAGCTACCGGCCTATGCCACAGCCACAGCAACACCAGATCCAAGCTGCATGTGCAACCTACACCATAGCTCATGGCAACGCCAGATACTTAACCCACTGAGCAAGGCCAGGTATCAAACCCTCGTCCTCATGGATCCTAGTCAGGTTTGTTAACTGCTGAGCTCTTTTCAACATATCTTTTGAGGGGACACAATTTAACCCACAAGTGTCATGAAAAAAAATGAAGTGATTACAGGGGAGACACAGAGTGATGAGCGCTGGCATGTTGGGGAGGGTCTCTTGGAGGAGGTGCTACTGAGCACTGAGGTGACCAGCAGTGCTGGGTGAGGGGAGATGCTGACCATGGGGTGCAGCCAGGTGCTCACAGCATGAACACTTGCCCTCCCTCATGTCTTAAGGCATCCCCTGCAGCTCAGACAGAGCTTGTCCCCTCTGCCAGGGAGGCAGCTCACAGGGGAAGGCCATGCAGAGATCAGGGAGCCTAGAGTACCCATAAGTGCTATGCTTTAGAGGCAGGACCTGAGGTTAAATTTATAAATTCCCAACTTAAAAACAACTTTTTTCTATATATGTATAACTGGGTCACTTTACTGTACAGTAGAAATTGACAGAATATTGTAAATCAACTATAATAAAAAATTGGTTTTAAAGGAGTCAAAAAAAAAAAACCCACAGTTTTTTTCAATGTGTGTGTTTTGGTTTTGGTTTTTGGCTGCACCCATGGTATGTGGAGGTTGTGCTGCAGTTGCAACCTGAGCCACCGTTGCAGCAATGCTGGATCCTTAACCCTCTATGCCACGGGGAAACTTCCAAAAAAGCATTTTTTATTGTGCTAAAATATACAGAACATAAAACTTACCATGGTACCCATTTTTAAGTGCACAGTTCAGTGGTATTAAGTATATTTACATTGTCGTGCAACCATTACCGCCAACCAGAATTTCTGCATCTTACAAAATTGAAACTCTGTCCCCACTAAATAACTCCCCATCCCTCCCTCTACCCTTGCCCCTGGCAACCCCCATTCTATTTTCTGTCTCTATGAATTTGACTCCTCTAAGGACCTTCTATAAGTGCAATCATACAATGTTTGTCCTTTTGTGACTGGCTTATTTCACTTGGTATAATGTCTTCCGGGTTCATCCATGGTGTGGCATGGATCTCCAAACTTCCTTCCTCTTTAAGGCTGAGCAGTTAATGAACCTGACTAGGATCCATGAGGATGTGGCTTTGATCTCTGACCTTGCTCAGTGGGTTAAGGATCCAGCGTTGCCATGAGCTATGGTGTAGGTCGCAGATGAGGCTCGGATCCTGAGTTGCTGTGCTGAGGTTGAGGGCAGCAGCTGTAGCTCCAATTCAATCCCTAGCCTGGGAACTTTCATATGCTGTGGGTGCAGGCCTAAAAAGCAAAAAAAAAAAAAAAAAAAAAATTCAATTGTATGGTTGGACCTCTTTCTGCTTTCCTATTCATCCCTTGATGGACACGGGTTATTTCCACCTTTTGGCTGTTGTGAATAATGCAGTTATGAACATGGGTGTACAAACAGCCATTCAGGTCCTTTGAGTGTACAACCAGAAGCAGATAAATTCTCAGCTTAAACATGTTCAGAAAGGCCCCCGTTACCTTTAGGACCCTGCCCAGGAGCAGGATCCCTCCGTTCCTCTCCCATCCCACCTCCCCACCCCGCCCCCAGTCCCAGCCTAGTCTGCCCTGGCTAAATTCGCATCCTTCCTCTGAGACCTTGTTTAAAAGCCCCACCACATGCTATACACATGCGCTGAGACTAAACCCCAAATTCTGAAGGCACATGAGTTCCAGGGATAGGTTTTGGTGAAGAGCAGAAGACGGGCATTCTGCACCCAGGACCCTGGAGAAAGGCCAGGGCCCTTGGGGGAGCTGAGTGTGAGGCCGGCAGCCTGGACCAGCGACTGTGTCTGTCAGCAGCTCAGACAGGCCTAGGGTGCCCTGTTATCTGCCGCCCTCCTCAGAGAGGCTCTGCTCTTCGATAGAGTGGTCAAGCTGCCCAACTCCTGGCCGCATCGGTGGGAACTGGTGATAAGCAGGCTGTGTCATGAGAGGAGAGGGGACATTCCTCCCTAAGAGTCACAGGATGAGTAAGACTTTCCAGTCCTAGAAGGAGGGACCTGCCACAAGCATCTTGTCCCATCAGCCCACTGTGCAGAGCCCCAAAGGGGGCCTTCATCAAGCTAAGGTGGGTTTTTTGGTTTGTTCATTTTGATATAGGGCCACACGTGTGGCACATGGAGGTTCCCAGGCTAGGGGTCCAATTGGAGCTACAGCTGCTGGCCTACACCACAGCCACAGCAATGTGGGATACGAGCTGCGTTTGTGACCTGCACCATGGCTCACTGCGACGTCAGATCCGTAACCCACTGAGCAAGGCCAGGGATTGAACCCTCAACCTCATGGTTCCTAGTCAGATTTGTTTCTGCTGTGCCATGATGGGAACTCCCGAAGGTGGTTTTATTTTATCTTTCTTAGGCATCTTCTCTCCCTGGCCTTTCTTATAGGAATTACCATAACATGGGTCATTCATTTTAAAATGTTTCCCCACGGTTTTGTCTAACAAGGCAAGGAGTCACTCCAGGCATCTGAATCACTTTAAAACTTTACCCCTTGTGGAGAAAAGGGAACCCTTGTGCATGGCTGGTGGGAATGTAAATTGGTACAGCCACTATGGAGAACAGTATGGAGATTCCTCAAAAAACTAAAAAAAGATGATCCAGCAATCCCACCCATCTATCTGCATCTATCTGGACAAAACTATAATTCAAAAAGATACATGCACCCCATCTTCAAACCAGCACTATTTACAATAGCCAAGAAATAAACAGAAGTAACTTAAATGTCCTTTGACAGATGAATGGCTAAAGAAGACATGGTATACATACACACACACACACACACACACACACACAATTTTGTATACACACACACAATGGAATATTATTCTGCCATAAAAAAGATTGAAGTAATGCCATTTACAGCAGCATAGATGGACCTAGAGATTATCGTACAAAGTGAAGTAAGTCAGAAAGAGAAAGACACACATTGGACAATATCACTTATATGTAGAATCTAAAATACAACACACCTTGCTGTGCAGCAGAAAATTAACAGAACACTATAAATCAGCTATAAGGGAAAAAATAACAATCATTATAAATTTAAACAATAAAAAAATACAATACAATATAGTACAAATGGGAGTTCCCATCTTGGCTCAGCAGAAATGAATCTGACTAGCATCCATGAGGACACAGGTTCGATCCCTGGCCTTGCTCAGTGGGTTAAGAATCCGGTGTTGCTGTGAGCTGTGGTGTAGGTTGCAGACGTGATTTGGATCCCATGTTGCTGTGGCTGTGGTGTAGGCAACTACAGCTCCGATTCAACCTGAGAACCTTCATATGCCACTGGTGCAGCCCTGAAAAGACAAAAAAATAAAAATAAAAAACAACACAAATGAACTTATCTATGAAACAGAAACAGACTAGAGAATAGACTTGTGGTTGCCAATGTGAAGCGGGGTTGGGGAGGGAAGGATTGAGAGCTTGGGATGAGCAGATAGACTATTATAGTGGGGTAGATAAACAAGGTCCTATTGTCTAGCACAGGGAACTATACTCAGTATCCTGCGATAAAACATGGTGGAAAAGAATATGAAAAAGAATATACATATATATGTATACACACACATACACACTACTGTATATATATATACATTTTGCTGCACAGCAGAAATTAATGCAACATTACTTCAGTACAGTTTTTTTTAAAAACCAAACTTTACCCTTCATATTCCAAGGACCTCATCCCCTCCACTTGCATAGATAGGAGGTTTGATGTACAGACATCTGCCTGACAAACACAGAGCACCTGCTGGGCCACACTCATATATTAACAGAAAGTCTTGGCTGATCAACATCTGGCTCAGCGCCCCCTCAGGCCCCTCCTCAGGACCGTAGCTTGCTTTGAGCTGACAATCTGGGCTTTGCACCCTGCTCCTCCAGGTCAGCTACTATGGAGCTCCTGGCTCCCACCTGGCCTTACCCTCTCTGCCATTGAATCCTCTTTCAGGCAGGAGCCAGTGTCCAGGGCCAAATGAGTAGGCTTGGGTTCCTGCGATTATGGAGCCCTGCAGAACCAGCCATCTGATTAACACTGTCTTCCTTCCTCCAGGGCCAGCCTAGAAGGATCATCAAGAACCACCTAGGAGTTCCTGTAGCCCTGACCCTAAACCTAACACTAACCTTAATCCTAACCCAAACCTAACCCTAAAACTAACCCTAAACCTAACCCTAACCCTGACCAAAACCCTAGACCTAAGCCTAAACCTAACCCGACACCTAACCCTAACCCTAGCACTAAGCCTAACAAAACCCTACCCCTAAGCGCTAACACTAGGCCTAAACCTAGCTCTCATACTAAGAATAATCCTAAGTCTAAACCTAAGCCTAAACCTAACCCTAATCCTAAAACTAACCCAAACACTATCCCTAAAACTAACCCTATAACCTAACTCTAAAACTAAACCCTAACCATAACCCTAATCCTAATCATAACCTTAACCCTAACCCTAAACCTATCCTAACTCTACCTAACCCTAACCCACTAACCCTAACCCGAAACCTAACCCTAAGCCTAAGCATAACCCTAACCCTAAGCCAACACTAACCCTAACCATAGCCCTATGCCTAACCCTAACCCTAAGCCTAATCCTAGAGCTAAATCGAACACTAACCCTAGACCTAAGACTAACCCTGACCCTAACACTAGACCTAAGCCTAAACATAATCCTAACACTAAACAGAAGATCTAAGCCTATCCCTAGCCCTAAACCTAACAAAATAAGCCTAAGGCTAACACTAAGCCTAAACCTAGCCCTCATACCAAAACTAATCCTAAACCTAAGCCTAAGCCTAAAACTAAGCCTAACCCTAACCCTAGCCATAAGGTAAACCGTAAACCTAACCCTAACCCTGACCTTAACTCTAACCCTAACCCACAATTACCCCTAACCCTAAACCTAACCCTCTAAAACTAACACTCAAACCCTAACCTGAAAACTAACCCTAACCCTAACACTAACCCTAATCCTAACTCTAACCCTAATCCTAACCCTAACCTTAACCCTAGCCGTAACCCTAACCCTAGCCCTAACACTAACCCTGACCCTAACCCTAGACCTAAGCCTAACCCAACTCTTAACAAAAAAAAAAAAAAAAAAAGAAAGAAAGAAAGACAGACAGACAGACAGACAGACAGACGAGGCCTACGGGAAATGCCTGGCTCATGCTACAGAAGCCTCCCTCTCGGCAGGAAATCCCGAAATGTTCCCAGCGTTCCTGGGTACCTGCTGCCTGGAATCGTCTGGATTCTCACAGAATAGGGGCTCTTCCCTCAGAACACTGGACCTGGATACCACCTGTCCAAAGGAGCCCCCCGCTCTGGGATTCCACAGGGCAGGTGCCCAATCCAAAAACCCTGCTGGAATGAGCTGGCCCAGGGTCTGCAGTGGACCCCAGGAAGACTCAGGAGCCCCTCCTCATAGCCCCAAACCTGTGCTTCTGTCCAATCCCAGCTGCCCCACGCTGCAGCCATCCCCACGTCTTCCTTCCCCACTGAACTTACTATGAAGACCTAACCAGACCATCTGAGCAGGCTCTGCAGACTGGCAGCTTTGTGCACGCATGAGGTGGTTCTGAAAAACCATCCACTCCAACCAGCTGCTTTAGGATCACCAGTAGGCCACAAAAAATACCCAGGTCTTTTTTTTTTTTTTTTTTTAGGGCCACACCTGTGGCATATAGAAGTTCTCAGGCTAGGGGTTGAATCTGTGGCCTATACCACAGCCACAGCAACACCAGACCTGGGCCACATCTGTGGGCTACACTGCAGCTTGCAGCAATGCTGGATCCTTAACCCACTGAGCGAGGAGGCCAGGGATTGAACCTGCATCCTCACAGAGACACTGTCAGGTCCTTAACCCACTGAACCACAACAGGAACTCCTACACAGTTCTTTATGAGTCAGTCAGGTCCCTGGCAGGAAGCAGAGCACTCTTCATGAGTAGATGCCGGGAGGTTAACGAAGAAACTCATGAGGCTGTGGGCAAGGGAGGAGGCAGCACTCCGGCTATAGGTATCTTTATCACCCTGACTCAATTATGTTTTTTATACTTTACAATGCGTTGACATCTGATGCTTTGCTGGTCAGGGAGAGACTACCCCTCTCAGGGTTAGCTAATTCCCGAAGATAGCAAATGACTTGCCTTCATGCGTACCTTTCACGTGCAAACCAACCAATCCAAAGCTGATACCTCTACCACCTCTTTTATAGACTCCCACACAAAGCTAGTATTCCTCCATCCCTAAATCACCCCAGGACCAGGTACCGGACAGCTAGGGACCATCCCTTTAGTCCAGAGCCTGTCAAAACGATCCAAACTAGGCAAGCCTGAGCTTGCTCTGCTTGCCTACCCTGCCTCACGACTTCCTTCCCATGAAAACCACAGCACAGGCTCTGGCCATGCATCCTCTGGCTCCTTCTGCAACCCTGGTGCTTCTCCACGTGGCTCTTATGGCCGGCCATGCCCTCTCCTCTTGGGAATAGTGAGTAATAAAGTTTTCTTCCAAGTCAGCTGTCCCTGTGTCTGTCATTTTACCACTACTAATTAAAATAAAATCCCGAGTACATATTTAAACAACCCCAAAGACTAATGAGGCTGGGAGAGGGAGCAGCTAGCAAAACTGAGTGAGAGAGAAAGCCACGAGCAGATGTTGTAGGATAGGAGCTCGAGGGACATGCCTTTGCCTGAGGGACAAGCTGGTTCACAGTGACCCTGAAGGAAGATCAACTGAGACCCAACTGGAAGTCACAGGCCACACTGGTCGGCCTCCTGGGGTCCACAGGGTGGTGGACAAGGGTGTGGAACAGGCTGCAGGAGCAAAGAGCAGATGCCTGGCATTCTAGGGCCCTTCTTCAAGAGAGTCTCATTCACTTGTTCTTGGGTGGGGCCTGGGAATTTTTCCTAAATGCTTCCCAGATATTTCTGATACATGGCCAGATATGGGATTCACATTACAGCAAGTAAGGTACTGTTAATATTGATAATATTAATGAGAGCAGCAGCAGTATCAGCTACCATTCACAGAACACTTCAGCACCTGGTGCTTATAATGCATAATTCCTAATTTCTGCAACAACCCTTAAATACAAGTGTTATTATTCTCACTTTAAATATTATTCTCACCAGGCTCAGACTGGTTAAGTTAACTTGCCCAAGGACATATAGCTTGTCAGTGGGAGAACTCGGATTTTGAGTCTGACCCAAAAGCTGGTACCATTTCTCCTGCCCCTTCTGACATTCACCTCTGAGCAGTCAAGGCCACAGCTGATTAAAAATACCCCTCACTGCGTGGACCTCTCATGACTTTGATACTGTTATCCAGCATCCGTATAGGGTTTTGCTTTATAATTGTTTAAAAAATAAATGCCTTGAAACAGAACCTATTTACAAGACAGAAACAGATTCGCAGACATAGAGAACAGACTTGTCGCTGCCAGGGGGGAGGAGGGGAGGGAGCGGGATGGACTGGGAGTTTGGGGTTAGTAGATGAGGCCCTACTATATAGCACAGAGAACTACATCCAATCTCTTGGGGTAGATCATGATGAAAGATAAGAAAAAGAATATATATATGACCGGGTCACTCTGCTATATAGCAGAAATTGGCACAACACTATAAATCAACCACATTTTATTTTTTAAAAAGTAAGTGCCTTGAGAGCTTTGAAAGAAAAATGCTGACCAACCACACAAAGTTATTCACTTTGCATATAAACAACTTCATTTCCCTTAATAAGATCTGTTTTTATTTCACCACAACCTAAAGAAATGGTGCTCAGCTCTGATGTGTAGGTGCCGCCCCCATCTTGCCCCAGGCCAAAGGAAACTGGACCTCAGCAAGAGGACTGGGGTCAGTCCCAGTCAAGAACACGGACTTGCTTTGACAAATTCTTCAGAGCAAGAGTTCTTAACCTTGGGCTTCAGCAAATCCTCACACGCTGACATTACATGAGAGATTTCAAATGAATGGTCACTTTTGTCTAAGTCCTTAGCTTTCATCAGATTTTCAAAGGAATCCCTCAAACGTCAGAATTTTGTATCAATTTCTCTCCTAATTAACTTGAAGAGTTACCCTTCCCAGTTCTCTTTTTCTTGTTTGCAATGAAACTGTGACCTGCAGGCAGTCAGTGGAATTTAGTTCACAAAAATTTTATGGTAATATTGCAGTAGGCTACATAAAAAATAAATTTAAACAGTCCCGTTCCTTTATTTCGTTCATAACAAAATTATTATTTTATTAGATTTCATGTCTGAGGGTTTTATCGAAAACATTTCTTTCCTAAAGATTTAGTATCTCCTCTTCCCCCGTGAGATGTAAAAAAAATATTCTTATTGAAACACATCAGTGGAACTTGCCATATTTCCTCTTAACCTTTCTAACTGGAGAGGAATGTATGGACACTTTTTCTACTAAATAAATATTCATCAATTCACTCAGCACATTTTTATTAAGTCCCAATTTAGTCCACTGGCAACAAAAGACAGTCAACTGCTCTCAAGAAACCACATGCCATAGGGAATATGGGCTATAAACTATAAACCATAAACTAATTGGATAGATGGATGGATGGATAAAAAGAAACACAGAAGGTGATGATGAGCACTGTATTAGTCTCATGTGGATGCTGTAACAAATACTCACAAATGCAGTGGCTAAAATAACTGAAACCTATTGTCCCACAATTCCAGAGGGTGGAAGCCTGAAATCAAGATGTAGACAGGGCCAGACTCCCTCTGAAAGCTCTAGGGGATCTCTCCTTGCCTCTTCCCTAGCTTCTGCTGGTTGCCAGCAATCCTCGACATTTCTTGGCTTGTAACTGCATCACTTCAATCTTTGTCTCAATTATCACATGGTGTTCCCCCATGTGTGTGGGTGTTTAAATTCCACTCCTTTTATAGGGACACCAGTCATTCGGTTTGCGTCTATCCTAATCCAGTAGGACCTCACGTTAACTTGATGACGTGCAAAGATTCTGTTTCCAAATAAGGGCACATTCTCAGGTAGCTGTGGCGAGGACTTCAACATATCTTTGGCCGGGCACACAATTTAACCCACAAGTATCATGAAAAAAATGAAGTAATTATAGGGGAGACAGAGAGTGATGGGTCCTGATATGCTGGGGAGTATCTTTGAAGGAGGTACCATTGGAGCAGAGACCCTAAATAAGGTGAAGGAATGGTCCACAAAGACATCTGGGACCCAGAGGCAGAGGCACCCAGGTAAGCTGCACCTGCATTCCTGATGCTTAGAAACCATGAGATAAGAAATGTTTGTCGTTTAAGCCATTAGGTGTTATGGGAATTTGTTTGCGGTAACAGATGGTGAATACAGTCACCTTGCAGTGGCCTTGCCTGTTCTATCAGTTTTCTATTGCCGAAAACAAACAACCACACACTTGACAACTTGAAACTCAACTCACAGCTTCTGCTGTTCAGAACTCCGGGCCCTCTGCTCAGGGTCTGTGCACTCTGGGAGGGTTGGAGTCTTGGTGCGGGTGGGGCTGTGCTCCTTTTTGGAGCTCAGGGGCCTCTTTCATGCTCATGGGGCTGTTGGCAGAAGTCGATTCCTTGCTGTTGTAGAACCAAGGCCCTGATTTTCTCATTGGCTGTTGGCTGGGGGCCAGTTTTAGCTGCTAGAGGCAACCCATAGTCTCTGGCCACGTACCACCCCCCAAAGGCCTCTCATGCTTCAAATCTCTCTGACTTCTGTTTCTGACTTCCAGCCCCATATTGAAATGGCTCGTGTGATTAGGTCAGACTCACCCAGAAAATCTCCCTCTTAGTTGATTCAAGATCAACTGATTAGTAAGCTTAATCACGTCTGCAACAGCCCCTTGCCATCTTATATGACATAATCTCAGGAGTAATATCCCACTATATTACAGGTTCTCCCCACACTCGAGGGAAGAGAATACAGAGCTGCACACCAGGGGCAGGACTCTTGGGACTGTTTTAGGATTCTGCCAGTCGTGCTTGCACAGCTGTAACTACCAGTGAATTGCATGTCTGCTCTGTATGTGCCTGGTGTGCACCTGTCAACACTGTGAACAGGGCTGCTGGAGCACCTGCCTCTTTGCCACTGACTTAGCAAGAACAGAAGCAGAGAGGCAGGGTCCATGTGCTCTCGCCAGGCACCAATCTAGGGACTTCATAGGTACAGTGTCATCTAATACTCCTTTCAGCACAGGTGTTATGCATTTCTCAGTTAAACAGCATAGAAAGGTGGAGTTCAAATGACTTAAATTATTTCTCTAAGCTCCCAAATACCAAGGTAGGGCCAGGATTTGAACCCAAGGTGTCAGAAAGACAGGATTCCAGTTCTAGCTTTATTACTTTCTACCTGTGTCACTGAACTCCTCTGAACCTCAGTGTGTCTCCATAAAATGGGGTTCACAGAGTATCTGTGCCTCCTTACTATCAGGACTAGTGTTTGGATTCTCTAATAGCAGTAAGGGCCAAACTGCATCGTCTAAACAGCACAGGCCGTAACAGGCTGAGACTATGGCTGTTGACATCACTTTGAAGCAGTTTTACTCCCAGTTACTGGAAGCAATTGCCTTCTAGGCAACCCAAAGATTCAGGAAACAGCCAGACCATTAAGTCATCTTGATCACAAAGCTCTGAGCAGGAGAAACAGCGACTGGGGTTTGGGGAAAGGCATCAATTCTTCGGCAGAGGGAGAGAAGCTGGGCGGGCTCAAAGCAGAGAGCAAGAGCCGAATCATCCAGTGCTACTGGTACTCGTGCAGGGCACTGAGTCACCCACGTCACCCAGCAATCCATCCTGCCTGCAAACAAACGGCTTGTTTAAATGAAAAGCAGACAGCGTAAGCAGAACTGTCCCCAAAGGAGAGTCTTTCATGCCTCCTCATTAGGCGCCACTCGGTCTTTGAGACAATTTGGCCCCAACGGGAAGGGCGGTTAATCACTGTGCATGTTGCCTAATTGGGAAGCAAAGACCTTGAGGGACCCATCTGAAGGCTCCTCTCAGAAATGCAGAACAGCCTGAACCCTCTTCAAGTAAAAATATGTATTTTTACAATGGTCAACATATTCCCCCCTTCCTTCCCTTTGTTCGCAAGAGAACATAAAATACAGTGGAGAAACATGTTTTGAAGTCCATCAGACACGTAATTTGTTTCCCGCGGTAGGACTGTTGCAGATGTTGATTCTAACGGGTGAAGCTTGCCCATGAGATGCTCATGGCAGTCCTCTGAGAGAGGAATGGTCATCCCCTTTTCACAGATGAGGAAACTGAGGCCCAGAGGGAATGAAAAGGGAGGAGGCTGGTGTCAAGTTACCAGAAGGGCCACCCTTATTTTGGCTGGGAGGTCTCAGGGTGCAGACATAGCTGGGTACACAGAGCATGGGCCTGAGAAGGGGCTCTGGTCATGGGAGGAAAAGGTCGGGGAGCAGCTAGGGCTAGGGGCTTGGCAAGGTTCAACTCCGTAGGGCCAGATGGTGCCTGTGGGCACACTGGCAGGCCCCACCAAATCCCACTGGGGCATTAGAGATGAAAGCTCTTTCTGAGCCCTGTTCAGGAAGTTTATGCGTGAGATGGGAAGATACCAGGGTTTGGCCAGAAGAACCTGTGGGTTGCCAAGATGCCTGGGAAGTCAGGAGAATTCAGGGAGGGTTTGGGACACAATGGAAACAAACCAGGATTATTCTGGGCCAAGTGGAACAACCATTCCCCTGGGCTATGTGTTTAACTGCTACAACAGCAACGGGCCTCCGGACTCAGAACAATAGCTGTTGTTTCTTATATAACCTACATGCTATTTATCTATTACTCGGATTTTCCTAGCTCTGGTCCCTTTTCTTGGAAGTTGCTCTTTCCTTCCAGCATCCTCCAGACCAGCATCAAGGCCCACGGCCTGGGGAAGATCTAGGTGGGATCCCCTAGAATGGGTCCCATTTGGGTGACAAATATTTCCTGGGCCAACCCCTCCTATCCTGTGTCCATGAAGGGATTGTCTGGAAGAATCAAAGTTATGTTTTCAATTAATATTTAGGAAGGTTATCTTTGGAGTTAGGGAGACTTGGGTTGAAAGAGAAGTAGTGATGAAAGGTGATGTGGTTCTCTGAAGGTATCAGTGCCTTCTCTTTGTCCCCTGGATTTGGAGGAGACATTGTCCAAAGGCCTCTCCCAGAAAACAAGGACCCAGAGATCCCTGGGTCCTGAAATGCAAGCCGGCACAGAGACTCTGCCAGAATTTCTGGCCTTGGGCACCCCTCTGAGCATCAAAATGCCACTGGTATTTCAAGAGGGACCATTCCTCAGAACACTGGGTTTCCTTCTAACCCTGGTATCCCAGGCCATCGTCAGGCCAGGGCACCAGCCTCAGTGGCCTGTGATTGTCACCAGGATAACAACCATCACCCTAATAAGGTTGACACTGTTGATGACAAC
Source organism: Phacochoerus africanus (assembly GCF_016906955.1). NCBI lineage: Eukaryota > Metazoa > Chordata > Mammalia > Artiodactyla > Suidae > Phacochoerus > Phacochoerus africanus. The sequence continues at coordinate 80,007,196 of NC_062547.1, read as the reverse complement.
AGCCAGTCTTCCCTGAGTCCTCTTAACAGCATTGTCAGCCCTTTATGTGCACCACTTAACAGAAAGCAGGGACTCTTATTATTCCTATTTTGTGGCTGAAGAAGTGGAGGTTCATAGAGGTGAAGTCACCTGCCCAAGGTCATACAGCCTGTGGGGGTGGTAGCCAGGAACTGAACTCAGGTTGTTTTACCCCAAACCTGAGCGCCTAACCACAGACACGCACACTTTGCGCTGCTGGCTCCCCTTCCCTCTTGTCTCCCATAGAGGCAGCTTCACTTGTCCTGCCCCTGGGGACACCAGTTTGCCCCGTGGCCACACCCCCCAGCTCCCCCAACACACCCAGAGGTTTCCAACTCTTACTACACCCCAGAAAGAATTCTGGCTCCTTCAGGCCAGAGGATGTGGAAGCAGTTCCTAGGAAGTGGCCAGGAGTCTGATAATGTCATTTGGGAAAAGTAGAGACATCGACATTTGCCCTGAAATTATATGATATTCAGGATTCCTATTCATCGTAGGTGTGATGGTAATGGCATTGTGGTGATGAGGGGAACAAAGCCCTAATCCTTGAGAAACACACAATGTGGTACTTGCAAGTGAAAGGTAAGGTGTCAGGGATGTCCTTAAAATACTCCAAAAAAAAAAAAAGTGGGAGAGATGGATGAAACCAGATCAGCAATTTGATGATAACTGCTGAGAATGGGGGCTGGGTTGATGGGGGCATCATACGATTATTCTCCAAACCAAACTAAATTAAACTACGCCTCCCTCAGACAGGGCAGGTTTCAAAACTAATCTTGCTGTCCTGGATCCACTGGTCACCCTAGTCCCTTCACTGTGGTTTCCCCGGGAGGCTTGAGGGAGTGCTTGACCAGCCAGACCCTAGCTCATGGCCCAGTTTCCCAAAGCTCCTGAACCGGCTCCACTCCCACCCCATCCCAAGACCCCTGCCACACCACTACAACCCATTTAAAAGCACCAGGTCTATAAGCATTGTTCTATTAAAAACAGCTAAAAGTGACCACACAGGTATCTTTCAGTCTCCTACTTTGAATGACATGTCTTTGTGTCATAATGCAATCAGCAGGAGGGTCTCAGGTTTCTGCTTTTGTTTTTGTTTTTTTTTTAATTCAACAGCCCAAACGCAAAAGGAAACTTCACAGGGGATATTGCCATGATAGATCAAAGTTTTGATTTGCCACAGATAATATCCAGGTATCTAGTCCAGGTATTTGCACAATGCGAATGTGCGACTCCATCCTTGCATAAGAAGTCAGGGATATTCATGAACACTTTTAATATCAAAAAGAAATGTGACCACAGAGTTCCCACTGTGACGCAATGGAATCAGCAGCATCTCGGCAGGGTCTGGGCTGCAAGTTTGAACCCAGCCTGGCACAGTGGGTTAAGTGTCCAGCATTGCCATAGCTGCAGTGTAGATCACAACGGCAGCTTGGATCTGATCCCTGGCCCCAGGAATTCCATATTCTGTGGGGCAGCCAAAAAAAAAAAGTGACCATATGCAAAAATTAACTCAATATGGATCAAAGCCCTAAACCTAAGAGCTAAAACTACAAAATTCAGAGAAGAAAACATAGGGGAAATTTTTCATGACATTGGATTTGGCAATGATTTCTTGGATATGACACCAAAAGCAAAGGCAACAAAGAAAAAAATAATCTAGGTTTCATCAAAATTAAAAACTTTTGTGCATTAAAGTTCAACTCTCAATAGAGTGAAAAGACAATCTTCATAATAGGAGAAAATATTTGCAAATAGTATTTTAATAAGTGATTAATATCCAAGATGTATATAAACTCCTAAAATTCAGCAACAACAAGAAACACAATGAAAAATTTGCAAAAGTCTTGAGAGGACATTTCTCCCAAGAAGATATACAAATGGTCTGTAAGCACATGAAAAGATCTTCAGAGAGTTCCTGTCGTGGTGCAGCAGAAATGAATCTGATTAGTATCCATGAGGACGCGGGTTTGATCCCTGGCCTCGCTCAGTGGGTCGGGGATCTGGTATTACCATGAGCTGTGGTGTAGGTCGCAGACGTGATTCAGATCCCGTGTTGCTGTGGCTGCGGTGCAGGCCAGCAGCTGGAGCTCTGATTTGACCCCTAGCCTGGGAAGTTCCATATGTCATGGGTGCGGCCCTAAAAGAGCAAAAAAAAAAAAAAAAAGTTCAATATCACTAGCTGTTAGCAAAAGGCAAATCAAAACCACAAGAGATATCATGTCACACCTGTTGGTATGGCTATGATCCCAAAAGGGGGTTAATAACAAGTACTGGGGAGGATATGGGGAAATCCCAACTCTCGTGCGTTACCTACGGGGATGTAAAAATAGGGCAGCCACTGTGGAAGACAGTTTGGCAGTTCTCAAAAAGTCAACTGGAGAATTATGGTAACTGAACATAAGATGAGCCGGAAATTCTACTCTTAGGTACTTACCCCGAAGAAAGGAAACAGAGACTCAAAACAGATACATTTACACCAATGCTCACAGCAGCCTTACTTATAGCAGCTGAAAGGTAGAAATGATATAAGGCTCATCAGCAGATGAATGGATCGGCAAAATGTAGTTTACACACATTGTCGTAGTCCATTCAGGCTGCTATAACACGACTGCTCAGTGCATTCTCGGTGGCTTATCAATAGCAGAGATGGACTGCTCGTGGTTCCAGATCAAGGTGCCTCCTGGTCAGATTCTGGTGAGAGTCCTCTTCCCGTGGCAGACGGCTGACCTCTTGCATCCTCCCAAAGCAGAAGGGTTGAGCACTCTCAAGCCTTTTTTTTTTTTTTTTTTTGCTTTTTAGGGTCATATCTGCAGCATATGGAAGTTCCCAGGCTAGGGGTCAAATCGGAGCCACAGCTGAGGCCTACACCACAGCCACAGCAACAGCAATGTCAGATCCGAGCTGAATCTGCGACCTACACCACAGCTCAAGGCAACTCCAGATCCTTGACCCACTGAGCAAGGCCAGGGATCGAACCTGCATCCTCATGGATACCAGTCGGATTCGTTTCTGCTGAGCCACAATGGGAACGCCCTGGAGCCTCTTCTATGAGGGCACTAATCCCATTTATGGGGGCTCCACTCTCATGAATTAATCATCTCCCAGCGGCCCAACTCCTAATACCATCGCCTGGGGATTGGGATTTCAACATATGAATTTTGGGAGGACACAAACATTCGATCTATAGTACACAGAATGGGATGTTATTCAGCCATAAAATGGAATGAAATTCTGATACATCTACGATATGGATGGACCTTGAAGACATTATGCAAATGTGCTTACAAAATAAGCCAGACACAAAAGAACAAGTATTCTGTGATTCCACTTACATGAAGTACCCCCATCAAATTCAAAGCCCCAGAAAGTAGAATGGTGGTAGTCAGGGCCTGGCGGAGAAGGAGGGAGTTATTATTTAGTGGGTTCAGAGTTTCAATCAGGGAAGATGAAAAAGTTCCAGATGTGGGTAGTGGTGATAGTGGCATGATGTCAATGTACATGACGCCACCGAACTGCACGCCTACAGATGGTTAAAAAGGTAAATTTCATAATGTTCTACCACATTAAAAAAAATGGGAAGAGGGCCAATAAACAGGCCACTGACAACCATTTTGATACAATGGTAAGGCTTGTAAAGTCTCAATTTTGAACTAATGAGACATGTAGAATTAAGCATTTGCATATAATTTAATATAATTCTTCTTCAAAATGTATTACTAGGGAGAATTTTTTTGGCCATGCCCATGGCACATAGAAGTTCCCAGGCCAGAGATCGAAACTGTACCACAGCAGCGACCCAAACCACAGCAGTGACAATGTCAGGTCCTTAACCCACTGAGCCATCAGGGAACTCCAAGGGAGACAATTTTACAGGAATTTATTAGAGAAGGCATTAGGTACCTTATGACAGAGATTTTTTTTTTTTTTTTTGTCTTTTTAGGGCCGCACCCACAGCATAGGAGGTTCCCAGGCTAGGGGTCCAATCGGAGCTGTAGCCGCCGGCCTACGCTAGAGCCTCAGCAACACAGGTTCCGAGCTGCGTCTGTGACCTACACCACAGGCCAGGGATTTGACCCAAATCCTCATGGTTACTAGATGGGTTCGTTCCTGCTGAGCAGCAATGGGACTCCCAGAAATTAAAAAAAAAAGACCCTCCACAAGGTAGGACCTTGGTGCTGGACAGCATCCCCAGTGAGATGCTATTGCAATTCAGCTCCAAGGCACAAGGGGCTGCACAGGAAAAAAGTCCCTCAAGACGTACTTGCAGATTCTCTGTTCACATCTGCCCCTCGCCTGGCTTTCTAGCACCTCGACTGACTGCAACTTAAACGTGAGAAGACACATGTGGGAAAAAAAAAAAAAAGAAGTATGAAGTCTAGTTTCAAAAATCATTTAGCTTCGTATATATTTAAATATTTACATGTTTCCAAGCGCAAATCTAAAAACCACAAGGCAGTTTCAGGAAAGTTGAGCTTTTCTCCCTGCATACAGATCCCTCCCCTGCTTGTTTGGTTTTCCTGATTTTGTTTTGGTTTGGGTCTCTCTTTCTAGTATTTGGTTAGGTCGGATTTGTTTGTGGGTTCCAATTCCAGCTTGGCCATCTTTGACCCCACCCAGTGGTAAGACACACCGAGCAACAGGGCTTGCCTTTAAAAGGCAACTGTTCCACTACCCTCCAGTCCTCCGTTCGCCCGCACAGAAGGAAGAGGAATAGAGACTCAGCAATGCCCAGATGCTTCCCTGCATCACAGAACACACTGTCCTGGGCACCAGCTCTGTGCGAAGCAAGAGATTTTCAAAAGGAGTTTGTTTTCATTCTTTTTGTTTGAGGCGTGAGTCAAATGACAAATCTATTAAAACAAAGCAAAGCAAAATAACCAAACAAAAGGACGAGTGCTTTGTCAACAGAGGGATGGGGTCTCATTTGAGGCCAGCCCTGGGGTCCCCTCTGTGAACTCCTTCCTGACTTAGGACCCCCCCATCCCGTGGACTTTGTGCAGGACACTGTAACCACATACCATCATGGCCCCATATATGTCTAGCTCCCCAGAGTCTATCACAGGACCAGAAAAGATGCTTTCTTTCTTTCTTTCTTTCTTTTGCCACACCCATGGCATGTGGAAGTTGCCAGGCCAGGGATCAAACCCACGCCACAGCAGCAACCCAAGCTGCTGCAGTGATAATGCTGGATCCCTAACTTGCTGCACCACAAGGGAACTCCCACTTTACCTCTTTTTAACGGATAAGAGAACGTATTTGTAAAGATTCCAGCATCAGGAGTTCTCCAATGGCACAGCTGGTTAAGGATTTGACATCGTCATTGCAGTGGCTCAGGTTGCTGCTGTGGCATAGGCTCGACCCCTGGCATAGGAACCTCCACATGTCACGGGCATGGCCAAAAAAAAAAAAAAAAAGATGTGCAGAAACCTCCCTTGCCTTGGACTTTACAAAGGGTGCTGTCAGGATGGTGTCCCCACCCTGAGCAGAAGAACCAAAGGATCAGAGGGAATGTGGTCAAATAAAAAATCCCACCTCTGGACCTCCTGTCACTAATCTCTACCATCAGCTTCATCCATGACATAGGATTTAAATTAGATTCTCCCCACTAGATTTTTCCTTTGAGTCCATTTTATACCTGTGATTCCAGGGCTTGGAAATTCTAGAATCGACCTACACATAATGTGTCCCTCCCGGTGCCTTTGCAGGAGGGGTGCCTCTGCAGGGGATGCTCTTGGAATCCAGATGCTCTGGGGTGTCTGATTTCCAGTTTATACACTGCCTCCAGCGCGAAGCAGGGTTTCTCCATTCAATCGATCTCTGAAGGTAGCCATGATGCCAGGCTCAGACTTCTTTCCTGGAAGCCTCTAGAGAAACCTGGGTGCAATGCGCATCTTCCCCAGGGTAGCCAGGCAGTCATGGAGGCTAGAAGGTTCCCAATGTGATGCTTGCACTGGAAATGACTCCGGAGAGTCTTACCACTCACCAGCCTGGGAGTCTCACATCCCTTCCAGGAGGACCCACAGGATTAAAAAACAACAGCAAAGGAAGAGCAGCTTCACGTCAGCTAGTCAGCACTTCCTCTAGGCTCTTTCGTGATAACTACATACCCCAGTTCCCAGACCCAATGAAAACCTTGCATCGCTGGGCCAGAAACATGTGAACCACATTTAAAATGATCTCTGCTCTAGGTCATAAATTTGTTTCTTCTAATTGAGATATAATTGGCATCTAACACTGTGTAAATTTAAAGTGTACGATGTGTTGATTTGATACATATACAGATCACACTACAATCACCACTGTAGCGTTAGCTAACACCACATCACATCATGCAATTGCCATTTCTTTTCTTTTTTTTTTTTTCCATAGTGAGAACATTGAAGCTCTGGTCTCTTAGAAACTTTGCTGTTTATCATCCAGGATCTTTGTCTAAAATCACTACGCTGATCGTGGGTTCTCCAGGACTTATCTCTTTACTAGTTCCCAGTTTGTCCCCTTAAACAACATCTCCCCAACGCCCCCCAATCGCAGCCTCTCGTAATCACCACTCTGCTCCCTGCATTTATGGTTTCGGGTTTTTCGCATTCTGTGTACACGGGATAATCACACAGTATTCGTCTTCCTCTGTCTAACTTACCTCACGTAGCAAAATACCCTCATGGTCCATTCAATGTCATACATGGCTGAGCTGCCTTCTTCTTTCTAATGGCTCAATAATATTCCACTGGATATTGGGTCATACACTGTGCGAGGTAATTCAATGTTCCTGCCCCATCGACTCTGTGCAGAAGGGGCTCCTTGCAGATATGTGTGGGTTAAGGGTTAAGAACAAACAGACACTCCTTGCCATGAGACCCTGGAAACCTCCTTGAAACTTTAAAGTAAGGACATTAAAACATGACCTCACTGGGCTCTTGTGAGAAATATGTGACATGATACCTGTGTGCCTGGCACACCGGCCCACTGCATCAGCAGCTCTTCTCCCTTCCCATCGATTGAGGACAAGCCTGAGAGCAGGCTGTCATCCAGCAGGGCTCAGGGATTTACTTCACTCAGCCTCTCAGGGTTTTCTTTTCGGTTTTTTGTCTCTTTGTTTTGCTTTTAGGGCCGCACCCGTAGCATATGGAAGCCCTCAGCACAGGGGATCAATTGGAGCTGCACCTGCCGGCCTAGGCCACAGCAACACTGGATCCGAGCTGCATCTGCGACCTACACCACAGCTCACAGCAACGCCGGATCCTTAACCCACTGATCGAGGCCAGGGATCGAACCTCTGTCCTCATGGATGCTAATCAGATTTGTTACTGCTGAGCCATGACGGGGACTCCCTCAGGCTCTCAGTTGATACGAAATCAGAATTGGATTAAGGGAGGATGGTTGTGCCCCAAGAAAAGTCAGCCATGGATGCGCTGGCCAAGAGCCCTCTTGTTAGTTGCCTCCCCAACACAGAAACCCTGCACTCCTACCCTTGGAACTGATGTACCTTTAGAATTTGGGTTTTAGTCTCAGCACATGGGTATGTGGTAGGGCTTATAAACCAAGGTCTCAGAGGAAGGATGTGAATTTGGCCCAGGAAGACTAGGCTGGGACCAGGGGGGATGGATGGGGGAGGAACGGAGGGATTCTGCTCCTGGGCAGGGTCCTAGAGAGAACGAAGCCTTTTGGATCACATTTAAGCTGAGAATTTATCTGCCTCTGGGCGTACACTCAAAGGATCTGAATGCAGGGACTTGAACAGATACTTGTACACCCATGTTCACAACAGCATTATTCACAACAGCCAAAAGGTGGAAACAACCCAAACGTCCTTCGAGGGAAGAATGGATAAACAGAAGGTAGTCTATCCACACAATGGAATATTATTCAGCCTTAAAAAAGGAAATCCGGACACAGGCCACCACATGGATGAAACTTGAAAACATTATGCTAAGTGGAATAAGCCAGTCACAAAAAAAGACAAATATTGTATGAGTCCATTTATGAGGAACGGAGGGATCTTGCTCCATTCCTAGAAGAGGCAAATTCATGGAGACAAAGTAGAACAGAGGTTACCAGGAGCTCGGGAGAGGGGAAACAGAGTTATTGTTTATTAGGAACAGAGTCTCAGCTGGGGAAGATGAGAAAGTTCTGGAGACAGACAGTGATGAGGACTGCACCTAATTTTGAATGTACTTAATGCCACTGAAAAGTTATTAGAATGCTAAATTGCACAATATGATATTTTACCGCAATAAAAAATGTATATCAAAAACTCACAGAACTGGAGTACCCTTTGTGGCTCAGAGGCTAATGAATCTGACTAGGATCCACGAGGATGTGGGTTTGATTCCTGGTCTTACTCAGTGGGTTAAGGATCTGGCATTGCTGTGAGCTGTGGTGTAGGCCAGCAGCTGTAGCTCCGATTGGACCCCTAGCCTGGGAACCTCCATATGGTACGAATGTGGCCCTAAAATGCCAAAAAAAAAAAAAAACACCCACAGAACTGAACAATGAAAAGGGTAAATTTTACTCGATGTAAATTATACCTCAATGAGTTCGACTTTTTTGGCGGAGGGGCCGTACCTGTGGCATGTGGAAGTTTCCAGGCCAGGGACTGAAGCCGAGCCACAGCAGTGACAATGCTGAGTTCTTAACTGCTAGGCCACCAGAGAACTCCTGACCTTGACTTTTTTTTTTTTTTCTTTTTACAGCCACACCTGCAGCATAGGGAAGTTCCCAGGCTAGGGGCCAAATTGGAGCTGCAACTGCCAGCCCACACCACAGCCACAGCAACACCGATCTGAGTCGCACCTGTGACCTATGCCACAGACTGCGGTAACACCAGATCCTTAACCCACTGAGCGAGGCCAGGGATTGAACCCACATCCTCCCAGACACTATGATGGGTTCTTAACCCTCTGAGCCACAATGGGAACTCCTGAGCTTGACCTTTATAAAAAAAAAAAAAAAAATCATCCCCTTCAATTCTTTTTGGACAAGTTAATTATGGATAGTAATTTGGGCTCTCTCTCCTTCACCACCCTACTGAGCTTTAAATAGAACAAGGAGTTAAAGACAGAGACAGACACAGGGAAGGAGTGATTTCTAAAACAGTAAGTGATACTTCCCAGAACTCGGGGACCTGTCCCTCATCCGCATGGCCCTCTTCTCCCCTCTTCTCCAGCCTCTCCCAGTCGCACAGTTCAGGCTGGTCAAGGGCCTCAGAAGAAGACTTCTCCCCTCCTGGTGTCAACTACAGACTGCTGGTGAAGGATGGCCCTGCCTGCAGGAGCTCCCCGCTCACCAGGGACAATCAGTCTTGCCCAGTGGCAGGGCCACCCAGTACAGGCACAGCTTCCCACAGAGGAGGGGAATTTGTGCAAGCTGCCCGCTACTTACACAAGCATCTTCAAGGATAGATCTAATCTGAGAGATCTGACTCAAACACTTCTGTCTACACCAAAGATGGAAACGGAAATGCAGACAGGCCACATCGGTGGGCTGGGAGCAAGACCACAAAGGGTGGGAGTGACGGGGACAAAGTGGGGAGTCCGAGGTCCTCCCTGAAGGCTTTCTGATGAAAAATAAACATTTTGATTATTTGGCCATAAAAAGGAATGAAATACCGACACACGCTACAACACGAATGAACCTTGACATACAAGGTGAAAGAAGCCAGATCCAAAAGACAACGAACTGTATGATTCCACTTACATGGAGCAGGGAGATTTATATCCAGAACAGGCAAATTTATACACAAAGAGGCAGGGGCTAGGGAAGGAGGAACTGGGGAACACCTGCTTAACAGGGATGTGATCGCCTTTGGGGGGTAAAGAAAGCGTTCTACAGCTAAAGAAAATTGATATTGTGTAATCACTTACTGCCACTGATCACATACTTTAAAATGGTTAAAATGGTAGATTTTATGTTATATATATTTTATCACAATACAAAACATTTTTTTGGAGTTCCCCCTGTGGTGCAATGGAATCGGTGGTATCTCTGCAGTGCCAGAATGCAGGTTCGATCCCCAGCCCCGAGCAGTGGGGTTAAAAGATCCGGCATTGCAGCATGGGGCACAGCTGTGGCTCAGAGCTGATTCCTGACCTGGGAACTCCATATGCTGCAGGGTGACCAGAATTAAAAAAAAAAAATTTCTGTAACCCTGCAAGCTACAAAGGGCCACCTCTGGCTGCCTGTCCTCCACCACCGTTTCCACTCACTGGCTGCTGGGTTGTGGCACACATGCGCCATCCCAGCCACGCCAGCTCAATCCCGGCTCCCCCCATCCCGTGCACAGGCGTGCCTTGACTACGTCTTCCTGCCTTCTCCCTACCAGACAAGCTACTTCATTCCAGCTGGAGTCCCTCTTCCTCGCCCCCCACCCCTGGCCAGTGTCAGCCACCCACCCCCTTCAGAGGCCCCAACTCACTACAGGGGATCCTGAGGGGTGTACGGCTTGGAGGTAAAGAACACAGCCTGTAGAGCCCGGCCACCTGCATTAGAACGCCAGCCCCAACATTTACTAGCTTGGTCAAGTCATTAGACGTCTCTGTGCCTCAGTTTCCTCATCTGTAAAATGGCGAGAATGGCAGTGCTTACAGGGTTATCGTAAGGACAGATGACTTATTTAATGTAACATGCTTAGAGCAGCGCCTGGCATTTAGTAAGCACCACGTGTGTTATCTATCAAACAGACTTTTTTTTTTTTTTGTCTTTTTGCCTTTTCCCAGGCTAGGGGTCTAATGGGAGCCGTAGCCACCGGCCTACTCCAGAGCCACAGCAACACGGGATCCGAGCCGTGTCTGCGACCTATACCACAGCTCACGGCAACGACGGTTCCTTAACCCACTGAGTAAGGCCAGGGATCGAACCCGCAACCTCATGGTTCCTAGACGGATTTGTTAACCACTGCACTACGACGGGAACTCCTCAAATAGACTTTTAACAGGCAGTGTATGCATAGGTCTGTGCCCGCCCCCTGCCAACATATAAATTCCTTGGAAGGCAGGGACTCTGTCTGATTTGGGACCTGTGTTTTCCAGCATTTCTCAGGGACAGGCACCGAATGAAGGCATGCTCACTGGGAGGGAAAGGGCATGATCTCCAGGGACCCTTAGCTCAATCTTCCATGGATCTTGGAGCCCAAGAGATCTGGAAATACCTTCCCTGGCGGAAGCGCGCCCTTACCAAGCTGCAGCTGCAGGCCAAGTGGAACCACTCCTCCCCGCCCCCACAGGTTTCCCAGGCCTCCAGCTCTTCTCAGATAAGAACACACACTTTGTAGTAAATTCAGGGCTCTCCCAATATCGCAAACCTAGATCCTATCCAAGGAGCCATGGACAAGCAGGAACTCCTGCCCCAAGGGAGAACTCTATCCACAGGGTCCCCCAGCCTCTCTCCCAGGGTCTCAGGGCCCACAGCAGCACCCCTCTTGGGTGTGACCTTCACATCAGCATTTAAAAAATTTTTTTAAATTAAAGCGTAGTTGATTTACAATGTTGAGCCAATTTCTGCTATCCAGCAAAGTGACCCAGTCATACACATATGCACATTCTTTTTTTCAGATTATCTTCCATCAGGTTTATCCCAAGAGATTGGATACAGTTCCCTGTGCTGTACAGCAGGATCTCATTGCTTATCCATTCTAAAGGTAATAGTCTGTATCTACAAACCCCAAGCTCCCAGTCCATCCCACTCCCTCCCGCTCCCCCTTGGCAACCACAAGTCTGTTCTCTTTATCTGCCTCACATCAGTATTAAAGTGACTCTGCAGGAGTAGCTTCTGGAGACCTTGGGCCCCACAGCCCTGCCAGCCCCTCTGGCAGTATCCACATGTTGAGGGTACTGGAGAGGTGAGTTCAGGGAGAGAAGTTTCGCTGTTGGCCCATCCGGACCTGGGTGGGCCAGAGGTAACCAGCAGATCTCACATCTGGAGCCATGGGGGCTTCAGGCAAAGATCCCTGGTCCTCTCAAAGCAAAGCCACTGACATCGGGGACCCATCTTCCCCAGGCTGGTGGGCTGAGCACCTCTGACACTTGGCAGGGACTTCCTCAGGGGAAACCAAACCCTTTGGTTAAGGCCAAAGTCTGCAATTACACTAGGCCACAAGTCACTGCCAACCTAAAACCCATTTCTTTCTTTGTTTCTTTCTTTCTTTTTTTTTTTTTTTTTCTGCTCTTTAGGGCTGTACCCACGGCACATGGAAGTTCCCAGGCTAGGAGTCAAATCAGAGCTGTAGCCACCAGCCTACGCCACAGCCTACGCCACGCCAGATCCTTGCTGCATCAGTGACCTACACCACAGCTCGTGGCAAGGATGGATCCTCAACCCACTGAGCAAGGCCAGGGATCAAACCTGAGTCCTCATAGATGCTAGTCGGGGTTCATTACCGCTGAGTCACAATGGGAACTTCTAAAACCCATTTCTTTCACAAATAGCAGAACAGACGTTTTTAGGTCTGAGCTGCCCCGGTGAACATAACAACCACTATTTAAGAAAGTAGGATTTTAGCTCCTCTTTCCTATGGGGGGAAACAGGAGGGTGTGTTTGGGCAGTCTGGTCTGTTTCAATCCAACTGTAGAGCAACCACAGAGGGGCAGGGGTCAAAGATATACGGGAATGGGGATGAGGTCTGGTTTGGTAATACTCCAGGGGGTCTCAACGATATCAAGAGGAGAGTGTGAAAATATGAAAACATTCTTCAACTAAAATTAGCTTTTCATGTACCTAGAAGGGCACTTGTGGTTTTGATTCTAGGGATATTCGTGGAGGGCTAACTGAGCCAGACATCATTCAGTCCTTCACACAAGGGGGGAGGGGACGGGGAGGTGGCTGGCTCAACAAAGCAGGTCACATGCCATGACGGGGACGTGTTGGGAGGGTAGCTGGTGTTATGGACGGAATGGTGTCCCCTCAGAATTCGTATATGGAAGCCCTAATCCCCAATGTGATGGTATTTGAAGACAGGACCTTTAAGGAGGTAAATGAGATTAAATGAGGTCCTAAGGATGCAGCCCTGAGCCAACAGAACTGATGTCCTTATGAGAAGAGGAAGAGATGCCAGAGGCTGCCCTCCCCTGCACCCCACTGCGTGTGTGTGTGTGTGTGTGTGTGTGTGTGTGTAAAGGTCATATGGGGACACAGCAAGAAGGTGGTCATCTACAGCTCAAGGAGTGGGTCCTCACCAGACACCAAACCCGCTGGCACCTTGATCTTGGACTTCCAGGCTCCAGGACTGTGAGGAAACACATTTTGGTTGTTTAACCACCCAGCCTGTGCTCCTCTGTATGGCAGCCCTAGCAGACTAATTCAGTTGCTTACAGCCCAAGGGGCAAGCCATCAGACTTGGGTGGCCGTGCGGAGGCCACCTCTGCATCAAAGGCACTGGGTGAGGGACATGGGCATCAAACAGTGACTCACTTCCCACCGGAGCTCCAAACAAGACAGCTCTGCTCCCTGGTACACTCCCAGAACCCCCCAATCCACCCCCTTTTTCACCTGATCCAATATTCAGCATCCTTTTGTTAGTCACTGTCGTTCCCATCTGACCCCTGGCCCTCGTCATCAAGCTGCATTCACAAGGATCACAAGGAATAAAGAACTTTTTTCTATCACCTGAACATGCACATTTGTCTCTGGGTCCCAGTGAATCTGGTGCCACATGTGGGTGGCATCAGAAAGCATGGGTGATACTGAGCCTTCGGCACCAGTAATGGTGTGCCCACAATTAAGGCTGGTCCTTGAAAAACTGCCATCACCAGAGACATTCCCAGTGTCCTGCTCTCCTCCTGACCCTGCCAACTTTGATGTGAGATCTGCCCAGGACTCAGCGCATGGGCAGTGATCAGCCATCAACCTCTCCCTAGGCGTGAGGCTGGGTACCTCGTACCACAGGCTCCCTGGGCCCTTCCACCATCAGCAGGGCTCGCAGTATTGCTGAGGTGTCAAAGGTATATCACACACAACCTGGGATAGGACAGGCAAGTTATTCAGAGAAGCTCGACTCTGGATTGAGTGGCTAATTACTCTGCTCATGGGGAGAACCGTAAAGGGCCTGAATCAAGGGTGAAGAGAATGATCTGACACAGCCACAGACTTGGGGGCCAATCATGAACCTCAGAGGGGGATGAAGCCTGAGACACTAGCGACATGAATGAATGAATGAATGAAGAACAAGTTTTAACTGAGCAACCTGAATCCTCAGAAAGATGCTAGATGCCACTCTGAGATGGGAAGAAGGATGGAGAGGTTGACAGTGAGTTCAATACCAGTGCCTAGAGGAATGGCTGGGAAGGAATTTGCAAGCATCAGATTATAAGAAAGCCTGGAGCCATGAGGGTAGATGAAGCTGGCCAAGGAGAAAGGAAGGGTAGAGAAGGGAAGAAGGGAGAGAGGGCACAGGGGCCAACAGAGCAACATGTTGCAATAAGAAAGTAGTGGGTCTGACCCAGACATGCCCGGGAGACAAGTTCAGTACAAATGGGCAAAGTTCCCAGATTGTGACAACTCGGGAGTTCCAATGGCCATTTCTCTGACCAATGTAGTCCCTACAACAAAAATAATTTTAAAAAATAGTAATATAAATGGTTAACATTTGTGAGTGTTTTTCACGTGTTCTAAGCGCTTTTCCCACATTTAATCTTTCAGTCCTCGTAACCACTCTGGGGCATAGATTACTATTACCTTTCCTATTTTAGAGAGGAGGAAACTGAGGCACAGAGAGGGTAAATAACTTTGTTGAAGATCACACAGTAAGAACATGGTGAGTGCTGAAAGGTGAGGAGCCAGGCAGTCTAGCTCTAAAGCCCATGTTCTTAAGTACTTTATTTCACATCTTTGCTCAGAAGGAGTCAATAACTGTCACCCAACGGATGGCTCAGGGCAGGAGTCAGAATTCAGAATCAGCTTGTCGACTCAGGATGAGATACTCAGGTCTGCCGTCTATAAGATGAGGATGAAAATACCCACCCTTTTCACCTGCTGTGAACAGAATGTATGTTAGTCCACTGTGAACTCTGCTGGGAAAATATCTTAGTATATCCAAGGTCTAATTCTTACTCTTAAGCAGGGTAAAGCCAGAACAATTCACTCTACCTTGGGCCACAATGAATGGAAAGGAGATGAGCAGAGAATCCCGGTTCAGAATCATCTGGACACAGCTGCCCACAAGAGAGGGGAGCAGAGGGAGGAATGCCTTTCTGCTCTATGGGAAGTTGTGTTCACTTACTCATGCCTTGGATATGAAGCTTCAGAAGTTGTAGCCAGGTCACTTTGCATAAATATTTCAGACTCTGCCTTCCCTTTGGATGGTTGAAGAACACAAGGGAAGGAGATGTAAATGCAAAATGTCTATAACCTTTAACTTAATTTACTTACAACTTTCCTCTTTCCTTAAAAGAGATATAGAGGTAGATAAGTCATAGACACATACAAGCCAGAAATCATCAATTTTGAGAAAGAAAAGGAAGCCAGCCCTAAGGACTAAAAAAGCTGATGTGATTGTGGCATCTGTCTTGACCAATGCTTCCTGGCAGCTTGGGCAAAAAGGGAAATAAGTCATATTACAAAGTTCTTGCCATAAGGGAGAGGAAGTTGGCCAGTCCCTCTAGGAAGACATGGCTTTTCCTGGCATTAAATTCTGAAAGAAATTTCACAGGCAGAATCCTATACAGAGAACACAGAGACTAATGGTTCTCTGAAACACTGGAGCCTGAGACCTGATCTTTCAAGGCCACTGTCTACTCTGAAAGGATCTCTGTTCTAAGAGATACATTTCTCTAAGCTCTTGGGATTAAATCTGGGTTCCTGGCTGAAGAGTTTCAAAAAAAAGAAAACTCATCTCAGAACTCTGCTTCTGGCATTACAGCTGTCAGGATGTTCTGAACAGGAAACACTCTTCGAGGCAGTGCTGCTATCAAGGAGAAAATTCTTCCTCAAGGACCTCACCCACTAAATGTAAAACAAAGCATGAGTTACATGTAGCCTGAGCAGTGAGGGGCCAAGAGGGACCAATTCGTTCTAAGGGCAAATGGTAATAGAAGTGCCATTGCTATTAGGACATCGTACCTTGAGCCAACAGTAAAGGGAACTTTGGTCTGGAATTTCCAGTGTCACTGAGTGAAGATCCTCAGGAGTAGCTGATATGGTTCTAGGGCCAGTGGCTCCCCAGGGCAGCCAGCCAAAGGAGAAGCACATCTAACCTGGAGGAAATCGTCTCCAATTTAGACTCAGGAGTCTGAAAGAAGTATGATCAAGTAATGGGTTCATAATCAAAGATTAGCATGTGATAAGGCGAGACCCTGTAAGTGAGAATCAGCAGAAAAAATAAACAATATATACCACCTCTCCCATATTGAAATTTTCAGAAATAGAATTACAGAAGCTATATATAAAATATTTATAGAAAAAAAATGAGGCAAAGATGAGAAAACTGGAAGAGACTATGAGGAATTAACTAGAAGTTGGGGGGGAATGTAGCTTCTACATATGAAAAAAATGTAATAATTGAAATAAAAAAACTCAATAGCTATGTTAAAGAGTAGATGAGATAAGGCTGAAGAGAGAATTAATAAACTGGAGTACATATATGCAAATACATCACCAAGAATGTAATAGAGTAAGACAGGATATGAGCACAAATGAGAAATTAAGAGATCTGGAGAAGAGAATGAAGGAATAGAAAAAATGGAGAAGAGATAATATTTTTAAAAGATAGTGTCTATATATTTCCTAGGATCAATCAGGGAAAAAAAAATGAATCCACAACTTCAGGATACAAAACATATCCCAAGTAAGATAAATAGAAAGAAATCCACACCTAGGTGGAAACTACACTACATCAGGCGTTCCCTTGTGTGCAGTGGGTTAAGGATCCAGTATTGTCAATGCAGTAGCTTGAGTCACTGCTGTGGTGCAGGTTTGATCCGTGACCTGGGAATTTCCATATGCTGTGGGTGCAGCCAAAAAAAAAAAAAAATCCAACTATGTACTGTTTATAGCAGACAGGCCTAAAGTATAAGGATGTGGAAAAGCAAAAAACTAAGGAAAGTTATTCTTGACAAATACTAGCAAAACAACAACAACAAACCACTACCAAACAAACATCAACACTCTCAGAGAAAAAAAAATGCACCCAAAAAACAGGGACAAAATGCTGTTTTAAAAATTAGAGAATAAATAGAGCCCCTTGTATGGAAAGTGGAAAAAAAGAGTAACTTTACAGTGGGTAAACCAGACACATTACCTCAACCGACTGGTCAAGATTAACAATGAGAAGTAATGTTGATAGCATGTACCTGGATGTGACCTGATAAGAATGGTACTTTACCTCTATGGTCTCCTTCTAAAAATCCATAACCCCTGTCCAACCACTAGAGAAACATCAAACACATCCAAGTTGAGGCACAGTCTATAAAATACATGACCATTTTGCCTCAAAACGTTCAAAGTCATCAAAAATGAGGAAAGTCTAAGAAACCTTCACAAACAAGAAGAGCCTAAGGAGACATGACAGAAAAACAGAATGTGGTATCCTACACAGGATTCTGGAACAGAAAAAAAAGACATTTGGTAAAAACTAAGGAAATGTGAATAAAGTATGGAACTTAATTAATAATAACATATCAATATTAGCTCATTGAACATAAGACATGTACCATTCTTTTTGTTTTTTTGTTTTAATTACTCAATGAATTTATTACATTTATAGTTGTACAATGATCATCATAATCCAATTTTATAGCATTTCCATCCCACACCCCCAGCACATCCCCCACCCCCCAAACTGTATCCTTTTTCAAAGTCTGTGAGTCAGTATCTGTTCAGCAAAGTTCATTGTGTCCTTCTTTCAGATTCCACATGTCAGTGAAAGCATTTGATGTTGGTGTCTCATTGTATGGCTTATTTCACTCAGCATAATAATTTCTAGGTCCATCCATGTTGCTAAAAATGCCTGTATTTGAGAAATGTACCATTCCAATGTAAGATGTTAACAATATGGGAAACTTGGTGGGGTGTATATGGGAACTCTCTGTAGTGACTTTGCAATTTTTTTGTAAATCAAAATCTACTCTAAAATTAAAATGCTTATTATAGAAAGAACTTTTTGAAATTAAAAACTCAATAGCAAAATCAAAAACTCATTAAAAGGGTTGAAAGACAGAGTTAAGGTAACATCCCAGAGAGTTAGGCAAAAATAAAAAGCTATTGAAAGTAGAATGGTAACAATAAGAAAACTAGAAGGCAGTCCAACAGCCAAATGACAAATTTCAAGAAGAAAAAACAGAAAAAAGGAAAAGAGGAAGCATCCTCTAAAATAAAATAAGAAAATTTACCAGAACTGAAGAACATAAGTTTCCAAACTGAAAGGATCCACTGAGTACCCAGCCTGATAGTTCTCTGTAGAACAGTGGGGACAGAGAGAAGACCACAACAGTTTTAAACTTCTCAGTGACACAGAAAGCAGAAAACATGGAGTGACTCATTCAAAATTCTGAAGGTAGGAGTTCCCATTGTGGCCAAGTGGAAATATACCTGACTAGTATCCATGAGGGCTTGATCCCTGGCCTTACTCAGTGAGTTAAGGATCTGGCATTGCCGTGAGCTGTGGTGTAGGTCAGACATGGCTTGGATTCTGCATTGTGCAGCTGTGATGTAGGCCGGCAGCTATAGCTCTGATTCAACCCTTAGCCTGGGAACTTCCATATGCTGCAGGTGTGGTCCTTAAAAAAAAAAAAAAAAAGGCAAAATTCTGAAGGCATATGCTTGCTAATCTAAAATTCTATATCCTGCCAATTTACCCATGAAATGCCAAAGTAAAATAATATTTTCAGACATAAGAGATGTAAAAGTTTTTTTACTTTTTTTTAAAAAAATGAAGGTTGTTCTGCACCAAAATGAGAGGGTAAACTAAGAAAGAAATAAACATGGGATGTAGAAAATAAGAAATGTAATGCAAGAAAAAAGATAAGGGACCCTCCAAATTAAAGATGAAATACCATGGGGAAATGACAGTTAGCAAATACAAAGGGCAACCAGTTCAAGTTGGAACAGGGTTAATGGCCAGGCGTATGAGATCTGTCCACTCTTCTACTTCCCATCACTGTATGGCCATTTAACCTGATGAAACTCCTGGCAGACATGCTCCACCAAAGCAATGAAATAAATGAAGAAAAAGAAACACATGACACCCAAAAAGTAAGACAACAAGGGAATGCCAGGGGATGACAATGTGGGAAGAGTTAGCAATAGACACACACACAGACAAATAAAGCAAATGTAAATCCCAAGCAAATGCTAACTTCAAGCAAAACAAAAAGAAACCAGAAAACATTCTGAACTATAAAAATATTGGCATAGACTTAATGATACAATACTTAATATTCACTGGAGTTCTTGCCATGGCTCAGCAGAAACAAATCTGACTAATATCCATGAGGACATGGGTCCGATCCTCAGCCTCCCCCAGTGGGTTATGGATCCAGCATTGCCGTGTGCTGTGGTGTAGGCTGCAGACACAGCTTGGATCCTGTGTTGCTGTGGCTGTGGTGTAGGCCGGCAGATGCAGCTCCAATTTGACCCCTATCCTGGGAACTTCCATATGCCATGAGTGTAGCCAAAAAAAAAAAAAAAAAAAGGCAGATCATACCAACTGTTGGTGAGGATGTTGAGCAAATAGAACTTTTTCTACACTGTGGGCGGAAATGTAAAACTTGGAAAACAGTTAGGCAATTTCTTAAAAAGTCAATCATACTTCTAATACATGACCAGCATTCCACTCCAAGGTATTTATACCTAAGAGAAAGGAAAGCAGATGCCATACAAAGACTTGTTCACAAATGTTCACGGCAGCTTTATTTTTAAGAGTCTCAAGGCAGAAACAAACCAAATATCCATTAACAAGTGGATAAACAAATTATATTAGAGACATACAGTGGAGTCGTACTCAGCAATAAAAAAGGAAGAATTATGGATACATGTTACAACATGTATGAATCTTAAAATAATTATGCTGAATGAAAGAAACCAAACCAAAGGAAAATAATAAGGACTGTATGATTACATGTATATAAAATCTCATAAATTAATTCTAATTTAGAGTAAAAGAAAGTCAATCAGTGGTAGCCTGGGATGGGGGGAACATGGGGAGGTACAAGGAGGAAGGATTACAAAGGGGTAGGAAGAAACTTTTAGGATGATGGATACGTTCATTTTCTTTACATGGAGATGGTTTCACGATGTTCATGTATATATATCAAAACTTATCAAAATGTATACTTTGTCTTCACTATTGTATGTCAAGCTATACTCCAATGAGGCTGTTTAAAAACATGAAATTGGACCCCTACCCCATGGCATACACCAAAATCAATTCCAGGCGGATGAAGAATTTAAATGAGAAACAAAAATATTAAAAGGTTTACAAGGAACTATGAAAGATTCTCTTTCTAAACTTGAGATAAATAATGATTTC
Source organism: Phacochoerus africanus (assembly GCF_016906955.1). NCBI lineage: Eukaryota > Metazoa > Chordata > Mammalia > Artiodactyla > Suidae > Phacochoerus > Phacochoerus africanus. Next base: position 79,986,723 of record NC_062547.1, on the reverse strand, counting down.
TTAAACAAGAAACAAAAAGCACTCACCCTAAAAACAGAGAAAGAAGACTGGTAAGTGAACTTTGCATTAAAATCAAGAAACCTCTGACAAAACAAATATCAAATAAAGAAAAAATTTAAAAAGCTATAAACTGAGAAACAACCCTTTCAATATTATTATTCAGGGAGTGTGGAACTCCTTGACTAAGGATTAATATTCAGGATACATAAAGAGGAGTTCCCTAGTGGCTCAGTGGGTTAAGGATCTGGCATTTTCACTGCTGTGGCGCAGTTCAATCCCTGGCCTGGGAATTTCCATACACCGTGCGCATGGCCAAAATATAAAACAAAACAAGAAACCACCAAAGAACAAAGAACTCTTACAAGGAAATAAGCATCCTTCTTCGGCTTCTAAGAAGATGGAGCAGACATACTTTTTACTATGTTTTCCCACTAAAAACAATGAAAAGCTCTGGGCATTATATATAAATCAATTCTATAGAAAGCCTAAGAAGAGTCTTATGCTGGAGAGAAGACAGACCAGCTAGGTACTTTGGGAGCCAAAGAAGGCCATTGATGGTGAGTTCTTGGGGTTTTTTTCTGCCTCACAGATACCAGACTTGAAGCTGGAGAAGCCAGCAACCCAGAAACGCCAAAGGGCCCCCAGCAGAGACCTGCTCTCTGCAGCCAAAGGACCAGGCAGGGGGTGTTCTGGCACGACAGAGTCCTTTTAGATAACTGCCTCTCTACTCCAGCCAAACACCACAGGGAAAATGGTGACTCTGCCCTCACCGCTGCCATGGAGGGCTGAGTAGGGAGCAACCCTCACAAAAGCCATGTGTAAGGAGGCACCCCAGTACACCTGCTGGGGGGTATGAGAGGGCAGAGTAGGAGGTTGGAACTTCCATTTAAGCAGACCAGTAGTGAGCTCCACCTGGGGTACTGCTGGAGCCCACATGGGGTATCAAATTTCCACCACGCCCAACAGGCAGGGGAAGCCCCCTCAGGTGTCAAGGGAGGCAGAATGGAGGGGCCTGACTTCCACCTCCACTGGTGGTGAGGTGGCACCCTCCCCTTCTCACGCCAGGGCACCATCAGAGAAAGCCGGCTACAACAGAGGTGTAAGGGAATTAAAAACCAATCTGATGGGAAAATGGGCAAAATATATGAACAGAAAAGAGAATAATAATAGTACCAACCTCATTAGGCTATTTTTGTGATTAACTGATGTGTATGCTTAAAATAGCTTCTCACACATCAAAAGTTATAAACAAGAAGTGGTATTATTATTGCCCTTGTTATTTCACAGGAAATGGCACACATATGCTCAAAAATCATGAAAAGATGCTCAACACCATTAGCAATCAGAAAAACGGTAATTGAAACCATCGCACACTCTGGATACACGAAAATGACCACAAAATAAAAAGTCTCCAGGAACCCTTACTCATTGCTCGTAGAGGATCAGTGACCACATCCACTTTGGAAGGCGATTAGAAATTATCTTGAAAAGCCGAACATTCCCATAGCTGATGACCCAGCAATGCTACTTCTAGATCAGCTCTAAAGAAATTTCCACACAGGCGCCAACAGACACGCAGGGATGTTCCCAGCAACACTGTCCACGGTAACAAAAGACTGGAAAAACCCACTCATCAAGTGCAAATAAATGGCTGTAGAGACACACACCAGGACAATATTGAGTACCAACAACAAGCAAATTACGGTCACATGCACCAACCTGGCCGCAGACAACACAGCAGCCTTACAAACGCAACGTTAAACCCCAGAAGAGCACTCTCAGCACCAGGAGACCATAACCTCTCAAACTGGAAACAAGCAGGGTTTTGTTTTGTTAAGGTGGGGGAAGGAGGGAGAGATGAATTCGTATAATGTCAACATTATAAGAGCTAAAGCCTGTGGAAATGTTCCTGTTTAAACGATGCCAGGGAGACACAGCTACATCTGGGACTGGAGGGGAAAAAATGCTATAAAGAGCACGATTAGGTCAATTTACTAAAGTTAAAAAATTGCAACATGGTTAAGTTAGAGAATATTCCTATTGCTGGAAAATAAATACACATTGAAGTATTTAGGGGTGACATAATGTAGCCACCTCAAATGGTTCCCCCCAAACTGCGTGTGTGTGTGGGTGTGTGTGTGGGGGGGTGTGCGTGCGCGTGTGGGGGGGGGAGGGAGGGGGGAGGGAGAGAACAAGATCAAATGATAAAGAAAATGATAAAATATGAAGGACAGGTGATCAGGGTAGAGACTAATGGGTGTTCTTTGTACTTTTTTAAAAATGTTTTTAAAATTGTATTGAAGTATAGTTGATATACAATGTTGTGATGATTTCTGCTGCACAACAAAGTGATCCAGCCACACACAGGCACACATGCATTCATCTGCAGATTCTTTTCCCATATAAGTTATTACAGATTACTCGGTAGAATTCCCTGGGTTATAAAGCTGTCCCCGCTAACCACCCATTCCACCTACAAAGGTGTGCACATTACTTACTCAACTTTTCTGTAAATCTGAAATTACTTCCAAATAAGGAGTTCAGAAAAAGAGGGGGGAAAGGGGAATGATAAAATTCAGGATAATAATTCCCTGATGGGGGCCAGGCAGAGAAATGGACTAAGGCAGGAGGGGATGGATATGGGCTTCCATTTGTGCTCTGATTCTTCATTTGGGAAATAAATCCTCAGGTATTCATGACATTATTATGCTTTATAACTCAGACATTGTCATTTGTATGTAATGAAGCCTTACAGCGGAAAAGAAAAAAACGAAAAACATCTCATCTCCAGAAAGACATTTCAGGCTGGGACTGATCAGAGCTCAGAACCTATACTCAATTCCTAGCATCTCTTCATTGGAAGGTTAAGATGACCTGCCTTTTTTCTCTGTGTTGCCTATTTAACAATTCCCCATACTATTCCCCCCCTTCAGATATTTTTGGGTTGTGGCAGGAATAAAAGTAAGAGAAACAGCTAAGTTGGGCAAACGGGTCAATTTACTGCTCGTGAGTTCTAAAATGATAATTAAAAAACAAAAAACAAAAAAGCCCTACCTTTCAAGGAATTTCCACTGTGGCGCAATGGGATTGGCAGCATCTTGGGATCCTGGGATGCAGGTTGGATCCCTGGCCTAGCACAGTGGGTTAAGGATCCGGTGTTGCCCAAGCTGCAGCTGAGGTCACAACTGCAGCTCAGATCTGATCCCTGGCCTGGGAGTTCCATATGCTGCCAGGTGGCCAAAAAAGAAAGAAAAAGAAAAACTACCTTTCTTTGGTGAAAGGGCCAACTGTGGGTCTGGGACACAGTGGGCAGTGGTGTGGGTCTAGCCTGGATGTCAATGCACTGCCTGCCGTAGAATAGGTCCTGGGGGCAGCAGGAACAGGAGCTGGGGAGGATGGGAAGGATGGGGAAGGCACTGGGTGGGGCCACTGGGTGGGCCACTGAGGGGGGCCTGCAGGAAGCAGTGCCACTTCCCAGATGGAGAGCAGTGCGCAGGGATAGCAGGTCTGGGCACAGGCAACAGGCTGGAATCTCAGTGGGTGGAGATGACAGCTGATGTCCAAGAAGTGGACTGGGGGGAAAGAAGGAGGTGCAGCCCTCATCCTGGAGGGACTGGACCAAAGATCAGAAGCTTAAATACCTCCTGGGGCCGGGTCAGGCCCCTGCTGAGCGAAGCAAATGCATCCATGGGGGTGAAGCGCCTATATCACACAGGCACCTCGACAGGCAGAGTTAGCTGCTGATCTGTGGCCACCAAGGGGGAACTCTGCTCTAGCCACCTGCAGCCACTTGAGAATTGCCCCAAATTGGCCGATGTTCTGATTTTTCAAGGGAAACTGGAAATCTGAATTTTCCATGAGGTTTATGGATTTATAAACATTAACTCAAAGCAGGCCTGACAAATATATGATGGCCACCACTTAGCAACCTCCTTACAAAGTTTATTCATTTTCTGAGGCTGTCGTAACAAAGAACTACTGACTTGGTGGCTGCAATAGCAGAAATGTCCTCGCTCATTGTCCTGGAAGCTCAAAGCCCAAGATCATGGTGTCAGCAGGGGTGGTTCCTTCTGAGCACTGTTAGGTGCATCCGTTCTGTGTTCCCCACCTGGCTTTGGGGGTGTGTTGCAGTCCTGGGTGTTTCTTGGCTTGTGTCACCTTGATTCCCGCCTACATCTTCCTATGGCAGCTGGATGCCTGTGTGTTCTGTGTATGTGCATCTCCGTGCCCAGATTTCCCCGCTTTTATCAGGACGCAGGCATAATGGATTAGGGTCCATCCTGAGGACCTCATCTTGATCCTCTACAAAGACTCTATTTCTAATAAGGTCCCATTCGTGGGTCTGGGGGTTAAGACTTCAATATCTTTTGGGGGGGACACAGTGCAACCCCTAACACTAAGGTAACCAGCAGATGAGCAAAGCAGTGACTGAGGTGCAGGAAGATCTCGATGAGACCAGGGGGGATTCAGAGTGGGGCCTGGACTCAGGGATGGGGTGTCCAGTCATTGGAACTGGATACATAGAGGGACCTGACTGAGCCTGGCAACAAGGGCTCAGACCCCCCTTGAGGCAGTGGCCCCACAGAGAGAAGGGCACAAGAGGCCAGGAAGCCTGACAGGCTGTGACCCTATGCTAAGCCTCAAAAATGCTGAGGACCGGACAGGTAAGCCAGCTCCTTAAATCCATAGCTGCCAGGGCCTCCAGACCTTGAAGGAGTCTTCTGATGGGACATAGCCACCAGCACTGCACCCAGAGCCTGCCACACACATGTGAGGCCAGGTCTGCTGAAGGAGTTGAGACGTTGGGTTGAGCAAGTAAATAAAGAAAGATTAAAAAAAAACAGCAAAGGCCTGTTTCTTGACTGGGACTGATTTATCCTGCCACTCCCCAGGGCTAAAGCCTGTTCCGGGTTCAGGGCTCAGCCTGGGGGTGTTTCCAGTCCCTGGAGGGGGTGGTTTCCAGGCTGCCCTAATGATGGGCAGTGCTTTGAGGCCACAGGATCCTGGGTGCCCCACACCACTGCGGCCTGAACACATGAACAGCAGCTGGTGCCTGCGCTTGGGAGACCCGATCAAGAAAACCAGGGAGCCCCAGGGCACATACATCCTCCAAATGGACTTTGAAGCCACAGAAGCCATGGAAATATTCACCCCCATCCCATCTATCCAAGGAGCATTGGCCCAGCCAATACCGCCTGGGCTGGTGGCAGGGAAAGAGAGACTCAGTGGGAGGTTGGAAGGAGGGTCTGACTCTGGCAGGAGACCTGGTGTGGGGTTGTGGTTGCTCCTAAAGACATTAACACAATTACTTATAGAATACAGCAAGTACTTTATACTGCTGTTTCCAATTCTTAGTAAAGATGACAAGATTTTACTTAACTTCCAAGATTTTATATTGGCACCCCTTCTCGTACAACAAAAACTTTGGTTCCCCAAGACATTAATATAATTATTTAAGGTTAAATATGTAGATTTGTATACATAATAGCTTCCAAACAACAATACCATTTTTTTTACCAACAGTAAGACTACTGAATGCAATTTAGGGTTTGTTTTTTTGATGGTGGAGGTTTTTTTTTGGTTTTTTTGTTTGTTTGTTTTGTTTTTTGGGTTTTTTTTTTTTTTTTGTCTCTGTGTCCCACTTGGAATGCACAAATTACTGCATTTCAAAGTCACTTGAAACAATTCTCTGTGAGGTTATGCCATCAATTTTGTATACAGGACCACTTGTCTCAGTTTGTTTTCCACGTTAAGAGATGGCTTTCATTCTTTTTTGGTTTCATTTTGGCTTTTGGTTATGTAAAATGTTTCCATGGTTCCAAAGCCAACTTATGAAACAAGGTACATTGCATGGTTTGTAAACCTGCCTTTGCTCTTCTATTGTTTCCATTTCAAAATACAAACAAACATGTGTATATATTTATATATATATTCCTATTTCCCTCCCTTTTGCTTATATAAAAGGCAGCATATACTATATACACAGTTCTGTATCTGGCCTTTTCTTGTTCAGTTATTAATATATTCTGACAGCAGCTTCACTGCAATAGAGATCCTTCTCGTTCCTGCTCACAGCTCCACACTACACCACTGTGTGCAAATGTGCCATAGTCTGTCCACTTAGTTCCCTTTAGAGAAATCCTTGGGAGAGTTCCAACCCTTGGCTTTTCGAGTAGTGCTGCAAATTATAGTCTTGCTCCTATGGAACTTCATTCTTTTGAAAAAACTCCATTTTGAAGCCTCACTTTTTCATCAGTGAACCCTTTAGCTGTCCCTTAATATTCCAAACCTGCGGCTCCTATCTGTAAAATGGGGATAATAACAGTATTGAGCTCACAGCTCAAAATAAGTTAACATGATTTAAAATACCCAGCACAGGGCCTGGCACACAGTGAAGAGTCTCAATAAATGTTTGCTGTTGTTGTTCCATTTTGTTCTAAGTATTCATACCCTAGGACTTTAAAAGTTCACTGTCTGGAAGGAGACAGAAATGTAAATTTTAGTTGCCCAATGGGATGCTGAATGCTCCCAGAGGTATAAGAACGAGTGCTGTTGGAGCACACACAGTGGAGGCCTATCCACTTTGCCTGGAGATCAGGGAAGCTATTCAGGGTGTTGATTTGCCCACCTCACCAGTCCCTTTCCTTATGGAAACCACTCCCCAGGTTCCCCTTCTCAACCCATGGAGTTGTAGCAACCCTGTCCCTCAGATTAGCACATGGCCCAGGTCTGGCCGCCCAGGGTTTCACTGGTTGGCTCAAGTCTGGTCACATGACCAAGGCCTGGCCTCCCAGAGTCTCAATGATTGGCTCAGGGATGATCACATGACTCCAGGCAACCAATGAAGGTCAGCCCTGGAGCTTAAGAGGCACTATTAGAAAAGAGGTTCTCTCTCGTCTGATCTCGGAAGCTAAGCAGGGTCAGGCCTGGTTAGTACTTGGATGGGAGAAAAGAGGTCCTCTCATTTCCCACCAGAACATTAATCTCATTGAATGTAAGCTTGGAGCTGCCAGGAGCCAACACATGGCAAGGGAGAATGTGAAGAAACCAGAGCTAAGAGATGGAGAAGGACAGATTCTCAACATTTCCTCTTGGACACTGGGGATTTCAGTTAAGTGAGCTAAAAGAAAGCCCTTTTCTGGGGAGTTCCCATCGTGGCGCAGTGGTTAACGAATCCGACTGGGAACCATGAGGTTGCGGGTTTGATCCCTGCCCTTGCTCAGTGGGTTAATGATCCAGCGTTGCTGTGAGCTGTGGTGTAGGTCGCATACGCGGCTCGGATCCAGCGTTGCTGTGGCTCTGGCGTGGGCTGGCAGCTACAGCTCCGATTAGACCCCTAGCCTGGGAACCTCCCATGTGCCTCGGGAGCAGCCCAAGAAATGGCAAAAAGACAAAAAAAAAGAAAAAAAAAGAAAGCCCTTTTCTGATTAAGCCAGTCTGAACTGAGTTCTCATTTATATTAAGAATAGCAGATAGACAGAGAAGGCTTGATGCCTGAGCTTAGTTACTAGGGTGATAAAGAAAAAAAAGACTTCCCATCAGAAAGAAGAGCATGTGGGAAAGTTCTGAGGAAATGTAGCAGCCAGCCTTTTCCCTTGTTCTTTTTCTTTTTCTCTCTCTCTCTCTCTCTTTTTTTTTTTTTAGCTTTAATTAAAGCAAGACCTGTGGGCTGATGTCCATCATCTGAACAAACCCAGCTTTTCAAGTGGGAGACTGAGCTCCAGATGCTGGGGAAGGGCAAGGAGGTCTCACCTGGACAGGCATCAGCCAGGTGATGTCAAAATCAGATAAGAGCATGCAAATGAGTTGGTGGTGGTGTCAGAGCCTCCCCAGATGCAAGCGGGGGACCCTGTCTTCCCCACCGTCAAGTTCAGAGTTAATACTGCCCATGCCCCTCAGAGTTGGCAAGATGTCCTCACGGACATTCTCTCCACTGCCAAGTACAGCCTTAACCGGCATCTACATTTTACCCTGAGCCTCCATTTCCCTTCATGGTCCCAGCTGTTAGACTGTCGAGTCGGTTTCTGAAGCTTCCTATGATCTAGAAGTCCCCCTTCTCATGTTCTTGCTTGATGCCACTTTTCCACACAAAATCAGCTGATGGAGCTTTGCAGCGTGCCCTAATTGAAACATCCCATATAACAGCTTGTACTGAGGAGGGTAATAGGGCCAGGCTGTGCACCTCTGGCTTGGAGCTGGGGGCAGGGGGTGGTGAGACTGAGAAACTGGAATCTGCTACTTGGACTTAGAGGTTTCTTTAAAAAAAAAAAAACACACTTTAAAAAATAATTATAGATTCACAGGAAGTTACAAATAGTACAAAGAAGTCTATAGTACTCTTCACCTAGATTCCCCCATGGTTACTTCTTTCTCAACTATAGGGCAATATCAAAACCAAGAAGCTGACACTGGTGCACTGTGTGTGTGTGTACACGTCTATGTCATTTATCACAGATACAGATTAGTGTTACCACCATTGTAACCAAAACACAGAAATGTTCCATCACCACAAAGATCTTCCTCATGTTACCTATTTACGACAGTTAAGGGTGGAGTAAGTATGGATTGCCCATTTTTCTTTTAGCTTTTTTAGTTTTTGCTTCACATATTTTTTAGCTCTAGCTTTTGAAGTATACACACTCAGGATTTTTACCTTTTTTGGTGAATAAACGCTTTTATGTCCCTCTCTGTCCCTGTTTTGCTACTTTATCTAATACTAATATAGTCACTCCTGCTTTCTTTTTTTCTTTTTTCTTTTTTTTTTTTGGTCTTTTTGCCTTTTCTAGGGCAGCGCCCATGACACATGGAGGTTTCCAGACTAGGGGTCTAATCGGAGCTGTAGCCGCTGGCCTACACCACAGCCACAGCTCACGGCAATGCCAGATCCTTAACCCACTGAGCAAGGCCAGGGATCGAACCCTCAACCTCACGAATCCGAGTCGGATTTGTTAACCACTGAGCCACGACAGGAACTCCACTCCTGCTTTCTTTTGATCAATGTTTATATGATTTACCTTTTTCCATCCTTTTACTTTCAACCTACCTATATTCATAGATTTTAAGTGAGTTTTTGCAGGCAGCTTACAGTGGGTCGTAGTTTTTTTTTTAATCCACTCTGACAATCTATATCTTTTGGTTGATAATGTTTAGAACATTTACATTTATGTTTAATGTAATTATTTATGTTAGAGCTTAAGCATATACTTTTAATTTTAATACTGGTTTTGTTCCATTTTTTATTTCTGTTTTAGTTTTCCCATCTTCCTAAGGGTCACTTGAGCATATTTCTAGAATTCCATTTCAATATGTCTCTAGTGTTTTTCAATATGTCACACTACATAGCTTTGGGGGGGGGGGGCACATGCCCAAGGCATGTGGATGCTCCCAGGTCAGGAAGCAAACCTGAGCCACAGAAATGACAATACTGAATCTTTAAGTACTAGGTTACTAGGGGACTCTGTACAGCTTTCTTAGTGGTTGTTCCAGGTAAAACATCATACATACATAACTTATCATAGTTTACCAGTGCTGTCATTTTACCAACTTGATGACATATAGGAACCTTCTTGTTAAGTCTCTTTATCCTCCTCCACTTGTGTTATAATTGTGTTAACTATTTCCTCTGTGTACATTTAGAACATATCAGATAGTGTGTTTTTTTTTGTTTGTTTGTTTGTTTGTTTTTGTCTTTTTGCCTTTTTCTAGGACCACACCCACAGCATATGGAGGTTCCCAGGCTAGGGGTCGAATTGGAGCTGTAGCCATTGGCCTACACCAGAGCCACAGCAACCCAGGATCCGAGCCGTGTCTGCAACCTACACCACAGCTCATGGCAACGCCGGATCCTTAACCCACTGAGCGAGGCCAGGGATCAAACCCTCGACTTCATGGTTCCTAGTCAGATTCATTAACCATTGCACCATGACGAGAACTCCAGATAGTGTTATATTTTTGATTCAACCATCATACTTAGAAAATTCAAGAGGAGAAGAAAAGTGTTTGTTTTTTACTCATTCTGTTGGTCTTTCTTCTTTCCTGATGTTCCTAGATTCCTTATTTTAATATTTATTTTCTTTGGAGAATTTCCTTTAGCTATGCTTTTAGGATGACAGATTCTCTTAGTTTTCCTTTCATCTGAGAATGTCTTAATTTCCCCTTCATTTTTGATGAATATTTATAGTGTAGGATTCTAGATGAACAGTTCTTTTATTTCAGCATTTGAAAATTACTATGCCACTTCCTTCTGGCCTTCCATGATTTATGATGAGAAATATACTATCATTCAAGTTGTTTAACTCCAGGAATTCCCTGGTGGCACTGGGTTAAGGATCTGGCATTGTCACTGCAGCAGCTTGGGTCACTGATGTGGTGCAGGTTCAATCCCTGACCTGAGAACTTCTGTATTTCATACGCGCTGCCAAAAAAAGAAATTGTATTCTTCCTACAGGTAAGGTGTTGTTTCTCCTTGATTGTTTTCAAGATTGTTTCTTTGTCATAAGATTTCAGAAATCTGACTTGTGTCTCAGTGTGGATACCTTTGGCTTTATATTGTTTGCAATTTGCTTATCATCTTGAAACTATAGCCTTATGTCTTTTAACGAATTTGGAAAGTTTTCAGCCATTTATTTCTTTGAGTATTTTTCAACTTTCCCCCTTTTTCCTTTCCTCCTAGGACTCTGAAAACATGAATGTTAGATCTTTTGTGGCAATCCCACATGTCCCTAAGGTTCTGTTCATTTTTTCGTTTGTTTTGTTCTTTTTTCTCTGATGTTTAGACGATGTGATTTCTATTAGTATATCTTCTGATTCTTCTGTTATCTCTATCCTGCTCTTGATGCCATCTGTTGAGTTTTGTTTTGGGTTTTTTTTGTTTGTTTGTTTTTGCTTTTTAGGGCCATACCCACAGCATATGGAAGTTCCCAGGCTGGGGTCGAATCGGAGCTACAGCTGCTGGCCACGGCCACAGCCACAGCAGCACAGCATTCGAGCCATATCTGCAACCTATGCCACAGCTCACAGCAATGCCAGATCCCTGACCCACTGAGTGAGGCCAGGGATGGAACCTGCATCATCATGGATACTGGTCGGATTTGTTTCTGTTGGGTCACAATGGGAACTCCCCATCTATGGAGTTTTACGTTTTGGTTTCTAAATTCTTCAGTTCTAAAATTCTCATTTTGTTTTATCTATTTCTTTGTTGAAATTGTATTTTTTCATCTGTTTCCAGCATGTTCATAATTGCTCGTTAAAGTCCTTATGATGGCTGCTTTAATAATCATTGCAGGTAATTCTAACAGCTCTGCCATCTTGCTGTTGGTGGCCATTGATTGTCGTTTTCTATTCAGGTGGTAATTTTCCTGGCTCTTGTTAAGATGAGTGGTTGCCAAATGAAACCCATACATTTTGAGTACCATATTATGAGATTCTAGATATTTAAATTTGTTTTAGCTGGCTCTCCCGACACCACTCTGGCAGAAGAAGGAAGGTACCAACATCTCTTTTCTGCCAGGTGAGAGTAAACTCCAGGTTTCCCATTTGGCCTCTGTTGACTCCTGAAACAGGAAAGATCTCCTTGGTACTTCTGGGTGGGAGTGGGAGTTCCACCTCCCCACTTGGCCTCTATTGATCCCATTCTGGCTGGGTGGGGCTGCTCCTCAGGTGGCCTCTACTGACACCATTTGGCCAGAATGAAGCAGTTATGATCTAAACTTTTCTCTCCTGCAAGGCTTCCCCTTTCCTGGTCCTCTGGCTGGAGGAAGTAGGCTTTTAATGGGAACTCACCACTGTCATTTCTTGGGCCCTGAGGTCCCTAGCTGGCCTACTTCCTTCTCTCCACTAGTCTTCTTATGTTGGTTTTATATATGCTGTCCATGACTGTTAGTAGTTCTTAGCAGGAAGAATAGGACAAATTACTTCTCCATCTTTCCATGAGTGAAAGTCGCTTAGAGCCTTTTAAAGTATGTTTCAGATGCCGAAATGGAACAAAAGTAAAACAAATTCATAGTGCCTGAGACAGATACTTTAACACCTTTGATGGCACTGACGGTAGTGGTGAAAGGTCATGGGAGTGGGGCTGGAATGACCTGAAAGAATTCTAATTTGACCTTGGGCAAGCTGTTTTGGCTGTCAGAGGCTCAGTTTTCCTTCTCGAACATAAAAACCAAACTACTTATTATGTAGACATGTCACAAGGAGAAAGAAAGATAAAGTATTTCAAGTACACGGCATATGCCATAAATAATTTCTTTGCTTTTCTCAATCAGTTCCAACCTTGAAGTTCCCATTGTGGCTCAGCGGAAATGAACCCAAATAGTATCCAGGAGAATGTGGGTTCAATCCCTGGCTTCACTCAGTGGGTTGGGGATCCAGCATTGCCATAAGCTGTGGTGTGGTTTGTAGATGTGGCTCAGATCCCGTGTTGCTATGGCAGTGGTGTAGGCTAAGTCTGATTTGACCCCTAGCCTGGGAACGTCCATATTCCGTGGGTGTAGCTCTAAAAAGAAAAAAAAAAAAATCAGTTCCAACCTTACATCCTAATATTTCCTAAACAAATCCTGAGCTGTAGCTCAAAGTTTTCATAATCCTGATGCAGCTGGGACTCAGTTTCCCCCTTTTTTTGGCCTTTTTAGGGCCACACCTGCAGCACATGGAGTCAAATCAGGCTAGGGGTCAAATTAGAGCTGCAGTTACTGGCCTACACCACAGCCACAGCAATGCAGATTCTGAACCGTGTCTGCCACCTTCACCACAGCTCACAGAAACACTGGATCCTTAACCCACTAAGCAAGGCCAGGGATTGAACCCACATCCTCATGGATGCTAGTCAGATTTGTTCCCGCTGAGCCACAATGGGAACTCCGCAGTTTCCCCATCTTTAGAAAGGAAAGGAAGGAAAGGATTGGTCTAGATCACCACTACTCACGGGATGGGCTGCAGGAGTCCCTGGGAGCCTGTTAGAAATGCAGAATCCCAGACACCACATCCAACCTACTGAATCACAACCTGCATTTTAAATAGGACCCCAACTGGGTTTGGCATAAGGAAGTTTGAGATGTGGTACTCTGGGTGATTTTTAAGGGCACTGCCAGTCTGATCTTACCTATCTCGGGCTTTCCTACCTCCAGACCACTGCTGAAATGCTCTGACCTTTCTACTCTGGCCACACAGGGCTAAGCATCATTTAAGGTGCAGCAAAAATCCCTTCCCATCCCACCCTCCTCCAGGCATAAAGCTTTCTTTGTCCACCTCAACTTGAACTGAGCCTCTAGACTGCTTAAATGACCACTCAAAGACCATTAGTGAGATGATTTATCACGTGCTTAGTGACAACGTGCTGTTCTCCTCTTGAGCCACTGTCTAAACCATATATCATGTATTCTTATTAAACTTTCCATGTCTTTTCAGAAACTGAGGATGTAGACAGCTCCTGGAAAGGTCTTAGAGAGCAGAGACCATGACTTCCACATGCTTTACTGTTCACCATCTGGCTCCCCACACATGGGAGATAGTGAATTACGTTATCATTTTCACTGGAAACGTGTTCAAAGCACAGCTTTCAAGTCCCTATGATTAGTAAAGGAGAAAATGCTATGGTTATCAGTCTTTAAAATGAGCGTAAGCAAACGTCTATTTTCTCTTCCCTAAGATATTAAAAAGGAAGTTTCTTGAATGACAATATCTAATACTGGAGAGATTATGCTGAAACTGGTACTCACACTTGTGATGTAAATTGACACAAACTTTTTAGAAAACACATTGGAATATATATTATGGACCAAAAAACATACTTCCAGAAAATCCACTCTTTCATCTTGGTTAAGCAAAAGCAAGAGTTTATTTGCATGAAAAGTCATACATAAGAGAGCAAAAACATAGGCATAATCTAAATGTCAAACGAGCTGGGGTATATCCATTTGATGGATTAACACGGGGCCATTTAAAACAATTACGAAGGCTGTATTCAAACATAAGGAAATGCTTACTCAATATTATGTAAGAACACCAGAATAGGAAATATCATATGCTGTTGATTATGACTAATATATGTAAATACAAACTAAAAAGGAAGGAACAGAAAAACTAGAAATCATATTTAAAGGTGGTAGGATTGGGTTTAATTTCCTGGACTTGTTTTTTTCCAAAATTTTTCATTCTGCCAACTTTTCATTAAATTTAAAAAATATATATGGATAAGATGTACACATAAATGTAATAGAATCATTTTAAAATTTTTTTTTAAAAAAAGGGTTTTTTAGTGACACCAAAAGTAGATTTGGCGATCACCTTGGGAGGATTCATTCAGGACCAGATCAAAGCCCATTTTCTTAGCAGGTTCACCCACTATGCCATTATGTGGCATCTGACAGTTATGTGACATCTGAATCAATAACCAAGGCCTCAGCATCAAGAAGTTCTCAGGAGCTACAGAGCAAAGCAGATCTCAAGGCTGGAATCACCGTCTTGAAAGAGAAGATGTTAATGCATCAAGTGTGGATGGAAGCGGTCATTCGGTCTTCCCTCAGCCCCCATGGAAGCAAGACTCCCTTTGCAGACTGCTAGTGAGATGTGCGCCCATTAAAGATGAAAAGCTTCCAAAAGGCTTTTAGTCCATGTACCAACTCTTTCCCTCTCACTTCCCTCATAGCCCCAGTTCACTTCCCCCCTGATAGGAGGGGTAAGTCCTGGGGCCCAGTCACCCTTACCGGTACCTGTGGGTCCCCTGATCTGCAGTGACCCCAATCGACATGCTCTTTGACCCAGTTCCTAGATCTCTTCCCTGAGCCTGTGAAACAGGGATTGATGCTTTCCTCACAGGAAGAAATTAAATGATGGCAGAGTTCTTCTCACAGTGCATGTCTCTGACTTACCTTTTTCAATCCTCTTCCATTTCTTTGCTAAAATTATTTTTGTAAATTGCAGTAACAGGTACATAATGTAAAATTTACTATTTTAACCATTTTAAGTGTACAGTTCAATGGTATTCACATTGTTGGGAAACCATCTTCACTCTCCATCTCCAGAATTCTTTTCTTCTTGCAAAACTGAAACTCTATACTCAAATCATGCCTCCATCTTCTCCTCCCCCAGCCCCTGGCAACACCATTCTACTTTCTCTCTCAAATGACTCTGACGACGCTAGGAACCTCACGTAAGAGGAATCACACAGTATTTGAGCTTCTGTGACCAGCTTATTTCACTCCTCATAATGTCCTCAAGGTTCATCATGTTACAGCATGCATCAGAATTTCCTTCCTTCTTAAGGCTGAATAATACTCCATTATATGCCAACTTCTGTTTATCCATCCATGGACACCTGGGTTGCTTCAACCTTTAGGCTATCGTGAGTAATGCTGCTGTGAACACAAGTTTACAAATCTCTCTTCATGTCCCTGCTTTCAATTCTTTGGGGGAAGTGGAATTGCTGGATCATATGGCAATTATGTTTTTAATTTTTGGAAGGACTTCCATACTGTTTTCCAGAGCAGCTGCACCATTTTACATTCTGAATGCAGAGACCCCTAATCCAGAGCCCGTGCCATTAATCCTATGCTGTCTGAGGAAGGGTGCTCTGGGTACAAGGACCCAGGGATAAAGATGCAGAGGCATGGTGAACAGGTATGCTTGAGTGGCAGGGAGGAGCCCATCCTGGCTGGCACGGAGGCCCCAGAGGTGTGCCAGGCTGAGACATTTAGACATGATGCTGAAGAAACATGGAGCCACTGAGGGTTTTGAGAAAAGGAAGGATATCAGAAGACAAGACTGGGCAGACTGTTCTGGTGACAGCACATGGCTTAGACTGAGTGGGGTGAAAGCTGGCATGAAACAAACCCTGTAGCCCAGGGTTATCTTCAAGGGACCCAGAGGTTCCCTTTTTATACATTCATTAGTTCATCCAACAATCCATTGATTTTGATCCCATCACCACCTCCCTGCCACATCCAGGGGCCACAGGGCCTGAGGACACAGAGATGAATTGACCTGGGACTCACGCCCCAGTGGGGAGCCTGACACAGCAGCCCGCTGTCCCCAGTAATGTATAAAGGGAATGCTTTGGGAATTTGGGGGTATGGGCCAGCATAGAAAATCCAGGAAAAACACCACATTCTGGGAACTGGTCATGTTTCCCAGCCTCAGAATCCCCATTCCTCATAGGGCACAGGTGACTCTCACCCACAAATGCCAAACACTGGCTATGAATTGACATTACAGCTCATCGTTTTCAGAGTGTGGCTGCATAATTAGGGACAAAGCCAAGTTAAGGGACCAAGCCCCGTGTGTGTTTTCTGCGAGGTTCTAATATTTAGAGCCAATGAAATAAAATCATTCTCTTTGAAGCAGAACTTTTCCATGCAGAAGAAAGCTGCTGCCGGTTCTAGCGGACATCCAAGCAACCTGTGCTGCGCTAGCTTCTTGGAGCAGCCGAGCAGCAGATGCGGAGGAGGGCTGGCCAGACTCAGCTCCCAGCCCACCCTCCTGGGCACATCTGCTCTGGGGACTGTCCTCTGGAAGCCACATTGCCCTGGGCCTCTTCTGCTCCTCTAAATGCCCCAGCCGCAGCAGCTCCCCGGCCTCCAGCCTCCCTGGTGGAGGCGAGGGGACCAGGCCCAGGGGAGCACCTGCTGTGAATGAGCCTGTGCCCGGGCTGGGCAGGGTGGGCCCAGGAGCAGCACTGGTCCAGAATGGGTGCATGGCTTTCCAGGGGGTGGGAGCCCTCAGCAGTCAGAGTGGGGGAGGGTGGCCAGGGAAGGCTTGCCCAGTCCACAAGTCATCCTGAGCCCTGGAATGCCTAGAAGCCTTCCTCCTCTTGTTCATTCAGCTCCAATCTCCTCAACCTCTGACCCTTTGCTGATTCTGAGGCGCTCAGCACACCTCCCCCTTCACCAAGGCAACAGAAGCCACAGGGGCAACTTTCTCAGCCTCCCAACCCCCACCTATTCTTCCTCGTGGCCTTGGTTCCCCCCTACTCCTTCTACCTTGACAGGGCCCTGGGCTCACTTCAGCCCTCTGGTCTCCCTGCTCTCCTGGCTGCTTCGCTGTTCCCACACTAACCCTCCATCCCCCTTAAGCACCTCCCAGCACCCTGTGCCCCCTCCCAGGCACTGCCCACTCAGCCTCACCTCTTTCTCACCTCCCACCCCCTAGGAACATTCACCGAGTTCTCAAATGACCTCCCTGGGCCTTTCAAGGCCCAAGAACTCAACCATGCTGGCACCCTGATCTTGAACTTTCAACCTCCAGACCTGTGAGTAATAAATGCTTGTTGTTTCAGCTCCCCGGTCTGTCGTATATTTGTTACAGCAGCCTGCACCCACCTAAACACCCAGCGAGTCAGCACTGGGTATATACAACATATCCAGTGCAGTTCTTACCCACAGGAAACGCTCAACAGTTACTCACAATAGTAATACAGCGGAAGCAGTCTTTTCATTCACTTGAAGTCACTTTTCAAAAACTATCGAGCACTTAAGAGTTCCTAAGTCTGTTACCAGCCGGGCAGTTAAGATCTGCTTTGGAATTGCAGATACCAAGTCAGCCACAATGTGTGGGTCAAGGAGTTGTGTGTGTTCTGAGAGAGACAGATACATAAATAATTACAATAAAATGTCATCCAGGCTCCAAAAAAATAGAATAAAATGACCTCCTTGTGGCCGAACCCAGGGGGCACACTGGTGCTTGGTGCCCCCTGACCCTGTGAACCACTCACCTGGAGCCTCCCTCCCCCTTGCATGGCCCGGTTTTCCTCCCCATCCTACTGCTGCTGTCTGCCACCTCCTCTGCGGGCTCTCTCCCTGTGCCGTTGCTTTAAATGGGGTTCCCTTCATCTTGGTGGGTTCCTCAGGCTGCGGGACAAGCCCTCTCCTCTTCCGTCTCTCTGCAGAGCCCGACTAAGAGATCCCACCTCCTCTCTGATCTTTCACTAGCAATCAGGAGCCTCGGAATCAGACCTCCAGGCACCTCCACGGTGATGTCCCACCTGGACGATCCTCTCCTCCACCCAGGCTGCTCCTCCCTCCTGCCCCTCCCCGCCACCCACACCAGCAACCCAGGAGCCTGGCCCTCCCCACCCACCTCTCACAGCTGATGAAACTCAAGCCCCCGGCAATTCTGCGCCTAAGCATCAGGAGAAGAATCACCTCCTCTCACCCAGACTCCTGAGCAGCACCCCTCCGCAGTTTGACCTCCCCGCTTCCGCCCCTGACCCTGGTCTGGCCCTTCAAATCTATCCTCACCCAACCAGAATGCCAAAGTGCTCCAGGCAACTCCAAGGAAAAACCTCCCATGGGTCTTTCCTGGCTTTGAGGATAAGTTCAAAACCTCTTGGCCATGGTACGTGGACAAAATGATCTAAATGCGGATTAGCCCTCTTTCTAGCCTCATCCTTTCAAGCATCACTGGTCCTGCCTGCCTTCTGGCCCCCACCTCTCCCCACCCCTAGTGAGCGGATAAAAGCTAACCTGTACCGTCACTGGTGACTGAACTCTTATCCTTGAATGCTCCAGGCCAGAGAAGACTGTTTTGTTGTTGGCGGTGCTGTCATTGTTGTATCACTTAATGAATGTTCTTACATTTATAGGTGTACAACAATCATCACAAGGAAATTTTATAGCATGTCCATCAGAGAAGACTGTACGGTCCCTTTTCCCAATTCCTACCTCACCTCTTCAACTTAGGTGTCGTTCCCCTTTGAAAGCGCCCTGACGCCTCAGACCTGGACTGGGTGTCCCTCCAGTCTCCCCTAAATGTTTCATGAAGGCAGTGACTGCGCCCACCTTGCCCACCAGGTGTCCCTGCACCTCACACCTGTCTTAGTGCAAAATAATCAGCATTCAATAAAAGAATGAGGGAGTAGGACGTGCTGTGTGTACTGTAATCAGGGAGAAGGGATGTCCTGTATCCAAGGCTGAAGCATCGTGGCTATGAGCCTGCAAAGGGTCCATTATTGTGGGGAGACATGCCTCCAGGCAGGGCTCTGGTGGGTGTGCCCCCTCATCCATGCTCATGACTTCAGGGGGCTGTGATGGGATGCAGCGGGCCTGGGGTGGGGACCTGGCTGGGACAGCGACTCCAATGGTAGGGAGCTTCAGAACACACTGCCTTCCCCATCTAGCCATCCAGTCCTCCAGCCAAGAACAGCCAGTGACGTTCAGCAGAGCATGGCAAGGTGTTCAGCCATTTATTCTGGGGCAAGGTAAACCCCTTAACCATTATCCGTCTCACTCCACGCCCGCATCCTCTGTACCTTGAATAGGTGCTTAGCAGAGATTTGCTGTATGAATGAGTGAGCAGATAAAAGCTAACCTGTACCGTCACTGGTGGGGCAGCAGGGACCTATGCCAACATCCCAGCAACAAAGACATCCCAGAGGCTCCCTGAGGCCTGTCCATACAGGGGTGCTGGCCAGAGAAACAGGCCCACGTGCCCAGCACTGACAGCACTAAGCAGCATGCAGGAAGGACTCTAACCAGCTTTCACCTCAACTAACCGGACAGTCTGTGAAGTCCAACACCCAGCCTGTCATCCAGGCCCTGTTAGCTCCCTCTCTTCCAGCAGCTCAGGCTCTCAGCTACCGCAGCCCCTTCTTTTGAACCCCATGTTGCAGTCTGCAGATCTCTTTCAGCCCCTTCATCATCTTTCCCCGCTCCTCCTCAACCCTTATCCTGCAGATGAGGTAACTGCGAGTTCAGGGGCAGAATGTGTTTTGGAACAAAGCCCAGGTCTCAGGCTGGGGCTGCCTGTGAAGCAGGCAGCGGCTGCTGCAACCACGGCTCTGGTGCGGTGCAGCCTCAAAGGCCTCTCGGGGCCAGGCATGCCATGCAGCCTGAGTGCAGGACAACAGGCAGTGGCAGGGGCTGTGGTGAACAAGAGGCCACTGCTCTGCACAGAGCTACACAGCTCTGGCTGGCACTGCCATGCGCCAAACTGGGCTCTGAGGCTGCCTGCTCTTCCAGTTTTTTCCAAGAGTAGCCAGGAATCAGGATTTTAAAAATAAAGTTTCCTGACTTTTAACACATGATACCGGTTGGGTCCACCCTCTGTTGAAGTATGTTTATCTCGTTGGTCACTGGTGCTCTCCACTCCTATAACTGAGAGCCTAGCACAGGACCTAGCATCCACCAGGCCTGCAACAAACATTGTCTAGGTGGATGGATGGATGGATGGATAGATGGATGGATAAGCAGACAGATGGCTGGAAGAGTGGATGGGTGGATGGATGGATGGATGGATGGATGCGTGGGTGAATGAATGGGCGGATGGGTAGATGGATAAATGCATGGATTCATGGGAGGTTGAATGGATGGATGTCAGATGGATGGATGCATAGAGAGTCAGAAGGGAGGGGCAGAGGGAAGGGAGGGAATGAACATGTGACCAACAAGGTTGGAGAGTCCTTGATGTTGCTGCCAGAGGACAGCTCAGTGAGGTTGGTGGCTATTGGTTCCCCAGTTTCAAGGGAAACAGATCTCTCAGCTACTCAAAGGCCTCTTCCAAACTCCCCCAACACCCCCTAAGAGCAAGCACTCATGTGACTCCTCCATGCTCGCCCTCATCACTAAAGAGTTCATAAGGGATACACTGAGGCCAAAGGACAAAACCTGGGCCATTCTGGACCGGGACTTGAAGCTCTGTGGGTGAATTTGGGAAGAAAGCATCTTTGTCACATCTCTAAGTATGACAACGTGGCATGAACCAGTTTGTCTCCATGTTTAATGAGAGAACAGACAGGATGGGAACATGTGGATTTGGGAGTAAGGGGACCAGGGTTCAAAGTTTGACTCAGTCACATACCAGCTACGTGGCCTTGAGCAAGTCCCTTATCCTCTCTGGCCTTCAGTGTTTCCATCTGCAAAATGGGGTGATAATATCTATTCCTACCATGTTTATGAGGATTAAACGTGATGACACTATGTGCATAGTCCTAGAAAACTGCCTAGCTTATAGGAAAAAATCAATAAATGTTGGTTCCGTTTCATTCTACTCAACAGTCCAAGTGAATGGAGCGTTTATAGGAATACAACGTTAATGATAAATTTACTCCCCAAACCTTTCCAGGAGGCTCAAATGTATATCCATTCATTCACTGTGTGACTGAGCTCAGTGGACAAATGGAGACACAAAATGTGGTACAGACACACAATGGAATATTACTGGATCATAAAAAGAAGTATTGATTCCTTCTCAAACATGGCTAAACCTGTGCTAAGGGAAAGAAGGCAGACCCAAAAGGCCATTTACATGAAATAAGTAGACCAGGTACATGCAGAAGGATAGAAAGTAGATGAAAGGTTATAGTGGGGCAGGAGTGGGGGGAAATGGGGAGTTATTGCTAAACAGTTGCAAAGTTTCTGTTTGGGGTGATGAGAAAGTTTTGGGAATAAGCAGTGGTGATGGTTGCACACCGTTATACCTGTAACCAATGCTGCTGAACAGCAGACTTAAAAATGGTTAAAGTAGAAACTATATCTAGTCACTTATGATGGAGCAGGATAATGTAAGAAAAAGGGATCCCTACATGTCTGTGTAACTGGGTCACCATGCTGTACAGCAGAAAATTGACAGAACACTGTAAACCAGCTATAACGAAAAAAATCCTTATATAAAAAAGGGTTAAAGTGAAAATGTATTTTACTACGGTAAAAGAATTTTTAAAAGAATAGGAAGTCTTGGCAAAGTAACAATTCTCCTGGTTTGCTGAAAAGAAGGAAAGAGCTTCATGACTTCATGTTGTATAAACACTAAAAACTCTCAGCATTAACGAGATGAAGGTGTCTTTTGCCCTTTGAGACCTAAAATGTGTTTTCAGTTTAAGAAATGAAATTTGGAAACATGACCTGGATATTTTCTTTCTGTAATTTGGGGAAGGAGAAAAGAGGAAGAGAATAACTAACCAGGCAAGTTACCACCTTCAGAAAACAACCAAACACGGACTAGGGTTTTTTCCCCTTCTCTCAAATTAAGATATATATATTTAGCCCACATGAATTCCGGTCGGAACACATTTTAACAGTTTGGTCTTGGTGGCCTGCCCGGGGCTAGGAGAGGCCTTGGCACCTTCCTAAGGTGTCCAGGAGATGGTCTGAAGGCTGCACGAAGCCTAACCCCAGGCATCCAGCAAGGAACACAGGGGCACGCCTAGCCATCTTTAGCCCAGGAGCTGTGCCCAGGAGTCTTTCGAGAAAGAAGGTACCCAAAGCGAGGTGATGAGCTTATATTTGAGGACAAGGGAGCAGAGCTGGAGGGCAGGATGGGGGCTCTAATGACATAGGCAAAACCACAAGGCATAATCCAGGCAGGCACCAAGCACCCAGACATGGGTACTGTCAGAGCCCAGAGCCAGCTTACAGGGACTGCCAACTACTTCTGCCAGCTGGCATCCTTCCTCTTATCCTGCAATTCCTCCCCCTACCACCCCCAATGCCAACCCTGTTGTCTTGAGAATAAGAAGGTCCATCTTGAACCCCTCGACACCAAGTGTGGTTTTCATAGCAGCATCCTGGCACAGAGATTGTTTCAGTAAGGAGCCGTGCACTCCCCTGACTTATATAATACATCCCCAACACAGCCTCCTATCTAGCCCCAGAAATGAATTTGAAAAAATGGCATGGGGAGTTCCCGCTGTGGCCTAAGGGGATTGGTGGCATCTCTGCAGTGCCAGGATGCAGGTTTGATCCCTGGCCCAGCACAGTGGGTAAAAAGATTCGGCACTGCTGCAGCTGCAGCATAGGTAACAACTGCAGCTCGGATCTGATCCCTGGCCCAGGAACTCCATATGCTGCAGGGTGGCCAAAAAAGAAAAAAACAAAACAACAAATCAAAACAAAATTGGCGTGGAGTGGACAAGGTCTGAGCAATCCCTGTGGCCTCGAGTTGAAGATATGGCCCTGGGACAGGCCCAGGAAGAGCAGCTCCAAAGCTCTGTTCCTGTTTAACCACGGATGGAAATCTCATCTTCTGGGTCCATGGAAGCACCAGGGTGAGTGCTTCTATATCATTTTCTTTCATTTGCTGCCATGCTTTATCAGTGCAAGTAATTATTTCCATTACTGAACCAACGGCACATGTGAAATAAGAACCAGTGCACCCAGAAAAAAAACAAAACGAGACCCTGAATAATGAACAAGGGGAAGGAAACTTTTCTCAATGTGGCCAACACACGTTTCAGATTCTGATGACGCTGGGACTGAGCCGCGATACAGCACTGCGCTGTCACTGAGGATGAGACAAGTTCCAGGACATGGGCTGTGTACATGGCTTTCCCTCACTGTGTTATCAATTTCCTGAGAATCCCTCCTGTCTATGACCATTCATTTGTGTGACCTCAACAAGGACCTTGAAAATGCAAACACCCGTGCAACTGAGCCTCAATAGGGAAACTGGTTCTGTGTCACATGGCTGGGATCTCTGGGCAACAACTGCTTTCAGTGGGGAAGTACATCAGTCAGGACTTTTCAAAAGTCAGAACAGGGTCAAATGAACTTTAAAAACAAAGAATGCATTGACTCTCTTAACTGAAAAATCCAGGAAGATTCAGGTATGGCTGGATCCAAGTGCTCCAATGACATCATCGGGACTCTCCTTCGCCATCTCTCAGCTCTGGGTTCTCCGTGTTGGCTTTATTTACAGCAGAGATGGAGGGGTACTATCCATCCTGTGGCCCCCACTGGCTCTAGGCCCACATTCCACCACATATGCAACCCCAGTGGAAACAGACCTTCTTTATACCAAAGTTTCCGGGAAAAGCCCAGAATCTGTCTCTTTGGGGGATGACATGGTCATGTGCTAATTACAAGATGTTAGAGTCAGCCTACCCCAAGCCCACAGCCTGGAACTAGAGAAGGGGATTTGCCCAAGGAAAACCAGGGTATTCTCATCAAAACAAGGGGAGACAGACCCAATGCTGCCCACCCCAAGCAAACACCCTCATGATGGCTGCCCTTGACCTGACCAGCTCCTGGCCCTTGCCAGCCTCCATCCTCCCACCAGAGGGGACCCCCTGGCCACATCTGCCGATTCTCCTACAGACCTGCCCAGCTTCTAGACCAGTGAGCCTAGCACAGTGGGCATGGGTTGGCTTGGCCCTGCTGTCTATGCTGAGGCCTCCTCCACACCATGAAATAGTGCTTTCTTTTCTCACACAGTCCCCTGTCTAGAGGCTCACTCATGGACCAGCTCATTCATTCATTCACTCATGCATACATTTACCTGCTGCTCATGAGCCCAGAGCTCTGTTCAGCATCATTTTCATTCACACAACAACCTAGGTAACTGTAAGACACACGTTCTCCTCATCGTAAAGACGAAGTAAGTCAATAAGAGGTTAAGGATCTTGGCTAAGCTCACACAGCAATGGTGCAAACCCCAGGACCCGAAGGCTTTGCCTAATAACAATGGTGCAAAATAGGGAAAGACGGTGTGTCCAAGGCTCACAGGAAAAGCCTCAGGAACACAGAAAAATGAAGATCAGGCTAAATGTGCCTGTGAGCATCGCAGTCTAGGCGCAGAAGCACTAGAGAAATGTCCAGAGCGTTTCGCCACGTCAGGTGCCTTAGGGACACAGATGGCTTAAGTCCTGTCCTCAAGGACCTCACAATGGACGTAGGGCAAAAATCCAGGCACATAAAAAGCTGAAGATGGTAACTGCCTGGGGTGATAAGCCAACACTGCATAGGCAGGCCAGACAAAGGTGGGCATCGGGAGGTTCTGGAAAGAAGAAAGCACAAAGGGCTGGAGTAATCAGAGATGGCTTCCTGGAGGAGGTGAGCTTGGGAGACCCTAGAGGAGAACGGGAAGAGGGCAGATTCAGAGCTGGGGGGTGGAAGGAAAGGCACCTAGGTGGGTGCATGTGTTGGTGTCAACATCTGTGGGTTTCGCCTTCCCGGTGTCCCTCCCCTTCTTTTGCTATCATTCCAAGGTGCTCTGCAGAGCCACCCCTTGCCATGCTCAGCCCACGTGGTGTGCGTGGGGCTGATCCTATCCTGACTCGAGGGTGGGCACAGGACCCCAGACCTGGCCAAGGAAAGCCCTGCACCATCTCAGCTACAGCAACAGGTCTGGGGAACACCCGGCTGTGGCTGGAGCAGTGCGAGTCCTTTGCGGGATCCTACTGAGACCACTGGGGTGGGACCGCTGGTAGGATGTGGGCCAGGAGCTGGCAGGGGCTGTCACCACCCTCCCAGAGGAATGAAGCCAACACAGGAACAGGTGAACCCACTAGGAGGCTGTCAGCTGCTCCTGAAACCAGAATTCCCCAGAGCCCAATAAAGTTCCTTTGATGCTTAAGCCTGTTTGAGCGATGTTCCCATCACTGGCCACCGAAGGAGTCCCAATGCAGGGAAGCAGTTGGGGCACCAGCCGGTGACTCTGCAGTGGGGTGTTTTCCATTTCTAAGCCAGGAGACCAGTGATACAGGGGGTCAGGATGACCATGAAGGGCCAGAACCCTGAAATGTAGGTTCAGACTCAGAGCCATTGGCCAGTGCTCCCTCAGCCACATGCCCCTCCTGCCCGGAGGCTGGGTGGATACACGGCGGGCTGCTGTGAGAGCTAAGGGACAATTCAGTCCTGCTGCTCCTTAGGCTACTGTTTAACATATTAAACAATGTGTGAAACTGCTCCTGTCTTCACTTGTCCTCAAGCTGCTGCCATCAAGAAGGGATGGCCTTGGTGGTCTGAGTCCCCCAGGACGCAGAGACTGTCCTGGCCACTTAGGGTCAGATGGGGAGGGAGGGAGGGAGGGGACTGGGACCAGAACCTGAGCTGCTTGCAGGGCCTCTGCCGTAGGAGGGGTCGAAGTCAAATCAGAAAAGGTGGGGGTGGCAGTCATCAAAGGGGCAGAAGGATGCCCCGGCACTGGTCTGAGCCAAGTCTCCCTGACCCTGAGACCTGTCCTTCTGTGCCAGTCCCTCCTAACCTCCTGGCTCCCAGTATGAAGAGCAGTGGTGGCCCTCTCCACGTGTCCATCTGTCTGTCCTAAGTGGCCGATTGCCCCCTCTCCCATTCCTGGGTGTCTGCCAGCTCCAACAGTCCCTGGGGACACACCTCCACCTTCCAGAAAATAGCTCTTACTCACGTCTATTTCCGAGACGGCTGGCCCGGATGGCTGATGTGTCACAAGCCTGCACCAGGCACATCGCTGGGTACAAACTGTCCTCATGCTTTGGTGACCAACTGGGACGGGGGTAGGGGGAGGGTTGCCTGGTCTCTGAAGAGCAGAGACAACTGTGTGTCCCCATTAGGCTGCGACCGACTAAAGGCAGCCTCCAAGGTCTCCCCTGGGGCCGGCTGCCTACAAACTGTTCCCAGAGCCCCTACCCGGCCCCCTGAGCAGCCTGGACACTGAGGACATTGAGGCCTCCGGGGGGCTCCTCTGCACCTCTTTGCTGCAAGCCTGGGTCAGCTGAAGGCAACTCAACCGCAGCCAAGGGCAGCCTCTTGTTCCTCAGATAAGCAGGCTGAGATGTCAAGGGCCAAAATGAAACGTTTCCAGGATTTCTTGGATATTAAATGGCTCCCCCCACTCTCCCCCCCTCCACAATGATGGCTTACGTTTAAATGAATCAGAAACACCTAGACACTTTTCTTAAAACACAATTGAATTTCCAATTCAGGAGGAAAAGCCTAAGACACAATTTGGAATCTCCGCTAACACAACAGCTTTTGCCTAAGACATCTAGCCATCTCAGAGGGCAGTGCCTGACCTGTCCCACCTCCCCATCCAGCTGCCACTCACCCAGAGCTAAATTCCCACCTCTGGGCCCTCTTCTGTCTCCTGCTCCACCTCTCCACTGGCCTGCCACCTAGAAACCCTTCTCCCTTACTTATGACAGGTCCTGACTTAAATATCAGCCCTTTTGAAAATGATTCCTCAACTGAGCCCACATGCACGATCACTCACTTCCTCCTTCACCAGATTAACGCACTCCCTGTGGAGGGGTCTGTTGATTCTATTTCCATCTCCACTCTCCCACTTTCTGCTAACAAGAGCCTCACCACGCTCCCTTCCCGAGCCCATCGCAGTTCATGGGCTGGGCAGGACTGACCCGGCCCTCACTAGCTCCAGGAGTGGCCACACATTTCTGGCCTGGTCTTCACCTCCTGGCCACAGTGGCTGGTTCCAAAATGAGCAAGTGACTTGCATTAGTTAAATGAGAGTCACACCCAGGAAAAGAGGTCCCCTACATCCACTGGGATTTCTGAGCCTCAAGTTGACAGGCTGACTACCCATCATTAAAGAGGGTGTAATAGGAGTTCCCATCATGGCGCAGCAGAAATGAATCCGACTAGGAACCATGAGGTTGCGGGTTCGATCCCTGGCCTCAATCAGTGGGTTAAGGATCTGGCGTTGCCGTGAGCTGTGGTGTAGGTCACAGACACAGCTCAGATCCTGTGTGGCTGTGGCTGTGACGTAGGCCAGTGGCTACAGCTCCAATTGGACCCCTAACCTGGGAACCTCCATATGCAGGTGCTGCCCTAAAAAGACAAAAGACAAAAAAAAAATAATAATAATAAAGAGGGTGTAATAGTTATCTATAGCCACATAACAACATGACTCAAAACTCAGTGTCCTTAAACATCCATTTATTATTTTTATGGCTCTGTGGATTAACTGGGCTTAGCTGAGCAGTTGTTACTCTTGGTGATGGCTGAGGTCACTCACGTGGCTGCATGCACTTCAGAGCCTGTCTGAGATGGCTGCAGTGTCTGTGACAGCCTCATCCTCCAAGGTCTCTCGCCATTGACCTTCCTCCTTCAAGAGTGTAGCCCTGAGCATCTTCAGAGCTGGGTGGCTGGGTTCTAAGAAGACCAGCCCCCATGTGCTTCTCAAGCCTCTACTTGTATCACACTTGCTAATATCCAGTTGGCGCGAGCAAACCGCGCTGCCAAGCCTGCAGTCCGTGTGAAGGGAGCTACAAACAGCATGGATCCCCGGAGGCTTGGTCCACTGGGGGCCACCCGTGTAACTAACACGGGTGTAAGAGGAAGGTTTTTTATGTCTTCCCTGGAGTCCTGGGACCCAGATATGCCTGAAGTCAGAGGTCTACCCCATTCTTTCCAGTTGCCCTAATCCAAAACGGACAAACAAAATCCTTGTTTTTGTTGTCTGGCCAAGTCATTCTGAGTCAGGTGTCTGTCACTAACCAATACCGTAACCAATGCCACCTCTATGCCAACACAAAGTGGACCCTGGGGACACAGACTGAAGTCAGACACAGCTGACTTAGCTGGGCAAAGGTGTCCCCTTTTGTCTATCTCCCCAATAAAACTACAAATTCCCAAGGGATGGGGCCAGTCCTCAGGCCTGCTTTACAACTCACGCCCAGCACAGTGCTGCGCACTTAGGAAATGGTTAGTGAAAGCTTGTTGGTGAACTGCTATCATACAACACACTTTCATGCTGCTGGACAGGTCTTCTCAAGTCTCAAGTTGCCAGGGAGAAAACCACCAAATGAACCAGGTATTATTCACTTGTAAGACCAAGGAGCAGCAGCATTATTTACAGTAGCCAAGACATGGAAGCAACCTAAATGTCTATCGCCAGAGAAAGGGATAAAGACAATGGGGTCCATATACACAATGGGATACGACTCGCCATAAAAATGAAATAATGCCATTTGCAGCAACATGGATGGATCTAGAGATTCTCATACTAAGTGAAGTAAGTCAGAGAAAGACAAATATCATACAATACCACATATATGTGGAATCCACAACAAAGGATATGAAAGAACTTAATGGTAAAACAGAAACAAACTCACAAGTTTCAAAACCAATCTTATGTTACCATAGATGAAACTGTGGGGGGGGGGGTTTGGAGGTAGGAATTGGGTGGGTGGGAAAAACATATACACACCACTGCAAAAAAAAAAAAAGGTGATTAACAAGAACCTACTTATAGCACAGGAAAATCTACTCAATAGTTGTATAACCTATATGGGAAAAAAGAATGGATATATATCTAACTGAATCACTTTGCTATACCCCTGAAACTAATACAATACTGTAAGTCACTTATACTCCAATAAAATTTTGTAAAAATTGAAAAAATAGGGGTTTCCATTGTGGCTCAGCAGTAACAAACCCAACTAGGATCCATGAGGACATGGGTTCGATCCCTGGCCTTGCTCAGCAGGTAAACGATCTGGCAATGCCGTGAGCTGTGGTGTAGGTCACAGATGCAGCTCAGATCTAGTGCTGCTGTGGCTGTGGTTAGACTGGTGGCTACAGCTCTGATTGGACCCCTAGCCTGGGAACTTCCATACGCTGCAGGTGCAGCCCTAAAAAGACAAAATATATATATATATATATATATATATATTTTTTTTTTTTAAATACCAGAAGACTGAGGAAGGTCCCATACTTGTCCCAGTGGGGTTGGGCCAGGGCTTTCCAAAATAGCCCATGACCAGCAAAACCTTTTCCTTGACAGTTCTTCTGCCATCCTTGCACTGAGAAGCAGCCTCTCTTGTCTTCTAGAATAGTGAGAGTTAGCATGAAAGAAAAGGAACACTGACACTGAAGATGCATGGTGGTTTTGAACGTGTCCACAAATTATTTGACACTCTTTCCTCAAAAGGAAGATCTGGAGTTCCTGTTGTGCTTCAGTGGGTTAAGAACCCAACACAGTGTCCATGAGGATGCAGTTCGATCCCTGGCCTCACTCAGTGGGTTAAGGAGCAGATGTGGCTTGGATCCAGTGTTGCCGTGGCTGTAGCATAGACCGGCAGCTACAGCTCGGATTCAACCCCTGGCTCAAGAACTTCCATATGCCGCAGATATAGTATGGCCACATAAAGAAAAAGAAAAAAAACAGGTCTGACTCCTGATGACTTTTCTTGTAGGGGCTGGGCATAGTGACTCACCTCTGCTGAAGAGAATGTGGCAGAAGTGACTTTGCACGACATCCCAGGCCAGTTAGCAAAGGCCACTCAGCGTCTCTTGGCTCTCTCTGCAAACCCTCACCCTTAAAACCCAGTGACTATGTTCTGAGGAAGCCAAGCAGCCACATGAAGTCCAGATGTTTTGGCCACAGCTCCAGCTGAGGCCCCGGACCACGCCCAGCAGCCCTGGCAGACATGGAGTGAGTCTAGCAATGCTCCCAGCCTGCCAGCCAGCACTGAGCCAAGCAGAAACCAGCTGTCCCCGCTGAGCCCTCCTGAGATTGCAGATTCACGAGCAAAACAGATATTTTAAGCTACAAGGTTTTGGAGTGGTTGGTTCAAAAGCCACAAAGAGATAACTGGAACAAGATGGAAGAGATAATATAGTTGTGTTCGCCCATCTGACAGGTGGGAAAAAGTCCAGAAGACAGAAGTGACTTGCCCCGAGGTGACCCAGAGTAGGACAGGGACCCAGATCTCTGGATTCCAGGTAGAGCAGTCTTTGCACTATCTGCCCGGGGCTGACCCAGCACTCATTCCGAAGCCCTTCTCCCTGCCCTCTGTGTGAAGATGAAGGCCTGCCTTTGAGGTTGAAGGGATGGACAGATAAAAAGAGCCTGGGTTCCGGAAACCTCCCTGAGCAGCCCTGACTGCCTACCTCCAGAATTATCATTCAGGGAAAATAAATCCCCATGCGTTTAAGTGAGGATTTCTGTTATCTGCAGCCAAATGCATGCCTAACGGATAATGCTGGCTTTCAAACTGCATTGGATTCAAAGTTCCTACTGTGGTGTTTCCAGCTTCTTTTGCCACTGTTGCCAAAAAACCCTGTAACTGAGCTGTAACTCCAGAGGCCAGGTTGAGAGAGCATCCCACTGCCCCGTTTGCTGCCAGAATCTATTCTGCTACTCATCTATTCTCAGCAAGCTGGTCCTTACCCCCCTCAGGCTTCTAAGCTGACCTGGGCCTGCCTTGGCATCCTGCAGGCTCCCTCTGGCCAGCAAAGAATAAAAGCTGCCTGGTAGCTTCTCTCAGCCCTGCAGTCACTGAGCTCCAACACCAAACTGGTCATGGGCTACCAAAGATGTGACATGACAGATTATGCAGGCCCCAGCTAACGACAAGGGAGGGGAGGCCTTCAATAAAAGACCATGACCACATCCTGCATACGTACAGACTGGGCTCACTCAGAGAACCCCACTGTGGGTCCTGCCCCAGTTAAGGCCTGAGGTCATCCTATGCAGAATTGAAAAGCTGGGGGCTCCAACCAGGGGCTTTAGAGCAGGCATGTTTTTTGCTGAATCTGTTTACCTGGCCATGATTTAGTATTATCCCTTTAAAAATAATCAGGTCATTGGGAGTTCCTTTCATGGCTCAGTGGTTAACAAACCTGACTAGAATCCAGAGGATGTGGGTTCGATCCCTCGGCTCACTCAGTGGGTTAAGGATCCAGCATTGCCATGAGCTGTGGTATAGGTCGAAGATGCAGCTTGGATCCCGCATTGCTGTGGCTGTGTTGTAGGCCGGCAGCTATAGCTCCGATTCAACCCCTAGCCTGGGAACTTCCATATACCTTGAGTGCAGCCCTAAAAATCATTTAAAAAAAGAAAATCAGGTCATTAAGAGGAACGTCTGATGTCTGGAGCAAAGCACCTGGGAGATGGCTCATTTTATGGCTGCCATAATCTTTAAAAAAAAAATGGGAATGAAAAAAAATTTTTGATAAAATAAATAAATAAATAAATAACATGGGGATGGAAAGGGCCCTTTCAGGAGCAGCCTTGCAGGGATGGAGCAGCAGGAATATCCCTCCACCCAGTGTCACATGCATTCCACTAAAAGGGTTCCCTAAGTACCCAGAGAGAACAGATCCAGAAACACAAACTCCAGCCAATCTCGGACAAGTCTAAGCTCCCAGCATTGCAGCTTGCAAGAGGGTCTGCACTTGTCCCTTCACTTGAGTCATAAGGTGATAAGCCCATCAGTGTGGGCTATGACTGTTCCCATTAAACTGCGTCTCAAGGCATTGCAGGGACTCGCCCAAGGCCACATGCAACTCAATGGGTGTTGTGGACTGAATGTTTTCGTCTCCACCAAATTCATGGGTTGAAGCCCTAGCCCCCCAGTGGGATGGTATTTGGAGGTGGGGCCTTTGGGAGGTGATTAGGTTTAGATGAGGGCAAGACGGTGGGACCCTCCTGATGGGATTCATGTCCTTTTAAGAAGCAGAAGAGACTGACTCCCTCCCTCTCCACCCTGGGGGCACACAGCGAACCAGGAAGAGGCTCTTCGCCAGAACCTGATCAAACCACTACTCTGATCTTAGACTTCCAGACTCCAGCATTGTGTGGAATAGATCTCTGTTTTTTAAGCCACTTGGGTCTTTCAGCCTGAGCAGACTAAGACCATGCAATACGTGGCTAGAAAGAAGCCCCTCTGGTGCTGTCTTGTTTAACCCCTGCATCACTGGAGCTAATTAATCACTTACCCTTTCCGAGACTAACTTTCCCTGTCTGTACAATGGGGAAATGCCCCCATTATGGGACAGTTGTACGGATAAATGAGATGGTGACTACCCATGAAGATCAGAGAACTAGACAGCTCTGAGTCCATACTGACGAAACATTTTTTTTGGCTGTGGTGGTAAAATACATGTAATATAAAGCTTACCATTTTTAAGTGTACAGCTCAATGGCATCACACAGGTTCACACTGTTGTGCAACCATCACCATCATTCACCTCCAGAACATTTTCATCATCCCAAACTAAAACTCTATATCCGATAAGCAACTTCCCATTTTCCCCCGGCCCCTGGCCCCCCCCCCCCCTTTTTTTTTTTTTTTTTTGGTTTTTAGAGCTGCACTTACAGCATACAGAAGTTCCCAAGCTAGGGATTGAATCAGAGCTGCAGCTGCTGGCCTAGGCCACAGCCACAGCAACACAGGATCCGAGATACCTCTGCAACCTACACCACAGCTCACGGCCACGCTGGACCCTTAACCCACTGGGCAAGGCCAGGGATTGAACCCACATCCTCATGGATACCCGTCAGGTTCATTTCTGCTGCGCCACAACAGGAACTCCCCCACCCTTCTACTTTCTGGATCTGTAAGTCTGCCTACTCTAGAGACCTCCCAGAGTTGGAATCATGGTAATGGTCCTGTCGTGACTTGCTTATTTCATTAGCATAATGTCCTCCAACTTCATCATCCATGGCATAGCGCAGGGCAGAATTTCCTTCCTTTTTAACCCTGAATACTATCCCATGGTGTATACTTGACGAGCCTTTTTTCAATTGAGATATACTTGACATTCGACATTCTATTAGTTTCAGGTGTACAACATAATGACTCCATATGTACATGTATTGTGGAAAGATCACACTAAGTCTAGCTTACATCCCTCATCGTACATAGTTACAAATATTTTTCTTGTGATGAGCACTTTTTTTGATGAAGTCCAATTAATCATTTTATCATTTGTGCTTTTGATGTTATAGCTAAGAAATCTTTACCTAGCTCAAAGATGTGATATTATTATTTATAACAAGAAATATATATATATATGTGGTCTTTGACTCTATTCCTGGCATGATTTTATTTTGTTTTTTTTTCCATCTTTTTAGGGCCCCACCCACGGCATATGGAAGTTCCCAGGCTAGGGGTGGAATCAGGGCTATAGCTGCTGGCCTAGGCCAGAGCCACAGCAACACCAGATCTGAACCACGTCTGCGACCTACACCACAGCTCATGGCAATGCCAGATCCTTAACCCACTGAGCAAGGCCAGGGATTGAACCTGGATCCTCATGGATCCTAGTCATATTCGTTTCCACTGAGCCATGACAGGAAGTCCATGATGAGCACTTTTAAGAGCTACTCTCTTAGCAACTGTCAAATAGGCAGTACAGTATTCACTATAGTCACCAGGCTTACATTACATGACATTACCTCCCCAAGACTTACTGTTCTATAACTGGACGCTTGAACTTTTTTAACTCCCTTCACCTGTTTTGTGCCCCACTCTCCTACCCCCACCCTGGAAACCACCAATCTATTCTCTACCTATGAGCTTTTTTCATTTTTAGGAGTCCATATATGAATGAGATGATACAATATTTGTCTTTCTCTGACATCCTTTACCTAGCATCATGCCCTCAAGTCCCATCCATGTTGCTGCAGACAGCAGGATTTCCTTCTTTCTCATAGCTGAATAATCTTTGTATACATACATACCTATGTGTATATCACATTTTCTTTATCCCTTCATCTATCAATGAATATTAGGTTGTTTCCCTCCCTTGGCTATTGTAAATAATGCTGCAATGAATATGGCAATGCCTATGTCTTTTCTAGTTAGTGTTTTCACTTGCTTCAGATATCAGCCAGAAATCAAACTACTGGACCATACCGAAGTTATATTTTTAATTTTTGAGGAACTGCCATGCTGGTTTCCGCAGGAGTCACTTTACTCCACTTTACTCCCTCGCATGTAAATTCTCCCTTTGGTATTGCCTTTGGAAGGGGTAAGCAATGAGATCCTGCTGTGGAGCACTGGGAACTGTATCTAGTCACTTGTGACGGAGCATGAAAATGTGAGAAAAAAGAATGTATACATGTATGTGTAACTGGGTCAGCTTGCTGTCCAGTAGAAAACTGACAGAACACTGTAAACCAGCTACAATGGAAAAAATAAAAACCATTATTTAAAAGTAAATAAATACATACATACTACCTTTTGTTTAACAGTTCATCTGTATTACAATTTATCATCCTCACTCATGCACAGGAACTGAGGTGAGGAGCTCCCCCTTCCTCCTCATGAGTCGCAGACAACTTGTTCTTGTTTTTTCCAAGTCTGGCCTCAGTGCCCTGTTCCCATAGAAACTCACATGGCCAAGAGGGAGGACCACCTATCTGTGGTGGAGGGCCCGTTGTGGGTTTTGTTCTAACTTCCACTGGGTCAGGGACCAGTCCTTTTGTGAAATAACAATAAAAATGATGCAGAAAATAAAAATTTAAAAACCAAAGCCATAAAGGCGCTGGCCCATTTTTTGTTTATTCTTAGATTCAACAGACATAAAATTACTGGTTAAAAGACTATAAAAGTTTCCAAATATTTTGTTTCTATCCAAATCTTGTTATAGACCTGTTTCCAAGAGTTCAGGGGCCAGCATCCATCCGCAAACCACATCTTGAGTAGCACTGCCTGAAGCACTGATTAACAGCAAAAATGAAAACATCTAAATGACCATCAAAACATAGCTGTTAAATACACTTTGGTATCTCCATATTATGGTTTAGCAATAAAATATAATGAAGCATATGGGTCGGCAATTCCACCTCTAAGTATATATCCAAGAGAAACGAAAACATACGCTCCCACAGAGACTTGCACACAAAGTTCTTAGCAGCTTTATTCACAACAAACAGTGGAAACCCAGATGTCCACTGATGGATGAATGGATAAACAAAATGTGATATATCCATACAACGGAATATTACTCAGCCATAAAAAGGAATGAAGTACTGGCACGTGCCACTGGATGTACCTGGAAAACATTATGCTAAGTGAGAGGAAGCCAGACACAAAAGGCCACATATTTATGATTCGATGTATAGGAAATGCCCAGAATAGGCAAATAGAGATAAAAAGTAGGTAAGTGGTTGCCAGGGGCTGGGAGAGACAGAGGGGTTGGAAGATGATGTCTAAGGGGTACAGGTTTCTGTGTGGAGTGATGCTCTAAAAATGACTGTGGTGATGGTTGCACAATTCTGTGCAGATACTTAAAATCACTGAATTGTATACTCAAAACAGATTATTCATATGGTATATAAAGTATATCTTAATAAAGGTGTTTGTTTTCTAGCCACACCCATGGCATGCAGAAGTTCCCAGGCCAGGGATCAAACCTGCACCACAACGGTGACAAGGACAAATCCTTAACCACTAGGCCACCAGGAAACACCATAAAGTTGTTATTTAAAAAATGAAGCAGAGTCCTATGGCTGTTAAAACAATTTAATTATTTAAAATCTAAAGAGGAGTTCCCGTCGTGGCGCAGTGGTTAACGAATCTATCTAGGAACCATGAGGTTGCGGGTTCGATCCCTGCCCTTGCTCAGAGGGTTGACGATCCGGCGTTGCCGTGAGCTGTGGTGTAGGTTGCAGACGCGGCTCGGATCCCGCGTTGCTGTGGCTCTGGCGTAGGCCAGGGGCTGCAGCTCCGATTCGACCCCTAGCCTGGGAACCTCCATATGCCACGGGAGCGGCCCAAAGAAATAGCAAAAAAAAAAAAAAAAAAGACAAAAAAAATAAAATAAAATAAAAATAAAAAATAAAATCTAAAGAAAATCCTAGATCTAGATGTTTTTACCAATGATTTCTTCCAAATATTAAAGAAAGAGTAACACTAAATCTCGCCCTAATTCTTCCAAGTAATAAAAACCAGGGTAGTATCTCCAGACTCATGAGACTAGCATAACCTTGATAACAAAAACCTGACAAAGAAAGGAAAATTAAGACCATGCAAAATGAAGACAGATGCAAAATCCCTCAAAAAAATGTTGAATCCAGCGGTATGTTAAAATAATACAGCCCATCCAAGTCGGGATTATTCTGGGAATGCAAGGGTAGTTAATATTCTAAAATCAATAACCATAATTCAGTGTTTTGACAGAAAAAAAAAAAAGGGAGAGGAGTTTCTGTCGTGGCTCAGCAGTAACAAACCTGACTAGTAACCATAAGGACATGGGTTTGATCCCTGGCCTTGCTCAGTGGGTTAAGGACCCGGTGCTGCCATGAGCTGTGGTGTAGGTCACAGATGTGTCTCAGATCTGGAGTTGCTGTGGCTCTGGTGTAGGCCTGTAGCTATAGCCCTGATTCAACCCCTAGCCTGCAAACTTCCATATGCCATGGGTGTGGCCCTAAAAAGACAAAAAAGAAAAAAAGGGAGAAATATAGTAGGATCATCTCCTAAATGTACGACTATCACTGGACAAGTCTTAACACCAACTATAACTTAAAAAAAAAAAAAC
Source organism: Phacochoerus africanus (assembly GCF_016906955.1). Classification (NCBI taxonomy): domain Eukaryota; kingdom Metazoa; phylum Chordata; class Mammalia; order Artiodactyla; family Suidae; genus Phacochoerus; species Phacochoerus africanus. The sequence goes on along the minus strand of NC_062547.1, from coordinate 79,949,812 downwards.
TCTCAGCAAACTAAAAAGGGAACTTTAATTTGATTAATAGCTACAAGAACCTAAAGAAACATTCATACTTAATGTTTCCACTGACTTCAGTTATTAACCCAGGATGCCTATGATGGAATTGGTAATAATTCTTGTCACACTACTGAAGGTCCTAGCCAAAGAAATGAGTCTAGTAAAAGAAATAAAAGGTATAAGAATAGGAAACAAATAAAATTCTATCTATAGAGGATATGATAGAAAATACACAGAAAATCAGAGTTCCCATTGTGGTTCAGCAGTAACAAACATGACTAGTATCCATAAGGATGAAGGTTCAATCCCCGGCCCTGCTCAGTGGGTTAAGGATCCAGCCTTGCCATGAGCTGCAGTGTACGTTGCAGACTCAGCTCAGATCTGGTGTTGCTGTGGCTGTGGCATAGGCTGGCAGCTGCAGTTCCAATTCGACCCCTAGCCTGGGAACTTCCATATGTCACAGGTACAGTCCTAAAAAAGAAAGAAAGAGAGAGAAAGACAGGGGAAAGAAGGAAGGAAGGAAGGAAGGAAGGAAGGAAGGAAGGAAGGAAGGAAAGAAAGAAAATCTAAAAGACTATTAAACTATTAGAGTTAACAAGTGAATGTGGCAGGAACACTGGAAAACAAGGACTGCATGAAAAATAATGAGAAAAAAACAGAAAGCAAAATTTTTAAATCTTATTTAAAATGGCATCATGGCCAAAAAAATGCATGAAAGATGCTCAACATCACTGTTAGTGAAATGCAAGTCAAAACTACAATGAGGTATCAACTCACACCAGTAAGAATGGCCATGATCAAAAAGTCTACAAACAATAAATGATGGAGAGGGTATGGAGAAGAAAGAACCCTCCTACACTGTTGGTGGGAATATAAATCGGCATAGCCACTGTGGAGAACAGCATGGAGGTTCCTTAAAAAAGTAAATATAGAAGTTCCTGTCATGGTGCAGCAGAAACAAATCTGACTAGTACCCATGAGGATGCAGGTTCCATCCTTGGCCTCGCTCAGTGGGTCAGGGATCTGGCATTGCCATGAGCTGTGGTATAGGTCACAGACACAGCTAAGATCCTGCGTTGCTGTGGCTGCGACGTAGGCCAGGAGCTGCAGGTCTGATTCAACCCCTAGCCTGAGAACTTCCATATGCTGTGGGTGGGACCCTAAAAAGCAAAAAAAAAGAAAAAAAAAAGAAAAAACAAAAAAGGTAAATATAGAACTACCATACGATCTAGCAATCCCGCTCCTGGGCATGTATCTGGGGAAAACCATACTTCAAAAAGATACATGCACCCCATGTTCACTGCAGCACTATGTACAATAGCCAAGACATGGAAGCAACCTAAATGTCCATCAATAGATGACTTGATAAAGAAGATATGGTATATATATACAATGGAATATTACTCATCCAAAAAAAGAATGAAATAATACCATTTGCAGCAACATGGATGGACCTAGAGATTATCATATGAGTGAAGTAAGTCAGAGAAAGACAAATATAGTATGATATTACTTATATGTGGAATCTAAAATGACAGAAAGGAATTTATTTCTAAAACAAAAACAAACTCACAGATTTCAAAACCAATCTCATGGTTACCTCCCCATTGTGGGGAGGGAAGAATTGGCAGGGTGGAAATAACATAAACACACAACTGTATAAAATAGACGATTTTTTTTTGTCTTTTTGCCTTTTTTTAGAGCTGCTCCTGCAGCATATGGAGGTTCCCAGGCTAGGGGTCTAATCAGAGCTGTAGCCACCGGCCTACACCAGAGCCACAGCAACGCGGGATCCGAGCTGTATCTGCGACCCACACCACAGTTCACGGCAACGCTGGATCCTTAACCCACTGAGCAAGGCCAGGGATTGAACCCGCAACCCTGTGGTTCCTAGTCAGATTCATTAACCACTGAGCCACGATGGGAACTCCAGTGTAAAACAGATGATTAACAAGAACCTACGGTAGAGCACAGGAAAATCTACTTAATACTTTGTAATAACATATACGGGGGAAATGATGGATATGTTTATATGTAGGACTGATTCACTCTGCAGTACAATACAACATTGTGAGTCAACTATACTCCAATAAAATTATATTTAAAAAAACAGCATCAAAAAACATTAAATTCCCAAGAATAAATCTAATAAAACATGTGCAAGACCGCTACACGCAAAACTATAAAACACTGTCAAATAAAATTAACGACCCAAATGCACAGAGTCATACACCATGTTCATACATTGAAGGCCTTGATATTGTGAAGATGTCATTTCTTCCTAAATTAATCTGTATTCAACAAGTCGCATTCAAAATCTCAGCAGGGGTTTTTGTTGTTGTTTTGTTGTTTTCACAGAGACTGGCAAACAGGTTATAAAACGTGCATGAAAACGCAAAGGCCCAAGAACAGCAATGGGAATCCTGAACAAAACACCATCTGATATCAACACTAAAGCTTTGGTAATTAAAATAATGTGGTAATCACGCATGGATAGACAAATAGAAAAATGGAACGGAAAAGGCAATCCAGACACAGACATGCAGGGCCACCAGGGTGGCTGAAACCAAATAGCCAGAAAATGCCAAGTGAAGCACTGGAATTCCTGAGTCCTCATCCCCGCTTAGTGGAACTATCACCTTCCACGGAAAAGGATGTACTAGATACTAAAATTTAACATCTGCGTACCTTATGCACAGCAATTCCACTGTGGTGTATAAACACAACAGAAATGCATACATATGTTCCCCACAACACATACACAATTGCTCGCAACAGCACTGCTCCTAATAGCCCCAGACTGGAAACAACCCAAGTGCCCAACAATAATACAATGAATAAATAAATGAACGATCCACCTCAACAGGCAGCAACATGAATAAATCCCATAATGATCAACTGAAGACACAAAAGAATCTACAGCCTGTGATTCCGGTCCCATAAAGTTCAAAACCAGGCAAAGTGAAGTCTATTATATGAGAAACTGGGACAGTGGTTACCCTTGGGCAGCTGCGGGGGGCACGGTGGTGGGGGGGTGGGGGGTGTCTCTGGAGGGCAGATCATGTGCTGTTCCCAGACCTGGACACAGGTGTGTTCTGTCTGTGGAAATTCATCAGGTTGCAAACCTAGGACTTGCGCTCGTGTCTGTAATAAGTTCTATTTTGACAAAAGGTTAAAACAAATAACGAGGCAGACAGCAGGGGTACAGATATGCTGATGCTGCAGTGACAAAAGCTCTTGATGTTTGCAGAGACACCGAATGTTAAGTGTGAGCAGATTCACTGCCTTTCTATCACCCGCAGAAGTGTTTGTCCGCCTATCACTGGGGCTTCAGATGGGCTGATGAAGAGAAAGAACAGAAGGGCAGGAGCAGAGCGGAAAACAAACCGAGAGACATTTACATCGGAAAGAATGGAGGTAAATGTGGAAAAGGTCCAGGAAGGCAGAGGGAGAAGAAGAAAGCCCAGAGCTGGGGGGACTGCGGGAAGAATGGAAGGGGCAGGGCTGGGAGCCTCAGAGGCCACTCCGCTGACCACCCTGAGTCACATTCTGGGGTTTACTTGAACGGGTCACCATGTGAACGGTCCATGGGCCCCTGAAGCCCATGCTGGTTGGACTGAAATGGTGCCTTCACCTTGTGAAGTTTAAAAAAAAAAGTGCAGAGGGGAGCTCCTGTTGTGGCTCAGTGGAAACAAATCTGACTAGGATCCATGAGGATGCAGGTTCGATCCCTGGTCTTGCTCAGTGGGTTAAGGATCCAGCGTTGCCGTGAGCTGTGGTGTAGGTTGCAGATGTGGCTCGGATCTGGCCTTGCTGTGGCTGTGGTATAGAGCAGTGGCTACGGCTCTGATTCAACCCCTAGCCTGGGAACCTCCACATGCCGAGGGTGTGGCCCTAAAATGACAAAAAAAAAAAAGTGTAGAAGGAGTTCTCACTGTGTCGCAGTGGGTTAAGAATCCGATTACAGTGGCTCAGGTGGGTGTCGAGGTGAAGGTTTGACCCCTGGCCCAGTGCAGTGGGTTAAAGGATCCAGCGCTGCCACAGCTGTGGCATAGGTTGCAGCTGCAGCCTGGATTCAATCCCTGGCCCAGGAATTTCCCTATGTCATGGGTGCAACCATAATAATAATAACAATAAATTTAAGTACATAATACCACACATTGTTTTATTTCTATAAGAATTTTTTATTTAAAAAATTTTTAAAGTACAGTTGATTTACAATGTAGTACCAATTTCTACTGTATAGCAAAGTGACTCAGTTATACATATAGATATAGATATATACACATTCTTTTTAATTTCTTTTTTTTAATTTTTTTTTTTTTGTCTTTTTAGGGCCTCACCTGTGGCACATGGAGGTTCCTAGGCCAGAGGTCCAATCAGAGCTGTAGCTACCAACCTACGCCACAGCCACAGCAACGCAGGATCCTTAACCCAATGAGCGAGGCTAGGGATCAAACCTGCAACCTCATGGTTCCTAGCTGGATTCATTTCCGCTGTGCCTTGAAGGGAACTCCTGCATTCTTTTTCATATTCTTTGCCATCATGGTCTATCCTAGGAGACTGGATATAGTCCCCTGTGCCATATAGGAGGACCTTATTTTTTATCGCATCTCTGTAAGACTTTAAATGCGTGTGGTTGTTAAAGCACAGAAAAAGGACAGCAGATTGCAAACCACTCCGATCTAATATTTACATCTAGGGCTGAGGATTGGGTCAAGTCGTGAGATGGGGGTTTAAGGAGACTTTTTTTTTTGAGGCAGGGGACAGTAGGATAACTTTAAGAAGCATAGTTTGCTTTTATAATAATAATAATTTTTTTAAAATACAAAGAGGACAGTCTGCTAAAAGACCAGAAGAGAGGCCCTGTGGGGAGGCAGCGACCTTGGGGAAGAAGAAAATGGTGTATTCCAGGCTGGAAAAAAGCCTTTCTCCATAATCCTAAGAGGGGGCCTGGAGACCAACTGAGCCGGCCCTCAGGGGCTTTGGGCTAGAGGATCTGGAACCTTCCCACAGCCAGCCCTGGGGGCTCAGAGTCCCTGCCCTGTGGGGCAGGGCAGGAATACCTGTGTTCACACCTCACTCCCCCACTTCTCCCCCTCCCTCACCTCCACCTTCTAGAAGCAAAAGATCTGCCCAGCATTCCCTGAGTTTATCACCACCACCCCGACTCGTACCCTCCCCCCTCCATCCATACACCTTCCCCTCTTCTCTCTACCCCCCAGCAGTGAAGGGGTGAAGGGGCCAGTGCCTGTGGGTGGCAGAACCTGACCCTCCTGGACCCCCGGGGGAGGGGGCAAGAGGAGAGGATACACTTGAGGAAGCAAACGGGCGGGGGTTGAGGACACCACCCTGACCTCCTGGAAGTGAAGTCCAAGTCCCGCTTTGGCAGTGGTCTCAGGGGCAGATGGTCCCTCCTGGGCAGCTGCTCCCAGCTTTCCTCAGAGGCAGCCCCCTGTCCTCTCAGAGCCCCCACCCCTCCATACTCTGAGAAAATGCTAAGACCCATGACCATCCACGGCCCCATCCTGCAGGCCTCACAGCTACTAAATGCTGCTCCGGGACACAGCTGACCCTCCAGCAAGCACCTGGGCCAAAGGGTCTGCCTGTCTTCCCACCCATGCAATGGGCAGGGCCAAGGACAGGGATGACAGCCAGTGGTAAAGTCACGGTCCAGGCCTTCTGTGGGTGGCAGAGCCCATACTCTGTTCCGCCTCCAAGTCACCCACTGCTCCCTCCCACCCAGGGGCACAAATGGTCTCATCTCTGCATTTATTTTTATTTTTATTTTTTTATTTTTTTGTCTTTTTGTCTTTTTAGGGCCACGTCCATGGCATATGGAGGTTCCCAGGCTAGGGGTCCAATCACAGCTGTTGCCACCAGCCTATGCCAGAGCCACAGCAACACCAGATCTGAGCCATGCCTGCGACCTACACCACAGCTCAAGGCAACACCAGATCTTTAACCCTCTGAGCGAGGCCAGGGATCAAACCTGCAACTTCATGGCTCCTAGTTGGATTCATTTCCACTGCACCATGACGGGAATGCCACATCACTACATTTTAAAAGTACATTTTTCACAAAACACCACAGAGGGAGGCTTGTGTGCTTCTAACAGGGGAGCCAGTCCCTCTTCCATACCGACCTTGTTTGCTGGACTTTTCCTTAGAGCAACCCCCCCCATTCCGTTCCCTTCGGAGCCTCAGCCTCCAGTGCTTTGAACTTCCTTCTCCGCTAGCCTGCGAGTGGGCTGCACAGGCTGCTTCTAAAGAAATGACCAGACGACAGGCCACTTCAAGCCCATTCGTGTATGAAAATCATGACCTTGTGGGGCAGGCAGCTGTGCCCCATTCATCCTATTTCAAAAGGCAGGACTAAACCAAAATGGAAAAGAACAGTGGTACAGGGAAGAAGAGCCTTTGGTAGATCCGAAGGGAAACCCAGGGGCACCCAAGGGGCTTCACCACGCCGCCTGCTGACAACAGATACAGCAGAGGGAATCCCACGTTCAAGGGCTCCTGGAGGAACCAGGACTTGCTCTTTCTCCATTTGGAGCAGAAGCCTCACTGGGGGATTCTGGCACCCAGTGAACCAACAAAAAAGCAGAAATGATATATTCTTCATTTCTTTTTTTCATGTGACTTTTATTGTTTCCATTTTAGCTGGTTTACAGTGTTCTGTCCATTCTCTACTGCAGAGCAAAATGACCCAGTCTCTCTCTCTCTCTCTCTCTCTCTCTCTCTCTCTCTCTCTCACACACACACACACACACACACACACACACACACACACACACACACCACATTCTAGAGACGATATTCTTTTCTGCAGAGGAGATAACAAAAAGAACGGGCTGGCCTTGCTCACTAGGTACACCGCCCCCCCCCCCCCACTGTAATAATGATCTGTGTCCAGCTCTCTCCTACCTCCCGGGAACCACAGACCACTTTCCTTGGGAATATATGAATGGATGTAACGAGATGCCTAGGCTGTGCTGAGCACCTTCCTACACACTTGTGTTAGTATATCCTCAAGACAAACTGTCAAGGTACATAATATTTTCCCATTTTACACACGAGGAGATGGAGAGTTTAAAGAATCAGATCACTTGCCAGAGCTCACAGAGTCAGTGGGCCGCCACAGTTGGCATTCACAGCCAAGACCACCTGCATCAACCTCAGGCTCCCCTCCCTGACCCTGTGCAGCATCCTGGCAGCCGTGGGAGAGATGCTCTTCGCTCTCAGCCCTGCTACGGAAGCCCTGGGCAAAAGGATGGGCACCGGGGCCAGGCCTGCGCAGTGGGGCTCTGTCCTGGGAGCCTGAACCTCAGGCAGAGTGACATCCATAAGAATAGATGGTGCAGATACATCCAAGAGGCCTCTTATTCCCCAGGGGACTGCCCAACCTCCTATCTTTTCCTAGCCGCCTTTCTCAGGGTGCATTTCCTTTCTGTGAGCTCCTGCCTTTCTTCCAATACTTTCCCTTTTGGTCTAATCTGCTCGAGGAGTTCCCTTATGGCACACCGGGTTAAGGATCCAGCATTGTCACTACAGCGGCTTGGGTCACAGCTATGGTGCAGATTCAAGCCCTGGCCCTGGAAACTCCACATTCTGTGGAGGCAGACAAAAAAACATTAATAAATAAAACAAAATAAGCCATTTAAAAATTAAAAAAAAACAAGGAGTTCCCACTGTGCTGCAGTGGGTTAAGAACCTAACTGCAGTGGCTTGGGTCACTGTGGAGGTATGGGATGGATCCCCAGCCAGGTGCAGTGGGTTAAAGGATCCAGTGTCCACAGCTGTAGGATGCAACTGTTCATCCATACGCCATGGGTGCAGCCATTCAAACAAAAAAATTTTTTTAAGAAATCTGCCTGAGTTGATTTCTGTTGCTCGTGACCAAAGAATGTTATCTCAGTCACCATCCATCATGCCTCCCTGCCTCCTCTCTGCTCCCTAGGACAGCACAGACTCTGAAAGCCGGTTAGTTGCCCTCCTGGCTGCCTCTCCCATGGCACGGGGGCTCGTGCTGAATCAGGCTGATGAAGGGGGAGAACTGGGTGCGTGAGGCAAGTGAGATGGAGTGAGCCTAAGAGACAGAGGAAAGGAGGGGCATGTCTGTGTGTTTCGGCCACCACCAATCTCATCTGTACAACCGAGTGAGGGCAGGTCTTCCTGTCCAAACTTCAATCAGCACCCCCAGGGCGGGAGGCAAGCCGAGGCTGCCCAGCCAGGTTCATGCGGAGCATGCCAACACCATCTCCGCGAAGCTGCACGTGGCCAAACTTTAGGGTGGCACTTGGGGTAGTCAGAGCCTGGATGAGGCCACAGGAGGGCAAGGGGAGAGGCTCGGTGGCCAAAGGACAGAGAAGACACACAGAGAGAGGCAGGTGTTCAGGAGCCAGGCCTCTTCATCGAGGGAGGAGGCTGGGGATGCCCGGGTCTACCCAGCTCCCAAACCCTGATCGATTTAGGCCATCTGGGCATTAGAACAGAATGTACAGGAAATATTAGCTGCAAAGGGTCAGGAAGGCTTTCCAGGAAGGACATGTCTGATCTGTTTCCCAGTAGGGAAAGCATTTCCAACACAGAGAGGTAAGTCCCCCAAGGCAAGCTGGCAGGACCAGCTCTGATTCCCAGGAAGGGACCCCAGCACCAAACCAAATGCAAATGACTCCAATCACCCAATCCCGGGCCCCTGCCGCCAACGCAGAACTCGGCAGAGCCCTGGCCAGAGACAAGTCTAGGATAAGCAAGGAGAGAAAGCCAAGTAGTGAAAACAGGGGAAACACTGGAAGAGTCAGGATAGGGTCTAAAACTAAGGAGGGGAATACACAGTGAATGGGCTTCTCTATGGTGCTGAAAAGCCTCCTGGCACCGGCCAGCTCGGTTCCTGGACAGTGAGGAATTCAAGGAAGGCAATGTCAGCCGTGGCAGTTTCATTTGTGGATTTTACTGCCCCTTCTCTGTAACAGTCCTCTAGCAGACTTGTCACTGTCATTCCACAAATTATCTAAATATATTTATAACATGAGCTGAGTTCTGTGGGCTCCTGTAGTAAAAACAGAGTTTGTCTTTCCTCCCCTCCCCACTCCCCCACCTAACAATCAGTGGAGGGTCTCTTGTGAGCCTGGGGGCAGCAGGGATGGGGGGAGGATGGGACACAGCCCCTGTCTTTTAGAGTGTCACAGGCTGGGGGAGCTGGGGTGACAAGGAAGTGAAGAAACTCCAAGGACCATATGGAATTGTTTGAGAGGTCCCCGGAGTGTGGTGAGATCTCAGAGGAGGGGACAATTAATGCTACCTGGAAAATGGGGAAGGTTCCCTGAAGAGGTAAGATTGAAGCTGGTCCATGAGGAATGAACATGGGCTCTTCAAGCAAAAAGCCAGGAGAAGAGACATGTCAGGCCAAGCAGTGACATACAGGTTTCAAGTGGAGGGCAGGATGGAGAAACGAAGTCATTCCCTAGGGCCGAGGAAAGTGATGTGATTTGAGAGATGGGTCCAGAGAGGGAGGGAGGAAGCAGATGGACCATCTACTTGATCCTAAAGACCACAGAGAACTGTGGAAGGCTTTTAAAGTGAACAAATCACTTTGCCCTAATCCTGAGGAAGACTTGGAAAGAATGGAGGGTGATGAGGCGCTGAAGAAGGCAGTAATGTTGGGGATGGTGTCAGAGGCTCAGTCAACACATGGGAAGCAGGATAAGACAACTGACTGACTGGAGAGAGAGATGAGGAAGAATGCAAAGGAAGTAACAGAAGCAGCTAAGCGTGATGGTTAACTGCATGGGTCAACCTGGTTGGGCCACGGTGCCCAGATACATGGCCAGACATTATTCTGGATGTTTCTTTATGAGGATGTTTCTGGATGAAATAAACAGTCGAACAAACGGACTTGGAGTAAAGCAAAGTGCCCTCCATAATGTGGGTGGGCCTTGCCCTATCAGTTGATGGTTTGCATAGAACAAAAAGAGAGACTTCCCAAATAAGAGAGAAGGCTCCAGCAGACAGCCTTAGGACTCTAACTGGAACAGTGGCTCTCTTGGGCCTCCAGCTTGCTGACTCGAACCTGTTACTCAAATCTCTTTATGTAGGTACGTAGATAGATAGATGGATGGATGGATAGGATAGGATAGGATAGGATAGGATAGGATAGGATAGGATAGGATAGGATAGGATAGGATAGGATAGGATAGGATAGATATATAGATATACAGACAGATAGATAGACAGACAGACAGACAGACAGACAGACACATCCTATTGGTTCGGCTTCTTTAGAGAACCTTGACTAACAAAAAGGTCTGCCAGGCTTCATGCTAAAGAAGGGGACACCATCACAGCCCACGGTCATCTTCACGACCACCACCCCCATACAGGTGCGTTCAACACACAGTGACGAAGGCCCACTCTGGGCCAGGACCTGCGCTGCCACCTCCACCTTTGTTGTGTCATTTAATCCAAGGGCTGACCGTGTCTCTCCTCTCAGATGTCCGCTAGTCATGCCAAAATGAACAGGTCCAAACAGACTCCCCATTCTGTCCACTCCCATGAGAGCAAATGGCACCACAGTGAGTGGCCCAAAGGCAAAAATTTGGATGTCATCCAAAAGCTGGAAGTCACCCCATCGTCTCTACTTCACTCCCGCTTCCAGTCCACTCCAGGTCCAGCCAGTGCAGCCTCTACAACCTGCACCGACTCCATCCGTGTCTTTCCATCGCCCCTGCCCCCATGCCCCCAGCACAAGGCCCCAGACACCTACCTGGCCGGGACAACTCCAGGGACGTCCCTGTGTTCTCCCTGCTTCCTCTTCTCCCACTTCCTTCCCAGGCACTCCTCCAAGACCACCCTCCATTGGCAGCAGCCTGAGCTTTTCAAAACATAAACTAGACAGTGTCACTTCTCTATTTTCAACCAAGCAACGGTTTCCCACTGCGTTTTGGATGAAATGCACCCTCTCTGTAGCCAAGAGGGCCAGACACACCTCGTGCCTTATCTCAACAGGCCCTCCCCTGCCTGCTTCAGACACGGACCCCTCCCTATCCCTGGAAAAACACCCCAGCTTCCTGGCTGCCTGAGAACCAACTTGCTGTTCTCGGGGCCTTGGGACAGCTTGGGATGCCCGGCTCCTTCTCACCACGCAGATCTTGGTGTCAATGTCCACTCTTCAGAGAGGCCTCTCTGACCTCCCTTTCTAAGGCAGTAAATCTCAACACACCTCGCACCCTCTCCCAAAGCACCCTGCCTATGCCTCTACCGCTCTCATCGCAACTCAGAGTTCGCTCATTCTTTTGTTAGTTTATCTGTTTTAATTTTTCTTTTTTTTTTTTTTCTTTTTAGGGCTGCACCTGAGGCATGTAGGAGTCAAAATCACACATTTTGGGGTCAAATCAGAGCTGTAGTTGCTGGCCTACACCACAGCCACGGCAACACCAGATCTGAGCTGTGTCTTCGGCCTACACCATAGCTCCTGGCAACACCAGATCCTTAACCCTATGAGCAGGGCCAGGGATTGAACCTGCGTCCTCATGGAAAATAGGTTCATTATCACTGAGCCACAACCAGAATTCCTGTTTCCGTTTTTCTGTCCCATCTACCCTACCCCTGAGACCTAGCATGTAAATCCTATATGGACACAGACTTTTGTCTTGTTCACCACTGTGCCCCCAAAATCTAACATGATAAATATTTTTGAATAAAGAATGGATAAAATAACAAATAACTACCTTCTAAATTTGGGGTTACTGTGTCATTAGTAAAGAGTGGCTAACTGAAGCCCAGAGAGGTTAAGTAACACACCCAAGGTAACACAGCTCTAACTGGTAGATACAGGACTCAAATCCAGGCCTGGCTTATTCCAGAAGATGTGCTTTCCATCACTCCCCACGGGCATCTATATTAACCAGTGTCTACGGTGCACTTTTCAGCTTTAAAAGATCCTTTAGGAATACAATATTTATTAACTATAAACATTTCTGGAGCACCCAAAATGTGCCAGGTATCTTGCTGAATGGACAGTGGATGTTAAATCAGACACCTGAAGGCAGCAGCACAGCCCATGAGGCAGGCAGGAAGGGTGTGATCCAGCAACACACTGGGACAGGCCTGTGACCAGCCCAGGGCCAGAAACAAACTCTGTCTCTTAGTCTTCAGCTGAACACCTTTCTGCTTCTTATTCCTAGTTAGGCTGGTAATGCATGCTCATTGCAAGCAAATTCAGAAAATGCAAAAAAAAAAGAGCACTTACAATCTAATCAGTTGGCGCAGTGCCTGGCACAGAATGGGCACTTAAGGACTCACTGAAGGAAAATGTCAATAGGATTTTTGTTTGTTTGTTTTTTGGTTTTTGCTTTTTGCTTTTTTAGGGCTGCATCTGTAGCATATGGGGGTTCCCAGACTAGGGGTCCAACTGGAGCTAGAGTTGCCCACCTACACCACAGCCACAGCAACGCTGGATCCTTAACCCACTGAGCAAGGCCAGGGAGTGAACCTGTGTCCTCATGGATCCTAGTCAGAATCATTTCCACTGAGCCACAATGGGAACTCCGAAAGTGTCACCATTTGTATTTTTCCTATTGGGAGCTCCCTATTCATATCCTGTGCCCACACATCCGCTGAAATATCTGGCTTTTCCTTATTCTTTTGCAAAATCATTTTATGCTTTTCCTTATTCTTTTGCAAAATCATTTTATATCTCATGAATACTAACCATGTGTTTGCTACATTTGCTGAATTTTTTTCAGTTGTCATTTATCTTTAAATTTTAAGGTGGATTTTCTTTCTTGACAGAAAATTTATTCTTTTTTTTTTTTTTGGCTGTGCCTGTGGCATGTGAAGGTTCCCAGGCCGGGGATCAAACCCGCACCCCAGCAGCAACCCAAGCTGCTGCACTAACACCACCAGATCCTTAACCCACTATGGCACAAGGCACCTCCGGAAAACAGTTACTCTATAGCTGAGTTTTTCAACATTGACGCCATTTACACTTGGATGGGATATTCTTTGTGCTGGGGGATGTCCTGGCAGGAGGTTCATGATAGGATGTTTAGCAGCATCCCTGGCTCCCTGGCTCTACCCACTAGATGCCAGGAGCACTCCCCTCCCAAGGTGAGACACATTGAAAATGTCTCTAAACATTGCCAAATGTTCCCAGAAGGCAAAATCAACCCCAGTGGAGAACTGCTGCTTTATGATTTCCAACCTCAGTTTGCAACTTCAGTGCAAGTTCAGCTTAAAGAGTCTATTTCTACTACACAATTTTAATTGTAAAAAGTAACTGCTTGGGAGCTCCTGTCGTGGCTCAGCAGAAACAAATCTGACTAGCATCCACGAGGACGCAGGTCTGATCCCTGGCCTCGCTCAGTGGGTTAAGGATCCGGCATTTCCATGAACTGTGATGTAGGTCGCAGACGTGGTTCAGATCTGGAGGTGCTGTGGCTGTGGTGTAGGCCAGAAGCTACAGCTCCAAATCGATCCCTAGCCTGGGAACCTCCATATGCCGAGGGTTTGGCCCTTAAAAAGACAAAAAAACAAAAAACAAAAAAACAAAAAAAAGGGTGACTGCTGTATTTTTGTCTTGCCTCCCATTGTTTTAGTTTCCACATTTAAGTCTTCAATCCATGCGAAATATACTTTAGTGTAAGAAGGGCATTAAGAAGCCAGAGATTATGACTGCCTTGAACTTACGCCTGGTTAAAGGTAGTCCTGCCACAGGAGTAGCTTGCTATGTGGGACATTCAATGAACCCAATGTACAAAGTTACTCGACACCTCACAGAGTCCAGAGCTGCACCCTGTCACCCAACAGCTGGCATAGAGTTGGCCAAGCTGACATCAAGATGTTTCCAGTCTTATCTTCTCACAGCTTCAGGGATTCCTTCCTGGGACCAAACCAGACGAGCGCAATAAATGCTTGGTGAGTGGGACAGCTGTTCTAGGAATGTGTTTGCTAGTGGCTATTTTACCCTTCACAGAATCATCAGCACCTCCTAAAACCAGCAACACACCACTGGATTCTGGAGCCATCTGGAAAAATCTCAGGGATCTTCCATTTTAGTAGGGAAAAAAAAAAAGAAAACACCAGAGTGAAAGGTTAACTCTGTATTTCCCTGCCCTCAGCTTGAACTTTTGTGTGTTTTCTAGTAAATTTTTAAAAACAGTAATTAGCCTTTTAAAAATCCCTATTAGATTTCTATAGATTGTAATGAATATAGTGGGCTCCCTCTGGTGGTCACAAGAAAATCTCCAAATCCCAACAGTCAATACATAGCTAGATCTCAGGACTTTTCCGTACAGGCCACAGCACATTTTATAATTAATAGATTCACAGCAGAGTTCCCTGGTGGCTTAGCGGGTTAACGAGCTGTTGTTGTTACTGCAGTGACCTGGGTTCAATCCCTGCCCCTGGATCTTCTGCATGCCATGGGTGTATGAAAAATTTTAAATAACAATAATAATAATAAATAGATTCATGGCTAGATGATGCCTTAAGACTTGCAATTCATCTTCCATTCATCAATGAGTCTGCAGATTGGTCCAGAAGGACACTGTCCAAAACCATCCTCAGCATCTTGCCTTCTAAATCCCTCTTTGGGGATTTCTGTCTGTTCAGAATATCCTCCTCCCCCCGGTTTTCAGCTCCGGGCACCTCTGTCCCCTCCCGTGCCCATCCATCCTGTTTATGAGTTTTGTCCCCCACATGGCCCAGGGCCTCTCGCAGCTGTTCCCTGCCATCAATTCTCATGGCCCTCATTCAAGTTCTCACGACCTCTCCTCCAGGGGAGTCATTCAGCAGATATTTACCCTCCCTCCTCCACAGGCTGCCCGGCACCATTCTAGGCTCAGGGGACGCAACGGGGAACAAGACCAGACTGTCCCCACCCTGAGCTCCCTCCCACTAGGCTTCTCCACTGAACCAAACCTGCGACCCAGTCCACCTCCTTCCTGTTTCTTGAGTCTTCCTCTTACGGCTGAAAACTAACACACCTTCCACGCATCCCAGGGATGGAAGCCCACCCCCCTCAGTGAAGTCTACCCTCACTTTCTACCCTCGCCTTCCTCCCTAATCTCCACCCCCGCCTTCCACCCTCACCTCCCACGCTCACCTCCCACTCCTGCCTCCCACTCCCACCTTCCAACCAAACAGAGCTCCCTGACACTCCTAGGGCTCCCTCTGCCTCTGCTCAGGATGCTGGGTCTCATGGAATGTGTCTCCCACCCCAGCTGCCTAAGATGCCAACCAGTCTTCTAAACCCTGCCCATCTGTGCTCGTGCCCTCCTCAAGGCAGCCTGCTCTGAGGTGATCCCTCCCTCCTTTGCATTTCTGTGGGAATTTCTTCTTCAGACTCTTCCCATCCTCAGTACATTATGGTTCCTCTCTGAGGACCATCATCCTCCATGAAGAGGGTTTACAACTCCTCTATCCGTCTCAGGCAATATAACCCATAGGTCAAGCGCAAAATACAAAATAGGATAGAGGGAGACGAATGAACAAATGAATGAATGAATTCTGGAATTCTCCAGAGAATTCTGGAAAAAAAAAATCAGACACACGAATTATCTTCTTCAACTTTGTACTGTCTGACATAACCAACACTAAACTACCTTTTACCATAAATGCAAGTCAAACAGGATTTAACATGTGAAAAAAATATATCATTTAAAGAGTTCTGGGAGTTCCTGTCATGGCTCCGAGGTTAATAAATCTGACTGCCATCCACAAGGATGCAGGTTCGATCTCTGGCCTTGCTCAATGGGTTAAGGATCTGGCATTGCCGTGCGCCGTGGTGTAGGTCACAGATGAGGCTTGGATCTGGCATTGCTCTGGCTGTGGTGTAGGCAGGAGGCTACAGCTCTGATTTGACCCCAAGCCTGGGAATCTCCATTTGGCCCGAGTGTAGCCCTAACAAGCACCAAAAAAAAAAAAAAAAAAGGGATTCCCCTTTGTGGCTCAGAGGAAATGAATCTGACTAGTAACAGTGAGAAAGCAGGAGAAGGATTTTCAGCCTGGCCATGAGCTGTGGTGTAAGTCGCCGACGCGGCTCAGATCCTGTGTCACTGTGGCTGTGGTGCAGGCTGGCAGCTGTAGCTCCGAATGGACCCTACCATGGGAACCTCCATACGCCATGAGTGCGGTCCTAAAAAGCAAAAAAATAAAAATAAAATAAAGAGTTCTACAAGGAGTTCCCACTGTGGTGCAGTGGGTTAATGTTCTGGCTTGTCTCTGCGGAGGCACGGATTTGATCCCCAGCCTGGCGCAGTGGGTTAAGGAGCCAGCACTGCTACAGCCGTGGCGTAGGTCACAGCTCTAGCTCAAATTCAGTCCCTGACCCAGGAACTTCCATATGCCTCGGGTGCAGCCAAAAAGTTTTTAAAAAAGAAGAAGAAATAACAAATTCTACAAGAAATAACTCAAAGGCAGGGGGTACCAATTTTTGGCTTCAAACTACTAAGAAAGCATTCCCTACCCTAAGCAATTTCCTAAACCAACAAACACAGTAAAGCAAGCAGGCTGAACAGGTAACCCTGACCACTTCTGTTCCACTCTGCAACATTTGCCATAAAATATCAGTGAAATGTCTCAGGTTCCCCATCACGTCCACGCTGTACTTCATGCTCTCCTCAGCAGAGGTCCAACCCCTCTGCTCAAACCTGCAAAGTTTCACAGAGCAGCGAATTTCTAACTCCGATTCATCTGTGTATTAATTTCTGGAAGGTCACCCTGCAACTGCAAGGCCAGTGCCCATCATTTGGAAACCACAGGCCACATCTCTGGGATATTATGCAAGGACACAAAAGGGCACAAAAAGGAAATGAAAAGCATTGCTGGTTTTCTGAAACATTCCTAATCATCTGCAGGGAAGGTTGAGCCCAGTGAAAAACCAGTGTGAAGAGTGCGAAGGGGCAGAGCCCCAGGCTTTGCAGGACAAGGCCTTTTGGATGCCGTTAGCGGCCAATGAGAACATCACAGGTTCCATGTTTTCTCTTCTTTTCTGGTTCCCTCACTTCTGAAATCTTGCCAGCATTTTCTCACCCATGTCCCAGAAGAACACACTAAGGAAGCCTGCCAAGCCTTTGTTCCTTCACTCCAGAATACTCCGAGCCAACCGTCATCTCTGAATCGCCTCCTTTCTGGCAGCCCTGACTGACATCAGCGAAAAATCAGGAAGGTAACAGGCTGTACAAGGCGGGTCTGGACTGGTCTCAGGGCAAGGGATCTGGGTTCCTGGGAACCACCAACTCACTTTCAGGAAGCAGTGCCACGTCCTGTCACAAATTCATTCGATCCTTGCACAATCCTCTGAGGTAGGTACCATTAGAAATCCCATTTCACAGATGAAAAAACCGAGGCACCAGGAGGATAAGTTCGAGGTCATGGAACTGGTAAGGGACAGAGAATCTGAACCAGGCAGTCTGGGTCCAGAATTCAAGGGCTTTATCACCAGGCCACACTGTCTGTTGGACCAATTCAACAGCAAGAAAAGACCCGTGTGTTTGACTGGAGGTAAGCCTCAAGATCTGTCTATAGTCCCTGCCAAGGACCACCTGGACTTGTCCAGCCCGCTGCCCCTGGAGCAGGACAGAAGTGGTCAGCTGTGTCAGCCCAGCTATACCCCTCTTCTCTTCTGGGACCAGCACCTTCATTTTCCTTAAGGTAAACACCCTTCCCCATTTTCAGCCCATGTGGTTCTGGTGGTGTCAACCCTCCCCCAGAAAGCCTCTCCCCTTTGCCAGGTCCAAGAATGGTCACATGACCCAGACCTGGCCAATGAATGGGTCCCGTCCTCCAGACACAGCATTTACATCAGGGAGAAGCACCTGCCCCAAGCCAGGCAAAGCAGGGTCAATTCTGAGACCTTTTTCTTTAATTGTGGTAAGATAGAAAAAATTTAAATCTATCATTTTACTTGCTGAACACCTGAAATAATGCAACACTGTCAATCAACTATACTCCAATAAAATGAAATTTTAAAAATCAAGAGAAAGGGGAAAACAAAGTTTTGACCACTTAAAAGTGCACAATTCCATGGTACATAGGACATTCACACTGTTGTATAAGCACCACCACCATCCCTTTCTGCAATGTTCCCATCTTTCCGAAGAGAAACTCTGTACCCAGCAACAATAACTCCCTGTATTATTCTGCTCGGGCTGCCAAAACAAAGTACCACAGCTTGCGTGGCTTCAACAACAGAAATCTATTTTCTCACAATTCCAGAGGTTGTATGTCAGAGACCAAGGTGTCAGCAGGGTTGGTTTCTCCTGAGGCCTCTCTCCTCGGCTTGGAGACGGCCGCCTTCTCCCCATCTTCACGTCGTCTTCCCACTGCGTGTCTGTATCCTAATCTCTTCTTGGAAGGACACCAGTCAGAGGATTAGGGCCCCCAACAGTCTCACTTTACCTTATTTACCTCTTTAAAGGCTTTCTCAGTCACATTCTGAGGCACTGGGTGGGGGTTAGGACTTTAGCATCAACTTGGGGGGCACAGTTCAGCCCTTAACACTCCCCATTCCCCAATGCTGAGAACTTCAAGAAAAGGGAGAGCTCTTTCTGCTGGGGCTGCTGAGGTCTGATCCAGCCCTGGGGCAGCTGGTGGCCACCTTCTCACCTGAAGGAGACGGCATCTGAAATGATTTCTAGAAGAGCAGAGAGATGGAGAGAGAGCCCCTGAGTCCGGATGCACCTGCGCCCGGCTCTACCTCTGACCTCTCCGTTCCAGCTGTGTGAGCTACTAAGTTTACTTTGTGTGTTTTATTAACATAATTAAAAGAGTTAACACAAGGAGCTTTCACACCAGAGTGGCCCATTTATCCAGGACATACAGGATGTGCCCACATGGCAGTTGTTCAAGCAGAAGAGTCCACATTCAAATTCAAGCCTCTCAGGCTCCAGGGTACTGGCCCCGACCCATCTCTTGGGATGCTTACGTGTCAGGACTATTCACAGCACAGTGGAGACCAGGTCGTGCCTGCATCCCCCACAGAGCAAACTTCGGGGCCACTCCCTGCCAGAGCCCTTCCTACAACATTCCAGAACTGCTGCTCTGGGTTGGCGGGGGACTCCCCAAAGAGACTTGAAGGCTCCTGTCCTACCCCTACCCCCCAGCATCCCCAGTCCCTTGCAGCAGTGCTTGACCCAGGACAGTTTCAGTGCAAAGTACGAGGATGGCAGGGGACAGGGCAGGTCAACAGCTCTCCTGCCCTCTGACACCTGCTTAAAGGACAGTCTGTGAGAACTGAGGATGGGAAACAACTCAAACATCCTTCAGGTGGGGACTGGCCAGATACCTTCAAGGACAACCCAACAGCCCAACAGGATTCTGTCATTTAACCAAAACAAGGCAGCAACGGCTCTCTGATGCATGGACTGATTCAGACCATCCCAGAGGGAAACAGTAAACCCCTAACAGCAACCCAGGGACAACAATGTATGTTACCCTATGCATGAAACTCAGAGGGGAGCTTCTTGCTGAAATGTACATAACCAACTTCAAACACTGGGCTGTCCAACGCCACGACCACCAGCCATACATGGCAATTTAAGTACACAAAATATTTTAATTCAGTTCATCAGTCGCACTAACCATGTTTCAGGCATGTGATAAAACATTTCTATCATCACAGAAATTTCTATTCGGGTGCACTGCTCAGAAAAGCATCAGCAAACAGTAAACGGCCCCTGGAAAGGGGAGGAAGAGAATTGGGCGACAAGAAGGGAGAGACATTATTTTCCACGTGTAATCTTGGGTGGTACTTGAATTATCTTTTTTCTTTTTTGGCCCCCCCCCGCCACGGCATATGTGTGGAGTTCCGGGGCCAGGGATCAGATCCAAGCCACAGTTGCAACGTACATCGTAACTGTGGCAACGCCAGATTTTAACCCACTATGCTGGGCTGGGGATCAAACCTGCATCCTGGTGCTGCAGAGACACTGAGGATCCTGTTGTGCCACAGCAGGAACTCTAGTCCTTGAATTTTTATCACATATTGTTTCTTATTCAAAAATAAACATGTTATTTATTTTCTGTCCATGCCCACAGCATGCCAAAGTCCCTGGGCTGGGTATTGAACTTGCGCCACAGTAGTGCCAACACCAGATCCTTAGCCTGCTGAGCCATCAGGGAACTCCCCATAATAAACATTTTAAGGGTTTCAACATATTTTAAAACATTTACGTACATAAGTAACATAAGAAAAGGAGATGCTGGAATCCCGAAGGACCTGAGTAAGTGGCCTGTATCTACACCCCAGAGCTCTTCACTGAAGGAAGAGCAGAGCCCCTTCTGGGGCAGGTGTATGAGAAAGAGCAGCACTGGGGGCTCCCAGGTGGCAGCACTCCTGACTCATACGTACTTGGCAGTGCAGGAAGCTGCTAGGTCCCTCACATTTTGATTCTCTCAGCAACCTTATATTTGGGTTAATACTCCCACTTTAGTTTCCTAAGGCTGCCACAACCAAACTAGGTGACTTAAAATGACAGGAACTCGTTGTGGCTTAGCAGGTTCAAAACCTGACACTGTCTCGATGAGGATACGGGTTCAATCCTTGGCCTCAGTCAGTGGGTTAAGGATCTGGCGTTATTGCAAGCTGTGGCATAGGTTGTAGATATGGCTTGGATCTGGTGTTGCCGTGGCCGTGGTATAGGTTGGCGGCTGCAGTTCAGATTCGACTCCTAATCTAGGAACTTCTATATACTGCAGGTGTGGCGCTAAAATGAAAGATAAAAACAAAAACAAAAAACAGGAAACCATTCTCATGATTGCCAGAAATCCTGGGCATTCCCGGGCTTGTAGATGCATCACTCTGGTCTCCGCCGCTGTGTTCCCATGGCCCTTCTCCTCTGGATGTCTCTGGGCCTCAAATCTCTCACCCTTGTCTCTTCAAAGGGTGTTCATCTCTGGATGCAGGGTCTACCCTAATCCCACATGACCTCATCTCATGATTCTTAATTATGACCCTAGTTCCAAATAAAGCCGCCCTGACAAGTCCCAGGGCTTAGGACTGGGACATAACTTTTTTGGGGGGGGGGGCGTAGGGCACAGTACCACCCACTATACCGTTTTAGATGAGGAATTCAAGGCTCAGGACCTGTCACTTGCCTGAGGTCACAGGGCACAGCCTGCCAGTCCTCCCACCGCTGACTCTGGTAAGAGAAGACTCTAGACCTTCCAATGGAAGCCTGTCCCTCCTTTCAGCCTCACAGCTCCCCGAGTGAGCGGCCACTTCACAATGGGCAACACTCAAAGCAGAGCTGCCCCTTCTTTGGCCTCGCTTATCTGTCGGCTGCATCCTAGGATCTGACAAAAGATTACACTGTCCTCTGGGCTGTGGGAAGAAACTGGGCTGGAGGAGGGGTTGGGGGTGGGGGGATCTGCGGGGATCTCAGATCAGATGAGGATCCAGGCTATAGAGGGTGGTCTGTGTGTCCAGACTCCAAAAATCTGCAGGGCAGACCAGAGCTGGGGAGAAAGGGAACGAGTGAAGGATTCTGGTGGTGGAGAAAAAGGCTTCTGTCTCTTTATGGCAGAAGAGAATGGGCCAGCCTATGGGGTTTTGCACTGATAAAGGACTCTTTCTGGTCTAAAGGGGTTCAGGTGAGTCCTCCAGATCGAGGTGACAGGAGAGACACAACAGCTGTGGGTGTTGTGCGTAGTGCACTGGGGGCTGGCAGAGGCCACCACCCTACATCACCAGGGTCACAGTGACCACGCCTATGAGGACAGTCACAAGCCCCTCAGACAACAAAGGCTCAATGCTGACCACTGGGCACCCTCTGAGCCCTGCCCTCCTCTCGATGGGTGGGCCTGGGGGTTCTGACCAACCTTTCTGCCTCCATGTTCATCCCCTTGGCAACTCTCCCCGTGGTCCAGGAGCCCCCAGGGGAAGGCAGGACACAGGACTGTCTCCAGGTCCTAAGCTTTGACCTGTATTTCCTCAATGACCTCAAAAGCCCACTCCAGGACTGGCTTGATTGATACAAACAGGAAGTGGCTGACCAAGATCTAGACCTGCACTTTGCTGTACAGTAGACAACTGACTGTAAACCAACTATAATGGAAAAAATAAAAATCGTCTTTAAAAAATCATAGTGCAAAAACTATTGTTGAAATAATACCAAACAGCCAAATTATGACTGTTTAACACTTTGTCAACAAGAGTTTGATTATAGAGACTCTTACATTTCTTAACAAAGGAATGTATATTATGAATAAAAGGTAGACTGGGAAAAAAAAAGATCTGGACCTGGTTTGGGTTTATTCAAGAGTTCCATGCCCCACTATGTCCAGTCACTTGTGATGGAACATGATGGAGGATAATGTGAGAAAAAGAATATGTATATGTATATTCTTTTTCTCACATTATCCATATCCATAAACATATATAAACATAAACATATATAAACATATATAAGAATATACATAGATACATAAACATATATAAGAATATACATATATATATATACATATAAGAATATACATATATATGTGTATGACTGGGTCACTTTGCTGTACAATGGAAATTGACAGAACACTGCAAATCGACTATAATGGAAAAAATAAAAATCATAAAAAAAGAAGAGTTCCATGCCCCCTCACTGCCTCCTGCTCTCTCTCCATCCATCATGTATATTGGGGATTGCCAAACTTCCAGTCAGAAACCCATAGCAAGGAACCCATTTCCCATCACCATCCAGGTCACACCTACAAATTGAAAGAGCTGAAAGAAAAACTTCATTCCAACGTTTTTTGTTTTTTGTTTTTATAAAGTTAGCTTTTCCTCATTTTATTTTGTCTTTTTGTCTTTTCTAGGGCCGCACAGGTGGCATATGGAGGTTCCCAGGCTAGGGGTCTAACCAGAGCTACACTGACCTACACCATGGCCACAGCAATGCCAGATCCTTAACCCACAGAGAAAGGCCAGGGGTCGAACTCACAACCTCATGGTTCATAGCAGATTCATTAACCACTGAGCCACAACGGGAACTCCTCCAATGTTGTTTTATTCTCATCTCTGCTAGTGCAGAATTTCAAAATGCTGGCTGCAACCTACAGAACTGATTTCATGTCTTGTAAACATACTGTGACTCCCAGTTTAAAAAACCCTCATCCTCATAACATGTGCATTTACACCCATACAACACTCAGAAAGAAAGAGGGAAGATAAGAGGAATTGTTCCCGTTTTATACATTTTGTAGATCAGCCAAAAATTCACTGGTGAGAGTGATTTTTTTCCCCCATTGAACTGCAGTATCTGACTTCCTGATCTGCTCACAATGTCACTATTCGTCAGGTCCTTTTCCCTTCCATTAAAACCTCAGAGTTCCCTATGAAAAGCCAGCTCAGGCTTGACAGTAAACTCCTCTCCTGCTGCCTCCCCAGAGACTGAACTTCCACACCACGAGGTCCGCCTTTGCACAAATCTCAGTGCATCTCCCGACATGGAGACGTCAACCATCAGTGAGCTTGGTTTCTGGTCCAGGTGAAGTGGTTTGGGAAATGCCAGATATCATGGCCAATGTGAGAAGTGACATGCTGTGACATGAGAGGTGTCAGGGCCCTGGGTTTGGCCCTCGTGTTCTCTCACCTTGTCCAGCATGGGGGCAGCGGGGGGTGGGGTGGGGGTCTAGGAAATGTTATGATTTTCCACTCATTCACTGGTACGACACACTTTCCTGCGAGAGGATAATTCCGACCCCCAAAACACCAGGACTGAGTCCACGCCCCTAAATTCTCAATCACAGTCAGCAAAGCTCCCATGAGAACAACCAAAGACCTGATATGAATCAGGATTTGAGCCACACAGATTAAGAACCACTGAATCATCATTCTAGTCATAGTCATCCTTGGTCTACACCATCAAAACCCAAGAGACATGATTATCTGAATAATTCAGACCAAGTTTCCTGCCCCTTTCCTCTACCTCCACCAAAGAAATGAAAACAAATGAAAAATCTATCTCCGTTAAATTACGTCTCTATCCACCCCCTATTCATGTGTGAAAAAGAGCGAGGGTCACAACATGAATCCCCATGTGGATGGTGCATGCCTGTTTCTCCATCTTTAAAACGGGACGGCTGCTACTTTCCCAGCATCTCAGCCTCTATCATAAATCATCTCTAACAGCTTCTTAGCTCCTGCACCCATCCCACTGCCCTCATCAAACCAAGGCAGTTAATTTTGCCAGAATCTTTAATGACATGCCTACCAGGAAAAAGGTAGGAAGAAAGGCCCCAGGGCGGTCCACAAGGTACCACAGACAGCCTGTAACCCAAGGTCATTCTCTCGACCACAGCCTCAGCAGTTCTGAGCAGACGGGAGAGAGGAAGCGAGGCCCCCAGACGTCAAGAGCCAGCAAGGCTGCAACATCCACTTACCCGGAGGGCAGACACACTGGGATGGTGCTTCCCGAACTGTCCGGAACTTGACTAGTCCTTCCAGCTTCTGAATCAGGAAGAAAAGGGGCAAAAAAAAAAAAAAAAAGAAAGAAAAAAGAAAAGAAAATTAACAAGATTGTATTTCAGACTAGAGAAGGGAAGAAGTGGGAAAATCTGCAAAAACCAACATATCTGAAAGATTTACAGGGGTGGTGCTGGTGCTTTCAAGAACATTTTTTAAAAGGTCATTCAATTCTACGGCAGTTTTGTTTTTGTTGTTGTTGTTGTTGTTTAGGGCAGCACCTGCGGCCTATGGAAGTTCCCAGGCTAGGGGTTGAATCAGAGCTGCAGCTGCTGGCCTATGCCACAGCCGCAGCCACATGGGATCCGAGCCGCATCTGCAGCCTATACCACAGCTCACGGCAACACCGGATCCTTAACCCACTGAGCGAGGCCAGGGATCGAACCTGCATCCTCAAGGATACTAGTCAGATTCGTTTCCGCTATGCCATGATGGGAACTCCTACAGGCAGTTTTAGAACGGGAGGAGAAACAGAAATAAATGTTTAGCAATTTCTTCTATTCAGGGACTCCCTGAATAGAAGGGGCATGTTTCTGCTTTGTTACAAATACAAATAAATAGAAATAGAAACACAAATCCCAGAACGACAAAGGGACCCTGCAGTCAGGGTAAAGATGGGAGGGCAGAGCAGAGGGAAGCTGGGTAGGGCTGATCAACACTGGCTCTGCACAGGTTTCCTGCCCCATCTGACCGCCCCTCCCCACTCCTATCCCCCTTGGCTGCAGCCCTTCCCAGCCCAAAGGCCTCAGACCCAATGGCCCAGGCCTAATCCACCCCAATGACGTGTTCCTTTCTTCTTACCAGTGGGGATCCTTGGCCTAGAAAACCTGGTGCAATACAATTTAACAAGAATCTCTACACATGCCCAACCCTGTGCTAGACTTGGGTGAAGAGGAAAGAATTACCACAGAAATGGAAGCAAAAGTCACAGTAGGAGTTCCCGTCGTGGCTCAGCGGTTAACAAACCCAACTAGCATCCATGAGGATGCAGGTTCGATCCCTGGCCTTACTTGATGGGTTGAGCATCCGGCATTGCCATGAGCTGTGGTGTAGGTCACAGAAGTCGCTCCGATCCTGTGTGGCTGTGGCTGTGGTGTAGGCCGGCAGTTACAGCTCTGATTTGACCCCTAGCCTGGGAACCTCCATATGCCGCGGGTGAGGCCCTAAAAAGACAAAAACAAAACAAAACAAAAGTCACAGCTCTGCCATTATGGCAACTCAGAGAACAGCTCTGGCCTAACCATCACCTCACATGACACTTGGGATAAACTCTGAGGCCTGAATTACTGTCCCAGCCTCACAGACAGGGGACCAAACTTAGACAAATTAAGACATTAATCTCTAATCCCAAATCTAGGTTTAGGGGAGTGAAGCAATTGGCCCATGATCCCAAAGATAGCCAAGACTTGAGTCTTGACAGGAATATACAAAGTATTAAGCCTTCCCTAGGAAAAAACTGAAACAAAAACAAAGCAAGAACAACAAAAAACCTTCCTAAAAGCAAAACAAAGCAAATCCCCAAGGTGCTGAGTGAAATATGCAGAACCACCACCAAAGATGGCACTTAAGGTTCACACCTAAAAATGTAATTTTTCTCAGGAAAAAACATTAAAAAAAAAAAAAAGACAAATATCTTGGAACTAGCGCAGCAAACACGCAAACAAAATGTAATTTTTAAATCACTGCTTTAGAGGTGGTGAGAAGGGTCCCCTCAGTCTTGAGCCCTTGACCACCAAGCCTGGAATTTTCACACAAGAAGGGGCTGAACAGCCCAGGCCCAGTGGCCTGAGACAAAAACAACAACAATAACAAAACCTAACCAGGGCAGCTCTGGCCCTTGCAAAGCACTTCTGAGCTCCACCTCCATCCCCATCTGCCAGCCTGGCCCTCACTTTCCAGATGGGCAACAGAAGCTGAAACCAACAAGACAGAGTGAAGGCAAAGTTTTCTGGTTTTTTGTTTTGTTTTTGTTTTTGTTTTTGTTTTTTGTCTCTTTAGGGCTACACCTGCAGCATATGGAAGTTCCCAGGCTAGGGGTCGAATCAAAGCTGCAGCTGCCAGCCTACAGCACAGAGCACACAGCCACAGCAACTCGGAATCCTTAACCCACAGAGCAAGGCCAGGGATCGAACCCAAGTCCTCATGGATACTAGTCAAGTTACTACGGAGCCATGAAGGAAACTCCGTTGGGTTTTTTTTTTTTTTTTTTTTGGCTGTGCCCACGGCATATAGAAGTTTCTGGGCCAGGGATCGAACCTGCGCCACAGCACTGACAACACCGGGTCCTTAACCAGCTTCACCATAAGGGAACTAGAGAACTGGAGGATGTGAGGTTGTGAACACTGGAGGAAGCGTTGCGAAAGCAGTACCATCTCCTCCATCCTCATCTCCACCCTCACTGTATCTTGGCCCCCAAGGACTCGACGTGTCCCAGAAGTCAGAACCTGGCTAGGCCTCTGCCCCCCCCCCCCCCCCCGATCTCCACTCCCAGCCAGACCCCCACCTGCCACTCACTCGTGCGTAAGCCTGGAATGCCCCTGGAACCACCCACCTGGACCAGAGCCACTCTGGGAGCAGCCCAGGCTGGCCCCCAGCCTCCAGAGGTCCCCCTGCAGCTGCCATGGGCTCTCACCAGGTGCATCAGATACCACCCCCACCCCACCGCACCCCCAGCTGCCGGGGCCAGGCTGTGTGCACCAGACTCTGGAGCATCCCAGCTACACCCATCCTCGCTGAAGAGGAATGCTGCATGAGCTGCCCGGGATGCAGGCATGAGCAGGACCTCAGAACCTGCTCCCCCACCCCCACCCCACCCCCCGCCACGCACTGTACTCGAAGACACTGTTACAGATGTCAAAATTCACTTAGAAAAAGAATCTAGCCTTTTAATTGAAGCCAGTCAATTTGTATGAGAAGCTCTCCTCTGTTTTAATCATTGCTAGAAAGACTAGAAGCTAACTTCTTTTTAAAAAAAAAACAAAAGTATTTAATGCTAAAAAACAATTTGCTTTTAACAAGTGCTATCACATCTGGGCTGTTTCCCCCGCTTTATCAAATACTGATAGGAAACACAATTACTTTTAAGCTATTCTTATCTTCAAACAAAAAGCTAAACAGAAAACTATTGAAGAAAGGGGGGAAAACGTATTGTTAATGCTGGGAGATGGGGTCATAAATAACTGATGGGGTTTTTGTTTTGTTATTTATTCTAACTCCTTTGATGTTTTGTTTTTCTGGATTAGATGGAGAATCTGCAAGGTTTTATCTCTTTATCTTCCCCCAATTCTAGGTCCCTAACTCTGGGATTGAACCCTCCCTACTAGAAACACAAAGTGAAATGTCTAAATTAGAAACCTAATCCCACGATCTTTATTTCCTTGTTTAAAAAAAAATATATAGCAAAATATTCTTTTGTGTCCAGGTCTGTTAAAAAAAAAAAGTCTCAACTTTTTACATTCAATTATCTGGCAGCACCCTTAGCATCTGCAAACAATATGGTCCTGGTTTTACATATGCAAACAAGTCCTGACTCCAAAAGTAAATAAAGAATGAGTTTCTGAGAAAAGCCCAGAGACTTTGGGAGCGTTCCCTCCAGAAGTATTGAGAAGAACTTGGAGTTGGGGGGAAGGGTGGCAAGAGCCAAAAGAAAACTAATCACAGAAAATCATGGTTTCCAAAAAAGCATTACGTGGTCAGATGACAAATTTATCAATGATCTGTTGAAGCATCAGTCTCAGACACTTCACCAGATATTTGACCACATCTTTGAACAGCTGCATTTTGATGAAATATAGATTAACATACAAAAAAGGATATAATGATTTATTTCTGCAAAATGCTACAAATAAAGCCACAAAGACATTCCTATCCTTTGAGAGAAAATTCCTTCTCTAGGGTCTATATCCCAAGAAAATAAATCAGCAGGAGCAAAAAATGATATTCATGATGTTGCACCGCAAAACAGTGGGAGTGTTTTCATGAAGGATGGTGAATCCCCTTCAGGAAACTGTCATAGCTTCATGAGAAATCATTATGAAGGCGATGTAGCAACAAGGAAAAATGTTTATGATACAATAAATAATGCTTACATCTGTGTAAAAACACAGGCGTGGGATGGCAGCCACTACCAAAACATCAACCTACTTGGGGGTAGGGATTACGGCGATTTACTTCTTTAAAAGTTCTTTCTGTATTGGAATATCGTCTTCTCAGTAGGGGAGAAAAAAAAAAAAAAAGTCGTGGGGAGGAAAAGAGCCAGAATGAAGCCCTGAAATTTCCCTGCCTAGGGCAACTTTTCAATGACAGACAGATGATTCTATCTTCTCAGGAAGCCCAAACTAATTCCAGGATCAACCCCGATCATACACAGCCACCACAAACACCAGAGGGAGGCTTGCAGAGGATCATCGCTGCCCTGCCACAGTCGCATCCCCTTGGCCCTCCTTCCACCCCCCACAGGGC
Organism: Phacochoerus africanus; assembly: GCF_016906955.1. Lineage (NCBI taxonomy): Eukaryota > Metazoa > Chordata > Mammalia > Artiodactyla > Suidae > Phacochoerus > Phacochoerus africanus. The sequence goes on along the minus strand of NC_062547.1, from coordinate 79,920,883 downwards.
AGGGCCCCTGCATACATTCTTCTGCCACCAGCAACTCAATAGGGCAGCCCTTCCTGGCCTCTTTAACTTTTTGTTTTCCATCCCCTACTGTGGTGGTGATGATCATGTCATGACAGCAAATAGAAAGTATTATTATTACCATCGAGATTACCCACGACTTATTCTGTGCCAGGCACTGTGCCAACAACTGTTATCTCAGAGTCCTCCCAGGAACCCCCACGAGGCTGGGACTCTTTTCCTACCCATTTACAGATGAGAAAACGGAGACTCAGGGCAATGGAAGTGTCAGGACTGGACCTGAATCCAGTATCAACTAACTTCAATCACAGAGTAAGAAAACCTCTGCTTAGAAGCAAATTTCAGGTCTAAAAAAAAAAAAATGCTATAATAATCCAGGTCATTCAAAACTATAGAAACAGAAATTAAGTCAGTGGTTGGCAATGGTTGAGGGGGTAGGAAGAATGAAGTACCCGTATCTGAGGAGATGGAACTGTTCTGAATAGTACTGGGATGGTGGATGTATGACTGTATACATTTGCCAAAAGCTATTGGACCATACATCACAAAGAGAAAACTTTAATGGATACATTTTTTTTTTTTTTTGCTTTTTAGGGCTACACCTGTGGCATATGGAAGCTCCCAGGCTAGGGGTCTAATCAGAGCTTCAGCCACTAGCCTATGTCACAGTCACAGCAATGCCAGATCTGAGCCACATCTGTGACCTATACCACAGCTCAGGACAATGCCAGATTCTTAACCCACTGAGTGAGGACAGGGCTCAAACCTGAATCCTCATGGATACTAGTTGGGTTCATTTCTGCTGAGCCCTGATGGGAACTCCTGGATACAATGGGAAAAAAACAATCAACTAGCATATTGGAGAATCCTAGGATAGAATGCAGGCTGAGACAAATAACTGTAACTATATTAAAGTTACATTTCATAACGTCACTGAAGGTAGTGAGGAAAAACATAGCTGACCTGAGTCATGTTGCAAAATCATGTTTCAATTGAGAACTGTAAGGTTGAGACCAAAGGAACTGTCCATAAATGCTATATACTCTGGTAGGTAAAGTTGTTTCTCAGAGGGGACAGGTAGCAATTTTAAAATTACTATACATGAAATATTGGGGTTGAACAAATGAGAATATAAACTATGGGTAATGAGAGCCAGGTTTCTCACTGTCTGAGAAAGAAGTCATAAATAAGCAAAGAGGGAAAGCTGCAATGAACGCTGTGGTGCCAGATTGGTCAGAAACATCACTACGAGGTTATGTTTATGTTATGTGCACAGACAGATGCATGTGGAAATAATTCTAGGTATGTGCATTTAGAGGGGTGAATATACACATGCATGTACCCTAGCTGTCTTCAGAGAAGATTCACAAGCAGTGACACCCTAGTAGCTACAAGCACACTCAGCACCCAGATCTTGGTTTCTAAATACCATTCTCCAATAAAAAGAACCACAATGCCTTGGAGAGAAGACTGATTCAAGAGCCAGGTCAGGAAAAATACAAGATAAGCCTGGAGTATCTTATAGTGCCAGAAAATAAAGAAGTGCTTTTAAAAAGGGGGAAGGGGGGAGAAGAGGGATCAAAGACACAAAACCAACCTGGAAGAGTTCAGAATGGCCAAAGCTGCAGTGACTTAAGCAACAGGGTAAATAATGCAGTGCTGGATTATAACCCCAAGAATAAAGTAAATATCCATGAGTCTCTACTGATAGAAATGATTAGATAAATAAATGGCAAAAGAGACAAACCTTCCTTACAGAAGAATTTCAAGCAATATATGTAGATACTTCCCTCTCCAGGAGGTGGAGCTACAAATCCCCTCTCCTTAATTATGGCCTGGACTTGGTGACTCGCTTCCAAAAGGTAGAGTGGGGAAAGGAAAAGAGTCACTTTATAATGGAGAAATCTGGCAGAACCCACGTTATATAGTGATCAAGGTCAGTGCCACCAGTGATAGGCCATGTTGACGTCATGGACCACTGACATGACATCATCATAGTGACAATCCACCTGAGTGATATTCTCCCCAAACACCTGTAACCCAGTCAAATCATGAGAAAAGTCAGACTAGCCCAAACTGAGCAATAGTCTACACAATGCCTGACCAATATGTCTTAAAACTATCAAAGTCATAAAAAGCAAGAAAAGACTGAGAAGGTATCATAGATCCGAGGAGACATGACAACTAAATGCAATGAGGTCTCCTGGATGGGATCCTGGAATGCGAAAAGGGCATCAGATGAAAAACTGGTGAGAAGATCTGAATTAAGTCTAGTTCACTTAAAAGAATGGGTAGCAGAATCACAGAGTCACTTACCACTGATTGAGATATAACTTCGTTATTTTTTATAACAGATGATTCCTTTTTAACAATTAAGACGAAGTTTCCATAACATAAAATTAACTTTTTTTTTTTTTGGCCACACCACAGCATATGAAAGTTCCCAGGCCAGGGACTGAATCCAAACTGCAGCTGCGACCTATGCCACAGCTGCAGCAATGCCAGATCCTTAACTCACTGTGCTGGGCCAGGGATTGAACCCACCTCTGCAGTGACCTGAGCTGCTGCAGTCAGATTCTTAACCCACTGCACCACCACAAGCACTCATAAAATTAACCATTTTAAAGTAAACAATTCCAGAGTTCCCGTCGTGGCACAGTGGTTAACGAATCCGACTAGGAACCATGAGGTTGCGGGTTCGGTCCCTGCCCTTGCTCAGTGGGTTAACGATCTGGCGTTGCCATGAGCTGTGGTATAGGTTGCAGACGTGGCTCGGATCCCGCGTTGCTGTGGCTCTGGCTCCTCCATATGCTGCGGGAGCGGCCCAAAGAAATAGCAAAAAAAAGACAAAAAAAATACAGTAAACAATTCCGTGACATTTAGGGGATTCCTAATGTTGGGCAGCCAACCACTTTATCTAATTTTTTTTCTGTCTACGTCCAAAACATTGTCTTGACTCCAAACAGAAATCCTGTACCCATCAGGCAGTAGTTTCCATTTCCTCCCTCCTCCCAGCCACCACTCTGCTTTCTGTCTCTATGGATTGACCTGTTCTGGATATTTCCTATAAACAGAATCATACCATATGTGACCTTCTGTGTCTGGTTTCTTTCACTGAGCAAAATGTTTTTCAGATTCACTCGCTCTGTACCATGTGTCACTAGTTCATCCCTTTTTATGGCTGAAGAGTAAGCACTACATTGCATGTATAGACCACAGCTTGTTTATCCATATATTCCTCCATGAGCAGGTGGGTTGTTTCCACCTTTTGGCTATTATGAATGGTGCTTCTATAAACATGAGTGTACACGCATGTATTGTTTGAGTACCTGTTTTCAATTCTTCTGGGTATGTACTTAGAAGGAGAATTGTTGGGTCATATGATAGTTTCATATTTAACATTTTAATGGCCCACCAAACTTTCCCATAGAGCCTGAACCGTTTTCATTCCCACCAGCGATGTATGAAGGTTCCAATTTCTCCTCATCCTCACGTACAGATCCTAATGGATGTGAAGTGGTATCTTATTATGGGTTTGACTTGCATTTCCCTCGTGACTAAGGATGTCGAGCACTTTTTCAGGTGCCTGTTGACCATCTGTACATCTCGTTTGAAGAAATGTCTGTTCAGGCCCCTTGTCCATTTTTAAATTGGGTTGTTTGTCTTTTCATTGCTGTCGAGCTGTAAGAGTTCTTTACATATTCTGACTGCTACGTCCTCATCAGATAGATGATTTGCAATTATTTTCTCATAAAATAAATTTGCACTTTTTTTTTTTTGCTTTTTAGGGCTACACCTGTGGCATATGGAGGTTCCCAGGCTAGGGGTCCAATTGGAGCTGTAACCACCAGCCTATGCCACAGCCATAGCCACGACAGGTCCGAGTCACTTCTGCAAACTACACCACAGTTGAGCGAGGCCAGGGATTGAACCCTCAACCTCATGGTTCCTAGTTGGATTCATTTTGACTGAGCCACAATGAGAACCCTATAAATCTATTCTTGATCAGGATTCTAACCTCCAACTAAGGCACAATATGAGTGTTAAAATTATCTTGAAAACTGGAGGTGATGGGAGTGGTCTATGGCTTCAAGCTAGTCTTCACATTAGTCTTTATTTAGATCTTGCTAGATGAATAGTGGGTTATTGCTACTCATGAATTTCACCTGCCTCTCGTTAGTTAATAGTAACTATATTCATGTTCCCTTGCTCCACAACAAACTTCCACCAAACCAGCACTTAAAAACAACACAAATTTTACTGTCTTACAGTTTTTGTGATGAGAAGTCCAGGTACAGGTGAACTTGGTTCTCTGCTCAGGGTCTCATGAAGCTAAAATCAAAGTGCTATCTGGGTGTTTCTCAAGCTCTGGGTCCTCTTTCAGGCTCCTGTGGCTCTTTGTGATTTGAGGCCCCTATTCTCTTGCTGACTGCTTGCCAGGCCCTGCTCACACTTCCTTTCCATGTGGTCCCTTCCACACACCCTCTCATGGTTCAAAGAAGGGTGCAGTCTTTTTCAAGAACTCACCTAATTAGGTCAGGCTTACCAAGGATAAGCTTTTAAATTAACTCAAAGTGAAGTGATTAGTAACTCAATCATATCATAATAATCACAAGTTCTGCATTCACTCACAGGGCAGGAGTTATAAAAATTATGTGCACCAGCAGGTAGTCATCTTGGGAGCGATCTTAGAATTCCGCCTGCCACAGTACTGTCTTACAGTTATTTTTTTATTATTATCGACAAATGTGCTATGGTTATATACACAGGAAAATACATGTTTCTATAAGTCTAAAATTATTCCCAAAAATGTTTACGTCTACCTCAGGGATTTCTACTTCCAGGCAAGATGAAGTAATAATGACCAGGTTTACCCTCCTGCCTGAAACACATCAAAAACCCAAACAACAACAACAAAAATCCCACAAATAAAATACTTGAAACAATGGTTTTCAAGATATTGGTACTAAGCAGGGAAGAAGAGTGATCTCAGAGACACAGAAAACAACCGCTCTGGCTTCCTGGTGGGGGAGTTTCCAGGATGTGGCCCAGGGAGAGTCTGACAGGTAGAGCCTGACAGGTGGGAGTCCAGGGATGCAAGGCAGTTGGTTCGCTGAGCAGAGGACCTGGGAGGTGAGACCTGCACACAGAGAACCACAGAGATCTTCAAGGGTCCTTGTTGGATATTTAGCAGAGCACTGATCAGCACATGTGTATGAAGAAACAACCTGAGGCCAGGAAAAGAACCACCCAAAAGGATTAGAGGGAACAGTGCCCAGCTCTCCCATGGGGCTAGGAAGAACATGGGTTCTTCTGAGTAGGGGACCAAGAAGAGTCCTGCCTCAGGGGCAGGACATAATCAACCCTACATGAAATACAGCTCTGATCCCACCTAATGGACCTTAAAAGCAAAACCCAAAAGGATCAAACTATTTCCAAGTAACAATTGTGACATAACAAAGCTCAAGAACATTGAAAGAAATACAAAAACATTGAGAACCTAACGAGGTAAAATTCATAATGTCTGGCATACAATAAGAAATTACCAGCAGGAAAATAGGCCCAATAATGAGCAGAAAAATTAATTAATTGAAAATAACCCACAACTGCCACAGGTGTCAGCATTAATACACAAAGACTATAAAACAAGGATTGTAACTGCACAACACATGTTCAAAAAGTTAAGTAGAGACATCAAAGATATGAAATGATCTAAACTAAAATTTCCAGAGATGAAAACTATCATCTCTAAGATGGAAAATGGGATGGAAAGGATTATGGAAGATTAGACGTTGCAGAAGAAAAGATTAGTGAACCTGAAGATAGCAACCTGTCCAAAATGAACAGAAAGAATTCATCTAAAAAGAAAGCATGTCAGAGTTCCCCGGTGGCACAGCAGGTTAAGGATCTGGCACTGTCACTTCTGTGGTCCGGGTTGTAGCTGTGCTATGGGTTCAATTCCTGGCCCCGTAACTTCCGCATACCACAGGTGCGGCAAAAAAAAAAAAAAAGCATGTCAGTGAACTCTGAGATTCAAGTGGCCTACTATGTGTGTAATTAGAGTCCCTGAAGGAGAGGAGAAAAAGGGTAGAACAGAAAAAATATTTGAAGAAGTAATGGCCAAAAGCTTTTTTCAAATTTTGATGAAAACTATAAACCCGGATACCCAAAAATCTTAATGAAACTCGGGCAAAATAAACATGAAGAAAACTATACCAAGGCATATTATAAATATCATAATTGAATTGCTTAAAACCAGGGATAAAGAGAAAATCTTAAAAGTAGCCAAAGAAAAAACACATATTATGCAACAAATGAAACTCGCCTGTACTGCTATCAGGAATGTAAAATGATACAATGGTTTTTTTGTTTGTTTGGTCTTTTTAGGGCCGCACCCACGGGATATGGAGATTCCCAGGCTAGGGGTCAAATTGGAGCTGTAGCCACCAGTCTACGCCAGAGCCACAGCAATGCAAGATTCGAGCTGTGCCTGCTACCTACACCACAGCTCACGGCAACGCCAGATCCTTAACCCATTGAGTAAGGCCAGGGATCAAACCCACATCCTCATGGATACTAGTGAGAGTCATTTCTGCTGAGCCACAATGAGAACTCTGATACAATGGTTTTAAAAACAGTTGGGCCGTTTCTTAAAAGTTAATCACACATCTATCAGACAATTAGCCATTCTACTCCCAAGTATTTATACCCAAGAGAAATGAAAATGTATTCCAGGAGTTCCTGCTGTGGCTCAGCGGGTTAAAAGCCCAACTAGTATCCATGAGGGTGCAGAATTGATCTCTGCTCTCATTCAGTGGGTTAAGGATCCGGCGTGGCCGTGAGCCATGGGGTAGGTCACAGACACAGCTCGGATCTGGTGTTGCTGTGATTGTGGTGTAGGCTAGCAGCTGCAGGTCTGATTTGACGCCTAGCCTGGGAACTTCCATACGCTGCAGCTGCAGCTCTAAAAAGGAAAAGAAGAAGAAGAAGAAAGTATATTCCATTAAAGACTTGTACGTGAATGTTCATGGCTGCTTTATTTGTAAAAGCCCAGAACTGGAAACAATCCAAATATCCATTAACAGGCAATGGATAAATATAGTATATCCACATAATAGCTCATCAATGAAAAAGAATGAACAATGTATACACAAGTATCAAAGAAACTCTCAATAATTATACTGAGTGAAGGAAACCAGACCCACCCCACCCCACAAAAGAGTACGTGCTGTGTGATCCCATTCATATAAAAATCTTACAAAAACTAATCGTGATGGAAATCCACAATACCTGGGTGGCAGGTAAGAAAAAATGGAAGGGCAAGAATTCAAGGGGGTAGGAGGAAACTTTTGAGGGTGATGTTCACTGTTTTAACTGTGGCAATGGTTTCACAGGTGAACACATATGTCGAAACACAGCAAATCATACATTTCAGGTATGTGCAGTTTGTATTCCAAATAAGTATAACCTAACAAAAGCCAAAGGACAGGGACGCCCAGGACCAGGCTCCCGCAGGCTTAGCTGGCTGCTGGGGCAGGCCTCCCAGGCTAGAAGGCATCAGTTCACCACTCTGAACCTCCACTTCCTCCTCGGTGCCAGGCAGACGTCCCTGGCAGAGTCAGGCAAAGACAATCAGTGAGGGCATCTAGCCCAACCCAGGCATTTGGCAGGAGCTCAGAAACTGTTCTGTAAGGAATGTGGGTTTAATCAGTGACTCTCTGGGCAGGCTGAGCCACTCTCTTCCAAACTACACGGGCAAACATTTCCCTTCAGGGTCCCTGCTCCATCCCGAAATACATACACAAGCATGTTTTGAAAGGTTTGGTCTGCAAACAAAATGTGATTCTCCAGTAATCCCTAGTTCGTGTCCCCATTCATTATTTTTCAAAGACACACACACACACACACACACACACACACACACATCACTTCCTGTCAGGACCCACCCTCTAAGGCTCACCGCATGGGCCTGACAGAAAGGAACCCCATCGACAGCCCTGCAAGGGGAATGAACAGTCTTGACCTGTTGAGGCCAGCCCTTGGGCTGCTCTGGTGTGTGGCCACCAAGCCTTCTCCAGGTCGCAGCCCAGCCACCACAGGCCCGCTTACATCTCCACACTGCGCTCCGCCTGCCCCCTGCTGACCTCTGCCCTCTTGAGCCTGTCTGCGGTCAAGGTCTGGGGTTTCCCTGATGTGTCAGGCCTGGGAGGGGGCGGCACATGCTGATCCTGTCCCCCACCAAAATTTGCATATTAAAAGTCCTAACCCCCAGCCCTTCAGAATGGGACTACATTTGTGGGAGGGTTTTCAAAGAGGTAATCACGTTAAATGAGGAAAGAGGGTGAGCCCTAATCCAACATGACTGGTGTCTTTTTTTTTTTTTTTTTGGTCATGCTCCTGGGCCAGGGATTGAATCCAAGCCACACCAGTGACAGTGCTGGATCCTTAACCTGGGGAGCCACCAGAGAACTCCTGCTGACTGGTGTCCTCTTAAAAAGAGGAGATTCAGGAGTTACCATTGTGGATGAGTGGTAACAAATCCAACTAGGATCCACGAGGATGCAGGTTTGATCCCTGGACTCACTAAGTGCGTCAAGGATCCAGCGTTGCCATGAGCTGTGGTGTAGGTTGCAGATGCGGCTCGGATCTGGTGTTGCTGCGGCTGCGGTGTAGGCCGGCAGCTACCGCCCTCATTCGACCCCTAGCCTGGGAATCTCCATATGCCACGGGTGTGGCCCTAAAGACACCCCCCCCAAAAAAAAAGAAGAGGAAATTCAGACACAGACCCAGAAGGAAGACCACGGATGGACACTGGGAAAAGACGGCCATCTGCAAGCCAGGGAAGACTCAGGAGGAACCAACCTGCCAACACCTCGATCTTAGACTTCTAGCCTTTAGAATTATGAAAGAAGAAACAAACATCTGTTTAAGCCCCCTTAACGGTGGTACTTCGTTGTTTTGTTTTTTTTTCTTTTTCAGCCCCTGCCCCCAGCATATGGATGTTCCCAGACCAGGGACTGAATCAGAGCCGGAGCTGGGACCTCCACCACAGCTACAGCAACACTGGATCCTTAACCCACTGTACCAGGCCAGGGATCGAACCGTCGCCTCCACAGAGACAAGCTGGATCAGTAACCCACTGAACCACAGCAGGAACTCCACGACCATAGCACTTTGTTAGGGCAGCACTAGCACACTGATACAGATGGGGTCCCACAGACCCCCCTGCCCCACCCCACTGCCTCCTTCAGATTCCCCACCAGCCCCAAGCAGACTGAAGTAACAGGAGGCAGAGAGGAGGCTGAAAGGACCTGAGGCCCTGACCGTAGGCTGATTGAGAAGTTTTCACCTTATCAGCCCACAGTCTGAGGGAGGCAGGCTGTACTGAGTGATACAATGGTGGCTCTTCCAGCTCAAGTCATTCAAAGCCACACCAAGGTGTCAGCATCGTCACAGGAGCTGGGGGAGGAGGAGGACTGGTCCCCAGGAAGCCCCTGGCACTGACGTCCGCAGTCCAGGCAGCCTGTGGCTAGGATTAGCCAAGCAGGGAGTGGGGAAGAAGGGAACGGCCTCCCAGTCCTGGGAAGGGCACCTCACTCCAGGTTCACAGAAAAGCAGTGAATAGTTCTGTGCACAGAACCATTCATACACACACACAAAGGAATGCATGTAAAAACCACTGCTGTTTGAGTAAGGTCTGTAGATAGCAGCAATGTTAATTTCCTGGTTTTGATAAACTACAGAAAAGTAAGATATAGCTGCTAGAGGAAACTGGGTGATGGATACCTGGGACCTCTCTGTACTCTTTTGTAATTTCCTGTGAGTCTATAATGATTTCTATTTTTTTTCTTTTATTATTTTTAGGGCTGCACCCGTGGCATATGGAAGTTCCCAGGCTAAGGGTTGAATCGGAGCTGCAGCTGCCAGCCTACATCACGTCAATGCCAGATCCAAGCCGAGTCTACAACCAACGCCACAGCTTACAATAACGCCAGATCGCCAACCCCTGAGTGGGGTCAGGGATCGAACCCACATCCTCATAGATACTAGTTGGACTTGCTGCTGCTGCACCACAACAGAAACTCCCTATAAGGATTTTTTTTTTTTTTTGAGAAAAGTAGAAAAAAAAGCTTTATTGCTTTGCCAGGCAAAGGTGGGTCACAGCAAGTTAATGCCTTAAAGATGTGCCCCCCATAATGATTGTTAAATAAAAATTTTTTAAAGTTAAAAAAAAAAGAAAAAAATTGGAAAGAAATGCAGTGAAGCCGATACCATCACCCTTTTTTCAGAGGAGGAAGGTGAGGCTTGGAAAAGTCAACTAATTTGTCCCAGGATGCTGTGCCCAGTTTAGTGGCAGCTCCAGAATCAAACCAGGTCTTCCAGCTCTGGAGCCAGCAACATGAGCTGTGCCGGGCCCGTCCAGGGGGCTTCTGGGAGGAGACAAGGAGGTCAAGCTGATCTCACCCTTCCCACTTCCTCCCCAGCTCCCACGCATGCAGGCACACACTCATACACACCCCCACAAGGCACACAGTTTTATATACACACTCAGACCCATACGGGCCCTCACATGTATACACACACTCTCACACACAGGCATGCTCACATATGTGCACACTCGCTCTTACACTCATATACAGCCACATGCATACACACACTCATGCCCTCCCAGCCCTCAAACTGGCTCACACACACACACACACACTCTAATCTCATTGCCATGTGAACTGTCAACATCTGTCTAAACCACCACAAGATGGGACTGAAAACAAGACAAAACAGATGATAACAGCCCAAGATCCTCTAGATGATCACAGCCCATGCATCCCACAAAAAGGCACAGCTAAATAAATGCACAGGCCCTCGCTTCCGTATGATGATCCTCCTCGGAGGCCCAGAGTTAAGGAGATTTTATTTAAGCTGTCTTCTGAAAACACCAGAATACATTCTTACAACTTTATAATTTGTTTCACAGCGTAAAGGAGGAAGCAAACTCTGTTTCAGAAGTTCACATTACTCATTTGAAGGCACTTCCCCCCCCCCCGAGATTTTGCGGCTACATCAGAAAAATAAAGGTTTTCTCATTTACAAATGTGAATTGAAGCAGATGTGTGTGAGGCCTCTAATTCATCAATTCAGTCATGAGCATTTGAGGGTATTTGTGCCATGATGCATAATCACAAAAACAGACGGACTTACTGAAGCAAATTTATTGGGTATTTTTGAGTGCCCTTTCACCATGAAAAATCCATATAATAATTTTTGTTAATAGTTCCAATTTTTATTTTGGTCATAACTGAAGTGATTTTTGTTTAAATGGGAAATCTCATTCCTCATGGAGCTATGAAGCTAATTCAGTCTTTGCTTTTTTTCAACAACCAAATCGCATTTCTCCATCATTGACTGGGCACATATTAATACCTTTTGCTTCTGTATAGCCTTAACAAGATGGCAGAATTCCAGTCATAAAAGGAACTTAAGGTCCTCCATGGAACTCCTCTTTAATTAGCAACAGAGGCATTCCTTCTGGGTTCAGTCAAAGAAAGCATTCACCCCAAATAGCTGTTTTCAGGATGTATATGATGTGCTGAGCTCTTCAAACATATCAACTTGTTTAATCCCAGAGAAACCTTATGAAGCAAGAACAATAATCCCCATTTAACAGATGAGGAAACTGAGGTTTGGAAAAACAGGCATTTACCTGAAGCCACCCAGCTAGGAAATGGCAGAGCTGGGATGTGAACCCAGGTCTGATTAAAGCAAAAGTCTTCCCCACCACCTGCGGAGGATGTCCATACTGGGAGACAAAGCTACTGCCACGTCAAGCTAAAGTCCTCTTTCCACAGGGGCTGCCGTGGGGCTGCAGCAAGGATTCAGAGCTGGGATTCAGGTCATCTGTGCTTGGGTGCAGGCTGCCAAGTGGGGCTGGTCGCTGCCCCTTCCGGGAGGGTGGAGGTCATCTCTCAGCAGTTGGGATGGGGGATGTTAAGAGACACTATGAGGGGGTTCCCTGGTGGTCTAGTGGTTAGGATTCGGGGCTTTCATTGCAAAAGCCCAGGTTCAATCCCTGTCTGGGAACTGAGATCCCACATCAAGCTGCTGCATGCCTTGGAGGAAAGAAGGGAGGGAGGGATGAAGGAAGGAAGGAAGGGGAAAGAAAGAGATAGGGGAAGGAAGGAGAGAGGGAAGGAAGGAGGGAAGGAAGGAAAGAAAAGACAGAGATAAAGAAAGAAAAAAGAAACACTCTGAGGATGACTATACGAAGCTTCTGCCCAAGGTGAGCACCAGGAGGCCCCCAAATCATTTCCCCTGCAGCCTCCAGAAGTACACTGACATGGTTCTCTTTAAAACTACATCTACAAACTTATTTTTTCTCCCAATGGGTCGTGCTTAGTACGGAGATATGTTTCTGGACATGATAAAGGGATGTTTTCCCTTTGTGTGAAGGCACTGTCACACACAAGTGCCTGTGTCAACAATTAAAGATTAATCCTGATCCTACACATGGAGAAAATCAATCGATCGGGGAAGAGCTGGAGGTCGTGTGTGTGGCCTCCGGAGAACTTTACCAAACTGAGTTACATTTGTTCACAGAATTTGAAGTCACAGCACGGACTGTGCCCGGTGCTGCTAAATGTAGCTCCAGGAGGGTTCTGCATCAAACCAACACATGAGCCTAATTCTGAGAGGAAATCTTCAGAGCTCTAAATCTTATTTTAAGACTTCATTATCATTTGCTTTTTTGCTTTTGCTTTTAGCCACAATAACAAATAGGACTGAAATAACAGTTCAACCAAAAGATAGACTGAATCCACTTTGTCCATCATAAAACTTGAAGCATGACTTCACAATGGTGCAACGGTTTTGGAATTCCGCAGAAAGATAAACACGTATGTCTTGGACACACTTGGATGTTCCAAAATAAAGACAAAAAGACAAAGCCCTAAAAAACAATCCTCTTTAGGCAGTTACTCCACATCACAAATAATAACACCAGGAAGAAACTTTCCCCACAAAACCATCAGCTCCACTGTGCCAACAAAGACGTGGAGGAGGCGGAGATGCTGTGTTGATAGAGGGATGCAGTTTCCATTGACAGAATCGTATGTGACCATGAAGCATGACCATAAAGACTTCGCAGCACCTGGAAAAATGTTTTTTTGGATTTTGTTCCTTTGTTTATTTCTGGCTGCACCTGAAACATTCGGAAATTCCCAGGTCAGGGATCGGAGGCACTGCAGCGACAACCCTGCACTTAACCCACTGAGATTTAACCCACTGAGCCACACGGGAACTCCTGAGGGAAATGTTTCTGATATAAGGTTGAAATTTACAGATGCAAGGTATACATGGTGTGCACTCTTAGGTATCCGTTAATCTGTCCATTCATTGAATGATTGGAAGGGATCATGCAAAAAGTTAAATAGTCCTTGTTTTAGGGTGGTGGGATTATCAATCACATTAATCATGTTAAAGCAACATATATCTTGGTTATTTCAATTTTTAAAAAGGAAGGGGAGTTCCTGTCATGGCTCACTGGTAATGAACCCGAATAGTATCCATGAGGATGCCAGTTTGAAACCTGGCTTCGCTCCGTGGGTTAAGGATCCAGCACTGCCGTGAGCTGTGACATATGTTACAGACGCAGCTAGGATCCTGTGTTGCTGTGGCTGTGGTGTAGGCCGGCAGCTGTAGCTCTGATTCGACTCCTAGCCTGGGAACTTACATACACTGCAGGTGTGCAAAAGACAAAATAATAAAATAAAAAAGAAGGAAGGGGAAGGGCCTCCCTAAAATAAAATAAATAAAAATAAAATAAAAAAGGAGGAAGGGGAAGGGGTTCTGAGCAGGCATGCTATTTCCCAACACTTAGGTCTAACATCCTAGATAAAGGAGGTGACCACAGCCCAGCAGCAGCGGGAGCTGAGCTGCTGAGGAGCCGAGGAGCCAGGAGGAAAGGGTTTAAAGAATTCTATCTGCCACCATCACCTAACAATGCCTCGTGAAGGGCAGGGGTGAGCATTATTAAGAGAAAAGGGAGGAGTGTGTAGAAATGTGTGGCGAAGGAGAGGATTCTCCCTGAAAGGGTAGGATTATACCAAAGCCCCGTGGGGCCCTGAAACTGAACAGCAGGATCAGGTGCTCGGAGCTCAGCCTCAGCCGCACAAGCTCTTCTGTTCAGCCCTCCCTTCACTCCTCGAATTACTACAGCTCCTCCCCACAGGCTGAGCAGTGCTCTCGGCTCTACCCGACATGTAGGGAACTGAGGGTCCCAACCAGCCTGGGCCACAGCCAGCAGGAGGCTGTGGCTGCTCTAGGCTGAATGTTAACCCCGCCTCCCCCGCCCCCAAGTCACGTGTTGAAAGCTAAGCCCTAAAGTGATGGTATTAGAAGTCGGGCTCTGGGAGGTGATTAAGACATGAGGGTAGAGCCCTCATGAAAGGGATTAGTGCCCTTATAAAAGGGACCTCACAGAGCTCCCTCCCTCCTCCTACCAAGTGAGGACCCAGTGAGAAGGCGGCTGTCTATGAACCGGGTCTTCACCAGACACCAAATCTGCCAGCTTCTTGATCTTGGACTTCCCAGCCTCCAGAACTGGGAGAATTAATGTCTGCTGTTTAAGCCACCCAGTCCATGGTATTTTGCAACAGCAGCCCAAACAGACTGAGGACAGTGGGCTTCTGAAGGAAAGGCAATATAGGAGCAGGGGAGCAAGAGGTACAAACCACAAGGTATAAAATAAGCTACAAGGATATACTGTACATCTCAGGGAATATAGCCAATATTTTATAATAACCATAAATGGAATATAATCTTTAAAAACTGTGAATCACCAGAAAAGAAACTCGTGGACTTGGAGAACAGACTTGCAGTTGTCAGGGGGAAGAGGGAGGGAGTGGGATGGACTGGGAGTCTGGGGTTAATAGATGCAGACGATTGTCTTTGGAATGGATAGACAATGAGGTCCTGCTCTGTAGCACTGGGACCTATATCTAGTTACTTGTGGTGGAGCATGATGGAGGATAATGTGAGAAAAAGAATGTATATACATAGATATGACCGGGTCACCTTGCTGTACAGGAGAAAATTGACAGAACACTGTAAATCAGCTATAATGGAAAAAATAAAAATTAAAAAATAAAAACTGGAATCACTATATCGTACCCCTGTAACTTGTATAAGATTGTACAGCAACAATATGTCAATGAAAAAAAACCTGCTCTAGGGACTTCCCGGGTGGTACATTATATTAAGGGTCTGGTGTTGTCGTTGCAGCAGCTTGGATCATTATCGTGGTGCCAGTTCGATCCCCAGCCTGGGAACTTCCACATGCCTTGGGTGTGGGGAAAAAACAACACCACCACAAAACCTGCTCTAGAGTTACAATCAATAAATAAAATTAAATACTAAAGACTGGTCTTCTGACTCCTTGCCCAGAGTTTTCCTCTTCAAACTCAGGCCCCTCAAGGCCACCAGAACACACAGCACCAGGCAAAGTTGGACAACTTCCTGGCCACGTGCACCTCTCTACTCCAGTTCACCAGGACTCAGGATGCCCTGCCAGACTCTCAACCAGGCTGAGAGGAGCCCCTTCCTTAAGATAACACACGTCGGAGAAGTCTCCCTGGGGAGCTGGGCCCTGGAGGCAGGAGCGCCCTGACTGCCCTTGGCTGGATGTGACACACACACAAAGGATGGGGAGGGCACGCCTGTCCTTCTCTCTCCTCCTTCTGAGGCCTCCTGCTGCCCTGAGGGAGTCCAAGCCAGGCCTCCCACTCAGTGACACCTCTCCCTCATGAAACACGGACTGTAACCTCTGTCTTCCCAACTCGCGGGGAAGTGTTAAGAGTTCAAGTTATCCTCTGATTTTGTTAAGATCACATTTTATAAGTGCATTCTATTCAGAGAGAAACACAGATTCAGATACGACCACACATCGACCCATGTGTTCAATGCAATAAACACCTACAGAACAAGTACCTACCAACTGACTGCCCATCCCAGTAGACCAAAAATCCTTCAGCTGGATTTCAAGCCAACGAGAAGAGTTTCTCCAGCATGCGGCCCTTGTTTGCTGCCCAAGGCTCTCTCTTGCTATTCCTTGGATGCTTACCTGCTTGGTTTTACCTTCTTCCAACAACACTCCAAACTGCCCTCTGGGGACCATTCTCTACTCCTGGTCCTTTCCGCTCCAGTGGGACACACACGCCAGGATCAGAGAAGATGCCCAGCCCATCTCAGTGATGGCACGTAATCCATATTGATTGACAATTGAATCCAGGGGCTCCAGCCAGGACTATTGGGAAAGAAAACCTCTCACGCTGAGGATATGGACCTGGGGCTGCTGGCAGCTGCCCTGACACTTTATGCGAAGGGTGAGGGCATCCTTGAGAAATACAGGGCTGAGACTAAGAAAGAAATCAAGGCAACTCTTGCTGAGGCTGAGCAGACAATTCCCCAGATGTCTCAGTTACTCAAGCCAATAAATTCCCTTTTTAACCTTTTTTGTTCTATTCACGGCATGTGAAGTTTCCCGGGCCAGAGATCAAACCTATAATATAGTAGCGACCTGAGCCAGAGCAGTGACTGTGCAGATCCTTAACCTACTGAGCCACAAGGAGCTCCTAAATTCCTTTTTTGTCTTTTTTTTTTTTAGGGCCACACCTGTGGCATATGGAAGTTCCCAGGCTAGGGGTCAAATTGGAGCTGTAGCTGCCAGCCTATGCCACAGCCACAACAATGCCAGATCCAAGTCATGTCTGTGCCCTATGCCACAGCTCACAGCAACGCTGGATCCTTAACCCACTGAGTGAAGCCAGGGATTAAACCTGTATCCTCATGGATACCAGTCAGGTTCGTTACTGCTGAGCCACAATGGGAATTCCCTAAATTCCCATTTTAATTAAGTCAGTTGGGGTTGGGGTCCCATCACAACACTGTCTGAAGGTACAGGATCCAGAGGCACCTAGAAAGATGGAATCTAATAAGATGATGCTCAATGAAGGTAAAAGAGATACTCTGCTCTGGGGACCACAATTCTAAGTTCTCACACTCTGGAAGGAGATTTGGAGGCCATGGTAGGTATGGCTGTTGAAAAAGTCCATGGAGTTTCCATCGTGGTGCAGTGGAAATGAATCCGACTAGGAACCATGAGGTTGCGGGTTCGATCCCTGCCCTTGCTCAGTGGGTTAAGGACCCGGCGTTGCCGTGAGCTGTGGTGTAGGTCGAAGATGCGGCTTGGATCCCACGTTGCTGTGGCTGTGGCATTGGCTGGTGGCTACGGCTCCAATTAGACCCCTAGCCTAGGAACCTCCATATGCTGCAGGAGCAGCCCTAGAAAAGGCAAAAAGACAAAAAAAAAAAAAGAAAGAAAAAAAAAGTCCAGGGGGTCTGTGTGAGGAGCAGGGACAGAGAGGCCTGGGTATACCTCCTGGCATGCCTCGTGGATACAGGGCACCACGTGTGGTTTCAGGAGGTACAGAGCTCCTTGGTCCTCTGAGCAGCTGGGCCCATTGCCTCCAGCTTCTTCCACTTACTGCAGGGCGATTCGCAGGTGTCATCATTTCTTGCGATGATCATGATGTGCAGACAGGGTTGGAAAAACTAGGTCCTAGAGGCCCACCCCAGTGTAGGCCACCCCAGCCAGTGGCTTTGGGATCAGAACAGCATGTGCTTAAGGGTTAAAGACCATAAACAACAGAGCATAGGACTGTGCCAGAGAGAACCCCAAACACATCAACCTTGCCTTTACCTATGGCTGGAGACAGAGCTGGAGAGCAGGACTTGGATGGAAACGGAAACTTTGCGGCAGAAGAGTGATCCCAAAACATGGGGCAGTTATGAAAACCGTGGCAGGACAACAGACAACTGCCCCTCGCCTCTCATCCTCCTCTAGGGTAACACGCTAGGGCACCCCTCTGACACAGTTGGTGGCTCCCCAATAGCTATTTACAAGTTCCCTGCCTCACTAAGCTGCAATGTTGTTGCCACGGGCAATATGCCAGACTCAGAGGACAAAACAAGACTGAGCAAAGCCTCCTGCAGCCACCCCATCACTCTTGCCAGTGACAGGATGAGGGTGATCACAGGCCCTGGTTCTGGCTGCTGGTTATAAAGAAAGTCCCCTGACTCCAACAACAACAAAAAAATGCCGCCTGAGATGGCTTTGTTCCTACTCTCTCCCCTTCTACCCTGGCTGTTTTTTTTGTTTTGTTTTGTTTTTTTGTTTTTTGTCTTTTTCTAGAGCCACACCTGCGGCATATGGAGGTTCCTAGGCTAGGGGTCCAATCAGAGCTATAGCCACTGGCCTACAGCACAGCCACAGCAACACCAGATCTGAGCCGCGTCTGTGACCTACACCACAGCTCATGGCAAAGGCCAAATCATTAACCCACTGAGCAGAGCCAGGGATCGAACCCACAACTTCATGGTTCCTAGTCGGGTTCGTTAACCACTGTGCCATGATGGGAACTCCCTACCCTGGCTATTCTTCTGTGAAGACACAAGCTTGGAGCTGCAGCAGCCATCTTGTGACCATGAGAAAAGGCCAGGAAAATGGCAGACACTGACCTGGCACCCAGCTGTGACCAAGTCACTGAACTAACCCAGGATCTGCAGGCTGACTTCCAGGCATCTCTGGTTACGCAAGATAAATTCAATGACTGTATTGTTTAAGGGAGTAGACTTGGGGATTCTGTTCCTTGCCATCAAAAGCAGACTTACCAACATTCTTCTCTACATTCTCTTATTTGCTCATCACTACACAGGTAGTTGTGACCATCTTATCAGAGAAGGGGAAGTTGAAGAGGTTAGATGCCAGATCTAGTAAACTGTGGGACTGAGACCCTAAGTATCCTCTACCTCTCTCTGCACGCTGGTATAAATTCATTCAGTTTACAGATTCCCCAACTGCAAGAACGATGCTGCAAATCTTCAAAGCCCGTGTGTAAAAATCCAATTCACTGATTCCAAAATATGTTTGTGAAAGGGACGCCCCAACAGTTGGCTCGTTCCAAACACGCTGCTATTGGAGTTCCCGTTGTGGCACGCAGTAGTTAACAAATCCGACTAGGAACCATGAGGTTGCAGGTTCGATCCCTGGCCTTGCTCAGTGGGATCCGGCGTTGCTGTGAGCTGTGGTGTAGGTTGCAGATGCGGCTCAGATCCCACGTTGCTGTGGCTCTGGCATAGGCCGGCAGCTACAGCTCCGAGCGGACCCCTAGCCTGGGAGCCTCCATATGCCAAGGGAGCGGCCCTAGAAAAGGCAAAAAGACAAAAAAAAAACCCTAAAAAAAAAAATGCTGCTATTATTATAAAGCTCTCCCAGATTGCTGCCAAAAAACCAGGACAAGTAAAAGAAAAGAGTGGAGAGATAAAGTGAGCGTGCCAGGATGTAATTAGAAAGAAACTTTCTTGGTTTGGGAGCCAGGAAATGTCAAGGAAATAAACGTAGCTATGATTTACGCTCCATCTCCAGTTTGCCCTGGGATTCAAAAACTGGCGTTTTTATTAACATGTACACCAACAGAGCAGTCCTGACAAGTGACAAGCTGCCACAGAGGCCAAAAAAGCTACATTTGATTCTGGGTTTTATGGTAACTTCACCAATATATGTAGCTGCTGGTAGGGAGGAAAAGGCTTGAATTTTACCCTAAGTCTCTAGGTTTTTCATGTTTTCAGACTGATTGGTCTGGACAATGGAAGACCAATAGCCAACAATAAATCCATTGTAAGCTGGAAATAGTTTCCTCTGAATACAACTAAATATTTCTTTAATCCTTGCATTAAAATTTTTACTGTAGCATGGCAGCTATTTTATTTACGCTAAAATGTCAGCTTTTGTAATACTATACCTATAGGTATAACTAATGGGGCGGGGGGGTGATTGCCAAGGCGGGATACTTAAAGTACTTTAAAAGCATACTATCAGATGCTTGTTTGGCATTTATATTTTTGGGTCATACTGAAGATACTATTGTTAATGACTCTTGCTCAAAAATCTTGCTTTCATGTTCTGAAAACCATTTCTTTTATTTTGCACCCCGGGAAGGCTCTTTAACAATCATGAGTTATCATGAATATTCCTTTTTTGGAGCTTCTGTATCTATGTTATCAGGCACATCAGCCAGTCCCAAAGAAGTTATTTCAGTTCTGTTCCCAAGGGAACAAAGGCAGTGGGTCCCATATTAACAGTGGCTTTTGTTGGCTAATTTTTTATTTATTTTTTCTAACATTAAAGTAGTGTACGGTTGGCAAGGATTTCTCTTCTTTAATTTGGACGTGGTTTCTGCCTCCAAAACTCTGAAAACAAGCTTGGTAAAAGAACAAGCTGCAGGCGACCTCATATACACAATTACTTCAGCACGGGCTGAAAAAAATGCGTCACCAAGAACAAATTAGAACTGAAAAACATGTTCAAGCACAAATGTTCTTTCTTTAAGAGATTTTCAGTTCATTATTTATTTGCCCTTCATCTCAAATCATTTTTAAAAATGATCTTCGCATCTATTTACAGCTAATTACCAGCCCCCCACTATGCTCCTCCTACAATCCCCTCATCTCAGGGTCACCGGCCAGGCTGTGTACACTTCCCAGCCAGCGACCTTTGTGAGAAGAAGGGCTAGGAGCAGGAACAGACCAGTGGGCACCCTGGGAAAGAGATGCCTTCTCGCAGGGGACACCCAAACAACCACAAGCTCAACCCCAACTACATTCACAGTGTGGCATCTCAGATGCTCCAAGCTGAGACTCCTCAACCCCAAGCTTGGTTAGCTGGTAGCACGACATGCTGAGGTGTGTCCTATACTAATGGCAGCCTGCTGAATAGCCTAGAGAATTTCAAGCAGAAATCCTAGGATTTGAAAATTGCCTTGCCCTTTCTAATGAATAGGAGAGAAGGGGGGCAGATGGGGAGACAGAGAGAAAAAGAATATTCTGCCCATTAAGTCCTTGGAAGCAGGATGAAACCCCTGCAGTCTCTCCTGTGATCTGCACACAGTTCAAGACTTGAGAATCCACACTTGTAAGAAATGGCAGCTTTCCCAGGAACCCCACCCCACCCCAAGAGAAAGGACACAATTTGCGAGTGCCTTGTAAAAGGTTTGACAGGGATTTCTCATTGACCCAATCAAAGCTCACCGTTTATTTTTACTAAGAGGGGGCCCCCTATTTGAAAGAACAGCCACTGTTAGAGCACCAACAGGTAGAAATTTTACTGGCCCTCCATAAATCAATTCAATGCCCTAGTCTCTAAGGATTTGCCAAAAAGATAATGGGCTGTAATTAGAAGCCATCACCAGCAGGGCTCCTGAGCCATTTCTGAAAGTCTGCAGGCATTTTTCTGAAGAATGTAGGAAATCATTCCAGGAAGCAGCAATTTTCCCCCAAACCAAGCTAGAAGAGATTTAATACTGGCTTAAATTAAAGTGAGACGAAAAAATAGGTATGGTGAAAAAGAAGGCATGATGCACTCTCCTCCTGTTCCCCCAAAGAATCGGAATTAACTCAACAGTGGACACACAGCTCAACACACTAGTAAAGATCACAGCTGGGCACTATTCAGGAGAAGTAGTAACCAGCCTGCCCTCTTTCTCCTCCACTTTGAAACACTGCGGTGCTTTTCATACTACAATTGAGGATGCCCCTTTGGGGAATATGCTTGGGATCTTGGGGAGCCCCCTTTCCCAGGAAGAAGAGGATGGCTCAGGCAAGGGAGGCCAGCACAGCCAGAAGCGCTCCACAGCCCATCACCACGGTTCTATGGCGAGTAGTCCTGGTGCACAAAAGGTGGAGTTTGGATGAACAAGATGGGTGAGGGGTTCCTGGTTTGAAGACACACAGCAGCGAGTTTAACAGAAATGAGTCTGCCAATGAAAATGCAGGGAAATTTAGGATCCGCTGTGTCCAGATTGCCCAGGTGGCGTCAACTGGAACCAGAATCTGGGTTTTCGGGCTCCAACTGTTTTTTCTTCCTCCCACTGTACCAAGTGAGATTGGCACCTCCCCCCCCACACACACACACAGGTCTCGGATGCACGTGGGGTGCGCTGAGCCCAAGCAGCCCCAGGCAGAGCACAGCATCTCCAAGATGGAACTATTCCGAAACACTTTCCTGCGGGCGGGGAAGGCAGACCGGGCAAGCTAGATTGACCACGTCCCTCCAAGGGCCTCTGTCCTGCGCAATGACTGAGGTTTCCCTCCACCGTGGCCGCCGGTCTGCTGGGGGCCCCACGCCTCTCCAAGTTCATCTACTTTGGGAAGACGAGCTGCTCCTGGTGACAAGTCACTTGACACTTCCCGCAAGAGCCTCTTCATTTTCCCGGCACAGATACGAAGTCGGGCGCTCAACGCTAACTGGGAGCCACCCGTCAGAGCGCACACACCCGCGGAGACTTGCCCCCCCCCCCCCGATGTGTTATTTCAAAGTCCACAATCTTTCCTCTTTCTCCCCCTGCTGGTCCCCGAGACTGCCCTTCTAGCTCGATTTTCCCGCAGGCCGACCCTGAGGCTGGAGCGCAGACAGCAGGACCCCCTTGGGGGCGGGCACCCGGGTCTGCCGCCCGCGTGCAGATGGTCCGGACGCACTCGCGCGCCCACAGCCTGCGGGCGACCCCTCCGCAGCGAGACGCCTCCCTGCGCACAGACACTCCCCTCCCCACGCGCGGCGCCTTACCTCGCGCAGCAGGCGCTCCAGGTGCGGCTCCAACCAGGCAGGCAGGGCATCTGGCGGCTCCGCGCGCCGCAGCAGCTCCCGTTCCTCCTCGAGCGCCTCCACCCGGCCCTGCAGCGCGGCCGCCTGGACGCCCAGCAGCAGACAGGCGGCCGCCGAGCCCGCGGAAAGCAGCAAGCACAGCGCGCTCACCGCCCAGGCCCCGGCTGCCGTCGCGGGGCGCCCCGCGCCACCGCCGCCCGCCGGGCCGCCCTTCCGCACATCGCCGCCGGCGCGCTGGCCGGGACTCATGGCGTGCTCGTCTCGCGTGGGCGCTCGGAAGGGGAGGTGCACAGAGCGGGGATCGCGGGCTGAGCGTGCGGAGAGCCCGATGCACGAGGTCGGCTGGGTGCTGGGCTTGGTCTCCGGGCAGCAGCGGACCGCGGCGCACGCCCCCTTCCCAGCCGCCAGCTCCTCCACAGCGGCCACTTTGGGCAGTTTCCTCTATGCAAATAGACCCTGCCAGAAAAGGAGCCGAGACCCACCCAGGGGAGGAGCGGCCTGGCCGGCCCCGCGCGGCGAGGGGCGGGGGCGGGAAGAGAGGTGGCTCTTCCGAGCCCCCGGCGCACGCCTTGTGGACCCCGCGCGCCACGCGCCCCTCCGCCCTCACCTGCCCCGGGCCCCAGGCGGCACCTACTCCGGGGGCGCACCTCTGCCGACTCCCCAGACCGGGTCCCAAGTGCTCTCCCAAGAAGTATGAGGTGCGCTTACTGACTCAGAGCGTCTTCTACAGCCCACCCCTGGCTGCGGCATCTTTCGTGCGTACGGAAAATTTCCTTCAACTTGTGAATTAACTTTTCTGACACTTTTTTTTAAAGTTCGAAACTTCAAACCCAGTGGAAAACTTAGTGAATCCGTCCTAGGTGATGCCCTAGCGCCGCTTGGTGGCGGAAAGCGACCTCTTGAGCACTTAGAGACGCAGAGTCCGAATTGCGCCGAACGAAAAGATGTTTCTTAGAATCTTTATACTCCCGTCACTTATTAGTGGCCAGACACGTGGTGCTGGAAACAGACGTTGTAAGACCTTGTTCCTGACCTAGAGAAGGCTTCTATTTGAGATTTTAACAAATGGAAAAGATAGGGGGAGCAAACTTCAACTTTGTTGAGCTGGTGGCTTAATTCTGTAGTGGAAGCACAACTTGGCCCAAAGTAATCATCCAGTACGCACCACATTTAACCTACATTGCTATTCTGATGAAAATGTACACCACAGGGTTAAAGTAGGAAAGCCTGAAGAGGAATCAAGTGGCCCAGTTTTTTTCAAGGAATAAGACAAAGCTGGAAGTCAGGCACATTCTCTGCTGGCTCAAATTCCTACCAGGCATGGTATATCCTAAGATGGGTCCCCCATAACTCTTCCACTAACTCCAGTAATACTCAAATAAAAACAACAGCCTAGCCTGGATCTTTGTAATTTGGGCAAACCCACAATTACTTTTGAGAAAAAGACCTGTTGTATCTTCCCTCTTTGAGTATCTTTTTATTAGACTCTGTGGATGAATTACTTATCTCGTAAAACTGTTGAGGACCTTCAGCTGACATATTCTTCCTTACTCTCTTAATTCAGAGGGGAAAATTACTTCTGAGATTGAAATGAAACAGGAGTGGTTGGCATCTCACCTCAGCAACTGTGTAGCTGTGACTTTAAGTATATTGGGGTTGCAGTTAGGTGATTACACAGAGATAGGTCCTGCTAAAATCGAGTGTATGCCCAATAAATAGCCTGCAAAGTACTTGCTCAGCAAACTGGACTGTCTTCTTGGAAAAAAGGTCAACACTGTACTACAAGTTGTCACTTCACTCTTGCTACAAACACATAGGTCAGTTTGTCCATCACCTGTATCCATTGTTCACTGGATTCAGAAGCTTCTGTATATGAATCAAGCCAAGCTCATTGGTCCCTTTGGCCTTTGCCCTTGGCTACTGCCTCACTATCTGAAATATCCCACTCTCAGATATTTGAACAGCAAGCTCCTCCTTCAAGTCAAGGTCCTCAGGTCCTTAAACCTCAGTGTCACTGCAAAACCCTCCCATATTGTTCAATCTAAGGAGACTTCATTCACAGTCCTCAGAAGGATTACTCAGGGGATCATTTATCACCGTTTGAAGTTATCTCTCTATTATCCCCTTTGTCTTGTTCACCACTGTTTTCTCAAAGAACAGTAGAGGATCTGGCAAACATTTGTCAAGTGAATTAAGGGAAGGTGAAAATATGTTTACTATCTACAACTCATTTTAAAAGGCAAGGAAGAAAATACTCTGTCAGCTGGGGTCCTGGAGGAAATAGATGGCATCTTCAGATGGAAGACAGCCTGCCTGAATGTACAAATTCTTCATGTGGTGGGGGTGGGGAGCAGATTACAGGAAGCAAACAGGGGATGTTGAAGACACACTCTGGGGTATCAGCAGAGTGAGGCCATCACTACCTCCAGCTGAAGGGGAGAAAAGGAACTGTTGTGGGAACTCTGTGAATGCTGGATGCTGTACAAAGGTCCAACAGGAGCACCATTTCTGCAAAACCATGGCTTGGAAAGTAGAGAGCTAAGGGATAATCTTTCTCTCCTTCTGCTCTCTGATCTGCTGGACCTCCCACTGACCAAACCCACAGGACAAGAGAGCCCAGATGATGCAGTGCAAAGAGGAGAGAGCAGGGTCAGAAGGGTGGAGCGATCTGTAGTGGATGGGGTAGGGTGAGGAAGAAGCCTGCTGCATTCCCTAACATGCATATAGCATTTCTCAAGGTTAGTCTAGTTACTGCTGCCTCTGAATGGCCTAACCTGCTAGCGACAGGCACTAATCCTCAGGGTGACCAATTGACTACTTGGTGGCAAATCAACTGCTTTGGACTCCTTTCATCCCAGAAAAGTTGGCAATTTGTTCCCAACAGGGGTGGATGGCTGTTCTAGGTATGGGCTTGTCTTCCCTGTCTGCAGGGCCTCAGCCAGCACCACTCTCCATACAGACTCCCCAGTCCACAGGTATGGAGCCCTGTACAACGTTCAACCAGGGAACCCACTTTATAGCAAAGGCAGTGTGGGAGTGAGCCCATGACCATGGAATTCACTGACTGTACTACGTCCTGCAGCAGCCAGCCTCACAGAATACTGGCACTGCCTTTTACAGAACAGGTCAAGGACCAATGCAGAGCTCAGAAGGTAGTACTCAAAAGACTGCAATGCCATCTTTCAGGATTTGGAATATGCATCAAATGAGGGACTTCTACATGTGCTCTGTTTCCAATAACACCTGGGTTCAGGAGCCAAGGGGTAGAAGCAAGAATAGCCCCGTTTAGCACCACTCACCCATGACTCACTGGGGGATTTTGTGCTTGCTGTCTTCACAAACCTGGGGCCATGGAGTTCCCGTCGTGGCTCAGCAGTTAACAAATCTGACTAGCATCCATGAGGACGAAGGTTCGATCCCTGACCTTGCTCAATGGGTTAAGGATCTGGCATTGCCGTGAGCTGTGGTGTAGGTCGCAGACATGGCTCAGATGCTATGTTCAGACCCATAGTCTGGGGACCTCCATACGCCTCAGGTGCAGCCCTGAAAAGCCAAAAAAAAAAAAAAAAATCTGGGCCGTGAAGGTTCGGAAGTCCTAGTTCTCAAGGGCGTTACATTCGTTCATTTTGGCAGGTAACTGACTGTCATCAGCAGGAAGAGTAAGTGCAGAAACCCAGCCTGATGATTGTCAAGGGCTCAGACTCTTCAAGATAAAAGAGGTATTATAAAATATTTTATTAGAAAGGCAAATTACTGGAGTCAAATAGGGTTGATAACCACAGCAGATCATAAGTAACGTTAATGAAAAGTTTCAAGTATGTTTAAAATGCTCTATTTAAGAAGGCAGGGTACTTAATCTTTTTTTTTTTCTTAATTTCCAACAAAAAGATTAAGCTTTAAGGCTTAAAGGGATAAACTTCAATTACATCAGGAAATTATTACTTAAAAAAGGCAACATGAGGGAGTTCTCTTGTGGTGCAATAGGGGTTGCATTAAATCTGTAGGTTGCTTTGGGTAGTATATCCATTTTAGCAATATTTTTCCAATCTGTGAGCATGGGATATTCACCATCTTGGTAAGGTTTATGCCTAGGTTTTTTGTTTTGTTTTGTTTACACAATTTTAAAAAGAATTTTTAAACTTTTTGGATGTTTCAGGAGTTCCCCTCATGGCACAGTGGTTAATGAATCCAGCTAGGAACCATGAGGTTTTGGGTTTGATCCCTGGCCTAGTAACTAACTATATTAGAATTATTATTATTTTATTTAAATATCTTCAAAAGATAATTGATAACTTAAGGCAAAAACAACAATGTATTGAGTTCCCTTTGTGGCTCTGTGATTAACAAATCTGACTAGGAACCATGAGGATGCGGTTCGATCCCTGGCCTCATTCAGTGGGTTAAGGATCCGGTGTTGCCTCGAGCTGTGATGTAGGTCGCAGACTTGGCTTGGATCCAGCTTTGCTGTGGCTGTGGTGTAGGCCAGCAGCTGTAGCTCCGATTTTTTGTCTTCTAGGGCTGCACTCGCAACATATCGAGGTTCCCAGGCTAGGGGTTGAATCAGAGCTGTAGCCGCTGTCCTATACCACAGCCATAGCAACGCCTATCAAATTACTCAGGACATTTTTCACAGAACTAGAACAATCCTAAAATTCATGTGAAACCATAAAAGACTCAGAATTGCCAAAGAAATCCTTAGAAAAAAGAACAAGGCTGGAGGCATTACTCTCCCAGAATTCAAACAATACTACAAAGCTACAGTAATAAAAACAGTGCAGTATTGGCACAAAAACAGACATATGGAACAGAATAGAGGGCCCAGATATAAACCTACACACTTATCATCAATTAATATCTTCAACAAAGAAGGCAGTATGGAGGTTTCATGAAAAACTAAAAATAGAATAAACATATGATCCAGCAATCCCACTCCTGGGCATATATCCAGAAATGACAAAAACTTACCTAATTCCAAAAGATACATGCAACCCCAATGTTCATAGCTAAACTATTTACAATAACAGGACATTGGAGTTCCCACTGCAGCTCAGCAGAAATGAATCTGACTAGCATCCTTGAGGATGCAGGTTTGATCCTTGACCTTGCTCAGTGGGTTGAGGATCTGGCATTGCTGTGGCTGTGGTGTAGGGCAGTGGCTACAGCTCTGATTCAACCCCTAGCCTGGGACTTCCGTATGCTTCGGGTGTGGCCCTAAAAAAGACCAAAAAAAAAATAGCAGGACATGGAAGCAAACTAAGCATTCATCAACAGTCGAATGGATAAAGGTGTGTGTGTGTGTGCGCGCACGCGCGCGCGTGCGCATAATGGAATATTATTTAGCCACAAAAAAGAGCAAGATGCCATTTACAGCAACATGGATGGACCCAGAAATTATCATACTAAGTGAGGTAAATCAAAGACAAGTATCATGTCACTTAAATGCGGAATCCAAAAAAAATGATACAAATGAACTTACAAAACAGAAGCAGACTCACGGACATAGAAAATAAATGTATGGTTAGCAAAGGGCAAGGGGGAATATTAGGAATTTGGGATTAACAGATACACACTACTAATATAAAATAGATAAACAAGGACTTACTGCATAGCACAGAGAACTATATTCAGTATCTTGTAATAAGCTATCATGGAAAATAATCTGAAAAATATACATATATATATATTCAGTTCTTTCTATATATATGTAAACATATATAACTGAACCACTCTGCTGTATACCTGAAACCAACACAACATTGTAAATCAACTATACTTCAATAAAAATAAGTAAGTGTCAAAGATGGTGATTAAAAAAAAAGCCAAAGTTGGGAAAAAAAAAAAAACACCTTTTCATTTATATTTATAATGGGATTTTTTGTGTGTGTGTGTCTTTTTGCCTTTTCTAGGGCTGCTCCTGTGGCATGTGGAGGTTCCCAGGCTAGGGGTCGAATCGGAGCTGTAGCCGCCAGCCTACGCCACAGCCACAGCAACGTGGGATCCGAGCCGCATCTGCGACCTACACCACAGCTCACAGCAACGCCGGATCCTTAACCCACTGAGCAAGGCCAGGGATCAAACCTGCAACTTCATGGTTCCTAGTCAGATTCGTTAACCACTGCACCACGACGGGAACTCCAATAATGGGAAAAATTTTAAGTCACAGGAAGGGGATGCATGGGAACTCCTCCAAATCTGCAATTAATCTTTAAAGAACTAGGCCTGTTAGGTGCCTGCCTCAAAGGATATTTAGGGTGATTTCAAGTCTTTATAATTAAATCTATGTTTAGTCTTTCAGTTATATATAATTTCTCCCCAAAATTGCAACATTTAAAAACAAACTTAGAATTCCCACCCTGGCTCAGTGGTAACAAACCCAACTAGTATCCATCGGGACACAGATTTGATCCCTGGCCTCACTCAGTGGGTTAAAGATCTGGTGTTGCCGTGAGCTGTGGTGTAAGTCTCAGACATGGCTCAGATCCCACATTGCTGTGGCTATGGTGTAGACCAGCAGCTGCAGCTCTAATTCGACCCCTAGCCTGGGAACTTGCATGTTCTGCAGGTGTATCCCTAAAAAAATAAAATAAAAACTAAAACTAGCAAAAGAGTAAATATAAGACATTCTTGATTAAAAAAAAACCAGATTTCTTTGAAAACTTTATTCCCCCTTCCAATTTCAGTGAAATGCCACTAAAATTTACTATTGCTAGGGGTCAAAAGTAGAATTGTTGATAATTTTGTAATTCCTAGTGCCATAAAGAGGAAAATCATTACTGGGAAAATAAAATCATGAAGTCACCTGGGTTAAAGCATTTATAGAAAATAAAGTAACTGCTATTTACTAGTGCAACTACTAAAAGTCAGGTAACCTCCTAGATGTTCTTAATCACCCTACAACATAGATATGACCCCTAAGTAATTTCAAGTAAGGAAGTAGTTACTTTAACTTACTTCTCCAAACACAAGAGATCTGGGACTAAAGCTGGAACAATGATGCTAAAAAGCCTGAGTCTTTTAATTGATAGGTAAGAAATGAACAAAGAGGGCTGGATGCTTCTTTACACTGCAGTCAATCTAGAGGCTTGATTAGATTCAAGTTCAATTTTTTTTTAATCTTTTTATCACCACACCATGGCATATGGAGGTTCCTAGGCAAGGGGTCAAATTGGAGATGTAGCCACCAGCATAAGCCACAGCCGCAGCAAGGCCAGATCCAAGCCAAGTCTGCAACCGATACCACAGCTCACAGCAATCCTGAATCCTTAACCCACTGAGCAAGACCAGGGATTGAACCCAAATTCTCAAGGATGCTAGTCAGGTTCTTTAACTGCTGAGCCACGATGGGAACTCCCCTTTTTTTTTTTTTTAAAGGCAATGTTACCTCTGCACATCCATTGGTTGTCAGTCTGAGGTTCAGCCCAATCCCTTCCTTATAAAGTCCTCTATCAGTTTTTGCCCAATGCTTTTTAGCATTCACTGATAATTGGTGCCTGACTTTGTTTCATAGAGTTATAACACAGTGTATTTCTAACATCCCTTCTGTATTAGAAGGAATTCTATTAAAAAACTTTCTTTTATTAACTGTTTATGGATAAGTGGGGGCTAGAGGAATGGACACCACTCGATGAAATACTGAATATGGGAAATTCTCTGATGATAAATGACCAAATTTCTATTAGCAAAGAAAAAGAAGAAAAGATACCTGAGCCAAATTACTTAAGTTTGGACACAACTGGGTACTGACTAACAAATTAACTTAAAATTACTTTTCAAATAATGAAGCTTTAAATAGACTCTGGATTTTGCTAAGTGTGATGATGGCATTACTTTTTTTTTTTTTTTTAAACTCATCTGTTACAGGTATACAGTACAGAAATATGTGTGAAATGATACATTATCTGGCATTTGTATTTAAATACAACAGGAAAATAAGGTGGGGAACAGATGAAACAAAATTTACAAAATGTTTTTAACGTTGGAAGCTAGACTATATGTGTTTAGAGGTTCATTAGTCTACTCTACTTTTGCATTATATTTTAAAAAATTAATCACCAATACAGAATTAGCTCCAAATGACTCAAATTAAGTATATTTACACCAAAGGGACTGCCTCTTTTAACTATTTCCCAAAAGTCTGGACTAAGGAGTTGTAAAACTAACTTCTTCTCAGGGCCACACTTGTAGCACATGGAAGTTCCCAGGTTAGGGGTTGGAGGTGCAGCTGCCAGCCTATGCCACAGCCACGCCACATCTGAGACACACACCACAGCTTGCAGCATCCAGACCCTTAACCCATTAAGGGAGGCCAGGGATTGAACTCACATCCTCAAGGATATTAGTTGGATTCTTAACACCCTGAACCACAAAAGAACTCCTAAAACTTTTTTTAACTTTTCCTTCCCTTTATAAAAAAATGAGACAGGAATTCCTGCTGTGACACAGTGTTAAGGATCTGGCATTGCTACAGCTGTGGTGGTAGCAGCTGCTACTCAGATTTGACTCCTGGCCCCTAACTTCCATATGCCATGGGTGCAGCCAAAGGGGAAAAAAAAAAATAATAATGAGGCGTTCCCATTGTGGCTCAGCAAGTTAATGACTCAGTGTTACCACAAGCTGCCATGTAGGCAGCAGGTGCTCGGATCCAGTGTTGTTACAGTGTAGGCTGGTAGCTTTGATTTGACCTCTAGTCTGGGAAATTCCGTATGTCCCAAGTGTTGTCCTAAGAGAAAAAAGAAAAGAAACAAGGGAGTTCTCTTGTGACACAGCAGGTTAAGGATCCAGTGTTGTCACTGCAGTGGCTTGGATTACTGCTGTGGTGTGGGTTCAATCCCTGGCCCAGGAATTTCCATATGCCACAGGAACAACCAAAAAAGAAAAAAAGGAAAAAAAAAATTAACCAAACTTCTGATTAAGGATTTAGCTGAATAGCAACCTCTCAGAAATCATGATTCAATGATCAACCTTTTAAGAATTAAAATTTTTTCTATCTAAAAAAAAGGGGGGGGGGGGAGTTCCTGTCATGGCTCACCAGAAACAAAATCTGACTAGTATACCTGAGGATGCACGTTTGATCCCTGGTCTCACACAGTGGGTTAAGGATCCGGCATTGCCGTGAGCTGTGGTGTAGGTCACAGACACAGCTCAGATCTGGACCCCTAGCCTGGGAAACTCCATGTGCCCTGCACGCGGCCCTAAAAAGATAAATTTTTTTTTTTTTTTTGGTCCTTTCTAGGGCCGCACCTGTGGCACATGGAGGTTCCCAGGCTAGGGGTCTAATTGGAGCTGTAGCCACCAGCCTACACCACAGCCACAGCAACGTGTATTTGAGCCATGTCTGCGACCTACCCTACAGCTCCAGCAACGCCGGATCATCAACCCATTGAGCAAGGCCAGGGATTGAACCTGCAACCTCATGGTTCCTATTCAGATTTGTTAACCACTGAGCCACAACGGGAACTCCAAAATTTTTTTTTCTATTAATTTGCAAACATGCAATCTACTAAGCCAACAATTATTGACTATATACATATAAATATTTATATATATATTTCTTTTTGCCTTTTTTAGGACCACACCCTCGGCATATATAAGTTCCCAGGCTTGGGGTTGAATCAGAGTTACAGCTGCCTGACTACAGAACAGCCACAGAAACACCAGATCCAAGCCACATCTTCAACCCTAAGCCACAGTTCAAGGCAACACTAGATCCCTGACCCACTGAGTAAGGGCAGGGATCAAAAACCCAAATCTTCGCAGATACTAGTCAGTGTCTTTCTGCTGTGCCACAACAGGAACTCCTGACACTATTAATACTACTGATTCACGAATTCCTCTAACTATATTATGGAAATATAACTTGTTAAGCAAAGCAGCCGGATGTTTAAGTTTAAAATAACTTACCTGCGCCGAACTTTGTGGAAATCAGAAATTTCAAACTGGAAAGGATTTAAAAAGCTAGGTCACCTGAGTGTTTCTTCATTCCAGGATGCCAAGGTTAAGTCAAACTATAGGTAACTGCCTATCTACTTAAAACAGAGTGTTTTTAACTTTTAACCATTTTGATGGTTGAAGCTATATATCAACTACTACAGAAAAAAAGAGGGGGGAACGTTAGTAACAAAACTTCTAGGCATTACATTCATGGCATCCTAAGTCATTTCACAGAACTGTGAAAAGGAATCTAACTGAAGTTTTTAGCTCAGTAAGGTATATTATTACAAGAAGGCACAATGCTACAATCTAGGATACCTGAGTTTTAAGTCACAATTCAGACATAATTATTGTGAGCCCTGGCCAAGTCATTTCTAATTTCCCCAGCATCTAGCCCTTTAAGATTATTCAGAGGGATAGCTTTCAATTGTATATACTATAAAACTTCACCAGGTAGTTTGCTACTGTCAACTGAGTAATAGCAGAAGTCAACTGTATTCACCTACTCCAAAAATCTTGATGAATGCACGGATGAGAACACTTGAGAAAACAAGCAGTAGCAGAAAACACTGGAAATGACCTATTTAGCTGCACTGCTAAAACCAAGTTTGACATCAATGGAACTTCTAAAAATAGTACACTGTAAGGTATCAAATCATTAGGAAAAATACCCAGTTATGAACTACCCATATTTATATATTGGCCATTCTAAATCTTTCCCATCAGTGAAGCTCCTGACACTGTCAAATAAAAACCTGGCACTTTCAGAAAAAATGAGTTCAGAAGTACAAGGAAAAAGGCACTTAAGAGGAGGAACTATTGGCAAAACATTCTAAGTCACCTATACCTAAAAAAAATAAATAAGGGTAGGAACCTGAGCATTCACGAAGATGGGAAGGTTACCAGTAGATATTCATGATACCAGAGGTACCATTCTCAACACTAAACATTTCTTCTACCTAATGCATTGACATTTCACTTTAATTCCTAAAATTCCATGAATTAGGCCTAAGAACTAAAAAATACCTTAGTGAAGAATGTAAATACTTTTCAGAAGGGAAAGGGATTAGTAATCATTAACTTCTTAATAAGAAATGTGGATATTTTCTCTTTCCTCCTATGTCCTGAGATCAACTACTCTGAGGAAATAAGTTTCTGATGGGGAGAAGGTAAACAATTCAGGGAGTTCCTGTCGTGGCTCAGTGGTTAACCAATCCGACTAGGAACCATGAGGTTGCAGGTTCAATCCCTGGCCTTGCTCAGTGGGTTAAGGATCCGGCATTGCCATGAGCTGTGGTGCAGGTTACAGATGCGGCTCGGATCCCGCATTGCTGTGGCTCTGGCGTAGGCCGGCAGCTACAGCTCCGATTGGACCCCTAGCCTGGGAACCTCCTCATGCCAAAGTAGCGGCCCTAGAAAAGGCAAAAAGACAAAAAAAAAAAAAGGTATGTATACATGTATGTGTAACTTGGTCCCCATGCTGTACAGTGGAAAAAATAAATAAAATAAAAGAGTAACAATTTCGGAACTTCGTACACTTAGAAGGAAAGGTGAGAAAGCTTAGTTAGTACACTGTCACTAGTGGGATGGAAATGAGGGGAAATAAAGGATGGCAGACTTCTTAATTTCTAAAGCAACACTGACATGTTCTTCATATCAATTGCTCTATTTAAAAATTTTATCACGTGTAACATAGTTCAACTAATGTGGACTGCATCAGAGGACTAAGCATAATTTATGCAGTGATTCTATGGCAAAATTTCAGTTTTCTTAAATTCCTAGTTAAATTTAGGAACACAGCCTTACTATGTGGGTAAATGCTGCCAGTGAATCATGTAGAGAAAACTACCTTGATTTCGCCATTTGTCACACCAAAAACATTACATGCAGGAGTTCCCATCGCGGCTCAGCGGAAACGAATCTGACAGGATCTGGCATTGCTGTGAACTGTGGTATAGGTCACAGATGAGGCTCGGATCTGGCATTGCTGTGGCTCTGGCGTAGGTTGGCAGCTGTAGCTCTGATTAGACCCCTAGCCTAGGAATCTCCATATGCCGTGACAGCGGCCCTAAAAAAAAAAAAAAAAAAAAATTACATGCATTTTATGATCAAAATACACAGACCAAACTCCAATCTTTGTGCAATGCGCTTCAGAAATGGCGATACTTTTAACAAAAAACCTGTATCTGGATAATCAATCATGAATTCTACAACAAAAAATACTTCTACCTGGAAGACTAATCAATAGTTTTTGTTTTTACTACATTAAGTAACATTTACCATGTGGTTTTTGATGTGACAATAGACAAAGTAAGAAAAAATACCTAAAGGCAAACAAAATTTTTAGGGTCTGCAAATTTCTGCAATGGTTTCTTCCCAAAGTGTTTTCCAATCAAATCTTCTTTCTCCCAGTAAAGATTAACACAAATATAAATTGCTTAATAATATCCTGAAAGTCTCATAGGCTGAGGTTTAAGTATTTACACTTCATATGATAAGGAAACAGATATTGGACAATTTCAAGACTCATGAGGATTTGACATTATTAAAAACCTTAGCCATCAAAATTCCTTTCTGTGTTTGTGACTGACTATATAAATAGCCCTTGGAAAATAGACTGACTTCCAAGCTTTTTTTTTTTTTTTGCTTTTTAGGGCCACACTCATGGCAAATGGGAGTTCCCAGGCTACCAGTCAAATCAAGAGCTACAGCTCTGGCCTACGCCACAGCCATAGCAATGCAGGATCCGAGCCCCATCTGTGACCTACACCACAGCTCACGGCAACACCAGATCCCTGATCCACTGAACAAGGCCAGGGATTGAACCCACATCCTCATGGATACTAGTCAGATTTATTTCCACTGCACCATGACAGGAACTCCAAACTTTCGAGTTAGACTAATCTTAAACGAAATGTGTATGTGGTTTTATTAACCTATCATGATGCACAAACTGGATGTTATTCCATGAATGCTACTCACCACCACTGATATTACCCAATGAAACAGAACATAATTACAATTTAATGAAATTCCAACAGTAAACATTTCCCAGGAGGTTTGATTTCCAATACCTGACTACCTAGAGTAATACTTACCACCTGTTCAACAATTACAAAAAAAAAATTTTTGAGTTAAAATTTCTGAATTTGAGGTATATAAAGAATATTCATTTAAGAATGAAGTAGTCAAGAGTTCCTTTTACTCAAAAAAAAAAAAAAGAAGAAGAAGAAACGAAATTAACTTCAGAGTCAACCTCCATGTACAAAAGACAAGATCAATCACATTTTATCACTGGACACAAAGGATATTCCAAAGGTCTTTAAAAATGGTAATTAATCTCAAAAAAGGAAAATTAATTTCAGCTTTTATATTTCATTCATTATCAAGACCATATTTGCTTAACAAGATAATTATGCTATTGATACAAAACATACAGTATTTACACTTAACTGTACAAAATAATTTAATGTTTACAAAAATATTAGAATGTTTAGAGTTGACTGACACAGTCTTAAGTAATCTCTTCTAGAGAAGTATAGTAAGACCACTGATTTCCATTTCATTTCTTTTTTAATAAGTCAAAGAAAGGATGCTGCAATGCTTCATCCAAGGTAATTCTTTTCACAGGATCATATTCTAACATTCTTCGAACCAGGTCAAACAGTTTCTCATGTTCTTCATCATGACAAAGCATAAACTCCTGAAGGGAAAAATGATTTTGTAAGGAAGACATTAAGAAATCATTAAAATAGGGTTTTTTTTAAACTTCAACCTTTTTTTCCTCCCTCTTTTTTACCTTTAATGGTTTGCAGCGTCTCCTAACATATCTACCAGCAGAACTATGTTCATCCCAATCTAGCTGGTTATGATGAAAATACTTGCGTTTTCTATAGGAGAAAAAAGTTTGGATTAGTTAAAAAAAAAAAAAAAAAGATTCACATCTTTACCCTGTACCCATCAGAGGATACATAGCAGGGAAGATGGATCCACAGGCATCTCTCTATATATACATACACATAATTTTTAAAAATCTCAGCAACAATTATATATCAGACACCTTATATGATAGTTTCCCTTAATCATGTACCCTCTGAGGTTTTAGCATCCTACCTAAGTTGCTCCCAAATATCATACATGTAAACAATGCCAAATATCATACATGTAAACAATTGAACCTGTATTCAAAAATACAGGTTCCTGGATCCACTCCTGAAAATTGATTTCACTAGATCTGGAAGGGGGCTGGAAATCTCTAAATGACACCCTGGGTGACTTTTGCGGCAAAGCTGTGTTTTGAAACCATGGATAGCATCTTGTCCAAAGACATACAGCTGGTTAGCAACAATATGGAACTCAAACTTAGATCAACATGACTCCAAAATGAAGCTCTTTTTACTATCCTACATATTATTTTTACATCAACTTAGGAAAACATTTATGCAAAGGCTAACTTGAGTATAAAAACACTACTTTGGATCACAAAGTAAATACTGCATCACTTTTTTTTTCTTTCTTTTTGTCTTTTTAGGGCCGCACCCGAGGCACATGGAGGTTCCAAGGCTAGGGGGCTAATCAGAGCTGTAGCCGTGGGCCAACACCACAGCCACAGCAATGCCAGATCCGAGCCTTGTCTTCGACCTACGGCACAGCTCATGGCAACACCGGATCCTTGACCCACTGAGCAAGGCCAGGGATCGAACCTGCAACATCATGGTTTCTAGTTGGATTCACTTCTGCTGTGCCATGACAGGAACTCCAAATACTGCATTACTTTTTAAAAACTTGGCTTCATGAAAAATATTCACCATCTGCAGTCCTTAGAATAAGCAATAACAACAAAGTTGGGTTTTCTGTAGTTTGAATACAGGCCACTGCATGCATCCAACATGGGCTTTAACCTTAAAAAGCATACCTTGTTTTCTGAATCATGTGTGTTGGTATGGGTCCTAATATTCGTTCCATCATTGCCAGGTGCTCTTTACTATCATGAGTCTAAAGAAATAGAAAAACAAATTTAGCACTTTACATTTCTCTACAGGCACATAAAGGAAAACACAAGAAAACAGCATTGACATAAAAAGGACTAGATTAGGTAACTATAAAATTTATATTACAGTCTACATCAAAGATGGAATAAAACTGAATGAGCTGTATTGTCTGATACAAGTCCAATAAAATTAAAGTTTCTGAAAAGGATCAGTAAAGTCTGTAGAGGAGATGACAAATAATTTAATGTAAAACTGAACAGTTTTTCCTTATTTATCTGTATTTCTTATGCTATTTAACTGAGGAATAACTGAGGAAGATTACCAAAAAACTGTTTCATTTTATCAGTTGCCTAACTAACTTCCATTACCCAACGAATAGCAACCCTGTAACACTTATTATTTCTAGACAATAAAAATACAGTCCCAATAATTCTCACAACAACTCTGAGCTGGGTATATGGCAACAAGACTTTCAAAGAGGTTAACATACTAGGCTTAAGGTCATAAGAGCTTATAAATGAGGGAACTTGAACTGTGAACCCAAGTCAAAACTCATGGGAGTTCTGGCTAAAGTAAAATAAACTGTTAAAATTATAGCTGAAATGGTATGCTCCTAAAGCAGAGGCTGGCAAATTTTTTCTCTAAAGTACATACTTTAGGCTTGGATGGTCAAAAATGGTTTCTATCACATATTCTTTTTCTTTTTTTAATGCAGGCATCAGGCAGGAAAATAGTCTGCCAATCCTTGTTCTGGAGAGCAGAGGCTGTGAGCAATGCTTTTTAAATCCATTAACTACTGTACCTAGCACACTAAATTTGTTTGTTTGTTTATTTATTTATTTATTTTGCTTTTTAGGGCCGAATCAAAGGCATACAGAGGTTCCTAGGCCAGGGGTTGAATCAGAGCTGTAGCTGCCTGCCTACGCCACAGTCACAGCAACACAGGATCCAAGCTGCATCTTCAACCTACACCACAGCTCACAGCCATGCCAGATCCTTAACCCACTGAGAGAGGGCAGGGATCGAACCTGCATCTTCATGGGTGCTAGTCAGATTTGTTAACCATTGAGACAGGATGGGAACTCCGCACACTGCTTTTCAGGACAAGAATAAATAACACAAGTGCCACATTTTCAAAGAGTTCCTACATTTCAAAGCAATGTTAATAATTCACAATTAAGACCTCAGAGTGATGTGCAATCATAAAACCATTTGAAAGATCTATTTTACATAAGTGTCAGAATGAAGAAAGCATGTACTTTGCTCAACTTTTTCTTGATCCTATAGCTTACTACCATAAAACCAGACACCACCCCCTAGAAATGGCCAATAGATATGTTCTAGATATCTAACTTGTCTATGAATTCAGAGTACTTTTAACAGGATCTCTACATATTAGACATAAGCAGAAGTTTGGTGAGGTGCCCCACAGCAGTGAACACATTCATTCTGCTATATTATTCTGAAGGGTGGCATGCCTGCAGCATGTGGAAGTTCCCAGTCCAAGGACTGAACCTGCATGACAGCAGCAATCTGGGCCCCTAACCCGCTGCACCATGAAGGAACTCCCTAAGTTCCTAACTTCCTTAGGAACTCCCTAAGTGACGTTTATTTCAGCATAGCTTCCTCTCCACCTGCACTGCCATAAGTTCAAATCAACCTTAACAGCATTAGGCAGGAATTCCCAAACCACACTCACACAGCCCAACCACAAAGAGGAACACCCTCCTCACACCACAACCCTACTTAAAATTCTTTAATGGCTACACCATTACGTTTTCTGATGTAAGTAAAATTAGGAGGGAAAAACATAGACACCTAAATAATGTTTTCTGCTTTTTTTTTTCCAAGTAAGGACTTCTATTTTAAAAGGCCAGTATCTACTATCATCATTTCATTAAAGGGACATCTGAATACCAAAAAGCCAGGACAGGTAACTTCTAAATGAAAGCCAGAATGGCAACCCTACAACATCATTTTCATTTTAGACGAAGCCTACATTTGGAAACCACCGGCTCCAAGGATAAAACAAATACCTTCCTACAGCAAACAAGTCCATTACCACTCAGTCCTTGCCTACTGACATCATTTTCCTATTTATCCACAATAAATACTCCCACAGCACTGTTCATTCTTCCTCAACTAGAGTATCTTTATGCCTCCTGCATTTAGGAATATGATTTCTTCTTCATGATATGGCCATCACACATTCCAGTTTTCTGAAAAAGTCCTTCTCTTCCTTACAGCATGGTTTAAACTTCCTATTTTCAGTGATGCCTTCTCTAAAGAAACTTAACTGTTCACCTTTCTGGCCTCCTGCTACACCTTCTATGTTGTTCTATATAGCAAATATCACACTGGACTGTCTAACAGTTTTCCCATGTCTATCTTGTGCCTAACTTCTTTGAGGACAGATGTCTTTTCATCTTTACACACGGAGACTCAGAAGTGTGCTAGGATGTCAGAGATGCTTAATACGACTTACTGTTTCTGAATTCTTTTAAGAAAAAAAGTGCAACATAACATGAATTAAAACTGACCACAGTAACAGTAATGTAAATTTATAAAGGAGCACCACAAAAAAGGGGGGGGTCATAGGAAATCAGTATGAACCATGTGTTTAAGAACTCCAATCACATGCAGAATGAATTATGACCATTCGCTGATAGTACTTCATTCAACTGTGTGTTTAGAGAAGGATGATTATTTTGCACATGCAAGTTTTAATCTTAAGAATAATGAGGAGCTCCCATCGTGGCGCAGTGGTTAACGAACCCAGCTAGGAACCATGAGGTTGCGGGTTCCATCCCTGCCCTTGCTCAGTGGGTCAAGGATCCGGCATTGCCGTGAGCTGTGGTGTAGGTTGCAGAAGCGGCTCGGATCCTGCGTTGCTGTGGCTGTGGTGTAAGCTGGCACCTACAACTCAGATTAGACCCCTAGCCTGGGAACCTCCATATGCCGTGGGAACAGTCCTAGAAAAGGCTGAAAGACAAAAAAACAAAAAAAAAGAATACTGAGACTATGGTAACTTTTCACCATGGAAACCAAAACTTTAACATGTTTTTAACACTTAAAAGTTCATTATGAATTAGTAAATAACATTTACTAAATACATACCTGAAAGACTGTGAAACCAAGGTAATATTCAATAAGAATGCAACCTATGCTCCAAACATCACAAGGCTGAGACCAACCTAAAGCTAAAAACAAAACCAAACATTTTATTATGCAACAGTTTTTAACTGCCAATACACTAAATCTTTCCTATGTGAGTGCTTTCTTTGCTTTCTGAGTCCTCCATATCCTGATATCAAATTACAGTATTTTAACCTGGGGGAGGAGAAGGCATTTTATGTAAAATAAAAGAAGGGCTAGCAAATATTCTATAGTCTTTGAATTGCTTGTACAATGAGCACTATGATACCCTGCTCATAAAATTTTACATTTTATCAATGTAAATATAGGTCAACAATCATCCTCAGAATGAAATTACTAACCCCTTACCAATTATCATCAGCTTGATGTCTGAGTTTATTTCTTCCATTAAAAGAAATACTATGGAGTTCCTGTTGTGGCTCAGCAGTAACAAACCCAACTAGTATCCATGAGGATGAAGATTCGATCCCCGAGGGCCTTGCTCAGTGGGTTAAAGATCTGGCGTTGCTGTGAGCTATGGCATAGGCTGCAGACGTGACTCAGATCCTGCATCACTGTGGCATAGGCTGGCAGCTGCTCCAATCTAACCCCTAGCCTGGGAACTTCCATATGCTGCAGGTGCCGCCCTACAAAGGAAAGAGGAAAAAAAAAAGAAAAGAAAAAGAAAGAAGAAAAAAAGAAAAGAAATACTGGTTTCACATAAATAATGTAAGAATTTTAATGGTTATTATAAGCAGTGTCACCTATAAACAGAATTAGACAGCCATTTACAGCTCATACAGAGAGGTATCTATATATGTACTTTCAGGCCATCTATACCTGATTATATTCTCAACAGTAATATTATTCAGAAAAGAGAAAAAAAAAAAACCTTAGCCTTCTCAAGCCTATAATTAGAAAGGGAAAAAAAAAGACTAAATCATACAGATGTTTTAAAGATCAAATATTTAATAAAACAATAATATATAAATAAAACCTACTTAAAAAGATATTTCAATTACTTTAACATCACCGAATTAAAAGATAAAGGAAGAAACAATATACCCAAGGGACTTGACTATGATTTTGCCATTTTAGTTAAACTTCATAGTATCTATTATTTGAACAAATGGATGATGGAGCCATTACTGTACATACAAAATTTGCAAATGATAGAGCTTGGACCTAAGATGAACATTTTCTCTTCCAGCCACTCCTTTCTCCCAGCCCAGCTTTCTCCCAGGTGACTGCAACCTTCTGCAGCACACCATTCTAAGTTATCCCACTCTCTTAGGAGTCAGCTCTCATACTCTTTGGAATTTCACATCATTCACTTTTACCAACT
The DNA here is from genome assembly GCF_016906955.1 of Phacochoerus africanus. Lineage (NCBI taxonomy): Eukaryota > Metazoa > Chordata > Mammalia > Artiodactyla > Suidae > Phacochoerus > Phacochoerus africanus. The sequence goes on along the minus strand of NC_062547.1, from coordinate 79,878,753 downwards.
TCTCCCAACTTCTGTTTATTATCAACACCAAAGACATGAGACCAGCTGCCCTCCTCAATTGTAGCACCTAACTACATCTTTCTCTTCAACTCTGCTGTAATCCTCAGGAGTAACACTTCACACACACACACACACACACACACACACACGCACACGCACATGCATGCGCACACACATAACCCCTCGATTTCTTTTCCTCAAGACCAGTAATCCCAATTTTGGATTTCTATCCAAAACTATACCTAGCCTGGCCACACAAGGAACTGTATTATTACTAAGAATCACTATAACTTAACCAATCTAGGAGTAGACCATTAACTAACCATAAGATGCACATACCAATAACAAAGAAAAAATGCCAAATGTTTTTGTTGTATTTCCCCACATGCTAAAATGTAGAGGAAAATCTGCTTCCTAAAACTGATTAAAATACAGCGAGTTACCTCCTTTTAAGCTCTGAAAATACCTCTGTCCACAACTCTTCCCACACTTTCTTTTACCTTTATTGCAGCCTTCAGTCCTAAACTGAACTCTCTCTAAACTAATGCAACACAGAAGCTCCTTTCAGACCATACTAAGCAAAAATCCTGGTACCCGTCAATCTCAAAGATGAGCTCTTTATTTGTGCTGTCTTACGTGGCAGCCACTAACTATACATGGCTATTTAAATCTAAAATTTCAGTTAATTTAAAATTCAGTTCCTCAGTCACACTAGCTATACCACAAGTACACAGCAGTTCATGTGTAGCTAATGGCTACCATATTGGACAGGACAGATATAAAACATTTCCATCATCATGGAAAGTTCTACTGGCCAACACTGCATAATATTCTTAATTTCCTTACCCCTTTAACCAATCCTCTAATCTAAGTAAATACCATTAGTTTGCTTTCACCCTTCTATTCTGCACTACCAAATCCTATGGGGCAAAAGGTAGAAAGTGGCAAAGACTGATCCATAAAAATGTTTAACCATCCAACTTCAGGTGGACCTTACTTTTGGCTAAGTAAAATAAGCTTCTTCCATTTAACTATCTTCCAATTGTACCTGATCTGAAGTTTTCCTACTGTCTCCAAGCCCCAAAGCCACCTGACTTCCTTTCTCTATCAACATGACCTGTCCCTAACTTTTAAGTTTTGAGGCATAAGATGTACGCTCCCTGAATTCTCTCTTATTTTAAAACCCTGTACCTTAACTCATTTTATTTTCCAGTTTTTCTTACATCAAAGATTATCAAAGAAGCTCTCCTTAGACTAGCCCCTTTCTCTCTTCTTGACCTCCAACCACCCTACATCTAGATGTCTGTCAATCAAACATTAGCATTTTTACCAGCCCCATGCTTTTGTGATGAGATGAAAATAGGTAGAATGGATGTATAACTGAATGAAGGTATAACTGAATCACTCTGTTGTACATCTTGTAAATCAACTATACTTCAATAAAACTTTAAAAAACATTAACAAAAAAAAAGAAATACCCACATCATTTCCAAATCACAATGCTGTTATGTACTTAGTCAACAGAGCTTACTCTCTTAGGAACTCGTAAGACTGACTTATTCAAAAATAACCACCACCTGGAGTATCTTTACAGATGGTATCACATTTTTCCTGCTCAGGAAAAATAATTATAGCAATGTCCAGACAGATTTTTCGAAAACAGAAAGTCATTTTTTGTAACTGCTAAGAAAATCACAGCCTGCCCCAATAAGGGCTGTGGAGAACAACAACAAAAATATCTCTTTTTCAATAAAATATCAGGAAATATGGTGTATACTGACCTAAAATGACCTCTGGGGCTCTGTAATGCCGTGTAGATACCAAAGTACTATGATGTTCATCATCGTATGTTGCACTTCCAAAATCAACAACTTTGATATCTGTGTTTTTCAGTGTGCGTTCATCACGTTTCTAGAGAGTTGAATAAACATGAAAATCAATAAAGATATGAAATATTTTATAGCACTATCCAAAAGGCTTGCACATGAATTATCTTTTTGATTTTCAACATAACCCCATGAAAAAGACAAAGGATTATTCTATTTGGGTTAAATATCAGGATATAATAAGCCTCAGAGGTAAAATTCCTCACCCAAGGATCTAAATTAATTTTAAAGACAATCACCAAAATTAAAACAACTCTTTAACTTACCATTTTAGAATTATATTTGACTACATAGTCAGACTTCACAAATAAAATATTTTCAGGCTTCAGATCTGTATGGGTTAATTTATTATGATGCAGAACTATAAAAGAACAAAAAAAATTATTAGTTTCATTTACAAATTTAACCAGTTCTGGGGGAGGGAAGTTTAGTAGTAGATGTAGGAATCAAATGTGGCTTCATTTTGTAATATGTACACTTTTAGTGAAAATATTTTGATATGTTGCTTGTATAATAAAAACTTTAACGTACTGATGTTTAAAGATTTAGCAAGTATACTTACAATTTATTGACTGACAGATCTGATATGCCATTTGCCTGATGTGGTCAATTTGAAATGGCAGAAAGCTATTTTCTTTAATGAAATCATAGGTACTAAGTCCCAGTAGTTCAAACACAATACAAACATGACCATGATGATCAAACCATTCTAGCATCTGGACACATCGGCTAAAACAGATCAAAATAAAAGTAATTCAGTTTACAGATGCCTCATTATTTCATGTAATACGATGGATCATAGTTCCAAGTTTATACTTACAAGACACTATTGGGATCAGTACTATTTAAATGCTCCAATACTTGGATTTCTGAACGAGCTGCTTCACGATATCGACCCACATTTTTTACAATTTTCACTGCTACATGCATGCCATCCCTTAAAAACAAAATATGAAAATGGTAAATGAACAGAAGGGAGCTGGAGACATTTATCCTCTAAAGCAAAATCTTATTAAGTGCCAATTTCTAAGCTATTTTCCTAAAATAATCCATCAGGGCATATGATAACAGATTCACATAACATTTTCAAAACGTTTTGACAAAATACATTTTATATGGCAAGATGATTCTCTCAATACTTATGAATGTTACTATTTGTTTCCAGAATTTTAAATTTACCTAGATTTTATATAATGGTTCTTTTTTTTTTAAGAATAAAAATATAAAACTTCACTAGAATATGCTACTGCTAAAAACATTTGCTCATTCACCAAGCTAGACAGACTGTGCCAGATGGTACACAGGTTATTAGTGATAAAAAGGGCTTGTTCCATGTGCCTCACAGTCTAATAGAAAAGCCAGACATCTGAACAACTTTCCTAAGGTTAGAAGTGCTTGATATGAGGTAATACAGAGTAGAGAGAAAAAAAGAGCCTAACTATCAGGGTTAGGGGAACTTCAACTTCTTCAAAGAGGAGACACACAATTAAGCCCTGAAAGAAAACTCTCGGGTTTGGGAGAAAAAGGGGTAACATTCAGGCAAATAAGATACCATCATGTCTCCTAAGTCATGAAGCTAAAAAAATGTTTAGTACATTTACTGACATCAGTAGATAGAAATTAGCCACAATGCAGGGCAGTGTGCTTCATTCAGACTGGGCCATCTGTAATACTTCTTAGGATAGAGCCATGAATGATTTTGAGGAAAGAGATTTCCACATCTTCAACTTCCTTTTGTCCTCTTTTCTAAATCTAATCCTCTTGAACATGAGCTAGCACTCAAGCCTCTTTTTTCACTATAGCTTTTCCACTTACAAAAGAAAAGAAAACCTCATGCACATGGAATTAGTATGGCAAGATATGTGCCCTAGACTGTAAAAAAAAAAAAAAAAAATGAGGCAAACAAATTGTTCAAGTGGCCAGATAGCAAAACTTTTTCCAGCTCACTGCTTTTAACAAAACCCCAATGAAGTTGTGGGCTGATAAATCATTAAAAAATTATTTTGATGATAATGTCTCCATGATGTAAAGCATGTATATCAAGACTTAAAAGAATTACTATAGGAGTTCCCATTATGGCTCAGCTGAAACGAACCCAACTAGTATCATGAGGATGCGGGTTCAATCCCTGGTCCTGCTCAGCGGGTTAAGGATCCAGTGTTGTCAAGAACTGTGGTGCAGGTTACAGACACAGCTTGGATCTGGCATTGCTATGGCTGTGGTGTAGGCCAGAAGCTATAGCTCCATTTTTTTTTCTTTTTTAAAAAGTTCAATGAATTTTATTACAGTCATTACATCCATCATCACAAACTAATTTTAGAACATTTCCATCCCAAACCCCAGTCCACCCCTCTTGTAACTGAGCTAGTGTCATGTGGGGTTCCTAGGTACACAAGCCTGCTGAGGCCCCCTTTGCCTGGCAAAGCAATAAAGCTATCTTTTTCTCCTTCACCCAAAATTTTTGTCTTCACATTTCTATTCAGCAATGGCAGACAGAGGCTGAATTCTGGCAACACTCTCTCCTAGACACCTGTCCCATTTGGTTGCAGCTCCATTTTTTTTTGTTTTTTTGTTGTTGTTGTTGTTGTTTTGTCTTTTTGCTATTTCTTGGGCCGCTCCCGTGGCATATGGAGGTTCCCAGGCTAGGGGTCTAATCAGAGCTGCAGCCCCCGGCCTACGCCAGAGCCACAGCAACTCGGGATCTGAGCCTCGTCTGCAACCTACACCACAGCTCACAGCAAGGCCAGATCGTTAACCCACTGAGCAAGGGCAGGGATCGAACCCCCAACCTCATGGTTCCTAGTCGGATTCCTTAACCACTGCGCCACGACGGGAACTCCTGCAGCTCCATTTTGAACCCTCGCCTGGGAACTTCCATATACTGCACCTACAACTCTGAAAAAAAAAAACCAAAAAAAAAAAAAACCTATAAAACTGTTATGACAGCATCTGAACAATTTCCCATTCTTTGTACTCAAGGATTGGGGCCTAAGGGTTTCTTTGGGTCTTCATTTTCCTTTTGGAGATTTCCTATGTACATGGGAAAATATTAATTAAAATTGTATTTTTTGGAGTTCCCGTTCCTAATCGGTTAACGAATCCGATTAGGAACCATGAGGTTGCGGGTTCGGTCCCTGCCCTTGCTCAGTGGGTTAACAATCCGGCATTGCCGTGAGCTGTGGTGTAGGTTGCAGACGCGGCTCGGATCCCGCGTTGCTGTGGCCCTGGTGTAGGCCGGGGGCTGCAGCTCTGATTAGACCCCTAGCCTGGGAACCTCCATATGCCACGGGAGTGGCCCAAAGAAATAGCAAAAGGACAAAAAAAAAAAAAAAAAATTGTATTTTTTTTCTCCTGTTTAAAAAAAAAAAAAAAAAAAGCTGTTGTGACAGGACTTCCTGCCATGGTGCAGTGGGTTAAGAACCCAACTGTAGCAGCTTAGATCGCTGTGGAAGTGTGGGTTCAATCCCCAGTCTGGCACAGTGAGTTAAAGGAGCCAGCATTGCCACAGCAGCAGCATTGGTGACAACTGTGGCTTGGATTCAATCCCCAGCCTGGGAACTTCCATATGCCATGGGTATGACCATGAAATGGGGGGAGGGGAAGGGAAAAAACCCCAAACCAACTAAACCAAAAAACAAACAAAACAAACAAAAAAAACCACCAAACAACAAAAAAACAAAGAAACCCCTGCTGTGACAAAACAACTTGTCGCATCTCTTTAATCATCCAGCCAGGTTTTTTAAGTGCTAATAGCTACAAAATAGCTATAAAAATGAATAGTGTGATACCTATAAAAATGAAAAGTGGATTACAGTGTTAACACACTGTAGTAATCATACTGCAGTATACAAATGTATCAAACCAACATGTTACACACTTTTAAACCTACAAACTTACATAATATAATTTGTCAATTACACGTCAATTAAAAAACTAAAAAATGCAAACTTAATGCAACGGTAAGATGTACTTATCTACGGACATATGAGCTTATTTTTAAAAAGCCCCAACCATCCCAATAAAAGACAATTTCTTTTCTTTTTTTTTTCTCTTTTTTTCTTTTTGCTTTTTAAGGCTGCACTCACAGTACATGGAGGTTCCCAGGCTAGCGGTCTAACTGAAGCTACAGCTGCCAGCCTACACCAGAGCCACAGCAATGCCAGATCGAAGCCGTGTCTGTAACCTACACCACAGTTCATGGCAACTCGGGATCCTTAACCCACTGAGCAAGGGCAGGGGTCAAACCCACAACCTCACAGTTTCTAGTTGGGATTTGTTTCAACAGCATCACAAAGGGAACTCCCAAGAGATACATTTCTAATTAAACTTTCCTTTAGGTCTAATAAGTATCAAAATTTGCAATGAATTTGTACTTGATCAATTGAATACTATTTATTGGAATACTTCAAATACTAAGGTTTTGGAATTTCAAGCAATTTTAAAAAGCTTTTAATGAGTCAGCTAGTGAAATGTGAATCAGGTCTGTAGTTAGCTAGTAAAATTTTAAAATACATAACACATGTAAATACAGAGAATGATAGAGAGGAAAGGGTGATTAACATTTAGGAGTAAAAATACATTCAAGGATAAGTAAAACATTTTAAGAACTCAAGAAAAATTTGCTCATGGATGACAGTAGGTATTAGGCTGCTGTAGTTAGATTCCCCCAAACATATTTAAAGAGAGGTTTTGCTTCGTTTTGTTTTTGGCTGCCCCATGGCATATGGAGCTCCCATGCCAGGGATCAGATCCAAGCTGTAGTCACAACCTAAGCCACAACTATGACAATGCCTGATCCTTAACCCACTGTGCTGGGCTGGGGATCGAACCTGCATCCCAGCACTCCCAAGATGCCACTGCTGATCCCACTGTGCCACAGTGAGAGCTCAAAGAGTTTTCTGTTTTGTTTTGTTTTAAATTAACTTTTACAATAAGCTGGAAATTACATCCTTCTCAACTATTTTGAGAACATTTAGATGTCAATTTAGAAATGTGCAGTTTTCACTAAATTGTCTTAAGACAATCAAAACAACCACAATACAGAATAAAGGTCATGGGGAAAAACGTTAAAATGAAGCAGAGAGGATCAAATCACAAAGGGTTTAGTATAACTCATTAAAGAATCTGGACTTTATTCTGTAGACTTTAATATAATTTCTTTGTAGTTTAGGAAGCTAACTCTAACATGCAAACACTATCCTTTGGAAACAAAGATTTTTGAACCAAGTAGACATGCTCTATTGTCTCTGAAATTCAAAACTAGAGTAAAGCACTCCGATTCTCTTACAGAAAGCCAAGTGCCTAAGTTCTGGGAAACTCTTCAACACCCAGTTTAATTCCAATGAACTCCCTCTGATAAACATTTTGAGCATTCTTGATCAAAATCCACACTCATGGTAAATAATTCACAAACAAGTCAAGAAATTTTGAACACTGTAAACCAACCATAATGGAAAAAATAAATCATTAATAAAAAAAGGAAATCTTGAATACTTACACCTCCCAGGAAAACACATAGCTTCGACCTAAAATATCATCTCATCTAAATTATGGGTCATTCCCCACCAAAAAATACCAGAAAAAGGGGAAAAAAAAAAAAACTTACATGCCATGATCAATGCACTCTACAACTTTGCCAAAGGCCCCTTCACCCAAAGTGTCCACGATTTCATCTAAATTGAGGGGGAAGAAAGAAGTGTAAGAACCTGAGAACAAATTATCAGTTATTCAAACAATGAATGCTTAAGTGTGGAATATTTCCAAATGATCTCTATCAAAGCATAACTAAGGTTTCAGCACTCAAATTATTTTATTTTCAGCTGCTACAAAAACAATTTAGATAGAGCTATCTTTCTTGCTCTAATTTCAAATTCCACTGATTATTTTGGAACTTTAGAGTAGAAATACTTAAACTCTATAGAAAAGAAGAAATACAAAAGAACAACAAACAAACCCACAAAAAACAAAATAAAAAAGTAATGAAGAGTTCTTTAGCCCCCCGCTGACAAACTATTCTTAAAAAGATTATTCTGTCTGCAAAGTTTAAAAAGTGTTGAAAAATATTCTATACATCTTGCTCTTAGAACGTCTCCACTTTGACAGATCAGGTGACCCTCCTCATCATCCTCTATACTCCTGGATCTTTTCCTTCGGTGGCTCTTCTGGAACGGCAAGTGGGCAGCACCAAGATCGTCCAGCCAATCAATATATCAGAGTGAATTCAGGGCAGAATACGCAATTCATTCAGCGGGGAGATATTCAGGCATTCAGATAAGCACCAGGCCACGAACAGTTGGCAGGAGCAATTTCAAATTCAGTCCCCAGAAATTCACAGGGCACAGTTTATGTTACAGAAGAAAAACATGGCAAGGAACAGATTTTCAGATAAGATACTTAAAGTGGCAATAGAAAAAAACAACACAATTGTCTCTTTAAAATACTGATTTAATTGAAGTCTGAAATTTAAAGAAAGCAATGTCATGATCTATTAACCTCTTGTCATAACATAGTATATGCTGTGAGTTGGGATGTCTAGTTCGTCAGGAAAATGTTTTAAAATGTCAAGATTAGTTCAAATTGTTTATTTAGCAATATTTTAAAATACATGTGATTAAAATAAAATGGGAAAGTAAAGGCTAGTTAACTTCAATGTTCAATCTAATCAATGCTAGTTCTACTGATGAAAACTTGGGGAGGAAAATAATAATTTATAGTTTACTGATCAAACAGGTGAAGATACGTGAATGTAAAAAAAAGGGCAGGCTTTTTAGACAATACATTTCCCACTTAGCACCCATTTTTAGAATTCCAATGCAACTAGTTGTAGATAATGATGCACTGTGCTATGGGACTGTGCTACATGCAGGATTAAATATCCACCAGTGCAACTTTCCATATTTCTTTACAAGTATTGGGAAAGGTTTCTTTTAAGGTTAAAAAAGTTTCAGATGAAAGAAAAGATGGGTGCTTCATCTTTTCATAAAATTGTATTATAAAAAACACAAAAATATTTTTAATATTAAAATCAAGAAACTCATGATCTGGTGTACAGAAAATGAGTAATGTGGGCAAATTAGGGTTAGCTAATAAATACAAATTAGTTTTAAGAATCTGGAAGTTTTCTTTAAGGATTCAAGTAATATAAACACAATTACAGTCACAGTATTTTTAATATATATAGATATATATATACTTTTCCAAACTTATTGGCTTAATAAGAGCTTTTATACACAAATAAGTATTCACCCAAAATAAAAACAAAATCAATCATACCGAACGTGACTGATGACTTGAACAGTGTCTATTACGTTTCCTTTTAAGACTGCTTCTCCTGCTTCGGACTGAAGATTTACTGCAATGGATTCGATAACTGCTTTCAATGTCTCTGTGATAATGTCTAGGAACATATCTTTCGCAGTAGTCATTTCTGTATTCATCAATGTATCTCCGGTCCCGATAATCTCTCTCATTCAAGGACCTTGCTTCTAAATAATGACTGCAAACACATTAAAGGGTTTAAAATTACTCTCTTCATTCCAGAATAATGTGGTTAAAACAAAACATTCTCTCAAGAATTCCTGGTATAAACAGCTAACTCATAAGAGAAAAAAAATACAAATTGACGAATCAGAATTTATATTTAATTCATAAAAGTTAGTAATTTTACTTTAACCAACAAATTCGTCATACATCTCTATCAAGAAACGATACTTGAGTCAAATCATTCAATTATATTCAGTATTGGCTTGATTTAGTGTCCCTTTACCTTCTGGAGAAAGTTAAGACCAAAAATTCACAAAACTGCTCTTCTGAAATTCATCAGTCTCATGCATGATATATGTGTCTGTAACTGAGCTTTTTTCCTTTTCCCAGAACCACATACAACATGAGGCAGACAAAGATTTCTTTTTCAATGTAAGTGAATTTTAGATATCCCTGGCACACAGAGAATTCTCTCATGAAAGGTTTATTAGAGCTAAAAGGAATCTTAAATATATTTTATTTCAGCACTTTCGCTTTACAGGTGACTAAATTGAGCTCCCTAGAAGGAAAATTATAGGCCATGATTGCACATCACGTTCTAAGTCCTATTATATGTGCCAACTGTATTACACACACCACTTATCCCATATCTCCTCTCCTTTTTGTATTTCTAGCTTCATGTATTAATCTTTGAGAAACAGACAACACAGCTTTTGAAGGTTGCATCATGTGCCAAAGACATCTAAAACATATTCCCCTCAAATGAGAAAACAATCTTGTAATTGCTTGCCTAGGGCTACCCAACCCCCTACTTCCCTTTGCATTTGGAATTTTGTCATTCCTGCTTGCAAAATAAACAAGAATTAATGAAAAACAGCATCATCTGGTGCCATGGTGCATAACTTCTAAATCTATAGATCCCTTTGAAAATCTGATGAAAGATTTGGACCCTCTTCCCTAAGAAGCACAAAAATGCATAAACAAAACTTAGTAAGGAATTTCAGAGGTCATGGACCTCAGGAAGTCAATGGATCCCAGTTAAGTAGCCTTGGTCTGATGGAAAGAAAAAACATAGATTCAATTGGCCCAGTTTCCCATCCCCCTCTCTACCTGGGATGAGTGTCCTCTTCAACAGAGTGCGAAGCTTCAAGAGGGATGCACATGGAGCACTGAGGGAGAGAGGGGACACCTGCCCAGTCAGACACATCAGCTAAAATAATCCTGACAAGCAATGGAGTGACAGATGTTGACTAGATTGCCCTCACCAACCTCATTTTTTTCCCCAGAATACGCAGTCATTCTTTTTCCCAGGGGGCTGGTTTAGGCAGAAATAAAGGAGAAGCATCTGTAAAACTGCTACTCAACAGGGTTGGCATCAAATCCAGGCTGGGGAGATGCAGGAACCCTCTTTCCTTTTCTCCAGTGTCAGCCCTGAGTTCTAGTCATTGGAGAAACAACTTACAATATTAGGGTAAGACTTTTGAGTCTAGGTCAAGGATCTATCAGCTGCTTGGAACTATAAGGGAAAAACCTGCAATACATCAAGCTAGAAATTACCATATTCTTATGGACATCCTGTTTAATTCTGTAAGGCATCCTTCCTATTAAAGCCCGAAATCTATCAGAAAAAAACTAACACTAATAATCTCTGGCTGGAATGGTGCATGAAATTAGAGCTGCTGATCCATAAACAATCTACAGAATAACAAACATGGGGTGAATATCACAAGGATAAACTAAAAAGATGAAGACCTCCTCAATCTACAAAAACCAAGGCTTAGAGATTACATAAACAAAGTCTACAGAATTATAAATGCTATATGGACAGAGTGAACAGAATGAACACTTGGGATATTTCTAAAAATATTCACTGAATGGCCAGTGAATATTTCACTGCAGTTCTTCAAAATAGCCAAGACAAATGAGGCTACAGGGCATTTGTTTTTATTTCCACACAGGTCCGGTGGAAGATAAAAAATATATATATACATACATACATATATACATGGCAAAAACCCTGCCAACAAATAATGAACAATTTGAGATTACTAACACACACAAAAAAACCCCAAAACTCAACAATGCAGTAAATGCCAAAAGGCTGTACATGAGTGCTTAGGGACAGAGGGGAAAAAACTCAAAATGCTTAAAATGGTCAGGGAAGATTTCATGAAAAAGAAGGAAAGAGTTGCATCTTAGAGGGAAGTTAGGATTTAGACAAGGTGGATATGCAAGGGGAGAAAAATGGCCTATTACCATCTCACATTTATAGATCCTTTTAGCCACAATGACTTAGAGATGAATTTGTCTACATGTTACTTAAAAAACAGTAAATAGACAATTTTAGCAGAAGCAATTTTCACACAGGCGAAATAAGCTGGGAACAGTCACCCAAAATCTTGAATGCCAAGCTAAAGAGCTCAAAACAGTGTTTCTCAAAGAGTGGTAGGTTTAACAATATCAAAATGTTAAGTTATTAAAAATGAAGATTGCCGGGCTCCAGGTCAGGCTCACTGAATAGCCTGGTAATATGCATTTTAAACAAGCTCTAAGGTGGTTCTATTCACACTAAAGTTTGAGACTCACTGATTTAAGGCTTGATATTCTGTGTTACAGGAAAACATTTTTAAGGCTATTCACAGTAATCACAGCCACATCAGTCTTCCTAAAAATTAATTAACCCTGTAGGAAGGGAGTAATTCACTGGCTACTTACTACCAAAAAACAAATCAGAAAGAAAAGATACTGCAATATACGTTGGAAAAAGGTAAGATATTTGGCAGAATAATAAAAGTGCTTATAAATCAGTAAGAATAATACTTTCATAGAGAAAAATAGGCTAAGAATACAAAAATAACATTCAAGCGGTCAATAAACGTGACAATAAATTAAGGAGAAATTTCAAAACTCAAATAGCAATTCAGAATAGCTAAGAATGGTGAAAGTATGAAGGAACAAGTTGTAGGAGTATAACTTGGTACAAACTTTCTAGAAAAATATGTTGAATATGTAACAAGAGCCTTAAGAGCATTCACATCCTTTAACCTGAAACTGTCCCTTCTTAGAATCATTCTTAGAATTATTTTCAGGAAATAATCAGAGGCAAAGATTTGTACACAAAGATATTTTTCAAAATAAATAATTAAAAAATAATTTTACATCCAAATAAGGGGGGACTATCATCAAGATTACCTTTATATATTTCTACATTTTTCTCTTTTTTTCAATAATTTCATAAAACACTCTTATTTAGTTTTGAATCTTGAAGAAGACTATTAGACTACTCCAGATTATGGAGAGCAATTGCTACCAGACATCTCTGGTGCCAATGTCAAAGAAGAAACCATTGGCCCAGTGGTTACTGGATCAGTATCATGTTTATGTAGTTAATTACAAACATGAATGAAATGTATATTACATCACTTCCTTTCTACACATATAATGCACAGTAAACGAATGATTATATTATGATGTTAATAAGCCTTATAGACTATTTTATATTTATTTTAATATAGGGTACAGATATTTTTCTGTAGAAATTAATTAGCTCATTGAAATCCTGGCATAGATTCTCCCTCTTACTTCCAAATGATAACATGTGATGAAGAATGACTAGTCTGCACTGACAACGAACAAGCTCACTGTTCTGCAGAACAAATCTGTTTTAGCATGGAGAAGGAAAAAAATTACATACTGTTTTTTAAAGTAACCCCAGCTGGCTAATTTAGAAAGCAATCTGGCAAACAGTCCCAATGGAACATCTGCACAAAACAAGGAGAAAACATAGAACCAACAAAAACAAATGAGAAAGGGATATTAATGGAGGACAGAATGAAAGACACTCTACTCACCTAACCTTTGTTTAATTATTTAGGAATTTTAAAACTCCTTCAATTCTATATAAATGTACTACCTCCAAATTTTACACTGGTTAGAATACAGTAAAACAGGACACATGCTATCAGAAATTTTTATTGAGGCCTTTTCCTAAAAATTACTGGCTACTGCCTAAGCAAAAGAATGGTTCTTAAATGCTTCTTAAAAAATCCAACCATCCACTGGTCTTATCTACAAATAAAATCTGCAGGATACAGTCTAAGTGACTAATCCCCAAGGCACTCAAATGGCACAAGATATTTTTCTCACCTGGATAACTCTTCCTTGCCCCTGAACTCTCATTCGTGGAACCCTAAATAAGTGCCCTCCTACAAACAAGATAACAGCACTAACCAGTCCTTTAATCATTTACTTTTGTGTGAGCAATCATAACTTACTTTCAAGTCTCAATGCCCCCAACTACATTTCTGGCAGCTGGGACTCAATTAGCTGTCTCCTACAGTTCCCTGACAGACAACGATATGAGGATTAAGAACTCCTGTTTTACTCACAACTCAGCATCTACAGTGTCTAGCATGTAACTAATAGGCACTCCGTAAATATTTTCTGAATTTTTTAAACTAATTTAGAAAACAATTTGACAGATGAAAGCTACATAAGCTAATGACAAAGCATTAAAACTATTAGTGTTAAAATGCTACTAGTTAAAAAGCAATTTACCAATCAGATTCTTTAAACTGGTGATGTGGTTTACAATGTCTGTTCTCTTGTGTACTACTGTGGGATCTCCTCTTCCGTTTGTGACTTCCACTGTAGCTTTCATGTCCCCAGCTTTCTCTGCTATCCCAATCAGGGCAGTGAGTTCTTTTGGAATGCCGCATCTATGAATGGAAATGAAAAGTGAGTTGTGGAAGTTACAGACGGTTATGTTTAGTCAGTAAAATATTTTATATTAATATAAAAACACTCAGCATATGGGGGGGTCACACAGGTTCTAAAATATTTGCAGGTAGCATTTCCAAGACATGGGAGCACTATTCCACAGTATGTCAGATGATTCTAAGTGGCATGCAGATCTAGTACTAAATGATTGGTAACACTGTGAGACCTTAATATATTTTCTTCCAATTCTTCTGCATAAATTCTCAGCTTGATGCTTGTGTTCAACTAACACTTGCTAACTGCCATCGTTCAGTAAACAACAATACCTTGCTAGAAATAATAACTTTTTTGGTTCTATTTTTTGGTTCTATCTTTCTATGTTAAATTATTACTGATCTGCCAATTAAGTTGTTGATATTATCAAATTATTAAGCTACTGATGTTAACTTTAAATCTGAGCTAATTTAAAACAAACATCACAAGTGTCATGCATCTTTGGCAAAATACTGTATTACAAATAACTGGAGTCAGAGAAGCACTTGGGGATACTAAATATAGGAGACAACTTAGTTTTAAAGGTAAAGAGCCATTAATAAAGCTTATTTTTCTCACTCAAAAAAAGGTCCTTTTTCTTAATCTCAGAATGACTCCAAACTTTGAAAACAAAAATAAACAGGGCATAAATGCAACACAATATTCCACAGAAAGAGCAATGAAAGAGTATTTTCTGAACTCATTTTCTCTATCCAACATATTTATTTTCAGATCATCCTGCAGCCATTCTTAAAATTAAACATATTTGTTGTAGATCTGGGAATGAACTTATAAGGATGAACATGTTCACACTAAAATCAGATGGTAACTGCGAAAATTTCCTGACTCCATCTACAACCTCATAGGTTCTTTCAGGATCAGGATCTCCCTCTCCCCTACTTAATTCTTTCACAAAACAGTTAAGTTTGAAACAATGATACCCAAACTGCTGAACAGGGGGAGTTTCACAATTCAGCAAGGAGCTGAAAAAAGGTAAATAAGAGCAAAACCAGCTTAGTTTATTTACCTCCTTTAGTTTGCCCAAATGACTCAGTAACAAGCAAACAAATCCAAGTAAACATTTAAATGATTTCAAACGGATTAAAAAAGACTTTGAAATAAGAAATCTCCTGAGAGGTATTCCCTAAGAAAATCTAGCCACCAAATATGCAGATTTTTTTCAGTGACTTCTCTCGCTAATGCTATTTCTATGCCCATCAAGTATACTTCTAATAATGTAGCTTCTCTTTCAGCTTGCTTTTAAAAAGGAAGAGAAGGCACTGGTTAGGTAAAACAAAATTCTTAAAACTCTACTCAGGGTTTTTACTGGAAATTGATTTAAGTGAGCATTCTGATTTGACACAGAGTTACTTGAATATGGGAAACTGAAATAAATGACACACAAATTAACTTGAGTCAAAAGGTCATCAGAAATGCCATCAAAAAAATTCTTTCCAGAGGAATTCTCCTGACACTTCAATTACCCAAACTGTATTTTAACCACATAGAACTCTTTAAAATTGCTTAGTTAAGCATTCTTAAATTATAGTCAGCAAAATTACAATATCTGATGACTGAAGGTATTATTATGACTACTACAATGCAGTTTTTGCAAAATATATGTGCCTACTTCGGTTCTGCTTTTTCCTTCTACTGTCAGCCATAACTGGCTCATCTGTAACAAGGCAGAATTCTTAACTAGAGTTAATCAATATGCAAATAATAAACTAAGAATAAGCATCTTGGGAGATCCAAAGGTTTTTATTTCTCTAGCTAAGTTCACTACTTTTAATTCAACTGTTAGGAAGTCCCCTGTGCGTCCTCTGCCCCCCTCCCCCAACTAATGCTCAGAAATATTTTCTCAGGAGACCAAGAGAAAAATCCCAAACCCTGGTTACACAGACAAGGTTCTTTCGCATACACAAAAAAGAAAATCTAGAATTGTTACACCATCTCTAATTAATAAAGAATCCTACATGTTATAATCACCAGACATACTTCAATAAAAACAGCAGATACAATAAATCTACGGGTTTATATCCATCTTAGGAATCTGATTCTCTACTGCCCTTTAACACTCTATATTATTGATTTAAGTGAGCATTCTGATTGACATATCTTATGCGGACAATTTTGTGCACTCTCTCTATATATGTGGCTAGAAATATCACAATTAGATGGATCCAAGAGGATTGCATTTAATAACAAGAAGCCGAAGCCTGTGACTGTATGTATGGAACACAATCACACAAACATAGCTATAAAATAGGACCAGGTGGTTGACCCAGGCAGTTTTGAATGCTGTTTCTTAAGGCTCAGACAAGCATATCGCGGTTGCTTAAGGATCAAGGACAGCAAGGTATACAAGTATCAGAAATAGAGATCTGCCGCACAAGGGTAAGCTCCACCTTAGGAAAAAAAACCGTTCCGCACAAAGGATGAGCCTCTCAGTATTTCTGCCTCTCCCGTGCTCATTTCCACCATCCTGGACTCGCAGACTTGTAGTTCCTCGGACGCCCGGTCGCCGACCCCCGCCTACCCGCCCAGGGCCTTTGGCTCACTCACAGACAGGGACAGATATGCGACTCCGGAAAACACCCAAATGCTACCGGCGGCCGAGACCAGGCACAGAGGGGAGCGCTGGGTCTACCACAACACAACCCCCCGCGGCTCTCGAAGGGCCTCCCGACAGGTCCTCGCTGTGGCCGACGGGAGGAGCAAAGGCCTCCGCAGCCGTGATGCGAGCAGCCTGAGCTCCCAGTGAAGAATAAGCAGCAGAGCCGAGGTCTTTCCGCCCTAGGACTTTAAATTTACCATGACACCTGGGCAACTTCAGGTTTTAAAAGCCACGAGCAGAGTTGTGCCGCGAAAGAACTCCGGTCGCCGAGGCCTTGAACCCGGTCGTTTTCCGACACCTGGCTTTGACTCCTATAAGACTGGGAGGCCGCCCATCCCAGTACACCCCACCTGAAACGTTACCTCCGCAAAAGCAAAAGGCCTTTTGGCCACGAAAGGCCGCCAAACCGCCGTCTTCTCTCTACAGGCGCTGCGACAAACACTCCACAAAATGGCGGCAGCGCCGTCTCCCTACAACCCCCCGGCAGCCTCTAGCACCACCTACAACCCGCGAACGCGCCTGCGTGACAGAGATCGCGCGCTCCCGCCGCTCCCCCTAAAGGGCGGGGCTCCTGTGACGTCAGTGGCGGGCCCGGTCCGCCGCAACGCGTCTGCGCGGGGCAAGAGGTCCCCGCCCCGAAACCCGCCGGGGCTCAGGCGACGCCCTAGGTTGTTTTCGTTTTTGGAGGCTAGATGAAGACTGGAGCGAGTGCCGGCGCACTGGCCTCAGCTGTGGCGTGTCTGTTCCTTCAGGAGAAGTTTTGGGTTTTTTTTTTTTTTTTGTCTTTTTGCCATTTTCTTGGGCCGTTCCCGCGGCATGTGGAGGTTCCCAGGCTAGGGGTCTAATCGGAGCTGTAGCCGCCGGTGTACGCCAGAGCCACAGCGACGCAGGATCCAAGCCGCATCTGCAACCTACACCACAGGTCACGGCAACGCCGGATCCTTAACCCACTGAGCAAGGGCAGGGACCGAACCCGCAACCTCATGGTTCCTAGTTGGATTCGTTAACGACTGAGCCACGAGGGGAACTCCAGGACGAGTTATTTTGAAGGCAGCACCTCTAGGCAAAGCCAACAATGGCTCCTTTTTCTGCTCTTTAGCCTTTGTGGGCTGCACGATGGCACTTTGGCTGCCTGCCCTCCGCCTACCCAAGGACCTGAACTCTAGACACAGTCACCACAAGAGAGATAAGCCCCCAGACCCGCTCTGTGCCAGGCCCGGGTTGGTGCTGGGGGCAGTTCAGTGAACGAGATTGTGTAATTCAGTCGCTTGGAACTTCTGTCTAAAAATGGGCTCGAAGAGAATGTCTCGGGAAACAAGCTCAGGGGTGCTTATCTTTTTAAGGCCTGTGCCCCTGGTCACAACAATATCAAAAGAAGTTTAAACTGAGACTCCTTTCAAGGTTTTTCCTGTTATGCCTGGGCAGGATTTGGTAGCTGGAAGTTTCCCTAACAAAGGTTACCACATTATTTGTCCCTATGGGTCAGTTTTATTTAACCAAGGCAGAATAATGTCTGAGAGCTAGTAAGCCCCATTAAGGAGCCTGCTTACCTCAAGGTGTTTTGCAGTTTCTAAGAATCCCTAGTTTGCCGTTGTGAGCCTGTAGAGAGAGAAGAGAGAAAGCCAAAGTCATTTCAAGGGACAGAGAGCCTGAGCAGGAATGACCAGAAGGAGAAGAGAGCCAAGAGTATGGTGTCAGAGCAAGCCTAAAGGAGGGAAAGCTTACAGTGCCAAATGCTAGGAAGGAGTCAGGAACTTTTCTGCTAGTACTGAAAAGTGTCAAGGGGATTTCACGTTCTGAAAAACAGTCAATGAATTTAAAAAATCAGAAATCAAATATAGGAGGGCAGAGTTGAACCTCCCAATTATATGGGTCTGTACCTTGTACTTTTTAACCTTGTTAAGTGAAAGAAGGGCACTGTTATTTCGTGATATGACATCACAGAAACTTGTACAACCTCTTTTGGATAAATTGAATTGTTATGGAGATTGTCCCCGCACTTCAAGAAGTGAAGTTGAAAAGATTACTTGGAAGTGAAAATTCTTTATGCTGTAGAATGAAACAGGCAATGTCATTCTCCTCAGCTGGAATAGTCACCATTTCTGCATCTACAATTTTAAATCTTGCCCATCCTTCAAGGTCCATCTGTCCCTGCCTACATCAGTTCCCATCCTTCTCCCTACTCTTGACTACATGGGTTAGAGATGAAGTCCTCAAACAGTTGGCCAAGGCACACAGGTGTACCTGGAGCTTCCAAGATATGGTGACCAATTCTGCCCATAGAGTGAAATGTATTGGTTCTACAACTAACACATACTGTTTCAGGGACATCTAACAGTTAGAATGTTGAGCTGAGTGGACTGAACCATCTTGCAAGGTAAAGTGGGGCTCCACTTGAGGCATACAGAGACCAAAATTAAACTGGCACCAGAGAAAATCACCCCTTTTTTGCTGGAGCATGAAAGATCTTTGTCTTTTGAGGATATGATATTGTGGTCAGGACAGCACAGTTTTGCTCAAACAGCAATATAAAAGTTAAAAGACAGCCAAGTGGAAAGGCCACCTACAGAGGGATTTACAGACATTGCAAAACAATATCACCCAGTAGTGGAGTCTGCTTCATAGTTAATGCTGTCTTGTTTTAGTGTCATTTTGAGTATTTTAATTAAAGTGTGCCACCAAAGGTCTAATATTTAACTGTGTGGTGATCAGAAGGAGATTGAGAATGTCCTATGACTAGCATTTCTCTGTTATACATATGGTGTTCCCAGGTACTCTTGTGGCTTGTGTGCTTTGGAGACAAGGACTTGGTTTGTAATATCATTGGTATCTCTCCACCTACAACTCAGTACATATTTGTAGGTTGTTTACATAAGCTGCTCAGTTGGTTCAAGTTGGATTAAATCAAAGGTAGAAATTTACACCCAGAATCCCTGTGCTAGTTGGCTTAATAATCTTCCATGGCACCTCAACCCGTTCTATTAAATCAGTTACCTGGAAAATGAACACCTTGGGTTGGAGGACTTAAAAAAAAATCAAAATTTCTAAGAATCTACTACCAACACCAGAATGACTACCTAATACAGTAGCTTCATCTCAACACAAGAACAAGCATGTCTAAGAAAACTTTGTTAAACCAGGTATAAAAAATCCTTAGCTTTGAAGAACAACCAGAGGAATATTATTATCATATATTCTAGATCAGAGATTCTACAGGTTTAACTTCAGACATAGATAACAATCATCTCTGAAAGCACAGTTCAAGAGTAAAAGTTTATATTGTGTAAATTAAGTTGAACAAAAGTTTTATCATCTGTATGGAGAAACTGACAAAGGTAACAAAGATATAAACCTTTACCACTGTTTTAAGTTGCTATTACTGATAATTACCAATTAGATTTGGTATTTAATTAGATTTTTTGGTGTGTTTTTAGCTATTAATTAAATAATTAAATACTCATTATGTGCTAACTGCTGTGTATACATGAGCTCATTTAATAGTCTAAACAACCTTGTAAAGTGATGATCATTGGTTTCTTGCTTGAGGTCACAGTGATCAAGTACCAGAACCAAGATTCAACCTCAAGCCTTACTTGCTTCAAAGCTCTGTGTTTAAGCCATTCTATGGTTTCCACCCATTCAGCAAAATACATAGAAACTTACTTTACTTAATCATTAGGAAAAACAGGCTGAGTCCATCTTTCAGCAAGACCAAAGTGTTCATCTTAAAAAAAAAACCCACTTTTCAAGGTTATATATCATTGAAGGTGCCTCATGATGAAACAATGAGTCAGTTTATCTCTATCACATCAAGATCATCAAAGGTCCCAGGGTGCCTTAGTCACTGTTCAACAGCAAGTCACAAAGCATCTCCCATGCATCCCATGCTGCCTAAGGTGGATACTAGTTTTTTCCGGTACTTCCTGAGACTGGTTGTGAGGAGATTCACACAACACACTATTAAGCAGGATTTATTTCCATCAAACAGTGCCAGGAGCATTCCCTGATATCCAATGTGCCTTGCCATGTGTATATGAGGAAGGAGTGTGGAGGGGTGCCAGGGGTGATTTAATTCAAATGTTCCGCAGGGAATAGGATAGGCTGATCTTTCCAATCTCTTTGTCAGTTTCCATTACCTCTAATGATAGAGCTTCAGAGTCAGGTTAGTAAGTTAGTTTCTCAACATCTGCTACCAATAGTCTCAACTGTCAACCAGCCAATGACACCACTGATGGAAAAATATATTTGCCTAAGTTCTAAATGTCTTATGAATTCTGTAGAACACTGCATAAGCTCATGAAAATGTGTAATATATGTCTCCAAATCTTCTGGGGTTACCTTTTATTTTAATGTATAAATATAAAGTTCCTATTTCATGTAATTGGTGAAAGTACAGTATCCTTCGGAGTACTCTGATGATTCTGGAGAGGTCAACTTCTCTGGTGGCTTCTTATCACCCCACACTCTAAATACCTATTGCTGCCTCTTTCCCTCATTCTCTTATACTACCTCATCTGCAGTTACTGTCATTACTTCATAATATTTTGTACCAAGTATTGACACAGACCTCTTCTTTTTGATTCTCCAAAGCCTAACTAGCTTTTATGAGAAATAGGCTTAAAAATTTGAGGATACTGAAAGGGGGGTACAGCACAGAAACAAAACTTAAATTTTAGTATCAGATTTCACAATTCCTAGGGTCCCAATCATTTCTCATCATAGATCATTTCTTACTGGCTTTTCTCACCTTAGGACTCAACTGGCCAAGTTCCCTGGGATCATCCTCATATTTTCTCTCCAGAGCTTTATCCCTTTTTCTAATCCTTCTTTCTTCCTTCATTCACTCATAAAATATTTATTGGGCACCTACTTATGCCAAACACTGTCTTAGATGCTGAGGATACAAAAGTACATGAGACAAAGTACCTTCCTTCATAGAGCTTATGTTCCAGTGGGGGAGAGAGAAAAAAAAGGAAATAAATACAATATTTCAATGTTTTGTAAATCCTTTGAAGGAAACAAACTAGGGACTGAAAGAATAACTGAGAAAGAATAACCTGCTTTAGATAGGATGGTAAGAGATGTGACATTTTAGTTGAGGGCTAAAGGAAGAGGAGAAGCTGGCCATGTGAGGATGAGACAAAACCCCACTGGAAGTCTCATTTAACCCCATATGGAACTATGTGTGGAGATATTCTTTGACATTTTCTGATAGGAAGGGAAAAAATGGAAACAATATAGATGTCCATCACTAGGGGAATGGATAAGTAAAATGGAAATATACTGCACATTAAAAGCAATGAACTGAATGTACATACAGCAATATAAATAGATCTAAAAACTTAACATTGGGAGTTCTCTTAGAACTGAGAGCCCACATCAACACATCAAGCCTCAGCACACTGTGGCAAAAAAAAACAAAAAAAACCCCAAACCAAGAACTCCAAAACTTACTGTTGAATGAAGAAGAAAAGTGCTTTATAACACAATATTATTTAGGCAGATTTTTTTTAAATGGCCACACCTGTGGCATATGGAAATTCCTGGGCCAGGGATCTAATTTAAGCCACAGCTGCAAGCTACACCACAGCTTCGAGCTATACCACAGCTATGGCAATGCTGGGTAAACCACTGTGCTGGGCCAGGGATCGAACTGGTGCCTCAGCAGTGACCCAAGCCACTGCAGAGCCAACACTGGGTCTTTTTTTGCTATTTCTTTGGGCCGCTCCCGCGGCATATGGAGGTTCCCAGGCTAGGGGTCGAATCGGAGCTGTAGCCACCGGCCTACGCCAGAGCCACAGCAACTCGGGATCCGAGCCGCGTCTGCAACCTACACCACAGCTCACGGCAACGCCGGATCGTTAACCCACTGAGCAAGGGCAGGGACCGAACCCGCAACCTCATGGTTCCTAGTCGGATTTGTTAACTACTGGAACTTCCATATGCTGCAGGTGCAGCCCTGAGAAGCAAAATACATATATATAGAGATAGAGAAGTATAGAGATATAGATATATACATATAGATGGACAAGGCAACCAATACCTTCCAGATAATCATTTATGCTGCTTCACCTTTGGATAAATATTGTTCGCATCTTTATGTAAATATCCACAAAAATTTGATTTGTTTTATCTACAGTATAAGCTTTTTAAATTAATTCCTAACTCAATAAGATAATCTTCGTAACAATTTTTTCATTTCTAAACTCTCATGAGGCATGGATCACTCTCAGCCTTATAAGCAAACTTTTTCATGAGAAAACATTGCACATGTGAAAATGTGCTTGCAATTTTAGAATTAGAAAATACTCTGAAGATAGTTTTTGTTGTTGTTGGTTGGTTTTTTGGGTTGTTTTTTGTTTTTTTTTTTTTTGCTTTTTAGGGCTACACCCGCAGCATATGGAGGTTCCAGGGTAGGGGTCCAATTGGAGCTACAGCAGCTGGCCTAAGCCACAGCCACAGCAACGCGGGATCCGAACCATGTCTGTGACCTACACCACAGCTCACAGCAACGCCGGATCCTTAACCCACTGAGCGAGGCCAGGGATGGAACCCACAATCTCATGGTTCCTAGTCAGATTCATTTCCACTGCGCCATGACAGGAACTCTGTGAAAATAGTATTTTTAAAGTCATTTGAGGAGTTCCCATATGGTGCAGTGGTTAACAAATCTGACTAGGAACCATGAGGTTGGGGCTTCAATCCCTGGCCTCACTCAGTGGGTTAAGGATCCAGCGTTGCTGTGAGCTGTGGTGTAGGTCGCAGACGCAGCTCGGATCCTGAGTTGCTGTGGCTCTGGTGTAGACCAGTGGCTACAGCTCTGATTAGACCCCTAGCCTGGGAACTTCCATATGCTGCGGGAGCAGCCCTAGAAAAGGCAAAAAGACAAAAAAAAATGTCATTTGAGTCGTAAGTCTGACAATGGTATACAGTATGGAAGGCCATCCATTACAATTTTTTCTGTGATTATATCTTCATCTGAATTTCTCTTAATCAGAAAATGTGTTAATCACTTTCTTTGATACTACCTGAAGAAATCATAAATCTATTATGCTTGGTACTTAGAATATGCTAGTTTATATGTGACTTTCCACTATTTTTTTATATTAAATGAACAATTGCATATAGCACTAAGAGCCTCAAAGGATTTTTTCTTGTTTAATATATGTCAATTCAGAAAATTCATCACAAAATTTATACTTGTATTTTGGCATTTTGGAGTTCAAATATATATAAATTTAAAAATGATAATAGCAATCACCACAAAAATTGTAAAGATTGAATTTGGTCATCTCAAAACTGCATTAGTGCATTTGTCACTCGCAGACTGAACCAATAACCAATTGTAAAATGGGGATGAATGAACAAAAGTGTAGTGGATCAACATCAAATTGAACTTGAGATCTGATGCCCAAAAAAATGAACTTCTGTTAGCTTGCAAGGAAGGGTTGTACTTGTAAGGGACAATGTCCCCAAATAAAGCCAGAGTTGATCTTATGTAAGGTTTTGGGAAACTGGCATTTAGGCATTGGCACATTTCAGATGCAGGGGGTATAGAATTGAGGGACTTTTACCTATGCTAATATGGTTACTGGAGTAAGGCTGCAATAGTTTTCTTGTAGTAATTTTTTTTTCCTTTTAACAGTTGCCCATGTGTGGAGTTCCCGTCGTGGCACAATGGTTAACGAATCCAACTAGGAACCATGAGGTTGCAGGTTTGATCCCTGCCCTTGCTCAGTGGGTTAACGATCCGGCGTTGCCGTGAGCTGTGGTGTAGGTTGCAGACGCGGCTCGGATCCCGAGTTGCTGTGGCTCTGACATAGGCTGGCGGCTACAGCTCCAATTAGACCCCTAGCCTGGGAACCACCATATGCCGAGGGAGAGGCCCAAGAAATGGCAAAAAGACAAAAAAACAAAAACAGTTGCCCATATGGCATATGGAAGTTCTGGGCTAGGGGTTGAATCAGAGCCGCAGCTGCAGGCCTACACCACAGCCACAGCAATACTGGATCTGGGCCCCATCTGCACCTACACTGCAGCTTGGGGCAACACCTGATCCCTAACCCACTGAGTGAAGCTAGGGATGGAACCTGCACCCTCACATAGACGATGTTGGTTCCTTAACCTGCTGAGCCACAACGGGAACTCCTCTTTTAATAACATTGTCTGGCCTCCTAAGATGAGTTGGAAAGCATTCCTTCCTACTTTATTTCATGCAAGAGTTTGTATGGTATTGACAAAATGTATCAGTGAAGCCATCTTGGCCTTGGATTCTCTTTGTGGAAAAATGTTTAATTTTTAAATGTATTTCCTTACTTCTTGTAGGTCAATTTTGATTATCTTGTTCTTCTTGAGTCAGTATTGATAATTTGTGTTTTTCTAGGAATTTGCCCATTTCACCTAAGTGGTTTAATTTGTTGGTATAAAAGTGTTCTCTGTATTTTTTTTTTTAATTTATTTATTTGTCTTTTTAGAGCTGCACTTGTGGCATTTGGAGGTTCACAGGCTAGGGGGTCTAATTGGAGCTGTAGTCACTGGCCTACACCACAGCTCACGGCAACACCAGATCCTTAACCCACTGAGCAAGGCCAGGGATCGAACCCACAACCTCATGGTTCCTAGTCGGATTTGTTTCCACTGCTCCACGATGGGAATTCCCCTCTGTATTTCTTTCTTTTTTTTTTTTTTCTTTCTAGGGCTGCACCCGTGGCATGTGGAGATTCCCAGGCCAGGGGTCAAATCAGAGCTGTAGTTGCTGGCCTACACCAGAGCCATAGCAATGCAGGATCCGAGCTGCATCTGTGACCTACACTACAGCTCACGGCAACGCCAGATCCTTAACCCACTGAGCGAGGCCAGGGATCGAACCCACGTCCTCATGGATGTAAGTCTGGTTCGTTAACTGCTGAGCCATGATGGGAACTCCAGTTCTCTGTATTTCTTTATAATTCTTTTAATTTTCCTAGGGCTAATGATGATGTACCCCTTTCATTAAGATTGTGGTGACACCTCTCTCTTTCTCTCTATTGGTCTGGCTAAAGATTTGTCAATTTTGTTGCTCTTTTTAGAGAATTTCATCTTAATTTATTTTTCCTACTATTTTTTCATTTTCCATTTCATTGATTCCCACTCTAGTCTACTATGTCCTATTTTCTATGGTATAGTGTTTTCATCTAGATTCTTAAAAGCTTAGATTATTGATTTAAACTTTCTTCTTTACTACCATATGTGTTTAAAGCTATAAATTTCCCTCTAGACACTGTGTTATCTGCATCTGATAAATTTTGATATATTGTGATTTCATTTTATTCAGTTTTAATCACTTTCTAATATAACTTGTAATTTCTTCTTTGACCCAAAGTTATCTAAAAAAGTATTTTTAATTTGCAAATGCTTGTGGATTTTCCTAAATTTGCTTTTATTGTTGGTTTCTATTTCTCTTATAGTCAGGGAATATACTTTGTATTATTTCAATCCTTTTATATTTATTGAGACTAGTTTTATGACCTAGCATAAATTAGACATAGATAACATATAGATTATGGTCCATCATAGATAGTTCCATGTGCACTTGAAGAAAACGTATTTTCTGTTGTTGGGTAGAGTTTTCTACAAATGCCAATTAAGTTAGTAGACTGACAGTGTTGTTTAAGTCTTCTATATCTTTGCTGATTTTATGCGTAGTTGTTTTATCAATTATTGACAGTAGAATAAGTCTCCCTTCAACTCATTCAGTTTTTGTTTCATATATTTTAGGGCTCTTTTGTTAGATGTGTTTGTTTATAATTGTGTTATCTACCTAGTGAATTATCCCATTTAATATTATAAAATATTCCTCTTTGTCTTTAGTAAAAATTTCCCCCTTAATGTCCATTCTCTGTTATTCGTCATTATAGCTTTCTTTTAGTTACTGTTTGTATTGTATATCTTTTCACCATCCTTTTATTTTTTTAATTTTTTTGTCCACACCCATGGCATGTGGAAGTTACTGGGCCAGGACTGAACCTGTGACACAGCAGTAACAAGGCCAGATCCTTAACCCACTGAGCCACCAGGGAACTCCTCCATCCTTTTAATTTCAACCTGTTTGTGTCTTTGAATTTAGTGTGTCTCTTATATAGACAGCTTACAATTAGATTCTGCTTTTCTGAAATCCAGTCTGACAATCTCTGCCTTTTCATTGGCGTGTTTATGAATCCATTTATATATTGTTATGGTTGGATTTACATCTGCCATTTTACCATTTGTTTTGTATATATCTCATATCTTTTTTGTGCCTCTGTCCTTTTTTACTCTCTTCCTTTGTGTTAAACAGATATTTTCAAGTGTACGATTTTACTTTCGTTACTTAAAAAAAAAAAAACTGGAGTTCCCGTCATGGTTCAGTGGTTAACGAATCCGACTAGGAACCATGAGGTTGCGGGTTCCATCCCTGCCCTTGCTCAGTGGGTTAAGGATCCGGTGTTGCTGTGAGCTGTGGTGCAGGTCGCAGACGCGGCTCGGATCCCGAGTTGCTGTGGCTCTGGCATAAGCTGGCAGCTACAGCTCTGATTAGACCCCTAGCCTGGGAACCTCCATATGCCCAGGGAGCAGCCCAAGAAATGGCAAAAAAGACAAAAACAAAACAAAACAAAACAAAACTATTTGGAATTTTTTTAGTGGTTACTCTGGGGAATAAAATAGCCATTTCTTTTGGCTGCACCAGTGCATATGGAAGTTCCCTGGGCCAGGGATCAAACCTGCACTGTGGTTGTGGCAACGAGGGATCCTTAACCCACTGCACCACATGGGAACTTCCAAAATAGCATTTTTATCTCAAAACAATTTCAGGTTAATATTAACTTGATTCCAATATTATGCAGAAACTGTTCAAATATAGTCTTCTTTCTACCTTTCCTTTGTGTTATTGTCATGTAAATTATATTTTAACATTATGAGCCCAACAATAAGTTTTATAGTTATTATTTTATGCAATTTTGTTTTTATTTTGAGGGGGGTTTTGGCTTTTTTGGCCACACCCGTGGTATGTAGAAGTTCCCAGGCCAGGGATTGAACCTGCATCACAGTTGCAGCAATGCTGGATCCTTACCTCCCTGCCCCACAAGTGAACTTCCTATGCAACTGTTCTTAAAATTATTTGAGAAGAAAAGGTATGCGTCATATCAATAAAGGACAAAAGCACATAATCATTTCAGTAGACACAGACATTTGACAAAATTCGATATGGTAAAAACACTCAACAAACTTTGAATAAAAGGAAACATCTTCAGCCTGATAGAGATCATCTCTGAAAACTTACGGTTAACGTCATACTTAACGGTGAATGACTGGATGCTTTCCCCCAAGATCGGGAACAAGACAAGGATGTCTGTGGACATCATTTCTCTTCAACATTGTACAAGTGTTCTAGTCAGGGTAATTTAAGGAGGAAAAAGACATCAAAGGAATCTGTATTGAAAAAGAAGTAAAACTAGCTCCATTTACAGATGACATGAAATTATATATGGACAATCCCAAGGAATCCACTGAAACATTATTAAAACTAATAAATTAATTCAGCAAGGTCATAGGATATAAAATCAATATATAAAAATTGTATTTTTGCACACCTCAAATGAATAATCTAAAAATGAAAATAAAACAATTCAATTTATGATAACATCAAAATGGATAAAATTCTTAGGTATAAATTTAACAAAAGAAGTATGACTTGTATAATGAAAATTATAAAGCATCATTGAAAGAAATTAAAGAGAATCTAAATAAATGGAAAAATACCCCATGTTCATTGGACAATGAGTATTAGTGTTAAGATGGTAGTACTCCCCAAATTGTCCTAATGATGCAATGCAGTCCACATTAGAATCCCATCTTGCTTCTTTGTAAAACTTGACAGGATGATTCTAAAATTCATATAGAATCGCAAGGGACCTTGAATAGCCAAAACAATCTTGAAAAAGAACAAAGTTTCAGGATCCATATTTCTCACTTTAAAAACTTACTACAAAGCAACACTAATGAAGACAGGGTGGTAACAGCACACAAATAGATATCTAGGAAAATAGAATAAACTTGAGAATTCAGAAACCCGTGGGTCCATACACAACTGACTTTTTTTTGTGTGTGTGTGTGTCTGTGGCATGCAGAAATTCCTGGGCCAGGGATCAAACCCACACCACAGCAGTGACCCAAGCCACAGCAGTGACAGTGCCAGATCCTTAACTCACTGAGCCACCAAGGAACTCCCATACTCAACAGATTTTTGACAAGGGCATCAAGGACATTCAACAGAGAATTTTTTTCAATCCGTGATGCTGGAATAATGAGATTGCCACAAGTAAAAGAATGAAACTGGATCCTTACCCCATACCTTGCACAAAAATTAACACAAAATGGATCAAAGACCTAAATGCTAAGAGCTAAATCTATAAAAATCCTCAAAGAAAACACAGGGGGTATATCTTTGTGATCCTAGATTTGGAAATACACTCTTAGATATGACATCAGAAGCATAAGAAATAAAAAATAAATTGTGTTTCATCAAAATTAAAAGCATTTGTGCTTCAAAGGACACATCAATAAAGTGAAACAACAATCTCAGAATGGGAGAAAATATTGGTAGATCATATATATGTGATAAGGGGATTGTATATAGAATATAGAAAGAATTCTTACAACTCAATAATAAAAAAACAAATAAACTAATTAAAAATGAGCAAAGGGGAGTTCCTGCTGTGGTGCCACGGGATAAGCAACCTCTCTGCAGCACCAGGACACAGGTTCAGTCCCCAGCCTGGCACAGTGGGTTAAAGGATCCAGCATTGCTGCAACTGCAGCACAGGTTGCAACCATGGCTCAGACCTGATCTCTGGCCCGACTACTCCAATATGCCAAGCTGCCGCCAAAAAAAAGAGAAAAAATGGGCAAAGGATCTAAATAGACATTTTTTTCTAAGGAAGATATACATATGGCTAATAGACACATCAAAAATACCACACAGGGTACACAGGTGTGGATCGGCGTGTCCTTGGACCTAGAAAGCGGGACATCCAGCCTTTGAGTGGCCACCTATCTGTTGAGTTCAGCAAAAGAACGATTTTAAAATTGGTGATGTTGAGAAGGGGAAGAAGATTTTTGTCCAGAAGTGTACCCAGTGCCATACTGTAGAAAAGGGAGGCAAGCATAAGACTGGTCCAAACCTCCATGGTCTGTTTCAGCGGAAGACAGGTCAGGCTCCTGGATTCCCTTACACAGATGCCAACAAGAACAAAGGCATCACCTGGGGAGAGGAGACACTGATGGAGTGCTTGGAGAATTCCAAGAACATCCCTGGAATGAAAATGATCTTTACTGGCATTAAGAAGAAGGGAGAAAGGAAGACTCGGTAGCTTATCTCAAAAAAGCTACTAATGAGGAGTTCCCGTCGTGGCGCAGTGGTTAACGAACCCGACTAGGAACCATGAGGTTGCGGGTTCGGTCCCTGCCCTTGCTCAGTGGGTTAACGATCCGGCGTTGCCGTGAGCTGTGGGTAGGTTGCAGACGCGGCTCGGATCCCACGTTGCTGTGGCTCTGGCATAGGCCGGTGGCTACAGCTCCGATTCGACCCCTAGCCTGGGAACCTTCATATGCCACGGGAGCGGCCCAAGAAATAGCAACAACAACAACCAAAAAAAAAAAGCTACTAATGAGTAAAAGTTGGCCACCGCCTTATTTATTATAAGACCAAAATGTCTCATGACTTTTATATGTGTACCATATTTAAATTGATCCCATACACTAGAATTCAGATCATGTATGGTTGATGGAATGTTTCTGTTGGATGGTCCTGATTTAAATAAGATTGGTTGGTGACCCAATGAATATGGTCAGCTTTTTGAATTTTAGTAGTAATTCCAGTTCAACAAGTACTATCACTGTTTTCCCCTTCTACAGAGATGATTTTTTTTTGTCTTTTTGCCTTTTCTAGGGCTGCTCCCGAGAAATATGGATGTTCCCAGGCTAGAGGCCAAATCGGAGCTATAGACGCTGGCCTATGCCAGAGCCACAGCAACACAGGATCCGAGCCGCATCTGCAACCTGCACCACAGCTCACTTCAACGCCGGATCCTTAACCCACTGAGCAAGGCCAGGGATCAAACCCGCAACCTCATGGTTCCTAGTCAGATTCGTTAACCACTGCGCCACAATGGGAACTCCCTACAGAGATGATTAAACTGGAATGTGGAATGTTAAAGTTTTCAGGAAAATGGTGAATACCTTCTCAGAACCTATAGGAGATTAGTTTTATATTTAGATTTCTATAACTGGTTATATTAATATGTTTAAATACTGAGAAGATCCCTTCACTATCTCATAGAACAGAGCAAGATTCACCTGTGTTTCAAGTTGTGTTCACTAGCCTGTTAAGGCATGAGCTGAAGATAAACTGACAATGTCTCCTTTATCTTTTTGGTCTCAACTACGCCAATTTCATTAAAATGATCTGTATCTAAAATACTGCTTTTTACTTATTGAAAGGCATTTTAGCGAGGTTTATGTACAGCATCAAGTAAAGAATATTTAGCATTTCTCACATTTTATAGATGATCTTTAAGATTAGATGCTTTTAAAATTCAGTGTGACAAGATATGTTAGCAAACTTCGCATGTGAATTCTTACAAGGTCAGGCTGTTAGAATTCAGGATTGTCTCTTAAATAGATATTCAAAAACACAACTGTAGAACTACTGGATGTGTGTGACTGATAATGGTGCTTTTGCCAACTCATGGAAGGTTTAAAGTAGGGGAGCTCTACCGTCAGCAGAGATTTGTAAATTATCTGGTCATAAAGCTTAAGAATTAAAAACAAAATCACAGATTTAAAAAAACTACACAGGGTTTCAAGATTCTGTCTTTGTCTTTTGGCAGCTTGGGCTGTGTCAAGGTGTAATAACTTGATTTTATCCTATTTTTTATTTTACTGAATTCTAGGGTGTGTAGATTTATAAGATTGAGATGCTTCAACCATTATTCCTTTAAATATTTTTTTCTGCCCTTTTTTTCTCTTGCTTCTCCACTGGGACTCTCATTACACTTAAGTTGATATGCTGAATGGTACCCTGCAGGTATCTGAGACTCTGTTCAGGGTTTTGTTTTTTTTTTTAATTCCTTAACTTTTTTGTTCTTTAGACTAAATAATCTACATTGATCTATACCAAAGTCAGCAGATTCTTTCTGCAGGCTCAACTGTACTATTGAACCCCTCTAGTAAAATTTTCATTTATTTTACTTCTCAACTCTAGAACTTCTATTTGGTGTATGTGTGCATGTATGTAGGCATTTCTGTCATGCTTTCATTTAATTCTTTAAATATGGTTTCACTTTGTTCTTTAAACATATTTCTGATAGCTATTTGATGTCTTGATCAATTGTACCCAACATCTGGGCTTCCATTAAGGACAGTTTTATTGGCTGTCTTTTTTTCCTTTTTTTTTTTTTTTTTTGGTCTTTTTGTCTTTTTAGGGCTGCGCTCACAGCATATGGAGATTCCCAGGCTAGGGGTCTAATCTGAGCTGCAGCTGCTGGCCTATGCCAGAGCCGCAGCAATGCCAGACCCGAGCCAGGTATGCGACCTATACCACAGCTCACGGCAATGCAGGATCCTTAACCCACTGAGCAAGGCCGGAGATGGAATCCTCATCCTCATGGATACTAGTTGGCTTTGCTAACTGCTGAGCCATGACAGGAGCTCCACTTGTCTTGTGTATTTTGGTTGTTGTTGAAAATTGGACATTTTAGATAATGTACTATGGTTGTTACTCTGTGTTCTGATACCACCTTCTGGGTTGTTGTCATTTCTGGCTTCCTAGAGTCATCATAGCTTAGTAGTCAGCTAGTGATCAAAAGCTTTGAGTTGGTTAGGCTTCCATCCAGTGCAAAAGAGATCTGATTGTGGGTTAGGGAAGGTATTCAAAATTCAGGGAGTTAACTAGTTTGCCTGGGCTTTCATTTCCTGCTCACACAGGGTCTAAAGATCAGTCAGATATGAATAATAAACTGGGGGCCTCTCTGGTATTTCCTGTGTATGAATATAGCCCTGCCTATATGCACAGGCTTCCAGATCAGCAGAAATATGTCAAGAGTTTTCAGATCCTCATTTGGGCTGTCTTGTTTCCTGGATCTTCACTTTTAACTTTTGGCTGGTCCCTTGCTTGCCCCAACTGTTATTACAGCCTTAGGCAGCTTCCATGTAGGCATTTGACTACTACCAAGCACTACGGTTTTCATCAAAGCTGTTGATGTGGGGCTTTTCCTTGGAGCTCCAAATCATATCAGCCTCTTCCGGCACCAGCAAGGCTACCAAACCTACCAATACTTCACTATGCTGCTGAGTCAGGGGGACATGAGAATGAAATTCCAAGGTAAAATGTCACAGACCATGCTGTTTTTACCAAGGCTCAGTAGTTTTTCTTGGATAAATGTTTCTCAACTTGTTGTGAGTGTTCTGAGATAATTGTTGCTGGTAACTTGCCAGTTTTTTGGTTGTTTCTGTTGGAGGAAGCATCTCTCAAGGTCTTCTGCAAACTTGTCTCTGCTCTTCTGTAAACTCTTCATGGGTATAATTGAAAGTTTTCTAATATTTACATTTAAAAAAGTAAAAAGAATAGGTGAAGTTAATATTAAGTTATTTTTATTTAATCCAGTATATCAAATTATCATTCACACATGTAACTTATATAATAGTTTTTCCAGTTTATTGAGATATAATTGATGTTTAGCATTGTATAAGTTTAAGGTGTACAATGAAATGATTGCTAAAAGTATATATTGTGAAATGATTGCCACAATAAGGTTAGCTAACACATTCATCACTTCATAGTTATCATTTTTTTGTGTAATGAGAACATTTAAGATCTCACTAGATTCTCACACTAAGCGAAGTCAGAAAGAGAAAGACAAATATATATCATAACACTTAATATGTGAAATCTAAAATATGACACAAATTAACTTATCTCTTAGGATATGGGAAAAAGAGAAGCTTCTTCCACTGTTGGTGGGAATTAAGTTGGTACAGCTACTATGGCGAACAGTATGGAGGTTCTTCAGAAAACTAAGGATAGAGTTACCATATGATCCATCAATCCCACTGCTGGGCATATATCAAGACAAAACTATTAATTCAAAAAGATGAACCCCTATGTTCATAGCAGCATTATTTACAATAGCCAAGATATGGAAACAAACTAAATGTCCATTGACAGATGAATGGGTAAAGATGTTGTACATATATACAATGGAATACTACTCAGCCATAAAAAAGAATGAAATAATGCCATTTGCAGCAACATGGATGCAACTAGAGATTCTCATACTAAGTGAAGTAAGTCAGAAAGAGAAAGACAATTATAATACTTAATGTGTGAAATCTAAAACATGACACAAATTAACTTATCTACAAAACAGAAACAGACTTGAAGACAAGGAAAACAGACTTGTGGATGCCAAGAGGGAGGGGACTGGGAGAGGGATGGAGAAGAACCTTGGGGTTAGCAGATGTACACTATTATATATGCAGGGGATAAACAACAGGGTCCTACTATATAGCAGATAACTATATTCAACATCTTAAGAAAACCAATCATAATGGAAAAAATATTTTAAAAGTGTGTGTGCACGTACATATATGTATCTGAATAACTCTGCTGTAGAGCAGAACTTAGCACAACATTGTAAATTGACTATACTTCAATTAAAAAGAGGAAGAAAGGGGGAAAAAAGATCTACTCTCTTAACAATTTTCAAGTATACAACACAGCATTGTTAACAAGAGTCGTCGTGTTTTTATATTAGGTCCTCAGAACTAATGCACCTTATAACTGGAAGCTTGTAACCTCTGACTTAAATCTCCCAATTTCCCCCACTCCCTATTCCCTGGCAACCACCAATCTATTTATTTCTGTGAATTTGGCTTTTTTACATTCCATACATAAGTGAGAACCTTCTCTTACTTACTTCATTTAGCATAATGCCCTTGTGATTCATCCAGGTTGTTGCAAATGGCAAAATTTTTCTTCTTTTTTTTGTGGCTGCACCATATGCACCATATGGAAGTTCCTAGGCCAGGGATTGAGCATGAGCTGCAGCTGCGACCTGAGCTGCATCTGTGGCAATTCCAGATCCTTCAACCTACTGTATCAGGCTGGAGATTAAACCCGCATCTCTGCAGCAACCCGAGCCACTGCAGTCAGATTCTTAACTCAGTGCACCATGGAGGGAACTCCAAGATTTTCTTCCTTTTTAAGGCAGAATAATATTCCTCTGTGTGTGTGTGTGTGTGTGTGTGTGTGTGTGTGTAAATTTCCCTTATCCATTTATTCTTTGATTGACACTTAGGTGGTTTCTATGTCTTGGCTACTGTGAATAATGCTGAAGTGAACATGGGGTGCAGATAGCTCTTTGAGATAGGTGTCAACAAAAAGTTAGTCAATCAATCTAAGAAAGATTTAGGAAATTTTTTTCGAACCACATTTGAGGATTATAACCTGGGAAGAGCCTCTCAGAAAGCTCTGAGAACTGTTCTGCCTGTTAGAAGTAAAGACAAAGTTTATATAAGTTTTTTGAGACAGAGGGCTATACATGAAATGACATATTAGTGTTAGTTTACATAATCAAGATCTAAGCACCTGTAGTGGGTCATGCGACTCCTTACAAGATCAAGAAGGAGTGTTTTAAGGAGGTGTCTTGTTGATGTTAGAAGAATGTTGCTGTTTATGGTTGGGCAGGTTTTCCTGCTCATGGGGGAGGTTTGGCTGATGCATAATGCAGACACAAAATGCACAGTGCAGGGAGAGAGGAGGCCAAAGGGCAGGGAAGAAATTTTAGTTTAAAATTTTTTTGTCCTGCCATAAAATATGAATTTTATTTCACAACTTCTCCCATTGATCATTAATCTTTCAATATAAAACATTAGGTGATCAAATATTAGGTTCTTTGAAGTTAGGATGGCTGTTTGCCTGCCCAGTGTCCATCATGTCCCTTGATGCTGGGCTCTAATGGCTCAGTTCTCTCTTTTGGTGGGTTATACTAGTAGAATGTTTGGCAAAGATTGATGGCCAATTTTAGGTTGTCCAGTAAGGGACTTAAACCATTAAGCCAATTTTCTTCACATGGCCATTGTGTATACCCACTCTTTTATAGAACAATAGGGGTGACATATATTTTCAATTTTTTAGACAACATTATCTTAGTATGAGCAGATGACACACAGTGTGAAAGGCAAGAGACTATTATCTTATAAGTTCTACAAACTGTAATTTAAATAGGTAGTAGGAACAACAAGGTCATTAGCAAAGACTTCAGTGAAAACCCTCCTGAACCAAACCATTTTCCTAGTATTTCACTTAAACTGGGAAGAGGACTGTTCAGAGCAGAAATCTGACAAATCATGGGTCATGAGATAACAAATATCGTGGCCGGGAGTTCCCATCCTGGCTCAGCGGAAACGAACCCAACTAGTATCCAAGAAGATGCAGGTTCTATCCTTGGCCTTGATCAGTGGGTTAAGGATCTGGGGTTGCCATGAGCTGTGGTGTAGGTTGCAGATGTGGTTCTGATCTGACATTTCTGTGGCTGTGGTATAGGCCGGCAGCTACAGCTTGGATTTGACCCCTAGCCTGGGAACCTCCATATGCTGCACCTGCAGCCCTAGAAAGACCCCCCCCCCCAAAAAAAAATTGTGGCCAAATGGTCATACCATTGGAAAGCTGATCACCTTCCAGCTTCCTAAATCCTTTGCTAGCATTGGCAGGCCTCCTAGACTTACATATCTATTATTATCTTTGACACAGTTGTTGTTTTCATGACAATACATCAGCATGCTTGCCAGAAGTGATGAAT
Organism: Phacochoerus africanus; assembly: GCF_016906955.1. Lineage (NCBI taxonomy): Eukaryota > Metazoa > Chordata > Mammalia > Artiodactyla > Suidae > Phacochoerus > Phacochoerus africanus. Next base: position 79,842,139 of record NC_062547.1, on the reverse strand, counting down.
CTGTGGGAACGACTGATAAAAAAACATGAGCTTTACACAGAGAACTTGCTGATATTACATAAATCATCACCATTAATACTATTAAACCAAGAGTTGACTGTAAGTCCCTCTGAACCACCACAGCAGCATTTTAGTGTTTTCATGGGAAGCTTTTCATATATGCTAGTTTTGTTATTATAGAAATAATGTTCATGAGCAAACAAAACAATCTTCCTTCTTCTTCTTTTTTTTTTTCTTTGTCTTTTTATGGCCGCACCTGCAGCATATGGAAATTCCCAGGCTAGGGGTCCAATCAGAGCTGCAGTTGCCAGCCTACACCATAGCCACAGCAATGCAAGTTCTAAGCCTCATCTGCTACCTACACCACAGCTTGAAGTAATGGTGGATCCTCAACCCACTGAGCAAGGCCAGGGATTGAACCCACATCCTCGTGGATACTAGTCAGGTTCTTAACCTGCTGAGCCACAACAGGAACTCCAAAACAATCTTCCTACAAAGAAATACAATAAATCCTTGTATATCCTCTAATTTAGAGTCAGGAGTGCCTTGCAATTCCAATCTACTCTTTTCCAAAGTAAAGGAAATAAGTTATACAGAGGTCGATACTAAGCCTTGGGACAATTTTTACAAGGCAGTAAATTCCTCTTCTGAAAAGTGACTAGGTTACAGAACAAACAGCTAAATCACATGCAGAAATTTCACCCAGCTTCCTGGCTGCACAGTGTATTTCTGCTTTCCTGTATCTTGCCTGAGAGACACATCCATGCTATAAAGAGGATATTCCTCTTTTATTATCATAAAAGCAGAATATAAAAAGTATTTGACAAAATAACGTGTTACCTTACTCTTTGCTGAAATAAAGCTTGACAGCATTATCAATAAATCAGGCCATAGAATTTGAATTTCCCAGGATAGATGCATTCAAAAATGTAGAAGGAGGAGTTCCCTTGTGGTTCAGTAGGTTAAGGAACCAGTGCTGTTACTGCAGTGGCTCTGGTTTCTGCAGAGGCACAGGTTTGATCCTTGGCCAGGGAACTTATATATGCTGCAAGCACAGCCAAAAAAAAAAGGGGGGGTGGAATATAAACTGATGAGTTTATTGCTAACCAGAACCTCTGAGTCTGACTTAGGACCATGAAGAGGCTAATGTATATTGTATGGTTAACAAAGTGTTAGGTAGAGAATCTCCTCAATTTCCAGCACTGTTTCTTCCACTGCAATCAAGCTTAGACTTCTTTTCACTGTTTAGTTTTTTAAAATTTGTTTCTAGATTCTCCAAGCTTCATTCTTCCAAAAGATACATGTAGGTTTCTTTCCAAATGGTTTCAGTGAAAAAGAGGAGCAAAAAGAAAAGGACAATGGCCATAAGCCTTTCATGCTCTCATCGCATGAAGAATGTGGGAAGTACACGCCTTGCCTTTCTGGTGAAGACTAATATGTTTCTTTTCCCCGGATTTTTTTTTTTTTGTCTTTTCTAGGGCCGCCCCCACGGCGTATGGAGGTTCCCAGGCTAGGGGTCTAATCAGAGCTGTAGCCACCAGCCTATGCCAGAGCCACAGCAACACTGGATCCAAGCCACGTCTGCAACTTACACCACAGCTCAAGGCAATGCCGGATCCTTAACCCACTGATGGAGGCCTAGGATCAAACCTGAAACCTCATGGATCCTAGTCAGGTTCGTTAACCACTGCACCACGACGGGAACTCCTTTTCCCCCGATTTTTATATGTCTGCAGTGGAAGTGTGAGGAGCACAGCATATGAGCATTGTTACATGCAGCCTTGGTTCTGAGCAAAGTTGGCTCTCTGGTGCCCTAATCTCAGGACTTTAGCCCCCAGTCTAAATCAGTGCTAAGCATGGCTTTGCATTCTGATAATGACATATTTCAGCTGACTTATCATCCAGAACTGTTTGTCAGTGGGCAGCCTGTTTAAGCGCTATAAGGAATTCAGTGAACAGAATACTAAATCAGAATTCTAATGATTCAGGGCAAAACGTAAACCAAACCTCAAATCTAAAAGGTACTTGAGCACCATCTGGTGGCCATACGGCCACACACTCCAAACAAAAGCAAAAACTGAAAACCTGGAGCAGCCTGATATATGAGAATAGGAAAGTTGTCCACAGCCCCAAATAAACTGCAGAGCCGCCCATTTCTGCCTCCAGCATAGCTTATAATTGTGTGTGAAGGCTCATCTCCAAAGATGGCCCTCCAACAAGGCATGCCTCCCTTGACAGACTTTTGGCAGATGGGTATGCCAACAGACGGGTGTTCAGACACACAACTTTTCAGATGTTACCGGCAAACTTGAGTCCACTCTCTCTATGCTCAGTAAAGCCAATATACTGACACTGGTTGTGGTGAAGGAAAGTACAGTGATTTTTACAGGGCACCAAGAAGAACGGGCAGCTCTTGCAGCTTTCAGGGAAGTATTTTTAAAACAACACTAGGAATGTGAGTTTCGGGGTGCCTGGTCAGCCTATGGATATTCTTCAGACGATTGGTGGTGAGGCAACAGCATGAAATTTCTAAAATCTCAATCATCAATCTTCTGGTCCCAACTAGTTTATAATCTATATGTGCTTATGGTCAGCAATTTCCACCTGGTGGGAGTCGGGTTTCTGCAAAAACAGCTTAGGAATGTGCCTCAGATGTTGTTATCTATGTCTTTCAAGGAGGAATGAAAGGTCCTGTGACTCTGCTATATGGCTGATCCATTGCTTAAATTTTTATATTTCCTTGTCAAACAGCTCTTCTTTGTTTCTACATGTTTACATTTTCCTAATCATTAAATCTTGAACTAGACTTTTGAGACTCAAGGGAGCCTGAAGCAAAATATTTTCCTTAAAGAGGCAGAGGGCATGGGGTGGTGGGCTTGTATACCTGAGAGGGTCCTGAAGGGTCCTGCTTGGTTTCACAGACAGACTGATGGACAGCCCAGCAGATTTACAAATGTTCTGATAGAGTGTTACAGACACTCAGACACAAGATGATCAGACACATGGATATATATTAGACAGACAGACATTTGAACAGACTGACATCCAGACAAATGGACAGATGTTCAGACAGATGAATGTTGGGACAGATGGATAGATGTTCAGACAGCCATTCTGGCAGACGAGCATGCTGACGTATGTTTACATAGTCAGACTGATGTTCAAACAATGATCTTTGATATTACTGTTGCAGTTGTTCGGGGGTGCCACGAATGGCGCCCATATGAGATGGCAAACTTAATAAGTGTGCATATTCAGACTGCTCCACTGACAGGTAGGCTGTTTCCACCTCTCTGTCCCCTTAGGCCTTCCTATGCTGAGACAACAATACTGAAATTAGGTCAATCCAAAGGCCTACAATGGCCTCTAAATATTTAAGTGAAAGGAAGAGTCACACACCTCTCACTTCAAATCAAAAGTTAGAAATGATTAAACTTAGTGAGGAAGGCACACAGCCAAGATAGGCTAAAAGCTAGGCCTCTTGTGCCTAACAGTCAGTAAAGTAGTAAATCCAGAGGAAAAGTTCTCTAAGGAAATTAAAAGTGCTACTCCAGTGAATAAATGATAAGAAAGTAAAACAGCCTTATTGCTGATATAGAAAAAGTTTTATTGCTCTGTATAGATGATCAAGCCAGCCACAACATTCACTTAAGGCAAAGCCTAATCTAGAGCAAGGCCCTAACTCTCTTTAATTCTATGAAGGCTTTGAGAATTGAGGAAGCTGCGAAAGAAATGTTTGAAGCTAGCAGAGGCTGGTTCATGAGTTCAAAGGAAAAAAATCCATCTCCATAACATAAAAGTTCAAGGGGAAGCAGAAAGTGCTGATGTAGAAGATGAAGCAAGTCATCTGAAAGATCTAGATTAATGAAGGTGGCTACATTAAACAACAGATTTTTAATATAGCCTCATATTGGAAGAAGATGTTATCTGGGACTTTCATAGCTAGAAAGGAGAAGTCAATGCCTGGCTTTAAATAATCAAAGGACAGACTGACTCTCTTGTCAGGGGCTAATGCAGCTGGTGACTTGAAGTTGAAGCCAGTGCTCATTTACCATTCTCTAAATCCTAGAGCCTTTAGGAATTATGCTAAATCTACTATGCCGATGCTCTATAAACGGAACAGAGCTTGCATGACAGCACATCTGTTTACAACATGGTTTACTGAATATTTTCAGCCCACAGTTGAGATCTACCACTCAGAAAAAAGATTTCTTTCAAAGTATTACTGCTCATTGACAATGTGTCTGGTTTCCCAAGAGTTCTGATGGAGATGTACAGCAAAATTCATGTTGTTTTCATGCCTGCATCCATTCTGCAGCCCATGGACAAGGAGTACTGTTGAATTTCAAGTCTTTTTTTTTTTTTTTTTTGCTTTTTAGGGCTGCACTTGTAGCATATGGAAGTTCCCTGGCTCAGGGTCAAATGGGAGCTACTGCTGCCAGCCACAGCCACAGCCACAGCAATGTGGGATCCGAGCCGTGTCTACAACCTACACCACAGCTCACAGCAACATCGGATCCCCAACCCAATAAACGAGGCCAGGGATCGAACCTGAATCCTCATGGATACTAGTCGGACTTTTTTCTGTTGCACCATCATGGGCACTCCTCAAGCCTTATTTTTAAAGAAATACATTTTGTAAGGTTATAGCTGCCATCAATAGTGATTCCTCTGATGGATCTTGACAAAGTAAATTGAAAACCTCTGGAAAGGATTCATCATTCTACATGCAATTAAGAACAACATTTGTGATTCAAGGGAAGAGGTCAAAATATCAACATTAACAGGAGTTAGGAAGAAGGGCAACCCAAACTTTGTGGATGACTTTGAGGGCTTCAATGGAGGAAGTAATTACAGATGTGGTGGAAATTGCAAGAGAACTAGAATTAGAAGTTGAGCCTGAAGATGTGATTGAATCACTACACTCTCATGATGAAACTTTTATGGAAGAGGGGTTGTTTCATATGAATGAACAAGAAAAGTGATTTCTCGAGATGAAAGCTACTCCTGGCAAAGATGCTGTGAAGACTAGGAAATGACAACAAAGTATTAGGAATACTATATAAACTTAGTTGATAAAGTAGTGTTAGGGTTTAAAGGACTGACTACAATTTTGAAAGAAGTTCTACTCTTCCATTCTGGGTAAAATTCTACCCAATAACACTGCATGTTACAGAGAAATCATTCATGAAAGGAAGTCAAGTGATGTGGCAAACCTCACTGCTGTATTATTTTAAGAAATTTCCCCAACCACCTCAGCCTTCAGTATCCACCACCCTGACCAGTCAGCAACCATCAACATTGAGGCAAGAAGATCTTCCACCAGCAAAAAAAGACCACAACTTGCTGAAGGCTCAGATGATGGTCAGCATTTTTTAGCAATAAAGTACTTTAAAATTAAGGTATATACATTGGGTTTTTAAAGACATAATACTATTGAACACTAAATAGACTTTAGTATGATGTGAACATAACTTTTATATGGACTAGGAAACCAAAAAACATGGATGGATGAATGTCCATGTTTCTGAATGTCCATCTGTTAGCATTGCTTTCTGGCAGAACATCTGTCTGAAAGAACATTTCTGTCCATCTGTCCAAATGCCCAATTGTCTGAGTTCGTCCTTCTGTCTGATCACCCGGGTGTCAGAAAAGCCACGTGTTAGCATGTCGGTCCATCTTTTGGAACATTCATCTGCCTCCACAAAGATCTTTGTGTCTAATACAAGCATACTGTGGAGACATTGCAGGTTCCATCCCAGACCACCACAATAAAGCGAGTATCACAGTAAAGTGAGTCACAGGAAGTTTTCCAGGCTTACTTCCAGTCTTGGAGGAGTAAGGCCTCCTGCCCATCCTACAAGGGCAAGATCTGGTTTCCAGTCTTGGGGGAGTAAGGCCTCCTGCCCATCCTACAAGGGCAAGATCTGGGGCTCCTGTGAAGGCTGTTCCATCATGCATGTCCTTGAAATCACCATATGGGGAAGTTCAGCCACCACAACCTCTCTTTGTCCTTGTGGCCTGCGCACAGGCATTATCTCAGTGTAACCTCCAGGTTCACTGCAGAGAACCTGCTGAAAGAAGGTTTGGAGAGGCTGCTCTAGCTCTGAGTCGGGTAGGGGACCCAGGGGGCACAAAGCGGCCTGCCTGTGGCCCAAGGGCACCAGTGAGGAGAGAGAAGCTAGAAAAGAGATTCCCAGTTACTGCTGAATATGTGTTTTTGTACTCAGAGTTGGGGATATAGGTACAGTGCCCTTGGCAAGACTGATCCCCAGAGCCAGGAGTGACTCTGCCCAGGCCAGGCAGAAACACTCAAGGAGGGTGGGAGAGGGAATAGGGCCCTGACCATTCCTCCAGCAAAGCCTTATAATATCCCTATATCACTTAAACACTTTCCTAGTCCCATGACAGGATCTGATACCTGTCACTTGTGTTTCTTCAGCTGTGCCCAACATTCCAGGCAGTGGCAGCCTGCCTAATGAGACTACCTCCTGTGAAGGCCCTTCCCTTGGAAGAGTTGGAGTTTCTTTTTGCCCCTCCAGCTGTCTGGCTATGGGAGTCCAGGCTCTGGGGGAGGAAGGGAACTGCCCTGATGCTCTTTTCTGCTCCTCTTCTCCCTGTTGTGCTGGATTCCTCCCATGGACTGTGAGGTGGAGAAGCTCCCCTGCTTTTAGCAACTCAGCCCCAGATTCTCCAGGGATGGGGACACAGGAATTGGGGGATTTTTTTCTTCCTCCTATCAATTGAAGGGAGCAGCTTCACTAATTGGAAACTGTTGAAAACACCCCAGCCAGTTGTAGCATTTATAACTGTGTGTCTCTGGTATTGTTAAGTGGGTTGGTTTTCTCTAGAGCTTGTAGGCAGAGTAGCCAGGGGAACACTGGGTTTCTTCATATACTTTAATCTGTGACAATCCATCTTCAAACTCTGTGTGCATGACACTGAAATGCAAAGCTAAAATCATCCCAGCCCCTTCTGGTCCTTTCTGGGGCCCTACCCCCAGAAGCTCTTCCTTTCTCAGGGAGACTCTGGGGGGATGCTGTGGGGCAGCTATGAGTCAATAAGCTCAGCACTGCAGAATGTTGAAAGTCAGTCTTACCATGCATTCAGCAGCAGAAGCACAAGGTGGGTGATCACAGTGACAGAAAACAAAGTCATGGGCAGTGGGCCCCATCCACTTCTACTTTTGAGATTTTCCCTGGCTATGCCCATCCAGAGCAATGCTGGACTATAGGGCTGCTTGGGGAGCCTGGATTGCCTTGAGCCCATAAATACAACCTACAAGCCTGGCCCTTCTCTCGCCAGAGTCTGAGTGATGTGCTCAGTGGAGCATCAGGGATGATGGCCCTTGGATCAGAGCCAACCAATTTTTACTTGGAAGGGGAGTCGCTTTTAGAGTGACCCATTTGGCTGCTCTCCTTGGTTCTGAATTCTGTGGGCATGTCCTTGAGCCCTCCTGAGTCAGGAGAAATGCTGACCATGTTAGGAATCAAGAGGGTTTCATTCAACCAGCTCTTTCCCCTTTTCTACTTGTATGTAGGCTGGTGATTCTATATACATATATATGTGTGTGTGTGACAGTGTGTGTGTGTGTGTGTATCAATTCAACTGATAGGAGGAGGAAAAAAATCCCCCAAGATGTGGCTTGAACAGTACGGGGCAATGGCTGAGATGCTGCATTTTTGCTATTATAATAACGTGGATTTCCCAATTACTCACACAAGGCTGGGGCTGGGCTATAGGCTTTGGTTTTTAAAGGGAAGGACAACTCAACTCTGGCTTTACTTTAGGAAATCATGGCTGAGCCACACATTTAGAGGGTGCTGGATGAAGCAGTAAGTTAATCCTCTTCCATGCAGCTTTGATGTGTATGAATAACTCTGTAAAACTGACAGAGACCAGAGACTGGCCTTGAAATGTGGGTGATCTTCATGGCAGTGGTGGACATGGTGAAAAGGAAAGGGAGAGATCATGTTGTGTCTGTTGATATTTTTGCACCCCCATCTTTGGGTCAAGATAACACTGCTAGCACCCCTGAAGTCCTTTGAATGCCACTTCCTAATGGCAAACCTATCCATTTCTAAATAGGTGACCACCATCTGAAATTTATAGTAATCATTATCTTGATTTTTTTTCTTTAGGTTTTTTCTAAGTTGCTGCCCTAAATACCATAAACTAAGCTTGTTTTGCCTGTCTCTTCATATGAATGGAACCCACCCTTCTGTCTATCTTTTTTTTTTTTTCACCCCCTTGGGCAGCACGTGTGGCATATGGAAGTTCCCAGGCTAAGGGGTGAATAGGAGCTGCAGCTTCCGGCCTATGCCATAGTCACAGAATGCCACATCTGTGACCTACGCTGCAGCTTGCAGCAACACCAGATCTTTAACCCACTGAGCTAGGCCAGTGATTGAACCCACATCCTCATGGATACTATGTCGAGTTCTTAACCCACTAAGTCACAACAGGAACTGACTATTCTTTTTTTTTTTTTAATTGATTGATTGATTTTGCTTTTTAGGGCTGCTCCTGTGGCATATGGAGGTTCCCAGGCTAGGGGTCTAATTGGAGTTGTAGCCACCAGCCTACGCCAGAGACACAGCAACTCGGGATCTGAGCCACATCTGCAACCTACACCACAGCTCACGGCAACGCCGGATCCTTAATCCACTGAGCGAGGCCAAGGATCAAACCCACATTCTCATGGATACTAGTTGGGTTTGTTACTGCTGCACCACAATGGGAACTCCTAGCTAGAAATTTTTAACAATAATAAATTAATCAACAGATTCATATCCAGATACAACACCGGTAGCTAAATTAGACCAGGGCCTTAAATAGCAATTATAAATATACTATTCCCTTTGTTCAAGAAATTTAGAGGAAATTATGAGCATAAGAAATGTCCTAAAACCTTGACTGCCCTGACTGCTTTCTGGGGGAAGGTGGAATAAGAGATGCCCTTGATTCCTGGGTCATCATGCAGATAAAGCATTATGGCATTTCATTAAGACTCCTGGCTGTCTCCATGCCATCACACAGTGTGAAGATGTTGCTGGGGTCCTGTGGCAGACAGGTAGTAGGGAGAGAGTGGGGTAGGATTAGGGTCACTCCATCCTGGAAAGCCCTCTGCCCATAAATAAGAACCATAGTGGCAGGGTCCAGAGCCCCTGACCCCAGAGCCTGGGTGTGCTTCTTCTGTATGCCCTCTGGGAAAGAGCCACTGAAGGGCTTGGCACGTTTTAGCATCAAGAGTTAGGCCCAGGAGGAAGGGGCAGCCAGCTCAGATGGAGTGCTATGATCATATCCTGGTATGCCAAAGACTATACCTGCCTAAGTGGCCTATGAACATGTCCTTGTCGTACATCTAAGGTACCTGGTAGGGCCTTACCCATTTCCCAAACAAGCCCAAAGATTGAAACCTCCTCAGAGAATTTTTCACCTTTAGGGCTAGTGAATGGAGCCCTAAGCTGGTCACATAGCCAACTGAGTTCTCACAAAGCTCATAATAACCCCCACCCAAAAGCAATATTGAATAAGGGATACAATTCTGATATATCTTTGCCTCATATTTTTATTGTTAGGAAAGTGAAAATAAATTGATATTTATGTGTATATGTGTGTATGTGTGTGTCTGAATGACAGGGAAATTTGTTTAAGAGGAAAACTTGTGAAAGTGGGATCTGCACAGGGAAATGCTTTCTTTTTGACAAATATCTCCTAGGATATACATAGAAAGCAATAAAAAAGACACAGAGACTCTGCATACATCTATGTTATTATTTATGGTCAAGGAAACTGTGAAGCAAGAAGAATCAGCTGCTACACTGCTAAGGAGGGACAAGAGGCCCAGTAATGTTCAAAGTATGATGATGCCTATAAAAATGAATAAAAAGAAAGCTCAAATAAAATAAAGCCAGGAGAAGTAGGAGCTCTCACACCCTACAACCACAGCCAAAAGGAAAAGGAAGAGGATAAGACTTCCTCTTTTTGCCTGGTAAGTGTTCAGCCAATGAGAAGCCACTATACTTTGACCTCTCAATTCCTCCAATGAACTCTTCGTTTACTAAAACCCTCCAAACTTCCTTTTCCCCTCTATAAATGAGTTCTTTGTTGTGAAAGACTTGTATGTGGCTTTAATAGAGCAAGAGAATTAATACAAACAATTTCAAAGCAATCTTGAAAAGAAGAATAAAGCTGGAGGCATCATGCTTCCTGAATTCAAACTTACTACAAAGCTATAGTAATAATACACTGGAAGGAATCAATAGCAGAATAAATAGGGCAGAACAAATAAATGAGCTGAAAAACAGACTGATGGAACTCACTTCCACAGAACAAAGAAAAAGAGTTAAAAAATAAGGACAATCTAAGAGATCTCTGGGACAACATTAAATGTACCAAAATTCACATTATTAAGGATCCCAGAAGGAGAAGAGTAAGAGAAAGGGACTGAGCAAGTATGTGAAGAGATATTAGCCAAAAACTTCCCTAACATTGGCAAGGAAACACTCACTCAAGTCCAGGAAGTGCAGAGAGTCCCATACAGGATAAATGTAAGAGAAACATGCTAAGACACATATAAATCAAATTGACCAAAATTAAAGACAAAGAGAAAATATTAAAAGCAACAAGGGGAGTTCCCTGGTGTCCTAGTGAGTTGAGGATCCAGTCTTTTCACTGCTATGGCTCAGGTTGCTGCTGTGGCAGAGGTTTGATCCCTGGCCCAGAAACTTCTGCAGGCTGTGGGTGTGGCAAAAATAAATAAAAATTTTAAAAAACTAATAATATACAAAAGAATCCTCGTAAGATTACAGGCTATTTTTTTTTTTTTTTTTTAGCAGAAACTCTGCAGGCCAGAAGGGGGAGTGCAGAGTTTAAAGTTATGAAAGAGAAAACCCCACAACCAAAATTTCTCTACCCAGCAAGGCTCTCACCCAGATTCAATGCAAAGATCAAAAGCCTTACAGACAAGCAAAAGCTAAGAGAATTCAGCACTACCAAACCAGCTTTACAACAAATGTTAAAGGAACTTCTCTAGGTGGAAAAAAGGCCACAGCTAGGAACAAGAAAATTATGAATGGGAAAACTCACCAGTAAAGGCAAGTACACAGTAAAGGTAGGAAATCATCCACACACAAATATGATATCAAAACCAGCAATAGTTAGGAGAGTATAAATGCAAGATATTGGAAATACATTTGAAATTAAAAGACCAGCTTCTTAAAACAATCTTGTATGTATACAGACTGATATGTCAAAACCTCATGGTAACCACAAAACCAAAAATCTACATTAGATACACAAAAAAGAAAAATCAAACACAACACTAAAGATAGTTATCAAATCACCAGAGAAAAGAACAAAAAAGGAAGGGAGGGAAAAAGACCTACAAAAATCCAAAACAATCAACAAACTGGCAGTAAGAACACACATATCAATACTTACTTTAAATGTAAATGGATTAAATTCTCCAACCAAAAGACATAGACTGGCTGAATGGATACAATATATGGTAAATCGATTTCAAACAATCTCCATCTCATAACCTGTACATTTTCACACTTCGCAGATAGGCTACTGCCCCTTCTGTAGGTAAAATCCTTTTGGAAAACATTATCCCTACCTGGAGAACTCTTCTCTAACTTCATGGTGATTGAGGAATCAATTTTACTGGCCAGGTACTTTGGTAAGTCTGCACTGTTTGACCAATTTTACAACATTTTCACTGCACTTACCACTTTCAATCTTCTGGCTTAGCTGAATGCACTAATAGCATTATTAAGACTCGCCTGGCAAAATTTGTAGAGGTCCTTCAAACACCTTGGCCAAAAGCATTGCCATTGGTCCTTCTAAATCTCAGATCCACTTCTTTTGGAACTCATAAAACTTTCACTCTTTGAGATAGTCACAAGATACCCGATGAACCTGCCTTCTGCATCTTTCAATCCACAATTGATAAAAGTAAAAATAATCCAGTATTACAAAAAGGCCTAGTTGCTTCTATAAAAAATAACCACGTTCAGAGCAATCTTTTTACAGTGCACTCTTAGGAGACAAATAGTTTAAGCATCACACCTTGCTTGAAAAAAAAAAAGGTATCTCCACAAGGACTCTCTTCAACCTTGCTGGAAAAACCCCTAATGGGTACTGCTAACCAACTTTTGTGCTGCCAAACTCCAAGGCATAGACTCTTGAATTTGCCTGAACCATCTAAGAAAGCACCAAAACCTGGATAGACCTGCACATCATCTGATGACTTGAAAGTAAAGATTTCCCAGGACTGAAGCAAATGACATCTGATGAGAGATTCCCAGATTTCTGGACCAGGCTTGTTGGAAGTGTATCACCAAACTTTCGATAATTATATAATGCTTCAATGCCTATGCTCTTGATAAAATATGTACTTTAGATAAGAAGTGCCTGGGAGTTCTTCCTTCTATCCCTTTTTTTACTCAAATGTGCTTCTCTGACATGGGACATTACACCGAGGGAGGGTCCTTCCTGGCTTTAAGGGACAAAACGTTGTTGAAACCAGAAAACCTGACTCTTGACCAGTGATACTTTCAGAGAAAGATCTTGATCAAAAGGGAGAAATGTAAAAAAATTAATAAACAGAAACCTCAATTAAAATAAAGTTAGGAGACCAGAAGGGGGAGCTCTTATGCCCTGTAGTGATGGTGGAAGCCAACAAGGAAGACCTCTTCTTCCCTGGCAATAACTCAGCCAAAGAAAAGTCATGGGCTCTGTTTACTACAGGCTTCCCAACATCCTTTTCTCCTTAATAAAAGAGTTCTACTTCCCTAGCTGTGTGGGGGACTTGTATGTGACTTGCCATGGTTGTACACCCTTAATTGTAATCCTCTGCTGAATAAACCCATTTTTTTTTTCCCAGAGAAATAACCAACAGCCTATTTTCAGTCAACACAATTCAGTGACATTTAGTGCAATCATCTCCACTATTTAGCTCCAGAACATTTTCATGATTTCCCCAAGAAAATCTTGTACCCGTTAAACAGTCACTCCCCATTCCTCTGTCCCCAGCCCCTGGAAACTGCCAATCTACTGTCTCTTGGATTTTCCTGTTCTGGGTATTTAGCACAAATGGAATCATACCATACATGTTCTTTGTGTCTGACTTCTTTCACTTAGCACAATGTTTACAAGGTTCATCCATGTTGTGGCATGTATCAGCACTTTATTCCTTTTTGTTTCTAAATAAAACTTCATTGTATGAGCATCCTACATTTAAAAACCATTCATTAAGTAATGGATACTTGGGTTTTTTCAAGTTTTGGCTACTTTAAACGGTACTTTTACGAATAGTTGTGAACAGTTTTTTGTGTGAAAAAATGTTTAGATTTTTTTTGGAGCTGAGCTTCCTGGTCTGTTGTAATTATGTATTTAATACTACCAAACTGTTTTCAACAGCATCTGTACCATTTAACATTTCCACCAGCAATGTGCAAGGGTTCTAATTTCTCCACACATTACCAATATCTGTTATTTAAAAAAATACCCATCCTAATGGGTGTGAAATGATATCTTATGGTGTTTTTGACTTGCATTGCTTGCATTATGACTAATAATGTGAGACATCCTTTCATTTGGTTATTGGCTGTTTGTGTATTTTCCTTGGAGAAATGTCTATTCAATTATTTTGCCCCCTTTTAATTAGATTATATTACATTATGAGTTTTTTTAAAAAATATTTCAGATATGATCCTTTTAGAAGATATTTGATTTGCAAATATCTTGCTCCATTCTGTGAGCTGTCTTTTTAACTCTCTTGATAGTGTCTTTTGATACATACAATTTTAATTTTGATGTCCAATTTATTAACTTTTCCTTTGTTTCTTTCTATTTTATGTCATATCCAGGAAAATGCTGCCTAATTCAAAGTCATGCAGATTTTCACCTATGTTTCTGAGAATTTTACAGTTTAAAAAAATAGTTTTAGTATTTACATTTAGGTTTTGATTCACTTGGGGTTAATTTTTGTATTCATTATGGGGTAGGGGTCAAGATTCATTCTTTTGCATGTAGATATCCAGTAGTTTTAGCATAAGTCGTTGAAGAGATTATTCTTTCCCCATTGAATGGACTTTTTACCCTTGTCAAAAATCAATTGACTGTATTTAGGCTCTCAATTTGATTCCATTAAGCTCTAAGTCCATCTGTATGCCAATATTGACACTGTCTTGATTACTCCAGCTTTGTAATAAGCTTTGAAACTGGGAAGTGTGAGTCTTCCAAATACGTTCTTCAAAATTGTTTCAATTATGTGGGATCCCCTGCAACTGCATATGTATTTTACGATCTGCTTTTCCACTTCTGTGAAAAAGGTATTAGAATTTTGATAGTGATTGCATTGAATTTGTAGATCATTTTGGGAGTATAGTCATTTTTAACAATATTTTGTCTTTCAATCCATGAATGTCAAATGTCTTTCCATTTATTTAGGTCAAGGAATTCTTTAATATATTTCAGCAATTTTGTAGTTTTCAGTGTACAAGGCTTAGACTTCCTTTGTTAAACTTAAGTATTTTATTCTTTTTGATGCTACTATGCTATCATATTTGAAATTGCTCTACTTTCCTTTTCAAATTTTCTTTTACTAGCATATACAGATAAAACTGATTTTTGCATATTGATTTTGGACCCTGAAACATTGCTAAAACAATTTACAAATTCTAATTAGTTTTTGTTGGTTGCTTTGCTTTTCTACATATAAAGTGATGTCATTTGCAAATTGAGAAAATTCTTCCTTTCTAGTTTAGATGCCTCATTTCTTTTTCTTGGCTACCTGCTCAGACTACAACTTCCAGCACAGTGTTGAAGAGAGTTGGCAAAATCAGGCATTGTCTTGCTCCTAATCTTAAGGGGAATGCTGTCAGTGTTACACAATTCAGTATGATGTTAACTGTGGATTTTCACTAATGTACTTTATCAGGTTAGGGAAATTCCCTTCTATTCCTAGTCTGTTCAGTAACTGTATCGTGAAAGGGTATTGGATTTTGTGAAATGCTCTTCCTGAATCAAAATGGTTCTGTGTGTTGTTCTGCCTTCATTCTACTAGTACAGTGTGTTATATTCATTGATTTTCTTATGCTGTACACAACTTTGATTTCTGGGATAAATCCCACATGGTCATGGGGTCTTACTCCACTAGATTTATGTTAACTTGGCTAGGAGTTGGGCAACCATAGGTTCCAGAGGTTTCAAATTGCTCTAGTATCCTTGTTTTTGTCTCCACTCTTGACTTTAGGCTTCCCTAAAACACTCCTCAAGGAGAGTGTGTACCTTGTAGCTCTTTCTGCTATAATCTAGTATCGGTATTGTGGCAAGCTGTGGGAGTGGGAGTAGGGATAGATTCTATGACCTAATTACATCTCAGTCTTAGTGGGCCTATGTCTAAAGCAAGTGTTTCTTTAGGGATACAGCTTTTTGCCAGGCTTCTTGTCCTGTTTCCCTTCTCTGGTGCAGCATTCCCAATCTATTTCCTTTAATCCATCCCCACCCCTTTGACTATGTTTTCTCCTCCTTAGTTAGAGGGGACTAAAATGAGAGGAATGTTCTTACCTCAGCTAGAGTGAGATTCTGATAAACTCTTTCCTCCAGGAGAGTAGGCAATTTTGGTGGAGAAGACTCTGGGAGTGTTTCACAACAATTACCCTTCCCCTGCTTGAGCCCTGAGGGAATATTTCTTAGGTTAACACCATGAAAATCCAAAGGGGTTTCTGGATCCAATGGCAATGGAAATGTGGGGGACCTCTTAAGACTGTGGCTGCCCAGGAGTTTCTCATTCTCAAGCCAGGCCACACCCAACCTTCAGCAGTTTATCAAAATGACTATTTAAAAGTTCCTACCGGTTTATGGATCCAGCAGCTTCTATTCCAGGTAAGCAGATCTCAGCAATAACTCTGGATATGCCTGTCTCTCCATATTTCAGTGTGGCAATTTGCCCAGCAACCTCTGTTCTCAGGAAGATTAAAGAAAAGGGTACGAGTGACCACTTCCAAGTTGTTCACACGTTGTAGCTGAAACAGGAAGTCCAAACAAGTTTTTGAATGCTAAAGAATTGAAGATTATGAAATGTAAACAAAATCACAAAAATTCCTTAGCTGCTCAAATGTTTAAATGCTCAAGAAATGCAACAATTTCACAATAATTACTCCAGTCTTCAACAGAAGAGATGTCAGATATCTGTGCAGGATTATGCAGAAATGCAGACTATGGGCAGGGGAGCCAACAGCTTGCATAGAATCCATTATACTTTGATTCAGCTTTGAATAAATTGTTTGCACAAATTTGCGTTTGTATGAGATAATGAAAACAGTACATCTCTCATTAACTCAAGTGAGTTTCTACAAAAATTTTATACTGTTTCTCAGGTCTCATCTGGAAGAGGTTTTACTTGCAGTAGTCTTAGCAAGACTTTTTCATGAGAAAAACATTATGCAAGCAAAGGGAAAATTTTTTCAGTATTGTGATTACTTCCACCTTGGGCTATGTTGTAAAAAGATGAGGAATTTCAGATCTTTAATAATCTCTGTAACAGTAAATAGAACTATTACATTTTAAAATTATTGCAGGAGTTCCCGTCGTGGCGCAGTGGTTAATGAATCCGACTAGGAACCATCAGGTTGCGGGTTCGGTCCCTGCCCTCGCTCAGTGGGTTGAGGATCCAGTGTTGCCATGAGCTGTGGTGTAGGTTGCAGACGCAGCTCGGATCCTGCGTTGCTGTGGCTCTGGTGTAGGCTGGTGGCTACAGCTCTGATTGGACCCCTAGCCTGGGAACCTCCATATGCCGTGGGAGCGGCCCCAAAGAAATAGCAAAAAAAAAAAAGACCAAAAAATAATAATAATAAAAAAAATAAAATTATTGTGGTATTTTATCCTGACATTTAAAATTTTAGAATCAGAAAATATTCCTAGTATGTTTGATCAGTCGTTTGTGCTAAAAAGATTGATGATGATGATATACAGTGTGGACAATCATTACAACTTCTGCTGTGGTTATTTTATTTTCATTTGAATTTGTTTTAATCAGAAAATTTGATACTTTATCTGTTTATAGCTATATCTTAGGTTTAGCTGTTAGTAGATACTGATTTATATCTGACTTTCTATCATTTTTTATTTGGAATGAACAGTTTCATACTGTGGAAAAACTTGCAAAAGGATTTTTTTCTCATTTAATAAATACCCAATATTCTGAAAATTAATCATCAAATTTATGCTGCACTTGGGATTCAAACACTCAAATAAAAAACAGATGATACCAATCACCTTAGGAATCAAAAATATTGAATGTAATAGTCTTATGGCATCATTAATGCATTTATCCCTCACTAGACTTAAGTCATAACAGTAAATTGGGCTGAACTGTTGAAGCAGTTGCAAATTAACAAATTAAACTCTGACATGTGATGCAGAAAAGGTGAACTTCACGTCTGGCTGCAAATGTGAGCTGTATTTGCAAGGAACAACCTCCCCAAAGAAAGCCAGAGCTGACCTTATACAAGGTTTTGGGAAGCTCGGTCCAAGGCTTGGTGGATTTTCTGAAGCAGAAGTGTTTATGGACTGACGAACTTAGAACTGTGTTAAGAGTGATCACTGGAATAAGGCTGTTATTGGCTGGCATACTTTCAGAAGTATGGTCCTGGAGTGAGGCATTTGCTGATTGACCTGTTTACAGGCTTAGAACTGTCACCAGTTTGCTGACTCTCAGAACCTGCAGTCTGTCATTAACTTACTTTTAGAAGCATGGCTGTTGTTGCTGATTTTCAGAGCATGTGTACTGATTCACTTATTTCTAACTAATGATGATTACTTGCTTGCAACTTGAGACTTTGGCAAAGGAAGTTTTTCCCTTTCTTTAATATGGAAAAGATTTTCAATTCTCAGTTACCACCCCTGGCTTTGGTCTTTCTTCAGTCAAATATATAGAAGACCCTAAAGAATTGTTCAGATCTTTGTGGAGATACAATTTTCGACTACTGCTGCATTTCAGTAATTTCAGTGCCAACTACTGAAGAAAAAAAAAAAAAAAAAAACTCCAACTGTTGAAATTGTCATTGGAAAGAAACAGCTGATTATATTAAGGGTAACTTGACAAACTCAATACAGGATGCAGTTCAAAATCATTCCAGTACATACAGGATATCTAACAATCCTACCTTCTTCAGCATAGCCTTCTTCTCACTCACCAACCTCATTCATTTGCATATGAACACCATGTCATATTTCTAATACATTATCTTGTCTCCTATTCCCCATATATGCAGTCTCTGCTTGAGTTTGTAACTTTCATCCATCATTTGAGTCACAGTGGCCCAGACTTCTAGGCATCAGTCTATACAGATTTATTCAACACCCTAAACACAGCCTCTAGACATTGTTAACAAAACAATGTCCCTTGCCTACTGTTTTTAATTGAAAGCATCAATTTCAGGATAAAATCCAAACTCCTTAGCATGGCAAATAGGCCTTTTGTCATCTGGCCTGTGCCTTCTACTCAAACTTTAATATCTGCCATTCTCTTCCTCATTAGTTCTACACTTGAGTCTCATATTACCAAGTTTCACCTTCTTATTTGGAATGCTTGCTTACCTCATCCTCTGAAGAGTTCCTATTATTCTTTCAAAACCTGATTCAGTTATCACTGCATTTAGAAGGCTTTCTCTGAAGTCACCAGATTTCTTTGGTTAGGTTCAACCTTTCTTCATTGTGTCCAAATCTCTACAACATGCACTGCAACATACTGTCACAACTATTTGCCTGTTAAACAAAACAAACACATTTACATATGGTGACATAGCAATTTGCTTTACTCATCCGATGGTCCCTCAACTCCATCCTCTTTCCTCCATTCATAGCTTCTTAAAAGCCTGTGTCTTTTTTCTTAAAACTCCCAGTGTACAGGCTAATACCTGCCCTAAAGCTGAGCCAAAAAACAAGAAACTGAGTTGTTATAATTATTCCTTTTGTTTTTGTGAATTGACACTAAAGAACAGTGTCAAAGTAGGAAAACCATACTTTTTATTTCATGAAATGACTGATGTACCTTTCAATGTTTTGGCACACATTGGATTCATTAAACAAATTTTTTTTTTTTTTTGCCATATCTGTGGCATGTGGGAGTAAAACCTCCAACAGTAGTGACAACACCAGTCCTTAACCTGATGTGCCACAGGGGAACTCCTCATTAAACTCATTAAATTACTTTTGATAGCTCCTTCCATTGTGAATTTAGTATAAAATATTTATTTAAATAGCTTTAAACTTGAAAACTTGCTTGCTTTTCTGTTTCATATACCTAAGAAGATATCTCACAGTGTATTGCAGGTATACTTTCATAATAAATGACTTCAGAGAAAAAAATTCTGAAAATAGTATTAAGAATTGAGTAGAAATTTTACAACTTACAGAAATTATTAGAAGAACAAAGAAAGATGAGAACAGACTTTTATTTCTATTTTTAAATGCTATCCATGCATAAAGTTTGACATCAGGTCAGGAAAAGGACAAACCCCATAAAGTGAGAGGTAGTTTACAGTTCATCTTTATTTTTTATTTGGTCCTTTTCTCTAAAAAAATGTATAATCTCTTAAACAACATCTTTTATATGCTATTATAATGTTAGTTATAAAAAAAGTGTTAACAGTCTATAGTTTATTTTAATGATAAATCCAGTGCACACCTCCCCTCATCACTCAGATATTTATAACAATTACATATGATATGTAGCATACACTGCAGTAGAGAGAACACAACTGTTTAACAAATGCCCAAAGTCAATGTCTCCAGCCATTAATTGTTCATCTCAGGTTATTATAAAAGTGTCTGACAGGCTTGAACACTTTTCACTTTCCTCATTATTACATAATCAAGATTTATCCTTGGAATTTAATACTTGATGAGGACTAAATTATAGAAAGGTTTTTCATATACATTACACTTACTACATCACTCTCATGTATTCTGATGAACTTTGGTTTCAGGCTTTCACACATGCAAACCTACTTTCTAGGGGTTCTCTTCAATATGAATTTTATAATGATTAGTAAGTGATGATCTGTGATTGAAAAGTTTCCCACATGTGTTACATTCATAAGGTTTCTCTCCAGTATGAATTCTCTGATGGGCAATACGTGACGAGCTTTGCCTAAAAGTTTTCCCACATGTGTTACATTTGAAGGGTTTCTCTCCTGTGTGAATCCTCCGATGCTGAATAAGAGCTGAACTTTGGCCAAAAGATATCCCACATTCTTCACATCGATATGGTTTCTCTCCTGTATGAATTCGCTGATGATTGCTAAGAGATGAGTTACACCTGAACGTTTTCCCACACTCATTACATTTATAAGGTCTTTCTCCAGTGTGCATTCTCTGATGTTGAATGAGCGCTGAACTTTGTCTGAAGGCTTTCCCACACACTTTACACTTACATGGTTTCTCTCCAGTGTGAATTCGTTCATGAATAATGAGTGTTGAATGGGAACTTAAGGCTTTACCACATTCATTACAATTATAAAACTTCTCACCAGTATGAATTATTCGGTGTCTATTAAGTCGTGAAATAGAAGTGAAGCCTTTTCCACATTCATTACATCTATAGGGTTTTTCTCCAGTGTGAATTCTTTCATGCTGGATGAGAGAGGCACTCTGACTGAAGGCTCTCCCACACTCACTACATTTAAAAGGCTTCTCTCCTGTGTGAATTCTCTGATGATAACGAAGAGATGAACTAGACTTAAAGGTGTTGCCACATTCATTACATAAATAGGACTTCTTTCTGGAATGAATTCTCTGACATCCAGGAAGGGATGTGCTGCAACTGGATGCCTTCCGACCTGGGTTATATTTATAGGGATTTTCTCCAGCATGGATCTTCTGATGTATAAAAAGGCCTGACCTTCGGCTGAAGGATTTACCACATTCTTTACATCTATAGGATTTTTCCACAGTATGTGTTCTTAAGTGCTTATAAAGGGATGTACTGAGAGTGAAGGCTTTCCCACATTCTTTACATATATAGGGTTTTTCTCCAGTATGAGTTATCTGATGTTGAATAAGAGCTGAACTTTGGTTAAAGGCTTTTGAACAGTCTTTACATTTAAATAATTTCTCTCCACTATGGTTTTTCTCATGTTTACGAAGAGATGAAGTATTGATGAAGGTTTTCTCACACATACTACAGTTATACCGTTTCCCTGCTGTGTTGTTTTTTTGTTGATTAAGTAAATTTGAATTCTGTTTGAAGCTGTTTCCTTGTATTTCACATTTTGGTGGTGTTTTTTCTCTGGGAACCATCTGTGGCCTAACAGGGACTGACTTTGGGCTGATGTTTTGGCCAGATTCAGTATTTTTATGTTTTCTTTCTACAGTGAGGATTTTATTTTGAGTAGCTGAAACTATCTGAACACTTTCTTTTTTCTCCTGCTTTTTCTCTAATCTGTCTTCGTATATACAGGGTTTTTCTGATTTTAAGTCCCAGGGTCCATTCCTTTTGGATCTTTTCATTATCAGCTCCTGAAATGAAGAATCTTGTGTCTGAGTTGACTTTGTAGTTTTATAACTGCTCTTCCATCCTAGAGGGGAAAGAAGAAAACCAAAGATGTTTCATGTGAAATGGCATTTGGCTACCGGGACTAAATGTACAGAATGAATATTGATGGTATTTAAGTAACGTCTTGGTATCTGGCCAAAAAAATAGCGAATAGAAAACTTAGGAGATTTAAGCAGTACAGTGAAATAATCAACAGGAGAAGATTAAATAAACCCATTCAAAGAGGGTGAGTGTAAGAGTGACAAGGAGAAATGGCTAATGGAGAATAAAGAAAAGAGATAAAAGGGGAGCCATGAATTAGAAAAGGCAATCTGGAGTCAGAATCCAAAGTCCATGATAAGTATATTTATGTTATTTCTCTTTGTGTTATCATTCCTTATCTGAAGAGTTTTTTTAATCTCTTTTCCCTCATGCCAAACTCCTCTGTATCCTTCAGATTCAGTTCAAAAATAAACTGAGTCCTGTCTTTTTTTTTTTTGTCTTTTTGCTATTTCTTGGGCCACTCCCACAGCATATGGAGGTTCCCAGGCTAGGGGTCGAATCGGAGCTGTAGCTGCCAGCTTATGCCAGAGCCACAGCAATGCAGGATCCAAGCTGCATCTGCAACCTACACCACAGCTCACAGCAACGCTGGATCGTTAACCCATTGAGCAAGGGAAGGGATCAAACCCGCAACCTCATGGTTCCTGGTCGGATTTGTTAACCACTGCGCCACAACGGGAACTCCAACTGAGTCCTTTCTTGACTGTGAGTTTCCAATAGTCGATTCTTCTTATTATAGACACTTACCATAGGGCTAAAAATACACACACACACACACACACACACACACAAATATATTCTGTACTATATATGTAATTATATTTATCTATAGTTAAATACATTTCACTTTCCTTTTCTACCCTAAGTGTTTTTTGCAAGCAGATAAGCATACTCTATTAACCTAGAGATCCTCCTAATGGCAATTGAACTACACACAAAATATGTGTTCTATTAATCTTCCTTAATTACTTACATATTCTTAATTTAAACAATAAACAACTCTCAATTACTTATATGTTAACTTCACACACATACACACACACATACACAACTCACATAGAAGTTGCCTTCTAGGACAGTACATTACACAGATAATGGGACAGTTTCAGAGTTAGTATGAAAAGGAAGGCATTACTGAATTTATCTACAGAGGTGCCACAGGTAGGCATGACATCAAAAGTTGCAAGACAGGAAAGCAGCCTTGCTCATGAATCAAGCAAGCAGGGTAGAAAAGAGTCAAAGATCAGCAATATCACAGGCATAAATATAAAAAGAAAAAAAAGGGCTAAAATAACAACATGGTAAAGAACAGAATTAAATTCAATAAATATTAAAATTGGGTAAAGATAGGATTCACTGATTATTAAATTTGGCCAGGGGAATATGTGTGTGCATACATACAGTTTGGCATTTTCTTCTGCACTAGAGGTAACCATTTAAAGGGACCCTTTGCATCTCATTATATTTGAGATTCCTATATGATAGTCACTTTTTACCTGTGTACACATTCCCCATGCTTGGGAATACATAATATATTCTGTTTTTCCTTTTTCTTCTATCAGTGTTAACATCTCAGTTTCCTTCATAGATAACTTCTTCTGCTCCCCCTTAAAAAAATTGGTATTCCCAGGGGATGTGCTTGGGTTATGGGATGGAAATCCTGTGAAACTGGACTGTTATGATTATAAAAAAAAAAAAAAAAAAGATTGGTATTCCCTAGAGTTTGAGATCCCCCCAATTCCACCCTCACCTTTGACTAATTTTATATGCATTCATCTTTACTATTTTTTCTGTTCAACACTTTCCTAGTTCCTTATCTATCTAATTCTTGGTAAACAATCAAGCTTCAATAACATTATTTGGGCAGAAGTATAGGAAGCAGTCATAAAAATGGAGTATTTTCCCTGTGAACATCAGTCATTTGTTCTAGGTTACTAGATGTGCTGGGAAGAGAACAGCCAAGATTCCAAAATTTTGGACTGTAGCTTAAAAGGCAAAGTTAGAGACTCTGCCTTAGGCTTATATGTAAAGACTGCAGTTTTGTTTTTTGTGTTTTTTTTTTGTCTTTTTGCCATTTCTTGGGCCGCTCCCGCAGCATATGGAGATTCCCAGGCTAGGGGTCAAATCGGAGCTGTAGCCACTGGCCTACGCCAGAGCCATAGCAATGCGGGATCCAAGCCGTGTCTGCGACCTACACCACAGCTCACAGCAACACCGGATCGTTAACCCACTGAGCAAGGGCAGGGACTGAACCCGCGACCTCATGGTTCCTAGTCGGATTCATTAACCACTGTGCCACGATGGGAACTCCTGACTGCAGTTTTACAACCAACAACTTCACTAGAGCTCAGGTACTGAGCTCAAGAACCTAAATGGTACTCTGTTTCTCATGCTTTACTGTTTCCTCTATGGTCTCCTAACTAATCTCCCTGCCTCAAGTCTTGCTCTCTGCCAGTTCAGTCCCCACCCTGTAAGCAGAGTAATCTTTCTATTTTTTTTTTTTTTTTTTTCTGGCCTTGTCCACAGCATGCTGAAGTTCCTAGGCCAGGGATCAAACCCACGCCAAAGCAGTGAACCAAGCCACAGCAGTGACAGAACCAGTGCTTCATCACTAGGCCACCAGGGAACTCCTGCAGGTAATCTTTTTAAAATCTACACCTTACCATGTTGCAAACTTCTTAAGATCCTCCACCTTATCTTCGATGACTCACATATAAGGTCCAGAGTACTTAATATAGTGAATAAGGTATTTGACCTGGTCTGACCTTTGTCCACTCTGCAGTCACCTCCCTCCTCTGGCTTCTTGCCAGGCATGCTGAACTACACACAGTTTCTGGAGTATTGCATGTTTTTATCTTATTCTTTATTTCTGCATATACTGGAGACATTCTTTCCATTCACAAATATTTACTATGTGCCTCCTGTGGGCCAGGTAATATTCTAGGGAATGCAGAGAATGTGATGACTAAGACAGAGTTCCAGCCTTTAAGGAGCATAGACCTTGGTTCTGTGTGTGTGTGTGTGTGTGTGTGTGTGTGTGTGTGTGTGTGTGTGTGTGGTAGGGGTGGGAGGGACAAAGTGACAAATAATAAGTAAATGAATTAAAAAAAAATACAAACATGTGAAGCAAGAGCTTCCCAGGCAAAGGAAGCAGCAAACACAAAAGTGTGGTGACTTAGAGTACACTGAGCAAAAGAAAAAATAGCAAATAACACTGGAGCAATAGATAGAGGCAAGTCATATAAGGCCTCATAGGTCATGGTAAGAATTATGGAATTTTATTCTAAATATGATGGGGATTTGCAGGGCAATTACATGCTCACTCAAGTTGGCTACAGTGTACAAAATAGATTGTTGGGGCACAAGTGGAAGCGGGGAATGGAGAAACCACTTAGGCTCCTGTGGTTACGTAGGTGAGAAAGGGGGTAGAGGTATATGGTGACTGCATCTTCACCATATACTAACAGAACTGGAAATGCTGGTAGACTGTATGTGGGGTGCTGAGAAGAGGGAATAAAAGAGTTAAGGATTCTCCTAGGTTTCCAGCCTGAAAATGATGAATGCTGATACAAGTCACTGAGAAGACTAGGAAAAAAGGCAAGTCTGTGGGGCTGTTCTGTTTCAGATGTTTGTTATGGCTAAGATGACTTAATAGACACTGAAGAAAATATTGAAACAGTCAGTTGTATATATTATTTGGAGATATTTTTAGATTACTTTGGAAAAGCTTAGAACTACATTTAGGTATTTAGGAGTCAAAGCTGTCAAAACTATAGTTAGGTATTTATTTAAAGCTGAAGAACTGAAAGAAATCACTTAGGCACTGCAATATTAGGGTCAAGGAAAGGAAAAAAAGCACAACTGGAGTATGGTGTTCCAGAAGCCAAAGGAAGAAAGTACTTCAGGGGGTGTAAGTAATCATCTTTGGCAAATAATTTAAGAACTAAAACTTCAGCCCTGATTGTGCCAAGCTAAAGACTGCCTGGGATTTAATAAGTACTTTTCATGGCATGGTAAGGAAGAAAGCCCCCAATGGAGTGCACAGAAGAAACAATGGGAGGTGAGAACATAGAAATATCAGGTATAGAAAAGCTTTTGAAAAGTTTTGTTTAAAGGAGAAGAGAGAAATAGGACATAGGGAGTTTATATTTTGTAATGGAAGTGTTAACATACCAATACTGGGAGACTCACCTCAACTCTGCTTCAAGTGCCAATTCCTTAGTCCAGAATTCATGTTTCCCAGTGAAGGGGACACGAGTCTCGGATTGTGGAATCCTAACTGTTCCTTCTGATTTCTTTAAAGTTTTCTACAGGCCTACAAATTTGTCTCCTGTAGTTCAACTTCTGCTCTGTCCCAGAATCAAGTCTGGGCCTGAGCTACCTCATTAACAAAGTTATGACTTAGGTCAGAAGTTTAGAGACCAGGTGATCTTGCCAGTGACCACCATACCTGACTAGTTCCTGTAATTAGATCTAGATTTTCCTTTCTTGGTGCTTATGACACCCTGGGAGTCTCCTTCAATCTTCTCTCCCTAGATGATTTGATCCACTCCCACACCTATCTGAATGACTATCCTGCTCCCCTCAAAGTACAGAGCTTTTTTTCCCAGCTGCTTGATAGACTCTCCAAGTATCTTTCTTTTTAAATTCAGTTCCTCCAAATGTGAATCCATTGCCTTCCTTTCAAACTTCTTCCCTGTGTATTCCAGTTCAGAATTATATCATAATCACTTCAACTCCTGTGCCATAAATTCTTGGTTTCATCTCAGAGTCTTCTTTCCCCTGCATTCCAAGCCTAATCAGTCATCAAAATCTCTTAAATCTCATCACTAAGATGTCTCTAACAATCATTATTAATATATCCAAGTTCAGGATCTCCTTACTCTATAATGACTATTGCTACTGACCTTCAATTTGATCCTTTGACCCCAATTTCTCACCTTTCCGTATTATTTCCCATCTAATTTACCCTTCTTGCTATACAGAACTCCTCTTATTATTTCAAAATTGATCATTCCTCATTTAATTCACTCATTGGAATATTTAAAAAGCACCTACAACATGTCAGGCTCTGTCCTAGGCGCTATGATCCATAAGACATTCCTGACCTGGTAATGAAAAGAAGCAGTTAACTTCCTTAAGAAGTTCAGGGTTTGGCATTAGAGACAAAAAAGGAGTAGGCAATCACATCATGATGTGATCATTTCTAAAACAAAAACAGACAGGAATGGATGCAAATGTGAGCTTAGAACAGCACCCAAACTACTCTCAGATAGTGGCAGGTGCAAGCAGGGAAGATTTATGGGTGGTGATCAAAATTTGGGGGAAGAAACATCTAAAGTGAGATTTTAAAGGATTAGCCATAGATTAGATGGTAAATTTAAGCCAGCTTTATAGATCTACATGTTCCCCACCATATCCTATAGTTGGGCAGATTCAAAATTATTCCTATAAAAACATCACATGCCTTTGCATGTCTCACAAGATCTTTCAGAGTCAGAAAAGTGAGGGAGCTACAGGTTGAGAATCATACATAAGCCTCCAACTGTGAGATAAACTTGTTGTTTAAAGCCACAAAGTTTGTGGTACTTTGTTGGAGTGGGCTGAGAAAACTTACACAACTCGCTTACATCTTTTCCATTAGAGTATGCTAAAGTAAATTCTGTATTACCTCATCAATAAACATTTCAGAACACATCTATCAAAGAACTCTACTTGTAAACATAACCATATACTTTAATTATACCCACCAAAATAAACATTAATTATCTGAGGTTATTTTTGCCTATAAGATATTAAATGTCCTGTAACCAATTCCAATATGAGGATGTTCTCCACATCAATGATGAGCAATTCTTAGACACCAACCAAGTATCCTACAATTCAGCTCAATTCTGACACTATCAGTGTCAGATCACACAGGTTAAGGGCTTAGTTCTACAAGACTGCCCCCTGCCTCCTTTAGACACTAGCAATAAGCCCAGATTATCTGTACTTCTGAACAACTGGCTATAAATCAGAGGTTCTCACAACCCCTTCCTTAGGTTTGATTAATTTGCTAGAATGGCTCAGGGGACTCAAAGAAACATTTTGCTTACTAGTTCACCAGTTAATTATAAGAGGATATGACCTAGAAACAGCCAGATGGAAGAGAGGCATAGGGCAATGTACAGGGATAGGGTATGGAACTGTTAAGCCCTCCCCCAGTGCACCACTCTCCCCAAATCTCTATTACATTCATCAACCCAAAAGTTTTCTGAACCTGTCCTGGGTTTTATGGAGGCTTCATTACATGAGCATGATTGATTAAAACACTGGCCACTGGCAACTGGAGGTCAAGGGGTGGGACTGAAAGTTTCAACTTTTGGGCTGCTCCCGCGGCATATGGAGGTTCCTGGCACCCCCTTGCTGGAGGTCAAAGGGTGGGACTGAAAGTTTCAACTTTTTTTTTTGTTTGTTTGTTTTTTTGCTATTTCTTGGGCCGCTCCCACAGCATATGGAGGTTCCCAGGCTAGGGGTCGAATCAGAGCTGTAGCTGCCAGCCTATGCCAGAGCCACAGCAACACGGGATCTGAGCCACGTCTGCAACCTACACCACAGCTCACGGCAACGCTGGATCCTTAACCCGCTGAGCAAGGCCAGGGATCGAACCTGCAACCTCATGGTTCCTAGTCGGATTCGTTAACCACTGCGCCACGACGGGAACTCCTTAACTTTCTAATCATATGATTGGTCCTAACAACCAGCCCCAAGGCAGAGTCCAAAAAAAACTTCATAAATACAACAAAGACATCTTTGTAGCACTCATCACCTAGGAATTTCTAGGGTTTTAGGAGCTCTGTACCAAATACATATTTATTACAGTCCTAATATCATAGATATAAACCACTAAGGATCTTTATTCAAACTACTGTGATTTAAAGGTATTTGAGATAATTCTTCTTTATGTGACTAAGCTACCAATCTGAAACACAATTAGGGTCATCTGTTTCCTTTTTCTTTCAATATTTATGGAAAACTTTTTCATTTTACTCAATCCTGTTTTATAATTTTATAAAATATTTTATGGTTTCGTAGTCAACATTATAAAAACTAAGATACCTTATAAAATTCTATATTCTATCCTTGTTCTCTTAATCATTTTTCTTTTTCTTCCTTCCCTTATAGGTAACCATTCTTATTGATCTGCTTTTAATTTTTATTTTTAAATATAAGCAAATACACACCTTTTCTTTTTTGGTATCTCTTCCTTTCTTAGATAAAAGTACTGTTCTCATTGTCCTGTTTTGCACTTTTCCCCACTTATTAATATATTACGCCACGGTGGAATTTATAGAGGTGCTCCTCATTCCTTACAGTTGAAAAGAATTCTATTGTGTGAATGTACCTCACTTTATTCAACCAGATTCCTTTGACAGGCAGTTGGATAACTCAAATATTATATGGGTACATGACAAAGGCATAGCCTTTTTTTTTTTTTTTTTTTTTCTGTCTTTTGTCTTTTCAGGGCTGCACCTGTGGCATATGGAGATTCCCAGGCTAGGGGTCAAATCAGAGCTGCAGCTTCCAGCCTACTCCACAGCCACAGTGATGCCAGATCTGAGCCACCTCTGCAACTTATACCACACTCTCAGCAACTCCACATCCTTAACCCACTGAGTGAGGCCAGGGATTGAACCCACAACCTCATGGTTCCTAGTTGGATTTGTTTCCACTGTGCCACTATGGGAACTCCGACAAAAGTATAGCTTTAAACCAATATCCTCATTGCTAATTAGCAATCATAGTGTTTATAAAATTCTAGCCTAAATTAAATCCATTGGGCTAACATCATCCAAAGCCACATACAACCAAAATCATCTCTCATCTGCAGCCAAGAAGAGAGGCAGCTGAAGGCCTTAGAACTACTCCTTAGAAAGAGAGGAGGTTCATCCCATCCAGAAGGTCAGCTGTGATGTCCTTACTAACTCCAGACACCCACTCGGAGTTATTCCTTCAGGGATAAACATGAGCAGGACTCAACACCACCACTAGGAGGCTTCAGGGTCGCTCTGGACAGCTGTGGGCTCCAGGCATACTTTCTACTCTACTGAGCCCAGGAAAGGGGATCCCCATGGATCTGAGGCTCCCCGAGGGGAAGGGAAAGGGAACAATTCTTCCTTCTCTTCCTTGGATCTTTCACCCAGACTCAGCCCACACCTGACAGGCTGTGACACCCCACTTCCTAACCCTTCACTGCTTCCAGGCTGCCCGTGTCCTCGGTGCACTTTGTGGTGGTCACAGCCGTCCCCACAAAATCAGCAGAGTTCTCCCAAAACTCCCAAAATCAGCAGAGATACCCAAGTATGGCTCCCCCCTCACCTTGTACGGGGAAGAAAGTGCTCCCCTTCACAGATGGAGACAGCCTGGTCCCAGACTCTCTGCTGGGCCCACATCGGGAGAGGCCATCACTGGCTCCTCTGGACCCCACGACAGCCTCAGACAAGCCCTCCCACATCTGTGCCAACTGGCTCCACGCTGGCTGCAGGCTGATCCTTGCAGAACACACCTGTGCCTGTGGTCAGGCAATCTCAGTGCCTCAGAGGCTGTGCCCGGCTCTCAGGCACAGACCAGGTGCTGTGACCGGGTTCCTGGCTCAGGGGGATCTGGTCCCTGCCTCCCTCTCCCTGCTCCTGTCTCCCTGTGGCTTCCTCCCTCCAGACTCCGACACACACCCTTTCCAGTGTCTGAAGGCTTCTCACATCCAGGGAGCTGGCCCGTCCTCAGGGAAGCTTTGCCCACACCCGCCCTCCTGTTCCAGGTCCTCACGGCCCTGGGGCCCTCCCCTGAGGTCCCCACCACAGTCTGTCCTTCCACACCCCCTGTGCCCTCAGCTGGGCTCCAAAAGGGCAGGACCTGCGTCCTTCAGTCCAAGGCGGCACCACCAGTGCCCGGCCTGGAACTCGCTCCCCATTCATCACAGGACAGGAGAGCAGTGGGTGGGGGTTCGAACCTGGCTCCCCAGAGCCCAGGCCTCCCCGATTCAACACCTCTCAGCCCCATCTTCCCGAAAGCCTCTGCCATTTCTCTCCTCTGATGGCTTCTTCTTGGGATCAGCCACAGATTCCTCTTCCTTAACCCACCTTGTAAACCTTGAGGTTTCCTGGGACTCTGTCCTCTGCTCGTTCCCTCACCTGCTCAGCTCAAGGCTTCAAATGTACATCTGCACTGAGGGCTCCCTGACCTCCTCATCGAGTTCCAACCCCGCACACCCTCCGGAGCTGCCCACCGGCACCTCTACCCACATTCCACTCACCCCTCAAATGAAACCCGTTCCACTCCCAACTCATCCTGTACCCTTAACAAGGGGCCCTTCCCCTGCCCTCCTGAACCCGCTGCACTTTCCTTCCTCCACGCCTGGGTTATAGCATCTTGCCTACATCATGCAACAATCTCCACACGGTTCCCACCTCTACTTTTTCCTCACTTCAAATCTAAGCCCAACGATGTGACCATTTTTACTAAATTCAAATTACACAATAAGGACTTCAGGAATATATTTTCGGTGGAAATTTAGAAACATCCCATGTAAATAAAGTCCCTTTTCATCACTCCCGTTCTGGACTTCATTCTTTCTACACGTAAGTAGTTACCAGCTTAGGTGTCCCCTGCCTTTCCTCTTAGCACTTACACACACAGTATGCATACAGACAAACACCCACGAGATTTTCTTTACACAGAAATGGTGACAGGTCATAATAAGGCTCCCTAACTTGCTTTAGTCCTTCCCATGCCTTGGAGTTCCGCCCACATCAGGGCTCTTCTTTCTGACAGTGGCGCTGTGTGCAAGACTAGGGGTCCTCAGCTTCATTAGCTATGCCTTTACTCAAGGACATTTAAAGTGTTTCAGACTCAGACCAATTTTTCTAAAATATCAAGGACCATACAATTCTGTTTAAAATCTGTGAATTGTTTCCTGTCATCCACGGATAGTTCACATCTTCAAGAACTGTACCAAAGCACTTCACAGTATTCCTCCACCCCCCTGCCCTGCCCCCCCGCCCCAGCTTTCTAATTTCATTTCCCTCCTCATCTCTTTCCCACATACCCTGTGCTTCAGTCAGGATGAATCATCTCCAATTCCTTAAACGCACTATGTCTGCTGAATGAATACATGAAAATGTATTCTTTCTCTGAAACAACAGGAAAGAAGGAGAAAAAGTCCTGAGAGAACCACTTGTAAATTGATTACCAGAGACCAAGAGGAGTCTCATGACGGGACCTAAGCGTGCCTACTCCACCACTTCCTGAGGACCTGCAGAAACGTCCCTAGCAACACCTCCAAGCCGCATCCCAGCTCCTTCACCACCCTCTGCCTGCAGAGTCCTCACCCACTCACCTGGGGAGAAGCCTCCAGGACTTTCTTTCTCTACCTTCCAGGGATCTTCTCCTTGCTGCAACAGGGAGATCACCTTGGGTTTGGAAAATGGGAGTCCTGGTCACAGTGAAAAAAAAAAAAGGAAAAAACGGACTTGATTTTGCTTTGACACTAAGAGGTATCCAGATCTGAGTGGAAAACTCAAAGGACGATACAAAGAACTTCTGTGGGGTGCCCAAGCTGTGCCCCTACGATGTGAGGCAGTGTGTCAGGGAAGAGCTAGGAGTGATATAACATTTAATTGTATGTTAGTGAAATATGGTAAACATACTCCCTTGATTAATAGAGTGTCATAAGCTTTCTATAGAAGAGGAAATACTTATAGACTGTCAAATGTTGTTAAATGTATAAAGTATATTAATATGTGTAAACAAGTATCTATGGAAAGGATTATGTACCAAGTAGCTTGTTAAAAATGAGAAAACAATATCTGACTCCCTTTGAAAGATGGCAGCAGTGAGCAAAGTATGGGACATAGGCTAAATCTAGGCCACGGTGTGTTTACATATGACCCTTGAACAAAGAATTGTTGAAAAAAGACAGAATATGTTACAGAGACCATATGTGTCCACAAAGCCTAAAATTTTACTCCCTGGCCCTTTACAGAAAAAGTTTGCTGAGCCCAGAAAAAGAGAATTGGAAAAGGCAAAAGAAGAGAACAGAGGAATGTTCTCTGCTGAGATGAGCAAACACATCACAGAACAAGCACAGTGCAAAGATGCTGCCTGAACCAGGAAGGAATATCTCACGTGCAGCTCTGTGCACAGTCCCTTCCATGGGCCAAATCTGTGCCTATCGGGGGAAAATATTTGGCAGATTTATTCACGAGAGCCAATCTGTACCAAGTTAAGGCAAAACTCAGCTCAAGTTTTGATGCCCCACAGCTTTCATGTAGGGAACCAGGTGCTGAGTTATCCCCATCTCCGAATTCTGTACCTACAGGGGAAGCATCCTTACCCAGTGAGACCAGGTTGCTATAGTTCTCCAGCATCACGTCTTGGTACAAGTTCCTCTGAGAAGGACCCAGCTTTCTCCACTCATCCCGTGAGAAGAGCACAGCCACGTCCTCGAACGTCACTGTCACCTGCAGAGACAAGCCATCCCAGCTCACCCAGGACCACCCACAGGGTGAAGAAGGTGGCAGTGGGGAGGAGAAGGGCTACCATGGAATGCTTCTCTATTATCCTAGCTCCTGAAGGTTCCAGGCCATTTGCTGAAGGAGTAACTGACCTGTGATGAATATATATTGCGTAGCCGGAAGGATGAACCAGGCCCTGTGTTAATCACTTACAAGAGACATGCGCAGGTATTAAGCCCATTAGTAGGAGTGTTCATTAAAATCACTCTTCTAATGGCAATTTGATAATACACATTGAAACCTTTAAAATGTGCATATTCTTTAACTCTCCAATTGCAATATTTGTTTTATAATGAACCGTGCACAAACCCGCATACGCAAGGACATTTATCATGATGTTAGTAGCAGTAAAAAACCAGAAACAACCTAAATAATCACTCACAGAGGCTAGGTTAAATCTGTGTGCTCCCTGAAACGTGAGGACAATAATAATGGAAACTAAATAAATAATAATGGAAACTAAATAATGAGAAATTTACTCACTTATTGAATGATATCTTTAGGCCAAGTAATATTCCTAGAGCTTTACATTAATCTTTAGTATAAATTTTTATTTTATCTTTACAACAACCCTAA
This sequence comes from Phacochoerus africanus, assembly GCF_016906955.1. Taxonomy (NCBI): domain Eukaryota; kingdom Metazoa; phylum Chordata; class Mammalia; order Artiodactyla; family Suidae; genus Phacochoerus; species Phacochoerus africanus. The sequence goes on along the minus strand of NC_062547.1, from coordinate 79,808,395 downwards.
GAAGGTACTACTGTTGTCACCATTTTACATAAGAGAAAAAGAAAAATTTATCCAAGTCGTACATCTAGTATGAAAGAAAAACTCACTCCTCCTGTGGGTCTCCTTTCTCTCTTCCCTCCCCTGTTTAAAAAAAGTTTAGAGCTTCATCCGGGGGATATGGAAGTTCCTGGGCCAGGGACTGAATCTGAACCATCACTGTGACCTATGCCTGCATTGCAGCTGAGACCCACATTGCAACTGTGGCAATGCCAGACTCTTTAACCCACTGTGCCAGGCCAAGGATTGAACCTGAGCCTCTGCAGTGACCAGAGCCACTGCAGTTGGATTCTTAAACCACTGCACCACAGCAGGAACTCTTCCTTCCCTTTCAATTCGATATTACTTCATTTCTGACACCAGATGTGGTGGGGGAGGGGTCCTTCCACACACCAAGCAATTGGGTGACACCAGCTGGGTTCCATAGTTAAACTCAATTCTGACATCTGGAAATGTGTCAGATCCCACAGATTAGGGGCTCAGTCCCCTAAGACTAGCTGCCCTTCAATGCCAGTCACAAGTCCAGGTTGTTAGCTATGCTGCTGACTGCTGACTATAAATAGGAGATTTTCAGGACCCCTTCCTTCTGATTAATTTGCTAGAGTGGTTCACAGAACTCAGGAAAACATTTACTTACTAGATTAATGGTTTATTATAAAAGAATGTAATTCAGGAAGTGGCAGATGAAAGAGAGGCACAGGGCAAAGTATGTGGGAAGGGGAGCAGAGCTTCCACACTCTCTCAGGATTCGCCACTCTCCCTGAATCTCTACATGTTCATCAACCTGGAAGAACTTTGAACCCTTTGGGTTTTTATGTAGGCTCATTATACAGGCATGATTAATTCAATCACTAAACATTGGTGATTACTCAACTTCCTAAGACAGTGGTGGATGGGTACCAGGGGGTTAACAAAAGGGGGTAAGACTAAAAGTTCAAGCCCTCTAATCAGGGTTGGTTCCCCTGGCAATTAGTCCTGGGCCTTAGGTGGGATCCAAAAGTCACCTAATTAACATAAACTCTGATGTGGATGGAAGAGTTTTTTCATAAATAACAAAACAACCATTTTGCCTTTATTGCTCTGAAGTAATTTCAGGAATAAAATCCAAATATTACTAATCACTTAGGAAATCACAAGGGTTTTGGAAGTTATGTGCCAGGAACAGGGACAAAGACCAACTATAGATGTCATATTATAAATCACAGTATCACAGCTAGTCAGTGGTAGAGGTGGAACTCCAGTCCATGGACCATCCAAGGCTCCATTCCTAACCACTCTGCAAAACTGCCTCTCAATGCCTACCTCACAGGGTTGAGAAATAAATGAGATAATCCATACAATGGAGATGAACAGTAGTGGTAGTAGCACAATGTTAATTTAGTGCCAATGAATTATATGCTCAAAAATGGTTAAAGTGGTAAATTTAATCGTATGTATTTTTTATCACAATAAACAAGTTAAAATGGTAAAATAAATACATATCTATCTACTCAAGTAAATAATAAAGGCGTATAGAAAATTATCTTGAGGGCTGAATACCAAAGGTAGGACCATGATTATCTCAAGATGCTGGGGAAGAGTGATTTTACTTCTTTATATATACATATTTTTTTATTCTCTGTAATTTTTAATATTAACATGCAATACATGCATAATAAAATAACTTACTGGCATACTTCGGGAACACAAGAAATGATCTTGGCCCTCAAAAGAATTTATAATCCAAATGGCAGACAAAAAAAATGCATGAAATAATTTGAACAACTAAAGAAAAAAGTGTTGCTGGACAGGACCATCTATCATTTCCAAGTTCAGTCACCTCTTTAGAGATGAGGAACACAAGGTCCAAGGCAGTCAAGACACCGGGTCACATACTTTATTAATGGCAGAGACAAGACGCTAAGTTTTAACTCAGTACTTGGTGGGAATATTCTTCCTCTGGTCTTAAATCTTCTGTCACTGAGTTTTACACACAAGTCGATGTGGTACTCACATATGGGCAGCAGGTGAGGTTAAATAAATACATATAGGAGAAATGTCATATAGGTCTTACATGTAGGGATGGAGAAGATTCTGGGCGAGAGAGCAGCCTGGCTTTGTTGGAGTGGAATGAGAAAGCCTTAGGAAAGAGCAACCCAAAATGCAATGGCAGGTCTTAGCCACAGTCTCAGAATATCAACCATCACGTTTCAAGTGTCCAAAAGATACACAACATCACACTGCAGAAGAGGTCCAGTAACACCGGGGCTGGGCCTGCCCTGTGTTCTGAATGATGCACCAGAGGCATGGCTGGACGATAACCAGCATGAACTTAGAGGCCAGACATACCTGGGTTTGATTTCCAGTCACTTGACTTCTTTGAGCCTCAGTTTCCTCAAGTGTAAAATGGGGGTAATAACTACTGCTTTGCTATGAGAGTGAGAACAAATATTCCTGCGCAACATTAACCATTACTGTTAGATGGAGATGAGTAAAGAAATGATAGTATTTTCTTGGTCCTAAAAACACTGTACAGTAATTCCTATCTACCAACAGTATTGTATTATGTTCTACAATGACATTGTTCAGCTACCACAACCACGATATATTGAATGTCTACTATGTGCTTGACCTTGATGGAAATACTCTGGATGTACTAACTCATGTGACCCTCTCATCTACCCTATGAAGTAGGCAGGGCTTTTGTTTTCATTTTACAGATGAGGAAACTGTGGCACAGAGAGGTGCAGCTGCCTAGGGCCCATAAATGACAACAGAAGATATGGGCACAAACCCGGCCATCTGGCTCAAAAGCCCCACTTAGTAACCCCCGTATACAATGCCAGTATCCCATGAAACTCTCCCTGCTGCTTCCTTATGAGTCTTCTCTCTGCCCCTGGAGTCAAGTGACCTCTCCATCTATGTCCTCTCCAACATGGCTACCCTTTGTTCACACACTGGCTCATCTGGATGGGGTCCCCACTCATTTTCCCAACATAAAGATGAAAATTATGGGTCGAAATCAGTTTTCAAAAGAGTGGTAAGAGCAAAGCACATGATCCAGAATGTAAAGAGGAAGAAAACAAAACAAAACAAAAATATGGACTAGGAACAGCTTGATGAAGATATCATGAAGTTTCTCAGGGGTGGAAAGAAAAAAAAAAAAGCATTCTGGCCAAGGGTTGGTGGGGGGACATGAGTAAGCAAAGGAGGCAGGTCAGAAAGGAATTCTGCCAGGAGTGCATGTTTGCTTGTTCTGACCCTACATGGTATAAGACATGTAGCATCTTATTTGTCAAATCAGTAATCATACAGTGGATTGAGATTAATGAATAAAAGAGTGCCTATTAGGAAGATAAAAGAGAAACACTAGCCAAAGGGTAAGGGGTGGGCTGGAAACAAGCATTTCCTACAGAACCCACCATCTACCAGATGAGCTAACTCTTCAAAGGGAAAAGAACCTGGGCTCCAAATCCTGGCAAAAATGACTGGGTAGGGGAGTTCTCCTCATGGCATAGCAGAAACGAATCTGACAAGGAACCATGAGATTACAGGTTTGATCCCTGGCCTTGATCAGTGGGTTAAGAATCTGGCATTGCTGTGAGCTGTGCTGTAGGTCGCAGACTTGGCACAGATCTGCTGTTGCTGTGGCTCTGGCGTAGGCAAGCAGCTGTAGCTCCGACTGGACCCCTGGCTTGGGAACCTCCATATGCCGTGAGTGCGGCCCTAAAAGGACAAAAAGCAAAAAAAAAAAAAAAAAGACTGGGTAGAAAACATTAGTTTGAGGGAAAAAAAAACAAAAAAACCCAACTGTCCCTAAGACCTGAGATGGTGACAAACTCACCTGAGACCTTGCTTTGTTCTGTTCAGTAGCCATGTTCTCTTTCTGTCCTTTCCCCTGAGAATGGGCAGTCTCCAGAAGCCAGACCTGAGAGAAAAAAAGGGAGCCAAGAAGACGCCCCTTCTGCTTTCCACCCCTCAGAATCAGCAATTCTGAAATCCTTACACCATCTGAGAATGATGTCATGTGCCCTCAGGGAGGTAAGCTGGAAGGAGCCAGGAGCAGACAGGACCAGAGAGAAGGGCTGGACCAACCTGGCTCTCTCCCAGGCTCAGAGGAAAAGAACCTAGGACTCTATCAGCTGCAGTAGCGATTCCCTGAGCTTCACCAGGTCTCAGGCATGGACCACATCTTCAGTCCCACAGCACAGCTGGCACTGTGCTGTGGGACTGAACTGAGTAAAGAAATGATAATATTTTCTTGGTCCTAAAAACATTGTACAGGAGTTCCTGTAGTGGCCCAGTGGTTAAAGAATCCGACTAGGAACCACGAGGTTGTGGGGTTCGATCCCTGGCCTTGCTCAGTGGGCTAAGGATCTGGTGCTGCCCTGAGCTGTGGTGTAGACTGCAGACACGGCTCTGATCCCACATTGCTGTGGCGTAGGCTGGCAACTACAGCTCCGATTAGACCCTTAGCCTGGGAACCTCCACAGGCCACGGGATCGGCCCTAGAAAGGGCAAAAAGACACAACAAAAAAAAATTGTACAATAAGTCTTATCCTCCAAGAATATAGTATTACGTTCTAGAATAACATCGTTCAGCTACCACAACCACAGCCCCATTTTATAGATCAGGAAATTGAGGGTACTGTGGGAGCCACTAGCCCCGGTTCACACCGTCAGTTAGGGTGGCACCAGGATTCCAACTAGGGCAGGCTCCAGAGCACCTGCTCTAACCTGCCTGTGCACCTGTGACAACTTTTCTCCACCTCAAGTCTTTCCACCCAAGTCTTCTTCCCCCACCCCCCGCCTCTGAAAGGAAATAATTTTCAGATTTTTACAGAAAGCTCCTTTATAAAGGAAAAACAGCTCTTCTGTGGCGGGGAGGGGGCTGCTGTTTTGACCGGGAACAGAAACCAAAGACCTGGGTTCCAGTCCCGGCTCTGCCAGTGGGGGAAGCCGGCGACTCACTTTCCGTTCAAGACATCATTACGCCTGTCACCCAAGAAGGCAGTTGCGATGGTAAGGGAAAGCAGTGATTTTCTCACGTTCACTGCCGGCCGGGAGCAAATTCAAACGCCTGCCGGGGCCGGGAGGGTTAGCGCGCCGGTTACAGGTCGGGAGGAAGCAGGAGAGTGGCTGTGCCCGGCCAATGGGGAGGAAGCGCCCAATCTGCTGAGTTCCGGGACGGCTGGTGGGGGACAGGCGGACAGGGGCGGGGGTCCCCGGTTCTCCGCCCGCCAGCGCCCACAAAGGCCCCGCTCGCGCCTCTTGGGCCTGTGCCCCGCGCCCCGGCGCTGCATCCTTCCGAGGCCCGGTTCTCCCTACCGAAACCCTCCGACCCTCCGCCGCTCACCTTGCCCAGACCTCGGGGATTCCGGGAGGCTCCAGAACTGCCCTTGCTGGACAGCAGCTTTGGGTAGGGACCCCTCCCCGGGTGTTGCCCGGGCAGACCTTATACCGTGAAGCCACTCACACCAGCGGCAAACACCCGGCGCCCCACGCAGGTCCGGGAGGGGCGGGTGTGGGAGGCCGCTAGGCCCTCTGGGAAAAGTAGTCCACGCGAGAACCCCCAAGAATTCTGGGAAGTGTGGTTCTCCGCGCATGTCTGAGAGGAAAGGTCCTGCTGAGCCTGTCACGTGTCCAAAACACATTCTGTGATCGCCTCGAGCTTTCTGAGCTGCCAAGTCTTGGGTACTTGGTTCTCCTGGAAGGAAACGGAGGTTCTCCGAGTACAGTGTCTTGTAGCTCTGCATCTGCGTAATTTATAGAAAGGCAAGTAGACAACCAACAAGAACAAACCTGTTTCCCCTTCGTTCTTTCAACAAAAGTGTATGGAGTACCTGTTAAGGTGGCAGTCCCTTATTGTTAAAGATTTGAAATACCTCTGTAAAGCAGAGATCATTGCTCTGGAGAACTTTTTTGGGAGATAGGGAGCAGACAATAAGAGGCGAACGTAATTATATAACTTTTTAGGAGGTAAGTGTTATGAGAGAAAGCTGAAAGGAGAATAATGTGGGAATTTGGGACCCCTTTGCGAAAAGTAAGTCGGCCCCTGACAGACCTCACTAAGAGGGTGAGAATGGAGGGAGCATGCCAAGGCAGGGCCGCAGGGGATGGCCATTCCAGGCCCTGAGAAGCCAACAATTTTTCTTCTTCTTTTTTTTTTTTTTTTGGCAGAGAAACACAGGTTCTATATAGAAGGTTTGATAAATACAGATAAAGGGGGGAAAATGCCACCACACAAAAATAAATGCTTAACATTTTGGTAAACATGTTTTAACAGCCCCTTGTACTCCATATTAATCTCTCCTACAGTCACACCAATCTGGTTTTAACGAAGTGGAATATTGCAGACAGCAATTGCGACCTATTTTGGTTTTTTTACCCCCTTAAGACCATGCCTTGAGTATTTGAACTTGCCAGTAAATATTCTCCCTCAGTAGTGTTTTCAATGACTTCAGTACCTTCCATTGCATTTAATTAACTTTTTTAATTAAATATATTTGTTTATTTATTTAAATATATTTACCTAATATTTTACCCCTACTGTTATATTATTTCTAGTGTTTTGCTCCATTAATATCTTCATAGCTATATCTTTGAAGATTCTTTTCTTAGTTTAAGTTCCTTGAAGTTGAATTTCTGGATCAAGAACGGTAGAATTCTAAGTACATTACTGGTTGTGTTCCTGAAAGATTTTACAATTTATATTTCCATAAGCAGTTCCTGACACTTATGCCTACTCTGGGTTTTTTCTTTTTAATGATTTAAAAAAATGCTTTTGGAGTTCCCGTCATGGCTCAGCAGAAAAGAATCTGACTAGCATCCATGAGGAGGCAGGTTAGATCCCTGCCCTTGCTCAGTGGGTTAAGGTTTTGGCATTGCCATGAGCTGTGGTGTAGGTCATAGACACAGCTTGGATCCCGCATTGCTGTGGCTGTGGCTATGGTGTAGGCTGGCAGCTGCAGCTCTGATTTAACCCCTAGCCTGGGAACCTCCATATGCCATAGGTGTGGCCCTAAGAAGACCAAAAAAAAAAAAAAAACTAAGATAAAATAAAATAAATTTTTACATGTTTTTGTTTACTTAATAGAACAATTTTTATAGCTAATTTGAAATTAAATATAATGTCTTATTTATTGAACCATTTAGATATTTTCTAACAAGAAGGCCAGAGAAGAGGAACAAAAGAATGAGAAGCATGGAACAGAAAATAGAGTTAAATAAAATCCTTTCTCTCTCATTAAGCAAATGGCTCATAATAAACACAATACTCAATTTCAAGGTAGGTTTATTTTTCATTTTCAGGTAAGAGTCATAATAGCTTTAAAATACATGCTGCTGTAATAAGCCAGTCACAAAAAGACAAGTATTGTATGATTCTACTTATATGAGGTACTTTGAGCAGTCAGAATCATGGTGACAGTAAGGTGGTTACCTGGGGCTGGGGAGAGGGGCAGTGGGGAGTTATTGTTTAATGGGTACAGAGTTTTAGATTTATAAGATGAAGAGTCCTATGGATGGATGATGGTGATGGTTGCACAACAACGTGAATGTATTTAATACCACTGAACCATACACTTGAAAGTGGTTAAGATGGTAAATTTTATGTGGATTTTACCACACTAAAAATTTGGGGAGAAATTGCTGCTGATGTACCTCTTCATGAGTTTTTCAAAGGTTTGCAGGTGCCTGTGGATACATTAAGCCTTTCTCGGAAGTGCATAATTACTGATAGTTTTAAGGGAGTGAATGTTTAGGGCACAACTTCCATTTGTGTTCTCCTGAGCAAGGAAGGTTCTCATCTCTTTTCATTCCCTTCAAAAAGCTCTCTACCGCCTCACCAGAGGACTCTTAAGTTGGTCCATTGCCCAAAAGTGTAGCTCTCTGGGGTTTCACACTCTGGGACAACTGACATGAGTCTTTTCTAGGAAGACTCCTTTCCTGATTAATGAAAGACCCTACACATGGGACTTCTCTGTTTATATTAGTCATATTTCTTTCTTTTTTTTTTTTTTTTGTCTTTTTGCTATTTCTTTGGGCCGCTCCCATGGCATATGGAGGTTCCCAGGCTAGGGGTCGAATCGGAGCTGTAGCCACTGGCCTATGCCGGAGCCACAGCAACGGGGAATCTGAGCCGCGTCTGCAACCTACACCACAGCTCACGGCAACGCTGGATCCTTAACCCACTGAGCAAGGGCAGGGACCGAACCCGCAACCTCATGGTTCCTAGTCGGATTCGTTAACCACTGTGCCATGACGGGAACTCCTATATTAGTCATATTTCTGTTAGAAATGGGATACACGGGCCCTTAAAAGGCTCTAAAAGCAAATACAAAACAATGTCCAAGTCATGGTAATTTAATTGTCCTTGCTCATCTAGTCAGCAAACACTGTTAAATAATGTACTGCTTTTGAGAGAGAGGATATGGTGAGAACAAAGCAATTTAGGCTCTGGTTAAAAAAAAAATTATGTATATATATGTGTGTGTGTATGTATAACGCTTAAAATGGCATGTACACACACATAGTTTTTAAAAAGTAAGCACAATTCTTCTAGAGATGATGTGAAAAATACTTCAAAATGGATGCCAACCCAGAGAATCTTTTTTCTTTTTCTTTCAATTATAGTTGATTTACAGTGTTGTGCTAATTTCTGTTGTACAGCAAAGTGACTTAGTTATACACATATATACATTCTTTTGTTTGTATTCCTTTCCATTATGGTATATCCCAGGAGATTGGATATAGAACCCTCTGCTGTGCAGTAGGACCTTGTTGTCTATCCATTCTAAATGTAATAGTTTAAATATACTACCCATACATTCCAAGTCTATTCCTATTCCTCCCCTTTCCGCCTTGGCAACCACAAGTCTGTTCTCTTTGGCCCTGTGTCCATTTCTGTTTTGTAGGTAGTTTCATTGGTGCCATATTTTTGATTCTATGTAAGTGATATCATATGGCATTTGTCTTTCTTTTTCTGACTTACTTCATTTAGTATGGCAATCATTAGTGTATCCATGTTGCTGCAAATGGCATTATTTCATTCTTTTTTATGGCTGAGTAGTATTCCACATATTTATGGGCTTATTCATCAATGTCAACTTTGCCTTCAGCTCTGCTCAATATTCATCTATCCACAGGAGGGTGCATTAAATGTCCAACCTGTGTCCTTCTGCTCTTCCTCCCCCCCACTTCTTCCTTCCTTCCTTCCCATTCCCCTAACATACAGAAGTTCCCACGCCAGGGATTGAACCTGCACCATAGCAGTGACAATGCCACATCCTTAACTTCTAGGCTAACAGGAAACTCCCCCAATCTGTGTTTTTTCTACTACTGCTAAGCAGTTAACTCAGTTCTGACACTGTCTACCTGGAGATGGCATAAGATGCCACAAGGTAAGGGCTCTTTCCCACAGAACTTCCGCCACCACTGGCCCCACCCCCATGTCAGACACCAGTCTCAAGTTCAGGTTGTTATCTATGTTTCTGACCTACTGGCTCTAAATTAGAGGTTTCTACAACCCCTTCCTTGAGTTTGATTAATTTGGTAGAGCACCTCACAGAATTCAGGAAAACATTCTACTTACTAAATCAGCAATTTGTTATAAAAGGATATAATTCAGAAAGGGCCTGATGGAAAAGATTCTTAGGGCAAAATATGGGGAAAGGATGCAGAGCTTTCTGGCTCTCTCTGAGCACCACTTTCCCAGCACCTGCACAGATCACCAACCTGGAGGATCTTAGAACTACAGTCATTTTGACACTTTATGGAAGCTTCATTACATGGGCACAGTTGATTGAGTTATTGGCCATTGGTGATTGGACTCAATCTCCAGCCCCTCTTCTGTCCATCAAAGGTAGGGGAGTGGGGCTGGGGCTTCTTTCAACACTGTCATCACATGGTTGGTTCCATGGCCACCAGTCCCCATTCTTAGGTATTCTCCAAAAATTATCTTATTAGCATAAATTCTGGTGTGGTTGAAGAGGGTTTGATGTGAATAGCAAAAGATACCTTTATCACTCTTACCACTTAGGAAATTACAAGGGTTTTGGGAGCTCTGTGCCAGAAACTAGGTGAAGATCATATATATAGTTCTTATTATAAATCGCAATATCAAAAACTGGCCAAAACAGCAACTTTATTTTCTGTTCATTTTTTAAAAATTTATTGACGTGTAGTTGATTTACAGTGTGTTAATTTCTGCTGTATGACAAAGTAATTCAATTATACATATACACATATCCATTCTTTTTCAGACTCTTTTCCCATCTAGGTTGTCACAGCATATCAAGTGGAGTTCCCTATGCTATACTGCAGGCCCCCATTAGTTAACCATTCCATATACAATTATGTGCAATAATGCCAATCCCAAACCCCCAGTCCATTCCTCCCCGCCCCCCACCTTTCCCATCTGGTAACCATAAGTTTGTTTCTGAAGTCTGTGAGTCTGTTTCTGTTTTATAAATCAATTCACTTGTATCATTTTTTTTATATTCCACATATAAGAGATAGCATTTGATATTTGTCTTTCTTTGTCTGACTCACTTCACTTAGTATAATAACCTCTAGGTCTACCCATGTTGTTGCAAATGGCATTATTTCATTCTTTTTATGGCTGAGTAGTATTCCATTATACATATGTACCACATCTTCTTAATCCATTCATTTACTGATAGACATTTAGGTTGTTTTGTGCCTTGGCTGTTGTGAATAGTGTTACAGTGAACAGAGGGGTGCATGTATCTTTTTGAATTACTGTTTTCTCCAGATATATGCCCTGGAGTGAGATTGCTAAATCATATGGTGGTTCTATTTTTAGTTTTTTGAGGAATTTCCATACTATTTTCCACAGTGGTTGTGCCAATTTACATTCCTACAAACAAGTGTAGGAGGATTCCCTTTTCTCCATACTCTCTCCAGCATTTATTTTTTGTAGACTTTTTGAAGATAGCCATTCTTACTGGTGTGAGGTGACACCTCATTGTAGTTTTGATTTGCATTTCTATCGTAATTAGTGATGTTGAACATCTTTTCATGTGCCTATTGGACATCTGTGTGTCTTCTTTGGAGAAACATCTATTTAGATCTTCTGCCCATTTTTTTGATTGGGTTGCATAATAGCAACTTTAAATAGTCATGTTAATAATGCTTCTTGTTTTATTTTCCCCCAATACTCTTTTTTCAATGCACATTTTTAAATGTACATTTTCATAAATGTTGATAAATTTGTTTGACCTCAAATAAAACATGGACCATTCTCATCATCCCCCGAAAGTTCCCTAAAACTATTTCCCACTCAAAACCACCCACCCAGAAGCACCCACTGTTCTAATTTCTTTCTCTATAAATTAGTTTTGTCAGCTGTAAAATGTCGTATAAATGGGCATATGGTATGTACTTTTGGTGTCTGACTTTTCACTCAACATATTATTTATGAGCTTAATTCCTTATGTTCTGTGTATCAGTACTTCTTTCCTTTTCATTTCTGTGTAATATTTCATTGCACAAATGTATGGCAATGTTTATTTATTCATCTGTTGATAGACATTTGGATTGTTTCTAAGTTCTTATGAATAAAGCTGCCATGAACATTAGCGCACAGATATTTTGGTGGTCATTGATTTCATTTCTCTAGTCTCCTAAGACTAGAATGACTGGTTGTGGAGTAGGTGTATTAGTCTGCTTGGGCGGCTATAACAAAATACCACAGACTGGGTGATTTAAACAACAGAAGTTTATTTCTCACAGTTCTGGAGGCTAGAAAGTCCTGAGAAGTTCTGAGAAGTCTAAGATCAAGGTGCCAGCAAGGTGGGATTTCTTTTGAGGCCTCTTCTCTTGACTCATAGGCAGCTGTCTCCTTACTGTGTGCACATATGAGCTCTTCTTTGTGAGTGCAGGAAAGAGAGAGAGCTCTCTGGTATCTCTTCTTATAAGGGCTCTAATCCTCATCTAGTCCTGATTCCTTCCCAAAGGCATCTTATTGCACTTGTAAGTTGTGTTTCCTTGAAGAATAATGATTTTGAGCCCTTTTTCATGTGCTTGTTTGTGTATCTTTTGTAAAGTGTCTGCTCAAGTCTCTTTTAAGTCACTATTACAGTTTTCAAGGTCTCTGTGAAGTATGATTTCTTTGGTACCAAAGGATACAAACAGGTCTGAAGGGATTCGAGAATTGCAGTGATGTGAGTTGCCCTCCATTAGAGCTGTTTTTCTTATTGTCCCATAAATTTAAATTCTATTAAACTTCTAGAGACCATATAAACTTAAACTGTCCCTTAGTCTTTTGGCCACATTAACTTAATTTAGCTGCTCTTAGACTTTCCGTGGCCAATTTAGTTGTCTCAGCAGTGGTTCTGCCTGTAGGGAATGCCTCTGAAAGGCCTGACTGGATTTTATCAAACTCAGGTTGATAAAATTAATGTCAAAACTGATACCAGACTCAGTTTACTTATTTCATGCTGTTAACAACTTTTATCCTGAACTCACAGGATAAAAGTTGGTTATAAAAGTGTGGTGCAGTGGGTTAAGAATCTGACTGCAATGAGATATCACCTCACACCAGTCAGAATGGCCATCATTCATAAATCCACAAATAACAAGTGCCGGAGGGACTGTGGAGAAAAGGGAACCCTCCTGCACTGTTGGTGGGAATGGAAACTGGTACAGCCACTATGGAGAACAGTTTGGAGATACCTTAGAAATCTATACATAGAACTTCCATATGACCCCGCAATCCCACTCTTGGGCATCTATCCGGACAAAACTCCACTTAAAAGAGACACATGCACCCGCATGTTCATTGCAGCACTATTCACAATAGCCAGGACATGGAAACAACCCAAATGTCCATCGACAGATGATTGGATTCGGAAGATGTGGTATATATACACAATGGAATACTACTCAGCCATAAAAAAGAATGACATAATGCCATTTACAGCAACATGGATGGAACTAGAGAATCTCATACTGAGTGAAATGAGGCAGAAAGACAAAGACAAATACCATATGATATCACTTATAACTGGAATCTAATATCCATCAGAAATGAACATCTCCTCAGAAAAGAAAATCATGGACTTGGAGAAGAGACTTATGGCTGCCTGACGGGAGGGGGAGGGAGTGGGAGGGATCGGGAGCTTGGACTTATCAGACACAACTTAGAATAGACTTACAAGGAGATCCTGCTGAATAGCATTGAGAACTTTGTCTAGATACTCATATTGCAACAGAAGAAAGGCTGGGGGGGAAATGCAATTGTAATGTATACATGTAAGGATAACCTGACCCCCTTGCTGTACAGTGGGAAAATAAAAAAAATTATTAAAAAAAAAAAAGAATCTGACTGCAGGGGCTTGAGCCACTGCAGAGGTGTGGGTGCCATCCCCACCCAGCGCAGTGGGTTAAAGAACCCAGCATTGCCACATCTGTGGCAGCTTAGATTAATCCCTGACCCTGGACTTCCATATGCTATAGGTGCACCATTAAAACAAACAAACAAACAAAGTCTCTGCTTTTATCCTGAGAAGAGACTCTGCATTCTCACTATATGCCTTGTTTGTCATTGCTCAGCTATGCACCTGAGCTGTGGCACAGCTTTGTGTTTTCAGATGTTCAGGGGTCACACTGCACATCATGCCCATGATTCCAATACTAACATCATTATCTTTAAACTTTTTCTTATAATAAGTTTAACAGTAATTGCCTAATAACATGGCTTATATTTGTAATTAATGCTGCATGTCATTATACCTATACCAATTAATAACTAATTGAAATCCAAATCTAATATGTTATACAAGACTAAGATTATTGGTTATATTTAAAGCGTGCGTATTTTTAAACATTTACAGTTTATCCAGTTCTAGAAAGTAATCCACACTTACTCAAGTCTAATTCATGTTATCCATGACATTATATTAATACTTTTATTTCTTGGTGACTTAGTGGTGCAAAGATCAGCAAACCATTCTAGTTTTAAGTCACCTCTAATAATCCTGTGGGTGGCACTCTTTCAATCTTAGCCACTTCTAGTACAAGAATGATATTTTCAAGAAGGAAAATTCAGAAGCATCTTAAGAGCTCCCCTCATTAACAAAAATCAAGTAGTAATAACTTGTTTAGCAAACATCAAGTAGCAGCAAAACTGTGGCTCATTAATCTCTTGCTTCCATAGAATATATTTTTTAAAGATTCAAGGTATCCCTTATAGATTTCCTCCTGTGCCTAAAGCAGTGTGTCCATAAGGCCTGTGATTCTGTGCAAGAGGTGATTTGTGATTCTGTGTGTTCTAAAGGCCTCTAGACACCAGGTAGCAATGGCCTGCACAGAAGGACAAATCTGAGCTTGCCTGTAAGTTGAAGTGAGTATTTTCTGTCCCAAGAGGGAAAGGTCAAAAACATGATTAATAGACATACCCATATACCCATTGTATTGGTACATAGAAAAGTTTAGATCTTACATCTTCTGTCCAAGAGCATATAGCTAAGATTAGATAGGCCATCATCCTCCTGACCAAATGTCTGTAAGTATCTCCTGATCCAGCAGCCGTAATTTTACCTGGATTCACACCATTATATTGTTTCATTTTTATTTGTTTTGGATAGATACAAGGAGCACAAGCTGGTCTTTGTCAGACATTTCTCCTCAGTGGGAATGGATTTTTCACAAGTGCATACAGCTATTCAGCATCTCTTTCCTCTGATGTTTCAGGTGACAGCTGTTCAGCATCTGTTTCCTCTGATGTTTCAGGTGATATCTTAAGTACAGGGACTCAAGACTCATGACGGCTTTGAAGCCCTAGGCCCTGTCAGATCTAATGTATCTGCAACAGCCTATGAGCATAACTTTGTTTCCAAGGTTCCTGCAAGGGACTGGCCCAGTCCAATCAGGAGTAATTTTTACCTTAAGCAATATTGTCTAGTAATGCAGCTGATGAATCTTTTTTAGCAGGTTACCAAGGCAATCAGAACCATAAATAAGATTTTTTAGGAACACAGTTGACATACTTTCTTGGGTGGTTACCAGGGGAACAGAGCTAGAATGCTAATCCAAGGTCAAATTCTTTCACAGAGAAAAAGAATTTTGTTAGCTCATTGCCTATTATCCATTCCCTTGTTATTTTTTTAAATTAAACTGTATTTAGAAATAATTATCAATTCACAACCAAGTGTAAGAAATAACACAGAGGTCCTGTGTATACTTCAACCAGTTTCCCCAATGTCAACATTTGCAAAGCTGTGGTACAATAATGTGCTTATAAGCTTTTTTAGACAAGTTAGTATGTACCTGGTCACCAGGACCTATATTGTAAAGTGGGGACCATCAACAACCAATTTATTTATTAAATAACCAGGTGATTTTTAAATCAAAATAATTTCTTAGTATCCCTAGTATTTTTATAGGCAATTTTCTACCAAATAACTGTATGACAATACTTAACACACCAAACATAGTGTTAATTGACAGAGTTAACAGTGTTGCTTTCATCCTCTCAGCAAGTGTCTCTTTCAGTATCTCAGTTTTAGTATGTTTTAAATTGTGTATTTTATCTTTGCCAGACCGGTTTTACCAACATGTTTAATAGACTTAACATTTTTGCCGTCAGTGTTAGGTTCATAGCAAAATTGGGCAGAAAGTGCAGAGAGCTCCCATGTACTTCCTACCTCCCCCTCCATGTGCACAGCTTCCCCCCCCCCCCATTAAGATCTGGAACCCGAGTGACACATTTGTTACAATTGGTGTAACTACATTGACACATTAACATCACCCAAAAATCTAGTTTATAATAGCATCCATTCTTGGCATTGTCTCACATTTAAAAGTCTCAGTTAATGGCAACTCCATCCTTTCAGCTGCTCAGATTAGCAATTTCAGATTCTCTTTAGTTTCTCTATTCTTTCTCATATCTCGCACTGATCCAATAATAAATTTAGGACTTTTCCAAATCTCACAGCACAACCCTGCTTCAGTCACAAAAGAATAAAATTAGTGCTTTCTGATTTGGATTGTTGAAATACCCAATATTTTTATTGCCTCTCAAGTAGCCTCCTTAATCGTCACACTTTAGGAAAGCTTTGTTTTTCTTAGTCTGCATCCCCAACATTTTCACTTAGATTATAGCACAGATTATTGGTCAGTTTCTAGTATAGGTGTAAGTTAGCAATGAGCTTGTACAGCCTTGAGCCAACTTTGCCAGTGGCCGATTTTGTCAATTGTCAACTTGACGAGCAGCTCATGGTTCCCCTCTATCCAGGCTGAGACACCTTTGCAAAGGTTTCTACCTGTGATGTCAGGGTCACATCAAGCTGATGTTTGTGTATGGCATGAGGTATAATTGGTGTTCACTTTTTTCCATGTCAAAATCCAGTTGTTCCACCATCATTTGTTATAGGGACTTTCTTTTTCTCAGTGAATTGCCTTGACGTCTTTGTCAAACTTGGAGAAGAGACTTGTGGCTGCCTGATGGGAGGGGGAGGGAGTGGGAGGGATCGGGAGCTTGAACTTATCAGACACAACTTAGAATAGACTTACAAGGAGATCCTGCTGAATAGCATTGAGAACTTTGTCTAGATACTCATGTTGCAACAGAGCAAAGGGTGGGGGAAAAAATGTAATTGTAATGTATACATGTAAGGATAACCTGACCCCCTTGCTGTACAGTGGGAAAATAAAACAAACAAACAAACAAACAAACAAAAAAAACCCCATTCAATTCTAGTCAGGACAGAGTAACAGAGACTCAATTTATCTTCCTGCTAAAAAATGGATGAGATCTAGATCTGAGCACTGAATATGCTTATTTATATTGGAATAACACTGCTTATAGCCTCTTTCAGTAGACAGAAGAAGGTAATAAATGTGTGTATACTAATGCTATCTATCTATATTTAAATTAACGTGAGTTCATACTGACATCTCTAATTTTAATCTAGCACTGTAGTGTTCATTCTAGCCTTCCTCCCAACCTCTGTTTATTTATAACTTCTTTACTTGACAGTGAGGAACTTTAATTCCATCACCTACAATTAATTTGCTTATTGTTCATGCCCAACATGCAGGTAAGGTAGTTTCAGAACTGCTAATTTGTCACCCTGTAAGAAACAAATTTACTAATTGCAATTCCATGTTAGTGTACAAATCCTGTTTCTTTAGCCTAGTAATATGCAGATAAAATACTGTTTTCTAGAGTTACTTAGGACAGCTCTTTTTCCCCAACCCTCTTCTGTGTGGTTATATCATATTTGTAAGACACTTAGATCTACTTGTTAGGTTGCATTCCATCCTATAATCCTCTGAATCCTTGTGGTTATTTTTTTTTTAAATATTGCAAATAGTAAGTGTATTTGTTAGTTAGAGCTGCCATAACAAATACTACAAACCAGGTGGCTTAAAAAATAGAAATTTATTTTATCACAGTTCTGGAGTTAGAAGTCCATGATCAAGGTGTCAGCAGGGTTGATTCCATTCTGAGGCCCTTCTTCTTGGCTTGTAAAGGGCATCTTCTCCCTTTGTTTGCACATGGTCTTTCCTCTGTTCATGCACACATCTGTATGTCCTAATCTTTTTTTTTTTTTTTTTGTCTTTCTGCCATTTCTTGGGCCGCTCCCGCGGCATATGGAGGTTCCCAGGCTAGGGGTCCGATCGGAGCTGTAGCTGCCGGCCTACGCCAGAGCCACTGCGACGTGGGATCCAAGCTGTGTCTGCAACCTACACCACAGCTCACAGCAATGCCAGATCCTTAACCCTCTGAGCAAGGCCAGGGATCGAACCCGCCACCTCATGGTTCCTGGTCAGATTCATTAACCACTGTGCCATGATGGGAACTCCTGTATGTCCTAATTTTTTTATTATAATGACACCAGACATTGTCCTCATTTTACCTTAATTATTTCTTTAAAGGCCTTATTCCAGATACACTCACATTCTGAGGTCCTGGGGGTTAAGAATTTAACATATGAATTTGGAGGATGGGCACAATTCAGCCCATAAGAGTAAGGTTCACTATTTGTGTTGTATATTCTATAGGTTTTTGATGAATACATGATTATGTCTTTGATCCATTTTCAGTTAATTTGGTATAAGGTAGGGGTCCAGTTTACTTCTTTGACATATGAATATACAGACATCCTTTGTTCTTTCCTCAGTGATCTTGGAAGCCTTGTTTAAAAAAAAAAAATCGGTTGACTATAGACAAGTTCTATAAAAGGGCACAAAGGGCCAACCTTGTTTTGGCTGCTCCCCCATGGCAGCCCTTTTGTGTCTGATGGGGGCAAGGAGTCTGATAGAAGACATACAAAGTGCTGAGGAGGCAGTGGCCCAGGAGAGTGATTGAATGCAGAAAGCAAAAAAAATGTTAAAAATCAATTGATTATATGTATAAGGATATATTTCTGGTCACTCTGTTCTAGTCCATTGGTCCATACATCTGTTGTTTTGCCAGTACCACACTGTGTTTATTATTGTAGCTTTGTAGTGACTTTGAAATCAGGAAGGATGGGTCCTCCAACTTTCTTCTTTTCCAAGATTGTTTTGGCTCTCCAATGTCCCTTAGAATCCCATATGAATTTGATGATAAATTTATATGAATTAGCTTTTATATTTATGCAAGAAAAAAAACGCTATTGGAATTTTGATAAGCAATGCTTTGTAGATCACTTTGGTCATATTTTCTTCTTAATAATATTGTTACCAAGTCCAAGTTCTTACTGCTTTCTTCATGTTAGGCCAAAAATCAAGAGACAAGGTGTTAGGGCAAGGAATACTGACTTGATTTTCAAAGCCAACAGACTGAGAAGATGGCCAGCTAGTGTCCAAAGAACTGTCTTATCTGAGTTAGAATCCAAGCTTCTTTTATACAAAAGGGGAAGAGGGGTAGCTTGTCGTTGCATTCTTCTTGGTACCGACCAGAAGGAGATGTGATAATCCTTCGTTCTTAGAGCAGCCCCACATAGGTCTGCTCATTGATGTTCCTGTAAACCTCCAACAAGACAGTTGTTATTTTCTTTTCTGCAGCTTTTAATCTCTATATGAATCTTACTCTTTTTGATGCCATTGGAAATAGAATTTTCTTAATTTTCAGACTGTTCAAGGCTAATGTATAGAAATAAAACTGATTTTTGGTGTTGATTTTATATTTAAATTTGATCTTGTTGCAACTTTGCCAAATTAATTTATTATTTCTAACAATATTTTGTGGATTCCTTGGAGATATCTGCATATAAGATCATGTTATTTGTCAACAAATATATTTATACCTCTTTTTGTATGATTTCAATGCTATTTATTTCCTTTCTTGCCTAATTGCTTTTGCTAGAACTTCCATGATCATAGAGTGGTAAAAACTGCTATCCTTGTCTTCTTCCTGATCTTAGGAGAAAGCATAATTATTGCATATGATGTTATCTTTAGCTTTTTCATATACGGCCTCTGTCACGTTGAGGAATTTCTCTTCTATTCCTAGTTTAATTAGTGTTTTTATCAGGAAACTGTATAGGATTTTGTCAGTTTTTTCTTTTTTTTAAATTTCTCTTTATTTCTATCACTTTTTAAAAATTTCTCTTTATTTCTACCACTTTTTTTATTACTCAAATGAATTTATCACATCTGTAGTTGTATAATGATCATAACAATCTGATTTCACAGGATTTCCATCCCACAGCCCAAGCACATCCCCCCAAGTTTTTCCTAAACAATTGAAATAATCATGTGTTTTTATTCCCCCTTAATTATATTAGTGTGTACTTTTACTTTGATTGGTTTTTATGTGTTGACCACTGTAGCATTCAGAGGATAAATATCAGTCGATCATGATGTATAATCCTTTTTATATGTCGTGGTATTAACTTGCTAGTATTTTCTTGAGAATGTTTGCGTCTATACTTATAAAAACATTTGTCTGTAGTTTCTTTGTAGAGTCTTTGTCTTTAGTATCAGGGCCTTAGAGAATGAATTAGAACATGTTTTGTTTTGGTTTTTTTCTTTAGTGTTTTGGAAAAGTTTGAGAATTGCTGTTAATTTTTCTTTAAATATTTGGTAGAATTCACCAGTGAAGCTCTGGGATTCTGGGCTCTTTTTTAGGAGGTTTCTGAATACTTATTAATCTCCTTGCTTGTTATAGATCTAGTCAGATTTTCTGTTTTTTCTTAAGTCAATTTTAGTAATTTGTGTGTTTCTAGGAATTTGCTCATTCCATTTATGTTATCCACTTTGTTGGCATACAATATTTCATACTATTCTATATATTCTCTTTTATTTCTATAAAATTAGTCATAGCGAACCCATTTTCACTTCTGATTTTATTAATTTGTGTTCTCTTAATGTATCTTTCTCAATCTAGCTAAATGTTTGTTGAAACCATACCCTGTGCCTTACACACTCAAGACCTATAAGATAGGAACAAAGTAGAAACAAAATGATAACACCAAGAACACCAAGCTTGTTTTGCAGAATACAGGGGAAAATTCAGATATGGAAACAATTGGTAGATACCCTCTCCAACTGAGCATCACATGAGCTCTTTCAGAGACCAAGATAGTGAACTTTCAGAGACTGATTGTGAACTTAAGACATCAAAGACCAAAAATCCACTGCATGCAACATATAGAACCCCCAGTTATTTGCCAAGACCCATAAAGAGGCATGAAAAGTTGAACCTATGCAGAGAACTCTTGAAACTTACAAATTGCTCTCCACCAGTCATTTCTGAGCCCCTTCCCCATCTTTCCACTTTCACTATAAATAGCCTACTTGATAGCCAGTCAGAAGACAGATCCAGCATTGCCTCTTGTCTCATGCTTGGCTGCCCTGGAATAAAGCCTTCTCTCTTTCTGAGAAAGACCATTGCCTGAGTACTTGGTTTTTCCATTGCATCATGGGCAGCAAGGCTCTTTCTTGGTTACATTGTCAATTTTATTGATCTTTTCAAAGAAACAGTTTTTGCATTTGTTGATTTCTTTTATTTTTAATGTGTTCATTTTGATATAATCTTTATTATTTTCTTCCTTCTAATAGCTTTGGGTTTAATATGCTGTTCTTTTTCTCATTCCTTAAGGTATACAGCTAGATTACTGATTCAAGATCTTTCTTTCTTTTTTAATACAGGTGTTTACAGCCATCCATTTTCCTCTTATCATTGCCTCTTCATTGCATCTGGTAAGTTTTTATATGCTCTGTTTTCATTTTCATTCATCTCAAGATGTTTTCTAGTATCCCTTGTGATTTCTTCTTTGACCATTTGGTTGTTTAAGAGTGTGTTCTCGGATTTCCCTAGCGGCTCAGCGGGTTAAGGATATGGTGTTGTCACTACTACAGCCCTTGTTACTGCTGTGGCTCAGGTTCAATCCCTTGCCAAAAAAAAAAAAAAAAAAAAGTGTGTTATATAATTTCCACATACTAGTGACTTTTCCAGTTTTCCTTCTATAATTGATTTTTAGTTTTTCCCTGTTTCAATCAGAAAAGAGCAAAATGTTTTTTTTTTTTTTTTTTTTTGGCCACACCTGCAACACATGGAAGTTCCTAGGCCATGGATGGAACCTATGCCACAGCAGTGACCCAAGCTACTGCGGTGACAGTGATGCACCACAAGAGAACTTTAACCCGCTGCACTACGAGAGAACTCATAAAATGATTTTTTCCCCTGGCTTATTCAAGTTTGTTTTGTGACCTAACATGTGGTCTATACTGAAGAATGTTCAAAATGCACTTGAGAATGTCTGCTCTGCTGCTGTGGGTGAAGTGTTCTGCATGTGTTTGTTATATCTAATGGTTTATAGTTTTATTTGAGGTCTCTGTTTCCTTATTAATCATCTAACTGTTTGTTCTATCTGTTATTTAATGGGGGTCTTGAAATCTCCAATTACATGCAACTCAGAGATATTGTGGATTTGGTTCCAAACTACAGCAATAAAGCAAATATTGTGAATTTTTTTGTTTCCCATGCATAAAAAAGTTTTGTTTACACTATACTATAGTCTATTGGATATGTAATAGAATTATGTCTAAAAATGTGTACTTACCTTAATTAAAAATACTTTATTGCTGAAAAATGCTAACCATAATCTGAGCCTCTAGTAATTCACAATCTTTTTGCAATAGTAACCCCAAGAGTCACTGATCACAGGTCACCATAACGAATGTAATCATAATGGAAAAGTTCAAATTTGGCAAGAATAGCCAAAATGTAACACAGAGACAAGAAGTGAGCAAATGCTGTTGGAAGAATGCTATGTGTTCAGCACAGGATTGCTGTAGACCTTCAATTTGTAAAAAAAAAAAATGCAGTATCCGTGAAGTACAATAAAGCAAAACACGATTGAGGCTTGCTTGTATTAGTATAGAATTGTATATTTTTCCTTTCAATTCTGTCAAATTTTGTTTCGTATACTTTGCAGCTCTGTTGTTAGGTATGTGTACATTTAAAAGTATTAGATCTTCTGGCTAGATTGAACCTTTTATTAATGTTTAATGTCCTATTTGTCCCTTGTACCTTTTTTGACTTAAAGCTGATTTTTTTTTTTTGTCTTTTTAGGGCTGCACCCACAGCATATGGAGGTTCCCAGGTCAGGGATAGAATTGGAACTCTAGATGCCAGCCTACATCACAGCCACAGAAATGCCAGATCCAAGCCTCTTCTGCAACCTACATCACAGCTCATGGCAATGCTGGATCTTTAACCCACTGAGCAAGGCGAGGGGTTGAACCCACATCAATGTGGATACTAGTCACGTTCATTACCACTGAGCCACCATGGGAACTCCCTATATATTTCTTTTTCTGTTTCTTTTCCATTGCAGGTTATTACAAGATAATGGAGAGAATTCCCTGTACTGTACAGTAAATCCTTGTTGTTTATCTCTTTTGTATATAGTGGCATATAGTGGTTAATACAATATTGCTAATTTATGTCTACCCATAATTTCCCCTTTGTCAAGCATAAATTTGTTTTCAATGTCTCTGAGTCTGTTTCTGTTTTATAAATAAGTTCATTTGTATTGTTTGTTTAGATTCCACATATAAGTGATAGCATGTGGTATTTATTTTTCTCTCTCTGACTTCCCTCACTTAGTATGATAATCTCTAAGTCCATCCATGTTGCTTAAAATGGCATTATTTCATTTCTATGGCTGAGTAGTATTCCATCGTATATATATCTTCCTTATCCATTCATCTGTCAACAGACATAAAATCCAGTTTTCAGATCTCAGTTGACCAGGCCCTTCCTGATCTGGTTCCTGTTTACCTCTCTGACTGCCTCTGCTACCAACCACATGGGACCTCATACACTGCCTGTGGTCTCAGGGTCTTTGCACTGGCTGTTCTTGGCCTGGCCTTCTCTCTGCCTAGACCTAGGCTGTCCTTGTATCTTGGAGTTTGTGATGTGGGTTCACCATGAGGCTGTGCCCTGCTGGGAACAGGGCATGTGCATCCCATTCACTGCTAGGTGCCTAGTGCCTGGAACAGTACCCAGCAATGGTCAGTGCTCAATAAAGCAGTGAAATAAAAGAATGAACTTTCACAAAGATACTGCACACCCAAGTCATCAGTGTAAAATGAAGACCCTGTGTTGGATAAGAAGTGTTTTGTGATTAATGAATGCATTTAAAACAACAAAATTGTGACTTCAAGCATGAAATACAGGCTTTTCTAAGGGAGCAGAGTGGAGAGGAGGTGGTGTCATCATTGTCAACATGGGTGCTGTACCAGTGGGAATTTCCTGGACTGTATGAGTAAGGAGGAGGAATTGTGTGTTTGGTCCATGTGACCCAGGATGTGTGTCTGCTATAGACTAGAGGGGGCCATCTGGCTCCTGTGAGCCAGGTGCAGCCTGCAGGTATACTTGGTTTGGACCCTTAATATTTTATGGAACATTTCTTATTTGCTGACTTTTTAAAAAATTTTATTTTATTTTTTGCTGACAATTTTAGAAATAAACAATTTCATGTAAAATCTGGAATTATACCTCCTCTAGAAAAGTTAGCAGAACTGGAGCCTTTGGACTCCTGTTGTTGAAGGGCAGCAGTCAGCTGGAGAAGGAGAAGAGCTAATACTCACTGACCCTGCACTCAGCCCTGGACCAAGATGCCCAGGGGTCTCTCGGAGCCTCCCTGTGCAGTCAGGGTATTCATGTCCCCATTCACATGAGGCAGGGGCTGTGCAGAGGAGCAGAGTAGTGGTCCTACTCTCTGGGCTGCCCCTTGTCATCTGGTTTTATGGTTGTTGTCGCCTCCTGGTCTGTCCTCTGGAATCCCTTGGGAAAAGTCTACTCATTTCCCATCCTCTGTAGTATCTGCTGGAAGCTCTCACTTCTCAAAATTTTCTTAGCCCCAGACAGTCTAAACTGTGAAGGAGTTTTGACATCTGGAATGAAGAATTTGGGCAAAGTTCTGTAGGCTATGAAAATCTGACTTTGATTTTAGGTACGGAGTTATTCAGTCTAACTTTGAACAGAAAGCCAAATAAAATATTTAACGTAACATCACCAGTATTACACACCACCCCTGTCTCCTCCCTCTTGATCCTCTACTCGACAATAATGTAGTAATAAGTCATTGACTTAAGCTGTTTGGCTTTGAATGATTTCTTGACCAAAATATAGTATTAGATATGATTCCTCAAGACTTATTTGTTTATTTATTTATTTATTTATTTTGCTTATTATGACAAACTTGAAGTGTCCAGATGAATTTATTTATGATACAATTTCTTGAAAGAACTGGATCACTAGGCAGTTCCTTATAGGTGCTATAGAGAGTTTGTGTTGTCATCATGTTTTGTATTGTGGGATTTGATCTGCATCATCAAGTCTGAATTCTTAAGGGACATTGGCAGCCACTTTCATGTAGCAAAAATACCCCTCTCATCCTTCCTGGCAAACAGAGTGACAATATAGGGACAGGTTTGTGCTTAAATATCAGTTGTATCTCACATTTAGAAATTACGATGAGCCTGAACCAGTAGTTTTTGACTCACAGCATGATATGTCTGAAGTTTAGAATGGATAGAAGATGGCCTGTTTTGAAAATGGGTGTGGCAGTACACTGAATACCTCTGTATGTCTCACACATGAAAAGTTTGTCTAGGTAACCATATTTATTAGGAGTCATAGTTCATCAATTAGACGACATCAACTTTCAGTAGTCAGGTGATGAAAGGTCAATATTAAGAACAAAGTCGTCTGCTGAAGGCCAGTTGACTCTGTGAGAGATAAAGTCCACATGAGGTTTAGCTTTCTGCCCTCACACCTGGGGAGACAAGATATTCCAGGCAGGACAGTCAGAATCTCTACGAGGCTGCATTATCCAGGGAATGGCAAGAAGAGACGCTCATGAGCGTCAGCGCTGGGCTCTTCTGGAAGGCTCCCTGGCTGGCATGGCCTTGGAACAGATGCTTGAAGGACAAGTTAGAAGGAAGTGGTCCCATGTACTTTGAAAATACCGGCAGTGGCCCTGCCATGGAGCAACCCCTGCTCCCTCCAGGGACAGCAGTGCCTGGGGAACTGTCAGGAAGAAGGATGAGTTTCTGCTTCAACTTTCACTGAGCTGAAGTCAAACTTTTCTCCCTAAGTGGTTTTACTTGGCTCACAAAGAACTGTCCCCATTGGTTAATTAGTGCTGGATGGAAGTTGCCTGTGGGGAAACGGAGGGGGTGCCTTTGGGGGAGTCCCAGCTGCAGAAAAGGGGCCCCTGACCAGGTCTCTGCTAACTCGGGCCGTGGAGGGTGAATTCCCAGACCCAGTCCTGATTTCCTGGCTGTCCCTGGGGAGGGTGCTGCCAGCCTGTTCTGCTTCTAGAGCAAGAGGGCACTAGAGGCCCCACGTGATGCTGAGCTTTAATTTATGATCAGTGCATGTCCTCTGAGTACTTCCCATGCAGGAAACCACAGCAAAGGCTGATTCAACCTGGGCCCCTGAAGTAAACTATATATATTCAATTATGTCTTTGTGTGTGTGTGTGTGTGTGTGTGTGTGTGTGTGTGTGTGTGTGTGTGTGTTAGGGCCACACCAATGGCATATGGATGTTCCCAGGCTAAGGGCAGAATTGGAACTGTAGCTGCCGAACAGCGCCAGAGTCACAGCAGTGCGACATCCAAGTAGTGTCTGTGACCTACACCGCAGCTCACAGCAGTGCGGGATCCTTAACCCACTGAGTGAGGCCAGGGATGGAATCTATGTCTTCATGGATGCTGGTCAGGTTCATTACCTCTGAGGCACCACAGAAAATCCCTCCAATTTTGTCTTGTCCTGAGTTTTTGCGGCCTGCTAAATGAATGTTTTCGTATCACACTTTTATGTAGATGACTACTTAATGGTTATATGAATTATGAGCATCTGTCATACCAGCTTCATATTGAAAAGCACAACTATAATCACATATCATTTAATTAGAGGGATAGTCATGGGTACGTTTACACCTACAGGAACTCAGTGTCTCTGTTTTTAAAATGAAAAAAAATGTATGCTATCCAAGAGTCCTCCCTGCTCTAAAATTTTTAAACTATTGAATCTGATATTAGTTTCCTTAAAGCTCTCTTCATGTCACGATTTCTCAGGCTGTAGATGAAGGGATTGACCAGGGGAGTCACCGCAGTGAAGATGACAGTGGCCACCACGTCTTGTACTGAGTAGGAGGATGAAGGGCGCATATAGACCCCCAGGATTGCCCCATAGAAGAGGGAGACCACAGTGAGGTGGGATCCACACGTGGACAGGGCTTTCCTTACTCCGTGAGCAGATGGCAGCTTCAACACATTAGAGAAGATGAAGGCAT
This sequence comes from Phacochoerus africanus, assembly GCF_016906955.1. Taxonomy (NCBI): domain Eukaryota; kingdom Metazoa; phylum Chordata; class Mammalia; order Artiodactyla; family Suidae; genus Phacochoerus; species Phacochoerus africanus. The sequence continues at coordinate 79,781,612 of NC_062547.1, read as the reverse complement.
ATGAAACAATGATGCACGTGAATGGTGTCATAAATATCAGTCCACCCACAGTGAGGACCATTAGGTCATTGATGAAAGTATTAGAGCAAGACAGCTTTAGAACTGTATAGGGATCACAGAAAAAGTGATGGACAGCATTATTGGAACAAAACATGAGCTTCCCCATGAGAAGAGTGTGTAGGAGAGCATGCAGGTGGGTCACGACCCAAGAGGCAGCCACCAACAGGACACAGAGCTTGGGCCTCATGATCATGGTGTAGTGGAGTGGGCAGCAGATGGCAGTGTAACGGTCATAGGCCATCACACTCAGGAGGAACCCGTCCATGTTGGTGAAAGTGATGAAGAAGTAGATCTGGGTCATGCATTCTGCATAAGAGATGGACTGGCTTCCCAGGATGTGATTCACCAGCATCTTGGGGATCGTGACTGATGAAACGCAGATGTCCACACAGGAGAGGTTGGCCAGGAAGAAGTACATGGGCGTATGGAGATGCCTGTCACAGCCAATGGCCAGGACGATGAGAAGGTTGCCGATGATGGTGATCAGGTACATGCACAGGAAGAGCCCGAAGAGCACCTCCTCCTGCTCTGACTGCCCAGAGAGTCCCAGGAGAAGGAATTCTGTGACCCTGGTCTGGTTGTCTCTGCCCATGTCTGCAGGGGAGAAAATGTCATCGCAGGGTAGTAGGATCATATGCAAACAGGGGAGCCCATTTCATATTCTGGTACGGTTTATTCATTTGGTTGAGAATTACCTGCAACTGAAACATCTTATGGAGTCTTTGTAGAGAAAAGGCCGTGTTAATTTCAACAGTGTTTGATGACCAGAGGCTTTAGTTTTGTTTATTCTAGTCTGGTTTGCTGGGTCGCATTTGTAGATACTTTTGTGTATGGTATTTAACTTGGTCCAATAATTTGAGGTGTTTGTTGTATTTCACTTTGCAGATGAAGGAACTCAGGCTCAGGATAAATCAGTGATGTTTCCAAATCACAGACCAGTCAAAGTTAGATATCCAAGCCAGATAAAATGCTTTTGTCTGTACACTCTTTTTTGACTCGCTGGTAGTTATTAATTTACAACGTATTAACCAAGTGGCAGGCTCTGTGTTAAGTGCTGAATTAACGTACCTGTGAATTTTCTTGGGCATTTGTATTTTCCCAGAATGTGTAAACCCTGTGGGTTTTGCAAGACCTTCTTGGCGGTTCGCCCTCAACATTGTAATGACCTCGTGTCCACTGTGTAGTTGTCCTCTCACCATAGGTGACCGCTGTTGGGAGGGCTGACCTGAGCATGCTGTTCAGGTTTCCCTGTGAAGCATTTTTTTGCTTTCTGCCGGTCAGAAAAAGAAAGACAGTCAGGCAAAACATCGGGATTATGTTCTGCTGTTGGACACAGGGATCTCGTGAAGGCTAAGGAACAAATTCAGGTGGTACACCCAGCAGATAACCCCAGGACTAAGAAATCAGTCTAGGCAGGAAGTGGGGGGCGGGGGGGAGGTCAGTCAGGTAAAGCCATGTGAACACGATGCTCCTGGAATAATGTATGGTACCTGGTAGTAAAGGAGAGGAGGAGCATCCCCGGTGAGATTAAAGGGCTGAGGAAAAGGGACGAGAAAGAGGCAGGCACCTGCTCTGTGAAGTGGCCTGAGTGGGTGGGGCAGGGGGTATTGTCAGGAATATGTCTAGGAGGTTGGTTGTAGCATTTTCATAAGATGAAGGCAGGTATTTGTGCATCAGTCACTGAGAGATTTAACTTAGTAAAATTCAGGGGAAAGTGCTGAGATTTGACATCATTTCCGCCCCCCCCCCCCCGCCCCCAGGACCATTTCCAAGAACAAAGGTAGGTAGAGTGCTAGTCGACAGAAGCTAGAAGATGCTCCAGAAGGAGACGCTTAATGTAGAAGCTGACGATGAGGGAGGTTTGTCATCAAGACCAACATGAGAGCAGCTGTCCAGGTAGATGTGATTATTCTGGTTCTAAAGAGAAGTGGTTCCCTGGAGTGGAAATGAGGAAAAGCTGAAACAGCATGACAAGTGGGCTATCTCTTTAGATGTCTGTGAATTGCTGCTAAGGCCAACTGTGGAAGACCAAAGCTCAGAGTATCCCACAGCCCCTCGTTAGAGAGTCTGTATCAGGAGAACGAACAGATTGGGAGGGTCAGTTACAGGAAAAAATGATATAACTTCATGGGTAAACCCCCAGGGTTGAGACGCCCAAGGAAACCAGCGACCTCTGTCACACACGTCATTCCCATTACTCTGATTGGCTAGTCACCACCCACCTCTAAGTGTTAATGCCGCTTCCCATGCTGCTTCCTTACAGGGGGAGACTGCTCTTCCAGTCCCCTTGGAATCGTGTTTATTTTATGAGATGAACGTGCGGATACCTGGCTTCGAGCATGAATCTCTTGTGCGTCTCTTTAGTACGTGACCGTCTCTGAGACATCTGACATACCTGCAGCATTGATTGTTTGTGTTCCTGGACCTTTGCCCTGAGGGTGCTTAGTGCCTGGACCCGACCCCATGCTGACTCCCGTCGCTGGGGCTCCGTGTGGCATCTGAGCAGCCTCCCTGTGGGACACCTCTGTTAAGTGGTTCCAGACCACAGTGAATGAACACAGCGAAGCACCTGGCAAAAAGGTGTGGCGATTAAGGGAAGAATAGGAGGGTCTTGAATGTCTGACACAAAAGAATGAGGCTCTTTGGGGGGGCAGGGAGGGTGGCTCTGGGCTCTGGGCTTCTGGCCAGGATTTCTAGGAGCCTGCAGTCACTGATCCTGGCACCACCACCCTTCGTCAGCCCCTTCCTTTCCCACTGCTTCCTCTTCTGTCTCCAGCTTGGAAACATGCTTGCTCTGTCCTGCAGTGGGCAGCACGTCCTGAAAGGGGAAGGGCTTGGCTATGTCAAACCAAGAGATGTTTGCCCTTTGAACTGGGTGAGATGCAGCAGGATTTAGTGTGTCCAATTTTCCCAGTGTAAATGTATGTGTTTGTGTCCGTGTGAATCTGTCCGTTGTTGGAGGCAACCATACCCTCACCTGCTTTCCCAGCTCTTCTTACCTGGCTGCTCTCTGCTGGGAGATGCTGTCATGGAACCCCCATCTCCACTGGCTCCTTGCGTGACCTTGGATGATGGGAAGGTCACAGCTAGCACCGAGGCTTGAGGAAGCTTTTCTCACTGGAGGAGAACACTGAGATTCAGACACTGTGCCTTTCTGGGTCTGTCTTGAATGATTTGGAGGAAATGTGTAGACCTCCCTTCTCTGGAGATTGGGGCTTTCATGGGGATCACGGTAGCAATAGTTGCCACGTCTGGGTGTCCCTAGGGTGGATTCCCCACAGCTTCTCATTAAAGTCATACTTACTAATTCTTCTTTGTTTCTATCCTCTCTGGACACAGATATCTCGGTCTAAAGGGAACTAGTTTAGTTCTCAAACTTGCTGCTTCCCGCTGCCTCAAGTACATCTCATGCTCACAGCACAGACAAAATATATCTGGTCCCTTGCTCTGTGCTCAGAATTGACCTGAAGAAAAATTGTGACGACAGTGAAACTGGCCCACAGACATTTAATGATAGTTCTGTTCTGAACACTTTGCTCCTATACTGTCTTCCTTTGGTAAAATTCTTAAGCCTTTTGGATCCTTCACTCTTTCTTCTTCCAAAGGCAAGGTTTGATTTGACAGTTTATAGTAAGAAAGTAATGACGGAGGAAGACCAGAACCTCAGTTCTGTTTTAATCTAGGTAAGAATTTCTGTGTCCCTAAAATATGAAACCAGAGGTAGCACTTAGATACGCTGGCCTGAGAACAGGGTTAAGGAATACTGGGTGTGGGGTATGTGTGGTAGTCATCTAAATACTCACATCTGGAGTTCCTGTCGTGGCGCAGAAGAAACAAATCTGACTAGGAGGTTTCGGGTTCGATCCCTGCCCTTGCTCAGTGGGTTAAGGATCTGGCATTGCAGTGAGCTGTGGTGTAGGTCGAAGATGTGGCTCGGATCCAGTGTTGCTGTGGCTGTGGCGCAGGCTGGCAGCTGTAGCTCCTATTCTACCCCTAGCCTAGGAACTTCCATATGCCACGGGTGTGGCCCTAAAAAGACAAAAATAAATAAATAAATAAATAAAAATAAATAAATACTCATATCTATGGGCTATTGGAACTTGAGTGTGGATTTCTAGCCTTCTATTTGTGTGCATATACAAAGCAAAATTGTTACAAGGAGAGTTTTAAAACCCACATTTAAAAAAAAAGAACACGAATATGAAATTGGGCAAAGATATGTTTGGTAAGTGCAAAAATTAGAAAATAGAGTTGGCATTATTAATTGCGAACAAAGCAGTAAAATGGAGTTCCCGTCGTCGCTTAACGAAAGTGAATCCGACTAGGAACCATGAGGTTGCAGGTTCAATCCCCGGCCTCGCTCAGTGGGTTAAGTATATGACATTGCCATGAGCTGTAGTGTAGGTTGCAGATGTGCCTCAGATCTGGCGTTGCTGTGGCTGTGGCATAGGCTGACAGCTGTAGCTCCCATTAGACCCCTAGCCTGGGAGTTTGCATATGCGGCCCTAAAAACAAACAAACAAACAAAGCAGTAATTAAACTGCAAACATTAACCACAAAATAGGAATATTCTATGATAATAGAGGAAAATTCCTAGACCTTAGTCACACTTATAAAATATAAAACAAAACAATGTAGCAATAGTTTTCATTAGGAAAGATTGTTTAAAAAAAAATTAGGGAGTTTTCAGTGTGGCTCAGTGGGTTAAGAACTCAACATTGTGTCTGTGAGGATGTGGGTTTGATCCCTGGGTTTGTTCAGTGGGTTAAGGATCTGATGTTGCCCCAAGCTGCAGGGTAGGTTGCAGATGTGGCTCGGATCTGGCGTTGCTGTGGCTGTGGTGTGGGCACACATTCTACCCCTGTCCTGGGAACTTCCGTATGCCACAGGTGCAGCGGTGAAAAGAAAAAAAAAATGTTTAAAGAATTTGATTAAATTAATACCTTAATGTTTGTTTGTTTGTTTTTTGGCCACAGCATGATGTGGGATCTCAGTTCCCAGTTGAGGGATCAATCCCAGGCTACAGCAGTGAAAGCACTGAGTCCTGAGCACTAGACCACCAGGAAATTATCCTTAATGACAAAATGTAATATATAATTCCCAGAATTTGATAACATTGTTGATTTTTAAAATGACAGAAATTTTGTCTAAACAAGAAATTTGATTTTAAAATGTTTGATTGATTGATTGATTGTTTTTTAGAGCTGCACCTGTGGCATATGGAAGTGCCCAGGCTAGGGGTCAAATCGGAGCTACAGCTGCCAGCCTACACCATAGCACATGGCAACACCAGATCCTTAACCCACTGAGCAAGGCCAGGGATTGAACCTGCATCTTAATGGTACTAGTCGGATTTGTTACCAATGAGCCACAATGGGAACTCCTGTATGTTCTTACTTTAAGTGCAGGGCATAATTTATTAATATTGGCCATTTTCTTGGCTACAATGAAAACTTTAAAACAGAGTCCCTAAACATTGATTTCATAGGATACATTATCTTACAGGCTTCATCACAAAGCCAAAAATTGAAAACCAAAAGCCAAAATGTAAAAACAAATGTTCAGTTGATAAAATTTAAAGGTGTTCTCCAGGGGAGTTCTTGCTGTGGCTCAGTGGTTAACGAATCCAACTAGGAACCATGAAGTTGCGGGTTCGATCCCTGGCCTTGCTCAGCGGGTTAAAGATCTGGCGTTGCCGTGAGCTGTGGTGTAGGTTGCAGATGCAGCTCGGATCCCGAGTTGCTGTGGCTCTGGTGTAGGCCGGTGGCTGCAGCTCCTATTCGACCCCTAGCCTGGGAACCTCCTTATGCCTCAGGAGCGGCCCAAGAAATGGCAAAAAGACAAAAAAAAAAGTGTTCTCCATAATTCCCATAGCAAAAAGAAAATTAAAAGCAGATAATTTATAGATTAAAGAAAAATTAATATAAAAATCTATGGGAAATACAACCTTAAATGCTTTTATCAATAATAAAGAATATAAGAATATAAGAACTGAAAAAAGCAAGCATTTAATTAGTCAAAAGCATATCTTTGAAAGTTAAGCAAGTCTTTAAATGAGAAACCCAGTCCCCTACCCTTCATCGATCCACCCAAGTCCCCCTTCCCAATATAAAGGGGGCTACAATGAAAACTTTAACTTTATTCTAAATAAACTTTATTTCTAAATAATATGCTTATAATGCTATTTTTTATCATTCATTTTTTTAGGGGGGCACACCTGCAGCATGTAGGAATTCCCAGGCCAGGGATCAAACCGGTGCAACAGCAGCAACCCAAGCTGCTACAGTGACAATGCCAGAACCTTAAGCCACTATGCCTCAAGGGAACTCCTGGTCATTAATTTGCAATCTGATTTACTCTCTTCCCATTTTGACAGGTGATGAGTAATAGCAATTCACCATCCCATTTTCTCTTCCCGAAATCCTCCTATTATAAATACATCACAATTTGGGAGGATGTTGGTATTTATTATTGACATCCTGACTTGGTTATATACTATTGGAGTACCAATGTTATTTTTGTCTGGTACAACTTTTGGATGTTCCTGAAGTTAATAATTGCTTATTTTTTTCATATGCTTAAGTTTTATGCCTTTATTGTTCCCATATTCCAAAATTAATTTTTATAGGTTTTTATTTACAATTGAGAGACAATACTCATTACCCATTTAAATGTACACTTTAATTTTGATAATCATGTAGTCATGTAAGATGCTACAATAGGCATACATATTATAAGATGCTACAATACTGTTTTTGCAAGATACACAACAGTTTCAACATCCTAAAAAGTTTTCTTGTTTCCCTTTGTAGCTAGTACCCTCCAGTGGCTAGGTAGTCACTAATCTGCTTTCTTCCACTACAGTTGTGTGTTTTCTAGAATTTAATATAAATAGAATCTTACAGTATGTGGTCTTTTATGTTTCATTTCTAGCATACTGCTTTTGGGATTAATTAACCTATGTTGTCAATGTATCACAAATTTGTTTCATTCATTAACCTTATGTTTTTACTTATTCCTGTACAGTATGCCGTAGTAAGGAGATTCACAATTATCATAACCATTCAACAGTTGATGAAAATTGGTTTGTTTCCAGTTTAGAACAATTATGTATAATATGTATGCATATCTCTATATAATGCATATGTAATACCACCGTGTATATTTCTTTATAAATTTGTGTGTGGCTATATGTTTTCATTTTTCTTGGAATGTGATTTTATGATAAATGTATTTTTAACTTTATAAGATGCTACAATACTGTTTTTGCAAAAATGGTTATACAGTTTGCGTTTCTCTCAGCAACATATGAAAGTTCTAATTGTTACATATCCTTATCAACACTTAGTATTGTCAGTCTTTTTAACATTTGCCATTCTAATGGATGTATAATATCTCACTGTGGTTTTAATTTGCATTTTCCTGATAACTAGCAATGTTGAGCATCTTATGCTTATTTCCCATTCATATATCTTCTTTTGTGAAGTTATGTTCAAATATTTTGCTCATTTTGCGGGGCGGGGAGTTGTATGCCTAATTTTATTGAGTTATTTTTCTTCTCCTTTTTGAACTGTAAGATTTTTTTTTTAACATTCTGGGTTCAGTGATTTTTGTCAGGTGTAAATTTTGCAAATATTTTGTCTTAATTTTATTAACTATGCTTTATAAAGAGAAAAAAATTTAATTTTAATGTTTCCCACTTTCCCCCTTAAAGTTATGCTTTTTTATGTCCTATTTATGAAACTTTTGCTTAAGTCAGTGTAACAAAGACTTTGTAGAATTCATCATGTTCCAGTAGAATTTGTCTTTGTGTTTAAGTATGTGATTTGTTTTTAGTGACTATATGAGTAGAGTGTGAAGTAAAATTAGATTTAGTTTTTATCTATACAGATAACCAGTTGTTCCAGCATCACTTGCTGAAAAGGTTTCTGATTTCCCTGTTGAATTGTGTTGAAAATCACAAATTACATCTGTGTTGAAAATCAGTTCAGCATGTGCGTGAACATCTATTTCTGGAATTTTTGTGTGTTCCATTCATCTCTATTTTAATCTGACACCAGTACCACACTTGTCTTGATTACTGAATCTTTATGTTAAATATTGAAATCAAATAGTGTAAGTGATCTGACTTTGTTCTTATTTTTCAAGATATTTTGTCTGTTTTAGGTCCTTTGCATTTCAATATAAACTTTTAAATCAGCTTGTCGATTTCTTGAAAAATATGTCAGGATTTTGATTGGGATTATAATCAAATTGTGGATTAATCTGGGGAGAATTAAATTTATTTCCAGCCTTTTTACTTTTTAATGCGATTTTAAAGTATATTTTTAAAGATTTCTTTTTCTTTTTCTTTTTTTCTTAAGGGCTATACCTGTGGCATATGGAAATTCCCAGGCTAGGGGTTGAATCAGAGCTATAGCTGCCAGCCTGCACCACAGCCACAGCAACACAGGATCCAAGCCTCATCTTTGACCTCCACCACAGCTCACAGCAATGCCGGATCCTTAACTCACTGAGCAAGGCCAGGGATCAAACCCACATCCTCATAGATACTAGTCGGATTCGTTACCATTGAGCCACAACCGGAACTCCCTAAAAGTTTATTTTCTAATCTTCCATTGCTAATATATAGAAACACAGTCAATTTTATATATTGACCTTGTACTCTGAAATTAATTTACCAATTCTAGGAATGTTTCTGCAGATTCCATCATATTTTCTATGTATATAAATATGGACACTTAAGCAAGAGACAGCAAATTTTTACTCTAAAAGGCCAGATAGTGAATACTTTAGATGTTGCAGGTTTCTGCTGTAATTTCGTCTCTGCCACCGTAGTGGGAAAGCAGCTACAGTTAGTAGTAGACAAATGATGATGGTTATGTTTAAGAAAACAATAGACAGGAAGGAAAGAAAAAGAAAGAGGGAGGGAGGAAGAAAGGAAAGAAAACAAGCAAGCAAGCAAGCTAACTGCTATGAACATTCAAGTACAAAACTTGGTTTGGATCTATGCTTTTACTTGGATAATTAACTAGAAGAGAGATAACTGGATCATATGGTAAGTGGATATTTAAGAAATTACCAAGCTATTTTCAAAGGTGATTTTATTGCATATATTTCTTGGTGAATTATCTGTCCAAATTTTTTGTACTCTTAAAAATTGCATGTTTGTTTTTATATTCTTGAATTTGTATATTGTGCATCATTGTCCTTTATCAGATATATGAATTAATACATGTTTTTATCAGATTCATTTCGCAGATATTTTCTTGCAGTATTAATATGTACCTTGTCTGCAGAAGTTCCCAGACCAGGGATCGAACACTTGCCACAGCAGTTACCAGAGGCACTGCAGTGACAACACCAGATCCTTAACCAACTGAGCAACCAGGAAGCTCCTGTAAATTTGTCTTTAAATTCACTTATCAGTGTCTCTTTTGAGGAGCAGAAGTTCTTAATTTTTATATTCAGTTTATCAATTTGTTCTTTTATGCATGGTCTTTTGGTGCCATAGCTAAGACATGTTTATGTAATCCAAACAATCCAAGGTCCCAAGGGTTTTTTGAACCTATATTTTGGAAGTTTTATAATTTGGGATTTTACATTCATATCTGTGGTCCATTTTGAGTTAATTTTTTTTTTTGTCTTTTTGCTATTTCTTGGGCTGCTCCCGCGGCATATGGAGGTTCCCAGGCTAGGGGTCGAATCGGAGCTGTAGCCGTTGGCCTACACCACAGCCAGAGCAACACGGGATCCGAGCCGCGTCTGCAACCTACACCACAGCTCACGGCAACGCTGGATCTTTAACCCACTGAGCAAGGCCAGGGATCAAACCCGCATTCTCATGGATCCTGGTCAGGTTCATTAACCACTGCACCACGACGGGAACTCCAAAAAAACCAGTTGACATTTTATATGTGGGTCTATTTCTGAATTCTGTTCTTTTCCATTGATATATTTGTCTATAATGATGTCAGTACCATCTGTCTTGGTTATTATATTTTCATAATAATTCTTAGATTTGGATAGTGTAAGTCCTCCAACTTTGATCTTTTTCAAAGCTGTTTCTGCTCTGCCAAGTTTTTTGGTGTGGTGTTTTTTTCACTGTCCAAATTATTTATTTATTTTTTGTTTTATTGAAGTGTAGTTGATTTATAATGTGATAATTTCTGCTGTACAACAGTGATTCTGTTATACATATACACACATCTGTTCTTTTTCAGATTCTTTTCCCATATCAATTATCACAGAATATTGAGTAGAGTTCCTTGTGCTATACAACAGGTCCCTGTTGGGTAGTCATTCCATATACCTCAGTGTGCATATGCCAGTCTCAAACCCCAGTCCCTCCCTTCCCCCACATGTCCCCTTTGGTAACCATAAATTTGTTTTTAAAGTCTATGAGTCTGTTTCTGTTCTGCAAACAAGTTCATTTATATATTTTTTTAAGATTCCATATACAGGTGATATCACATGATGTTTGTCTTTCTCTGTCTGACTTACTTCACTTAGTATGATAATCTCTGGGTCCATCCATGTTGCTGCAAATGGCGTTACTTCATTCTTTTTATGGCCGAATAATATTCCAGTGTGTGTGTGTGTGTATATATATATATATATATATATATATATCTCACATCTTTATGGACTTATGGTTTTCTCTGGCTATATGCCAAGAAGTGGGATTGCTGAATGGTATGGTACTTTTACATTTAGTTTTTTAGTTTTTTATTTTTATTTTTTTGTCTTTTGTCTTTTTTTGTTGTTGTGTTGTTGTTGTTGTTGCTATTTCTTGGGCCACTCCCGCGGCATATGGAGGTTCCCAGGCTAGGGGTTGAATCGGAGCTGTAGCCACCGGCCTACGCCAGAGCCACAGCAACGCAGGATCCGAGCCACGTCTGCAACCTACACCACAGCTCACGGCAACGCCGGATCGTTAACCCACTGAGCAAGGGCAGGGACCGAACCCGCAACCTCATGGTTCCTAGTCGGGTTCGTTAACCACTGCGCCACGACGGGAACTCCTATTTAGTTTTTTAAAGGAACCTCCAATCAGGCCATTTTGGATGGCTGACCAGAGTTCCTTTGTAGGGTTAGGGTATCTTGAGTCAGCAAGAATACCGGAATTCAGTGTTTGCTTGTGGGTCCAAGTTGACTCCATGGATCTTGTGAGGTCAGGGCTGTCATGGGGCTCAGGCTGTTCTAGAAGGTCACAGTATACTCCGGGGTCAGGGGTGAGGGGTTGGCATCTTGAATCAGTGCTTCTCGACTTTAATGTTTTTATGGAATGTATGTTTGTGGCTTAAATATGTGTTGAAGCTCTAACCCCAACGTGGTGTGGTGATAATTTGGAGATGAATAGGGTTAAGTGAAATTATGAGATTCAGGCCCCCATGATGAAATTACTGTATGAGAAGAGGAAGAGAGACTAGGGGGCCGTAGTCTCTCCACCTCATGAAGACACAGGGTGGCTGCCTGCAATCTAGTTTCCTAGAGCTCTCAACAGAAACTGAATCAGCTGGCACCTTAATCTTGTACTTTCCAGCCTCCAAAACTGTGAGAAATGAATGTCATAATGTAAGCCATCCAGCCTTTGGTATTTCGTTATGAGCTGATGAAGGCAAGCATAGAGTCAGTTCTACTGGGGGGGGTGGTCTTGTTATGAAGCAGATTCTGAATCAGCAGGGTTGGGGGCAGGGGCAACATTCTGCATTTCTGACAAGCTCTGATGTGCCACTGATGCTTCTGATCCATGCCCCATGTTGTAAGCATCATGGTCCTAGAGGATTACCACGTTTCTCTGTCTTGAATTGTCAGGATGCTATTAGAGGATGTGCGTGAAGGGTTAACGTAACCTTAGCATAACCTTGGGGGTCAGCTGTCCTCAGTGTGCTCTGAGGGGATTGGGGGTGCTCATTGATTCAGTGTGTTCTGAGACTTACAGAACTTCATGGTGGTGGCAGCAGGGATCTCCTAGTAGAGGAGGAATATTCCAGGTTTCAGTGTGTCCTAGAAGATCCTAGAGTCTAGGGTATTGGGTTGTCTTGAAAGGGTCAGAATGTCCCAGGGATGTCAGAACGTACCTCAAAGATCTAAGTCACCTCAGGAAGCAGTAGATTTTGGGTGTCAGAGTGTCCCGACTGCTCAGGGATGCTGGGTGTCTCAGGGTTTCCCTGAAGAATCAGATGTCAGGATGTCAAAAGAATCTCAGTCTCCTGCAGAGTCCTGAGTTCCAGAAGGATCAAGATGCACTCAGAATTCAGATGTTCTTGAGGGCCAGGCTTTTCTGAAGATCTGAGAGAAGGCCATGGAGTCCTGGGGGCTTCAGGGTGAATGAGGAGGTGATGTTTGGGGGAGGAAGGCAGAGAATACCTGACAACTATGATATCTAGACGTCTCATCCTATGGTTCAGGTTGTCCTAAGGGGGTGTCCAGTGCATTCGGAGAATCAGGGTATCTAGAAGGGGCCAGAAGGCACTATGTCTTTTAGTTTCTTAGATTCCTGGAAACAGGTCTTTGGGACCCCCCCACATGCTGAGATGCCAGGCAGGCCTAACTCCTGGCCCCCATCTGCACCCCTTCTCCCCCTCCTCCCATGACGGGTATCTGAGGAGGGGGTCTCAGGAGGAATGCATTTTCTCCTCCTTCCCCTGCCTGCTCCCAGGAGGGGATTTAACAGGACAAAAGCATTTGGTCTTCTGGGAATATGAGCTCTTGGCCCCAGTCCCCAGACCCTCCAACAGCACACCTTTCCCTCATCCGGCTTGTGATCCTCCCCTGATGATGGGGGGCTCTGGTGACCAGGCAGTGATTGGATGGGCCCACAGGGGCGAGGAGGAGGTCACTCCTCCAAGGCTCAGGGAGAGAGGGGTGGTGTGGGGCTGCACACTGGGAAAGTAGGCAGCTGAGAGCAAAGGGAGAGAGGCGCATCCCAGAGGGAGGGGCTGGGAGAGGAAAGTAGAGACTAAAGCGGAGAAACAGGGTGAGGACAAGGCAGACAGTGAGATGATACTCAGCGAAGGAATGGGGAGTGAGGAAAACTAGAAAAAAGGAGAGAGAGGGAAAGATGAAGCTATCTAACTGTATCTATGCAGAGAGAGAGACTCTGAGAAAAATTTAAACGGGGGAAGAAGGAGCCAGATACCAGGCACAGAGGGGGAGCAGAAACAGGAAGACTGATCCACAGTCAGAGCCTCAGGCACGCGGGACTGGGCGTCTCTGGTCTTTGCCATGGAAGCAGAAGGGAGGCGTGAGCAGGGTAAGCCAAGGAAGGGGCGAGTTTGCAGCAGCCTTTGGCCAGAGGGCTACCCAGCTGCTGGGACTCTGACCGCCAGAGTGGGTGAGTGAATCTCCGGGGAGTGGCCCCCAGGGGCTGGCAGGCATGCGGGCTCCAGGCCCAGGCTCTGTGGGGGCAATGGTCTGCCACGAGGAAGGTGAAAGAGGAGAAACAAAGAAGCAGAATCCTAGGATGTTCAAAATGAGGGATGCTTGGCAAGCATAGGGCAGTCCACCTCCCTTGCTGTGGGGAACCAAGGCCCTGGCATTGATGAGCAGCACACGCTGCAGTGGGGCAGAGGCAAAGCTGAAAGCTACCTCCTCGCTACCTGACCTCAGAGTTCCCCCACCGCTCAGCCTTCTCTGGGGACGGAGCTGGAGGGGCCAGGGCTTTGGATCCATGGAGAGCAGGGGGCCAAGGTGGACAGTGAGCACTGGGCAGGGACCACCCCTGTGGGTCCCCATGGGGATGGCTGCCTCTCTCCAGACATCTTTTCTCCACCTGTGCCTTCCAGGTGTTTCCTTTCGCTCCTGGGTCTCTCTCCCCCAGCTGGCTCTCAGACTAATTAGTGTGGGGGCTTTAGTGAGCCTGGAGGGAGGCGAGGCAAGCCTTTCCCACGAGCTCAGATTCCTGCAGGCTGGTGGCCGGGCCAGGGCAGGGATAGGGGAGACGATGAAATGTATGTGTGGGGAGGGCGTGTCTGCACGAAGACGGAGGAATGTCTCATCTTCCCAGGTGAAGGGTGTGGGACGAGGGGACCAATATAAAGGTTTAAGCTGAATGTGACCACGAGAGCAGGGAGCAAGTAATGGGGGTCTTAGGGAGCTGGGCAGTTTGTTAGGGTGTCAGTGTGAATAGGAGATCCACGGAGTGGGACCCAGGAAGGTGGTATGTGTGCTCAGAAGGGCAGAAGGCTGTGGGTGGGGCGTGCCTGACCTGGGGACACAATAGGGATGTCATAGGGAGAGGGTACCCCATGCGGAAGTAGGGGAGACAGAGCGTAAGGGCCCAGGACAGCTGAGGCTGTGGGGAGGCCTTCACGTGGAAATAGCAGCCTGGGTGAGGGGCCTCAGAAGTGAGGTGGGGCTGAGGCAGAGCTGGGTTCAGCTAGTTATGAAAGCTTAAGAGTTTCTGGTCGGAGCAGAGCATGCAAGCAGCACACCGGGCCCTAGTAGAATCTGGGGGTTCCAGCGTGTGTGGTCCGGGATGGATGGATGGATGGATGGGTGGGTCCATTTGGCAGCAATCTCTCTCCCCCCTGCCCTTCAGACATAAGCACTCGACCCTACAGAAACCTCTCTGGCGTAGGAGCCGGGAGACCACGGCTTTCCCCGCAAGGAGGACAGAGGGGTCGCCCCCACTCCCGGCGCCGCCACCGCACCACCTTCAGTCCAGCGCAGTTGGAACAGCTGGAGTCAGCCTTTGGGAGGAACCAGTACCCTGACATTTGGGCCCGAGAGGGCCTCGCCAGGGACACAGGACTCAGTGAGGCCAGAATCCAGGTGATGGCCCAAGATCCACTTCCCCGACCTTGGGAAGAAATGCAGATTTCGTGCCCAGGAACCACTGGGGCATAAATGTTCAGGGCATTATAACCCTAACCCAAATGTTCACCAGAACAGAGCCCCAGCCAACAGCCAACATAACCTCATCTGCATCAGGATTGTCCCTTGAGTTGAATCTTAGTGCTCACCTAATCTAACTTGAATTTCAGTGTCTACACCAACCTCAATATGTGATGTGAATTCCAAGAGAAAATTCAGTTCTAACCTTGTACCCAACCATGGCCTTGGAGCGCAATCAGCCTGATGCTCCTTCAGTCCTAACCAGAGAGTTAATTAATCTTCAGTATAAACCCTAACCTAAATCCAACCTGGTCTGTAACAAAATCATCCATAGTCTTAATCTCTAATAACCCTAGAGGAAATTTCCCATTCTCCAGGGAGGCAAAATGCCATCGTGTCACATTTATCTCTTTCTTGTTGGAAGCTGACTTTTCTCACTCAGAGCTGTAGCAGGGCAAATTTAGACACGGATGGGGGCAATGGTGTGGGCCTGGCTTTGTCTCTAGGCCTGGCTCAGCCGAGCTTTCTGCAACAGCTTTACTTCCTCTGGGGATGTGGGAGAGGCTAGCGCCTGGTCCCTGTACCTTCTGTCATTGGGGGAGGAGGGGTCCCATGTGACAATGCCATCTGTTTGAGAGAGGGGCTCTGATGTGGGTCTTCTCCCTCCTCCTCAGGTCTGGTTCCAGAACCGCAGAGCTAAGCAGAGGAAGCAAGAGCGGTCACTGCTCCAGCCACTGGCCCATCTGTCTCCTGCCACCTTCTCCAGTTTCTTGCCCGAGCCCCCCGCTTGCCCCTACTCCTACCCAGCGCCACCCCCACCAATGACCTGCTTCCCTCACCCCTACAATCATGCCCTTCCCTCTCAGCCCTCCACGGGCGGCTCCTTTGCTCGACACCCCCAGTCTGAAGACTGGTATCCCACCTTGCACCCAACCCCCCCGGGTCATCTGCCCTGCCCCTCAGCCCCACCTGTGCTTCCCCTCAGCCTTGAGCCACCAAAGTCCTGGAACTAAGGTTAAACAAGTGCCCACAAGATACTTTCCCAGCCCTCATGAAACACAGAGGGTGGCTTCCTTTCTTTCTAAGGGTGAAGTAGAAATATGCTGAGGGGAGTTGCAGCACAATGGGATCAGCAGTGTCTCAGGTTCAATCCCCAGCCCAGCACAGTGGGTTAAAGGATCTGGCATTGCCACAGCTCTGTCATAGTCTGGATCTGATCCCTGGCCCAGGAACTCCATATGCCGAGGGGTGACCGAAAAAAAGAGAAAAAAAAAAGAAATATAGTGAAGGGCAGCTCAGAGATTGGGAATTGAAAAATAGGAGCTCCTGATGGAGGTTTACTGAGGTGTTTCATTGAGTGAATTCGGGGAGGTGAAATTATTGGAAGACACAGGTAAAGAGCCCCAGTGGAGGTGACTGGTAGAAGGATGGCATTGATGGAAGCAGTGGTTGCCACTGGTGAGTGGAAATGGTTGAAGGGAGTAGAATGGGGGGGCTTCACTCATTGAGATCACAATCGAAGATCTTCATCCCTGTCGTTTCTAGCTGATTTCAGTAAGGCTTTGGCTTTAAAGTCTACCTGTACATCCTTTTCCCCTCACCACCCCCCAAATCACTCATTAATGTGTGTTCCTTCCTTCCTAGAAATAGCTCTTGAATTTATTCTTCTCTTTTCCTTTCCAGCAGACACTTTCTTTCTGGCCCCACATTTTCTAATTAATCCTTCTCCTTCGTTCCCTTAGTTCCAGTCTTTCCCACTGCCAACAGATCTTGCCAATCCGATCATCGAAGAATGGCTCTCCGATGTCTTACAAAAATAAATAAATGATATCTAATTTGCTTGGCTTGTCTTCAGCGTTGTCTTCAACCTAACTGTAAGTCAGCTGCATGTTTTAACATATGTGGTTTTGTTACCGAGCAAGGGCTCCTGTGCCTGCAGCACAGAAAGCCAAACTCTGACAATAGTTTTGTGTTTACTGCAAAGTAAGGGTTTCTTGCAGGCCGCCAAACAAAGGCATGGGAGACCAGCCTCAGATCCACTCCAGCGTGGTCTTTGAGTTGAGGGTGATCTTGAAGGGGAAGAACAAAGACACTGGGATTCATCATCATCTTGTGACATTTCTTTGACATTTCTTAATCAGAGTTTCAGGAGTCAAGGTGTCTCCCATTTAAATTCTCTGGCCAGGTGGTCCACAGCTTGGTGAGGGGGTTGTGAGCTCATCTTACTCTGGAGAGACCACCTGAGTTTGTGTGTTCATGATGGTGTCTATAATGGCAATTTTAGTACATTAACTGTTATCAAAAATAGCAATTTTAATTATCTAACTGGTTGATTGGTACACATTAGCACAGGATTGAGGTCAGAAGGGACAAGCCAGGGGATAAAGTTTTGAATAGAGAGATTCATCATAAACTCGGTTTTAGGGGAGCTCAGTTTCAGTTTCTGATAGAGGAGAAATGATTTGATTAAGGCAAAACTCCTCCAAACGCAAACCAAGAGTCTTGAGGCTCATAAGAGGTCATTTCGAGGAAAGAACCTGCTGTGAAGTGTCTCCCAACAGACACATGGTGTGGCCTAGTTGGTGGTGCCATATATATATCATAATGTTTATAATCCTTTTATTTTACTAATTTACTTATTTATATATAGGCCTACCTCACTTACTGGCAGGTCCATAGAAGAATTCTGAGTAAACAGACCTGTAAGAGTTTTATTTGTAGTTTTTTATATGTTTTTTTTTGGGGGGGCCACCCCACAGCATACAGGGTTCCCAAGCCAGGGATCAGATCCAAGCCACAGTTGTGGCAATGCCATATCCTTTAACCCAGTGTCCAGGCTGGGGATGGAACCTGTATCCTGGAGCTGCAGAGATGCCGCCTATCCCCTTATGCCACAGCAGGAACTCCTATATGTATTATTTTTAAAAGTCTGGAATCAAAACCTCTGTGATATACAATTGTACTTCCATGTAATTATCTCCTTGGGCCAGACTGATTTCCAGAAAGATAATACTGGTTTGCACACCCTCAAAAGTATCAGTGTCAAGTTCAGCACCTCCTTATCGACCTTGATCGTTTTGGACAATTTGTTAACTGAGAGTGATGTCTCCTTGTTGGTTGTTTTTTCAGTTTTCATTTAATTGATTGCTAGTGGAAGTTAAAAATAGTTACATGTTAATTGGCAATTTATATCTTTTCTTTTTTTTCATTTTTCGGCCACACCCAGGCATGTGGAAGTTCCCCAGCCAGGTATCAAACTTATACCACAGCATGGCGCAGGTTGCAGACTCGGCTCGGATCCCGCGTTGCTCTGGCTCTGGCGTAGGCTGATGGCTACAGCTCTGATCCTATCCCTAGCCTGGGAACCTCCATATGCCGTGAGAGCGGCCCAAGAAATGCCAAAAAAAAGACAAAAAAAAAAACTTATACCACAGCAGCAACGCAAACTGCTGCAGTGACAATGCCAGATCCTTAACTGGATGTGCCACAAGGGAACTCCTACTTTCTTTTCTGTACTGCTTCTCTGAGTTATTTGTGTATTTGAGCATTGAGCTAATCATCTTTCATTAGTGCTTGAGAGCTCTTTGTGTATTAGGGATCTGAATCTCTGTTCATATATGTTGCAACTATCTTTCACCATTTGTTATTTGTTTTTTAGCCTTTCTAAACAAGGGTTTCCTAAGAGAATTCAGCCTTGGTGCTGTAGATACCAATTGTTTGCAATGAGTTAGCTTCTGTTTTCAGCTTCTAAAATGGTACCAGTTATATAGAATTGGTAGGACTGAGAAAGTAATCACTCAGTTCATTTTCTGCATTCTGTGGTTCACATGAGGAACCCCAGGTGAGAACTCTCCCCTTGTTTTCGCTGTCTTCATCCATGTTTTCATCATTATTTGGATCAAAATATTATACCTTGAGTCATCTGAAATTTTAGTTTGTGCAGTAAAATAGCTATCTAATGAGCTAGCTAGTTTTTCCACTATAATTTATTTAATAGTCTGACATTGATTTGTAAAAACATTTCTTCACATATTAAGTTCTCATATGGGACAGCTGTAGACTCCTAATTCTTTTTCACCAATTAGCTTCTCTAGTCTGATACCAATACCATAGTGTCTTAATTACCAAAAATGCGGGATTATTGATATTCTAAAATGGTAAATTTTCTTATCCAAATATAAGGTATATCCTGTCATTTGTTCCAGACTTCTCTCACGTCCCTCAGGAAGGTTCTTTGTTTTTTCTTTTTTTTTTTTTTAATTTTTTTTCTTTTTTTTTCATTTTTTTATTACTCAAATGAATTTATCACATCTGTAGTTGTATAATGATCATAACAATCTGATTTCACAGGATTTCCATCCCACAGCCCAAGCACATCCCCCCACCCCCCAAACTGTCTCCTCCGGAGACCATAAGTTTTTCATTGTCTGTGAGTCAGCATCTGTTCTGCAAGGAAGTTCTGTCTGTCCTTTTTCCAGATTCCACATGTCAGTGAAAGCATTGGATGTTGGTGTCTCATTGTATGGCTGACTTCACTTGGCATGATAATTTCTAGGTCCATCCATGTTGCTAAAAATGCTGGTATTTCGTTCTTTTTAATGACTGAGTAATATTCCATTGTGTATATGTACCACATCTTCTGGATCCACTCTGTCAATGGACATTTAGGTTGTTTCCATGTTTTGGCTATTGCATATAGTGCTGCAATGAACATTGGAGTGCATGTGTCTTTGCGAGTCGTGGTTTTCTCTGGGTAGATGCCCAGGAGTGGGATTGCTGGATCAAATGGTAGTTCTATGTTTAGTTTTCTGAGGAATCTCCATACTGCTTTCCACAGTGGTTGCACCAATTTACAATCCCACCAACAGTGTACTAGGGTTCCTTTTTCTCCACACCCTCTCCAGCATTTATTGTTTGCAGACTTTTGGATGATGGCCATTCTGGCTGGTGTAAGGTGGTACCTCATCGTGGTTTTGATTTGCATTTCTCTAATAATGAGTGATGCTGAATATCTTTTCATGTGTTTTTCGGCCATCTGTATGTCTTTTTTGGAGAACTGTCTGTTTAGATCTTCCGCCCATTTTTGATGGGGTTGTTTGTTTTTTTGGTATGGAGCTGCAGAAGTTGTTTATAAATTTCGGAGATTAATCCCTTGTCAGTCGATTCATTTGCGAAGATTTTCTCCCATTCTGTGGGTTGTATTTTTGTGTTGTTTAGGGTTTCCTTTGCTGTGCAGAAACTTAATAAAACAAATCTAAGTAGGAGTTTTATAAATTCCCAAATTATATATGCTCTTTGTAACAAGCCAAATCAAAAGAAAATTTTATATCATATAAGACATATATATATGAATATGTATTTATATATATTAACCTGGATCAATCACAAAAACTTCATGTTGAGCAAAAAGTTTTTCAGAAAAATACCTTCAATATAGCATACCATTTATATAAAGTTTTAAGTACACAAAATAATTTTAAAGTAAAAAATTTTAATATAGTTTTGCATATTAAATATTAAAATGCATATATATATTATATGTATATATATAGTAAAATTTGAGAACATGCAGTTTCAGGAAGGAGAAAGTACAGTGTGATCCGGAAGATACACAAAGGGGCCTTCAATTCTTCTGGGATAAACTTGGGTTTGTTATATTTATTAGTCCTAAGACTTTTTTGAATATCTGAAATATTTTATAATTGTTTAAGTTAAAGACCTTGTCCATCAATCCCTATTCAAAGCAACATGAGATAAATAAACAACGTTGGTAGTATATATATCTGTCTACAACTTATTATGCTTATAGAAAAATATACAAATACACAGTAATATATTTTTCCTTTTTAAAAATAAAACTGAGATCCTACCATATATAAATATAAGATACAAAAATATCTTTAAGGTGGATCACATAGATTTTATTGTTTCCATCCCGTTAACTAGCAATTCCAGGAGCCACTTAACCGTTCCCCTATCCTTCAAGCGTCAGAGCTGGTTTGAATATTTTGTCGTGTTTTACTATCACAAATACCACTGCAGTTGTTTCATTAAAGGATAATTCTTTTTTAAAAAAAAAAAGTAAAATCAGGACTCTCATAGATGTATTTAACTATTAGTAAGGCAACAATAAAGATGTCAAAGCCAGTTCAAAGGACAAAGGAAAGACATTTGTAGATGAGGAACAGTGAAATGAATGCTTAAATGGAGGCAAAATTGGCTTCTTTCCTAGTTGAGAAGTGGAGTTTTTTAACCCTCCAGAGGACAGGATTGATTCAGTGTCTATATATAAGACCTGTTTTGCATTGCTCTCAGTTATCTACAATATATAAGAGGCAAAGAAAGCCTCAGGGCCCACAATGAATCAAATAACCTGGAAAAGTGGTCCCTAAATCCTGCACAGCTTTCCATTAAATCATATTTCCCCCTACAGTTTTCTTACTTCTGGGACACGTGCTTTTTACTTCTGTAAAACAGCTGTCCCAAGGTAGGATTGCTGTTAAGGGTTATGTACATTAACAATTTTAAGAGATACTACCTGATAGATAGTTTACCAAAAAGTGTAGCATAGAAAGATGTCCTGTGCAGTTTTTTAAAAAATTTCAAGCGTAGACAAAACTTTCCCAACATTTCTTGAATGGTTTTGATTTTTTAATCTAAAATAAATACGGAATCTATTTTTGTATACGCTGAGAATCAAGGGACTGAGTTTCTTCTGGATTGGCTGTCAAATATACCAGCACTATCTATTAAATAAAGTACCCTTCTTGTTGAATCAAATTGTTACCTTTATCATATATCATAAATTTCCTTAAGGTTTAAAAATCTATTCTTGGTTCTCT
This sequence comes from Phacochoerus africanus, assembly GCF_016906955.1. NCBI lineage: Eukaryota > Metazoa > Chordata > Mammalia > Artiodactyla > Suidae > Phacochoerus > Phacochoerus africanus. Next base: position 79,759,869 of record NC_062547.1, on the reverse strand, counting down.
ATTGGAGGGTTGGTTCTCCCAGTAGCTTTTTCAGGCGCATGCAGGCAGCGGCACACACCTGGGGTTCCCCTTCATCCTCCTTACACCCGCCGGCGAGCTGGCAGATGGGCGGTCAAGTGCCTTTCATTTCCGCCTTCCCTAGACCCTCTCAGCCTCCTGTCCGACGATCCAGTCCCCGGACCCGCTGCGGAGAAGGGGAGGGGAGGGGCAGGGGAACGGGACCAGAGGGTAGGGTGCAGAGGAAGGCAGAGGGTGTTTCAGCGCTGCAGGTCTCTTCTTGCTGTCAGCCTGCACGGTTCCTGGTGCCTATGGGGCCTGGGACTGAACTGGCGGGATGGGCCCGGCGAGGTTAACAAGCCATCTCAGCGTCCATGCAGGTGATCTTAGCCCAGGGGGCAGAGTAGGGTGTACCTCGACTCCTCCGGTTCCCTTGCCCTTCCTTCTCGGGAGAAGAGATACTCTTACCATTAAAACTGGTAGAAGGTTGGAGTCTGCCCCAGTTGAGATTTGGGGCAAAGCAGAAAAAGAACTTTCAAGCAGCAACATTCCCTCCCTCATCCCCACCAACCAAAGGGGAAATGCAGCCACATGAGGGTAAAGAAGTCACGAATTCATCTTTGCGTTGGGAAATCTAAATCGCTGGTTTTTCAGGAAGATCCTTTCCCAAAAGGATTCAAATCTGAGTTCGGAAACCGATCTTACTTGGAGCCCAAGATGGGTGTGCACGGTGTAGGGGGCAGGTGCTCTGGGGTGCCACAGCCGGGCGCACGGCTCCAGCCTATGGAGCGATTTAGGGCGCTGGGGTGCGCTACTGAAGACCGAGGGCCTGGACCGCAGAGTAGGTTGGTTGGCAGAGAGGGCGGGAGGCGTGGTGCTGGAGACCCTACGGATCCCGGCCGGGAGGGCGCGGGGGCGTGCGCGCTGCCAAGAGGGCCCCGGCAGCTGGTGAGTTTCTGCGCAACCTAGGCGGCCGTGATCTCGTTGCGCGACGGAGGAAAAACAAAACAAAACAAAAAAAACAAAAAACCCCACCAAACCAGGCCTAAGAAAACGGAGTTAAAACATTGAGATTCTGTGAGAAACCTCAATTGCCAAGAACATTCCATCGAGGGACCGGCTGGAACTTGCAGGGGCCTCTCCCTCTCCCGTATACCTGAGGACTCCAAGCCTGGGCCGCTTCCAACTCTACTAGCTTTACCTTCCCGCGTTTCTAATGTGCTTCAGGCACACATCGATCCCGGAGTCTGGCTCCTCTCCGGGCCTCAGGCTGCCTGCCGAATGGAAATGGCACCTGTTTCCTTCTTAGTGGCAGGACAAGCTCTTCAGGTTCTGGGCTTGGGGCCCCAGCAACCTGGCTGGGGCATCATGAACAACTTAAGGATGTTGAGAAAGACTCCCCTCCCTGCGCATCTCCGGTTTTTCCTCCTGGCTACTGAGACTGGCAAGAGAACAGGTGAAGACTCTTACCCACTGCCTGCCTGGAGGTGTCTCTGTGCAGCCCCTACTCCCTCCTTTCCTAGAGAGCTCTCCTGTTCCCAGTTCCCAGACTGGACATCTAGGCGAGATCAGCTCCACCCACCCACACAGGTTTAAATAATAAGTCAAAAGAGGAGAAGAGAAATCAAAGTTAAAATCATAAAGACAGGAGAAGAGGGGGAGAAAAAAGACAAACTGAACAAATAGAAAATATTGAGCAAGAAGATAGACTTTAATCCAACCATATCAATAATCACTTTAATGTGAATGGCTTCAACATTCCAATTAAAGACAGAGATTGTCAGATTGGGAAAAGAAAGCAAGACCCAACTAAATGTGGTCTACAAGAAACACAATTTAGGATTTCTCTTGTGGCGCAGCAGGTTAAGGGTCCAGCACTGTCACTGCTGTGGCTTGGGTTCAACCTGTGGCCCAGGAACTTCCACATGCCTCAAGTGCAGCAAACAAAACAAAACAAAGGAACAACACCTCCACCCCAAAAAAACATACTTTAAATAAAAAGACAAAGTTTAAAACAGTAGTTATAAAGGGGAAGTAGGGTAATTTGAACAGGACACAGGAATCAACAATACCAGGGGGGCCTGGTTCCCCTCTCTTGGCTGATGGGGAGTCTTATACTGAAACTGCAGGCTGGATACTCTCTTCCATTGTACCCATGCACCCAGAGATCTCCAGAGACAACTTGCTGCCTTTAGATTTCATGAAGCATCTGAGGAGTCAGGACTGAAGTGAAGTGATGATGCTCTGCCCCAGGCTTGGACTTTGATGACCGGGGGGCCAGGGACACCCACCTCTTTCCCACCTTTTCCTCGGGGACCTGCAGGAGGCACCAGCGGCCACCAGGGGACAGCAGTGAGATCAATGGGCTGGTGTGTCTGCAATGAGGGAGGGAAGGCTGCCTCAGGTGGGAGGGTAGGGCTCCCACTAAGCCCACAGAGGATCATTGTGGGTGGTTCTGAGCTGTCAGTGTTACCTACACTCAACCTCATCAGAATAAAAGAGACATCAAATTCCCAGTTTCTTCCTCTCTCTGCTCCAATCTCTTTTTCCCTGACCCTGAGTCTCCTTTAAAATGTAGTTTTTCTCACGTCATTCAAGAATCTGCAGTGACTCTCTACACATAAAACGCTGCCAAGTTATTTCCATGGCACATCAGAAACATTCACTGGCCCATCCAGTCAGCCAGAGTACAGGACTTTTTCCCATGGAAAACCTAATACATTCAAGAAGTTCAAGTAGTTTTGCCTGTAATAGAATGCCCCTCCTATTTCTAATATTCAGCTGAGAAACTTTAATATTTTTACAAAGAAAATGTTTTTAACTCAAAGAACTGTTACAGTTTTACTGAAAATGTTTTATACTGAAATATAGAAACAATTTCCCTGACATTTTCCTTAAGCTTGAAAGCTGAACACAGCATTTCCTCATATATCCTCATATATCCTTGACATAGCCCTAAAAACCTTTAAAACATTGTCAAATCCACCTACCCCTCCAGAGTAAGTTATTCCCTAGCCCTCTTCTCAATCTGCAGGGATTCTCATAAAGCTCTTCAGTTTCTCAAGGAAGGGAAGAGAAAGAGAAGGAAGGAAGGAGGGAGGAGGGAAGGAAAGAGAAAGACAGAGAGGGAGGGAGCGAGGAAGGAAGAAGGAAAACTCCTGGCCTGGTGTTCCCAGTGTGGCTCAGTAGGTTAAGAACCCAACATAGTGTCGATGAGGATGCAGGTTTGATCTCTGGCCTCCATCAGTGGGTTAAATATCTGGCATTGCCACAAGCTGTGGCACAGGTCAGAGATGTGGCTCAGATCCAGCGTGGCTGTGGTGTTGGCTCCAGCTGCGACTCCAATTCCACCCCTAGCCTGGGAACTTCCATGTGCCGCAGGTGGGGCCATAGAAACAAAAAGAGGAGTTACCATTGTGGCGCAGTGGAAAGGAATCCGACTAGGAACCATGAGGTTGTAGGTTCGATCCCTGGCCTCGCTCAGTGGGTTAAGGATCCGGCGTTGCCGTGAGCTCTGGTGTGGATCACAGACGTGGCTCGGATCTGGCCTTGCTGTGACTCTGGTGTAGGCCAGCGGCTACAGCTCTGGTTGGACCTCTAGCCTGGCAACCTCTATATGCCATGGGTGCAGCCCTAAAAAGACAAAAAAAAGAAAAAGAAAACCCTGGCCACTTGGACCCTCTTAAAGCCTGACACTCTCAGTGTTTATTTCTCATTAGGACCTCTAGAACTACTGATGCTCAGGCCTCACCCTGGATCATTATAAGATCACCTCTGCAAAAGGCCCTCATCAGAATATTAGAACCTCTCCAGGTAGTTCTGATCTGTACCCCAGGTGTGACTCACAGTTGCCAAAGCCCCCACCTCCGCAACACACAATGAGGTGGGGAAAGACCCAGGAGACACGCCCATCTCCCCCACTCACCCTGACCCTGGCAGGCAGGGGCAGCTCATGGCAAAGCTTCTGCTGTCCCTCAAAGGCAGTAGATCTCATGTGAGAATCACCCAGGAAGCTTGTCATAAAGCCCTGAGTCCCCATCCCACCTCAATGACATCTGAACCCCGGGGTTGGCCTTTGAAATGTCTTCCAGCTGATCCCCTGTAGAATCTGGACTGGGAAGGTGTTCTATAGCTGAATCCACTTGCAGATAGGACTCCTGGTGTCACTGAGCTTAGAGACCCATGGGAAAGCTAGACTTGACCCAGGAGTTACAGGACTTAGGCTAAGTTTGAATGGAGTTTGAGGACTGGAAACGGGTGGCACCTGTGAGGGGTGTCACTGTCTGAGAAGACCTAACAGACCTCTGTGAGGACTGCGAACCAGCTTAATGAACAGCTTTGGGGTGGGGGGAGGTCGTGAGAGAGGAGCATCTAATGGAAGGAGCAAAGACTCCAAAGCAGGCACAACATTGTAAATCAACTCTAATTAAAAAAAAAAAAAAAAAGACTCCATGGAAGTTCCCGTCGTGGCGCAGTGGTTAACGAATCCGACTAGGAACCATGAGGTTGCGGGTTCGATCCCTGGCCTTACTCAGTGGGTTAAGGATCCGGCATTGCCGTGAGCTGTGGTGTAGGTCACAGATGCGGCTCGGATCCTGTGTTGCTGTGGCTCTGGCGTAGGCTGGCCGCTACAGCTCTGATTCGACCCCTAGCCTGAGAACCTCTATGTGCCGCGGGAGCAGCCCTAGAAAAGGCAAAAAGACAAAGACCCCAAAGCAAATTTGCACCCCCGTATTACCAAGGACCCCATGAAAATGCTGTGGCTGTTTTCTGTGGGAGTAACCCTTAATGCCTGGGCTATTGTAGATCCAATTTGGGGAAAAAAAAGATTAATTTCATATATATTTAGATGTTGGGTCTGAGGCATTCTAGTGAAGCAGATACCGGGTGAGGGAAAAAAGGAAATCAGGAATTGGTCTTTATGACAAGAGGGGCAGTTGCCCCCACCACGTGATCTCCATGGAGCATCCCCAGGACCTGGCTGGGAGCCCTGCACCCTGGAATCCCTGGTACCACCCCTCCATGGTGTCCTAACATGTGTTTCTGGCTTGCTCCCAGAATCAGAGATGTGCATTTGTAGAGATGGGACAACTTATTTTGCAGTTTGGGTGATGGGGCCTAGAATCCTAAAAATCACTGCCCTAGTTGAGGTCAGGCACACCCTCTCCCAATTATCCAATCAAACACTAGTTTACATACAGCTGAAGGGATCTGGCCGATGTAATCAGCAATCAAAAGGATGATGTACTTGTTTAATCTGATTCAATCACTTAAAAGAGTTAAGTCCCCACTCCCCCTGGTTTTTTTTGTTTTTTTTTTTTTGTTTTTTTTTTTTGTCTTTTTGCTATTTCTTGGGCCGCTCCTGCGCATATGGAGGTTCCCAGGCTAGGGGTCAAATCAGATCTGTAGCTGCCGGCCTACACCAGAGCCACAGCAATACGGGATCCGAGCTGCGTCTGCAGCCCACACCACAGCTCACAGCAATGCTGGATCGTTAAGCCACTGAGCAAGGGCAGGGACCGAACCCGCAACCTCATGGTTCCTCGTACGGATTCGTTAACCACTGTGCCACGACGGGAACTCCCTCCCCTCCCCCTGTTTAGTGGAAGATGAGTAACAGAGCAGGACACCTTGGGCCTTCCTGGGACAGAAGCCTCACCCTTATCCTCTGCTTTAGCTCCTTTCTGAAGTACCTAGATAATAGTATCTCATGTGCATTTCTGGAGTTGTTTTATCATTGCTAAAACCCCCATCAAGTGGTTCGATCCCTGGCCTTGCTCAGTGGGTTAAAGATCCGGCATTGCCGTGAGCCGTGGTGTAGGTTGCAGGCGCGGCTCGGATTCCGAGTTGCTGTGGCTCTGGCGGAGGCCGGCGGCTACAGCTCCAATTAGACCCCTAGCCTGGGAACTCCATATGCCTCGAGAGCAGTCCAATAAATGGCAAAAAGACAAAAATAAAATAACCCCCCCCCCCCAAATGGGAGAAGTTAGCTATTTGATGACCCTGAGCACCATAGCTTCCCAGACCTACTGGTGCTTAAGGACTGAGTTTGTTAACCCCTGTGACACCGCCCTGTTATCTCACCATCAACCAATCAGAATTGTGCACGAGCTGGTCACACACACCCTGTGACTCAGCTCCCTCACCTGGCTTTGTTGAAAGCCATAAGGGAGTTCAGGCTTTCTGAGCATTAGCTGGCCTGGAATCTTTGGCGTCTTACAATAAATGCTGCACTTTCCTTCCCCACAATCCAGGTGTTAGTAGATTGGCTTTATGGCACACAGGTGAGCAAACCCAAGTTTGGTTCCATAACAGATGCAAGGACTCAGAACATAGGCTGTGCCCAAGATCACTGAGCAAGTGGGAGTGCCATGGATTTAGTACTTTCATTGAAACCCAGAGCCTTGATCCCCCATGCCCACAGTGGGTGGTGGCCAATTCCTAAGTGTTGTTTCTGCCCCTAGGGGCTCCAGGTCCCCTCTGAGATGTGTCTGTTTCCTGTGATAGGGATAGAGCAGCATAGTTACACAGGTGGTTTTAGAAATCCAACCAGGAGATTATAGATAGAGACGAAACTGACAACACTTATGACCTGAATCTAGTCAGAAGCCAGATCGGGACTTGAACCCATGGTTTTTTAAATGAGAATCACTTCCTGGTGTCTGGGTTACTGAAGTTCAGGTTCTTTGTGTCTCAGAGCAGAAGGAAGTCAGTGAGCGACAAAGTTATAGGCAAGAAGTAGATTTATTAAGATAGGATGCTTGTGAGGGATACAAGCAGGCAGGCAAAGAAGCACTGCCCCTGAGAATCTGGTGGGCTACATTTTTATAAGCCAAGGAAAGTGGGGAGGGGAAAAGACCACCTCTTCCTCTTTCTCTGAGTAGACATCAAGCTTATAGCACTAGCTCCACTTTCGTGTCAGGCTTACAGCACTAGCTCTTCCTTTGTGTTGATAAGAGAGTACTTGACCCCATGGGGTCAAACTAGGACTGTCATGGTGCTTATTCAAATGAGCAGAAGGGTGATAACCTGTGCTAAAATACATTGAATCATCTCAGGTTTTGTATAATGAGGGTCTCCTACTTTGGACTGCCACCTTACCCTTAAATTCCTGTCATGGGTCCTAAGGACCATTGTCTTGTTGAATTTGAATGCAGGCCACATTTTATCTTTCACTTAATGACCTGAGGCATCTCCTGTTTTTTGTTTTTTGTTTTTTGTCTTTTTGCTATTTCTTGGGCCGCTCCCGTGGCATATGGAGGTTCCCAGGCTAGGGGTCGAATCGGAGCTGTAGCCACTGGCCTACGCCAGGGCCACAGCAACATGGAATCCGAGCCGCGTCTGCAACCTACATCACAGCTCACGGCAACGCCGGATCCCTAACCCACTGAGCAAGGGCAGGGATCGAACCCGCAACCTCATGGTTCCTAGTCGGATTCGTTAACCACTGAGCCACGACGGGAACTCCTCCTGTTTTTATTTATGGTTTTATAGTTAAGCAAGGCTGCTTCATTCTGATGGCTTTCCTGAGCGATTATTAATTTCCAGAGGTCTCCCAAAGTTCCTTAGGTTTCCCTCTGAATCCATGGTCCCCTACTGGGATTCCTACAATTACCTGTGTAACTATCCTACTCCATCTCTATCAGAGAGGGAACTTTGGGAGAACACTGTTAAGTTAATCATCACACAGGAAAGCTATCAGAACATCGTGAAATGAAGAAGGCTTAACAATAGAGCCATAGGAGTTCCCGCTGTGGTGCAGCAGGTTAAGGACCTAGCATTGCTACAGGTGTGGCTCAGATTCAATCCCTGGCCTATATGTAAAATTTTCTTTTATCACACGCAATGGAATATTTTGCAGCCATTGGACATGAGGGAGTTCTAGATATACTGTCATGAAAAGATCTTTGAGATATGTTGTTAAGCACAACCAGAAAGCAGAACAACATCTAGTTTCTGTGTTTTACAAAAAACTGGAGGTTGGGAGTTACCGTTGTGGCTCAGTGGGTTAAGAACTCATCTAGTAGCAGCCCCAGAAAAGGCAAAAAGACAAAAAAAAAATTTAAAAAACGAAAAAAAGAACTCACCTAGTATCCATGAGGATGTGGGTCCAATCCCTGGTCTTGTTCAGTGGATTAAGGATCCTGTGCTGCCACAAGCTGCAGAGTAGCTTGCAGATGTGGCTTGGATTAAGGGGTGTCATGGCTGTGGTATAAGCCGGCAGTTGCAGCTTCGAATCTGGAAGGAAAAAAAAAAAAAAGAGGATGTCAAGAATTTTTGCTGGAGCTTGTCATCAGCAGAGGAGCGAAATAATTCAGGATTTGTTTCTGCATTTCTGTTTCACAAACAGCCTGGGCAAAATTGGCATTTACACAAAAGGAGGAGCCCTGAAAAGGAGTTGACTTGGGAGTAATGCTGGTGTGGGTATTCTTAGTGGAGGTGATGGTGCCTGAAGCTGATATGTGCCTGCAACAAAATGCAGAACTGCACCCTGGAGAGGAATATTAGGTGTTTATTAGCATTGGGGGAGGGGTAACATGGTCAGATTTTTGCCTTACATAGTGCTTTGGCATGAGGCTGAGTTACAGAGGCCTGAAGTGGGAAAGTGGGAATCACGGTGTCCAATTAGGTGTTTTCCTGATCATATGGCATCTTGAAATGAAGTGTAAAATCTGTCTCTGGAAATGAAGAGTTATTTATATGATTTTTTTTTTTTTAGGTGACATGGAAAGAATCAAAGATGACCCTGGAGCCAGTTCACAGAGCTGGAAGTGACTTAAGATGGTACCACTCAGTGTATATGCCCTCCCCTGTCTTATGATACAAACACCATAAATCTGAAGCAATGGGTAAATTCGTGGATGATTCTTATATAGTTTCCAAGATTCAAAATTAATTCTCAGTAAGGTCCATAGTAGCCTAGACTACATCTGAGATGCTAAGGGCAAAAAATCCCAGGCATTCTTGATGACAATCTATCCTAAGCACCTTCCTTCTCTTCCATCCTTAGTTGCTCCATTTATAAGCCCCCAACCCCCCCCCCCATGCCCCTCCTTCAGCATAAACAGGTTTCTAAAAAATTTCCTCTTATAAAGAGAAAAGCTCTGGTCTCCCCTTCCCCTCCCCTCCCTAAACTAAGTCTTTCATGGAGGCTCCTTGTATCCCTCTCTATAACCCATGACCACCCCACCAGCAGAAGCCCCTAACCCTCCACTGAATCCACCCTCTGCTTGATACACATAGTCCCTGGGCCAAACCCAAAGGGCTCCCCTGACCCCCTAGTTCTAACTCATGGAGGGGAGGGTGATACATTTGTAGAAGTCACAACCTCTCACTTTGCCTTTGAGGACATGAGACCGAGAGATCCTTGGAGTCAATAGTGGAGTCAATTCAGTATTAGTCTCTAGTTAATCCTATCCCTGTTATCCAATCAAACTGTATTCCAGGTGCTGCATTAAAGGGGTTTTGCAGTTGTAATAAAAGTTGTAAATTAGTTTATCTTTGGTTAATCCAAAGGGAGTATGTTGGGTGGGTCTGACTCGATCACACTCAGGATATTTAATAGCTACCAGGACCTCCAAGGGCTTCAGAGACTGCCAGAAGCAGAGAGGAGCAGACACATTTCAGGAGACCCCCGATCTGAAGATCTGAATTTCAGCAAGTCCATTCCAGCAAGGGTGAGAAAGTGCCAGCTCTCTTCAGGCCTCGGATTAGGCCCTGTTGGTGCAGGGAAAACTTGAGAATAAAAATGGAGGTAAATTGGAGGGAAGCAGTTTCCTGTGTGTTTGTGGAAGTATGGTTGGGTTGTCTTTTATTTTATTTTATAAGTACCTTAAAAGGGGAGTTCCCGTCATGGCGCAGTGGTTAACGAACCCGACTAGGAACCATGAGGTTGCGGGTTCGGTCCCTGCCCTTGCTCAGTGGGTTAGGGATCCGGCGTTGCCGTGAGCTGTGGTGTAGGTTGCAGACGCAGCTCGGATTCCGTGTTGCTGTGGCCCTGGCGTAGGCCAGTGGCTACAGCTCCGATTCAACCCCTGGCCTGGGAACCTCCATATGCCGTGGGAGCGGCTCAAAGAAATAGCAAAAAGACAAAAAAAAAAAAAAAAAAGGTATGCTTGGGGGTTCCCATTGTGGCTCAGCGGAAATGAACCACTTCCTATCCATGAAGTGGTTCAATCATGGCCTGGCTCAGTGGTCAGGGACTCCGAGTTGTGCTGTGGCTGTGGCTGTGGCTGGCAGCTACAGCTCCGATTGGACACCTAGCCTGGAAACCTCTATATTCCGAGGGTACAGCCCTAAAAAGCAAAAAAAAAAAAAAAGAAAAAGAAAAAAAGATGCCTGATTTCTTCTCTGTTCTTTGCAAATACTCATTTAATCCTCAGAGCAAGCCTGCTGGAAGGAGTTATGACTATAGTCATTTCACAGAGAGGGCACAGAGGCACAGCTCAGTCCACAGTATTTCGTTCATCTCTAGCCATTAGGCTGTTTGTATCTTCCTGTTATCTCCTTATGTGCGTACTTCCTCTCCATGCCTTGACCACTTCTGGTGGCTGCTTTAAAGTCCTTCTCTAAGAATTCTACTGTCTGCGTTATTTCTGGGGTCGATGGATGGATGTTCTGCCAGTGATGAACTGTATTTGTTTTGCTGCATGCTGGGTAATTCTAGGTAGGAGATGAGCACTGTGCATTTTTGGGTGCTGGATATTCTGTGTTCCTTTAACCACTTCTCTGGCTCTGTTCTGGCCCAGAGAAGGTACCTCAGAAACAGTTTAACTGAGCCTTTTGAGGATTGTTTTGAATCCTTGTTAGCCGGGGCCAGAAGAGGCTCCAGTCTGGATAATTTGGCCCCACTACTGAGGCAATACCCTTTCTGAGCACTCTATATATGAATCCCCTTGGATAAGGATTTTTTGTTTTTGTTTTTGTTTTTTCCACTCTGGCTGCAGGGGGAAAAGATTCTTCTTTGCCTGAGTGACCCCAGGGATTTCCCAGCCTGTTCCCTTCCAGTGGCTTTTACCCAGTCCAGTAAGTTCCTGCCCACTCATGGGCTCATCTGCCCTTGGACAGGGGACCTCCCTGTAAGTCTTTAGAGTTCCCTCATCTCTCTGTTTCCTGTGCAGCTTCCTTGTCCTGTCCTTGTCATTGTAATAGGTGATATCCAGCAGCCTTCACTCCTCCAAAATCTCAGCCTGGTCACCCAGGCTCTGTTTGGATCCCTCCCCTTGCTCTAAGGTCTGGACACCCTGGGGCACTCTGCTGTGGCCCTTGTAGATCCCCCTTCACTTGGGTTTTGCTTTCAAACCACTGTCCTGTCTTGCTGTTGTCCCTTGTCTGAAAACCTTTGGTTAAGTAGTTCCTCCAGCTCTCTCCTGGTTCAAGGCAAGAGAGAAAAAGAGAGCACACTGCCTGGGTTTGAAATAACTCCTTGGGGAAGTTCCCGTCGTGGCGCAGTGGAAATAATCCGACTAGGAAACAGGTTTCGTGTTCGATCCCTAGCCTTGCTCAGTGGGTTAGGGATCTGGCATTACCGTGAGCTGTGGTGTAGGTTGCAGACATGGCTCAGATCCCGCGTTGCTGTGGTTGTGGTGTAGGCCAGCAGCTATAGCTCCAACTGGACCCCTAGCCTAGGAACCTCCATATGCCTCGGGTGTGGCCCTAAAAAGACAAAGACAAAAAAAGAAATGACTCCTTGGTTAACAGCTTGCAACTGATGTTCTCTATCATTGTGGAATATGTTTTCTAGATCTGCTCTTAAGATTTAAGATGGTTTGATTTTTATTTTCAATGTTGTGATTGGCTACTTTTTAAGCAATCACAGGTAAGTGGGTAAGAATGACTTACTATGTCAGTAGTCATCTTTTTCTCTTTTTTTTTTTTTGTTTTTTTCATTAGGAAGTGGCATCTCAGACTGAAATTGCTATCCACCCTGAGGAAGTGGAGAAGGGAAAAGAAACCCAGGGAGCAGAAAATCCCTCAGGTGCCTCAGGTTCGGTGCTCTCAGTCATGTTTAAATAGAGAAAACCTTCTATCTATTCTGCTTCCTGCATCTTCCCCAGTCTGACCTGCTCATCTCAGACCCCAGATGGGGGCAGTCCCAATGAGGGTCCTGGGAGCTCTCTATCCCCTGTTCCGGCCCCCATCCCTGGGACCCAAAGCAGTAAAAGGCCCCATTGGGGGTGGGAAGGAAGTGAGCCCCTCTTCAAGACAGCCCCTCCCAGGCAGTAAATGAACCATTAAAGCCCTGTCAATGTTCTCTCAAATAACTTATGCAACTGGAACAGCGTCAAGCCCTCCAGTGCTTCCAGACCCATTCAGTGACTAAATGACTTTGGCATTAGGACTCAGGTTGGTGATGAATGCCTCAACTTCTCTGTAAGGTTCTGTCACCTCCCATAAACTGGATAAAGTCATGTTTGGACCTGTCAGTGCCGAGGGAGGGTCTCTGAGAAACCCCTCAAGTATGCAGGTAAGTTGTGCCAAAGTGCATTTACATTCCTCTCGTTTCCAGACCAGTGTTTTAAACCTTGGAGTGACTATGAGATCAGGAGTTTCCTACAAGAATGGGAGTTGCTTGAATGTGAGAAGTTGAGGAGGAATTACCACAGAGCATCAAGAATAATTGCCAGGCATCTCAAGCAAAGAGGCATTAATAAAGGCAGGAGAAAGTGTCTCCAGATGCTCATAAACATGCATGACTTATACTGGACCATTCATGAAGCCAACCAGAGACCAAGGCATGAACCCTTGCCATGTCCTTTTGGAGAGACCCTTCACAGGATCCTGGGGCACAGAGAAGAGGACAAGAACTCAGGTTTGTCTCTTAACATACATCTTCCATGGTTCTTGAGTAAGTGGCATCAGCTAGCCCAGACACTGCACTGTCTCCTGAGCAGCCAGCATGATGGGACTGGTCCCTGGTTACAGGTTCTCCCTGCACACAGCACAAAGGACTCAATGCTCTGAGCACTCACCTACCTGTCCTTTTCTCCTCTCTGTCCTCAAAGCAGTGACTTTGAGGGACTTTGCTCATGGCCTGGTTTCGAATAGACATGGACCCCTGGGGAAGACTAGGCTACAAAGATTCAGGAGGAGGGTTGGTGATGTCCTTGTGATGTTTCTCATGTGTATCTCTCATGTTCTCCCTGTGCAGAAGAGGCCAACTTCCTACCTCCCGAGTACCAGCGCCCCACCTATGAGGAGATGCTCTGGGCTCCTGCACATGTGGTCTACGTAGAGCATCCTCAGGTACCCAGATGGGAGCCTTGGCACATGAACCTTCCACAGTCAAGTCCATGGCTGTTTCCTGCCTATCTCCCTCCAAACCTTGGCCCCCAGCCACAGTGGTCAACCTTCTCTGCCACTGAATCAGTTGGTGCCCCTGAATCAGTTGGTGCCACTGAATCGGTTGGAGAACAACTAAATCCCGTTAGTTAGAACAGAGGAGATAGTTAGAACCTGACTTCTTTCTTCCCAGCCTAATGTAATGAAAAAATTTCTGGTGCAGAAATTAACATTGTTAAGTCAAATATACATCAATTAAAAATAAAAATAAATTTAAAAATCAAAGCTGGTGTCTCTTAAACTGGGAGATAGTTTTAGTTTTTGCATATATAGATTTTGCAGGGCAAAATCACGGGTGTATGTGGAATTTATCTCCCCAGAGTTCCTTAGTAGCTCAGCAGGTTAAGGATCGGGCATTATCTGTGGCTCTGGTTACTGCAGCAATGAGGGTTTGATTCCTGGCCCAGGAACTTCCACTGGTGCAGCCAAAAAAAATTTTATCTCCCTACATTTCTTGGTATTCTTTTTTTAAAAAAATAAAGGAAACAATGTAGTTTCACATGTTGGTGTAATTTACCTGTGAGATGCAAGAAAGGATCAACAGACACAAATCACTAAGTATGATAACACCACATTAACAGAAGGAAAGATAAAAATCATGATTATCTCAATAGATCCAGAAAATGCATTTGACAAAATATAACATCCTTTCATGACAATCTCAATAAACTGGGTATAGAGAAAACACCTCAACATAATAAAGTCCATTAAGTGAAGGCTACAGCTAATACCATACTCAACAGTGAAAGGTTTCCTTCTAAAATTAGGAGCAAGACCAGAGTTCAACTTTCACCACTCCTATTCAACACAGTAGTAGAAATCATAGACAGAAAAATCAGACAAGAAAAAAGCCACCTAAATCTGAAAGAAGTAAAATTGTTTGTAGAATATGCGACCTTGCATATATATGCAAAATCCTAAAGATTCAACAACTGTTGGAACTGGAGCTCCAGTGGTAACAAACCAGACTAGTACCCATGAGGACTGGGTTCAATCCCTGGCCTCTCAGATCTGGCATTGCTGTGGCTGTGGTATAGGCTGTCAGCTGCAGCTCCAATTCCACCCCTAGCCTGGGAACCAAGAATCTCTTTCATAATAGCATTCAAAACAGTACCTAGGGGGAGTTCCTGTCGTGGCTCAGCAGTTAACGAACCTGACTAGCATCCGTGGCCTCGCTCAGTGGGTTAAGGATCCGCTCAGTGGGTTAAGGATCTGGCGTTACCATGAGTGGTGGTATAGGTAGCAGAGGCAGCTTGGATCCTGCGTTGCTGTGGCTGTGGTGTAGGCTGGTGGCTACAACTCCGATTAGACCCCTAGCCTGGGAACTTCCATATGCCGCAGGTGTGGCCCTAAGGAGACAAAAAAAAAAAAAAAAAACAACGAAGCAAAACAAAACAGTACCTAGGAATAAAGTTAGCCAAAGAAGTGAAAGGTCTGTACAATGAAAACTATAAGATTTTGGTTAAAGGAACTGAAGACACAAACAAATACAAAGATACTGGTGTTCATGACCAGAAGAAAATATTGTTAAAATATTCGTAACACCCAAAGCCATCTATGGATTTAATGCAAACTTTATCAAAATTCCAATGGTATTTTTTTCACAGGAAACCCCCCACAATGTTACAATTTATATGGGACCAGAATATACTCCTAATAGCCAAAGCATCTTGAGGGTTAAGAACAAAGCTGGAGGCATCACACTTCCTAACTTCAAACTGTATGACAAAGCTAGAGTAATGAAAACAGTACCATATAGCATAAAAATAAAAACACACTAATGGAACAGAACAGAGAGCCCAGAAATAACTACCACCACCCCATACATGGTCAACTAATATTTAACGAAGACAAGAATAGTCAAAGGGGATGGGATGTTCTCTTCAACAAATGATATAGGGAAAACTCTGTAACCACAGGCAGAAACATGAAATGGGAACTCTACCTTACCCCACTCACAAAACTTAACTCATTATGAATTAGTGACTTACTCTTACTTACCTGATATTGTAAACCTCTGAGAAGAAAACAAAGAAGCTAATTGAGATTAGTCTGGGCAATGTTTTTTTGGTTTTTGGTTTTTGAGGGGTTTGTTTTGTTTTGTTTTTTTGCTTTTTAGGGCTGCACCTGCCGCGCATGGAAGTTCCCAGGCTAGGGGTTGAATCAGAGATGCAGCTGCCCGCCCACACCACAGCCACAGCAACAGGGGATCTGAACCACATCTGTGACCCACACTACAGCTCATGGTAATGCTGGATCCTTAACCCACTGAGTGAGGTCAGGGATCAAACCTGCATCCCCATGGATACTAACTGGGTTCGTTACCACTGAGTCATGACAGGAACTCCCAGGGAAATGGTTTTTTGAAAAGGTCGCCCAAAAATAAGAGCAAAAATAAACAAGTTGGAATATTTCTCTTTTTTGTTTTCATACTGTATTTTATTACTGAAACAACATCGTCCTACCCACCCCACCCCACAATAAAAACCTCACCCAGATCTCCCATCCTTTCTCCTCACCCCCACTCCCCACCCCCAGCAAGCCCTGCACAAATGCTCCTGGATTCTCTGCCCACTGCCCCATTTTGGAGTGTGTCCATTTCCATTGCGTAGCCATGTGGAAAACACCTAGGGCCTTTGTGGAGGAAATGGAGGAGGGGGGAGAAGGAGCCCCAGGAGAGGTTTATTTGAGGGCCTTGGCCACTTGCTCGTAGGCCAGCTCGATCTCCTCATTGTCTTGACAGGTGGAGGCAAACTCTTCCCGAGCATAGGCATTGCGCAGGTATCGAGGCACTCCACAAAATGCATCTGGAATGGAGAATCCCTGGTAGTTCTTACAGACCACCTGTACTATGTGGAGCTTTGGCAACAGGTTGCAGTCAGCCAGAGTGAGCTCATTGCCATCCAGAAACTTCCTCTGAGAGATTCCCTCATCCTCAGCACTGGTCTCATCCACTTCTTCTGGGAGAGGGGATGTCAAGTAATTGTCTAAGACTTTCAGGGCTTTCAGGAGTCCCTTCTCCAGGTTGTCATTGAGAACTGGGTTTGAATTCTTAATGTAGGCAGAAAATTTAGCAAATATGTCCAGCCCAGCTGTGTTGGATTCAGGGTTCAGAGCTGCCAGCTTGGGGTACCTGGGAGGGCATAGCACTGCCTCCAGAAATTCCTCAATCTTGTTGGTATCTGTGTGCACTTCAGTGCTGTACAGCAGGAAAGGGAGCTGTCCCCCTGGGCATAGCTTCTGTACCATCTCAGTCCGTCTCTTGGTATCCACAGTGGTGACACTGAAGGTGACTCCCTTGAGCCAGAGCACCATGAACAGTCTCTGGGAGAAGGGGCAGTTTCCGATCTTGGCCCCATCACTGCCAGCCTTTACGAACAATTCGACCTGAGGTTGTTCTTCAGCCATAGTTGCGACCAAGAGCCAAGTGGGAATATTTCAAACTAAAAAGCTTCTACAGAGCAAATGAAATGAAAAAAATGAAATGGCAGCATATGGAATAGAGGAAAATATTTGCAAACCATGTATAGATGCTCCTCGACTAATGATGGGATTACACCCTGATAAATCCATCATAAATTGAAATTATAAGTTTAAAATGCATTTAATATCCTGAACGTACTGAGCATAATAGCATAGCCTCACCTATCCTCACCGTGCTCACAGTATAATGTAGAGTATCGGTTATTTACCTCCGGATTGGTGACTGACTTGGGAGTTGCAGCTCACTACTGCTGCCCAGCATCCTGAGAGAGAATTGTGCCTCATATTACTTGCCCAGGAACAGATCAAAATTCAAAATTTGAAGTACAGTTTCTACTAAATGTGTTTCGTTTTCATATCACTGTCAGGTCAAAAAACTAAGCTGAACTGTTATTAATGCAGGGACCATCCGTATGGGTCAAGAGGGTAATACCCCAAATTACAGTGGCATATTCTTCAGTCATGAGAAAGAAGGAAATCCTGCCATTTGTGACAACATAGATGGACAATGAGGGCATTCTACCGAATCTAAGTAGTCAGACAGTGATATGATATCACCTGTATGTGGAATCTAAAAAAAAAAGCCAAACTCGTAGAAACAGAGAGCAGAATGGTTGTTCCCAGGGGCTGGTGGGTGGCTGGGTGAGCTGGGGAGATGCTGTTTAAGGGTACAAACTTGAAACTAGAAAATGAACAAATTCTGGAGATCTAATACACAGAACAGTGACTACAGTCAACAACATTGCACTATAAACTTCAAAGTTGCTACAAGTCTAGATCTTAATTATTCTCACAACCAGAAAAAAAAAAGATTGTGTGACGTGATGGAGGAATTCACTAATGCCACAGTGATGAAAGAAATCGAAGATGACACAAACAGATGGAAACATACACTGTGTTCTCGGATTGGAAGAATTAATATTATTAAAATGACCATATTACCCAATGAAATCTATAGATTCGATGCAATCCCTATCAAAATACCAATGGCATTTTCACAGAACTAGAAAAAAAAATTTGTATGGAAACACAAAAGACCCCAAATAACCAAAGCAATCTTGAGAAAGAAGATTGGAGTTGGAGGAATCAGGCTCCCTGACTTCAGACAGTACTACAAAGCTATAGGCATCAAAATAGTATGATAAAAAAAATAGCAAAAAAAGGAAAAAGAAGAAAAAACAAAACAAAATGGTATGATACCTCCCCAAACAGATACATGGATCAATAGAACATGTTAGAAAGCCCAGAAATAAACCTATGCACTTATGATCAATTAATCTATAACAAAGGAATTCAGCAATCCCACTCCTGGACATATATCCAAAGAAAATTATAATTCCAATAGATACATGGACTCCTGTGTTCATTGAAGCACTATTCACAATAGCCAAGACATGGAAACAACATAAATATCCCATCAACAGATGAATGGATTAAGAAGATATGGTAGTATATACAATGCAAGGCTATTCTGTCATTAAAATAGAATGAAATAATGCCATTTTCAGCACCATGGATGCAACTAGAGATTACCATACTAAGTGAAGTAAGTCAGAAAGAAGAGGACAAATACCATATATCACTTACATGTGTAATCCAAATATGGCACATGAAGTTCCCACTGAGGCACAATGGGATTGACAACATCTCTGGAGTACCAAGATGCAGGTTCAATCCCTGGCCCAGGGTTAAGGATCCCAGGTCACCACAGTGTTGCAACTGCAGCTCAGATATGATCCCTGTCCCAGTAACTCCATGTGCCTCAGGATGGTCAACAACAAAATACAAAAACAAGCAAACAAAAATATGGCACAAATGAACCTATCTACAAAACAGAAATAGACTCACAGATATGGAGAACAGACTCGTGGTTAGTGGATGGACTGGGAGTTTGGGGTTAACTATACAGTACATCCATTCTCTTGGGATAGACCATGATGGGAAGCATTTTTAAAAAGAATGTATATAGGAGTTCCCGTCGTGGTTCAGTGGTTAATGAATCTGACTAGGAGCCATGAGGTTGAGGGTTTGATCCCTGGCCTTGCTCAGTAGGTTAAGGATCCGGCGTTGTCATGAGCTGTGATGTAGGTTGCAGATGTGGCTCAGATCTGGTGTTGTTGTGGCTCTGGCATAGGTCAATGGCTACAGCTCTGATTAGGTCCCTAGCCTGGGAATCTCCATGTGCCTCGGGTGTGGCCCTAAAAAGACAAAAAAAAAAAAAAAAAAAGTATATATGTGTATAACTGACTTACTTTGCTGTACAGTGGAAATTACCCCAACACTGTAATACTTTAGGAGTTCCTGTTGTGGCTCAGTGGGTTAAGAACCCAACTAACATCCATGAGGATGCTGGTTCGATTCATGGCCTTGCTCAGTGGGTTAAGGATCTGGTCGTGACACAGGCTGTGGCACAGGAGCAGACGTGGCTCAGATATAGTGTTCTTGTGGTTGTGACATAGGCTGGCATCTGAAGCTCCATTTCAACCCCTAGCCTGGGAAGTTCCATATCCTGCAGGTGCGGTCCTTTAAAAAAAACAAACAAACAAACAAACAAACAAAAAACTATAATTAAAAAAAAAAGTAAAAAACTGAAAATAGAGAATAGAGGAATCCTCTTGTGGTGCAGTTCTCAAGCATCTAGTGTCACTGCGGTGGCAATGGGCTGCTGCCATGTTATCTCTGGCCCAGGTACCTCCACGTGCTTGGGCATGGCCAAAAACAACACCAACACTAAAAATAGAGTTACCATATGATCCAGTTATCCTACTCCTTGGCATATAGTCAGTAAAGAAAAAACTCTAATTCAAAAAGAATCACGCACCCCAGTGTTCATTCCAGCAACATGGATGGACCTAGAGATTATCATGCTAGGTAAATCAGACAGAAAAGACAAAGATCTTATGATATTAGTTATATATGGAATCTTAAAAAATGATACAAAATGAACTAATTTTAAACAGAAATATACTCACAGACATAAGAAAACAAATTTATGGTTACCAACAGGGAAGTGAGGGAGGGATAAACTGGGAATTTGGGTTTAACATATACACACTACTATATATGAAATAGATATACAGAATCTTACTTGTATACCACAGGGAACTATATTCAATATCTTGTAATAACCTATAATGGGAAAGAATATGAAATAAATATATATACATGCACTATTGCTGACAATGAGAAATGGTGCGGTCATTGTGGAAAATAATATGGTGGTTCTGCAAAAAATTTAAAATAGAATTACCAAATAATCCAATAACTCCACTTCTGGGTATATACATTCAAAAGAATTAAAAGCAAATACTCAGAAATATTTGTACACCCATGTTCATAGCATCATTATTCATAACAGCTAAAACATGGAAACAATGCAAATACCCTTCAATGGATGAACGGAAGCAACATGTAATATAAACATGCAATGAAATATTAATCATCTTAAAAAGGGAAGAAAATTCTGCAATATGCTACAGCATGATTGAACCTTGTGGGCATTATGCTAAGTAAAAAAAGATCAGTGATGGAGTTCCCATTGTGGCTCAGTGGAAAATAATCTGACTAGTATCCACGAAGACTCAGGTCCAATCCCTGGCATAGTTCAGTGGGTTAAGGATCTGGTGTTGCCATGAGCTGTGGTGTAGGTCGCAGATATGGCTCAGATCTGGCATTGCTATGGTTATGGTGTAGGCTGGCAGCTACAGCGCACCCTCAACCCCTAGCCTGGGAACTTCCATATGCCGTGGGTGCAGCCCTAAAAAGACAAAAAAAAAAATCAGTGACAAAAAGAAAAATGCTGTATGATCCCACATATATGAAGTGCTTAGAGGAGTCAAAATCATAAGGAGTAGAGAGGTAGTTTCCAGGGGTGGGGGAGAGGAGTGAATGAGGGATCATTGTTTAATGGGGGATCATTGTTTAATGGGGATAGGGTTCCAGTTTTACAAGATGAAAATCGTTATGGAGATGGATGGTGGTAATAGTTACACAGTATTATGAATGTATTTAATAATGACCTTTACACTTAAAATGGTTAATTTTATAATATGTGTATTTTGCCACAACAATAACAAAAAAGAAATGGAGAAAAAAGACCAAAAAAAATTATTGAGGTATACCAAGCTGGGGACATAAGTGATACAAAGAAGGAAGTTCTGGGCTCCTATTTCTAATTAGCTGAATTGAAGAAACAAACATGAGTGTTGCAGTTTGCTGCAGGCACTGCGATGAGAGCTACTGATGAGTCATTTCTAGTTGTGGTTTCCCATATGTGAAGGGAACAGGACATGCACTGATCATAAATTAAAGCTCAGCATCACGTGGGGCCTCTAGTGCCCTCTTGCTCTAGAAGCAGAACAGGCTGGCAGCACCCTCCCCAGGGACAGCCAGGAAATCAGGACTGGGTCTGGGAATTCACCCTCCACGGCCCGAGTTAGCAGAGACCTGGTCAGGGGCCCCTTTTCTGCAGCTGGGACTCCCCCAAAGGCACCCCCTCCGTTTCCCCACAGGCAACTTCCATCCAGCACTAATTAACCAATGGGGACAGTTCTTTGTGAGCCAAGTAAAACCACTTAGGGAGAAAAGTTTGACTTCAGCTCAGTGAAAGTTGAAGCAGAAACTCATCCTTCTTCCTGACAGTTCCCCAGGCACTGCTCTCCCTGGAGGGAGCAGGGGTTGCTCCATGGCAGGGCCACTGCCGGTATTTTCAAAGTACATGGGACCACTTCCTTCTAACTTGTCCTTCAAGCATCTGTTCCAAGGCCATGCCAGCCAGGGAGCCTTCCAGAAGAGCCCAGCGCTGACGCTCATGAGCGTCTCTTCTTGCCATTCCCTGGATAATGCAGCCTCGTAGAGATTCTGACTGTCCTGCCTGGAATATCTTGTCTCCCCAGGTGTGAGGGCAGAAAGCTAAACCTCATGTGGACTTTATCTCTCACAGAGTCAACTGGCCTTCAGCAGACGACTTTGTTCCTTTTTTTTTTTTTTTTTTTAGGGCTGCACCAGCAGTATATGGAGGTTCCCAGGCGAGGGGTCAAATCAGAGCTGTAGCCGCCGGCCTACACCACAGCCACAGCAACGCAGGATCCAAGCTGTATCTGTGACCTACACCACAGCTCCCGGCAACGCCAGATCCTTAACCTACTGAGCGAGGCCAGGGATGGAACCTGTGTCCTGGATGCTAGTCAGATTCATCTCCACTGAGCCACCATGAGAACTCCCAACAGACGACTTTGTTCTTAACACTGACCTTTTGTCACCTGACTATTAAAAGCTGGTTTTGTCTAATTGATGAACTCTGACCCCTAATAAATCTGGTTACCTAGATGAACTTTTCATGTGTGAGCCACACAGAGGTACTCAGTGTACTGCCAAAGTGATTTTCAAAACATGGAGTTTACGTCATGGCTCAGCGGTAATGAACTTGACTAGTATCCATGAAGATGAGGATTCCATCCCTGGCCTCCGCTCAGTGGGTTAAGGATCTGGTGTTGGAGTTCCCATCATGGCTCAGTGGTTAACGAATCTGACTAGGAACCATGAGATTGTGGGTTCGATCCCTGGTCTTGCTCAGTGGGTTAAGGATCCAGCGTTGCCATGAGCTGTGGCATAGGTCACAGACGTGGCTCAGACCTGGCGTGGCTGTGGCTGTGGCCTGCGTTTACAGCTCTGATTTGACCACTAGCCTGGGAACTTCCATATGCCACGGGTGCAGCCCTAAAATGACAAAAAAACAGAAAAAAAACCCAACAAAACTATTTCGTCTTTTTAAACAAAACAAAACAAAAGTTCTCCTGGTGTAGTGGAAATGAATCTGACTAGTAACTTTGAGGTTTCGGGTTCCATCCCTGGCGTCAATGAGCTGGTTAAGGACCCAGCATTGCCATGAGCTGTGGTGCAAGTCGAAAACACAGCTCATTGATCTTGCGTTGCTGTGGCTGTGGTGTAGGCCAGTGGCTGTAGCTCCAATTTGAACCCTAGCCTGGGAACCTCCATATGTCATGGGTGCAGCCCTAAAAAAAAAAAAAAAAAAAATTAAAAAAAATTTTAAATAATAAACCCCACAAAACTAGTCACCTATTCCTCAGTCTTGGCCGACTGAGTCTGTGCTACAGCAGACCTTTACTAATTAACTGGGTTGCTCTCAGTCTAGGGACCAGCAGGAAGTGAAAACATAAGACCCTTAGGTCTTTTCTGGGCATGTATCTTGAGTGGATCTTATATTTTTCCAGCTGCTTTTAAATGTTTTGATTTCTCACAGTCTCACCCCAACTCTCCTTAGGTCTTCATATGTTTTTTGTTTGGGAACTCCTTAATGATAATTATTTTAGTTGATTATAGCCATGACAGTTGAACAAGAATTTACGGAAGAATACTTACTCTACATTACCAATATTTAGTTTCCTGCTACTTTAACAGCATATTCATGACTATTCCATGCTGCAACCTGCCTTTGCACCTAGACTCTTTCCACCCTGCTGTCTTTCTGCTTTTCCCCCATAACACTTATTTTTTAAAATGCTATATAATTATGCTCACGGCTTATTGTCTGCTCTCTACCTTCTCCCCTCCCCCCATCAAAAAAAAAAAAAAGTTCTGAGCAATGATCCCTATTATGCTCTTTGAGGTATTTCAAAACCCTTTACATTAGGGATTGGCGCACAGGAGGTGTTCGATACACTTGCGTTGAAAGACAAGGGGAAATAGTCTGTTCTTTGCGGTTGTCCACTTGCCTTATTACCATTTACGCAGGGGCAGAGCTACAAGACACCAGCCTCAGCGAACACAGTTTCTTCCAGAACAACCGGGAACCCTGGAGCCCGCAACCCACGGAGTGGGGCGACACGAGCTGAATGACGTTCCGGGCACGTGATAGACTCAGTCTGGCCTCCCCACCGAGACAGGTGCGGAGAACTACACCTCCCAGACCCCTTGGAGGTTCTCGAGTGGACTACATTTCCCAGAGGGGTTAGCGGCCGCCCCACAGCCGCCCCCCTGCCCGCCCCTCCCCGACTTGTGTGGTGCCCCCGGCGTTTGAGGTTGGCTTGAGTGCTGTCCGCGCGTGAGATGCGCCCAAGCATTATTATCTAGGGAGGAGTCCCGACCCGAGGCTGCTGTCCTACCAGGGCTGTTCTGGAGCCTCCCGCCTGCGGCCCCCCGAATCCCCGAGGCCTGGCCGAGGTGAGCAGCAAAGAGTTCGCGGGTTGCGGGAGGGAGGACCGGACCCCAGGATGTTGCGGCGGCGGGACGCGGGACACAGGCCAGAGAGGCGCGAGCGGGACCTTTGTGGGCGCTGGCAGGCGGAGGGCCGTGCATCCCCGGCTCTGTCCTCCTGTGCCCCACCAGCCGTCCCACAGATGCGCCCCTGAACTCGGCAGGTCGGGCACTTCGTCCCCATTGGCCGAGCCCAGCCACCCTCCTGTGTCCTCCTGACCTATAGCCATTGTGCTACTTGCCCGGCGCCTGCCGGCGTTTGAATTTGCTCCCAGCCGGCGGTGAACATGAGAAAATTATTTCCTCGCCTTACCATCGCCACTGCCCTTCCCGGGGACAGGCATTATGAAATGAGTTGCAGGCTTCTCGAAATGGCAGAACCCAGGTCGTTGGTTAATGTGCCCGTTTTCTTTTTCCGAAGCAGCTTCCTCTAAAAATCTGGAAATTGTTTCCTTAACAGGAGAGGGTTAGAATTGGGTGGGAAAGCTTGAGGTGGAGAAGTGTTGTCACAGGCACGCAGGCAGGATAGTGCAGGTGCTCTGAAGCCTGCCCGGGTTGGCATTCTGGTGCCATCCTCACTGGCTATGTGAACTGGAACAAGTGGCTCCCACAGTACTCAGTTTCCTGCCCTCAGTTTGCTCATCTATAAAATAGGGTTACTGACAGTGCTACCTGTGCTGTGGGACTAAACGATGTAGGCGGTGCCTGGCACGCAATGAGACATGAGGAGTTGCTGTGTAACTCATAAGATTCCTAAGTCCTTTTCCTGAGTCCGGAAAAGAGCTGGGGCCTGGACCAGCATGGCCCAGCCCTTCTCTCTGGTCCTGTCGGCTCCTGGTTCCTTCTGATTTATCTCTGACGGTAGGCCATTCTCAGATGGCATAAGGATTTCAGGGCTGTTGATTCCGAGGGGTGGAGAGTAGAAGGGGCTTCCTCCTGGTTCCCTTTTTCTTCTCTCAGACCTGGCTTCTGGAGACTCTGTCCATCCTCAGGGGAAAGAGCCCAGAAAGAGGACATGGCTACTGAACAGAGGGAAGCAAAGTCTCAGGTGAGTTCATTGCTATCTCAGGTCTTAGGGACAGGTGGGTTTGTTTTTACCTTCAAACAGAGGTTCTCTCCTCAGTACAGTCTTCTCCAGTATTTGGAGCCCAAGTCCTTTAACCTTTGAAGAGTTGGCCCACCCTGGTGGATGGTCGATTCTGTTGGAATGCTTGCCTCCAACCACACATCCCCATCTATGACTAGTGTTTCTTTTCCTAATAGACACTCTTTTATTCATTAATCTCAATTCACTGTATTACTACTAATTTGACAGGATGCCACATGTCTTGGGGTCAGAACAAACAAACATGCACACTTGGCAGAGTTTCTTTCTAACCCGCCTCCTTCACTCACTCATGTCCCCCCACCAACCTTTGGCCAGAATACGTTTCTTTTCCTTACCACCCCTGAAAATCCTCATGTCTTCCCCAGGCTGTTCCCAGTTCCATCGTTTTTAGTTTTTTCTACATAGTAACTTCCTGGATTGTGCGCCTTGCTCCTGCCATTCTGTTGAAAACTGATTTGAACCTGCCATTTGTATCTTTACTTTGTGGGGATGAGTGTGGGGATACGGTTGAAGAGGTCTCTTGACTCCAGGGGCAGAGAGAAGACTCCTCAGGAAGTGGCAGGGAGGATTTTGT
This sequence comes from Phacochoerus africanus, assembly GCF_016906955.1. Taxonomy (NCBI): domain Eukaryota; kingdom Metazoa; phylum Chordata; class Mammalia; order Artiodactyla; family Suidae; genus Phacochoerus; species Phacochoerus africanus. The sequence continues at coordinate 79,734,151 of NC_062547.1, read as the reverse complement.
GGGATATCAGTAGTGGAGAAGAGGGGTATACAGGGTGTACAGTTAGAAGTGGGGCTCTTGAGCCTTATGGCCAAGTTTGTTTTTTTTTGTCTTTTTTGTCTTTTGTCTTTTGTTGTTGTTGTTGTTGTTGTTGCTATTTCTTGGGCCGCTCCCGCGGCATAAGGAGGTTCCCAGGCCAGGGGTTGAATCGGAGCTGTAGCCACCGGCCTACGCCAGAGCCACAGCAACGCGGGATCCGAGCCGCGTCTGCAACCTACACCACAGCTCACGGCAATGCCGGATTGTTAACCCACTGAGCAAGGGCAGGGACCGAACCTGCAACCTCATGGTTCCTAGTCGGATTCGTTAACCACTGCGCCACGACGGGAACTCCCTCATGGCCAAGTTTGAACTCCTCTGTTGCCATTTATGGGCCCTGGGCAGCTGCACCTCTCTGTGCCACAGTTTCCTCATCTGTAAAATGAAAACAACAACGCTGCCTACCTCATAGGGTGGATGAGAAAGTCACATGAGTTAGTACATGCAGAGTGTTTCCATCAAACCCAATCACATAGTAAATGTTTAATATATGGTGGTTGTGGTAGCCGAAAGATGTTATTCTAGAACATAATACTATTACTGTTCATGCATAGAAGTTACTATACAGTGTTTTTAGGACCAAGAAAATACTATCATTTCTTTACTCACCTTCATCTAACAGTAATAGTTAATGTTGTGGGGGAATATTTGTTCTCACTCTCATAGCAAAGCAGTAGTTATTACCCCCATTTTACACTTGAAGAAACTGAAAATCAAAGAAGTCAAGTGACCAGAAATCAAACCCACGTATGTCTGGCCTCTAAGTTCATGCGGGTTATCGTCCAGCCATGCCTCTGGTGCATCATTCAGAACACAGGGCAGGCCCAGCCCCAGTGTTACTGGACCTCTTCTGCAGTGTGATGTTGTATTTCATTTGGACCCATGAAATGCAGTGGTGGTTGATCTGAGACTGTGGCTAAGACCTGCCATTGCATTTTGGGTTGCTCTTTCCTAAGGCCTTCCCATTCCATTCCAACAAAGCCAGGCTGCTTTCTTTTCTTTTTTTTTTTTTTTTGTCTTTTTGCTATTTCTTGGGCCGCTCCCATGGAATATGGAGGTTCCCAGGCCAGGGGTCCAATCGGAGCTGTAGCCACTGGCCTACGCCAGAGCCACAGCAACGCAGGATCCGAGCCACGTCTGCAACCTAAACCACAGCCCACGGCAACACCAGATCATCAACCCACTGAGCAAGGGCAGGGACCTAACCCGCAACCTCATGGTTCCTAGTCGGATTCATTAACCACTGCGCCACGATGGGAACTCCCAGGCTGCTTTCTTGAGCAGAATCTTCTCCATCCCAGAGTTCCCATCATGGCTCAGTGGTTAAAGAACCTGCCTAGGAGCCCCGAGGTTGCAGGTTCAATCCCTGGCGTTCCACAGTGGGTTAAAGATCTGCTGTTGCTGTGAGCTGTGGTGTAGGCAGGTGGCTACAGCTCTAATTGGATCCCTAGCCTGGGAACCTCCATATGCCCAGGTGTGGCCTAAATAGACAAAAGACCAAAAAAAAGAAATCTTCTCCATCCCTACATGTAAGTCCTATATGACATTTCTCCCTAACCTCACCTGTTGCCCATATGTCAGTACTGTGTGGACTTGTACGTAAAACTCAGTGGCAGGATGTTTAAGACCAGAGAGAGAGGGAGTTGAGTTCTCATCATGGCTCAGTGGTTAATGAACCCAACTAGTATCAATGAGGATACAGGTTCGATCCCTGGCCTCGCTCAGTGGGTTGAGGATCCAGTGTTGCTGTGAGCTGTGGTGTAGGTCACAGACACAGCTCATATCCCAAGTTGCTGTGGCTGTGTCATAGGCTGGTAGCTGTAGCTCCAGTTCAACCCCTAGCCAGGGAACCTCCATATGCCGTGGGTGTGGCCCTAAAAAAGCAAACAAACAAAAAAAGACCAGAGAGAGAATATAGCTTCCAAGTGATGAGTTAAAAGAAAACTTTAGTTGTGGTCCTATTTCTGCCATTAATAAAGTATGTGACTTGGAATCTTGACTGCCCTAGACCTTGTGTACCTCATCCCTGAAATGGTGCAGTAGGTGAAGAATCTAGTGGTGTCACTGCAGTGGTCTGGGTCACTGCTGTGGCACAGGTTCACTCCTTGGCCCAGGAACTTCCACATGCCTTGTGCATGACCATAATAATAATAAATAAAATGAGGATTAAACTAGGAAATGGTGTATGATCCTATCCAGCTACACATTTTTCTTTTATGTTCAAATTCATGCATTTTTCTTATCTGCTTTGAGTACAAAGATCATTTCTTGTATACCCCCCAATGTGCCAATAATTTAATGCTTTTACTTACAATAAAAGTATTGCATGATCTGGGTGTTCCCTTTGTGGCTCAGCAGCTAACAAACCCGACTAGGATCCATGAGGTTACAGGTTTGATCCCTGGCTTTGCTCAGTGGGTTAAGGATCTGGCGTTGCCGTGAGCTGTGGTGTAAGTCATAGATGTGGCTCAGATCTGATGTTGCTGTGGCTGTGGTGTAGGCCAATGACTACAGCCCTGATTCGACTTCTAGCTTGGGAACCTCCATGTGCCATAGGTGCAGCCCTAAAAAAAAAAAAAAAAAGAATCAGAAAGAGAATGGATATGTGTACATGTATAACTAAATTACTGAAATTATCACAACATTGTAAATCAACTGTACTTAAATAGGAGTTCCTATTTAAGGTGGTGCAACGGGATTGGCAGTGTCTTGGGAGCGCAGTGATGCAGGTTTGATCCCTGGCCCGACTCAGTGCGTTAAGGATCTAGTGTTGCCTCAGCTGCAGCTTAGGTCAAGACTGCAGCTCGAGTCTGATCCCTGGCCTGGGAGCTCCATATGCTGTGGGGTGGCCAAAAATGAAAAAAATAAAAATAAATTAAAAAAAAAGGAAACTATACTTATATAAAACTCTTAAAATGAAAATAAATAAATAAAAAATTTTAAATTAAACAATATTGCATGAACATGGCAAGAAACTTTAGACAATAAAATAGGCACATATGTGTGTACATGTATGTATGTACATAGATCCTTGCCTGTATTATATTTGTGTATGTATTTTTTCCATACATGGAAAAGAAAGTCAAGTCACCCTAAATCCCACCATCTGGAAATAATTGCTGTCAGCCATTGGTTATACGTCTCTCAATATCATTTTCTTTTTTTTTTTTGTCTTTTGTCTTTTTTGTTGTTGTTGTTGTTGCTATTTCTTGGGCCGCTCCCGCGGCATATGGAGGTTCCCAGGCTAGGGGTCGAATCGGAGCCATAGCCACCGGCCTACGCCAGAGCCACAGCAACGTGGGATCCGAGCCGCGTCTGCAACCTACACCACAGCTCACGGCAACGCCGGATCGTTAACCCACTGAGCAAGGGCAGGGACCGAACCCGAAACCTCATGGTTCCTAGTCGGATTCGTTAACCACTGCGCCACGACGGGAACTCCTCAATATCATTTTCTATGTACATGTAAATTTTTTTACAAAAATGGGAGCAAACAATACATACTGATATACAACCTGGTTTTTTTTATATTTAACATTATCATGGCTGTCTTTTTAAATCAACAGTATTGGCTTTTACCACCAATTTTTATGATTGTGTGGTATTTTATATTGATATGATAATAGGTTAGATCTGAACCTTTACTATGAGTCAGGTATGGTTTTAAATACATTGTATGAAATATCTCATTTATTTATTAACTGTTTGGTAGCTTTTGAGAGGCAGTTTCACAGAATGGTTAAGGGTAGAGCCACAGACACCCTCCTGGAATTAGAATCCCAGAATTACCTCTAACCACTTGTGTGCCTTGAGACAAATTTCTTATCCTCTCTGTGACTTTTTCTCTTGTGTAAAATGAGGACAGTAATAGCACCTTTTACTCTAAAGATCAGTGGGAAGCTCTGAGAATAGTACTTGACCCAAAGAAGGTGTTCAATGAATGATAGATATTTTAATTTCCATTATTACGCTCTCCAAGTTTCAGGGAGCTCAAAGTAACCTAAGGTACTTTTAACCTAGCCTCCATCAGTGATTATTTAAGTTGTTGCCTTTTTTTTTTTTTTGCTGTTATTAACATCGTGATAAATGACCTATGTGTGTGCATTTCTGTGCATTGCTCTTTGTAAAAATATCGCAGTTAAAGAATATGCACATTTTAAAGTTTTTATTATGTATTATCAAATCACCATTAGAAAGGTGATTCTAATTAACACTCCCACCAATGGGCTTAGTACCTCCACGAGTCTCTTAAAAATAGTTAGCACAGGGCCTGGTTCATCCTTCCGGCTACGCAATATATATTCATCACAGGTCAGTTACTCCTTCAGCAAATGGCCTGGAACCTTCAGGAGCTAGGATAATAGAGAAGCATTCCATGGTAGCCCTTCTCCTCCCCACTGCCACCTTCTTCACCTTGTGGGACAGGTGGTCCTGGGTGAGCTGGGATGGCTTGTCTCTGCAGGTGACAGTGACGTTCGAGGACGTGGCTGTGCTCTTCTCACGGGATGAGTGGAGAAAGCTGGGTCCTTCTCAGAGGAACTTGTACCAAGACGTGATGCTGGAGAACTATAGCAACCTGGTCTCACTGGGTAAGGATGCTTCCCCTGTAGGTACAGAATTCGGAGATGGGGATAACTCAGCACCTGGTTCCCTACATGAAAGCTGTGGGGCATCAAAACTTGAGCTGAGTTTTGCCTTAACTTGGTACAGATTGGCTCTCGTGAATAAATCTGCCAAATATTTTCCCCCGATAGGCACAGATTTGGCCCATGGAAGGGACTGTGCACAGAGCTGCACGTGAGATATTCCTTCCTGGTTCAGGCAGCATCTTTGCACTGTGCTTGTTCTGTGATGTGTTTGCTTGTCTCAGCAGAGAACATCCCTCACTCCTCTTCTTTGACCCAACACTTGCCTTTTCCAACTCTCTTTTCTGGCCAGGTGAACATTGTGTAATCCATCTTTGAAAGGGAGTTGGATAGTATTTTCTCATTTTAAACAAGCTACCTGGTACATAATCCTTTTCATAGATACTTGTTTACAAATGGTAATTTCCTCTGTACAGCTAACGTATTTTCTCTTCTATAGAGAGTTGACGGTACCCTATTTCAAGGCTGTGTGTTTACCCTGTTTCTCTAACATACAACTGATTCTTACATTGTTATGCTCTACGGATCCCTTGCCTTTTCCTTAACACACCGTCTCACCCCATGGGGGCACAGCTTGCACACCTCATACAAACTCTTTGTATCATCCTCTGAATTCTCCACTCAGATCTGGGATACCTCTTTATGTCAAAAACAAGTTTGTTGTGGTTTTTATTTTTTTGATTTTTGTTGTTTTTGCCTGTGAGCAGGACTCCCATTTTCCAAACCCAAAGTGATCTCCCTGTTGCAGCAAGGAGAAGATCCTTGGAAGGTAGAGAAAGAAAGTCCTGGAAGCTTCTCCCCAGGTGAGTGGGTGGGGACTCTGCAGGCAGAGGGTGGTGAAGGAGCTGGGGTGCGGCTTGGAGGTGTTGCTGGGGACGTTTCTGCAGGTCCTCTGGAAGTGGTGGAGTAGGCACGCTTAGGCCCCGTCATGAGACTCCTCTTGGTCTCTGGTAATCAATTCACAAGTAATCACTCTCAGGACTTGTTTTTTTTTTGTTTTTTTTTTTTTTGTTTTTGTCTTTTTAGGACCACATCTGAGACATACAGAGATTCCCAGGCTAGGGGTCCCATCAGAGCTGTAGCCACTGGCCTACGCCACAGCCACAGCAATGCCAGATCCCAGTCACACCTGTGACCTGTACCACAGCTCACAGCAATGCCAGATTCTTAACTCACTGAGGGACACCAGGGATCGAACCTGCATCCTTGTGGAAACTAGTCGGATTCGTTTCCACTGAGCCACGATGGGATCTCCAGGACTTTTTTTTCTTATTCTTTCCTGTTGTTTCAGAGAAGGGCTACATTTTCATGTACTCATTCAGCAGACAAAGTGCATTTAAGAAATTGCAGATGATTTATCCTGAATGAAGCCCAGGATGTGTGGGAAAGAGATGAGGACAGAAATCAGATTAGAAAGCTGAGGGGCAGGGGGTCAAGTGGAGTGCTTTGGTACAGTTCTTAGAGATGTAAACTGTCTGTGGATGATGGAAAACAATTCAATGATTTTAAACAAGAATCATATGGTCCTTGGTATTTTAGAAAAATTGGGGAATTCCCCTCGTGGCTCAGCAGAAACAAATCCAACTAGTAACCATGAGGACGTAGGTTCGATCCCTGGCCTCACTCAGTGGGTTAAGGATCCGGCATTGCTGTGAGCTGTGGTGTGGGTTGCAGATGTGGCTCGGACCTGTGTTGCTGTGGCTGTGGTGTACACTGGCAGCTTCAGCTCCAGTGTAACCCCTAGCCCAGGAACTCACATATGCCACAGGTGTGGCCCTAAAAAAAAAAAAAAAGGAAAGAAAGAAAAATTGGTCTGAGTCCAAAACACTTTAAATGTCCTTGAGTAAAGGCATAGCTAATGAAGCTGAGGACCCCTAGGCTGGCACACAGCGCCACTGTCAGAAAGAAGAGCCCTGATGTGGGCGGAACTCCAAGGCATGGGAAGGGCTAAAGCAAGTTAGGGAGCCTTATTATGACCTGTCACCATTTCTGTGTAAAGAAAATCTCGCGGGTGTTTGTCTGTATGCATACTGTGTGTGTAAGTGCTAAGAGGAAAGGCAGGGGACACCTAAGCTGGTAACTACTTACGTGTAGAAAGAATGAAGTCCAGAACGGGAGTGATGAAAAGGGACTTTATTTACATGGGATGTTTCTAAATTTCCACCGAAAATATATTCCTGAAGTCCTTATTGTGTAATTTGAATTTAGTAAAAATGGTCACATCGTTGGGCTTAGATTTGAAGTGAGGAAAAAGTAGAGGTGGGAACCGTGTGGAGATTGTTGCATGATGTAGGCAAGATGCTATAACCCAGGCGTGGAGGAAGGAAAGTGCAGCGGGTTCAGGAGGGCAGGGGAAGGGCCCCTTGTTAAGGGTACAGGATGAGTTGGGAGTGGAACGGGTTTCATTTGAGGGGTGAGTGGAATGTGGGTAGAGGTGCCGGTGGGCAGCTCCGGAGGGTGTGCGGGGTTGGAACTCGATGAGGAGGTCAGGGAGCCCTCAGTGCAGATGTGCATTTGAAGCCTTGAGCTGAGCAGGTGAGGGAACGAGCAGAGGACAGAGTCCCAGGAAACCTCAAGGTTTACAAGGTGGGTTAAGGAAGAGGAATCTGTGGCTGATCCCAAGAAGAAGCCATCAGAGGAGAGAAATGGCAGAGGCTTTCGGGAAGATGGGGCTGAGAGGTGTTGAATCGGGGAGGCCTGGGCTCTGGGGAGCCAGGTTCGAACCCCCACCCACTGCTCTCCTGTCCTGTGATGAATGGGGAGCGAGTTCCAGGCCGGGCACTGGTGGTGCCGCCTTGGACTGAAGGACGCAGGTCCTGCCCTTTTGGAGCCCAGCTGAGGGCACAGGGGGTGTGGAAGGACAGACTGTGGTGGGGACCTCAGGGGAGGGCCCCAGGGCCGTGAGGACCTGGAACAGGAGGGCGGGTGTGGGCAAAGCTTCCCTGAGGACGGGCCAGCTCCCTGGATGTGAGAAGCCTTCAGACACTGGAAAGGGTGTGTGTCGGAGTCTGGAGGGAGGAAGCCACAGGGAGACAGGAGCAGGGAGAGGGAGGCAGGGACCAGATCCCCCTGAGCCAGGAACCCGGTCACAGCACCTGGTCTGTGCCTGAGAGCCGGGCACAGCCTCTGAGGCACTGAGATTGCCTGACCACAGGCACAGGTGTGTTCTGCAAGGATCAGCCTGCAGCCAGCGTGGAGCCAGTTGGCACAGATGTGGGAGGGCTTGTCTGAGGCTGTCGTGGGGTCCAGAGGAGCCAGTGATGGCCTCTCCCGATGTGGGCCCAGCAGAGAGTCTGGGACCAGGCTGTCTCCATCTGTGAAGGGGAGCACTTTCTTCCCCGTACAAGGTGAGGGGGGAGCCATACTTGGGTATCTCTGCTGATTTTGGGAGTTTTGGGAGAACTCTGCTGATTTTGTGGGGACGGCTGTGACCACCACAAAGTGCACCGAGGACACGGGCAGCCTGGAAGCAGTGAAGGGTTAGGAAGTGGGGGGGGTCACAGCCTGTCAGGTGTGGGCTGAGTCTGGGTGAAAGATCCAAGGAAGAGAAGGAAGAATTGTTCCCTTTCCCTTCCCCTCGGGGAGCCTCAGATCCATAGGGATCCCCCTTCCTGGGCTCAGTAGAGTAGAAAGTATGCCTGGAGCCCACAGCTGTCCAGAGCGACCCTGAAGCCTCCTAGTGGTGGTGTTGAGTCCTGCTCATGTTTATCCCTGAAGGAATAACTCCGAGTGGGTGTCTGGAGTTAGTAAGGACATCAGAGTTGACCAGCATGTGCATTTCTCTGGGTGGGATGAATCTCCCTTCCTTATTCAAAGGTGACCATCAGTTGGGGCATCCTGGGAGTGCTGGTATGTGGGTGTGTTCCTCCCGTACACCTGGGGAGTCTCCCATCTGCCTGGACTTACGTGCCCTTAGGGAGTTAGCGTTGTGGCTCAGTGGGTTAAGAACCTGACCAGTGTCAGTGAGGATGCAGGTTTGATCCCTGGCCTTGCTCAGTGGGTAATATCCGATGTTGCCACAAGCTGTGGCACAGGTCACAGATGCGGCTTGGATCTCAGGTAGCCCATGTCTATGGCTGTGGTGTAGGCTGGCTGTTGTGGTTCCAATTTGACCCCTAGCCTGGGAACTTCCATATGCTGCAGGTGTAGCTCTAAAAAGAAAGAAAGAGAGAATGAATGAATGAATGAATAAAGTGCCCTTACTCCCTGCGAGCTCAGGGTGCTCTTGGAAGTACCTCGGTGATTAACCCCAGACAACCAAAAAGCAACCCTTTGAACAGCCAATGACAGAAAGGCTTATGCTAGAGGGTAGGACTCCAAGTGTACATTTAAAATAATTAATTTCACTTCCAAACTATTCACAACTAGGAAAGATAAAACAAACAAAATAGAGAAAAGAAACTGTGTCATCCCTGGATCTGTGTGTTTTATATTGAGAGATGGGAGGAAATGGCCCCAAAAGGGTCTGCTTCCCATCTGCGTCTCTTGCTTAAGAAATGAGCCCAAAGTCTCATAGTTACAATAAGAATGATGTGTTTAAATCAACTTATGCACCTCACGAGTTCAGTTTACACCCAATGTGAAAGTATTCTTGAAATCAAAAATTAAAACATCCAGGGATGATCTAGGTAAACAATTACTCCACTGAAAAAGTGTTTCTCTGTCCTTGTTTTTTTCTCTTCCTTTGTTATATTAATGCAAGAATTCAGGAGTTCCCGTTGTGGCGCAGTGGTTAACGAATCTGACTAGGAACCAAGAGGTTTCGGGTTCGGTCCCTGCCCTTGCTCAGTGGGTTAACGATCTGGCGTTGCCATGAGCTGTGGTGTAGGTTGCAGACGCGGCTCGGATCCCGCGTTGCTGTGGTCTGGCGTAGGCCGGCGGCTACAGCTCCAATTCGACCCCTAGCCTGGGAACCTCCATATGCCGCAGGAGTGGCCCAAGAAATAGCAAAAAAAAAAAAAAGAATTCAGAGTGGACTGAACTTTTCAGGGTGATCCACTGAGAGAGTGCCTATGGGCTGCCATTCACTTACTGAGATTTGCTGGGGCTGCATCTGCCCAGAGGGCAGGGGTCATTTTCTAGTTTGCAGAAAGGTGCTGCAGGGGTTATAGCAGCAGCCTGATGAAATTGCATGCAGTGTTTTGGGGGGTTTTTTGTTTTTTGTTTTTTTTTTTGGTTTTTTGTGTGTGTGTGCCTTTTTAAGGCCACACCCACGGCATATGGAGGTTCTCAGGCTAGGAGTTGAATTGGAGGTGTAGCCTCCAGCCTACGCCACAGCTACAGCAACACCAGATCCGAACCATGTCTGCAACCCACACCACAGCTCATGGCAATGCCAGATCCTTAACCCCCTGAACAAGGCCAGGGATCGAACCTGCGTCCTCATGGGTGCTAGTCAGATTCGTTTCCACTGAGCCAAGATGGAAACTCCACATACAGTGGTTTTAAAGATTGGATTTCTCTAGGTGAAAGTGAAGCACAAGTGCTCCGGGCTCTGTTTAATGTGTTTGAGTCTGTTCTGCTCTCATCCCCTGCCATCCTTTCCTGCCACCAGTATCTGCTCTCCTTGTAGCTGCCAGAATAGTCTATTTGAAAGGTAAATCAGGGGAGTTCCCACAGTGGTGCAGTGGGTAAAGCAGCCAGTGTTACTGTGGTATAAGTCACAGCTGCAGTTTGGATTCAAACCCTGGCCTAGGAACTTCCTATGTCATGGGTGCAGCCAAAATAAATAGATAGATAGATAGATAGATAGATAGATAGATAGATAGATAGATAGATAGATAGATAGCAAATCAGGTCATCTCCCTCCCATGCTCAAAACATGCTCTGGCCCTACCCACCTCTCCTGCCCTGCCCTTCATTTGAGAATTATACTGGCCACCTTGTTGTTCATGAGATAGGCCAAGTAGGCTCCCACCTCAGAGCCTCTGCAGGTCCTTTTTCTTCCCCTGAACCATTCTTCCTGATTCATGAGCCTGCAAGACTCAGTTCCTCACATTGCACAGGTTCCTGCAAAGATGGCACTTTGTCAATTAACACAGCTTATCTAAACATGGCCCTTTGTCTTCCTCATTCTTTATTCCCTCATCGTGCTTTGTTTTCTTTTCTTTTTTTTTTTTTTTTTTGATTTTCATGACCACACCCTCAGCATATGGAGGTTCCCAGGCTAGGGGTCAATCTGAACTGTAGCCACTGGCCTACACCACAGCCACAGCAATGCCAGATCAGAGCCATGTCTGTGACCTACACCACAGCTCACGGCAACACCGGATCCCCAACCCACTGAGCGAGGCCAGGGAGAGAACCCGCAACCTCATGGTTCCTAGTCGGGTTTGTTTCCCCTCCACCCCGAGAGGAACTCCCATGCTTTATTTTCTTTCAGAGTACTTATCACTAAAAAAATATACCATGTATTTACTTATAATCTGCTCTTCCCTAGATTATAAACACCCTTATGCTAGGTTGTCTATATCATTTGTTTATATTTTCTGGTAACTAAAACAGTATCTGGTCAGAGTTGGCTTCCAGTTAATGAATACATGAATGATTTGGCTAGGTTAGTTGTAATGGAGACAGAAAGAGGGGAAATAGTTTCAGAGATATTCAGGAGACAAAAGTAGCAGGACTTGGAGGTGGATTAGATGTGGAAGTTAAAGGAGGCAAAGTTGTCAAGGATGCTTGCTTGGTTTGTGGCTTGTTCTGGGATGGACATGATATCATTTACTGGGATAGTGGTGCTAGGAGATCAGATTTGGGGGGATGATACAAGTTTGAAGTTTATCTAAAGATAATTTTACTTTTAAAAGAAATTTTCATTTTAGAACAATTGTAGATTCACCTAAGAAGTAGTACAGAGAGAGATCCCATTGGTCCTTTACCTAGTTCCAAAACTATAGTACAAGATATTGATGTTGAGTGTTCCCATTGTGGCACAGTGGTTAACGAATCCGACTAGGAACCATGAGGTTGCGGGCTCGATCCCTGCCCTTGCTCAGTGGGTTAAGGATCCGGTGTTGCCGTGAGCTGTGGTGTGGGTTGCAGACGCGGCTCGGGTCCCGAGTTGCTGTGGCTCTGGCGTAGGCTGGCAGCTACACCTCCGATTTGACCCCTAACCTGAGAACCTCCATATGCCACGGGAGTGGCCCAAGAAATGGCAAAAAGACAAAAAAAAAAAAAGGTACTGATGTTGATACAGTCAAGATGGAAGAATTCTTCTGTCATCATCATAAGGATCCTTCCTGTTAAGCATTTTTAGACACACCCACTTTCCTCTGTTCCCTGTCCCTGTTCCCCACCTCTCCTTGTTCTTAACCCTTGGTAACTACTAATCCATTTCTATAATTTTGTCATTTCAAGAATGTTATTTAAATGGAATCATATGCTGTGGTAAGGATCTCAGGGGCGGCTGGGGTCACTGCAAGGTGTTCAATCCTCAGCCTGGAGCAGTGAGCTAAGGATCCAGCATTGCCACCATAGTTGTGGTGTGGGTCACAGCTGCAGCTTGGATTCAGTCCCTTGCCCAGGAACTTCCATAGATCCTGGGGGCAGCCAAAAAAATTAATAAAATAAGAGTTCCTGTTGTGGCTCAGCGGTTAATGAACCTGACTAGTATCCATGAGGACATGGGTTCGATCCCTGGCCTCACTCAGTGGTTTAAGAATCCAGTGTTGCCATGAGCTGTGGTATAGGTTCAGATCCCGCATTGCTGTGGCTGTGGTGTAGGTCAGCAGCTGTAGCTCTAATTGAACCCCTAGCCCTGGAACCTCCATATATTACAGGTGTGCACCTAAAAATAAAATAAATAAATAAAAAGTAACGTAAAATAAAACAAAATGAATCATAGAATATGTAACATTTTAAGATTTTTTTCACTCAGTGTAATTCTCTAGAAATTTATCTAGGTAGTTTAATGTGTCAATATTTCATTCCTCTTGATTGCTAAGTTGTTTTTCATGACATGCATATACCACAGTTATATAACCATTCACTCATTGATGGACATCTGGATTGTCTCCAGTCTCTGACCATTTTATAAGTAACAGCTATAAACATTTGTGTATAGGTTTTTGTGCAGAAGTAAGTTTTCATTTCTTTGTGATAAACACGCAGGATTGTAATTGCTGGGTCATGCTCTCATTGCGTGTTTAGTTTTTGAAGACAGAGCCAAATTGTTTTCCAGAGTGGCAGTACCAACTTTCATTCCACCAGCAATGCAGCAGCACATATGTGATCCAGTTTCTGTACATCCTTGCCACCATTTGTGTTGTCATTACTTTTATTTTAGTCATTCCGGTGGGTGTACAGTGATATACACTGTGATTTTAATTTGCTCGGATCTGGCGTTGCTGTGGCTGTGGTGTAGGCCGGCGGCTATAGCTCCGATTAGACCCCTAGCCTGGGAACCTCCATGTGCCGCAGGTGCGGCCCTAGAAAAGACAAAAAAAAAAAAAAAAAAAAACAGAAGAAAGTTAAAAATAAAAAGATTCCCTGGGAGTTCCCATTGTGGCTCAGTGGATTAAGAACCTGACTAGTATCACTAATATCCATGAGGATTTGGGTTTGATCCCTGGCCTATCTTAGTGGGTTAAGGATCCGGCATTGCTGTGAGCTGTATAGGTTGCAGACTCAGCTCAGATCTAGCGTTGCTGTGGGTGTTGCTGGCAGCTGTAGCTCTGATTGAACCACCCCCTCTCCGCCCCCTTCCCAGCCTGGGAACTTCTATATGCTACAGGTGCAGCAGCCCTAAAAAGCAAAAAAAAAAAAAAGCGATTTCCCTTGTGGCACAGTAGGTTAAGAATCTGGCATCGTCACTGCAGTGGCTTTTGTAGCTGCTGTGGCAGGGATTCGGTCCCTAGCCCACAAACTTCCACATGCCAGGGGAGTGGCAAGGAAGGAAGAAAAATAAAATTTCAAGTATCATGTGTTCAGCAGGTGGTCACAATTTGGGGCTAGGCACACAGGCTAAAGCCAAGAAGATAGGATCGCCATCTTTCTTTTTTTTTTTTTTTTTGTCTGTTTTACCATTTCTTGGGCCACTCCCTCGGCATATGGAGGGAGCAGTAGCCACTGGCCTACACCAGAGCCACAGCAACGCAGGATCCAAGCCGCATCTGCGACCTACACCACAGCTCACGGCAACACCGGAACCTTAACCCACTACGCAAGGCCAGGGATCGAACCTGCAACCTCATGGTTCCTAGTCGGATTCGTTAACCACTGAGCCACGACGAGAGCTCCCATCTTTCTTTTTTTAAAAAAGTCATCTTATTTTTTTTGGCCATGCCCATGGCATACAGATGTTCTGGGGTCAGGGATCGAACAGCAGAGTAGTGACCCATGCCACAGCAGTGACTAATGCTGGCTTAGCCTACGGAGCTACCGGGGAACCCTACTATCTTTTTTTTTTTTTTTTTTTAATGGCCACACCGTAGTCTAATGGGCCAGGGGTTGAATCCCAAACAACAGCAGCAACCTACACTGCAGCTGCAGCAATGCTGGATCCTTTAACCCACTGGGCCTCCTAAGTAACTGTGACCTGAACTGCTACAGTCAGATTCCTAACCCAGCAGGCCACACTGGGCTCTTCTACCCTCTTTCTTAATGTTTACATTTCAAAAAGATGGCTCCTGGGCTCTGGGAAAAAACAAAAAACAAAAAAACCCTTTCTGGTTCATAGTGCTAGCAGAGGCTTTTAAAGTTTACATACATATCAAAGGCTCAGAGAAAGGATTTACCAATACAAATTTTCTCAAAGAATGTTCAAAAAAAAAAAAGAAGAAGATTGGAGTGGGGAATGTCTTTCTCTTTTAACTACAGGGGAGATTCAGTTTTTAACTTTTCATTAGCAGACTGCTAATACCCTACAATCCTAGAAAACTGTAACCACCACCTACATCCTCCACTATCCAATGATAGTTTAGATACTATTCAAAGCTCACATTTCCTTCTGTTTCTCTTTGTTTTTGTTGCAGAAATGGTCACACTGTATTGTGATTGCTTGTTGAATTCTTTGTCTCTGATGTTAAACTAGGCTCCTGAAGGAAACTACTCCTTTTCATCATTGGACCCCTGATGTCTTAGACCAGTGCTTAAAACAGAGCCTGACACATTGTACAACACAATAAAGATTTGTTGAAGGAATAAAGAGTAATCACGTTTGTTTAAATAACAAGATGTGATAGGCTAAATAATGACCCCCTAAAGTTATCTGGGAACCTGTGATTGTTACTTTAATATCCCAGAGAGACTTTCCAGATGTGAATTAATTAAGGATTTTGAGGTGGTGAAATCCTGGATTATCCAGGGGGCCTAAACGTAATCACAGTCGACTTTATATGATAGAAACAGAAGGAAATCTGACACAGAAAGCAGAAGTAGTGTAATGATGGATGCAGAGAGAAATTTGTGGGGTTTTGTTGTTGTTGTTTAGGGCCACATCCACAGCATATGGAGGTTCCCAGGCTAGGGGTCTAATCAGAGCTGTACCTGCCAGCCTACACCACAGCCACAGCAACTCGGGATCCAAGACGCATCTGCAACCTACACCACAGCTCGTGGCAACGCCAGATCCTTAACTCACTGGGCAAGATCAGGGATTGAACCTGTGTCCTCATGGATGCTAGTCAGTTTTGTTAACCACTGAGCCACGATGGGAACTCCAACAGATATTTGAAGATGCTGTGCTGTTGGCTTTCAAGGTGGAGGAAGAAGCCACGAAACAAAGAATGCAGCTCTAGAGGCTGGAAGAGAAAGGGAGTGGATTCTTCCTTAGAGCCCAACACCTTGGTTTCAGCCTAGTGAAACTGACTTCAGACTTTTGGCCTCTAGATAGTAATTAAGAGAGTTAAATTCATTGTTTTACGCTGCTAAATTCATGATACTCTGTTACAGCAGCCACGGGAAACTAATACACAAGATGAGTTCTCTGAGGATAAAGTCAGTGAAATAATACTGAAAAGGTAGGAAACTGGGGTAGGAATACAGTAAAAGTTAGTAGCAGTAATTAAAGAATAATGAGACCCTCAACTTAGGCATATTTTAGTGATGGCTGTTGAGACATTTCGGTGATGGAATTTAATTAAGAGCATTTGGTGACTAGGCTTGGAATGCAGGGGACAGAAAGTTTTGAGATGAAATTAAGAATTTATGGCATGAGTTCCCACCGTGGTACAGTGGTTAACGAATCCGACAAGGAACCATGAGGTTGCAGGTTAAATCCCTGGCCTCGCTCAGTGGGTTAAGGACCTGGCATTGCCATGAGCTGTGGTGTAGGTCATAGATGCTCCTTGGATCCTGCATCCAGGATCCAAAGCATCCTGTGTTGCTATGGCTCTGGCATAGGCTGGCAGCTACAGCTCCAGTTGGACCCGTAGGCTGGGAACCTCCATATGCTGCAGGTGCGGCCCTAGAAAAGACAAAAAAGAAAAACATATGGCAGAGCAACTATAAGGTTATGATGACTTTCTGAACCAGGGAAAATGGTAAAAAGATTTGAAAAAGCATTTGCCGGGTCCATATCTGGACAGACAGAAGTATAAAAAAATACTAGAATGGAGAGTTCCCACTGTGAGGCAGTGGGATAAGAATATGACTTCAGTGCCTCAGGTTGCTGCAGAGGTGCAGGTTTGATCCTGGCCTAGTGAGGTCGGTTAAAGGATCTGACTTTGCCGCAGCTGAGACACAGGTCACAGCTGTAGCTCAGATTCAGTCCCTGGCTTGGGAACTTCCATGTGCCATGGATGCAGCCATAAAAAATAATAATAATAGAATGGAAATGCTAGTAAGCCGTTAGAAATACCATGTAGGAGTTCCCGTCGTGGTGCAGCGGTTAACGAATCTGACTAGGAACCATGAGGTTGCGGGTTTGATCCCTGCCCTTGCTCAGTGGCTTAATGATGCAGCATTGCTGTGAGCTGTGGTGTGGGCTGCAGACGCAGCTTGGATCCCGTGTTGCTGTGGCTCTGGTGTAGGCTGGCAGCTACAGATCTGATTTGACCCCTAGCCTGGGAATCTCCATATGCCGAGGGAGTGGCCCAAGAAATGGCAAAAAGACAAAAAAAAAAATACCATGTAAAGTATTTTGATAAAAATCAGGACAGTCATTCATGTATCAGATGTTGGAGTGGATGAATCACCTAAGGAGAGAAGAGGTTGAAGATTAATCTCAGAGTCCTGAAGTTCCCATCTTGGCTTAGTAGAAACAAATCTGACTAGCATCGATGAAGACTAAGGTTTGAATCCCTGGCTTTGCTCAGTGGGTTAAGAATCCTTCGTTGCCATGAGCTGTGGTGTAGGCCAGCAGCTACAGCTCCAATTGGACCCCTAGCCTCGGAATCTCCATGTGCCAAAAGACAGAAAAGAAAAAAAAAAAAAAGAATCTCAGAGTCTTGAGAGCCAAGGAGAATCTAGACCTAATGACAGAAACTAACCATGCGCAGAGGACTACTATTTGTCATTTGTTAGACCTTTTGCCACCTGGCAGAAGAGAGGATGTGATGTTGAATCGGGGCTTGCTGCTCACCACTCACAAAATCAAATTCACAGATGTGGATAGAAAGAAAAATTGTCTTTAATCATGTGCTGGCAATCTGAAGAGATGGTGGGTTCGGTGTTCCCCATAAACCACCTCTGAAGATTCTGCTTAGCCATGAAATCCTTTAAGGGAAAGGAGGAAAGTAATCTTAGTTAATCATTGAGATGGGAGGTCAGAGTGGTCACCATCCCCCACTGCATGTAGGCTTGTTGACTTCTTGTGATCTTCCTCGAGGCTTATCTTGTTCACACAGTTTGTTCATGAAATTACTGAAGGGAGGATATCTGGTCATCTGTTAATTACTTATTCTTCATTTCTACTTCTTTTATCTATGGAAAGAAACCAACAAGCTAGTCAAGGAATTATGTGATTAAAAGATTTGAAAGGTGTGCTTGGGTCAGAGATGAGTAGAGCATGGGTGTGCCTGGCTAAAAGTTAGTTGCAATATAGCTTTGCTAGACTGACAAGGGCTTGTTGCTGAGGGCAGTTTCCTGCAAAGAGCTGCTTTCAATGAGTAAGATCTTTCTGGTCTCTAAACTTCTGACTAGTTCTTAGGTAGCTCAGGACCAGGCTTAATTGGTCTAAGACAGACCAATGTGTGAGTTGCACTTCAGGAGGTAGGTCTATAGGCCTTGCTAAAACCAAAAGGAAGAAAACCCTAAACTGTTCATAAGGAACACGTGGGAGGGCCACGGTTCAAGGCTTTTCTTTTCTTTAGCAGGCAGCATGAATTTAGGACTGAACTGTTGGCACTTTATGACACTGGGATGAGTACAACTGATATGGCCCCATATAGCTATAGGCTTACAAGGTAGTTATCCTCAGCTGCAGATCATGAGTTGTTTTTGTTTTGTTTTGTTTTGTTTTTTTGCTTTTTAGGGCTGCAGATGCAAGGAATGGAAGTTCTCGGGTCAGGGTCAAGTTGGAGCTGCAGCTGCCAGCCTAAGCCACAGAAACCCTGGATCCGAGCCAAGTTTGCAACCTACACCACAGCTCATGGCAATGTTGGATCCTTTAACCCACCGAGTGAGGCCAGGGATCCAACCTGCATCCTCATGGACGCTATGTCAGATTCTTAACCCAGTGAGCCACAGTGGGAACTCCACCTCTTGCAGGTTTTGTTTTTGGTTTTGTTTTTGTTTTCTTTCTTTGCCACAAAGCAAGCCCTTATTTAGATAGCATTAAATTTATTTCTTCTACACGTTTAGTCTCATCTAATTATGTGAATTGTTGGCAATTTCTCTCTTCCTTCCTTCCTTCCTTCCTTCCTTCCTTCCTTCCTTCCTTCCTTCCTTCCTTTCTTTCTTTCTTTCTTTCTTTCTTTCTTTCTTTCTTTCTTTCTTTCTTTCTTTCTTTCTTTCTTTCTTTCTTTCTTTCAGGATGTAAGAGCAGTCCTAAAACCACAAAGTCAACTCAAACTCAAGGCTCGTCATTTTGGGGGCTGATAAGAAAGAGACTCAAAAAAGATGAACCCTGGAACTTCATATCCCAAAACCCTTGCAAATATGAAGACAAAATAAAGAAGCAGAAGGACGAAAATGAAAGTTTACAAATTATTTCAATCACCCATACAGAAATCCTCACTATAGAAAGAAGCCATAAAAACAATGACTTTGGCCAAAACTTCAGCCTAAAATCAGTGTTTATTAAGCCACAGAGGCTTGCTAGAGAAAAAATACCATCAAAATATGAAATGCAAAGAAATAGCTTTAAACAGAATTCAAATTTACTTAACCAACCAAAAATGAAGACAGCAGAAAAACGCTATAAATGTAATATATGCGAAAAAGCCTTCATTCACAATTCATCCCTTCGTAAACATCAGAAAAACCATACTGGAGAGAAATTATTTAAATGTAAAGAATGTTTGAAAGCCTTCAGCCAAAGCTCAGCTCTTATTCAACATCAAAGAACTCATACTGGAGAGAAACCCTATATATGTAAAGAATGCGGGAAAGCCTTCAGCCATAGTGCATCCCTTTGTAAACACCTAAGAACCCATACTGTGGAAAAATCCTATAGATGTAAAGAATGTGGTAAATCCTTCAGCCGAAGGTCAGGCCTTTTTATACATCAGAAGATCCATGCTCGAGACAACCCCCACAAATATAACCCAGGTCGGAAGGCATCCAGTTGCAGCACATCCCTTCCTGGATGTCAGAGAATTCATTCCAGAAAAAAGTCCTATTTATGTAATGAATGTGGCAACACCTTTAAGTCTAGTTCATCTCTTCGTTATCATCAGAGAATTCACACAGGAGAGAAGCCTTTTAAATGTAGTGAGTGTGGGAGAGCCTTCAGTCAGAGTGCATCTCTCATCCAGCATGAAAGAATTCACACTGGAGAAAAACCCTATAGATGTAATGAATGTGGAAAAGGCTTCACTTCTATTTCACGACTTAATAGACACCGAATAATTCATACCGGAGAGAAATTGTATAGTTGTAATGAATGTGGTAAAGCCTTAAGTTCCCATTCAACACTCATTATTCATGAACGAATTCACACTGGAGAAAAACCATGTAAGTGTAAAGTGTGTGGGAAAGCCTTCAGACAAAGTTCAGCGCTCATTCAACATCAGAGAATGCACACTGGAGAAAGACCTTATAAATGTAATGAGTGTGGGAAAACGTTCAGGTGTAACTCATCTCTTAGCAATCATCAGCGAATTCATACAGGAGAGAAACCATATCAATGTGAAGAATGTGGGATATCTTTTGGCCAAAGTGCAGCTCTTATTCAACATCAAAGGATTCACACAGGAGAGAAACCCTTTGAATGTAACACATGTGGGAAAACCTTTAGGCAAAGCTCATCACTTATTGCCCATCAGAGAATTCATACTGGAGAGAAACCCTATGAATGTAATGCATGCGGAAAACTCTTCAGCCAGAGGTCATCCCTTACTAACCATTATAAAATTCACATTGAGGAAGACCCCTTGAAAGTAGATTTGCATGGGTGAGATCCTTAAACCAAAGCTCTTTAGAGTACACTTGGCCCTGTGTATCTGTGGGTTCCACATCCACTGATTCAAATAACCACAAATTTTAAATATTCAGAAAAAAAAATTCCAGAAAATTCCCCAAAGCAAAACTTGAATTTACCACACACCAACAACTGTTTAATAGCATATACATTGTATTAGGTGTTATAAGTAATTTAGAAATTATTTTAAGTATCTGAGAAGATATGTGTAGGTTATATGCAAATTCTACACTATTTTGTATAAGGTACCTGATCATTCTCAGATGTTGGTACCTGATCATTCTCAGATATTGGTATCTGTGGGGGTCCCATAATCAGTTCCCATGGATACTGAGGGACAACTCTATACACACTTGAGAATGATTTAATAAATGTAATGAATAAGAAAAAAAAACTTCTATTTTAATTTAGTCCTCATCAGATATTAAATTCTAAGGATAAACCTTGACTGTATAATAAATATGTGGAAAACTTTCATACCTGTCAGTCACTTTTTAAAATATCCTGAGACAAGTAAATAACAATAGCAAGTATTCATTTTCACCATTTTTGAGTTAAAGGCAAGGTTTTTCTATCTCTTTATATAGCATTGTACACTATATGCAATATGTAAACAGAAAAATTTGGGTGCACATTTGCTGGATTTCTCATTAGAAAGACACCAACGGTAAAAGCTAATATAGCATATTTATTATAACAAACATTTTATATAGCAAACAAAATCTTAAAATATGTGCATTTTTAGAGCAAAAGACCAAATAGCAGATTAAAAACAAACTACCTCAGTGTTTGGAACTTACCTTTTCCTAAACTGTTGTCAAATTTTGTGCATGGTTTTCATTAAAAAGGCAAAAAAAAAAATCCTCTGTTCTTCCTTTACTTTTTAAAAAAACTTATTGGAGTATTGTTGACTTGCAATGTTGTGGTAGTTTCAGGTGCACAGCAAAGTGAATCAGTTATATATACATATATCCATTCCTTTTCGAATTCTTTTCTCATATAAGTTATTACACAATGTGGATGAAATTTCCCTGTTCTATACAGTGGGTCTTTGTTACTTATCTATTTTATATACAGTAGTGTGTATATGTTAATCGTAACCTCCTAATTTATCCCTCCCCCTAATGTTTCCCATTTGGTAACTATAAGTTTGGTGTTGAAATCTTTGAGTCTGTTTTGTATGTTCCTTGTATCATTTTTATTAGATTCCACATATTGGTGATATATTTGTCTTTATCTGACTGACTTCACTTGGTATGGTAATTTCATGGTCCTCCATGTTGCTGAAAATGGCATTATTTTGTTCTTTTTTATGGCTGAGTAGTATTCCATTGTGTATGTATATGTATATATACACCACATCTTTATCCATTCATCTGTCAGTGGACATTTAGGTTGCTTCCATATCTTGGCAACTGTAAATTATGCTTCCATGAAAATTGGGGTGTGTGTATCTTTTTGAATTATGGGTTTTTTTCCAGATAGATGCCCAGGAGTAGGTTTGCTAGATCATATATATGATAGTTAATAGTTATAGTTAATATATGTTTATTTTTTTAAGGGACCTCCATACTGTTCTACATAGTAGCTGAACTGATTTGCATTTCCACCAACAGTGTAGGAGTGTTCCCTTTTCTCTGTACCCTCTCCAGCATTTATTGTTTGTAGGTTTTTTGATGATGGTCATTCTGACTGGTGTGAGGTGATAACTCATTGTACTTTTTTTTTTCTTTTTCCTTTTTTGGCCACCTTGTGGCACATGGAATTCCCGGGCCAGGGATCAGATCCGAACCTATGCCACAGCTATGGCAACACCAGACCCTTTAATCCACTTCACCAGGCCGGGGGGGGGGGGGGGGGGGGGGGGGGGGGGAGAGCGGGAATCAAACCTGCCTCCTGGGCTGCAGAGACACTGCTGATCCCATTACACCAGGGTGGGAACTCTACTTCAGTGTAGTTTTAATTTGCATTTCTCTAATAATAGGTGATGTTGAGCATCTTTTCATGTGCTTTTTTGACCATCTGTCTATCTTCTTTGGAGAAATATCTATTTGGATATTCTGACCATTTTTTAATTGTTTTTTTTTTCCCTAAGGTAAAGCTGTATGAGATGTTCGTATATTTTGGAGATTAATTCCTTGTCAGTCATTTGATTTGCAGAGACTTTTCTCCCATTCTGTGGCTTATCATTTTGGTTTTTTAATGGTTTCCTTTGCTGTGCAGAAGTTTTAAGTTTAATTAGGGCCCACTTATTTTTGTTTTTATTGTCATTACTCTTGGAGGCAGATCATAAAAGATACTGCTGGGAGTTCTCTTGTTGCACAGCAGGTTAAGTGTTCAGTGTTGTCACTGCAGTGGCTTGGGTCACTGCTATGGCACAAGTTTGATCCCTGGCTCAAGAACTTCCACATGCCATGGGCATGGTCCAAAAAAAAAAAAAAAAAGATATTCCTGTAATTTATGTCAAGGAGTGTTCTGTGTATGTTTTCCTCTAAGTTTTATAGCATCTGGCCTTATGTTTAAGTCTTTAATCCATTTTGTGTTTATTTTTGCATGTAGTGTAAGAGAATATGCTCATTTCATTTTTTTATGTGTAGTTATCTAGTTTTCCCAGCACCATTTAATGAAGAGACTGTCTTTTCTCCATTGTATATTCTTGCCTCCTTTGCCATAGATTAATTGGCCATATATGTGTGGGTTTATTTCTGGGCTTTCTATCCTGTTCCATTAACCTATATTTCTGTTTCTGTGAGATACTGTTTTGATGACTGTAGTTTGGAGTATAGAAGTCAGGGAGCCTATTCCTCCAGCTCCATTTTTCTTTCTCAAGATTGCTTTGACTATTTGGGTTCTTTTGTGTTTCCATACAAATTTTAAATTTTCTTGTTCTAGTTCTTCGATAAATGCCATTAGTAACTTTTTAATGATTTTTATTTTTTTCATTATAGCTGCTTTACAGTGTTCTGTCAATTTTCTACTGTATAGCAAAGTAACCCAGTCACATGTACTTATATACATTCTTTTTCTCACATTATTATGCTCCATCATAAGTGACTAGATATAGTTCCCAGTACTATACAGCAGGATCTCATTGCTTATCAATTCCACCATTAGTAATTTAATAGGGATTACAATTAATCTGTAGATTGCATTAGATAGTGTGGTCATTTCGACAATATTGATTCTTCTAATCCAAGAGCATTGTATATCTTTCTGTCTATTTGTGTCATCTTTGATTTCCTTCATGTCTTTTAGTTTTCTAGTTACTTCTAAACTACGCCTAACAGTCTCCCAAATTTATACACAATTTCTAGTTTTGTTTTCAGAATTATTTTTTGTTGTTGCTTTCAAGTCTTCTTTATTATATAACTGTACTTGCTATGTTCTAAACAGCATCTTAAGTAGAAAAATATGATTTCATTATATAATCACTTTAAAGTTAAAGTTGTTTGTTTTTGTTTTTGTTTTCTTTTTAGGGCTGTACCTGCAGCATATAGAGTTCCTGGGCTAGGGGTTGAATCAGAGCTGCAGCTGCTAGCCTATGCCACAGCAGTGAGGGATCTGAGCCACATCTGCAACCTACACTACAGCTCACAGCAATGCCATATCCTTAGCCCACTGAGTTAGGCCAGGGGTTGAACTTGCATTCTCGTGAATACTAGTCAGGTTCTTAACCTACTGAGCCATGACAGGAATTCCATAAATGTATTAATTTTTTTTTTTTAGGAGTTCCCATATTGGCACAGTGGAAGCAAATCCAACTAGAATCCATAAGGATGCAGGTCCGGTCCTTGGCTTTCTTCAGTGGTTGGGGACCTGGTGTTGCCATGTGCTGTGGTGTAGGTTGCAGATATGGCTTGGTCCCACGTTGCTGTGGCTGGGTCTGTGGCTGGCATCTGTAACTCTGACTCGACCCCTAGTCCAGGAACTTCCATATGCCAAGGGTGTGGCCCTAAAAAGCAATACATATATACATATTAGTTCACTGCAGAAGAAATCCTAAGACCCTATTACCTGTGGTAAAGTCTTAAAAAGGACAAATCTCATGAAATAAAAGCATGTTTTCCCCACTTGAGGTATTCTGGTTTTTAAATATCTCAGACTGGAAAGGAAAATAAAAGAATTGTAAACCTTTTTAAAAACAAATTTACTCAGTAAATGTCTAACTCCAGATTTGAACCAACTATTGCCGTAGGCACTGAAAATCGTACCAGAGGAAAGAACAGGCCTTATTTTCAACAAGTAATGAATTGAGGGGTGAAAGATTGATGTGGAAGGGAGTAACAAGTGCGTAAGGAAATTACAATAAAGTAGTTTTCACAGAGAAATAGATGTTTTAATTATGTTATGTTACAGAACACAATACTGTACAGATTTGTGCAGGATGAAGAAGGAAGGAATGGACCTAACCAAGGGAGCCTGAAAGGACCAGAAACAGTGATGCCTGAACCCAGTTTTGGAAGAATAATAGAAATTGTCCAGAAAGTGAGATGAGTCTTTCAAGGAGAGAGAGTTGCATATGCAAAGGTAAAGGTGCATGACAACATGACATGCTTGTAGAATATCTGTGAAGTGGTGATAATGACAGGTTGAAGCTTGAGAGGAAGGCAGAGGCCAGATACCCAAAGGTATTCCTTGCTACCCTAAATAATTTGAATTTGATTCTGAAATTTATAGAGCTGATGAAAATTTTTATATAAGGGAAATTGCTCTGGCAGTAAGGTGTAGAGGATGAATTTAGGAGGTTGAAAACAGCTAAGCAGACTGAAGCCTAGAAGAAGGGCTGCTACAGCCATTTGAATGGTAGGTGAATAGGGCTCTAAACTCAAGAACGGTGAAGTGAAGAATATGTGAGAAATATTAATGTGGTGAAATAAGGCATGGGGTTTTTTTGGGTTTCTTTGGGGTTTGGGGGGTTTTTTGGTTCATTTGGGGTTTTTGTTTTTTTTTTTTTTGGTCTTTTTGCCTTTTCTAGGGCTGCTCTCACTGCATGTGGAAGTTCCCGGGCTAGGGGGTCTAATCGGAGCTGTAGCCACTGGCCTACACCACAGCCACAGCAACACGGGATCTGAGCTGCACCTTCAACCTACACTACAGCCCATGGCAATGCCGGATCCTTAACCTACTGAGTGAGGCAAGGGATCTAATTCACAACCTCATTGTTCCTAGTTGGATTCGTTAACCACTGAGTCATGACAGGAACTCCTAAGGCATGGTTTTTGCAGTCAAATAATTGGGAGAGACTTTTCTAATAGCTTGTTCATAGTTTCTTTGGAATTTTCTACAAACATGATGATCATCATAAAGGCCATTTTATTGTTTCTCTTCTAGTTGTAATACATTAACTTTTTTTCTTATATTATAGCATAGCCAGTACAATGTTGAAAAAAAATGATAACACTCATTTACACCATTTAATGATGTTAGCTTTAAGTTGTTTGTGGATATCTGTTAACAGTATTCCCAGTGTGCTGCTGTGAGTTTTTATTATAAATGGGCGTAGTGTTTTGTCATATTCATTTTTTGCATTTAGTAAAATAATCATATTGTTTCTCTCTTCACACTTTTTTTTTTTTTTTTGGCCTCACCCAAGGCATTTGGAAGTTCCCAGACCAGGGATCAAATCTGAGCCTTGCCTATGACCAGCTGTGGCAAGCCCTGCAGCTGTGGCAAACCTGGATCCTTAATCCACTGAGCCAGTCCAGGGATTGAACCTGTGCTGCTACAGAGACAATGCCAAATCCTTAACCTGCTGTGCCAGAATGCGGGAGCTCCTCTCTTTGCATTTTTAATAGAGGATTATATTGGCTGAATTTTTATGCTAACCGATGTTGCATTCCTGAGATAAATTCTACTTGGTCGTGATATGTCATCGTTTCTATGTTTGTGTTATAAGATCAAAGTTTCTTCCTTAATAAATAGAAGCCTGATGAAGCGACCGAGATTGTGTTTTAAGAACTCAGAACAGAATTTTTTATCATCCAAATCTGAAAGATGGATGGAATCATACTACCTGGAGAGAGGAAGGAGAAGGCAAGGACAAGAGTACCACAGGAGCAAAATGCTCAGAGGGGGAGTGAATACAGCACCTGTAGAGACCAATAGAGAAGCTAGCCTTGCTGATGTAGAGGACTCCTGATAGGATAAAAGAAAAAAAAAAAATACTGACAGTGGAGTTCCCGTCGTGGCGCAGTGGTTAATGAATCCGACTAGGAACCATGAGGTTGCGGGTTCGGTCCCTGCCCTTGCTCAGTGGGTTAACAATCCGGCGTTGCCGTGAGCTGTGGTGTAGGTTGCAGACGCGGCTTGTAGGCCGGTGGCTACAGCTCCGATTCAACCCCTAGCCTGGGAACCTCCATATGCCGCGGGAGCGGCCCAAGAAATAGCAACAACAACAAAAAAAATACTGACAGTGAAAGCTAGAGCTAGGTTATCAGAGAACTTGAATGCTATCTGAGACTATAGGTTTGGGGATATGATCCTTGGATATTAAATCAATGTATATTTCTTAGGAGCAAATGGCCAATGTGAAGACTAAGTTTCAAAAAGAATGTGTGATGGGGCAGAAGGTTCAAAGATGATTTGATAGTTTCTGGCTTGAGAAACTGGCTGAATGACAGCTTCTTGGGAATAGGAGTTTGGGAGAGTCTGGTCTGTGAGAAATGTTTACTAAGAAGAAAAACAAACAAACAAACCCAGAGGATACCTCTATTCTTGGTGCCTGACAATCATCCTAGTATTCTGCCAAATACCACAGATGCTAAAATTCTTAAAGCTATAGTGTTATACTTTTTAAAATTAAGGTGCAGTTATGCTTTCAAAATCAGAAAATATAATTCAGTTAGTATGGTAGGTCAGTATGCTTCAAATCATAAAAGCAGTTGTTTCAGGAATACAGCTCCCAAGAGCTATTTTTAAAGTTTTTGATTTTGAGAGAGAACTTTCTATGAGAGCATTAGACAAAGAAAGTGTCAGACTTGTATGTTTTCCTGCCCCCATCCTTGTTCAAGTTATAAGCCCTCTGGCCTTTTCAACCCTAGAAATTCCACTGTCTTTTCATATCCTCCTTTATGGTTCCTAATGGTATGGATTAACTCAAGTTTTTAAATGTTCATCTTATGCATTTAGGGGGTAGAAACAACATTAGTTAGCAACAATATTAAAATATATGGTTTGACAAAACAATCAAGTTATATGTTACAAACTAAAATTTTCAATCTAAAAATCAAATTGTTCTAGGAAAATAGAGTAGGCAGATGTACTTTTTGCTATCTTCCCAATAAGTACATCTAAAGCCTCTGTACATTATATGCAAAACAATCATAAGAAGATTCTGAAAAGTGGATAGAAAAGGATAGACCAGCCAGGAACCTGAGGACCAGAGAAATGATGTATTAATTCTTTTTGCCTCATATATCCCAGATGTAGAGCTGAAGAACCAAGAACCCAGAAACAGCAAGAGACAGACAAATATATATATATATATATATATATATATATATATATATATATATATATAAACAAAAAACATAAGCCAACATTTTTTTTTGTCTTCACCTGTAGCATTCAGAAGTTCCCAGGCCAAGAGTCAAACAAACCTGTGCCATAGCAGCAACCCAAGCCACAGTAGCAACCCAAACCACAGCAAAAACGCTGGATCCTTAATCAGCTGCACCACAGGGAAACTCCCAAAAGCCTACTTTAGCCAAAGGACCAAGAAAGGAGTTCCCATTGTGGCTCAGCAGTAACGAACCCAACTAGTATCCGTGAGGATGCACATTCAATCCCTGGCCTCACTTAATGGGTTAAGGATCCAGCATTGCCATGAGCTGTGGTGTAGGTAACAGATGCAGCTCAGATCCGATGTTGCTATGGATGTGGTGTAGGCCAGCAGCTGCAGCTCCAATTCAACCCTTAGCCTGAGAACTTCTATATGCTGCGGGTACGGTCCTAGAAAGACAAATTAATTAATTTACTTATTTATTTATTGAAATAGGCATTCCTGTTGTGGTTCAGTGGGTTAAGAACCCGACTAGTGTCCATGAGGATGCAAGTTTTATCTCTGGCCTTGCTCAGTGGTTTAATGGATCTGGTGCTGCCAGGAGCTGAGGTGTAGGTCTCAGATGTGGCTTGGATCTGGCGTTGCTGTGATTGTGGCATAGGCTGGTAGCTGCAGCTCTGATTTGACCCTTACCCTGGGAACTTCCATATGCACAGGCACAGCTCTAAAAGAAAAAAGAAAAAAAAGAAAACTATTTAAAATAATTCTGTTATGGTTAATTTTATGTGTCAACTTGATTGGGCTAAGTGATGCCCAGATAACTGTAAAATATTATTTCCAGGCATCTCTGTGAGGATGCTTCCAGAAGAGATTAGCATTGTATGGTAGCCTGAGCAAAGAAGATCTACCCACACCACTGTGGGCGGACATCACTCACTCTGTTAAGGCCAAAATAGCACAAAAATGTGGAGGAAGGGTGAAATCTCTTTCTCCCTGCTTGAGCTGGGACATTCATCTTCTGCCTTTGGACACCTGATTCTCAGGCCTTTGACCTTAGACTGAATTATACCACCAGCTTTCCTGGTTCTCAGCTTGTAGACAGCAGATAATGAGATATCTTGGCCTCCATAACTGTGTGAGCTAATTCCTATAACAAATCTCCTCTTATATGTAATATACATATATCCCATTGGTTCTGTTTCTCTGGAAAACTGTGTCTAATACACACACACACACATAAGCTACCAACCACCAACATAAACTTAATAATATCTAGGAGCTCCCTGGTGGCACAGAGGGTTAAGGATCTGATGTTGTCACTGCTATAGTGAGAGTTCTGTTCCTGGCCCAGAACTTCCACATGCTGTGGGCCTGGCCAAAAAAAAAAAATTAATTAATAATATCTAAGGAGTTCCCATCATGGCTCAGAGGGTTAAAAAAGGACACAATGAACTTCTTTGCAGAACAGATACTGACTCACAGACTTTGAAAATCTTATGATTTCCAAAGGTGACAGGTTGGGGGGTGGGGGGATGCACTGGGGGTTTGGGATGGAAATGCTGTAAAATTGGGTTGTGATGATCATTGTACAACTATAAATGTAATAAATTCATTGAGAAAAGAAGACAAAATAATAATAATAATAATATCTAGATTCCAGGTCAAAATTATAAGATATAAGTGATAGCATATGGTATTTGTCTTTCTCTTTCTGACTTACTTCACTAAGTATGAGAGTCTCTAGTTCCATCCATGTTGCTGCAAATGGCATTGTTTTGTTCTTTTTTATGGCTGAGTAGTATTCCATTGTGCATATATACCACATCTTCTTATTCCATTCATCTCTCGATGGATATTTAGGATGATTCCATGTCTTGGCTATTGTAAATAGTGCTGCAATGTACATATGGGTGCATGTATCTTTTTCAAGGAAACTTTTGTCTAGATATATGCCCAGGAATGGGATCGCTGGGTCATATGGTAGTTCTTTTTTTTTAATTTATTTTTTATTTTATTTCCCCCAACACACTTTTTTTTTTTCCCACTGTACAGCATGGGGCATATGGTAGTTCTATATTTAGTTTTCTGAGATACCTCCATACTGTTTTCCATAGTGGCTGCACCAATTTACATTCCCACTAACAGTGTAGGAGGGGTCCCTTTACTCCAGACCCTCTCTAGCATTTGTTATTTGGTGACCTGTTAATGATGGCCATTATAACTGGTGTAAAGTGGTACCTCAATGTGGTTTTGATTTGCATGTCTCTAATAATTAGTGATGTTGAGCATTTCTTCATGTGCTTGTTGCCCATCTATATCTCTTCTTTGGAGGAATGTCTTTTCAGGTCTTCTGACCATTTTTCAATTGGGTTGTTGGTTTTTTTGCTGCTGAGTTGTATAAGTTGTTTGTATATTTTAGAGATTAAGCCCTTGTCAGTTGCAATGTTTGAAACTATTTTCTCCCATTCCATAAGGGTTTTTTTTTTTTTATGGTTTCCTTTGCTGTGCAAAAGCTTGTCAGTTGATTAGGTCCCATTGGTTTATTTTTGCTTTTATTTTTCTTGCCTTGGGAGACTGGTTGATGTCAGAGAATGTTTTGCCTATGTTCTCTTCTAGGAGTTTGATGGGGTCTTGTCTTATGTTTAAGTCTTTAAGGCATTGAGTTTATTTTTGTGCATGGCATGAGAGTGTGTTCCAGTTTCATTGATTTACATGCAGCTGTCCAGTTATCCCAGCACCATTTGCTGAAAAGACTGTCTTTCTCCCATTTTATGTTCTTGCCTCCTTTGTCAAAGATTAATTGACTGTAGATGTCCGGGTTAATTTCTGGGATCTCTATTCTGTTCCACTGGTCTGTATGTCTGTTTTGGTACCAGCACCACACTGTCTTGATTACTGTAGCTTTGTAATATTGTCTGAAGTCTGAGAGAGTTAGGCCTCCAGCTTGTTTTTCTTCACTCAGGGTTGCTTTGGAAACTATGGGTCTTTTATAGTTCGACATAAATTTTTAGATTGTTTTGGTCCTGTGAAAAATGTTATGGGTAATTTGATAGGGATTGCATTGAATCTGTAGATTGCTTTGGGTAGTGTGGCCATTTTTACAATATTAATTCTTCCAGTCCAGGAGCATGGAATATCTTTCCATTTCTCTGAATCTTCTTTAATTTCCTTGATTAATGTTTTATAGCTCTCAGCATATATGTCTTTTATCTCCTTAATCAGGTGTACTCCTAGGTATTTAACTTTTTGGGGTGCAATTTTAAAAGGTATTGTATTTTTATATTTCCTTTTCTGATGTTTCATTGTTGGTATACAAAAATGCAACCAATATCTGAGTGTTAATTTTTTTTTTTTTTGGTCTTTTTGCTATTTCTTTGAGCCGCTCCCGCGGCATATGGAGGTTCCCAGGCTAGGGGTCCAATCGGAGCTGTAGCCACTGGCCTACACCAGAGTCACAGCAATGCAGGATCCGAGCCGCGTCTGCAACCTACACCACAGCTCACGGCAACGCCGGATCCTTAACCCACTGAGCAAGGGCAGGGACCGAACCCGCAACCTCATGGTTCCTAGTCGGATTCGTTAACCATTGCGCCACGATGGGAACTCCTGAGTGTTAATTTTGTATCCTGCTACTTTGCTGAATTTGTTGATCAGTTTGAGTAGTTTTTGTGTGGAGTCCTTAGGGTTTTCTATATATAGTATCATGTCATCTACATACAGTGACAATTTTACCTCTTCTCTTCCAATTTGGATAACTTTTATTTCTTTTGTTTGTCTGATTGCTGTGGCTAGGACTTCCAATACTATGTTGAATAAAAGTGGTGAGAGTGGGCATCCTTGTCTTGTTCCAGATTTTAGAGGGAAGGCTTTCAGATTTTCTCCATTGAGTATTATATTGGCTGTGGGTTTGTTTATTTTTACTTTTGGCTGTGTCTGTGGCATGCAGAAGTTC
The DNA here is from genome assembly GCF_016906955.1 of Phacochoerus africanus. Lineage (NCBI taxonomy): Eukaryota > Metazoa > Chordata > Mammalia > Artiodactyla > Suidae > Phacochoerus > Phacochoerus africanus. Next base: position 79,702,454 of record NC_062547.1, on the reverse strand, counting down.
CCTGGCCAGGGACTGAACCTGCCCCACATCAAAGACAATGCTGGTCCTTAACCATGGAGCCATCAGGGTACTCTGGAAGGTTTTATTATTATTATTATTATTGTTTTTTAGGGCTGCGCCCGTGGTATATGGAAGTTCCCAGCCTAGGGGTCAAATTGGAGCTGCAGCTGCCAGCCTACTGGGGGTGGGGCGGTGGTGGCGGGGTGGTGGGGAGGAGGCAGCCACAGCCACAGCCGCGCAGGATCCAAGCCTCATCTGCAACCCACACCACTGCTCACAGCAGCACCAGATCTTTAACTCACTGAGTGAGGCCAGGGATCGAACCCACATTCTCATGGATACTACTCAGGTTTGCTGCTGATGAGCCATAATAGGAACTCCCTGGAAGGTTTTGTTTTTTATAATCGCAAATAACTGCAGCTAATGAGCACCAAAGCCATCACCTATAGAGATCATGCTCCTACTTGAGCACAGGTCCCCACTATTTGGAGAAACTGTGGAGAAGAGCTGCTGCTAGCAAAGCTGTTGGCAGATGCAAAAGCAGATGGCAGAAATCTTCAAAGTTCAAAGACCCCGGGGGGTGTCAGAGTCAGAGCCAGAATGGTCTTAACCACAGCAGCCCCTGCAGCCACAGGGCACACACCCAGTGTTCTTGCCCACTTCCTGCTGGCTTTGGGAACCCAGCAAAGGCAGCTGGTTCTGCAGTTCATATCCTGAGTCTATTCACTTTCATCTTTTTTCTTTCTTGGCTGCCCTATGGCATGTGGAGTTCCCAAGCCAGGGATCAGATCCAAGCTGCAGCTAGGGCAACGCCAGATCCCCAATCCACTGTACCAGGCCGGGGGTCAAATCTGCGGCACAGTGCTCCCAAGATGCCGCTGATCCCCTTGTGCTAGAGGGGTAACTCCCTGAGTCTTTTCATTTCGATACACAAGCTAAATGTGTGGTTGTCAAATCTCTTTTGTGTTTCAGTCAAATCTCTTTTCCACTTCAAACTTTCAGTATTTCTTAGATTTTAGATGTTTTGCTTATAAAACGCATGTAATTAAATATTGTCTACTTTCTTCCACTTTTTCTTTTCTTTATTTTTTTTAATTTTATTTTTATTTATTTATTTTTTTGCCCACCTATGACATGACTAGTGTCCATGAAGATGTGGGTTTGATCCCTGGCTTCAATCAGTGGGTTAAAGATCTGGCATGGCCGCCAGCTGTGGCGAAGGTCCAGGATGTGACTTGGATCTGGCATTGCTGTGGCTGTGGTTTAGGCTGACTGCTATGGCTCTAATTCAGTGCCTAGCCCAGGAACCTCCATATGCTGTGGGTGTGGCCCTAAAAAGACAAAATAAATTAATTAATTAAATAAAATCAAAGAGTAGAGTTCCCTAGTGGCTCAGTGGGTTAAGGACCTGGTGTCGTCACTACAGTAGCTTGGGGCGGATTCCTGGCCTTGCAGGGGGGGTGGGGTGGGCAAAACATGCTAAACAGCCACACATAGCTGGTAACTAGGATAATGGATAGTGCAGGTATAAAACGCACTTTCATTAGAAAGTTCTATTGGAGTTCCTGTTGTGGCTCAGTGGTTACAAACTCAACTAGTATCTGTAAGGACCCAAGTTTGATCCCTGGCTTGGTTCAGTGGGTTAAGGATCTGGCATTGCTATGAGCTGCTGTGTAGGTTTCCAGCGAGGCTCCCATCTGGTGTTGCTGTGACTGTGGCATAGGCCAGCAGCTTCAGCTCCGATTAGACCCCTATCCTAGGAACCTCCAGATGCCATGGGTGCCATCCTAAAAAGATAAAAAAATAAAAATAAAGCTCTATTGAACACCATTGATTTAGAATCAGTATCGTTTTACCACTCACATTTAGATCTATAATTCAGATACTATTGAAACTGATTTCCCCTAAATCCAAATTCTTCTGTCAAGTTTATGCTTAACCTCACTATCCAAAATGTTATTACCTTTCTTGTCGAGCACCTGTTCCTCTCAAGACTGAGTAGTATCAAAGAAGAGGGGGGTTAGGATTAGCAGGAGTTGTGCTAAATTAAGTTGGGTGATGAAAGTTTGTTGAATAGCTAGGTCATTCACAAATAAAATAAGATATTTAGGAGTTCCCTTGTGGTGCATTGTGTTAAGGATCAGGCATTGCCTCTTCAGTGGCTCAGTGGCTGCAGTGGTACATGCATAATGCCTGGCCTGGGATCTTTCACGTGCTGTGGGTGAGGCCAAAAAAAAAAAAAAAGTTTCATCTATATAAGAAAGTTCACGGAGTTCCCGTCGTGGCGCAGTGGTTAATGAATCCGACTAGGAACCATGAGGTTGCGGGTTCGGTCCCTGCCCTTGCTCAGTGGGTTAACGATCCGGCGTTGCCGTGAGCTGTGGTGTAGGTTGCAGATGTGGCTTGGATCCCGCGTTGCTGTGGCTCTGGCGTAGGCCAGTGGCTACAGCTCCGATTCAACCCCTAGCCTGGGAACCTCCATATGCCGCGGGAGCGGCCCAAAGAAATGGCAAAAAGACAAAAAAAAAAAAAGAAAGTTCACAAGTACAGGTCTTTGATAAATTTCAGACAATACCACTGAACTGGGTAAAATATATTATTTATTTCTATTAATACATATAATATTTGTAATACATAAAAAATGTATATATATAAAACCCTGATGGCGAACCTGATGGCTTCATAAAGCAGATAACAAAAAGGATTAGTAACTGAATGAACTAGTAAATATGGTTATAATGTTTACGGGTTTATTTATTTATTTGGTCTGGAATACTTTTTTTTTTTTTTTTTGTCTTTTTAGGGCCACACTGCAGCACATGGAGGTTCCCAGGCTAGGGGTCTAATGGTTTTGACCTGTGTTTTCCCCACCGAAGGAAGCTCTTTTCTTCAAGCTGCTTATGACTTAGAGCAATTGGGTAAATTACACCTCTGAGGGTAAAATTAAAATTTTCTTCTTTTCTCCTTACCTGGGTCCCTCCAGAAATTAGAGACTCTTGAGTTCTGAGTAGCCTTATCAGGTGCATGGGAAAGCCTGTCCCCTAGGATATGCAAGAATCTTGATATTTGGGGGACTTCTAGAAAAGTAGAACTCCACCAAGGCAGAATCAGTTGGCAGGCCTTTGGCATGGCTTTCCTGGCCTTGAGAGAACTTTTGGGAATTTAGCCTGAGACTCCTGAGGAATTACACCAGAACCAATGTGGAGGAGCCCAGGTGGTCAACAGACCAGACTTATCTTGGAACAAATTAGCTTTGGTTTGATTGTGTTCAATGGAGAAAGAGATTATGTTTCAGTAGATATGAAATTCTAGTTCTGTTAATTGAAAGTTATTGTGGGAGTTCCCGTCATGGCTCAGTGGTTAATGAATCCAACTAGGAACCATGAGGTTATGGGTTTGATCCCTGGCCTCGCTTAGTGGGTTAAGGATCTGGCATTGCTGTGAGCTGTGGTGTAGATTGCAGATGCGGCTCGGATCCCATGTTGCTGTGGCTGTGGTGTGGGCCAGCAGCTACAGCTCTGATTCAACCCCTAGCCTGGGAACCTCCATATGCTGTGGGTGCAGCCCTAGAAAAGACAAAAAAAAAAAAAGTTATTGTGTTAGTCATACTTTTGCCCTGATGTTCAGAAGGAAAAGAAAATGATCTAGTGGAACGATCACAGAGTAACTACTCATGACCCATCACTGCTTGCGTTAGGTCTACTGCTGAAAGCACAATGCTTGGGTATAAGTGATCAAATGTATGGTCTATAGGAGTTCCCGTCGTGGCGCAGTGGTTAACGAATCCGACTAGGAACCACGAGGTTGTGGGTTTGATCCCTCCCCTTGCTTAGTGGGTTAACGATCCGGCGTTACCATGAGCTGTGGTGTAGGTCGCAGACGAGGCTCAGATCCCTTGTTGCTGTGGCTCTGGTGTAGGCCGGTGGCTACAGCTCCGATTAGACCCCTGGCCTGGGAACCTCCATATGCCGTGGGATCGGCCCAAGAAATAGCAAAAAGACAAAAAACAAACAAAAAAAAGATATCCTCTTGTAACTTTTCAATTTTTTGTTGGGCTGCACCCATCAGGCCTACAAGCCCTATGCTTGCCTCGCTTCAAGACCAGAGAGTCTGGATTCAGCTACAGAGACGTGAATGGTTTAATGGATGGAGTTTACATTTCTAAAACAGGATCCTGGAGCAACACCCCACCAAGTGTGGCAGACTGCAGGCAGGACATGGTGGCAATCTTTGATTCCTGGCGGAAGGGGAGATTGCCAGTTTTATAGGGGAAATTGGGTAAAATTGGCTCCTTAGTTACCAGGGAAACTAGCAGAGGGGCAGGGCCCTCATTGCCCCTTTGATAAACTATCACTAGCTGGGGCCTGGGGCAAATACATAGGAAGGTCAGTCAAGTGCATAGAGTGTAGGAGGCAGGCACTGGTCCAGTAGGGGATGTGCAGAGCAAGAGAACAGCTATCTAGATAGTGGCCTGACAATACACTCCACCCCTACCTACTCTGCACAACCCTTACAACCTTGGTCCATCCCTGGGGTCAGGTATGTAGGGGACACTGCAATCAGATACGACAAACACATTACAGACAAAGGTAAGGTCACCCCTGGTTTTCATACACCCAGAGCCAGCCTCCTTGGGGAGGGGTAAGGCCCCAGCTCTAAAAGAAACATTCTTGTGGCCTAGTCAGGAGTCAGCAGTCACAGTACAGGTTTGCCACTCCAGGTTATGCTGGGTGCCATTAGGGATGGACCCATTAGGTCTTTCCAAACAAAAAGTTAATCCCACCAGTTTTATCCAAAAGCCAGCCTATCCCATTCCACACAGCATAGCCCAGGAGCTCCTGGGCAGTCAGTTGTAAGTAAAGTTTACGGATGGGGACCCTTCTGATGTATTGGCAGTTGGGACAGGAAGATGGTGAGAGTGCTTCCCCACTGTCAGTAGTCCCCACACAGTCACCTCAGCAGGGTCTACTTTTCACGGACATCCAGAGAAGGATGAAATGGCATCTTGCTGTAGATCCAGAAATTAGACTAACTTCACAGTGAGGCCAGTGTTGCTGCTCAGTCCTTGAATAGATTTTCTTTCCATTCAGGCTAGGGACCAAATGTAAGACATCTAAAAAGTGCAACACAGGGGAAGTTCCCATCATGGCTCCGCAGTTAACAATCCTGACTAGGATCCACAAGCATGCAGTTTCCATCCCTGGCCTCACTCAGTGGGTTAAGGATCTGGCGTGACTGTGAGCTGTGGTGTAGGTCAGGCTCTCGGCTCAGACCTGGCATTGCTGGGGCTGTGGCGAAGGCCAGCAGCTACAGTTCCAATTTGACCCTAGCCTGGGAACCTCCATATGCCGTGGGTACAGCCCTAAAAAGACCAAAAAAAACAAAGTACAACACAGGAAAGATTGTAACAATTAAGCAAAATACAAGCAGTAACTCTATTGGGAGCTAATACCACACTTGCCTGTGGTCTTTGTCCTGGTCTGCAGTGCAGTTCAGAAAACTCAATTCAATAATATAGAAACTTGCCTAAAATCAGGTCTACGATGGCCACAATAGTTTTTCCTTGGATGTTTGCACCACAGCTACCCCATTCTGACTCTCAAATACCTCAATGGCCTTCCTCAATGGCCAAAGCAGATGTACAATGCATTTCTGAAAAGACATGAGGCAGGCTGCTCTGGCCAGTAAAATTTAAGTTAAACCATGTATAAGCCTTCTGACTTTCCTATACCTCAACACTACAGATTTCTCCATAATTTCCCCCTTTAGATTGCAAGTCTTTCAATAGAAAGCACTGATTATCAAAGTATTCGTCCCACGATGCCAGGGTGGTTCAGCTGGCCAGGGTGTAGATCATGTCCCTCCTTGCTGGACCTCCTTTATATTTGCCTAGTTAATCCACTCTGGGGGAAAACTGATCAGGTATCCTGAACAAGCTCGGAGGTACGTTGATGAGAAAACACTTTTATAGGCCACACATTTGATCACTTATTCCAGTTGCCACACAAGCATTGTACATGTGCTTTTAGCAGTAGTCTCAAAGCAAGCAGTGATGGGTCATGAGTAGCTACTCTGTGATCATTCCACTAGATCATTTTCTTTTCCTTCTGAACATCAGGGCAAAAGTGTGGCTAACACAAGAACTTTTACAAATACAGACTTCAATTAACAGAACTAGAATTTTTTTTTTCTTTTTTGGCTGCCAAGGCATATGTGATTTTTGGAGACAGCAGTGCTTGATGGCTTGAAGCAAGATCTTAATTCTCTGCTCAGGAATTGAACCTGGGCAGTCTGGATAAAAACCAGGAATTCTAGTCACTAGACCAGCTAGAGTCGAGAAGTAGAATTGCCCTGATTCTTGCCACCATTGAAAGCAAGAATGTTTCAAGGAGGCAAAGTCTGCAAAAAGCGGTACAAGGTTTATTGTTGGAAACACAGTACAACATGTGGGAGAATAGTCTGGTTATCTAAGGCAGAAGTAAAGCAGTAATACACAAAGGAGAAGTGAGGGTGTGGGCATCCCCCTGAATAAGGAGAGCCCAGATAAATAAGTTAAACCACTTATATGGGGCAGGTCTTTATCTTCCTTTAGCCAATTATCTTGTTTTGTCTTTCACACTTGACCAGACCCAGGGCCCTCCACCAATCTGCATATGCATCTTTTGGCCAAGCTGGATTCCTAAGCAGAGCATGGCAAGAGAGTTATCTAGACTTATTAGGAGAGTTCCCCTCATGGCTCAGCGGAAACGAAGCCGACTAGGAACCATGAGGTTTCGGGTTTGATACCCGGCCTTGCTCAGTGGGTTAAGGATCTGGCATTGCCGTGAGCTGTGGTGTAGGCCGGCAGCTGTAGCTCTGTTTGGACCCTTAGCCCAGGAACCTCCATATGCCGTGCATGCAGCCCTAAAAATAAAAAATAAAAAAAAAATAAAAAAAACTTATGATGGCCTGGCACCCCCTCCCTTTCTGATCCAGAGGGGTCTCTCTGTGCATGTGTAGTTGGGGTCTCCCTGACCCTGAGGATGGAAAATATGTGACCTCTTTGTTCTTTTGTCCAAGCAGTACTCAGCCCCTCTTTTGATCCTGTCAATACCATTGTTTAAGTTCACCAAAGACAAGTTCCACTTATTTGCCTTGTGCCCATTGTTATTTCTATCTTAAAATATAGATAGGTTGCTGGTTGTAAATGTTTGTCCTGGAGCCCACCTATCTCCTTCAGGAAGTGTAAACAAGAGGCTGGTTGTACCTATCTCCTGTCTTAAGAATCATAAATAAAAGGCTGGGGGAAAAATGTAATTGTAATGTATACATGTAAGGATAACCTGACCCCCTTGCTGTACAGTGGGGAAAAAATAATAATAAATAATTAAAAAAAAAAAGACTCATAAATAAGAGGCTATTTATGAGTTGTCTATCCTGGAGCCCATCTATCTCCTGCCTCACATGGAGTTCCTCAGCCAGGGTTCAGATCTGAGTCACAGTACGGCAAAACTGGATCCTTAACCCACTGTGCCAGGCTGGGATTGAACCTGCGTTCCAGGGCTCAAGAGAAGCCGAAGATCCTATTGTGCCACAGTAAGAACTCCAGTAGAACTAGAATTTCATACCTATTGTAACATAATCTTTTTTTCTAACATTATTCTCATCTAGAAATTCCCACTGTGGTACAGAAGGTTAAGAATCCTACTGTGGGAACTCCCTTCATGGCTCAGTGGTTAACAAATCTGACTAGAATCCATGAGGATGTGGGTTCGATCCCTGGCCTTGCTCAGTGGGTTAAGGATCCACTGTTGCCGTGAGCTGTGGTATAGGTCGGAGACGCGGCTCAGATCCCAAGTTGCTGTGGCTGAGGTGTAGGCTGGCAGCTATAGCTCTGATTGGACCCCTAGCCTGGGAACCTCCATATGTCATGGTTCTGGTTCTTAAAAAAAAAAAAAAAAAAAGAATCCTACTGTGGCAGCTCATAACACACCTGTGGCCTGGATTCAATCCCTGGCTAGAGAAGTTCCATATGCCACAGGTACAGCCATAACAAATTGAATTAAATTAAATTAAATTACCCTCATTTCCATTGGACACACACAAACCAAAGCTAATTTTTTCCAAAATAAGTCTGATCCATTAACCACCTAGACTCCTTCACGTTGGTTCTGGTGTAATTCCTCAGAAGGAGTCCCAAACTAAATTCCCAAAAAGCGTCTTAAGGCCAAGAAAGCCATGCCAGGGAGTTTCCGTTGTGGTGCAGTGGAAATGAATCCAATTAGTATCTTTGAGGATGCAGGTTAAGGATCTGGCATTGCTGCAGTTGCAGAAACTGCAGCTTGCATCTGATCCCTGGCCCAGGAACACCATATGCTGTGGGACAGCCAAAAAAAAAAAAAAGAATCCAGCTAGTATCATGAGGACGCGGGTTCCATCACTGGCCTCGCTCACTGGGTTAAGGATCCAGTTTGCTGAGGCTCTGGCTGTGGCCAGCAGCTGCAGCTCTGATTCAACCCGTAGCCTGGGAAATTCCATATGCTGCAGGTGCAGCCATAAAAAAGATGGGTTCCCGTCATGGTGCAGCAGAGATGAATCTGACTAGGAACAGTGAGGTTCGGGTTCGAGCCCTGGCCTCGCTCATTGTGTTAAGCATCCAGCATTGCCATGAGCTGTGGTGTAGGTCGCAGACACGGCTTGGATCCTGCGTTGCTGTGGCTGTGGTGTAGGCCGGCAGCTGTAGTTCTGATTGGACCCCTAGCCTGGGAACCTCCATATGCCACGGGTGTGGTCCTAAAAACAAAGAAAAGAAAAAGAAACAATGGTGCAGCCTTGGGGCAGGGTCCTGGTTTCTCCCTCAAGGAATACACATAACAATAACTTTGAGTTCTTCTGCAGAACTAAAATCCCAAACAAATACAATGTTAACTACTTGTTAAAAAGCACTCGACATTCCAGAAAAAAAGGTCACTGATGCAATAATCTTGAGGACCACCAGAACGCGTCCCAGAACCCTGGATGCCAGCTTTGAAGAAGAAGGCAAGCTAGCATCTATCTTGTTTTTTTTCTGTGGCCCTATTTTCCACTCCCAAACATTAAGACCCATTCCTCTTCTCTCCCAGAGGAAAGCAGAGTCTTTAAGACATTACCCTCTGTGGCCTCCTTTGCTTGGCAAAACAATAAAAGCTATTCAGCAATAAAGTCTGCCTCTGCATTTCTATTTGGCACAGGTGAATAGGCTGAATTTTGGCTATGTAAAAGACATGAAATGAATTTACAAATAGATACACAATGTGTGTGTGTGTGTGTGTGTGTGTGTGTGTGTGTGTATGTTGCGGAGCGTGGCTGGAAGGAAATCTGTCTCCATCAGACAACTTATTTGACAGTCTACAGAAAAGAAAATTTGCATTGTTTTCAGCTAACTACTAATATTTAAATTTATAAAGCTTTAAAGTAGCTTTGTAAAAGATAATGAAAGGTTCATACTATTGACTTAAAAAGAAATGCACACCCTAATAGTTGAGACTTAAGTTTTATTCGGGGCAAACTGAGGACTTAAGCCTGGGAGGCAGCATCTGAAGTAACTCTGAGAAAACTGTTCCCAGGAAGCAAGAGGGGAGTTAGGATATATAGGAGTTTTTGCAACAAAAGGCAGGTAGTAGGAATAAAAGATCAACAGAAGACCAGATATCTTAGGTTAAGGAATTTAGTGCTTTTTTATGGGAAGATGCAAGTCTTGGCTCACCAAAATCATTCCTTTGATATGCACCTCAGTTATCTGGGTTTTCACAGCCTGAGTTTCCTCAGGGCTTACCTCAGGAGTGGCTGTAGTCTTGACTCAAACCCAGCCGGAAGCCAGATTGGGACTTGAACCCACAGGGTTTTTTTGGGTGGGTTTGAGTGTTTTTTTTTTGGTTTTCTTTTTTTGTTTTTGTCTTTTTAGGACCAAACCCACGGCATATGGCAGTTCCCAGGCTAGGGGTCGAATTGGAGCTTCAGCTTCAGCAATGCCAGATCTGAGCCCTGAGCTGTAATCCATAACCCACTGATGGAGGCCAGGGATCAAACCCAAGTCCTCATGGATCTCACATTTGCTAGTTGGATTCATTACCACTAAGCCATGACGGGAACTCCGAACTCACATTTTTTAAATTAAAATCACTCACCTAGTGTCTGGACTTACTGAAGTTCAGGTTCTTTGTGTATCAGTGCAGAAAGAATTCAGCGAGAGACAAAGTGATAGGCCAGAAATAGATTTATTAAAATAGGATGCTCGTGAGAGACACAAGCGGGCAGACAAAGAAGCACTGCCCCAAGGATTGGGTGGGCTACATTTTTATAATCCAAGGAAGGTGGGGAGTAGGAAAAGACTGCTTCTTCTTCTTTCATCCAGTAGACCTCAGGCTTACATCACTAGCCCCTCCTTTGTGTCTGGTAAGAGCGTATTCAACCTTATGAGGTCAAACTAGGACTGTCTAGGTGCTTATTCAAGTCAGCAGAAGGGTGGTAACATATGCTAAAATAATTGAATCATCTCAGGTTTCCGTATCAAGAGGGTCTTCTACTTTGGAATGTCATCTTTCCCTGAAATTCCTGTCCTTGATCCTAAGGATCATTATTTCTGAACTTGAATGCACACCTTATTTTATCTTTCATTTAATGACCTGAGACATCTCGGGCTTTTATTTATGGTTTTTTGTTTTGTTTTGTCTTTTTGCCATTTCTTGGGCCACTCCCGCGGCATGTGGAGGTTCCCAGGCTAGGGGTCGAATCGGAGCTGTAGCTGCCGCCCTATGCCAGAGCCACAGCAGCGCGGAATCCGAGCCACATCTGCGACCTATATACCACAGCTCACGGCAACGCCAGATCCTTAACCCACTGAGCGAGGCCAGGGATCAAGCCCACAACCTCATGGTTCCTAGTCGGATTCCTTAACCACTGCGCCACGATGGGAACTCCTATTTATGGTTTTAAAGTTAAGTAAGGCTGCTTCATTCTGATGGCTTTCTTGAGCCATTATTAGTTTACAGTGGTCTCCCAAAGTTTCTTAGGTTATCCTCTCTGTTGGGACTCCTGCAAGTACCTGTATAGCTATCCTAATCTATCCCTAACAGCCTGATGGCTGCTAGATGGCAGGCATTCTTTGTTTCCTTCCTGAGTTTTCTCAGGGCTCACAGGCCACCCTGCACACATTTTTAGACATTTACTACTGGTCTCATGAAGGTTACTACTAGTCAGAAGGAGCAGACATCAATCACCATGAAGGATTTTAGTACTTTTCTAGATACAAGGAAATGCAAGAATTGGGCTCATTGGAGTGCCCATTGTGGCTCAGGGGTAACGAACCCGACTGATATCCATGAGGATGCAGGTTTGATCCCTGGCCCCAGCATTGCTGTGAGCTGTTGTGTAGGTCACTGACATGGCTTGGATCTGGTGTTGCTGTTGCTACAGCATAGGCTGCCAGCTGCAGCTCCAATTCGACCTCTAGCCTGGGGGAAAAAAAAAAAAAGGAATTGGGCTCATAATATCTTCTCCTAAAATCACCTAACTATCTGAAGACCTGTTCTGCCAGTTTTCCCAGAGCAGGGTGCCTGGCTCCTGATTTCCACCTTGCCAGGGGGTACTGTGGGTTGGCAACTGCAGTGGTTCATAATTTAATCCATGTAGAGACAGATGCAAAGTGATGAAAAGTGCCAATTTCCAGTTCACAATACCCTATAGAATCAGATAAGCTGGAAGGGCATGCTCTATGCACATAGTTTTCTCCTGCAGACACCAAGTAATCTTTTTTGGTCCATTTCACAGTCTTTTGCACTACTTAAAGTGTTTTCAGGAGTTCTCGTTGTGGCTCAGTGGTTAAGAACCATGAGGTTGCAGGTTCGGTCCCTGCCCTTGCTCAGTGGGTTAAGGATCCGGCGTTGCCATGAGCTGTGGTGTAGGTTGCAGACGCGGCTCAGATCCCATGTTGCTGTGGCTTTGGCGTAGGCCAGTGGCTATAGCTCTGATTTGACCCCTGGCCTGGGAACCTCCATATGCCACAGGAGTGGCCCAAGAAATGGCAAAAAGACAAAAAGACAAAAAGGGGGGGGGGGCAGTTTCAGTATGCACATTATACTTCAATTTTTTAAAGGTTATAATGAAGCTGATTAGTATCCATGAGGCCATGGGTTCAATCCCTGGCCCCGCTCAGTGGGTTTAGTGGCCCCTTGAGCTGTGGTGTAGGTTGCAGACACGGCTTGGATCTGACATTGCTGTAGCTGAAGCTCCAATACAACCCCTAGCCTGGGAACTTCCATATGCTCCGGGTTCAGCCCTTAAAAAAAAAAAAAAAAAACAAAAAAAAAAACATAAAATTAAAGTTAGAGAGTTCTGTAACCCATGTATCAGTTTTCTCAAGTGTTTCCCAAGACTTCTCTAAATTCCTGAGAATTCCTCACTGACCAGATTTCCCCAAAGCGTCCTCTTGCCACATGGCTGGCCTCTGTCTTACTTCCTTCTCCCCACTCCCCTCTCCAGAGACAAACTATCTAGAAGGCCACTGTGGTGGGGGAGGGGAAAGTGGGAAAGGACGTCCAAAGATCTGCCTCTGAGAGTTCTCTCCTTGCCCTCTTTATCTGATTTTGTTTTAGCTCCATCCCCCACCTTCAGTCCCAGTTCCAGAAGCATCTGATCTTACTACTGTTAGAATGGTGGGGAGGAAGGAGGCAGAGGCTGGAGCAATGAGATTGAAAGCAGAGTTTATTGACCCAGAGTGGTTGGGAGCTCTGAGCAAGAAGACTCAGCACCCCCCACCACCCCACCCGTTCCCCCCCAACCCCCCGACAGGGGAGTGTGTGGGTTTTTTTTTTTTATAGACAGGGGTCATTTTTGCTGAGCCATGGAGTCTTTAGGCTTGGGGCTATCTTTGTTCTAGGGAACTCCGTCCATACATGGGCCTGTTCGATAAGGAGTTTGCCTGTCTGGATTCACCAGGGTTTTGCTTACTTTTTTTGTCTTTTTAGGCCTCGTTTCATTTTCCACCTAAGAACTACCCCTGGCTGGACTTTTGAGGTTTCTGAGATATAAGATCAGATTAGCTCTCAGCTTTTCTTAACAGCTATCCAGAGATTTGGCATTGTTCAGGTTTGGCAAGAAAACAGCACCTATCTACTTTTCAGGTCCCAAATGTTGTCACTGGTATGTCATTACCTGGTGTGTTCTTCCTGACCTTGTGAGCTAACTTTTCAAATAATCCCTTAATTTTAGTTTACTGGGTTTTGGAAGGGAACAAAATTTGATGTGTTGTTAAAGAAAAAAGTATCATCCTACCTGCTAAAAAGAAATGTTCAACATCACATTTGTTAAAAAAAACAGGAGTTCCCATCGTGGCTCAGTGGTTAACAAACCCAACTAGCATCCATGAGGATGTGGGTTTGATTCCTGACCTCACCCAATGGGTTAAGGATCCAGCATTGCCATGAGCTGTGGTGTAGGCAGGCAACTACAGCTCTGATTTGACTCCAGCCTAAGAACCTCCATATGCTGCGGGTGCAGCCCTAAAAAAGACCAAAAAAATAATAATAATAATAAAAGTATGGCAGAGTTTATTCAAGGGGTCCATGGTGATGGCTATGGGTAGAGGGACCATTGCAATGGGGAAGAGGGATTGGGCTCAATTCCAAATACAGCATAAGCAAGTAGTCCTTTAAAGCCAAGGATCCAGGTGGGGGTCAGAAAAGAGAAAATTACTAAGAGAACCATCAGGAGGGAGAGGGGGACCAACCTAACAGAATACTTGCTGAAGGCAGACATCATTCTAGGCATGGTGGAGGAAGAATTACCAGAGAGTAGTAAGATGTGGAGGATGGGGGATTCTGGCTAAACTGATTTACCAGGATTCTTACTAAAATTGAGTTGAGGCCTAGTTGAAAAAGAGCTCAGAGTGTTGCTGAAACTCAGCCTCTGTTCACCGGTGTCAAATAAAAATGTATAATACTAAAATAAAAATAAAACAATAAATATAATAATATAATAAAAATGAGACAGAGTTTTGGATGAAGGAGAAAAAAACAAGTTTTTATTTCTTTGCCAGGCAAAGGAGGTCAGAGCAGGCTAAGGCCTGAAAAACTGTGCCCTCCTTAGGGTTTCTTATAGTGGAAAGCAGGGCCACAGTTAAAGATCAGGGTAGAGACAAGCTCACCTGCTTCAAAGCTGGTCTTTAGTGGTCCCAGGACTGGTTCTGGTGGTTTTCCTTTTTTCTAGAATGAAGAATGCTTCATCAAGTAGCCAACATCTTTCACTTGTTGGGGGTTTTAAGTCCACAGAAGAGCTGGAAGATATCCAGATATTGTTAAGTGTATCCCTGGAGGAGAAACCAGGCCCCTGCCCCAAGGCTGCACCATTGTTTCTTGACGGCTCCTCCCTGGTCTCTGCATCCCCTCCCTTCCCTGATTAGCAACTGTGTGAACCTGCACTTTGGAACTCAGGGGAAGGTCTTGGAGGCTGAATGAGGCCTTCATCCTACTGACAAGATATGGGGGACATAGAAAGGCTTTTGTGCCCAGTAGCCCACCTGGGCCCTGCTTGGTTTTAAGAGGAGTCTCATTAGAATTTGGTCAAGGGGAGAATCTGTCAGTGTCACAAGCCTAATCTCTAAATATTCCCTTTACCAATTTTTTTTTTAGCGCCATACCTGCAGCATATGGAAGTTCCCAGGCTAGGGGTTGAATTGCAGCTGCAGCTGCTGGCCTGACGCCACAGCTCACAGCAATGCCAGATTCGTAACCCACTGAGAGAGGCCGAGGAGCGAACCTGTGTCCTCATGGATACTAGTTGGGTTGGTTTCCACTGAGCTACAATGGGAACTCCCTTTTTTTTTTTAAATGGTCACACCTGAGGTACATGGATGTTCCCTGGGCCAGGGACTGAAGCTGAGCTACAGCTGGGGCAATGCCGGTTAACCCACTGCACCTGGACAGGGATCAAACCCTTGCCTCCTCAGTGACCTGAGCTATTGCAGTAGGGTTCTTAGCCACTGTGCCACAGAGGGAACACCAAGACATAATTTATTCAGTACTGTTGGTGGGGGGGGCATGTCTGGAGCATGCAGTAGTTCCTGGGACAGGGATTGAACCCTTGCCACAGTAATGATCTGAGTCACAGCAGTGACAATGCCAGATCATTTAGCTGCTAGGCCACCAGAGAACTTCTTTTATTCAGTACTACTGCAGAAAGGGAAAGAGGCTTCAGTAAAAACTGAACTCAACTCCAATATTGCAAAGAGCTGAGGATTTACAGCTCCAACGAGCAGAGTAAGGAGGGGTCAGTGGATGGAAAATCACAAAAAAGAAGACAGCAAACACAGGGGATTCTTGCTACTCTAGCCTAACAAGATTCCCAAAGGCCAAGGACTTAGACATTAAGAGTAGGGGATGAGGAATTTGATCAGATATCAAGAATGGGAAATTCTTGGAGTTGCCTTTAGAAATGAACCCCACTATGGGCTTGATTTCTGGCCCCACTCAGTGGGTTAAAGATCTGGCCTTGCTGTGAGCTTGGTGTAGGTCACAGACATGGCTGGGATCTGGTGTTGCTGTGGCTGTGGCTTTGGCTGGCAATTGCAGCTCTCATTTGACCCCTAGCTCAAGAACTTCCATATGCTGCAGGTGTGGCCATTAAAAAAAAAAAAAAAAGAATGGGAGATTCTTTAAAAAAAGAAAAAGAGGAGTTCCTATGGTGGTGCAGAAGTAACGAACCTGCCTCGTATCCATGAGGACATGGGTTCAATTCCTCGCCTTGCTCAGTGGGTTAAGAATCCCACATTGCGTGAGCTGTGGTGTAGGTCACAGATGCAGTTTGGATCCCTAGTTGCAGTAGCTGTGGCATAGGCCGGCAGCTACTGCTCCAACTTGACCCCTAACCTGGGAACTTCCATATGCTAAGGGTGCGGCCCTAAAAAGACAGAAAAGGAAAAAAAAAGGAAGAAAAGGAAAGCTGACTTAACAGGATTCTTGCTAAAACTGGGCTCCGCAAGCAAAGGACTGGGCCCAAGGAGGAGGCCTAACAGAGAAAAGGGTTCAATAGAACCTTCCTAAAGCTTGGTCAAAGGTTGAGTCTTTGCCACACCAACAGAAAGAGGTACAGAAAACTAGCAGTTCTTTTTGGAAAACCAGATATTACAATCTAAGCTACCATATTGATCAAATAACCAAATGTCACATTACTTCTCCAAATTCCAGAGGCAGATCTAGAGTAACTAACTCTGGCCACACATTTACCAGAGATTTTTTTTTCCTGCATTCTATACAGGGGTGCTTTTAAGGCAAATAGAGCATACACTGAGCTAGAAAGAAGTTACAGTAATCACCATTCATGGAGAGCCCGCTATGTATCTGGTATGTTTCTACATCCATTCACTCTCCAGACAACTTTGCAAAGGACTCCTCTAGGCTCCCTTTATTTCAGAGAAGGAAAATGAGGCTTAGCCTGCTTCGCCTGTCTGCCCTTTCTCCCCTACCCGCGGCTTAGGAACCGACAGGCTCTAACGAGAGGCTTCTCTAGGGTAGCTTGGGTAAGGTCGCCGCGCAGTCCCCTCCCGGCTTGCCAAGCCACATCTCCACCAAAGCGACGCAGCCAATCCTAGGAGCCACCACCTTCCGTCCACTGGCACCGCCCTGCGCCCCTCCCACCCAACCCCCGTGGCGGGCCCGCGCCTGCGCATTCCGACGCTCGCGCCGCGCCCGGGCAGCTTTGTGGGATTTGTAGTGAGGCGCCGCGCTGGGACGTATTCGTCGGCTGGCTGCTCCCGCGGCAGCAGGGAGAGGGTGAGTACTGGGCCGTGGCGAGAGACGCCGGGGCAGGCGGACGCTGGAGGCCTGGGCAGGAGGAGTCCGGCCCGGCACGGCGAGGCTCCTTAGCGGCAAGGGCGGGCGGCCTACGGGCCGCGACCTCCACTCC
The DNA here is from genome assembly GCF_016906955.1 of Phacochoerus africanus. Taxonomy (NCBI): domain Eukaryota; kingdom Metazoa; phylum Chordata; class Mammalia; order Artiodactyla; family Suidae; genus Phacochoerus; species Phacochoerus africanus. The sequence goes on along the minus strand of NC_062547.1, from coordinate 79,685,537 downwards.
TGCGCAGCGCTGGGTCCCTAGCTCCAGGTGCGCCTCCTCTCGCCCTGGGAGCCCGGCCGGGTGGGAACGCCAAGAGCTGAGGGGCTAGACGCCGTCGTTCCGCCACCTGTCCCGGCAGCGACGAGGGTAGGGAACTGGGCCTGGCGGCCCCGGGGCTGAGGGGCCGGTGAGGGACCGAAGGTTCTGGAAGTCGCTGGGAACTTGGGTTTCTCCCCGCTGTGGGCTTTCCCTGGGACTCTCCTGGAAAGTCTCCAACCATGCGGGACCAGGTGAGGGGTCTCTGGGCGACGGCACCTGCCCTTCGTGGCAAGTTCGTGGGGGAGAACACGCAGTGAGGCCGAACAAACCGAAACGTAGGAGTTGGGAACAGAGAAAGGTTTATTGTCAGCGGCCATTCAAGGAGATGGGTGACTCGTGCTCTGAAAAGCCCCGAACTCCCCGAACTGGTTTTGTAAAGGGTTTTTCTTTTTTTTTTTTTTTGGGCCGCGCCCGTGGCATGCGGAAGTTCCGGGGCCAGGAACTGAACCCGAGCCACAGCAGTGACAACGCGGAATCTTTAATCCTAAGTGCTAGGACACAGGGAAACTCCTGTAAAGCATTTTTTAAAAGCCAGGTGGTGGTGGTGGTGGTGGTGGTGGGGTTGTCTCTGGGTAAGGGATCAGCTTCAGTTGAATTCTTTGATTGGTTGATGGTGAGCTAACAGGGTGGTGTCACAGGGGTTAACCTTACCAGTCCTTAGGCTCCAGGAGGTGGGGGGTGGGGGGGTCCGGCCACGTGCTCGGAGTCATCAAGAAATTAATTAACATCTTCTATTTGGTGGTGGTCGGGGGTTTCACATTTGTAAAACAACTCAGGAAATGTGTTTCACTTACTGTTGTCTAGGTACTTGAGAGCAAAGCTAAAGCCGGGGCGGCGGTGGGGGGGAGTTATGGGGGAAGGGCTTGTCCCCGGGGAAGGCCCCCTTGGGTCCTGCTCTGTTACAGTTTGTAAGCGGTAGCTCAGGACGGCCCTCTGATTACGAGGGGCGATGGCATGGACTCCCCTTAATTCATATCTCCTTAAGAATGAGGAGGCCAATCCTGAGCAGATTTCTACTTGAGGGAATCCTTTTCTCCCCGCCCCCCCCCCCCCCATTTTTTGGCTGCGCCCACGGCATGCGGAAGTTCCCTAGCCAGGGATCAAACCCAAGCCACAGCAGCGACAACCGCTGGATCCTTAACCCCGCTGCGCCACCAGGGAACGCCTATAGTGAACTTTTTTTGGTAAGAGGAAAAAAAAAAAAGGAGTGGCGTACGTTTGATCCCTGGCCCCGGAACTTAACACTTGCGGTGGGCACGGCCAAAAAATTTTTTAAAAAAGGTCAATATAGGACAATTGAAAGATTCAGAGGAATGAAAATGAAGAAAATCACTTGAAAATCTTCACTCTGTTATATATGTATAAGCATAGAAATACTTCTGAACAAATAAATGGATATTAGTATACTTTTCTCCATTAACTTTAAAAAATGAGTTTTGGAGAGTTTCTGCCCAGCGGATTAAGGATCCGGTGTTGTCTCTGGCAGCCTAGTGGGTTAAGGATTTGGCCTTGCAGCATCTGTTGATAGCAGCTGCAGCTCAGATTCGATCCCTGGCCCAGGAACTTCCTTGTGCCAAGGATGTGGCCAAATAAGATTGAGTTATGGAATATATTTGTAAGGGGTTTAAAGTGCACAAATCGTACGCTCTGTTATTTTTTAATAAACGTTTTTATCTGTGTAAGTACCACTTAAAATGCAGAATAAACTTAATATTTTGAAAATAGCTACTTAAAATTTTTTAAGAACAGTTGTGAATGAATATGAGGATGTCTGCTATACTTTTTTCTTTAAGGCCTTTGTGTTCTTTTTTGTTTTCTAGTTTTATAAACTATATAGGCTATCTGGCTACATATATATGTCTTTGCATTCTTGTCTCATTCTGTAAATTTCTTCAAGTGAAATTTCTGGGTCATACTGAAAGGCTTTGATACCTCCTGTCCTATACTCTCTTTTTAAAATCAAATTTTTAAAAAAATTTCTATTTTTTACTGTTATTTTTTTTTAGGGCCCCCATGCAGCATATGAAAGTTCTCAGGCTAGGGGCTTACGCCATAGCAACAGGGGATCCGAGATGCATCTGTGACCTACACCCCAGCTTCTGGCAACATCAGATCCTTAACCTAGTTAGTGGGGCCAGGGATCAAACCTGCATCCTCATGGATATGAGTTGGGTTCTTAACCCTCTGAGCCACAATAGGAGCTCCATTTTTTATTTTTATTTTTTGTCTTTTTAGGGCCGTACCTTTGGCATTGGAGGTTCCCAGGTTAGGGGTCTCATTGGAGCTGTTGCCGCCCTGCCCCAGAGCCACAGCAATGCCAGATCCAAGCTGAGTCTTCTGACCTGCACCACAGCTCATGGCAAACCACTGATCGAGGCCTGGGATGAACCTGAAACCTCATGGTTCCTAGTCGGATTGTTTCTGCTGCGCCAGGACAGGAACATCCCCCCCCCCTTTTTTTTTTGGTCTTTTTGCCATTTCTTGGGCCACTTCCGAGGCATATGGAGGTTCCCAGGCTAGGGGTCTAATCGGAGCTGTAGCCACCAGCCTATGCCAGAGCCACAGCAACGCGGGATCCGAGCCTCATCTGCAACCTACACCACAGCTCACGGCAACGCCGGATCGTCAACCCACCGAGCAAGGGCAGGGACCGAACCCGAAACCTCATGGTTCCTAGTCGGATTCGTTAACCACTGCGCCACGACAGGAACTCCGGAACACCCATTTTTTAATTTTTGGCTGGGCCTATGGCATGTGGAAGTCCTTGGGCCATTGCAGTGACAATGCTGGAGCCTTTACTGTCTGCCCACAGGAGAACTGCATTTTGTTTTTAAATTGTGTGACTGATACACAAGTATATTTCCTTTCTATGCAGAAATATATTTTCGTATGTTCAGAGCAGGCAATCTTCTTATTAGGGTCTTTGGCATCATTGTTGGGGGGGGGGGTCTTCTATTCCATATGTCTTAAAAATGTTCATATTTTCTTTCAATACTTTAGTTTCATTTTATGTGCAAATTCTTATTTTCCAAATAGTAAGCTATTTTTCCATGTTAATGAGTCATTCATTCTTCATTGTATATATTTTTTCCTGAACTGTTGTGTTGGTAGGATTTTAATTTGTTCCATTAACTCTTTGCCCTGTTTAAGACTATAATATCCATGAGAGTAGGAGTTTATATATATATGTGTGTGTATATATATATATATTTTTTTTTTTTTTTTTTACAGCTGTATTTTTCATCCCTTGCCTTAATGGTGACTGGTACAGTAGGTGTCAACCATATATTTGGTGAAGGAGTAATTTTGCCTATTGAATAACACCATGTTCCAGTTATCATGGCTTTATAATGTCTTGTGGAAAAGTTCTCGCTCATCACTATTCCCTTTAAGAAATGTCCTGCCTGTTGTATAACACAATTAACTTTAAAAAAAAAATCCTTTCCATAGTTAACTTTACAAAGTTATTATTTATGTATAACTTGTTTGGGAATGTGTTTATAAATTTCAGAGAAGTGACAAACTAGGATATCATGACATCCTATTCAGGAATATGGTATGTCTTTGTTCAGCTTTCATTATATACCTTAAAAGCTTAGTAAATAGGAATGATAGTTTTCTTTATGCGGACACCCTCAACTTGATGATTTGGCTTATCTGTAGGTATTATATTTTTTTGTTGCTGCAGGAGTCTTCTATCTCATGTCTTTTCCTTCCCTCAGCTCTGCCTTTCCTCAGTATCCCCTGGGAAGGACCTCACAAGAAGGAATGAGAAGGCAATGGCTGCTGGGCCTCCACCATTGGGAGTTCAGGTGAGCTCATTTTTTTTCCCCCGCTACTCCTTGCTTCTATACTGTAGGTGGGCCTCACTGCGGAAGACAGGGCTGTTGAGATCTCTGAATGTTGGATGTTTTCCACAAAGCCCCCATCTCCACCGATCAGCTCTGTTCTCAGCTTCCTGGTACTTATTCATTATTCAGCTGGATGCCCTGGCCTGTTGGGCAGTTGGTATTGTTTGAGGGTCATAAAAGGAACAAAAATCGTGTGAGATATGGTCCTGGTCCATATAGGGCTATGGACTCTGAGGGAACATACAAGGAACAGTCAGGATGATTGCACACGTATATCCTAATAAGAATAAGTCTGGTTAAGTACCTAGATTTTCAGTGTTCCAAGATAAGAAGAAAGACCAGTGTGATGACCAGAAGAAGTTGTATTGGATAGGGATACCTGGAGAGGATTTGCTGTAGTGGAGACAGTGTCCCAAATTTACATTCCTTGACTGCCATTTTTTTTTTCTTTTTCTTTTTTGTCTTTTTAGGGCTACACCCATGGCACATGGAGGTTCCCAGGCTAAGGGATGATTCAGAGCTGCAGCTGCCGGCCTATGCCACACACAGCCACAGCAACTCTGGATATCCAGCCATGTCTGCGACCTACACCATACCTCACGTCAATGCCGGATCCTTAACCCACTGAGGGAGGCCAGGATCGAACCTCATCCTCATGGATACTAGTCGGGTTCTTTACTGCTGAGCTGCAATAGGAACTCCTCAGTAGTCTTGATTTAGTTTTATTTAGTTAAAATAGTCCTGAACTAAATTTTTTTTAAAATCAGCTTCTTTTTTTTTTTCAGATGTAATTTATATGGAATAACCCACTTAAAGCATATGAGTTTTGATAAATTTGGTGCACCAATATTACCACCACCACCAGCTATAGAACATTTTTACCACTCCAGAAAGCATCCACACCCATTTCCAATCCATGCCCCGCCCCCCAGGCAACCATTGGTTTAATTGCTTCATTCAGAATGTGTTTCCTAAAAATTTAGGCCCTTGTTTTATATAAATCAAAACATAAATAACAAAATGAGGAAACATAAATTGATATACTGATTGTTAGCTAATTTGTAGACCTTACTCCTTTTTTGCCACAAATATCCTTTATCTGGTCCAGGAACTAATCCATATCACAACTGGCATTTAGCTGTCCTGTCTTGTTAGACTCCCTTAATCTGAAACAGTTCCACTGTCTTTGATGACCTATCCTGATTGATTTGAGACATAGCAAAGTGCAGATGGTACCTTTTCCTTTTTTCAATCTTTCCTGGTATTATCATCTTTCGTACCTTGACTAGTGATGTGACAATGAATTGCCTGAGTATGACTTGTATTTGCCTTTAAATTTTATCTTTTTCTGAATATAGATATTAGGCATTATAGTTGCAAAAAAAAATTAATGCCATAAGATATAGGTCTCAAATCCTCAGAAATAACTGTGGTTGTATGTTCTTCTGGGATTTTATTTATTTACTCAGTTATTTTTGTCTTTTTATGGCTGGCACACCTGCGGCATATGGAGGTTTCCAGGCTGGGGGGTCAAACTGGAGCTGTAGTTGCTGGCCACAGCCACAGCAATGTGGGATCCGAGCTGCATCTGTGACCTACACCGTAACTCATGGCAGTGCCAGATCCTTAACCAGAGATTGAACCTGCATCTTCACGGATGCTAGTCAGATTTGTTTCCACTGAGCCACGAGGGGAATTCCTTCTGGCATTTTAATATACCTTAATATATCTCCCTCCGTCCCCCCCCCCCCCCCCCGCCTTTTTTTTTGTTGGGCCTGAGGCATGTGGAAGTTCCCTAGTTCCCAGGCAAGGGATTGAACTTGGGCCACCGTCAGAGTTACTGCAGTGACAATGCAGAATCCTTAACTCCCTGAGCCAGTAGGGAATGCCTTTGACCATTTTTATATTGGGTTTATATATAAAAGAAGCCTTTTATGTAATATAGATATTAATCCTCTGGCATAAACTGCCATTCTTTGTCATTTTTCTCTTAAAATTTGTTTATTATCTGCTACAAGTTAAGTTTTTAAGTTTCATGCAGTTAACTTTCCATTTCCTTTATTTGGCTTTGGAATCATTGCTGTGAAAGGCTTTCTCTACCCTAGGATTATAGAAATTTTTTCTACATTTTTCTGTTAGTTTTGTTAAATTTAGATCCTTGAACTATTTGGAATTTATTGTATAAAATGTGAGGTCCGAATCTAACTTATTTAACATAGCCTGATGAGGGATTTCATCACCTATCCTTTGGTGCAGTGGATATTTAGCACCTGCCTACCATGTGCTAAGCAATGTTCTAGATGCTGGGTAGATAGCAGGGAATGAGACAGGCAAAGCCTGTTTCTCTAGAAAGTGGGAGCAGTAATGAAGAAATACTGAGGATGTTAAGTGCTGTGATGACCACACAGCAGGGTGGCCTGGTAGAATGCGATGGGGGTCTGTTTTAGCTAGACAGAGCTGGAATGGCACCTCTGAGGAGATGGCATTCAAACTGTTATAACCTAGGAGTTCTCCTGTGGCAAAGCAGGTTAAGGATTTGGCATCACTGCAGCAGCCTGGGTCACTACTTTGGCACAGGTTTGATCCCAGGTCCCCAGGAACTTCCACGTGCAGAAATCCCCAAACTGTTGTAATCTACTAGAATGATCTATTAAATAATCTACTTATTCTCCATACATTTGAAATGCTGTCTTTAAAATATACAAATATATGTACATATACACATGAGTTTATTTTTCTGCATTCTCTTCTGTTTCTCTTTGTACTACAGTGCCATACTATTTTACTTGTTTTATTTTTAATTTTTTCATTATAGTTAATTTAAAATGTTCTTTCAATTTCTGCTGTATAACAAAGAGACCCAGTTATGCATATATATATATACACACACATTCTTTTACTCATATTTCATCATGTTCTATCATAAGTGATTGGACATAGTTCCGTGTGCTACACCAGGATCTCATTGTTTATCCACTCCAAATGCAATAGTTTGCATCTACTAACTCCAAACTCCTGGTCGATCATACTCCCTCTTCCTTGGCAACCACAAGTCTGTTCTCCACGTCCATGAGTTTGTTTCTTTTTTTTGTAGATAGGTTCATCTGTACTGTATTTTAGATTTCACATATAAGTGATATATGGTGTGTTTGTCTTTTTCTTTCTGACTTACTTCACCTAGTATGAGAATCTCTAGTTGCATCCATGTTACTGCAGATGACATTATTTTGTTCTTTTTTTATGGCTGAGTAGTATTGTACTGTATATATATATATATATATATACCACATCTTAATCCATTCATCTATCAATGGACATTTAGGTTGTTTACATATCTTGGCTATTGTAAATATTGCTAAAATGAATATAGAGGCACATGTATCTTTTTGAGTGAAAAAGTTTTATTTGGAGATATATATATATACACACACACACATACATACACACCCAGGAGTAGTATTGCTGGATCATATGGTAGTGTTTTGTTTTGTCTTGTTTTTTTATAGGCAAGAAGTAGATTTATTAAGATAAGACACTTGTGAGAGATGCAAGTGGGTAGGCAAGGAGGCTCTGCCCATATGGTAGTTACATATATTGCTTTCTGAGGTACCTCCATAGTGTTCTCCTTAATAGTTGTACTATTTTACTTGTTTTAGAATTTATTTTGTTATTTTTATAACGCAAATCACCCTGTTTTTCTTTTCAAAATTGTGGCTGCTGTAATATTCTTAGACATTTATCCTTATAGTCGTATTTTATTAACTATTGATAAGTTCTGGAGTTCCTGTCATGGTGCAGGGGAAACAAATGTGACTAGTATCCCTGAGGACGCAAGTTCAATCCCTGCCCTTGCTTGGTGGATTAAGGGTCTGGTGTTGCTGTGAGCTGTGGTGTAGGTCATAGACTTGGCTCGGATCTGGCATTGCTGTGGCTTAGGCCAGCAGCTGTAGCTCTGTTTGAACCCCCAGCCTGGGAACCTCTAAATGCTGCAGGTGTGGTCCTGAAAAGACAAAAAGCAAAACAGAAGTTCTAACAGAAACAGTTACAAAGAAAAAATATGAAATTTTGATTTGGATTCTGTTATATCACTTTGAGGAAGATTACTATCTTTACAATGTTTATTCTTCATATTTAGCCAAAAAGTTATCCTTTATTTTATTTAGATTTTTCATTATGGCTTCTGTTAACTGTGATCATGAGGTTCTTGCATATTCCTATTAAGTGTATTCTGAGGTGTGATATTTTTTCTTTTTTCTTTTTAAATAATGGCTGTACTCGGGGCAGATGGAAGTTCTCGGTCCAGGGATTGAATCCCAGAAGCAGCCATTGCAGTCAGTTTGCATTCTTAATCCACTGCTGACAGTGGGAACCTCTTTTTGTTTGTTTGTTTACATTTTTTTAAAAAAGATTCATTTTAATTGAAGTATGGTTAATTTACAATGTTGTGTTAATTAGGTATTTCTTTTTTTTTTTTTGCTATTGTGATTGGAATTTTACAATGATAGTGACTGTTTAAAAAAAAAAGAATAAATTAGGTTGCTAAGAATCATATCTGAAGACATTTTGCTGCTTTAACGCCTGAAACTTCCTCATCTGCCCCATCTTTCTAAGTTGTACTTTCATTGTTAAAATATCCCTATTCTGGAGTCCCATTGTGGCACAGTAGAAATGAATCCGACTAGTATCCATAGGATGCGGGTTCGTTTTTTTTTTTTTTTTTTTTTAAGGGTCCCACCCACGCAGCATATGGAAGTTAGCAGGCTAGGAGTTGAATCGGAGCTACAGCTGTTGGCCTACACCACAGCAACATGGGAACCGAGCCACACCTGCAACTACACCACAGCTCACAGCAAGGCCGGGTCCCAGACCCACTGAGCTAGGCCAGGGATTGAACCAGCATCCTCATGGATACTAGTCAGATTTGTTTCCCTTGTGCCACAACAGGAACTCTGGAGGATATGGATTCGATCCCATATGGCTCAGATCCCACCTTGCTGTGGCTGTGGTGTAGGCTGGCAGCTGTAGCCCCTCTTCAACCCCTAGCCTGGGAACTTCTCTATGACACAGTGTGATCCTACAAACAATAAATAAACAAACAATCCCTATTTGTTAACCCTTTTAAAGAATAACTATCAAAAAGCCTGCTTGGAGTTCCCATCGTGGCGCAGTGGTTAACGAACGAGTCCGACTAGGAACCATGAGGTTGCAGGTTCGGTCCCTGCCCTTGCTCAGTGAGTTAACGATCTGGCGTTGCCGTGAGCTGTGGTGTAGGTTGCAGATGCGGCTCAGATCCTGCGTTGTTGTGGCCCTGGCGCAGGCTGGTGGCTACGGCTCCGATTCGACCCCTAGCCTGGGAACCTCCATATGCCACGGCATCGGCCCAAGAAATAGCAAAAAAAGACAAAAAAAAAAGCCTGCTTGTTTGAAACACCATGAGTTACCTTGTGCCTAATGTAGTGCTAGGAAACAACCTTTATTTTTTTATTTTATTTTTTTTATTTTCCCACTGTACAGCAAGGGGGTCAGGTTATCCTTACATGTATACATTACGATTGCATTTTTTTCCCCCCACCCTTTGTTCTGTTGCAACATGAGTATCTAGACAAAGTTCTCAATGCTATTTAGCAGGATCTCCTTGTATATCTATTCTAAGTTGTGTCTGATAAGTTCAAGCTCCCGATCCCTCCCATCAGGCAGCCGCAAGTCTTTTCTTCAAGATTGTCTTTTCTGAGGAGATGTTCATTTGTGATGGATATTAGATTCCAGTTATAAGTGATATCATATGGTATTTGTCTTTGTCTTTCTGGCTCATTTCACTCAGTATGAGATTCTCTAGTTCCATCCATGTTGCTGCAAATGGCATTATGTCATTCTTTTTTATGGCTGAGTAGTATTCCATTGTGTATATATACCACATCTTCCGAATCCAATCCTCTGTCGATGGACATTTGGGTTGTTTCCATGTCCTGGCTATTGTGAATAGTGTTGCAATGAACATGCGGGTGCACGTGTCTCTTTTAAGTAGAGTTTTGTCCAGATAGATGCCCAAGAGTGGGGTTGCGGGGTCATATGGAAGTTCTTTTTTTTAAAATATATCTAGTATACATTTTATTTATAGTCAAATTATTTTTGCTTCTTGCAATCCATTTCTTCTATGTTGTTTCTTCCTGAAGGACTTCTTTTTTTTTTTTTTTTTGTCTTTTGTCTTTTGTCTTTTGTTGTTGCTATTTCTTGGGCCTCTCCCGCGGCATATGGAGGTTCCCAGGCTAGGGGTTGAATTGGAGCTGTAGCCTCCGGCCTACGCCAGAGCCACAGCAACGCGGGATCCGAGCCGCGTCTGCAACCTACACCACAGCTCACGGCAACGCCGGATCGTTAACCCACTGAGTAAGGGCAGGGACCGAACCCGCAACCTCATGGTTCCTAGTCGGATTCGTTAACCACTGCGCCACGACGGGAACTCCCTGGAAGTTCTATGTATAGATTTCTAAGGTATCTCCAAACTGTTCTCCATAGTGGCTGTACCAGTTTACATTCCCACCAACAGTGCAGGAGGGTTCCCTTTTCTCCACAGCCCCTCCAGCACTTGTTATTTGTGGATTTATGAATAATGGCCATTCTGACTGGTGTGAGGTGGTATCTCATGGTAGTTTTGATTTGCATTTCTCTTATAATCAGCGATGTTGAGCATTTTTTCATGTGTTTGTTGGCCATCTGTATATCTTCTTTGGAGAAAGGGAGAAAACATCTTAAGAGATTAAATGTAAACACATTTTAGGACCTAGAGATTATCATACTGAGCAAAGTAAGTCAGACACAGACAGAATAATACAATATGATATTACTTATATGTGGAATCTAAAGTACAACCCAACACAAATGAATTTATCTATGATACACTCACAAGGAGAACAGACTTTTTGCTAAGGGAGAGCAGGGGTGAGGGATGGATGGATTGGGAGTTTGGGGTTAGCAATGACAAAGTATTACATACAGGATGGGTAAACAACAAGATGACAGGGAAATATATTCAGGATCCTGTGATAAACCATAATGGAGAAGAATATACACAAAACAATCCCTTTGCTTGTACGGCAGAAATTAACACAGCATTGTAAATCTTCATTTTATGAACAACACAGTTGTTTCACTTCAGTCTCTACACAGGATTCCAGAGTACTTTTTTTTTTTTTTTGGCTGTACCTGTGGTCTGTGGAAGTTTCCAGGCCACCGTTCAAACCTGCACCACAAGGGAATTTCCAAACATTTCATAGTAGGCACAAACTGGCACTCGATGGGGCCCTAAACTTATGAGTCCAAAATCTAGGAAAGTGGGGAAGACCTAGCCCACAGGAGTCTGAATGTTAAGCTTTTGATTTTGCCCAATATGTTCAGCTAATAAGGCATTTACCTTGTTATTAATTTATTAAAAGCAGAGTCTTTTTTTTTTTGCTTTTTAGGGCTGCCTTCACAGCATATGGAGGTTCCCAGGCTAGGGGTCGAATCAAGGCCATAGCCACTGGCCTACATCAGAGCCACAGCAACGCGGGATCCGAGCCGCATCTGCAACCTACACCACAGCTCACGGCAACGCCGGATCGTTAACCCACTAAGCAAGGGCAGGGACCGAACCCGCAACCTCATGGTTCCTAGTCGGATTCGTTAACGACTGCACCACGACGGGAACTCCTGGTTATTTTTTTTTCTTTGGCCATGCCTGGGACATGTGGAAGTTCCTGGGCCAGGGATTGAACTCATGCCACAGTAGTGACCCAAGCCTCTTCAGTGACAATGCCAGATCCTTAACCTGCTGGGCCACCAGGGAACTCCTCGAATGAAAACCTTTTCCATAGTTTTATTTCCACGACTTGTTCCTTCTTTCCATACAGTCTTATCTCTCATCTGTTTGACAAGATGTTTGAAGTAATTTCATCTGGCTGCTTCTGATTCCTATCTTCCCTTTATTTTATCCACTGTAAGCTGGCTTCTGCCTTCATCCCTCTGTTGAAATTAGTCTTTTTCAGTCATGGTGCTGTTTGGCCCACCCAGGTTCTGAGAGTGTTGGCCAATGCCCTCCTGGAAACCCTCTTTCCCCAGAGATTTAGTCCTCAGTCTCCTTTCTGCCTTTGTCTCACTTTCTTGCTGAGTGATGGTTCCTAGGGTCTCTTTGGCCTTCTTATTTACAACATGGGGAGTTGGGTGGCCTTGGGTTCAAGCTGTATGATCTTGGAGAGGTTATTTAATTTTTTTGGTCTTCAGATTGATTCATCATTTTAAAAAGATCCTCAGTCTATAAAATGACTTAAGGTTGTCATCTAGATTAAATGAGCTGATACATGTGTGAATATCCTGTGGGTACAGAACTGGGTACAAATGCAAGTTTTCATTTACAGTGACTGCCACTGGTACCTTCTCCTTGGGTGAAGGAGAAATGAGTAGCTTTTATTGCTTTGCAAGGCAAAGGAGGCCATAGAAGGCTAATGCCCTAAAGACTGGAGATAATAGGAAGGGGGTCTTATATTTTGGGAGTGGAAAATAGGGCCACAGTTAAGGATCAGGGTAGAAGCAAGCTTGCATGCTTTTTCAAAGTTGAGTTGTGGACCTGGGACTAGCTTTGGTGGTCCTGGAGATTATTTTATGGCACTGTGACCTTTCTGGAATGTAGAATATTTCATCAAATAGTTAACATCTATCATTTGTTGGTGGGGGGGTTAGTTCTTCAGAAGATCTCAAAGATACAATCACATGTTTCTTCCTTGAGGCAGAACCAGGACCCTGCCCCAAGGCTGCACTGTTGTTTCTTGACTGCTCTTTGTCTCTACATCCTCTCCCTTTGATTAGCAGCTGTTTGAACCTACCATTTGGAACTCAGGGAAGGTCAAGGAGGCTGAGTAAGGCCTAGTTCCTACAAGCAAGAAATGGGGAAGGAACATAAAAAGTTTTTTGTGCCCAGGAGCCCACAGGGTCCTGCTCAGTTTCACCACTCAGTGTTCCCTCATACTGGTCAGGGAAACAGAACCAATAGGACATATGTCAATACAGAGATTGCAAGGAATTGGCCCCACGATTATGGAGGATGAAGAGTCCCCATGATCTGCCATCTGCACTTGCCAGGAAAGCCAGTGTAAGTCCTGGTCTGTAGGCGCAAGAACCTAGAGCATTGGTGTCGGGGCAGGAGTTGGCCCTCAGCTCAAGTTGAGAGAAAAGTTGCCCTTCCTCAGGCTTTTTGTTCTACTCAGTGGATTGGATGATGCCCTCCCACCTCTGATTTACCTGCTTTACTGATTCAGATGGGAGCACTCTCATAGAAATACCCAGAAGTAATACTTTACCACTTGTCAGGGCAGACCTTAGCTCAGTAAAGTTGACTCATGAAATTAAGCATCAAACTCATTAAACAGCAAATGCTTACAGGATTTTATTTTCTAGCCCAAGGGCTAGGAAACAAGGCTGAAATGGGCTTATAAATTTGAAATGACATTTTCTTTCTTTTTTCTTTTCTTTTTTTTTGGTTTTTGGCATATGGAGGTTCCCAGGTTAGGAGTCAGAGCTGCAGGTTGTGGCCTACGTCATAGCCATGCCAGATCTGAGCCCTGTCTGCAACCTACACCTCAGCTCATGGCAATTCAGGATCCTTAATCCACTGAGCAGGGCCAGGGATCGAACCTACATCCTCATGGGTAATTAAGCGGCTTTGTTTCCACTGAGCCACTGTGGGAACACCCTAAAGTGACATTTTTAAGCCAACCTGGGTGTTTTGTTGCTTGTCTAGATGTATCCTCTTTGCAGCTGCTTTCCCCCCATTAACTGGAATTCCAAGCAGTTGTTGTAAAACCTGAAATTCCATGTGCTACTTTTGCAACTCTCAGAGCTCCAAAAAGTCCAAAAGATTTACCTTGCTCTCTCTGGATATGTGCTCACCCAGTGGGAAAGGCTCCCCAACCCACTAACTCCCCTAAAATCTAGCCAGGCACACCCTTCCTAATCCTAATGAGTTTCTTTCTCCCTGCCAGCCCACAAAATTGCTGAAACACAGCCGTCGCATCTTCCCATTGTAATCACCCTCTTGTCAGTACAAAGCCCCTGCTGGATCACTGTTCTCAGAGAAACCTCAAAGTGGCCCTTCATGGCTTAGAGAGTCCTCCCCCAGTTGTGAAGGATATGTGGCTAGTGAACTGCTGTCAGTCTCACTATCCAAGGCTGGGTGTCATGTGTTTGGTCATGTGTTTTTTAGAGTGAGGAATCCCCCCTTCATGGACAGGGTGAATAGGAGGGACCAGAACACCACCTGCTCTTCTCTTAGTGCTACTTTCCAGGGCTGGGTGTCACCTGTTTGGTTGTGTTGTGCTATTTAGGGAATCCCTCCTTCATCAACAGGGCGAATAGGAAGAACCAGAATACAGCCTGCTCTTCTCCAGTGCTAATCTAGAACAGCCTTCAGTGTCACTATTATATACTTAAACCTCCGATTCCTGCCCTTAAATACCAAAGCCCTTTCTATATTTATGTCATTACTTCATGATAATGTGTTTTTGTTGCAGATGTTTTAGTTTCCTTTGGAGGATAAGACATTTTTCCCTCACAGATCTCTTTATCCCGTCCCTTCTAAGTCTGGTTGTTAGTTCACTTTCCTCAGAGGGTGTTAACCTGTATAATCCTTTGATGAACAGGAATTTATAATTCTAGGAATCTGGCATTCAAGACTGTGTTTGGATTTCACCTGGGAGGAGTAGATTCATTTAGATTCTGCTCAGAGGAACGTAACGTGGGAAAGTGATGCTGGAGAACTATAGGAACCTGGTTTCTCTGGGCAAAGACTACTTATAACTTAAAACCTGCCCATAGCTATCATTCCTGCCCTTGACATATAGTCTCTGAAATTCATGAATTCATACTTGAAAATCCTGATGTAACTGGGCATCCTTTTAGGTTAGTTGCTTGGTGTCCTCCCTTTCAAGGTCTTTTTCTGTAGAGAATGGAAATGGGAAACCTCAAAAGCTACACCTTGCTTTGTTACAGAAGCCCTGAAGGGGACAGAATAAGACCACCTGGGAGGGTTTGTTTGGTTTTTTGGTTTGTTTGGTTTTAATGGCTGCACCAATGCTACATGGAAGTTCTGGGTCAGGGATTGGATCCCTGACAGCAGGAACTCGGGGGGAGTGGTTTTTATGCTCAATTCAGAACCCAAATTTGGTGTCTTTCCTCCCAAGCAGGGCATCAGCTTTCCAAACCAAATGTGATTTCTCAGCTGGAGCAAGAACTGAGAATTGATGACAAAAGAGCATCCAGGGTGCATCTCCCCAGGTAAGGATCAGGCTGCAAGGACTTGCTCCATGAGTGTCACCTTGGGGAAACCACTTCAGAGATCCCTGGGTCATTTGAGACCTGCTCAGGATGTCACTCATCCTGCCTAGGTCTTGCATACCTCCTTACCCTGGAAGGAGCTAATAATGTCTCTTGGGTATAGGAGTTCCTACGTATGTAGTGCTGGAACAGGACTGACCTGTCAGTAAATGTTAGCAGTTACTTATTTCCTCCACTGTCTTCCTCTGTACCTTGAATGCTTGTCTTTCTGTCTCCCTTTACTTTATTCTCTTTATTCTTGTCCCAGGTTTTCTCAGTCTCAATGTCTATATTCATTCATAGCTTCCTTTCCATTATTCACTTAAATATTTGTCAACTTGTTTTGTTTTCTTTTTTGGTTGTGCCCATGGCATGTAGAAGTACATGAGCCACTGCAGGGACCCAAGCTGCTTCAGCGACAACACTGGATCCTCAACCCCCTGCTCCACAAGGGAACTCTCTTTAATGGAAACTAACACTTCATCTGCATTGTAGAGTTTTATATAGTCTTCATTTAAAAACAAATGAATTTTGGGGGTTCCTACCGTGCCACAGTGGAAACAAGTGTGACTAGGAATCATGAGGTTTCAGGTTCAATCCCCGATCTTGCTCAGTGAGTTAAGGATCCAGCGTTGCTATGGCTTTGTATAGCCTAGGCTGGCAGCTGTAGCTCTGATTGGACCCCTAGCCTGGGAACCTCCACATGCTGTGAGTGTGGCCCTAAAAAGCAAAACAAAAACAAATGAGTTCAGTCTTGTTGTTTTCACTAGTAACCTTATATTTTATATATTCCTCATTCCTAAATTTTTACTCTGCATCTATTACCTATTCAGTCCTATTCTCTAATACTAATACTTCTTAATCTTTGTTTTCTGCCTTCTAATCCTCCTCATTACTGAAATTTCTCTTTCAGATATTTTCACTGACTTTGACAAAATACACTTTTATACGTTATCTTTTCTACTCGTTGTGAAAGTGTTGGTCATCACTTCCTTTTATACCTTGTTTAAATTAAAGAGGCTTTTTTTTTTTTTTTTTGGCTCTTTTTGCCATTTCTTGGGCTACTCCCGCAGCATGTGGAGGTTCCCAGGCTAGGAGTCGAATCAGCCGTAGCCGCTGGCCTACGCCAGAGTCACAGCAATGCGGGATCCGAGCCGCATCTGCGACCCACACCACAGCTCACGGCAATGCCGGATCCTTAACCCACTGAGCAAGGCCAGGGATTGAACCTGCAACCCCATGGTTCCTAGTCGGATTTGTTAACCACTGTACCACGGTGGGAACTCCAAGAGGCAAATATTTTTGATCTCTTAATAGTATATGGCTATCTAAGTAAAAGTATATGGCTATCTTAAGTAAAAAAATCAAATTGTGAATATAGCTGCTTATTTCCAGTTAGCTTTATAAAGAACAGAATTGTAGAAGAGTCACTGGGTCAAAGGATAGTTTCGTGGCTCTTGATAAATATTGCACCACTTCAAATATTATCTTAGGCTTTTAGTGCTGATTTATTAGGCAACTTTAATCAACTTTATTACAGATGTCTAGATTTGATTATTATTCCTATTTATATTAATATAAATAACTACAAAATATTTTTTGAGCACTCAGAAATTCCCAGCCCAGGGAAATCCACGCCATAGCAGTGCCTGAGCTGCTGCAGTGACAAAACCGGATTCCTTTTTTTTTTTTTCAATCCCCTCTTAAAGAGCTGCACCTGGGGCATATGGACGTTGGCAGCCTAGGGGTAGAATTGGATCTGTAGCTGCCAGCCTACACCACAGTTTGTGGCAACACCAGATCTGTAACCTACTGAGAGAGACCAGGGATCAAACCCCCATCCTCACAGACAGTGTGTTAGGTTCTTAACTAACCACTGAGCCATAACAAGAAATTCCAAGATCAGATCCTTAACCCCCTGGAGCCACTATGGATTGCATTTTTGAATGTCTGTCTAGCCACTGGTATTTGGCTTACTGCATTTTTATAATTGAACTTACTTTGTATTCCCTGCCTAGCGCATTGTGTGCCACAGTAGGTATATAATGTTTATTGAGTGACTATTAGATGACATCAAGTAGAATTTTTTATGAGGTAAAACTAGCTTTTAGTGTTAGAATCGTATTTGTGATATTCATGAAAATACTCTTACATTAATATTTTTAATTAATCAGAAAGAGCGAGTAAGAAGGGCAAAGCAAGGGTGGAATCCTGAAGAATAAATTTGACTGGGGGCCAAAGATGTTCTAGCAGGGATGAAAATGGTCAGAGAAATACGAGAGAGTTTATGGGGAGCTGGCCCCAGGGCAGAGAGGCAGACAGGAAAGAGTGCAACAGTGCGTGCCAAGTAAGGAATGAGAAGTGCTCTTGGGCTTATATTTGAGGAAGTGGCCTGTGACACAGGGACAAGTGCTCTGGTGCTACTGGGAATGTGCTGTGGGAAGAAGTGTGAAGAAGTAAACAACTAAGACTTAAGTACCGACTGTTGTTTCAATAAGATTAACTTTGAAGGGAAAGGATGAAAGGGCAGGAACTGAAAGAAGTTAGAGGTAGAGGGCCTTGGTTTTGTTCTTTACCAAGGAAGAGACTTGAATGCATTTACAGTAGGAGCAGAGAGGTACCCACTAGAGAGGGGGAAATGAAAGGCATAGAAAAGTGGATAAAGAGAACAGAGCCCAGAAAATGATGATGTGCAAACTCCAGATCTTGTTCTTTCCAGATTCTCTTTGGTGTTACTGTCAGAGTAAGCTACTTACTATCTCATCCAAAAACCAAGAGGAGAAAGCAGCAACCAAGTGCTGTGCTCAGCTCTTCCCCAGGCATCGTCTGATTTGCTCATCAGAACAATCCTTCAGGGTAGGTACTATGAGTTCCTTCATGGTGGAAGCATGGGCCCACAGAGGTGAGAAGACAGGCAAGAAATTGAACCAAGCTCTCTGTTTTGTTTTGTTTTTGTCTCCAAGTTTAACACTAATTCCTAAAAAATCCTAACTTTCTTGCCTTGCCTTGTGATGAGTTGTTTTTTGTTTTTTTGTTTTTGGTCTTTTTTAGGGCAGTACCAGTGGCACATGGAAGTTTCCAGGCTGGGGGTTGAATTGGAGCTGCAGCTGTTGGCCAACACCACAGCCACAAGTATGTGGGATCTAAGCTGAGTCTGTGACCTACACCACAGCTCATGGCAACACAGGATCCCTTACCGACTGAGTGAGCCCAGGGATTGAACCTGCATCCTCATGGATGCTAGTCAGATTCATTTCCGCTGAGCCGTCGTGGGAACTTCACTATGAGTTCTTATTACCTAATATGTCTAGTAAAAATAGACCTTCTACATCCTGGCTTAACTTTCTTTTCAGATGATTGTTTTCTTTTTCTGCACTAAAGTTTTCATGCGTACAGTTATTGAATGCTTCATTAGATTTTGCTCCTATTTTAGAAAAGCTGAGTAGCAAATGTAAGGAGATTGTATTACCACAAATAAACTTGTTAACATGGAAGAGGAAATTATCAATACTGTGGAAAGCAGTGAATTTTTAGCCTTTAATCGGTAGTCATTAGACTTGAAAGCAATTGACAATAAATTCAGTCCTGAAAAAAAGTATAGAGTAGTAGAAATCTCTTTTGAAAGATTATGTCTGAAAAATAAGGTAGTTAGAGATTCTGTAACATTTTAAGCTTTTCAGGAAGCTATCCTTAACTATCTATAAACACGGAGACCTACTGTTTGTGTTTTAAACATATTTTACTGTACTGGGTGATTACCTTTTTGTGTGTGTAAATATATATGTATGTATAAACACAGAGTTCCTATACTCTTACAGAGTTCCTGTCTACCTTCATAATGAGCCTCATTAATGTTTAGTGCAGGCGGATATCTTTCTTTCCATTAATAGGAAAACTGAAAGATTATAATAAATGTAGGAGTATCCAGAAAGTTTCATTCTTGCTCAGGGGTAGGCCCACCAGGGCACAGGCTCTCAGCCCTGTGACTCCCTCTTTAGCTCCTAAAGTCTTCGTTTCAATGTCACCTTGTCAGCGAGGCCTTTCTTGAAGACTGTCTAAAATTACAAATCCTTACCCTTGTGTATCATATTCTGTATTTCTATTTAATTGCTTCTGTTTTTTTCATTTAAATACTAAGTATTTTACCTCTTTATTGTGTGGATTACCCTTCTTCCTCTGACTAAAATATAAGTTGCTCCAGGGCAGAAATGTATTCATTGCTACATCCCTTACACTTACTACTTAACACTCATGCTAGCCTTCAGTACATGCAAAGTATATATGTACAGTGCCGACTCAATAGTTATTGAATGAATGGTTTATCATATTCAGAAGATCAGTCTGGTTGCTCTGTATGTACTGTAGACTAGCATGAATGTTAAGTAGGAAGTCCAGTCAGGAGAATTATTGAAATAGACTGGTTGAATGGAAGGAGTAGCTCAATAATTAGGACAGAAGAAATATAAAAGGAGAAAAGAAAAAAAATCAGCATCCCCTCCTAGGAGGAGTGGGATCTACTGCCCTAGAACCACTCCCACCAAATACTCTACAGGCCCCTGGCCTCTGCTATGGCCAGTCCCAGTCGTAAATATTAAAGGATTTGTCTTTCCAAGACCTCTTGGTCTGGGGACTCTTGCTCAAGTCCTAATTAAGTGCCAAAATTAAATAAACCCTGTAAGTTAACTAGGCATTCTAAGACAATAAGGGAGTATGGGCCATCACTTGAAATAACTGCTTAGTAGTAAAGGAAGAGAGAGTTGTATGTTGTTTAACATGAAATAATGTAATGATAGCTAATCTAACGATCCTTAAAGCCTTATTATGGCCAAGCATACTGCTGTGTCTTGTAGGATCCTTATTTAAGGAGAGCAGAATGGCAAGGATGTGAAATGTCTTCCAATCCTGGAAGAGCTATAGTTTTTGATCCTTTGTGCTCAAGTTCCAGCCCTCAGTATACTTTACTAATTCTGATTAAAAGGCACTTAATAGTTTGACATGGAGACAGTTGTGTAATCTGGGGAAAATAAAATTTTGCTCCCCTCTCAGTTGTCTGAGGGTGGTCACACTTTTGGAGTGATAGTAAGCATCATTTCCTTGATTCTGCTTTTAGTGTGAATTCTATTAATGTTTTATTTCTATGCTTGGTACAGTGTTGGTATTTTGGTTTTTGAGTCAGGTTTGATGTTGGATATTGGATATTTGGATGTTGGATATCAAATTCTTTGAAGCATCTATCAGGTTGCTCATACTCCCTTTTCCCCATGACCTATTAATAATAGTACTAGATTTATGATAGCATTCTGGGATTCCTTTGTTCGTATATTTAAGTAATATTTCAGGAACTGCTTAGGAGTACTGTAATTACTGAATCTCTCATGTTTAAAAAAGTGCTTTGGTTTTTGCTGTCCATAGAGTACTGATTGCCCTCATGGAATTCTTGACTCACATCACCCTTTCCTCAATCCTTTGTAGGCTTGACTCCATTGTCATTTGGCAACCCTTGTTCCTACTGAGATCACTTAGGCCAGTTTTTTAAAAAATTGTAGCAGTCAATTTTTTTCTTTTTACGAAGAAGCAGATCTTGGAATTAATATTTTTATTTTTTTTTAATTTTTTTATTTTTTGTCTTTTTGCCATTTCTTGGGCTGCTCCTGCGGCATATGGAGGGTCCCAGGCTAGGGGTCTAATCGGGGCTGTAGCTGCCAGCCTACACCAGAGCCACAGCAATGTGGGATCCGAGCCGCATCTGCGACCCACACCACAGCTCACGGCAACGCCGGATCGTTAACCCACTGAGCAAGGGCAGGGACCGAACCCGCGACCTCATGGTTCCTAGTCGGATTCGTTAACCACTGCGCCACGACAGGAACTCCTTATTTGTATTTTTTTAAGTTATAGTTGATTTGCAAATGTTGTGCCTGTTTCTGCTGACAACAAAGTGATCCAGTCATACATATATGTGTACATTCTTTTTCTCATACTATCTTCCATTATGGTCTGCCCCAATAGACTGGATATAATTCCCTGTGCTGTACTGTAGGGCCTCATTGCTTATCCATTCTAAATGTAATAGTTTCCATCTATTAACCCCAAACTCCCATATCATCCCACTCCCTCCACCTTTCCCGTTCTAGTCTGTTCTTTGTGAGTCTGTTTCTGTTTTGTAGATAGGTTCATTTGTGCCATATTTTAGATTCCACATACATATAAATGATATCATAGTATTTGTCTTTCTCTTTCTGACTTGCTTCACTTAGTATGAGAGTCTAGTTGCATCCATGTTGCTGCAAATGGCATTTTTTTTAAAGCCGCATCTGCGACATGTGGATATTTGTGGCTAGAGATCCGAGCTGTGTCTGCAACCTACACCACAGCTTGTGGCAATGTGGGATCCTTAACCCACTGAGGTAGCCCAGGGATTGAATCCATGTCCTCTTGGAAAAACTTTGTTATTCTTTATGGATGAATAATATTCCACTGTATATATGTAACTTACTTTCCTAATCCATTCATCTGTTGGTGGACGTATAAGTTGCTTCCATGTCTTGTCTCTTGTGAATAGTTAGCCTGTGAACATTAGGGTGCATGCATCTTCTTGACTTAAAATTTTGTCCTGATACATGCTCAGGAGTGAGATTGCTGGATCATGGTAGTTCTATATTGAGTATCGAGGAACTTCCGTATGGTTTTCTGTAGTGGTTGTACCAGCTTACTTGTTATTTGTAGACTTAATGATGAATTGTATTAATGATGGCCTTTCTGCCCAGTGCGAGGTGGTACTTCATTGAAGTTTTGAATTGCATTTCTCTAATAACTAGTAATGTTGGGCATCTTTTCATGTACCTGCTGGCCACCCAAATGTCTTTGGAGAAATATCTATTTAACTCTTCTGCCCATTTATCAATTGGGCTGTTTCTTTTCTTTTTTTTTTTTTGTCTTTTTGCTATTTCTTGAGCCGCTCCCGTCGGCATATGAAGGTTCCCAGGCTAGGGGTCCAATCGGAGCTGTAGCCACCAGCCTATGCCAGAGCCACAGCAACGTGGGATCCGAGCCACATCTGCGACCTACACCACAGCTCACGGCAACGCCGGATCATTAACCCACTGAGCAAGGGCAGGGACCGAACCTGCAACCTCATGGTTCCTAGTCAGATTCGTTAACCACTGCGCCACAACGGGAACTCCGGGCTGTTTCTTTTTGTTGTTGAGTTGTATGAATTTGTGTGTTTTGGAGGGTATATCATTTGCAACTATTTTCTCCAATTGCACAGGTTGTCTTACTTTTTTTTAATAGTTTCCAAAAGCTCGCAAGTTTAACTAGGTCTCATTTGTTGATTTTTGTTTTTCTTTCTGTTGCCCAGGGAGACTAATCTAAGAAAACATTTATATGGTTGATGTTAGAAAATGTTTTGCATATGTTCTCTTCAAAGAACCATCTCTTGGTCCCCTTGTCCCCCCACCTCCCCCACCCCTGCACCTGCAGCAAATGGGAGTTCCCAGGCCAGGGGTTGAATCAAAGCTGCAGCTGTTGGCCTTAACCACAGCCATTGGAATGTGGGATTCAAGCCCCATCTGTGACTTGCAGCAAGGCTGGATCCTTAACCCCACAGAATGAGACTATGTATCAAACCTGAATCTTCAGGGACACCATGTTCCTGGGTTCTTAATCTGCTTGCTCTACCACAATGGGAACTCCATCCCTTGCTTTTATTGATCTTTTTTTTTCCTATTGTTTTTTAAATCTCTATTAGATTTCCTGTCCAAGCTGTATGATTTCCTTCCTTCTGCTGACTTTAGGTTTTTTTTTTTTTTTTGGCTTTTTATCTTTTTGTCTTTTTGCCTTTTCTGGGGCTGCTTCCGCAGCATATTGGAGGTTCCCAGGCTAGGGGTCTAATCAGAGCTACAGCTGCTTTAAACTTTATCTAAATGGACTCTTAACTCTATGTATTTTTCTGTGACTTTGCTTGAATTTATTCGTATTGATAATGTATGGCTTTAGTTAATTAATGTTCACTTAGGCAGTTCAAGTTTCTGTAACAATACCATAGACCTAATGACTTAATCATCAGACATTTATTTCTCATACTTTTAGAGGCTGTAATTCTGAGATCAGGGAGTCAGCAGGGTTTTGGTTTGTTTGTTGGTTGGTTGGTTTGTTTGTTTTGGCTGCACTCGCAGCATATGGATGTTTCTGGGCTAGGAATTGAATCTATTTTGTAGCTGCACCCCATGTTGTGCCTGTGGCAACTTCAGATCCTTTAACCCACTTCAACAGTCCAGGAATTGAACCTGAGCTGCTACAGTTGGAGTCTTAACCTACTGCACCATGGTGGAAACTACAGCATGGTTGGGTTTTGGTAAGGATCCACCTCCTGGTTCATAGGATAGAGATAGTTCTCTTGTGTGTACTATGTTTTTTTTTTTTTAAATTTTTTTCTTTTATTAAAGTTTAGTTGATTTGTAATGGCGTGCCACTTCTTGTTGGAACACTAATCCCATCATGACGGCTTTACCCTCATGACTTAATGACCCAGAGACACTTGTTCATTTTGTCTCATTTGGGTATTAGGCTTTACCATATGAATTTGGGGGAAGACACAGACATGAAATCTATAGTATTTATTATTTTCATTTCTGTTGTATAAATATTTGTCAATTTAGTTATCAATTCTATTGTTGAACATTTGGGTTGTTTCCAGTTTTTTGCTGTTTTACACAATGCTACTTTTAAAGTTATGAATCATGGAGAACTCTTTAAAGATAATTTTCCTAAGTGTATGTACCTTCTAGTGGATTTGCTAAATCATAGTCTGTGTCCCTGTTCAACCTTACTAGTTAATACTAAACTGATTTTCAAATATTTGAACCAAATTACACTCCTACCATCAGTATGTGAAAGTTTCCACTACTCTACATCTCTTTAAAATCTGAAGCTGTCAGTCTGAATTTTTGAATATTGTTGTTCAAGTGGATGTGCTGGTAGTATCACTTTTGGGGCTTTACTTTGCCTCATGGTTACTACTGGATTGGCATCTTTGCTTATGTTTATTCACTATTTGTGTTATCTTTTTTTTTTTTTTGTCTTTTTGCCATTTCTTGGGCTGCTCCCGCAGCATATGGAGGTTCCCAGGCTAGGGGCGAATCGGAGCTGTAGCTGCCAGCCTATGCCAGAGCCACAGCAACGTGGAATCCGAGCCGGGTCTGCAACCTACACCACAGCTCATGGCAACGCCGGATTGTTAACCCACTGAGCAAGGGCAGGGATCGAACCCGCAACCTCATGGTTTCTAGTCAGATTCGTTAACCACTGCGCCACGTCGGGAACTCCTCTTTTTTTTTTTTCAACGCTTTAGGACCGCACCCACGACATGTGGAGGTTTCCTGGCTATGTGTCTAATTGGAGCTACAGCTACCAGCCTACACCACAGCCACAGCAACGCCAGATCCTTAACCCACTGAGCAATGCCAGGGATCGAACCTGCAACCTCATGGTTCCTAGTCAGATTTGTTTCTGCTGTGCCGCAATGGGAACTCCTTGTTACCTTTTTAAAAGTGCCTTTTCAAGCCTTTGCCCATTTTTCTGGTGGGCTTAGTGTTCCGTGTCCAAGTCCTAGAGTCCTTTTTGGGTCATGTGTTGTAAAATCTTGTGTGTAACTTTTTTTAAAACTTTTTAAATGTCTTTTGATGATTGAAAGCATTTATTGTAACAATATCTATTCTTCCATTTGGTTTTTATGCCCCCACCCCCACCCCCGTTTTTGTCATTTTTTTTCTTTTTAGGGCTGCACCTGTGGCATTTGAAAGTTCTGGGCTAATGGTTGAATTGAAGCTGTAGCTGCTGGCTTATGCCACAGCCTCGGCACACTGGATCCATAACCCACTGAACCCGAATCTTCATGGACACCGTGTCAGGTCGTTAACCTGCTGATCCTCAACGGGAACTCCTGTTTTTAAATTTTCTTAAACTTTGGAGTTCCCGCCATGGCGCAGCAGAAACGAATCTGACTAGGAACCATGAGATTGCGGGTTCGATCCCTGGCCTCGGTCAGTGGGTTAAAGATCCAGCATTGCCGTGAGCTGTGGCATAGGCTGGCAGCTGTAGCTCCGATTGGACCTCTAGCCTGGGAACCTCCACGTTCCCTAAAAACAGACAAAAGACAAAAAAAATTTTTTTTCTTAAACTTCTACATAGTTTCCAAATTTGCTGTTTTCTGTGTATCATTTATCTTTGAATAGTTGTCTGTCTGGACTTCTTATTTGTCTAAGTGTGAGAGACCTCTAGCCTGGGAACCTCCACGTGCCCTAAAAACAGACAAAAGACAAAAAAAATTTTTTTTCTTAAACTTCTACATAGTTTCCAAATTTGCTGTTTTCTGTGTATCATTTATCTTTGAATAGTTGTCTGTCTGGACTTCTTATTTGTCTAAGTGTGAATAAGTCTCCCATGACCCTTGTGTTGTTTACTAGGTAGCACTCAGAATGTTTTCAAAGTTGGATAGCTGGATATGATATAGTGAGGTGGGGCAGCCTTCAGTTCATGTGTTGCCCCTTGGTTTTTGTCTTTTTAGGGCTACACCCTTGGCATATGAAGTTCCTAGGTTAATGGTTGAATCAGAGCTGCAGCTGCCAGTCAAGGCCACAGCCACACCAGAACCAGGCCACATTTGCGATCTCTCCTGCATCATGCCACAACACTGGACCCTTAACCCACTGAGCAAGGCCCAGGGATCGCGAATCCGCATCCTCATGGATGTTAGTTGGGTTCTTAACCCTCTGAGCCACAATGAGAACTCCTGGGGTGGGTGGGTGGGAGTGTGTGTGTGTGTGTGTGTGTGTGTGTGTGTGTGTGTGTGTGTTGGGGGGGGTGGTTTAGAACTGGAGCCTCCTTCCTTGGCTTTTCACTTTTTCTCTTACGTAAGCAGGTCAAGTTGAAAAGAGGAGGTCCAGTTCTTCCATATCCTTTGTTTTGAAGTAAAGGTATCTGTGGCATTTGTTATGTTGGTTCAGTGTTGATCTCTGTTGTAATTATGATCAAGCTAACAAACTGATTCTCAGATTGTAGTTTGCCTCTGCCTTTTATAACCTCCATGCTGTTTTGTCTGGGTTAAAAATTGGAATCTGAGAAAATAATTTAAGTGGCTATAAGATCTTTCTTCCAGCCCCATCTCAAGTAGTTTAACAGATTCTCCCCTACTTTCCCTACTACCAGTTCTTATATTTAAGGAATGGATATTTAGGAAAGGGTAGGGCCTCTTATGATTCTTAAATAAAAGAATGAGAAAATTACATGCCCCTTAAAGTTGGGGGGCAGAAGTAAGCTTTTGGATGTGCTGTTTTCATTAAGGGGTTAAGTTTCAAATATGTTCTGGTATTTTGTGTTCCAGACAAGTATATTCCTTCCCTAAGGGTACTTTATATACATTATTTTACTTAATCCTTATCAGATTATTTTTATCCTCATTTTATATCTGTGACAACGTAGAGCTGAAAAACAGCTACTTAAGATGTTAAGTGTTAATAGCCAGTGTTTAAACCCAAGTTTGTCTGACTCCTGGTTAGACAATCTTTTCACAGTGTCACACTGTGAGTTTTATGAAGATTTAGTGTCAGAATTACAGGCAGCACTGCAGGAGGCAGAGAACTGCTGGTAGGAATTGCAGATAAATATGTTAGGGCTTTTTGATCCGCCTCTCCCAGTCCCAGCTTGTCTGTACACGTTTCCTTATTTCCATCTTCATTTTTTAGCCTTGTCCACTTGCCTGTGATTTCAGTGTACATTCCCCCTGCCCAGGCTGTTTCCTTTTTGCTTACCCTTATTTCTATTATTTATGGACCAGTCAGTGTCCTGTCCTTCCCTTCCAGTTCTCTTCCTAATTGTATGGACACCTTTAAAAGCTCTCAAGTGTGCCCTATAAGTTATTATCGGTTTTATTCTTTCATTCCCACTGTACACTTTTCAGTTCCCCAGCACAGAAACCAATGTGCATTTGAATTTTTTATTTTTTTCAGACTGGGAGACAAGACTTGAAACCAAAGAATCAACTACAAAGCCCAACATTACTGAAGATTTATCTTATGTGGTAATAATGGAAAGGGAAGGTCTCTGGCATTCTTCTTTAGGGGAAACCTGGGAACCTGATAGTTGGTTAGAGGGGCAACAGGAAAACCAAGATAGATATCTGGGCCAAGAGCAAGTTACCCATAAGGAAACTCTCAATGAAAAAGGGACTTATGGAGGTAATGAATTTGAAAGATGTTCCAATCAGGGTTCATTCATTGATACACAAGAAACTATGGAGGAAAGTTCTAACGATTGGGATTCAGATGAAGTAGACACTAAAGAAAACCCTGAATTAATTGAAGCTCGAAAAATGTTTACAATAAAGAAAATCTATTTATGTAATGAGTGTGGGAAAACCTTCACCCGGAATTCATCCCTTCTTAAGCACCAGAGGATTCACACAGGAGAGAAACACTATAAGTGTAATGCGTGTGGGGAGTACTTCCTTGAACTCTCCTCCCTTACTGTACATCAAAGAATTCATACTGGAGAGAAACCCTACAAATGTAACGATTGTGGGAAAACCTTCACTCAGAGCATGAACCTTACTGTTCATCAAAGAATTCATACTGGAGAGAGACCATTTCAGTGTAAAGAGTGTGGAAAGGCTTTCCACAAAAATTCAGCCCTTAGTCAACATGAAAGGATTCATACTGGAGAGAAACCCTACAAATGTAATGATTGTGGTAGGGCTTTTACCCAAAGTATGAATCTCATAGTGCATCAAAGAACTCACACAGGAGAAAAACCTTATGAATGTAATGAATGTGGAAAAGCATTCAGTCAAAGTATGCACCTTGTTGTACATCAGAGAACTCATACTGGAGAAAAGCCCTATGAGTGTAGTGAATGTGGGAAAGCGTTTAGTAAGAGCTCAGCTCTTACCCTGCATAAGCGACATCATACAGGAGAAAAGCCCTACAACTGTAACAAATGTGGGAAATCCTTTAGCCAAAGTACGTACCTTATAGTGCATCAGAGACTTCATTCTGGAATAAAACCTTATGAATGTAATGAGTGTGGGAAAACTTTCAGTAAGAATTCATCTCTTACCCAGCATCGGAGAATTCATACTGGAGAGAAACCTTATGAATGTGTGATATGTGGAAAACACTTCACTGCGCGGTCATCTCTTAATGTCCATCTGGTTATTCATACTGGAGAGAAGCCTTATCAATGTGGTGTATGTGGAAAGGCCTTCAGCCAGAGCGGATACCTTATTGAGCATCAAAGAATTCATACTGGTGAGAAGCCCTATGAATGCGATCAGTGTGGAAGAGCCTTCATTAAGAATTCATCCCTTACAGTGCATCAGAGAATTCATACAGGAGAGAAACCCTATCTGTGTAATGAATGTGGAAGAGCCTTCAGTCGGAGTACAAATCTTACACGACATCAGAAAACTCATATGTGAGGGACGCTTTTGTGATAAACTCTAAAATAATCAGATAAGTCATGTAATGTAGAAAGCTAATAGATGTAACAATTGTAGGAATCTTTTAGTTGAAGTATGATATACCATATTAGAGAATATAGACTGCAGAGAAACCACATGAAAGTGGAGAAATCTTGATTCAAGAAGTAAAATTCTTACGTTATACTAGAAGGTTTAAGTAGCTAATGGTCTAAGCAATGAGGATTCGTGCTGAAGATTTAAGTTCTGTTGTATAATACTACAGATTCTCCTTTGGACATCAGAGACTTCACGTTGGAGAGAATGTGAGTGCTTAACTGGACAGTCCAAAGAACTGATAAGTAGTCCTGATCTGCCACTATCTTGGACAGGTCACCTCTTTCACCAGTTTCCAGTGACCTTATTTGGTAAATGAGGGAGTTTTGATTTAGAAGGTTCCAAGATCCCTATTAATCCTAAAATGCTACAAACCTATAAATAAAATGAATGCTAGGAAATCCTTGATCCTTTACCATTTTATATATGTTATCTAGAGGTTCCTATTCCACAATCTGGTTTTCCCCAATGTTTTGAATCAAAATTCTCTACCTCTTCAAATTCCTTTTTTTTCTTCCATGTCCCTCCTCCACTTCTCTGCATTGTTATTTTCTCTGAAATACTCACTGGTTGCTACCAAGTGATAGAATAATTGTAGAAATCTTAATGCAATAGCATGCTGTTTTAAGTTCTCAGTAGTTGTTAAGCTAATTATTTTTTAAAAATACAACACATATAGTCTTTGAGTACAAAGGATTCAAATACATAACTTTGTATCATATTATCTATCACAGACATGAAAATCTGACATTAAAATCTTTGCAATTCACAACATAATTCAAAATAGTCAATGATTGTAGTTAAGGCAGTTTCATTTATTTTATATACATTAAGTAAGTCTTAATAAGTGATAAATATGATTAGGAATCAAAATGAATAAGATAGTCTTGTTTTCCAAGGGCTGAGCTAAGAAATTGGCATTGGGGTGGGAGAGGAAAGGAGGAGTTCAAGCAACGAGGCAGAATCTAGGTAGCATAATCAGCTAAATGTGGGTACTTTATTTGGGTAGATGGGGTGCCATAATTACAACCAGGAAAATTAGCCAGATTTGTGAGACATTGTTAAGTCTGTTCTCTAGGCATTTTATGAGTCTGGGTATTGAAGTGAAGTTTCCTGATAGGTAGTAGAATAAGTAGAACGAAAGTATTCTGGGAGTACTATCTTTATTTTTCTTTTTAAGGCTTTTTATTTCTTTTTTCTCTTTATGGCTGTACCCACAGCATATGGAAGTTCCCAGGCCAGGGGTCGAATTGGAGATGCAGCTGTCAGTCTGTGGCACAGCTATGAATGACAACATTGGATCCTTAAGCCACTGAGCCACAATCAGAACTATTCTGGGAGCTGTGTTTTAGAAACTGGGGAAACAACAGGCAAGAAAAAAAAAGAAAAAAATTAGGAAATGGTGGTGGCACAAAAGGAAGTAAAAGTTACTGGGATAGGAATTAGTTTATATTTTCAGATGCAACAGAGGGTGAAAGTAAGGTAAATAAAAATGGCTTTTGTTTTTGGTTATTGATGACTTCCAAATTTTTGTGAAGAGTAAGTTAAAGGTTGAAAAGGAGTATCTTTAGTGAGAAAGTATAGAGATTTAGGAGGATAACTTGGAGGTTGTCATTGAGAGAGGGTGTATATCAGAAGACCTTTGGGCTACAAATGATAGCCAGTGTGACAGGCTTATAGGCAAATAGGGATTTATTTTTCTCTAAACAAATCTGTAGGTGGATAGCCTTGGTTCAAAGACAAAATAATTCAATACCGTGAATGCGTCATGACTTCCATGTCACATGTCTCCCACAGCTTCAGGTAAAAACATTTGTATTCAAGGAAGGAAGAAAGGGCAGCACCAGCAACATCTGTGTTTTTATCAGAGATGGTTTCCCCAGAAGACCTTCAGAAGACTTTTTACATCTCACTCACCCACAGCTGTGTTGCTTGGAGGCCAGGAGCAAAGGAGGCTGAGAAAGGGTATTTAACTCTTCCAGCCTGAATCTTAGAGGTAGGCAAAGAATATGGGGATTGAGAAAGGTGTTGATCTAGCCAATGGGCTATCTGCCAAGGCTGCATGATTTAAGGTAGATAAATTGTGCAAGTTCTTCCCTGCATGGAAGAGTCTGAAGGTATCGAAAGGGGATTTATAACTCAAAGTGAGAAAGATTTGGGGCATAGGTAGAGGCTATTGGGATCTTTGCCAACAGAAAGCATCCTTGGGAGAGGCAGGAGTCAAGAAATGGAGGGTATCAAAGATATCTGTGGGTGGCAGTGGAGGAGGTTCCCACATGTACTAGGTGTTTGGACCTTGAGTAGTAAAGGATCTTTATAGAAAAGGCAAGCACTAAAGGGGAGCGAAACACTCAATTCACTATCCATAGAAACTCAGATTTTTAATAATGTCCTTACACAGTTTCCTCCTTTCCCTTAATATATTTTTCTGTTCCCCACCTTTTCTCAAGAGAAGTCGAGGGGTAGGAGGAGGCAGAGAGATAGGTAGAAAATAAATGAAAAAATGAAGACAGCAGGAAAGTTAAAGGCTCAAAAGGAAGGCAGAGGACAAGGGGAAGAGGAAGAATAAGGTGTACTTACTGAAGCCTAAGATGGGTGCAGAAACTCAGAATTGTTAAAATATACTAAACCTTGAAGCAGCAGGATAAGTGGGTCAGAAAAATGAAGGTTTCACTACATTTTCAGGAGTGGTTTTTTTTTTTTTTTTTTTTTTTTGAAGCTTCAGGCCCTTGTTACCAGTTCACAGCCATCCTTGGCAATAAGAAAGGACAGACTACCTTTCCTTAGCAGGGGCAGGAGTCCTGGAGACCTTGGGCAAGGCACATTACTGTCTCAGTTTTCTTAATATTGCAAACTTCATAGCTTTGTATTACATTAAATACTATTGT
Organism: Phacochoerus africanus; assembly: GCF_016906955.1. Lineage (NCBI taxonomy): Eukaryota > Metazoa > Chordata > Mammalia > Artiodactyla > Suidae > Phacochoerus > Phacochoerus africanus. The sequence continues at coordinate 79,653,807 of NC_062547.1, read as the reverse complement.
AAACTGCTTGTAAAAGCACCCAACATATATTTAATGCTCAGTAAATACTGTCCCCATAGCTGAAAATAGAGCAATTATCCAAGCTCCTGAGCATGGCATCAGAACCTGTAATTATTATTTTAGAATCTTTAGGCTTTCAAAACAAATCCCTTTTTGGAAGGTTATAAAAAAGTAGAAGGCTCTTTCTCCCACACCCCACTGTTGTAATAGCCTCTCAGGTGGGTTCCCTGTATTCCCTCTAGCCCCACCACAGCCTGCTCTCTCCATAACTGAATAGTGAATTCTGTCAAAATTTTTGGCTGTGCCACACTGGGGCAAACCCCTTCAATGGTTTACCATCACACAGTGAATCTACACTTTCTGGGATTGCCTTCCAGTCTCTTTCCCACTCCCTTATTCACTATGTTTTCTGTCTTGGCCTTGCTAAGGCGTAATCTCACCAAACATATTTCTGGTCAGCGTTTTTTGGTTTGTTTTGGTTTTTTAAAGGGCTGCACTGGGGTCTATGGAAGTTCCTGGGCTAGTAGTCAAATGGGAGCTACAGTTGCCGGACTATACCACAGCTGCAGCAACAGAAGATACAAGCCAAGTCTGCAACCTGCACCACAGCTCATGGCAACTCTGGATTACTGACCTACTGAGCATTAGGCCGGGAATTGAACCTGCATCCTCAAGGATACTAGTTTTTGCTGTGCCACAATGGGAACTCCAAACATTGTTATTTTCCCAGCTATTCACATGGTTTCCTCCCTCTTCATTAAAATCTCTTCAAACATTACCTCTTCAAAGAGAACTCAAGATGCTCCTGCAAGTAAATCACCTCACCCTGTCACACTCTCTTAATGCACCCTCACTGTCATCATTAATAGTTTTTCTACCACCTGTAATAGAATTTAACCTTCATACCAGCAAGGTAACTGGGCTGTTTTTACAGCCTTTAGAACAGTAACTGACATAAGTGCTCCAAAAGTGTCTATAGAATGACACTTCTGATAGAATTTATCTTCAATAAAACAGAAAATGTCATGGTGTCACAAAAATAGTCATTGATGATGTTGAGTAAAAAGTGGCCAACAGTTAAATGTAACTGGTAAGTCTCAGGTTCCCATTCTGGGTCCCCATGCCCACAAACCATTCTGAGCTCCGTGAAAGTATTCACAGGCAGCTAAACATCCCCAGTTTGATATTTCTATACTTTAACCTCATCCTTACCCACCCCGCAAAATATTGTCCACAAAAATAAATACCTGTTCTCTAGATACCACCCAGTTTTACAAAGGCACCCTCAGTATCCAGGCTTCTTTCTGATTTAGTCACCGAGAACCAAGTTTATATTGATATTTTTGTTTTTTGTCTTTTTGCTATTTCTTGGGCCGCTCCCGCGGCATATGGAGATTCCCAGGCTAGGGGTCCAGTTGGAGCTGTAGCCACCGGCCTACACCAGAGCCACAGCAACACCGGATCGTTAACCCACTAAGCAAGGGCAGGGACCAAACCCGCAATCTCATGGTTCCTAGTCGGATTCGTTAATCACTGCGCCATGACGGGAACTCCTATCTTGATGTTTTTGCACTGGGTCCTGCGTCCCATGGCCTGTTACAGGGGAAAAAGTTAAAATAGTTATTTTGCCATCGTTTTGCAAATGCCTTTCTTCTTGCTTAATTGCACTTTTCAAAATGATTGCCTTCTAGTAGGTTTGTACTATGCAACTGGTGTTTACTACTGGGAGAAAACTCCCTAACAATCTTGCGAGCATTCTTTCCAGAAAGTCGCAGTGCAATAATCTCAAGGACCACTAGAACCAGTCCTGGGACTGCCAAACGCCAGCTATGAAGAAGAATGCAAGCTTGCATCTACCCTGAACTTTATTTGTAGCCCTGTTTTCCACTCCCAAACTATAAGACCCCTTCCTATTAGCTCCTGAAGGAGGGCAGTCTTTAGGGCATTAGGCTGCTGTGGCCTCCTCTGCCTGGTAAAGCAATAAAAGCTACCGTTTTATACTTCACCCAAAACTCTGTCTCCGAGTTTCTATTCGGCACCAGTGGACAGAAGCAACACAGCCACCGCTTTGGTCCCAGTCCCCTCACTGGACCACCAGCTTTCCACCTGCACCTCTGTCTTCTACCCTGGCACCCTACTCCTGGTAGGAACCACCTCCCGGGCAGTACCGCTGGGGCTATACTGTTATACTTGGGTTGCCAAGTACAAGGCGGCAGCCCCACTTCCCTCTCAAGTCATCTCTGCGGGGTCCTCTATCAGGAATGGGCCTTTATAGCTTGTCCCTTCCGACTCCATCCTTGGGGCCGTCCCAGATGCACTCTCCTCACCCGAATGAGTACAGTTATCCCAGACTGACCTTCCTAATCCCATCATCAATTTTTCCGGAGTCTATCTTCCTTAATCTGACCAAAATGCAACGAAAATAGTCCTGGCAGTTAGTTCAAGGGGATTTAGATGTCTCCAGAACCCTGACGCCCCTGCCAACGCCCGTGCCCAGGCCCCTGGGAAATGTAGTTTCAACACGGAATCGCCCTTGGCTTGGGGCGGTTGAAAGGCGGGGCCCCGTCTACGCAGACGCACAGTATCACTTTCGCCGCTCCACGGCTCGCTTGCCGCCGATTTGCCCTCTGGGGAATGGAGTCTGTGAAGCGGAAGCGCTCTGCTCGCGGACCTGCAGGATCCGGCTCTGCGGGTCCCTGGGCAACGCGCAAGCGCAGTTCCAATCCCGGCTGCAGACTCCAGCTTATTGTGTTGTGCCTGCACTGTGGCGGTTGCACTGTGGCGGTTGCCCTCGCTCGCCCCGCGTAGAAGCTCCTGGAAGGGCAACCCAGTGGATACTAGGCACAGTGGCCAAAGCCGCATCGGGAGAGTGGGAGCGGCCTTGGGGAGGTCGAGCCCGGTGGGAAGGGCGGATGAAAACCGAATAGGTCCCGGTCGTGGTCCGTTCTGGAGGACGCTGATCTGATGTCCCAAACTTCCCGGGATGTATTGCTAAGGTTTGATTCCAAAGACAGAAAAAAGGCCAGGTGTGGGATCTTGGGTTAGGTTTCGAAACTGCGGGTGCATGTGGATGAGGATGCGGCCAGGGCCTCTGGCGTGTGTTTTGGAACTGATCCCTGGTAGCCCATTTATGCGCGGTGCTCCCGGTGTGGTTCAGAGCCCTGTTTTCCGAACCCGCAGCTGCGCGGCCCCTGCATCAGCTCCCAAAGGGACCTGGCAGAGCTTCATCCAGGGCAGGAGTGTGCGTTATGTGATTAAGATTCCTTGTGCCCTCCTTCCCCCATCCCTCGCACAAATACACTGCTTCTTGCCCACCTTTGACTCCAGGTCACCCAAACAGGGCCCCAGAGAAGGAGAGGTCTGAAGCCAGAAAAGAGCTTGGCCTGAGAGACGTCTCCACAATGAAGATCCAGCCTTCTTAGCTTCCTTTTTGAAGAGAAAGAAGACCCTCCTTTCCCACTTCTTATGCTCCCCTCCTTGGATTAAGCACCTTTTTATGCAGGAGATACACTTTGCTTGAGATCTCTCAGTGTAATTTAAGGCAAAAGGCCACTGGGAGTGTAGAAAGTGTGAAAACAGGCTGGAGAATTTTTTTTTTTTCAGGGAGAAGTCAATGTATTTAAGACATAGAAGGGAAGATAAGGAGAATTTGACTCAGATTGTTAGGGGGGAAATTGGTCGGGGCTGGTGGAAGTAGCAGCCTGGTTGAGCCTCCCTTTACAGCCGAGGCCAACAGAAATTACTTCAAGGAGGAGAGAGGATTGAGAACAAATAGGGGCTAAGAATTCACTGCTTGGGTATTGGAGGACTCCCAGGGTGTTAATGCTCAAACCCCTCTTTGGACTGCTGTGTGATATCTTTTGACTCAGCCCTCTCCTCATGAACAGGTGTTAGAAGTTTCAAGTCTGAGGATTTACGCTCTGTTGTCCCTAAAAGGGCTCATCAGAGAAGAAGGAATGGCAGTCAGGTGCCTGCCAACCATGGTCCAGGTGAGTGGGGGATGTCTGTGGGGTTCCCCCTCTAAATTGCCTTATAAGATTGGAATGTAGTGGCTGAAGAGGATGGGCATGTTTCTTTCCCCTGACCAGGAGCTTTTCTCCCAGTCCAGTCTTACCTAGGCACCTGACCCATATGCTGTTTTTTTTTCTTTTTTCTTTTTCGGTTGCCCTGTGTGTGGCATATGGAGTTCCTGGGCCAGGGATCAGATCCGAGTGGCAGTTGCAACCTAAGCTGCAGCTGCAGCAACGCCCGATCCTTAACGAAGGATTGAACCTGTGTCTTAGCGCCCCCAAGACGCCCCAGATCCCAGTGCGCCATATCGGGAACTCCCACATGCTCCTTTCTCCCCCACTCTCTACCACCCATGTTGGGCTCATCCTGGTGGGAGCTCAGGAACTTGCTAAAGGTCACACAAGTGACACAATTGGAAATGAAACCCAGGTTGGTTCAAAATGAAAAACTGCATTGTTTCCACTAGCAAGTAAAAATAAGGGTCTAAAGTAGTAAAGGAGGCAGTCTATAACACAGGAATTGATAGAAGAGAGAAATTGAAACATTTTCTTAGGAAGGTGGGATTTACTAGGCTTTTTTTTTTGGCTGCACCTGTGGCATGTGGAAGTTCCCAGGCCAGGGATTGAACCTATGCCGCAGCAATGACCCAAGGTTCTGCAGTGACAGTGCCGGATCCTTAACCCGTTGTGCCACAGGAGGAACCCCGCCCCCACTTTTTAAAATGACATTTAGTTTTTTACTTCAGAGAAATATTGGGTACCAATGAAATCATTCAAATGGCATGTTTCTACTAGAAAGCTTTGAGCAGTGCTAGCTTCTTGAGAATAAGGGGATGAACTCCACTTTGAAGGAGACAGCATTCATTTGACTGTATAAATGCTGATGAATTGGGCAAAATTGTTTTGATTCATTCATGTTGAAACCTATCCAGGGCAAGAATCTGTGGCGAGAAATCATGGGAAGGGCTGAGCAGCTGGTTGACAGTGCCTTTGCAGCCCAGCGCCCCCTCACTGACTGCTCACCCTCCTCCTCTTGGTTTCTGGCTTGCCCTTTCAGAACCATCTCAGACACCACTTTTTCTGTGCAGCCGGTCTCCACCGTGCCAGTCCAGTGCAATATTTCCCTTCCTTAGCCTTTTCTTCCAATTCATTGTTGGTGTCATACAATTAGCTCATGCTGACAGGCTGTCTTAACTTGGTTGCCGTTCAGCAGAGCTATTTTAGGGATATAGAATGTGCCAGTTATTATGATCTATGCCTGTGATTGCAAAGCTGAACAGTGGTCCCTGAACCACTGGTTCATGGGTTGTATCCGACAGGTGTTCCTTGGTTCAGCCTACTTTGTGCAAGGCTCTGGGGGCAGGTAGCAGAAACCTAACTCACACTACCTTAAGCAAGAGCCGGCTTTTATTGGAAAGATACTGTCATATCTCCCCAAATCCAAAGGCTTTGCAGGTGATGATCTAAAAGTCCTTTCTCTTGGACTCTTGGCTTCCTTCTCTGGGCTTCTGCTTAACTCCTTTCTGTGCACACCAGCTTCCACAGGAGGAACTAGTTATCGGAGGGAACAGGTGACATTGTCCAGAAGGACTGTTCCCATGGAAACTGTGTATGGGTGTTTGGGGGCGGGGTGGGCAGATGAGCTGCTGAAGAAAAGCAGGAGTTGCTGAGCAGCAGATACATATTAGGTGCTGGGTCCATGGGCCATGTTCTGGAAGACACAATGCAAAGACAAGAGAGATATGGAAATGGTCCCTAGCTTTTTGGAGTTATCAGTCCAGTGGGAGGCAACTTAAAGTAAACCAAAACTCATTTAGATGACAACATTTAGATTGCCCTGCACAGGTGACATGAGGAGGTGATTTTGAAGCCAAGACCTGGGTGGGATTGGTCACTGGGGTGGGAGTAGAGGTGGAGATGCGACAAAATGTTTCGGGCAAGTTGAAGAGCCAGCCTCATGTCCCGGTGCTGAGGAAGCATGTCTTCTTTATCAGGTGTTTTTCTTCAAAGCGGGGTATGAAGTCTGTTAAAATCTTGGTCCCTAGGAGACCCTGCAGAAATGCTTCCCCCATCACAGAACTCCAGCCCTCTCTCTGCTAAGTCATGCAGCTCTCAGCCAGCTCCTGGGGGCTGCCATTCCTAGCGCTTCCCAGAGAGTCATGCGGGAAGGAGTGGCTGCCAGTCAATGGGGACGGGTTTGTCCTTACAGGAATCGGTGACCTTCAAGGATGTGGCCGTGCTTTTCACCCAGGATGAGTGGGCACAGCTGAGCCCAGCTCAGAGGGCCCTGTACAGGGATGTGATGCTGGAGAACTACAGTCACCTGGTGTCCCTGGGTAAGTCAGAGCCACTGAAGTCTCCTCCTCCCACTGGGGGATCTCTCTTAAACGGGTGCCAGACAGAAGTTTGGGTTGGGAGTGAGCCGATCTGAGGATCTCATTGCCTGTCTTGTGTCCTGGACACGGGGCTCTTTGGAGTCTAAGCACAGATATGTCTCAAAGGTGATGAGGGCTCGAATCCTCCCTCTCTTCAGGGAGAAGGACCTGGAACTAGATTGTCCGTGTCAGGCCCGAGCCATCTCTTTCTCCTGGGAGGTCATCTCCACCCTGGGCCCCATTAAGTCACCTTTTCCAGGAAATTCCAAGGACCAGATCTCATCTTTTTTTTTTTTTTTTGGTTTTTAGGACCACATTTGAGGCACATGGAAGTTTCTAGGCTAGGGGTCAAATTGGAGCTGCAGCTGCCAGCCACAGCCACAGCAACTCAGGATCCAAGCCGCATCTGCGACCTACACCACAGCCCATGTCAAGTGGATCCTTAACCCACTGAGCAAGGCCAGGGATACTAGTTGGGCTCTTTCCCCCTGAGCCGCAGCGGGAACTCCCAGATCTCATCCTTGCAATGATTTTATCTCTGGTATGAACATATGTTGTCGTTTTTCTCCCCCTTTGAAAATAGGACTCTTAGGACCCAAACCGGATATGTTTTCCCAGCTGGGAAAAGGGGAAGAATGGATGCTGGAGGACTCCTTGGGAGGCTTCTGTCTTGGTAAGAATCCTACATGTGGGAGGTAGCAGGAGGAACTCAGCATGTGGGCCAAGCCTGTGTGTGGACAGAGAAATGAGCATCTTTTCCCTTCTTGTTCACCTCAATATCTTGTTGCCGTGTTTGTCCCTGCATGCACTGGCTCTCCATTTTTTTTTTGTTTTTGGCTGCACCGGCCGCATGTGAAAGTTCCCTGTCGAGGGATCAAATCTGAGCTGCAGCTGTGTCAACACTAGATCCTTAACCCACTGCGCCAGGCCAGGGATTAAACTCACGCCACCACAGAGACAATGCTGGAGTCTTAACCTACTGTGCCACAGTGGGAACTCCTGGAGCTCCTTTCTCGTGGCAGTTTGTGCCTCCCTGGGCCCTCCTCTCCATATTTTTCTCTCCCTGTTTGGCCTCTGGTTTGGAAAAGACTTCAAATGGAATCTGAGCAGCTCCCTGACGTGCTCCATGTCCTGTGTTCTCTTCATACCTGGCTGTGCCTCACTGGAGGAGGGCCTGAGATCCCAACCATGCTGGGTGATTTCTTGTGGTAGTGGTGGGTTTGCTAGCTGCACCATTTAAACCTTACACCCCAGGACTTCCCATTTGTGGCTCAGTGGGTTATGAACCCAACTAGTATCCGTGAGGATGCGGGTTTTATCCCTGGCCTCACTCAGTGGGTTAAGGATCCAACGTTGCCATGAGCTGTGGTATAGGTTGCAGATGCGGCTCGGATCTGGCATTGCTGTGGTTGTGGTGTAGGCTGGCAGCTGCAGCTCTGATTCTGACTCCTAGCCTGGAAACTTCCATATGTCTCAGGTGAAGCCCTAAAAAGACCAAAAAAAAAAAAGTCTTTGAGAATTTTTGTTGAGAGCTGGCTAGCCGAGACTAGCTCAGCAGGATGGGGCTGAAGAACGGGTGCTGTGAAACTTAAGGGAAAAAGTTAACATGAAACAAGACACAGAGACATTTATCTTAAGTTAAGGTTGGGAACCAGGGGACTCAAGGTCTCAGGGACCAAGAGCACTGTCTCAAGAAACCACACAGCTTTTATTGTGCTCTTTAGGATGACATCAAGTGAGGAGGGGCTATGGGTGGAGGATATAGGGTTTGTTTACTATTTTATAAGTTCTTTTATTATTTTAAAAGCCACTTAGCTGGTAGAAGGGTATAGGGTTTGATTACTATAAGTTCTTTTATTATTTTAAAAGCCACTGACCTTTAGGCACATAACAATCATTAGCATTTGAGGTAGCTGTCTATGCATAGCTTTCCAGAGAATCCCCACTCTGCGTCCGCAAATGGCATGCCTATTTGCCGCAACCCAGCGTGCCTAGGTTTGCACCTCGGCTCTCTTTGCTAATGCATATTCTGATAACGACCGCTCATAAACCACTTGGCCATGAGGTTCCTCTTTCTCTTACTGCCAATCTGCACAGGTCCGTGTGCCTAGACCAATGCATTATGTCCTCATTCAGCTGACCCTATGAATAGCTTATGCCTTTAGGTCTTTGTTCTTAAGCTTAAGTCATTTACCAGCACTGTGACCGTTTTTCAAGCTGGAAGATGGGATAAAGTAAAGCAGGACAAGATGGAGTTTTCAGCAAAGAGGCCAAGAAAATATTGTAGAAACATGTTTCGTGACACCGGCTTATTTTTCTCATGCCCTAATTTTATTTCTACACTTGCATTATTATTTCCTTTTTTTTTTACTTTAAAACAAATGTATTTTGATCCTGTACCTTCTGTATACAGAACAGAATATATAATATTTTTGAACAGTCCGAAAAATAAGCAAACACCCCCCTCACCCCACTGTTTAGCTTAAGAAACGCAACACGCTGCTCATGTGAAGTTGAATATGTTCCTCCTCATCAAATCCTCCTCCCTTCAGACCAGAGATCTCTGTGCTGCTCTTCACGGCTTGACCACATGTATCCACAGCTCTGAACAGTGTTATTTAGCTTTGCATCCTTTAAAGCCTGATGTATATGTGTTGTATGATCGATACCTTTCCACAGCTTGCATTTTTGATTTCATTTTTTTGTTTCTGGCCACACTTGTGGCATGTGGAAGTTCCTAGGTGGGGGGTTGAACCTGTGCCACAGCAGTGACACCCCCAGATCCTTAACCCGCTGAGTCGCCAGGAAATTCCCACAGCACATTTTAAAAATCCCTGTTGAGACGTGTGACTCTAGATCTTTTTCAACTGCACTGTGTTATTCCTGCCATGGCTATACCTTATTTTGTCTGTTTTCTTCTGCTAGACCTGTAGGTTGTTTCTAGACTTTTTGCTGCCTTTTGAATAACACTGACCTGAATGTTCTTGTACATACTTCCTTATATACAGGAGCCTTGTTTGGGAGGTTATTTGGGTGCATTCGTATGTGTGAAATACTTAAACATGTGTATGCTTGGAGTTCCTGCTGTGGTGCAGTGGGTTAAGGATCCAGCATTGCCAAAGCTGTGGCATAGGTCATAGCTGTGGCGTAGGCCAGGGATGTGATCCCTGGCCCAGGAATTTCCATATGCCTTGGGAGCAGCCAAAAAAGAGCATACGCTTCTTGAGAGTCCCCTGATAGGCTCAGCAGGTTAAGTATGTGGTGTCGTCACTGCTGTGAGATGGCTTCAGTGTCTGGCCCGGCAATTTCTACCTGCCACAGGTGTACCCAACCACAACAAAAAAGAGTATATGCTTCTTCAACTAGGCTGGGTATTCCCAGATTGCTGATTACATTAGTTGATCCAAATTATACTCATAGTTGATGGAAATTCCTGTAACTATATTCTTGCTGAAAGTTCCTGAGAAATGGTATCTCATTGTGTTTGAACTGGCACTTCCCTGTTTACTGAAGTTGAATATCTTTTCGTATGTTGATTGTCTGTGTTCCGTGACATATTCATATTCCTTGCCCACTTTTCTGTTAGAGTTTAACTTTGTCTTATTCACGTGTATGTCAGGAATCTAATACTTTATCAGTTAATATGTGTGTCAGTCTCTAGTCTAATCTTCTTCTTTACTAGCAGTTCTCAATTAGTCTTTGTCTTAATGATCTTTATCTTAGTGCTTTCTGTGTCCTGTTTAAATAAGTCATCCTTTCTACCCTTTGATCTATGAGGCAAGGTCATGTTTGCTCTTGTATCCCGAGCTCACCAGGCCCAGCGTGTACTCGTTGAATGAAAGCATACATTTTTCTCTAAGAATATTTACTTTTGTCTTTTTTTTCCAGTAAAAGTCTTATCCGAGGTTTGCCTTTTTAATAGACTTGTTTTTTTTTGGCTGTGCCAGCAGCACATGGAAGTTCCCAGGCCAGGGATCAAACCAGTGCCACGGCTGCAACCTGTGCCACAGCTATGGTAACTCAGGATCTTTAACCCACTGTACCACAAGGGAACTTCCCTAATAGACTTTTTAATAAATAGATGCTTGTCTTCACTGATCCTTTCTATTTTATCTTTATTTCATTAATTTTCGCCCTTCATTATATCTTTGCTTTGGCTTTTTTGGAGTTTATTCTGGTCTTCTTCTTCTTCTTCTTTTTTTTTTTTTTTTTTTTTTCTTTTTAGGGCTGCATCTGTGGCATATGGAAATTCCCAGGCTAGGCGCTGAATTGGAGCTGCAGTTGCCTGCCTATGCCACAGCCACAGCAATGCCAGATCCGAGCCTCATCTGCGACCTACACCACAGCTCATGGCAACGCTGGATCCTTAACCCACTGAGTGAGGCCAGGGATTGAACCCGAAACCTCACAGTTCCTAGTCGGATTCATTTCCGCTGTGCCACGACGGGAACTCCTTCTCAAGACTTAGATTTGGCAGTCATTCTGACAATTTCATTTTCCTAGAAAAGACTCTTCTGAAACCACCTGACCTGCTCAGGTCTGGAATGGTGGAGCTCAGTGGTCATTCTCCAATGAATCCCATCTCTCCTGGGCCACATGTCCCATGTTGTCCTCTTTCTTGGTTTACTCTCTTCTTTAGGTGGTACATAAATTCCAGTACCTTCTGAAGAAAGGATGCACGGGAAAACGTTTTTGGTAACCTAGCATATCTATAAACGTCTTTTTCTTTTTTCTTTCTTATTTTATGGCTGCACCTGTGGCACATGGAAGTCCCCAGGCCACCAACTGAATCTGATCTGCAGCTGCGGCAACACTGGATCCTTTAGCATACTGTGCCAGGCTGGAGATCGAACCCGAACCTCCACAGCAACCTGAGCTGCTGCAGTCAGATTCTTAACCCACTGCACCATAGCAGGGATTCCTGTAAATGTCTTTTTTCTGCCCTGACACTTTCTGGATAGTTTGATTAGATACTATTCGACACTGAGAGTCTTTTTCCTTCTCAGTTCTGGAGACATTGCTCCATTGTTTTCTGGACCTCAGTCTACTGTTGAGAAACCCAGACTCATTCTTCATCATTTGTGACCTGTTTTTCCTCTCTGAAAGCTTGTGGGATCTCACTTACTCCAGTGTTCCATAGTTCTCAGTGATGTGATGTGGTGTGGTCCTATACTTGTATCCATTGAGCACCGTGAGCCTTTCCTTCTAAATTCCTGCCTTGTTGGAGTTCCCGTCGTGGCGCAGTGGTTAACGAATCCGACTAGGAACCATGAGGTTGCGGGTTCGGTCCCTGCCCTTGCTCAGTGGGTTAATGATCCGGTGTTGCCGTGAGCTGTGGTGTAGGTTGCAGACGTGGCTTGGATCCCACGTTGCTGTGGCTCTGGCGTAGGCCGGTGGCTACAGCTCCGATTCAACCCCTGGCCTGGGAACCTCCATATGCTGCGGGAGCGGCCCAAGAAATAGCAACAACAACAACAACAACAACAAAAAAGACAAAAGATAAATAAATAAATAAATAAATAAATAAATAAATAAAATAAAAAATAAATAAATTCCTGCCTTGTGGGTCTAGGACATTTTCTTCGAGTATTGTTTGATTTCCACTTTTTTTCTCTATTTTCTCTTGATACCACCTGGACTGGTCTTCTAATTTTAGCTTTTTATTAAAATTTCCATCTTTATGGGTTTTTTGTTCTACTTTTTGTCAGGTTTCTTCCATTTTGTCTTCCAATTTATCAATCGAGTTTTTCAAAAATATTTTTGGAGTTCTCATTGTGGCTCAGTGGAAATGAATCTGACTAGTATCCATGAGGACGCAGGTTTGATCCCTGGCTTTGCTCAGTGGGTTGAGGACCCGGCGTTGCTGTGAGCTGTGATGTAGGTTGCAGACTTGGCTTGGATCTGGCGTTGCTGTGGCTCTGGCATAGCTCTGATTTGACCCTTAGCCTGGGAACCTCCATATGCCTCGGGTGCAGCCCTGAAAAAAAAGACAGAAAAAGCAAAACAAAACATTTCCAATCAGCTTCATTAAAGAATAACTTACATGCAATAAAATGGAGCAATTTTACATGTAATATTTAATGAGTTTTGAAAGATTTGTCACCAAATCAAGAAATATAACATTTTTGTCCTCTCTAACCCAAACTTCCCTCTTAATATTTTCAGTTCCTCTCCTCTCCCACCTGCAGCCCCTGGCAATCACTGATCTGCTTCTGTCACTGTGAGTTTGCCTCTTCAGGATTTCATATGAATGGAAGTATGCAGTGTTTGAGGTGTGACCTCTTTCACTCAGCACACATCTCTCAGATTCATCCTTGCTGTTTCATGAGTCACTGCTTCTGTGCTGTGGCTGAGTACTGTCTTACCCTGTAGACATGGCACTGTTTGTATATCCATTCATCATTAGTAAACATTTGGGTTGTTTCCAGGTTCTGATAAAGCTGGGTGCAGGTTTTTGTGTGGATGCATTTTTAGTTCATATGCTGTTTGTGGTCAAATGTTTTCCCTAGAGACCTAGAAGTAGGGTTTTATGCTAAATGTGTGTTTAAACTGTGAAACCGTTTCAAAGTGCCCATTCCACTTTGTATTCCCACAGCAGTGTAGGCGAGGTCCAAGTGTTTCTTCCCGAGCTGCTCTGGTGTCTGGCACAGTACAGAGGAGGCGGCCTGGGAGGGGCCGTCCCACCTTGTTTCCTGTCTTGGGGCATTTACCACTGAGAATGATGTCAGGGGTAGATTTTTTTGTAGATGCCTTTTATCAGGTTGAGGAAGTTCCTAGTTTGATGAGCGTTTTATCACAAGTGGATACTGAAGTTTTGTCAAATGCTTTTCTGAACCCTTATGTTGATGCAGTGGTTAATGTGATAAAATATGTATTGGTTTAAAAATATTAAATCAGGAGTTCCCATTGTGGCTCAGCGATTAACAAATCTGACTAGTATCCATGAGGACATGGGTTCGATCCCTGGCCTCGCTCAGTGGGTTAAGGATCTGGTGTTGCTGTGAGCTGTGGTGTAGGTTGCAGATGTGGCTCGGATCAGGCTATAGCTCTAATTCGACTTCTAGTCTGGGAACCTCCATATGCTACGGTTTGGGCCCTAAAAATATGAAATAAATAAGTAAATAGATAAATAAAATTTACATTCCTGGGATAAACACAATCTAGTTTTGATTTATTCTTTTTAAAATATTGTTGGTTAGGAGTTCCCACTGTGGCACAGTGGATTGAGAACCCGACTACAGTAGCACAGGTCACTTCAAAGGTGTATATTTGATCCCCAGCCCACTGCAGTGGGTTAAGGATCTGGCATTGCCACAGCAGCATAGGTTAGAGCTATGGCTTGTGTTGAGTCTCCAGCCTGGTAACTTCCATATGCCTTGGGTGTACAAAAAAAAAAAAAAAAGGCTGGATATAATTTGTTAACATTTTGTTTAAAATTTTCACATTGATATTCATGAGGGATATATTAGTCTATAATCTTCTTTCCTTATAGTATATATTTCTTTTGTTTTAGGGCATATGGAAGTTCCCAGTCTAGAGGTCAAATCAGAGCTGCAGCTGCTGGCCTACGCCACAGCCACAGCAATGCCAGATCTGAGCCACATCTGCGACCTCACTGAAGCTGGGGCAACCCTGGATCCTTAGCCCACTGAGCAAGGCCAGGGATCAGACCTGCATCCTCATGTATACTAGTCGGATTCTTAACCCACTAAGCCACAATGGGAACTCCTTTCCTTGTAATAATTTTGATTTTTTTTAAATTTATTTTTTGTCTTTTTGCCATTTCTAGGGCCCCTCCCATGGCATATGGAGGTTCACAGGCTAGGGGTCCAATCAGAGCTGTAGCCACCAGCCTACGCCAGAGCCACAGCAACGTGGGATCCGAGCCGCATCTGCGACCTACACCACAGCTCATGGCAACGCCGGATCCTTAACCCACTGAGCAAGGCCAGGGATCGAACCCGCAACCTCATGGTTCCTAATCGGATTCGTTAACCACTGCGCCACGACGGGAACTCCATAATTTTGATTTTGATGTCAGAGTAACATTAGCCTCATAAAATGAATTTAGACATTTTCCCTTCTCTACTATTTCCTCAGAAAATTTGTGTAGAATTGGTGTTATTTCTTCATTAAGTATTTGGCAGACCCTGTGAAGTCTTCAGGGCCAGGAATTTTACTTGTGGGAATGTTTTAAACTGAAAATTCAGGGAGTTCCCTTGTGGTGCAACAGGTCAAGGATCCAGCATTGTCACTGTAGTGGCTTCTATCTCTGCCTTACTGCATGTTTGATTCCTGGCCCAGGAACTTGGACATGCCAAGGGGATGGTCAAAAAAAAAAACAACCAAATAAACAACAAACTGAAAATTCAGTTTCTACAGCTTTCTTTTTAGCAGGCCACAGATTTTAGCTGCCTTGGCCTCCCTAAACCCTGATCTCTGTCACTTTAATCTTCTGAGACTCTTGCTCCTGTGCTATGAACTGAAAACTGCCTCCAGGGACCAAACGGGGACATCCTGTGGTCTCCTAAGTCTGTTTTGATTCTCCCAAGGATCACTGTTTTTCCTTGTCCTTTGTCCATTGCCTAAAATAGTTGTTTCTTTCCTTTGTTTTCTGGTTTTCTTTTTTGGGGGGGGGGGGGCTGCACCCACAGCATATGGAAGTTACTGGGCCAGAGATTGAATCTGAGCCATAGCTGTGATCTTTGCTACAGCTGTGGCAATGCTGGATCCTTTAACCCATTACACTGGGCCAGAGATTGAACCTGCATCTCTGCAGTGACCCAGGCCACTGCAGTAGGATCCTTAATCCACTGTGCCACAGCAGGAACTCCTCTAATTGTTTATAGTGGGAATTCTGGTGAGTTTTCACATTCTGCCATTTTTAATTTCCAATAACTCTTTTTTTGGGTTTTTTTTTGTCTTTTTGTCTTTTTAGGGCTGCACCCATGGCATATGGAGGTTCCCAGGCTAGAGGTTGAATCAGAACTGTAACCACCAGCCTATGCCACAGCCACAGCAATGCAGAATCTGAGCTGTGTCTGCGACCTATACCACAACACTGGATACTTAACCCACTGAGCGAGGCCAGAGTTCGAACCTGCAACCTCATAGATCCTAGTCAGATTCGTTAACCATTCGCTGAGGCATGAGGGGAACTCCTGCCTATTTTAGAACTTTGTGTAAGTGGAATCATACGTGTCTACTTTCCTGTGTCTGGCTTCTTTCCTTCCACAGTGTGTTGGGGATTCATCCATGTTGTCATATGGAGCAATAGTTGGTTCATTCTCATTGAGGTTTAATATTTCACTATGTAAACCTGCCACTCTGTACATTCTGCTATTGCTAGACATTTGGTTTAGTTCTACTTGGAGCTTTTATCATAGGACTGGAACTGTTATGAACATTCTTATACGTCTTTTAGAGAATGTACATATGGATTTCTCTTGAGTGTACAGCTAGGAGTACTGTTCATGTGTATGCAAGCTTTTGTAGACACTGCCAAGTGGTTCTTTAAAGTGCTTATTTCTGGTTCTACTCCAACCAGCAGGATATGAGTGTCCCATACACTCTTATATACTTCATATTGTCATTAAAAATTTTTTTTGCCATTCTTCAAGATATATGGAGTGTCTCATTGTATTTCAACCTATAAGTGATGAAATTGATCCTCTTTTTTCTTTTTATACATCACATGTCCTCTTTTGTAAAGAATATAAGTCTTTTCCCCAATTTTCTATATAGTTGATCTTTTCTTACCAATTTATAGGGTTGTGTATGTGGGATTTGATCCTCTGTCATATTGGATGCAATGATATATATGCATTGTAAATTTTTGTTTCACACTTTGAGTAATGGTGTTATTTGATAAACAGAAGTTCTAAATTTTTAGTATAGTCCAGTTAATTGGGGTTTACCCCTTCATGGTTAAGGTTTTTTTGTGTCCTACTTAAGACATTTAAGGCCTTAAAGATCTTTCTGTATTTTCCTCTAGCAGCTCTGTTCTTTTGTTTTTTATATTTAGATCTATGATCCACATGGAAGATTTATTGTCATTGTTTCCCATATATAGATCCAATAAATTGCAATTCTGTTTATATATTTTATAGTTCACTATTCCATTATATTCGATATAAATCCATCTGTTGAGTTCTTTTTTTTTTTTTTCTGATGCTAGTCAGATTCGTTTCTGTTGAGCCACAATGGAAACTCCTCTGTTGAGCTCTTAATTTCAGTTATTATATTTTTCAGTCCTAGAAAAATATAGTAACTGAAATTTGATTCTTTGCTTCTAGTCTTCTGCTAAAGTGCTCGTTCTTGTCTGTTTTATTGAACATATTATTCATACTTTATTTTAAACTCCATGTCTGATAACTTTGGTATCTGAATTCTGTGTTTCTCTTGATTCAAAAATTTCTGAAGTTCATGTTGTGGCACAGCAGAAATAAATCTGACTAGAAACCATGAAGTTGTGGGTTTGATCCCTGGCCTCGCTCAGTGGGTTAATGATCCAGCATTGCCGTGAGCTGTGGTGTAGGTTGCAGATGCTTCTCAATCTAGCGTTGTGGGTGTGGTCTAGGCTGGCAGCTGTAGCTCCGATTGGACCCCTAGCCTA
Organism: Phacochoerus africanus; assembly: GCF_016906955.1. Lineage (NCBI taxonomy): Eukaryota > Metazoa > Chordata > Mammalia > Artiodactyla > Suidae > Phacochoerus > Phacochoerus africanus. The sequence goes on along the minus strand of NC_062547.1, from coordinate 79,636,807 downwards.
GGAACCTCCATATGCCACAGGTGCTGCCCTAAAAAGCAAAAAAAAAAAAAAAAAAAATCTAGTACTCCTGGTACTTTTTTTTTGTCTTTTTTTTTGCTATTTCTTGGTCAGAGCCACAGCAACACAGGATCCGAGCCGCATCTGCAACCTACACCACAGCTCACGGCAACGCTGGATTGTTAACCCACTGAGCAAGGGCAGGGACCGAACCTGCAACCTCATGGTTCCTAGTAGGATTCATTAACCACTGCGCCACGACGGGAACCCCACTCCTGGTGCTTTTGATTGAATCCTTGACATTGTGTGTGAAGGAGTGAACAGGCTGACATCATATTCCTCCAGAGAGGATTTGCCTTTCCTCTGGTAGACAGCAAGAGTGCAAGCAAACCACCCTAATCCAGGGACTTGTTAAACAGGAGATCAAGTTGCAGTCTTTGTGAAGCTTGGTCTATCTCTTGTTTGCCCTTGCTGTTAGGTTGTAGCCCCTCCAGGAGTTCCAGCTGAGAGCATCACATTTACTGTGACCACCACTCACTCCCCCCACCCCCACCGCTGCCGAAGGTCATGAACTCCAGTTTTTGGCTCAATAGTACTATAAGACTATAGAGAATTCTGAGTTTCTGCTTATCTTAATCTCTTGCCCTGAGCAACTTAAGAATTCAGCAAATTCTATAAACCACTAAGTGTTAGGATCACTTGTCTGTATTTCCCTTCTCTTCCAAATATTAGACTGTCATGTTGGCTTCAAATGATATCTGATGCTTTTAGACAGATTTTTTTTTCCAATCCAGATTCTTCAGCCACACTTAACAAGAATATTGGTTTGCCACAGGTCACTCTGTCAAGTCCAGAAGCACAAGTCAGTTCTTAAGATTTTGAGATTTGGCAAAACGGGTGTTTAACTTCTTTGTTTTGAGCAAGGATATATTATTCTGAGATCACAAGTATTTTAGTATACCTGTTTAACTTTCGTTTCCAGATAAGTAAAAGAAGTTTTGGTGGGGCTTTTTTTGTTTGTGTTTTTTTTTTTCTCTTTATAGATTTTCAGGAGTGAGTAAGAGAAAAAAGCATTGAAGGGGGCTTGCTCTTTTGATAGGCTTTCCCAGGAATCTCTGCATCATCTGTGTTAGTATTAAGTCCTTGTCATTGCATTTCTTAGTACAAAATCTTAAATAGACTTAACTCAGAAGGCAGATATTCAGAAATACGTACAGAAAGCTAATATGCAGTTAGAACTCTGCTTGTTAATATCAGTATACGCATGAAACCAAGTGAGACAGTTGTTGAGTAAGTGTGGAATTTGTGAGTTCTTAATTTCAGTTATTATATTTTTCATATAATGTAGAGAGAGGAATCATTCTGTCAGACATTTCATGGGTCCATGGCCCATATCCCAGTGGTAGAGTCCCTTTCTATGACTAGTATATTCCTTTCTCCAAATTCAGGGCCCATGCCTCCAAGATGTAATGGATAAATCCTGGCAGATTTACTGCTTCATTCCTAATTTTCTGTGCTCTCATATACAGCCTCGTGGTACATTTCCTCATTATTTATATAGGTTTGAAAATGTTGCTTCCTCATCAGTGGCTGGAGACTCTAATGTTATTAGTAGATGTCAGTGTTTCATACAGTCTCTAGAGTAGCTTAACTTAATTTTCCATCTGAATGCTAAAATGAGTCTATAAAATACAAATGTTGGTTTTAGTAGTTACTCTGTAGCTGATCTTTTTTTTCTAGCAAATGTTGACCTCTGGTTTCAATTATTTCTTCCTTTATTTCTTTCCTTCCTTTCTTCCTTCTTCCTTCCTCCCTCCCTTCTTCCTTCCTTTCCTTCCTTTCTTTCTCCACACCTGAAGCATATGAAAGTTACCAGGTTAGGGACCTAATCAGAGCTACAGCTGCTGGCCTCCTCCACAGCCACAGCAGGATTCAAGCCTTGTCTGCAACCTACACCACAGCTCATGGCAACACCAGATCCTTTAACTCACTGAGCAAGGAGGGATTGAACCTGTATTCTCATGATCCTAGTCAGGTTTGTTACCACTGAGCCACAATGGGAACTCCCTCAATTGTTCCTTAATGCCACATCTAGGTTATTTTAAAGAGCATATCACCAAAATAGATAAGGTTTTTTTTTTTTTTTTGGTCTGTCAGCATAGTGTGTTCTTTATAGATTTTTTTTTTTTTGAAGCCTAGAAAATCAGGTGTCTTCTCTGTAATCACAAAGAAAATAAGTACTGTACTTAGGATCCCAACTCAGGTCTGTGATTCATGAAGTCAAGCTCCAAGCTCTCCTGCTTCATTGTACATTCCATCAACCCCTTCTTGCTGTATCCTCTGTTCACCTCTCCTCCTCTGTCATTTTTCTTCACTTAAAGAAATCATCAAAACTGCAGTCTCTTTGTTAGGATTATAACAAGGGCATGTTCTTATCCCAAATAGATGTTTTACTAGGATAAAACAGACATTTTAATGTTTGATGTCTTTCAGACTGGATGACTATGCCTGTGAGTAAGAAATCTACTCTAAAGGCAAGTATTCCTGAAGGAGAATTGGGTCAGCAGGCAATAATGGAAAGATTCACTAAAGATAGTCACTGGAAATTTGATAGCCTGTGGAAGTGGCAACATGAAGGCCAGGAGCTAAAGTTGCAGCAGGTGGTACTCCCTCACCAGAAAACCTCATCTGGGACTAGTGGCCAGGAATACGATGAATCTGGGAAGCATTGCACCATGGGCTCATCTTTTATTCAAAGTCAGGGATCTCAATCTAGCAAGAAAGCCTTTGTGTGTAGTGACTGTGGAAAGGTCTTCACTAAGAGTTCAGCCCTCAATAAACATCAGAAGACTCATACTGAAAAACTTAATGCAAATCAGAAAACTCTTATTAAAGAGAAACGATATGAATGTAGAGAATGTGGGAAAGCCTTTCACCAGAGCACACACCTTATCCATCACCAAAGAATTCACACGGGTGAGAAGCCATATGAGTGTAAGGAATGTGGCAAAGCCTTCTCAGTGAGCTCCTCACTTACTTATCACCAGAAAATTCATACTGGAGAGAAACCTTTTGAATGCAAGTTATGTGGAAAAGCTTTTATCCGAAACATCCACCTTGCCCACCATCACAGAATACATACTGGAGAGAAACCATTTCAATGTAACATATGTGACAAAGCCTTTGTGTGCAGGGCACATCTTACCAAACACCAGAATATTCACAGTGGAGAGAAACCCTACAAATGTAATGAATGTGGGAAAGCCTTCAATCAGAGTACAAGTTTTCTTCAGCATCAAAGAATTCACACTGGAGAGAAGCCTTTTGAATGTAATGAATGTGGAAAAGCCTTCAGGGTGAACTCTTCCCTTACTGAACATCAAAGGATTCACACTGGAGAGAAACCTTATAAGTGTAGTGAATGTGGGAAAGCCTTCAGGGATAATTCATCCTTTGCTCGACATCGAAAAATTCATACCGGAGAGAAACCTTACAGATGTGGTTTGTGTGAGAAAGCCTTCCGGGATCAATCAGCCCTAGCTCAGCATCAGAGAATTCATACTGGGGAGAAACCTTATACATGTAACATATGTGAGAAAGCCTTCAGTGACCATTCAGCCCTCACTCAACACAAGAGAATTCATACTAGAGAAAAGCCATACAAATGTAAGATCTGTGAGAAAGCCTTCATCCGAAGCACACACCTAACACAACATCAGAGGATTCACACAGGAGAGAAACCCTATAAATGTAATAAGTGTGGGAAAGCTTTCAACCAGACTGCAAATCTCATTCAGCATCAGAGACATCATATTGGAGAAAAGTGATATGGAAGAGCTTTGAGCCTGAGTGTATTAAGTATTGAATGTCAGAGAATCCATTCTTGAGTATAACCATGAAGGCTAACATGAAGATAGTCATTTTATGTACTGAGAGTCAAGTTTCACAACAGTGTGGATTTTGAGAACTTAAGAATGGACACTCCTCATAGTTCAGAACTGCCTCACTGGAATAGCAGTCATGTTAAAGTAGTCTGAATTACCACGTATCAGGACCAAAATGGACCTTCAACAACAACATAGAAATTCATTGACTATTAAGAGAAATTATAAAGCTATAAAAAATTAAGGTTGAGAAGCAAAGGAATAGAAAAGTAAGAAAATGGTCCCTTAGCATTTTACTGTACTTGATTGCCTCATATAAGAGGGTCTCTTACCTTTAATGGCACCCTTTGTTTTCCTCGCTGCCACTGCTGACACCCAGTGTAAAGAAAATGCAGTCACCCATGCATTGGCCCAGGAGTTACTTAAATTATGCTTCCTACCTTCTGCTTTAAACATGTTTCCGTCAGATCTCCCTGGTCTGTGTCCCCTAGCTTTTTACCTGTATTCTCCTGGGACAATTCATTTGGATGTCATGTCCCTCATTTGATTTAGCAACTCTTAACTGGTACATTGTGTCACTGTTGCCACTGCATTTGCCCTTGAAGACTGTGGTGAGCCAACCTCACACACAATCCATGATTCTGGATATTATACCAAACCCAGCTTTCAGAACTTAAGAGAAATCTGTCTGGGTGGCAGAGGTTGATCAAAATTCCTGAGTTACCCAGTTCCTCTGGGCTTCAGCTTGACCCTGACCCAGGGTGATACCTAACATAGGGGCCTAGTCTGCTCCTTTTGCCTGGACTCTAGAAAAAGATGGGAGCCTGAGAGGCAGAACCACCCCACCCCAGTTGTTCTGCACTGTAGTCACTCTGCCCACAGCAGTCAGGGCTCACCTTTGGGTATGAGACCCCAACCACCCAGGGGTGTTCTGGGCCACCTCCACCTCCGCCATCAGTTCCTGATGTGAAACTGACAAGGGAGGTTAGAGCCCTAAGGGAGTTGTCAAAAGACTGGGACCCCTCTTTTTGCCTTGGCTGGGCAGTCTCTGGTTCCATTGCATTAGAGCACTTCTGTTACTCCCAGAATATTGAACTGCTGCATACTGGTCCTTGCTCTGCTTTTGTCCATTTTTCTGAAGGCACAGGTGTGTGTTCACAGGAAACACAGAGATCTTTGAATTTCTGCTTTTGCATTTAGAAGTGGCCATTTCCTTTCCTTCATCTGGGTGTACCACCACTTACATTCTGACAGTGGTGATCAATGTGTTGAATAATTCTGTGGAGTTACAACAGCACTGTGACATTCTCTGACTGGGGATGGTATCCATGCCTGGAAGTCTGGGTGATACTCTAGTCCTGCAGATGTGTTCCTTCACCATCTTTAATCCTTCAGTGCTGTAGGTAGAAATCACAGATCAAATCACATCTATATAGGGAGTTTCTATGTGGTTCAGTGGGTTAAAGATCTGGCATTGTCACTGCTGTGGCTTGGGTCACTGCTGTAGTTCAGGGTCAGACCCTGGCTCAGGAACTTCCACATGCTGCAGATGTGGCCAAAAAAAAAAAAAAATCACTTCTGTGTGCTATCACACCCAGCCTCTGGTGACACCTCCCCTTCCCCACCACAAAAAGCAGGGAGTCACATTACTGCATGCTGGAACATACCACAGCATTAAGGTGGAAGAGCAAGCCAGCTATCATCTGGGAAGCAATGAACATCCATCAGGTCGGGCAGCCTGGTGGCCCCCACAAATGCTGCTCCTCGGCACCAAGTTGCTGGAGAGGATATTCAATGACATGGTGGAGTCAGTGGACTTCAGGTGGAACATAGACATGAAAGCTTCTAGCAGCTTTAAAGGCCCAGGTCGCTATATTCAGATTCCATCTAATAAAGGCCACCTGTGTGGGTGGGCATCTCCTGTTAGGTGATCAGCAACTCATCCTTTTTCCCCTATTGACCTGAAGAACAGCATTTCAAGAGGTTACCTGGGACTCTCTGTGCCCTGGGCCCACACATGTTCGCCTGCACCCTCATGTGGCTGGCAACCCCGGATTCCACAATAAACTTGAAAAACTGCTCACTGCTCCAGAGATCTGCCTTTGGTATATCCCTATGGCCCACCTGGTCCTAGTACCTCCTTACCTTGAATTCCTCACAAGGAATACATTTCTCAGCTGAGTTTGTTGTTCCTTTTGTTTGTTTTTGATGAGAGCTGCTGCTTCTTGGTACTGCTTGCTGTTGCCCTTCAGTCACAACCTGATGCCACTCATCCCAGTGACAGTTCCAGCCACTGTCCCTCCACCAACATTAGTGCAGTCTGCAGGCCCTACCTCCATCAGATTAAAGTTCACTTTCCCTGAGCCCATCTCCCAGCAGGTTGGCTCTTCATGTAACTAGACCTCTGAGTTGCCTAGTCACTCAGCCCTGTTCGGGGAGGCCTTTACGAGATACCTGAGTCAACCTGGGTAGTTTTGTGATAGTTCTGTTCATCTGACCAGACTGTTAGCAGTGGATTTATTCTCTTCTGCCATGGGATTAATACCTTATTGTTTGATCTTTTCAGCTAAGGGAGTCAGCATTTGCCTGGGTGCTATTTTGTACTTTTCTGATCTGAAGTAGTATGGCTGACAGTCTAGCCCCAGCATCACCTTTGGCTTAACCCTTCATAAGTGCATTTTGTGTGTGTGTGTGCTTTTTGGGCCGCACCTGTGGCATATGGATATTCCCAGGCTAGGGGTCTAATCAGAGCTACAGCTGCCGGCCAGCACCACAGCACAGCAACACCAGATCCTTAACTCACTGAGCGAGGCCAGGGCTTGAACCCACAACCTCATGGTTCCTAGTCAGATTTGTTTCTGCCGTGCCACAATGGGAACTCCCAAAGGTACATTTTTAAGAACTCTGGGAGTCCCTCAGCCGCCTTCTCTCCTGCCAGCTGATCTGTGTGGGGTTAGACAAGAGGTGAACAGTTATGGACAAGGACTTTTCTCTACACCACCCTCATCCAGGTCAATCCCAGCATTGCAAGAAGGGGGGACCCCTTCTAGGGCCCGAGAATGGGCTCTTATCTAACACTTGGAAAATTGTCTGAGTAGACACACGTGCTGACAAAACAGGAGAATTTATCAGGAAGGGGCATCCAGGCAGAGAGCAGCAGGGTAAGGGAACCCAGGAGAACAGCGCTGCCACGGGACTCACAGTCTCAGGTTTTATGCGAATGGGGTTAGTTTTCGGGTTGTCTCTCGCCAATTGTGTTCTTCAGCCCATACTTGCTGTGGCTCAGGGTCCTTCTTGGTGGTGCCTGGATTCCCACTCTAAGGATCCTGGGAGGTTGGTCATCTTCTTCCTGTTGGCCCCTCCCAATCCTCCTAATTAGTCTTCGGGGCAGCACTAGGGTCCTTATCAGGGCCTCCTGTTGTGAGACAACTCATGCAAGCGGCTATTATCCTGCCTGGCTAAGGTGGTTAGTTTTAGTCAGAGGTCCCCTAATACCAGGACACACCAGGGACTCCTCAGAGGAACAGTTCAATCTGCACCTTGCTCTTCTAGTTGTAGCAATTGGCCACATAGTCACCGTGACAGAAGCTGAGAACCTCTGTTAGGACTTTTCAGGGTTAGAGTTTACGAGCTTGTGATGTGCCATCCTCAGCACATCCAGCCCATCCCCCACTACCCCCTGCCCCCACTTAGTGAACAAATACATTCGGGCACACCCACAACTATGCCATCTCAAGATAACAAATCTGTGGAGTTCCTGTCATGGCCCAGCAGAAACAAATCTGACTAGCATCCATGAGGACACAGGTTTGATCCCTGGCCTCAATCAGTGGGTTAAGGATCCTGCATTGCCATGAGCTGTGGTGTAGGTCGCAGACACAGCTTCCATCTGGCGTTGCTGTGGCTGTGGTGTAGGCCAGCAGCTGCAGCTCCAATTGGACCCCTAGGCTTGGAACCTCCATATGCTGTGGATGCAGCCCTAAAAAAAAAAGATACCAAATCTGTCCATGTGGCAGAGGCAGTGCTGAGCCAGTCTCCCCATCCCTTTTGTCTGGACTCTAGAAAAAGATGGGAAACTGAGAGGCAGACCCAGGAGCCCCCTCCCACACCAGTGCTCTCCCAGGGTTACTTTGGAATTGCCCAGTGGGTGAACCCATTGGAAGTGCCAGTTCCACTCTGCCCAGGGCAAGAGTTGAGTAGAGAATTATTAGCATGTAGCCTTTATTATATTCTTCAGTGTCTTCAGGCTCCCATCAGCAGGAACTGAAAATGCCAGCTCCTGAGGGAAAAATAATTGCTCAAGTTTCCCCTTTCAAATTCCTCTAATTCTTTTGTCAAGTCATCTCCAGGTGATTGATTTTTCACCCAGCTTCTCCCCACCCATGTAAATTTGCCTCGCTCAGACAGCAGCTTCTTCCCAAGGTGGTACCTTCCTTCATATTTAGCCACTGCTTTAAAAATGGTACTTTAGAATTCCCATTGTGACTCAGCTGTAATGAACCCAACCAGAAGACACAGGTTCGATTCCTGGGCTTGCTTAGTGGTTTAAGGATTTGGCATTGCACGAGCTGTGGTATAGGTTGCAGACGTGGCTTGGATCCTGTGCTGCTGTGGCTGTGGTGTAGGCTGGTGGCTGCAGCTCTGATTTTACCCCTGGACTGGGAACTTCCCTGTGACATGGGAGCGGCCTTAAAAAGAAGAAAAAGAAAGGCAACTTGGCCCTGTAGCAGGCTAGGGCTTCCAGCCTGAGAATCTTGGAACAAAATAGCCCTAAACTGCACATGTGCCTTTGGTTGAGAAAACAACCTTATTTAATTCCTTTAGGCGTGAATTTAACTTGAGAATGCATAGCCTCCAGCTGCCTAGTTCCTCTCCTTTCCTTCCTGGTTCCCTTTGTACTCTGCTCTCTACCTGCCCATAAGCTGCTGGATCAGCCAACAGGACAATTCTGGCACTAAAATACTCTTTAGCCTGCTCTGTCCTGCAGTGGGAAGGTTCCCAGCTTCTTGGCCCACCTCAACTCTTGCTAAACAGAATTGAGGTCATATGTTTCCTTTGAAAGTTTTCATACCAGTTTGTGAAGAAAAAAAAATACAAGGCTCTATTGTTTCCCATCACTCAAGGACATCTCCATTGCACTAATGATCGTTCTCTGCCCATAACGGGATCCGGTCGTATGGACATGTCCCTCCTTGTTCTATGTGCTTCCCTGGACACCACATATCACTAACCTCAAAAAAAAAAAAAAGAAAAAAAAAACCGCTGGCATGAGATTTATTTGTCAGTGTGTCTATCTGAAAATAAATGAGAGCAGTACTCAGTGTTCTAAGATGTGCAAGCTCCCTGGTTAGCTAACCACATGTCACTAAGACATGGCCGGAAGTCATGCTCCTGAGTATTTTTAATCTTTTAATTTAATGGCCAACTGGTTCTAGCTCCCCACAATGACTAATGAAACCTACCTAACCCCAGTAGTCATAGTGTTCAGGCTGTGTCATATAAAGAGCAAAGTCCCCAGTCACTGGGTTAACAGTTAACATTTGAGGGCATACCTTGTGCCAGGGACTGTTGTAAGCACACTGCATGTATTAACTCACTTAATCCTCACAATTGTGTGAGAGCATTCCTACCATCCCCTCTTGAAAGTTGAAGAAAGAGGTTTAGGAAGTTCCCTTGTGTCTCAGCGGTTAACAAATGACTAGGATCCATGAAGATGCGGGTTCGATCCCTGGCCTCGCTCAGTGGGTTGAGGATCCAACATTGCCAGCAGATGTAGGCCAGCAGATGTAGCTCCTAGCCTGGGAACTTCCATGTGTCACAGGTGCAGCCCTAAAAAGCAAAAACAAACAAACAAAACCCCCAAAACAAAAGAGGTTTAGAAACTTGTCAGAATTCACATAGTGGATAAGTGGTGAATCAAGGACTTGACCCAGGCAGCGTGGCTCTGGGGTGCACATGCTTACTGCACCTCTTTATGGTACATTCTAGTTCACCCTAGTGAGCCATTTTGGCTCAAGTTGGGACTAATGTGGCTGTGGGGGTGGGGGAGGCCATGTGGCATGACAGCCTGGCCCTGGGACATCTCATAAAGGCAACCTGATAATCATAGCAGGTCCTGGACCCAGGCAGCAGTGCCCGTCTGGAGGGGCTCCAAAAGGGGAAAGCAGAGGTGGCCAGAAAAACAGGGGGCAATAGCCACTCATTTAATCATTTCTACGTAGTATACAGTGGCTATACATGCATACAGTTTCCATTTTCATGAACTTTAAATGGGGAAGACAGGTATTATGAAAGGAAATACAAATATTTAGCCAACAATTATATGTGGAGTGAGTAAAGAGCTTGGGATACTCTGGAAAAGAGTGTCAGGGGCCCACTTTAAGATTGGTCACGCAGGTGGTTCCTTTCATGGCTCAGTGTTAATGAACCTGACTAGTATCCATAAGGATGCAGGCTCAATCCCTGGCCTGGCTCAGTGGGTTAAGGATCTGGCGTTGCTATGAGCTGTGGTGTAGTTCACAGTCACGGCTTGAATCCTGAGTTGCTGTGGCTGTGGTGTAGGCCAGCAGCTGTGGCTCGGATTCGACCCCTGGCCTAGGAATCTCCATATGCCAAGGGTGTGGCCCTAAAAAGATGAAAAAAAAAAAATATATATATATATAATTGACATATAGCATGGTGTAAGTTTAAGGTGTACAATGTGATAATTCGACCACACATATATATTGCAAAGTGTTTCTCCCAGTAAGGTTAGTTAACACAGCTTCACCTCACATAATTGCCATTTTGTTGCTGTTTGGGTGAGAACATTAAAGCTCTACTCTCAGCAATTGTCAAGTGCACCATACAGTATTATTATAATTAGTAGGACTTTTCACTCTGGTCACCATGCTGGGCCTTAGGCCCTGGCGCTTACTCATATTGCACTGAGAATGCAGTTCTCTTGCTGTGAATTAGACTGGGCATCATGTCATGGGCTGAAGCCCCACTGTCATCTCAGAGAGACAGCAGTGGGTGATGGCTTGGAGCTAGATCTTGATTCTTCCCCGCTCAGGAGTTTAACCTGGGCAGCTTCGGTGAAAACCAGGAATCCTAGCCACTAGACCAGCTAGAAGCTAAAAGCAGAGTTGTCCTGATTCTTGCCCCTTCTCCCCCACCCCAAGCCCTTTGGAAGCAAGAATGTTTCAAGGAGACAAAGGCTGTGAAAACAGTTTATTGTTAGAGAGACAGCACAGAGCACAGAGTAATAGTTTGAACGACTATATTAGAGGCATCCTAAAGCCCAGTTGAAGGTGCTTTCTTCCAGAGATGATTTGCATTTGCTTGTTCGAAGTACCTCATGGTAGACTCAGGAAATATTTAAATTATGGCTGGGATATTTTAGTTTAGTTTAGTTGTTTAGTTTAGTTTAGTTTAGTTTTTAGGGCTGCACCCGCAGCATATGGAAGTTCCCAGGCTAGGGGTTGGATTGGAGGTACAGCTGCTGGCCTACACCAGAGCCACAGCAACCTGGGATCCGATCTGCGTCTGTGATCTACACCACAGCTCATGGCAAAGCTGGATCCTTAACCCACTGAGTGAAGCCAGGAGCCGAACCCGCATCCTCATGGATGCTAGTCTGGTTGGTTACTGCTGAGCCCAAACAGGAACTCCCCAGAGTTGGCAGGTTTCTTGTAGAGCTCTCTTTGTCCATACCCTGGTGCCCAAGTCCAGGTTTCAAACTAAGGAATAAAGGAGGGGGAATGAGACACTCAGTAACACTTCACATTTCGTTCTTTCCCCCCAGCCTGGCTGCTTTCATTTATTTTCTGGTGTCCTTAAATAACTACTCTGTGCTTTCTGTCCAGACTTTACAGCAACATTCAGAGGAAAAGGAAAATGTAGTCTACTTGCTCCCTATCACCAGAACTGGAACCTAGAATAAGATTTTATTTTTATACAACACTGTATTTTTTCTCAGTTAATTGCCTAAAAGTTTTGCTTACATTAATTCCCATAGATCCTCAAATTCTTTTCAGATGTTGTGGCATATGAAGCAGCCGTTTTTCCTACTTATTTTCCTTTTACACTGTGTTCCTCCACTTGGAATTCTTGGTCCTCCTCCAATTTAGACTACTCGATTTCTAATTTATTAATTTTTTTTCTTTTTACAGCCACACCTGTGGCATATGGAAGTTCCCAGGCTAGGGGTTTGAATCAGAGCTGCAGCTGCCAGCCTACACCACAGTCACTGCAACGCTGGATCACATCTGTGACCTCTGCTGCAACGTGCAGCAGCACCAGGTCCTTAACCCATGATGGAGGCCAGGAGGAACCCCCATCCTCACAGACACTCTGTTGGGTTTCTGACTGGCTGAGCCACAATGGGAACTCCACTAGCTTTCTAAATTGCCTATATCTTTACCACTGGATTTTCTCTTCACTTAATTTCTCGGATTGGATCCATGGTTTCTGTTGAAGCATATCCTCCATAAGCATTCAAGAGAAGTATGAGAGGTGAACGACATAGCCTTGCTTGTCTGAACATGTCTTCATTCTGCCATTACGTCCGATAGGGAGTTGCCTGAATTCGAGGCATGCGTGAGGGGCAGATGAATCTTCCCGGAAGTACGTTTGGAAATAATACCCTTGTTTCACCCCTGCCCCCTGCCATGTCCTGTATACCTAAGACCTCGGTCTTCCCAGTCAATATATCTAAGGAAAAAACTACCCTTCTTGCTCATTCCTAGGGGGTAGGTGTCTGTTGATAGCTTTCTGTGTTTGTGTGAGTGTGGAGGTGTCTTATTTCATAGACGGACTTTCAAAATAACTTCCTGTTTTCTCTGCTCCCCCTTTGGCACACTCCCCCTCTTCCTTTTACCCACCGGTTTCAAGCATTCAGTCTTTTTAAAAAAATTAATTAATTTTTTTTGGGGGGTCTATTTCTAGGGCTGCTCCTGTGGCATATGGAGATTCCCAGGCTAGGGGTCGAATCGGGGCTGTAGCCACTGGCCTACGCCAGAGCCACAGCAACTCGGGATCCAAGCCATGTCTGCAACCTACACCACAGCTCACAACAACGCTGGATCCTTAACCCATTGAGCAAGGCCAGGGACCGAACGCGCAACCACATGGTTCCTAGTCAGATTCGTTAACCACTGAGCCATGATGGGAACTCCTAAAAATTATTTTTAAGATCTTTTTTTCTATTATAGTTGATTTACAATGTTTTGTCAATGTCTGCTATACAGCAAAGTGACCCAGTTATACATATATATATTATCTTTTCTCATATACCATCATGTCCTATCACAAGTGATTGGATATAGTTTCCTGTGCTGTACAGCAGGACCTCATTCCTTATCCATTCTAAATGTAATACTTTGCATCTACTAACCCCAAACTTCTTGTCCATCACACTCTTTTCCCACCTTTTTGGCAACCACAAGTCTGTTCTCCATGTCTGTCCGTCTATCACAGATAGGTTCATTTGTGACATACTTTAGATTTCACATATAAGTGATATCATATGGTATTTATCTTTTTCTGACTTACCTCACTTGTATGAGAATCTCTAGTTGCATCCATGTTGCTACAAATGGCATTATTTTGTTCTTTTTTATGGCTGACTAGTATTCCATTGTGTATATGTACCACATCTTAATCCATTCATCTGTTGATGGACATTTAGGCTGTTTCCATATCTTGGCTATTGTGAATAGTGCTGAAATGAACATAGAGGTGCATGTGTCTTTTTTTTTTTTTTTGACATGCTTAAAAGGCCATTTGCATTTCTTTTCCGTTCTTTTTCTTTCTTTCTTTTACATGTATCTTTTTGAATGAAAGTGTTGTCTGGATATATGCCCAGGAGTGGGATTGGTGGATCATATGGTAGTTATTTATTTATTTTTGTCTTTTTAGGGCCACACCCAGGGCATATGGAAGTTCCCAGGCTAGGGGTTGGAGCTGTAGCTCTGGTGTAGACCAGAGCTACAGCCACACTAGATCTGAGCCACATCTGAGACCTATACCACAACTCACGGCAATGCCAGATCCTTAACTCACTGAGTGGGGCCAGGGATTGAACCTGCTTCCTCATGGATAATAGGTTTGTTACCACTGAGTCACAAGGAGAACTTCCAGTAGTTCCATATTTAGTTTTCTGAGGAACCTCTGTACTGTTTTCCATAATGGTTTTACCAAGCATTCAGTCATAATGGGAGACTCTTGTGCAAATTAGCCCTCTCTGCTTTCTGTTTTCCATAGTACTGTTGTCTACTTTGTCCCTTTTTTATGCTCTTTGTTCCTCTGAATTTATATAATTTTTGCACTTGAAGTATCATTTTAGTGGGGACTTATGTAGGTGAGAAGATATGTATGTGTTTAATTGACCACTTAAACCAAAAACTATATATCAGTTTATTTAGGTGAAGATAAAAGAAGAGTAGGACTTTGACATAGCTTTGCGAAATGCTGTTTAGAACTGAAATTTGTTCAGTATGCATGCTTACCCTCATTCTTTTCATGACATTTTGTTAAAAGTTGAAATGGGCATTGACATCCAGGGACCAGCATTGAAACCTAACAATATAGCCAAATCAGAACCTTTCCATAGTCTGTTATGTGGAAATGATCTTTTAGGCAAAGAATATCTAGAGTAGAAGAGTTATAAGTAGAGTCAGGTTTCATGTAAATAAGGAGATTCGGTAACCTATTTCTGGAAAATATGTATATACAGAAAACTACATATTCTGGAAAATATGTATATACAGAAAACTAAGGTGCATCATTTGGGAGAAACAGTATAATACCTCTTGAACATAATGTGAAGTTAAATTCTGATCAATTCTAAAGTGGCTAAGTTTGATTTGTTCATCATATTGCCTCTGATGTTGCTGTATTATTTTGAAGCCTTCATATGAAAATTCTGAGATGAATATATATTGAGTGAAAGTCAATAGGTCTTAGTGTCAGGAGAAGTAAGCCCTCCCTTTTTTTTCTTTCTTTTTTTTCCATTTTATGGCTGCACCTGCAGCATATGGAAGTTCCTGGGCCAGGGATTGAATCTGAGCCACATACGTGACCTATGTTGCAGCTGCAGCAATTGGATCCTTTAACCCACTGCACCCAGCCAGGGATTGAACCTGGGCCTCTGCAGCAACCAGAGTCACTACAGTCAGATTCTTAACCCACTGCACCATGGCAGGAACTCTAAA
The DNA here is from genome assembly GCF_016906955.1 of Phacochoerus africanus. Lineage (NCBI taxonomy): Eukaryota > Metazoa > Chordata > Mammalia > Artiodactyla > Suidae > Phacochoerus > Phacochoerus africanus. Next base: position 79,621,731 of record NC_062547.1, on the reverse strand, counting down.
CCCTCCTTCTTAGGCAGTTATTTACACAGTTCCATTACTGGTCCTTAATACTAAGTTTTACCCATGTTTTTTTTTCAGAGATGAGAATTGCTAAGAATTTAGGGTTTAAATTTAATGTATTTCTAAGTATTTATCTCCTGAGGTTTGATTATGAGTGTTTAGAAATCATTCAAGGTCGATGAATGTCAGAAAGCCAGCAGAGCTAGCCCAGCTCTTATTCAACAGAAGAGAAACCACCCAGGCAGAATGCACACATTTGGGGAATTCCACACATTTGGGGAAAAAAACTTTATTCAGGGATTCAAGTTGATTGGATATCAGAGAAGGAAAACTATGCATGAAAAGGGTGGGAAAATCTTCAGGGAATTTTCAGCCCTCACTGAAATGTACCAAAGCAATGATCCAAGGGAGAAATCTTGCATACACACTGAATGTGGAAAAGCCCTCTTCCAGGAGCCAGAACCCTGTACACTCTGGAGAAGTCAGAAAGGAGGGGAATGTCATGAGTGTGCTAAATACGATAACACAGTTAGCAATAGAGGATACCCTGCCACACACCAAATGGTGCATGCTGGGAGATCTTCTACAAGAAGACTGAATGTGAGAAGGCCCGGAAGCCAGAACTCACTGTGCACCATAGAATCCACATCAGAGAGATGGATCTGAATGTGTGTGTGTGTGTGTGTGTGTGTGTGTGTGTGTGTGAGTCTTCAGCAGGGAGCCAGGACTCTAAGTCAGAAATTTCACATGGAAAGAAGTCCTCCAAATGTGGAAAAGCATTTACAAGAAATCATCTGAAATCAAAGTCATAAGAGTTCAGAGTGGGGAAAATCACAAAAATGTAAAAACTATGGGGAAATTTTCCATTAGAAGTCAAGACACACGGCACCTCAGAGAAGGCATACTGGGAGAAACACCAAGAAAACAATAAATACAGGAAAGCTTCATTTGGAAATCAGAGCCCACTACTCTCTAATATAGGAGAAAATTAAAAGCATCAATGTGGAAAAACCATCAGCAGGAAAACACACCTCATCATATGTCAGAAAACCCACACAGGAGAGAAGCCGTATGAAATAGTGAATTTTGGGAAGTATTCAGCAATATATGAAACATCATAATTCACACTGCAGAGAACTCCTTAGGATTGCAACAAATGTAGGGAGCATCTGTACACCAAAAAGTTTATTCTGAGGAGAAGCCCCATTAAAGAATGCAGAAACATCAAGCTCCAAGGACAAAGTATATTATGCAGAGACCTCATCTAGGGAAGAGTCTCTATGTTGTATGAAGTGTGTTTTTTTGTTTTTTATTTTTGGTCTTTTTGTCTTTTTAGGGCTGTACCTGTGGCATACGAAGGTTCTCAGGCTAGGGGTCTAATAGGAGCTACAGCTGCCCACCTACACCAGAGCCACAGCAACGCCAGATCCGAGCTGCATCTGTGACCTACACCACAGCTCACGGCAATGCTGGATCCTTAACCAACTGAGCGAGGCCAGAGATTGAACTCGCAACCTCATCATTCCTAGTCGGATTCATTTCTGCTGTGCCACAGCGGGAACTCCTGTATGAAGTGTGTTTGATCTTCAGAGTCAGACATTAGAAACTAGAGAACTCAGGACTTCCCATTGTTGCTCAATGGAAATGAACCCAACTTAGTATTCATTTGCTTAGTATTTAGCCTCGCTCAGTGGGTTAAGGATCTGACGTTGCCGTGAGATGCAGCTGCAGCTCTAATTTGACCCCTAGCCTGGGAACTTCCATATGCCACAGATGTGGCCAAAAAAACCAAACAAACAAAACAAAACTAGAGAACTCATACTGATTAAAAAGAGTCGATATAACAAATTTAAATTCTACCCTAGGGAAATAAAACTCCATAACTTACACCAAACTTTTTGTTCAAAAAAGTTGAATGAAAAATGCATCTAAAGTCCAAGCATCGTCTTCCTCATGCCTCTTGCCTGCCTTTCAAAAGGGACCTGCGAGTAAATACTGGGAGAGAAGAGTTTTGATATCCATCCTGAGTTGTCCACTTGCAGTTAATCTTCACCATGGGCACAACTCTTTCTGTCACTGGTCCCAACCTGCACCTCGAGAACACCATCCCTCAGAGGTGTCACAGGAGGGCAAACACCACTGGTCTCACACCCCTACCACCTCACAGGTGTATCTGACTTTCTTAATGCTTGGGGTTCATTTAAGGGAGTGTACCTAGGAGAGGAAAAAAGCTGGAGTCTAAGTGGGACATTTCCCAGGTCCCAGGAGAGAAGATCTGGAGGAGAAGACCTTGACACAAACAACCTCATGGGGGCGTCCCAGTTCTTCTGCTCACAGCCCCGTCCTGTGCCAGTCCATCCTCCTCTCACAGGGTTCTCACTCAGGGCCCCGATGCCTCTGTACCAACAAAACATTTCCCCAAGCCCACACCTCAGTCCAAAATACAGATGCACCGGGCTCTTATAGAAACTGCTGATCTAACCTTGAATTTCACTCTGGGATCTACACATTCTCACAGGCTGCCCAATCCCCAGATTCTAGGGGTTGTCTTAAGGGGGGAAATCCACTCCCAGTGGGCCAAGCCCAGGGCTTCGTCGAGATCCCTGAACTTCTCACTAGTGAGTGTAAGCTTAGTCTCTCTCCAGAGGAGAACCCTCTTGGCAGCTGTTTCCCACCATGAGTAGAAAGTCTGGACTGCCACGAGGGAGTACGAGCCACCATGCACAGAAAAGGAGGTCTGAGATGTGGCATGTGGGTCCAGGCCAGCCCCATCCTGCTGGCTGTGGCCTTGGAGGATGCCTCTCCCTGACTGCTCACAGCAGGCCTGGATGCTTCACAGCTTCCACCACGAAGTGAGGGAAAGAAAAGAAGAGAGGAAAGGGAGCCACTGTCCCATTCATCCCCCGCTCGCTACTTGGGGGCCTCTGTGTCCTCGCCTTTGGGTGGCGTAGCCACTGTGGACGTTGCCTTGAGGCTCCGTTTCCGCTTCTGCACATTCTGCTCCGGGTGGAACAGGATGACGTAGGTTTTGGGTACATAGAGCATGCCGAGGGACACCGACGCACTCAGGCTTAAGGACACAGTCAGTGTGGTGGTTTGGATGTAGATCTAAGCCATGGAGGAAGGGACCAGATGGGACTCAGCCCTGTTCTTTCCCACCCTCCACCCCCCACACAGCCTGGAGGGGAGTCTTTTTCAGTCCCGTGAATGGGAATGAGCACTGGAAAAAGGGGAACAGTGTAAGCGAAGGCCCTGGGGCAGGAAGAAGTGGAGGTCACCATGTGGCTCTGGTCCAGGCAGGAAGGAGGGGGAGTCACACTGGTCTGAGTGGACAAGTGACCAAGGGAAGGGAGAGGCTCATTCATGGAGAACAACACCTGCGGAACAAGTCCACACGCCTAAAAATGGGCTAGTGCGTGTGGATGAATGAACGGATGTGTTTTCAAATGTACCAATGAATGGATGAATCAAAACTGAGTAAGGGAGCAAGTGAGCAAACAAAAGGATAACAGGGGCGAATAAACAAACGTTCCAATGTATGCGTGAATAAATGACTGCATAATGGTCAAACAAATGGGCCAACAGATTCTTGGATTGGTAGGTATGAAGTATATGAAGTAATTGAATAAAAGCAAGTCATTCGATGGCTGGAAGCCTGGATGAACAAATGGCTGAATGGACAAAGGAAGAAGAGACAACTGAATGAACAAGCAGAGGAGACTGGACAGAAGAACAGGTACATGAATGAATCAGCCAACCAAGCAATCGTTCCCATGGGGGGCCCAGGTCTTGGGGTGATGGAGCCCTTCTGTGGACAGGCAGGAAACAAACAAGGCGGTGAAACTGACAGGGGACCCAGGGTTACCTTTTCAGCTGACTGGGCAGTGCCAAAGAAGATGGGCACAAAAGCCAGCCAGATGATGCAGGTGGTGTACATGGTGAAGCCAATGGGCTTGGCCTCGTTGAAGGTCTCGGGCACGCCACGGGCCTTGATGGCATACACCGTGCATGTGACCATGAGCAGGAGGCTGTAGCCCAGGCAGCCGATAAGGGACAGATCCGACATGTCGCACTTGAGCACCCCTCTGGCCTGCTCTGGGTCCACTGTCCGCTGTTCTTCATAGTCGATCACGCTGTGTGGGGGCTGGGCCCCCAGCCACGCCATCACTCCCACCACCTGCAGGAGTCAACATGGTATCAGGGACACCCCCAGCCTTACCCCAGCCTGAGGTCTCCGGCAGGTTAGGGTCTCTTTGAAGTGCCTGTCTACTGAGTGGGATGCTCAGGCCTGAGGGCCACCTTGGAGAGGAGAGGGCCATCCAGGAGGGGACTGCCCAGGCAAAGGCTTGTGATGGGCAGCTGGAGAGCAGGGGCTGCGGTGGAGATAAATGCTGGGAACACTCTTAAGTGTGACCGGATGTCCTCTTCCTGTATTTCAACCTCTACCAGTACCATTTACCGAGTCCTGCAAGCTGCAGTGACTGCAGGCAGAGGCTCTGGAACTGTGGCTCTAAACACATTTTCTCCACCCACTCAATGAATGGGAACCCTCATAATCTGCTGAGGACACAACGCCAGCTTGAGGGAGGAGTCATTTCATGTCTCACTGATAAAGAACCAGGAGTTCCTTGGTAGCCTAGCAGCTTAAGGATCCGGCGTTGTCACTGCCGTGGCACAGGTTTAATCCCTGGCCTGGGAACTTTTGTATGCTGTGGGTGCAGCCACAAAGAAGAAGGAGACGGAGGAGGAAGCGGGGAGGGGGAGGAGGAAGAAGAAGTGAAGCACAGTGAAGCTCCAAATTCAGAGCACTAAGAATGTGAGCTGATGCCAGAAGGCCAGGGATGTCAGAGTCAGCAGAGGCCCCATACAGGGAGAAGATGGAGTATGGAATCCTTCACAGTGAGAGGAGACATGACCTTGAACCAAGGGAAGCTGGGGAGCAGGAACTAAGACTCCTGCATAAAGGTGGGACCCTGGAAGTGCTGCCCCATACATTCATGCAGGTTGTTCATGGCACAAGAGGGCTTGGTCTGAGGGGAGGGGGACTGAAATCTAGCCAGCGCTCCAGTGCCGTGCTGTGCACCTGGAGTAGGGCCATGTGGTTCTGGAGGAAGGGAGTTCCTTTTAGTAATTTGTACACTGAGAAGGAGCATCTTTTTGTGGTTCTCCCAAAGGCAGTAGCTCCATGAACAAGGGACTAATAAAATAAAACCCTACCCACTGTCCAGGAAGGCAGCATGGATACTCCTCTTAGAACCACCCCCACCTCCGGATGGAGAAACAAATTTCCCATGAAAAACTAAAACCCAAGGCCTATGGCCTATGATACACAGGAGGAGCAACCAGAATGCACCCCACTGAATTTGCAACCCATGTAATGGATAAAAGAATGAACATCTGGGAGTTCCCGTCATGGTGCAGCAGAAACGAACCCGATTAGGATCCATGAGGATGCGGGTTCGATCCCTGGCCTTGCCCAGTGGGTTAAGGATCCAACATTGCCGTGAGCTGTGGTGTAGGTCACAGATGCAGCTCAGATCCCGAGTTGCTGTGGCTGTGGCATAGGCTGCCAGCTGTAGCTCCGACTGGACCCCTAGCTTGGGAACCTCCATATGCCATGGGTGCAGCCCTAAAAAGAAAAAAAAAAAAAAAAGCACCGGGTATATAACAAGCACCTACAAAATAACAGAAAATGAGCAAAGCTCAAGGACAGGCACATCACAGAAGAAACTACAAAGGCTATCTGGACTAGTAAACTAGAGCAATGAGATACCATTTCACATCCATCATATTGGTAAAGAACCTTGTAAAGTTGAAGGTATAAGACCTCTTTGAAAAGACTCAGGATTTCTGGAAAGGGAGGAGTAATGTGTGAAGTTCATAGGTGACCGGGGGGCAGTGAATGTAGTCACAGCATCTCTATCCTGGGGTGACGGGCACTGCAGGGCTTTCAGGCAGGAAGCAGTGCGGGGCCTTCCGAGGATTGGATAGACACCGTGATCCTGGCCCTCCCAGGGAAAGCTCAGGCCCTGCCATGTGCAGGAAGATAGCAGCAGCACCTTCCGGTCGTGGAGAATTGCATGGACCAGGACCCGGGGGTGGGAATGACCATGTCATATGCAAACCTGGGTAGAAAGAAGGGCTTGCCTGGAGTGGAGAATGAGCTGTGTCCAAATGGGCTCAACCCTGAGGACTGGGTGGGCTCTGCAGTGTCAGGGACTGTCACACACACCTGTCTCTCAGCATCCTTTGCAGAGAAAACATCCCATGCTTTCCAGACTGCAGGAGCCATTTCCGATGCTATAGTATTAGCATCTCAGAGAAAACCCTGAAGAACTCTGTTTTTGCTGCACAAGCAGAATGCAGTTCCAACCATCTATGGAATAGGATGCTTCATTCTGCAGTAACATCATTAGACCCTGTGCCTCTCATCCAGGTTACCCAGGGACTGGGCAGAAGGAACTCCCTTTATGGAAACAGATTCTCTGCTTGGAGAAAATGCATCAGCTGTCTCTTTATCCTAATTTTTAAAAATGGGAGCCAAATTGTGGAAGAGCGTGTTCAAACATGTTTATGAAAATAATTTCACTATTTTCCAGAGTAGTTGTTGGATGCCCTCCCTCCACACCTTACTGACCCATTTTCGTTTAAGGATGAAGGAGAAGGTAACAGGTTGCTCTTAAATCAGTTCTAGTTGCAGAAGAACAGTAGTGCCCTATCTCCTATGGGGTTTTTGTTTGCTTGTTTGTCTTTTTAGGGCTGCAACTCGGCATTTGGAAGTTCCCAAGCTAGGGGTCTATTCAGAGCTGCAGCTGCTGGCCTACCACAGCAAGGTGGGATCCCGGCTGTGTCTGTGACCTACACCACAGCTCCGGGCAACGCCAGATCCTTAACCCACTGAGTGAGGCCAGGAATGGAACCTGCATTCTCATGGATACTAGTCGGATTCCCGTTTCTGCTGTGCCACAGCAGGAGCTCCTGTTTGTTTTTAAACACAGAGGCCAAAATAGAGGAGTGACTCTGATTTTTAAGGTGGAGGTCAGTGCTAATCCCCTCCCCCCATCCCCCCATCCTCGGGAGCCCAAGGACCTACCTGCACTGAGGTGAGGCTGAAGGTGATGACAAGTTGGGAGGTGGGGCTGATGAAGGGCGGGGGTGTCACCGAGCGCTTCCCTTGCTCGAAGATGCGGTAGATGCGGTTGGTCTTGGTGAGCAAGGCAGAGTAGCTGAGGGTGGTGCCCAGGCCAAGGAAGAGCCTGCGAGCCGCGCAGACAGCCGCCCCGGGCTCGGCCACCATGAGGAAGGTGATGGCGTAAATGAGGAAGATGCCCGTGAGGAGGACGTAGCTGAGCTCGCGGCCGGAAGCCCGGACGATGGGCGTGTTGTTGTGCCGCACAAAGGTGGCCACCACCGTGGTGGTGGCCATGATGCCCAGCATGGCCAGGAGGAGGGGCGGGGCTGCCCAGGGCGAGGACCAGGACAGGCGGACCACGGGTGTGGGGCGGCAGCCCGTGTGGTTGCGCGTGGGCCTCATGTGCCCGGGGCAGGCCTCGCACGTGAACTCGTCCACCTGGAAGCGGTAGCCGTCGCAGGCCTCGCAGTGCCAACAGCAGGGGACACCCTTCACCATCTTTTTCCGCTCCCCTGGCCCACAGGGCAGGCTGCACTGAGACGCGGGGACCTCGTGGGGGTCTCCCGACCACTGCAGGGCTTCCACCTGGAACACAGAACGCGAGATCCCGTGACCCCCGCTTCCAGGAAGGCGGACCCGCCTCTCTGCGCCCGGAGCTCGGCCTGCGCCACTCACGTCCAGCCTGAGGGTCTCCGCCCACTGGCCCACGGCCTGGTAGCCACCGCTGCCCGCACTGCCGTTGGTCGCCTGATACTGGAAGATGTCGTATCGCCCTGGTGCGTCCCCATTCTCATTGAACATCACAGGGGTTCCTGCACTGCCTGGAAGGAGAGCCTGTCGTCCTTAGCTGGTTCTCCAGCCCATCAAAGCCAGCCTCCTGTAGAGGCCAAAGCCCAGCCAGGACAAAGGAAGAGCTAGGCAAGCACAAAAGGTGCTCAGCATCACCTATCATGGGGAAATGCCAATCAAAACCATAGTGAGGAGTTCCCGTCGTGGCGCAGTGGTTAACGAATCCGACTAGGAACCATGAGGTTGCGGTTTCGGTCCCTGCCCTTGCTCAGTGGGTTAAGGATCCGGCGTTGCCGTGAGCTGTGGTGTAGGTTGCAGACGCAGCTCGGATCCCGAGTTGCTGTGGCTCTGGCGTAGGCCGGTTCAGCTCCGATTCAACCCCTGGCCTGGGAACCTCCATATGCCGAGGGAGCGGCCCAAGAAATAGCAACAACAACAACAACAACAAAGACAAAAGACAAAACAAACAAACAAACAAAAAACCATAGTGAGATACTTCCTCACAGCCATATAGGAGGGTGGCCATCAAAACAACAGAAAATAAGTGTTGGCAAGGGTATGGACGCACTGGAACCCTATACTTCGCTGGTGGGATCGTAAAATGATGGAGTCACTGTGGAAAACAGTATGATGGCTCTTCAAGAAATGAAACATAAGATTACAGCGTGATCCAGCAATTCCACTTCTATGGATATACCCCCAAAGAACTGAAAGTAGGGGCTCGAAGAGATATTTGCACACTTATGTTCACAGCAGCATTATTCACGAGAGCGAAAACATGGAAGAAATGCAAGTGTCCATTGACGGATGAATGGGAAAGCAAATCGTGGTCTGTACAGACAATGGAATGTTACTCAGCCTTATAAAGGAAGGAAGTGTGACACATGCTACAACATGGATGAACCTTGAGGACATTATGTTATGTGAAATAAGCCAGTCACAAAAGGACAAATACTGTGTGATTTCACCCAGATGAGGCACTTAGAGTAGTCAAGTTAATAGAGTCATAAGGCAGAATGGTGATTGCCAGGGGTTGGGGAGGGGGAAATGGGGAGTTAGTGTTTAATGGGGACAGAGTTTCAGTTTTGCACAATGAAGAGTTCCAGAGATTGGTTGCACCCCAATGTATACCACTAAACCACACACTTAAAAATGATTAAGATAGTCAATATTATGCTGTATGTATGTTACCACAATTTAAAAAGATTTAAGGAGTTCCCTTAGTGGCTAAGCGGTTAATGAACCGAGGATCCATGAGGATGCAGGTTCGATCCCTGGCTTCGCTCAGTGGGTTAAGGATCCAGAGTTGCCGGGCGCCATGGTGTAGGTTGCAGGTGCAGCTCGGATCCCGCGTTGCTATGGCTGTGGTGTAGGCTGGCAGCTGTAGCTCTGATTTGACCCCCTAGCCTGGGAACTTCCATGTACTGCGGGTATGGCCCTAAAAAGAAAGAAAGAAAAAAAAAAGATTTAAGAAAGAGCTTAACTGTCTGGGTGAGAGGATGAGTTCAGACTTGTACAGAAGTCCCACTTTGAACAACCAGTTAATCCTTTTAGAAGCTTGTTCTACCAGCCTATAAAGCTGTTCTGGAGTGACGCTGTCACACTCTTTAGCAGAGAGCTTGGCAGAGAGAAGGTGCGTGTTTGGCGGAAGAGTGGAGTTTTTAATTGAACACAGTGTGAATCTCTCCCTGCAATCAGAAGCAAAGCTGAGTCCATCAGGGCCTTTTTCTTTCTTCGTTTTTGGTTTTTCTTTTTAAGCTGCACGTGCAGCATATGGAAGTTTCCCGGCTAGGGATCCAATCCAAGCCGCATCTGCAACCTATGCCACTCCTATGGAAATGCTGGATCCTTAACCCACTGCTGCTGGCCAGGGGGATGGAACCAGCAACGTCACAGAGACAAGTTGGATCATTAACCCACTCCACCACAGCAGGGATCCCATTCTGAGCCCTGACCAGGTGCCAGGCCATCCAGTGGCATCAGTGGGACACAGACCGGCGCCTTGTGCTCAGGCAGCTCAGGGCCTGGCTGGGAAGACATTTGGAAGCCCGAGACTCAGAGCAGGCAGCCTGTGTGCAGTGTAGGCAGTGCCTCTGCAGAGTCTGCACTGTGCCCCATGCATGCCCTGAGAGACCAGACACCTCCAAACTCTGTGCGATGAAGGAGAGAGTTGTGTGTGGCTCTGAGGGTTCCAGGCAGAAGGCGTCACAGAGAATCTCCCCAACACCTGGAATTTGCAGCCTGGGGCAAAGGGTGCTAAAGCCTGGGGAAGGAAAAGTTTTAAAAACCAGTCCCCAGAACGTGGTTCAAGACTCCAGCTCCCAAGCTCAGGTGCCACTCTGCCCTCCTCTGCTCTCCCTTCCATTCTGAGTTGTCCCAGGTCCCAAGAAATCTGCTCCCCCACCCCCCCACAGGCTTGCCCTTATTCACATGGAGGCTCTGGCTCCCACTCACCATTGAAACGTACGGCTCGAATATACTGTAGCAGTGTCCGCCCATCGGTGGGCTCCATGGCCGGGCACAGGCCTGTGTGCCCAGGGCAGAGGGCCTGGTGCATGCTGTGGAGGGCGTGGGCGATGGCGTACACAGCGTCGATCACAAATTGCACCTTCCCCTCCTGCTCGTAGGCAGAGTCCCGGCCGATGCGTTCCTCGCCTGTCCTAGGGATGCCCAGAGGAAGCGTGCCTGGCCCCCAGGTGACCAGCCTGTCTTCCCACCTTCTCCCGTGCCACCCTTGCCACTCTGGGCAGCTCTCACCTGTGCATTTGCGGGTGGAATCGTCTGACTGGGTACCTGAGCTGATCAGCTTGCAGTTAAAATTCTCTTCCCAGAACTCGGCAAACCAGATGTTCCGACGGTTGTTCTCCAGGGAGCGAGTCATGAAATACTGGTCAAATCCTGAGACAGAGGGAAGAAGGGCAGGGGGTGACAACCATCTGAGCCAGCCAGGGCTCACCACTTGTGTCCCTTCGCTGCTTGCTCCCTTTGCAGCTGGGAGTGCCTGTGTGGCCAATTTCTGACCTGGCCAGTGAATTCAAATCCATTTAGGGGTTCCAGGGTCAATTTGCATCCTGATGCAAACTCAGAGCCTCACCACATGAAAAACTTTTATGCTGCCCCTTCTTTCCTGGTTAGGATGCTGCTGTGGAGATGTAATGGGTGGAGCATCAGCAGCCACCTTGTGAATAAGATACCACAATCACAAAGACACAGAGCAACCATATAGGATGGTGAAACACAACTGGGGACAAGACTCAGGGCTCTGAGAACATCACTGACTCACTGCCCCAAACATGAAGTCACCCCTCCTTTCATACCTCTTGTCTTGCAATGAAACACCTTTATTGCTAAAACTGTTCTCAGTCTAGTTTGTCATCTGAATGCATTCTAAGGCAAAGAAAGAATGTGAGGGTGGGTGTACATCCCTAAAAACTTGGGAGCCCCTGGGAGTCAGGGCTCAGCCTTTCCAGGGTCTGTGCTTCATAAAATAGCTCTGAAGCACCTCATCAAGGTGTCTTCAGTTTAGCCTTTGGGAAAATGAGCAATCCTAGTGTAAAGAGAACATCTTTTCTGCCTTCTTCCAGATAGTCACAGGTGAGACGGTGGAGGAGAGGAGGAGAGGCAGGTCTCATGATTTTTTCTTAAGTTAACTTTAGTTATTATTATTTTTTTGGTTGTGCCTGCAGCATATGGAAGTTCCTGGGCCAGGGATTGAACCCATGTTACAGCAGCAACCTGGGCTGCTATAGAGATGATGCTGGATACTTAACCCACTGCATCATGATGGGAACTCCTGGGCCTCATCATTTGACCAACAGACAGTATGTCCTACATCCTTGATTTCTCTCCATCCCACACACACCCTCAAATTAGAGTGCCTTTGGCAGGACTAGGAATACAAGCATTAAATTAAACAAAACTGTTGTTCCTGATGTGGCGCAGTGGAAATGAATCCGACTAGGAACCATAAGGTTGCAGGTTCGATCCCTGGCCTGGTCCAGTGGGTTAAGGACCCGGTGTTGCTGTGAGCTGTGGTGTAGGTCACAGACGTGGCTCGGATCCTGTGTTGCTGTGGCTGTGGTATAGGCTGGCAGCTGTAGTTCCAACTGGACCCCTGGCCTGGGAACCTCCATATGCCAAGGATGTGGCCCTAAAAAAAAAAAGAAAAAAAATATTAAAACAAAACTAAACAAATAAATAAAACCTAACAGTTCTTCACCCTGTACTGTAGGATGTACATTTCCTCATTTGCCAATTCATTGAAACACTGCTTGGAGGGGTGTAGTCACAGACTCTCAGAATTCTAGATTAGAAGTTACCTGGGTCATGGTACAATTTTACAGAAGGGGGAAATGAGTACCCCCAAGAGAGGATCATGGGGAAGGAGGGTGGGAGATGCCGTGTGAGGGGGCACTCCCTCACTCACCATCGATGGAGGCCCTTTTGGGCAGGATGGTGATGGCCCCCAGAGCCACTTCTTCCAGGTTCAGAATGGGTGAGATCTTGGCTCCCCAGCTGTCTGAGCCAACCCACAGGAAGTGGCCTGTCAGGTTGGCCTGGCGTGCAGCCTCCAAGACCCTCCTGGTAAGAACAGGGTGGGGTGAGTAAGGCCCTGGGATCCTCCTCCAACTAACCTTGGTCACATCCCACTCTTCTCTCGTCATCTGTCTCATTCTGCATCACTCATCAGACCCTTGTTTATCACAAAAAAAGTAGGATGTATGGCGTTTAGGACATCCTGGGCTTCTCAGGTAGTAAAGGGTCCAGCCAGGCTCTGACCCCAGGCCTGCCCTCTTGTTCCGTGCACGGTGACCCACTTCATGCTGCCTGAAAGAAGGGGCTCCCTTCTCTTGCTGGAGCTCAGGCCAGGGTCCATGGCCTCCTGCCAATAGCCTCCTGCCCCCGGGAGCCCTTCCGTAACGGCTCATTTCCTGCACTTACATGTGCCCATCAGTCTCTTCCCTGCTGTGAATGACAGAAACAGACATGGATTCCTGTGTGTTTTCCTGGCTAGGCTTGGAGGATCTCCACCCAGACCAGGCCTGTTTCATTTCTGGGAGCACGAGATAGAAGACGGCAGCGGGAAAGGTGTATGGAGGCAGGAAGGTGAGGAGGGGCGCTAAGGAAGAGGAAAATGGGAGGATGTGCGTGGCTGGGATGTGTGCGAAGGGGCGAGAAGTCTATAAGTTGATTGGACCCGCCATCGGCCCCACCTGATGTCATCCTCGTTGGCAAAGATGATGATGCCCCTGGCGTTGGGTGTCTCCATGAGTCTCCTGATCACCTTGTTGAACTCTCCAGGCTTTGGTTCTCTGGGAATCTTGATGGACTGGGCAATACAGACCCCCCCTGGGTGTCGGAGATGCCAAAGTCAGCTCTGGTCCCACCCATTCACCCACCGGGGCGGCAACCGCACACGAAGGGCAGGGGCTGTGTCCTAAAGGAAAAGGGTGCCTGCCCTCATGGGACACCAGCCAGGCTCCCCATCATGAACCGGTGTCCAAGCTCATGGCTTGTTCCCTGTCCCATGGCCCCTCTGTAGGCTCCGCCTCCTTCATGCCCCAACCCCCAGGTCCCAGCTCACCAGCCTCTCGGGAAATTTGCACAAAGGCCTCAACCCCACTCTCGCCATAGTTGCCCTCAGAGGCCAGCGTGGACACGTAGTTCCATCCCAGTGCCCGCACGATGTCTACCATGGCCTGGGCCTGGTAAGAGTCAGGTGGCACCACGCGGGAGAAGAAGTCATAGCGTGTGGAGTCGCTGAGCTCAGGGGCTGTGGAGGCGTAGCTAATCTGGGGTATCTGGAGTAGAGAAAGACACCTGGGCTGTAGACGGATGGTGAGTGACCCTAGGGAGGGAGGGCAATGAGGACCCAGGCCATGGATGGGCACACAGAAGTTGGGGGGTTGGGTGCCAGGGACAAGCTAGAACAGCCACATGGAGAGGCTAGAAGGTGTGGTGAAAGACTTGCATTTTGTGGATGGGTCTGATGGAATATGGGGGGAACAAGTGTCTAGGGGAGAAGCCAGGGCCACTCCATGTGGTAGCACAAGGTGTGCTCTGAGCATAGAGGAAGTGGGGGTTCAAGTCTAGCCTGCAGCCAACCCAGCCACCAGGCACAGGCTGCATCCTGCTAAGGAAGGAGACGCCTGTCAGTCCCAGAGGAAGACATGTTTCCCTAATTCACACAAAGAGGTGGTCTGTGTAGGCGGCCGCAGCCTCAGGAGGGGCAGAGTGGGCAGGAGAGCTGGGGAGGGGTTGCTAGCTTGAAGGCTGTGTCTGGCCTAATGGAGGTGCCTGTTTGGAACTGAGTTTATCTGTGTGCATTAGAGTGATTAACAGCAGGGATTACCGCTGAGCTGATCCAGGGGAAAGGGGGCAGTAAGTGTGAAAGGAGAGTGGGGAATGGTAGCAGAAAGCTGAGGATGCCAAGAAGAGGGAGGCTAGCAGAAAAGAGAGGTAAATCCCTCATGTTCAAGAAAGACACACTCCCGAGGGGGGGAAAAAACCCAAACCCCCCCAAAAACCCAAAAAAACCAAAAACTGAAAATCCAAAGGAAGCAAGTGGGAGCCGGTGGGAAAGTCAGAGAGGAGAGGTTCTGGAAAAAGGAGGCTGGAGCCGGTCTAGGCGAGAGAGGGATGTTTGAAGCTGACCATAGACAGAGTGGAGTGCTGAGACATATGGAAAGCCGAGGGGAAAAATGAGAAGAAGGAAGAAGGAAAGAGGAAGAGAGAGAGAGAGAGAGAAAAAAAAATCGAGAAGAAAGACAAAGAGGAAAATTAGAGAAAAAGGACGCAGAGAAAAGCCCACGGGCTACAGTGCAATTGATGGACGCCGTAGTGATCCCAGGCATTCTAGACACTTAAATCTTCACAACTTTCCCAGACTGGCTGACGTCTGGCCCAGCGGACAGGGTTTCTTTGCCAATTAGGGTGATTCTGACAAAGAGACTCGACCCCGGCTACCCCCAGGGCGAGGACGGGGAGCACCTCAGTGCGCGGCCCCGGACCCTCACCGCAAACAGACGCAGCACGTTGGCGACCATGATGGAGACAGAGCTGGCCGAGGCGCCCACGACAGCCACCACGCGCTCGGGGGGCGCGGCGCGCAGCGGGGGGACGCCTCCGGGGCAGCGCACTGCCGCCTCGTCGCCGTCGCCGCGGCCGCGGATCAGCGCCTGCACGAAGCTCAGCGCCTGCTCCAGCGCGTACGTGTCCCGCGAGCAGGTGTCGAGCAGCCGGGCGCCCAGGCGCACCCCGGGCAGCAGGTCCGGGTCGGCGTTCACGCGGTCCAGCGCATACAGCATGGCCTCGAGCCGGTGCACTCCTTGCTCCTTCTTCAGCGGCCCGCACGCCCTGCCCGCCGCTCCCCGCGCGTGCACGGGGAACAGGCCGCCCAGCGTGAGGCCGCCCGCCAGGCGCACGGAGCCCGCGGCGCCCGCCACGCCCGCCTGCGCCAGCGCCAGCAGCGGCGGCATCAGAGTCAGGAGCCCGGCCATCCGCTCGGGCGCAGCGGGAGGAAGACGGGGCGGGGAAGAGAACAGAACAGGAGAACGCTCTGAACGCCGGGCAAAGGGAGAACAGGGTGGGGGGACAGGCGAGGGAGCCCCGAGCCTTGGGGAGAAGGGAAGCACGCAGTAAATAATTGTTGGCCAAGGCAGCTGGAGAGGAGATGGGGCTTCAGCGCGGTCAGCCTTCCCTGGCCACCTGCCTCTCACACCCTCCGAAACTCATCACCCGGGTCTCCCAGCCGGACCACTGTCTCCACCGCTCCAGCCCTCCCCCCCGCCCCGCCACCCCGACAGCCCCGGGCTGCTCTTCCTCAAGGGCCAGCCCCAGCGCGCATAACCTGCTCCAGGCGCTGTCGGTTCAGGACAGCGCAGTGACAGATGCTGACGGCCCTGAGGGAGAGAGGATTTAAGGATTCTGGGGAAGGGATGAGAGGCTGCTCTGAGGGCGGAGACCCCTCCTGAGCAAGGGGTGTGCACAGGACTGGCTCTCTCCAAATCTCCTTTCCCTCCCTCTCCTGTTCCCCGGGTCCGTTTCTTTCCTGTCTTATGATGTCTGACATCCACACGGTCCCTCTCTGGCTCCTGGTCCCTATTTCTCTATCTGTGTCTGTCTCTGGCTTTCTCTGCTTACCCCCTCCCTCCTCTCTGTCTCTCTCTCTCTCAGTATTTCTTTCTCTCATTGTCTCTCTTGCTTACCCTTTTTCTGTCTCTCTTCCTGTCTTTCCTGGGCACCAGTGTCTTTGCTCTAGTTGCTTAAGATGTTTCCCAGCTGTCTCCTTGCAAAACCCTGCAGTAAAGCTATGAGTGGAGGGAGAAGGTGCACAGGCTGAGTGACCTGAGTGCACCTGAACAGGAGGAGGGAGAACAGGGCTGAGCAGGAAGGAGGCAGGGGCAAGCAGACCTTTGATATTGGCAAGGGCTGTTTGACACACACACACACACACACACACACACACACACACACACACACCTGCAGAAAAGAGACTTTACCATCAGCCCCATTTTGCAGATGGGAAAGTAGGGACGTCAAGGAGTCAAGTGACACACCCAAGGTCAAACAGTAGTCATGTGTCAAGCATCGGGCTTTGTATCCAGCTGAGTGTGAAATGACCAGCCCCCATTGCCTTTCATGGAGGGAGGGGACAGGACTGGTTCACCCTGCAGCTCCCACCCCCACCTCTTGCATCTGATAATGGAAGCTGAAGGAGTTGCTCTTCTGGTGGTTCATAAAGCCTTCCTGGGATCTGGAGTTGGAAGCAGTGACCCACCAGGGGAGGCTCTCTGCTCCTGAGTGGCCCCGTCTCATGTTTTAGGACAAGGTGAGGGGGACTGGCCCAAAGATGCTTTTACCACCACCCTAGTCTGTGGCCCTGGATTTGCCTTTCTGGCTCTGAGAGCAAAGCGCATCCTGGAGGCAGGTGGTGAGCTCCCGGCCCCAGGGATTAGCAGGCCAGTGCTAAGGGGGCCTGAGCCGGCTTGGGCTCCATTAGAGAGGGTGGATTAGGGCAGCCGCTGGGATTTGGGCAAAGCTGGCAGAGGGAGCAAGCAAAAGCCATGTTGCCCTTCTTTCTTCCCCCACCACATCCAAGGGCCCTGAGAGTCTGTTTTGTTTGTTTGTTTTTGTAGGGCTACACCCTCGGCTTATGGAAATTCCCAGGCTAGGGGTCAAAGTGGAGCTATAGCTGCTGGCCTACGCCACAGCCACAGCAACGCCAGATCCAAGCCATGTCTGTGACCTAACACCACAGCTCAGGGCAATGTCAGATCCTTAAACCACTGAGCAAGGCCAGAGATTGAACCAGCATCCTCATGGATACTAGTTAGGCTTGTTACCACTCAGCCACGATGGGAACTCCAAGTCTCTGTTTTTAGAGCTGGCCGGGTACCT
This sequence comes from Phacochoerus africanus, assembly GCF_016906955.1. Lineage (NCBI taxonomy): Eukaryota > Metazoa > Chordata > Mammalia > Artiodactyla > Suidae > Phacochoerus > Phacochoerus africanus. Next base: position 79,604,411 of record NC_062547.1, on the reverse strand, counting down.
TTCCCTGGCAGAGGCTGGGAGTCAGAAAGTTCAGCTGGGCCTTTACTCATTTTATGGTTTGGGACAGATAGGGGGCACTTGGCTGTTGCTAGGCCCCAAGTTTAACATCACAAAAATCTGTGCAAACTGGGCATTTGAGTTGATGGAGCCCCACTGCCGGGCTCATGCAATGGAAGGAAAATCCATCACAATTAATTCAGTCCCAGAGTTCCCGTCGTGGCGCAGTGGAAACAAAACCGACTAGGAACCATGAGGTTTCAGGTTCGACCCCTGGCCTCGCTCAGTGGGTTAAGGATCTGGTGTTGCCGTGAGCTGTGGTATAGGTCATACACACGGCTTGGATCTGGCGTTGCTGTGGCCATGGTGTAGGCTGGCAGCTGTAGCTCCCATTAGACCTCCAGCCTGGGAACCTCCATGGGAACCTCCATGTGCTGCGGGTGCGGCCCTCAAAGGACAAAAGACAAAAAAATAAACAAGCAATTAATTCAGTCCCACACAGGCTCTGGCACAGATGAGGCAGCTAAGGCAGAGAGGTATGGTGACTCCCCCAAGGCCACGTAGCACAGGGGACATGGGTCTGCTCAGACAACCTGTGGTTAAAAAAAAAAACAACCACAAAAGGAATTCCCGTTGTGGCTCAGTGGTTAACGAATCTGACTAGGAATCATGAGGTTGTGGGTTTGATCCCTGGCCTCGCTCAGTGGGTTAAGGATCCAGCGTTGCTGTGAGCTGTGGTGTAGGTCGCAGACGCCGCTTGGATCCCGAGTTGCTGTGGCTCTAGTGTAGAGCTAGAAGCTAGAGCTCTGATTCAGCCCCTAGCCTGGGAATCTCCATATGCCACAGGTGCGGTGCTAGAAAAGACACAAAGACAAAAAACAAACAAACAAACAAACAAACAAAAAACCCCACAAAAAACAGGGGTTCCCGCTGTGGCACAATGGGGTTGGCATCATCTCTGCAGCACCAGGTCAAATAAGGTCACATTCTGAGATACTGGAATTTAGGACTTCAGCATAGGAATTTGGAGATGGGGGACATAAGTCAGTCCATCACACCTCCAAAAACTTTGCAAATGAGTTTTCTCCCAAGGCTGCCAGCCCTTTGCTTTGGGACTGAAAGTACACAACTCTGATTGGGACCTGAACACACAGGCTGGGACGAGAACGCAGCCAAATCTCAGATTGGGACTTGAACCCACTGTCTTTTAATTGAAATCAAGCACTTGGTCTCAGGACTTGATGAAGTTCAGGTTCTTTTTATCTCAGTGCCAAGGAACTCGGCAAGAGGCAAAGAGGTAAGAACTAGATTTCTTGAGAGAGAGAGACAGTGTGGGCCATCTCAGAAGGTGAGAGCAACCCCATAATATAAGGCGGCAAGTTTTTGTGGGCTGAGTAATTTCATAGGCTACTGAGTGGGAGGATCATTCCAACTATTTCAGGGGGAAAGGGACCGGGATTTCCAGGAATTGGGTCACCACCCATTTTTTTGCCCTTTTATGGTCAGCCTTGGAACTGTTGTGGCATCTGTGGGTGTGTCATTTAGCAAGCGAATGTATGAAAGGGAGCATATAATTATGCTCAAGGTCCCCTGGAAGTCCACTCTTCCGCCATCTTGGACCTAGCGGGTTTTAACCAGTTTTTTTCCTCAATGGCTGTGCTATTCTTTTAAAGGTTGGACCCTGCCGTCTTCCCTTCAGGACCATAATAACTACCATGAATGACCGGGTGAGTGGAGGCAGCTTCAAGCCAAGGATTTGACACTGCAGACTCAGTAATATTACTCAGGTGTGAAATATAACTCAGAAACTGTTCATTTTAATGGAACTACTTGCTGAATAGCAGACTATTCAGTGGGAGATACTGCCTAACTGTTGTTTTCAATGGCAAAGCCTTTGGCCAGGATACATATTTTCTTCAAAATTAGACAAATCAAAGTCAGAAAAGTGTAGAATGAATCTCAGGGAAGTTATCTCAGGTATAGTGTAGAACAGGGGTCAGAAAAAAAATGTTTAAATGAATGGAACTTAGATTTAGTGGAATTTTCTTCATAACACATAGTACGATCATAGCAAAATACTTTTTTTTTTTAAAAAAAGGGCTATATAGTATGCTGAACAATGTACCCCCCCAATTCATTCAAGTTGTAATCCCCAGGTCCTGTGACTATTACCTAATTTGGCAAAGGGGACTTTGCAGATGTGATTAAATTATGGATTTCGAGATGGAGAAATAATCCTAGATTATCCTAGTGGGCTCCATGTCAGGACCTGGTGGGTCCCTGTAAGAGCGAACGTGATGTGAAGATGGAGGCAGGGAGAGGCTTGGAGCTCCTCAAGGCAGAAGGGAGCCGCAGGCCAAGGAACGCAGCTCTACAACCTGGAACCAATGAGGAAATGGATTGTCCCCTGGAGCCTCCTGAGGGAGGACAGTTTTGCTGGCACCTCGACCCAGGGAAACAGATTTGAGAACTTTGTAAAGAATAAGTTTGTAAGCAATGAGATCCTGCTGTATAGCACTGGGAACTATATCTAGTCACTTATGATGGAGCATGATAATGGGAGAAAAAAGAACATATATATGTCTGTGTGACTGGGTCACCTTGCTGTACAGTAGAAAATTGACAGGACACTGTAAACCAGCTATGATGGAAAAACTAAAAATCACTAAAAAAAGAATGTTTTATTTTATTTTTATTCCAGCATTGTTTACTTATATAAAATAAAACAAACTACAAATAAAAGTACTTAGTATAGTTAATTAGGGTATCGTAAGAACTTTAGGTCACTCCCTTGGCTTCTAAATATAAATGATACTAAGTTTTATTAAATATTATTTTATTTCAAGTCACATACCTTGCAGTTCCTCTAAGGTATATCTGATAGCCCTGTTCATAGTTCATGTCTCAGTTCTGATTAGGGTACAATTCTATATCCTAAACAAGATAAATTTGTGTGTTTTTTATTTTCTTTTATTTGGCTGGCCCACAGCATATGGAGTTCCTGGGCCAGGGATCAAATCTGAGCTGTGTTGCCACCTAGGCTGCAGCCAAAGCAACACTGGATCCCCAACTCAATGTGCTGGGCTGGGAATCGAACCCACATCCCAGGGCTCCTGAGGCACTGCAGATTCTGTTGTGCCACAGCAGAAACTCCAAATTTGAGTTGTTTTAAATAACCAAGTTTGGAGTTCCCATCATGGCTCAGTGGTTTATGAATCCGACTAGGAAACATGAGGTTGTGGGTTCCATCCCTGGCCTTGCTCAGTGGGTTAAGGATCTGGCGTTTCTGTGGCCCTGGCGTAGGCCAGTGGCTACAGCTCTGATTAGACTCCTAGCCTGGGAACCTCCATGTGCCACGGGTGTGGCCCTAGAAAGGACAAAAATAAAATAAAATAAAATAAATAAATAACCAAGTTTGTGGGCATTTGTTACAGCAGGACTAGAAAAGGAATACAGACAAGGTAATAAATATTTCAGGCTTTGCAGGCCACACAGTCTCTGTTGTAACTATTCAACTCTGCTGATGTGGCATGAAAACAGTCACAGATAGTTCTCAGAGCCAACTTCAGGGTCACGGCCAGGAATGCAAACAAGGCACTAGCTGGTTGTGTGAATGGGATTCCCACTCTCAGTATCAACTTAGATCAGGAACCCCAACTAGTGGGTATGATTTGGGGTCTGGAGGGTGAGCTTAAGGTGGGGGGAGGGGTGTGGAAGGGAGAGGGGGGAAAAGGGGAGGGAGAGAAACAGAAGAGGGGTCTTCTCCTGTTAAGAAAGGTGAGAGTACTTTGGATAATGAGAGTGTGATAATGAGTTGATGCTGTTGAGGTATAAAGACCACACAGAAGTGTTTCTGAGCTAGAAAGCAGGTGGCCATATCGAGTTAGGAGTGAGATGGTGAGAACTGAAGGGGTATCAGGAACAGTCCTATTTCCTCCAGTTGTGCTGCTCTCAGCTGTGTGGATTTACCTGTACTCAGATCCTCTTACTTGAAGTGTAAACTATTAATGTGCTGGGTAAAGAAAATGTCATACGAACCAAGAAACCTTCCACCTGACACCAAACTAATCCCTGACAGAGAAGCACGTGTCATGGCAGAACGTCTTCTTCACAGAAAATTCAGGCTGGGTAAAAGAAGACATCTTCTAATGTATTTAATGAGCCTAGTACACAACTAGGACAAGAAATACAATTTACAGCCAGACCAAGGAGCACAGATACCAAAATCCTTGTCAAAACATTTGCAAGCTGAAGAACATAAGAACATCATAATCAAATCTGGTTTGTCCCAGAAATGCACTTTAGCAGATTAACGATTTAGGAAATTTATTAATGTAATTCACTGCATTAACAGATTAAAGGAAAAAACATGATTATCTAAATGGATGCAGAAAAAGCACTTGAGGACATCCAATATTCATTCATAATTTTAAAAACTAAGCAATCCAGGTATTTCTTCTAATCTGATGAAGTTTTCTACCGAGAGCCTCCAGAAAATATTGTATTCAGTGATAAGTCATTCCAAGTGTTTATTTCCTTTAAAACCAGAACAAGGCTACATAGCTAATCTGCAACAATATGGGGTTTAGGGGCACAGACCCTTCACAGTAAAAAATCCACTTATAACTTTACGATTATTCATCCATCTGCATCGGCAAATTCAACCAGCCACAGATGTGTAGCTCTGTAGTACAAATTCACTGAAAAAAAAATCTGTGTTTAAGTGGACCCTGTGCAGTTTAAAACTGTCTTACTCAAAGGTGAGCTGTAATTCCAATAATCACTCCCTCTAGAGGGCACTAGTCAGTGGAAGAAAAATAAGCATATATATAAATATCACATTTTATCCATTCATCCATTTCCTTTGGATCTTATTAGCCCTAGAAAAGAGGGAAATTCTGCTTTTGTGACAACGTGGATGGACCTTGAGAATATTATGATAAGAGAAATAAGTCAAACCGAGAAACACAAATACTCTATGAACTCACTTATACGTGGGATTTTTTTTTTTTTTTTGTCTTTTCGCTATTTCTTTGGGCCGCTCCCGCGGCATATGGAGGTTCCCAGGCTAGGGGTCGAATCGGAGCTGTAGCCACCGGCCCACACCAGAGCCACAGCAACGCGGGACCCGAGCCGCGTCTGCAATCTACACCACAGCTCACGGCAACGCCGGATCGTTAACCCACTGAGCAAGGGCAGGGACCGAACCCGCAACCTCATGGTTTCTAGTCGGATTCGTTAACCACTGCGCCACGACGGGAACTCCAACGTGGAATGTTTTTAAAAGCCAAACTCGGGAGTTCCCGTCGTGGCGCAGTGGTTAACGAATCCGACTAGAAACCATGAGGTTGCGGGTTCGGTCCCTGCCCTTGCTCAGTGGGTTAACGATCCGGCGTTGCCGTGAGCTGTGGTGTAGATTGCAGACGCGGCTCGGGTCCCGCGTTGCTGTGGCTCTGGTGTGGGCCGGTGGCTACAGCTCCGATTCGACCCCTAGCCTGGGAACCTCCATATGCCGCGGGAGCGGCCCAAGAAATAGCAACAACAACAACAACAAAAAGACAAAAAAATAAATAAATAAAATAAATAAATAAATAAAAGCCAAACTCACAGAAACAGTGTTGAATGGTGGTTGCCAGGGGTTGGGGGCGGGGTGGGGAAAATGGGAAGAGGTTAGTCAGAGGGTACAAACTTGCAGTCGTAAGATGCCTAAGTTCTGCGGATCTAACCTTAACTTCAGTGACTCTAGTTAACAGCACTGTATTATATGCTCCCACCACACATACACACACACACACACACAAACACACACACAATTGTTATTGCACTGGTTGATGGATGTGTTAACTAACCTTATTTTGGAATATATAACTGTATTACATCATCACATCGTACATCTTAAACAATATTATACATCAATTATATCTCAATAAAGCTGAAAAAAGAATATATTTTATGGAAGTACAAAACAATAAAAATTAAAATATACAACTCTCATCACTTACAGATGTGATTGTCCACTGTATTATTCAGGGTTCTCCAGAGAATTAGAACCTGAATATTGAGAAGGACTCTCATGTAGTTATGGAGGCTGAGATATCTCCAGATCTACCATCGACAAGCTGGAGGTCCGGAGAGCTGATGGTGCAGTTCCAGTCTGATTCTAAAGGCTTGAGAACTAGGAGAGTCCATGTTTTGTTTTTCCAGAACAAAAGCCTGGAGGCTTAAGATCCAAAAAGAGCCAATGGTTCCATTTGAATCTGAAGACCGAAAGACCAATGTTCCAGGCGATTGGGCAGAAGTTCTTTTTACTCCTGAGAGAATCAGCCTTTTCCTTCCATTCAGGCCTTTAGTTGATTGGATGAGGCCCACTTATGTCTTGTAGAGTTATCTGTTTTATCCAGCCTACCAAGTCAAATTTTTGTTTTGTTTTGTTTTACAGCCTCACATGAGGCATATGGAAGTTTCTGGGCTAGGGGCTGAATTGGAGCTGCACCTGCTGGCCTACACCACAGCCATGGCAACATCAGATCCAAGCTGCATCTGTAAACTACATTGCAGCTTGGGGCAACACGGGATCCTTAACCCACTGAGTGAGGCCAGGGATTGAACCTACATCCTTGCAGAGATGTCTGGTCCTTAGCCCGCTGAGCCACAACAGGAACTCCAAGAATGCTAATCTCATTTAGAAGCACCTTCACAGACATACCCAGAATAACATTTCACCAAATATCAGGGCACCCCATTGCCTATTCAGATTGAAACAATAAATTAACCATCACAAGTCCATATTTTGTTAATTTGGCCCCCATTTGCATCTCTTGAAACCACACTTGATCTCTAAATAAAGACAGTGAAAAGGTCATACTTCTACCCAATATGATGTAACTATTCCGTCTACAATCACAAACCCACGAACCCCTTCCCCAGAAGAGTAGGTATTTTCCTTGAGTGAGGTGTACTCTTCTTGATATCTTGTAACTTAAATACCATGATATAAAATCAATACATCTTATATTACATGATAAGATCATAAGCGAAGGAAGAAAACACAGATTATAAATATATTCATACTCAACCAAACAATGCACTCCTGACATCATGGTCCTCATTTCTGTAACTGATCACATGGTTGGAGCTGGTATTTATAATCATCTTCCACAGCCCATTTGTACTCTCTTTGGTTCAGCAAGCACCTTAGCTGGTCACAGTTCTTGAGCTGGTAGGGTAACCTAAACCTTCATTCCTGAAGTGTCTGGGCCATGAGAAATTGGGTAGTAGTTTTCCACTGACCTTAATTGCAGGATGCAATAATCAGACAGGAGTTAGCTGAGCAGCTGGGGCTTGTTTCCTGCTGACATGTCAGGGTAAAGATAAAGGCAGGAGCAGAGAGGAGCAGAGCTGTGCTTGAGAAGATAAGATGAGCACATGTTTCATTCTTGAGGTCAAGGAGACCTCCTGGACCACACATGCACAAAAACATTCCTCAGGGTCATAAAAGGGAGGGGGTGCTAGCCCATAATATGTCCTGCCAAAATCCCAGAGACCCTCATGCTGAAATCCACCTTGGCAAAAAATTTGAGCACGCATCCGGGCTGGCCCTGAGTCAGACAAAATATGGGCCCAAGACAAGACAAGCAAGATGACCGGTCAGAGGGAACCTGGCCGTGGGGGGAAACTGCCCCCATATAAGCACTTTAAGCCACCCTAAAAGTGCCACTCCCCCTACAAGCCCTTCTGTGTGTCTTTCCACATGAACTTTTCTTCTAATAAACACTGTACTTGCTTCACTATCCTCTCACTTTGCTGAGTTCTTTCTTCAGAGAAGACAAGGGCCAAGGACCTATTTCAAGCCCGTGGTCCTCATGGTCTAGTGGTTATGATTCAGCGCTCTCACTGCTGCAGCTCGGGTTTGATTCAAGGTCAGTGAACTAAGACCTCACTTTGAGCCATCACCCCCCCTGTGTGCCCCACATCAGTCACACTAAAGACATCTTCAGGGATCTCCTATATCCCAGACATAGCCTTCCTTACGACCATTGTGAGTATCAGTTTAATTTCCCCTCCGTAGTCAGGATCAATCATCCTAGCCAAAATCATAGCAGTTATTTGCCTGCCAATTCAGAGGCATGAGGAGCCTAAAGTGGCCACTTAACTTCCAATTCATTTGGAATCATTATTGTGTCTCCTGGTGGAAGTTTTCCTCCCTCTTGAACTAAGACCTCTAGGCCAGCAGAGTATAAGTTTGCAGGAACAGGAAGCAAACATTTTGCCAGTGGGTTACTAGGGGTATCAGTGAGGTGTTTCCACTGTTTCTCATTCCCACCCCTTGATTCCTGGACCTGTGAATTTTGGCTAAGGGAAAATCAATCATATATGGGATGCTGATTAAGAGCATATACAGCCTAATGGAGAAACCTGCCCTAGACCTGCAAGGTATTCACCTAGCTGGCAGTGCAGCGAGGTCTTCGAAAGCCCAGTCCACCATTCTATCAAGCCGGCTGCTTCAGGTTTGTGGGAAATATGGTTAAGACCAGTGAATTCCATGAGCAGGGGCCCTTTGCCACACTTCATTTGCTGTGAAGTGAGTTCTTTGATCACAAAGTGCTCACTTTGAGAGTTTGTGTGGATACCATAACAATGGATAAGGCATCTTCCAGCACCATGGAATGGTGCTATATCAAGAACTCAGTGTTGGCCTCTACTGCTGGCAGATTGGGCATTCAGCAATGGCCATAGCCTGGCTGGCCTTGATGGGTGGAAGTCCACGCTGCTGAGTGCAGCCTGTGTAACCCCATCTTTGCTGCCACGGCAATTTTGCTCATGAGCTTGGGTGATGACAGAGGTGGCTAGAGAAGGATATAGACTGGTGTCCACAGAACAGTTTATCATATCCACTTGATTATTAAAACTCTCCTCTGCTGAAGCGACCCATTGGTGAGCATTCACATGGGACAAGAACATTTTCACATTTTTTGCTCATTCAGAGATATCTATCCATGTTTCTCTTCCCCTAGATTTCCTTGTCATCAGTTCTTCAATCATGTTTCTTCCATTTCCCTGACCATCTAGCCAAACCAATGGTCACAGCCCGTGAATAGGTATATAATTGCATATCTGGCTGTTTCTCCTTCTAAGCAAAGTGAGAAACCAGGAGCACTGCTCAAAGTTCTGCCCACTGGGAGGATTTCCCTTTACCTAAGTCCTTCAGGGATGTCCCAAAGAGAAAGGGTAGTGCTGCACTGCCCACTTCCAGGGATGCCTGAATTTTGTGTGGAAACATCTGGGAACCAGGCCCAAGCTTTCTTTTCATTTATCCACTGATCAGAGGGAATTCTCAATAAGGCCATAGGAACAGGCTATGAGAGAAAAGGCAGTGCAGCAGGGGTGCGGACCATGGGACAGAATAATGGATAAATAAATTATAGTAAAGTCACACGATGGCATACTAAAGAACAATGAAAATTAAGAACCTCGGCCATATGAGAGAGATGAATCTTCCAAACAAGATGATGAGCAAAAGCAAGCTGCAGGAGATTAGGCATATATTTTATGTTTCTTTCAATTTTTGTATCATTCAAATTTTTTTTTTTTTTTTGGCTGTGCCTGCAGCATGTGGAAATTTCCAGCCACAGCAAAGCAGGATCCTTAACCACTAGGCCACCAGGGAACTCCTATTTTTTTTTCTTTTTTTCTTCTGAATCTTTCTGTTAGCTGGACTTTGGATCTCAGGGCATATATCTGCTGCATGTCTTCCAAGATTTTCAATTTTTGGTGTTCTGATGGTATTTTTCTAGAGCTGTATGGGATTTTATTACCTTAAAAATTATATATGTTAAGTGTTTTTGTTTTGATATGTTTTGTTATAGTAAAGAGGTAATTGTGTTTATTCAGTCTGCTACCTTATTTTTACTTTGTAAATCTCAATACCATCTTGCTAATAGTGGTTCATAATTGTTATTTTATTTTGTATTATTATTTTTATTGTACTAAAATACACATCACATAAAATTTACCATTTTAACCATTTTTAAGTGTATAGCATAGAGGCATTAAGCACATTTGTTGTTAGGTAACCATAACGACTAGTCACATCCAGAACTTTCTTCATTATCCCAAACTGAAACTCTGTATTTGTTAAGCAATAAATCCTCATTTCCCTCTCCCATCAGCCCCTGGTAACCACTATTCTACTTTCTGTCTATGAATTTGACTATTTTACATACCATGTATAGGTGGAATCATACAATATTTGTCCCTTTGAGTCTGCTTTATTTCCCGTCTTCAAGATTCATCCATGTTGAGGCATATATTAGATTTTCCTTCCTTTTTGTGGCTGAATAATATTTCATTGTAGGATAGACCACATTTTGTTTATTCACTCATCTGTTCATTGACACTTTGGTTGTTTCTACCTTTTGACTCCTATGAATAATGTTGCCGTGGACTTTATTATTGTATAAGTACCTGTCTGAGGTTTTGCTTTCAATTATTTTGGGAATATTCCCAGAAGGGCAATTGCTGGATTATATGGTAATTCTATTTTTAATTTTTTAAGGAACTGCCATAACTATTTTCCAAAGCAGCTGCACTATTTTACATTCTCACCAGCAATTCACAAGGATTTAATTTCAACAAGTCTTCACCAACACTCGTTGCTTTCTGTATTATTCTGTTTTTGGTTTTTAAATAGCAGTTATTCTAATGGGTGCAAAGTGACAGCTTATTGTGGATTTGATTTGCATTTCCCTAATGGTTAGTAAGGTGTATCATCTTTTATCAATGCATAACAACTCATTTTGTCCAACTTAACTATTTTTCCTTCGAAATGATTGTTGTCTTCGTAACATTGTGATTCCAGATTTATTTTTCATATTATTTTCCTTGTATATCTTTATTCATCTCTTTGTTTTCTATCTTAAGGTGTCTTTTGGTTTTAGGTCTGTTTTTGTAAATGTAATGGTGGATGTTTGAAATGAAAAGCATTCATTCAACCCTTATTGAATATGTATTATTTGGTATGCACTAGACACTGAGGATGCAGTTGTAAAGGGAATTACAGTCCATACAGGAATACAAACTTTACAATAGAAAGGAATCCTTTCAAAAGAAGTAATGAGTGTCATAAAAAGGGCAATACTGAGTCTATGCTTTTGTTTTTACTCAATGTGAGAATCAGTTAAAAATACATCTCTTAGGGAGTTCCCCTCGTGGCGCAGTGGTTAATGAATCCGACTAGGAACCATGAGATTGAGGGTTTGATCCCTGCCCTTACTCAGTGGCTTAACGATCTGGCATTGCTGTGAGCTGTGGTGTAGGTCGCAGATGCGGCTCGGATCCTGCGTTGCTGTGGCTCTGGAGTAGGCTGGCAGCCACAGCTCCGATTCAACCCCTAGCCTGGGAACCTCCTTATGCCGTGGGAGCGGCCCAAGAAATGGCAAAAAGACAAAACAAAACAAAACAAAAACCCCAAAAAACCCACAAAACCATCTCTTAGGGAGTTCCCTTGTGGTGCAGCAGGTTAAGGATCTTGTGTTGTCACTGCAGTGGCCCAGGGGGCCTCAGCAGTTGAATGCTGTGGTGTGGGTTCCATCCCGGATCCAGGAACTTCCACATGCCGCGGGTGTAGCTCCCCCCAAAGAAAAAAAATACATAAATCTTTTACTATAAGCTACGAAATTTAGACATACTTTAAAAAATTCAAGTATTTGTTAAATGGATCCTAACAGTTCCCTCAATCAAGAATAAGCAGCAACTACGGTTTTTATTACATACTCATTTTCCGCTCTTATTATCACTATCATAATAGGAATAAAAAGCGTGCAGAAGAGGATCCGAGGTTACATCAGAGGCTGGTAGACAAGGTTTCAGCCTCCTCGGATTTCCAGCAGGACCCCTTCCTCTAGCCTTCCTACCCTTGGCCCTTCTCAGACACTGTATGGGCCCGTGCCGTGGAGACTTCTGGGAAATAGAGTTCAAAAGGAAAATCGCTGCGGTTCTCCTGTGCGCAGGCGCTTTTGCGCCCGTCGGCCTGTCGGCGGCGGCAACAAATATCCCTACGCTAGGTGTACCGCTTGCCTGCAGTGCTGTCTGCCTCTACGAGTCCCCGCCCCGGCGAGCCCAGGTACAGCCAGTTAGAGTGGGTCCGGGGTGTGCGGCTCCTGCGGCGGGGCCAGGACAGAGGGCCAGCCGGGGCGGGAGTCCCAGCTGCGGGCGTCCGAGCCCAGGCGGCCTCGGCAGGTGAACGCGGCCCGAGGAGGGGGCGTTGCCCGGGGAGGTTCCCCCGTCTGTCCCTTGGGCCTCAGTCTCCGCCCAGGCTTCTGGAGAAAGGTTCCCCCCAAAAGGTTGCAGGATGCTGTGTCTTGTTTCAGTGTTCACGAACCCCGGGGCGTTTTTTGGCTTTTAGCATTTGCTGGTTTTACTCCCCAGAGTTAAAATTTATTTTTTTATGTTTACCCATTTTTGCTAACCATGCTTTCTTGTTCTTCCAGAGTGAATCCTAAGTGATTTAACTATTTTCGTTTTTGTAATTTTTGAGTGATTTTGTCCGCTTTCTAAGTTACTTCCCTTTTCTTTAAATTTTAAGTTCATTTCTATTCAACGAAGGTGTTTTTTCTGAGCCTTGTATATTTTGGGGACTGGGGAAGGGAAGGTAGGTGGTTAATATTTCCTTTTGCTTTTTTTTTTTTTGTCTTTTTGCTATTTCTTGGGCCGCTCCAACCTATATGGAGGTTCCCAGGCTAGGAGTCTAATCAGAGCTGTAGCCACCGACTTACGCCAGAGCCACAGCAACGTGGGATCCGAGCCGCATCTGCGACCTACACCACAGCTCACGGCAATGCCGGATCATTAACCCACTGAGCAAGGCCAAGGATCGAACCCGCAACCTCATGGTTCTTAGTCGGATTCGTTAACCACTGAGCCATGACAGGAACTCCTCCTTTTACATTTACGGAGCTTTGATAACTCTTCATAAAGGAAACACAACTTCCAAGAGGAATAGTTGGTTGGCTACGCCTGAAAAGTACACCAGTTCTTCACATGGCATTTGAAGAATTTTTATAATCACAACTGTATTTTTTTCCTCTCTCTCTCTTTTTTTTTTGGCCACTCCAAGGCACATGAGCCACAGCTGCAATCTAAGCCCCAGCTGGTGCAACCGCAGATCCTTAACCGACTGTACTGGACCTGCGTCCCAAGCTCTCCCAAGATGATCCTGTTGCACCACAGTGGAAACTCCCATAATTGTAATTATTATAGCTCAAAATATCTAAATGCAGGTGCTTGGCGTATTTATGTCATTTCTCATTAATTTAGCATCTCTGTGAGCCCAATGTGACTGCTCTTTACACTGTCAATGCTTGTCAGACAGTGCTAGTTGGATTCATCTTTATTCATAAACCAGTGGCTGAAAGGTAGCAGGCCCAGTGACTGGAAGTCGCTTACTGTCCACTCCTGGTTTTGGTGGTCATGCCCAGGGCTCCTCCAGCTCTGATCTGCACAGTTCTCAGTGTGTGATTTCTAACCTGGTCTGAGCCTAATGAGTGTGGGAGTGCAAACACAGGATGGCAAAACCTCACGGTTTCTTTTTCTCTTTCAGGTACCTTCTCCTAAAGGGGCAGCAGAGGGAGAAATGGCGACAAGGTTGCTGCCAGCCCAGGCTCTGGTGAGTGACGGCTTGTTTTTTTCTTTCTTTTTTCTTTTTAGGGCTGCACACGAGGCATTTGGAAGTTCCCAGGCTAGGGTTGAAACGGAGCTATAGCTATTGGCCTATACCACAGCCATAGCAACCTTGGGTTCCCGACACACTGAGTGAGGCCAGGGATTGAACCCGTGTCCTCATGGATGTTAGATTTGTTTCCACCATGCCACAGTGGGAACTCCAAAGGCTTCTTTCTTTCTTTCTTTCTTTTTTTTTTTTTTTTTGTCTTTTTAGGGCTGCACCTTCACTCACCCCAGGCTAGGGGTTGAATCGGAGCTATTGCTGCCAGCCTATACCACAGCCACAGCAATGCCGGATCCTTAATCCACTAACTGGGGCCAGGGATTGAATCCAAGTCCTCTTGGATACTAGTCAGGTTCGTTACCACTGAACTACCATGGGAACTCCTCAATCCAGCATTTTTAGGATTACAAAAATGGAAATAACCTAAATGCCCACCAGTAGATTAGTTAAGTAAACTGATTCATCTATACAGTGAGATACTGGGCAGCAAATAAAAAATATTGAGTGGGATAAATTTATTTTATAATGTCTTTGTTTAAATCTAGAGCCATGTTAGCATGTAAAAGGTCTGAAAGGTCACACAGCAGGAAGTTAATAACCTTGTTTCTGGTGGTAGAAAATGAGGTTAATATTCCTTTTCCTTTTGCCTATTGATCTTGCCTAATTTGCTTTTTAAAAAAGGATTCTTAGTCATAAAAGAAAGGGCCACTGTTTTTTTTTTTAATACATTTTTTTTTTGGTCTTTTTGCCTTTTCTAGGGCTGCTCCTGCGGCATATGGAGATTCCCAGGCTAGGGGTCTAATCAGAGCTGTAGCGCCGGCCTACGCCAGAGCCACAGCAACGCCAGATCCAAGCCGCGTCTGCAACCTACACCACAGCTCACGGTAATGCCAGATCCTTAACCCACTGAGCGAGGCCAGGGATCGAACCCACAACCTCATGGTTCCTAGTCAGATTCATTAACCATTGAGCCACGATGGGAACTTCAAGGGCCACTAGTTTAAAAGCAATGATTTGTGGTGCACTGAAGCAGATGTTATTGAAGGCAAGTTTGCCTGCTTGCCGCACAGTGAGGCCAAACAGAAACATTTGGAGTGGAGAAAGGTTTATTGTTGGTCCAAGCAAGGAGGGGGCATTGCAGGGGGAGGCTTGTGCTTAAAAGACTCAAACTCCCCAATGGCTTTTTGGGAAAAGTTTCTATGGGCAAAATTTGGGATAAGGATGCAGGGCGTGTGACTTACTTCTGATTGGTTGGTGGTGAGATAACGGCAGCGTTCTAGGACTCTTTTGTGCTTAGTCTGAAGTAACTGTCCTCCACCTGGGTGGGCGCCTTAGTTCCTGCAGAACTCAAAGATACATCGTTATGTGTCCCTTGAACAGGAACCAGGACCCTGCTTTTTTGCTGCGCTCTTGCTCTTCTTTTGTTTCTGCATTTCTTCACTTCCCTGATGCGCAGCTCTTTGAATCTGCCCTGTGGTATTCAGGAAGGTCTAGGAGGCTGAAGCCTTTTCCCTACAAACAGGAAGCTGGGAAAGGCTTTTGCATCACGGAAGACCCCACCTGGTCCTGCTTGGTTTCAGAGAGATAGAAGAACAGAGGCTTCTGCGGTGGCAAGGGGGAGTCCTACCCACATGCAGCTTTCTCACCTGGCCCTTCAAAGGTTTTGCAGCCCACCACCCTAGGCCTGCTCCTGGGAAAGCCATGCCTGGGGCATTCTCAGAACCTCCCTTACTGTGACTACACTTAGTGCCTTCTTGCTGGGAACACAGATAGCCCAAGGTGATGACAGGATCCTGGCTCACCTCTTCCTCCCTGAGCGAGTGTGCTGCAGGCCCCTAAAACCTGATTCTCACGTCTCACCTGAAAATGAGTTTAGGTGATTTGTATATTTCCATGTCCAGAGTGTGTTTCCGTCATTCTGATTTTGTTTGTGATTTCAAGTACTTACCTTGTTGGGCTGCTGTGTTTCAGCTTTTTGAGTGGACAGCGCTTCCCTGAAAGTAGGGAGGTGACAGATTTATGCTCAGTAACTGAAGGTGGTCAGGAAGTACTTGGCTTGAAATGCCCGGAACTCAGCATGGTGACAGAGTTGCTGCTCAGTCATCCCTCTGAAGGCATGGTCCTGGCTGAGCAGCAGTGGGTTTCTGTTCCAGGAGTCAGTGACATTCAGGGATGTGGCCGTGTTCTTCAGCCAGGACGAGTGGCTGTGCCTGGACTCGGCGCAGAGAACCTTGTACCGGGAGGTGATGCTGGAGAACTACAGCACCCTGTTCTCGCTGGGTAAGGACCTTTCCTTGTAATGCAGGATCTGCTGGGGGAGCATTTTGGTGACCTCTCCAAGGAGAGCATTTGGAGGGCATGGCCGGCTTCAGCCCACAGCTGGACTTAGAAAGTAGCAGTTGCTATTGCCCTCAGCTGTCGGCACAAATCTCAGCTTGGTAGAGTTGGTGACAGGCATCCTTTCTCTGATTTTCCTGTCTTCTGCCCCCTGAACTCTGTCCCTCTGGGTCTCATAGGAGGTTCCAGCTTAGAGGAGTGCACAGCCAGATCCCTAACTTTTCCTGAGACCATCTCCTGGCTATCCTCTGGGAGCCTAGTTTTAAGCCCCTCTCAGAACAAACTTCTTTGCTCTCAACTGTCCCCCTGCCCCAGAGACCCTGGGGCTGGATCTGAGTGCCAGAATGGCCACTCATGTCTGCACCATGGATTCATTCTCTTTCTTGCTCATGAACAGGGATTCTGTTTTCCAAACCAAAGGTTATCTTCCAATTAGAGCAAGGGGAAGACCCCTGGATGGTGGAAAATGAAGTTTCTCAAAGCACGTGTCTAGGTGAGTGACAGTAATTGGGAAGGGGGCATAGCATTTTCTAACTGCCCGGGCTCTGCTGGATCAGTGAGGAGGCTGCACTAAGGAGACATTGACCAGGGCCCTGCATGATGTGCCAGGCTAGGTGAGACAAGCTGGGAAGGGCATATCCTCACGCTACCTTTTTGAGTACTTGATACAGCAGGTTCAGAGGGGTGAGTTGAATTCTCCCACTCTGAGTTGCACTTTTGTCAGAGGTCCTTTTATAATGTGAATGCAGACTATGTAATGAAACATGTATAAAGGTTTGTGATTCATATCGTCACCCTTTTTTTCTTGCTTTTACTGGATTATTTTCTTGTTACTTTCCTTTTGTGGTTTGAACAAGCCTTTTATCACTACAGTGCATTGTCCCATCTAGGGTTTTTGCCTAGGCTATCTGCAATGTTTTACATGTGGTTCAGCTAAAAATAAAATGATGTTGGAGTTCCCGTTATGGCTCAGAAACAAACCCAACTAGTATCCATGAGGATGTGGGTTCGGGCCCTGGCCCCACTCAGTGGGTTAAGGATTTGGCGTTGCCATGAGCAGTGGTGTAGGTCGCAGACATGGCTTGGATCTGGCATTGCTGTGGCTGTGGTGCAAGCTGGCAGCTGCAGCTCTGATTTGACCCGTAGCCTGGGAACTTCTATATGCCTCACCTATGGCCCTAAGAAAATAAACAAAATAAAATAAATGATGTATGTGTATTTATGTACTGGAGTGAGAAAGGAGGATTAGCAAAATGGTAACAGTTATTCAATTTGGGCAGAAGGATTGCAAATCTTCAACATGACATTCTAATTCTTTTGTGTGGAAAACTTAAGAAGTAATATGTTCCAAACCCTGGCTGCGAGGACGTATCTCTCAATCTCTAAAATCCCTGTAGGCTGCCGAAGTAAGCTAAGCTTTTGCTTTCCCTTCTGCTTTGAATTTTGTCTTTGTTCCTGACCTGAGAGGATGGCTCACTCTTTTGAGTTTTGCTACTTGTCCAGAATTTGTTTCTCTTGATGGGAGGAGATAGCCTTTCTGTGTCAGTTCAGTTCTTGTGCTTCCATTCATGAACTTTGTCTTAGAATTTTTTCCTTTGGTTTGACTAGAATATTTCTTGACTTATGTTTTCAGAAAGGTTTATGTATGCTGTATATGTGCCTATCTAGTATCAATTTTTTTAACTTATGGGGATTAGTTTTTATTTCCTAAGAATTGTTCAAACTTTGTTCCACAGTCTTGGGAGTATCGTTGATAAAAATTCCTCTATTAGTTCTTTTCTCCCCTCTATTTCCTATGTAGAAAGCCCTTTTCTCACTTTTTTGTCTTCTGTCTAGAATATTATAAGATATCCTTGGAGGAGTTCCTGTCATGGCTCAGTGGGTTAAGGATCCGGTGTTGCTGTGAGCTGTGGTGTAGGTGGCAGACGCGGCTTGGATCCCGAGTTGCTGTGGCTGTGGTGTAGGCCAGTGGATACAGCTCTGATTAGACCCCTAGCCTGGGAACCTCCACATGCCGCAGGAGTGGCCCAAGGAAATGGCAAAAAGACAAAAAAAAGAGATATCCTCTTCATCTTTGGAATTCAGATGACTCATTAGGTTATATCAAGAAGTGGTTATTTTTGTTGTTTTTTAAATATTATTTGGCATTCAGGGGCCCTTTGCTTTTAAGACCCAAGTCTTTTGTCATTTCAGGGGTCTTTTAAACACTTTTTATTTTTATCACATAGTGACATCTATTCTGCCACATTCTACTGACAAGTGGGGGAGGCTGACTGCAAGAATAAAACAAAAGTTCAATCAGAACCTTAGAAAGTAAATATATCTGTTGTAAGAACCAGAATGATAGTCACTGATGATAGTTTCAAATTTGGCTGTGAGTTTTCTGGTTGTTAAAGAAATAATTAGTTTCAAATTTATTGTGTTTTTCTTTTGCAAGCATTTAAAAAATTAATTTGTTTAAGGTATGCATAGTATTATAAAACAAGAGAAAAAGGAGATTGGCTTGAAACTTGATCAACCATGCTGAGCTGTTTTTAATATTTTACTATTTATCCTTTCAAACTATGAATATTTGTGTTTTACATGAGAGACATACACACAGAAACATATTGGTCTCAGGCCTGTTTTTTTTTTTTTTTTCTTTTTACAGCTGCACTTGTGGCATATGGAAGTTCCTAGGCTATGGGTCAAATTGGAGTTGCAGCTGCTAGCCACGGCAATACTGGATCTGAGCTGCATCTGTGACCTGTGCTGCAGCTTGCTGCAAGGCCAGATTCCTAACCCTTAGAGTGAGCAGGGATTGAATCCGCATCCTCATGGCACTATGTCAGGTTCTTAACCTGCTAGAGCCTGTTTTTGATTGTGAATGTTGTTCAGATATTCAGCTCTTATTGAATAGAGGTCTTCCTCATTGAAAGAACTCTATTGTTAAGGCATATTTTATTAAACAATTTCCTTTTGGAAATTTTTGTTTCCTGTTTTTCCCTATTAATATTGCCATGATGGCTGTGGAATACAAAGACAAATATAAGGGGAAAAAGATCCAAATAATTATAGCACAAAGGAATGAGTTATATTTAAAAAGCAAGGAATGTGCATTAAAATTTAGTTGAGTTTTTGGAAAGCTACTCAACTTCATTATAAATCAGTGAAATTCAAACTAAAGCAATGAGGTACCATTTTTTCCCTATTAAATTACCAAAGGTTAAGAAATACAAATCCAGTGTTTTGCTACTGCTTTGAGCAATAAGCAGTATTTTTAGTGAGATTTTGATTGGAATAGTCTTTCTGGAGGACAGCCTGGCTTTATTAAAATCAACCCCAGATTTAGAAATTTATCTTAAGAAATTTCATAACTGTGCAGAGTTGCAAAGATGGTGAAAAGAATGCTTGCTATGAAAAAAAAAAAAGAATGCTTGCTATGAAGTGTAACTAGGAATAAAGAGAACTAAATGACTCAGAAGGGGACATATTAAATATGATATATTCATGTATTGGAATAATTTGTAGCCATTAAAATGATGATGTCAGTCTACATTTATTGACATGAAAGGAAATTCACAAATTTTTCTTTTGTCTTTTTAGGGCCACACCCATGGCATATGGAGGTTCCCAGGCTAGGGGTCAAATCGGAGCTTTAACTGCCAGCCCACACCACAGCCACAGCCACAGCCATGCGGGATCTGAGCCGTGTCTTCGACCTACACCATAGCTCATGGCAACTCCGGATCCTTAATCCACTAAGCAAGGCCAGGGATTGAACCTGCATCCTCATGGATACTAGTAGGGTCTGTTAACCACTGAGCCATGATGGGATGCAAACTCCCACAATTTTTTAAAGTTAAGTTGGGACAGGGGAAAGCTTAGTTTCAACCCATTTAGACTTTTTAAAGTAAAAGTTTCTTTTACATACAGAATAATTCTGATGAGCTAAATTCCACATATAGCAATGATTATATTTACATGATGTGTTTATGGGTGAAATGATTTTCATTTTTATAGTTTTCTGTATTTTCCTCATTTTTCATATGATTATATATTTCCTTTTAGTTAAGAAAATTAAAACTTTCATAAAGTAAATCATTTCTTTTGAATCATTGATTCCATTTCTTGCACAGTATTGTAAATGAAAAAAGGTGGACAGAAAGTCATTCTTTTTTTTTTTTTCTCAAAATAACGCTTTTTTCCATTTTTTTATTACTCAAATGAATTTATCACATCTATAGTTGTATAATGATCATAACAATCTGATTTCACAGGATTTCCATCCCACAGCCCAAGCACATCCTCCCACCCCCCAAACTGTCTCCTCCGGAGACCATAAGTTTTTCAATGTCTGTGAGTCAGCATCTGTTCTGCAAAGAAGTTCCATCTGTCCTTTTTTCAGATTCCACATGTCAGTGAAAGCATTGGATGTTGGTGTCTCATTGTATGGCTGACTTCACTTGGCATGATAATTTCTAGGTCCATCCATGTTGCTAAAAATGCTGGTATTTCGTTCTTTTTGATGGCTGAGTAATATTCCATTGTATTTATGTACCACATCTTTTCAATCCACTCTGTCAACGGACATTTAGGTTGTTTCCATGTTTTGGCTATTGTAAATAGTGCTGCAATGAACATTGGAGTACATGTGTCTTTGCAAGTCATGGTTTTCTCTGGATAGATGCCCAGGAGTGGGATTGCTGGATCAAATGGTAGTTCTATGTTTAGTTTTCTGAGGAATGTCCATACTGTTTTCCACCATGGTTGCACCAATTTACAGTCCCACCAACAGTGTACTTTCCAACAGTGTTCCTTTTTCTCCACACCCTCTCCAGCACTTATTGTTTGTAGACTTTTGGATGATGGCCATTCTGGCTGGTGTAAGGTGGTACCTCATCGTGGTTTTGATTTGCATTTCTCTAATAATGAGTGATGCTGAACATCCTTTCATGTGTTTTTTGGCCATCTGTATGTCTTTTTTGGAGAACTGTCTATTTAGATCTTCCGCCCATTTTTTGATGGGGTTGTTTGTTTTTTTGGTATGGAGCTGCAGAAGTTGTTTATAAATTTTGGAGATTAATCCCTTGTCAGTCGATTCATTTGCGAAGATTTTCTCCCATTCTGTGGGTTGTCTTTTTTTTTTTTTTTTTTTTGCTATTTCTTTGGGCCGCTCCCGCGGCATATGGAGATTCCCAGGCTAGGGGTCTAATCGGAGCTGTAGCCGCCGGCCTACGCCAGAGCCACAGCAACGTGGGATCCGAGCCGCGTCTGCGACCTACACCACAGCTCACGGCAACGCCGGATCGTTAACCCACTGAGCAAGGGCAGGGACCGAACCCGCAACCTCATGGTTCCTAGTCGGATTCGTTAACCACTGTGCCACGACGGGAACTCCGGGTTGTCTTTTTGTGTTGTTTAGGGTTTCATTTGCTGTGCAGAAAGTCATTCTTAAGAATGTATTCTTCTCCCAATATTTCCTATATCACCATATATCACCAATCTCCATTGGGCTCCCGGAGCCAAAAGCTAGGCATCATTCTTGAATTCTCTCACTTTTTCTTTACTCCTCTTCATAGGTGAACATACCTGTCATCTCTGCCTCCAAAATATCTTGTGCTCACTTCTACTAACATACCAGTGCAAACTGCCATCACCTTCATCTAGGAAGACTGTAGCAGCCTCCTAATTGGCTGCTCTCCACCTGTTTTTGTTCTTTTTTCCTTTGCCCCCAATTACAGTACATTTGTCCCTTCTAACCCCCAGTGATCCTTAGAAGAAATTCTAAACACCTTTCTATATCTTACAAGATCCCACATGACGTGGCCCTGCCCATTCATTTCTTCACCTTTCAGCACTCTCCCTTGGTTCCCTCTTGCTTAGACTTCTTTATGTTCCACAAACATACAAAGCTTATTCCTGCCTTAAGGCCCTTATGCTGGCTCTTCTTTCTGACTACAATCATCCTCATACCCAAATTTTTGCACGGCTAGCTTTTGTGTTTTATTTAGATCTCATCTTCTATTTTCTCTTCACCCAGTTTAAAAAATCAAGTTGTTCAATTATGTTACACATCACCTCGTTTTTGTTGGTTTTCTTACAGTTCTCATTACTCCCAAACTTCTTTGTTTATTTGGTTATTTTGTTATTGTCAGCTTCTGGAATATAAGCCTTGTGAAAACTGGACTCTTATCTGGTATATATTCCTGTAACCCAGAGTCTTGAACTTTGCATGGTACCTTGTGGACACTCAGTAAAGATTGTCTGAGACAGTCAGTGAATGTTCATCACAGGATTATTCATAGCACTCAAATGAGTCTCCAAACTTCACTAGCTTAGGCCCTGTGTCTCAGAGCCTTTTAGGGACAGTTCTTCTACTTTTTTGTTTATAGCCCCTCTGTAGTTTTCTTTTTGGATTTACCTTGAGTGCATTGGTGGCTGACCTGAGAGATGAAGCTGAATAACAGTACAACCTGCTGTACACAGAATTACCCTTTACCTGTGACCTCTGCTTTGTTACTAGATCAGGTCTGGCTCTGAAGAAGAGCTGCCTCTCACTTCCTCCTCCCACTTACATATAGGTTTCCTCAGATCCTTTCCACCCAGGCGTATCTTCTATCTTCCTTCTTTCTCTTGCTCTTCTTTCTTCCATCCTTTTTAAAGGACTCCAAGGATGTATTTGTTAGCCATACTTACATATTTTGATATCACTTTTATTTACTCCTAGTGCAAGACAGACTTACATGTCTCGTTTATTTTAGGATGGGAGAGCTTGTTTGAAACCACAGTGTCTGAAGAAGAAAATAAGGAAGTAATGAATAAACTCATAGGTGATGGACCTTTTGACTTCAAATTGGGAAAAATCTACATAAATGAAGACAAACCAGAGAATCAGCAAGGCAAGAAGAACAGACTTTTCAGGGAAGTCTTAGTTACCATCAAGAAAACTTGTTTGGAGGAGAAAAGCTTTACAGATATTGAACTTGGGAAAAGTATTGATCTAAAATCATCATTTATTAGAAAATCCAGAATTGTTTCCAGAGGAAGGAAGCCCCGTTCACAGCAGTATTCAATTCTTTTTAAACAACTGGGAATCAACATGGTGCGTAAATGTTACAGGTGTAATATCTGTGGGAAAATCTTCCTCCACAGTTCTTCCCTGAGTAAACATCAGAGAATCCATACAGGAGAGAAGCTCTATAAATGTAAGGAATGTAGGAAAGCTTTCAGCCAAAGCTCATCTCTAACTCAGCACCTGAGAGTTCATACTGGGGAAAAGCCTTATATTTGTAGTGAATGTGGAAAAGCCTTCAGTTTCACTACATCTCTCATTGGACATCAGAGAATGCATACTGGAGAGAGACCCTATAAATGTAATGAATGTGGGAAAACATTTAAAGGTAGTTCATCCCTTAATAATCACCAGCGAATTCATACTGGAGAAAAGCCCTATAAGTGTAATGAATGTGGGAGAGCCTTTAGCCAGTGCTCATCTCTTATTCAGCATCATAGAATTCATACTGGAGAGAAACCATATGAATGTAGTCAGTGTGGGAAAGCCTTTACTTCAATATCACGGCTAAGTAGACACCATAGAATTCATACTGGAGAGAAACCCTTTAACTGTAATGAGTGTGGAAAAGTATTCAGTTACCACTCAGCCCTTATTATACATCAGAGAATTCATACTGGTGAGAAACCCTATGCCTGTAAAGAATGTGGAAAAGCTTTCAGCCAAAGCTCAGCTCTTATACAACATCAAAGAATTCACACTGGAGAAAAACCTTACAAATGTAATGAATGTGGGAAAGCTTTCTCCTGGATTTCACGGCTTAATATACACAACAGAATCCATACTGGAGAGAAACCATATAATTGTAAGGAATGTGGAAAAGCCTTCAGTTCCCACTCAGCAGTTAATACTCATCGAAAAATTCATACTGGAGAGAAACCTTATAAATGTAGTAACTGTGAAAAAGCCTTCAACCAAAGCTCAGCTCTAATTCAGCACCAGAGAATTCATACTGGAGAGAAACCATATAACTGTAAGGTATGTGGGAAAGCCTTTAGACAAAGTTCATCCCTTATGACACATATGAGAATTCATACAGGAGAAAAGCCTTATAAATGTAAAGAATGTGGGAAAGCTTTTAGTCAGAGCTCATCCCTTACAAATCATCAGAGGACTCATACTGGAGAAAGACTATAAGTAAAATGCATGTGGAAAAATCTTCCAGCTGAAGTTCATTCCATAAGAACTATCAAAGAATTAATCCTGGGGAGGAAATCATGAAGAGTAGTTAACTGTGGATTAAACTTCGGAATTTAGAACTCATCAAACATCAGAGACTTCTTGATGCAGGAGAACCTGAGGAATAGTAGGAAGGCTTCTATAAAATGTTTTTTATATGTCCTTAAGTTATTACTATAGGAAATTTGTCAAATCAAAAGGTTAGTATTTTACTTTCTTTCTGGTGATGTATGATAACAGCCACCAGCTTTCACAGGCATCACTGGAAAGCATGCTGATTTATGGAAAAGTGCAGCCATAAAATCTAGATTTCAGATTAATCTAGGAGTCTATTTTTTTGAAACTGCATTTGAGTGTTAATGTAGCCAGTTGCACTAAGAAGAATGTTTTGGAAAGGAAATGTGAGCAGGTGACCTGGAGCTACCTCACTGTCACTAAAATTTGTTTTGTAATAGCTTAAAAGCAACTTCTGTGTTTGGTGGTGGTTAAAACTTTTGAGTTGTTTTTCCCTGGCTTCCTAAGCCATGTACTTGAAAAGAAAATCACTCTGTAAACTGTTTCTCCCTGGCTTCCTAAGCCATTTACTTGAAAAGAAGATCACTCTGTAAACTCACATAAGCCCTGTGAGTTTTCTCCCTGACTACTTGTTCGGAACTCTGAATCACATCAAATCACATCTAAAGTCACATTATTCCAAATCACAAAATGCATGGTATTTCACTTGTTTTTCTCCTAAAGTGATTACCTTTGCTGTATTAAGTTGTAAATGTTATTCATACAACTACTGCTTTAGTAAGTTAACGTACTGATAATTGTTGTTAAAACTATCTTTCAGTGTAGCCATAGGGAGCATGACTCTTGGCTCCCAGGCTGTGCCTGCTTCCTTGAGTTCTCTAGTTACCAGCCACTGGGAAGGACCAGGAATAACATGGAGCTTGGGTTGTTATCCCAGGAGTTAAAGTGAACAAGGTCATTTTCACCTGTACATTCTACCCTACCTCCCTCAGATGATGCTTACTCTTTCCCCCACTCTGAGGGCCACTAGACAAAAATCCAGGCTCTAAGTTCAAATGCTTTTTCCTCCAAAAAAAAATGACTTATGTCTTTTGAAAGTTATTTATCCCACTAAAGCATTTCTAAAATGTGAAAAATTGAGCAAGTTAAAACAACTCATATTAAAATTTTTGAGCTTCACAGAGGCTAACGTCTAGTTTTGCCAATTTTATCAGGAGTAGGCAAGCACTTAAGGACAAGAATGCTTATTTTATTTTATTTTATTCTATTTTTAGGGCCGCACCTGTGGCATATGGAAGTTTCCAGGCTAGGGGTTGAATCAGAGCTACAGTTGCTGGCCTACACCACAGCCACAGCAACTTGGGATCTGAGCCCCATCTGTAACCTACACCGCAGCTCATGGCAACACCAGATCCTCAACCCACTGAGTGAGGCCAGGGATCAGACGCACATCCTCGTGGATCCTAGTTGGGTTCATTAGCTGCTGAGCCATGAAGGGAACTCCTGTCATTTCATTTTACTTTATTTTATTTTATTTTTTAAATTTTTTGTCCTATTTTAGGGCCGCACCCATGGCATATGGAGGTTCCCACGCTAGGGGTCTAATCGGAGCTATAGCCGCTGGCCTACAGCCACAGCCACAGCAACACGGGATCCAAGCCGCATCAGTGACCTACACCACAGCTCACGGCAACTCCGGATCCTTAACCCACTGAGCAAGGCCAGGGGTGGAACCCGCAACCTCATGGTTCCTAGTCGGATTTGTTAACCACTGAGCCATGACGAGAACTCTCTGTCATTTCATTTTAAAAAGTGTTAGGTTTTTTTCTATTTACTAAGGCACTAAAAAGAAAAAACAAAACTTCTGCAAAGGTAGTTATTAAGGGGTGAAGATTAAGCAAAGCAAAAATCGGTGAATTCAGCTTTTGCCTTCCTGAGACTAACTCATCTCACTGTTTCAGACTTGTGAGGAATAAACTCTTTGGGGTCCTTTAATGCTCTGCTTGCAGTGCCTCTTTTCCCACAATCATTCTTTTAAATTCTTTGATGACCTAAAGTGAGAAAATTCCCAGGAAACACATAACTTCCCTATTATAGTTCGGGGTGCTATACCAAAATACCAGAGTCCAGTACCTTATAAACAAGAGAAGTTTATTTCTCACAGTTCCTATTGTTGGGAAGTCCAAGATCAAGGCAGTGGCATAGTTGTGTTATGGTTAGAACCCTCTTGCTGGGTTATTTCTGGTGTCTTCTCACAGGCCTCACATGGTGACTCAGACCTCTCCTAAGGGGACAGATCTAATCATAAGGGAGGAGGCCTCATGATAGTCACTTCCCAAGGCCCCACCTCCTAATACCATCACCTTTGGGGCTGGATTTCAACATAAGAATTTTGAGGGGACAGAGACATTCAGACCGTAGCAGTCTCCAAGTATTAATAATCCTAAAATCATCAAAAACTTAAAATGATAGAAGGTATTAGGTCTAGTTAATACCTTTTTACGGCCATAGTTCCCCAGAAGTTCCCAGAAGTTTACGGCCATAGTTCCCCAAGGGGTTGAATCGCAGCTGCAGCTGCAGGTCTATGCCACAGCCACAGCAACACCAGGTCCAAGCCACATCTGTAACCTATGTTGCAGCTTGTGGCAACGCCAGATCCTTAACCCACTGAGCAAGGCCAGGAGTGAACCCATATCCTCACAGACACTGTCAGGTTCTTAACCTGCTGAGCCCCAACAGCAACTCCTGGGCCTAGTTATTTTTAAGGTGAGGTCTATCAAACTTGCGTGTAACAAATTGTTTAAGTTGTTTGCAAGATCTTTCAGAGGAGATCATCTATTAAGCACAGTGACTGAAATATAAGCCAGTACCAAAATCAGACAAGGAAAGTTTAAGAAAGGAAAATTGCAGGCCAATATCACCCATGAACAGAAATGTAAAAATCTTAAAGCATTTGTAAATACGTAATTCAAAAGTATCTAACAGTTAATACATCATGATAAATAAGAGATTTTTCATGGGAATGCCTGGGTTATTTTAACATTAGGAAATGTTAAATGTGCTATGTACCACGTTAACATGCTATGTACCACGTTAACATGAACAGAAGTCAGTCCATGTGCTCATCTCAATAGATGTAGAGAAATAGATGTGCTCATCTCAATAGATGTAGAGAAATAACCAAAATAGGAGAAGCAAAGAGATCCTGCTGTGTGGCACTGGGAATTATATCTAGTCACTTATGATGGAGCATGATAATGTGAGAAAAAAGAATTATACGTGTATGTGTAACTGGGTCACCATGCTGTACAGCAGAAAATTGACAGAACACTGTAAACCAGCCATAATGAAAAAAATAATAAAAATCATTATTAGGAAACTTGAGGTTGCAGGTTCGATCCCTGGCCTTGCTCAGTGGGTTAAGGATCCGTCATTTCCGTGAGCTGTGGTGTAGGTTGCAGATGTGGCTCAGATCCCGCATTACTGTGGCTCTGGAGTAGGCCGGTGGCTACAGCTCCAATTGGATCCCTAGCCTGAGAACCTCCATATGCCGAGGGGGCAGCCCTAGAAAAAGCAAAAAGACCAAAAAAAAAAAATTTTTTTTTGACAGAAGACTGTAAACCAGTATAATGAAAAAAATAATAAAAATCATTATTAAAAAAATACTCAGCACCTGCTCATGATAAAAACTCTTAGCCAAGCAGCAATAGAAGGGAACTTTCTAATCAGATTTTTTTTTTTAAAAAAAGTATTTACTAAAAGCCTGCTTAAAAAAAAGTGGTAAAAAGTTAAAAGTATTCATAGCATAACGACTATGGGGAAAGAATGAACTACTCAAAAGTACTTCTAAGAAGCAGAAAGAGTTCATCCACAGAGAAAAACTGGATGCCTACCCTACACTCACTATATCTAGAATTATATGAAAGGCAAAACTGACTTTTGGAAGATTATGTAAGGAATAACTTTATGACCTCAAGATAGAGAAGGATTTTTTAAAAACACTACAAATAGGCTATATAAAATGTTTGTTATTTGCTCACATTAAAATAAGGGACTTCTGCTTATTAAAATACACTAAAAAGGAAGTGTGAAGACACTGTTTTTTAATTTTTATTACTCAAATGAATTTATTACATCTGCAGTTGTATAATGATCATAACAATCTGATTTCACAGGATTTCCATCCCACAGCCCAAGCACATCCTCCCACCCCCCAAACTGTCTCCTCCGGAGACCATAAGTTTTTCAATGTCTGTGAGTCAGCATCTGTTCTGCAAAGAAGTTCCATCTGTCCTTTTTTCAGATTCCACATGTCAGTGAAAGCATTGGATGTTGGTGTCTCATTGTATGGCTGACTTCACTTGGCATGATAATTTCTAGGTCCATCCATGTTGCTAAAAATGCCGGTATTTCATTCCTTTTGATGGCTGAGTAATATTCCATTGTGTATATGTACCACATCTTCTGGATCCACTGCTCTGTCGATGGACATTTAGGTTGTTTCCATGTTTTGGCTATTGTAAATAGTGCTGCAATGAACATTGGAGTACATGTGTCTTTGCAAGTCATGGTTTTCTCTGGATAGATGCCCAGGAGTGGGATTGCTGGATCAAATGGTAGTTCTATGTTTAGTTTTCTGAGGAATGTCCATACTGTTTTCCACCATGGTTGCACCAATTTACAGTCCCACCAACAGTGTACTTTCCAACAGTGTTCCTTTTTCTCCACACCCTCTCCAGCACTTATTGTTTGTAGACTTTTGGATGATGGCCATTCTGGCTGGTGTAAGGTGGTACCTCATCGTGGTTTTGATTTGCATTTCTCTAATAATGAGTGATGCTGAACATCCTTTCATGTGTTTTTTGGCCATCTGTATGTCTTTTTTGGAGAACTGTCTATTTAGATCTTCCGCCCATTTTTTGATGGGGTTGTTTGTTTTTTTGGTATGGAGCTGCAGAAGTTGTTTATAAATTTTGGAGATTAATCCCTTGTCAGTCGATTCATTTGCGAAGATTTTCTCCCATTCTGTGGGTTGTCTTTTCGTTTTGTTTAGGGTTTCCTTTGCTGTGCAGAAATTTTGATTAGGTTTCTAATCAAAAAGAAAGTTTGGTTAGGTCCCATTTGTTTACTTTTGTTCTTACTGTCATGACTCTTAAGAGGTGGATCTGAGAAGATGTTGCTGTCATTTATGTCAGAGAGTGTTTGGCCTATGTTTTCCTCTAAGAGTTTTATAGTGTCTGGTCTTATATCTAGGTCTTTAATCCATTTTGAGTTTATTTTTGTGTATGATGTTAGGGAGTGTTCTGATTTCATTCTTTTCCATGTGGCTGTCCAGTTTTCCCAGCACCACTTATTGAACAAGCTGTCTTTTCTCCATTGTATATTCTTGCCTCCTTTGTAAAAGATTAGTTGGCTGTAGGTGCGTGGGTTTAATTCTGGGCTTTCTATCCTGTTCCACTGATCTATATTCTGTCTTTGTGCCAGTACCATACAGTTTTGATGACTGTTGCTTTGTAGTGTAGTCTGAAGTCTGGGAGCCTGATTCCTCCAGCTCCATTTTTCTTTTTCAGGATGTCTTTGGCTATTCTGGGTCTTTCCTGCTTCCAAAAAAACTTTAAAATATTTTGTTCAAGTTCTGTGAAAAATGTCCTTGGTAATTTGATAGGTATTGCATTGAATCTGTATATTGCCTTAGGTAGTATAGTCATTTTGATAATATTAACTCTTCCAATCCATGAGCATGGTATATCTTTCCATCTATTTGTGTCATCTTTGATGTCTTTCATGTAAGACACTGTGTTTAGTATGGATGCCTGCTCTATCTTTCCTCAGTGCATACTGGCCATTATCCCCTTGATAGGGGGTGTGATTGCTGTGGTGACCAAAGCCTGCACTGGGTGTAGAGTGGGGCTTCCTCTTTGTGGTTGTCAGCCCTGTTGGAGGCAGGGTCTGCTTCCCAGTTGTTGGAGTAAAAGCCCCAGATCCTTTCGAACTGTGGTGTGAGGTAGGTGGGACTGAAGCACTCCCACTGGGAGAGGAGTCACTCATTGTTTCCCTGTGGAAGCTGTCCTTCCGGGAGTGCACTCGGTGGTGTCACCTGTCCCCCACTGTGTAGGCTCACAAAGTACACTGTTTTGGGTACTGCCCTTTTCCCCGCCTCAACCATGGGAAATGAGGCAACTGGCCCAGGTGTCACTGTGCTCATTAGCACAGATCTGTTGACACAGAACTTCTGAGGTCAGTCACCAGGACTGCTATAGTCACTTTAGGTGTTCAAATTTTGAATAATTAGGACTATTCCCAATTTTCCTTTCTATTTCCTCATTGTAAAGAGAAGGAAGGGAAGAAGGGAAGGAGGAATGAAGGAAAAAAATACTCCCCCTTCAGTTACACCACAAGGAACCCAAGAGGTCTACTGGGTCAGGATAGTGGGTTTCTTACCATGTCATGGATGTCGTATGCAGTGTGGACAATTTTTCAAATAAAGGACATGGTTATTTCTTTTAAGAGAATAAACTATATTAGAGAAAGCAGAAGAATAGTCACTTTATAAATTGGATTCTGTAAGCCAGGAAGATAAATCTGAAGACTCCTCCCAGAAAATGGAGGAAAGGAAAAAGAATTAAAATGTGAGATTCTAGAGTTACCTAGTGGCCTAGGGAGTTACAGATCTGGTGGTGTCACAGCTGTGGTTTGGGTTGCTGCTGTGGCATGGGTTTGATCCTTGGCCCGTGAAGTTCTACATGCTGTGGGTGTGGCAAAAAATTTTTTTTAAATTAACATGAAATTTCACATTGTAATGAAAGCCAGACAGTGTAATATGTTGCCAGTGAAGAAAGAAGAAAAAAAAAAAAAAAAAAAGCAAAAACAGAACAGAACCTTACCTTTGTGTCTCAGATTAAAAATAGTGGGAAAAAATTGCTAGATACAGAAAAAAAAATTGGAAATACTTAAAGATACAGGAAACAAGGGGGGCAAGAGACTTATACAACTTTTCCTTGTAGAGAGATTAAACAAAAAAGGGTTACCTACATGAGAAGAAAAATCTGATTGGCCTCAGATTTCTCCAGAAAACTAATTACAAGAGGCCATGGAATAACAGGGCACAGATAAAATTAGACTGTGGCAATGTGAAAAAGAATCAGAAATGGCAAGACCAAAAGAGACAAGGAAGTATAGACATGGTCAATAAAGAAATAAATATAAATGTAATTATAAATGTACATTATAAAACTCAAGGAAATTAGCAAAATTCATAGTTGAGAGACAAAGTGGAATTAGATACTAGTAGTCATGGCCTATTAACTTATATTTTAATATTTTAAAGTGGGGCAGAAAGCAAAATAAAATTGCACTTGGTTTAATGTATAAAGTGTAAAAAATAAACAGAAACCTAAATTAAATAGAAATGGGAGACTGGAAGCGGGAGCTCTCAGCCCTACAACAGGAAGAGCCCAACAGAGGAAAAGGAAAGGCCCCTTTTCTGGCATGAGCTCAGCCAATGAAAAAGCCATGGACTCTTTGTTGATAGCCCTCTCAAATTCATTCCCTCTCTGCAAAACAATTCTCTCCATTTTTGCTGGGGACTTGCACGACCATGTTTGCAGACCCCAATTGCAGTTCTTTGCTGATCCTGAATAAACTCATTTTTGCTGGAGAAATAACTGGCAGATACTTGTTTTAGGTCAACTAAAGGAAGTCAAGACATAAGTTAATTTTTAATTTTTTTAATCAGAAAAGTAGACCATAAAGACTATTTTAAAAAGTGTAATATAATTACCGGGACTATTTAAATAGACTAGATATACTTAATAGTTGAAAACAATTATACTCCAATATTCTTAACATCCTTATCTTCTTCATATTTTGAATATTGAGCTTTTCCAACCCCTTCTCATACCTTCTACTCAATCCAAACTGCTGTTTTCTCTCACAGATTTACAATAGCCTTTTAACTAGTCCTAGTCTCTCGACTTCTTCCTTTGACCTTTTTTTCCATGTCTTTCCTGTTCTAGTTAGTACTTATCACTATCTAACCACATACCATTTGTCTGTTATTTATTTGGAGTATGGTTAATCTATGATATGTCAAGTTTCAGGTGTACAACAAAATGACTCAGTTCTTTTCCAGATTCTTTCCCTTATAGTTTATTACAAGGTATTGAATTGTATATACCCTGTGTTATACAGTAGGACCTTGTCATTTATCTATTTTATATGTATAGTAGTTTGTATCTGCTGATCTCAAACTTCTAACTTATCCCTCCCCTACCGCTTTCCCTTTTGGTAGCATAAGTTTGTTTTGTATGTCTGAGTCTGTTTCTGTTTTGTAAACAAGTTCATTTTTTAGATTCCACATGTAAATGATATCAAATGATATTTGTCTTTCTCCAACTTATTTCCCTTAGTGTGATAAGCTCTGAATCCGTCCATGTTGCTGCAAATCACATTATTTCATTCTTTTCTGTGGCTGAGTTGTTCTTACTATCTTTCTTCTTTCTCCCCCCATGGCAATTTAAGCTGCATGAATGCAGAAATTTTGCCAGTTTTGTTTACTGGTCTATTTCTAGCATCTAGAATAATGCCAGGTGCAAAGGCAGGTGAAATGAATGGATAGTGAATGAACTTTTTATCAAGATGAATCTGTAAGTGTGAAAATGAACTTTTTCAGTAAAAATGAATAAACTTTTGATTAAGATAGGTGAATCTACAAGTGTTCATGTTGAGCATTAAGTCACAGAAGACATATAGCAGGTTATATTTATATAAAGATCAAAAACATTGCAAAAGTAAACAATTGTTTTAGAATGTACTCATCAGGCTAAGCAAAGGAATGCTTAACACAATTTAGAAAAATGGGGAGCATCACGAAAAAGCCTTCCAAAATTCTGGTCCATTTCTCTTTTTGTAAACAGTGTTGGGTATGTGGGTGTTCCTTTTGTTATTAAGTGGTGCCTAGCCATACATTATCTTCTGGGTACACATTAAAATAAAATAAAGCTAGTTGGTGGGAGCTACAGCGCACTGACCTTCCTAAAGGTGCCAAAATTCAGGTTTGCTTTTTCAAATAATTTTGCCAGCCTAACAAAACCAATCAGCAAGCTGATTCTGGTAGTTAGCACTTGGAGTACACCACCCGATTTACCCTGGACGCGTGCGCTCCCTCGCAGCGCTGCCTCACAAAGGCAGCTAGGCACCGGGAGCGCACGCGAGAGTTTCGCCTCTCGGAAGTGGTTGCGCCGCGATGCCTCTTGGGAAGTGTAGTGGTCGCTGGGTGCAAGGCATATCGGGAGTTGTGGTCCTCCTGGGTTCGCGGTGTTGAGGGGGGTCTGCTCGCGGCCTTTCAGGGGTCGTGGCGCGGGTGATCCTGACTCTGCTAGGGCGTCCTTCCTGGGACCGAGAAGCTTCTAGTTGCCTCTTCCTGGAGTGATCGGAGCCAGCGCCGTCTGGGCGGGGCGGTGTGCGGGGATCGGAGGGGCTGCTTGCGGGCACCGGGGAGACCTCGCGGGCCAGTGTGTCGGGAGGCGGTCCGCGCGGCCTGGGCGGTGGTGCTCGGCGGGGTGTCGCTGGTACCCGGGAGAGATTCGCGGGGAATGAGCGCCCCGGCCAGGTGAGCTGGGGCTGGGGGTGGGGGTGGTGGGCGGGACTGCTGTGGGTGGGGGTCTTTTGTGGCTATCTTAACCGAGACTTCTAAGGGAAACGGACAATAAAAACAATAGCTAACGCCTGTGAAGGATTTACGTGTGCCAGCCAGTAGTGTGGTGCCTTGGATGAGGATGAATTAACTCAGTTCATCTTCATATAGCAGGTAGCTTGGCTGAACACTGTCCCCTTTGTACAGCTGAAGAAAATGAGGCACAGAGCGGACAGGTAATTTGCCACATGTAATTGGGCCTTTGAATTGGGACCGTGGTTCCTTTTTTGCCTCTACTAACCAATTTTGTTTCTTAGGGCAGGTTACTAGACTCTGGTTCTCAAGTTTCCCTAACATCTGTAAAATGGGGGCAGCAGTACTTTATAATAGAGTCGTTGTGAGGCTTGAGCAAAACAAGTAAAGCAGGCATAATTCCGGTGGGGAGAAGATGTGCATCATAGACTGCCTCTGACACCTGTACAGCAGCTTCCCTCCTCGGGTGAGATTGCACAGTGTATTCAGCTTGTTGAGCTTTCAGGCCAAGTGCTGTACCAGTAGAGCCCACCGCAAACTTAGGCAACCAGGGCAGCAGCTGTGGCAGAGGCTCTTTTTCTCTGATCCATGTCGGGCTGCACCTCTTACCTTGCTCTCCCAGCTGGGGTTCGTATATGAGGAGCGAAGGATTATTTGGAGCTGTGGATGCTACAAGAGGTGGCACCTGTGGAATTTGGGTTTAGGAGTGGCAACCAACCTGATGTGCATCCTGTATGTGAGAGCGGGTATTTGAACCATGTTCCTTGGGCAGGTAGTGTAAGGCTAGATACAAATAGAGAAAGAAGGAAAGAGAAAGTTTGCAGATTATAGTTTACTCACAGTTCCCTAGGGAGAACACAGCACTCCAGGCAGGGCCACTCAGAGGAGCACCTGGGTTGGTAATTTCGGCAGCGAAAGAGAGGGCAGGTGTGGGCAAGGACCTTTATTGTGGTTTCTTTAGGAAGGAAAGGGTGAGGCAGGGCAAACAGGCTTAGTTTTGGCTAGGCATGTTTGAAAGTGGCAACCCAGAAAACTCATGTTTGAACGTATAGCTTAAAGCTCTTTGAAGGACTCCAGATCTCCGTGGTGAGTCACAATTTGCTTGGATGTAGCTGAGTAGACTCTAGGTATATGTTAAAGGATCAATTTATGGAAATTAGATGTATGGTTAGTACAAGGAGGAGGTGGGGCTTGGCAAATTGTCTTAGAGCTTCATTGGCTTAGTTAGCACTCCGGCACCCCCCTTTTTTTTTTGTCTTTTTTTTGTTGTTGTTATTGTTGTTGTTGTTGTTGCTATTTCTTGGGCCGCTCCCGTGGCATATGGAGGTTCCCAGGCTAGGGGTCGAATCAGAGCTGTAGCCACCGGCCTACGCCAGAGCCACAGCAACGCAGGATCCGAGCCGCGTCTGCAACCTACACCACAGCTCACGGCAACGCCGGATCGTTAACCCACTGAGCAAGGGCAGGGACCGAACCCGCAACCTCATGGTTCCTAGTCGGATTCGTTAACCACTGCGCCACGACAGGAACTCCTGGCCCCCTTTTTTTTTACTTGGTTTGGATCATTTATGTGAGTTGCCTTTTTGGGACCTGAGGGACATTATGGGTGGTTGTAACTGCCTTTCTCCAAGCCATTCCCTGACACCAGAGTTCTTCATGACACTTTTTTTCCCTCTGCAGACCTACCTTGTCAAGCTCTCTGCTCTCCCTTGACAAGAAAAGAAAGAAGGAAAGAATGGCTGTGGATGTGCTGCCTGCTCAGGTGATAGTAAGTGAATTGTCTTTCTCATGAATTGCCTCCTGAGTTCAGAGGTGGTGGACTTGTTTCCATTCTTTGTCCAGGTTCTTTGCTTTCCAGTGAAAACTGTGGAGAATCCAGAGTAGATTTTTCCCATGATCCTGGAGCTATCAAGCCTTCCAGATAGAATAAGTGCTTGGTGAGAAGTATGGGGTGTTAGGCAGTCTTTCTCTTCATAGATGATCTAGTGTCACAAAGCCCTGGAAGGGTCAAAAGGTACTCTCAAGAAACACTGAGTACTGACAATGTTCTGGATATGGTGCAGAGCCCTGGAGATACCAACAGGAAAGATGTTATTTCTGTCTTCAAGGATTTCATGGTACCTATCTGAGAAATGACTGAATGTCCAAGAAGATTCAGGGAAAAGATCTGAGAAGTGGAGTTATTCTGAGCTGAGACTGAAGGTCAGGACTGATACTGGTCAGCATCCCACGGGGAGTTCAGCTTGCCGTGGCTTTAAGGCTGGCACTGAGGAAGACAGAGGGCTCCCTCCTTCTCGGGAGTTCCTCTGCCTAGTGCAGCTGTGATGTTAAACTGTCTGAATGTCCTTCTCATCTATCTGACTGATGTCTCTATCACATACCTGTTCTTGATCAAAAGGGAAGCTGGAAAAGCAAATATCTGGTGACTTTAGTTTCTAGAATGTGAAGTGGTCTCTCTTTCCTACTAAGACTGAAAATGAAGGGGGTTCCCCAAGCCCAGGGGTGTGGTTTAAATGTTATGCAGTCAGAAAATATCTGCTGTATGCTAACTCCATATTTACTTAATTTCTAGTTCTGGGTCATAGCCTCTTTGAGAAGAGCGGCTTAGCTCTGGTAGGACTGGAACAGATGACCTGGATGTTCGGAACCAGGCCCAGGCATGAACTTAGAGATTCTACCTCAGTCTAACCCTTATTAGGCTTGGGAACCACCCACTCTGGAATCCAGAAATCACAGGAAAGGCCTTACTAAGAGGCCTTAGAGCTGTCAAAATGTCTGAATTGAAAGAATAAAAAAGATGGTAGGAAGAATAATCTTTCAGTGGAAACCGTCCGAAAGGGCTTAATTAGGAGCCAAATTTTGTCCCTTCCCCCAGTTCATATGTTGAAGTCCCAAACCCCAGTACCCTCAGAATTGGGAAATAAGGCGATTCCCTGGCGGTGCGGCAGTTTAAGGATCCAGTGTTGTTGCTGCTGTGGTGAAGGTTCGATTCACCTGGCCTGGGAACTTCTGCATGCCGTGGATGTGGCCAAAAATAAAATAAGATTTCCAGATATAGAATTGGGAGATAAGGTCTTTAAAGAGGTGGTTAAGTTGAAATATGGTCTGTAGATTGGCTCCTAATCCAGTATGTCTGGTGTCCTTATGAGAAGAGATGAGGATACAGACACGCACATGCACGGAGGGAAGACCATGTGAGGGGACAGTGAGAATGCGGCTGCCTAAAGCCAAGGAGAGAGGCCTCAGGAGAAACCAGACCAGTCAACACCTTGATCTTAGACTTGTAGCTTCTGGAACTCTAAGAATATAGATGTCTGTTGCTGAAGTCTGTGGCATTTTGCTACGGCAGCCTGAGCAGACTCATACAGGCTTCCTGCTGCTGTAAGCAGAATACTCAGGGCAACCTCATAGTCTAGCTTTACTTCCAGTCCCATCCCCTTGGGCCTTAGAACACTTCCACCAAAATCTTTACACATTTCACTAGCTTTTTAAAAAAAGTGCCCAAATTAAACACACATGCTTCAGAAAAATCAGGGGGAAAAACCGAAAAGAAAAAATTAGAATTAATCCTATTACAGACAGGTTTTATTCATGTTTTAAGAACATATTACAGAATTCATATCCAATTGCACATCTTTTTTTTTTTTTTTTAAGCTTTTTAGGGCCAAACCTGCAGCATACGGAAGTTCCCAGGCTAGGGGTTGAATCAGAGCCGTAGCTACCAGCCTACACCATGGCCACAGCAATGCGGTATCTGAGCCGCATCTGCAGCCTGCACCACAGCTCATGGCAACCCTGTATCCTTAACCCACTGAGCGAGGCCAGGGATCAAACCCGCATCCTCATGGGTACTAGTCAGGTTCGTTACTGCTGAGCCACCACGGGAACTCCCATCCATGTGTTCTTTTGATCATTTCTTTAAACAGATAAACAGGCACATGCTAAAGAATACAAAGAAGACAAAAGAGAACATGGTGATACGTTAAGTATTCTGTCCTATCTCAGATTAGCTGCTCCATCCTACATTTTAGAACTAAAACGTAAAAAAATTATTAAATAGGCTTAATTTTTGGAAATGAACGTAAGACGATGTCAGTAAAGTTGTAGGTAGATTCATGTATCCAGTCTAAAGAATAGGAATAAAAAAGAGCTTTGGTTACTAGTAAAATAATGTTCAAGGTCTAGGATATCTGTAATTGGAATTCATGAAGAAGAGGAGAGAGAGAATGGGACAGAAAATATATTGAAAGAAAATACTGACCAAAATTTTCTCCAATTTGGTAAAATACATATATTTAAGACAGATTCACTACACTCACTGAACCTCAAGCAGAATAAATACAGAGAAAACCATAGTTTTCACATGATTGACCAATGCTGTGCAGTAGCAATATAGTCTGAACCATGAATGTGAGCCACATGTATAATTTAAAACTTTCTAGTAGTCACATTAAAAAAATAAACAGAAGCATGGAGTTCCCCTTCTGGCTCAGTGGAAGTGAATCTGACTAGCATCCATGAGGACGCAGGTTCGATCCCTGGCCTCGCTTAGTGGGTTAAGGATCTGGCATTGCTGTGAGCTGTGGTGTAGGTCACAGGTACTGCTCGGATCCCGCGTTGCTGTGGCTGTGGGGTAGGCCAGCAGCTACAGCTCCGATTAGACCCCTAGCCTCAGACCCTCCATATGCTGCGGGTGTGGCCCTAAAAAGACAAAAAACAAAACAAAAAAACAGAAGCAGATAAATTAACTTTAATATATATTTTATTTACCCCAGGAGAGCCAAAACATTATTTCAATATGATTAATATAAAGTTATGAGATGTATGTATATTTACTATATGCATATATGTTTTTTTCTAGTAAATCATCTGATGCGTATTTCATACACAATAGCACATCCCAATTCAGACTAGCTGCATTTCAAGCATTCAATATCCATTTATGGCCAGTGCCTGCGATATTGGGTGGAGAAGTCATAGACAAACCACTGAAAACCAAAGATTTGAAGGCAGACAGAAAAAGAATCACATTATGTTCAGAGAATAAATAGTTGAATGTCCACTGGCTCCTCATCAGAAGCAGCAATGGCCAGAAAACAGTAGAATGACATTTTATATGTTGAAAGGAAAAATCTTTTCTATAGAAAGAATTCTATAACCGATGACAACATTCTTCAATAGTGAAGGTTAAATTAAAGGCATTTTCAGATAAAGGAAAATGAAGCTAATTCATCGTCAATAGGCCTACATTATAAGATATGCTAAAGGAAGTTCTTCAAATTAAAAGAAAATAATGCTAGATCTAAGGAAGGAAATGAGTATTAGGAATGGTGGCCGCTGGATGAATATAAATATATAAATAATTTTCCTCTTAATTTTTTTAAGATACATATGATTCTTTAAAGCAAAAATATAATATTGTGTTATGGGGCTTATGTAAGTGGATGTAATGATATGACAACTGTGGATATGGAATTCATTTATGTTCAGACTGGAAAAGCTCTGTCTTTGGAAAAGCAGTCTTTGTCTCCAGGGATGCCTGGATGGTGTTTGTTGTTGTTGTTTTCTTTTTAGGGGCTTACCTGCCACATATGGGAGTTCCCAGGCTAGGGGTCCAGTTGGAGCTGCAGCTGCCAGTCAATGCCACAGCTGTGGCAACGCTGGATCTGAGCTTCATCTGCCACCCATGCTGTAGCTCACAGCAATGCCAAATCCTTCACCCATTGAGCAAGGCCAGGGATCGAACCTGCATCCTCATGGACACTATGTCAGGTTCTTAACCCACTGAACTACAACAGGAACTTCTGGCTGGCTATTTTTTGATCCTGGCCAAGATAAGGGCAGTGTGCTATTTAAATGCCACCCCCACCGCTCCCCCACCAGGGTCGTCTTCTTCACTGTTAGTTTGCAGCTGAGCGATGTGGTTTGACCAGCCTTGCTTGATACACAAAAGGCCCCTGCCAAGCATTTCTCCTTTGAGCTCCCCCCAAACCAGGATTCCTCATATGGATCTGGAGACATAGCATAATCTGCGTGTGCAGATAAGGGGAGATTGCACAGTGCTTTCCTGCACAGTCTTTATCTTGCTGCATTGTTCTCTTTGCCTTCCATGAGAATTCTCAGAGGGCTCTGATGAGTTCTGTCAACTGTATGAACTAGGAAAGTCTTTGTAATAACTAGCATGAAAAAGGGATTGGTGGTGGTCCCGTATATTTGTAAGGTTCTTATATTTTGTGTGAAATCATACATTAGCTCTAAATACACTCCAAAGAACTAAGAACGAGGAGTTCCTGTTGTGGCTCAGTGGGTTAAGAACCTGACGTAGTGTTCGTGAGGATGTGGGTTTAATCCCTGGCTTTGCTCATTGGGTTAGGATCCCGTGTTGCTGTGGCTGTGGCATAGGCCCCAGCTGCAGCTCCAGTTCGACCCCAGGAACTTCCAGTTTGACTCCAATTTGGCCCGGAAACTTCCATATACTACAGGTGTGGCCATTAAAAAAAAGGAGCTAAGAATGAATTTTGTAATTCTCAGCAGCCATTAAAAATGCAAAGAAGTATAGCTAAAAAGTGAGTATATACATTTAAAATGGAATCTAAAAAAAATTTAGAACAAACATACGCACTGTAAAAATGTAAGCCTGATTGAAGGATGTGAAATAATAAGTGAAGATTGCTTTTCTGCCCCTCTCTAAAATATCAAAGAATAATCAGGGTGGAAAGCTTGTTGTAGTCTTCCAGATATTTTTGTGTGCAAATGTGCATATACAGATAAAGAATTTTTCAACTAATATAGATTGATTGTCAGCTTGCTTTTTCCTATGAATCAACAATATATCAAGGTCAAATTCCAACATCAGGCATACAGATCTACCTCACTCTGTTTAATGGCTATATAATATTTCATGGAATAAATGCACTATAAATTGCATATCTGTTCCCCTATTGATTGATAGTGTACATTGTCTTCGATTTTTTTTTCGCCATTGTGTTAGTTTCCCATTGCTGCTGTAACAAATTATCACAAACTTGATTGTTTAAACCGAGGTAAATTTATTCTCCTAATTCTGGAGGTTAGTTAGAAGCATGAAATCAGTTTCACTAGTTTAAGGTCAAGTTCTCAGCAGGGCTGGTTCTTTCCGGAGGCTCTTGCAGGGGAAACGGGGGTTGTGTGGAATCTGTTTCCCAGCCTTGTTTTTACCTTCTAGTGGCCCCCTGTGTTCCTTGGTTTGTGGCCCTTTCAGCCGTCTTCAGAATATTACCTTAATCTCTGTTGCCATCATCACATACCATTCTCCTCTTCTGATTCCTTTTGAGTCCTCCTTTTTATAAACAGCATTACTGTTACATAAGATCCCCTGGGGATAATAATCCAAAATAATCTCCCCATCTCAGAATCCTTCAACCGATCCTCAGAGCCCCTTTTGTCATGTATATAATGTTCACAGGTTTATTATTCAGTCTACTATAGCCATTAACTTACAAGTAATGTTTCAATGAACATCCCTGAACAAATATCCCTACCCAGTATGTGACTGTTTTGTGTAGTAGAATCCCAGAAGTAGAAATGCAAGGTCAAAGTTACGCATCTTTTACATTTTGACAGATTCTCAATAAAATACCTGCAAAGCATTTTCAGCCCCTTCTGCTCTTTCATACAAGAATTGGTATCTGCCCAACCTTTGCTTTCTTACATTTGGGGTTTAGCCGAGGTTCTCTTGGAATAACTTACCTTAAGCAGTTCCCTTTTGCAAAGTCTTGCAGGTACTTTGGTTCTTTTAATTTTCACAGTCACTGACAATGTAGCTTAGAGATCTGTCTATATCTCAGAGCTCCATCACTTTTTAACAGTATTACTTTGGGAAGATTTTGCAACCTTTCTGAACTCTTTCTTTATCAACAAAATTATTTAATTATAGTATCTTCCTAATATTATGTCTATGAAACTTAAATGGGATACATATACAAAGTTTCTGTCATACTCCCTAACATATAAGTATTTGGTGAACATTATTATTATTATTATCATAGCCACACCCATGGCATGTGGAAGTTCCTGAGCCAGGGACTGACTCCAAGCCATAGCTTGGATCCTTTAACCCTCTGCGCTGGACTGGGGATCCAACCTATACCTCCAAAGCGACCCAAGCCACTGCAGTCAAATTCTTAACCCAGTGCATCACAGCAAGACCTCCAACCAACATTATTTTTATTATTTATTATTTGCATTATGTCTCAGAAATTCCTTTTTGGTTCTGTTCTGCTAATGATATTTTCCCTCATTTTCCAGCATTCCTCTAAACATATTCTGATTTTTCTTCCCCCCCCCCCTTTTTTTTTGCCACACCTGCAGCATGTGGAAGTTCCTAGGCCAGGGATCAAACCCATGCCACAGCTAGAACCACAGCAGTGACAGCACTGGATCCTTAACCCACTGAGCCACAGGGGAACTCCTCCCTTTGACTCGGATTTTGAGTGGGAGGGAGGAGATAAATGGATGTTCTCAGTTACTCTGACAGGTTCTAGGCTGGGATATAAATTCCCTCTTGGCTGGAAATTTGCCCTTTTCTCCTTACTCTCGCAGCAGCAGCAGGTGGGATGTTTCTTTGCGCCAAGTGGGTAGTCAGTAAATATTTGTTTAATGGGTGGTTCCAAAAATAACAAATATTTGGTTGGAAATACTTAGCAACCAGTTCTGAAAATGTCTCCGGTTTCTACACATCCCAGCGTCACCTCCTTACCAAGTCTTCCAGCGGAGGAGACATTGCTGGGTGAACAGGAATGGGTTTGCCTTTACAGTGGTCAGTGACGTTTAGGGATGTGGCCGTGTTCTTCAGCCGGGACGAGTGGTCGCACCTGGACTCTGCACAGAAAACCTTGTACCAGGAGGTGATGCTGGAGAACTACAGCACCCTGGTCTCGCTGGGTAAGGCGGCTTTCCTGTCATGGATCTGCTAGGGGCTTCTAAACGCTCCCTCTAGGGTTCAGAGTCTGCAGATTTATACCTGATGTCCCCCGGGAATGGACAGATCTCTGTAAAGTTGAAAGTGTTAGTTGTGATGCCCTTCAGACAACTCTTCTTCCTCTGCCTGCCTCCCACCCGCCTCCTGATCAGTTCCCTCCTCCTGCAATGACTAGAGCCCAGTTTAGATTCTAAGAAACACATAAGACCCATCTTGGAGGCATTCATAGGCCAGGGCCCTGTATTGTTTCTGAACCAAGACCCATCGCCCTGAAGGCCTCAGTCCCTGTCAGGAGTGCTTTTGCTGCCTGCTCCCTCGGCGCTGTGCCTTCTCTGCCCTGTAGGTTCTGCTTTGTGAGTTCTGAGGTTGCTCCCCATGCTCTTTGTTCAAACTCCACTTCCTTCCTCCTGAGCAGGGATTCCATTTTCAATGCCAAAGGTGATCTGCCAGTTGCAACAAGGAGAAGACCCCTGTATGGTGGAAGGAGAAGCCCTTCGAGACCCCTGCCTAGGTGAGGAGTGATGGGGAGACGGGCACAAGTGTCTTTATCCATGAGCAGGTCAGGAGGAGTACTCTGAACTTTCCTGGAAATTCTGAGCCCTGTTAAGGTGCGCAGGACCACCTGACAGAGGCTCCTGGGCTATAATGATTTTCTTTGTGTCATAAGAGTCCTTGTCTTGACAGCTTCCTTCTTGTACCACTTCCTGCATTCCCTCTCCTTTTCTTTCTTTTTGCAGCCTTACTCACTTTCTTCTACCATCTTTGGCCTCTCCGTCTTCCTGGTTTTCTTTTCATCTGTGTTTATATGTATATATTTATGTCTGCCATATTTTAAATTCTTTATAATTTTTTTGTTTCTTTTACCATCCACATATTTTGAGTATTATCAGTGTTTCTTTGTCTCTGATTTCTTTTTTTTTTTTTTTTGTCTTTTTGCCATTTCTTGGGCCGCTCCTGCGGCATATGGAGGTTCCCAGGCTAGAGGTCTAATCGGAGCTCTGGCCACCAGCCTACGCCAGAGCCACAGCAACGCAGGATCCAAGCCGCGTCTGCAACCTACACCACAGCTCACGGCAACGCCGGATCGTTAACCCACTGAGCAAGGGCAGGGACCGAACCCGCAACCTCATGGTTCCTAGTCGGATTCGTTAACCACTGCGCCACGATGGGAACTCCTGTCTCTGATTTCTTAACATTTCCCTTTTGTTTTCTTGGAGACTAGGTGTCATCTCCCACTGTTATATTCAGGTAGCTGCTGTTAACATAACCACGGTAGCCTTTCTAGTACAGGGATCAGCAAACTCCTTATAAAGGGACAGATAGTAAATATTTTGGCTTTGGGGCCGTCATGTCTCCATTGCACCATTTAGTTCTGCTGTTACAGTGCAGAAACAGCCAGAGACAGTACTTGGATGAATAGGTGTGGGTATATTCTAATAGAACTTCACAAAAACAGGTGGCAGCTGGATTTGGCCCAACTTCAGGTCTCTACCTGTAGTTTGCTAACTGTTCTTCTAGCCTAGTCTAATCTAGTTGGTCTTTATCATAAAATTGTAGGTTGTCAGGGAGTTCCCTGGTGGCTCAGCAGGTTAAGGGTCCAACATTGTCACTGCTCTGGCTCGGGCTGTAGCTGTGGTGCAGGCTTGACCCCTGGCCTGG
Organism: Phacochoerus africanus; assembly: GCF_016906955.1. Lineage (NCBI taxonomy): Eukaryota > Metazoa > Chordata > Mammalia > Artiodactyla > Suidae > Phacochoerus > Phacochoerus africanus. The sequence continues at coordinate 79,559,821 of NC_062547.1, read as the reverse complement.
GAACTTCTGCGTGCTGCAGGCATGGCCAGTAAACAAACAAGCAGACACCTCCTCCTAAAAAAACCCTGTAGGATCACTTAAAGGCGATCAAATTTATATACTTCTTTTTACATCTGAAGGAACAGAGCATTAGAGATTTTAAAATGCTTTGGCCACAGAGCTAGTGAGCTGCTATGTAGTGACAGAAACCCAGATCCACCAATGTCATTTCTGTTCACCATAGGCCATAGATTTGGCAATATTTTGCTTCTGTCTTTGTGGCTTAATCTTTGATCTATGATTCTTGCTTCTATTGACATTTTTTTTCACTCATTCTCTCTACAGATATTTTTCAACTTTATTAAAATACAGTCTTCTCCAAATAAAGAGTTAGTCAGCAGTGCAGTTTAGCATTTAAGATCATGGTGTGAATTTAGACATGCCAATTTTCAGTTTACTCCTACCACTGCTTAAAAGTCTCTGAGCTATGGGCAACTAACCTGCCTTCTCTGAGCCTTGTTCTCCTCACCACCTTCCATGCCCTCAGCAGAGTGATCTTTTTGAAAATCAGGTGTTAATCCTATGCCTTAAGAGACTTCTTTATTTCTGCATTATCCATGAGTTAAGGATCTGGCTTTGCTGCAAGCTGCTGCGTAGGTGGCAGGTGTGGCTTGGATCCAGTGTAACCATGGCTGTAGTGTGGGTGCAGCCCTAATTCGACCTCTTGCGGCCAATAAAAAGAAAAAAATTTTAATTCAGTTTAAATTAATAAATTGAATTGCCCTTATGATTAATTAACTCAGTGCCAGTGAGACTCCAAATTAAGCACTCAGTCCAGCCAGACCATTGCAGCTACATTATTTTTCAGATTATATCCTGTCTTTCGTCTGATCCAAGCTGCTCACTTTACCAAATATGACCAATTTTCTCTTATTATTATCTGCCTAAGAATTTATAATACCCTCTGTTAATACATTATTCTAAATTCTTCTGCTAGTTATTTGGTAACTCTGGCATCACTGGGCTTAACCAAAATTTTAACTTATTTCCAACCTGGATTTCCTTCTTTAGTCAATAAGCCTCCTCTAAATAGATTTACTTTTCTGACAAATGACTTTGATTGGACCTTTTTGTCTCACAGGGTCCTCTTTTCTTTTGAACTCCATCCCATCTCAATTGTTCATCTTCCTTCATACAACCATTCTTTACTAATACTGTTAACACTGGTATCCTCATTCTCTTAACTTCAAACCTGAATTATATAGTTGAGCTTTCTCACATCATGGAGAAATGAACTATTACTGTTTGGTCATTTATTTATTTCCTATCATTGCTGATTATTCATTATTTGTTCAATAAATGACTGATTGAGCTTCAGGAGTCCAGTAAGGGATGAAAGATTCTCTTTTGATTTTCGAGGTCACCTGCCCTTCATAATAATTTTCCTACTTGCTCACTCTGCTTGTTCTTTTTTTTTAATTTTTGTATTATAGATGATCTAAAATGTTCTGTCAATTTGTATTATAGTTGATTTACAATGTTCTGTCAATTTCTTCTGTACAGCAAAGTGACCCAGTCATACATATATATATACATTCTTTTCCTCATATTCTATCATGTTCTATCACAAGTGATTGGATATGGTTCCCTGTGCTATACAGTAGGACCTCATTGCTTATCCATTCATTCTTTTTTCTTTAAATTTTTAAATTATAGTTGATTTACAATGCTCTGTCAATTTCTGCTATACAGCAAAGACCCAGTTATACATATATTTACATTCTTTTTTTTATATTAGCTTCCATCATGTTCCATCACAAGTGATCAGATATAGTTCCTTGGGCTATGCAGCAGAATCTTCTTTTTTTTAATCTAAGGCATTGTGATTGTGTGCTTGTCTTGTACACAATAAAGAATTGACAGATCCTCATAAGATATATCCACTTTTCTCTTTAAACAAATACTTGAATTGTTTCCACAAACTTTATATATGTAAGTTAAGTAGCAGAATGTTTTGAAAATGTTTTGAAATTCTAAGAAAGAGATGGCCAATTTGGTCTTAAATAAATAATTGAATTTCTGTAAAGAAATGAGATTAGGGTAGTAGGGTAAGTTTCTAGGTGGGCAGGGAAGACCCTATTGCGAGAAAGAATAAAAAGAGAGACGGTACCTTGATTGATCCTTGAAAATCCCAAACTGCTAAGTTTCCCATAGATATCATTAAGACAAAAATCTGTATATATAGGTTTTTTTTTTTTTTTGGCTACTCCTTTGGCATGTGGAAGTTCCCAGGCAAGGGTTCGAACCTGAGCTACATGGGTAACCAGAGCCATAGCAATGATAATGCTGGATTCTTAACCCACTGTGCCACCAGGGAACTCCAGAAAAATCTGTGTTTTTATACAGATTTACAGCCTATAGTTCTTATTTATATTTAACTTCTATAAAATTTATTTTATTAAAACTCGGAGTTCCCGTCGTGGCGCAGTGGTTAACGAATCTGACTAGGAACCATGAGGTTGCGGGTTCGGTCCCTGCCCTTGCTCAGTGAGTTAACGATCCAGCGTTGCCGTGAGCTGTGGTGTAGGTTGCAGACACGGCTCAGATCCCGCGTTGCTGTTGCTCTGGCGTAGGCTGGTGGCTACAGCTCCGATTTGACCCCTAGCCTGGGAACCTCCATATGCCGCGGGGATCGGCCCAAAGAAATAGCAAAAAGAAAAAAAAAAACAAAAAAAAAACCTAGATGGACTTTATTAACATAAATAATCTCTGTTTAAATTGTGTAGTTTGTTTAAGTACATACAGTTACCTAATTGCAGTGATCTAACTTTAATCTATTTTCAATCTGGATTGATTAAAGTAAGCTAGGTTTTAACCCAGAGTTCCTTAGAATCAACTCAAGCTAAATCTTTTCACTGAGAATTAGATCTGAGCTTGGGGCTTGGGAATATTTAAGAACTTCATATCTTGTAGACTTTGATTAGTCTCAAAAGATTAGTCTCGAAAGATTCCTACCTTTACTTCTCACAAGTGACAGTGTCTTCATTTTCACTATTAATTTGTCCACTATATTCTCCCACACCACTCCTCTTTATCTCTCCTCTTTTTTTTTTTTTTTGTCTTTTTTTTACCTTTTCTAGGGCTGCTCCTGCAGCATATGGAGGTTCTCAGGCTAGGGGTCCAATTGGAGCTTGTTGCCACTGGCCTACGCCAGAGCCACAGCAATGCCAGATTCGAGCTGCATCTGCCACCTACACCACAGCTCATGGCAATGCCAGATCCTTAATCCATTGAGCAAGACCTCACAACCTCATGGTTCCTAGTTGGATCGAACTCACAACCTCATGGTTCCTAGTTGGATTTGTTAACCACTGAGCCACGACAGGAACTCCTCTTTACCTCTTCTTCCATTCCATCCTGTTTTTCTCCAGATTCAAGCCCATATTTGAGATTAGATGGTATCAAACCTCATTTATATGTATTATTGATAATTTTATTGTCCGCTGATAACATGTTTGTCTCTTCCAGAAAAGGAGCCATTAACTCTTCTGATTTATTCCAGATTTCAAGACATGGCCTGAAATAGAAGCTTTGCCTCCCAAACAGGAAGTTTCTATAGAAGAGACCTCTCAGGGAATAATAAAGAAAAAATCCATTAAGTTTGGTCACTTTGACTTTAGGCTTGGAGAAGCTTTGGAATTTGAGGGCAGGACACAAAAGGATCAACAGAAAAAACCTCTTAGGCAAATGGTGGCCTCACACAGGAAAGTCATCAGTGGAGAAGGAAATCAGACAAGTCTCGAGTTAGGAAAAGGCTTATTTATAAATACAGTTCTTGTTAGACAGCATAATGTTACTATAGAACGGATACCCAACATATATTATACGTTTGGGAGAGATTTTAAACAGAATTTTGATCTAATGAGATGTTTCCAGATATACCCAAGAGAAAAACCTTGTATTTACAATGTATGTGGGAGAAGCTTAAACCAGAGTTTTCACCTTATTGAACACCAGAGAATTCATTCTGGTGAGAAACCTTACAGATGTAACGAGTGTGGGAAAACCTTCAGCCATAGATCATCCCTTCTTGCCCATCAGAGAATTCATACTGGAGAGAAACCTTACAAGTGTAATGAATGTGAGAAAGCATTTAGCAGCAGTTCAACCCTTATCAAGCATCTGAGAGTACATACTGGAGAGAAACCCTATCAATGTAAGGAATGTGGTAAAGCCTTTAGCCAGTGTTCAACCCTCACTGTACATCAGAGAATTCATACTGGAGAGAAACTCTATAAATGTGGTGAATGTGAGAAGGCCTTCAATTGTCGAGCAAAACTTCATAGACATCAGCGAATCCATACAGGTGAGAAACCCTATAAATGTAATGAATGTGGAAAGAATTACAGCCAGTTTACATCCCTAGCTGAACATCAGAGGCTTCATACTGGAGAACAACTGTGTAAATGCTTGGAGTGTGGGAGGACCTTCACACGCATCTCAACCCTTATTGAACATCAGCGGATTCATACTGGACAAAAACCCTATCAATGTAAGGAATGTGGGAAAACCTTCAACCAGTATTCATCCTTTAATGAGCATCGGAAGATTCATACTGGGGAAAAACTTTACAGGTGTGGAGAGTGTGGGAAAGCTTTCGGTTGCAAATCCAACCTTTATAGGCATCAGAGGATTCATACTGGAGAGAAACCCTATCAGTGTAATCAGTGTGGAAAGGCTTTCAGCCAGTATTCATTCCTAACTGAACATGAGAGGATACATACTGGAGAGAAACTCTATAAATGTATGGAGTGTGGGAAAGCCTACAGTTACAGATCAAACCTTTGTAGACACAAGAAAGTTCACAATAAAGAAAAACTCTATAAATGGAAGGAATATGGGATCAGAGATTTCTTAGAGGAGATAAACCCTGTGAGGTTTAATTCACCTCTCAAATAATTTAGGAGTTCTCTTTGGAGAATAATCAGAATAATAGGGCATAGACTTCTGAGAAATTATTTTATTTGCTTCTCTTGGAGGAAATGTGCTACTTACCATTAAATAATGGTAAAATTGAACAGTGAATATTAAAAGCATTGATTTGTCAAATTTTATAAGAACCAGTAAATTCTAAGGTTTCTAAAAACACAAAAAATTTAAATTCATAGAAAAATATAAAAGGCCTAACAACATAAAAATAATGGAATATAAGTTTTGTTTCTTTCATTAGACTTTATTTCCTTTCTATGAGTAAGCTTCAATATGAATTTTCTTTTAAACTGTTATTGAATGGAGCTCCTGCTGTGGCACAGTGGGTTAAGAATTCAACTGCAGTGGCTTGGGTCACTATGGAGCCGTGGGTTCAACCCCTAGCCCAGTACAGTGGGTTAAAGGATCCGGCTTTGCCGCAGCTGTGGCTTGGATTCAGTCCCTGGCCCAGGACCTTCTATATGCTGCAGATGCATTAAAAACAAAAACAAAAAACCCAAAACAAAAAAACAGTCATTGAGTTATTAATAATGTGAATAAGTGTGGGGCCTTATTTTCTAAAATGGCAGACAGACATAAGATATGCTGTCTTTCATAAAGATAAGCAAAAGATAAAAAGGAATTTTAAAAATTATTTTCACATGGAAATAAGCTCACTTTTTATGAACTGCCTCACCAGCGATTTATATTAATAAATACGCATATGTAACACGTGTGTTTGTGTATTATACATCGACAGAGCTTTGGACTATATATTTTTTTCAAAAGTCTGATGATTAAAAAAATGTGGTTTTATTAATTTAGAATTTAGTTTTGAAAATTTTACCCAGTGATGTCTCTCCTTTTCCTTTCTTAGATTATTTCTTAACTTGATATGACTCTACATTACTGAATAGAGTCACAGAGTTTTATAGAAGTTGGAGTGACTGTCAAGCAAATACTCTTGTCTGTTGAAGGAAGAATATATTTCCAGAATCTAACTCTACATCTGGTAGTGCATTAGAGCCAGGAGAGATTTTTTTTTTGCCTTTTTTTTTTTAGAGCCACACCTGTGGCATGCGGAAATTCCCAGGCTCAGCGTCAAATTGGAGCTATAGCTGCCGGCCTACACCACAGCCACAGCAACACCAGATCCTAGCCACGTCTGTGACCTACACCTCTCATGGCAGTTCCAGGTCCTTAACCCACTGAGTGAGGCCAGGGATCGAACCTGCAACTTCTTGGTTACTAGTTGGGTCCATTACCGCTGAGCCACAATAGGAATTCCAAGGAGAGGTTTTAATTCAGTTAATTTATAGCCATTCATTTTACTAATGAAGAAATTGAGCTTATTGAGTAGAGTCAAGACTAGAAGCTAGGTCTTCAGCTCTGTTTTTCTGTCATAATTTTAAGTTAAAATCTAACCTCAAGTCCCAAAGCTATGTAAGCTGGTTAGGCGCAACTGTATTAATCAGTTTCTTTTTTAAGTTTGTCAGGTTCCCCCTGACTTTAATCTTAATAATTGATGTTCAGTCATGTTTTTTCTTTTCTTTGTGTCTATAATTATACCTGCTTTTATAATAACTATATAAATCCTAAAACCCAGCTGAAGTCCCCATGGTGAAATTGCATTTGGGGGTTTCACATTCAAGGTTGCCTTTTTGTTACACATCTTTTAGGAATTCTTTTTTGTGTAAAGTGACATATGAATATTATTAAACATTCTAGTCATAGTTTAAACTGGTTGTCCAAACATTTTCCATGTTATTTAGAAAGACTTCATTTTTTCCGCTAGGCCTACTTCCTCCTACTTTATGTTTCACTTTCACAATTGGTATCGTTCAAAGAATTTGTTCTAGTAAAATTAGCTATCTGAGGAAGATTTTAGAATTAAACTCAAGCATTCAGCATAGTATATTTTTGACTTGTCTTAGCTCATTAGAAAGTGTCTTCTTATATATATTTAGGTATGTTTATAAGGAAAATACAGCTTTTAAACCTCCACATTTAACATTGTTACAGAGGTAACATATTTGATTACCCAATAGCAGTTACCAAGCTTAGTAGCCAGATTTTAGTTTCTAAGTGCCACTCCCCACGAAAAGGAACTAGGGCCCCTTGGAGAAATGGCTGATTCCATATTTGGAGCAGGGAAAGTGTAAGATGTGCCTGGAATATTTTTCTGTGAAACAAAGCAACAAAAAAGCACTCAAAAGACTGAAATAATGCCAAAAGGACACGGGCCAATTTAAAGGTGCTCTCACTGGTCAATTTTAAGACAATTTGAATATCAAAAAGAATAATCACATTAACCGGTTACAACATGTTAAGTAAAATAAAATGAGAACATAAAAGAGAAAAAGGAAAGCTCTTTATAAACTTACTTGAAGGATGCCATCTTTTACATCTTTTAATTGTACGTGGAGTGAGATTGGGAAACATTACCATTTTACAGTTCTTAATGTAATTAAATCAGGCACACTCAATAGGTGGTAAAACCTATTAGGTGAGAAAAAAAATTAGGAACATTCTTTACATGGTGTTAAAAGATCACTGATACCAATTGCAAAAGAAAGATATGACTTTATAATGGACAAATCGGGCTGTCAAACAGTTTTCTCTATAGTTTCTCTGTAGTGGGACAACCTGACGTGACTCCTGATGAGATGCAGCATGAAGCATACATGATCATCTGTGATGTATCCTTGCCGAAAAAGATGTAACAAAAGTCTAATTAAATCTCTTATCTAGACTTACCTTCCTGGTTACAAGGAATAGAGGAACAAATTGAATTACACAGTGAGGAATTGGACAAACCTAGCAGACAACTGGTCTGGACTTTTCAAAAAGCCAAAGTAATAAAAAGTGGAGTCTTCTAGATTAAGATGCTCAAAATATAACCAAATGGAAGATGTGATCCTTAATTGGCATCTGATTCAGAAAAGACAAACATAAAGACATATGAGGGGATACTTGGGGAAATAGCAGGATGGAATGGGTATTAGATAGTGTGGTATGTTTAATATTTCTAGATGTGATGATGGTGATGAGGTATGAGGGACAACGAATGCCCTTATTTTTAGGTGATGCATGCAAAAGTTTTTGCGTTTGAAAAGTCCTGATGTTTGCGTATTTTTAAATATGTCAAAAATTAGTCAACTTTGTTGAATCTTTGTGGAGGAAATAGATGTGTTCATTTTTCATCATTTAAACTTTATGCTAAAAATTTTAATAAAAATTTGAGGCAAAATGATTGAGAAAGTGATGAATATGAAAATTCCAATCAGTATTTTTCCTTTATACTCATAAAATTCCTACTCGAGAGTTTATTCCATATGGATCTAATCATTGGAAAATAACTTGGTTCTGGTTCTACCTTATGGATAAAGCACACACCACTTTATCTCCCATTAAATATGACTGAAAATCCTAGAGAATGCATGGAGCAGCTGCCTGAGGACCTTGAAAAGCAGTGGTAGCAGGCAGACTTGGAAGAAAACCAGATTTTGAAGTGAGACAAACCTGGCACTCCCAGACATTCCTGTGTTGAGGGCACTGGTGGTTGAGCAGACATCTAAACCTCAGCGAGGAGAACCCTTACCTCTGGTCGGAGGAACGGTGAGCCAAAATGTCGGAAGAATCCCCATTGCTTTTCTTCTCTCACTATCTTTTTGCTACTTGGAGCTGGAGGTAGATATATCTGTGAGGTGGGCAGCAGAGAAGAAAAGCTAAATCCTTGTCATTTTAACCAGAAGACCAGAAAGAGGATCAGGTGGCCCCTGAAAGCTGGAATGTGTCAGGGTGGTGACAGAGAATAGGAAACTCAGGGAAGTAATCTCATGGAGCTGTATATCTAATCCCAGATTCACCCCTGATCTGGACCCAGAATCTTGAGATACTCAAAACGTACAAGCTGTAAAGTAGAATTGCACAAAGTATAAAAATTGGGGAAATTACAATTAAGGAAAAAGACAAGAGGCTCCACCCCCAAAATGATGCAGATGTTGGAATTATAAAGTAGTTATAACAGTGTTTTAAAATGTGTGACCATTCTTGAATGGAAACTTCAAAATTCTTAGCAGGAAAAGAAAATGTATTATAGGAAACATGGAAAGTTCAGAACCAAAAAGTACAGTCACAACATTTACACAAAAACATCGTTGGACAGACTCAGTAGCAGAATAGAGATGACAAGAGAAGATTTGGTCAACTGAAGATAGGTTGACATATCCAAACTGAACTAGAAAGAAAAAAAATTCATGATTATATTGATTGATGAAGAAAGATTTTTTTTGACAAAATTATCCATTTATGATAAAAACAAAATTAGAAGTGAAAGAGAAATTAACCTAATGAAGGACATCTACCCCAAACTGAACAACTAATATCATACCTCATGAAGATCAACTGAATGATGTTAGGATCAGGAACAAGTCAGGATGTCCATTCTGAAAATTCCCATCCAGCCTTATATTGGAAGTCCTTGCTAACACAATGGTCTCTATTCAAAGGTGACATGATTTTCCACTTAGAAAATCCCAAGGAATCAACAGAAAATCTTGTAGCAGTAATGAGTTAACAAGGTCACAAGATACTAGATTAATATGCAAAATAATCTGTATCTGTGTACTAGCAATAAACAATTAGCAGATGAACTTAAATAAGATACTTCATTTGCAGTAACTCCAAAAGGAGGGGAGGGAGGTGGAAAGTAAAGAAATCCCAAAGCAAGGTATGGGAAGAAAAAGGTAAATGTCGGAGATCCCATTGTAGGGCAGCAGAAACGAATCCGACTAGGAATCATGAGGTTGCGGTTCAATCCCTGGCCTCGCTCTGTGGGTTAAGGATCTGGTGTTGCCGTGAGCTGTGGTATAGGTTGCTGACCCGGCTTGGATCCCGAGTTGCTGTGGCTCTGGCACAGGCCGGTGGCTACAGCTCCAATTGGACCCCTAGCCTGGGAACCTCCACATGCCATGAGTGTGGCCCTAAAAAGTAAAAAAAAAAAAAAAAAAAAAAAAAAAAGGACAACTGTTATAAAATCTCCCCAACACTCTCTTCTCACTGTGGGGTCTGGCTGCTCCACACCCTAGAGGTTGGGAAAAACCAAAACATCAAAACTAACCTTCTGCCATACCCACAATTGTACTAATTTAAAGCAGGCTTCTCAGCCATTCTCAGTGTTTGTATTGATTCATCAGCTCAATAATCCCATATCATTTTGTACCTAATCCAGAGTTACAGTGGGGAGGAAGCTGGAAACTCAAGGTCACATCTTGTTTGGAAACTAGTAGTTTTAAAGCTAAACCATCCTTGAGTTCTGGGAATAAACCTAACAGTCTTATAGAGCATCATTTTTGTCCATGACTGGATATAGTCTAGTGATATAGGGGTTACAATTTTTGCATCCATGGGATTTTCTTGTGCTTTTTTTCCTGGCCCTTATCCATTTTGCGTATTAGAGTTAACTTCCTGGAGTAAAATGACAAATGCTCCCTTCTATTCCTATTATCGAAAAGAATTTGTATGACAGAATTATCTGAATGAATGGTAGGCAACATTTGTCTGAGCCTGATGTTTTATTCGTAGGGTATTTTGAGTTGCAAATCCAATTCCTTTCCTGATTATAATTTTAATTGGGTTTTCTAATCTCTTTATGTAAATTTTGACAAATTTTGTCTAAGAATTTATTTATTTTCCTTATTTTCAATTTTTTTGCCATTTTTTCATATTATTTATAAACTTCATCTCTACCATTCAATATTAAGTTCTGCCTTTTATTCCTAAAATTGTTGATTTGTATGTTCTATCTTTATTGTTTTATTTTTGGCTACACCCATGGCATGTGGAAGTTCCTGGGCCTGGGATCAAATCTGAGTTGCAGCTATGACCTGTGCCACAGCTGAGGCGACGGCCAGATCCTTAACCCACTGTGCCATAGCAGGAACTCCTATCTTTAATTCTTGATCATTATTACCAGAAGTCTGTAAATATCAAATCTACTTTTGGCTTTGCTGATTTTTTCTCTTAATGTTTCTTTTCTATGAATTAAATTCCATCCTTATAAATAATTTTGGTCATTTATTTCCATCTAAGTTCTTTGGCTTTCTCTGTTACATGGTTCCTAAGTTAATCTTCAAACTTTTTTCTAATTTTTTATTTAAGACCATAAGAACCTCTAAGCACTTCCTTGACTGCATTTCACAACTTTTGGTAAGTGGTACTCAATTTTAAGTGTCTCCTAATTTTCAGTATGATTCTTTTGACCTGTGAATTTTTTAGAAGTGTGACGTTTTTGTATTTCAAATATATTTTTTAAATTAATTTTTTAAACAATGATTTCTAATTTAATTACCTAAACTCAGTTTCTTAATTAAATTACTAATCTATTCAACTTCTCATTCTTCCTCATTGTCCTAATATTATCAATTTGCATAAATATATGTATTTGAAAAGAATGTGAGTTGTTCAGTTGTTAACCACAATGAAATTAAATTAGAAATCAACAACAATTTAAAAATTGGGATAAACTTAAATAGTTGGGTTTTTTTTTTTTTTTTTTGCTTTTTAGGGCTGCACCTATGGCACATGGAGGTTCCCAGGCTAGGGGTCAAATGGGAGCTATAGCCTCTGGCTTACGCCACAACCATAGCCACTCTGGATCCCAGCCGTGTCTGCAACCTACACCACAGCTCAGGCAACACCAGATACTTAATTCACTGGGCAAGGCTAGGGATTAAACCTGTGTCTTCATGGGTATTAGTTGGGTTCCTTACTGCTGACCACAATGGGAACTCCTACTTCCATTGTATTTTATTAGTCCTTTATGCTTTAAATTATTTAAAATTTAAAAAATTTTATCTTTCAACACATAGGGTTTGAGAGCACTGTTCTGAGGATTTGCATTGTTGGAAAGGAGGTCACTTTAAGAAGAATTGATTTTGATAAGTTAATACATGTTGAAATTTCTTGAATACCCATTAAAATTAGAGAAAAGCAGTATGTAGCTTCAAAACTAACAGAGGGCTAAAATTGAAAAAAAAAATAAAGTACCCAATCCAAATGAGAACAAGAAAGAAGGAAAAAAAAAAATCACAGAACAGTCAGGACAAATAACACAAAAGAATGTAGATATAAAGGCACTGGTATCAGTGATGACTTTAAATGTAATAGACTAAATGGTCTAATCAAAAAAAATGTTAGTGTTAAAAATTATATGTTTACAAATACAAGTAGAAGCATAAAATACAGAAAATTTGAAAATAAAAGGGTGGAAGAAATTATATTGTACAACCACTAAACAAAAGAAAGCTGATATGGCTATACTAACATTAAGGGGGAAAGTTTCAAGACAATTTAGGAAATAAAATTGACCAATTCATACAGATAAAAAGATAATGTAACCAGGAAGATATACAATTAGAAATTTGTATCTCCCATTATGAGACTTCAAAATAGTAAAATGGCTTATTTTTTTTTTTAAGTAGGGCAAAATTCATAAAACTGAAATATCCACAGTGGGAGATATTAAAACAACTTTCTGTCAAATTAATAAAACACAGAGACAACCAAATCAAGATACAAAAGATCCGAATAATAAATCGACAAATTTGACATCATGGATGTATATAGAATACTGTTTGCAACAATTACCAGCTGCATATTCCTTTCAGAGCATGTGCAATACTTTAAAAAACTGACCGTGCCATGGACCATAAAACCAACTTCAACTAATTTCAAAGTGTTGAAATATTCCTGAAATATTGTGGTATTTTCTGACCACAATAAACTAGAAATATTTAACAATCCATAACCAGAATATCTCCTAATATTTGGAAATTAAGCAGCACACTTTAAAATAACCCTTAGGTCAAAGAGGAAGTCACAATGGATGTTAGAAACTATTTGGAATGGAATGATAAAAAAAATATGAAATGTGGAGTTCCCGTCGTGGCGCAGTGGTTAACGAATCCGACTAGGAACCATGAGGTTGCGGGTTCGGTCCCTGCCCTTGCTCAGTGGGTTAATGATCCGGCGTTGCCGTGAGCTGTGGTGTAGGTCACAGACGCGGCTTGGATCCTGCGTTGCTGTGGCTCTGGCGTAGGCCGGTGGCTACAGCTCCGATTCGACCCCTAGCCTGAGAACCTCCATATGCCGCGGGAGCGGCCCAAGAAATGGCAAAAAGACAAAAAAAAAAAAATGAAATGTCAAGATTTGTGGGGTGCAGCTGAAGCTGTGCTTAGATGGAAATCTATAGCCATAAATGCATAGAATGAAAAAGAGAAAGGGTGAAAATCAGTGATCTAAGTATTCACCTGAAGAAATTAGAAGAATCTTATTTGAACCAAGGCATTGGTTGCTTTGGTGGACCATGGGGCAGTCACATACTGTCTTTGTCTATCTTTTATGTGTATTTGAGGTTAATGCCTGAGGGAGGCCCTGCAGAGAACAATGTGGAAGTCTTGTTCAGGCAGGCAGGCATTTCCTGGCTGCCACCTGTCCAGCCTCCACTGGTCATGAATGAATGGGAAAACTCCTACGTTGGGGAGCTGAGGGTGTAAGAAAAGGCCCTCTAGGACATTTGCGTGATTTGGGGTGTGTGCACAAGTCTATAATAATGAGATGAAGAAACAACTGGGTGCAGTCATGGGGTTCAGTGGGCACTGGCTACATGGTGTCTAAATGGGAGTGTACTGTGTTCCCCCGGGCTAGGAGTGCACAGTGGGGTATAACCCCTGTGGATGACTATGGTGTGGCTGCTATGAGCCAGGGGGTCAGGGTCTCACATGGTGCCAGGAGGGAGTGGTGACCAAATCCTCTGTAATTACATCATTTGGCTCCTCCTAGGCACTGATCAATATTCTTCAGAAAGCACAGATTGGGCCTTCCTTACCATTCTTCTCTGCAACCCAGGGCCTGTTTTTTAAAATAACCTCCCTGGGTTATCTGGTTATGAATTATCTTTGTAATATTTAGGGTCAGTCAGTTTCTGCTTACCCAAAGCCTCTTCCTCCTCACTTCTAACAGGCATACTCACACACGCCCATTCCATGGTCCCCTCCCCCATTATAAATAACCTAATTAATTCCCTAGTGGCATAGTGTTATCACTGCTGTGGCTCTGGCTACTCTGAGGCTTGGGTTTGATTCCTGGCTTGGCACAGCCAATAAACCCCCCAAACTAACTGTACTATAAAAAGAGTCAAAACAGATTATAACAAGAACAAAGAGAAATTCTTTGTATTCTAAAGCCACCTCCAACCATGGTACATACTAGTAAGATTTCTGATTGTTCCTTCTCTCCAGCACGACATATGCATTGCCCGCTTCCTGCTTGGCCAGGGTAGCTGGAGGAATCACTTCTGCCTCTTCTTCCAGTAGTTTCCAATATCAAAGAGGGCTAGAGAGAACAGATCGGTCTTCAAAAGTGGAGTATTGATTAGAAGTTGGGTTACCAGATTTAGTAAATAAAAATACAGGATTCAGTTAAGTCTGAGTTCCAGAGAAATAAATCATCTTTTGTATGAGTGTGCCCCATTTTTAGACTAAAAAGTTATTCATTGTTTCTCTGAATTTAAGATTTAACTCAGCACCTAGTTTTTTTTTTTTTTCCCTGAAGACCCTAATCATAGGAGAGAAGGGGTTGTAATCAGGGAGGAGGAAGTGTCTGGAGATTCTTCATCTTCTCCTTGAACTAAAGGTTGACTTGGAAGCTACTGGCTACATTGTGCTTCCTGGAGAACTGACTCGGTGAGGAGCCAGGAGAGGGATGGGTCCTTCTGGGTGCCTCTTGCCCTTCACAGGATCCTGACTTGCGCAGTCTTGGCTCACTGCCTACTGGTGTGCCCCCGCCCCCGCCACTTGGCCTTGAGAGGTTCAGCACATCCTTCTGTCTGCCCAAGTTTAGGCTGGGGATGGGGGACAGTGGTAGTCAAGGTAAAAAACAAACATAGGCATGATGTGCAAAAACACAGACATTTTAACTTTAATAAGTTATAAAATCAAGGAGCCAAATTTTCCTATACAGAAAAACAAATGCATTGATTGCTGTCATCAGTAAGATACAAAATTGTGAATGTGAATTCAGCACCGTGATGATCCATGTGGCGGCTACCTGTCAGACAGGAGTACATAGTCATAATGCTTCATCTGAGAAAGACTTTGCTATTGAGCACCATTTATATACTCCAGACAAACAAACAAACAAAACCTTAGAGTACAATGAAAGGCTTATACATGAAATTCCATGGGTTTTCCAAAAGTTCAGAGAGCCAGGTCCCTAAATTCTAGCACAAGTCTCCCCACAAACATGAAGTGACTCTCAGAACCCCTTAGCTGACTTATCAGAGCTGTGGGCAGAGAGGACCTCTGAGTCTCAACCTGTTAGGAAACCTTGGCTCACAGATGCCCTCTGCCTCCCCCAGGATGCAGGAGCCCCTGAGCCAGGGCTATTGCTAAGCCAGCTCTCCAACTGTCTCAAGCTCAGTGGACATTTGTAATGTCCCAGGGAGGGTAAACACAGCCTTCTTAGACAGAGAGACCTCTGAGGGTCATCTGGTTCTGGAGAACTCTGTGGAACTACAGCCCAAGGCCCTGAGTATGACATATGGGGTCACAGCCACACTGGCCCAGAGGGCATCTTTCTTCCTGCAGCAGAAGACAGATCACCTGGGAATGTCCAGCCCTGCTTTGTTGGGATCTGGGAAGGGGCGGGTAAAGTGAGTAACCCCCTGGCTGGGGTTAGTCTGGAACTTTCTCTACATTCTAGGAGAGACCCAAGCAAACACTGTTCAGTCCTTCAGCCCGTGAGTAGCACCAGCTGCCATGGGTTCAACCAATGAGGGAAAGCGGTGGACCCATTTCCTAATGACAGAGAGATGGGGCTGGGGACTCCGCACCACGTCTTGTTAAAGAAGAGATACTCGGAGAGGTTTTCAGGAATGTTTTCTCCAGTTTGGTCCTAAGAAGCCAGCAAGTTCCTTTGAGACACAGGGACATATCTGACACATCTGAGCAAGTGTGGGACATGGTGGCAGAGGGGAGGCAGGCAGGCTTCGCTGGGGAGATGGGGGAGCCTAGTTCTCCTATTTGGAAGGTGGAGCATCATCCCAGATGTCCCCTCACTGTTGGCTCCACCCTCACTCTGTCCCTTAGAGCAGACACGGAGACACACTCATACACATGCGCAGATTCACACAAACGTACTTAGAACCTTAAAACTCAATAAAAAGTAGCCATCCTGGTATTGTCCTGAGCCCCGGGATTCTCATCCACAGAATGGGGATTGAAACAAAAAAAGAGTTCTCTAAGATCTGTGACTGGTGAGAATACAAAGGCTCTAGAACTTTCTTGGGCATGAAAAGCTTAAGGATTAGATGTCAGGCTAGGCCCAGCTGGGCAGCTGACATGCCTGGGTCTTGTAATTTGGGGGAACTTTCAGCTGCATGTTCACGAACTATCAATGCAGCGAGAGGTAAAAATCAGCCACCGTCCATCCTCCCCTCTACCCCCCTCCCTTGCCTCTTTCATTCACATCTTGCTCACAAAGCACCATTCTGCTAAAAATAGAACTTGTTAAAGTTGGGGAAAGAGCAAAAAATAAAGCAGCCTCTCCCCACCTCCACCCCACGCCTCCCATCAGAGGAGTTGATGCGCTGGCACTTCTAAGGGATGGAGGTGGGGGCACCACAGGGCTAGACAGGGCAAGCCCACAGCCCGCAAGAGAGGCCGGTGTCCAGGAGCAACGCTGAGCTCACCAGCCCCATCTGGGGCGCCCTGGTGGCAGCACTTCTGTCCCAGAGGGAGAGTTGTGGGCCTTGACCACTCTGTGGACATTTCAGCAGAGGGCATGCCCCCATCTCCCAAGCTTCCAGTGTGCTTGGGGAAGGGGAGAACCTCTCTGGGGGGCCCCCGGCCTGAGGCCAGGCTGGCCAGGGTTAGGGAGGACAAGAGAGGCTGGAAGAGCCTGGGGGCGGCCCCACTGTCATGTCCTCAAGTAGGAAACATCTAATCCTCACGTCCCAGTTATAGGATTCCCAATACTTTCCTGGAAAGAAGCAGGCAGCTTTACAGCTCACCTTTGGCTGAGCTACTCAAAGGCAGCACAAGAGCACCAGCTGGGTCAGATGGCTTTCTTTTCGTCCTTAATTCTTGGGACTGAATCACGCCAAGCCTGGAGACCAGAGGCTGCAGCCTGGCGGCTCTAGACTCTAACAGACCCCCTTAAAATATTCTGACTTGACCTTGAAAATAGAGATTTTTCACACGGACATCTAGACTTGTACTGAGAAAGCACACGGTCTGGCAGCAGGGGCCTGCTCTGCAGCAGAGTGTGGCCAGCGACCACAGCCGGGGTCACGGTTCCCTGCCGGCCACCACACTCACCCTCACCACCTCGAAGGCGCTGGAGTTCACGGCCTCCACTTCACTGGGCTCATCTTAGTGACTGGTCGGTGATTCAGGAAGCCAGCGTTCCTCCTAAGAGTCCTCATGGGGCTTGGGCCTGGGTCTGGAGATTGGTAGGAACTGTCCTGCGTCTCCATCAGGGTGGTCACCACCAGGAGAGGAAGATTCCCGATCACTGCTCAGAAATTTGGGACAAACGTTTTCTCTCTCCGAGTTATCCCTCCTGCCTTCCCTCATCGACTGGCGTCAGGGGAAGTAGAACCTGTATATTCTTCTCTATCCAACACCCAACCCCAGGACAGGAATTAGAATATTCCAGGTCTGGGAAACACATGTACTAACCTAAGTGCCACATCTCACAACCATATACATAAATATATGTGTGTGTGTATATATATATATATATACACATATGCACACACATTCATGTGCAAATATGTATATATATACACACACACACATATATATTTTTTACATCATTCTCCCTCTTTGTTTTCTCAAAACCTTTTGGAATCAGGAATCTGACTTCATCTCCATGATGCAGGAGTTGCCATCCCATGGAATATCTCTATAAGCAAGGAAAAAAATGCTATTGATGCTATCTTTCCATTTTATTATAACTTTCCGAGCATCTCTTTCTTCCTCATCTCATCAATGAGCTCTTGGATCCTTTGGTTTCTGGTCTTTTCATACGGGCTCGGTCGTCGAGGGATTAGGTTGGGTGGCTGGACTTCGTCTTCCAGGCCATGGATTTTGTAGGGCACGTCCACCGCGTTGGTTTCTGGATGGTCCTCCGTGGCGTTGGTGCTGGAGGTATTGAGAGGCACCTCCAGGGGCGTGCTGGGTGGAGGCTCCATGACTAGAGTGGGCACTGGGAGGGTGGGCACGAGTTCTTCGATGTCATTGTGCTTCCCAGGGGGTGGCTCTGCCCCGCCATCCACATCAGTGAGGTTGTCGTGCAGGTTACAGGACTTGCAGCACAGTTTGTTGTAGCCTGGGATGGAGCAATAGCGAGACAAGACTTCCATCCTACAGAACATTGACTTGTCGCCTTGGCAGTGGCTCTCTGAAAGAGAAAAGTGGGACAAATAACCAAAGGACAAGCTTGATAAGGGGGACCTTGTTCCCTCACAGGGAGCAGTTTGCTGGAGGAGCCATTTGAAAGAGCCCAGAGACAGCACAGAGGCAAGCGAGCTCACGCAGAAAGTTGTGTGGTTTTGATGTCTGGCAGCCCAGGGGTGGGGTGGCATCGGGAACCCCACCCTGGAGGGCTGCCGCACAAGCTGTGAGAAGTGCTCCCCTTCTCCAAGCAGGCCCCAGATGAGTCTGGATTTTTCAGTATCTCTCAAAGTCTGAGACAGGAATGAAGCCTGTCTGTTCTCAGGGGGTGATTCCAAACCCATTTAAGGAATGGGACTTGGTCACACCTTCACGTTTGATGTTCCAGTGGTAACCCCAGTGACACTCCGTGGCAGAGTCCGACTCTACAATCATCTCTAAGCATTAACTATAACACAATTACACCTAAAAGAACCAATTCATAATACCAATAGAGCCAATCCCAGAGCATCAGCTCTGCCCTCAGCACGCACCTCCACATGTGGTTCCCATCCTTACCCAGATTCCCCAGAAGATCTTTTTTCCGAAAAGTGACTAAAGAGAAATTGAAAATCATCCAGACTTGTCTGGACTTTCTTCCACTTGCCTCAACTTACCTGACAGCCTTGGGTCCTGTCACCGCTCCATCCACCACATGGCCCAGCCGCATTGAGCCTCTGGCCATTTCCCAAAGTGCTCCAGAACTTGGTGTTTTCCCACAGGCTAATCTTTCTGCCCAGCACATCCTCCCCTTCCCTGCCCACTCATGGTCTGTCTTGCACGGAGAGCCCTGACTCTGCAGAAGCCAAACTTTTGAAGAAGTTCTCTCTTTCTCTCCCCCTCTTTCCTCATGGCTGTCTTCTCCCAGGCCTACCTCCAACTCTGTCTGCAGCCGTATTAGTCCAACCCACCCAACTCCTCTTGTTCTCACTCTCTGCCTTCTTCCCAAGTTTTCACCCCCTTCCTTTCCCCTACCACCTTATTCCCCACACGACACAAAAGTGGAACTGACTTACAAAAACTCATCCAATATGAAAAAATAAGTCACACGACACTATAACAGGGAATGCTGGATCCTATTATAGCTTCCTGATCACTGGCCTCAATGGACCCAACCCTTCAACCATGTCCCTCTGCTCAGCCACTCTCTATTCTTCATAATGGGCATTTCAAGCATTTCCCACATAAACAGCTGCTGTGCCCTCTTTTCGCCTCAGTCTTCCTAGTTGATCTCACCTCCTACCAAAGGGAAAGAAAGGGGAAATGGGAGGGAAGAAGGGGCAGCCATTGATGGGAACCACATCTGACAGTTACTCTGCGCACCAACACACGGCACTTTCTACATCTACATGTGAAGCTCTGCTGGCTCACTGCCGTTTCCTAAGTAACAGACAAGCAGGCCCCTTCCCATTCAGAGCCAATGCTTCTGACATCTTCTCTCTGCACAGCCATTGCTCCAGCTTATAATTTTCCCTACAGGCTGGCAACCCACTTAGACCCTCAAACCCAAGCATCAGACTCTTGGATACAACAGCTTACTAGACAGCCTCTGGTCCCCAAAGTGGACTCCACACATCCAGCCTAAGCCCATGGCCTCTGCTGGCAACACCCATCTCAGATAATGGCCTTTCATGCACACAAGCCAGACCCCAGGTGACCTCTGTCTGGTTACCGTCGTCAGTATTTCCCCCTGATGCTCTTGGATGTGTCCACATTCCCCCACCCCTGCCTCCGAGGGGCTAAGCTGCCTTGCCTCGTCTATAGTAATAAAAGCCTCCTTTCTGCCTGCTGTCTCCATTCTTCCTCCTCCTCATCTAGCTATCCTGCTCTGGCAGAATAATGTTCTTCAGCCGGAGATGTGACCACGTCATTGTTCAGACTGAAGCCCCTGCATTGCTTCCCATTGTTTTCAGGGCAAAACCCTGCCTCTTCCACCTCTCCAGCCTCTCTCAGACCTAGATGGCCCTGCTTTACAGTGTGTGTGCTCCCTCTGGCCACAGGGCCTTTGCACATACTGTGCCTCCCCTCTTTCTCCAGCTGTTCTCTCTCCTCTCATCCCTGAGACTTGGCTGAAACACATCTTCCTCAGGCAATCATTGCCTGATATCTGCTGGAAGTTAAATCCCACCAGGCTGTGGTCTCATGATGCCATGGGTCTCCCCTTCCCAGCACTCCGTTCCAGTCAGCAAGTCCACACTTACTTGTTTTGTTTTTGTTCTGTTTTGGCTCACCCCAAGGCATGGGGAAGTTCTCAAGCCAGGGATCAAACTCACGCCACAGCAGCGACCTCAACCAGTGCAGTGACAACACCAGATCCTTAACCTGCGAGGCCACCACGAAACACCAGCAAGTCCACATTTAATTGTCAGATAAGTAACGAATGACTGACTTTTCTGTTATCCTGAAAGCTCCAAGGAGCAGGGTCCTGAGCTGTATTTGGATGCTTCTCTATCCCAAAGCCTGGAACAATGAATCAAAGAATACAGAAAGGTATAAATGTGAAAAAGACAAATGTGAATGCCTGAGCAAAGTCCAAAACAAGGAAATCATGGATTTTAGAACAGCAGCCTACAGGCAAGAAGAACACACAGAGGCATCTACCATCAGAGAGGGACCCAGCCTTGGCTCTGAGCTTCTAGGCGACCAAAATAAGGACACGAGTGGGGGCAGGACCCACAACATGAAGAGATAAGAACAGATCGCTGTTTAGGAAACGCCCCGGTCTTCCTAAACTTGAGATGGAGAAACAGGCCCACACGTGGAGGGGAAGGGTAGACGGCTTTGTGCTGAGGGCCGATTCTGGAAATCAGACCAAAAGATCTTGAGCTGTGGCTTTCAGGGTGTTAAAACCTCATATAAAATTTTACACACAAGGAGTTCCTTTCATGGCTCAGTTAATGATCCTGACTAGGATCCCATGAGGATGCGGGTTTGATTCCTGGCCTCGCTCAGTGGTTAAGGACCTGGAGTTGCCTCGAGCTATGGTGTAGGTTGCAGACGCGGCTTGGATCCTGTATTGCTGTGGCTGTGGTGAAGGCCGGCGGCTACAACACCGATTTGACCCCTAGCCTGGGACCCTCCATATGCCGCAAGTGTGGCCCTGAAATGAGAAAAAAAAGTTTTTACCCACGTGTCCAATATTTGAGACAGATGAAATCAGAATGGTCCTGTCTAAAACTGGGTGGGGGTGCTCAGAGCCCCTTCCCCTTTGCCCCCTCTTGGCCCCTCCCCCATCCCACCAGCCACCAAGGTGAGCCTGGGAAAGCCACCAATGGCGGCCCTCGGGGAGACACCAGGGGGCTTTGGTAATATGAGGTGCAGCATCTCCTCCAGGCTTTGTCATCTGCTGGGGTGGGGAGGCCAGGCATGCAGACCTCTCCAAGGATGAAACCAGGCCTGGCCGTGCTGCTGGGACTGGGGCCACCCCTGCCACATAGACGCCCTCTCCTGTCACCTGTGTCTCTTCCTGCACACAAATAACAAGACCAGGCTTAAGCACCTCCCTCTCTTGTCTCCCCCAGGCTGGGATCCTGAGAAGCAGGCATAGCGTCAGCCACAGGGTCTGCCAGCTCTGCCTGTGGGCCGAGTCGGTCCTTCCACCTGGTGTTATAAATAAGGATTTATTAGAGGAGCCAGGCCATTCATTCATTATCCTGCTGTTTTCCTGCCACAATGGCAGAGTGGAGTAGTTGCCTTGGAGACCGTAGGACCTGCAATAACTAAAATACTTAGTAGCTTGCCCTTTAGGGAAAAGAGCACCCACCTATGCTCAGGTGCTCAGCGGCATCCCTAGTTCCCGGATCAGAGCTTGACACAGAAAGTTACTTGCTGAGTAAATGGACGAAAGTGACGAGAGGCAGGCAGGGGACAGCACAGTCCACCTGGCTCCCCCAGTGGACTTCTGTGTCTGGTTTCCTTTAAACAGTGGACTGCCCTGTTTTATGTTCTTAAAACAAGTCAAGGAATGAATAAATAATGGAGAAAGCCATTGGCCAAGAGCTTGGCTATGCTAGGATCAGCCTAGAGGCATTTCAAAATAATCATTACCATTCTTAAAAGGTTGTGGGTTTTTTTTTTTTTTTTTTGGCTGTGCCTGCAATATGCAGAAATTGCCAGGATCGAACTCTTGATACAGCAGTGATAACACCAGTCCTTAACCGCCAGGCCACCAGGGGGCTCCAAAGGTGGTGTGTTTTGAAGTAGCATCACACAGCAGAGAGCCTTCTGAGGGGAATGAGATGCAGATGGTACCAAAGGGCTGACTGGCCAAGGATCTCTACCTAGATAATAAGCTCGGTTTTCTAAGGCTTGGTTTTCAGCCATTTCCAATAGCAACGAACTAGTGGACCTATAGCCAGTAGTTAAGAGACCAACAAGCTGGTGAAATTAAAGCCATTGATTGAAGTCATTTGTGTGCCATTCCCACAATCTTGGCAGGATCGGAATACCATCTGTGTTATTATTTGCTGAGTAGTTTCCTCCTTTAACTCCTTATGTAAAATTTATTTTAGAAGGAAACTTTATACCATTCATGGGAGACTAGTGCAGTACATAAAGGTGACCCTAAACATGAATACAAAGGAAACTTTTAAGTCCTCTTAAGTCACTTTTAAAATCAAAGTCTGGAGTTTTCAGTGTGGCACAACGGGATCGGCGGCATCTTGGCAGCAAGATCAATCCCTGACCTGGTGCAGTGGGTTAAAGGATCCAGTGTTGAAGCTGTGGCGTAGGTCACAGCTGCAGCTCGGATCTGATCCCTGGCCCGGGAACTCCACATGCTGTGGGGTGGCCGGAAAAAAAAAAGAAAAAAGTTTAATTCCTCAAATCCTAGGAAAGTACTCCTATTGCAAAGCTCTCAGTTGGCGAGAAATGGGTGTGAGATGCCAAAGTTCATGCCGAGTGACACTTTCTCCCAAGATGCTCATAAAGGATAAAAAGAATTAGGACAGGGTTGCTTGGTGGAACCCAGGTCGCATTTATGCACCACCTACATTAAGTCGTCGCCATCCCTAACAGTTTGGAAAAGGCAGGGAAGGAGAAAACTTCATTCTCTTTTCTCCATCAAGCCTCACCACCATTTCACCATTCAAAATATCGAAAGACAAGTTATAGAAGTGGGTGGCACCCCAGTCTGTCTGCATCCTCTGTGCACAGGGCTGTCCCCTGGCGAGGCACCCTGGGCTGCTGGTGGCCTGCCTGTGGCTTTAGGCAGGGTGCCCTCAGCAGGGATTTCTCCTGATCTGTCCTGGCAGGGAGACCGAGTGGACACGGTTCATCAGACACAGTTGTCTGGCTCTCCTGTGCCTTGAGCTGGGAGTCTTTCGATGATCAGAGCTCCAGGCAGGCTGAACCCAGCCATGCCTGCCGTGAACCCCACCTGAAGGCTGGCACCTGGGGTCTAGCCCTGTGCCCCAATACCTGTCTCCACGGCGCTTGGTAGTTGTTTTCTCTCGTGTTTTCCTTCCTCCTCGGCGTGGGACTCCTTCAAGGGAAGGAGAGGGAAAGATGTCCCAGGCAGGACATGGATCAGGCCCCCGATCAGGAGGACCCTGTCGGACCCTGACCTGCTGTGTGGACACACAGGCCCTGTGGCTTCTGAGGGCAGGCCTCAGGAGACATGGCAGGCACGGCTGAGCTCACACGTGAACGTTGCAGGCCAGGTGCCCAGAGCCACTACTGCCTTGCCGTTCTCCTGACCCAGACTCTCCTGGGGCTGCCCAGCCCCCACCGGAGCCAGATGGGCATCTTCGGGTCCCTGAACAGGTAGCCCATGGCTGAGAGCTGTGCCGGGAGCCAGGGCAGCGGCCTGATGGTGGCTCAGGGCACAGCGACCTGGACACTGTCTCAACTACTGAGCCCGTATTCTCACTCCACAGGCTCTGATCCCAAAGATGGTAAGCAGCTCACCTGGAGCCCCTTTACCAACTGTCAGAGACCAGAGAGACTGGTGTTCCTGCGAGGTGCTTGTTTAACTCAAAATCACGGCGGGGTGTGTCTGCCTGGGCTGCTGTGGCATTTTGAAAAATGCTTGGGGAGGGGGCATGTGCCTCTGTGTGGGAAGGGCCCTCAATATCTACATTGAGCAGGAGAAGGGGGTCAGGAAAGTCACTGGAACCAGAAACCGAGGAACTAATGCACCAGAAGACAGCAGCTCCACAGCCCTGTCGCCACCAAGGTGAAGAGAAGCAGGCAGCCGCGTGCCAGACCCGAGCACCCAGTTTCACTGAACTTTTATTGAGTTTATTCGTGAGATGCATGACAGGAAGTCTTTCCATTGTTAGTAAGAATAAAAGGTCATTTTCACAGTCACTTTGGCACACACTAACGTTATCTCATAAAAAAACCGGAAAAGCAACGACAATGGAACCTATAGAATACGTCATTAAATACATACAAAACACTAATAAAATATCCCTGATAAACCAAAGTGCATATCGACAGAGAGCAAAACGCCCAGGACTGTATTGCACCTTCCCAGAGTCACTCGTGTCACTCGCATCGCCTAAGTCAAAGTTGGAAGTTAACAGTCGTGAGAATTAGTTATGTGTTACACCGAGTATTTACATAACAGTAACTAGTGCCGGGGGAGGGCTGGGCGCGGTCCAGCGGGGGTGCGATGAACAGGGGGGCGGGGAGTGACCGGCGGGAGTGCTACACTGGTCACCCAAGGGCCAAGGGCCAGGCGAGTCGCCCTCTGGTGTAAGGCAGCGCCGGCGGAGCGCCGCGGCAGCTCCAGCAACAGTCAGCGCCGTCGGGCGGCGCGGGCCACGGAGCGTGGGTGGGTTTCCACAGAGGTGGGCCGGTGCCTGGGGCCCCGCGCGGAAGCCTGGACTGGGGAACCACATCCTGGGCCAAAGGTGGGTGAGCCCGCCGCCAACCCCTAGACTTGCACTGCCTGTCTCCTGCCCGGGTCTCGTCCCCCCTCAGAAGCTGGAGCTAGCGGCCCATTCTGTTATCTTTCAACTTTAAGGCATCTTCTACATAGTTTGATCTAAGCAAAAAAGCAATAAAAATTGAGGTAATTCTGTAGTTGTTCACACGGGTAGTGGCCGCATCCACGTCAGACAGCCTCTCACTCTCACTCTCTCACCCCAGTGGATGGGGTCGTGTGCGCACGAGGAGAAAGGCCATTGGAGCGAATGGGCAGAGAATGGACATGGCGGTGTGTCCTGATGTCTGGCTGCGGGGACACGCCCCCTGCCTCCTCCGCCTGACCCGAACCCTCAAAGGGGACAGGGCCCGGGGGCGGGCCAAGGGCTGTGTGAGTTGGACACAGAGGCCACAGGAAGCAGGCCACAGTCGCACAAGTCAGGAGGACACACTCAGCACAGGGTCAGCAGCAGCAGCAACAGCAGAGGTGGCCGGGGGGGGGGCCCCCCCGACGCACTGCCGGAAAAGGGCCGGGCGCCCAGGACGGCGGCGCAAAACTGCACGCCCGAGAGGCCTCGCCTCGCTGGTAGGCGGCGTTTGAAAGGGGGCCGGCGGGCTCCCCTCGACTTCCGACCTGTAGCTCCAGCCTGGAGGGATGTGGCCCCAAGTGGTCACCTTTGCACTTTGGCCTCTGGCCCCTCCAGCACCACGACAGATCTTTGCCCCTTTACAAGCCATCACCACCAGGTCCTGGCACCCCGACAAGAGGCCGGTGCCGGAGGCGGAGCCTCCGCCAGGTCAGGCGGGCCCTGCTGGCCAGGCGGCCAGGCAGCTCCAAAGGAGACAGCCGAGCACAGAGGCCCGGAGAAAAGATTCAACCAAGAGAGCGCTCAGGAAGAGTCAGGGTAGTTTTCCATAGGAAGAGAGGAGGGGAGCCCAGGGCAGGCTCCACAAGGCGCAGGGCATGCATTGGAGGGCAGAGGCAGAGTTATAAACGGGCCGGTTACTTGACGAGGGCTTCTGGACTGGCGAGTCGGGGTCCGGTCGGGACAGCCACTGAACCACGTAGCTCTTCTTGGAAGGGTCGGAGATGTTTCCTAGAAGGAAAAAAAAGGAGGCCGTTCCTGCTAGGGTACCAGGCCGGGGGGGTCCCCCTATCCCTCCACCCCATGTTGAAGGCTCCAGGGATTCTGGCATCCTACAGAGGAGTGACAGGAAGGCCCCGACTCCCCAGCCTCACATTCAAGGCCTCTCTCAGGACAGATGGGCCCCAGATCCTTCCTCTCCCACGCCAAGCCCCCTGGGTCTCAGCCACACAGAGTAGCTGCAGCTACCACCTCCACAGCAACTCCACCTATGCCAATCTTTTACTGTCCTCCGTGTCCCCACTGTGCACCCTCCCCCGGGGGGTGCTGAGCAGTGTCCTGACTGCTCATTCTGGAAGTGCCGGAAACAAGTGAATCCCAGATCTATTCCCTCTGCCTCATCTGCAGAAGGGATTCATGGCAGGGACTATGTCTTGACCTGTTGTGGGGACGTGTGTCCAGCTCTGCATGCAGCCAGTGAGGGTTCTGGTTGCTCTCCTTGCAGGGCACCAGGCACCCACTACTCACAGGAGCACCCCTGCTCACACAGATACCCCCTACTCATAAGGCACCCCCCTACTCCAATGGGAACCCCCAGCTTACACAGGCACCCCCTGCTCACACAGGATCCCCCTAGTGGCACAAGCATGGGCTGAGCCCTGATCTGCAGTACCTGTGACTCTGGTTTCTGTCTCCCAGACCAAAAGAAAATGCCAGGAAAGCAAGGCCCTTGCCTGGGGAGGAGCATGGCAAATGCCAGTTCATTCCATTTCCTGCCAGGAAGAGGTCCCAGCCCAGGCCTGGGTGGGCTCAGTTTCTCCTTCAAGTTCACAGATACTGAGTTTGGCCAGCTGTAGGAAGAGCTACGTGTGCCTGGACCACCCCCTCCCTCGTGCCCCGCTGCATGCAGAGAGCTTACGGGGACAGGGGCCAAGCCTGCAGATCCTTGCTGTCTCAGGCCGCTCCTCCCGGCAGACCCCGAAGCTGTTGTCCGAGGTTCGGCAGAGCACAGGCCGTTCCTGGGTGCCATTGCCACAGGTGACCGAGCACTGCAGGCAGAGAGTTACCAGTCAGGGCCCACCTCCCATGCTAGGCTGGGTCTCAAGGGCTCCCCAAGCATGCATACGTGAGAGGTGGCATGGAACGGATGACAGAGTGTGAGCTGGAGGCTTGCCCTGCCTTCCCCAGCCCCTGGTGGCTGCCTCAATCTCCCGGGCTCTAAAGCGAGTTAGAGAGTGAATATACGGGGCTGGGTTGGACCTGGCACTGTTGGATTCTTGAGGAGTGCCTCCTTTCTCTGGCTGGAGGAGGCCCGAGGCCCCTGGAAAGCTGCTCTGCACTGGGGGAAGCTCTGCCTGCATCCAGAAGGCTTTGGCAGAGGCCCTGCCCCCCCTCTGGACACAAAGCTCTACACCACCAGAACCCTCATTGTCCCCTCCAGTCCCGGCCCCCTTGACCTCACTATAGGGGGGCGAGACTAGAAGGAGCAGTCACTGGCTCTGCTCATAACTGAGTCCTGCTCCACCATAAGATGATTCTTAGGTCCTCACCTTATGAGTGGGAAAGGACTTAGCCCATCTGAGTTGCTCAAATCTACCCAGTCTCAAGAAAGGCCTATTTTCAGGACTGGCCCTTGGACAGCTCCTGGGAACCAAGTTCATGGAACGGTCTGTCTGGTAAGAGCGTTGTCTCAAGCCTGGGGCCTCGGATCAGGCTGCACGAGGTTGCCGGGTCGGTTTGCACCGACAATGTGATTGAGGGTGAGCGTCTGCTTTCCCTCCGGGTTCTGGGGCTTCAGTAACCGATGTCAATCATGCAGGTACCTCTGCTTACATGACTGATCCCCAGTGCAGCCCAGATACCTGGAAGTTTGCACCTGCTGTCCTCCAGACTTCACCCACCTGCTTCCCTTTGCTGAAGGGAACTACTCTGTGCTTTCATTGGAATAAAGTATAACCATGAGTACAGTAACTTTTTTTAAGTTTTTTTTTGGTCTTTTTAGCTATTTCTTGGGCTGCTCCCACGGCATATGGAGGTTCCCAGGCTAGGGGTCGAATCGGAGCTGTAGCCGCCAGCCCACGCCAGAGCCACAGCAATGCAGGATCCGAGCCGCATCTGTAACCTACACCACAGCTCACAGCAACACCGGATCCTTAACCCACTGAGCAAGGGAGGGACCGAACCCGCAACCTCATGGTTCCTAGTCGGATTCATTAACCACTGCGCCACGACAGGAACTCCTGCGTACAGTAACTTCTGCACGAACCCTTGAGCCCAAGGCTGGTCTTGTGGACCCTTGACCCACCAAGTGTATGGGCTGGATAGCAGGGCTCATCTCAGTTGAGCTCTGTCCCCAGGACTGCTCCTCCAGCCCCTGAGACCATCCTGCTCTTTCCAGCCCAAGTCTAAGACCTCCCTTGCTCATGTCCCCTCCCGCAGGTTTGGGCGGCCTTCTAGGCCATAACTCTTCCCCCAGAGACAAGAGCCCAGGGTTTCCCCTTATGTCCTGGAGCCCAGGCTGTCCCCAGTCTCCTAGGGGGTCCAGGCTCCTGTGGCACCTGGGAGCCTCTCTGCCCTGTAATGACACATTCCGTTGGGTTTTGTACAGAGCTCTAGCTGTGTGGAACCATGGGTGCCCTGAGACCTATAGGAAAGGGCCCAGGGCAAGAACTGCATCCAGGCCAAGGTAGAATGCCCTGGCCATCTCAGTCTCACCCAGTCTTGGTTTGGGGGCCAAGGACACAGGTCCAGGGGACTGCTTACCTGGGACCAGGGTCCAGCCCGCCACCGACCAGGGCAGAGCTCACGGTTGCAGGCCCGGCGGCCCTCAGGTCGGGCATCATTGCAGTGCTTGGTGTGCACAGAGCGGGTAGTATTGTTGTGCAGGGGCTGCACGCAGCGCACGGAGCGAGTCTGCATGCCCGTCCGCCCACAGCTCTGACTGCATGGCTCCCACTCGCCTGTGACCCACCTGCCAGGGCAGAGCAGCATGTGGTCAGCCCCGGGAAAACCAGCCTGGCTTCAGCCCAGGTGGACAAAGGGAAGCCAGCCTGCCCCCACCCCCGGGTGCATCTTTCCCTACTGTCATGAAGGCACTCGAGAGGCCAGCTGTGCCCCTGCTCGGGATCCTGTAGATGAGGAACCCCGTGCCGGGAGACCCTGGCTGAGGGGAGTGGCCATGGCGACCCAGGACTGGGGGACTCTGCCGGCCTTTGTTTCTTCGTAGGTTCCCAACTCTGCCCTCTGACCCCAGCTTCTGCTGACATCACAAAACCTCCCGGGCAGCAGCATGGATGCCCTCAGCACCTGTCCCCACACGGCCCCCCTCTGACTATTTGCCCACTCTCTTCCTTGCTCAGGGCCCTGCAAAAGGAACCTGGGCCCAGAAATGCAGTCCTGCCAAACTCCAGGGCCAAGGCAGGCCATAGGCCCTGCCATGAGCTACTGGGGAAACATCTACCAAAGGACCAGAAGTGAGCCCCGCACTCTCAGTTTCCCCATCTGAGCATTGTCACTTGTCATCATTTCTAAAATGCACACTGTTTCTGTTTAACAGGTTTGAGGCAGGGGGCACTGCACAGCCTGCAGCATCTTAGACTCCATCAAGTACAGTGAAAAGAATTCATCAACCATCTCAGGCTCAGAGCTGCCCAGGGGCCCAGATCCCGCACCTCCCTCTACAGAAGCCCCAGGTCTCTACCCTCGCTCCTTTAGTGGGGCTCCAGGCTGGGGGCCAGGGGCCAGGGAGCCCGGGAAACTCACACAGGCTGGGAGCACTCCTGCGGGTTGCAAGCCCGGCGGATGGCCTTGGGCTTTGAGAGGGCATCACAGAAGCCTCGGTGCACCATCTTGTGGTCCAGCCTCCGGCGGCAGCCATACTTGGTGAACTGGGACCCTGAAGAAGAGAGCTCGAGGGGGCTCAGTGGGGTGGTGTGACCCCTCCAATGGGTGCGGAGGGGTGGCTCCTAGGTGCTTCAGCCCCATTCTCCCCGCTCTGCTGAGGGGGTGGGGCAGGGGACCCCGCCTGGTGTCCACTGAGCACCCCAGGCCAAATGAAGGTGAGAGCCAGGGAGCGTAGCCAGCTTCTCTGGCCCCTGGGCTGGCTTCCTGGGGCAAGAGAGAAGGTTCTGTTGCCTCTCATGTCACTGTCATTTATTCCACCTTGAATTAATAACCAGCTAAACAGGGAACACAGCCTGCAAGGCTCCTCTGGCCAGTCTAGTGCAGCAGTTCCCAACTGGGGATGCTTCTGCTCCCCTGGGCATATCTGGCAATGTCTGGGACACTTATTTGTCACAACTGTGGGAGGAGAGGCCACTGCCATCTACCAGGTAGAGCCTGGGGGTCCTGCTCAGCATCTTACAGGACAAACCTTGACAACAGACCATTATAGAGCCCAGGATGCCAGCTGGACCAGGATCTCAAATCCTCCACCCAGTGGGTCAGACATGAGAGACCATGGCTGGGCATCCTGATGTACTCCGGGTGTCTGGAAGTATCCCAGGAAATGGGGGATGGAGGGTGCTGGTTCAGTGGGAAGGTGGAGGAGTGCTCTCCCTGGGGAGATGGCCTGTACAAAGGCCCTGAGGCAGGAGCACAGCAGGTCCAGGAAAAGCACTTAAGTCCAGTGTGGACAGGGCAGAGTGGGCTGGGGTGGAGGCGGCAGTGGGAGAAGTCAGCTTGGACCTTGGAGACCATGAGGAGAATTTTTTTTTTTTTTTTTCTTATCCCAAGAGCAGAAGGAGCTGCTGAAACCTGTGACACCAGGAAGGGGTATGGTCTGATGTGCCCCATTAATAGGTCACTCTGGGGGCAAGAGTGGACACACAAGGGCCAGCTGGGTCAGCTGGGCCTTGAGGATGATGCTAGGACCGGGAAGACAGTGACAGCTGATGAGTCCAACAGAGGAGAGAATCAACAGGACCTGCTAATGAGATCTGGGGGTGGGAGTAGACGCCTGGGGTGCCAACCGCCCAGGCAAGAGCTCAGGAAGAGGAGTCTTCCATCTGCCTGGGCTGGGGAGTGGGTGCCCCGCCTGTGCAGTGGACTCCCCAGGTGCTGTATGTGTGGGAGCCCATGTGGCATCTGAGGGATGCCTGCTGTCCAGGCCACCTGCTCCTTCCTGCAGGCTGGGCTCTCTTCTCCTGCCTCTCATCTCCTCCAGCAACTCCAGCTCCTCCAGGAGCAGTGACTACATGGGGCCAATCAGAACTTGCCATCTGTTTGTACACCCCATGGACTCTGCAGTCCAGGGCAGAGGGGGAACCCTTGGCACCCCCAGTCCTGCCCCAGGGAAGGAAAGGCCTTTCTGAATGAACTTAGGTGGGCTCTCTGCAGAGGGCGCCCCTCTGCTGGTCTCTAGCACCGCCCGTCTTTCCTGGGCTCAGCCGGGCGATGCCTCAGCAATCCCTCCAAGCTGCCCTTCAGCAACCGCCCGCCAGGCCAGCGCTCCCTCCCACAGTGATGCAGGTGCGGGCTGGCGCCGTCCAAGGCCCACACAGGCTCCTTGGCTGCCTCTGCCCGGCTGCCCTGAGCACCCGCCTCTCCTGTCCACCCTCTGCCCCCTCCCAGTGGGGCTAGACCCTTGTCACCTGGGCAAAGGTCACTGGATCTGCCTCCCTGGCCCCCGGGACAGTTTCTTATACGTGGTACATCCCTTAGGCCAGGCGGTCAGCAGGGACCTCCGGCTCAGGAAGCCCCTCGCCCAGAGGACCCCGCCTCCTTGGGGTTCCCGGACTCGGAGAAGGCCGCTCACCTCCACCGCAGGGCTTGGAGCAGGGAGACCACTTCTTCAGGGCCCACTCATAGTCCACGGAGTCATCCTCCAGGACGTTGTTGTCGTCCACATTGAGTGAGTCCTCGTGGATCATGTATTTGTAGGTCAGCGAGATCCGGGTGTCTCCCTGCGGGATGACCTGCACCGGAGACGGCAGTAAACACGCCTGCCCTCCGCCACCCTCCCTCGGGCCCTGAGAGAAGTTCGTCCCAAGAACATTCAGGCAGGTTCTAGAAAGTCCCAGCAAACACTGAATTCACCGATACGGAACCACTGCTGGCCGGGGAACACGGGGTCAGGTCCTGCGAACCTCTGGGCACGATGTTTTCATCATCAGTTAACGCATAACCTTATTTTAGGTGTGTTTCTGTTTAAAGACACCTTAATTAATACGGACTGTAGATTCATGATCTCTAAACTCATGGCCAGTGCCCAGGACCTCGGCTCCACGAAGCTCAGCTAACATCACACTTGGGGGCAATTCAAACAGCAAAATCATCCCCCCAAAGCACAGAAATGTGAGAAACACGGTGCTAAATAGACTGAAAAAGTCACTTGTTTATAGTAGGAGCTGAAACAAGAATCAGAGCCTCTGGAGGAGCTGGGAAAACGCGTCGGGCGGCCACGCCCGCTCTCCAGGCTCCGCTGGCCTCTGTAACCATCTGTGAGCCCCCTGCGAGGACAGGCAGACCTTGCTTTAAGAGCTTAGCTTGGAGTTCCCGTCGTGGCGCAGTGGTTAACGAATCCGACCACTAGGAACCATGAGGTTGCGGGTTTGATCCCTGGCCTTGCTCAGTGGGTTAACGATCCGGCGTTGCCATGAGCTGTGGCGTAGGTTGCAGATGCGGCTTGGATCCTTCGTCGCTGTGGCTCTGGCGTAGGCCAGTAGCTACAGCTCCGATTGGACTCCTAGCCTGGGAACCTCCATGTGCCAAGGGAGCAGCCCAAGAAATGGCAAAAAGACAAAAAAAAAAAAAAAAAAAGAGCTTAGCTTTACTGGGCTTTGCAAATACTACGTTTTTCACAAATTATAGGTTTGTGGCAGCCCCAGATCCAGCAGGTCTATTGGTACCATTTTTCCTTCCTTTTCTTTTTTTGCCATAGAGACTCTTGCATTTATTTATTTATTTATTTAAGTATCACTAATTTACAATGTGGTGCCATTTTTCAACAGCATTCACTCCCGTCGTGTCTTTGGGTCACATGTTTGTAATCCTCGCCCTTCTACCTCTTTTTCATTATGATCATATCTGTTAGGGTGATCAGTGCTCTTTGATGTTACTATTGTAATTGATTTTGTTTTGTTTTGTATTATTTATGGTCTGTGCTTTGTGTTTTTAGACATAAAGCTATTGCACACTTCACAGAATACAGGACAGTGTAACACAACTTTTTTCTTCTTCTTTTTTTTTTTTTTTGTCTTTTTAGGGCTGCACCCGTGGCATATGGAAGTTCCCAGGCTAGGGGTCGAACCGGAGCTACAGCTGCCGGCCTACACCACAGCCACAGCAACGCAAGATCCTTAACCCACTGAGTGAGGCCAGGGATCGAACCCGCGTCCCCAGGGATCCTAGTCCGGTTTGTTAGCTGCTGAGCCATGAAGGGTACACCATTTTTTTCTTTTTCCTGGCCACACTCAGGGCATATGGACGCTCCTGGGCTAGGGATCAAACCCGAGTCAGAGCTGTGACCTACACCAGCAACACAGGACCTTTAACCCACTGTGCTGGGCCAGGGATCAAACCAGTGTGGCCACAGAGACAAACCAGATCATCAACCCACTGCACCACTGCGAGAACGCCACGTGATAAAACTTTGATAATGCAAAAAGCATTCACATGACTTATTGCCATATTGGCTCTGTTGTGGTGGTCTGGAACGGAATGTGCAATAGCTCCGGAGGTCTGCCTGTAATGATTTTGGGACTAGAAATACATTTTGGTAGGCCAATTTACCAATACAGGAATGGCAGAGACTGAGGCCACGGTATGTGCACTGACAAAAGCAGGGTGCCAAAGGCGTTTCTGGGGATGAAAAGTGCATGCAGGTGAGGTGGGCAGAGCAGCCCATGACACACCCCAGCCGCACAGCTGCTTGCCTCCCATGAAGGGTGCTGGGTCCAGGTGCCCTGGCCCAACCACAGTGCGTTCACCTTAGTGGGGGGGCTAAAGGTACCTGAGCCTTATCTGTAGTGTTTTTCATTATTTTACTGATAAAATATATTACTTAGGCAATTAAAATGATTTATTTTTTTCCTTTTGGCCATGCTGCCTGTGGAAATGCCAGGGCCAGGGATGGAACCTACGCCATAGCAGCAACCTGAGCCACTGCAGTGACAATGTCAGATCCTTAAGCTGTTGCACCACCAGGGGAACTCCAATTAAAGTTTATTTTTTAAAAGTGAACTAAGAAATCAAGCCCCCTGTGTGCTCGCATCACCAGGAACAGCCTGGGGTCCTAGACTCAGGAGACTTGGGGTCCAGTCCTGCTCAGGCATAAAGTTCACTGTGGCCTGGATCAAGCTATCTAATTTCCTGCACCCTGTTGGCCACCCCCATGGAGTTGCAGAATTTGCGTGCAATGGCAGATGTGAGCAAGCATGAGGAAGGGGCAGGAAAGTCAGCCAGAGGAGGAAACCTAAACCCTACAGGGGACTCTGTCCGAGGTCACCCGGGGGTCAGATGAAGGGCCCAGAGCCCCGACTGACCAACCAACGGCTCCAAGTCTGTTCCTCGCTCTGACACAGTGATAAAACCCTTGGTCCAAATTACACAGCCTTGGGAGTTCCCCTCGTGGCTCAGCAGTTCATGAACCCTACTAGAATCCATGAGGATGTGGGTTTGATCCCTGGCCTCACTCAGTGGGTTAAGGGTCCGGCGTTGCCGTGAGCTGTGGTGTAGGTTGTAGATGTGGCTTGGAGCCTGTGTTGCTGTGGCTGTGGTGTAGGCTGGCAGCTGTAGCTCCAATTCGACCCTTGGCCTGGAAGCTTTCACATCCAGCAGGTGAGGCCCTAAAAAGCAAAAAAAAAAACAAAAAACAAAAAAAACACCCAAAACCCCCAAACCAAACAAAAAACCCAAAGTACAGGGAATGCAGAGAGGCTCAGGGTTCCCAGGCACCCCTTTCTGGCTTCCCCAGCGGCCACTCGCCCCTGCCTCGACTTACCAGGACGGTGATGGTGCCATGGAGGGGGCCCGTGGTCTGCAGTGTCTCCCGGCCGTCCTCGTCGCGGTACTCCCACTCCACGCCCATGGCGATGAAGGATTTGGAGTTGGGATCCACGTCATTCTCTTCATTTAAAATGAACTTGCCTGTCTCCAAGTTCTTGACGGCTGAGGACGGCAGAAGACAGCGCCCCCCTATGATCACCCAGGGAAATCCAGGCACCCTGCCTGGAGGCTGCTTTAAACAGGTCCAGGGGTCCTGGCGAGTGGAGCCTCTGGTTACTACCAGCCGCCCTATGCCCCTGGCAGCCCAAGTCGCCTTGGGACCCTGCCCTGCCCTTTGCTGCTCAGCCAGAATCAAGTTTCCCTCTAGTCTTGCACTTTCTGCCAGGCCCGGGGCCCTTTTCGGGATCTGCCCCTCTAAACCCTGGAGGACAGGCTCCCCTGGCAAGGGGCTCCTAGCTGTCAAGGCCACCTCTCTGCAGACTATCTGGAGCACTCCATCGGCTCTCGGAACCTCAGCCCTCCTTGCCCCAGTCCCCGGATGCAGGATATCTGCTGGATACCAGGGCACAGGGCTGGGTGGGGGCTTCCTGCCCATGTGTGTTCCTTCCTCACGGGTAACTGTGGCTCGGCCTGGGGCCCCACCAGGTCCCCACGACCCAGAGAGGCCCCATCTGATGGGGGCTACCCCCAGGCCACTGGGCATCCACAAAGGAACACCTAAGAGCTAAGAATCCACTGGTCAGATAGTCCGACACTTCCCATAGTGTGGAAGGTGGCTACTGGGAGGCTGCTGAGTGATTTAGGGGGCACAGACCAGGCAGGGAAATCACAGAATAAGGAAATCATTCCCTGCACAAGTCTAAAATCCCGAGACACTCAGTGGGCACCAGGAGGTCTTCAGCATGTCACCAACCCTACCCCTTCTTGTGCAGGGACAGCCTTCAGCAGGAAACAGTGTTTAGGTAGAAGCATCTTTCTTTTCAAGCATCAATTTTTTTTTTTGTCTTTTTGCCTTTTCTAGGGCCTCTTCCCGCTGCATGTGGAGGTTCCCAGGCTAGGGGTCGAATCGGAGCTGTAGCCACCGGCCTACACCACAGCCACAGCAACACGGGATCCGAGCTGCGTCTGTGACCTACACCACAGCTCACAGCAACGCCGGATCCTTAACCCCCTGAGCAAGGCCAGGGATCGAACTCACAACCTCATGGTTCCTAGTCGGATTAGTTAACCACTGAGCCATGATGGGAACTCCACGC
The DNA here is from genome assembly GCF_016906955.1 of Phacochoerus africanus. Taxonomy (NCBI): domain Eukaryota; kingdom Metazoa; phylum Chordata; class Mammalia; order Artiodactyla; family Suidae; genus Phacochoerus; species Phacochoerus africanus. Next base: position 79,523,218 of record NC_062547.1, on the reverse strand, counting down.
ATCAACTGTTTTTTTTTTTTTTTTTCATTTAAAAAAAACTGAAGTATAGTTGATTTACAATGTTGTGTTAATTTCTGCTGTATAACAAAGTGTTATCTTTGTTATATTTGTCTTCTACTTAAGGCAGGTGGTACTGGCTTGGCATTTGAGTGGAGCAACATAAAGTTTCCCTTAAAATAAGGAGGAAAGGAAAACTTGTATTAAGAAAGAGTGGTGTTTGTCTCGAATCAGCAGGGTGCCGGACAGTGACAGTCTTGGAACCTAGGACCCAGTCTGGCATCCACGGCACAGGGAGGAAGGTCAGGCCCCGAATGGGGGGAGAGGCTTGTGCGGGATCCCCTCAGTGACCCCCACCCCCAGCATCACTTCTTATGTGGGCCCCACGACTTTGAGGGGCAGGGTGAGGATGGGTAAAGCCCCTGCAAGGGGCCCTGGGCAGCTCTGGGGGAGCACAGTCAACAGGCCAGGGCTGCCTTGTGGGAAGAGGCACCCAGACTTATTAGAACATCCCAATTTTCAAGAAATGCCAGGAATCTCTATTCCGAAAGAATCATCTAAATTTAAAATGAAACCAATTGAAAATATGCAAATGCACCACGGGAGCCCATCCACCAGCCGGCCTCAGTGTCTGTTGGAAGAGCCTGCATGGCTCCCTCCATCACCCACCCTCCCCACCCCTGTGGACAGCTGGCTTTGCCCTTGGCCTTGAGGTGGGGTGGGGGTGTGGGTGTGTGGCATATCTTAGACACGTGTCCCTCCACAGCCACTGCCATGGCAGGGGGTTCTCTGATCCCAACCCCTGGCCTCTCCACTGGGAAATGACCCCAGGAGAGGCCCACCAGGTGGGCGGAGCCAGAGACAGGGGAGGTGGGGCTGCAGCCATGCCTCCCAGCTGGGGCCTGGAAGAGCCAGGCTGTGGAGCCAAGGCACTGTCCCGGCTCGGACACTCACCCAGATGGTGGCTGGTGGTGTCTGCCTCCTGGATAAGCAGGTGTCTGGCTCCCGCTGGGATCTCGAACATCTTGATGTAACCTTTGTTGGGATGTGATGCCAAATGAGAAGGAAGAGAAGCCAAATGAGAGGGAGAGGCCTTCAAACGCTGACAACACTAAGAGGGCCTCGCCCTCTAAGGCGGTTCAGAAGCCCCAGTGTTTCCTGGGCTCTGGTCCAGAGAGGGGCCGTGGGAGAACTGCTGCATCCCAGCCAGTTGCAGCCGTTTTGCACCTTTCAATCCAGACCCACCCTTGTCCCCCTCCACTGAAAAGTCGGTGGGCATCCTCGTGAATGGCCTTGGAGTCAACACTGGGCACGGAACTAAGATGCCATGTCTAGGAGGGGGCCCTCAGCAAACTGCTTGGCCTCCCTGGACCCCAGCGGCTTCATCTGCAAACTGAAGATGCGCGGGGCCAGGTGGAGGGTCAGCTCCAAGCACCCCGGCACCCGCCGAGTTGGAGTCCGGCAGGTTGGCCCCATGGCCTTCTTCCGAAAGAGGCAAACCACAGTGGCTTCTCCCCATTTCAGAAAGAGGCAGAGCGGTCAGCTGCTCTAGGCCCACCCAGGGCACCAGTGCTCCAGAGGAGGCACTCCTTTGGAAGGGGGCTCACCCAGAAGGCTGTTTGCCCAAAGCCCATCTCAGCCGGGGACCCCAAGTTCCCCACCCAATCCTGGGGCCCTGGGTGGGGGGACAGGCCTACCTAGGCTGAAGGCTGCACTGACCAGCCCAGCTAAGTCCTGCTGACAGGCAGCCAGGGGTGGCAGCGGAGGGGCAGGGGGGTCAGCGGGAGGCCAGTGGGAGGTGGCTGGGCAGCCTTGGAGGGCTGGGGAGAGTACCCTCAAATAAAGACCCACCCGGTGCACCTTACACCCGGCATTCTCCCTGTCCCCAGCCACCCTGGGGTCTGGCCCAGCTGTCCCCGACTTGGGGTTCTCCCTCCACCACCCCCTCCCAGACCTACACCCCCTTCCCTAAACAGCTGAGAGCCCCGTCAGAGCCACCCCACCACTGGGTGCCACAGACCAGTTGGGGCTGGGTGGGGCAGGGAGGGGCACACTCACCGAGCTTCTTGGGTGCGCGGGTGAAAGTGCCCTTGACCACCTTGCAGTGGGAGTTGTCTCCTCCGCACACCCCACACTTGTCCTCCTGTTTGCTGGAGCCGATCACTCCGTCACAGCCCACCTTCTGCAGGGGGAGGGGGTGTGGGGTACCCTTGAGACCCCTCCCTCCCCACCAGGTCCCTGGCACCTGTTCCCTCTGCAGCCCAGGTTTGGGCATCCCATCTCAGCAGTTCCTGCTGCAGGGGAAGGACAGGGCACTTTGGAGCCAGTTGGGCCCACTGTGCCCACCCGACGACCGGCCTTTCCCCCTCACTAGTCCTGGACAGTGTGACCTGCGGGCACTCTGCACAGCCTACTCAGGGCTGTGTCCCGAGGCTGTCCTGGCACAGGTCGCTGGCCTCCTAATGAATGTCTGTCAGACCTGGCTACTGCCCTTTGTCCTGGGCGTCCATGCAGGACCCTGGCAGCGGCGCCCCCAGGGCTCCTAGCCAAAGCTTAGGCCTGGATGCCCCTCCCTCTCAGCCCCCCGGAACTCTGTCCTCCTCAGTCTGTCCTGGAGTGTCCAGGCAGGAGGTGACAAGAGTTGGTGGGAATTTTGCCTTCATTCTCTCAACCAATCCCCTCAACACTGTCCAGTCTGGAACTGAAAATGGTTCCACACAGAGCAGGGACGTTCCCTTGCCCAGGGCCACCTGGTATATTACCCTGTTTTTTTCACTCTCCAAGCCTGGCTGATAGCACACCATTCCCAGGGCCCCAGACCCTTCAGCCCTGAGCACACTGCCTGGGGCCACTTTCATACCCAAGTCTACACTCAGCAGGGACGACTACCTCTCTGAGCAGCTCTGCTCTGTCCTAGAGTGCACCACAGCATCACTGGTTTCCCTCTTTGCCCTGGCTGCCAGGAAGCTCAAAGCCAGTTCACTCCTCAAGCTCCTCTATCACTGCCCCTTGCTTTCCTTCCCTTTGCTCTTTGATTTCTGGCTTTTGTTTTACAAAGATCTTTGAGGGTCACTAGACTTTGAAGGGACTACAGAGCCACTTCCTGGCTACACAGCCTTACAGAAACTCTGAGTTTGTTTCCACATCTGTGACATAGAGTCAGAGCAGCAAGGCCTGCCAGGGCTATTGCCAAGGTGGGAGGAGACAGGTCCCTGTGAAGAGTCACATGCTGTCTGGCACAGAATAAGACCCAAGAGAAGGATGGCGCTGACACAGAGGAGGCAGGAAGAGAAACAGGAGGAGGGGGGAGAGGGAGGGAGAGGAGAATCTCCTTTCTGGCCAGGGCGGTTGAGATACTGTGGCTTATAATGAATACAGATTTGATCTTCAGCCAGTTTCTGACTGGACCTCCTAAAACTCCTAAAGTTCCCTTGGAATTTCCTTCAATGAGAGCTGTAAAGCTGTCTTTTGTTATAGTAATGAGGTGACTTTTGGACCCACCTCAGGATGCTGCTGGCTGCCAGGGGACCCAACCATGCGATTAGAAGGTTGGACCTCTCGGCCCCACCCCCTGACCTCTGTGGAGGAAAGAAGAGCTGGCGCTGAATCAGTCACCAGAGGCCCATGATGTAGTAATTAACCATGTCCCTGTAGTGGAGCCTCCATAACCCCTCAAAAGGGGGGGCGGTAGAGGGCTTCAGGGTTGGTGAATTGGTGGCGATTGGGCGAGGGCAGTGCGCCCTGGAAGGGCCTGGAAGCTCCGTTCTCCTTCCTGCATTCCTTGCTCTAAGCATCTCTTCCATCTGGCTGATCCTGGGCTACATCCTTTTATAGTCATCTAGTAATTAACTGGTCATCTAGTAATTAAATCTTTTTCTGAGATCGTGAGCCACTCTAGCAAGTGGCTATATCCTTTTATAGTCATCTAGTAATTAACTGGTCATCTAGTAATTAAATCTTTTTCTGAGATCGTGAGCCACTCTAGCAAGCGAATCAATGGGGCTGTTGGAACTTCCCATCTACGGCCCGTTGGTCGGAAGCACAGGTGACAACCTGGACTCGCCATTGGCATCTGAGGTGGGGCGGTGGGCAGAGGGAGGCAGCCTGACCCCGTGGGATCTGATATTATCTCCAGGAGATGGTATCAGAATTGAGTTAAAGTGTAGGACTCCAGCTAGTGTCAGAACTGCTTGTTGGACAACTGGAGGAAAAAAATCCTCCAAACTGGAATTGGAATCAGAATCTTTACGGCCTCATTTAATTCCTGATTTCGTGCTGTGTGTGCACATGCATGCGTGTTTTTAGTCTCCAGATGTGCCTTTTGCTGTTATTTCACTTTGAACCTTCCTGAGTCATTGCGTTTTGATATTCTCTCATGGACAGCATCCGCTTGGATATTATATTCTTTTAAAAGCCACGAGTTCCCGTCGTGGCTCAGTGGTTAACGAATCTGACTAGGAACCATGAGGTTGCGGGTTCGGTCCCTGCCCTTGCTCGGTGGGTTAACGATCCGGCGTTGCCGTGAGCTGTGGTGTAGGTTGCAGACGCGGCTCGGATCCCAAGCTGCTGTGGCTCTGGCGGAGGCTGGTGGCTGCAGCTCTGATTCAACCCCTACCCTGGAAACCTCCATATGCTGCAGGAGCGGCCCAAAGAAATAGCAAAAAAAAAAAAAAGAAGAGTTTCACATACACATGTACTGTAAAGACTCTTACCTTTCATTTTGTTACTCTCATTTCCTTTGTGTGTGTGTGCTGTTTTGTTTTTTAATTTTGGGGGGGCTGCACCAGGGCATACAGTGACAACGCTAGATCCTTAACCACTAGGCCACCAGGGAACTCCTCTCTTGTGTGTGTTCAATCTTTCCTTTCTGTCTCTGTTTTCCCTTAACTTTTGCAATATGATCATATATAAATGTAAACATTTTCTAACTATACAAAAATCTATCATCCTGCTATTAACTGTTCAGTAACCAAGGACATACCTTATTCTGCCCCAGCTGTCCATGTCAAGAATGAAGCTCTAGCCATGCCCCCTAAGAGGGTGAGCAGCTGTTCCCTCTTCTCTGTTCAGTTTGTATCCTATTTGCAGCTGCCCCCTAAAGCTCCTTCCATTGCTGAACGTTTTCCCAGCTCCCGCCTGTCTCAATCACTGTTTTGAATATTTTCTTTGACGTCTTAAAAATCTTGCTGTCCAGGGAGAGCCTGCCCCTCCCAGGACTAGCTAGCCAGTTCTTAGGGACAGAAAAGAGGGCATACCTTTTAAACATAAACCAACTGATTCCTCCAACTACCCCCTTTATTGAATCCTCACACACCAAGCCAATATGTCTCTGCCCTAAATCATCCCAGGGCCAGGTACCAGGAAGCTGGAGACCACACCTGCCCAAACCTGACGGAAGTATTCAAACTGACCAATCCCAGGCTATTTACTCTGCGCCTTGCCTCTCCCGTGGAAACCCCAATAAAAGCTGTGGCTCAGACTTTCCCCTGCTCCTTTCTGCCTCCCAACAGAACCTGGTGCTTCTCCACGTGGCCCTGCACAGGGCAGCCTGCCCTTCCCTCAAGAAGTGTAGGTGATGAGTTCTTTCAATGGCACTGACGTCTCTGGGTGATGACATTTGGTCACCTCCATAAATCAAAATCCCACAGGCACAGGGGAGACACAGGCGTCTTTGTTTTGAAGGATTTGGTTGCGTATTTGGAATCTGAGCAGACTCCAGATGTGGCCTGGCCTCCCTGCCAGGCTGAAGCTGAACCAGACTCTTCCCTGCCCCCTGCTGCTTCCTTCACCTGGGGCTTCAGTCCTACTGAAATCACGTGCATGGAGAGACTGCCAGCTGCCCTGCCCCACCTCCTCCTGGGGGCCCCCAGCACCCCACCAGGCTTTCTGCCAGGCATCCTGAAGATGCTCACTCCTCAAGAAGGTAAGAAAAGAGGCAGCCCCCGGGACACCTGCAATCAATCTCATCTACACAAACTCCAGAGGCTTCCAGGTGTTTCTAGAGGCAGAGGCAGGTCTGCACTCATGTTACTACTGTATGCTGGGTATGCCCCACGGCTGTTCCTTGGGACAGCCTAAGATTGAAGCCAAGGATGTGACAGTAACAGAAGACACAGCAGGGCATTTCTACAAAGAGCCAAACCAACTGGATCCAAGGTGGGCTACTTGATTGATCACGTGTAAGCTGTCCGATACCCAGCAGAGTGCAGGGAGATGAGGTGGAGGGTTGCAGGATGTTGGGGGGAGGGAGATGGGAGGGAGTGGGGGGCAGGAAACGACATTTGCTGAGACCCACCCTGATCTAGGTGTCTTTTGCAGCACTTTGCATGCTCAACCTCGGTGGAGCCTCCCAACACCCAGGAAGCCGAGGCCCTGAGTGGTGGCTGGCCCTGCCTGTCCCCACAGTGCTGGCCTCCAGGCACTCACCCTGCAGTCCCCGCGCACACAGAGGCTGAAGGCGTCCTTGTAGGAGCAGCGCGTGCCATCGTGTACCATGCGCTTCATGGACACCACCTCCCCGGTCTCCTTGGACTCGCAGTAGAGGTGGCATCTCTCCTTAGCTGGAAGGGAAGCAGCGGGGTGTTGGCAAGGCCGGCCGGCAGCACCGCTCACTTTGCCAGCAGCTTCTTTCCCAAGTCCGCTCAAGAGAAGCACCTTGTTAAGGAGAAACTCCCAACCCCTAGGGTCTTCTCAGGGTTCACCTGCCCTCCTCCTCCCACGGGGGCAGGGGTGGTGGTGGAAGAGAAAGGGGAAAGGTGGGAATCAGGCAGGTGCCTGGAGTCCTCTCTGTGACCCTGGTGCATGGGACTGAGCTTCTCCCAACCGAGCCAGCCTGTTGTTGGTACCAGGTCGCAGATCCCCAGACCCTGCCCCCCCCCCAGGGGAAAGGCAAATGGGTGTTTGCCAGGTTTCTTCCTGAAGACCCTCTTCAGCCAACCTTCTCTGAAACCCCCAGATAAGACCAGATGCCCCTTGATTCAGTTTCCTGTCCTTGGCACCTTCCCTTCTCAGCAGTTATCTCAGAAGTCACTAAAACAGAAATTCTTACTTGATTTTCTGCCAGACCACAGCCTCCCCCTGAGAAGGGGACCCTGTCTGCTCTGGCACTCCCTCCCTGCACGTCCCTGTGGGGCTTTCGACAGGCTGGTGTGACACACATGGGTGCTGGATACAGTAGGGCAGGCCCAAATACCCACCCCCCGCCCCCCTGCCCAATGCGTGGAAGGAACAGAAACTGTTTCTCCATCATAAGGTGGGAGAACTCACATGAAATATAAACACTCTCATGCCTGAAGCTACCAGACTTTTCAGTTCCAGGAGCCAACAAATTTCTTTTGATGCTTAAGCCACTTCAACTCACTTGGAACTGAGAGTTCCCACCGAAAGAGGAGAGGCTGGATGTCACCCAATTCTTTGGTCGACTCCACCACCGTCCCCCTCGGCGCAACTCCAGCTTTGTCCACTGCGTGGCTGCAGGAGCCTGGGTCAGTTGCACCCTGCCCTCTCCCCTGCTGCCAGGCCTGGGATGGGTGGGGGCGTTGTCTCAGGCTCTTCTGAGACTCTAGTTCTGCTATAAGCCCTCAACCCAGGAGTGGGTCCCAGCAGCCACCCCGCCTGGGTGGGCTCTGCTGGCAGCCCGGTGTGTCCACGTAAGTGGCCCAGAGAGCCCCGGCCAGTCCGCTGAGCGCCCACATCCCTTGGGGCTCACCATCCCGGTGCTCGTGGGGAAGCCAGTGGTGCTGGGCGTCACCGTGCTCAAAGTACAGGTCCCACTGTCGGCACTGCTCCTCGCGGAAGTCGGCCAGGGCGTCAGGGCAGTCCTGGGAGTTGCAGAGCTGGAAATCGTAGGCAAGGCCTGAGCAGGTGCGGCCTCCATTGGCTGGGCTGGAGGAGAAAGCAGAGAGGCCTTGCAGCTCGGTGCCAGCACTCGGGGGCCACTTGTGGGAGGGAATCCCTGAGCCTTGGGGGTGGGGTGGGGGGCAGCTCTACCCGCAGGACATGGGCAATCCCCAGGCTCCAGAGCCTTGGAGCATCAGGTCTAGAAGGGGCTGGTAATCCTCCCTCGAGGGCCCTGGAAAGGGAGCATCTACTCAGCTCTGTGCACCCCCACCCCACCCGTCCTGTCGCTGTGGCTGAGAACTGACAGTGAGCTGCAACTGGATGTTTATGCTCTGCTGCGCCTCCTGCCACCAACCCCATGGGGGAGGGTCCAGGTGAGTTCCTCCTACAGCCCGGCAGGGCCTGGGCCTCACACAGGGTGGGAACTCAGAGAAACTGTCAAGCAGTGGAGCCCGGTTGCTAGTGTTCTTCACAAGGCTGGGGCACAATAGACACGCCAGCCCCTGGCTCTGCTCCGTCTTGAGAAAACTCAGGCTGCATTTCTGTAATTTCCTCACTTGGCTGAGAGCAGTACCAGTCCACAAAGCACTAACCCCACAGCAAAAGCACCTGGCTGGTGGCCAGCAGATGGCTCTGGCAGGCAGGGTGATGGGCTGGGGCAGGAGCTGGGGGGCTTCAGTGTCGCCACCTGCCGGGCATGGCAGAGCCAAGTGGAACCCGAGGCCCACCTGAGACCTGGGCAAAAGTCATGCTCTGCCTGCGATGAGGGCTGTATCGTTTAGCACAGCAGAGAGGACAGTGGAAGGAGCTGGCTTCCAAGAGGCCCCTTGAATGGTGCCGTGTTCTCAGGGGAAGTTGGTAGAAATAACAAACTGAGAAATTGGTGGAGAAAGAGCCACAGGGCCTCAGTATTTGGTGGGGACCATGCAAGAAAAGGTGGCTTTTGAGATTTACACCAGAGGAACTGAGGGGACCACAGACCAATGACAACACCCACAAGGATGTTGCCAGGAGGGGCTGCAGGCAGTGGTGTAGGTGTGGGGAGCACAGGCCCTTGGGCAGAGGGAAACTGCAGGAAGGGGCCGGGCTGTCGCTGGAGCCCCTGGCAAGCCCAGGCAGGAGCCACACAGATTTGAACAGAAATTCATGAGAATTCCAAAAGAGAGTGTGAGCTGGAGAATTCAGGAGAGGCTGGGGAGGAAGAGAAAGTGAAGCTCTCAAGTTCGCGCTGTAGATTGCAGTTTCATTCATTGCAAGGAGAGGGCACGGTGAAGACCACAGAGGGAGCTCAACCCAGCGAGCACCGGTTGCGGGGGAAGAGCTGGGAACTCTGGGGTCTTCATGCTGTCCCCATTGTCCTGGGAAAACGCAGGGAGCAGTAACTAAAGATAGGGAGGGGCAGTGTGAGGCTCAGCTGTGGTCTCCAGGAGGATGCATGAAAGGGGAGGCCCCTGGCGCTGCAGACAAAGAGGCTGTGCGGGGTCTGTGAACCCCAACATGCTCCGGGCACTGCAGCTGTGCCCCCACGGCTGTGCGTGAGACTGGTGAAAATGAACCCTGGTCAGAGCTCCGTGTGGCACATCCGGTCACTGATGTGGAGTGAGGGCTGGCACTAGCCAGGGGTTGGCTACTCTCTGGGCCTGGCAGTGTTTGTGAATAGATGGGCTCACACGCAGGCCTGGCAGTTCTGCTCACGTCATTGCTGCCCCTGTCCCTTGCTGCCACCAAGGCGGCTGGGCCAACCAGTGGGGTAAAAAATTCCCTAGAGTGGGCAGGTGGGGACGGACAGAACAGAGCCCCTCGGGTCCCCCAAGCCCGCATGATCTCCCAGGGCTGGACCTGGGGGTGAGTGTGCTGGACCCAGCATCAGGCATGAGGAGTCAGGGCCTGGTTGGCTCGGGCCTGGGGGAGGGGCGGGGGAGGCATGATCTACTCTTTCTGCTGTGCGCCCTGGACCCGAGTTACTCCTCAGTGCGTTGAAGGCGCAGCAGAGACTGATCCCCTGTGCTGAGTGCTTGCTGCATGCCGGGCGCTGCACCTGAGATGGGAACTGGCAGTCCTTGCCCAGCATCCCATAGCCTCTGAGCGTCTGACTTCCTGTCTTGTAGATCTCAAAGCAAGTTTAATAGCCTGAGGGGTGCCTGAGGGGAGCCAGGGGAGCTCTGAGGCTGGCCCAGGGCATGGGGCCTGCACGGGCAGCAGGAGAAGGAGCGTGGGTGGAGGAGGAAGTCCACCACGCCCACAGGCAGCCTCTGCAGGCTGTCTCTCCTCTGGGCAGGTGGGCAAGGGTGGCATGTGGCTGACTCTGCCTCTCACTTGATTGCAAACAGCTGCTCCCCTGCCCATGCTCCTGGTACCCTAACAGAACCCTCCTCTTTTTTTTTTTTTCTTTTTAAAATATTTTATGGCCCTACCTGCAGCATTTGGAAGTTCCCTGGCCAGGGATTTAATCCCAGCCACAGCTGCGGCAATGCCAGATCCTTTAACCCACTGTGCCTGGCTGAGGATCAAACCCACGCCTCTGCAGCAACCCGAGCTGCTGCAGTTGGATTTTTTTTTCTTCCTTTCTTTTTGTCTTTTCCATATGCACCTGTGGCATATGGAAGTTCCCAGGCTAGGGGTCGGATTGGAGCTGTAATTGCCAGCCTTCACACAGCCACAGCAATGCGGGATCCGAGCCACATCTGTGACCTACACCACATCTCACAGCAATGCTGGGTCCCTAACCCACTGAGCAAGGCCAGGGATTGAACCCATGTCCTCCTGGTGACTTGTCAGTTCATTACTGCTGAGCCATGGCAGGGACTCCTGCAGTTGGATTCTTAACCCACTGCGCCACAGGGGGCACTGGAGAGAGCCCCTGTCTTTATGTCCAGTGCCCCATCTTCTGTCCTTGACACCCTCCACCAAGAAGAGCAGAGCAGGTCGTGTCTGGAGTAGGATGTGGGCCAGGAGCGGGGAATGACCCCAGACGGTCCAGTGAGGGGACCAGCTTTCCAAGGCTCCAGGGCTGGCTCTGCTCCCAGCAGCCTGTGTGGCGTGAGCCCTCCCCGAAGTCTCAGCCCCCTCCCAGGGAAGGTGAGATGGGCCTGGGCTGCCTGCCCTCACACCCTCTCCAGAACTGAGGTCCGCAGAGGCCTTGGAGGATAGGGTGGGCTGGCGAGGGGCCTTGGAGGCTGCAGCTGCCACCCAGGAAGGCTGGAACATATCAGAGCCAACTCACTGTGGGTTGTCGCACTGGCGGGTCCTGAACTTCACACCCGTGCCGCAGGTGCGCGAGCAGGAGCCGAAGGGACTCCAGGCACCCCAGTTGCCGTCTCGTTTGAGGATGTCAGGTGTCAGCCAGATGCAGTGTCCTTTAAAGCAGTGCTGAAAGGCACAAGGTCACATGCCCCCGCTCTTCAGCCTGGAGCGCCCGTGATGACTACCAGGCCCTGGAGGCACAGGGAGTGCGGACCCCACTCACCCCTAGAAGCTCAGGGCCTGGTCGGGTGTTGGTCCACCCAGCTCCCCCGACCACTATCCTCTTCGCCTTGTTCCACCTACTCTGTCCATCAGCCAGCGCCCGCCCCACACCTTCATCTGTGGCGTGAAGCCACCAGCCAGCCTGGTGACACAGGGCCATTTATAAAGATGTAAGCAGCACATCAAGGCAGGGACTCAAGAGACATATAAGATCTACTTAAGTAAAAAAGCAATTTAGTTCTCGTTGTGGCTCAGCGGTAATGAATCTGACTAGTGTACATGGGGACACAGGTTCAATCCCTGGCCTGGCTCAGTGGGCTAAGGATCTGGTGTTGCTATGAGCTGTGGTGTAGGTCACAGACGTGGCTCAGATCCTTCTTTGCTGTGGCTGTGGTGCAGGCCAGCGGCTACAGGTCCGACTGGACCCCTAGCCTGGGAACCTCCATATGCCACAAGTGTGGTCATAAAAAGAATAAATAAATATATACATACATACATAAATAATTTGGAACAACAAGGACTGACTGTATAGCACAGGGAACTGTATTCAGTATATTCAATATCTCACAATAACGTATAATGGAAAAGAATCTGAAAAAGAATGTATACACACATATATTCTTTAGTGGTCATACTGCCCTGTGCTTTGTTAATTTTAAAGCTGTTTCATTATAAAAGGTCATTAAAAGCAAGAATGATTATTTCCTCAACAATAGATTAAGATTGTTTTTAAAGCATCTGTCTTTTCTACCAAAGTTCCATATATATATACATACATATACATACACACGCATTCTGAATCACTTTGCTGTACACCTGAAACTAACATGATATTGTAAATGAACTATATTTCTTTTTTTAAATTTATTTAAAGGACTTTATTCTCCAGATAGGAAGGCTACGAAGTTAGAAATTTTTACCACCGCGTTTAATAATCCTCGATTCTCCAAAATAGCCACCGGCTTTTCCCACTCAGCACAGACACTCAGGTTCCACAAGCACCTTGTGAAACTGATGCAATCAGAACCACCATGCCTTCTCAGGAGAGCCCATGGTCAGTCTTTTTTAAAAGGCTTTGCATTCTCTCTCTCTTTAAATTTTTTAAAAATTTGTTTTGCTTTTTAGGGCAGCACCTGTGGCATAAGGAGGTTGCCAGGCCAGGGATCTAATCAGAGCTGTAGCCGCCAGCCTACACCACAGCCACAGCAACACAAGATCTGAGCTATGTCTGTGACCTTCACCACAGCTCACGGCAACGCCGGATCCTGAACCCACTGAGCAAGGCCAGGGAACCCGCAACCTCATGGTTCCTAGTCGGATTCATTTCTGCTGCGCCATGACGGGAACTCCCTTATCCTCCTGTCTTAACCACTCCAGGGCCAGGTACCAGATGACTAGGGGCAGCCCCTATACCCTAGAGCCCACTAAAATCACTGATGCTAGCCAATCCTAAGACCGCTTTCCTGGCCTTGCTGTTCCTTTCTGCAGGTGCTGCGGTTCTCGCCCACCTCTGCTCTCCAACCCATCCTGGCATTTCCTCGTGTGGCCCTCCTGTGGCCACTCCCTTTGGGATTTGTGAGGAACAAACCATCTTTTCAATGGCAATCATCCCCATGGGTTGGACTTACTACATCTCAACTTCTCTAATAATACACTATATATATATTTTTCCTTTCTCAGCCACACCTATGGCATGTGGAAGTTCCCAGGCCAGGGACTGAATCCAAGCCGAGGCTTCCACATATGCCGCAGCTGCGGCAACGCCAGATCCTTAACCCACTGTGCTGGGCTGGAACTCAAACCGGGGCAGCCACAAAGACAAGCCAGATCATTAATCCACTGCACCACAGGGGGAATTCCAACACTGTATTTTTTTTTTTTTTTGGTCTTTTTGCTATTTCTTTGGGCTGCCCCCGCGGCATATGGAGGTTCCCAGGCTAGGGGTCGAATCAGAGCTGTAGCCCCTGGCCTACGCCAGAGCCACAGCAACACGGGATCCGAGCCGCGTCTCACGGCACCATAGCTCACAGCAACACCAGATCGTTAACCCACTGAGCAAGGGCAGGGACCGAACCCGCAACCTCATGGTTCCTAGTGGTCGGATTTGTTAACCACTGGGCCACGACGGGAACTCCCCCAACACTGTATTTTAAACAATAGAGTTGAATTAATGCGTTCTGCTCCTCGCATCTACCCTCCCTGGCCCTCCTCGCCTTGCGCCCACTCAGTGAGGGCCCCGCCCTGGAGTGCTGGTCCTATTTCTTTCTATTCTTCAGGCTTTGGTTGGGGTCACTGACCTGGAAGGTCCTCTGAGCTCCCGACAGGCCACTCCCCATCCCTTCCCTCAGCACCGAGTCACGGCTGCCCTGTCACATTCACAGCTGTCCCCCACAGACAGCGAGGTCTGTTGGAGGCAGCGTGGGGTTGACACCCAGACAGGTGGATGAACACATGAGTGCATGAATGAATGAATGAATGAATACCGAGCTGAGCTGACGAATCGGCTTAGTTCTCAGGTCCACTGCCCACATCTTTGTCCAAGAGCACAAGCTCACCGCCCCCCTCAAACTCTTGATTCATAGAAAGGTGTGTACCCACTGGCCAGATCCTCACCACTTCATCTCGCTGAGGCCCAGGGCTCTGCACCCTGCCCTCCCTGCCCCACAGTGTGCAGCCCAGGCAGACAGTGAATGAGCCGTGAAACCGAAGGGCACAGAGCGGAAGCTGCTCAACTATGGTTCTGCTCTGTTCTCTCCAGGTCACGTCTGCTGATGGACTATAGCTACCCCGTTGCATCTCTGGGAGATGGTGGGTACAGAAGACTGTATGCAGAGGTATAACCTGGTGATGGAGGCCAAGATGGGGGAGCATGCTTGGGATGGCCCACGGTGGACAAGGAGCCCGGGCAGAGCCTGAGAGCTGTGCCACCCCTGCCCTGGGGGCTTTGGGGTGAGGGCAGAGAGGGACGGAGAGGGCCAGCTGAGTGTGGCGCAGCCTGTGTCCCTGAGATGAGCTGCTATTTCTCCAACCTGCCCAGATCTTCCCTCTGCTCTGTCCTCGCCTCTCTCCTAGCCCCTGTGGCTCTTCTTGCAGGAAAGGAAGAGATAAAGGAAGATTGCTTTCCAAATATAAGATTGTACTGTGTTAGGTAAGATACTGAAATATACAAGCACACACAGGCAGAGGGTTCTCATCCATCGACCCTGGGAGGCACCCTCCCTCATCTCTCCCCACACACGGGATATCCCTGATCTAGTTCAGCTTTCTGCCTGTGCTCCCTGTGAACCCAGGCAGGCTGAGCTAAGCCCTAGCTCCACCTCCTCAATCAGCACAACCGTATTTTCCAATACATAAAATGATGGGGTTTTTACTGGGCTAAATGAATGAAAGGTCCTGCTGCCAAAGAGTGAAGGGCCATTGCCAGGTCAGTGCTTTCCGTGAGAAAGGGGACTTTAGCCATATCTGCCCACCTTCCACACCAGACCCCCCCCCACCGCCCCCCACACTCCTCCTGCCCAGGAGAAAGGGGCCAGTCACTTGGGGGGTCAGGCGCTCTTTGGCCCACATTTGGCCAGTGGCTAGGGTTCCTGCGTGAGGGCCAGTCCCATACCCCTGGGCAAGCACACCTGCACAGGGTCTGCTCTCACTCTACCCATCTTCTCCCCACCGAGGGCTGGACTGGGAGGGATAGACAGCCTGGGGTAGGAAGCCATCCTGAGCTAGTCTCATTCTCCAGCTCAGCTTTTTTTTTTGGCTGTGCCAGTGGCAAATGGAAGTTCCCGAACCAGGGATCAAACCTGCACTACAAAAATGACAACACCGGATCCTTAACCTGCTGAGCCACCAGGGAACTCCTTCAGCTCAGCTTTTACTGAGCTCCCCAATGGAGTTACGGCAAATGTTTGGGGGCATGTTGTACCCTCCATCGAGCTCCTGCAGGGAAGAGGGTTACGAGGTCCGTTCTGGCATTACTAGGTTCCTGGAGAAATACTAAGAACATCTTATCTTCAAACTCGACAGTTCATTAAGTCAGAGGGCACAGCTAAACCACTTGGGGCACCTCTTCAAATACCGATTCCATGTCTTTAAACAAAAAAACACACAGAGGAATGTTCACAGCAGCACTATTGACAAATATAAAAAGGTGGGAAAAACCCAAGTGTCCACCAAATGATGAATGAATAAACAAACGTGTTATATCCATATCGTGGAATAGTATTTGGCCACAAAAAAGAACAAAGCACTTCAGGGTTCATCCAACACAGATGAACCTTGAAGATACTATGCTAAGAAGACAGACATAAAAGGAATATATCATTCCACTTATATGAAATTCCGGGTTAGGCAAATCCATAGAGACAGAAAGCAGATTAGTATTACCAGGAGCTGGAAAGAGAAGGGGAAGGGGGAGGAGACTGATTAATGAGGTCTCCATTTGGGGTGACAGAAAGTTCTGGAAAATAGATGGTAGTGGTGATGGCTGCACAACATTGTGAATGTACTAAACACCACTGAATTACACACTTTTTTGGGGTATTTTTAGGGCTGCACCCACGGCATATGGAAGTTCCCAGGCTAGAGGTTGAATCGAAGCTACAGCTGCCAGCCTACACCACAGCCACAGCCACATGGGATCCGACCCATGTCTGTGACCTACACTGAAGGTCACAGCAATGCCGGATCCTTAACCCACTGAGCAAGGCCAGGGATTGAACCCGTGTCCTCATGGATACTGGTTGGGATTGTTAACCAGTGAGCCACAGTGGGAGCTCCTGAATTACACACTTTTAAGTGGTCAAAGTGGTGAATTTTATGTTATGTGAATTTTACTCCACATTTACAAATGAAAAACAAAAATAAAACAATTCTTGTTGTGAGCCACAGGGGAAGTCCAAAAATAAAACAATTCTTAATCCTTATCCCAAACTAAAACCTTCGGGGTGGACCAGGAAATCCATATCTTTAAGAAGCTCCACCAGGGACAAGAATAAAGCAGAATTTAATGCCTGCGGTGGAGGAACCTCAGGCAGGTCCTCGTGGTTAGGGTGCCTTTCTAGGCCTGATGTTGGGGTACACAGCATGCTCTCCCAGGACTCGCCCAGTGCTGCTCATCTGGGTGGCTTGGTGGGCTGAACCCCCACTGGGTGCTATCCCAGGTTCAAGCTCATCTGCATAAGCCAGGCCCCCAGCAAGCAACTGGCCAAGGATTGGACATGTGATTTCATTTGAACCAGTAAGAATCAGGCTTGGAGTTTGTGCTGGAAGGCCAGGGGAATGAGAAGCTTTTCTTTCTGCTCCTTTTACCAAAAGGTGGGAAATGGGCTTGGGGCAGCAGCCAGGTGCTAGTGGGTGGCCATCCAGCTACCTCCAGAGCCAAGTCTGCTCACCAGAAGGCAAAGGCCATGGCACAGAAGATGGAGAGGCCAAGCTTAATGCTGGGCCTGGGGATCCAGTGGCCACCAGAATGTGGGCCTCAAGGTGAGGTGACCCAGTCACCCACAGTGTACAGAGGGGACCAAAGGCTGCTGGAACCCTAAACCTGGTTCTCAGAGGAGGGCATTCTGAGGGGGAGCTTGAAGCACAGTGAGGAGTTCTGAGACACCAGGTTCCCTCCAACAGAAGAAAGTGCTTGGAAGTTCAGGGGCAGAGACTCTGGAGTGTGGAGTGAAGGGTTACTAGAAAGGAGGCAGGGGTTGCCCGAGAAGGCCCCCAGCCCTACTCTGAGGGCCCTGCGGGGCCTGTCCCTGGAGATCTCTGTCACAGTACCTGCCCTCTGCCCGACTCACCTTGCCAGGTGCACACATGGTCCCGTCCAGAGGGGGCCCCTTCTTGGTCTTGCAAAAGTAGGGGTTATCAGGGTGGCTGCACCACAGCTGCTTGCAGGGGTCGAAGGTCCGAAACTGGAAGAGAGCACCAGCAGCTAGCCAGGTCACCTCCCACTTCGGGGACCCTCCAGGGTGCCAACCTGTCATCCGGTGTCCTCCTGCACAGCTGCAGAGCCAGGAAGGACTCGGCTGCCCATGACAGGCCTGTGTGGTGCCCAGAACTCTGTGATTCTGGGGCTGTGAGAACCTTGAGTGTACAGCACGGTGCTTCACGACCTTGTGGGCTGCATGGCCTCCCCAGCCTCCAGCCTTGGTGGCTGCACCTCTCACGGAGCCTGAGCCAAAAGCTGGGCACCAGTGTACTTGGCGTGAAGGCTGGGTGGCATCCCTCTGGCCCAGGTGGGAGGGGCTGTCATAACAGCGGTTCTCCTGTTGAACATTCCGCCACCTGAATCCCTCCCGGAGCCCTCTCCTCTGCTCCAGTAAGCCCTGCCTTCACCTCTGTCCTCTGGACTTCTGTTTCCTGTCCTCATGGCCCTTCCTCCATGACTTCATCCTGCTGAATCTCAGATCTGGCTATGCCACTCCCCTTTCCAGAGCGCTCCATCCCAGTGAGTCACTGTGCTAAGAATCAAGCCCACTCTGTTCCTTAGGCTGTTGTGCAAGGGGCTGGACTACCTGCATCAACACCCAAGTCCACCTCTTGCTCCTGTGTGGCCTTGGGCTGGTTACCCAACTTCTATGGGTCCCAGTTTCCTCATCTATAAAAGGGGACTGCTTTGCTTACTTCCTTTTTTGCAGTTGAGATGAGCACAGAGCAAACACTAACCATCACTAAAGCCCCTGCCACCCACGGGGTGAGCCTTGATCAGCAGACACTCAGTTCTGGTAAGCGACAGCTCTGTCCTGGCACTGGACACTGGGGAACAACTGCTTGCTATGTTGCCTCTGCTTGCTATGTTGCCTTACCTCTAAGCCTTCGCACATGTCGTCCCTGACTTCTGGAATGCCTCCTCCTCCCACTTAGCCACTTTACACCTCACTTACTCCGGGAAGCCCTCACATGGATCTCATTAGGTCCCCCCCCATCCCTTGCTGATCTCCAGGTCATAGTCCTTGTCACCTGTGTGCTCCCTGCCCAGGACCATGTCTAGACGAGCCAGGAGGGCACTGGGTACCAACTGGGTGAGGAGCGATGGGCATGGAAGGAGATGCTGCTGTTTTGGGGGGCTGCTCCACCCTGTCCTCGGGAGTCACCCCAACATAAGCTACCTCCCAGAAGCCAGGCAGGTCCGGGGCAGGCTTCCCCCAGTCCCCAGAGGTGTCCTGGGCTCTGACACTCACCGCAGTGCACATCATATAGCCCAGGCCGAAGTCGAAGCGGCACTGCTCATTCATGGAGTAGTGCAGCCCAGGGAGCTGGGGCAGCGCCGGCCAGTCATGGGCAAAGGGGTCATCTCGCAGGCAGTCATAGGAGCTGTGAGGGGACACAGGGGCGCCACAAGCTGCCTTCAGCGAGGCTGGCCATCCAGCCCATGAGGCAGCCGAGGCCCCTCATGGAGCCTCGGGGAGGGGGTCTTGCCTGCATCAACAACAGGATCTCCCCTAACCGACCTGAAGTGCTCTCCCCACCCCCCACCTTTTTTTTTTGTCTTTTTAGGGCCACACCCATGGCATATGGAGGTTCCCAGGCTAGGGGTCTAATTGGAGCTATAGCTGCCAGCCACAGCAACACAGGATCTGAGCCGCGTCTGCAAACTACACCACAGCTCACGGCAACGCTGGATCCTTAACCCACTGAGTGAGGCCATGGATCGAACCGGCAATCTCATGATGCCTAGTCAGATTTGTTTCCGCTGTGCCACAATGGGAACTCCAGCCCCCAGCTCCTCCCCTACACTCCCGGCTGGAGGACCCAGGCCCGAGGGCTCAGGTGCCCTCCTAGAGCTGAGTCTGGCACTTCGGGGTTGTCCTTGGGAGATGGGGGGTGGTACTCACTGCAGGTAGCGGCTCAGCTCCTGCTGGCTGCAGCGGGACCAGTGGAAGCGGTGGAAGGCTGCCTGCACCAGTGGTGCCATGATGCTGCCCAGCCGCACCTCGTCGCCGCAGCGGTTGCCCTGCCCGTCGTGCTCCATGCCCAGCCTGTGCGGGGAGCCAAGGCAGCCTTGCTGGACCCTCACCTGGTTGCACTCACCTGTCAGCTCCACTCCGCCCAGATGCTGGAGGGCACCCTCAACCACCCGCAGCTGGCTCCCACCACCACCCCAGACCTTAGCTGGCCTGGTCTGTCCTGGGCCAGGCAGTACCTATTTTCTACCAGCTAGATTCTTAAAGCCAGGGGATTCTGGGGTGACAGCATCCAGCAGCAGCCCCCTCAGGTATCCGGTCCCCTAGGTGGAGCACTGCTGCATGAGAATGCAGTGGAGGCCAAGGTGCCCATAGCCCTCTCTATACCCAGCAGCCCTGCAAGTTTTTCCATCAATGCTTAGACAGCTCCAAGATTTAGGTGGCGCCTGGAGCATGTCCCCTTCTCCCCAACTTCTGGGCAGAGGGATGGCTTCCCCACCTCCGGCTCTCTGCTCTTGGGCAAGGCTTCCTCAGAGCCTCAGTTACTAATCTGTAACATGGGGTAAGAAGACCCCCATGCCCAGGGGCTTGAATGGCATAATGGATGGAAAGCCCCCAGCTCCTGCTTGGCCCTTAATAGAAAGGGGGCCTCGGGCCTGCCCTGTGCAGCATGGGGTCAGGACATCACATCTTCAGGGCTGTTTGTGCAGGGCCTGTCCCTCTCAGGGCACAGAGGAGAAATGGGAACGCTGGAGCCCCCACCTTCCCCAGATAGCAGGGATGGCGAGGCGACTTACACATGGCCAGTCTCATGGGCCACCACGAACGCTGAGGAGAAGCCATCCTCGTGGTTCAGGGTGCAGCTGCGGACAGGGTGGCACATCCCAGTGACAGGAGCATAGCCTGGGAGGAGACAGAGATCGATTCCAGCTCCCAGGTCCAGAGCCCTGCCCGAACTGGGAACTTTGAACCCAACGCCCCTCAACATCCTCAGAGAAAACGAGCAGAGTCACCTCCCCCTTGGCTGCCACAGCTCAGGAGACTGCCCGTCCCCACCCAGGGCAGCCACGTGCCCGTCAGGGGCCACACCACAGCCGGTCAGTTTCCTGAGTCCAGGTGTAACCTAGCAGGATGCTGTGCCCCTCAGCGGCCCCCTGCCCGCTGTTCTATTTCCCCCTCTTGGCTGAGTGGCCCTCGGCCCCTGGGTAGCATGCCTCCTGCTGCTGCTGCAGGCACCCTGGCCCTTGTGCCTGACCACACACCCTGAGCCCACTCCCTCGGGGGGTCTTCTCTGGCTCCCCTGTGGCTGCTCTGGGTTCTGGGAGACCCCAGCCAGACCCACGGCCAGAGCGCAGAGAAAGCTGCAGTGACAGTGGCCCCGAGCTGTTCAGGGGCAGAGTTGGGCCTGGACAGCCGACGTGCCACACTGCTCAGCTGAGTCGTGAAAGGGGACTGGCCACCTGGATGGGGCTGCAGAGCAGCCACAGACAACAAGGCCCTAGGAGCCCTCCACCTGGGAACCGAGCGCTCTGGCCAAGGAGATTCTGAGCCACATTCCTGCCGAGGGATTCCAGGGTCTGTTGGGTACAAGTCAGGAAAGGGCAAGATGCCCCCACAGGCAGAAGGTGGGGAGGGCAGCACAGGAGGCGACGCCCCACAACAGGAGAGCCGAGGACCTTCCCCTGCCACCTGACCCCATCAAGGGCTTGCTGAATTCGCAGGTAACAGTGAGGGGACACAGTGGGTTTTACCGGCCCAGTTACAGTGTGTGGCCCAAGGAAGCAGCTGGGATGGAGCCTGACAGGGAGCAGGAAGGCAGGAAGGCCTCTCTGGGGTATGACCAGTCTGTGGACTGGCTGGTCCCCCCAGTTGGGCTGAGCCTGATCACGGGGTGTTTTTTTCTCTCCCCTCTCTGCCCCCACACACTTTGTCTTTTTCTTGTGTTTTTTTTTTTTTTTTTGTCTTTCGTCTTTATAGGGCCTCTCCCTTGGTATGTGGAGGTTCCTAGGCTGGGGGTCTAGCCAGAGCCACAGCAACACAGGATCCGAGCCTTGTCTGCGACCTACACCACAGCTCACGGCAATGCAGGATCTGTAACCCACTGAATGAGGCCAGGGATCGAACCCGCAACCTCATGGTTCCTAGTCGGATTGGGGAACCACTGAGCCACAGATGGGAATTCCTTCTTTTTCTTTTTCAGCCTCACCCACAGCAAATGGAAGCTCCCAGGCCAGGGATCAAATCCGAGTCGGAGCTGCCACTTACACCACAGCTACAGCACCCCACTGTGCCAGGCTGGGGATTGAACTAGCACCTCCACAGAGACAAGCTCACAGAGTGTCTTTAGCTGTCCCCAGGGAAGGCTTACAGGACAGCATTCCCAGCCACAGGGAGGAGGAGGGTGATGGGAGGGTGGGATGCTGAGACCCTGCTCCAAAAGGAAGAAATCCAGAGAGCGGGCCTTGCCGCTTGCCCCTGGACAGGATAAAGAAGCCCAGGAGTTCCTGCTGTGGTGCAGGGGGTTTGAGACCTGGCATTGCTGCAGCTGTGGTATGGGTCCTACGTTGCAGCTGCAGC
Source organism: Phacochoerus africanus (assembly GCF_016906955.1). Lineage (NCBI taxonomy): Eukaryota > Metazoa > Chordata > Mammalia > Artiodactyla > Suidae > Phacochoerus > Phacochoerus africanus. Next base: position 79,501,448 of record NC_062547.1, on the reverse strand, counting down.
TGGGATTTGATCCCTGTCCAGGGAACTTCTGTATGCTGCAGGTATGGCTGAAAAAGATAAAAACAAAAGACTAGGGGAGGAGTTCGCTGGTGGTGCAGTGGGTTAAGGACCTGGAGTTGTCACTGCTGTGGCTCTGGTCGCCTTTGTGGTGGTAGTTCGATCCCTGGCCTGGGAACATCTGCATGCTGTTGGTACAACCAAAAACAAACAAACAAAAAACAAAACCAGGGGAAGCAAACAACTGTGAAACTCAGCCTCATGTCCTGTCTGGTCTCTTCCTGATCTTTGCTGTGCCCCGGGGAGATGTGGCTTCCTGGAGGAAAGTGTCAGAGTCCCTGGTGGTTTTCAAGAGCCAAGAGGGCACTAGTGCTTGCCCGGTGCCTGACACAGGTCCCCTTGCCCGGACACCCTTCCCAGCCCGGCCAAGGCTGCCAGGGGCTCACGCTCAGCTGCCCTTCTTCCTGTGGGCCCCGCAGGGCGAGGCTCACCTTGCATGCCCGAGGGCCCAAAGTCCTGCCGGGTGAGGAAAATGGCATGATCGTGGTACTCCTCGTGGCCAGTGTCCGGCTTCTGCTGCAGGTAGGCCCAGCGGCAGACGTTCTCCAGACTCTGAGAGGGGTTTCCGATCTCAATGAGGCTCATGGACTGCAAGGGGCAGGAAAGACAGAGAGAGAGAGAGGAGTTGGCGTCTGCTGGTCCAGGTGCAAGCTGAGCAGACCTCACTGACTGGGGACCTGGACCACGTGACACTGAGCCTGGTCCCTCTCAGGACTCCCCTCCCACTTGGCTCCATTCTCCTGACTGGATGGACAGGCTCCTTGGCCACACCCACCTGCACGAAGTCACTGCACACTTCCTGGCAAGACGTGGGAGCAAAGCTCCGAGGCCGTCTAAGGGCCTCAAGGGACTCAAGTTAGGTCAGTGGAGCCGAGGTTCAAAAGGACCAAAAAAAATACCCGGCTGAAGCAAGTCTTGCCTGGTGGCAGCCACCTAAACAACTGCCCACAAGCTTCTGCCTCTTGCGCCCCAGGCCCAACCCTTCTTCAATCTACTCCTCCATCTGCCTGAGACCACCAGCCTCCTCGTGGGGTCCACCTGCCTCAAAGGGCTCCTCACAGACAGGTGTCCAGGGGGTCTGGCACCCACATGGCTCACCTGAGCTCTAATGGGATCTCCCCCTACTCCACTGCCACCCGGCCCATGTCCACAGTCCTCATATGGGCCCTGCTCTCTGGGGCACCCCAGACCCCTCCATTCCATGCATAGGCTGTAGCCCTTAGCCAAGTGAAGACAGAAGACTCATCCATTTCTCCTTCAGATGTGATGGAGAGAGGCTGGGAGCATTGCCTGTTGCAATTAAGAGACTCTCAGGGAGGAACTCCCTGCATGGCTCAGCAGAAATGAATCTGACTAAGTATCCATGAGGATGCAGGTTCAATCCCTGGCCTTGCTCAGTGAGTTAAGGATCCGGCATTGCCATGAGCTGTAGTGTAGGTCACAGATGCGGCTAAGATCTGGCATTGCTGGGGCTGTGGTGTAGGCCAGCAGCTATAGCTCCCATTCAACCCCTAGCCTGAGAACTTCCATATGTTGTAGTGCAGTGCTAAAAAGCTAAAAAAAAAAAAAAAAAGAGGAAAAGAAAAGAAAAAGAAAAGAGTCTCACGCCCAGTTCACTGAGGTCATTTGCATTCCTCCTGTCCCCAAAGACCCCTATCTATCCGTCTCCTGGCTACCTGCTCCTCCCTGCATTGGCTTCTCTAGGAAAACTTTTCATATGACTCCGCCTGTTCCCACCTGTGCTGGGCTGGGCACTGCACACAAGGCTATGGTGTTCCAGGGGGCAGCAAGGGGATGGCCCCAGAACTGGCTGAGGCCCTCACAGACCAGCCTCCCTCCTTCTGAAGGAGACGCGGGCACCAGCTGTCCAGAGCAAAGTGCAGTGCGGGGCTGTTTTTACAGCAGACAGGGCATTTCTCCACCCTGGGGCTGGATGGTAGCTGTGGGGTCCATGTATCAGGGCTCACACTATGAGCAGGTCACTAGGCTCTGGGTTCACACATATCATCCAATTAAAACAATTGCCCTCAGCTATAGATGTTGTTATTATACTATTTTCCATATCAGACAATTGAAGTAACACACTGAAGTCTCACCTCTAGAAAGAGATGGAGGTGGGCCTGGAAACCCCGCCACTTCCAATGGTGGGGCCATCTCCCTTAACAGGAGGGGCAGGAAAGGAAGGGTGAGCACCATAAGTGGCCACCAGGTGGCGCTGCTGCCACAGGAAAGGCGGCGTGGGTGCTCATCGGTGGGAGGGACACAGGGATCCCAGGGCTGTGTGGCTCTGAGTAACCCAGGCACCGGGTAAAAGGGGACCAGCGAGGCCTCAGACAGCCTCTGGGGTCCGCCTTTAAACAAATCAATTAGGATCTGGGCTGAAAGTTCTGTTCCGATCAAGGCTGACATTTCCATTGTTTGCTCTAGAATGTGCTGAATTATTTATGCTCTTCCCTCTCTCTGTCAAGGAGACAAGAGCAAAGCAGGACCAGCAGCCTGGAGGCTCTGCAGGCTCAGTCACATATCCGGGAGCCCCACAGACCACAAAGCCCACCCACAGGGCACCTGCAGGTGACAGGTGAGGCTCACCTGGCTAGACTGGGGCTCTTGGCTTGGAGGCCTGCTCCTCTTCCCACACTACATTCTTTAAGTTACCTCACTCTCCTGGGCTCCCCATCCGCAAAGTGGGAACAACGGCACCACTGAGCTGGGAGCTCAGGTGCTACCATCCATGGTAACCAGCACCCATGATGTTCCTTGTCCTTGTCCCTTGGCTTGTGTCCTGGGGATCTGACTGCAGCCCCACAAAGCCTTCTCAGCTGCCCTGACCCCAGAAGGTCTCCCACTCAACCTGCCCTCCCAGAGACACAAAACAGGACAGCATGTGCGGAAGTGGAGTCCAGACCTGCTGGGTTCAAGAGGGACGAGTGCACTTCTTGACCTTGGCACTGCTGACATTTGGGGCCAGGAAATCCTCTGCGGTGGGGGCTGGCCTCTACTTGCTAGATGCTACCAAGGTGGTGGCGGGGTGGGGGGGGTTGTGGCAAAATTGCCTTTTGTGGGGAACCACTGGCATGGGGCACCCCTGAGGGGATCCAGCCAAGGAGCCTGGAGCTGGTGTTTCCCAACCAGTGGAATAGCAGCCGAGCCCAGCCCCCTCCCAGCCATGCACGTGTGACCTCGGCAGGCCACACCCCTGTCCTGTCAGGTGGGGGTGACACCGTGACTGCCCCCATAGAGATGATCTGAGGGAGAAGTGAGTGAAGTCATGTCAGGGGCCTCAGACAGGGCCTGCGTAAGCCAGAGGGGGTCCTGCAGGCTGTAACTGGTATGAGCAGCCTTATTCTGCTGTCCTTGCTAACGCGTGCTCATCTTACTGGGGACCCTAAGGCTCAGTGAGGGTAACTTGCTGAAGGTCCCAGAAGGATCGACAGGGCCAGAATTCACACCACACCCCCTGGCTGGGGGAAGCATGGGCTCCCTGGAGCCTGGGGGCAGTGTGTGTGGGGGGTGTCTTCTCCCTGCAGCTCTGGCCCGCAAAGCTGTCCCTGGAGCCCAAATTTCATCGGTACAGGCATCTCAAACCCCAACACCAGAGAAGGCTGGAAGGTGTGACCCTTATTTCTCTGCCAGGACTCCTGCATCATCAAGGTGCATTCCAGACATCCTCCCAGAAAGCCCACCTGCCAGCGCCGCAGTCGATACACGAACACCCCCAGGTTCAGGCCTGCATGGTGCTTCTGGCCCCACTGCTTCTTGTGTCTCTGGACCCTGAAGGGTCTGGCGCAAGAGGTGGGACGGGAGGGTCAGGGGCTGGACACCATGCCCAGCACCCATCAGGTTGGGGGTTCGGACCCAGTCTCTGGGGAGACCAGCAGGTGGTCCCTGGGGTGCTCTGAATTCCCTACACAGACAGGGAAGCTGAGGTCCACAGCAGGTAGGTGATGGCTGGGGACATGCAATAAGAGGACGGTGGCGCTGGGCCTTTGCACACCAAGCCCTGCCCCAGCACACCCTTCTCTCGCCTCCACTGAGAGACTCAGAACTCCTCTGACCCCTTCCTTCCAACGCTGAAAAATTCCTGAGAGCGTTCCCTGCTTGGTCTTGACCTGGCCTTTCATGACAAGATACCTTATGTTCTTTGATTGCCCCCAAGTCTCTGATTTCCATTTGCTTTGATTTTTATCATCTTAGGAAATATTTAAAATGAGAACTGTTCAGTAGCTTTGGTGCTTCCTCAAAAAATCAATTGAAAAGCCAGTTGCTATGCAACCCTCGAGTGTTGCCGATGTTCTGCTCCCTGGCTGATGGCATATTGTATAAAATAAGATAATCTCTTTTCTTCTGCTTTTTTTTTTAAAGAAATGGAGAAAAATGTTATCTCAAGGAAAAACTTGAGATAACTCTGAGGCCTCTCATAAGCTGGAAGACAGACAACATATCACTGGCACGAATGTCACCGTGGGGACAGGCAGAACGGAGGGAGGGTGTGCAGAAGTGGGGAAGCTGGTCTATTTCCATCACACTTTAGAATAAATAACAGCATCTGAATATCTGGGCCTCTTTCTGCTCCAAGTCTGGGTCTGGGCTTCATAGTCCCTAGTATCTCCCTGGACTTTGGGGAACAGCTCAGCCCCTCTTCTGGCAGAGGTCCGAGCTACAGTCCCTTGGTTTTTCTTTGCCTAAATCCTTCCAGGGGCAGGGGCCTCCCTCTGGGGCCTCCCAGAGGGAGGGAGGTGGTTCCATGAACAGCAGTTCATCGGAATCCATCCTTCCCAAGAGCCAAGCTCAACTCCCCAACCCACCTCCAGAAGCCTCTCCTGGCTTTTCCTCCATAAGCAGAGCTCACTCTCTCCACGTGAATCCAAGTGAATTCTGGCCGGGCAGTCACCTGCCTGGCCATCCCATCCAGGGCACCCCATCCAGGGCACCTTGTGCTCTACTTCCTTGGTGGTGCTCACCACCCCCAAACCATCCTGCTTGCTGGTGATGTCATGGGAGCTGGTGCCCCCGACCCGGGAGCAGGCAGGTCCCAGGGTCCACCTATTCCAAAGACGTGCCCTCCCGCTTCCCCGAGGTCCCTCCGAGGGACCTCACCTCCTGCACTGTGCGAGGGGAGTCTATGACCAGTGGGTGTCAGCCGTGACCGCCCACAAGAAGGTTAAGAACAGAAAGCGGAAAATTTTAGAGCAGTTTGATAGAATGAATTGATGTCTCTGGAATTTCATAATAAAAAGTCGGGACTGGGATTTTCTTATCATCTTGGGTTTATCACATTTCCCTTTTCTAGCAATTCCTTTCGGACGGACTCAGAGAAGTACTGATCAGTGATGTGACCTCTGGCGTGGAGGTGGTCTACAGCTCCGGTTGGGCACCCTTGGCCCTGGCAGCTCCTCTCTGGGTTGTCACTTTTGGATTTACTGTCTGATTGCTCCAGGTCAGTGGAAGCACCCCACCCTCCCTTCCCATGGGTGTTGCTCCTGAGCCCACAGCCACACACGCCACGCTGTCCCTGGGATCCCGTGCTCTATGCCAAGGCACAGATGCTCTGTGCCAGAGACAAGGAGTCAGCAGGTGGGGCCCCAGTCCCTCCGCATCCGATATCTGCCTAGTGCCTGCCCTCCTGGGTGTGGCTGGCTGGCCGTGTCCTCCTAACACTGCCATCCCCCAGCCTGTGCTTCTGCCGCGTGGCCTCCCCAGGGAAGGAGAGATTCATGCCCTGGACACCACGTCCCCCTCACAATCCTGCAACTCTCCGGAGGAGGACAAAGTGGCCCTCTGGCCCTCAAATGTTCTGGAATCCCCCAGGACACAGAGGCCCTGAGGGATGCCAGCCTTCCCTATGGCTTCCTGGGGGCAGGAGGGCATAGGAGGTGAGCAAAGGGGGGCAGACTGTGGGGTGAGCCTTGCAATAGGAGACTGGTCAGCTCCTCAGCACCCTGGAGCCAGTGGAAGTGGGGCAGCGTATCTTTCCCAGCCAGGCCTCGGGGACCGGGGTGGGCATGTGGGTCTAACCCCACATCCTGCTACGTCTTTAGTGTGAGGCCTCTGAGGTCATGGGCAGAGGCCAGTCTGCACAGCCCTTCTGGGGTGCAGCAGGCACTGTCTGGACTCCCCTCCGAAAGCACCCACCCCGCTCCATGTCCTCCTTTCTGTCTGCTCACCACCATGGATTCCCAAACTCCTTCTCAGCAGGAAGTCAGGGAGGCGAGGGGGGCGCCGGTCCCCCCTGCACCCTCTCAGTTCTCACCGGATCGGTCCCCGGCTCGCTGAAGCTGCCTCGTTTCCCCAAGTGGGCTCCAGCTGCCCGTCTTGCTGGTCGTGGGCTCCAGGCAGCCCCGTGGCCTGCCCTCCTCCCCATACTGTCCCCAGGAAGAACAGGCTGCAGCCTTACAATGGGGCCCGTGCCCGCTCCTCTTACCCCCACTCTGCCTACGGGGGACTCAGAGGGTAGAAACATGGCCCAGGCATGGCAGAACCCCTCCCTGCAAGGCAGTACGTAAGGGGCAGGGGCCAGACTGGTCATGGCTGAGAGGGAGCTGTCTGCACACCTAGGTGATGTGGCCTCATCTGCAGGTGAGGCCTTGTACCTGTGGCAGCCAAGGTGGCTCACTCACAGCTTCCATAGACATTTAGGTGACAGAGGGCCCTGGCCACAGGTAAGGTAGGATAGTGTCCTCCCCGAATGCCTCCAAGTCACCATAGAGAAGAGGTGCCAAGAAAATCACTAAGGCCTTTCTACATCCTCCTTCAAACCAGGAATAAAATGTTGGACGTGACAGAGCCCTGTGGCATGCCACTAGAGACCCTTTTAAAAATGTACTCTTTTGATGATAAAAGAAACATGCTTATCATGATAAATTTAGGAAATCCAGTAAAGTGTCAAAAGAAAACAAAAATCCACGACCTACTACCCAGAGACAAGTGCTGTCTGCATTTACTGTTTTCCTCCAGTCCCCTTTGTGAGCATATGTGTACACAAAATTGAGATCACATTACTGTAAACTTATATCCCTTTTTTCAAAAAGCACACAAACCTGACTTTATGCTGTAACCACTTCCCAAAGCCCAAAAACATGCTTTGAAAGCGGGTTTTATCAGCCGTCTAATAATCCACATGTAGACATGTTGTCATTCATTTAACTAGACCCCTATTAGCAGACAGATTGTCTCTAGTTGTCTCCACTTAGAAATGAGGCCATGAGTTTTGTCCTGTTCCTAAAACTGCATCCACAGCTCTGGTAAGTGCTTTGGAAGAGAATCAGAGAAATGAATGACCGGGGGCCAACATGAAGAACGTTTTTAAGGGACATGACAAACTGTTACATTTCCTTCCAGACACGTGCACACATTTCTACTCAAACCAGAAGAGGGTACTGCTTCATTCACCCAAACCGGCAGTAAATCCCTCTTCTTTCTTTACTTTTCTTTTCTTGGCCACCCTGCAGCATATGGAGTTCCCAGGCCAGGAATCAGATCAGAGCTGCAGTTGCAACTTCCGCCACAGCTGTGGCAAGGCCAGATCCTTTAACCCACTGTGCCGGGCCAGGGATTGAAACTGCATCCTTGTGCTGAAGGGTCATCACCATTCCTGATGCCCACAGTGGGAACTCCCTAAATCCCTCTTCTTAATCTTAACATAGCTGATGCTTTTTTTTTTTTTTTTTCTGTCTTTTTAGGGCCACACTTGTGGCATATGGAAGCTCCCAGGCTAGGGGTCTAATTGGAGCTGTAGCTGTCAGCCACGACAATGCCAGATCCAAGCCACATATGTGACCTACACCACAGCTCACGGCAACGCTGGAGCCTTAACCCACTGAGCAAGGCCAGGGATCCAACCTGTGTCCTCATGGATATTAGTCAGGTTTGTTACTGCTGAGCCACCATGGGAACTCCAGGGGATGCTTTAAAAATAGCAAATTGTTTATTTCTTTAATGGTAAAGTTAAATATTTTTTCTTTTTTTGTCATTTGCATTTTTTCTTCAGTTAATTGCTTATGTTCATTGTCAACTCGGTTTTTCTTAGGATTTATAAGTGCTCGTCATATATTAGGACAGCTTTGCTACACTACAAATGTTCCTTCTGATTGTGGTTTGCCTTTTGATTCTGGGTTTTTTTTTTTTTTTTTTTTGACAATTTTATATTTTAAGTAGTCAAATACACCTGTTTTTCCCTTTACAATCCCTTCCACTGTACTTATGCTCAGGAAGCCCTCAACAACCAATATTTTCTTCTCGATCTGGGTGACTCAAATAGCTGAATTTCATGGGCTTATGTTTATCGTCTTATCTATTTAGTTTACTATATGGAGTATATATTTATCACGTTTATTCATAACACTTAATAACCACTCCATTTATATCACATGTTAAGTTATTTATATTTTCAGAACTGTGTATTTTATTCAGTTGATCTGTTAATACATGCAAATAGAGAATGATTTTAATTATTTTTGCTTTACAAGATGGTTGGAGTAAATCCTTTTTATTTGCTTAGCTTTCAAGGCTTTCCCAGCCATTCTTGACTGTTTATGCCGCTAGATGAATCTTAGAACCATTTTATCAAGTTTCCATTTATTAATCTGGGAAAAAATCAACATCTCTACTATACCCAGTCTCCCCATAAGTTTATGTCTTTCCCAACAGTATATGTCTTTTCATTGATTTTTATTTTTTCCTATCATTAACAATGTGCAAATTTCTCCCTATATGTAAGTCTTATATCTGTCTTATTAGGACTAGTCCAAGTATTTAACATCTTGGTTACGATCATAAACAGAACATTTCAAAGTTCCAGTTGTGGCTCAGCGGTAACGAACCCGACTGATATCCATGAGGATGCAGGTTCGATTCCTGGCCTCACTCCATAGGTTAAAGGATCTGGCATTGTTGTGAGCTGCAGTGTAGGTTGCAGACACGGCTGGGATCCTGCGTTGCTGTGGCTGTGGTATGGGCTGGCAGCTGCAGCTCTAATTGGATCCCTAGCCTGGGAACCTCCATGTGCCGTGGTGTGGCCCTAAAAAGCAAAATAAATAAATATATTAATTAATCGATTAAATAAGCAGAACTTTTCTTTCCCTATTATCCCTACGACCAGGACATTGTGGCTTCATACAGCAATGATTGGTATTTGTGTAATGTGTTTATTTGGCCGTGCCAGTAAATGCAGTCATGTCAGTTAAAAAACCTATAAAAGTTTTACAATGAATTCCTTTGGGTTTTCCAGGCACAGAATTATTAGCAAACAATTACAATGTTATCTGCTCTCCTCGCACTGTCCCTGTCAGCCAGACTCAGCCGCTCTCTGTTCCTTCGGCACTCCTTCCTCTCTCCCTGCGCCTGCCTTTGAACTAGACAAACATCCCTGCGCTGCTCCTTTCCTCTTGTACTGCCTCCTGTGGCTGAAAAGTCTCTGCCTCCAGTGACTTGCCCTGACCTCTAAGTATGGACTGCCTGCCCCCTTTCCCCCTGAGCCCTCAGTTGTAACTGTTTCCTTGTCTATAACTCTGCTCTAGAAGCAGCCCCTGAGGTCAGGGACCACGGCAGTGATACGGCACACAGAAGCCCTCAAAGAGCATTTGTTAAATGACAGGCTTTGTCATTGGCAAGTGGATGTGATGCATTATATGAACAGACTTCCTGCTATTATGCAATCATTGCATTCCTGGAATCAACCCTATTTTATCATGGCGGGAGTTTCTCTTTATGCATTATCAAATTAAATGCTTAAAGCCTCAGGATTTTTTTACATCTATGTTTAGAAGTAAAACAGGTCTGTACTTTGTCTTAGCTACCTTTGACAGCTTTGAGTGTAGCAATTATATAGGCTGTAAAGATAAAGTGGGTGGGTTTCAGAATATTGTATGTGTATACATTCTGAAACAGTTTTTATGGTATTGTATTATCTTTGTTTAATATTCCTTGGAAAAGAAGAAGAATGCATTGATTGGCAAAAATAAATGATCTGACTCTCTGTATAGAGGTGATTTTAAGATAATTTTGAAAACAGTGAAGAACTGGAGTTCCTACCATAGCGATGAGGCTTATTGTGGTATTTTCTACATGTTTTTGGAGTCAGCTTTGAAATATTCACATTTCCCCAGGAAATTCCTTTTTTTCCTTCTTTTTTGGCTGTCCTGTGGCATATGCAGTTCCTAGGCTAGGGATCACATCTGACCTACACCATAGCTGTGGCAATGAGGCATCCTTAACCCAGTTTTCCCTGGCCAAGGATCGAACCTGCATCCCAGAGCTGCAGAGATGCAGCCGATTCTGTTGCTCTGCAGTGGGAACTCCTCCCCAGGAAATTCTTGATTTCTCGAGATCACCAGGTCCCCAACCCAGAGATCCTCGAGGCCTCACCTTCAGCTTTTCTACCTGCCTGAGACACTTTAAGAAAAGAAGAAAAAAAACGCTTTAGGTGGGGACAGTTTAGCATAAAGCCTGCCAGGGAGTTGTTAAAATAAGCAGTAGCTAACAATTTTAAAAAGCAGTTAAAAATTTCTGGAGTTCCCATCATGGTTCAGTGGTTAACAAACCCGACTTGTATCCATGAGGACATGGGTTCCATCCCTGGGTGGATTAAGTGGGTTAAGGATCCAGCGCTGCCATGAACTGTGGTCACAGATGCAGCTCGGATCACCAGTTGCTGTGGCTGTGGTGCAGGCCGGCAGCTGTAGCTCGATATGACCCTCCATACGCCTCTGATGTGGCCCTAAAAAGACCATTCTAAAGACCAATTCTAAATTTTTCTTTTTAGTACCCAGACCACTTGGTGGCTCTCTTCCCCTTTCTACCCGCATAGCCTGAAGCTTCTCATTTTCCGTCTCCAGGGGTAAAAAATGGGGAGGGGGTGGATATCACTGTGTCTCTCCATCATACTAATGGCCTGAAAATTCCTTAGACACCGAAGGATGCTGATGAGGGGCCTCAGCCAGGAATGCAGGGACTGGAAGGACTCAGGCTGGGAGGAGATGAGAACATGATGACGGCTGGTCCATCGGGGATGGGGAAAGTCCCACGGACATTCCAAAGCCCCTGCCTGCGACTGGAGGCTGGAACTGGACCCCTGGCCCAGCTGCCCCAGCCTCCCTTGGGCCTGCATGCCTGGACTACACAGCCACAAACCTGCATCCAGGGCTTGGGGGGCCTCTCACAGCCTGCTCACTCACAGACGGTGGTGTGCATGCCTGTCTCTGCACGCCTGTCTTCCATTGACCAGCCCTGGCAAGCAGGGTGCAGGGATGGGGGAAGGCCCAGGCGGAGAGCTCCCAAGAGCCGCCAAGGACACCAACGGCCCCCAAAGCTTTCTCTTTTGTCGGATAAGCAGCCTGCTGTGGGTCGCATTTTATACTCTCTTTCTAAGCTTTCAGTTTGTGATTCTTTTACTTTTTTCCAGAGTAAACAGAGCACATTTTATACTCTCTAATCTTTTAGTTTGTGCTGCTGCTTCTACTTTTTTTCCAGACTAAACATAAGCCAGAAATTTTCCAAAATTCTCTTCTCGATTGATACTATTGTTTCTATTTTCTAATTTACTGATTTTTGCTTTTTCTGAACTATTTCCTTATTTTTGCTTTCCTTAGGTTTTTACTTTTGGCTGGTTGTGGACATCTGTTCTAACTTATTGAGCTGAATACAGAGTTAACTTGCTTTCATTCACACCATGTGATCTTGGAAGGCACCTGTGAATTTGCCTCCGATTATAGCTTTGGCCACCCCTTAGGTTTTGATCTGTAGTTCCTCTTTTTCCTCCGATTTCCCATTAGTCTGCAATTAAGGTTCTAATAGTCTTCTTCCTAGGAGTTTTTTGTTTTTTTTTTAATTTTCAAAGAGGATGGAAATCCTGTGAAATTGGATTGTTATGATCATTATACAACTACAGATGTGATAAATTCATTTGAGTAATAAAAAAAATTTTTCAAAGAGATTGCATTTATCCTTTTTTATGTATATCCCTTCCCTCCACCTAGTTTTAGAGCACTGAGTCAGAGAATAGCCCGGTTTTTGTAGATAAAATTCACTGACACTTTCTTATGACCTAAAGTTCTTTTGTAATTTTAAGTGTTCTATGATTCTCATAAAGAAGTTACATCTTTTCCTAAGGCAAGGGGAAAGATGATGTAGCTACTAATTTAACTTTATCCATTATATTATTTGAAACTCCTATGCCTTTTAAAATGTAATCTGTTAAAGGTCTTGAAAAGGGTATGAAAAACTCCTGCAGTTAGGTTTTTGCAAATTTTTCCCTTGTTCTGACAGTCTGCTTTGGTATATTTTCTGTTCTCCATGGGGTGCACAAAGGACCATGACTGCTCTTCTCACTGTGGTTGCTGCCATCACTTTCGAACAACAGAGTTGCCAGAGTAAGAAGAGTGAGCTCAAGGTCCACTGTTCCTGGAACAGCCACAGAGTCCCTCACCATCATTTCTGTACTACAGGCCTTGTATGCTGTGTACATTTCAATTTTATTTTGTGAGACTGTGATTCTCTGTGAGTAGAGGAGTTAACCCTTTGCAAAGTACTATGCCTGATGTGCCTCATCTAATTATGACTTAACTTTCTTCACTCTGAGTGAGGTCAGACCATGGCCTCTAGAATTTGGCTGCCAGGGTGAGAAGCTGGACTCCTAAGGAGCCAAATGCCACTGGCCACTCACTCATCACACCACTGAACTACCTTAAGCCTTAGTGTTCTTATCAGTGAAGTGGGACCGTCACAGTGCCACCTCCACATGCGCCCTTGGATTAATAGGTACAAAGTGCTCCCAGGCTGCCTGGCCCAGGCACTTGCTTAGTCCACACTGGCTGGCACCGTGGGGCTCCTTCCTTTCTCACCAGAAATCCTTTCAGGAACCCTTTTATTTTTCCATCTCAGGTCATTGTGTATGGGGGCTTTCTACCCTGCTGCATGGACCTGTGTGTGCTGCTAGGAAAAAGGGGTTCCAAGTCTGACAGCAAAGGGAGGTAAGAAGGGCCAGACTGCACAGTTAGAACAGCAGCTATGTGGCATGAGAAGAGAAGGATACAGGTTGAAGATGTGGGCAGGAGTCAAAGTGAGGGGTGTATTGACCTTCTGTTTCGGATGCTTTGATATCCGGGGCCTTGCTGACCCTGGAGGAACTGCCCCTCCCACGGTCAGCCAATTTCACGAGACAGTAAACAACTCCTTCTGGAGCATGCTGTTCCAATGCAAGCCTACCAACTCAGAGTCCACACCCGCAACCATCTCCCTCATTGGGCTTTCACACTCCAGCCCACTATCCCCTGTGCAAATTACTCAGGGCCAGGTACCTGACAACCAGGGGCAGCCCTGATGCCCCCGAGTCCACTGAAAATATTCAGGCTAGCCAATCCTAAGCCTGCTTACCCCTGCCTGACCTGGTCCTTCTTGCTGAAACCACAACAAAGGTGCTTGCCCACAGTTTTTCTCCCCTTCCCCTAGGCCTCTGACCAAGCCTGGTGCTTCCCTGTGTGGCCCTGCATAGCCAGCATCTGTACGTAATAAACCATCTTTTCCAGGGCTGTCACCTCCTGATCTGTTGGCCTCACCACACCAAAAACTAAATGTTAAAAATGGGGTGAGGTTAAAAGGAGAGGGGGGGTGGCTCCCAAGGTCCTCGTTTCTTATAAGAACCACAGAGTGGCCAGGGAAAGGCTGGGTGATTTCAGCCAACATAAAGGTTTTTCAATGAGGCCTCTGTTTTGTTGGAGCGCCCCATTCATCCCGCAGAGAGTGGGGGCTCTGTCATATCTGGAAGCCACCAGCCCACAGTGCCCACTCACCTTCCCGTAACTCAGCAGGATTATCCGCACCAGGACGACATTGATGTGGGCCCCCAGGGACTCGTCATGATAAATCTCATTGACCTGAAAGACAATCAGGGACATGTCAGCAGAAACCACAGGCCCAAGGACCAGCCCTGGCTTTGCAAATGACAACCAGACCCCAGCCTAGAAAGCTGGGGCCCATGCCCACTCCTTCCCACACTTTACACCCAGGCACCACCATCAACTCTGAATCCAATCCTTCCCTTCCCTCTGCTCTGCCTGCCTGCCTTACAGCCACCAGCCCCGACCTGGATAATAGCCCCCTCTCCCCAGCACAGCACTCCCCGCCCCCCGCCCCCAGCACAGGGATTCTCCTCCTGGAGCCTACACTGGAATGGAGATACTGACCCCTCTAAATGCTCTAGCTTCTGACTGCACATGGCTTTTCCTTCAAGGGTGAACATAGGCCACAAACCCAGGGGCGGGAACAGTGCCAGGACCATCACTGGCAGAAATCATTCCATAGTTGCTGCTGGTAGTTGTGAGATAATAGCTACACTCACCACAATCTGGAGAAGGGGATCATTTTAGATCCACCACCAGATCTAATCTTCAGTGTGTTAATTAAGAACAGGTAATACTGTATCAAAAAGATGCTTTCTGTGTTCTGTTCTGATAACTGCAGTTCATGTACCTGGCTTCCTTCTTATTTTTGGCCACTCCTAGGCATGTGGAAGTTCCCCTGGCAGGGATGAAAACAACCCCCTTGCTGTCACCCACATTGTTCATGCACATGTATTTTCTGACCAAACTCCATTCCTCTGGAGGCCCCACCTCATGGTCACTTCCTCCAGCAGGGCCCCCAGATCTGGGCTGCTTCCCAGTGAGCACCGGGGTTGGTTACTTCCCCAGCTCTCTGCGTCTCCAATGGGGTTGTGAGCTGCACAATCACATGTATTTCCCCTGTGTGCCCCTGAGCCCAGGAGCACTCAGCAGATTCTCAGAACCAACCTACTCATACCATCACTCAGGGGAGAGGCAGGAACTGGCCGTGCACTCCCCCGCCACCCCCGCCCCGGCCTGGTGCAGACCAAGCCCAGAGGCTGCTGACCCACCTTTTGGGAAGGCAGACCCCTCCATGTGTGCCTCCAAGAGCCCACTCTGTCATCTCAGGCCAGAGCCATATCCCCTTTGAACCCAAATTTTAGCATCTCTATCTGAGCAATGGTAATGGCTACCTATAAACAGTAAGAAGACCCTTTGGGAAATCTGAGAGTTAGCGAGGAAAATCAATTCATGATGGATAGATCAGGCAGACATGCAGGGCATGCTAGACAAGGAGTCTGGTGGTCATTGTCACACACGCTGTGTGTCGAGATGGCACAAATGGGAGGGCAGGAGTTCCTGTTGTGGCTCAGTGGAAAGGAACCTGATTAGTATCCATGAGGATTCAGATTTGATCCCTGGCCTTGCTCAGTGGGTTGGGGATCCGGCATTGCTGTGCGCTGTGGTATAGGTTGCAGACACAGCTTGGATCCCGCATTGCTACGGCCAGCAGCTGTAGCTCCGATTTGACCTCCAGCCTGAGAACTTCCATATACACCTGTGGCCCTAAAAAGCAAAAAACAAAACAAAGCAAAACAAAAAACAACAACAAATGGGAGGACAGAATTCATGTGCACGGCGGGGTCAAGGGAGACCACCAGCCAGCCCTGTGTGCGGCCCTGCCCAGTAGCCTCCTGCCTATAAATCTATTTTTCAATTATTATTTGTTTCTCCACCCCAATCTGGCTTTTCTGCAGGGAAGGGACAACTGATAGGCCCACAGGATGGTCACTGTGACTCGGTACATGAGTCTGGAGAGGATGGACCTGGGGTCCTGAGGGCCACCTGCCAGACAAGGTGACACCTGCAATGACAGGGTGGAGCCCAGGGAGTCTGCTAACTCACCCACGCCAGACCTTCCCTTCCGGCAAAACAAGGGTGAGAGTCCCCATGTCACAAAGCTTTGTGAAGACTAGACTCCCACACATGAGCAATGGAATGACATTGGCAAAAAGAGTAAAACTGTGTTTGCCACTGCCGGTAAGTCTTATCGACTGGCAGCCCAGGTCATGGTGGCAGGGTGCACACTCCCTAAACACTGCCCAGCTCTGAGGGTCAAACTAGATTTTTTTTTTTCTTTTTAGGGCCACACCCGCAGTATAGAGAGGTTCCCAGGCTAGGGGTCAAATCTAAGCTACAGCTGCCGGCCTACACCAGATCCAAGCCGTGTCTGCGACCCATAACACAGCTCACGGCAACGCTGGATCCTTAATCCACTGATCGAGGCCAGGGATCGAACCCGCCACCTCATGGTTCCTAGTTGGATTCTTTTCCACTGTGCCACGACGGGAACTCCCAAACTATATTTTTTAGTCCACAGTGAGATAGTACGCTTAAAAGCCAGTTTTTCTTGAGAAAGGGTTTCTTCAAACTCACAGATTTCAAAATCAAATTTACAGTCACCAAAGAGGAAATCGTCAGGGGGTGGGGGGAGGGTAAATCAGGGGGATGGGATTAACATGTACACACTACTGTATATAAAATAGATAACTGACAAGAACCTACTGCATAGCACTGGGAAATCTACTCAGTACTGTGTAGTAACCTACACGGGAAAAAAGAATGGACATATGTATATGTGTAACTGATTCACTTTGCTTTACACCTGAGACTAACACAACATTGCAAGTCAACTCTACCCCAATAACTTTTTTTTTTTTTTTTTGGCTTTTTAGGGCTGCACCTGTGGCCTATGGAGGCTCCCAGGCTGGAGGTCGAATCAGAGCTACAGCAGCCAGCCTACACCACAGCCACAGCAATTCTGGATCTGTGACGCATCTGCAACCTACAGCACAGCTCACGGCAACGCTGAATCCCCAACCCTCTGAGCAAGGCCAGAGATCGAATCCACATCATCATGGATACTAGTCGGATTTGTTTTCCACTGTGCCATAACGGGAACTCCTCCAATAATTTTTTTAAAAGAGAAAGTTTTTTTTTTTTTAATCTTCAGAATATCGCTTAATCTTCTGCCTTTGACTCCTGATTTGAGACAGGAGGTGGTCAGGACCCGAGAATTCCACTTCTCCATGCTGAGCCCTGAGGGGCAGGGACCCACTTCCTGCTGGGGGGGAGAAAGTGGGGGGCTAGGCAGCCAGAGCTGGGGTGTCAGGCCGCTGAGCGAGGCTGGGTTAGGGAGGCTCTGCCGTGACAGCTGCCCATCGGCTCCCATCAGCGGGGCTGGGCTGGGCCCTGGCCTTGGAGACCAGCTGGGCCTCCGGGGCTGCTGCAAGCTAGATGGGGCACGTCCCAGGCAGGCCCAGCAGACAGCCAGCAAGGCCAGGCCTGCCCCCCGCCAGTAGCCTTCCACTGCAGTCCATCTTTCATGGTTCCTCCTAAAGCCTCCACCCTTCCACATGGGGACACAGCTCCACAGTCAGCTCCCCTTGGGGGGTTTTGAGCTGGGTGTGCCCCTTACCTCTTCCCATGGCCCAGGGACCCCTTGGTGGCTGCTGAAACTTCCAGGTGACCCACAACCTGGAATCCCACTCACCAGTCCTCCTGGTGGCCTCTCCTGAGGCCCAGCACCTGCCGCCCCCTCCCACTGGGTGGGATCAGCTGGCCTAGGCTGTCCTCCTGCTCACTGGGGTGGTGTGGCAGAGCCCCCACACTTGCCAACAGGGTCCCCTCTGGTGTTGGGCTCCTATTCCCCACCTTGCAACTCAGCAGGAATAGAAAGGGGCGGGATGCAGGACTTGTGGGGTGTGGGGGTCGGGGGCTGTGCTGAGGAGGGGGCCTTCACGGCCCTTTCCCTCCACTGGTTACCCATCCCCAGGGCCATGCTAGCTTTGCAGCCCCCCTCTCCCCACAAGCGCAGCTGCATCCCACTCCCCATAAGATATCACCAGCAAGACCTGAAGCTGGCCAGGCCCACAGGGCAGGGAGACCCCTGGCAATAAGTAAGATGCCCAGTGACACCCTTGCCTCCATAATAGGGACACAGCTACAACATCTATGCCAAGCAGGGAGCTATCATACTTGGCACAAAGAGCTGCAAAGAAATAAGGCAGCTTCCAGACATCTCCTCCCCCTCCCCACTTCCCGATGCCCATCCCATCTCCTGGACAAGCCGACAGGAAGCAGGGACTCCCAAAACCTTCCTTCATCCCTCATGTCCCGCCCAAACCCCCTCCCCCACGCACCATTCTTCACCATGGTTGCCACTCAGAAAAGATCTGACTTCCTCCTTCTTCTGCCTGAAACCCAGTGCCGCCAGAAACAGGGCCAGCCCTTGGCCTGGCATGTGGGGCCCTCTCTCTGCTGGCCCTGGCTGGCTTCACTGCTTCAGCTACTTTCCTCCAGGAACCCTCGCTCCTGACAGCTCTACCTTCTCTGAAGCCCAGCTGTCTTCTTGGGCTACTTGTGCAACAGCTCATACCTGGAATTCCCTTTCCAGCCCCTGCATTCTTGAAATACCCAAAGAGCATTTGAAAAGAGCAATCAATGAGCTTCAAAGGAGGAGGGCAGTTACCACCCTGCTTATCCTCCTGCAACCCCCACCACCCCGCCAAGGGCCTTCTCACTGCAACTGCAATAAAATCAAGGCCCCCGCCACCTCTTCTCAGGTTGCCCTTACCTTGCTCATCACGGTCCAGCTGTGGCCTCTGCACACCTTGGCGGGGAGCCCGTCTCTACCTTGGGGCCTTTGCACTTGCTGTGCCCTTCGGTTTATTCTCTTCCCGCAGCACAACTGCCCCTACACAGAGGAAGCTTCTAGCTGCTCCCAGACTGGACTAAGCATTTGGTATGGGAAGCTCCCCTCCTCCTTGTTCACTGCTGTGTCCTCTGCAGTGTCGAACACATAGTAGGTGCTCAAACACATGGTAGGTGCTCAGGAAAGCATGTCGAATGCATGAATGAGCGAATAACTTTGGAGAATGTGGAACAAGAGGAAATGGGCAAAATGTGTGACGGCAGCACGACCCAGGATGCCCTGTAGTGACCCAAGCCCCAGCTAAGTGCCTCTCCACCCCCACCCACCCTCTAGAGGCCTGTGTGCTGGGGAGAAGCTGCTCACCTCTGCCCAGACCGCAGGGGGAAGGGAAGCGGGGACAGCGTCCTTGAGCCTTGTCTCAGAAATTGATCCTGGAATCTTTAGAGCTTGGGAGAAAATGTTCAAAGCCGCAGCCCTTCTCTGTGCAGAGAGGCCAAGGGCTCTCCTGTTTGGGGAAATACATTGCAATGCACCTTTTGCTTATGCAAAGATGCAGCCAAGTTTCTGTTCTGGAATAGACAATAAGGAAGGGCACGGGCTCTGCATGATAATGTAAAAGTTTGCCTTCTTTGTGGCAGAGTTCCACCCTGGGCGACCAGGGAGCCCTGGCAGGTGGCCTGAGGCTGTTGGGCAGAGGTGACCTTCTCCTCTGCCAGGGCGGAGGGATGGGTCAGGGAGGAGGAGACTGGCCTAGGAGGCAGAGCTCCTATTGGGGCAGGCAGGGGCAGAGCTGCTGTTTGGGTTTCTACCCTTCAGGTCCAACCTCTTTCTCTGGGCCAAGTTCCTAAGATGGAGCCCACGCTGCACCTGGCACCCTGCGGGGATGGCGGTGGCATGGAGCAGGGGGGAGCATGCCTGGAGGAATCTGTTGTGAGGCTTCGGGTGGCTGGTGCACAGCCTGCCTTGTGGCTTCTCTGGGGACCCCTGAGATAACTGGAAAGAAGGCTGGTGTCTCTGAGCCCCCAGGAGGAGGCTTGGACACTGTCGGGGAGGTGGAGGCGGAGAGAATACTGCGGAAGCTGGGGCAGAGTCTGCCAGCTTCCAGGGAGGGGTATCATCAACCATGTGCATCTCATGACACAGACACGGGCCTGCAAAAGCCGGGTCTCATCGTGCGAACAAACATTCCCTCTCCAGATCTTCTTCACCGCTCGTTTCTCAGCAAACGCTTCGTAGGCAAAGCAAGAACAAATACAACACTAGCCTCTGCTCAAAATATCAAACTGTCATGAAATGCAAATGGGCAGGACAGGAATTACTAAAATCGGATTGTGCACAAAAATTGGAGGCGGGGTGTTGCCTTCGGGGCTCAGCGATAACAAACCTGACTGGTAGCCATGAGGACGGCGGGTTCGATCTCTGGCCTCGCTCAGTGGGTTAAGGAGCCGGCCTTTCCATGAGCTGTGGTGTAGGTCGCAGATATGGCTCAGATCCTGTTGTGCTGTGGCTGTGGTGCCAGTCAGCTCTGATTAGACCCCTTGCCTGGGAACCTCCATATGCTGCAGATGTGGCCCTAAAAGACAAAAAAAAAAAAAAAAAAAAAGTGAGGTGGATAGAGCCCCTCCCTCAGCACCTAGTCCAAGGATACAGTCCCTGGGACTCCCACCTGGACTCCACCCACCTGCACTCCAGGAGAGTGAAAGCAGTCAGTCTCCAATCCTGCACCAGGCCACACTCTGATGGGCCTGGGCACATTTCTGTAGGTCCCCAGGGTGGGGATGGGCTCTTCTATCCCCAGGCAAGTCCAAAACCTAGTGGAGGCTCCATAAATGTTTATTGTGCTAATGAAGAGGCAAAGCTGCCTTAAACAATTGCCCGCTAATTACCTCCAAGACGCTGTCCCTGCCACTTTGTCAGGTTGCATGGCTTCTGCCCTGTGACTTGGGCTTGGTCCTCTGCCTGTTTGAGCCTCAGTTTCCTCATCTGTGAAACGGAGGCCATACTGGTTCTAGTGGGGCCCTCAGGATGTTGCCAAAGACCAACCTCAACACTATATTTAGAACATCCAGCAAAATGCCAGGGACACAGCACAGACTCAGTACAGCTGTCATCAAATACCCTGAGTCCTTTCTCTGGGCCGGCCCTCCTTCTGGGCCACCAGAAAGGGCCTGCCTGGACTGCAGTGCATGACCGGGCTGTTTTCCAGAGTTCATGCTGGGTCTCAACAGGCATCCCTGTGTGACCCAGACCTGGGCTTCTTCCTGCCAGCCCTGCCCCCAGGGAACCAATGGCCATACCACCACTCGGGGCCCGAACTTCCCACTCACCACCCGACAACTCATCATAAAGGGATAATGCCACAGGACAGGGAAGGACAGACTCTGCTGAGGTTGCAGGACACAGAAGGACTCAGCTGAGGCCACTGGCCAGGGCCCAGTATCCACCCAAGGCCAGTTTGGAGGCCACTGTCAGGAAGGAGCAGAGAGAAGGCAGGGATCCTGATTCTTCTTGGCAGCAGTCCCAGCCCTGGAGAGCCCTGGGATGTCACGGCCTCCCTGTGCTCCCCCGAGCATCTTGGGGCTCCCTAACCAGAGCCCTGGGGCCCTGGCATGGTCTCTGCCAGAGGAAGCACTTTAGGGAGGTCCCTTGTGGTGACTCCTTGAGGCATCCTCACCGCCCCCACCCTCCTCCTCCCCTTCCCTTCCTACACCCCCTGCCCAGCACATCATCTGAAAGCAAGGATCTTTCATTCTTCCTATAATTTGTATTCTTCTGCTTCCTATCACCATCTGACCCAAGGGAAGAAAGAGGGAAAATGCCACCGTGGGGAGGGGGTGGGCCACGGCGCCCGGGAGGTCCCTGGGGAGGGGAATGGGGGATGAGCAAGTGCCCTGGTGGACAACGGAGGTTGGGGGAGGTGGCTGAGAAAGGCTAGAAGTTGGACCCAGGGGTTATGTCCTCCCAACCCAGCCACTGCTCCCCACACACTTTTGGAGTCACACAGATAAGTCCTGAGGTCTATAGGCCCTGCACCCTACCTGGACCCTAAGATGAGGCCACATGGCAAGAGCAGAGTCGCCTCCCAAGGTGGCGCCACCGGGAGGTGAAAGACAACAGAAGGTATCACTTGTGTGAGTGAACTGGCCTGAGTAGCGGCCTGGCTCCCACAGCCCCTGAGGGGTGTGGGGGCTCCAGAAACTCCCGTCTATGCTGGTTGGGGTGGGAGGTAGCTGGCAGTTGGTCTGGGAGAGACTTCAGGGTGGACA
Source organism: Phacochoerus africanus (assembly GCF_016906955.1). Classification (NCBI taxonomy): domain Eukaryota; kingdom Metazoa; phylum Chordata; class Mammalia; order Artiodactyla; family Suidae; genus Phacochoerus; species Phacochoerus africanus. The sequence goes on along the minus strand of NC_062547.1, from coordinate 79,479,597 downwards.
GGTCATTACAGCACCAGACCCAGACTGGGTGGGGCTCAGCCACCTGAGCAGCCCAGGTCAAGGGCCTGGGGCCAAATCCAACACCCCCTCCCCCAGTAAAAATGGCAAGGACTCAGGCCAGCCCCCCATCGCCACTTGGGGGTCCCCCATGTAATAAGGAAAAAGGGAGGGACCTTGTCCATCGGGCACTGACACAGAAGAGACCGAGGAAACCTTGACCCTTCGCGCTGTCACCTGGGCCTTTGGCACAGGCAGGGGGCTTGCCAGGAATTCCGAGCTCCCAGCAAAATTCAGAAGCTCCAGTGCAACCCTCCTTGCGGCGGCATTGCAGCTCACAGCCAGAGCTGTCTGCTGCCAACCTGTCCCTCCTCGAAAGTGAAATCCCCCAGCCCGATTCCTAACATCCAGAATGGAAGGAGCTTCCTCAAACACGGTAGGAAACGTGCTGTCCTTTAGGCAGCATGTGGCTTCTCGCACCGCGAGAATCTACTTGAATCGCTGTGGTCTGGGACCAGCCTCTGTCCCTAGGCAGAGCAGTGGGTTAACCACCTGCATCCAGGCTGGGAATGGGCGCCTCCAAATGTGTGTTGAGCAGGAAGACCAATGGGCAGCTGAGAATTTGGATGAATGCACTGTGCTCCACAGGGAGCCCAGAACCAAAGGTGGAGGGGCCGAGCTCTTGGAGGTGCAAGTACCTGCCCCAGGTCAGAAGGGCCACAGGAGCCCCCAGGCCCACCTGGTTGTCAGGGTCAGGAGGGGAGGGCGTAAGAGTGCCCCACGCCCACACCTGACTGCCTCCCGCTCACTCTACAATGCACGTTGGACTTGCCCATGGAGCTTGCTAAGCGAACCTGGATGCGGCTCTTCTCCAGGCCGTTCCCTCTGCTGCACCACCATAGCCTCAGGTCCCCTCGTTTGTTTGTTAGATTGTTAACTGCCGCCTCCCCCCACCTGGACCTGTGCCCCTGAGAACTGGGGGCTCTTCTGCAGCCTGAGCTGTTGCATCCTCAATGCCTAGAGCCCGCCTGGCTTTCAGAGCTTCGGGATCAATCCCAGCTCCTCCCTCCTGTCCAAACCCCTCCCTCCGAGGCCTCCCTGCCCTGCCCCCCCCCCCCCCGCTGTGTCTGCCCCCCTCTACACCTGCCTCCTATACTGGGGACTTGCCCAAGGTCTGCGCAGAATGGCACCCTCCTCAGCTTTCCACGCCAGCTTGTGGAAATGCCAACTTGTGATCCAAACCAGCTCAAGGCTCACCTTGACTATGACCTCCCCAGCCAGGCAGCAGGTGCTGGCTGTGCCTCGGGGCTGCCAAGGCCCTTGTCCTTCCTGCTGGGCTAAGGCAAAAGAATGTGTCCTCAAGAGAGCCAAGCTCCTCAAAGACAAGAGCTGGGCTGGTGTGGCCGATGCCATGGATGAAGGACCTGTGGCTGTGCCTTGATGATCAGCCCGGACCTTCCCAGACCTGTGTCGGGTGCCTCATTTTACCTCCCACACCCTGCAAGGGAGCGTAACTATCCTCTCACTTGTGGGGAAACAGAAGTTCAGAGAAACTGAGAAACTGATCCATGTGAGCATGAGTGAGAACCGGGGCAAAGGCTTTGGAGAGGAGTTTGACAAATCTGCTGAAATGAAAACCGCGCATCCTATAACCTGGTGATTCAAACCTCCAGCAGTTGTGGTGGAGGAAAACAGCCTTGGGCACCAGGAAGACGGGACAAGAACACTTATTCTGCTGGAACTTCTTTTCGATGGACAAATAGAGCCATTTTTTTTCTAGTCATGCCCAAAAGTTCTCGGGCCAGGAGAACCGGAGCACAGAAAATGACAACGTTGATGCCTTAACTGCCAGGCCACCTGGGAATGTTTTATTCATTCACAAGACATTTTCCTGAGCACCTACTATGTGCTTGGCTTTTTGCCAGGTGCCGAACACTCAAAACCTGATAAGCAGACCCTGTGTATCTAACTTTAAATTTGTGGCTCCTTTGTGTGAACCACTAACCCTTCTGAGACATGCTGCTAAGGGACCCCCAGGCAAGGAAGGGGGACCCCAGGGTCTTGGGCTACAACTCCCACTGCATAGGACCTGTCTGGGAGTGTGGAGTGACAGCCAGACAGGGAGCCGCACTCTGCTGTTCTGGCTCAGCTGTCACCTCCTTGTTGGAACTTGCAGGAGACAAACTCTGCAGATGTCTGGAGCTGTCACCAAGGAGGGACACTGCCTGGCCCTCCTTGTCCATGGAAATGCTCACTCCTGCTTTGACAACCTCCAGCTCCCTGGGGAGGCCAAGGACAGGCTGCTCATCAGCTGTCAGGAGGGCGCAGAGGGAGAGTCCGGGGGTGGCAGGGTAGGTAGCGCTGTGTACTTCAGGGAAGAAGAGGCAGGGGTAAGGACAGGCGGTGGCCCCCTCCCCCTCAGAAAGTCCCCTGCCTACATTATCATCCCTGGGGGGCGGGGGTCTACTGTCCACCCCCTCCCCCACTGCCCCCCTGGAATGTGACTCCATGAAGGCAGGACCTCAGGTGTGCTCACACAACATTTCCAGCACCTAGAGCTGTGTCCGGGCACAGAGCAGGCACTCTCTAGACAGGTGCTAAATGAATGAGCGAGTGGGTGGGTGGGCGGGCAAACCTTAGAGGAAACAGGAAGACACCGCAGATGGAGAAGCCAAAGGGAGAAGCCCGGACAGTCACACACGGACAAGACGGTCAGGGCCGTGGGCATCAAGTGCTGTTGGGAGGTCAGAAAGGGCCAAGGGGAGAACACACCTTGGGGTTTCCTCAGGGATTCGGGAGCACTGGCTTTTCAGGCCAGAACAGTGGGGTAAGGACTGGCACCGGGGCCACGCATGTTTGTGAATCCCAACTGCCACACCCTGCCCATGCCACCCAGCCTCTCTGAGCCTCGATGCCCTTATCCAGGAAAGGGACCTCGAAGGGCCACTGGGGAAACGTAGAGTCATCATACAGGTGCCTCCTCGCACAGGGCCAGCACATGTGAAAACTCAGCCTCGCAGGCCCTGGAGAGAGGCACTGCCAACGGGAGAAGGCCCGAGCCCCAGACTCCCTAAGGGAGATGCTTCTACATCTATAGACCCCAGTCAACCTCCCGACAATATGCAGGTGAGCCCCAGGCCCCTGAGCCTGGCACAGAAGGCTTTGCCAAGCTTACTCCTACCTCTCTCCCAGCACGCTATGCTCCAGTCTGGCCCAGCCTCGCACTGTGTTGTGGCTGTGCCACTGGGCTTTTGCACATGGGGTTCCATTGCCCACAGCACCCCCAGCACACACCATGCTCTCCTCCTGGTTAATGCTGCCTCTGTGTTAGGGGCAGCTCAAGTGGCCCTGGTCTGAGGCACCGTTCCCTGCGACCCTGTGGTACTCGCACAATCAGTAGGCATATTAACCAGGACATGATTATGTATTCCCTGCTCTGCTCCCCGCCACTCCTGTGCGCTGAGCTCTCTGAGCACAGGGACAGGACTGCTGGCTTCTGCACACATGGTGTCCAGAGTGGGGCCCAATTTACACCAGGGTTCTGAGAACACCTAGGGAGCCAATACATGACCAGGCCAGCTCACGCTTGAGGCAAGCCCTCCTTGTGCCCAGCGCGCTGCTAAGCACTTTTCGGGTGTTTAACTGAAGTTGTGCTCACAACAGTCCTGGGAGGCGGCACTAATTATCCCCCATCACAGCACACAGCAGGGCCTGCAGTCACCTCTTTCTCCTGGGCCTGAAGGAACAATCCATCCTGGACTGGCCAGTCATGTTCTGATTCACTAGCGCAGTGTGAGGCCTTAATTTCAATTTGTTGCCATGTTAAAAAGTAATTAGATTTCCTATAAACGTTGTATTTCCAGCTTCTTGGGGGAAATGAAAAGCTTGCTGGAGTTCCCATTGTGGCACAGTGGAAATGAATCTGACTAGGAACCATGAGGTTGCGGGTTCGATCCCTGGCCTCGCTCAGTGGGTCAAGGATCCGGCATTGCCATGAGCTGTGGTGTAGGACACAGACGCGGCTCAGATCTGGTGTGGCGGTGGCCATGGCCAGCGGCTACAGCTCCAACTAGACCCCTAGCCTGGGAACCTCCATATGCCGCAGGTGCGGCCCTAAAAGGACAAAAGACCTAAAAAAAAAGAAAGAAAAGCTTGCAGTGGTAGGCCTGCTTATTCCAACATGCCCACAAGTGAGTGGGACCCAGGACCCAGGACCCAGGAGAGGATCTCCAGGGGTGTAGCCTCGCCTGTTGTTTCTGTCCCCAGCACTCCCTGTTGTCTACAGCCACCCTGGCCCCTGACTAGATCTCCTGCCTGGCTCCTGTCAGCATCCGGCAGCGCTGCCCTCTTCTCAGCATCATGTCAGCCTCACACCCACTGCTGGCCCTGACAGTCATATCTCCAGGGGGCTCACAGGGACATGCTCTCAGACCAAAGGGACAAGCTCGAGGAGCAGGAACAGTGCCAGGAATGCCTGGTTGTGGCCTACAGTACCAGCAGACCCAGCAGATTCTGTTCATGGCCAGGCCCAAACCCAAATGCACTGCCGCTCCCCCAACCCCACCCCGTCAGGGAGCCCTGCTTTGCTTCCCTTCAACTTAAGGGAACCATGTTTTAGTGTCCAGTTTCAGAGATGTTTTTCTCTTTCCCAGGAACCAGAGCCAGAGACACGTGAATGGGACTTGGGGCTGCGCCTTCCCCCTGGCGGGTGTGCAGCTCCATGGCCAGTTCACAAGATTCCCCCTCAAGACCAGGGGAAAACATTCCTGTCCTGCCACTGCCTTCCCCACCATTACCACGTGGCCTCAACATTCTTGGAAGTTGGTGAGAAATGGAGCCCGGGTGCCTCTGATTGTTTGCAAACTCTGGCAAGGTTTTGGTGAGCCCAGGCCAATTTCTGGATTAAATTAGAAAAGAAGGAAAAAAAATCTGAATTCTGGCACAGAGAGAAACCATTCAACAAAAACTGTTTAAGAACATACTGTACAGAGGACTGACCCAATGCTAGCAGGGGTGAAAGGGTATGACCTAGGCTCTGACAGCTCAGAAGCCCCTTTGGCTCCCATGTTCTCCATAAGCCTAAGAAGTGTGTCTGCTCTGGACAGAAGAAGTGCTTGGGGCACTCAGGAATTCTTCCAGAACATGAGCAGTTAACCGAGCTAGGAGGGACAGCTCTGCCTGCCCAGAAATCTTGCTCTTCCTGCTCTGTTGTTTTAAATGATCATTTAATTGCTTTAAAAAGAATTCCCAAAGTGACCTCACAGGCTCATTCAGCTGGCAATGCTGGAGTGGGGGTGGGCTGGGGTATGAGCAGGAAGGGGGTAAAGCTCAGCTCAAGTGTGAGGTCCCTGCAATGGCCTTCAGGAAAGGGTTGCTCCAGCTGCAGGGGTTCAGAGGCCTGAAGAGGGTGAGAGGGAGCTTGTCTTCTGAGGGCACCTCTTGTCAGGGAATGTGCCAGTCTTTACGGATCAGAGTGTGTGGGAGGTTTAAAGATGAAGAAACCAAGTTCAGGGCAAGGCAGGACCTTTTCCAGGTGGTAAAAGCCAGGATGTAGCTGCTTCTGACTCCGAAGGGTATCCTCATTCAATGCGCTGCTTCCCTAACACGTACACTCAAGTGCACTGATACAGTGGGAGGAAACGCAACTCCAGAGTCCTGGGGCCACAGCTCAAGGTGGGCATGAAGTAGGAGATTTCTTTACACTCTGAGAGCAAATATTTCTTGGGTGCCAGATAGTGGCTTTGCGGGCCCTGTGGTCTTTGTCCCAACTATTCAACTCTGCCACTATAGCACAAAAGCAGCCATAAACAATTCATAAATGAATGGGCATGGCCAGGTTCCAATAAAACTTGATTTTCAAAGACAGATGCTGGGCTGAATTTGGCTCTCAGACCATTGTTTTGGCAACCCTGCTTTGGACTCTTCAGTTTATCCTGGAAAATTCATATGAAATTTGCTTTAACCCAGAAATGGGTCAAAGTTTATGTCATATAAGATGGATGTTTTAAAATGTTTGCCATTAAAAGAAAAAATGGCCATTCTGCAGGAGACACATCACATCTGTGCCTCAGTGGCTTTTGCCAGGCCTCCTGAGAGGACTTGTTCCCAGGAGCAAAGAGCTGTCTTCTGCAGCAGGCTGAGACTCCATGCTATAAGGAGTGCAATCCAACCAGCGGCTCAGTCAGGCAGCTCTACGTTTCTATGGATCCTGACCAAGACCTTTGGCTTCTCAGGGCAGAGTAGGATTGAAATCAGCGCTTTAGTCAAATGCTATAAGCCACATAGGAAGCACTGGTTTTGGGCCGAAGTGACACATTTCTTGAATTTTTTTTTTAAGGGCTACTCCTGCAGCATATGGAGGTTCCCAAGCTAGGGTTGAATTGGAGCTGCAGCTGCCAGCCTACACCACAGCCACAGCAACATGGGATCCAAGCTGTACCTGTGACCTATACCACAGCTCATGGAAACACTGGATCCTTAACCCACTCAGCAAGGCCAGGGATCCAACCCACATCCTCATGGATACTAGTCGGGTTCGTTACCATTGAGCCACAATAGGAACTCCCATTTCTTGAAGTCTTGACACGAAGAGGTTTTACTTTAAAAAATGCATATGAAGGAGTTCCCTTGTGGCACAGTAGGTTAAGGATTGAGCACTGTCACTGCAGTGGCTTGGGTTGCTGCTATGGCACAGATTCAATCTCTGGCCCAGGAACTTCCATATGCCATGGGTGCGGCCAAGAAAACAAATGTATATGTAAGCACTTTAATAACATATGTAAGCCGTTTACTTTAATAAAGGCTCTCCAGTCTCTCCTGAAGGCATATCCCTCCCTAGCCTCGCCTTCACTTGAGCCAGAGAAGAGCCGCTGTCCACGCCCGCTAAGGTAGTTGGAGATGCTGCGAACGTGGGGGCTGCATCCCCATCCAGCTCCTTGTGGTGCCAGGTTTGCGCTGCCACAGCACTGGATTTGCAAGCAGAGACTAGCTCAGGGGCTGGCAGAGCAAGTTGGTGAAAATGCCGTAATTCCCAGAGTCAGCAGCAGGCATGTTCAGAAATGTGGACTGCCTCCCAGCCTGGGGACACACAGGCACATTTCCCAGGAAGAAGGGTCAAAGAGGATAGCACTTCCCAGTGCAGAGGGGAGCTCCTCATCTCAGGGCTGGGCCTGATGAAGGCCAGAGGATGAGCCAGAGCTGAAGACTGGGAGAAGCAGGAAAGGGATGGCGGCAGGGGAAGGCCAGCAGGGGAGAGGCACATGGAAGCAGGGGACCAAGGCAGGGCCCACCCTCCCAGCTCTGTCCTCCCAGCTCTCCGGGCACTGGGAACGAGGCCGGGAGGAGGCTCTTGAGCAGCTTTCCCCCGGGGGTCCTGGCCTCTCTGGCCAGGCTAAGGGCCCCAGGCCAAGGAGACAGGGCCTCATCCTGGGTTTGCCAGCAACCTCGAGGCTTTGGCATGTGACAGCTAAAAATCAGCGCAGGGGGCCCCGGAGGATGAGGCCTCGGCCCACATCCTGGCCCCACTGCTCAGAAGGCCCCTGCTTTATTCATCTGGGCAGAGAGCCGAGAGTCAGGGTGGAGTTGAACTGAGCCTGCGGATGAGCTGATGATGGGGATGGGCCAGGAGAACGGGGCCCTGAGGCAGGAAGCACAGCCCACCGCAGGGTAGTGGTCTGGGCTGTGGGGGCTCAAGGCAAGGCCCAGGCTCCCCAGTTCAGGGCTGAGCGACCAGGGCCCACACTCCGAAGGGCTCTGTGCTTGGAGCTTAATGCTCTGTGGCTGCCATCTTGAAATTCTCCATCATCTCACCTCGAAATGTGTGTTTTGTGAGTGAAATCTGATGGGACAAGGAAGCCTTGGCTCCCATGTGGTCCCGCCTCCACGGGACAGGTTCCTGGGTGCCTATTCCCCGCTCTGCAACCACTGCAGGGCCCTGAACACAGGCGCATCTCGGGGTGGGCAGAGCCTGGGACAGGTGGTGGGCCCGTGGGGAGGGGAGATGCCAGGCACAGGGCTCTGTGTTCTTCTAGTGGAAACTTTCAGGCCCCAGCGGCTCACCCTGCATTGCTGGCCAGGACCCCGGGCCCTTGAGGGAGCGCTGCCTCTCAGTTCCCCTCCTGGGGGTCTTTCCATCCTCCTCCCCACCTTCCTGAGTCCGGCTGGTGCTTTGTCTGAACTTCTGGCCAGCCTGCAGCAGCTTCAGATATGAGCCACAAAGCACAGATCTGTTTAATTTCGGTGAGTCTCCATGCTAGTTAAATGCTCTAAAATCTGTGTTTAAAACAGGCTTTGTAAAGATAATGGTAAAATTCATGATTATCCTGAAAAGTCCTAATTGTTTTCACTTAAGGCCACAATGAATAGAAAGTTTTAAAAATCTTGACAAGTTGAGAGACTGTAGAAGAAAGGAAAAGGCTTTCGTACATGTACCTTTTATGACACTTTTCCCTGCTATTTGAGGATCATACTTTCATTTTTTCTTTTTTTTTCTGCTTTTGAGGGTCGCAGATGTGGCATATGGAGGTTCCCAGGCTAGAGGTCTAATCGGAGCCACAGCAGCTGGCCTACACCACAGCCAGAGCAATGTGGGATCCGAGTCGAGTTTGCAACCTACACCATAGCCCACAGCAATGCTGGATCCTTAACCCACTGAGTGAGGCCAGGGATCAAACTCTCAACCTCATGGTTCCTAGTCGGATTTTTTAACCACTGTGCCATGACGGCAATTCTGAGAACAATATTTTCAATTTGCACTGGGCCCCAGGAGTTCTGTACCCAGGAGACATTCTGGGCATGCGGCTGCTGCAGCTGAATTCACAGCAAGAATAGTCATGGGGCAGTGAGGGCTGGGGTTTGGGAAATGATGTTGCTGCCAACAGGCTGTGGGAATCACTGCTGGGGGCAACCAGAATGAAACTCCAGAAGGTTAACTTCTGGAGAGGGCATGATATCTGAAGACAGCCCCCGAGGGGAAAACCCAGGAGGAAAAGATCTCAGGATGTGACCACACACAAAAATGTAAGCCATCAACAAACAGCCCCCAACCAAAACAAAACAAAAGGCAAACAACAAAATTGGGGGAAATATTTCCCACACATAGTTAGTCAAAAAGTTAGCCTGTCATAATATAATAGTTCTTCCCGTTAACGCAAGAGAAACAAAAATCCAGTAGAATAAAAACATAAATAGGTCAATTATAAAAATATATGATAACTGCTATTTAAAAAAAATATGTTTGTATTTTTAGATGGAACCCCATTACCATCAGATACATACAACCTACAACAAAAAGCATGTCCCTGTTGTAGCTATCAAGTTGCCACAGTTAAAAAGGATTTGGGGGAATTTCTGCTGTGGTGCAGTGGGTTAAGAATCTGACTGCAGTGGCCTGGGTTGCTGTGGAGGTGTGGTAGATCCCCGGCCTAGCCTATAGTGGGGTAAAGGCTCTGGTGTTGCTGTAGCGGTAGTATAGGTCAAAGCCACAGTTCAGGAGTTCCCATCGTGGCGCAGCAGAAACAAATCCAACTAGGAACCATGAGGTTGCAGGTTCGATCCCTGGCCTCGCTCAGTAGGTTAAGGATCTGGCGTTGCCGTGAGCTGTGGCGTAGGTCGCAGATGCGGCTCAGATCTGGCGTGGCTGTGGCTGTGGCTGTGGTGTAGGCCGGCTACAGCTCCGATTCGACCCCTAGCCTGGGAACCTCCATATGCTGTGGGCACATCCCTACAAAGCCAAAAACAAACAAACAAACAAAAAAAAACGAAGCCATGGTTCAGATTCAATCCTTGGCCCTTCCATATGCTGCAAGTGCAGCCAAATAATAATAATAATAATAATAGTTTCTTAAAAAAGAGGATTTTTGGTGGGAAGAGGTGAGAGGAGCATTTGCTCGATGGAATGTGAACAGGGGAGGCCACAACAGAACGTTCTGCCGTGGAAAGCTTTAAAATGTATCTACCTGTGGTTCAGGGATTGCACTTTTAGGAACTCAGTGTAAGGAAATCACCATGGATGAGCAACAGATTCAGCTGTAATAATAGTCATTATAATAAGTGGCTGATCTGACCTCTAATGGGGAAATACATTTTGTTATATGAGTCACATAAAGAATCAATTACATAAAAAGTATGTTATGGTCATGTGGCGCCATGTTGTGCTGTCATTAAAATGAGGCAGCAGGCAACAGCTGGTAGGAGAAAACATTCATATACCTATTGGAACATATCCTAATTTTCCATCATAAATGGTATATTATATGTGTTAAATACAGCATATGTCAATAAACAAAGAATGTTACTTTTCTAGATTTGCGGGGGAAAAGAAGGAAACTGGACTTGGCAGGAAGAGCTTGAAGGCATAAGTGTGTATGTGGGGGGTCTTTTATTTTTTTCTTCTTCTTCTTAGGGCCATACCTGCGGCACATGGAAGTTTCCAGGCTAGGGGTCTAATCGGAGCTGCAGCTGCTGGCTTATGCCACAGCCACAGCAACGCCAGATCTGAGTCGTACCTACACTGTAGCTTGCGGCAACGCTGGATCCTTAACCCACTGAGCGAGGCCAGGGATGGGACCTGTATCCTCACAGAGACTGTGCCGGGTGCTAAACCCACTGAGCCACAGTGGGATCTCCAGACACGCCAGCTCTTAACTGCCTTGGCTGAGAGGTGATTTCCTTTCACACAGGCCATTAGATAAAGTCAGCCACACAGCCCCAGTTAGGGGTGAGGGAGGCTGGGCAATGGAAGGGAAGGGAGCATGTGACATTTGATGAACCTGAAAAGTTTGTGTCACACCAGGACCCACACCCCAGCCCAGGCTCTGCCCCAGAGAGACCCCAAAGGCAGTCCTGCAAGTAGAATAACTGAACAAGGAGGGAGACCACGGCAGCGTAGGGCTCAGAGAGGCTGAGGCTGAGCCAGGCCTTTGTCTGGCTCGCCTTGGCCTCTGCTGCTCCTCGGAGTCCACATTCCCCAGATCCTTGCCATTGGGACCCCCACCAGATCCCCTGCCCCCCAGACCCCCTAGGGCTTCCACAGGGGACAGACTCTCTGCCCAGGACTGGCCCTGAGCCTCGGGTGCCGGGAGTACTTCCGCCCCGGGCCTGGCCGTCCTCGCTGCTGACCAAATGCCTCACTTGGAGCACAGTCTGGGCCAGCTGCCGCCACATCTGTCCTCCACGTTGCTGCTTTGGCTCCAAGTGCCGGGAAGCCCCAGGGCCAGCTGTGTGCTCCCAAAGAGAAGGAGACATACCCTGGCTGGGCCTTGTAGGGCCACTCCGGACTCTGGCTGCAGCTTCAGGGTCTATGGGCCCCCACACCCAGGGCCGCCCACCCTGCCATTCAGCACCACATGCCAGTCAAGTTCAGAGAAGGGCATGGCAGGCAGTCCTATCATACACACATCATCCAGAACCGCACTGTCCTATAGGGTACCAGCTACGCTGGTGATTTAAATCCAAGTGTAAATTAATTAGAGATAAATTACCCATCAGGATGACTACCATCAAAAATTACAAGTGCTGGTGAGGGGGTGGAGAAATTCAAACACTTCTGCGCTGCTGGGAGGAATGTAAAAAGGTGAAGCGGTATAGTGGTCCCTCAAAAAATTCAAAACAGAACTACCTTATGATCCTGCAATTCCGCGTCTGGATATATACCCCGAGGAGCCGAAGCAGGGACACACCCACATTCACAGCAACATTCCTCACAATGACAAAAGGTGGAAGCAACCAAGCGTCCAGGGAGAGGCGTGTGGGTAGCGAAGACGTGGTGGATACATGCAATGAAGTGTCGCTCAGCCTTAAAAAGAAAGTCTGACACGTGCCACCACATGGATGGAGCTTGATGACATCTAAGTGAAACTAGCCCGTCATAAAAAGACAAACACTGTGTGACTCCACTTCCAAGAGCTACTTGGAGTAGTCAAATTCATAGAGACAGAAAGCAGAACGGCGGTTCCCACGGGCTGGGGAGAAGGGGGAAATGGGGAATGATGGTTTAACAGGTAGAGGACCAGTTTTGCAAGATGAAGATAATTCTGGAGATGCGTGGGGGTGACGGTTGCATAACGATGGCGAGTGTACTTAATGCCACTGAATTGCTCACTTCTTTTTTCTTTTCTTTAGATTTTCATTTTCCCTATTATAGTTGATTTACTATAGTTCTGTCAACTTCTGCTATACAGCAAAGTGACCTAGTCATTCATATATATATATACATATATACACACACATATATCATTCATGTGTGTGTATATATGTATACACATAATTCTTTTTCTCACATAATTCTTCTAAATAGTGAAGATGGTAAATGTTTCATCTCTTTTACCACCACTAAAATCTTTTAAAAAATTAAAACCAAAAATTCTATTGGAAAGTTAATTAAATTAAAATGTCAGTTCTTCAGTGACACCAGCCACATTCAAAGTGCTCAAGGGTACGGGTGGCTAAGGGCTGCCATATTGGACAGGGCAGAATTAGAGCATTTCCAGCACTGCAGAAAGTTCCATGGGACCGCATTGCTATAAAAGGTCATCTTTTCTCCAATATTCCCACCTCCTCAATCTCCCTCCTCCCCAAGACCACCGAAAGGCTCATGTGCCCTAGGTCATCCCCAGGAACTGTCCCCAGGGCATGCACAAACCCCGGATGTGGGCACTGAGCCTTTAGAGGTTGTGGTCAGGGCGACACAGGATGCAAGCAGGGTTCCTCATCTCCCTGGACCACACAGCACTCTTCCAGTGGGAGGTGGAGTCATGGACATACCCTCCCCCAAGCCCGCCAAGTCTCCCCCCTCAGTCACCCCCTTACCCCCGGCCGCCCCGCACTAGCTCAGACTGTCTGCCAGGCCCCCTGCCTCTGCAGGATCCACTGCCCCGCCTGGGACAAGCACCACTTGTTGGATGCAACAGGGGAAAAACACACAGATGCAGTCCAACTACTCTTTCTCAGCTATTTCAACTCATCTCCTAAAATCCCCCTTTTTGTTATGATAAAATGTGTTTCAACTTAAGAATTTTTGTATTTCTCAGGCTTTTCATGAAACTAACCAAACCATCCTATTATCCAAAATTGAGGTACAGTTGGATCATGAGGGTGTAAATGCATAAACTGAAATTAACTGGCAAAACCAAGAGTAAGTTCAAGACTTCCTCCTACCAGCTCCTGGGCACAAGGTATGTGTGACTGAGGGACCCTCCACACCAGGGAAAAGGCAGATTTGGTCCACCAGCCTCAGGAAGATACCCCAACTTCAGAGTCCTTGGCGTACTCATCGGGAATAATTCTAAACCTGCCATCGCTAAATATTGTCACCATCTCGAAGTAAAACTACATTTATTTAGAGACTGAAAAGCGTGTTTACTTTCATTATCTCATTCCATTCTCACTGACAATGTGGGATGAAAATTATTGCTTTTTTTTTTTTCCCTTTCTTGTAGTTCCCTAGGGACTTTTTAAAGTTTTATTGGTTTAGAATGTTGCGATAATTTCTGCTGTCGAACAAAGTGATTCAGCCATACATATATACACATCCATTCTCCTTCAGAGTCTTTTCCCACACAGAACATCACAAAATACTGGGGAGAATTCCCCGTGTTATACAGCAGGTCCCCGTTGGCCAATCCTTCTGTATACCTCAGTGTGTATATGCCAATCCCAAACCTCCAGTCCATCCTTCCCTGCTCATTTTAAAAACAGGAAAACCGGAGTTCCCGTTGTGGCACAGCGGAAATGAATTGGACTAGGAACCATGAGGATGCAGTGTTGATCCCTGGCCTTGCTCAGTGGGTTAAGGATCTAGACCCCTAGCCTGGGAACCTCTATATGCCTCAGGCACAGCCCTAAAAAGCCAATAAATAACTAAATAAATAAAAATAAAGATGAGAAAACCAAGGCTGAAAAGACTGAAGCCCATCCCAGTGACATACCTGGTCATGGTGGGGCCAAGGAGGAACCCAGGGGTGACATAATATGAAATACACATCTTCCCCTGTTCCCAGTTCCTGGCACAAACCTCTTAAAACCCAAGTAATTTCCTGAGTGATAGAGTGAGGGGAGTGTCTTTTGTCATTTACAATGGGTCCCTTTGACCATAATTGAGTTTATACTAATGAGGAGACCCTCGATGGCCCCTAGAGAGTTCAGGATGGGGGCTGGTAACCAGAGGTACCAACTCTATGATTAGAGAGTTGGAACTTTCAGCCCCACCCTCGACTTTCAGGAAGGAGAAAGGAGCGGGAGACTGATTGGCCAGTGGATCCATCAATCACACCTATGTAATAAAATCTCCATAAAAACTCTAAACCAATGGAGTCTGGAGAGGCTCCAGGTTGGTGAGGCGCTGGGAGATGGGTCCAGAGAGGCTTGGAGGCTCCTGCACCACCACCCCCCACCCCCCCCACCCCCGCCCCACACACTTTCCCCTCTGCCTTCTTCCCTGTGGCTGTTCCTCACTGCATGCTTTATACTAAGTCAGTGATAACGAGTACAGTGGTTTCCCCAGTTCTGTGAACTGCTCTAGCAAATTACTGAGCCTGAGGAGGGGGTCGAGGGAACCCTGGGTTGGTCAGAAGGACAGCTGACAACCTGGGACTTGAGTTGGGCATTTGAAACGGGGTCCGTCTTGTGAAACTGAGCTCCTCCCTGTGGGGTCCACGCTAACTCTGAGTAGTTAGTGTCAGATGTGTTGGTGTGAGTAGAGGAAACAAGCAGTTTTCCTGTACCAGGATTCAGGACTCCCTCATTCCACACCCAGTCCTCTTTCCACTGGGTTAGGGGCCGGTACCATGCTTGGGGAAAAAACACCGATTTTTGAAGGCAGACACAATTGGGTTTTGTAGGCTTAGGGTGAAGATTCTCAAAGATAATGAGTGACAAGTGACTAGCACGGGCTTGTCATACAGAGTCACCTATTAAAAGCTCAATATTTGCAGCCATCATGGTGTTATCATCATCATCATCATCATCATTATTACATCAAAGATACTTTTCAAAAATAAGGTGAGGTTAAATGTGACAAAACCGAACCTTGCTCTCCAAGCTGCAAACAGAACCCACTTCAGCCCCGCATTGCAGATGAGGTGGCTGCATGCCAGATGGTCAATGAATTACCTAAAGCAGGCAGCGAGGAAGACAGGCAGGCAGACAGGGGTCTCCCGATCCAGTGACCAGCTCACTCACATCCTCCCTCTTGTTCACAGGGCCAATCAGACTCCCAGAGGCACACAGGGCCCAGGAAGGCAGAGCTGAGCACCAGGCCAGGAGCACATGTCCTGCCTCGTCACGGCTGGCCTCCAGCTGGACCTCTGGAGGACCCGGTTCACTAACAGCCTGGGGTGCAGAGCCCTGCTGCTTTAGAACTACCCATCCCCTGGGCTTCCCTGCCTATCTCCAGGCCCCCTGCAAGCCCAGGTTTCCTTCCACAAATCCTCCCCTCCCACAAGGTTTGACTTACAGCATGTCCCGGTGGCAAGCCCCTTGCTTCTCACTCCAACCCTGATTATTCTCCCAGCAGGGCTCAACTGAGGCACCATGCAGTGAGCGGAAGGACCGACCCATCACCCAGGACAGTGCTCTCTACTAGGTCAGCATCCTGTACCTCCTGGAAGGGGGGTGGGGCTGGACCAGAGGAGGGGCCCCTGCTTAATCTCCCAGGATTGGGTAGGGGGGGCAGGTGCCCCACGGTGCCCCAGAAGGCTTAGGTGGCACACAGTCACCCTATTAAGGAGCCCTGCCTCACAGGGAGAAATGGTTGCTCTCTTCAATCTTCACGTCCTTGACTGCCTCAAGGAGAAGCCTCAGATGGGTGTCAGTCTGTCTGCCTTCCTCTCTAACCCACACTCATCTCCCATTTGAACAGGGTGGGCTGGGCTGTGGTGCAGAGCCCAGGATCACTGGACACTTGATTTCTAGGTTGGCTGTACAATAAAGTGAGGTTGCCTTGGTAACTTTTAAGTTTTGCAAAACATCAGTGGATGTATAGGAAAATACACAGCCCAGGTACAATGTGGATATGGCACAAAATAAAAATTAAAAAAAAAAAACCCTGGTACACAGATGACGGAAGTTTGTGAATAACTGCCTCAGCACGTAAATAGCCAAGTCAGATTTCTACCCCATTTGCTACTGAGAAAACTGAGATTCAGTGAGGTGGATTGGGGCAGGGGTCACCTTTTCTCACCTGTGGAACCAGAGTCAGCCCGGGACCACGCAGCTCACCTGCAGCTCCACCAGAAAAGCATGGCAAGCCCTGGCGCCCCACCCCTTGCCTCCAGGCCCTGCCCAAAGCCCCGCCCCAACTCACGATGTTCATGAGAGTGAGCAGGTACTTCTGCACGTGCTCCTTCCCGTGGAACTGGACCACAGAGTCGTCCACCCCCAGCAGGACCTCGATGTTGTAGTCATCGTCAGCAGCGTGCCTGCGTGCCCTCCTCCTGGAGCTGTTGACGCGCTCCTCCAGGACGCCCAGGGCTCGGCTGAGGCTGTCCAGGCTGGCTGGGGGGGCCCCTGGAAGGAGAGAGGACACAGGCTCACCAGGGACACCGCAGCAGGACAGAACCCCACTCAGCTGCAAACCGGCACTTGTCAGCTGCCAGCCTGGCCATCAGCCTGCCATCATCACAGCACCCTGACCCAGGGCATTCCTGTCCCCATGTCACAGAAGAGCAAGCTGAGGTCCAACAAGGGCAGCAGGGATGTGCCAAGTCAGCTCAGACCCAGCAAGCGTGCAAACCCATAGCTCGGCCACCGAGGAGGCCAGGTCTGGCTCTGGGCGACCAACAGAGAGGCTGGCTAGCTGGTTGGGCAGAGCCAGCTCTTTTCACCCATTCGCATGCTTGCTCACACGCTCCCCGGGGCGGCCCAGTGCCAAAGGGCTGGTCTCCCCAATTGTAACCGGGTTCCACAGTATCTTTTCAGACAGCTCCCCTTCTGGAACTTTCTGCTCAGTCCCCGGCTGAAGTCAGGCCCCTCATCTCTGCACCAGATCCACTCATTCAACCCCTGGCACCACCACCCTCACCGAACTGTGCCGGCCCTTGGTGCCAAGTGCCAAGGAGGTGAGAGGTTGCCTGACTGAATTGTGTAGGGACTAGTACGAGTCCCTTTCATGAAGGCTCCCCCAGAGTCTGCCTGGCAGGAGCTCACCCTGGACCCCACAGGCTGGACCCCTGGCTCAGAGCAGGCCGGTCTATCTCAGGGGCATAGGCATAGGAGCTCCATCAGGGGCAGGACCCCAGGAGGTCAATGAATCGTCTCACAGCTGCAGCTTCTGCTCCAACTCCCTTCTACTTTCCCACTGAGCCTGGGCCCACCCTGGACCAGAAACCCTGCCGCTACCTCTCTGGGTTGCAGCTGAGCTGGCCAGGCCAACCTTCAGGATCGCTGGCAGCCGCAGACCGCAATGCCCAATAAGCCTTAGTGCCCAAGCCTCTGGAAGCCCCCCACCCCTGCACTGTCCATGCCAGGTCCCTGAGCCCAGGGTCCTGCTCTTCCTTGGCATTCCTGGTGGTGGTGGTGGTGGTGGGGGTTGTGGCTCAGAGACTCAGGCCCTGGGAAGAACCTAGGAGCTCAGGTTATGGTGACATCATCAACCCTGCAGGGCCCGCAGCCCTGCAGCCGAGGGTGGGGCGCCTGCAGCACCACTTCTCTACAAAGACTCTTCTAGAACAATTCTCACTTGCCCCCCCCCAGGCTCTTGTCTGCCGCATTCTCTGGAAGCGTGTCACAGTGGGTCAAAGAGGCGCACGACAGATCCTGGAGACAGAACAGCGCTTCTGAAAGCAGGATGGCATCTCACAGGCTCACAGACAGCTGCCACTGGGGTCCTTCCCCACCTGCGCGTATGTCTCTTCATCCGGTGGGGACAACAAGCCTCTTGGATGTGCACTTTTTAATTTAATTTAATTTGTTTGTTTTCTGTCTTTGTAGGGCTGCACCCTGGAGGTTCCCAATTGGTGCTGCAGCTGCCAGCCTACACCACAGCCCCAGCAACACGAGATTCGAGCTGAGTCTTCGATATACACCACAGCTCATGGCAATGCTGGATCCTTAACCCACTGAGTGAGGCCAGGGATGGAACCAGTGTCCTCATGGATGCTAGTTGGGTTCGTTAACTGTTGAGCCATGACGGGAACTCCAGATGTGCATTCTTGTTCCCATTTTACAGGCAGGAAGACTGATAGAGCCCTGGCATGGCTGGCAGCAGCTCTGCCCTTTACACCTGCTGTCTGAGCAGTTTGAGGCACAAACCTACAACCTGGGCATGGACAGAGACCAAGAAAGAAAGATGGACGTGATGGAGCAGCAGAGGGGGAAGACCTTCACAGAAAAGAGGAGAAAGTCGAGGCCAGGGATGCTTGCCTTCCTGTACCTCCTGGGGTCCTTGCGCCTCCTGCCCCAGCCCTGCAATCCTCCATGTCCCCCTAGTACGCAGGGCAACACCCCCCGCACACACACATATGCACAGGGAAGGCACTGCCTAGCGTCTCGCCAGGGACAGGATGGCAGCCAGGCAGTGCCCATGCAGAGCTGATGGTTCTGCTGGGCTGCCTGGAGATGATTCAGGGCCATCCTTGCCGTTCCCAGAGGAAACACTGGCTACTTAAACCTGACAGGGGGGTTGAGGGATTGCTACTCTATTTTTACACATTTATTTCTTTGCATTTCCAACAAGCTGGGACAGCTCACCTTCAGAACCACCTTGGGAAGCAGAAAGATGGCAATTTCCATTAAAAAAAAAAACAAACAACTCTTCCCCGGGGAAGAGGCTGGATGTTACCTCTGCCCCTGTCAAGCCCGGGGCCACTGACAGGTGGTTCCTGGGCAAAACCAGACCACAGGGGTGCCTGTTAGGGCCATGTGGTGTTTAAAAAATACTCTATTTGGTTGACAGTATTTCAAAATTGGGAGATTTTATGTTAAAATCTAGAATAGCCTCTTAAGAAATTACGAAGTGGAGTCACTATAGTTGGTGGGAGTGGGGGTTTATACTGAGTCGTAGGGTGATAGCTGTGCCTGGAGACAGGACACAGGGGCACTTGGTTCCCAGGCCACCCTTGCTGCCGCCCTCACTGCCTACTTGGCCCCTTAAAGTATCAGTGTCCCTTCCCCCAACCCCCAACCCAATAATTCCCCCAAACAGTGACCCCTCCTGATATTCTCTGTTGGAGGGGGAGGGTGCAAGGCTGCCGTCAGCTGGGGCCTCCTGGGGTACTTCTTCTGGCTGCTTTTGCCAATCAAGCACAGCTTTAACTAAACTGTATGTCACACGTCCATTAAAAACAACAATGTATGGAGTTCCTGTCGCGGCGCAGTGAAAACAAATCCGACTGGTATCTTTTTCATGGGCAACTGCAGAGATTTTAGTTCTTGGAATTCCCTGTGCTGGGGGGACCCTTCTAGATGGCAGCTGGGGCTCTTTTTGCTCATGTCTCCGGCAAAAGACGCCACAACAGGAAGCTTCCAAAAGCTGTCCCTAGCTTTAGAGTCTCTCCAGGGGATGGGACAGAATCCCTCACAGAGTCAATCAACAACCCATGGAGAGGGCAGAATAAGGGGAAGCAGAATTGCATCCAGGGAATCCTGAAGCACCCGAAGCACCTGCTCTCCAGGGGAATAAATGGGTCACAGCAGCCAGGTTCACCGACGGCCCCTGGATCACAGGGCCCTGCCCGCAACCCGCTGCCCTTGCAGCTGGTGGTGGGGTGGGGTACATGCACAGCCCTTCACAGTGATCAACCTCCACCCCCTCCAGCAGCCTTCTGATCCCCATGGCAATGAGAAGGAGCCTCACCATCCTCATTACTGTCCCCATTTTAGCATGAAGGGACCCCAGGACCAGAAAGATGTAGTGATTCAGACAAGTCACACTGCAGAGGAGGGGCTGGTTATGCAGCCCGAGTCATAGCATCCAAAGTTGTTAACGCGCCCCAGAGTGGCCACTGCACTTCACCGGCACCAAGCGGTGGCGTGGAGACATCTGAATTAACAGAAACGAGCACATTTAGGCAGTTCCTGTCGTGACTCAGTGGTTAACAAACCTGACTAGTATCCATAAGGACGTGGGTTTGATCCCTGGCCTCGCTCAGTGGGTTAAGGATCTGGTGTTACCATGAGCTGTGGTGTAGGTCGCAGATGCGGCTTGGATCCCGAGTTGCTGTGGCTGTGGTGTAGGCTGGCAGCTACAGCTCCGATTAGATCCCTAGCCTGGGAACCTCAATATGCCGTGGGCGTGGTCCTAAAAATACAAAAAAAAAAGAAAAAAGAAAAGACACAAGCATGTTTATTCTAGAGAAGAGAAACTGCAGTGTCCCAAGTCTATAAGTGCTGTGTGAGTACCATGTGGCAAGTGTCAGCTCTATAGGTCCAAGGGTAACTGGGTGTTTGTTGTCCCTGTGCAAACCCCAACCCAGGCCTTTGCTGCATTGGCCTCCTCTGGCTGCTCTTACTGCTGCTGCTGCTCCTTCCCAAATTGAGCCCTTCCACCAGGCCCAGGAGGAGCCCCCCAAAAGGTCCAGAGGGAAGGGGGCCTGCAGCCCTCGTTGCCGGAGCCCCACAGCTTCCATACCATACTTGGATGCGTTTGGCTCCCATCTGCCTCCCGCACGGGGCTAGCTGCACACCCACAAGGGGAGGAGGTGCACGGATCCTGGAGAAGCTACCGCTCAGTGATGGGGAAGAGTGCTGTCCCCTCTCCCTGGAATGATCTTCCCTCGTTCCTCATTGGACCTACTCCCTGTCACCCTCCAGGTGTCAGCTGAAATGGCCCCTGATCAGGGGAACTTGCCTCATTTCTTCCTAAATTAAAATAGGCTCTCCCTTGGAGTTCTAGTTGTGGCTCAGTGGGTTAAGAACCCACCATCCTGTCCATGAGGATGCAGGTTCGATCCCTGGCCTCGCTCAGTGGGTTATGGATCCCGTGTTGCCTCAAGCTGTGGTGTAGGTCACAGATGTGGCTTGGGTCTGGTGTTGCTGTGGCTGTGGCGTAGGCTGGCAGCTGCAGCTCTGATTTGAACCCTAGCCTGGGAACTTCCACATATCACAGGTGCAGCCTTAAAAAGACAAAAAAGAAAAAGAAATAAATAAAATAGGCTCTACTCTCCCACACTGGCTCCCTGAGAGCATCCTCTTTTCTCTGTTATGGAATGCACCACCACTTGCAGCTTGAGTCTCACTTGTGAATTTGCCTGGGCATTAACTGTCTTCTCCCCAGTGGGCAGAGGCCACCCCGCCCCGGAAGACAGCGACCAATGGTCTGGTGTGCCTCGGTTTCCCCAGGAACCACGGGCTGTGAGGGGCAGGGAGGGAGCACAGGGCCAGTGGTGAGGAGGCAAGGGTCCCCTTGGAAGCTAGGAGCTGGGCTTGAAGGAGAGGCAAGTATAGCGGGGCCAGGAAGCCCAGGATGGGGTGGGGGGAGCGGGGAACAGGAGCAAAAAGTGAGGTGACTGGTGGAGGAAGAGGAGCTGGCACAAAGTCCTGCTGTAAATTACTTATACCAGGCGTGACTAAAACAAAATGACCCAGCAAGAGTTAGAACAAATGGGGCAAAGAAAGCGGTACCATGTAATTGCCAACACCAAGAAACCAGGCAGAACGATGTTTACGAGATAAAATATAATCCAGGGCATTAAAGGGACAAACTGATAACAATTCATTGAGAAAATATAAAAGATGTGAGACTTTATTCACCTAACAGAGCTTCAACCTGATACAAGGAGAAGCAGGCAAAGCCACCGTTCGTCTACATGCATTAATTATAGTAGTATTATTTATTAGAATACGTTTATTCTAGAAAACAACAGATGAGTTAGAGCAAACATTAGGGAGGGCTGTAGAGAATTTGAATTACTAAAACAACCTAAAGTTGAAGCACACCCAGAACAAGGTCCAAATCTGACCTCAGGACAAAAAGAAAACTCAAAAATCATGTCCACACCTCTACCACAGAAAAAACTCAGAGGAAAACAAGAAAGCCCTTAAGCCCTACACACCAGAAATTAAAAATACAGTTCTAATAAGCCTAGACTAAATAGAGAACATAAATTCTAATTGTTGGCTCAAGTAGAAGACCTGAATAAATCTTAGGAGAAATTGAAAAAGCAGTCCAAGGGAAAAAAAAAAAAAACTCAGAAGGATTTTATGGAAGGGTTTTACCAAACCTACAAGGAATAATAGTTTATCCTCATCTTACATAGAGTCAGTGCGCAAAGATCAATACTTTTCTTGTACATAAAGTAACCAGCTAGGAAGGAGAATGGGGAAAAAAGGGCTTACCAACTCTGCCAACAAACCCCACAAAATGTGCAGGAACAAACAAAAATAATCCATGTATACAGACCACACAAAGAGTAACATAATATAGTCAAAGCTCTCCCAACAAAACAAAAGAAGACTTCAGTAAATGGAGACACAACAACACTCTCCTGGAATGCAAGCTGGTTCTCCTCCAGATCAATCTATAAAGTTAACACAGTCTCCCTCCCAACACTGTTCAAATCCAACAGAATAATTCCAAAATTCCACTGGAAGATGCCATATGAGAGACTAGCCAGAAAGATAGTGGAAA
The DNA here is from genome assembly GCF_016906955.1 of Phacochoerus africanus. NCBI lineage: Eukaryota > Metazoa > Chordata > Mammalia > Artiodactyla > Suidae > Phacochoerus > Phacochoerus africanus. Next base: position 79,457,039 of record NC_062547.1, on the reverse strand, counting down.
AGGATGCTAAGAAGGGCATACTTACCTTTCCAGTGCACAGAACACGTACAAAATACCATTTATTAGATCACAGTGGTTCGAGCGTCATGAAAGACAGATGAGCAGAATAGAACAGCAAGTCTGAAGAGGGAGCTAAGCACATGAAGGGGCCTCTGGGTAAAAACGGCACATTGAACACGCACATCTGATTGTGCTCCTCCCTGGGATCCCATTACAACTTTAGTCAACGGAGTCTTTTCTTGTTAAATCACAAGCCTACAAGGACAGGAAGAGTAGGAGAGGAAAACGTAATGACAGAACCTTTGGAGGCTAGAAAGCAGATGGCCACGTGGTGATGGACTTTGTGTATCTAAAAAGCTGGCTAAGACTCTTCCAGAGCCAAGGCTCTGGGAGTCTGCATCGCGGACTCCTCCGAGGGCACCCAGTACCTTGGGAAGTGGGCTGAAGGGTGGACTGAAATAAGTAGGACTAGTTGATACCAATGTCAAAGGCCCTCCACATACCCTGTGTCCTAGTAACAGCCCAGTAACTAGCACTGCACTGGTCTAGACACTCGTTCTCTCTCAAAATGCTGGAAAAGAGGGTCTCTGGGATGTGTGCTGCAGGCCCCAGATGTAGTTGAGAGCGTAGGCACCAGGCTAAAAACAGGGGGATGAAATGCATGCTGAGACACCAGCCTGCATCTACAATTCACTCCTAGAATGCTGGTGGTCAAGGCTTCCCCCTCCTCCAGGCAGGAAATTGGGAGGAGGTGTCTCCAGGGAATCTGAGCAAACAGAGACCAAAGGGCAATATCACTGACCTCCTGCATTGAGCTCCCAGTCACCTCTTTTGTTGCCCGACCTTGCACATGAGCAGCCAGCCAAGGATGAGCAGCTCTCCGGGGTTAAGCCCCAGACACAACACCAGAGGCCAAGGTGAAGTCCAAGAGTCAAAATGAGGGCAACAGAGATTACCTGGGAAGGTAGGGAAGCATATCATGAGTGACCCCTGAGAGCCTGAAGAAAAAATTGCACCCTCTAAACAAGAACAAAATGGGAATGAGCAAAAGCGTTCGTTGAAATTAAAACCATTTCAGCCAAAATAATAAACTCAGAGGAAGAACTAGGAAGATAAAGTTGACTCATCTCCCAGAAAGTAAAACAGTAAGACTAAGAGAAAAAGGATAAGAAAATTGGAAGCTAGACCAGAGGCGTATCATCCATATAACTGATGCTCCAAACAGAGAGGAGAGAAAACAGAGAGGAAAGAATCAAGGAAATTATTCAAGAAAATGTCCTACAACTGAAAGGTGCTTCCAGCCTGAAAGGGCTCAGCTAGCATCTAACATAGTAGATGAAAACAGATCTGCACCACGGCAGCATCATGACATTTCAGAAGACAGGGAAGATCCTACAAACTCCACGGAGAATCAAAAGAGGCTGGGGGAAGCAGTTACAGAAGACGTCATAAAGGATTGGAGGCACAGTGGCTTGAGAAGTCCCCAAACCAGCATTTGGATTAGGAAAACACGGAGCAAAGCCTTCAAAATTTCTATGCCCAGTCAAGTTCTCCATTGAGGGTGAAAGACATTTCCAGATAAGTTCTCTGAATTTTTTATCTGTTCAGCAGCTCTTCGAAGCTACTGAAGGATGTGATCCTTCAAGACACAAGAGGCAACCAAGAAAAGTAGAAGACGGGGGATACAGGGAGCAGGACATCCAACACGAGAGATGAGGAGGAATCCCCTGGAGGATGGAGAAGGAGAGGGATCCCAAGGTGACAGCTCTGCAGAACTGAAGGGCAGCTGGGCCACTCTGCAGCAGGGTGACCCAGCACACAGCCCGTCACTATTAAGACCCCCACTTCCAAAGGCCATCTGAACCTGAGGACACATACCCAGGAGAACTTGGCCCAGATTCTCAACGATTCTTGACTTGTCTTGATCTCATGTGTCAATGAGGGCCTCTCCCCGCTGGCTCTGCTGAGGACACCCAAGTCACTCACAAATGTTTTCACTTTTCCCTGAGAGCGGCCATGGGCTCAGAAATAGAAAGGACAGCGCAGTTCATGCTCACCGACCGGACTCCCTCAGCACGTCCAGCGCCTGGTCTACACCTCAGTCTTGCCAGGCACCTGACTCTGTTTCCCAAGACTCACTTGTGACCTTGCTCTCAAGTCCCCCAGAAAGGGCCTTGTCGCCTCCCAGAGAAGCAGGAGTCAGACCAAAAGCAGGGAGTGTTCTGCTCACCTTCTCCTGCAGCCTGTGCCCAGTAGGGGCGGAGCTACCCTCTCCTTGGACCGCTGGTGTGTGCTTCCCTCCTTTCTCCTTTTTGTTATCAATCACCTTTGACAGTCACTTAGATGTAAATTTTATTTATTTATTTATTTAGTCTTTTTGCCTATTCTAGGGCTGCTCCCGCAGCATATGGAAGTTCCCAGGCAAGGGGTCCAATCGGAGCCACAGCCACCAGCCTATGCCACAGTCACAGCAACGCAGGATCTAAGCTGCGTTTGCGACCCACACCACAGATCATGGCAACGCCGGATCCTTAACCCACTGAGCAAGGCCAGGGATCGAACCTGCAACCCCATAGCTCCTAGTCAGATTCGTTAACCACTGCACCTCGACGGGAATTCCTAGATGTAAATTTTAAACAGCTGATCAAATACTAAAATAGTAAGTGAGATTAGTAAGTGACAAGGTAGCAATTCAAAAGTGGGCGGCTTGGTAAATGGTAGAAGTGGAGCAGGTGTGGACAGCCTGGCAGTCTGGCACTACCGACTCAATTATGTGTAAAAGTACCTGGTAGCACAGTAATTTCACTTGGGTCCACGTCCTAAAGACTGGATGTCTAGAGGATATCCCAGTCCCCTTCCTGGACTGATTGTTGTCTGGTGAGCCATTTTCCCCTCCCCTGGTCTAGGCGTGTGGATGGGTAAGCTAGGGAGGCAGCAGAGAGCTGCTTGGGGAGGTTGGGGGAGCTGCCGGCAACCATGGTGGCATCAGTGGGCGACAGAAGAGGTGAACGCGGCAGGTACGCCCCACACAGTGCTACTCAGAGGTGTGGAGTTTGACATCCACACTCAGGGACTCACAGAGTGCTGCGTGCAAACAGGAAGCAAGAGATGACAGACAATGTCGCACACTTTATGTCATTAGAAAACAAACCCAGACAAGGAGCAACACTGATTTTGCAAAAATATACACTCACAAAAGGATCCCCCTCGATCACCTTAGAATGATTGCCCATTGCCAGGGAAAAGGAGAGGGCCGGTTGTGAAAATACAGAGTTTCCTTTTTTTTTTTTCTTTTCTTTTTTATAGCTGCACCTGAGGCTTATGGAAGTTTCCAGGCCAGGAACCGAATTAGAGCTGCTGCTGCAGCCAGCATGAATCCCAGCTGCATCTGTAAGCTATGCCACAGCTTATAGCAATGCCGGATCCTTTACCCACTGAGGGAGGCCAGGGATTGAACCCATATCCTCACAGAGACAATGTCAGGTCCTTAACCCACTGAGCCACAATGGGAACTTCAGTTTCCTTTTTTTTTTTTAATTTTTATTTTTTTAATGAGGTTGGGACAACTGGTTAAATAAAAGAGGAAAGGATCAAATCCTGACCCTACGTCTTAAGCCAAAACTAATTCCAGATGGATTGGTGACCTGGGATGATGAAAATGAAGTCCTAAAAGTGCTAGAAGAAAATTCAGCTAAACATCTCTTCATGATCTCCATGTCAGGCAGCCTGTGAACTCCAAGGTCAAAGAGCTTCCCAGGTCCCCCTGGGATGCCCCATTGTACATGAGCAGTTTTCACACCCCTGGCCTCTGCTGGGCAGGCATGTGGGTGGGTGGATGGACATGCTTGCTGAGGGCCCTGCTACTATCCAACTCATCAGGTGTGTGGAAGAGAACCACATACCCTCCCTTCCCCAGTGCTCAGGAACCCCTGAAGCTTGAACCCCTGCACCTGCCCTGCAGAGCAGGAGCTGCTATGTTGTAAAGAAGGGGAGAGCGACACTCATGGAATTAGACCGGGGCCAGAGGGCCAGCCCTGCTTTCCTGCTGCAACTGCCGTGGGTCCCGAATCCTGGGCACCAGCAGCCTGGGGGAGCACGCTGGTTCCCCACCCAGGGGAGGTCATCTCGAGGAAAGTCATCCTTTCCATTTGCTAACGACTGAGAGACAAGCCCTCCACGACTGCAAATTCCCCTAAAGATGATCATTAAGATAAAATATGTTTATGTGGAAGCATAATCAGGACACGGCAAAAGCCCCATTTGGAAGCAGGCAGGCTCTTTGGAGGCTCTGGGAAGCAGAAAGAGGCTCAGCCCCACAGGGGCCATCAGCACAGAGTCCCACTGGTGAGCTTTATTAAAAGCAGCTCATTAGGATTATTTCATCCCAGCCCTTTATAACTTTATTACCGAATCAGAATTAATTTTTGCAGCTCTGGCAGGCACAGATCATCCAGTGTCATTTTTATGACTCGAGGTGGAAGGGAAGAGTGGGGAGGGGTTCCTGGGGCCTAGCCAGCCCCTCGTCAACACCGGTCCATCAGCGCCGCATCTGTAACAGCTGCACCGAACCTCAGAGACAAGAGCTGGAAGATGCATAAATTGTCTGGATTCCCAGCCTGCTTACCCTTCCAGGCTTCTAGGAGGAAATAGGAACTCTTGAGAAGGGGAAAGGAAGTGTCCCCAGGGTGTGCCCCCCCACCCCCTCAAGGGATGGGGTGACTGATGCACTTTGGGGGTGGGCACAAAACACCCCGACCACCCAGCACCTCCCTGCCATGCTGGAGGTGAGCGGAGCCACCCAGAGCTGAGCTGAGTGTGACCCTTCCCTTTTTTTTTCTTTTTGTCTTTTTGCTATTTCTTGGGCCGCTCCCGCAGCATATGGAGGTTCCCAGGCTAGGGGTTGAATCGGAGCTGTAGCCACCGGCCTACGCCAGAGCCACAGCAACGCAGGATCCGAGCCGCGTCTGCAACCTACACCACAGCTCACGGCAACGCCGGATCGTTAACCCACTGAGCAAGGGCAGGGACCGAACCTGCAACCTCATGGTTCCTAGTCGGATTCGTTAACCACTGCGCCACGACGGGAACTCCCCCTTCCCTTTTCTATGTGATGCTCTTTGATTTTCCTCTGGGGACCACTGACTCTCCCCACTCCACACGGCTCAGGGGAGTCAAGTGCTCTGAACTCCCAGCTCCAGGAGCGCCTGCACGGCCCAGGCAGGCCAGTGAAACCCAACGCCAAGCATTTATTGGAGTGTCTGGGAAGACACACTCTCTTCTCTCTCTGCAGGGGTGGCTGGGCTGTTCGAAGTGAGCCAGGGCGCTGGGCGCCACCTCCTCCCAGGAGAAGCACAGTCAAGCAATGACAGGAATAGGTGACATCCCTTAAGGGCCCGATTTTAGCTGTGCCCGAAGCTGACCCTCCAGCTCTTTGAGGTGATTCATTTGGATGTCTGAGTGGAAACCATTAAGAGTCCTAACACGCAACCCCCAGGGTCTGGCTCGGCCCCCACAGATACACGTCCTTGGGACATGAGGTGCCTGCCAAAGTGCTAAGGCCACCGAGGTTAGGTCCAGACTGGTGGGGCCTCTCTGAGTGACCAGGAGCTCGGAGCAGCAGGACCCGGGGCCGGCATCCAGAGCCCTCACACGGAAGGTCCCGAACACCCTTGACTGGATCTGTGTTCTGCACCAGCTGAATGGTCTGGGCTCCTCTGCACCTGCCCGCTCCCCCGAACCCCGCTCCAGCTGGCTTCTAAAGGCCACCCAGCCCCACAGATGCAACCAGGCCCCAGGGGGCTGGGACTGAGACCCCTGCCCTGGCCAGTGCCTGCAACCAGCCAAGGCAGGGCAGGTCCCAAACGCCAGCCTCAGCCTCCAGGTCCCCAAACATCCTCCCTGCAGGTGGTCAGCCGAGGGAAGGGAAACTGGCCCCGAGGTACCGCCTCACTGCCGCTCACCAGCACGCGGCAGCCAGATGGCGGGATACAATGGAGAGACTGGCAGATCGTTTAATGAAAATATTTACTGTGAACTTCAGAACAAAACACAGACACCCACAGGTCCCAACAGAAGGGAGGATTCCCTGGGATCTCGTTCTGAATGTAGGGGAAGTGGGAGGCTGGCAAGGAGGATGCTGACGGCCAGTGTCGAGGGCCTGTGGTCCTCGCAGTTTCTGCCTGTGCACAGCTTGTACGAGTGCGTCACAGGCAGGGAAATCCCTGTCACCAGCCCCATACGTGCTCCCGAGTCCCAAATTTGGACATGAGGCGGCCTCCCAGGCGTCACTCCCGGAAGGCTCTCAGGCACCACACACGCAAGGGCTCCAGGGCTGAGGGCCTCCTCCACCCCCCTCCCCAATCCTCCCCTCGCACTGCCCACCTCAGGTCATGGCACCTGTGGCCACCCAGGCCCCCACCAGGAGCAGGGCCTGCTTCTCCCCCACCTATAAAGCCAGCCCAGCCTCATCCTAAGGGTCTCTGAACCTCTCCCCCACCCCCATTCCTCTGCCACAGCCCTAGCTCACGCCTCCAGCAGGAACCAGCTGCTGTCTTTGGATTCTCCAAATCTAAGTTCTACGGTATTTCTCTCCAGCTGCCAACCTGTTTGTCCTATCGGGCCCTTCATCTTCTCGGGTATACCAAGCCCTGTGCCATGCAGGGTGGTGGTCTTGGTGCTTTGAGAGGGTTCTGGTGCCAAGAGATGCAGCAGGTGCAGGATGCTGCCCAGCGCTGCTCAAGGAAGACTCTTCTGCCAGGCCATGACTGAGACACAGGAACTCTTGGCAGCCTGACCACGCCCCCTCCTGCAGCCTGGGGGACGGTCCCCTGTTCCCCTGCCACCTGCTCTACCCCTCCTGGCCCCACCTGGAGCCCGGCACACAGAGGGGCTGGTGCTGGGACTACAGCATAGGCCACACTGCAGCACCAAACCACCTTCCTGAGAGGGAGAATTCTCCAGACACCCTCATCGGAAGTGATGAAAAAGACTATTGAAGATGAAAATGGCATTGGTGACATGGGGCTTTACGGGCATCCCTTATTTTTTCATCACAGCAGCCCTGTGGAGCAGTAATGCACTTCCGCTTACACAGATGGAGGGACAAGCCCAGGAAGACTGCCCTCCGGCTGCCACCTTGGATGGGCAGCAGGTAAGGTGTCTGACTCCAGAATCCGGCTCAGCCCATCACAGCCAAGCCTCTGAGAGTGCCACTGGAAAACAGCTGCCCTGGGGCTGGTAGCCAAGAGGCAATTAAAAGCGCATGTGGGAGGTGGGGTGGGGGATGTCTGCCATCAAGGGACCTTTTCCTAGAGCCACACCCGCCATGACCCTGAGGCACAAAGACCCAGTTTCAGCCTGCGGTTTGGGGGACTAATAAGCACAGGAAGACGTGAGGCCACACTTCTGCGACAGTATAATGTAGCCTGGGCTGCCCAGCCCCCCTGCCCTCCTCCCTCTGTATTGCTGGTGTCTTGCTGTTGATTCTGGATGTTTGAAACAAGAGTGTATGCTGGACCATCGGAGGGAGACACTGAGGGCCCGTTTTCAGGGCCATCACACTCAGCAGTGCCCTGCACTGCTCTGGGGGGTAAGCGGTGCCCTTCACATGGACTCCGCCCTGGAGTGCGAGCCCTGGGAGGGGCCAGGGCAGGGGGCCCTTGCTCTTTCAATCCTTTCCATGCACTAAGCAGGAAAACGGACACAGAAATTCCCAAGATCCCACACGGGGGCAACTCTGAACCACAGGGGTTTCTGACAAAAGAGATGGCCGGCCGCCTGCTCTTCCTCACGTCTGTCCCTGTGCAGAGCCTACTCAAAATGCAGAGCTGGTGACCAGGCAGCCCTGCCACCCCCCGTGCCTGGGGCCAGAATGGCAGTGAGGGGCCCTGGTGGCCAAGGCCTCTTGACTGACACTGGGGGAGGCCCACAGGACTCTCCACACCCACTGCCTCTGGGTGGGCAAGGGACACCTGGTCGACGGGCCCTGGGTCTGTCTGGAGAAGCACCAAACACAGGGTGACGCTCTGCATCTCAAGCATTCCTGGAGCCCCAGCCCCCAGCCTCCCACCGAGTTCCAGGTTCTAGGCAGCTCTCCCTCTCAGATAGGCCCTGCCTTCCTCTTTTGTCTTTCCGGCCCTTCTCAACCCTCTGCCAGCAGGAGACCCACCCCTGTATAGGTAAATCCTGAAGGGCAGACCAGGGGGATGGCACGGAGAGGCCCCCCGTTCAGCCCGCCGTGGGCCCCAGCCATATGGCCCAGCCCTGCAGACACCGGGTTTTCCTCCCATTTGTCTTCCTGTGTGAGCTCAGGGGGTTTGGAAGCCTGTGGGGCTGGTGGTGGGGGACACTGATTAGCCCTGCTGGACCCCACACGTCCCTGTCCCATGACACCTCCTGTAAGGCCACGGCCTGTAGTCCCCCAGGACGAGGAAGGAGGCACCTACTCCCTGGAGACCTGGGGCTGCCGGGCCTCCAGAGCAGCCACTCCCCGTGCTCCCCACACAGCAGCAAGCCTCCCATCAGACCACAGTGTTGACCAGGCTTAATTTGATCAGCCCCATCTAGCGAAGGGAGGAAATGAGAAATCAGAGCGAGTGCTGAATGCTGTAAATTTAATCCGTGACACAGCCTCACATGGGCCTTTCCTAAGAGACTAGGGGGCGGGGGACGGGGGGGGGGATGCACTCCAAGCCTGAGTGCCACCGATGGCCCAGGGCCAGCTCACCAGGCCTCTGGCTGTCCTGGACACCCCAAGGGCTCCAGAGGACAGGCTGGTGGCTGGGCAGGCAGAGACTAAGAATCATCATGTTCTACCTGAAAAGGTACGTGGTTTCCTGATTTAAAAGCAGATGTGGGAGTTCCCGTCGTGGCGCAGTGGTTAACGAATCCGACTAGGAACCATGAGGTTGTGGGTTCGGTCCCTGCCCTTGCTCAGTGGGTTGACGATCCGGCGTTGCCGTGAGCTGTGGTGTAGGTTGCAGACGCAGCTCGGATCCCGCGTTGCTGTGGCTCTGGCGTAGGCCGGTGGCTACAGCTCTGATTCAACCCCTAGCCTGGGAACCTCCATATGCTGCGGGAGCGGCCCAAGAAATAGCAACAACAACAACAACAAAAAAGACAAAAGACAAAAAAAAAAAAAAGCAGATGTGGGAGTTCCTGTTGTGGCTCAGCAGGTTACAAACCTGACTAGTATCCATAAGGATGCAGGTTTGATCCCTGGCCTCACTCAGTGGATTAAGGATCCAGCATTGCCATGAGCTGTGGTATAGGTTGCAGATGTGGCTCAGATCCCTCATGGCTGTGATGTAGACCAGCAGTTGCAGCTCCAATCTGACCCCTAGCCTGGCCTCCATATGCCACGGGTGCAGCCCTAAAAAGCAACCAAAAAAAAAAAAAAAAAAAGGCAGATGTGACCCAGTCAGGGTCTGCGCATGTCAGCTCCTGGACCACGGAGCTCCTGCCTGGTACCGCTGGGCCCTGGGGCCGTCACAGCTAGCTCTGCACACAGACACCAAGAGGGCTGCTGGGGCCTGCTGCTCGCATCTCCTGCTGCACTAAGTAAAGAAGGCCCACCAGCCCGGCCTGTCCCAGCCCACCCACCTGCCTCCTTCCGCTGGCTGCTCCAGCCCTGGAGCTCAACATATCTCGCTCCCTGGGGCAGAAACACCCTCCCCAGAGTGCCTGGCCAGCGACCTGCTGTCTGCCTGGCAAATCCTGCTCCTCCTCCAAGGTCTGGTCCTGACTTTCCAAACAGGGTCGTTCCTGACTGCCTGCCCCTCCCCATGCCCTCCACCAGGCTGGTTTAGTGGCTCCTTCCTGGCCCCCCTAAACCCACGTTTTCATTCATTCATTTGTTGGTTTACTCCTGCCACGTCCCTCTCACCCGTAGCATCACCTCCATCACAGCCCTTGGGGCTACGGCCCCGTCACACACTTGCCAACTTGCTCTCATTTGTTCTCCAACACACATCCACACGCGTGCAGGCTCACACTCTCACGTACTCACCACTCACCCACACTCACACACACACACACATGCTCATGCATAACACACACTCTCTACAGGGAATTCCTGCAAGACCAATGCCCCTGTGACCCCTCTCCAGTCCCCCAGACACCTACCTGGGGCTTGGCCAAAAAACAATCAATAAGTGGGGGCCCAAACCATGGATCCTACCCATTGGATACATGGAAAATGACTGTTAGCCTTATGCAACTTCTGAACAAAGCAAGACCATGAGGGCCCGAGGGGCTGCAGGTGTGGGAGTGACATTTCTGTATTTCCTCCTCCAGAAAGTTGTGGGCAACCCTGCGTTGGATTCTTTCCTGGCTGTTGTTCACCAGAGTGGGGCACAGGGGTGGCCAGGAGGTTAGGGGTTGGGTGGGTGCTGCTGCTGCTGACCTTCCCCCTCCTCCTGGGAGAGCTGTTGCCATGGCTCCCGGCCCATCCTGACAGCCGGCCCATCCTGACAGCCTGCAGGAACCATCTGAGACCACACCTCTGGCCCCAGCCAGGGGCTGTGTGTATCACACCAAAGCGACCCTCACTGGGACCTTCCAGCTTTCAGGGTCCCCGTCACAGGGATTCGGTGCCTGTCCAGCCAGCAGGTGGCTAGGCAGGGTTCGTCACATTGTCCCCCTTTGCCCTCTTTGACCCAGACACACCTGGTTTACATATTAAACATAGAGAAATGGTCTGCGTTTCCAGAAAGAAATACGCTCTCTCATTTTTCCTGGAAACAGGAGGCCCTCTTGGCTTATCTTTTGTTTTTTTCACTCTTAATGGAGAAATACTTTGCTCTCCTAAGAGAAGCTGTGTGGGAGTGCGGCCTCCAGATGAGGGGGTACAGGGGGTGGGGGGATGGGGAAAGCCAGAAAAAGCCAATGGCTGGGAGGGTGTAGGTCCCTGTTGCTAAACCTTATGTTTGTCAAGAAGCCTGAAATCGGGATGAGCATGTCAAGCGTCTGGTCTTTAGATATCAGAAAACAATTTAAAAATAGTGTGAGCCATGCGCTGCCCAGAGAAATGAGTCAAAGCTGGCCTCCCAGGTCAGTCTGTGCCCTTGGCTCCAGACCTGGCACGCCCATTTCTCAAGGACCCCTCCTGCCTGCCTGGGGAGCCTGTGGGATGGTAAGGTTCTGATAAGCTGGGGTGAGAGGACTTCCCACAGCCCCACGGTGGCTGAACCTTCCTGGGCTGAAGGTCACACCCACTATTTCCTGGAGTCCTGGTTTACCAGGTCCTGGTGGCTGTGATATGTCATAGGATCATCATGCAAGGACCCAATAAACACCTGCCGGTTATCCACAGAGCAACAAACAGTGTGTCCCAGGCTGCTCCTCTTGGGGGAAATGGCATCTTGGCTCAGTCCCACACACACAGCTGAGGAATCAACCAACATCATATTGGCTTGATGTCTTTCACATGTAAAGTGTTCCTTCAAGTCAATAAGAAGAATCCCAGCAACCCCAAAGGAAAATGGGCACGTGGTATGAATGGAAAGGTCTCAGAAAAGAAAATCAAGCAGTTTTATGTATGTGAAAAGATGCCCAATCTCACCCTTAATAAAAGAAATACCTGAGTCAGATGGCCCAAATTAAAATGTGTGGGTCAGGGGTATGGGCTGGTAGAAATATATCCCAGAGTGGTGAGAGAGGGAAGCCGTAAGTAGGGTGTGGCATGGAAGGCCAAGGAGAGAAGCCACTTGAGAGTCACACTGTGTGAAGGAGGACATGGCAAGCGTGGTGGCTGCCCTGTTCTTCAGAGCTGCCCTGGCTTCTGTAAGGAGGTGGAAAGGGGCAGAGGGTGGGTACAGCCAGTGGCCAAGCACACAGAGGGCTGAGAGGCAGCGTCTCTGCTGTGATGGGACGCAGGGAGTGGGGGTCTGAGCTGGGCACTCCGCTACCCAGGGAAGCCCTTTGCTGCAGGGGGAAACTTGGGAGGAGTCCTGTGGAGGTGGGGAGGCCTGAGGCTCCTGCAGGGACCCCCAAAGACAGCTACCCTCTAGGCACCTGAGTATGAGGGGTCTGTGCCCAAAGAGAGGGTGGGCTGAAGGGCAGCCTGGGGTTCTGGGTGTATGTAAGCCTTGGGATTTGCCTTTGGGGCTGTGCAAGGGGAAAGCTATCAGGGTGACTGCAAACAGGCAGACAGACCATGAGAAGCACCATTACTGACTCCTGCCCCCACCCAGGAGCCTGTCCAGGCGCCAGCCAGACGACCTGTCCTCTCCAGGCCTCCAGCAGGATGGGCCAGGGCTCCCTCTACCACCCACAGTCCAAGGCCGGCTTGGGTGTGAGATGGGAGGACCCCCAGGTCCAGGGCAGTTGCTTCCTTGCATCTGCCTGATGCCTCTCAGAGCAGCAAGTGTGCCCACAGCTAGAGCACCCACTGGACATGTCTGGGTCTGCCAGCCCCACCCTTGGCACCAACCGGATTCCAAACAACCAAACCCAGGTGGCATTCATGGCACCGCCAGTCTGACCCTGAGCACCTACAAGAGACCCCAGGGGTGGTGCCTTCATACCTGTGTCTGGTTCAACACCTACGACCATTCAACCTTGTACCCCTTCCAAGGGATGGAGCAGGATAGTTACACAGGTAGTTGTAGGAGTCCCAGTAGGGGACCACAGATGGCAAGGGAAACCCAGGGAACTTTGGGAGACCACGGGGAGTTAACAATCGCTCTAGAAAGCCATCAGAATGAAGCAGCCTTGCTTAACTATAAAACCATAAATAAAAGCATGAGATACGCCTCAGGCCATCAAGTGAAAGATAAAAATGCATCCCGCCTTCAAGTTCAGCCAGAGAATGATCCTTAGGACCAAGGACAGGAGTTTAAGGGAAAGGTGACTTTCCAAAGCAGGAGACCCTCATGATACAGAAACCTGAGATGAGTCAATGTATTTCAGCCTATGTCACCACCCTCCTGCTGATGCGAATAAGCACCACGACAGTCCGGGTTTGCCCTCGTAGGATCAAATGCTCTCTTACCAGACGCGAAGGAGGAGCTAGTGATGCAAGCCTGACATCTATGTCTATTCGAAGAAAGAGGAAGAGGCCGTATTTCCCCCTCCCCACTTTCCTTGGATTATAAAAGTGTAGCCCACTTAATCCTCAGGGGGAAAAGCCTCCTTGCCTGCCTGCTCGCATCTCTCACAAGCATCCTATCTTAATAAATCTAGTGATTCTTGCCTATCACTCTGTCTCTCACTGAATTCCCTCTGCGCTGAGATACAAAGAACCTGAGCCTCAGTAAATCCAGACATGAGGTGAGTGATGCCAATTAAAAACCTGTGGGTTCAAGTCCCAATCCGGGTTCTAGGGAGGTTCAAGTCATAAGTGCTGTTGATTCTGCCACAGTCCAGATGGAATTCTCAGCAGTGAGCACTGATCCTGGACAAGCCTGGCCAGTCCAGTGAGATCCCCCACTCCCCACTGACACCTGAGAGGCACCCTGAGTTCTGATCCCAGCAGAGCCAACTCCCAGCTGTGAGAATTCTGATCCCAGTCAAGCCATCCCCTCTCTGGGCCTCAGTTTCCCCATCTGAAAAACAGGCATAAGGATCTCGGCGACTGCCCGCAGAATCAATGCACATAAAACAGCTGAGGCTCAGGGAATGTAAGGGGGCCTTAAAGGTCCTTCATCAGAGAATCGGGGGAGAGAAGACGACAGTCAGGGTCAGATTCAAATGGCTTGGAACCGAGCAAAATATGGGAACTGGTCATAAAAACCAGACTCCTGCCTCTTTCCTCACAGGTCAGGGGAATCCAGCCTGGCCAGAAAAAGCTCTTTTGAAGGGTTCCGCCCCCAAGTGGTGCTCAGGGGAGCATCCCCCCCAAAGCCCAGCCCTCCCAGAAACCCCCCTTGCTGGGGTGCTCTTGAAATCACCTCCAAGAAGAATCACTTCTGCTTCCAAAGACATCCCCAGGCAGGAAATGGGCCGCAGGCACCATGAATGTTTAATTACATTAATTGTCCAAGTTCAATGCACATCATCTCTCGTTAAGTACCTTATGGGAAATTGTAATTAAGCGTGAAATGGCTCATTTGTACAACTCCCCTTTCTCACCCTTTCCCCTGCTGCCGGGAGCCCCTCGCCTTGCCTGCCAGCCTCTCCCATTCTCACCTTCCTTCATCCTCATTTAATTTTCTGACCTTTTCTCTGGACATCCCTGCCCCACACACTCCTGTGCCTTGGCACACGTATGCCAAGCGCCGTAATTACTTAACTATAAGCCTCTCACGGAAATTTGCTTGTGACTTTGTTAGAAAGCACTGTAATCAAGCCCCTGAATCTCGATCAATGGGCTGGCCTGTCAGAGGAAGCAGATCACAGGACTAAGTGGTTGAGCAGGAGGCGGTCCAGGCGGGCAGGCGAGCTTGGCCAGAGGGCAAGGTGGGCGGGTGGGGTGGCTAGAAAGTATGGCCTGGCCCTCTCTGGGCTGGTGGGCATCACCAGTGTTCACCAGGCCTTGGGTACTCACAGGGTGTGGACCCCAAAAGGCTCCCCTGAGCTGAGCTGTGACCGGCGTGTGCAGGCCTTGAAGCTGTCATTCCATATACAATGACCTGTTCAGGGCCTGCCCCTGCAGAGGCCATAGGGAGACCGGGCCTCAAATGGAGTTCCCGTGTGGCTCAGTGGGAATGAACTGACTAGGATCCATGAGGACGCAGGTTCAATTCCTGGCCTCACTCAGTGGGTTAAGGATCTGGCATTGCTGTGAGCTGTGGGGTAGGTCACAGATGTGGCTCGGATCCAGTGTTGCTGTGGCTGTGGTGAAGGCTGGCGGTTACAGCTCCAATTAGACCCCTAGCCTGGGAAACTCCACATGCCACAGGTGCGGCCCTAAAAGAAAAAAAAAAAAAAGACAAAAACCCCCAAAACCCAAAAACACCCTCCCAAATAATCTTCAAATATACACCTGTGATGTTATGTGGGAGGCTGTGCATGCAGGGGCACAGAGAGGGTGGGGTTCGGAGGGGAAGACTTAGGGTCCCTTCTCTGGAACCCCACCTGCTGGAGACCATGCACTTGCCTGGCACCGATGCACAGAGGCATGTAGGTACCTGGTATAAGACTTCTTTATTTCATGCACACACTTAAAATGTACCTGGGAGGCACTCCTTCACTTTTTATTTTTAATTTATTTATTTATTTATTTATTTATTTATTTATTTATTTATGCTATTTCTTGGGCCGCTCCCGCGGCATATGGAGGTTCCCAGGCTAGGGGTTGAATCGGAGCTGTAGCCACCGGCCTACGCCAGAGCCACAGCAACGCGGGATCCGAGCTGCGTCTGCAACCTACACCACAGCTCACGGCAACGCCGGATCGTTAACCCACTGAGCAAGGGCAGGGACCGAACCCGCAACCTCATGGTTCCTAGTTGGATTCGTTAACCACTGCACCACGACGGGAACTCCTCCTTCACTTTTTAATACAGTGGTGCTTTCAGAACCTGAAAGGGAGCCAGGCCTCTCCTGCATACCCAAGTCCAAGACCCCCAACTACGCATCCAAGAGAGACCCCTCTGGATCAGAAAGAGAGGGGGTGCCAGGCCATAATAAGTCTAGATAACTCTCCTGCCATGTTCCGTTTAGGAATCCAGCTTGGCCAAAAGATGTATACGCAGATCAGGGGAGGGCCCTGGATCTGGTCAGGTGTGAAAGACAAGATAATTGGCCAAAGGAAGACAAAGACCGGGAAGAACTCTCCTAGAGGAGAATTTAAATCACTTCTTTGGCGCACTCCTCATTCGGGGGGAGGCCACACCCTCCCTCCTCCTTTGGGTG
Organism: Phacochoerus africanus; assembly: GCF_016906955.1. NCBI lineage: Eukaryota > Metazoa > Chordata > Mammalia > Artiodactyla > Suidae > Phacochoerus > Phacochoerus africanus. The sequence continues at coordinate 79,441,244 of NC_062547.1, read as the reverse complement.
TGTATTACTTCTTGATTTCTTTCTGCCTTAGATAACACACTATTCTCTATGTGCTCGCCCACATATTGTACTGTGTTTCTTTCTTTCTTTTTTGGTCTTTTTCTAGGGCCGCTTCCCTCGGCATATGTCGGTTCCCAGGCTAGGGGTCTAATCAGAGCTACAGCTGCCCGGCCTACACCACAGCTCACGGCAACTCTGGATCCTTAACCCGCTGAACAAGGCCAGGGACCGAACCTGAAACCTCATGGTTCCTAGTTGGATTCATTAACCACTGCACCACAACGGGAACTCCTGTACTGTGTTTCTAACAATAAACTTCATACCTGTTTTTTTACAGTCTTTGCCTCTTAACCACTGCGCCATGACGGGAACTCCCCTACTCAGTCTTTAAAACCCAGCTCCAAGCCCCAGCTCATCACCCTGCGAAGAGAGAGAGTCACTCCCTTTCCCAGTCTCTCACAGCCCCCTGTACTTTCTTCTGTGAAAACACCGATCACATGGAATTGCTCAATTCAAGAGCTCCCGAAAGAAAAGCATGTGTTGGCTTCATCTCAGGACCACTAGCCTTGGCCAAGAGGAAGGTCTCAGTGGAGGCTGACATGTGACAGGATGGAGGAATAAACAAAGAGACGAAAGGAGGCCGCCCCATGTCTCGCAGCACCACGAGATACTCAGAGTGTGTGAAACAGACAATGTCATTGACGCCTGTGGAACCCGGTGCCCATCTACCTGGGTGTTTCCGACTTCTGCCAACTGTGACAGGCCCAGGCCAAGTGCAAATCAGATGGACGCCAAAGAGAGCCAGCTGGGGGGTCTTATAGAAAATCACCTGGCCCTTTGTCTCCAGTTGTAGGGACGGGCACTGCTGAAAGTTCTAGGTATGGAAGGGGAAGGCCTTCTTCCCATCCTGACCCCAGGTACCCAGACAGGGCCAGTGAAAGGGCTCGCATGCCAGGCCTTGCCTTGAGGGTGAAAGGGGAGTGGGGGAAGGGGCAGGAAGGAGGGTAGACCACCTCTTCCCAAACCACAGGCAGGATTCAGTACTGATGCCCATCAATTTCATCCTCTCAGTAGGGCTAGTCAAGCCCTTGTCTAGACTCTCACAGCCCCCAGTACTTTGTTCTGCTAAAATACTGATCACGTGGAATTTTTTTTTTCATTAGAGTTGATTTATAGTGTTCTGTCGATTTCTACTATACAGCAAAGTGACCCAGTCATTCACATATATATTCTTTTTCTCCCATTAGCCTCCATCATGTTCCATCACTAGTGACTAGATACTGTTCCCCGTGCTATACAGCAGGATCTCATTGCTTATCCACTCCAAATGCAATAGTTTGCATCTACTAACCCCAAACTCCCATTCCATCCTGCTCTCCCCCTCCCCCTTGGCAACCACGAGTCTGTTCTCCAAGTCCGTGAATTTCTTTTCTATGGAAAGGTTCATTCGTGCTTATATTAGATTCCAGATATAAGTGCTATCATATGGTATTTGTTTTGTTTTGTTTTGTCTTTTTAGGGCCGCACCCGCAGCATATGGAGGTTCCCGGGCTAGGGGTCGGATCAGAGCTGTAGGTACTGGCCTACACCACAGCCACAACAATGCCAGATCTGAGCTGTGTCTGTGACCTATACCACAGCTCAGGGCTATGCCGGATCCTTAACCCACTGAATGAAGCCAGGGATCAAACCTGCCTCCTCATGGATGCTAGTCAGATTTGTTTCCACTGAGCCACAATGGGAATGCCTCATATGGTATTTGTATTTCTCTTTTTGACTTACTTCTCTTAGTATGAAAGTCTCTAGTTCCATCCACATGGACTTGCTAATAACTGCAATAACTAGACCCCCACATGAACCATGTGAGTTGTGGGCAGAGCTCCTGGTAGGTCGCATTTGTAGACCCTAGTAAATCCTAGAGTAGATCTCTTTGCACCAGGATTGCTCCAAGAGCAGCCCCCGCAACGCCCTACCAGGGCTGAGGTCATCCCTTGTCTGGTTCAGCACCTTCTCAGACATCCTCCAGCCTCAACCCTGCTTCCTGGCACCTCTGCGCCCACCAGCCCTAGTCCTGGTCCCAGCTGCGCTCCTGCTCCAATGGCACCGTTTGGCCCCCAGCCCTGAAATGGTGGTCAGCCTTGAAACCCCCTGCTATGCCTGAACTTCTAGATGTTCCTGTGCCTTGCGAGACGTGGACCCACCCCTGACGGGACCCGGCTCAGGCCTCTGCCTGACGTCCGTAGGGGGAGGGGTTGTCCTAGAGAGAAAGAAAATGAAGAGCAGGTGGACTGGGAGTGCCAGGGCCGTGATGATGGGAGGGCTGGGGGAGGCTGTTACAAAATATTTGGGTGGCCAAGGTAGATGTCACCAAAAGGGGACACAGGGGCAAAGACCTGAATGAGGGGAGGGAGGGAGTCATGGGGGCGCCTGAGGAAAGAGGATCTGGGCAGGAGGAAGAGCCCATGCATGGCAGGGAGGCCAGGAGGAGACAATAGGTGACAGGATCAGCAAGGCGAAGGGGCCTGATCACCCAGGGCCCGGGAGAGGGCGGAGACCATGTCTCCCCGCTGAATGAAGTGGGGGCCACCGGGCGGGTTTAGGAAGAAGACAGACATGATCCCACCGAAGGGGTCAGGGAATCACTCCCAGAAGAGGGCGTAGCGAAGGATTCCTTTTCAGTGACATGCCTGGAATGGACAAAGCCACAGAGACAGGAAAGGTGAGCAGTGGCCACCTAGGGCTGGGTGGAGGGAGGGATGGTGGGGGCCACCTAAGGAGTGTGGGGTCTTCTGGGGTTGATGGAAATGTCTTTGGTGGACATGGGAAGGGCTGCACATCTCTGGGAATCTATTAAGAGCCACTGAATCATACACTTTAAGTGGCTAAATTGTATAGTATGTGAATCACATCTCAATAAAGTCATTAGAGAAAGAGTCACTGCTGCTGCATGGAGGCTAGATTCGGGCAGGGGGTCAGTGGGCAGGGAGTGACACAGGGAGACTTGTGAGGAGGCTACTGCAGCCACCCAGGCAGAGAGGGGAGGCTCGGCCCACAGTGGGACTGCAGAGATGGTGAAAGGTAGCCAGGTTCTGGGTTGATTTTGACAGCGAAGCCATCAGGTTTCCTAACAGATTGTACATGGGGTGTGAGTGGGAAAGGGGGGTCAGTGGTACCAAAAGACCTTTGGCTGTGCCGAAGGTGGGAGGATTGGCCGTCCACAGAGATGGGAAGCCGTGGATGGCGCAGGGTGTGGATAAGATCTGGAGTTCAGTTTGGGCATGTTGAATTCCATATTTCTTTTTATTCTTTTTCTTTCGCTTTTTAGAGCTGCATCTGAGGCATATGGAAGTTCCCAGGCTAGGGGTCAAATCAGAGCTACAGCTGCTGGACTACACCACAGCCATAGCAACGCGGGATCCAAGCCGCATCTATGACCAACACCACAGCTCATGGCAACGCCATATCCCCGACCCACTGAGCAAGGCCAGGGATAGAACCCTCATCCTCACGGATATTAGTCAGATTGGATTCCACTGTGCCACAATGGGAACTTCTGCGTTCCATGTTTCTATCAGGCATCCAAGCATCAAGGAGGAGCCTGGAAATACTAGTCTTGGGTGCAGGAGAGAATTCTGGGCTAGAGATACAAATTGGGGAGCATTTAGATGGTACCCAAAGCAACAAGACAGATGAGATCAAGGGAGACACATAGAGGGAGATGAGAAGAGCTCCAGGGATAGAGCCCTGAGGTTCAGCAACACTCCACCACCAACACTGAAAAGACAGGGGATCAGCAAAGATGAGTGAAGGTGTCGGGGCCCAGGAGAGCAGGTGTCCCCTAAGCCACACCAAGGGGAGGAGGGACCAGCCCCGTCACATGCTACCTTGGGGAACTGAGGACTTGGCTAGTGGATTTCGCAACCTGGAAGTCACCGTTGATGGCGAGGAAAGGAGAGCGTTGGTGGAGTAACAGGGGCAGAGGAGCTGGTGAAAGCCACTTCTCGTGGGGGAGTTTTGCTGTAAAAGGAGGTTAAAAGGGACAACAGCCAGTAGGGAAGGGAAGTGATCAGACGTGCATGAAGATGGGGAGGTGATGTTGGAGAGAAAAGACAGGAAAAAATCACCTGGGGAGGGGGCAGTGAATGGACCGGGAGTGCCATCTGATTACAGGCAGCCTAAGGACCCCCTGGAGGCTTGTGACAGTCGCTGTAAAGGACATCATCTGTGAGGCCAAGCATCCTCCCGAAGCTGTGTTTGGGGCACCCCTCCCCAGGTTCCGAAGGAGGTAGAGAATTTCATTCTACTGGGACGCTGGCTTCGTCAAGCCAGAGTTACAAAGCGACAGTGATCACAACGAGTGAACATTACTTGAATAATTTCAGATACAGGAAGCTGTTAAGCAATGGAGAGAGACTGGGAAAAGGCAACATGAATGGGTTGGAGGTTGGGCTGAAGGTTCGTTAGAGTCTAGAAAATAGAAGATAGTGCTCAGAGAGCTCCAGGCTGAAACATGGGACAGAGGCTAACTGGCAAAATAAGGTCAGGGGCATGACCACCAACCCATCAAAGAAAAATTTGTGAGTCCTTTCGGAAACCCCAAACCCACTGCCATCATCAAGCTGGTGGGAAGCTTTGCGGAACTCAACCCTCTATCAAACGAGCTCCTGGGTGCGGCAAGGTGTGGTTTGCTGGGCTGTGTGGCAGAAGCTCCAGCAGCCTGTGCTTTGCGGCCCTCCACCTGGCAGGTGTTGCCGTGAGAGGCGCTGATGCAAGTCCTGGTCGCTGCTCTGGAAGCGCTAAACATTCTCAGATGCAGAGCTCATGTCCCATCTCTTCCAGGACTTTTGTCCAGAAAGGGAGGCAAAACTCCTGGCAGACCTAGACGGACCTCCCAGAGGACAGCTCTGATGCGCTCAGCCCAAGTGGGTGGGGGTCTCGGGTTCCGTGACAGAGGAGGAACCCCAGCTCTCAGGAGAACTGCATGGATGACTGAGCTTGAGTCTCAGTGTCACTGACTGATGGGCTCAGCTGCATGGATGAGGGAAACCCGGGTGCTCCGCGGACGCTGTTGGAGAACAATAATGTCCTTTGGCTAAGAAGAAACTGAAGTGTGAGAGGAAGAGAGGGGTGAACCCTCCAGAGACGGGGGCCAGGCTGGGCTGAGCAGCAAGTCTCGTCACCATGTCAACCAAGACAGTGTGCAGACACCCGGAAGCTCCTCAGGACCGTGCGGACACTTTGGCATCCCAGGCAGCCCTCCTCTGTGACCCTGACCTGGGCCCAGGGCTTGCGCCCAGGCAGCCTCTGGGAGGCACGCCTGCCAGGGATGACCTCACATGCACGGAAAGTGAGGCCACAGCAAAATCTGTCCAGGGAGACACCCTCTCCTCCAGCACAGCCAGGAGGGATCGGTCTATTATTCGGCACTTTCATGAGTCAGAGTTCTCAGTCTCATTGCCATCAAAACAGAGTCAGCATCAATCCGATGTCCAAAATGACATGAAAATTGCTGTGTCAAAGGCCATTCTGCAATTTCGGTTTATTAAAGCCGGATGATGGCAGCCTCTTGGAGACCTTTACTCTGGGGCAGGATTCAAGTTTGCTCTTTCTTTCACTCGTGCAGTTTGAATTTGTTTCAGTGTTTCAGGAAGTGACCAATCATTTTTGCATGAAAAGTTCCGTTAAAGGCCATGTAACTCTCATGGAGGTTTTTCTTTTCTTCTTCTTCTTTTTTTTTTTTTTTTTTTTTTCTTTTTAGGGCCGCACCCATGGCATATGGAAGTTCCCAGGCTAAGGGCAGGAGTTTGTTTTTAAGTCCTGAGTGTGTGAAGGAGATTTACAGAGAGTGAAAGTCAAATGTACACAAAACTGTGTCCATACCTGTCTGTATGCATTTGTTAAAGGGCTGATTAGAGGCCATTTGTTACTTTTTCAAGCCAGCACCCCTCTTTCTGTAGGGGAAGAGCTCTTCCTCACCCCATGTGGCTCTGGTGTGTGTGTAAATTGTGCCCACCTTGTTCCCAGCTGGCTCAGGGGGGGCATATAACCCACAGTTAGTACCCTGATCCCCACATCACAGTGCCTGGTTCGGGGGTGGACATGTGACTGCAGTGAGGCTAATCAGTGGTCCTCCACGAGGTCTGGATCTCAGACAAAGAAACATTCCCTTCCTGGGTCAGCAAGTTCACAGTGTAAGCCTGGGGCTGCTCATGCAGAGAGCCAAGCTGAGGAGATGTCTGTATAGAAGAAAGTTGAGTCAGGAGAGGAAGGGAGAGATGGAGCCTCGGCAGCTTCCTTTGTGCCAGCTGTGCCTACCATCCCAGTCATGCATGCCAGTACATTTCTTTTTTTGGCTTCATTAGATTGTGTCTCCATCACTTACAGTGTGACGGAGCCTGAGAGATACAGGGCCCTCTACCTTCCTCACTGCTATGGCCCTAAGGAAGGTTAAGAATGATCTGTCTCAAGGGTTCCACTTCTGGAATGGTGGTGTAAGAAATCCCATGGACCCATTTCTCAGCAAAACAACAATAATTGGCTCAAATAATCAAAATTAACAACAACAATGTAAAGTCTCTGGAAATTGTCCTAAGGGCATACAGCAAATGAATAAACATCATTTACTCAAGAAATCTCCTGAATCTTAGTTTAAAAAAATCTCAAGAAGAACAGCAAGAGTCTGTGGCACTTGACCCATAACCCACTCCCCACTCCCCTTCCCCCACCCCATTCTCTCTCCACCAAATCAATCTAAGGGAAGCTCCATTGTGATAAATGGGTAGATGTGGCCAAGAAGATGGATCCCAATCAAGGGACACAGTATCTCACTGGGACAGGCTGACCACTAGCATTTCTCATCCTCTCCAATTTCAAGTGGCAGAGGCAAAGTTCCTGGTGAGTCTGGCTGAAAGGTCAGTGGCTCCCTTACTCCATGCAACCCTCACTCAAAGGGCAGAGGTTCTACTACAGGTGCAGCAAAGTGAGAATATTTGGATCCCAGTCCTTACCCCAGATTGTCTGTAGGAGAAAAGTTTCATGATGGGAAAGGTAAGCCAAGAAGATTGGAGGCTCCCCTGCCTAGCACCTGGAGCAGTGGCTCACAGATTTTGCCTAAAGGAGAAAGATAGTTCATAAGAATTGAGCACTCTGAAACTCCCCAAAAGGCTGACTTCATCTGAATCAGGGTATGGACAAGTTCAAGCCCTAGCATGCTCGCAACAAAAATAAGAGAGAATGCTGGTAGCTCTATGAGAGCAATAAGCTAAATGTAAGCCAGCTAGTTTACTAGAAAGAACCAGGCAAATAGACAGTTATGAAGATTCCTCCTACAAGTAGAGTAAATCTCAAAGACTGGCCTCAAAAACTAGCCCTACTCAAATTCAGTTGGATCAGACTATATAGCAATTTATGGTCCAGAGCATTGTTGAAAATAATGACTAGCCATCAATTAGTGGAGCCTAACAGCTAGGTGTGAGACAGTCAAAAGCTTGCTAAAGCCACTGTTGTCCCAGGGTGACTGTGCACATGCTCAAGGCTGTGCCCCCTGCGGAGAAACACTGGAGGCTTCACACTACAGGGGAAAGAGACTTCACTATGAAAGTCTAGTCAGGTCAAGAAACAAAATAAATAAGCAAACATCAACCAAATTAAGCCCCAGAGTATGGGAGCAGAATCAGTACCCAGAGTTGCTGCAATGTATTCCCTAAATGTCCAGCTTTCAAAACTGGGAGAGAGAGAGAGAAAAAGAAAGAAGGAGAGATATATAAAGAAAAAAGGAAGTATAATCGAAACACAGGAACAAGAAGCAGGCAACAGAAGCTGCCTGTGAGAGGGCCCAGATTTAATAAAGATTGCAAAGGAATCATTTTATATACATTAAAAAATTAAAGGAAATCAAGCATATAGAAGTAAAAGGCTATGTATTGTGACAATGTTTCATCAAATAAAGAATGTTCATAAAGATTTTAGAAATTATTTTAAAAAGAACCATGGAGTTCCTGTCGTGGTGCAGTGGTTAATTAATCCGACTAGGAGCCATGAGGTTGTGGGTTCAATCCCTGGCCTTGCTCCATGGATTAAGGATGCAGCGTTGCTGTGAGCTGTGGTGTAGGTTGCAGACACAGCTCAGATCCCACATTGATTGCTGTGCAGGCTGGTGGCTAATAGCTCCGATTAGACCCCTAGTCTGGGAACCTCTGTATGCCATGGGAAGCGGCCCTAGAAAGGGCAAAAAGACCAAAAGACAAAAAAAAAAAAAAAAAAAAGAACCAAATGGGAATTCTGTAGTTGAAAAGTACAATAAGCAAAGGGCACAAGAGTATGTTTGAATTGGCAGAAGAAAACCCTTGAAAACAGATCAATAGACAGTCTATGATCTGAAAGAGAGAAAAAGAAGAAATGTGAACAGAATCTAAGAGAAAAAAAAAGCATCACCAAGGATATGAATATATGCATAATGTATTGTAATACCAAAAGAAGAAGACAGAGAAAAAGGCATGGAAGAAAACAGAAGAAAAAGTGCCTGAAAATTCCTCAATTTGATGAAAAATATTAGTTTATATACCCAAGAAACCCAAAAACTCCATGTATGATAAATGTAAAAAGAATCACACCCAGAGACATCATAGTAAAAATGCCAAAAGACAATGACAAAGAGAAACATGTGAAAACTGCAAGAGAAACAACTTGTCACATATACGGGAGCCCTCATAGGATTGACAGTTGACTTTTCATCAGAAGTAATGGAAGCCGGAAAGGAAGTGGAGTGGCATATTCAGAATGTCGAAAGAAAAACATCCATCAATCAAGGGAGGTATATCCGGCAAAGCTCTCTTTCAAAAAGTGAAAATGAAATAAGAGCAGTTCCAGATAAATAAAAACTGAGAGAACTTGTTTAAGCACTTATAAGACATCCTAAAGGAAGTTCTTCATGCTGAAAGCAAGTGACTCCAGATATTAATTCAAATTCACACAAAAAACCCAAAGAGCACTGGTAAAGGTGATTATATAATTATAAAGATGGCATAAATGTCAGCTTTTGCTTCTCCTTTCTTCCCTTAACTGACTTTAAAAACAATTTTATAAAACAATATGCATGTAATTGTATTGTTGGGCCTGTTTCATATGGAAATGTAATTTGACAATAAGAGCACAAAGGAGGTGGATGGGAACAAAGCCATGTTGAAGTAAGGAAATTATACCATATGGTAACTTGAATTCACAGGAAAAAAATAAAGAGAACCAGAAATGGTAAATAAAATGGTTAATATAACAAACTATATATAGTTGTTCTCCTTTCTTTTCTCAGCTCCTTCAAGCATAAAATTATATAACATAATAGTTATAACACTGTGTTGTTGAGTTTGTACAATATACAGATGTGTGGTAGGGAGAATTATGGCCTTTGAAAGACATCCATGTGTAATTTCCAGAACCTATGAATATGTGAGGTTATAGGGTAAAGGGAAGCTAAAGTTGCAAATCAGTTGACTTGAAGACAGCAAAATTTTCCTGGAGTAATCAAGAAAGCCTAATGTAATCACAAGGGCCCTTAAAGGTGGAAGAGGAAGGCAGAATAGAGAGAACCAGAGAGATGATAGCATGACAAGGACTTGGCCTGATGTTAGTGGCTTGAAATTGGAGGAGAGGTGCCATGAGCCAAGGATCACAGGTGGCCTCCAGAAGCTGGAAAGGGCAAGCAAACAGATTCTTCCCTATAGTCTCTAGAGGGAATAATGCCTTGCTAGTATCTTGATTTTAGCCCAGTGAGTCCCAGAAGTGAAAGACTTCTGATCTCCAGAACTTTTAAGATAATACAATTGTATTATTTAAGCCACTAAATTTGTGGTGATTTTTACAGCAGCAATAGATAACTAATAGAAGATTATAGCAACAATAGTTCAAAGAGGGTAAGGCAAAACAGAGCTACACAGGATTAAATTTTCTGTAGCTCATTGGAATTAAGTTAATATAAATCTGAAGTCCACTCTGTTAAGATATATATATGATATGGGAGGACATTGCTAAAATAGCAGAGTAGGCAACTCCAAAACTCTGTACCTCCACAAAAGCAACAAATAACTTGGTAAAATCTCTCAGAATCAACTATTTTGGAACTCCAGAATTTGACTGATAATTTACAAAGGAAATGTTTAATGAAGAAAGAAGCTGCTGACTTTCATAAGAGAGTGTGGCATTTTAATTTACCCACTTACCATCATCTTAGCATCAATGTGGGCCATACAGAAGGCAGTCCACATTCCCGGGGCAGGTTGTTGTTACTGCGGGGGGGGGGGGGGGGTGCAATATGAACTTTATTACCAAAGTATTGTGGTTTTGTGTTTTAACCTGTCTGGTGGCTCCATTGAGAGCTTGCTTTTGTTTCACTTGCTTTGGAGCTCCCCCAGGCTGAAGTGGCTTCCTGGGAAGTGTTTGTTGAAAGCATTTAAAGACAAATGTATTAGGCACAGCCACCTGGGACAAGGGACAACAGTCACGGCAAAGCAAGCAATAGACAAATAAAAAAACCTGTGGAGGAAGAGACTGGGAAAGGAGATACTTGAAGAAATAAGGTCTTTGGAAAACTCCCCAATATACCAGGGAATCTGGAAGGTCACACACATACCCAGGGCTGGACACATGCCCAGAAAATACCTGAGAAGATCCAAAGCTTTCACCTCTGCTGACCTTTATGCTCCATGAAAGTAGGAGGTGAAGGCTAAGACAGGGTTTAAAAAGTCAGGCTAAGCATTGAAGGAGTGCTATGACATGGAGCCAACCTGAAAGGACTGAAAAAGTAGTTTCTTCTTTGGCCCAGGGCACTTACAAAAATCTCTGTCAAACCAGAAACTGACCACTAAACTAACAGGATAGACATTTCAATGGCCACACAAAACAAAGAGTACAGACCATACAAAAATAGTTTAGATAAGTCACTAGGCAAACAACAAAACCCACAATAAGCAGCAACAACAAACCCTGGGGGAGGGGGGAAAATCTGATCTCCAGACTTGCCACACTATGATATTCAATATGCTCATTTTTCAGCAAAAATTTTGAGGGATGCAAAGAAAACAAAGTATAATCCATTCTCAGGAAAAAAAAAAAAAGAAATTAAGAGAAACTTTCCCTGAGAAAGTCCAGACCTTGGACTTGCTAGACAAGACATTAAATCAACTGTCTTATATATGCTCAAGTAGATAAAGGAAACCATGGCCAAAGACCTAAAGGAAAACAAGAGAAAGATGTCTCACCAAATAGAGAATGTCAATGTACAGAACTTAGTAAAAGTACCAAAAGAAATTCTGAAGCTAAAAAGTATAAAAACTGAAATGAAAAATTCACTAGATAGGTTCAACAACAGTTGTGAGCCCATCAGTAAACTTAAAGATGGGTCTCTTATCCAATATAAGAGGTAGAAGGAAACAAGGATGAAGGAAAATGAACAGAATCTAGGAAACCTGTGAGAAATCACCAAATCTGCCCACATAAAAAAGTGGGAGTCCCAGAAAGAGAGGCAAGAGAGAAAGGGCAGAAAGAATTATTTAAAGAAATAATGGCCAAAAATAATTCCCGAATTTGATGAAACATGAATCTACACAGCTAAGGATCTCCAATCTGGGCAAACCCAAAGAGACACACTCTGTGACACATTATAATCAAATTGTCAAAAACAAGGTCAAAAAGAGAATCCTAAAAGCAGCAAGAGAGAAGCCACTCTACACTTACGAGAGATCTTTAATGAGATTAACAGTTGATTTCTCATCAGAAACTATGGAGGGATTTCAGAAACAGCAGGACGACATATGTAAAGTGCTGGGGAAAAAATTATCAAGCAAGAATTCCATATCCAGCAAAACTGAAGGAAAAATTAAGAGATTCCAGATAAACAAAAAACTGAGGGAGTTTGTTGTTAGTCAATCTATCATACAAGGAAAGCTAAAGGAAGTCCTTTCAGTTAAAATTAAAGGACACTAGATGGTAACTCAAATCTTTATGAAGAAATAAAGAACAGGAGTAGAGGTGACTGCATACTCTTGGTTTGTAACTCTTTTTTTTACCTATATTACTTAATAGACAAATACATAAAACAATTATCAATCTATGTCAATGGGCATGCAATGTATAAAGATATAATTTGTGACAATAATATCATAAAAGGTGTAGGATGCTGAGCTGTATAAGAGCATAGTTTTTTTTAATTATTGTTGAAACCAAATTGGTATTCATTCAAATTAAATTATTATACACTTAAGGTAATAATTATAATCTCCAGGGTAACCACCAAGAACATGACTTAAAAATATACAAAGAAAAAAGAAAAGACTCAAAAAGATTCACTAGAAGAAAATCAATTAAACACACAAAAAAGCAGTACTGGAGGAATGAAAATATATGACAGGCAGAATATAAATAGCAAATAGCAGAAGTAAGCCCTTCCATATCAGTAATTAAATATAAATGGATTAAACACTTCAATTAAAAGGCAAAGATTGGCAAAGAAGAACCTACTGTATAGCACAAGAAAATCTGCTCTATAGTTTGTAATAACCTATGGGAAAAAAAGAGTGGATACATTATATATATTTTTTATATATATTATATATTTCTATGCACAACTGATTCACTTTGCTGCACACATGAAATTAATACAACACTGTAAATCAACTAAACTTTGATAAAATTAAATTTAAAAAAGAGAAATAGTCATAAAAGGGAATGAGACGCAGTCCTGCCAGCCACAACATTGATAAACCTTGCCTGTCTTTTCATTATTGCATCCCAAAACAGCACCTGGCTCCCAGTAGGTGTTCAGTAAATACAGGCTGAATAAACAAAACACATAGAAAACCCAATGAAATATAGTCAAGAGCTGTGAATAAATAGTTAGAAATACCAAGAGCTACTGATACTGTTTCTTTCAATTTGGGAAGGTGGGGGAGGAAATATACTCAAAAAAATAAACAAAGGAAAAAAATGAAAAAAAAGGCAAAGATTGGCAAAATCAATTTTTAAAAAAGTAACAATTCAACTACAGACTGTCTGAAAGAGACCAATTTAGATCCAAATACACAAATAGGTTGACAATGAAAGGTTGGAGAAATAAATTCAATGCAAATAGTAAGCAAAAGAGAACTGGGTAGCTATGTTAATATCAGACAAAACAGATTTTAAGTAAAAAATGTTTATAACAAACAGGAACTTTATATATTGATAAAGAACAAATCCATCAAGAAGATATAAAATTTTAAACATATATGCATTTAACAACAAAGTCCCAAAATAAATGGAGCAAAAACTGACAGAATTGAAGAGAGAAATAAACAGCTCTACAACAATAGTTGGAGACTTCAATACTCCACTTTCTTTTTTAAAACTGAAGTGTAGTTGATGGATAATACTATATAAGTTACAGGTGTATAATATAGTGATTCATAATTTTTAAAGGTTATGCTTTATTTATAGTTATTATAAATGTTCTCTACTTTGAATAATGGATAGAACAACAAACTAGAAAATCAATAAGGAAATAGAGTATTTGAATGACAATATAAACCAACTAGACCTAACAGACATATACAGAGAACCCCACCTCAAAATAGCAGAAGAGACATTCTTCTCATGTACAATGGAACTTTCTCCAAAAGACCATATGCTAGGCCACAAAACAAGTCTTGATAAAGTTCAAAAGACTGAAATCAAACAAAGTATCTTCTCTAACCATAATGCAATAAAATTAGAAATTAGTAACAGAATTAACACTTGAAAATCACAAATATATGTAAATTAAACAACACCCTCTTAGAAAACCAATGGGTCAAAGAAGAAATTACCAGAGGAGTTAGAAAATATCTTGAGAGAAATGAAAACTAAAACACAACATACCCCAAACATATGGGATACAGCAAAAGCAGTACTCATTGGCAAATATATAGCTGTAAACTCTTACATTAAAAGAAAATAAAGATCTCAAATCAATAAGCTACCTTATATCTTAAGGAACTAGAAGAAGAGTAAATTAAAACCAAAGCTGGCAGAAGAAAGGAAACAATATAGCTTAGAATAGAGATAAACAAAATAAAGAAAAGAAAAAACAATAGGGAGAATTATTGGAACCAAAAGTTGGTTCTTTGTTTTTGCACCCAAGGCATGTGGAGGTTCCCAGGCCAGGGGTTGAATCAGAGCTGTAGCTGCTGGCCTACACCACAGCCACAGTAACAGAGGATCCAAGCTGCACCTGCAACCTACACCACAGCTCATGGCAATGATGGATCCTTAACCCACTGAGCAAGGCCAGAGATTGAATCTGGGTCCTCATGGATGCCAGTCAGATTCATTAACTGCTGAGCCAGGACAAGAACTCCAAGTTCTTTGAAATTGACAAAATTTAGCTAGACTGACCCAGATAAAAAGAGATAAAGCTTAAATTACTAAAATCAGAAACAAAAGTGAAAACGTTACTACTGACCTTATAGAAATAAAAAGAATTATAAGAGAATACTATGAGCAATTATATACTAACAAATGAGATAACCTAGATGAAATTAAAAAATTCCCGGAAACACACGAACCACCAAAATAAACTTCAAGGATTAATAGAAGATTTGAAAAGCTCTACAAGAGACAAAATCAGTATTCAGAAATCCCCAATAAGGAAAAGTCCAGGGTCTGACAGCTTCACTGGTAAATTCTACCAACCATTTAAAGAAGAATTAACACTAATCTCCTTCTCAAATTCTTCCAAAAAATAGAAGAAAAATGAACACTTCCTAGCTCATTCTATGAAGCCAGCATTACTCTGATACCAAGGCCAGACAAAGACATCATAAGAGAACTAAAAACCAATATTCCTTATAAATACAGATGCAAAATCCTCAACAATATGCTAACAAACTGAATTCAGCAGCATATTATGAAGATTATACTTTACAACCAGGTGAGATTTATTCCAGGAATATAAGGGTGTTTCAAAATATGAAAATCAATCAATATAATACAACAGAATGGCGGAAAACAAATCACATGATCATATCAATTGATGCAAGAAATGTATTTGGCAAAATCCAACACCCCTCATGATAAAAACAGTCAATAGATGGGGAATAGTTGGGAACTCCCTCAGCATGATAAAAGGGCCTTTATGAAAACCTCATAGTTAACATTGTATTCAATGGTGAAATACTGAAAGCTTTTTTCTGTAAGATCAGGAATAAGACAAGGAAGATCCTTTTGCTACCACTATGGAACATAATACTACAAGTTCTAGCCAGAGCAATTAGGCATGAAAAAGAATTAAAAGGCATCTAACTGGACAGGAAGAGGTAAAACTTCTTGGAGTGCCCGTCGTGGCTCAGCGGTTAACGACTCTGATGAGTATCCATGAGGATACAGGTTCGATCCCTGGCCTCACTCAGTGGGTTAAGGATCCAGCGTTGCCATGAGCTGTGGTGTACATCGCAGGCACAGCTCAGATCTGGGGTTGCTGTGGCTATGGTGTAGGCTGGCAGCTATAGCTCTGATTCGACCCCTAGCCTGGGAACCTCCATGGGCATGGGTGCAGCTCTAAAAAGACAAAAAAAAAAAAAAAAAGATTAATTTAAAAAAAGGAAGTAGAACTTCTTGAAGGGAAATGGGGAATGAGTCTGTTTTTTGGGGGGCAGAAAGAAAGAGAGAAAGAAAATGTTCAGAAGTTGGCTGTGATGATGGTTGCACAGAATACTAAACTTCATAGAATTGGCGCTTAGAATGAGTGAATTATGGCATACTAATTATATCTCAATAAACCTATGATAAATAAAAGGTAAAAGACTGAGCTGCCCCTTGACCTCTGACTTCTCAGAGCCATTCCCAGTCAGGCTCAGACCCCAGGTGACACTTGGCATGGACCCAGGTGACCACCCACACTTTAAGCACCAGCTAATGCCATCTCCTGGTCCTGCTCTGTGGCTGTTGGGTGCTGCATAGTGCAGGGTGCTGGGAGGCCACTGGGTTAGTTGTGTTCTCACCAGGAAGGGGAGTGTGTCCTCCTGGTGAGAGGCAAGTACAGGCTTCCTCACCATTCTGACTCCCTCCCACAACAGCTTCTGTTCCCACAGCTGCAGGCATCCCATGGGTACCTTCCACTCTGTCCTCGCAAGTGGCTTCTGCCACACCTGACAGAAAGACCCGGAGACATCCGGGGCTCCCCAGGGGGAGAAGCAAAGACCTCAGCTTGTCCTCTCTTTCATTTCTCCCAGGAGCTCAGGAAGCACCTGCAGCTAGGGTAGCAGAAAGAGCCCACATTCTGCATCATACAGGCCTGGGTTCAAGTCCCAGCTCCTCCAGTTTCTAACTATGCCATCTCTGAGCCTCCGGTTTTGACCCGTAAATGGGGTTCTTCGCATCTCTCCAGGCCCTTGTGAGATAACCTGT
Organism: Phacochoerus africanus; assembly: GCF_016906955.1. Taxonomy (NCBI): domain Eukaryota; kingdom Metazoa; phylum Chordata; class Mammalia; order Artiodactyla; family Suidae; genus Phacochoerus; species Phacochoerus africanus. Next base: position 79,424,834 of record NC_062547.1, on the reverse strand, counting down.
GTTACAAGAAAATGACATCTGCATGCTACTGGAAGTAAAGCTGTAAAGGCCTGGAGGCCAGGGGAGGTTTGAGCTTGCGACCCCAGACAAGCCTCAGGATGGGTCTCTGCTAGGGAGGGCTTCATTTCAACACAGACCCAATGTGGAAATTATTCTCCAGCCAAAAGAAGCAGAGCGCAAACCCTCTCCCCCCCCGCCCCAATTTCTCGATAAAACCAACAGACTGGGGCCTGAGAACATCGAGTCCTCAGACTAGACACAGAAACCTGCAGGTTCCCCCACACAGGGAGAGGCTGGTTCCTGCTAATGAGGAACAAGCAGCAGGCTTTCTCCAGTGTCTGTACACAGAAGCCCTGAGATGAAGTCTGAGAACTCGCAGCGAGCTGAGCGCACGTCCATAGACCTAGAAATGTCCTGGGGATTGTAACTAGCCCTGTCCCCACCCCTCCTCCAGAAAGGGCACACTATGCTCAGGACACATTGGAAAACAGTCTGGCACTTTCCTCCAAAGGTTAAACACAGTTCCCATACGACCCAGCAGTTCTTCTAGGTCTGTAACCAGAGCAATGAAAATAGGTGTCAACACAAAAACTTACAGAGGAAAAGACAGCCAGGGGGAGGCGCTGTGTGCAGAGGAGGCTCCTACCTGGGCCTGAAGCTTGGTTCTCTACTCAGAGTCTGGGTGGTCCTTCTGCCCCAGTCACCTCTTTCATCCCCAGCGAAAATAAGGCGAACGCCCCCTCCCAGGGCTGTTTAAAAGAAAGCAGGGCTCAGCAAAGAGGTACCCCGGCCATATTCAGGCTACAGACATGTTTTGAACAGTCCATATCATATTTTCTTAGTGCAGAAATTTCTTGCAGAATTACACGTTTGACTTCTCTTGAAAAACCAAAAGGTCTGGCAACGCTGACCCTGCATCCTTGTAACAGCAACAATCATCAGAACAGAGAGGTTTTCTGGTTCATTGATTTCTGGTTTTATCTTTTTCCCTTCTACCTCCTTTGGGTAATTTTTGCTTTTTTTTTTTCTAACTTCTTATACTGGAAATTTATTTCTTTAATTTGCAGTCTTTTTCTTTTCTAATATAAATTTCCATTCAAGTTTTGATATTTAGTGCTTTTATTACTATTCAGTTTTACGTATCCTGGAAGTTCTATTATTATTCCTTCTCTGATCCGTGAATTACTTAAGAGGTTTTTTTAAAATTTCCAAATAACAGGGATTTTTATTGGGGGGTTATTCATGTCTAGCTTCAAGGCATGACAGTGAGGGAACAGGACCTGCATCATAATTATTCTTTTCATTTTCATGAGACTTGCACTTAATTGATCCATTTTTTTTCCATGAGAGCTGTACCAGTGCTTGAGAAGAATGAGGGGCCTCCACGCATCAGATGCAAAATTTATCTACTTCCATTAAATCAAGCACGTTATCTGTGCTATTCAAAACCCGCTTGTCTTTGCTGATACTCTGTCTACTTAATCCAACACTAATTGGAAAAAATGGCTGAACTCTCCCCAAATGATGATAGATTTGTCAATTCCTCTATTTCTAACAGCATTTACATCAAATATATTGAGGCTGCTTTATTGAATGAGTGAACCTTTAGAACCGTTCTGTCATCTTGGGGAAATGAACTTGTCCTCATTAGATGGTGACCCATCTTTCCCAGACAACGCCTCGAATCCGCTGAGTCTGAGATTGATGCCATGGCAGTGGCCTGCCTTTGGCTGCCTGGTATTTCTGTTTCCATCTTTTGTCTTTCAACCATTTCCTGCCTCTGCACTTTAGTTGTATCTCTGGTGATAGCACGTAGCTGGATTTTATTCTTTTTTTTTAAATTTTTTTTAATGGCTGAAACTGCTGCATATGGACATTCCCAGGCTAGGGGTAAAACTGGAGCTGCAGCTGCTGGCCTCCACCACAGCCACAGCAATGCCGGATCCCAAACTTGTGGCTTGCGGCAACACTGGATCCTCAACACACCGAGTGAGGCCAGGGATCAAACCCCGGTCCTCACAGATACAACATTGGGTCCTTAACCCCCTGAGCCACAACGGGAACTCCCATAGCTGGAGTTTGGATTTGGGAGTTTGATTTGGTTTCTCTAATATGACATATCTGTCTTTGAACTGGTGAGTTTATTTATTTTTTGAACTGCTGAGTTTAATCCATTTACATTTACTTGACCAATTCAGACTTGTTTTTCCCATATTCCGCTATTATTCTGACACATATATAGGGGGAGTTCTGTGGCCCTTTCTAACTCTTCTTGGAAAAATGTACCCCCTTTTCTCTAACGCACCTTCCCATGGTTGTGCTAGCCGGCAGGGCCCGGCTGCAGCCTGTGGCCATGGGTGCATACACATCCATGCCAGCTCCAGATCTGAAGGTGAGCACGAGGCGGGTCTCCATGGAGGGGATACTCCTGGTTTTGGTATTTTCTCTTTGGGAATGGGGGTGCTGTGGGGGTTGGTGCTGTGATTTCTAAGATCCCCCCTTTCCCAATTTAAAGCTTCTCCAGAGCAGATCTGTGCCAGTGCGAGCATGTCTTCTTGGCAGGAAGCTCAAGTGCCACTTCAGTGTCAATACAGAGCTTATTTCAGGAGTGTGGAGGAGGCCACCCCTTTGGTGGAAACACGCTGGATTTTTTTTTTTTTTACCACAGACCCCACTGCTCCCTACTGTGTCACAAATGCAAGTTTCTGCCTATTTTAGGCATGTTGGATGCAGGCAGGCTCTGAACCCAGGCTCAGAAAGGCCTTCCTTCTGCTACTGGGTGCTACGTTGTGGATTTGCAGCAACAGCAGTGGTATCAGTGGTGTTCTACATGCATATCCCCGGGCACCTGATATTCCCGTGAAGAGGGGCCCTGGGACCACACACCCTCCTAGGGACTGGCCTAGAAAATGTACATATAGAGCCTTAAACAAAATGTTTTCTGGAGAAATCAATAAAGCCCCTTCATGCCTGTTTCTGGGGAGCACCTGGAACCAACAAAGCTGGTCACGTTCACAGGCAAGCCAAAAGAGAGAGCCAGGACGTGTAGGTCTGAGGCCCCCGCCGGAAGCCTGAAGAGCGGTCAGGGTCACAGGCGTGAGCCTCTAGAAGACAAAGCACGGTTTGCAGAAGGGCCTCAGAGACCCACAAGGGCCAAGATCGAGTCGTCACATGCATGGAAGGACCACGGGGGTGAACGATGGGCTTGCACGCCAGCAAAACAGATTATTCAAAAGACGAGGCGTAAAGCCAGACCCAGAGGGCCACATGTTGTTGAGTCCATTTATATGAAGTGTCCAGAACAGGCAGATCCAGAGAGACAGGAAGTGGATTAATAGTTGCCAGGGGCTGGGCAGGCGGGGGGAGATGGAGAGTGACTGCTAGTGGGTACAGGGTTTCCATCTGGGGGATGAAAATGTTCTGGAACTAGATGGTACTGATGGTTGCCCAAGGCTCTGAATATTTTAAAAACCACTGGATTACACATTTTAAAATGGTTAAAATGGTGAATCTTATGTTACATGAATTCTACGTTTAAAAAGGGGGGGATGGGGAGTTTCCCTTGTGGCTCAGTGGGAACAAAACTGACTAGGAACCATGAGGTTGCAGGTTTGATCCCTGGCCTCGCTCAGTGGGTTAAGGATCCGGTGTTGCCATGAGCTGTGGTGTAGATTGAAGACGCGGCTCGGATCCCGCATTGCTGTGGCTGTGGCGTAGGCTGGTGGCTGCAGCTCCGATTTGAACCCTAGCCCAAGAACTTTTATATGCTGCACATGTGATCCTAAAAAAGTTTAAAAAATAAATGAAAACTTAAATAAACAAAAATAAAAAATAAAAGGGGGGGGGCAGAAACTTGAATACTAATAGGAGTTCAGGGGAGACAGAAAAGAGTGACACCTGCCAGAGGACTGCAAATCAAGCCCTAAGAATACTCCTAAGCCACCGAGGCTCCCACACACTCCCTTTCCCAGACCCTCCGGCCCAGCTGTCCTGTATCAACTTGTGGTGGCACCAAAGACACACAGAAATACATCTGGCTTAAAAAAAAGACAACAGAGCACAGTGAGGAAGGATCCCGAACCCCGGACTCTGCGCCGGGAAGTTGGTGGAAATGGTGGGGACTGAGAAAGGGGCACATGCCGCCCCCCCAGGGCCCCTCAGTGCCCACCTGTTAGAGCCACGAGGGGGAGCAGTGCAGGCCTGGTGTTGCCAGGAATCCACAGTAACTCAAAGTAAGGAGGCAGGCCACCACCAGAGTCAGAGGAGGAAGCAGGGGACTGTTTAACAGCTCGGAATCAGGGCTTGGATTTGAACCTGACCAAGATCAGAGACCCACAGCCACCTGGTGAAAACCTCCAGGACAGCATTTGGGGTGTGGGTATGGAGCTGGGGAGAGGTGACGGGGTGGGACTGATGCAGTCTCGGGGTCTGAGAGTGGGCTGGATTTTGATCAACCTCTTCCCCCACCTTCCCTCTATCCATCCATCGGTGAGATCAGACCTTCCCACCATTCAGCCTTGGAGCCCCCTCCCACTTCTGTCCTCTCTCCTGAGCTCAGAGCAGGCTGGCAAATCCCTAGGCAGGGTCGGCTCCAAGCCAGTGGGCCTGGGGCCCACTCCACCTCCTCTCAATGCACAGCAGGTGAGAAAACCACTGTGTTCCCTCGGGGTTGGCCCTCAGCCTCTGCAGGAGCCACACATGACACAAATGCTAGTGTTACAAGAGGCCAGACTCTTGCCAGCACCCATAGGGAGCAGATGTGGGGCTAGGCTGCTGGGGCCTGTGTGCAGAGTGCAACCTTGGAACACGTAGGCACCCTCCACCCACTAGGCCACCAGCCCCACCAAGGGGGCACAGATGCTTCCAGGCCAATCTGGTGGGCCCCCCCCTCCATCCCCACACACACGCTTCGGCAAGTCACACATCAGTTCCCCATCACTGTCCCCTGTACAGCTTGGCCTGTGCACACCCCAGTGTGTACCCTCTGAGGTTGTCCTTCCCACGGAAACCCCAGAGGGTCTGTTCTCAGAGCTCTGCAGCCCCAGAGACCCTTCAGGAGTGAAGCACAGATGCCTCACACTCAGGCTGAGGGCCCAGGGCACAGTGAGACCTCATGTCCCAGGTTGTCTGGTCCTGTGACCCCTTTCTCGGGCCTTGGAGGCCCAAAGGGAAAGGGACCTGGGAAAGCCATCAGGGTCACAAGGTTCGTTCCAAGAAGATGTAGATGTGTCTACTCAGTGCATGTGTGTGCACATGCGTGTGGGAGAGACAGACAGTTTGTGTGTGTATCACTATCCACCAGAGGTCATCTTGGTCCTGGAGTCTCTGTGTTGCCAAGCAGCGCAGACAGGGCTAGAGTGCGGGAGGGGGGCAGACAGGAACTAGAGGGGGGAAGAGGTCTGGTACCTCCCTCTTAGTACTGTCCTTCAGGGTTTCGGGGCCTTCTGAGAAACTGACAATTGAGATTTTGATGTGAAACCTCCTGACTTTTTTTTTTGTCTTTTTAGGGCCACTCCTGCGGCACACGGAGGTTCCCAGGCTAGGGGTCGAATCGGAGCTGCAGCCGCTGGCCTACACCACAGCCACAGCAGCACAGGATCCGAGCCATGTCTGCAACCTACACCACAGCTCACAGCAATGCTGGATCCTTAACCCACAGAGAAAGGCCAGGGATTGAACCCGCAACCTCATGGTTCCTAGTCAGATTCGTTTCCGCCACACCACAACAGGAACTCCAAAACCTCCTGACTTTTAAGTGTACCCTCACAGTTTTGGAAGACATTGTGTGAGTCCAATAAAACGTGGGTGGGGGGTGGGTTGTGGGCATACAGCCAGTGAGCTGGCTTCAGCGCCCCCCCCCCCCCCCGCCCTGATTTTATGAATGGGGAAATGGAGGCCAGGACAGAGAAGGGGCCAGCAAGCCAGGACCACGCTAAGTCCCTCGGCTCCCTCACCCCACTCTGGGCTGCCATAGCCCTTGGCGAGCACCCACACATTCCAGGAACTGAGGACGCCAAGAGAAGGGGCCTTGGCCCCTGGCCCCTGCCGTCTCTGTCATCAACGGCCCAAATGGGATTTTCTGAGGTGGCCCGAGGCAGATCCTCTTCTCAGTGTGTGAAGAACCTGTGTTCCTCCCTGTCCAAGGTCCCAGGACAAGGACAAGCCCAGTTTTGTCCTACTGGTAACTTTGCCAAGAATGGAAATAGTTTCTGGGACACAGCCCACAGCACAGGCCCCAGACATCTGACCAGACTCCTCCGGCACCTACACCTACATGGACCTCTGCTCCCCAAGCTGCAGGGACCCCGAGAGGCAACGAGTTTGCTGGAAGGCACGACATCAGGCCCCTGGACTTGGCATCCAGAGAGAATAAGCACAGGGTCCGTGTCCCAGCCCCGTCCAGCCTGGCCCGTGGGGAGGCGGCCCCAGCGCTGGGTGGGCAGGGCGCCCATCTCCAGGGGTCTGGGGGCCGATCCCAACCAAACGGCCACCCCACCCAGACTCTGTCTGGAGGCCTGGATGGAGCGCTCTTCCCGCTAATGCTCTGCAGATGGGCTTCCCCACCAGCCTCCAAGAAAAACACGACGACCGCAGATCCCTCCTCACAGAAACGGAACCGCTGGAAAGATCTCTCACAACGTTCCCGAAAGGAAAATAAAAATTCCTCTGAAGTGCATTTCAACTCCGTGGCAGTGCCGGCCACATTGAGAGCACAGTCCCAGCCACTGAGGGTACTGCTGTGGGCTGGGGTCCTCGGGCACTGAAGCCGTCCTATGACCCTCTTGTCCCCGCTGCTGGCCATACGTGACTTTTGAAAATTTTGAATTAGCTGCCAACATTTGAAAATGAAAAGATTTTACATAAAATCACAATTTCCGGCTTCTCTTGAGAAATCGGAATCCCCCTGAGGCTGACCTCACATTGGCCTGTACTCCATGGATGCTGGCATCAGAGACCCCTGCAGAAATATGCCCCTCGCTGCCCTCCGGGGACACCTGGCCCCGGGCTCTGGGCAAGGTGGCAAGGAGATGGGCTCCCGTTCTTAAGGGTTCTGGCCCATCCTGGGGCAGGGGTCTGTGTTGCTGCCCACCCAGTTCTGCCCCTCTTAAGCCTGGGCACTGGGCACACCATGCCCACACTTCAGCCTGTAGCTGCCCAAAACGGTAGCTTTGAGTTAGGTGGGTGGGTGGCGCTGAGCAAGCCATCACTCCGGAATGAGCTCTACTGAACTTCAGTCAACTTGACCGCCTGAGTCCCACTCCTCCATCCCTGGGGGCTCATGCCTAGGGGGTCTGGAGGTCCTGGGGCAGCCTGTGGTCCTTCTCCCAGCTGGCCATCAGCAGACTGGTCTGGTGCCCCAGCTCTCTGTTCTCTCAACACCATCACCTGCCATGCCCACTTGTCTCCCTATGCCTAGGCAGCCCCTGCCCCCTGTCCACAAAATGTCAAAGCACCGAGGATAAAGAAGGTGATAAAGGTGCAGGCGGCCCTGTGCACATCCCACAGAGCCCCTGCCAGAGAAAAGCTCTGAGCCCCAGGCAGCATCTCTCCTTAGCTAGGAATCTACAGGTGGCACTTTTACTCCCAAACATGAGTCCAGATTGATCTGAATAGAAAATTAAAAAAAAAAAAAAAAAAAATCCCAGGAGTTCCCGTCGTGGCTCAGTGGTTAACAAATCCGACTGGCATCCATGAGGATGCAGGTTCATTCCCTGGCCTCGCTCAGTGGGTCAAGGATCCGGCATTGCCGTGAGCTGTGGTGTAGGCTGCGGACACAGCTCAGATCCTCTGTTGCTGTGGCTCTGGTGTAGGCTGGTGGCTACAGCTCTGATTCAACCCTTAGCCTGGGAATCTCCATGTGCCGTGGGCATGGCCCTAAAAAGACCAAAAAAAGAAAAAAAAATCCCAGACACACGAAGACCTTCCCAGGCCTGGACCTCAGCGAAGATGATTCCAGCAAGTGTGCCCTCCCTCGGTCTACAGGGCTGGGGCCGGGGGGGGGGGGGGGGCGGCGCGCAGAGGTAGAAATGGGAGGGGCCTGGCTAGGAGTTCACCCCTGACCCTGGGGTGAGCCTGGATGGAAATGTGTGTCTGCCTGGTGGGCAGCTTCCTCCTCTGACCGCTGTGGGGACTACCTAACAGGACCCCAATGTCCTTGCTGCTCTATCCACGCTGCATCTGGCCATGCCTCTCCACTCCCATGGCCACCTCGCCCTGTCCGTAGTCTCTTCCAGGGCCCATGGCAGCAGCCCCCTCCTGGCTCCTGGCCTCTTCCCCTCTCACCTTCCTCCAGAGAAACCAGGTCACATCTCTTCTCCACTTATAACACCACCCCCCCACACACCCCAAGACAGCCCACCACTATCTGCCCCTCAGACCCCTCAGACCTCACCTGGCCCCTCCTGCTAGACCCCCAAACAGGCCAAGTCCACTCCCCTCAGGATGCTCGCCCCTGCCGCCCCCGCCCCTCCTCTCCTAACGAACTGCCATCCCCACTGCAGAGCTCAACTCCAACCTCCAGGTGCTGTGTGGTGACTTTGTTGGCATTTCCCACTGTTTCTAACTCTGCAAGCATTTGCAGACCGCCCTTGCCCCTGCCCCTGCCCAGTTCACCATGAGCCATACGGTGTCGGGGTTGGAGGTGTTGGGTCTGTCTAGTTCCCAGGGTTCAGAGCCAGGCCCAGTGTGCGCCATCGGTAAATATCAGTTGAATGAATTGAACAAGTGAGTATAGGGGATACGGTTTCCACTTTACGGTCAAAGACAACAGCACGGACTTTGAATGGTAGCCAGAGTGTGCTAGGCCAGCCTTCACCTGGTCCCCATGCACTGCTGCCTGGCTGTGCAGTGCAGTGGTAAAAGCCCAGGATCACCTAGCACCCCAGGGGGCCTGGGGCCCCAGCACGAACCCAAGAATTTGCAGCCAGGACTGTAAAAGCTGTTGTAAAGATCAAAGTAGGCTTCGGTGGCAAGCCCTCAAACGCTGCCAGGGACAACTGCTTCCCCAGGAATTAGGGCCGTGTGGCCAGGCTTCCCAGGCAGTTACATTCATTCTTTCTTTGTCATGGCTACTTAAGCACCAACTGTGTGCCAGTCACCTCACCCGATGCTGGGAATTGCACAGCAAGCAAAAGACTCTTCCCACAGCTGATGTGCTAAATGACGAGAGATACTTTCTGATTCATTCTCACTGGGCCTCAGTTTCTGCATCCAGTAGGCAGAGCCTGGGTGCTCTGAAGGCCCCAGGTGTCCCAAGGATGGCCAGCCTTCAGGTGCGGCCCCAGCTCCAGGGGTGGACGAGCATAGGGGGCCAGGCAGCCCTGGGTCACAGCCTGTTCCTCCCTGCCCCATGCCAGGGTTGACAGCCTGGCTTCAGTGGTGACTCTACAACTTTTTTTTTTTTTGTCTTTTTAGGGCTGCATTCTTGGCATATGGAGGTTCCCAGGCTAGGGGTTGAATCTGAGCTGTAGCTGCTGCCTACAACACCAGATCCTTAACTCACTGAGCGACCCAGGGATCGAACCTGCATCCTCATGGATACTAGTTGGGTTTGTTAACCACTGAACCACAACGAGAACTCCATGACTCTACATCTCATGAGCTCTGACCGCTGGCACCTCAGTCTGTAAAGAGGGCACAGTGATGGCACTAACCAAGCCCAGGGAGTCATTACAAGAACCCATAAGATGATGAACCTGCAGCGCTCTCATGCTACCTGCACAGGTGAGCTCACCGATGCTGCTTCTCCTCTACCTGATGCTTTCACTGTTGCTCAGACAGCTGTACTCCTGGGCCCGGTTCTCTGCCTGGGAGATGATTAATTGACCCACAGATTAAATGACCCACAGATGCAGGGCGCCCATCCTCACACAGACCCTCGATCAAGGCGCATGCGCCCAAAGCACCGACAGCTCCAGGGGCAGGAAAAGAATCACCCACAGACGGGGCCACGGAAAGACCAGCTTTTGTGCAACAAAAATGAACAAAACTGAAAAGGAAAGGGGAACTACAGCCTGGGGAAAAGGCTTGTATCAAACATGACAGAAAGTCGATATCTAAAGCAGATAAAGGGCTTATCCCAATATAAAAGACCCCAGGAGACGAACAGGCAAAGGACTTAAACAGGAAGATGAGACGTACAAAGTAATCAAACTCGGAGAGATTGCTCGGCCTTGCCGGCCCTCAGAGCAGCACCAATTAAAGCAAAAGGCAGTGCTGCTTCACCGCTGGATCTGCAAAATACCCGCCGACAGAGCCCCTGTGCTGGTGAGAACGTGGAGATACTGGGAGCTGTGGTTGGAAACCCGTCCTGCTTTGCCTGAGTTGTGAGTCTGTCGTGAGCTTGGATTCCATAATTATTTGGGTCCCAGAGCAAGAACTCCCTGATGGCTGCTTAAGAGCCACGGCTCAAGGGTGTCCGGGCTGGCTTAGGCCATACCCTGCAGGGTATGCCGCAGGCACCCATTCAGAGAAGGACCGAGGCCCCCTGCCAGGAGGTCCTCAAACCCAAACTCCAAGAGAGGCTGCACAAGGGTAGGGCGTTACCGCCATCCCGGCAGCAGCTGTGTGAGCAGCTGGTCAGCGCTGCCTCCAGCCGGCTGGATGGACCCCAAACCTCGGCCTGGAAGGTCTGAGAAGCAGGCACACAGCCCACCGTGCACGTTCTCACAAAGCTTCCATCTACCCCAGCAGGTTCAGGCCCCCTCTCCAAAGTGGCAGGCTGGGGAAGGAGGACCTGTCTGCTACAGAGGCCAGGACGCATGCACATCCAAGGGACCTGCCACCTTACGAAGTGCCCGGCCACCCCGTCTTATAGAGCAGGGCCTCTGCCTCCCAGGACAAGAGGCGCTGTGAGCACAGCGCAGAGCCTGGCCACCTGTGGGGTCAAGTCTGGGTCCCTGTCCCCCAACAAGAGTCTGAAATCCAAATGGCCTTGGCCTGTGGCCAGCACCATCTCTCCTGGGAAATCCCTTCCTCTGAGCCAGGGGAGCAAGGAACAGGGGAAGGGGCGCAGCTCTGAAGTCAGAGGACCGGGCCACCTGACCTGCCTCTCCTCCCCCAGCATCCCCATCTCAGGCTGTGTCGCAACCACCCACCATCCTCCCAGTGGCTCAGGCCTTTCTAAAGCCAGGAGCCATCCTGGATCCTTCTGTCACACCCACGTGTAGTGAGTCCTACCTCCAAAATCATTTTGAATGCATCCACTTGGCCATCTGTCATTGGCCACCAGGACCACCCAGGGTCCCCCATGGACCTCCCTGCACCTGCAGCCACTCTCCCCACCGAGAGCCCCTCAAAAGCTTCCCACTGCTTGGAGACTCAGACCTGGCCTTGCTGCAAGACTCAACACAACTCAGTCCCCCCACCTCCATTACTTCCTTGGCTTCAGGCACGTGACCTGCTTTCTGCCCCTTGGTTACATGGGGGTGACTTCCACGTCAGCAAGTGCCAAGTGTCTCTGCATCTGCTGTCCCCTCTGTCTGGAACAGTCTCCCAGGGCGGGTCTTCCCACCAGCCAGGTGCATCTCGTCTCTGATCAGGAGACTCCCCCCTACCCCCCCGCCCCCCAACTCCATCTACGCTGTCCCAGATTTTGCTTTGTTCATGACCTTAACGCTGTCTGCGGCACTGACTCATTGTGTCTTTCTTGCCAGCCACTGATCTTCAGAAGAGCTGGGACTTCATCTGGTTCAATCCCCGACATACCCCCGGCACCAATCCAGCCCCAGACACAGGAGGACACACAGTAAGAATGTACTGAATGCATGAATGAATGAGGGAAGGAGAACAAACGTGCAGCAGCGGGCCGGGGGCCTGCTCTGAGCCTCAGGATCCCATCAAATACAGCTGCTATGCTCATCACTCCCCTGTGACTGGGAATATCACTGGGCGCCCGGTCCCTTCCAGCCCAGATCAGCCCCATCCTCCTTCCCCTGCAGGCCCAGCTCCCAGGCTACCTCCTCCACCAGGCCTTGGCCCCGGATGCCCCCCATTCCTGTGTTGTCCCGCAAGCTCTCACCCGTGCCCTGACCTCACCCCAAGTTTGTGCCTTCATCCTTCCTGGACCCTCCTAGAAAGATACCCCAGCTGGACTCTGCTGCCGGGTCCTCCCATCAGTGCCAGTCACATCCCCTGAGGCCTTGCTCCAGGTCAGGGTAGAGCCCACACCTTGGGACGGAGCTCAGGCCAGTGGAGCCAGGTCAAGAGCTCTGAGAAAAACATCCCCAACTCAGGAATCCCGCCCAGGTTCCAAACACGTGTGCAAGCAAGTATGTGTGTGTGCATGAGAGGGGGCCAGGCTGAGGGAGAGGAAAATCCCACCTGAGCGGGACAGCGAGGGAGCCAGACGCCAACACTTCCGTCTCATTGTGTGACCTTTCCCAGCTCAGAGTGCCTTCAGGGCCAAGTGCACAGCACTGCTTGGTATTAGTTTGGAAGAGAAATGGGTCAAGGGAAATTGGAAATTTTTATAGAAAACACTTCAGGCTTGGAGCTGGCTGGAGTGTTTGCCGACCTGCGGAGAATTCTGAGGGGATGCAGGCCTCGGTCAGAGCCCTCCAGCTGGTACAAAATGGCAGAGTTTGGACCTCAGGCCCAAACCCAGCTTCTGAGCTATGCTCAGCCTCACTGCTTCTTGGGAAGGGGCTTCTCTCCCCTCTGATAGGGACCTAGAGCTGTCTCCGCTATGTCCCCCTGATGCTGGGACCCAGTACCCCTCACCTGTCAACAGGCCCCTCTGCTTCCGCAAGAGGCCTCTGTCCAGGTGAGGGAGGAGATAGATGGGTTCCAGGCTAGACATTTACAAGTAGCCTCCTGTTTATACTTTCTTTTCTTGCCTTTTTAGGGCCGCACCTGCGGCATATGGAAGCTCCCATGCTAGGGGTTGAATCGGAGCTACAGCTGCCGGCCTACACCACAGCCACAGCAACACGGAATCCAAGCCACAACTGCAACCTATACCATGGCTCACGGCAACACCTGGTCCTTAACCCACTGAGCAGGGTCAGGAATTGAACCTGCGTCCTCATGGATATCAGTCAGATTCATTTCTACTGTGCTACAACGGGAACTCCCCTGTTTATACTTTTTGTGCCAGGAGACAGGTAGGATCCAGGATAGACATTACAACCAGCCACCTGTTTCTACTTCAAGGTAGAAATCACAATAGGAATGAGGTAAATAACTGGACTTTGCATTCTGTGGACATTTTGAACAATGATAATGACTGGGGCAGAGGGGAGCCAAGCCCTGCTTGGACAAAAGATCAAGAGATCACATACTTCCCATCCTTGGGGGTCAGGGAGACCCCGACTGCACAGGTGCAGGAAGACCCCACAGGGTCAGAAAGGGAGGGTGCACCAGGCCATAAGTCCTGGTAACCTTCTCATAGGCCCTCGCTCTGGAATCCCTCTTGGCCAAAGGTGTCCACGCATATCTGGGAAAGCCTTGGGTCTGGTCAGGTATGAGAAACAAACCAAGGTAATTGGCTGAAGGAAAATAAAGACAGGGACGAAATGCCCCTGTGTAAGTGACTTAAATCACTCCTCTGGCACGCTCCCCACTGGCGGGGGTGTCCCCATTTCTCTGAGTGTGCTGTTTGGTTTCTAAACTGCTTCCCTGTGTCCAAAATAATAAACATTATATCTGTTTTTACAGCTTTTGCCTCCTTAAAACATTCTTGCTTTCAACGGGGTGGTTGGGGGCGAGAATCGGGGCAATTCTGCTTTTAGCGTCTAGCCCCTGGGAGTCTAGCAGCTAGGATTCCTGGTTTTCCTCCAGGCTGCCCAGGTTCAATTCCTGAGCAGGGAATTAAGATCTTGCTTCAAGCCATCGCTCACTGCTGTCTCTCCGAGATCAAAGGAACCTGCCATGGGACACCTATCCCTCTGTCCCCCATCATACAGATGCAGCATGTAGGAAGCCCACATTTCTTTTATAACTGTCCCAAGGGGGTACCGCGGGTGTGGAGGGAGCCTTGTCTGAGTCCCGAGCGATGTTCAGGGCCCAGCTGCTCCCGCCCCTGGGAGGCTGGCTGACACCTCCGAAGCACAAATGCCACAGATGTGTAAAGTCGCCCCTGGTAACATCACGTCCCTCTGTGCTGGGGACCTGCAAAGAGCAGGCCTGCGGAGCCCATGACTGATGCGACAAGCAGGCGCACCATTCTTGCTAATGAAACTCCAGACGCACCCAGAGCAAAGCCCAGCGTCGTTCCTGAGACCACGTGTTATCTGGAAGCCAGGCGTGGTTACTGTGTGCCAACGGCAAGCTCTTTGGGGGACATTTGCTCCACACACCAAGGGCAGGAAAGAAAGAGAGTCAGTTAATTTTGTCTGGGAAAGAGAGGACCACCCACAAGGGGCAGCCAGGGCAGAGAGGACCTCAGGGCGGGAGATAAACAGCCCAGGATCTTAAGCACATGTCACAGCAAGCAGGGAGCAGGCACCATGCCAAGGATGGGACGAGGATTAGCAGCCGCTGCAACATTATGCCATTTCAGAGGAAACCAAGACCTGATGGGGCTGGGTATGCTGCCAAGGCAGGTACACTTGACCCCGATGCCAAACTGCCCCCAGTCTCCATGCCAGGAGCAGCTGCTGATGTGCTGAGGTGGCTCCTCTGAGAACCGGCCCCTGCACCTGAGGCCACAGCCAGGCCAAGGCCAAGATCGCCATCCCTGGTCACATTCGTCTTCTGTTAATGGTGCTCCAGCAAAGAGCCAGGTCCTTCCTGGGCCAGCTCCATCCTGAACCAGATCCCACACAAACACAGGAGGAGGGAGGAAGGGGAGGGAAGGCCAGAGACCTAGGGATCATTAATTTATGTCTAAGGGGAAGAGCTGAGCTTGTGGGTTGTCCACGCCAGCCAGGCCGAGTGCCAATCACAGACCATCAGGGCAGCAGGAAAAGTAGGGGTCACGCCGGGCAGGTCTCTGCTGCAGGATGATGTGGGCCCGAGCCCTTGCCTGGCTGCAGGCATCACTCTGTCTTCACAGACCACCAGGCAGGGCCTTCGAGCTGCAGACTCCAGGCAGAAAGCCCCCAGCTCAGCCGACAGCTCTGGAGTGGCCTCCTAAGTCTGACCCCAGACAACACCAGGCCTGGGAGACTGTGCTGCCTGGGCTGTCCCAGCACAGGCCCCGCCCACCTCCCCCGGCATAAGGCCACATCACTGCACTGGCATCTTCAACAGCTGTCCAGGGGGCCGGCCGCAGAGTAGCGGGAGCACCAAGGCCTCTGCCAAGGATGCGCTCAGCTCTGAAACACGCCTCCCGGATCTGGGCCAGTGGCCTCGGGTTTCACAATCAGTGCTTCTCCCTTGGTTTCTTTGGGTCCCCAAGCGGCAGGCACAGCCCAGGGATGGAACCAAGAGGAGGAACTGAGAGGGCCCCTGGGCATCAAGCACCAAGATGACCAGACTTCCAGCTGCAATTCAGTGAGCTGGCAACGGCGGCTGGTCAGGGCACAGGCTAAGTTTAGTGGGAGAGCCACTGGGTCACCACCTGAGACTGTCAGGCCAGGCCCCAGGCTTCAGCAATTGGCTCAGGAAGTGCCTGGGTTGGGGACACAGACGGAGGCCCCAGCACTTGGACACTGGCCAGGTCTGGGGCTCCCAGGGTACGAAGCCTGCCAAGAGCCTCTCTCCCATTTCCACCATGATCTCAGGCTTCAACACTTTGATATCATATAGGCTGAATCATGGCCCTCAGGATGTCACATCCCAATCCCCAGAACCCGTGAGTATAGCCTTTTATGGCTAAAGAGATTTTGCAGATGGGATTCAGTTAAGGGTTCTGAAATGAGAAGATTCTCCTGGATTATCCAAATGATAATCACAAATGTCCCAATAAGAGAGAGACAGAGTTCCCTGGTGGCCTAGCAGTTAAGGATCTGGGGTTGTCACTGCTGTGGCACGAGTTCAGTCTCCATGCCGGGAACTTCTGCATGCTGCAGGCACAGCCAAAAAATAAATAAATAAAAATGAAGGAAAAAAAAAAAAAGAGAGAGAGAGGAGAGAGAGAAATCTAACTGCAGAAAAAGAAAAGTCACAGTGATCACAAAGCAGAGACTGGAGTGATGCTGCCACACGTCAAGGAACACGGGCAGCCACTGGAAGCTGGGAGAGGCAAGGAACAGATTCCCCTCTCAAGCCCCCAGAGGGAACCAGCCCTGCTGACACCTTGATCTTAGCCCCTTAAAATCCATTTTGGACTTCTGACCTCCAGAACTGTACGAGGATAAATCTGTGTTGTTGTGGGCCCCCAAGTCTGTGGTAACTTGTTACAGTGGCAAAGGACACCAAGTCAGACATCAATCGCCACAGCGCAGTGAGCCTCCCCAGTCTGGCTGGCTTCCATATCCCCTGCCCTGTTATCCACCCCTCACTCCCCACCAGTCCTCACCCTTGGCTGGGCCTTTCCCTTGTGACTCACACCCACTGGGTCACCAAGGTAGGCATGGGGGTCTACCCACCATGACGCGGAGCCTCGCCCGTCTCCCACCCGCGGCCAGTCCTGAAAGGGCCACACTCTCCCTGCACATTTCTCTGGCCTCCTCGCTGACCTCCGTGCCTCCAGTCTGCACTAGAGCTGGCTGGCTAAAATGCAGAGCTATCTGCAGGCCCCTGCCCTGCCCACCCACTGCCTGCCGCATAGGAGGCGGCTCTAGAACATCGCGGTCAGCAGCCACTATCAGTCCGGCCTTCTGGAGCCCCGAATGCCTGCCACGTGCTTCCCTCCTGGCTCCTCAGCAGCCTGGAAAATGACACGGCTCAAGGCAGCGGGACGGGGCAGAGACACCAGCAGGTCAGGAGGGGAGGAAGGGCCATCGGCCACCGGGTGGAGACGGTGCCGGTCGGCCATGCTTGGCCACGTGGAAGAGCCACGCAGCCCTGGCACCCCGTCCTCTCTCTCCTCACAGGCTTCCCTTGGCAGCAGCAGGGCAGAGTGCTCCCCAGGGCAGCGTGCCTCCTCTGCCCGCCGGGGAAGACGCCGCAGCCTGACAGCAGCCAGCAGAGGCTTGGCACTGGCTGTTTCCGAGGAAGAGGCAGCCAAGGTCACAGGCACTGAGCTGTCTGACTTCTCTTCCTTCAGTGCAAGGCGGGGCGGGAGGCACCACAGCCCAGCAGCTCGAGGGACGAGGGACAGAACCACTGCCTAGCAGGAACTCACAGCCCCTCCTATGTGCCAAAGCCCTTCCCCAGGAACTACAGGGGACCTGGGGAGGGGGGGCGGCAAAAGATACTTCGCCTGTGCATCTCACAGAGCACGGGTGGCCAATGGGGGTCGTGTTTTCTGGGGCCGGTATGGCACGTTTCAGAAATTCGAAACAACACTTTAAACTCAGGAGAGTTCACATAAAAGTTCTGATGTCCAGATTTTCTTGACAGTAGAAAGACGGGCCATCCCAGGCCCACACTCCCACCAGGTCTCGGTCAGAGTCACTGAGGAGGGGCTGCCCCTGTGGATCAGGGTTCCTGTCTGTCCTGTAACCACAGCGAGGCCAGGGTCGAACGCTGTGTGCCCCTGCACTCATGCTGCTGTTTCCACTTTAAGCAGAGACATAGTCACTGTGCCCCTGTTCATATCAAAAGCAGGAAAGTTAAAGGCAGGCCAAAGGTGGGTATAATTCTTTTTCTTTTTTAAATTTTTAAATATTTTATTTTTCTTTTTAGGGCTGCACCTGTGGCATTTGGAGGTTCCCAGGCTCGGGGTCGAATGGGAGCTGCAGCTGCCAGCCTACACTGCAGCCAGAGCAACACTGGATCGGAGCTGCATCTGCAACCTACACCGCAGCTCGTGGCTATGCTGTATCCTTAACCCACTGAGCAAGGCCAGGGGACGAACCTGCATCCTCATGGATACTAGTTAGGTTTGTCACCACTGAGCCACAACAGGAACTCTGTAATTCTTTCTCTTATACTCTGCCACTGTGTTCACTGGCTCTGCCTGCCAGGCCCTGCAGGCTTCTGAGTTTGCACCCCTTGTCTTAATGGCAGGACTTCCTACAAATGGCACCATGTTCCTGACACAGAGACCACATGCCCAGCACTTGACCCAAGGGGAGCTAAAGTTGGGGTTCTGGGAAGGTCCCCACTGGGTGGGAAAGATCCCTGCATCACTTCCTGTATAGACTCAATGGTGGCCCCCAAAGACACCCGGTCCTGATCCCTGGAACCTGTGAATCTTATTTGGCAAAACAGGACTTTGTAGATGTGATTAGATGATGGATCTTGAGCTGTGGCGATCATCCTGGATTATCTGGGTGAACCTCAAACTCAATCCCATGCACCCTTATGAGAGGGAGGCTGACCACACAGAAGAGGAGGAGGTGACATGAAGGTGGAGACTGAAGTGATGCGGCCTCAGGTCAAGCAATGCTGGAAGCCACCAGAAACTGGGAGAGACAAGTGACAAACCTCCAGAAGGAACATAGCCCCGCCAACGCCTTGATTTCAGCCCAGTGACACTGATTTCAGACTGTCACCCTCCAGAACTACGAGAGAATGAACTGCTGTTGCTTTAAGCCATCCGGTTGGTGGTAATGCATCACAGCAGCCTGAGACTCGGAGGCACGTGACATGCCAGGCTCACCCAGCACAAGCTCTGAGCGGGGCTTCCGAGCTAGACCGGGGCTCCTCATCCCGCCCACGCTGGCCCTGGCTTCCCCTCAGCAACTCCAGACAAGGTGGACAGATGGCAGCCAGGACAGGGCTCAGGCAGGAGCCCAGAACTCAGAGTGAGGCTCTGTCCATGCTTGTGTGCAAACGCAAACACAACATGCAAGCACCCGCTCACGTGCAAACACCAGAGGGGCCGATGTTACCTGGCACAGCTCCCAACATATTGCCCCGGGCATGGGGCTGGCTCTGGGGGAGGGCTGAGAGTGGGCTCAGGGTGCTGAGAAAGATCCAGCCCAGAGGAAGCCTGGAGATGCCTGAACCACCTTGCTCCAAAAGGCCACCCTGGCACCCTGGCCTTGGAGCTCCGCTCTCCTGGCCCAGCCAGGTTCCCAGGGCCAGCAGAGCCAAGCAGAGATGCTTCTGCCATACCTGCAAGGCTAGTGAGTAGGGAAAGTCACCCTCACCTCCCTCAGTCCCTTGCCCACCCCAATACCCTCCCCCAGGGCCCCAGGGTGACACCGTTCCATGCTAAGCTCCCCAGTGCCCACCCCCCACCCCTAACCTGAGTCCTAGAAGACTTGCTAAAACCTTCATTTTCCATCCATGTCCCCAGGCAGCCTGGAACCCAGCAGCTGACCTCAGATGATGGAGACCATTAGTGACAATGATGCTCCGTGGCTCCATGAGCCCAGTGATCCCTCCAAGAAGTCTATTAGCTGCTCAGGGAAGCAGGACAACAGCAAGGTGCATCGCTGCCCCAGAGAATATGCGTGGGACAGCCCACAGGCACGCCACCCCACCCCAGCAACCCCCTCCCTGGCACCCCCACACCCCCGTACTCACTCCCACCCCCACACCAACCCCTGCGGGCACCCCAACCCTATTCTCACACCCACACCCAGCCAGATGCCAAGCTCCCAGACCAGGAAGCCTGGGAAGGATAATGCCCCTTCCTCCTTGTCAGAGGGCCCATTATATCCGCTGTCCATCCATAAATAGCCAGGGCCTTTCAAACCTGCCTCTGTTGCAATGCGGGGACAGGACGAAGCTTCAGTCAGCACCCTGCCTGCTCTGGTTGGACCCACACTGATACTACATCAGGGTTCCCATCAGAATTCACCAGAGGAAAGTGTCCCCTAGGGTCCCCTAGCTTGTACCCCCTGCCGCCCTCCCCCCCCCAAACACACACACACAGAAAGCCTTTTGCGCAGAGGACCTGGTGTTCTGCGCCAGAGACTGGATCCTCTTGCAGGAGCGAGCATGGAGCAAACACGCCCAGCCCAAGATGCTGCTTTTACACACCTCCCAGCTGCCACTGCGGGCCCTGATGAAGCCTGGGGCTGACGGACAGCAGGGCCCTCTGAGGTCCCCACAGGCCCGCAGAGCAGCCCCAGCATACAATGTGTCTGGACCACCTCCAGCCAGTGAGTGGGCCTGAGCCCTGGGCCCAGCGGGAATAACCAGGCCCACGAGGGGAGAAACGTGCTCTCTGCGGACGAGTCACCGACACAGGGTCATGCTGACACTGGGCAGGGATGTCAAGAAAGGAGCTCGGCGCCAGACTCCGGGCCTGTGGCCTAGACCTAGTGCCCTCAGTCCGCAGCCCTGAGCCCACACATCCCAGCCTGGGAACAAGGCCTGGCATGCAGCTGGGGACCGGCTTCTACTCCCCCATTTCAGTGTAGCCTCAGCTCCAGATCCTGGCGGCTGGCCTTCTCCAGAATCTTTTAAGGTCAATGGTTTCTGGACTTATTCTGAATGTGAAAAGTTTTCCTGGGTTCTGAGTTCCAAGCTCTCACCAAAGAGAGGCCGATGAGGGGATGGGGGGCAGGATTCAAGAGAAGATGCCAAAAGACCAACAGAAAGGAAGGCCCGGCCGGCCCGGCCATAGGGGAGCGCTGCCGTGTTCAGGAAGCAGGTACCATGAGGAATCTGGGATTGGCAGCATGGCCCAGGGTACCTGGAGTCTCACGGTACAGGCTCCATCTTCACCCGAGTGGGGTCCCCAGGGGGATCCCCTTGAATCTTCCAGTAGAGGCCAGCCCAGAAGCACCAAGCCCAAAGTGACCAGGCCTTCAGCTCTCTAGGGCACTGGCATTTCTATTTCTTTCTCTCTTTCTTTGTCTTTTTAGGGCTGCACCTGCAGCATATGGAGGTCCCCAGGCTAGGGGTCGAATCAGAGCTGCAGCTGCCAACATACACGACAGCCACAGCAATGCCAGATCTGAGCCACACCTGCAATCTTCACTGCAGCTTGTGGCAACACCGTATCCTTAACCCATTGAGCGAGGCCAGGGATCACACCCACATCCTCACAGAGACAATGCCAGATCCTTAACCTGCTGAGCCACCACAGGAACTCCAGCATAGGTATTTCCCTTCCCTCTGACAGGTGAGAAGGCAGAGCCAGAGACTTAAACTTGCCCAAGGGCAGACAGCCAGCCAGGAGCAACGCCAGGGCCCAGATCCCTGGTCTGGGGCACGTCCCTGGCCCCATTTTCACTCCTGCCCTCACCCGATGGGGTTACTCTCCATTCCTCCCCATGCAGAAAAGCTCGAGGGCAGAAGCAGGAGACGGTGAAGCTGGGGAAGGTGGGACGGACAGAGCCTGCACTCCTCCTTCCCTCCCACCGGTGCTCGGCAGCCCAGAAGGACTGTGATTCATCACCTGGGAAGAAGGGGCAGCCAGAAATATTGATCGGCTCTAGAGAGCCCTGGGCTTCCTGATGGAACAATTCCTTTGCGAAGGTACCTGACACCATTCCTTGAAATTAGAATGGTGCCCTGCCAGGCTGCACCCAATTTATCTGTCAGCTGGAAATTCAGGGAGACCTAAAATAAATGAGCCCAGGCTGCCTGGGGCCAAGGGGGTGTCTTGGCTAATCACAGCACAGCTGGGCTCCCTGTAAACATGCAGATGAGCCGGAGTCAAGACCCAGGCCTCTGTGCTCTGCCTGCTGCCACCTGCCGTGGCTGAGCAAAGCCAGGGATCCAGAACCAGAAACTGAGGGCTGAACCTTCCTTGTAAGAGCCAGGCATGGAGCCTGGGCACCGTGAGGCCAGCCTGGACCACGGCCATACCTTGAGCTGGCCTCACTGCAACTGGGACTGAGATACTGAGGTCTCTAGAGAGGCTGGGGCTGGGGGCGGGTCTGACCCCCTGGGGGGCTCTGGGAGGTTGCACTGCCTGCCTGGCAGCTCCTTCCAAATTCCTGGGCCCTGGTTCAAAGTTGAAAAGATGAAACCAACTGAGTCTATGCACAGGCTGCCGAGGCTGCTGGGAGCATCTTCAGGGGCTTGATGGAGCCCTCTCCTCCCCTCCCACATCTGGCTGTTTCCCAGAGGGAGCGGTGCCCATCTGTCTGTCAGAATGGGGCCAAAGGGTCTTTCTCTGTGAGCAGCCAGGGAGAGGCGGTCACCACTGCAGGGAAAGCGCAGTGCAGACGCAGGGGAAAGAGGCTGTTGGGGGAGGCGGGGGCTTGGAGACAATGGGCTCAGGATTGAGGCTGGAGCGCACCTCCCCTGCTCCCCGACACTTGCCGGCTCTGGAGCAGCAGAAGGTAAGGCCCTCAGGCAGCCCTTATTGCCTGCTGTGGAGATCTCAGACCTACAGGCTATGGCCCACATGCGCCCAGAGCAGAGGTCCCCATCACAGGATCCCAGCAAACCCACTGTGCTATGTTGTCAGCAAGGGCGGGTCTCAGCCTTGGCCTAGGATCAGGCCTATAGAAATGTCCCCAGGGGGGACATTCAGGGTTCGCCATGCAATTATCCTCCCTGCTGCAGCAGCCTTACCTGTGTCCAGGGCCTGTGGTCCCCCCAGAGGAGGGGGTCTGGAGGTGGGCGGACGGCGATACACCACATGCACGCGGCCCTGCTCGGCCTCCTTCTCCGCCAGCCCTTTCTCCAGGGGCTCAATGAAGAACTCCTCCTCGTCCATACGGATCAGGCCAGCCTGCAGGGCGAAGAGGAGATGGTTCAAATTCCCAGCACACAGCAGACCCAAGGCAGGGAAGCAGCAAGGAGGGTCCCAGAGGGCAGGACCGCCCACCTGGCTGAGCAGGACCCAGGGAACCCTGCCCAGACCTCCAGCTGGGTGCCAGACTTGAACCCCAGCATGGGGAGGGCATGAACAGGTGGCCCTAGAGGCCCCATCATTCCAGAACCTCCACTTCCTGCCACCAGAGCCAGAACCAGGGGGCAGTGGTGAACTCTGTCTGAGGAAGGGGTTCTTGCCTGGGTCATCCTCCCCTCACCCCCCAGCCCCAAGAGCCCAAAGTCCAAGGCAAAGGCCAAAACTGTCAGCCAGGGGAATGAATCTGCTGTAGCGATGTTCAGTTAGACCCAATCAGTATTTTCAGATTTCTGAACGCAACACTCAGAAGGATGAGATTTCATGTTCCGAAAATGGAAATCCACCTTCCCTTGCAAAATGCAGGTTCTGACCACCGTGCCCGCCGCCCAGCAGTGGACCCCATGGATGGAGCAGGCACCCCTGGAGCTGGCCACAGTCCCCACAGCCTATCCAGAACACTCACCAGCCCAGACCCCATAGCCAATGAACGGCCGCCTCCCCTCCAAACTGGCTATGGCCTTTCCATGCTGCAAAGCCCTTCTTGGGCCCCCGTCCCCACCAGGCTGCTCTGGACTCTAGCATCCAAGGCTCTCAGCCTGCCACAACCTCTGCCTCCAGCTCACACACCTCACACCAGTCGCTGAAACAGCCCTGTCCTCCCAATCCAGGGCATGCTGCCTGGCCTTCAGGCTCCTAAACCCACAAAGCCCTCAACTATGGAGGTCCTGTTCCCGCCCTGCCCACCCCCCCCAGCCCCCGTCAACTCTAATTCCCCCTCCCTTCAATGCTTGGCTCAGACACCCCACCCAAGTGCCATCTCCCCAACTGCAGGCACATGACCCTGCCCTTCCCTTGAAGCCATCCTGCCATCACTGCCCCATCCAGCTCCCACACTTTTGACTTTTTGGTCCATTATCCATCAACCAATGGTCTCACACTGGGGGTCCCCACTAGGTCAACTAGCAGATATATTTCCTTTAGCTTATACTTATGGGTGTATACTAATCACCCACTCGGGGTTTTTTTGGGGGGAGGGGTTGTTTTTTAGGGCCGCACCTGTGGCACATAGAGGTTCCCGGGCTAGGGGTCAAAATGGAACTGCAGCTGCAGGCCTAGGCCACAGCCACAGCAATATCGGGTCCAAGTCACATCTACAACCTACACCGAAGCTTGAGGCAACACCAGATCCTCAACTCACTGAGCGAGGCCAGGGATCGAACCCGCATCCTCATGGACACTATGTCAGGTTCTTAACCGGCTGAGCCAACACAGGAATTCCAGGGCAGGTTAAAAACCACTTTATTGAGGTATGATTGACATGTTGTAAGATGTACGTGGTTAATGCATACAACTCAATGAATCTGGGAATGAGTGTATACTCATGAAATCATCACCATCATGAAGGCCATAAACATACCCATCACCTCTCACAGTACCTCCCACCGCTTTTGCTATTATCATTTTTTATGGTCAGAACACTACAGAGAATATCAACCCTCTAGGCAAATTTTAAGTACACAATAGAGTGTTGTTAGTTACAGGCCCTGTGCTGTATAAAATCTCTCCAGCATTTATTTATCTTGCATAACTGAAATTTTATACCCTTTGACCACCTCCTGCCTCCAGCCCCTGGCAATCATCATCTGACTCTCTACTTTTATGAGTTTGACTATTTTAGATTCTGCACAGAAGTGAGATCTTCAAGTACTCGTCTTTCCAGGTTATTTCACTCAGCATAATTTTCTCCAGTTTTAGCCATATTGTCACAATAGCAGGATTTCCTTCCTCATAAGGGCTGAATAATATTCCATGGTGCACATGGACCACATGTCTTTATCAATTTGTCATCCATAGATGGACATTTGGGTTGTTTCCATGTCCATTGTGAGTAATGCTGTAATAAACGTCAGAGTGCAGATACCACTTCAGTATCCTGTTCTCATGCTCTTTGGATCCATTCCCAGGAGTGGACTTGTTGATCACGTGGTAGTTCTATGTTTAATTCTTTGACGAACATCCATGCTGTTTTCTGTGGTGACTAAACCAATTTACATTCCCACCAACAGTGCACAAGGGTCCCCCTTTCTCTACCTCCTCAAAACTTATCTCATGTTTTTGAGAGTCATTCTAACAGATGTGAGATGATCTCTCATTGTGGTTTTGATTTGCATTTCTCTGATGATAAGTAACATTGAGCATTTTTTTCATGTGCTTATTGGCCATCTGTATGTCTTCTTTGTAAAAGTGTCTATTTGGGTCCTTTGACAATATTTTACTTGGATTACCCTTTTCCTTTTGAATTGTATGAGTTCCTTAGATATTTTAGATATTAACCCCAATCTGATAAATGATTTTATTTTATTAAAATAATCACATGAGTTTTATTTTTCATTCTATTAAGGTGGTATATCACAGTTACTTCCACTCCAAGAGTTCCCATATGCCTTTTTATTATTTTCTTTCTGACATTACAACTTAAGTACTTTTATATTGTATACAAATTATTGTAGCTATAGCTATTTATAGCACTTTGGTTCTTTAACCCGTGTACCAGAGTTAACTGGTTAAGACACCACCATAATACAGAATTAGAATATTTTGAATTTGACAATATACTTAGATCTACCAGCATGTTATACAGTTTCACGTTTTCATGTTACTAATTAGTGTCCTCTTGTTTCAGTTTGAAGGACTCCTTTCAGCATTTCTCATAAGGCAAGCCTAGTAGGGATGAACTCTCTCATCTTCTGTTTGTTTGGGAAAGTCTTTATCTTGACTTCATTTCTGAAAGACAACTTTGCCAGGTAAATCATTCTTTGTTGGTAGTTTTTTCCTCTCAGCACGTTGAATATATCACTCCACTCTCTCCTGGCCAGCAAGGTTTCTGCTTAGAAATACAGTGATAGTCGTATAGGGATTCTCTTGTATGAGAGAAATTTTTTCTCTTGTTGCTTTTAAAATTATCTCTTTGTCTTTGCTTTCAGATCGTTTATTGAAATGTTTCTTGGAGAAGTTAATTTTGAGGTGGCCTAGGTAGCTTCATAAACTTAGATGTCCAAATCTCTGGCCAAAGTTTGAGAAGTTCTCAGCCATTCTTTCTTTAAATAAACTCTCTGCCACTCTCACCCCTTCTTCTCCTTCTTCGACTTTAATAATGCACAGATTGGTTCTCTTAATGAGTTCCCCAGGTCTCCTCATTCCTTTTCATTCTTTTTTCTTTTTGCTCCTCTGATTAGATAATGTCAAATGAGCTGTCACTGAGCTCACTGATTCTCTCTTTTTTTGTCTTTTTAGGCCTGCACCTGCAGCATCCAAAAGTTCTCAGGCAAGGGGGCAAATTGGAGCTGCAGCTACTGGCCTATGCCACAGCCACAGCAATGTGGGATCCGAGCTGTGTCTGCCACCTACACCTCAGCTCGTGGCAATGCCGGATCCCCAACCCACTGAACAAGGCCAGGGATCAAACTTGCATCCTCGTAGATACTATTCTGGTTTGTTACTATTGAGCCACGATGGGAACTCCTCACTGATTCTCTCTTCTATTTGGTCTAGTCTGTTAGGGGTGCTCTCTATTGAATTCTTCGTTTCAGTCCCTGTATTCTTCAGCTCCAAAGTTTTGCTCTTCTTTTTATGTTTTATCTTTGTCGAACTTTTCGTTTTGTTCTTGTATTATTTTCATACTTGCATTAAACTGTTATCTGTGTTCTCTTATAGCTTTAAAACAATTATTTTGAATTTTTCGTCAGGCCGTTCACGTATCTCATTTCTTTTGGGTCAGTTACTGGAAGTTTACTGTGTTCCTTTGATGATGTGTTGTTTCCCCAATTCTTTGAAATCCTTGCAGCCTGCCTTGCAGAGCTTTCTGTGCATTTCCAGACTTTGCGGACTGACTTCAGTAAGGAAAGACCTTCACCCATTGGGAAGGAAGGGCAGCCTGGATTTAGTGGTACAGGGCAGAAGTAGGAGAGAATGGTGGTGCTGGGTCCAGGGAGAGCTAATGTCTTGTTGGCTCAGGCTGCTAGATCCATGACATTGACAGCTGTGTGGTCCTTGGCAACAACTGCCGCAGAGGGTTCACAGTGGCTGCAAGGACTCTTGGGGTGTGCAGTGGGGCCTTCAGGCCCAGAAGCTAGGGACCAATACCAGTAGTGGTGGTGGTTAGAGCCAGTGGTGTACACACGGCTGCTTGGGCCAGCTGCAAGTGCCTTGTAGTGGCAGGGTCCAGTTGCAGACACACTCCACTCATGACCAGGGTCAGGGCAAACAGAAGGACAAGGGTCAATTGCAGGCACACTAGGATCTATCTGAGCCTTGACTGTTGACGTGCACTCTTATGGCTGCAGAGTCTCACCAGGGCACACACATGGCCATGGAGGCTGGTGATGAGAGTCAGGTCAATGGCATGCAGCTGGAGGATAGCCCTGAGTGTGTGCACAGTGGTGGGGGTCGACCATAAGGATCTGGGCTGGCATTGTGCATTTAATGCAATTGCAAAAGCCTGGCCCAGCTGCTTGTGCAGATCCTGAGTTGAGGGCTGGGGGAGGGAGGAAGCCAGAGGGTTCAGGTGCCTGGTGTCTGTGAATGTGAAAACCTGTGGAGTAAAACCTCAGCCATAAAATCTGCAGGGGGCTCTGAAGCAGCTTTGCAGACCATTGGTTTCTTCAGTGGTGAAAGCTGCTGGGGTCCGCTGCAAAGCAGGCCACAGAGAACTATGGCCACTCCCATGGCATGGTTAGTGGGCATCCCTGTCCTTCTTTTTTATTCCTAGTTGCTTCTGTATATCTCAGCTTTGCTGGTGTCTGGGTGGGGTGAAACCAAAGGGGGTCCTTTACGCATTGCTCAGAGAAGCTAGGGAGGCTGGCTGCTCACCCCACTCTCCCTTTCCTGGTGAAGGAAATTCTTTCTTGCTGGGGAGTTCTCTCTTGGCACTGAGCAAGACTGGGGCATGGGAGGATGCAGGAAGAATGAAGCTGTCTTCCCTCTCTTCTTGTGAAGTTATTCTAAGGCTTTCTGTTCCACTGGGTTCCTGAGGTTTCTTACATGCACTCCTGAGCTGTCCTGGAGCTGTTTCGGTTCATGGAGAGTTGTTTACTTGTTTGTCTCCATCTTGTTGGGGGCTAGAAGCTAGGTTTCCCTCACCCGCCAACTTGGTGACTTCACTTAGGGGTTTATATTTTTATTTTTCATTTTTTGGCTACCCCCACGGCATGCCAAAATTCCCAGGCCAGGGATCAACCCACGCCACAGCAGTGACAATGCTGGATCCTTAACCTGCTGAGCTACCAGGGAACTCCGTTTAGGGGTTTTTAGAAGCTTGGAAAAGTTGCTACAACTTAAGAATCAGAGGATTCCACATAAAACCACCAGATTTCCAGATTCTCTCAAAACATCAGAAAGGCTGGCATTTCTTGTTGCGCATCTGACGTGCCAGCTTAGCAGGCAGTGGCCAGAGGTTCCCTCTGGGGTTCTCCCCTTGAGCCTGCAGAGGGAGATAGCTCTCCCAACACCTTGGCTTTGGCCCCAGACCTGTGAGAGGAAAAGCTTGTTTTTGGTCACTTCCAGCAGCCACAGGAAACTAATACAGGGTCCCGGTGGGCAGAGGGATGAAGGGAGTGGCCATTCTCTGAGGGGCAAAGGATGAGATGCGTGAGGGGGTGACCCCTGAGGACGCAGGTCTGAGGCCTCTTAGACTCCTGGGGATGGGGTCCAGAACGAAGAGGAAGGCGGAAGCCAGAGCGATGAGGGCCAGGATTGGGGCACCAAAGTCACCAGTCTGTGGGAAGAGAGAGGAGAGGAGAGGCCCGTGGGAACTCTGCAGGCCCCCACACTCTGACTCATCTCTGGGTCCCAGGGCCCCTCCAGGCCTGGGGAGGGTGAGGGAATAAATGACCCCGAAACAGTGGGACATGTCCTCTGAGGGAGGGAGTCAGATGGTGGGGCCAGAGGACTGTGGGCCATTGCTTTCCGTGGCATGTGGGTGAGAGTGATTACAACGGCACAAGTTACTTCTCTACACGGCCAGTGACGTGTCCCATGTTTGTGGTTTGGGGGCAGACTGGTGTCTCAACCCCATCTTATTAATAGAACCCATTCAAGGATGTGTGGGAATTAACTGCAGGATGGCAGCGGGCGAGTGGTCTGGGAGTCTGGTGCTCTGAGTTCCCGGCACCATTTCTGTCTGGCCAAGTGGCCTTGGCCCAGGTACCAAAGCTCCCTGGGCCTCCAATTACTCGCCTGTAAAGGGGAGTGGGGTGGCGGTTCCTCCCCTCGGGCAGCAGCTGCAGGAGCATGTGCAGCCTGGGAGGCACTCAGAACAAGGACACACGCAAACCAAGTGATGTCATCTACCTGCTGGCTTTCCAAAGGAGAAAACGGGGGTCCAGGGGCAGGAAGGCCTGTCAGGGACCCCCCCCCGGGGTCTAGGAATCAAACCCCAGAGCCCAGCAGGGCAACCCCACCTTCTGGTGGGACACTTGAACCCCAGGCTGGGAATCTGTGCTGCAGTCCTAGGGTCCTGGACTCATCTTGGAGGGGCCTTGTGTGACAGTGACCCAGAACCCC
This sequence comes from Phacochoerus africanus, assembly GCF_016906955.1. NCBI lineage: Eukaryota > Metazoa > Chordata > Mammalia > Artiodactyla > Suidae > Phacochoerus > Phacochoerus africanus. Next base: position 79,395,577 of record NC_062547.1, on the reverse strand, counting down.
TCCTAGTGAAGAGCAGCCCTCTCTCCCCTGAGAGACCCCAGGACAGTCTGGGGTCTCCCTAGCCTGGGATCAGGCTCTTTTCCTCCACTGGCCTTTCGGTAAAACATTGCTGATGCCAGTTTGCTCATGCAACCAGAGACCCCTACCAAGCAGTTCTCTCATGGAGAAGTTAGATCCATCACCAGTATCAACCATCTCTGATAGGTATTGTGGTCTCCACACGGGGGTCGCATTGATGAACATGGGTGGCACCTGCCCCAAGACCAGCAGCTGACACTCTGACATCCGTGGACAACCACCCCAGCCCAGCATTCAGTCACCCCAAGGCCAGGGGCTGCTAACGTCAAGACCAGCGCTGACCGCCCCAGGACGGATGGATGACCCCCTGAGCCCAGAAGCTGATCACCCCTCCAGACTATTGGCCAGAGTACTGCCTGGTGAGGGGCTCTCCACAAAGAAAGCAGGGTTCACTTTGTTGCCTCATTCTCAAGCATTTTAGTATGCATGCCAGGAATGCTATGTCTGAAAAACTGCAGAAGAAAACTGACAAGTGAACAAGGTACGCAACGTAGGCTATGTTTTGCTGAGGTTTTTTTTTTTCCCCCAAGACTTTGATTTGCCTTCTGCCAATGACAAGTATATCTGGTTTTACATGTAATTTTTATTAATAAGAATCCATATCCTCTCCCCACCTGATAAATATTCAAGAAATCCCCAAAGCACGCTGGCATGAAGGGCACACTCAATCAGGAACCTGCCCGTGTCCAGCCAGCCTGGGTCCTGCAGAAGGACGGACCCCCCCACCCTGGCTCTCAGCTCAAATGCACTCTGCTCTTGAACCCTGTGACCATCTGCCAAACCTGGCCGGGTGGGAGGATCCTAGGGAGGACTCTGTCCCTGACCCTTAGGTGCCACCATAGGGACGTGGGAATCCTTTGGTCATCGCATCACTGGTTCCCAGATCTTGGTGTATCATAAGCTGCCTGCCCCACCTCTTCCTTCTTCTATGCCCTATTCCTTTGCTGTTTGGCTTTTTGATGAAGTAATCACGAGAAATGCAAACTAAAAGTTAAACTTTTATAAGAATCCAGGAGTTCCCAGGTAGATCAGTGAATTGGGGATCCAGTGTTGCCACCGCTGTGGCTCAGATCACTGCTGTAGGGTAGGTTCGATCCCTGGCCCAGGAATTTCCACGGCAAAAAAAAAAAAAAAAATAAGAAGAAGAAGAAGAAGAAGAAGAATCCAGTGGCTTAACGGATATCATCCATTACTTTGAATCTGTAAGCACTCAAGACAGGAACCCTCTCTTGGGTTGGGGTCTCACAGGGAAGCAAGTGTATGTCCTGTCCCATCTGTAAGATGTCCAGGTGGCTGTCCTTCCTGGCTCCTTCAGTGGAAGCCAAGGCTACAGCATATGGCAGGCTCCTGTGTGTGCCTGATGGGGACCAGGTCTGTCACTCAGCCTTGTCATCCTTGCAACCTCCAGCACCGAGACAGTCAGACGTCTGTCAAGGTTGCAGTGGTGACAATCAAGAATAGAAAGGAAAAAAAAAAAAAAAAGAAGCTGGTCCAAAAACAGAAGGATCCAGACTTTGACAGAGGACAAGACAGCACGCATCTGCATCAGCTCTTGGTCACCCCAAATCTGAACTTGCTCTCCGAGACACACAGAAACACACACACACATGCCTCTCACCATAGGAAATTCCCCAAATGCTGGCATCTGGTAGGATTCCTGTTCCTGGGGCTATTTTGGCTCCAAGAGACCTGTATCCTTTCTTCCCTTCTTCCTTTTGGTAATGAATCCATGAGATTTGGGTGGGCACTGCACACCAGCCTCCCCTGCGAGGAAATGCCCCATGTGGCCAGACGTGGTCTGAAATAGGGTCTGCCACTTCCAAAGGCATCTTCCCAGCCTGCTCGGTTACACTCCCCCCACCCCACCCTCCCCACCCCCCCAGTTACCTGAGGAAGACTAGGACAACCAGGGAAGCTTGATGGGAAGGGGGCTGGACTCAAAAGGCTGACCACTCACAGGTGCAAGCACCAAATCCCATCAGGTTTAAGCCACCCCATCCCAACTAGCGGGGGCTCCTTCACAGTTCAGAATCTTAGCAGATGCTCTGCATATTGATTTCTCCACTTTTCCAAAAGGAGCACTGCCATCCCTGGGGGGAAGCGGCCACCAGTGGGGTATCTCCATGCTGTTTTCCATAGTGGTTGTACCAATTTACATTCCCACCAACAGGGTAGGAGGGTTCCCTTTTCACCACACCCTCTCCAGCATTTGTTATTTGTTGACTTGTTAATGATGGCCATTCTGACTGGTGTGAGGTGGTACCTCACAGTAGTTTTGATTTGCATTTCTGTAATAATTAGTGATGTTGAGCATTTTTTCATGCGCTTGTTGAAAGAGATACATGCACCTGTATATCCATTGCAGCACTATTCACAATAGCCAAGACACAGAAACAACCTGAATGTCCATTGACAGATGAATGGATTAAGAAGATGTGGTATATATATACAATGGAATACTACTCAGCCATAAAAAAGAACAAAATAATGCCATTTGCAGCAACATGGATGGAACTAGAGACTCTCATATTAAGCGAAGTAAATCAGAAAGAGAAAGACAAATACCATATGATATTATTTATATCTGGAATCTAATATACCACACAAGTGAAACTTTCCTCAGAAAAGAAACTCATGGACCCAGAGAACAGACTTGTGGTTGCCAAGGGGGAGGGGGAAGGAGTGGGATGGATGGGGAGTCTGGGGATAATAGATGCAAACTATTGCATTTGGAGTGGATAAGCAAGGAGATCCTGCTGTATAGCACAGGGAACTATATCTAGTCACTTGTGATGAACATGATGGAGGATAATGGGAGAAAAAGAATATATAGGTGTGTGTGTGTATATATATATATATGTGTGTGTGTGTGTATGTGTATATATATATACACATACACACACACACATATGACTGTGTCACTTTGCTGTACAGTAGAAACTGACAGAACACTAAACCAACTATAATGGAAAATAAATAAATTTTTAAAATCAACCTTTTTTCTTCTAGCCATCCTCATGGGTGTTTGTTTGTTTTTTTAGCCATCCTCATGTTTACAGAGTGATATCCCATTGTGGTTTGGACTCAAATTTTCCTGATGACTAAGGATGTTGAGCATCTTTTCGCGTGCTTACTGGCTATCTGTTTCTCTTCTTTGGAAAAATGACTATTCAGACTCATTGCTCATCTGTTAAATAAATTAGTTTCATTTTTTGTAAGCCTTCTTTATATATTCTAGATACAAGTCCCTACTAGATACATAATTTTTAAACATGTTCTATTATTCTGTAGGTTATGCTTTGACTTGCTTGATGGTGTTCTTTGAAGTTATACAGGACATTCACGAAATCCAATTTATCAATTTTTTCTTTCATCATTTGTGCAAAATTTTGGTGTCATATCTAAGGCTTTGCCTAACTCAAAATAATGAAGACTTACTCCTATATTTTTAAAGAGTTTTATAGTTTTAGATCTTAACATTTAGATCTATGATTCATTCTGAGTTAATTTTTACATGGTATGAGGTAGGGGTCCAACTTCATTCTTTTTCTTGTGGATATCCGATTACCCTAGTACCATCTGTTGGAAAGACTATTCTTTCCTCCATTGAATTATCTTGGCACTCTTGTCAAAAATCAATGTGCAGAGTTATTTCTGGATTCTCAGTTCTATTTCATTGATCTACATGTTTATCCTTTTGCCAGTACCACCCACCCTTGACTACTGTAAATTGTAGTAAATTCTGAAATCAGAAAGTGAGTCCTCTAACCTTATTCTTCTTTATCAACACTGTTTATTTTTATTTTTTAATTTTTTTCTGTCTTTTTAGGGTCACGCCACAGCATATGGAAGTTCCCAGGCTAGGGGTCGATCAGAGCTGCAGCTGCTGGCCACAGCCACAGCTCACAGCAACACCAGAGCCTTAACCCACTTAGTGAGACCAGGGATTGCACGTGCATCCTCATGGATACTAGTTGAGCCACAACGGGAACTCCTCAGCATTGTTTTGACTATTTTGGGTTTCTTGTATTTTCCCATGAATTTTAATTTGTAATTTCCGCCAAGAACCCAACTGGGATTGTGATAGAACACAGTGCTTGTTAATGTCACGTGTTTGGTGTCACATTAATTTTCCTCTTATGCCAACCCTTGGGGGACACTGGCCTAGAGAGAACACTGCCTTAGAAGCTCAGAGATTGGGATGGGAACCCTAAGTCTGCAGACTAACCAGATATATGACTTTGAGCAATTCAGAGCCTAGGATGCTACGGTGGGTAGAGGCACTGTACACACTGATGCTACTGAAGACAATCCTTTTAACAGCAGCTGCCTCAGCTCCAACTCACATCACTCTCTGTCCTTCCTCACCTGCCACTGAATGCAGCCCAGACTTGAATTCAAAATCCAGTTCCCACAAATGGGGATACACAGGTTGAGAGCATCATAATTGACCTCTTCATCAATTCCACTGTGATAACTGTGATTACAAACCAGAAGGCATTTACTATGTATTTTAGAAAGGAAATCTGGGCAATGTAAGAATAATTCATAATTCAACTTTAATAAGCTGGGGCAAGACCTGTCAAATAAGTCAATAAAAGTGAAAGAAGAGGGTAGGGGAGGTAGAAGAAGCAGTTTAACTGCATTAACTTCTTAAATATCCATCGAAGGATCAAGAGCTTACTCACCAGCTGCTAAAGTTGACAGACATGAGTTTAAAAATACTAAAAAAGCCACAACTAGAAAAATTAATATATTCCTTCCAAATAACTGAAGAGGGAGAACAGATCATAGAGCAAACAGAAAAATGGCAAAGCAGCATAAAAACAGAAAACATAAGATGACAGACATAACAGCAAATATATCTGTTATAACAATAAATATAAATGGTCAGATTACTTCCAAAAATCTCTATGACTTGCAAAAAAAAAAAAAACCTATGAAATTTACATATTTACGCTAGGCCAAGAGTTTTACCAGTAAGACTTTTCGCCACTTAAGGAACAAATATATCTATGGCATATTGTTGACTAAGACGGGCAGGCCCAGCTCCAACATGATGCAAAGCCATATCTATCTCCCTGCCTAATGTTAGCACAGGCTAACAATTCAGGACAAGCTCAGCTTCGATTCAAACGCTGCCTTCGGCACTGTGGACTCTGAGCTTCAACGTTTCCAGGGTCGGTTGAGGATAATAATAGCATCAGCACAGTTGGTGTCAGGGTTAAACCAGACAGAGCACTTAGCACCCTGGGTAGTAAGCTAGCCTGATATTATCATTATTAGAAAGACGAAACAAGACTTGTCTGGACACACGTATAGCAAAGAGTTAACAATGTCAAGGTTTGGAGGGAGGTTTGCTTTGTTACTGGTATTTTCTGCCCCCCCCCCCTTTTTTTTTTACAAAAGGCACACATCAAAGCAGACAACTGGTTTAAAGAAAGAAGCAGGGAAGGGGGAAGGGGCAGAGAGAAAGATAAGGGAGGAAAATGGAATAAACAAGATGCTGACAAGAATGCCTCACAGGGGCCAGAGTCGGGGCCAGCCCGTCAGTCTTCTCACTAAATCAGGCAGCAGCGCCAGGGTGGCTCCCATGGGAGCTGGTCTGTCCAGCCCGTGGGAGTCCACACAGAGGGCGTCCTGGCCAGGAGAGAGGGGTCAGCAGGTCAGGCGCAGACCCCAGGACCACAACAGGCCTGCCCATCCATCACAAGCACTGACACCCGTCCCCGCCAGATGCTCCGGCTGACATTTCCCAGGTCTCACTCAGCATGAAGACGGCGTCGGGGAATGTCCCCAGTCACAAATGAACATGCACATAAATAACAGGGCGCGCTCCGCTAAGGAAGACAAATGAGTCCTGCTGTAGGAACATTAGCCAAAACATCAAAAAATGGAATTTTTCTTTCTGAGCGCCCATATCTCACCAGCTGGGCCCCAGGGCCTTGAGACGCAAAGTGGCGGTGAGTGAACAGAATAAGGTCCTGGTTCCTGGTTCAAGGTCCTGTCAACAGACCCTCCCCTGAGCTGGCACCCAGCCCTGGGGCGCCCCAGCCTGCACAACACACACACCGCCAGCTGGAATCCAACACATGTGCGCCGCTGTCCCAGCGGGCCTCCCTGCCTCCTCAGAGGCCAAGCACACCCTGCCCTTCCTCCCATCCCCCAACTTGGCTGGCACCAGCATGTCTGAGCCTGGTCCAGGCGGGACCTGCACGGTCTGGTCAGGGGGCTGGGCGGCAGGGACCCTTGTCCAGGAGCACTGATGTCTGCTTTTCCCCTAGATATGTACTATTTGGGGTGTGAGGATGGTTATGGGGGGGGGGCTAATACTTCGATGGGCAATGTCACTGGTAGCAGGGACCAAGGTGTCCCCAGCCACCTGCACCCATAGAGCCCCAGATCCTGCACATACTGTCACTCAGCCATCCTGGGCCCACCCCCCGACTCCACCCCAGGAGACGCACACTGGTAAGCAAAGCCCACAAGGGCCCACTGCAGGGCTCACGTGACTGGTGACCCCAGGACCACCCCTCGGCATTCACACAGGCTCACTCCACCCTGCCAGCTCCGATGCTCCAGGAAGCAGCAGCCAACGCACAGTTTCCCACGAGACGCCAGGGCCAGCACCTCCTCCAGCACCTCTGCTTTGGTCTGCTCAGGCTGCAACAGCCCCAGCTGCCCCAACAAAGCACCACAGTGGTTTCAACAACAGAAAGGTATTTTCTCACAGTCCTAGCAGCTGGAAGTCAGAGATCGAGGTGTCAGCAGGGCTGGTCTCTTCTGAGGTCTCTCTCCTTGGCTTTTAGGTGGCCGTCTTCTACTTGTGTCCTCACATGGTCACCCCTCTCGGTGTGTCTGGGTCCGCATTTCCTCTTCTTGATAAGAAGGCCACACTGGATGAGGATCCCACTCACACGACTTCAGTGTAACAACTGTCACCTGGAAAGACCGTGTCTCCAAATGCAGTCATGTCGTGAGGTCCTGGGGTTAGGACTTCAACATACGAGGCAGGGGCAGGAGGGCACAATTTAGCCCAGAACAGCCTCCATGTACCAATACTGCCCATATTCAGAGCTGGCTGCTGGGAGGGTGCCAGGTGGTCCCTGGATCCAGAATGACAGAGCCAAGCAGATGCTGCTCAGGGTGTGCCTCTGGGCATGCAGGAAGGAGGGTCACCCCCTGAGTCACACCCCTGGGTAGGTGGGGGGGCAGCATTCAGGCAAGCTGAAATACACCCAAGGCTGGCCTTGTGGGACTCCTGCCACTTCCTCCTTCTAGGAAGGACATTCTCGCTAGCATGAGACAGAGTGCAGGATGGTAAGCGCAGGCCAGTGGTGGTGGTGGGGGAGGCGGGGAATGGGATGGGGGAGACATGGCACAGCCAGTGCATGTGCAAGGACCCTGCCTTCCAACCCACCCCCGTTCTGGGAACCAGAGGGAGCCCGGCTCCAGAGCCCCACTTGGAATAGCTCCAGGCTGGCATCAACCCTTCATTCCTATAGAGAGCAGCAAGGGCTCCTGCCAAGGGGCTCTCTATATGCCTCCAGCATCCCAGAATTTTATGGGTTCCCAAGGCTGAGATGTGGGATGCAATTCCAGACAGCAGCACATCCGAAGAGGCAACATCCTTCCCAGAAAGGAAGCCCTCAGTCCCCGAGGGCCCAGGGGTAGTGTCCTGTTCCTTCCCATATAGGATGCTCCCCCAGGGAGATCCACAGGGCCAGAGGGGAGACATGCCCTCACCAAGGACCCAGAGGCCTGGCTGGTGAGTGGAAACTAGTTTGGTGGGCAAGGAGCTGTGGGGCAGCTAGACCCCACGGGAAGCCTGCAGCCTCAACCTGGAATCCACTTCATATGCATCTGGTTGGGGTGGGTGGCAGGGTGGGAGCAGCCAGGGCCATAGCAGGAAGCAGGGACACTAGGTCATGTTCATAGGGGCGAGGGGACACAAAAACCCTGGTGGGGAACATTCACACCACCACGTGGAACCCAGAGAAAGCTCTTGTGTTTCACAGTCCAACACTGCTCTGCTTTCCTCTTCCTGAGCCTCAGTTTCCCCAGAGGTCGAAGGCAGTGTTGAGAGGGTAGGCTGGGGGCCGTGCTCCATGCCCACGTGTGCTGGGTGCCCAAGTCTGGACGTTTTCCAGGCAGAAGAGCCTGGCTGTCCATGCTCCCCCTGAGCCATCGTGTCCCTGGGCTCCTGGGCCATCAGCCCCGCTCGGGCATCTCAGGCCTCACGTGCAGAGAGCCTGGCGCCCTGCCCAACTCTGGTTTCTTTCCAATCCGACTTCTTTTCCTGCTCAGATCTCTAGGGCCCGTCATGGTATCCGGGGCAGGCTGACCGCCGACCGTCCTCTGCCCGCCTGCCCAGCTGCCTCTCCCGGGCGGGCAGCCCTGCCAGGGCCTGAGGCTTTCTGTTGTCCCTTCTTGTCCAGATTTCCTCAAACAAAAATCAGGCCACGCCATCTGACGAAGGATCTTGTCTGGTTTATTTATGGGGAGAGACGGGGCTGTAAGGGCCAGGTTCTCTGGGCAGTGGCCAGGCTACTCCACAGGCCTTCAGACACTGCCCGTGCTGTGTCCTCACTTGTCAAACATTGATCCCAGGCGGGGGCTGGGCCCAAGCGCCGGTAACCTTGGGATGTTTATTAATTCCAGAGCCAGGATGGCAGTCTAAATGGCCCTGGCCCCCTCTGTGGGTTGTCACTGCCTAGACGTGGAGCCTCAGGAGCCGGGCCAGTAATGCCCAAGGCACCTCATCCAGAATAAAGGTGGGCTCGGTGCACCTGCTGTCACTGGGCCCTGCGGGGCATTCAGGGGAAAGTGACGTGGGATCAAGTGCCCCGTGGGATCCTGCTCCCAGCAGGGGACCAAGCCAGGAGGTGTCACTCTGGGAGACAGTGGCAGAATCCCAGAGTATGAAAGGTGACACTAGGCACCTACTCCAGATTCCCCACAGCAACCCCAGGTGTGGCATCAGCATCCGTGCATGGGAACACGCCTGCCCACCAGCAGTGCCGAGCCTGGGCTCTCAGGGCTTCCCCTGGAAGCCGGCAGGTGAGCTGATGGCAGCTCCAGGCAGGTACAGGCCATGCATACCTCAGTCTCCTGAGAGAAGACTGCCTCCTTCGCCAGCTCTCACCCCATGGGACCGCCTCCCCTCCGCTGGGCCCCTCTTACAAAGACAGCTGGCCTCACCACCCCACGTGAAATGGGGCTGCCGCGATGGAAATCAGTAAGGCAGTTCCTCAGAAATTTAAAAATAGAACCACTGTATGACCCAGAAATTCCACCTCTGGGTATACACCCAAAAGAACTGAAAGCCATGTTTCAAAGAGATATTTGTACACCCATGTTCACAGCAGCATTGCTTACAATAGCTAAAGTGTGCAAGCAACCCCAGGGTCCATCAGTGGATGAATGAATAGCAAAATGTGGCATATACATGGCCGTTCATTCCATTCAGTGGAATATTATTCAGCTTTAAAAAGAAAGAAGATTCTGGCATGCTACAACTTGGATGGACCTTGAGAATATTATGCTAAGTGAGACTAGCCAATCGCAAAACAGAGAGATACTGCATAAATTTACTTACATGAGGTACTTAGAGAGTTGTCAAATTCATAGAGACAGAAAACAGAAGAGTGGTTGCCAGGGGCTGGCGGGAATATGGGGAGTTGCTGTTTAATGGGTATCATTTGGGTTCTACAAGATGAAAAGAGTTACAGGGATGGATGGTCGTGATGGCTGCACAGAAACACAAATGTATTTAACGCTGCCGCCGTGTGCCCTTAAAATGGTTAAGACGGTAAATCTTGGGTTAATGAAAATGAAATATGAAAAAAAAAAATTTTTAATCGCACCCAAGTGTGGCAAAATGACAGAGGATCCAACTGGAAGATGCTCTCACCTGCCAAATCTGGTATAATTTTAAGATAAAAAATAATTAGACTAATAGGTTATACTAAAATATACCGTATAATAAAATATATATCCACAAGTCCATACTGGTATCAATAAATAACTGAATAATAAACAAATGGGGAGGAAGAGAAGCTCTTCCTCACAGTGGAATTCAATTAAGAAATACCGAAGAAGTGCTGGAGATAGAAAATCACCAAGGTAAACACCACAGTAAGGACGGCCAAAGGTAAGAATCACCCACAGGTACTACAATCAGTGGGTAAAAGTCTGATGAGCAACAGAATGCTTGCATAATCGCCAAGTATCTGCCCATAAGCTATCTGGGAATCAGAAAGGAAAAACCAGGAAGGTTACTGGGGAGAACTCCAGCAATGCGGGCGGGGGGTTCTCAACAGGCTGAGGATTATCATTGTCAGCAGCAGCAATTCAACATCGCGTACCCTGCACGTACCCTGACGGGGCAGACGCCAAGAAAACATGTCTTCTGTGACACGTCTGCCCCAAATGCAGCCACTCGATCTAACTCGAGGAAACATCAGAGGAACCCACGTGAAGGTCCATCTGACAAAATAACTGACAGACGCTCTTCAATGCCAGAGGGAGGAACCCGCGCAGACAGGAGAACACGGAAGAGACACGGCAGCTAAAAGCCACGCGGGATCCTGCATGGGATCCTGAACCAGAGAAAGGGTGGGAGTCGGAAAACATAGGGCAAAATTCAGCTGCAGCCTGGAGTCTAAGTGATGGCATAGATCATCCAAGGTGAACCTCCTGGTGTCACTGTTCCAGGGCACAGGCGACATTTACACAAGGAGGGAAGCTGGGGGAAGGGCACACAGGAAATCTCCATGCTGCTTTGCTCTAGGTCTACAGTTATTTCAAAATAGAAGCTTAGGGAGTTCCCACCGTGATGCAGTGGGTTGTGAGTTAAGAATCCAAATGCAAGAGTTCCCGTTGTGGCTCAGTGGGTTAAGAACCCAACCAGTCCCTGTGAGGATGCAGGTTTGATCCCTGGCCTCACTCAGTGGGTTAAGGATCCAGTGTGGCCGTGAGCTGCGGTGTAGGTCTCAGATATGGCTCAGCTCTGGCTTTGCTGTGGCTATGGTGCAGGCTGGCAGCTGCAGCTCCGATGTGATCCCTAGCTGGGGAGCTTCCATATACCACAGGTGTCACCCTAAAAAGAAAAACGAAAAAAGGAATCTGACTGCAGCAGCTCAGGTAGCGGCAAAGCCTGGTTTGATCCCCAGCCCAGCACAGTGGGTTAAAGGATTCAGCAGCTGTGGCTCCTATTTAATCCCTGGCCCGGGAACTTCCATATGCCACAGGTGCAGCCATAAAAATAAAACAATAAAATAAAATGAAAATTTTAAACACATAAAATTGCACCCCAGGCCACTCTAGGCACCCTCTGGCCAGTTCATTCCTCATTGATCACTGGTTACCTGTCGGGCACGTGTTGGCTGCTTCCCCCGGAAGAGACACACCAGGCACAGGAGATTCCGCTGTGGCATCCCCAAGTCTGGGGTGGGCCCTGCTGGGGTGGCGAGTTCCAGGGGACAGGGAGCAAGTGCAAAGACCCTGAGAAGGAAGTGAGCCTGGCATGTTCCACAAACACCAAGGAAAACCGTGTGGCCAAAGCAGCGCTCTCAGGCAGAGGCCCACACTTGACCAGCACCCACGTGGGCCCTGCTGCTGCCCTCTGGACACTCTCCAAGCCTTTGTTCTGCACATGCAGCCCACCAGGTGCCCCAGACTTTCTGCGCTACAATGGGAACTCCAATGACTATTTCACTAAATGCACACACCACACCATCCCCCGAGGCTGCAGGAGGCGTAAATACGAAACTAGCCAGGAATAGCACACTCGATGATAAAGAACACAAAGGGATGCTTCCTGGACCCAAACAGAAAGAAATGGTGAGGTTCCAGAAGAATGATCTTAGCTGCACTGATTGGATGGTACCCAAACAGGCTGGCACCCCTTCTGCTCCATCCCTCTGAATCTGCATCAGTACGTGACCATCTCCCACAGGGGCTCAGGGATCTTGGAAGGCATCTTAATCAAACTGTTTATATAGACAATGGCCCTGCAAGAAATATCTGCCCAGGACCCCTGCCCACCCTAGAGACAGCTGTACCTCAGTTGTTAATAAAGAGCCTGGGTGGGGATAGGTGGGGGACAGCTCACCCTTTTTTTTTTTTTTTCTTTTTAGAGCCGCACCCTCAGCGTGTGGAGGTTCCCAGGCTAGGGGTCAAATTGGAGTTATAGTTGCCAGCCTACACCACAGCCATGGCAATGTGGGATTCAAGCTGCATCTGCGACCTACACTGCAGCTAAAGGCAATACTGGGGATTGCGGCATTATCCCACTGAGTGAGGCCAGGGATCGAACCCACGTCCTCATGGGTACTAGGTTCATTACCGCTGAGCCACAACAGGAATTCAGCTCACCCATTTTGACACTCCCTTCCTGAAATGTACCTCTGAGACAAAAGAATCACAACATGGGGCGCCCCTCACCCCAACCTGGAGCCCTGACCGCTGCCCTCACACAGCTTCCTGAGGCTCCGGGTAGGGGTCTGCAAGGTACCCCATTCCCAAGTCTCCACCCCTTGCCCCCACAGCTTGCCTTTAACTCCCTTCTGCTTAAGCAAGTTGGGATCCGCCCGACACTGCCTGACCTTGGTCCTGTCTTCCAGGAGCTATGCCCACCAAGGGTCCCAGCCATGTCTCCCGGCTTCCTGCAGGCCTGGGAAACCGTGACCTCACCGGTGGCAACGGCCCTTGGCTCCTTGGTCACACACACGGAGTGAGCGCTAACCCACAGCCTCCCTCCTCGCTGACAAGCAGGTGGATGCGGCAAGACAGTCTGGCCCCTCGCCCCCCTGCTCTCCCAAAAGGGGGCACGACATCCAGCCGTGTTGCTTTGTCCCTACAGACTCGCACGTCCTCGAAAAGTGCTAATCTTCACGAAAGAGTCCGGGGTGCTATGTGTTCCTCTAAGTTAGTCAGATTCATTAGCCGATTCACACATGAGGAGCCTCTTATTCTGGCAGGTTTTGTTTACAGGTCAGAAATTAGACTTGAAGCAAAAACTGACATCTCCACGGGAAGAGTGTCTTCCCTCCTAATATGGTGACTCAGGGTCCTGGGCTCAGATATATGTGGGACACGGCCTTCCCGTCACTGTGGACCATTCCTCAGGCCATCACAGGCCAGCACCCAGGACAGTGGGGACATTAGTTTTCCACAGCCGTGGACCCGAACACGCCCTCGGCCTGATGGGACCCAAGCCAGGGTGGGAACCAGCATTTGCCCTCCAGGGTGGTCTTGTTTTGTGTAGTTGTTTGTTTACTTAGGTGTGGGTGGACCTGGACACTCTTTAATGCCTGGGAGCCTGGTGTGTGGTGCTGACGGGAGTGTGTAGCCTGCAGCCCAGAAACACAACCAATCAGCCAATGATCTTCAGTTAATGCTCTTTCCTTAGCGGCTTGATCCCATCCATAAAGAGGAACGAGGCAAGCCTGACTAGAAGATCTGGGTTCTGAGCACACCTGGGAGTGCTGGGCCCAGTGTGGCCCCGGCTGCTCTGATCTGCTCAGTATAGGCTCAGGCAGGCAGTGAGCCTGAGGCGCCCCCGCCCTCAGCACTGCAGGCTCTGGAAGCAGCAGGGCTGCCCCGGGCCCTGGCCTGTCCCCACCCACAGCCTCGCAGCGTGGCCTCAGCACCGCACTCCAGCTTCTAAGGCGGGCTTGCTGGCAAGCAGGGAGGGACTGGCTTCTGGAGGGGGAAGGAAACGTCAAGATCATCCCAGAACGGCCCTCGATTCCCCCATCGGGTTGAGTAGCTGTGGGTTTTGTAGACACTCAATGCGATGACGCTTTTTCACACAAAGGTGGAGACCCAGCGAGGCGGTCTAAAGAAGGAAGAAAAGAAACCACGTGTAGCTGTCCAGTGCTGCTGCCCTCTCTGAATGCCCATCAGGACCGCCTCGCGGGTGATCAGGGCAGGGATGGGAGCTGGGGTGGGGACGGGGCGGGGGCTCCTGCCGGCTGCATGGTCCTTTGGTTTCTGCTCCAAAACCAGGGCCCTAGCACTGTCCTGGAGGCTGCTGGTCTATTTGTGATCCTCACAAGGTGACAACATTCAGCAAAAGGCCCAGCACTTTCAAGTGCCGAACAGACAGGCCCTGGGTTGGGAAGGAGAGCTGGCTTTGAAAAGACAGAGAAGAACGTGGGCCCTGCTTCTCTGCTGTCAGGCTGACACTTGGGGATGGGTGTTCTGCTGCTGCCACCTGACCCCCTTCCTCTCTGACCTGCCCTGCACCAGAGGCTGACCAGGTCAGTTGCCCCTCCCTGGCTGTCTTGGCAAAAGGAGGTACCACCAGGAAATCAGGGGCTGGCGAGAGGTTTCTACCTCTGGTTGGCCCGGCAGGTCCAGCACAGTCCCGGCTCCCACTGTTTGGTGGTCCCTGAGCTCCACCCATGCTATGGGTTCCCTTACCCTGCTCGAGGCTCCATGAGGCATGCAATCATTCAGCTCCCTTCTGGAAGAGCATCCCAGTGGAACCCTGGGTCCTTCAGGACCCTGGCTGATGGGCGTGGCCCACAGAGCCACACTGTCTTAAGGTCCAGGGCGCTGGTCCCAGCTCTCTGGTCCAGGGTGGGACTTCCACACCCCACCCCAATTCCTGCCCCGAAGCACGCAGGGCAAGCCTGCTCCCTGCAAGCACAACAGACTCAGGCAAATGGAATCTGAGACCAACTCAGAGCCTTCTGAGCAAGGCACGCAAGGCCCTCCCACTGCTGTTGCAGGCAGACTGGACAGAAGGAAAGAGACAGCCTGGGATGGCTGGATGCTCTGGGAGGAATGTATGAACGGCTCATTGAGGCCACCCTCCACACACAGGCCCTAAACATCCCCTCCGACTGAAACAGCTTGATGGATCTGTGTTGGGAACGAGAGAGTGTGTAAACCACAGGCTGTGAAGAGGGAAGGACGCTCCATCCTGGGAGGAATCACCCTTCTGGGCGGTGGTCTGAGGACTGTCCTGCTAAGGGTATCGGCCGCAAGGGGAGGGTCATCACTGGGGAGGCCTCTAGCCGGCTGCAGGGGAGGGAGAGTGAACAGGCAGACAGGGGAAGCTCAGGCCAGAAGCGATAACGCAAACACCTGCCCAGGACACGACAGGTCTACATCACCCTACACCGGTTATGAAATGTGACACAGACATCAAAGGCAACTCTTGAAGTAGAAGATGCATATTAACAATAATAATAATAATAGCTGGTAGCAAAGACAAGCATAAGAAGCCCAAATGCTATCCAGAGTGAAATCGGTTGGGTTTGCATACGGTTGGGGGTGAGACACTCCAGTCCTCTTGAACAGAAAGGGTCCGCAGATTTGTTTGAGTCTCAGGGAAACTTAAGTTTAAGAAGATTTTAAAAACTGAAAGGAAATAGCTAGTGGGATAAAAACAGGCTGTGCATCTTCGAAGTCACCACAGAAAGGAACAACAGAGGGGATGGAGTCTAGGTAACAGAAGACACGGAAAAAAATTTTAAACCATGAATTGATGTCTTTGCTGAGTCGTAAGGAAGGGAAGATGCAGGTTGAGGCCTAGGGCAGAAAGGAGCCGGGCAGCAATGTCCCCAAACAAGGCTGAGGGAGGCAAGAGAACAAGAGGGCAGCTGGGCCAGGTCTGGGCTGTGAGGTCTCCTCTGAGAGCAGTGGCACCTTCAAGGGGTCGGGGGCAGCCTGACATGGCTGGGGATGGGCCAGCTTCGAGGTGCCCTTTGGTGACATGAGGAGACGTGCTAAGGTGCAGAGGAGGGGCAGGGATGGCGGAGGTCCAGATGAAGGCCCACCTCCCCAGCGGAAGCCCCTGCATGGGGATGCCCTTGACCAAGATGGTAACAGCTTGGGGTTGGAGGCAGGACTGGGGCCATGGGGGCTGAGGCTGAAGGAGATGGATGGGAGGACTCAAGACTTCCATTCCGGAACTACTGTCCTCGTGAGTGGGCCAGTGGGCACGTGGAGAGATAAGACCCATCTCAAGGAAAGGCTGGCCATGTCATCGAATGTTTGGTGCAGGGAGAAGAGAATGGACCAAATCCCCGGGACGCACTCATGTCCAGGTGGGTAGAAGATGGCCAGGGGAGTGAGAATAAAGCTAGGAGCCAGGGGTGCCCAGGGCAACGTGGTGATGGGCGGTGGGAGGCCTGAGTCATGGGATAGATAAATAACCACACCCCACAGTCCGGGAGGACTGTGGCTGGACACTGTCAGTCAAGCAAGGGGCCAGTGGAACACATGGAGGATGAAGGACATCCTTCTGAGAAAGCTGGCGACTGGCCAGTAGCCCCAGGGACAGGCAGGGCCACGGTTTAGGAGCAGCACAGACAGGTTACCCTGAAGTAGGAAACAGGCTTCAAGGGGGGAATTAAGGGGGAGGCAGGGAGCAGCTTCTCGGCAGGTGGGCTGACAGGGACCTGGAGCAGGGGGAAGGGCTGTCCCACGAGGAAAGCCACGGCAAGCCTGAGGCCTGCAGTCAGGAATTTAAAGCTAAGATCCTTCGGGAGTTCCCTGGTGGTCCAGCAGTGAAGGATTTGGTGTTGTCACAGCTGTGGCAAAGGTTCGATCCCTGGCCCGGGAACTCTGCATCCTGTGGGTGGGTGCATCCAAAAAAATAAAAATAAAAATAAAGGTAGATCCTTCAGCTAGGATGGGGGCTTCCTCCTGCTTGCAGGGAGTGGGGGAGTAGGAGAGAGTTTGGCCCCAGTGATTCATCAGAGGAGATGGGGACTGGGGAGGCATGAGCGTAAAGATCGGCTGCGACATCCAGGTCGGATAAGGAAGAAGGCGGCAGGGCAGGTGGAGATGGGGCTGGCCTGGGAGGACAGGGTCCTGAGAGGACAGGATGGGGCAGGGGTAGGGGGGCAGCTTCAAAGTGAAGGTCTGGGTGCAGTGCCTGCTGAGACCAACTCCCTGTGCTTCCGGGGGTTGCAGAAGGGGATACAAGTCACACATAGAGATGCAGACCAAGAAAGAGTGACAACATCAAGACCACACAGATGGCTAATAATTAGCAATGGGTTTACCTTTTGCTTAAAGATCAATCAGTTTGGGCCTTTTTCTCTGTTTTATTGAGATGTCATTGGCCTGCAGCCCTGTACAAGTTGAAGGTGCACAGCATAATGACTCAGCATCTGTATGTTTCCAAATGATCCCCAAAATAAGTTTAGTTAACATCCATCCTTATGGAGTTCTTTTCCTTGTGATGAAGTTTGGTTTCAGTTTAAAAAAAAAAAAGGGCAATACTGTTTAAAAAAGAAGCAAAAATGCCAAAAGACAAAGAAAATGCCCTCACAGAAAGCAAGGGGTTGTTAATATCATCAAACAAGAATTCAGGGGTTCCCGTTGTGGCTCAGTGGTAAGGAACCCGACTAGTATCCATGAGGGTTCGATCCCTGGCCTCACTCAGTGGGTTAAGGACTGGTGTTGCCATGAGCTGTGGTGTAGGTCTTGGATTCAGCTGGGATCCTGTGTTGCCATGAGCTGTAGTGTAGGCCGGCAGCCACAGCTCCAATTTGACCCCTTGCCTGGGAACTTCCATATGCCATGGTGCAGCCCTAAAAAAGACCAAAAAAACAAAAAAACAAAAAAACCCAACTAGAATTCAGATCAAGAAGTATGAAATATCTCTCAGAGACCCCTATTTTATTGAGAGTTCACAATGAAAATACACATACACAGAGTTTGCCAACTAAGTAATGCAGCACCTGCCACTGTTACAAATATAAAGAGACAGTGACCAAAAGATGGCATTGGAGGGGCTTTCGTGGCTTCTCTCACTGATGACAGATCTTCTAACGGGAGGAAAGAGGCCAGATTGTTTTAATAAGGACACGAGTAGGGCTGACTTAGGGGTGGACATGACAATTTAGACTGAAAACACATGGAAACATTTACAAAAATCAATCCAGCCACCCCTGCCAGCCCAGGCTGAATGCCCTGATCTGTCACCCTGGCTCCTCAAGCCCCTCAGGCTCAGCCTCCTGGGCCCCTGCCCCACAAAGCCACGACCTAGATGCCCACCAGATGCTGCTTCTAAAGAGGCGCAGGACGGTCCCCACCCAGCCCCTCGCCTGCCTACTCTCCCTGGCCAGAAGTCCCCCTTCCAGGCAGATCCTGCCACGCCTGTCTCTTGACCTGCCCTCCTCACACCTCCTGTCCCAATATTCGGACCCTGAAATGTGTCGCAGGGCCCTCCCCCATCATGGGGCTTAACACCCAATTCTCTAGCCCTCAGCTGATGAAGCTGTTGGGGGATGACCCCTCCCCGACTTTTATGCAATCTCAGAGGAGGAGGAGGAGGTCGTCGGAGCCAAGACAGCCCGCACTGCCCCACCGACTGGCTCAAGAATCCACAGCACTTCTTGTCCCTTTCCCAGTTGCATCTTCAGCCACCTCCTCTCCAGGGCTCCTTACTCGCAGGCCAGCAACATGCCTAGGTCTGTCTCAAAACAAGAAGAGGCTGCCTCTCCCCCCAGTTACCACTCAAATCTCTGCTCCCCTTTACCCACCCTTCCTAGCAGGCTGGCCCCAACCTGCATCTCCTGGTCCACACGCCCAGCGCCCATGTCCTCTGCCCCACCACCAGGGACTTCACACCATCCTCTTTGGGCTTCTCCCTGGCCCCTCTGGTTTCCATGGCACCAGAATCTACAGGTTCCCTCTCATTGCATTCGCCCCGTCGCACAGAACATGCATTCCCTTGAAAGCCCCCCAACATTTGCAAAGCTGAGCAAACACCAGAGACAAGGGCAATTTCAGAAATTCCCCAAGGCACAGAGGGCCCAGGTTGTCTGCCATGCTCATAACTCAGAATGTGTTGGCCTGGACCAGGGCATCTCTGCCAAGTCTCCATGGAGACTGGCTCTTCTCCTTCCTCTGGAGTCTGGCAGCTGAAGAAAGTGCCGGAAGCTCCATGGAGCCTGGGGTGCTGGCTGAGAGTCTGTGGATGTCCAGACACCTGTCAGGAAGGTGCAGATAGGCTCTCTGGAATGGAGATGATAGGACCTGGAGATGCTCAGAAGGGTTTGAGGGGGTTGAGGTAGAGGTAGGAGAAGCAGGCCCTTGCAGGAGACTGAGGCTGGGCTGGCTAGAGGTGGGTGTCCCGGAATGGGCGAAGAAATCTGATTTAAACCCACAGGCACGGAGATCTAACAACACTTGGATTGTACTAGGAAGTAACATCAAAGGAACCACCTAACACTCAACCACTAAGAAGTTTTTTAAACTTCCCCCTAAACAACTCAGGTTATTGGAGTCAAAAGTACAAATACTGGAGCTCCTTGGTGGCAGAGCAGGTAAGGATCTGGTGTTGCCACTGCTATGGCTCAGGTCACTGCTGTGACATGGTTCAATCCCTGGCCCAAGAACTTACACATGCTGTGGGTGTGGAAAAAAAAAGAAAAGAAAGAAAGAAAGAAAGAAAGAAAAAGAAAGTACAAATACTTTTTTAAATGACAGAATTCAGCATAACAAAAGGAGTCGAGGAGACCAAAGCTGACACTGAAAGCAATTCACAGCTTCAGATGCTCCGTGATTATCAAACAAAATGACAACAAGGAAGTGAGAACAAAAGAAGGCAGAAAGAAGGAAAAAAAAAAAACACGTAAAAAGATGGAAAAATGGTCCCCCAAATACCAGTGGTAGTTATATTCATTTCTATGGCTACCATAACAAATTACTGCAAATACACTTTATTATTCTACAGTTCTAGAGGTCAGAAGTCCAATATGGGTCCCACTGGGCTAAGACCAAGGTGCTGGCAGGACTAAGTTATCTCCTGAAGCTCCAGGAGAGAATCTGCTCCCTTGCCCTTTCCAGCTTCTAGAGGCCACCACACTCCTTGGCTTGTGGCCTCTTCCTCCATCTTCAAAGCCAGCATCTTCTAAACTTCCTCTCACTCTGACTCCTCTCCCACCTCCCTCTTCCATGTTTAAGATGACTTGTGACTACACTGGGGTACCAGACAATCACAGAGACTCTCTCTCTTTTTCACACCCGCAGCATATGGAAGTTCCCAGGCTAGGGGTGGAATCGGAGCTTGCCAGCCTACGCCACAGTCACAGCAACGCAGGATCCAAGCCTCACTATGACCTATGCTGTGGCTTGCAACAATGCCAGATCCTTAACCCACTGAGCGAGGCCAGGGATTGAACCCACATCCTCACTGAAATAACATCAGGTCCTTAACCTGCTGAGCCACAAGGAGAACTCCAGGAGAGTCTCTTTATCATGAACTCAGCCAATTAGAAATTCACTTCTACCTGCAACCTTGACTCCCCCTTGCCACACAACCCAACTTGTCCACAGGGCCCAGAGATTTGGACATGGGATCTTTGGAAGCTATTATTCTGCCTCCCCCAGTGGCTATGTCTAAACGGTAGGATTTCATGGTTTTCATCTTCTTCCTTATATGTTTTTACACTGTTTGATGTTTTTGGTTTACAATGAACATATGTTTTATATGCTCAAAAATAATTTTCATAATGAACATAACAGGGAAAAAAAGAGAAAAAAGGAATGATAACCTCCTCTTATAGACCCGTTTGCAACATCCTCTCTGGCCGTTTTTTTGTCCTCCTCCGACTGTGACCTGCCTGAAGTCAGGGCACGCTTTCCCATCTGTATCCCTAATACCAAACACAGGCATGTTTTTAGCGCAGCAGGCTTCAGCAAATGTTTCTCAAACTTCAGGTAAATCCCTTTGTAAAGGAGGCTCTGGTTCTGGGGGAATGATGTACACACTCCAGAACTCATTTGGAAGCCGAGATCCAAATAAACACAATGATATTATTGAAAAGTCCTCATACATAAAACTAAATTCAGAAGCCGTCTGGGAAAGGCAAGCCAGCAGACAGATAAAGTGCTATTGCTTGGGCTCTGGAGAAAATCCTTCCTCTGAGCAGAGCCAGAATAGAGACATTAAAAGCCAGAAGGCCCCACAGAGCACGAAGCCTCGGGCAAACACTCACCTCCTCACCCTGGCCAAACAGGACATGATGGTCCCACTGTAAGAACACCCCACTGTGACCTGGCCTAGGCTCTGGGGGCCTAGCCTGCCCCTGCCACCCCGGGAGAAACCCTAGCAAAAAGAGGGTATTACTCAGCGGTTCAACCTGGCTATGCCATCCCTGAATCCCCCAGGCTGGAGGAAAGATCAAACTGGACCTGTATGAGGCTTCTAGATCACATCCCTGCCCTGTTGCTTCTGAGCTAGCGGGACTCTCCCGGCCTCAGTGTTTTCACCAGTAAAAGGGTACATCATTACCTACAGAGTTGTCAAGGAATAAAAATAAGACAATGATGGCAACGTTCGTGAGCTCAGAATCATTATCCCCACTTTACGGATTGGGAAGCCGAGGCTCAGGGAGGTTACAGGACTCTTTCAGGGTCAGACAGCTAATGACGGGCCCACCCAGGTCTGCTGACCCCAAAGCTGGGCGCTTCCCCCACCCCACACTGGGACAGGGGTCCCCAGGGGCCTGTCCTGTGGCTCAGGGATGCCACCCAGAGGCAAAGCTGCACACAGATCACCCTTCCCAGGGCAGCGCCTGAGCAGCTGAGGGACTGAGTATATACAAAGTGTCTCCTTCATGAATGCTCTGGGATGGGGGATGCGGAATTCCGGATTTGATGCAGAACTTGAAGCCAACCTACCGCCTGGGAAAGGAATACAAATTAAGACAGGACCCTCCCAACCCCACCCATACCCTACCCCAGCAGTGTCCTCTCACCCATGGAGGCTTTAAGGGATAGGGAACAGCCAGAGACGTGGAAAGTAGTAGGGGGATCTGGGCAGAGGCAAAAAGGCCAGCTTCCTTCAGCTCCAGACAAGCTGGGTCCACACACCCAGCCTGCGGGCACCCTTCCAGAGCAGCCCACACTCTGCATTCAGGGGCTCCCTGTGAGGGGCCTGGAAAGCCAGGCCTGTCAGGCATGACCCTTCAGCCAGCTTCTGGCCAGTTTTAGGAAGGAAAGCATAGAGTTGGGAGCCCAGGCAGGCCCTACTTGGGGCAGAACCCTCAGCAGGGGCTGGGCTGCCAGGATGCCTGCTCTTACTCAACCACATTATGAAAACAGATGGGGTGGTCAGGCCAGGGTGCCCCAACTTGAGGTCACCAAGATTCTCGGCAGAGGTAGTGTTGCCTCCTAGTGGGGTCCTCTGGACTAGGAAGGATCCCTGAGGGTCTCGGGTCCAGGGCATTCAGCTCCCCAAACCCACCTTGACAGTAGGGTCACCTAGATGTATCCACATATACGCACACACATGGTTAACATCTGTGACCTGGGGCTGAAAGCAAACCATGGGGACCACTAAGAGGCACAAACAGGCCAGCAGGAAATAGGGAGATATAAGGGAGTGACAGAACCATGGGGATAACAGTGCAGGGAAATGCTGTGGGAATGGGGGCAAGGGGGGCTTCCCAGAGGAGGTAACATTGGAGCTGAAGCCTAAATAACAAGAAGCCAGCTATTCAGAGATCAAGGGAAGCAGGTTCCAGGCAGAGGGAACAGCATGTGCAAAGGCCCTGAGGCCAGATTGAACCTGACATGTTTGAGGAAGGGAAAGAAGGCCAATGTGAAGCGACAGTGGAAAGCAAAGGGTGGCAAGACCATGAGACAGGGAAGGACAGACTGAGTAGTGCCTCAGCTGTGGTTGGTTCCCATTTTCTCCTCTCTGCAGTGGGAAGATCCTGGGAGGTCCTAGGCAGGAGCTGATGAGATCTGATTCTCAGCTCATTTTCTCTGGGTATGTGGCAAGAACTATAGGACAACAAGCATGAAAGCAAGAGGCCAGTGAAAAGGTACAAAACTTCCCTCTCCTCTATGAAATGCCCTTATCCAGGTAGAACCTAGCCATGCCTGTGTTTCTGTGGAAGAAGTCCTTCCCCAGATTATAAACTCCCCAACATATGAAAGGTTTCATAAGAGCAAGGTTCTGGTTCTGGTTTCAGGTAAGATGGAGTGAACACACTTCATCTTGTCTATCTTGCTGAATGCAGCTACATACTATGGACCAAAGGCATGGAGCAGGTATGTGAGGATTCTGAAAAGTAAATAATAGCATGCAAGAAGAGGAGCAGAATCCGGAGGGCCACCAAACCCATGGTAAGTTGACTATTTTTTATCTTCCAGTATCTCTCCTCCTGGATGCAAGGCAGGTCAAACCACAAGAGTGTACAGACAGAAGTGTATAGACTGGGGTATTCACAGAAAGAGTTGGGAGAAGCCCTCTAGTTGTGGCTCGAGGAGGGGAGTGGGGGAAATTTCAGGGAGTGGGGGAAATTTTTCTTTTTCATTTCCCTTTTCACTTCGTGTTCATTCACACCCCAGTTCTCAGCAGCACAATGGCACTAAAAAAATATGAGTGGGAAGCTTTACTTTCTGACTGTAGTAGCTGTGGTCCCAGGGAAGTGGAGCAAAACTGTTGCTCATTTTTCTCCATGTTCTTGCATGCAGTTGGGGGACATGAGTAACAGAGCAGGATAAAGAGAGCACCAACTTTCTAAGATAGCATTAGGGATCCCTAGGAAACTGGAAAATACCAGGGATATGGTGGATACAGCAGAGCTTGGGAAAGTGATGTCATAAATTGGTTGTAATCTCCTGGGCTCACCTTGAGCTGTGCATGCATAGGCCTGACCCTAAATAATACACCATAAGTTTTGGGAACTGAATTATGAAATAAAACAATGCCCAAGTCCCAGATCGGCCAGTGGGTGGTACACACACAGGACTCACTCAAACAGCACTGTAGAGGCTTCAAAAATGAACCTTGAAACAATCCATAGAAGGCAGGTTGGAATTTGCAGCCTGAACCAAACTGGATCAATTATCTGATAAAAACAGAAATGTCAACCTTCTCCATAGGATTTAAACAAGACCATAGCATTTAAACAAAATCTAAAGTTTCATAGTATGGTATCAAAACATCCAAATCCAGTCCAAAATTACTTGACTTCTAAAGAACCAAGAAAATCCCAACTCGCATGGGAAAAGACAATAAACAGACATCAACAGTGAGATAACACATATGTTGGGATTATCTGACAAGGATTTTAAAGCAACTCTTATAAGAAGTCTCCATAATGTAAGAGCAAAAACTCTTGCAATGAATGGAAAGATAGTAAGAAATAGAAGATAGGAGCTCCCTTGTGGCTCAGTTGATTAAGGAATTGGTGTTGTCACTGCTGTGGCTGTGGACACAGCTTTGTTGAAGGTTTTATCCCTGATCTGGGAATTTCCATATGCCATGGGCACAGCTAAAGGAAAATAAAAGGAAATAGAAGATATAAAATAAAGAACAAAATAGTAACTTTACAACTAAAAAATAAAATAACCAAACTAAAAACCTCACTAAATAGGCTCAATAGTAGAATGGAGATAACAGAGGAATGAATCAGTGAACTTCAAGACAGATTCACAGAAATTTCCAATTTGAACATCAGAAAGAAAAAATATTTTTATAATGAAGAGAATCCTAGAGACCTGTGAGAAATTACCAAAATATCTAAAAATTGATGTCATCAGTGTTTCAGAAGAGGAGATACAGTACAGTGATTTTTAAAAATAGTAATAATTGAAAAAATGGGGAGTTCCTATTGTGGCTCAGGAGTAACAAACCCATCTAGTATCCATGAGGAGGCGGGTTTGATCCCTGGCCTCACTCAGTGGGTTAAGGATCTGGCATTGCTGTGAGCTGTGGTGTAGGTAACAGATGTGGCTCAGACCCTGTGTTGCTGTGGTTGTGGCATAGGCTGGCAGGTGAAGTTCCAATTCAACCCTAGACTGGGAACTTCCACATGCCACACCTGCTGCCTAAAAATGACAAAGGGAGGGAGGAAGGAAGGAAGGAAGGAAAGGAGGGAGGGAGGGAGGGGAAAAGAAAAAATGGTTGAAAACTTCCCAAATCTGTTGAAAGATATAAATCTACAGATTTACTTATTCACTACAGCACAGTGAATAAACAGGATAAATCCAAAGAAATCTACTCCTACACGTTATAACAAAACTGTTGAAAACTATAGACAAAAGTACATATAGTGAAAGTAGCCAGAGAAAAACAGTATATTACTTTTGGGGAGAAAATGAGTCAAATTATCACAGATTTCTCATCAAAACTATGGAGTCTAAAGGAAGTAGAAAAACACTTTTAGCACGCTGAAAGAAAAGAACTACCAACACAAAATTGTATTTCCAGAAAAAATATCCTTCAATAATTATGGAGACTTTGTCTCATTCTTGCCATTCTCAGATCAAGAAAAACTAAGAATTTATTGACAGCAGACCTACTCTAAAATAGTTGCTAAAGGAAGTTATTTAGACACAAAGGAAATGATACCAGAAGAAAATTTTGAACATCAGGCATAAAGGAAGAACAACAGAAATAGTAAATGTCTGGAAAAATATAACAGACCATTCTCTTAAGTAAGAATTATAATATCATCTGATGGCAAAGAAGACTCTCTGTATATAGTTGTACAAAACACAACTTTAACAGAAAGAGGGTGAAGTAAGAAAAACCTATATAATGATGAAGTTTCAACATTCAACTTGAAGTTGTAAAAATATTTCACTGTTCTAAGCAGAGAGTGAAAAGTTAAGTATATTTATTATAATCCCTAGAGCAACCACCAAAACAACTATATAAAGAGTTAAAGTCAAACACACAGGTTAGTTTAAATGGAATACTAAAAAATGTTCAATAGTTATAAATATAAGAGCAAAATAAACCCAAAGTAAGCAGAAGGAAGGAAATAAAAATAAGAGTTTAAAAAAATCAATGAACCTTAGTATACAAAAATAACAGAGAAAAAAATCAATGAAGCAAAAAACCGGTTCTCTGTAAAGATCAATAAAATTGATAAATCTCTATTAAGACTGACACTTTTTAAAAAGGAAAGAATCTTTGATATCACTTATATCTGGAATCTAATATATCACAAAAATGAACCTTTCCACAGAAAAGAAAATCATGGACTTGGAGAACAGACTTGTGGTTGCCATGGTGGAGGGGGAGGGAGTGGGATGGACTGGAAGTCTGGGGTTAATAGATGCAGACTATTGCCTTTTGGAATGGATAGGCAATGAGTTCCTGCTGTATAGCACTGGGATCTATGTCTAATCACTTGGGATGAATCTATACGTGTATGTGCAACCAGGTCACCACGCTGTACAGTAGAAAATGGACAGAACACTGTAAACTAGCTATAATGAAAAAAAAAATCATTATTTAAAAAAAGAATGAAAGGGAAAAGAAAAAAATAAAAAATAAAAAGGAAAGAATCTACAAATTAACAATATCAAGAATTTTTTAAAGGATATCACTAAAGACTTTGCAGGCATTAAAAAGATAAAAGAATACTACAAACAACTCTATACACATAATTCAACTTTGATGAAATTCATGGCTTTCTCAAAAACCACAAACTAACAAAACTCACCTGAGATGGCCTGAAAGGTCCATAACTATCAAAGAAATTGAATTCATAGTCTAAAAGCTTCCAAAAAGGAAGTCTTTAGGCCCAGATGGTTTTACTGGCAAATTCTACCAAATATTTAAGGAAGAAATGACACCAATTCTGCACAATCTCTTTTAGAAAAGAGAAGAGGAAGGAACACTTCTCCACTCCTTTTACAAAGCCGACATTACCCTGATGCCAAAATCAGACAAAGATAGTTCAGGGGAAAAAAATTATAGCCCAATATCCGTGAAGAACACAGATGCAAAAATTCTCAACAAAAATTGTTGAATCCAGTCCAGCAATGCATTAAAAATTATAATGTACCACAACAAGTACTATTTATCCTGGAATGCAAGCTGGCACAATATTTAAGAGTCAATGTAATCTACCATATTAACAGACTAAAAAAAGAAAAAACATATCATCATATCAAATGATCCTGAAAAAGAATTTGATAAAATTTAATATTCATTTATGGATAAAATTTTAAAACTCTCAGCTAACTAATTTTCTTAACCTGACAAAGAGCATCTATAAAAATACCTAGAGCTAACATGATACTCAGTCATGAATGATTAAAAATTTCCCCCTAAGGTAGGAAACATTCTCCCTACTCAAATTCAACATTATACTGGAAGTCCTACACAGTGTGGTAGGGCAAGAAAAATAAACAAGAGGCATACAGATTAGAAAGGAAGAAATACAGCTGTCCCTATTCCCAGACAACAGGATTGTATAAGCAAAAAATTCCAAGTAATCTGTAATGGGGATTTCTAGAAATAACAAATGAGTTTATTAAGGTAACAGTACAGAAGATCAAAACACAAATCTATCAATATGTCTATATTGCAGCAATAAACTCTTGGAAACTGCCCCCCCAAAGTAAGCCATATATAACACTTAAAAACAAAATACTTAGATATAAATCTAAAGAACATATGAAGGATTTGTATCCTGAAAACTAAAAAGTGCTGATAAAAAGAAATTTTAAGGGACCTAAATAAATGACGAGATATACTATGTTCATGGACTAAAAAGCTCAACCTAGTAAAGATATCAGTTCTCCATAAATTGGTCTATAGATTTAAGGCAATTCCAACCAAAATATAAACAGGACTTTTTGCAGCTACAAACAAGATTATTCTAAGATTTATGTGGAAAGGTAAAAGAATTAGAACTAGCCATGACAATTTTGAAAAAGAATAAAGCTGGACAATCACTCTGCCCAAAGCCACCAGGCTAAAGCCAATATAGCTATGGTAATCAAGATAGTGTGGTGTAGGCAAAAGGATGGACACATAGATCAGTGAAGTTGAGGTTGGTGGGGATTCTGCAGACAGCAAATATGGACAGGGCCCAGGTGTATATCCCCAGAGAACTTCAACCATGCACCTTGGCCAAGGGCCACAACTCTGCAGGTGGTGTAGCTGGCAGTGAGAGGTATGACACAAGAAGGGTGGTGCTGACTCTGATTTGGAACAAGCCAGAGCAGACAGATTCAGAGATGGCCCTGGAATCCTATCACACTCATTCATGGGCTTTCTCTGGAGCTGCCCTGAATAAAGCTAGGGAGAATACAACTTGTGCCCACAAATGCCCATGAGTGGACCTTGTCTGTGCACTTTGCTAGTGTCCTAAGGAGGGATAGGAGGTTGATAACTACTGTATGGATGAGCCAGGTCCTCCCTCAGCTCAATCCCAGAGCCTATGTGCCTGGCCTCTGCCTCTTGAGCCCTAACATGCTCTGCACACTTAGGGCTCAGAAAGCTAAAAATCTGGCTGCCCCTGGAGAGCTTCTGGAATACCCTGACCCTCATCCCCACTTGGTAAACTCCTACTCAACCTTCAGGGCCCAAACCTACTCCCTCCTCCAACTCCTTTCACAGACAGAAAGTGGAAGGTGGAACAGGACAAGGAGGTCAGGAATGAGAAAATTTCAGTAAATAACATGCTGTGGAAGAGGCTGAGAACAGCTCCCTCAGTGCCCCCACCTCCCCATGCATGGGAAAGTCAGACCTGCAAGAACCAGCCCACTACACCAAATCTCTGATGATTAAAATACCCACATGCTCTGTTCCAACAGTTCCGCTCATAGCATCTACCCTATAGACACCACTGCCCCCTCAGAGCACCAGCAGACAGGCTCACTGAGCTTCTCTCTTAATTGTAAAAGCTGGAAAGGACCCAAATACCCAACCCAGGGGCCCACTAAATATTCTGTGAGGTAGCTCACCAAAATTGAATCAAGAAGAAATAGATAATTTGATCAGACTGATCACTAGAAGTGAAATCGAATATGTAATAAAAAAAAAAACTCCCTATAAACAAAAGTCTAGGATCAGATGACTTCATAGGCAAATTCTACCAAACATATAAAGAAGAACTTATACTGATCCTTCTTAAAGTCTTCCAAAAGACTGAAAAAGAAGGAACACCCCCAAAGATATTCTATGAAACCACCATCACCACCAGACAAAGATCCTACCAAAAAAGAAAACTGTAGGCCAATATTTTTGATAAATATAGATGCAAGAATTCTCAACAACGTTTCAGCAAACCAAATCCAACAACACATAAAAAAGACCACACACCACGACCAAGTGTGATTCATTTCAAGTTCACAAGGTTGGTTCAACATACACAAATCAATGAATGTCATACATCATATTAACAAAAGAAAAGTTAAAAAAACCACTTGATCATCTCAATAGATGCAGAAAAAGCACTTAACAAAACTTAACATCTATTCCTGATAAAAACTCTTAGCAAAGTGGGAGCATATCTCAATATAATAGAAGCTATTTATGACAAACCCACAGCCAATATAATACTCAATGGAGAAAAGCTGAAAGCTTTTCCACTAAAATCTGGGACAAGACAAGGATGCCCACTCTTACCACTTTTATTCAACAAAGTATTGGGAGTCCTAGTCACAGCAATCGGACAAAAATGAATGAAGGAAGGAGGGAAGGAAGGAAGGAAAGAAAGAAAAAGTATCCAAATTGGAAGAGAAGAGGTTAAACTGTCACTCTATGCAGATGACATGATACTATATATAGAAAACCCTACAGACTCTATACAATACTGATTCAATATGATAAGTGAATTCAGCAAAGCAGCAAGATAGAAGATTAACACTCGGAAATCAATTGAATTTTTGTATACTAACAATGAAATATTGGAAAAGGAATATAAAAAAGCAATGCCTTTTAAAATCACACCAAAAAAAAAAAAAACCTAGGAATAAACCTATCCAAGGAGGCGAAAGACTTATTCACTGAGAACTATAAAACATTGATAAAGGAAATTAAAGAGCATTCAAAAAATGGAAAGATATCCCATGCTCCTGGATTGGAAGAATTAATATTGTTAAAATGGCCATACTACCCGAAGCAATCTACAGATTTAATGCAATCCATATCAAACTACTCATGACATTTCTCACAGAAATAGAACAAACAATCCAAAAATTTATAAAAGACACAGACAGACTTGCTAAAGCAATCCTGAGGGGAAAAAAATGAAGCATGAGGCATAACTCTCCCAGACTTCAGATAATATTACAAAGCTATAGTATTCAAAAAAGTGTGCTACTGGTACAAAAACAGACATATGGATCAATGGAACAAATAGAGAACACATAAATAAAGCCAGACACCTACAGTCAAGTAATCTTAGGCAAAGGAGGCAAGAGTATAAAATGGGGAAAAGGCAGTTTCTTCAGTAAGTGGTGCAGGGAAAACTGGACAGCTGCTTGTAAATCATTGAAACTATAACATGCCCTCACACCATGCAAAAGATAAACTCAAAATGGCTTAAAGACTTAAACATTAGACAGCATAAAACTCCTAGAAGAGAACATAGGCAAAACATTCCCTGACATAAACTGTACAAATGTTTTCTTAGGTAGGTCTTCCAAGGCAATAAAAATAAAAACAAAAATAAACAAATGAGACCTAATCAAACTTACAAGCTTTTGCACAGCAAAGGAAACCATAAAAAAATATGAAAAGACAATCTACAGAATGGGAGAAAATAGTTGCAAAAATGATGTAACCAACAAGGGCTTAATCTCCAAAAATATGCAAACAACTCATACAACTCAACATCAATGACAAAAAAAAAAAAAAAACAACTGAAAAATGGGCAGGAGACCTAAATAGACACTTCTCCAAAGAAGGCATTCGGATGGCCACTAGGCACATGACAAGATGCTCAACAGTATTAATTAATAGAAAAATGCAAACAAAAATATAGTGAGGTACCACCTCACACCCATTAGAATGGCCATCATTTAAGGTCTACCAATAAAAAATACTGGAGAGGGTGTGGAGAAAAAGGAATCCTCCTACACTGTTGGTGGGAATGCAATTGGTACAACCAGTACAAAGAACAATTTGGAGGTTCCTTACAAAACCAAAAAAGAGCTACCATATGATCCAGCAATCCCACTCCTGGGCATATATCTAGACAAAACTATAATTTAAAAAGATACATGCACCCCTATGTTCATTGCAGCACTATTCACAATAGCCAAGACATAGAAACAACTTAAATGTCCATCGACAGATGAATGGATCAGGAAGATGTGGTACATATATATATAATGGAATACGGTTCAGCTATAGAAAAGAATGAAATAATGCCATTTGTAGCAATATGGATGCAACTACAGATCCTCATATTAAGTGAAGTAAGTTAGAGAAGGAAAAATACCATATGAGATCGCTTACATGTGGAATCTAAAATATGGCACAAATGAACCTATGTACAAAACAGAAACAGAACCACAGACATGTAGAACAGATTGGAGGTTGCCAAGGGGGAAGGGGAGGCAGTGGGATGGACTGGGAGTTTAGGATTAACAGATGCAAACTATTACATTTAGGATAGGTAAACAATGAGGTCCTGCTGTATAACATAGGGAACTATATCCAATCTCCTGGGAGAGACCATGATGGAAAATAATATTTTTTTAAAAAAGAATGTGTGTTCACTCATTATTAGAGAAATGCAAATCAAAACCACGATGAGGTACCACCTTACACCAGCCAGAATGGCCATCATCCAAAAGTCTACAAACAATAAGTGCTGGAGAGGGTGTGGAGAAAAAGGAACCCTAGTACACTGTTGGTGGGACTGTAAATCTGTGCAACCACTGTGGAAAGCAGTATGGAGATTCCTCAGAAAACTAAATATACAACTACCATTTGATCCAGCAATCCCACTCCTGGGCATCTATCCAGAGAAAACCATGACTCGCAAAGACACATGTACTCCAATGTTCATTGCAGCACTATTTATAATAGCCAAGACATGGAAACAACCTAAATGTCCATCGACAGAGGAGTGGATCCAGAAGATGTGGTACATATACACAATGGAACATTACTCAGCCATTAAAAAGAACGAAATACCAGCATTTTTAGCAACATGGATGGACCGAGAAACTATCATGCTAAGTGAAGTCAGCCATACAATGAGACACCAACATCAAATGCTTTCACTGACATGTGGAATCTGAAAAAAAGACAGACGGAACTTCTTTGCAGAACAGATGCTGACTCACAGACACTGAAAAACTTATGGTCTCCGGAGGAGACAGTTTGGGGGGTGAGGGGATGTGCCTGGGCTGTGGGATGGAAATCCTGTGAAATTAGATTGTTATGATCATTATACAACTACAGATGTGATAAATTCATTTGAGTAATAAAAAATAAAATAAAATAAAAATAAAAAGAATGTGTGTGTATTACATATATATATATGTCTCTGAGTAATTTTGCTGTATAGCAGAAATTGGCACAACAGTATAAATATACTATACTTTTTTTTTTTTTTGCTTTGCTTTTTTGCTTTTTTTAAGGGTCATACCCACGGCACATGGAAGTTCCCAGGCTAGGGGTTAAATTGAAGCTGTAGCTGCTGGCCTACACCACAGCCACAGCAATGTGGGATCTAAGCCATGTCTGTGACCTACACCACAGCTCACTGCAACGCCAGATCCTTAAGCCACTGAGCGAGGCCAGGGATTGAACCCTCAACCTCATGGTTACCAGTCGGATTCACTTCTGCTGTGCCACAACGGGAACTCCCAACTATACTTTAATAAAAAAAAAAAAAATTCAAATGAGCCCAATCTCTGCACATCAGCATGGCTAAGTCCCCAGGATATATTTTTGAATGAAAAATACCAATTATAGGAAAACAATTATAGAATATGTTTTAGTATATATGGAATGTTTTTAAAGGAAGGAGAGAAATATACAAACAGTTCTATATATTTTTCTTGAAGTACACTTAGATGCAGGTAAACACATAGAAAAAAGTCTAGAAGTCTATTTTTCTAATGCCTACATTCCCTCAGAGCAGTGGGGGCCAAGAGCCTGAGCAGCGCCAGCCAGGGCTTTGGCTTCATCTGCATGGCTGCAGGCTTTACAAGCAGAACACATTCAAATGACTTGGGTGATTAAAATATAATGAAAGGAGATGAGTTCCTTGAAATTGGAATTTTTTTCAAAAGAGAAGATCCTGCCATAAAAGTTCCAAGGCTGACCCTGGCAGACAGAGGCCAGCAGTGCGAGGCCAGGGTGCACACACAGGACTCCCAGCCTCGGTCTCTTGAGATGAGAGGGCCCTGGCTCAGAAGTGAGGGCTCAGTGCAGGGGCCCCACCCCAGAGCACAGGGCGCAACTGGATTTATCTGGGAGCAAGGTGGCCTGGCACTTAGAATACGCATGTGCACACACGCTCACTTGTACACAAACACAAAATCCACTCCTGTGCACATACATACAAACACAACACACCCATCACCGTAATCATGCTCACATGTGCACCTACACAGACTCACACTCAGACTTGCTCTCCTGTGGACACACACACATAAACATATGCCCACACAACTCATGTGCATACACAGGTTCACAGCGCACAAGCTCACACATATACCACTAAACACAGACCACAAACTGACACTCACGCACCACTCACACACATAAAAACACCTTCACAGACACATAAGCACACTCACACACAGTCACATGGACATACACATGCAAATGAGCATTCACACCCACTACCTGAACACATGTACAAGCACTCATTTGGACGTACCAGTCAAAAACATGCCTGCACAGTCTCCCAGGGCACACGCTCATGCTCACTTACACACACATTCACACACACCCAGCAGTCACAGACCCTCCAGGCCAGGGCAGCCTGTGAGCAGGAAGGGGCCCCCAAGAGCTCCTCCAATCCTGTGTTCCTGCAGGAAGGGAGATGCCCAGGGAGGGGTGTCTGGCCCAACAGGCTGCAGGGAGGGCAGGGAGCTGGACCTCTAACCTCTACAACTGGCCCCACGCCTGCAGAAAGCCACTCAGGTGAACCTGACCTTGGAACTGACACCCAGGGAAGAACCAAGCAGTGAGATTGTTCCCAGGGCACCGAGTGCCCCTGCAGATGCTAGGACAGCAGTCTGCACTGGAGGCTCTCAGGAGGGGCCCCACTGAGGACACAGTACTTGTTCTGGGACAAGGCCCAATAGGATCTAGGAACCTGGAGGCTTGGGGAGCATAGCTGGGCAAGGGGCCCTGAGGGAGATGGGGGTCAGCCAGGTGCCAGGTGGGGGATAAGCTGAAGAGACCCCCGCCCCAGGAAGCCAGTCCCACCCCTTTAAATGCCCAGGAGCTTCAACCCTGGGCCTGAGTCCTCAGGCTGGCGGGTGAGCCCAGTACCCAGCAGAGGATGAAATGGGGCAGCCATGGGAAGTGAAACCTGAGATGAGCCAGGAGCCAGCCAGCCTGAGTTTAGTCCAAACCCCCACTCACCAGCATGAGGCAAACACTGGTGCCCACACTGCATCCCCGCCCCCAGGTCACCCATCCCTGCTGTGCACTGCTGTCCATCCCAGCAGGTGCTATAAGGGCAACGCTACCCTCCATGGAGCCCATCAGCCATCCCAGGGTCCCAGCACCCAGCCAGCCCCAGGTGGGCACTGCTCATCATGCGAGCACAGCTCTGTGGCACAGCCAAAGCTCTGCCCATAAGGGTTCAACAGCTTAAGAAGCCCCATCCTGGAGCCCACCAATCTGCAGGGGCTTCCCGGGCCAGGCTGCACTGTTTGCTGACAGGGCCAGGGACCATTCCAGGCTGGCAGCCAGGGCACACTGAGCCCTCGTGACCTCCATTCTCCACACAGTTGCCCAACAGAATCTCTGAAACATGAATCAGACCGTCCCCAAGCCCTCCAGAGGCTTCCCACAACGTGACTGCCCTGTCACTGACTTCTCCTTCACTCGGAGTTCCTGCCACAAATAGCTTCCTCCTGTCCTTGGCACACTTCGACTTAGTTCCTGCCCCAGGGCCTTTATACCTGCTGTCCCTTCCACCTGGAATTCCAGGTCTCCACTCAAACGTCTCCGAGAGGAGGACCTTGGCTGTAAGTGCCCCTTCTCTGTCGCACTCTATCCTACCATGCTGTTCTATTTTTTTCCTAACACTACTTCCCCATAAGCCACATGTGGGGTCTTTATTGGGCCACTGTCTCTCTTCCAACCAGATCTCAGGAGTGTGGCGTTTTCCTTGCTGGACCCACAGCCCCCAGACCAATGCCTGGCGCCTACAAATACGGGCAAGTCGCTTCCCACATTTGCTTCCCTTCGGAGCCTCCATTTCCCCTGCTAGCCTGGGGCTTCCTTCTCAAGGTCATCATCTCACACAGTGGGCCAAGGTCACCGGCTTCTGGTGTGAGCAGGGCATAGATAAGAGGAAGTGTAAAAGCAAAGTTTATGCTGGGCATTCTGGTGCTCTGCTTTCTCTCCGGTTTATAACACATTCGGGTTGCTTGCCTGCCGATGGGAACACAGGCGCGGGGAGTTGTCTGACGTTGACTGTCTTAGCAGCAGGAGAACCTGAGGGGATGTCGGGAGGCTCCGGGACCATCTGACAAATGACCGCCTTGGGGATCCGCAGAAGTCAGCGGTGCCGGGAGAGAGCACTTGAAATGCCAGCTGGAAAGGTCAAGTGTGCCAGCTGGAAGGGGAGCTGCGGAGCCCCGCGGGCAGGCAGAAGGGGGACACGGGGCAGCCACCACTGCTCCCGGAGCAAGGGTGCAGGTAGGCAAGGGGCCGTGGGGAATCCCTGCAATATGATGGCCGCATGCAATAGGTCACATTTTCCTTTTCTGGACAAATACTTTGGAGGAATTCTTTAAAACTGTATTCACAGAATACATTCTCCCAAAACGCACACTGATGGGGAGGGAGGGTGTGAAGCCTCAAGCCCTCCCAGAGCAGTGCTGCCTCCTTGGTGGGGGCGGGGGGGGGGTGGGTGCAGGCAAAGCCCAGTGGGTGTGTCAGCAGCCCAGACCCCAAGTGTCACCTGGGAGCTTGTTAGAAAGGAGGAATCCCAGGACCACCCCAGACCTGCCTGATCAGAAGCTGCGTGGTTGCAAGCTCCCAGGTGATCTGATGCTTATTAAAGTCTAGGACATAGTTGTGTGCATGTGTATGTGCGTGCATGGGTGCTGGGAGAGCACCTGAAACCTACTTTCTTAGCTACCTTCCATTACTCAGCACAGTGTTATTAGCAATGATGAACATGCTGTAACTTAGGTCTCTGGACTTATCTTTCCTGCATTAAGTGCAGCTTTGTACCTCTGATCAATGTCTCCCCATTTCCCACAAATCCCAGCCCCTGGTAACCACCCTTCTACTATCTGCTTCTGTGTATTTGACTTTTTTTAGATTCCACATTATCAGTGAGAGCATGTAGTATTTTTCTTTCTCTGTCTGGCTTGTTTCACTTAGTATAATGTCTTCCAGTTTCATCCACATTATCACAAATGGCAGAATCTCCTTTTTGAAGATCAAACAATATTCCATTATGTGTATGTGTGTCTATATATATATATCATATATATATCATATATATATATCATATATATATAAAATAATTCTTTATCCATCCATCTGTATGACAACTGTCGTAATTATTTCATCGTGCATGTGTATCGAATCATCATGTATACTTTAAATATATACAATTTTTATTTTAAAAAATAAAAGTCAATTTAAAATAAGTCTGGGATGTGCTGCTCTACACCCGCCAGGGCCCCTCGAAGATGAGCAGAGGGCCCCTGGAGGAGCCTGGGCTGCTGAACCTCCCCGCAGCCTCACCACTGTATGGCCTGGGTAGTGAAGCTCTTCCTGATCCACAAGCCTCACTTTCCCTGGAGGTAAAAATGAGAGGACTCTCTCGGCCTGGCAAAGGCTGGACGACCAAGGAGAGGCTGCTGGGAACCCCTGGAGAAGCAAGAGCTCCAGGGCCTTGGTCGGCCTCCGGGTGATGGTGAGAGAGCCACCGCGCCACATAGAGGCCACACTGTGGGGTCAGAGAGGCTCTGTCCCGGACAGGCTGCCCACCCCAGCACACAGCACCTGGGACCAAGTCGCCCACCCACCCCGGCCCGCTGTCACCCACCTGCTAGCGCATTCCTGCCAGCCTCTGGCCCCCCTCTTCCACTCTGGGGTAGGGCCAAGGACCCCCCCTGAGGGCAGGAGCAGTGCTTGCCGTTCACCATCTCAAAGACAACAGGAAACAACTGTTCTAAACCACTCTCCAAACCAGATTATATAAGGGCAAGATACGTATGTTCAACAGATGTTGGCTCAGATGCTGATCCTCCCCCACCCGCCAATCAGGACAGCCATCTCTGCTTCCGCTCAGGGCCTGGCCCTCCTGGCCCAGGAGGAGCTGACCTCTGGCTGAACACGCCCTTGGAAAGGCCTGATTCTGCGCTGTCCTGAGCCGGGCTGCAAGCCCAGCCCCTCTCCAAGGGCTCTCAAGGCTCTTAGTAACCCAGGGGCGGGAACAGGCCCTGCTCAGAGGCACAGCGAGTGGCCAGGGTCGGCCGGCTGCACACGCGGAGAATCACAGTAAACCTGTCCACGAAGGCCCAGCCACGGAGAAGCATGTGAGGAGTGGACACCTTGCCCTGCAGAAGGGAAGGCAGAGAGGCCAGAAGCGGGGAGGGGACAGAGTGGGCACTGGGGCCCCCATCACAGGTCTCCAGACCCCCTGGCCTGGGCTGATGCCACAAGGGGCAAAGATGCAAATACAGCATTTAAGGCCACAGGGTGTGATCCAAAGATGTGCCCCCATCGTAATGTCCCAGACCTGTCAGGGTTATTACCTCCTATGACAAAAAAAGCTCTGCAATTACACTAAGGATCTGGAGGTGGAAGACAATCCTAAATTATCAGCACAACCCTAAGTGCAATCACAGGCCCATTTCCTTATAAGAGGGAAGCAGAGGGAGATCAGACAGACACACGGAGGGGGCCATGTGAAGACAGCAGAGACAGAGACTGAAGATGCTGGCCTTGAAGACAGGAGTGATGTGGCCACAAGCCAGGGGATGCCAGAAGCCACCAGGCCCTGAAGAGGTAAGAAACAGAGTCTTGGAGTTCCCATTATGGTGAAGCAGAAACGAATCCAACCAGGAACCATGAGGTTTCAGGTGCGATCCCTGCCTCAATCAATGGGTTAAGGATCTGGCGTTGCCATAAACTGTGGTGCAGGTCGCAGACATGGCTCAGATCTGGCATTACTGTGGCTGTGGCATAGGCCAGTGGCTACAGCTCCAATTAGGCCCCTGGCCTGGGAACCTCCATATGCAGCCCTAAAAAGACAAAAGACAAAAAGAAAAAGGAAAAGAAAAAAGAAACAGCATCTCCCCTGGAGCTGCAGGTGAGAGCACAGCCCTGCCAATACCCTGATTTCCATCTCCAGAACTGGGAGAGAATCCATTTCTGTTGTTTAAACCAGTAACCTGGTGGTAATTTGTTACATCACAAAACTGATAAAGGAGTTCCCACTGAGGCACAATAGGATTGGCAGTGTCTCTGAAGCACCAGGACGTAGGGTCGATCCCCGGCCCTGCACAGTGGGTTAAAGGATCCTGTGTTGCTGCAGCTGCAGTGTGGTTGCAACTGCAGCTCAGATCTGATCCCTGGCCTAGGAACTCCACATGCCGCAGGGTGGCCAAAAAAGAGAAAAGAAATTGATAAAAGAGGGAACCTTGATATAGACTAAACATGGTGACAGAACTATTCTAGAAGATCGGGGCAGGGAAGGGGCAGCAGAGTGGTCAGGGAGCTAATCCTCATCTTCCGTGGCAGGAAATCAATAGAAAATGTCAAAACCTGACACATCAAGAAAAAGCCCTAGAGTTGGAGTTCCCATCGTGGCGCAGTGGTTAACGAATCCGACTAGGAACCATGAGGTGGCGGGTTCGGTCCCTGCCCTTGCTCAGTGGGTTAACGATCCGGCGTTGCCGTGAGCTGTGGTGTAGGTTGCAGACGCGGCTCGGATCCTGCGTTGCTGTGGCTCTGGCGTAGGCCGGTGGCTACAGCTCCGATTCAACCCCTAGCCTGGAAACCTCCATATGCCACGGGAGCAGCCCAAGAAATAGCAACAACAACAACAACAATAACAACAACAACAAAAAAGACAAAAAAAAAAGGAAAAAGCCCTAGAAGAGTATTCAAAGACATCATGGTAACTGCCAGAGCCAACAGCCTGAAACCCTACGGGGGCTCCCTTCTCGGGAATGGAAGCAGTACACACACATGCACACACAGCCCCAGACACTCTCTCATATACTCACGCAACTCACACTGACGTGCATTCTCAGACACACACACCCACACATGCATACACGCATATGCAAGACACACACACAGACTTAAATGCATTCTCACACTTCCATGTATCCTCACACCCATTCACGCCCACACGTGTACACACATTCATACACACAACACACAGACTCAAAATGAATTCTCACACTTGCATGTACCCTCACATCCACGCGCGCGCACACACACACACACACACACACCTGTGCACCGCACAGAGCCAGGGGGGGAATCAGAGGGATCCCTGACCGGAGCCAGGGTGTCAGTTCTGGGAGCAGGGGTTCCCGACCAGAACATGATGGGGCTCCCTGCACTCCCCCCGCCACACACACACCGGCCCCCAAGGCTCACCCCTGAGTGCCGTGCTTCTGCACCCACTCGGAGCAGGCAGGGCTGTGCCAGAGCCAGGCCCAGGGATGGTACTTCCTGGGCTCCGGGCCCCTTCCTGTCTCCTCCCCACCAGGTCGGCCCCCGTCCTTGTCTCGCTCCGCGCTCGGGAAGCACCGCTCGCCAGCCATCTGGGGCTTGGCTGGGCCTCAGCCTCCTGGCTGCCACGTCTCACTCGGAGCTGGGTGGGCGCCAGCTCTGAGCTAAGTGAGCGCGGGCGGTGGGGGGAGTGCAGGGAGCTGGGCAGGGACGGGACGGGGCTGCTCCTCCTCCCACACCGTGGCCGGAACAGACACTGTTTTCCCTTCCCTTTGGTAACAAGAGTAGTAAATCCCCCAGGCTCTACTCAGAGCCCTGTGGGCTCAGAAGCCCTCCTGCCTGCTCGCCCCTCTGCAGCCTCCTCTCGTGGCATGTACTCTGCCATGCCCCACTGGATTATGGCCCCATTTCACAGATGAGGGAACGAGGTCTGAGGAGGCCAGCGTGCCCACCAGGTCACCTCCAGCCAGAATCCAACCCCCTGCTCTTGGGGGGGGGGCTCTGTACCCCTGGCGTGTCCTGTCTTAGCCTCCGTGCCAGCCAATCCTCCTCAGCATGGGGGGGGGGAGGTCCCCACATCTCCCTAGGCAAGGGCCAATCGGGAGCCAGAGGAACACAGGACACCCCTTCAGCATGGCCCCAGGTACCTCCAGCCCTCTCCACCCTGCTCCTCCCCTCCCCAGGAGCCTAATCACGGTCAGCCTCATGCCCCGCTCCCATCTCGAGAGCCAGGAGCCAGACGTAGTCCTGGATTCCCCCTCCCTCCCAACCCTGTCCCCAAGGCCCAGCTCCTTCCCTTCCGAAGTATCTGCCACCCTGTCCCTGCCTCAGCACAAGCCTCGCAGCTCTCTGCTGTTCCTCCAAGGGCCTCAATGCAGGTCCTGCCCATGCGGCACTGCCTCTACCCCAGACCAGAGGGCTCTTTCCAAGACGTACATCACAAGGCAACCATAGACAAGACCAAATATCCCACCTTCTAGAATGCACTGATACCCCCATTGCTGTGTGAGGGTCATGTTAAGGTCCTGGGGCCAGCAGAATGCACTCCCGTGGGTGAAGTGGGGGTGTCCCCAACGCGCATCAATTTCCCACCATCATCAACCCAGGGAGCTGGGATCATGGGTCCAGAAATGCATGCTGGGATCAAGAGGTGCATTCAGGGGTGGGAAGAAGCCTGCTCCAGGGAACTGCCTCCCCAACGCCCTTGTCCCACCTACTAGGAGGGACGTGAGCCCTCCACCCATGTAACCAGCCTCAGTTACACTCCCTGGGGAATAAAAGTCACATCTGAGCCACACTTGTGCTTTAAAAAGACAAGGATACCCAGAACAGCCTACGGAATTGACATAAAGATAATGCGAATCCTCAGAGAGATAAGGAACAACATTGGGACCTCAGAGCAGGAAGGAGCAGCTACCAAAAACCTGGTTGTTTATAATTGGAAATGTAACCAGGCAGGACTCTATGCAGCTTCCCGGGCCTGGCCCTTCCTCTCTCTCCTCTGCCTTAGCTCCTCTCTGAAGTACCTAAATAACAGTATCTGATGTGCCTTTCCTGAGTCATTTTACAAATGTGAAAATTCAACCCCCCCCAATGGAAGATGTTTAACTACTGGATGACCATGGGCACGTAGCCCCCCAAGAAAGCCTAAGGATTGATAACGTTAACCCCTGTGACAATCGGAGAACCGTGCACAAGCTGGTCACTTACCCTTTGACCCCACCTCTCCCCTGGCTTTTAAGAATGCTTTACAGAAATTCATTTGAGTAATAAAAAATAAGAAGAAGAAGAAGAATGCTTTACAGGAGTTCCTATCTGGACTCAGTGGAAATGAATACGACTAGCATCCATGAGGACGCAGGTTTGATCCCTGGCCTCGATCAGTGGGTTAAGGATCTGGCGTTGCCTTGAGCTGTGCTTGGATCCCGCGTTGCTGTGGCTCTGGTGTAGGCTGGCAGCTACAGCTCCAATTAGACCCGTAGCCTGGGAACCTTCATGTGCTGCGGGTGCAGCCCTAAAAGACAAAAAAAAAAAAAAGAATGCTTTACAATTTTGGTTCAGAGAGTTCAGGCTTTTTGGTGGGGGGGGGGGGGCATGAGCCACCTGTCTCCTTGCCCCACCCTGCAATAAAGCTTTCTCGGCTCCAAACTCCACTGTTTCATCTTGTTTGGGCTCATTGTGCGTTTGGCACAGGAACTTGTGCTAACAGAAAAGATCCAGTCGCTGAATTGAATAGCAGGGCAAAGGAGCCAAATAACCACCTCAGGAGCTGAGGGGTGCAGTGGGGGCGTGCACTCAATGCTCAGGCATCAAGGAGTGGGATGTGAGGAGCATTAAATAAGGTGGACGGACCCCAGAAGGAGAAAAGGGGGTGGGGAGAAAGAAAAAACAAAGGCCAAGAACTTCCCAAAGTTAGATGAAAGATGAAATGGATACACAGAGAGCTGATCAAGATATATCTAAGAGAAAAAACTCACTTTGGCACATTAGCATGAAACCCAAGAACATCAAAGACAAAGAGAAAGTTCTGACAGTTCCCAGAGAGAAAAAGCAGATCAATACAGAGGAAAGTGTCTTCAGACCTGAAACTCCAGGATGGGGGAATATGGACCCTGGGCGACAGACAAGAGAGGAGCACCAGGAAGCAAAGTTTGCAAAGGATTCAAGAAAAAGATCTCACAGCGGGAGGGTGTTACAGAGGTGGGGGGTGGGGACAGGGACATCGCCGCAGGGAGTCCCAGTGATAGGAACCAAGTAGGAGAGTTACACAGGTAGTTGTAGGAGTCCCAGTAGGGGACCACGGATAGAGAGGATAACCTAGGGAACTTTGGGAAACCCCTGCAAGTTACTAATCGCTCAAGAAAGCCATCAGAACATCACGGAACGAAACAGGCTTGCTCAACTATAAAAGCAGAAATAAAAGCATGAGATACGCCTCAGGTCATCAAGTGAAAGATAAAATGCAGCCCACCTTCAAGTTCAGCCAGAGAATGATCCTTAGGACCAAGGACAGGAGTTTAAGGGAAAGGTGACATTCCAAAGCAGGAGACCCTCATGATACAGAAACCTGAGATGAGTCAATGTATTTCAGCCTATGTCACCACCCTCCTGCTGATGCGAATAAGCACCACGACAGTCCGGGTTTG
Organism: Phacochoerus africanus; assembly: GCF_016906955.1. Classification (NCBI taxonomy): domain Eukaryota; kingdom Metazoa; phylum Chordata; class Mammalia; order Artiodactyla; family Suidae; genus Phacochoerus; species Phacochoerus africanus. The sequence continues at coordinate 79,352,761 of NC_062547.1, read as the reverse complement.
CCCTCGTAGGATCAAATGCTCTCTTACCAGACGCGAAGGAGGAGCTAGTGATGCAAGCCTGACATCTATGTCTATTCAAAGAAAGAGGAAGAGGCCGTATTTCCCCCTCCCCACTTTCCTTGGATTATAAAAGTGTAGCCCACCTAATCCTCAGGGGGAAAAGCCTCCTTGCCTGCCTGCTCGCATCTCTCACAAGCATCCTATCTTAATAAATCTAGTGATTCTTGCCTATCACTCTGTCTCTCACTGAATTCCTTCTGCACTGAGACACAGAGAACCTGAGCCTCCATTAAGTCCAGACACCAGGTGAGCGATGCTAATTAAAAAAAAAAAAAAAAGTGGGTTCAAGTGGGTTTTGGTTGGGTTTGAGTCAGAGGTGTTTCAGTTTCACCAGCCAAGATGCCGGGGGACTCACCTCACTGTGGGCATCTGAGGCTCCTGCCTAAGTTCCTGAGGGGCTCCCCACCCAGAGAACACCCCCTCACTCCTTGGAATGGCACTCCAGACCCTCCTGACACTGTCTCCAGGAAACTCTCCTCCCGGAGAAGATGGCCTCTTCGGTGTCCACATCCTGGGCAAAGGCAGGATGGAGAAATGTGGGTGAATAGAGTGGGGAACAAAGAAGGAAAGAAGAATGAAGGGAGGGCAGGGGGAAGGAGGAAAGGATGGTGGGAAGGAAAGTGGAAGGAAGAAACCAAGAAAGGAGGAGAAGGAAGAAATTCCAGCTACTTCTCGGCAACACGCAAAGGCAGGAATATGAGGACAAAAGCAGAGCCGCAGCCCTTCCCGCCAGCGCTGCCCGGAGGCCACCTGTGGGCCGGCAGAGCCAGCCAGAAGCTCTTCCCGCCAGCACCTTGGTTCCCTTCCTCCTGATGGCTTCCCAGTAACTCCTCCTAAGCCCGTGCCAGGGCTCTGGTAGAAGCCCTCCTTGATCCCGAGGGCTGGCTCCGCTGGCAGAGCAGCTGACATCACAACACAGTGTCACACCAAGCAGCCAGCCTGCTCAGGTGGTGCACTTCTGACCCCAATTTCTGTCACCAACACAACAGGGACGGAGCATGAAAGACCCCAGAAGCCCATAGTGCAGCTTCACACAGAGGGAGAGAGACACAGCCCGGGGCTGGGTGGGGGGTGTCCAGGGAGGGGATGACACCGGTCTGCGGTGAGCCTCGTCCACAGGGAAGGGAGACCCCAGGGACACAAAGGAGCTGAGTGGGCATCCCTCCCCACTGTTCTCATGTCGCCCTGCTGCCACCCAGCTGTCTGGAGGGAAGAGAACAGGATCTCACGCCCTGGACCAGAGCCAAGAGCTCTGCGGCCGTCGATGACCACTGGGTGGACACGTGCCCTGGGACTCTGCAGCAGCGCTGCTGGCATTCTACGCCACATGCCCCAATCATTACAGAGAAACCGCATTTACTTTCTTGCATCAATTGCACAAGTATTAAGGCAACATACTTTGCTGTGCGTCACCCTGCCATCTGCTCCTCCCTTCCGCTTCTAGCTGTCTGTCCATGTCCACTCTGTGCCCGCGCCCCCACCTCGCTCCCTGATACTGCTCTGCTCAACTCACAGTACACAGTCCATTTGGCCTGTCTTCTCCAGACAGAGGTGCCTCCAGACGTCTTACCTTGCAGGATTGTGGCCTGTGCATCCACGTCTAGGGGGGATCTTGAGGCCTGGAGTGTAGCTCCCCGCCCCCCACCTACTGCAGACCAGCCACCCCACTGCTGCCCACCCACAGGAGACCAACAGCATCATAGCATTGGGGTCACGGATGTTTCGCTCATCACCAGTGCAACACAGAGCCTACGTTTGCGGGAGAAACATCCATCTCAGCACGCATCTGGCTGAGGACCTGCAGTGTGGCCAGCAGCTGTCAGGACACCCTGGCCAGGTGAGGAGAGTGGTGCAGGTGCTGGGCCACAGTGAGTAGGAAGCAGGGGCAGACTGAGGCCCTCTGGAGTCCCTGGGGGCCTTGCCCGGGGGTGGCACGGAGCTGGCATACAAGGAATGGCAACAGGGAGCCCAATCCCCCCCCATCCCCCCGCAGCAGGATCTCCACCTGAAAGCCCTTCCCCAGGTCTCAGGCAGGCTCATCCTAAGCCAGATGGCTGCCCTGGCCACTAGCAAAAAAGCCCTCCATGGACCATGCAGGCATGTCAGGCCAGCCCTTCTGCCCTCCTAACCCAGAGCCCCACCCAGGGGCCCACAGTGCCTGGCCTGGCATAGCCACCCAGACAGAGATCCTGGGCTCACAAATCCCTGGCAGAAAGGGCCATTCATCTCAGAGCTTAACTAGCCTCTTCCAATTAGTGAGGACTAAAATGGCAGCGTTTACTCTGAAGAACTGCAATGTAAGATTATTAATTAAATGCACCGCTGCTGAGCCTCCTCGCACAGGAGGCCAAGCCCTCATTAAAATGGCATGAGACTGAAGCCTGAAGAGGGAGCAGAGGCAGAGAGGGAGCCAGACAGGAGATGGGGAGCGGAGGAGACAGAGGTGAGGGAGAGACGTGGGGCAGACAGGGACAGGACAGCCACGTGCCCCACTACAAACCTTCTTTGGAGGATGTGCCTACTAAGGCTGCTTCAAGCTTTTTTCAACAAGATATGGGAGACGGGCATAAACCAAGGGTATGCAGTAGGTGCTCCAGCAGATACTGGGCTCCTCTTGTTGAAACTTAACAGTAAGGGGGCGCAGGGGGGGCAGAGCCCAGCAGTTGGCATCATTTCCATGTGGCACCTGCCCTGGCTGCTGGTTGGGTAACACTGGAGCCCCTTGGCTCAGACTGGGGCTGTCCTCCAGGGCAACTGTGCACCAAGAGGAGCACTGATATCACTCCCTTGGGCCCTGAGAGGTTGAGTCCTGGCCTCCCCTGGGGGAGACGGCTGAAGGGCTATCCAGGAAGGTCAGACCCTAACCCGAAGGAGCAGGCCACGGACAGCGGCCGCCACTGGGCAAGAAAGCCTTCTCTGACCGTGCACTGGGGAAAGGGTGGATGCCTGCCCTGTTGTCTCTGCTCCCCACTGCGTGTTAGTTCCCTTCTGTTTCCCTCTGGCCATGAAGGGGGTCTTGTGAAAGAGGACAGGTTGTTCTCAGCCATGACTGTGAGTGCCCGGCAGCTATGCCCGTGACACATACAAGGGCACCACGCACATGTGTGTGGACACTTGTGTGCACTCCCACGTGCCTCCCCCATGCATCCCCGTGCACCACATGTGCACTTGCACACATGCATCCACATGCACACACACGTGCCCACACATTACACATGTGCACACGTCTATCACGTATGCATGCATTTACACGTGCCCAGGTACACACATGTTGGTGATGCACAGGGGTCACACACGTACATACACTCACTCACCCTGTTACTGCTCTTGGTCTCATCATTTGCTTACTAATTTCCACACTTCTTACCATTATCTAAAATGATGTCCATGGAATTCCCATCATAGCTCAGTGGTAATGAACCTGACTAGGATCCATGAGGATGCGGGTTCGATCCCTGGCCTCTCTCAGGGGGTTAAGGATCTGGCATTGCTGTGGCTGTGGCGTAGGTCAGCAGCTGTAGCTCTGATTCGACCCCTAGCCTGCGAAACTCCATATGCTGCGGGTGTGGCCCTAAAAAGCAAAAAATTAAAAGCAAAAAAATAAAATGATTTCACTCCTGTCTCCCCCATGCCACCTGCCCACATTCATCCCTGAGAATAAACCCCCACCCCTCTGCTGAGCAGGGCCGTGATCCCCTTTTCACCAACAGGCCACACGCATTTGCAACCACACAAAGTGTATCTGCAGGATAGGTTCAGCCTCTGTGAGCCTCCTCTGGGCAGTGTAGTCACGCCTTGGTCCCCAGCACCATTGCCCGGCTCTCTGCTGGCCAGTACCTTCCTACTCAGTGTACCCCACTTCTGATCGGCCCTGATTGTTCCTGATCTCTGGCTCCCGAGGTAGGAGGACTGCTCTGCCAGGCCCAGGTGCTTGCTTTTCTACATTCAGGCCACTGTTGGTGCCCAGCCTGAGGGTTCCCAAGGCAGCGAGTGGTCAATCAACCTCCCCCAGCTTAATGCTCTCCTTCCAGGGCCAGCGAACTCCTGGGAGAGCTGCAGAGCCTGGGTGGCAACCTCGGTGCACTTGCCCTGCCCAGTGGGTGAGGGGAGGCCACAAAGGAATCTCCCTCCTGCCCCATATCTGCTTCCACATGCTTCTCTCTCCTTCCATCCTGTGGGCCAGCGACTGCCTCCTCCAGCCATCTAGGCCTCCCAACACCTGCTCCACCTCTTTCTTGGGGCCCTGGGGCCCTGTGTTTGTTGGGAGCCATTCCCCACCACCACCCTCCAGGTTACATGGGGGAGAAGGGCCACCTTACCCAGGCCAGGCCAAGCCAAGCACAGCTAACACAGCTCAGAGATAAGGGCTTGCCACAAATTAGTCCATATGATTAAATCCAGAAAATAATGCTGGAACTATTAGAAAAGAAAAGCTGTTTCCCCTGGGATTATTAAGCTGTGCGAACATGTGGCAGCTGCCTGCAGCCTTTTTTTTTTTTTTTTAATTTCCCCCCTACATGAATTAAATCAACACCGAGTAGAGCCAAGAGCTAGAGAAAGTAAGGGAGAAAACATTTATCTGGGTACCTGGATCCAGCCATATCTGAAGCTAGGACACCCTGGATTTTTTTTTTTTTTCAGCTTTATTAACCAATAAAGTCTTCTTTCCTTAAGCCAATTTCCTTTGAATTTCTGACACTTGCAGAGTAACTCCTGACGGATACACCCATTCTCTTCCTTATCTTCAAACTTTCCGTCTCTCCTAGAGCCTTGCCCTTCATCTGTGGCCAAACACAAGCCAACTAAAATCCTCTGAGCATGTAACCAGGTATGGTGACAGATGTTAACTAGCCTATTTTTATAATCATTTTGCAATACATACAAAAATCGAGACATTATACTGTACCCCCTGAAACTCATATGTTGTATGTTTATACCACAATAAAAAATAAAATAAAAAAATTTTAAGTGTCCAAAAACATCCTCTGTACAAAGAGGCAGAATTCAAACACACATATACAGATGTGCATAGGCGACTACTACGTGCAGACACGTATATTGAAATCTTTCTAAAAGGAAAAGTCCCCTTCGACTGGCCATCTCCCCCTGCTACAGCATCTATCCCCATGATGCATCCCTTTTCCTCCACTTCCTTGCCTCTTGCCAGCCCCTCGCTTCCACCCACCGTCCGCACCCTGGCTCTGACAGAGCGCCCCCTCTGACACTGGACCTCAGCACACACTGCATCTGGGAGCCTCCTGCCTCGCTGAGCCCCAGCCTCTTGAATCTCTCTCACCCATAAGCAGAGGAGCTGCCCCCGTCTCAGGTGTCCACTGCCTCCTCCACCTGTCTCCTGGGTGGCAGAGGGCCAAAGAGTGCCACCCTCTTCCTCCTCCCGCCTTTCTCTCCTTTGGTACCCTTCCTCCCTAGGCAGTGGCACCCACAGCCCTCTGCACAGACAGCTCCCGCTCGAGCTCTGCCCAGACCCTGCTCCTGCACACAGAACCTGCCCTTCCAACTGCCCTCGAGACCCCTCCCGGGAAATGGCCCCCATGACCCACCCTCCTCCAAGCTGCTCCTCCTTCCTGGCCAGCATGCCTCTCGCCCTCCCACTCAAGTCAGAGGCCTTGGGGGGATCCCTCCTCATCCTCTCCCTCCCCCCTGGGTCCACGTCTCCTGGCACTTGGAGAGCTGGCCTCTCTGCATTTCCCAAATAGATTCTGCTGCCTCTGGCCACAGACATTATGGGAGAACATTAAACGATCCAGAAATATGTCCATTTTATACAGAGAGTGAACAAAGGATGGTCACAGGATGTACAACAGGGTCTTTTTTTGTCTGTTTGTGCACATGTGCATATATGTGAAAAACACATAGTAAAATGTTGATGGGATTACAAGGTACTTCCATTCCCTTCCTTTGGTTTATTTATGCATTCCGTTCTCGTCAATGCAAGGCACTCTTAGACTTCAGATAGACAGGAAAATAAAAAAGAAGCCATTGTGAACCTCCAGCCCTGGACTGGTGATGCTGGGCATCCCAGGATCCGATGGGAGGGGACCTGAGGCTGTGCCCCCAACCCATCTCTTCCTTGGATTGGCCCTCACTCCCAACCTCATGTTTGGGGCCCTGGAGGCTCCCAGAAGTGAAGCCACCGGCCTGCGGTCACAAAGGAGTGAGTGCGGAGCCTGGTTCTCCCTCCACGGCCACGTCCCCACTATGGGCTGTGATCCACCCCCTCAATTCAGGGTAACCCCTGAAGCCATCCTAAGGCTCCCGCAGGCCCTGAAATAGAGCTGCATTGCCACATAAGACACCCAGGAGACACGGGGAGGCCAGGAGCCAATTCTAGATGGCTTAGCAAGGCCGCCGCCAACCACGGAATCAGGGAAGCCTCTGGCTGCCTCTGAAATACAAGAAGCAGGACAGGAGGCCCCTCTGGGAGGGCCCCAGAGGAGGACCTTGGCAGCTCCATGGGCAGGTGGAGCCCAGGCCAGGCAGGGCAGTAACCCAAGTGTGGCATTTGAGGAGCTAGAGTGGCTGGAGCTCCTTCCAGCAGGGATGTAAGAAGGAGCACCAGGGGGAGGCCTGGCCTCTCATACAGAAGCTGGAGCCTGATCCTCAACCGCTGGTGGCCCCAGGAAATGGCGCCTGGCAAGGCTTCTTACTCCCAGTCCTGGGCACTCTTCCTCCTCAGGACCCGCGGGGCTGGGAGAACTGGATCCTGCCCGCAGACAGGGACAGACAGGAGGTGGAACCTGAGCCTCCCCAGGCTGAGCCCGCCCTAGAGCCAGGATCCATGACCCCCAGGCAGCCAAGGAACCCTCACCAGCCCCATGGCTGGCAGGGACTGCACGGGAAGTGACCAAGGCCCAGGGCCCTCCAGAGGCAAGTCCCAACCCCGCTAGTGACAGGGTCTATGTGTCAGATGTAAAACCCATCGGAGGTCTCCTGCTGACAAGCCTTTGGCCGTGTTCCCTCCCAGCTGGGAAGGGAAATGACCTGGCAGGAGGGAGGACAGCTGGCGGGGAGGGGTTCCCAACAGTCTAGGGGGCCCTGGGCCCCCCACTCTCCACCTGTAGGACTCCCAAGCTAAAGACACAGAGAACATTTACAGGAGGAAAGGGGAGTGGGAACATTGCCCCTCACAGCAGGTGGTGAGCAGAGCAGGACAGCAGCCACCTTGATCTAGATACCTCGTCCCGCCACAGGTCACAGCAGGTGCCAGGGTCTCTCAGGGACACTGCACCTCATGTCAGACTCTGACCACCCAAGGCAAGAAGTTTACCGCTGGCTTTGAGGAGCTTTCTGGAGGGCTCTTAACCCAGACTCCGAAAAGCAGCTGGCATCTCCTTCCACTCTAGGTAGAGGCAGCAAGGCCAACAAAAGTGGCAGCACCTGCACCCATCAGTCAGCCACGACCGGGCGTTGCATCTCTCCCACCGCTGCTGTGGATGAGACCAAGTGGCATTTACACACAGCACGATTCAAATGACAGAGGTTGTGACACGTGCAGCTGTGTCTTATTATTTCCCGCAGTAATTGAAAAGCCCGTAAAACACTTGTATGCAAATGTTCCTGGTGGCACTACTTCTAAGAGCTGAAAGGTGGAAACCACCCAAATGTCCACGACTGATGAATGGATTTAAAAACTGTCATCTATCCGTACAATGGAATATTATTTGTACATAAAAAGTAATGAAGTTCTAAACAAACTTCTAGAGAAATGCGTGGGGTGGGCGGGATAAATTAGGAGGTTGGGGTTAACATATATACACTTCTATACGTAAAATAGATAAGTAACAAGGGCCTACCGTATAGCCCTGGGAACTGTCCTCAACACTATATAATAACCTATATGGGAAAAAAATCTGAAAAGGAAAGGACACATGTCTGTGCATAACTGATTTACTTTGCTGTACACCTGAAACCAACACCACTCTATAAGTCAACTATACACCAATAAAAATTTTTTAAAAATATAAATAAATATCATCCTCAATAAACAAACAAAAGTAATGACGTTCTGACACATGCTACAATGTGGAGGAACCTCGAAAGCAGTATGTTAACTGCAGGAAGTCAGACACAAATGGACAAACACTGTGTGATTCTAGTCTACGAAAAAATTCAGTATAAGCACATCTGTAGAGTCAGAAAGGAGATTAGCGGTTTGTAGGCCCTGGGAGGACAAGGTTATTGGGGGTGGGTGACAGCCACAGGGTACGGCGTTTCTTTTTGGAGTGATGAACACGTTCCAACACTGATGGGTGATGGGAGCACAGCTCTGGAAAGATACCAAATCACTGAATTTTGCTGAAATGGATGGTATGATAACTATGTCTCTATGACCGAAAAAAGAATGCATGATGACAATAAACATTTAAAAAGCACATGTACCGCTGCCTGATTAATTTTTCTCAGCATTAACAGCTCCATTTCAATAGAATGTGTGTTCTTTGTGTTTGAAAGTATGTCTTAAAAACAGTATTCTGGGAGTTCCCGTCGTGGCGCAGTGGTTAACGAATCCGACTAGGAACCATGAGGTTGCAGGTTCGGTCCCTGCCCTTGCTCAGTGGGTTAACGATCCGGTGTTGCCGTGAGCTGTGGTGTAGGTTGCAGACGCGGCTCGGATCCCGCGTTGCTGTGGCTCTGGCGTAGGCCGGTGGCTACAGCTCCGATTCGACCCCTAGCCTGGGAACCTCCATATGCCACGGGAGCGGCCCATGAAATAGCAACAACAACAAAGACAAAAGACAAAAAAAAAGTTTAAAAAAAAAAACAGTATTCTGATAAAAGGTCCATGGGCCTCAATGGACTGCCAAGAAAGTTCATGACACAGAAGGAGTGAGGAGGAGGCAGGCCAGAAAGGGGGCTGTGATACAGCTGTGTCACCTGCCTCGACAAAGAGAACAGGCAGGGCCTCCTGGAAGAGAGATGGTGAGCATCAGCTGGGCATATGGGAGTCCTGGCACTTAAGACAAAGGCCCAGAGGACCTGGGAGACCCCTGCTCCATCTGCTCTGCTAAGACAACCTAGGTGGGCCCACGGAGCCCCAGCTTCCTTGCCCAATCCCAGCCTTGACTTGACTTAGGCCCCAGTTAAAGCTTCTCATCTTCAGAATGTTTTTAAATTCGACTGCAGCCTGGACAATGGGTCCCCTCCTGGTTCTATGACAAGGGCTATTTTCAACAGAGGCAGAGCCTACATTGGATGAGAACGTATGATCTTTGAAAGCTTTTGTCCCAGGCCCATAGGATGGAAGAGAGGGAGGATAAGGTGGGGAAAATAAGTTGCAAATGCTGACTGGTCGCAAGGGGTCTTGAATGTTAGTTGGGGCCTGTACATTAAGCAGTGGATGAAGAGGACACATTGGAAGTGCTCAGGGGGAGGGCATGGCAGGGTGGACTGGAGCAGGCGAAATGGGAGGCAGGGGCAGAGACAAGATGGACAGAGATCTGAGACACAAAGAGGGCAGTGGGCCCCTGCTACCTTCCCCTGAAAAAAACAGCAACCTGGCTTTCTTCTGGGTACCCAGCCCTCCCTATGATGTCCCAGGCTTCAGACCATAGAGTCTATCCCTTGGAGCCAGTGGTCACATGACTAGACCTGGCCAATGGAAGCCATGTTCCCTGCACCTCCCACAGTGATTTGGTCAAAGCTTGGCATGTGACCCCTGAGGGGATGATCATATGACAATGCCTGGCCAGTGGAAGCCCTGCTTCCTGCCCTGGGCCACAATGATTGCTTAGCACTTGACATGTGACCTAGCTTGAGCCATAAGAACCAGCTCAAAGCTTGCTGAACCCCCAGGGGAAAAGGACTTTCTCCTAGGCTGGCAGTTGATGCCAGGTGAGTCTGCAGCCCCTTGCTAGGGACAGCCTGCTGAGGCCAAGCCAAGGAGGAGTTAAGTGGAACCAAAACAGATCAGGAGGCCTGAGTTGGTTCACAGTAAGTTTTCTATATGTGCAGTGACAGATGTCTGGACCTGGGGGTGGCCTTCTGGAAGGGACAGGGCAACAGCACCAGCTACAGAGGTGTTGGTGAAAGGACAGGAGCAAGACCCCAGCAGCCTCTTGGTCACACCTTCCAGATTCACGCCTGAAGAAGAAATGAGGGGACAGGCTCCCCATCTAGGGATGGTGGGAGGAAGGGAGATGTGCTCCCCCGTCCCCCGTGGCCAGCGGCTCCAGACAGCACTTCACCCCAGAGGCTGTTCCTCTGCCTTGAAGAGTCCACTCGCCAACCAGACCTGCATTTCCCCTCCCCAGCCTGCCTTCCAGCAAGATGCTCTTCTCTCCTTCCAGGCTGGAAATCTTTTCCACATCCCAGCTAATTGTATTCAGGTGGGGAGAATTTGGGGGAGGAAATGGAGCGCACGTGTGTGGGGTGGGGGTGGGTGTGTGTGTGTGTGTGTGTGTGTGTGTGTGTGTGTGTGTGTCCACCGCACCCCACCCCCGCCCTGGCAGCCGCCCCAGAAATACTGTGTCGGCAGGAAGGGACGGAGGACCTTCGGCCTCTGTCGTGTCCTGACGGGCTCTCAGTGATGTCAGCGGCTCCTGGCCTCGTCCAGTAAACATCTGTTCTCCTTATTCTGACCCAGGAATTCCATTTCAGAACAGTCACGGCCTCATCTGGCAACAAGTCCCAGGCTGGTTGTGGCTTGGGGCGGGGAGAGCCTCCTCCCCAGGGCCCCAGCCCTGCCTCCCCGGTCCCCACACCCAGCCCAAGGCCAGCCCTGGGGCACTCGGCAGTGATGAATGTCTGCGCTGCCTCTCCAAGTACTTTCATACTTTGGTTCCTCCCAGCAGCACCATGAGGAAAACACTACCGCTCCATCACAGCGGCCATCTGCTACCAAGCGCCAGCCATGGGCCTTGGTTCATTTAATCCGCATGATAACCCATCAGCGTATCGACTGCTATCAAATTTACCTTTCACAGATGACACCCCAGAGGCTCTCTGCGAGTGAGCGAAGGAGCCAGAATCAAACCCGGGAGGCAGGACCATATCTGACTTCAGCGCAGAGCCTTGCACAGAGATGGGGGCCCATAAACCCAAATCATGAGACGGAGGTGGGAGGAAGAAATGACCGGCCATGGGGCCCCTGAGGCAGCCACCACCATGCAAGGGAAACTCAGGTGCCCACACGGGGACCGCAGAAGATATGAGAGTGAGGGAGCCGGTGCCGGGTGATCACAGGGAGCGGCAGAGACTGTGGTGTCTGAAGCTGTGGGAGCCCTCGATGCCAGCCCCTGGGAGTACAGGCCGAGCAGCTCTCGCCCAGGCTTTCTCAAGAGAAACTGGAAATCTGGAACTCTGTGAGACACTGATCAAACACTGGGAAGGCCAAACAAAACCCATCTGTGGGTGGACATGGCACCCAGCCCGCCAGTTTGCAAACTCCGCCCTGCACGACGAGAACACTGACGTTCAGAAATTGTTTCATTGGTAAGGGGCAAGGTGCAGACTCAAATGGAGTTTCGAAGTCCAGAGTCATTCAGAATTTCAGGTTGGATCTCTGGATCAAACTGCCCTGAACCATTTCCCCAGCTGAAACTCAGACAGTCTTTCAAAGATAGTCATTTTCCTGCCAGCCTTGCATACAAATCCTGCCCAGGTACACTGCTCCCCAGCCGTAGGGGACACCTACCAGGCCACCCAAGGCTGCAAGAGACTCCCTGAGAGGCCCCCCAGTCACTGCTATGCATCCCCCTCGCCCCTGTAAACCACCCCACATCCATGTCCTGCACTCAAGCTCTACTCAATGCAACAGATCCGGAAACGAAAGGCTGCTGCGCCAAGGGTAAGTGAAATGGGACATCACTCCTGCCCAGACGTGACCGCTTTAGAAGTCTGCCACCTACAGCATTCACAGAAAGAGAAGCAGGACCTGGCTCTGCTCTCCTGTTGGCGGCGGTGGGCCAGGTTCTCTGAAGACATGGTTGTGGCTCCTACACGAATGTAGTAAAACCCAATTTTAGTCTAAAATTTCTAACCATGTAACAAGAATACATGATACATGATAAGAATAAATATTGCAAAAGAAGAAACAAAAATATTTTGAATTGCAGAAGACAATTGCATCCTTAGAAAATCCTCCTGTTCCCATCAAAAAAAAAAAAATTCCACCCAAAAAGGACCAAAAGAATAACATGGAAGTTTGTGAAAATGCCTTGACATGAAATATACAAACCTCCATATCTAGAGTGTAAACATGAGAAACATCCAGTTGAGAGATTTAATTTCAAAGGATTTTTTGTGATTATCCATGTTTTGCATCTGTGGTACTAGGATCACAGAAGACTGATTTTGCTGAAGCGCAAGAAAGGAAGATGCGAGTCGTCAAGAGCAAATGGCAGTGAACAGGTGAGGCCCGAGGGGGCTTCCGTCTGCCAGATCAACGATGGCTGCTGTGTGTTGAGCTGCAGTTGTACAAATGCATATACAATTTGTACTAACATGCTGTTTTCAGTTCCTTTGGCTCCTTGGGAATAAAGGTGTCTAAATTCTGAGAATATTATCAATCTGGAACAGGTAGGTCCCAAGTATTTTGAGTAAATGATCACCTACTGCAGCCTAGATTTAAAATATTCCTGGACATCTATAATAACCTACTATAAAATATAATGGAAAAGATCCTATTCACAATGGCAATAAAATTCTAACTCTTAGTAAGAAAGCCCCTGGGATGTATTTTATAAGATTTAAATTAATGCTCTTATTTCCCCGAGAAACTTAACCCTCGTGAAAATGTCATTCACTTGTTCAGCAAAGATTCGCTAAAGCCCCGCTGTATATGCAGGACACTGTTTAAAGCATGAAGTATCCGAAATAAAGATCCTCTTTGGATATTGCTTAAAATCATAAGAAAACAAACCTGAAATCCATTTGCAAGAAGGAAAAAAATAGCCAAAACATTTTCTTAAATCACAATGGTGAGACTTGCCCTATCAGGTATTAGAACATATCATTAAGCAAAAGTAATTAAATATTCCTAGCGCTGGTGTGAAAAAAGAACAGGCCAGAAATTAGCCAGCTCACTTCCATGAACTTCATAGATGATGGAATATGCAGCCCAAAGGCAGGAGTAAGGGTGAATTAGTAAATGAATGGTACTGAGACCACAGAGTGGCAATTTGGAAAAAAATAAATACTTAAAACCAACACCTTATACAGTACAGGAAACACACTTCCCTTGATTTAAAGAAGTTAAATGTTTAAAATTCAAATGGGGGGGGGGAGCAAAACATATGAAGCATTTGTTTGAAGGGCTGGTTATTTTCTGTAGCCTAAATAAACAGAAGAAATCAACAGGCTGGGCCTGGCAGAGTTGACCCGAAGAAACAAAAGTCAGAGGTAAAATAAGAAAGGAAACTCTATGAATATAAATCTGCCCAAGGTAACAAAGGGTTAACATTTGCTAACGTCCCCAAGGAAGGCCAACCAGCTTCAGAGAAGAAGGGCGGGTTGGGGGGAGGGTGGGGACAACCACCAGTTATCACAGAAACACAAGGTTTAGCAACAATAGGATCATACCCACGCCCAAATAATTAACCCAAGGCAAATGCCCAGGACTGAGGGGCCCAGCCCAGTGCCTGCGCTCAGAAGCTGAGCCCTGTCCAGTGGAACCAAGGGGCACCTTCAGGTTGGGGACGACTACCAGGACCGCCCCCGCCCCCCTCCGGCAGGACAGGCTGATGCCTGCACAGAGCCTAGCATCCGCCCTCCCCCATCATGCCCAGTCCCAGGGTACCCACTTGGGTCACCAGAGCTACCCTCCACAGCCAGCAGCCCCCTACAACTGACCCTGGCTTTGGTTCTTATGCTCCAAGCTCTGCAGACCCAGAAGCTCCTCAAAGAGAGGAATGCAGCAACTCCAGTGACCTTGATGGTGGAAGCAGATGCCTGGCACCCCCTTCTCACCCCTCTGGTGGCCACCATCTCCATCCAGCTTTGGCTGCCCTCTGCCTTCCACTCCAGCCACTCCCAGACACCGAGCAGGAGGCAGCCTCATCCATCCCCCTGCCCAGATGCCCTCATGCAGGATACCACCGACACAAGCTTCCATGGAAATCCGGGGGGCAGAACACAGCTCAGTCCCATGGGTTTTCCCAGTAAAGACACAGTCAGCAAGGGTCTGGGCACCCAGACAGGAAAGATGGCACCCAAAGGCCAGGCTGCCCCATCTGAGGTGGGGACTCCTCCAGCAAGGGAGAGTGAGGCCTTGACCTTATTTGCTGGAACGTGCACCAAGAACGCAGCCCTCCACCCCCTCCCCACACACACACACCCCCAGAAGCAACTAACCCCTCTTGTGCAGGTGGTGGGGGTGAGTATACCCCTGAGGAGCTCAGGGCTTATCTAGAGCTCCAGCTGCAGCAGAAGGAGCCCAGGCTCCGGACCCTGTGTGACCCGGAGTAGGTCACTGCCCTCTCTGAGCCCTGCTTTCCTCCAAGCTCAGTAGGATGATGACCGACGATGACAACGACACTGAGTGTGCCTGTTGCCAGTGGGGGCTTGCGAGTGTCCCTGGAGGTGACTCATAAATAGGACCGTGCAGGTGTAGGACCATGCAGGTGCAGCCTGGGGCTGGGCGACGAAGAGCCCACTGCCCACCAAGGCCACTCAGGGTGATGAAGGTCACTCTGGGAAAAAAAGGAGGGGGAAGGAGGGGGAGAGAGGGGAAGGGAGTGGAAAGAAGGGAGGGAAGAGAAGGCAGAAAAAAGGAGGGGAGGGTGGGGGAAGAGAGAGGGACGGAGGGCAAGGAAGGGAGGGCGGGGAGGGGGTGAAAGGGGAGGAGAGAGGGAGATAGGAAGGCGATGGGAGGAAAGGAATGCGAGGGGCTCTGAGCCAGGACCCAGCACTCCCCCTCGACCTCCGCCCTCCCTCTCTGCTAGCATCTCTTCAGCCGCCTCTGGGAGCCGCTCAGGAAACACGCCCTCCCTCTGTCCCAGCTGGGACCTCTCCTCCTCTGTAGCAGTCCCACGCACAGGACGCTCAGCCCTCGGCCCGGGGCTAGTGAGCTCAGACCACTGGCAAGTGGTCAGCTGTCTGGTGCGGGGTACAGAGAGCAGAGAGGAGGGGAGAGAGATGAGAGCCCTCCAGGGCCTGCAGTCTGGCTGGGGGCATCCAGGAGCACCAAGATCTGCAGCAGCAGTACCCACTGAGTTCCAAGAGCCTGCTGTGTAGACAGCCAGCCTTTGGGATGACCATGCAACAAGGCTGTCCACCGTCTGTCAAGCTCTGAACTTCCAGGAGAGAGATGTCCATCAGGAGGCAACACCCCTAAGGCAGCTTCCCTGGTCCCAGGCCACCCTGAGGCCTGTCTGTCCCCCCTGGCCATCATCTCCTGTCACCCAGACGCCCCTACAGCATTCCTTTGGACTAAGGCCAGCCAGCCTCATTCCCCATCAGGGGACACACACCCTCTGAGGCAGGGGACATCACAAGTGGAGAAACTGAGGGTCACAGGCCAGCAGAGAAATGCAGGGTCCCAAACCTGGTTCAGTCTGGCCTCACGTCCCCTGACCCCTAGGTCCGGCCCAGGTCAGATGAGTCAGAATCTCTGGGAGGGTGGCAGGACTGGGGGGAGGGGTGGTTAGGTACAGTCCTTGTTCGAAGCTGCCCCAAACCCGTGCCAATCTGTGGGCAGACAGGTAACATGATGGAAAGCTACTTATTTGTTTGTTTGTTCATTGCTTTTTAGGGCTGCACTTGCGGCATATGGAGGTTCCCAGGCTAGGGGGTGAATAGGAACTACAGCTGCCAGCCTATACCACAGCCACAGCAACGCCAGATCTGAGCTGTGTCTGCAACCTACACCACAGCTCATGGCAATGCCAGATCCTTAACCCACTGAGTGAGGCCAGGGATCAAACCCGCATTCTCGTGGATACTAGTTCGTTACCCCTGAACCACGATGGAAATTCTGAAAACAAATTTGTTTTTACGGGCCACAGATTTCCACTAAGGGGGCAATATGTCTTTGGAAAAAGACCAAGAAGCATGTGGGAATAAAGGCAACAGTGGGACATAGGGGGCCTGTGTTGGCAGGTACCTGCACCTCAGAGAAGGGCACAGAGTCTTCTATAAGACTCAAGACGACGAGTCAGGAGGTTTGCCCAGAGAAACTGGAGGATGGGAGACACATCTCTGAGAGGAGGGAACCTGGCGAGGAGGTGACAGTTCCCCCCTGGACTTTCTAAGAACCAGTCCCTATGCTACAGGGAGCCACGTGCTCAGCTGGGGAGTGCAGCCCCCTCCACCTTCCTTGGTAAAGCTTCCCACACCCCACAAGCGCTCCCTGTGAGTGGGGAACAGCCGTAGGCAGGGGCTGGCTTGCATTTCAGGGCCCAGAAGCTTGCTCCTGAGGGGACCCAGCAGCAACCATGAGGCCAGGACAGCAGGAGACACAGCCCCTGGGAACTGCCACACCTTTGGCCTTTGGGGAGGGTGGTGGTGATGTGGGGTGTTAGACACATTTGATCTAGATTTCAGCTCCTCTGCTGATAAAAATGAGATCTCAGGGAACTAGAATCAGAAGATATTGCCTTCACATGAAATCCATCTTAGTCCACAAGCGAGCATTATATTAAGCAGAGAAACGCCAAGGGCGTTCCCATCAGAGTCAGGCACAGACATGGATACGCAAAGCCACTGCCGTTACTTAATGTTACTCTGAAGGCTCTAGATGGCACAGACTGAAAATGAGGCTCCAAAATGATCACAGTCTGCAGACAGTACAACTGTATACCCAGAAAACCCAAGGGAATTCACAAAGATGTATTAAAATTAATGAGTTCAATCAAGCAGCCTGATAAAAGATAATTATATGAAAATCAATAGCCATGCTGTATACCAGCAATAGATGGAAATGATTCCATTCACAAGGACGAAAAGAAAAAAAAAAATCCTTAAAATGTCCCTGATTTAAAACAATGGGTGACCTGTATAAAAAATGTATAATACTTTACTAAGCAACATTGAAACAGAATTAAATCAATCGAAAAATACACCATGCTGCTGGTAAATACTGTAAATTATGTCCATTCCTCCTTTGATTGGTTTCTAAGTTTAACTTAATGTCAGTCAAATTCATAAAGCATGTTTCTAACCTGACAAAACAATTCTAAAATTCAGTTGAAGGAATAAACAGATGTGACTGGCCAAGAATTTTTTGCAAAAGAAAAACAGCAAAATGGGAAGTATTCAGCCAGATGTTTCAAAGCAGCACTATCCAACAGAAATGTAATATGAATGTCACATTTAGCCACACTAAAAAAAAAAAAGTGCAATTAATTTCTGCAATATATTTTACTTAATCCAATATATCCAATTTTTTTTTCTTTTTATGGCTGCACCTGCAGCATATGGAAGTTCCCAGGCCAGGAGCTGAATGAGAGCTACAGCTGAGGGCTACGCCTCAGCCACAGCAACACCGGATCCAAACTGCACCTGTGACCTAAGCCACAGCTTGTGGCAACACGGGATCCTTAACCCACTGAACAAGGCCAGGGATCGAAGCCCACATCCTCACAGTTAAGAACCTGATAGAGTCACAGCGGGAACTCCAAACTATTATCATTTTAACCTATAATCAGTAATTTAAAATTACCAATTAGATATTTTGTCTTTTTTTTTTTTGGTACAAAATCTTTGAACTCTGGGGTATATTTTCTCAGTTCAGAGCAGCCACATCTCAAATAGTCAAAGAGTCAAGTGGCTACAAACTACAGCTACCACAGTGGATAACACAGATGTCAAGCAGCCAATACTTTAGATATTAAAGCTTAGGAGTTCCTGTCATGGCGCAGCGGAAACGAATCCAACTAGGAACCATGAGGTTGCAGGTTTCGATCCCTGGCCTCGATCAGCAGGTTAAGGATCCTGTGTTGCCGTGAGCTGTGGTGTAGGTCACAGATGCAGCTCGGATCTGGTGTTGCTGTGGCTGTGGTGTAGGCCAGCAGCTGTGGCTCCGATTAGACCCCTAGCCTGGGAACCTCCATATGCCACGGGTGCAGCCCTCAAAAGACAAAAGACAAAAAATAAAAATAAAAGCTTAAAGCTCTAATAATGAACATAATTCAGTACTGGTACAAAAACAGACTGACAGAAAGAGAGTATCTGTGATATCGGGCCTGAGGTTTCATTTACAACTGACTGGAGAACAGTATCTGGCATAATTCACATTAAAAAGTACATATTTTCACAGCTCTTGGGCCACTCTTTATCATACCTTCAGGAGTTCTGTCCCCATCAGACTGGCCACTGCTGAGCCTTAGACAAATCTTATATGATACATAAATACACCTTAGTTGCCATGTGGTCCCAATCCCTGCTTTCAAAGGAGAAACATCCAGGTTCAAAGATGATCCTTGAATGTTCTGCTCACAGAGCCGACAAGAGCTGGGCCCTCCAATCTGAACCACCCAGCCTCTGCCACTGCCCCCACGTGGGACCAGCGTGCTGGCTCTCAGGCAGGCCCTGAAATCATTTGTAACATCACCATAGTAAGAAAACTATGTGCCCGGGACTCTTTAACACACATTTTTCACATGCACTATGTCCAAATTCAGGATGAAATCAATGGGTCCTATCACTTCCAGCAGCCGGCAGCAGCCGTGGGGTGGCTGGCATTGCCTGGCACACAACAACTCTGCCACGGTGTTTCACATGGCCGTCGCTTCGCTTGAGCTATGCGCAGGGTCAGCAATTCTTGACTGAGACCTTTGCCAAACAAAATGTCTTTGTGAAGTCACCCAGTGGTGCAAAAAATGATAATGTTGCAGAAGGGCATGGAGGCAACCGAGTGTGTGGCTTTGGCATCAGCGAGGAATGTCCCTGGAGGAATGACTGTAACCTCATTCTTTTACCAAACAGAAGAAGACACCCACAGGTGGACTAGGTAACATACTAAGTAAGCGAAGTGAGCGAGGCAGGGTGCCTACGCCTCGCGGGATTGCAGATAAGGTGCCAAGATGTGGTTTCATTGGGCATGTCCCCTCGTTCTTGGTGTGCCCTATAATCGATGGCACCTTAGATGCAACAAAACACAGAAATGGCCAACATTCCCCAACCCGGGGCCTAGGCTAAGTGCTTGTCCTTCACCCAACCTTCCAAAGCCCTCTGAGGCTGGCAATCCAAGGAGTTGAGGTTGGGCAGCATCATGGCCCTTGTCCAGGCTGCCCAGCTGCGTAGGGCAAAGCTGACCACATGACACAGTAGCCTACCACCCACACTAAGTCCACTGCTCTCCATGAAACGTGCAGGGTGGGGTGGGACAGCACAGAGCCTGCCTGAGCCTTAGTCCTGGATGCTAGGACTTCCTCTGTCTCAGAGCAGAAGCTGTGCACCCCACTCCACAAGCCCTGGAGTAGACATGCAGTGTAATTGAAATTCATGGATGAGCCCGAGGAGCCGGCTCCAGGCTCGGTAATAACTTCTCCATATTAATGGCAGCACCGCAGACCCGGTGGACAGCTGACATTTAATATGAAACATATGCAGCAGAGCGAGAGCCTCCTACCTGGGCCCTCCCATTCCAGAATGCCTGCCAGTTGGGGTCGGGGGAGGACAAGGTGGCACCAAGACTCTAGGGGCTGGGGTCCTCTTCTCCCCTCAGCCCTTCCACCCACCTCAGTGCCCTCCCCTGCAGGAAACCCCTGCCAAGAATATACATGAGCACACACGCACTCACACACAGGCTCGCTTAAATGGGTACACACACTCACACACACACACGCACTCACATACACAATCACACTCATCTAGATATGTATACACATGCACACATTTCCACACACACACACACACACACAGGAACATGCACACACATTCACATTCATAAGCAGCCTGCAGCACAAAAACCCCGAGCTTGCCCAAGTGGAGGAGGGCAGTCAGGGTAATGAAGGATGTATCTGCCTGGCACTGCGGACCCGGAGTCCCAGGCGGGGCCCCATGCATACTTGACCCTAGGGATCTCAGAGACCAGAGCGAGGAGGCCCAGGCCACTGCTTAGGCCCCCACACAGCAAAGCCTCCATGCTCAGTGGACGCACCAGGCCATGTGGGATGTCCCTGTGGCTCAGCAGAGAGGAGCCCTTCGACAACACCTCTGCTCACGCTGACTGTGGCACTTGTGGTCCTCGCAGCAGGCCTGGGTGAAGACCCAACCTCCTCCCCTCCCAGCTGATGCTGGCGTCACTCCTCACTCACTAAGTGCCAGGACATAGAGGGACAGACAGCCATCAGGCTGGGGGATAGCCATCAGGCTGGGGGAAACTTAAACCTACCCACACCTGAATGGGAAGCATCCTTATACTTGAGAACCAATACAAGAAATACAACCAGGCAGTGGATTCAAGGCAGGGGTGGCAATGTGACCAGAGAAGGCTCAAGAAGAGCCAGCCTCCTGGGTTCAGGCTCAGAGATCAGTTACCAGCTCTGCTGGCCTTCCTGAGGGGCCCAGTCGGGCTCTACTATGCTCCTCCCTAGAGGACTCCAACAGGACGGGTGACCCTACACAGGGGAGCCCCACAGATCTGAGTAACTCTCTGAAGCCTCAGTTTCCTCATCTGTAAAATGGGGGAAACGGCGACTGGCTCACAGATGATTGCAGAGATTGGGTACCAGCGGCCAGCAGAGGTAGATGACCACCTTCTCTTGAGGGACAGCTGCTGGCCGATTGGAGTCCTCAGGAGCCTGGGTGAAGGACCCTCCACCCACAGAGAAAGTGTGGAGTGGTGAGCCACTGCCCCATCTTTTGTCGGTGGTCCCAGCACCCCGGCTCCCCCACCACCATTCCAGGTCAGAGATGGAGCTCCAGACTCAGGCCAGAGCCAAACAGCACATGGCACTCCTGGGCCACAGTGATTGGCTCTGGAAGTGTCCCATGACCTAAGCCCATCCAATCAGAATAAAGCTCAGCACTGTGGCAGGAACCTCTGAAAAGCAGTCTGCTTCTCTTTTGCACCTGGTTATGCCTGGGGATGTGAGGGGTGTTGGGGGCAGCTGCAGTCACCAGTCCACCAGGGGACCGAGTCATACAGGGGAGGAGGAGCCGGACAAGCAGGGTTCAAGGGATACCACTCCACCCCTGAATTACCTCCTCAGTCCTACCAGTCCTCAGATGCCTTTTAGTGTATGTGAAAAAAATACGCAGAATTTACCATCTGAACCATTTTAAGTGTACAGTTCAGTGGTATTAAATATATTCATAATGTTGTGCAAAGATCACCATCATCCATCTCCAGAACTCTTACCTTCCTGTAAAACTGAAATTCGGTACCCATAAAACAACAATGTCCCATCTCGTTCCTCCAGCCCCTGACAACCCCCATCTCTAAGATTCTGATGACCTTAAGTGCCTTTCAATGCCTATTTGCAGAAGCCTGGTGAGATGCACCGACACCATTCTGAGGGGCCACCATGTGGCAGTCAGGAGCCGCGGGCTGCTTCTCTGCCACTTCCAGCACAAACCCCTGACAAGCCAGCCTCCAGCATGGCAACCACAGGTCAGTGCACACACATACCCCCCGCCCCCGGCCACAGCAGGGAAGTGCCCCTGGGAAGCCCCTTCCCTCCCACCAGATGGCACTCAGTGAGAAGTGGTGGTGAGGCCAGCTAGGAGCTTGTGGATGCCCCAGAAGAGGACATGGGGTGGCTGTAATGAAATAAGGCTGGGTTCTCAGCAAGTTCTCCAAGACAGCCCTGCCTGCAGTAAGCGCTGGCCCATCCAGCAACCTGCTGCCAGCACAGCTCCCAGCACTTCCACATCAGCCTCTGGAGGCCCAGTCAGGGGACCTCAGGCCCCACTGGATTCACTCTGGATTCATTCACCCACATGATATCAACAGACTCCAAAATGCAGCTTCCCTGAAGAAACATCTCAGAGTCAGGAAGCAAAGAGAAGCCACAATCTATCCAGAGAGGCAGGGCATAGTCTGGCCAGAGTCCCCACCTCTCTCTCCATCAACCTGGTCCCGTCCATTGGTCCTCATCTGGCCTCAAAGACCCCCGGAGTTGCTCTAGAAGGATCCCGGAAATGGTTGATCCGGCCCTGCTTGCCACCTGGACAAACTGAGGCTCGTGGCAGAAGGCTTATGCCCGGGGCTGCATGATGACCTGCCAGAGCCCAGCCCCAGGTCTCCTCACCATCCTCCAAACCAGCCCAGAGGGACTTTCCTCCCTTATTTAGTGTCAAACTCAGGTTTCATGAACCCCAAAGTGGGGGCAGGGAAACCGGGTAAAACCACATGCGGGCACAAGCGCTGCCCTGTGGGACAGGACGCAGAGCTTTGGGGCTTTCTACAAGGGGGCCTGTCCCACCGAGCGGGAACGTTCTGGGGTCTGCAGCAAAGCAGGCGAGGTGGGCCAGCCCTGGGCATGGGGGCAACAGGGGCTTGGAGGCGAGTCCCTCCCCTTCCCTTCACAGCCCCCATGTTGCAGGCACTCTCATTTCATGGCTCCCAACTGAGCTCCACCCAGTCAGAGCCGGGCCCTGCGGACACAGCCAGGTTCAAACCCCCCATGATGCCCACAAGTTACTAAGAAGTATGGGTGCGACCTGGCAGGTGAATATCCAGCTTCCTGGATGAAGCACCATCTCGCTGAGACCTACTGGATGAGCCAGGTGAAAAGGGAAGCTTCGAGAAGCATGATCCCAGTGAGAGCACAGGCCGGGAAAAGGCCTTAAGATGGGAGAGTCCAGCGTCGGAAAAACTAAAACTTCAATGTGACTGAAGTGCGGGCAGGAAGGGGACACAGGGTCAGACAAGGCCGAAGGCTACTAGGTCAGGTCATGGGAGGCTTTCTATGCCAGGCCAGAATTTTTTCCAGGTTTGGATTCTTTTAAAGGGCAATACGAACACTGAGAGGTCTTGAGCAAAAGAGTGACAGGGTTTAATGTGTGGTTTATAAAAATCAGTCTGGCAGCTGGGTGGGGAAAGAGCTGCTCCAATTTGGAGTTAGCTGAGGATTATGGAGCAAAAGACAGGCTTAGAGCCTGGCACAGTGGAGACATGGGAACTGGGATAAAGTTTGGAGATGTCTGCGGGGCTGACTGGTGGCGCGCGAGGGTGGGGGAGATGGAGGGGAGGGGTGATCCTGGGATTCCCGGCCAAGGGAAGGGTGACATCTGGAGGAGAGTGGAGTTTCCGAGGAGCCGTTTCAGAAGCACGGAGTCATCCAAGGAGAGCCCCGGAGGCTGCTGGGCAGGCAAGTCTGGAGCCCAGAAAGAGATCTGGGCCAAACACGGGGTTCTGAAGTCTGGTCCTTCCTCTTGCCTTTCTGACAAAACCCCAAGCCATTCCAGAATGTGGAGATCTGACCCTCACTCTCAACCCCAAAAGTAGGAGAGACTCCTCTGGACAGGCCCACATCACTGCAATTTATTTAAAGATGGGCCTGTATGGAGTTCCCGTCGTGGCGCAGCAGAAACAAATCCGACTAGGAACCGTGAGGTTGAGGGTTCGATCCCTGGCCTCGCTCAGTGGGTTAAGGATCCAGCATTGCTGTGAGCTGTGGTGTAGCTCACAGATGTGGCTCAGATCCAGCATTGCTGTGGCTGTGGCTATGGCGTAGGCCAGCAGCTGTAACTCCGATTAGACAGACCCCTAGCCCTGGAACCTCCATGTACCATGGGTGCAACCCTAAAAAGACAAAAAGACAAAAAAATAAATAAATAAAGATGGGCCTGTAAAATAGGCAAGGCCCATCAGAGCCTTCCCCAGGACTCTGGCGAAAACCATCCAGAAAGGAGTGCTTTCCATTTCCAAGAGATTGCTACCAGGGAAGACAAGTTACACCAGGAGCTGCTGGTGGACTATATATGGGGAGAGCAGTTCTGAGATGAATACAGACACTAGCAGAGCTGAAAGGCAGATAGCACATTCTGAAACTAGCCCTGAGCCCCTAGATCCAGCCATGCCTGAAGCCATATCCTCAGGACCTCAAGGATAACTAGACCCATGACATCCCTTGTTTGTTTCATCCTTTGTAAGTTGGTTTTCTATCACTTAAACTGAATGAGTCTTAAACAATAAGGGAAATAGTAAGCTGTGGAGGAAGCTGAGACCACCCTGGGCAGCTGTGTAGACTGCCAAGAGCAGGGGCAAAGCAGGCACCTCTGCTCCTCTGACCTGAGGAGCCCCAACACCCCCAGAAACCCAGACATTCTTGCAGCACCATTTTGGTGTTCCTGAGACCTTCTCATTGCCCTCCAGGTGATGTCAAGGCAGGGTGAGAGGAAGGCAGACCCTACAAGGTGCAGCTGCAAGTCTCATACCCCCCTCACCCACGGCCCTGTAGCCCACGACTTGCTCCACCTGCCCTTCCTGCTCTAGCACCTGAACCAGCTAGAGCCTAGTGTGTGGTCTCAAAGACAGCAGCCTTGCTAGGAAAAATGGTCCCTTAGGCCAGCAAATTACTTCTGTCTGTGGCCCTTAGTGACATTTGTTTTTCGGCCTTTTTTAGGGCCGCACCTGCAGCATATGGAAGTTCCCAGGCTAGGGAGCTGAATCAGAGCTGTAGCTGCTGACCTACACCACAGCCACAGCAACGCCAGATCCAAGCCGCATCTGTGACCTACACCACCGCTCACGGCAATGCTGGATCCTTAATCCACTGAGTGAGGCCAGGGATCAAACCTACAACCTCATGGTTCCTAGTCGGATTCGTTAACCACTGCGCCACGATGGGAACTCTCTTTTTGTTTTTCTTAGTGACTTTTAATGTCCATCAAGACTGGACAGAACAGATGTCTGTCCAGGAGGGCAGCCCAGCTGGGGAGCCCCAGTCCACAAGGCAGCACTGGGCCTCTGCTGGGAGTTAAGGATCAGTGGGTTAAGGATCCACCATTGTCACTGTGGTGGCTCAGGTCACTGCTATGGCAGGGTTCAACCCCTGACCCAGGAACTTCTGCATGCCAAGGGGTGGCCCCCCCAAAATACAGACTGCCAAGCTTGAACAAGCCATCTCAGCTTTGGGGGCCTCAGTTTATTCACTGCAGAATGGGGATAACATCAGCTATATACTTTAGGGTGTTGTGAGGATTAATCAAGGTGAAACAGCATAAGGTGCTCAGCAAAAAGCCTGGCACATAATAGGGACACTGTAAATGGTGACATACTATTGTTACTTTTTATGTCAATAGGCTTTTCCCTGGGTTTTTAATGAGCATGTAAGAAGGATGTGAAATTAGCACACTTATTCTGTGGCCAGAGAGGTACTAGAAAACTCTTCCTAGCAGTGAGACACACAAGAATCCTTTGTTAAGCATTATTTTCTCACGCATGGTGAAGAGGCAAACTTTAACCTTTCCCTGTGAATATGATGAACAATATCTGTCTAGTAGCTGGAAAAGAACCTGAAAACCACATCTACAAGCCTCTCTGGAAATTAAGTGCTTGGTGTGTCTTATGAAGCACATCTTCATGTGGCATCTTGAGTCTGAACCCCTGCCTGACTCTTGTAGAATTTGCACCTTGGCAGTTCCAAGTCCCATGCTCCTTTCATTTTAGGGAGCAGCGACATACACCACAGCACTCCATCCATGGGGTTCTGCAAATCCCATGTTCTGATTCTCATGGGAGCATCTAGCCCCCAGTCTGCTAGAGTGATACCCAGGACTCAGCCCGAATTATCAGAAAAAGATGTCAGCCAGCACCGCTGGGGCCCCTTGACTCATCTCAGGAGGATTCCACCTGAGGACAAAGCCAACACATAGGAAGGCAGAGGCAGGGAATTCCCGTTGTGGCTAAACAGATTACAAATCCAACAAGTATCATGAGGACACGGGTTTGATGCCTGGCCTCGCTCAGTGGGTTAAGGGCCCAGCACTGCCATGAGCTGTGGTGTGGGTCGCAGATGTGGCTTGGATCTCGCATTGCTATGGCTGTGGTGTAGGCCAGCAGCTGCAGCTCCGATTCGACTCCTACCCTGGGAACTTCCATATGCCACAGGTGCGGCCCTAAAAAGTTAAAATAAAAAAAAAAGAAAGAAAGAAAAAGAAGGCAGAGGCAAGAGACAGCAAAGATCCTAATGACCTGGCCGGAGCACCTGGATCCAACCATGCCTAAAGACTGGCCATTACATGAGCTTATAAGTTCCTGTTTCTGTTTAAACTGATTTGACTTGAGTTTTCCTTCTTCACTTGTGACAGAAAGGATTCTGACCATCAGAAACCTCACATGCTAAAGAGATTAGGAGACTGCTGTCCACAGAAAACAAAGTTATTACTGGCTTCCTTCAAAGCACAGAAACAAACCCAGGGCCAAGCAAATAGATGAGCAAATGCGTGTCCCAGACAATAGGCCTGAAAGGGCCTGTGGCTCTTGGGAGAGGCATGTCCCACCTAAACCCCTAAGCATCTGAACTTAAGCTGGAAGACCACAGTTTCCTGCTATGACCCCACTCCGTGGTTTCTCCACAAGTCCCAGGAAGGCTAGTTCCACACGCTCTGCAAAGAAGGGGCTGATGGTCCCATCTGCATGGGAAGTGCAGCCTTACGCAGAGTTCAAGAGGTTTCTTTATTACAGAACTTTTCAGAGATCCTGATGGGGGCTCCTTGAATCTCCCAGGCTGAAATCAAGGTACAGCATTTCCCACACCAACTGTCCACTGAACCCCATTTGCTCCAAGCAACTTGTGGTACAATCCTGTTGAACTTCTGTGTGGTAATGGGGCTGTAGAGCCCTGCTTCTTGAAGGGCTGTGGAAGGCCCAGAGGCATCAGACCAGAAGCTTAGTAGAAATGCAGAATCTCGGGAGTTCCCGTCATGGCGCAGTGGTTAACGAATCCGACTAGGAACCATGAAGTTGCGGGTTCGGTCCCTGCCCTTGCTCATGTGGGTTAAGGGTCCGGCGTTGCCGTGAGCTGTGGTGTAGGTCGCAGACGCGGCTCGGATCCCTCGTTGCTGTGGGTCTGGCATAGGCCGGTGGCTGCAGCTCCGATTCGACCCCTAGCCTGGGAACTTCCATATGCCGCGGGAGTGGCCCAAGAAATAGCAAAAAAAAAAAAGAAAAGAAAAGAAAAGAAATGCAGAATCTCGAACCCCATCCTAGACATGCTGTCTCAGAATCTGCATTTTCACAAGCTCCTTGGGGATCTGCACACACACCCGCTTCAATGTGCTTCACTACCCATGAATGAAGAGCAGGGCTGCAGAGGAGGGGGCACTGTGTGGCCCGGATGCTGGGAGGTGAGATGCATGTGGCCATATAAGGCCTATTAAAGGGGCGAGCCCAGGGATTCTGGCTTCTATTACCACTCCTCAGTGTCTTCCACCTGCCCAGACTTGGGAGCACCATGGCAGAAGGGGCTCCTGGGGGCTATTTGAAGAATGAATTGCCTGGGCAGTGGGGTGTGGGGGACGGTGGCATGTCCAAGGTGGAGAGGAAGGAGCGTGTGCAGAGAAGTACCAGGTGTGTGTCGGCTTGGTGGGGACGGAACCAGCCAGACTCCTGCCATCACAGGCTATGTGGCCTTGGACAAGCCGCTCAACCTGCCAGACTCTTGCTGCCCATCTGTAAACAAAGGATGAAGAATCCTCCCTGGCAGGGCCACTGTGGACCAGAAATGTGATGTGATGTTTAAACCCCAGGTCCTTAGCAAGCGGGCCTATCACAGATGCACAGAGGGACTTAACTGATATAAAATCAGAATTGATACACACTAAAAAGGAAGAAGGAAGGAAGAAAGGGGAGGGAGGAAAGAGGGGAAGGAAGGAAGAAAGAGAAATGAAAGGAAGGAGGGAGGGAGGGAAAATTAAAAAGAGAAGCACTAATGATGCCCCCCTGTGTCAAGGCCATTTTTCACTGACAACTTTCAAGGCCACTCTGGGCAGCCCCAGATCCTCTTTCGACTCCAGTCTTGTTTGCAGCTCTATCTTGCACTTTGCCAGTGTGTGTCTAGTACATGTGACATCTCACTGTGCCTGGCCCTACACCTGGTACCTCTCTGCACATGCTCTGTTCTCTGTGCCTTCACCCCTGGGTGACTCATCCTTCAAATAGCCCCCAGAAGCATGCCTTGACCAGAGTGGGCCCCAGCCCATCGGCTGAGTATGTGGGCCCCAGGCCAGCCACATCTCTGACCAGCACAGTGGACAATCACTCCAGGAGGTGCTAGCTGAACAAACAAATCACAGAATGAACAGATGAATGAGTGGATGAATGAATGATACATGGACAAAGCCTCTCAAGTCCTCTCCATCAAGAATTACTTAGCACACAGGAGCTGGCCAAGCAACAGACTACCTCCATGTCAACTCCTTCACCCCAGCCCAGGCCACTCCTGAACCCTCAGCGCCAATTTCGTTTTATTTAAGAAACTTTCCTCCAGCATAAAAGAAGACACCTGAGGCCAGAGACATCCTCAGAGACAATGGAGATGTACAGGGCTGCAACAAGTTAACCCAACTCCCCCAAGGACATTTATAGTTGTTTGCGAGACACTCAGGTTCTAACTATACCCAGCCGAAGGCAGTGATTTTCCAAAGCAACAAGTGACATTTCCTGAGTCTCCATAAAAAGAACACCAGTGGTTGCGGGACTTGGTGTAATTGCTGGCTCTGCAGCCTGCATGGTAAGCCTGAGGACAGGGGGGATCAGGGGCCAGCAGCGCTGGAAGAGTGGCCACTCACCCCGAGTAGGAGTCCCTGAAGCAGCAATTAGAGGGGAACCCATAGTGGGCGGCTTCAGATGTCTGGCCAGCACAGCCAGACTGACCACCGCACACCCAATCCAAAATAGAAAACTGCAGTGGCTTCTGCTGCGTGCCAGGCCCTGGGGTGGCCGGACAGAGTACGGCCAATGTCAGCTTCCTCCCTGAGCATTGATCCAGGCTTCCTTCCATGACCCCTTTATGCCAAGGCATAGTCCTCTAGGCCCCCAGAAGCAGAACTTCCCAGGGCTCTGGTCACAGTAGGTGGCCCAGGCAGTCCCAGAAGGGACCAATGCTCCAGCCTCTCCTGTCCTTCAGGGGCTGCTCACCGGCACCAGAGTCTGCATTTCCAAATGCTCCCCTTGGCTTAAAATAGAGAGAGAGAACCGACTTTTCAAATAACCAGCTGAAGTTCAACAGGAAACCGCAGCATAAAAGTCAGTGGTTCCTGGTCAGTCAGGGGGCAGAGGGATAACTGGCCATTTCAGCACCACTGCCTGCTCCCTAGGCTGGCACCACTCGCATACAAAGAAACAAGAAAACTGCCGATATCCATGCCCTTCCCACGGAACACATTCATACATACTAAAATGCACAGCAGCACCCGAGAGACACTGATACACAAATGAGCAGAAATCTGCAGATACACACATCCACAAGACACCATGGCACCTTCACATGTTCATACAGGTGCCCAGGTACAAAGATACTAGCACACAACGACATTCCAAAACACATGTGCAGATGGGCACACTCACAGAAGTACACACAACACCTGGACCCAAGACGAAAACCTGTGCCTGTGGGCTTAAGGGAGACTACCCGCTCTGCTACTTGATAAGGGCTTTGGAAACCTGGCCCTCCCCCTGCATAAATCACCCTCTCCAACCAATCAAAACAGCTTGTCTTCCAGCCAACCCCTTCTTTTGGTGCCCAGTGGTCCCTAAGCGCAGGGGTGCGGAGAAAGCCCTCAGTGCAGGCCTTACCCTCCCAGGGGACTCCCAGGCCACGGGGCTTACAAACCCAGAGCCAGGGCAGTGGCCAGAAAGGAGGGAGAGAAATGTGTGTACTCACCAGCCCGTCGCAGTTGCTGAGCGCCACGGAGGAGGTTTCAGCCAGGCCGGCCACGTCTCCGACGTAGAGGCAGGTCCCAAGCAGGGGCTCCACGCGGGTGGCTCCTGACTCGCCCTGCCACTCCACCGTGGCCCCAGGCGCCACGAGGCGGGCGTTGGGCCGCAGCCGCAGGTGCAGGTCTCGGCCAAAGACCGTGACATTGTAGAAGAGGCGGCCGCCAGGGTCCTCCTCACCGCCTCCAGGAAAGCCCGGGGTGTGGACTGGGGCGGCCCTGCGGGCCCGTACCCCAGCCTGGGCCGCCGCCGCGGACACCACGTGGGATACCAAGCGGCCCTGGGCGTCAGTGCGCACCGGCACCGCCAGGATGCGCTCCGCTCGGTGCCCCAAGGGCCCGCCTGCAATGGGAAGGGGCGTTAGACTTGCAGGAGATATGGGAGCCCCAGAGCACCGCCGCCGAACCCAGCATCTTCTCAAACCCCGCACCCACTGCGAGGAGACGGGCTTTCTACTAGGCAACCCCCAGAAACTAGCCGGCACCTCCCGGGCCTTCTTCCAACCGGGAAGGGGCGTTAACACGGCCAGCACTCCGGAGCCCCGCCGCCCCCCGGGTCGACCTCTCTGGGGCCCTGCCAGCCAAGAGCTCTGCCCCATTCCGGGTTGGGGCTCCGCGGCTCCTCACAGTTCCCTAGGGGACGGCCCCGTCAGAGCGTCCCCCGCCCCTTGAACCTACACCGTCCTTGGCAGGACGTGGGGCTGCTCCCAATCCATTCCCTGCTGGCCCCCTACCCCGTGCGCCTCTACCCCTCAGCGGCCTCCAGAGTGAGGACTCGGATTCCCCCGGGCGCGGGCGGGCCTGTCCTTCGTGTCCAGCTCCCAGTTAGTGCCCTGCCGGCCCCCTCCCCCGCGCCCGAGGGCAGGGAGGGATGGAACAGGGTCCCTCGGATCTTCGGGGATCCCCTCCGGGACGCCCCAACCAATCCTCAGGGCCCAAGGCGGCGCGCTCAGCACCCGGCTCCTCCTGAGCGTCCCCGGACCCGAGCCCGGGAGCCGCCTCGCCCTGGCTCCCCTGGACCCGCTGGAGCCGGCGCTGCGCTCTCCACCGCGGGGCTTTCCTGGCCCTCAGTCTCCACGCTCCGCGTCCCGGGAGCCGCGAGCGCTACGAGGCTCCCCCGGCCCGAGGCGCCCGGGTGCGCCGCGGGGCGCCCCCTGCGCGACCAACCCGGCCCCGAAGTTGGCCAACTTGGCCCCGGGCGGGGCGCGCGGAGTTTGCCCAAGTCGGGCTGGACGACGCCTGGGGAGGGGGCGGCGGGGCGGCGGGGCGTGCGGGGCGGGGCAGAGCCTGGCCGGCTGGGGTCGCGGGGAGTGGGGGCCGGGCCGCACCTACCTGGGGGGTCGGCGGCGGCCGTGAGCCCGGCGTCCGCCGGCAGAGGCGGCAGCAGGAGCGGCGGCAGTAGCAGCAGCAGCGCGGGGCAGAGCAGGCAGCGAGCGGCTCCCGCCGGCGGATCCATGGCAGCCGGACCGCAGCCGGGGCCCCGCACTCGCAGCCGGCGCGAAAGTTCCCCGCGCGCCGCCCAGCCCACATCTGGGGGCAGCTGGAGCCGCCCGCAGCTGCAGCACCGCAGGGCGCGGGGCGGAGGAGGCGAGGCGCGGAGGAAAGGGCGGGGGAGCGCGGAGGGGAGGCGGGGAGAGGGAAGGAGCGAGCGAGCGAGGGAGGCGGGAGGGAGGGAGAAGGCGAGCGAGGGGGAGGGCGGGGACGGCGGGCGCCTCAGCCTGCGGTGACCCGGCGCTTCTTGGCGCGGCCGCCGCCGCCGCCGCCGCCGCCGCCGCCACCGCCCGCTCCCCTCCTAGCGCCGTCGCCGCCGCGGTTCCCGGCTCGTAGCGAAGCAGAGACACCCCGAGGCGGCGGCAGAGAAGCGCCGCGGGCCGGGCCGGGGGAGCCCCGCCGCCGACCACCCTCGGCGCGCCCCGCACCCTCGCTCCTTGAAACCGCAGAGGAAAAAAAACCCGCCCGCCCGAGCCTCCCCGCCCAAAGAGTCCTCGGGCACGCGGGTCCCAACCATCAGCCCTGGGGCGCAAAGCGCTTCCTTGGCTTCTCTGTGCGCCCTGGGGCAGGACGGGGCTCAGGACTGGGAAGGGGTGGGGAGGCCCGATTTCTGGGCCATGAGGCTGAGTTGGGCCTTTTGACCAGATGGAGACCCCGGAGGCTGGAAGACAGTTTTATAGGAAGGTGCATGCGCCACAGGAGCCACCCCAAAGATCAACTTTTAACCTTACAGAGAGAGGCAAGATTCCCTCAACCGCTCTTTGCCCAGCATCTCTCTCCTGCGTCTGCCTTCCCAAGCCTCAGCTGCAGCCTCTGAGCTCTGAGCGACCTACACCTGGGCTCCGTGTGCTAAATAGAGCTCAGCCTGGTTGCCTCCCTCACCTGTCTTGAATCCTGCCCGGGCATTCTAGACTCCTGGTCTTTATGGTCCCCCAGGCTCTGCACGAAATAGCCTCTCTACACTCTGCCCACCTTTTCCAACTCAGCACTGGAGGCACCCCCTCTCCATCCTGGAGCCAGTTTGCTGTCAAAGCCCATTCCCTGCTGGAATGTCTCCTCTCCAGCCCTGCCTTCCTCCTTTCACTGCCTGGAGTCACTGTCCTACCAGGCCTGCTGCCCCCAACCCCACAACCTTCCTTCCCCCAGGTCCCCCTCACCCCAGAACCCCCTCCCAAGCATTTGTCTGTGACTTCTGCTCTGTGACCCCAAACTTCACTTCCATGCAGGGTGGGCACCTGTCCCTTTGGATCTTCTTATTCCCGCTGCCCCAGGCCTGTGTGACCAGGGCTTTGGGGGTAGCCTTGGTCAGGCAAGGCCTGATGACTCAGGCCCCTCCCTGCCCACCAGCAGGGCCCAGTCTTAAGGGGAAAACACATGACTTACACAACTTGCTCTAGCTGTGATTTCATATGCTCAGTTCTGTCATTTTCAGGACCTGGGTGTGAGGGCACTGGAGCTTGATGGCCATCTCCACCAGGAAGCTTCCCTCTGTGCCACCTGAGGGTGCCCGAGACAGGATCCAGAGACTGGGTGAACATTGGCTGGCAGTGGTAAAAAGGGTGAAATTTTGCCTAAGAATTTAGACTTATGAGTTCTCTGGAGAAGTTGGAAAGTGTGACCACACTGGGCCTGCCTGTCTGCTTATCAACCACTAAATGAGACAGTGCCCCACAGTCCACTGTAGATTCCCTTTCCTCACCGCCCCCCAGCAGGCATTCACTTTTGTGACCTCTGTTGATAGACCTGGTTGCAGAGAAAATGTCTGCTCATCAGTATATGGGAAGAGAGATGATTCCAGAGGCAGGTATCCTGGAGGACTTCCTGTAAGAAGTAGCATGGGTTGAATCTTGAAGGCTGTGAAATCAGGCAGCCCAGAGCTAGGTCCAACTAAATGCTGTCTTGGAACCCATGGCACTCTTCCACTCATTCCCCCTGTGGTTGTCGTGCTTTCATCTTCCTCAAAAGATGAATGAGACCCAACAGCAGTCTCCGCTGCTTCAAAGGTGATGTTCTATTGCCTCGCGCCCCTCCCTGCCAGGTGTATGGGCTTTACCATCCTCATTCCACCACCCCCATCACTCCTTTCTACAGTACTTCATCATGCACTGAAGTGTTTAAAGGACACTTTCAATCACCACCATAAATGGAAAAGCCAACATCTCACCATAAATCAAAGATAACTGCCAAAAATAAGTATATGAAACAAAAAGCTGCTATCCAATTCTAAATACTCCTGCCTGTAAAAGGCACTGAGGCCGAAGTTGATGAACAAGTGTGGGGAACATGGTGAGACAGACCAGCAGAAGCAGAGCCCTTTCCTTTGATGCAACCAGAAGGATGAAAGGAGAACCAAAAAGAACAACTCTCTCACTTTACTAGCTGATGATATTTTCTGACGCGTCTGCGTAACCAAATGATCCTGCACACTTTGGAAAACCAGCTCTCAGATATTTTTTTGGAAAAAGGGCTTGTCTCTCTGACACTCCTGAGTCACTCCTGGCAGCTGTTCCTTCCCACATCACTCCCAGCTTCTTGAGACTCCACCCAGACAGAGACCCCTCATGACTGGCCCATCCTTTAGTCCCCACAATGACTGGAAGAGTAAGCACACATGCATCGATTGGAATTTATAGTTGAATCCTCCATATAGGGGACCCTTGTGGACACATCTGAGCCTCCTGATCACTTATCCTTGGCTAAAAAAAAAAAAAAAAAAGGCACTCCCACAGTTCCCACCATGGCTCAGTGGATTAGGAATCCGACTGCAGCAGCTCAGGTCACTGAAGAGCTATGGGTTCAATCTCCTGCCCAGCACAGGGCATTGGAGGATCCGGTGTTGCTGCAGCTGTGGTATGGGTTGCAGCTGTGCCTCGGATTCAATTCCCGGTCAGGGAACTTCCATATGCTGCAGATGCGGCCATTAAAAAAAAAAAAAAAGGCACTCCTTACTTCTTCAATCCTCCATGGTCCAGCTCTCTCCTCTTCCTCTTCTGGAAAATGCTGCTCCACCCACTGGTGCTTGCCTCTCCCTCTGCCCCCCCACCCCTTCTACTCCAGGTGAAAGTGGGATATAGAAATCACCAGTGGTTCTTTGTTCAAGTCCACTTGTTCAATCTAGAACCCCAAAACAAACCAAGAACCATAGAGCCAACTCAGCTGGAATGCTTATTAGTGCGTGTCACATACAATTTTGTTTGTTTTTGCTTTTTAGGGCCACACACGCTGGCATACGGAGGTTCCCAAGCGAGGGGTCTAATTGGAGCTATGGCTGCCAGCCTACGCCAGAGCCACAGCAACGGGGGATCTGAGCTGCATCTGTGACCTACACCACAGCTCACGGCAACGCCGGATCCTTAACCCACTGAGCAAGGCCAGGGATCAAACCCGCAGCCTCATGGTTCCTAGTCGGATTTGTCAACCACTGCACCACAACGGGAACTCCATGTGTGTTTGTTTTAAGCTGAACGTGAATGTCTGGTCTGGCTTTCCCTCTCCTACTTGACACAGTCCCCACCATGCCCTATTGTCCTGCACCTGCCTTTTGCTCATCATTGTAACCAGCCTGGTCCCTGAAAGACTGGAGTTGCAACCCTGATCTAGAATAGCCCCATGTTGTGGGGAAGGGAGGAGAACAACTCAGGGAAAGTTTGAGCCCTCCAATCCCTTTAAAATCTGCCCAACAGCATGAGCTGACGAAGAGATGAGGATCTTTCCTGGGTGTCTTGGGTGTCACAAATCACCATGCATGCCTCTGAGCAGGGACATTAAGAAAGGAGACTCTGCCCTGTGCCCGACCCAGCTCTCAGGTGGAAGCAATGCCCTGCCTTATTCTGAGATGGAGGGGCAGGGTTCTCAGCCCGGCCCTGACTTCCAGGCCACACATGCCAGCACAGACTTCATCAGAGCCATTTCAGTCCCCTGGTGGCCACGCAGAAACCAGAAGTGCTTTCTGCCCTTTGACGAGGTCACCATCCTTGGCAGGCCCTGCCCGCACTGCAGGCTCTAAGCAGTTGGAGGCAGTAAGGTTTCGCTGTCCTCCATCCCAACAGGCAAGCTCCTGGGGGTTGTGGGGCAGGATCTAGACTCTTCTAGCCCTCTGGGGACCCATATGCAGAGCATAACAAGCAGTGAGGACTCCGTGACCTTGTCAAAGGGCCTCTGAAGACAGCAGTTCTGCCCCCCTTCGCTATTGGCAAACAGCGGGTGCAGTGGCCCCGTCAGATGCACAGGCAGAGTTCTGGCCAGGAGCGGCCTTGGTAAGCAGTGTGTCAGGGGAATGCTAATTAAACAGAACATGGTGGCCAGGTGGCCTTGGGGGGTGTGAGTCTCACAGTATTTTGAGCCTCCTCCCCAACGTACACCCCGACAAGGAGCTGCGTCAGGCCAAAGAGGAAATGTCTGGGGGTGCCCAGGCAGCAATTTGTTTCACTGCGTGTTCCACTTGGAGGTGTCCCACCCCTGTTGCAGTCAGTTCTGCCTGGGGGTGAAAAAGCAAAGGGCTTCAGGTTTGAAGCTTGGGGATCCAGGCTCAGTCAACACTTCTCCATGGAGACACGAACTGGTGGCCTAGACTCAATCTAAACAGTAACGACCCGGGGAAGGATAAAGCTCAGTGCCCACCCATGACTGTCTGCATGCATTCAACCTGACAAAAAGGCAGCGAGACCCCAGACTTTTCAAGGGGACGTCTAAGTGTGGTAAGTAGTGATGTCCTGGCCCCACGTGGATGAGGGTCTAGACCTGTGTCCGGCCTCTCACAGAGGTCAGGAGGGACATTTGGTCCAGAGGCTTCCCAGCTGAGAAAAGCCTCTGGGTCCCTTACGATGCCCCTGCATGCAAGTAACACAGCCCCTTAAACCATAAGGAGATGCATGATCTCCTGTACTAGGAGGTCTGCGATTAGGGTAGCTCCAGAGCTCTACCTGCCACCTGGGTGTCACCTTGCCCCTGACCAGATAGCAGGGTGACCAAACCACCTCCAGGCATCCTCCTCTCTTGCAGATGGACTGGGTGACTCCCCTCTGGTCTGTGGGCCAAGACTGGGTCACATGCCCATTGCTGAACCAGCTGCTGACGAAGGCCGAGGTGTTACTGGGACAAGCCTGTAACCCTGACAAACCATCTGGGGCAGGGTGCGTGTTAGGAGTCAACCCCAATGCCCCCCAGCACTTCGCTTGCCTTTATTTCCAAGTTAGAGCATAGTGCAGTCCCGGGCTTATCCCTACCTGGCAAAAGGACGTGTTCCTCACTGGGCTTTATGTTCACCTCCTGTCTACAAGAGCCTGGAGAATTAATCTCTTTACCTAGATTGTGAAGGGCACAATACTATTACATTGTGGGAGTTTGTGTTCAAACCCTTTGTAAATTCAACTGGGCATTTCCTCACTTGTAATCTGGGGAATATAATCCCTGGCCAGTGCCTTGCCAGACCCCAGGATCCCTGGCCTCCAGGGATTTATTTGTGTCAAGTTCCTTCCGTAGCAGTCCTGCCCAACCCTGCAGGGTTCACGACATCTAGGGTGTGGGCCTTAAAGAGGCCAAACCTGGGGCTGGTGGTAGCATAAACCGTGGAATCCAAAGGTAAGATGCAGTGGGAAGAAACTCTGGATGCAAGAGTAAAGGCTTTGGCCATGATTGCAGGCAGTGGGGACTCCCTGGGGACCCTCTGCTCCTCCAAGGGTGCCAAGGGGCCTCTCCCTCACCCATGTGCCCATGGCTAGTGGGAGGGCCCTTCTGGGGTGTCTCCCTTCCAGCAGCTCCAGGTGGTCCTACCCCTGCAGAAATGGTGACACCGGACACAAAGTCCACAGGGTACTTAAAGTGTAGTTCATGGAGGAACAGTTCACCTCTGCATCCTGCAAAATCGTGTCCCCATCTTCTGACTGTTCCAAAAAACAAAGTATATGCCTGTATCTTTTGTGCAATGTTTTAAAGTTTTTGTTTTGGGTGAAAAAAATTGTCCCTTGCAGACTCTCTACAGATCTGGCTCCAGGCAGCGCCTTAGGAGGAAAAGGCTTTACCCTTTGCACTGTCCCCAAAGCCTCCTGTCACTCCTCAAGACCCGTCCCATGGATGCCACCTTCTCTCCACAAATATGACTCCTCCTCGGCTGTGTCCCCACCCCCACCCCCACCCCACCCATCCTGGGCATTCTCACCCTTTCCCATGGGTTCAAGAGTCTGTGTGTATATAGATCACCCCAGCCAGGTCCATCCCCCCTGTCAATGTGGTAACCCC
Organism: Phacochoerus africanus; assembly: GCF_016906955.1. NCBI lineage: Eukaryota > Metazoa > Chordata > Mammalia > Artiodactyla > Suidae > Phacochoerus > Phacochoerus africanus. Next base: position 79,315,186 of record NC_062547.1, on the reverse strand, counting down.
CAGACACCGCGATGAGAGCCCCAGCTCCTCATGGCCCCCATCTCTGCCCCACCCCTAGCCCCTGCTCCCAGCTTCCTGGGCTCACATCTGGCATCTCTCATCCCGCCTAAGCCTCGGGGGCATCCGAGGCCCCTTGCCTTTCCTTCACCCACAACAAAGCAACAATGCTCCATCTACCCTCTAATTAGGAAGAAGAAACTGCCCCTCTTCCTTGCCACTCCTTCTGGCCCAGGCTGGCCACTTTTCCCCTGACCGCAGTGGCAGCACCCACTTCCCAGCTGGAAACAGACACCTGAAACTGAGCCTCTGGTGACCTTCTTTCTCAATAGACAGCATAGTCAGATGGGGTGTCCCTGCCCCCACCCTCATGATCACACATGTGCTCAGTCTCTCCCCTGCCCGCTTCCTCCTCATCAGGGCTGAGACCACACACCTCCTAGCCTGGGAACTTCCATATGCCACAGATGTGGTCATGAAAAGAAGAATAAAATAAAACAAAAATAAAATAAATTTCAAAGATAAATGCTATGAAGACAATCCAAAGAGACTCACGATATAGAATGCAGGAGTTCCCGTCGTGGCGCAGTGGTTAACGAATCCGACTAGGAACCATGAGGTTGCGGGTTCGGTCCCTGCCCTTGCTCAGTGGGTTAACGATCTGGCGTTGCCGTGAGCTGTGGTGTAGGTTGCAGACGCGGCTCGGATCCCTCGTTGCTGTGGCTCTGGCGTAGGCCGGTGGCTACAGCTCCGATTCAACCCCTAGCCTGGGAACCTCCATATGCCGCAGGAGCGGCCTAAGAAATAGCAACAACAACAACAACAACAATAACAACAACAAAAGACAAAAAAAAAAAAAAAAAAAGAATGCATACGACAAGGCAGAGGAAGGTGGGGGAGGGATGTTTTAAGCTAAAAGCTGATGGGAGAGAAATTATCAGAAACTGGCAATCTAAGTGATGAGCATCTCAAGCAGAGAGAAACCAGTACATGCAAAGGCCTGAGGCAGGAAAGAACTTTTACTGCTCCAGGGAAAGAAGAGTAGAGCAGCTGGAGGGTAGTGAAAGAAGGAAGAGATGAAGTGAGAGAGGGATGAGACAGGGCCTTGCCAGTTTCTTCCCAAAGGTTGCACTTTGTTATAAGTGGAGAGTTTAGGCAGGAAAATGAAGCAAGATCATGTTCACCTCAAAATGACCTGGGAACTGGGAGCACTCAACAAGACCCTGGTCAGGGGCCTCCTGGCTCCCTTCTCAGGAGAAGGATCTCACCCATCATCCATGTGCCACGAGCATTCCCAGGTACCCTGGTCCAAGATGACTGGCCAAGCTGGGCCCCATGGTTTCCTCTTCCCAGACAAAGACACTGGGGTCAGTGTCCCCTTGGGAAGCGCCTACAATGTGCCAGGCTGTGTTTTGTCCATCACAGTGTTTCCTGCAAGTCGGCAGCTCTGTTGGTGGATTAGCAAAGCCCTCCATCCTCCAGCCTTCCACCAGGTGGAAGTGCAATGCTCCCCCTTTCAGATGAAGAATCCAAGGCTTAGAGGTGGTTGCTTCTGGGACCGGAGCCACACCAGACCGCCCTGACTCACTCTAGAACCAGAGCACTCACTGCCCACAAGGTGAGCGTCTCTGGGTGTTTCTCTGAGGCCTTCCAGGGTATGAATCTGAGCATCCTTCCTATAAATCCCTGCTCTTGTCCTAGAGAAATGGCATCCTGAGATCTTGCTTGTAAAGCCAATTATCAAAACTGATAGATGAGGGCTGCCAACTAAGAGCCCACAGGGTTTTGTTTGTTAACGTATTTGCTAAGATATTTTAAAAATCAAAAGTTTTCCAGAGTTCCCACTGTAGTGCAGTGGGTTAAGGATATGGTGTGGCCTCAGCTGTGGTGTAGGTCTCAGCTGCAGCTCAGATGCCGTCCCACTGAACCACAGGCAGTCAAAGGCCGGGTCTGAGGGAGCAGCACAGGCTTTAGCTGCTTTCCAGGAGTTGCTGTTGTGGCACAGCAGAAATGAATCCGACTAGGAACCATGAGGTTGCAGGTTTGATCCCTGGCCTTGCTCAATGGGTTAAGGATCCGGCATTGCCCTGAGCTGTGATATATGTTGCAGATGCAGCTCGGATCTGGCATTACTGTGACTGTGGCGTAGACCAGCAGCCGTAGCTCTGATTTTGACCCCTAGCCTGGGAACCTCCATATGCTGCAGATGTGGCCCTAAAAAGCAAAAAAAAAAAAAATTTTTTTAAAAAGATGCTTTCCTGATCTTCATGGTCCCCACCTGGCTGGCTTCACCCTGGGGCATCATGGCTTCCAACCTGCACTGTAGGACCCACCTCTAGCTTCTTCAAATGGGGAAGCTGGGGCAAGGGCTTCTGCCTTCAGGCAGCTCCTGCAGAGCCTATGAGGCACCTGCAGCCTGGTGGGGAGGGGTCAGCTCTCCTGCACAACCTGCCTTTGCATCCCCCTCCCCCATCCCAGACTTCTCGGCTATCTCCCTCAGGACAGCCACGATGGCCTCAGGCTGCTGGAACTTTCCAAGATGCTCCTTTTCATGGTCCCCTCATGGTACCAGCAGCTCCCTGCTGCCCCCCAAGATATTGTCACACCCACCCTCTGGCTGAGAATACAGGGTCCTCTGAAGATGAGTCCAGAAGAACAGGCTGCTGCTGGGAAGCGGGGTGGAGGGGACATGAGGGGCAGGGGTTCGGGAGTGCCACAGAAGAACTGCCATTTCAAGGTCTGGGGACTTGTCACCAAGTTCATATGAATGGAAAGCAGAAAGCCAGTTCAGGGCACCTGGCAGAAACAAGAAGGCAGATGCATGCTGACCCCAGCCCACGAGCACCCACAGACCCAGAAACAGACACTCGCTCCAGAGCCCATGCCACCCCTCGGCCTCCCTAATTGCATTTCTGAAAATGAGAAAGAGGAAACTGAATGAGTCGGGCAGTGCTGTTTGCCCACGATGATTCCCATCTCTGTTCTCAGAAGCCACGGCAGCCCAAGTTCGCGGCTGAGCCCAGACTCCATAGCAACCCTTGTGGGGGCCCCGCTGCAAACCAGCCCCCAGCCTGTGCTGGCCCTCGGACTCTGCCACATCCTGGCCTGCCCTGGCCCTAAAGGTTGGTTTCCAGATTTGCCGATGATTACTGAGCCCAATGGCCCTGCCCCATGTCTCTCTGGCCATCCTTGAACCCTGTGCCAAGGACTGGGCTGCAGCTTCACAGAGGATCTTCCCATCCCTGTGGGGCCAAGCTGTGGTGTCCATCCTCCTCCAGACCTGCTCTGCAGACCCTCTGACAGGGAGCCCCTTCTCTAGCACCTGCCAGTCTCCCTACTACACACAGCTTCTGGGGCTGAGCCCAGACAGAAGGTCACTGCTGGCCATAATGGTGTCTTCAATTGTTCGGGAAAATCACATTATCAGCCTCCACAGGGCTGCAGCCTCTGTGCTCCCACTGTAGCTCCAACCTTGCCTTCTCCCCTCCCCAGAAGTTTGAGGCTCCTGAGGAAATGCCTTCTGCAGAAGGCCTACTCCACCGTGCAAGCTGTCACCCTGGAGAAAAAATAAAAACCTCCCAGCTTCACTTATAACAAACTTGGTCTGTTGTGCAACTTTGCAGTACAGAATGTGCATGTGCCCAATCTCCTCGCTGTTGCATAATTTTCCAGCTGTTTCCAGGACTATTTCATTCTTTGTCTGGCATATTTCACAAGCCATATATAAAAATTAGATACATGTAAATATAAAGTGGAGCATATGTGTGCAATGGAACGACAAGTGTGAAGCAAAGGGAAGGAGGTGGGGGGACCAGGGCTGAGCGAAAAGGCAGATGAAACAAGTGTAAACATTTTGAATGCCACCTTCCAGAAATCTGAGAGAGAAAACGAACGTGGGCTCAACTTAAATTTAAAGTGAAATGTTCATCCGGTGAGATCGATTTCACCTTGGTGGTGTTTGAGTTCTCTCTTCAGTAGTCGTTTTGGTTTGGTTTAGTTTTTTTAGAGCAAACCCCACCGTTTTTGCAAAAGAAACTCTTCGTAGGCATCTTCTTCTTGCCAAGTGTTCCTTAAGAGTGTAACCTGAGATGCCCTTGGAAGGGGCAGAAATGCATCAAGATGACAAGTCCCCTTCATGGCCCTGTCGTCCTATGCACGACGATCCATGGAGATGGGCTCTGTACTTCCTGCTGGAGGGCATCCTGGGTTCCTGCTGGGCCCGCTTGGGTTCTGTGTCACACAGAAGGACCCTCTCCTCCTGGAAACAGGATCTGGCCAGATGGCACCTGTGACAGGAAGTAGCTGAGCAGAGGGATCCTCCCGGGCCTGGCCAGTCTGCACCCCAGGCCACAAGCTGGAAGATGGCACACAGAATCCTACCCACAGACGCGTTTGGTTGAGACAGTACGGTGATCTTTTTTCATTGAATCAGATACATTCAGAAAAAATTAGGAGATTATGGATTTGGAATCTAGAGTCTCAGCTCCTTTTGATAAAATAATATACCCCGAGCTCACCTTCCAACATGGCAGCTGGAGCAGAGCTTGGAAGACAGGCCCCTTTCCCAGCCACATCAGTTAACACTGCCTCACGAAGTGCCTTGAACCCAGTAGAGAAAGACACTAAGAGTTACCCCCAGGCTTTCAGCCCTGCAGCTTTCCTGACAGGCCAGGGGTGCAGGGCAACTAGAGCAGCTCACACAGAGGCCAGCATGCAGGGCCAGCAGCTCCCAGGGAAAAGCATATCTCATGGAGGGGATCAGAAACTTCTGGAAGGTTAAGCATGAATGCACGATGCCTCTATGACCTGGACTCCAAACTTGCCCCCCTTCCTTTCTGCCCATGTTCCCTTGGCCTCATGAGCCACATGGGCCAGCCCCATGAATGAAGAAGACAAACTCTCCATCCTGGAGACAGAAGCTGCCAGGACAAAGGGTGTGGATACGGGAAGTGATTAGGTTGAATAGTGTCCCTGCAAAATGCAGGTCTGCCCAGAGCCTCAGAAAGGGACCTTATTTGGAAAAGGGGTCTCTGCAGAAGTGATCAGTCAGGATGAAGTCATACTGCATCAGAGTGCACTTCTAAATGCGACGTGACTCGTGCCCTTACAAGAAGAGAAAGGGAGACATCCAGGGAGAGCACAATGTGACATCAGAGGCAGGAATTGGAAGCCTGTGACTACATGTCAAGAAAATGCCACAGATCCCTGGTCACCACGAGAAAGTAGGTGAGGGTCACAGAACACATGCTCCTTCAGAGAGGGAGTTAACCTCGCTGTCACCTTGATTTCAGACGTCTGACCTCCAGAACTGTGAGACAGTAAAGTCTCTGTTGTTTAAAGCCATCCAGGTTTGTGGTCATCTGTTAAAGCAGCCCTAGGAAACTACTAGAAGATGGACGAGGGGTTGGGAACAATGAGATACAACCTCCCACCAACTGCTCTCTTGGCCACAGTTCCTCAAGATCCTCCCACTTGCAAAATACTCTCATTCTCATCCAAGACGCCCAATCACGGCATCAAGCTTGAAGTCAAGAACCTCATATTCCGAGTCAGATCCCAGTGCAGCTCCCCTTGCTCCTGGAACCTAAGGAGCAAAAAGAGAATTTGTCGGCGCCTCTCTTCCCCTCCAGCCCCTCACGCCACTGCAACATGCCGTGGGAGATCATGGACAGGATCGCCCAATACACACTCCCATCAAAAAGGAGGAGGAAACGAGGCTCCAGTCACGGGTCCATAGCGATTCTTACACCCCATTGGAGAAACATTGCCAGAGATCGCCCCCCTGGCACAGGTAATGTTCTGTGGTTAGGTTCTAAGTCCACTCCCCAGGGCCGAATCCTCAGTCCTGGTTGTCGGTGGTTCTTGGCTCTACTCTCTAGGAGATCTTTCCTTCTCCATCATTCTCCTTGGTCACTTTTGAAAAGGACGCTGGAAAATATGCCCCTCGTGAAAACAAAATATTTTCTCAGCCTACATCTTGCCCATCACATATTACTGGCCCAGAGACCTATTTTTTTTTTTTTTCATCTTGAACAGTTTCAGTGTCTTTTAGACCAGATTGGTGGGCTTTTGCCAATACAGCTCTCTCAAAAATTGTGGGTTTCCTATGTATTTGATTTCATGGGCAAAAGCCATAGTCACAATTCATTTCAAGACATGTCTCTCTCTGTACTTAATTACAGGTACTGTGGGCAGCTCAGGCTGCTACAGGGCCAACCCACTGACCTTTCTAATAACTTCTAGGCACCATTTAATTCTTTCAGAGGCCTGCACAAGTGCGCAAGTGCTATGCTTTGGATTCACTCTAGACACCCCCCCCCCACCTACATCTTAACAGCCATACCCTTGACTATTCTCCTTAGCATTTAATTTGAGAGTCTTTAATTGAATGGAGAAGCTGGAGATTAGCAATAGTTTTCTTTTTCAACCCAGCAAGTCCCAGATTTTCCAGACTCACTTCCCTCCTACTAATTCTTTCTGAGATCTGGCCAGGTTGTTCCTGAGCTGTCCCTTCTTTGTAGTTCCATATTAAGTGCAGTTCCATATTAAATGAGCCTCATCATGCCTGCAGCATTCTACCCAGACCCTCCCAGTCCAAAGCCAAGAACGTGTTAGGTACATATACTTCCCTTCCTCTGATTTATTGCAAGTGAGTCTTAGCAAACATTCCCCCACTCCATAACACAGGCTGTGGTTTTCCAGCCTCCTCTAACACCTTCTGGTTCCAAAGCAAATGCCTCATATTGAAGGTTTCTGTTCGAGGTTCTGATTTCTGTAGCCGTTACCCACTGCCATAATAGCACTGCCTAATGAACCACCTTAGAACCTGGGAACTTAGAACAGCAACCGTGTCTGCTCAAGCTCACAGCTCTGCTCCCCGTATGTGTACTCTGGGGCCCAGGCTGAGGGGTGTCACACGCCGCTCCCAGGACAAGCCCATCTCCTGGAGGAGGTCAGGAGCTTCTGGGACAATGAGCCTGCGATCCCTGCCCCTTTGGACTGGTCCAAACCAGCACAGGGTCGTTTCCAGCCATGGTCCATGGGCCAGAAGAGCCTCAAAAATGGGGCAGAATATCCAGTCTGTTCTAAAGGGAGACGCCTCAAAGGACATAGTGGCATGGACACAGTGACAGAGGAGGAACGGGGAATGGTGATGCGATCCAACATCTTCGACTCCGGTTTCCTCACTTGACATTTTTCACATGATGAAAGTATCAGTTGTTGTAACAAGTGAAACAATTCCAAACTGTGTGAAGAAAAAGCAAGAATCTCTTCCCTGTGATCCTCCCACTTTTCTCTCCTTCTGGAGGAAGAAGGGAGGGTATGATGCCCACGGAAGCCAAGAAAGGTGACAGGGAGCCAGACCGAAACAGGGAAGGGGCTTTCTGCTCGTTGGCATCTCTCTGGCCCTGCCTTTAACCCGAAGGAGCCTGAAATGCTCTTTCCGCTTAGGGTTTCATGAATTACCCCCATCCATCCTCAACGCCATGTCCCTAGTTGGCTCCTGACTGTTCAGATGCACATCCCTTCTGTATTCATATGCTGTGGCTGCGACAACAACCCAGCACCAAATCAGTGGCTCAAAGTAAATGTGTTCTCTCCATGTTCAGGAGGTCAAGGTCAAAGCATCAGTGGAATTCCTGGGTGGCTCAGCAGATTAAGAACCTGATGTTGTCACTGCTGTGGCTCAGCTCACTGCTGTGGGCACAGCACACACACACACACACACACACACACACACACACACGTCAAGGGGTCAGCAAAACCAAGCTCTCCCCCACCTCCAAGATTACGGGGGCCATTCTATTCCCCAACTTCCCAGCCTCTCATGGCCACCAGCATTCCTTGGCTTGTGGCCACATCACTCCAGGCTCTGCCTCCTTGGTCTCACTGCCCGCTCCTTTTCTGTGTGTGTTTGTGTCAAATCTCCCCCTGCCTCCCTCTTATGCAGACACTTGTGATTGTAATTAGGGTCCAACCAGCTCAACCAGGACAAAATCTTTTCATTGCAAAATCCCCTCAAATTGAGTCATCTCTGCAAATCAGGTCACATTGACACCATTTTGCAACCAACCAGCCCTGGCGAAGACACAGGAGTTGGCCAAGACCACACCCAGAATAGGCAGAGGCAAGTCCATGAGCGTGGGGTCACAGCTGCCACGTGCAGAGAAAAGGCAGCAGGGAGGCAGCAGCGTGGGCAAAGGCAGGAGGCAGGAACACGCGTGGTGTGTTCAAGAAATGACTCCAGATCACAGCTATATTACCTCCTCAGGGACCAGGAGGGATCACCAAAGGTCAAGGCATTTCCTCTCTGTTTCTCTGAATCCACAATTAAATCCAAGCCAGGCACCATTTTTTCTAATGAAAATGTCTTTTATCAGTGGAGCTGACCCTGCAAAGGAAAGCCCTGCTTTGATGAAACCAGTGCTTTAAAATGAAACATTTTATCAAAAGCTATAACACAATCCCAGTGAAATTAAACTGGGAAGACAGACATTCTAAATGCCCCAGATGCTGGTTTTGATTTTTTAAATTGTCAGTTAAATTAAAGTTGGGCCACAGAGACTTAATGCTTGGCTTGCCTTCCTGGAGGAAAATGCTCTGATATACCTCCCTCAACATGTCTTCCTCTTGCAAAGCTCTCAGAGGTTAGATGCTGTTCTCCCCTGCAGGCCCATTTCAGCCCCAGGGTTGGAAGTCAGAAAGACACCTGGGGTAACAAAACAATTCACTAGATAAGTGGGGAGCCCATGCCATGTCCTAGAACAGCAGAGGGGCCCCACCCAGCCACAGGCAGGGTCAGAGGTGGACAAGAACTTGTGGATCAATCATAGTTTTCTGACAAGTGGCAGAAACAGACTTGGGCAAAAAGGGAATTTATTGTTTGACAAAACTAAAAATCCAGGGGTAGTTTGGCCTTGGACATACAAAATGATGTTCCCAGAACCCAGTTTCTTTCCTTCCAACTTTCTTCCCTGGTTCCTTTGTGTCACACCCTTCTCAGACAAAAAGTCACCTCGGGGTGCCAAGAGGGCTGCTGCAGCTCCAGCTTCACATTCTCACACCTCAAACTCTGGAGGAAAACAGACTGCATCCTGGAGAGCTCAGGTTGGGTCTCAAGTATCTGATGGGTCCAAATGGGGTTAGATGCCTATCCTGGAACCTACCCCATGGTGAAGATGATAAAACTCTCTGAGAGGCTAGGGCTGGGCCAGGCAATTCACCCTTTAAGCCAGGGCTGAGCCAGTTTTACTCTAATTACATAACCCACAGTAAAGGGGTATAAGTGGCCACAAAACAGTAAGTGTCCCCTACACCACCCAAACAGTTTTATGTGTATTAAGTCAAAAGAATTAATTAACAAAAGAGTCAATTCACATAACCCGAATTGTCCAGTTTAACGGCAATATTGGTCAATTCAGGCTGCCATAATGAAATATTATTGGGTGGCTTAAACAATAGTAATTTATTTTCTCACTTTTCTAGAGACTAGAAGTGTGGCAACAAGGTGTCAGCATTGTTGGGTTCTGGTGACTTGCAGACGGCCGCTTCTTCCTCTCTGTGCCCTCACATGGCCTCTTTGTACGTACACACACACACACACACACACACACACACACAGAGAGAGAGAGAGAGAGAGAGAGAGAGAGAGAGAGAAAGGCTGTCTCTGGTGTCTCTTCCTCTTTTATAAGGACACCAGTTCTCTCAGATCGGGGACCACACTTACAGCCTCATTTAACTTTGATGATTCCCTTAAAGGTCCTATCACCAAATATAGTCACATTGGGGGTTAGGGTTTCAACATATGAAGGTGGGAGGGGGACACAACTCATGCATAATAATGGCCAAACTTACCAGCTCGTTGCATATCTCTACTGGGTCTTGTGTGAGCATGGCATAAAATCCTATGAAATACAGAGTTAGCAAGCAAGTAAGGAGCTGTCTCCCATCCAATAGGAGCCGAAGGTCAGGCTTACAATCTTGACTTTGCCTGCCTCCCCACTTCTACATTCTCCTCCCATACACCACCACCCGCCAGCCCAGTCCTGTTCTAGGACCATCTCCCTGGGGGAGGAGGAAGTCCTGGGGTATTTGGGGTCAGGTCAGCTGGTGAGGGGTCCACCCTGGCCTTGGATCCCAGCCCCAATGGCTGCACTCACCTTCTTTTAGAGTTAAGGCTCAGACACCCAACCTGGGGGTCTCCTTGACCCCCTCAAAGCCACCTGCCCCTCTCGCCTCTCTTGCCTCTCTCCATACCCGACTCTCACCCCTAGGGATCCCCAGCTCAGGCACAGACCACCCTCATGGACATGGAAGGGTCTTTGAGGGTTGTCAGGTTTTTTTGGTTTTGTTTGTTTGTTTTTTTAAAGATGGAATCCCATCATTATAGCAGCAACTAAGAATTCTCTCTCTGTCTCTTTTTTCTTTTTAGGGCCACACCTGTGGCATATGGAAGTGCCCAGGCTGGGGGTTGAATTGGAGCTGTAGCTACCGGCCCCTATGGCAACCACAGCAACACCAGATCTGAGCTGCGTATGTGACCTACACCACAGCTCACGGCAATGCCAGATCCTTAATCCACTGAGTGGGGCCAGGGATCGAACTTGCGTCCTCATGGATACTAGTTGGGCTCATTCCCACTGAGCCACACTAGGAACTCCAAGAATTCTCACTTGATGGCACATCATGGCCGTGCCTCCAGGACAGTAACCCAAGGTACCTATGGCCTTCTCGTAACAGCTTCTTCAAAGCCCATAGCTTCAGTTTGTCAACCGCTTCCAAATTTATTGACATTTAGGCTGTTTGCAGGCTGTGTGTGTGTGTGTGTGTGTGTGTGTGTATCTGTGCGTGTGTGTTACTACCAGCAGTCTTGTAATAGACAGCCTCGCTTCCTTGCTTTTATTTCTACCAAATAAAATCCCAGGGTGGGATTGCAGGTTAAAGTTCATTCGTGTTGTCAGTTTCACAAATATCACCAAACTTTTCCAGAAGGATCGAGCAATTCCCACTTCCATCAGCTGTGTGCACCAGTGTATGTCCCTGCAGCTCAGGGTGTCACTGCTCTTTTGGATTTTTGCTAATCTGATACATGACCACACACCTCAGTGTTTTGAATCACGCCTCCTGAACACCAGAGAGGAGGCAGAGCGCTGTTGAGTGTGTGTGTGTGTGTGTGTGTGTGTGTGTGTGTGTTTACAGGCCCCTAAGGCACCGGATGGAAACTGAGGGTCAGAGGAGGCTTTCCTGAGGATGTACATGAACTGAATCAGACCAGAGAAGGCGGCAGGGAGAGGGGAGCAGAAGGCCACAAAGAGGCCTCAGCCAGACCATTTTAATCTTTTCTAGGGCCTCACCCGTGGCATATGGAGGTTCCCAGGCTGGGGGTCTAATAGAGCTGAAGCCGCTGGCCTACGCCACAGACACAGGAACGTGGGATCCAAGCTTCCTCTGCAACCTACACCACAGCTCACGGCAACACCAGATCCTTAACCCACTGAGCAAGGCCAGGGATCGAACCCGCAACCTCGTGGTTCCTAGTCAGATTCGTTAACCACTGAGCCAAGACAGAAACTCCAGCCAGGGTGTTTAAGCTGATTCAAGGACAGCAGTGTAGACAGATGGACTGGGGGACCAGGTGGGAAGAACAGAGCAGGCCAAGGGCTGTGAACAGCACCAGGGGCATGGCCTAGACCCCACCCCCTTTTTTTAAGGGCCTCACCTGCAGCATAAGGAGGTTCCCAGGCTAGGGATCAAATCAGAACTACAGCTGCCAGCCTTCACCACAGCCACAGCAATGCCGGATCCAAGCTGTGTCTGGGACCTACACCACAGCTCAGGGCAATGCCGGATCCTTAACCTACTGAGCGAGGCCAGGGATCGAACCTACAACCTCATGGATACCAGTCAGGTTTGTTCCCACAGAGCCACAACAGAAACTCCCTAGACCCTCCCTTTAAATGCCTTTACAAGGAGCCCCTGAGCTCATATAAGCAACCCGCCAGGGATTCCATTCCAACCCTGCTTTGCCACCCACTAACCACCACCACAGGCACACCCTTCTGCCCTGGGCCTCAGTTTCCCAATCTGTAAATTTGGGGAGCTGATCCAGTTGATCTCCTGAGTCCTTTTAGCTCTAAAATAGTCTGAGTGGTCCAGGAAAAGCCTGAACAAGCAGTCCCCTCTTATCAACATTAATTAGAAAACATGTTTCAAGGTGATGGGGGCCCCAAGAGGGAACCGGGTAACAGCAGGTTTGCAAGGGAATTCCTAAGAAGCAGTTCTGTGACCTTGAGCTCCTTACTCTCTCCCAGGAAGTGGATGTGAGATGGTATGTGAGAGCACGGTCTCAGAGAAGGGGAGCCTTCAGGGTGGCGTGGGACCCCAGCAGGGTCCTTTCACAAGGAGCCCTGCCCCCAGGGGTAGCCTGCTAGCCAGAGGGCAGTCAGGAGCAGCTGGCCGGAGAATCCCCGCCCACAACAAGGAGCACAGGGGCCCCGGGGCTTTGGGGAAAGATTCCAAGAATCTGCGAAGGGCAAAGCCATCTCTCAGCTGTGGCTCCTCCCAGCTGGCCCCATGTCCCCCACTGCACCGCCCCATGAGTGACAGAGAGAGGCAGACAATCTGGCCTCTTCCCAAGGTACACAGCCCCTCAGCAGAGCAGAGGGCACCTTACTTTGAGCAAGATTGAAATGGTGACTAATACACCAGACAGGGCACCTAAAGGTAATGAAAGGACACAGCATGTGACACAGAAAGTGACTGTGTGATTGCTTGTTACCGAAGGGCCAGCCTAGGTGAGGATGTGGACGAGTCAGCAGACCGGATGGGTCAGCCGTGCCGGGGCCCTGAGGCCTCAAGGCTGGACCTGGCAGCCAGGTTCTCCCCAAGAACCCATCTAAAAGCCCAATCCCTGCATCCTGCCAGCCTCAGAACCTCTCGGCATCTCTAACGAGATGCTCGGAAAGGCCTCCAGTGGGCTAATTCAGGCTCTAATGGAGAGCCCCTCCTCATCAACACCCAGGACAAGGAGGGCCCTTGGCTCACAGGAGCTCCCATGCCACAGCCTGCCACTTTGTAGGGTCATCTACTCTGGGAGGTTCCATACACAAACTCCTTGGTGCCTGCTGTGTGCCCTTGGGCTGAGTGCGGGCACACGGAAATAACAATACAGGTTGACCTCGGAGATATTGAGGGTTCAGTTCCAGACCATGGCAATAAGGCATACATTGAAATAAAGCATGGCCCATGAATTGTTTGGTTTCTGAGGGCATATAATAGTTACATTTATGCCATGCTACCATCTATTAAGTGCACCATAGCATTGTCTTTAAAAAGTGTACATACCTTAATTTAAAAATACTTTATTGCTGGAGTTCCTGCTGTGGTACAGTGGATTAAGAATCTACCTGCAGCAACTTGGGGTGCTAAGGAGGTGTGGATTCCATTCCTGGTGCAGTGGGTTAAAGGATCCGGCGTTGCTGCAGCTGTAGAGTTCATCCCCTGGCCCAAGAACTTCCATATGCCACAGGTGTGGCCATAAAAAAAACACTTTATGCTAAAAAGTTGTAACCATGATCTGACAACACAAGGTTGCCACACTTCTTCAGTTTGTAAAAACTGCAATACCTGTGACTCGCGATAAAGCAGAGCACAATAAAACGAGGTCGGCCTATAGTTAACCCTTGTATTCGTTCACCAGGGCTGCCTTGACAAGGTACCAGACCAAGTGGCTGAAACCACAGCAGTCTACTTCATCATCCTGGAAGTCCAAGATCAAAGTGTGGGCAGGGTTGGTTCCTTCTGCTCCCTCTGAGGCGTCTCTCCTGGCTTGTGATGTCTGTCTTCTCCCTGTGCCTTCCCTCCCATCATCTTTCTGCTGTGTGTGTCTGTCCTAATCTCCTTTTTTTTTTTTTTTTTTTTTTTTAGGGCCACACACACAGCATATGGAGGTTCCCAGGCTAGGGGTCTAATGGGAGCTACAGCTGCTGGCCTATGCCACAGCCACAGCAACAGCAGGATCCAAGCTGCATCTGCAACCTACACCACAGCTCACAGCAACACCAGATCCTTAACCCACTGAGCAAGGCCAGGGATCAAACCCTCATCCTCCCAGAGACCATGCCAGATCCTTAACCTTCGGAACCTCAATAGAAACTCCATAATCTCCTCTTCTTACAAGGACCCCAGCCATACTGATTTACGGCCCACCCTAATGGCCTCATTTTAACTTCACTATCTCTTTAAAGACCTTATCTCCAAATACAGTCACAGTCTGAGGTACATACTGGGGGCAGGGGATAGGACTTCAATATCAGGAACTGGGGGAAGGGACACAATTCAGCCCATATCATGCGTCCAGCACTTGTTATCTGAGGGCAATATTCTAAATGCCTCATCCCTTACCTCGCTTATTCTCTAAACAACGCTCTGAGTTACACACTCTTTTATCAACCTCATGTTACTGATGAGAAAACTGAGGCTCAGAGAGGTTAAGGCAATCGTCCAAGGTCACCCAGCATGGTGCTGTCTGCCTCCCATCACTGCAGCTGCCTATTTTTCTCCACCAGCTTCCCAGCACCCACACTCGCCTGGGCCTTGCCTGTCCCTCCACTAGAAGGGGGTCCGTGAGAGCAGGAATGGACTGTTCCCTCCCTGAGACCAGCACAGAGAAGAGGCTGCATGAGGATGTCACAACTAGAGAGGGGCACGTTCATGCTAACACATCCCCTGCCCTTCGAGAACTGCAGCCCCCACAACAGGCTTCTTCTTTCAAAGCTTGGATCAGAGCTGAGCCCCCTGGCAGCAAGCTCTCCCAGCCCCAGATCTACCCAGGCACAGGAGCATGCAGAGCCCCTTGATAAAAATCAATGCCTTGGCCAGCGAGCAGCCAGGCCTTGCTTCCTGGGGCTCCACTGTATCCCAGCAACAACACGCACATCCTCTTGTCTGCAGGCTCCTGAGAAGATGCTGTTCTCAGACGCTAGAGCCCCGCCAGTTCCGGCTGGAGCCACTGAGCCTGCAGCCTCCGCCCAGGGCTCCCATGGGCTCACCTTCTGGGCCAGAGACCGACCCCCAGCGGGCAGGGCTGAGAAAGGTGTCCCAGGTCAAAGACCCTGCTGAGAGGGGCCCCAGGTTCTGCTGCCCTCCCAGCAGGCAGTGAACCTCTTGCCTCAGGGCAAACTGGAGGGAGGCCTTTCTGAAATGTGAGCAGCAAAGATCTGGGTCAAAATAAACACATGTGCAGGGCGTTTTATGGAGACACAGCCACTTGAATTGGGAAGGTATCATCCTCCCGCCCAGAAACCAGCAACAGAAGTGGGCACTACCCCAGACCCAGCGGAGATTCTGGGCCTGTCTGGTCAGAGCTGCTGTTGGACTTGAGCTTGTGTGATCTGTGATTGGGGTCCCTGATTCCAGAATGTAGGGAGCCTGGTCAGCTGCAAGACCGTCCTCTGGTGCCCTGTGGGATGGGGCTGCCAGCCGCTGGCCCTGGGGGAGGAGGCAGGTGGCAGGAGCCCACCCCAGGCTCATGTGGATGGTGCTGCCCGCCCCTCCCTCCCTTCCCAGCCAGAGTCACATATTTTTAATTACCCTATTTTACTATTTCCTCTGTCTTGTTTAGTCCATTAGCTCAGGCTATTTACTCCTGTACTTTTAACTTGAAAAAATTTTTTGTGGTTCTTTTCCTGTTTTATCTCAGCCTTTTATCATGGAAGCTCTCTGTTCATTTCACCTAGCTTGTTTCCTTTATCTTGTTTTTCCAATTTATTGTTTGATTTCCAAGAATTCTCTCTTTCAATCTGGCCTTGGCCATGGGTAGCGGCGTTTTTGGACTGAAGAGCCAGGTTTGGGAGCCTGGCAGGCCTTGACCCAGATATGACTCTGTAAGCTGGTGACCTGGCCTCTGAGCATCTCTTTAGGTCTCTGAGCCTCAGTGTCTTCATGTGACCAAAGGGCACAGTCTACAGATGGGGGAGAAGCTACCTGAGGGGGGCCCCAAAAGTGGACAGAGGAGGGTCCAGGCAAGCTGAGTCTAGGTCCAGGGTCCCCTGGGTGCAGCAACCCTTGGTTCCGAAAGCTTGGTCTGAAGGAGGAGGAGCCCAGCTGGGGGAGGGCCCAGAGAGGGAGAACTTCAGCCTGGTGACTGGATCCCAGAATGGTGACAATATCACACACACACACCCATTTACATGACTGAGTAGGGTCTTTATCACAGAGCAAGAAACTCGCCTGGAGGAACGTGGTTTCATGAAACAGGCTGTGCCACTTCAGAGCAGAAGCACGCGGGCCCTGCAGGGTCCCTCTCTGGTGGGGCACCTGTGCCAAGGCGGGCAGGTGTCAAATCATGTGACCTGGGAAGGGAGGGGAGCCGAGTTATGAATGCCTCGGACCTGGAGCTGCGTGGGGCTGTGGGGGAGGCTGGAGGGGGAGGGGTGACTCAGCCAGTCTAAGGGGTTGAGACGTCACCCTGGGCAGATTTTTGTCAGGAATTCAGGAGAGGAATTGAATGTCCTTGGTTTAACCACAATTTCTCCACTGTTTTAGGAAAGAACATACTAGATCCCGCATGATTGTTTGGGAAAGAATTCTCATCCCCTTAGGCTGGTGAGCAGCATGAAGAGGAGACGAACAGAACAGAACACGGGCCACAGGACCAGGAGGTAGGACATGAAATGCAGAACGAACATCTCCTGACCAGTAACATGGAACAGGCACCGGTTCCAGCACTGACAGTATATGAACTGGAGTTCCCATTGTGGCCCAGTGGGTTAAGGATCTGGCATTGCGGCAAGCTGCATCATGGGCCTCAATTGCAGTTCGGATCCCATATTGCTGTGGCTGCAGTGTAGGCTGGCAACTGCAGCTCCAATTCAACCCCTAGCCTGGGAACTTCCATATGTCACAGTGCACTCCCCCCCCCAAAAAAGCATATGAATTGTCAAGGACATGAGAGTGGTTGGCATCCAGAGTTCAGCATCCAAGCAAAGGCTCTGCTTCCAAAGAGAGCTCAGAAAGCTGGAGGTGCTGCTGTGGATGGAAATAACCTGGAGCGATGGGGAGGAGCCCAGGTATACACTCCCACATGATACCATAGCTCTCGTGTCTGGCACCCTCAGTACCCACCCTGACTCCTAGCCATCTATGCAGCACCACAGCGTTCGCTCCAAAACCTGAACCAATCCCTCCACTTCCTCGCTGAAACCTGCCCATCACTCCCCAAGTCCTACAAGATAAAGGGCACCTGCCTTAGCCTGAGCTTCACGGCCTGTTATCCAGCCCAGACCCCTCCTCCTGGGCTCTCCATCACCCGCAGCTGCACATGCCCTCCCGTTCTCCAAGGATAGAAGATTCACACCCTGGTCTGTGCATCTGCTTGTCCATGATCAGGCCAGAGGACCCCCATTTACCCATGAGGAGGCAGCAAAGTCACAAGATCTTGGGCTTCAGAGTTTTCAGACATGGATTCATAGTCACTAACACCCACTGCGACCTCAGGCAAAGGCTGAAGGTAACATCAATCTGCAGCCCCGTGAGCCGTCTTCCCACTGCTTCTTCTGCCCTTCATATTGCTGGTCACCTTCTCCCAACTGCCTTTGACCAGGATGACACAGGAAACTAGACTTTAGAAAGCCATTGTATGTCCCTGCCTTAGTGGGTCCGATCAGAGTGATCTCGGGGTTCTGGGAGGGAAAGTCCCTCGGTCCCATGGGTGCCTCCGAAGGAGATAAAGCTCTTCTCCAGGAGGGGGCGCTGTGAGGGTGGCAGTTGAGAGCTGCTGCAGCTACTTGCTTCCAGGGTGGGAGCCAGGCTAAGGATGAACCCAGCCTTCAGAGGGAGCAGAGTCAAGGGATCCCAGAGGATTGGAGCTGGTCCTTAGGGACCTCACTAGAACGGCTGAATTGAGCCTCACCTGCAGTGTGTCTGAACTTGTCAGTAATGTGAGCAAATAGATTCCCTTCAGGGTTCAAGCCACTTTAAGTGGGCTTTTCTGTCACTTATAGAAATTCCCAGCGGACCCCAAAGCCCAGCCCTGGGCCTGGGCCTGCTCCACATGCCATCAACAGCCACCTGCTCCATGAATCTCATCCTGGGACCATTGGGCAGATGCCTCCTTGGCCCCGCCCCTACTCCATCCCATCTGCTTCCTTGAGTGCTCACGACAATTGCCATGTCATAGGCACCTTTGCATACTCAGGACCTTCCGATGGTGTGCCTAGCACACACAGTGGCTCCAACACGTAAGCTGATTTAACAGTCCCAGATGGAATCCATGTGGAATCCAAGGGTAGGTAAGCACCCCTAAATTCAACCTGTATCCCAATTTCTACTGAACCTGAAAGAGAATTTTTTTTAAGCAGTTTATTTTATTTTATTTTATTTTTGCCTTTTTTTGGGGGGCCACTCCTGCGGCATATGGAGGTTCCCAGGCTAGGGATCTAATCGGAGCCGTAGCCACCGGCCTATGCCAGAGCCACAGCAATGCGGGATCTGAGCTGCGTCTGCGACCTACACCACAGCTTACGGCAATGCTGGATCCTTAACCCACTGAGTGAGGCCAGGGATCAAACCTACAACCTCATGGTTCCTAGCCGGATTCGTTAACCACTGAGCCACCACAGGAACTCCTGAAAGAGAATTTTAAAGAAAAGAGAGAGTGCATTTATTTGGAAAGAGCCACTGCCATGCTAAGCATGCTGCCCCCTTTGCAGGGGACAGGTGTGGGGTGCCACCTCCTTCTCTAGTCTACTGAGGGCCCTTCCATGGCATCACTTGGAAGATGCTAAGGACTGGGGTGTGACTCCCCCAGTTGGGAGCCAATGCCAGCCCATCATGGGACCAGTGTCATGGTCACAGGAGCAGATTTCGGAGGGGGCTACTATACTAGGAATGGCCTACCTCCTGGTTCCTCAGGGCCAAGGATGCAGGATGCTCCTGGGGACCAGATGTTCAGGGACCTGGAACCCCCAGCCTTAAGGGGATGAGGAGTTCAGAGCGCATCTACAGGCAATGACCTGCAGGAGACAGAAGCTGGGGACACGAGGTGGGGCTGGCAGAGGAAAAGGCACATGGCTTTCCCTCTGAACAGCTGCAGCAGCACCAGAACCCCCATCCTCACCCCCGCGCCCCCCCCTTTCTGGGGAAGAGCTCTATCTCTTCATGAAGGTCGCATGGGATGGGGGACTTACTATCTCAGGAATCCCAAGATCACAGAGCTGGAACCTTCCAGCAACCATTAAACGATGCACGTGAGAGGCACAGCCCAACACAAGCCACGCCAAGGGCAGGAAGCCAGTCCACCCCAACCAGCAAGGTTGGGGGAAAAGCTCTGGGGGTGGGGTAGTGGGGAACAGAGCGCCACCAAAGTCCCATGGCAGGACTCCAGCCGGAAGTTGGCCTGACCTGGGCACAGGCAGAAGATAGGACATTCTGCCAAATTAAGAGTTTACTTTGAACTGGACACGCTGATTTCTGCATGGAGTCTGTGAGAGGCCAGGCACCCGAGAGGGTGAGAGACCTGCCCACATTTTCATGCAGTGGGTAAGACGTCCTCCAACTGAATACATTTTAGGGAGGAAAAAGAGAAAAACACTTGCATTTTTGTTCCTTTTCAAGGGATGTTTGCTCCCCAAATTAATTGTCTATATGTTTGGCTTCCACCAGTTATGCAGGGATGTGCCTGTCCCCCACATTCTCACCAGCATGGAGTTTGATGGCATGTGCTTTTTTTTTGGTAATAATAACTGGGTAAGGTGAAAACACATTGTTGGTTGGCTTTTTTTTTTTTTCTTTTTAGGGCCGCAGGTGCAGCACATGGAAGTTCCCAGGCTAGAGACTGAATCAGAGCTGGAGCTGCTGGCCTACACCACAGCCATAGCAACACAGGATCCTTAACCCACTGAGTGAGGCCAGGGATCAAACCCCCATCCTCGTGGACACTATGTAGTTCTTAACCCACTAAGCCACAGTGGGAACTCCAGGTTGGCATTTTTTTAGTGATGCTTCTTGAGCCATTGGTTTACTGCTTTAGTTTGTTCAGATAAATTCCTTTTTCAGTTACTTTGGACATTCTGTCCTGGAGGATGAGAGTTGTAATAAGCCCTTATGTTTGTATTAATCTTCTCATCATCTTTATGGAACCCATTATTTTCCATTTCTTGCTGCTTTTTATGAGGGTTGTGTCCCATTTCATTCTGCAGAGCTGCCTCTGTTTTGCTATCATCCCAACCCTCGTCACATCACTGGGGTGACGCACAGGCTCCAAAGCTGGCAGCCTGAGTTCTGAGCTGGTCCACTCCTTGCTCAGAACTGGTCCACCATTTCAGACAAGATCCTGGTCTTCCTAGTCAAGAGCATCATCTGTAAGATGGAAATAAGTGTGGATGGCCATGAGCAATAAAAAGAACCATCTGCATAAAATTCCTCACACAGGACACAGCTCCCGACACATAGTAAGCATGATTTACATCTATATTCTCATATTATCACCACCGTCACTTAGCATTTTCTTCCTTCCAGAGTTGAGACAACATGCAACCACTTTGTTGTTTCACTTTTTTAATTATATTTGAAATCCTGAGGAATTCATCATGGTGTCTGGGCTATGATTGGATTAAGATGTCCTTTCTTCCTAGATTAAAATCCAATGTTCCCGTCTACATTTATTTAATGGTTCCTCCATAAAGGGACAGATGACTTGCAAATGTATTTTCAAACCTGGAACTTGCTTGCCTATTCATTTCCTTCTTCTGTGTGTGTGTGTGTGTGTGTGTGTGTGTGTGTGTGTGTGTGTGTCTTTTTAGGGCTGTGCCTGCTGCATATGGAGGTTCCCAGGCAAGGGGTCTAATCAGAGCTGACTGGCACCACAGCCACAGCACAACAGGATCTGAGCCACATCTGCGACCTACACCACAGCTCATGGCAACACCAGATCCTTAATCCATTGAGCGAGGACAGGGATAAAACCTGCTTCCTCATGGATGCTAGTCAGATTCATTTCCACTGAGCCACAATGGGAGCTCCCCATTTCCTTCTTTATTTGAACTTTAGCTTTGGAAATTTGGGCTAAAACCACATTCCCGGAGTTCCTGTTGTGGCACAGCAGAAACAAATCCGACTAGGAACCATGAGGTTGTGGATTCGATCCCTGGCCTCACTCAGTGGGTTAAGGATTCGGCGTTGCCGTGAGCTGTGGTGTAGGCTGGTGGCTTCAGCTCTGATTAGACCCCTAGCCTGGGAACCTCCATATGCCACAGGTGTGACCCTAAAAAGACAGAAAAGACAAACAAAAATCAAAAAACAAAAACCCATACTCCTTGAATCCAGCTTTGTTAACACAGATGTGTGCGAGTCCCTGACTTATTTTATTGCACCTAATTTTTCTCTTCTTTCCATCCCCCCTCCCATTGCCACCCTCCATTCTGATCTGACCTCGGGGATGCAGGCGTCCCTATGAGGTAAGCGTGATGGAACCCTACACGTGTTGCCTTATGTAAACGACGTTGGTCTACAAATTCCATTCCATCCCTACTTTCCCCTTTTATACCGTTTTTGAGTTCTGTCCATGGACCTGTATGAGTACCTTGTTCAGTGTCCCTTCCTGCTGCATCATACTCAGCAGTTTGCACCTGCTATACTGAACCTGTAACATCTCTGTGGCTGTGAACCCAGAGCCTGTCTCCAGCAACCCATTATATGAATAGCGATAAAACCAATGCCATCATAAGCATAGCCATGCACGTCTCCCCAGGCATCCCTGGGAAAGCTTCTCTAGGATTCCTGGGTCAAAAGACACTTGCACACAATTGCTGCCAGAATGGCTGTATTTAAACACACTCCCACCAGCCGTGCCTGAAAGTCCTAGCACACATCCCCACGGATACTTGGTATCACCCATCTTTTCAATGCTGCCACTCTGCTGGGTGTCCAGTGACATCTCGCTGTTGCTTTAATTTGTGTTTCCTTGACCTCTGGTGTGTTCGAATCTCTTTAGACCCTTGCTGGCCATTGGAGCATCATCTCCTAAGAAATGCCTCTTCCTCTCCCTTCCCATTTTTCCACTGGTTTGCACATCTTTCTCTTACTGACTGGCAGAAGACCCTCCTACATTCCAAAAAGGAATCCCTTAGCAGCTGTAAGCATCACCAATGTCTCCTCCCCATCCGCCCTCTCTTGGCTTGGGCTGTGGAGCCCTTCACTGGACAGATGTCCTTAATTTTGATTTAACCAAAAGCATCAATTTTTCACCTCTGGTATGCACTGTGGTGAGTCTGAAGTCTCTCCGCAGCTCTAGATCCCAAAGATGTTGTCCTGCATAATCTTCTTCCAACTTGAAATCTTTCCCTTCCATCCGTCAGCCTTTAACCCATCCAGAGACCACCTGGGATTTCAGAGTGAAGTAGAAGTCTAGTTTCAAAGTGAGCCAGTTTTCCCAGCCTCGTCCACTAAGCAATCCATCCTTTCCCTCCTTCTTTGTGGTACCTCCTGTACCGTAGACCAAATTCCCACGCACACCAGGTCTGTTTCAAGCTCTCTATTCCATACTGTTGACATCCCAGTCTATCCCATGGCCAAGATCACAGCCTCCATGATATGCCATGACATCTGGTCCAGGGCAATTCTGAAAGATTGATTGACTTAGCTTTTCCTGTACCTTGATTCTTCTATTTATATTCTGCAATGAGTTTGTTGATTTCCTCAACAATCCCAACTGAAATTTCGATCTGGATTGCATGAAAGCCTAGATGAATCTGGGAGACTCCAGAGCTTTGTAACATTAAGAAATCCTATCCAGGGAGTTCCTGTCGTGGCTCAGTGGTAACAAACCTGACTGGTATCCATGAGGTCACAGGTTCAATCCCTGGTCTCATTCAGTGGGTTAAGGATCCACTGTTGCTGTGAACTGTGGTATAGGTAGCAGATGAGGCTTGGATCTGGCATTGCTGTGGCTGTGGCAT
This sequence comes from Phacochoerus africanus, assembly GCF_016906955.1. NCBI lineage: Eukaryota > Metazoa > Chordata > Mammalia > Artiodactyla > Suidae > Phacochoerus > Phacochoerus africanus. The sequence goes on along the minus strand of NC_062547.1, from coordinate 79,292,234 downwards.
AGGCTGGCAGCTGCAGCTCCAATTCAATCTCTAGCTTGGGAACTTCCATATGCCACAGGTGCAGCCCTTGAAAAAAGGAAAAAAAAAAAAGAAATCTCATCCATATACACATTTGTCTTTCCATTTAGTAATGTCTCCTTTTATGTCTTTTACTAGAAGTTCCCATTTTTTCTACAGAAAATTGGGCATTCTTTGTTAGGTTGACTTCAGTATGCTTTTTTGCTATTGCAAACAGTGAATTATATTCAATTTCTTGGGCACTTTTCATTAAGAATTTGTTCCTATAAAGCATTTTATGCTATATTTGACTATTAACACTTTTATAGCACATTTGCTGCATACATATATTGTAGGTCACAATATACATATATTGTATGCAGCAAATGCAGAAAAAAAGATATTCAGTAAAGATAGTTTATTTGGTTGGCAATGTCTCATCATTCAACGGGACCAGTGGTGGGTTTGGATATAGCAGCCACCTATTTGGGGGCTGTTTAAGGAGAATCTGGTATATTTGTAGTCCAAGGGTTCTGCCTGCTGTTGCTTCAATACCTGGAATTTCAATAGCCCTGTAAGTACTGATTTTCTTACAAAGCCATGTATCAACCAAGGAGTCTTCTGTGTTTTCCACTCCGAAATTGAACCAATAAAAAGAGACTCCATGTTTTAGAAAAGGTACTTAGAGGCTTTTCCCTCAGTCTGTTTATTGGTTTATTATAAAGGACATAGTCAGGAATAGCCAAATGGCAGAGATACGCAGGGGCTGGGGGGGACAGGGGACAGGATTCCACACCCTCTCCAGGCGCATGCCACTCCCAGCACCTCAACATGGTCACCAACCTGGAAGCTGCATCACTTACTTTTCAGATAGTTATTGCTGACATAGAGGCCATTGGTTCTGCAAGCTGATCGTGTATCTGGAAAATTGGCTTAGACAACACATTGGCTCTATTATTCTATCTGTTGATTGGGTTGAGTTTAATATATATGTGATGTTATCCTCTGCATGTGATGAGGACTTAATCTTCTCCCTCCAATTCTGGCAGGTTTTATGCCATTTCTGCTCCTTAAAGCACCAGTGTCAAAACCCCAAATGTGGTGCTAAAAGTGGGGCTGGTATGGGCCTTATCACCCAGCCTTGCTCTCAGTGCAAATGTTTTCACCAAGTATCCGGTTTGCTGTAGGCTTGTATATAGTAGCTGTCAAGAAATTAAGGACATTTTTGTCTATTCCTAGTTTTCTGATAGTGTTTTTAAAAATCATATGCAGGCATCAGACTGTGTTTCTGAACCTACTCATATAATAAAGATCAGCATTTTTTAAAAGGTAATATTTAAAACCAAATGTGCACATCCTGTTGATAATCTATATGGGAAAAGAATGGAGGTGTCTACATGTATAATGGAATCGCTTTGTTGTACAACAGAAATTATCATGATACTGTGAATCAATCATACTTCAATAAAGCTTTTTTAAAAAAATTTTTTTAAATAAAACCAATTGTGCACATTTTTCTCATGAATGCCTAGAAAAATCTAAGGAAGCCAGGAAGACATTGTCAGGTAACCAATCAGGTGAGGAGGATGACAAACCAGCCTGGGCCACTATACCTGTCTCAGTCCAGTTGGGGACCATTTGCAGAAGTGGAGATGCCTCTGCATATGAAGAGCTAAGTGAGATTGCAAAGAGGACATTTCTGGCTGCGTGCACAGGGGAGGAGGCTACAGGTGCAGGGGGACTGTTTGCTGTGGCCACAGAATGGAAGGAAAGAGTTCAGTGTAATCTCTCCTCCTGGCCTCATGGGCTGTATGGGCCACTGCCTGTCCCCCATCCCTCCCATGCATCTCTGATCCATAGCCTCAGTGTGTGTCGAAGCTGAGCAGAGCGGGCTCAGGCTCACTAGGGTGACCTGAGGGGAAGTGTTGGTGCAGGATGAACAGCTGGGTGGCCTGGAGTTCTCTTCACTCCGCTCTGCAGCCCCACATGCCCTAAGCACCAGACTACTCCAACCAAAAAGGAAAAGCCCTCAGAAGAGTGCATTCCTAGAGTTCTTATTGTGATTCAGTGGGTTAAGAACCCAGCTAGTATCTATGAGGATGCAGGTTTGATCCCTAGCCCTGCTCAGTGGGTTAAGGATCTGGTGTTGCCATCAGGTGTGGTGTAAGTTACAGACGCAGCTCAGATCTGGTGTTGCTATGGCTGTGGTGTAGGCCAGAGGCTGTGGCTCTGGTTGGAACCCTAGACTGGGAACTTCCATATGCTGCAGGTCAGGCCATAAAAAGAAAAAAAAAAGAAGAAGAAGAGTACAAGTAGCGCCTGGGTGGCAGGACCCCTCAGTCAGGGGGCAGCTCAGAGAAGCTCACACTGGGCTTTTTGCCCTGCGGCCCAAACGAGGGCCCCAAGCTGCTGATACCAGCCTCCTCCACACCGTGCACACCCCAACAAGATAGCTGATGGCCCCAGGGAAAACTGGCAATGATGTCTTTTACTGAACTAAAAAAGGGGGGGGGGGGAATTCATAGGCAAACCCAGGTGTGGCTTTTGTTTGGCTCCATGTTTTGAACTTCTGGAAATGAATTTCCTAACCAGGGAACATGCTGTCCAGTGGCCACATACCCATCCACTCTATTTGGTTCAATGTCTAGCCTGATTCATTTATGCTGCACATCTGGCCCCTCCGGGCGTCCCAGTGTGCACACCCCACTGAAGCATAGTTTAAGGCTCTTCCTGCCTTTATGGATTCAGTGATGGTTGGTCTGATTTCCTGCACAGGATCCCGCTGAGGATAAGCCACAAGGTCTCCATTTGGGCTAGAGGCTATTCTTGCTCCCTCAGAACCCCGGGACAGGGTGGGGTGGGACCTGGATCAGAAGGTTACCTTGACGTGGGTGAAGCACAGCCCCTCTCCTCTTTCTTTCCGTAACTTGTTAATGAAGGGTCTTTTTCCAGAGCCCACTGGAAAATAAACAGCTTCTGAATAGACTCAGACAACCACATCAGAGCCACCTCCTCAGGGAGTCTGTTCAGTTCATTGCCTGGTGGGGGCCATGTGGCTAACCCCAGCCTGGTGAATTCCTGGGAGATGTGCTGGCTTCAATCAAACACTCTCTGGCATTTATTTATGGACAAGACAGATGACACAGAATATTTTCTCCCCCCTAAATCTCAACTTCTCCTAAATTCAGGAAGGGGGGTCACCAACTCAAGGGTGGACAAGAAAAACAAGTGAGGTTGAACATGAGTGAGAAAAAAGCACACTGTCCTCTGAGAATATCTTTCCATTTTTGCCAGAGCCCTAGGTGGAGGCACTTGGGTTCATGGAAATGAGGAAAATCATAGAATAAGTGTGAAGATGAACAGTAACCATCAATCTGGACAAATCCTGCCATTTGCCAATCCTGTGGACAGATACGGTTCTCCAGAGAAGTGGAGAGGTTTGTTTTTAAATGAAATCTTCGGATTTTTAGGTGTTGATTCCTTTAAAAAACAAATAAACAACAACAACACTATGTTGGGAATGTTTACCTCCAGCCAGGATGGAACAATTGCCATCATACTTGTCATTCTCCCTGAAATGGACATAATGGGACAAAATACACATGGCAAATGTTGTAAGGCATTGTTGTGGCTAGCTCAGGATAGCAACCCCTGAGAGGAGGGAGCACATCACGTGAGCCCCATGGGGTTCTTGACCTAGAACAATTTCCTGACCTCAGCAAAGAAGGAGCCCCAGAATATCTAGCAGAGAGAGCATAAATGGAGCTGAGAAGTCAGAGATTAGAGTTTGGGGCTGTTGAAGCACCTGAAACATAAAGAGTTGAGTAGCATAGAAGAGGAAATAGGCTGAGAGCTGGGCTGCATGTGTGCGGAGAAAGACAGAAAGACCCAGCTGAAAGCAGTTGACACATGGTCATTTGCCTTATGTATTTTTTTCCATTAGGTCTGTTTTGGGGAGAATGACAAAAGCAGAACTGAGATACTGACGGTTACACAGTGGTAGGAGTCATTGGAGTTCTGACCCAACCAAATTAAAGACATGCATCTGAGACACCATATATATTCCACATCTCATCAATGAGAATCGAGTTCTAGAGAACTAGTTCCCAATCAGAAGGGAGAGGTGATTTTGCCCTTCCCCCAAAGGACATTGGGCAATGTCTGGACTTTCTACTGTCATGATGCCATGACCTTTCTACTGTACTACTGCCATCTAGTGTGTAGAGCCAGAGATGTTGCTAAACATTTTAGAGTACACAAGACAACCCCACACAACAAAGGATTTTCCAGCCCCAAATGTCAATAGTGTCAAGATTGAGAAAGCCCACCACAGAATAAGTGCTACTGTAGACCCTTGCAGCAGCTGGGTGCCTGACTCCCATATGGTCCCCAGTGATCCTCCCCTCCTATTGTTCATACTTTGTCTAGCCCCCCCGCCACTGAGAAGCTCCAGTGAAGAGAGACAGAGGCCTCCATCGTAACCAGCAATGGGCAGAGGTCTGCTAACAAGCATATGAGTGCTCTTGAAAGCATGTTTTGCAGCTCTGATGGAGCCTTTGATGATTACAGCCCCAAATGACAGTTAGACTGCAACCTCCTAAGAGACCTTGAGCCAACTCACTCCCAGATCCTTGATGCTCAGAAATGGTGTGATAATAAATTTTGTTGTTTTAAAGTGCTACATTTCGGGATAATTTTGTTACACAGCACTAGATAAATACAACAACCCTGTCCTGGCAAAACTTAAAACTAAGCCTTGACAGGATCAAGGAGAACGGCCAGTAATTTAACTGTATCCCAGAACAAATCTCAAAACTCTTTAAAGAAAGAAGAAATAAGCCAGAGTCCTTAAAATGTATAATTTCTAATGGCCAAGGATATAGTAAAAAAATTACTAGGCATGCAAAGAAGCAAGAAAATATGACTCATAATTGAGAAAAAAAAAAAAAGCAGTTAGAAACAGATCCTGAGATGACCCAGATGTTAGAATCAGCACACAGGGTTTTTAAAAAGCTATTAGAAATATGTCAAAAACATAAAGAAAAACATAGCCCTAATGAATGAATATATAAAAAATGTCTACAGAGAAATAGAACTCATGAAAAAGAAACAAACAGAAATTCCATAACTGAAAAGAAAATATCAGAAATAAAAATTTTACTAGATTGGCTTAAAAGCAAATTTAAGACGGCAAGAGAAAGAGCAAATGAACTAGAGACAGATTCATAAAAATTTCCGCTCTGAAGAAAAAAGATTTTAAAAATTTATAAAACATGAACAGAGTCTCAGTGACCTGTGGGACAATGTTAAGTAGTATAACATAAGCCCAACTCCAGTCTCAGAGAAAAGCAGAGAAAGAACGGGAAAGAAATAATTTTTTGAAAATATGATTGAAATTTTCCAAAAAGTAGTGAATGACATCAACCTGCCAATTCAAGAAATTAAAGGAACTCCCAAGCAGGATGCACACAATGAAAACCACAAGTAAATACATTATAATCAAATTGCTGAAAACCAAAGATAAAGAGAAAACTTTGAAAGCAACCAGAGCAAAATGACAAAATAAATACATGGGAACAATGACACAAAGACAACTTTCTTCTCATTAGAAATAATGGAGAAGAGAAGATCACAGAATAATATTGAAATGAAGAAATTAAAAGTGTAATCTAAGAATTTTATATCCAACAAAAAGAGTCTTTTAAAATAAGGGTGAAATAAAGACATTTTGTATTTTTAAAAATTTGGAAGAATTGGTAACCAGTAGACCTGCACTATCAGAATTACTAAAAAAAAGTTCTTAGCTGAAGAGAAATGACACCAAATGGGGAAACAAAGATCTACAGGAAGAAATGATAAACACTTAAATTTAAAACACTAGCTTTTCCCTTAACTCCTTAAAAGACAAATGTCCACTTAAAACAAAAATAATAGCATTATAAGTTGAGGTTTATAATGTGCATGTAGTTAAAATTATGACAATATGACAAAGGATAGAAAAGAAAATGAAGTTAGACTGCTCTTAGTTTCTTGTATTTGTGAAGTGTGAATGATAATGTCTGAAGCAAAACAATATTAATTATAATTACAATGCAATAAATTAAGGACATATAATTCCCTAAAGCAACTACTAAAAAAATAAAAAGAGGAGAGGAATAGCTTATATGCCAATAGAAGAGACGGAAAAAGAATACAAATAATTCAATTAATCAAAAAGAAGACTACAAAACAGGAAGAGGAACACAAAGCAGATGGGACAAATATAAAATGAATAACTAGATATTAGATTCAAAACCCACTGTATGAATGAGCTGAATACTCTAGTTAAAAGGTAATGATTGGGAGTTCCCGTCGTGGCGCAGTGGTTAACGAATCTGACTAGGAACCATGAGGTTGCGGGTTCGGTCCCTGCCCTTGCTCAGTGGGTTAACGATCCGGCGTTGCCGTGAGCTGTGGTGTAGGTCGCAGACGCGGCTCGGATCCCTCGTTGCTGTGGGTCTGGTGTAGGCCGGTGGCTGCAGCTCCGATTCGACCCCTAGCCTGGGAACCTCCATATGCCGTGGGAGCGGCCCAAGAAATAGCAACAACAAACAACAACAACAACAAAAAAGACAAAAGACAAAAAAAAATTTGAAAAAAAAAAAAAAGGTAATGATTGGGAGTTCCCGTCGTGGCGCAGTGGTTAACGAATCCGACTAGGAACCATGAGGTTGCGGGTTCGGTCCCTGCCCTTACTCAGTGGGTTAACGATCCGGCGTTGCCATGAGCTGTGGTGTAGGTCGCAGACGCGGCTCGGATCCCGTGTTGCTGTGGCTCTGGCGTAGGCCGGTGGCTACAGCTCCGATTCGACCCCTAGCCTGGGAACCTCCATATGCCGCGGGAGCAGCCCAAGAAATAGCAACAACAACAACAAAGACAAAAAAGACAAAAAAAAAAAAAAGAAAAGGTAATGATTGTCCGAATAGATATTTTAGAAGCAATGCCCAGAGTTCCCGTCATGGCGCAGTGGAAACAAATCTGACTAGGAACCATGAGGTTGTAGGTTCAATCCCTGGCCTCGCTCAGTGGGTTAAGGATCCTGTGTTGCCATGAGCTGTGGTGTAGGTAGCAGACGCGGCTCGGATCTGGCATTGCTGTGGTTGTGGTGTAGGCAGGCAGCTGTAGCTCCGATTAGACCCCTAGCCTGGCCTGGGAACCTCCATATGCTGCAGGTGCAGCCCTAAAAAGCAAAAAAAAAAAAAAAAAAAAGTAATGCCCAACTATATAAATGTGAAATATAAAGACACAGAGTGAAGGTAAAAGAATGGGAAAAGATGAAAAGAGTAAAAATAAGAAAACTGGTATGGTTATATATTTTTTAAGATATTTAATTTTTTCCATTATAGTTGGTTTACGGTGTTCTGTCAATTTCTACTGTGCAACAAATATGGTTATATTAAAATAAGACAAAGCAGACTTCAAGGAAAAGCATATTTCCACAGATAAAAGGGGGCATTTCATAATGACAAAAGGGTTTACTCAGTAGGAAGTCATTACAATCTTAACTTTGTACCGAACAACCGAGTTTCAAAATTCATAAAGCAAAAACTGACTAAAGGAAAGAGAAAAGTAGACAATTCTCTACCTCAATAATTTACAGAATGAGGAGACAAAAAAACAGTAAGGATATAAAAGATCTAAACAGCATTATCCAAAATCTTGATTTTACATTTTTAGACTATCTCACTGAAGAATTTAAAAACATACATTTTTCAAGTACGCATGAACGTTCACCAAAAGAGACTATATTCTGAGTCATAAAATGTCTCAATAAATCTCAAACAATTAAAATCTTACAGAGTATGTCCCCTGAGCATAACAGAATTAGGTTAAAAGTCAAGAATAATAGATATTTACAAAATCTTCCCAAATACTTGGAAAATAAACATTCTTCTAAACAGCTTATGACAAAAAAAAATCATAAGGTAAATTAGAAAATATTTGAACAGAAATGATAATGAAAACAAGAAAAAACAAAACAAAACAAAAAAACAAATTTTATGGAATGAGGTTAAAGCAGGGCCCACAAGGAAATATATAATTCTACATGTCTATAATAGAGAAAAAAAGATTAAAACTCACTAATTCAGAATTTCCTCACGACTCAGTGGGTTAAGGATCTGGCATTGTTGCTGCTGTGGCTCTGGTTACAGTCATGGCATGGGCTCGATCCCTGGCCCAGGAACATCCACATCCTACATGCACAGCCTAAAAAATAAAGAGACAAAAATCAATAGTTCACATTTACACCTTAGCACTTTAAAAAAGAAGAACATTTTAATCCCACAGTGAGTAGAAAGAAATAACAAAAAGCCAAAATCAATTAAATAAATAACAAGAAAATAAACAGAAAAAAAATAATAGACCTGAAAGATAACTCTTTGAAATGATTAATAAAACATTTTCATTTTGTTATCATTTTATTTATTTATTTTTGTCTTTTTGTCTTTTGAGGGCTATACCCTCAGCATATGGAGATTCCCAGGCTGGGGGTCGAATTGGAGCTGTTGCTGCCAGCCTACACCACAGCCACAGCAACACAGGATCCTTAACCCACTGAGCGAGGCCAGGGGTCGAAACTGCAACCTCATGGTTCCTAGTCAGATTCGTTCCCGCTGTACCACGACAGGAACTCCAAAACATTTTTAAAACCCAGTGAGACTCATCAAGAAAAAGAAAATTTACAAAATATCCAAAATAGAAGATATCACTACAGATCTTACGGATATTTAAAAAAATAAGGGAGTTCCTATCGTGGCACAGTGGTTAACGAATCCGACTAGGAACCATGAGGTTGCGGGTTCGATCCCTGCCCTTGCTCAGTGGGTTAACGATCCGGCGTTGCCATGAGCTGTGGTGTAGGTCGCAGACGCAGCTCAGATCCCGCGTTGCTGTGGCTCTGGCGTAGACCGGAGGCTACAGCTCCGATTGGACCCCTAGCCTGGGAACCTCCATATGCTGCGGGAGCGGCCCAAGAAATAGCAAAAAAAAAAAATATATATATATATATATATATATAAAATAAGGAAATATTGGAGTACCCTCTGTGGCTCAGGGGGTTAAGCACCCAACATGTCCATAGGGATGCAGTTTTGATTCCTGGCCTCACTCAGTAGGTTAAAAATCTGGTATTGAGCTGTGGCATATGTAGGTCACAGATGCTGCTTGGGTCCGGTGTTGCAGTGGTGTAGTCAGGAACTACCCCTAGGCCCAGGAAATTCCATGTGCTGCAGGTGTGGCCATAAAAAGAAAAAAAGAAAGAACAAGGAAATGTTATTAACAACTTTACAATAATAAACTCAACAATTTAGATGAGATGGACAAATTCCTTCAAGCATACAATTTACCAAAAGCGACACAAACCAAAAGAGAAAACATGAATAGCCCTACTTTTCAGTATCCTATCGCTTCATAACCAGTCCCCAAACTTAGCAACTTAAAATAACAATCATTTTGTTGTTGCTAAATTAATTGACTTCTGCTGGATGGTTCTTCTCCTCCAAATGGTGTTGGCTGGGATGACTCACTCTGCTGTTCTCAGCTGGCAGCTGGGCCAAGCTGGAAGCTCCATGAGTGCATTACTCACATGTCTGGTACCTCACTGCTCCTCCAGATGATCTTGCCTCTTGAGCTCCCTCTTAGCAATGTGATCTCTGAGTAGTCATATTTTCTAGATTGTGGTTGACTTAAGAGGGACAGCATGAGCTGCCAGGGCTATTAAGGGCTAGATCTAGAATTAACCCAGCATCACTTGCCCATATTCCATTTGCCAAAGTAAGTCTTAAGACCACCCCAGCTTCAGGAGAGGGAGATGCATGTAGAGGCATAGACACAGAAAAGGAAGAAAGGATTGGCATTCAGCTTTGGACATCATCTACCACAACCTACATCTATTACACAGCCATCGCCAAAAACTTCCCACAAAGAAAACTGCAGGCCTAGATGGGTTCATTGGTGATCCTAACAAGTACCGAAGGAAGACAAATTACCAATTTTACACACATCAATGCAAAAAAATCCTCGATAAAATATTTATAAGTAGAATCCTACAATATGTAAAAATGACAATACATCATGGCCACGTGGATTCTAAGAAATGCAAGCTCAACATTCAAAAACTAATCTATAATTCGTCCTATTAATGAAATAAATTAGAAGAGTCATTTTGTCATTTTAATAGATGCAGGAATAGAATTTGACAAAACTTCACACCAGTTCATGACCAAAACTCTCAGCAAACTAGGAATAGATCTGTACTTCCTCAATCCGACAAACCACATTTACGAAAAAACTACAATTAGTATCACGCTAAGTGGTGATATACTGAATGCCACTCTCACAGCTTCTACTGAACATTATGCTGGAGGTCCTATGTACTTCAATAAAGCATGAAAAATAAATAAAAGACAAAAATATTGGAAGGAAGTCAATAAAACTGCCTTTGTTCATAGAAAGACACTGTGATTGTCTACCTAGATAGTCCTAAAGAATCTACCAAAAAAAACTAAAATAAATTTAGCAAAGTCACAGAAACAAGGTTAAAAACAAAAATAATTATATTTCTCTATGTAGCAATAAAAATTGGAACATAAGTTTTTTAATTTTTTAAATTTACAATAGCATGAAAAAATAGTAAATACATAGAAACGCATTTACCAAAGGATACCTAAGACTTCCATACTGAAAATTATAAAATATTGCTGACAGAAATTAAAGGAACCTTCTTTCACATGTTAAAATTAGGGAAACACTGATTTTTTTTAGATATTATTTACATTGTTAAAAAGAAATAACAGGACAGCAAACCATGACTTCATTGCAGTTTCATTCTCTCCCAGGAATATGAATATTAAACAGGTAATCTGTAATTTCAGGATTGATACTAGTGAGATAATCTTCATGACAAAGACCTCTGCTGTTCCCTTTTCCTCAAAAGAAGATGGCTTGGCCTGAAACAATCTTTTATTTTCTTTTGCTAATACTTTTTTCCCGCTTCTCCTTCTGTCTATAAAAACTTCCAGGAGTTCCCTCTGTGGTGCCGTGGGTTAAGAACCTGATTGCAGGTGTTCCAGTTTTGCTACAGAGTTGCAAGTTCAATCCTCAACCTGCTGCAGTAGGTTAAAGAATCCAGGGTTGTCACAGCGGTGAAGTAGGTTGCAGCTGCAACTCTAATTCAATCCCTGGCCCTGGGAACTTCCATATGCTGTAGGTGTGGCCGTAAAAAAGAAAATTAAATTAAAAACAAAAAACTTCCATTTTGAGCAACCCCTTAAGCACTTTTCTATTTACTAGATGGAATGTTGCCTGATTCCTTAATTGTTGAATAAAGCTAATTACACTCCCAAAAAAGAAATTAAAAGAGATTAAAATTAATGGAAACATATACCACGTTCGTGAATCAGAAAACTTAATACTGTTAAGCTGTCAAACTTCCCCACAAGTTCAGATTCAACTTACAGTTGACCCTTGAACAACCTGGGTTTGAACTGAGCAGGTCCACTTACATGCAGATTATTTTCAATAAATACAGACTACAGTACTACATAATTCACATTTAGTTGACTCCGGATATGGGATGATGGACACAGAGGGACAATTGTAAAGTTATACTCAGATTTTCCACTTCATGGAGTATTGCTCAGTGGTCAACTGTAATACTAATCAAAATTCCAGCAAACATTTCTTGTAGAAATGAAAAAAGCTGATTCTACAATTCATATGAAAATTTATATGATTCTAAAATTTATATTTAAAAAATAAAATGTATATGCAAATTTACAGGACCTAAAATAGTCAAACAATTTTGAAAAAAAATAATAAAGTTGGAGGACTCCTAGTATATAATTTTAAAGATACACTATAAAGCAATGGTAAGCCCAATGACAGTAGTTTTGGTTAAAAAAAAGATAGACAAACAGATCGATGAGAAAGAATAGAGCTCAGAAATAGACCCAGACATACAAGCTCATTTGGTTTTCAACAATGAATTCCAAGGCAATTCAGTGGGGAAGCATAAGATTTTTCTATCACAATTAGCACAAATTTAGCAGCTTAAAACAATACTGATTTGTTATTTCACATATAATTATATATTTCACATATTACTGTAGGTCAGAAGGCTTAACATGTGAACTTGTGTTCTCTGCTTAGTATCTCAAACGGCTAAAATCAAAGTGCCCAACAGACTGCATTCTCATTTGGAACTTGGACCCCTCTTCCAAGCTCACTCAGGTTATTGAAAGAATTTAGTTCCTTGCATTTGTAGGACGGAAACCCATAGTTCTTAGAGGCTAGGCACTGTTCTCTGTCATGAGGTGCCCTCAACAATGTTACAGTTTGTTCCTTCCAGCCAACAAGAGAATCTCTTCCACTTTAAATCTCTTTAACCTCTTTTAAGGTTGGGCCACAAGAAGATAAACTTCCTTTTTTTTTTTTTTTTTTTTTGTCTTTCCTATGGCCGCACCTGCGGCATATGGAGGTTCCCAGGCTAGGGGTCTAATTGGAGCTGTTGCTGCTGGCCTTAACCAGATCCTTAACCCACTGAGCGAGGTCAGGGATGGAACCCACAACCTCATGGTTCCTAGTCGGATTCGTTAACCACTGAGCCACGACAGGAACTCCAAGATAAACTTCCTTTTGATTGACCCAAAGTTAACGGATTGAAGACCTTCAGTCCACCTGTAAAATCCCTTCTGGCTTATAACATTATACAATCACAGGGGTGATGGCCCATTAAATTCACAAATCTCAACCCCATCCAAGGGGATGGGATTATACAGAGCATGTATACTAGGGCACAGGAATCTTGGCAACAATATTGGTTTTCTATGGCTGCTCTAACAAATTACTACAAATTTAGCACATTTTAAGCAATACAAATTTATTACCTCACAATCTCTAAGTTCAAAAGTCCTAATGGTTCTAACCAGGCTAAAATCAAGGAGTCACCAGGACATCATTCCTTTCTAGAAACTCTAGGGAAATTTCGTTTTCCCTTCCAGCTTCTAGGGACTGCCTACATTCCTTGGCATATGGGTCCTCCCTCCAATTTCAGAGTCAGCAATAGTAGGCCAATTTCTTAGCAATTGTACCACTCTGACCTCCTCTGCTGTCTCCTCTTCCTCATTTTAAGATCTCAGTGATCACATTAAAAATTTCTTAGAATACAATAAGCACTAACAATAAATTTTTTAATTGATTCATAAAACTAGAAACTCTGGCTCTCCAAAAGACACCATTAATTAAATGAAGAGAAAAGCCATATATGAGGAGACAGTGTTTGAAATACATTCACCTAACAAAGTTCTTGTATCCAGAATACATACAGAACTCTTACAACTATATAATAAGGAGACAACTGGAAAACACTGGAAACAACAATGAATACATTCATATCAATTATTACTTTAAATGTTAATAAGCTAAATGTTCCAATCAAAAGACATAGAGTGGCATATTGGATAATAAAACAAGAACCTACAGTGTACAATGTGCTGCCAACAAGAGATTCACATTAGGGCAAAAGACACGTGTAGATGGAAAGTGAGGGGATGGAAAAAGATATTTTATGCAAATGGGAAATGGCAAGAAAATACAATGCAATTGGCCCACATGTATGGGGTCAGAGGGTTGGGGAATGCTGGTTCTCACCCCACTGATTCTTTAGCTCAGTTTGCAAATTGGTAGCACACGAGTCTCATGCAGTTAAGAAACATGCTTTATTTGGCCTATTTTTATATACTATAAAAAACCCAGAAATAGCTAAATTAGAACCAACGGATCAGTAAAATTGTATTTAGTAAGAGTTTATTGTGTGTATTAGAACAGTTTGGGAACAAGAAGCCCTCAAAACCAACAGTGGAATGAGGCACAAATGTGTGCTACGAGACAGTTTATACTGCAAAAATGCTCACGCTTTACGATGATTAGTTATGCAGCATTAGAGTTTCCTTAGTGATGGAATCATTGTAAAGTTAAGCATTTTCACTGTATAAACTATTTTCTTAGGAAGAGATTCCTTTTTTAAGGATCTTTATTGAAGGCAGAGTCCAGAAAGAGAGAGAGGAAGGAAGGGAGGGAGGGAGGGAGAATGATACCAATTACCATCTATCCCAACTCCTTATTTGGTTCAAATAAAGGCACTTTTCAGGGTCCAGCATCCCCCCTGGAAACTAGTGTGGCAGTAGTAGGTGCAGTGATAGTAACCCCCTCATCCAAGGCTTGATGTCATAGGCACCTTAAAACTGTGAACCAGGTATCACCTGAACAAAAAAGGTGTACTCCATCATATCCCATCTTATGCCTCAGTAATGACAGAAATGGGCCCAATGCTCACCCAACCTACCACCTTTTCCTGGACACACAGGAAGGACACATTCCCCATCTCCCTTCAGGTTGATGTGGGACCAGGTGACTAAATTCTGGCCGATGAGACATGAGTGGGAGGAATGCACACCACTAGAAATGGTCATAAAAAATAAAATCTGTGCATTTCCCTTCTCACGCTACCACCCCACAACTACTCCAGAGGCCATGTGGTCCAGCTGGTAGAGCCTCAGTGGAAGGCACCCAGGTTCCACAGTTACAGCGTGGTCAAAGCTGCTAAGGAGAACCTCCAACACAATTCTGGCTTTGTGTGAGCAAGAAATAAATGTTTATTGTGTTCAAACTCTCAGAATTGTTTCTTAGAGCAGCTGCCAATACCTGTCCTAACTAATCCCTGAGTGGGCACATTTCAGAGACTTCTGGGGGAGTTCCCGTCGTGGCCCAACGGAAACGAATCCGACTGGGAATCATGAGGTTGCAGTTTGGATCCCTGGCCTCGCTCAGTGGATTAAGGATCCAGCATGGCTGCAAGTGGCAGTGTAGTTTGTAAATGCAGCTTGGATCCCATGTTGCTGTGGGATCCATGTTGTGTGTAGGCCGGCAGTTGTAACTCCGTTTAGACCCCTAGCCTAAGAACCTCCATATGCCATGGGTGCTGTCCTAAAAAAGAAAAAAAAGACTTCTGGGTGTATGTCAACCTATATTACTGAGGAAAACATCAAAAGAAAGAAGTTTACTGGTTGTTGTTATGTATATTTTACTCTCCAAAAAACCTCAACAGTAAAAAACAACCAAGCCAACTACAGAAGACATGAACAAATATTTCACTAAAGATAGAGAGATGGCAAATAAGAGCATGAAAAAAATATTCAGCACCATTAGCCATTCAGGAAATGCAAATTAAATCCAGAGTGAAACATCACTGGGTACCTATTAAAACAACTATAATAAAAAATAATTCTAATACTAAATGCTAGCAAGAATGCAGAGAAATTGGATTTCTCAACCATTGCTGCTGAGAACGTAAACTGATATAGTCATTCCGGAAAACTGTCGGTTTCTCATGAAAGTAAACATGTACTTAACACACAACTCAGCCCTCGCATGCTTGGACATTTATCCCAGAAAAATGAAAACAGATGCTTGCACAAAAACCCATACTTGAATGTTCATAGAACCTTTACTCACAATGACTGAATACATTCTGGTACACCCATATGAAGGAAACGCTATTCAGCAATAAAAAGGAATAGGACGTTGATACACGAAACAAGGGAATTATGGGAATTATGCTAAGTAGGGGAAAAGTCAATCTCAAAGTGTACGAACTATATGATTCCATTTATATAACATTCTTAAAATGACAGAATTATAGGAGGAGTTCTAGGAGTTCGTGGCTCAATGGTTAACGAATCCCACTAGGAACCATGGGGTTACGGGTTTGATCCCTGGCCTTGCTCAGTGGTTTGGGGATCCAGCGTTGCCATGAGCTGTGGTGTAGGTCACAGACACGGCTTGGATCCAGTGTTGTTGTGGCTGTGGTGCAGGCTGGCAGCTACAGCTGATTTGACCCTTAGCCTGGGAATCTCTATATGCCCTGGGTATGGCCCTAAAAAGCTAAAAAAAAAAAAAAAAAAAAGATGTCACCACTGGGGAAAGCTGGGGCAAGCCTATAAAGGAATCTATGTACAATTTTTGCAATTTCCTGTGAAATATTTGAAAATGAAAAGTTAAAAGAAAGCACAGGATCAGACATGGGCAGAGATAATTCCAACCATCACCTGTGAACTTGGTACACCTGTGGGAGACACACCATGTGTTCTCACTGTGATTCCTACCCGCTGTGACACATCAGAACCTCCTCTCTGGTTTCAATAACAAGGAAAAGGTGTCCTTCTTTGTCCCAGGAAGCCAAAAATAGTAGCAATAATCCCCACCATCCAGGGGTATGAAATACACCTTTAGATGCAAAGCCCACCTACTGGGTCCTGGGGCCGCACAGAGAGCAATTTGTCCCTCCATAAATGCTAACTGAGCACCTACTAGGTGCCAGGGACTGTGCTCGCTGCTGAGTGGAGAAGAAACTGGAGAAGATCCACGGAGACGAGTTAGAGGCCCCTACAGAGGCCAGGAGAGAGGGAAGGACGACTTGGCCCAGAGATCACAGTGGAGACGGGGAGAAAGGGTGGGTGTGAGATGCATCTGAGAAGTCAAATAAAACAGCAATTGGGATTATTCAGATGTGGGCTGTTAGGCAAAGGGACGTGCTGGATGACTCCTGGGACACTCCAGCAGCCTCTGTGACAAGCCCACAAGCAAGAGGCAGCATGTCCAAAGCAACATTCCCTTGCTTGGTTACCAAGAAGCCCTTCACACTTTAGGCTCTTTTTTCCTGTTCCAGCTGCTTTCACTCAGAATCCCCTTCCTCAGTGGCCTGCTGGAGGTGCTAGTAAGATAGTGGGAACCAGGAGGGACCCCCCTGGAAAGCTCCATCCCAGGGCGAGTCTGCTTCGGGCCATGCCTGTGCAAAGCCTGGGAACACCGCAGCGCTCAGTTCCAGGCTGGAAGCCCCAGTCAGATCACAGGGTGCAGACTCGTCCCAGGTCTCTAGATGGAGCAACTGGAGATTGGGAAGATTGGCTCACGAGGGGAAGACAGGAGGAGGAGCAGATGGGACAGGAGAAAGCAAGTTCATGGGACCAGTTGAGATGTCAAAGTAGGTGAGTCCAAAGCTCAAGGCTGGAGATACAGGATCGAGAGACATCAGCCTGTAGACAGTCTTGCAGCCACAGCTGGACAGCTTGGCCTGGGGATGGTTTACAGTGAGAAGTAAAGGGAGCCAAGGACTGAGGCTCAGTTTAAAGATAAAGGAGGGGAGTTCCCGTCGTGGCGCAGTGGTTAACGAATCCGACTAGGAACCATGAGGTTGCGGGTTCGGTCCCTGCCCTTGCTCAGTGGGTTAACGATCCGGCGTTGCCGTGAGCTGTGGTGTAGGTTGCAGACGCGGCTCGGATCCCGCGTTGCTGTGGCTCTGGCATAGGCCGGTGGCTACAGCTCCGATTCGACCCCTAGCCTGGGAACCTCCATATGCCGCGGGAGCGGCCCAAGAAATAGCAGCAACAGCAACAACAAAAAAGACAAAAGACAAAAAAAATAAAAATAAAAATAAAATAAAGATAAAGGAGGAAGAGGCAGAAAGGGAGACTGAAAAGGAGCGGTCAACAGAGTAGAAAGAAACACAGCGGGATGCTGTGATGGATGCCGAGAGAGTAAAGGGTGTCAAGAAAGAGAGAAACTCCGCAGAGTCTGTGAGCTGAGAAATTCCATGGAGGGTCCATGAGAGAACAAGAGCTCACAGATGTGTCTATGAGCTGGAGACCTGCCATCATACACATACACACACACACACACACACACACACACACACACACACGGGAGCACATGGCCTTTGTGCCACTTGGCCCCACAGACACCTGACCATGTTGACCTGGGCCAAGGGGCACCATTGTCCTGGGTGGAGGAGGAGGCCACCAGCACTTGGAAAGTAGCTGCCTGCCTTCCCTGCATGCCTGGTTACCCCAAGGGCCCCCTGGGCCCCCACCTGCAATGACCTTTTGGTGAGAGGATCAGACATGCTGCAGGGGTTTGAGTCTCTTCTCAAGGATCACTTTGGGTTGGGTCTACCGGTATCCATGACTTCCATGTGAGAATCACCAGTGTGACCCAACTCGGCCCCCAGCTCAGAGAGGGCACGGCCAGCGGCCCCAGTTAGGTGATGAGTCTCATATTTGACACATTTCTGTGAGGTCTGAGCAAGAGGCCCTCTCTACCCACTGAGTTGAGTAAGACAGGAGTGGGAGTCAGAGCTCCCAAGGTCCCTGTGGAAGAAGCCCCAGGGCTTCAGAGGGCAGAGAAAGACCAGGGAACTGACCCCTATAGACAGGGTGGGAGGCCTGGCCTGGCTGCACCAGCCTCTCCCATTACTGGTTCACGATTCTGCCCTTAAGCCCATCAGGAATGGATCTCTGAGAATAAACTGACACCTCCCCCTCCCCCCCTGCCTCCATTCAGGACCTCTCTCCTTGTGGACCCACCTCCTTGACCCAGAAGCTGGCCAGAGCCTTGGGATGACCAGCCAGGCGCCGTCTGCACTCCTACTGGCCACTGTCTGTGTCCCCACCCAAGCACCACAATCCCAATGCCTGAGCACCCCATCTTGTGGACCTGGTGCAAGATCCGCATCCCTACCCCCCTCATCTCTCCCTCCCCACCAAAAGTTGGGGACACCCAGGATAGCAGCACCCCCTCTGTGGGAGAGCTGTGTCCCCAAGACTCAATGTAGATTTGCAGAAGACAAGGCCTGGCTTTGCTAGCCCCCTTCCCAAGAAATGCCTTGGCCCCTGGACTTCAAAATTAGGCAGAAAACTCTCCTCTGGGAATTTGAAGCCAAGGTCTCTGCTAATCCTCCCAGTCCTGAGTGGTTTTCACAGCTCATTAGAACCACTGGGAGAGGCTGGGCCTCCCTAATGAGCCCAGCGCTTCCTCAGCCTGGGTGGGTGCTCGGCCCTAATGAGTTTCCCTCCGCCATAAACGCACACCACGCTGTGGGTTAAGAGCAGGGAATTAGCACCAATGGCAGATCCCAGTTTTTAATAAGGCCAAGCAGGCATTGTCCCAGCTAAGCAGAGAGCAATGCCACCTGTGGGGGTAAAGCGGGACAGGATCGCTACCTTGGGCTTCTCCCAGGCGGACAGCATCCTCTCTGCCCTGCTTCCTCCGCCTGGCTCCAGGGCTATGTGGTCAGAAGTCTCAGTCGAGCCTCCAGGCTAGAGCCCAGGGCCATGTGCAGGGGGCAGGGAGGCCTAAGAATGTCTCTAGGATGTTCTGGTGGCAGGTGGGATGGGGGATGCCACGGAGGGCTCTGGAAGATGCTGACAACACCCCCACCCCCGCCATGGGCAATGACATCCCAGGGTGCCCACGACATGCCAGGCTTGCTGGCAGAGGTACCAGAACCTTCCAAGAGCTAGGTCATGGGCTGGGCCCTTGCTGCTGGATGGTCTCACTCCCCCTGGGTATTAGTAGAGCAAGCTGCCACCAGGCGCTGCTCCTCCAGCCTGGGGGTCAGACCTAGGAGTGGTCTGATGGGAAGACGGGGAAGCTGCCTGGCCTCCACCTTCACATTGGGTCACTGCAAACCCATCTCAGCCTGCACTGGGGAAGCTGGGGCCCTCGGGCACGTTCTTGGGACGGCTCAGCCCTGGGCCCAAGGCAGGCACCCACAAGGCCTTGCCCTGGTGGGGTCCAGGCTGCTGAGCAGGAGCCAGGCCTGCCTGTGGCCTTTCACCAGCAGCTCCTCCCAGAAGCCAGCCTCATCCCTGCTCCTGCCCACCTGTCTGCCGGTCAGCCTCTACCACCCACCCCAACTCCCCCCTGCTGGCTCAGGAACCCTGTTCTGGAAAGCAGGCCATATTCCCTGTGTGAGTGAAACCCGGAGCCGGCATCAGGAATCTGCGTGCATGTCTGTCACAGAGCAGACAGCTCTCGTCTCTCAGGCCCCTTGCCAGACTTTGATTCATGCAACTTAGAAAAGCAGATAGATTTTTCATGCCGTTTTGCCGCATTTATTAAGGAGAAATGTGTTTAATTGCCTGGCTTAAACCTGCCTTCCCATCAGCCGGGCAGCAGCTCAGGCTCCGCCCATCTGCTCCTCCAAATCCATCTCAGTCTTTCCTGGGTCCAGGTCAAAAACGAAATCGCTCCAACAATCAAAGTAACCCAACCACTCTTTGCTTCCAAGTGACGGCTTCTTGAAGAGCATTTCTTTCCAGCCTCGTTGCAGAGCCCTTCCCCCTAGCATCTTGTTTCCATAATCCTGAGGCTCAGGCAATTAAAATAAAATATCCTTATAGTCTCTGGATGTTTACTAGACCAGCTGGTAATGAGCGAGGCAGGATCGTCTCTCTTACATAAAGGAAAAGAACAAAGAATTAGGAATATGGAAGACATTCAAATGTCTTAATTAGTGCTTCCATCTGTAAAAAAGTTTCTCCGTCACTGACAGCCACCCTCAGAAGCCTATCTTGGGAAGGCCACGGTCCCCAAAGTCCGGCACGGATGGACAGCGGCAGCATCGGGTCCACCCACGGCAATCTGAGGGCCCTGGGGACAGCAGAGCGCCCCCCCCCAGCCCCGCCCCCGCCAGCTGCATCTCAGCTCTGCGTGGCCTCTGGGGAGGGGGAGGCCACAGCCAGGCCTGTACAGAGCCACTGTGGTCAAGGATGAGGCAGAAGCCCTGGCTGCAGACGGCTCCTCAGAAAGGCATGTCTTGGCTGCCCCCCTCACCACACCTGTGACAGACACAAAGCCTATCTCCAAAAATGCCGCGGAGTTCTCATCGTGGCTCAGTGGTTAACGAATCCGACTAGGAACCATGAGGTTGCAGGTTCTATCCCTGGCCTTGCTCAGTGGATTAAGGATCTGGCGTTGCTGTGAGCTGTGCTGTAGGTTGCAGATGTGGCTTGGATCCCGTGTTGCTGTGGCTCTGGCATAGGCCGGCGGCTACAGCTCCAATTCAACCCCTAGCCTGGGAACCTCCATATGCCACGGGAGCGGCCCTAGAAGTGGCAAAAAGACCAAAAAAAAAAAAGAAAGAAAGAAAGAAAGAAATGCCTCCAGCCCTGGCTGGAGCCCTCTCTGGAGGCTGATTCGGATTCCCTCACAGTCTCCCTGAGGCCTGAGCATCAGAGAGCCCAAAGCATGGTCACACCTCACGGCCACGCCTTCACCTGGGGGGTGACACCCTGGATACCCTCCTCCCCCAGGCTCCCTGCTACCCCACAGCTCTGGCAGCAGGGCTGGGTTTGTGAGTGGGAGGGAGCCCAAGGCCAGGAGGGGAAGGACAGAGCAGGGCTATGGGGTCAGGCTAAGCACATAGCCTCCATCTTCAGGCCATCTTGGCTCCCTCTTCACGGTGACAGGATCCCAGACAGCCCCGTGTCCTGAGTCCTGCCTGGTGCCAGCCCTGTGCTGAGCTCTCCATTAACAGTCACTCTCTTTACAGATAAAGACACCAAGACATAGAGAGAAGAGCAGCCACCTCACCCAGCCCAGGCCCAGGCTTTGAACCCTTGTCTCCCTGAGTGCCGGAGCTCTGTACCACGCACACACACATCCTGCCTCCTGCAGCCAGCAACCATCCTCAGCCTCCCAGACTTCAAAGGTCCAGACACCCTGGCCTTTGGAGGCTGCCCTGAGCCCACCTGTGTGCTCCCCCATCCCCTCTGCCCTCAGCTCCCTCCCCCAAGGTTGAGCAGCCCCATCGCAGGAAAGGGGGCCTCACACACCTCCAAGCTCAGCATCCCAAACAGGTCTGACTCAGGGCACAGGCCCCGTGCATACTGACTGGACTCAACTGCATGAAGGTTGGAAATGCTTTTAAATTAAATGACAATGGGCGACCCTTTTAAAAGCCAGGCAATAAAAGAGAAAGAAAGTAAAATTGACAGGAGTAGCCTTGGGCTCTCAGCATGTCCAATTTAACAGTTGAAGAAGTTTCTGCTATTGAAAAATAGTCCTTTCCTATAAGGCATCTTGGTCTAATGTTCAACAAGGTCCTCCGAAATGGTTTAAGCCAGTTCCCATCCCTTATGGTTCTTATGTCTTAAATCTTTGAAAGAAAATATCAAATACATTGGACCCTTGGGGCATGATTCCCTCACTAGTCAAATTTCTGGACTTTAAATATTCAATTTGATTCAACAAAGGTGTTGAGTTCCTCAAAGAAGAATTAGACGATACCTCTCCCCAGAGGAACCCATGGGAGAAGAGGATGCAAAACCAGACAAGTGCAGGGAGTTGTGGAAACGCCTGGCTAGAAGTCCCTATGACTTGCTGCAGTGGGAACAAGGCAATTAACTCACAGTGGGATCCTGGGGGTCGGGGGGGGAAGGATGAGTGGGGAGTGGGAGCTGGATTTTACAAAGGAGAAGGTATTTGACTTGATCTTGAAGAAAGAGAATTTGTAAGGTCAATAAGGCAGGATATTCCACGTCGAGGGAACAGCGTAAGCAGGTGCCCAGTGACATGAAACTATTGGCATATTGAGACCAGAGGGAAGACATGAGCATGTCTGGGAATCAGGAGAGGCAGGAAAGGAGATGGAACAAGGCTTCCGCTGCCCATGGATGCCGTGCTGAATGAGACCCGTCTTGGGCTCCTTCAGGCTGTGTGGAGTGCTTGGTTCCTCCTGACAAGCCCTGCATTGCTGTGCCTTTGTATTTCTCTCATCTGCTTTTATTCGCTCTTTCCCTTTTATTTTCTTCCTTACATATCAGATTGATACTTTTCCTTTTCTGCTGCAATTATTTACTCATTGCATCATTTACTCCATAGGTATTTTCAGATGAGCTGCTATGGGCAGGATCCCGGGGAAGGCACAGAGTAATCCAAGGGCCAATGCTGGCCCCTTAATCCAATACGAGGATGACGGGGCTTGGGGGTGACTGGGGGGCGGTGGGGGGACAGGATCCCAGTCCTACACACTCACACCTCGCAGACATACACCGTCACACACATACATTTGCCGCTTCTCTACTGCACCCCCTTAGAAACTGGTTATCCAAACCCGATAGAAGTATATTTAATTAAAAGCTGCCCAGGAGAGTGCCCTGGTGGTCTAGTGGTCAGGATTTGGCACTTTTACTGCTGCAACCCAGGTTCAGTCCCTGGTCTGAAAACTGGGATCCTACCACTTCAAGCCGCTACACAAACGACTAAGCCAAAAAAAACCAAAAAAGTTGCCGAGTCAACATTGCTTCTCCTCTTGGCCCTGCTGGCCCAGGACAGTCCCAGGTCCTCATTCTTGCTACCAAGCCCCCCCTGGTCCCAGGGTGCCTTTCATTCGCCTCCCTCTACTTCATCTGCTCCATATGAATGGACCCTGCCTCCTGCTGGAAGCCTGACTGCTCCAAACAGGCCCTTGGAGGAGGCCTGAGGGTCCATTTGGGAAGGTCCAGAGATGGCAGAGGCAGGCTCAGAGGTGTGCTAAGGTCCTTGCAGATTCTCCCTGGACTCTTTGCGGCAGAGCTCCCCTCCCATCATGCCCTGGCCTCCCAGGCCCTGCGGTGGCTGAGACTGGCACAAGTGTGCTTTCTCCAGGGAGTCCAAGGTTGGGACCTCTAAGGCAGCACCCAAGAGCAAGCTGCAGCCAGATCCTCTCTGATCTCAAGAAAGCCCCGCTGAGCTACACCCAGCAGGAGTGAGAAAGACACATCTCCAGGCCACTGACTCCATGCCAGAAGCAGGAGCCTGACCCGAGACGCTGCGCCCAGGGTAGACCAGACAGAGCCAGCACCTCTTCCTCCCTCCACCCTCCCTGGTTTAGAGCCCTGCCTTCTGCTCTGGCTGCTGGGAGCCAGGATGGACAGGGAAAGGGGTGCAGAGCAGGCACGTCCAGCAGCCTCGGCGGAGCTCTGGCTGAGCTCCCGAGGTCTGGGTCCCCTGGCCAGGGTGGGCATCTAGGTCAGGTGGACCTTGGAAGCTGGACATTCTCCCTGGGCGGCCCAGGGCAGAGGTGGGAACAACAGATGGCCTCGGCGGGAAATTCAGGATAAGGAAGCCACACCCAGACCCCTGCCCAGAGCTTTGGCTGGGGCCCACCCCTGAGGTCACCAGTGAGGGCAGGGCCAACTGCTGAAGCTGTAACAGCACCACATTTCCAGGCAGCCCCAGCAAGTCAGAGTTTCCCCGGGGCAAGCTCAGCTGCTGGAGGCCAGGAGAGGCGGCCGCAGCCCTGAAGGAGTGAAGTTGTTTCAATTGCAATGGAAAAAAACAACACCCAAAGGAACAGGACACTCCGCCAGGTCTGCAATAACCGTCCTGTCCTCTGGGTTGGCCAGCTCCCAGCAATTAGAAGCTCTGGGCACAGCGGGCCCGGGACGCGGCTCCATCACAGCTTCATCACCACTCCCGGGATGCTGGCAGCCTGACAGCCTTCCCACCGGCCTAGAGCCTGGGACAGACAAGCCATCGGTGAGGGAACCGGCAGCAGCCCCACACCCAGTCTGACCACTGCCCCTTGACTTTGAGGGCCTTTCCAAGTGCCCTCCCCCACCAAGCCTCAGCTTCCTCATCTGCAAAATTGGGAACCTAAACGCATGGGCAGGAGCGAGCACCACATGGCACAGGGTGGAAGCGCCCCTGGAGGTATTAGTCCACTTGCTGGTAATCTCAGGAGCCACGGCAATCCCCAAAGCTATCACCTGACACAGCTCTGAGGCCTTGACCCACCTAATGACCTTGAAACCCAAGGACTTCCCCCCAACACCTCCTTACTAGGGAACAGGCAGGAGGATGGGCTCTGGGAAAGGAGGCAGGGGTGGGGACCAAACGGCCAGAGGCGGTCCTCAGCTCTGGGGGGCGGAGTCATAGGACCAAACCACCTCCAGGTGCCCAGTCCCACACTGGGAGCTAAACTGGCCCTAAATTGACAGAAAACCTCTCTGAGATCCAAATGCACCGACCGCATTTATGCCGAGGGCTACACCCCATCTGCAGAGTCAGGGAGGATTAAATAACAACTCCAACTTGGAGCCTGAGGGGGTGAGGAGGGGGTGCCTGCGAGATGGGGAGAAGTCAGCCTTTCCCAGCTGCTCCCAATAGATGAGGCCCTCAGTGCCTGCCACGGCCCAGCCTGAGTCCATAGAGCTTTGGTGGCTCAGCACCCACCTGGCCTCGCCAACCATAGCTCCTTCACACACACTTCAGCCTCCAGCCCCTGGGCCTCCAAAGCCCTTGAGCCCTGACCTCACCAGGATGCCCCCTGACCACCCACTGACCATGGCCTTGCCTCACAGGCTCCCTTCCCATCGCTTTCTCCCCATACTGTTTCCTCTGCGTGGTCATGAGATCAACAACTACTTGCTTGTTTGTTCATCACATTTTGGGCTTTAGAGGGAGGAGTTTGAGTTCAAATTGAGTTCAAGGGTCCAAGGTCCATGCCCACATTCTGTGTTTTCTCCGCCCCCTCGCACCCCTCCTCCCATCCCACTGACCACCCTTGCACACCACAGCCAGCATCTGGGGGCTGTACTGTCTCTGCATCCTGTGTATCTTGCAAGATGGGAGCAGCCTCTTACTGACACTGCTTTGTGGAATAACCTCCCCATTTCTGACTTTTCCACTCAGCCCCGGATGAGGGCCTGGCTGCGGCACTGTGTGTCCCTGAGATTCACCACCTTTCACTGTGGCAGAGTTCAGGGTGGCCCAGATGCCCTCCCCCTGCCCCGCCAGAGTGCCCAAGCAGGCCATGACCAACAGCACCAGGAGTGGCACTGCAGGGACTCGCCACGCTCCATCTGACTGGCAGTGTCCCTTTGCTCTCTGGAGGGCTGTGCCCATCCCACCCCATCCCCAGGCAGAGCCACCAGGACTCCTGTCTGTGCACCAAGCACTTGACGGCTTTCACATGCTGCCTCTCCGGTGGGCCAGACAGGGTCTGCTCTCCCTGCGGGCAGTTGAATGCCTCAAGCGCAGGCCCGGTCATCTGCTCATCTGCCACCGCGGCCTCTCCAGCAGGACGAATGTGCCTGAGGCCAGGCCACACAGTGCCCACCTTCTGACACACCTCCTCCCGAGCAGTCCCCACCCACAGCGAGCTCTGCCGGGGGTGGGACTCAGAGTAGGGTCGGCAAAGGAATTCTATAGTGTGCCTGACCCTGCTGGCCTTCTTAGTGGGCCTTGCTATGCAATTTCAAAATACAATCCAATTCAATAAAGGGGCTCACCTGGCTCCCCCAAAGCCCCACCCCAGCCCTCTTTGCTCCCACACTTCTCTGTTCCCACCTGGTCCCCCAGTGCCTCTGTCCTGGAGAGCCAAGAGGAGCAGAGTAGGGAGGGCCCTGCCCTAGGATAGGGGCCAGAGTGCTTGGAAGGGGTCAGGAGAGGGGCCTTGAGATCTGGTCCCTCCAGCACATTCTGGGGTTATTCTCCAAGGAGTGAGGCACCCCATATTCTACCATGGTCCCAGCCTCTGAGGGCCTGTGAAGAGATGGAAGAGAAAGCATGAACTGTGACAGGTGTGCCCCCTCCAGCCTTGGTCTTGCCCCCACCCTCTCCTGTAACGAGTCAGATCCAAAGGGGAGGGGGGTGGGGGCAGGGGCTGAGGATCCGGGGCCCCTGAAAGAAAGGAGGTCAGAGGGCAAGGAAACCAGGGGGTGGGGGGAATCCACATCAGAACAAGAAATGTAAACCTCAGTGATGTGAATCATTCAGGTTTGAAGAGGGAGTTCCGTAATATGTGTGGCACATAGAATGGGAATTGGTTGGTGGGGTAAATAAGGGAGCAACCTGCAGCTCCAAATGCAAATCACCTCCTTCCAGACTGTGCATGCAGCTCGCATCTCTGAACAAAATTTCTGGAGACAGAGTTCCCATTGTGGCTCAGCGGGTTAAGGACCTGACTAATATCCATGAGGATGTAGGTTCAATCCCTTGCTCAGGGGGTTAAGGATCCAGCATGGCCGCAAGCCATGGTGTAAGTTGTAGATGCAGCTTGGATCCCGTGTTGCTGTGGCTGTGGTGTAGGCCGGCAGCTGTAGCTCTGATTCGACCTCTAGCCATGGAACATCCGTATGCTGTGGGTGCAGCACTAAAAAGACTGAAAAAAAATTCCCAGAGGGACGCAAGTTTAGTATGCATGACAAACTCCCCTATCCTGTCATTTCAGGGTCCCTGATGACCTCTTTAAGCTTCTGAAAGGGGTGCCCCCTCCAGCCTTGCCATTGCCCTTACTCTCCCCTGTAACGAGTCAGATCCAGAGACTCCGACCCAGAGAGATGAGCCCAAACTTTCCAGCTCTGCTGCCACAAGTCCCAACACATGGGAAGAGGGGGCTGGAGCCCAGCCATCTAGTGAGTAGTCACTTTGGGCCTGAGAAGCCTGGTCAACTCTGGGCTTAGCACCCCAAGGCTGAATGGGGTTTGCAAGCACTGGCTGCCTCCCTTGCATATATCCTCCTCTTCCTGACAGATCCCCAAATTTTCCAGCCTAAGTTTGGGCCCCTAAAGATCAATAAGGGTATCTTAGCTCCTGCACAAGAGAGATTGGTCCAAGGGTAAGCACATGACCCAAGTCAGGCCATCAAAATAGGATCCTTGGTGGGGCCTCCTAGGAAGGATGTTTCCACAGCCTACAAGAGCTTCTGGGGAAAAGTTCTCTCTCAGTGAGAAAGAGCATGATCTTAGTTGCTGCTGGCAGCCACTGCACCACCAAGAGGAGAGCCAGCCTGAAGATGATGCCAATCCATGGGAGGTGAAAAGCGGAAGGGATTCATGGTCCTCATGATACCACGGAGCTGCTTGTTCAAGCCTCGCCCGAAGTCCAGCCCACCCCTGGAAATTTTGAGTATATGACTCAACAAATTATGTTCAGCTGCAGCTGGATTTGGGGGCTCAAAACATCTCCTATTCCTCTATTCCTTTCGCTCACCAGCTTTTAGGCTCCTCGTGATGGCAATGTGGCTGCTAGTAGCTCTAGGCCCTCATCTTCTGAGATTCAAGTTCAAAAAGAAAGCAAGCATCTCTTCCCAGAAGTTCCCACATGAGTCCCAGGATTCAATACAACTGAACCAACTTGGTGGGGGCCTATCGAGACCCAATGGCTGTGGCCCCATCTAGCCTCACACTGTGGCAATGGGAAAGAGATAGAGCCCCTTCTGAGGCCATATGGTCTGAGAATGGAGGTGGGAGGGGAGGCAGGTTCCCAGAGGCATCTCAGCACTGCCCCTGAGAGAAGAGGGAAATGGCCACTGGACAGTGTCCTTCCACCCCCCTGGGGAGGGCTGTCCATCAAGTTCCATCACCCTGTACCCCACCTCATTGGCCCACCTGCCACTGTCACCCCCAAGGAGGGCTCAGCATCCAGCCCATGCAGCCAGTGGTCTTCCTTCCACACGACTTCTGCCAGCCTCTCTTGAGGCCAATCCGAAAACTTCTCATCACTCAGCACAGCACCATCTCTAAAGAAGTGATTCTGAACTTCACATCCCAGCCCACAGGGCTCCCCTCTCTCAGCCTGGATCTTGTCAACCCTCCCCAGCCCGTCTTCGTTCCCTTCCCAGCCCAGAACAGAGGCTGAGCCCTCCAGCTTTTCTCCTACCAGCACCCACAGCAACCTTTTGTTTCATCCTTCTGCCAAGCAATCCTGGAAAAACCCTACCCCAGATCACTGAAAATGTGCATTTTCTCAAATACCCACAGGACTGAGGCTGCCGGAGGGTCACCCCACAGAAACCCAGGGCTTCCAGCCGCCCCCAGCAGCGCCCATGCCCAGCTCCCCACCCCCACCTCCCTCGGCCCCTACACAAACCCAGCATTTCACTCAATCGAAGGTGGTTCCTCCCCTCCACCGCCCCCTCCCAGGAGGTCTCTGGGGGCTTGCAGGGGAAGCTTCTGGACCCCACAGCCTGCTCTGCTCAGGAGCCATCACTCTGCCTGCCCAGGTAAGGGTTAATGAGCCTGGCTGTCACTGAGATGTTTACCCACCTCCAGACTCCGGATGAAGATAGAAATGGTATTTATGATTTCTACCCAACGTTTCTGGAAAGGATTTAAGGTGCTTACGAGGATACACATATATAACAAGATCGCATAAATTAAAATGTGGGAGCCAAAAAAGAAAGAAAAACAAGGATAGGAACATAAAGAGGAAGAAGAAAGAAGGCTAACTTGAAAACAAAGGCCAAATGAGCTCTAAGCTTGCTACCGCAAGACACAGATGTGTCCCAAAGCTTTCTAGCAGCTCACCAGGAAAAGCAAACCTGTCTGCCGGAAGCTTCGGTGTTGGTTACATTAAAAAGCATGCACGATTACCCAGGCAACATCCCAGGGTGGGTTTCCCGGGAAGCTCTCCCAAGGGACCTTGAGGCAAGGACAATGGGAGGTGAAGATTGATTCCTCCTGGGCTATGGGCTTGGAAGAGGGGATGGGGGGGGGTGGGGGGAACAGGGAAGGTTCTAGCCACCCCCACCTGCTCCCCACTCCCCATACCTGGACAGTGAGGAGACTCTACGGCTGCTACGGCCTGGGAATAACACCCAGCCTCTCCTGCTCCTGCCCTCACCCTTGGGACCACACCCCACCATCTGAGGGGAGCCCGGCAATGACTAAGTCCCAGGGGCCACCCCTGCTGGGTGGGATGCAATGCCAGCCCTCCTCAGGACATCCCTGGACCCTGCAAATCCCATCAATTCCCACTTCGGACGCCCAATTCTTCACTCCCTTTAGGCTGAAGGCATTAACTAAGCACCTATTGGACGCAGCCCACCCGATGGACGTTACGAAGCTTACAGAGGAAAAGAGAAAACTTTCAACTCAGGCTGCCTGCAGTTATTCTGCTGCCAGGCAGTGCCACAGAGCCAAAGGGCCACCTGGCTCTTGAAATTCAAGTCTCAGAAGGGTTCCCTGAGGACCAGGGGTGGCGGCAGAGTAGGGTCAGCCTGGTAGAGAGGTTCAAGGGTGCAGATGCCAGCAGCTTGGGGCATTGTGGAATGACAGGTGAAGACCCCTCAGAGTCCCGTTTCAGTCTCCCAGAAATGGCTGGGGAGACCGTGGGAGACGCCAAGACTCTGGGGTCTGCAGTGGCCAAGGTGGGAGGAAGGCAGAACCCAAACCCATCCGGGCCTTAATGCAGAGACTCCATCAACACCCCAGGTCCACGAGGCCCCGGACCGTCCTGCTATAGATGAACAACTCTACTTGATGGCAGCTGCTGTATTTCTTTCTGGTTACAAAAGTAATATATTCTCAGTACTACTACAACAACAACTTTGGAAAGGCAAAGGAAACACACAAAAATGAGCCATAATTCCACCACTAATTGTGGTTAGGACTGCTCACACTCTGGTGTACAACCTACTCATCTCTTTTAACCAATACATACATATTTTGGGAAATTCTGCATGGCAAAACCACCATGGCCAAAATAAAAATTTAAGAAGACAAACTGGGGAAAATATTTGCAACTCATATCACCAAACAAGAGCTGATTTCCTAATACACACAAAAATCCTAGAAATCGTTAAGAAGGAGGTAGAGCTGGGAGTTCCCTGGTGGTCTAGTGGATAGGACCGGCTTTCAGTGCTGCAGCCCAGGTTCAATTCCTAGTCTGGGAACTACATCCCACATCAAGCTGCTCCATGCCACAGCCAAAAAAAACAAAACAAAACAAAACAAAACAAAACCCCAAAAAATGTCCATTTAAAAAAAAAAAAAGGAAGAGATAGAGTTAAAACATAGGGCCACAATAATATGTGAGTTGGGGGTGGGGAAAATGACATTTAAGTGTTCAATGGTCTGTGTCATCTGGGAGGAAGATGAGGGTGTTGATTAGCCACAGGCTTTGATAAGGTAAGAAGGTGTTGGGATTTCTAGGGGATCACAAGGAATAAGACTCTCATAGGATCCAGGAGAGTGGCTACCATGAGGAGCAGATGGAACAGGACAGGTGCCGGGGGGTGGGTCCTAGGGTGCTGGTCTGTTTTAATTCCCAATTTATGTGTTGGTTATCTGAGAGTTTCATTCATAATTATTCATTTTGTTGTTCAAATGTTCTATATAATTCTCCGTGTGTGGTATTTTGCAATTTTTTTTCTTTTTTGGCCACCCCATTATATGGAATTCTCAAGCAGGGGATCAGATCCGAGCCGCAGTTGCAACTTACACCACAGTCTCGGTCGGCAATGCTGAATGCTTTGATCCTGGGCCAGGGATCAAGCCTGCAGAGATGCCACCGATCCTATTGTGCCACAGTGGCAACTCTTATATTTCACAATTTTAAAAAAGAATATTAAAATATGTTCAACCAAATTCATAATAAGGGAAAAAAATTTTAACTCTCTTACAAAGATCAAAAAGTCTGAGGACTCACTGTGTTGGCAAGGGGGTGGAGAGATGGTTGGTGGGGTGTAGAGTGTCTTCTGTAGAGGATACTTTGGTCATTTTGACCCCAATTTCCAGGAAACAAAGCTTTGTCCACTTCTAGGGTCTTATCCTACAGATAGTGTCACAGGTGTGCAAATGTACTTGTGCAAAAGCTTCTTCATTGTGATAGCAAAAGATAAGAAACAACCTAAATATTACTGTTAAGTGAATAATGGTGCTTCCATGTTGTAAAATATTACGCAGCCATAAAAAAGGACCCTCTCCATAGACTGGTGTGAAATTATCATCAAGTCGCATCATTAAGTGAAAAGAAAGAGGCAGAACAACATGTACAATGACTACCAGTCATGTGAAAACAGCTGCAGGGGGAGATTACATACAGGTAATTGTCTGAATAATCATCAAATTTCTAAAACACTTCTGGCAGGTTACTCAAGAAACTGATGACGCTGGGTGGCTCTGATGGAATAGAAGACATGGTTAGAAATCATATTTTTCACACTACATCCTTTCATGCCTTTTAAATTTTAAAAGAGAAAATAAATATTCAAAAGTATAAGCAGAGTTCTCTTGTGGCGCAGTAGGTTAAGGATCCAGCATTGTCACTGCAGCGGCTTGGGTCACTGCTGTGGCACAGGTTCGATCCTTGGCCCCAGGGAACTTCCACATGCTGCATTCGAGGCCCAAAAAAAGTATAAGCATAAAACACAGCAGGATCGAGAAATACTTGAACCTTGCCTGAGCCTAGCCATCCGCTGCCCACGAGGTTTTCAAAAAAGGTGTACAAAAGGCAAGGGACAGTAGCTCATGGGAAATTAAAGCACCCTTTTTATTACTAACTGGGCGCCAGCCCTCCAGGGCAGGACAGTCCCCGGGAAGGCCCTGCTCCATGGGCACCTGTGGTCCCTTCAGAGAGAGAAAGGGAGGGAGGAAGGAGCCCGTAGTGCCCCCGTCCTGTTGCTGGGAATGAGAGAGACCACAGCTGCCCACAACCTGCCCACGACCATTTCTATGAAGCCCGCCTCACTCTGTTCACACTGTTCTCCTGCCTGCTCTTCCCCCCAGCAGCTTAGTAGAAACATTTTCTCATGTTAATAACTGCTCTTTAACTGCAAAATTTTTAATGACCCAAGGTGACTCAACCAACTCTCCGTTAAACATTGAGTTTTTTGTGGTCATAGACAGCGCTTTGGTGGAAATCAGTAGAGCTAAATGTTGATGCCCGGCCTTAATTATATCCTTAGAAAGACACTCTGAGAGCAGCGCTGGAGGGAAAAGCATGTACACGGTTTCTAGCTTTCCACACCCGTCACTGGCACTGACCCAGTTCATACTGGTGAGAGGGTCGGTCTCCCCACCCCCTTCCAGGCCGGATTCCAATGTGGTTTTATCGCTGCCTCCTTAATATTTGAGGGGGACAAGGCTCTTTCTATTGCTTTAATTTGCATCATTTGATTATAATTGGGTTGAGGCTTCTTTGTGTGTTTTTTGCCCGTTTTCACCTCTAACACAGATCACCCGTTTTGTGTAGCCATCCAAACCCAGCAACTGTCCTTCTCCTCCTCTTTGCTCAGGCCTGAAGAGCCCTCCTCATACACCCACAGCTGTCAAAATCCTTGCATCCTTCAAGGTCAAGGGCTCTGCCCCGCCCTCCCTCCAGGCAGTCATTCCTGGCTTCCCACGCTCTTGGCTTGGGGTGCTTGCAGCTCTGGTCCTGCTTATAGTCACCATCTGCATGCCTGTACCCCGCTGTCTGCACCAACTGTTCCCTTTACCCCTCAGGCCCAAGGCTCAGCCACTGTCGCCACTGAAGGACCCCTGGGCTACCACATTTACTGGGCACCTACTGCCCAGTTAGGGCTCCCAGGAAGACTCAGACTCCCTCCCCACCCCAAGCCCCTCGGGAGCTGTGAGCCCCAGGGACAGCCCTCTTTGGTCAGCCAGCTGCTGGGAGTGTCTGACCCAGGCTTGTACCCCCTGCTGGCACCTCTCGTGGGCAGCTGAGCGGCATCTCCCCACCAGGCTGCAGGAGAAGGCAGCTCCCGGCAGAGAGGATTCCCTTTATGAAGCTGAGCCTGAGTGGGGAGGAGGCTGAAGTCCCCGGAGTCGATAGACAAGGAGGAAGGTGGACAGAAGGAGGGGTGAAGTGGACAGTAATGCTGGCCCTTTAAGAATGGATTCCAGGAGTTTCCGTTGTGGCTCAGCGATCTTGAGCCCAATTAGTATCCATGAGGATGCAGGTTTGATCCCTGGCCTCGCTCAGTGGGTTAAGAATCCAATGTTGCCCTGAGCTGTGGTGTATGTCACAGAAGTGGCTAGGATCCCAAGTTGCTGAGGCTGTGGTGTAGGCCTGCAGCTAGAGCTCTGATTCGACCCCTAGCCTGGAAACTTCCATATGCTGTGGGTGCAGCCCTTAAAAAAAAGAGAGAGAGAGAGAGAGTGAATTTCAGAGAGTTCTCCTGTGGCACAGCAAGTTAAGGATCCAGCATTGTCACTGCAGCAGCTTGGGTCACTACTGTGACATGGGTTCAGTTCCTGGCCCGGGAACTTCCACATGTCACAGAAGCAGCCAAAAAACAGAGAGAGAGAAAAGAATGGGTCTCAGTATTTTATACCACGTTCAGTAAAGGGCCAGCCTGGCTATTTTAGGTCACTGTGTTGGCAGCTCTCACCCACAGGAGGGACAGAAGCGAGGTCCCTGGGGAGGGGCTGGAGACCCCAGCAGCACCAGGAGCTGAGGGCAGTGGGAGCCATGGTTCTCTAGAAACGCCTCCACCACAAGTGAGGGGCATGCAGGCAGGGGAGCGCCCAGGGAGGAGGAAGAATGAGCTGAAGGCTGCCCTGGGCTCCTCCTCAGTCATTCTGGGGACCCTCCAGAAGGGTCACCCCTCCCACAAGGCAGGGATGGTCTCAAGTGCCAACCTCACTGGCTTCCAAGACCCCCCGGCCTCTCCCAACACCTGAGGGACACTCGTGGTGTCATCAAGAAGGCAACTCTGCAGTCAGGGTGACCTTGGCTCCCAGCACTGGAGGAGATGACAAATTTCTTTTCTTTCCTGCTGAAAACATAATCCATCCTTTCATGGATCTCTGGGGACTGGCGGTGTGGCACATGCATTATGGAAGCTTTTGCCTGGGCTCATTTCAATTGTCTACAGGGCTGGCTGGGCGCCCGATCTTCCTTAAGCCCTTCAGAGGCTAAGTGAGCATTTCGGTGCTAAGGGGCAGATCCAAAGACGTTCCTAAAAAAAATATTCTGTTGCTCTATCAACTGCTGCTGCCCTGATTTCTTGGCTTTAATTTCTTAATTTAGGCAAGAATAAGCTCCTCCCACATGCCAGACACTAGGATCCAACTTGTGCAGGAAGGATCTGCCCTCCCAGGTCATGGTTATGCTGCACACTCAGGGGTGGAGGAGGGGGACCCGGGGTCTCAACCCAGACCGGGGGCCAGGAGAATTTAACACAGACCCTGAGACCTGAAGGCTGAGTGGCTGCTGGTCTGGTGAGGAGTGAGGCGGAACCTCTGTGAGGTAAACTGAGGCCAGGCCACCAAAAGTCAAGGATGCCTAGTCACTGAGATTGAACTTCTTCCTAAAAGCCATGGGCAGACCACGAGCAGCATTAATCAGGGAAATGACACCAAGAGATGCGAGTTCTAGAAAGATCGTGTTGACAGCCTCTGGGCAGTGGACCAGCAGGGTCCCTGGCAGGGAAGAGTAATTCAGGAAGGAGCAGGAGGTGGCCGGCTGGGAGACGTGCCGCAGATAAAGGGAGAGATTCCCACACATGGCACGTGTGAGAGGTGGAACAGGGGGTACTGAGCCTGGACTGAGCAGAGACAGGAGGGCAGGAAAGGGCGGCATGGGGGCTGTGGGAACTGCCAGTGAATGGAGAAGCTGAGGGCTGCAGAAGAGCAGTCAAGCGGGGCTGGGAAGAAAGGCAGTGAGCTGGTGCAGACACATGGAGTTTTAGGCGCCTGGGCCCCTAGCAACATCCTGTGCCAGAGACGTGGATCTTCCCCCAGGAGTCCTCCTCTCATGAAGATAGACATCTGTCTAAAAATCATGTGGATACAGGACAGTGACCTCTGAGAGGAGGACTTTTAGGCAGAGAGCTGTTGGGAGATGGGGAAGGATGAGGCCCTGGAAACAGAAGAACAGCAGGCCTTGTGGGGAAGGGGAGGGCTGTGTCTGCAACACCCAAAGAGGGCCAGGGTGGGGGAGGACAAGCAGGGGAGAGAGCAGGGCTGGACATTGTGTGGCCAGCTCCCATCTCACATCACAGATTTGGTGTCCAAAAACATTATTTTCTTCTTCCTTATCCAATTCGGAACTCACAGCAGCATAAAACTAAACTTGCCCATTAAAGGCACCCTCTGTCATTGGATGTTGGCCTGGAAGAGAAGGGTAGGGAGGCAGAGCCCAGGGAAGTGAGGAAAGTGGAATTGATATGCTTAATCAACCTGCAATTTGCAAATGCAAGTTTTGTTTTGTTTTGTTTTTTCTTTTTTTTTTTTTTTTTTTTTTTCCTTTTCTAGAGCCGCTTCCCGCGGCATATGGAGGTTCCCAGGCTAGGGGTCTAATCCTAACTGTAGCCGCTGGCCTACGCCAGAGCCACAGCAACTTGGGATTTGAGCTGCGTCTGCGACCTACACCACAGCTCACGGCAAGGCCGGATCCTTAACCCACTGAGCAATGCCAGGGATAGAACCCGCAACCTCATGGTTCCTAGTCAGATTCATTAACCACTGAGCCATGACAGGAACTCCTGCAAATGCAAGTTTTAAAAGTACCTGAAACACTGAAAAGAAGCAATGAGAGGAAACTACCTTATCAGATATCAAAATCCTGTGACACTTCAATATCAAATCAGTGTGATAATAGGCAGATACAATAGACACAGACCAAGAGGGCAGGTAGAGTCCCAAACATACATGGGAGGTCAGTCAGTGACAAAGGCAGCATCTCCTTTAGTAAAGATAAACTCTTGAATAAAGTGTGTTGGAAGAGATTCGCAGCTTTCTGGAAAAAGATCAGGTTAGCTCCATCCCTCACACCATACATGAGGAGATTTCTGAATGGGTCAAAAATGTAAATGTATAAATGAAACCCCAAAAGCATAGGAAGATTGAGTCTTACAAGCCTGAAGCGAGGAAGGCTTTTCTTTTTTCTTTTTTCTTTTTTTTTTTTTTTTTTGGTCTTTTTGCTATTTCTTGGGCTGCTCCCTCGGCTTATGGAGGTTCCCAGGCTAGGGGTCGAATCGGAGCTGTAGCCACCGGCCTACGCCAGAGCCACAGCAACGCGGGATCCGAGCCGTGTCTGCAACCTACACCACAGCTCACAGCAACGCCGGATCGTTAACCCACTGAGCAAGGGCAGGGACCGAACCCGCAACCTCATGGTTCCTAGTCGGATTCGTTAACCACTGCGCCACGACGGGAACTCCAAGGAAGGCTTTTCAAACTATGACTCAAAATTTAACAACCATGAAAGATTGAGAAACAGTACAAAGATCAAAAATTTTGCAGAGCAAAAACCACTATAAACAAAGTCCAGAGGCCACCTGAGAGAAAAATATTTGCAGCTTTCAGCTTATATCACTGTCAGAGGACAAATATTCCTAATATATAAAGAGTTCTTAGAAACTAATAAAGTAAAGACTGATAATGCAGTAAGGAAAAAAATGAGGAAGGACAGAAACAGACAATGAAACACAAAGGGACCTCAGATATATAAAAAGATACCCAACCAACTCATGAAGAGAACTACAAATTAACCCTACAGTGGCTTCTCACTAGCAGCTTGGAAGAAATGTGAGTCGGACAACACCCTTTGCTGGAGAAACTATGGGGAAGAGGTACCACCCTGTGGAAGGCAATTCGGCACTGCCTATCAAAAGAGCAAATGCATTTACCCTTTGACCTAGCAGTTTCACTTCTGGAAATTTATCCTTTACATATGCCTGCATGTAAAAGAGTAACAGACTGGAAATCGAAGCAGAGCCACTTGTTTACTTGTTTGTTTGCCATTTTGTCTTTGCTAGGGCTGCACCAGCAGCATACGGAGGTTCCCAGGCCAGGAGTCCAATCGGAGCTGTTGCCGCTGGCCTACACCACAGCCATGGCAACGCCGGATCTGAGCCGCATCTGCGACCTACACCGCAGCTCACAGCAATGCCAGATCCTCAACCCAATGAGCAAGGCCAGGAATCGAACCTGCAACCTCATGGTTCCTAGTCAGGTTCGTTAACCCCTGAGCCACGACAGGAACTCCCAAAGCCACTTGTTTAAACAAAAAATGTATGCAGCTTAGCCACCTAGAAGGCCATGCAAAAATGTGGGGAGCTTCCCATTTGCCCTTCCAGATTCACTGTCCATGTTTCACCCTGTTGAGGGCCCCTGGAGGGTGTTGTGTGACTGGGGCAATGGCTCTACTGCCCTCTAACTTCGGGTCTGGTTCAGCCACGGGGGAGGGAGTGCAGGAGGAGAGAGGGGTGGAGGTGTATCTTCCCTCCCACAGGGCCACCTAAGCCTGACTGCACCCTTAATCAAAGGTCACAGCTCCTGCCAGGCAGCCATGTTGGCCTGTCTCTCCTCCTTTCCCCTCTCCCCCACCACCCCGACCCCGGCGTTGGATGATAAGGATGAAGGCCACCCATCCTGACTTCCCGATGTCCTGCCCACACCTCTGTAAAGAACCCTTTTAGTAAACGCTCCTCAAATTGCCCAATTTAAGTGAGCCATCTGTTTCCTGCCAGGCCCCTGACTGATGCAGCAGCTATTTATAAAAAGGACGAGGATGCACTCTAGGTATCAATCTGGAAAGATTTGCAGGGTGCAATGGAAGTAAGAGGATAGAGTCTTTACCCACCATGTGAGAAAGCAGGAGGGCGAGGGAATTACCAGCTGCATCCATGTGCACGTCCATAGAGAGACCCTGGAAGGACCCTCAGGAGCCCAATGAAGAGGCTTGTGGGTCAGCTGGGGACCGAGTGGACAGCTGGGGGAAAAGGCAGGACACTCCTCTGTGCACCCTTGCATTTTCAAGCCCGCCCTGGTGCCCAGCTCGCCTCGCCAGAACTCTGGCCTTGCTGTGGGCACCGAGCCCTCCTGGGCTCCTGGGTACAGCCACGCTGCCTTCCTAAGTCAGCACCCGTGATCTTGGCTCGGGAAGCCGGAGCCTCACACAAAGGGGACAGGAAGGATTCTCTGTGCAAGTCTTCAAGGAGCCAAGGAGGGAAACACAAGGAGAGATGCCTGAATTCCACTCCCAGGGACTTAAATATTTCCATAAACCCTAATTCACTGAATTGAAGAATAGTCATTAGTTTCAAGGGGAAAAAAAAAAAATCACTTCTAGTCTCTGAGCCTCTCTGGGGACCCTTAGAGAAGCAAAAGCTTCAGAACATCCCACACACCAGCTCCGGAGCCCTGGCAGGGGCCTCTGGGGCTCCACGCACTGGCAGGCATTCCCCGCCCCCCCTCTTTTCCCAGGACAAAAGGCGGCGCCCAGCCCCTCCCCTCGGCCAAGGCTCCTCCTGGGGAACTCTGCCCAGGCTGTCCTGCCTTAACTCTCAGGAGCAGGGCTGGCTTTCAAATTCACCTCTGCGCTTCCCCACAAGGTCACCACCTGACCAGGTGTCATCCATAAAACTGAGCGTTCCAGCCCCACTTCCCAGGGCTGTGGCAGGAGCGACTGAGATGCTATAGATGAGGTTCTGTGTAGGCGCCTGCCTGGCACACACAAGAACATGCTTTCCTGAGGGAGTGACATGCCAAGAGGGACCCAGGGAAGGGGTCAGCCTGAGGGGTCCTGGATTTTCCTTGTGAGGAATTCATTTCTGAGCCTTTGCCTTCCCTGCTGAAAGGCTAATCAGGTACTTTGGGGCCAGGGCAAGGACAGAGGACTTCTCAGACTTTTTAGCTTACTGAAATGTAGCAGCATCTCAAGAGTAAATGTTACTGACCCCATTCCACAGATGGGAAAGTAAAGGCTCAGAGAGCCCATGCTGCCTCCCTGGCTGCAGCACGTGGTTGGTACACAGCCTCAGACTCATATCCGTGATGTCCCCATCAGGACCTGCAGCTTCCCTGGACCCTGCAGAGCCCTCCTGGGCCCGCCCCACTCAGGGCCAGGACCCAGCTCTCAGAACCCGCCAGGGTCCTGTTCCTCACCACCAGCTGGATGAGCAGCTCTTCTGAGCAGCTCTGGGTAGCCCAGCTCCCCGCTTTTCTCTTCCTCTCATCACCCCAAGGGGCGGCCACTCTGGCTTCCAGCCAGGTCTC
This sequence comes from Phacochoerus africanus, assembly GCF_016906955.1. Classification (NCBI taxonomy): domain Eukaryota; kingdom Metazoa; phylum Chordata; class Mammalia; order Artiodactyla; family Suidae; genus Phacochoerus; species Phacochoerus africanus. The sequence continues at coordinate 79,252,647 of NC_062547.1, read as the reverse complement.
CCTTCCGGGGGGCTCCTGACTCACCACTCATGCTGCAGAATCCAGGGGCTGCATTGCCCCTGGCCGGTGCCCTGCCCCCATGCTCCTCTGAGCCCACAAAGCAGAAGGGCACACACTGCAGAGTAGCCCCTTCCAGCTGGTGGGCCGGAGAGATGGCAGCCAGGCAAGCCCCAGCTGAAAGAGAAGGGACCCCCACCTAGTGTCCCAGACAGAACAGAGTGGTGGGCTGGGTCTGAGGAGAGCATGGAACAAGTGGGGGATCATCAAGGCTAGAAGTGTCCCAGGTGCTTGTCACCAAAGTAGGGCCCAACTAGTGACCAGATCCAGGCACTGTGGAGCAAGCTAAGGCACAGGGCAAACAGCAGGGCCATCAGAACACTAGCGACCAAGGTGACAATCGGTCATGCGAACAGACCCCCAGGCAGGGGCTTCTGCCCATCCACGGTACCCGGATGCTGACGTCGCGGACACACGGGGCTCAGCCTCCCACACAGCCAGGGCTGCACCACCAGCTCAACCCTCCTGCCCAGGCTGACATGGGGGCAGGGTCTGGGGTCTCCAGTGGGTCTGGAAAGGCAGAGGCAGAGGCTGGACACACATTCATGCTAAAGGATGAGAAAGAAGAGCAGCCGCCCCAAGAAGGCGATTTCTCCCCCAGCATCTTGGGGACAGGAGATGGGGCAGGATGAGGATCGGAGAGAAAAGTGACTTCTGGACAAAAGGAGCCAGCAATTCATTTACCCTCCTGTCCTCCAGACCCCTAAGCCCACAGGAGAAACGAAATAATGGATCTATTTGTTGTTTTCCGCTTAATTTTTTTTTCCTCGTGGCTGGCAGGAGATTTGGGATTGTATCCATTTTCTTTGGAAGCTGAGTTGCTGAAAGTAATGTCAGTCCTCGTGGAAGCAATATGACAGGGATAGTCACAGTACCCTACCTGGGACAGGAGCCTACCTAGGCCAGCTGTCCACCCTGCCAGCAGTGCCCTCTGCCCCAATCATTTGCCATCTGGCTGGCAGGGCTGTCTGTGAACACAGCCGCCCTGAACAATTTCAGGGCCAGGACCAGCAAGCTACCTGGTCTGCTCTAATTCTCACCTTCAGAGTTTGAATTTCAGAAAGTACTTGGAGTTCACTAAAGATTTACACCATCGGAGTTCACATCATGGCTCCGCATAACGAACCCAGCTAGTATCCCTAAGGATGCAGGTTCCATCCCTGGCTTCGCTCAGTGGGTTGCCATGAGCTGTGGTGTAGGTCACAAAGCAGCTCAGATCTGGTGTTGCTGTGTCTGTGGCGTAGGCCAGCAGCTGTAGCTCCAATTCAACCCCTAGCCTGGGAACTTACATACGCCACGGGCGTGGCCCTAAAAAAATAAATAAAAACCAAAAAAAAAAAAAAAAGATTTGCACCACTCATAAAAGAAAATTGGGGCTTGAGAAAGTCCCTCTGAAACCCTAGAGTGTGGCTCAGTCAGCTCCTCAAAGCTGGCTGCAGTGGTCCTTAGATGTTGGTGGGTTCCGGCCACTCTCCCTGGGTTGTAATCTGGCTGTGAACTTTAGCAGACATGCACTGACTTTGCTGGGTATAAACCCAGCCACTCCAGGCCAGAGGAGCAGAGAGGTAGCTCAGAGACAAGGCCCACCAAGAGCGGGCTCCATGACTGGGAAAGGCACAGAGGCCAATGAGGAGGCCAGGTCTGTGGGCAATGGGGCCCACACACCCTCATCTCACCTAAAGATGCACAGCCAAGTGGGAGCTCCCCCCCCTAGTGCTGTGGGCAGACCCACCGCCAGTGCCCTGAGGTTCCAACTTCCCACTCCGGGCACCAGTCAGAAGGCCCCCTGCCTTCTGAAGCATGTGGACCCAATGGAGAGCCAGTGCCCCAGTTCTGGCCAAGCCAGCCGGAGCATGCCCAAAACTCAGCTCAGGGCAGCAGGGTGGTGGCCGTGAGCCAAGGACGGCCTGTCCTTTGCCCTCCACCGGTGGCTTCTGAGCAGAAAGGGAGAGGTCGAGATCTGCTGAGTTAGCTGATATTCTCCACCTCTTGAAACGCTACAGATAAAGCTATAAGTACCCACAAGCCACCCAAGCCCAGTCTTCCCTCTGCAGGATGAGTGCCCCCATAGGCACAGCTCGGGTGTACGTGTGTAGCTGGACATTGGTCCATATCCTTATGCTCATGTGGACAATACTGCGGCCAAGAGCCTTATGCACGATTCACACATTAAAACAACTATTTAGTCAGCACCTGCTGCCAGCCAAGCACAGCTCCAGGTGCTGGCGTGAGTCTTCTCTGCATGTAGAGAAGCAGATCGCTGCATCAAAGAGCAGGAGCTCTGTTAACTTTCACAAACCGCCCAAATGCCTGCCAGCGTGCCTGTGTCAGCCTGCTCGGCCACCATACAGAGTACCACAGGCTAGGGGGTTTCAGCAACCTATTTCCTCACAGTTCAGGAGGCTGTAAGTCTAAGATCAGAGTGTTGGAAGAATTGGCTTCTCTTGAGGCCGCTCTCCTCGGCTTGTCGACAGCCACCCTCTTGCTGTGTCCGCTGGACATATCTGTATCCTCATCTCCTTGTTATAAGGGCACTAGTCCTATTAGCCCACATTCAGATGACCTCATTTCTACGTATCACAGTCCCATTCTGAGATACTGGGGATTGAGACTTCAAGGTAGGAATTTTAGGGGAGATATAATTTAACCTTGAACAATGCCTTTACTCATCTATGCCCTTCAGCAGTTGGGAATCCGTTTGGCTAGGAGTAACAGGAATTTAAAAATAAACAAGATAGAAATGTAGGCTTCTCTAGAATTAAATCCCAGAGGTGGGCAGGCTGGGTCAACCAAGCAGCTCTGCTTCCCAAAAGCCCCAGGGACCTGTCGCCATCACACTTGGCCTCCCTTCCCAAGGTCTCCTCATTTTTTTTTTTAAGGGCTGCACCTGCATCAAATGCAAGTTCCTAGGTTAGGGGTCGAATCAGAGCTGCAGCTGCTGGCCTACCCCACAGCCACAGCGAGGCCAGATCCTTAACACACTGAGTGAGGCCAGGGATGGAACCCACATCCTCACGGATAGTAGTCAGGTTCATTTCCACTGCACCACAATGGGAACTCCTAGGTCTCCTCCTTGATGCTCGGGTTCTAGCCACCACAACCGCGTTCCCAGCATTAGGCAAAAGGAAAGGACAAAGACGGGGAGCAAAGGGTACCCACTGACTATCTTCAAGGAAGATTCCAGAAATTGCCCTTCTATGTGTCATTGCCTGAACTTAGTCATGTGGCCACACCTAGCTGCAAAGGAGACTGAAATGCAGCCTTTATTTTGAGAGGCCCTGGATGAGCCTGAAAATGTGGGGTCTGATCACTGCTGGAAAAAGGGAGGTGGGTAACGGGATATGTTTCAGTCTCCATCACACAACCTCACTGGCAATTCTTACTTTATCCCTTGTGTTTTCCTAAAATGGCATCTCACTGTAATTTTAATGCACATTTTCCCAATAAATAGGGAAGCTGCCCATCCTTGCATTTTTATTGTCTATTTGTAGTTTCTCATCTTAGAATTTAATGAACTTTCTCCTCTTGGAATTGCCAGTTTTCCTTTTAGTTTGCATAGTGTTTTAATTATCAATGTGTAGAAGTGCTTACATATTCTAGGATCAATCCTTTACTTTTTTTTTTTTTTTTTTTTTTTAGCCACGCATACAGAAGTTCCCGGGCCAGGGATTGAACCCACACCACAGCAGTGACCCAAGTCACAGCAATGACGTCACTAGATTCTTAACCCCTAGACCTCCAGGGAACACTTCCTTTGTCTTTTTTTTATGTTGCAATTTTTTTTCTGTCATGTTTCTCATTTGTTTATGACATTCCTTTGTCATAAAGCAGATTTTCCATTTCAGAATACAAACTGGATCAGTCTTTTCTTTTACGGTTTATTTTTAACATGTGCATTCTTTCAAGCATTGTGCGCTCCCAGGTTGTAACCACATTCTCCTGTATTTCCTTTAATACTTCAGTTCTTTTGTTTCTTACATTTAGGTCTTTAGTTGATCCACAATTCAATTTTTTTTTAAGCCATAAAATAGAGACCTTTTTTTTTTCTCCCAAGAGGACAGTGTTCCAGTCTTGGCCTGTTTGCCTCCAGCTCCATCCTGGCAACTTCCTCTGCTTGGCCCTGGCCCGAGGGGAGTTGACCCCACAGGCTGTGTTTCCAGCTATGTAACCTGGCTTCCAGCTGGGCTCAGGTCACAGCAAGCACCGTGTCATAGGGAGACTGATTGGAGGGCAGGAGGAAAGGTAGGCTGGGGTGTGTCTGTCCCTCCCACTCTGCCCAGGTTGCCTCCCTGGAACAAGCCACACCTGCTTTGTGGCCCTGACTCTCCCTGGTAAGCCCACTGTGTCCCCAGCCTCTGCTGGCTGGCCCCAGCCCTCTCTGTCCCTCCAACCTCGGCCCCCACTGGCTATTCCCATCCCTTGGGTAACCAGGTCCCTCCATTCCATTCCTTCTCTTATGAATAGTCTTTTCCTTTTCTGAGCATGCCCTGACTGACACAAAGAGCCAGTTGAGGAGTTCCACTTGTGGCACAGCGGACTAGTGTCGATGAGGATGTGGGCTTGATCCCCGGGCCTCACTCGGTGGGTTGGGGAGCCAGCATTGCCATGAGCTGTGGTGTAGGCTGACAGCTGTAGCTCTGATTCCACCCCCTAGCCTGGGAATAGCCATGTGCCACAGGTGTGACCCTAAAAAGGAAAATTCGATCAATCAATCAATAAAAATCTTTTTAAAAAAAGAACCAGTTGACCTTACCCTATCTGTTTAAAAAGAAAAGAAAAAAAGCTCTTCCCATGGATTGACAACACCTGCTCATTCTTGCACTAAATTTCCAGAAGTGCATGGATTACTCTGGCCTCCTCTTAGCCCCACAGCTCTTCCCTGCTCTAGAGATGGTCGCCAGCACCACACTGTTCCCTGCTCTAGAGATGGTCGCTCTTCAGAGGCACTGAGAAGAGCCCTGTTATTCTTTCTCAGAAACATTTTATTCCTGCCCATGTGTCTTCCACACAAATTTTGGATCAGTTTGACAAGTTTCCCCAAAAATCCTCCCGACTGAGTTTTTGATTGAGATTGTCATTGAACTTAATTTGAGAATGAAGTCTCCAGGATATTGGATATTTCCATCATTGAATATGACATTTCTCACCATTGACTGAGATTTTTCATTATGCTCTTCAGTAAGGTTTTATGATTTCCTATATTTCAATCCTCCCATGTCTTGTGAGATTCATTCCCAGGCGTTTCCTATGTCTTGTGGCTACTGTCAATGGTATCTTGTTTCTATTATTTTTAATTAGTTATTGCCACAGTTAGGAATGCTGATAATTTGCATATGCTTGATTTACAATGTGGCGTTTTAGGTGTATAGAAACCTGATTCAGTTGTACGTCCATATATGAATATATGTATTATTTTTTTATATCCTCTCCCATTAAAGTTTATTAAAAGATTTTTTTAGGTTACTTCCCAGTGTTGTTTTTTTTCCTTTTTTAAAAAAAATTAAAGTGTAGTTGATTTACAATATTGCACCAATATCTGCTGTACAGCAAAGTGACCCAGTCATACATATATATATCTATAGCTATATCTATATAAATATATATAGATATATCTCTTCCTTTTCTTATATTATCTTCCATCATAGTCTATCCCAGGAGACTGGATGTAGCTCCCTGTGCTGTACAGCAGAACTTCATTGTTATCTTACAAGATATTGAGTATAGTTCCCTGTGCTGTAAAGTAGGCCCATGTTGGTTAACTATTTTATATATACTAACGTGTACGTTTTAATCCCAAACTCCTAATTTATCCCTCTCACTCACCTTTCCCCTTTAGTAACCATAAGTTTGTTTTCTCTGTCTGTGAGTCGGTTTCTGTTTTGTAAATAAGTTCATTTGCATCATTTTTTAGATTCCACGTGGAAATGATATCATATGATATTTATCTTTGTCTGGCTCACTTCACTTAGTATGATAATCTTGAGGTCCATCCATATTTGAAAATGGCATTATTTCATTCTTTTTATGGCTGCCGTTACACATTCCATCGTGTGTATGTACCACGTCTTCTTTATCCAGTCCTCTGTCGATGACCATTAGGTGGCTTCCATGTCTTGGCTCTTGTAAATAGTGCTGCCTTGAACACTGCAGTGCATGTATCTTTTCAAATTATGGTTTTCTCCAGGAATGCTATTCATTTTTACGATGATCTTATATTTTGCCATCTTGCTGAACTCTCTAATTAACTCTAGTAATTTGACAGGCGATTGACTCTCTTGGACTTGCTAAGAGGTATCATATCTACCTAAAAAAGGGTCTTTTTTTCTTCCTTTGCATGTTTAGCTTTTTTACTGCCAAGATGCTAGTTTTTAGCTAGAAGTAGTGACAGAGAACACAAACTTATCTCAATCCTGACTTTTAACAGGAATCAGCCTAATAGTTCACCTTTAAATGTGATATTTGCTTTAGATTGCTGCCAGACATTCCTTATCAAGTTAAGGAAGTTTTCTCTCATTCCTAAGAGTTTAGTTTGTTGGGGTTTGTTGTTGTTGTTTTAATCAGGAATAGAGGCAGCAATGATGGGTATATAATTTGGACCAACCATCCTACTGAGGAAAGGCAAAAAAGCCAGACCAAAATTTTAAAAATCTGTTAGACTGTATCAGAAGTTAAGAAGATAATAAAGAATCCCTTTGCCAGGAGTTCCTATTGTGGTTCAATGGGTTAAGAACCTGACTAGTTCCATGAGGACACAGGTTTGATCCCTGGCCTCGCTCAGTGGGTTAAGGATCCAGCGTTGCTATGGGCTGTGGTATAGGGTGGAAGCTGCAGCTCTGATTCAGCTCCTAGCTGGAACTTCCACATGCTGCAGGCAGCCCTGAAAAAAAATAAAAAGAATTCCCTTGCCAGGACTTGAGAGAGGAGGGAGGTCTGAGAAGTGAATCCATTATTTAGCACCGTGCGTAGCCAGAATTCTAAGTCAAGTCCAAGACCCCTACCCCTGGCGTATGCCTTCTCTAGCTTACCCAAACAGTCATCTCAGTGCCTCTATGAAGTGAATTTGCAAACGTGACTGATGTCTCAAATCAGCTGATCTTATGATCAGGAAATTAACTTTGGTGGGCCAGACCTAATCAGACGAGTCCTTAAAAGGGACAGGAATCTTCCTTGCAAAGGAGACTCGAAATGTGACAAAGATTAAATGTTGGGGAGATTTTCTTTTGCTGGCTTGGAAGATGGGGACAGTTATGGCAGGACATGAAGGCGGCCCTCTAGGAAGTGAGGGTGGCCCATGGCTGACAGCCAGCAAGGAGACAGGAACCTCAGTCTTACAAACACAAGGAAATGAATTCTGCCAATGACCTAAAGAAGGCTGGAAGTCAACACTGAGCTCCAAGGGAAATGCAACCTGGCCATAACCCTGATTGCAGCCTGGTTAACACCCTGAGCAGAGGACACCGCCCCCTAGTGCCAGACCTTTGACTTACATGCCTGTGAGCTAACGAAAAGGGGTCGTGGTAAACCGCTAAATTTGAGGTCATTTGAAAACAAATACATTTTCTGCTTCCCAACAAAGCAGCTGAGATCCTGAGTGACATTTTGATAGTTTCACGAGGGAATTAAGGCCAGGGCCTGCTGTTTGAAAACTGCAAAACACACACTAAAATAATTCATGGATCAAAGAAAAAAATCACAATATAAGCTAGAAAATATGTTGGATTTAATACATATCAAACTTTATGAGATTGCAAAAGATAAGGTTGAAAATAACAGCAAAATAAATCAAGGAAAATAAAAGGAAAGAGGTGATAAAAATATAAGCATACATTAATTAAAATTTTAAGGCATGCAATAAAGAGAATCAGCTAAGCCAAAAGCTGGTTCACTGAAAAGCAAAATAAAATTGATAAACACTACAAAATTGAATGAAAAAGAGAAGGAACCAGAAAATAATGTCAGAAACAGATAAGAAGATATTACTGAAGATCTCATAGACATTCAAAAGATAAAGGGACAACATTTAAACATAGAGTTACTGTATGACCCAGAAATTACTCAGAACTGAAAACCTATCCACACAGAAACTTGCACATAAATGTTCACAGCATCATTATTCATAGTAGCAAGAAAGTAGAACAACCCAAATATCTATCAACAGATGAACAGACCAATCAAATGTACTTTATCTATACAATGGAATATTATTCACCCATAAAAAAGGATTGAATTATGGACAAATGCTACAACATGGATGTAACTCAAAAACATTATGTTGAGTGAAAGAGGTCACTTATATGAAAAGCTTACATCTATACTGACAGAAAATGCAGGAGCAGTTGCTAGGGGCTGAGGGAAGGGAAAGCAAAGGCTAATGGGTACGGGGATATTTAGGGGCTGATGAAAATGTCCTGGAATTAGATAGAGGTGATGTTTGCACAACATTAAGAATATAGACTGAATTGTATGCTTTAAAACAGTTTTATGTTATGAGAATTTTGTCTCAATTAAAAAAAAAAAAAAACCTTCCCAAAAAAAGATAACAAATTTATGTCTGTGAATCAGAGGACAAGGATTTCAGGTCACTCTCTGCAGCTCACAGCACCTCACGTGAGCCTCTTCTTTCCCCGTCCTCTCTGAGTGTGGGAGGGGCCTGAGTTCATCCTGCCTCCATTCCCCAACCAGCCCAGATGCAACAAGAACCACTTCAGTTATGGATTCCCAGAAGAGAGCATCTCCTTAGCCAAGTGAGAGTCAGTTGTCAATCCTGGCCAGACCAAGTGTGGACAAGGCAACAGGACCATGTGGCATAAACTTAGTTGTCATGACCCATCCTTGGGAGGGAAGTAAAGTAGGTTCTCAAAAGAAAGCATCTGGACAAACAGCCCCCAAATGTGGCCATTCCCCTCCAGTTTGTCTCTGCCCTCTGAGTGTGTAGTCCAGAACTTATGCCCAAACTACAGAGGCGCCAGTGGAGTGCACAGAGAATAGCCATGCCCTCCACTGCACTGGCTCTCTACCTCTTATAATGTGACCTCGCCACAGTTGGCTCACCCCGAGCATGGTCACTGTACTTGCTTTCTATTGTCACTGGAACAAATGAGTACAAATTCAGTGGCTTAAAACAACACATATTTATCCTCTTACAGCCTTAAAAGTCTAAAATCGGTCTCACGGGGCTGAAGTCAAGGTGTCAGAAGCCTGGTGCCTTCTGGAGGCTCTGGGAAGAATCCATTCCTTACCTTGTTCAGCTTCTAGTGGCCACCTTGGCTTCCTCCATCCTCAAAGCATCACTCCATCACTCCAATCCCTGCTTCCACTGTCACATCACCTTCTCCTGTAGTCACAGCTCCCTCCGTCCCCCTCTTATGAGGACTTTGAGGATTACAGTTAGGGCCCATCTGGATAATCCAGGATAATCTTCCCAGCTCCAGCTCCTTCACTTAATCACTCTGCAGAGTCTCTTTTGGTAACGTTCAAAGGTTCCAAGGATTAGGATGGGGACTTCCCGGTGTGGGGGCCATTATTCATCCTCCACAGCTACCCTCTACCCTAACCCTAACCCTAACCCTAACCCCACACCACAGTCCTGGGTCCATGAGGGGACACGGTCCCTGACATCCCCTCCCCCACCCCAGGCCAGGGTTTCTTCATTAGTCACTTATCGCTGTGCATTTTTGTGCAGCCTGGGACAAGCTCCTGTCCTACAAGGACTGAGAGTCTCCCCCGCATCAGATGCTTGATGGCCCTGTAGCCTGAGGCCACCTTGTCCTGTGCTGACCTCCCACTAACCTCTATGCCCCCAGGACCTGCATCTTCATCACAAGGTCCCAGCCTTCACTTGCAGCTCTGAGCCACCTGCATCATCCAATAAGCCTCTCCATCAGCCTCCCCAGATACCTCCCAGGCCAGCTGTCACAAGTCACTGAGTTTCTTTGCCAGCCCCCAGGAACTGGGGCTGGTGTGGGCACCCCTAGAGTCACCCTGGGTTGAGGAGAGGCCAGCAGAATGGATGCCAGGTCACACTGGCCATTCCAAAGAGAAGCCCCCCTTGAAAACAAGGATTTTTTTTTTTTTTTTGAAAACAAGGATTTTCCCCCAACCCACCATCCCTGGATTCACAGCCCCAGTACGACCCTCTTCTCTTAGGAACCCTGGGCTCCTGTGGGGTGCCCCGACCCCTACGCTCAGCCCACCCAGTCCCAGGCCCAAATGGGCAGTCAGAGCATCCTGAGAGCTCGTTCGTATCCAGAGAAGATTTGCTGACCTGGTGACACAGTTAACTTGACTGTGGTTCACAACCATGCACCATCTCGATGCGAGCTCCCAGTATGGACAGGGGTGACCTCAGGCCACGGCTCCTGTGGGAAAGGGTGACAGGCATCTCATTGGAGAAACTCAGTGGGGCCATAGAAGACAGTGGATGTAGCCCTCATCCTGGCAGCAAGCACAGGGATGGCAGCATATGTAGGGTCCGCAAGGAGGACTGGACAGGAGGAAGGACACGGTGCCAGACCTGGCTTGGTGACTGCTCACTGCCCGGGTGCCTCCCAGCATGAAGAATCAGCCCTGCCACTTCACCGTCTCTGGGGAGACCATGCCTTGGGTTACCCAGGCACCCGCAGAGCCTCCCCAGCTCTGAGTGGGTTTTATCCTGTCTGTGTGCCCATCCTCTGAGTCCCACGGGCAGAGACTGGGTCCAGTTCATGCCTGGGTTCCCAGTACCCGTTATGGGACCTGGCATGTGGTCAATGCTGGGTAAGCTTGTGGGGATAGATGTATGCATGGATAGTTAGATAAGGGAGAGACAGATGGAAGAGAGGAGGGGGGAAGGAAGGAAGAAAAAAAGGAGAAGGAGGGGAGTAAATGAAACCTTGCAGGAGTTCCTGTTGTGGCTCAGCAGGTTATGAACCTGACTAGTACCCATGAGGATGTGGGTTCGATCCCTGGCCCTGCTCAGTGGGTTAAGGATCCAACATTGCTGAGAGCTGCAGTGTAGGTCACAGGCATGGCTTGGATCTGGTGTTGCTGTGGCTGTGGTGTAGGCCGGCAGCTGCAACTCCAATTCAACCCCTAGCCTGGGAACGTCCATATGCTGCAGGTGCTGCCCTAAAAAAAAAAAAAAGAAAGAAAGAAAGAAAAAGAAAAAAAGAAAGTGTGTGGCCTAGCCCAGTCCTCTCCCATTCCAGATGAGGACACTAAAGTCATCTCTCTCCCTCCTGGCCCCACCTCCTGGTACCAACCAAGAGAGAGGGTTTTGAAATCAGACACACCAGGGTTTTGGATGCACTGCTGCATGACTCTGGAAGAGTTGCTTAACCTCTCTGTGCTTTAGTGTTCCCTCAGTAACCCAGGAAAGATAGCAGTACCCACCTCATAGGCTGTCGGGTCAGTGGGACCCTCCATGAAGAGCCTTCACGACAACTCCCAGCAAAAGGCAATCGCTGAAAAGATGCTAGCTTTGCTCCTCCTGTGGTCCCCTTCTTGCCTCTCTCTGTCCACTCTGAGGGCCTCAGAGAAGCATTCACTCTGGCTCCAGCCCTCGATCTGTTCCCAAGCAGCAGGAGCCCTGGCAGAAGGAGAAGCCCGGCTGTCAGGGCCCCGGGCAGCCCCTCTCCTGGCCTGAGGGGGGCATGTCCTGCGGGGCTCCACCATCCATAGCCCAAGGTTGGGGTCAGCTCTGTGGTCAGAGCCAGTGGCCCTCTGCCCTGTGCTCCTCCTGAAGAAGGGACGGCCCTTAAGCAGGGGATACGGCTGAAGTCCCAGCATAGGATACAGAAGCTGTGTGTGCCTAGAGGGCCGGGGCCTCTCAGCCTCCACCTAGCAGCCCAGCAGGGCAGGTGCCTTCAGCTGAGGAGCCCAGACTGGAGTTCCAGACCACGCTCTCTCCCCCAGTGAGCTGTGACAGGAGAAGAGGCAAGAGGTCAGCCCATCAGGGAGTGTCGTGCTGGACCCGCGGTCCTCACAGGACAGCAGCACATTCAAGGCTTCATTGTGGGGAGGGCAGCAGAAGGGCCGGTCCTTCAAGCAGCTCCACATAGTGGAGAGCAGGACTGGAGCATGGCTGACACCATAGGCCAGGGCTTTAGGGCCCAAATGCCAAGCTAACCAGCTTGGACTTTTGCCCAGAAGGGTCTGGAACAGGAGAGTGTTGTGGCTGGAGAAGTTTATCCCACACTCCCGGGGCTGTCGGGAGTGGTGGCCTGGACCAGGGAAGTTGGAAGCAGGGTCCAGGGGTCCAAGAGCGTGGCCAGGTGCTGAGCACAGGAGCCCTGAAGGGGCACAGGCCACTGAGCTGGGGGCAGAACTCTCTGGGGCCAGGGACACAAGAGGAAGGAGGTTCCATCAGCCTTGGGCTGCCCAGGCAGGGTTTCCAGGTCTGCGTGCTCTGGGAGGGCTTTGCTTTAAAGGAAAGATGGCTGGGGCGGCCTTTGCCCGGCGGACTTCACCGAAGTCTGAGGCCAGGCCAGTGCAGAACCACCCACCCAGGCGCCCTCCTGCTGCTGTGCATTATTCAATTATTCCTGGGGAAATTAGGGTAGAGGCATGAATAATTCAAAGCAAGGGATAACATCAAATCTAATCAACTCTGTCTGCCCGCTTGAACTCTGGCATGATGACCAGCGCGTGTGAGGAGAGCCTGCTGGGAGCCTGAAATGAGAATCCAGGTTCGGGATTTGCATTCAGACATTTCAAAGGAAACTCCATGTCAAGGCCCAATTCGTGGCTGCAGCAGCTGCTCCTCCGTCTCAGCCTCCTGGGGCCACGCTGGTCCTGTTATCCTTCACAGGGCAACCTGGGGGCTGAAGTTCACCCCAGGCCCTCTTTAGCCATATGACCTCAAGAAGGGGCCTAAGCCTGCCAGGCCTCAGTTTCCTTGTCTGTAAAATGGGAATGAAAATGCAATCTGCCTCATGAAGTCGTTTGGGGTGTTCAGTGAAATGGCTTACAGGTGGCATCTTGTACCACCACAGAATACAGGGTGGGCAGTTGGCATCATTCCACCTGTTATAAAAACACTTGTTTGTTATTGTCATTGTTTTGTTTCATTTTTTAGATTTTTTTTTTAATTTATTGGTGTATAGTTGACTTATCACTATAGTAAGTTTCAGATGTTCAGCAAAGTGACTCGGTTATACATATACACATATCCATTCTTTCTCAGACTCTTTTCCCATATAGGTTATTACAGAGTATTGAGTAGATTTCCCTGGGCTATGCTGTAGGTCCTTGTTAGTTATCTATTTTCTACATCGTAGTGCATATATGTTAATCTCAACCTCCTAACTTATCCCTCTTCCTCTCATTTCCCCTTTAGTAACAAGAAGTTTGGTTTGAAAAGCTTTGCGTCCATTTCTATTTTGTGAATAAGTTCTTCAGTATCCTTTTTTTTTATTATAAGAGTCTATGTATTAGTGAGGTCATATGATATTTGTCTTTCTCTGACTTACTTTACTTAGCATGATAATTTCTAGGTCTACCTAACATGGACATTCTTTACTTTTATCCAATGGGTCCTTTTCTGTAATAATTAAAGCAGATGGAGAATGCATGTTTGATAGACCATAAACAGACTATTTTAGTTGGCATAATATTCAAGTTCACTCATAAATAAGCCAAAACAACTTCTGTATATCTCAATATATGAAAATTTTCTTCTATCAACAGCCTTCTACAAGCTAAAAAGAGAGCCCTCCAAAGGAACCCAGCCTGCCAACACTTTGATCTTGAACTTTCAGCCCCCAGAACTGTGAGAAAATTAACTTCTGTTGCTTCCGCACCCAGCCCCAGCAGACTGATGCAGGGCCTTGAACTCTTTCTGCAGCAGTCCCCACCATGAATGCTTACTGGGCACAAGGCTGTCCCAGGCGCTCGGGTTACACAGCCTGCAGCCCAGCCTTACAGAATCATACTAGGAGGACTGTGAGAAGACACAGCGCTGGTATTGGGGCAAGTGCTATCCTGCGCATTGCCTGGGGAAGGGTGCTGGGCGCGCAGAGGGCTGGTTGGCATTTGAGGTTTTCCTGACTCTGAGGAGATGTGGGAGAACCTGGAAGGGTGGGGCTTCCAGCACAGTCAAACTCAAGGCCAAGATGCATAGACAAAGAGATGGTGGAGCTTGTATTGAGGCAAGAAAAACTCGCATAACCTGGGAACCAAGCAGAGCTGTGTTAAATGGTGAGAACTAGGACAAAGAGGAAAAGACAGGGGGTCCAGAAAGGGAGGCATCCAGAGAGAAAAGCTTAGAGGTGGGAATGGAATGGGCCGGCCTGGAGCCCACCTGGCCTCATGGAGGGCTCACAGCTGAGTGCTGGGCCCCCTCACTGGGATGCCCACAGGGGCCAGGTAGGCCAGCAGGAAGGAATGCAGGCTGGCCCAGGACTGTGGGCAGAGAGCACCAGGCCCCCCAAGGGTCAGCTCCCCACCCCCAGCCCTGCCAGTGAGCCAGCAGAACATTTGCTCAGGGCAGCCCTCTTCAGAGATGCTGAACTCCCGGCTTTTTTTTTTTTTTTTTCCTTTTCTGTTATTTATTTTATTAATGTATAGTTGATTTACAATGCTGTATTAATTTCTACGTACAGCAAAGTGTTGCTGTACATATACATACAGTCTTTTTCTCATTCTTTCCCACTAGGGTTTATCACAGGTTATTGAATATAGTTCTCTGTGTTATTCAGTAGAACTTTGTTGTTTATCCATTCTATATACAATAGTTTGTACCTGCTAACCCCAATCTCCAGCTCCATCTCTCCCCTACCACCCCTCCCTATTGGCAACCACAAGTCTGTTCTCCTTGTCCATGAGTCTTTCTGTTTCCTGGATAAGTTCATTGTTGTCTTTTTTTTTTTTTTTTTTTTGTCCACCCCTGCAGCATCGGGAAGTTCCCAGGCCAGGAATCAAACCCATGCCTTAGCAGTGACCCAAGCTGCTGCAGTAACAATGCCAGATCCTTAACCCACTGCACCACAAGACAATTCCTGTGTCTTTTTTTTTTTGTCTTTTGTCTTTTTTGTTGTTGTTGTTGTTGTTGCTATTTCTTGGGCTGCTCCCGCGGCATATGGAGGTTCCCAGGCTAGGGGTCGAGTCGGAGCTGCAGCCACCGGCCTACACCAGACCCACAGCAACGAGGGATCCGAGCCGCGTCTGCGACCTACACCACAGCTCACGGCAACGCCGGATCGTTAACCCACTGAGCAAGGGCAGGGACCGAACCCGCAACCTCATGGTTCCTAGTTGGATTCGTTAACCACTGCGCCACGATGGGAACTCCCTGTGTCATATTTTAGATTCCACATATAAGGGAATCATATGGTACTTGTCTTTCTCTTTCTTTTTTTTTTTTAATAATTTTTTTATTTTCCCACTGTACAGCAAGGGGGTCAGGTTATCCTTACATGTATACATTACAATTACATTTTTTCCCCCACCCTTTGTTCTGTTGCAACATGAGTATCTAGACAAAGTTCTCAATGCTATTCAGCAGGATCTCCTTGTAAATCTATTCTAAGTTGTGTCTGATAAGCCCAAGCTCCCGATCCCTCCCACTCCCCCCCCCTCCCATCAGGCAGCCACAAGTCTCTTCTCCAAGTCCATGATTTTCTTTTCTGAAGAGATGTTCATTTGTGCTGGATATTAGATTCCAGTTATAAGTGATATCATATGGTATTTGTCTTTGTCTTTCTGGCTCATTTCACTCAGGATGAGGTTCTCTAGCTCCATCCATGTTGCTGCAAATGGCATTATGTCATTCTTTTTTATGGCTGAGTAGTATTCCACTGTGTATATATATCACATCTTCCGAATCCAATCTTCCGTCGATGGACATTTGGGTTGTTTCCATGTCCTGGCTATTGTGAATAGGGCTGCAATGAACATGCGGGTGCATGTGTCTCTTTTAAGTAGAGTTTTGTCCGGATAGATGCCCAAGAGTGGGATTGCGGGGTCATATGGAAGTTCTATGGATAGATTTCTAAGGTATCTCCAAACTGTTCTCCATAGTGGCTGTACCAGTTTACATTCCCACCAACAGTGTAGGAGGGTTCCCTTTTCTCCACTTGTTATTTGTGGATTTATTAATGATGGCCATTCTGGCTGGTGTGAGGTGATATCTCATGGTAGTTTTGATTTGCATTTCTCTTATAACCAGCGATGTTGAGCATTTTTTCATGTGTTTGTTGGCCATCTGTATATCTTCTTTGGAGAAATGTCTATTCAGATCTTTTGCCCATTTTTCCATTGATTGATTGGCTTTTTTGCTATTGGGTTGTATAAGTTGTTTATATATTCTAGAGATTAAGCCCTTGTCGTCTTTCTCTTTCTGACTTACTTCACTTAGTATCTTAGTATGATCACCTCTAGTTCCATCCATGTTGTTGCAGATGGCTTTATTTCATTCTTTTTATGGCTGAGTAGTACTCCAGTGTGTATGTGTGTATATATATGTATATCTCACATCTTCTTTGTACATTTATCTGTCAATGGACATTTGGGTTGTTTCTGTGTCTTGACTATTGTAAATGGTGCAGCTCTGAGCGATGGGGTGCATGTCTCTTTTCAAATTATGGTTTTCTCTGGGTGTATGCCCAGGAATGGGATTGCAGGATCATATGGTAACTCTATATTTTGCTTTTTTAGGAATCTTCATACTGTTCTCCATACTGGCTACACCAATTTACATTCCCACCAGCAGTGTAGGAAGGTTTCCTTTTCTCCACACCCTCTCCAGCATTTATTATTTGTATACTTTTCAATGATGGCCATTCTAACCAGGGAACACCCAGGCTTTGATGTCAAGTTAACAGTTTATCACTGCGGGTGACATCAAGCAGACCAATTCCTCTGCCCAGATTTGGCAGACACACTGCCTCTCACTACCACACGGTACCTTCCCTGACACCCAGATCTGGATGATCCCAGGCCTCTGAACCAGCCTATGGAGGAGACACCAGCTGTCCTTCCATCCCTGAATGAGCAAATGGGTTCCCCTGGGCCACCCCAGCAGGCGTCTCACCCTCCTCGGTTCCCCACCAAACCATGCAGGGCTTAGCTCAGCAAAGGGCAACCGTTCTTCTTTTTGACATTTTCCAGATAAGTGGATGCTTTTATTCTGAAATTTAGGAGCGACCTTTATCTGCTGTCTGGGAGGAAGCATCTGTCACCAATGTCAAGTCTCCACTCTGCGGCCCCTGCACGCAGCAAACCTGTCCTCACAGATACCCAGTGTTTGAGGCAGGCTGGTCGTAGCGACAGGGGACACCCAGACCAGACTCAGAAGAAGCTGCCTCCAGGGAGGCAGCAGGTGCAGACTCTCATGGGACACAAGCAGACAAGGGCATGGACCCTTCAGTCCCTCAGTGCTAGGCACATAGCGGGGAGGGGCAGAGAGTGGCCAAGGCGAGTGAAGAATGCTGGGACCCACCAGGACTCTCTGATCAAAAACGAGGTGATGGAGTTCCTGTCGTGGCTCCGCAGAAACTAATGTGACTAGCAACCATGAGGTTGCAGGTTCCATCTCTGGCCTTGATTAGTAAGTTAAGGATCGCATTGCCATGAGCTGTGGTGTAGGTCACAGACGTAGCTCGTATCTGGCATTGCTGTGGCTGTGGCGTAGGCCGGAGGCTACAGCTCCGATGAGACACCCCCTAGCCTGGGAACCTCTATACGCCGCGGGTGTGGCCCTAAATAAAGACAAAAAGACAAAAACAAAAACAAACAAACAAAAAAACACGAGGTGATGGCCACAAAAAATAAGTTGGGGGTGGAGAAATAGTGATTAGGCAAGCGCCTGACAGTCGGACCAGAGGTTGTGCTGGAAAGAGGGATCGATGGTGGGGGGCTTAGGCATTTACTGGTGCCCCGCAGCGAGTTGCAGCAGTCAAGGGCGTTCAGGGCCTTGGGGAAATATCTTCTGTGCGGGCTCTGTCTACATAAACTATTTGAGTCACTCCAAATCAGCATGTCAGCACCATTCTGGCAGCCCAACCTCACATGAACCCACAAAAGGAAGACCATGCCAGCCAGTGGGAAGCATTTATTTACCAGGCCACCTTCCCAGAACCAGGGCCCAGCCACAGGACCCACAGAATGACCATCAGCCTGAGTCCTAGATCCTCTGGAGCCTTGTAATCAACTCTGTATGTTGGGATGCAGGGCCAGACAATGCTTGAGGGGAAAAACCAGGGTCCAGGGCCCACATGGGTCCTGTTCAGACTTGGAGAACCCCACCTAGGTATCCCCATTGGCCTAGACCCAGGCAGTGGATATGTACCTAGACAACTTTAAGGAAGGCACCCTAAAGGGTGGGAGGACCCGGGCAGGGCTCAACCACCCAGGTCAAAAACGATCCTGATGGCAGAGACTCCAGGTATGGGACTGGGCTGTCCCTAGACCCTCCCTCCCAGGACCAAAGGCTGAATCCAACACAAGAGGTGGTGGAGGGACAAGGGAGGAGCCACATGAAAGGGACAGTAGAGGAAGGCTGCCCCTGAAGCCAGGACGAGGCACTCGGGGCAAACCTGCACCCCAGATACCCCAAGTTGTTCAGAGCACAAGTAACAGCGCCCACCTGCCTCCTGTGCTCAGGCCACCCTCAGCCACCCACGATTTCCAGAACACCCACCCACCCTGCTTGGCCAAGCTCTGGGCCCCTGCAGACGCCTTCTCCCTGAGACTCTGCCCAGAAACACAGGAGGCTTTCTCTGCAGATCCACAGACCAGACAGCGTTCATCTCTCAGTGTCAATAAACCTTGCGTCTCCAGGGCAATGACTTTTACTCAGTAAATACTAAGCAGCCTTGGACAGAGGATAGGAGCACCCAGTCCAGGAGAAATATGCCAGCACTCTGCCTCCCTCCTGAGGCCATGGCATTGCAGGGACAAGCAGGGGGAGGGTCTGACAGGCCCCTCGCCCACAGAGACAGGAGGAACGTGTCATGGCTCCTCTCCAGCTGCATGAAGTGACCCAGCAGAGGGGGAAGAGCCATGCCTCTGGGATGTGACCTATGTAGGGAGGAGACAGCTGGTGCAAAAAGCCATCGCAACATGTAGAACGAGCTGTGCCTGCTTGCTAGCAGCTGGGAGGCAGGGTGGGGTGTCAAGGGCGATCCAAGGGCAGATCCCAGATGGGAGTCCTGTTGGTAGAACCCCTTCCCATGAGTGACCAGGGAGTGAACGTGTGCTGTTCTCTCCCAATGTCCCTTTCTTTGGGGGTGGCCATCCATCGTTCCATGAGGATTCTGCTCAGGCCTTTGAGTTGGGGAGAAGGGGGGACTGAACCTACCTCTCTGGTCCCAGGGTGAGCTGCATCTCAAGCTTGGCCCATCTGCATACCCCACTCCTTTACATTTGACTCTGCTCCTCCCGTGAATGGCAGAGACCCAAGCTCAGTGACCCTTGGGCATTCTCAGACTGTTGAAAAAGAAGTGTTTGCCTCATGGTCTGCTGACACTGGGGTTACTGTAGTTCTGAGCCTGTTGGCAGAAGAAAGAATACAAGTCATGGGGGCTTCGCCTCAAGGATGAAGATTCCTCACTTCCAAAATATCCAAAATCAAGCCTTGTTGCAGAATGAAGACTCATTCTCCATTTTCAGTTCTATATGATAAATTAATTTTGCTCCTAGTCATATGACACTGATGTTTTTTTCCTGTTGATGTTTTTTTCCTGTTGAACTAATAGCCACATTGTTCCTTTGGCTAAGGGAACAGACACACCTGCCCCTACTTAGGCTGCAGTGACTTCCTTCAGTACACTTAATAAAGGGAGCCAAGGCAGAGCCAGTTCCACCCCAGAGGTATTTTCTAATTATCCCACCACATGACCTGTACAAGGTTTGGTTCCTCTTAGGAAGGAGAGTCAAATCTCTGCAGGATGGATAAATGGATGGCTGCCTGGATGGACAGATGGAATAAATAGGGAAGGTGATGGACAGTTGGATGGTTGGGATAGACAGATAAGTAATTGATGAATGGATGGATGAGTAGTTAATGAATAGGTGACAAGTAGATGGATAGGTGGATGAATGGATGTATGAACAAATGGGAGGACTCAGAAATGGATGGATGGATGGATGGATGGATAGATGGATGGATAGATGGATGGATGGATGGATGGATGGATGGATGGATGGAAGGGTAGGTGGATGGACGAGTGGGTGGATGGACAAATGGATAAACAGATGGATTTCTCATAGAGAGAGTAAGCTTTTTGAAAGTATGTCAGTGCATCTCATTTTTTTGTTATCACCCACAGTGAAGTCCACAAAATAGTCTCCACAAAATATTCCTTAACTACAACAGACTGTGTCCAGACATTGCCCTCAGATCCTACATGTACCATGTAACATTCTTATGAAAATCTGGGAAAATCAGTAGGAGTGATTTTGTAACACCCATTCCCTCCAAAATTATACTTACAAGCTATTTTCTGAAATATAATTTTATCCTTTAAAGTATACTTTGAAAATGTAATTGATTGAAAACATACGTGAGAGAAATAGTCTTATTTTCCAGTTGAGTATGAACCTATCTCCCTTGGCTCCTGTACTAAATAAAAAGAAATGTAATTTAAGAAAGAAGTCCTCATAAAAATTTCTATTCATTTTTTCCCCAAAAAAAGAAAAAGCACTTTTTCTCTAACCAACCAGTTAAATCCACGCAACATACAGGTTCTCTCGACTGTAATTTGGAAATCATAGGCTCCTGGAACAAATGTGCCCCCAGGAGAACACTTGGGGACTCTCCTATCAACACTCCTCATATTAATACAAGAAAGTGGAGACCAGGAGAAGTGAAGCGACCAGCCCAGAGTCACAAAGGGCCTTGATGGGAGACCCAGAGAATGCAGGCTCCAGGGCAGCCCCGGGATCTTCCAGGCAGCAAGGCTTTACACTGTGTGCTAAGTACCAAGACAGTTGCGAGGGAGCAGGACCCCTGCTAGAACCTACCCTGTGCCTCCCTCATGCCCATTCTCATGGGATGAGATGTCTACAGGGTTGAGGGGAGGTGCCCACCCAAGCCCACTCCCTCACCCTCCAGGCTGTGCTGGGTCCCCCAGACTCCACGGGTCCTGACCCCAAAGCCCAAGCTCACTTTGAGGACTCGTGCAGGCCTCTTGCATGAGCCTGTCCTAGAAGGTAAACCACACAACCAGTAGGCCAGTGGTGTGGCCGAAAAGCTTCTGTATTTAGGGGTGCTTGGAGCCTGGATGAGAAAAGAAGACGATGTCAGGCCATGGTTCCCCTCTCCACCGCATTCCAGCATAGAGCTCTGAGGAGTTCAAGAATTCTGTTTGGAGTTCCCTGGCAGCTCAGTGGATTAAGGTCACTGCTGTGGCTCAGGTCGCTGCTATGGCTGGGTTTAGTCCCTGGCTGGGGAACTTCCATATGCCATGGGTGTGGCAAAAAACAAACAAACAAACAAACAAACGAAATCCAAATTTGAACCTGATTTTCCAGGCCATGTTAAAGATATATTTTTCAAGGCTAGAGCAACAACCTATTTTATTTACCACTTTGTTAGCTTTATTTATAACTTTTAAACATTTAGACCAGTAGTTTTCAGACTTTTTTGGTCTCAAGATCCCTTTACACTCTTAAAAGTTGTTGAGAACCACAAAGCATTTTTGTTTGTGAGTTACACCCATCAATGTTTAGCAATACAATTTTAAACTGAGACATTTTTAAAACATTCATTCATTAAGTCGTTTTAAAAATAACAATAATCAGCCTATTGCATGGTTATATAAATAACACACTTTTATAAAAGCTAATTATATTTTTCCAAAGCAAATGGAAAAATGTAGTGCAAAGCATGCCATTGTCTGGCAGTCTTGCAAATCTCTTTAATGCCTGGATTAAGAGAGGCAGCTGGGCCCTCATTTCTGTTCCAGCCTTCAGTTTGTTCTGATGTCTTTTTGGGGTAAACCATAAGAAGAAACTCAGGACTCCCTCAGAGATGCAACTAGAAGAGAGAATAATTTACTAACTTTCTCAAAGAATCGTGGACATTCTTTTTTTAATTTAAATTATTCATTGTTTGGTATTTAACATGTTTCTAATTTTTGAAATATTTAAACAGCTTAATTTCAACTTGTTTGTGATTATGTTATTTATTTTATTAATTCCAAATAACAGTTGAAGTGTAGCACTAATATTAATTTGATATACTAAGAAATAAATATCTAAAACTTGTTTTATCTTCTTTTTTGTTTCATATAGTGATTTTTATTTTTTTCATCATAGCTGGTTGTGGATATTCTTACTCAATACTACACCAGAACTCAACAATAAGCAGTTTCATTTTTTTTAACTGAAGTATAGTTGATTTATATTAGTTTCAGGTGTAGAACATAGTAATTTGATATTTTATGGAGTATACTCCAAAGCTTTTATAAAATAGTGACTCTATTCCCTGTGCTATACATTACATCCTTATAACTTACTGATTTTATCTTAAGCCCCTCTGCCTATTTCACCCTTCCCCCCAGCCCTCTCCCTGCTAGTAACCACTAGTCTGTTTTCTGTGAGCCTGTTTCTGTTTTGTTATATTTATTCGTTTTACATATTTTTTTTTCTTTTTAGGGCCACACCTGCAGCATATGGAAGTTCCCAGGCTAGGGGTTGAATTGGAGCTTCAGCTGCCCGCCTACGCCACAGCCACAGCAACTTGGAATCCGAGCCACATCTGCAACCTACACCACAGCTCATGGCAATGCTGGATCCTTAATCCACTGAGAGAGGCCAGGGATCAAACCCTCATCCTCATGAATACTAGTCAGGTTCATTACCACTGAAGCACAACAGGAACTCCTTTGTCGTTGTTGTTTGTTTGTTTGTTTTGTTTTTATATTTTAGATTCCACATATCTGTGGGAAGACAGTATGGAGATTCCTCAAAAAAAAAATTTTTTTTAAGAAGAAGCAGTGTCTTAAAGAGTAGGTGCCAGAGCCAGAACAAGGGTGAGTGAGGCACTCAGGGTGCAAACTCAAGAGGCACTTATTCTCAGGGGTGTGAGGCGCCTGTGCCTTATTCCTTCCACCTAATTCCAGCCCTGCTGGTTGCCATGTGAACTTTGAAACCAGAGCAACGAGCTTAGTTTTGTACTCTGCTCCTTTAATGTTCATTTTTCTCTCTTGTACTTCCAATGGGTCTCTTGCCCAAGCCTCATTTTGTCACTGTCAGGACTAGGATTTGATTTCACCCTCTTCCGAGCTACTAAATTAACTCGTTGCTGCTTCGTGGATGCTGGCATGAGACATGAGACACCTGTGTCAGAAACAGAGGACTTTCTCTCTCAGAGCATGCTCCCACAGCAAGCACCGTGAGCGTCAGTCTATTTACACTGCTCTCTTTGCCCCTCAGGTCCCACAGAGGTTAGGCGGAGGAGCCCAGAGAGATGCTCCACAAGCAGTGGGTTTTGTTGCAGGTGATGGACCCTGAACTTGGAGGTCCATCTCTTTCACAGCACATGGTAAACAAGCCGCTCTTTGACCTCAAGGGAGAAAGTGCCTCGTTCCTTAGGGCTGCCGACTACAAACAGTTCCGATAAATAGCTTAATAAAGAGTGTTAGGGTCTTATATTCTTGACACCCCCGATGAAACCTGCACAAGTGGGAGAGAGCCAGAGTGGAGGACTGTCTTCTCGGACGAAAAGTGATGTACAGCCGTTCAGAAAACATTACTTCCCTGAGTCATGCAGCGCTTCCAAAGGTTGACATGTTGCATATCAAAAATCCCATGCATTCTTCTCATCATTAATCTCATCAGATAGATATGTATTGAGAAGCCATTAAACTCAGTGGTGGGTACATGTTTTCCAAAATTCTAATTCTCACCTGAAAATTCAAATTTCTCTTTGGCCACAAATACTATCAGTTGTTTTCCTTGAATAGACAAGTTCACTTCATTCATTTTCAATAGAATGTATTCCAAATACCTAAGTCTGAGTTTCCACTTTGGCGCAGTGGGTTAATGATCAGGTTTGTCTCTGTGGAGGCACTGGTTCAAGACCTGGCCAGGGGGAAGTCAAAAAATAGTCATTAGTGTGTCTGTCAGTAAACCCAGGGCCACATGATCACACCCCTGCCACTCTCCCCCTTGTTTCTACTTCTTTGGCCCCTCTGGATTTCTTGCTGCACCTTAAGAGAGTATGTTTCTGCCCCAGGGTCTTTGCACATGCTAGTCCCTTCTGCCTGAAATGCTCTTCTCACAGAGGATTTCCTCCCCAGTGGCATTCAGGTATCTTTTTTAAAACCACTCTCTCAGCATTCCCTTGTGGCATAGTGAGTTAAAGATCTGGCATTGTCACTGCAGCAGCTCAGGTTGCTGCTGTGGCACAGGTTCAGTCTCTGGCCCAGGAACTTCCACATGCCATGGGCATAACCAAAAATAAAAATAAAAATAAATTTTAAAAATAAAGTTAAAAAAATAGGAGTTCCCATTGTTGCTCAGTGGGTTAAGAACCACACATAGTGTCCATGAAGACTCCATACCTGGCCTTGCTCAGTGGGTTAAGAATCTAGCATTGCTGAAAGCTGCAGCATAGGCCACAGATGTGGCTTGGATCTGGCATTGCTGTGGCTGTGGAATAGAGTGGCAGCTGCAACTCCAATTTGACCCCTAGCCTGGAAACTTCAATATGCCATAGATAAGGCCCTAAAAAGAGAAAAAAATAAATTGCATTAAAAAATAAAACCACTTTCTTAGAGAGCGCTGTCCTAACTTCTTGGTCTATAATCACCACCCACGCACATGCACTGAGTACCTGGCCTTATTTTCTCCTTAGTGTATATCATTTCTTGAAATTATACAATCTATTTTTCGGCTTATTTACTATCTGTTCTTCCCACTACCACCATCACCACTAGAATGCTCCTTGTAGCAGTCCAGCACCTAGGACAGCAACTTGGCACATGAACTATTTGCTAAATTGATGGAGAACAGCTGTCACTGGACCTCGGGCACTGGGCAACTTGTAGGATACTTGCAATTTACTTCATAGTTGCAAAAGAGTCTAATAACAATGAAATATGAATCCATGAGAAATAGGTATAGAGAGGGAGTGAAAGAGTCAAAAACTCAAATACCCATCCACAAAGAAATGAGTAAATTGTGGCCTATGTATATAATGGAATATCACACCAGTGAGAGAGGAAGAAAGAGAGAACCATTCTCAACAACATGGATGAATTTCATTACGCCACGAGAAAGAAGCCAGATACCAAAGGGGAAATCCGGAATGCCTTTATTTATATAAAGGACAAGAACAGGCAATGTGCTATTATGATATAAATCACAACAGTGGTTCCCTCTTGGGATGGGGGAGGGAGGGTATAGACCAGGAAGGGACATGTGGGGCCATCTTGAAATGGGATTTGATTCGAATCATATATGCTAAAATGACAGACACAGAGACAACTGCCCTTGAAAGAAAAGTTTACTACTTATATTTCCCAAGAGGAGGAGGCATGCCAGGCCATGCAGGGCTACTAGAGAAGCGCCAGGTTTGTCTGGAGGCAGAAGGAGCCAGGGGAAGGCATGACCAGAGCCCATATTGTGGTTCCCAGGGGAAAAAATGGGAGAGGCATGTAGGCAAGCTTAGGATAGGATTGTTTGAATAATTTCAGCAAGCTCTGGACTATGCTGGTGGTCTCTAGTTGCCTGGTACCTGGTCCTGGGGTGATTTAGGGCCTGTGAGTTAGATAAAGGAAGCACTTTGGATTGTTGAGTTTGCGTATTAAAGGCACACTTGCAGACAAACGGTTTCCAGTCTCTAAGATGAGAAGGGCAGTCTCCCCCAGGCCAACAAAGCATCAGAAGATCATAAAATACTGAAAATAAAAAACATAACTAATACAGGAGCCTTACGGGGTGCGGATAAGCTTCTCTACACATGTAGAAAGATTCATTGTAAAGATCTGCTAAATACTGTTACTGAACCAAACTTGGGTCTTCTCACCCCCAAGCAGTAAAGCCAATCTACTGACACCAGGTTGTGGTGAAGAAAGTGCAGCATTTTATTGCAAGTGCCAAACAAAGAGTCTGGGTGGCAAATACTCAAAAGACCAGAACTTCCTGATGGCTTTCAGGGAAAGATTTTTAAAGATGGGGTTTAGGGAATGGGTTGTGAGATATGTGATCAGCTCATAGACATTCTTCACTTTGGTTTGATATGAAGTAATCAGGAGTCAACATCAACCTTCTGGTTCCAACTGGTCTGGGGCCCATGCGCTTGTGGGCAGCATACAGTTAACTTCTTCCACCTGATGGGGATTCAGTAGCTGCAAAACAGCTCAAAGAACAGCATGGCTCAGAATATTATCTATAGCCTTTGAGAAGGAGCTAAAGGTCCTTGACTTGATTTAATGGCTAAACCAATATTATTTTGTCTTGCTTGACTGTTTTCCTTTGTTTCTGCCTTTTCTCACTTCTCTGATTAAATTTGTTCTTTGGAACTTGGGCAAGGCCTAGGAGGCTAACGTTTTTCTATGAACAAGAGGCAGGTGGAGGACACAGGGGCAGGGGGAGGGGTCTGTCCCAGGAAGGCCCAACAGGGTTCTGCTTGGTCACAATGTCAGTGCGCTTTATGCATTTTGTCATGATACCTCAATTTTCTAAGAATTCAATTGGAAGAAACACAAAGACAAGGAAACTCATTAACTCTCATGCCTCACCACTCAGACCCCCCTCCGTGCTCTTTCCAGGAGCAGAATCCTCTTCCTCATGCCCAGACTTTAGTCCCAGGGGTCCAGGCACAGTTCCATCCGCTTCTAGGCTCAAGCAGATTGGCGCATTCATGAGAGCACTTCAGCCTCTCTCCAGCTGCCAGGTTAGAACTTAGAAAATTCTCTCTTTGACTTACAATTTCTCCTGAACCTTTCTGTGAGCAAAGCGAAAAAGAGGGAAAGTGCACTCTAGGGTGCCACCCGCTGCCACCTTCCCCAGTCACTGTCCCCCTTCCAACCCTTCTAGGATGCCAGGGGGCTCCATCACCCCTTCCCAGAAACTACTCACTTAGCAGCATGGATTTTTTTATCCCATTACTAGAAATGAGGCTAGAAGCGCTCACTAAGCACACAGGGACTGCAGCTCTGCTTCGACCCCTAGCCTGGGAATCTCCATATGCTGCAGGTGAAGCCCCAAAAAGAAAAGGAAAAAAAAAAAGCACACAGGGACTACTCTTGAGGTGAGGAGGGGGCAGAAGTCAAGCCAGGACAGCCATGATTAAACCAAGCCTGAAGGCGGCCTGGGTCAGAGAAGTGTGGCTCAGCACTCCCCACACAGGAAGGGACCTCTGGGGGATGCCGCCTCTACTCTGGACCAGGCATGACCTGCTCAAGTCAGACGCTGGACTCCCTAGGCCCCTGACCTCCTCTAGCAATCATGTTCTCACATGCGGGCGCCAGTGTCCCATGAGGCTAGAGCCCCTCACCTCTCTTCCTGGAGCCAGCACAGAACCTGCTTAGTGCAGAGGAGTGGGCTGGAACCATTGTGGGTTGAAGCAGTGGTTGGGTTTGGGGTTAGTATGGAGACCATCAGAGTGACATCTGAGAGATGAGGGCACTTTCTCTGGGGTATCACCCCTGCCATTACCAGCTAAGCACTGCCCAGGGCTGATTTTTCCAGGGGATCCCTTCCATGACACCATATTACAGGATTCCAGTGCTTCCAGCCCGGAACAAGCTCAACAAAGTGGTCAGCTTGACTTTGCAATATTACTACGAAATGCCTAGTTTGGTAGTGGCCAAGCCCTCCGCAGCCAAGGACAGTCTGGGAGAGGCAGGGCCAGCCCAGACAGCACACACAGATGGGCACACAGGTGAGACAGCCCGCAGCCAGGGGAGCCGGCTCTGGCCCGCTGCAGAGAGCCCTGGTCCAGGGGCTGTGTCAAGAGCCTGCTCGGACAGTCCTTCCTCGAACCTGGAAGGGAACAGCCTAATTATAACAACTTCTGGCCGCCCAGCTCTCAGCCTAGAGGAAGTCTGGTCTGCCAGATGGGCTGGCTCATTAAGTTGGGGAGTGTGGTATTTCTTATGCAAATGAGGGCAAATAAATCCATCAGAGAAATGTGAACAACAAACATGAACAGGAGCAGTGGACTTTGTAGGTGCTGGCTGAGAGAGGGGAGGGAAAGGTCACCAGGGAGACCCCCGGTGTGGCCCTGGGCACCCCCGGCCCAGGTGCTCTGGATTTGCCCACCCAGGCTGCCCAAGGCACCACCCCCACCCCCGGGGGCCCCGTCCAAGGCCAGACCCAAGGGTGGCGGCTGGGCCTGGCCTGGGCCACAGCTGAGTGCAGGAATAGGCTGGGGGGCACCTGGAGTTGACAGGCACGAAACCAGGCCCACCTCTTGCAGCTCGAGTGACCCCACCTATAGAAGGATGCTAGCCAGACACAGCCAGCTGCCGAGACGCGAGGGAAAGGACCCCAGACCCAGTCCATGGGACCGGCCCCACAGGAGGCAGGGCCTGTCCAGACCTCCTGGGCATCTCCAAGACACTACAGCCCAACATACTCAGGATGGGAGTTCCCTGCTTCATCTCAGCCCACCTGACAAACAGTCCAGACCTAAGAGTCATCTCAAACGTCTCTCACCCTCCTCCCAGGTGTCCTGCTCATCACGCAGTCCTGCTAGCTCCAGCTCCTAATAATGCTCAGCAAACTCACCAGCTTTTCCATCTCTACCGTCTCCACCCCCCACCCCCATGTTCCCATAACAGACCTCACTGGCTCACCTACCTAGTGCCTGCAATGTACCTTCTCAATGAGGCCTTACCTGACCACCCTTTCTAATGACAAAAAACTGCCTCTTCACCCCGCTTACCCTACCCTTCTTTGCTGTTCCATAGCACTGATCATATTCTAGCATGTTAGATAATTTCCTCATTGATTTTGTCCAGTGTTTATTTCCTGCCTTCCCCACTAAGATGTGAGCTCCTCGAGGGTAGGGATCATTCATTGTCCGGTTTGACCCTTGATGTATCCCAAAGGCTTGAACAGTACTTATACACAGTAGGTGCTCAACACTTATTATTGAACTGAGTAAACACAAACTGCCCCGTTGAAGAGCAGGTGAGGACAGCTCTGGGTCTAACTAACTTCCCAAGCTTGACTTAAGACAGAGATGAATAGGGTGGAAATGTTTCAAGTGTCTCCTCGTTGCAAGTGAAGAACTTAAGATGACATAGCCAAAAAAGGTTCATGCAGCTTTAAAATCTAAGAGTAACTGGCTGCAGGTGTGGGGCTGTAGCCTGATAAGCGAATGATGCAGGAATAACTTGGTGTCATCATTGCTGGTTTGAGCCTCAGGAAGGTGGTTCTTCATGGGTGACCCCAGCAGTTTCAGGGCAACTCCTTCCCCAACCCAGGTCCACAAGGCAGAAATGTTCTCATTAAAAAAAAAGAGTCCCAAAATTAGCTTTCCTGGGCCTGGCTTGAATTGGGTGCAAACCCAAACTCCTGCCCCAAACCAACTGCCATTCCCAGGAAATGGAATATGGTGACTGGCCAGACCTGGAGTACTAGAGTCAGCCTCAACCACATGGACTCAGGGGGTGAGGGGAGGAGTGAGTTCTGCTACCAAAGTAGGGGTCACCGATGCAGAGCAAGCGGGAGCAGCTGTCCACCCCTGATGCCTCTGCCAGGGGTGCAGGAATAGTTCCCAGATGGCCTGTGAATCCCAATGCTGACAGCAGTTGACCTGAGGAATAGCCTGCCTTGCCCAGAAAACCTAAACTGTCTTCTCATCACCCCAGACTCCATCCAGATGAGAAGTAACTCGGAAAGGCCAAGATGTCAATTACCCCTTTAGGCAGAGTCTGGCCTCAACAGCAATGCTGTTTTCCACATATTCTCCTGACTCCCCGCTCCACCAGCCCCCAAAACCAGAAACCAGGACTGAGAACAATGACCACCACGATCACCATCATGTAATATTGTTCTAGAACAATAAGATCATGCAGTAAGACATGAGAACAAAATATGAAGTTTAAATATTCGGAAGGAGTTGGCAATAGTCTCATTATTTGTAGATGATACATTTACAAACCTGAAAAGCTCAAGGGAACTGACTGAAAGGTATTAAAAATAATAAGGTAATTCAGTGAGTTATAAAATCTAAATCCAAAACAAGATTGATTTCCTATAGTTCGTTTTAGGAAACAGAAACAATATCAGCTAGGTTATGTAACTGAAGAAGCTATGTCGTTCACCAAAAGGACAAAAAAAAATGTTTAACTGGGACTAAACTGTATGAAAAAAATATTAAATGAAGTAAAAGAAGACTCAAATAAATAGACGTCTTGTTCTTGAAGGCAGTATTGTTACAAATTTTAAAGGTGTCCTACAAGAGTTCTCTTATGAAACAGCAGGTTAAGGATCCAGCATTGTCACCGCAGTGGCCCCGGTCGCTTCTGTGCATGGGTTCAATCCCTAGCCCAGGAACTATTATATTCCACAGGTGTACCTCCAATAAATAAATAAAAATTAGACAAATATAGATGTTCTACTGGATTTGTCCTCCCAAAATGCATGTCCTTCCCGAACCCTCAAACTGTGACGCTGTTAGGAAATAGGGTCATTGAAGATATAATTAGTTAGGAAGAGGTCATACTGGAGTTGTGTGTGTCCTTAATCTAAAATGACTGGTGTCATAAGAAAAGGGCAAGACACAGAGAGACACTGGCAGAGGCAGAGATTGGAGTCATGTGTATACAAGCTAAGAAATGCCAAGAACTGGGAGTTCCCATTGTGGCTCTGCAGGTTAAGAACTCAACTAGTATCCACAAGGATACAGATTCAATCCCTGGCCCTGCTCAATGGGTTAAGGATCTGAGCTGTGGTGTAGGTCGCAGACACAGCTCAGATCTGGCATTGTTGTGGCTGTGGTGTAGGCCAGCTGGCTACAGCTCAGGTTCGACCCCTAGCCTGGGAACCTCCACATGCCATGGATGCAGCCCTAAAAAGACAAAAAAATAGTAACATTATCAAAAAATAAAAGCCAACTTATGGAAGGATTGGGAGTTTGGGATTCGCAGAGGCAAATTAGCATATACTTTTTTTTTCCTTTTTATGGCCACACTTGTGGTATATGGAAGTTTCCAGGCTAAGAGTTGAAAAGGAGCTGAAACTGCAATCTACACCACAACCACAACAACATTGGACCTGAGCCGCATCTGCACCCTACGCTGCAGCTTGCAGTAATGCTGGATCCTTAACCCACTGAGTGAGGCCAGGGATAGAACCTGCATCCTCATGGAGACTATGTTCTTAATCCACTAAGCCACAATGGGAACTCCCAAACTAGTGTACAATAGGATGGGTAAACAACAAAGGTCTTACTGTATAGCACAGGGAACTATATTTAATATTGTATGATATTTTGATATCATAAAGTAAAAGAATATGAAAAAGTATATATGTATGTATAGTTGAATTACTTTGCTGTGCAGCAAAAGCTAACACATTATAAATCAATTATACTTCAATAAAATTTTTTAAATAGTTGCCCAAAAATGTAAATACATGCAATGCCACTGAAGAGTATGCTTAAAAATGGCAAAAATGGTCAATTTTCATATTAGGTATATTTTATCACAACACAAAATATTAAAAGGTATAATAAAAGATAAAATTTTACATATAGCATGATTTAAATTATGTAGAATAAAAAAATTTGAATCCTAGGGGGAAAACTCCCCCCCAAAATTTTGAAAAAGCCAGTCAATCAGAAAGGAAATAAAGTTATACCTGGGAAATTTCCAAAAAGCAAAAGTAACAGAGCAGAACCAGGACTCTCTTGGAATGATGAACCCATCTGGTACCGCTGCCAAGAAGGAGAAATGGGGGCAGACAAGGAAATCCAGAAATAGTCTGAGTACAAGTGAGGATTTGATTTGTGATAGAGAAGAACCATCAAATCAGTGGGCCAACGGAGCTCTTTCAATACACCGAGGCAACTGGAAAGTTAACCAGTTAAAAATAATAGTAAAGGAGTTCTCGCTGTGGCACAATGGAATCGGCAGGGTCTCTGGAGGGATAGGTGGAAGGTTTGATCCCCAGCCTGGCACAGTGGTTAAGGATCCAGTGTTGCCCAGCTGTGGCATAGGTCAAAACTGTGGCTCGAATATGAGCCCTGGCCCAGGAACTCCATATACTGTGGGGTGGCCAAAATAAATAAATAAAATAATAATAATAATAATAATAATAGGATTTGGCATTGCTGTGAGCTGTGGTGTAGGTTACAGATATGACTCAGATCTGGCATTGCTGTGGCTGTCTCGTAGACCAGCAGATACAGCTCGATGCAACCCCTAGCCTGGGAACTGCGATATGCCATGGGTACAGCCCTGAAACAAAGACAACATAATAATAACAGTAATAATAATAAAATTAATGCCAGGTCACAGCCATACTCCCTTCACTAAAATAAAATCCTCATGGATCAAATATGTAAAGCTAAGTGAGTCAAACAGAGATGGCCAATTCGGTATGGTGAGTCATATTCATATCATACCTCCTACTTCCAAAATAGCTAAGAAATGGCATGAGAAAACAGCATTTTCAACTGAATAAGTGCCCCCAACAATATGGGGACAAAAGAATGCTACTCTTCAGGGACAACACATTATGAGGAATTTCTGGAGAATACAAAAAGCAAATGAGATCTGGAGTTCCTGTCGTGGCGCAGTGGTTGACGAATCCAACTGGGAACCATGAGGTTGTGGGATCAATCCCTGCCCTTGCTCAGTGGGCTAGTGATCTGGCGTTGCCACGAGCTGTGGTGTGGGTTGCAGACGTGGCTCGGATCCTGTGTTGCTGTGGCTCTGGCGTGGGCTGGCGGCTGCAGCTCTGATTGGACCTCTAGCCTGGGAGCCTCCATATGCCGCGGGAACAGTCCTGGAAATGGCAAAAAGACAAAAAAAAAAAAAAAAAAGGAAATGAGATCTGACTTACAAGAGAAACCAGAGCAGAGGGAGTTTCATTTAGGGTGAGGATTCATTCTTCACCCCAAACCTCTTTGGCTTCTTGCAATGGGATCCCAACGCCCAAACTCACCTGAAACTCAGGGTGTGTGCCCATGCAGTTACACTTTAGAAAGATCCTCAGAGATGAAACCCAGCATTGTAATAAAGAAAGATCCAGAGTTCCTGTTGTGGCTCAGTAGTTAGTGAACCCAACTAGCATCCATGAAGATGTGAGTTTGATCCCTGGCCTCACTCAGTGGGTTAAGGATCCGGTGTTGCCGTGATCTGTCATGTAGATCAGCTCAGATCCCAGTTGCTGTGGCTGTAGTGAAGGCTGGCAGCTACAGATCCAATTGGACCCCTAGCCTAGGAGACTCCATATGCCACAGGTGCATCCCTAAAAAGACCTCCCCAAAAAAGGAAGAAGAAGAAGATCCTATTAGTCAGACAGAATGTTCTATTCATCTTATAACCATTTATCATTTGCGAAGATTTTTGAAGACTGAAGCAAACTCCAGAATTCCTGAAATCTTATTCAAGTAAACCAAGATATAAGCGACACTGTCTAAAACACTATGTAAACCAACACACACGTCACTGATTTATACGCCTGCCACACCAACCCCCCCCTGCCATGTTTCACAGCTCTGTTCAAAAGAGGGAAATAACTAAGGGCACAGCTGCTGCACAGACACCCCACAAAAGAAGGGACACAAAGGACACTGGATTCAAGCAAAGCCCAAATTCCTTTCTCCTTCTCTCCGCCTACATAAATGCCTTTCAGAGAGTTCTGAGGCTTTTTGTAAGCTATCCTCCAAAGACCTTCCCCCGCGAGGACTGCATCTGCTGAAATGGAATCATTCTCCTGACAGTGTCGCTGAGCTTGGCCGAGTCCTGCTGATGTTCCAGCACTCGAGTGTGTCCTTTGAGTTGGTTCCAGAAGTCGTGATGGATTTTCACTTACCACTTTCTCGGCCCCTCTAGGGCAGCCTGCAGACACAGAGCTGGCCCCGTGGCAGGAGCAGAACACACTGGCCTTTGCCGCACAGCTGGAGTTGTGCTCTGTATGTTCTTGAGAAAAGCACCAACCACGTGGAGGCCAGGCCCTGTGCCCCAGTCCTTTGGTAGAGTCTGAAAGTAGCCCCATGGGCAGCATGGGATAAACACAGGCATCGCCACGTGAGAAAGAGCCCGCACAAACAAATCCATAGATGTTTTCATCCCTTGTTATTAAAATTAAAGCAATACTGGTGTTCCCTGGTGGCTGAGTGCATCACTGCTGCAGCTTGGGTCACTGCTGTGGCGCAGGTTCTATCCCTGGCCTGTGAACTTCTGCATGCTGTGGGTGCAGCCAAAAAGAAAAAAAATAAAATAAAGCAACATTGGGGTTTCATGTTACACCCTTTCAATTAACCAAGAATAAGAAAGTTACCTGCATGCTGGCAAGAGCACAACAAAATCATGCACTGGTACACGTGGGGCTGCTGGGCCTGGCCCTTCCCCCAGGAGGCCTAGGGACCCATTTCCCTCAGCTACTCAAGTCATCTTGGTCACCTGCAACCAAAGAGTCCTGACTGAAACCAGGACTAAACACAGAGAGGCTTAGAGCATCTTTGCAAAATTAGAGACAATCTCAGTCTACCACACCAGGTTTATTGAAAAGCACCAATGACACGTCGACACAATAGAATGGGATGCAGTCTTGAAATGGTATAAAGACTAAGAAGCACATATATCAACTGTACACCTAAAACTCATACAATGTCACATGTCGAATATATCTCAGTAAAAACAATAATAGGGAGTTCCCCTTGTGGCTCATGGGAAACAAATCTGACTAGTATCCATGAGGATGCATGTTCAATTCCTGGCCTCTCTCAGTGGGTTAACCATCTGGCGTTGCCATGGCTGTGGTGTAGGCCGGCAGCTGCAGCTCTGATTCAGTCCCTAGCCAGGGAACCTCCATATGGGGCAGGCACAGCAGTAAAAAGAAAAAAGACAAAGTAAATAAAATAGATCATATAGGGAGTTTTTTAACAGCCCTAAAAACTAATATGTTTTTGGCCATGCCTGCGGCATGCATAAGTTCCTGGGTGAGGAATTGAAGTTGAACCACAGTGGCAACAATGCCAAATCCGTAACCACTAGGCAACCAGGAAACTCTCTAAAAACTAAATTACCAGATAGAACTAAGACAAAACACACTTGTCACAGGGTCTAGTACCCAGATTAAACACACAATCAAAAATGTTGCAAAAAGCAAGATCCCACTCCATGTTATGTACAAGAGATATCACTAAAACAGTAACTTGAAAGATAAAACATAAAAGTATGAACTTATATCAGGGAAATGCAGCAGAAAGCATATAAAGGAGGTTGGAATCATAGCAAAAAACTTTAATTAATATAAAGAATAACCCCTTTGTTCCAGCCAAAGATGAAATTCTGAGTGTAGATATCGATATCTAAATCACAAATAATATACCTCAATTTTCATAAAGCAAAACTTACAGAAGATATAAAGAATCATAGTCACACAGAGTTCCCATTGTGGCTTAGTGGGTTAAGGATTAACTTTTTCTCAGTGAGGATGTGGGTTCAATCCTGGCCTCATTTAGTGTGTTAAAGATCTGGCATTGCCACAAGCCGCAGCGAGGTTCACAGCTGCGACTCCAATCCAGTGTTGCTGTGGCTGCAGTGTGGGCTCCAGCTGCAGCTCCTATTGAACTCTTGTCCCAGGAAGTTCCATATGCTGTAGGTGCAGCCATAAAAGGAAAAAAAATTACAGATGTATGGATATGAAAAGCATCAGCTCACATCTCTTTTCCATGACAGAGCAGGAGACAAATTTAAGGATTAATTAATTAATTAAAAATAAATTTTAAAAAGCTTAAAGTACATAAATAATCCCTTTTGTGCCTCTTCCCACTAAAAATAAATAAACAAATAAATAAATTTCATGATTTCTTTCACTTAACACAATGTTTTCAAGATTTATCCATATTGGCGCATATTTCAGTAATTTATTCCTTTTTATTGCTAAATACTATCCTATTGCATGAGTATACCGTATTTTGTTCTATTGATGGATTTGGGTGTTGTTTGCACATTGGGTCTATTATGGATACAGCTGCTATGAATATTCATGTAAAGGCAGATCTTGTTTTATTGCACTTGGCTTTATCACCTTCACAAATAGTGCAATTTTTAACCAGTTGAAGGTTTGCGGCAATCCTGTGCTAAGCAAGTCTGTTGATGTAATTTTCTCAATTCACTTCATGTCTCTATGTCACAGTTGGGTAATTCTCCCAATATTTCAAAACTTTTCATTATTATGTTTGTCATGGTGGCCTGTGATCTGTGATCTTTGGTGTTACTACTGCAAAAAGATTACGACACTGAAGGTTGATGATGATTAACATTTTTTAGCAATAAAGTGTTTTTCAGTTAAGGTGTGTACCTTGCTTTTTTAAACCTTAGGCTATTACGCACTTAACAGACTACAGTAGAGTGTAAATATAACTTTTATATGCACTGGGAAACCAAAACATTCATGTGACTCGATATATTGTGATATTCAGAAACCAAACCCACAATACCTCCTGGGTATGCCTGTACAAGTTTTGGGGGTGAACAAGGATTTATTTTTGTGGGGTGTATACCTAGGAGCAGAACTGCTGGGTCATACTGTAACTCCATGTTTCATCTTTCAAGGAATTATTGACGTATTGTCCTCCCAAATGACTGCAGTGGCTTATGTTCCCACCAGCCGTGTATGAGGGTTCCAGTTTCTCCACATTCTCACCAGCCCTTGTTGTTGTATAGAGTCTTTATTTGAGCCAAGCTACTGAGTATGAAGTGGTTCTTCCTGTGGTTTTAATTTACATTTCCATGATAGCTAATGATGTGGAGCCTCTTTTTGTGTGTTAATTAGCCACTTCTTTGAAAAAAATGTATGTTCTGATCATTTTTCCCATTTTTAATTGGGTTGTCTTTTCTTAGTAAAATGTAAGAGTTCTTCATATATTCTAAATACAAGTCCCTTATCATAGATGCAAATATTTTTGCATAGTTGATGATGTCCGTAACAACATAAAAGTTCTTAATTTTGACCAAGTCCAATTTACCTATTTTTCCTTTGCTTTTGGTATCAATCTGCTTATGTGCCATAGGTCTATTCTGATTTTCAATTTCCTCCTGAGTCAGTTTTAGCAGTTGGTCTCCTAGAATTTGTTCATTTCATCTAAGTTATCTAATTTATTGACAAATAGTTGTTCATAGGATTCCTTTATAATCTTTTTAATTCTGTAACACCAATAGCAATAGCCCCTCTCTTGCCTAGGAAAGTTTTATTCATCTTCTAAAATCCAGCTAGGACTTGGTGAACCCCCCGCCTTCCCAACACACACACTCACACACCTTCCTGAGTGTTTCTCTGTGTTCACTGCCTACCTCAGTCATGCTGTACCTGGGCACTTTGTCACTTACTGTCACAACCAGCTTGCTTACATAAGGAGGCTGTGAGCTCTTCAAAGATCAAGACCTCCCCACTCATCTCTGAGTACCGAGTTACCAGGGCAGGGCTGGCTGGACTGTCACTGGATGCCACCATGCGCTGGCATCAAAGAAGGGGCTGTCCTTGGCTTTCTCCAGCAGTGCCAAGGAGGCAAGGAGTAAGAGTAGAGAAAGAAGGCGTGAAGGAAGGTGAGATGAGAACTGGTAAAGGGACTCCTTCCCAAATGTGAATGGCTCCCCGAGCCCTCAAAAAAGCAAATGCTTTCTAGACCATATAAATTAACTGCTAAGGAAGCACAGTAAGTGGAAGGCCCTGGGGGCAACACTACACTATTAGCTATTCATAAAGTGCTCTTATGCAGCCTTCTTTCTTTCTCCAGAGGTATTTGGCATAGGGGACCTGACAGATAAGGTTTGAAAGTTAAAACCAGTTCCCACTAAAGTAGCTCTGAGGTCCTTCGGACACTATCTCCAACCATCTGAGTCTGTAATAAACACCAGGGCTGAACAAACCCTGGCAGAGCTGTTTCGTCAAAGCTGGGGAGGTTTTATGGGATCCCTTTGCTAATTAAAATGCACTCTTCCAGACAGCTGTGATCTTTGGTGTCTTATGCACCTGAAAAATATATCTTGACATTTAAACCACACTCACTGGGATGGTGTTGGTAGCAGTAATAAGCCACAAAATGAAAATGCTAAATCCTATGTTGGGGCTTGATTTGAAGGGCAAGAACACCCAAACTCCTAAGGTTTGTCATTAATCCTTCACCACCCAGAGGAACAATCCCTCCCCCTGTCCTTAGAATGACAAAGCCAACAATCTAAGGCTGTTGCCCACTCCTGAAATTTAAAGGCTACAATAACAACAAACCACCTTTTCGGTCTGGATGATTTGGGATGTTGTTATGGGGCAATTGGCATATAGTTCAGAAATTTGCTGGGCTATGCGAGGTCCAGTAGGCCGAGTAAACAGAGTCCCCAGCCTTGCTCGAGCCTCAGCCCCAAGCCCACTGTGGCAAATAGCCATCACCTCTGCCAAGATCCCACAGTCCCAAACAGGATTCAAGAGACTGGGGAGCAGAGGGCTCCTGGCTTTCTGCCAGATCTCTGCTCCCAGGCTTTCCTATCTTGGGACCCTGACCTTTTAGCCACCCACGTAGGCCTCCTCCCCAGGCCCCCTCCAAGTTCCGCAGGAGGGAGCCCACATGGGGAGGAAGTGCTCTGTGAATGCAGTGGGGCCCACCACGCATTCCTGACCAGGGTAGCTTTGAACCCTGTCTGAAATATGGGCCCCAGCACACTTGCCCTTCATGCTTTTGCAGGTGATGCTGCAGAGAATGCCCCTCCCCATCTGCCCCTAGATGGGGACTGTACCCTCATGGTGGCTTCCCTCCCTTGCACCTTACCAACCAAGGAAGATCAACCACCTCCCTTCTGGGCTCCCCCATGTCTCTGGTGCAGATAACCTAATGGGTCATCATGCTCCCATGGTCAGCCATTGCCCAACCACTCACGCACGGAAGCAGAGAGGTCCCATGGGGTGGGACTGGGGTTGGGAGCACAATGGGAGATCGGCCCTGGAGCTTAGGTAGATCCACCACTGCTCATCAGGTGCAGGGAATCAGGGGAACCAGGCTGTATTCTCAGGTGGGAAGGCTGTTCAAGGAAATACTATCTTTTTTTTTTTTTCTTTTCTTTTCTCTTTTTTTTTTAATACAGCTGCACCTGCGGCATATGGAAGTTCTCAGGCAAGGCATCAAATCAAATCTGCAGCTGCCAGCCTACACCACAGCCACAGCAATGCCAGATCCAAGCCCCATCTGCTTGCTGCAACACCAGACCCTTAACCCATTAAGTGAGGCCAGGGATTCAACCGGCATCCACACAGAGACAACATCAGGTTCTTAACCCACTGAGCCACAGCAGGAACTCCAGAAAATGCTATCTTTGTTCTTCTTGCTTCCCCTAGGAGGTTACCAGAGAATGTAGTTTTTACAGGAGACAGGGTCAAATGATAAAGGGAAGAGTGAGGGAACAAGGCAATTACTTCAAAGGAAAAGGATGCTGGGACAGGAGTTCTGAGACAGCCAGTGATGCTTAGTCCAAACAAGTTGCCTCCTAATCCAAGCTTGGGGCCCCATCTGCGACCTGCCACCAAGGTTTTGGGTTTGATTTGGCTTGGTTTGATAATATAAATGTATTACTTATCCACAAAATTAAATGCATCTTAAAAATATATGTGAAAGCATGAGGCCAGAACATACTAGGCTGGCTGCCAAAGCCCATTTTCACTCTTGGACTTGGCAGTCATGTCTGGCGAGGGTGAATGGTCCAAGTGTGATCAGACCTGCCGGGTCAATGCCACCAGCTGCAACTAGGGGAAGGCAGGCTGAAGTGGTCCGGCTTTTAGGATAGTTGCTGCTGGGCAGCTTCCTACAACCTCTACTTAGTATTCTCTATAACTCAAGATATTCTGACCCCATCTTGGAGGCTGATACAGCAAAATCCCCCCAGCAGGAGGCTGTGTGGTTGGTCTGAGGCTCCAGCCCCAGGCTCCACCTCTGTTGCCATGCCTGGGTTAGACCCAAGCCTGTTGGGACTGTGACAATTGCAAGTCCCTTGCAATATAGTTGGTGGCTTTATTGTTAGGCACCGCATACTTTTTTGTTGCTTTGTTAAATTTACTTTCATTGGTTTTTTTTTTTTTTTGGAGCACGCAAAGGCAATTGATTTTTGTTTATTGATTATATATCTAGCAGGTTGCTAAACTACCTTAATAATTCTAGATTTCTGTCTGTAAATGGAGGGGAGGGGTTATTTATACAAGCATATCATCAGACAATAATTACTATTTCGTTTCCTTTTTTCTTATCCTGATAGGCTGAATTTCTACTTCTTCTTTGTCTGTGCTGTCTGGGACCTCCAGGACAATACTGGATGGAAACACTTGTATCCAATCTTATTCCTGATTGGCTAAGAACTACCACCAGCATTTCACCCTGAAGAGTAATGCTTGCCATATAGATTGTTAGTATATAGCCTCTTCTCTTTTTCACTTGCCAAGCTTTTTTCATCGTGAGTAGCTTTTGAATTTTATCAAATTCTTGGTCTGCACCTATTGAGAATGTCATTCGTTATTTTCTCCCTCAGCCTATTAATGTGTTGAATCCACTAGTAAACTTTCTAATGTTAAGTCTGCATTGAGTTTCTAGAATATTACAACCTTGATATGCTTGTATTTTTATATGTATTGCTCTGATTCTGTTTGCTGATATCTTACCTAGAATGTTTTTGTACCCATGTTCAGGAGTAGATTGGCCTATCATTTTCTTTTCTCCTAATTTTGTCCAGTTTTAGTATGTAGGTTATTTTAGCATTAAAAAACGAATTGACAGGTATTTTTTTTCAGAAGATTTTTATATAAGACTGAAGTGATCTTCTCCTTCAAAGTTTTCTTAAATTTACCTCAGTCTGGTGTTTCATTTATGAAGGATTGTTTACAGATGGTTGAGTTTCTTTAAATATTAGACTATTCATTCAGGTTTTTTTCTTTCTTCTTGAGCCAGCGTTGTATAACTGTGTTCTCTAGATGTTTTTTGAAAGTTCTGGATATAAGTCATCCATGTTCTTTTGAAAGTACGGGCAATAAGTCATCCATGTTCTTTTTCCATCGTCATTTTAATCTTGAGGCTATCTTCTCTTCACTCCTGAAATCTTGTGTGTATGTGTGTCCCTTTTTTTCCAACTTTATCTAGACATATTTCACATGCCATAAAATTCACCCATTTAACGTGTGGAGT
Source organism: Phacochoerus africanus (assembly GCF_016906955.1). Taxonomy (NCBI): domain Eukaryota; kingdom Metazoa; phylum Chordata; class Mammalia; order Artiodactyla; family Suidae; genus Phacochoerus; species Phacochoerus africanus. The sequence continues at coordinate 79,211,318 of NC_062547.1, read as the reverse complement.
TCAGTGGTTTTTAGCATATTCATAGAGTTGTACAACCATCAACCACCACCTAACTTCAGAACATTTTCAGATCCTTAAAAGAAACCCTACCCACATCAATAGTCATCCCCCATTCCCACCTGAATTGCTTTATAATATGTTGTATTTTACTTGGCTCAAAAATCAAAAGGGGGAGTTCCCGCTGTGGCTCAATGATAATGAACCTGACTAGTAACCATGAGGACGAGGGTTCAATCCCTAGCCTGGCTCAGTGGGATAAGGATCTGGCATTGCCGTGGGCTGTGGTGTAGGTTGAAGATGCAGCTTGGATCCCAAGTTGCTGTGGCTATGGCATAGGCTGGCAACTGCAGCTCCCATTTGACCCTTAGCCTAGGTAATTCCATCTGCCACGGGGGTGGCCCTAAAAAGACCAAAAAAATAAAAAAGTCCAAAGGACATCAAGTGGTATAAAATAGGTATAAAAAATATACACAGGATGGAGTTCCCGTCGTGGCGCAGTGGTTAACGAATCCGACTAGGAACCATGAGGTTGCGGGTTCGGTCCCTGGCCTTGCTCAGTGGGTTAACGATCCGGCGTTGCCGTGAGCTGTGGTGTAGGTTGCAGACGCGGCTCGGATCCCGCGTTGCTGTGGCTCTGGCGTGGGCTGGTGGCCACAGCTCCGATTAGACCCCTAGCGTGGGAACCTCCATATGCCGCAGGAGCGGCCCAAGAAATAGCAAAAAGACAAAAAAATAAATAAATAAAAATAATAAAAAATATATATATATACACAGGAGTTCCCTTCGTGGCGCAGTGGTTAACGAATCCGACTAGGAACCATGAGGTTGCGGGTTCGGTCCCTGCCCTTGCTCAGTGGGTTAACGATCCGGCGTTGCCTTGAGCTGTGGTGTAGGTTGCAGACACGGCTCGGATCCCGCGTTGCTGTGGCTCTGGCATAGGCCGGTGGCTACAGCTCCGATTCGACCCCTAGCCTGGGAACCTCCATATGCCGCGGGAGCGGCCCAAGAAATAGCAAAAAAAAATAAAATAAAATAAAAAATAATAAAAAAATATATATATATATACACAGAGAATTCTAATTCGCACTTTCTCCTTACAGGTAACAATTTCATTTTTTTTCTATTGATTTTTTCTGCATTTCTTTATGCAAATGTAATGCTTTCCATCTTTTCCTTACAGAAAGATAACATAATTTACACACTATTCTGCACCTTCCTTGCTTTATTTACTATAACCTACAGCACATCCTCATTCTTTCCTACAGAGTGGTTCATATTTATTTATGCAGTTCCTTCTTGACAGACCTTTTGACAGTTCCTTTCCAGTCTTTTGCCATCACAAACAATGCCATAGTGAAACTGACAGAACAAAGAAAATCAATTATCACAGAAAAATATTAAAACCTAAAAAAATAAAATAAAAAACAAACAATGCCATAGTTCATAGGTCATGCCATACCTAAGCATTTCTCTCTTGTAGAATAGATTCCAGAGGTGGGATGGCTGGGTCAGAGAATAAATGCACTTGAATTTTTTATAAGCAATGCCAACTGCTCTCCATCAGAGTTGTACAATTTTGCATTCTCCACCACCAAATCTATTTCTTTATAGCCACACCAACTATGACCTTTTAAATTTTGGATTTTTGCCCATCTGATATATGAGAAAAGGTGTCTAAGTGGAATTTGTTTGTTTTTCTTTTTAGGGCCACACCTGTGGAATATGGAAGCTCCCAGGCCAGGGGTCAAATCAGAGCTGCAGCTGTCAGCCTATACCACAGCCAGAGCAACTCAGGATCCAAACCACATCTGTGACCTACAGTTAGGTAGGTCAAGTAGTTATGGCAACGCTGGATCCTTAACCCACTGTGCAAGGTCAGGGATGGAACCTGTGTCCTAAGGGACACTGTGTCAGGTTCATTACCATTGAGCCACAACGGAAACTCCTAAGTGAAGATTAATTTGTATTTCTCTTATGAGTGAGGTTGACCATCTCTTAATGTTTAAGGATTATTTGTATTTCTTTTTCTATGAACTATTTTTCCCTTTGCCATTTTTCTATTGGGTTCTTGGTCTTCATACAAAAGAAAACGTTCTATTTAAATTATCTATTACTGTGTATGACATTACAATTTATAATGAAAATATATATATATTTGGTCTTCAACCCCTTTTCTAGCACACCTCCTAAAACCCTTGGAATTCCTAAATAATGAGAGTTAACAAAGACTGTGTTAATGAGGTGACTTTAGGACCCCACCCTAGGATGGGGGCTGATTGCCAGGAGAACCAAACCTGTGTGTGAATATGTGTGTGTGAAAATGAGTCAAAGAGCATGTGTGAGAATGAGTGTGTATGTGAGAGCATGTGTGAGAATTTTCACTTCCAATTCCCAGGACTAGAGGTTGAGGGTTCAATTCCTTACCTTGTTCAGTGGTTAAGGATCCAGTGTTGCCCTGAGCTATGGTGTAGGTTGCAGACGCTGTGGCTCTGGTGTAGGCGGGTGGCTACAGCTCCAATTAGACCTCTAGCCTAGGAACCTCCATATGCCGTGGGTGCAGCCCTAAAAAGGCAAAAAGACACACACAAAAAAAGTGAACTTTTAATTTTTAATTTGAAAATGGTTCTTAGTAATAATAGAGCTAAATAAATTAACTACTTCATATTGAGTGAGTGTGGAATTTGTGTCTTCAGTGAAGCAGTCCATTTTATGTGAGTTGTCAAATGTCTGTGTGCACAGTTGTTCATACAACTTTCCTAATCCCCTTTCATTCTTTCAGTATCTGCAGGATCTGCCTTATTCCTGATCTTAGTAATAAGTGTCTTCACTCTTTTTTCTTTGTTGGCCTTGCCAATTCTTTGTCAATTTTATTGATCATTTCAAAAAATTAGCTTTCTGTTCACCGATTTTCTCTATTCTTTTTCCATTTTCAATTTCACTAAATTTGGATCTGATCTTTATTATTTCCTTCTTTCTGCTTGCTTTGGATTATTTTTCACTTCTTTTTCTAGGTTATTGAGTGAAAATTTAGACTATTCCCCTCTTTTCTAATGTAAGCATTTAGTGCTCCAATTTCCTTTTCAGTATAGCTTTAGCAGCATCCCAGAAATATTGAAACTGTATTTTCATTTTCAATGTATTTTTTACATTTGCTTTAAGATTTCCTCTTTAGGAGTTCCCGTCGTGGCGCAGTGGTTAACGAATCCGACTAGGAACCATGAGGTTGCGGGTTCGGTCCCTGCCCTTGCTCAGTGGGTTAACGATCCGGCGTTGCCGTGAGCTGTGGTGTAGGTTGCAGACGCGGCTCGGATCCCGAGTTGCTGTGGCTCTGGCGTAGGCCAGTGGCTGCGGCTCCAATTCAACCCCTAGCCTGGGAACCTCCATATGCCATGGGAGCGGCCCAAGAAATGGCAAAAAGACAAAAAAAAAAAAAAGATTTCCTCTTTAATCCATGGATTATTTAGAAATGTGTTTAGTTTCTGAGTGTTTGGAGATTTTCCTGTTACTGATTTCTAGTTTGCAGCATAGTTGGAAAACATACTCTGTGTGATTTTGGTTATTTTACATTTGTTGAGGTTTATCTTATCACACAGGATATGGTCTATTTTGGTATGTAATCTGTGAATGCTAGAAAAGAATGTGTATTCTGTTGTTGTTGGGTGGAATTGTATAAATGTCAGTTAGATCTTGTTGGTTGATGGTATTATTGAATTCTTTTATATCATTATGATGTAATGTCCTAGTAATGTAATGTCCTAATTGTCCTAGTAGTTGTTGAGGAGGGGTGTTAACGTCTTCAACTATAATTGTGGAGTTGTCTATTTCTTCTTTCAGTTTTTTCGGGGTTTGCTATGTATGTTTTACAGCTCTGTTTTTGTTTTTTTGTTTTTTGTTTTTTGTTTTTTTTCTTTTTGCCATTTCTTGGGCCACTCCTGCGGCACATGGAGGTTCCCAGGCTAGGGGTCGAATCGGAGCTGTAGCCACCGGCCTATGCCAGAGCCACAGCAACATGGGATCCGAGCCGCGTCTGTGACCTACATCACAGCTCACAGCAAGGCCGGATCCTTAACCCACTGAGCAAGGGCAGGGACCAAACCCGCAACCTCATGGTTCCTAGTCGGATTCGTTAACCACTGAGCCACGACGGGAACTCCTACAGCTCTGCTGTTTGAAGCATACTCACTTGGGACTGATAAGTCTTCTTGACAGACTGGTCCTCTCCTTTGGTGGATTGGCTTTTCTATCACTATGTGATTTCTCTGTCCTTGGTAATTTTATGGGTAATTTTATTTGCTCTGATGAATACTTTATCTAATATAAATATAGCCACTCTCGCTCACTTTTTTTTGTCTTTTGTCTTTTTTGTTGTTGTTGCTATTTCTTGGGCCGCTCCCCGGCATATGGAGGTTCCCAGGCTAGGGGTCGAATCGGAGCTATAGCCACCGGCCTATGCCAGAGCCACAGCAACGCTGGATCCGAGCCGCGTCTGCAACCTACACCACAGCTCACAGCAACGCCGGATCGTTAACCCACTGAGCAAGGCCAGGGACCGAACCCACAACCTCATGGTTCCTAGTCGGATTCGTTAACCACTGCGCCACGACGGGAACTCCTCTTGCTCACTTTTAATTAATGTTTGTATGGTATATCTTTTTCTACCCTTTTGCTTTCAACTACATCATTATAGTTGAGGTGAGTTTCTTGTAAACAGCATGCTTACAAGCACCATGCTTAAAAGTAGTTGGGGCATGCTTTTATAATCCACTTTACCAATTTTTGCCTTGTAGTTGGTATATTTTAAACCATTTATATTTGATGTAGTGGTTTATATGTTAGGGCTTAAGTCTGTCATTTTACTTTTTCTGTTTGTTCTCTGGTTTTCATTTCTGTTTTCTTATTCCCACTTTCCTCTGAGTTACTAGAACTTTTTTTTTTTAGAATTCCATTTTAATATATCTTTGGTGCTTTTGAATGTTCTTTTTGTATAGCCCTTTGGTGGTTTATGTATTATATTATACATACATAATTTACCACAAACTAATGGTTTTGCCAATTTATCTACCACCATTTATAACTGTCTTAAACATTATCTGTATATGCATTGAGACCCACATTAGACAGTGTTATAATTTTTACTTCAACCATTAACATAATTTGGAAAAAATAATTTGGTAAACTTGAGAAAGTCTATTGTATTTATCTATATTTTTGTTCTTTCCTTTGTCTTTTTTAGGATGTTCCAAGATTCCATCTTTTGTTATTTGCTTTCTGTTTAAGAAACTTCCTTAGCCATTTTTTAGGGTAAGTCAGCTGGCAACAAATTCTTAGTTTTCCTTCGTCTGAGAATGTCTTGATTTTCCATTTATTCTGGAAGCATATTTTCATTGGACATAGAATTCTGGGTTTGCAGTTGTTTTTTTTTCAGCACTTGAAAAATATTGTACCACTTCCTTTTAGTCTCCATGGTTTCAGTGAGAAATCTGCTGTTATTTAAATTGTTTTCCCCATAGGTAATACACTGCTTCTCTCTGGCTGCTTTCAAGATTTTTTTCTTTATTTTTAGTCTTCAGATGTTTAACTACGATGTGTACTGTCAAGGATTTCTTCAGGTTTATCCTATCTAGAGTTCACTTGGTTTCTTACATCTAGGTTATGAGGAGGGTGTCAAATTTGGGGATTTTCCCCCCCTTATTTCTTCAAACACTTTGCAGTTTCATTCCTTCTCCCCTCCTGGAAATCTGATGACATAAATGTTATATTTTTGTTTCAGTCCCACATGTCCTGAAGCTCTGTTCTTTTTTCCTCAGTTTCTCTCTATGGTTTAAATTGGATACTATATATAATTCTATCTTTAAGTTAACAGATTTAACTGATTCTTCCCCATTTCCTCTCCATTCTGTTGTTAAGCCCATTCACTGAGGCTTTTGTCATTGTTGTTATTGTATATTTTGCTTATAAAATTCTCCACTTAGTTCTTTTATTTCTTTGCTGAGACTTCCTATTTTCTCATTTGTTTCAAACATATTCATAATTTGCCTGCTTTAAGATTTTTGTCAGATAATTCTAATATTTATGTCATCTTGGTGTCCGTTGTCTTTTCTCATTCATGTTGAGATCTTCTTGTTTTTTGTTGTGATGAATTTCTCTTGTAACCTGGATATTTTGGTTATTATGTTAAAGGACTCTGGATCTTTTTTAAAATTTTATTCAAGTATGGTTGACTTACAATGTTGTGTTAGTTTCAGGTGTACAGCAAACTGAATCAGTTATACATATACTCATTCTTTTTCAGATTCTTTTCCCATATAGGTTATTTCAGAGTTTTGAGTAAATTTCCCTGTGCTATACAGTAGATCCTTAAAAATTTCCCTGTACTATATGGTAGGTCCTAATTAATCATCTATTTTATATATAGTAGTACGTATATCTTAATCCCAAGCTCCTAATTTATCCTTCTTCCCCAGTATTTCCCCTTTGGTAACCATAAGTTTTATATCAAAATCTGTGGGTCTGTTTCCATGTCATAAATAAATTATTTTGCATCACTTTTATTAGATTCCACATGTAAGTGATATACGATATTTGTCTTTGTCTGACTTACCTCATTTAGTATGATAATCTCTAGGTCCATCCATGTTGCTGCAAGTGGCATTATTTTGTCCTTTTTTATAGTTGAGTATTATTCCATTGTATATATGTACCATATCTTCTTTATCCATTCCTCTGTCAATAGACATTTAGGTTGCTTTCACGTCTTGGCTACTGTAAATAGTACTGCTATGAGCATTAGGGTGCATGTATCTTTTCAAATTGTGCTTTTCTCCAGATATATGCCCTGGAGTGCAATTTCTGGATCACATGGTAATTCTATATTTTGTTTTTTAAAGAATCTCCATACTTTTCTCCATAGTGGTTGTACCAATTTACATTCCCACAAACAGTGTAGGAGGGTTCCCTTTTCTTCACACCCTCTTCAGTCTTTATTTTTTGTCGACTTTTTGATGATGGTCATTCTGACCAGTGCAAGTTTTGATTTGCATTTCTCTAACAATTAGTGGTGTTAAGCATCTTTTCACGTGCTTTTTTGGACAAATGTCTATTTAGATATTTTGTTCATTTTTTTGAGTTTTTTTAATAGAGCTGCATGAGATGTTTGTATATTTTGGAGACTAATCCTTCATTGGTGACTTCATTTCCAAAGATTTCCTCCCACTCTGTTGGGTTGTCTTTTCATTTTTTTTATGGTTTCTTTTGCTGTGCAAAACTTCTCAGTTCAATTAGGTTCCATTTGTTTATCTTTATTTTCATTACTCTAGAAGTGGATCAAAAAATATATTTCTGCAATTTATATCAAATAGTGTTCTGCTTATGTTTTCTTCTAAGAGTTTTACAGTATCTGGCCTTATGTTTAGACCTTTAATCAATTTTGAAGGGTTTTGTGTGTGTGGTGTTAAAGAATGTTCTAATTTCACCCTTTTACATGTAGCTTTCCAGTTTTCCCAGCACCAGTATTGAAAAGACTGTCTTTTCTCTATTGTATATTCTTTTTTTTTTTTTTTGTCTTTTTGCTATTTCTTGGGCCGCTCCCACGGCATATGGAGGTTCCCAGGCTAGGGGTCAAATCGGAGCTGTAGCCACCAGCCCACGCCAGAGCCACAGCAACGCAGGATCCGAGCCGCGTCTGCAACCTACACCACAGCTCACGGCAACGCCAGATCCTTAACCCACTGAGCAAGGGCAGGGACCGAACCCGCAACTTCATGGTTCCTAGTCGGATTCGTTAACCACTGCGCCACGATGGGAACTCCTCTATTGTATATTCTTACCTCCTTTGTCATAGACTAATTGACCATAGGTACCTAGGTTCGTCTCTGCTTTATAGCCTGTTCCACTGACCTATATTTCTATTTTTGTGCCAGCACTAAACTGTTTTGATTAATTTTGCTTTGTAGTATAGTCTGAAGTCAGGAAGGTTTGTGAAACATTCCATATTTTCACAAGCAAAAGCTAAGAGAATTTAGCACCACAAAACCAGTTTTACAATAATGCTAAAGGAACTTCTCTAGGCATAAAAGAAAAAGTCACAACTATAAACAAGGAAATTATGGATAAGAAAGCTCACTAGTAATGGCAAACATAAAGGTAAGAAATCATCCATGGACATATATGATATCAAAATCATCAATCTTGAGAAGAGCAGAGTACAAATGAAGGATATTGAAAATGCATTTGGAATTAAGAGACCAGCAGCTTAAAACAATCATGTATATATATCGACTGCTATATCAAGTCCTCTTGGGAACCACAAACCAAAAGCTACAATAGATACACACAACACTAGACAGTCATCAATTCACAAGTGAACAAACAATCCAATCACAACACTAGATAGTCATCAATTCACAAGTGAACAAACAAGGAAGGAAAGGAAAAAGACCTACAAAAATAATCCAAAACAATTAAGAAAATGGCAATAAGTATATACATATCAATAATAATCTTTTTTTTTGTCTTTTGTCTTTTTTGTTGTCGTTGTTGTTGCTATTTATTGGGCCGCTCCCGCGGCATATGGAGGTTCCCAGGCTAGGGGTCGAATCAGAGCTGTAGCCACTGGCCTATGCCAGAGCCACAGCAACGCAGGATCCGAGCCGCGTCTGCAACCTACACCACAGCTCACGGCAACGCCGGATCGTTAACCCACTGAGCAAAGGCAGGGACCGGAACCCGCAACCTCATGGTTCCTAGTCGGATTCGTTAACCACTGCACCACGACGGGAACTCTCAATAATAATCTTGAATGTAAATGGATTAAATGCTCCAACCAAAAGACAAAGACTGGCTGAAGAGATACAAAAACAAGAATCATATATATGTTCTCTACAAAAGACCCACTTCAGAGCTAGGAACATAGACATACTGCAAGTGAGGGGATGGAAAAAGGTATTCCATGCAAATGGAAATTTTAGAAAGCTAGATCTTATTTAAATCTTGTATTTTAGCAGATCACCCCTGACATTGCTCCAGGAGGGAAGGGAATGCTGTCTCATTGATACCAAGTGGGATAAAAGTTCAGGTTCTCCACTCAGCCTCCATTGACACCCAGGTGGGATAAGGGGTTCCCTGTTACAGCTGGGCAAGGATGAGAATTCAGGCTCTTTGTTAAACCTCCAATGAACCACCTTGCCTGGAGGGCAAGAAGTGCCTCACTGCTGCAATCCACATCTGGCTCCTTGAGGAGGTGGCCTCATTACTGCTGAGTAGTGGTTAAATTGCTAACCCTCCCTCAGGCCTCCTCTGACCTCTGACAACACCCCAACAAGGAAACAAAGTAGTGCCCTGTCACTGTCGTAGTGGAGGTGGAAGTCCAAGCACCCCATGTGGTCTCCACTGACACACCAGGGTGTTGGGGTAGCAATGCTTTGTTTTCACCCAAGGATAGAAGTCCTGCCTCCTCACTTGGCCTCTCTGCCACCACTCTAGTGATGGGGACATGGACTGAGATACCTTATTACAGCATGAAAGTCTAAGCTTTCCTCACAGCCTTTGCTGATGGAGGTGGGGGTGGAGTAGGGCCACCATTATTTTCTGTAGAGTTTGGCTGAAGTAGAGTGATTATTGTCTAAAAGTTTTCTGTCTTGCTAGGCTGTCTCTTTCTGGTCCTTTGGCCACAGAGAACAGGCTTTGTTGAGGTTTTTAGTCAATCTGCTTTTATCTCTTGTTCTGTTGTCTTCTTATGTCTGTTTTAAAACTTCCAGGAGTTTTAGTTGACTTACCAGGAGGCATAGACAAAAGTACATCTACTCCATCTTTTCAGAAGCAGAGTGGAAGATTCCTTTTAATATAGTCACATGCATTACCTATCTTATGGCTTTTAATTTTGAATGATAGAAGAGATGTCTCCACTTCAAGGTTGTAAAGAAATTTGTCTTGTGTTGTTCTAGTGATTTTATAATTTCATTTTTAAAATTTAATCCTTTGACTCATTTGAAACATCATTATGAGCACTGTGAGGTGTGAATCCAACTTTATATTTTTCCAAATGGTTAGTACCCAATTTTTCAATAATTTCTGCTATTTGGTATGTAAATATTCATAATGATTATATCTTTGTTGTGAATTTTGGCCTTCAGCATTATAAAATGCCTTTCTTTGGCTCAATTAATACTTTTTACCTAAATTCTATCTTTTCTAATATTGAGTACAACTTTTTTTTTCATTTAGCTGGTATGCCTTTGCCTATTCTTTTATTTTTAACTTTTCTGAATCTTTGTTTTCAGTCCCTCTAGTAAGCAACATAGAGTAGATTTTACTTTGTGATCTAATCTGAAAATCTCTTTTAAAAGATGAGTTCAGCACATTTATATTTATTGATATGAGATATATTTATTCTTAGTTCTGTTATAATATGTTGTACTTACTTTTCACATATATTTTAAATTATTTCAGTATATAGTCTGTTCTCTTTGCTCATTTTATTACTATTCTAATTTTGGCAAGGCTCATATTTTTATTTTAGTGGTTACTAAAGTTATGCATGAGATTACACGTTAAATCTTTATGTAACTCTTCCTCCTTCTTCTTAAAGATGGTATTCATTACTTCCCTACTATGAACAGTTAAAGGAAAAAAAGTGCTTCTAGCTTCGCCCTTCCCATTCCCTCCCTCTCTACATCTCAGTTTCTGACATTAGCATTCTCTTTCTCTACCCATCTTTTTAGGGCCACACCCAAGGCACATGGAAGCTCCCAAGCTAGGGGTCAAACTGGAGCTAGAGCTGCCAGCCTACACCACAGCCATAGCAACATGGGTCCCGAGATGTGTCTTCAACCTACACTACAGCTCGCAGCAACACAAGATCCTTAACCCACCAAGTGAGGCTGGGGATCAAACACACATCCTCATGGATACTAGACAGGTTTGTAACCCACTGAGCCACAACAGAAACTCCTTTTTGTTTACTTTTTGACCTCTTAAATATGCTTAAAATTCTACCACTTGATTTGTTAGTTTTAAAAATATCTTTTAACTCTACTTCATAGGAGCCAATCACAAAACTTATTCTATTTTCTACTTTCTACTTTCTTTTTATTTATTAATTTATTTATTCTATACTTTTTTATTTCCATTTTCTCATTTTCTCCCATTTTTAAATTGATTATATCTACTTGTCAGGACATAAGACACTAACATTCTACTCTGTTGTCCCTTGTGCCCAACTTTTAGTATTAGCTCTACAGTTACTCATACCCACTGCTCACCATTGGACCTTTTGCTGATGTTAACCTCCTGTCATCTCTTGCTTAGTTAACTTTGTCCTCTAATAGATTTCTCAGCAAGTGCCCATGAGAACCCTATGGTTGATCTTCCTGAACATTTAAAACTTGCCTGTAGCTTTCATACAGTTTAGCTTGGCTAGAAAAGCCTTACCTCACATTTTCTTTTATTGACTATCTTATGACTGTTCCTCCACTGTCTTCTGACTTTATGTGTTGATGTGGAGAAGTGTGATGCTAACCTGATCTTCTTTCCCTCAAGTAATATTTTTGCTTGACTATGCAAAAGTCTTCATCTTTACAGTCCAGTCATTTTCTAGGATATGTGTCCATGTTGGCTTTCTATGTCAATTTTCATTGGAATATAGTGAGTTCTCCCAATATATAGACTAAAGCCTTTTTTTTCAGGAAAGCTTTCATAAATTATCCATATATATTTTTAATTTTTGCCACAGCATGCAACAGCTCGATATAGATCTCAATTCCCAGACCAGGGATTGAACCTGGGCTACAGAAGTGAAGATGTCAGGAACTATTTTAAAGTTTGCTTGGAAGCACAAAAGACACAGAATAGCCAAAGCCATCCTGAGAAAGAAAAATGGAAATGGAGGAATCAGGCTCCCTGACTTCAGAGTATACTACAAAGCTACAGTCATCAAAACAGTATGATACTGGCACAAAAACTGAAATATACATCAGTGGAACAGGGTAGAAAGCCCAGAATTAAACCCAGGCATCTATGGTCAACTAATCTACAAAAAAGAAGACAAGAATATACAATGGAGAAAAGAAAGTCCCTTCAATAAGTGGTCCAGGGAACACTGAGGAGCTACATGTAAAAGAATGAAATTAAAACACTCCTAACACCATACACAAAAATAAACTCAAAATGGATTAAAGACCTAAATATAAAACCGGATACTATAAAACACTTGGAGGAAAACAAGCCAAACACATTCTGACATAAACCCCATAAACCATATCTTCTCAGATCCACCTCCTAGATTAATGACAATAAAAACAAAAACAAACAAATGTGACCTAAACTTATATGTTTTTGCACAGCAAAGGAAACCATAAACAAAATGAAAAGACTACCCACAGAATGAGAAAAAAAAATTTGTAAATGAAGCAACTGACAAGAGATTAATTTCCAAAATATATAAACACCCCCTGTAGCTCAATACCAAAAAAAAAAAAAACCACCATCAAAAAATGGGCAAAAGGAGTTCCTGTTGTGGTGCAGTGGTTAACGAATCCGACTAGGAACCATGAGGTTGCGGGTTCAGTCCCTGGCCTTGCTCAGTGGGTTAATGATCCGGCGTTGCCGTGAGCTGTGGTGCAGGTTGCAGACGTGGCTCAAATCCCTCTTTGCTGTGGCTCTGGTGTAGGCCGGTAACTACAGCTCCGATTCGACCCCTAGCCTGGGAACCTCCATATGCCGTGGGAAGCAGCCCTCGAAAAGGCAAAAAGACAAAAAAAAAAAAAAAAGGGCAAAAGATCTAAACAGACAATTCTCCAAAGAAGACATACAGATGGCCAAAATACACATGAAAAAAGACGTTCAACATCACTCATTATTAGAGAAATGCAAATCAAAACTACTATGAGGTACCACCTTATACCAGCCAGAATGGCCGTCATCAAAAAGTCTACAAACAATAAATGCCGGAGAGGGTGTGGAGAAAAGGGAATACTATTACACTGTTGGTGGGAATGTAAATTGGTACAACCACTATGGAAAACAGTATGGAGATTCCTCAAAAAACTAAAAATAGGAGTTCCCGTCGTGACGCAGTGGTTAACGAATCCGACTAGGAACCATGAAGTTGCGGGTTCGGTCCCTGCCCTTGCTCAGTGGGTTAACGATCCGGCGTTGCCGTGAGCTGTGCTGTAGGTTGCAGACGCGGCTCGGATCCCGCGTTGCTGTGGCTCTGGCGTAGGCCGGCAGCTACAGCTCCGATTCGACCCCTAGCCTGGGAACCTCCATATGCCGCGGGAGCGGCCCAATAAATAGCAACAACAACAACAACAACAAAAAGACAAAAGACAAAAAATAAAAAAAATTAAAAAAAAACAAAACTAAAAATAGAATTACCATTTGATCCAGCAATCCCACTCCTGGACATCATCTATCCAGAGAAAACCATGACTTGAAAAGATACATGTACCCCAATTTCATTGCAGCACTATATACAATAGCCAAGACATGGAAGCAACCTAAATGTCCGTCTTAGAGGAGTGGATAAAGAAGATGTTATACATATACACAATGAAATATTACTCAGCCATAAAAAGGAATGAAATAATGGCATTTGCAGCAACATGGATAGACTTAGAAACCATCATGCTAAGTGAAGTTAGACAGTGAGACACAAATGTCATATGCTATCATTTATATGTGGAATCAAAAAAAGGATACAGTGGGAACTCCCATCACGGTTCAGCAGAAAAGAATCTGACTAGTGTCCATGAGGATGTGGGTTCAATTCCTGGCCTCACTCAGTGGTTGCCATGAGCTGTGGTGTAGGCTGACAGCTATAGCTCCAATTTCACCCCCTAGCCTGGGAATATCCACATGCCAAGCCTTGCAGTCCTCAAAAGCAAAAATAAATAAATAAATAATTAAAAATAAAAGCTATAAAAAAAAAGAGCTGTCAAGGCTGAGTCACTTGGCTGTACAGCAGAAATTGGCACAACATTGTAAATCAACTATACTTTAATTTTTAAAAGTTTTAATTTAAAAACCACTGTCAAGGGACTTATTCCTCTCGGCTCAGAAGAATAGGCAATTCCAAGTCCAGGAAATAGGCTGGTCATTAGAAGAAAACATTCCTCCCACTTGAAGCCCTCTAAGAAAGCAGTGGACTAGCATGTAAGCCAGTAGCTGCCATCCCTGACAGCATCCTGGGCTCCATGTGATAGGGATCTTGGAAAGACCCTGCTTCAGTAAAGGAACCAGGTGATAAGGATCACGGCAACTCACAGGGGCTCAGCACAGATTCCAGACCTCAACACACACTCAGCAAACACTCTGTCAGTCTGTGCTAACTGCTGGTTTTGGAGCAATGGGGGAGCCTACCGTACAACAGGATGCAGCATCACAATTGCATTGTCGGAGTTCCTGCTGTGGCACAGTAAGTTAAGAATCCAACTGCACCAGCTAGGGTCACTGTAGAGGCATGGGTTCAATCCCTGGCAGGGGGTTAAAGGATCTGGCACGGCTGCAACTGCAGTGTAGGTTGCAGCTGTGGCTCAGATTCAGTCCCCACCCTGGGAACTTCCATATACTGCAGGTGCGGCCATTTATGTTTTTTTAATTGCATTGTCTGCAAAAGCCCCTCTGAGAAGAGCTCCCTGGCCATTTATCCTACTGACGCCTCCTCTTGCCAGGAGCTGTGTCTACTCCTCTCTTCTTCTCCTGCAGCACCAGCCTCTTATCCTCAAATTCCTGTATACAACCTCAAATGAGGCTCCAGGACAACCTCCGCTCAACTAAGAACCCACCCTGATAACCTGGATGGGCCTCATCCAATCAGATGAAAGGCTTTAGAGTAAAACAGGTTTCCCCGAGGAAGCAACTCCACCTGTGGATGCAGTGTCTGTTCCTCCTTGATGGCTCCAGCCTGCCTTCTTCACAGCCTGCCCGACAGATTGCAGACAATGTAAGCCTTGCAATAAATCAGTCTCTCTCTTTAGTATCTTGCTGATTCTGTTTGTCCAGCAGAGCCCTGACTGATACACTGCCGAATACCATTAATTAAACTCAAACTCATCATTCTCCCTCCCTCTGCCCCACCATCACACCATCTAGGCGCCCTGCCAGGGTCCTATCCTGATGGGCTGTGTGGCCTGCCTTGCAGTTGCCTGAGGCAGAAGACTTCAGGTGTGACCTCACTCCTCCCTTCCCTCCCACTCTTCCCCTACCCAGCCGGCCCTCAGGAAGCAGTGTGTCTATGGTCCTCTTGAGTCTGTGCACAGCCCTCCACCCCTACCCCTACCTCTTCTCCCTCTGGCTCTGACAATAGCCGTCTCACTGGACTCCCTGTTCCCACGACAGCCTCACTCCCCTAGCCACAGCGATCTCTGAGAAACCCACCCATTTAAAGCCTTTCCCATGTGCAGCATGGAGGCCACACCCCAAGCCTGCAGCCTCTGCCCGTCTCTCACCACAGCTCTCACTCCAGCCGCTGCCCACCTCAGTTCTATGCCTGGAATGGGACCCACTCTTTCACTTCCACACTTTTTTTTATTCTTTTTTTTTCTTCTTTTTAAGGCCACACCTACGGCATGTGGAAGTTCCCAGACTACGGGTCAAATCAGAGCTGCAGCAGCCCCAGCCATAGCAACACCAGATCTGAGCCACATCTTTGACCTACCCCAAGCTCACAGCTACGTGGCAACACTGGATCCTTAACCCAGTGAGCAAGGCCAGGGATCATGCCTGATCCTCACAGACACTTTGTCGAGTTCTTAACCTGCTGAGCCACAAGAGGAACTCCACTTCTGCACTTTTTTCAACTTTCCCACCTCCCCACCAGCTCCACCTGTCCAAGGCCAGGTCATCAGGGCTCCAGCTATCACCTAGTTAGCTGCTTGCTTTCCTGAATCCCCAGCAAACTCAGCTCCTGGTGGCAAGGATTTGGGCTGGTTTCACTCAGTTCCTACTTCAGAGCCAAGAAACACGGTAAGTGCTCAAAAAATATTTACCCAAGGAGTCAGCAAATAGACTAATTTACCCACGCTTCCCTTCTCCCCTTTTCCTTTCACTGGTCATGACACGGAACCAAAGAAATGCATTTAATTAGCTGAGGGGGTTACCAAAGGGAATTTCATTGTCTCTGTTCACGACTTAACTGCAGATGATTAGGACAAAGAATATTTCTCCCCTGAAGAAAATGAAATAAATTTGCTTTGACTCTTATATAGGCTTAAATTGAGTTTTAGCTTCTGTTTCCCAGTGGCACTTAATACTAAAATATGTTCCACTCTGTTTAGTGATTTTTCACCATGTCCAAGGAGAGTATGTGGCTTCAGAACCAAGTCTTTGGGGTCTTAAGCAATTGAGAAGAGTTTTGTTCTGCTCTATGTCCCTGTGGGCCCTGCCATTTGCACCATCATGATTGTTTTGGATGAAGCCCACCCCAAGCATCTTCACTTCCAAAACCAGTTCTTGTCCCTTACCCCAAGCCTTTTTTCATCCCCATAAAGGAATTCTTCTAAGCATTAATTTGTCAGATAAAGCCTGGTCCACCAGAACTCTCCCCAAGGGCAAAGCCCCAAGCTTGGTGTTCTTGCTGGGTGGAGCCCAAAGGGTCCCCTGCCTGTGGAGCTGGCGGGTTCAAATGCCACAGGGCTGCCAGTATATCAGCGGCAGAGTGCTGGCATGGAAATCAGAAGTACTTGCTGAAAAAGCACAGGTGAAATTGAACCTGACTTTGACATCCTTCTCCATGTGAAAGCTTTCATTTCCCTTCCATGACTGAATTCCTAGTAATCCTGTGATAGTATGTCCTCACTAGAAAATTATGGACAATGATTAGACTGACATTTCTGGGCCGCAGCAAGTAACTGCAATACAGTCTACTGAAGTTAATTAAATGAAGAGATCAGATGAAACAATGATGTCCAGACCCTGAATTCTAACAGCCGAGCTCCAGTGACATCTGTGAAGAGCATCCCGTGGCCTTTGTGGGGGGCGGAGGGGGGGGTGACCCTCTCTTCCCTCTTTGCAAAGCGTCCTCCCGCCGCCCCTCTGCAGGAAGCTCGACTCTCGGAATCTGCCTCACCTCCGGATTCTACCTCCTTTCAGAGAGATGTGCCATCTCCCGGTACTTTTCCACCCTCGCATTCTGAATTCCTGCCTTTCAATCGCTTAGAGATAAAGTCGCCCTTTTTATAAGCTCAGAACTTTAAGGTTCTCTCACAGAGATCAGACTAATAAAGGGAGTAACAAAGGAAATCCTAAAGCTCTAGGATCGAAGAGGAGCGCAGCGGGTGGCTGCCAACTGCAAAGCAGGTGAGCAAGTGCCTCGGAGCAAGCGAGCCACCTGGCCGGTCCCCGCGGGTGCCCGCCGCCCACTGCCATGGAAACCGCACACAACATCGCGCTTCCTCGCACCCTCACCGAGCAGGCTACAGTGTTTGGCAAGGCCACTCGGTGGATAGCAAACAGCCGATCGAAACCTGGGGAGGCTGGCTTTCTTTTCTTGGATCTGACATCTGCTCTTCTTCTGTCTAGAACGAGGGGTTGCCCCATCCGGACCGTCCCTCCCTCAAGAACAGGAAAATAACATCACATGTCTAGAGAATAAGAAACCTTGGTTCAAAGGCACCAGCTGCTCTGTTAGCTTAAAGGAACTCAGTGTTTTGATTACTGTGCATTGAATGACAATGATGAAGACAACTCTGAGGGGCCAAGTGGGAAAGTGGCCCCTCCCCCTTCCAGTCAGAAAGCATGAGAGAGAAATTACCCCTCCTGGCTAAGGCATTCTCCTCCCACCCCAACGCCTTCATGAGATGCAACAGACAACTGCTAAATAGCAATACTATACAAGTCTTACCATAGCAAGCCACAGCAGGTACCTGTAAGAATTAAAAATTGCAGTCTTTAGTTTCTTCCCCATCCTGAGACCTCAGAATTAAAATCTGCCTTGACATGAATCTAACCACCTCCTCCCTCTACTGTGAAACCAGTGGCTGCCCCGTTGCCTGCAGGAAAAATCCGAAGCTCTTGATGTATGGCAGCTCAAGTTCTCCACAATCTGTCCCGGATTTTCCCTCCCACTGCTCAGCAGCTTGAACCTGGACCCCAGCCACCCCACACTCCACATCATCCCTAAAATATTCTGGGTTCCCTTCAACGATTCCTCATCTGGTGCACCACAAAGCAAATATAACACAGAATCTACTTATGAATGGTGTACTTGTGCTAAAAAACACTTGGATGATACTGGAGAACAAAGACAACATTGGGGGGAAATGGTGCAGAAGTATTATTTGGTAGTAAATAACAAGAAATGATTAGAAATATTCTCACCCAGGAGAAAGAGGTGCTCTCAGACATTGCTGGGGGAGGGGAAGGTGGCTCAACCCCTGTAAAGGGAGAGTTGGCAAAACCGACCTGTACTGATGCAAATACCATTTGATGCACCAGTGCCACTTCTGGAAATCAACTCTGCAAATACCCCTTCATGCACACAAATTTCAGACACAAAATTATTCTTAGGGGGGTTCATTATAATGACAAAAGGTTGGAACCATCTCAGTAGGGGGCTGGTTTGAGTTCCCTTGTGGCTCAATGGGTTAAGGACCTGGTGCTGTCACTGCCGTAATTCAGGTCACTGCTGTAATGCAGGTTGGATCCCTGGCAGGGGAACTTCCGAATGCTGCAGGTGCAGCAAAAAAAAAAAAAACAGGGAGCTGGTTAATGTAATATGTACATCCACCAAGGAGACTAAGATTTGTGAATAACAATGAAGGAGCTCTGTGTGGACCCATATGAAAAGATCTCCAGGATATACCGATAAGTCTATTGCATGTCACCCTTGTTAGGAAGGGAAAATTAAAATATGTATCCATATATAACATGTAAGGAAACACCAGAAGTAGAAATAAGAATCTAATAAAAATGGTTAACTAGAGAAGGAAAGAGTGGATGTGGATAACTTTTCATGTCATTTTGATTTTTGAATCCTGTTAAGTCTCTCCTGTTTGAAAATTAAACAAAATTTTTATTTTATTTTTTGAACATAATTTTTAAAGGATTATACCTACACAAATAAAATTTTTAAAATTCAAAAAAAATAAATAAATAAAATTCAGTAATCACAAAAACATATCAGATTGGGCTCCACTTGCCGGATGATCAATGGAACCTATGGATTTTGCCTTTTCTTTCCTTGAGGAAAAGCATTTTGTCCTATTGACTTTTTTTGTCTCTAGGACTGAGCACATAGTAGGCATTCAACACGTATTCATTGATTCAATGGCTGTTGTTTTGTGGAAACTAACAGCCACAGAGAAAATGCCAAATAAGGTGCATTTGATCGAGACTGTTCACTTTATTTAACAAGAATCACCATAGTGATGAGAGACAAGTGAGAGAAATGGCTTTGCGGTTGCTAACAGCAGCAGCCTGAGGCTGGTGGGCCCTCTGAGGCAAAACCTGGACTAGATCCAAATGAGGGGTTCATCACTGCCTAGAACTTTATGCTTTGGGGGACGGGGGTATCTTATTGTAAAGCTTTATTCATTTTAACAGCAAATGCTGAAAATGTTTAAATATGTATTATCCCTTAAAATGCATAGCTAAAATATAGGAGATTTGGTTTTCTTGCCATTTTTCCTTAGCTGATTAAAAAAAAAAAAAAAACAGGAAATGAAATCTGGTTTATATATAATTTGTCACACATGTAATATATCCAACTTTGTAAGCACTCCAAGTTTTCATTAACTCTGCTGAAATATATTTACATTAAGAAATCTCTCAGTCCTAATGTCGTTAGTTTCAAACTTCCAAACTTGGTTGTTTTGCTAAAAATGCAGATCAGAGCCAGATGGAGGACCAAGCACCCCCATTTGACCTCCCTCCTAATCAAAATCCCATAAATGACAGAAAAGACTTGTTTAATTGGAAGAACCAAAAAAAAAAAAAAAAAAGGGAACGAAAAGGAAAGGAAAAAGAAATCCATAATGGCAGCCAAGAATCTCTAAATATTGCAGAAAAATCAACACCATGATTAAAAAAAAAGAGCTCAAACATAACAGAAGAATCAATAGAGAAAGACATTATAAGAACCATAATTTCTACCTTCAGAGGGATAATAGAGGATATTTCATCCACAAAAATTAATTGAAAATAGTAAAAACTGAAGATTAACTTCAAAAACTTGGGTGTTCCCAAAATAACACAGCTCAGAGGAAATTAGTGACATGAAAGATCAAACCAAGAAATTCTCCTAACGTTAAGTTTGAAGGACAAAGAAATAGAAAATACGGATTAAAAGTCAAGAGATATGAAGGATAGAGCAAGAAATTCCAGTAACTGAATAACAGAAGTTCCAAGAGGAGAAAATAGGTTAAATGAAGTGAAGAAATACTCAAAGAAATAACAGGGTGATGGGTGGCAATTCCAGAGCTGAAGACATCAGCCTTCAGACTAATGGGGCTCATTGAGTAATAAGCAGAGTGAATGAAAAGCAAAATAGAATTTCATACGCTAGGGAGTTCCCTGGTGGTCTAGCAGGTTAAGGATCCAGCATTGCCACTGCTGTGGCTCAGGTTCAATCCCTGGCCCAGGAACTTCCCTATGCCACAGATATGGGGTAAAAAATCAAAAATATAGACATATTGTGGTAAAATTCTGAAGACAAAGGGTGAAAGGAAAATCCTACTAGCTTCCAAAGAGAGAAAATAGGTTATCCCAATAGAACGAAAAATCGGCTTGGCATCAGGCATCTCCATTATCAACTCTGAATGCTGGAAGATAGTACGGCATTTTCCCTAATAATCTGAAGGAAAAATCATTTTTAACCTAGAATATGATATCCAGCCAAATTGGCATTCAAGTGGGGATGCAAAATAAAGACATCTTCAAGCATGGGTAGCTTCATACTGTCTAAAGCGCCCCCAAAGAACCAAGAAGGTGGAAGATTGAGAATCCAATAAATAATGGAGGGGGAAATACAGTGAAAATTAAGAGTTGGTGCACTAGGCTTAACAAAAAGTTAAATTTCAATCTGAAATTATGATCTCGAATGAGCTCACTGTGGCAGGGAACTGGAGTGCAGGGTTAATGGAAGGGGCTGGGAGGGAAAGACGTGAAATTAAGCTCAAAGTGCATACACTACTGTCCAACTGCAAGAACAAATCTTTTTGACAAAGTGTCCAATTATATAACTGTCCTACTTCTAAAAATAATCAATTTGGGATTTTTTTAATAAATTGCACTGATTCAGTAAATAATTGGACAAGTAAACCAGTTTTCCTTTTTTAAGCTAATGAAAGTATGTATAAATTGCGTCCTTGAACTCACTCAAGGGCAGGAATAGGGAGGAGAGCACATCTAAGAGATGTTGAGGTGTATTTCCTCTATGCCCACTTTCTGGAGAGTTTTTATCATAAATGGGACGTTGAATTTTGTCAAAAGCTTTTTCTGCATCTACTGAGATGATCACATGGTTTTTATTCTTCAACTTGTTAATGTAGTGTATCACATTGATTGATTTATGGATATTGAAAAATCCTCACATCCATGGAAATACCTAGGATTAAACCTACCTAGGGAGCTAAAAGGCCTATACTCAGAAGACTATAAAACACTGATGAAACAAACAAAAGATGACACAAAGAGGTGGGAAGATAGATTAATTCTTCTTGGATTAGAAGAATTCATATTGTTAAATGACCACCAAGGCAAGACACATATTCAGTACAATTCCTATCAAAATACCAATGGCATTTTTCACAGAACTAGAGGAAATAATTTTTAAATTTGAATAGAAACACAAAAGACCCTGAATAGCTAAAACATCTTGAGAAAAGAACAGCGCTGGAGGAATCACCCTCCCTGACATCAGACTGTACTAGAAAGCTACAGTAATCAAAAGAGTACGGCACTGGCACAAAAAAACAGATGCATAGATCAATGCAACAGAATAGAGACCCAAGAAATAAATCCATGAATTTATGTTCAACTAATCTACAACAAAAGAGGCAAGAACATACAGCAGGAAAAAAATAGTCTCTTCAGTAAGTAGTCCTTACTGAACTGGACAGCTACATGTAAAAGAATAAAATTAGAACATTCTCCAACACTATATTCAAAAAGGAACTCAAAGTGGATTAAAGACCTAAGCATAAGACTGGATACTATAGGAGTTCCTGTCGTGGCACAGGGCAAACGAATCTGACTAGGAACCATGAGGTTGCCAGTTCAATCCCTGGCCTTGCTCAGTGGGTTAAGGATCTGACGCTGCCATGAGCTGTGGTGTAGGTCGCAGACACAGCTCAGATCCCGGGTTGCTGTGGCTGTGGCATAGGCCAGCGGCCACAGATCAGGTTAGATCCTTAGCCTGGGAACCTCCATATGCCGAAGGTGTGACCCTAAAAGGACAAAAAAAAAAAAAAAAGACTGGATACTATAAAATTCCTAGAGGAAAACAAAGGCAGAACTCTTTGACATAAATAATAGCAATACTTTTTTTGATCCATCTCAATGTAAAGGAAATAAAAGCAAAAATAAATGAATTTAAAAGATTTTGCACAGAAAGGAAACCATAGACAAAATGAAAATACAACCTACTGACTTGAAGAAAATATTTGCAAATGATATGACTGGATGAGGGGTTAATAGCCAACATATATAAACAGCTCATACAATTCAACATCAAAAAAACAAACAACCCGATTTTTTAAATGGGCAGAAGAACTGACTAGGCATTTTTCCAAAGAGGAAATACAGATGGCCAACAGGCATATGAAAAGATGCTCAGCATCACTAAGAATCAGGGAAATACAAATCAAAACCACAATAAGATATCACCTCACACCTATTAGAATGGCTATCATCAAAAAGAACACAAATAACAAATGCTGGCAAGGCTGTGGAGAAAAGGGAGCCCCTATACGTCACTGGTAGGAATGTAAATTGGTGTATCCACTATGGAAAACAGTATGGAAGTTTCTCAAAAAGCTAAAACTAGAACTACCATATGACCCAGTAATTCCACTGATGGGGATATAGCCAAAAAAAAATGAAAAACACTAATTCGAAAAGATACATGCATCCCAATGTTCATAGTAGCATTATTTACAATAGCCAAGGAATGGAAGCAACCTAAGTGTCCATTAGGAGATAAACGGACAAAGAAGATGTGGTATATATACAATGGAATATTAGCCATAAAAAGAATGAAATTTTGCCATTTGCAGCAACATGGATAAACTCGGAAGGTATCATGGCAAATGAAATAAGTCAGACAGAGAAAGACTAATATTGTATGATATCACTTATACATGGAATCTAAAAAATACAACAAACTGGTGAATATAACAAAAAAGAAGCATATTCACAGAGAGAACAAATTAGTGGCTACCAGTGGGGAGAGAGAAGCTGGGGAGAGGAGTAAGGGATTATTTTAAAAATACACAGTCATTTTTAAAAATATTTGAAAGCACATCGATATAAAGCAATATAGAAAAAATATAGAAAGAAAATTAACTCCCTAAAATCCTTAGAATAAGGCAGAATTTAAATATATCAATACATAAAAATAAAATAAATGTATAAAATCAAACATATGTGCAATTTAAACTATATTACTATACATATACCAAGATGCTCACATTAAAATGATGTATAAATTGATACAAGCATTGTGGAGAATTGACAGCTTCTTACACTGTTAGACATTATCTTACCTTATGACCCCATAATTCCAACCAAGAGAAATTAAAACATGTGTCCATATAAGTACTTATACAAGAATATTGATTGCGGAGCTCCCGTTGTGGCACATCGGAAATGAATCCAACTAGTATCCATGAGGATGCAGGTTTGATCCCTGCCTCTTTCAGTGGATTGGGGATCTTGTGTAGCTGTGTAGCTGTGAGCTGCAGTGTAGGTTGAAGATGTGGCTTAGATCCCACGTTCCTGTGGCTGTGGTGTAGGCCAGCAGCTGCAGCTCTGATTGGACCCCTAGCCCGGGAACCTCGATATGCCGCAGGTGAGGCCCAAAAAAAGGCAAAAAAAAAGAATGTTGATTGCAACTTTAGTCATTTTTTGTGTCTGCATTTTTTTTTTGTCTTTTCTAGGGCCACACCCATGGCATGTGGAGGTTCCCAGGCTAGGGGTCGAATCAGCGCTATAGCTGCCGGTCTACACCTCAGCCACAGCAATGCGGGATCCGAGCCACATCTGCGACCTACACCACAGCTCACAGCAAGCAAGGCCAGGGATCGAACCCTCAACCTCATGGTTCCTAGTCGGGTTCATTAACCACTGAGCCACAATGGGAACTCCGCAAATTTATTCATAGAAAAAACTGAAACACCTCAAATGCTCATCAACAAGAAAATGGATAAATGTGATAAATTCATACAATGAAATACTACTCAACGATTTCAAAAAGGAATGGCTTCCTGATACAAGGAAGCAATTTAAAAGCAGTATTTTCAGCTAAAGGAGCCAGATACAAAAGAGCATATATTTTATGGTACATTAATATGAAACTCAAAACCAGAAGAAAAAAAAAACTAACTTTTGGAATAGAAATCAAAATAGTGGTTGCTTGGGGAGTGGGGGTGGGGGTAGAGGGTGGATAGACTAGAAAGGGACAGGCAGGAATGCTCTATATCTTTTTTGTTTTTTTAATGGCCACTGCCACAGCATATGGAAGTTCCCGGGCCAGGCATCAGATCTGAGCTGCAGTTGCAACCTATGCTGCAGCTGTAGCAATGCCAGAGCCTTTAACCCACTGTGCCACACCAAGGGATCAAACCCATGTCCTGGTGCTGCAGAGACGCCACTGATCCCCTTGTGCCACAGCAGGAACACCCAAGCAATGTTCCATATTGCTATACAAATAATTGGCTATACAAATAAATATTTGTCCAATATCAATGAACTACACTCTCAAGATCTGTGCATTTGACTGAACTATACCTCAGTTTTTTTAAACGTACATGTGTGGAGTTGAATATGGTGTCTGGCTTAAGCTGAGGGGCAGATAGGGCCATCTGTGGAATTGGACAGCCCACAAGAATCAGTGGGCTCTGGGCAGACAAAGCTCAGCTCTCTCATGAAGAGTCTGAAACACTTTTCCTGGAGCTCAGGATCTGGTCACCTCTTTAGGTTTTCTAAGGGCCCAGACAAATCATGGGGAAGAACTTCAATTGGGCCCACAATCACTATTTTTTTCTTTTTAGGGACACACCTGCAGCATATGGAAGTTCCCAGGCTAGGGGTCAGATCAGAGCTGCAGCTGCCGGCCTATACCACAGTCACAGCAACACCAGATCCTTAACCCAATGAGTGATGCAGGGATCAAAACCACATCCTCACGGACACTAGTCGGGCTCTTAACCTGCTGAGCCACAACGGGAACTCCCTACAATCTCATTTAAACGTGTCTGCTGCATGGTAGGGAAGGAGGCCCAAGAAGGCAGGTGAGCAGAGGGAACCACAGGGCATGTGCTGGTGAGCAGAAGCAGCAGGAAACTGGCCCTGAACCCTCCTGGGCAGCCCTTCCTGGAGTCCCAGGGGCCCTGGGGAGGCAGGGTGGAGCCCCCTTCCCTGGCCACTCTGCTCAAGGACTCTCTTTCCCACCTTGGCTGCCAGAGTCTTATGGAGCTCTGCAGTTTCAGCTATCCATCCCCTCTGAGAGGTAAACATGGACCAGGCAGTGTTTCTCAGCTCTGTCACAGGAGAGAGCTGCATGGGAGGTCCTGGGAGCTGGCCCTGCTACGGATGCCAAGGAAATGGACACCGTAGGGCCCACAGGGTACCTGAAAAATAACGTCAGCAAGACAGCAGGTTTGAGCAGGGGCCCTTACCCCGGAGGGCAGAGCAAACCGAGGTCAGAAGAGCAGGAACAGGGCCCCGAAAAGGCCATGGCCCCCTCACAGGATAGGAGGCGACACCCTCCACACCCCACGGAGGCCAGGAGGGACCAAGGCTGCTGCCCTCACCTGGGGGGACACACCTTAGCCAGTAACCACAGGTAACAACCTAGAGGTGACTGGGGTTACTCAAGTAAGACCCCTCAAAGCCCACAAAAATACAGAGGAGGTGTCCTGCCCAGGAGTCTGGGCTGCAGCATGAGCAAGTAAGGACACCAAGCCACCACACGCTCACATCAATATCAACAAGATGGGCGTGGCTGGTGCAACCCAGGGCTCTGAGCTCACACCCACAACACAGCAACTGTGCAAAAATACAACTGGAACAAAACAGGGCAAAACATCAAAAGCGATCCTCTCTGGTTTCTTGGCCACACCCTGGAACTGGCTCATCCCTGTGCCTCTTCCCATGTACAGGAGACCTTCAAATGACCTCCAAATGGGCAGACAAGTCACAGCCACTGTGGCAAATAACTCGTGTTTATTTTGCATAAGAACTTAATCTGTACATTTTTGTGATTTATTTCAGCATGTATGAGTTTGACTCTCAGGGAGTTTTGTGTTACAACCCTTGTCTTTTGTCCCAAAACAATGATTATATTTGCTAGAAATACATGAAATTTATTTATGATTGATAATAAAAGTGAAATACATTTGTTTTTTTCTTTTTCAGCTGCCCCGGTAGGGCCGGGGAGCAAATGCATTCCACAGCTGCTGGATGCTTAAGCCACTGCACTGGGATAGGGATTGAACCCACCTCCAGAGAGGCAAGCCAGATCATTAACCCACTGTGCCACAGAGGGAACTCAAAAATGAAATACATATTTTCTAAAAGTGATTTTCCCCTTCTCTGAAATGTGTTGGTTCTTTATAAGTTTACAATAAGAGAAAAACTTTGAAATGTATCTGCGGACATGTGATTACATATAGAAGAGAGCTGTCAGACATTTTTCCCTCAGGATAATTTTATACTTTTAAAAATATATATTGCAGACACCCTACATAACTTTTGTTTATGTGACTTATATCTATCGATTTTAACTGTATTAGTAAAATTGAGGAAATTTTGAAATATTTATTTTTAAGTAGCAATAATAAACCCATTGCATGTTAATATAAATAACGTTTTTATGAAAAAATAACTATATCTTCTAAAAACTTAGTGAAAGGGTAGCATTGTTTTACATTTACAAGTCTCTTTAATGTCTGGCTTAGCAGAAGACAGCTGAATTCTGAGCTATGCTTCAGCCTTCAATCTACTGCAATGCCACACATCATGTGGTCTCTGGAAAATTCCACTGTATACTCCTGGGAGAAAGAGTGGGAAAAAAGCAAATGATATCTTAGTATTATTATGAAAATATCTCTGGCTACACTTTGAGAACTACTAACAGAAAGTATAATCACAACTATATAAAAATAGGCAAGTGAAAATTCCTGAATAGAAGTTTCATGATGCCACTTGGTGGCATCTCTAATTATTGCAATTCCCAGTTATCACACTTGTGTGTGTGTGCGTGGAGTATATGGAGTGTTATGTACATGTGTGGCAAGGTATGTGCATGTGTGTGTTCACAGGGGTGTGTGATGTGGTATATTGTGTGTGTATGTGACACAAGTGTGGGGGGGCAGTATGTGGTATATGTGAGGGACGGGGCATATGTGCGTGTGCTGCATGTGTGTGGTGTTATGTGCATGTATTGTATGTCTAGGTGTCTGTGTGTGCATGCATGTATGTGGTGTCTGTGTACGTGCATGCACTGTGTGTGGTGTGTGCATGTGTGTGTGTGTACCGAGTCTTATGTGGTATGTGTGCACGTAGGGTATGTGTGTGTGTGTTTGTGTAATATTTGTACATGGAAGAACAGAATTACTTTCAGCATCTTCTGATTATGTGCCTGGCCCTGTGCCAGCTGCTTTACTGTTTAGAAAATACCTATAATCGGGAGGTTGGGATTAGCATATACACGCTACTGTATACAAAATCAATAAGTAACAAGGACCTGCTGTATAGCACAGGGAAATAGCACAGGGAAATCTACTCAATACTGTCAATACTCTGTGATAGCCTAAATATGAAAAGAATCTGAAAAAGAATAGATATGTGTATACAAACACATACACACACACACACATATACACACATATATAACTGAATCACTTTTCTGTATGCCTGAAATAAACACAACATTGTAAGTCAACTATACTCCAATAAAATTAAAAAGAAAACACTTTTTTTTTTGTCTTTTTGCTATTTCTTGGGCCGCTCCCGCGGCATATGGAGGTTCCCAGGCTAGGAGTCGAATCGGAGCTGTAGCCACCGGCCTACGCCAGAGCCACAGCAACGCGGGATCCGAGCGGCGTCTGCAACCTACACCACAGCTCACGGCAACGCCGGATCGTCAACCCACTGAGCAAGGGCAGGGACTGAACCCACAACCTCATGGTTCCTAGTCGGATTCGTTAACCACTGTGCCATGACGGGAACTCCCAGAAAACACTTAAATTGTCCAGCACAGCTCCAGGCACAAATATGTCAAGAACATTTCCTTGCTCTCCACCAGCTTCATGAATCAAGCATTATCTTCATGGACAAGGAAGGCCCTTGGAGGTAACATACTTGCTCAAGTTTCCACATCTAGTGAGTTGGGGAGCCCAGGATCCAGACCTGGATCTCCTGATCAAAGAGGAAAATAGTCTCCTGTGCTAATGATTATCTCTAAGTTATAAAAACCATCTATATGGTATGATCCAAAATGTGTAAAAAGGCAAACAAATTTCTGAATGAAAATGGTATGACAGCATCACCTGGGCATTTTCTCTGCTCCATTACTCTTTACACTGGCATGTGTGCACATATCTAGGCTACATGCATAATTGGAAAAACATCAGGAGTTCCCATCATGGCTCAGTGATTAACGAATTCGACTAGGAACCATGGGGTTGCAGGTTCAATCCCTGGCCTTGCTCAGTGGGTTAAGGATCCATCGTTGCCATGAGCTATGGTGTGGGTCGCAGACGCGGCTCAGATCCCACATTGCTGTGGCTGTGGTGTAGGCCGGCAGCTACAGCTCCGATTCGACCCCTAGCCTGGGAACCTCCATGTGCCACAGGTGAGGCCCTAGAAAAGACAAAAAGACAAAAAAAAAAAGAAAATATAAGACATCAACCAGCACCTACAGGACACCAGCTATATGCCAAGCCCTGTGTAAGACACTTCCACATTCAAGTATAAACATAACAAGGACTCAGTCTCAAAGTCACATGCTCAAAACCTGACTCTATTTTTCAGATATAATTTGAATTTCTTTTTTTTATTATAGTTGATTTACAATGTTCTGTCAATTTCTGCTGTACAGAAAAGTGACTCAGTCATACAAATATATACATTTTTTTTCTCACATTATCCTCCATTATGTTCCATCACAAGTGACTAGATAAAATTCCCCATGCTATACAGCAGGATCTCATTGTTTACCCACTCCAAATGCAATAGTTTGCATCTACAGACCCCAAACTCCCAGTCCATCCCACTCCCTCCCCCTCCCCTTCTGCCTTAGCAAACACAAGTCTGTTCTTCATGTCCAGGAGTCTGTTTCTTTTCTGTAGACAGGTTCATTTGTGCCATATATTAGATTCCAGATATGTGCTATCATATGGTATTTGTCTTTCTCTTTCTGACTTACTTCACTTGTATGAGTCTCTAGTTCCATCCATGTTGCCTCACATGGCATTATTTTGCTCTTTTGTATGACTGAGTAGTATTTCATTGTGACAATGTGAATTTCTTTTTTTTTTTTTTTGGTCTTTTTAGGGCTGCACTCATGGCATATAGAGGTTCCCAGTCTAGGGGTCGAATCAGATTTGCAGCTGCCACCATATGCCACAGCCACAGCAACTCAGGATCTAAGCTGCATCTGTGATCTACACCACAGCCCATGGCAATGCCGGATCCTTAACCCACTAAGCAAGGCCAGGGATCGAACCTGAGTCCTCATGGACATCAGTCAGGTTCGTTAACCACTGAGCCACGATGGGAACTCTGACAATTTGAATTTCTGAGTCCAGTTTATATACACCTCATCTAATCCCTTGAAGGAACACTCCATCCCATCCATGGTCACTCAGGCACTTCAGGCAGATTCCCCGACCCCCTTTCCTCATATCCTCATTTCCCCAGCATCTTCCCAGGAAGCACGTGATGGGCTGGCTCTATACCCACCAGCGTCCACTGAAGCCCCCAGCCATGGCCACCTGCTGGAAGGGGAAGCAGCAGGGGAAACCCAAGAAGTGGGGAGCCAGATTTTTGTGGGTCAGCTCTCCCACCACGCTCTTCCCCCAACACCCCTAAGGAAAGCAGGACTTGCTTCCATGCCTCGTGCCAGTCCCTGGTACAAACTGGCCCAGAGCCCCCAGTCCTCAGCAGTGCAGGTCTGGAGAGGCCCAGTTCCCTGACCCGAGTAGAATCCCTGGGGAGCTAGTGAATATGCCCATTCTGGGATCCCACCCCTAGAGATTTGACTCAAGTGGCCTGGGCCAGAGCCTGAGCATCTGCCTTCCCAACAAGCTCCCAAAGTATGCTGATGCCCTGGTCCAGGACCACACTGAGCAGTACTGGTGCAAAGGACCCAGGGGCTGAGGGAAGGGGACAGAGGCCAGCCACCAGAGCAGGTGGCTCTGGGAGAGGCAGATTTCAAATAGGAAACAAAAACAGCATTGAGAGAAACACTGTAATGAGAACACTTAAGGAAATTGATATATCAATGTAGATAGAGATTAGATATAGATTTAGAAGATATATATTCTAAAATCTTGGGTTTTTTCTTATTGTTTCTTTGTAAAATCTTCTTGACTCTCCTCAAGAGTTCTCACTGTAATTATTTTTTAGGAGTTCTCCTGTGGCTCAGCAGGTTAAGGATCGGGCATTGTCACGGCTGTGGCATTTGCGGCCTATGAAAAGTTCCCAGGCTAAGAGTCAAATCAGAGCTGTAGCTGCCGGCCTACACCACAGCCACAGCAACGTGGGATCCTAGCTACATCTGCAACTTACACCACAGCTCAAATCAACACCGGATCCTTAACCCACTGAGTGAGGCCAGGGATGGAAACTGCATCCTCATGGATGGGTTCATTTCCTCTGCACCACAACAAGAACTGTTTTTTGTTTAATTTTTATTTTTTTCCCTTGTCTTGAAACCTACTTCCCCCGCCAGCATCTACCCCATTATACTTGTCTCAAAGTCCTCCCTACTCACCATCTCTCTTTAACTCACTTCAACCAGGCTCTGACAAATTGCTCTCCTCAAGGTTACAGGTCATTTCCACCTAGGTCCCATGGCCTGTCCCCATCTTACTGCCCCATCCAGATCACTCCCTCCTTCTTGTAACATTTTCCTCCTTGGGTCTCAGGATACCATCTCCTGCTCCTCCTTCCATCTCTCTGAACATTTCTTCTCTGTCTCCTTTGCTGGCCCCTCCTCTTCTCCATGACCTTCTTTCCCCCCCTCTATCTACCTGGTTTCCTTGGTGACCTCGTTCACCCATATCTCCTCCCACCCCTTCCCGGCAAGGAGAAGACCATATGTGACCAGCTCTGGTCAACAGGCTGTGCGCAGAAGAGACGGGTCACTTCCCAGCAAAGCCTGGCACACAGCTCACCAGCTGTCTTTTCTCCTGCTGCTGCTATTTGGAGAAATCCTCATGTTGATGTGCAGGACCAAAAACCCAAGCAGCCTGATTGCTGAGTCACTCTATGAAAGACAGATGTCCTGGAAATGAGCCCAGACCTGCCTCAAGCTTCATATGATTGAGCAATAAACTTCTGTGTCTCCAGCTACTGGGATTTGGGAGATCTTTGTTACTGAGGCAGAAGCATGGCCTACCTGACCAATACAGTTACCTCGTCCAGTTTTATGGCTTCAAATAATATCTTATACCAGTAACGCCCAAATTTCTAGATGCAGCCAAATTTGTCTCCTGGAATCCAGACTCAAATATCCAATTACTCACTCAACATCTCCATGTCTATGATGTTAGACATATCAATATTAACATATCCAAAAACAAATTCTGGATTTTACCCCAAGGGCATTTCTCATTTCAACTCTGCCAACCACCATAATATACTGCTACCAACCTCCACTGCTACCACCCTGATCCCAGCCACCAACACCAACAGCTAAAGAAGCACTGCCTATTAGATCTCCTGCTTCGAATATATTCTTTAGAATATATTCCCATGCAATCTATACTATACCCGTATCGTTTGTGCCTAATAGGTGAGCCAGAGAGATCCTTTTAGAATAAGTCAGATCACATTACCCTTCTGTCTCAAAACCCTACCATGGCCTCCCATTTTAGGCAAAGTAAATCCAAAATCTTTACAGTGGCCTACAAGATCCTACGAGAGCTAGATTTGCTATCCATCAGAACGCCCTTACCCACTCTGTACCCGTCACACCAGCATCCGTGCTCTTCAACCAACACACAAGGACACTCCCTTCTTAGCTGCATTCTAGAATTTTCCTCCATCAGGTCCTACAAGTCTCACTCCCTCACCTTGTTTTCTTAAATCTCACCTTTTCAAGAGGCCTACATGAACACTCCATTTAAAATTGTAGACTAAATAAATAAATAAACAAATAAAAATAAAATAAAATCGGAGATTATCCCCATATCACCACTCCTAACTCTCCTGACTCTACCCTAATTGTCTCTTTCTTCCTAGTTCCCATCCTCTTCAAATATATTATAGAATCTACCTCTTTATTTATCATCTATCTCTTCCCACCAAAATGTAAGTCCCGCGGAGATAGGGCTCTTTGTACTTTTCATTGATATAACCCAAGTGCCTGAATTTGGGCACAGAGGAGGTGATCAAAAATGTCTGTTAAATAAATACAAAAATAAAGAATTCATTCATGGGGGGAGAAAAAGCAACATGGAGAACAACCAATGAACGATAGCTCTGAAATGAAAGAATGGAATGGCAGAGAATAGTAAGATACAATACATGAAAACTTCCCAATCTGAAATAAAACCTTGAATTTTCCTACTGAAAATGCCAAGATAATTACCAGGCAGAGTTAGATTCTAAAGTCATAAGTATAGACATTTCCTATAATTTTTTTTTCTTTTTTGCTTTTTTAGGGCCACACCCAAGGCATATGGAGGTTCCCAGGCTAGGAGTCCAATCAGAGCCACAGCTACTGGCCTACACCACAGCCACAGGAATGCCAGATCCTTAACCCACTGAGCAAAGCCAGGGATCAAACCCGCAACCTCATGATTACTAGTCAGATCTGTTTCCACTGAGTTTTTGAACTACAATGATCCAAAGAAAATCCTATGAGCTTCCAAAAAGAAAAAAATAGGATACTAACCAAAGAAAATCATACTTTTAACATATTTCTCACAAAATTCACCATAAATATGTCCCTTCTGAGGAAATAATTCAAGGATTATTCTCATAAACATGAAAATTAAATCAGAACAATGACCTCAAGATAGAAGACAAAGTGTGCAAGAAATACCAGTGAATGATAAATCTCATAAAAATATAATCTGGGAGTTCCCATCACAGCTCAGTGGTAATGAACCCAACTAGTACCCATGACGACATGGGTTCAATCTCTGGCCTCGCTCAGTGGGTTAAGGATCCGGTGTTGCTGTAGTTGTAGTATAGGTCACAGTCACGGCTCGGATCCTCAGTTGCTGTGGCTGTGGCATATGCCGGTGGCTACAGCTCTGATTAAACCCCTAGCCTGGGAACCTCCATATGCCTCGGGTGCGGCCCTAAAAAAAAAAAGACAAAAAAATAAAAATATAACCTGCTTTATGAAATAATTATAACAAACTGCCCATTAGGAACTAGGTGCTATCTGACCCACCAAATCATAAAACTGGGGGGGGGGGGGTGCCAGGAGCATTCTATTATAACATAGAGGTGGTACATTGTAGATGGGTCTGAGTGGATCCAGACAACTCCAATAAACTACCTGTGAGTCAGATCCTACAGGACCTGCCCCTACTGGTTTGCTGCCATGTCTGCAGCCAAACTATGGTCTCATGGGGATCCCCTATGACCATGAAGCAAAGAAGAAAAAAGCACAACATGCCAACACCAGCCCAGTGTGGACAGACACTCAGGGAAGACCCTGAAAGACAGTAATGAGAGGAGATGTTCCCCAAAGACAGAACTTCAGATTATGCATCTGGTGGTCCACATTGCATGGAAGAAAAGATGGCTTGTGATATGGATCTACAGTGATTTATAGGTAATGGCTAACAGACTGACCACCTAGTCAGGGACTTAGAAAGAAGCTGACTACCCGGAAGACAGTGTCCATCCCCTGCGGAGAATGCTCTTGTAACCTTCTGTGGATGTCAGCTAGCCTCTTCCCCAGCTGCCCAATGCTTGTTATTTAGGTCTGGTGCAAAGCTGCCATGGCATATGGACTTTCCTTCATAAAGGCTGCCCTGGGCACAACCACTCCCAATTGCCCACCCTGCAAAAGACAGATGCAATGGTGGCACCACTTCCTGAGGAGACAACTTAGTCCACTCCAGGTGACTACAGTGGGCACTGCTCTTGTGGAGGGGACAGCAATTTGTCCTCACAGAGACAGACATATTTGGGGTTGAATATGAATTCGCCTTCCCTGACCACAATATGCTTGGAGGCTGCCATAATCATAACACCCAATCTAGATAAACAAGGACTTGTTTTTTAAAAGAAAGAAAGGATTTCCCTGGTGGCTCAGCAGGTTAAAGACCTGACATCATCACTGTGTGGTGCGAGTTCGATCCCTGGCCCAGGAAACTCTGCATGCCGCAAGTGTGGCCAAAAATAAAAATAAATAAATAAAAGGGAAGAAAGATGGAAGGAGGGAAGGAAGGGAAGGAGGGAAAATATCCCTACAAACACAAAAGCAAATTTTCTAAATAAAATATTAGTAAATAGAAGACAGCGTTCTACTAAAAAAATAATAGTTACCAAGCAGAATTTATTTCAAGAATAGAAGGATAGAGGATATATCAGATATTAAACTGATACGAACAGATACTACACCTGATCTTAGCCAAAAGGCCAATGTGATAAAAAGAATATGTGTGTGTGTGTGTGTGTGTGTGTGTGTGTGTGTGTGTATAAAACTGGGTCACTTTGCTGTACAACAGAAATTGACAGGACACTGTAAATCAATAATAATAAAAAAAATTTTAAATAAAGTAGAAAAAAGAATATAGTTTAAGAGTAGAAAATCTCCACTAAAAAAAAAAAGAGTAGAAAAATCTCTTCTTTCCACATTAACAGATCAGTGAAAAAAGATTTTATTTTCTTGACTACAGGTTTCTCCCTTTATCCAAAAGTGGAGCAATCCTATGAAATCTTTCAGAAACGCAAAAAATATGGTCATAAAACCAAAAAGCAATTACACATCTTGCTAGTGGATGCACAAAGTAATCGCGATAGAGCACAGATGCTCACAGACACGGTTCACAGCTATGGCAGCTCAATATTGAGGTGTTGAGTGTCATTCCTGGGAAAAGATCTTGGCGGGGCCATTCTCACAGCTGGGGGCACCTCTGCTTCTACAAAGCAAACACTGAACCCTATTTTTGCCTTTTTTGTGAAAGCAAAAATCCTCTTGAGTTTCTTCAGTTCAAAGCAAAAACACTAATGTTTTAATGTAATAATGTAGATCTTTGTAAAAATGAAGTGGTGTAAAGAGAGGAATATCTCTCTACATTTTATAATGTTTGATCTCATTCCTGATTTTATTTTCAACTTGAAGAATAGAAAGACGCTTGCTTAACTTCATAAAATTAAAAAACTTCTCCCAAAAACCTATAGCAAGAAACAAGTGCCATAGCCAGAAGTATGCAACCAGTAACAAGAGAAGCAAAAGATACAGATATAAATGTTGGAAAAGAAAAAAAAGACAATATTTTGCAAAAGATGTAATTGTTTGCCTAGAAAATTCAAGAGAATCAGTTGATAAATAAAGAATTAATAAAAGAATAAAGTGGAGAGGTATAACCTCAACATACAAAAATCGATATTGTGCATTTCAGGTAAGTGGAGGAAAGATGAAGTATTGAATAAATGTTTAAATAAACAGCTAACATTTTGGGAAGAAGTTAAATTACTGCATCATATCACAGACACAGAAATAAATCCAGACAGATCGATATACCAAATATAAAGGATAAAACAATGATAGTACTAAAGGACTATTTAGAATCTTGTTTAGAATCGTGAGATGGGGGAGGGCATTTTAAGAAAACCTAAAAGATGGGGAGTTCCTGTTGTGCTCAGCAGAAACAAATCTATTATCCATGAGGTTGCAGGTTTGATCCCTGGCCTCGCTCAGTGGGTTAAGGATCCAGCGTTGCCGTGAGCTGTGGTCTAGGTCACAGACATGGCTTGGATCCAGCATTGCTGTAGCTGTGGTGTAGGCTGGTGGCTATACCTCCAATTTGACCCCTAGCCTGGGAACTTCCATATGCCACAAGTGCAGCCCTAAAAAGACAAAATAAAATAAACTAAATTAAATTAAAAAGATAAAGAAAAAACAAAAACAAAAAACAAAAAAAACGAGGCCACAATAGCTCTGCTTCCTGCCAAGTTGGCAAACCAGCAGGGGCTGCAGACTTGCTCTCTAGAATGAAGGAGGCATGAATACCACGAACTAACGCCCCACCTTAAAAGATTCCCGAGAAAACTCTTAAGAAATTAAAATTTAAGCCAAAAGTTGCAATGAGTAGACAGGTTGGAGGAGAGCTTTTCACCCCCGCCCCCCAGCCCCCAACAATTTCTTTAGGATACCATGTCCTCCTAGAAACCTGTGGGAACTGCCTGGACCATGGACGCTGCAGATCATGGGTTGGTGTTAGGGCAGTGTTAAACCCTGCTTAGACGACAGCTGATGAAGAATACTCTTCCACCATAAAAAGGAATGAATTTGTCTCCAGCAGTATTGAGATGTAATTGGTATATCACATTGTATTTGTTTGCGGTAGAACATAATGACTTGTAATGCACATACACTGCAAAAAGAGTGCCACAATAAATTCAGTTAAATTTTGATATTTGCTGTAACACAGATGGATCTTAAAAACATGTCTAGTGAAATACCCAAACACAGAAGAACCAAACATTATCTGATTCCACTTAGATCAGGTACCTAGAATAGGCAAATTCACAGACAAAAAGTGGAATAGAGGTTTACCAGGGGCTGGGTAGAGGGGGAAGGGGGACCTAGTGTTTAAAGGGTTCGTTCAGAGTTTATGTTGGGGAGGATGACAAAGTTTGGGGTGTAAATACTGGTGCTGGGTACACAACACTGTGAAATTTAATGCCACTGAATTCTATGCCTACAAATGGTTAAAATGTTAAGATTTCATTGTGTGTATTTTACCACAATTTTTTAATTGCTATGCATAAAAGTGGAAGAGAGGTGTACGCTCATGGGGCATCGTGCCTCTGCTCTTCTCCTCCAATCCCCATGACTAGAGGTTTACAGTCTATGGAAACTGCCTCTTCTTGGTGCTACCTTTAAACATAGGGATTCAAAGGTTAAAAAAAAAAGCTGAAGAGATGCCTGGCAGCAAACAAGGAGTGATCAGTGGTGGTTCGATGCGATCCCAGAGCCCATCTGGGGGCCCATCCCCCTCCACTCCTTCATCACCAGTCTAGGGCCTCATCTTCCCCAATCCCATGGCCAGCCTGAGAGTCTGATACCCTCAAAACAGCTCGACATTCAAGGAGAACAACCAGCTCAAAAGAAAGACACCAACATGTAAGAGAGAGCGAGAGAGACAGATAACATACCATCTGAAATGGAAGAGTTAGAGAGGACAGAGACTTTATTCATTTTTTTTAAAACAGGAGAATTTTAATATAAAGAATCATTTACTATAACAAGACTTTGGAATGATAAAGGATTGGATAGTAAGTAGTAAACATTTTGTAGTGTTAAAGAGAAGGGAGAGGCTAGAGTACTTTTAAGATTTTAGACTCTAAAGACTTTATTTATTTATTTACTTGGGTTTTTTTTTTTTTTTCCCTGCTGTACAGCATGGGGACCAAGTTACACATACATGTAAAGACAGAGACTTTAAATCAGCATGCTTAAGGAAATAAAGGGCTATATTAGCAACAGGATATGAGAACAACAACAAAAAAGAAACTTAAAAAAAATAAGGAGTTCCCCCGTGGTGGTGCAGTGGGCTAAGGATCCGGCATTGCCACAGTTGCAGCTTAGGTCCCTGCTGTGGGACAGGTTCGATCTCTGGCCCAGGAACTTCCACATGCCGAGGGTGTGGCGAAAAAATAAAATTAAATTAAAATTTAAAAATAAGTGGAAAGATTAGGTATCAAAAACGTAATCATAGAAATAAAGATCACAATAGCTGGTACAAATAATACAAGAAAAGAGAATTGGGAGTTCCCCTTGTGGCGCAGTGGTTAACAAATCTGACTAGGAATCATGAGGTTGCAGGTTCGATCCCTGCCCTTGCTCAGTGGGTTAAGGATCTGGCATTGCTGTGAGCTGTGGTGTAGGTTGCAGACGCGGCTCAGATCCCGAGTTGCTGTGGCTCTGGCATAGGCCGGTGGCTACAGCTCCAATTAGACCCCTAGCCTGGGAACCTCCACATGCCATAGGAGCAGCCGTAGAAAAGACAAAAAAAAAAAAAAAGAATTGGTCAGAAGGACTTCTCCCAGAAGTATGCTAGAAAGGGTAATGGGTTAGAGAATATTAAAAGGAACAGAGTTCTCCTGCATCTCAGTGGGTTAAGGAACTGGAGTTGTCACTGCGGCAGCTTGTGTCACTGCTGTGGCACAGGATGGATCCCTCACCCGGGAACTTCCACACGCATCAGACATGGCCAAAAAATAAAAACTTAATTTTTCCTTTTTTTTCTTTTTTTGCTTTTTAGGGCCGCACAGCCACAGCCACAGCCTCAGCCACAGCCACAGCAACGTCAGATCTGAGCCATGTCTGTGACCTACACCACAGCTCACGGCAACACCAGATCCTTAACCAACTGAGCGAAGCCAGGGATTGAACCCGCAACCTCATGATTTCTACTGTGCCATGACAGGAACTCCAAAACTTAAAAAATTTTTTTAAATAAAAAGAACAGAAAGAGATTTAGAGGATAGTGTCAATATCTAGATAAAAAGAGTCCCACAAAAGAAAAAGCAGAAGGAATCAGAGGAAATTCTTGAAGGCAAAAATGGATATAAATTTCCCAGAATCAATGCAGGATAGAACGTCTTGGATGAAAAAGCCACAGGGTGCCACAGAGAAGACGTGAGGAAAAACACCACACATACAGTACAATGTCATTTAAGCAGATCAAAGACAAAGAGAAAATTTGAAAAGCTTCCAGACAAAAGAACAGTCCATTTTCTATGGAATAATAATCAGACTGACATCAGACTTTTCAATGGAACACTGAATGACACAAAACAAACTAGTCAAATTTTTCAAAGTAAGAGAAACTAGAACCTAGCTTTTCATATCCAGTCAAATTTTCACTGCAATATGAGAGTAATAAAAAAAGAAATCACCTCAGGCACAAAGGTCCTCAGAGATTTTCTCACACAATGACTCCCATCTGAAACAATTCTGATTTCCTATCTGTGACTCAAAATCCAGAACCAATAGGACAAAGACGTATATACTTCATTACTTTAAAGTACAAACTGCACGGCAAAAAACACCACAAAGTGAAGAGATAAATGAAAAAAATATTTGCAACGTATAAGACAAAGGATTATTATCATTAATATGTGAGGATCTCCGAAACACTGAAAAGGGAAAAAAAAGCAACAACCCAATAGAGAAATGGACAAAAGAAATGGATAGATCACAGAAAAAGAATTTAAAATGCCATGTAAATCTATGAAAAAAAAACTCAATCTGGCTTATAATAAGAGCAGTGCAAGTTAAAACTACATTAAGATATAATTTCTCACTCATCATGGTAACAGTTCTCTGGCACCAAAAATCTCTCTCATACTTCTCCTTTTTAGCTAAACCCTTCCTCCATCCCTCACCCCTGGCAACCACTGATCTGTTTTCTATCCCCGTAGTTTTGCCTTTTCCAGAATCTCCTGTAAGTAGAATCATAAGCATGTAAGCTTTGGATGGACCTATTAGAAAACTTTTACAGATGTTTGAAACAATTCAGGTATATAGATCACTTTTCCAACTATAAATTTATGGGGAATTCCCAGTGTAGCTCAGCGGTAATGAACCCAACTAGTAACCATGAGGATTCGGTTTCGATCCCTGGGCTCGATCAGTGGGTTAAGGATTTGGCATTGCTGTGAATTGTGGTCTAGGTCACAGACACAGCTTGGATCTGCGTTGCTGCG
Source organism: Phacochoerus africanus (assembly GCF_016906955.1). Taxonomy (NCBI): domain Eukaryota; kingdom Metazoa; phylum Chordata; class Mammalia; order Artiodactyla; family Suidae; genus Phacochoerus; species Phacochoerus africanus. The sequence continues at coordinate 79,171,034 of NC_062547.1, read as the reverse complement.
GCTGTGGCGTAAGCCGGCAGCTGCAGGTCTGATTAGACCCCGAGCCAGGGAACTTCCAAATGCTGCAGGTATAGTGGCCCTAAAAGCAAAAAAAAAAAAAAAGAAAAGAAAAGAAACTATAAATTTATGAAGTCTAAATACAGATCAAATATTTCTTACAAAAATATACAAATCAATTTATTCACACTAGCATAGACCAACACAAAATTAAGGTAAATAAGACTACTATAGGGAGTTCCCGTCATGGTGCAATGGTTAACGAATCCAACTAGGAACCATGAGGTTGTGGGTTTGATCCCTGGCCTTGCTCAGTGGGTTAAGGATCTGGCATTGCCATGAGCTTTGGTGTAGGTTGCAGACTCGGCTTGGATCCCTCATTACTGTGGCTCTGGCGTAGGCCAGTGGCTACACCTCTGATTAGACCCCTAGCCTGGGAACCTCCATATGCCGTGACAGCAGCCCAAGAAATGGCAAAAAGACAGAAAAAAAAAAAAAAAGACTACTATACACAAAGGCAAAGATATATGTGCATATAAAAATTATTTATAAGTTAACCAATGTGTACAAGACCACTATGAAGGAAATTTAAACTTTCTTTTAAAAGCTATAAAAGGTCATCTGATGAAGAAACATACCAATGTCTTCTTCATATTAATCTATAAATTGAATGCAATTCTATTATAATCTCAGTCAAATTTATTACGGAACTTGATAGATTTATTTTGAAATATTTTGATCCTAGTAATGGCAGACTAATTTATTCAAATAAAACTTCCCACCAAGAAAAATTATAATACAATTTAAAATGTCTCTCAAATCTCCTTTAAAACAATTAAGAGATTCTGGTTCCAAATAAGAGAGTCAGCCCAGCCTTCCCTACGTCTCCCACCGAATGCAGCTAAAAATCACGGACACAATCTGGAGTTTCCACTGTGGTAAGAAGGGATCCACTGCATTTCTGGAGCTCTGGGATGGAGGTTCAATCTCTGGCCAGGCACAGTGGGTTAAGGATCCAGCGTTGCTGTGAACTCTGGTGTAGGTCACAGATGCGGCTTGGATCCTGCGTTGCTGTGGCTGTGGCGCAGGCCAGAAGCTGCAGCTCTGATTCAACCCCTGGCCTGGGAAATTCCATATGCAGAAGGCTAGGCCCTAAAAAGATCAAAAAAAAAAAAAAAGCCACACCCCTGCTCCTTCACGGGGAGATGGAGGTGACACTTAACCCCAGCATTCCTTCAGCACTGTTCACGTGGCAGGCGACACACTCAGCCAGACTCCCTGAGCTCTGAGGGGTCCACACATCCTGCCCCCTCGTGGACCGCTCCACCTGGCTGTCCACACTGAACAATTCTTCTCCCTGCCCCTACCACACATGTACTCAGGTCAGAAAACTGAGTGCCCCCTTCATTCCTCCCTCCCCGTCTCCCCCGTGGCCTTCCAGTAACAAGTCCTCTAGACCCTCCTTCTTGAACGTCTCTGACGTTGGATCAGTTTTTGCAAGCCCGACTGTTCTGCCCCAATTCAGACCTCCTCATCTCTCACCTGGATGACCCTGAAAGGTTTCCAGGGGGTGGCTCACCCATCTTTGCTCTCATATGCCCTCTAACCATGCCACCTGCCCTCACACTTTAATTTCTCGAGCACAATTCTAAACAAGTCACTCCCCTGCTTTACAAGTGTCACTGTCCCTGTAACTCATAGGACAAAGTCCAGAATACTTAGAGTCTCAATCAACACCCTCGGAGGTCTGCACTCAGTTTTCCAGACTCACCATCACCCATTCCATCAGTCAAAGCCCATCTCCCATTCTGCACAGAGTGCAGGTCCTGCAGCTACTCCAGGCCTCTGGGCTTTACTCTGTCTGCTTGCTCTGTCCACCCCCCGCTCCGATGGAGGTGAGCAGCTGCTCATCTTTCAAGACTCGGGCCATATTCGATCCCCCGGGAGCCCTTTTTGTCACATCCCCACCACCACCCAAGAGCACGAGCACTGGCTCTTTGTGTATCAGGAGGTATGCCCTGCCACCCCTTCCAGCTGAGCCCCTGTGGTGTTTCCATTTGTGTCTGTTCCGCCAAGGTGGAGATCATCAGTCTTGGTCGCCTCCAGCTCTGGCTCTTCTAGGCACAGGGTGGGACTGTATTTCCCACCCCCTTAAATTTAGGCATGGCCAAGCATCCACTCCGGCTGATGAAATGTGATCAGAGGATCGTGGTTCAACTCTGTGAGGAAGGCTTTAGGGGCAGGTCACTTTTTTCTCTGTCCCCTTCCCCCTGCAGGGATAATAAAGGCTGTTCCAGGGGATGAGACCTGCCAGCCGGGACACTAAGTGAGAAGACTGGGGAACGGCTCTGCCCATCGAGATGGCCGTGCGGTGTGAGTGTGAAATAAACTGTTGTTGTTTAAAATCTCTAATTATGAGGGTAGTTTGTTCTGAGCAGGGGGATACATCCGTGAACAAGAGAAATATGCTCCCCCTCTGAGCCACATTCAAGTGAGGGGAGGAAACAATACTAAATAAAACCCTAAAAGGAAAATGTCAGGAAGTGATAAGTACTACAAAGGAAATACAACTGGGCGAAGTGACAAAAAGGGACTGGGGGCTGGAAGGGTGTATATTTTAGATATATGCCCCTTCCTATGAAGGATGATGATTTAATAATTTAGTCATCCTCAGTCTGGGAGAAATTCATTCCCAGCAGAGGGGGAAAAGCACGTGTAAAGAACAAGTGTGATGTGTTTAAGAAACAAACAAGGAATTCTCATTGTGGCACAGTAGGTTAAGACCCCAACTAGTATCCAGAAGTATGTGGATTTGATCCCTGGCCTCACTCAGTGGGTTAAGGATCCAGCATTGCTGTGGCTGTGGTGTAGGCCAGCAGCTACAGCTCCAGTTGGACCCCTAGCCTGTGAACTTCCATATGCCTTGGGTGTGGCCCTAAAAAATAATAATAAAACAAATAAATAAGTAAAATCATATGGAACTTAACAGATCCACATATAATGATATGAAATGGAGGCAGAAAGATTGGCAGAGGTCACATCACACAGGGCCTTATAGGATGTAAATGGATTGAAGGATGGATGGGAGGATGGATGGGTGGATGGATGGATTCATGGATAATTGATAGGTGGATGGATGGATGGGTGGGTGGATAGACTGATGGATAGGAGAATGGATGTGGATGAATTGAAGGATGGATCAAGATAAATGAATGGATGGGGTTCTCTTGTGGCACAGAGGGTTACGGATCCAGCATTGTCACTGCAGAGGCTAGGGCCCAATCCCTGGCCCAGGAACTTTCACATGCTGCAGGAACAGCCAAAAAGAAAAAAAAAGATAAATGGATGGATAAGCATGGATGGATGGAAGGATGCAAACTGTCAAATCTTGGATAGTCAGACACTCAAATCCATTTTAGACCACTAGATGGAGCCAAACTGATATTTGTTACATAGTCGTAGTGTGTATTTATTTTGGCATAAATTAAAAAGTATTCATGAAACTCCTCCCTGGGAAGCAGAAAAGGCTTCATCTCTCCATAGAGCAGAACAGAGCTTCCAGGATAGTGAGACTGTTGGGCTATTAGCTGTTTAGAGATACTGATGCTTTTGGTCAAGGGGCGACCCAATGAAGTCTGGGGAAGCCAGACTCCCCAAGTGCAGCAAGAAACCCTCCATCCATTTATAACGTTGTGTTTTACAACAAACATCATCATGTTCCGAGTCATAATATGAAAAAGATTAGAAGACACAGCCTTAGAGGAGAATGAGAATTTCTCATACTGATAAAGAAGTAAAAAGACAAGAGTTTGAGAATCTTGGTTCAGGAAAAGGCCTGGAGGAGCCATCGACACTAAAAAGTAAATATCCATCCTGGACTCTCCATTTTTAAAATAATTTGCATATGGAATTAAATTATATCGTTCATTCTTTCGAAACACACTTTAACAAGCACCCAATCTATGTCTGCTCGGCCAAACAGAAGTGGGCAGGATTGTCAGGTGGTCCCTTTCCTCAAGGAGCTCCCACTATAGAGAGGAGCCAGACAGGCAAACCAAGGACTATCACACAGCAGGATACACACTGTGCAACTAGTACACAAAATGAAGTTCAGGTTCACTAGGTACATCAATTAGGATTACTTGCAGCTCCAAGTAAGAGATTTACTGTGGCTTAAGCAAACAATTATTTACCTTGACTATTGCCTCATGCACATCACACTATGATGCCCAAATGGCTGCCATGGCTCCAAGCATCATGTTTACACTCAAGGCAGGAAAAAAGGGAAAGGAACGTGGATCATCAGCAGACGAATACACAGACAAACACAGTAAATATTACATGCTTTCCCACTTATCAGGAAAAGCAAAAGACTTCCCAAAAGCCCCAACACACTAGTTATAGCTCATCTGTCAGAACTATGCCCTCCTAGCTGCCAGGGAGGTAATAAATATAAGTATCCTGGAGTTCCCGTCGTGGCGCAGTGGTGGCGCAGTGGTTAAGAATCCGACTAGGAACCATGAGGTTGCGGGTTCGGTCCCTGCCCTTGCTCAGTGGGTTAACGATCTGGCGTTGCCGTGAGCTGTGGTGTAGATCACAGATGCGGCTCGGATCCCGTGTTGCTGTGGCTCTGGCGTAGACCGGAGGCTACAGCTCCGATTGGACCCCTAACCTGGGAACCTCCATATGCCGCGGGAGCGGCCCTAGAAATGGCAAAAAGACAAATAAATAAACAATTAAATATATATATATATATATATAAGTATCCCACCTAGGGCTGAACCCACTAACAAAATGAACATTCAATTAGCAAAAATGAAGAGGGAATTGATCTCGGGCATGCCATTAACATTGTGCCTATATTACTAATCAAAGAAATGCAACTTAAAAGTGAGAGATCTTTCTTGCTTATCAAATTAGGCCCACATTTTTTTTTTTCCCCACTGTACAGCAAGGGGGTCAGGTTATCCTTACATGTATACATTACATTTTCCCCCCAGCCTTTCTTCTGTTGCAACATGAGTATCTAGACATAGTTCTCAATGCTATTCAGCAGGATCTCCTTGTAAATCTATTCTAAGTTGTGTCTGGTAAGCCCAAGCTCCCGATCCCTCCCACTCCCTCCCCCTCCCATCAGGCAGCCACAAGTCTCTTCTCCAAGTCCATGATTTTCTTTTCTGAGGAGATGTTCATTTGTGCTGGATATTAGATTCCAGTTATAAGTGATATCATATGGTATTTGTCTTTGTCTTTCTGGCTCATTTCACTCAGTATGAGATTCTCTAGTTCCATCCATGTTGCTGCAAATGGCATTATGTCATTCTTTTTTATGGCTGAGTAGTATTCCATTGTGTATATATACCACCTCTTCCGAATCCAATCTTCTGTCGATGGACATTTGGGTTGTTTCCATGTCCTGGCTATTGTGAATAGGGCTGCAATGAACATGCGGGTGCATGTGTCTCTTTTAAGTAGAGTTTTGTCCGGATAGATGCCCAAGAGTGGGATTGCGGGGTCATATGGAAGTTCTATGGATAGATTTCTAAGGTATCTCCAAACTGTTCTCCACAGTGGCTGTACCAGTTTACATTCCCACCAACAGTGTAGGAGGGTTCCCTTTTCTCCACAGCCCCTCCAGCACTTGTTATTTGTGGATTTATTAATGATGGCCATTCTGACTGGTGTGAGGTGATATCTCATGGTAGTTTTGATTTGCATTTCTCTTATAACCAGCGATGTTGAGCATTTTTTCATGTGTTTGTTGGCCATCTGTTAGGCCCACATTTTTAAAGGTTGATAATATCGAGTGCTGTGAAGATGGAGGAAAGTGATCATTTTCATAACCTGTTAGGAGAAGTGCACAATCTTCACTTGGCAGTCTACTGCAAAGTTGTTTTTATTTTGTTTTGGTTTGGTTTTTTTGCTTTTTATGGCTGCACCCTCGGCACATGGAGATTTCCAGGCTAGGGGTCTAATCGGAGCTACAGCTGCCGGCCTATGCCACAGCCACAGCAATGCCAGATCCGAGCCGTGTTTGTGACCTACCCCACAGCTCAAGGCAATGCCGGATCCTTAACCCACTGAGCAAGACCAGGGATCAAACCCACAACCTCATGGTTCCTCGTCGGATTCATTTCTGCTGCGCCACGACGGGAACTCCTGCAAAGATTTTTTTTTTATATATATTAAATTATTTTGACCCCAAAATTCCACTCTCAGAAAGTTTTCTAGGAGATAAGAACACAAAGAGTGTTATTTAGATATTGAAAATTAGAAAACTATCTACATATCCAACAATAGGGAACTGATAAAATAAATGAGGAAAGCTCCATGTAACTGAGTTGGACGCTATGGGCCCTTCCCAGGGCAGACCTCTCCCGAATATCCTCATGCTATAGCTCCTCTCTGACGTACCTAGATAATAGTATCTGATGCATATTTCCTGAGTTATTCAGATGCTAAAACCACTAGGTTCCGGAAGAAAGTAACTACTGATAATGGTAAGCACCTAGCTCCCAGACCTTCTGACACTTTCCAACCAAGCAGAGAATGTGCATGAGCTGATCACACACTCCGGGACACCCCTCCCTCACTTTGTCTTTAAAAATGCTTTGCCAAGGTCTCTTGAGGAGCAGCAAGTTAAGGATCCCGAGTTGTCACTGTAGCAGCTTGGGTCAACTCCTGGCCTGAAAACTTCCACATGGGGAGGGGGTCAAAAAAAAAAAACTTTGCTGAAGCCCTTCAGGGTTTTGGGGTAGGAGCCACCAATTCACCCTGCAGGAAACATTTATCTGCTCCAAACTCTGATGCTTCAGTTTGTTTGGCTGCAAGCGTCCAGCCCATGAACTTGTAACATCTGCACAGTGTTGTGCAATCTTTTTTTTTGTTTTATTTTTTTATTTTTCTGTATTTTCTAGGGCCGCACCCGTGGCATGTGGTGGTTCCCAGGCTAGGGGTCCAATCAAAGCTGTAGCTGCCAGCCTACACCACAGCTCACAGCAACGCCAGATCCTTAACCCACTAAGCAAGGCCAGGGATCGAATCCGCAACCTCATGTTCCTAGTTGTTTCCACTGTGCCAGGAAGGGAACTCCCATTTTTTTAAGTTAGGAATTAATATAAATGTTTCAATGTTAAATACACTGAAGTTGATAACTTTACCACAGTTATAAAAGAGAATATCCCAGTTCTTAAGAAATATATTCTGAAGGGTTTAAGGGTAATGGGTCATGATGTATGTAATATGCCCTCAAGAAAAGTCCAGGGGGGAAAATGTACATATATAAATACAGACAGAGAAAGAGCACATGCAAACGATAACACACATAAAGTAAAATGTTAACCACAGGTGAATCTGGGTAAAGGGTATACAGTTGTACTCTGCTATCTTTATACTTCACAACTCTGCTGTAAGATTAAATTATTTCTTTTGGGGGGGGTGGGCACACCCACAGCATGAGGAAGTTCCCGGGCCAGGGATTGAACCCATGCCACAGCAGTGACAATGCCAGTTCCTTAATCCACTAAGCCACCAGGGAACTCCTGAAATTATTTCTAAATAATTTTTTTTAAGTATTAGAGGCTGGAGTCTCCTTTGAAATACATCAAAAACTGAGATGGATTAATGGATGGACATAGGGATAAATACATAGATAGACCTGGTAAATGTTATACATACTCTACGTTTAAATTTTTTCATAATAAAATGTGGGGCGGGGGGAGTATTATGCAAATTTATGTGACTTGTTATGGGAAATGCTACCAAATCAGAAAGTCCATTGTTTTGAAGTCACTGGTAGGGGCTTGAAAGGCCACGTTTCTTGGTATCTCCTCTGAAAGCACAAGTTGAGCGGCACTCAAGATTCTCTCCACCACTACACAGCCATGGCAGGCTGCCAAGCAGGAAACGCGTAGGTCACTCACTGACATAATGAAGTCTCTCTCTATTAGGGACACATTATGCAAATTCACTTTCCAAATTCTCAGCTCAACGTTTTTGCAAGTGAGCTGACTATTTTTGAATGAACACAATATTATTTTCATTAAATAACTGTTTTACATATTAAGAATGGTATACTGGGAGTTCCCATCGTGGCGCAGTGGTTAACGAATCCGACTAGGAACCATGAGGTTGCGGGTTCGGTCCCTGCCCTTGCTCAGTGGGTTAACGATCCGGCGTTGCCGTGAGCTGTGCTGTAGGTTGCAGACGCGGCTCGGATCCCGAGTTGCTGTGGCTCTGGCGTAGGCCGGTGGCTACAGCTCTGATTCGACCCCTAGCCTGGGAACCTCCATATGCCGCGGGAGCGGCCCAAGAAATAGCAAAAAGACAAAAATAAATAAATAAATAAAAGTGTTTCTAAAAAAAAAGAATGGTATACTGAAGGAAGCTCCCTTGTGGCAAGGTGGGTTAAGGATCCAGCGTTGCCATAGCTGTGGCCCAGGCCTCAACTGCAACTGCACTGTGGGTTGGATCCCTGGCCTGGAGATTTCCACAGGCCAAGCGTGAGACCAAGAAAAAGAAAAAAAAAAAGAAAGGCATATGTGATCTCTGCTTCTAGTTCCCAGCACAGAGTTCCCTAAAACCCCTGTAATTTCTTGAGTGAAAAAGAGATGGGAACATTTTTTGTTATTTCTAATAAGCCCTATTTCAACCTACTTGAGTTTATGCTAATGAGGTGACTCTTTAATGAGGAGGATAAGGGCTGACTGACAGAAGAATCAAGTAATTAGGGAATTGGAATGTTCATGCCCACCCCACCCCGCCTTCTGGGAGGAGGGGAAAGGGTAGAGATTGAATTCAATCACCAATGATCAATAATTTAATCAAACATGCCTATATAATTGACCCTCCATTAAAACTGAACAATAGGGTTCACAGCAAGGTGCTGGCAGGGTAAAGCTCCAAGGGAGGGAATGAAAGCCCCAAACCCCTTCCCACGTATCTTGCCCTGTTCATCTCTTCCATTTGACTGTTTCTGAGTTATATCCTTACAATAAACAGTAATAGTTAAAAAAAGCATTTTCCTGAGTTCTGTGAGTCATTCTAGCAAGTTACGAAATCTGAGGAGGGGGTTGTGGGGATTGCCACATTTATAGCCAGTCCGAAGGACCTGTGTCACCAAGCAAGGGCTCTTGTGTCTGTGGCACAGAAAACCAAAGTCTGACAGCAGGTGTTCGCAGCAAAGTAAGGATTTATTTAAAGGGCACCGGAGTTCCCGTCGTGGTGCAGTGGTTGACGAATCCGACAAGGAACCATGAGGTTGCAGATCCCGTGTTGCTGTGGCTCTGGTGTAGGCTGGTGGCTACAGCTCCGATTAGACCCCTAGCCTGGGAATCTCCATATGCCGCGGGAGCAGCCCAAGAAATAGCAAAAAGACCAAATAAATAAATAAAGGGCACCAAGTAAGGGAGTAGGAAACCAGCCTCAGATCCACTCCAACTTGGTCTTTGAGTCAGGGATGTTTTTAAAGGGGAAGAACAAAGAAGCTGGGATTTAATCATCATCTTGTGATATTTCTGTGACATTTCTTAATCATAATTTCAAAGATCAGGATAGGATGTCTCCAGCTTAGGATTCTCTAGCCCAGGTGGTCCACAGCCTGGGGAGCTGTGAGCTCATCTTGCCCTGGAGAAACCACCTAAGCTTGTACATTAAGGATGAAATCTACAACAGTGATTTTAGTCATTATTGATATTACAGACAATAGCAATTTTAGTCATCGACTCTGGTTGATCAGGATTCAGCTAGCACAAGATTGAGGTGAGGGGACAAGAAAAGGCCTAAAGTTTTGGATAGCGCCATCACAAACTCAGTAAGTGAACTAGGTTTTAGGGGGACTCGGTTTTACGGTAGGCCTAGATTGCTGTCTCAATGAGGGGACAGTCTTGTTGGCCTAAGCCCTTACCCTGTGAGATCTGCACTAACTCTGGGCAGTTAGTGTTAGAAGTCTTGCGAGGAGGGAAACAGTGTTTTCCTTTTAGTTAGTTATCCTTTAAAAAGCCATACTTCGATGCCATCTCAGCAACAGCATCTACATCAATTCAGTTATAACCACAAGTTCTACAGTTCTAAACTGAAAATAGAGGGCACCCTCATCATCTGAGGATATTTCACCCAAGTCCCTGCAGTTCCAAAGTCACTGAGAGACTCAAAATCTCTGCAATGTTGGAGTTCCCATTGTGGCACAGCAGAAATGAATCCAACTAGGAACCATGAGATTGCGGGTTCAATCCCTGGCCTCCCTCAGTGGGTTAAGGATCTGGTGTTGCCGTGAGCTGTTGTGTAGGTCGAAGACATGGCTTGGATCTTGTGATGCTATGGCTGTGGCATAGGTCAGCAGCTGTAGCTCCGATTTGACCTCTAGCCTGGGAACCTCCATATGCCATGAGTGCAGACCTAAAAAAAAAAAAGTCTCCATAATTTTAAAATATTCACTAGTGACTATATTAAGAGTATCACTTATAAAATCAGTCCCTACTCAAAGTTCACTTCCTGCTGAACCCCAAAACATCATTCCTCCTGTACTGGGCCTGTGACTAGCCAGTCTGTAGCTAGCTGTCAGATATCTACAATGCAAATCAACTGTACAGTGATTTACAGTGAAGCTGTAAATTTGCACACAGATGCAAGATTCCACAGAATTAACAAAGCTATGCTCAAGTTCACCCAATCCCACACAAAGCCACTGCCACATAAGAGCGGCAGAAAAGAAAACCAGTGCTGCTGATCCAATAGGAGTTTCAAAATAGAATGATTGGAAAAAATAATAAACTTAAAACAAAAATGAAGAGTAAGTTTAGATAGGCTCAAACATAGAGTAATTAATATTTCAAAATGGCTTGTTTTTTGCTCTGAGACATCCCACAAACATATCCTGAAGGATGAATAGCACGGAGTTCCCTGGTGGTTCAGTGGGTTAAGGATCCGGCATTGTGCCTCCTGTGCCTTGGGTTTGATCCCTGGCCCGGGAACTTCCACATGCAATGGGCATAGCCAAAACAAAAACAAAAACAAAACAAAAACAAAAAAAGAAAGATGAAATAGCATAGAGAATGGAATATTACTTTACTCTTCTGGCCAATTAGCTTGAGCACTAACTATATGAAAAGAGATACAAACAAAACAAAAAGGTAGCCAAAAAAAAAAAAAAAAAAAGACAGCTACCACAGGATTAAAGAGGCCTTGAGAAAAAAGATGAAGCCTAAATATTGTTGGACTCTCTTTCTGACTCACCATGAGTCAGATATGAAATGAACAATGTTATATCTTTTTCAGAAAATTGTGCCAAAAAATCAGCAATTATCAGCACTTGTTCATTCTTTATGCTTTATGAAAACTAGCACATGGTTGCAAACACATTCCAAATTTTGTTAAATATAAGATAAACTTATTTTCATAATTTTTGTTTTCATTATTCAAAATTAAATCTCAATCAAACTTTTTCTGAGGACTTTTCAGTCTTTCTGAAATGCTGGCTCCTGTTTCACATGGATTCAGTTTTTTATGTATCTTTTTATTTTTTTATTATGAAAAGTCAGACATTCAGAAGAGTAGAAATACGTAACAATTCTCCTATACTCAGACCTAGATTTCAAAACTGTCAAGCTCTTGCCATGTTTGCTCCAAATATTTTCTTGTGCTGAAGTATTTTAAATTATAGACATCATGAGGTGTTACCACTTGATACTCCAAATCAGCTCTCAAAATCGAGGCCTTTTCGTAGTTCTCATCATGGTGCAGCAGAAGCGAATCTGACTAGAAACCATGAGATCAAAGAATGCTTACCCTGAGGACAACCAGAAACCATCACCAAACTGACGCCGGGCTTGACGACTCTGAAATGATCTATGGAGGGAGAATAATGTAGACGCTTTAATCAATAAACCTGTCTTCTGAGCTAAACCTATAAAACCCTTTCTATACCCTCTCAAGGCAGGACACAGTTTTGAGGCATTAGCCTACAATGGCTTCCTTTGCCTGTCAAAGCAATAAAACTGTTCTTTCTGCTTCACCCAAAACTCTGACTCTGAGACTTAACTGGTGCAAGTATACCGAGGCCACTTTCCAGCTACACTCTTTCAAACAGAAAACAACTGGCCTTCAGTGGCCAGAAAGATCATAAAAGCTGGTAACAAAGATACCAGGAAAACCTGGGCTTCTAAAAGGACAGCCATCATCCACTCCATCAGTTCACTGCAATCAGAGAATATACTGAGTTGCAAAAGCTTCCAATGTTTCAAGACCAGGCCAAAGTCCAGACTTCTTTTCTTTCTTTCTTTCTTTTTTTTCTTTCTTTTTTTTTTTTTTTTGGCTTTTCTAGGGCCGCTTCCCGCGGCATATGGAGGTTCCCAGGCTAGGGATCCAATCAGAGCCGTAGCGGACGGCCTACATCACAGCCATAGCTACACCAGATCCGAGCCACGTCTGCGATCTACACCACAGCTCACGAGGAATCCTTAACCCACTAAGCAAGGCCAGGGATCGAACCTGCAACCTCATGGTTCCTAGTCGGATTCGTTAAGCACTGCGCCACGACGGGAACTCCCCCAAATCCAGATTTTTATGTGGAATCCTTTGATTTCTAAATATCTGCAATAGGAATTCCCCTCGTGGCTCTGCGAGGTAAAAATCTGAGAAAGTGTCCATGAGAATGTGGGTTCGATCTCTGGCTCCACCCAATGTAGGCTACAGAATCGGCTCAGATCTGCGTTGTTCCACGTGCTGCAGGTCTGGCACTCAGAAGAAAACAAAAAACAAAAATAAAAATAAATAAATATCTGCAACAACTTTAACTTTAAACACTCTGGGAGGCAAACAAAACAGTCTCCTGGTTTGATAAGGCCCAAATGCAGCACTTTGCAAACAAAGCGTCAAATGCTAGTGAAATTCGAATTTCTATTTAGACATAATCCCTTCATGGGGAAAATAGACTGTAATACCCTATGAGTGGAGAGTATCTTGTCCAAGCCACACCCTTCAGTAAAAAACAACTAATGTTCCTGTCATGTGTGACTTACTTAGTAATGTGCTAAGTTTTATAAGTATTACCATTTAACTAATTAATTAATAGCAGAATCCAGACCTTCTGATTCCCAGTCCACCACTGTGCTCTTTCCTGCCAAGCTGTCCTATTTATTTAATTAAAAAAAAAAAAAAAAACTGCTTTCCTGCCTCACCTGTCCCAGAGTTTCCTTACTCGCTTTTTTAGGGCTTGACGACTACTCCAGAAAAATGACCAAGTAGAAAAAGTTCTAAAATAAAATGAAAATGAGGGTAAAGTGTCACAAAGAAAACAACGGCCATGTGCGCTGTGTTCTAAGCCGGGCTGGATGCACCAAATAAAAGGAGAAAGTCCAAGAATAACTTCCACGGAAACAAGTCCTCCCAGCTGATGAGAATGTGGGTGCTTCTTACGATTCGTATTTTCCCCAGCTGTTTTAAAGTAAAAAACAGGAAAGGAGGACGGGAAAGAGGAAGAAGACCGTCACGAACAGGGAAACAGAGCAGCAAGAGCGCGAAAACACCCGCCCGCGCGCCGGCCTCGCCGGGTCAGCCGCCCGCCGGGGCCACGTGACATGACCAAGATGGCCGACGGGGAAGACGGCTCCCGGGCGGGGCAGGAGCCCGGGCCAGCGCCGGGGCCGGAGCCGGGAGAAGAGTTTGAGATCGTGGACCGGCGCCAGTTGCCGGGCCCAGGCGAGCAGCGGAGCGCAGCGAAGGCCCGGGCGGCGGCGGAAGGCTGGTCAGCCCCCATCCTGACCCTGGCGCGGAAGGCCACCGGCAACCTGTCGGCGAGCTGCGGGAGCGCGCTGCGCGCGGCCGCGGGGCTGAGCGGCGCGGATGGCGGCGCGGATGGCGCGGTGCGCGCAGGTAGGCTCCGGCCAGGCGCGCCCTGCTTGCATTTCGCCGGGCGGTTGCCGGTTTCGCAGTGAGAGACAGGTTGGCGAGTGTGTTTAACCGACTCCCCTGTTAGACGAGTTGTTAAAAAACCATCCTGTTAACACGCCTTAACCTATACCGTGCGTTCAAGCCAAGATAAATTGGTGGGCGTGGATGGCCTGAGATTAGAGTGACTCCACCTCCAGTTATGTTCCCCAGCAGCATTTTTATTCTCTTTTGGTGTCTTAAGATTTAAAAATGTACGCATTTAAGCTTGGGAAGTCTGTGTTAATTTTAAAAGGACTTGAAAAGTGAATCCGCACCATTCTCTTCTTTAAATCCCAAAATGCCATGCCGGCTCACACCTCCAAGTTGTCGACCGCATGCATCCCTGCTCTCCGCTGAGTCAAAGCACCAAGGCGGAGGTCAGGGATTGAGGGTTCCGGGCGAGCTCTACCACCAGCTGCAGACAAGTTATCACATTTCCCAGCCTGTAAAATAAGAGATGTTTTTGATTGATCCAGTGATCTCTTACACTTTTTCAGCCTTTGTCATCTAGAATAGAGTTTCAGCAGGTGAGAATAGAATGATTATGATAGAATACGACTTAGAAAGTCCTATAAAGCCAAATATTTAGAGCTATGCTAATCAATACAGTAGCCACTACCTACATGTGATATTTAAACATTAAAAATTTAGTTTCTCAGTCACAACAGCCACATTTTAAATGCCCAGTAGCCTCCATGTGGCTAGTACAGTGAAAACATTTCCATCATAGAGAGTGCTGTGGGGCACAGCTCACTAAAGACTGAAGTGCTGTCTATGAAGCATTATAGTGTGACTGAGTTTTTTTGATTCCATCCTATCCACTGGTAAACTGGCTGTAGAAGTCAGCGATGGCACCAAAATAGTGATTTGGGACCAATTCAGTGGTTAAGAAAGATTAATGAGTAAAGTTTAAAATCTGACTTTAGATTCCAGCAGTGGAAAGTAGGACTGGAAAGTAATGAAGAAGCCTGTTCAACTCAGGAGTCTAGTTCCCACTATCTCGCCACCCTTACACACATCAGTAGATACTTAATTATATGCTCAGAGTCAAGGCATAGGATCTTCTGGAGGCCTCTTAGGTAGTAAGCAAGTAATACATGTTAACTGTTTGGCAGTAAATAAAATGTGCCAGTGCCTAGAACTGTGCCTAATGCAGAATAATAAATATTTGTTGAACAAATGCATATTTGAAAAACACTTGTTTTCCCCACTTATGGTCATGCTATAAATAGCCAGCACTTATATTGTGCTTCCTAGGTGCCAAATATTAGCCTTAGATCTGTATCTATATTAGTTCATTTCATCTTCACAATAATCCTGGGTGATAGCAGAACTGGCTTTATGGTGTACGGATCAGTGCAGGCTTGGATCAGTGTGATCACATAGGACTAGGCACTCATACGTGCCCCACAATGGAAAACCTTATTAATTTTATCCTTGAATTTGTATTTTGTAAGTGGAGTCTGATGGAACTGAGGAGCATTCGTGGGGGCCTTGGAGCTGGGCTGCCATGTGGTCCCACCTGCTGCTGCCTCCCTGGGACAGGTTCTCAGCACCCTGGTCCACTCTGACTGCACCTGGGCCTCACCCTACCCTTCTCTGACTGCACTGCGTCACCACTGCTGGCTCAGGGAGAATTGGGGGGGTCAAACTTTAAATCAAACGACAGGGCCAGATATCCACTGGCCTACCCCAGGCTAGCAGCGCCACAGCACATTAGGCAGGTACTGGGCAGGATCGCCCCCAAACAGACAGGAAGTTGCATCCCTGCCGGAAGTTGCAGTCCTCTAGGGCCATGAGAGGGCGAGATTGATTTCAGACCTCTGCCCACGTGGCCCGCCCCATGTGACAGGTACTCTTATTTTCCCCTGTTTATAAAGAGGGAAGCTGAATTAAAGAGAAGTAACTCGACCAAGTTACTTAGAAATGGCAGAGCCGAGAAAGACAGGCTGCCTGTTAAACCTGTGCTCTTTCTTAGTCACATCACCTCCATGCCTCAATGCCTTTAAATAACTTTATACGTAAAATGCCAAAATATATACTTAGGATTTTAAATTAGTCAATTTAAAGAAAATATTAGATAACTGCCACTTAGATCTGGCAAAAATTGTGAACATGGCTTAGCAAAGGCAGAAGTGTGGGAACCAGCTTGGGATGAGCTATGTAGCTAGTCCCTAACGGTGACCCAGCTTTGAAGCCATCAAGTAGCGATGGGGAGAAGGAAATGGACCTTGGGTAGCATCCTCTGCAGAGGCCTCAGAAAAGCAAGTCAGGAGAAGACAGTGGCTACCACTCCAGCCAGGACCGGCTCATCTTGTCTCTTTTTCATTGCTCTGCTTATCTGCTTGCACAAGCTATGGGGACAGAGATTGTTGAGAGGCAGCAGTGGAGGAGCAGAGACTGAATGTGAGCAGCACTCTTGCCAGATAAAATTTGTTGAGTGATACAGGTTTAAGGAAAATGCTGTGGAATGTTGTGGAATGCTCTGAATACTTGTTTTAAAGTGTTACCCCACGTGGGCTCTGGTAGCCCAACTTGCCACAATGATTGCATTCTCTGAAGTTGTCTTGTTTGGCTTTTTGGTATTTTTTTAAAGGTAATACATGGTAAAACAAAACAAACCCTACAAAAGAACACTCAGTGTAGAGTAAGTGCTCCTTCCCTAAAACTGTCCTCAATCCTACTGTATTTCAGAGTGTCTGTGCACGACATAGCATGACATAGTATGTGCCTTCATCTCTACCCTCACAGTTTTCACACAAACCACAGGACATACACACACACAAGGTTCTACATTGTGCTTTTTAGACTGATTCCTCCTCCTCCTCAAGGTTGAATAACAAAAGTCACTGAAGAAGGCACTCCTTTTTAAAATTTGTTTTATTGAGGTTTAGTTGATTTACAGTGGTGTGTTAATTTCTGCTATAGAGCACTGACTCAGTTATATATATACACACACACACACACACTCTTTTTCATATTCTTTTCCATTATGGTTTATCACAGGATATTGAATGTAATTCCTTGTGCTACACAGCAGGACCTTGTTGTTTATCCATGAAGAAGGCATTCTTTAATTTTAAAATTATTTAGATATATATTTGCTATTAAGTAGGTGGTATGTATTATGCCTTTCTCCATTGTTTTTCATGGCAAATTTTATTTTTCATGTATCAGAACACCCCTGTACAAGTGATATAGTTCCTTCCAAAATGAAACACAAATAACTTTTTCATTTCACATTGCTGAACTCCTTAGGTTAGCCTTTGAGATAAGGGAAAATCCTGAAAATTAGGAAAGTGATGGTTTTATTGTCAGTACAGAATAATACTATACTGTATCATAAGATCTTTTGAGACACCAAGGGCTATTCAAAACAAACTCAAATTTATAAAAAATCCAGTCACTTCTCTATAATTCAGAACCAGAACCCCCCACCACATACACACACAAAAAATTCTATAGAACTCACTCCCTGGAGTACCTATTGTGGCTCAGTGGAAATGAATCTGACTAGTATCCATGAGGATGCAGGTTCAAACCCTGGCCTTGCTCAATGGGTTGGCTCGGATCTGACGTTGCTGCGGCTATGGCATACACTAGTGGCTACAGCTCTGATCGGACCCCTACCCTGGGAACCTCTATATGGCACCGGTGCGGCCCTGCAAATAATAAAAAAAAGAAAAAATCTCACTCCCTGACCTGAATACCAATTGTCTATACCAAAGGTTACAACAAATTGGCAACCCTCTAAGATGTCTATGGCTCATAGTTGCATTTTTTTTTCCTATCTTGCACAGTATAAAAGCACTTAAAATTCGCATAAGAAATGCTAGAAGATTCTAAACGTGAAAAGCTACTTGACAGCTGTAATAACTACAAACTAAAACATTATCCTTACCCCACCCCCACCCCACCCCAATCCCAAGTAGCAAACATTTAAAAGACTGAATGAGCGAGCGGCTGCGGAGAGGTGCGCGCCGGGCCGGGTCTTATTTTTTCTGCCAGGACTGTTAAGGTTTATGGTCTACATTTTTAAATTATAGAATGACAATTTCCAGGGCTTGAGAGGACACTTCGTAAGCATTTGCTAGGAGTATTTGTATTGATTGCAGACTTTTTTACTCTCAAAGCGACGACTGATGGAGTTGAAATGGGAAAGCAGCTGAGTTCATTTAATGCCAACGGTTTCATTTACAAAACGTGTGTAGAACTCGTAATTATCCACTAATTGTGGACGAAAGATGGGCAACGAGAACCTGTGGAACTAAGGGGCGTAGGCTTCCCCGAAGACACCGGCTGTCACAGTCGGACGAAAGGGCTGACCCACTAAGCCGTCCCGACGGTGTGAAGACTAACCCAACCCATCCCGAAAACTGCCACCCACTGTCCCGGGGCAGAGGAGTAAACATGGCGCCCACAAACTCCGAGGGCGTGAGCTGAACGCCCCCAATAGGAATGAGAGTGGGTGGAGCGCTTTCCCGGCACGCCTTCCGGCTTGGGGCAGGGCTTCCTAGAGTTTCAGCCTTTTCATTGGTGGGAATTGGGCGTGGGAGAGACCAATCGCGGAGAATCTTGGTAAGGGCCGTCGCCGTAGCAACACGCGGAGCTACCTGGGAGAGGCCTCTGGAGTCTGACCCACAGTCCTAGCTGCCAAGGTGCGGCTTTGACCTCCCCGGGTCAGAAACCGGCTGGCTGCTAACCCCAGTTAATCCGCACATCCCGCGCTTGGAGCAGACCGCCTGGACTGTCTTCCCTTCATTGTCCCGCATGTACCTTCCTCACCGGAACAACACTCAGACCACTAACGAAGCTGTCCCTGCTTCTTGCCCTACAGCTTCCAAGAGCCAGATAATGGAGGAGCGTGCCAACCTGATGCACATGATGAAACTCAGCATCAAGGTCTTGCTCCAGTCTGCCCTGAGCCTGGGCCGCAGCCTGGATGCCGACCATGCCCCTTTGCAGCAGTTCTTTGTAGTGATGGAGCACTGCCTCAAACATGGGCTGAAAGGTGAGCCTTAGGGGGGCGTTTGGGGGGCGTGGAAATTCAGGCTAGCTGTTTGCTCAGTGTGTATTCATCAAAGCCAAGCATTGTTTTGGGTGCTGGGATGACAGCAGCGCACAAAACAAGAGGGGACATTCTAGAGCAGCGCTGTCCAAATGAAATGCCATGCAAGCCGCATATGCGATGTCTAATGTTCTAGTAGCCACGTTTTAAAAAAAAGGGCGAAAACAGATGAAATTAGTTTTAATAATACATGTTATTGAACCCAATATAGACAAAATATTATCATTTTGACACATAATCAGCATACACCTTACTAATGAGATTTTACATTCTTTTTCATACTAAGGCTTAAAATCCACCATGTGTTCTACACTTACAGCACCTCTCCATTGCATTGGCTGCAGTTGAGGTTCTCAGTGGTGCTTGTGGCTAGTAACTGCCTTGGACAGCACAGTTCTAGAAGAGGAGACAGACGATAAATTCGGAAGCAAACATAATTACAAAGTGCTACCAATTCACGGAAGCAAAATGGGTCAAATGATAGGAAATCAAGGGAAAACCTTTCGGCTAGAGCGAGAGAGGAAGGTCTTCCTGGGGGGAAATGTGAGCTGAGACTGTGTTTGAGACTCATTGAGAAATGTGAGAAAGGAGTCAATCATGCAAAAGATTTGGGGCAAGAGCCTTTCTAGAAAAACAAAACAGGCACAAGTACCTGAGAGGGACTAAACTTGCTTTGAGGAAGACACCAGGTGACTAAAGTGGGCTGAGAAGGAGGAGGGGAGGTAAGTCAGGGAAGTTGGGGTGGGCTGGATCACATAGGTTTTTATAGGTCAGGTGAGGAGTTGGATATTATTCCAAGGGTATTGGAAGGATTTTCAGCAAGGAAAAAACAAGATCTGACTTAGGGTTTTTTGGGGGGGGGGTTGTCTTAGGTTTTTTTTTTTTAAACCTTGACCTATGTGGAGAACAGATTGCAAAGGTGGAGAGGTGACAATATTAAGAGCAGGGACCCCCATTAGAAGGTTATTACAGCAGTTCAGATGAAAAATGGTGATGATTGAAATCAAGCCTTGATTTTGGCATCAGGTAGGAGAGAGAAACGGGAAGGATTTCACAGGTCATCATTTGAGCTGGTATTTTATTTCATGGATAATAAATACTTGGGAGAAGGCATAGTGAGTAGATCAGAGATACCCTGTCATCAGCGGAAGGGAGAGCTCATTTGGTACCTGGCCTCTCCGAGTCCCCAAGACTGGATCAGGAGTAACCAGGCAGCTCTGCAGCATTCACTGGGCTTTGGGGAGAGAGACTGTGGGCCCCTGAAGATATTTTGCAACTTGTTCTTATGAATAACACTTCTGTTTTCCCTTTTAGTTAAGAAGAGTTTTATTGGCCAAAATAAATCTTTCTTTGGTCCTTTGGAGCTGGTGGAGAAACTTTGTCCAGAAGCATCAGATATAGCCACTAGTGTCAGAAATCTGCCAGAATTAAAGTGAGTGAGAAGTAGTTACATCGATTTGATGTTAAAAAAAAAAAAAAAAAAAAACTCCCTGTATTTATCAGTTTCTCAATTCCTTGCCGATAAAGCGTTTTCTGATTTAGAACAAACTAGCAAAGCCCCTCTTTCACTTGGACTTTAGTTCCAGCTCTGCTGTGCATCAACACTTGGGCTTGAGCAAAATTTGCCCCTCTCTGAGCCTCAGTTTCTTTAAAATGGGGATAGGGATTCCTGCTTTTCACACAAGGTCAAATAGTTTGAAAAAGTGTTGTTACCCAAAGAGTAGTCCCAGGAGGAAAAGAAGTTGTTACACTCCTGGAATCACTGCTTCCAATGCCACTGGGCAGTTTTCTGAATAATACAGTGTGGGCCAGATTTTAGATTCCAGGACAAGGGACATCTGTGAAAAGGCTGGGACTAATGAATCATTTACATTGTCTAGGTTTGTCCTTGGGATCCCTATGTATAGGCTGAAAATAAAAAACTGGACAGAAAACAGGCATATCACGGAAACTATTTAGAAGGAGCCCTGGAGATCCTTAGGCCAATGCAAAAGAGTCCCTGCAGGGTCTCCCAGGGGAGTCAACTATCCAGCCTCTGTTTCACCTTCTGCAGAGCCAGCCTGTTCCATTTTCAGGTAGTAATAATAGACACCACCATTAGCTAAAGGCCTGCCATGTGCCAGGCATGGTGCTGAGGAAATTTCATTATCTCATTTTATATGCCCGTGACAAGCCTCTAGGAACTAAACTGTTGGTACCCCTGTCTCCAAGTACGGAAACTGAGACTCAGAGTGGTTAAGTCGTTTGCCCAGGGTCTCGCAGCAAGTGAGTGGTGGAGCCAAGAAAAAAACACAGGTTCATTGGCCTCTGAAATCTCTCAATTCCACTCAACTCTGTTGTTGCCGAGCCCTGTGCATTCTTCTCAAGATAGGGTTTAAGCCTTCTGCTCCATCCCTGGTTCAGCTCTCTGGGCCTCTACCGCTTAAGGTGAAAACCTTTTGCAGGTGATCACCTTTCACTTGTTTATTTGGTGCCCCTCTCTTGAGCCTCCCAAAAGCCTTCTGCCTTGTTTCTCCAGTTCTTTATGTGGTCCTATTGCCCATCCCCTTCCGACCAGCTCACTCCCTCGGGAGTACAGCACTAGACCTTGTCCCTGGGTCGTCTGATTGGCTGGACTCACCCTCCTCCTGCACCCAGGTCTCTGTTCCCACTTAGGCACGGAGGCATTTTTGCGATCTTATTATGCTAACAAAGAGCTTATTGTCAGCTGAACTCACTGCCTCTGCTCTCTCATTAACCCGGTGGATACTAAACAAGTAACCTGCTTAAGCGCCAGAATCCTGCCCCGTCTGCCAAAGAGGAAAAACACAGTAGAGCCCTCCTCTTCATGCCTCTGCAAGAGTAGTCTTGTTGGGACCCATGTGAGAAAAGGCTACTGCTTTCCTCCATAAAGGGTTGCGGTGTTTTTACTGTTTCATGAAGTAGTAACAAAAGTTCTGAAATTTCTATAGTGTTTTGGAAATTATAACTAGTATTTTTGAGAGGGGAGAGACTGCGTGCTCTAAGGTGGTTTGAAACTTGCAGGATGAACTTTGCATCCTGAGAGGCATCTCTCTAAAGTTTAATTTCCTTGTCTAATTGAAACAAAAAATATCTTTTACAATATGGCCTATCACCCCAAATTTCTCATTGTTTTCATGTCATGGTTTATTATTAAATATACTGTTAACACAATGAATAAGAGTTCATTGAGTTCTCATCATGGCTCAGCAGATGAATCTGACTAGCATCCATGAGAACGCAGGTTCTATTCCTGACCTCACTCAGTGGGTTAAAGATCTGGCATTGCTGTGGTGTAAGTCACAGACTCAGCTGGGATCTGGTGGTATTGTGGCTGTGGCTGTGGCTGGCAGCTACAGCTCTGATTCGACCCCTAGCTTGGGAACCTCCATGTGCTGCAGGTGTGGCCCTAAAAAGACCAAAAAAAAAAAAAAAAAGGAGTTGACATAGTAGCACTGAGACCCAGGCAGCAGATAAGTCTTCTCTCTTTCTTTAAAATTAAAAACACCTGTTTCCCTTATTACATAACTTTTAATTAGGAAACAAAGCCAAGCAAAAAAATGCTTCTATACTCAGGAAAAAAAAAAAACTGCAATTAAATTATCTTGGTCAAAATCCTTTTAGATGCTTTCAATGCATAGTCACACAAATACATAAGATTCTATTTTTATTCCCCTGCACCTCCCCCAGTGGCACCATTATTGCACTCCTCATGGAATACAGTTTGGCACTACCCACCAAAACCACCAGTGCATCTACCCTTTGACCCAGGATTCCACGTTTAGGTGTCTTATCCTGTAGATCTAACCCATGAAAATGACCATTGCAGCCTTATTTGTAGCTACATGAATGGTGCAGTCCAATACTGAAACACTCTGATGAAGCTATGAAAAAAAATAAATGAGAAATGTCCTGTGTATGGAAAAACTTTCCAAATGACAGATACTAAGTGAAATAAGCAAGTTGCGTAACAGCATGTATAACATTATTTTTTTTGTAAAAAGGGGAGAAAATCAGAATTTGTATTATTTTCATATGCATAGCAATGTGGAAGCGAACCTAAACTAAGAGCAGTGTATTAGTGTATGGAGAAGTGCAACTGGGGGGAAAAAAGTATTATACTGTACATACTGTTTTGTAGCCTTTTTTCCCATTTAATATAATATTTTAAACCTTTTTCCATATAAAGTATTCATCCACAACATCACTTTTAAAATTTATTTTTATTATAGTTGACTTACATTGTTCTGTCAATTTCTGCTGTACAGCAGAGTGGCCCAGTTTATATATATATATATATATATATATATATATATATATATTCTTTTTCTCCTTCGTCATGTTCCATCACAAGTGATTAGATATAGTTCCCTGTGCTGTGCAGCAGGACCTCATTGCTTATCCACTCCAAATGCAGTAGTTTGCATCTACTAACCCCAAATTCCCAGTCCATCCCACTCCCTCCCCCACAACATTTCTGAAATGAGCACATAGCTTTCCGTTGTATGGCCCTCACTTTGGGCTTTGTGATAGTCTTCAAATTCTCATTATCTGAACAGTGAAGTGGTGACCATCCCCAAACATATATCTTTATGTATATCCTAAATTATTTCCTTGGGCTATATTACTAGATGTAGAATTTGGATAACTTGCTGTCATCAAATTGCCGGCTGGAAGAATTGTACCAGTTTATGCTCCCACCATGCAGCACATGTCAGTGTTTATTTTTCACATCATCCCAACATTAAATGTATTTTTTTTCCTATTTCATTTCCTTTCTTTTTTACTCTAGTTTAACTTCATTTATTGGCAAGGGGGAATCCAAATCAGCTTATTAAGTTGGGTGCTCTCTGATCTTTTTTTTTTTTTTTTTGTCTTTTTGCTATTTTCTTGGGCCGCTCTTGCGGCATATGGAGGTTCCCAGGCTAGGGGTCGAATCGGAGCTGTAGCCGCTGGTCTACACCAGAGCCACAACAACGCGGGATCCAAGCCGAGTCTGCAACCTACACCACAGCTCACGGCAATGCCGAATCCTTAACCCACTGAGCAAGACCAGGGATTGAACCTGCAACCTCATGGTTCCTAGTCAGATTCGTTAACCACTGCGCCACGACGGGAACTCCTGATCTTTTGATGTAAATATTGACTACAGTCATACCTTTAACACTTTCTTGGATATTACAAATGTAGTTACTCTGCTTAGAAGAGAATCCTGTTTCTTCCTAAATAGTGTTATATGTACAATTAGGGAGATTTTTTTTTTTTCTTTTAATGTTTAAAACATATTTTCAAAATCACATGTGATTTGAGATTGGTTGCACAGCAATGTGAATGTACCTAACATTACTGAACTGTACACTTGAAAATGAGTAAGATGGTAAACTTTAGGGAGTTCCTGTCTTGGCTCAGCAGAAACGAATCTGACTAGCATCCATGAGGACACAGGTTCAATCCCTGGCCCTCCTCAGTGGTTTAAGGATCCAGTGTTATCTCGAGCTGTGGTGTAGGTTGCCGACTTGGCTCAGATCTGGTGTTGCTGTGGCTGTGGTGTAGGCCGGCAGCTGTTGCTCCAGTTCAACCCCTAGCCTGGGAACATCCATATGCTTCATGTATGGCCTTAAAAAAAAAAAAAGTAAACTTTATATGTGTATTTTACCACAATCAAAAATAAAAGTGCCCTTTTGAGCTAATGCCTTAGAAACCCTGCAACACTTTAACAACTATGTTCTCTGTTAGTCTTTTGAAAGAATGGTTATCCCGTTATACAACCTAACCTATTTTCTGGCTCCCCGTGAAATTAAATGAATACATGTAAAGTTTTATCTAATTGTTTTTGTTCCAGAAATCAGGTGTTTGTGGCTTAATTTTTTTTGTCCTTTTTTTGGTGTGTGTGTGTGGGGGGAGTACATGCCCATAATATAGACCTCAAACATTCCCCGGAGGATGCAGTGAGCCATCTCCTCAGCCTTCTGCGTTCACAGACATGTGTATGTGTTAACATGTATTTCTCCTTGGCTAAATTGGCTTTTTTCCCCTTTGTTTTTTGTTGTCGTTGTTAGGCTGTAACAGGCTCATTCTCTGTTTGAATTCCAGGACAGCTATGGGAAGGGGCAGAGCTTGGCTTTATCTTGCCCTCATGCAGAAGAAACTGGCAGATTATCTGAAAGTGCTTATAGACAATAAACATCTCCTAAGGTATTTCATTAGCTGTCTTTGCTGGTCTTTTGCTTTGTAATTAGTACACAGTTCTATAGATCATTTGGAATTCAAACAAGGATGTATAGTGTGCACAGTTCTTATTCAAATTATTACTGAATGTAACTATGTAACTATTCTGTGGCTTAGTTTTAAAATTGCAGTATTTTAGTTTTTTGAGCACTGAGGTCTAAAAGTCATTATGAACAAAGATTCACATTACTTTTCATTTTGAAAAGTCATTTTGAAGATAATTCTTCAAAAATACCTAAGATTAGGAGTTCCTGCTATATTGCAACAGGTTAAAAGATCCAGTGTTGTCTCTGCAGTGGCTCAGGTCACTCCTGAGGCTCGGGTTCAACCCCCAGCCCAGCACAGTGGATTAAGGATCAGGCGTTGCTGCAGCTGTGGTGTAGGTCACAGGTGCGGCTCAGATTCAATCCCTGGCCTGGGAGCTTCAGTGCAGCCCAAAAAAATTTTTTTTATTTTTAAAAAATTAAAAAATTTTTAAATACCTAAAGATAGGTAACTGACAGTCAACTCCATTAAGTTTCAACAAATTGGTATTTATTCGATTGGATGATAATGGGGGGGAAATTACTTTAACTAGATTCAGTGGACAATTTTAAAGTATAAAACCCTGCCTTTTGTAAGAGAACAAACCTAGATTACCTGTTGGGGGATTTCATACTCAGTTTGTAAACTTTTTTCTTTTGGCATCAGTAAGGATGGATTGTCTATCTCTGAAATTTATGACTGGGTTCAGTTTTTATATTTATAACTATATAAACATAAATAATTATTACAAGAGGAATTTTCTCCAGGGTATGGGAATTTACAAGGGAAAAATCTCTCTTGAGGTAATGCTCTTATCTGATTGAAATAAAAATGTAATTTACAGCGTGGCCTGTCACCCCAAATTTTCTGTTGTTTTCAAGTCATGGCTTATGATCAAATGTATCTTTACATGATAAATACTGATTTCAAATAGTTCATGTAGTTTGTCCTTTGAGTACAGTTACACTGAGTAACTTTGAGGTACAGATTTTGTTCTCATCAGCTAGTTCTTAAGACAGTGAGTTCTTATGTGTGCACACACACACACAAGATAGTAAATTAGCAAATCACTGGTAACCAGAGCAGTAATGAATGGGACAATGGATTAAGGTTCCAGTGTTGTCATGGCTCTGGTTCGGGTTCAATCCCATGCCCCAGAACTTCCGCATGCCACACGTGCAGCCAAAAATCAAAAACAGAGGAACAGCAGTAATGGATAGAGCCTCACCACACATGGCTGAGGTGCCTGGGAGGTAGGGAAGTACAAGCAGCCCATGTTGTTGGGCAGGACATGGGGAAGAGGGAAGAGTTTTCCTCTTGGATTGGGGATGGGGGGAGCTGTGGGATCCCACTTCCTGTTGACATGAGTTTGTGTGGAAATAGTTCACAGCCACACAAAAGAAGGAGCCCATGGGAACAGAAGGGGCAGAGTGATGTACAGGCACACAGGAGCCAAGAGGTGAGGAGGGCTGGGGTCCAGGGTTGGAACCGAGGAGTTAACCTTAGACCAGAGCAGGAGGAGCCCATTCCAAGGCACGAGAGAGAGGAGAGGCCAGAGAAGAGCTAGCAGCACTTAGAGTGGAGAGGGGATGAAAAGCAGAAGGGAGTGCCCACAGGGGAGCCTCTGGCCCCCAGTGAAGGTGGCAGCCAGGCCGTGAGCCCGGAGGGGGGAGAGGACAGGGCAGGTCTAGGAGAAGGGTGGTGAAGGCGTTCCCATCATGTCCATCTCTTGCAGTGAGTTCTATGAGCCCGAGGCCTTGCTGATGGAGGAAGAAGGGATGGTCATTGTTGGTCTGCTGGTGGGGCTCAACGTGCTTGATGCGAATCTCTGCTTAAAGGGAGAGGACTTGGACTCTCAGGTAAAATGGGAATTTTGGAATAGCTTCTTTGGGCCAGGAATTTTTCATGGCATCTGTAGATGTGTGCTGTACCTGAGGAGGGGGCATCTGGCCCAGAACCTCTCAGCGTGCTGTGCTGGGCAGTGGGGAGCACATCTGGCCAAGGTCCCCAGGAAGGGTGAAGAAATAACATGGGCAAAGGTCCAAAGGCCCACACAGAGAGCATGGCTTGTCTGGGAACAGGAAACAGTTCTCCAAGGCTGGGACACAGGATGCTGGGTGCATGAGATGAAGGCGGAGGTGGACCCAATTGTGAGACCATCATCGCCGGGCTTTGGCTTTTGTTGCTGGAGCTTTGGAAGCCATTGGCAGTTTTTAAGCAGTGCCCTGAAATGGTCAGGCCTGAGATTGAGAAAGATCAAGCAAGCAGCCATCCAGGCCATGAGTTAGAAGCGGCCAAGAATAGAGAAAGCAAAAATATTGAGCAGGTAAGTCTGAAAGACCCAAAAGGGTTCTTGGGGTATGGGAAGATAGACTCAGGAGAGATTTGGAAGTCAGATGATAAAACGGAGCAGAAAAGAAAGTCTGCAGTAAGGTGCAGAGTGCCTGTGGGGGGACAGCCCTCTTGCAATGGACTTTCCTTCTGCTCGGGAGCCAGGGGCCAGGGCCGAGGCCTAAAATGTAAATCAGGACCCCCTTCCCCATTTCACCCCCACCCCTCTTCAGGGCCACTGTGCCATCCTTCTTGCCATCACATGTTTAGACATGAAGCGTCTAAAGCTTCCCCAATCCCTCCATGGCCAGGTCAGGTATTTGGTCTTTTGGTTTTGGGGTGTTTTTTTGGTAACCTGTCCTCTCTCTCTCTCTCTCTCTCTCTCTCTTTTTTTTTTCCAATAGTTTTCTTGGTTTTGTGCATTGAAATTTTTTCAAAAAATATGGAGAAGTTTTTTTGAAAGGAAATAGTATCACATGTAATCCTAATACACAGAAACAGCTAAATCAGTGTTAACATTTTGGGATATAGTCTTCCAGCACATGAATAAAGGGGCACGTGTGAATTTATATTTTAGAGGCAAGTGTTTGGAGTTTTCTTTTTCCATTAAACCAAAATGATTATTTCAAGCACAATTTTGCTTTTGTTTGTTTGTTTGTTTTTGTATTTTAGGGCCGCACTTGTGGCACATGGAGATTCCCAGGCTAAGGGTCAAATCACAGCTACAGCTGCCAGCCTACACCACAGCCACAGCAATGCAAGATCCAAGCCTCATCTGTGACCTACACCACAGCTCACAGCAATGCCGGATCCTTAACCCGATGAACAAGGCCAGAGAGCAAACATGCAACCTCATGGTTACTAGTTGGATTCATTTCCACTGAGTCACAACAGGAACTCCCAATTTTGCAATTTTTTAACTTAGCATAATGTCCCATGTCAAGAGATATAAACTGGTTTAAAATGACTGCACAGTAATTCACTTTATGAATATACTGTAGTTTATTTAACCACTACTTATTAAACATAAGTTGTTGCCATGTTATAACAACATTATAAACATCCTCATGCTTCTTTTGACTGTTATCCGTTTCTTTTCTTAGGATAAATTTGGGAATTGCTGTGTCAGAGTGTACATATTCTTTTTTTTTTTGTCTTTTGTCTTTTTTTTTGTTGTTGTTGTTGTTGTTGCTATTTCTTGGGCCGCTCCCGCGGCATATGGAGGTTCCCAGGCTAGGGGTCGAATCGGAGCTGTAGCCACCGGCCTATGCCAGAGCCACAGCAACTCGGGATCCGAGCCGCGTCTGCAACCTACACCACAGCTCACGGCAACGCCGGATCGTTAACCCGCTGAGCAAGGGCAGGGACCGAACCCGCAACCTCATGGTTCCTAGTCGGATTCGTTAACCACTGCACCACGATGGGAACTCCTAGAGTGTACATATTCTATGCGAGTGTTGTGATGATGTGTGAGCATTCTTGGTCTTTTTCAATCTGATAGAAAAAACAACTCTTTAGGAGTTCCCTGGTGGGTCTAGTGGTTAAGAGTTAACAATTTCACCCCTGCAGATGGGGTTTAAATCCCTGGCCTGGAAACTGGGATTCCCACATCAAGCTGCTGCACACCTTGGCAAAAAAAAAAAAAAGAAAAAAAACAACTCATTTGAAATTTGTATTTTGAGAACTAGGGAGATCAAGTATTTTTTTTCATGTTTTATTTGTCATTGATGGTTCATCTTTTGTGATTACCTGTTCATATTCTTTGCCCATTTTTTGAGTTTTCCATCTTTTTCTACTCTTTTATTATAGATTAAGGCTATTCACCATTTGCTATGAATTTTTTTATCTGATTTCTCTGGGCTTGTTTTCCCTCTGAACCTTTTTTTTTTGTTTTGCCCACTCAAATTTAATGGACTTTTCTCATACCTTCTGAGGTATTATACTTAGAAGGTCCTTCCACATCTAAAAATAAACCTATTTTTTCAAACAAAATGTGTATTTTTTATATCTATAAATATTCTGCCTGTCATTTGTTTGACATGGTGTGAAATGGAAATCTGGATTTCTTATATAGGTAGTAAACCAATTTTACTCAATATTATATACCAAATACTATTTTTCTGCTAATTTGAAGCTCCACCTTTATCATGTGTTGAAATATCCATTATATGCTGAACTTTATTTCTGGACTTTGTTTAGTCTCTGGGTCTCTATTTTCATACCAGTAACACTGTCTTTTTTTAATTTATTTTTTTAATTGAAGTATAGTTAATTTATAGTGTATTTCTACTGTACAGCAAAGTGACTCAGTTATACACAAATATACATTCTGTTGTATATTCTTTTCCATTATAGTTTATCATAGTATACTGAATGTAGTCACCTGTGCTATACAGCAGGACCTCATTGCTTATCCGTTCTTATATGTAATAGTTTGCATCTACTAACCCTAAATTTCCAGTCCCTCCCCAACCCGCTTCCTCCTGGACAACCACAAGTCTGTTCTCCATGTCTGAGACCTTTTCTAGTCTGTAGATAGGTACATTTATGCCATATTTTAGATTCCACATATAAATGCTATAATGTGGTATTTGTCCTCTTTCTGACTTACTTCACTTAGTATGAGAATCTCTAGTTGCATCCATGTTGCTGCAAAGGTCATTTCATTCTTTTTTATGGCTGAGTAATATTCCATTGTGCATATGTACCACATCTCCTTTATCTGTGCCTCTGTCAATTTGGCATTTAGGTTTGTTTCCAAGTCTTGGCTAATGTGAATAGCACTGCTATGAACATTGGGGTGCATATATCTTTTTGAATTATAGTTTTGTCTGGATATATGCCAAGGAGTAGGATTGCTGGATCATATGATAGTTTTATTTTTAGTTTACTGAGGAACCTCCATACTGTTCCCATAGTGACGTACCAACTTACATTTCCCCAACAGCAGTAACATAGTCTTTTAATTACCAGAGGAGTGCCCACTGTGGCTCATCGGGTTGAAAGCCACGTAGTCTCTCTGAGGATGTGGGTTCAATCCCTGGCCTTGCTCTGTAGGTTAAGGATCCACCGTTGCTGTTAGTTGCGGCATAGATTGCATATGTGGCTCAGATCTGGTGTTGCTGTGGCTGTGGTGTAGGCCAGCAGCTACAGCTCCATTTCAATCCCTAGCCCAGAAACTTGCATATCTCCTGTGCATTATTCTCTTAGTGTTCTCCTAGATTTAATATGTCTGTAGTTTATTTGAAATTTTTGTGTTTCTACTTACAAGTGACACTTTTCTGAATTTTCCTTTTGTCCCTTTTCAGTTTCAGGATTGTATTAACCTTATAAGCTGGGTGTTATTCTTTTTGTCTTGTTTTCTACAACAGCTTATTAGAGCAGGAATTACTTTTATTTAAAGGTTTGTTAAAACTTAGTGGTATATGGAGTTCCCGTCGTGGCGCAGTGGTTAACAAATCCGACTAGGAACCATGAAGTTGCGGGTTCGATCCCTACCCTTGCTCAGTGGGTTAAGGATCCGGCGTTGCCGTGAGCTATGGTGTAGGTTGCAGACGCGGCTCGGATCCCGCGTTGCTGTGGCTCTGGTGTAGGCCGGTGGCTACAGCTCCGATTCAACCCCTAGCCTGGGAACCTCCGTATGCCATGGGAGCAGCCCAAGAAATAGCAAAAAAAAAACAAAAACAAAAAAAAAAACAAAAAAAACCTTAGTGGTATGAATATTGCAGCTTTATGCAAAAAGCTTTATGGTCCTCATTCTTTGACCACTTTAAGTTTTTGCAGCTTTTGGTCAATTTATTTTTTATTTTTTTTACTTTTTTGTCTTTTTAGGGCCTCATTCGCGGCATATGGAGGTTCTCAGGCTGGGGTCTAATCAGAGCTGTAGCCGCCGCCCTATGCCAGAGCCACAGCAATGCCAGATCCCAGCTGAGTCTGCAGCGTACACCACAGCTCATGCCAACACTGGATCCTTAACCCACTGAGCGAGACCAGGGATCAAACCCACAACCTCATGGTTCTTAGTCAGATTCGTTTCTGCTGTGCCATGATGGGAACTCTGCTTTTGGTCAATTTATTGGTTTCCTAAGTCATAGGACAATTTTTAGTCATTTCTGTTTTTCTAGAAATCATTTGTTTTATTCACATCTATTAGTTGTATGAGAGTATTCTCTTACGGCTTTTTAAAATCTCCCTTTTCTTTTTTCTTTTTTGTCTTTTTAGGGCCACACCTGCGGCATATGGAGGTTCCCAGGGTAGGGGTCGAATCAGCTACAGCTGCCGGCTTACACCACAGGTGACAGCAACACCAAATCCATAACTCACAGAGCGAGGCCAGGGATCAAACCTGCATCCTCATGGATGCTAGTCAGATTGGTTTCCGCTGAGCCACAGCAGGAACTCCAGGATCTCACTTTTATAACTTGTGATATCCAGCGGTGGCCAGTTAGCTCAGTTGCTTAGAGCATGGTGCTAGTAACTTATGATATTATGCACCTGGTGGAGATCTGTCTACTGTGTTGGACTCTAAGAACCAGGTCGTGCTTTTATTCATCACTCTGCTTTGGGAGGAGGGCTTTATCTGATTTCTAACCCAGTAATTTCTGCTTTGGGTGTTAATTCTTCCTATTGTTGCCTTTTTCCCCATCGAACTACATAGAATATATGTATTTCTTTTTTATTACTTAATTTTTGTCTTATAAAAGAAATGCATGCTTATTGAGAGAACATTAAGCAAGTACCGAAGTGGATAGGAGTTCCTCTGTGGCTCAGCAGGTTAAGGACCTGGCCTTGTCACTGCTGCAGCTCAGGCCACTTGGCTGAGGTATGGGTTTGATCCCTGGCTAGAGAACGTCCACGTGCCACGGGCGCAGCTAAAAAAAGAAAAAAGAAGTAGATACCAGGTGGTAAAACTTCAGAATGTTACCTTAAATTCTGAATTTTTAGTAAATTTTTCTTCCAGAAGGTAATGAGGTTATTTTTCTTTTGGTTTTTTACTTTGATTGCTACTTTATAAGCTGGTTAGCCTAACTGTAGGAAAGAGCTAAGAATGTAAATACCCTGAATTTTAAAGATCGTTAGGTGTATAGAAAGTGGGAAATTTTATTTTTCATTTAAACTTGTGCATTCTGGAGTTCCCATAGTAGCTCAGCGGAAAGGAATCTGACTAGTATCCGTGTGGACACAGATTTGATTCCCGGCCTCGATCAGTGGGTGAAGGATCCAGCATTGCCTTCAGCTGCAGTGTAGGTGCAGATATGACTTGAATCCCAAGTTGCTGTGGCTGTGGTATAGGCCAGCAGCTGTAGCTCCAATTCAACCCCTAGCCTGGGAACTTCTACATGCCACGGGAGTGGCCCTAAAATAGTAAGTAAATAAATCAATAAACAAACAAACTTGTGCATTTTATTTCTGTCAGGTTGGAGTGATCGATTTTTCTCTCTACCTCAAGGATGTGCAGGATCTTGATGGTGGCAAAGAGTAAGTTCTGCATTGTCTGCCTTCTTCACATTTTTAATAAGTCTCGTTACCATCCATCACCATATGTAGTTACAAAAAATTTTCTTGTGATAAATACTTTTAGGATCTCTCCTAAAAGTTTTTAGGATTTAGCAACTTGCAAATGTGTATTACAATATTGTTAACTGTAGTCACCATGCTGTACATTACATCCCTGGGACTAATTATTTTATAACTGGAAGTCTGTGCCTTATCACCACATTCACCCACACCCCCTAACCCAGCCTCTGGCAACCACCAGTGTCTGTGAGTTTGGTTTTTGTTTGTTTGTTTTTGTCTTTTTAGGGCCCCACCCACAGCATATGGAAGTTGCTGGGCCAGGGATTGAATCTGAGCTGCAGCTGCAACCTACGCCACAACTGTGGCAACTCTGGATCCTTTAACCCGCTGTGCAAAGACAGGGATCAAACCTGCACCTCCGCAGCAACCCGAGCTGATGCAGTCGGATCCTAACCCACTGTGCCACAGTAGGAATGCCCATTTTTTCCTTCTTTTTAATGCCTTGCAGGTATAAATTTGTCAGTAGCATAATTTGCTTTATGGTTTGTTTGGTTGTAAATGGGAAGGCATTATTATATACTTAAGTTGCCACTGGACTTATTATTTGATCCTAGTGTACCTTGGATGTCTTTTCATGCCACATGTAGCACTACTTCATCCTTGTTAGAGCATTAAAATAAGTTATCCTATAAAAAAAAAGAAAATGAAGCAAGCAATGTGTATAACATGCTACCATTTATGTTATAATAAAAAAGACATCTACATATTTATATGTTGTATTTCCATTCACATGGGTTACCTTTTTTTTTTTTTTTTTTTCCATTTCTAGAGAAGCATATAGGCCTGAAAACATGGCTGCCTGTGGGGAAAGGTTGGGAGACAGGCATGGAAGGGAGTGTCACTGGAAATCCTTGGGTTGTGTTTGCATGTTTTACCCTGTGTATCTGTCACACATCTCCCTGATGAGGACTCTGGTCTCAGTGCCTCGGCAGTGCGCATTACCGAGAAAGGGACCAGCAGAAACCCCATTAATGCTTCATGTGCCCAAATGACAAGGATTTACTCACTTGAAATTGAAATATATTCTTTTTTTTTTTAATTTTTTTTTTGTCTTTTTCTATTTCTTGGGCCGCTCCCACGGCATATGGAGGTTCCCAGGCTAGGGGTCGAATCGGAGCTGTAGCCACCGGCCTACGCCAGAGCCACAGCAACTCGGGATCCGAGCCGCGTCTGCAACCTACAGCACAGCTCACGGCAACGCCGGATCGTTAACCCACTGAGCAAGGGCAGGGATCGAACCCGCAACCTCATGGTTCCTAGTCGGATTCGTTAACCACTGCGCCACGACGGGAACTCCTGAAATATATTCTTAATGTCAAAAAGAACTGGAAATAAACTGATTATCCATCATCGAGGGAATACAGTCAACCCTCTGTATCTGCAGATTAGTCCTAGAACCAATCCTCTGTGGGTTACTTAGGGACTTCTGTAATTGAATGAATTATAGAACATCTAAAATATTCCATACAGTGGTGTATTATTCACACATAAAAAAAAAAAAAACAAATTTGACCTATTGGTATAGTAGATTTAGAGGGATTTCCACAGGCATTATTGAATGAGACAAGTATATACTGAGAAGTATATATATTCCATTTTTTAAAACCCCCAAGATCTCTAATATATTTGTTTTTGTCTTTTTAAGGCCGCACCCATGGCATATGGAGGTTCCCAGGCTAGGGGTCTAATCAGAGCTACAGCTACCCGCCTACGCCAGAGCCATAGCAACGCCAGATCCGAGCTGTGTCTGCGGCCTACACCACAGCTCACAGCAACAACACCAGATCCTTAACCCACTGAGCGAGGCCAGGGATTGAACCCCCAGCTTCATGGTTCCTAGTCAGATTCGTTTCCGCTTGGCCACTACGGGAACTCCTCTAATGTATATTTTATATTTTAATTGCATGTACTAATATAAAAATATAGATGTGATTGTGTGCACATAGGTTATTCAACAAGCTATCAAGACAGGTTACCCAGGAGAGCTATATATAAAGGGTAGAACTTGTAAAAAAAAAAAAATGATTGCATTGACCAACAAACCTCATCCCTATGTAGAATGATCCCATTTATATACATATATATGTAAAGAAGTTAGTGGGGGGAGCCTAACTTTACTGTGTTAAAGTCTCTCTCTCTTTTTTTTTTTTTGTCTTTTTTGCTATTTCTTTGGGCCGCTCCCGTGGCATATGGAGGTTCCCAGGCTAGGGGTCAAATCGGAGCTGTAGCCACTGGCCTACACCAGAGCCACGTCTGCAACCTACACCACAGCTCACGGCAACGCCGGATCGTTAACCCACTGAACAAGGCCAGGGACCGAACCTACAACCTCATGGTTCCTAGTCGGATTCATTAACCACTGCGCCACGACGGGAACTCCTCTCTCTCTTTCTTAACCCAGACTAATTAGCTTTGTGTTTTGAAAAGTCTTGTGGTCATCTTTTCTGAGCCAGCCTCCTCTCCTTCAGCGTAACAAGGGCTGCGTCATCTCCCCTCTTGAGAGCCGCTTGCATGTGGCTTTTGGTGTTTCCACCTTGCATGCTGGGAGCTTTCCCAAATGCTTGGTGTGAGCTGTGGTGGGGAGGCCGTCTGCAGGGAGGCCGCTCTCTGGGCAGCTAGTCTCCAGTGAGCTTCCGTGTCTCCCCAGCCAGCCTTGCTGGTTCACTCAGGACCACGCAGACATTACTAAGCTCTGACTGTCTCTTGGTTTCCTGATGACGTTGGCACTCCTACAAGGTGATGGGAAGGTTGGGGGACAATTAACAAAGTATTAACCCTGAGTAAAAAGAATGTCTCACTTTTTATGCTCTTTTTGAAAGGCATGAAAGAATTACTGATGTCCTTGATCAAAAAAATTACGTGGAAGAACTGAACCGGCACTTGAGGTAGGCTCCCTCCTTTTTCTAGCGTTGCAGTTCATTCTCAGTGCTAGAAAATTGCGTCACAGAACTCTTTTGAGTTGCCAGATATTTATAACTCCTTGTTTCCAAACCAAGAAAAAGTTATCATTCAGTGCTCATGTGTACGGACTAGAGAAGTATGAATTCTCGATGGAGAGCTTTGGGGAGTTCTTTGGTCCTTCGTTTTGTGTAGTTAGGTAATTTAGAGCATAAGAAATGGAACCTGCCTCTCCACCCATAGCCATTTACCTGGAAATCACTGCATGGGAAGCACTCTGGCTGCTGGGAATCAGCACACATCCCTCCACTGTGCTGGGCAGGCAAAAGGAGTTGAAAACCACTGGGCTAGCCCTTTGAGAGCAGTTCAGTAGTGATAGTGGGTATCTTTATTTGAGTTTTCACCTTAATTGGAAAACTGCTCCTGTGTCTCATGAAACACTAGTTGCTGCAAGTATTGATGGGGAATGGATGGAGATTCAGTCTAAGGTGTTTGGGAGATAGCATCCTCTCTCTCTGTACCCTCTTCAGAGTATACTGTGCACCTTAGCGCTGTGGCACAGAAGGTTCTCTGGCCCCACAACCAGTGAAACTGGCAGAGGAGCTGGCATGTCCTCAGAACATACCATGAGCTGTGATGTTGCCTTTTTTTTTTTTTTTTTGGCCTTTTAGGGCTGTACCCAAGGCACATGGAGATCCCCAGGCCAGGGGTCAAATCGGAGCTACAGCTGCCGGCCTGCACCATAGCCACAGCAACACCAGATCCGAGCCACATCTGCAACCCACAATACAGCTCACAGTAACAGCGGATCCCCAATCCATTGAGGGAGGCCAGGGATCGAACCCACAACCCCATGGTTCCTAGTCAGATTCATTTCTACTGCGCCACAACAGGAACTCCCTTTGACTCTTTTAAGAGCAAGAATCTTGATACATTCTTAGTTTATTTAGACCTTTTTTTTGGCCATGTCTGCGGCATGTGGAAGTTCCCAAGCCAGAGACTGAACCCGCACCACAGCAGCAGCCCAAGCCACTGCAGTGACAACGCCAGATCCTTAAACTGCTGAGCCACAAGGGGACTCTTTCCACTCAATTCTTGAACCTTGGTTCATTAGCCTTTGCTGGGTTTATTTCTTTGTGACACACCCCCCACCCCCAGTCTAGAAAGCAGCAGTTTTTGGCAGGAAAGTCTGTTGCCTAAAAATACAGACTGGAGCCAAACCACCTGTGCTCATCAGGATGTGAACTTAAATAAGTTTTTCTATATAAAGTTATGGCTTCCTTGTTTGTAAAACAGATTAACAATGAGATTTACCTCACGAAATTGTAGAGAGGATTACATGAGCTGATGCACGTAAAGTGCTTGGAACAAACAGGGCCTGGCACTGTCTGAAAAGAAAATTACTAGTATTGTTGTGGTGGTGGTTGTTTTTTTTATCAAGTCTATGTTAGCTTTTTATGTATTTTTTATGTATTTAGCTTTTTTATGTATTTTTCAGTATAAAAGTAGTACAGAGTATTTAAAGAATATTTGAAAAATGGAACAAAGCATTAATTAAAAAGGTTTAAAAAAATCACCTTTGATCCTACTGTACCAATATCTTGTTATGAATATTCCTTTAGATATATGACTGCCAGCACATTTGGTTTCCCATCTATCATGCTGGGGAATCATGCTATTTTCTTTCCAGTTGGCTGAAAAAGAAATGGGGGAGAAAACATTGAAAATTCTTCAATAAAAACACACATACACTTCATACATACATATTTAGAATTCTCATCTGTGAGTTAACTGGAAATTCATTAACACTTCATTTCATACAAGAAATCTAGGAATCTCTATTCTCATTGTTTACAGGTTGGGAAAGTAGCTTTTATTTTATTTTATTTATTTATTTTTAGGGCCTCACCTGCAGCATATGGAGGTTCCCAGGCTAGGGGTCAAATCAGAGCTGCAGCTGCCAACCTACACCACCGTCACAGCAATGCTGGATCCTTAACCCACTAAGTGAGATCATGGATTGTACCCGCATCCTCATGGTTACTAGTCGGGTTCTTAACCCACCAAGCCACAACGGGAACTCCCCTGAAAAGTTGTTTTTATAAGTTCACCTTTACTTAATTTTTTTTTTCATCTTTTGTCTTTTTAGGGCCACACCCATGGCATATGAATGATCCCAGGCTAGGGGTCTCATTGGAGCTGTGGCTGCCAGCCTACGCCACAGCCACAGCAACGCAGAATCCGAGCAGCATCTGCAACCTACACCACAGCTCATGCAATGCCGGATCCTTAACCCACTGAGCGAGGCCAGGGATGGAACCCGCATCCTCATGGTTCCCAGTTGGATTCGCTTCCACTGTGCCATGGCAGGAACTCCCTAATATTTTATTTTTTGCAGCTGCACAGTCGGGGATCTTCAAACCAAGATAGATGGCTTGGAAAAGACTAATTCAAAGCTGCAAGAAGAGGTTTGTAACTTACTGAAATTCTTAAAACAAAATGACCCTAAGGCTAATACAAGAAACAGTGCAGTTGGTCTGTCTGACAGGAGCTTCTTGCTGGTAGGAATGGAAATTGCTAACCTTGGGTTGAGCTGCACGTGGGACAGGCACTCTCAGAACTTTGCATCCTCAGACTGTCCGTGTTCTGGCCCATCCACAGCTCCCATGAGCCGTTGCACCTGACCATGAACCAACTCCAAGCGACCTAGGTTTTATCACCTCACAGTAGCCCAGTATTGGTTGGAGTCCTAATTGGAAAAGCCCCGCTCCTGTCGTGAACATGCTGTCTCTTCCTCTTTCTGACCTTCCTATGGTGGAGTGTGTCTCCCTGCTGCCCAGAAGGCACAGGCTCTGTCATGGGTCACAGTACTCTCACCCGCCCCTTCTGTATTTCGGCCCCTCAGGAGCATGGACCAGTCTCCCCACAGTGTGGTCTTTCTCTGCTTTCTCACTAGGAAGAGAGAGAATGAAAGGACAGGAAGAAGGAGGGCTGAGGCCGAGGAAGAAAACTTGCTGCCAGCTGCCCGGCAGTCTCCTTGGCGGACACATCTTGTCTCCTCTTAGCAGGAGGGGGGTTGCTCAGCCTTTCTGAGGCTTTCCACAGGTAGCGGTCCCTGGCTGCTCGGGCCTCCCCACCAAGTCTCACAGAGGAGGAAGAGGGCTGTGAGGGGGCCGAGAGTGACCCCCCACGGTGTGGAGAGCCCTAGGGCACACCTTTGTAACGGAGGCCCCCAGTCTAAAGCTCACTCTAAACTTCCTGCTCTCTCCTGAGGGGCCAGCCCTGAACAGCTTTCAGGAGAGGAGCCCAGATTTGTGACAGGAGAAGGAAATTCAGAGACGGCATTTGTAGGTGGACCACACGGGAGAAACCTCAGCACACTTAGAACTGAGGGGCCCAGTCTCACCAGGGTGGGGTGGAGGGCCCTTCGGGCCTCAGGTTGGTCTTTGAGCGTCACTTTCCTCATCTCCAAATTGGATGAAGCCTTGCAGTAGTGGTATAAAGATTAAATTTGCTTAATACCACATGAATGTGCCTCACCCAACACTTGGCATGTGGAGGAACTCAAGAGACCTTAGTTGATTTTAGAACAAGCAGATTCACTCTTTGTTCCCCCAGATAAGGTAGCATGCTTTGAACGAAGGTGTAATTGAGCTTTTAAAACTAAAAAAAAAATAAATAAATAACTGGGTTTTTTGGGTTTTTTTTCAAAGACAAACAATTGTAATAGAAAATGTACTTTAGAGAAAAGCATACCTCTGTCTTCAGGATGTGCTGTGTCCAGAGAGTAGAATGGGAACTAGCTTATGGGTTTTGCCTGCTTCTTCCCTTGTAGCAACTAGCACCTCCTTTAAAGCCTTAAAGTTTCTGACTTGGGCACAGCTGTTATGCTGAGAAACACCCGTCCTGGGTCCGTGGACCCGGACGCTATTGACCAGGAGGCAGTGAGGAGTTCATTAGCGAATGATGCTGAGAACACAGCCAAGTACAGAGGGCAGATGTCTTGCTTCTTTCTCCTTCTCCAGCCTCACCTTCTCTCTCCAGGCTGGTTCAGAGGCTGGATAAGGGTGGGGTGGTTGGGGATTTTGCTCCCCTACCTTGCCTGTCCTGCTCGCCTCTCCTCAGCAGGTCCGTGAAGGCATTCTGCTCCTATAGGCTTTTCCCTAAACTACATTGACTCATTCAAGGCAAGGAAGATGTCTTCCTCGGGCAGGCCTTTAATGGTTTGGTTGCAGTTCCTCTCCCAGACTCTCTAATTCTCTCTCCAGTGATAAGATATCCTTGTGCCCATTGGCTGGAAAAACTAAAAAGAAGGAAGAATCAGAAAAAAAAAAAACCCATAATCCCTTGGCTAAGTGATAGCTATTTTTATCCCTCGGTATATATATATATATTCCTCATCTCTTCTTAAGCATTTTGAACACGGTTGAGTTTTTATTTTGTTTTGTTTTTTAATTAGAGGTGAGAACATTCTCTATGACCTGCTTTATTTCCATACTGTAGGTGTTATGTTCTCGAATCTTTAAAAGCTTTTGTGAACATTTTAATAACTACCTATTTCTGTTTTATGCTTCCTCCAGGATGTATTAAACCATTTCTAATATTGAACATTTAGGCTGTTTCTAGTATTTTGTGTCCATAAATCTTTGCCCACATGAAGGAATATGCTATCATTTTTGTAAAAAAGATTATCTGGGGAGGGCAGAGATGGCTAGGAGCAGGGGTGGGAGAGCGCTTTTACTGTTTATGTTTTTATGTCTTTGGAATTAGGAACCATGTTATTACCATGTTATTACCTATTCAAAACAAGGATATAAAATAAAAAATAAAATATCCCATATGTGAAAATAACACAGCAGTTGCAAAGATGTCATTTGAATGGCAAGATTCATTTTGATGATAAGAAATATAAAAATCTCTCTTAATCAGCTTGCAGCTGCAACAGACCGGATTTGTTCACTTCAAAAAGAACAGCAACAATTGAGAGAACAAAACGAATTAATTCGTGAGAGAAGCGAGAAGCGAGTAGAGGTGAGAAGTTGGCCTCAGCTGAGCGGCATGTTCCTCACACAGACGCGTCCCTCGAAGATCTCAAGCTCAGAATGTGCAAAGATGTCCCATTTGACAGCAGAAAGTCCTGCCTGCTGCTGTGCCCCTCTCAGGCCACCTGACCTCCTGTGGTTTCCCGAGCACACCCTCCCTCGCCTCCAGGCCTTTGCGAGTAAACGTTTCTGAAAGTTTCTGTTCCTTCTTCAGCTCTTCTCTGGTCCCCAGTGGTGCTGTCCCTCATGCTCATCAGTCAGCCTGGGACCTTCTCCTCTGTTCCCATAGCCTTTTGCACCTCCTCCCATTATAGAATCCGTTTCCTGTTTTGTAAATCGCTGGCTTGCAGCTGTTTCACCTGGCAGCTTGAGGGTAAAGACCATATCTGATTCATCTCAGAATTCACCCAGTACTAAAAACTTGCTAGACAAGGAGTTCTCTTGTGTCGCAGCAGATTAAGGAGTCAGTGTTGTCACTGCAGCAGCTTGGATCGCTGCTGTTGTGTGGGTTCGATCCCCAGCCCAGAAACTTCCACTTTTTTTTTTTTTTTTTTTTTGCTTTTTAGGGCCACACCCACAGCACATGGAGGTTCCCAGGCTAGGGGTCGAACTGGAGCTACAGCTGCCAGCCCACACCACAGCCACAGCTACACCAGATCTGAGCCACGTCTTCGACCCACCCAACATCGCATGGCAACGCAGGGGTGCGCCTCCCTCCCTAAAAAAAAACCTAACTCATGCTAGACAAGTACTGAATGGTGAAATGAGAGGGGCCTTTCCCACTAAGAATGACTCCCTCTATTTTAAAGAAAATTAAATAGAAATTGTTTTCTAGGGAGTTCCCGTCGTGGCGCAGTGGTTAACGAATCCGACTAGGAACCATGAGGTTGCGGGTTCGGTCCCTGCCCTTGCTCAGTGGGTTAACGATCCGGCGTTGCCGTGAGCTGTGCTGTAGGTTGCAGACGCGGCTCGGATCCCGCGTTGCTGTGGCTCTGGCGTAGGCCGGTGGCTACAGCTCCGATTCGACCCCTAGCCTGGGAACCTCCATATGCCGTGGGAGCGGCCCAAGAAATAGCAACAACAACAACAACAAAAAAAAAAAAGACAAAACAAAAAACAACAAAAAAAAAGAAATTGTTTTCTAAACCTACCTTTTCAAAAATCCATTGGCTTGCTCTCATCCTTCAAGTTCACAGATATTTCAAAATATGTTTAAAATTTTAACCTCTCTCAATTATGCTTTAGAAAATAGAAATGATGCTACTTTTACAAAAAATTATGGTACATTTTAAAATACTCTGTAGCTAGCTTGCTTCCATAAACAAACCATTCTTCTAGTGCTCTTGTTTGATGACAGATAACAAAACAGGATACAAAAGTTGAGCTGGAGACTTACAAGCAGACACGGCAAGGTCTGGACGAAATGTACAGTGATGTGTGGAAGCAGCTAAAGGAGGAGAAGAAGGCGCGCTTGGTGAGTGTGGGATCCTGCGAGTCTCAGCTAGTAGCCCTCTGAGCTACTCGTGTCAGCACTTCGAACACACATACTTAAACTTGCTCTTAAAAACAAATGAGATTTTTATGCAAAGTTTTTAACATGGGAAAAAAAATACTCATGGGGAGTCAGAAATTATCTCTTAAAAAAAAAAAAGCCTATGTTTACCCCTCACTTCTGCATTTTTTTCTAATTGTATAATCCTTTTCAAGGGATCTCTGTGAGACCAGACTCATGTTTCCTTGACAATAAACTTCCCTCAGTCACAGCCTGCAGTCTGTTTATTTCCACCCAGTCTACGTGTCAGTGACCGGTGTTTTTTATCAAACATGGTTCTTGGGCCAGCTTCATTTCTTTTGCAGGGCTGTCGGGAACATGGGCAATGAATTTTCTGGGACAGAACCATTTCAAAATGGTTGCTACAAACTAGCAAACCACTCCAGAAAGTCCTGCCACAGCCTGTCACTTCTAGCACTTAGATATAAGGCAGACTTTCTTTTCTTTTTCTTTTTTTTTTAACGGCCATGCCTTGGCATATGGAAGTTCAGGCTGGGGGTCGAATCAGAGCCACAGCTTCAGGCCTACACCACACCCACAGCAACACGGGATCCAAGCCGCATCTGCAACCTATCCCACAGCTTGCAGCAAGGCTGGATCCTTAACCCACTGAGCAAGGCCAGGGATTGAACCCGTATCTTCACGGACACTGTGTCAGGTTCCTAACCCGCTGAGCCACAGCAGAAACTCCAAGGCAGACTCTCTTTCAGACTGTGCAGCCTGATCTCAGGGTCTGAAGAACATGGTGTGGTTGTTAGAATTCTAGGATCACATGGCCACCTATGCTTTCTATTGACTTGATGCGGAGCAAGTGTTCATTATAAAATGAGAAAAGGAGGAAAACTTAATCTAGTTATGCTTCAGACAGACTTGGCTACATCTCTCTAACCTATTCTGATCTTCTCTTTGTGTTTTGGCCTTGTCCAAGATACAACCTCAGTTAAGTTCATTTCTGTGATCTACTTGAATGTTTTCCTTATTAATATCCTTTTCAGGAACTAGAAAAAGAACTGGAGTTACAAATTGGAATGAAAACTGAAATGGAAATTGCAATGAAGCTACTAGAAAAGGACACCCACGAGAAGCAGGACACACTAGTCGCCCTGCGCCAGCAGCTGGAAGAAGTCAAAGCGATTAATTTACATATGTTTCACAAAGTTCAGGTAAGAATTGGCTTCCTAGTGTAACCTGGTTTCCTGCTGCTTGTCTACAGTGGAAGAGCTTGTCACGTGCTGCCTTTCCAGTCTTATGTCATCCTTCCTGCAGAAGGAGAGAAGAGACATCTCTGTGAGGTCCTGGCTTGTGCAGACCTGGTCCTAGGCCATCTCACATGCTATCGCATTTCTTTTGAGTCTCCCCTGGGAAAAGTTTATAAAATGGGGGGAAATGTCGGTGATAAGGCAGAATCGAATGGCAAAGTCAC
Source organism: Phacochoerus africanus (assembly GCF_016906955.1). Taxonomy (NCBI): domain Eukaryota; kingdom Metazoa; phylum Chordata; class Mammalia; order Artiodactyla; family Suidae; genus Phacochoerus; species Phacochoerus africanus. Next base: position 79,126,968 of record NC_062547.1, on the reverse strand, counting down.
ATGCCCCTGGTGGCACAGCTGGTAAATAGAGCTGAAAACTGAACTGTGTCTTTTTAATCCAGACTTGACCTTTGCCTCTCGTACTTTCACCGTCCCCCTGCTGTCTCCCTCTGCCTCAGAGACTAATTATGCGCCCCAAGAAGTGGACAGGTGGATTAGGATAGAAGTTAGTATTGCCTGTGCAAGCTTTGCCATCAAGTTAATCTTGCAAGTCTCCAGGCTGCACAGCTGGCTGCCCCCCTCCCTGCTCATTTCAGAGTGGTAGGAGGAGCTAGCCCAGAAAGAACATCTAGCAGTTCCCCCCTGTGGTGTGGTGGGTCAAGAATCCAACCGCAGCGGCTCAGGTCGCTGTGGAGGCACAGGTTCAGTCCCTAGCCCAGGAACTTCCATATGCTGCAGGTTCACCATTAAAAGACAGCATCTAAACATTGCAGTGCTTTCTTGCCCCAGAAACTTCCCAGAAGGATACCATTCTGTGTCCTCAAAACATTTCTCTTTTCGGAGTTCCCTGGTGGCTCAGCGTGTGAGTACTGAGCATTGTCACTGCTGTGGCACAGGTTTGATCCCTGGCCCAGGAATTCCTGCATGCCACCACAGGTGTGGTTATTTCTTTTATAGAATTTTTTTTTTTTTTTGTCTTTTTAGGGCCGCACCCTCAGCATATGGAAGTTCCCAGGCTAGTTCCCAGCTCAAATCGGAGCTGTAGCCACTGGCCTACACCACAGCCACAGCAACTCAGGATCCAAGCCACATCTGCAACCTATACCACAGCTCATGGCAACCCCAGATCCTTAACCCACTGAACGAGGTCAGGGATCAAACCCACGTCCTCATGGATACTAGTTGGGTTCGTTACTGCTGAGACACGATGGGACCTCCAAGGCACAGTTATTTTGTCCTGTCTTTTTTTAAACTATTACATAATCAATATTGTAATAGAAACAATGAAAATTGAAGCAAAAAGAGAAACGGAAGAAAATGGTTTTACCCTTCCAACAAATTACCTAATTTGATTTTTTTCATGTTTACTTCTGGTTTTGGTCAGCATGGAGACATACTGTTAATGCATTTTAGGAGGAACTAATCTACTGTAATAGCTTAGCAGACCCTAAAATAGAGTGGCTTACACAAATGGGAGTTTGGAATTTCCCATTGTGGCTCAGCGGAAATGAACCCAACTAGCATCCATGAGGATGTGGGTTCCATCCCTGGCCTCGCTCAATGGGTTAAGGATCTGGCGTCGCCATGAGCTGTGGTGTAGGTCACAGATGCAGCTCAGATCTGGCATTGCTGTGGTTGTGGCATAGGCTGGCAGCTGCAGCTCTGATTGGACCCCTAGTCTGGGAACTTCCATATGCAGCGGGTGTGGCCCTGAAAGGGGAAAAAAAAAAAAGCTGGGCATTCTTTTCTTGTTGCTATGTGGTGCCACCTTTATCCTATTCCAAGTTCCTGTGTACATGGAACTACCTCTGAGGTCTCTCTTTTGCTTGATAGTTTATTTCTCTGTTTTGATCGCCATAGTGTTGTGCTGTGGTTTAATGTCTGGTTGGTTCTGTTAGTTTGCTAGGGCTACTGTAAGAAAGTACCAGAAAGTGAAGGCTTAACAGAAATGTGCCATCTCACAGTTCTCAGGGCCAGGAGTTTAAGAGTGAGGTGAAGACTGTGAGCAGGAGCCCGGTGCTCTCCCTCTCTCCCAGCTTCTGGTGGTTGCTGGCAGTCTTTGGGGTTCCTTCACTTGGAGAATCATCACCCCCATTCTCTGCCTTCATCTTCACACAGTGTTCCCCCTGTGTGTGTGTGCCAGTGTCCACATTTCCTCTTTTTAGGAAGACACCAGTCATATTGGATTAGGAGCCCGCCCTACTCCACTGTGTCCTCATTTTAACCAATTACATTTGCAGCTAGTAACCCTTTTTCCAAATATGGTCACATTGTGTGATACTGGGGTTAGGATTTCAACACATGGATTTGAAAGGAACACAACTCAACCCATAATATAGGTCAAGCCCCCCCACTTTTGCCCCATTTTTCTGCTTTTTTTTTTTTTCTTTTCTTTTCTTGGTTGTACCCACTGCATGGAAAAGTTCCCAGGCCAGGTATGGAGCCTGTGCCATGCAGCAACCTGAACTGCTGTGGTGACAATGCCAGATCCTTAATCCCCTGCACCACCAGGGAACTCTTCCTCTTCTTTTTTCAATTGACCTATCTATTTATAAACTTTTATTCTTTTTTATTTCTTATTTTTATTTTTTTATTTTGTGGTCACCCTGTGGCACATGGAATTCCCGGGCCATGGATCAGACCCGAGCCACAGTTGCCGCCTACACTGCAGCTGCAGCAATGCCAGATCCCTAACCCACTGTGCTGGACTGGGGATCAAATCTGCATCCCAGTGTTCCAGAAACGATACTGATCCCGTTGTACCACAGTGGAACTCCTCTTTTATTTCTTTTTCTTTTAATTGAATTAAAATTGATTTATAGTGTCTCAGGTACACAGAAAAATGATTCAGTTATACATACATATATCTACATACATACGTATACATATCTGTATATATATTCTTTCAGATTATTTTTCATTACAGGTTATTACAATATGTTGACTATAGTTCCCTGTGTTATCAGGAAATCCTTGCTGTTTATTTTAAGCCCTCCCCTTTTCCCCTTTGGTAACCATAAATTTGTTTATGTCTGTGAGTCTATTTCTGTTTTGTAAATAAAATCACTTGTGGAGTTCTTGCGTAGTACAGCAGGTACTGGCATTGTCACTGCAACAGCTCAGCTCATTGCCCAGGAACTTTTACATGCCATGGGCTCAGCCAAAAAAAATAACAAATAAATTTATTTGTATCATTTTTTTAGATTTTTCATATAAGTGATATCATATGGTATTTGTCATTCTCTGCCTGGCTTCCCTTAGTATGATCATCTCTAGGTCCATCCATGTTGCTGTAAATGGCATCATTTCATTCTTTTTTATGGCTGAGTAGTATTCCATTGCGTATATATACCACATCTCCTTTATCCATTCATCTGTCAGTGGACATTAGGTTGTTTGCATGTCTTGGCTGTTGTAAATAGTGCTGCTGTGAACACTGGGGTACATGTATCTTCGTGAGTTAGAGTTTTCAGCTTCTGAAATGCATGCTTAGCTCATCTGTTTTATCTTTTTTAAATTTCATAAAACATTTAAAGTTAAAAATTGGGTGTTCCCATCATGGCTCAGACAAAATAAAGTTTAAATAATTATCCACAAGTACTGCTTTAGCTATGCCCCTCTTTGACAAAAGTATTCCATCTAAACACCCCCCCCCCCTTTTTTTCTTTGCTTTATAGGGCTAAACCAGCATATGGAAGTTCCCAGACTCAGGGTCAAATCAGAGCTCTATGGCTGCCAGTCTACACCACAGCATCACCAGATCCAAACCACATCTACAACTTACACTGCAGCTCACAGCAACACTGAATCCTTAACCCACTGAGTGAGGCCAGGGATCGAATCCTTATCCTCATGGATACTAGTCGGGATCTTAACCTGCTGAGCCACAATGGGAAGTACTGTTTTGTTTTAGCTCAATAGTTTTTAGTACTATGTTATTCCATTTCCAGATTTAAAGTGGTTTTTAGCTCTTCTTTTGTTGTTTATATCTCATTTTATTATGTTAAAGACAGAGAATACAGTCTGTATATTATTCTTTTTTTTTTTGTCTTTTGTCTTTTTAGGGCCACACCCACGGCATGTGGAGGGTCCCAGGCTAGGGGTCTAATCGGAGCTACAGCTGCCAGCCACAGCCACAGCGACACCAGATCCGAGCCCCATCTGCAACCTACACCACAGCTCATGGCAACGCCGGATCCTTAACCCACTGAGCAAGGTCAGGGATCAAGCCCACAACCTCATGGTTCCTAGTCAGATTCGTTAACCACTGTGCCACAACGGGAACTCCATGTATCCTTGTATTTTTAAAGTGTCTTTTATAGATGCACAGAAGCATGTTGCTTTTTTGCTGCCTCCTCATTACTCAGCACCTGCCATGGTTAAAAGCCTGAACTCAGAAAGTCACATGGTCATGGGTATGACCCCAGCTACACCGTATTGAGCTCTAGCCTTCACCCAAGTGCCTTCTCTTTCTGAGTCTCAAAGAAGTAGGGGCTAACAACACCCACCAGGAGAACCCTGCAAGGGTTGGGTGACCTCATGGATGTGCCTGGCACAAGAGGAGAGCTCAGTAACATTGAGTCAGAGCCAACTCTGAAGGTCCTTTTCAAAAAGGGCCGAGGACTATTCAAACAAAGGGCTTCATTTCCTTCCTCTGTCTTTTTTTTGTCTTTGTTTTTTTTTTCTTTAGGGCCACACTCGTGGCATATGGAGGATCCCAGGCCAGAGGTCACATCAGAGCTCTAGCTGCTGGCCACAGCCATAGCCACAGCAACACTGGATCCAAGCCACATCTGCAACCTACCCCACAGCTCACGGCAATGCTGGATCCTTAACCCACTGAGCCAGGTCAGGGATCAAACCCGAAACCTCATGGATGCTAGTCATATTCATTACTGCTGAGCCACAATAGGGACTTCCCTCTTTGCCTTTCTGATGCTGCTGTTGCTGATGCTGGGAGCCTTGGCCCAGATTGTCTTCCAGGGCTTTGGGGAAGAGCAGCAATGAACGAACCCCTCTTGAAAGTGTTGTAAAAATACAAGGTGAACAGTTGAACCCCCCTTGTAATCCAGCGCAGGTACAGGGTTGAGGGAGAAGCAGAGAATGACGCCTTTTCCTTGTGTTTATAGAATGCAGAGAGCAGTTTACAACAGAAGAATGAAGCCATCACATCTTTTGAAGAAAAAACTAATCAAGTTATGTCCAGCATGAAACAAATGGAAGAAAGGTAATCACTTCCCCTGGTAAATAGGCCCTAAAAAGTGTTGGGATTATCTGGTCCTGAGGACTTAATCAGAGTATCTCTCAAAAGTACAGATGAATTGGGATGACTGTCCTTCAAGTCTGTAGTCTTGCCCAGCAAAAGGACTGGATTCCCTAGCCTTGCTTAAGCATGTATCTACTTAATCAGCCTTCGGGCTACTGTCTTACATTGTCTTCTTGGAGTCAGAACCACCTAGTGAGCTCACTTTTAAATATCAGGTCAGTAAGGCCTCAGAATAGGGGCAAAAAATAGAGTCACACAAATATGCGTGACTGATTTTTTTTCCTTTTTATGACCTCACATGCAGCATATGGAAGTTCTCAGGCTAGGGGCTGAATTGGAGCTGCAACTACAGCTGAGGCCTATGTCACAGCCACAGCAATGCAAGATCCAAGCCACATATGCAACCTACACCAAAGCTTGCAGCAATGCTGGATCCTTAAACCACTGAGTGGGGCCAGGGATCAAACCTGTGTCCTCATGGACACTATGTCAGGTTCCTAACCTCTGAGCCACAACGGGAACTCCTTTTTAATTTTTATTTTTTATTGAAGTATAGTTGATTTACAGCATTGTCTTAGGTGTATAGCAAAGTGATTCAGTTACACATGCATATATCCATTCTTTTTCAGAATCTTTTCCCATATAGGTTATTACAGAATACTGAGTAGAGTTCCCTGTGCTATACAGCAGGTCCTTGTTGATTATCTACTTTATATATAGTAGTATGAATGTGTTAATCCCAAACTCCTAATTTATCCCTCTTCCCTTTCCCCTTATACTTCCCCTTGGTAACAAAACTGTTTTCAAAGTTTGTGAGTCTATTTCTGTCATATAAATAAGTTCATTTGTATCATTTTTTGAGATGCCACATATAAGTGATATTATATTTGTCTTTCTCTGACTTACTTCACTCAATATAATTTCTAGGTCCATTCACATTGCTGCAAAATGGCATTATTTCACTCTTCTTTATGGCTGAGTAATATTCCATTGTATATATGTACCACATCTTTATCTGTTCCTCTGTTGATGGTCAATTAGCTTGCTTCCACAGATAACTGATTTTTTTTTCTTTTTTTACAAAGATGCAAAAGCATTTCAACAGAAAGGATAGCCTTTTCAATAAATTATATCAGAACAATTGAATATCCGTAAGCAAAAAAAAATGAATCGCAAATTATATCTCACACCTTTATGTAAAAACTAAATCAAAATGGATCATAAATCTAAATATAAAACTTAAAGAAGAAAAGACAGGAGAAAATCTTTTGGGCCTGAGGTTAGGCAAAGAGCTCTTATACATGACATAAAAGTACAAGCCATAGAGAAAAATTTGGTAAGTTGGACTTTATCAAAGTTTAAAACTTCTGTGAAAGACACAGTTAAGAGAATAAAAAGCACCTTACAGATTGGGAGAGTGTTTCCAAATCACATATCTGACAAAGGACTCTTATATCCAGAATATATAAAGAAATCTCAGAACTCAACAAACAATCCAGTCTAAAAATGGACAAAAGCTTTGAACAGACTCTAACCATACAGGACATATGGATAGTAAATAAGCACACAAAAAGATGTTCAGGATAGCAGGATGCAAGATTAACATACAGAAAGAAATCTGTTGCATTTCATTATACTAACAAATATCAGAAAGAAAGTAAAAAAAAATACCATTTAAAATCACATCAAAAAAATAGTTCCCATCGTGGTGCAGCGGAAATGAATCCGACTAGGAACCATGAGGTTGCGGGTTTGATCCCTGGCCTCACTCACTGGGTTAAGGATCCAGTGTTGCTGTGGCTGTGGTATAGGCTGTCAGTTGCAGCTCCGATTCGACCCCTAGCCTGGGAACTTTGATGTGTCTCATATTCGGCCCTAAAAAGAAAAAAAAAAAAATCACACTGAGATGCCACTAGAGACCTATTAGAACAGCTAGTTGTTTGTTTGTTTTTTTTTTTTGGCCCACATCGTGACATGCAGAAGTTCCTTGACCAGGGATCAAACCCACGCCGCAGTTTCGACCTGTGTCACAACTGCAGCAGTGCCAGATTTCCAACCCACTAAGCCACAAGGGAACTTCCAACAACAGCCAAATTTTTTTTTCCTTTTTTGGCTGCACCTGCAGCAGATGGAAGTTCCCTGGCCAGGGATCAAACTGGCACCACCACAGAGAGAACACTAGATACTTAACCTGCTTCGCCACAGCAGGAACTCCTTTTTTTTTTTTTTTTTTTTAATGGCAATGCCAGGAGCTGGTAAGGTCACAAAACACTGGAACACTCGTGCATTACCAGTGGGAATGCAAAATGGTGCAGCTACCTTGGGAAACAGTTTCTTAAAAAGCCAAACAGAAATTCCCACTATGGCACAATGGGTTAAGAATCCAGCTGCAGCAGCTCAAGTCACTGCAGAGACTCAGATTCAGTCCCTGGCCTGGAGCATTGGGTTAAAGGATCTGGCATTGCCACAGCTCTCCTGGTTGTTTGCTCAAAAGAAATGAAAACTCATGTTCACACAAAAACCTGTACACAAGTACTTATAGCAGTTCTATTCATAATTGCCAAAAATTGGAAGCAACTCACATTTTTCATCCAATGAATGGATAAATTGGTACATCTATACAATGAAGTACTACTCAGCCATAAAAAGGAATGATTGCTGATACACACAAAATCTTGGATTGATCCCAAAGATACACTGAAAAAAAGAGGCCAGCCTCAAAAGATTATATGAAGTACAATTTGATGTACATGACAGTATTGAGAGATATGGAAAGAGGGTGTGGCTATGAGGGGCTGCGCTAAGGAGTTCACTATCACCTATTAGAGCGGGTTTCAGTGGTAGTTACATGAATTTATACCTGTGCTAAAACTCATAGAGCTGTATACACAGAGGAGTCGGTTTTACTGTATACTAATTTTCGAAAAGAAAAAAAAAAAAAACAAGGCAGCAAAAATATGCAAAAACCGTATGGTGAATTGCAAAGATTGACCCTTTCCTTACAAAGACTTGGTTCATCTGGTCCAGGTTACACCACGCAGAGCGGGCAAGGCAGGGCGCCGAGGAGCGAAGCCAGAAGCTGCAGCAGGAGCTGGGCGGGCGGACCAGCGCTCTGCAGCAGCAGCTCACCCAGCTACACCAGCAGTGGTAGGAGCCCTGGAGGCTGGAGGCGGCTGCACGGGAAGGCTATCTCCAGATGGGGACAGATAGTGTCCCACTTCACAGATGGCCCCTACCAGGCTCAGATTAGGATGAGGGGAGAGATGTCTGTTCCCTGTTCCACCAATGAGAAAACCAGCTTCAAGGGGGTTCAATATAGACCCAGGGCTACTCAGCTGGTGAGAGGGGGCATCAGCATTCAGCCGAGGCTCACTCCTGCCCCTGGGTAGCTTGCTCCTGGCCCCCAACCCTCCAGGATCCTCTCTTGTCAGCTGGCTCTGAGTTGGAGAAAGCAGAATATTACAGAATAAATAATTTTCTCCATCTCAGGGGAGGGCCCTGTGGATGTGGCCCCAAATGTTAGAGCACTTCCTTCGTCTCCATTCGCATGACTGTCAAGCGTGTGCCTGTGCCTGCTTTCCATGACCTGTTCCCCGTCTTTCTTATGGAGGGGTAGGTTGCCTCGGGGCAGAGGGAGCCTTACTTCCATGGTTGTAAGGTGGCAGTTCGGGTTCCTGCAAATCCCCCATTTCTTGTGTGGTGACCTGGGTTGTGAGTTGTCCGTGAAAATCTGTCTTGACACTAACTCAAATTCATGTTGGGAAAACAGCTCAAGTCTAGAGAAAGAGTTGAAATCAGAAAAAGAGCAAAGACAAGCTCTTCAGCGAGAATTACTACATGAGAAAGACACTTCCTCTCTCCTCCAAGCCGAGCTACAACAAGTAGAAGGATTAAAAAAGGTAAGGCAGGGAGTTCCCGCTGTGGTGCAGCAGGTTAAGGATCCAGCATTGTCTCTGTAGCAGTGCAGGTTCATTCCTGGCCCAGTGCAGCAGGTTAAGGATCTGGTATTGCTGCATCTGTGGCGTAGGGCACAGCTAAGGCTCAGATTCAGATCTTGGCCTAGGAATTTCCGTATGCCACGTGTGGGACCCAAAAAGAAGGACCCCCAGATCTCAGCTTTCATCAGCCTTTTGCTCGTCTGTTCTCAGGAAGTTTTGACCAGGTCTTTCCGGAAAACAGCTTTTTTTTTTTTTTTTGTCTTTTTGTCATTTCTTGGGCCGCTCCCGCGGTATATGGAGGTTCCCAGGCTAGGGGTCAAATCAGAGCTGAGCTGCCAGCCTACGCCAGAGCCACAGCAATGTGGGATCCGAGCCGCTTCTGCGACCCACACCACAGCTCACGGTAATGCCGGATCATTAACCCACTGAGCAAGGGCAGGGATCGAACCCGCAACCTCATGGTTCCTAGTCGGATTCGTTAACCACTGCACTACTATGGGAACTCCAAAACAGCTTTTTCATAAACTAGTTTTCCCTGATGCAAAACTGTCTCTTAATAGAAACTCAGGTAGGCAAAGCCTTGTTTGTGCTGTGAGGGTCTGTTGAGCATGTTTCCTGCCCCAGTCACTGTGGGTACAGTAGAGCTGTTCCTAGAGCACCCACCTGCCAGTTGCCCATTCTGCAGAGCTAGGCAAGCGCGAGGGAACCCATGAAATAATCCTGTCTTGAAATGAGGGTCATACAACAAAAGTTTCTTGCTCTTGAGAAGCATTCCAACCTGGTTCTCTCTCTGATCACTAAACCTTAAAAGTAAATAAATAAAGGTGCTCTGAATTCTGTGTCAAGTATCTGGTTTGTTCATTTTAGGAGCTGCGGGAGCTCCAGGACGAGAAGGCAGAGTTACAGAAGGTTTGTGACGAGCAGGAACAAGCCCTCCAGGAAATGGGTCTACACCTCAGCCAGTAAGAACCCCACTTCTCTCATCAACCTCCTAATCACCCTTGAATAGCCGCCAGGCCTCCCCTGGAGAGTCACACACCAGCCTGCACACTGCATTACTTAAGCCCCCATACCATCTTCTGTTGTCAGAGGTGGGGAGGCCTGCCAGCTATTCAAGGGGGACCTTCCCCCCAACCCCCTTAGGAAGTCTGGCCTTGGGGACACAGCGCTGCTTCGGGTTAATTAATTCATTAAGAATAACCTTTTCTGGAAAGTTCCCTTTGTGGCTTAGCAGTAGTAGCCTGACTAGTACCATGAGGATGCATGTTTGATCCCTGGCCTCACTCAGTGGGTTAAGGATCCAGCATTTACCATGAGCTGTGGTGGTCATAGATGTGTCTGGAATCCCAAGTTGTTGTGGCTGTGGTGTAGGCTGGCAGCTGTAGCTCCGATTCCACCCCGAGCTTGGGAACTTCCATATGATGTGGGTGTGGCCCTACAAAGCAAAAAAACAAAAAACAAAAAAAGGAAAGCCTTTTCTGGAGTTCTCTTAGGTATGTCACAATGGGTTAAGGCTCCAGCATTGTCCTTGCAGTGGCTCGGGCCGCTGCTGTAGCATGGGATTGATGCCTGGCCTGGGAACTTCCATATGCTGTGAGTGCGGCCACCCCAAAATAGAATAGCCTTTTCTAGTGACCAAAACCTTCATGTCCACTAAGCTAGTATCTAGGTCCCAAGGGAACCAGGTGGCTGATGCGAGGGTTGTGTGTTCAGCCTGCTCTCAGACCAGAGGGAGCACGGTGACTTGAGAATGTCAGCCTGACATGGTGCAAGTGTGGTAACCGTTTAGCTCTCTTGGGACTGGATACTCACGTCTGCTCGTCTGTCTGTCTGTTTCTGATGGGCGATGCTGAAGGAGAGCAGACCCTGCTGGTTCGGTGCCCCCTTTGTCTTGACGGCTCTCCTCCCTGGTGTCCCAGTCCTGCCAGGTTGCCCTGGACAGTCTGAGGGGTCGCCCTGGACAGTCTGAGGGGTCACCCTGCAGATTGTGGAACCTGCCCGGGTATGTGATTATTGCCTTTTTAAGCCCAGTGGGTAACTTTTTCTCCTCATGAGGTAGGACCCTTGATTGCCAGTGACAGAAATCCAACTCAGACTGGCTTAAGCAAAGAAAAAAAGTCATCAGGAATCAGTCTCTACCTCCCGCCTCTGTCCCTTACCTCACAGATGGGTCTGGCCCCTGCCAGGGCAGGATAGCACCCAGCAGGGCTGACTGTCAGAGGAATGGAAGTTCTTCCTTCCCCAGCCCGCCCATGGAGACCCAGGTTGACTCTGCCCGCACTGATGCCTGACGCGGGTGCGGTGAGCAGCAGAGCCTGTGTGGTCAAGATGGGAACTAACATGAGCATAAACACGCCGAAGTGGTACACAACACACACACGTGCGGAACCTTAGGGCTTTTCTCTCTGGGAAGCTGGGCGATCTGAAGCAGTGCTCTGGGTTGGCCCACAAAAATATTAGAAAAATAAGAAAGGAAGATGTTATGACACTGGCGGGAACGGGTCTTTCAATAGTTTGACGGGAAGTTGCCACCCATTTACCATCCTCTCCCACTCACCATATATTTCTAGACCAGCTCAAGGCTGCTGACCTATCCCCTTGCTCCGCGAGGGTTTCCTGCCACCCCTCATGTGCCCTGTGCTGAGGCACTCCTAGAGGGTAGGCGAGGCCAGGCACCCATCCCTGAGACAAATGAGAACAGGTGTGGAGGCTAGCACGGCACTGGCTTCTTGGGTTTGTCCTCAGGGCGCCCTCCACCTCGCTGGGTGGCTAGTACCATTTTCTCTTCACATTGGACAGACAGCGATCAGTCAGGGACACACTCCTGGAGGGACACAGACCTCAGAAACACAGGCAGGCTCTCATCTTGAAGACGCACCCCTGTGCTTGGCACCCACTGCACCCCCTACCCCCCACCCCCACACTGCTGCCTGCCCCAGCTTCAGAATGTCCCTCACAGCTGGGTTGTATAGGTCTTGCTGTCAGGGACGAGCATCATGGGCAGAGCCATTGCCTTCTCCCCTCTTCTCTTCTTGCCAGCCCACACTAGATGACAAAGAAGGAAAAGCCTGTTTTCAAGACACCCCCACCAGCTACAGACACAGCTGCTCAGTTTGTCCCAGGAACATCTGGATTCTTCCCAAATTGTGTTTCCCAGGGAAGTTCTTCCATGTTGAGGCTGCCACCTTGACCTCGTCTATCCTGGGCAGCCTCTGGTCCTCTCAGTGTGCCGGCCCATTTCTCTAGCCGCTCAGGGGTGGGAAGGAGTACCTGCGGATCACTTCTGAAGGCCACAGGATCTTATCTTTCACAGGCCCTAAAGTTCAGTTTCTCAGAGCCCTGCATCTCTGACGCTTAGATTAGGCCAATCCAGGGACAGTGCAGGCTAACCTCAGCTTTTAGAAAAGGGCTCTTACATAGTGTTTCACTTTATCTGGTTTAATTATGCCAGTTTAGACCATGTTCAGTCCTCCTGTCTTTTCTGTGGACAGCTAAGGAGTTTTTCTTACACTGACAAGACTGGAACAAGAACAGTTAATTGTGCCCCCCTGAGCCAAGCTATGCTAGACAGAGCAGGCCACAGGAAAGGGGTGGTGAAAGCCCTGCAGATTCGGGTTCCTGCTATAGGGGAGCCCACGCCAGCAAAGCCAGAAATATGGGCTTTTACGAGATAATTCTCCAGGCTAAAATGATTACAACTCTGAAAGTCGTGTTAAATTCTTGCCGGGTTAACAGTCTGTTCCTACCAGGTTTGGTCCACAGGCTCAGCCTGAGACCTTGCCAGACGTGAGCCGCTGCGGTGAGATGACTCCAGGATTATAGGAAGGTGGAAAGAAATCATGTTATCACTCATGCATTGCACTCCTGCTTCCAAGTCCTGTTGCCCTCACAGAGCCAGAAAGCTACTATGCTTTATTTCATTCGTGCTTGGAAGCCACTGTAGTTGAGCCTAGAATGATCTCTCTCCCTTTCTCTCTCTTAAGGTCAAAGCTGAAAATGGAGGACATCAAGGAAGTAAATAAGGCACTGAAGGTACTGGATTATTAATGTTATTAAAAATCACTACTCCTAGCTGTTTAGTCAGCTCAAGCTAATATCCTAGCATGCTGGCTCTTAGGTTTTCTCATAAGAGTCAGGGGAGAATGTGTGGTTGACCAGTGGTTGTTACCACTGATGTAAGGTAAGAAAATGCTGCTCAGAGCCACTTCACTTGGCTGAGATGGCGATACTGACAAGTGGCAGGGCCTGAGCTGGTTCTGGTTCTTCTGCTGTCAGCCCTAGTTTGACTCAAGGCCTACTAGATTATGGGTGCCCTAATGAAGGAAATGAAAAGTGGCAGAAAGAGATCCAGGGATTTTTTTTTTTTTTTCCTCCTGTTTTAAATAATGAGAGCAAGGGAGTTCCCATTGTGGCACAGCGGAAGTGAATCCAGCTAGTATCCATGAGGATGCAGATTCGATCCCTGGCCTTGCTCAGTGGGTCAGGGATCCGGCATCACTGTGAGCTGTGGTGTAGGTGGCAAATGCAGCTTGGATCCCATGTTGCTGTGGCTGTGGCGTAGGCCAGCAGCTATAGCTCCTATTGGACCCCTAGCTGGGAATCTCCATATGCTGCAGGTATGGCCCTAAAAAGCGAAATAATAATAATAATAATGAGAGCAAAACCTTTCCCTCCAGGTGAGGGGCCAGATGCCACCCTGCCACACTAAATACCCTGTGCTGGTTCTGGGGACCACTTAGGCCCTGAGCCAAGTTTGTGGATCATTTTGGGGAGGGGAGAATGGCGCACACCACTTAGGGATAACAGGAACATGTGGTCCAGGCGGCTTAGTGCAGTGCTGGGCTGGCCTGCTGGGGCCAGGACAGTCCACTGACCTGGGGAGGGCAGGAGCTTCTACCCTTCAGCCTCAACTCTGCTGCAGGTGCTCAAACAGCCTTCTTCATAGGGTGCTCTCCAGCGTATGCTAGAGCAGACACCCTAATGTCTCTAGGCATCTGACTTCCAGGGCACCACAGGTCAGAAGCAGCAAATTGTTACAGCAGCAAACAGCAGCCTGGACTTATAGTTCACATCAATTTATTTTATTGTCCCTTGTAGACCAAAAGTTTCTTGGACATTAATCCTGTGAGCTGTTTTGCCTTTATATCCCCTGGACTGCACAGAAGTGTTTGCACAAAATAATGTCAGCTCACAGTGCCAGAGGGAGGGTAAAAATCATAAAATAGGACTCTAGAGCTGCTATGGAACGCAGGTTGAAAGCCCTGGGCACGGTGGTGCAACTCCCAATCATTAGATTTCTGAGTTATCAGGAAAGTGATGGCTAACAGATACTAAGGAACCAGAAAAGTATCCCGAACCCTTGACCACCTCAGTCCCTGAGGCTGAATAAATCCTTTTTTTTTTTTTTTTAGGGCCACAGGTACGGCATATGGAAGTTCCTAGGCTACGGGTTGAATCAGACCTGCAGCTGCCAGCCCATGCCACAGCCACAGCAACGCAGGACCTGCATCACAGCTCAAGGCAACGCCAGATCCTTAACCCACTGAGCAAGGCCAGCGATCAAACCCGTGTCCTTGTGGATACATGACGGATTCATTTCTGCTGAGCCACAACAGGAACTCCTGAAGAAATCCTAATCTTATCTCTAAGAAAACCTCCCAAAAGGCATCTCTCAAAGCCTCAGTTGCTTCCTCTGCAGAATGGAGACATCTGCCTCCCACAATGCTCCAAGGACCTGGGGCTCAGTGTGTGTGGAGGTCTTCCAGCCTCTCCAGCACGTTGCCTTCTGTCTCTTGGTAGGAACCCGTCACAGATTTCTTTCCCCTACCAGTTTAGGAGGCACTTTGGATAATGTCTCAGCCAAGGCTGGGGTTGCAAGCACCAGATTGATTCTGGTTACCTCAGCCAAAAGGCATTTATTGAAAGGGGGTGGGTGAGTCTCAGGTTAACAGAATGCAGGAGAATCTGGCTTGAGGCCCAGGGGGGCAACCTGCGGAGACCAGGACAGGCGGTCTGCAGCATGTGCGATCCAGGGGGAAACAGTCCTGTGTGCCCCCTCTAGTGGAGAAGAGGCAGTCCCTAAGAAGGAAACCAGGTGCAATTAGGGACAGCAGATGCTGGGCTGAAGGGTAACTAAAAATTCTTTAGGAACCAAGCCATAAAGTGAGATTCTGTGGTGTTCTTGCCTCCTCAGGGCCACACCTGGTTGAAAGATGATGAAGCAACACACTGTAAGCAGTGTGAAAAGGAGTTCTCCATTTCCCGGAGAAAGGTATGTGGGGTAGGCCTCCACCTGCTCACCCTGTCTGGGCTTCCCTTCCTCTGGTTCTGGAGGAGGCCTGTTGGACTAGGCCCCCACATTGTGATCATGCTCACTGGTCTGCTGGTCCATACAGATGACCCCCCAGCCAGTTAGTCACAGGCCTTGTCTCCACTACAGTCCTCGCAATGATTTTGGAGTGGGGGCTGCTTACATACAAACTTCTCTAGGTGTGTGCATCAAATGAGAATTCTTCATAAGCAAGAGGACCAAACTCTGGCTACATTAGGTAAAAACAGTCTATGGGGAACCTATAGGCAGCAGTTCTCAGGACATGCATCCAGGTGGCACCTAAAGCACAATAGCATCCTGGGCAGGGCACTGTCCCCCTATGAATCGGCCTCTGCCTGTGTAGCCTGCCTTCAGGGTCTGGGATCATAAGGTCATGGGCCCAGCCTTTGGTCCAGCTGACAGGGCCTTGATTGACCAGTATGGGCAGGACAGGGGCAGGATATAGACCCCACAAAAAATAGCCTGGAGTTCCCGTTGTGACACAGCGAATCCAACTAGGAACCATGAGGTTGCAGGTCCAATCCCTGGCCTCACTCAATGGGTTGATCCGGCATTGCCGTGAACTGTGGTGTAGGTCACAGACGCAGCTTGGATCTGGTGTTGCTGTGGCTGTGGCATAGGCCAGCAGCAACAGCTCTGATTCGACCCCTAGCCTGGGAACCTCCATATGCAGCCAGTGGGACAAAACAGCCTTTACTAAAAGAAAAATGCCTGCCACTACCATGTGGATGCCTGTCCTCATCCGCCCCATTAACAGCCTCCCTGTGGAAAAGGGAACAAAACTCCCAAATCCCTGTCAGGGCCTTACAGTAGGTTTAGAGCTAGAAAACACCCTCCTGAGGCTGCCTTTGAGATCACGCTTGTCCACAAGGCCTGGCTGTCCCCACACCTGGGTGGTCCAGTTCAAGTCCACTGTCTATCCTGATTGGGGGGATGGGAGGCAGAACCTGGAGGAGTAGGGACCACAAGGGTACTTGTCCAGGCATCTGCCATGTGCCCAAGACTCCCCTCTCAGGAGGGGCTTAGCTAAATAAACCTTGGGTCACCACCATGGAAAGCAATTACAGGGGATATACCAGGCAGGCTTTAAGTAGCACAGACTACCAACTCATGGATGGAGTTGTCAAGTCCAGTTAAACAATTTAAAGAAAAAGAACTGTAGGGAGTTCCCTTGTGATGCAGCAGATTTAAGGATCCAGCGTTGTCACTGCAGTGGCATGGGTCCAGTCCCTGACCTGGGAACTTCCATATGCCACAGGCATAGCCCCCCCCCCACCCCCCAAGAGGGAAAAAGAACCTTACTCTTAGCACTGTATACCCCTCTGCCAACATTCCATGGATTAGTTCACAGGAACATAAACATAGAAACAAGAGGTCTACAAGAACCCCTTCCAAATGGATAAGTTCCTCTAAGGAGGGATTTTAAAGCATTAAATGGACTTTTAAAGGTTGGTAAAAATAAAATAGAGTGGGCTTTGCAGACCCAGGGAGCTCAGCATTTTGTGACTGCCTCTCTTCCATCCTCTAGCACCACTGCCGAAACTGTGGCCACATCTTCTGCAACACGTGTTCCAGTAATGAGCTGGCCCTGCCCTCCTATCCCAAGCCAGTGCGTGTGTGTGACAGCTGCCACACCCTGCTCCTTCAACGCTGCTCCTCCTCCACGGGCTCCTAAGGTGGGGGCATCAGCAGGGCCTGCTTTCTGAACCAGTTGCAACTTGTTTTCAGCGGCGTAGGCAGCCCTACAACAGTGCCAAACTCTTTGGGTCTCCAGGTGGCTAGGGGCTTGGGAGGTTGGTTTCCCAAGACAATTAAAGGATGAGATTCTCACCTGGGCTGCCGACACTTGGGAACAAAGCACATGGGACTGGAAGCTGCACACCTCCCTTTCCAAATTGTATGGAATCAGTTCCTCTGGGTTGAAACTTTTCTCACTCGCCATCTTTGGCTTTGGTTCAGATAGAACTTCATGATTTTGCTGTTGTCACCTTTCACTTTCCAATTAACCTGTTTTTGCAGCAGTCCCACTAGTGAAGTAATCATAATCAGTTCCTTCCTCTCCCTCATCCCTAACGCACCCCCCCAGTGTGCCCTCTCCGCTCAAAAGTCAAGAAATCTGCCATTTCCACACCCTTGTAAATATCCATCATTAGCCCTGCAATAAAATCATTTATTTTTCACTCTGGTGCAGAAAAAGAAGCATGTGTCAGCTTCACTGGAGGATGCCCAGAGCAACCCACATTTCAGGACTAGAGGCCTCTGGTGAGAGCAGCTGCGTGTGAGGTGAAGTTAAGCCTGCTGGGTTCTGGGGTACAGACTGTGCTCTGCCCAGTTGAGCCATCAACAGGCATGGAGGAAGTACCTGTCACCAAAGCTCAAAAATAAGGAATTAATGTAGGTGATAACAGACAGAGATACCTATAGGTATCAAAACGTCAGGGTCGTTTTGAATTTCACCAACAGGACAGGTGCTGTTATAGGCCATGGAAAACTGTTCAGAGCCTAGGAACAGAGGGCTGGAGCCCACCTGAGCCTATGCTCACCACCCCACCCGAGGTAATGGCCTTGAATGTCCAGATCACAGACTATAGCAAGTACTATAAAATGTAGTCAGACAAGTCAGTCCACCCATCTGTGGGGCCTCAGCCTATTCCATCCTCAGTGAACTAGCTCACAACTTGCTCACTGCCCATCTGTACCTCCCAAAAGTTCTCTAGCCTGGTCTTAGCTATCCAGCCCATTTGAGGCCCTAACTCTCTTCCTTTAGGGGCTCTGTCCCAGCAGGCTTACCCACAGCCTGGAAACATGGAAGTGGACCTTCCATGTTAGATCCCAGTGAACTGTGTGTACAGCACCAAAGCTGCAGATTTTCAAGCCCTTTTAGGGAGGCACATGGGCTGCAGAAGGGGCCTCCCTCCTTCTAATTTAATCTGAGCAGTTTTTTGGCACCCCATTCAGGGGCCAGCTTTTCTTAAAGTTTACATACCACTGCACTACCCCAACTGGTCTAGCATTAGATATATCTGTACCTTGTTTTCAGTGTACCCACTTTGGACTCCAGCTTGCTAGGAAGCCTTAGGCAAGTCACTTCACTTCTGAGCCTTAGCTCTCATCTGCACACATAAAAAAGCAAGATAATACCTCCTTACTCCAAGACTGTTCTGACAGCTCTGCCACTGCCAAGCGAAGTGCTATTTTCTTTTTCCAACCTGACCCCGCCACACACACACCCATGGCCCAATCATACTAAAAGATGTTGGACGACAAGCACTCACAAAGGATCCTTCTGCCAATAGTTAGCTATGTGGAAGACAGAGTTTTTAAGACCTAGAATAGGTACCTGAACTTTGGAACCGTCATTTTCTGGTTTAGCAAACTCCCCCCACCTAAGCAATGAGGGACAGATGGTCCAAGGTGGTACTTCTCCAGCTTAAATGCCAGGGTTGGTTGGCAGGGGTGGGTGTCTTGTTAAAATGAGACCATGTCTGGAGGTTCTGGTCATTCCTAAGAAGCTCCCAGGAGATGCTGGTCCAGAGAAGGTTCCAAAGAAAGTTTCTAGTTCTAGTCCCTTTTCCTCCTCCAACAAGCCATGTTTTTCAACAAAGATGTTCCTTATGAGAAACTGAAGGACCCAGGGAAGGAACCCTCCTAATACCCCAGACATAGAACAATTCAATAAAGATCTCAGGGGTATTACTAGGTTTAAAACATAGCTGAACACCAACGCTCAACAGTGCCTCCGAGGTTATCTCTAAACCTGCGGAAGACAAGCTACATGGTATGTTCCAAGTACACTTCAGTATCCCCAACTAAAAATGTGCACCCAGCCTTCAGAGAGCATGCAGCAAAGTAGGGTCTGTAGAGTCTGTAGGACCCTTCATGCATGTCTTCATGCAATACTGCCACATGCCTAAAAAAAGGCTATGGTCCTCCAACTTTTCAGAGTACACATCCTATTAACCTCACCCAGGACAAAAGAAAATCTTCAGCACTGTTACAGCAAGTAAAAATGTGCGTAACATTTTTACAATGTGTACAAATGGCTTCAATCAGCACAGGCCAATATTCACAGCTCAAGTTCTAATCTTAGTACAAGCTAACGCTATCCATTAGAGGAATGTGAGTGGCAATTACCAAAATGCAAGGTTATGTGCAAAGGCATAGTTACATGCAAAGGCAATTTCTATAACTGCTTACTACACTACTTGGAAATCTAACATGTCATTGAGTTCTTGAAAAATTTCAATTACTGACTTAAACTAGTCATTTTTTTTCTCAGAAGTACCAACTTGGCATTCTACCTCAGCATTATGAAAATGATCTTGCTCTTAAGCAGACTTTATCTTGAGGAAAGACAGAAAGATAGAGGACTTTAAAATTAGAGCTTCCATGAGTCTGGCTCCTAGAAGACGCCCCATATAAGCAAAATTCAAACACCACCAGACTGCGAAGAGCACCTCAGCCATGCTTAAAGGTGGCTTCCATGGACATGCAGAGCATGCAGTGAGGACACAGCTGCCTCCCCCTTGGCTTTGTGCAAGTCCTTAGCAAGTCAAAGGCGGTTCAGATCAGATCCTGTGCAGCCAGGCCAAACACAGCCCTTCCACAGGGCCCCAAAGCTGTTTACCTTCAGTTGCACTGGAGGGAAGAGTAGTCTGAAGACATCTACACAACAGCCTCAACTGGCGAGCCTGTCTGCCACAGCCAGAGACGTCACCTACGCCCCAGGCAGGAATAGAGCACCAAGAAACAGTCCACATGACACTGAAGTATAGACAAGACAAAGTGCAGTTTTTAAAAGGAAGATTTATTTGACAAGTTCACTTAGCGCAATACACCTAAAAGGAAATCACAATACAATGAAAGATTTAAATCAAGGCCTCAGAATTTCATACAAACACCAAGACCAGAATCCTAAAGTATTGGTATTGCGTCTCAAATTTTCCCCATTAACTTAAAAAAAAAAAGCTTAAACTTACGTGCCTTAGAGGTTATTAAATGAAAACTAGAATTAACAAACATGCCAAATGTTTCACTTTTAATTGTAGACACAGCTCCTATATTGAGTTTTACAAAAAAGCATGTCTTTCAACATGCACTCAAACAGTGTTCAATGTAATGTGGTATAAGAGCAACATTTAACATAATTCAACTGCTTTAACCTAAATACACTTACTGCTTAAGTACATCCTACAATATAACTAACTTGAGAAAAGCTGAAAATTATTTAACAGTTATAGTTTACTCAACTTAGTTGTTACATCCTAGATGAATGTTTGTGTTCAAAAATACTGAACCTTAAGTCTTTAAAACAATCCTGATTCCCACTTAGAGTAAGCATAAATCACAAGCTTGTATTGCAAAACTGTTAAAACTTAAGTTGTTTTTCTTTTTAAAAATGTCGACTAAGAGTCAGTGATCAGGACCAATTACATTCCCCATCCACCACTCATACTGGACATGCTAGACATCCCTCCCATTCCGTTCACTCCCATAGATGCTCGGCTTCCACTACTGTAGTAGCTGCTGTTCACTGTTCCTTGGCTGCCTGCAAAGACATCAATTTCACAAGTCAGAAGTTATCAGATTATCGGTCAACTAAAATATAGCATTCCAAGAAAAAGTTTAAAAGTATACGAGTACAAATGGCTGCTGTCCAAGTGGTGAGAAGCACGTTTGGGAAAAGGGACTCCCGACTCCAAACAAAGTCTCAGTTAACCCCTTTTCTCTGCAGTACCAACTTGCCAGACTCTTGTGCTACCATTTAAGTGGATGCTTCAGGATCAACGTGGAAAATTTAAGTTTAAAGGAAAACTAGTGTTTTTCAAAAATTGCAAAATTACTTCATGTTGTTTTTAAAAGCTAAACAAGGCATTTAAAAAAATTTACTGCAAACATTCACAATGTGAATATGGATATATGAATAGGGAGCACAGGGGCAGTCTCTTGCTTTTCCTATTCATGGTGGGCAGGAAGTGAGACAACAAAGTTGGTCTAAAGGCAACTCACTGTGCCCAAAATGGCAGCCTCCATAGTTAAGTCAGAGCCATTGAATGCTATAGAAATAGTATTATTACAACATATCAGTATTTGCTATTGGGAATTTAAATTATATTTTTCGAGAAAATATTTACCTATGCAATGTTTGATTGAAAATCACTGGAGTTTTCCTGTAAAACTTGGTCTGCAAAAGGATTTTGTAGGGTAAGACTATAATACCAAAATCACCATTCTTTAGACCAATTGAAAAAAATAAATAAATAAAACCAATCCTAGGTTAACTGACTAGTAAATACGGTCCTGAACCCAACCACCATTCTATTATTTAAAATTCTCCCTCCATCTAAAGTGGACTTAATGCTAACAAAAAAAAGAAGAAAGAAAAAAAAAACAAGAAAAAGTGAACTGTTTAACAAACGGAGGCAGATTTTTTTCTGGCTCGACATTATTTCAAGTTGCAATAATGACTATTTTATAGAATACTTCCCCCTCCCAATGACCAATTCTGAAAAATTAAGCTATTTGAATAGTTACATTAGAATCAAAAAGCATATGTATAATAACCCAATTTCACCAAAGAGGAGCCTGTATATTACCCCAACTAAAGAAACCTGTCTAAAAACTCAATCCTAAGTATACATAAAAATACACTTACCATATCCACTCATGCTGCTCTGGCCACCATAACCGCCTCCATAACCACCACTCAGCTGCTGGCTGGCTGGGCCACCATAACTGGACTGGTTTGCTGTTAAGTTAAGAGAACATTAGAACCTTGTTCCTTATGTAATGTGGTACCTGGTGGTACCGGGCTTGTAATTCTAAATCTACTATTTTCCAGTCTTGATATCACTATAACTCTCTGCCTCCTCTGCCTATTGTCTATGACCAGACTACCTTTCTACCCATCATTTGAGCTAGTCAAACATTTATAAACCACAAGGTCAACAACATACACTTCAGCAGGACTGAATCCACATGATTCCATAAATAGAGGCATTTTGACAGGAACTTATGACACTGCTTAACTGGATTTAGTGGGGTTCCCCCCACAATTCAATATATTATCACTGATACACAGCTATCACTGAACACCTAGTTATGCCCAACTAATTATGCCCCCAAATTTTAAGTTATTTTGATCATGTGTTTTGGTAAATACTAACTTTAGACATCCTTCATACTAGTTTCTTTCTACAGTCCCCCCTCCCCCCAAAATACTTCAAACTAATTAGATTATCTACTCTTAAGTATTTTATATAACTCACAAGGACTTAAGGCAAACATACAATTCAAAATTTCTTTGCCTAAATTATGCTAAGACTCATATATACACATATATATAAATTAACTTAACTTACATAGCCAACTTATATAGATATGTTTTGGTTTTTAAAAAAACTAACGATATTTACACAAGCCCATGCCTCCCATCATTTGGCTACCATAAGCACCACCGCTTGCTCCTGCTGTAGAATTCAAGAAGAGTTCTACATATCTGTGTTCTGAAATGAGAGAAAAGGCATACAAGGTTAGCTTAAAAAAAAGACACTAAAGTGATATTTACACAAACCCATGCCTCCTAGCATTTGGCTACCGTAAGCACCACCGCTTGCTCCTGCTGTAGAATTCAAGAAGAGTTCTACATATCTGTGTTCTGAAATGAGAAAAAACAAAGTTTGAAAATGTTTGTTGGTGAAAGAAAACAAGATAAGCACTTTTAAATTCTTTTAACTCTGAGAATTTTAAATACTTTCAGTAAAAAAATTCTAGCTCCATCTTTGAGGTGATTTACTTCATGCAGGTTTCAAAAAGCTTTTTTTTTTTTTTGGTCTTTTTAAGGCCACACCTGCAATACATGGAAGTTCCCAGGCTAGGGGTCAAATTGAAGCCGCAGCTGCCAGCCTATACCATGGCCACAGCCACACTGGATCCATCTGTGACCTACACCGCAACTCACGGCTCCTTAACCCACTGAGCAGGACCAGGGATCGAACCTGCATCCTCATGAATATTAAGTCAGGTTCATTACCACTGAGCCACAAAGGGAACTCTTCAAAAAGCAGTCTTTTAAACATTCATTTAAATTGCTCTGTCAATTACAGATATGTCTTAAGTCAGTGTTCTCAGCACAAATTCCTTTTAGTCATACTAACTTTAAAAACCCAAACTTCTTATAAACATCCTGTCTCTATCACTGGAATATTAATACCCTTACTACTCCTCTCATTAGTCACAGATCTATTTGTTAGAGAGATCCCCAAGATGCTTAAGTCACACTTACGCATATTTGCTTTGTCTTTTGACATAGCTGCCACTGCATCTTCATGAGTTGCAAACTCCACATCTGCTTCACCAGTTACTCTGCCATCAGGACCAATTTCAATATGTACTCTCACAGGGTTGAGTGGTGAAAAAAACTAAATGTAAGGCATTTCAGAGAATCAAGTCAAAAAGTGTTAGAAAAAAACAGAATTTTAACATGCTCTCTCACCTAAGTAGAACCATGTTTTTACTACTACACTAAAATAGACAACTTGTGAATTTATCCTACACTTACATTATAAATGTCATTCTCAGTAGCTCTGTAAGGTAATCCCCGCATGTGTACACAGTGTCCTGTTGTGCTCTGGAAAGTAGAGCCACCATCCCCGTATCTGTGATCTGACATTCCTGAAAAACAGTAATTGAGGTCTAGATGAACAAGAGTGTAAGTATCCCTCAGATGAGAAATTCAATTCTTACCTTACCTCTTCCAAATCTATCTGATCCAAATCCATAGCCATCATTATAGCCATTATAATCATCATAGCCTCCATAGCCTGAAAAAACACAAAGTACAATCAGTAAATGAAAACATGACACCTGACACATGATACCTAACACGACACCTGATATTTTCACGTACCTCCACCATAAGCACCACGCCTCATCCTTTCAAAGCCAGCTCCCCTGCCAATGCTGTTATACCCTCTGCCAGCCCCAGGTCTGTCATAGGGACCTGGTCGCTGCATGGCCATAAGTTTTCGTGGAGGATCATAGTGAGTTCTAACTTCAGCACGACTGCTCTTAAAGATTTCGATATACCTAAAGCATTGTTCATGAGGAAAGGGGGTGGGGAGGGGAGAGAAAACATTAGTTCATTTCATACAGGAATTTAGTTACACAAGAAAACAATGTAGTCATAGCCATGAAACTGACTAATATTTAAAGCCAGATTTCTTATTTGCATAGGCAATGACCAGAAATTCACTCAATTTTAAGATCATTTAATGTAAACTTTATAGAAAAAAAAAATTCACTCCTCTGAGGCAGAAAGCCCAACCTTAGGGGTAGAGAGGAGTACCATAAATATTTCAGGAGGGAAAGAATTCCACTCAACTTTCAACATTTCATGTCTTAAATCCATTGGCATCATGTATAGCAAGCAGGCCAAAAAGCCAGCCTTCACCAACAGTCTAGCCCACACTACACATTTTCTTTCGCCAATATATACCCCAGCCTATGCTTTTAGTAGGAATCAGCATAGGTAAGCGCATGCTTCAATGAAAAATAGTCACAAGCAAAGAGAATAAAACCTTTTGTGACAATTTCTTGAAAGCTATGCTTATTAATACATATGCAGAATATTTATACAGCAAGAAAGTTTGTTGCATTTCAACTTTAAAAACAAGATCAGAAAGTATCACATTTTCTTATGGTAATATTAATTTACTAGGTGGATGTTATTACAGCTAAAGCCAGGTTTGCATTAACATTTTTAAAGCCATAGTCTCTCAACTCCATTGACTGGGGGTTAATTAGGAATATTACAGAAGAATTATAAAGAAGAAGACCAAATTAGGGACAATTGCAAAATCTAAAATTTAATCTGAAAACATTATGGGACTTTGACATGGGAAACATTTGAAAATTACGGCAAAACAATTGGGACTAGGAATCAGATTTTCTTCCTAGATTCTAAGCAGAGAGAATATGGATTTAATTGTTTACCATAAGAAAAGTGACAAATCCAACCAACCATCCATCCCCACCTGTGCCCTATTCTTTCCTTGTGTTTCTTTAGAGCCTTTTCAGCTATTTCCTGTGAAGCAAACTGCACGAAGGCCTCCCCCGTACTCCTCCCCTGGAAGTCCACCGGCAATGTTATCCCATTTGGCACGATTTCCAACCCTTCAACCCAAGGACAAATAACCCCAGTAGGGGGGCAATATTAACATCACAAGCCCAGAAATGATTCTTCTTATAGCTTTAAATAAACCAGAATTTTAACTTTAGGTATGTCACGGTATGCTTTCAACAAGTACTCTTTAAAAATGCATTGTAGTAATATGAAGTTCCATTATTATTACAAACTATAATTCAATTCTTAACACACCCTATGGCACAGTATTCAAGAAAAAAACTTGCTGAACACAGGATGCATTAAGAATTCAACAATTAAGAACACTTATTTATCTATGCAATGTAATGCTGAGTTACACAAGAATTTAATAAATTTTCAAACATCAAATACAACAGTTTTACTAAATTCAAGATACACCTTTTACCTCATTTCGTATTTCAATGTTTTAAAGTTAGTGGAACTTCAAGTTTTAAAAAATTACACATTTAAACATTTTATATATAAATTGAAACATTGCTTAGTCATATAACTGACAAACATACAATCTAAACTTGCAACAAAACAACTGATCTAACACAGCACAATCATGCACTCTTATGCTCTAACAGTAGTATGATTCACTTCTGGAAATTCCGTCTATGAAAAATCCTTTCCGTGGATACATTCCCAAGCTTACAAAAAGGGCTTAAAGCACTTTCCTAGAAGATATGAAATTATGTTCATATTTAACGTTGACAGATAGCATTCAATTCTCACCAATTTAGACAAAAACAATCAAAACACTTGATTTCAAAAATTCTGGCAAAATATTAGGACTTGATACATATCTAATAGTCAAGGTTTTAATACATACTACACTAAACCATGAAAGGATTTGTTCTTAATTTCAGTTCATCACATCATGAATATTAAACAATAGTATTTAAAATATATGCTCTAACATTCTGCTAAACATGCAATTTATCAGCTCTTCAGCATAAAAACATTCAAATACTTTAGGCCCAAACATTTTCAAAACATTCTCTGTACTTCAGATATTAAGACTACATTCAACCTACACTCAGATTGACTAAGTTTGTAATTCCCTGACTGAAGCAATTGTTTCCCTGAGGTTTTTTTTCGCATAAATACGACTATCAGAGACATTTCTGCTCCTGTGACCCAGTGTGTCTTACAATATACACACTTGCCATAAACTACAACAACCTAACTAACATACTAATCTAATGTTTAGGGAGCTTACCTTTAACTTGAAGTACTTTGCTGAACAGCATTGTGAGGAAAGTAGTTAAGATGTTGAGGACAATCCTCAAAAGATCTACTCTGAACTACAATACTAAATATAGGCAAAGTTAGCATTTTGGAAGTACTTAATTAATCCACCTTTAAGATGGGCTTAAATTATTTGAAGGTCTCCAGGAAGAAGAAAACATTGATTCATCTGCATATACTCAGAACCTGTTTTAATATCTAAGCTACTCAACTTTTTAAGGCCTATTAAATCACATGTTGCCATGAGCTAGCCAGAACTCACTGCTCAGCAACAAACACGACTACATACCTGAGAAGAACTGAACAATTTCTTCCTTGCTACATCCAAAGGGGAGTCCTCTAAGCCGTACAAAGCCATCATTGGCCGTGTCAGGACTATTTGGACCAGTATGCTTCAACACCCAATCCATTTCAACGTTGTTTGACTTGAATACTGAAAAAGGTGCTTAGAATTAGTCAACTTTGGAAAGTTAGAGAATGAAGTTCAGACTTCCTGGGTCTTTAGATAATCTAGGAAGAGCTGCCATAAACTCTCTTAGATGACCATTTCCCATGCGGTCAAAACCTAAAATTCAGAAGGGGTAAGATAGAGCTCTATTTGTTTAATGTTTTATTTACTGTTACTAGGGCAATGTAAATCAAACCTTCAACATATCTGTGTCCCATAGTTTCTCTGTCTTTTTTCAGGGCCAATTTGACTTCATCTTCTGATTCAAGTTCAACAAAAGCCTCGCCACTCGGTCTGCCTTCTCTGGTGTAGATGAAACGAATACCTTGAGCCCCATTTTGAATTTTGCAGTCTGGAAAGAAAACAACCGTTAATACAGAATTTAAAACTAAAAACCACCGCTGGGTGATACAGATGAAATGCCCATTCACACCCCCACTACAAAGCAGATCATTTGCAAAGCCCAGAATGACCAAGGTATTACTAACTCCCAGTGTGTCTCTAGCAGTAATGAAGCAATTATTCTCCCATGACCAAACTTTCTTATTCCCTGAATACATTCCCAAGAAGATCCAATATTAGAAGCAGTTTCTTAATGAAGTTATCGCCAAGTCCTCACTACCCAAGTGTCTCCATTAACATTCTTTTCTAACTCCTCAGCAGACTGTCAAGTGTGTGATTTTATGGTATATTCTGAATAAACTTGGTATGGAATTTTGATTTGGAATATCTGATGGTTTTACCTTACCAGCAGCAAACACTACAATTTCTTACTCAAATCCAAATTGCAGGGCCAATACTCACCTGAAAGGGGATCAATGTTACCAAGCTAAAATGCTCCAAGTTGCACAGCTGAAGCCAAACCCAGTCTTGCCCACTGCAAGGTGGCTTCCCGTGTACTTGGTTCTTGTTCTACAGGTCGTTTTCCGTTACACAGGCTAAATTCAGATAGTAAATCAATACTACAAATATCCTTCCAAAACCTGTGAAGTTCTTCCAAATACATCTTTCAATCTAATCTTACACTAATAATAAAACAAGGTCATTTGGCAGAAATCACTCAGGAAATCTACATATTGGGAAAGAGCTACATAGGTAAAGAAACTTTCCTGGGCTTCAGTGTCCTCGACTGTAAAGTGAGCCAGAACAAAAGCTAGACAAAGAACTCTTCAATGAACAAATCTTAATTAGGAAAACTGCCTGAAATTAAGTGACATTTTTAACTTTTCGAAGCAAAATGCCCCGTTTCAAGTAAACATTGAAATTGAAAAGGTTTTATGCTTTAAGGTTTCCGAAGCTGCTGGGCAAATTTCTCAAGATTGAGGAGAAAATCACATCTATCCATTCTAAAAGACATCGACCGAAAAACCAGTACTCAAAGATTAAAAAAAAAAAAAAAATCCACCAAAGAGACCGCATTCTCCCTAAGAGGGCCGGCAGGGCGGGCGGAGCTTTCGCAATTTCCATTGCGTAACAGCGGCCGGCCGGGCGCGAGCAGGCCTGCGGGAACGGCTGCCGCCCGCGCCCCACCAGGGGGCGCCCCGGGCCGATCCCGGCCCGGCCCAGCCGCCGCCGCGGCCGCCCGCCCTGCGGCCCCGGCCGCTTAACTCCCGCCTCCACTTCAGACTCACCAGAAAAAAACCGCTGCACTTCGTCCGCCGAGCAGGACCAAGGCAAGCCCCGGACCTTCACCACGAATCCCTCTCCGCCTTCAGTGCCCAACATCATCGTCTCTTAGTGCGTTCGGGCGTCGAAAAAGACTGCAAGGTGGGGATGACGGTCAGCCCTGAGAAATGTTAAAATTAAACAGCCTTCCGTTCCGCTCCCGAGACGCCCCGCCGCGGCGCCTTAATAAAGGTCGAGCCCGTGCGGACTTCCCGACCCCAGATACTCCAACGCCAAACACCCCCTTGGCCAGCGGTCGGGCCCCCGGAGCCGCTCTGTGCACCAGGTACCGGTGCCCCAAGCCAAAGGGGAACCCGGCCTAACGCCAGCGTGGAAGCAAGGAAATGGCGGCGACCGCTTCCGCTCCGCCTCCTCCGACATCTCACACAATAGAGTCAGAGCGGCCTGCAGGCCTCAGCGGCCCTGCCAAGACTCGGCGAACCATTCCTCGCTCCCAACGGCAGGCCACACCTTGCTAAAGCCTCCCAGGTTCCACAGACTCCTGGGGGTAAACAATCCTCGTAAAAATGGCATCCTCGGAGTCCGCTGCGCGGTAAACACGGAGCAACAAACACTCACCTACACGAACAACTTCGGCGTGGCTGAGACGAAATGGCCAGCGGGCGCCTGCGCAACCTAAATAAGGCGCTTAGAACAAGCTCTGCGCACGCGCAGTCAGGTGGCCGCACCGCCCCCTTGCGTCACACAGAGCTTGGGCGCATGCGTAATCTTACGTTCCAGCCCATCTCCAGGCAGCAAGTTATTAAACGCTGGCGTTTTAGGCTCAGCCCCTCCCACCTCCTTAAACCCGCGGGGCTTTTATGCGCCTGCGCCTTCCCGCGATTATTGCGAGCTTTAGCGGTTTAATTTACTTTCACGCGCATGCGTCTTCCTTCAAACCGTTCTCTGATCTTACCCGCCAGAAGGGGGGAGGGGAATGGCGGCTCTCAGGTCCTTTATAGGAACTGTACTGTGTACTAGCCTCTGGGTTGTGATGAGGTGCCGCTTAGTCCATTATCTACAGTCCTGGACGACCTGAAGTTACAGGCGCTCCCCGCCCTTGTGCAGCCTATACACCTTTTCTTCCTAGAGCCAGCCCGTGGCAAACAGCGCTGCGGGACTGCGTGCTTCCCGCGCCCGAAGATATCCCGGCGGCGCCGGGAGCGAGTCCTGGGCCTTCCTGCCGCCACTGTTCCTTACCTGTCGTCGTTGGGCCTGGGGCCCCATGCAGGGTCCCTGTGCCCGTGCCTCAGTCTCGTACTCCGCTTTTGCCCTAACGAACTCGCGCTTTGTGACCCCCAGTTGCCCCGCCCCTAGACCTGCGGGCCCTGAACGCCCCGGGGCATTAGCACGAGAGGCGGGCGCCGAACGCCGAGTCCCGCTGCGCCTCGTGAGTGCAGGTTGAGCAGCCAGTGCGCGCTGCTCCGCTTTCTGGAGCGGGTTCCAGCTTAATTTTCCCAAGGCTAAGTAGGAACCGTTTTGTCCATCCCTAGATGGAGACACTCGCCCTGGCGAGACTCCAGGGTCATCTCGTGTGCGCACAGAACTGGAGGCTGGTGATGCTCGTGATTTCCAGTAGCACTGCAGGAATTGGGACCTTGCTCATAGGCTCTCAGTGCTCCCTTTGTCTGATCCCGCCTATCCTCCCCACCTCCAGCCTGGTGGACACAAGCAATAAACACGGAGTACCACAGCAAACACCTCTCTGAGTGCCACTACTCAGAGATGCAAGAAAGCATGTTTTCGCCCCTGCGATGGTCTGGAGGCCGTATCCAGTTTTAATAGGTTTGAGAAAACTGGAGAGGACATCAGTGGAATAGAGGGAGAAGATGATCCAAGGTCCCAGAAGTAGGCAGGGGCCGATCCTGCCAGGCCATTTAGGCCTTGGCAAAAGTGATAATTACAAGCACAAGAAAAGGTTCTGGCAGGTCTTCAGCAGGGCGCAAGAGGAGCTGTTTGAAAAGAAAAACTCTGCTGCTGGGTGTAAGGGGGACACAGATGGAACAAGCACGGTGAATGCAACTGCCTGCCCTTAGTTGCACATGGAGCTAGAGGAAATAGAAGGCATTTTGGCTAAAGTCACTAAGATGGGATTCCCAAATCGTCTAGATCAAAGGTCTATTTCTGAGTGATTCAAAAGCAAAGAGGAGTTCCCATCCTGGCTCAGCGGAAAAAAATTCGACTAGTATCCATGCGAACGAAGGTTCAATCCCTGGCCTTGCTCAGTGGGTTAAGGATCCGGCATTGCTGTGAGCTGGAGTGTAGGTTGAAGACCCGGCTGGGACCTGGCATAGGCTGGCGGCTGCAGCTCAGAATCAACCCCTGGGAACCTCCATATGCCGCAGGTACAGCCCTTAAAAAAAAAAAAAAAAAAAAAGGCAAGGAGAACAGTTTTTGCTCTTGGGCGATGTCTCTCCAAAACATCACAAGACTGTCTTAAGGTTTCCTAATAGGTTGCATCATTTGAGAGCTTTGGTCTTATTAAATGACCTAAGAACACTAGTTTCTGGTTAGATGAAGGAAAAAGCCTGACCCCCTCAAATCATGTCTTTACCTTTCAACAACCTGGCTACATGTCTAAGATGTCTATTTTCCCTAAAGTTTTCTGGGATTTTTTTTCACAGTAAGTAAATGTGATGTGTAATCATCATAGATAGATTTCTAGAAGTAAACTAGGAAGGACCTAAATATTTTTAGAGCCTACCCTAAATTAAAGGTTTGACACCCCCTCTCAGGGGCAGGTGAGGGTTCCATATCCTTTTGCTTTGCTGACACTGAAAATTCCCTTTCTTCTATCCTCTGCCAATATTTTTATTTTTTGGTCATGCCCAAGGCAGGTGGAAGGTTCCAGGCCAGGAATCAAACCCATGCCACAGCTGTAACCAGAACCACAGCAGTGACAGTGCTGGATCCTTAACCCACAGAGCCACGAGGGAACTCCCCAGAAGGTTTTCATTTTGATGAAGTCAAAGCTATGGATACTTTGTCTTTAAGCTTAGAAAGTTTGTCTTTAAGCTTAGAAAGCCCCTTCCCAGGAGTCTCCTTGTGGCTCAGCCAGTTAAGGATCTGGCATTGTCACTGTTGTGGTGCCCTTCCACATGTGAGATGTGGCTTGCGGGGGTGGGGGAGCTCTTTCCCATACAGAGATAAAGCATATATTTATTAATTATCTATCTTTTTCATCAATTTTAAACACCTTTTTTTCAGTTTAATCTCTCTAAATTACAGATGTGGGAAGTTCCTGTGCGGTGCAGCAGGTTAAGGATCCAGCATTGCTGCAGCAGTGACACAGACTGTAAGTGCAGTGAGGGTTCAGTCCCTTGCAGGGGAACTTCCACATGCTGGGTTGGGCCAAAAAAATAAAGGATGTGCCTTAAAAAATAATGGCATGTTGTGGGATTGGCTGGGAATTTGGGGTTAGTAGATGCAAACTATTACATTTATAATGCATAAACAACAGGGTTCTACTGTATAGCACAGCAAACTGGGATAGAACATGATGTACAAGAATGTTTTGGAGTTCCCGTTGTGGCACAGTGGTTAACGAATCCGACTAGGAACCATGAGGTTGCGGGTTCGGTCCCTGCCCTTGCTCAGTGGGTTGACGATCCGGCGTTGCCGTGAGCTGTGGTGTAGGTTGCAGACGCGGCTCCAATCCCACATTGCTGTGGCTTTGGTGTAGGCCGGTGGCTGCAGCTCCAATTCGATCCCTAGCCTGGGAACCTCCATATGCCGCGGGAGCGGCCCAAGAAATAGCAAAAAGACAAAAAAAAAAAAGAATATTTTAACAAAAGGGAGTTCCTGTTGTGGCACAGTGGAATCGAATCTGACTAGTATCCATGAGGATGTGGATTTGATCCCTGGCCTCACTCAGTGGGTTAAAGATCCGGTGTAGCCCTGAGCTGTGGTGTAGGTCACAGACTTGGCTCAGATCTAGCGTTGCTGTGGCTGTGGTGTAGGCTGGCAACTGTAGTTCTGATTTGACCCCTGGCCTGGGAACTTCCATATGCTGCAGGTACAGCCCTAAAAACCAAAAGAAAGAATGTATAGGAATTCACCCTGTGGCACACTGGGTTAAGGATCCAGCATTGTCTCTGTGGTGGCAAAGTTTAAATCCCTGGCCCAACGCAATAGGTTAAGGATTTAGTGTTGCCACAGCTATGGCTCAGGTTGCCCCTGTAGCTCAGATTCAATCCCTGACCCAGGAACTTCCATATGCCATGGGTGCAACCAAAAAAAAAAAAAAGTGTGGTATATTTATACAGTGGGATATTAGTCAGCTATAAAAAATGAAATAATACCATTTGCAACATGGATGGACCTAGAGATTATTATCTTAAGTGAAGTATGTCAGACAGAGAAAGGCAAGTATCATATATTGCTTATATGTGGAATCTAAAAACAAAAAAGATATAGGAGTTCCCGTCATGGCGCAGTGGTTAATGAATCCGACTAGGAACCATGAGGTTGTGGGTTCGGTCCCTGCCCTTGCTCAGTGGGTTAACGATCCGGCGTTGCCGTGAGCTGTGGTGTAGGTTGCAGATGCGGCTCGGATCCTGCGTTGCTGTGGCTCTGGCGTAGGCCGGTGGCTGCAGCTCCGATTCGACCCCTAGCCTGGGAACCTCCATATGCTGCGGGAGCGGCCCAAGAAATAGCAACAACAACAAAAAAAAAGACAAAAAAAAAGATATAAATGACCTTATTTACTAAACAGAAATAAACTCACAGACATAGAAAACAAATTTATGGTTACCAAAGGGGAAAGGAGGGGAAGGATAAATTAGAAGAATGGAACTAACATATATATACTACTGTATATAAAACAACCAACAGGGACCTACTGTACAGCATAGGGAATTATACTCAATATTTTATAATAACCTATAAGAAAAAATATGAAAAAGATATTATATATATACACACACATATATATAAAACTCAATCACTGTGCTTTCTATCTGAAACTAATACATCATTGTAAATCAATTACACTTCAATGAAAATAAATATAAAGTTGGAGGAGTTCCCATTGTGGCTCAGCGGGTTAAGAACATGACAAGTATCTATGAGGATGTGGGCTTGATCCCTGGCCTTGCTCAGTGGGTTAAGCATCTGCTGCAAGCTTCAGAGTAGGTTGCAGATGTGGCTTGGATCTGATGTTGCTGTGGCCCTGGGGTAGGCCAACACCTGCCTCTCTGATTCAACCTCTGGCTCTGGGAACTTCCATATGCCACAAGTGCAGCCCTAAAAAGAAAATAAATAAATAAAAATGATAAATAAATAAATGAATAAAAGTTGGAGTTTCCATTGTAGCTCAGTGGGTTAAGAACCTGACTAGTATCCACGAGGATGCAGGTTCAACCCCTGGCCTAGCTCAGTGGATTAAGGATCCAGTGTTGCTATAGGTTGCAGATGTGGCTTGGATCCTGCATTGCTATGCCTGTGGCACAGGCCAGCAGCTGCAGCTCCGATTCAACCCCTAGCCTGGGAACTTCCATATGCCACAGGTGCAGCCCTAAAAAGAAAGAAAAAAGAAAAAAAATATATAAATAAAGTTAAACATAGAATTACCATATGATTCAGCAATTCCACTCCTAGATCTATGACTTATCCATTTTATACTTCTCCCAGCAATGCACAAGGCTTCCAGTCTCTCCTCATCCTCACCAACACTTGTTACATTCTAGGGTTTGGGGTTTTTTTCGACAATACCCATCCTAATGAATGTGAAGTGGTATCTTAACAGATCCTTAACCTGTTGAGCCACCAGGGAACTCCTCCCTTGCATTTTTGAGGCTTTGTAATTTCATTCTTCCTTTCGAAGTTTCCTTCATCTACTGCTTACTAGTTTTCACATATGTATTCTATCTATTCATGAATTCATTTACCCAACAAGTGTTCCAGTTCATTTCCTGTGCCATGCTCTGGGCTAAACCCTAGAGGCATGATCATGGAGAAGAGATCCCTGCCCTGGAAAAGCTTTCAATCTAGAAGGGGAGGTGAAGAAAAAAATTAATATATATGTAATTCAGCCCATGACCACAGATTTTGGTAAGGGCTGTCCAGGATAGCTAGAGCCCCTAATGTAATTTGGGGGCCAAGAAAGTTGCTGAGAAAGTGGAATTTAAATTGGGATTTTACAGGTGATAAGGCCTGGTTACAAGAGAGTGATTTGGCAGAGGGTTAGAAGAGAGTAATGTGAGGAGTTTCCACTGTGGCACAAGTGGATTGGGGGCATCTCTGGAGCCCTGGTACACAGGTTAACCCCCACTGCCTGGAACAGTGGGTTTAAGATCTGGCTTTGCCTGCAGCTGTGTGGTAGGTCGAAAATGTGGCTTGGATCTGATCCCTGGCCTGGGAACCCCATATGCCACGGGGTGGCCAAAAAAGAAAAGAAAAAAGGAAGAGGAGTTCCCATCATGGCTCAGTGGTAAGGAACCCGACTAGTATCCATGAAGATTTGGGTTCCATCCCTGGCCTCACTCAGTGGGTTAAGGATCCAGTGTTGCTGTGAGCTGTGGTTTAGGTCCAAGACTCGGCTAGGGTCCCATGTGACTGTGGCTCTGGCTGTGGCCAGCAGCTGCAGCTCTGATTCGACCCCTAGCCTGACAACTTCCATACACCACAGGTGTGACCCCTAAAAAGCAAAAAAAAAAAAAACAAAAACAAACAAACAAACAAAAAAAGTAGGTGCTGGATGAGAAAAAGATTAAAGAAAGGAGAGAGAAGAGTTCCCGTCGTGGCGCAGTGGTTAACGAATCTGACTAGGAACCATGAGGTTGCGGGTTCAGTCCCTGCCCTTGCTCAGTGGGTTAACGATCCGGCGTTGCCGTGAGCTGTGTTGTAGGTCGCAGACGCAGCTCGGATCCCGCGTTGCTGTGGCTCTGGCATAGGCCGGTGGCTACAGCTCCGATTCGACCCCTAGCCTGGGAACCTCCATATGCCGCGGGAGCGGCCCAAGAAATAGCCAAAAAGACAAAAAAAAAAAAGAGAGAGAGAGAGAAAGACATATGAAGGTCATTGCACTGAAGTGGCTGAAGATGGGGAGGAGGCTGGCAGAAAGGAAAAAGCATGTCAGTAGATGCATCCTTTTTTTTTTTTTGGATTTTTAGGGCCACAGCCGTGGCATATGGAGGTTCCCGGACTAGGGGTTTAATTGGAGCTACAGCCGCCAGCCTACGTCACAGCCACAGTGATGCCAAATCCGAGCCGCGTCTGCGACCTACACCACTGGATCCTTTAATCCACTGAGCAAGGCCAGGAATCGAACCCGCAACCTCATGGTTCCTAGTCGGATTCATTTCCACTGCACCACAAGGGGAACTCCGCTTTTTAGGTTTAAAGCTGTAAAGAGTAGTCTAGGCTGGATACAAAATCTGGATGTCACTGGATACAGTGATATTTAAAAACAGGAGTAAATAGAGGGGCTCATCTTTCAGAAGCTCTTAGGTATCACACACATTACAGATTAGGAGGTTGTGTCAATGAAAGGATGAGTAAAGGATGGGAGAAAACAGCAAAGGAGGGAGGGAGTGGGAGTTTGGAGTTAATAGATGCAAACTATTGCATTTGGAGTGGATAAGCAAGGAGATCCTGCTGTATAGCACGAGGAACTATATCTTAGTCACTTGCGATGGAACATGATGGAGGAAATGGGAGAAAAAGAATATATATATATATGACTGGGTCACTTTGCTGTACAGTAGAAATTGACAGAACACTGTCAATCAACTGCAATGGAAAAAATAAAAATCATTATAAGAAAAAGAAAATAGCAAAGGAGGCTGAAAAGGAGTGGCCAGAGAAATAGGCAAAACCTGGGAAGATTTAGGATAACTAAGGAAACAAAGGGACAAGTTTTGGGTGTGGTTGGCGATATCAAATTATGGTGAGAGGACTCAGAGGAACCAAGGCCCTGGGATTTAGCAACGCCGAGGTCACTGCTGCCTTTGGCAAGAGCAATTTAGGTTGAGTGGAAGGGATAGAAGCCAGGCTAGAACTGCAGAGAAGATTAAGGGAGGGCAAATGCAATACCAGCCTACCCTTCTTAGAACCTAATAAATGTGTGTTGATTTAAGCCACTAAATTTGTGGTGGTTTGTTGCAGCAGTAGTAGGAAATAAGCAGGGTTTATCCCAAGAAGTGAAAAGGATTGTTCATTTTCTTTCAAATTAAGAAGAAAAACCATGTGATTATGTATAGCCAAAGACATTTAATAGATCTGTATCACTAATAAAATCGTATGTTAAATAGGAATAAAAGGAAAATACTTAAATATGAAAAAGACAATCACCAAAACCTAAAAGTATAAAGCAAACTGAATAAAAATGTCAAAGTTGTTTCCACAGAAATCTAGATCAAGACAAGGATTCCCACTACTTTTTTTTTAAATTGAAATATAGTTGATTTACAATATTATGATAGTTTCAGGTATACAGCTAAGTGATTCAGTTACACACACACACATTCTTTTTCAGATTCTTTTCCATTATATGTTATTACGAGGTATTGAATATAGTTCCCTATGCTATACCATAGGACTTTGTTGGTTATATAGCTGTGTGTGTCTCTTAATCCCACCAGATTTCTCTCTAATCCCTTTCTCCTTTGGTAACCATAAATTGTTTTCTATGTAAGTCTGTTTCTGTTTTATAAGTAAGTTCATTTTCATCATATTTTAGTTTTTTCTTTCTATGTCCATGCCTACAGCATGTGGAAATTCCCAGGCTAGGGGTCAAATAATAGCTGCAACTACAGGCCTACACCACAGCCACAGCAACACCAGATCCAAGCCACATCTGTGACCTGTGCCACAGCTTTCTGCAACATGGGATCCTTAGCCCACCGAGCAAGAGCAGGGATCGTACCCAAATCCTCAATGGGTTCTTGACCCATTGAGCCACCACATATGATCATCCATAGATCCATCCATGTTGCTGCAAATGACATTATTTCATTTTTTTATGGCTGAGTTGTATTCTATTGTATATATGTACCACCTCTTCTTTATCCATTCCTCTGTCAGTGGATATTTAGGTTGCTTCCATATTTAGGTTGCTTGTACATAGTCCTTCTATGAAGAGATGCTCACTACTTTCAAAAATTGTGTTGGTGGAGTTCCCATCGTGACGCAGTGGTTAACGAATCCGACTAGGAACCATGAGGTTGCAGGTTTGATCCCTGCCCTTGCTCAGTGGGTTAACGATCCGACATTGCCGTGAGCTGTGGTGTAGGTCGGCGGGCTACAGCTCTGATTAGACCCCTAGCCTGGGAATCTCCATATGCGGCGGGAGCGGCCCAAGAAATGGCAAAAAAAAAAAAAAATTGTGTTGGAGGGTTTAGCTAGAGCGGTTAGAGCTGGTATAAATGGTTTTAAAGTTCATTTGGAAGAACAAATGCCTGAGTAGATCCCAAAATACTGTGAATAGAAGAATGGTGATGGAGTAGGACCAGCCAAGAACTGGACAATAAGAACTCAGAAATAGCTACAGGAGTTCCCGTCGTGGCGCAGTGGTTAATGAATCCGACTAGGAACCATAAGGTTGCGGGTTGGGGATCCCTGGCCTTGCTCAGTGGGTTAACGATCCGGCGTTGCCGTGAGCTGAGGTGTAGGTCACAGACGCGGCTCGGATCCTGCGTTGCTGTGGCTCTGGTGTAGGCCGGTGGCTACAGCTCCAATTAGACCCCTAGCCTGGGAATCTCCATATGCTGCGAGAGTGGCCGAAGAAATAGCAAAAAGACAAAAAAAAAAAAGAAAGAAATAGCTACAGATATGCATTGGAAATTAATATATGACTAAGACGGACTTCCTGTCATGGCTCATCAGTTAACGAACCCGACTGGCATCTGTGAGGACGCAGGTTCGATCCCTGGCCTCACTCAGTGGGTTAAGGATCTGGCATTGCCATGAGCTGTGGTGTAGGTCACAGACGTGGCTCAGATCCCACATTTCTGTGCCTGTGGCGTAGGCTGGCAGCTACAGCTCTGATTGGACCCCCATATGCCACGGGTGCAGCCCTAAAAAGACAGGAAGACAGAAAAAAACTATATATATATATGACTAAGCATTTCTGTTGAGTGGGAAAAGAGGTGATTGATTTGATGAATGGCGCTGACATTATTCACCATATTTATGGGGAAAAGAAACAAAACCCTGGCTGTAAACGAGTGGTTCTGAACTAGGGGCCACTTTGCCCCCAGTAGACATTTGGCAAAGTCTAGTGACATTTTGATTGTCACCGCTAGGGGGCAGTGGTGCTATTGGCATGTAGTGAGTGGAGGCCAGGGCTGCTGCTAAACATTCTGCAGTACACAGGACTCACCACGACAAAAAAATTACTGACTCCAAATGTCAGTAGTGCCATGGCTGAGAAACCCTGCTCTGAAATAACACAGAACATCAAAATACTTTGCTGATGTATTAAAGATTTCATAATAAATATTTAAATATAAAACAAGATGGAATTAAAAATAAGAATTTTTAAAACCAAAAAAATAAAAAATTTAAAAAGAAATTTAGGAGTTTCCATTGTGGCTCAGCGGGTTAAGAACCTGACACGTCTCTCTGAGTATGAAGGTTCCATCCCTGGCCTCACTCAGCAGGTGAAGGATCTGGCATTGCCATAAGCTCCTACGTAGGTTGCAGTTGTGACTCGGATCTGGTGTTGCCACTGCTGTGGCGTTGGCCTACAGCTGCAGTTTTGATTCAACCCCTGGCCCGGGAACTTAGATATGATGCAGGTGTGGCTGTAAACATTTTAAATTTTTTGTTTAAAGAGAATTTTTCTTTTTTTGTCTTTGTCTTTTTAGGGTTGCACCCGCAGCATGTGGAAGTTCCCAGGCTAGGGGGTCTAATTGGAGCCATAGCTGCCAGCCTACACCACAGCCACAGCAATTCAGGAGCCGAGCCAAGTCTGTGACCTACACCACAGCTCATGGCAATGCCAGATCCCGGACTCACTGAGAGGCCAGGGGTCAAACCCGCACCCTCATGGATACTAGTCGGACTTGTTTCTGCTGCGCCACAATGGGAACTCCTAAAATCTGTGTTTTGGGGTTTTTGGTGTTTTTTTTT
The DNA here is from genome assembly GCF_016906955.1 of Phacochoerus africanus. NCBI lineage: Eukaryota > Metazoa > Chordata > Mammalia > Artiodactyla > Suidae > Phacochoerus > Phacochoerus africanus. The sequence goes on along the minus strand of NC_062547.1, from coordinate 79,087,188 downwards.
TGTCTTTTTGTCTTTTTGTTGTTGTTGTTGTTGTTGTTGTTGCTATTTCTTGGGCCGCTCCCTCGGCATATGGAGGTTCCCAGGCTAGGGGTCGAATCAGAGCTGTAGCCACCGGCCTACGCCAGAGCCACAGCAACGCGGGATCCGAGCCGAATCTGCAACCTACACCACAGCTCACGGCAACGCCGGATCGTTAACCCACTGAGCAAGGGCAGGGACCGAACCCGCAACCTCATGGTTCCTAGTCGGACTCGTTAACCACTGCGCCACGACGGGAACTCCCTAAAATCCGTTTTTTAACCTGTGTTTCTTTTTAAAAACAAGCCCCCATGGCAAATATCTCACCCATCTGTCTCCACAGTCAGAACTTGGCCACATTCTCAGCCCCAAGCAACCAAGGGCAGGGAGATGGTTCTGCCATGATTAGCTTAGACAAGTCAGAGTGTATCCCTGAACCAGAATAAGAGGCACCTTCTCCAAGGGGGCAGTCACAACCTGCTGGCAAGGAAGCAGGGAATAGAAATTATGCAGGCAACCCAGTGTGTGCTATAGAATGAGAATTGGGAAAGGGAGGAAATTTTAAAAAATGAGGAATTACCCAAAAGAGTAAATGAAGTCAGAGAGACTGTCACCATTAAAGACCAAGTCTGCTGTTTCCCTTCAGTAGGATGGGGCTCAGAACAGGATGTACTTAGATTTGAGGCTACTTTGACCTGCTATGTATTGTTCAAAAATGAATTCTGGATTCTTAGGGCTCATAGTCTCAAGGGAAATAATCTGCCTGCTTGCTAGTTTGTACTGTTTTGTTTCGGAAAGGGTAGGATGCATTAGCCAAGATATGCTAGGTTATGTTGCAATAACAACCCCCAAATCTCAGTGACTTAACCCAAAATAAGTCAGTTTCTCATAGATCAAGTGACACATCCATCAGGGGGTTCCACTCCATCTTGCTTCTTTTTTTTTTCTTTTTACCTTTTCTAGGGCCACACCCTCAGCATATGGAGGTTCCCAGGCTAGGGGGCTAATCAGAGCTATAGCTGCCGGCCTGCATCATAGCCATAGCAACACCGGATGGGAGCTGCATTTGCGACCTACACCACAGCTTACGGCAACGCTGGATCCTTAACCCACTGAGGGAGGCCAGGGATCGAACGCACAACCTCATGGTTCCTAGTCAGATTCATTAACCACTGAGCCACAGTGGCAACTCCTCGATCTTGCTTCTTTCTAGGACTTGGGCTGATGGAGCCTCTACCATCTGGAACCACCACTCTGGCCCTTAGAGACTTCTGGGCAGAAATGACACAGTTGCCAGCAGTTCATTAGCCAAATAAGTCACATGGCCAAATCTTTCCTCAGGAGGCCATTGTAAACATAAAAGGACAAGGAGTGTTGCCCACCATCCTGTTATAAAAACTGTTAAGTCACAACCCACCACAGTCACCCACCGACAGTGTACCCTGAGGAGAACTCAGAATGGAGACACACAGGATGAAGAATTCTGTGTTAGATATACAGGCCGCTAGATAGTTAAGATGCATATCTAAGTACCTGTAGTGGTGCAGTGGGTTAGGAATCTGATTGTAGCAGCTTGGGCCACTGTGGAGGTACAGGTTCAGTTCCCAACTCTTTCCAGTGGGTTAAGGATCTGGCATTGCTGCAGCTTCAGCATAGGTCATAGCTGGGGCTCAGATTCGATCTCTGGCCCAGGAACTTCCATTGGCCATGGGTTCAGACATTTTTAAAAAAGGAAAAATTTCAGTGATCCAGGATCCTTGCATCTTCCCATACATAGAAAGGCATTAAAATCATTAACTTGAGCTGTCTGTTCTTTGTGATTAGCAGTAATCTCTTACTAAGATGTATGGATGACTACCTTTCTCAGCCAAAAAAAATATGCATATACATATTAGTACCTCCCCTATCCCTCTAGAGCAAAAAAAAAAAAAAAAATTGCCTTTTTTTGACACCAGGAAATGAAATCTTTTGAGCCTGGAAGGAGAAGAACCAGAAATATCAGTGGACAATAGGAATGACCACCCTGGGTGATGTGGGGTGTCTGTGTTCATATACGCACATGGAAGAGGAAAACCTCTTGCAGATAAAAGAGCACCTGCTTAGTGGCACCACTATGTTTCATTCAGCCTTTGAGCGATTCACCTCAAGTAATATCCAGTCCCAATGGATTCATCAGTCAGGAGACATAGCAGCATTCCCAGAGAGCATGACCTTGTCAATAACACCCACAGTTTGCTAAAGCCCTTGTGTTTCTCACTTTCTATACCCTCTTCTCTGGGTTTTCCCCATTCAGGGCTAAGCCTACCAACTGATAAGACATAGTGTTTTGGTCTCGGAATTTGACAAATAATTATTTTAGAGTTGAGTTGTTACTAAGTCAAATGAATCAGAAGCGTAAGATTTCCTTATGACCCTGGGCTAGTATAAAAAAAAGTGAAGCCCAGGGTCAGGCCCAAGGGCTGGGCAGAGTCCCTTGCAGTGGTATAACAGGGAGTGGGTTTAGGTTTCCAATTGAGCAGAGGAATCAATGTTTGAAGGATAGTCACAAGCCAGGGAGCGGGGTTCAGGAAAGAGTGGTGGGAGGATATAAAAGTTCAGGCAGTTGGATTCCAGGATTTCTTAAAGAGTCATCAGACCTCATTGCTGGATGCTTCACTATATCTCATTGGGTCCTCTCAGCAATCCCAAATCTCCAAGAAACAGGCTCAGAGACATACATAGAGATCCAGCGAGTGGGCGGAGGGGAGTTAGACTCCAGCCCATGTCCAAATGGATGCCCCTTCCACCACTCCAGCCAGTGGGAGAGCCAAAAGCACCTAGCCAAAAGAACACTAAGAGGAGCTGCAAGCTCCAGAGAAGGTGTGACTGCACTCCAGGACTGCAGTGGGGAGAAGCCTTGGGTTTCGAGGCAGAGCCCAGAAAGAGGAGTTGAAGCAGTTTCAGGAGAAGAAATATGCAAGCCCGTGCAGAGCTCTGCCCAGCGCCAGGAAGGTATTTCTAGTGCAGCTCCGCCTGGAAGCACAAGGCACGCCAGAGTCCAAGTGACCAGCAGGGCGCGCCTGATCCTTGCGCTCCCAACCGAACCCTGGAGAAGACCCGTGGGTGGGCTGGCCTTGGGGATGTGATTCAGCTCAGGGAAGTCAAAGCACTTGGAAAGTGTCATTACGGGTTCCTACTTGGAACTGCATTAAGGCAGGATAAGGACTTTTTTTTTAAGGACTTTTGATTTTAAACCCTGCTCTTTAAAATGGTGCACATACTGTTTGACACATTTATAAGCTTATATTATTTTGGTAGAGTACATGTTGTATATCTGGCTTGTCCTGGGTTCCCCTGAGAGCAGAGCCGATGTGGAGTTGATTTAGGAGGTGATTGTAAGGAGTGTGAGCAGTAGAGGAGAGCGAGCCAATATAATCCCTCCTTAACAAACTGCTCTCACTGTTCAGTCCCCCAGGACATTCTGGGGCACATCATGAAATGTCTCCAAACCATCCTAGGAAGGAGAAAAGGAGCTTATCCATTGGCTCCTGACGCACATGCACACACACCCCCATCCGTTGTACCTGTCGAGTTGATTCTGTTCAGAAGTACCTGTGCAAGGCCTGCCCAGGATGGTCTCCCAGTGGCGGCTGGAATAAAAGTGAGAGTAAGAGAGTCTGAAGGGGTGCACCTGACCTCAGAACCCCACCTGAAAAAGAGACCTAAAGGAAACAAGAGGAACCTAAGGAAAACACCCACAGTTATTGGGAAGCTCTTCATCTCAGGGCCATTCATAACAGAAGAAAGTTGTGTGTAGTTGGGATGGGTCCTGAGAAGTGGGCTTGCTTGTTTAAAGGGTAAGGGCACATGAAATTTGCCACATATCAAATCTTCCTACTCAGCAGGTTGTACCATTTTGCTTTTCCCCCAACAATTTATGTGAGTGCCTGCTTCCCCACAGCCTTGCCAACAAAGTATGTTGCCAAAACTTGGGTTTTTGCTGATCAAACCAGTGAGAAATGACATCTTAATACACTTTCATTTTGCATTTCTGTTATATAAGTTAGATTGAGCACCCAGCTTATGCACACGGCTTTTCATTGCAGAATTAATTGTATTAGTTAATTACAGGAAACACAAAACTGCAACCAGAGACCTCACACTCATTAGGATAACTGCTATTGAACAAAACAAAAACATAAAACAACCAGGAGTCCTCTGTGGCACAGCAGGTTAAGGAACTGGTGTTGTCACTGCAGCAGCTTGGGTTGCTGCTGTGAGGCAGTTTTGATCCATGGCCTGGAAACATCCACATGCCAAAGATGTGGCAAAAAAAAAAAGTGTTGGCGAGGATGTGGAGACATTAGAGCCCTTGTGCAGTGTTGGTGGAAATGTAAAACGATGCAGCCACTATGGAAAACAGTACAGTGGTGGAGTTCCCATCGTGGCTCAGTGGTTAAGGAACCCAACTAGGAACCATAAGGTTGTGGGTTCAATCCCTGGCCTCACTCAGTGGGTTAAGGATCCGGCGTTGCCATGAGCTGTGGTGTAGATTGCAGACGCGCCTTGGATCCTGCATTGCTTTGCTCTGGCGTAGGCCGGCAGCTACAGCTCCAATTAGACCCCTAGCCTGGGAACCTCCATATGCCGAGGGAGCAGCCCTAGAAAAGGCAAAAAGACAAAAAAAAATTAATTAAAAAAAAAAGAAAACAGTACAGTGGCTCCTTAAACAATTTAACATAGAATTACCACATGATCCAGCAATTCTACTGGGTGTGTACCCCCAAAAATTGGAAGCATGTTTCAAAGAGATATTTGCATACCTGTGTTCATAGCAGCATTATTCACAATAGCCAAAAGATGGAAGCAACACATGTGTCTATTGACAGATGAATGGAAAAACAAAATGTGGTATAGCCATACAATGGAACCATATTCAACCTAAAAAAGCAAGGGCATTCTGACACATGCTGCAACATAAATTTTAAAGACATTTTGCTGAGAGAAATCAGCCAGTACAAAGACAAATACTGTATGATCCCATAGTATTTGTGGGATCTATTTCTATTCTGTACCTCAAGTTCATAGAAACAGAAAGTGGAATGGTGATTACCAAGGCGGAGGGGAGGAAGAAATGGAAAGTTGTTGTCTAATGGGTACAGAATTTCAGTTTTGCCAGATGAAGAGAGTTCTGGAAACGGACGGTGGTGATGGTTGCACAAGAAAGTGAAAGTACTTCATGTCACTGTACACATGTACCCTTAAAAATGGTTAGGATGCTCAGTTTTATGTGTACTTCACAATATTTAAAAAGACAAACAATTTGAACATTGAATACATAATGGAATAGATTATTCGACCTTCCCCCAGTAGAATACATTGCCACTATAAAAAGGAATGAATGATCTCTATGTCCTGCTGAGGTGTGACCTCCAGGATGTGTCGTGGAGAAAGTGAGGGTGTCTGGCTGCACTCCACAGGCCTGCAAGCCTGGTAATTGCCCAGCTGTGAGACTTTAAAGAGATCCTGGAGAGAGTGACAGAGTCAATGATTTTAGATGGAGAATCTTACAAATCCCAGGCAAAGTCTTAGAGCACCCCCCACTGTGTATGACAGACAGCAAGCAGATCAATCAAGACAGCACTCTTTGCTACTGGGGTGGGTGGAGCAGCAGAGAGAATGAGGCTACCATTTACAAGGGAAATTGATGTCACCTCGGCTCATCAGTTACCAGGGAAACCAGCAGCTAGGGCAAACATGAAGGCGGTTACTGATTAAGCCCTGTGATTAAGAGGATTGAATAGTCAAGTGAGTCGGTGTAGGAGAAGCTGGGACTGGTCGAGCTTGAAATGTACCGAGAGCAGAAGAACAGCCATCTTGAGTGGCCTGACCATACAAGGGGGCTTTACAGGGTTTTGTTTTGTTTTGTTTTGTTTTTGTCTTTTTAGGGCTGCACCCATGGCTTATGGAGGCTCCCAGGCTAGGGGTCAAATCAGAGTTGTAGCTGCTAGCCTACACCACAGCCACAGCAATGCGGGATCCCAGCTGAGTCTGCGATCAACACCACAGTTCACAGCAAAGCTGGATCCTTAACCCACTGAGCGAATCCAGAGATCGAACCTTCATCCTCACGGATGATAGATGTGTTTCCGCTGAGCCATGATGGGAACTCCTTTACAGGTTTTATATTATGCTGCAGTAAGTGAGAAAGGGAGGAAATATGAATATATGTGTTTGTATTTTCAAATAGAAACAGTGGAAGGGTATTTCAAATCTCAGTATAAACATTGACCTAGATGGGGAGGAACGATCAGGGCAGATGGCACAAGGGTGTAGCTAGACACATCTGTATCTACCTCGCTTCATAGTTTTGTCTGTGGAAACATGTAAATGTGCACACAATTTTTCGAAGATTTATTCAGTATTGAGTTAGTTGGATTGATTTCTCTGCAGAGAAATAAATTGGTAAGCCTAGTCTGAGGAGGCAAATGGTGATTTTTGAGATTTCTTCCTCTAGGGTGGGTATTTTTAAAAACAGAGAAAATAACAAGTTTTGATGAGAATGTGAAGAAATTGGAATCCTCATACATTATTGGTGGGAATGTAAAATGGCTGCTTCAGAAAATAGCCTGGCTTCCACAAAAATTTAAACACATACCTAAGAGATAGGAAAACACATGTCCACACAAAGGCTTGTACACAAATGTTTGTAGCAGCTTTATTTATAATAGCCCAAAACTAGGAACAATCCAAATTTCTACCAGCAGGTGAGGAGATAAACAAACTGTAGTGTTTCTGCACAATGGAATACCACTCACTAATAAAGAGGAGTGCTAATGTACCAAACGACATAGATGAATCTCAAAGTAATTATGCAGAGTAAACGAAACTAGATTTGTTTCGTACATACTGAATTATTCCATATGTGTGTGTGTGTGTGTGTGTGTATATATATATATATATATGTTTCGTTGTTGTTTTGTTTTTGTTTTTGTTTTGCTTTTTAGGGCCATACCCATGGCACATGGAAGTTCCCAGGCTAGGGGTCAAATTGGAGCTACAGCTGCCAACCTATGCCACAGCCACATCAGCACAGGATCTGAGCCTCATCTGTGACCTATACCACAGCTCACAGCAACGCCTGCATCCTCATGGATACTAGTCAGATTTGTTTTTGCTGAACCACAAGAGGGACTCCATTTGCATAAATTTCTAAAAAATGACAATAATCTAAAGTGACAAAAAGCAGATCAGTGGTGTCCTGAGTGAGGGGTAAGAGGGAAGAATTACTAAGGAACACAAAGAACTTTTGGGATGGTGAATATGTTCATCATTTGATTGTGATGATGGTTTCATGGGTATATACATAAGACAAAAGTCATCCAATTATAGGAGTTCACATTGTGGCCCAGCGGGTTAAGGACATAACTAGTCTCCATAAGGATTCGGGTTTGATCCTTGGCCTTGCTCAGTGGGTTGAGGATCTGGCATTGCCACAAGCTGTAGCATAGGTCGTAGATGTAGCTGGGATCTGGGATCTGGCATTGCAATGGCTGTGGCATAGACCAGCAGCTACAGCTCTGATTTGACTCCCCCCAGCCTGGGAACTTCCATATGCAAGGTGCAACCATAAAACGAAAAAAAAAAGTCATCCAAGTATACACTTTAAACATGTACAGGTAATTGTTTACCAAAAAAGGATGCAACAGTAAAAAACAATACCTAGGAATTTTTAAAAACAATGGATGTTGGAAGTTTTTGGAGGAGGTCTTCTATCCAATTAAAAATTTCTCTCTCTCTCACTCTCTTTGGCCGTGCCCATAGTATGCAGATGTTCTGGGACCAGGGATCTAACCTGTACCACAGCAGTGGCCTGAGCCACAGCAGTTACAATGCCTAATCCTTAACCCACTGAACTACCAGGGAACTCCTTCTTTCTGTTTTTATTTTACAAAGAATTTTTCTTTCCAATGAAGTATTCATCACATACTTTCTTGGTATATATTGAGATCATTACATGGTTTTTCTTCTTTAATCTGTTTGTATAGTATATTTATAGATTTTCTAACATTAGTTTACCTTTGTATCCCTGGGATAAATTAAACTTAACCATGACACATTTGTCACTTTATTTATTTATTTATTTATTTGTCTTTTTAGGGCTGCACCTGAGGCATATGGAAGTTTCCAGGCTACGCAGAACCAGGCAATTAGGAGTTCCCACTGTGGATAAGCAGTAATGAACCCAACTAGTATCCATGATTTGGGTTAGATCCCTGGCCCCACTCAGTGGGTTAAGGATGTGGCATTGCTGTGAGATGTGGTGTAGGCTGGCAGCTGTAGCTCCGACTAGACCCCTAGCCTGGGAACCTCCAAATGCCTCGGGTGTGGCCCTAAAAAGAAAAAAAAGACAATAGGCAATTAGCATTGGTACAATATTTGTACAGTTCTGAGTCATTTTATCACATGAGGAGGTTCATATAACCACCACCATCACCATCAAGATACAGAACTAGTAGTTCCCACTGTGGCATGAGGGATCCGTGGCATCTCTAAAGCATAAGGACAGGAGTTCCCCTCGTGGCACAGTGGTTAACGAATCCAACTAGGAACATGGGGTTGCGGGTTCGATCCCTGGCCTTGCTCAGTGGGTTGGGGATCCGGCGTTGCTGTGAGCTGTGGTGTAGGTTGCAGACGCGGCTCGGATCCCGCGTTGCTGTGGCTGTGGTGTAGGCCGGGGGCTACAGCTCCGATTCAACCCCTAGCCTGGGAACCTCCATATGCCACAGGAGCGGCCCAAGAAATGGCAAAAATGACAAAAAAAAAAAGAAAGAAAGAAATTTTTAAAAAATAAAGCATAAGGACATAGGTTCGTTCAATCCCTGGCCAACCACAGTGTGTTAAAGGATCCCATGTTGCAGCTGCTGGTAGGTCAAAACTGTAGCTTGGATCTAATCCCTGGCCCAGGAACCCCAAATGCCACAGGGCAGCCAAAAATGAAAAGAAAAAAAAAAACTCAGTCAAAGCAATTCTGGCATCTTCAGGTCATCGATCATAGGCCACCATCACATCCAAGCTTCTAGAGTCATCCACTAGTACACTAGGTCAAGCTCCAGGTCTTCTTGGCAGGACTCTAAGTCTTTTTTTTTTTTTGTCTTTTGTTGTTGTTATTGTTGTTGTTGTTGTTGTTGCTATTTCTTGGGCCGCTCCCGCTAGGGGTTGAATCGGAGCTGTAGCCACCGGCCTACGCCAGAGCCACAGCAACGCGGGATCCGAGCTGCGTCTGCAACCTACACCACAGCTCACGGCAACGCTGGATCGTTAACCCACTGAGCAAGGGCAGGGACCGAACCCGCAACCTCATGGTTCCTAGTCGGATTCGTTAACCACTGCGCCACGACGGGAACTCCAGAACTCTAAGTCTTGAGTCGTGGGAAATGTTCTCATTACAATCAACTTCCAACCCAGTCTTATATACCCTCTACCCCCATCTGTTACCGTAGAGATCCATAAACACAGCTGTTCCCAAGGAGGTCCTACAGTTAGACATGGCCTGCAACCTTTGGGTGATCAAGCTATTTCCTCCCAGAGTAGGGATTGTACTTCACAACTTGGACTATGCTGATGCTTGATCCTAGCTATTGGTCTAGAGGCAATGAGAGGTGGAGCTTCAGAAGGATTGGCATCATTTTAAAAGTTATCCACCCACCTTAGCTGGGATCTTCGTATTGTCTACAGGAGAAATGAGGCTGTTCTTCTCTATCAAGGGAAGGAGGCACCTGCTATTGGTCAGAAGGGTCCAGGAGTTCTGGGGGTTCAAGTTTCTTAGGTATCCACCCAAATATCCCCATGAGAGACCTTAGGGTCCCATTCTTTCCTTTTCAAAGCCCTGACTTGGACTTCCCATTGTGGCTCAGCAGAAATGAGCCTGACTAATATCCATAGGATGTGGGTTCGTTCCCTGTCCCTGCTCAGTGAGTTAAGGATCTGGTGTTGCCCTGAACTATAGTGTAGGTCACAGACACGGCTCGGATTCCCCATTGCTGTGGCTGTGGTGTAGGCTGGCAGCTGCAGCTCTGATTTGACCTCTAGCCTGGGAATCTCCATGTGCCACGCATATGGCCCTAAAAGGCAAAAAAAAAAAAAAAAAAAAAAGAGCCCTGACTCTAGTACAGGAAAATTGTTAAGGATCACAGGTCTCCTCTGCAGCCATGCTGCCCTTGATTAAATCTTGGGCCTCATTTTCAGCACACTCCTCTTCCCTGGCTGCAGGAGCCCGTCTTTACATGCTGCCTTGGGAGAATTTCTGACTTTCATATCATGTCCTGAGTTGAGGGGGCTGAGAAGAGGCTTTCATTCTTTCTTCAAAGCTTCTAAGGTAGTTTAGAAAAGTTAACCACCTCTATAATCCTTGTAATTATATTTGGAGAGCCAAAGCTACTTCATAAGCCAAGCTTTCCCTTTAATTTCTACCTCATTCCAGTCTACCAAAGGTAAGAGTCTTGTGCTTCAGGACACTAGGGGTTATGACCATCCTACTCACTAACAGTGGTGAGGTCTTTGCTGCCTTCTGAATGGTGGGTGATCTAGTTCTAGATTCCTGTCCCTCTGGCCTGCCTTCTAGTGCTGCTTCCTACTAAGTGCTGTAGCTTGTATCCCCATAAAAGCAGAGTCTGAGCCTAGAACTTGGCTACAGATATTTGGTAGACGATTCCAGGAACTAAGAGAGAGGGAGTGAGGAAAATGACACAGGATAAAAGGAAAATTCTACAAAGTATGCTTTGGCTTCTGTCCTCAATTGGTGGTTGCCCCTGAAGGCATCAGCTCTTCTGCATGCCCAGGCTATGCCTATGGGTCAAGAGAGCTCCTAAGGCTTAGGAGAAAGCTCTGAAACAGAAAGGCGGAGAAACCCACAGCACACTTGAAATGAGGCACAGACAATATACACAGAGCCATCTACAAAAATTGCGGCTAAAATCAGAGGTGAGCTTGTCAGATGTAACCCAAAGTTCCAAAAGCATCTGGTACACCTTCCCTGCCTCCAAGGGGATCAGACATCTGTGACAAGGCCAAAAGCCAAATACCATCTGCTGCCACCTGGGATTCAGGTGCCTGTCTCTTGTAGATCTTTCTTCATTCTAGAAAATATTTGAAAGGTGCCTAGTGATAAGAGCTTTTCTACACTGAGATACAGGAGAGAACAGAAAAAAAAAAAAAGAAAAAAAAAGCCCTGTGGAACTTACACTGTGGTTGGGGCGGGGAAGGGAGACTGACAAATATATGGCATGTTAAATGGTGACAGATGCTAAGAAACTAAGCAAGAAAGGAGAGTAAGCAAGAAAGTACTGGTTTGGTTGGGGGTGAGGAGAATGCATGCCTTTTTTTTTTTTTTTTTTGTCTTTTTGCCATTTCTTGGGTCGCTCCCACAGCATATGGAGGTTCCCAGGCTAGGGGTCTAATGGGAGCTGTAGCCACAGGCCTCTGCCGCAGCCACAGCAACACAGGATCCAAGCCATGTCTGCCACCTACACCACAGCTCAGGGCAACACTAGATCCTCAACTTACTGAGTGAGGCCAGGGATTGAACCCGCAACCTCATGGTTCCTAGTCGGATTCGTTAACCACTGAGCCACTTTGGGAACTCCCTCTCTCTTTTTTTTTTTAGGGACGCACCCACAGCATATGGAGTTCCCAGGCTAGGGGTTGAATTGGAGCTGCAGCTGCTGGCCTACACCACAGCCACAGCAAGACAGGATCCAAACTGCATCTGAGACCTACACCACAGCTCATGGCAACACTGGATCCCCTACCCACTGAGCAAGGCCAGAGATCAAACCCACATCCCCATGAATACTAGTCAGATTTGTTTCCTCTGTGCCACACAGAAACTCTAATATATGCTCTTTTAAATTAAGCCATTAAGGAAAACTTCACTGAAAAGGTGACATTTAAGCAGACACCTGAAGGACGTGAGAGTAAAATTAACAAGACACTGAGAAGGAGCAACTGTGAGGCAGGGAAAAAAATCACAAGTGTAGTGCCCTAGAAGCCAAGTGTGGACAGTGTTTCAAGAGTAAGGAGGGGTCAGCTGCATGAAATGCTGCTGATGGGTAGCCAAAGACTTAACAACACTGGAGTCAAGGCATCCTTGATAAGAGCAGCCTGGGGAGAATTGGAGGGGAGGGGAACTATGAGCAAAGAGGGAGGGGAGGAACTGAAGACAGAGAATGTAAGCAACTTTTTGGTGTTTAGTTATAAAGGGAGATGAGAAATGAGGCAGTGGCCAAAAGGTGGCAGAGGGTCAGCAAAGGGCTTTTTCCAAGATGGAAGACCTACTAGGATCTCTACTTCCATTTCTCATCTTTCCTCTTGCTGTAGACACATCTACAACCTTTTGGACCTCCCTCCTCAAATCCAAAAATATTTTTGCAAAGCTCTGTTCTCCAGAGGGTTCTGAGCTGTAGAGGATGAAAGCCACAAAGAATCCTTTGTTCCTACTTTCTGCTCTGTCGCACCCCCCCTCTCCCCTGGGGCAATGAGCTTTGGGCCTCAGGGGGTGAAATTCTAGAGCAGAAAGAATGAGGTCATATATCTCAAAATATCACCCTGCCCCATTTAATCTGGGTCTTTAATCCCTTTGGATGCTCCTCCCTAAACACAGGGTTCCCTGCCTGCCACTTAGCTGGCAAGGAGATACTTTATTCTATTCTATTTATTTATTTATTTATTTATTTGTCTTTTTGCCTTTTCTAGGGCTGCACCCACAGCATATGGAGGTTCCCAGGCTAGGGGTCTAATGGGAGCTGTAGCCACAGGCCTACGCCACAGCCACAGCAACACAGGATCTGTCTGCCACCTACACCACAGCTCAGGGCAACACTAGATCCTTAACCTACTGAGTGAGGCCAGGGATGGAACCCAAAACCTCATGGTTCCTAATCGGATTCATTAACCACTGAGTCACAACAGGAACTCCCTTTTCTCTATTCTAAAACTATTTGTTTGAAGTGCTCTGGCCAAAGCAATATTTCCTAAACTTTAGGCAATTTTGATCACCTCTATGGGTTCTGCTATTTCCCCATACTACATAGTTTTTACATGTTTCAATGTAAAGCAATTTCCTCCTTTAAAAAAAAAATTTTTTTTTTTGTCTTTTTAGGCCCATACCCAGGACATACGGAGGTTCCCAGGCTAGGGGTTTAATTGGAGCTGTAGCCGCCAGCCTACACCACAGCCACAGCAACATGGGATCGGCGTTGGGTCTACAACTTACACCACATCTCACGGCAATACCGGCTCCCTAACCCACTGAGTGAGGCCAGGGATAGAACCTGTGTCCTCATGAATGCTAATCAGGTTTGTTAACCGCTGCGCCATGACGGGAACTCCTAAAAAAATTTTTTATTGTGGTAAAACTTACACAACAAAACTACCTTGGAGCTCCTGCTGTGGTGCAGCAGGTTAAGGATCCGAGGTGCCACAGCTGTGGCACAGGTCACAGTTGCAGCTCTGATTGAATCCCTGGCTTAGGGAACTTCCATATGCTGTAGATGTGGCCAAAAAAACCCCCAAACTAACTTAAAGTGTACAATTCAGTGGCTTCTAGAATATTCATAATGTTGAGCAATTATTACCACTACAGCTTCAAAACATTTGAACCCAAGAGGAAACCCTGGTCCTGTTAAGTAGTCACTTCCTCCTCACTTCTCCCCCCAGTTCCTGGTAACCACCAATCTGCTTTCTGTCTCTGTGGATTCCCCTACTCTGGATATTTTATATAAACAAAATCATACAATATGTAGTGGTTTGCATCTTGCTGCTGCTGCTGCTTCTTTTTTTTTTTTTTTTTTGTCTTTTTTGGGCCACACCCAAGGCATAAGGAGGTTATCAGGCTAGGGGTTGAATCAAGCTACAGCTGCTGGCCTACACCACAGCCACAGCAATGCTGAATTGGAGCTGAATCTGTGACCAACACCACAGCTCAGGGCAACGCTGGATCCTTAACCCATTGAACAAGGCCAGGAATCAAACTCTCGCTGTCATCGATGCTAGTCAGGTTTGTTAACCACTGAGCCACAACAGGAACTCCCTTCTTTTAACTGACTGATTTCTCCATCAGTGCCTTCTTTTATGTTTTTTCCCCCAGGGTATATTTTTTATTTTCTCAGTTATTCTAAAAGGAAATTTTATTTCACCATTACAACTATTTAAATATTTTAATCCACATTAACATAAGTACATATTTTTATTTATTTATTTTTTATTTTTTTGCTTATTTTAGGGTTGCACCCGTGGTTCCCAGGCTAGGGGTTAAATCGGAGCTACAGCTGCCGGACTACGCCACAGCCACAGCCACAGCAATCCAAGGATCCAAGCCGCATCTTCAACCTACCACAGCTCACCACAACGCCAGATCCTTAACCCACTGAGAGAGGCCAGGGATTGAACCCACAACCTCATGTTCCTAGTTGGATTCGTTTCTGCTGTGCCACGACGGGAACTCCAGTACAGAATTGTTAATAATACAAAAGATCCAGGAGATCTAAATCAAACCTATAGAAGGAAAGGAGTGAAGCTGACAATTGTCAGCCACAATTCAGATACCTGTTGCTGGGCAGAAGGATGGTCCAGGAAGGCTAAGAGTTCTGGGTTTTTCAGGATATCTGGATTTTTTTTTTCTTTTTAGGACTGCACCCTAAAAAACATACAGGATGGCATATGGAAGCTCCCAGGCTAGGTGTGGAATGGGAGCTGGAGCTGCTGGCCTAAGCCACAGACAGCCAAGATCCAAGAGATGTCTGCCACTTACGCTGCAGCTCCAGGCAACGCCTCATGGATCCTTAACCCAATGAGCAAGGCCAGGGATCAATGGAGTTAAGTTGGGTTCTTAACCTGCTGAGCCACAATAGGAACTCCCAGAAATCTGGATTTTTAATGTGAAATCTCCACATTCTTAAATGTTGGGAACTGGTTCAAGATTGTAAAATAAACGGGCTGAGCAAATCCTATCTATGCAGAGGATTGATTAGACTTGGAAAGTGCTTGTTTGTCCCTGGGTAGGACAAACCCATCATTCTAGAGAGAAAAAAGAAGCATGTAACCAAAAAGCCACTCGCCAAAAACCGCATGGCCAGGAGGGGGAGGCAGAGCCCAAAGTCTCGAGAAAGCTTTCGGGGGTTGGCTGGGGGAAACAGCTTCCAGGTTGTAAAACACACTTCTATTCTGGACTCCGGCTTAAACCCCTCCCGCGAGCGCCGCAAGGACGGAAGGGCCAAGTGCAAGGTCCCCGACCCCGCCCGTCCAACAGCACCCTCCATCCCTGCAGCCAGGGTTTCCTTGACGCCCGGATTTTGCCGCCTCTTTCCCTCCGCCCCTCCGTCCGCCGTCCCTTGGGTAAAGAAAAATATTGCTTCCACTGCCTTTCATCACCTGCCATCCCCCCCCACCCACCCCCAAGCTCTGCCTGCTGAAAGCCTGGCTTCCACTCCGCGTTCCCAGGGGACCGCAAACTGATCTTCCTCCAGGGCCTTATCGAACTCTCCTGAGACAGGCTGCTGGTTGAGCCACCCGTCCACACCAGTTCATGAGCGACGGTTTCTGCAGGCAGGCAACTCGCCCCACGCCCGCTGCGAGCCCAATCCAGGCCGGGCCTGCACCCTGTACGCGCCCAGGCCTGCGGCAAGGAGCAAGACGCCCATGCGCCCCATGGGCTTTATTGCGTCACCGCGACCCCGAAGCGCGCGGCTCGATCATGAGCACGCCGCCTGAACCTTCACGCTTGCGCATCTTCCTTTGCCAGGCGCGCGCCCCGGTCGCCAGGCTGGTCTCGTTATCCAGCTGCTTCTCCAGCAGGTGCATGCGCGCAGTGGTTTCGGTTAGCATGTCCATGAGCAGTTCCTGCTGCAATTTGAGGTAGTTGTTCTCCTCCAGCAGCACCTGGTTCTTGACCCGCTGCACCTTCCAGCCAGAGATGATCGGCGAGGGCGGCGGCGGCCGCGATCGTATCGGCTGGCCCTCAATCGTCCACCGACCGCGGCGGAACACGAAGGCCTCGTCGTTGAGGCGCGTGCGCGGCGCGCCGTAGCTTAGGCCCAGCTCGGCCTGGCGCGTCTGGTGGTCCAGCAAGTAGAAGGTGGACATGGAGGAGATGCGGCGCAGCGGCGGGCGCCGCGGCGAGAAGCGCCGTGAGAAGTGGTCCGCCCAGAACTGCCGCAACTGCGCCCACAGGCGGCTGGTGTGGCCCGAGGCCGAGCACCCGAAGACCTCCAGGGCGAGTGCAGAATGGTCCTCGTCGGGCGCGCGGATGCCTGGAGCGGAGCCGCTGAGGACGCGGACGATCCGGGCTGCGCCCTTGCCTCTGGAGCCCCGATGTCCAGAATGATGAAGGCGAACCAGGGCCACTGCTAGGGAGCAAGAGTCCGGGTGAGCAGCCTGCTCCAACAGGCTGCCCCTCAAACCCGGAGGCCCTTAGGGCGGGAGTAACCAACTGCTGGCCACTGAGGAGTCCATCCCTGAAACTACCTTCCCCAAAAAACACTCTGTGTCAGGCCTTGAGGATAGATAGGCAGATGTAGGACCAGAGTTCTGGAGTCTGAGTGCTTGGTGGCTGCTGAAAGGGGTTATGGGCCAGGAAGGGGGGAATGATAGCAGAAACAAGTACGTACTTAAAAGAGGTGCGGGAATTTGACAGGCAGAGTCCCTAGGCAGATCAAAGAGGTAGACATGGCTAGCACCTTGCGCATGTGAGGAAGAGCTTGAGGTCCAGTTGGTGCAGGGTATTCAGCTGGGAATAGCAGAAGAGGAAGCTGGAAAGGGACACCAGGACACTATGTGAAGGTGCCCTACTGGAGGCTTAAAAGTTTAGACTTCCTTCTGTGGCGTAGAGGGTGCTACTGAAAGATTTTGCACAGCCAGGACTAGATCTATATTCTGAAAAGTGTCTGGTGGGACATCTAGCATATCCAACAGCATTACTGTCCTCAGTTATTCAGTTATTTTACAACCTTGCACTGGCACGTGCTCTGTGCCTGGCCCTGATCTGGGCAGAGGGTCCCAGTAAGCCTGTGCCTGCCCTCCCGATGCAGCTTGGAAAGCCAGATGTGTGTAAGCAGATCAGAGTCCCGTGTGGCCATCCTGGGGGCATATGTCATGGGCTACGTCCTATGCTTAGAGCTTGAACTAACAGGGGTTGTGCAGACCAGACATGACTTTTGTCCCAAGCAGACTACATGCTCAAGAAATCCAAAGTCCAGATAACAGATATGTCCCATTCTCCCTATCTCCTGTACTGATTCTGTTGTGTGTGAAAGAAGACTATGTTTTCTTTTAAATTCCTCTTCTCACAGACAGCAAAAAGGAAGAGAACCCTCTGTCATGCCTTCATCAATTCAACACATGCTTATTCCTCACACTTAGCTGGGCAGGACTATCCCCTAGATCTGGCTCAGGGGCACATCTCTGAAAGACCACCCTTGAGGTTGCATCTTTCCAGAGGACCCTTCCCCAATAATCCTTGCATGTGGTGTCTCACCTGGAGGATGTGTTGGAGATGCTGAGCTGCTGTCCCAGGCTTGGCTCCATCTCTGAACCACTCAGTTGCTGTCTACCAGCTGTGACTCACAATGCTTCAAGGCCAGATCAGCTAAGCTATAAAACAGACCCCTAGGCCCCCCTCTTTATGCATTCAGCACACTTACTGAATGCCTACCGTGTACCAGGCACTGTTTGGGGGAGGTGATGAAGAGATTCCTTCATCGAGCTATCATTCTTGGAAGGAGAAGGTCAGAATCAGAATCTGAGATAGGAATTTATTCTAGGGGAGTGAACAATACGGTCCCTTGAAGCTAACCAAGGGTGTCATGGGTCAGATTTCCTAGAAGCGGAGCCTAGGATGAGAATTTATTTTATTTTATTTTATTTTATTTTATTTTTTGCTTTTTAGGGCCACACCTGTGGCTTACGGAAGTGCCCAGGCTAGAGGTCGATCGGAGCTGCAGCTGCTGGCCAACTCCACAGCCACAGCAACAGGGGATCCGAGCCCCGTCTGTGACCTACACCACAGTTCTGGGCAACTTTGATTGCCGACCCACTGAGCAAGGCCAGAGATCAAACCCGCATCCTCATGGATAGTAGTCGGATTGATTCCACTGTGCCACAATGGGAACTCCCTAAGATGAGGAATTTTGAAGGATTTACTTGGACGTGTTCTGGGGAGAAGAAGGGAAGGAGGACAGGGCATGGAAAAAAGCTAAACCTAAGCAAGAATGTGGCCTTGGATTCTGGTTCGATCCCTGGCCTCGCTCAGTGGGTTAAGGATCCTGTGTTGCTGTGAGCTGTGGTGTAGGTGGCAGACCTGGCTCAGATCCCACGTTTCTGTGGCTGTGGCTTAGGCCAGCGGCTGCAACTCTGATTGGACCCCTATAGCCTGGGAACCTCCATATGCCGAGGGTGGGACCCTAAAAAGAAAAAATAAACAACAAAACCTAGGAGTATAATGGCTGGATCATATGTTGGTGTGTTTACCTTTTTATGGTGCTGCCAAGCTTTTTTCAAAATGGTTGTACCACAGCCCCACCAGCAGTGAAATAGTTTCTATTCCTGTTTCCTCCACATACTTGCCAATACTTAGTACGTTCACCCTTTTTGGTTCTAGTCATTCTAGGGAGTGTATCTAAATTGCGGTTTTAATTTCATTCCTCTATTGGCTAATGATGTTGAGTGTCTTTTCATGTGCTCATTTGTTATCCTCACTGCTGAAGTTGTTCATGTCTTCTGCCCTTTTTTTAAAAAACTGGATTTTTTTTTAGTATAAAGACTTATTTAATGGTAGATAAAAATCATTTGTCAGATATGTTTTGCAAAAATTTTTTCCACTGTCTGTGGCTTGCCTATTAAAGCAAAAGTGTTTAATTTGAATAAAGTCTGGTTTGTCAATTTTTACTTTTATTTTTTTTAGGGCCACACCCAGGGCATATGGAAGTTCCCAGGCTAGGGGTCTAATTAGAGCTGTAGCCACTGGCCTACCCCACAGCCACAGCAACTTTGGATCCAAGCCACATCTGCAGCCTATACCACAGCTCATGGCAATGCTGGATCCTTAACCCACTGAGCAGGGCCAGGGATTGAACCCGCATCCTCACGGATACTAGTCAGGTTCATTACCGATGAGCCATGAAAGGAACTCCTATCGATTTTTACTTTTGAGGGTCATGCTTTTTAGTGTTGTATTTAGGAATGCTTTGCCAACTAGAAGTTTCATGGTTTTAGCTTTACATTTTGTGCTCCATTTTGAGTTAATTTTTGTTAGATGGTTTGCTTTGTTTTGTTTTGTTTTTCAGCCTGAAGGCCTGCCTTTGGTGTTTCCTATAAGGCAGTTCTGCTAGTAATGAAGTCTCTCACTCTTTGTTCATCTGGGAATTTTTCTCTTTCTCTCTTTCTCTCCTACCTTCCTTCCTTCATCTGTCTTTTTAGGGCCACACCCATAGCTATGGAAGTTCCCAGGCTAGAGGTCAAATCGGAGCTGCAGCTGCCAGCCTACGCCACAGCCAAAGCAACACCAGATCCCAGCCGCAGCTCACGGCATCACCAGATCCTTAACCCACTGAGGTGAGGCCAGGGATTGAACCCGAAACCTTGTGAATACCAGTCAGGTTTGTTAACCACTGAGCCATGATGGGAACTCCAATATTGTTTTCATGTGGATGTCAGGTTGATCCAGCACCATTTATAGAAGTCTAGCCCTTCCCCATGATTTGGAGTTGTGCCTTTGCTGTTCATCATGTGACTGTGTATAACTGTTTCTGGGCCCTCTATTCACTTCCTTTTTTTTTTTGTCTTTTTGCCTTTTCTTGAGCTGCTCCCGTGGCATATGGAGGTTCCCAGGCTAGGGGTCTAATCGGAGCTGTAGCCACCAGCCTACGCCAGAGCCACAGCAATGCAGGATCCGAGCCACATCTGCGACCTACACCACAGCTCACGGCAACGCCAGATCCTTAACCTGCTGAACAAGGCCAGGGATTGAACCCACAACTTCACCGTTTCTAGTCGGATTCGTTATCCACTGTGCCACGACAGGAACTCTGCATTGGTCTTTTTTTAAAAAGTTTTTTATTACAGTTGATTTACGATGCACTGGTCTTTTTATTCTTGCACCAATACTATATTTTCTTAACTGTTGTAGTTACAGTAAGTCTTTATCTCATAGTGTAAATCTTCCAACAGTTTCTTTTAAAGATTGCTTTGGTTTTCTAGGTCTTTGGAATTTTCATATAATTTCAATTCAATGTAATTGAATTTCTACCCTAATTTTAGAATTAGAATATCAGTTTCTACAAATAAACCCTTATGCTCACTGTTCAAAGTTCTCTCTTCCTATCATCAGCATAACGTTGAATCGGCCCTCAGAAGGTTGTCAAATGGACCTGGAATCAGAGCCCAGGAATATTTCAACCCTGCTATCACTCATTCCTACTCTCTCCCTTCCTCTCTCTTTTGCCCCCCTCCCAAGAGGGCCTATGTTATGAAAGCTAATTTTCACTAACAGTGGCATTTCAGGAAACCATGAGGTTGCGGGTTCGATCCCTAGCCTCGCTCAGTGGGTTAAGGATCTGGCGTTGCTGTGAGCTGTGGTGTAGGTCACAGACGCAGCTCAGATCTGCGTTGCTGTGGCTGTGGCTGTGGCTGGCAGCTGTAACTCCGATTGGACCCCTAGCCTGGGAACCTCCATGTGCTGAAGGTGCAGCCCTAAAAACACAAAAGACAACAACAACAACAAAAAGTTAACTCTTTTTACAAGCAGACATTGATTTTGAGGAAATTTAATGAAAACTGGAGAATTTAAAGGTCTGCAATTCAAAACAATGGTTCCCAGCTCCTGGCACAAGAAGAACATAGTTATATAAAATACACTTCACCAGGGACCTCCATTTCCTGCACGGTGCCTTTTTAGGAAGAACAACTTTAGCAGGGGAAGAAGCCCATCCACTAAGTGGTTCATTCTTCCCTTAGGCTTTTTCTTCTTTAGCTTCCCCTTCAGCTTTCCTCTTGGGCTTGGTGGTGACCCCAGTAGTTGTTTAGGGTTTGCTCTTGCTCTTTCTTACCCATGCTGCTTCTAAGCCACTGTGCCTTACAATTAGTTACATGCATGTTCTCTAGAATCTGCAATACTCTATGGAAGACATTTACATTTTCTGGGTTTTTTTTAATTTTTCTTTTTTGGCCACCCCAGGGCACATGGAGTTTGGCTGCAGATGTGGCAACACGAGACTTCCAACCCAATGAGCTGGGCTATGGATTGAACCTGCATCCCAGCACTCCCAAGACCCTACCCATCCTATTGGGCCACAGCTGGAACTCCTCTGTTTTAATTTTAAAACTAATAGAAGAAAAAGTATTGATGATGTTCTTTCTGCTTTAGATTAACCACCTTGTGACCAGGAAGCTCCCCAGAACCTGAGCGTCTGCACGGGGGTTGGAGTGTTGGCGGCTCACCAGAGGGGACGGCAAGCATGAGAGTACTGAGTTCCCCAGTCAATGGAAGATTTCAAAGTCTTCTGAAAGGTGAAAAATGAACTGAGAATGTGCACCATGGCCCAACAGAGAGCGTGTGCCTGCTGAACTCGAAAACATCTGCCTCGGGGCATTGACAGCAGATCACAGGTCAAATAGCACTTATTTTCAGCAGGAAACACTTTTTGCTGTTCTTTTTAAGTGTTAATTTAAATATTTCTGTTTTATAGGTAGCGTATAAATTTCTTGTGGTTTTACATTTGTATAACAGCTGTAAATGAATGAGCTTATATTTATAGACATTTATTATTTTCTCTGGCCACACCCACAGCAAGCAGAAGTTCCTGGGCCAGAGATCAAGCCCTTGCCACAGCAACAACACATGCCACAGCAGTGACAACACTTGATCCTTAACATGCTAGGCCACCAGGGAACTCCTACAGGCATTTAAGCAGGAAAGTGTAGTGGGCTAATGTTTTGATTAGTTTAGGTAATTTGTCCTGATTCTTTCTTTTTACATAGGTACCTGTTATCATTTAAATGGAAATATGAAAAAAAAAATAAATGGAAACATGAGGGCATTCCCATTGTGGCTCAGCAGGTCAAGAATCTGACTAATATCCATAAGGATGTGGGTTTGATCCCTGGCCTCGATCAGTGGGTTAAAGGGTCTGGTGTTGCTGTGACCTGTGATGTAGTTCACAGACTCAGCTCGGATCTGGCGTTGCTGTGGCTGCGCTATAGGTCGGCAGCTGCAGCTCTGATTCAGCCCCTAGCCTGGGAACTTCCATGTGCCATGGGTGCGGCCCTAAAAATAAATATAAATAAGTAAATAAATAGATAGATGGAAATATGAGGCTTTCAGCAGAAAACAGAATTATTTGAGGGTTTTTAACTTCCAAAATAGGCTCCGAACAATTGTTTTGAATTGTGAGAGCCTGGCATTTTTTTTTACGTTGTAGATTTTAAAATTGTGCAAGGAACATCTATATACCCTTTATCCAGATTCTCCTACATCCAACACTTTACCCTATTTTCTTTATCATTTCTGAACCCTTTATATACATCATTGTCCCCTAAATACTTCAGTGTGTATTCTCTTACATAACCACGGTACAGTTATCAACCTTATGAATTTATGTTGATATAATAATCAACCATCCATATGTTGATTTAGTTTACTAATAATGTCCTTTATAACATTTTTGTCCCTCTAGTACAGATACCATCTAAGGAAAGGTATTGCATTTAAATGTTGCAAGGGAGTCTTCTTGACTGTGGGCAGACGCTTTTAAGACCATTTAAATGTCCTGTTCCTCCATGAGGTTGCGGGTTTGGTCCCTGCCCTTGCTCAGTGGGTTGATGATCTGGCGTTGCCGCGAGCTGTGGTATGGGTCACAGACGCGGCTCAGATCCCGCGTTGCTGTGGCTCTGGCGTAGGCTGGCAGCTGTAGCTCTGATTTGACCCCTAGCCTGGGAACCTCCATATGCCGCAAAAAGACAAAAAAAAAAAAAAAAAGTCCTGTTCCTCAAAATTCCCCCTAAAGTTAGCATCCATTGGTGATTCTTCCTTGACCCAATCTTTACCTTTATGGTTGCCAAATTATGCTTCACTAACACTTGTACGCAACTGAAACTATCGGTCAGCCCTCAGCTTTCTACGATAAGCAAGAGACCTTCCTTCTCCTCCACTGGTATTGTGAGATAATAGAAAAAAAAAATGTATTGATCTCTGCCCCCAGTTCCTGGCACAGAGTTCTTAAAACCTTATAATTTCTTGAGTGTTAAGAGCACTACACACGTGTTTTGTTCTAATATTTGGTCTTTGACCCCTGTTTCTGACAGTTTCTAAATCCCTTAGAATTTCCTGAGTGATGGCAGTGTGTTTCAGTCTAATTAAATGACTCATGGCAGGCCTCTGGATGGGGGCTCTTTACCAGAAAGACCAAGCCATCACTGGATGCTTGGAAGTTTCAGTCCCCCTTCCGCCATTCTACAGACACGAGGAAAGGCTGGAAATGGAATTAATGATTGATCATGCTTCTATAAAAGTCCCCAAAGCACGGGGTTCAGAGAGTCTCCAGGTTAGTGAACCCATCCATGTACTGGGTGGGTGACGATGCACCAACTGCATGGAGACAGATCCTGCTTGAACCCTTCCAGACCTCACCCTGTATATCTCTTCATCTGGCTCTTTATCAGTATCTTTTATAATAACTTTTAATAAGCTGATACATGTAAGTGTTTTCTTGAATTCTGTAAGCATCAAGGGGAAGGAGGACATAGGAACTTCTGATTTATAGCCAAGTCAGACAGAAATTGTGGGTAACTTAGATATACACTACTTGAGATGAGCATTTGAGGTGGGGTCCATCTTAACTGAATTGCGCCCTTAATCTTCAGGTAGATGGTGTCAGAATTGAGTTAAATTGTAGGACATCCAGCTTGGCATGGGGAAAACTCCCACACATCTGGTATAGGAAATGTTGTGAATGTGGAAGTAGTGTGACAGTAAACAAGATACATAGGAGTGTAAACTTTTTCTAAGTGCAGACTTATTTCTATTTTACTTTTCCTTTTAAAAATTTGTTGACAGTTCTCTTTCTTCAGTGGTTTATCGTTTAATTTTTTTTTTTTTTTGGCCACTCCCGCAGCATGCAGAAGTTCCTGGGCCAGCGATTGAACCTGGGTGAAAGCAGTGACCCAAGTCACAGCAGCAACAACGCTGCATCTTTAACCTACTTGGCCACCAGGGTGGTACTCATTAAGTTGTTTTGATTCTCAAATGGCTGGGCCCTCCCCCAGAGATTCTGATGTAATGTTCTGGGGGTACAGCTTGGATCCCAGGATTTTAAAAGCTTTCCAGGTGATACCAATGCACAGACAAGGCAAAAAAAACCCCAAACAAACCTGAAATCAAAAAAAAAAACCTCACACTGTAAAACATAGAGGCCAAGGCGAGCAAACAGAAAACAACTTAGAGGAAACAGAAAATATATATAGAGAAAAAAATCTTCAACTAAAAGTAGTCTGGTGGCATGAGGAGATCAGTAAATTTTCTCCCCAGAAAACAATTATGAAACTAGAAAAAACTTTTTCAAATTTTTTTAGCTCTGGAAATTGACCAAAAGTAATTGAGAAGCATTTATCCATGAAAAATTTCTGAACTCTGGTTAGAACAGTGAGAGCCTGTGGTATTCTTGCCTGGGGCGGCTTACATTCCCACCCCACCCCACCCCCCCCGCCCCCCTTGCTCAGCAAGGTAGCTGAGAACTGCACAAAACAACAGCTTCTCTGACAAAGGGACCTCATTGAATTTGAAACACACAATAAAGAGACCCATTAAAATGGCTCTAATCAAAAAGTTATTTGGTGGAGTTCCCGTTGTGACTCCTCTTACAAGTCGGGTAACAAACTCAACCTGTATCCATGAGGACACGACTTCAATCTCTGGCCTCACTCAGTGGGTTAAGGATCCAATGTTGCCGTGAGCTGTGGTGTATGTCGCAGACATGGCTCAGATCTGACGTTGCTGTGGCTGTGGTGCAGGCCAGCAGTTGCAGCTCTGATTTGACCCCTAGCCTGGGAACTTCCATATGCCTTGGGTGCAACCCTAAAAAGACAAATAATAATAATAATTAAAAATTAAAAAATTTTTAAAAATAAAAATAAATATTGGGAGAGTTCTCTTGTGGCAGAGTGGGTTAAGGACCTGGTGTTGTCACAGCAGTGGCCCTTATTACTACTATGGCTTGGGTTCGATATCTGACCTGGGAACTTCTGCATGTCACGGGTGTGGCCAAAAAAAAAAAAAAAAAGGTATAGCAAGTGCTGGCAATAATCTGGAGAAACTGAAACCCTCCCACATGGAAATGTAAAATGAGCAGCCAATTTGGAAAACAATTTGGCAGCTTCTTAAACAGTTAAACATAAACTTAGGATACAATTCAGCAATTCTTTTCCTATTACTACCCAACAGAAATGGAAACATGTTCATAAAGACTTTAAGGAGTTCCCTGGGAGTTAAGGATCCAGTGTTGTCGCTGCTATGGCTAAGGTTGCTGTTGTGGCACATGTTTGATCCTTGGCCCAGGAACTTCTGCATGCCACAAGCCTGGCCAAAAACAAAAGCAAATGTTCATGGCAGCATTATGTTTATGGCCAAAAGCTGGAAATAATCTAAATGTCTGTAGACTGTTCAATGGATAAATAAAAAGTCTATCTATTCAGTGGAATAGTATTCAACAATAAAAAGGAGTCAGTTCTTGGGGTTCCCGTCATGACGCAGTGGTTTAACGGAATCCGACTAGGAACCATGAGGTTGTGGGTTCCATCCCTGGCCTTGCTCAGTGGGTTAAGGATCCGGCGTTGCCGTGAGCTGTGGTGTAGGTCGTAGACGAGGCTTGGATCCCGAGTTGCTGTGGCTCTCTTGAAAGCTCCGATTAGACCCTGAGCCTGGGAACCTCTATATGCCTCAGGTGTGGCCTAGAAAAGGCAAAAAGACAAAAAAAAAAAAAGGAATCAATTCTTGATACATGCTATAATGTGAAGTACAAAACCATTATCCTTAGGTAATGTACCTTAGTCAGATACCAAAGACTGCACATTGTATGATTCCATTTGCATGAAATAGCCAGAAAAGAGAAATCAATAGGAGAAAGCAGTTACATGGTTGCCTTGGTTTGGCTGGGGATTGACTACAAATGGGCACAAAGGAACTTTTTGGTGGTGGAATTATTCTAAAATTAGATTGTGGTAATGGTGTACAATTCTATAAATTTACTAAAAAAAAATCAATGAATCATTTACTGGCAGTGGGCAAATTTTATGGTATATAAATTATATTTCAATAAAGTTTAAAAAAACTATGTGAGGATAGAATAAAGACACTTGTAGATTGCAAGATCTCAAAAAAAAAATTACTACATAGTCTTTCTCAGGATGGATGCAACTATCCATTGAGGCAATTAACCAAGAAAAAGTGAAGGTGTCAGGTTTTAAGGGAAAAATTAAATATGTGTTTCTGCAAAGAGTGGTACAACATATCCACAGCAGTTTCATATTATATAGCAAAAAATTGGGAACAGCCCAGGTGTCAATTACCTGGCTAATGCATAAACAAACTGTGGCATACTTGTACAGTAGAATACTACTAAACAATTAAAAGCAACAAATTACTGCTAAATGTTACAACATAGATGAGGATCTCAAAACAATATGCTTTGTTTGTTTGTTTTTATTTGTTTGTTTGTTTCTTTAAGGTCATACCAGCAGCATATGGAGGTTCCCAGGCTAGGGGTCAAATCAGAGCTGTAGCTGCTGGCCTATGCCACAGCCATGGCAACTCGGGATCCAAGCTACGTCTGCCACCTACACCACAGCATTTGGCAACGCCAGATCCTTAACCCACTGAACAAGGCCAGGGATCGAACCTGCATCCTCATGGATGCTAGTCAGATTTGTTTCCACTGAACCATGATGGGAACTCATCAAAACAGTATGTTGAGTGAAAGAAGCCAGATACAAAACACTATATACTATATAATTCCATTTATATGAAGCTCTAGAAAAGACCAGTCTATTCTATAGTAATACAAAGCAGATCATTTTTTTGCCTGGTGGTGGGGACAGAATGGGAATGGATATGAGTATGAGGGAACTGTGGAATAATAAAAATACCTGTGGTCTTCATTGTGGGTTCCTGGCACAGAACTTCTAAAACCCTGGGCATTTCTTGAGTGATGAGTGTATTTTGTTATTCATAATTAGCTTCTTCCAACAACATCTGAATTTATTCTAATCAGGTGATTATTGCTGAGCACCCTTATCACTTCAGGAGAGGGGCTTTAGGAACCAAACCAAGTGATTAGAGTGGACTTTCAGCTCCACTTCCTGACCTCTGGGGAGGGAAGGGGGCTAGAGATTGAATGCAATCACCAATAGTCAATGATTTATCAATCATGCCTATTAATGGAAGCTTCATAAAAACCCCTAAATTATGGTGCTCAGAGAGATTACTGCTTGGTCAGCACATCTAGGTACTGGGAGGTTGGCACATCCAGAGAGGGCATAGAGGCTCTATGCGTGCCTACACACACACACACACACACACATACACACACGCATGCACACAGAGGTATGTTCACACCTTGCCCTCTGCATTTTTTCATTTGGCTGTTCCTGAGTTGCAGCTTTTTAAATAAACCTGTAATAGCAAGTAAAGCACTTTCCTGAGTTCTGTGAGTTATTCTAGTGAATTACTGAAACCAAAGGAGGGTCATGAGAACCCCTGAAGGGGTAGCTGTCTAAGCAGACATGTAGGTAGCCTGGGCATGTCATTTGCAGCTGACCTCTGATGTGGTGGCAGTCTTGACCCTTAAACTTGCAGTGTCTGAGTCTAACTGGGTAGTTAGTGTCATAACTGAATGGAGTGGTGTCAGAAGGCAACATGTTTTTTTTGTTTTTTGTTTTTGTTTTTGTTTTTTGTCTTTTTGTCTTTTTTGACTTTTTTTGTTGTTGTTGTTGCTATTTCTTGGGCCGCTCCCTCGGCATATGGAGGTTCCCAGGCCAGGGGTTGAATCGGAGCTGTAGCCACCGGCCTACGCCAGAGCCACAGCAACGCGGCATCCGAGCCGCGTCTACAACCTACACCACAGCTCACGGCAACGCCGGATCGTTAACCCACTGAGCAAGGGCAGGGACCGAACCCGCAACCTCATGGTTCCTAGTCAGATTCGTTAACCACTGCGCCACGACGGGAACTCCAACACGTTTTTTTTTGGTGTCAGAAGAAAAGAAAGAACTGCCGTCAAAACTTAAGAGGTAATGAAGGAATTCTCTTGTAGCTCAGTAAGTTGAAGGATCTAGCATTGTCACTGCAGAGGCTTGGGTCGCTGCTGTGGCACAGGTTTGATCCCTAGCCTGGGAACTTCCATATGCCATGAGCTAGGCAAGAAAGAAAAAAAGAAAAAAGATAACGTAAGTGTTCTGTATCTTTGTTATGTAGTGGTGACGTGGTATGTGCTATATATTACCAAAATCACAGAACAATGAAGTTGAATTTTTAATTTTAATTTTATTTTATTTTTGTCTTTTTGACTTTTTCTAGGGCCGCTTCCTGTGGCACATGGAGGTTCCCAGGCTCGGGGTCAAATCAGAGCTGTAGCCGTCGGCCAACACCGGAGCCATAGCAACTCGGGATCTGAGCTGCGTCTGTGACCTACACCACAGCTCACGGCAATGCCGGATCCTTAACCCACTGAGCAAGGGCAGCGATCAAACCCACAACCTTATGGTTCCTAGAGGGATTTGTTAACCACTGCACCATGACAGGAACTCCTGAAGTTGAATTTTTTGAATGTGGGTTGTAGGGATTGAGGAAACAGGAGCTCTGAATCCAGGAGAAGGAGGTCCAGTGACAGTGGCTGAAGAACAGTATGATGATTGAAAAAAAAAATTGCACAACATAAAAGCTGAGAATTATGTTTTATTTGGTGGACTTACTGAAGACTTAAGCCTGGGAGACAGCCTCTCAGCTCTGAGGGACTGCTCCAAAGAGACAGGGAGGAGTCAAGATACATAGGGGTTTTTGAAATGAAAATCAGGTAGTTGGAACATCAAAAGATTACTATTAAGAAAAATCAAACATCTCAAGTTAATGAATTTAACCCTTCTCTATGTATGGGAAGATGCACGTGCCTGGGCTCACTGAAATTATTCCTTGATATGCACCTTAATTAGGGCATCTTGTTTTGTTCTGTTTTGTTTTGTTTTTTGGCCACACCCATGGCATGCAAAAGTTCCCATGCCACATCAACAACCCAAGCCACAGCAGTGACAAAGCTGGATCCTTAACCCACCTAGGGACTCTAGCATCCTGTTTTTCTCTATCCTACATCCCCTCAGGGTGCAGAGTGGGAAAGCTGCAGAGGCTGATGGCTTGATGGCCTCAACATCCTTTGTTTACTGATACAGCAGGCAACATTCTTCATCCACAAGTCCTAGAGAGTAGACTAAAGTAGAGCAGGAAGACAGGTCTCTCTGTGAGCGATCTCAACCAAAAGATAGAATGGAAAAATTGTCTAGTGTGCTGGGACAGTTGGGAGGAGATGTCACAACTGAAGGAGAATTGGCGATGTACTGATCCTAAGTCCATAGAGGACTCCAAATGGCCCTTGAGTTGAGGCACCGGCATGTAAAGTAGAGTTGCAGGCATGTTAACCTTGTAAAATGGTACTGAGGTGAAACCTCTAAAGAGGGAGGGAGGAGAATGGAGCAGAGGTTTGGGCACCAGGTGGCTCTGAAAGGCACAGTCTCTATGCCCATTCCTAGCTCCCAGTAGCATAAGGTCAGGCAGGACTTCTTTTCCTTTCCCCTGGGTTCTTTGGCATTCCGATGTATTTTCCTTGAGTTTGTTTCAGAATATTTCTGTTCCATAGAACCAAAAAGAGCCCCAAACTAAAAGCTTTTAAACTGGGGGAGATAATTGTAATAGATAAACTGATATCCTAATGCATAAAGTTTTCTTATAAATCGAGGATAAGAAAACTGTTATAGACAAAACCTGCTATAGAAAAATAGACAATTCACAAAGGAAGAAATATATATGATTGATGAACATGAAAAATGTTTAATTTCATCATAATAAAAAGAAACTTGGGGGAGATCCTGTCATGGCACAGTGGTTAACAAATCCGACTAGGAACCATGAGGTTGCGGGTTCGATGCCTGGCCTTGCTCAGTGGGTTAAGGATCCGGCGTGCCGTGAGCTGTGGTCTAGGTCGCAGACGCAGCTTGGCTCTGGTGTGGCTGTGGCTGTGGCTGTGGCTATGGCGTTGGCCAGTGGCTATAGCTCCGATTAGACCCCAAGCCTGAGAACCTCCATATACCGTGGGAAGCAGCCCTAGAAAAGGAAAAAAGACAAAAAAAAAAAGAAAAAGAAACTTCGGGAGTTCCTATTGTGGTTCAGTGGGTTACAAACCCGACTAGTATCCATGAGGATGTGGGTTCAATCTCTGGCCTCACCCAGTGGGTTAAGGATTCAGCATTGCCTAGCATCGAGGTGCAGGTTGAAGATGAGGCTTGGACATGGTGTTCCTGTGTCTGTGGCATAGGCCAGCAGCTGCAGCTCTGATTCGACCCCTAGCCTGGGAACTTCCTTATGCTGCAGGTGCAGCCATAAAAAGACAAAAACAAAACAAAACCCCAAAAAACCCACCTTGAATGAACGTAATTACTTTCCGTTTTTCCCCTATCAATTTAACAAGGCCAGATTAGTGTGGGTGTAGAGAAATGACCATTACTGGTCTAACCGGTAAGAAAGGACCAGATGGGAATGTAGGGTGCTCCTCTGGCTGTGTGCCTACTTCCTCCTTCAAGCAAAGAGGGTAAGGATGAGCCAGGATGCGGGCTGCTTTGCAGGCAGGGTGGAGGAGCAAGTTAAGCTATAAGCAGAAGCTGGATAGAAAGGACAAATTGCTCAAGAATTTTTTCTTATGATGAGTTTTTTTTTTTTCCTTTTTGGCCACCAACGAGCATATGGAGCTCCTGGGCCAGGGATCAGATCTGAGCCACAGTTATGATTTGCTGCGGCAACACTGGATCCTTAACCCGCTGTGATGGGCCAGGGATTAAACTTGTGTACCAGTGTCCTCTGATCCCGCTGCATCGTAGTGGGAACTCGTCTGATGAGTATTTAATATATAGTCTCTTTTTTTGAAAAACTAAGCAAAAAAGCAAAAATTTGATTCCTTATTGCAAAAATAATATATAAACTTTATAAAAAAAGTCTCCTTTTGGAGTTCCCGTCGTGGCGCAGTGGTTAACGAATCCGACTAGGAACCATGAGGTTGCGGGTTCGGTCCCTGCCCTTGCTCAATGGGTTAAGGATCCGGCGCTGCCGTGAGCTGTGGTGTAGGTCGCAGACGTGGCTCAGATCCTGCGTTGCTGTGGCTCTGGCGTAGGCCGGCGGCTACAGCTCCGATTAGATCTCTAGCCTGGGAACCTCCATATGCCGCAGGAGCGGCCCAAGAAATAGCAAAAAGACAAAAAAAAAAAAGTCTCCTTTTCACTTCCAGAGTCTTAGCCACCTCTTTGGCCTCTTTGACCACTCTTAGCAGTTTCTTGTTCGTCTTTCCAGGATGGTTTTTGTCTGTGCTTATGATAATATATCTCCCTTTGCAACATGAAAGGAAACATACTTTTCTCAGTGCTTTTTCACATAACATTAAATCTTGGCAGTCATATCTATACACATATGTGTTTGCCAATGCCTTCCAATGGGGCAGAATCATTATACAGATGACCTATATTTAACTAGTCCTCTATGATGGTTAGGTAGTTTCTAGGATTTGTGTACCACAAACAATGCTGCAATGCACATCATTGTGTGTGTGTGTGTGTGTGTGTGTATGTGTGTATGTACATATATGTATATTTTGGCCACTCCTGTGGCATGTGGAAGTTCCCAGGCCAGGGATCAAACCCAAGCCACAGCAGTGACAATGCCAGATCCTTAAGCTACTGAGCCACTAGGCAACTTCTTGTGTATATTTTTAAACACAAGCACTTCACATGGCTTATTCTACCTACCTACCTGCAAGAAAACCATCTTGCAGGAGTTCCCGTTGTGGCTCAGTGGTTAACGAATCTGACTAGGAACCATGAGGTTGCGGGTTCGATCCCTGGCCTTGCTCAGTGGGTTGAGGATCCAGCATTGCCATGAGCTGTGGTGTAGGTTGCAGACTTGGCTCGGATCCCGTGTTGCTGTGGCTCTGGCATAGGCCAGTGGCTACAGCTCCGATTAGACCCTTAGCCTGGGAACCTCCATATGCCACGGGAGTGGCCCTAGAAAAGGCAAAAAGACAAAAAAAAAAAAAAAGAAAACCATCTTGCAGATTATACCATAAGATCGAAATACATTTAACCCAATCTCCCACATGTTCTACATCTAATAATTATAAAATGATTATAATTATAAAATATTCTAATACCTCAAGTACCCTTTTTTGCATTATCAAGAAAAGATTGCAAGTCTTTTTTTTTTCTTTTTCCTTTTATGATGTACCTGTGGTATATGGAAGTTTCTAGGAATGGGGTCAAATCAGAGCTGCAGCTGCCAGCTTACACCACAGCCACAGCAGCACCAGATCCAAGCAGCATCTGCAACCTACACGGCAGCTTGCAGCAACACTGGATCCTAAATCCGCTAAGCGAGGCCAGGGATTGAACCCGCATACTCACAGACACTATGTCTGGGTTCTCACTCCCCTGAGCCACAGTGAACTCCAAGATATCAAGTTTTCTTCCAGGTGAAACCATGGTGAGTTTAGAAGAAAAAAAAAAAAAAAAGGCAAATCCTTAAGAAAAAAAGTGGAGGAATTTTACGGACCCTGGGATTAAGTTCCTGAGTTTGCCTAAAAGAGGTTTTGAAAGGAAAGGAAGAAGCTTACCTATGAAAAAGCTAATCATGTCATAGGGAATATAGGCAGATAGAACTGAGATTCAGATGGCAAGGATAACAAGAAAAGTGGGCAAGTTTGGTGTACCTGAGGGACCCAAATGGGCATTCCTCATCAGGATCACAGATATCAATGGTGTGAGCCCAGAGATCTGAAAGTGTTGCATGTTCTTTGTTTTCACCAAATCTTCAACTGCACCCTTGTTAAGCTCAAGGAAGCTTCAGTTAACACTTGAGGATTATGGAACCACATACTGCATGGAAGGTACCCACACCTGAAGTCAGAAGATGAGTGGATCTCCAAGCCAGAAGATAAATGAATCTCCAGTCGTGGTTATGGCAAATCAACAAGAAGGAAACTGCCCTGACAGATAACACTTGGACTGCTCCATCTCTTGGTAAATAAGCCATCATGCAGGATCTTACCTTTTTTTTTTTCCCTCTTTTCTTTCTTTCTCCCCCTCCCTCCCCCCCTTTTGTTTTGTTTTGTTTTGTTTTGTTTTGTTTAGGCCCACATATGTGGCATATGGAAGTTCCCAGGCTAGGGGTTGAATCAGAGCTGCAGCTGCTGGCCTACACCACCGCCACAGCAACATGGGATTGCAGATGTGATAAATTCATTTGAGTAATAAAAAAAATGAAAAAAACAAAAACAACAACAAAAAAACCCCATGGGATTGCAGCCACATCTGTGACCTACGCCTAAGCTTAGGATGGATCCTTAACCCACTGAGCAAGGCCAGGGATTGAATCCGCATCCTCACAGACACTATGTCGGGTTCTTAATTCACTAAGCCACAATAGGAACTCCTGGAGGATCTTATTCATGAAATCCGTACTGTTGGAAAATGCTTCAAATAAGCAAACAACATCCTGTGGCCCTTCAAACTATCTTCTCCTGAAGGGCCCAGATAAATAGATGTAACAGGCTTACTAAATGGATGAACTGAGGTGTCTATGTGATTATTTTTGTAATCTGGGTCAGTAAATAAAGTGACTTCAAATTGTGAAAAAAACAAACACAAAATTCATTCTTCAGGGATTTGGCCTCAGCTTCCTTTTAAGAACATTGTGCTTTAACGGAAAAAAAATCTCTAACAAGATCCTTAGCAGGATCTACAGTCCTGCTCTGTCTCAGGCCCAGAAAACTGAAGATGTGCTAAAAGTTAGTTACAAAATCTGTGGTGTGTTTGAAAATTTTCCATTGCACCATCTTTTTCTCTCACTCACAGCTGTTAAGTGTGATTGTGCCCTTTTTTGTCTTATCTTACTTTTGGAAACATCACAAATTGAAAGTTGAAGTAACGCTGAATTATAGTATTCTGGGCTATATTTTGACTTTGGGTGATAAGGCGGCCTCAGGCTGCTGGGCCCAGAGCAATGACTCTGCAGGAACGGTGGCGCCTGGTATACAGCGACTCCAGCACAGGCCAAGGGAGCCGTGACTGATTCCGTCATATCTGCGCACTCGCTGCACTGGAAACCAGGTCCTTCCCGATAGCTCAATGGACCTCCCACCCATCCTGCCAGCTTCCATTTGCTCCCTCATCGAAGGGAATGAGATGCCAGACCCCGAGGCCCGGGTCCAGGCACCTGAACGGTCGAAACCATAGAGATTAGGATGCAGTGCCGGGCAGCGCGCCCACTAAGGCACCAGAACAACCAGCGCGGGAACGCCTGCCTGGCCAGTCCCGCCCCATGGCGCGCGCGCGCGCGCCCCCGCCGGTCCCGATGCCGCCGTACACCGCCTCCTTCCATACTGCCCAACCAACAGCCACTTCCTGCCTCACTCCTAGCCAATCCCCACACTCCACGAAGAATAGCCCTAGGGGGCGTATGGGAAGGTGCATAGAGCGATGGCCACAGTAACCAATAGAATTCAGGATCTTGCGCGAGAGGGCGGGACTTGGCGCTGGTGGTAGCTACTGAGGAGACAGGGGCGGACGCAGGGCCGGGCTTCGTGCGGTGGGGCTCGCTCGCGCGGCGGCTGCAGGAGTCGAGGCCTCTTGGTTCTGCGGCACGTGACGGTCGGGCTCCCTCAGCCGCTGTCTCCACTGCAGCGTGGGGCCAGGTGTGCGGGCGGGAGGAGGCGCGGGCACCACCGGCGGTCCTCCTGAGGCTTGAGGTGAGACTGGGGCCTGCCCGTGTCTTCGGGCCTGTGAGGACCCTCGGGGGCCTGGGTGCGCGGCCTGGCGGCGGAGGTCTCGAGAAGCCGGGCGTGGCCGGGGCCGAGGGGTCCGGCTGAGTTTCGAGAGCTCAGGCCCTGGTGGACGCGCCAGCCGGGATGGGTTAGGCCTGAACCTGGGCCGCTTGAGTTGCGGAGCCAGGCCCAGGCCGCGCCGCCAGGGTTGGGAGGCGTGGCAGGTGTCCTAGAGCCTCTCTTGACCTCTGGGAAAGCTAACTTCTCTTCATGGTTCTGCTTCTAGGGCTTTCTTATACCTATTGCTGACTGCCTGGGAAGCTGTGAGGTGGGCTAGAGTAACCGGGCAAAGGTCTGGAATAGGATCGGGCCTTGTTGGTACTCTTAGTAGTGGGGAAAGGTGATAATAGGACAGAGAGAGGATATTTAGAATTAGCATTACAGATCCAAAATTTGAAAATTAAAACCGCAAAGTGAAGACTGGACTGTAGTAGCCTGAAGAGTATGGAGAATGTGCCAGAACACGCACTGGTTAAAAAACTTAAGTCCTAACATTTACATCTATTTGGAGATTGGGGGAGTAAGTAATCTCGTCGTAAATTCAGTGGGCTTTTAAAAGCAGGAAAACACCCAAAAGCTCTCCGTGGGCAGGTCGTTTTATAGTGAAGGAAACTGAGGCCCAGAGCTCAGAAATGATCGGCCCAAGGTCATGCGATTAGTTTTATGATCACGTTGGAATTACAGTTGAAAGCTAGGCAGTTTGTGTGTAGTGGTTAAGACTAAGGCCCTTGTTCAGGTCCTTCATCAGCCATTTGTTGCTATGTGAACCTGGGCAGTTCACTTCTTTTCAGATAATGGATGTAATACCTGATAGAGTTGTTACGATTAAGACGTGTGTAAGAAAGAGCAGGAAAGTTAGATGTACATTTTTAACTGCTTGATAAATGACTGCAGTAAATTATTATGGTCTGAATGCTGTTGATCCACTACACTAACATCCTAATTAGCTAAGTCCTATTTTCCAGGACCTGAAGTCACATTTATGGAAATAGGAAGAAACTGGACCTAGTGGTTTGACTGCTGATTGAGGGAAGTTAAACTGAGCTGGATATTAATTAAAAGCTTGGGAGGACAAAGGTGAACCACAGTTAGGTCTCTTTACCTCTAATTTAAGAAATAGAACCTTTTACTTAATTTCTTAATGGGTAGAATGGTGTGGGAAGGTTTTTGTTCTGTTTTGTTTTGTTTTAAGAGGGGAACCCTGTTGATCTTCAAGACTGTTGTGTACCTCACTCTTTTTTCAGTACTGTTGAAGGGTCACTGCTGAGTTGTATATTTGCTGTAGTTAGAGCAGACGTAAAGCACTGTGTGGGAGTCCTCCTGTGCACCAGTCTGTGTGCACAAGCAAACAAGCCAGGAAACTGGATCATGAGGTGGCTACAGTGAGCTGTGTATTGGAGTAAATGTGTTGCACCGCAAATTTTCTGACCTATCCGATAATGGGTGTTAGCATCCCTTCCTACTTGACTATCTCTGCTTAACAGTTTCAGCTAACACATTATCTTCCAAAGAGTAAACGTTTTGACAGAAGTTGTTGCTGCAGTTTTGGCAATCCTGCTATTGCATCCTTTCAGTTACAGAGTTCACTTTGCCCTGAGAGATAGCTTAAGGGAACGAAGCGACAGTTGGTAAGCATAAATGTAGACTCAAGAGACTTGAATTCCAGGCCCAGCATGGTAACTAGCTTATGAGCTAAGTTGGTTTCTATGTCTTTAAAATTGGAATGAGAAATCCTCTGACTACCTACCTTACCATTAGGGGGCTTTTTAGAAGGGACAAGTAAGATGGTGAACATGAAACTACTTTGAATGGAATAATGAACTGAACTGTGCAAAGAAGAGCTGACAGCTCATAACTCCTAGAAAATAATAAAAGTGCCTGAACATAGTTATAACCTATAGACTTACTGTAGAATTGCAGGAAGGTGCAGGTTGAATATTTTGTTGCCTAAAACAGATGTACATTTAAATTAATCTTAGCTGTGAGCTGTGAAAATTATTTGGAGAATTATGCTTTTTAGAGGATTTAGAATCTTTAGCAGCGTTTGAGTAGCCACCTCTTAAACCTTCTTACTTTATAGGAAAAAACCGCTATGGGAAAATAGATTTTAATGTTCCTGTCAGTGAAAAGCAAACTTCAAAACAGTAAACTAGGAAACTAGGCAGTATATATCTATTTTCAAGTAGATGAGCATTTACAATAAAGACTACTTTGAATTTTATGTACTTCCCCCCTGTAAGTGCTTTTATGGACATGTAGTAATATCAGACAATACAGATACAGAAAGTAGTCGTAAAATGGTTATCTGAGACTGGAATCAAATTCCTTTTAAATGGTTCCTTTCCAATCTAAGACTTCAAATTTCTTATTGGCCTTAAAACTCAGAATTTTATTTTTAAATTTTTTTTGTGGGTTTTTGGGCTTTTTGTCTTTTTAGGGCCACATGCACGGCATATGGAGGTTCCCAGGCTAGGGGTCTAACCTGAGCTGTGGCTGCTAGCCTATGCCAGAGCCACAGCAAGGCAAGGTCTGAGCCCCGTCTGTGACCTACACCACAGCTCATGGCAACACTGGATCCTTAACCCACTGAGCAAAGCCAGGGATCAAACTCACATCCTCATGGATACTAGTCAGGTTCATTAACCACTGGGCCATGACAGGAGCTCCTCAGGATTTTAGAACCATCAAAACTTGGAGTTCTCTTGTGGTGCAACAGGTTAAGGATTTGGCATTGTCACTGCCATGACGAGAGTTTGATCCTTGGCCCAGAAACTTCCACATGCCATAAGTGTGGCCAAAAAAAAAAAAAAACCCAGACTTCAATGATGTCACTGGGCAATACCTAGCTAGTAACAGTAGAATTCACTACTAATGTTGAGCACATACCATAAGCCAGTTACTGACATAAACACTTAATATGAATTTTGTTTATCTAATAATCCTAAAAAGTAGATAATGTTATTCTCATTTTAGAGTTTTAGAAACTGAGGTCCTGGAAGTAATAATTCACTAACACACCATGTTGTTAAGTAGCCAATCAGGGAATGTGACTTCTGAGTTCCCGATCAAAAATACTACCTCATGTCTAACTGTGACCTTGGACAGTTTATGTAACTTCTCTTAGTCTTTGTTTCCTTGTGTGTCACATGGGTATGATAGAACTCCTGGGGTTCTTTTGAGGGTTAAATTAGACAACATAAGGTATTTGAAACCTGTAAGACTTGATGTTTAATAATGGTATATAAACAGGTGAATGGATATCCTACGTGAAAGAAAAATTACCTCATTTTTAAATTACATAATGCCTTATTTTTGCTGCACCCATAGCATGTGGATATTCTCCACCCAGGGATGGAATCCATGCCACAGTGGTGATGAGCTGCTGCAGTGACAGTGCTGGATCCTTAACCCACTGCACCACAAGGGAACTTCACAATGCCTTTTTTTTTAAATCAAATTTTTTTTTTCATCAAGAATACCAGCTAAGTCATTTCTTCTGTTCCTCTTTCTAAGAGACAGAGTTCTACAAAGAAAAGCCCAGAACCAAATGGTTGCACTGGTGAATTCTACCAAATACTTAGGGAAGAATTAACACTAATCCTTCATAAATTCTTCTAAAAAACAGGAGGAGAACACTCTTCAGCTCATTCTATGAGGCCAATATTACCCTGATACCAAAACCAGACAAAGACTTCACGAGAAAACGAGAGACCTGGAGTTCCTGTTGTGGCTCAGCAGCAAGGAGCCCAACTGGTATCCATGAGGATACAGGTTTGTTCCCTGGCCTCGCTCAGTGGGTTAAGGATTTGGTGTTGCTGCAAGCTGAGGCATACGTGGAAGATGCAGCTCAGATCTGACGTTGGCTGTGGCATAGCCCAGCAGCTGCAGTTCCAATTCCATCCCTAGCCTGGGAATGTCCATATGCCCAGGGTGCGGTCCTAAAAAGTAGGAAAAAGTAAACCATAGACCACTATGTCCTTTATGAAAATAGATGCAAAAATCTGCAAAATGCTAGCAAGTGGGATCCAGCAACATACATAAAGGATTATATACACCACAACCAAGTGGGATTTATCCCAGGAATGCAAGGTTGGTTCAGTATACAATAAAGAGTGTAACATGGAGTTCCCATCATGGCTCAGTGGTTAACAAATCCGACGAGGAACCATGAGGTTGTGGGTTCGATCCCTGGCCTTGCTCAGTGGGTTAAGGATTTGGCGTTGCTGTGAGCTGTGGTGTAGGTTGCAGACACGGCTTGGATCCTGTGTTGCTATGGCTGTGATGTAGGCCTGCGGCTACAGCTCTGATTAGACCCCTAGCCTGGGAACCTCCATATGCTGCAGGAAGCGGCCCTAGAAAAGGCAAAAAGACCAAAAAAAAAAAAAAGAATGTAACATACCATGTTAACAAAGGACAAAAACCACATAATTCTCTCAGTTTGACAGAGTGCAGCATCCTTTCATGACAGAAGCTCCCAATTAGGAATAGAAAGGAATTTCCTCAGCCCGATTAAGAGACAAATAACCCCTTCTGTGAGATTTCTTCTGTTTTTCCTGCTAATTTCTCATGGATTAAAGGAATCAGATGTAAAATTTCCAAATTAATTTTTTTTTTTTTTTTTTTTTTTAGGGCTGCACCTGTGACATATGGAAGTTCCCAGGCTAGGGGTTGACAGAGTTGTAGCTGCCAGCCGGTGCCACAGTCACAGCAACACCAGATCAGAGTTGCATCTGCAGCTTATGCCACAGTTTATGACAATTCTCGATCCTTAACCTGCTGCGCGAGGCCAGGGATTAAACTCACATCCTCATGGATACTGAGCCACAATGGAAGCTCCCTAACTACCTTTTAAGAGACAGAGTCCCACAAAGAAAACCTAGAACCAAATGGTTTCACTGGTGAACTCTACCAAAAACTTAGTAATTAACACACTAATCCTTCACAAAATCTTCCAAAAATAGAGGAGGCGAGAATACTCTTCAACTGATTCTATGAGGCCGATGTTACCCAGATACTAGAACCAGACAAAGACTTCATAAGAAAACCATAAACCAATATCTTTTATGAAAATGGATGAAAAAATAGAATTAACTTGAAAGTTTAAAGGCTTAGGAGTTCTCTTATGGCATGGTGGGTTAAGGATCTGGCATCATCACTGCAGCAGCTTGGGTCGCTGCTGTGGCATGGGTGTGATCTCTGGTTCAAGAACTTCCACATGATGCAAATGGGCCAAAAAAAGAAAGGAAAATATGAAAGTTTAACTTAAAAATAATTCGAGCCTTCATTTGTTTTAAGGATCTTTTTTCTTTTCTTTCTTTCTTTCTTTTTTTTTTTATATGACGGTGCCCACAGCATATAGAGGTTCCCAGGCCAAGGACTGAATCTGAATCCCAGCTGCGACCTAATGTCAAAACTGCAACATCACTGGATCCTTTAACCTACTGTGCTGGGCGGGGTATCCAACCTGTGCCTCTGCAGTTACCTTAGCTACTGTAGGCAGATTCTTAACCCAGTGTGCAGTGAGATTCTTAACCCACAGTGGGAACTCCAAAGATCTTTTTTCTGAATGGACCCCTTTTGAGCTTAAAGCTTCTGCCTTTGAGAGCTGACAAATTTAATATTTCTTTAGTTTTTGCCTATCCCAGAGCTGATCTTAATCAGTTTTGGATTTGTTAAAATTTAGGGAGTTCCCTTCTTGGTGCAGCGGAAATGAATCCAACTAGGAAGCATGAGGTTGTGGGTTCTATCCCTGGCCTTGCTCAGTGGGTTAAGGATTCGGCATTGCCGAGAACTGTGGTGTAGGTTGCAGACATGGTTCGGATCTGGCATTGCTGTGGCTCTGGCCTAGGCTAGCAGCTACAGCTCCAATTTGACCCCTAGCCTGGGAACTTCCATAGGCCGTGGGTGTGGCCCTGAAAAGACAAAAAAAAAAAAAAATTAGTAGAGAATGTGTTTCTGTTAGACTGTTTTGTGTTCAGTTGAAGTCTCATACATGTTTAAATATGTATAGTGAAATACTTTGGACTTTTGTTAGATTGTATGCTGATAACAATTATCGTTAACCAAAAATAAGTTAAATTTAGGGGAATTCATAAAATTGGTGGCAGAGCAGGGGGAAAAAATCACAAACAGATATTTTCATGTCCAAAAGCTATAATTGCATATGTTGTTGCACAGAAGAGTTAAATAATTAGAGGAAAGCGAGTTTTCCTTGTTATGTAAAACCAGTCAGCTTTGTTGAAATATATAGGAGACATGTTATACTTTTTGACCTCTTCTGGGAATTGAAAATGTACTTGCTGTGGTTCTGATTGTGTATCAAAGAACAAATCATTTGCATACTCCTATGAAGTGCTGGACTCTGACAGACTGTATTTTTACAGCAAGTCTTTGAGCCAGCAGTATTATTACCGCCCATCTATAAAAATAGGGAAATAAGATTTCTGGAAGTTTAATGAGTTGACCAAGGCCACAGAGAGGATCAGGCGTCTGAACCCACCTTTCTCTGACTTGACAGTTTATACCACCATGTACACTCTACTGTCTTGTGTACAAGGAATTAATTTTCTGAATCATCAGTTTTAAAATCTGAAACTTCCATCTCTAGAATTGAAGATATATTTACTTCAGACTGAAAGAGTAGACTGAAATATTAAAAGTGAGTAGGTTAGGTCCTCTTGAAGAATTTTTCTAACTGTGATA
This sequence comes from Phacochoerus africanus, assembly GCF_016906955.1. Classification (NCBI taxonomy): domain Eukaryota; kingdom Metazoa; phylum Chordata; class Mammalia; order Artiodactyla; family Suidae; genus Phacochoerus; species Phacochoerus africanus. The sequence goes on along the minus strand of NC_062547.1, from coordinate 79,045,324 downwards.
TCAAGAACTGGGCTTTTTGCTCTATCCTTGGAAAATTGGGAAGCAATTCAAAAATCACTGATATTATTTATAAATGTATATGAAAAATGTGCATGTATTTAGTTCCTGTTTTCTTGGCTTTGTGTGCATTTGTCCATGTGATTCCAGAGGGTATTCTCTGATTTGGATATAGGTTGATAATTTGATAACTAAAAACAAAACACTAATTAGGAGTTGCCATTGTGGCTTGGCAGATTAAGAATCTGACTGGTATCCATGAGGATGCATGGGTTCAATCCCTGGCCTTGATCAGTGGGTTAAGGATCTGGTGTTGCCGCAAGCTGTGGCTTAGGTCAGAGATGCAGCTTTGATCTGGTGTTGCTGTGGCTGTAGCATAGGCTGGCAGCTATAGCTCTGATTTGACCCTTAGCGGGAGAACTTCCATATGCCACAGGTGTGGTCCTAAAAAGAACCCCCCCTCAAAAAAAAAGACCTCCAAAATACTAATTAGCTGGAAGAAGGGGAGGAAAAGCTCATATTTCTGAGTCTTCCTCTGTAGTTATATGCTTTAGAGGACCCAGTTGATCCAGAGCTAGTTTCTAGACAACTTTGATCAAGACTGAAGAACCATCTATACTGATCCAGTAATACTTATTTTTGGTAAAGAAACTTTTAATTTTGAAATAATTATAGACCTTCACGAAGTTGTAAAATAGTACAGAGGTCTCTTGTACCTGTTACCCAGCTTCTCCTAATAGCAGCATAGATAGATAACTATAGTAAGATAATCAAAACCAGGACAAAATTGCACTGGAACAGTCTACAGACCTTATTCAAATTTCTCCAGGTTTTTCATTTTACATTCCCCTGCATGTACATAGTTATATGCATTTCTTTCTTTTTTTGCCACACCAGCTCCTCAGCCCCCGCAGTGACAACACTGGATCTTTCACCCACTGCACCAAAAGGGATCTATAGTTACATGCAACTTTATCATGACACTAATACATTTTAGAAATTTTTACTTTTTTGGCATTGTTTGCTGTTGTTGGTTTTTTTTTTCTTTTTTTTTTAGGGCTGCTCCCGAGGCATATGGAGATTCCCAGGCTAGGGGTCTAATCGGAGCTACAGCTGCCAGCCTACGCCACAGCCACAGCAACGCCAGATCCGAGCCTCGTCTGCGATGGATTGTTAACCCACTGAGCGAGGCCAGGGATTGAACCCGCAACCTCATGGTTCCTAGTCAGATTCATTTCCGCTGCACAATGACAGGAACTCCTGGCATTGTTTTTTATAGAAGGAAAATACTAGCATGAGTCTTCAGTAGTACTAACAAACCTATGTGCATTTTTTTCTTAGGTGGAGGTTATAATATGAGTTTATTTTGATATTGTCCCCCTCAGTCCCCAAAAACTTGATTGGTAGAACTAATACGGGATATTCATAAACTCTTAAAACATGTGCAAATTCTTTTTATGTTTCTGGTTTTTAAGGACACCCTATATATAGGGTTGAACTCCTGAAGGTCAGAGACTTTTTTTTTTTATTTTTAAATGCTTGATAACTAGTTGGCACTCACAGAATTGACCCTTATCAGCAAACATTCTTTTCGTGTCTAATATGTACCAGGTTTTCTGATGGGCATCAGACGCATTTTCTCCTTTAACCGTTTTGAAACACAGAATTCAGACAGCAGAATCTTTTTTTTTTTTTTTCTTTTTAGGGCCACGCCTACGGCATATGGAGGTTCCCAGGCTAGGGGTCGAATCGGCTGCCCTACACTGCAGCCACAGCAACACCAGATCCGAGCCATGTCTGTGACTAACACTACAGCTCATGGCAGCACCAGTTCCTTAACCCATTGAGTAAGGCCAGGGATTGAACCTGTGTCCTCATGGATGTTAGTCAGATTCATTAACTGCTGAGCCGCAATGGGAACTCCCAGACAGTTCAGTCTTTTGACTGTCAGAAACAAGTCTTGAATTCTGCCACTCAGCATTTTATCAGAAATCCAATTGAAAGGTTACTTGATGAGTATTTGAAGGAAATGCTGTCTCTTCACGTCTCTATAACCTAGATATTGTTAAGTTTTATTTGTGGATCAAAAGAAATCAGCACTTGAACCACATAGTGTTGGCCCTCATAGTATTGTTTTTTATTGACTTAGCCTTTGCTCCTTTAAGGGATTTCATAAGATAAAGCCATATAAAACTCACTTTACATATAACTTAAAAGTATTTTTGAGAAAAGTCCACCTTAGTAGACTCATAAATGTTGAAAGATTTTCATGTTTGTGTTTTCAGCTTTTAATTGTTGGCTTTCCCGAGGTCCACACTGGTAATTTGGCCAAGATAGGAATTTAAATGGGCCCACTTTGAGACAGTTTGTGGCACTAAGTAGCTTAGTCATTAATTAGACATCCATCCACCATTTGCATCCTAGCTCAAAGGGGCACTGCTATAGAGTTTAAGGTAATGGTCTTGCAATGAGGAAAAAAAAATTATGAGAGAGAGAGAACAGAATGGCTTCTGAAAGAAACCAGGAAATGAAGTGCTCAAAAAAATGTTGGCTTTCAGGTAGAAAGTAAAAGTATGGGTAAAACTGTGCTATGATGGCATTCAGGGATATGGGACACCTTGCATTAAGAGAGCTAATATATTTTGGTGAGCATAAACTGAAGGAGAAGGACTTTTAGAAAATGTGGGAGTTCCTGTTGTGGCTCAGTGGTAGCTAACCCAATTACTGTCCGTGAGGATGCATGTTTAATCCCTGGCCTTACTTAGTGCAAATATCTTATGTTGCCATTAACTGGTGTGTAGGTCACAGACGAAGCTCAGATCTTGAGTTGCTGTGGCTGTGACATAGGCCAGCAGCTGCAGCTCCAGTTCAGCCCCTAGTCTAGGAACTTCCAGACGTGGCCCTAAAAAGCAAAAAAAAGGGGGGGGGGATATGGTAAATGTTTCTCTATTGCAGAAAAGTGTAGAAATAACAACAACAACAACAAAAAGACAAAAAAAAAAAAGGAGTTCCCATCGTGGCGCAGTGGTTGACGAATCCGACTAGGAACCATGAGGTTGCGGGTTCGGTTCCTGCCCTTGCTCAGTGGGTTAACGATCCGGCGTTGCCGTGAGCTGGGGTGTAGGTTGCAGATGCGGCTCGGATCCCGCGTTGCTGTGGCTCTGGCGTAGGCCGGTGGCTACAGCTCCAATTGGACCCCTAGCCTGGGAACCTCCATATGCCGTGGGAGCGGCCCAAGAAATAGCAACAACAACAACAACAACAAGACAAAAGACAAAAAAAAAAAAAGAAAAAGAAAAGAAAAGTGTTACTCAGTTTTAAGGTACACAATTTCTTTATTAACATTTATTCCTGAGCATTCTAGATCTAGGAATCACTTGCTCTGTGGCTTTGGGGCAATGGGTGGGGGTGGGGGGAGGAGAGGTGTGCTATTTGTTTTTTAAAAGCGCTGTTGCTTCACTGTTGAGCTACTTGTTATATATTTACTACTGATAATCTTAGAAATGGTGACAACAGAAGTACACTCTGGTGAGGAGTATAAATGTTAAATGAAAAATTTTTTAGGGAAAAAACTTCTGAAATCTTCTTAGACATTAAAATTTGTGAAAAAAATTTTCGTGTCTCTTAAGACAAAAGCAATATAGAATTACTAAGTAGGATGCACGTTATTGGGAGATGGGAGACTTGGCTGTGATCCTGGTTCTGCCATTAACTGGTTTTTGGCAAGTCAGTCTCTTATACCTCAGTTTCTCCTCAAAAAGGAGCATTGACTAGATTCCAATAGTGTATTTCAGCCTTGTGATTTTTCTTTGGAGGGCTGAGGAGATCAACATTTGATCCATAAGAATGGAACATCTTTTTTTAAAAAAGAAATAACTAATTTTTATGTAATAGTTTAGATCTATGGAAAAATTACTTGGGGAAAATAATTGTATTCCCATATAACCCATACCCAGTTTCTGCCATTTTAACAACTTAACATTGGTATATACATTTATTATAGTTAATGAAACAACATTGATTAATAATTACCAGCTAAAGTCCGCATTGAATTCAATTCAGGTTTCTTTTTTTTTTTTTTTTTTTTGGTCTTTTGTCTTTTTAGGGCCACACCCGCGGCATATGGAGGTTCTTCAGCTAGGGGTCTAATCGGAGCTGTTGGCCACCAGCCACAGCAACACCAGATCCGAGCCGCTTCTGCGACCTACACCGCAGCTGGATCCTTAATCCACTGAGCAAGGCCAGGGATCGAACCCGAAACCTCATGGTTCCTAGTCGCATTCGTTTCTGCTGTGCCACGACGGGAACTCCGTATTTAGGTTTCCTTTGTTTTTATCTGCTGCCCTTTTCTGTTCCAGGGTACCACATTACATTTAGTCATCATGTCTCCTTAAGTGCCTCTTGGCTGTGACAGTTTTCTATTTATTTTATTTAAATTTTTTTTTTTTTTTTTTAGGGCCACACCTGCAGCATATGGAGATTCCCAGGCTAGGGGCTGAATCAGAGCTATAGCTGCTGGCGTACACCACAGCCACAGTAATGCCGGATCCATGCCGAGTCTTCGATCTATACCTAGTCAAGTATAGAGTTCATTTACTGCTGAGCCACGAGTGTGACAGTTTTTTAGACATTTGTTTTTAATGACCTTGGTGTATTTGAGGGCTACTGATCAGATTATTTTGTAGACTATCCCTCTATTAGGATTTCTTTGATGTTTTTCTCATGATTAGAAGGAATATGCGTTTTCGGAAGGAAGACCCACAGAGATTAAAGTACTGTTTTCATCACCTTGTATCAAGTGTACATACTATCAACATGACCTATGACTGTTGATGTTGTTCTTGATCACCTAACTGAGGTAGTGTTTGCTAGGTTTCTCCACTGTACGGTTCCTGTCTTTCCCCCCTTCCCATGCTGTGCTCTCGGGAAGCATATCACTATGTGTAGCCCATGTGTAAAGAGTGGTGTCGGTTAGGTTCCATCTCTTTGTCGGGTGGAGTATCTATGTCTGTTACTTGGAGTGTTTCTACACGGTAAATTTGTCTCTTCCTCATTTATTCATTTACTCAGTCATATATTTGTATTATACAGATTCTTGGGCATTTATTTTATACTTTGGAGTATAATCCAGTACCACTTATGTTGTTGCTAGCATTGTTGCCATTGCCTGCTCTTGTGGGATCTCATTCCCAGACCAGGAATTGATCCCAGGCCACAGTGGTGACTGCACAGAATCCTAACTGCTAGCCTGCCTGGGAACTCCCAAGATAGCCCCCATCTTTGTGGATATTCTGTTTTTATTTTTGTTTTGAACACTTCTTTCCTTTCTGGCACTAGAATCTCCTGCCCTGATCCTAGAATCAGCCAAGGAGCCCTGTTTCCTTTTATTGGAGATAATTTTGGAAACCAGGATCCTTGGTACCAGGTATATTTATTGCTATTGGAGTGTAGCAGTTTTTCGTATGCCCTCTGTGCAAACAGAGCAAGGAAATGTATGTAAGTATACGCATGTAGCTGTAAATACTTCTACATGTGACCCTTTGTATATTAAAATAAACATGGGTTCACACTGTAGTCTCCAGCTCTTGCCCATTACCATGTGGATTATTCTAGCCTCTTTTCCTTGCTTATCTGTAATCTCTCCCACACCCAACATTGAAAGTGGCTCCCACCATCTGCCATCCATTCACTTAGTTGTTCAGTATACATGTATGGCAGTATGTGAATTGTTAACCTGTATACTTAGTGTGAAACAACTCAATCAGCTTGAACAGTGCTTTTGTACAGTCTAGTTTTACAGACTCCACTCATTTCCGGAGTTACTCAGGTTAACGTCTTTTCCCTCCACCCATTTCACTGAGGTTGTTTCATATATTTGTAATACAGTTAGATTGTTTCGTCACATCCTGCATGCATGCTATCCTTGGATCACTTAATCTCCTAAATGATTTTTAAAATTTTTGGACATAAAGAATCACTTTGAGTTGTAAAGTTTTACAGGTTTTGATGAGTGCATAGTGTCATGTATCCATAATTATACCATCACTTGTAATAGTTTTACTGCCTGAAAAAGTCCCCTGTGCTTACCTGTTCAGCCTCTACCAAACCCTGCAGCCACTGATTTTTTTTTAATTTTAATTTTTGTTATTAGTGTATCCAGAGATTTGCCATTTCCAGATTGTGATATAATTGGGGAGTTCCCATCGTGGCTCAGTGGTAATGAATCCATAGGATCCATGAGGATGTGGGTTCGATCCCTGGCTTCACTCAGTGGGTTATGGAACTAGTGTTGTCGTGAGCTATGGTATAGGTCACAGACAAGGCTCAGATCCTGCCTTGCTGTGATTGTGGTATAGGCCAGCAGCTGCAGCTCCAATTTGACCCCTAGCCTGGGAACCTCCATATGTTGTGGGTGTGGCCCTAAAAAGCCAAAAAAAAAAAAATTATAAGAATGTGATACAAGTGGAATTATATTAGCATGTCATCTTTTCAGACTGGCTTCTTTCACTTAAGTTTTTTGGTTGGTTTGTTGTTTTTGTTTTGTTTTGGCTTGATAGCTCATCTTTTAATTTCTGAACAGTATTCCATTGTATGGGTATACTACAGTTTGTTTATTCCTTCACCTATCGAGGACATTTTGGTTTCTTTGAGTTTTGGGTGATTGGATAAAGCCGCTATAAACTTTTGTGTGCAGGTTTTTGTGTGTTTGTAAGCTTTTAGATCAGTTCGGCAAGTACCTGGGAGCATGATTGCCAAATCCTGTGGTAAGATTATAATTAGCTTTGTAAGAAATTGCCAAACTTTGTTCCAAAGTGGCTGTACTACTTTGGATTTTCACCAGCAACGAAATGAGAGTTACTGTTACTCACATGCTTGCCTGTTTTTTTGGATCATCTTAGCCATTCTAATAGATGTACGGTGGTATCTCATTGTTTTAATTTGCAGTTAAGAGTTACCTGGCAATGGCAAATGATGTTTGAGCATCTTTTCATATGCTATCTGAATATCTTCTTTAGTGAGATATCCGTTCAGGTTTTTTGCCTATTTTGTAATTGGATGATTTGTTTTCATATTGAATTTGTGTCCTTTTGTATTTTGGAAATCAGTTCATTATCAGGTATGAATTTTACAAATATTTTCTCCTAGTTTGATTTGTCTTGTAATTCTCTTAATTTCTTGAACAGGGTTGAAGTTTTTCTTTATTTTTTTTGGCTGTGCCCACAATATATGCAATTTCCTGGGCCAGGGATTGAACTTGAGCCACAGCACTGACTCAAGCCACTGTAGTGACAATCCTAGATCCCTCACCTGCTGTGCCACAAGAGAACTCCTGAAGTTTTTATTATTTATTTATTTATTTATTTTGCTTTTTAGGGCTGCATCCTCGGTATTTGGAAGTTCCTAGCCTAGGGGTCAAATCAGAACTGCAGCTACCAGCCTACACCACAGTCACAGCAACATGGGATCCTAGCCGAGCCTTCGACCTACGCCACAGCTGATGGCAACACTGGATGCTTAACCCACTGAGTGAGCCCAGGGGTGGAACCTGCCTCATGGATCCTAGTCAGGTTTGTTAACCACTGAGCCATGAAGGAAACGCCTGAAGTTTTTAATTTTATTTTATTTTATTATTTTTTTTTTGTCTTTTTGTCTTTTGTTGTTGTTGTTGTTGTTGCTGTTTCTTGGGCCGCTCCCGCGGCATATGGAGGTTCCCAGGCTAGGGGTCCAATCGGAGCTGTAGCCACCGGCCTACGCCAGAGCCACAGCAACGCGGGATCCGAGCCGCATCTGCAACCTACACCCCAGCTCACGGCAACGCCGGATCGTTAACCCACTGAGCAAGGGCAGGAACGGAACCCGCAACCTCATGGTTCCTAGTCGGATTCGTTAACCACTGCGCCACAACGGGAACTCCTGAAGTTTTTAATTTTAATGAAGTTCAAATTAACCAATTTTTTCTTTCATGTATCTTGCTTTCAATGTTGTGTTGAAAACTCATTGTCAGTCCCAGGATCACTTTAATTTTTCCTGTGTTTTCTTTGAGAAAGCATAATAGTGCAACATTCTTGCTCTACACCCACTCAATAGGTACAGACTTTTGGACTCCATTTGATAAAAGGGAGTGTGAGTAGGAGGACTGAAATGAGGGGAAATTTGATTTCTTGGTAATGTTGGATTTTCATTAATGAAGTGGAGAATTAGGATCACCTTAAAATATACTGTCTTGAATTATTTGTAAGTGCAGACAAGTCTTTAACAAAACATGAAATGCTGGAGTTCCTGTCATGGCTCAGTGGTTAGCAAATCTGAGTAGGAACCATGCGGTTATGGGTTTGATCTCTGGCCTTGCTCAGTGGGTTAGAGATCTGGCGTTGCCGTGAGCTGTGGTGTTGACTCAGATCTGGCGTGGCTGTGGCTGTGGCATAGGCCAGCAGCTACAGCTCCGATTAGACCCCTAGCTTGGGAATCTCCATATGCCCCAAGTGTGGCCCTAGAAAATGCAAAAAGATCAAAAAAACAACCTGGAAAGTTTAAGCTGGCTTAATAGTGGCTCTCAGAACTAGACCTGTTTATTTATTATTATTATTTTTTTTGCCTTTTCTAGGGCCACTCCCTCTGCATATGGAGGTTCCCAGGCTAGGGGTCTAATCGGAGCTGTAGCCGCTGGCCTATGCCACAGCTGCAGCAATGCGGGATCCGACCCATGTCTGCAAGCTACACCACAGCAATGCTGGATCCTTAACCCACTGAGCAAGGCCAGGGATAGAACCTGCAACCTCATGGTTCCTACTCAGATTCGTTAACCACTGCGCCACAACTGGAACTCCTAGACCTGTTTATTTCTGTAGCATTTTCTTGGGAGTATTGGCAAATTACACATGTTGAAATAGCATATATAAAACTAGCAATGGCTTAGGCTCATAAGTGCACAGCTGTAAGAATCACATTTGTCACACATTTTGGCACTAGTGGTTCATCCACAGCCTTAAAGACCCCCTGGATAGTGTGAAAGTTAACAGATGAGTGCCCAAGACATCTCCTATCTGAAAAACCAGTTGCAACTCAGGGTGTAGGGGAAATGGAGGTGGAGAGAAGTGCGTTTCCTGGAAACTCCCTATCTGTGACAGGGATGGTAGCCACCTGCTACCTGAAAACTATTTTCCCCTGCCTCCCCCACATAGATGCCTCCTTGGTCCGCCAACTCGGCCTAGATGTTCTGCAGTTGCATTCTGACTCACTAAACCCTACCTGAAACCCCCATTCCAGACCACTCCCTTTGGTACCCTTCCTGGCTTAGTTGTCCTGGCCTGTCTCTATTACACCGCTTCAGTATTCAGCTTACATTTTGTCTAGTGTAATAGAAATATGGGATTTGGATTCTTGGATTCGACAATTATTGGTTGTGATGATGAGTAGATGATCAGGTTATTTTAATTTCACCAGGTCTTAGTTACTGATCTGTAAAGTAAAGTGAGACTAATACCTCAAGGGAGGTTTATGTGAAACAGTGTAACAATGTATGTTTGTGAAAGTGCTTTATAACCTGGAAAACAAAGCACAAATTATTAATAAACCCTAATCAGTGGTTCTCAAAGTGTGTTTCCTGACCTAGCAGCCTTAGCATCCCCTGGAACTTGTTAGAAATATAAAATCCCAGCCCACACCTACTGAATCAGCAGTCTGTTCTAGGAAGCCACTCCCTGAGTGATGCTGATACATTCTAAGTTTGAGAAGCAGTGCCCTATAACATTATACTTAACCTAAGGACAATTGTATTAGTCTGCCGTAACAGTACCACAGACTGAGTGGCTTAAACCACAGAAATTATTTTTTTAATTTTTTTATTTTTTTTGTCTTTTCTAGGGCCGTTCCCGCGGCATATGGAGGTTCCCAGGCTAGGGGTCTAATGGAGCTGTAGCTGCCAGCCTACACCACAGTCACAGCAACATGGGATCCGAGCCTCACCTGCGACCTACACCACAGCTCACGGCAACGCCAGATCCTTAACCCACTGAGCGAGGCTAGGGATTGAACCTGCAACCTCACGGTTCCCAGTCAGATTCGTTAACCACTGCACCACAACGGGAACTCCCACAGAAATTAATTTTATCACAGTTCTGGAGGCTGGGGGTCCAAGATCAAGTCATTGACAGAGTCACTGTCTGGTGTGGACTTTTTTCTTGACTTGGAGAAGACCACCATCCTCAGTGGACTTACCTCTGTGCCCACAAACTCTTTTTTCTCTTGTACTTATATAGACACCAGGCCTGTTGCATTAGGGCCCCACCCTTATGACCTCTCTTAACCTTACTTCCTTCCTTGAAGGTCCTGTGTCCAAATATAGTTACATTGGAAGTTATGACTTTAACATATGAATTTGGGGGAAAGATGGTAAAGTAGTTAACCCTTCGCTCTGATTAGCTTTTACTTGAGCAGCAGTGTTCGAGCAGCAGTGTTCTAGCATCAGTATTTAATCCTGATTAATCCATTGGTTTTGTGTTTTACCTAATTACTACTAGGCTTACTGCATTTTGTCTTACTTTTTAAAAGTTGTAGCAATTCTATGCATGTATTGTTTTAGCTATGTTTTGAATTAATTTGGTTTTGTAGCTTATCCCTGGAATCCATCTACTATTTATACCATTGTTTCTTTGAGGACTTGTACAGAGTTGATTTAGATAAAAAGTGTTGAATCAGCCTGTTTAGTTTTAGAGACTCCCTTGTAGTTGTAAATCAGAGCAATATTGGTGTTTCATTGTATTTTGGCATTAGAGAATAGAGGCCTTTCCAGTGAATAAATGTAAGATTACTGCTATTTCATAGTGTATAAGAAACGATACCAGAATGTTGACATTGAGAGTTTCTTCTAAAAACTAATGCCATCCTAGGATAGGTTATAAATGATTTTATTTAGCACTTTTATTTTCTGTAGTGCCTAAATGCTAAGAATTTAGGAATCCAGTGAATTTTGCCTTCTTGCATTTTGTGAACACTACCCATGATGTGTAAATAAAGGAAACACTACCAAATGGTATATGAGAACCTAGTTTGTTTTTGTTTGTTTGTTTGTTTGTTTTTGTCTTTTTGCCATTTCTTGGGCCACTCTCGCAGCATATGGAGGTTCCCAGGCTAGGGGTCGAATCAGAGCCATAGCCACCAGCCTACGCCAGAGCCACGGCAACGTGGGATCCGAGCTGTCTACACCACAGCTTACGGCAATGCCAAATCCTTAACCCACTGAGCAAGGCCGGGGATCGAACCCACAACCTCCTGGTTCCTAGTCAGATTCGTTAACCACTGAGCCACAACGGGAACTCCAGAGATCTAGTTTTGTGTGTGTGTGTGTGTTTGTACCTTTTTTAAGGGCTGCACCTACTACATGGATATTTGCAGGCTAGGGGTCGAATCAGAGCTGCAGCTGCTGACATATGCCACAGTCATTGGAACACCAGATCCAAGCCATCCATGTCTGTGACCTACACTGCAGCTCACAGCAATGCCGGATCCTTAACCCACTGAGTGGAGCCAGGGATGGAAGTCGAATCCTTATGGATATTAGCTGGGTTTGTTACTGCTGAACCTCAACAGAAACTCTGAAAATCTAGTTCTATGTATTGTTATTTTAAAGGATTATAGAGTTTACAAGGAACTAGACATTAAATTCATCATTAGAGTAAGTTGAGACCAAGAAATTAAGATCATTTTATTTTTTTAAGTCTCTGTTATTGTAGCAAAAAAGCTGGAGTTCCCGACGTGGCGCAGTGGTTAACGAATCCGACTAGGAACCATGAGGTTGCAGGTTCGGTCCCTGCCCTTGCTCAGTGGGTTAAGGATCCGGCGTTGCCGTGAGCTGGGGTGTAGGTTGCAGACGCGGCTCGGATCCTGAGTTGCTGTGGCTCTGGTGTAGGCCGGTGGCTACAGCTCCGATTGGACCCCTAGCCTGGGAATCTCCATATGCCGCGGGAGCAGCCCAAGAAATAGCAAAAAAAAAAAAAGCTTATCATAAGATTTACCATCTTAACTGTTCTTAAGTATAGAGTTTGGTGGCATTAAGCATATTCAGTCTTTTAACTAACTGATTATAGGAAAACCTCTTTATCTCCCCGGGCTCAACTCTCTTTATCTGTAAAATGAAATAACTCACATAAAGTTCCTTTTAGCTCTGATTTGAAAGCCTTAATTTTAGATGGGTGAGGGGTTAGTGGTCTTCACAAAATTTTTAAAAGGAGGTGATAGATTTCACTTTACTCTTTTTATATTTAGATCATGGAAGGGAAGTGGTTGCTATGTATGTTACTGGTCCTTGGAACTGCTGTTGTTCAGGCTCATGATGGACACGACGATGATGTGATTGATATTGAGGATGACCTTGATGATGTCATTGAAGAGGTAGAAGACTCAAAACCTAAACCAGACACCAGTGCTCCGCCATCTCCGAAGGTTTGAAATTGCCTTTGCATTTATTCGCATTTAACTCTTGAGATGATCAGAGGGTGAAGGTAAATTTAACTCTTGAGATGATCAGAGAGTGAAGGTAAATTTTGGATCCTCATCACAGGGAAAGCAAAATTTGCTAAAATCCTCTTATTGATCTCTGTCAGCCTTTTTATATTGTACAAGAGATAAATTATATGGATTGAATTCGAGGTTCAGCCATTAAAGTTTGAAAGCAAACCAATAGATCCTGCTAAGAAAGGAATGTTGCTGAATGTTTCTTTTTTTTGTCTTTTTTTTTTTTTTGGTCTTTTTAGGGCCATACTCATGGCATATGGAAGTTCCCAGGCTAGGGGTCAAATTGGAGCTGCAGCTGCCAGCCTAGGCCAGAGCCACAGCAATGCCAGATCCCAGCCACGTCTGCGGCCTACACCACAGCTCACAGCAACGCCAGATCCTTAACCCACTGAGCGAGGTCAGGAATCCAACCTACATCCTCATGGATGCTAATCGGGTTAACCATTGAGCCATGACGGGAACTCCTGAATATTTCTTTTCTTTTTTTTTTTTTTTTGCTATTTCTTTGGGCCGCTTCCGCGTTATATGGAGGTTCCCAGGCTAGGGGTCTAATCAGAGCTGTAGCCGCTGGCCTACGCCAGAGCCACAGCAACGCGGGATCCGAGCCACATCTGCAACCTACACCACAGCTCACGGCAATGCCGGATCGTTAACCCACTGAGCAAGGGCAGGGACCGAACCTGCAACCTCATGGTTCCTAGTTGGATCCGTTAACCACTGCGCCACGACAGGAACTCCTGAATATTTCAATTCTTAGTTTATTTTTTATATTTAATGCAGGTCACCTACAAAGCTCCAGTTCCAACAGGGGAAGTGTATTTTGCTGATTCCTTTGACAGAGGAACTCTGTCAGGGTAAGTATTTCTTAGGTGGGGAAAAAATCTTAGGGCAGATATCATGTAAATAAGATGGATTCCTTTTTGGATATTATTTTACATAGTGAATATCTGATTATTTTATATTTTCAGAATTCATGTCCATTTAGGAAAAGTCTTTTAGAACATAAAAGTTGAAAGTAGAGGTTAAGTAGGCTAAGAAGAGCTGGATGGATGTTTCCTGTTTTTATTAGTATTTACATTGTTTCTTTTCACAGGCCAGCTGTAATTTGAATCTTAACTTGAGTGTGTGTCTTAATTACAGGTGGATTTTATCCAAAGCCAAGAAAGATGATACTGATGATGAAATTGCCAAATATGATGGTGAGAGTTCCATTTGATTTAGCTATAATAACAGATTGAGGTTTGACATATTTCTGTAGTGTCTCTTAAAATTAGTTTAAAGGGAGTATGTATACATTTTAAGATTTTTCTTTGGAAGTTTGCTGTTTTTGTGTTTTCCATTACATTTTATAGGGTTAGACCAGTTGAAATGTTTATTTTACACCATAAAACAGAGATAATTTAGTACCTGTGATGCTGTATTTTGGAAATGGAAAGTCTTTTCTAGGCATTGGTAAAATGAATGTGCTATAAGTTTTTAAAAACCATATCTTAATATTTGTCAGTTGTATGCGTTTGATATTAAAACACCAGCTCTTAGTTGAAAGGAACGTTTTACACATTTGTCAGTATGATGGATTTGCATAAATTGGGGTTTTGTTTGTTACCATTTAAAGGATCTTCAGAGGTAGAGTTAGGGAGTGGAACTTTTTTTTGTTGTCTTGCAGGAAAATGGGAAGTAGATGAAATGAAGGAAACAAAACTTCCAGGTGATAAAGGACTTGTATTGCTATCTCGGGCCAAACATCATGCTATTTCCACTAAACTGAATAAGCCCTTCATCTTTGATACCAAGCCTCTCATTGTTCAGTGAGTAAAACACTTGCTTGACAGAAGCTCTCTAGGAATGGTGAAGACATTATGTTGTAAAACTATTACTTTATCTAAAAAAAAATTGTGAGAATAATTACATGCTAGAATAGGCATTTGGGGGTGTATTTAAGCATCCTATAACCTTAACTTTTTTTTCTTGCCCAATAAATCATTTTGAGTAAATCAGCTTTTTCATCCTGGTATCAAATTCCTGGATTTTTGCAGAATGTATTTATTGGGAATCTACATTAAGACTTTATTTTCTGGGAGTTCCATTGTGGCTCAGCTCTAACAAACCCAACTAGTATCCATGAAGACATGGGTTCGATGCCTGGCCTCGCTCAGTGGGTTAAGTAAGGATCCAGTGTTGCCATGAGCTGCAATGTAGGTCGCAGACGCAGCTCAGATCTGGTGTGACTGTGGACTCTGGACAGCAGCTGCAGTTCTGATGCAGCCCCTAGCCTGGGAACCTCCATATGCCACAGGTGCAGCCCTAAGAAAAAAAGGGAAAAAAAAAAAGAGTTTATTTTCTTTTACTTATTTATTTTGAGGGATTGTGTAGCCATAACGATGGAAGATGGAATCTTCATATATGACCTGTGATAAAACATGTGACCGAGATGAGAGAAAGGGCACATAAATTAAGAAATTTGATTTTTCAAAATGCCACATGGTTTTCTGCCTTTCTCTCTGCTATTAGGTATGAGGTTAATTTCCAAAATGGAATAGAATGTGGCGGTGCCTATGTAAAACTACTTTCCAAAACTCCAGAACTCAACCTGGTAGGTACTTCCATTTCTTTATGTGGCCACCCAGAGTTATCTTTTAAGAATCTCAGAGGAAAGGAAAGAAAATTTTCTAAGAATGAAAGTAAAGGCCTTCTCTTATGCTGTTGAAATACTTCGGAGGTTGGGAATACTGACTTTGACATTTCTGTGCTTTTTATTTGAAATGTAAATTTCAAGCAGTGCTGTTTTATCCTTGGTTTCTGTTCTGTGTGTGTGTGTGTGTGTTTTCTTTTTTTTTTTCTTGTTCTGTGTAATTTTTAGTTTCATCAAACTTTGTTTTATGAAAGAAGCAGTTAACTGTCTAGATATATACATTATTGTGTGTTTTTAAGCACTTTCATACATTCTCATGTAAAATTTCTTGTTAATTTCTGGTTATTTCTTTTCACTGGTATCTATACAAACCTCACAAATGAATAAAGTTTTCCTTTAATGCGACACTGTTTGGGAGTTTATAAGACAATATATCACACTTTTGAAAGGTTACTTTTCAACACTTTGAGTTACTTAAACCATTTTTGTTTCTGAAGGATCAGTTCCACGACAAGACCCCTTATACAATTATGTTTGGTCCAGATAAATGTGGAGAAGACTATAAATTGCACTTCATCTTCCGCCACAAAAACCCCAAAACGGGTGTCTATGAAGAAAAGCATGCTAAGAGGCCAGATGCAGATCTGAAGACCTATTTTACTGATAAGAAAACACATCTTTATACATTAAGTAAGAAAAACTTAATTTCTGGGTTTTATGGCATTACACATTTATCACCCATTTAAGTTAAAGGTTGTACACCTGCAGAAGACCTAAGCCTTCAAATAAGAGTCTCTGTTTACTTAATATCTTAGTGGTGAAATGAACTTAATTTCTCTGCACTAAAAGAAACGTCTTTTCATAGGTGGAATTGAGAACTAAGGTTTGAAATAATTTTAAGAATAAGCTCGTATGCCCTATATAAAGAGCTTCTGTGCTTGATTCCCACCCCTCATTTCCTCCCTTTGTTTTCTTCTTGATAAAATCTTAACTAATACTACACAAAGTAGAAATATAAGTATATTTTTTTTTCAAAGTATCTTTTAGTTTGGCTGCTCTAACACCTAGACAACTGAGTAGACACATGGTTTGATAAATAAAAGGTTTGTGTAATGTGAAATTTTGGTAACATAGTGATAATCCAACTCAAAAAATGAAGAAATGGGCCTTTCCCACTGGGGGATGGTCATAATAAATACTTACTTGCCTGTTGACTGGTGTGTAACCATTTGTGTTAGACCAACATTGCATTAGTACCTTTGTTTTTTTGATGCTTTTAATGTTCATACATGGAATCTTTTAGTGTTTTAAAATTCTATCTCATATTTAATTCCTAGAAACTGGAAGAATTAATGTTTATGACTTACAGATAAGGAAAAGAGTGCTAACTTGCCCAACGCTCTAAGACCCGAGGTCTTTACTCCATGCTTTCACTTTATGTAAAGAGAGCTTAGGAACGAAGAGCTAATTAACTTTTTAAAATTGCATTTAATTTGTTTCAGTCTTGAATCCAGATAATAGTTTTGAAATATTAGTGGACCAAGCTGTTGTGAATAGTGGGAATCTGTTAAATGACATGACTCCTCCTGTAAATCCTTCACGTGAAATTGAGGACCCAGAAGACAGGAAGCCTGAAGATTGGGATGAAAGACCAAAAATTCCAGATCCTGATGCTGTCAAACCAGATGACTGGTGAGTCTTTGGGACCTGTCTTTGAGTGCATTGGAGCATTTCATATGTTTCATGTGGCTTGAATAAGCAAATATTGGTTGAGATCTGATAATTTCAATAATCCGTGATGCAGCCTAATGTTAGGAAACATAGAGACTACTGTAGCTGAAAATAGTAGTGACTACCCTAGTGATCACTAGGGCCATCATGATCGCCTGCCTTGCCTCACACCATTTTACAAGCCACCAAATGCTAAAACCAATGATATAGTTTGCCTGGGTAACATGTTGGTTTGTGGCAGAACCTCAAGTCTCTTGGACCAGCCTTTCTAATGCTTCTATGAATTCATATTTAAAGCTGGAGTCCTAAAATTATAAATTTTATTTTATTTATTTATTTTTGGCCACCCTGCAGCATATGGAGTTCCCCAGGCCAGGGATCAGATATGAGCCACATCTGTGGCCCACTCCATAGCTGTGGCAATGCCAGGATTCCTAACCCTTTATGCCAGGCTGGGAATTGAACCTGTGTCCCAGTGCTCCTAAGACGCTGATCCTGTTACATTGCAGTGGGAACTCCATAAAATCTTAAATTTTAATTTGAAGAATTACCTCTTTCCTATTGAAACAATACTCAGGAGATTACTGCTCTCTGTTGGGCGGTGGAATACAAAGCCACAAGGACACCAACTGCCTATGCAACTCCGAGTGGAGTTGTAAGACAGGCAAGTGAAGTTGACGTGTATGTGGTAAGTGGTCTAATAGGTATTATTTGATTACCAGGGCACCAGGTATACCTAACTCTAGCAGTTTCTTGGAGCAGGGCAAATCAAACTGAAACTTGCAAGTGGGGCAAGAATTAACTAACTGCTGCAGATGTGAAATGGTAATCCCTGATTAAAGAATATGTAGAAAAGTAGAGGAACAGGAGTGAGCTGAGCATATATATGAGGGAAATTGAGTATATGTAGCCTTTTATGTAGGGAACACATTGGAGCCTGGTGAGAAAACAAGCAGCTTATACTCTTATGTAGTATAAGAGTTTGAACACAGTGCAGTGACTCTTGGCAATGTCAGAAAGTAAACAAAGAATAATAGTAAGACTGATCTTCCATTTGTAAAAGTATCCTCTTAGGCTTAGCAGTTAAATTCTAGTTGATAGTGCATGGCTATAAAGGGTGAGTTTATTTGTATATTTGGTGAATACCAGGTTTGGACTAAGCCTTATTATTCAGTATTGTGTTCCTTAACTAGCTATTTTATCTTGGGAGTAAGGGGTGAATGTTCAGTTTAAAAGGCCACTGAATGATATACAAGTTTAAGTTTTCATACAGGAAATTTTAAGACAAGCATAGTTCAAAAACAAGCATAATCCTGACCAAGAATTTAAAAAAGAAGCCCATACCCATTAATCAGTTACTCCCTATCTCTGCCTTCCACTAACCCCTGAAAACCACTAATCTGCTTTCTCTCTCTATGGATTTGCCCATTCTGGATATAGAATAATAAAATACGTGGTCTTTTGTGGGCAGTTTCTTGCACTTAGCATAATGTTTTCAAGACTCATCCATATTGAAGCATGTATCAATCCCTTTTATGACTGAGTAGTACTCCATTGTATGGATAATACCACATTTTATTTATCGATTATTTAATCAGTATGTAGGTTTCCCTTTTTTGTATGTGGTTAATGAATAACGCTACGAACATTCATGTATAGATTTTTGGGTGAATGTCCATTTTAATTTCTCTTGGTCGTTATTCCTAGAAGTGGAATTGTTGGGTCATATGGTAACTATGTTTTACTTTTTGAGGAACTGCCAAATTGTTTTCCAAAGTGGCTGCACCACTGTGCTTTCCCACAAGTGGTGTATGAGAGTTTCATTTTCTCCACATTGCCAACATTTTTCTTTTTTTTGGCCGCCCCAAGGCATACGGAGTTCCTGGGCCAGGGATCCCAAGCCATAGTTGTGACCTACACCACAGCTGTGGCACACTCGTGTCCTTAACCTACTGTACCAGGCTGGGGATCAAACATGCCTCCTGGCACTGCAGAGATGCTGATGATACCATTGTGCCACATCGGGAACTCCCAAGAGATTTTTAGATTGCCCTAAGATTCACAAAGTGGGACCACATTGTGATTTACTGGGCAGTGTTGTCAGTTGACCTTTTCTTTTGTGTTTAAGGGATGAAGATGCCCCTGCTAAGATTCCAGATGAAGAAGCCACTAAGCCTATAGGCTGGTTAGATGATGAGCCTGAATATGTACCTGATCCAGATGCAGAGAAGCCAGAGGATTGGTATGAGCTTTAGTTAACTTTTCTTTCTTTCTCTCTCTCTGTCTCTCTCCCCCCCTCCCTTCCTTCCTTCCTTCCTTCCTTCCTAGGGTTGCACCTGCAGCATGTGGAAGTTCCCAGGTTAGGGGTCTAATTGGAGCTGTGTGGCCACAGCAACTCAGCAGCTGACCCACGTCAGTGACCTATGCCACAGCTCACGGCAACACCAGATCCTTACCCCACTGAGCCGGGATCTGAACCTTCGTCCTCATGGATGCTAGTCAGATTTGTTAACCACTGAGCCACTTCGGGAATTCCGAGCTTTAGTTAACTTTTAAACTTACCTACTTTTTTTTTTTTTTGAAGTAAAAGTTGGTACCTAAATACACCCAAGTGTTCAAAATGTAGAGCTCAACAAACTAATTACATTTTCATCTCTCTCCTTTTTTTTTTTTTTTGGCTTTTGTCTTTTTTGTTGTTGTTGCTGCTATTTCTTGGGCTGCTCCCACGGCATATGGAGGTTCCCAGGCTAGGGGTTGAATCGGAGCTGTAGCCACCTGCCTACGCCAGAGCCACAGCAACGCGGGATCCGAGCCGCGTCTGCAACCTACACCACAGCTCACGGCAACGCCGGATCGTTAACCCACTGAGCAAGGGCAGGAACCGAACCCGCAACCTCATGGTTCCTAGTCGGATTCGTTAACCACTGCGCCACGACGGGAACTCCCCACAGCTCTCTTTTTTTAATGCACCTGTCATGAAATACCCTTGTTGCTGGAAATGTGAAAACAAGATGATGCTCTGTAGTACAACACTTAGAAATTATCATGCAGGATTTCAGGGAAGCCTTGGGATAGCTTTTCATAGTCCTGCATCACAGCATCCACTTGGAGTTTGTTTATATCTCCACAGGGATGAAGATATGGATGGAGAGTGGGAGGCTCCTCAGATTGCCAACCCCAAGTGTGAGTCGGCCCCTGGGTGTGGTGTCTGGCAGCGACCTATGATTGACAACCCTAATTATAAGGGCAAATGGAAACCTCCCATGATTGACAATCCTAACTACCAGGTTTGTACCTCTTAATGGTTGAGTTGCTTCATTGATCTCTGTGTTCAGATAGAAGCTTTGTCTGTAGTGAGGCTGCCAGTTTGATCACTATATTCAAACTGTTGTATTAAAAACAAAGTAAACTTCAAAACTGAGAGGGAACTAATGTGTTAATTATTAAAAAGATAAACCTGGAAGCTGGAAGGAAGAGCATTCCTAATTGCTTTTTATGTTTAGAAACAAAAAGAAACAAAAAATGGGAAACTTGTGATTTGGTTACCCTGCTCCTGTGTGGCAGGGGTGCGGTAGCCACAGAATTCAAATTGTGATGGGGTGGGTAGAGGACTGTGATGGGAGTTGGCTTCCTGACCACAAGTCAGCTTATTACTTGACCTCAGTATTTTCCACTGTAAAAAGACTGTGAGACTCAAATGAGATGATAAGAATAAAGGTGGTGATATTATAAAGCTTCGAGTTTACTATAGACATAACCACTCAGACCCTGGTCTCACTTCTGTTTCTAGTCAGGTTATTTAAAATCATTAATTTCTACTTTGTTACATTTTCAAATGTGCGGTGTAGGTCTGCATCTCTCTGTATAAACTGTATATTTTTCTGTTTTTAAATGTATTTTTAATTGAGCCATTAATGAGAAATTAAAAATTGCCTTTTAGCTGCTTTATCTATGGCCATTTTGGTGAATTGCCATTTTTGCTTTTAGTCCTTACTTAAGTGATTTTTCTTCTGAATGTATGTGGTAACTATTTCTTTAGGAAGTTAGCTGAAGTGAAATAATCTGGTTGAAGATGGTGTACCTTTTAAATCATCCCTGAAGAAGTCTGTACTGACTCCCTGCTAGCAGTTGATAAGAGTAGAGGCTTTTGGGAGTTCCCTTTTGTGGCACAGCAGAAATGAATCTGACCGGGAAACATGAGGTTGCAGGTTCGATCCCTGGCCTCACTCAGTGGGTTAAGGATCTGGTGTTGCTGTGAGCTGTGGTATAGGTTGTAGGTACAGCTTGGATCTGGCGTGGCTGTGGCTGTGGCGTAGGACGGCAGCTACAGCTCCGATTAGACCTCTAGCCTGGGAATCTCAATATGCCACAGGTGTGTCCCTAAAAAGACAAAAAAAAAAGAATACAGGCTGTTGGAATGTGCCAGGCAGAGGAAGCTTGTTGGTTTGAATCACAATCATGGGTGATAATTAGAAATTAAAAGGGGTTGGAGTCTAGACCTGAATTTATGTTGATCATTATCTTTTCTCTAGGGAATTTGGAAACCCCGGAAAATACCAAATCCAGATTTCTTTGAAGATTTGGAACCTTTCAAAATGACTCCTTTTAGTGCTATTGGTTTAGAACTGTGGTCTATGACCTCGGACATTTTTTTTGACAATTTCATCATTTGTGGTGATCGAAGAGTGGTTGATGATTGGGCCAATGATGGATGGGGTCTGAAGAAGGCTGCCGATGGGGCTGCTGAGGTTTGTGCTTTCTTGTTTCTTGTACATTTATATCTTTTATTACAGGTAACTAACTGCTGCTGTTGCGAAAAGCCGTCTTCTAAAATTTGTCTTTTCTCTTATTTGGGAATATTGGCATAGAAAGTGTGTGACCTCTGTGTGCTCAAGACAAAATAACTGGGTGTTTGGATATGGTTTCATTAGGCGAATGTAATGGCTTTAGAGTCCATATTTGTGTTACTTACAGTGTATTTTTTTAAAAATAGTGTTAAGACATATATATAACAATATTTGCCATTTAGGGTATATTTTGAGGCATTTTTAACTATTGAATCTTGGAGTTCCCATTGTGGCTCAGCAGTAATGAACCCGACTAGTGTCCGTGAGGATGTGGGTTTGATCCCTGGCCTTTCTTAGTGGGTTAAGAATCTAGCATTGCCATGAGCTGCAGTATAGATTGTAGCTCAGATCCTGTGTGGCTGTGGTGTAGGCTGGCAGCTATAGCTCTGATTGTACCCCTAGCCTGGGAACCTCCATATGCCGCAGGTAAATACTGAATCTTGATTTACCCATAAATGGAGTTTTTAAGGAATTTGTCATATGGCCAAGCTGGGAATTGGAGAGATAGAGACATTGAGATCAAGAAATTCTTGATTCGTCGGAGTTCCCATCGTGGCGCAGTGGTTAACGAATCCGACTAGGAACCATGAGTTTGCGAGTTCCATCCCTGGCCTTGCTCAGTGGGTTAAGGATCTGGCGTTGCTGTGAGCTGTGGTGTAGGTCGCAGACTCGGCTCGGATCCTGCGCTGCTGTGGCTCTGGCATAGGCTGGGAACCTCCATATGCCACGGGAGCCATCCTAGAAAAGGCAAAAAGACAAAAAAAGAAAAAAAAGAAAAGAAATTCTTTGTTCGTTGATCCCTGAGGTTAAGGGAACCTTTGCAGGTGATTAAGAAGCCAGCTTTCACACCTAGGAAAGGAAAGTTACCTTGATGATAAGGAGAGCAGGAAAATTAAGGCTTTTCTCTTCTTTGCTTTTTCATCTGTATAAACAGCTAGGCTTGAATGAATCCTTTGAAACAGCACGTGCCTGAGTAGTGCCTTGCAGTAATTGAACAGTGGAACAGTACAGCCACAGCCTGTGTTTGGTGTCAAAGGTCAGAAGGTGAAATCAGTCCTGTCTTGTTTTTCAGCCAGGTGTGGTGGGGCAGATGATTGAGGCAGCCGAGGAGCGCCCATGGCTCTGGGTGGTTTATATTTTGACTGTGGCATTGCCTGTGTTTCTTGTCATCCTCTTCTGCTGTTCTGGAAAGGTATGAGTTGTTGGTTTGTTTTGTTTTTTATTTTGATTCACTTTTAGTCACTCTTATAAATTGCCTGAAATTTTCTTTGTAGCAGCATGGTAGTGACTGGGCCACATATTGTGTTGACTTCTGAAACCTGTTCACTACTCTTAGTGTCTATTTAATGTTCCCAGGTAGGAATAGGATTTTTTAGCTCCTAGTAGAAGCCCCTAGTAGTTTCTAGTAGTATTAGTCCACTGTGTTACTCTACTTTATATTTGGCAGCAGCTTTCTAAAAGAAAAGAAACCAACTTAGATATAAAACCTAGCCATCTGGGCACAGACTAGCTTTTCCTTCTGTCATAGCTATTTCTATTCATGTACTTTATATTTCAGTCTTTGATTCCTCATTATCCATTCCTTCCTCAGTATCCCTACCTTTCCTCCTGGAAAAACACATGTTAGGGGTATTCCACAGCCTTATTGTAGGTTTTTCTTGTTTAGCCTTTGATATTTAAAAATTTAGGGAGTTCCCATCGTGGCGCAGTGGTTAACGAATCCGACTAGGAACCATGAGGTTGCGGGTTCGGTCCCTGCCCTTGCTCAGTGGGTTAACGATCCGGCGTTGCCGAGAGCTGTGGTGTAGGTTGCAGACGCGGCTCGGATCCCTTGTTGCTGTGGCTCTGGCGTAAGCCAGTGGCTACAGCTCCGATTCGACCCCTACCCTGGGAACCCCCATATGCCGCGGGAGCGGCCCAAGAAATAGCAAAAAGACCAAAAAAAAAAAAAATTAAAAAACAGGAGTTTCCACAGTGGCGCAGTGGGATTGGCAGGCTTTCTGCAGTACTGGGAGGCAGGTTTGATCTCCAACCCAGCACAATGGGTTAAGGATCCAGCATTGCTGTGGCTCGAATCTGATCCCTGGCCCAGGAACTCCATATGCTACAGTGTGGCCTAAAAAGAAAAAAAAAATTACAAAATAAAAAACAAAATTTTGTGTAGGCCCTCTACTTCTACTAAATGAGAATTATGCTTTACCTTGCATTCAAGATGTTTTGTAACCTGATCCCCAATCTTCATTTCCAACCTTATCCCCCACCATTATTCTGCATATCTGTGCCTCAGTCACCTTGATTAATAATGAGACCTGCACATTACTCTCTGAACCCTTTGCTCATACTGTTTCTTCTACCTTGAACCACACACATGCTCACTGAGAGGAAGCTGTGAGGCAGGAATTCAGTCTTAATTCATTTCTGTGTATCTACCCCAGCATATATGCTGGATACAGAACTTTGCTCATAAGCATTCAATAATTATGTGGTAATGTAATCTATAAAATGTGAACAAAACTGTAGTGCTTTGGGGGCATATTTCAGAAACAGGTCAGTCCTGTGGAGTATAAGAAGACTGATGCTCCTCAACCAGATGTGAAGGAGGAAGAAGAAGAAAAGGAAGAAGAAAAGGAAAAGGGAGATGAGGAGGAGGAAGGTGAAGAGAAACTTGGTAAGAAGTAGACCCCAAGATGTTTCAAAGCCGTTTAAGCCAATTACTGGCAAGGTTATTTTAGACTCTAGAGGTATGTTCTAATGCTAATTTTGGGCTACTAAAAACAAGTGTAAGGTTTTGCTCATTTGTTTTACTTTGACTTATGTCTTAGAAGAGAAGCAAAAAAGTGATGCTGAAGAAGATGGTGGCACTGTCAGTCAGGAGGAGGAAGATAGGAAACCGAAAGCAGAGGTAATACGGGGGGAGAGTATATTTTGTATTTCAAGCAACTCGAGTGAAGCTACATTTAAGTAGAGAGTATTTTCATAGGGTAATTTTTAGTGGCTGTGGCAATAAAAATTCTGTTACAGCCAATTTTGTAAAAGTGGAATTCTTAGCAACACAAGTCAGCATTTTATAATTTCTAATTACATCTTAATCTCAGAAGTATTTTATGTGTTGAAAATGGTTTTCTGGAATAAGCAGAAGGTTGTGGGGAAAGACTGATAAAATGCTTTCTGCGATGACAACTTCAGGTCATTTTATAATTCTGTCTCATCATCTCTCTCTCCTCATTGTGCTCTTAAAAAATATTTCTTGGACAGGAGTTATTAGCTGAAGTGAAATAATCTGGTTGAAGATGGTATACCTTTTAAATCATCCCTGAAGAAGTCTGTACTGACTCCCTGCTAGCAGTTGATAAGAGTAGAGGCTTTTGGGAGTTCCCTTTGTGGCACAGCAGAAACGAATCTTACTAGGAACCATGAGGTTGCGGGTTCAATCCCTGGCCTCACTCAGTGGGTTAAGGATCTGGCATTGCTGTGAGCTGTGCTATAGGTCACAGACGCAACTCGGATCTGTCATTGCTGTGGCTCTGGCATAGGCCTGAAGCAACAGCTCCGATTAGACCTCTAGCCTGGGAACCTCCATATGCTGTGGCCCTAAAAAGACAAAAAAGACCAAAATAACAATATTTCTTGGACAAATCACTGCATTTTATTTTATTTTATTTTTTTGTCCTTTTAAGGCCAAACCCACGGCATATGGAGGTTCCCAGGCTAGGAGTTGAATCAGAGCTACAGTTGCTGGCCCTCACCACAGCCACAGCAACATGGGATCCGAGCCACATCTGCGACCTACACCACAGCTCATGGCAACACCAGATCCTTAACCCGCTGAGCAAGGCCAGGGATCAAAACCAAGTCGTCATGGATACTAGTCGAGTTTTTAACTGCTGAGCCCTGACAGGAACTCCAGTCATTGTCCTTGCTGATGGATTCATTTGTTCATTCATTCCACAAATACTTGTAGAGTACCATTATGTGCCAGGCATTGTTAGTGAATAAGACAAAGATAACCCTGCCTTGGGGAGTCTGTATTCTAGTGAAAGGAAGCAGACCATATGTGGTAGACATTATAAAGAAGTAAATGAACAGTATATTAAAGAGCAATGGGGAGTTCCCCTCATGATGCAGTGGAAACGAATCCAGCTAGAAACCATGAGGTTGCAGGTTCGATCCCTGCCTTCGGCAGCAACAGCTCTGATTAGACCCCTAGCCTGAGAACCTCCATATGCTGCAGGTGCAGCCCTAAAAGGACAAAAGACAAAAAAAAAAAAAAAAAAAAACAATGGGCTATGAAGAAAGTAGGACAGGGAAAGATATGAAAGTGCTAGAGGTGGTGGGATGGGTTGCTAGGTAGCCCTCAGTGGAGAGGTGAGCAGAGACTTGAGAGAGATTAAGGATTTTGCCATGGAGCTGTCCATGGGAAGAGCATTTCTGGGAGAACAGCCAGTACAGGGGCCTGAGGTAGTAGTCTAAAAGGCCAGTATGGCCTGCAGATTGAAAGGGTGGGGAAAAGGCACATGGACATGGGCAAGGCTGCAGATTAGGTGGGGCCTCTGAGGCTGTTGTATGGGCTGCTTCTCCTAGTGAAATGGGCAGCCATTGTAGACTTTGGAGCAAAGTTGTGACTGGATCTCATTACTCTAGCTGCTATGTTTTCTACAGAGCAGGGAGCATCAAGGAGCCTGATTAGGAAGCTGTTATAATCCAGGAAGGGTATGGTGGCTCTGAGCAGGGCAATAGGAGAGAAGGATGTGAGCTTATCTGAGTTTTCTCGTGGATTGAATATGAGGTATAAGGGGAATAAAACAGTCCACACCTTTCTTAGCAGGGTCCCCTCTCCCCCCCCCCCCTTTTTTTTTTTTTTTTTGCTTTTTAGGGCCCCACCCATGGCATATGGAAATTTCCCAGGCCAGGGATCGAATCAGAGGCCTACACCACAGCCATAGCAACTCGGAATCTGAGCCGTGTCTGCAACCTGCACCACAGCTCACAGCAGTGCCAGATCCCTGACCCACTGAGTGATGCCGGGGATCAAACCCTCATCCTTGTGGATACTAGTTGTTGGATTCGTTTCTGCTGCACCACAATGGGAACTCCCCAGGGTCCTTTTTCCAAGTGCTTCTCTGTTTCCTTCTGATCCTTTCTGGAAACTCTGGAAACTCCACCCATTTTCCGTTTCTGGCTACCAGAGCTCCCCTCCTATTGATAAAGGTCAGTGCTGTTTATATTTTCAATGGATATATTCTGACTCAACCAGAATGCAGTTCTTTCAGGTAGAGACTGGTCTCACATACATTTCTATATTCTCCAAACTTCCTTGCAAATACGAAGTCACTGTGTAGAGTAGTAGAAAGAGTGGTCTTGAGTATTGTATGGGACCTCATGAATCTTGAAGTCTTCATGAATCTTTGCTTTCTTAGTCTCAAAATGATGGGGCTGATGTGTCCACAGACCAGTAGATTATTTAGAATTGAGCAAGATTACATGGAAAGGCTTGGTGTCCAGTTGTTTTTATTTTTATTTATTTGTTTATTGTCTTTTTTTGCCAATTTTTTGGGTCACTTTCATGCCATATGGAGGTTCCCAGGCTAGGGATCCAATCGGAGCCATAGCCGCCGGCCTACGCCAGAGCCACAGCAGTGCAGGATCCAAGCCACATCTGCAACCTATACCACAGCTCACGGCAACGCTGGATCCCTGACCCACTGAGCAAGGCCAGGGATCAAACCCTCAACCTCATGGTTCCTACTTGGATTCATCAACTACTGAACCACAACGGGAACTCCCCCCAGTCGTTTTTAAAGAAAATGTTTATGGGTTAGATTTAGAAAAGTGTTAATGGAAAACAGAGACTAACTTAGAACACACACAACTCCATCACCTCTGCAACAATCATGTTTTGGTGTGTTTTCTTCTAATTATTTTTCTTTTCTTGAAAGATGGGTTAAGCAGGTTATACTCAGCTTGGCTGATCTTGAAAACTTGGTGAATTTTTACTCTTTAAAAAATTACTATGGAATTCCCCGGTGGCTCAGCGGATTAAGGGTCTGGCATTGTCACTGCTGTAGCACAGGTTTGATCCCTGGCCTAGGAACTTCTGCATGCCATGGGTGAGGCCAAAAAAAGTTTTTTTAACTTCTAATTACAGTGAATTTCTTTTTTTCTCAACCAACAGGAGGATGAAATCTTGAACAGATCACCAAGAAACAGAAAGCCACGAAGAGAGTGAAACAATCTTAAGAACTTGATCTGTTATTTCCTCTCCCTCCCCTCCCCCTGCAAGTGTGGGTCCTAGGAGAGGACCTGACACACCTTAGGTTGAAACTCAGAAAACCTCCAGACGTCACCATCAACAGGTTCCAGTTGAACACTAGCCCGTGTAATTTTAAACACCTAGCAGTACATAATTGCAGTTGTGACATAAAGGACCCTGTTTCTGTAGAAAGAGCATTTAACATAATGGTTGTGAAATGTAACTTGAGGCAACTAACTTGTACTTTTTTTTTTTTAAAACATCTTTGTTTTTTTAAATAGAGTGATAGAACTTTGCCAGTCTTTAAAAATGTTGGCTTAATTTAATATATTAATATGTCCATGCAGAAATAACACCAACCTTTAAAAATGCTAGGGAGATGAATTTGAAGTTTTTATAACTGATTTTGTTTTTTAAGTGTGGTATTATAAAACATGCAAGTGTCTCTGTCCCTTGAAGTTGATAATCATGTTTAAAGTTCAGTCATTTGTGGTTATGATCTTGTTTTGCTTGCTTCCATTATTCAATTCCTCCTAAGGAAATTGAGGAGAGGGATTGGATGGAAGCCCAAATTTATATAAAGGTTCTGTTTAAGTTGTATTAAAAATAGACATACAAAAAGAAAAAACTTTTCACTTGATGTTGGTTATACCATAAAAAGTGTGTGTTCTTTTGCCCTTGGAACAACTCAGTTCCCAGACATCTTTGCAGTTAGCGGAGGAGGTGGCATAATGTGGCACTCAGGCATTCATACTTCATATACTGAGTGTCTGCGTTCCAGCCTTCTCGAGCAGGTGGCTTTTTCAGGAACGCTCCCAGGGCATGTGAGCTCCAGAGTAGATGCAGATGTTTTCATCACATCTTCCACTGTGTTGACACTGTTTTACCTTCCTAGTTTCCCCAAATTCCCAGTTTTCTCCTCTGCTATGCATTGTCTTCACTGTGCAGCTTGCAGTCTGTTGCTGAAAAATGATTATAAGCTCTGCATAGTGTTAAGCTTTATTGTAATTAAGTGTATGTTTCTTCTTCCTTTGTTAAGCAGACCCACACCTTTCCAGGGTCAAAAAGTACAGGATAGAATACCATCTTCCATTTTTACCATTTTTTTCACTCTGTGTAAAGACTTTAGAAGTCTAATCCAGAGGTGAACCAATTCAGAATTGACTAATTGAACACAGGCTAAAAGTATTTATGGGAGGAGTGACTTATAGCATGAGTTTTCCGATTTTTGTAGCTGCTGATAAACCTTTTAAATCTTTATTTGCAGTTTGTGTAACAGTTGTGTCTTCAATTACAAGATAAAGCAGTCAGTCCTATTCCAAAAAAAAAATTTTTTTTTTCCAGAGTATGTGGCTTGTAGAATTTTTAAGAAATGATCTTAAGTTTGTTTTTTCATGTGGAATGCAGATGGGTGCTATCATAGCCTCTCTCCCATCACGATAGTGTAATAATATCATTATTACACCACACTGAAATGTATTCAGAATTAGATTTTTTTTTAGCTTTATTCTTCAGAGGTGTTTCAAATGTACCGAAGATACTGTTCCTTGCACTGAATATATAAACACTCCAGAGTGTTTATATTGGGGAAATATTGGGGAGGAAGTATATTCGTAAAAGATGAAGGCTGTATCTGTTTATTTTGTTTATCTTCAATTTTTTACTGGTTCACTTAAATTCTTACGAGGGTGGGATGCATTTTTCTTGCTGTTCAGTGCTTTATCCTTTTCATCTGTTGTTCTGTGGTCACAGTGACCTTAGCTATGTAGCAGACTTTCCCAAATGTATTGAGTGCAAATAAACAGTTTCTTAGCAAGACCTGAAAATATGTCTGCAGGTTTCTCCTTGAAGCAAGTGTGTGGGATCATTGCATTTCTAGAAGCCTTCTTCACTCTCCATTGATATTATATTTCATGCCTTCCTTAAAGTTTCTTCTGCTGAGCTATCAAATAATAAGTATAAATCAATAGAGTGTTCATTTGCCTTTCAGGGTAATTTAGCAACACTTGTTCGGAAAAAAAAGAAAACCAAAACAAAGTCTTTTCTTGATTCTCTTTTTCACTCTTTGTAGAAGGTGCAGCCTCCTGACACATTAAAGAATGACCAGCAGCCATGAACGGCCCTTTAAAAGGCACTTACGTTATGATTTTATATGCTGGTTGTTTATAGCATTGTTGTAAAATGCCCAGCCCAACAGATATGTTCCTCAATTTCTCTTATCCATAAAATAATCTCCATTTTTCTCAAATTGTCACGTTACTAAATGGTATTACATTAAAGTCCTGTGTTAAAGCATCTGCTTTTGACTCAACTTCTTCATAGTAATCTTCAGTTTGTGTGTTTTACTGTTTCAATAGTGGGTTAATTTTCCTTTAATTGGCCACTTCACAAGCGTTTACTAATGTGCAGGAACTATTATGGACCATGAAATAATTCATCTCATCATGTGGATTTGATCCAGTCTAACTGAAAGTAGCCTTTGCTTCCTTTTTCTGCTGGGTTGGGGGTTCAGCAGTTTCAGTTGTATAGCAGCTCATAAAGGGAGGGATCATTTGTACATAATAGTCTTGGAGATTGATGAGAACCATTGATTGAACTTTTTAATTTTTTTTATTAGAAAATAAATCTTTGTTCAGAATCGGACTCTTTCAGGATTTCCCACTGTGGCTCAGCAGTAATGAATCTGACTAGTATCCTTGAGAACCATGCAGGTTCTATTCCTGGCCTCGCTCAGTGGGTTAAAGGCTCCTGCGTTGCCATGAGCTGTGGTGTGGCATTGCTGTGACGGTGGCATAGGCTGGCAGCTGCAGCTCTGATTCGACCCCTAGCCTGGGGGTATTCAACTCCATAAGGCAAAATATATATATATAGAGAGAGAGAGAGAATTGGATTCTTTCAAATATTCCTACATATTTCAGTTTGTTTTTTTAATGGTCGCACCGAGGATAGATGGACCTTCCTGGACCAGGGGCTGAATCTTAAGTCATAGCCACAGCTGCAGCAGCACCAGAGCCTTTAACCCCCTGCTGGGTCAGGGATTGAACCCTCGCCTCCTCATCAACCCAAGCTGCTGCAGTCAGATTCTAGACCCACTGCACCACAGTGAAACTCCTTCAGTGATATTTTTGAAAGACCACAACTATTTTTATGCAATATTAGGCTTTTGAAGTGCTTACTAAAGTACTGGAAATGTAATGCTCCTAGTTACTATTATCTTTGCTATTAGAAAAGAAATTAATTCCAGTGTAGAATTTGTTTGAAGAATGTTAAGAGCAGGACCATGTTATGGCATTCATGAGCCCTAGGCAATTTTGCCTTTCTGGGCCACTTAAATTTTTTTCTGCGTTTGTATAAAAACAAATACTATTTGAATGAGGACTCAATTTTTTCTTCTGATTTTAAAATAAAACGTTTTCACTGGCCTAGTAAAAAGTGTAACATGTTTGAGCTATTATTGACGTTTCTCATTATTTTGGCACCTCCTATTTAACTTTTTAGCAATCAGGGTGCCAATACCTGTTTCTAGTTAACTTGGCCCAACACCACAGACTATCTGTTTCATTGCTCCTGTTTTTTCCCTACAGTCTTCCATTCTCTTTAAGTACTGGTTATAATACTAGAGTGCAGTTGTCTTTAGTTGGATTTTGTTGAGTGACTCTTTTACCTAACAATCTTTAAAACTTTTTAAAATCTTTAAAATATATTTTTTAAACAGTTTGCAGGCTAGGCTCCCTGATTGGGTGGGTGTGTGTGTGTTTACTTAAGGATCATCCTTTGCACTTCTATTCTCCCACCACCACCACCACCCCGCACAGAAAGAGCTAGACTCTTCTCTCTTCGTATCTACTAGGGATTTTTTTTTTTAAAGTGGTAGTTGAACTTTTGAAATCTGTTAAGACATATAAAGGGAGATGATAGTCTCGATGATTCAGAATAGTGCAAGAGGAAACCTCTTCAGCTCACTCGTGTACGATTCTGACCAATTGTGAGGCTGAATATAATGAGTGAGGGAAGAAAATCAGCTGGAAAAAGCATGGCGTACTTGAGAGCTCATCAAAGCCGAATTTAAAGAGGCTGAAGGAGTGCCAGGCGGGCGTCTGGGTTTAGCCAGTTAGGCCTGCCCCTCCTTCCTCTGCGGACCCGGAAGGGCCTCCCCGCATGAGGCGGTGTTAGGGCCGGCTCCGGGCGGTCTCAGTTGGCTGGAAGCCCAGGCCTGAAGCCCGCCCAGCTGCTACCCTCTGCCTCTCACTAGAGAGTTCCTTTTAAACTCCGCACGGGAGCCCTAGCGTGCCTCTTGCGTGCTCGCGCCCGCCCCTCGGGCCGCCCACTCTTTCTTCTCTGATTGGCTGCAATCTCTGTTCATCAGCCGTGACGCCGGGGTAGCTTGCCGGGGCCCTGCCCTCTTCCGAGAGCCCTGAAAACAATTTTAAGATGGCGGCGGCGGCGGCGCGGAAAACAATGGGTTCGGGGCGGCGGGGACAGGCCGAGGCCTGAGGTGGGCAGCGAACGCCTGCCCCGGTTGGGCCGAGCGGGGCCGGAGCAAGACCCGCCGCCGCGCTCGAGCCCGCTGCACAGCTCTCGGGGTCATGGCGTGGCCATAAGGCGGCCGGGCCACGGGCGGGGAGCGGAGCCCACAGTGCCAGCCGGCCCCGAGAGGCCCGACTTGGGCCCGGCCCGTGCAGCCCGCGGCCCATGGTGCTGCCCACCTGCCCCATGGCGGAGTTTGCGCTGCCGCGGCACAGCGCGGTCATGGAGCGCCTCCGCCGGCGCATCGAGCTGTGTCGGCGCCACCACAGCACCTGCGAGGCCCGCTACGAGGCCGTGTCGCCCGAACGTCTGGAGCTCGAACGCCAGCACACCTTCGCCCTACACCAGCGCTGCATCCAGGCCAAGGCCAAACGCGCCGGCAAGCACCGGCAGCCGCCCGCCCCGGCCCCGGCCCCGGCGCCTGCCCCGGCCCCCCGCCTCGACGTCACTGACGGCCCGGAGCACGGCCGCCCTGTCGCGGTGAGTAGGGCTCGGGGAGCCTCCCCTTCCTGGGAGACTCTGCCCCGACGCCTCCTGGGGCCCTTTGAGACTTCCCCAGTGCCCTCAATTCGTCGGGTCTGGCTCGGGGGAGGCTAATATGGCAGGGACTGAGCAGTTGTCATCTGCGGGAAATGGCACTGTGGCGTTACTTTGGGAAAACACGACCCCAAGGACCTTACGTTAAGGCTCCGGCCGGGAAGGTTGGCGAACCATCGCTGAAAGGTTTTTCTTCCAGACTTGATTCCGAAATTATGAATAGTTTACTTTGGAACAGACTGGTATTAAAGTTGCCTTTGAGAGTGGCTTCATTTACTCTGTAAATGTCCATTGGGTCCTTGCTCTTTACAGCGTCAGGGCTTAAATATGAGAATAAGACGAACTTTAGTTGACCAGATCAAACTGTTCTGAATGGAAAATCCAAGAATCTGGAAATCTTAGTGAAGGCATAGTACTGCTCATTGCGTGGCACAAAAGTATTCTTTGTTTAGGGAATTCTGAAGTTTGTGTATTTGTGATTCCAGCAATATTGTGGACAATTCCAGTTTTAATTATAAGCCTGTTTAAAATCTCTGACGGTGTTAAGTTTCGTCGGTAAATTATTGTTCCCTTTGGGTTCTCAGTAGATATTCGGGAAATTTGTTGGTTAGAAGTTTTCCTCCCTGAAACTGATAAAACAGGTTTTGTTGTTGTTGTTTTCTGGGTAATGTGGAGTTTAGAACAAATGTCACCAATTTAATTTGTAATGTGTATTTTTTAATTCATGCCTTTATTACCTTTCACCTGGCCTGTTGCAGTACTCCTCCCTAACTAGTCTTTAGGTGTTTAGTCTCTTAACCTTTAAATGCTATGTCCCTCACAGGTCCTATGCGCTGGTTGAATTATTTTCCTTATTCTCTCCCACACTAGCCTGGGATGATGGATGTTTCATTGTGTATTGTTATCAAATCTAATAGAGTCAGATTTTCTCCTCCTCATTTTTCTCGTCTGTAAACTGAGGATGTGTTTGGTTTCTTATCCTCTAGGATTCTTACAATTCAAAAGAAATGAGTGTGCATATGAAAATATTTCATCAACTTGGAAAGGCTGCCTGCCACACTCTCCCCCGTCACCTTTTCAGAATTCTGCCATTCTTGAGGTCCAGCTCATCTTCTCTTTAAAGCCAGTTCTCATCCACCCTACCCCACAGCAGTTAGAATCTTGTCAAAACATTTTGGAAATGTATTGTCTGTGCTATTTATTTTAAGCACCAAGTCACATACTGCTTTAGATCACGTCTTGTAAACCAGACTGTAAACCTTGGGATGCAGGGAGGAGTTGAAGGAAAGACTTGTAAGTTGTGGGTGATCATTGCAGTGTAAGTAAATAATGAAAGCTCTACAAATCTCAGTTTTACACACAAATAGCTGCTTTGAACACCCCCTAGAAAGTATATTAGTAGTGATTCTGTTTGTTTAAAGAGGGTGAGAGTTTAGATCCTCAGTGGTATTTTTAGTCCTAAACTACTGGAGAGAAATTTGGCATGCTCTTTGAAGAGAAATTAATTCTCAGTGTGTTAGAACTTGAGTCTGGCCTGTCAGTCATTCCTTTGGGTTATCAGGTATGCCATGTTAGGTTGATGTCTTATCACATTAAACCTTGACCTATGGGTTTCATGAGTTTAAACTTTAGAATGGAAGTGCTCTTTCTTCTCCCTGCTAGGAAGAGGGACCCTTTTCACTTCAGTCTCCAAGTGATTCTAGGGGAGCTCTTTAGCCTTGGAGTGGGTTTTTAGGAAGGGAAGATCAGTGTCATTAAGAACACAGTGGCATTTTCCGTTTTGGTGGCTCCTTCAGTTCAGAGGGGGAGAGAGTCCTTACCTGGGTAGGATTTTGGCTTGGAAGGAGCACAGCTTTGCCCAGAGAGATGGAGAGGAGAAATTACCTCTTAGTCATTGTTATTTTTGATAACTCAGAATTTATATTTGATCTAATTAATAATCCTTACATAAGGAATATTATTGTTTTTTTCCAAATGTTCTTCAGTACTCTTAGGCAGCCTTTCATAGCAAAGTTACCATCAATGAACCATTTGTACAAATGAAATTTACTAATAGAGTTCACCCTCTGGTTATTTTTCCCCCCTTAGGCTCTTCCACCACACCAAAGGCCTGACCACTATGTACTTATTCTGTTAGAGGTGGATCAGAAACAGTGTTTCAGACTTTTTTTTCTACTCTAGTAGTTGGTTTTCATCATATCCTATGTGCTCGTTAGAAAGTAAAGTTTTCTAATAAGTTAGTATTGACTTCTTTTTTGACATAAAGAATTATCTACTAACTTTATACAAACATTCATTCTGTCATGAAAATCGTCTTCTACAAGAGTTTGAACATTTTCTTTTAGTAAAATGCTATAAAGGTTTACGCCATATGCCTTTATCCATCTTTGTCAAACTTTTACTGCTTATTCCTTAAGTAGTTATGATATTGTACTAAGAAATTTGGCAGTTGCATGCCAACCATTCATGGAAGTTGAAGTTGCCTTTCCTGCTTAGTTAGGCATGCAGAATTTCTTTCTCTCTCTCTCAGCTGTACATAATTTAAAACTTAAGAGTTTTGTCATTTTCACACAGACTCTCCTTCTCCCCTCTATCCCTCTCCCTAAAACTTTGTTCTCTAAACCGCTTGTGAAGACACTGCACGCAGGCACTCTATCCCAGACACCCCCGTGTATACCATCTAAAAGTTAAAGATGTGCAGAATTTTAATAATGATCTTGTAGAAAGAACTTATGTAAGAATTACATTAATAACAGGTTATTTTCAAGGAGTAGAAATTTCTGAACATTAAAGACATTGTACTGTGGAATAATTTTATAGAAAAGATGACTACCACTGTGGCTTTAGGATCTCATTTCTTCCTAGAACATTTGAGACCTTGTCCTAGCACCCTCTTTCTTTTTTGTCTTCAGTATCCCCTTTCCCACTGGATCCTTCCCTTTAGCTTGAAAGCATGAGCAAATATTCTCCTTTCTTTTGTCTTTTCTCACCCTGAAAATAGTATTCCATCATCTCCCTTCCCTTTGCCCATTCCACTGCACTTCCCATTTACTCGTTAGCCCATTGTAATTTGCCTTCTACCTTTCTACTTTTCCAAAGCTGTCCCCTTAAAGGACACCAAAGATGGAATTGCCAAATTCAGTGGCTTCTTAGTCATTCTTCTTGACTTCCTCCTTCTTAAGACTCTTCTCAAAAAAAAAAAAAAAAAAAAAAGACGCTTCTCTTAGCTTTTACTCTCTTTGATCTGCTTTCCAGCTTTCTGACTCTCTTCTCGGTCTCCTTCCTGCTTTCCCTTATTAATTCATACAACAAATATTTGAGTGCCTACTGTGGGCCAGAGCATATTTTAGTCATTAGGGATACAGTGATGAACAAGACAAATTAAAACTCTGCTTTCCTGGAGAGGGATCAATAATTTTAAAAATCAATTTTAAGTTATAATAAATGCTAAGAAAAAATTTAAGGAGTTATGTGATACTAAGGGATTTATAGTAGCAGCTTTAGAGATGATACGTCTTAATTTGCCTGAATCACAGGAGGTTATTGATCAGCTGCAGCTGAAAGTTTCAGAAAAGAACATTCTAGTTAGAAAGAACCACCAGCACAAGGTCTCTGAGGCAGGCACCTTCTGAGCTTGCATGAAGAACAGAAAAGAGGTCAGTGTGGTCAGAGCAGCAGATAGACAACTGATGTGAGAGGTGGGTAAGTAAGGATCAAGATAGTGCAGTGGGAAGCGATAGCTTGATTTTAAGCAAAAATATTACATGATCTGACATTTTTAAAGGACCATTCTGGTGTTAGATAGAGGATGTTTGGGCAAGAGTGGATGCAGTCAAAGCTTTTCAATGGTCTAGACTGGAGCTGGTAGTAATAAATAGTACAGATAGGAGGAGATGGATTCTGGAGAGCTTCTGAAGGCAGAGATGACAGAGCTTTGTGATGGGCTAGATGGATTGGATGGGGGCAAGTGGGAGAAGTTGAGGGGAATTCCAAGTTTTCTGGCCTGAGAAAATTTCTTTGCACACTTTTTTTTTTGTCTTTTGTCCTTTTAAGGCTGCACCCAAGGCATATGGAGGTTCCCAGGCTTGGGGTCTAATCGGAGCTGCAGCTGCCGGCCTACACCACAGCCACAGCAACGCCAGATCTGAGCCTTGCCTGCAGACTACACCACAGCTCACGGCAGCACCAGATCCTTAACCCACTGAGCGAGGCCAGGGATCGAACCTGCAACCTCATGGTTCCTAGTTGGATTAGTTTCCACTGTGCCATGACGGGAACTCCCTCTTTGCACATTTTTAAAATGTTAATGTTCCTCAGCCAATTACATGCTCTACTTTTTTCACTCGATTTTCATTTCCTGGATTAATGTCATTGATTCTTTCATGGCTTCATCTATTGCCTGTAACAGTGAGATTCTCCAGATCTCCATATTCTCCAGATATCTCTTCCAGCTGTCTACTGGACATTTACACTTTGATTTCCCATATGTCCAAAAGCAACTCTCCCTTTTTCCTGCCAATCTTATATTCCTTCAGAGTATTTTCCCTAGTCCAGTGATCCAAAGTAGAAGCTTAGGAATTATCCACTCATTGCCTTCCATCTTTAAATTGGTCATTTGTTCAACCAACTTTGAGCTGCTGGGAGCCAGGAATTGTGGTGGTGCCAATAGGTGCAGCCTGTTGGGGAGTAGATGGTAAATAGGTCACTGCAAAGCCCTATTGAGGGGTGCAAAGCTTGTCGGAACATTGGGAAAGGGATGTCCCTTGGGTGAAGTTTGAAAAGCCTTAAAGACTTGACATTTTTTTGGCCACACACATGGCATGTGGAAGTTCCTGGGCCAGGGATCAAACCCACACCACAGTACAACCCAAGCCACTGCAGTGACAATGCTGGATCCTTAAACTGCTGCACCCCAAGAGAACTCCAAGACTTTACATTTTAAATGAGCCTTCATATTTCGCCAGATGTTTTCCCAAAAAGTGTTCCATGGGACTTCCCATCGTGGCTCAGCAAAAACGAATCTGACTAGTATCCATGAGGACACAGGTTTGATCCCTGGCCTTGTCCGGTGGGTTAAGGATCTGGCATTGCTGTGAGCTGAGGGGTAGGTCGCAGACTTGGCTCAGATCTGTCATTGCTTTGGCTGTGGAGTAGGCAAGTGGCTATAGCTCGGATTCAACCCCAAGCCTGGGGACCTCCATATGCCACAGGTGCGGCCCTAAAAAGACAAAAAAAAAAAAAAAAAGTCTTCCATGAAACACTAATTTCGTGGGCTATTAAAAGAGTTATAGAGTGACACTGGGACAAAAAAATTTAAACGGTTTTCTTCATTTAGGATATTTCCAAACATTTAGTATGCATGCGGACTTGAGCTCTTTCACGGGGCATCAAATGGGGCTTTGGTCCCTTTGGGAAACTAAACAAAAGCACGAAATTATTACAGTGAGTAATTCTTTTAATTTGGGGCTTAATGTGCCAGAGGCAGGAAGATAAAACTGGAAAGGTAGGAGTAGTATCACAAAAAACTTTATATTTGATACTGGGTGATTGGATTAAATAATTTTGAAACATTGTGAACCCCCTCACACATTTTTGTTGACATCTCAAATTTTCATCCTGTTTTTAATCTTACTAGAAATTGTAATACATTTATTGTGTTGATCAATTTTATACTAAATTACCATAACAATTTGTTGAGTGAAATATATGAAATAAGAAATTAGTGCAACACAGAGCCTAATAAGTGCTAAATATGTTTAATATGAATCAACTATTTTAAAAAGAGAAAAGAGAAAGGACCAAAAAAATGCTGTTTATAGTTGCGTAGGATATAACTTCCAGAGAATTATAAATATTGACATTTAAAAATAAAATGGTTATGTCACTTTTAAAAACATAGCCAGTGGAGGAGTTCCCTTATGGTGCAGCAGGTTTAAGGATTCGACATTGTCACTGCCATGGCTCCGGTCTCTGCTGCGGCATGAGTTTGATCCCTGGCTCGAGAACTTCTGTAATGCCACAGGCATGGCCAGAATAATAAGCAAAATAAAATGTAGCTAGAGGAATCTGAATACCTTAGTGATACGCTTTCATCAACCATTTAAAGAATGCTTTTCTTTTAGCAAAAATTTTAAGTCATTCCTTTTTCTTTTGGAACTTGCATTTCTTCTACACTTGTCCCACATAGTTTTATTCTGACATAATGAATCCTTAAAGGTATTTGATCACTCTAGCATATTTCTCTGCAACAGAAAACGGTATTAAAAACTTTTCAATTTACTTTGATCATAAAGCTCTATGCTTATTTTTGCATTTTTAAAGTTGTTTTAGGGGGTTCCCTTTGTGGCTTAGCTGTAACAAACCCAGCTAGTATCCGTGAGGGTGCAGGTTCGGTCCCTGGCCTTGCTCAGTGTGTTAAGGATCCTGTTTTGCTATGGCTGTGGTGTAGGCCGGCAGCTGCAGCTCCAATTCAACCACTTGCCTGGGAACATCCATATGCCTTGGGTGCAGCTCAAAAAACAAACAAACAAAGGTGTTTTATAAAGAAGAATGTATGTAGCATTTATAAGGTTCTGTGTGTTATATATATTTATCTCATTAAGTTGAGTTAGGCATTCCCACTGTGGTGCAGTGGGTTAAGAGTCTGACTCCTGCAGTTCCGGTTGCGTCAGAGGTGTGGCACAGTGGGTTAAAGGATCCAGCGTTGCCACAGCTGCGAGCTCAGATTCTATCCCTGGCCCAGGAACTTAAATATCCCTCAGGTGCAGCCATTAAAAAAAAAAAAAAGTTGAGTTATAGCAAATAGAACAAACAAAAAATACATTATAAATTTTTATAAATACCGAGTTCCTGTCATGGCTCTGTGGTAACGAACCCAACTACTATCCATGAGGATTGGGGTTTGATCCCTGGCCTCGCACAGTGGGTTTAGGATCTGGCATTGCCGTGAGCTGTGGTGTAGTTTGCAGACTCACCTCCCATCTGGTGTTGTGACTGTGGTGTAGGCTCATAGCTACAACTCTGATTTGACCCCTAGCCTAGGATCTTCCATGTGCCTTGGGTGCAGCCCCCCAAAAAAAGGACAGATTTTTTTTATATATAAATAATTGCTAAACAAAAAAATACAAGTTTATTAGAAATGCTTCCCTATTCCTGTTTTCTCATTTTTATAAATATAAGTTCTGGAAATCCTTGTTCACTAAAGGAGGAAATTTAATTATAACATTATTTTTCAGGAGTTCCCTTGTGACTCACCTGGTAAAGGATCTGTTGTTGTCGCTGCAGTGCCTCTAGTTATTGCAGTGGGGGTTCAGTCCCACGCCCAGGAACTTTCATGTGTTACAGGTGCAGCCAAAAAAAAAAAGTTTTTAATTTTTTGAAATTAGAGTTATGTGCCAAAAATCACAGTGCTATGTATCATCAAAAATTAAGTTACTATGAGCTGACAGCTTGGTTAGGTATACTTTCAATTTTAATGAAAGCAGAGAATTAGAAACCATCTGACTTATGAAAGGATAACCTAGTCATCAGTCACTCACTTTCTCAGTTACTGAGAAATGTAACAAAAGGGCTTTATATACCTGATCTTATCAATTGATTGTTGATTATACTTGTTATTCTTTCACTTAGAAGGACATCATTTAACCTTATATACTCAAATTTGGTTGGGAAAATCAAAATACTCTTCATTTTAGTGTACCTTTGCCAGTAGTGTTTTTGGGAAAATACTTTTATCTGTTTTACATATGTTTTCATCAAAACCTTGAGCTGTAACTATAGCTTGTTTAGTATATAAAAAATTTCTGCAAAAAAAAAAAAAAAAGTTCCCGTCGTGGCGCAGTGGTTAATGAATCCCACTAGGAACCATGAGGTTGCGGGTTCGGTCCCTGCCCTTGCTCAGTGGGTTAACGATCCGGCGTTGCCGTGAGCTGTGGTGTAGGTTGCAGACGCGGCTCGGATCCTGCGTTGCTGTGGCTCTGGCGTAGGCCAGTGGCTACAGCTCCGATTCGACCCCTAGCCTGGGAACCTCCATATGCCGCGGGAGCAGCCCAAGAAATAGCAAAAAGACAAAAAAAAAAAAATTTCTGCCAGGTAACCGAATTGGCAAAATCAGTCTTCATTGTCAAATTAATCAGCTTTAGGTCAGAAAAAGTTTGACTTCATTTTTCAAGTCCACATAATAATATACATTACCGTAACTGCCATCTCACTTCTGAATTCTTGTCACGAGTTTTGTTGCCTGCATCAAACACGGCATATATCTTACTCATATTAAGCATTCTTTTTTTTTTTTTTTCTTTAAGCATTCTTTTTAAGAACTATACATTGTTTGGTCAGGTGAGGATGGAAGAATGATATCTTTGAAAAATATCATCACTCCTGTTGTCCACTCTATGGTGTTCTTTTTTTTTTGTCTTTTGTCTTTTGTTGTTGTTGTTGTTGTTGCTATTTCTTGGGCCGATCCCACGGCATATGGAGGTTCCCAGGCTAGGTGTTGAATTGGAGCTGTAACCACCAGCCTACACCAGAGCCACAGCAACGCGGAATCCGAGCCGCGTCTGCAACCTACACCACAGCTCACAGCAACGCCGGATCGTTAACCCACTGAGCAAGGGCAGGGACCGAACCCGCAACCTCATGGTTCCTAGTCGGATTCGTTAACCACTGCGCCACGACGGGAACTCCCTGGTGTTCTGAATTCAAAGCATCCCAACTCACAGGCCAAACTTTGACTATTTATTTTTTGTCTTTTTGTCTTTTCTAGGGCCGATTCTGCGGCATATGGAGGTTCCCAGGCTAGGGGTTGGATCAGAGCTGTAGCCACCGGCCTACGCCAGAGCCATAGCAACATGGGATCCGAGCCACGTCTGCGACCTACACCACAGCTCACGGCAGTGCCAGATCCTTAACCCACTGAGCAAGGCCAGGGATCAAACCCGCAACCTTATGGGTCCTAGTCGGATTCATTAACCACTGAGCCACGATGGGAACTCCCCAACTTTGGCAATTTAAATGCTCGAGGCCCTTAAATTAGTGAAGAACTATGTGCCTAGCAGAGCAGCAGAAGAAACCATGGTACACAATAAACGTTTGGAGCAGCTTCAGTGTTTCTAGGCCTGGTGGAGCAGCATGTCGTGGGATGGTATCTGACATCATGGGAATAAAGCCCATGTGCGGCATTCCAAGATCCCTAAAATTCTTTGAATACAGTTCTTTGAAAATGGCCTAATTTCTCTTGTGTCTTCATATGTATGTCCTTCCCTCATTTCATAATGTTTGACACCTGCTCACCATTGAGAACTTTTTCTTTTCTTTTTTTTTTTTTTTTTTTTTTTGGTCTTTGTTGTTGTTGTTGTTGCTATTTCTTGGGCCGCTCCCGCGGCATATGGAGGTTCCCAGGCCAGGGGTTGAATCGGAGCTGTAGCCACCGGCCTACGCCAGAGCCACAGCAACGTGGGATCCAAGCCACGTCTGTGACCTACACCACAGCTCACGGCAACGCCGGATCGTTAACCCACTGAGCAAGGGCAGGGACCGAACCCGCAACCTCATGGTTCCTAGTCAGATTCGTTAACCACTGCGCCACGACGGGAACTCCACCATTCAGAACTTTTTCATGTGTCATCTCCTGTAGGACCTCTTCCTTAAGTCCCTCCTCTGGTCAGGCTATGTACTTAACTTCTGTCAGAACAACAACACTGAGCTTTAATAAGTGTGTTTCCTGCTGTCTGTTAGACTGTGAGCAACCTGAGAGCAAGACCAATAGTCTAGCATCATATCTGCCACATATTTATTTGTCAGAGAGCATCTGTTGAATAAATGTTAATGATATTGTGGAAGGAGCTCTGAATTGGGAGTCCGAAGCTGTAGGCTTTTAGACTGGAATTATCTCAGAGGTGGAGTTGGCAGAGGTAAGATTTGTACTGCCATGTTCATGATAGCCAAGAGGTGGAAGCAATCTAAATTTCCATTAGCAGATAAATGGAAGAAGAAAATGTGGTATACACATACAGTGGAATGTTATTCGGCCTTATAAAGGAAGCAAAGCTTGTCATGTAGGAACATGGATGAACCTTGAGGATATTCTGCTGAAAGAAATTATCCAATTGCAAAAAGACAGCTGCATGGGTCCATACTTATCTAATATATCTAAAATAGTCAAACTCTTAGAAACGCAAAGTAGAATGGTAGTTGCCAGGGACTGAGGGAAGGCGGGAGTGGGAATTCTTTATTGGATATAGAGTTTCAGTTTTGCAAGCTGAAAAGTTTTAGAGACTTTATAGTGTGCATATAGTTAAT
The DNA here is from genome assembly GCF_016906955.1 of Phacochoerus africanus. Classification (NCBI taxonomy): domain Eukaryota; kingdom Metazoa; phylum Chordata; class Mammalia; order Artiodactyla; family Suidae; genus Phacochoerus; species Phacochoerus africanus. Next base: position 79,001,991 of record NC_062547.1, on the reverse strand, counting down.
ACCACTATACTGTACACATAAAAAATATGGTAAGTGTTAAAATATGGGTTTTTTACCTTTTTTTTTTTGCCTTTTCTTGAGCTGCTCCCCCAGCATATGGAGGTTCCCAGGCTAGGGGTAGAATCGGAGCTGTAGCCACCGGCCTACGCCAGAGCCACAGCAACGTGGGATCCAAGCCACGTCTGTGACCTACACCACAGCTCATGGCAACGTCAGATCCTTGACCCACTGAGCAAGGCCGGGGATCGAACCCACAACCTCATGGTTCCTAGTCAGATTCATTAACCACTGCGCCACGACGGGAACTCCACCACAATTTTTTTTTATTAAAAATTTTTTTTCTTTTTTGCCTGCATCTGTGACGGGTCAGGGATCGAATCCAAGCCACAGCTGCAGCAGCACTAGATCCTTAACTCAGGCCAGGGATCAAACCTGCACTGCTGCAGGGACAATGCTGGATCCTTCACCTGCTGTGCCTCAGAGGGAACTCCTACCACAATTGAAAAATAATAATTACAAGAGTAAGAAAAAAAAAACAGAGTTCCCGTTGTGGTGCAGCGGAAACAAATCCAACTAGGAACCATGAGGTTTCAGGTTCGATCCCTAGCCTCGTTCAGCGGGTTAAGCATCCCGGCATTGCCGTGAACTGTGGTGTAGGTCGTGGACTCAGCTCAGATCCTTCGTTGCTGTGGCTATGGCATGGGCCAGCAGCTACAGCTCCAATTAGACCCCTAGCCTAGGAACCTCCATGTGCCGTGGGTGCAGCCCTAAAAAGCGAATAATGATAATAATAATAATGATTACAAGACTAAGATTTTCCAAACCATATGCTCTGAAATTTTTCTAACAATTACAAGGACTGGGTTTTGTTTTTGTTTTTGTTTTTTGCTTTTCAGGGCCACAGGTACGGCATATGGAAGTCCCCAGGCTAGGGGTGGAATTGGAGTTGCAGCTGCAGCTGCTGGCCACAGCCACAGCCATGCTGGATCCAAGCCGAGTCTGTGGCCTTCACCACAGCTCATGGCAACGCCGGACCCTTAACCCACTAAGCAAGGTCAGGGATCGAACCTACATTTTCATGGATTCTAGTCGGGTTCATTTCTGCTGAGCCACAAGGGGAGCTCCCCATAAGGGCTTCTTAGGTATAGTGATGATAATTAGAAAGACTAGAGTCATTTTGAAGTCAAATCAGAGAAAGATGTGCGATAGATGCTATGGTTTTCTGCCTAAATATAAAACAAGGAAAAATTTTATATGCATGTGTCTCTGTTCCTGTATTGTTATTACCATATAGTTTTTAATAAAGTACGTTAATCTAAACAAAAACAAAGAGACAGTAAGCACTATGTCTCAGTGAAGGATGATGCTGCTTATAGACACAAGGAAGACAGTTCAATGTTTGCATGCAGCCGAAGCAAGATAAAGCTAGTTATGGGCCAGGAGTCAAAAAACCTGAATGCAATGACAATTTTGGCTTAAACTAATTGTGTGACTTTAGGCATAAAACTTACTCTCTGCTCCAACCTTCTTGTCTTTAAAAGATATTAAGGGAAAAAAAGTTTCTAGGAGACCAAAGATCGTAAACTAAGTAGAATAATTTTACCCCAAGCTGGGAACCCAGTCTAGCATAGTCTAGGCTCTGAAGGATGGATGTGGGTGATTCAGGGGAGGAAAAATAAGGTGGTTCTTTTGAAACCAGAAGACCACAGGAGTTCCCATTGCGGGTCAGTGGTAACAAACCCAGCTAGTAACCATGAGGACATGGGTTTGATACCTTGCCTTGCCCAGTGGGTTAAGGATCTGATGTTGCCTTTGAACTGAGGTATAGCTCGCAGATGTGACTTGGATCTGGTGTTAATGTGGCTGTGGCTGTGGCTGTGGCCGGCAGCTACAGCTCTGATTTGAACCCTAGCCTGGGAACTTCCATATGCCATAAGTGCAGCCCTAAAAGACCAAAAAAAAAAAAAAAAGAGAGAGAGAGAGAGAGACCATAAATCATTTCCTTTTACTGGGAAAGCCAAGCCAAGTCACCAAGGGCTGCTGATTGGCTAATGGTATCAGAACCTTTCCATTGAGGAAGCCATGGGCTGGTAGAGGTGGTCTACTGTGTCATGGGACACCTGTCTTGGGATTTTTTTCCCTTCAGCTGCTTCTGTTACTTATATGTGATGTGCCTGTTTTGAGATAATGGCATCCAATCAGGTCTGCTTTGATATAAGTAGCCTAGCTGGTCAGGTCACAAGAAATTTTAAAAGGCCCGAACCCTTTAAATATATTGTCATTTAGTCCTCACAGTAGTCTGATATGGTAGATATTATGTCCAGTTGTACATGTAAGGAAACTAAGACTCATAGGTTAACTTTCCAAGATTGCCAGCTCAGTGGTAGAACCAGATGTACAAACTCAAGTCCGATACCAAAGCTCTTTATTTTTCCACTGTGCCATTTATCTTCTGCAGATAAGATCATACATGAAAAAGATTTCATAAAAAGCAGAAGTCTTTTAGAAACATATTGCTAGTTAATATGTTATTTAGAACAGTGATTTTTTAGTCAAAAACATTCTGCGGTAGAGGGGCATGTATATCAGAATCATGGTGGTCCCCACTTATTTGTGGTTTTGCTTTCCAGTGTTTCAGTTACCTAAAGGGAACCATTGAACTATTGTCTGAAAATATTTAATGAAAAATTCTAGAAATAATTCATAAGGGGTGTGTGTGTGTGTGTGTGTTGGGCTGCACCGATGCACATAAAAATTTCCAGGCCAAGGATCAAACCTACGCCACAGCAGCACCCTGAGCCACTGCAGTGACAACACTGGATCCTTGGCCCACTGCACTGTAAATTAAAACTCCTGCAAGTTTTAAATTGTCTGCCATTCTGAGTAGCATGATAAAATCTTGTGCTGTCCTGCTCTGCCCCACTGGGAACATGAATCATCCCTTTGTCCAGCATATCTACACTGTATACCCTACATACCCTTTAGTTACTTAGTAGCCATCTGGGTTATCAGCTGTCAGTGATATTTAAGTGCATGTGTTCATCTGACCCTTATTACTTAAATAAAAAAGTGCAAGGGTAATGATGCTGGAAATTCAGAGATGCCAAAGAGAAGGTATACAGTCCTTCCTTTAAGTGAAAAGGATATATCGAGTTCAGTACTATCTGCGGTTTTAGGCATCCACTGGGATGGAACTCAATGGATAAGTGGGGACTACTGTACTTGGGGCACTTTTTTTTTTTTTTTTTTTGGCCACACCTGTGGCATGAGGAAGTTCCCGGGCCAGGGATCAAACTCTCACCACAGCAGTGACCTGAGCCACAGGAGTGACAATGCCAGACCCTTAAGCCACTGAGCCACCAGGGAACTCCTTGGGGGCACTTTTTAACTCTATATCTTCTTACCTTTTGATGCCTTCCCTCTTCCATTTCTCCCCTGACTTATTTTATTTTATTATTATTATTTTTTTGTCTTTTTAAGGCTTCACCCTTGGCATATGGAGGTTCCCAGGCTAGGGGTCAAATCTGAGCTGTAGCCACTCGCCTATACCACAGCCACAGCAATGCCAGATCCAAGCTGTGTCTGTGACTACACCACAGCTCACAGCAACGCTGGATCCTTAACCCACTTAGTGAGGCCAGGGATCAAACCTGCATTCTCATGGATATTAGTCAGATTCGTTTTCACTGAGCCATGACGAGAACTCCTCTCCCCTAACTTTTATCCTTTATCATGGCTTAAATGAGTTGCTTTTATTGATGAGAATATGTCATATTCTGTTGTTGTTTGGGGTAGGTTAAATGTTTGGTCTCAATTCTTCATTCTCTGGTCATATAAATCTACAGTCTTGCTATAGCTTCAGAGCAGGTAGTGTATACTTCTCCATTCCTTGATTTGGAGCTTGGACATAAAACTTGCTTTGGCCAAAGAGATGTTAATGAGAGAGATAAGAGGATATATTGTATTTATGAAACAGTAATTTTTTTTTGTCTTTTTGCCTTTTCTAGGGCCTCTCCCACAGCATATGTAGGTTCCCAGGCTAGGGGTCGAATCAGAGCTGTAGCCACCGGCCTACGCCAGAGACACAGCAACGTGGGATCTGAGCCACATCTGCAACCTACACCACAGCTCACGGCAACGCCGGATCCTTAACCCACTGAGCAAGGCCAGGGACCAAACCCGCAACCTCATGGTTCCCAGTCAGATTCGTTAACCACTGCGCCACGACAGGAACTCCATGAAACAGTGATGTTTTTTAAATTCAGAAAACAAAATCTTGGAAATATTTAAAAATATGAACTATGTGTGTGAACTATACATATGAAATATGAGTAATTTCCCCAAAAAAGTAAAGGGGAAAAAAAGAGACAAAGGCAAAAATAGAAAAGAAAATTAGAGGACCGGTGTAAGAGGTTGAACATCTGAATAATAGAAGTTACTTAAAGAAAGAAGTTATTTAAAAAGTAATATGGAAACTTAAGGGCATGAGTTGCCAGATTAAAAGGTTACACTGTGTGCCTAGCACTGGGGAAGAAAATGGACCCACATCAGTCATAAAATCTCTGAACATTGGGTTTAAAGAAAAAAATAGGCCTCCAGCATGGGGAGGTTACTAGGTCACGTATCAAGAATCAGAATATCTTCAGACTTCATGGCAGAAACATAGGAATCAAGAAGACAGTAGTACAATGCTGAAATTCTGAAGGAAAATTATTACCAACCTAGAATTCTATATGTAGCCAAAGTATACGCAGGAATGAGTATAAAGTCATTTTCAGAAGTTAAAGATTTAAAAATTTTTACCTGTCACATACCCTTTCTCAAGAAGCTACTGCAAGGAACATACCATCAAACTTGAAAGGATTAAATCCAGAAGGAGTAAGACATGAGATACAGAAAACAGGAGACCCAGCAGGAAAAAAATGATAAGGGTTCACTTGGAGGAAGATGAAAAGTGATGCCAGGATGACAGCTCTGCATCACATGTGGAGGGCAGCTGAGCCACACTGCAGCAGTGTTAGCTGGCACATAGACTATCATCTCTAAGATCCCCAAGTCCATCAGGTCATCCTTTTAACTGAGGATAGAATGCCCAGAAGAACTTGGCCCATTTCTCATCAGTACTTGGCTTGTCTTGATCATGTCTTTCCCTTCATGCCTTACTGAGGACACTCATGGAAGTTTTAATCTTTTCCCGGAGAGCAGGAGGTAGGCCAATGGGCTTAGAAGCAGAAGTACAGAGCAGCCTACTCTCCCTGACTGGGCTTCTCCTGCATGTCCAGTGCCTGGTCAACTTGCTCTATGTCTTGCCAGGCGCCCAACTGTGGAAAGCCCTGTGTTTCCCAAGACTCACTCGTGACCTTGCTTGTAACTTCCTCAGTAGGGGCCTTGTCAACTTCTGCAGAAGCAGAAGTCAGACCCATGACCCAAGATTGCTCTGCTCACCTCCTTCTGGAGCCTCTGTTCGGTGAGATCAGTGGTGCCCTCTCCTTGAGTTTGCTGGCCCAGTATTTTCAGGACCACACAGTATGTTGTTTGGTGATAGAGTACATGAGGGTTGTAGAACTATTTTTAAAAACAACTAGTAGTTCCCTGGCAGCCTAGCAGTTAAGAACTTGGTGTTGTCACTGGGGTTTGATCCCTGGCCTGGGAATTTCCAGTGCCAAAAAAAAAAGAGCAATTAGCATAAAATCAGGGTATTTGTTACCTGGCAGAGGTTGAAGAGCGGGATACAGGGTTTCTAAGGAGAGCTCAGACTTCCTGTGCATATGAATCGCCTGGACACCCTGTTAAACTGCAGATTCTAAGACAGAGGTGGGGAAAGCTGAGATTCAGTATTTCATAATCTTTCAGGTGATGCCAGTTCTGCCCAGGGACTATACTTTAGTGCCAAGGTTCTAAAATACTGGTACTATTGTTTCTCAATTTGAGCAGTTGGTATACAGTGTAATTTTTAAATTATTATTTTTACTCTTTGCATTGTCATATATGCATATATGTATATAGCTTTCACAACAACAAAAAAATTTTTTTTTGTCTTTTTGCCATTTCTTGGGCTGCTCCCGCGGCATATGGAGGTTCCCAGGCTAGGGGTCTAATCGGAGCTGTAGCCGCCAGCCTACGCCAGAGCAATAGCAACGCAGGATCCGAGCCACTTCTGCAACCTACACCACAGCTCACAGCAACGCCGGATCGTTAACCCACTGAGCAAGGGCAGGTCAAACCCGCAACCTCATGGTTCCTAGTCGGATTTGTTAACCACTGCGCCACGACGGGAACGCCCACAAAAAATTCTTAATTGCAAAAGAAAAATGTAATATGAGAAGGATGTATTGAACAATAATCTTGGAGATATAAACATGTCAAATCATAAAAGCCTTCCATACTTTATTATATTAAGGTTCCCCAGAGAAACAGAACCATTAGGAGACATGAGAGAAGGGGAATGGGGAGGTTGATTGATTTATTATAATCAGTTGGCTAATGCACCCAATGACAGAGGCCGACAAGTTCCAAGATCTGCAGTTGGCAAGCTGGAGGCCCAGGAGAACCAATGCTGTTGTTCCGCAGTCTGAATGTTGGCACACTCTAGACCCCATGAAGAGCTAGTGTTCCAGTTTGAGTCCCCAGGCAGGGAAAAAACAACAACAATGTCTTGGAATTCCTTTGAGACTCAGCCTCTCAGTCTATTAAGGATCAGCATTGTCACCAGGTGGGTTTGATCCCTGGCCTGGGGACTTCCACATGCTGCCGATGTGGCCAGAAAAAAACGAAAACAAAAAAAGGTGTCTCAGCTCAAGGCAATCCAGCAAGAGTTCCTTTTTACATAGCCTTTTTGGATCCATCCAAATCAGGATAATGTGCTTTACTCATTCTACATGTAAATATTAACTTCATCCAGAAACACCTTCACAGACACCCAGAATAATGTTTGACCACATATTTGGGCATATTTGATGCACAGAATCAACTGTTGCACATATCCTGGCAAGGAGTTTGCACTTTGATTTTTCCTGTGTACTATGGAGAACCAGTTCAAGGATTTACTTATTTATTTATTTTTGTCTTTTTCCCTTTTCTAGGGCTGCTCCCGTGGCATATGGAGATTCCCAGGCTAGGGGTCTAATCAGAGCTGTAGTTGCCGGCCTACACCAGAGCCACAGCAACGAGGGATCCGAGCCGCATCTGCAACCTACACCACAGCTCACGGCAACACCGGATCCTTAACTCACTGAGCAAGGGCAGGGATCGAACCCGCAACCTCATGGTTCCTAGTTGGATTTGTTAACCACTGAGCCATGACGGGAACTCCACAAAGATTTAAATAATGGTAAACCATGAGTAAATTTGTGCCTTGTATAATCGTTGCCATGTTGTGGAGGGCAGGTTGGGGATGGGCGTGGGCGGTAGGACAGGGCTGTCAGCAGAGAGACCAGCTAGCAAGAAATGAGGAGGAGGAGCAAGAAAGTGACAGTGTAGGAACAGAGGGGGCCAGATTCCAGGGAGACTGAGGTGGTAAAGTGAATGTGGTATGGTGATTGATCAGAATGTTGAGGAAGAGTAGGAGTGAGGGATGAATCTAGAATTTCTGATTTTTGAGATTCCTTTTCCTAAGCCCAGGTTAGGAGAGTCTCTTCCAAGCAGTGGATTGCTAAGAAGTTGCCTTCAGCTTCATTGATCCCCTTTGCCGGGGTACCTGCAAAGGAATGGCAGGGGGTGTCAGACTCAGAGTTAATCCACCATTATGAAGTTAATTTCTGTGTATCCTGTGTACCATATAGTACCAGCCTCTGGTATGGCAGGCAGTGAACCACCCCTGGGAGCTACGAAGCCTCAGGTGAATGTTTGTAGAAACACCCCCCACCCCAAGGGATTCTCAACTGTGCCTTCAAGGACTGTTAAGATGTGAGCAGCTGTCACTCCTATGTTCACTCCACACACACACACACACACACACACACACTCTCTCTCTCTCTCTCTCTCTCTGATACTGCTTCTGAGCTATGCTGTAAAGGTTTTGAACATAGTAACTTGGAATGCTAGTTTTGTTGGGTTCCTCCCTCCCTCTTTCTCCCTTCCTTCCTTCCTTCCTTTTTTTCTTTAAAATTTTATGGCCTCACCCACAGCATATGGAAATTCCTGGGCCAGGGATTGAATCCTAGCCTCAGCCATGACCTAGGCCACAGCTGCTGCAACGCCAGATCCTTTAATCCACTGCTCAGGGCCGGGGATCCACAGTGAGCTGAGCTGCTGAAGTTGGATTCCTAACCCACTGCACCACAGCAGGAACTCCTGCATGTTTATTTTTAATGTGACTACACCTGGAGGGCTTGTACAAGTACAGGAATACAAGTACTTGTACAAAGTTTTGTTAGAGCACTAAAGAATGGAATAAGGAACTTGACCAGGTTTGGGCTGAGTGATCAGGGGAAAAAAAATACTATAGAGGAGTTGATGTGTGAGCTGAACCTTAAAGGATTAGTAGTAAGTCTCCAGATGGAGGTATATTCTCAGTTCTGAAAGGAGTTCAGTTTAAGTCAGGGCCTCAAGGAAACAGCAGGGGATTAAAAGGAGAAGCTTATTGAGAGCAGATCAAATAGGCCTGAATGTGCCTGTGAGTTAGGAGTTGCAACTTCAAGTGTGAGTGAGGGGGGAATAAGGAATTTTTTCTTTTCTTTTCTTGACAGCCCATGGCATATGGAATTACCTGGCCGGGGATCAGATCTGTACCACAGTTGCGACCTCTGCCATAGTTTCAACAATGCCAGATGCTTTAACCCACTGTGTTGGGCCAGGGATTGAATCTGTGTCCTGGTGCTGCAGAGATGATGCTGATCCCATGGTGCCACAGCAGGGACTCCAGGAATTTTAAATGGTTCAAATAGTTTTATAGAGCTCATATTGAAAGCATCATGAAGGGTGGGTTAGAACAGAGGGAGAATGAAAACAGATCAGCATGAAGTTACTTTAGTAATCTAGGTCAAAAAAAGACATGAACTAAGATGGAGGTATCAAGGAGGGATCTCCTTGGAGAGCAGTTTAAAAGGTAGAATGGACAGAAATCAATGCCTAATCATCTGGAGGACAAGGATTGAGCCATGTACCGAGTCAGGGAGCAAAAGGAAAAGGGAGATTTGGGGAAGAAGGCAAAGAGTTGCGTTTGGCGACTATGCTGTCTGATATCCACGTGGAAATTACCAGTTTACAGTTGTCTGGGGCACAGGACAGAGGGCTGGGCACAAAGATGATGACTCAGGAAATGTCCACTCAGTAAATATTTGAGTGCCTGCTCTGTGCCAGGTGGTCCAGCTATATAGATGGGGTTAGCAGGGGAGATGACAGCAATGAAAAGGGATGGGAGTTTCCGTCATGGTGCAGCGGAAACGAATTCGACTAGGAACCATGAGGTTGCGAGTTCGATCCCTGGCCTCAGTGGGTTAAGGATATGGTGTTGCTGTGAGCTGTGGTGTAGGTCATAGACACAGCTAGGATCTTATGTTGCTGTGGCTGCGGCATAGGCCTGTGGCTGTAGCTCCGATTAGACCCCTAGCCGGGAACCTCCATATGCTGTGGGTGCGGCCCTGAAAAGCAAATAAATAAGTAAATAAATGAATAAATAAATATGAAAAGGGATGAAGGCCCTGCAGGTGTCATCACTGAAGGAGCAGGCATGAGAAGAAGCAGCCTTCAAAGAGTGGCCTTGGAGTTTAGGAGCAGGTCCAGAGTGACTGCATGGATCTTAAAGGAGGAAAACGTTGAGAGTCAGGAAGATTAGTTATCAGAGCACAGTGCCTCAAAAAGGTCAAGTAGATACAGTTTGAAAAGTGTTCCTTGGATTTAAGAACCAGGAGGTCACATTGGTAAGTATGACAAAGTAGAGACTGGTCTTTGAAGAAACTCTGAAGCAAAGGAGGAGGATTAGCTGGACACTAAGAATGTTATCAGCTGCTCAGCAAGTGATAATAACCAGCCTCACAGCTGCACCCCCCCCCATGCCGGAAGTGGCTTTTCTCCCCACCCCCATCCCTCCTTTTTTAGGTGGAGGAACCAAAGCTTCTCTAGATGTTTAGTAATTTGCCTGCTGTGAGCGCACTACAGTTAAGCAACAACTAGGATGCAGACCCCACCTGGCTTTGCTCTTAACTCTGTACTAAATGGTATGTAGAGTAGGCTAGAGGTTAAAAGATGGGAAGTACTGAGCATTTGTCATAGCTTAGGGGAGGAAGGAACTGGTAAAGAGGGAGATGAATGGAAAATAGAGGGAAAAGGTGGTAATTGAGTGAGCAAGGACTTTGAAGAAGCTGGATAGAGAACCCAGGGGGGAGGGCTTGGTTTTGGAAGGGCATAGCATCACTTCTAAATGCACAGTTCCTAATTAAGTCAGAATGTCTCCATAAACAAGAAGATTGTGGAGTTTATGCCTTCAGTAGTTGTCACGATACATCTTTTTCATATTCATATTCCTATGCTTGATTGCATAGGAATAGGATAACAGAGTTCCAGTGGACTTCAGAGAGATCTAGTCTGTTCAGCAAGTAACCTGTCTTTAAGTGAGCTCAGGTATTATTCCAAAATAACCCTGTCTTTGACCCTCTGTGGCTGCCAACCAGCCTCTCTCTCCTACTTTTTAAAAATAAATTTATTAAGATATAATTTATATACCATAAAATTCATCCATTTAGGAGTTGTCTGTTGTGCTCAGCAGAAACAAATCTGACTAGCCTCCATGAAGATGCAGGTTCGATCACTGGCCTCGCTCAGTGGGTTAAGGATCCAGCGTTGCCGTGAGCTGTGGTGTAATCACAGACACAGCTTGTATCTGGCATTGCCGTGGCTGTGGTGTAGGCCAGTGGCTACAGCTCTGATTTGACCCCTAGGCTGGGAACCTCCATATGCCGAGGGTGCGGCCCTAAAAAAAAAAAAATCATCCACTTAAAGTGTACATTTCAGTGGTTTTTTCAGTATATTCGCAGAGTTGTGCAATCTTTAGCACAATTACTTTAGAACATTTTATGTCCAAGAAACCTATATGGCTTAGCCTATCAGTCCTCTCGCTCCCTTCCTTCCCAGCCCTAGTCAGCCACTCATCTACTTTTGTCTCTGTATCTCCCTTTTAAAACTAAACTTGGGGAGTTCCTGTCGTGGTGCAGTGGTTAACCAATCCGACTAGGAACCATGAGGTTGCAGGTTCGATCCCTGGCCTTGCTCAGTGGGTCAAGGATTGGGCGTTGCTGTGAGCTGTGGTGTAGGTCGCAGATGCGGCTCGGATCCTACGGTGCTGTGGCTGTGGCATAGGCCGGTGGCTACAGCTCCAATTCAACCCCTAGTCTAGAAATCTCCATATGCCGCGGGAGCGGCCCTAGAAAAAGGCAAAAAGACAAAAAAAAAAACCTAAACTTGGGAAAGAACAATCCATATTCTCTCGACATACTGACTTCTCAGTTACTTCCTAAGTCGAGGATTTTTACTCCAGTCATTCTTCTGGAACTGCTTTGGGCAGCAGCATTGGTGATCAGACCCAATAGGTATGTTCAGCCTTTATCTTTCTGGGCGCCTTTTTTTTTTTTTTTTTTTTTTTTTAGAACAGGGACTACTTTATGTTTGGACTTTTCTGATGCATTTAACTCATCACTGTCTTTCATGCTCTGCCTTCAGTATGGGACCTTCACCTGCTTCTTGCCTGGCTTCTCTCTCTGAGTGAATGGATCTGCTCATGGTTTTTATGTGCATGCATTGCTGATGACTATCTTTCCATGAACTCATGTCCAGTATTATTCGCTGCCTCTTGGACATTACCTGGATTTCTTTCTTTTTTTTTTTTTTGTCTTGTTGTTGTTGTTGCTATTTCTTGGGCCACTGCCTCGGCATATGGAGGTTCCCAGGCTAGGGGTCGAATCAGAGCTGTAGCCACCGGCCTGCACCAGAGCCACAGCAACGCGGGATCCGAGCCGCGTCTGTAACCTACACCACAGCTCACAGCAACGCCGGATCGTTAACCCACTGAGCAAGGGCAGGGACCGAACCCGCAACCTCATGGTTCCTAGTCGGATTCGTTAACCACTGCGCCACGACGGGAACTCCTGGATTTCTTCATGACTAACTGAAGGAACCCTCCCCTTCTGTGCTGAAAAACCTTGTTTTTCCTTTATTCTCTAATCTTACCCATGTGTGTAAACTAGATAGAAACTCCTTTATCCCACTCCCCTAATACAAAATCAGTTTCCTGTATCTGCTGACTTTTCCTCTACCCTAAATCTGAAATCATTTCTTTTTTTTCCCATATCTGTGGTCAGGTCCTCATCTCTTTCATGAATTAGTTCTGCACTTTCCTACTTGGTCACTCTGGCGATAGCCTCCCTCCTAAATCCATTCACCACAGAGTCATTATAGAGAGCTTATAAAAACACAAATCTGACCTCACTTGCTTAGGTCCTACTAAAGTGACACAAAGCACATAAGTATTTAACACCCCACCCTCCCAGTCTGAATCTGATCAAGCTCTACCTGCCAGTTTATAGGAAGTACAGAGGATAGGAGGGCTTGTAAAGGATGGGGGCCTATAGTCAGCTGACACTATGAAAGTGGAAAATTTTACAGGACAAGTGACTAAGTGTCTTGGACAAATAGCAAAGGAAGAAAAGGAAGAGAGAACTGTTACATATTGAAAAAGTCTTAAGAGCATGTCAACCAAATGCCAGTGTGTTGGATCCTGATTTGAATAAATCAGCTGTAGCAACAGTTGATCTTTTTAACCTTCAGTAATGTTACATATCTTTTTTTTTGTCTCTAACTTTTCATTGGAGAATTTAATTCATTTGCATTTGTATAATGACTGATATTTCTGAAATTATTTATATTCTTCTAGTATGTTTTGGTTTATTGTCTCTTTTTTTTCTTTCCTACTTTTGAGTAGATTGATAATGTTTTCTGTGATCTCTTTTATTCTACTGCTGGTTCTAAAGCTAAAAACCATATTTCTTTTTTTCTTTTTCTTTTTCTTCTTTTTTTTTTTTTTGGTAGCTTCCCACAAACTTTAAGGTAAATACTTAACCACAGTTTTTTTCTGACATACTTTATTAAGTCTGCAGCATAGGTATTATTAGTCCCTCTGTATAAATGAAAGAAGTTTGAAAAGTAAAGCATATTGCCCAAGATCATATAGCTTGTAGGTGACCTAAGTGGATTTTAAATGAGGTCTATATTATTTGAAAGCTTGTATATTCAGATATCTAACATTATGCTGCTTAAAAGGATTAAGGTTCAGTTAACTAGAATCACCCCTTTGTGACCATCTTGTTTTCTAGTGTTATTAGGCAATCTATATCTGCCATTAATTTGCTTTGCAACTTTTTTTTTTTTTTTTGTCTTTTTGCTATTTCTTTGGGCCGCTCCCGCGGCATATGGAGATTCCCAGGCTAGGGGTCAAATCGGAGCTGTAGCCACTGGCCTACGCCAGAGCCACAGCAACGCAGGATCCGAGCCGCGTCTGCAACCTACATCACAGCTCACGGCAACGCCGGATCGTTAACCCACTGAGCAGGGGCAGGGACCGAACCCGCAACCTCATGGTTGCTAGTCAGATTCGTTAACCAGTGCGCCACGACGGGAACTCCTGCTTTGCAACTTTTAACAACATACTTTCTCTCTCCAGGCTTCAGTTTTCTCATCTGTAAAACGGTTTGAGTATCTCTCGTAACACCTTTTTTTTTCTCTGCTTTTTAGGGCTGCACCCACAGCAATGTGGAGGCTCCCAGGCTAGGGGTCAAATTGGAGCTACAGCTGCCAGCCTACACCACAGTCACAGCAACATCAGATCCGAGCCGCATCTGCAACCTACACCACAGCTCACAGCAATGCTGGATCCTTAACCCACTGAATGAAGCCAGGGATCGAACCCACAAGCTCCTGGTTTCTAGTCAGATACGTTTCTGCTGTGCCACAACGGGAACTCCCCTAATAACACTTTTACGTCATGTTTTTAAAGTACTTGGTGAGTTCTTTGATGATTTTTTTTTTTTTTTTTGGCTACAGCTGAGGCCAGTAGAAAGCTCCTGGGCCAGGGATCCAACCTGTGCCATAGCTGCAGCAATGCCAGATCCTTAACCCACTGTGCCACATGGGAACTTTGCGATGGTTGTCTTTTAAGGAGCTTTTATATTTTAGCGATACATGCTGAAGTATTTAGAAATGATGTGATTCGTAGGTTAACCCAGGGAGCATGGGCAGGATGTGAATAAGACCAGATGGGCTATGTGTTGTTTCTGTTGGGCAGTGGTTACATGGAGATCATACACTTTTTTTCTACTGTAGTGTACGTATGAAATTTTCCATAGTTATTCTCAATTTTGTTTTTTGTTTGTTTGCAAAAGGTATTGATGAGACATAGAAATATCAACACTAATGGGATACAGGATAATAATAAAGAATTAAAGGGGATTCCCATTGTGGCTCAGTGGTAATGAACCTGACTAGTATCTGTAGGATGTAGGTTCAATCCCTGGCCTTGCTCAGTGGGTCGGGAACCCCACATTGCTATGAGCTGTGGCATAGGTCGAAGATGCAGCTTGGATCCTGCATTGCTCTTGCTATGGCATAGGCCAATGGCTACAGCTCCAATTCAGCCCCTAGCCTGGGACCTTCCAAGTGCTGCGGGCACGGCCCTAAAAAGCAAAGAAAAAAGAAAAAAATTTTAAATTGTGGTAAAATATATGCAAAAATTTACCATCTTAACCATTTTTTAAGTGTATGGTTCAGCACGAAGTACATTGACATTGTTTGCAACCACACCATTGTCCATCTCCAGAACTCTTTCATCTTATTAAACAATAACTCTCCACATCTTCCCCTCCCCAGTCTCTGGTAACCCATTCTATTTTCTTTTTTTTTTCTTTTTTTTTTTTTGTCTTTTGTCTTTTTGTTGTTGTTGTTGTTGGCTATTTCTTGGGCCGCTCCCTCGGCATATGGAGGTTCCCAGGCTAGGGGTCGAGTCGGAGCTGTAGCCACCGGCCTACGCCAGAGCCACAGCAACGCTGGATCCGAGCCGCGTCTGCAACCTACACCACAGCTGACGGCAACGCCGGATCGTTAACCCACTGAGCAAGGGCAGGGACCGAACCCGCAACCTCATGGTTCCTAGTCAGATTCGTTAACCACTGCGCCACGCCGGGAACTCCTTTTTTTTTTTTTTTGTCTTTTGTCTTTTTGTTGTTGTTGCTATTTTCTGTCTTTAATAAATCTGACTGTTTCAGATACTTCACACAATATCTGTCCTTTTGTGGCTGGCTTATTTTACTTAACAATGTCTTCAGGAGTTCCCACTGTGGCTCAGCGGTTGACAAACCCAACTAGTATCCATGAGGACATGGATTCGATCCCTGGCCTTGCTCAGTGTGTTAAGGATCCGGCATTGCCATGAGCTGTGGCATAGGCCAGCGGCTGCAGCTCCAGTTGGACCCCTAGCCTGGGAACCTCCACATGCCGCTGGAGCGGCCCCAGAAAAGGCAAAAAGACAAAAAAAAAAAAAGACCAAAAAAAATAGACAAAAAATGCCTTCAGAGTTTATCCATATTGTAGCATGTATGCGAATTTCCTTCCTTCTTAAGGCCAAATAATATCAATATTCCATGGCCTGGGTATATACCACATTTTGTTTATCCATTTATGCACCAGCGGACCCTTGGATTGCTTCTGCCTTTTGGCTCTCGTGGATAGTGCTACTGTGAACATGGGTGTTCAAATATCTGTTCAAGTCCTTGGTTTCATTTCTTTTGAAGATGGTATTTTTTTTAGAAATTAAATTGCTGGTTAATACAGTGAAAATTTTTTTTTTTTTTTTTGGAACCAACCATAGCAGTTGCATCATTTTACTTTCCCATAATTGTGCACAAGGGTTCCAATTTCTCTATATCCTTGCCAACACTGGCTACTTTCTGGGTTTTTGATAGTAGCCATGCTAATGGGGTTTGAGGTGGTAATGATAAAGGATTACTGTGTTAGCTGTAAATGGTTATACACATGCATATATTTAAGAGTTTTTATTTCTAGAGATAAATACTGAAGTGTTTGTGGATTAAATGATATTATGCCTAGGATTTGTTTTTTAAATTATCCAGTTTTTGGGGGGGGTAGGTGAGGGGAAGATAAAGACTTAGGGATGAAACAAAATGGCCAAATACCAATAGTTGTTTAAGTTAAATGATGCGCATACTTGGGTTCATTATACTGTTTTCTCTAATTTTTTGTATTTTTATAAATTTTCCACTAAATCATCTTCCATTATTAACCCACTCCATCACAGTCCATTCCAGCCTTTCCTTCAGCACTCCCTGTTGTGTCTTTACACTTCAGCAGTATAAAACAACTCGTCGTTGCTGTTGACTGTGCCCCTGGGATGCAGAAGCTCCCGGGCCAGAAATCAAACCTATGCCACAAGCAGTGAACGCTCCAGATCCTTAACCCGCTGCACCTCAACAACTCATTTTTTTTTCTGCTTACCTCCCTCCATCTGCTGTCATTCAGTGCTCATTTGTATATCCTTGCCTTTGTCTCTCAGCCAAAGTGCCTCCTCTCTTTTCTCTTGGATGATTCCTCTGGCTCATTTAATACCTAAGTCAATGTCCCTTTCTTCAGAAAGTCTGGCATATCATCTCCATAGTTCCCCTATCTTTCCTCCCATAGTTCTCTGGCCTGCCTGTATTGCTTTGGCATCACTTCGTGGGGGTGGGGCAGGAACTATGTCTTGTTTATCATTTTATCCCCAGTGCCTAGTACTCTGCCTACAATATAGTAAAAACCTTGTGAATGTCTGAATTCACCATTATTTTGTGCACAGCCTGTATAGGGCAATGTCTGGCATATAGTAGAATCTCCATAAATAGCACTGCGTGAACCACAAGAGTATCTCCCTCTAAACAGGGCAGTAATTAGCAAGATAGCAGTATGGACATTTAAAGCTGAGTGGAGGAGTTCCCGTTGTGGCGCAGTGGATAACGAATCCGACTAGGAACCATGAGGTTGCGGGTTCGATCCGTGGCCTTGCTCATTGGGTTAACGATCCGGCGTTGCCGTGAGCTGTGGTGTAGGTTGCAGACGCGGCTCGGATCCCGAGTTGCTGTGGCTCTGGCGTAGGCCGGTGGCTACAGCTCCGATTCGACCCCTAGCCTGGGAACCTCCATATGCCGCAGGTGCGGCCCAAGAAATAGCAACAGCAACAACAGCAAAAGACAAAATAAATAAATAAATAAATAAAATAAAGCTTAGTGGAACCTCAGATCATCTTACCCAGGTTCTTAAATTTATAGGGCATGAAACCAGATCCTTTGAAGGATTTCAAAGGTCACACAGCCAGTTAGTAGTAGCCTGCTTTGTTTTCAAGCACCATGCAACCTTCTGAGCCTCACGTGACTTCCTAAGTACATTTTTCTATAGCCAAGAAATGTGCCAGCTGCCTGCCAAGAACAAGAACCAGTGTATATAGCAATTTTGATTCTCAGTAAACAGTGTGAATTTTAACTTTCTACCTTATAATCATACAGGAAGAGATTACATTGTATTTAATACATATACTTGCTTTCTTTTTATTTTTTCATTATACACTTATTTTTTTTCATGAATTTTATTTCATTTATAGTTGTACAATGATCATCACAACCCAATTTTGTAGCATTTCCAGGCCCGCCCCCCGCCCCCCCCCCCCCGCCCACAACCTGTCTCCCTTGGAAACCATAAGTTTTTTAAAGTCTGTGAGTCAGTTATCCGTTCTGCAAAGAAGGTCATCATATACTTTTTTTAGATTCCACATATAAGTGATAGCTGTGATGTTGGTGTCTCACTAACTTCACTTAGCATGATAATTCTAGGTCCGTACATGTTGCTGCAGATGCCATTATTACATTCCTTTTTGTGGATGAGTAATATTCCATTGTGTATATGTACCACATCCTCTTTATACACTCCTCTATCCGTGGACATTTAGGTTGCTTCCATGCTTGTCTGTTGTATATAGTGCTACAGTGAACATTGGGGTACATGGATCTTTTCAAGTCATGGTTTTCGCTGGATAGATGATGCCCAGGAGTGGGATTGCTGGATCAAATGGTAATTCTATTTTTAGTTTTCTGAGGAATCTCCATACTGTTTTCCACAGTGATTGCACCAATTTACATTCCCACCAGCAGAGAATAGTTTTCTCCACACCCTCTCCAGCATTTACTGTTTGTAGACTTTTTGATGATGGCCGTTCTGGCTGGTATAAGGTGTACTTCATAATACTTTTGATTTGTATTTCTCTAATAATGAGTGATGTTGAACATCTTTTTTTTTTTTTCTTTTTTTTTCTTTTGTCTTTCTGCCTTTTCTAGGGCTGCTTCCCGCGGCATATGGAGGTTCCCAGGCTAGGGGTCTAATTGGAGCTATAGCCGCCAGCCTACACCACAGCTCACAGCAACGCCAGATCCTTAACCCACTGAGCAAGGCCACGGATCGAACCACAACCTCATGGTTCCTAGTCGGATTCGTTAACCACTGCGCCACGATGGGAACTCCTGAACATCTTTTTTCATGTGTTTTTTGGCCATCCATATGTCTTCATTGGAGAATTGTCTGTTTAGGCCTTCTGTCCTTTTTTTTTTTTTTTTTCCCCCCACTGTACAGCAAGGGGGTCAGGTTATCCTTACATGTATACATTACAATTGCATTTTTCCCCCAGCCTTTCTTCTGTTGCAACATGAGTATCTAGACAAAGTTCTCAATGCTATTCAGCAGGATCTCCTTGTAAATCTATTCTAAGTTGTATCTGATAAGCCCAAGCTCCCGATCCCTCCCACTCCCTCCCCCTCCCATCAGGCAGCCACAAGTCTCTTCTCCAAGTCCATGATTTTCTTTTCTGAGGAGATGTTCATTTGTGCTGGATATTAGATTCCAGTTATGAGTGATATCATATGGTATTTGTCTTTTTCTGGCTTCTGCCCATTTTTTGATGGGGTTGTTTGTTTTTTTGGTATTGAGCTATAGGATGTATTTATAAATTTTGGAGATTAAGCTCTCGTCAGTTGATTCATTTGCACATATTTTCTCCCATTCTGTGGGTTGTCTTTTCATTTCTTTTAGGGTTTCCTTTGTAGAAACGTTTTAAGTTTAATTAGGTCCCATTTGTTTGTTTTTATTTTTATTGTCGTTACTCTAGGAGGTGGATCTGAGAAGATATTGCTGTGGTTTATGTCAGTGTTTGGCCTGTGTTTTCCTCTAAGAGTTTTATAGTATCCGGTCTTATATTGAGGTCTTTAATCCATTTTGAGTCTATTTTTGTGTATGGTGTTAGGAAGTGTACTAATTTCATTCTTTTATATGTGGCTGTCCAGTTTTCTCAGCACCACTTATTGAAGGGGCTGTCTTTTCTCCATTGTATATTCTTGCCTCCTTTGTTAATTAATTGGCTGTAGGTGTGTGGGTTTAATTCTGGGCTTTCTATCCTGTTCCACTGATTTATATTTCTGTCTTTGTGCCAGTACCATGTGGTTTTGATGACTGTAGCTTTGTATTATAGTCTGAAGTCAGGGATCCTGATTCTTCCAGCTCCATTTTTCTTTCTCAGGATGACTTTGGCTATTCTGGGTCTTTGGTGCCTCCAAACAAACTTTAAAATATTTTGTTCTAGTTCTGTGAAAAATTAGACTTACTTTTTTTTTTTTTGTCTTTTTAGGGCCACACCCATGGCATATGTAGGTTCCAAGGCTAGGGGTCTATTCAGAGCTGTTGCCACTGGCCTGTGCCACAGCCAGCAACGCCAGATCCAAGCTGCGTCTGCGACCTACACCACAGCTCATGGTAGTGCCAGATCCTTAACCCACTGAGCAAGGCCACGGATTGAACCCACAACCTCATGGTTCCTAGTTGGATTGGTTTCCGCTGCACCATGATGGAAATTCCTAGACTTGCTTTCTTTTTTTTTTATTACTCAATGAATTTATTACATTTGTAGTTGTACAGTGATAGACTTGCTTTCTTAAATAGCTTTTTTCCCCCAAAGTTTTTTAAAACTTCTCTATCAAAAAAAAAGTGATAGTCATGTGCTCAAATGACATAGAGCTGTACACACACATTGTGCTCATATCTTCTTCATGGTTGATATTGTGCTATAATTACGTAAAAGACAACTGTTGGGGGAAACTAGGTGAAGGTTACACAGGACCCTCTGTACTTGTACTCTCCTTGCAACTTTCTATGAATCTATAATTCTTTCAAAATAAGTTGGTTTTTTTTTTTCCAAGGTGATGCTAAAAATGTCTAGGCACAAAACTGGAAAGTTTTTTGGAAAATGTATTTCTCAAAACTTGCCATTTTCAGTATATCCTTGTAGGTAGATTCAGTGGCAAGGGATGGTACTTACACATTTCCTTAGTAATAGAGAAGTTGCTGAGATAGCTCAGTTGGAAGAGCATTAGACTGAAGATCTCCTTAGTATTCACTATGCTTCTAAATTGATGATACCAACCCATTAAGACCATTAATTTCTTAAGAGTGGCAATCTTTAGTAGCAACTTATAGAAGGTTCTCTTTCTTTACATACTTTACAAAATCATTTGTGACCATAGTGTTTGAGATTTCCTCATAGCACAGCCCATTTGTCTGGTAACCTCTTGACAGGGCTCTTAGTGATTGGACTCAGGGAAGTTCTCCTTACAGTTTGAAACTCTGACTCACTCCCTGCTGTTGTGTTTAATACCAAATGCCGCTTTTAGTTTCACAGGTGAAGGTGGAATTAATTTGGGCCTAGTCTCAGTCTGATCAGGGGAGGTGCAGGGATTTGGGGATCTGCAGCAGATCCTTCTCAAGCTTTAGGAAAGCTCGTGTAATCTGACTTTCGACTTGGTAGGAAGTGAGGGAGCTGTCGAACCCACAGCATGTGGAAGTTCCATGGCCAGGAATCAAACCTACACCATAGCAGGACAATACAAGATCCTTAACCTGCTGAGCCACTAGGGAACTCTGACTTTCATCTGCTGTAAAACAGGGACAGTGATACTCCACTGGAGTGCAGTGTGGGTGTGGTTGGAGAGTTGGTGGGAAGTTAAACTAGTGCCAGAGCCTGAAGGACTGCAGCACCAGGCTCAGGATTATAAAGACCTGAGGGCAGTGAGGTTCCCTTGAGGAGCTTTAAGGAAAGGAGGTACAGGATCTGATTTGCCCTTCAGCACAATCACTATGACCAAAGTGCAAAGTATAAACAAAGGTGAGGCAGCAAAACTAGATTTAGACTTGGTTGAAATTACTCAAGTAAGAGAAATTGGTGTTAATGAATTCAGAGAAGTGTGTGGATTCAAGAAATGCTGAGGAGGTGGACTCAGTGGCTAGGGTTCTGATTGGATCCAGGGAGTAGAAGAGGGAGGGGCAAGACACCTCTCTGGTTCCTCATTTATGGGCTGGGTAGATAGGGGTGACAGTCTCTGAGACAGAAACAAACAAGGAAAACAGGACTGGGGAGAGGCTGCTTCAGGTTTGGACAGATTTAATCCGAGTTATCTGTGATACACCGCAGTAGAGCAGCCAGATAATTGGACAAACAGGAGTCCAGAGCTCTGTAGACATTTGTGGGTTAGAGATAACACATTCACTCACAAATATTTATTGAGTACAAGACGTTGTTCTATGTACTGGGGTCTCTGCTTTTCATTCTAATGGGGGAGAGCTAGGTCCATTCAAATTAGTGCCAGAATTGGGGAATTAACATGGAAATAGGATAGATACTGACTGTGAGGGAGGAGTAGGTGATTTGATCATCACTTTGAGGAGATAAGGGACCTGAATTAGAGATGAGCCACCCCTGAGAAGATCAGGGGAAGAAGTGTCCTGGACAGAGAGAAGAGCAAGTGCAAAGGCCCTGAGGCAGGAGTGACCAGGCACATTTAAGTAACTCTAAAAAAAAGATTGGTGTGATTTAGGCATGATGCACAGTAGGAAGGGCCTGTGAAAGGAGGTTGGAGGGAGGCAAGGGCTGACAGATCAGCACTTGGTTCTTGGGCAGTAGGGTTTATTCTGAATGTGGTGTTCAGTCATAGGAATACGAAGACATGGAAATGTGTGTAGAGTGAAAAGAGGAGAGGACTCATATTTATTTGAAGGGGAGACCTATCTATCTCAAGGAGACTGAGAAGAAACAATTAGAAAAATGGAAGAGAAAGCAAGATAATGTAGTAAAGAAATAAGAGGAAATGAGTTCCCGTCGTGGCTTGGTGGTTAATGAACCCGACTAGTATCCATAAGAATGCAGGTTCGATCCCTGGCCTTGCTCAGTGGGTTAAGGATCTCGTGTTGCTGAGACCTGTGGTGTAGGTAGCAGACATGGTTCGGATCCTGTGTTGCTGTGGCTGTGGTGTAGGCCAGCCACTATAGCAGCAGTTTGACCCCTAGCCTGGGAACCTCCATATGCTGCGGGTGCGGCCTTAAAAAGACAAAAAAGAAATATGAGGAAAAAGAACTTTAAAGATGGAGGGAATCATTAAGTGGCAGATGATGAGGGAGGGGGTATGAGGGAAAGACTGAAAATGTAGACTGTAAAACAGCATAAAGATCACTGCTGGTCTCCGAGAAAGCAGTCCTCCTAAATCCTCTCTTTTATCCTCCTCATATCCAATATCCAGTCACTTCCCACAGGGTGGACCAGAATGCTGGCTCTCAGGGTTGGGGGTTGGTGTAGGAGGAAAGCAGAAGAGGGAGGAGAAGGAAAATAGAATGCCCAGTGAGAAGGGGCAGGAAGCACTAGCGGTGGCTCTGGGTAAGGATCACTGATGAGGGGGCCACCCCTGTCTTAAACAGCCACATCTGTTTGTTATCTCAGAGTGGAAAAACTCTCATTCTGAGTAGTTTGACCACAAAGCACACTGGAATTTCATTGGTGGGTGGTAGAAGAGGGAGGAAGTAGAGATTGTAAGGCTAATGGATGGGTGGGGACAGGATGCTGATTTGGTGTCCATAAGATGTGGCCACTTCAGCTTGACTCAGAGCAACATTAATATCCTGGGGCCCCTCTCCCAGAGCAGAAGATGATGAGTGGCACAAGCTAGGGTAGGAGTCAGGTCTGCAGGGTGCATTGCTGGAAAACTGACTGGATGAGCATGCAGGGCTTCCAGTTTATCATCAAATGTGCAATATTCTTCAGCAGCGCCCCCCACCCCTTGTGAAGGAAATGAGCGTCAGATCACCTTATTCCAGAACTGGATCCTTCTGAAACCCTATGTATCAGGAAACCATTCAGTAGTTAACACTAGGAACCTCTGAGCTGATATTCAGAAATGCTGAGGGCAAGTACCTGACAGCCAGTCTTAGTCATCTATGCTGTATAGCTCTTATTGTATTTGTTCTTAAATAATGTACAATCTGTTCAGACCATTTTCCCATCTCTGTTATAAATTCCTGGAGATCAGTCTCCATGGTTTACTCATTTTCGCTTTACTCTGCAGTGCCCTGCCCATATCAGGCACTCCTGCAAATGCTCAAGGCTGAAAAATCTGCTAGGGCCACCACATTCCACACTCCTTAGCCCTGCCTACATCATTCTGCTTAAATTTTGTGAGCAGTTGAGAAAATGACCCCCGTGTTTCCATTGGCCAGAAGCAATTGGTATTGCAAAATTAAGTTGTGACTTTGGAACTTGTCTGCAGCTGTTTGCATGTGGATATTGAAAGGAGTGGTAGCCTTTATAATTGTTAGGGCAAAGAAGGATTCTGTTCTGAGCTGACTCATCAAGTGCCTTGACCTCTTAGGTTTCCATCTTCCTCCTTAGGAAAATAGAAAACTGAGTTTCCAGGTTTGCAAACAGTCCAAACCTGACACTGAAGAACGAATCATTTTCCAAAAAGAAAATAATAGAGTAAAAATCCAGAAAAAATTAGCAGCTCATTTTGATTTCCTTCTGACTGCTTCAGTGCATATGAATTTACCTTCCCCAAAGGAAACTTCAAACAATGCTGTTTTAGGATCACGCTTGCTTTCCTCCTCTTACCCCTAGGTGGCAGCAGGAAGCAGAAAAACCTGCATGAGCATAAAGCCCACATCCTTCTGTTGAGGGGCTGTGTTCTTGAGTTGGGTCTTAGGGTCATGTTTTGCTTATACCTCTGCCCTACGGTTGCATTTACTGAGCATTCCTGTTTTTCTAAGCTAACTTAAGTACCCACGTGTGTATATAAAGAAATAGCTAGGATTTATAGAGCACTATGCAGTCAGCTTTAAGTTAAGAAATAAAATCTTGAAGGGGAAGGGTTGGAGCATTAAAATTGTAATTCGGGGTTGATAAAATTGCTCTCCTTGTTTTCTTGCTTGTTGCATGTTTGTGTCTACAGATAGATTGCCCCTGAGAGCTAATGCTCATGGGCCACACCCGCTACCCTCAGGTACTTCTGTACTCAGGCTCCTAGGGAAGGTGTGGTGGGTCACTGTGGCCCTTCTCTGCAGCAGAGGACAGCAGCACAGTGTCCCGTGCTACTCTCTGACTCCTCTGAAATCCATTTAACCATAATAATGAAAGTTGTTATTTGGAACATTGTAAAAAGCACAGTACCGATGCTTTGGGCCAGTTGGGGGAAGGGATGGAATATCAGTGGGGGATGAAGGACAAAAATGTAACAGAAGTAAACATAGGAAAAGAGCAGCCATGAATAGAGGCCAAGTGTAGGTGTGTCTATTAGTGGAGGAATTGTGTCCTGGCTGTTGAAAATAAGGCTGGGGAAGAAAGATACTGCGTTTTCTCTTCCCCACCCCTACTGTTATGTTCTTTCCATGAAACTCCTGCCCTTGGACTCTCAGAGTGCTTGTTGCTCTACTTCTTGCATAGGGCATTTGTCTTAGTCTGTAGCCACATCCATGTATGTCCTGTATCCTAGAAGATTGGAAGCCCGTGAAGAGATAGACCACCTCATCTGTCTTGATATCCCACAGCATTTGTCCCTGACACATGATATACTCTTTTTTTTTTGTCTTTTCTAGGGGTGCACCCATGGCATATGGAGGTTCCCAGGCTAGGGGTCTAATCAGAGCTATAGCCACTGGCCTACGCCAGAGCCACAGCAGCTTGGGATCCGAGCCACGTCTGCTACCTATACCACAGCTCATGGCAACAATGGATCCTTAACCCACTGAGCAAGGCCAGGGATCAAACCCGAAACCTCATGGTTCCTAGTTGGATTCGTTAACCACTGAGCCACACCGGGAACTCCCATGATAGACTCTTAATAAGGTTAGTTGATCAAATCTAGTTGAGGACAACACAGGGAAGTATGTGACAGTGCCAGATGTGACTGTGTTAAAATTAACGGTCTTGTTAAGAAGTGGTAGGGTTTGTGAGGGCTGGTGACTGGGTGCAGGGGATTAGAAGATGCTCAGTGTTGGTGGGGAGGAGAGTGGGACAAAAACCAAAAGTCAGAAGTCTGCAAAGCATATGAGGAAGCAGCCTAGCCTGGAAAGAAGGGGTGGAGCCAGGCAAGGGCACCTAGAAAGGCTGGGAAGGACATGAAAATGCCCGTGCACTGAGCTGGAGGCCTGGAGCTTGTGATCAGCCTCAAGCAAGGCCTGAGAAAAAGTCTGTACTAGCCAAATTTCCTTCAGCTGAAAGCAATAGAAATCCAAGTTAAACTGGTTTAAACACAAGGAGGGATTTATTTGTTCCCGTAAGTGAAAAGTCCAGGGGGATGGCTGGTTTTGGGTATAACCTAGATCTAGGACTCAAATGGTGGCTTCAAGCATATGTATGTATCTTCTGGCTCTTACTGGCTCCATTCTCAGGCATATCCTCAGATTAGATGACTGTGGGCTATATCAGGCTTGTGTCCTACAAAAAAAGCTGCAAAAGTCCAGGAACTGACGGGTTGACTGCAGCTGGGTTGCTTTCCCATAGTTGAGCTAGTCCTGACTCAGGCGAGGCCACAGGACCTGAGGGAGGGAGAGACAGCCCTGGAGGGGAAATGAGAGTTTGTTCCCAGAAGTGAAGGGTAAACTGGGCAAACAAGATCTGCAGAGGATTCAGGACCCTGGTTTAAGTCACCCTTAGAAGCAGAGGGGCCTCATATGTGGTGTTGTATACATAAGTCACTCTTTTTTTGTGTTTTTCAGCATCTCCATGATACAGTGAAGAGGAATCTTGATAGTGCCACATCCCCTCAGAATGGTGATCAACAGAATGGCTATGGAGACCTCTTTCCTGGGCATAAGAAGACCCGCCGGGAGGCCCCTCTGGGAGTAGCTGTGTCTTCCAATGGCCTGCCTCCTGCCTCCCCCCTTGGTCAGCCTGATAAGCCTGGCACAGATGCCCTGCAAGTCAGCGGAAAGCACTCACTGGGGCTGGACTCTATTAGCAAGAAGTGTCTGGCAGACTCAAGCCTCCACCCAAATGGAGGCAACAACCCTGGTGAGTCATTTCCCCTGAACCGGAATAAAGAACTGAAGCAGGAGCCGGTGGATGACCTGCCTTGCATGATCCCAGGGGCTGGAGGCTCCATATCTCAAAGCAACCTCATGCCTGACCTCAACCTTAACGAGCAGGAGTGGAAAGAGCTCATCGAGGAGCTGAACAGGTCAGTGCCCGATGAAGACATGAAGGATCTCTTTAATGAGGACTTTGAAGAGAAGAAGGATCCAGAGTCTTCTGGTTCTGCCACACAGACCCCTTTGGCACAGGATATTAATATTAAGACAGAATTCTCTCCAGCAGCCTTTGAACAAGAACAGTTAGGCTCTCCACAAGTGAGGGCTGGGTCTGCAGGACAGACCTTTATGGGGCCTTCATCTGGCCCTGTGAGCACAGATTCAGCCAGCCTAGGGGGCTCTCAGCCTCTCTTCCACACCTCTGGTCAGCCTGGGGTGGACAGTCCCAGTCCTAACCTGATGCCGGCATCAGCTCAGGCCCAGAATGCACAAAGAGCCCTCTCCAGTGTGGTGTTGCCTAGCCAGGGCCCCGCCGGGGGCTCAGAACTGTCCTCTGCCCACCAGCTCCAGCAGATCGCTGCCAAGCAGAAGCGCGAGCAGATGCTCCAGAATCCACAGCAGACTGCCCCAGCACCAGGTCCAGGCCAGATGTCCACATGGCAGCAGACAGGCCCCTCCCACAGCCCTTTAAATGTCCCTTATCCCATGGAGAAGCCTGCCAGCCCTCCCAGTTACAAACAAGACTTCAGCAATTCCAAATTGCTCATGATGCCCAGTGTGAACAAGAGCTCCCCTCGGCCCGGAGGCCCCTACCTCCAGCCCAGCCATGTGAACCTTCTGAGTCACCAGCCACCGAGTAACTTGGGTCAGAATGCCGTGGCTAGCCAAGGGTCAGTGCTAGACTACGGCAATACCAAACCCCTTTCTCACTACAAAGCCGACTGTGGGCAAGGCAGTCCTGGGGCTGGTCAGAGCAAGCCGGCCCTGATGACTTATCTTCCCCAGCAGCTGCCTCATCTGAACAATGAGCAGAACTCCTTATTTCTGATGAAACCAAAGCCAGGAAATATGCCCTTCCGATCACTGGTTCCACCTAGCCAGGTGAGCACGGGACTTGCTCTCTTACTCTTCGTTCACTTCTGTCCATCATGTTACCAAGTCCTAGGTGATTGGGGCACAAAGTGAGGGAGGGAGTGGCTACTTTCAACCTTTGACTCCCTTGGGAGTGAAAATTGATCAAGCCAACCAAGATTGATTCTTTGGGGGGGGGGCACGATTGCAGCATGCAGAAGTTCCCAGGCCAGGGATCAAAGTCTGTGCCACAGCAGTGAGAGTGCTGGATCCTTAACTGCTAGGTTGCCAGGAAACTCCAGGATTGATTTCCTTTTTTTTTTTTTTTTGTCTTTTGAGGGCCACACCACGACATATGGAGGTTCCCAGGCTAGGGGTCCAATCGGAGCTGTTGCCGCCAACCTGCACCAGAGCCACAGCAATGCCAGATCCGAGCTGAGTCTGTAACCTACACCACAGCTCACAGCAACGTCAGATCCTTAACCCACTGAGCAAGGCCAGGGATTGAACCCGCAACCTCATGGTTCCTAGTCTGATTCATTTCTGCTGCGACATGATGGGAACTCCCAGGATTGATTCTTAATAAACAAAAATAGGATAAAATCCCCTAGTACAACTTGGTTTTAACTGCATACAGGATTGAGGAATCCCCTGCACTTAGTCTAGTCTCTCTTTCATGCCATATGACTTAAGTATTTAAGCAGGTAAAGATCACATTTATGAGTTCCCGTCATGGCTTAGTGGAAACAAATCAGACTAGGAACCATGGGGTTGTGGGTTTGATCCCTGGCCTTGCCCAGTGCATTAAAGATCCAGCATTGCCATGAGCTGTGGTGTAGGTCACAGACGCGGCTTGGATCTGGTGTTGCTGTGGCTTTGGTGCGTAGGCCAGTGGCTACAGGTCCAGTTGGACCCCTAGCTAGCCTGGGAACCTTCATATGCTGCGAGTGCAGCCCTAAAAAACAAAAAACAAAAAAGGAGATCACATTTAATGTCCTCCTCACGGACTCTTCTTTGGTTTTTGGGTTTGTTTTTTTTTTTTGGTTTTTGGTTTTTTTTTAAACCACCTTTCAGATCTGTATTTTCAAAATACAGTACATTTTAGGTGAGTGGCTGCTTCCTAACATATCTGATAAACTCTATAGTTATTTAGGCAAGACACTCAAGCCTGACAGAATCACATGGCTCTGTAGGGTGGAGAATGGTCAAGTACCATTTTTATCATGATCATTAGTAGCATTTCTACTCACGTTCAAATATGTTCTAAAATGTCATCTCCCTGGAAGCCTTCTCATGGCGTGGGCTTGTATAATAGTAAACAGAGTGTTCTCATACTTCCTCAAAGTTTAAATGATGCCAACTTGCTTTTCTCACGCCACAGTGTGTCCTGGACTTTCTTCCACATCAGGATATGTAGATCCATTGTTTTTTGTTTGTTTGTTTTTGTTTTTTTCCCATTTTAGGGTCATACCGCTGGCATATGGAAGTTTCCAGGCTAGGGGTCAAGTCATCGCTGTGGTTGCCAGCCTACCCAACAGCCATAGCAACGTGGGATCTGAGCTGTATCTGCAACCTATGCTTATCTTAACCCACTGATTGAGGCCAGGGATCAAACCTGCATTCTCATGGATACTAGTCAGATAGTTAACCCACTGAGCAACAACAGGAACTCCCCCATTGATACTTTTTAACAGTTGTGTGACAGCGGTTGTGTCACATGAAGTTTTGTGGCTATATTGCATTGTCTCCTATTTTTTCACTACTGAAAATAAGCCTGCAGTGAATACCTTTGTGTATTTGTAGCACACTCTAAATCTTTAAAAATTAAAAAACTTAGGGGAGTTCCCATCATGGCTTAACGGTAACAAACCCCACTAGTATCCATGAGGATTTGAGTTTGATCCCTGGCTTTGCTCAGTGGATTAAGGATCCAGCATTGCTGTGGGCTGTGGTGTAGGTTGCAAACTCGGCTTGGGTCCCACGTTGCTATGGCTGTGGTGTAGGCTGACAGCTCCAGCTCCAATTCAGCCCCTAGCCTGGGATCTTCCATATGCCTCAGGTGCAGTCCTAAAAAGACCCCCCCCCCCAAAAAAAAAATTGGGGGAGTTCCCACCGTGGTTCAGCAGTAACCAACCCAACTAATATCCTTGGGGACATGGGTACGATCCCTGACCTCACTCAGTGGGTTAAGGATCCGGTGTTGCTGTGAACTGTGGTATAGGTTGCAGACTTGGTTCAGATCCCTGAGTTGCTCTGGCTGTGGCGTCGTAGGCTGACAGTTACAGCTTTAATTTGACTCCTAGCCTGGATACAGGTACGTCCATGTGCCGCAGGTGAGGCCCTAAAAAGAAAAGCAAACAAAAACCCTGGGGAGTTACTGTTGTGGCACAACAGGATCAGCAGCACTGAGTCGCAGGTTTGGTCCCTGGCCCAGCACAGAAGATCTGGCATTTTCCCAACTGTGGATCAGTCCTAAAAAGACAAAAAAAAAAAGAAAACCTTGCGGAGTTCCACGGTGGTCTGATGGTTAGGACTGGTTGCTTTTACCACTGTGGCCTGGGTTCAATCCCCGGTCTAGGAACTGAGATCCTACATCAAGCTGCTGCTTGCTGTGGCAAAAAAAGGAAGGAATTTAAAAACTCAGTGCTAGTAATACCATAAGGAAATTGACGTGTTCAGATAATAGAGTTTGTAAATGGGCACAGTGCTTTTGGAAAATGATTTAATGTTAAGTATTTTTCATAATAGCCAAAAACTGGACGTGTTGTAGGCATCTCTCAACAGAGAGAATGCATGTGTAAATGTTAATACTACTAATTTCAGCTACTAAACTGCTACACAGCCGCTAAGAGTGTCCTAAAGCAAGAGCAGCATAGTGATGACTGCCATTTCAGTAGTACTTTGCACCTCACAAGGCACTCTTGTAGTCCATAAGCCTCTGGTGATTGGGGTAAGGAGATTGTCTCAATCTGTCTGCTCTAATATTCAAATCTTATAAAGACTAAATATACAAGCATTTCCTTCATGGTTCGGCAAGTTAAGGATCTGGCATTGTCATTTGGGTGGCTCTGGCTACTGCTGTGGTACAGGTTCTGTCCCTGGCCCGGGAATTTCCATATGCCCACCCCTGGCAAAAGAGAGTTAAATATGCAAATGAGTAAGGAGTGGAAAGAAAGCTCCAAAAGTTGAATCTTTTTTTTTTTTTTTTTGGTCCTTTTGCCATTTCTTGGGCCGCTCCGGTGGCATATGGAGGTTCCCAGGCTAGGGATTGAATTGGAGCTGTAGCTGCCAGCCTATACCAGGGTCACAACAACAAGGGATCCAGGCTGCGTCTGCAACCTACACCACAGCTCACAGCAATGCCAGATCCTTAACCCACTGAGTGAGGCCAGGGATCAAACCCGCAACCTCATGGTTCCTCGTCAGATTCGTTAACCACTGAGCCACAACGGGAACTCCATAAAAGTTGAATCTTTTTAAGTGAGAATCGCTTTTTGCTTTTTTCTTGGTTTAAGTAAAATTTCTTTTATTTATTCATTTTTTTGTCTTTTTGCTTTTTTTTTTTTTGTCTTTTTGCTCCCACGGCACATGGAGGTTCCCAGGCTAGGGGTCTAATCAGAGCTGTAGCTGCCGGCCTACACCACAGCAACTCGGGATCTGAGCCACATCTGCAACCTACCCCACAGCTCACAGCAACGCCAGATCCTTAACCCACTGAGCAAGACCAGGGATCGAACCCACAACCTCATGGTTCCTAGTCGGATTGGTTAACCACTGAGCCACGACGGGAACTCCCTAAAATTTCTCCTTTTAAATGTAAGTAATGATATTGGAGTAGTATTGTGGTAACTCTTGGTACTCAATATTTGATACTCAGGTTCTCTTGATACTCAGTATTTGAGTTGAGCTTGAATATCTGACAAATGCCAAGCAATCTCTTCCTAGGGAAATACTATACACAGGAGAACAAACCACGTAATTTCAGGCAGTTCAGGAACAGTGCTGCCACCAGGGGCCCAAGGTTTACACACTCAGAATGTAGCATCTCCGAAAACCAGAGCCCCTCCTCTGGGGGCCCATCTGCACCCATGCATTCCAGTAAGGGAGCATTTAAAGCTACAGTTGCCACTGAACTATGTATGCATTTATACCAGCTTAAATGTAAGATCACATCTTTGAAACTGGTGAATCACGGGGAACAAAGCTAACACGCAACTGGTTACTATTCACTGCTGTGCCTGGGTGCTTTTGGTTTCCGGCCTGGCCCTGGAGGGTGGTTACACTGGAGTCACCTGCAAGAAAGCAGAGGCTTGCAGAGAAAGCCTTGAGCTAGGCTTTCACTGAGCAGAGCTCATCACTCTGATTGGGGCTTAGTGTGTCCCACCTGACTCGAGATACCCCCCCTCCTTTATCTGTGTTAACAGGAGCAGAATCCTCCCAACGTCCCTGTACCAACCCAGGCCGCCAGTGTGGGGACTCAGCCGCCTGCTGTGTCCGTGGCCAGCACTCACAGCAGCACCCCCTATCTCAGTAACCAGCAGCAGGCAGCTGTAATGAAGCAGCATCAGTTGCTCTTGGACCAACAGAAACAGAGGGAACAGCAACAAAAGCATTTGCAGCAACAGCAGTTTTTGCAAAGGCAGCAGCACCTTCTGGCAGAACAGGTAAAGAAGAAGGTGAAAGAAAGTGCCCATCATCGCCTCCAATGTTTGTCTGCCTCACAAGTGACTGCAGTGGCTGCAAACTCCACTGTGTGTGTATGTGGATTTGTGATTGTTTGCATGTCTAGTATTAGAGTACTTTGCCCTTTTTAAACCCATTTCCAGGATTGTGAATTTCCCAGTGGTAGCCTGTGTCAGAGCAGCTTTTTGTCACTTAAGGGGAATTAATGAAGGCCAAATCTGTGGCTAAAACTGTATGTGTTGGGAACATTTTTCCTTGTCCCTTGTCAGCAGCTACCAAGGCACTGAGCTCTCTTGTCCACCAATTTTCTGTAGGAGCCACTTTGTTTCAGCAATAGAATTTGCTGTAAGTCAGAACATAAAGCAGAGAAATGAAGACATTTCTGAGGTCCTGGGGTTCTAGAATCAGGAGTGACAAGCCCCTTCCTGGTCCTGCAGTTCACCAAGTGTAGTGTGTAGGTATGGAGGTTACAGGAGTTCTCAGGATTTTAAATTACATTCTTAAGACGTAAGAAAAGAACTAGTACCCAGAGGATAAAATTGATTGAGAATGACTTTAAAACCCACATCACTGCCTCAATTCTGCCATTTTTTGAATAACTTCTTTATTGGGATATCATTCACGTGACATACAATTCCCCCCTTTAAGGTGTATAATTCTAATGGTTTTTAGTTTATTCACAATGCAACCATCACCACAGTGAATTTTAGAACATTTTATCACCCAAAAGAAACCTTATACTTACTAAAAGTTATTCCCCCCATCTTCCCAAGCCTAGGCAACCTTTTTTTTTTTTTTTTCTAGCCACCCCGAGGCATATGGAGTTCCTGGGCCAGGGATCAGAGCCAAGCCACAGTTGTGACCTTGCCACAGCTGTGGCAATGCCAGATCTTTAACCCACAGTACTGAGCCAGGGATCGAACCTCCAATCCAGGGCACCAGAGACACTGCCAATTCCAGTGCACCACAGCTGGAACTCCTATTTTTTATCTTTATAGATTTGCCTATTTTGGATGTTACATATAAATGCATTCAAGGTTCATCCATGTTGTAGCATGTATCAGTACTTCATTCCTTTCTCTTGCTGAGTAGTATTTTGTTATATGAATATGCTGTACTTTATTTATCTGTTCATCAATTGGAAGACATTTTGGGAGGGTTGTTTCCCCTTTTTGTAGATAGGTTTTTAGTTCTCCTAAATGTATACCTGAGGATAGAATTACTGGGTCATATGGTAACTCTTCACTTTAATCTTCTGAGGAACTATTGGACTATTTTCCAAAGCAGCTGTGCCATTTTGTATTCCCTCTGCAGTGTGTGGGGGGGCTGTTTTCTCCACATCCTTGCCACGCTTATCTGTTTGATTCAAGAAATCGTGGTAGGTGTGGCTTTGATTTGCATTTCCCTGGTCTGCCAATCCTTTTTTTTTTCTAACTGATATACCACCTTTTTTAAAAAAAAAGAAAAAAAAGGAGTTCCCACCGTGGCTCAGTGGTTAACAAATCTGACTAGGAACCATGAGGTTTTGGGTTCGATCCCTGGCCTCGATCAGTGGATTAAGGATCCAGCGTTGCTGTGAGCTGTGGTGTAGATTGCAGACTTGGCTCAGATCATGCATTGCTGTGGCTGTAGTGTAGGCCGGTGGCTACAGCTCCAATTCGACCCCTGGCCTGGGAACCTCCATATGCTGCAGATGTGGCCCTAGAAAAAGATTGGGGGGAAAAAAAATCATTGCTTCTTGAATGACCCCATCCTTTTCTTTCATACTGTTTATTAAGGCTCACCCAGGAGTTCCCATCATGGCCCAGCAGAAACAAACCAACTGTGAACAATGAGGTTGCAGGTTTGATCCCTGACCTTGCTCAGTGGGCTAAGGATTTGGCATTGCTGTGAGCTGTGGTGTAGGTTGAAGATGAGGCTCGGATCTGGCATTGCTGTGGCTGTGGCATAGGCCAGCAGCTATAGCTCCAATTGGACCCTGCCCTGTGAACCTCCCTATTCTGCAGGTGTGGCCCTAAGAAAAAAAGCAAGAAATATCCCCCAAAGTTCCCTTGTGACTCAGCTGGTTAAAAATCTGGCATTGTCACTGGAGCGGCTGGGGTTGCTCTTGTGGCACAGGTTCATTCTCTGGCCCAGGAACTTC
The DNA here is from genome assembly GCF_016906955.1 of Phacochoerus africanus. Lineage (NCBI taxonomy): Eukaryota > Metazoa > Chordata > Mammalia > Artiodactyla > Suidae > Phacochoerus > Phacochoerus africanus. The sequence goes on along the minus strand of NC_062547.1, from coordinate 78,967,682 downwards.
TGCATGCCACAGGCATGGCAAAAAAAATAAAAAGGATCCCCCAAATGAAATGATGAGCATCGTATCTTTACAGGAATCCCTTTGGGTGACAAACCTGAACAGTTTAGTTCTTTCTAATCTAATACTTTGTTTTTGTTTTATGTGGGTCTTTTTGTTTTGTTGTGTTGTTCTTGGCATTTTCTAGGAGAAACAGCAGTTTCAGCGCCATCTGACCCGCCCACCACCCCAGTATCAGGACCCAACACAGAGCACCTTCCCACAACAGGTTGGACAATTCACAGGTGAGAAACGTCTGAGGCGATGAAGTCGGGCAAGGAAGTCAGGCACTGGACAAAGCAGGTTATCAGTTCCACTCGTGCTGAGTTCTGCTGCCTGCAAGCTTTATGCTGTAGATGCAAAGTGGATTTAAACTCGGTCCTGTAACTTCAGTCTACATAAGGAGCCTCACTTTCTGGTTACCCTACAGGTCAGGAGAAGAGAGTCATAGAGGGAGGCTCCTTTAGCTAAGTGCTTTGGCTGGGTCCCTGCTCTATAATCTTTTGAAGCAAGATCATTTCTAGTTGGAAGATAATTTTATCAATAGGAAGTGGTTTCTGTAATTCTTTTTTTTAAATTACTCAATGAATTTTATTATATTTATAGTTGTACAGCAATCATCACATCCCAGTTTTATAGCATTTCCATCCCAAACCCCCAGCACATCCCCCCATCCCCAACCTGTCTCATTTGGAAACTATAAGTTTTTCAAAGTCTGTGAGTCACTATCTGTTCTGCAAAGAAGTTCATTGTGTCCTTTTTTTAGATTCTACATGTAAGTGATAGCAGACTGACTTCACCTAGCATAATTTCTAGGTCCATCCATGTTGCTGCAGATGACATTATTTCTTTCCTTTTAATGGTTAAGTAATATTCCATTGTGTATATGTACCACATCTTCTCTCCTTTCCCCCCCCCCCCCCCGCCTCTTTTCTAGGGCCATACCTGCGGCACATGGAGGTTCCCAGGCTAGGGGTCTAATCGGAGCTATAGCTGCTGGCCTATGCCAGAGGCACAGCAACGCAGGATCCGAGCCACGTCTGTGATCTACACCACAGCTCACGGCAACACCAGATCCTTAACCCCCTGAGCAAGACCAGAGATCGAACCCACAACCTAATGGTTCCTAGTCGGATTCGTTAACCACTGAGCCACAACAGGAACTCCATGTACCACATCTTCTTTATTCACTCCTCTGTTGATGGACATTTAAGTTGTTTGCATGTCTCGGCTATTGTATATAGTGCTGCAATGAACATTGGAGTACATGTGTTTTTTCAAGTCATAGTTTTCTCTGGATATATGCCCAGGAGTGAGACTGCTGGATCAAATGATAGTTCTATTTTTAGTTTTCTGAGGAATCTCCATACTGTTTTCCACAGTGGTTGCACCAGTTTGCATTCCCACCAACAGTGTAATAGGGTTCCCTTTTCTCCACAGCCTCTCTAGCACTTACTGTTTGTAGACTTTTTGATAATGGCCATTCTGGCTGGTGTAAAGTGTACCTCATAGTGGTTTTGACTTGCATTTCTCTAATAGTGATGTTGAACATCTTTTCATGTTTTTGGCCATCTGTTATGTCTTCTTTGGAGAATTGTCTGTTTAGATCTTCTGCCCATTTTTTGATGGGGTTTTTTGTTTTTTTGGTATTGAGCTGTAGGAGGTGTTTATTGTGTGTGTGTGTGTGTGTGTGTCTTTTTAGGGCTACACCTGCGACACATGGAGGTTCCCAGGCTAGGGGTCTAATCGGGCTGCAGCTGCCAGCCTACGCCAGAGTCACAGCAACTCGAGATCTGAGCCGCATCTGCTGCCTACACCACAGCTCACGGTAATGCCAGATCCCCAACCCACTGAGCGAGGTCAGGGATGGAACCCACAACCTCATGGTTCCTAGTCAATTTCTCCTGCACCACGACGGGAACTCCTAGGAGGTGTTTATAAATTTTGGGGATTAATTTCTTTCCTCTCGATTCATTTGTAAATATTTCTCCCATTCTGTGGGTTGTCTTTTCAGTTTTGTTTTTTTGTTTTTGTTTTTTGTCTTTTTAGGGCTGCACCCGGGGCATATAAAGGTTCCCAGGCTAGGGGTCTAATCAGAGCTGTTGCTGCCAGGCTACGCCAGAGCCATAGCAATGTGGGATCTGAGCTGTGTCTGTGACCTACACCACAGCTCACAGCAATGCCAGCTCCTTAACCCACTGAGTGAGGCCAGGGATGGAACTCACAACCTCTTGGTTCCTATTCAGATTCGTTAACCACTGAGCCACAACAGGAACTCTGTCTTTTCATTTTGTTTAGGTTTCCTTTGCTGTGCAGAAACTTTTATGTTTAATTAAGTCCCATTTGCTTATTTTTGGTTTTATTGTCATTACTGTAGGAGGTGGATCTGAGAAGATGTTGCTGTCAGAGAGTGTTTGGCCTGTTTTCCTCTAAGAGTCTTATAGTATCTGGTCTTATATCTAGGTCTTTAATTCATTTTGAGTTTATTTTTGTGTATGGTGTTAGGAAGTGTACTGATTTGATTCTTTTACATACGGCTATCCAGTTTTCTCAGCACCACTTATTGAAGGGGCTGTCTTTTCTCCATTGTATATTCTTGCTTCCTTTGTCATAGATTAGTTGACTGTAGGTGTGTGGGTTTAATTCTGGGCTTTCTATCCTGTTCCACTGATTTATATTTCTGTCTTTGTGCCAGTACCATACGGTCTTGATGACTGTAGCTTTGTAGTATAGTCTGAGGTCAAGGAGCCTGATTCCTCCAGTTCCGTTTTTCTTTCTCAGGATGACTTTGGCTATTCTGGGTCTTTGGTGCCTCCAAACAAACTTTAAAATATTTTGTTCTAGTTCTGTGAAAAATGTCCTTGTTAATTTGATAGGGATTGCATTCAATCTGTATGTTGTCTTGAGTAGTATAGTAATTTTGACAATATTATTCCAGTCCAAGAGCATGGAGCACAGTATGTCTTTCCATCTGTTTGTATCATCTTTGATTTCTTTCATCAGCAACTTAAACTTTTCAGTGTACAGGTCATTTGTCTTTTTAGGTAGGTTTATTCCTAAGTATTTTTTTCTTTTTGATGAGATGGTAAATGGGATTGTTTCCCTATTTTCACTTTGTGATCTTTTGTTGTTAGTATATAGAAATGCAGTTGATTTGTGTATTAATTTTGTATCCTGCAACTTTGCCAAATTCATTGATGAGCTCTAACAGTTTTCTGGTATCGTCTTTAAGATTTTCTAGGTATAGAATCCTGTCATCTGCAAATAGTGATAGTTTTACTTCTTCCTTTCCAATTTGGATTTCTTTTATTTACTTTTCTCCTCTGATTGCTGTGGCTAGAACTTCGAAAACTATGTTGAATAGTAGTGGTAAGAGCAGACATCCTTATCTTGTTCCTGATCTCAGCGGGAATTCTTTGAGCTTTTCATCATTGAGAATGACATTAGTTCTGGGTTTGTCATTATATGACTTTTATTATGTTGAGATAGGTTCCCTCTTTGCGCACTTTCTGGAGGGTTCTTATCAGAAATGGGTGTTGGATTTCGTCAAAGGCTTTTTCTGCATCTATTGAGAGGATCATATGGTTTTTATTCTTCAGTTTGTTAATGTGGTATATCACACTTGATTGATTTGTGGATATTGAAGAATGCTTGCATCCCTGGGATAATTCACATATGATCATGATGTACAATCCTTTTAATGTATTGTTGGATTCGCTTTGTAGTATTTTGTTGAGGTTTGTGCATCTGTGTTCATCAGTGAAATTGACCTATAATTTTCTTTTTTTGTGGTATCTTTGTCTGGTGTTGGTATCAGGGTGATTGATGGTGGCCTCATAGAATGAGTTTGGGAGTGTTCCTTCCTCTGCAATTTTTTGGAATAGTTTCAGAAGGATAAGTGCTAGCTCTTCTCTAAATGTTTGATAGAATTCACCTGTCAAGCCATCTAGTCCTGGACTTTGGTTTGTTGGAAGTTTGTTTTTTTTTTTTTGTCTTTTTGCTATTTCTTGGGCCACTCCCGCGGCATATGGAGGTTCCCAGGCGAGGGGTCGAGTCGGAGCTATAGCCACCGGCCTACGCCAGACCCACAGCAACGCGGGATCCGAGCCTCGTCTGCGACCTACACCACAGCTCACGGCAACACCGGATCGTTAACCCACTGAGCAAGGGCAGGGACCGAACCCGCAACCTCATGGTTCCTAGTCGGATTCATTAACCACTGCGCCAAGACGGGAACTCCTGTTGGAAGTTTTTTTAATCACAGTTTCAATTTCATCACTGTGATTGGTCCATTCATCTTTTCTATTTCGTCTTGATTTAGTCTTGGAAGATTGTACTTTTCTAAGAATTTGTCCATTTCTTCTGGGCTGGCTGTTTTATTGGCATATAGTTGCATGTAGTAGTCTCTTATGATCCTTTGTATTTCTGTGATGTCTATTGCAGCTTCTCCTTTTTCATTTCTAATTTTATTGATTTTGAATCCTCTGTCTTTTTTTCTTGATGAGTCTAGCTAAGGGTTTATCAATTTTGTTGATCCTTTCAAAGAAACAGCTTTTCATTTCATTGATCTTTTCTATGGTTTTCTTCGTTTTCTATTTCATTTATTCTACTCTGATCTTACTGATTTCTTTCCTTCTGCTAACTTCAGGTCTTGTCTGTTCTTCTCTCTCTAGCTGCTTTAAATGCAAAGTTAGGTTGTTTATTTGAGCTTTTTCTTGTGTGCTGAGGTAGGCTTGTATTCCTGTAAATTTCCCGCTTAGAACTGCTTTTGCTGCATCCCATAGCTTTTGGAGTGTCGTATCTTTGTTGTCAATTGCTTCTAGGTATTTTTTAATTTCCTCTTTGGTTTCTTCAGTGATCCAGTGGTTGTTTAGTAGCATGTTGTTTAGTCTCCATGTGTTTGTGTTTTTTGCATTTTTTTCTTATTGTTGATTTCCAGTCATATAGCATTGTGGTCAGAAGAGATGCTAGATATGATTTCAGTTTTCTTAAAGTAACCAAGGCTTGATGTGTGGTCCAGGATGTGATTAATCTTAAAGAATGTTCCGTATGCACTTGAGAAGAATGTTTATTATGCTGCTTTTGGATGGAATATTCTATAAATATCTATTAAGTCCATCTGGTCTAATGCTTCATTTAGGGCCTGTGTTTCCTTGTTGATTTTCTGTCTGGTTGATCTGTCCATTGCTGTAAGTGGAGTGTTAAAGTCCCCTGCTATTATTGTGTTAGTGTCAATTTCCCCTTTTAAGGTTGTTAGAAATTGCCTTATATTATTGAGGTGATCCTATGTTGGGTGCATATATATTTACAATTGTTATGTCTTCTTCTTGGATTGATCTTTTGATCATTATGTAATGTCCTTCTTTGTCTCTTAAAGTATTCTTCATTTTAAGGTCTGTTTTGTCTGATATGAGTATTGCTACTCCAGCTTTCTTTTGATTCCCGTTAGCATGGAATATTTTCTTCCATCCTCTCACTTTCAATTTGTATGTGTCCCTAGAAGTGAAGTGGGTCTCTTGAAGACAGCATATATATGGGTCTTGTTTTTGTATCCATTCAGCCAATCTCTTTCTTTTGGTTGGGACATTTAGTCCATTTACATTTAAGGTAATAGTGATATGTATGTTCTTATTGCCATTTTGTTAACTGTTTTGGATTTGTTTTTGTAGCTCTTTTTTCTTCTCTTCTCTTGTTCTCTCCTCTTGTGGTTTGATGACTATCTTTAGTGCTGTCTTTTTTTTTTTTTGGTCTTTTTTCTTGAGCCGCTCCCATGGCATATGGAGGTTCCCAGGCTAGGGGTCTAATGGGAACTGTAGCTGCCGGCCTGCACCAGAGCCACAGCAATGCAGGATCCGAGCCACATCTGCGACCCACACCACAGCTCATGGCAGCGCCAGATCCTTAACCCACTGAACAAGGCCAGGGATCGAACCCACAACCTCATGGTTCCTAGTCAAATTCGTTAACCACTGCCATGACGGGAGCTCCTTTAGTGTTGTCTTTGATTTTTATTTGTGTATCAATTGTAGATTTTTGGTTTGCATTTACCCTGAAGCTTTGATATAGGAGACTATATATATATGAGATTGTTTTAAGTTGTTTCTTAATTGCAGGTGCATCTCCATTGTCCTGCATTTGTACCCTTCTCTTATAATTTCTGATTTTGATAGCATATTTGTGCGTGGATAATTTCCTACCTTTACTGTATATATGCCTTTACTGGTGAGCCTTGTCATTTGTGGTATTTTTGTTTCCAGTTGTCACCTTTTCTTTTCTGTCTAGAGAAGTTCCCTTAGTATTTGTCATAAAGCTGGTTTAGTGTTGTTGAATTCTTTTAGCTTTTGCTTACCTGAACGCTTTTGATTTCTCCTTCAAATCTGAATGATTGAAGTAGTTCCCATTGTGGTGTAGCAGAAATGAATCCAACTAGGAACCATAAGGTTGCAGGTTCAATCCCTGGCCTTGCTCAGTGGGTTAAGGATCTGGCGTTGCTGTGAGCTGTGGCATAGGTCACAGACACGGCTCGGATCCTGTGTTGCTGTAGCTCTGGCATAAGTTCGACCCCTAGCCTGGGAACCTCCATGTGCGGTGGGTGTGGCCTTAAAAAGAAAAAAAGAAAATCTGAATGAGAGCCTTCCTTGCTGGGTAGAGTAATCTTGATTGGAGGTTTTTTCCCCTTTCATCTCTTTAAGAGTATCATGCCACTCCCCTCTGGCCTGCAGAGTTTCTGCTGAAAAATCTGCCGATAACCTTATTGGTTCCCTTGTATGTTATTTGTTTCTTTTCTCTATCTTCTTTCAGTATTTTCTCTTTGTCTTTAATTTTGGTCAGTTTGATTTAATATGTTTCTCAGGGTGTTCCACCTTGGGTTTATTTTATATGGTATTCATTGTGCTTCCTGGATTTGAATGAGTGGTTCCTTTCCCATGTTAGGGAAGTTTTTGGCTATATCTCTTCAAGTATTTTTTCTGTCCCTTTCTCTCTCTTCTCCTTCTGTCACCTATCCTATAATACCAGGTGTTGGTGTGCTTAACATTGTCTCAGAGTTCTCTTAGGCTGTCTTCATTTCTTTTCAGTCTTTTTTTCTCTTTTCTGTTCCACTTGAGTGATTTCCAATAGTCTGTCCTCCACCTTGCTTATTCGTTCTTCTGCCTCCCATATTCTGCTGCTGGTTGCTTCTAAAGAATTTTTATTTCAGTTATTGTATTTTGCATCTCTGCTTAAGTTTTAAATCTTATATTTCTTTGCTCAGTGTTTGCTGTAAATTATTTCTCTTTGCCTCCAGTTTATTTCCAGTGTCTTGCATCATCTTCACTATGATCAATTTAAAGTCTTTTTCCTGGATGCTGATAATCTCTGGATCATTTAGCTGTTCTTTTTTTCTTGTTCCCTTATCTGAGTTATAGTTCTCTGCCTTTTCAGTTTTATAGGTTTTTGGTGTCGTCTCCTTTTTGCAGACAATAGAGTTGTAGCCTCTCTTGCTTCTGCTGTCCTCCCCCTTGTGGCTGAAGTGGGGGGGGGCTTGCTGTAGGCTTCCTGATGTGCCTGCCCACTGGGAGGTGGGGCCTATTCTTAACCCTCTGGTGGGTGGGCTTTGTCTCTGGGTGAGATTAGAGGCTGCTGTGTGCCTCGAGGGTATTTAGACAGCCTGTTTACTGACAGGTGGGATTGTGATCCCTCCTGGGATTATTGTTTGGCCTGGGGCTTCTCAGCCCTGATGGGCGGGGCCTGATTTTACCAAAATGGCCATCTCTAGAGGAACACATGCTGATGATTATTCCAGAGAACTTTGCCTCCAATGTCCTTCCCTGAAAATGAGCCACAGTCATCCCCTGTTTTCCTAGGAGATCCTCCAAGAACTGCAGTCAGGTCCAACTCAGATTCCTCTGGAACCTTTACTTTGCCCTGGGACCCAGTGCACACAAAAGTCTGTGTGTGCCTTTCAAGAATGGGGTCTCTGTTTCCCCCAGTCCTGTGGAGCACCTGTGCACAAGCCCCACTGGCCTTCAATGCCAGAGGCTCTGGGGCTCTTTATCCCAATTCCAGATCCCCAGGCGTGGGGACTTGACGTGGGGCTCAGAACTCTCACTCCTGTAGGTGAGTCTCTGATACAGTTACTTTCCAGCTGTGGGCTGCCCACCCGGTGGGTATGGGCTTGCTTATATCATGTAATAGCATCTCCTACCATCTTTATGTGGCCTCCTCTCTGTCTTCTGTAGTAAGATATCTTTTTTTTTTTTTGTCTTTTTGCCTTTTCTAGGGCCACTCATGCAGCATATGGAGGTTCCCAGGCTAGGGGTCTAATTGGAGCTGTAGCTGCTGGCCTACATACACAGAGCAACACCAGATCCCATCTGCATCTTCGAGCTCATGGCAACACCAGATCCTTAACCCACTTAGCAAGGCCAGGGATTGAACCTGCAACCTCATGGTACCTAGTCAGATTTGTTAACCACTGCACCAGGACAGGAACTCCTGTCGTAAGATATCTTTTTGAAAGTTTCCAGTCCATTTGCTTGAAGGTTGTTCACCATTTGGTTGTAATTCTGTCGTTTTTATGAGAGAAGGTTAGCTCCAGGCCTTCTGTTCTGCCATCTTAATCCCATCTGTTTCTGTATTCTTAAGAAAGTTATTTACTTCTGTTAGGTGTCTCTTCAAAAAATGACCCTCTTCTATTTTCCAGATAAGGAGCTTAATGTACTTGTCTGGCCTTTTGCTTCTTTCTTCCTTTCTGCTCATATTGGTGCCATAGATGCAGTAGCAGCAGCATAGAGTTGACCAGAAAGGGGCAGGGAGCCTTTTGAGATCTCAGCTGGCATGTGTCAGTTATGTGAGGAAACCTGACTGCTTGGCTATTGCTCCAGAAATATAGTTGACAGATGCAATAAAATCTGGGCCCTACCTGCCTTCCTAGCTCTTGGGATATCTTTGAAACCAGTGCTTTTCTTGGACAGTGATTCTCACTATAAAGTGTCCCAGAGAAGTTGACCACAGCTGTGCATTCCAGAGGAGACTAAGTGGGATTTTATGTGTGTGCTAAACCAGGACTTAGGGGTTGCAGTCTATAGGCATCTCGGAAGCCTGGCTCTTGGCCAGCTGTCCTCTTCATCCCATCTGATGTGAGTTGTCACTGGAGTAAAGTGGACTATTTCAGCTGTTTCTCTTTTCCTCAACTCAGTGTTTAGTTAGGTGCTAATGGAAAAAGGAAGAGGATAAACCACTATACTCAGTTATGGCCAACCCCCGAATAGTATCTTTCCTACCCACAAAAACCATCTCAGTGCTGTCCCTGTGCACCATAGCTTAAGATAGAGTCCCAGGCAGCAAGTTCACTGAGGACAGGACTTCTCTGTCCCATTCCATGCCATCTCCCCAGCCCAGCACCCACCATAGAGCAAGTACAGAGTAACTGTCTTCTGATTTCAGCCTAGGCTTCTCCCTCACTTTTCCCCTGCAGCACCACATTGTGTGGGCCTCTCATCTGAGGGGGTTTACCAGTCCCTGTCCAGCAAGGTCTAAACCAGAGTCATAATCCAGTTACCCTTTGGCTCTGTATATGGTGGCCGCAGCTCTTCTGAATCTGGTCAGGACCATCTCTTCACTTACATTTCCAGACGTGCTTCCCACATCCTAGCCAGAGTTTGCCACTTCCTCTCTGCCTGTCTCAATCTCGTCTTTGCTCCAGACTGAACTCCATTCCACCCTGTTGGAAACCTTTGGCCCCCAGGGCTCTCTCCGAGGTTCCACTGATCAGAAGGTATCTGGTGTTCTGATTTTTGCCTTTTGTGCCTGTAGGGTAGGGGCTGCTGCTTGGGTCCTAGAGGTGTCCCCATAGCGGTGGTCAAGAAATGCTAGCTGTGTTGACAGAATTTTCTCTGTCTTCTAGGGTCCTCTGCTGCCTTGCCTGGCCTGAACAACTTGGGTCCATCTAACTCCAACTGTCCTCGAGTGTTCCCTCAGGCTGGGAATCTGATGCCAATGGGCCCTGGACATACTTCAGTTTCCTCTCTCCCCTCCAACTCAGGCCAGCAGGACCGAGGTGTGGCACAGTTCACTGGCTCCCAGAGCATGCCCCAGAGCAGCCTCTATGGCATGGCTTCTGGTATAACCCAGATAGTCACCCAGCCACCGCCGCAGGCCACCAACGGACATGCCCACATTCCACGGCAGACCAGCGTCGGCCAGAACACCTCAGTTTCAGCTGCCTATGGTCAAAACTCTCTGGGAAACTCTGGTCTCTCCCAACAGCACAATAAGGGGACCCTGAACTCTGGTTTAACCAAGCCACAGGTCCCCAGGGTGTCAGCAACCATGGGAGGCCAGAATTCCTCATGGCAACATCAGGGGATGCCGAACCTGAGTAGCCAGACCCCAGGGAACAACACTGTAAGCCCCTTTACTGCAGCGTCCAGTTTCCACATGCAGCAGGCCCACCTGAAAATGTCCAGCCCGCAGTTCTCTCAGGCGATGCCCAGCAGACCCATGGCCCCCATGAGCTCAGCAGCTGCAGCGGGGTCCATGCTGCCCCCAGTGAGCACACAGCAGAGGACCAGTGCCCCTGCCCCAGCACCTCCCCAGGGAGCCCCACAGCAGGGCTTGCAGGGCCTGAGCTCAGCTGGGCCTGAGCTGGGGGCCTTCAACCAGAGCCCTGCCCCAGCGATGGGCAGCCGGGCAGGGCTGCACTGCGCCCAGGCCTACCCTGTGCGGACTGCAGGCCAGGAGCTGCCCTTTGCCTACAGCGGGCAGCCAAGTGGCAGCGGGTTGGCCAGTATGGCTGGAGATGCTGACTTGATCGACTCCTTGCTGAAGAACAGGACTTCGGAGGAGTGGATGAATGATTTGGACGACCTTTTAGGGCCTCAGTAACAGGAGGATGTGTGGTGTTTTCAGTGTTCATATATCCTATACTTTTGTTCTCAGATTCAAGAAAGAGCAACTACTTTGGACCAAAAGCCCACCGCCCAAGGAGCTGGGTGGGTAGAGCTAAAGTCGGGGGCCAAGGCCTGGCCCTCACAGGATCTGTGGGGCCTGGGGCTCCCAGCCAGCAGTTGTGGTCTGTCAGGCTGGCCCCACCCCTCTGCTGGTGGCATCATTACCTGGTGTTGGGACACCAGGACAGGGTCCTATAGCTGGTTTTCTATCCAAATGACCAAAACCAACAGTGAAGCCCTACGATGTCAGGCTTATAAAAATCTGTGCCATCGTGTTGACCTAATCCAAGATTTCTCCACTTGCCCCAGGGTTGGGGACAAATTTTTGTTCAAACGTTATAGCAGAACCATTCGCAATTTGTAGCATAGAAAAGATTTTTTTTTTTTTTTAATTTTTAAGATTTTAAAACAGATTAGAATAGGTGATGGTTTAAATTGATTATGTGGCATTGGAAACCTGGGGCTTTTTTGATTAAGAGCCTTTTTTATTCCTGTTCTTTGTCAGCTTTCAGGGGAAGGGGAGGCTCACTGGAAAATCATTTCCATAAGTGCAGGCTCTAACTGCATGTGCCAAAAAGAAACAGGATGCCGTGAGACAGCAGAGCTAGTGACACAGATGTGGTCTGTCCCTCAGCTCCTCCTCCCAGAATGCTGTTCTCCCAGGTTGGCATTTAGGAGGACCTAGGCCGCGGAATCCCTTCCTCCTACACCTTGGTAGCCAGACCCCAGGCAATCCCCAGGCTAAATGCTGAAATGGAATAATTGGGGTTCCTGTGTCTCTTGTTGTAACTTCCTACCTTTTGCAGTTTCCCCGAAAACTCATGTTTAACCTGTTAGGAAAGTGATCATTATTGAGTTATGCACAGATGTCTTTCCTTCATTCACACTGTCTTTAGTTCCCATATCCTTTCTGCCTTCCCTTCTTTTTCTCTCTGGCCCAAATGGAAAACCTCCTTAAGGCACTGATCTGCTAGATTTAGGGGAAGAGAATGAGTTGTTAGAATTCCTTAGGGAATCCTAGCATTGTAAGGAGGGGGAGGTATTCCCTCCCCGCAACGCAAAGGTTTGGGGGAAGGAAAAAAAGAAGCTTGCCCTGTTTGGCAGGGAGTGGGCGGGCCCGGCCAGAGGAAGGAGTGCCACTTTGTTTTACTACTTCTGCCACTCCCTCATCAGATGACTTGCACTTTTTAAAGAGAATTGCTTTATAACACTAATACATCCTTTCTAAAGATTCTAGTGGATTTCTCTTTTATAAGTCTACAAAGTAATGGACTTGACTAAGCTAAGAGTCCACAAAACAGTATTACCTGTGACTGTGGAAAACAGAGAGCACTTCAACTTATGGAAAGCGCAGGGTGAGACCCTTTTAAACAGTGTTGGAGAAAAAATAGTACACTGAAAAGAGTGGCTTGTGTGCAGAGTGGTCTGTGGAGACACCACAACCCCGTTTTTGTTTCCCTGGAGCCTCAGAAAGAGTAATTCAAGGAGTATCGTATGTAAGGAGTTGAGCCAAGGAAAATAGTCACACAACCAGCTTGAGTGGCTTTGAGGGGATGAAGGGTTGTACATACATTGGTAATTATTTTGCACCAGCAGTGCCTTTCATGGGGGTACATGGACCCTCAGATCCTCTTCTCTAATAGCCATTTGGCACCATGGATGGTGTTTGGGCCATTTCCCCTTTAAACACTTCCTTGCCTTCCCCAGATGCTGAATTTAGCTCTCAAAGAAGGGAATGAATCATAAAGCCAGTGAAGACTCCACCCTCTGAGTGAGTTCCCCAATCTGAAGGGGAAGAGGGTGACTTCAGCGGGTTTTCTACCAAAAATAGCGGGCTGAAGGCTGGTGGTGGGTCCTTGTTCCTCTCCTGATCTCTCTCTGGCTGCTGCTCACCTCTTTCCCCGGGCAGGCGCTCACGCCTCTGCCTCCCCCTTCTGGGGAGGGCTGCCTCTGCCTTAGCCCTAGGGCTGCCTAGACAGACAGCAGGCTTCTCACTTGCTTCAGTGTCAGAGCAATAAAATGTGATGCTTGGGGTCTCCCCAGGGAGCTGCCCATGGCTTTTATTTATGAATCTGGTTTTTGGGTAGTCAGGGAAGGAGACAACTCCACTTCAGTGCAAATCCCCATCTTCCAGGAGCCATGACTCAAAAGAAAAGGGTGCTCGGACTTTTGTTATACACATTTGCTTTGTGTAAATAAATGTTTACAATTTTTTATTAAAGATGGAATAAGTGTTAGAGTTTCTGACTGTATATTTTTTACTTTTATAGATTTTAAAACTATGATCCTTTATATATATGTTTTGGGGGAGCTATGATAAGTTTTATGGCAAACAGTTGGTATTGTTAACTTTTTACTGTCATCAAAGTACCTAAAAGTCCTATTAATCCCCTTAATTTTCTACTTCCCTTAACTCTGGTATACACCAAAAAGAAATCTTTACTTTCCTTGTTTCATCATATAAAATAATAAAAGTATTTTGCTAGTACGGAAACTGCCCGTGTATTTCACTTCACATGGCTGTGCCAGCAAAGGTAGGAGGTGGACCAGGACACAATTGCTTTGTTTGGAAGTTGGTTTCCTTTTGCGATTTAGCTTTTTTCTTGATGCACATGGGTGTGGGCCGGAGCGTTTAGTTTGCTTTCCCTCAGATTACCTTCTGTTTTTTGATGATACAAAACTAGCAGTGACACTGTCCAGGGCCACCAGTCTCCCCTCTGGCGCATCCATGTCCTTACATCTAAAGTGAGGGATGTTGGACCAGGTAACACTCAGGGATACTTTAGGTCCTAATTAGCAATTCAAATGTTTGACTTTTCCTTTTATATTGTAAGTACAAGTGCTCTGACAGATTCACTCACCCATTCCCGTCAATGTCACACCATGAGGGACGTGAGATGATGGTGGTAGAAGCCACACCAGGAACCTGGAAGGCAAGGTTTTTCAGTGACCTCTCACCTTAGCCATAGCTTGGAAGTTGGTCAGACCTGGAGAAGCTGGAGCTCCAAGAAGGGCAGGAAAGCAGCCTTCAGTGAGGAAGCCTGTCATGATGGGATGAAAACGTTTGATTACTCAAGTGAAGCCTAATTAGCTGTGAATATAAAGTACAGTTAAACTCAAGACCCATGAAATCTTGGCTGAGAAGGCGCAGAATATGTTTGGGGCGGGGTAGGGGGTTCACTCTCATTAGTAATCAAAAAAGTGCAAATTAGGAGTTCCCATCCTGGCAAAGTGGTTAACGAATCTGACTGGGAACCATGAGGTTGCGGGTTCGATCCCTGGCCTTGCTCAGTGGGTTAACGATCCGGTGTTGCCGTGAGCTGTGGTGTAGGTCACAGACGCGGCTCGGATCCCGCGTTGCTGTGGCTGTGGCATAGGCCAGTGGCTGCAGCTCTGACTAGACCTCTAGCCTGGGAACCTCCATATGCCACAGGAGCAGCCCTAGAAAGGCAAAAAAAAAGTGCAAATTAGAACAAAGATGAGATGATTCTGCTTGTCAGATTAACAAAGATGAGAAATACTCAGTGCTGACTACAGTGTGGTGAGGCAGGCTGCCACACAACTTTCTGTGGAAAGAATTTTTTTTTTTTTTTTTTACCACATCAGTGGCTCTGGGACCAGGGATCGAGACTGTTCCACAGCAGCAACCCAAACAATAATGGATATTTTAACCCACTGAGCAACACAGGGATTTCTGTGACAAGAAATTCTGAAAAAGGTAACAAGCACCTTAAAATGTTTATGCCTTGTGTCCAACCCAGCAATTCCAACTCTGAAAAGCCATTCTTAAAAATAATTTGGGGGGTTGCCTGGGAATCCAACTGGGAACAATGAGGTCGTGGGTTCACTCCCCGGCCTCGCTCAAGCTATGGTGTAGGTCACAGACGCAACTTGGATCTGGTGTTGCTGTGGCTGTGGTGTAGGCCGGCAGCTGTACTCCAATTAGACCCCTAGCCTGGGAAACTGCACATGCTGCAGGAGCAGCCCTAAAATAAATATTTTTTAAAAATTTCTGGACACAAAAAGATCGTACGGAAAAGGTTGTGTTTCTGGTACCACTGTGTACAATTGCAGAAAAGTAGGAGAATCTAAAGAACTGTCAGAGGAGACTGGCTAATAAAATTGCAGTACTTCTAATGATGACATGATCATATATTTAATTTTAAATATTTACCAAGACTGGAGTTCCCCTCACGGCACAGTGCGTAATGAATCCGACTAGGAACCATGAGGTTGTGGGTTCGGTTCCTGGCCTTGCTCAGTGGGTTAAGGATCCAGCATTGCCATGAGCTGTGGTGTAGGTCTCAGATGTGGCTCAGATTCCCATGTTGCTGTGGCTCTGGCGTAGGCTGACCGCTACAGCTCCAATTGGACCCCTAGCCTAGGAACCTCCATATGCCAAGGGAGCGACCCTAGAAAAGGCACAAAGACAACCACAAAAAAAAATTAACCAAGGCTTTAAACACAGTAACTTGGAATGCTGGTTTTGTTGGGCTTTTTTTTTTTAATTTTATTGTGGCACCAGGGGAAATTCCTGGGCCAGGACTGATCTGAGTCACAGCTGTGAAGTATACCACAGCTGGGGCAACACTGGATCCTTTAACCCACTGCACTGGGCCAAGCAAGAATGGAACCTGCTTCCGAAGTGACCCAAGCTGCTGCAGCTGGATTTTAAACCCACTGTGCCACAATGGGAACTCCTTTGGGCTTCTATTGGAAGCCAATAGGAAAAAAATCAGGTTTATGAAACCCTGAGCATTCCCTGCCCCTAGCCTGTTTTATAGATTACAGAGTAACTCTGAAAAGTAAAGGAGGTGTTGAAAGTGACAGCACTAACAGCTTGAACCTAGCCAGAACACCTACTGCGACTTGAACCCACATACTGGGACTTGAACCCAACCAAAACCCAGACTGGGACTCAAACCCACAGTTCAAAATTACAATGACTCACCCCATGTCTGGTCTCACTGAGTTTCAGGTTCTTTATGCCTCGGCGCAGAGGGAATTCAGCGAGAGACAAGGAGAGAGGCAAGAAACAGATTTCTCAGGATAGGACACTTGTGAGAGATGCAAGCTGGCAGGCAAGGAAGCTCTGCCCCCAGGCTCTGGGGGGTCACAGTTTGGTCATCCTAGGGGCATGGTGGTTGAAGAGGCCCGCCTCTTCCTTCCTGGGAGTAGTAGCTCCTCCTTAGTATCCCCTAAAGGGTACATTGAAATCAGCTGAAGGGCGGCCCTCCAACTCTTACCCTTGGTCTGCCTCTGAATGCAGGCCTCATCCCATCTCCCACCCAATTACCTGAGGCAATTGTCCTACCTCCACGAGGCAAGCAAGGCTGCCTCATTCTGCTGGCTTTCTTGAACTTAACTGTGGCCTCCCAACATCCCCCAGGTTTCCCTCTTTATCTAGGATCCCCTGTGGGGACTTGCACACCCACCTGTGCCTACTCCTCCCCTATCCTGTCCCCCTCCAGGTGTTTGCCCCCTTTATGCTTAAAGGGGATACTGGGCCAGACGACCATCCAATAACGACTTCCTGCTGCGACAGGGCCCAGGCCTGCCTAGGGAAAGAGGAAAACACCTGGCTAACTGTCCCTTTCCTGCTGGGAAGGCCCTAAGCCAAGGTGACTCTGGTTAAGGTGATTTTCCCTAGCCACCCTAGAGGTTAAACAGCATATGTGCGGAAACCAGTAGCACCAGGAAGACCAGCGCTTCCAGGAGCACCTTTGGGTCCAGGAGCACCAGTGTTCCCAGTGGGGCCGGGGGACCAGCATCGGCAGGTTTGCCTTGAGCACCAGGTTGGCCAGTGAAGCTAGCAGGGCCGGGGGATCAGGCTCACCGTGCTCGCTGGGCAATCCTCTCTCACCTCTTGCTCCCGAGGATCCAGGAGCTTGCAGTGGGGTGAGCACGTCTGGGGTGGGGGGGAGGTCGCTGAGCTCCAGCTTCTCCATCTGTGCCAGCAGGACCAACAGTACTGGGAGGGCCAGGAACATCTTGCTCTCCAGCTCTGCCAGGCTCCCCAGCAGCACCCAGTCCACATGCTCGCCAGGGGGTCCAGGCAGGCCAGCAGGTCGGGGTTCACCTTGGGCTCCTCACTCTCCTTCTCCAGCAGGGCCAGGAGAGCCCGGGACACCAGTGCAGCCAGACCACAATTTGAGCATCCAAGAGGCGTGGGGGGTTGGAAAGGCCCGCCTCTTCCTTTCTGGGAGTAGTAGCTCCTCCTTAGTATCTGGTAAGGTGTTTATTTGAATCAGCTGAAGGGTAGTCCTCAAACTCTTACCCTTGGTCTGCATCTGAATGCAGGCCTCATCCCATCCCTCATCCAATGACCTGAGGCAATTCTCGCACCTCCCCTAGTTAAGCAAGCCTGCCTTGTTCTGCCTGTTTTCTTGAACTTACAGCAGCCTCCCAGCATCCCCCAGGTTTCCCTCTTTATCTAGGATCCCCTGTGGGGACTTCCACACCCACCTGTGCCTACTCTATCCCTATTCGTGTTGAACAAGCCAGACCTCAGGAGTGTCAAGGGCCAGGTGGTTGTGATCTCTGCCACTTGGTCATTATCCAGTATCTGTCAAGAGTCACAAACCAGGCTCCTGTGGTGATGGCGGCAGGCTCAGTGAGACACCGCTCCCTCTGCCCGTGTTTGTGGAGCAGCTGCTATGGCCAGGCATCATGCTGGGAGCAGGCAACGTAGCAGCAGTGTAGGCGAGCAGGGCCCTGCCCCGTGGAGCTTCAGTCTCAGGTGAAGGGCATGTCTGTCATAGACAGGTGACAGATGATTTCAGAATGGTAGGTGTCAGGAAGAAACGAAAGTGTAAGATAGTGGGTGTTTGGGTGGCCAGGGGTAGCAGGGGAGGTGAGGCCAGAGACTTAGATGGGGCGGGCAGGGCAAGCCCCTCGAAGGAGACACTTAGCTGAGGCCAGGGCTGGAGGGGATCCAGGCAAAGCTCTGGGGAAGAGCTGTTCACCACCCCGTGGCATGGAAAAGTCTGCTCCCCAAAAGAGGGGGTTGCTGTTACCAGGAGGGGAGGAGCGCTGAAAAAGCCAAGTCAACAGAGGTCCAACACCTGTTCAATTAAAAGCACAAAGGGCGAGTGAGTTAAGGACCTGGCATTGTCACTGCTGCGGCTTGGGTCGCTGCTGTGGCACAGTTTCCAGCCCTGGCCCAGGAAGGTTTACATGCCACAGGTATAGCCAAAGAGAAAGAAAGAAAATCTAGCACAAAGGATGTACGTTGCATATGGCAGGAAAGAGGGTCACATCCCTCCGCCAGGTGCCCCCAGCGCTGCGGCCCTACGTCACTGGTCTGCACTACACTGGGCCTCTGCCAGCCCAGCCCAAGGAGATGCTCAAAGTAAGACAGGGTCCCAGGTTCATCCCTGGGGTTGGACTGTCCCTGCCATTGTTGGCATCTTTATCAATTAGTCAACCTTAAGGCCAGTCAGCTGATGAGGGCATGGAAGTGGCAATGTGGCTATGAAGCTGTTGAAAGATACGAAATGGTGGTTGCCTGTGAACTTGGTCCAAGGCTAGTCAACTGAAAATTCCAGGCATGAGGAATGGTAGGCGATGTCTTGAAAATACATCAACTCTTCTTTTTTTTTCTTTCCCTTTTTAAGCCATATCTGCTGCATATGGAAGTTCCCAGGCCAGGGGTCGAGTCAGAGCTGCAGTTGCAGCCTATGCCACACCATGGCACCAGCGGATCTAACCCGCATCTGCAAACTACACTGCAATTTACAGCAATGCTGGATCCTTAACCCAGTGAGCCAAGTCAGGGATCAAACCCACATCCTCACAGGGACAATGTCAGGTCCTTAATTCACTGAGACACAAAGGGAACTCCCAGATCAGCTCTTCTGCACATGGGATCAGTTTGCCTTACTGGACCCTTCCCCCTTAGTCTTAAAGCTGGTGATAAACCTGCCAATTTTCAGATTGACTTTGCTTATGTGTCAAAGATAACTTGGGGAGTTCCTACTGTGGTGATACAGGATCAGTGGCATCTTTGAAGCACTGGGACATATTTCCCAGGGCAGCACAGTGGATTAAGGATCTGGTATTGCCACAGCTGTGGTGTAGGTCACAACTGTGGCTCAGGTCTGACCCCTGGCCCAGGAACTCCACATGCCATGGAGCAGCCTAACAAAAAGAAAAACAAAAGCTAAGTGCTCTCCACATGGTTGCATTTAAGCAGGGCTGCAGACTCTAGTTTGTGCATGCAGAGCATTGTATGAAAATTGGAAAAAATAGCTTTAAACTCACCCAAAGCAGAAAGCAGCGTGGCAAGGTCAGAAAACGTGGCAAGGGTCCACCTTGATATCAATGTCGAGGGACACAAACTCTGAGAGAAGTAACCTATGTGAGATAAAGGAGATGCCATTGGCTGCAAAAAACAGACATGACAACAAATATAGCAGTTGCCGTGGGGTGGGGTGAGGTGGCTCAAGATTCCCTGTTCCTGGAGTTCCCTGGTGGCCTAGCAGATTAAGGGTCTGGTGTGGTCACTGCTGTGGCGCAGGTTCATCCCTGAATTTGCAACTTCTGTATGCCGCAGGTGAGGCAAAAAAAAAGATTCCAGTCTGTCCAGTGCGGCTGGGTGAGAAGATAATTCTGCTGCAGGTGACACAGTGGATCTTGGCCCGACAGGTGCACTGCGCATGCAGGAGCCATTAGGTCGACCCAGGGAGTCCAAGCAGAAGGCTCCATGTGTCTGTATTTGGAAAGCAGAACAGTTCAAGGTTAAAGAAAGTAAAAGTGGAATTACATATTCTGAATAACTGTGAAGGAACTAGCTGCTCTTGATGCAGCTGAGGTAAGTGTTTGCTGTACTGCCCTTGGATGTATCACTTACTGACACCACCACCATCTCATCTTGAGTTTTAAGGCTCTAGATTGACTGTATACCTTTTTTTTTTTTTGCTCTTTAGGGCCGCACCCACGGCATATAGAGGTTCCCAGTGTAGGGGTCGAATCTGAGCTATGGCCACAGGCCTACGCCACAGCCACAGCCATGCCAGATCCCAAGCCGAATCTGCGGCCTACACCCCAGCTCACAGCAATGCTGGATCCTTAATCCACTAAGCAAGGCCAGGGATTGAACCTGAAACCTCCTGGTTCCTTTTTTTTTTTTTGTCTTTTTGCCATTTCTTGGGCCGCTCCCGTGGCATATGGAGGTTCCCAGGCTAGGGGTCCAACCGGAGCTGTAGCCACCAGCCTACGCCAGAGCCACAGCAATGAGGGATCTGAACCGTGTCTGCAACCTACACCACAACTCACGGCAACACCAGATCCTTAACCCACTGAGAAAGGCCAGGGATCGAACCCGCAACCTTATGGTTCCTAGTCAGATTCGTTAACCACTGAGCCATGACGGGAACTCCCAACCTCACAGTTCCTAGTTGGATTCATTTCTGCTGTGCCACGATGTGAACTCCTAGATTGGCTGTATACTTTCTTAAGTACTCATTTTCTATAACTCAGGGCAAAGCCCAACCACACAGAGTCATCTGCTAAGTCAAAAGCTGCAAATACTGCCATCCTTCCTATGTCATAATGTGTTGTAGTTGGAGGTCCAAGAGGGTCTTTGCCCCCAAGTAGTAAAGAAATCCAAATCTGCTGTTTTAGTTTTATCTCTCCCCAGGCCATTTCTTTCTTTCTTTTTTTGATACTTGTTTGTGCAATAAAAGATGCCTTTTTTTTTTTCTTTTTCTTTCCCCTACATCCATGGCATGGGGAACTTCGCCCAGCAGGGATCGAACCCGCACTGCAGTTAAAGTCTGCACCACAGTGGAAACTCCAAAAAGACACTTTTCTTAAATTCTCATTCCCACTGTCAAACCTATCCTATCCAACCTACTTTGTTGGCTCCTCTCTCCATCCAACCCAATTTATAGTCCTGCCACAGTGTTACGACGACTAGAACAAGAGAACAGGGCTTGTCTGAGCCCAGTCCTGCCATACAGATGGAGTGTTAGCTCAGCTGCCCCTTCTGGACTGAGGGGCTTTTTCCCTCAAACGCCAGGAGTGATGGCTGCTGGTGGATCTCAGCTGAGTCTTTCTGAGAATTGCCTTCAGAGGAAGGGAGCAGCCTTGCCTGTGGCTATGCCCCCTACCCAGGGGCAGCCCACATCTGGGACCTGGCCAATATGGGGGTACAAAGGCCCAGCCCCTCTCCTCAATTTGGGACGTTTCCAAGGGGCCACCCCAGCTCCACAGTGCCTGTGGGATCAGCTGATGTAGTGTATGAAGCAAGTGGACTGGAGTGGCAAGGTATGGCCTCTAGGCGGCGCTGTGGCGCCCCACTCCAGCTGCCCCCGCTTCCGGGTCCCTCACTCCCACGTTCAACCTCCAAGGGCAGCAGGCTGAGAACCGAGGGATCCCTCACCTTTGCAAGGGAGCTGTCTCTCCCCAGTTTACACTTTCTAACCAACCGGGGCCGCCCAGCGTCTTAGATTCCTGTGCCCTGGGGAGTGAGGGTGCGGGTTGTGCAAAGGCCTGACCTGCTAGCTCCAATTTGGAACAACTTCGAAGGACTTCCTGGCTCCAGGGACCTGTCTGGGGCCAGCTAAGGCTCAGCTGCAACCACAGCACATCTCACACTCCTGTGTACTGTGTCCCTCACCTCTTTTACAGCTTTTTCCAGGCCCAATCCCCAAGAAATACACAGCATGCAAACGCTCTGTTTCTGAGGAACTCACTCCAAACAAATGGATGGTTTTGCATTTAAGTTTTGTTTTTTGTTTGTTTGTTTGTTTTGGCTGTGCCTGTGGCCTGTGGAAGTTCCCAGGCCTGAGATGGAACCTGAGCAACAGCAGTGACAATGTTGGATCCTTAACCCACTGAGCCACCAGGGAACTCCCAGAAAAATTAACTTTTATAAAATCATTATATTAGTTCTCATCGTGGCTCAGCAATGAATGGCAATTAATCTGACTAGAAACCATGAGGATGTGGACCATTTTATGAAAATGGCCTCACTCAGTGGGTTAAGGATCCGGCATTGCCATGAGCTGTGGTGTAGGTTGAGACGTGGCTTGGATCTGGCATTGCTGTGACTGTGGTGTAGCCAGCAGCTACAGTTCCTATTCAGTCCCTAGCCTGGGAACCTCCATATGCAGCAGGTGCAGCCCTAAAAAGACCCCCCCCAAATTATTATATTAAAAAAATACAACATAATTATTCACTGTAATTGCAAAATATTGAGATCACTCTAACAACAGGATCATTGAATAAACTCCAATACCTCCATACAATGGGATTGCCTGCAGCAGTAAGAAAGAATGAGGAAAATTTTATGAATGGGTCCAGCTTGCTGTCCATGATATTTCGGTAGGAAAGAGAGCAAAGTGCATACTAGTGCATGTCTAGTATGTTACCTTTTGTGTAAGAAAAAAGAGGAGGAGTTCCTGTTGTGTCACAGCAGAAACCAATCCAACTAGCATCCATGAGGACACAGGTTCAATCCCTGGCCTTGCTCAGTGGGTTAAGGATCCGGCGTTGCCATGAGCTGTGGTGTAGGTCGCAGACGCGGTTTGGATCCCACGTTGCTGTGGCTGTGCATAGACTGGCAGCTGCAGCTCCAACTTGACCCCTAGCCTGGGAACCTCCATATGCCACGGGTGCGGCCCTAAAAGACAAAAAAAAAAAAAAAAAAGAAAAGAAAAAGAAAAGAAAAGAAAGAAAGAAATAAAGAGGAAATAAGAAAATTTTACATGTGTCTGCTCATTTGGCAAAAAGAAATAAAGATAAAGCAGAAACTGAAGGGATGAGTTACTAGAGGTGTGGGTGAAGATGCAAGGACTGAAGGAATGGATTGGAAGCAGAGATGGTTCTTTGAGCAGCTTTTTGGAATCTTGTGTGTTTTACATTCTCAAAAAAAAGAGTGAGAGACAGATAGAATAGGAGTTCCCATTGTGGCTCATCAGTAATGAACTTGACTAGTATCCATGAGGACACGGGTTCAATCCTTGGCCTTGCTCAGGGATTTGGCATTGCCATGAGCTGTGGTGAAGGTCGCAAACATGTCTTGGATCTGGCATTGCTGTGGCTACAGTTCTGACTTGACCTGTAGCCTGTAGCCTAGGAACTTCTATATGCTACCTGTGACCCTAAAAAGCAAAAAAAAAAAAAAAAGAGAGAGAGAGAGAGCGAGAGAATAAATAAAATCAACAAGGATGAGAAACACATACACCAAATAGTATTTCAGATGTATCACATTTGGACTACATGCCCTCTGGCCAAAGACAAAGGGAAAGCTAAACAGATATGCAGCTCTAGTTTGTAGGTTTCTAGAAGCCTAAGTTAACAACTGTGGAACTCCTATCTGCGCAAATAAGTAAATAACATTGTGGATAATGGGAGCCAGGTTTTTCACTACTGGAGAAAGCTAAGAGTTATAAATATGGAAAGGAGGAAGGACAGAATGAACCCTGTGGTTTGGGGTTTAGAACTAAAAATATCAGTGCAAACTCATGGTTTTTTAAACACAGATAAATATAATTATATGTATATCTCTCTGTGTATACATATACACTATATATATTATATACACACACTATATATGTAGACACATACACACACACACACCTGTATGTATATACTTCTCTTTCCCAGTTGTCTTGGCTGGTAAGTCATGATATCATAGCAGCAGTGAGTGCACCTGGGCCCAGACCTTGGATTCTAAATACCACTGCCCACTAAAAAGAATAGGTCTTGGAGTCCCCATTGTGGCTCAGCAGGTTAAGAACCTGACATAGCATCTGTGAGGATGTGGGTTCAATCCCTGGCCTTGCTCACTGGGTAAAGGATCTGGCGTTGCTGTGAGCTGTGGTGTAAAACCCAGACGAAGCTTGGATCTAGCATTGCTGTAGTTGCAGAGTAGGCCAGAAGCTGCAGCTCAGATTCAGCCCCCAGCCTGGGAACGTCCATATGCCACAGGTGCAGCCCTAAAGAGAAAAATAAATAAATAAATAAGTCTTACCTAATGAGAGTACTTAAAAGCACTCTGAGAACCTTGTGATGGAAAATAAGGAAATGCTCAAAGGAACATAGGGACATGTCAAAAGGACACAGAAGCCAGTTTGAAGGAATGCTCACTGGTCAAATTTGGGACAACATGGACATCAAAATAAGTAGTGGCACTAAAGAATTATTCAAAGTAAGTATTTTTAATTTAAGAATGTATGAATCCGAAATGATTCAGATAAGTTAACAAGTGGAGGAGACGGGAAATCGCTTTCTTATTAATAAAGGTAAAAAGAATGACAGGATAAGAAAATCACCATTTGGGGAGTTCCCGTCGTGGCTCAGTGGTTAACAAATCTGACTAGGAACGATGAGGTTGCGGGTTTGATTCCTGGCCTTGCTCAGTGGATTAAGGATCTGGCGTTGCCATGAGCTGTGGTGTAGGCTGGCAGCTGCAGCTCCAATTCGACCCCTAGCCTGGGAACCTCCATATGCCACGTGTGCAGCCCTCAAAAGACAAAAAAAAAAAAAAAAGAGAGAGAGAGAAAGAAAGACAGAAAATCACCATTTGACAACCATCTAATGATAATAAGTGACTCATATGGTTACCAAAGGGGAAACGCTGGTGGGAGGGATAAACTGGGAGATTAGAATTGGCATATAAAAACTGATATATACAAAACTGACCCTTAACAAGGACCTACTATATAGCTCAGGGAAATCTACACAATACTCTGTGATAGCCTGCATGGGGAAAGACTTCTGAAAAAGAATGGATGTATATGTATATGCAAGGCTGATTCACTTTGCAATACACCTAAAACTAACACAACATGAAGTCACCTACACTCCAATAATATTTATTTTTATTTTATTTATTTTTTTTGTCTTTTTAGAGCTGCACCTGTGGCATGTGGAGGTTCCCAGGCTAGTGCTCTAATCAAAGCTACAGCCGCCAGCCTACGCCAGAGCCACAGCAACTCGGGATCCGAGCCTCGTCTGCGACCTACACCACAGGTCATGGCAACACCGGATCCTTAACCCACTGAGCAAGGCCAGGGATCGAACCTGCAACCTCATGGTTCCTAGTTGGATTCTTTTCTGCTGCGCCACGACAGGAACTCCAAAATTTATTTTTATAATAATAATAATAAGTGATTCAAGGAGGAATCACGAATAGTTGTTAAAATTGAGGGGTGAGGAGTTCCCGTCGTGGCGCAGTGGTTAACGAATCTGACTAGGAACCATGAGGTTGCGGGTTCGGTCCCTGCCCTTGCTCAGTAGGTTAACGATCCGGCGTTGCCGTGAGCTGTGGTGTAGATCACAGATGCGGCTCGGATCCCGCGTTGCTGTGGCTCTGGCGTAGGCCGGTGGCTACAGCTCCGATTCGACCCCTAGCCTGGGAACCTCCATATGCCGCAGGAGCGGCCCAAGAAATAGCAAAAAAAGACAAAAAAAAAAAATTTGAGGGGTGAGGAGCTCCCATCGTAGCTCAGCGGAAACGAATCTGACTAGTATCTATGAGGACGCAGGGTCGATCCCAGGCCTTGCTCAGTGGGTTAAGGATCCTGCATTGCCATGAGCTGTGGTGTAGGCCACAGATGTGGCTCGGATCTGGTGTTGCTGTGGCTGTGATGTAGTCCAGTGGCTACAGCTCCGATTGGACCCCTAGCCTGGGAACCACCATATGCTGCTGGTTCAACCCTAAAAAGAAAAAAAAAAAATCGAGGGGTGAAAGTTTGACAAGTAACAGGATTTTTTACATAATCTCAAAGTGTGGCCCTGCAAAGATACTTGTACACTTCAATGGGAAAAAAAGTTACTTTTGTCACAGATAAAGTTAGATATTAGGTAAAGGAAGTAACAAAGCCCGCACTCCAACAAAATTAGGGAAGTAAAAAATAACAAAATGTGGGTGAGAGGGTTGGCCAGTGTCAAAGTGATTAGGCCATCCTTGTCTGCTAACTGGCACTTAGTGAAGTTAGGTTTCTCTCCTCCCTTTGAGACTGGCAGACAGAGACCCCAGTCTTCCTGATGATGACATTTCAAAGGAATGACTTTCAGGTCCTTGTGAAGGACACTCCTGAGTTGTAGGAGATACCAATACATCTTAAAGGGGCAGAGGAAGTTCTTGAAATTGTAAGGTTTTAAAATAAATGCTCTAAGGTCAGGAGGTCTGGCGACCATCTTTAGGTGTTGGCTGGAACCAACATATTAGGGTTTTTTTTTTTGCATACTGCCAAATGCCTCCTGTGACCATTCTAACAATACATCCAGGAATAAGGCAAATGACCCACAGGTCTTGGACCCAGTGGGTCCATGTGCTAGGACTGGATCTGGGAGGCTTAGAACACTCTTGGATTGTTACCTGACCCCCAAGGTCCCCCCCAACGGGAGCCTCATGGCACTGTCATCAGTGCTTTGGGTTCCTAGATGTCAGCGTTAAATTACTTTTGGGTCCCACAGTCCTCCAAGACCTTAGAGCATGCCATTTACCAAGACAACAGGAACACACTGGTGGGGGTGGGGCGCGAGCATCATTCCAAAGCCCATAGTGGCCATTCTCAGCAGTCTAGGATGGGTGAGAGGAGATACCACTATAGAGTTGGGTGCCATGGGAAAGATGGAAATGATGAGTTAGAAATAATAGAGGTGCCGTTCCCTTTGTGGTGCAGCGGAAAAAAATCCAACTAGAATCCATGAGGATGCAGGTTCAATCCTTGGCCTCACTCAGTGGGTTGGGGATCTAGCGTTGCCATGAGCTGTGGTGTAGGTCACAGATGTGGCTTGGATCCTGAGTTGCTGTGGCTGTGGTGTAGGCCAGCAGCTACAGCTTTGATTCGACTCCTAACCTGGGAACTTTCATATGCCGTGGATGCAGTCCTAAAAAGACAAAAAAAAAAAAAAGAATATCTTAGTTACAACTATAATCATATAAGATTTTAACATTAGGGTGATAGGGACTATGCTGTTTTTGCAATATTTTTTGGTAAGTAAAATAATTTCAAAAAATATTTTTGGGGGAGTTCCTGTCGTGGGTGGCTCAGTGGTTAAGGAATCTAAGAACAATGAGTTTGCGGGTTCAATCCCTCACCTTGCTCAGTGGGTTAAGGATCTGGCGTTGCCAGGAGCCATGGTGTAGATCACAGACATGGCTGGGATGTCACGTTGCTATGGCTCTGGCATAGGCCGGTGGCAACACGTCCAATTCGACCCCTAGCCTGGGAACCTCCATGTGCCGCGGGAGTGGCCCAAGAGATTTCAAAAAGACAAAAAAAAAAAAAAATTTGGGGGGGGGGCAAATTCTCTTGTGGTACAGTGGGTTAAGGATCTGGTATTGTCATTGCAGTGGCTTGGGTCGCTGCTGTGACTCAAGTTCCACCCTTATCTTGAGAACTTTGACACTTTGACATGCTGTGGGTGCAGCCAAAAAAAAAAAAACTTAAAAAAAATTTTTCTTTTTTTTTTTTTAGTCTTGCCACAGCAGCAACAATGCTGGATTATTAACCTGCTGAGCCGTAAGGGAATCCAGAAAACTCTTTTTTTTTTTTTTGGTCTTTTCTTGGGCCGCTCCCGTGGCATATGGAGGTTCCCAGGCTAGGGGTTGAATCAGAGCTACAGCTCCCAGCCTACACCACAGACAGAGCAACTCAGGATCCGAGCTGCATGTGCGACCTACACCACAGCTCATGGCAATGCCGGATCCTTAACCCACTGATGGAGGCCAGGGACAAACCCCCAACCTCATGGTTCCTAGCTGGGT
Organism: Phacochoerus africanus; assembly: GCF_016906955.1. Lineage (NCBI taxonomy): Eukaryota > Metazoa > Chordata > Mammalia > Artiodactyla > Suidae > Phacochoerus > Phacochoerus africanus. Next base: position 78,939,989 of record NC_062547.1, on the reverse strand, counting down.
TCATTAACCACTGAGCCACAATGGGAACTCCTGTGGTTTCTTTTCAATGTAACATTTGGCTAGTCTTTCCACTCTCCAGAGGCCCTTGGTGAGCTCAGCTTCCAGGATGTTCTTCTGGGCCGTAGGGGTTGTAGTACAGAGAGTCAGAGGTCTGGACTGCAGGGGTTCAGGGAGGGGCTTTTTCACTTCCCTAGATGTTGGTGCCTCGGGGGCTGCCCTGGCGGGTGGGTACACAGACTCTGCGTGGAGGGCCCTAGGCTGGACCTCTGTCAGCCTGAGCAGGCCCAGCCCACACAGGGCCTGAGAGGCTGAGCAGGTTCAGAGGGAGGGAGGTGCAGACCAAGGGACCTGAGGAGACCAGAGACCTCAGCCTCTGCCTGGACATCTGCCCAGGGACTTCCTCCGAAGTTGCTGATCTTAGGCCTCAGCTTCCTGTTGCCAGGGCAGAAGAGGACGAGGTGGGAAGAGAGGAGGTCTAGGCTCAGAGGAACTGAGAGCTTGGCAGAGAGGAGAGCCTGCATGTGGGCAGAGACGCACAAACACACAGCAGCCCCATGGGTGAGCAGCAACAGTCACAAACACACTGGGATCACAGCACAGAAACACACAAAGCTCGTGCAAACACATGAGCATATATCCTGCCTGCTGGGCGTGTGTCCCACCCTTCAGGTGGGTCTGGAAAGGAGACGAGCGCAGGGGGCTGTAGTCAGGGGGCTGAGTGGGCAGAGAGAGGGCTGGAGGATGCATCTGGCCTATGCTCCCTGGTGCTCCTGTCTCTGTTTCTGAGCATCTGTCAATCATTCCCACATCACTGAGCACCTGCTGCTGCAATGGTAAGCCCAGGTCCACAGCTGGATGCAGACTTGGAGATCCAGCCCTACTCTTAGGAGCCCCCAGTGCCCCCAGATGTAAAACAGCTGGTACCCTGGGGGCAATGATGGACAAAGGGCATTCACTGGGCCTTGGCCAGGTGATGAGAGGGTAGAAAGGTACAGGGGGAGCCCAGGAGGCAAAAAAGCCCTCAGACTGCAACCCAGGCTTGGGGGCAGCAAGGAAAGAGGCCGGATAGGTAGCCAGGGCAGAGCTCCTGAGGTCACAGAACCCTGATGTATGGTGACTCTCCAGCGTGACCAACCAAGGGGCACCTGGGCATCATGGTGGCCCATCACCTGGTGCAGCAGCTCCCTCCCTCCCACTGCATGGCCTGTACTTGCTTGTGGCCTCCCTGGCTCCTGCCTATGCCTGTGTATCTGTCTAGACTCTGTCACCGCTGACCAAAACCCACCTGGAACCACCTTGAGCAAAAAGGAGAAGTGGCCATCTTACAAAATGGAAAGGCTAAACAGCCAGGGCATTGTTCCAGGCAGTGGCCTCAGGGCTCGGACAAAAGCCAGCTCTCTCCTGAGTTCCCATTGTGGCGCAGTGGAAACAAATCTGACTAGGAACCATGAGGTTGCAGGTTCAATCCATGGCCTCACTCGGGTTAAGGATCCGGCGTTGCCGTGAGCCATGGTGTAGGTCGCAGACGCGGCTCGGATCCTGTGTTGCTGTGGCTCTGGCGTAGGCCGGCGGCTACAGCTCTGATTAGACCCCTAGCCTGGGACTCTCCATATGCCACGGGTGCGGCCCTAAAAAGACAAAAAAAAAAAAAAAAAAAAAAAGCCACCTCTCTCCTTGAAACCTAGCCCTGTGTTGGATCCATCCTCCTCAGGATGGTGAACAGCCATAAGTGGTCCTTGGTAATCTCCCTCCCCATTCTGAGTCCTCTTCTAAGGAAGAGAACTCAGTACCAAGGAAGTTTCCAGAACTGCATTTTACCATCTTGAGTCAGTACTTGGCTCACACAGTCAATTTTGGCTCACATGTCCATCCCACAGACCTGGGAGGGGCAGGAGGCAACTCTGCCCAGGCCACTGGATGGAGTGTGGGTAGGGCTGGGGCCTCGGGAAGAAGGGATGCTGGCTAGATAGAAATGGCAGGAGACCGTTTCAGGGTCAGGGGTGCCGGAGACCATGGGTTCGGCCATCCCAAGTGGGCTGACCCAACTTGCCAGGCCAGCCAGGAGGCCTTTTGGGATGGCCCTTGTGCATGGAGCCCAGGGAGCTGTGAGACGGGCAGACATCAGGGCTCCTGAAAGGGAGCAAGGACTTGGCTGTGCCCAGTGTGGGCTGGGTGCTTGGATGCGCTGCAGAATTACACGTTACCAAACAACCAAAGTTGGGGAATGGGGACCGATGAGTGGGTGTGTACAGGTGGGTGGGGAGTCAGGGCCAGGAACTTGTGAGGAGCCTGTGACCTGTGGCCAGGTGAGAGATGGGGCAGGGCAGGGCTTGGAAGGTGGCACTAGGGGTCGGTTGAGGATGAGAGGAACTTGGTGATAGATGGGAAGTTGTGGCAATGGGTGACTCAAGTAGGAGCCGCTAGATTCCTGAGACCAGACCCAAGACAAAAGGAGGTCTGGAGGGCCAACTGGGACCTTCTGAGAATGCAGGGCCTGGGTGGACACTGGACACACCATGGCTGAAGTCCTGGCTGGACAACTTGAGTTCTGCCGGCACAAGGCTAGGCACAGAAGGGGCTGGGCTGTCCCCAGCTGGCTGTTCTCTCATCTGGCCCTGGTTGCTGTTTGCTCAGCCTGACCAGGCTCCCAGGCTCTCTCAGGCCATAGTCACGCCCCCATCCCCCTCCACTGAGAAGGGGCGGGGAGAGCAGGCCACTCTTCCTGTCCTGGGCCCAGTCTCGGCCCAGCGGACTGAGGCTGATAAGAACTCTGTAGCTAGTCCTCTCACACACCAGCCTGGCCTGACAGAGCCATCGGCGCCATGAAGGACGAGGTGGCTCTTCTGGCCACTGTCACCCTCCTGGGAGTCCTGCTGCAAGGTGGGCTGGCTCCTGCTCGGGAGGTGGGTGGGCCTCAGACCCCTGCAGTTTGCCTTCCACCCTCCAGGAGCTGGGGAGGTGCTGGAGGGCCCAGGCCTAGGCGAGGGGCGGAGGGAGGCCTCTAGCCCAGACTCCTGGCCCAAGCTCTTCTGGCCCCCATCAGAGGAAGCGATGCTCCAGGGCTTCCACTTCCCCTAGGTGGGGAGCGGGGAGGCCCCGGAGGGGTGTCTGCAGGGCAAACTGTGAAACCCTGGGCAGGGACCAAGCCTAAGAGGTGCCTGATCTAGGGGATGGGCAGCGAAATGGGAAAACGGCCCCTGAGGGACAACTGAGACAGGCATGCGCGGTGCCTGGCTTGGGGTGGGGGTGGCCCCTCAACCAGCACAAGGACCTCAGAGGAGGGCAGTGGCTTTCAGGGAGCAGATGGGGCATCTAGCTGTGCTGCACAGTAGGGCCTGAGCAGGAGGGCAGGGTGCCAGGATGAATGCATGTTCTCATGGTGGGTATGGAAGTGGGTCAGTCATGTGCCTGTGCAGCCCTACTCCAGCTGATCTCTGCCCTCTTCTGCTGTCCCCTCTCTGGGTGTCCCAGTGGGAGGGCCCCATTCCCCGGCGCTGCCTTCAAGAAGGCACCCTTTCTATGCTGGGACTGCTGTCCCCTCTCTGGGTGTCCCAGTGGGAGGGCCCCATCCCCCGGCCCTGCCTTCAAGAAGGCACCCTTTCTATGCTGGATAAGGTTGAAATCTGCTCTTCAGCCCCCAAAAATGCCTGCTTGGTGCCCTTCTCAGATTGGCTCTAGCCAAGCCATTCCCGGGATGGATATTCCAGCTTCTTGGGACATCACTGCCTCACACTGTAACAGCGAAGACAAGGCACAGCCTGGGGCAGAGGTCCTGGGGGGACTGAACAGACAGCCTGACTTGCTCTCCAGCCATACCAGTGACTTTGGCCCTCAGCCCCTCCTCATTTAGACACCAGGTCGCCCTCCAGATCCTACACTGTGCTGGCACAGCCGCCCTTGGTACCCAAGTGCACTCAGCATGGGATATGTCTGCAGGGGGCCTGCCACCAAGGGTACCAGGACCACAGGACTTGCAGGAAGACACTGGAGTCACACACCCCTGGGGCTGTGTGTGTGGTGGACTCCTGGCCTGAGGCTAAGGGAAGGGCTCCTATACACGCAGACCTCCCAGGACAAGCCCACCCTCTGTACCCACCTGTGTTGGGATGGAGAGGGGCAGAGCCCTGGTGGCCTGGGGTTGGACTAGAAAAGTCCCAGCTGCAGCCACGTGGGAGCAGAGGAGAGGATGTCTGTCAGATTTAGGCAGGATCCAGAGAGCCTGAGCAGAGCAGCTGAGGTGGGAACCTCTATTGGACCAAGAGCAACCCAGGCTTGCTGGGGAGGTCTGTGGACTCTGTGGGTGGAGGGGCAAGGACAGTTGGCCACAGGGTGTGTGCTCCCCTGCACGTGCAAGGATGCGGCCGGCTCTACCTCAGGGGATACCCCATCCAGGGACCTGGGCCTAGAGAGTGGGAGTTGGGCATTTGCCTGTGTTTTGCAAGTCAAATGATTCAGGAGCAAAGTCCTCCTGTGGGCAGGTGTCCCATGACATGTCATCCTCCTGCCCCTACACTCACTGGGTGGGACAGGACCTCTCAGAGCCCCAGGCCCGCACCCTCCCCTCCCCACTGAGTGTCACAGGGGCCGGAAGTCCCCTTCGTCAGGCTTTATAGAAGAGCAAGGAGAATGATGAAGAAAATATGCGTGGCCAGATTGGACGCGGGGGCCGAGGGAGGCTGCGGGCGTCGCGGTGCCATTTCTGACTCCTGCAATATCTCCGCCCCCAGCCTACTTCTCCCTGCAGGTGATCTCGGCGCGCAGGGCTTTCCGCGTGTCGCCGCCGCTCACCACCGGCCCGCCGGAATTCGAGCGTGTCTACCGAGCCCAGTGAGGCGCGGTGGGAGGGCGCGGGGTGGGGAGCGATGCTGCCCGGAGGCCCCAGGTAGGCGTCCTCATGCCGCCCTGCCCCCACCGCAGAGTAAACTGCAGCGAGTACTTCCCTCTGCTCCTCGCCACGCTCTGGGTCGCCGGCATCTACTTTCACGAAGGTCTGGGCACAGAACAAGGGTGCACGCCCAGGAACCCCGGGGGCCCCTGTCATTGGGCTCACTCCACCCCGCCCGCCCCTCTCTCAGGTGCAGCGGCACTGTGTGGCCTCATCTACTTGTACGCACGCCTCCGCTACTTTCAGGGCTACGCCCGCTCTGCGCAGCAAAGGTGAGAACCGGGGCGAGGCTCCCGGGAAGTCCGGCGGGAGGCTTGTAGTTGGCTTGTGGGCGGGGTCTTGACCGAAGCTGAGAGTGGATGGCGGGCGGCACCTGGCGTCCCGCGGGAGGTGGGTCCCTTTTGAGGGCAGGTGGGCGGGTCCTGGTGGAGGCGGGTCTTAGGGTTTGGGGCGGAACTCCCGTCCCCGCCCCCGCCCCATCCCTGGTGAGCACCACCCGCAGGCTGGCCCCGATGTACGCAAGCGCGTGCGCCCTCTGGCTTCTCTTGGCGCTGGCTGCTCTCGGCCTGCTTGCCCACTTCCTTCCTGCTGCGCTGCGCACGGAGTTCCAGAAACTACTGCCAAGGGCCTGAGAGAGGGGACGCCGGGCGGGCGGAAATGAAGTAGAGCTGGAGTCTCCTGGAAGACGGAGGAGGGTGCTCGCCCTGATCCTAGTCTCATTAAAGTGCTCCTAACCGAACCCCGACTGCATTCTCTGGGTTGGAGGGGCGTCGCGCACTGCGAGCTGTGGAGCCTGGAGGAGCTTAAGCTCCGGGCCAGAACATCAGGTGGGCTGCTCTCAGACGCTGAAGCCACACACCCTTTCCCGCCGAGGCTCACCCCACGGCTCCCCGCTCCCTGCAGTCAGCGCTCTCCGCTCTGGTCCCCTTCCTGAGTCGTCTGCCCCTCTACTGAACTTCAGTCTCCCTGTCCCGCATACCCTGGCCTTCACAGCCAACACGAGAGCCTTTTTTCTTTTTTTGGTCGGTACTCGGCTACCGGTATCTAGAACAGTTTCAGTGTATCTAGAACAGGTTCAGGGTAACTTGCCTCGGCGAGAGGAGCCTTGGGAACGAAGGTGAATGCAGTCAGTGTAGTTGTGATCGGCGCTCTCCAGAAAACGTCCGAGTGCCTTGGGAGACCAGATTTGGGGAAGGCCCGCCGGTCAGGCAGAAAACCCCTAGAGAGTCGTTTAGATGAGCCGGAAGAGGAGAGGCGCTTTCCAAGCAGGGCAACAGCGTGTGTGCAAAGGCCCTGAGGTGCATGGGACACTCTAAAATGAGCCGGAGATCTGGGACAGGAACTCGTCCTTGGGGACGGGGAACCAGGGTGGGGCTGAGACCCACGAAGGAAAGGGTTGAGAAGGAGGGGGGTAAATGCTCTTGGTGACAGGCGGCTGCAGGCAGTTGGGGCCAGACGGGCGGGCTCGGAGGAGGAGGGTCTACCTGGAGGAGGGGTGGTGTGGACGCATATTCTACGCCAGTAACACCAGCGAATTACCGGGCAGCGGGGACCTTACCAGGAATTGGGGGCGAGGTTGTGCGGAGCTGCCGGGAGGGCAGTCCCGCTTGCTTGTCTTAGGTCTAGAGGTGGCGAGGGGGAGGGGGCTGGCTTCTCCCCACCAGCCTGAGTTCAGAGCCAGCACTTGTGAGGCACACACTTCATTAACCCTTTATTACAAGTAACGCTCTTATAGAAGTATATGTGGACTTAAGGTGAAAAAATCAAATGTATCCAAGAATAAAAAACACAGCACATAAAGTAGTAGTATGCATTCCAGTGTTCGCGCCGGAGACAGCGGGCGCCCAGGAAAAAGCTCTTCTAAAACGGCCTGGCTCAAGCCGGCCAGGGAGCGAGGGTTCTGGGCGGCGCGGGCCGGCCTCAGGCACAGTGTGGGGGCCGCCTGCCTCTTCCCGCGGCCTGGCGGGCAGGGCAGCACCAGCTCCTGGGGCCTCCGGGCCAGCGGCCACCCCAGGCTGGCAGAGTGGGGCGCCAGGCAGAGCCCCTCAGGCTGGGGTGGCGGCGCCTGGCCCTCCAGGGGCTGCAGCGACGACATCCTAGGTCTCACGGGCTCCAGGGCCAGCGGAAGTCCACCCTCAGAAGCCCTCGGCTTAGTCGGCCTTTTTCAGGAAGATCTGGAGGGGTTGGGCTCAGGGTCAGCTGAGGGCCTCAGAGCCCAGCCCTGGTCTAGCTGCTGGGTACCCTGCGCCCAGCCCTGCCCCACCTCACCTCACTTAGAATGACCCACACGGGCGAGTCTGTCTGGATGGAGAGGCGCAGTGCTTCCAGTGGGCCAAAGGCAGGATCCACTTCTCCCTGTGCCACACCTTTGTAGAAGGTGCCTGGGGAGGGTGGCAAGGAGAGGTTATCCATCCCAAGATTCCTGCTCAGTCCAGCCTCTCCCCCCAGCTCCACTTGACTGCCCTCACTCACCGATCTGGAGGTAGCCATCAGGGCTCCGAGGGTACCGGAGAGTGGCTGAGCGGCCCTCTTGCAGGGCCTCCTTGTCTGACTGCGGGTTCTGGGAGCAAAATCAAGAGGCTGGAGCCAGTGGCTGTGGGAGGGGCAGGCCTCCGTGCACACCTACCCCCACCACACTCACATCAAAAGGCAGCACCTCCACAGACGTGTTGAAGAGCTTGTCCTCTGGGTGCTCAATGTTCCCACTGCGGAAGAAGAACCTGTGGCCAGACAGGCCTGTGAGCTGCTACTGAGGTGGGGCACGGCCCAGGCACACTACTCAGCAGAGAAAAGACCAGGCCTGGGCCAGGAGTATACCAGGTGGGTTCTGGGGCACTGGGTGAGGCTGGGCACCACCAGGGGCAGCCAATGGACTATGCAAGGAAAACAGGGCCTTACTTTTAAGGACAATGGTGATGGGCAGCGTCACTGAGCTCCTGTGGGCACTGCCCAGCTTAGTCTTTTTTTTTTTTTTTTTGCTTTTTTAGGGCCACACCCACGGCATATGGAGGTTCCCAGGCTAAGGGTGTAATTGGAGCTACAGCTGCCGGCTGTGCCAACGGCCACAGCAATGCCAGATCCGAGTAGCATCTGTAACCTACACTACAGCTCACGGCAATGCCAGATCCTTAACCCACTAAGCGAGGCCAGGGATCGAACTTGCAATCTCATGGTTCCTAGTAGGATTTGTTTCTGCTGCACCACAATGGGAACTCCCCAGCTTAGTCTTTACAAGGTAGCTACTGTTATGAGCCCCACTTTTCAGATAAGAAAACTTAACAAGGTGAAATTATTTGCTGCAGTTCCCGAGGGGCGTCTGTAGGTTCACAAATTTGTAGTGTGGCCTATACCCTGGTGGCTGCCCTGCCCCTGCCCCAAGGTGGACCTGTGGGTGCTGGTACTGACCGCTCCAGTCGCAGTGGTTGGAAGAAGCGGAAGCGGATGAAGTCCCCTGCAGCTGGCGTGAAGGCCCAGAAGAAATCCTCGCGTAGGTAGGCCTTCTCCAGGGTGAAGTGCTGGTATGTCTTGAGGCTCGTGCTCACTTCAGCGGGTGGGTTCACGTGCTCCTTCCATAGTGCATGCTTCCCAAAGTCCTTGTCCTGCAACCAAGGAGGAACAGTAGAGCCAGAGTGAGCCCTGGACTTGCACTGCCACCCCCTTGCCCAGCCTAAGCCCAGGCTCTGCCCGGCTTGACCAGGCTCCAGTGCGGCACTGCCCACCTTCAGTTTCTGGATCTTGCCTGCCAGCGAGGAGTGAGTGCCCACATGCTGGAAGAGGGATGGCTTGAAGCGGATCCGCAGGTTGGCCTTCTGCCGGTCACAGTGCTTCTATGAAGGGAGGGTGACATAAGAGGGCTTAGCTCAACTCCGCCCCCCACCCCATCCCCACAGCCAGCAGTGCAGTCTTCTGTGTCAGGAGCACGGTACCCAGCGCAGTCGTGCTGGAGGCCAAGTGCCCCACTGCCCCCGCCCACCTCTGTGCAGGCCCCGCTCACCGCATCCTTCTCAGGGTTGCAGACTTTCACCCATAGAATATGGTCTAGGAGCCAGTCGATGGGCTTGTCCCGGTAGAACATGAGGATGAACTCCACAATGAGGCTTAGGTCTAGGGACTTGAACATCTTCCCTGGGGTGGAGGGGGGAGTGGGGGAAAGGCTGCTGAGCAGGCAGAGCCCCTGCCTTACTTCCTCCTAATCCCTGTGGGGGACACTGGGGAGGGTCCCACAGCCAGCCCTGTGGCTGCCTGCAGGCAGGTGCAGGTACACAGGGCAGACAGGATGGTGAGCCCAAATATCCCATGCAGAGGGTGGGTGGGAACAGGCCAGGTCGGGCTGCAGCGGGCACTCCAGGCGAAGGCTCGAAGCATGACACCGCATGGTACTGGGGCTTGGAACAGGGCAGGAGCCGGAGAGATGATGACAGAGGCAGAGGTGGGCTGGGTGGAGAGGTTCTGTGGCGGGGTGGGGGGTAGCCCACCAATGAAACCCAGCTGGGAGAACTCCAGGATCATCCAATCCTCTGACGGCTGTTGGAGGGCGAAGTTCTTCATGGTGCTCAGGTAGTTGGGCTTGGCTACGATGTCATCCTCCAGCTGCAGAGTGGCGGGTAGAAGGGCGCCCAGACTCAGGATGGGCATGGGCACAGGGCAGGGCTCACCACCCAGGCCCAGGCAGGGTTGTGGGGGGGCAGGGAGGCAGAGCAGGGTCTTGGTGCTCACCTGCACGTAGTAGATGCCTTTGGACTGTGCATACATCATGAGGAAGCAGTAATCAAGGTTCTGTTTGGTCCTCCACCTGTGGGCCGGGGCAGGGGCCTCAGGAGCTCAGAACCTCCTCCACCTCCAATGTGGCTGCCACTGAGTGGGTAGGAGACACCCCCCTTCCCGCCATGCAGGATCCTCCAATGGAACCATGGAGGCACTATAGGGAAGTGCCTGGGACTCAGACACCAGCAGACTGGGTTCTTCCTAGCACAGGTGGGCAGGTTGCTGGGGACACAGGGAGAGGGGTAGTAATAGTACCTGACTCTCTCCTTGGGGTCCCCAAAGGACTCTCGGAGGCGGGAGAAGTCAGGGTAGAAGTGGGGAGAAGGGGAGATGACCTCCAGGAGCCCAGAATGGATCTCTGTAGGGAACCTGGGGGACAGGAAGTCCTCATGGGTGTGGAGCCTCCAGGGAGGGAGCAGAGGCAGAGCTGAGCTGACTAGACCCCATCCCTCTCTCAAATCCCATCAGGCAGACATCCCCCAACACCACGTCCATCCTAAGGTGTCACCAAGGCTCCAGAGGGGGCTGGGCTACCCGGATATAACCACTCCTTTTCAGCCAAGAGGAGAAGCACCCTTTGCTACAGAAGGAAGGCACATCTTGTAGGGGAGGCCAGCACCCGTCTTGCCTGACACCCCACGAAAGGCCCTCCCTCCAGCAGCGTTGTCAGGCTGCCAATACTCACAAGGCCTTGATATTCTCCGTCACCAGTGAGGTATACTGTGGGTCAGTCTGTGGAGAGACCAAGTGCCCTCCTAAGCCAATGCGGCCACCCCAAATAGCCTGGAGAATAGGGCTGGGGGAAGCGCACGGGCTTCCCTCCCACACACAGAAGGGGTGAGCTCACCATCCTGAAGGCTAAATGGGGCTGGACCTTGGGGCCACAGGCTCCTCAGAAAAAGCTCTTAGGTCCCCCAGGCCAAGGGGTGGGGCGGACTATGTACAGGCATCTCCACCAGGGGGCGCTAAAATGTTTCCGTCCCTGTAACTTTTTTTCCTTTTAATTTTATCTCGGTAAGTTTGTGAATGAAACTGAGGACTTAGATTCTGGTAGCTTTTTCCTCTGAGGTGCTGCTGTCTTCATTTCTTCCTTCTTGTTATTTTGTCCTCCCCTGAATGTCCCCCCGCCTGGCGCCCCAGCCCACTCGCCTCGGCGATCAGCACCACGATGACCGAGTCCTCCTTCTCCTGCGGGCTCAGCTCCGAGATGAGCGAGTGCAACGTGTCTGTCAGGTACGAATGCACCTCGCGCCGCACACTGGGGATGCCCATCACCACCGACACTGCAGGGATGCGGAGTGGAGGTTCCGGGCAGGGCGCCGGGCCCGGGCCCCCGCCTCCCCCCGCCTCCTGGGCCCCGCCCCTACCTCCGGTGCGGCCCTGGCCCACGCGCACGGCCGGCTGCAGGCTACTTTCCTTGGCCAGCAGGTGCGGCAGGTGGTGAAAGACAGTGGGGAGGTGCAGCACGTGCTTCTGCGAGGCGTTCCACGGCTTCAGGCGTGGATCCTCTGGGTGGGTCGGGAAGGGACAGGTCGCACAATGCGGTCCGCCATCAGCCCCGCGGGCTCCCGCCGCTTCCCGCCGTGGCACTCACCTGTTAGGCGGCCCCAGGTGCGATTGCCGTCTCCGTCTCGCAGTGCCTGCCTCTCCGACACGGCCCTCTTGATCTCGTCCAGCACCAGGTTGAGCTCTTTGGAGCGTTTGAGGCTCTCCTGCTCAGCTGCACGCAACCGGTCCCGCAGCGCCAGGAACTCCCGCTGGTACACGTCCACCACATCGCCTGTGGGCGGTACATACACACGCTGTCACCAGAAGACAGCCTAGAGCTGACCTACTGCCCCTTGAGGGTGCCGCAGCACACACATTTGCGTGCCCACGTGCTCTCACGCCTGCCACATGAGAACCACAGGGGGCTAGTTACACAAGGGTCACTCTGAAGTTACACTGACACTCCCACTTGGGGAAGAAAAGCCACCACCAAGGGGGATTAGCCCTCTCTGGGGCTCTCCTTCCACCTTTGTTTTTTCTCCATTGAGGAGACATCTCAGGTGAGAGGACTGCAGGGTCACTTCCGGCTCCTGGCGGGACAAACCCAAGTGGAGCCTGGAACAGCCCCAGACTGAATGCTCCCTGCCCAGTGGTTCCTAAAGCCCCCTCTTGCTTCTTGCAGCATCTGCACCTTCCAGGAGGTAGGACACCCATGGTCCTATCCTTAGGGGCTCTTAGCCCTCCAGCCTTCCCCTGTCCCCTCTTCTCAGCCTCTGCACTTTGCGCCCCACCCCTCTTCACAGAGGTCACAGGCGGCCCCATCCCCAAGGCCCTTTGGGGAAAGAAAACCTCCCTGGACTCCGCCCACCCCCCATCCTCCAAGTAGAACTGAGCCCCAGGCACCCCATGGTCACTGTCCTCATGGTTGTCAATCCACACTAGGCCCAGCTCTGGATTCTCAGTCTCACACAGTTCTTCAGGGTCTGTAGGGTGGGAGGAACTGTGGCGGTTACATCCCCCTGTGCTCAGAGGAGCAGGTGAAGTTGAGAAACCAGCCCAGGGCCCCTTAGCACATCAGTGGCACACAGGGGACATGAGCTCTGAACACCCTGAGGCCTGCTTCTCTGGAGACCTGTGCAAGACCTGGATGATGCCACCCCAGGGGGACCTGTGTCACAACCTCCAGCTGGGTCCCAGCTGCAGGCATTAAGGGTATGCACGCACAGGCCAGAAACAGCACAGGGGTAGGGCTGCCTGATGGTGGAGAGGGATCTCCAGGGTGCCAAGCGACTGGCTCCAGTGGTCCAGCAGGGCTAGCAAGACCCATAAGCAAGAATGAGACCAACTACAGCGCTGCCTGCAACTGAGGCAGCCAGGTCCTGCCAGGCTGTGCACTCAAGGCCATGGAATGTGGACGTTCCCAGGCCAGAGAGGAAACCGTACCACAGCAGTGACACGGCAGGTCCTAAACCCGCTGAGCCACCAGGGAATTCCCCCACTTCCCCCCTACCCCGCCCCTGCCTCTGCCACCAAGGCCTGTTCTAATCTGACTTTTGCCCCCTTTCTTTGCCACCATGTACATCCCCTTTCCCTTGTTTGACATCTGTGCTTTCACACAGGCTCTCTTTTCTGCCTGGGGTCCCTTTTCTTTTCTGGGCCTCATGAAAACCCATGTAGATGTAGCCATCAAGGCTGACTTGCAAAGTCTCCAAGTCCAGGAAGCCTTCCAGGCCTCCCCTCTCAGCTCCAGGCAGCTCTTCTGTTCCTTGATCCATCGTGGGCTCAGCCCAGTGTCACCTCCCCACAACTGGGTGCTTCAAAGGTCATGACCAAGGCAAAGTTCGGTCACCTCAGGAAACCCCACCCTCCCTTCTGCAGCCGGGGGCAGAGGTCCAAGCTCAGACCCAGGGGAAAGGAAGGAGGAGGCAGCCCCCTGGCAGGACGGAGGGGCTGGGGGGAGTCCAGTGGATCTTCTAAGAGACACTACAGACTCAGCAGTTCGCCTGTCTCCCTCCCCACACCCTGCTGCCTGGGGCCCGGGGCCAAAGGCCAAGGCCACTCCAAGCTTCTGCGCTCAGAGACAGCCCGCTGGGGGAGGGAGTCAGGAGTCAGGTTACAGGATCTCAGAGGCTCTGCGCTGGGCTGGGAGGCCAGGTTACCCTGGAAACTGACCCCCAGAACAGGGAGCTGGCCACCCCGCAATGCTCACCTGCCCAGCTGCTAACAGGGAGGGGGACTGGAGGCGCTGAGGCCCAGCGGGATGGAGCTCAGAGCTATCTAAACTGGCAGGTGGCCTCCCTTCTGCCTAGTCCCCAGCCACCGGTCTCTTGTTCCTGGTGCCCAACCCAATGAGGCTCTAGCACCATGGAGCCGTGAGTCCCCAGGGCTGAGCTCTGTCCAACCTCAGCCTGCCCCCGTGGACAGGCCAGGTGGGCAGCAGTGGGCCCTGCTGACCTGAATCACCCTGACCATGGAGGCCTGGGCACAGCCTGCTCCTTATCCTGGGCTCCCTTCCCAGGGGCCTTCCTCTGCCCAAGTCCTGAGTTTTCTCTCCTCAGGAGGCGACAGGCCCTGGGGGTTCCCGGGCCTGGCTCCTGTGGCATATGGAGGTTCCCAGGCTAGGGGTCTAATCAGAGCTGCAGCCGCCAGCCTAGACCAGAGCCACAGCAACGCGGGATCCGAGCCGCGTCTGCAGCCTACACCATAGCTCACAGCAACGCCGGATCCTTAACCCACTGAGCAAGGCCAGGGATTGAACCCACAACCTCATGGTTCCTAGTCAGATTCATTAACCACTGAGCCATGATGGGAACTCCCTGACCCTTCTGTCATTTAATTGAACATGGTGGGCCCTGTCCCTCCAGTCTAGTCCCTGCCCAGCCTGCTGCCCTCAAGGTCTTGGGTCCACTCCCTCTTTGCCTGTCAAAGCCAGAAACTCAAGCTCTGTGGCTGCCTGCGCATGGGTTGAGCCTTTCGCCAGGGTTCTGCCAGGCCATGCTGGCTTCCAGCAACCTTTGTGGGCAGGTGGCTGGACTGAAGTGGTGAGTGGGTGTGGAGGCGGCAAACGGAAGTGATGCGAGTGGCAAAGGCCTGTGGCCTCTGGAGTGGGGCGCGGGGTAGGGCGGGTATTCCTGACAGCTAGGGCTGAAGGGACTTTGACCTTTCCTTTCATCCACGCCTTCCTGTCCCAGGGAGGTAGGGTGGAGGGCCTGGGCCCAGGGCAGTAGGCCCCACACAACGCAGTCCTTCTGTGTGATCTCTTTTTTCCTTTGGCTGCTCATCCGGCATATGGAAGTTCTGGGGCCAGGGATAGAACCCAAGCTGCAGTTGTGGCAACGCAGGATCCTTAACCAGCTGCGCCCCAAGGGAAGTTTCCTGTGTGACTTTTAAGTAGGGTGAGCTCTCTCCAAGCTTAGCCTGTCCCTGTGGACAGGGCAGGTGGGCAGCAGTGGGCCCTGCTGACCTGAATCACCCAGACCACGGAGGCCCCCTCCTCTGGCCTCCTGTCCTGGGAACCTTCCTCTGCCCATGCCTGGGGGTAGCTGTGTCCGTACTACTGGCCTACGCCTCTCTCCACTGGAAGGCTGAGTAATCTGAGGCCCACAGACCACAATCTTCTCTTTGGTTTCCTTTCAGTTCAAGAACCAAACTGGGGCACAGACATTGTGCCCTGTACTTAGGGAAGAGGAGACAGGCTCAGAGGACACAGGCAGGTGCCAGGCCCAGCAAAGACAGGCACGGAGAGGGGCAGGTGTTCATCTCTCCAGGACTTGCACCCACCCTCCCAAATGTCAAGGGCATCATCCATCAGCCCTGAAGTCCAGGCTGCTGGAGGGGTGACCCTGGCCCAAGCCTGGGAAAGGGGACAGCCTAGATGTTAAGGAGGGCTATGTGGCTGAGGCCAGCCCAGTGGAGGGTCTGCCGTCTCCCCTGGGGGCCTTCAGCGTGTGCTGGAGAGCCATAGTTGGAGCACTAGTGGATCTGTTGCACAAATCTGGTCATGGCTGGATGTGAAAGTGGGCCTGAAACCTGTATCCATGATCCATCTTGCCAAGTCCTAGGTGTTCTTCCCGCCCCTGGGCTTCCAGGATGCCACCTGTTCCTGCTTTCCCTTTCTCTCTGGCTCCCTGCCCACTTCCCGCCTTCCCTGCAGATCTGGGTTCCTCTGCCCTTGCTCTAAGCATCAGTGCCTCGCCCAGCTCTATCCTGAGCCCCTTCTCACTGCAAACTGGAAGCCAGGGTCTAGCCTGGCCTTAGACTTAATCTGGTTTCCGCATGGGTTTAATACAGTTGTCTGCATGCAAGAATGAGAAAGGTTCACACAAGAGCCCAGATTCAGGCTTCTCTTTAGGCCTCCAAAGACCTGACCTTCCTAGGCCCCTAGAAACAGTAATAGCCCTTGACAGGGAAGGCCCAGTAGGCCTAGTATGTCCCTGAGGCATAGAAGCGCAGAAGCTTGTGGTACGTGACAGGGAAGGCCTTGCTGACCCTCTGTCTCCCTCCTACCTCCTGCTCCCCTGTTCCCCACCACCACACTAAACTGGGCTGCAGGCGGAGCTGGAGCTTCTATGCCTTAGGGACAAGGAACCCCTATAACTGAGCCCCCAAGCTACACTTCTTTGACTGGGGTGCTCTCCTGTTCCCCAGGCCCTTGGAGTGCCAACCTCTTGGATCCCCCCTGGGGAGAGTAGGCCCTAAATGGAGCCACAGGTATCCACCCCCCTGACCCTGATGCTCCCAGGTAGTGGCGCCCTGTAGCCATGCAGGCTCACAGAGAAGGTGTCCTGGGCAGGGAGTGGGGGTGGGGGGGTTGGTGTTGCAGGTGCTGACATCTGGCTGGGGGGCATGTGGCTGCTGCAGGAGGCACACAGGGATTGCAACCTGGCCCAGGACAAGGTGCAAGGACTCATGACTCCACCCGTGCCTGAACAAAGGTGCCCGGAGATCCGGCCCCGCCTTGGCCTCCATGCCAGTCTGTTTACGTGGCCTGGCCACTCTCCCAGGGGGCCCAAAATGCCCTCCTCCAGGTGACATACCCTACCTATGGAGAGGCGGAGAACTCTGCTCCAGCCATGCCCTCCCTGTACCAAGTCCTAGGGGGTCCCCTCCACCCTCCCCAGGCCCTCTGGAGCTTCAAGGGCAGCCCAAGCATCTACCCAAACAGAAGAACAGCAGTAGTCTGGGCTGGGCCTGCAAGAGTCAGGTGCAGGCCATTGGGACTTGGTCAAAGGCTCCAGCTCCACCCGCAGCCTAGTGTAATGCAGTCCTGGGGAACAGGGGAGCAGGAGGTAGGAGGCAGACAGGGTCAGCTGGCCCAGCCTGAGCCTGCCTAGGCCTCCTGCAGGAAGGCCAGCAAGCAGGAAGGAAGCAGTTCTTCCTGCTGCCTCCTGGGCTCAGCCTTCAGCCCTCAGCCCAGGCCCCATTCAGCCCCAGGTATCCCAAGCAACACCAAGCAGCTCTGGCCAGTGCTGAGTTCTGCCCCTCCCCCCTAAGTGCACTGGTCAGATCCAGAAGGCCGTGGTGGTAGACTGGCCAGCCTAACCGAACTTCAGCTGAGACCACACCAAGTACGTGAACTGGGCAGCTAGGGCTGGGCCCCACCCCTGGCAGTAGCCACAGGAGGGCTGCCCCAGCATCCACATCCCTGTGGAAGAGGACTGTGGGGATGCTGGGGAGCCACACCCATGGTGGGCTGGGGTGGAGAGGTGGTGGGAGAGGCCTGCCGTCTTCTCGGTCTGCTAGCTTTCTGATTAAAGTTGCTGTTCCTTGCCCCAACAACTTGTCCCTAAATTTACTGGCCTGTTGTGCAGTAAGGAGAGCCAACTTGGGTTCCGTATCAACTGCTAGTGAGCCAAGCCAGGGGCTCTGCTGCTTGTGGCTGGCTGCGATTGGGGAATTTTCAGATAAGGTCCTAGAAGCTTCAGGGACCATTTGGCCTGAGGAAACTGCAACTTCCTGGAAGCTGCCCTGGCTGCCCCGGGGCTTAGCAGTTGGAACAAGAACCAAGGAATAGACATCTGGGGGATCCACACAGCAGGGGGAGTCCCTCCAGTGTGTACAACGGGAACATTCTCCCCTCTCAAGTTGGGCTTTTCCTTAAGGGAAAAGCCAATTTGTTTTGCATTAGACTGGGGTCCCCTGTTGGAGAGGAGAACTGTTCTTGGACTCTACCGGATATGATTTGTGAACCGGTGCCTTTGCGTCTGTTTTGCATCCATATCCATGATGGAATCTGTTTGTGCTTTTGGTATTGGAATCTGCTTGTGCTTTTTGTGTTTTGTTGTTCTTGAACCTATAAATACGGGAAATATTCCATCTGTCCCTGTGGAAAACCCTTTGGGGCGTATCTGAAATAACCGGGCAAAACATAGCTCTGGGGATATGATTAAGAAAGAGATAGTCCTCTATTGCAATCGTGTGTGGTCCCAAAATGTATTAGGATCAGGAGAGAAATGGCCCTTGAATGGCTCACTTAATTATTATACGATCTGGCAATCAGAAGTGTTTTGTGGAAATGCAGGTAAAAAAGATGCGATTCCACATGTAGAAGCCTTTTTGCTACTGCATCAGGAGGAAAAGCAGTCAGACAGCTGAGGCCTTAGGACACAGAGGTCTGAAAGGAAAACCAAGGGAAAACCTGTTCTACGGGAGGGAGGGGGGAAATGAGAGTGAGGACAAGCTCTTTCAAACCTTAAAGCCCCCTCTGGCCAACCGGGCTCCGCACTAGCTGAGCTGTTGTTCCCACCGTCCCCATGGCACCAGCATATTTACCGTCTCTTGTTTCCCCTCCTTATGGAGATCAATTAGAAGGTTCTATGTTAACCCCCAGAGCACAGGGGCCTGGACTGGTGTCACCATTTAAGACCCAACAGGGCATTCAATTTGGACCGGGAGTCACTTCCGGGCAGGACAGTTTCCCTTGCACTGACATCCTGTAGGAGGCCTTAATGCAGATGGCCAACCAGCTGGGTTTCGATTGATGCGCAGGCCGTTCTCAACTTCAGACTTGTTTAATTGGAAAAAAACCATAGCCCTGCTTACCCAGAGGACCCCTCCGTATGTCTGACCTTTGCACTTCTATCTTTGTCACTCATCATCCCTCCTGGGCGGATACTCACTCTCCTGTGAGTACGACGCTTACTGGGGACGAAAGGAGGATGGTCACTGTCAAGGCTAGAGAGGAAGCACCCCGGCTTCATATAGCAGATGCCGATGGAACCTCAGAAGCCAATCTGGCAGTTCCCACTGCTGAGCTTGCCTGGGATCCTAATAATGGAGATATGCTACACCTACAGCACTAGAGGAAGTGTATTTTAGTGGGTCTTTGAAAGGGGGTACCTAGGCAAAGGAGCTTAAACAAAATTCAGGAGATACACCAAAAACCCAGTGAGGATCCATCTAGAGTTTCTAGAATTTATCTAGCTTATAGGCGCTATACTGATGCCCCCGAAAATATGAGAATGGTCAACATGACTTTTTTTTTTTTTTTTTTTGCCATTTCTTGGGCCGCTCCCACGGCATATGGAGGTTCCCAGGCTAGGGGTCCAATCGGAGCTGTAGCCACCGGCCTACGCCAGAGCCACAGCAACTAGGGACCCAAGCCGGGTCTGCAACCTACACCACAGCTCACGGCAACGCCAGATCATCAACCCACTGAGCAAGGGCAGGGACCGAACCCTCAACCTCATGGTTCCTAGTTGGATTCATTAACCACTGCGCCACGAAGGGAACCCCCAACATGACTTTTAATGGGCAAAGTTCCCCAGATGTCAGAAGGAAATTACAAAAGTTAGATGGTGCATTTGGAATGAACCCTTCTCAATTGGTAGATGGTGCTTTTAAAGCGCTCGACAACAGGGAACAACGACAGAAGAGGATGCAAGACGAAATATGCCCCCTTTCCGGCAGCAGCACTGGTTCCCAGGGAGGCAAGGAACCTGAAGAGAAGTGAGCCACCACTGGGGAGGGAACAGTGCACTTACTGTAAGAAGGGGATGGGAAAAAGAGTGTCCGCCGCTAAAGAATAAGACGAAAATCAATAAAAGAAGATGGGAGCCTCTTACACGGCAGAAAGAGAGGAACACTCTGATGAGTCATCAAGAGGCCCAGGGACCCCCTTGGACTTGAGGCGCCCAATTCCAGTTTCTCCACAGGAGCCCCAGGCAACTTTGACAGTGGGGGACAACCTGAGTGACTTTCTGAAAAATATGGGTGCTACATGGTCTGTGGTCAATACTAAGGTGGCAGAGAAAACATCCCAATTCATGCCGGTTACAGGAGTTTCTGGAGAAATACAAAGTCATGCTTTCTAGAATGCCAATTAGAGGACCTCACCCTAAAACACAGTTTCTTATATACATGCCAGCATGTCCAATCCCTCTTTTGGGCCAAGATCTCCTTTGTAAATTAAATGCTCTCAAAGACCTAGCAGTTGCCAATTATGTTAAAATCCTGGGCACCATACTAACCTCTGTTCATGAGTGTGCCTCCAACAGGTCTGCCTATCCAACTGAGGTAGCCTCACACCCTTTCCAACCTGGAGACACAGTCCTCCTTAAAGCCTGGAGAGAACAAAGGCCTAAGCACCAGCTGACTGCAAGGTGGACAGGACCACACGTGGTATTACTTACCACACACTCATCTGTCAGGTTAGCTGGAGTAAAGCCATCGATTCATCACACTCGGGTTAAAGGAGCCCCACTGACATCAGTAAATAACCCAACTCCTGAGCGGCCTAGAGAGCAATGGGTTTGTGAACCCTTAGAAGACTTAAGGTTGCTCTTGAAAAAGGATAAGTATTGAGATTAAAGTTTCATCATAGCAGGAATGTTACCAAGTTTAAATAGTTGTAGATAAAGAGAATTGTATTACTTAATATTCCCAGAATAAGACTGATCAATTCCATTCCATGGTCACACCTTCAGTGCCCAGGTACAGCAGAAAGTAGCCAAAAAGATCGCTGCCCCCTTTCCCATGGACATTGACACTGAGGAGTTGTAAGCAGTCGTTCGTGAGTGACCTTTAGTGGTCCTGCTCAGCCAGTGGCCAGCATTGTAGGGGGCCCTTCCCCCATGCAAGTGACAGCTAGTGAGCGACCCTTGGCTCCTCCCCTCCCCTTTCTCGGTATAAAAGGAGCCTGAATTGGGACTGAGGCAAGATGGTTTTCTAAAACACTAGTCTGCCATCTTCTTGGTCTGCTAGCTTTCAGATTAAAGTCACTACTCCTTGCCCCAACAACTCATCTCTGGAATGTACTGGCTTGTCGTTGGGAAGGCAGAGCGGACTTGGGTTTGGTATCATCAGGAACAGTGTACCCAGGTGCCTGGAGCTGGTACCCTGGGAACCCTCTGGCACAGCACAGCCACCTCTGTGACCTTGTGTCTCTGTCCCTCTGTGAGAACTCTGAAGTCCCCAGCATGGCAGAACTGTACTCACGGAGGCCGGTTCGGAGCGTGCCCTGGGCGCCCACTATCTGCTCACCCGCGCGGCCCAGCCCAGGCCGCAGGAGAATTTCTTTATTCCAGCAGCAAACAAGTGGGGGCGAGGATGGGAGGGGCGTCCTCCCCCGCCGCTCGGGCGAGGAAGGGGCGCCTGCGTCCGCTTCCGGCCGCTTCGCGGGCGGATGCCCGCACCCTGCTCCGGACGCCGGCTCCCAGGTGTGGATGGGGCACCGGGCGGGCGGCGGCGGAAGAGGGGCTCACCTTTCTGGCCGCTGAGCGCCGCGTACCAGGAGAGGGAGAGGAAGGCGCACAGGCAGAAGAGCAGCAGCGTCAGGAAGGTGCCATTGCGGAGCCTCATCTCCACGGGTGCGCGGTGGGCGCCGGCGGGGCCGAGGCCGCATGGCCCGGGGAACCGGGGCCGGGGACCAGGAGGCTGCGGGGGCCCCGGCCCCGGGGCGGGGACGGGCTGGGAGCCCGGGGCCGGGCGGGGATGCAGGCGGGCCTGCCGGGGTGGACACCTGACCGGTCGCGGAAGTAACCGCTACTCCCGGGTGCGGGGAGCAGACGGCCTCGGCTTGGCGCCTGGGCCGGGATGGCTAAGCTGCGCGGCAAGAGCCGCGGCCCGGCCTGGATCCGGGGCCGCCGCCGAGTGGCTGCGAAGGGCGGGGCGGCCGGGATTTAAAGGGGCCGCATCACAGGCTGCCACCACCAGCACCGCGAGGGGGCGGGGTGGGACCAACACCGGGATTCCGCCCTCCGCCAGGCTCGGGACAGTGGCTGCTGCGTGGACTCACGCGGTCCCAGACTTGGGGCTGCCCTGGGCTCAGGCCTCAGGTAGGTTGAGGCCGTGGCCTTCAGGCAGGTCGCTTTGGGTGAAGGCGTCGTGCGTGGACCCCTGACCCCTTTTCAGTAACATTTCCATTATGAACAACCCCCACCCAGGTCCGGAGCCCACTCAGGTTAACTCTGGGAACTTCAGGCCCCTCCCCTAGGTCTAAGGGGGTCTAGGCAGTGGGAGGGGAGTAATAGGGAAGAATAAATCTGACTCCATATTAGATCTGTTCTTGTTATTTTAACCTTTGTGCTCTGTTGCCTGTGCTTAGTCATGCTCTGCACCTTTTTTGTTTTAAAAACAAGCTTGTCTATACCTATATCTATGTGGACAGCTATAAAAACAAATTATCAGGCACAGAGAAATTTGCAACAACCACGTCCCTCCCTCACCTTGCCTTTACAAGGGCTTTGCTGAAAGCCTGCAGGGAGTTGGTGGCTTTTTTAAAGCACAAGCCACCCATTTCCTTGCATGGCACTGCAGTAAACCTTTCTGTGCTCCAAATCCTGACTTTCGGTGCTGTTTGGCTTTGGTGTGCACTGAGCACACGGACTTGGTAACAATTATGGCAGCCCAGGTGGGACACTGTGCCCGGCAGATTGACACCTGCTGGGGCACCCCCTTACCTGAGTTCCCAGCAGCTGCCCAGAGCTCATTTTGCTCTGGGGAAGAGGTGTGTGTGTGTGTCTCTCGCCCTGCAGGCACCAGCCACCCCAGGGCAGGATGCTGTTTAAAGCTAAGAAATGTCTAGAGCTGTGTTCCACATTCAGTGTTGATTGGGGGTAAGTCACTCCAGCTTGCTGAGGCTGGGAACTCTCTCCATTCCATTTGGGCTGCTTCCCTTGTGGGAAGTGAGTCACTTTGGGTCCATTCTCTTTTGAGATCTGGGCCAATCTGTTTGGACGTGTCTTCTGTCTGGGAATGGAAGTGGAATTTTAGACTACCCTGTCTCTGATTTTCTGTCTTATATTTTATTTGTAATTGTGTGTGTGTGTTGTTTTGGGGTGAGCCACTCCAGTTTGTGCCTTTGTTTGTGGGACTGTAAGTTTGTTGTTTGTATGTGTATCAGTATGCATTGGTCCATAGAGACATTTTTGACAACAGGTATCCTTGCCTATTGTGCTGGGTTTTGCTTATGGCAGAGTACTGGTTGGGATTTTCCCTTTGCAATGGACGAGAACCTCCCTTTTTGGTGCTAGGGAACTGTGATCCTGAGAGGCTGTTTTGCATTGCATTTGTTTGCTTGATATTTGATAACACTGGCAGTGAATAATTAACTATGGATAATCAGAGCTCTGTTCCATGTTATAGTCCCCTGGGAACTTCCATATGCTGCGGATGTGGGCCTAAAAAGACAAAAAAATTTCAAATAATTCCTAATATTTAGAAAATTAGGCAAAATGAATTTCAGGTCCCAGTGATCTGAGAATATTCAGTACTGAGTTGATATCTGGTATTGAAGCTAGCTTAGGCTTGTTGGTTTAATATAGACATGTCTTTCACTTTTTTTTTTTTTTGCTTTTTCAGGGCGGCACCCACGGCACATGGAAGTTCCCAGGCTAGGGGTTGAATTGGAGCTGCAGCTGCCGGCCTACACCACAGCCACAGCAACATGGGATCTGATCTGCGTCTGCAACAAACACCACAGCTCACTGCAATGCCAGATTCTTAACCCACTGAGCAAGGCCAGGAATTGAACCCACATCCTCATGGATCCTAGTTGGGTTCGTTAACCGCTGAGCCATGAAGGGAACTCTCGGACATGTCTTTTAGAAAATTAAATAACCTTTTCTGAAAAATAAGTACAAATTTTGAGAGATGCTTTTAACATTAATTATTTAGGATGTTTTTAAATGCTTGTAATAGGAGTTCCCATCATGGCTCAGTGGTTAACAAATCTGACTATCATCCACGAGGACCCAGGTTTGATCCCTGACCTTGTTCAGCGGGTTAAAGATCCGGCGTTGCCATGAGCTGTGGTGTAGGTTGCAGACACGGCTCAGATGCCTCATTGCGGTGGCTGCGTTGTAGGCCAGCAGCTACAGCTCTGATTCAACCTCTAGCTTGGGAAACCATTGCTTGTAATAGAAAGTACAACTAAAAGTATCGTAAACAATAAGGACTAATTCCTAATGGTTCCAGCATGGATTCAGTTGGTGTCTTGGTGACATTAAGAATTCAGGTTCTTGCCATATTTTCCTCTGCCATTCTTAGCATGTCAATTTTGTCCTCAGATTTGTTCCCTCATGACCTCAAGAGAGATTCCATGACACCAGTCCTTATCCAGCAGTGACCAGATTCAGGAAAGTATGAACAATTTGTCCTTTCCAAGAGCAAAGGAAACCCAAAAGTTCCCTTATTTTCCTTCACTTTTCTTTTCTTTTCTTTTTGCTTTTTTTTTTCAGGGCTGCACCTGCAGCATATGGGAGTTCCTAGGCTAGGAATCAAATTGGAGCTATAGCTACCAGCCTACACCAACTACAGTGACCTACACCACAGCTGATGGCAACAGCAGATCCTTAACCCACTGAGTGAGGCCAGGGATCCAACCCATGTCCTCATGGATATTAGTCGGGTTCATTACCACCGAGCCATGATGAGAACTCCTGCCTTCACATTTCTTTTTTCTTTCTTCTTCTTTTTTCTTTCTTTTTTCTTTTTTTTTTTTTGTTGTCTTTTGTCCTTTTAGTGCTGTACCTGCAGCATATGGAGGTTCTCAGGCTAGGGGTCAAATAGGAGCTGTTGCTGCCAGCCTATGCTGAAGCTATAGCAACGCCGGATCCGAGCTGTGTCTTCGACCTATACCACAGCTCATGGCAACGCTGGATCCTTAACCCACTGAACAAGGCCAGGGATTGAACCCGCAACCTCATGGTTCCTAGTCGGATTCGTTTCTGCTGCGCTATGACGAGAACTTCCCTTCAAAATTCTTAAGCAAGGTTGTAGCTATATTAAAACATTGCCAAGAAGAAAAGGAATTATACCAGGATTGCTTTAACCTAATCACTCACTGGGGCTGAGGAGGAACCAATAAAAATCACGGGGGAGGAGTTCCCGTCGTGGCGCAGTGGTTGATGAATCCGACTAGGAACCATGAGGTTGCGGGTTCGGTCCCTGCCCTTGCTCAGTGGGTTAACGATCTGGCGTTGCCGTGAGCTGTGGTGTAGGTTGCAGACTCGGCTTGGATCCCGAGTTGCTGTGGCTCTGGCGTAGGCCGGTGGCTACAGCTCCGATTGGACCCCCTAGCCTAGGAACCTCCATATGCCGCGGGAGCGGCCCAAGAAATAGCAACAACAACAACAACAAAGGCAAAAGACAAAAAAAAAAAAATCATGGGAGAGTTCCTGCTGTGGTGCAACGGCATCAATGTTATCTCTGCAGCACCAGCATGCAGGTTTGATTTCCAGCCTAGCGCAGTGGGTTAAAGGATCCAGCATTGCTGCACCTTTGTCATAGGTCATAACTGCAGCTCAGATCTCATCCCTGGCCCGGGAACTCCTTATGCTATGGTGCGGCCAAAAAAAAGGAAAAAAAAAAATCATGGGTCTAAGACTGAACAGTATTGGGGTTATCTTGGCAAGGAAGTATGAAGGGAATTGTTGGTGTGGTCAGTTCAGATATGTCTTTTATTATTGCCTGGGTTTACTGAGTGTCAATGGGTTTATTTTGTTTCTTTTGCAGAGTTGGTTAAAAAAAAATTTAGCTTCAGGAGTTCCCGTCGTGGCGCAGTGGTTAACGAATCCGACTAGGAACCATGAGGTTGCGGGTTCGGTCCCTGCCCTTGCTCAGTGGGTTAACGATCCGGCGTTGCCGTGAGCTGTGGTGTAGGTTGCAGATGCGGCTCGGATTCCGCGTTGCTGTGGCTCTGGCGTAGGCCGGTGGCTACAGCTCCGATTAGACCCCTGGCCTGGGAACCTCCATATGCTGCGGGAGCGGCCAAAGAAATAGCAACAACAACAAAAAGACAAAAGACAAAAAAAAAAATTTAGCTTCATATGATGAAATTCTTATGAATAAATTAGATGTGAATGGGATCAGAGCTTTGGGGTGACCTCTTTACAAATGGTTGTGTTTTAGGAATGTCTATTTAAGGGTGGTTTCTCCAGATACTTGGTAACTTGAAATTTTAGAGTTGTGCTAGTTGGTTTGGATGATGGGGGTTTATTGAACAGCTAGGTCATTCCCAGGCAGGGTAAGATACTGAGACATTAAGTACTGAACACTGGCTTCCCTTTACAGAGAAGCTAAAGGGGGCATATGCATGATCCTGCACACACCACCACCAAAGGGGTGGGCAGACCTCCAAAGCCACCCCTCTGGCCAGATCCCTGGACCCACCCTTACCCTCACCCCATAAAAGGAACCAGCTTGCCACCCCACCCCACCCCAAGACCCCACCCCAAGCCAGGGGAACTTGTAGCTTGTTTTCATTGCCCCCTGCTGCAGCCTTGCCTGAACTCTCCTGTCTGGCCTCTTATCAATTTCCATTGATTAAGAAGGCCAAGAGCCCTGGGATCGAAACATCTGCCTCAACTTGCCTTTATTTATTTATTCGTTGCTTTTTTTCGGGCCACATCCACAGCATATGGAGGTTCCCAGGCTAGGGGTCTAATCAGAGCTACAGCTGTTGACCTGTGCCACAGCCACTATAGCAACACTGGAATTGAGCTGAGCCTGCGACCTATACCACAGCTCACGCAACGCCAGATCCTTAACCCACTGAACAGAGCCAGGGATCGAACTCGTTCCTAGTCGGATTCTTTTCTGCTGTGCCATGATGGGAACTCCTGCCTCGCCTTGCCTTTAAAAGGGCTTTGGGAGTTCCTGTCATGGCTCAGTGGTTAGCAAAACCCAAGGACTCGGGTTCAATCCCTGGCCTTGCTTAGTGGGTTAAGGATCCGGCATTGCGTGAGCTGTGGCACAGGTCGAAGATGTGGCTTGGATCCCGTGTGGCTGTGGCTGTTGCATAGGCCGGCAGCTACAGCTCCAATTGGACCCCTAGCCTGGGAACCTCCATACACCGAGGGTGTGGCTCTAAAAATAAATAAATAAATAAAATAAAAGGGCTTTGCTGAAAGCCTTCAGGGAGTTCAGGGTTTTTTTGGGGCATGAATCACCCATTTCCTTGCATAGCCCTGCAATAAACCCTTCTCTGCTCCAACTCCCAACGTTTTGCTTCGCTGTGCCTCAGGCACATGGACTTGCGATGGGTAACAGGGGAAGAAGTATGGCTGGAGCTGGCGTGGCAACGTGGAGGCACCAGCTGGCAGAAGGCAGAGTGGCAGCTGCCTGCACTGACGCCCACAGGCATTTCACTCCCCCTCCCCTCTGGGTTACTTTCTCCAGGCTGCTGGATAAAGGTGTGCTGGCGGCAGGGAGCCACTCCTATTCCGTGAAATAGGGCAAGTGGGCTATTTTCAGGAGTAACATGGCCAATGTATGTGCCTATTGGGCTCACCGTTGGGGGCTGGCCTCCCAGGTGCCAGGAGGCAGGTGGAACGATGAAGTGATGGGAGCCAGACCCCCAACAGACCAGCACCTCCTCTCCCTTGACCACAGCGCGCTTACACCTTTATACTTGTACTAACTACAGGCTTTTCCCAGTCCTCTGGGGAGCCAGGATGGGTACAGATAAGAAAGGGATTTGGCCTACTCATGCTCTGGGCAGGCCACTGGGAGAGTGCCCTTGCCATCTCCCCGCTTGGGCTTGGGTGCCATTCCTGAGCCCTGGTGCCCAGCACTGGCTGCAAGGACTCTGGGGGGCCCTGGTGGGAGAGGCCTCTTATGGGGGTGAGTTCAGACGGAGAGATGTTGGGCATTTGTCCTCCTCTTGCAGCCCAGGCCCACAGGATGGGAGCCTGGGAGTGCGGGAGGTTCCAGGCATCGCCCTCCGCAGAGGTGTTTATGCCAGGAGCAAGCGAGGCAGAGCCAGTGGCTGATACTAGGCTTGATCCTGGGGCTTGATTAAATGACTGGCCTCAATCTTCTTGCAGACCAGATGCCAGCACTGACACAGCGGTACTGCTCTCTAGTTGCTAATGAACTTTGTTAACTGAGACTCGACTTGTCTGAGCTTTCTGGAATAAACTGGTGTTCCTGTGTTTCCACAGGCATTTTTTTAGTTGTGGCCAGGATAATGGTTTTTCATTTGGACTAAGATACAAAGGGTATACATTTCTTCCTAAATATATATTCAAGTTTAAAGGTGAGTTGATTTAAGGAAAATTATTAAAGCAGTAAGGATGAAAGAGATGGTCTGTCAGTGACTGAAAGTTTGGGAGGGTCATCTGAGTCCCCTTCCCCTCCACACGCTGGCTTTGGAAAGAACAGGAATGGGGACGCCCAGGAAAGGGACAGAATTCTGCTCTGCCATCTGGTGAATACAGGGCCTCTGTCAGAAATGGGCCTGGCCAGGGCCGGGGTGAGGGTGAAGGGTGATGACTGGTTTGGGGAAGGGTGGGGTCTGGAGTGATAAAGCGTGGGAGAGGGGCCAGGGTAAGTAAGCTGCTGGGGGCCACCAAACTGATGGCTAGGGTTGGGCAGCTATGGGGGCTGCAGGAAGTAGAGACCAAGAGTCATCTTTCCAGATTTCCAGCCAGGCTGACTTTCTGTACCTTCTCTCCATTGCCCCTTCAGAATCCCAGGAGAGGGTCTTCTGTGCCACCCATCTTCTCAGAGACACATACCTACAGCACCATGCCTGACTGTCTTGCCAGGATTGTTGGCTGCGGGAGAGAAGGGACATTCCAAAGGAAAGCCGATGCTACCACCAGAAGGGGGCTAGAGGTGGGGCCATCATGGAAAGAGAGCAGAAGCCTAAGGGGGTGACATCACCCCAGGCCAGTGAAAGTGACATCACAGTGAGGAAAGGCCCCACTGTTCCTTGATTCATTAGTTCCTGCGTGCGTGCGTGCGTGCGTGTGTGCGTGCGTGTACTCATTCATTCTGCCCCCTGCTGGGGTGGAAAGGGGTGCCTAGGCTCTGCTCTCCTGGCACTGGCAGGCCTTTAGCTTATCCCTCATATGGTCTCTGGACTCCCAATTTTTCCTTTTTTTTTTTTTTTTTTCCGTCTCTTGTCTTTTTTACGGCTGCACCCACCATACATGGAGGTTCCTAGGCTAGGGATTGAATTGGAGCTATAGCCGTTGGCCTACGCCACAGCCACAGCAACACGGGATCCGAGCCACATCTGCAACCTACACCACAGCTCACGGCAATGCCAGATCTTTAACCCACTGAGCGAGACCAGGGATCAAACCTGTGTCCTTGTGGATACTAGTCCGGTTCGTTAACCACTGAGCCACGACTTTTCCCTTGGGTGGTTGCCTGGCTCTGGGCCAGTTTTCCACTGTTCTCTGTGCCCCTGCAGTTATGAATTCCTCACCGCCAGCCTGTAACACAAACTGCCTCTGGGCACTTCTGGGCGGGTGAGGTATGTTCTGCCCGTCACTCTGCTGAGGGTACAGCTTCTTGTGCCTGGGACAGCGACTCTGGCCCCCACCTAGAAAGGAGGATGGAACCCAATTCAGCTTCCTCTCCTGTCCCTGGTCTGTGGGACCTTCTGCCTCTGTTCTTATCTCCCCCAGAGAGAAAATTTCCTTTTGTGTTAGGATTACATGCTAGCCCTCAGCTCATTTTGCCTAGAGATTTTCTGGGACAGCCCTTGGAGGTAGCTGGTCCTTCTATCTTTCTTCATGGGGTCAGGGAGGGTCCAGGGATCCAGGATTTAGACGGTCCAAGAGTTGAGATGAGAAAAAAAAATCTTTCATTTTCACTAACCGCTCACTTAAACTTGCAATTTCCTTCAATTATGAATGGAGGCAGCAAAGTCTAGCAGAATTAGCAGTACTTGTGACTGTCACACAGAAATCACAGGGATTTTCACACTTACTACCAGTGTTTGCAGACCCTTGAAAACAGCGGTGACTGTGAAACTTCATGTTTCTGGTATTTATTAATCCTGCCTCCGTCTTATAATTTAATGAGTTATAAAAGAATCACAAGTGTTCCTATATCACAAATGCGTATGTGGTTTTATTTTATTTTTTTGGCTTTTTAGGGCCACACCTTCGGCATATGAAAGTTCCCAGGCTAGGGGTCTAATTGGAGCTACAGCTGCCGGCCGACGCCAGAGCCACAGCAACGTGGGATCCTAGCCGAGACTGTGACCTACACCACAGCTCACAGCAATGCTGGATCCTTAACCCACTGAGCGAGGCCAGGGATCAAACCCACAACCTCATGGTTCCTAGTCGGATTCGTTAACCACTGCGCCACAATGGGAACTCCTGGTTTTATATTTTGATATTTGCATTTCAACATTAGTGGCCTTTTTGTAATGTGATATACTTTATCTTATGCATTTTTTTCAAAAATATGGTTTTAAACAAGAGTCCTTGTGCTTAAGGGTATCTCTGGCACAGTGAGAATCTGGCAGTCCTGCCCTGAAGTCTCACCTCATCCCTCCACTGGACCTTGCCTTAGATACTTCATTTCCTTATGCAGTCATAACAAATATTTTGAGCGCCTACCCTGTGTCCATCACACTTGAGTCACTGATGACATAGTACACTGACATCAACCTGGTCCCTGTCCTGCCAGACTCCCATCCGCAGCCCCCGTGCCCACTGCTGGGAATGGAAGGTCCGTGGGGCTCAGAAAGCTTCTAATATGGGGAACCAACAGAAGGACAGAGGGCCTCCCTGGGAAATGGGGTTAGCTGTACGACCCAGGGGAGAGGAGGAGTCGCCTCAGCAAAGGACTGATAAGCGATCAATGCCAGCCTTGGTAAGGGTCAGTGAGAGAGGAGGCCTGGGACCTAGCACGCTTTGTCAGGGATTTCACCTTGGAGCTATGGGATCAGTCCAAAGCAAGGAGAAGAGTGGGGGCTGTGTTGGGAGTGACAGTCATATTTGCATTTGAAATGATCCCTTGGGCAGGCATGGTGAAGGAGCTGGAGAGAGCAAGAGAAGAAGCAGGAAGACAAGCAGGGGCTGCTGGAGGGGAAGGAGTCCAGAATGTGCCACTGTGACCATAAAAATTATTTTGAGCTGAAGGCATTTGAGAATAGCTCTACCCCCCCCACCCCGAAATCCTTTATCTGCCTAAAAACAGAGCCTCCCATAAGAATTCCAGAGTGTCCTAAATCCCTTCCCTGGGAGCAGCTACAGAAAGATTTGTAATAGCGAAGAACAAATCTGACTCCATATTAGATCTGTCCCTTTTACTCTAACCGTTTGTATTCTATTGCTTTTGTTTCAGTTAAGAATATTGCCTGTATGAATTACCACTGTGGCACAGTGGGTTGAGAATCTAACTGTGGCAGCTCAGGTAGCTATGGAGGTGTGGGTTCAATCCCCAGCCAAGTGCAGTGGGTTAAACGATCTGGCATTGCTGCAGCTGCAGTGTAGTTTGCACCTGCAGTTCACATGCAGTCCCTGGCCCAGGAACTTCCATATGTCATGGGTGCAGCCATTAAAAAAAAGAAAGAAAATTTAAAAAAATTATATATATGTATAGCCTATAGCCTGAAATATACAGGATAGCCCATTCTCAAGGCTCTGACCTTTAAGAGCATAACACTTTTCCATTCATATAGAGATAAAAAGTTGAAGAACAGGATAACATTTGTCTTG
The DNA here is from genome assembly GCF_016906955.1 of Phacochoerus africanus. Lineage (NCBI taxonomy): Eukaryota > Metazoa > Chordata > Mammalia > Artiodactyla > Suidae > Phacochoerus > Phacochoerus africanus. The sequence goes on along the minus strand of NC_062547.1, from coordinate 78,908,945 downwards.
TTGGAGGTTTACAGGAACATGACCTGATGTACCGAACAGCTGGAAGAACAAAGGATTCTGATACAAGAAATTTACCAAACACCAACCATGTCCTTCCCTCACCTTGCCTTTAAAAATGCTTTGCTGGGAGTTCCCGTCGTGGCGCAGTGGTTAACGAATCTGACTAGGAACCATGAGGTTGCGGGTTCGGTCCCTGCCCTTGCTCAGTGGGTTAACGATCCGGCGTTGCCGTGAGCTGTGGTGTAGGTTGCAGACGCGGCTGGGATCCCACGTTGCTGTGGCTCTGGCGTAGGCCGGTGGCTACAGCTCCGATTCAGCCCCTAGCCTGGGAACCTCCATATGCCGTGGGAGCAGCCCAAGAAATAACAACAACAACAACAACAACAAAAAAGACAAAAGACAAAAATAAATAAATAAATAAATGCTTTGCTGGAGTTCCCGTCGTGGCACAGTGGTTAACAAATCCGAATAGGAACCACGAGGTGGCGGGTTTGATCCCTGGCCTTGCTCAGTGGGTTAAGGATCCGGCATTGCCGTGAGCTGTGGTGTAGGTCGCAGACGCGGCTTGGATCCCACGTAGCTGTGGCTCTGGCGTAGGCCGGTGGCTACAGCTCCAATTTGACCCCTAGCCTGGGAGTGGCCCAAGAAATGGCAAAAAGACAAAAAAGAAAAATCTCAAATAAACAACCCAACCTACTACCTAAAAGAATTAGAAAAAGAAGAATAAGCAAACCTCAAGCCAGCAGAAGGAAGGAAGAAAATAGTAAAGATCAGAAAGGAAATAAAATAAAGATTTTAAAAATAATAATAAATAAATAAAATAATAAAAATAAAAATGCTTTGCTTTGCTGGAAACCTTCAGGGAGTTCAGAGTTTTGGGGGCAAGAGCCACCCATTCTCCTTGCATGGTCCTGCAATAAACCTTTCTCTGCTCCAACCTCTGATGTTTTGGTTTGTTTGGCTTCTCTGTGTGTCAGATACACAGACTTGTATTCGGTGAGAGAATCGCTCTTTTCACCTGATAACCCAAATGGACATTATCACAAAACTCCCAAATATTCTCCTAAGGACCCATTTATCTTTCCTAAGAGCCATGTGTTTTCCATGTAAGTACCTTTCTCCCCATCTTTCCTCTCAGCTGCCCCCATTAAATTGGTATATAAGCCCCAAATTCTAACTGCGTAGCATATGAGTACAAATATCTTAGTGCTAATCTGTCTTTTGTCAGTTTAATTCACAGGCCCCAAGTACTGAATCTAAGAGGGTAGAGGAAAAGTTTTTCTGCCCTGATAGAGGCAGCTAGGAGAGAGATAGTCTGGAATGGGGGACAGGGGTTGGACATGAAAACTAAGTGGATTCCGGACAGTCTTTAGGAGTCAGACAGTATATTTTTGAGGGCAAGAGCATGGACTAGTGACATTATGCCTTGGTTCATAATTCTGGCTCCACTATGGTATGGCCCAAGATATGTGACCACAGGCAAGTGACTTTATCCTTTCTGTGCCCATGTAATTGGCATGTAAACAGGGATAATAGGATAGGCTTGATAATGCTGCTGTAATAACCCCAAGTCTCTATGATTTCATAAAGGTATATTTCTCAAAGCCTGAGGGTCTTGTTCAGGGTAGTTCCTGCTCAGGCTCCAGGAATAAGTACTTGAACATTGCAGGCTTCCCTGGAAAAGGGAGAGAGCTTTAGCTCTGGCGTTGGCCAATAAATAAATGCTCTGGTCTGTACGTGAGACATGGCTCTTCCATCTCAGGTCCTTGGCCAGAGCTAATCACAAGGTCTCACCTCAGGGGAGCAGATGAGTTAATACATATAATATAGTCAGAATGTTTCCCTGAATAAGAGAAGCACTACAAGAGTGTTATCACCTTGGAGTTCCCATCGTGACTCAGCAGTAACGAACACGATTGTATCCATGAGGATACAGGTTCGATCCTTGGCCTCACTCAGTGGGTTAAGGATCCGGCGTTGCTGTGAGCTGTGGTGTTGGTCGCACATGCAGCTCAGATCCCGAGTTGCTCTAGCTGTGGTGTAAGCCGGCAGCTACAGCTCAAATTTCGCCCCTAACCTGGGAACTTCCATATGCTAAAGGTACAGACCTAAAAAGAAAAAGAAAAAAAAAAAAGTGTTATTACCTTTATTCTTGGGAAGCACTCTGGACAGGAACTACTGGTGATTTGAGGGGATGGCATGGCCACAGCTGACTCCCATATTTCTGATCTGCATTGTGGTAACCATCACTGCCCTTGGGAACCTTGTGACAGGAATGGGGTGTGGGGAGGTAGTGGTTCAGGACTCTTGGTTACAACTAACTAAGACCAAAATCAACTGATTTAAGCCATCTTGTGACCCAGGAGCAGGCCTGCAGGAACCCAGGCTTGCAGGCAGGCTTCTGCTCTCAGGTGGCACTAGAGGGCATTTCCATGCCCATCTCTGACCCAAGGGCTACAAATGCTCTGTTTGGCCAAGCTTGGATCATGTGCAAACCCCTCCCTGCCTACAATGGTAGAGGAGAAGTGGATCTCCAAAAGAAATATCCATCTGGAAAAGGGATGGAAATTGAGCAGGCTGGGATCTGGGCTGGAGCTGCAATGCTTGCACCTGGACAAACATCTCCTCCGGAAACAGATTACAAAGAAACTATTAGGGATTAAAAATAACTGTGTGCATGCACAGTTGGGGCAAATTTTGAACAAGAATATACAAAAAGGCCAAAACCCTACACCACTTCTGAGGTACCAGGGGCAAAAGCAATGTACCATACATGATCCTTGCATAGAGCATCACCAAGGGAGTGGGCAGACCACCTACGCCACCCCTCTCCAGCATGACTCACCAATCACCCCATTTAAGGAGTTCAGTTCAACACCACCCCCCAGCCCCAACCCCCATGGAGCAAGGGAGACTGTTACTTGTTTTCAGTTCTCTCCTGCTGCAGCAGGAGTCCCAATAAAGCCTTGCCTAAATTTTTCATCTGGCCTTTTACCAATTTCTATTGATTAAAGAGTCCAAGGAGGAGTTCCCATCGTGGTGCAGTGGTTAACGAATCCGACTAGGAACCATGAGGTTGCGGGTTCAATCCCTGGCCTTGCTCAATGGGTTAAGGATCCAGCGATGCTGTGAGCTGTGGTGCAGGTTGCAGATGCAGCTGGGATCCTGTGTTGCTGTGGCTCTGGCGTAGGCCGGCAGCAACAGTTCTGATTAGACTCCTAGCCTGGGAACCTCCATATGCCTCAGGAGAGGCCCTAGAAAAGGCAAAAAGAGAAGAGACAAAAAAAAAAAAAGTCCAAGGAGTTCCCTGGTGGTCCATCAGGTTAAGGATCTGGCATTGTCACTGCTGTGGTGGAGGTTGGATTCCTGAACCACATGTAGCAAATAAATAAGTAAATATATACAAATAAAGAATTGAAAACCCAAGTCATTAACAAGGGGTCTGGGGAATGCATATAAAGTTCAGGGTTGGGAAAGAGCTTTAGCCCCCTTCTCTCACTAGAACTTTTGTCTGAGGGAACCTGAGCTCCTCTTCCAGAACTGCCGGTGGTAGACTATAGGTCCCTAAGGCCTGGAAGGGGGAAGGAGTAGGGAGGTGGCTATGTCCTTAGGGGTAGTTGTGACCCATGCCCTGCGGAATTACCCCCACCTGACATGCTTTTAACCAGATCGCAGAGGCTGCCATCCTGCCACCTTTAGCATGGCCTAGGGGGAAGCTCAGGTTCTGTGGGCCTCCTGGTTCTCTCTTTCCTCAGCTCAGGGCCTGCCAGACAGAGAGGGGTGCTGGGGACCTAGCCTAGCACCAGGGCCTCGACATGCCTGGCCTTGCCTTGTCCTTTGCGCGAAGCCTGGGCACACACTCTGCCCTTGCGATCAGGCGGCTGGAACATGGCAGCCCTACATAGCAGCAGGTGCTTGCAGCCCCTTTCCTTCGAGGGTGGATTGGGCAGTGCCGAGGACGGGCAAGGGATGGGCGAGACCCGGACACATTTTCTTTTCTTTTTTCTTTTTTTCTTGTTGGCAGCTCCGGCAGCTTGTGGAAGTTCCTGGGCCAGGGATCAAACCCGCGCCACCGCAGAGACCCAAGCCGCTGCAGTTAACAACGCCAGGTCCTTAACCAGCTGCGCCACAAGCAAAGTTCTCTGGGACGCGGTCTTAAAGCAATGTGCGCTTACCCAAGGACCTGGCGCCGTCAGAGTTTCAGGAAAAGGGCCACAAGTTAAGTCCAACACTTGCACGACCCCCAAGCACCCCGCAAAACGCTACTTGAGCTCCCCCAAGTGCTATGCGCGCGGACCCAGGCTGAACAAAGGCTGTGTTCAGACCGCGGCGGCAGCAGAGGGCGCGCAGGGCCGTGGGGGAGCCAGCCTGTGTCCTAGCACCGACTCGCGAGAGAAGAGCACGGACTCTAGACGTGCGGAGCCAAGGGCAGGAGTTTCCATAGGTACCCCTCACCGAGAGGCGACAGCGGGGGCAGCGCATTGGGACTTCGGAGCGTGAGAAAACACCCGATAGCTTTTCCCGGAGGTTTTCGATTGCAGCAGGGGAGTGAAGGGGCAGGGCTCTGAGCTTGACCAGCAGCCGCCGCCCGTTCCACGTGACAGCAAACTCCCAACCCGTGAGGGAAAGCAAGCCCCGCTCCCGGGCACCCTCTCCGTGTTCTGCTTGGGACTGGAGCTCGGCAGAGGCTGCCACGCTGACCTCTGCCGCCTCAAGCCGAACTGGGACTCCCACACCTTCTCCTCTCCCTGCCTAGTGCTGCTCGTGCCGGCCCCTCAGGTCCAAGCGCCTCCGCCGGCCTCTGGCCAGGAATGCGTCTGGACCAGTCAGGGGTCGAGGTGCAGTGTCCTCACAGCCCCTCTTCCCCACATATAGTGGCTCCTCCTTTGATCTTTACAGGACTTTTCTCATTCAGTCCGGCCCTCTGCTTTGGGGGCCTCCAGCCCTGTCCGCCCGCTGGGGAGTGCGGGGATGCTGGTCTCCACTGAGGACTAAAGCGGAGGGCGAGGGGCGGGGCCATCCGATCCCAGTCGTGACCCTAGTCGGAGCCTGGTAGGGGCAGGTTCCACCTAACGCAGCACCTGAGGCCCGGCCATACCACTTCTGAGCAGCGGACCTGACGCAAAGATCGAGGTGTACGCTCCCTGTCGCTGCGGGGAAACCGAAGCCCCTGCCGGCTTCTTAGCCCCTACCTGGAGCAGGGAGCCCAAGGACACATGCTAGAGGGGAAGGGGCTGCTGGCTGAGGCCGCTCGGTGTCGGGTCCAGCCTCTTCCCCGACCCCAGGCGGCCCGCGGTCCCGCTCCAACCTCCCTCCCCGCCCCCGCCTTTCCTTGGCCGGAGCCCAGGCCGCTTCCGCCCCAGCCTCATTGCTGCACGTTCCTTCCGGGACGGCGCCCACGGTCGGGATCTCAGCCCTAGCGGTCCCTGCCCGGCTTAATGCATATACTGATCTTGGACGCCAAGCTTTCAGAGAGTTATTTACAGACAGGGCCCCGCACTGGGGCTCCCTCAACCTTCCTTTTCCGGGTTCTACGTAGATGAGCGCTGTCTCTGCTGCTGTCCAGCTCCGTGTACGCCCCCTCAGTGCCTTCCAACCCCCACCCCAGCCAGATGTTTTGCCTGCCCCTGGGTCTACTGCTCACAGCTCAGCCCAGAAGGAGGGCCCTGGGGCTTCCAAGCCCCACAACTTGGCATTACCTGACTCTCCAACTGTGTCTCCTCCGTGGCTTTATTTCATTTCCGTGATGACCAGTTGTCATGGGACCATTGACTGAAACTGCCCTCCTTGGCCAAGCAGGACAGTAGCAGCTTGCATGAGTTGTCTCATAGAAGGAGGCTCTGATAAGGACCGTGGTGCTGCCCTGAAGACTAACTGGGAGGATTTGGGAGGGGCCAGCAGGAGGGAGGAGACCACCAACTGCCCAGGATCCTTAGCACTGGAATCCATCTTGGCTGAGAGACGGGCACCACCGAAAAGGACCCTGAGCCAGACGAGATACAGACCGAGCAAGACAAATGTCCAGAGACAACTGGAAGCTAACCCCATTCGCATAAAATCTGAGATGGCGAGCCCCTTGGCAGAGCAGTTCTCCTGGGTTCCCTCACCCTGCTGCTTTTCACCCGGGCACCCCTTCCCAACAAAGTCTCTTGTTTTGTCAGCATGTGTGTCTCCTTGGACGATTCATTCCTGAGTGGTAGACAACCCATTCTCGGGCCCTAGAAGGGATCCCCCTTCCTGCAACACGCTGACTTGAGCTTTTCTTTCGGAAGCCCCCTTCCAGCTCCCATGGTGCCCTCTGGGCTGGGCTATGGGCTTTCGCAGGAAAGGCTAAAACAAGGTGATATCCAGCACCTGGGGATTTTCGGGGGGGGGGGCAGGGAAGGCCCCACTGAGAAGATGACATTCAGGGTGGGGGTTGCCGAGGGGAAAGCATTTCAGGCAAGGGGGGAAAAAGTCAGCAGGTGGAATGACTTGGCACCAAGGAGGGGGTGTGTCCCTTTCGTGTTAGGGAGAGGAAGTGCATGATCAGATCCCAGGGCACTGTGGCATGCTACCTATGGCCCTGTTTCCCCATAGAGAAACAGATTCATCCCTTGGGCTTAATGTTAGGGTGATGAGAAGCTTGATCCCCTGTGATCTTCGATCTAAACAGTGGTCGAGAGCAGCTCAGCACGAGTCCTGCAGCGGCCTTGTCTCCGGCTGCCCCACCACCCAACTCTAGGCTTGGCTTTATACCCTAAAGAGAATAAGGGAACTTCAGGAAAACATTGTCAAGGTGATACTGGAAAGATGATACCAGAATCCGGGTTCTTGTTCACGGCAGTCAAAGAATGAACTCCGGGAACACACAGGCAGCAAGCAAGCAAAGTCTTTATTAAAGGAAACCAAATAGCTCCCAGGGCTGCTGGGAGGGGGGAGAAGCACCCCTTTTCTCTATTGTCCTATAGGGGTTTTTATTCCTTAAAGATGGGGGATACCAACGTGGGGTCCAGAAAGATGTGGTTTTCTCCCACTGGCCTTGTTCAATTACCTATATCAGTCCTTGTCCAATAGAGCTTTTGGGGTTGGAAATGTCCCAAAAATTTTGGTTTTTTTTTTGTCTTTTTCTTTCCTTAGATTAAGTCACATTCCTCTCATTCCTTATTTTATTTTATTTTTTGTCTTTTTGCCTTTTCTCGAGCCGCTCCTGTGGCACATGGAGGTTCCCAGGCTAGGGGTCTAATCGGAGCTGTAGCTGCTGGCCACAGCCACAACGCCAGATCCAAGCCACGTCTTCAACCTACACCACAGCTCATGGCAACGCTGGATCCTTAACCCACTGAGTGAGGCCGGGGGATTGAACCTGCAACCTCACGGTTCCTTGTCGGATTCATTAACTACTGCGCCACGACGGGAACTCCATCCTCTCATTCCTTTTTTAATCAGTTGAGGAGTGGGCTAGAGATTTGCATTTTCTGTGGTAAACAAAGTCTGTGGGGAATGCACATTTCTTATAATAAAACAAGGCCTATGGAGATGTTACTCCCTGGAGCCCTTAAGCCACAAATGTTAATCAATGGACATATCAAAGAACATATTGAGGAGTTCCCGGTGTGGAGCAGTGGTTAACAAATCCGACTAGGAACCATGAGGTTGAGGGTTTGATCCCTGGCCTTGCTCAGTGGGTTGAGGATCCGGCATTGCCGTGAGCTGTGGTGTAGGTTGCAGACGTGGCTCGGATCCCACATTGCTGTGGCTCTGGCGTAGGCTGGCAGCTACAGCTCTGATTCGACCCCTAGCCTGGGAACCTCCATATGCCGTGGGAGCAGCTCCGGAAAAGACAAAAAGACAAAAAACAAACAAACAAAAAAAACCCAAGAACTTATTGAAGCCCATGCTCCCATACTGACTACCTGAGTTACCATTCTGCCTCAAAGGGATGGGATTATTTTTAGAAGGGAGGAAAGGGAGGATTGAGGGGGTGGCTACAACACACCAGACAACAATAAAATCAGAAGACCTTCCAGCCACTGCTGCTCATCTCATCTCCCAGAACCTTCCCTAACTCAAGGTCTCTTCTGCGCTCCTCACTCTGTCACCTCAACCCTGGCTGTAGCCTCCTGCCTGGTACCCTTCTCCCAGCTGACATCCTCAAAGGCATCCGAGCAATAACTAATGCATCTACCTACAGAGCATCATCTGGGAGGGGTGACTCTGTTGTCCCACTCCAGCGCCATTTCAAAGGTGAGGAAAGTGAGAGGCTGGTCATTTGGCCAGACTCAGGCATGAAGCTTTCCCACTGGCAGAGTGTGCATGCTATGCCCTAGAGGGTGGGGAGGGGGTCAGTGGGCACCAGGGAGGTTCAGAGAGCTCCCTGCAACCCTGGGAGGGGAATGAAGCAGATGTTGGAAGGAGGCCTTGGATCATGGGGACACCGTCTGATCGCCAACTCCCTGCCACCCTGGCCTCTACTCGCTCTTTTGGCTCCTGAGTCCTGAAGAGACCCGTGCAACACCTCCCCACCTCGGCTGCCTGGCTGCCTGATGAGATGTTATCAATATGGGTAGCAGCAAGGGGCCCGGGGATCCCCTTGTTATGACAGCAGGTCATGGGATGCTGACTCACTGCTGGCCAGGCCACCTGACCACAAGCGCAGGCGGAGAGGGCCCTGCCAGGGGGTTCCCCAGCTGCCGTCTTGTTTACCTCTATCAGGCCTAGAGGGAGGGCAGGGCTCAGCAGCGGGGTATGCTGGGAAGGCTAGAACTTTTGGCTCCCAAGGAGCAGGGGTCTCCCTGCTTCCCAGAGTCCCATTTTCTTCCACCTCCTTTCTCCCTGAGCTTTCCATCGCTCCCTGCAAACCCACCACTGTCCCAAAACAGCTAAAAGGCAAGAGAGCAAAGGTGTTGCTGGTGGCAGCATCTGTCTCAGTTACTTATTTAGACAGAGACTGTGCCTGGAGACCTCCCTGAAACTGGAGGCTCCCCAGAGCCACGGGGCTTTCCTAGCTCACCCCCATGCTCGCAGATGGGGACAATCAAGCTCTAGGATGCAGGATGCCGGGCTCTTGGCCTGCCTGGCCTGCCTAGGGCTGATTGGCTCCCAGGTTGCTGAGTCATATGGGGGCACCTGTGGGCTGTTGCAGCCTCTGCCCAGCACTGCCTGCTCTGTGTTCCTTAACCCTGTCTGTAGGGCAGTGGACAGGGAGGGTAAATTTCCCAGGCTCACAGCAAGAATGAAGGGAGAATCATGAGAGGGTGACTGTCCTCTCCACAGCCCTGCTTTGGGCAGGGGTTCAAAGCCTTATCTACTCTGAAACTCTCTGGGAGGAACAAGCCACATCTGTGGCTAGGTTCCTGCTGTGATTCCACAAGCAAGTCAGCAAACTAGCCAAACCCAATCTACCTTACCCATGGTCTCTGGGTTTCCCATCCCCTTAAGGTTTTTTGTTTGTTTGTTTGTTTTTGTCTTTTTAGGACTGCACCTGAGGCATATGGAGATTCCCAAGCTAGGGGTCGAATCAGAGCCGTAGCCGCTGGCCTCCACCACAGCCACAGCAACCCAGGATCTGAGGCTAGTCTGCAATTTACACCATAGCTCAGGGCGACACCAGATTGTTAACCCACTGAGCAAGGCCAGGGATCAAACCTGCGTCCTCATGATGCTAGTCAGATTTTTTTCCGCTGAGCCACGATGGGAACTCCCATCCCTTTAAGTTTTACTGACTTCCACAAACCCCACCATGAAAAAAGTGAGTGTGACTCAGCAGGTCTGACTTTCTACCTACAGAGCTCTACTTGGGAGGATTCATAGGGTGACATACCCGCCTGCTTACCTTCTTCTAAAGCACCTCCTCCCCCAACAACCCCCTTCCCCTAGGCAGTTTGAACAGGTCACTTCGGTTACATAAAAGAGGTTTCTCGGTTCCTGGGGTGGGGTAGGGTGGGGGCTGTTGATGTGATCCCTGGGCTGCCCATGAGGCCAATAGACCTGAGACCTTTCAGGCCATTGGGCACCATTTGCTGAGCTGAACCTTGAGCTGACAAGTGGGGATGGATGGGGAGTACCGATGGGGAGTCCTTAGGGCTTCAGTGAACATTTGGTGGCCACTGAGGCTCCAGGAAACCTTAGCAGACCCCCCAGCCAGGTGGGGATGGGAAGATCCTGTGCTCTTCTGGCATCTCTCAACCCTACCCCCTATTAAACTGGAAGCTCTTCTGGTGCTCAGGTTTGAGTTGAGCGTCTGTCCCTTAACCCAGTAAAGGGCCATTAGGGGGGATGCTGGGGGCGGTGTAGTGGGCTGCCACCTGAGAAACTGGTGGCAAGAGCGGGCCCTTGCCAAGAGTGGCAAGGTCAAGACAGCGCCTCGGGAGCCAATTTGTTGTAGCTAGCAGTGTCTGCTGAGCGCCTAGAAGCTTCCTGGCTTCCAGCCTCTGTTGCCCACCTCCCTCCTGAGCTGTGCATCCCCGGTGGCCTGGGTTCTGTTTTGCTGAGTCACGGCCTGGTCAGGCCTGGGAGGGGTCTAGGGCGGGACCCTGGCCGGTCCCTTGCCCCAGGTATAGAGGTAGGCGCCAGACTTAGATGTTGGAGTGCGGGGCCGGCCTCTTGGTGTCCCTGGTGCACTTGGGACGGTGAGGAGAGGGGTCGGCAATGAGGGGGCTCAACGGCGGGGAGAGGTAGCGAGGCTGGGGCTCCTGTAGGGCGGCTCTCGCGCGACGGCCGGGGTGGCTGGAGCCAGACCGCTGGCACTCAGGCCCCGCCCCCAGGAAGCGAGGAGGGGCGGGGCTTCACCCGCGTTCCCTACAAAGGCCGCGCGTCCCCTCTCGCCGCCGCCGCAGCCGGGCTCTTCTTCTGCTCCCCAACTGGTGGTCATGGCGTCGCTCACCGTGAAGGCCTACCTTCTGGGCAAGGAGGACGCCGCCCGCGAGATTCGCCGCTTCAGCTTCTGTTTCAGCCCGGAGCCCGAGGCGGAAGCCGAGGCTGCGGCTGGCCCCGGACCTTGCGAGCGGCTGTTGAGCCGGGTGGCCGCCCTGTTCCCGGTGCTACGGCCCGGCGGCTTCCAGGCGCACTACCGCGGTGAGCGGGCCGGGCGCTCTCGGGGAGCGGTGCGGGGCCGTGACGCAGTGCTGCCCTGCCGGGCAGGGTCGCTGCTCCCTTCCTTCTCGTGGGGCTTGGGGCCGCCTGCGGGAGTTTGATCGCTCGTTGGGTGGGCGGTGGCCCGCGTGGGTTCCCATTTCGGCCTTGGGTGCCATTCTGGTAGCCAGGAGTGGTGACCACAGCCAGCCCTGTGGGGTCAGGCGCTGCCAGTCCCCTAGCGGATCGGGCCCGGCGACGTAAGAGGCCTCCCCTCCCCCCACCATGATGGTGCAGATCTTGGGGAGGGCGCGCGGGGGCGTCCTCACGGCGGGCACGGGGTGGTTAGGGGGCACTCGGGTTACACTGCCACTTGGCTACTGTCCAGCTGGGGCCCGCTAGCCCCAGATGGGGGGGTTCGGATAGTAACCCGGAAGAGCCTGGGCGGGCAGATGAGGGGGAAGGGCTGGCTACGCAGAAGAGTGACGAGGGTAAATAAGCAGTGGGGAGCCCTCAGGGCTGCACAGCCTGGCTGGCGAGTCTCGGGTCGGCGGTGGGGAGGAGAGACCACAGGCTGCCCAAGGCCAGGAGGGATCCAGACGTTATCCCGTTGGCAGCGGACAGAGGGACAAGGTGAAAACGTTCTCGAGAAGTGTTGGTGTAGGGACAGAGCTCACTAGCCTGCCTAGTTTCTAGCTGAGCTGGCGTGACCGGTGGCTGCCGGGGGTGGAGTTGGGGGAGGTTGTTGTGACTGGGAGGGAGGCGGGCGGACCAGGCCCGCCGGTGGGTGGGGCCGTGCCGGGACCTCCCTCAGGACTGCTGCCAGCTCGCCAGCCCCTAGCTTTTTCAAAAAAATAACTTTGAGTTCCTGTTCACATACTGTAGTTTAAAGTGTCGAGTTTTTAGTATATTCACAGATTTGCGCAGCCATTATCACAATCATCTGGGAACATTTTCATCACTTTATACACCAACTCTTTTAGCTTCCTCCCATCCCCATCATCCTATCCTCCAATCCCCAAGCAACCACTAATCTCTATGGATTCCCCTATTCTGGACATTTCATGTAAAAATATGTAGTCTTGTAACTGGCATCTCTTATTTACATACTATTTTCAAGGTTTACCTATGTTGTAGTATGTATCAGTATTTAATTCCTTTTCGTGGCTGAATAATATTGTCTTATGGTCACGCCACATCTTGTTTAGCCATTCATTAGCTGATGGGTGTTTAGGTTGTTTCTGCCTTTTTTTTTTTTTGTCTTTTTAGGGTCACACCAGAGGCATATGGAAGTTCCCAGGCTGGGGGTTGAATCAAAGCTGCAGCTGCCGGCCTACGCCACAGCAACACCAGATCTGAGCTGTGTCTGCCACTTACACCACAGCTCATGGCAACACCAGATCCTTAACCCACTGAGCGAGGCCAGGGATTGAACCCACATCCTCATGGATACTAGTCGGGTTTATTTCTGCTGAGCTACAATGCGAACTCCCTATTTCTGCTTTTTGACACAGTCCCTGATTTTATGGTAGATGTTGTGTTTGGTGGTCCATAGACCTGACCTGGCTTGCACATGTATTGTGTGGTTGGTTCTGTGTGGTGGTATTTAAATCATTTCAGCTGACATCTAAAAATTGGAGGCTTCATACAAAGATGTAATTTTAGCTTCGTTGGGGAGGAAGCAGGCAGATATATTCTACTTTCCTAAGCCACAAGAGGTCCAAGAACTTTGGAGGGGCTGGAACGCCAAGGAGCCAGTTGCAGATGGGGACCTCCCACAGTTGACAGGGTCTGGTTGGATGTAGATGGAGACAGCACCTTTCTGACAGAGCAGCTGGCCCAGAGGCAGAGTGGCAGGTGGCTGGGTGCTACCACTGCTGCCCACTGCACACAGGCACTCCACCTCCCAAGTGTGCCTGGGCCCAGCTTGGAGTGCTCACCTTCCAGGCAGTGGCAGGATGAATGGGCAGTTTGGCCCCAGCCCTGCTTGCCCCTGGCTCACCCAGGTGGGCGTCAGTTTATAGCCCTGCACAGGCCCCTTTGGCACTGGCCTCAGCCCTTTCAGCAGCTTGTGTCCAACTGGGTGTTGATGCGCTGTCCTTTAAACATTCTAGATGAGGACGGGGACTTGGTTGCCTTTTCCAGTGATGAGGAACTGACGATGGCGATGTCATATGTGAAGGATGACATCTTCCGTATTTACATTAAAGGTAAGGGGCTGCTCTGTGCTGAGTAAAACCAGCTTGAGGTCATGCAGAAGTTGCCCCAAAGAAGGGGTGAGGAGACTATGGGCCGTTTAAGGCAGGGCCGGGATCGTCTCTGAGGAAGGGTCCGTGTCCACCACGGTGGGGAGGTCAGAGGGTCTTTGGGTTCCCTCTTTATTGTGCCCGCGGGCCAGCTTTGGGGTTGATTTTAGTGCCCGACAAGTCTAAAATGGTGCAGACGCAACTCCCTGCTGCCTCACGCCGGCCAGGCCGCACATGCCCAGGTCCCAGGTGCAGAGACAGGGAACTTTCCAGAGGGTCTCATGTTACTGGGTTACGGTCACTTGAACCACTGAATTCCTGTGGATTTGGTGTCTGAAGAATGGTGCTGAGGCCTGCTGACCGTGATGGCCCCACGGTAGTGACGGGGCGGGCGGAGTGGGGGGAGGTCTCTGTGGCTCACGAGTCTCCCGACTCTCTGCCCTCCCTACAGAGAAGAAGGAGTGCCGGCGGGACCACCGCCCCCCGTGTGCGCAGGAGGTGCCCCGCAACATGGTGCACCCCAATGTGATCTGTGATGGTTGCAACGGGCCGGTGGTGGGGACCCGCTACAAGTGCAGCGTCTGCCCGGACTATGACCTGTGCGCCGCCTGCGAGGGGAAGGGCATTCACAAGGAGCACAGCAAGCTCGCCTTCCCCAGCCCCTTCGGGCACCTTTCTGAGGTGAGTGCGTCCTTCCTGTGGGCCCAGGATGGGTGGGGGTGACAGGAGCCCCCCCTAAGCTGGCCCCCTGCCCCTCTCTCTCCAGGGCTTCTCTCACAGCCGCTGGCTTCGGAAGCTGAGACATGGGCACTTCGGGTGGCCCGGCTGGGAGATGGGCCCGCCGGGGAACTGGAGCCCACGTCCTCCTCGAGCGGGGGATGCTCGCCCTGGCCCTGCTGAGGAATCAGGTGAGGCTTGTGGTGGCTGGCCTGTGAGGGGCGAGGGGTGAGGGCCTTCCCTGCGTCCTGCATTGCTGCGTGCCTGCAGGTGGGCTGCACACTTCATGGCCATTCATGGCGTTTAATCCTCATCACACCCGCGGAGTGTGGGGCCTTATCTCCGTTCCGTAAGTGGGAGAACTGAGGGGCCCCAGGGCCAAGGCCACTGGTGCCCCTGACCCTGCCCGCCTGGCCATGCTGCCCCCTGAGGCGGCCCTCCCCTGCAAACAGGGAGGCCCTACTGGCACCTGCATCTCTGCAACAAGTTCTCTTCTCTTTCACGTTAGCCGTCAGGAAAGTCAGAGCCAAATCCGCTCACATCTTTTAAAATACAGTCTCCAAGTTAAAAAATTACACATGACTTACATTCTGAACTTTTGGATTCCGGTTTTATCCTGGTTTTATTAATCTCACTGTGTCTTTTGATTTGCCTCATCTTTAGGGACAAAGATAGGGATATTTGTTTGATTTTCAGTGAGTGCTATTTGTCATGCTGTGTCCTGAGCCCTGTGTGGGGTTCCTGAGCACCAGGCACACAGATGAAGGGGGAGGACAAAGAAAGGGGCGCAGGTGGTGGCCTGGAGAGGGAGGGAGAGAGGGAAGCCCTCGAGTGGAGGCCACTGGGACAAGGCCCCCGGTGGAAGGCTCCTGGGATGAAGGTGACAGGACTGTGACAGCTGTTGGTCATTGAGAGATGTGCTTTGAGTTAAACATACCTTTTTCTTTTCTAACCTCAAAGCTTCTGGTCCATCAGAGGATCCCAATGTGAATTTCCTCAAGAACGTAGGGGAGAGTGTGGCAGCTGCCCTCAGCCCTCTGGGTAAGTGGCCACCTTGTCCATCCTCTGACGTCAGCGGAGCATTTTGGTAACCCCTGTGTAGGTGGCTGTTTTGTGGCTTTTTCTGGGATTCTGCAGAGGAGTGACAGCTGATGTGTCCTTGAGACCGGTAAGGATTGTTGCCCCAGATCAACCTTGGCCAAGTGCTGTGCCACAGGCCATTAGAGGTTGAATTCCCTGCCAAATTCTTGAGCTTTCCACGTGGAGCAAAGTGGAATGAGCCAGCGTTTGGTTGGGGTAATCCCACTGGGGAGGGTGAGCAGGCTCAGTTGCAGGGCTGGCCTGTCATCTGTGGCCTGTCTGTCCTTTGGCCTGTCTGTCCTTTCCCCTAACGCGAGCCCTGGGGCTTCCTCAAGGACTTGAGTGAGCCGTTTGCGGAGATGCTGTTTTGCTTTTCCTCCCTTTTGCACAACCCCCAGTCTTTCCTGGTGCTTGCTGAGTGCTGGCTTGTGCGGGTGCTGTGGAGAAGGGAGTGGAGGGGGAAGAAGGTTCTCTGTGTGCGGCCAGGGCTGCACAGGCTCAGGGTAGGCGTCTGGGTGGGCGAGCCATGCACCTCCATTGTGTGACCTGGCCGGAGGCCAGAGCTTTGAGACTGTAGAAAGCGCCTGCTGTGTTGGGGCAGCGCGCATCAGCTACTGCAGTTGACTGACGTGGATCCATGGTCTCAGGCTAGAAGAGAGCTATCCTTTGTGACTGTGGGGGCAGGCGGTGTCCGATGTCTGAAAGAATGCTGTGGGAGGGCGCCCAACCTACCTGCCACCCACCCACCACCCACCCTGCATTCAATTGCTAGATCTAATGCTTTCCCAGGGTGGTCACAGTGGAGCAGTGATGAGAATTTAATCCTGGGAGAGCGGCTCTCCCGAAACCCTGCCACTTACTCAAGAAATAGTGAAAGACGTAGAATTTTCAGAATTTCCAACTAATGGGCTGTTACTTAGGGGCCCTAGGAAGTTTCTCTTTGGAAGACAGCAACTGGCCAGGGGTTCTCAAGTCTGCCGGGCATCAGAATCACCAACACAGGAGTTTTGGTGTATATTTTGGTATATGGAAACTCTATTAAAATGAATTATTCCAAAGAACAAAGTCCTTCCCTAAAAGAACAAATGAGACAACCTGGGAAGTCATAAAACCAAGTCTAGTTTCAGGCAGGGGACTTGAAGGCAGCGTGGAGTCCCAGGCCCCCTGTTTCCGTAGGGGGGTCTTGGGTAGGGTCTGGGGTCCTTCTGTTCTAAAGTCCTCCCAGGAGACTCTGCATCATGCTTGCTATCCATCCGGAGACCCATCTGAGCTTGTGAAGTTGTTTCACAACTTGACCTGGATTCCCCACTCAGGATGCATGGAAATAATTTTGCAAGTGTTCAGAAGCCTTTGGGGAGGAGAATTAAGGCCTCCTCAGATCTCTCAGAGTGGATGAAAAATTGTTGTCTACTAACTAGGGAGGAGCTTGGACCCTATACAACAAGGAACCTTTCAGTAAACATGCCTTAAAGTAACTGTCACTTGAGGAATGGATCAAACTCTTGTTGGAGTCATGGGTATTTTGCTTTCTTATGAGGAACTAATAGGATGACTCATTCTGCTAACTGCCTCGAAGGGACTGTTCCCAGAGCAGGGGCCCAGAGGGGATGTAGCCACTGATACCTCCCGGAGGGCGGTCTGTGCAGTGAGTCAGTGACTTGAAAAACCCAAGGGCTTTTTTTTGGTAGGTGCTGTGAGAGCCGGATGAGCCATGCCACAAGGCCCAGGGCTGTACCTGGCTGGAGGTCACAGTCACTGCCACCTAGGACATAATCCAGGAGGACCCCTCCTTGTCATGGGTCCTTGCATAAACGCTCCCCACACAGAGGCTTTGGGGGCAGCAGGGCACAGGCTTGCTTGAAGTGCAGTCTTGAAGCCCTGAAGTCTCAGCTTATCATCAAGTTGGAGGAACCCAAGTTGAGTCATCTCTCAATAATCCACTTACAGAACAATCACATCGTTCGCCCATTTAAAAAAGTGAGACTATTATGGGTGCTTGTATTGTTCTTCCTGCTTATCTGTTTGCTTGCACCTTTCATAATGCAAAGCTGAGGGGGAAAATGGAAGAAAAAATAATAAATTTGAATATTGCAGACAGGGGTACTGGTACCTAAGCCTACTTTTATCTCTGCTTGCTCCTCAAGCTCTACAAAAATAATAGGGGGATTAAACAAAACAAGTACAAAGCAACATGGATAGAGAAAAAGGGAAAAAAGTAATGGAGAGTAAGATAAAACAATGTCACAAAACTCCTGGAAGTTGGGAAATGGACGGAGGGTAGTGAGCAACTGAGGGATGCCAGTGAGGAGCAAGACTGGCTGTGCAGGGACCAGGGAAGGCCAGGGAACAAGGGGACGGAGACCTCAGGGTCCCACTCCGCCAGGTGCTGGCCCTTGCCCATGCTCCAGGGAGACCTGGTGTTTAATTGCTGGCGCACTTGACAAAGGGAAGCTTCGGGGGTGGGGCCCCTGGGGATGCAGGACAGGGTGAGGCACCAGCCTGCGGTTAGGCATCATGAATGAGAGGGAGTCTGGCAGGAGCCAGGGAGTCCCTGCTCAGGAGACGCTAAATGCATCAGGGACTCTCTCTGCGACCCAGGACCCGAGTGCCTGGCCCTGCTCCCCGGCACTCTGAAGATGGAAGCTCATGACGGCCCTGGCTCCCCAGAGTGCGGCTTCCTAGTGCCTTGTTAGGATCAGACAGCCATGGATCATCAACCATTTGGGAAAACCTCCACGCATGGGAAAAAAGGAACTCGAGAACGGATGCAATAGAGAAGAGAATGTTAGCATCCTCAGGTACAGAAAAGTAGCTGCATCCATGACAACTAGGATACCCTGCCAATGCTAACAAAAGGGAGCCGAAGAAGAATGTTCTTGGAATTAGGAAAAAAAAAAGAAGACAACTTCAAAAGAAATCTTAGGTTTTAAGATCATTTCAAGGAAATATTCTAGAAGCAAAACAGAGGCAGAAGGAGAGAAAAGATGGGGTAATTTGAGGGTTAATCCTGGAGGCCCAGTGTAGGGTGAAGGGATTCCAGAACGAAAACAGAGTAAACAGAATGGAGGAAATTAACAGAGTACAAGACGGTCTCTTGGCACGAAGGAAACTATAATCTCTGGATTGAAAGGGACCCCAAGTGCCTTGAACAATGACTGAAAAGACCCCACATCAGAGCTTGTTGTCATCACATGTCAGAACCCTTGAGAGAAAGAGAGCCTCCTGAAACACTCCGGGT
Organism: Phacochoerus africanus; assembly: GCF_016906955.1. Classification (NCBI taxonomy): domain Eukaryota; kingdom Metazoa; phylum Chordata; class Mammalia; order Artiodactyla; family Suidae; genus Phacochoerus; species Phacochoerus africanus. The sequence continues at coordinate 78,890,612 of NC_062547.1, read as the reverse complement.
TGCTGGAAAAGCTTGGGGATTCAAGAGCACAGCCCTGGGAGCCAGAAGGCAGTAGTCTCATCTGACATGATCCAAGTATGAGAGCAGAAAAAGTCAGGAATGGAAGGAAAGGCGTAGGAGCTGTGCCTCTGCCCATTCCAGGCTGGAGCTGCAGGCTCTGTGCCCGAGAGGGCTGATCTCCAGGAAAGAAAACCACCTGTGGAGCATCCAACACACTGAACCCATGCAGAGAACACGATCGAGAAGCTATGGGAGAAAATGGGGAAAGTTAGCACATGAAACAGGGCAGCAGTCATGCTGCAGAAACAGAGACACTCTGCAAGGAAATAAGTCCACTACTTGGCCTAGCCAAGATGATGTTTATATCGCAGTGCTAATGGAAACACTGAAGGTTGTCTGCACCAAAACTGGAGTTTTTGAAAGAAGGGGAGGTAAGTGTTGCTCTTCCAGGGCAAGAAATGAACTGTAAACTGTCAAGAAAGAAGGAAGGAGCGCTGAAGGTTGGTTGCAAGCTGTCTCTGGAGAGCAGGCCGGGCTGTGTGGCAGGGGGTTGGGAATCTTCTATAGCCTTTTGGAATTACTTGATTCTAAGCTGTGGGCATGTAGTCCTGTGACAAATTAAAATTGCTTAATTACAAACATAGCTCCGGTGATTGTGCTCTCCCTGCTCCTCAGTGAGCACTACCCCAGAGCGGGAGAGCCTGGAGGTGGCCAGGTGCCCTGTGCTTGCAGCCTCGTGGGCCTCACAGAGCTCGCACGGCCTGTCTGTCTGCCTCATAAGCAGAATTTGAGCGTTCACTCTGCGTGCTTTTCCCTGCACACAAGTGTGGTGCTTTCTGTGTCCTCGGCGCCATAGCGGGGGTGGTTCTGGCCACACGTGGTATTTGGCTCTCACCCTGTTCCTTGGGCCGGGCCCTGCCTGCCGTGCAGCTGCTGTCCTGCACAGTGAGGGGCAAGACAAAGGCCCTTTATGGACTTTCTGGCTCTGAAGCTGACCCAGGATGTTAGCTGGGATCAATCAAGTTTTTGTTTTCTCCCTGGCTCCTAGGCATCGAAGTCGATATTGACGTGGAACATGGAGGGAAGAGAAGCCGCCTGACACCCACCTCCCCAGGCAGCTCCAGCACAGAGGACAAGTGCAGCTCTCAGCCGAGCAGCTGCTCTTCCGACCCTAGCAAGCCGGACGGGGAGGTGGAGGGCACGGCCCAGTGTCTGGTGGAGCAAATGAATAAGATCGCCCTGGAGTCGGGGGTGCAGCCTGAGGCAAGCATCCTCCCGCCCCATCCCCTGAGGCTGCCAGTGTCTCCCAGCACCCTAAGCACAGCCCCTCCCCAGCACTCACGGCTAGTGGGCTCCATTTCTGTTGCAGAGTTAAGTTGGTGTTATCCAAGTCATTCTGTGAACCCTCCACAAGAACTCTAAAGAAAACATATTCCTATAGCCTCTTGCTGGTCCTCCATGCCCCACCTGTCCCAGGAATCGAGGCTGTAGTCAGGTGGGCCTCTTGTTCTTGTGTGTTCACAAGGCAGGGTTTGTTCCAGGAACAGATGGAGTCTGACAACTGTTCAGGAGGAGACGATGACTGGACCCATTTATCTTCCAAAGAGGTGGACCCATCTACAGGTGAACTCCAGTCTCTACAGATGCCTGAATCTGAAGGGCCAAGCTCTCTGAACCCTTCCCAGGAAGGACCCACAGGGCTGAAGGAAGCGGCATTGTACCCACATCTGCCACCAGGCAAGTGATCTCAAGCAGTTTTGTATTTCTGCCTTTTCTGTTGACAATATTCTGCTTTTAGCAACACAGAAAGATGTCATGTTCTCTACTGTGGGGCCTGTCTGTTGACATGAGAAAAGTAGGGGGTGGTTTTCTTCCCTGTGTCTACACTGAGCCCTAGTGAGCTCAGCTCATTTTAGTAATTCCTTAAACTTAACGCCCAGGCCTGGAATTATGAAGGCAGATGTGCTACAGAGGTGGCACTGGCTCTGGTACTGCCACTGCCACACACTACTGAAGGTGGACTTAGAGTCCATCGTCATCATTTCCCCACAGAAAGTGCCACCCTGAGAGCAGGGGTCACAGCCAAGGTTCTGCCAGGAGCCAGGCAGGAAGCCACTGTGAGAAGTGGGTGATGTGGAAGGCAGCGGGGCTGGCTACGGAGTATGGCAGCCTGGAGAACACACACTGAAGAGGTGACAGACATCCTGTCGTGGCTCATTACTGTCACATGACAGTAATGTTTAAAACAGTATTCCAGGGGAAACCCATCTGGGCCAAAATTTAGCCCTTGGGCTACTAGGAGCTACCTTCTCTGCCTTTGGGCGCAGAGTGGCAAACTATGACCTATGAACCAAGAATGATTTTTTCATTTTTATAATGGTTGGAAAAAAGTCAACCTGGGAAAATTAGATGAAATTCAAATTAGTGTTCATAAATATAAGTTTTACTGGAACACAGCCATGCTCATCTGTTTACATAAAAATGCTGCTTTTATGCTGCCACGGCAGGGTTGAATAGTGACAGAGGCCAGATAGCTTGCAGAGAAGCTTAAAATATACTTCTCGGACCTTTTACAGGAAAAGCTTGCCAGTCCCTGCCTGGGAGGGTCCCTGTGAGGGTTCAGACCTTGTGAAAGGGCCAGGCCCTGTAGGCCCTGGGTACTTGCTGCCACATGAGGTTGTGTTTGGGGCACAGTGGCTCTCCCTCATGGCTGTTGTTACTCTCTCTGGCAGAAGCTGACCCCCGGCTGATCGAGTCCCTCTCCCAGATGCTGTCCATGGGGTTCTCTGATGAAGGTGGCTGGCTGACCAGGCTCCTACAGACCAAGAATTACGACATCGGGGCTGCCCTGGACACCATCCAGTATTCGAAACACCCACCGCCCTTGTGACAGTGTTTGCTCACCCCTTCTGTGTCCCCTTTCCTGTCTCATAGTTGTGTTGAACTAGTGTAGAACCCCCGTGCCTCTGTAAGGGCCCATTTCTCTGCATTCTTCTTCCAGAATCTGGGGGGTGGGGACGCACAAAGCCATCGGGGCAGTAGAGCAAGTGACACGAGGGTGGAGTTCTACATGTGTGGGAGCTGATAGCTGAGAAACGTTTGGGCGCCTGGCCCCTTGCAGCCAGCACCCCCAGCAGAGCCGAGACTGGGGAGGATGTGGAGGCCACACCGTGTCAATGTTCCCGCTGTCCCCCACAGGGTTACACCAGCAGTCCAGAACAGATCTTGCCTAATGGCCTTCTGCTGTTTCTTTTCCTTTTTTTTTTTCTTTTTAAAATGACTAATAGTACACTAATATGTAGTTGATTTTCTGCTAGAAACAGATGTACTCTGAATGGAGCTAGAGTATAGCCAGCATTGTGTCGGGGCGGAGGCGGCTGTCCTGTGGTGAGTACCAGAGGGCAGGACAGCTCTGGGACTTTGGGACTTTGGCTGCACATCTGGGACTAGAGAAGGGCTGGCAGGGGAACTGACCTTGGTGTTCACTGAGTACTGCCTGTTTCATAACCACTGTAGTTCTCTCATTTCCCAGTGCTGTCAGCTCCTTTTAAAGTAAGAAAATCACTTTGTAGCCATTCTGTTACCACATTTGTAAACAATCTGTAATTAAATGGTATAAGCACTTTAATCAAAAAATGTCACAACAGAGATGATCTGTGTGCTAGTCACGTTTCTTCTCGGTTCTTGGTAGTCGCCAGGAATCATTTCAGTCCTACTGTTGAAAAGCATTTTGTGGAGCTGTTTCTAGGGGCACAGAGGTCAAGTGGAGAAGGGCTCATGTGACAGCTGTGTCTACATTAAAAAAATAGGTCCACATTAACACCATACTAGTTTCAATTCACAGATCATCATCAAAGTCCTCGCCGGTTTTAAAGAGGTCACACAGTCGCATGGGTGAAGGCTCCTGCGCCCCTCTGACCAAGAGCCCACCCTCTGCCCACGGGCCCGTGCCCCGTGACTGCCTGGGGGTCTTCCCACAGAGACTCTTGGGCTCAGGCATGGTAGAGTGTGCGTCCTGAGGAGGCTGGAGTGCACCAGGAGTCCAGCGGAGGCCTCCTTCCCTTGGGGCCTGAGGTCTGGGAGTCCCCTGCTCAGCCTGTGCTGCCAGCGCTGGCCTGTGGCCTTGCTGCAGGGGTGTCGGGGGCTCCGTGTCCACACTTGAGCTGTTTCCAAGTGGTGGAAGAAACTGTTCCCACTTAGAAGACGTGGCCTTGACCTGCTGGGCAGGACGTGCTGGTTCTCGAGGAATGATGAGCTCCCTGGAGTCCCAGTCTGCAGGACTGCTTCCTTTGACCTTTGCTGCCAGGCCAGCATGGTCCTGCATGGAAACACGAGGTGAAGGCCACGTTCTCTGAGCAGAGGAGTGTCCAGCAGGTGAGGCACAGGGCGAGGAGGAGTTTCCCATACTTGCACTGGTCCTCACCTCTTCCTCTGGGCGCTGACGCTTTCTGCTCTGCGCTACTTGACTGTAGGCTGGCAGGCTAGGGCCATGCTTTGATTTTGAAGTTTAGCAAAGGCCAGCAAATATATGCCCTCTACCTCACTCCAGATGCTTTGCCAGATTCCATGACCAGGCTTTCCCAAAAGGGGAGATGTTCTCGTGATCAGGGAATCTCACGGGGACCTTAGCATCAGGTGAGGGAGTGCCTGAGATGGGTGCAAGTAGCAAGGGCCATGTGGTCATTGCCAAGCAAGTGGGAAGGTCTCTCTAGAACCATGTCGATGGTTTTTAAGCTGTGGAAGAGGCTTCAGAGTCCCCCCAGGAGATGTGACAGTAGTACTGGGGCCTGGCCTCTCCTACTTCAGGAAACAAGGATGCATTGAAAACTGGGTTTCAGGAGTTCCTGTTGTGGCTCAGCAGTAACAAACCTGACTAGCAGGACTGAGGACGTGGGTCCAATCTCCGGCCTCGCTCAGTGAGTTAAGAATCCCATGTTGTGGTGGGCTGTGGTGTAGACCCTAGTCCGGGAACTTCCATATGCCACAGGTGCAACCCTAAAAAGACAAAAATAAGTGACTGAATGAATGAAATCCAGGGCAGGCCCCATGCTGAACAGTCCAACAAAGGCCTTCCCCTCTCCTCCACATGAAATGAAGAGAACAGGCCTGACGTAAAAAAGCCCTACTGTCAACCCTGGTTGCCTCCAAGGGCATCAAGCTGCCCTTTTGACGGAGAGTTAACACTAGTGCCAGGAGGAGCATGGCAAGGAAACAGTGCAGGCCAGAGAAAGGAGCTGGCTTAAGACCAAGCAAACAAGACACCCAGGTAGGAAGTTGGGTTTTAGGGGGTCTAAGTCTCATACTTTAACTGTTCACAAAACAATTTAAAAATCCTACATGTGCTCAATGGCCACTGGGACCAGAAGAGAAACACTGTCCTCAATCACTGACCTTCAGAGGCTCCGAGGTGACCTTATAGTTTCTAAAGTCCTGGACATCAGGGCAGCTTGGAGGCTGAACTGTGCTCTGGCCCCATCTCCTGGCAGATGGAAAGTGCGGTTAAGAACCCAGTCTGGGGAGTTCCCGTCGTGGCGCAGTGGTTAACGAATCTGACTGGGAACCATGAGGTTGCGGGTTCGGTCCCTGCCCTTGCTCAGTGGGTTAACGATCCGGCGTTGCCGTGAGCTGTGGTGTAGGTTGCAGACGCGGCTCGGATCCCACGTTGCTGTGGCTCTGGCGTAGGCCGGTGGCTACAGCTCCGATTCAACTCCTAGCCTGGGAACCTCCATATGCCGCGGGACCGGCCCAAGAAATAGCAACAACAACAAAAAGACAAAAGACAAAAAAAAAAAGAACCCAGTCTGGGGGAGTTCCTGTTGTGGCTCAGTGGCTAATGAACCTGACTAGCATCCATGAGGATGGGGGTTAGATCCCTAGCCTCACTCACCAGGTTGCCCCATATGCCGAGGGTACGGCCCTAAAAAGACAGTTAAAAACAAACAAACAAACAAAAAAACAAACCCAGCCTGGGGAGTTCCTGTCGTGGCTTAGGGGAAATGAATCTGACTAGGAAACACGAGGAGGAAAGATCCCTGCCTTGCTCAGTGGGTTGGGGATCAGCATTGCCATAAACTGTAGTGTAGGTCGAAGACACGGCTCAGATCCTGCATTTCTGTGGCTGTGGTGTAGGCCGACGGCTGTAGCTCCAATTCGATTCCTGGCCCGGGGAACCTCCATGTGCAGCAGGGTGGCCCTAAAAAGACCAAAAACAAAAAACAAAAAACACTGTCTGACCAGTGAACAGTCCCCTTGCTCTTGACTTAGTGGTGACCTGGTGTGACACCCGGCACAGGTAAAGACCTTGTCATCCCTCATACCTGCCCAGGTGGCTGCTTAGCTTCTGCCCCACCGCCAACCACAGGCTGCCTGGTGACATCCACAGAATCCATTTCTCTGCTCTATAGCTTGTAGTTGCTGGAAAGTTCTTATTTTGAACTAGAATCTACCTCCCAGTAGCTTCTTATTTTGAACTAGAATCTACCTCCCAGTAGCATCTTCCCCGGCAGGGCATCCTAGATCTGGATGAGGCAGTCTCTCAGAAAACTCACTGAAATGCTGAGTAAGACTAAAGCAGAGACCCATGAAAGTCAGGTCTTTCTTCTTCTGATTTTCGGCTAAAAGCCCCTAGGCCTGTCAGTCCCTCTGGCTACACTTTGCTTTGTCATCCCTGCCCTTAAATTCTTCCCTGAGGTCAGTGCTGTTTAGATGTTCAGAGTTAAGTGAGCATCACAAAAGGCCCCCCGAGGGCATCCTGCCCAGCCCTCACCTCTGTACTGGCAGCACCTGGTACCCGGCCAGGCCAGGGGACTTAAGAGTGACGGTGCCAGCGGCTCATGTCACTAGGACTTCCTGACAACTTTCAGAAGCTACCCGCCAGTCCCCCCAACAGTGGGTCAACAAGGCGGGTATGGGTTAGGGCTGGATTAGTCACTAGCTTGGCACCTTTTTCTAGGCAGGCCTGTACTGAAGGGAGGGTCTGGCGTCTCTGTGGTGGTAGCTGAGGGCGTGCCTCCTTCTTCCAGCCCCAGGTCTTTGGAGTCACTTTCCAGATACTTCAGCCAGCGGCTCTCTGAGGGCTGGGGTTTTTCCTATAGGATTGGGAAGTAAGTTTATTCTCAGAGTTAGAAAGTAGGCACCATACTGAAAATCCCCAGTGCAACTCTGAGGCCCCTCAGGACTCACATCTACACCGTTACCAGGAAAGGAATTCGGCTGGAAGGTAATGGGACACAGATGTCCAGAACAGAGCACACTGGCACGCTGGGGGAAAGCTGCAGGGCACAGCTTAGCGAGAACTTTGCAAATGTCCACACTCCCTGGTCCAATAGTTCCAAATAACAACAAAGGTACAAGATGCTCATTAAAATGTCACAAATAATAGCAAATATTTATAGCAGCAGAAGTTTGGGAACAACCTAAATGCCTGGTAAGAAGGGAATAAATATTGGTATATCCACTATATTCTGTAGGTACTTTTAAAAATGACAATCACTGAAAAACTTTATAGCAACATAGAAGAATGATATGTGAAATTTGCAAACAAGTATATCCTACAGAAGGGATGATGAAAAATTAAGTCTGTGAGTAAAGAAACAGGAAGTGCAGACCCAAAGATTCAAGAGCTGACATGTTAAAGTGGTGTGCAAAATGCTCAACAAAATTATAGCCAACTGAATCCAACAACCTATAAAAAAGATCATACACCACGACCAAGTGGGATTCATCCCAGGTTCATAAAGGATGGTTCAACATATACAAATCAATCAACGTCATACACCACACACCACGTTAACAAAAAAAAAGAAGTCAAAAACCACGTGATCATCTCAATAGAGCAAAAAAAGCATTTGACAAAGTCTTTTTTTGTTTTTTTTGACAAAGTCTAACATCCATTCATGATAAAAACTTACCAAGGTGGGTATAGAGGGAACATACTTTAACATAATCAAAGCCACTGATGACAAACCCACAGCCAATATAACACTCAACGGAGAAAAGCTGAAAGCCTTCCCACTAAAATCTGGAATAAGACAAGGATGCCCACTCTCAGCACCTTTATTCAACATAGAATTGGAGGTGCTAGCCACAGAATCAGACAAACAAAACAAACAAAAATATCCAAACTGGAAGAGAAGAGGTAAAACTGTCACTCCATGCAGATGACATGATATTAAATATCGAAAACCCTAAGGACTCCACACAAAAACTACTTGAACTGATCAATGAATTCAGCAAAGTAGCAGAATATAAGATTAACATTCAGAAATTGGTTGCATTTCTGCACACTAACAATGAAACATTAGAAAAGGAATATAAAAATACCTTTTAAAATCACACCCCCCAAAATTAAATACCTAGAAGTAAACCTGACTAAGGAGGTGAAAGACTTATATGCTGAGAACTATAAAACATTAGTCAGAGAAATTAAAGAGGAGTCAAAGAAATGGAAAGATATTCCATGCTCCTGGACTGGAAGAATTAATATTGTTAAAATGGCCACACTACCCAAAGCAATCTACAGATTCAAGGCAATCCCTATCAAATTACCCATGATATTTTTCATAGAACTAGCACAAACAATCCAAAAGTTTATTTATTTAGTCTTTTTGTTTTTGTAGGGCCACACCCATGGCATATGGAGGTTCCAGGCTAGGGGTCTAATCAGAGATATAGCCGCTGGCCTACATCACAGCCACTGCAATACCAGATCAGAGCTGCATCTGCGAACTACACACCACAGCTCATGGTAATGCCGGATCCTTGACCCGCTGAGCAAGGCCAGGGATCGAACCTGCAGCCTCATGGTTCCTAGTCGGATTCGTTTCTGCTGAACCGTGATGGGAACTCCAATCCAAAAATGTATATGGAACCATTAAAGACCCAGAATTGCCAAAACAATCCCGAGAGGGGAAAAAATGAGCAGGAGGCACAACTCTCCCAGACTTCAGACTATTATAAAGCTACAATAATCAAGTACCACAGTGTGGTACTGGTACCAAAACAGACATACATACCAATAGAACAGAATAGAGAACCCAGAAATAAACCCAGACAACTATGGTCAATTAATCTTCAACAAAGGAGGCAAGAATATAAAATGGGAAAAAGACAGTCTCTTCAGTAAATGGTGCTAGGAAAACTGGACAGCTGCATGTAAGTCAATGAAACTAGAATACACCCTCACACCATGCACAAAAATAAACTCAAAATGGCTTAAAGATGTAAACATAAGACAAGATACTATAAAATTCCTAGAAGAAAAGATAGGCAAAACATTCTCTGACATCAATCGTACAAATGTTTCCTTAGGTCGGTCTCCCAAGGCAACAGAAATAAAAATAAAAAATAAACCAATGGGACCTAATCACTTACAATCTTTTTTTTTTGTCTTTTTAGGGCCTCATCCGTGACATATGGAGGTTCCCAGACTAGGGGTTGAATCTGAGCTGTAGCTGCCAGCCTACGCCACAGCCACAGCAACTTAGGATCCAAGCCATGTCTGCAACCTATACCACAGCTCATGGCAACACTGGATCCTTAACACACTCAGTAAGGCCAAGGATCGAATCCATGTCCTCATGGATACTAGTCGGGTTCGTTAACCGCTGAGCCACGACGGGAACTCCCAAACATACAATCTTTTGCATGGCAAAAGAAACCATTAAAAAAAACAAAACAAAAAACTAAAAAGACAGCCTATGGAATAGGAGAAAATAGTTTCAAACCATGCAACCGACAAGGGCTTAATCTCTAAAATGTACAAACAGCTTATACAACTCAAAAGCAAAAAAGCCAATAACCCAATGGAAAAATGGGTAAAAGACCTGAACAGACATTTCTCCAAGAAAGATATACAGATGGCCAACAGGCACATGAAAAAATGCTCAACATCACTAATTACTAGAGAAATGCAAATCAAAACTATAATGAGGTACCACCTCACACCAGTCAGAATGGCCATCATTAACAAGTCAACAAATAAGAAATGTTGGAGAGGGTGTGGAGAAAAGGGTACCCTCCTTTAGTGTTGGTGGGAATGTAAACTGGTTCAAGCACTATGGAAAACAGTATGGCGGCACCTCAGAAAACTAAATACAGAACTACCATATGACCTAGCAATCCCACTTCTGGGCATATATCCCAACAAAACTTTCATTGAAAAAGATACATGTGCCCCTATGTTCACTGCAGCACTATTCACAATCGCCAAGACATGGAAACAACGTACATGTCCATCAATAGATGAATGGATTAAGAAGATGTGGTACATATACACAATGGAATACTACTCAGCCATAAAAAGGAACAAAATAATGCTATGTGCAGTAACATGAATGGGACTAGAGACTCCCATACTAAGTTAAGTGAAGAAAGTCCGAAAGAGAAAGACAAATACCATAAGTTATCACTTATATATGGAATCTAATATATGGCACAAATGAACCTATCTATAGAAAAGAAACAAACTCATGGACATGGAGACCAGACTTGTGGTTGCCAAGGAGGGGGTGGGGTGGACTGGGAGTTTGGGGTAAGTAGATGCAAACTATTGCATTTGGAGTGGATAAGCAATGAGACCCTGCTGTATAGCACAGGGAGCTGTATCTAGTCACTTATGATGGAACATGATGGGAGATAACGGGAGAGAAAGAATGTACATGTATATGTATGACTGGGTCACTATGCTATAGAACAGAAATTGATAGGACATTGTAAATCGACTACAATAGAAAAACTAAAAATCTTTTTTTTTGTCTTTTTTGTCATTTTCTTGGGCTGCTCCCACGGCATATGGAGGCTCCCAGGCTAGGGGTCTAATCGGGAGCTGTAGCCACTGACCTACACCACAGCCACAGCAACGCGGGATCCAAGCCACGTCTGCGACCTACACCACAGCTCATGGCAATGCCAGATCCTTGACCCACTGAGCAAGGCCAGGGACCGAACCCACAACCTCATGGTTCCTAGTCAGATTCGTTAACCACTGAGCCACGACAGGAACTCCTAAAATCTTAAAAAAATAAAAATAAAAAATGAAAGTACAAGGTAACAAGAAGAAATAAAAATTAAAAATAAAATAAAACCATTAACATAAAAAAAAACCAAAGTGGTGCCCTCGAAAGCATCTCCTCTATTTATAATAAAAACGTGAAGAGCACCTGCGGCATAGACACTGCCGGTGTGATTTTGTGAGCAGAAGCGGGGTGCTGCCCTCAGGTGGGCAGGGAGCCTGTCAGTTGTTCTCATTCCCGTCCCTGGCAGGACATGGTGTTCCATGTCCCTACGACATCTTGGATGGACCTACTCAGTTGCTCAAGCTCTTACTGCTGGAGCAGCTACTCTACCAGGCCCTGGGACAAAATGACGGGATGTGAGCCCTGCTGTGGGGCTCAGTCTGGAGAAAGGGAACCTGGAAACCTGGGCACTTTACAACAGCATCCTTTCCCTACCAGAGGTGTGCCCAGAGCACTGGGGGACTGGGGGGAAGCACAATGAGGTCAAGTGCAAGCTAGCTCAGAAAGATTCACCAAGTAGCCAGAAGAAAAAGCCCGTTTCACAGATCGCTATAATTCTTTGCTTACATGGCTGTCTCCACACTTATAAAAGGGACAGGTTGACTCATGTGTTGAATTCCCTGCAGCTCTAAGCCAAGTGCTCATCATTCAGTGACATCAACCAGTGTTTGCTGAACAAGTGATGAACAAATGAATAAAAGGAATCCCCTCAGTGACAGAGCTGCCTCAGGTAGCTGGGCTGAGATGGTGGTGCTGGCTTACCTGCAGACTTGCATGCACAGCCTGCAGAGGGTCAGCATTTTCCTCCTCCTCGGCATTTACGGACTCCTCCAGAGACCTTAGGGAAAGATTGTACATGTGTCCTTTATAAAATGATCAGGAAGAGTTCCTGCTGTGGCGCAGTGGGTTAATGATCTGGTTTGTCTCTGCGGAGGTGTAGGTTTGATCCCCAGCTGGGTGCAGTGGGTTAAGGATCAGGGGTTGCTGCAGCTGTGGTGGAGGTTGAAGGTCCTGCTCAGATTGGATCCCTGAACTTCCATATGCTGCGTGTGTGGCTGAAAAAGAAAAAAAAACAAAACAGACCAGGAAGATGAAGGACAAGGAAGACGGGAACAGCGTGATACAAGGACTTGACAATGGATATCGAAGGCTGTTTCGGAGAACTTGGAACTTATCTCCACTGTTCTGATGTGGTTTGGTAAATCTACCAGCAGTTCAGAGGGCAGAGGGGCCATTTGTTCCTTGGGTCAACAGGAAAAGTGACACAGGGCAGAAGAGGCAGACTCTTGACCCAGAGAGATCAGATGTGTATCCTGGCTTTGCCAATGACTGGCAGTCACTGACAGGGTGACTCTGCGTACATCACTGTATCCCAGTTTCCTTCTCCACCAAAGGGTAACTGCGAAGACAAGTGAGCCAATCCATGTGCATGTGCCCTGCTCAGAGCTGAGGACAGAGACGACTGTCAGCTGAATTCTGGTAGCCAGAGTCCCTGCCATCAGCAGTGGAGGCGTCCCCTTCACAAAGGGTCCTATGACTGTCTACAGTTTGTTAAATCTCAACCATGACAAGAGAGGAGGCATTTTACTGAGCCTGATGTGTCACAGTGACTTTCATCCAGCCTCCGGGGGTGCCAGGGCTCTTTCACCACATACAGCAGAGTGTGGGGCTGGATGGCCAGTGAAAACAATCACTGTGTAGGGACTGAAGCCACATCCATAATGTCAGACAGGCTTGCACACAATCAAATTGGAGCTCTCTCCAGGGAACCAGGATGAGAACCCCAACTCTGAAATGTGGGCACCTCTAATTTCAGTGCCTTCATCTGTGAGTCAGTGAAGTTCCCAGGGTGATGAGCAAGACATGAGATCAAGCCTGTTAAGAACCTACCTGGCCACACGGTCAATACTCCAACGCTGGGTTGAGCAGTGTCCTACCAGACACTGGCCTGAACTCAGCTCCCTCTGCTACAGGACATCTCTCAGCACTCGGAAGATACTGGGCTGTCTTCTCGCTTCTCGTGTTATGCCTGAAAAGCTGGGTGTCTACTGCTCCTGTATCAGGGATCTCTCTCCTCTCCAGCTACTTTTCAAGGTCTTCCCTTTGTCGTCCATGTTCTGCAATTTCATTATGTTTTTGTGTCTAAGGGCAGTTTTTTTTTTTTTTTTTGGTTGTGTCCCTGGCATGTGTAGGTTCCCAGGTCAGGTATTGAACCCAAGCCAGAGCAGTAACTGTAGCCACAGGAGTGACAATGCTGGCTCAGCTTAACCTGCTGAGCTACCAGGGAACTCCGAGATATTTTCTTAAGTTTTTTTTCTGTTTTTGGGGCCACATCAGACGCATATGGAAGTTCCTGGGTTAGGGGTCAAATCAAATTGGAGCTGCAGCAGCCAGCCTATACCACACCCATAGCAATGCAGGATCAGAGCTGCATCTGTGACCCACACTGCAGCTTGTGGCAATGTTGGATCTTTAACCCACTGAGTGAGGCCAGGGATTGAACCTACATCCTCATAGACATGATGCTGGGTTCTTAACCCATGAGCCACAACGGGAAATCTGACAGCTTGGTTTTTATTTGCTTATAAAATTCTGGAGTGATATTTTCCCTCTTCAGCCAGTGCCAAAGTCAACCCAACCTGGCTCCCTGCTGTGGCGGGGGTGCATTTCTACTTCATTTGCACACAGAGGGTGTAGTCCTTTGGGGACCTGGCTTTATGTGGCAGTCTCCAACTGACCTCCCCATACTGAACAGGCCTTAGGCTTTGGCTTTGTCTCCTGCCTCCCGTCTAAATGGAAGCTGTAGGGCACCAGGCTTCAATGCCATAGCAGCCTGGCTTCTCACTCTCTGGATTTTGGCTTTTGCTTCATTTATGACTTCATGACTTTCTTGTTATCTCATCAGTACATTTAAAATATTGTGGCTGGCATTTTTAAATATTTTCAGTGGGGAAGATTATTCAAGATCTGATTGCCATATTGTAAGACATGGAAATCTAAGGAATTTCTCCATCACAGACTTCTACCACCCACTCAAGATGAAAACAGGGCCAGGTAACAGTGCCTCTCTTAAAATACTATACCTGAGTGACAGCTCTGAAATCTGCCCCTGCAGCAGATTTAATTTTTGGACGTGGCGTCTACAGTCAGTACCAGAGCCCTCACCGTAAGCCTGAGAAATAAACAAAAATATTAAGTTTAAAAAGTGTTGACAGGAGGTCCTGTCGTGGCTTGGTGGTTAACGAACCCGACTAGCATCCGTGAGGACGTGGGTTCGATCCCTGGCCTCGCTCAGTGGGTTGGGAATCCAGCCTTGCTGTGAGCTGTGGTGTGGGTTGCAGACGTGGCTTGGATACTGCGTTGCTGTGGTTGTGGCGTAGGCTGGTGTCTACAGCTCTGATTGCACCCCTAGCCTGGGAACCTCCATATGCCATGGGTGGGGCCCTAAAAAAAAAATGTTGACAGAATGCTGAGAAGCAGATGCATTAGAAACACAATGCAGTTAGGGTAAAACTGTACTTTGCAAGGCCCAAAGCACCCCGAAGGAACCCTAACGAATAACTGCAGCTTCTGCAGTGATTTATAAACAGTCTCAGGGACCCATAGTTTCAGCCTATTTGGCTGCCCCCTGTCATACTGAACTCTACACATCAATGCTAGACTCAACCCCAAAGCCCCCACACACTGGTTAATGAACATAAGACATTCAGAAGGGAAGTAACGCAAATTGCTAATAAACATAGGAAATGATACTCCTCACTCATCATCAAAATAATACAAAATAGATATTTTTTTCACTTAGCAGTCACTCCTTTGTTCAATAAATATTTGTCAAGCACCTATTAATATGCCAGGCCCTGAACTAGGTAAGGACAAGACAACATAGAAGTGGACAAACCTCACTGTCATTAAGGCGCTCCCACTGTGCTGAGAGCAGACAGACAACAAGCACAGACGTCACCTCTACGGCCAGCGGAGCGGGGGAAGTGCTAGTGAGATAAGTCAGGCAATGAATGGGGGTGGGGCAAAGTGGGGGCAAGGAGGGGTGCTCAAGGGGTCAAGCAGTGGTCAAGGAGGACGACAAGTGGAAGCAAGCCATGTAGATACCTGGGGGATGAACACTCAGCAAAAGCAATGAAAGGAGTTCCCATCGTGGCTCAGTGGTTAACGAATCCAACTAGGAACCATGAGGTTGCCAGTTCAATCCCTGGCCTTGCTCAGTGGGTTAAGGATCCAGTGTTGCCGTGAGCTGTGGTGTAGGTTGCAAATGCGGCTCGGATCCCGTGTTGCTGTGGCTGTGATGCAGGCCAGCAGCTACAACTCTGATTTGAACCCTAGCCTGGGAACCTTCATATGCCGTGGGAGCAGCCCTAGAAAAAGGCAAAAAGACAAAAAAAAAAAGGAGCAGCAATGAAACAGAAAGGAGTGCAAAGACCTGGAGCCTGGCATTTTAGAGGAACAGGGAGGAGGCCAAATGGCTAGAGCTGAGTGGTCTCAGGGGAAGATGGTAGGAGATAAAGTTTGAGAGTATAAGCCCTAGTCTAAGAAGAGTCAGTCTTTTTCTTTTTTTAAAAAACTTTTTTGTGTGTGTCTTTTTAGGGCCCCACCCGAGGCATATGGTGGTGCCCAGGCTAGGGGTCCAATTGAGCTACAGCTGCCGGCACACACCACAGCCACAGCAAAGCCAAATCTGAGCCACATCTGTGACCAACACCACAGCTCACAGCAACGCTGGACTCTTAACCCACTGAGTGAGGCCAGGGATCGAACCTGTGTCCTCATGGATGCTAGTCGGATTCATTTCTGCTGAGCCATAACGGGAACTCCAGCAGAGTCAGTCTCCAGCAGAGACCTGCTCTGCTGTCTTCATCTTGAAATTCTTAATAATTTCATCTTTCAACTTGTACACGTGAAGTCTGTTGTGATAATGAAGCATGTCTGGGTCGTGAACAATAAACGTGTCCACACTTCCTTGCTACTCCATCTGCATACAGTAGGCTTGATGCCCAAGGAGCACAGAATTCCAGTGAACTCATAAGATGTGGGAGTTCAGGGAGACTCCCAGTTGAGATGGTGTGTGTCACCTATGCCTAAATACCTGGGAGGCACCCACAGCCTGAGGGGTGCTTTCTGTGGGAACCAAAACTTGCTTCAGCTGCAAAAAAGGCAAGGGGTCAAAAAAACATCAACAATCAAGGAAACATGTCATATCCTTTCTTATTCCTGTTACCACCCTGCAACAGCTAATTGCTTATGCTGAAGATAATAAAAGGTAAAAAGGGGAATTCCCATCATGGCGCAGTAGAAACGAATCTGACTAGTATCCATGAGGATGCAGGTTCGATCCCTGGCCTGGCTCAGTGGGTTAAGGATCCTGCATTGCTGTGGCTTGGTGTAGGCCGGCAGCTGTTGCTCCAGTTCAACCCCTAGCCTGGGAACTTCCATATGCCACGAGTGTGGCCCTAAAAAGACAAAAAAAAAAAAAAAAAAAAGAAAGAAAGAAAAAAAGAAAAAGAAAAGAAAAAAGGGAAAGATAGGGCAATCCATAGTTTCTTTTTTCTCTTAGTCCTTCCTTATTCATTGGTGAGTTGAAGGCTGAAAGTGTGGGTACAATGTACGTATGTCAAGTAGTGAAGTAAAAACACTTAATTCTGTGCAACATTTCCATTGTTCTGGTAAGCATAAAATATGCAGGCATGAAGGAGCTGCAAAATCCAAACTGTGGAGAGTTCTCTCTGTGCTGCAGCAGGTTAAGGATCCAGCGCTGTCTCTGAGGTGGTGTGGGTTTGATCCCTGGCCCAGAGCAGTGGGTTAAGGATCTACCATTGCTGCAGCTGTGGTAAAGGCTGCAGCTTTGGCTTGGATTCGATCCCTGGCCTGGAAACTTCCATGTGCCATGGGTGCAGGCAAAAAAGAAAAAAACAAAAACAAAAACAAAACCCCTTCAATTTTGATGATTTAGCAAATATTCTGTATATACCAAATATACCAAATGCTCTTGTATATTGTCTGCATATGTACTAAATGCTTTTGCATTTAAAACCAGTGTTGCATGATTTAAAATGTAAGTTTTTCAGTGTTCCCACTGTGGTGGAGTGGGTTAAGAATCCGACTACAGTGCTTTGGGTCGCTGCAGAGGTGTGGATTTGATCCCTAGCCCCATGCAGTGGGTTAAAGGATCTGGCGTTGCTGCAGCTGTGGCTCGGATTCAATCCCTGGCCCCGGGAACTTCCATATGCCACGGCTCCTTTGGCTGTCTCGTCTCAGACCACTAAGGGAATAAGTGCAGTTAGAGAAGAGGGCAAAAAAAAAATGGAGTTCCAGAGTATTCTCAATGCTCAGAAGATGAGGAGGTGGAAAAAAACCAAACAAACTAGTAGAGAGGACTGAGACACAGCCAGGAAGACAGGAGGAAAACTAGGAGCAGGACGACTGCATGTCCAAGTGAAGATGATGCTTCAAGGAGGAGGAAGTGACAAGCTCTGACAAATGCCACCAATAAGTCAGGTCACTTGAGGACTGAGAACCAGCCATTATTTTTAGCCACGTAGAGACCAATGCTGACTTTGACACAAGAAATTTGAGTGGACTGGTGGGGAGTGAAATCCTGTTTGGGGCAAGAGAAAGTGAGAATGGGAGGAGAGGAACTGCAGAGGGGACGGCAAAGTTTAAAAAAGACTGATAACCTATGTCCGGCATGACCAGCAGGGTGTATGCTCTCCTGCACGGCAGGGATGTCGCCTGATGCTAAAATGCATTCTCTTCTCCTCTGGGTACAGACTAGACTATGTTTTCTAGGCTTCCTTGTGGTCAGGTGTGGCCATGAGACATCTATTTCCAGCCGAACGTAAGGTACTTCCAGATCTCTTCTGGGTAGCTCCTCCGTGATCTTGCCCTTTTCAGGGGCCAGAGGCAGCAGGAGCCAAGCCCCAGGGAATAAAAGAACCTCAGGACAACAGGCACTGGGTTCCCGGATGACCATACCCAGGACAGCTGCCCTGCTGATCTCAATCTCCCAGGACTGTTACAACAGCAAGGAAAACAACTTCTATTGTGTTAAGCCACCACAATTTTGGTGCTCTTTGTTACTGTGGCTTCATCAATCATTAGCCATAGCCCATTGCACAAGCACATGCTGAGAGGAGGGCAAATCTTCCTCAAGAATTCAGAAATACATGCTGACATCTAAACCAAGCAGCAGGCACCAGCTCTTGAGCCGGGTCCCTGCTCTCGGAGACCAATCTCAGGGTGGGCTTCAGCAGCAGTACTGACTGACAGATGATCCAACTCTCCACACTCCCACCCATCCCAACTAACTGGACCAGAGGTGGACCTCTGAGTCGACTAAGCCAGTCAGACTGCTTCTCCCAGGAGTTTATAACTGGGGCTGAGTTAAGACTGATAACCTTATTTCTTTTTCTTTTTCTTTTGGTCTTTTATTTCTAGGGCCGCTCCCGTGGCATATGGAGCTTCCCAGGCTGGGGTCCAATCGGAGCTGTAGTCACCGGCCTATGCCAGAGCCACAGCAACTCAGGATCCGAGCCACATCTGCAACCTACACCACAGCTCACGGCAACCCCAGATCCTTAACCCACTGAACAAGGCCAGGGATCCCCAACCCGAAACCTCATGGTTCCTAGTCGGATTCGTTAACCACTGCACCACGACGGGCACTCCTGATAACTCCTTTCAATGAGCTTCGGTGGTTCATGAGAGAAGTATGTTACTGTGAACTGGGAAGAGAGAAGGAAGGAAGGAGAGGAGGAGGAGGGCCTAGGAAGAAATTGGGTGAAGGGAGGAGAAGGGGAGAACGAGATGATGCCTGTGTTGTTGGCGGCTTTTCAGTTCTTGGGGTTGGTTTTTCAAGGGGTCAAGGACAAAATTCTTGTCTTGGAGTCCCCGAGATACTCCACTCCCTTGCCAGTACATTTTAAAATTTTGCTGAAGCCATTCTGAAGTGTTTTTCCCCCTATTATTTGCAACTGAAAGAAACTTGGTTGAAATAACTCTTCTGATTTAATTTCTAGGAACCTGAACTGAAGAAATAATTGGTCAAGAGAAGAAAGAGCTATTTGTAGGAAGCTTCACTGCAGAGTTGTTCATAACAATGAGAACTAGGAGTTCTTGTCGTGGCTCAGCAGAAATGAATCCGACTAGTAAACATGAGGATGCAGGTTCCATCTCTGGCCTTGCTCAGTGGGTTAAGGATCTGGTGTTGCTATGAGCTGTGGTGTAGGTCACAGACATGGCTCGTATCTGGCGTTACTGTGGCTCTGGCGTAGGCCGGCGGCTTCAGCTCTGATTAGACCCCTAGCCTGGGAACCTCCATATGCCGCGGGTGCGGCCCTAGAAAAAGAAAAGAAAACAAAACAAAGAGAACTAAGATTAACCTAAATGCCCACCAATGTGGGATTGGTCATTTATTCATTTAACAGATATTAACTGAGTAAGCACCTACTACATGACAGGCACTGTGCAAGGTGCCAAGAGAATATTAGTAAAACATAAAAAAAGAGCATATGTGTCCATCAACAGATGAATGGATAAAGAAGATGACATATATATATTAAAATGGAATATAATTTAGCTACAAAAAGAATGAAATAATGCCATTTGCAGCAACATGGATGGACCTAGAGAGTAACATATTGAGTGAAGTTAGAGACAAATATTACATGATACTTTTATGTGGAATCTAAAAAATAACAGAAACGAACTTATTTACAAAACAGACTCACAGACATGGAAAACAAACTTATGGTTACCAGAGAGCAAAGAGTAGGGGAGGGTAAATTAGGAGTATGGGATTAACAGATATACATCTCTATATATAAAATAGAGAAACAAGGATTTCCTGTATAGCACAGGAAACTATATTCAATTTCTTGTAATAACCTATAATGGAAAAGAATTGGAACAAATGTGTCACTGAATCACTTTGCTATACCCCGGAAGCTAACATAATATTGTAAATCAGCTACACTTCAATTTTTAAAAAATTGTATTTAAGTAAAACAGGCAAAGCTGCCACTCTTCGTGGAACTTACTTTCTTTCCTTCCTTTTTTTTTTGCTTTTTAGGGCCACACCCATGGCATATGGAGGTTCCCAGGCTAGGGGTTGAATCAGAGCTGCAGCCGCTGGCCTATGTCCCGGCCACAGCAATGCAGGATCTGAGCGGCGTCTACCACCTACACTACAGCTCACGGCAACACTGGATCCTTAACCCACTGAGCAAGGCCAGGCACTGAACCTGCATCCTCATGTTTACTAGTCAGATTCATTTCTGCTGAGCCATGACGGGAGCTCCTTTTTTTTTTGTTCTTTTTTTTCTCACGCACCTTACACTCTGAGATGAACGATACTCACATAAACACACTGGAGTACATTTCTGATCAGGATAAGGAGATGAGCTACAGGAAGTTCTAACAATGAGCACAAAGGCCCTAAGAGGGGTGCAGATCTGGATTGTTTCAAAGTCAGAAGGAAAAGCCCCTATGGCTGAAGGAGGAGAATGGTGACATGAGGTGGGAGAGGCGGCATCAAGGGCTGGAGCAGGTGCACAAGGGGCTCAGTGAGGAGTCTGTGGTACTAAAGAGATCCAGGGGGCCTGTGGGGATGGACTTGGCAAGAACTGTGATGCTGGGTGAAAAAGGAGGCTAGTAAGAGCATTTACAACATGCTCTCTTCAGTTCACATGCTCTTTCATCTCTTGACTAACACCCTGCCAGCTTCTCTCATAGCCCTGCATCTACCAAGAGCTGTCTGCCCACCCCTGCTTAGGTCTGAGTCCCGGGTTATCTGCTCACAGACCACAGTACTTTCATCTGGCCGTGCTCCCTCCAGTTTTAAATTATGGATGTGTGTGTGTTTTAGTTTCTCTTCCCCTTCCACAGGAGCAGATCTGTGAAGGCAATAATGACACAGTGTTACCTTCCATTGTTCCCAGGCCTGCCCACAGAGGATCCTCAGTAAATATTTGCTGACGGAACAGAGGACGATGACTGCCCAGGAACCCCTGGATCCATTTCACTTCCGGAAGGAAGATGATTTTAGGGAGCAGGAGCTCTGTATCTAATGAACTTGAGCCAATAGTGGAAGGCTGTGTTCCAAGAGAAACATGCTTCTGCAGGGCTGGGTCCCACCTGCTTTCTGGTAAGCGTATTAGATGCCCTGTTTCTCAGGACTCACCCGGAAAAATGACTGCTTCTCTCCACATGCTTTGCATGTCCATTTGAGACTCTTTTTTACCTGCAATGAAATTTGAGAAATGTAGCTAAGATAAATATTTTAAAGAGGTGGATCAGAAATAGTACTTCTGGATCAGAAATAATTTTATTATTATTATTTTTTTCTTCTTTGCTTTTAAGGGCTGCACCCACATATGGAAGTTCCCAGGCTAAGGGTTGAATCAGAGCTGCAGCTGCCGGCCTACACCACAGCCACAGCAATGCCAGATGTGAGAGGCATTTGCGACCTATACCATAGCTCACAGCAACGCCGGATCCTTAACTCACTGATCGAGGCCAGGAATCGAACCAGCAACCTTATGGTTCCTAGTCAGATTCGTTTCTGCTGCGCCATGACAGGAACTCCAGGATCAGAAATAATTTTAAAAGATCAATGGAAAAGAATAAAAGTCTAGAAACAAACCCATATATGTATGCAAATTTAGTATATTATAACTGTGATGAAAGAAGAGTCTATTTAATAAGTGGTTCTGGGAAACTGGCTATCCATATGAAACAAAATCAAATTAGATCTCTACTACTTGTGGTCCTCAAACATTTCAGTTCTTGATAAATCTGACTAGATGGATCTCTCTTAATATCTATATATTTTTTGTCTTTTTGCCTTTTTCTAGGGCCGTACCCGAGGCATATGGAGGTTCCCAAGCTAGGGGTCTAATCAGAGCTACAGCTGCCAGCCTACGCCACAGCCACAGCAACTCGGGATCCCAGCCTCGTCTGTGACCTACACCACAGCTCACGGCAACGCCAGATCCTTAGCCCACTGAGCAAGGCCAGGGATCGAACCCGCAACCTCATGGTTCCCAGTCGGATTCGTTAACTACTGAGCCACTACGGGAACTCCTCTCTTAATATATTAAATGCCTCACATTCAGCCCCAAAGCTGCAGAATCATCAGTAGCATGCCCATGAAAGTCAAGATCAAGCCAAGGACCCCCATTATTATTTACCATTTTTTTCAGATGTACTAGCCAATGAAATTGAAAAAGGGAAAGTAATGAGAGGTATGAAAATGGAAAGAAAAAAATCTGTCCTTATTTATAGATGATTTCTTTCTTTCTGGCTGCCTCCTTTTCTCCCTACACTTGGCATGTAGAAGTTTCCAGGCTAGGAATCAAACATGTGCCACAGCAGCAACCTGAGCCACAGCAGTGACTACACCGGATGCTTAACCCATTGTGCCACAAGGGAATGCCCTGATTTTTTAAAACCCAGGATAATCAAATGAAAAACTGCTAAAACCAGTAAGACAATCTAACTTAGGGGCTGGGTAGAAAATTAATATATCTTCAAAAATATAGTTTATATAAACAAACACCTAGTTAGAAGAGATAATGAAAAAAAAGAGCCCATTTATGGAGTTCCTATAGTGGCTCAGTGGTTAACGAATCCAACTAGGAACGATGAGGTTGTGGGTTTGATCCCTGGCCTTGCTCAGTGGGTTAAAGATCCAGCGTTGCCATGAGCTGTGGTGTAGGTTGTAGACACGGCTCGGATCCTGCGTTGCTGTGGCTCTGGCGTACACCATCGGCTACAGCTTCAATTCGACCCCTAGCCTGGGAACCTCCATATGCCGCGGGAGTGGCCCAAGAAATGGCAAAAAGACAAAAAATAAATAAATAATCCCAGGAGATTTAAAAAAAAAAGAGTCCATTTATAATGGCAACAAAGAAAATGTTATTAAGGGGCACCCAAGTTGCTTTAAGAGATGGAATGAAATAACATGCTCAACATCACAAAGATGTCTAGGTTGATTCATAAAAATTAATAAGATTAATATGATCCTAAGACAAAAACCATTAGGGCTTTTGGAGAAGTACTCAAAAGGATTCTAAGGAGGACAACAGCATCTATTACAAATTTAAGTGGGCATATCCTAAGATTCTACTTCTCAGCATCTCCTTTCAAACGCCATAAAAATACCATGTATCTTCTACAAGTAAATATGCAAGGAATAAATGCATTAAAAATAATAAAAGGTCTGGAAGGACACACAGTAATCAGCTAGCTCTGGGGGTCTAGGAGGAGAGAATATGGTAATAACAGGACTTTTGCAATTGGACAGGGCTGGCTCTGCCATTTATTAGATGAAGAGAACACTTGATTTTATCTGGATTTCAATATTCTCACCTCTGTACAATGAGGATACAGAATTCAGAAGCTGTTGAGGGAGTTCCTGCTGTGGCTCAGCAGGTTAAAAACCCAACTAGTATCCATGAGGAAGTGGGTAAGACCCCTGGCCTCGTTCAGTGGGTTAAAGATCCAGCATTGCCACAAGCTGTGGCGGAAGGTCACAGATTCATCTTGAGTCCGGCGTTGCTGTGGCACAGCCCTGTGTCTGCAGATCTGATGGACCCTAGCCTGCGAACTTCCATATGCTGCAGGTGTGCCTGTAAAAAGAGAAAAAGAAAAAAGAAAAACGGTGGGAAAAGAATCGAGGTGCGAAGCAGATAAAAAATAATAAATTAAAAAAAGGTGTTGAAATTAAATCAGATGTGTGAAACTGCCTGGTACACAGCCAACTTGTAATTAAACTGTCGACCCCCCCTTTTCCCACTTGGTTTCAAATCACTTCAGAGTTGAAAATCACCATGAGAACACACACTGTATTATATATGTGTAATAATTTAAAAGTGAAAATGATTCCCATTTATTCTCAACTTCTAGAACTGAAAAATGAAATAAGTAAAAAGTCTCTGAGTCCCTAAAATGGCCCTTACAAAGTCACAGCAAACTTAATAGGTACATACTCAGCGCTTTACTGACTTTATTTATTTATTTCTTGGTCTTTTTAGGGCCGAACCTGTGGTATATGGAGGTTCCCAGGCTAGGGGTCGAATGGGAGTATCAGCTTCCAGCCTATGCCACTGGCCACAGCAATGCCAGATCCCAGCTGTGTCTGCGAACTACACCGCAGCTGATCGAAATGTTGGATCCTTAACCCACTGATGGAGGCCTGGGATCGAACCCACGTCCTCGTGGATACTAGTTGGGTTACCACTGAGCCACGACGGGGAACCCCCACGCATTACTGACTTTTAAACAAATATTTTGTACGTAGTCTGATGCTATCCTTTTTCAGGGCACAGAGCAGCAGATAACTAGGAGGAGAAGGGGACTACCACAGCCGATACACTGACAAGCGTGACAGCATCAAGCAGGGAGAGACAGACAGAACACGATCCAAGAAAGAACCAGTGACATCCCCTATCTTAGGTTTTCAATCAGGGAAGCAATGCGTTTTACAAACTTCGATTATCCCTCACCACATAGAGACGAGGGCAAAGGGAAAGAGTGCCAGCAGGGGTAAATACAATAAAATTCCCCTTTATTTAAATTAGGAAAGGGCCACTTTGGGTGCTAGGCTCTGCATAAAGGAGGCTAGCTTCTACCTGCAACCAGGTTTGCCCTGCTAAAGCTCATGAGGCTGCCTCCGCAGAAAACTTTACGACTGGTTTCTGCCAGTTTTTACAAGCCAGCAAAATCCGAAAAAAACCCCAGAACATTATGGAGAAGGGACATCCCTAAAATCTAGTTCTCAGGACAGACATCGTCGCAGGTCAAGACCCCAGGCACAACCCGCAAGCGCCCGAGACGATGCCCATGCCTGGGGGCAGGGCGCGGGGAAGACGTCCAGCCTCCCGCGGCCCCACCTCATACTGCCCGCTGTCCCCGACCTCGGAGGAGCGGGAGGCTGGAGCCCATCCTACCTGGTGCGCCTGGAAAAGCAGGCAGTGGCAGCATCGCAAAACCCGAGCCTGCTGGGGAGGCGCCATGGCGACTGCCGGCCGGCGCGCGCGCTCTGTCCGCCCTGGCTCCACCCACTTCTTGCGCCCGGGCCCCTCCAGCCTCAGGCTCCGCCCCTTCATGCGCTCGTGCCCTGCATTTCCCGCCCACAGTGCTCTGCCCGGTTCTGCGGCCTTGGGCTTCTCTAGCCCCAGGTGTTTCTCCACGGTCGGGTTGGTCCGCAGTCGACTTCAGGATATTGGGGTCTTCTCTCTGCTACCCAGTCAGGCGTTGTTTGGAGTTTGCGTCAGTCAGGTCCACCGGTTCTCGTGAGCCAGTTCCCAGCTTTATTTAAAGGAGCGTTTTAAAGTTGCAAGGTTGGGGGAGTTCCTGTTGAGACGCAGCGGAAACGAATCCGACTAGTTCGTAGGTTGGGGTTCGATCCCTGGCCTCGTCCAGGAGGTTGGGCATCCGGCATTGCTGTGGCTGTGGTGTAGGCCAGCAGTTCGGGTACAGCAGCTCGCTAGTACTCCAGTAGGTGTAGCTCAGATTAGACCCCTAGCCTGGGAACTTTCATATGTCCCCTAAGAAAACGGGAAAAAAAAAGTTGCAACGTTGGGGTCTCCAGCTGCTGCTCCAGGTCGGCCCTTTGTTGGCACCGTTTCTTCTGCTTCTCTTAGCCTGAGAGAGGGAGCTGGAGGGTGCCGCCCTACTCCAGCTCACTTCTTGGGGCCAAAGTTGGGATATGCAGGACCGCTGGTCAGAGGTGGTCCAGTTAAACTTTGAGCTGCAGCACCAAGAATCCTGGGAAAATAAACAGTTCACCAGACCTATGCTTCTCAGAGAGGGAACCGGAGACGCCTGTCGGTTGAAAATGAAATCAGTCTTCTGACACCTGGCGGTTGAAAATGAAATCAGTCCCCCGTTACCGTCCAGGGTTCTTGGATTCCTTACTCAGTAGAAATTGATAAAGAGGCCAGATAAGAAATTCAGACAAGGCTTTATTGGGACTCATGCTGCGGCAAGGGGGAGTGAAAACAATAACGGATTCCTTTGCTTACTTCTGGAGTATTGGTGCTCAGCGTGGGATCTGATTGCCTAAGTGAGGTGAGGGTAAGGACAGGTCCAGGGGTCAAGCTGGCAGGGTGGCTTGGGTGGTCTGTCCACCCCCCTAGTGGTGCAGTGGGCAGGGATTATGTACAATACTCTGCTTTTGCTCCCCACCCCTCAGGAGTGAAAGCTGAGTTTTTGGTCTTTTTCTTGTGTCTTGTTCATAATTTGCCCCAACTGTGAATGCACACAGCTATTTTCAGTCCCTTAGAGTTTCTTTGTATTTTGTTGCTGGAGGAGAGGTTTGTCCAGGTGCAAGTACTACCCCAAAGAGGCCCAGGTCCCAGGCTGTCTCACTTCCTGCAGCCCTGAGAAAGCTCTGCTCTGAAAGGTGGAGGCCAAGTCCTGCTTTGGGCAGGGAGGAACAGCTCACCCCTCATGTCCCAACTTCAATGGGACCCCAATGCCAGCCTGCCTAGACATTCACACATGCCTGACAACATAACTCATCTTGTTAAAATTAAAAATGCCCAATTCTGGAGTTCCCGTCCTGGTGCAGCGGAAACAAATCTGATTAGGAACCATGAGCTTGCGGGTTTGATCCCTGGCCTTGCTCAGTGGGTTCAGGATCCAGCGTTGCTGTGAGCTATGGTGTAAGTCGCAGACACGGCTTGGATCTGGCGTTGCTGTGGCTCTGGCGTAGGCCAGCAGCTGTAGCTCCGATTCGACCACTAGCCTGGGAACCTTCATATGCCGTGGGTGTGACCCTATAAAAGACAAAAGACAAAAAAAAAAGCCCAATCTTGACAAGGATGTGGTAAAAGAGGAACATTTCTTAAAGGATGCTGGAAGAATGGTAAAAGGGAAAAACAATCTGGCTATTACCTCTATCTGAATAATCTGAATCACCCAGACTTACTGTTTATGCACTAGTGATACATGAAGTATAACAGGAAAAAAATGGAAATAAGAATGGAAATAAGAATGCTAATAGACCGTAATGCAGATCCATTACGAAAAGTTTGAGTTTGGAGTGAAAATGCTAGTATGTGTTCTGTTGGGAAGCAAGGCAGCAACAAAATATGCATAATTTCAATTACGTAAAACCAGGCATTATTTATTTCCGGGTGTGGGAGGCAAGGGTTATAGGTGATTTAAAATTTTTAATATTTTCCCATTGTTGCACAATGATATATATTAGAAAAAAATTAATTTTAAAAATTATGGTTGAGACTGACTATACAGATAGTGACCAGTCCACCTAGGACAACCTCTGCAATAACCAAACTCCCTCAACCCCCAGACCCAACCTCAACTTCTGCAGGGTCGGGACTTGGTCAGTCGTGGCCAGTTGCCCTCTTTTTCGCACATTCCCACTTCATCTCAGGACCAACTGGAAAAAGCCAATTGTGCTTCCCAAGCCAATCATGGGAGATGTCCTGCTTCTAGTCAGCCAGCCCGTTTCCCCCACTGCAGCCTCTAACCAGGGCACACCCGAAGCCTTCCCTCATTTTCCCCTTACATGGCCTTCCCATCCTCAGCCTGCCTTTGAGTCACTGCCAAATGCAAGTAACAGTGGCTGACTCCATTTTTTTGCTTTTTGGTCTTTGTAGGGCCACCCTCGCGGCATATGGAGGTTCCCAGGCTAGTGGTTGAATTGGAGCTGTAGCTGTTGTCCTGCACCACAGCCACAGACACGCCAGATCTGAGCCGTGTCTGGGACCTACACCACAGCTCACTGCAACACCGGATCCTTAACCCACTGAGCAAGGCCCAAGATCGAACCTGCATCCTCATGGATACTAGTTGGGTTCATTAACTGCTGAGCCACGATGGGAACTCCTGACTCCTTTGCTATAGCAAGCTCTGAATAAGGGGGCCCGGTTCTCATCTGGGTGCTCTTGGTTTATTTCAACATGACCCGAGTCATTGTGGCTGAAAGCAGAAGCTACAAAGAATGTTCTGTGGTTAATGAAAAGAGCAGAATAGAAATTTCATATACAGTATGAGTTTAATTTTGAAAAAGATAAATAGAGGGGAAAGACACCAAAATAATTAGTAGTTGCCTTAAATGCTAGGAAAAGTTTTTCTACTTTTCTGTTTTTCTTCCTTTCTGCCATAAACATGTAATCCTTTAAAAATTCATATACATATTTTTTCCTTGGAAATTACAAGAATGTCTTGATGAATGGTTTGGTACAAGATAGTGCTTGGTAGGTAGTTCTAAAATAAACAATTATGTTTGCTTACAGAATAAAACATATATAAAAAAAAAATTTGGAGTGCCCATCATGGCTCAGTGGTTAACGAATCTGGCTAGGAACCATGAGGTTGAGGGTTCGATCTCTGGACTCGCTCAGTGGGTTCAGGATCTGGTGTTGCTGTGAGCTGTGGTGTAAGATGCAGCTCGGATCTGGTGTTGCTGTGGCTCTGGTGTAGGCTGGCAGCTACAGCTCTGATGAGACCCCTAGACTGGGAACCTCCATATGCCGAGGGAGCGACCCTAGAAAAGACAAAAAACAAAACAAAAACAAAAAAAACCTTTATGCTATCCATATATTATGTAGCATTACTGTTCTTGTTAAACATTTAGACTACATGCCAGGTTAGAGGATTAACAGATAAAAGTACTACTGTACACATCTGTACATTCTTTTTATCACATAAAAAGGCCAGGGTCCTTTTTCATGTTCTATTTAATTTCTTTGGCGTATTCTCAAATTTATACTTTGACAGGGTATGTAAAACATCCAAATTCCAAGTTATTTAAATCTTTCTAATTGACTACAATCGATTTGACTTTGAATTGCCAAATGTGTGGAATTCTTATATATCTTTACTTAATTTCATTATGGCCGAGAACATAGTCTTTCTGGCAATAAATCCTTTGAAATTAATTTATGACAAAGCATGTAGTCAGTTTGTGTAAACATTAGAGAGGAAATTACATGACTGACTTTCTGTTGTTAAGAAAACAGTTGTTCGGTTTCCCTGACATTGTTTTGCTTCATTTACTGAGAAATGACTCAGCAGCTGTGAACCAGGTAAAATCATGGAGATTTTTATTTTTATTTTTTTATTTTTTTTGGCTGCACCTGCAGCATGTGTAACTTCCCAGGCTAGGGATTGAACCCGCACCACAGCAGTGACCCGAGCTTCTGCAGTGACAACGCCACATCCTTAACCTGCTGTGCCACAGAAAACTCCATGGAGATTGTTATTTTAAGAACCATCCATAAAAACTAAAGAGAAAATAGATTAGTGGTTGCCTGGAGCTGGGGGAGGGTACACAGATTGGCAGCAAATGGGCAGGAGGGGTCTTTCTGGGGTATGGAAATATTCTAAAGTTGAACTGCGGTGATGGTTGCACAACTCTGTAGGTTTACTAAAAATCATTGAACTGTAACCTAAAACAAGCAAATTTTATGGTAATGCAATGTAAGTTTTGTCTCAATAAAGCCATTAAATTTAAAAAAAGCAAACAATAGCCACAGAGCTATATCTTTCAGGAGAAATAAGAACAACACTGTGTTGGGGGCAAATACTGGATACAGATGATCAGCTCCTGCTGCAAAGCTGGGGGCTCAGGTGGTGCCCGTGTCCCCGCAGTCTGCTTCCTGAACCCAAGGGCCCGAGCACACACCTCTTTCGGGTGGACTCAGGCTGTTCACACCTGCAGAGCTCGGGGCCTCCTCTGCTGGCAGAGGTCTGTGCAGACTCTGCCCAGCCTGCATCAGCGGCTTCCACGTGCCCATCTTCCCTGGGGGTCTTAAACTCCCTGTGGGGACTAAGTGTCTGGAACGTCTGGAACATGGCCTGGACCCCATACCAGCCTGGGGAAAAGCCAGGAGGCAGTGGTCAAGGGCCACATTAATTCTCTCTACACGATGTGGTTTTTAGTTTTTTCAGGGATTTATTAAGGCATTAAGCACGGTGTGATTTTTAGTGACTCAAATGAATACAAGGAAATACATCAGGACCTGAGGGATATGCTTTTAAGGTTAACGGTGAGGATGATGAGCTGAAAGAGAATTTAGACTAATGCCTGCGCAGGAGGCACCCACCCTGGTGCAGCAGATGCTTTCTGCCTGTGTCTCCCAGCCAGGAGCTCCGGCTCAGGGGCTCCAGGAGGGCATCTCCAAGTGCCCACCACTTTGGTGCCCAATGGACATGTGTTCACCCACCTCCCCACCCACCTGGTGCCAAGTGGCAGGAGGGCCTCCAGAGCACACAGCTGCAGGAAAAGAGGTGGAGGACAGGGTGTGGCCTGGCCACAGCGCAGGGCAAGCGAGGGCAGATCAGACAGCCCCTGACACTACACAGGGTCCAGCAGGCCCAAGGCAGGACGAGGGGCTGGGGAGTCTCTGCCCGGACCCCGAGTGCGGTTGTTCAGCCTTTTTTCCATTTACAACTCACGGCTTCTGGGGAGAGCTGGAGGGATGTGTCCTTAAGGAGCAAATGGAAAGGGAGGCGGAGAGGCCCGCCCCCAGGCCCTGGAGCCCTCAGCCCAAAGCTGCAGACTGCTCATGGTCACTGGAGGTGCTAAACTGTCTCTCCACTTTCTTTTGGTCCTTGATCTTGAGTCCAATGTCTACCTTCTTCTCAAGGAAGTTCACCAGCACGGACTCCGTCAGGATGGAGGCCAGGATCTGCTCGAAGGAGATGCTCCAGTCTGTGTCCACGGTGCCCCCACAGTGGGGGGTGGTCACGGGGCTGCGGGCCTCCCCGCCTACCAGCACTGTGTCGTCAGCCAGGTCCTCACACTGCAGGGAGCCCGTGCTGACCACCGAGTAGGAGGACATGGACAGGTCATCTTTGGTTTCATCGTCCGACAGAGGCTGGGAGGGGGAGCCCTGGCCCTCACCGCCGCCCCCTTCGCCCACCACCTGGCTCTCCTGCGGGGCTTTCCCAGGGTGGGTGTCTCCACCCGCTTTGGCCTGGGGGTCCCCTGCAGCAGGCGGCTGAAGCTCCCGGGCCGGGTTCTGAGGGAGGTCTGGGGCTGGCGGCTCGTCCTCCTCAGGGGCGATGTCCCTGGGCTTCCTGCCTGGCCGTGCGGAAAACCTCTTCCCCACCTCCCCGATGCGGAGCAGCAGGCTGGCCACCGTGGCGATGGCGTGGTACAAGTCCTGCTCCATGGGGTCTTCACTGAACATGTTGTAAAGTGTCTTGCACAGCTCAATGAACTGCTCCTTTTTTAGGGGAAAAACAGAAAAAGGGCAGGGAGGTAGTAAAAGATGGGGTCCGGCTGCCCCAAGACAGCCAGACTCACAACACTGGCCATTCTGGCTGGGGTGCGGGTGTCATCTTGCTAGCTGTCCCCACACACCTGTGTCTTCACAGGCCCATTTCACAGATCAGGACACTGCGGCGCAGAGAGGAAAAGGGCTTTCTTTTCCAGCTGCCTTTCAGTACAGAAAGATTTTGAGTCTCTCTGTGTCTAGGTCCATTCTGTTAGCAGAAAAAAGACCTACTTCTATCGTAACTTCCCAAGCCCAGTGACGACAAGGACGTCTTGACTGGTTTAGAATCACTGTGAGTTTTTTATATCTTCAACTCTGCCATTTAGGAAGCTCTTTAGAGACTGATGACAAGGTGAGGAGCCTGTGTTGGTTGAGGTCAGGTTCTGAAACTGCCCATCTCCTGGCCTGAGAATGGGCTGGAACCTCCCTCCACAGGGCACCCCGTTTTTCAGGCCTGAGGGTGAGAGAGCACCCAGCCTGCAGGCCCCTCTCTGGGCAGAGCAAGCCGCGGTCAGGCTGCAGCGCAACACCTGCCTCTGGCTAGATGTCTGTGGTCCCGGCTGTAAGACTCTCAGCAAGATGCCACACTCCCGACCCGCAGACCAGCAAATGAAGGGTGGGTGGTGGGCTGAGTGGGCCTGTGTGTGCACAGCTCTGAGCTGGGCCTGGGAGGGAGCAGGTGCTGGACGCTGCCTCATAAATGGTAGCATGAGTCTCCGAGATGGAGGCTAACTTTCCCCTGTGCTTCTCTGGTTCATGAATACTGATTAAATCGAAGCAAGTTATCACCGGAGGAGTGAAGCAACCCCCCTGCCGTTCCAGAACAGTCCCTGACTGCCATGTGACTAGTGGTTCTAGAGATAGGCAGGGGAATTCCTATGTGCCAGAGGGCGCTGGGTGGGAGGGCCCAGCGTTGGTGAGAATGTTCCAGAAACATGTTCTTGTTGGGCCTACCTGGTTCATCTTGGGAAGATCCTTAATCGTCTCCTTCTGGACCTCTTTCTCCTTGGCCCAAATTCGAAGGTAGTGTCGATAGTCGGGAGGGCTGGTCCCCTTCTCCTCTGTGAGTTGAGAGAAAAAGATTAATCTCTGTCTGTCAAATGAGAGAAAGAGGGCTGGGGGCTGGTAGCGGGGACAGGTGGCTTTAAGTATTGTCTGGCATGGAGTTAGCTGGGCCCTATAACAAGACACCCTGGCATTTGCAAGGTGGTGACAGGAAAACAGCTCAGGACATTCACAGGTCTCCCAAGTTCTGCTGAAGCAGGTTTGAGCTAAGCTGGTGCGGATGGTCTGATCTGTCTTCCTCAAGATGGTGACAGAACCAGGTGGAGGCTGGAGACAGGGTGGCATGAGGAGAGGCTGGCTGGGCACCTAGAGGAGTCCTGGCAGGAAGCAGGTGCCCACAGGGAGGGGGTGATGGCTGGGGGTGTTTGCAGCTGCCAGAGATTCAGGCCTGGGGCCAATGAGAGCTGGGCGGCTGACGGGCCTGGCATTCACCTCAGGGAGAGCCGTGGTTCAGGCGTGAGCTTGCCAACTCCCTGGGGAATGGGGCTCTTCCACAGGGACAGGGCGACTAGACGCCACCCACCCTGGGCCTCCACCAGCATGGGCAGAGAGTGGCCTCAACATACCTCTTTTTTCTTGGACGTCCTCATTTCTAGCTCCCTCTCGCTCGTCCTGCTGTAGTGCTTCTGAACAATGGGATAAATAAAAAGAACAAGAATATTCTTTCCGACCCCAGACCACGGAGGTTTGTGAGCAGCGGTCTAGTCAGTGCTCTCCTGCGGGAGTGGACCCCACCCTGCGCCAGTGGGTCCCGCGCTCTGCTTCTTCTCGGCCCCGCAGCGGAGAGCCACCGAACCTCACATCCTCTCTTTCAAAAGAATACAACTCATACCACACAGTTCTTAAGTAAGCAATGAAGCAGGTCATGGCAAAAAGTCCAAGCCCAATGATTTCTAGTTTCTGCAGATAAAGGTCAAACTCAGGGGAGTCCTAATTACCCATTCAGCCTGCAACTGCCACAGCCAATGCAAATTTTCATGTACGTGAATCATGCGCTCTGAATTGTATTTCTTCTTTTTTTCATATTTCTCTCTTTTTGGGGGGCTATGCCTGTGGCATGCGGAAGTTCCCAGGCCAGGGACTGAACTCATGCCACAGCAGTGACACCACATCCTTCCTTAGCTTCTAGGCCACCAGGGAACACCAGTACTATTTCTTAAAGTGACATATTTGCTGGAGTCTGCACTTTACTGTGCTCCCTACGGTGACCATGAACTTGAAGGGAGCAGGCTGCTCAGCTCTCCCAGACCTGCTCTCTAAGGGAGTGCGGCTGGCAGGGAAATCTCAGGCAGGCAGTGTCCTGGGATGGGATGGCAGTGTCCCAGCTCTAAACGGTCCTCCCTGGCTATGTGCTGTTGGGGAGGGCGCAGTGCCCTGGGCTCAGGCTTCTCCCAGGGAACAGACTGCTGCCTGGAGGCTATGTGAGGTCTGGGGACAGGGCTCTCCTGGAAGCAGCTGGGACAAGCCTAAAGCATCCCTGACCTGCCCAAGTACCAGGTTTTTTTTTTGTCTTTTTTTTGCTATTTCTTTGGGCCGCTCCCTTGGCATATGGAGGTTCCCAGGCTAGGGGTCGAATCGGAGCTGTAGCCGCTGGCCTACGCCAGAGCCACAGCAACGTGGGATCCGAGCCGCATCTGCAACCTACACCACAGGTCACGGCAACGCCGGATTGTTAACCCACTGAGCAAGGGCAGGGACCGAACCCGCAACCTCATGGTTCCTAGCCGGATTCGTTAACCACTGCGCCACGATGGGAACTCCCAGGTACCAGGTTTAACAGAAGATACACCTGCCTCTTTAGTTTGCATAGTTGAAACCAAGGTCCTCAAGCTTCATAGTCAAGTAAGCCTCTGACACTGTCAACAGGATTGTTTTGGGCATCTTGATACACACTGCTTTTAATTTCCCTTTTGGGTGTGTGTTATCTCTGGTGTGTTATTATCCATCCCCCATGAAAAATTACAGGGTGGAGTTTTGGACAGTTTTCTAGGTGCATTGCACACCACCAGCCTGACTGCCAAATCCCAGGCCCAGGACGTCCCATTGCTCGGGACCCAGTCCTCCCAACCGGCTTTATATGTAGCACAGGGATGACTTCTAATAGGCAGTCAATGAAAAAGTTGAGTGGAACATGAAAATGTTTCCAAGGAAAGCAGCCACCACTCTCTCCTCTACATGACAGCATGGTGATGATAATATTTTGTTTTTCCTATGATCATGATGACAGTATTTTTTGCATGTGGCTGGGGAGGTGACACCCTGGTACCTGTGCAACAGCCACTGTGCTGTGTCCTCATTTACTGCCCCACGACAAGCACAGCAGCCACCCCTCTCCTCCCTGGTCCGTGGCTGGCTCTGGTCCTCCTCAGGACTTAGCCACCTAGGAGGCATCTCTGGCACCAGGCTTCCTGAGTGTTTGGGGGATGCAGCCCAAGGCCCTGGGGAAGCCAAGGGCAAAGGGGGCGCCCCTGCCTCCGAGGCACTGACCTTGAGCCTCCCAGGGCAGGAAAAGATCCAGATCGGAGGTCAGAGGAGATGCTGGAAGGGACAGCGGAGGCAGAGGGAGGGAGAAGCCAGGGTCCAGGAAGGCAGAGACAAGAGAAACAGGAGTGAGAAGACCCTCAGGGGGCCTGGCCTGAGGGAGGCAGCTGCCCCCGCTCTGCAGCTCCCCGGCGCAGCACACTCCCCGAGCCCATGGAGGGGAGGGCCGCAGGCGACCTGCATGGGTCCCACAGAGGGGCTGCTCGGCACAGGGCCTGAGACCAATGGCACACAAGGTGCTCACCTTCTGAGGAGCTGTCCTCGGTGAAATAATGGGTCGCTTCCAGGGCTGACTCGGCCTCCTCTGGGCTCAGGGCTGTGCTCAGAGAGAAAGGGGAGGGAGGGCAGGAGGGAATGTGACTCACCAAAGCCAACCTCAAGCGTCCTGGACAAAGGTCTCTCCGTGACCCCCCACCACGTGCCCCGCCGCTCCAGCCTGGCTGATGTGGCGTGGGTCACAGTGGTAACAGCAACGACTGATTGTGGTTGACTTGTACATTGTGTTTGAAAACGTAATACAGTCACTTCTCGGCCTTTTGGCTAAGATCAAGTGAAAACATAATCCATATTCCAAATAAAATCCAGTCAGGGCAGCTGGAAGGGGGTTGAACAGCCATCCTTTCTCCCGCCCCGATGATGACGTGGCCAGAGGACCCTTTCGGGATGTTTTATATTCCCACAGGCACATGAGCAGGGACCGGCCAGGCGCAGGGTGTTCTCACTTTATACATTTTGGGTGTTTCTATACATACTGCCTGCCTCATTTTGTGTGATGAAGTAGTCTTTGGGGTCTCGGATCCATATGCGTCTGTGCAGGGAGCTTATTCTCCCCGGTGTATGGAGGAGGAAGAAGTGGGTGAGGTGAGGAGGTGGCCAGGCTGGGGCCGCCACTGGAGCCCTAGTTGAAGCAGGGCAGCAGAGGTGGCTGGGGAGTGGCAGAGCTGGCCCCATGTGCCCTCGTCCACAGGCTCTCAGCCCAGTGGGATCTGCCCAGCCCAGGCCTCTCTCTCAACAGGATCAGAGGTGGCTGGTACCAATTTTCTTTTGGAAGTGTCCTTGAGGCCACTGTTCCTCATCATGTTATAAGGCAAAAGTGGCCACAAGTGACAACACCTGTGTCAGAAGCAGGGCTCTTCAGCTCTGGATGCAGAGAACAGTCCGGTGGGGAGCTTTAAAACTACACTCTGGGCCCTGCCCCAGGCCAATCAAGTGAGAGCCCCTGGGAGGAAAAATCACTGAGGCCAACTCTGAGGCAGCCGCAGACTCCCTGGCGGCATGTCACACACAACAGCAGGGCCCTAGGGTAGCTCTACCTGAGAGTAGAACCCCTGGGGCCCAAACTTTCACCTGCCTCAGTCAACTCCCTCTAGTGAAAATGAGGCCCTGCTCCCAGCACGGAGAACTCTGAGCCCCTGCCCCTGCTGACCAAGGCGAGCTCGGCCCAGGCACGAGACCTGGTCTGCTTTGGGGCCAGCTGCTGCTGACCTGTCAGTGTCCCAGCAGGGCTCCCCGGCCACCCCTCGGGCCTTGGCAGTGCCTCTAGGCCCCCCTGGTAATAAACATGAACCCTTGAGAGACTTAAGGACAAGCTAACCAACAAAAGGGATCTTAGCTTCAAACCTGAATCTCCACTCCTGCGACCCTCCTCCTGGATTTCTAGTGCTCCGTCTGGGTCCTTGGGTGGAGTCCCCCCCACCACCCCCGAGATCCCCGCACATCACCTCCCAGGTCACGTAGGTCATGGCCCTGCTCTCAGACCACAGTGGAGCTGGACCTCAGCCCCGGCACTCCAGCTCCTGCCCCTTGCCCTCCATCAGGGCTATACTGGGACCCCAGCTTCTAGGAAGCCCGGCACCCCACAGAGGCCTGTGCCTTGGGACCCTCCAGCCCCAGCTCTGGACGCGTAAGAAGCCCTTGCTGGGGGCGGCGGGGAGGCCCTCACCTGGAGGCAAGTGCAGCTTGTAGAGCACCTTGAGCTTCTCTGTCAGGTCTCCGTGGTACATCCCACCTGTGGAGGAAGGCCAGCAGGGAGGCATGCTGGCCAGAGGGGACAGGAGTCCCACGGCCAGGCCACATTCAAATATGTGCCCTTCCAGTGGGTTCCAGTGGGACCTGCCTTCCACACCACCTGACTCCCTCCTGGAAAGGCCCCTGGGGACCAGCACCAGGCCTCCCACTTTCCCCTTTGCCTCTGGCACCCGCATACCTGGCCTTAAGCAGCCCAGACTAAGGGAGGGGATGAGAGGAAGGGCGGCCACTGGACCTCCGTGTGTCTCCAGTGGGAAAACTGTCCTCCCTTTCTCAAGGGTCAAGGGCTCTAGGCTACCCTGGGCTCGCTGCAGTGGGAAGACTGGCCAGGGCTGGCATCTGGAGGCTTTCTCAGCAAAGGAGTGGGCATGGACAGGCCCTGCAGGCCCTGGAGCCACTCACTCATCCCTGTCACGAACTCCTTGAAGTTGATCAGCGAGTCCTTATTTTCATCCAGGAGCCGAAACATGCGTCCCGCTAGCACGGGTGTGTGGGAGCCACAAGCCCAGGGCGTCAGACTGGCAAAGAGTTCCTGGAACTGGTTCGCGTCGATGCGGTACTGCTCCAGGTAGGGCAGGCTGGGGTCCCGACGCACAGCTGCAGGGCGGCTGCTCCCCCAGTATTGACTCGCCAGGTGCTTGGCCTGCAGGGGGCACAGCCTGGTGAGATGGCCTGGCCCCTGGGTGTTCAGGATCCCCAGGCTGGTCGGGGTGCTCCTGTTCCTCCTCTGTCCAGGTCTGCAGCATCCCAGATAGTGAGCACTGGGCCAGACACAGAGTCTCACAGAACCTCCCGCTCTGGTCCTATCAGCCCCTTGTTTACAGATGTGAGAGTCAAGACAGAGCCCCAGGACTGCCAGCCACAGTGGGTGAGAGGCAGCACTGGCTGGGCTGCTCTGACCCTAAGGCCACAGCAAGGTGGTGACCTTGGGGGCCAAAACAGAGGCTGCTGCAGGGGTGCATGGGACCCAACCACGAGAACAGAAAAGCAACGTAAACGTGATTGTTCCTGCCTGCTCTCCACACCCTTTCCCCTTCTTCTGTTAACAGCACCTGAACTTTTCGTGGAGAGCCCCTCAAGCCATGGCCATGGGGTAGGCACGTGGCCCAGTTTCGGGTCCAGGAGCAAATACCCTCCTACCACCATTGCACCAAACTTGAGTCAGTCCAACAATCAACCCTAGGTTTTTTGCTAAAACCACTTGGAAAGAAAAATTCTCTTATCACTGGGGTTACTGAGAGGACAGGATGATCCCAGAGCTGCTGATGACAGTCCTGTCACTTTGTAGGAAGAGCAGTCTAGGTGATATCTGAGATGGGGTAGCCTGACAGGATGCTGGCACACCTGGATCCAGCCTTAACTTTTCAGTTACACGGGCCAATGCAGTCTGTCTTATATAAGTTGACCGGAGTGGATTTTCTGCCACTTAAAGGTATTCTGCCTAAACTTCAAAAAGGATTAAATTCTACCATGTGAGGCCTGTGGTGACTGCATCTGAGAATGCCTTCAAGTCTATTTCTCTCCTGACAGGAGAATGCTGCACTGCGGATGCACTTAGGGGACCAGGTCAGGGTACTGGTCCTGCCTTTGCTCTTGGCTGTCACCTTAAACACCATGTAAAGGTCCTCCAGCTCTTCAATTGAGAAACCGATGTCCCCAGGTATAGCTCGGACCTAGAAGGAAAGAGAAAGAGGATGAACTAGTGGAATCTCAAGTTCCTGCTCTGAGAGAACCCCCGTGTGGACGAGGGCAAGACACGAACCACCCTCTTGGTGTCACTAGCTGGTGGCAGGGTGACCCATTCAGGAGAGAAGATGTGGTCTACATGCTTACTCCTCGTCACCCATCCTGCCACTCAATTCACACTCCCTGAGCTCCTTCCTGGGGGACCCAGTGCTGGGGCTTTGTGTTCTGGGTACTCAGTCAGGGACATGGGGTGAGGGGCAGTGACCTAGAGAATGCACTTGGGATCCCTGGAAAGGCCCTGGCACCGGCTCTGTGGAAAGTGGCCTAGAACTTCCCAGTAACTTCTCCCTACAGAGATGGGAGGACAAAACCTCGCAGCAGAGGTCAGCAGGCTGAGCGGATGGAGGGCTGGCTGGCTGAGTGTTGCTACCCAGGGGCGGAGGCGAAGCCAGGCCAGAAAGCTGAACCCAGAGCAGGTTCGGCTTGGCCTTTAGGCGCTGGGGCATCAGAGAAGCTTCCTGGTGATCAATCCACGAGCAGAAAATAGTGCCTAGGCCTCTCCCCAGTGCCCCAAACTTGCATCTTCACTCCCATGCGACTATGCCAGGGGGCTCTGCACCCCACCCCGTGGGGAAACTGGAAAGCTGCGCGGCAGGAGCAGCCCACTTGGGTCGCCGCCCCCACCCCGGCCCCAGCCCACACTCTGGGGCCATGGGAGCCCAGGCCCATTCATACCACACTCCTCTTGGCCGTATCCTCCAAGGACTGGATGACTTTCAGCCGCTGTTTAAACCGCATCTGTTCAATGTCCTCGGCCCTCAGGCTGCTGAATTTCTACCAGCCAGAGTGACTCAGTGAGATAAAGTAGAACCATAAAGGAGAGATAGCCATCCACCTCGGCCACCCACACCCACGTGGCCCCATGGAGCCATCTGGCCAAACAGCACCAGAGTGCACTGACCTCATACGACACCTTTAGGAGGTCGAAGATGTCCACCTCTTCAGGAGGCTTGTCCCCGCTGGTCAGCAGGGCGTGGAGGTGGGGGATGGGAGGAGAGACGCTCTGCTTATTGACCACATTATCCAGGTATCTGCAAGGATTATAGGACAGACATCTAGATTGCCCGCAGGCAACAGGCACATCTTACCTGCAGCTCAAGGATGTGGAGGGACCTCATTTGCCCAGACTCCCAACTAACAAGCGTCCTGAGGGCTGTGTGTCCTCAGGAGGGTGGGCCATGAGCCACTGAGACTGCAGGGCAAAGAAGGGAGATGCATACCCTGGCAAATCAGGGATGCCCCCTGGAGGCAGTGGAGAGAGGGCCGTACCCCTCAGAGGTCTGAGCACTCACTCTGAGAAAGCCTGCCCTCTGGTCACCTGTGGGTGGGCACCCTTTCTAGGCCCAGCCCCTACCACCCCAGGAAGAAGGCTTGTCCCAGCTGGAGGGATGACATGCTTCCTCCAACTGGCAGGTCACTGGGGACATGAGGACTCCCTGCCCTGGCTGGGAAGAATCAGGACCAGAGGAGTGTTCCAGGAGGAAGGCAAAGGAAAAGTCCTGCTGAGGGGGTGTCCAAGGGAATGTAGCCTCGGGACAGGGCCCGACACTCAGATGGAGGACAGTGGTTGGGCCCCTATATCCACTGGCCCCAGCCCCATCTCCTGAGGAGCAGTCCCATCTGTCTGGTTTGGGAGGGGGGATAAAAACCATTCACAGACTCTGGCCTTGGGCCAAATGTCTTGTCATCACTGAGGACAAAGAGCTGGCAAGGCCCATGGCAGGGCAGCAACAACTCTGCCAGCCTGGGACTCCTGCAGGCTCCCCGTCAGCACCTGGGCTGGCTTGGCAGGCTGGGGGCAGCGTCAGCGGCTGTCCTGGGAGCCTTTCAGGTGGGGCAAATACATGCACATGGATTGTAGGAGTGTGCAGAGCTCAGGGCCTGGGCCAGAGTGAGGGCCGTGGATGTAAGGAGCTTGAAGGCCAGGCTGGGGGACTCAGGACCTTTGTCCAGGGAACCATCAGTGGCACAGGGACTCTCCAGGTCTCAAGGGAGGAGCAGGGCCAGATGCTGATCAGAAAGAGCCCTGTGGGTGAGAGTGGAGC
Source organism: Phacochoerus africanus (assembly GCF_016906955.1). Lineage (NCBI taxonomy): Eukaryota > Metazoa > Chordata > Mammalia > Artiodactyla > Suidae > Phacochoerus > Phacochoerus africanus. The sequence goes on along the minus strand of NC_062547.1, from coordinate 78,849,908 downwards.
AGGGAAAACCGTGATGAAGCAGGCACAGGGCCCTGGGTGGGGGTGTCATGGGCCTGCTCTGAGGCCGTGGGGGGTTGAGGGAAGGGGCTGGATCCCAGAGAGAGTCTATGAGAATGGGATGTGGGGACTGAGGGAGGAGGCGGCGGCTAGGATGACCCGGGGCCTTAGGCGTGCTGGACGGGGTGTCAGCTCAGTCAGCCATTACTGCCCCTCTAGGTGATGGGGAAGCAGTGATGCTACCGAGCAGGAGGCCCTGCTCTTCCAGTGCCTCCAGCCCACCGGGCCCTCCAGCCCACTGTGCTGTCACTCACTACCTGTGTCATCTTCTCCCAGCACCTGTTACTACTTCAGTGCCATCCTGTCTCCTAGGAAGGAGGCTAGCCTCTGCTTCATGGACGGCCCTTGGTCTGGCCCTGCCTGGGCACTTGGTGGGCACTCAGTCCCAGGATGCTGACTGAGGAGAACACAGGGCTGGGGAGGGGCTCAGGCCCTGCCACCCACGGGAGTGCTGGCCAGCTCCCCAGCAGGAGAAGGGAGGCCGGCTCGGTCACCTGCCCAGGACGGTCATGGCCTCGCCCTCGTCACTGCAGCCTAGCAGCTGCTCCATGTTGGCATCCAGAATGGCCAAGGCCACCTGCAGGATCACCTTGATGCCCTCATAGAAGAAGCAGTCAACAATGACCACAGCGCTCTCAAAGGGCATGACGCTGAGGAAGAGGGTCAGGAACCAGGAGAGTGAGATGCTGGAAATCACGCCCAGGTCCTGCATCTTCTCAGAGAGCTGCGGCAGGAAGTCTCTCGTGAGCTCTTCGAAGATGCCTTGGTCCACCAGGGCTCCTAGAGAGGGGACGAAGGAGTGTGAATGCTGAGCTCACACCCCTGGCTCAGGCAGGCCCTGTGTGGCACTGGGACCCCGGGGTCTGAGGTGCAGGAAGCCTGCCTGGTCCTTGGCAGCTCTGCTTACGACTGAGGGCTGGAGGGGGCAGGTGGGGTGGAGAAAACTAGAAAGGGGAAGAAATCCTCTAAGTTTCCTTTCTACAGCTTCCAAACCATTGTGTGCAAAGAATGATTTCTTCCACCATGCTTGGGTTTTCTTTCTGGGAAATACTAGTTTCTGTTTAGCGCATCGGAGGTAAACAGTGGCCCCAATAGCTTGTGTGTGTCCTGACCTGAAGCTTGTGAGCAGATGCAATTCTATAGGACCCCCAAAGTGGAAACCCCCAAGACAAAGAGTAGGGGAAGGACATTTTAGAATAATTTACTTAATTATAAATGTAATTAAACATATTTGCAAGCGCATTTCCACTTAATAACATGGATTCTACTAGCTGTGAGTTCACAACAGTTGATGGGGGGATGTACTCTTTAGCTGTGATGTTGGAAATAAAAACATTTAAGAAGAGTTGGGTCAATGTGAGGTCAGGCCCTAAGCTAGCTTCTCTGTCAGCAACTCCTAGAGAATCCGCATTAAGTCTGGGAGAGACGCCTGCTCTAGTTGTGCGCAGGTTTCACAGCTTCCTAAGCTCGGAGAGGGAGCTGTGACTGCCTGCAGCCTGGGGCCTCCAAGGGCTCACCCGTGGGACATGCTGAGCACAGGCCTGGCCCAGGGAGGCCCGCCACCCCAGCAAGCCGCCAGCCCCGGGCACTCACCCACCACCCTGGTGTTGTAGTAGTCGGGCAGCATGCGCTCACAGAGGGCCACCAGCAGCCAGAAGGCCTCCTCCTCGCTGCCATAGAGCAGGAGCACTGAGGTGACGATGTTCATGGCCTGTGGGCGCAGAGACGGTGAGGGGTGCTCCCCGAGCCGTCCTCTCCCAAGAGGCCTGCTCGGCCTCGCTCTACAAGCAAGCCTGGCAACAACAAATCGGCCCGCCCCACTCCAGGCAATCTGCTAAAAAGCAATTTGCAGGAAATTTGATTTGGCAAAAACAGTCAGCCAAGTTCCTCAAACTGGACCAGAGGGCATCTGGACACTCAAGAAGGCAAGGCCCTTCTTCAGGGTGTCTGGGGTCGCGGGTACAGAACAGGGCCAAGAGGCTGTGAGTGAGCTGTGTGTGCCAGCCACACGGCTTTAGGGTGGCCATGGCAAAGCAGAGCTTGCAGGAAAAAGCTTCCATGGTGGCAAATTATCCTAAAAATGATTTAGAGCCAGTACACTGGTTTTCCATGCTCTGGTACTATGTCCTACGGAAGGTGGTTTCTCTGAAATCCAGTCTGAAGCAGTCAAAGGGAAAGAGAAAGCCATATGACCTGGCCAAGAAAATGCCCACTAGACTTAAAATCAAATGCCTCCAGAAACACAAATCGAGACTGCAATATCACCTCACACCACTATGATGGCTATTATCAAAAAAATGAGAAAATAGGAGTTACCGTCGTGGCTCAGTGGTTAACGAACCGACTAGGAACCATGAGGTTGCGGGTTCGATCCCTGGCCTCGCTCATTGGGTTAAGGATCCAGTGTTGCTGTGAGCTGTGGTGTAGGTTACAGACGTGGCTGGGATCTGGTGTTGCTGTGGCTCTGGTATAGGTGAAGAGCTACAGCTCCAATTGGACCCCTAGCCTGGGAACCTCCATGTGCCATGGGTGCAGCCCTAAAAAGACAAAAAGAAAAAAGAAAAAAAAAAAGAGAGAAAACAATTGATGTGGGCGAGGGTGGGGAGAAACTAGAACCGCCGTGTGCACTCTGGGTGGGAATGTAAAACGGTGCAGCTCCTGTGGAAAATGCTATGACCATTCCTCAAAGAATTAAATATCCCATCACTATATGATCCAGCAATTCTACTTCTGGGTATAGGCCCCAAAGACCTGAAAGCAGGGCGTGGAGCAGATGCTGCACATGCATGCTCATAGCAGCATTACTCACAAGAGCCAAAAGGCGGAAGCAACCCAAGCGGCCACTGATGATGAACTGATACACAAAACATGGAGTATACATACAATGGAATCCTTAAGAAGGAAGGACATTCGGACACATGCTACACCATGGATGAACCTTGAGGTCATTTTGCCAATGAAATAAGCCAGTCACAAAAAGACAAATGCTGTATGATGCTAATATGAGGTACTGGGAGAAGTCAAAATCACAGAGGCAGAAAAGATAATGGTGGTTGCCAGGGGGAACTACGGGAGCTGGTTCATGGGTACAATTTCTGTTCTGCAAGCTGAGTTCTAGAGATGGATGGTGGTGATGGTTGTACAATGGTCTACTTAATGCTGCTGATCTATACACATAAAAGGATTAAGATGGTAAGTTTTGCTACGTGTATTTTTCTTTTTTCTTTTTGTCTTTTTGCCTTTCCTAGGGCCGCTCCTGCGGCATATGGAGGTTCCTAGGCTAGGGGTCTAATTGGAGCTGTAGCTGCCGGCCTATGTCACAGCCACAGCAAGGCCAGATACGAGCCACGTCTGTGACCTACACCACAGTTCACGGCAACGCCGGATCCTTAACCCACTGAGCCAGGCCAGGGATCGAACCCGCAACCTCGTGGTTTCTAGTTGGATTCGTTAACCACTGAGCCACGATGGGAACTCCCTGTTATGTGTATTTTAACACACACATAAAACAAGCAGATGCCTTCGGGGCCCAGACCAGAAGCACATAGAAGACAACTTGATATATGGCATGGGGGTGAGGTGAGCAATGAACACTGCTTTTCATCTTTTTCTGTGGTCAGGACTGTCCTTGGGGAAGAGGGCACAACCAAAGGTGTGTGAGGTCATCACTCAGGCCCAGGGCCGTGGCAAGCTGCTCTTGTGAGCCTCTGGTGGGAGGGGCTGCCTCTGGCCCCTGCCGAGCCCCTGTACCTGGCAGTAGCCGATGGTGGGGTTTCGGAAAGCGTAGGCGGTCAGCACCCGGCGGAGCGCAGCGATCCCCAGCTCGTTCTGGAAGGCGGGGTGCTCAGGCATGGAGCGGTGGAGGTCTCGCTCGATCTCCTCTGTGGCCAGGCTGTACTTCCCAGTGGACTTCTCCACCAGCTCAGCGTAGTAGCCGGGATGAGTTACCATCTCATTCCAGGCCCCTGTGCAGACACAGCTGGAAGCTGCCACCCTCCCCATCCCCTTCCAGGACTTTGAGGACAACGACAGGGCAGGGTGGAGACATTGTCATGGCAACGGAGAAGGGAAGTGGCACTTTGGGGCCAGTTACAAGGTGCCAGGCAAAGCTTCCCCTATCACTGTCCTGGGAGGAGACACCCCACCCAAGTCTGAATGGCTGGCTTGCCCTTCTCCTCAAACCATCCGAGTGGCCAAGGGTAGGAATGTTGTTGGAGTCTGTCCCAAGGAAAAGAGGCCTCTGGGGGCCTGTCTGCCTCCCACTGCGGGGGGAGAGCACCATCCCTTGGCATCTGTTCCCTGCAACGCCCCTGCTGGCATGGGCCCACACTAGCCCCTTCGCAGCTGAGAGCCCCATCTCTGCCCTGTACAGGCTGCCAGGGCCTGCCTGGCGACTCAAGAGGCCCAACTGGGGTCAGCTGAGCTCCCACATGGAGGCCGGGGCAGCTCACCAGAGAAGAGGAGCCACAGCTCCCCCCGCAGGCTCTCGGGGATGCCCTTCAGCACCAGCTCCCGCGTTCTGGCCGTGCGGTACATGCACATGCCGCGCCCGAACTCAAAGAAGTGGATGTTCCACGACTCCTCCTTCATCTTCTCCTTGGCCTGGGGGAACAGCACACAGGCACCCGTGGGTAAGTCCCGGGGTGCTGGGGCTCTGCGCCTCTCCCGCAAGGGCCCCAGCTGGGCTGAGCAGGTCAGGCGGGGTGTCCCTGGGCGCTGCCCTTCACCAGCTCAAGGCTGTAGACTGGCCCCAACCTCCCCCCGGGCCTGGCCTGCAAGGGCTTACCCCCTTGGCTCCCAGGTCCTCCATGGGCGTGCTTCTCTGGAAGAGCTTGAGCAGGCCCTGGGAAGCGGTGGGCGCCTCCTGTGCACAGGCGCCCTGGTGGTCACCGAGGGGTGAGGTGGGGCTGCTGGGCTGAGTTGCTGGGGAAGACTGGAAAACACGACATGGGAGGGAAAGCACTGTGAGATGCTCAGAGCGAGGGCGTCTGTTGCGCTCCTGGGTCTCTGCACTGGATCGCAGCCCAGCCCTACCTCCTCTTTGGCTGGCCTCTCACAGGGACAGGTTCCAGGGCCCATCCTGTCAGGCCCTCTCTCTGGAAGGTCAGGGCCAGGAGAGAAGAAGCCCTGTGGGGACGACCCCTCCTGAACTCTGTGTGCCCTACAAGGGCTTGATTGGTGGCCCAGGCGGTGCTCCCTGGGGCACGTGCCCTGCTCCAGCCTCTGGGTACAGCCCCTGCCGACCCCTGGAGGGACAGCTGCTGGTGGGTATTCCCTAATGGTCCCTGGGCCCCAAGCCATTGCAGCGCTGCCTCCATGGGGCCCCTGGCCACCGTGATGGGCTCAGGCTGGGACTGCTGGGGAAGAGCACTGGGGAACCCTCTGGAGCCCCAGCACGGAGCCATGTGGAGAAGGTGGCACAGAGGCAGGTGACATCAGGGCTGCACTGTCCTTTTCAGACCCAGAGTCCCAGCTGAGGCCATCCATCCTGCAGGTGCCCTCCACGCCTGCTGAGAGGGGGAAAGGGGTCCTCTCTCTCTCAGGCTACTTATCTGCTGAGCCCTCAAGGCCCCCTCAAAGAAGAAGGGTCTCCCCGAGTTCCTGCCTTCCTCTCTCTGGTCCACATTCCTGGTGTGTGGTGTGGCCTACAGCAGCCACACCACCTCTTTGCTCTGGACTCACTGCAGCTCAACACCGGGTTCTGCTCAATAGTCCACAAGGCTGTCAGGGCTTTGGGAGGCAAAGATGAAGATGCAGACCTAGAACTTACTATGTGGGCTGTAAATCAACTACACTTTAATTAAAAAAAAAAGTAAAAAACAAAAACATAAAAAATAGAACTTAGTATGTGGAGAGGGGTCCCTGCCTGTGGGCCACCTATGCCGTGGGCTCCCTTCCCTATGGGGCCTAACCACAAATAGGGCCCTGGTTAGAGGAGGGCCCCATAGGGATCTAAGCCTCTCCCCAGTGTAGGAACCTGGAATCTGCTTTCCCATTGCATGGACGGCCAGAAGGCAAGAGAGATAGACCCTGGGTGGTTCTGGGAATATATCAAGGGGCTGGCAGAAGAAAACGGGGACATCGGGGACAAAGGTCCACAAGGAAGCCCTCACATTCAAGCTTCTTCCCCTGGCTTTTTGGAACCCCTGCCCCCGGCCCTCACCCAGCAGGGCGACCAAGTCAGGTCCTAGTCAGGCATCTGTAACCTTCAGGTATAAGTTACATTACACCAGACATCTGGTCCCTGTTTATGGACTGTGTTCTGCCTGCAGATGCCTGACTTCCAGGTGAGCTCACTGCCAGGGGCACTGGCCTCTGCAAGGAGCTTGTTCCCTGGCCCAGGGGTCAAGTGAAACAGAGCCAGCTCCCTCTCCAAGTGCCTAGGCAGGACCAACCCTGCTCTTGGGTCCCTGGGAGTCACTTCTCCTTCTGCTGCAGCTCTCCATTTTCATCTGAGGGAACACCACAGCCCTCTCCACTCTCGGCCCCATGCTGCTGAGGCCTGGAGTCGTGGCCACAAGCTAATTAGTATTTCCGATCCCTGGGCTCGGGGGTACTGTGTTGGCCACTCTGCAGGGAACTTTGGGATGAGCCAATGAGGATGTGGGGGCTGCTGCCACCATCCTGGTGCCATGCACACCCTGGGGAAGACACTGTCCTGGCTGAAAGCCAGATCCAGTGGAGAGGGCCCAGCTCTGATGACTGGCGGCTGACTGCGTGGACTTCATGGCTTCATGGGCCAGTGAACTATCCCCCTGAGTGCTCCAGTCTGGGCTGGGAGTTCTGATCCTGCTAGCTGTGGTCCTGTCTGGTAAGGGCAGGGGTGCTGGATGCCACCCCCCAGCACTTCACCCTGTGTTCCTTACATAAGAACCTGCACCACAGCTTCACAGGGTATACAAGCTAAATTCATCAAACTACTCTTTCAATGTAGTACAGCATATTATATGTTAATTTTATCTTGGTAGAACTGTTTTTAATAAAAAAGGGAAAAAAAAAGAACTCTGCTAGGTTCACATCCATAGTCTGCCCCTCTGCCCCTGGCTGGTTTCTGAAATAGATTTTAGATCAACTAAACCACATTCTTATGACAGACTGCCGGAATCCGGGGCCGTGACCCCAATCCACACCGACAGCACCCTGATGCAGAGATTGTGCTTCTGGCCCGAGGTTCTGCACAGGGACCAGGGCACAGATGGACTTGCAGGCCACAGAGCATTGCAGAGAATCAAAAATCTGAGTGCTGGATGGAGTTCCCATCGTGGCTCAGTGGTGAATGAATCTGATAGGAACTATGAGGTTGCAGGTTTGATCTCTGGCCCCACTCAGTGGGTTAAGGATCCAGCGTTGCCGTGAGCTGTGGTGTAGGTTGCAAACGTGGCTCGGATCTGGAGTTGCTGTGGCTCTGGCATGGGCTGGCAGCTACAGCTCTGATTAGACCCCTAGCCTGGGTACCTCCATATGCCGCGGGTGTGGCCCTAAAAGGACAAAAAGACAAAAAGACAAAAAAAAAAAATCTGAGTGCTGGAAAGGAAACTGACTCAAGGATGTGATCTCAGTAGGAACTGCCTTGGGTGACAGGTGCTCCCAGAGTGATGGTGAGCTCAGGGGGTCCAGGCCTGCCGGGAATCCTTCGTTTTCTAGTTCAGTCCCTCGCCTCTTCCCCTAGGTAACCCTCTCACACAACCTTCCAGCACAACCCTTCCCAACCACCTGCCTTCCTCACTTCCTACTGCCAATTATTTAACTGAGCAAGCAGGCAGGAGCGCTCTGAGGGCCGGCCCGCCTGCTGCATGCCCTGTCAGGCCCCGCTGGGCCCAACCTTCCCTCCACTCTCGTGCAAGAGCCCACCCCTCTCACCCTGAGGATCTTCTGGCAGCTGCCTCCTCTCCACTGGCCTTGTTACCATTAGCACAGAATCCCTACATGCCCTTCCGTTTTTCAATGGAGGGTGCTCGCACAGTGTGTCCACTTGGGATCCACACACTTTAGAGTACACACATCACACTCTGATTACAGAGTCACCTCCAAAGGGACCCCTGTGAGTCTCAGCTGACATTTTTACAGTTTTTTTTATTTTCTTTCTTTTTTGGCCTCCCTGCAGCATACAGAGTTCCTAGGCCAGGGATCAGATCTGAGCTGGTCTCGACCCAAGCCACAGCTTCAGGAACATGGGATCCTTAACCCACTGTGCTGGGCAGGGGGTTGAAACTGCATCTTGCTCCCAAGACACAGCTGATCCTATTGCATCCCAGTGGGAACTCCATTTATAAGGTTTCTTGAAAGAGTTGCCTAAACCCACTGTATCCATTCCCCCTCTCTCAGGTTTTTCCTTGAGAAAGTGTCAGAAAGTATATGTTTATGTTCCAACAGTTACCTTTATGCTACTGTCTTTATCTAGGACCCTGGGTCCTCTTTCTAGACACCAGATTCCCTCCTATGGGCAAGAGTGAAATTAGCGAGTAGCTCTTTGGCCCCCTCTGCGCTTTCCTGGCCAACATGTAATTTAAAGTGATACCCTTTTACTCTTAGTTAATAAGGCAGTCAGCTTATTCTACTTCCCATGCCTCATCTTGTGTTTTCATTTATCTCCCGAGTCAGAGCATATAAAATTACATACAGGTTGTCATCTTCATCCTTGTTATCTAGTCTTATTCCAACATTTAAATACATTCAATGCTCCCACCAGACCTTCTGGCAAACCCTCTCCCGTCACTTCTTTGTTGTCTGAGGTTGTTCACTATTAGATTCCTCAAAAGCTTCTCTGAATTCCTGTATGTTCCCAATGGCCTGTGGTCTTTGTACCTCAACCTGTCAGTTTGCTGCACAGAAAATCCTGAGGTCATGGGCTTTTTACTGTATATTTAAAAAAATGTTACTCTACTTGTATGAAACACTGCTATCAGAAAGTCTGATGTGCAATCCCTGCTGTGGTGTGGTGGGGCAGTGGGTTAATGATCTGGCTTGTCTCTGTGGAGGCACTGGCTCAATCCCCAGCCTGGCATAGTGGGTTAAGGATCCGGCATTGCTACAGCTGGCAGGCAGCTCTGGCTTGGATTTGATCCCTGGCCCGGGAACTTCCATATGCCATGGGTGCAGCCACAAAAGAAAAAAAGAAAAAAAAAAAAGACTGCCTCTCTGATTTTCATTCCTTCATAAATGACATGGTCTTTCTCGACTGGTTGCCCAAAATAATTTTTTTAATCTTTAAAGTTCAAAAGTTTTACTAGATTATATATATATATATATATATATATATATATATATATATATACTATATACTATTCTGTGTTGATTTTCCAGACATATAGCCAGGTAGGTTTAAGTCTTCTTTTTTTTTTTTGTCTTTTTAGGGTTGCACCCATGGCATATGGAGGTTTCCAGGCTAGGGGTCCAATTGGAGCTGTAGGCCACTGGCCTATACCACAGCTCACGGCAATGCTGGATCCTTAACCCACTGAGTGAGGCCAGGGATCAAACCTGCATCCTAATGGACACAATGTTGGGTTCTTAACTCACTGAGGCACAATGGGAACTCCTGAGAAAACCTGTCTTGAATTATCAATTCTATCAGTTGTTATTCTATGTTTTTTTCTTTTTTTGGGGGGGGGGCGTTACATTACACGAAAGTTCTTTGTCTAACTTCTTTATCATTCCTCTTGACTACTTCTCTCTCTCCTCTTATCCCCAGCTCATGGCAATGCCGGATCCTTAACCACTGAGAGAGGCCAGGGATTGAACCCGCAACCTCATAGTTCCTAGTCAGATTCGTTAACCACTGAGCCACTATGGGAACTCATATTTTTTTTCTAATACTTTCCTGACTCCTGTCAACTGTCTTTTCACATTTTTCTGTTGATTTGTCACTTTGTCTCTAAGCTTTCTAAAATTTTTAAATTTATATTCTTTAGTAGTTTCTAACACTTTTGTAATTCTTTTTGAGATCATTTAAAAATATTAGGTCATTTTGAAATATTTCATCTGCTTTGGGGGATGTTGTTCTGGTGTGCTTGCTTTGTGGAGGGTTTTTTTGGTTGTTTCCTTCTCTGCAGAGGGTATGGTCATAATCTTCTATTGCTCACATTTGAATGGCTTGGTTTTTCTGTACCTTTTCTATATGTATGAGGTAGCTGTTTGCACCACACAGCTGGGGCTGTCCTCTGCTACGGTCTCTCTATTGCGCTCCCCTCCAGGACTTCCTGATCTGCCTCCTCTAGTGTCGGAAGCTTCTCTCTCTTTACCTGCCCCTCCGACCACTGTTCCTGCCCTGCTCAGTCCCAGCTCTTTTTTTCCCCAGGGGAGGCTCTCTCCTTTGGAAAGGCAGTTTTTGTTGGGTGTTTCAGATCCATCCTAGCATTCTCTGATCTTCCCTCTGCTTGTGGATTCCCCTTTGTGGATTCCCCTGGTTTTTTTTTGTTTTGTTTTGTTTTTGGTCTTTTTGCCATTTCTTGGGCCGCTCCTGCGGCATATGGAGGTTCCCAGGCTAGGGGTTGAATTGGAGCTGTAGCCACCGGCCTACACTACAGCCACAGCAACATGGGATCCGAGCCTCGTCTGCAACCTCTCCCACAGCTCGTGGCAACGCTGGATCCTTAACCCACTGAGTGAGGCCAGGGATCGAACCCTCAACCTCATGGTTCCTAGTCGGATTCGTTAACCACTGAGCCACGACGGGAACTCCCTGGATTCCCCTGTATTTTGTGCTATTTGTTAACTCATCTATAAAATTGAGCCTGAGAAATGTGCCTCTAGTATTACTAGTGGGTCCTTGCAGTCACTTGCTGAGGTTTCTGTTCAGTGAGTCATCTCTTTTGAGGACGGCATCTGTAGGAGGGGGGTGTTTTTGGTGATTTCTGAATTCCTTGGCTCTTGGGACTGTCAGAACCTTTTTCTCTTCCCCTTACTACTTCAACACAGCTGCTGATTCTATATCTGTAGAATAATGCTGCAGCTGGTGGTTTGGCCCCACCTACTTGTAGTCTGGGGTTTGTGAGGTACCCTTCCACCTGGCTTTGTTAAAGATGTTGTCTGTGGGTTGTTATTTTTACTCTTAAAGTTTCTCTGTGTGTTTTTATGGAAAATGTGATAAGATTTAAAAAGCTACCCCAGGAGTTCCCTTGTGGCTCAGCAGGTTAAGGATCTGATACTGTCACTTCAATGACCTGGGTGCTGCTGTGGTGGAGATTCAATCCCTGGCCCAGGATCTTCCACATGCCACAGGCATGGCAAAATATAAAATAAAATAAAATGTAAAAAGCTCCCCCAATAACCACCACCTTGTCCCAGCTGAAGGCCACTCCATCAGGCTTTTCCTCCTGTTCTTTCACTAAACATCTCTTGTCAAGGCCACCATGACCTCTCCTTGCCCCCTCCACTAGTCAATTCTTGGTTCTGACAATACTTGACCTCGAATTCAAGCTGAACTCTTGATTTCTCCTTCTAAACTTGCTCTTCCTCATGTCATTATACAGTGATTCTATTCTCTAAGCTACTCAGGCCCCAAAATTATAGGGTCATCTTCTCCTTTCCCATACCCCTACCTAATTCATCAGATCTACCTTCACATTATATCCTGAATGCTAACACTGAAGAATCTAAAAAAGGAATTTAGAAAATGATGCAGAAATGGAGTTCTCGTTGTGGTGCAGTGGAAACGACTCCAACTAGGAACCATGAGGTTGTGGGTTCAATCCCTGGCCTTGCTCAGTGGGTTAAGGATCCGGCGTTGCTGTGGCTGTGGTGTAGGCTGGCAGCTGTAGCTCCCATTAGACCCCTAGCCTGGGAACCTCCATATACCATGGGTGTGGCCTTAAAAAAAAAAATGATGCAGGAATTGAAGGAACATTGTAAATCAATTATAATAAAAATTTTTTCTTTTAAATGATTTTATTTACAATAGTATTAAAAAGAATAAAATACTTAGGGATAAACTTAACCAAGTAATAAGCTAAAGACTTATATGCTGGAAACTAGAAAATGATGAAAGAAATTAAAGATGAAATAAGTGGAAAGACAATTTGTGTTCATGGATTGGAAAACTTAATATTGTTAAGATGTCAACATTATCCAGAGTGATCTACAGATTTGGTGCAATTGCTATCAAAATGCCAATGACTTTTTTGCAGTGAAAAAAAACAAAACAAAACCCTATACTAAAATTCATATGGAGTCTCAAGGGAACCCAAATAGCCAAAATAAGCTTGGAAAAAGAACAAAGTCGGAGGTCTCAAATTTCCCAATATAAATATTTACTATAAAGCTACAGTATTTAAAACAGTGGAGTCCTGGCAAAATGATACAGACCAATAGAATAGAATTAAAAGCCCAGAATTGAACCCTTGCAATATATATATGTGCAAGTGACTTTTTTTTTTTTGGTCTTTTTGCCTTTTCTTGGGCCGCTCCTGCGGCATATGGAGGTCAAATCGGAGCTGTAGCCGCCGGCCTACGCCAGAGCCACAGCAACATGGGATCTGAGCCGTGTCTGTGACCTACACCACAGCTCATGGCAGCGCCAGATCCTTAATCCACTGAGCAAGGCCCTCAACCTCATGGTTCCTAGTAGGATTCGTTAACCACTGAGCCACAACGGGAACTCCTCAACTGACTTCTGACAAGGGTGCCAAGACCATTCAATGGGGAATAGATAGTTTTTACAACAAATGGTGTTGGAAAAACTGGATACCCACATGTAAAATGAGGAGGTTGGATACCTATCTCATATCACATACAAAATTAACTCAAAATGGAGCAAAAGACCTAAATGTAAGAGCTAAAACTACAAAACCCTTAGTATAAAACACTGAGAAAAAGCTTATGACATTGTATTGGCAATGATTCCTTGAATATGACATCAAAAGCACAACAGAAGAAAAATAAATTGAACTATATAAAAATTAAAAGCTTATGTACATCAAAGGATACAAACATCTGAAAGAGAAGGCAGTCCACGGAATGGGAGAAAATATTTACAAATCATGTATCTGACAAAGGGTTAATATCTAGAACATCTATAATTCGAAAATAAAAACAATCCAATTAAAAAATAGACAAAGGATCTGAATAGTCATTTCTTTGAAAAAGATATGCAAATGGCCAATAAGACATGAAATGCTGCCCAATGTCACTAATCACTGGGAAAATGCAAATCAAAACTATAACAAGGAGTTCCCATCATGGCTCAGTGGTAACAAACCTGACTAGGATCAATGAGGATTTAGGTTTGGTTCCTGGCCTCGCTCAGTGGGTTAAGGATTTGGCGTTGCCATGAGCTATGATGTAAGTTATAGACACAGGTCAGATCCCATGTTGCTGTGGCTGTGGCTGTGGCTGTGGTGTAGGCTGGCAGCTATAGCTCTGATTTGACCCCTGGCCCAGGAACTTCCATCTGCCATGGGTATGGGACCTAAAAAGACAAGCAAAATAAAACAAAACAAACCAGCAACAAAAAAACCCCACAATGAGATACCACTTCATAACCATTAGAATAGTTATTGTAAAAAAAAAATAACAGAGAATAAAAAGTGTTGGTACAGATGAGGAGAAAGTGAAACTTTTGTATTGCTGGTAGAAATGTACAATGGTCTATCCACTATGGAAGACGGTATGGCAATTTCTCAAAATATTGCATCCTGATTTACCGTTTAACCCAGAAATTCCACTTCTGTGTACATCCCCCACATAACTGATAGTAGGGTCTTGAAAAGCTATTTGTACACCCAAGTTGATAGCAGAATTATTCACAACAGCCAAAAAGTGATAGTAACCAAAGTGCCATACGAAGATCAATGGATAAACAAAACGTGTACACACACACACACACACACACACACACACACACACGCACACTCACTGAGGAAGGAAATTCTGACACATTCTACAATGAAGATGACCCCTGAGAACCCTATGCTGAGTGAAATAAGCCAATCACAAAAGGACAAATACTGTGTGACTCCTCTTATATGAGGTACCTCGAGTAGTCAAGTTCATTGAGACAGAGCATGGGATGGTGGCTACCAGAGGCTAGGGGTGGGGAATAAGGAGTCAGCATGTAATGAAAACAGAGTTTCGGTTTTCCAAGATGAAAAAACTCTGGAGATAGATGGTGCTTATAGCTGCACAACAGTGTGAATATACTTGATATCACCGAACTGTCCACCTAAAAATGGTTAATAAGGTAAACTTTATGTTATATGTATATTTCTTCAAAAAATATATACATATTTGTATCCCAAATTTGACCACTTCTCACCAATGCCACTGCTACCACCCTTGACCAAGGCTTGTGTCCCAATTTCTTCTAACTTGTCTCCACTATTCTTGTCACTCTCTAGTCCAGCTCTGTTCTAGAGAAACGTAATGAGAGCCACATACGTAATTTTACATTTTTTTGGTACCCCACATTAAAAAGCACAAAAGAAACTGAGATTAATTTTAATAATATATTCTATTTAATCTAACACAGTAAAAAATATCATTTCAACATGGACTCCATATAAAACATTATTGAGATATTTTACATTCTCTTTTCATGCCGAATCTTCCACCTCTGGTGTGTAGTTTATGTTTATAGCACATCTCAGTCTAGACTGGCTGCCTTTCAAGGGCTCCACAGCCATGTGTGGCTCCTGTTTTGGACAGCTGCACCCTATTTCACTCTCATCATGGCTGCTGGAGTAATTCTACCAAACATAAACAGATCACGTCCCACCTCTAGTCAAAACTCTCCACAGGCTCCCATCTCACTCAGAGTCAAAGCTAAAGTGCTTATAAGTACCTATGGGCTGTACATGATCTGGCCTCCTGCTTCCTTTCTAATCTCAGCCCCCTGGGGCCTGTCTCCACTCATCTCAGCAGCCTGTGATCCTGCCTCCAGGCCTTAGCACCTGTTAGTCCCTCTGCCTTGAACAACCTGTCCCCACATACAGGTTGGCTTTGTCCCTTCTTTTAAGTTCCTGATCAGGAGTTCCTGTTGTGCTGCAGTGGAAACAAATCCAACTAGGAACCATGAGGTTGTGGGTTTGATTCCTGGCCTCGCTCAGTGAGTTAAGGATCCAGAGTCGCCATGAATTGTGGTGTAGGTTGCAGACGCGGCTCGGATCTGGCATTGCTGTGGCTGTGGTATAGGCTGGCAGCAACAGCTCTGATTAGAACCGTAGCTGGGAAACTCCATATGCTGTGGGTGCGGCCCTAAAAAGACAAAAACAAACACTCAAGTTCCTGATCAAATACCACTTGATCAGAGCCCCCCTTCCCCTGGCAATCCTGATCCTTTTATCCTGCTTTATTTTTATTCAAGGCCCTTATGGCCCCCTGACATTCTGGATGTTTACTTGCTTACTGTCTGCCTCTCTCACTAGAATAAAGCTCTAAGAGGGCTGGAATTTTGTCTAGTCGCTCTATTCCTAGTGCCTAGAAGAGCACTTGGCACCTATCAGGAATGCAGTAAAATGTGCCGGGTGAACTAATGGCAGGTGCTCTGAAGGGGCCATGGGGCTGTGCTTGCTCTGGCTGGTCAGGCCCTGTCATCTGTGGCGCTGGACCTCAAGAAGGCAGCTCAACACTCCTGCTCACATCCTTTCCACCAAATCCAACTGCACACTTTCTTGAAATCCCAGATCAAGCTCAACCTCCTCTAAGGAACTTTTCTTTTTTTTTATTTTTATTTTTACAGCTGCACCCGCAGCATATGGAAATTCCTGGGCTAGGGGTCGAACTGGAGCTGCAACTGCCAGCCCACATCACAGCCACAGCAACACTGAATTCGAGCCGCATCTTCAACCTATGCTGCAGCTTGTGGCAACACCGGATCCTTAACCCACTGAATGAGGCCAGGGATCGAACTCACATCCTCATGGACACTATGGCAGGTTCTTAACTTGCTGAGCCATACAGGAGCTCTAGGAACTCTTCTTAATGTCTCCAGTGCACACTGATTCTGCCCGCTCCCTTTCCATCCATTCCTTATCTACTTAATAGTTACTGAGCATCAATTACAGGGGTGGAAATTTAAAGGCTTTTCTGGGCCAGACCAGGTGGGGTTCTGGGGAGCTGATGGATATGTGCCACCGCTTGGCTCCAATGCTACCCAGTGGGAATGTGGGCCCTGTAATGCCAGGGCTCCTGATTTTTCTAGAGCAGACAGATATGTGGGGTTTTTTACTTTTTTTCTTTTTTTGTCACACTTATATAAGTTTCCGGGCCAGGGACTGAATCCAAGCCGCACCCAAGACCTATGCCACAGCTGCAGCAATGCTGGATCCTTAACCCACTGCACTGGGCTGGTGCTCTAATTGGGAATGCCACAGAGACAAGATGGGTCGTAAACCTACAGTGGGAACTCTGATATGTGATTTTTTTTTTTTTCCTTTTTAGAGCCACACCCATGGCATGTGGAAGTTCCCAAGCTAGGGGTCAAATTGGAGCTACAGCTGTCAGCCTGCATCACAGCCATAGCAATGTAGGATCTGAGCTGCGTCTGTGACCTACACGAAAGCTCACGGCAACGATGGATCCTTAACCCACTGAGCAAGGCCAGGGATTGAACCTGCCTTTTCACAAATACAAGTCAGATTTGTTTCTGCTGCATCACGACAGGAACTCCCACTTTAGCCATTCTTTAAAGATAGGATAGGTTTGGTAACAACAGATTCTCTTAGTTTTTCTTCATCTGGAACTATCTTTATTTCTCCTGTATTCCTGAAGGATCTTTTCACTGGATTTTGAAATTGACTATTCTTTTATTTCAGCCCTTGAAAAATATTATATCACCCACTTCTGACTATCATGGGTTCAGGTGAAAAATCTGCGAGGCTAGGGACTGAACCCATATTCTCATGCATACTAGTTGGATTCATTTCTGCTGCTCCACAAAAGGAACTCTCCATATGTGAATTTTTATATGGACGCTTCTAATCATAAAGTGTTTTCACAAATCCAGAATGATAACAGTATGCACATCTTGTCACACCAGGAAAGCAAGGAAGTGATCAAACACGGCTGGGGTCATGTCAAAAGGTCTCAGATGCCAACCCGAATTCCCTCTGGTCACAGATGGCAGGAGGATGATAACTGTCATAGACTGAAACACATCGAGTTGCTTAAATCTGTACATTCATAATTGCACTAAAAAGTAAACAAAAACTGGAGTTCCTGTCGTGGCGCAGTGGTTAACTAATCCGACTAGGAACCATGAGGTTGCGGGTTCGGTCCCTGCCCTTGCTCAGTGGGTTAACGATCCGGCGTTGCCGTGAGCTGTGGTGTAGGTCGCAGACGCGGCTCGGATCCCGCGTTGCTGTGGCTCTGGCGTAGGCCGGTGGCTACAGCTCCGATTCAACCCCTAGCCTGGGAACCTCCATATGCCTCGGGATCGGTCCAAGAAATAGCAACAACAACAACAACAACAATAGCAACAACAAAAGACAAAAAAAAAGTAAACAAAAACTGAACTAGTCACATTGGGAGGATACTAGAAAACCAACTCGTCATCATAACAAGTGGTGACTAAAAAGAAAGAATGAAAAATTTATTCTGTCTTTTCTATAGGATCTGGGCCTCAGGGTAAGCAATACTTGATGAGGGTACGTTTCTCTATATGGAAGTATTCCAGCTAATAAACAGGAGGAATGATAAAATGAAAGTGATCCCATGTGCAATCCCTAATGAGTCACCGAATTATCTAAGTGATACCTGTCAGTGACTGGTGCCAGTGCACGGCGGCGGCGAGATGACCAGGTGTTGGGTATGTCTTGGTGAAAGTACACAGCACCTCAATCCTGCCTGCGAGTGGACCTCTCGCCACTAAACACAAGCAACTGAACCCGCATCTGATCTGAATCTCACTACTCAACCACCGACTTACAAGAGGGGACCAAAAAACGTGTTAATGCCTCCAGGGGATGCAATCAACAAACACCAGGCTATGAGAAACTCTATACCATAAATGACTCAATTCTTTCAACAAAATACTGCAAGGAAAAACAGAGAAAGAGAGCAAAATGGGAGCAGAAACCTACAGATAAAAAGGGATTATATTAACCAATTATAATGTATTTATGACCTTTGTGTACCTCAGTTCAAATGATTAAACTGCAAAAAGCACATCTGGGGAATGTAAATACAAGTACTGGATGTTAAAAAGTTATTGTTAATGTTGTTGGTGCAGCAAAGAGACTGCAGGTAAATTTTTAAAAGAGAGTCTTTCCCTTAAGAAAGATTGAGGAGAGGAATGCCAGGTAAATAAACCCAAGCTGGACAAGCCTAAACAGTGCGGCTCTCAGCACAGCAGAAGTTCACAAGGGACAGAGACGAGGGGGGCTTATGTGGAATGGGACCTGAGGCAGGTGGGTGACACTCAGGAGGACTGGGGGTGTCACAGGGTGCATGGAGGCCTGGGACCCTGGGCATTGTGCGTTTCCTACGCTGCACCTAGCGGGGACCCACCCCATCCCAGGACTAAGGCAGGCACCTTGGGGCCGCCTGAGCTCTTCTTCTGGCCCGGACCCCCAGCCCACTGCTCCGAGGGGCCCTCTCACCTCTGGGGCTGGGTCTGCAATGCTGGTTTTCCTCACTGCTCTGCTGCTGCCCGGCTGCTTGGACGGCATTTTCTGGAGGAAGTCGGAGATCCTCTGAACCAAGAAATCTCGGTCTTTCAGGTTGGCGAACAGGAAGGTCATTTTGCTCTTGGTGCTAATGGACAGAGGGCTGGGCAGGACACCAGAGCTGTCAGCTTTTTCGACAATGGTCACCTGAGAAGACAGAAACACTGTTTAGGGGTCTGCATTTTGGGGAGTAAAGCCTGACAGTCCTGCGAAGGTGGGAGCGCGGTGGGCTCAGGCCATTCTCTCCCAGGCCTGGTGCAGGGAGCGGAGGAGGTGCTTCCTGGGCCTGGCTGATTCATATTCTGACTCTGCCGCTTGCTGCTGCGTGAGCTGCACGCATGCCTGGGCCTTGTTTTCTCAGCTGCTGACGGGTGTGAGCACGTTGGCCCTGCAGGATGGTCAGTCATGTCCCTGCCCTAAATCATGGTGAGTGCCTGGCCTGCTTGCCCTCCCGAGCACTTGGTCCCTCAACACTTGCTGACACGTGTCCTGGGCCTGGCTCTGGCCGCAAGTGTGTAAATGCAGCGGCACAGGTGTGCGGGGCACAAGATGGTCTTTCAGGGGTCCCTCTGCAGGGACCACAGCCTTGGGTGCAGACTGGGTGCTCCCGAGGTGGCCCAAGCAGACCGTGGTGCTCTAGGTGGTGGCTGTGGAGAGGAAGGGACACGTTCCACAGAGCGAACTGGCAAGACATCTATCGTCAAGGTGCGGGAATGAGGCCAGGTCAGAATCAAGGGCGGCTCCCGCTTTTGACCTGAGTGGACAGGTGGAAGGGGTGCCACTTTCAGAGGCGAGAATGAGAAGAGAACATTTGGGAGCACAAACTCAAGAGCCCACTGGACACCTGAGGGTGAGGCTGGCTCTGAGTGAGGAGCCCTTGTGAAGCCCCCAGGCTGGGACACTGGACCTCCATCGTGACCAGCTGCAGGACCCTGACCCAAAGGCACAAGATGGTCCTGCTTCCCAGCTCAGCCAGAGCTCTCTGCCATCAGGAATGTCAGGATTCAGCAGGAGAAATGGAGCTGGGCTTGAGCTGACCAGGCCAGCACAGCACCCAGGACAAACCCACACACCTACTGGCAGGAGGGAGCATGGGGTCAGGGCCCTCTGAGCCCTCAGCCTGAGCTGTGGCTCCTTTAAGTCCCTTGCTTCTGACTTCCCTTGGGAAAACGGAGGCAGCACCCTGCCCCACACCTATTTGTAGCTACATCTACAACTTGAGGGCTTTGTATAAATGTCAGGGATATCTCAATGCTCTAGATTTTAAATAGAATCAAAATACTGTGATTTGTTATAACTTAAGAACCTCACTGTGCTTCAATAATTTTTTTTTTCCTTCTATGGCTGCCCCAAGGCATATGGAGCTCCCAGGCCAGGAATCAGAGCCAAGCTGGCAATGCTGGATACTTAACCCACTGTGAGGGGCTGGGGATCGAACCTGCGTCCCAGGGCTCCCAAGACGCCGCCTATCCCATTGTGCCACACCAGGAACTCCTGCTTCAACAATTAAACAGCCAGTTTGCCTGGCTGGGCCATGAAGAAAAGAAGGCCTTGGGATCTGCCTTGACGCCATCAGTGTCTTATGTCTGGGGAGGAGGGGAGGGCCACATCCGTCACTGTCCATACCCTTCACTGTAGCACAGGACAAATGGCCTTGTTTCTACCAGAGTCACCATGGAAGCCCAAGAAACCTGAGAAAAAAACACCTCTGACAGGTGAGAACTGTCCCTCCCATCTGACAGGAGAAAGCTGACCCCACCCTTCACAGGTGAGAGTTGACAGGTGAGAGTTGACTCCAACCTGTGTAGGTGAGAACTGACCCCACTCTTGAAAAGTAAGGGCTGAGTTCTGATGACTCTGCTAGAGCCTGAGCCACAGCCAAGGCAGGTGCTGCGAGAGGAACAATGAGGTGGCCTCTGAGAGGGACGTGGTGGGGCTGGCGTGGGGTCAGAGTCCTCCAGGTCCAGTCAGGACAGGGCTCTGCCAAAGTCCAACTGTAGGGCCCAGGAAGGCAGGACTAAGGACACCCACTGGGCTCTGATCAGGGAGGTGTGGCTCCTCCCTGAAGCTTCCTTATGTCCCACTGTGAGCTCTGCTGCCAGACCAACGCCCACCCTGTCTCCCAACTGGGCAAGGTGACCCATGAGGGGGCATCTGTGCAGCATGCTCCTGACGGGGACTGGCGCAGGACAGATGCTTGGGGAAGCACTGAACCACCATGTACCCTCCCTATGCCCATCACCGAATCCTGAGGGGCTGCCCGGGCTGGAGACCCAGCCAGGTGCCCTGGCAGGTCAGGGCAGAACTGGTGCGGACCTAGGGCTCACCTCCCGCAGGGGTATGATAAGGTGGCAAGCATCCTCCTCCTTGCTGGCGAAGCAGATGTAGTTGCTGGAGATAAACATCTGGCCGGGGATGTGCACCTTGTTGAATGGGGTCCATAGGGTGCAGCCCGTATGGCCATCCAGGCGCTCATCCCTGGGCAGCCGGAACGTGGCCTGGTAGCACTCGTTCTTGGCTCGAGCATCCAGGTCTCTGGGGAAACCGAGGTGGGGTGGGAGGAAAGGGTACAAGAGGTGGGGTTAGCACACCCATGAGGGGGCCTCACACCCTGGGACTTGGGCTTGTGGGGTACCTCCTGGGACAAGTCGTGCCCAGGGATCTCAGAGTTCACCGAAACACGCACCCTGAATGGTCAAGTAGTAAAATGTGGACATCCGTGTGACCAGCATGCTCTTGAGATTTGATGGCTTCGGGAGGTTGACGGGGTGTGACGTGTTGCTCACATGGCACTGGGGGTGGGCGGTGCCCAGAGGGTCCCTGCACCTGCCCTGTTGCTTCTCACTAGGAAGAGCCAGCCCCACCTAGAAACCCAGACAAGGGCCTCCTGACAGGTGTGGCGTTAGGACTTAAACACAGAGTCTGTTGCTTAACAGAAACGCACACTTGCCAGTCTGGTTGCTGTGAGGCAGGGGCCTGGTAACCTGTTCCCACCCCTGAGGTGGCCCTGTCCTTGTAAACATCTCTCTCCCTCAGCTCCAGGGGGTCTGCTGGCAGCCCGAGATGGGCCTGGCAGCCACGGCTTGCTGAACAGTACCAGACACTATCCAGTCCGGCCCTGGTCATTTTCCTTCTGGAAGGTTCTGAAAGCCACCCTGACACTCACATCAGGAGAGTGACATCCTTGGACAGCGTTCTGGTCCTGAAGGCGCACCCAAGAGTCTGGGCCTAGGTCACAGTCTCCGAGCACATGGGTGTGAATCTGGCTATGGGACCCTGGGGCTCAGGGCATCTCTGAGCTCCTGGCCTCCCTACAGGCTTCCCAGGAAGCTACCATAATGGAGGAGTGAGAACAGAAGTCCTCGGAGGGGCCGGCTGCAGTGATTTGTTCGTCCGTCTGCTGATTCCCGCAGGCAGGGTGGCATAGACCACAGACCTGCACAAGGCCGTCTCCTGGGCTCTGGGGCTGGGGCCATTGGGTCCTGAAGAGAGCTCAGGCAGTGCCCCCTGAGCTGGGATTCCCTCAAGACTTCTGGATGCGGCCCCTGGCTCTAGGCGTTGGGGTGACTGTCCTAGGGCTCACCAGCCACCCGCCTGTGGCTAAGGGACTGGAGCCTGGGGCAAGTCACTCTACCTCTCTGTGTCCCAGCTCCCTGTCTCACACCTAGGAGCCTGCGAGCACCTCCCCATCACGGGGCTGGGAGAGGCGATGCATGCAGAACCCCCTCCATATCGGCAGTAGGTTTTTTAGACCAACACCTCTGTGAATCTCCTGATGCCCCCCCACCCCAACTGTGGAAACCACCCCTTTACCCAGCCCCCTTCCCACACAGGAAGCTTGGGTAGGGTGAGGAGGGTAGGTTCCTACTGCAGGGGGGCAGGCACCACGTACCGTTTCAGAGCCGAAATTTTCTTGTGCGGCTGGGGGGGTCTGGGCAGCGCCTTGTCCTCCAGGAAGCCCTCGCTGTCCAGCAGCTGCCGCATGGCCAGGTTAGCCAGCTGCTCCATGAGCTTGAAGGTCTCAGTGATGTTGAGGAACATGGAGAAGAAGAGCTCCTGGTCCCGGGTGTCCACCCGGATGCTCTCAGGGAACAGCAGTGTGGCGTTCTTCTCCAGCCGTGTGACGTCCACCCACCGCACCACCAGGCTCACTGGATGCCAGAGGGGACAGACAGACCACCAGTCACACCAGCTGGAGGGCTGTGTAGACAGGCTCCTGATTCCCACCTGTGCCCAGAACCCACCTGGAGAAGCCGGGCAGCATTTACCTGCCCAGCCCCACCAACGGTGCCTGAGCCTGATTATGCTGGGACATGAGCTTTGCCAGGAGAGACCTGGCCATCTTGGGCCAACCCAATGGTCAGTCCCAAGAATCTCCTTGGTTGGCATTCCTGTCGTGGCGCAATGGAAATGAATCTGACTAGTATCCATGAGGATACGGGTTCGATCTCTGGCCTCGCTCAGTGGGTTGGGGATCCGGGGTTGCAGTGAGCTGTGGTGTGGGTTGCAGACATAGCTCGGATCTTGCATTGCAGTGGCTGTGGTATAGGTCAGCAGCTGCAGTTCCGATTTGACCCCTAGCCTGGGAACTTCCTTACGCCACAGATGTAGACCTAAAATGCAAAAAAAAAAAAAAAAAAGAATCTCGTCTATGAAGGTTTGCCCGCTGAATGGCTGAAGGATGACATCATGAGCGAGAAGAGGTGAGCTAGCTGAGACTCTGGACATGAGAAGCCCCACCTGGCAGGGGTGCACTGATGTGGGAACAAGTCACTACATGGTGTGACCCGCACAGAGAGGACACTGGCCACTGCCCAGGAGACACAAGGGTGGGAGAAAGGCAGCCTCGCTGGGCCCACAAAAGGCAACACCAAAGGAGTTCCCGTTGGGGCGCAGTGGAAACGAACCTGACTGGGATCCATGAATAGCTGACACCCTGGGGGCTCTTTCTGGGGTGACACAGCAGCAGAGGGGGCTGGCTGGGCATCTGCCTGGCATCCTGAGGCCAGGGCTTCCAGTGGGGAGGCCTGTGCCCTCCACATCCAAGGCACCGTGTAACCTGCAGCGATGACGTGCGCCCTCGCATACCTGACTTGAAAGAGGGGCTGCTCTGGGCGGAGTCACTCTGTGAAGAACCGTGCTGGCTGATGCAAAAGGGACAGGAGCCCCCAAGAGCCACGTGATGCCTGGTTCAAGTCTGGGCGATCTGGTCATAGGCCACTGGGTTGTGGGGAGGCCCTCCAGACAGGGAGGGGGACAGATTATCCAGGGGCCGGGAGCCTCGGGAACTCTGGTGGTCTGGGGAGGTGGGGCAGCTTCTGGAGGTGAGGTCAGGTCAGGAGGGAGGTGACAGCAGAGGAGCTGAGGATGATGGAACCAGCTGGGGGAGTGCAGGGGATGCTCCTGTCACCCGCACTCACCCTCCTTGCCCAGCAGGAAGGAGTAGAAGCACAGGTGGTTGACAGTCAGGTAGAGCCAGCCCTGCCGGGGCACATGGCCCTTCCAGTAGCTGCAGGAGTAGTAGTTGACCAACTTCTCCCCCTCGGGCATCCCGAACTGCTTCCGCATCTTCAGCTCGGCCTCCTTAAACTTCCCAGGGTCCTCGTCTCCCTGGGGCTGCAGGTTCTTGTTCTCTTCCGCGATGATGCCCTACAGGACAGGGGGACTGGTTCCTGGCAGGCCCACGGGTTCCCACGGCCCCAGGGAACTCAGGCGGTGGGACCCAGGACTCTTGGATGTTGGCCCAAGGGCCACAGGCAGGTAGGCCCTGTCAGCTACTCTGGGTGGTACACGATCGAGGCACGCGGTCAAGGCCCATGGTTGAGGTCCATGGTCAAGGCACACACAGGGTCAGACACATGCTGGGCAAGTTCCCCTACCTCTCTGAGCTATTATCACTCAGAGCAAGGATTTTTAAATTAACATTTTAGTTATTTTAATGTAAATATCTGAAAAATATATCAATATGGTAAACACACACACACAAATAGTAGACAAGCATGTTCAGTGAGAAAGGAGGCTCCATTCATTTCCCCCCTGTTGTAGCCACTTAGCTGCCTTCCTCCCAGACATGTAGGCACTGGTGCACCTCTAGGCAAATACACACTGTCTGCTCTTTCTTTACCCGAATGCAGCCTCGCTGTGGCACTGTTCTGTGAAGTGCATTGCTTCACGGTCCTGGGGGACAATCTGTATTTGACCCTGCCCCACCCCCCATACCACCAGGGGCTCCTGCCTCTTGCTGGAGCTCACAGAGCAGCTTCAGGACCCAGCCGGCTCAGAGCGTCTCTATGCTGGGTCCTGCTAGCATCTTCACTGGGCTCAGGGTACCCAGAGACATGCACCTGGGCCAAGAGCCAGCCCCAGACCTCCTGGGGTAAAACAAGTTCTCAGCGCACTCAGCTCTATATGTACATGCACGTTTTCCAGGAGGATGATCACTTGATAAACTAAGGGAACTCAAGGCAAGGGGTGTGGCCCTGGCGGCTGTTTCTGTTGAGCCTCCTGGCAGCCTCGAGCTCCTCCATCCATGGGCAGGCAGAAGAGCCAGGATTTGAGGCGAGGATCCAGAGGTGAGGTGTCCCCCCATCTCAGTACAGCCAGCACGACTATGTTGCAACTCTGACATCTCCTCTCTCTCAAGCTGCCTGTGGTGTCTCCCCAGGAAACCACTGCAGGAATTAGCTCTATGCCTGGGAACGATGTTCTGACAAAGCACTCTCCTCATTATTAAGGCCCTGCCTCTGTCTTCTGCTGTCCTCAACTGGACCCACCAGTGGAAAGCACAAGGGGGGCCCCAGAGAGCCTGTGGACCATCACTGGTGCCCTGTCCCTTCAGGCCACCTTCCTGGGTCTCAGCTGGCAGCACCTCACTCCCCTCGGCTACACCTGGGAGACCCCTGACCTCTGCTTTGAATGTCCCTCTGCTTTCTCCATTGGACTCTACTCAGGAGTAATGGTCCCCACCAATGGAAATGAACGGTCTGCCTCACAGGATTGGGATTTTGTTTGTTGGCTGATAGAAGTGAACTATAAAAATCAAAGGGCAGGAGTTCCCGTCGTGGCGCAGTGGTTAACGAATCTGACTAGGAACCATGAGGTTGCGGGTTCAGTCCCTGCCCTTGCTCAGTGGGTTAACGATCTGGTGTTGCCGTGAGCTGTGGTGTAGGTCACAGACGCGGCTCGGATCCCGCGTTGCTGTGGCTCTGGCGTAGGCCGGTGGCTACAGCTCCGATTTGACCCCTAGCCTGGGAACCTCCATATGCTGCGGGAGCGGCCCAAAGAAATAGCAAAAAGACAAAAAAAAAAAAAAATATCAAAGGACAGATCTGAAATTACTGATTCAATTTTTACAATAGTTTCAGGCCTGTTCAGGTTTCCTATTTCTTCCTCAGTCTCAATTCAAGTTATGTAGTAGACCAAATAATAGTCTCCCAAAGATGCTGAAATCATAATCCCCAGAAGGGAGGAGACTAATTGACTGACTGAAGATGCCATGCTGCTGGTATTAAAGAGGAAGGAAGGAGGAGTTCCCACTGTGGACAGTGGTTTAAGAAACTGACTGGAGCGGCTCGGGTCACTGCTGATGTGTGGGTTTAATTCCTAGCCTGGCGCAGTGGGTTAAAGGATCCGGTGTTGCTGCAGCTACAGTATGGGTGGCAGCTGTGGCTCCAATTCAATCCCTGGCCTGGGAACTTCCATATGCTGAGGGTGTGGCCATTAATTTGCTTTAATTTAAAAAAAGAGGAAGGGGCCAAGAACCATGGAATACAAGGTTCCTAAAAGCTGGAAAAGTCAAGGAAATGGATTCTCCCCTCAGAGCCTACAGAGGGAACACTGCCCTGCCAACACCTTGATTTTAGCCTATGAGACCCATTTCTGACTTCTAACCTCCAGAACTCAGATAAGGAGTCTGTGTTGTTTTAAGCCACTAAGTTTATGGCAATCTGTTATAGTAGAAACTGGACACTAAATCACATTATTTTATTTGTTTTTAGGCAAGAAATAGATTTATTAAGATAGGACGCTTGTGAGAGATGCAAGTGGGCAGGCAAGGAAGCTCTGATTAAAACATTATTTTAAAAAAGTGGCTATCTTGTCTCAAGTCTTAAATTTATGGGTTTAAAGCTGCTTATGGCATTCTCTCTCTTTTTTAACCCTGCTTTGTTAAAAGCACTCTCATGTTTCATTCCCAGCATTGCTCATTTGAGGTTTCTCTCTTTTGTCCTGGATCACTTTTGCCACAGGTTTATTTACATTTGAGTGCTGCTTTTGGATCTGTTGCTCCTCCTTGTCATTCCTTCATTTTCTATGGAATTAACTTCTGCCTTTTGTTACAGGCATACCCTGGAGATACTGTGGGTTCAGTTCTGAACCACGGCAATAAAGTGAGTATCAAATTAAAGCGAGTCACATGAATTTTTTGGTTCCCCAGGGCATACAAAAGTTATGTTTACACTATCCTGTGGCTTATTAAATATGTCACAGCATTACATCTTAAAAAAATAAGGTACCCATCTTAATTAAAAAATACTTTATTGCTAAGAAATACCTACTATCATCTGCACCTTCAGTGAGTAGTTATCTTTCTGTGATAACTGCATTCCTTCTTTCTAATTCCCCAGCTTCTCTGGTGTTCTTCTAACTTACTGAGTTGGACATCTGACTCATTAATTCTCACCCTTTCTTCTTTTTGTCATATTATAAAAATAAGATTTAAGGCTTTAAATTTCCTTCTGTGTGCTGCTTTTGCCGCATCACACAAATTCTGATGTACAGTAGTATTTCCAGAATTGTTCAGTTCTTAGTATCTTCCTTTTTTGGGGGCTTTTTGTCTTTTTAGGGCTACACCCGTGACATATGGAGGTTCCCAGGCTAAGGGTCCAATTGGAACTCTAGTGGCTGGCCTATGCCACAGCCACAGGAACGTGGGATCCAAGCCACGTCTGCGACCTACACCACAGCTCATGGCAATGCTGGATCCTTAACCCACTGAGGGAGGCCAGGGATCAAACCCACATCCTCATGGATCCTAGTCAGGTGCACTAACCGCTGAGCCATGACGGGAGCTCCTCCAGTACTTATAATTTCCATTTTTGCTTTGCCCCATCTAGAACTTCGTTCTGATTTGTTGATTAGTTTGTTGGGGCCTACCATAAGAGAAACATTTAATAAGTTGCTGTTATTATTACTACTGCCCAGCTAGCTCATTAGGAGAGTGAAAGCTTCCCTCTGCTCCCTTTGCCTGTTTTCCTGGAGCTAGAAATCGGCCCTCCCTGAACCCCAAGTGCATGGAGAACTGCTGAGGAACTCTTAGGCCACCCGCCCAGGGCTAGGAGGTTCTGGTGTAATAGAGTCACAGGGGATGTTGCCCAAAGTAAGTCTGCATCATCAACCTTTGGCTCAGTAAGAGTCCTCTGAAGAATCTACCCTAAGGCTATAATCTAACAGAAAGAAAAAGACACACGTACACTCAGATTATAATGTTAACTATTCCCTAAGGAGGAAGCAACCTAAATATCATCGTGATAAAAACTTTTACATATTGCTAAAATCTTCAAAATTATTTTGAAAGCTGTAAAATTTTCCACTAAGAATACCACACATGACTGACTAAGGCCTCAGAATAGAGAATGCTCAGCGCAGTGTTCACATAGAAAGTACTCGACGAATGCTATGCTAGCAGTATTAGCACTCTCATTTTGCAGAGGCAAGAACAGCTACTTCCCCTCTTACCATGGGACTGGGAGGAAATGTTTCCAGTTTTTTTTTTTTTTTTTTGCTGACAGTGTTGCAGAGAACATCCTGAGACACACGTCATTCTGCATATATGAATACACTGTAGGGTAAATTCCAAAAATGGACTTGCTGGGTCAAAGTGTCTGTGCATTTTGAAGTAATGTGAGTTTTATAACAAAAACACACTTCAAACTATCCTATCATTTCCAACTTCTTCCTCGTTTGGCCAAGGAACTGGCCATCAGAGTTGTGTATCTGCATATTTGCTCTAAGGCCCTTTGCAGGGAATGGAAACCCCCAGCTAAGCTTAGTCAGACACCAGGGGCTGGCCAGAACATGGGGCCTGCACACAAGTTCAAGTACCCCTTTCAACATCAAGGGAACTGGATCCACTTCGTTTCCATCTCTGTTTAAAAGACCTACACCATGCTGCCTGAATGTCATGGAAGATAACCTAGGAGAACACTGCTAGCCCAGAGAAGAGAGTAAGAACCAGGAGTGGAAAGTGAATCTTACATGTATCTTGCCCTTGACGAACGTGGTAATATCCTCCTCATTGTCAAAGATGGACAGAGTCTGAAGTAAGTTGTTTTCCAGCCATTCCCAGTGTTTTGTGATTTCTTTGCGGGAAGAACCTAGGGGAGAAGAAAAGGGGGAAGAAAAGGAAAATCATAAAATTATCAGGCCTTAAACATAAACTCAGGGAGTTCCCATTGTGGCTCAGCAGTAATGAACCTGACTAGTATCCATGAGGACACAGGTTCGATCCCTGGCCTCGCTCAGTGAGCTAAGGATACAGCATGGCTGTGAGCTGTGGTGTAGGTCGCAGATACAGCTCGAATCTTGGGTTGCTGTGGCTGTGGTGTAGGCCGGAAGCTGCAGCTCCAATACAACCTCTAGCCTGGGAACTTCCATATACCATGGGTGTGGCCCTAAGAAGAAAACAAAAAACAAAACAAAACAAAAAACTCAAGGAGAGATTAAAATGTATGACCTAATTTGCTATATACCCAAGGGACTACAGTCTTAGAGCTGCTTACTCTTTCCTTCTTAAATTTTATAGCAAAAGTCATAAATGGTCCCAATAAAAACGAAAACAACAAAAATTCAGATAGACTTACAAAGTCACGAGGAAAATAGCCTCAACTTTCCTCTAATACCAAGAGTGAGAGTGACCACTAGTTTCCTCTGGGTCCTCCCAGATAGAAGTCTACACACCTGCAGGTTTGCTTACTTATTTTTCTTCGATAAAAGAACTTGATAAAGTCTTCCACATAAAGGCGATTAGCCAAACACCGTCAGACTCGGCATAAGGGACTGCAGCTCCCCTGAGAAGCCACGCATCCAGGGAGAGCAGCTGGAGCTTCCTGCAGCTCTAGGCAGCTGGCTGGCTGGTCTCTACTGGGCAGACCAGAGACTCCCGTCCCTCTCTCTCAAGCCAAGTGCCCCACCGGGCCTTTGCCTGCAATGCTCCTCCTCCTCAACCCAGTACACATCCCAGCCGGGATCCTGTCTCCTCCAGGATCCCCTGTCTGGCCTTTTTGGATTCAGGCTGGCCCCCAGTGTCCCCCCCAGCTAGAAGGGGGTCCCAGTCCTCCTTGGGGAGGGGCCCCCGAGGGCACTGAAAACCCATGGAAATGGAAACCCCAGAGAGGCAGCCCAATGCCACTCCCAAAGAGTGAGGCAGCAGTTTTCTCTGCCTTTGTCAAGGAATTGGGAAAAGGGGCTCCAGGAGGAGGAGTGAGGGGATGAGCAAAGTCCCTGCCTGGCCTATCTTCTCCCCGCCCTGACGCCCCATTTTTGGGGGCTTTTCATGTGCCTGGCATGAGGTTTGCATTTAACTCTTTCTTTCTTTCTTTTTTTTGGCTGTGCCTGCAGCATGTGGAAGTTCCTGGCCACAGCACTGACCCAAGCTATGGGTCCTTAACCACTAGGCTACCAGAGAACTCCAAGAACTCCTTCTTGAATGAATTAACGCAAGAATAAGAAAAGGAGTGAAGGTTCTGCTTCCTTCTTAGCGCCCTGGGGTGGGGCAGTCTGTAGGCTGCAAGCACCCAGAAGGCCCAGCTGATTCCCAGACCATGGAAAGGCCCATACGCTCAGCACAGAGGGAGACTTAGTGAAGACACGAGCCCAGCAGGGCTGTGGACCACAGACATGTTTTGCTGGGCACCTGACCTGGGTCACCCCATTCTTTCCTTCTTGGCTACAGCTCTCCCACCAGCAGAAGACTCAGCCTTGACCCCAACCTGGCCAGGCCAAGCTAGTCCCTGTCGTCTCCTCCAGCCCATGCACCTGCTCACTGCTCTGTCGCACATGAGTCCAGCCTGTATGGTTAAGGTTGACTTGTTTGCTTCTTTACATTTACCAGCAGCTCACTATCCTAACAAGCAATTCCTCAGAAAGACCCTCCCCCATGAGCCTGTGGGAGCCTGTAGAGATGATTAAACCCGGACTCATACAACTAAGAGCGATAATCATGACAACAATTAATCATAAACAGAAATTCCTCCTGGAAGTTCCTAAACCATCCATAATTTCTTTCACTTTTCTCTGCATATCTATTAAGGCATCTTTTCCCAGGGACACAGAGGCCAAGGTCTAGCTGTTAGGGAAAGGGATCTCACTCTCGCTCGCTCTTTTTGCCAAGAACCTCTATTTGAATTTGGAAGTTGAATTTGCCTGTGATACAACTCTACTGTGTTACTCCCTCTCACACGCAGCCCACAACAGAGGAATCTTGTCTCCGATGAAGCCTGTGTGCCTCTGTCTGCACTTTAATTATAAACATTCATACATACTCACTTAAAAGAATTATTAGTTAAAAGCAATTCGATCTTCATTTAGTACTAAGTAAGTACAAATCATGCCATCTCTAAGTCAGGCACTGGGAATAAAAAATATCATAGCTGATTAAATTCTTAAGTGCTATTTCTGCCTTCCAGAACTCTTCGTGGATTCTCTTGATTCTTAGAGTACCTCAGAGACAGGTACTTCATTATTTTCATTTTATAGGATGAAGCTGAGGCACAGAGAGGTTGAGTAAGTTGCCCGGGTCACCTAGCTGGGAAGAGACTAAACCCTAATGCTAATCCAGGCTGCCTGGTGCAGAGCCGGCCCACACCCTCAGGGAGTCGCTGGTCCAGTGGGTGAGCCGGCGCGTCTTCAGTGCCAAAGTATCGGTGGAGACAAGGAAAGTCCAGGGGGTAAGCGGGCGGGTATGTGGGGCTGGGGCACCTGGGAAGGTTTTCCCTAGGATGGGACATCTGGGCAGGGACTCAACAGAGCAGGAGGAGGTGATGTGGATGTGGGGGGGACGCTGCAGGTCCACCAGCCAGGACAGGAGCAGTTAAGAACTTAGGCCCCGCTAGTGCCCTGTCTGGCTGAAGGCCAGGTGTGAGCTGGGGGTGGGGGGAGGAGGACAGAAACGGGGGCAGGCAGACCCTGAAAGCCCTTCAACGGCCAGCTAAGGAGTCAGGGTTCCCTGGCAGGTGTCAGTGGGATGGTATCCGGCTTGGAGAGCTGAAGAGATGGGGTGGGCAAAGGAGGGAGGCTCGGGCAGAGGCCAGCACAGGTGAGCCCAGGGCCTGACCAGGGCAGGGGCTCCACCTTTCACCAGGGTCCCTCCCCAGGCCCTGATGCCACCAGTGGGGTTCCCAGCTGGCCCCCCCCTCTCCCCACAGAGAGGCTGCTCTCACTGCCACTGCCGCCACCCCACTGCTCCCCGAGAAGGAACACCCTGAGACAAAGATGAATATCCCCAGGGACCATTTTACTTATTAATTTTTTATTTTTTTGCTTTTTAGGGCTGCACCAGCAGCATACAGAGGTTCCCAGGCTAGGGGTTGAATTGGCGCTACAGCTGCCAGCCTACACCACAGCCACAGCAACACCGGATCCGAGCCTCATCTTCGACTTACACCACAGCTCATGGCAACACCAGATCCTTAACCCACTGAGCAAGGCCAGGGATCGAACTTGCAACCTCATGGTTCCTAGTTGGATTCCTTTCCTCTGTGCCACTATGGAAACTCCCTCAAGGGTCCATTTTAGGGCAAAGCCCAGGCACACACCACAGGAAAGCCTCTCGCTCCTGCAGGCACCCCACTCAGACTCTACAACCGGGAGAGCAGGGATCCTATAAAGTTTTCCGCTCGGCTTTGTGCAAACTCAGCTTTCTAAGCCTTTATTTATTCATTCACACAAAGATGGAAGAAACCTGTGTCTGGGGCTCGGTGAGGAAGACGACGGCCTCCTAGCCCAGTGCCCATCTGTAAGCAGAGGCTGTGCCTGGCCTGGTGTCTTCAGGCCTGACCCGCACTGCCCTGGGCTGGGGTCCAGCTGTGAACATTCTCGTCACTTCTTCTCAGGTCTCTGAGGAAAATCATTATCCCGGGGGACAGTGACACTGGCTTCTAGCACAGAGAGGTACTCAGCACAATAGAAAGGAACAGGTGCTCTGGTCTGATCTGCAGTTCTGTGTGACCCTGGGCAGGTCACTCACACCTCTGGGCCATAGTTACCTCATCTTCAAAAGAGGGAAAACCAAAGTTCTACCTTCCAGAAATGCTGGGAGCTTTCTGTGCGGGGCATGCAGGAAGCGCTGTCTGTGTGTGGTGCCCGCTGGAAGGGGACTTCCTCCTGGACTCCCGGGAGGCAGGACGTGTCCTCTTCAGAGGACAACTATGGCTGGTTCTCCTTCCTCACAGGTTATGTTCTACAGGCTGGATTTGCCAATGCTGTTCCTAGGGCAGGGCTAAGTTCCTGTGAGCCTCTGGCCCCAGCATTTCCATCAACCGATCAATACGCTACTTTGTCTTATATGTCTTTCTGTTTAAAGGCACCCTATTATATATATATATATATATATATATTTTGCTACACCCATGACATGTGGAAGTTCCCAGGCTGGGGAATGAACCTGTGTCACAGCAACGACCTGAGCTGTTGCTGTGACAATGTCAAATCCTTAACCTGCTGCACTACAAGGGAAGTCTCTTTAATATATGTTTTTAATACCCTAGCATTGAACTCACCGCCAGCAGCGCTGTAACTCATGCCTGAAGGAAGTCCATCTGACTTGCATTTTCTCCTTAAGGCCCGTCACGGTTTTTCACACTTAAAAACATCACACAGCACCTCAGCACTGTTTGGGGCCATTTAATTTATTTTTTTTAATTAAAAAAAATTTTTTTTCTTTTTTTTTCAGGGTGGCACCTGCAGCATATGGAAGTTCCCAGGCTAGGAGGTGAATTGGAGCTGCAGCTGCTGGCCTACACCACAGCCACAGGCATGCAGGATACA
Organism: Phacochoerus africanus; assembly: GCF_016906955.1. Classification (NCBI taxonomy): domain Eukaryota; kingdom Metazoa; phylum Chordata; class Mammalia; order Artiodactyla; family Suidae; genus Phacochoerus; species Phacochoerus africanus. Next base: position 78,816,210 of record NC_062547.1, on the reverse strand, counting down.
AGCTGCAACTGTGACCTGTGCCACAGCTTATGACAATGTCGGATCCTTAACCCACTGAGCAAAGCCAGGGACTGAACCTGCATCCTCATGCACACCATGTAGGGTTCTTAACCTGCTAAGCCACAATGGGAACGCCTGTTTTGGACCATTGTAAACAGCAAAGTCACCAATAAAAACCACAAAAATGCAAAAAGTATGGAACTTAGACTTCTGAAAGGAGAGTTGTTTATGGTTTGGGAGCTGAAACAAAAAGGCAGAAGAGGAGTTCCTGTCGTGGCTCAGCAGAAACAAATCTGACGAGTATCCATGAGGACACAGGTTCGATCCCTGGCCTTGCTCAGTGTTAAAGATCTGGCGTTGTCCTGAGCTGCAGTGTAGGCCACAGATGCGGCTTGGATCAAGCACTGCTGTGGCTGTTGCCGTGGCCACCAGCTACAGCTCCGATTCGACTCCTAGCCTGAGAACCTCCATATGCTGCGGATGTGGCCCTAAAAAGACAAAAAAAAAAGAAGGCAGAAGGAAGCCTTGTTCTACCTCAGCTGGGAACCTGTCTGGTGACTCAAATTTTTCACGGCTCTGTACATGGACATTCCCACAAATTTCCACAAATGACCCCCTGAAATGGTTCGATGTGGGATCTGAGTTCCCAGACCAGGTACCGAACCCCAGTCGCAGTGGTGAAAGTACTGAGTCCTAACCACTAGACCACCAGGGAACTCCTCAGATAACATTTAGGGAGTAGGCAGATTCAAAAATATGTAGTCCACGAATAATGACTGTCTCCACCTTGAGAAAAGGTTAGCAGAATGGAGACACTGCCCAAGGCTGAGCTCTCGGAGAGGCACAGGGCTTTGTGGGGCCCATCCGAGCACAGCGGAGTGGTCTTCCTAAGCTGGGTGCTGGCCTGGGCTGTGCTGTGGCAATGAGGGGACAGCATTGGATTCTCAGTAGGTCATGTCCAACCCAGGAATGTAGGCTGTGTCCCCTCCCTCTCTGGGGCAGGTCCAGCCCAGCACCCCTTGTGATTCAGGGCACCTACCGCATGCCACTGTCCAGTAGACCTGAGAGTCCTGGGTCTGGTGCAGGATACGGTAAGGGGCCACTCGGGCGCTAGAGTCCAGCACCACGTCCAAGGTGCCCACGAGAAGACCTGGCAACAGGGCAGAGAGAGAGAGGAGGTTGAGGGAGGACTGTTGCTGAGAGCCGAGCCTGGTGCAAGCAGCCAGGTCAGCAGCATGGCTCCTGAAGTCCCATCTCAGAGGGGGGACCACCTTGTATCACCCTGGTCTGTTCAATTACTTCTTTTTCCTCAAAGGCCTTCAGCTGGTATCTGATACTTATCAAAAAAACTCCCTCCTACTTCTTCCTGGAAGCTTCTGCTTATCCTCCTAACACTTGCAGGCAGGGGCAGATGCAGGTTTTATGGGCCCAAAGCTTATACACTCTGGGGGGAGTCTTCTTCAAGTAAAATGCAAACAAGGTTTGGAAAACAAGTATTTCTTTTCTTTTTTTAGGGCCGCACCCTCAGCACATGGAGGTTCCCAGGCTAGGGGTTGAATTGGAGCTGTTGCCACCGGCCTACACCACAGCCACAGCTACACGGGATCCAGCTGAATCTGCGATCCACACCACAGCTCATGGAAACACCGGATCCTTAACCCACCGAGTGAGGCCAGGGATCAAACCCACGTCCTCATGGATCCTAGCTGGGTTTGTTTCCACTGGGCCACATTGGGAACTCCTGGAAAACAAGTATTTCTTAAGAAAGCACAACAGTTACAATGAAAAACCAAACCAAACCACAAACATCACCAAATCCAGAAAAATAATACAATGTGTCTTATTAACTGCCAGACACATCTCTTAAGATGTTTTCTCTCACATTTTTGGCCTTGTATCCTTATGTCTTTTTCATAAGACAATGATTTTGTAACATCATTTTCCGCATCAACAACAGTAAGATAATGGAGCCTCAAAACTCACGACTGAATATGTAAATTTTAAGAACTGTCCAATTTAGGAAAACATTGATCCATTTTTTCCCCCCATCTCTGAACTGAAGCGTTTTAGAGTATTTCAAGTCTTCCTTCTCATCAGGCACACCCTTTGACAATGTCCCTATTTCCCCAACGAATTAGAGGAAATATCTACCTTTACCACTGTTTGATTCACTCCTCTTCATTAACTGAATTATCAGGCTACAGAAAAGCCTGTTCATTGTTCCTAGTTGAAACTTATTTTTTCCTTTTAATGAAATGCTACTTTTGGTATGATCTGAAAATATTTTGTTACCATTTTCCTGTTGATATCAGAATAGTTTCTATTGATTTTATTGCTTAACTTGAACACTCCTGTTCATATTCCATTTTTTTTCTGTCTTTTTTCTTTTTAGGGCTGTTCTCTCACATAAGGAGGTTCCCAAGCTAGGGGCTGAATCGGAGCTGCAGCCGCTGGCCTACGCCGCAGCCACAGCAACGCAGGATCCGAGTTGCGTCTGTGACCCACACCATAGCTCACGGCAATGCTGGATCCTTAACCCACTGACCAAGGCCAGGGATCAAAACTGCAACCTCCTGGTTCCTAGTTGGATTAATTTCTGATGCGCCACATGGGAACTCCTAACTGCAAGGTTATAAAATGTCTCTCTAAATTGCAGTTAAAGTGGCATATTCAAGCATTAGTGTCTGGAGAAAAGTTTTTTAAAACTTTTTTTTTTTTTTGTCTTTTTAGGGCCGCACCCACAGCATATGGAAGTTCCCAGGCTAGGGGTCTAATCGGAGCTGTAGTCACTGGCCTATGCCAGAGCCACAGTAACGCCAGATCCAAGCCGCGTCTGCAACCTACATCACAGCTCATGGCAACTACTGACTGGTATCCATGAGGACATGGATTCGATCCCTGGCCTCACTGTGAGCTGTAGTGTAGGTTGCAGACACGGCTCGGAGCCTGCATTGCTGTGGCTCTGGCATAGGCCGGTGGCAACAGCTCCAATTCGATCTCTAGCCTGGGAACCTCCATATGCTGCGGGCATGGCCCTAAAAACACACACACACAATTTTTTTTCTTTTTAATTTTTACTCTTCCTGTTGAGGTTTCTCTTCTAGTTCAAGAAATTTTAATTCCTATATTGCTGGCATATCCATATTGCACTTAAAACTTCTTAAGCTTGTCACATTCAGACTCTCCAATGTTTTTAAAAGACAGCTTGAATAAAACCACATGACTAACTGTTCCTCCCCCAAGCACACAGCGTTCAGGAAGCCATGATGTCTCTAAAGGCACAGGGAAGGCCATGGCAGAGGCCACAGCAGGACTCACCAAACCTAGCTGAACAGAGAGTTCAAGGAACAGTTCCCTGGGGAGACCTGGGGAGCTCTGCCTTGGGGCCAAGGAGAGGTGAGTGTAGTGGAAAGGGCCTTCCTTGCACAGGAAGGGAGAGCACAGAGGGACCCACCCACCTGCTGAGATGACCTGTGAAAACTCAGAGCAGGCACTGGAATCTGACACACCAGTACGCTGATGCAACCAAAGCTGCTAGCCACCCAAGCCTTGCTTTCCTGCATGGGCTTGGAATAGCTTGAGGTTGACCATTGGTCAGTCTTTCTAGAGGCGCTGCTGTCTAACCTCCTCTGAACAGCATAGTCTAGGAGGCAGATCCAGCATCAGCTCCTGTGATTCTAGAGGCTGTGGGCAGGGAGCTCAAAACACTGAAGGGAACAGTTTTCTTGAGAATGGTACAGTCTCTTCCACATCAGGAGATGTGACTGGGGAGGCAGGGGAAGAGGTCTCCCGTGGGAGGCCTCTGTCTGCATGTGGCAGGACTGTATTAGTTGTTAACGTTTAAAATTAGGACATTTCAAAGAAAATTCTCTTGATAATTGGAAGACCTTGCAACACTGGGCCTGAGGTCCTGAATGGCAACAGTAGGCCACTGGAGGACTGCAGGCACTGGTCTGGCCCTAAGACTGACCCAGTTCTGCCCGAGCAGTGCGTCGGGGCAGGTCCTGGAGCGTGAGGGACTTGGGACAACACCTGTAGAGGGAACCCACACGTGGACATCCTCTGCCACACACTCCAGGAGGTGCCTGTCTGGTCCAGTCCTGGGTGGTGTCCAGACGGGCAGAGGCACCTTGGCTAGTTCTCCAGAACACAAAGACTGGTAATGTGGCTAAGCCTCGGTCTGCAGCCCCATCACACCAAGAAGCAGGAAAGGTGGGTGAGAAGCTGGAGGGATGGGGGCCCAAAGCCAGGAGCAGCTCGGAGGAACTCTGATTTTGCTAAAAAGGTAATTCTTTGACGAACTGGGAATGAAGGAGGCCAAAGAAAGCGAATGCTTGTGTCACTTGCCTCCTCCGAGGCACTTAGGGAAACTGAGGCAGAGGACAGGAAGATCTCGCGGACTTCCAGCTGGGAAATCCCATTCCAGGAAGCTGCACACGCCTCCGCTAAGCTCCGGGAAGCTCACAGGCAGCCGATGGGCAGAGGCCGCCGCCAGCCTTCTCCCGGCAGCCCTGGCTGACGGAGGTCTCCCCACTAGCCTCCTAAATCAAGTGCATCTGTCTCGCTGAACCTCCGACCCGGTCCTCACCTCGCGCCACCGCGCCCGGTCCCTGCGTCCCACCCCCGGTGCGCATTCCCACCTCCCGCCCCCACTGGGGCCGGGCCTCGCGTCCCCAGGCCCCGCCGCGCGCGCTGACCTGCGCGTCCGCAGCGACGCGCCGAGGCCCGGCCTGTCCCGGGGGTGTTGCCCCGTTCCCCGCCGCCCGGCGCGCCCTCCTCGCCCGGATCGCGGCGGCGCCCACAGGCCCGGCCGCGGCGCGCCTCTCACCCGTGAGCCCGCCGCCCTTGCCGTGGCCCCGGCGCCGCTGCAGCACAAAGAAGGGGTTGGCCCGCTCCGTCACCCACAGCGCGTTGGCCACCAGCACCTCCTCCGGGCCCAGCCACATCGTGCGGCCGCTCGCACAGGGCCGAGGCCGGCCAGGCGGAAGAGCCGCCACCAACGCCGCGCAGAGCTTTGCGGGCCGGGCGGGGCGGGGCGGGGCGGGGCGAGCGGGCGGCGCCCCCTGGCGGCCGCGGGAACCAACAGGACCTCCGCGCTCTCTGGGCGCTCAGCTCTCCCTTTCCGGCCGGTCCCGCCCACTCGCCCCGGCCTCCGGCCACAGGGTTACTTAACCCGCCGTGTCCGCCTACCACTCTTTCTCCCCACAGGCCCCGGTGCTGCAACCTCTTTTAGGAGGAGCAGTTCACTCCCCGGGCCTTGGGACTTTGGTCAGATTGTCTGAGTTCACAGTGCGCAGACAGCAGGGCTCCCGGCGTTCTGTAAAAACCCATACAGTGTTTAAGAGGAAAATGTAAGGAAATAACATTTAGAAATACATTTTTGGGTGATTGTGCAGGGCAACCCAGTGTGTGTTAACATTGGAAAAAACGGCTGGAAAAGGGTTAGTTGACTGTGGTAACTCAGAATGTTGACACTTGGGCCTGCAACGAATTGAACCTGGGGAAGCCCTGAGGCTGAAAGGGTCCTCAGAAACCAGTGCAGTCCCCTCACTTGTTGGATGGGGTCAATGAGGCTGGAGTAGGAGGCAGGGACTGGCCTGGCCTGGAACCGGCGGAGGTTTCTGCACTGGCATGTAGTGAGACCACAGAGCTGGCCGGAGATGTGGATTCCTGCTCTCCCAGTGCTGGCCTGTAGGGGTCGACCCCTCCCAGGCCAAACCTTGACCCTTTTGAGTGCACGCTGTTAACTCCTTCTGGGGCAATAGGCGTGAATCCACAAAGTCCAGAATTTGGATGCAGGATCACCCTGCTGGCCTGAGGCCTCCAGAATCCGAAAGGGGGCTCTTTAGAATCATCCCAGAGGCTTAATCTGGTTTTTGAATTGGGTTTCTGTCACTGGCATTCAGGAATCTAATATGATAGATGTAGGTATAAATAAGTGGTTTCATGATTGACAGCCAGAATGATTTAAAAGTCTTTTGAGATATTGCTTGAGACTTTGAATCAACTTCCAAGATGCAGAGGCTGGTTTTAAGACCTTAGAAGTTTAAACTGATAATGTGGCACTGGGGTCTCTAGGGAGTAATCTACCCTCAAGAATTTGAAAGTACAGTTTACCCTTGAATAATCTGGGTTTGAATTGCTCTGGACCATTTATATTCCCACTTTTTTCAGTAGTAAATACTACAGTACTGTGTGATCAGTTGTTGGTTGAATCCTCAGATGCAGAACTGCACATATAGAGGTAACTTGGATTGGGAAAGACAACTAAGTTATACTCAATTTTTGACTTGGAAGAGAATAGGTGCCTCTAACCCAAGTTGTTCACAGGTCAACTGTGCTTGTTAACACCCTGAGGTGAGGTAAAGGGCTATTTTGTTCCTGGATTCCACTGGCTCTCAAACTTCAATAAGCGGCAGGGCTTGTTAAAAGATAGATTGCTGGGCCCTACCTCAGAGTATTTGCATGTCTAACGAGTTCCTAGGTAATACTGATGCCATGAACCTGGAGACCACCTTTTGAGAACTATTTTTTTTTTTGTCTTTTGTCTTTTTTAGGGCTGCACCCATGGCATATGAAGGTTCCCAGGCTAGGGGTTGAATCAGAGCTACAGCTTCAGACCTACACCACAGCCACAGCAACAGCAATGAGGCATCCGAGCCTCCTCTTTGACCTACACCACAGCTCACGGAAATGCTGGATCCTTAATCCACTGAGCAAGGCCAAGGATTGAACCTGCAATCTCATGGTTACTAATTGGATTCGTTTCCTCTGCGCCACGATGGGAACTCCTGAGAATGATTCTTTATCAGAAGAAAAGAACACTTAGGATGTGCTAAGCTTACTTCACCCCCCTTTATTTTCTAAGATAGAATTCACATTCCATAAAATTCACTCTTTTAAAATGCACCGTTCAGTGATTGGTAAGGTTGTGAAACCATTATACAATCTGTGAAGGAGGGAGTCTGGCTTCTGGAGGAAGGCAAAGCCCTGATGGGACCAGGCTGAGAGAACACAGCACTCTAGGCTGAGAGGTAGCAGTGGAATTCCAGAATATTTTCATTACTTCAAAAATAAACCTCTTAGCTTTTAGCAGTCACTCCCCATTCCCATCTCCCTCTCCACCACCGGCAACCACCAATTCTATCTCTATCCCTATTGGTTTGCCCATTCTGGACCTTTCACATAAATGAAATCATACAGCATGTGGCTTGTTGTGTCTGGCTTCTTTCACAGAGCTTAATGTGTTCAAAGTTCACCATGTTGTAGCATGTGTCAGTACTTCATTCATTTTTATGGCTGGATAATGTTCCATTATATGGATAGACTGCATTTTATTATTTATCTATTTTTAAAATATTTTCAAGATAGTGATTTTATATTTTATTTTGTCTTTTTAGGGCTGCACCCGTGGCATATGGAGGTTCCCAGGCTAGGGGTCGAATTGGAGCTGTAGCTGGTGGCCTATGCCACAGCTCATGGCAACGCCAGATCCTTAGCCCACTGAGCGAGGCGAGGGATGGAAACTGCATCCTCGTGGATGCTAGTCAGACATGTTTCCATTGAGCCACAGTGGGAACTCCCAAGACAGTGATTTTATTTCCTTAAGCTATATACCCAGAAGTGGGATTGATGGATTGTAAGGTAGCTCTGTTTTGTTTTGTTTTTGTTTTTGAGGAAATTTTATGCTGTTTTCCATAAGGTTTGTAGCAATTTACATTCCTACCAGCAATGCACAAAGGTTCTCTTTTCTCCATATCCTTTTATCTCTTTTTGCTTTATTTTTTTTCTTTTTGGCCACGTCTGTGACATGTGGCATGCAGAAGCCAGGGATTGAACCTGTCCCACAGCAGCAACTCAAGCCACAGTAGTGACAATGCTAGATCCTTAACCTGCTGCACCACCAGGTGATTCCCTTTCTCTTTTTGATAATAGCCATTCTGACAGGTATGAGGTGATGTCTCACGGTGGCTCTAATTTGCATTTCTCTGATTAGTGATGTTGAGCACATTTACGTACCTATTGTCCATCTATATGTCTTCTTTGGAAAAATGTCTTATCAGGTTCAAATGGGCACATTTTTCACATCAGATTATTATTTTGCTATTGAGTTTTATGTGTTCCATATGTATAGAACACACACACACACACACACACACACACACACACATATATATTTTAAGGCTGCTCCTTCAGCATAGGGAGGTTCCCAGGCTAGAGTTCAGAGCTACAGCTGCTGGCCACAGCCACAGCCACAACAACGCAGGATCCGAGCCTCATCTGTGACCTACACCACAGTTCGCGGCAACGCTGAATCCCCAACCCACTAACCAAGGCCAGGGATCAAACCCGAATCCTCATGGATACTAGTTGGATTCTTTTCTGCTGCACCACAATGGGAACTCCCTTCCTTATATATTTTTAATACTAACCTTCATCTGACATATGGTTTGCAAATATTTTTCCCATTCCATAGGTTGATTCTGTTGCTGTGTAGAATTTTTTGGTTTGATGTAGCCCTATTTATTTATTTATTTATTTATTTTTTCTTGCCAAGACCAATGTCAAGGAGCCTTTTCCCTATATTTTCCTCTAGGAACATTATGGCTTCAAGTCCTACATTTAAGTCTTTAATCCATGTTCAGTTAATTTTTGTGAGCAGCCTAAAATGGTGACTAACTTCAATCTTTTGCATGTAACTATCCAGTTTTCCAACACCATGGATGTATCACATTTTATTTATCCATCCATCAGGTGAGAGTCATTTGGTCATTTCCCCTTTTGGGCTATTATAAATAACACTGCTATGAACATCTGGGTACAGGTTTTTGTGTGAACATGTTTTCAGTTCTCTTGGGTAGATTCCGAAGAGTGTAATTGTTGGGCCTATGGTAAAGCTATGTTTAACTTTTTGAGGAACTGCAAACTATTCTCTAAAGCAGCTGACCATTTCACTTTCCCACCAGCAATGTATGAGGCTTATAGTTTCTCTGTATCTAGTCAACACTTGTTACTATCTTTTTTGTGTGTGTGTGTGTCTTTTTTGTTGTTGTTGTTGTTGTTGCTATTTCTTGGGCCGCTCCCACGGCATATGGAGGTTCCCAGGCTAGGGGTTGAATCGGAGCTGTAGCCACCGGCCTACGCCAGACCCACAGCAACGCGGGATCCGAGCCGTGTCTGCAACCTACACCACAGCTCACGGCAACGCCGGATCCTTAACCCACTGAGCAAGGGCAGGGACTGAACCCGCAACCTCATGGTTCCTAGTCGGATTCGTTAACCACTGCGCCAAGACGGGAACTCCTGTTACTATCTTTTTTATTACAGCCACCCTAGTAAGTATGACGTGGTATCTCATGTGGTTTGGATTTGCATTTCCCTAATGACTTATGATGTTGAGCATCTTTTCACATACCTGATGTTCATTTGATGGTCATTTGTACATCTTCTTTGGAGAAATGTTTATTCATATCTTTTGCCCATTTAAAAATTGGGTTATCTTGGGAATTCCCATTGCAGCTCAGTGTGTTAAGGACCCAACATTATCTCTGTGAGGATCCAAGTTTGATCCCTGGCCTTGCTCAGTAGATCCGGTGCTGCCGAGGCTATGGTGTAAGTCAAAAAAAAATTTTTTTTTTTTTCTTTTTAGGGCTGCACCTGCAGCATATGGAAGTTCCCCAGGCTAGGGGTTGAATTGGAGCTGCAGCTGCCGGCCTCTACCATAGCCACAGCAACACCAGATCTGAGCTGCTCTGTGACCTATCCTGCGGCTTGCGGCAACACCAGATCCTTAACCCACTGAGTGAGGCCAGGGATCAAACCCGAATCTTTATGGATACTAGTTAGATTCTTAACTTGCTGAACCTGTTTTTTTTTTTTTTTTCTTTAATTGTCGAGTTGTAAGAGCTATTTATATAATCCAGATACTAGACTGTTATTGGATATGTGATATTAAGTCAACTTTTTTTTTGGCCCTGCCCATGGCACCTGGGGAGTTCCCCGGCCAGTGATTGAACCTGAGCCATAGCAGTGAAAAATCCTTAAACACTAGGCCACCAGGGAACTATAAACCTACTTCTTTCATTATTTTAAATCTAATCTCCATATGTTTACCCTATGAGGTAGGTTTTTTTTTTGTTTGTGTGTTTATTTGTTTGTTTTTGTCTTTTTGCCTTTTCTAGGGCCGCTTCCTACGGCATATAGAGGTTCCCAGGCCAGGGGTTGAATTGGAGCTGTAGCCGCTGGCCTACGCCACAGCCACAGCAACACAGGATCCGAGCCGCGTCTGCAACCTACACCACAGCTCACGGCAACGCTGGATCCTTAATCCACCACTGAGCAAGGCCAGGGATTGAACCTGCAACCTCATAGTTCCTAGTTGGATTCGTTAACCACTGTGCCACAACGGGAACTCCTGAGGTAGGTATTTTAAGATTCGCATTAAAGAGATAAAACTGAAATCCAGACAGGTGAAATGATTTGCCAGTTTCATGCTAATTGTGGCAGAAGTAGTAGTAACATCCAGACCTTTTTGGTTCCAGTTCTTTTCTACATGTATTGAACCTCTGTGCTTTTGCCGCAACGTCCATTTCTCCCCATACAGCATCATGATTTTGCTGTGGCAACCACAGCTTACAACTCCCAGCTCCTGTCTGTCAGATGAAGCTGAATGCACTCCTGAGCTGCAGAAGTGGAGCCCATGCTGGCCTTGGCTAATGGCACATTCTACCTCTGTGTCCACAGTGGCTGGTTCAGCGATGGCCCCATGCCTCCAGTCAAGCCAACAGGGGTCAAGGAGATGCCATTCTGGTCTGGGTTACCTCCTGGGGAAGTAGTCCTGATGGGGCTACTACCTCCCTGAGCCTTAGAATGGAGTTTACCTGGAAGAAGCAAAGCTAGCAAAGGTGTCCTGGCCTCAGTGTTTGAGGGCCAAACCAGGCTATAACTGATGTGAGCGTACCCATGGCATCTTAGCCTTTGGGGAGCCACTACGTTTACCTTTGGCTTGAGCCAGTTTGGGTTCAGCTTTCCGTCATGTGCAACCAAAAGAGTCCTCACTGATACAGGTTACTACCAAGAGTACTCCATGTGGCCAAAGCATCTTTTTCAATAGGTTTTTATTGAAATGGTTATATTAGCAAATCCCACACATACAGGTATACACTATTGGCATATAGGATATATACCAGACAATTTCACTACTTAATGATACTTACATCAACCATGTGGACCTAGGAGTTGTGCTGCCCAGAACAGTTCAAAGGGCTAAGATCTGACTGCCAAGAAATCAGCTCACATTCTACTTGCAGGTGCCTGTGTTCTAGACAAGGTAACCCCTCTAGAGTAAGCCCCCAAATTAAGCTAATGATCAATTTTGCTTCTTGGATATTTGATGTGTGTTCTGTCTGGCACAAGCTATCCAATGGTGAATTAAACTCAAGTGCACAGTTTCCCTTTCATCCCTCAAGGTGGACAGTACATCATTTGCCACATTTAGGTACATCCCAAGCCTCCCACCCCAAATTACCTGTGCTACAGTTAGAAAAATAGTTTTGTATGCCATCTTCTGAGATGTTGTGCATAGTTAGCAGGAGCCCAGAGTAAGTGGAGCGCTCTGAAGGACCCAAATATGAAAGGGGTAACTTTAATATTTTACATGAGTATAAAAGCTACTGAGGGTCAAAAACAATTGTGACATATGTGGCCTAGGACTTGGACCAACTCCCCTTGTACAGGAGCAGGGCTGTTCCATTAAGTGATAGTATTCCCCGTAGTCCCAACAGCATTTCTAGCTTGGAGTCTTTTCCTGTTTCTATAGTCACACTGGTCAAGTTTCCTTCACCAGAGCCACTGCCACTCAGGAGTAGACCCTGCCTTCCATTCTCAGCTTAAGATCCCAGATTCTGGCCCCAAGCACGGGTCAAAGGCACCCCTCCTTCACTTGGGGCAACAAGACAGGCCTGGGCTGCCAGGGGATGAGTGGACATAGTGCCTTCTCCATTTCTCTCCAGGATGGCATGTGTTACCCCGAGCTGGGCACTCAGCAAAGGGGCTGGGACCCTGGCACTGGCCACCCCTAGTGACCTGGTCCACACAGCATTCTGGCCGGCAGTAGGCAGTTAGCCTTTCTGCTTAGGAACACCTTACTCACCTGAAGGGAGAGGGATGGCTTGGGATGTGATATTCTACCAAGCCCTTTCCCCCTTCTGTTTTCACAAACATCTTGGCTCAGGACCACCCAGACACTAGAAAAGTCCTTCAATAAGACATAGTATAAATATACTTGGACTTAATGATGGGTGAAGGATAATTCTGAAAGCAAATGAGAGTTCGCTGTGTGTTGGGTTAAATTTGTAAAAAGTTGCTCAGAACATTCACCTCTCTCAACAGCTGCCCGTAGTTTTAAAGAGCGCTGGAGAGAGGGTGAAAATCAGCGGAGGGGTAAGGAGCTGATGAAGGCCCATCAGGCTTGCAGATGACTGACGCCCCTTCCCTGCCCAGCCGCCTGCCCCAGTGGACCAGAGTGGACAGGTGAGAAATGAGCTGTGTCAGCCTAGCATTAAAGGAGTGGGGGATCCTGGAAGCTGTATTCCAGGGGATCAAGGCTCCACTGCAGCTGAGAAGGGTGCTAATGACATCCTCCAGCTCTCGGCTTTTCCAGAGAAGAATGTGTGTGGTTTGTAAAGGCGCTTACTGATGAGCTGGACGCCACCCTTGGCTTGAGCACGCACACTCTGGCAACTGCCTCTGGGCCACCAGCAAAACTTCCCCAAGTCTGCTGTTTCTGAAAAAGTCACTCCTTTCAGGCTGCCAAACCTCTGCCTTCTGTGCATATGCATGGGGATGATTCAGCGGGAAGATGTAGGAAAGCCTGGGATAGAGGATTGAGAGACTCCAACAGCACTGACTCCTTCTGAATTTAATACTCAAGTTTGCATGAAGTTCAAAGTTTCTTTGTTTTTTGTTTGTCATAAAGTATCTTCCCTCTTCCTCAAGTCAGAGTGAAGAAAAAAATGGCTTGAGTTATGGTGAACTGCAAGAGGCAAAACCCCAGACAGGTCCCAGGTCATGGACGGAGGGTCCGCCAGGGCCTTGTGGGACAATGAGAGCAAGTCTTGGGCGGACATGCAGTTCTTTGAGCAGTCGAGACAGACAGCATCATGTCCCCTCTTCAGTCACTGAAGGCTGGTGGGACGCAGCTCTGGAGAACACAGGTGACTGTCTCACCCCGTGTCTGCTGGGGACCCACTGCACTCTTGTCTTCAAGGCTTGGTTTGTGGGGATCTTTCAGGGCACTCCCCTAAGAAAGAGGGCAAACCTCCTGACTCAACCGAGACTCCAGAGGAGGGACAGGCTCTGGCTAGTCGGGGACACGGCCTCTGGGAAGAAATCCTTCCCCCTAGTTGTGGGATCCAGCATGCTTTGCTTTTCCTGCTGTTATGAGGACAGTAAGGAAAGCACAATTCCATGAAGGAAACCCAGGCACTTTACCTCTGTATCCTTCTCTGTATTTTCCCTAATGTTATGAAACTTAAACAATTTAAAGATGTTTCCCAGTCCTGCTGAAAGGATCTTAACCACATCCGCGGTTTTAAAGCGAACATGTATACTCAACATTCATTTCATCCTTTTCCCAATGAGCTCTGGAATGATTTACCAACAAAGCCAAAAGGCAAAACTAGATGCATCTCACTTGTAACAACTGCCTTCAACAGGGAAGATACTTATTTTAAGTTGTGGGTGTCATAATGGTCACCCCGTGAAAACCAAACTTTACCGTGTGAGCTGGGAGCGAATGCTGAGCTGAATTCCTCCCACCCCTGTCTCGGTGTGAGCGAGCCTGCTCTGGCCTGGCCGTGAGCTAAGCACCACTCTTCTTGAACAGGGAAGTTATGCTCAGTGATTTTTCTAAATCAGTTGCTGTCTGTAGCTCCTTCTGTCCATACCTTAAGTGTCAGTGATTCCAAGCCCGGTTCGCAAATCACTGGACAATTTTAGCCCCATTCTGGCTTCCACCATCATCATCTGAATTCAGCTTAGGAACCTCAGATCTGGCTGGATACCCCCTCTGGGAGATTCTAACTCCAGCGAGTGTGTGTGGGAGTGGGGAGAGGGAGAGCCTAGGGCACTGAGGGACTATAGTTACATGGGGGCTACTTTGACACGTACATTGAAAACACAGCTTCCCAGGAATTCTGGGTGACACGTACATTGAAAACACAGCTTGCCAGGATTCTGATGCACAGAGGGGCCCCACACTGACCGTCCTTGCCTCACCAAGCCTGAGATCCAGAGCTGTGTCTCTACGCCCCCCTGCCAGCCCTAAAATCTGAAGTGTCCCTTCAAGGACTCTCTCTCTGTGTCTCCCCAACACTCACTAGGTCCTGAGACCAGAGCCAGGCTTCTGCCTCAATCCTGTGGCTCCTCCCTTCCCACTGGCAGCCTGATCCTGGGCTTGGGGTGACTGAAGTCTGCTCTGCTCTGAGACATTGCAGGGCCCAACCAGCCCATCCCACCCCAACTCCCTCTTTTTCAAGCAGAGAGTTGGGCCTTCCCCACTGCAAAGCCCTCCCTGCCCAGCGGCGGGGGTGGGCACTGCTGGACTCAGCTCCTCCCAACCTGTCTTCACCAGAGGTGTGTCACATCCTCAGCAACAGGTCCTGCCCATCGGCACCCCGGGAAACTGCCTCTTTGCTGTTCATCATCATTTCATTTGGGCTCACACCCCCGATGGTTGTTAATGTACCAGTTTTCCATAACAGCCCAAATCCTAATGATCACAGGATTCACCCGAACTCCCTGCATACGTGTTTGGCACACAGTGAGAACCTACCAAGGGTCTGTTGACCAAATCAACCTCATAAATTTATGTTTCCCCTGCTAAATGCTACTTCCGGGAAATAAGTGTTTTTGTTTCATGACATTTATGAGCAGCGGCTACTTGTCAAGGTGACCTGACGTTAACACCACCTCCTTGTTTTCCCACAGCAGAGTTGCTATCTGGATAATAAAGGGGCACAGCAAGCAAGATGACATTTTGATTTTTCTTCAACTGAAACCAATTTCATTTTACATGTAGATGAGGAAAGAACTGGATGTGAGGGGTAATGAAAACAGGAGAAGAGCTTATAAAGCCCACAGGAAATAGCAAGGTAGCTAGATTGAGTAATCTTAATTTTGCTTAAACCCTCTGCGACCATGTCCTTGGGAAGCTGGGCTGCTGTGTGCATCCGCTCGAACTGCTGTTCAGGAAAGTGCCTCGTGATGATCCTCAGAGCCAGGCCTGAGGTGGGACCTATCTTCAAAAGCAGGACTCTCCAGACTTTTGCTAGTGGTTTTAACTACCTGGTGGTGGAGCCTGCCTTCCCCTGAGGGGGAGAGGCAGGCAGCTCTGGACAGAGAGGCTGTCCACTCACACCGCCAAGCCCAGCCCGCCTACGGTGGACAGCTTGGCTGTTTCTGGCCAGCCGCCTCCCCTCTCTTCCTGAAACAACAGGAAAGGAGGGCTAAGGGCAGTTCTTCTCTTTTGGAAGTAAAAAAAACCCGCCAAATTATAAGTGTTTGCATTTTAACTGTCATAGCCCAATTCCGCGCTGATCAGCTGATGGTCCTGGCTGCTCCAGACCCCACTGCACACGCATCCTGGGTGCATGCTGGTTCTGCACACAGCTCAGCCTGGGCACAGGGTAAAGGCCGTCCCAGGAAGAAGAGGCTGGAGCCAGGCCCAGCTCAGAGGAGTCTACTGGAGGGACCAAGGGTCTGTGGTACACGTAGCTTGCTCCTGTGCCTCTTCCACTCTTCCAACAGTACTCCCCATTCTCCCTGGAGAAATAAAACCCCACCAAAAGCAATCTGAGGTTAGCCTACATTTCCTGCCTAATACACTGCAGCTGTAGGAATTGCAACAGCTGAGGTACTTCTACCTGTATGGGGCAGAGGCACCTCTCCGCACCGCATCCATGCTGCATGGCCCATAAACCCTGCCTCCTGAGCCTCCAGCTTCTCACAGGCAGGGCTGCCCAAGGTGAGAAGTGTGTTCTTGCAAACCTCACAGGGCAAGCAGCCCTGCTGTTCCCCCACTAGGCCTGCCAAGGCCCCAGGGTGGCTTGGCAGAGGATTTCCCCCGGGTACAGCTGCCAGCAGAGAGGCAGCTTTGTTGTTTGGGATAAATACTGCTACCCACTCTTCCTGGAGTATAGGACCTTCACAAAGGCAGGACATTCTGGAGTGGAGCAGGAAGGTGGCCTGGATTTTTAGGAGAAAGGTGTCCGGCTGGGATCTGAAGCACTATTCTGAGAGAATTCCCCTGTAAGAAAGAGCCTCCTTGGTTATTTGACAGTGAATGTGTGCCCTAGATTTACCAGAAGTTCAAATATTATATTAATGGTGCCTGAATTTTTCATTTTTAAGTAATTTCATTACTTTTCCATAAAGGACTATCTGGAGTGCAGTTTAATGTATATGCTTTTGTGAGACGGTATAAATCAGAAGAAAACCCTCCACTGGGATCTGAGTGCTGGTTTGGGAAAACGAGGTCGTGGTAGCAACAACAAGGTCGGAACTGAGCCATCTTCTCTGTCGGATGAGCCAAACCAAGCACAGAGGCAGGTGGGTGTCTGGACCCTCAGGCAGACCAAGTTCTCATCTCCCGGAGACATTCTCTCCCTGTAAAGCTCGCGGTGCAAACCTGTCTTTCTGAACAGTGCTCTTTAGGAACTGTTTATCAAAAATATTTTTATAGTACAAAGACTATATAAAGGAAAATAAGCCAACCAACAAAAGCCCTTGGTTAAAAGTAAAAAAGGAAAAGCTGCTAAGACCTTAAAAATCTTCACTGTTCCAGCCTCAAACGATTATCAATAAAATTCTGCAGGTCACTCCGAGGTGACATCACACTCTGGTTCTCTGAGGGGTTTTGTTCCAGGCACAACTGCGTCTGAGGCATCTCAGCACACATGACGAGAGGAGACACTGTTAGAAGCCAGCCACACATGACCACTGGCAGGTGTTCACCTCACACGTCTGTCCTACAGAGTCAATAAGAACAGCAGGGCAGGTCTGCGTGGTTTGCTGCTGGATCTAACTTCAGGCACATGGAACTGAAGTTTCCACTCTCATACAAGGGTCTGAGGATTGACATTTCCATATCTACGTAGCTCCCACGAATGGGAGAAACACGCTGAGCGACGGTGTGTCCTTGAGCAAAAAGGATGTGTAACTTGTTCCGTATACTTGCTCGTCGTGGTCCTGTGTTGGACCACATTTCTTGTGATGTTAACTGATGTCATCCCAGGCATGTGGGAAGAGCGTGTGTGTCCCTGATGTCCACCACACTGGCCACCAAGTCTCTCTGTAAGCTCCCACACCTGCTTCATGCTGATGCCCAGGCTGGAGGGGGGGCCTGGGTTGGATGGGGTGCTTATCTGGTGTCTAACAATAAGGAGGTGGCTTGATTTTCTCAAGAAAGCCCTCAAACATTATGATTTTGACACCCTCTGGCTGTCACCCTGGATCACTGTGCCCTGGGGAAGACTGGCCTTGCTGGCACCCCCCCCCCCACATCCCAGCAGTGGCCAGGAAGACAAAGCCACCGGCCTCAGGGACAGGGCCGTCTGCGTTTCAGCGGTCATGAAGCACTCGTCACCTATGTCATGCTCTATGGGGGAGAGGCTGGGAACGACAATGCAGACAACTGCCCGTCCTGCACAGCCCACAGCTCCGTTGCCATGCTCTTGGGTCAGTCTCCGAGGAGGGACAACAGGCAAGGCTTTCTCTTAGGGATCTTTAGAAAGAAGCCATTTAACAGGAAGTAGAATAAGAGACAGGAAGATATAGAGCAGGCCTTGGAGCAGCAACAGGGGCCCCACAACAGTAAGAAGCGGTGCCGGCAGGCTTTAGTATGCATTATAAGTGGGGAGCACAAAAGGTATTTTAAAAACTCCAACGTCACCCTGACACGGAATAGCACGTGATTATTCAAAGACACGTTTGTGATGCAACATTAACCCCTGGGCCCTGCCTCTTCTCTGGAAACAGCCAGGCTGGTTGGGGCACAGTGGCCAGCTGTGGGTAGTTTTCAGTGCCACCTGGGCAATAATGCTGTCCTCAAAGCCTCACCTTGGGGGAACTTTGCAATTTAACCCTGAGCCCCAACCTGTGCTTGGAAAGCACTGCCATTCTTCCAAAATGGATGCTGACAGAAGAATACAAAACAAGAAAGGTGATCATAAATCAAATCACAAAAGAGGTGACCCCCAACAGCCCACTTTAAAAAAAATCAGGTTTTGTTCTCATCATACATGTCCAAAGAAGGTTCAATTGTGGAGAATTCACTTTCATACACCAGGCTCCGAGGGGACAGAGAGTTCCGATGAAAGAAGTGACCACCTGGAAAAGAAACAAGAAAAATAGACTTAATAGGTCGTCAGGGCTACACTCCCCACATGGATTGAAGGGAAGGACCTGGATTATCTTCAAAGCATCACATTTTCTCAAATATCTCCATTTTGGACTCCTAGCATGAAAAGAAGGAAGGCATCCCTCAATTTAAGTGCACTTTAAAAGAGTAAATTCCATTGTTCAGATCCCCCAGGGGTTTACCAGCTCTTCGAGCAAAAGCTGCCTGGTACGCTTAAAAAGACTCCACTTAAGAGTTCCCGTCGTGACTCAGCAGTAATGAACTCAACTAGGATCCATGGGGATGTAGGTTCGATCCCTGGCCTCGCTCAGTGGGTTAACGATTTGGCATTGCTGTGAGCTGTGTATACGCCGAAGACACAGCCCGGATCCCACTTTGCTGTGGCTGTGGTGTGTGCCGGCAGCTACAGCTTTGATTTGACCCTTAGCTTGGGAACTTACATATGCCAAGGGTGTGGCACTAAAAAGACAAAAAAAAAAAAAAAAAGACTCCACTCCACTTAAACATTTGAGGACGTTGTCTGCCTGGGAACACGTGATCACATGGAGAACTCCCAAACTGCCTGTCTAAGCACCTGTTCTGGGCCAAGCCTTGGGGTGGGGTGGAACAGAGCCCTGTCACCAGTGGGGCAAACTTTGAGGCTCTGACAATGCGTTAAAAAGTTTTTATTTACATTAAAGTTATACCTTCACATGGTTAATTCTACACGTTAAGACCAGTAATCTCCAGCCCTCTTTCTCAGAGACAGACACTTTCAGCTGATCCATGTCTCTAAATAATATGCCTGGGTTGATCCTGCCCAATTTTTTCAGCCTTCTACTTTATTTATTGCGCTCCTACTATGGAAAATGAGGATTTTTGCCCTAGCATCCCCTCTACCATATCCACACAGATTTTCCATTGCCCCACTATAACTATATTTTGATTAAAAAATTCAGTGTTTACATAAGTTGACTGTATGTCATGCTTACTCTGACTTTTCCTTTTTTTTTTTTTTGTCAGAGGAGAGAAGCAATTTTTTTACTTTTTATTAAGGTATACTTGATTTACAATGTTGTTCCAGTTTATGCTGTACAGCAAAGTGACTCAGTGATACATATATATATACACACTTTTTTTTTGTCTTTTCTAGGGCCACACCGGCAGCATATGGAGGTTCCCAGGCTAGGGGTATAATTGGAGCTACAGCTGCCAGCCTACACCACAGCCACAGCAATGCCAGATCCGAGCTGCGTCTGTGACCTACACCACAGCTCACAGCAATGCTGGATCCTTAACCCACTGAAGGAGGCCAGGGATCGAACACACAACCTCATGGTTCCTACTCGGATTTGTTAACCACTGTGCCACGACAGGAACTCCCCAATACATTCTTTTTTTAATATTCTTTCCCATCATGGTCTATTCCAGGAGATTGAATCTAATATAGTTCTCTGTGCTATACAGTAGGACTTTGTTGTTTATCCATTCTAAATGTAAGAGTTTGCATGTACTAACCCCAAATCCCCAGCTTTTCCTTTTCTGAACAACTATTTGTTTTTATAGCCTTGTTGAAGTATACACGAATACAACAAAATGCACATATTTAAAGTGTACAATTTGGAGTGCCTGTCCTGGTGCAGCGGAAACAAATCCAACTACGAACCATGAGGTTGCGGGTTCGATCCATGGCCTCGATCAGTGGGTTAAGGATCCAGTGTTGCTATGGCTGTGGTGTAGCCTGGCAGCTGTAGCTCCGATTGGCTCCCTAGCCTGGGAACCTCCATTTGCCGAGGGTGTGGCCCTAAAAAGACAGAAAGACAAAGAAAAAAAAAAGGTATACAATTTGACGAGGTGTTTTTGTTTTTTTTTTGTTTTGACAGCCGCACCTGAAGCACACTGAAGTTTCCGGGCCAGGGGTTTAATTAGAGTTACAGCTGCCAGCCTACGCCACAGCCACAGCAATACCAGATCCGAGCCAGATCTTTGACCTACGCTACAACCATGGCAATGCCAGATCCATAACCCACTGAGCGAGGCCAGGGATGGAACCTGCATCCTCACGGACACTTTGTTGGTGTCCTAACATGCTGAGCCACACGGGAACTCCAATTTGATGAGTTCTGACATTTGTATGCACGCCTGAAGCCATCACCAGAATCAAGATAGTCAGCATCTCTATCACCCCTGAAAGTTTCCTGGTGTCTCTGATAATTATTCCCCTTCTCCAACTCTGCTCCAATTTTCAGAAAAACCACAGGTTAGTTTGCATCTTTCTAGAATTTTATTTAAGTAGAATCATATGGTAATTTTTTTTTTTTTTTTTTGGTCTTTTTAGAGCCGCTTCCGTGGCATATGGAGGTTACCAGGCCAGGGGCTGAATCGGAGCTGTAGCCACCAGCCTACACCAGAGCCACAGCAACTCGGGATCCGAGCTGCGTCTTTGACCTACACCACAGCTCATGGCAATGTCAGATCCTTAACCCACTGAGTGAGGCCAGAGATCAAACCCACAACCTCATGGTTCCTAGTCGGATTCGTTTCTGCTTCGCCATGTCGGGAACTCCTCATATAGTAATTTATTGACTCTTACAAACAAAGCTGCTACCTGAGTATGGACATATGCCTTCCTTTCTCTCTGGTAGATACCTAGGAGTGGACTGACTGGATAGGAATGTGTTTACTTTTCTAAAATGGTTGTAGCATTGAGCACCCCAGAGGCAGTGTATGAGAGCTCCAGTTCCTCAGCATCTTCATTTGCATGGTCAATCTTTTACATTTCAGCCATTATAGTGAAGTAGTATTTCACTGTGGTTTTAGTTTTCATTTCCCTGATATTTGGCATCTTTTCATGTGCTTATTAGCCAATTTTTTTGGTCTTTTATTAGCCAATTGTATATCTTCCTTTGTGAATTGTTTCATTCAAATAAAAAAATTTAGTTGTCTTCCTATTATTGAGTTGCAAGAGTTTTTTTTTTGGTTTGTTTTTTTTTAGGGCTGCACTTGTGGCATATGGAAATTCCCAGGCTACAGGTTGAATGAGAGCTATAGCTGCTGGCCTAAACCACAGCCACAGCAATGTGGGATCCAAGCTGCTTCTGCGACCTACACCACAGTCCACAGCAATACCATATCCTTAACCTACTCAGCAAGGCCAGGGATTGAATTTTCGTCCTCATGGATACTAGCTGGGTTTGTTGCCGCTGAGCCACAATGGGAACTCCCAGTTGTAAGAGTTTTATATACATATATATTCTAGAAACAAGTCCTTTGTCAGACTTGTTTTGCAAATATGCTTTGCAAATATTTTCTCCTGGTCTGTGGCTTGCCTTTTTATTTTCATAACAATGCCCTTTGAAGAGCAAAAGTTTTTTAAAATTTTAATTTAATTTTTTTGGGGGGGCCACACCTGCAGCACTTGTAAGTTCTCAGGCCAGGGATCAAATTGCTTCATAGCAGTGACACAAGCCACAGCAGTGACAACGTTGGGTCCTTAACCTGCTGTGCCACCACAGAACTCCTAAAGGTTTTATATTTTGATAAAATCCAATTTATGGATTTTTCCTTTTATAAAGTTTGTGCTTTTTGTGTCAAAATAAAAAAAATATTTGCCAAATCCAAGGTCATTAAGATCTTCTCCTATGTGTTCATGTAGAAGTTTTATATTTTCAGCTCTTATGTTTAGATGATCCACTTCAAGTACATTTTTGTATATGGTGGGAAATGAAGTTCAGCTTTTTTGCCTATGGATAGTCAATTGTTCCAGCATCATTTGTTTAAAAGGTTATTCTTTCCCTAATGAAATGCATTGGCACTTTGGTTGAAAGCTATTGATCAATATATATGTTTTTGGAGTTCCCGTTGTGGCTCAGTGGAAATGAATCTGACTAGCATCCATGAGGATGCAGGTTTGATCCCTGGTCTTGCTCAGTGGTTTAAGGATCCAGCATTGCCATTGAGCTGTGGTGTAGGTCGCAGGCGCGGCTTGGATCTGGTGTTGCTATGGCTATGGAGTAGGCTGGCAGCTACAGCTCCAATTAGACCCCTAGCCCGGGAAACTCCATATGTTTGGGCCCTAAAAAGACACACACAAAAAAGTACGTTTTTCTGGGCACTATTTTGTGCCAGCAATTTGTTTGCCTACCTTTACACTAATACAGCACTATCTTGATAACTACAGCTTTTTAAGTCCTGAAATCAGGTATTACAAGTTCTGCAAATTTTGCTTTTATTTTTTCAAATGATATGACAGATAGGGAGAGAGGAAGGCTGTTATAAGCAGTATAGACAAGTTTTTTTTTTTTTTTTTTGTCTTTTGAGGTCTACGCCTGTGGCATATGGAAGTTCCCATGCTAGGGGTCAAATCAGAGCTGCAGCTGCTGGCCTATGCCACAGCCACAGCAATGCTGGATCTGAGCCGTGTCTTCGACCTACACCACAGCTCATGGCAACGACAGATCCTTAACCCACTGAGCCGGGCCAGGGATTGAACCCACATCCTCATGGATACTAGTCAGGTTTGTTACTGCTGAGTCACGATGGGCACTCCTAGACAAGTATTAAATGAAAATACTTTATGCACTAAGTGTGACTAGTAGGACACTTCTATTTTCTTGTTTAATTTTCCTATATTAAAAACTTCCACATTTAAAAAACTGGGATGAATTCAAAGATGCTTGCTATCTGTACTGGCAGCCCTCTGAGAGTGGTCCCAAGTAAAAGATGGGATGTTTGATCTCTGATAGCTGAGTTTTTACCCCCAGAAGAATCTGCATAATCCAACAGGACTAAAGGGGTTAAAGAATAAAAACAAACAAACAAACCAAAGAAACCCAGCAAAAGACAGAGGTTTCCTGTTCTGCAGGAAGAACTAAAGCTGCCAGAACTGGAAATGACCTAACTTTTTGTGTTAATGTGCGGCTCAGCTGACATCAAATCTTTGGTAATAAAAAATGGGTCAGAGTTTACTCAGTATCTACCTCAAGTTTACTTGAGAAAAATGTAATATCAAAAGAGGTATACCCAAGTGGCTGAATTTCAGAGAAAGGCTGGCTTTGCAGAGAGAGCATAGAATATTTTTTAGCACCTGGAAACACACTGTATTTACTGCTTAACTGATTATTATTATTTTTGTTATTGCTTACATAATGTTATTAAATAATCTTTCTCGCTCTCTCTCTCTGTTAGAGCCACGCCTACACCACAGACATAGCAACATGGGATCTGAGCCGCATCTGTGACCTATACCACAGCTCCCAGCAATGCCGGGTTCCCGACCCACTTAGTGAGGCCAGGGATTAAACCCACATCCTTATGGATAGTAGTCGGGTTCGCTTCTGCTTAGCCACATGGGAACTCCCAAGTAATCTCTTAATCGAGGTATAACATGTGTGTATATATATACATACACACATATATATACATATATGCACACACACACGTGTGTGTGTGTGTGTGTGTGTGTGTGTGTGTGTATACTTCTTTTCCCACATCCATGGCATGTGGAAGTTTCCAGGCCAGGGACTGAACCCGAGCCACAGTTGCAAACTGAACCACGGCTGCAGCAACTCAGGATCCTTAACCCACTGAGCTACAAAGGAACTTTGCTGAATACAGCTGACTGAATTTTCAGAGAATACATCCATGAAATCACTGGATCAAGAACTAGAACCCTACCAGTACCCCACAAGGACCTCCACTGATCCCAGTTACTAAGCCTTCTTTTCTCAAAGGAAACCACAATCCATATTTGTCAGACCATCTTTTGGTTTTGTCTGTTTTTAACTTTACGTAAATACAAACAGAGTATATATTCTTTGGTGTCTGGATTCTTTCAGACAATATTATGTTATGACATTCATCCATGCCACTCAATATAGAAGTTTGTTCATTTTCACCGCTGCATGATATTCTGTTGTGACTAGTCCACAATTTATTTACCTAATCTCTGACTGATGACTATTTCGATTTCGGAGCCATTATGAATAGTGTTGCTTGGAATATTCTTGTGGGTCTCTTTCGTACACATGAGCATGCAATTCTTACACTGAGGGGTGGAATGGCTGGGTTGTAGGGGATGCATACACTGGAAGTTTTAGCAGATAATGGCGGTTTTTTTAAAGCGGCTGCATCAAGTTTTACCCCTACTGGTAGATGAGAATTCCAGTTTCTCTATATCTACACTTATTTTTGATGTTTTCTGACTTTTTTCAGAAATTTTTGCATTTCTGATGGAATACAATGGTATTTCACTGTCGTCTTAATTTACATTTTTCTGATGACTAAAAAGGATGAGTATTTTTCATGTTTTTAGGCTATTTGTGTATCTTGCTCATCCTGAAATGTACATTATTTCTTTTGTTCATTTTTCTCTCAGGCTGTCAGTCTTTTCCTTCTTTATCCTGAGTATGAGTCCTTTGTCATAAGTATTACTTATGACATTATATAAGTAATACTCACTACTAGGTAAGAAAATATTCACTATTTGATAAGAAAGTACTCTTCTTTTCCTAGTTTGCTAGAAGTTCTTTTCTTTTAAAATCAGGAATGATTTTAGCTGTATCTATTTATTAACAAATGACTTTCCACTTTTATTCTGTTAATGTGTTGAAGCACATTAACCTGATTTTCAACCTTGAATTTTTTTTTGTCTTTTTTTTTTTTTTTTTTTTTGCTATTTCTTGGGCCGCTCCCACGGCATATGGAGGTTCCCAGGCTAGGGGTCGAATCAGAGCTGTAGCCACCGGCCTACGCCAGAGACACAGCAACGCAGGATCCGAGCCGCACCTGCAACCCACACCACAGCTCACGGCAACGCTGGATCTTTACCCCACTGAGCGAGGCCAGGGATCGAACCCGCAACCTCATGGTTCCTAGTCGGATTCGTTAACCACTGAGCCACGACGGGAACTCCCTCAACCTTGAATTTTTTAACAAATCTAACTTGTTTGTAATTTTTCCTACTTATATATTATCTGATTCATTTAGCCAATTTTCACTTAGGGTATTTGCATTTCTATTCATAAAATAAGTTAACCTGTAATTTTCTTTTCTTGTAATGTCTTTGTCAGGATTCGATGTTAATGTTATGCTGGTCTCATTGAAGGACTTGAAAATGCTCCTCTTTTTTTATTTTCTGGACAAATTTTTGTAAGATTGTTATTTCCTTAATGTTATAACCAATTCACCAGTGAAATCATCTAGGCCTAGAGTTTTTTTAAAATTTAATATTTATTATTTTTAAAGTATAGTTGATATCATATTAATAATATGACATATACATAATATTATTAGTTTCAGGAATATAACATAGTGATTCAATTTTTACAGATTATATACTCCATTTAAATTTATTATATGGGGAGTTCCCACTGTGGCTCAGTGGTTAACAAATCCAACTAGGAACCATGAGATTGCGGGTTCGATCCCTGGCCTCGCTCAGTGGGGTAAGGATCCAGCATTGCCATGAGCTGTGGCGTAGGTCACAGATGTTGCTTGGATTCCGCTTTGCTGTGGCTGTGGTGTAGGCTGGTGGCTATAGCTCCTATTAGATCCCTGGCCTGGGAACCTCCATATGCTGTGGGTGCGGCCCTAGAAAAGACAAAAAGACAAAATAAATAAATAAATCTACAACTAAAATAAAAATATAATAAATTTATTATATGGGAATTCCCGTCGTGGCTCAGTGGTTAACAAATCCGACTAGGAACCATGAGGTTGTGTGTTCGATCCCTGGCCTTGCTCAGTGGTTAACAAATCCGACTAGGAACCATGAGGTTGTGTGTTCGATCCCTGGCCTTGCTCAGTGGGTTAAGGATCCGGCGTTGCCATGAGCTGTGGTATAGGTTGCAGATGCAGCTCAGATCCCAAGTTGCTGTGGCTGTGGTGTAGGTCGGCAGCTATAGCTCTGATTTGAACCCTAGCCTAGGAACCTGCATTTGCTGCAGGTGTAGCCCTAAAAAGTAAAAAAAAAAAAGTTATTATAAAATATTAGCTATACTCCCTGTTATACACTATATACATGGTAGTTTACACCTCTTTATCCTCTACCCCTAGAGTTTTTCTTTGAAGGAAGATTTTAAACTATGGACTTTATTTCTTATATGTAGGAGAATTAGGATTTCCAGCTTCTTCTGTGTCAATTTTGATAGTTTGTATTTTTTAAGGAATTTTTCCCCTTAAATTTCAGAGATTATTAACATAAAGTTGTCATAATAGACTTTAACTATAGTTTTTTATTATAGTAAAAACACATAATATAAAATTTGCCATTTTAACCATTTTAAGTGTATAATTGAGTAGTATTATGTGTATTCACATTGTTGTGAAACAGATTTGCAGAACTTTTTCATCTTGCAAATGTAATCTCTATACCTATTAAATAGCGACTTCTCTTTTCTTTTTTCTTTTCCTTTTTTTTTGGTCTTTTTAGGGCTGCATCCACAGCAAAAGTTCCCAGGCTATGGATCAAATTGAAGCTTTAGCTGCCGGCCTACACCACAGCCACAGCAATGCAAGGTATGAGACGTGTCTGTGACCTACGCCACAGTTTACGGCAACACCAGATCATTAACCCACTAAGTAAGGCCAGGGATTGAACCTGTGTCCTCATGGATGCTAGTCGGGTTCGTTACCACTGAGCCACAATGGGAACTCTACGACTTCTCTTTCCCCTCTTCTTCTAACCCCTGGCACCCACCAATTGACTTTTTATGAATTTTAATTATAATTAATTGTAATTATTAATAATTAAATAATAATTTTCAATGTATATATGAATGTGTACATGGCTCTGTAGTGATGCTTCCTTTCTTGTTCCTCTCATGGGTCATTTGAGTCTTTTTTCTTGATCAGCAGAGGTTGTCAATGTTATTAGTCTTTTCAAAGACAAAACCTGGTGCTTGGTTGATTTTTTCTATTGTATATTTGTTTTCTATTAAATTAATTTATGAATTTTATTTTATTTTATTTTTTTGCTTTTTAGAACCTCCACAGCATATGGAGATTCCCAGACTAGAGGTCCAATCAGAGCTGCAGCTGCTGGCCTACACAACAGCTATAGCAACACAGGATCCAAGCCATGTCTGTGACCTACACCACAGCCCACAGTGGGTTAAGCCGATCCTTAACCCACTGAGTGAGGCCATGGATCAAACCTGCAACCTCATGGTTCCTAGTCAGGTTCATTTCTGCTACACCACAATAGGAACTCCTTAATTTATGATCTTTATAACACAGATAACAAATGTTGGTGAGGCTGTGAAGAAAAGGGAATCCGAGTACCCTGCTGGTGGGAATGTAAATTGGTTCAGCCACTATGGAAAACAGTATGGAGGTTCCTCAAAAACTAAAAATAGAATTACTATATGACCCAACAATTCCATTCCTGGAGATAGAGCCAAAAACCCCCAAAACACTAATTTGAAAATATACATGCACCCCAGTGGTCACAGCAGCATTATTTACAATTGCTAAGGTATGGAAGCAACCTCAGTGTCCATCAACAGATGAATGGATAAAGAAGATGTCACACACACACACACACACACACACACACACACACACACACACAGAGGAATACTGCTCAGCCATAAAAAAGAATGAAAATTTGCCATTTCCAGAAACATAGATGGACTTGGAGGGCATTATCTAGATGAAATAAGTCAGACAGAGAAAGACAAATATTGTATGGTATCACTTATATGTGGAATCTAAAAAGTACAACAAACTAGTGGATAAAACAAAAAAAAGAAGCAGACTTACAGTTATAGAGAACAAACTAGTGGTTCCCAGTGGTGAGAGGGAAGGGAGGAGGGCCACACAGGGGTATGAGGACAAAAGAGTTATTCTGGGATTATATGGAATTATGTGTGTAAAACTTTGGAAAAATTGTAAAGCACTATGGAATTTTTAAAGATCTTTCATTCAACCAGAGAAAACCATGACCTGAAAAGACACATGTACTCCATGTTCACTGCAGTGCTATATACAATAGCCAAGACATGGAAACAACCTAAATGTCCATCAACAGAGGGATGGATAAAGAAGATGTGGTACATATACACAATGGAATATTAGTCATTAAAAAGGAAAGAAATAACGGCATTTGCAGCAACATGGACGGACCTAGAAATTATCATGCTAAGTGAAGTCAGTCAGACAATGAGACACCAACATCAAATGCTATCACTTACATCTGGAGTCTAAAAAAAAGGACACAATGAACTTCGCAGAACAGATACTGACTCACAGACTTTGAAAAATTTATGGTTTCCAAATGAGACAGATTAGGGGGTAAGGGGATGCACTAAGGGTTTGAGATGGAAACACTATAAAATTTGGTTGTGATGATTGTTGTACACCTATAAATGTAATAAAATTCATTCATTAATTAAAAAATAAATAAAATAAATCTTTCATTCAATAAAAAATTATGATCTTCATTCTGTTTGTTGTTCTTTAATTGAGAGGAAAGCTTAGAACACTTGCCTTTCTTCTGTTCTAATATATGCATTCGAGGCCAAAGATTTCCCTCTAACATGGCCTTAGCTATATCACATAAGTTTTAATACATCAAGACTTAATCAGCATTCAATTAAAAATTAAAAAAAAATTTTTAAACTGTAATTTCTTCTTTGACTCATGAGTTTTTTTTAAGTATATTATTTGATTCTAATCATTTAGAAATCATTCCAATTTCCTTTTTGTTATTGATTTCTAACTTAATTCCACTGGTTTGAAAACATACTCTGTATCATTTCAATCCTTATACATTTGCTGAAATTTGCTTTATCACCCAGAAAATGGTCTATTTTAGTAAATGATCTATGTTCACTTAAAAATAACATATATCCTACAGCTGATGAATGCCGTATATATGTCAACTACATCTTGTCGATTGTGTTGTTCAAATCTAAATCCGTAATGAGTGTTTATCTGCTTGTTACCAAGAGGTGTATTTAAAATTCCCATTTTCATAATGGAACTATTTCTCATTTTAGATCTTTCAATTTTTCCTTCATCTATCTTAAAGATACATTAGGTACACAAATTTAGAATTATTTTCTTCATGATAGATTAATTCTTTCACATTGTGAAGTGTCCCTCTTAAAGCACATTTTATCTGCTATTCATATAACATTTTTCTTTTGGTTAATATTTACATGGTATATATTTTCTATCATTTTACTTTCAATAATTATGTCTCCTCATATTAAAGTAAATCATATGTATGTAGGAGTGTGTGTGTGTGTGTACAAATTTTAAGTCTAATCTATCTTTGAGTATTTAAACATCCATTTACATTCATTACTGACATATCTGTATTCAAATCTATCCTTTTATTAGTTGTTTTGTAGTTATTCCACTTGTTCTGTATTACTTTCCTCTCGTTTTTATTTTTAACTTTCTCTTGGATGGCTTTATTCTATTTTCCCTCTATAAGTTCATTATATATTATTTTATTATTCTTTTAGTGGCCATGCTAACCTAGAGACTTTTTTTTTTTTTTTTTGTCTTTTCAGGGCCACACTTGTGGTATATGGAAGTTCCCAGGCTAAGGGTCGAAATGGAGCTACAGCTGCTGGCCTATGCCACCGCCACAGCAATGCCAGAACTGAGCCATGTTTGTGACCTACACCACAGCTCATGGCAATGCTGGATCCTTAACCCACTGAGCAGGGCCAGGGATTGAACACATATCCTGATGGATACTAGTCAGGTTCGTTACCACTGAGCCATGACAGGAACTCTTCTAGAGACCATTTTACTATTTTTTTAAGTTGTTACCCTGGATCACAACATGTATCTTTGATTTACTAATGTCTAATATAAACTGGTACTTTTAATTATTCCTGGCCTGCACCTGCAGCATGTGGGGGTCCCAGGCCAGGGATGAAACCTGGGCCAGAGCAGCAACCTGGGCCACTGCAGTGGCAACACTGGATCCTTAATCCACAGTGCCACGAGGGAACTCCAAGAGTATTTTTATTCCATTTATCCTCTCCCATCTTTTGTGCAATTGATATAAGGAATTTCCACATGATATTCTTGTTAGTATTGTATACGTCAATTGTCGTTTTACCTGCATACCCTTTCTGTTGCTCTTGAATCTTCCTGCATCACCACGCTTTTATCAGGAGTGATTTTCTTCTGCCTTAAGAACTTCCTTTTGCTGTTTCTGTTTTGGTAACTTATTTTTGAAGAATTTTTCCCCCTAGACTTTTAGGTTGGCAAGTTCTCCTCCCTAACACTTCATTTCACTGTTTTCTAGTTTCCATTGTTTCTGTCAAGACACCAGCTGTCAGTCTTTCATTGCTACTTTAAAAGTAATATATTTCATACTGAAGAAGAGAAAACAAAGTTGGAGGACTCACACCTCCCAATTTCAAACCTACTACAAAGCAAGAGTAATCAATACCATGTGATACTTGCACAAGGACAAAGAGATCAACAAAATACAATTGAGAGTTCAGAAATAAACTACATATCATGAAATAAACTATATATCAGAAATAAACTATATATCATGCTCAACTGATTTTTTTTTTCCTGATTTTTAGGGCTAAACCTGCAGCATATGGAAGTTCCCAGGCTAGGGGTTGAATTGGAGCTGCAGCTGCTGGCCCACACCACAGCCACAGCAATACCAGATCCCAGCTGCAATTGTGAACTATGCCACAGCCTGTGGCAATGCCAGATCCTTTACCCACTGAGTAAAGCTAGGGATCAAAACCACATCCTCATGGATATTAGTCAGGTTCTTAACCCACTGAGCCAAAAGGGGAACTCCTCGACTGATTTTTGACAAGGGTGCCAAGACCATTCAATCAAGAAAAACGAATAATCTCTTCAAAAAATGGTACAAATGGATAGCCAAATGCAAAATAATGAATTTGACCTCTATCTCACATTATATACATATATTAACTCAAAACGGATGGAAGACCTAAATATAAGAGCTAAAACCATATAACTTTGGAAGTTTTTGTGAGTTTTTAATTAGGCAATGGTTTCTTAGATATGACTCCTAAAATAAAAACAACAAAAGAAAAAATAGACAAGTTGGACTCCATCACAATTAAAAACTTATGCTTTGAAAGACACTTTCAAGAAAGTGAATAGAATATTTATAGGAGAAAGTCTTTGCAAATTACACATCTGATAGGGGTTTAGTATCTGGAATATATAAAGGACTCTTACAACTCAACAAAAAGACAAACAATCTGATTTAAAAAAATGGGAAAGGAGTTCCCATCGTGGCACAGTGGTTAATGAATCCGACTAGTAACCATGAGGTTGTGGGTTCGATCCCTGGCCTTGCTCAGTGGGTTAAGGACCCGGCATTGCCGTGAGCTGTGGTGTGGGTTGCAAAGGCGGCTTGGATCCTGCATTGCTGTGGCTCTGGTGCAGGCCGGCAGATACAGCTCTGATTACACCCCTAGCCTGGGAACCTCCATATGCCGCTAAAGCGGCCCTAGAAATGGCAAAAAGACAAAAAAATAAATAAATAAAAAATAAAAAAATAAAAAAATGGGAAAAGGATTTGAATAGACATTTCTCTAAAGAAATATACAAGTGGCCAAAAAGCACATGAAAAGATGTTCAATGTCATTAGTTATTAGGGAAATTCAAATCAAAACCACAATGCGGTGCCACTTCACACCCACTAGAAATGGCTATAATTTAAGAAAAAAAAAAAGAAAATAATAAGTTTTGGTGAGGATGTAGAGAAACTGGAACCCTTGTACATTGCTGGTAGGAGTATAAAATGGTTCAGCCACTGTAGGAAATAGTTTGGAAGTTCCTCAAAAAATTAAACATAGAATTACCATATGACTCAGTTGTTCCACTCCTAGGTATACACCTAAAGGAATTAAGAGGGATGCACACCCATTCTTAGCTGTACACACCAGTTCATAGCTGTACTACTCACAATAGCCAAAAGGTGGAAGTAGCCCAAATGTCCATCAGCAGATGATGGATGAACAAATTGTGGTACATTTACACATACAACAGATATTATTGCTTTTTGTTTGTTTTTTTCACCACAACCACAGCAGTCCCAGGCCAAAGATCACACCCACACTTCAGGATAGCACCAAATCTTTAACCTACTAAGCCACCAGGGAACTCCCGACAACAGACTATTGAGTTATTCAGCCATAAAAGGGCATGAAGTTTAGATCCATCAAAGACGCTTAGAAAAAAAAAGGTCACATATTCCACATGATTCAATGCATATGAAGTGTCTAGACAGGTACCACAGACACAGAAAACAGGTTAAGTGGTTACAAGGGGCTGGGGGGAGAGGGGAATGGGGAGCAACAACTCAATAGGTAGGGGCTTTCTTTTGGGGTGATGAAAACTTTTTAGAACTAGGTAGAAGTGGTGGTTACACAAAACTGTGAATAAACTAAATGCTTGTTCACTTAAAATTATGTGAATATCTTCTCAACTAAAAAGAAGTATCTTTTTTTCTCTAACTGCTCTTAAGTTTTTCTTTGCCTTTTTTTGGTGGGGGTACTATTGGTGTCATTTTTTTAAATCTGTGGCTTAATGTTTTTGGTCAATTTGGGGAAATTCCCAGCCATTATCTCTCCAAATATTGCTCTGTCTCAATCTATCTCCTTTCCTTTGATGACTTCAGTTATATGTAAATTAGATTTTTTTCATCATGATCTAAACTCTCTTACGTCCTTTTCTGTATTTTCTCTTTTCTTTTTTGTGTTTCAGGTTGGGTGTTTTATCCTGACCTGTATTCCAGTTCATAAATCTTTTCTTCTTAAGTTGATATTCAACCTTCTATTGAGTTATTACTTTCAACTATTATATTTTTCAGTCCTCATAGTCCATATAATTCTTTGTTGTTTCTATTTAATTGCTGAAATGATCCATCTTGTCATTGGTTTCCTAAATATACCTAAAATTATTTTAAAGCCTATGTTGGATATTTCCAGTATTTGCATTTCTTTTTCTTTCTTTCTTGGCTGCCCTGCAGCATATTTAAGTTCCCAGGCCAGGGTTCAGATCCAAGCAGCAGCTGCAACTTACGCTGCAACTGTGGCAGTGTGAGATCCTTAACCCACTGTGCTGGGCTGGGGATTAAACCTGCGTCCCAGCGCTCCCATTGGACCACAGCGGGGACTCCCAATATTTGCATTTCTTCTTCTTTTCTTTTTTTTGGCGGGGGAGAGGGGACATTTGTGGCATATGGAAATTCCTGGGTTAGGGGTCGAACTGGAGCTGCAAATGCCGGCCTACGCCACAGCCACAGCAACACTAGATCCAAGCTGCATCTGCTACCTACTTGGCACCTTGTGGCAACACCAGATCCTTAACTCAATGAGAGAGGCTAGGGATCAAACCTGTATCCTCATGGAAACTATGTCAGGTTCTTAGCCCGCCGAGCACCCTGTATTGATTATGTAATCTAGAAATTGTTTTTCCTCTTTTTTGGTCATTCTGTTATGTCTGGTATTTTTGATGGATCCTAGATATTATATGTGAAAAATGTATTGATGATCTGAGGCTGCTGAAAGGTGGTATCTTCCCCCAGAGGATTTCCTAATTGCCATGGGAGGAAACAGCACTTTTAGGGTATAGGTTTATCACTTCACTTCAATTAGAAATTAAACAAATTCAGGAGTTCCCGCCGTGACTTAGCGGAAATGAATCTGACTAGCATCCATGAGGATGCAGGTTCAATCCCTGGCCTTGCTCAGTGGGTTAAGGATCTGGTGTTGCCATAAGTTGTGGTGTAGGTCACAGAGGTGGCTCGGATCTGGCATTGCTGTGGCTGTGATGTAGGCCAGAAGCTATAGCTCTGATTTGACTCCTAGCCTGTGAACTTCCATATGCCGCAGGTACGGCCCTAAAATGACAAAAAAAAAAAAAAAAAAAAGAAAGAAAGAAAGAAATTAAGTCAATTCAGAGTCGGGCTTCAGTCTTTGACAAGGCTGGCCAAATTATGGTTCATTTTCTAGTTGTAGTGTAGCCCTTTGAGGATTTCGGTGGAAAGCCTACGATGTTTATCAGGGCTTGTACTACCTGGTGGACCCGAAACTCCAAGTTTTGTCTCACAAGCCCAGTAGGACTGCTTGAGCTCTCCTCATTTCAGTCTTTCAGCCACCACATTTTGGTCACTTCACAGCTATTGTTTATAAATTAGCAAGTGCCTCAAATGCCCAGTATTGAGCTTTCCTTTTCTCTGGGTTTGTGGCTCCTAAAGTCCTTACTGCACTGACAGCTCCTCAATGTCCTAGAATGTCTTAAAAAACACTTTTTTCCCATATTTTCTGGTTGTGCTTGGTAAGATGGTTGGACTGCAACAAGCCAGTGTAACATACCAGAAACAGAAATTTGATCTATTTATTATCAATGGCTTACAGTTCTCTTAGTGTGGCTTAAAGTCCAATTTGGACCTTAGAATCCTGAAACTGATGAATGCAGTTTTTAAACAAACGAAAGAGAAGATTTTGTAATTCTCTGCAAAATAAAAGCACCTGATTATGCGTGTTGTTCTACTGTTGTTTTTTATCGTTCTTTTCCCAATTAGCCCATAAATTACTCATGGATCAACTCAGATATGTTTTATTTCAGTCTCTTCACACTGTGTTGGTAAATACTCCAAAAACTGAGTTCACTGGGATGTATACTATCCCAATTAGCAATTACTAATTAGTGTTTAAATAGTTTTAGCTTGGAACTACCGCAGCGTGAAATAAAAAGGGCTTTCACACTAAGAAACAAATAAGAAGCAGAAATTAACCACCGGTTGCTATTTCTGTATATAATTGATTTTTAGTAGTTATATGACTTTCATAAAAATCATAAAGATTTTAAGTAACTGAAATATCCAAATGAGAATTGATTCAATATACAATGCATTTGTAAATATTAAAGAAAATGAGGCAGTGCATATAGAGACACTGATGTAGAATAACCTCCAGATATTGGAGGAAAAGAATATTATGGTCCACTTATTCTTTTATGGATAATCTACTGTTTTCTATACTCTTGGTCTTAAATTTTAAGTACATGTTTTCGATTCAGTTCTGGCAAAGAACAAATGGAAGCTTTGTAAGAGGGAATTTTAGACAGTTAAAGGAATTGATGCAGACACAAAAATGAAACAGAATTCTATAGAGTAGAGCTATTTAGGGGAAACTTGTAAGGTTACATGAAGACAGGAAACATTCACAAAAGTCCTAACTGCTTACAAATATAACCATTAGAGCATGTTGTGACAGTATTTGTTAGTCTCTTTCTGAGATTTCTGGACTTAAAACACCCTATACTAATTTGTCATCTGTAACTCTCTCCTGTGGATAGAAGTAAGGTCAGCAATCTTTTCTTTGGCAGAAAGCTTTAGAAATGTCTTTCCCCTGCTCTCTTGGCTAAAGAAAAAGTAATAGATCAGTGATAGTATGTTTTGAAGCAATATGTAGGAGAGATTTTTGTTGGGAAAGGACAATGTATGTGCGTGTGTGTATGTGTTTTATTTTATTTTATTTTGGGGGCTGCATCTGTGACATATGGAAATTCCCAGGCTAGGGTCAAACCAGCCGCATCTGCAGCTGAGGCTTACAGCACAGCCATGGCAATACTGGACCTGAGCTGCATCTGCAACCTACGCCGCAGCTTGTGGCAATGCCAGATCCTTAACTACTGAGCAAGGCCAGGGATTGAACCAGCATCTTCATGGACACTAGTCAGGTTCTTAACCTGCTATGCCACAACAGGAAGTCCAGAACAATCTGTATATTATGCTAATAACTGTCTTTAAAAGTTCACGTGAAAGAATATGCTTCTGTCTGCACGAGACCTCTCTGGAACTGCACACGTAGGCAATAGAGACTGCTGGGTGAGGCCTGGGGCACTGAGTCAGGGTGGCAGGGAGATGGATTCTCCCCCTGACACTCTTCTGTACTACTCTGACTCAAAAAAATGTGCATATATTATTTATTCAGAAAAATAATTTAAAATGATTTTTTTTTTTTTGTCTATTTGCTATTTCTTGGGCCGCTCCCGTGGCATATGGAGGTTCCCAGGCTAGGGGTTGAATCAGAGCTGTAGCCACCAGCCTAAGCCAGAGCCACAGCAACTCGGGATCCGAGCCGCGTCTGCAACCTACACCACAGCTCACGGCAACGCCGGATCGTTAACCCACTGAGCAAGGGCAGGGACTGAACCTGCAACCTCATGGTTCCTAGTCGGATTCGTTAACCACTGCGCCACGATGGGAACTCCTAAAATGATTTCTAAGTACAAGAAAAAGAGGATAAAAAGGAAAACTCAGTATTTATACATAATTTCACAACAACCCTACAAGACAGGTTATTCTTATTTCATAGAAAGGAAAATTAAGGCTCAGAGAGACTAAATAACTTGCTCACATTTATACAGTTGGAAGTAGAATCCAGGTAAATCTGAAAATAAAGCTAAATTATCTTTCAGTTTTATACTCTTAAAACATAAGGAACTTGGATTACAGTATGATCAAGCTGCAAAAAGTATTTAACAATAATTTAAAACTCCCTAGGAGTTCCCATTGTGGCTCAGTGGTTAACAAACCGGGCTAGCATTCATGAGGACACAGGTTCAATCCCTGGCCTGGCTCAGTGGGTTAAGGATCTGGCATTACCGTGAGCTGTGGTGTAGGTCGCAGATGTGGCTCCGATCCCATGCTGCTGTGGCTGTGGCATAGGCCAGTGGCTACAGCTCTGAATGGACCTCTAGCCTAGGAACGTCCACATGTCATGGGTGTGGCCCTAAAAAGACAAACAAAAGAAAACAAAAAAACCTCCCTAGTTGCAACACCATTGACTGATTTGAGTTTCTTATGCTGTGTAAGAAACAGCAATAGAAAATGAGAAGGTACACTTTTTATGAGGCAATAAAAATTTAATTAAACTTCAAAAACTTCCCATGGACCTTCCAGAGGCCCTGGTAACAAACTGGATTTAAAAAAATAAAATGTTGCTACTGATCCTCTTTCTTTTCAAGAAATTTTGAAAAAGTACAACACAAATGAAGACAGATAGGTTTTTAGCACTCAGTGCTGTTTAACAGAACCAACTAAATAACTAGAGGACCTGGCAAATTTTAAGAACTATTTTCACTAATCTACAAATTTGTATCTTGTGTCTTCTTAAAGAAATTGGACAATGGTCAAGTCTTATTTACCCCGAGGCAACAATAATTCACTTGGATTGAGGTTCTGGGGTGATGGTGCCTTGTTTCGAAAACGGGGGCTTGGAGTTCCCGTCGTGGCGCAGTGGTTAACGAATCTGACTAGGAACCATGAGGTTGAGGGTTCGATCCCTGCCCTTGCTCAGTGGGTTAACGATCTGGCATTGCCGTGAGCTGTGGTGTAGGTTGCAGACGCGGCTCGGATCCCGAGTTGCTGTGGCTCTGGCGTAGGCCAGCGGCTACAGCTCCGATTGGACCCCTAGCCTGGGAACCTCCATATGCCACGGGAGCAGCCCAAAGAAATAGCAAAAAGACAAAAAAAAAAAAAAAAGAAAGAAAACGGGGGCTGCTACACCCCTCTTCCTAGTCCCCTTTCCTCCTATTTTCTCAGCATCATTTCTAGCCTAAGTGGACCCCATCTCTAGATCAATGCAAATATCACTCACAAGTGGCAAAACGTATAACTGGGTCACTTTGCTGTATAGCAGAAATTGACAGAACATTGTAAATCAACTATTATAAAAAATTAAAACCAAAAACCCCAAAAAATACAAATACAAATAAAAAACCAACCCAGTGGGAGTGAGCCTGCCTGTCTCTCCACACAGGAGTGTTTCTCCTGCTGGGAGAGGGACAGGAAGATTCCTTCCGAAGGTTGCAGTCCCCTGTATCTCTCGTCAGCATTTCACCGGGACCTCAGGGATTTTTAGAAGGTAATTTGAACTATACTTTGTTTTCAGCCTTTATAAACCACCTCAACCCCTAAGATGCAGTTTCCCTATTCTATAGTTATGATATGCATGTGCCCAACAGCAAGGTGTTGGAAACGCCCTTTTCTGGGTCTAAAGAAAAATGAAATCATTTGTGCCTTGTATTCTGAGTGCTTCTTCACTCTCCATGTTGTAGGCTGTTCTCATCTTAGTCATGCATGGTGTGAGGTGGTGTGGGGGGGCTCAGGGGAAAAGAAGCCTCCTCCCAGAGGGATGGTTCAGGTCAGGCCCACCTCGACTGAATGTCCCACTTCTGCCTCTGCACGCTGAGCTTTGGGACAGCCTGAGCAGGAAGAGGCGCTGCCCTGAGGCAGAGGGCAGAGGTGCCTCAGCTTCCCCACCCCTTCTGCCTATATTAGGAGACCAATGGACATTTTCTTCAAAAGGAACTGTTAAGAAAAACTTGAAGGTAAAGAAAACGAGAGTAAAGGAAATGGATAATTTTAACAGATTTATGAAATTTCGAAGCCTCCTCAAAGACTGGCTAGGCTGCCAATATAGCATATCCATCCCAGGCACCTTTCTGTCACCTGACTTTGCTGTTGCTCCTTCTGATCCTCAGGCCAAACTCCATTAGCTGTCACCCTAGATTCTGTTATTTATACCTGCTTTTTGACTCGCTAATAAAGTTATTTCCCTAAGATGATCTCAAAACCTCTCCCTGAGCTGTACTTTTGAGTGGGCATAAATGCACCAATAAAACTCTGCGAGACCGAAAACACATACTTCAAGCATTATGTACAGAGTACAGAGTGAACTCTTCCTAGAGGTCCCCTTATGTACGGGTTTCTAGAATCTTTTCCTTGTCTCTAACTTTTTTCATCCTATTTCTCACCTGCTGGTTGGTTTGTTAAGGTATCGTCTAAGCTGTAATGTTCTAAACCAGCACCTCCACTTGCTTTCTTTAGTGACACTAGTATTTTAATTTCAAGAGCCAGTTTGCATCTAATTCACATCTTCCAAAATGCAAGGGCCTCCTCATGACTCCCCAGTGGAAGACCCATGCTTTGCCCAGGGCACTGCCCTCTAGACCTAGGAAACCTCTCTGACCCTAAAGCCAAGCCCATCACACTTCTCGGCCTTTCCTACAATTACATCCTGCAGTGGTCAGCATGCCTGTAAGCTGCCTTCTGCTTGGCAAGCTTCTCTAAGACACAAAACAGAATGGGGGTTAGAACATGGCCCTGGGAGTTCCCATCGTGGCTCAGCCATTAACAAACCCGACTAGCATCCATGAGGATTTGGGTTTGATGCCTGGCCTCGCTCAGTGGGTTAAGGATCCAGTGCCACCATGAGCTGTGGGGGAGCTTGCAGACGAGGCTCGGATCCCGTGTTGCTGTGGCTCTGGCGTAGGCTGGCAGCTACAGCTCTGATTGGACCCCTAGCCGGGGAACCTCCCCATATGCCATGGGTGAGGGCCTAAAAAGACAAAAAGACAAAAAAAACCCCTCCAAAAACAAAAAAACACTGCTCTGGAACCAGTCTATCTGTACTGGAGTCCAGCTGTAGCTACGTACTAACACTGTTCCCTTGGCAAGTTACTGGACTTCTTTAACCTGGTTTCCTCAGCTGCAAAATGAGGTTAATAATAGGACTGGTGCAAGGATTAAATGAGTTAATATATGCAACATGCTTACACTATATGTTAGCTATTATTATTGTGAGTATTCATTAACTTTAAATATACCATACGAGTATGTATGTGTACATAAAGCTCTGCCCTCAGATAGCTCCCTCTGTTCATTTTTGTTTTCTCCCCCGAGTCTCTGAAATCCTTAAGAATTGTGTACAACTTAACAAATACTGGCCCGACTGTCACAGGGCAGGAGGATGGCCAGCACTTTAGCAACAATGACCCTGGGCTGCCAGGTTCTCATTTCAGACTTTGCCACTTAATTGGTGAGTGACCTTGGCCAAGTTACTTGACCTTCTCTAAGCTTCAGTTTGTTCAGTTGGAAGAGAGAAAAGAGCTATACCTTTGGGATGCTGCCAAATGAAAATGATAAACCATTTAGCATGGTGCCTGGCACGTCCAATGCGATGTGAACTGCTAGCTATTGTTAACAGTTTTTTCCTGTCCAGCTTCACAGCACAGATCCCATCAGTTTCTATCTTAACTGGATTAGTTGTACCATTTATGGCTATATAGTTCCATTCTTAAACTGTCTTGATAAGGAATTCTGCATAACCAAATAATCTGGTAGATAAAAAGCCAAGGAGAGACATTGCTTTTCGAAAGATCTCTGGTATTCTCCTTACTTGCTGCAAGTAATAAAATCCTTTCTTCTCCCCCCCCGCCAAAAAATGTCAAGGAACCTTCAGGATCTTTTCTCAACTATGAAAAAATCCAGAGTTACAATCCAGCTGGCCAAAAGAGAAATCAGATTTAATTTCCTCAGTCCTGAAGCTGCCAGGTAGGATCAAGTGACGTGCATTTCTGTTGGAGGCCCTTTGGGCTAAATCCTTACCAACTTTTTTGGTCTATTGTAAACACTGAGGCTTCCTTGAAATAAAATACTCTTTTTTTTTTTTTCCCCGTCTTTTCGCCTTTCCTAGGGCTGCTTCCGAGGCATATGGAGGTTCCCAGGCTAGGGGTCGAATCGGAGCTGTAGCCACTGGCCTACGCCAGAGCCACAGCAACGCGGGATCCGAGCCGCATCTGCGACCCACACCACAGCTCACGGCAACACTGGATCCTTAACCCACTGAGTAAGGCCAGGGACCGAACCTGCAACCTCAAGGTTCCTAGTCGGATTCATTAACCACTGGGCCACAACAGGAACTCCATGAAATAAAATACTCTTGAAATATACTTTGTGTGTGTGAAAAAAAGCAAAACAAGGCAACCAATGCCTCATGCATTACAAAAGTTTGTCAAAGAAAGGTTTGAAGACTGAAATATCACATTTGTTCCACACTAATTTCTGGTCACTCTCTCTAATTTTTGAAATTGTGGTCACTCTCTCTAATTTTTGAAATGTTACTTCAATTCATAAAGCTGATTTCTTAGTTGTTAATTCCCAGGCCAGGGATTAAATCCATGCGACAGCAGCAACCCGAGCTCGTGCGATAACACTGGATCCTTAACCCACTGTGTCACAAGGGAACTCTGACAGCACCAAGTTTATGAAGAAACAGGCAGCTGCATTTTGATGCTAATTTTAACTCTAGTTCTAAGGAACAAATCCCACACTTTCAAAGGGCACTGTGACCATGAGTAATTGAGATGTAAAAACTTGATGTCAGTTAGATCTCAAATCCACAAAACAGGGGTTCAAATGTGAATGGATGATAACAAATCTTCCCTAAGATTAATGGAAAGTCCTACCTATTAATTCACCCATTTTATTCCTTAACTCTTATGGAAATTCTATATTTGAACAGCACCTACTATTTTTTTTTTAGGTCATCCTCTTTGGGAGAACTTGAAATAATGTGAAAAGGAGTGAAAGGACATTAAATGGGAAAGAGAGGGAACGACTAATTTTATTTCCACTGGAATAAAGGTTGGTGGGGAGGAACTATACTATTAATTTATGAAAATACTGCTAGGTGAAAAACATTTTATAAGCTTTGAGGAAAATGTCAAGGCAACAGAACCCATTCTAGAGGGTAAGGTCAAACACACTCAGCTGAGGGCCACTGAAATGGTGAACTGCAATGATTAAAGATGTAATGAGTAACCTGGGAAGCTTTTACAAATTCTTTACCCCCCACACACTTAGCAGAGCCCTCAAACACATGA
Source organism: Phacochoerus africanus (assembly GCF_016906955.1). NCBI lineage: Eukaryota > Metazoa > Chordata > Mammalia > Artiodactyla > Suidae > Phacochoerus > Phacochoerus africanus. The sequence continues at coordinate 78,774,107 of NC_062547.1, read as the reverse complement.
GCAAAAAAGGACAAAATCAAAGGGAGAAACAGACAATTCAATAATAATCATTGGAGGTTTCAGCACACTACTTTCAATAAGGATAGAACAAATAGAAGATAAACAAGAAAATAAAAGATTTAAACAACACTATTAACCAACTAGACCTAACAGGCATCTACAGAACATTCCACCCACAAGAGCAAAATATGTATTTTTCTCAAGTGCACATGGAACATTCCCCATGATAGACCATACATTAGGTCATAAAACAAGCCTCAATATACTTAAAATAACTGAAATCACGCAAAGTATGTTCTCTAACCACAGTGGAATGAAACTACTTCTCCATAAAGAAGGAAATTGGAAAATTCACAAATACGTGGGATTTAAAGATGTTCCTAAATAGCCCATAGGTCAAAAGAAAAACCCAGAGGAAAGATGAATAATATAAAACCCAAAATATATCAAAACTTATGGATGGGTGAAACTGCTCTTACAGAGAAATTTACAGCTGAAAATGTATCTTAAAAATGCTTATATTGACCTGAAATCAATAATCCAATCTTCTACTTTAAGAGAAAAAGATTAAAACTAGATCCAAAGCAAGCAGAAAGGAGAAAATAATAAAGATGTGAGTGAAAATTAATAAAATAGAGAAGAGCTAAATAGGCAATAAAACCAAAAGTTGGTTCTTTGAAAAGGTCAACATTTACAAACTTTTAGCTAGGCACAACTAGTTAATAATCTAGCACATGCCTTTGACCAGGCAAAAAAGAAGACTCAAATTACTAAAATCAGAAACAAGAGAGGGGACATTACTATCGACACTATAGAAATAAAAAAAATTATAAGGGAACCTTATAGATAACTATATGCCAACAAATAAGATAACTTAGATGAAATGGACAAATTCCTAGAGAGACACAAATTACTGAAACTGACTTAACTAGAAACAGAAAATCTGAATAGGCCTGTAAGAAAAGAGTGACTCACTAATCAAAAAAACTCACAGGACCAGGTGGCTTCACTGGTGACTTCTACCAATTAAGAATTAACAATTAAGGAGTTCCTGTTGTGGGGTAATGGAAACAAATCCGACTAGGAACCATGAGGTTTCGGGTTCGATCCCTGGCCTTGCTCAGTGGGTTAAGGATCTGGCGTTGCTGCGAGCTGTGGTGTAGGTCACAGATGCGGCTCAGATCTGGCGTTGCTGTGGGTAGGCCGGCGGCTACAGTTCTGATTAGACTCCTAGCCCGGGAACCTCCATATGCCACGGGTGCCGCCCTAAAAAGACCAAAAAAAAAAAAAAAAGAACTAATATCAATCCTTGTCAAACTCTTGCAAAAAAACATGGGAAAAGGAAACACTTCATAATCCGTTATGAGGCTAATTACACTTACACTAAAAGCCAGGGAAAGACATCACAAGGAAATTATAGACGAATATCCATCATTGACTAGAGATACAAAAATCCTCTGCAAAATACTGGCAAACTGAATCCTGAAACATATAAAAACAAAATCCTATTGTGACTGAGATTTATCTCAGGAATATAAGGCTGGTTTAACACAGGAAAATCAAATAATGTCATATACCATATTAATAGGATAAAAGACAAAAACCACACAATCGTCTCAACAGGCACAGAACATTTGACAATCCAAATCATCTCAACATTTGACAATCCAAACTCATTTATGACAAAAACACTCAATAAGCTAGAAGAGAAGGTGACTTTTCAACCTTATAAAAGGACATCTATGAAAATCCGGGAGTTCCCGTCATGGCGCGGTGGAAACAAATCTGACTAGGAACCATGAAGTTGTGGGTTCTATCCCTGGCCTTGCTCAGTGGGTTAAGGATCCGGCGTTGCTGTGAGCTGTGGTGTAGGTCACAGATGTGTCTCAGATCTGGTGTTGCTGTGGCTCTGGCGTAGGCTGGCAGCTGTAGCTCCAATTAGACCCCTAGCCTGGGAAGCTCCATACGCCACGGATATGGCCCTAAAAAGCCAAAAAAAAAAAGAAAGAAAGAAAGAAAGAAAATTCCACAGCTAACATCATACTCAATGGTGAGAGACTGAAAGCTTTCCTCTCAAGATCAGGAACAAGACATGAATGTTTGCTCGCACCACTTCTATTCAACATTCCACTAATGAAGGCTCCAGCCAGGGGCAATTAAGCAAGAAAATGAAGTAAAATGCAACCTGATTGGAAAGGAAGATGTAAAACTATCTCCAGTTTCAGGTAGCATGATCTTGTGTATAGAAAATTCTAAGTCATCCATTAAAAAACTATTAGAGCTATTAAATGTGTTCAACATAGTTGGATAAAAGATCCATTGCTATAGGCATAATTCAATAGAAATAACATAAATAAATGAAGACATCCCCTGTTCATGGCCTGGAAGTCTTAATATTGTTAAGAATGACTACTACCTAAAATGACCTGCAAACTCAAGGTAATTCTTATCAAAATTCCAGGTGGATTTTTTTCCCACAGAGATTAAAAAACTGATTCTAAAATTCATATGGAAATGCAAGGGACCTTGAATAGCCAAAACTGTCTTGGAAAAAAAAACACACAGGGAGTTCTCATTGTGGTGCAGAGGAAATGAACCTGACTGGTATCCATGAGGATGTGGGTTTAATCCCTGGCTTCACTCAGTGGATCGGGGATCTGGTGTTGCCATGAGCTGTGGTGAAGGTGGCAGATGTGGCTCAGATCCCACACTGCTGTGGCTGTGGTATAGAGTGGCAGCTGCAGATCCGATTCGAACCCTAGCCTGGGAATTTCCATATACCTCAGGTTTGGCCCTAAAAAGACAAAAAAAAAAAAAAAAAGAAAAAGACAAGAAAAAGAAATACCAAGTTAGAGGACTCGCATATCCCAATTTCGAACTTAATACAAAGAAACTGTAATCAATACCAGGTGATCTTGGCACAAGGACAGACCAATAAAATGGGATTGAAAGTTCAGAAATAAACTCATTTATTATGCTTAACTGACTTCTGACAAGGATGCCAGACCATTCAACTGGGAAGAAAGAGAATAATCTCTTAACAAATGGTACTGGTTCAAATGGATATCCACATGCAAAAAACAATGAAGATGGACCTCTACCTCACATCATATACAGATATTAATTCAAAATAGATGAAAGAATGAAATATAAAAATCAAAACTGTAAAACTCTTGAATTAGGCATAGTTTCTTAGATACAACTCCTAAAATACAAACAACCAAAGAAAAAACAGACAAATTGGACTCCACACACACAAAAAATCAAACCCAGGGAGCTCCTGTTGTGGCTCAGTGGTAATGAACCTGACTAGTGTCCATGAGGGTATGGGTTCAGTCTCTGGCCTTGTTAAGGATCTGACGTTGCTGTGAGCTGTGGTGTAGGCTGCAGACATGGCTTGGATCCTGTGTTGCTCTTGCTGTGGCTGTGGCTGGCAGCTGCAGATCTGATTTGACCCCTAGCCTGGAAACTTCTATATACCACACGAGGCCCTAAAAAATCAACAAACAAAAACAAACCCCCTAAACAAAAAAACTTCTACTCCAAAAGATACTATCAAGAAGGTGAATAAAGAACTTATAGGAGAAAATATTTGCAAGTCGTATATTTGATAAGGGCCTAATATCTGGATATAAAGAACGCTTACAACTCAATAACAAAAAGACAAATAATCCAATTAAAAATGGGCAAATGACTTGCACAGACATTTCTCTAAAGAAGATATACAAGTGGCCAATAGAAAGGCTGTTCAAAGTCATCAGTCACTAGGAAAGTGCAAATTAAAACTATAATGATGTGCCACTTCACACCCACTATACATGGATATACCTTCTTATTTTTTAATTTCTTTTCTGGCTGTGCATATGGTGTGCAAAAGTTCCTGGACTAGGGATCAAACCTGTGCCACAGCTGTAACCAGAACCACAGCAGTGATGATGCTGGATCCTTAACCCACCGAGCCATGTGGCAACTAACTCATACATTTTTATTTTTTTATTTTTTTTAATAATTTATTTTTTCATACATTTTTAGAAAAAGGAAAATACACACTGGTGAGGATGTAGAGAAACTGGAACCCTTGTACACTGCTGGTAGGAATGTGAAATCATGCAGCTGCTTGGAGAACAGTTTGGCAGTTTTTCAACAAGTTAAATTTAGATTTAACATATGCCCCAGCAATTCTACTCCTGGGGATCTACCCAAGAGAACCGAAAAGATATGTTAACACAAAAATTTGTATGCAAATGTTCATAGAAGCATTATTCATAAAAGCCAAAATGTGGAAACAACTCAAATGTCCAGTCAATGGATGACTGGAAGAACAAAATGCAGTATATAGCCATACAATGAAATCGCATTCAGCTACAAAAAAAGATGAAGCACAGACAGATGCTACAACTGGATGAACTTTGAAGATATTATACTAAGTGAAAGAAGCCAGACACAACCACGTGTTGTATGGTTCTACTCATTTGAAATGTCCACCACAAGCAAATCCATGAAGACAGAGAAGAAAGATTGGTGGTTTCTGGGCTGGCAGGGGTAAGAGGTTACTGTTAATGGTTATGAGGCTGCTTCTTTTTTTTTGCATTTTAGGGCTACACCTGAGGCCATTCCCAGGCCGAGTCAAATCAGAGCTGCAGCTGCTGGTCTACACCACAGCCACAGCAACATGGGATCCAAACTGCATCTACGACCTATATCACAGCTCATGGCAACACCGGATCCCCAACCCATTGAGTGAAGCCAGGGATAGAACCCATGTCCTCATGGATACTAGTTGAATTTCTTTCTACTACACCACAATGGGAACTCCATGAGGCTTCTTTTTGGGATGATAACAATGTCCTGGAGTCAGTTGTGAGAGCTGAGACCCTTGTGAATATACTAAGAACCATTAAAATGACTTACCCTTTAAAAAGGTAAATTTTATGGTATGTGAATTGTGTTGCAATAAAGAAAAAAATCTTCAACCCCCTACTGATGTGAGTATGACTGCTGTAGTGGATCTGCTATTAATGGGGATATTCTCACCCCTCAGGTATGCAGAGGTGGAAAGTGGGAAATTTGCTGCTCAAAACGTTACACATACTGAAGCATATGATTCTATGTAATATAAAATATTTCAACATCTTCCTTACAAATAATGCAAAAAAGATTTCATTTACACATGTAAAATTACTCTCTCATTCAACTTTTTAGAATTCATTGTTTTTAAAAGAATACACTACAAACTTGGTAAAAGAAAATCTCGGACAGTTAAATTTATTACTGATCAGCAGGTACTTTGGAAAATTTTTCTTACACTCATCCTTTCATTCCACCAAGTATTTATTGAGCACTTACTACGTGCAAAGCACTCTACTAGGTACCCGGGATACAGTGGCAAGTGACACTGGTAAATGTCAGTGTCGGCTGGAGGAGGCAGATAAACCACAAACAAAGGAACAAGACATTATTTGAGAGTGAATGGCAACCTCGAAAAAAATAAAGTGGAGAAACTCAATTCAGGGCCCCAGGTGGCATCACCACACAGGAGGGCTCACTTGGGTCTTATCTGGCATAGCAGGAGTCAACATGAAAATACCAATAGAAACGGCGTCACTGTTCCTCCCCTGGGGAGTATGAGCACGCTCTGTCTCTGACACATACACAAATGAAATTTGGGTATGTGACCTCCAAATCAGCCTGCCAAACGCAAGTGGGTGAATAATACTCAACGACATAATCTTTTAATTTTATTATTTATTTATTTTAATACAAAGCTTTGGCATTAGCAATTTTATGAAAAAATAAAATGTACTAAAAATAAATGCTTGTGTGGCATGATTGGTAAATGATGCACAAAAATAGGTTCTTTTTTCCTTCAAGGCAATCAGTCAGAAAGCAGTTTTTTCCTTCTTCAAAACCATTCTACCCTATGGAATAAAAGGAAAAAAAGAGAGGTCAAGAATTAGTTGGAGGGTGGTTGTCAATGTTTCAAAATAACAGAGAGAGTAATAGTAATCCTAACTGAAGGGTGGCCTGGGGCTGTCCTCAAGTATTTCCCAGCCCAATTTGGTAAAGCCAGTAAGCACTGAGCATGTTCCTAAAATCAACAGCTTCAGATCTGAGGCCAAGTGGCTCAGTCACTTAAAAGTGTGTTTGTACTTCCAAAAAGAATGCAGGGAAAAGTACAGGCTAACAGCATTTTGTCTAAAAATGCAGGGACAGTTATCATACAATGTGTAACTTTTCCTTGTTTGAACACATGTTCTAAATGCTAAGTGTCCTGAAATCTGTAGCTGCTGTCTTTACAATATGCTTCCCCTTTATATCTCAAACTGTCATTATTTATTTTAAAATAAGACTGAAGAGTACAGATACCCAGGGATGTAAGGCTTTCTTACAGGAACTCCCCAGACCGTGCGTGTGGGTGTGCGTGTGCCCTCAATCAGGTGCCTGAAGGTACGAGAAATCTTTTACAGTTTCCTCAGGCTAATGCTGCTCCTCTGGCGCTGTGGGACCGCCCTAGCTTGTGTAGTCTGGTTCATTTCCATGGCTCTCATAGCATACCTATCTTCAGTTCTGCTCTCTTTTCTCTCTGCTGAGTTTGAGATCAAAACTTCAAACCCCCTAATCTCTGGTCATCATACAACTCTCCAGCATCTCCCGTTCACCCCCCTTGCCTCCCAGCACCTCCTGTTTTATTTCCTCCCCATCACCCTGACTTTCTCCATCAGCTCTGTATTTTCACCTAACCTTCCTTCTTGGCTCCAGTCTCTACCATGCCAAAGCAACTTCTCAGTCAGCAGGAATTTTCTTTTTGCTGAAAAAAGCCTTAGATATCACCTGCTGTTTACAAAAAAAAAAGGAAAAAAAAAAGCCAAATTCTGTAGTCTGCCTACCGCCAGTACCACCTACAGTAGACAAACCACAATCATAATTCCCTGAATATGCTCTGCTTTTTTCTCACCTTGTGACTGGTTTCACTCCCTCCGGGAAGCCTTTCTCAACCTCCCCAGGGCAAAAGCAGCAGTCCCCTGTGTCTGTGTGGTTCTGAGAGGCTATGCCCATGTCACACTGTGCTGGGTCTGCAGGCACTCCCTGGACTCCCGCCATTCCAACCACCACTGCACTGCAGGGCACTGAGCAGTACAGCCCTCCCCCCAGGGCTCCTGCAGGGCAAGGTAGTGCCTTGTGAGCACTGGGGAGAGGGGCCTAAGGAATGAAAGGTGGGGTATAAAGGCCATTCACAGCAACTTCTCTACATTTTATTTTTTACTGTAGTTCATATATATATATATATATATATATATATATATATATATTTTTTTTTTTTTTGGCCACACTTGTGGCATGTGGAAGTTCCTGGGCCAGGGATCGGCTGTAACCAGAGCCACAGAAGTGAAAATGCCAGACCCCTAACCTACTGAGCCATCAGGGAGCTCCTACTGTAATTTCATATTTAAGATAACACATTGCTTTTATAAATATTCCTCAGAAAGACTGGATCTTAGGTATAAGGGCTTTTAATGGGCAAATCAAGATTTTAAAGCTTTTTTTGGCTGCTTTTTTTTTTTTTTGGTCTTTTTAGGGCTGCAGTTGCAGCATAAGGAGGTTCCCAGGCTAGGGGTCCAATTGGGGCTGCGGCTGCCAGCCTACGCCACAGCCACATCAACGCCAGACCCTCAACCCTCTGAGCGAGGCCAGGGATCGAACCCGCAACCTCAGGGTTCCTAGTCAGATTGTTTCTGCTGTGCCATGACAGAAACTCCTTGGCTGCCTTTCTAAGAAATTATAAACAACTATGCAGCCAAACATTAAAGGCACTTCTGAAAAATAAAAGATGGACCACTCTGAAAGACAGGGCAGAAGTCTAATCAAAGGTTCTGCTGCTTTAATCTTTTTTGTCATAAGGTTTTTAGGAAACCAAAATTATCTTCTCAACTGCATTATTGGGAGCCCTTAAATGGCTCTCTGGCATAGTCAGAGACAAGCACTGTAAAGGAAAGATTTGGAGCCAGAAATACTGGGCTTTAATCCCATGCCCTTCTTTCTATGGCATTTCTTGGGGGTCATTCAGCCCCTCTGGTCCTCAGGTTACCCTTTTGTGAATGTATCTCAGGATCAGAGTGGCTAAAAGGAGAACTAAATACTAAAATAAGTGGATTCATTATCAAACTGGGAGCAAATCTTTGCTGGCACTGCTACAAAAAAGGCTGCCTCAGGCAAATAAACGATCAAAGATGGGTGCTGGTGTGAGCAAAATGTATTAGGTTAAGAACTAAAAATTCAGAATTCTTTAGATCCAGTGTTTCTCAAACTGCAGACTGGAACCTAACAATGGTTCATAAAATCAATGTAGAATCTCATGACCGACATTCATAACAACAACAATAAAAAGCACACAGAACAGATCAGAGTATACGGCATGTAGAAGGAAAATGTCTGTGAAACTCATTTCAGTTAAACATGTCACAATGTAAAATGTATTTCTTATTATAAGAAATTGTTAAAAACAAGATTTTTTTTTCAATTCTATAGTTGTCAGTTTGCTTATTTGTTTACTGTATTTAACAAATATTTATTGAGAGCCTAGCATATATCATTGAGGTGACAGTGGAAAGCAAAAGAGACTTAAACGAGGTCTTTTTTTTTTTTCCTTTTTCGGCCATACCCATGGCACATGGAAGTTCCCATGCCAGGGACTGAATCTGAGCTGCAGCTGCGACATACACCATAGCTATGGCCAGAAAAAAAAAAATTGCTTTGACACTGAAGGTTCTAAAAGAGGCAGCCAGTAGATACCCCAACCCTTCTCCTTGGGCTCTGATCTCTCCTAGGAAGGGACCATTTGGGACAGTCAATTCAAGAGGAACTCTGAGAATTGGAAGGAGTCTTAGACTTCCACCTGACTCAGATCTGCCTCCGAACAGCTCCAGCCTCGTAGCTTCTGTTGGAATAGGCAGGTCCTGGCAAGCTCATTAGCTTTCAAGATTGCCCATGCTATGGATGGACTATTCTGACCGGCAGAAAGTTCTTTCTTCAGTTAAGAGGAAATCTACCTCCTTGTAGATGTCTCCAGAGCTCCAGAACTACACAAGCAAGCAAACAAGCACCCTCTGCCAGCACTGGTTAGTCACCAGGGGACTATTACGATTAAATAGGGTAATGCTGGTAGTAACAGAGCCCAACACAGGAATAAGTTCTTGGTGGGCATGCAGTCAACGGCTGTTCTCCTCTTGGGGCATTCTCCAAATACCTGGGAACATTTCTCACGTCACTTCAGTGTCCTCTTTTCTAAGGTAAGCATCCCCAAGATATCAAATGATTAAGTTTTCAGACCCTCTGATACTGAGATGTCCATGTTCCCCTTAAAGAGTGTCAGCAAAACAATTCAGAAATACTGAGTAGAGACCAAAAAAGAAACACCAATCCCTTTGACCTGGTCTATAAATTTTACCACTACACCTCAGAGGAGGACAGCGCAAGAGGAACAAAGGTGTGGAAAACTGAAGCCCAACCACCTGCCATGAGCTAGAGCTTCTTGGTCTTTGGTTATGCTACAGGATTTCACACTTGTTCCAGTTACTTCATTAAGTTAACCGCATCAGATTCATTTCCTCCTGCTGAGACTGTTCTGAATCTTGACTCCCTGGGCTATACTCCTCTGCAAATCTCAGAACATGGTTTCTATGCATCAGAATCCAGGAACCTAGCTGAACCTCCCAGTCAACTCCAAATCTCTCCTACATCATCCACATATCTGACAACATGTTCCTTAAAAAAAAAACCACAACAATGACAATATTTGCTTTTCTTATGCTGAGGGAAAAATATATTTATATAAATATAACCAGGTAAATGTTGGGATTTAACAAGTTTTAGTTGTATAATGAAGCAGAACAGAGAGTCTCAACTGAAGTTCAGTAACCTTCCTTACTTAGGTTAAGAAACAAATGCATGGGAAACTAATATATATAAATATATTTACCTTGCATATATTTCTTTTTTGACTACTACCCTGATTATTTTGCAAAGTCTCAAAAGTCACTAGATTTGTTTGCAGTATTAAAAAAAGTTAAAGCACAATTAGTCATGGTTGAGTACTAAATAAATAGCATTTCATTGCAATACAAGGGGAGTGACCCCAGATAGGTGGACTTTTGATTGACTTCTGAGTTAAGCCGACAGCATCACGCCCTGGGTGAACACGCAGTGTGGTAAGGGAGGTGGGAGTGCTTTCACCCCTAGTGGAGCAGCAACCTATGAACCCATGGAGGCCTGGACCTGCCCAAGTTCCTGCCTTTATTCCTGGCCCGCACTGCTTTATCTTGCTCACAGGGCTTCACCAGTGACTAGACTGGGCCAAGGTCTTACACACCACAATACACAAGTTCAGTGCAACACTGTCAAAAAAGTAAACTATAACATAACGTAGAATGAAAAAAAAATAGGTAGAATGCATAAGGTGGAATTTACTACTAATTTCCAGACAATTCATTAATATGTGAAAGACAGAATCTATTTATATAGAAGACTATCTTACAAATGGATGAGGTTACCTAGAACACTGAAATAGAACAATTAAATTGAAAAGGCAATCTCATTTGACTGCAATTTTTTGATAAAGGTAAAAAGGAAAATAAGAAAGATTTCAAAAAATTCATTAATGAAGAATAATTATAAATTTGCTAAAATAAACCTTTCTCTGGAATTAAAATCACATAGGAATTTTCCTTCAATATTTTTGGGAAAGAGACATTGAATAAGAGTGGATATTATCCTTCCTTTGTCTCCTACAATTAAAAATAGCCTTTAAAAAATTAAGTCATTGTTTACAAAAAAAAAAAAACACATAAAAACACAATAGGAGAGAAAAACATCACCCAAAATTGTACTAAATTAGGACAATCACCATTGATATTTTGGTGACCAACCTTTCATGCATCCATATGTTAATACACATACAAACACACATACTCTCTCTCAACTTCTCTCTCTGAATGGGATCATGGAAGTTGTCCTTCAGAGTGGTTTTGACTGAAGGCACAGAAATAATATTGACTTTTATGCACCTGCCGCATATGGAGGTTCCTGGGCTAGGGGTCTAATAGGAGCTACAGCTGCCAGCCTACGCCAGAGCCACAGCAATGAGGGATCCCAGCCGTGTCTGCGACCTACACCACAGCTCACAGCGATGCCGGATCCTTAACCCACTGAGGGAGGCCAGGGATCGAACCCACAACCTCATGGTTCCTAGTTGGATTTGTTTCCACTGTACCACAATGGGAACTCCAGAAATAATATTCAAATGAACAACTGCAGTATCAACCCTCTACAAAGGCTAATGGGAGAAAGGATGGACTAAGACATGAATCTAAGATCTATGACTTGGATTCTGAGTCATGCAGTCATTTATACATGGACCTGTATAATAGGTAACATGTTTATTGAGCATTCTCTAAAATACATGAACCGAGTACCTGGCAGATTCCAAGAGGCATCGAGGTGACTATTCAATCACTTAATTTTCTAAAAGTACCCAGTGTGCAGCTACTTTGTGTGATTGGTTTTCACTCATTTGTGAAATTTTTAAGAAGTGGGCTTACATTATCATCTAGTCTGATGGGTCAGTATGGGAGTAAGCAAAAGAGCTGACTGCAGATGAAATAAATATTTCCCTTCAAATTGAGGTTTGAACCATAGGCAATCATGAGAACTTATGATTCTGTATTCTAATTCATAGAAAAAAACAAAATTTATTTGCCAAATGATAAAGACAGATGGCCATCTTTTTTTTTTTTTCCTTTTCCTTTTTAGGGCTGCACTGGCAGCATAGAGAAATTCCCTGGCTAGGATCTGAATCGGAGCCACAGCTGCAGGCGTACACCACAGCCACAACAACGTGGGACCCGAGCTGTGTCTGTGACCTACACCACAGCTCACGGCAACGCTGGATCCTTAACCCACTGAGCAAGGCCAGGGATCAAACCCGAGTCCTCATAGATACTAGCTGGGTTCGTTTCTGCTGAGCCATAACGGAAACTCCAGATGGCCATCTTATTCATAGAATTTTGAAAGAATCTTAGAGGAATTGTTTTGGCTAACATTTATTGAGCACTTATTATGTACGAGGCACTGTGCTAAGCACTTTGTATGCTAATTCTCATAACGATCCTATGATGTACTATCATGATTTCTGTTTTATGGATGACTAAAATGAGCTTCAGATAAATATAACTGCCCAGGTCTCACAAGCAAACTATGGAGATACTGTACGGAGAGTCAAATCTAGGTATGCCTGTTTTCTGGATCAGAACAATTAACATAAGTTGAAGTAAAATTGCATGAGGTGGGCCCAACAGAAGCAGCTAGCTGTTCACCTGTTGGATGAAGCCGAGAGTGCTCATCTGAAGGTTGAAGAATGCCTTGACAGTGGACCATGACATCTGCCCAATCTGTAATGTCAAGGATGCCAAAGAGTACTTCTTATAAGTATCTACCCAACAGATCAGGTTAGAGGTAATAAAATCACGTTGCTGGAAGTGGAGGTTACTTGCCCACTGTTTCCACAGTCAGACTAGGAACATTCAGTTAAAACAATTACATGAGCTTAGTGGTTGTTATTGATCAATTAAAATGCCAGGACGCAACCGAACATAGCATAGGAATCCCACCAATTCAGGTTCAAATTTGGGTAGTGTCCCAGGGATGCTTTCATCTTGAATTAGTTTTCATGAGTACTACTTAAAAGAAAGGACTGAATAATATCCTACAGCAAACACCCAAAATTTAAAGCAAAAACAAACAAAAACAAAAAATTGTTTTTTGTATTTTACCCCCATGGAAAGCTACTCTTGGAGAATCGCTGGATCAAAATGGACCTCAACAGTCATCTAGTCCATTTTCCATCCTCTGAATAACCTTTTACCTATAGCAGCCCTGACAAATAACACCTTGCTTCCACCTGCATCCCTAGTCCTGGGCTCTCCCTACCCCTGCAGCAAACCGTCTCACTGGTAAGTAGCCTTGCTGAAGATACTCCTCTCTTTTGACCAAGGTGAAATTCTGCCCTCCTATAATCTACCCTTTGGTCCTCTTTCTGTCCTATGGAGATGTAGTCTATGCTTTTTTTTTTTTTTTCCCTTGACAGTCTTTCTAACATTTGGAAACAAAAAGTCTTCCTGATTGCTTCTTTATTGCAGGTTAAACATTCATGTTTCTTTGACCATAGGCCAGGGTGCTAGTACTCCACCAAAAGCTAAGTATGTAGGACTCTAGGTTAAGCCTGCCTATCAATGATCAGGACATGGGAATTCTCCACATCCTATGACTGTACTGGTTCCCTTGGCATTTGTTCCACTGTTGATTTACTCTAAGCTTATGGCTAATGAAAGCCCCGAAATCTTTTCTCAAATAAGCAGCTGCTGCTGAACAAGGTGAACTCCCAATCAGTGTTACTGTTCATGAAATAAACTGTTTTGCTAGGTATGATTCCACCAGGATCAGTACGAAATTGGTGGGAGCCAATTCTTATGATCTTTATGAATATTATTCTACATATTTTCTTGGGATCATCGGGCACATGCAATCCAAAAAACAATTTGTTACTTACTCATTAGCATTCAAGCTAGCTGTGGCTCTGATGATCATGTAGCAGAGTGTGAGAGCACTGAGGAGGCCAAAACTGGCAATAATAAACCATTCTTCTGTTGACAAAGGAAAGGGAGGAAATCACTCTGGGGAGAAGGCTTAAGTCAAATCGATGTCAACATTTCCCTCAAATGCAACGAAGCAGATGTCAACGGAGGTGTAAGCCAAGACTGGCCCAAGGAAGTGAAGCAGGAGGAGGTTTGCCAGAGAGCTACTAAGTGGAGAAAGTTAGTGGAAGTAGTGGTGAAAGCTGCAAGGGAGAAACGAAAGCATGGCCCAAACATTTCTTCGGATTAAGATCCTGAGATTTGTGAGAAGTGTGGCCACCAAAAAGTGTGCAGCAAAAAGATGTATATAAAGTTGCACATGAACGTAGATCTTTAAAAACTTAATTTTAAAAGACAGTAAAGTGGGATAGCCATACTATAACCTTTCCTTCTTCATTTTGTCACTTCTGCATGGTTGTGTCACTTGTTCTTAAAGAAAGGCTTAGAAATATGGAGCAGTGGTTCCCAAAGATTGAGTGGGTTAACTCCAAGCAGTCCACAGGCTGGCCTGCAATGGCATTCACGTCTATATCCTTTTCTCTTTTGAGTGGGTTTACTTGCAGTCTTTATTTAAAAAGGACATCTTATTGGTATCTCCTGCCAAGAAGAGGACTACCCTTAACACTCCCACTGCTGGGAAGCAGCACAGGCTGTCCTGGCTTTGTTAAGCAGAAGTAGGAAGGGTAGGTTATTCACAAGGTACTTGGCCCATCAAAGAGCTGAAAACCTCTGGTACACGGAACTAAAAGGGTTTTTATCTAGTCTCTAGATCCAGGAAATCAGTTAATATTTTCCCTTAACTTTTCAAAGTCTGTATTATCAAGGTAATGTCCCCAAAACAGTATTTACTGAGAACCTCAAAAATAACCTGAGAACCAATATGACTTCCTAAAAAGTCTTAACTATAGAATATTTCCTGACATATACATGAACAAGGGCTGGTTTAACAAAAGTGTTACACAGCAAAACTCCCTATACACCTGCAATAATGCAGAAAGAACAAATTTATACTTGGAATGCCAAACGTTTATATGTGAAAGCTGTGTATAACAATGCCTGTTTCTCAATATTATTTCCATGAATCCTGTATCTATGCAAAACTGTGTGTGCCTAGGAATTTTTCTAGAAAAAGATGATTACATTTTCATTGAATTTTAAAGGTGGTGATCTTCAAAAGGTTAAGAAGAACTGTTCTTCAGGATTCCTGGAGGCTGAGTTGTTCTATGAGTATTTCTCTGTCACCTTGGGTTTGCATTATTAAAAGGCACAGCAAACTCTTTCTTTTTTTTCCCCATCTTTCTAGGGCCACACCCATAGCATATACAAGTTCCCAGGCTAGGGGTGGAATTGGAGCTGTAGCTGCTGGCCTACACCACAGCGACAGCAACAGGGGATCCGAGACACGTCTGGGACCTACACCACAGCAACGCCAGATCCTTAACCCACTAAGCGAGGCCAGAGATTGAACCCATGTCCTCATGGATACTAGTAGGGTTCGTTACCACTGAGCCGCAATGGGAACTCCCTCTTTTTTAGATAACAGTGAAGTCAGTGCTTCTTGGAATACAAATTCCTCAATATAGTGAATTTATAAGGTTTTTTATTTATGTCAAAATGAACATTCAGGAACCCATGCAAAATCCACCGTTTTTGTCCACATATATTTAAGTTAGAAAAAAATGTATCCTGACATTTAAAAAAATTAAGGGCTGGCTGGCCCTCAGTATCAAGAAGCTTAACATACCATTCTTTATTTTTTTCATATTCGACTTTTATACTAGATAAGCAGACTTTCAGAACTTCAGTTATGTCTGTTTCTCATTTTGCATATAGCATCCATACATGCATGGCATTTCAGTTACAAAAATTCACAACGAAAAAGAAGTAAACACCATTATAATAATACTCAATGGGCCCAGGGGTATTTTAGGCAGCAATCCACTGCAGCCGGGGTCTCAGTCACCTCTGTCCTCCTCAGTGTGTGTTTAGCACAGTGCCTTGCACACAGCGGATGCTGGTTGAATGCACTGTAGTTAACATGGCACTACAGAGCTTTGAGGTTAAAGGAGAGGTTGCTTTGGTCTAATTTAACACACGAATTTCATTTATTAACATGTACAAATTCTGCTAAAGATGAGTGATTTGATACATAAAGAAATATTTTTGATCATCAAAACATAAGATTTTGAAAGGACATTTCTATATAAAATAGAAAGGGATTAGTATTTAATGTAGTAGTAGGTGCTCAATAAATGCTGATCAATGAAGGGCCTACCGAAAACTCATTAACAAACAGACAACTTTTGTCTCCTTTATTAGCACTAGATCAGATTTTTAAAATCTAGCCCATAAAACCTAAATGTCAAAGCAGGAAAACATTAAATGCTGTTAAAACAAACCACTGGGGAATGGTAAGAAATGAATCAAACTACATGGAAGAATAACTTTACTTATTTTATAACGGAACGAGATCTCCTTGAGTTTAGACACATGAGAGAATAAAACCTGGGAAATCATTCTCTGACAATAAATTTCGGTTGGTTAAAAACATGTATACTTCAAATGAATAGACCACACAAGTCTTACTATGTAAAGGGAAACTCTTTTGTATCAGCTTTATCCATTTTACTGACTCCTAGAGTTTTGAGAAGTCCCATTAGGGTTAGGGCTCAAAGCTAGAGGCAAGCAACAGCATAAACTGGAAAAGGCAGCACCAGAGTGGTGATGAGGAAGATGGGGTGAAAGGCTGTTAGATGAAAATAACACATAAAGAATGGGTTGAAAACAACTGGCTTGTTACGGGGTAAATGTCCACAAGGCCACTCGCACGCCTGCCAACCCACTCATACTTAGGCAAGGCCATCAAGACACTCCAGCATTTTTTTCTTCTCGTCAATAATTCAACAATCATGACATTCATAACTAGCCCAGAGCGTTTTTTAAAGGTAGATTACCTTTTGGTTTTTCTCATACCTCTTGTACGATTATACAAAGAAATAAATGCCAAGACACCAAATTTCATGAAAGTATAAAATAAAGTGAGCAGCAACTGGCCATCTCAACTGTCTCTCAAGTTGTGAATTTTTAGGTTGAAATTCTGCATTAGCTTTTCACTATGCTGCTGGCAGTCTAGGAACTTGAGACCACTGGTGCTCACAGTCACAACACACCAAGATACTGCTGACGCCCTACCTCACAGCCCCGTCAGCAATGCAATCATTTCTAAACAGGTTTACTAACACAGCTACCACAACAAACCTCTGCTGTGCTCCTCATCAAATGGCAGCTATTCCTATTAATTACACACACACATACACAAGCTTCTTACTATAAAGAAAGTTCCATTACTCCAAATATCTGTTTTAACAGAAGCACCCATTACTTTCTCAGTTGCAGACTAAGTCGCTGGCCCCAGTGATTGCCTTAACTCTACCACATGCTGAACACCAGCAGCAAATCTGTCCTGTGCCCTGGGCACAGGGCCCACTTACTTGTTACTGCAATGTTGATCTCTCCCGTTCTAGGAGTGAGCTCCCCATCCTGAGGAAGAGGTGAGATCCCCGAAGTTCGAAGTGGCTCCAGGCCAAGGGAGTTGTCACTGGTGAGGTCACCTAGGGCTGATCTTCGGTTAACTGCTTGGGTTCTGGTGAGCCTTTCCATATCAAATGCTACGTTATCTGTACATGGCAAATTTGGCTGCAAAATATTTCCAGATTAAAAGTGCTTGTAAGATTAATAAACCCTTTTAGAAAATTCTGTTTGACATCCTGCTGCAAAGACCTGAAGTTTTTTCCATGTGATTTCCTTTCATTTCTCTTCCTATCTACACTGTCCACTCTCATCCAAGAGTTTTTCTTTAAAAGAAACGGATGGTTTCTTTCCGAGGATGGTACAAAGGAAGATCAAAATCCACTGCAGAGCTGAGAAAATTGGATACTTCATCTTTCTAAAGAAATGACAACTATTTATGGACATGGCTCTCAGGCAGAGGGGTTAATTACCATTATAATAAAGCTGACAAACAGTACAGTGAACAACTCTGGCTTGTTGTTAATGCTGGTAACAAAAAGTACCCCTTTCATCCTATTAACTCCTCTCTGTAATGCCCTGTCTGGTTGTCAGTTTTAAAATACCTTCTACCTTTAAACATAAGTACAGTATACAACTAAGAGCAGATCAACACTGAAAAGCCTTTTCAACTCTAGGAAAACTATCTGTTTCAAAACTGAAGCTCCTAATCCTGAAGGAGAGGTACAGAGCTGCTGTGGGCCAAAGCCCTAGCAACTCAAAAGCAGCTATGAAAGGCCAGGGACACTGTGAGACAGTATAAAGGATGGCCCTTATCCTAGGAAGGAATCTTCTAGTCCAAAGTGTCAGTGGTGCAGGGGTGGAGAAACCCTGTGTTAAACTGACATGATCTCTGGAGATGCAGGATAGATGCCGGACTGGATTGCACCTACGTTGTCACCTGATGACATATTTCAAATAGGACCATTTAGATCTGCAAAGCTAACATGAAGAATTCATCTGCTGGGTCAAAATTAAGTTTTTGCTTTATTTTGAATAATGAATAAGATTATTCATTCACTCTTTTTTGAGACCAGAAAGTATTTCATTTTCCTCTAAAAAGCAATCATCCTGGATATATATACTTCCCTTAAGGGAGGAACTGAAGGAAGTCTCCAAGGTCCTCAGTTGGTCAGCACTGACTTGCCTGGCCAGGGCTGAAAGGCTCTGTACAGCCAGCACCTGACCAAAGCCCCTGCCAGGCTGTCTTGGGTCTGCCCAGGGCTGGCACCACTCATCTTGACTGTCTGGAATTACCAATGCCCAGGGGAGCAAAACCAGATTCAAGAAGAAGGAATGTAAGTGACGACATAGTTTTATATCATGCTGAACACAGAAAAAATTACTTTGGGCCAGAGTTAGAAGTATATACTCTATTCTGTAAAAGGGAAAATAAAAAAAAAAAAAAGGAAATTAGAATGGAGGAAATCACTTCCTTCTCTCTACCTCAGTTCTTCATCACACACCTGCTACCCAATAGGAGCATGCTTTAAAGTGGACTCTTCTCCACCTGCTCTTCTGGGAGGTCTCCGAGGTGGGCTGGATTTTAAGTGATGTGAGGAAAAAAAAGGCATTGTTGGACTAATAAGGCTATATGCAAAGAAAGCCAATGTTTTCTTGTGAGACTTTTAACCATCCACCTGTGCTATGTTATGTTGTGCTTAGAGATGATACTACACAAAAGTATTAACAAAATAGGAAACATACCACAATTCCCAGGGCCTTCAAGATATTAAGTTTGCACATAGGACAGGTACAATGTTCACTAAGCCAGGGATCAACACAGGATTTGTGGAAAACATGCCTATAAAAAAAGGAGAATTATAATCACAAATTATATAATGAAAAACTCTTAGGCCAAGATGCAAAGAAATGGAATTTTTAGTTAGTTAGTTTCTCCCCCTTGAGGACATGTTTGCAGGTGCCAAGAGACAAATATTGGGGATGTATTAAAATAGAGCTGGCAGAAAACCTCTTGAACTCAATTTTACATGTTGATAGCACCTTATAATGAGAACTAATAACCAAAATGCCTGTTCAGTTTTTTTATCCCACCATTTTTCAAAGATTTGAAGAAATTAGGACATTTATTAAGAATGAAGATAATGGGACTTCCCGTCGTGGTGCAGCGGAAATGAATCTGACTAGGAACCACGAGGTTTCGGGTTCGATCTCTGGCCTTGCTCAGTGGGTTAAGGATCTGGTGTTGCCGTGAGCTGTGGTACAGGTTGCAGACAGGGCTCGGATTCCACGTTGCTGTGGCTGTGGTGTAGGCCAGTGGCTACAGCTGGGATTCAACCCCTAGCCTGGGAACCTCCATATGCTGCAGGTGTGGCCCTAGAAAATCCAAAAAAAAAAAAAAAGAAGACTTGTAAACAACCCATGTTAAATGTTTGTAAAGTTACATGGTGGTTGGGACTATTTTTAGGGATGAACTATGCTTAAGACTCAGGTAACATTTAGCAGTTTTCGGCTAGAGGGAGAGGAGGATGGGTGATTTTCTCTTATCCAGGAGAGTAGAAAGTAACATCCTTGTGACTGGAAATAAGTCACAGAGGGTTTGCATTCTTAAAAAAGGAGCCTGTGCCCTTTGGAGGGGAGAAAAGATTATGAGGGTGCTGTCAAAATCATTTCTCAAGCTTAAGCACCTCCCCTAGGCAGCTCTGAGAAGCTGAAATGAGGCCACACAAAGCCTGAGTCCTGGCTGAGCAGGGACAGGGGCAGACGCCAGGACAGCTGTTCTGGGTACCTTTGAAGGAGCTATAATCAGTCTTGGGAAAAGATAAAAGAAATTTTGAGAAAGATACCAAATTGGGCCACAGTATGCCTTTTAATTTGTTGATCTATAATTTATACAGAGCATATAAGTAGTTTTATATACCAGTTTTAAAATGCAGTTTTGACTTTAAAAAGAGATTCAGAAAATTGTTTTAATTGGGATTTGGAAGAAACATTTATGTTCATAGCTTCACCCCAAACAATACATCCTGCCCACCCACTGTCACTTGGTGGCTTTGTACCCATTTCTTTGGGTACAATGATCTTGACAACTAAATATATCAATCTAGTCTGAAACTTGCAGATAATGCAATAAACCAGAACCTCATCATCCCTGAAGGCTTTTATTTAAACCTGATTGTTTTTACATAAGGGGTGAAAGTCACCAAATCACAGGCAAGACCTAAACCCATTGAGTACACATCAGGTACTGTCACGTCTGTTACCTGTTCCTCACACCCAAGTCTGAGCATATTCCAAAAGGGAGATGAAGGTCCTGACCCCGGAGTTCCACTGAAGGGCTGTTCTCAGAGATGGGTTTACACCCCAGCCACTGTGAACCATGCCAGGGTTGGCTGTGGTCTAACAAAGACTAGAACAAGGCCTTCAGTCCTTTTTGAAGACAAAGAATCCTTTAGGTTTGACATAAATGACAGATCCTCTGCCTTACGAGAGCACATCTGCTTAACATCTGGCATTTGTTTTGGGGAAACCCATGGACCACTGAGGGTTTGGTCAGTGTTGGGTAGGGATGGGTGGCCGGGAAGGTACTCTAAGCCAGTTCTATGCAGAGTGGACGATGGACTTTGGCCAGTTGACAGAAGAGAAAGGGTTAAGTGATCTCTGCTGTGGCTGCTCTGGTGTGGGACAGCTTACTTCAACCAGCTGTTTGTGGAGATGCTGATTTAAGCCAGCAGTAATGGCATGGCGGTAAAGTTTGGCTCTTGCCTTCCCACTCTTAACAGCATTTTTGCTCTTTCCTTATTGTCTTGCCTTTCTTTCTCATTACTGGTTATTCAGGAAGAACAAAATGGTATAATCCCATATTTCTTTTTTCTTTCTTCCCTTCTTTTTTTTTTTTTTTTTTTTTTTTTTTTGCTTTTCAGGGCTACCTGCGGCATAAGGAGGTTCCCAGACCAGGGGCTGAATTGGAGCTACAGTCACTGGCCTATGCCACAGCCACAGCAATGCCAGATCCAAGCCGTGTCTGCGATCCACACCACAGCTCATGGCAATGCCAGATCCTTAACCCACTGAGAGGCCAGGGATCGAACCCGCAACTTTATGGTTCCCAGTCAGATTCGTTTCCACTGTGCCACAACGGGAACTCCCCATATTTCATTTTTAAAACTGCATAAGTTGAATGTTCTCTATTTATCTGTTCCTTAAACTTTAGTTATACAAATTTCTTTTATGTTGGGGTTCTTAATTGTTTCCTTGTAGGTTTGCTGACTAAAAGAAAGTGCCCAGCTTCTTGCTGTGGGGCACTGTAATGAAGGAAAACAAAGGCTAAATGGTTCTCTAGGGATAAAATGAGAGAGAAAGCCTCCTTTCCTTAAAATCCAAAATCCAAAAGAAATACTTTCTTTTCTAAACCCTCCCCCAAAACTTTCCCTTTTCACCATCTGCCACCCCATGGCTTTCCCACTACCCCCAGCCCGCCTGTGAGGAGAGCCAGCAAGCTGCCCCCTCCTCTGGCCACCCTATCTTTTTGGGCCAGCCCCTGCACCTGGCCTGGAGACTGTCAGGCTAATTCCCATAGCACATCTCTCTCTTCTGAAAACAAAACCTAACAACTTTCCTCTTCACCACTGGCCCTTCTGACACAAGCCCACCACTGCTTCAGGCCATGGGTGAAATTGTGGTGCAGAGCTGCTCTTACTTCTTTACTCCATCACATTCTCTTTACTGCTTGCTTCTATCTCCTCAGTCCTACCGTTTTGCCAAGCTCCATATGGCCTGCCCGGCTTCCTGAGCAAACTTCTGCTGCTACAACTGTCTGGGCCTTGACAAAATGCACTTTCTGATTCTCAGCTGCCTCATCTGAACAGTATAGGGGTGGGATGCGGTGGGGAAGGTTGAGTGCCATCTACCTTGTGAGGCTGTTTGGAGCAATGAAAAATGTAGAAAAAGCACGAAGGATGTGAAGATGAAGGATATTATTAAACATACATTCAGGCAAAGTAACATCAACATTTCACACAATAACCTGCTACATGGTCAGAACACTGAGTGTGCCTCAGGGCTCTGCAGGCCCAGCACCAGAGTGACCTTTTACAAGCTTGCAGAAGAACCACAGGCATCCCCAGGTACCTCAGAAGGTGGCACCTGGGGCTTCCAGACCTTGAAAAGAAGCCCCTTCTCACTGTTATAAAAGACTCAAATAATAAAAATGCACATAAAGCAGAAAAGAGCCCAACATATTTAGGGCTGAGTGGTATACGAGGATGGAAAGCAGATCCTGTGTTGAGGAACAGTGGAACGTGAAAACGACAAGCATATCAGAGCTTCAACAAAAGTCCTTTATTCCTCTAAGAAATACACTGGGATACAGAATGTGAAATGGATAGAACACAAAAGGAACAAGACCAATAATGCTGAAATACGATGCCTTCCCACTCTCCTACTTCCCACACATGCCATAAACTAGAGTGATCAGAACAACGGCAGGGGGCGGGGTGAGGAGTCTACACTGAAGGTGAGTTTTCACAGCTCTGCAGCCTCTTGGTGCCGTGCAAGAACCTGGCAAATATAAAAGGATACAGGATTATTAAAGGTCAGAGACAAGAACTCTTTCCCCCGAGCTGGGACTGGCAGCAGATGCTGTTTAAACAGGGCCCCTCCTCTGTGGAGGGGGCATCACAGTAATGCTTCTGCCAGCAGCCAGATGACTGACCCATTTTGGCTCCCAAAGTGGCATCCTGGACATACCTTTATCCAAGCTGCAGCGCTCTACTTCTGAAAAGTATTTTTAACTACTAAAAAAATTTGTGGCTGACCTTTCAATAAGAGAGGTCTAAATAAGGTGCCAGTTTTCCAGTTTCTAAGACTTGTTGGCTAACATTCAAAGGATGATCAACTGTAATCAACTGACACAAGTAGGAGGTCCCAAAGCAATGCCAACTGCCATCTGTCCACAGTAAATTAACACGACAGAAGATGAAAAGTAAAGGTCATATGACAAAAAGCCAGCAACCCATGAGAGTGTTGCTATTTACAGAACGCCTTCGTTCAGTCTGCAGATAGGCTTGTTAAAAGGAAGGACAGACAGACACAAAGGCACCTGGGCTTTTCTTCTTCCCTTACTCAGGAGAGGAAGAGACAGGGAGTACAGATCCTTTCCAGAGCCTGGCTGTGAAGGGGAGAAGCTTTGCAGTGAGTTTAAAAGAGTTATGAAAACTGGATAGAAAATGCTGGAGCATGATGAATGGCTTGTGGGTAGAGATGGAAAACCAAAAACTGAAGGGAGCAATCAACAGAGCAAGGTCCTTGAGAAAGGGAAGGTGTTGGCACTCAAGTTGAAAGAGCACATCAGAACCAAGGAGCCTGTCCTCTTCTCCTGACAGGAGGGAAAGCTGCAAGGGTGGCTGTGGAGGCAGGCACATGTGAAGGCTTGGGGTCAGCAGGCTGGGAGAATTTCAACTATTATTTTTTCTGTGAAGTTGATGGTGAAGTTATCTGATGAGAGTCGTAGTAAAGGGGTGAGTGATGGTGTTTATGAAGAAGGAATGCATCTGGATGCGCTGCTTGAGTAGGCAGAGCCTGTCAGGGAAAGAGCAGGGCTCTGGGCCGTGCTCCAGGACCAGCTGGAGGGCTGGTCTCATGGGAGGCAGGGAGGTACCAGAGCTGTCTGGCAACCAGAGCTAGAGGAAGACACAGCAGAGTCACACCTGGCTCGGTTTTAAAGACCTACAGATGAAAGAGTAAGGGCTGAGTATCTGAGGCAGAAGAAATAAACCAAGTAGCAGCACAAAGCAAGAGTTAATTTAAAGGTACCTGAGAGGACACATACACAATGGAATACTACTTAGTCACAAGAAGAAGCAAAATGCCATTTGCAACATGGATCGACCTTGAGACTCTCATGTTAAATGAAGTAAGTCAGAAAGAGAAAGACCAGTACCATATGATACCACTTATCTGGAATCTAATACATGGCACAAATGAACCTATCTACAGAAAAGAAACAAACTCATGGACACGGAGACCAGACTTGTGGTTGCCAAGGCGGAGAGGGAGGGAGTGGGATGAACAGGGAGTTTGGACTTAGTAGATGCAAACTATTGCGTTTGGAGTAGATAAGCAATGAGATCCTGCTGTTTGGCACAGGGAACTATATCTCATCACTTGTGATGGAGCATGATGGAGGATAATGTGAGAAAAAGAATGTATGTATATATATATACATATATATGTATAACTGGGTCACTTTACAGCAGAAACTGACAGAATGTTGTAAATCAACTATAATAAGAATTTTAAAAAAGGTACTTGAGGGAGTGCCTGTTGTAGCTCAGCAGAAATGAATCCCACTAATATTCATGAGAATGCAGGTTTGATCTCTGGCCTCGCTCAGTGGGTCAGGGTTCAAGCACTGCCATAGGTTGCAGATATGGCTTGGATCCTAAGTTGCTATGGCTGTGCATAGGTCGGCAGCTGCAGCTCCAATTCAATTTCCAGCTTGGGACCTTCCATATGACAAGGGTGCCCACAAAGGTATTTGAAAGGAATCAACTGGAAAACAAAGGCTTGGAGAAGATTTGGAGGACAGATGAATATCTGTGTATAGTCATCCTCCTCTAGATCAGTGGTTCTCAACTGGAGATGTGTGGTTGTCACAACTGTGTGTGGGGGTGCTACTGGCATCTAGGGAGTGGAGCTGAGGATACTGCTAAATAACCCCAATGCACAGGCAGCTCCCCCACCCCCCCGGAATGATTTGGTCCGAAATACTGAAAGATCCTGCTCTAGGTCAAAAACCATCAACTTCGGTCATACAAAATGTTGCTCAGTGTGCAAAGTTAGTTTTTACTGCACTTGAGAACCATACTGTTAGCACCATTTCAGTGAAGTGAAATATTCTGCTGAGCATGCTGTGCAACAGAGAAAGCTACACCTGCCCCAGAGTGAAAGGGAAAGTCAGGGAAGTGGGCATGTAGAGTCCAGACAAGGATCTAGGAACACAAGACAACTAAGAAGCAGTGTCCTAACTACAGGTACAAAGAAATGCTGTTAAGTTTGCCAAATTCTAATACTCAAAAGCAGACCACAAACACAAAGATTGAGCCCACTCCTCTGGCGGCAGGTGCAGCCATAGAAATGGCTGAGATCAAGCGAAGCTCTAGACTTCAACAGAGGGCATGGCCTTCCAGCATCAGTCACTTGGGTACTTAATTAAAAAAAACATGCCCAGGGCACCCCTCAGGATGTATTTCTGAAAGCTCCCCACTGATTCTGACTTTTGGAAGGAAAAAAGAGAATTAAGAATGAAACTCTGGGAGTTCCCATTGTGGTGCAGCAGAAATGAATCCAACTAGGAACCATGAGGTTGCGGGTTTGATCCCTGGCCTCACTCAGTGGGTTAAGCATCCAGCATTGCCATGAGCTGCGGTGTAGGTCACAGACTTGGCTTGGATCTGGCGCTGCTGTGGCTGTGGTGTAGGCCAGCAGCTGTAGCTCCAATTAGACCCATAGCCTGTGAACCTCCATGTGCTGTGGGTGCAAGCCCTAAAGGGCAAAAAAAACAAAAACAAAAAACAAACCAAGAATGAAACTCTAGAAAAGACAATACATGGGGAGAATATGGAGCAAGTGAGCCAGCATCACCTAATAACCATTAATGCTTTTGGAAGCCTTTACTCTTAGGCTCCAGATGGTTCCAAGGAACCCTGGACTGAGACAGGAAGACAGAGAATTTGGAAAGACTTGGCTTCTTCCTGGCTATTCCAGTGTCAAAAGAAATCTGTCCAGGTAAAAACACTTTTAAAAAGCAAGATTATGCTTGCTGATTATGCTTTATAATGTGTCCTACCGGTCTTTTTTCCTGATTAGTACAGTTGACCCTTGAACAATGTGGGAGGGTGGTTAGGGCTGCTGACACTCATGCAGTTGAAAATCCACATAACTTCATAGTCAGCCCTCCATATTCAAGGTTCTACACCTGCACATTTAACCAACTGCTGCTCATGTAGCACTACAGTATTTAGTATTGAAAAAAAAAATCCACACATAAGTGGTGGGCACAGTAAAACCCTGTTGTTTAAGGGTCAACTGTATTTGTATAGTATCTTTAGCCTCATGTCTTTAGACTGGAAAAACATAATTATATATTTTAATTTTCTGTAAGAGAGCTTATATTTAGTTTTATAGATTTCCCTTTATATGTGAGCAAAATGACTTGAGTTCCAGAATCTTGGTTTCCTGTTTCAGATATGGAATTATTTTTAAATTCTGATTTAAAAAAACTAGCTCTTTCTAGCCTCAAAATATATAACTTTGTGAAAAAGTAAACTAATACAAGTAGCTTCTGGAGACAACTACTCCTAATTATTTTATTCACTCACACGTTCTGTATTATTAGATGATAGATGTTGTATGGGTGTGTTTTAAAGGAGAGGGGAGAAGGAAGAGGAAGAATCTTTGATTTTAGGCTTCTCAGTACATGACTTCGTATTTTTCCAATCAATGCTCAGAATTGCATATCTTAATAATCCACACTCCCTAGCTTGAGACAGCACCATGGGAGAAACCCAGACGCTGGTAAATAACCTCTGCTCTTTTTAGGGCACCAGAGAACAGGAGAACACCCTTCTTTTGCCCATAGATGTGGCCCTATGTAAAGAGCAGAACTTGATCTTGGCTCCCTGAGTTGTGTGACCTGGCAGCTCTACTGCTGACTTCAGCCCCCTTCATCGGACAATGGGGAGAGAAACACTGCCCATCTTATAGGAGAGTAGATGGAAACATCTCAGAGCAGAGTGCCCGCCGTGGTGCATCTATCAGTCCTCCCCACTCTACACAGCCTAAGTTCAAGAGAGACTTCATCCAAGTCCCAGTGCCCACTGGACACCACTGAGGCTTCACTGGAAGGCCTAGTGATGTACTCTGATTCAAGAAGGAGAGGAGCAGTGGCTAGTTCTGAAATCCACAGAAGTTGTAGAAATAAAAATTCTTGATCTTAATGCATTCAGGCTACTGATGTTCCTGGAGATGTGCCTCTGTGTTTCTCATAACAGAGAAGGCTCTATAGTCAGTTCCTGCTGAGGCAGCACAGCTTACCATTATGTGCAGTGTGCAGCCAGGCCTCTGATGCCAGAAAAGCCGTGGGCGAGGTGGCTCTCAAAAGCAAGTGGACACCCACTCTGAAAGGGAGACTTACAAATCACATTACTATCATTCTTTTTTAAACAAAGAAAGTTGACATACTTGCAGGGGAGAATCCGGACAACATCATTCTGCTTATAGCTCTCTATGCAGACTGCACAGTGATCAAAGTCTGGGTCTGTTTCCTGAAATGAAAAGCACAGGAACAAAAGTCATATACTGAAGCTAAAAGCACCTAAACGAAGGAGGTACAATCCAGCCAAGATTCTTCCTGTGGTAAACAATGATTATAAGGTGAAAGGTTATAGAAAAATGTACTATGTTTCCATGTGCTTATTAACTATATCAACTCAAATTATATCTAAGCCAATCTATTCTGCTTTTTAAACTATGGTGTAACAATTAATACTAATTCTATCTGTGAAATGTCTTAGAAGTCAGAGTACTATTTTTTTTCCAAACCAGCTATCGCCTTGGACTGTCCCCTTATCTTCTGCTCACTACTGCTGCATCACTCCTCTGTTCTGAAGAGGTTTCATTGGGTCCTCATCAGGAGGCTCACCTGGCCACACAGCTAAGTGCAGGCAGAGAAAAGGATGAATCCCTAAAAGACTGTTATCTAGGTTGCCCCAAGGATGGGAGCTGTGCATCTGGTCACAGATTTGGGATAGAGAATAGTCATGGACTCAATTCTGCTAGGTCTTTATCTAGCAGGTATTTGCTAGGGGTCAGGAAGAGTCAGCCAAGTGTCTGGTCATGCAGGGTAACTGATTTTCATCCTCCTTGGGGACAGGGAAGGGATCTCCGAGCTGTCATAAAACAGGGCACTACCACCTAAGACAGGAAAGGTGAGACCATCTGCTGGGTCACTACCCCTTTGACTGAAACTCAGTGGGACAATTCTTTACACATTTAGGAGGTACAAAATAAGACGAGGAGTTGGTTTTAATAAGGAAAGATAATTTTGTCTTAATGTAGGGGACAAAGTAGGATGGGTAGGTTAGACCAGCTCCAGGGAAGTTCAAATTAATGTTGCAGCTGAAGGCCATAAGGTCAAAAAAGTATTTATATGGGGTGACCACTCCTCAGGGGTTAAAGTGCAGCTGTTGTAATGATCCTTACATTTAACATAACGTGCATATTAACATGCAAGTGTTTTTTCTTTTTTCTTTCATGTACCATGAAGTTCACTGAAAATGTCTCCACCTTCTGGAGTTGTGTCAAGGAAAACTAGATGTGGGGTGTCAAGGCAGTGGGAATAAAAATGAGTCGAGTCAAGAAAGCAGTAAAACTTAAGAGGATGGAGAATCATCTCTAATTATCCTTCTAGAGCTCTCTGTTAAAAAATCAGAGTTGGGGAGTTCCCGTCGTGGTTAATGAATCCGACTAGGAACCATGAGGTTGCGGGTTCGGTCCCTGCCCTTGCTCAGTGGGTTAACGATCCGGCGTTGCCGTGAGCTGCGGTGTAGGTTGCAGACGCAGCTCGGATCCCGCACTGCTGTGGCTCTGGCGTAGGCCGGTGGCTACAGCTCTGATTCAACCCCTAGCCTGGGAACCTCCATATGCCACGGGAGTGGCCCAAAGAAATAGCAAAAAGACAAAAAAAAAAAAATCAGAGTTGGGGAGTTCCCATTGTGGCGCAGTGGAAACAAATCCAACTAGTAACCGTGAGGTTGCAGGTTCAATCCTGGCCTCACCCAGTGGGTTAAGGATCCAGCACTGCCGTGAGCTGTACTGTAGGTCGCAGACGGGGCTAGGATTTGGCATTGCTGTGGCTGTGGCCAGTGGCTACAGCTCCAATTTGACCCCTTCCATATGCCATGGGGGTGGCCCTAAAAAGCAAAAAAAAAAAAAAAAATTTGAAGTTGGTTTTGGGGCAGAAGACAGTTTTGGTTTTATGCCTTCAGAATGTAATTTTTTCATTATCTAGAATGAAAAAATATATTGAATATATTGAACATAGGGTCTCTTATTAAGTTGCTGTTTGGTCCTTAGAAGAAGCAGTGCTCTCTCATAACCTGAGATCTGACTAGAGAATTTAGGTTAGCAGTCTCAGCCATAGATAGCCTCTCTGATTCACTTCCCCTAAAGCCACCAGGCCCAACCCTAACAATCTCTTCTTCAAATTGCTTAGCCCGCTTATGAGGAAGCACCTTGTTAACCAACACTCCCTTGAAATGTGGGTCTCCAGCTCTCTAGCTTACTGGTGAAGAACTAAAACACAAAGGAGAGAGGCAAAGTCTCAGAATGCATATTCCTGGCTACTTAGAGCCCTTCCTCAAAGTACACTAGGCTTTAGCAGAAGGAAATGAACACCACAGCTAGGGAGACCATACTAGTCCAGTGAAGGCAAAAATGACAAGAACATTTAAAGTCCAGGAAAATTAGAGAACTGAATGGAAGGCCTCCAAATGACAGGTATACTAAGGGAAAGATTTCACAGAGAAGCTAGTTTAAAGTAAAGCATTAGGCAGTATGCTAGGAGGAAAAGAATAATCTAACAAACGCTGGTATGGGAGGGGGATTATGTATATGTATTTGCCTGGGTCCACTTTGCCGTGCAGCAGGAACTGGCACATTGTAAATCAATTGTACTCTAATAAAAAGAAAGATATCAGAATAAAATATCAGTATAATGGAAAAAATATAACAAATGGGACATAAATGGTTAGGGTACGTTCTCTCCCCTCAAATGAAAAACAAAATACTTTATTGCTTTTATAGTGTTAAAATGATTTCATTACTGTACCTTATCACCCTTTTTGACCGTTCTGGTTGTCAATTTGCTGATGGCTTTCTTGGCTGCATCTCCAAGACGACGCTATGAAAATTGCAAAGAAAAACTGACATTAGTTCAAGATCTCCGGCTGATATACATATATTTTTTGATATTTCAGTGAACTTTATTAAAATTTTTAAATTGAGGTAAAACACATTGATATAAACACATTGGTAAAACACATTGATATACACATTATACTAGTTTCAGGTGTACAACATGATTCAATACTTGTATATGTTTTGAAACGATCACAGTTAAGTCTAGTTAACATCCATCACCATACAGAAATTTTCTCTTCTTGTGATAACTTTTAAGATGTACTCTAGGAGTTCCCGTCGTGGCGCAGTGGTTAACGAATCCGACTAGGAACCATGAGGTTGCGGGTTCGGTCCCTGCCCTTGCTCAGTGGGTTAACGATCCGGCGTTGCCGTGAGCTGTGGTGTAGGTGGCAGACGCGGCTCGGATCCCACGTTGCTGTGGCTCTGGCGAAGGCCGGTGGCTACAGCTCCGATTAGACCCCTAGCCTGGGAACCTCCATATGCCGCGGGAGCAGCCCAAGAAATAGCAAAAAAAAAAAAAAAAAAAAAAAAGACAAAAAAAAAGATGTACTCTAGATGACGTTCTTTATTTTAAAATAATTAGGTATATGAAGTCTCTATTATCTTACATTACCTCTTATGTCATATTATGTGACAGGTTTCTAAAAAAGCAATTAAAAAATTAGGAAAACTGGCAGTTTTCCCAAAGATTTATTCACTAGAGTGAATAAGTGTACATAGCAAAAAAAAGCCGGGTGTCATAATCACCACTACATTTTATATTTAATAAGCATTTGAAACATTACCGTATTATCAATATCTAGTTCTTGTACATATCAAACCTACTGTCACTGTTTTAAGAGCCTTCCCATTCTGCTCCAAGAATAACCACTATGAGATCACAGTGAAAGGACACCTCTAATGTTCCTTAAAATCTCTCATCACATCACCACGTGGGGCGAAGGGATGCAGTCACGTGCCCTGTCCCTACCATGTTCCCTGACCTCAGGAAGGTGTGTTTATCTTTCAAGGCTTGAGTTTTTCCTCATTTATCTGAGGGGGTTAGGTCAGGAAATTTCTAAGGTTGAATTTTTTGAGCATTTTTCAGACACTGCCAGGATTGTTAGATACCAAGGACCCAAAAATGAAAAGACAGTGCACTCCTAACACCTTGAAAAGCTAACTGAACTGGAGAACATACCAGTAAACACACTTTAATCAGCACGTGCCCAGGTGGCATGGCAGTGCAGGAGGACAAATGAATGCAGGTGGGCCTGGGGCAGGGAAGAGGAGGAATGTCAGGGAAGGTTTTGCAGAAATGATACCTGAGCTAAGACTTGGAAAGGTGAGTAGAAAGGAGTTAGATAAAGAAAGTATCGGGGTAGGAAGGGAGATTCTGGACAAAAGCACAGACTAGTGAAGACAAACAGGTGTGAAACACAGGCATGGGAAGGAAGTTATAGTTTGATGTAACAAGGGTGAGTATATATTTTATTGTTCAAATTAGAATGTTTTGAGAGTCAAAGGGCCCAGCTAAAAATTATACTGGGACAATAGGTACAAATCAAGACCATCTCAGACACACTGGGATAAATGGTCACCTTGCACATAACCAGATCCTAAGTGGCGACAGGAGGCAGATGATGAGGCTAAAGGAGAATGGTGGGGGCTAAAACAAGGAAGACCTTGGGATTCTAGTCTGAGGATAAAACAAAAACAACAAAAATTGAGGAGAAATTTTAAAGTACACAAAAGAAAACAGAATTAAAGGAACTGCTAATGTATTTATCATTGAGCTTTAATTATCAACATTTTACCTATATTCTCATCTATTCTCCCCTCTTTATTGTGCTAGAGGATTTCAGAGCACATCACAGGTATTGTATGATTTCATCCAGAAAGTCAACCAAAGTGAACTATGTTCAGCAGATATGGGTTTTTGTTTGGTGTCACTGTCTTACCTAACAAAATTAATAATAATTAATCAACATAATCTCAGACATAAGCTAATACTCAGATCCAGTTGTCTCTAGAACGTCTTTTTATAGTTGGCTTGCTTGAGTCAGGATACCAAGTCCAAACTTCATGCATTTGGTTGCTATGTCTCTCAAGTCTCGTAATCTGTGAGTCCCCTCTATCATATGTATAATACATATGTTTAAAAAACAGTCTTATGGAGATAAAACTGACTAAACTGCATAAAGTGTAAAACTTGATGTTTCAACTAGACCCATAAAACCATCACGATAATCAAGACAGTGTATCATCTCCCCAGATTTCCTCATATCTCTTCCTAACCCCTTCTTCCTGCCACCCTTCCATTTTATACCATGACCTACTTTCTGCCACTATAATCTGTATTTTTCAGAGTTTTAAATAAATGGAATGATACAGTATGCCCTGTTTTTTTTCTTTTTAGGGCCGCACCAGTGGCATGTGGAAGTTCCCAGGCTAGGGGTTGAATTGGAGCTACAGCTGCCAGCCTACACCATAGCCATAGCAGAAATGAGAAGTGTCTATGACCTACACCACACACAGTTCATGGTAAAGCTGGATCCTTAACCCACTGAATGAGGCCAGGGATCAAACCCACAACTTCAAGAATACTAGCTGGGTTCATTACCACTGAGCTACAATGGGAACTCCAACATACACTATTTTGTGCATGCTTTCTTTCACTCTGCCTAATTATCTTGAGATTAGAGCATGTTGTTGCATTCATTAACAGTTCATTTCTTATGCTATGTAGTAATCCCACTGTATAGATGTACAATTTACATATTCTTTTCCCTGTTGATGGGACATTTGTTTTGTTTTCCAGTTTGAGCTATAATTAATAAAGCTAAAAACAACATTCTGTACTTCTAAGAACATACATTTTCCTTCTTTCTGGCGTAAAAGGTTACAAAGTAGGGAAGGCTGGCTAATACGGTAGGCATGTGTGACCTTCTAAGAAACTTCTAAAGTGTTTTTCTCTTTCTTTCATCACACCCATGGCATATGGAGGTTCACAAGATAGGGGTTGAATTGGAGCTGTAGCTGCTGGCCTACGCCACAGCCACAGCAATGCCATATACGAGCCATGTCTTCGACCTACACCACAGCTCACGGCAAAGCTAGATCCTTAACCATTGAGCGAGGCCAGGGATCAAACAAAAGCATCCTCATGAATACTAGCTGGGTTCGTTAAATGCTGAGCCACGATGGGAACTTCCGAAAGTTTTTCAAAGTGAGTGTACCATTTTACATTTCCACCAGCAGTGTATTTAAGAGACTTTTATTTATTTAAAAGACACACAAAGCATGTTCCCTGATTCTCTTCCCTGTCTGGTCATGGGGGAGTGTTGTAATACTGATGTCTGATTCTGCTTTAAGGTCTGTGTGGACCTCTTACCTCTGTGGAGGGCACTTGCTGGTGCTGATCCCATCCCTGTCTCTGAGTACAGGGGAGGGACAACTATGAGAGGGTCAGGTATCAAGGGCCACGAGGTGGGGAGGCAAATGGAATCGGTGGGTTTTCAGGAGGGAGAATGGAAGATGACCTGGAAGAGTTTCTCAATTCAGAGTTGGAACATTGCTGAAGGGAGGTGTTTTATGAAAGTCCACCTCTCCGCCCAAACAAGTTGGCCATGGAGAGTAGACTTCTCTGACTCAAGAAGGAAATGGGCTCTAACACTGCTCATTGCTTCTTAGTTGGACATATCCCAATGCTTCCGCTCCAAGTCAAAGTTCTCAAGTCCCTGCAAAACCTCATTCATGAAGTGTGCAGGGTGGTTTGTTTTAAGACACAGCTAACTGAATTGCATCGTTGAAAAGCTCTGTGATGTTGCTACCCTCAGCAGCTGAGACAAAGTGCAGGGAAAAGTTCCAGACAAAACTGAACCTTTTTTGAGCCGCTTTTATGTCTTTACCAATTTTATTGGCCACCAGATACACAGGATGTCCAGCCTGAACTCCCAAAGCTCTATTTCCCAAGGAGCTCAGGTTCCCGTAGATGACTTTCCTCTGCACATCAAGTACCGTGATTCAGGGGTGGACCCTGTGGTAGGAGGTGTATGTCTTCTGGAACTGCACCTGGCCTGTGTCTGAAAAGTCCACCAGGATGGCTTTACCCTTCATCATGGCCATATGCTTATACAGGGTCTAGGGTGTACATGGACAGCTGCTGTGGCTGAAACCCATCTATGAGGAATCTCCATAAATTTGGATGTACCCATGGTGCTGTCCCTCAGGAAGATGATCTTTACGTTGTCATCAGCATTGTGTTTATCTCGGTTTAGCTCAAAGGGTTTGGCTCTGTCCTGGGCCCTTGGCTCCTGGCTATAGTGGGGATCAGCTCACGAATGGACTATTGTCACTGCCAGCCTGTCATTCTCCCAAACAGGCCCTCCATTTGGCTCAGGGCTCAAGAAGGGACCAGAGAGGTGGTTCCCACATGTTGAGCCTGCCATCTGGGAGGCTCTGTCCTCAAGGGTAGTCTTGGGTAAGGGCTGGAGAGACCAGGGATGCTGCAGGTCAGCCTACCCTTGGCCAGCTGCCCCCCCAGGCCATGTGTACCCCTTCTGCCCTCAACCCTGCATCGTCCCAGATACCCTGCTAAGTTTGTGATCATGTGGTTTTCCATTTTCCTGTTAATATGATAAATTATAGATTAATTTTTGAATGTTAAATCAACCTGTATTCTTGGGATAAATGCCACCTGGTCATGATGAATTATCCTCTTTTATATATTGCTGGATATGATTAAAATTTGTTTAGAATTTTTGAATCTAAAGTTCAGATGGGATTCTGGTCTACAGTTAGTTCTCTGTTTTTGTTTGGTTTTGGTATCAGGATGAAATGAGATGTATTCCTGTCTTTTTAATTTTCTGGAGTTTGTATAGAATTACTTCTTCCTTAATTTTTTTATTAGAACTCACCAGAAACCATATGTACATAGGGTTTTCTTTTTGGGGAAGTTTTAAACTAAAGTGCAGTTTGTCTGATTGACACAGGGCTATTTAATTTATCTATTCATCCTGAGTGAGCTTTGGTCATTAGTGTCTTTCACAGATTCAGTGAAACTTCATTTCATAGAAGTTGTCAAATTTAGTGGCACAAACTTGTTCATAAAATTTCCTTATTATTCCTATAATCTGTAGTGATTTCATTTCTCTCCTTTTTTTCTCTTTTTTGCTATTTTAGGGCCACACTCATGGCATATGGAGGTTCCCAGGCTAGGGGTCCAATCAGAGCTGTAGCCGCCAGCCTACACCACAGCCACAGCAATGCCAGATTCGAGCGGCATCTGCGACCTATACCACAGCTCACAGCAAGACCGGATCCTTAACCCACTGAGCAAGGCCAGGGAATCAAACCTGTGTCCTCATGGATCCTAGTCAGATTCGTTTCCCCTGAGCCACGAGAGGAACGGAACTCCATCTCTCATTTCTGATATTGCTAACTTGTGCCTTCTCTTTTCCTCTTGATCAGTCTGGCCAGAGACTTATTAATTTTATCGATTTTCTCAAAGAACCAGTTCTTAGAATAAATTTTCACTTTTTCTGTTAGAAAACTAGAAAGTTCACCAGGTACTGCTCTGATCTTTCTCATTACCATTTTTCTGCTTACTTTGGTTTAATATGTACTTCTTTGCCCAATTTCTTAAGGTGTAAGCTAGTACTTTTATTTATTTATTTATTTATTTATTTATTGTCTTTTTTGTTGTTGTTGTTGCTATTTCTTGGGCCGCTCCTGCGGCATATGGAGGTTCCCAGGCTAGGGGTTGAATCGGAGCTGTAGCCACCGGCCTATGCCAGAGACACAGCAACGTGGGATCCGAGCCGCGTCTGCAACCTACACCACAGCTCATGGCAACGCCGGATCGTTAACCCACTGAGCAAGGGCAGGGACTGAACCCGCAACCTCATGGTTCCTAGTCGGATTCGTTAACCACTGCGCCAAGACGGGAACTCCCAGCTAGTACTTTTAATTTCAGGCCTTCCTCTAACATAGAAATTGCTTTAGTGGCATCTTCAAAATTTTGATATATTGTGTTTTTCAATTTCCTTCAGTTCAGATGATCTTCTGATTTCCTGTTTGATTTTGTATCTCGTGTTATTTAGAAGTTGGTTTCCATATATTTGAAGGTTTTCCAGAGATTTTTTGTTATTGATTTCTAATTTAATTCCAAGAGATCAGAGAACATACTTTCTATGATTTGAATCCTTTTAAATTTATTGAGACTGTTTTATGCCCCAGAGTGCACTTCAAAGGAATATATATTCTGCTTTTGTTGGATGGACTGTTCTATAAACATCAATCAGGTCATGTTAGTTGATTATGCTGTTCAAGTCCTTTATATACTCAATGATTTTCTGTCTACTTATTTCAACTACTGAGAGGGGGTGATGAAATTTCTGACTATAATTGTAGGTTTGTCTTTCATTTTATCTATTTTAAAACTTTGTTATTAAGTGCACAGATGTTTACGTGTAACTTTTTTTTTTCTTTCTTTTTTTTTGT
Source organism: Phacochoerus africanus (assembly GCF_016906955.1). NCBI lineage: Eukaryota > Metazoa > Chordata > Mammalia > Artiodactyla > Suidae > Phacochoerus > Phacochoerus africanus. Next base: position 78,737,430 of record NC_062547.1, on the reverse strand, counting down.
CTTTTTGCCTTTCCTAGGGTCGCTCCCGCAGCATATGGAGTTCCCAAGCCAGGGGTCTAATTGGAGCTGTTGCTGGCCTACACCAGAGCCACAGCAACGAGGGATCTGAGCTGTGTCTGCAACTTACACCACACACAGCTCATGGCAACACCAGATCCTTAAACCAATGAGCAAGACCAGGGATCGAACCTGCAACCAGGGATCGAACCTGCAACCAGGGATCGAACCTGCAATCATGGTTCCTAGTGGGATTCGTGTAACATCCTCTTGAACTGACCATCTATTATTAAGAAATGACTTTTATCCCTGACAATAAATAGGTTTGTTCTGAAATCTTCTGATATTAATTAGCCATTTCAACTTTACTTTGATTTGTGTCGGTATGGTATAGCTTTCCTCATCCCTTTTTTTTTTTGTCTTTTTGGGTTGCACCCGCGGTATATGGAGGTTCCCAGGCTAGGGGTCCATTCAGAGCTGTTGCCACTGGCCTATGCCAGAGCCACAGCAACACGGGACCCAAGCCGCCTCTGTGACCTACACCACAGTTGATGGCAACGCTGGATCCTCAACCCACTGTGTGAGGCCAGGCAACAAACCCACAATCTCATGGTTCCTAGTCAGATTTGTTTCTGCTTCGCCACGACGGGAACTCCTTCCTCATCCTTTTAACCTATTCGTATTTTTATATTTAAAGTCAGTTTCTTGCAGGCAGCATATTGTTGGGTCTTGTTTTTAACCCAATCTGCTAATCTCTGCTTTAAATTGAGTGTTTAGACTATATACTTTAATATGGTTACTGATATGATTATGTTTATATTTACCATTTTGGTTTTTTTTTCTATTTGTTCTATCTGTTCTTTATTCCCTTTTTTTGCTTTCTCTGTTTTCTTTAGGATTGAGGGCTTTTTTTTTTTTTTTAAATTTACAATTCCATTTACCTCCTTTGTTGGCTTTAGCTGTAATTCTTTATTGTATTATTTTAGTGGTTACTTTAGGATTTAAGTATACATCTTTAACTTATCTTAGTCTAATCTCAGTCTAAGAGCCTTACAATAGTATTGCTTCATTTCTTCCCTCTCAGCCTTTGCGCTATTGCTGTCATCCATTTTACTTTATGTATTCTGTAACTCCATAATATATTTCTTCACACAGATAACTGTTACAAATTAAAAAAAACTGAACTGTGCTAAAACCACATAAGATTTACCATCTTAAACATCTCTAAGTGTACACTTCAGTATTGTTAAATACAATCATAGCTTTTATGCATCAAATGTCCAAAACTCTTTCATCTTGCAAAACTGAAACACTACACCCATTAAAACAGCACTCTCTCCTTCCAACCCCTGAGTCCCTGGCAACCACCGTTTTACCATCTTTGAATCTGATTACTCTGGGTACCTCATATAAGAGGAATCATACAGTATTTGTCTTTTTGTGACTAGTTTGTTTCACTTGGCATGATGTTCTCAAGGTTCATCTATACGGTATCATGTTCAGAATTTTATTCCTTTTAAAGGCTGAATGTTATTCCATTGTATGTATATATCACATTTTCTTTATATATTCATCTACTGTTGGACACCTGACTTGCTTCCACTTTTGGCTATTGTGAGTAAAGCTGCCACTGAACATGGATATAAAAAAATCTCATTGAGTTCAATTCTTTTGGGTATATATCCATAAGTGAAAATGCTGGATCATATGGTATTTTTTATGTTTAATATTTTGATGAATTGCTATATCATCTCTCATAGTAGCTGCACCATTTTACATTCCTGTTGGCAATGTATAAAGGTTCCAATTTCTCCTCATTCATGAAACATTTTCATTTCTGTTCTTTGGATATTAGCTTTCATGGTTATAAAGCAGTATCTCACTGTGGTTTTCATTTGCATTCCCTAATGATTAGTGATGTTGAGCATCTTTTCATAAGATTACTGGCCTTTTTTTTTTTTTGCCTTTTTAGGACCATACCCTTGGCATATGGAAGTTCCCGGGCTAGGGGTCAAATTGGAGCTGTAGCCACCAGCCTACAGCACAGCCACAGCAATGAAGGATCCGAGCTGCGTCTGCAACCTACCTATACCACAAATCACAGCAATGCCAGATCCTCAACCCACTGAGTGAGGCCAGGGATCGAACCTGAGTACTCATGGATGCTATTTGGGTTCACTACCACTAAGCCACGATGGGAACATCTTATTGGCTCATTTGTATATCTCCCTTGGAGAAATGCCTTTTAAAGTCCTCCGCCTATTTTAAAAATCAGGATTTTGTTGTTGTTGTTGTTGTTGTTATAGATTTGTAGGAGTTGTTTTTATATTCTGGATATTAACCCCTTTCAGATACATGATTTGCAAAAGTTTTTTTTCCCATTCTATGGGTTACCTTTTCATTCTATTTATTGTTACACCTTTGATACACAGAAGCTTTGAATTTTGATATAGTCCTATTTATATATTTTTTTTATTACTTGTGCTTTTAGTGTCATATCCAGGTATAAGCTCTTACGTTTTAGATGTATTTTCTATTTTCTAGTTTTAGCTCTTATGTTAAGGTCTGTGACCCATTTTAAGCTAATTTTTGTATATGGAATAAAGTAAGGTTCCAACTTTTATTTTTTTGAGTGTGGATATCCAGTTTTTTCAGCACCATGAAAAGACTGTGTTCCTCACTGAATGGTCTTGGCAGCCTTACCAAAAATAATTTGAATATATATGTGAGAGTTTATTTCTGGGTTCTCAATTCTATTCCACTGGTCTGTCTGTCTTTATGCCTGCACCATTTTTTGGGGGGTGGGTGGGTCTTTTTATGGCTGCACCCATGGCATATGGAGGTTCCCAGGCTAAGGGGCAAATGAGAGCTACAGCTGCCCACTTACACCATAGCTGCATCTATGAGAAATCCAAGCCGCATCTGCGAGCTACACCACAGCTCACAGCAACACTGAACCCTTAACCCACTGAACACGGCCAGGGATGGAACCCACATCCTCATGGATGCTAGTCAGATTTGATTCCGCTGAGCCACAATGGGAAATCCCACCATATTGTTTTAACTAGTGTAGTTCTGTAGCAAGTTATAAAATCAAAAAGTTTGAGGAGTTCTCATCGTGGCGCAGTGGAAACGAATCCGACTAGGAACCATGAGGTTGTGGGTTTGATCTCTGGCTTCCCTCAGTGGGTTAAGGATACGGCGTTCCCATGAGCTGTGATGTAGGTCACAGACACGGCTCGGATCCTGCGTTGCTGTGACTCTGGCGGAGGCCGGCAGCAACAGCTCCAATTAGACCCCTAGCCTGGGAACCTCCATATGCCAGGGGTGTGGCCCTAAAAAGACAAGAGACAAAAAAAAAAAAAAAGTTTGGGACCTCTACCTTTGTTCTTCTTTTTCAAAATTGTTTTGGCTATTTGGATCCCTTGAGATTCCATATGAATTTTAAGATATATCTCAGCAAAAAAACCCAAAACTTGGGATTTTGATAGGGAGCACACTGAATTTATAGATCACACTGGGACCACTGACATCTTAACAACATTAAGTCTTCCAATACATGAACACAGTATGACTTTCCATTTATTTTCATCTTTAATTTCTCTCAGCAACATTTTGTAGCTTTCTGTGTATAAATCTTCTACCTCCTTGGTTAAGTTTATTCTTAAGTATTTCATTCTTTTTGATCCCATTATAAATGGAATTACCTCCTTAATTTCCTTTTTGGAAGGTATATAAGAGAACTAGTAAATTAAATGTGGGGTATGAGAGAAAGAAAGGGGTCAAATATGATGCTGAGCAGCTTAGAGAATATTAATCACCATTTAATGACAAGGAAGATACAGGAAGAGCACCTTGAAGAAATCAAGTCTTTGGGTTAGATGTATGAAGTCTGAGGTCATGTAAAATAAGAACTAGGAACTGACTACTGGAGATGGCAAGGAGAGGTCATGATGGCCTTAACAAGAACTGCTCAGTGGAAGAACAAGAAAAGCCTCATGGAGTGGCCTTTAACGGGAACAAGGCAGTGTATCAAGGCAGCTTTTAAAACCCTATCAAATTTCCTTATAAAAATGCACAGAGAAACTTTAAAAGTAAAAGCCCACAAACATCTTCGGCAAAACCAGGTGAAAGAGCATCTCACAAATCCCAAGCTACAAGAAGAAGGGGGTCAAACCCCCAGCTGCAGCATTATTCTATAGATAAAGAATCAGCAGCTGTGCTGAAGTGGTGGCGGTGGGGGGGGAGGGTTCCAACAGGCCTAGGAGCTTGATCCATCCTTTATAAAATGCCCATTAGTCTTTCACCTGATTTTAGCATCCACAGATGATCACCATAAACCCATCTCATTGAAGGTTACAAAATAGTGATTTTCTAATTCTATAATTCATTTATTAGTTGGATTCTACCATAAAGAAGTTTCCCTCATCAACTAGCTGGTTACTATGCAATAATACAATTTGTACAGAAAAAAATAGATGAATTTCCAAAATAACACATTGGTTCTCTAACAACCTTCAGTTTCAATCAACTGCAAAATCTATTCTCTGAATGATCAGTCTCATTTTCGGATAGGGGGAGTTCCTTTAAGATGGCACCCAGGTTCTTTTGATAGGTCTTTTTGATAGTAGTCTTCAACAGCTTCCTTGATTTCTTTTTGTTTTTTCTTGTCTTTTTATCTTTTTAGGGCTGCACCCGCAGCATATGGAGATTCCCAGGCTAGGGGTCTTATTGAGCTGTCACGGCCAGCCTATGTCACAGCCACAGCAACGCCAGACCCAAGATGCGTCTGTGACCTACACCATAGCTCACGGCAATGCTGGATCCTTAACCCACTGAGCAAGGCCAGGAATGAAGACTGCAACCTCATGCTTCCTAGTCGGATTTGTTTCCGCTGAGCCACGACAGGAACTCCTAAATAAATTTTATAATTACCACTTATCTAAGCCCAGAAAAATATGTGAAGGTAATTTTATTGGGATTAAGTTAAACTTATCAATGAATTTAGGGAGAATTATGTCTTTATTGCATTGACTGTTTATATTCAATAGGAACAAGGTATGTAACTAGGTCTTTCAGGCATGTTTTGTAGTTTTTCTCATATAGGTTTTATATAGTTTTTGTTTGTTTGTTTGTTTTTGTCTTTTTGCCATTTCTAGGGCCGCTCCAGCGGCATATGGAGGTTCCCAGGCTAGGGGTCTAATAAGAGCTGTAGCCGCTGGTCTACACCAGAGCCACAGCAACGTGGGATCCGAGCCACATCTGCAACCTACACCACAGCTCATGGCAACGCCGGATCCTTAACCCACTGAGCAAGGCCAGGGATCGAACCTGCAACCTCATGGTTTCTAGTCAGATTCGCTAACCACTGAGCCATGACGGGAACTCCATCATATAGGTTTTATATAGTTTTTAAGTTCATACCTAGATCGATCCATCCATCCACCCATCCACCCATCCATCCACCCAACCATCCAGTTTTAAACGGTGCCTCCCCTTCCATTACATTTTGATTATTTCTATATGTTAATTTTATATCCTGTTCCTTTACTAAATCTTTCCCTTGTTCCATTGATTTCTTTGGGATTTTCAGATTGATTTTCACATCAACTGAAGATAGAGATAACTTTTTTCAAGTTTTATGTATCTTGTTGCTTTTTCTTATCTAACTACTTGGGTCAGTACCTCCAGCAGGATATTAAGTAGTACAGCAGAACATGGGCAGCTCTGTTTTGTCCTGACTTTAGTTGAAATGTCTACATATTTATCCATTAAGTAAGATGCTGGCTTTCACCCTCTGTGTTTCTTGAAGTTCTTTAATGGGTTTCTAAGGTCTTTTTTTCCCACTTGTTTAGAAATTATAGTCTCTAGGGTGCCATCTCTATTTCACCAGTTGTTCTCAGATTTATTTGCTTAAGTTTCCCAAGTGAAGCCCTTTCCTTCTGATTTCTGGTTCTTAGGACCACCCTTTTCTTCCCGTGGCTACCTTTCATGGAGCTACAGTGCAGGCCTTGCCCCTGCTACTTGTCTGGCCTGACACTCCTTTTTGAGGAGTTCCCAAAAGAACCCTTCTACTTGCTATCATTAAGATGTTGTCTGTGAGTTTTTCCTTTTGCTATCCTAGCTGCTCTTTGTATTTTTTTAAAGGAATTTGGGAAGATTAAAAACAAACACCTTTTCCATCTTGCTCAGATCAGAATTCCACTGAAAAAAAAATTTTTTTTTCTTTTTATAGCCACACCTGCAGCATATGGAAATTCCTGGGTGGGGTCAAATTGGAGCTGTGGCTGCTGGCCTACACCACAACCACAGCCATGCAAGATCAGAGCTGCATCTGTGACCTATGCTGCAACTTGTGGCAATGCCAAATCCTTAACCCATTCAGTGAGGCCAGGGATCAAACCCACATCCTCACAGACACTGTATCAGGTTCTTAACCCACTGAGCCACGATGGGAACGCCATCGTGGAATTTTAAAATGAATTTTAAAATGAAGAATTCCATGATGAGATCTGAATTTTGGAGAATTCAGATCGAACTCCCAGAGAAGAATGCATGTGACCCAGGAAAGACTGGAAACAGTGAGACCAGGCAGAGTCTAGTACTTTAGAGGTTAAGTAGGGCCTGAATTAGGCAAACAGTAATGGCACAAGAGGAGAGAACAAAGAAAGATTTAGGAGGTAAAACTGACAGAACCTAATGACTGACTGATGTGGGGGCCTGAGAATAGAGGAATGTCAAGGATGGCTGTCCCAGCTCTTTGGTTAGGAGACTAGCTATGTGGGAGAGGCACTACATCAGATAAGAGACAGGCAGAAAGGGGAGAGCAGGTGCTGATGAGAGGATCTCAGCTTCAGCAAGCTGACCTGAATGCATGTAGGGCACTCAGTTAGAGATCTTCCACAAATACTTGGCTATATCACCACTACCACTGCTGAACATTCAAAACCTCCTCTGGCAGAAGTAAAAAACATCTTTTCTTTGTGTTTGATAATAATGTCAAATATATTCACTGTAATATTTTTCTTTGGATTTGGCTTCTGTTACACTACCTTTTTTTTGGATCAACCCTTGAGTTTTAAATACCTCCCTCAACACTTGTCATCACTCTGTGACAGATACACCTCAGCTATGATTTTATTCTCTTACTTGAATATGCCCCGAAGCCACTTTTTCCCTCCTCTTGTTTTTAATATTATTTGCGTCCCGCTGACTCAAATACCTAAGATGAAGCACAAATTCCTTTTGTGAAGAATATTTTTATTAAGATTCCTTACCTTCACCTGACTATCATGCTATTATTACATCACTGCTTTTAAAAATATGGTCTGCGCAGCAAATGCTTTAAATCTACCTTAGGTAGGTTTAAATAATATGAAATCATGATGATATTTATAGTACACACCACGTACTGGGAACTGCAGTAATTCCTTCACATGCAATCTTCACAATCATGTTATGAGAAAGAATTACATTATTCCCATTTTATAGAAGAGGAGATGGAGGCAGAGAGAGATTAAGTACTTTGCCCAGATTTAGAGCTAGTAGGAATGCCCTAGCTGGACTTTTCACAAGAACTGGAGGGGGCGGTATCTTGGGAATTTGCAGTTTTCAGAAGTGAAGAAGGGGAAGGAGGAGGGGAAAAAGAGGGAGAGGAAGAGAGGGAAAAGGTACCCTTTACATGATTCTTTCACATACTAAAGTTTGAGACTCACTAAACTAAGTATAAACTACCAACTGTAGCTTCCAAAGCATTTCCCGTAACATTCTACCCACTGACTCATCTTCTCATACCTACTTCTGACTTTAGGTAACAAAGCTATTCAAGTTTCCACCCTGCCACACACACAACATCAGAGTGGAAGAAAACCACAGGTTTGCATCATTTTTACAAAGGAGAAAACCCAAAGCCAGAGAGCGGAGGTGAGAGCTGAGAGCTACCTCAAGTTAGAAAAAGTGCTAGGACCAGAACCTTAGTTCTCCTGACTTTCTAGCACAGTTCTTTTTCTATTGTAAATGCCTAAAAGACATCCTATATTATAAAATATGAAGTGATACTGATCATTGGGGGCCAGATTATTTTATTTCATTTGGTTAAGGACATCAATAATATCAATGTGAATACTATTTTATATTTGGATGCAGAGTGTCCACAAGTTTCAAGTTGGTAGAAGAAAATTTAAAACAATTAATACCACTTAATATAATAGGAATAATCTATTAAAAGCCAGATGGTTCAGTTTATTGAGGACAGATCACTTTAATGAAACTCATCTCTGGTTTCTATTTTCAGTCACCAGAACTCTCCCACAGAAAGAGAATTAGGTCTGTATTGGCAGGTAAATAGGGTTTTCTTCTTTTAGACACTGGTGAAATCTAGGTGCTGTAAATATAACAGTTCCCTGATTGAAATAACTGTCTTGTATTCTGTTCTCTCTCTCACTCACTCATCACTACTACCTTCTTTGCTTTTTGTCTAAAAAGAAGTACCCCAATGCTTTTCCAAGGTAACCATCTACCTGGGCCCCAATATCCCTCTCCCAGCTCTCTATATAACCTTGCTTTATTAATTTTTTTTTTTTTTGCTTTTTAGGGCCACACCTGTGGCACATGGAGGTTCCTAGGTTAGGGGTTGAATTGGAGCTGCAGCTGCCGGCCACAGCCACAGCAACGCAGGATCCAAGCTGCATCTGTGACCTACACCACAGCTCACAGCAATGCTGGATCCTTAACTCACTGAGCAAGGGCAGGGATAGAACCTGCAACCTCATGGTTACTAGTTGGGCTCGTTTCTGCTGAGTCATGACAGGAACTCCTTGCTTTGTTAATATTAATTTATTTTGCTCTTCAGTATTTTCTTCTTTAAGAACTCCCTTCCCCAAGACCCTCCTAATAGAAAAAAATGTTTTTCACTCCACTGAAAAACCTTTAATGTCTCCTTATTGCTTAGAAAGTAAAGTCTAAATTTTCAACAGTAAATTTTCAACAGGAGAGTCAAGCCCTTCATCTTCTAGTGTCATTATGCTCATCCAGTATCAGTTCAGTCTTAGGTCTCCTCCCTACTATTTCTGATGTCATTCAACTCTTCTGTCTTTCCTTTTATCTCCTCACAGCTCTGTGGAAAATGATCCCTTTGTGTGACTTTCCTCCCAGCCTCTGTCTGAGAAAGTCTTATACATCCTTTAAAATTCAGCTCAAATGTCACTACCTCCTCTGTGAGACCACACTAGTAATACCATGCTGTATAAAAAGGATAACTCTTATACCACACAGTATTTTGATTACACCTGTCTGCCTTCCCACAGAATGTAAGCTCATTCTTTAATTCATTTAAACATTTACTGAGTCATTGTGACATGCCAGGCCCTATGCTAAACCCCAAGGATGTAGAATGTAATGTCATAGAAACACTCTTATCTCAAGAGCAGAAAAACAAAATCTTAAGCTTTGCTATAAGGTGTAGAAGGCATACAGACTCTGTATACAGAAAGTGGTATTTGTTTATGTAAACTGATCATAAAAGCAGGACATGAAAAAGATGTAGGTTTTGCAATATATTTAAAAAGTGGTAAAATAATACTGTCTTAGCGTGAAGATCTATTTTCCTTTTCCAGTTCTTCTGGAATTATTAATCCCTAATAAACATAATTAATAAAATTCAATCTACCATCCAACTATGAGGAAAGCTGTCTCCTCTGACTATATAATCTTCTCCTAGGGGAAAGAAACTTGACAGTATGCACAACAACTTATCCCCCTGCAATCTGGAAGGAAAAGACTTTTGAATTCACCATCTTTCAAAGATTATACATGCAAAGTATTAGCCTTCCTCTGAAGAACTTTCAGCATTCTTCCATACTCTCATATGCAAGTGCAACCTCCAATTACAAGATAAAAATTGGCAACAAAAGCTTATTTTGTTTCAGTAACCTGGACATATTTATAAAGTCTAAGAATACTATATACACATTTTAGCAAGAAGTTTTAAATGAGTTTTAAAGTCCTTAGAAACCATAGGCATTTTCACAGGGAATTTTCATAAGAAGACCTTCTACACCTAGTAGTCCTAGGTTATAAATTTTAAATATGTGCCTTATTCCTCAACAGAAAAATTAAAATTTTATTGTTCTAGTTTGGGAATCAAACTTGACCACTCTGCAATTAAGGGTGTAATATTAACTATGTAATTGTGAAAAAGTTTACATTTCTCAGGAAAACCTTAGGTAATCTTTCAATAAAACACAAACATCTATTTTCTTGTGTGAAATAACTACCAGTCCTTTTAGAAGGTGACATTTAAGTTTACCATCAGCCAGCATCTGAGCTATCTCTACCTAAATACCGTATTTAGATGCATTCTAAGAGGTTTTCAGGAAGAGCAACCACAGATACCTGGCAGTAAACTAAAAAGCCAAAGCACTAGCTTCATGTATCATGTGTAAAATGGTGTCAATTGTGTACGTTACTCTGTGCTTAGAAAGTTATTTACAACATATGGCTCTCTTTGGTAGCATAATCTCTAGAAAGAACTGCTTCACCATGGGAAGAAATGAATCTCTCCTTGAACTCACTTTTTTTTTTCTTCGCTAATAGTTCTGGCTTTTCTTTTAAAACAGTCAAAAGTTTCAACCAGTTGAGTTGCTGCCACCTTCTTATTAAACTTTAATAAGCTAAGCTTTTTAAGCCACATAAAAATTTCATCAAGCACTTCTCAACCTTAGGAAAAACGGAAGGAGGAACAAAGGTCAGAACACCACTTTCCGCTACAGCAGGCGTCTGGAGAAGAATGCTTTGGAAGTCTGCGGGCAGTCAGCCACAAAACAAACGCTGGGAAACCAGTTCCCGTTTGTGGCCTGTACCAGATGGTGACTACACTGAGTCCTTCATCACTCACAGGCCCCATGCTGGGTGCTAATTAAAGCACTACCATCAAAGAGCAGGCTCCTGGGACAAACCATTGCTCCTCCCCCTCCCCCCGCCAAGTCCTTGAGATGTGCTACATTCAACCCAATATTATAGGGTTTTCTTTTCAAGAATACCCTTTCAGAGCTACTCTTGATCATTTCTGTACTTTTAGTCTTTCATAATGGCAATATATATATATATATATTTTTTTGTCTTTTTGCCATTTCTTGGGCGGCTCCTGCGGCATATGGAGGTTCCCAGGCTAGGGGTTGAATCGAAGCTGTAGCCACCGGCCTACGCCAGAGCCACAGCAACGCGGGATCCGAGCCGCGTCTGCAACCTACACCACAGCTCACGGCAACACCAGATCGTCAACCCACTGAGCAAGGGCAGGGACCGAACCCGCAACCTCATGGTTCCTAGTCGGATTCGTTAACCACTGAGCCACGACGGGAACTCCAATGGCAATATATTTTAAAGGCATCCTTAATTTATTAAGAAAAGGAATATGGTATACTACTTATTTATATAAAGTCAGTAACAGAAGGAACAGAAAAAAGAGTTGAAAGAAGTGACTGGTCGCTGGGAAATGAATTAGGAGGAAGAAAAGACTGGGCAAGGAACCAAGCCTTGCAGTACTATTTATTTTTAAAAACCATGTTCATATATTACATTGGTAAAAAATTTAAAGTTAAAAATGAAGGCAACAGAGTTCCCGTCATGGCTCAGTGGTTAACGAACTAGACTAGTATCCATGAGGATGAGGGCTTGATCCCTGGCCTCACTCAGTGGGTTAAGGATCCAGTGTTGCCATGAGTTGTGGTATATAGGTCACAGATGAGGCTCGGATCTGGCACTGCTGTGGCGTAGGCTGTGGCATAGGCCTGCAGCTACAGCTCTGACCTGACCCCTAGCCTGGGAACCTCCATATGCCACAGATGTGGCCCTGAAAAGACAAAAAAAAAAAAAAAAAAAAAGAAGGCAACATCACTAGTTAAAGAGCAGAGGTAAAAGAACAATTCAGTTATACCACTGTCCATCAAGAAGCTGAAAAACATCAGCTGACATCTATTTTCCTCAAATATCATTAAAGAGAATTTCTTGGCAGGCATTTTGATGATAAATAATACAAGTGTTGTCATATTGTTAGTACTGATCTGACTCTGTATTCCTTCTTCCAGCAGAACTCAATTTCATAGCTATTCCTTTTGTCAAAAATATCATAAAACTGGTGCATTCTACTTTAAGGCTGTAAACTTGATTTTATACATGCATACCCAATATGGATGAAATGCACTTTTCTATAAAAGTGGCATATTTTTAGATCAGTTAAATATTTTCATCTAATATCCCTCTATTGCTTCAATCATCTACATCCAAGTCAAAAATCTCAGGAGAGAGTGAAATGAGCCAGAAAGACAAAGACAAATACCATATGATATCACTCATAACTGGAATCTAATATCCAGCACAAATGAACATCTCCTCAGAAAAGAAAATCATGGACTTGGAGAAGAGACTTGTGGCTGCCTGATGGGAGGGGGAGGGAGTGGGAGGGATCGGGAGCTTGGGCTTATCAGACACAACTTAGAATAGATTTACAAGGAGATCCTGCTGAATAGCATTGAGAACTTTGTCTAGATACTCATGTTGCAACAGAACAAAGGGTGGGGGAAAAATGTAATTGTAATGTATACATGTAAGGATAACCTGACCCCCTTGCTGTACAGTGGGAAAATTTAAAAAAAAAAAAAAAAAGAAAGAAAAGTGACCAAAAAAAAAAATCTCAGGAGATGCAGCTATAGGGACTTTCAGTTCCGCCACAGTGGAGTAGCCCTATTCCTCCCAGGCCCTCCCCATGACACCTAAAAAGTCCTGGACATAACATAACAAATGAACACAGGGAGTCTCTGAAAGGAAGAAAGATGTGGTGGGCTGCCTAGGGACCTTGAGCTTGAATGCCAGATGGTGAATTCCTTGGACTCTGATACATCCCAGATGAGGTGGCTGCAGAAGCCTCCAATCTGCAAAAGTCAACAGGAACAGACACCATCACCCCATTCAAAACAAAACAAAACAAAAAACAAAAAAGGCTGCTTCCTCTAGCCAAAGTACTAGCAAAAGTGAGCTATACTCATCCAAATACCAATGGAAAAACTGCACACCTCTTCCCATGATGGTTTCAGAAGAGCCCACTGGGAAAGTAATTTTCCCCTCCCTGCCCCCAATCTCCTCTCAGAAGCAAGCTAATAAGCACTCTGATATAAATGATATCTATAAAATACTCCAGCCAATAGCAGAATGCATATTTTTTCCCTCAGAAAACATTCACCAAGACAGACCAAATCCTAGGTCATAAAATAAACCTCGACAAATCTAAAAGAACTGAAATTGGAGTTCTCTGTTCTTAGTGGGTTAAGGATTTGGTGGTGTCACTACTGCAGCTCAGGTTGCTGTTATGACACGGGTTTGATCCCAGGCCTGGGAACTTCCACATGCCATAGGCGTGGCCAAAATAAATTAATAAATGAAAATAAAGAACTGAAATCATACAGAGCATTTCTCTGATCATAATGAAATCTAATTAGAGATCACTAAAATAACAGTAAAATCTCCAAACAAGTGTGACTTGAACAACATACTTCTAAATAACATGAGTCAAAGAGAAAGTCACAAAAGAAAAAAATTACACAAAGATGAATGACAATGAGATCCTACTGTATAGCACAGAGAACTATATCTAGTCTCTTGTGTTGGAACATAATGGAGGATAATGTGAGAAAAAGAATGTATACACACACACACACACACACACACACACATGTATGACTGGGTCACTTTGCTGTACAGCAACAGTTGACGGAACATTGCAAATCAACTATAATTTTAAAAAAAGATGAATGAAAATCAAAATATAGGATATCAAAGCATATGGAACGCAGTTAAAGTAGTACTAAGAGAGAAACAGCAATGAATGCATACATTATTAAGAGAAATAATCTAAACAAATCTATCATTTAAAAATGAAATTTAGGAGTTCCCATCGTGGCTCAGTGGTTAATGAATCCAACTAGGAACCATGAGGTTGTGGGTTTGATCCCTAGCCTTGCTCAGTGGGTTAAGGATCAGGCGTTGCTGTGAGCTGTGGTGTAGGTGGCAGACGTGGCTCGGATCCTGCATGGCTGTGGCGTAGGCTGGCAGCTACAGCTCCGATTCAACCCCTAGCCTGGCAACCTCCATAAGCCGCCGGTGCAGCCCTAAAAGGACAAAAAATAAAAAATAAAAAATAAAATGAAATTTTAAAAAGTTTGCTTTTGAAAAATCAATGACATTGAGAAATTTCTAGGAAGACTGACAAAGATAAAAAGAGAACATACAAATTATTAAAATCAGAAATGAACACGAGTTATCACTACAGACACTGCAGCTATTAAAAGAAGAATAAAGCAATAATATGAACAACCATATGCTCATAAACATGACAACATTTTTAAAAAGGGCCAATTCCTTAAAACCCTAAAATTACCAAAATTCAATAAAGATGAAATTGACAATCTGAATAGTCTTTTAACCAATAAAGAAGTTTTTACAACTCTTCACTCAAAACTATAGATCAGTATCTCTCATGAAATTAGAAAAATTCTCAACAAAATTAGCCAATCAAATCCAGCAATGCACAAAAAATTACATGCCATGACCCAGTGGGATTTATTCCAGGTATATAAGACTAGACCAAGTGCAGTTTATTATAGGTGTGCAATAATCCAATAATCAAAAGTCAATGAGTGCAATCTACCACAGGCTATAGAAAACAAAAAAACATCATATGATCACATCAACTAGATGCATAAAAGGAATTTGACAAAATCCAGTGTTCATTTTTGATAAAAATTCTCAGCACATTAGAAATAGAGAGAACCTTCCTCAACTTAATAAACATCTACAAAATGCAATAGCTAACAACATACTTAACAATAAAGGCTGAATCCTTTCCTCTAAGACTGATCACAGACAAGGATGCCACTCTTACCACTGCTATTACACATAGCCACTGCAATAATAAAAGAAAAAGAAGGCATTGAAACTGGAAAGGAAGAAATAAAACTGTTATTATTTGCAAATAACATGACTGTCTATACAGAAATTCCCAAGCAATCTACAATAATAAGTGAGTTTACAAAGGGCCGCAGATACAAAATCAATATACAAAATTTAGTCACATTTGGATATTCTTATAATGAGAATGTGAAACCTGAAATTAAAAACGTATTTGTAGTCCACCTACTATTACATTACTGTTCAGTCACTCCAAAATACAAAATTCTTAGGTATAAACTCAATAAAACATGTATAGGACCTGTATGCTGAAAACTATAAAACGCTGACAAAAGAAATTAAAAACGACCTAAATTAGTGGAAAAACATACAAAGTTCATGAACTGGAAAATTCAGCATGGTAAATATATCAATTCTCCCCAAACTGATCAACAGGCTTAATACATTCATATCAAAGTCCTAGCAAGACACTTTTTTTATGGTAGTGACATAGACAAGCTTATTATAAAATTTATATGACGGAGTTCCCATTGTGGCGCAGTGGTTAACGAATCCGACTAGGAACCATGAGGTTGCGGGTTCAGTCCCTGCCCTTGCTTAGTGGGTTGACGATCTGGCGTTGCCGTGAGCTGTGGTGTAGGTTGCAGACGCAGCTCGGATCCCGCGTTGCTGTGGCTCTGGCGTAGGCTGGTGGCTGCAGCTCCGATTCAACCCCTAGCCTGGGAACCTCCACATGGTGCGGGAGTGGCCCAAAGAAATAGAAAAAAAAAAAAAAAAAAGCCAAAAAAAATTTATATGAAAAGACTCTAGGACCTAGAATAGATAAAACAATCTTGAAAAATAAGAATAAAATGAGAAGAATCACTTTACCCAATACTAAGGCATAATATACAGCTATAGTAATCAGGACAGTGTGGTATGGTCTGTGGTATGGTAAGGCTAGAGACACATAAATCAGTGGAAGAGAATATAAAACCCAGAAACATACCCATACGAACATGCCCAACTGTTTGACAAAGGTGCAATATTGGATATACAAGCAAAAAAAGAGGAACCTCAACCTAAACCTCATACTTTATACAAAACTTAATTCAAAATGGATCATAGGCTTATATGTAAAATATAAAATTTTTATTAAGAAAATTAGAAAATCTTTGGTATCTAAGGCTAGGCAAAAGTTTTTAGACTTGACAGTAAAAGTGCAATTCAAAGAAGGAAAAATTGATGAATTAAGCATTAAAATTAAATTTTTTTGCTCTTCAAAAGACCCTGAAAGAAACTGAGAGAAAATATTTGCAAACCACTATTTGACAAAAGACTTGTCAGAACCCTAACCCAACCCTAACCGAAACTCAAACGTAAAACAAGCAAACAAAAAAACAAACAAAAAAAACCAGTAGAAAATGAGTAAAAGACATTAGTGGACATTTCACTGAGAGGGATATACAGGTGGCAATTAGTACATGAAAGATGTTCAACTTAGTAGCCATTAGACAGATGCAAATTAAAATCACCAAAGAGATACTACTGTATACCCATCAGAACAGCTAAGATGAAAAATAGTGATAACACCAAATGCTGCCAGGGATGCAGAGGAAGTTTATCAGGAATATGTTTCTATCAGGAATGTAAAATAGTACAGCCACTTGGGAAAGAGTATGGCAGTGTCTTACAAAATTAAATACACGTTTATCATAATAAATCAGAATCTGCACACTTGAACACTAATGCCTGGGAAGTGAAAAATTTGTTCACACAAAAACCTGTACATTAGTGTTCAGAGTCACTCTATTTATAACAGCCTAAAACTGGAAACAACTTCAGGTTAACCAATTATGGTACATCCAAGCCACAGAATACAAGTCAGCAATAAAAAGGAATAAATTGCTGACACATATAAAATTTGGAAGGATCTCAAGGGAATTATGTTAGGTGAAGAAATCCAAACTCTAGAAGTTAAGTACTACATGATTCCATTTATATAACATTCCTAAAATGACAAAACTATAGAGTGGAGAACAGATATACTAAGTCTGGGTTAGGCAGTGGTGTAGGAGAGAGGTGTTAACAGCTCTAAAAGAATTTTCACACGAGATCCTTGTGATATCTGATCTGTTTCTTGACTGTGATAGTGGTCACTGGGAATTTAATAGAATTATACACACATTAGCAAAAATTCAACTGGAAAAATCTGAATAAGATGAGTATATTGTATCTACGTTGATTTTCTGGTTGTGATATTTGCTATAGTTATTAAGATTTTACAAGAGAGATATGGGATCTCTCTGTATTATTTCTCTACAAATGCATGTGGAAAAAAAACAAAACAAAACAAAACCCAAAGGTAGTAGAAGAGAAAGAAATCATAAAAATAAGAGCAGAAATAAATGAAATAGAGACAAAAAGCAATAGAAAAGATGAAACTAAAAGCTGGTACTTGGAAAAGATAAACAAAATTGATAAACCTTCAGCTAGACTCATCAAAAAAAAAAAAAAAGTTAAAGATCTGATATTGTCACTGCTGTGGCTTGGGTGTTTGTTGTGGCACAGGTTTGATCCCTGACCTGGGAACTTCTGCATGCTCTGGGCATGGCCAAAAAATGAAAAATGAAAAGGGAGCAGTTACAATCAACACCACAGAAATACAAAGGATCATTAGGAGACCATTATGAGCAATAATTTATGAATAAAATGGACAATCGAGAAGAAACAGACAATTTCTTGGAAAAGTACAATCTCCCAAAACTGAACCAGGAAGAAATAGAAAATATGAACATACCAAGTACCAGGACTGAAATTGAATTAGTAATTAAAAACTCCCAAGACCAGATGACTTCACAGGTGAATTCTACTAAACATTGAGATGAGTTAACACTTATCCTTCTAAAACTTCTATTCCAAAAAACTGCAGAGGAAAGAATACTTCTGAATTCATTCTGTGAGGCCATCATCACCCTGATACCAAAACCAAAGATACCATAAAAAAAGAAAATTACATAGATGCAAGAATCTTGACCAAAACACTATTAAACCAACTACAACAATACATGAAAAGGACCATACACTATGATCAAGTGGGATTTATCCTAGGGATTTTTCAATATCTGCAAATCAATGTGATATACCACATTAACAAATTGAAGAATAAAAACCATACGACCTTCTCAACAGATGCAGAAAAAGCTTTTTACAAAATTCAAAATCCATTTATAACGAAAAAAAAAAAAAAACTCTTCAGAAAGTGGGCATAGAAGGAACATACCTCAACATTAAAAAGGCCACATATGACGAACTCACAGCTAGCTAGCATCATACTCAAAGGTGACGAGCTGAAAGCATTTCTCCCAAGTCCAGCTACAAGAAAAGGATACCTACCCTCACCACTTTTACTCAACATACTTTTGGAAGGCCTAGTCAAAGAAATCAGAGAAGAAAAAGAAATAAAAGCAATCCAAATTGGAAAAGAAGTAGTGAAACTGTCACTGTCTTCTGATGACATGAGGCTATACACAGAAATCCTAAAGACACGACCAGAAAACTACTAGACCTCATCAATAATATCAGTAAAATTGCTGGATACAAAGTCAATACACAGATGTCTGTTGTGTTTCTATACATTAACAACAAAATATCTGTGAGAAATGACCCCATTTACCATCTCATAAAAAAGAATAAAATACCTAGGAGCAAACCTACTTAAGGAGGCAAAAGACTAATACCCTGAAAACTGTAAGATGCTGATGAAAGAAATCAAAGATGACACAAACAAATGGAAAGATATATTGTGTTCTTGGACTGGAAGAATCAATATTGTCAAAATGACTGTACTGCCCAAGGCAATCTACAGATCCAGTATAATCCCTATCAAATTACCAATGGCATTTTTCACTGAAAATAAACTATTTTTATTTATTTTTATTTTTTTAATTACTCAAATGAATTTATCACATCTGTAGTTGTATAATGATCATAACAATCTGATTTCACAGGATTTCCATCTCACAGCCCAGGCACATCCCCCCACCTCCCAAACTGTCTCCTCTGGAGACCATAAGTTTTTCAATTTCTGTGAGTCAGCATCTGTTCTGCAAAGAAGTTCAGTCTGTCCTTTTTTCAGATTCCACATGTCAGTGAAAGCATTGGATGTTGGTGTCTCATTGTATGGCTGACTTCACTTAGCATGATAGTTTCTAGGTCCATCCATGTTGCAAAAAATGCTGGTATTTCGTTCTTTTTAATGGCTGAGTAATATTCCATTGTGTATATGTACCACATCTTCTTGATCCACTCCTCTGTCGATGGACATTTAGGTTGTTTCCATGTTTTGGCTGTTGTAAATAGTGCTGCAATGAACATTGGAGTACATGTGTCTTTGCGAGTCGTAGTACTAGTGTTCCTTTTTCTCCACACCCTCTCCAGCACTTATTGTGTGTAGACTTCTTGATGATGGCCATTCTGGCTGGTGTAAGGTGGTACCTCAGAGTGGTTTTGATTTACATTTCTCTAATAATGAGTGATGTTGAACATCTTTCCATGTGTTTCTCGGCCATCTGTACGTCTTCTTTGGAGAATTGACTGTTTAGATCTGCCCATTTTTTGATAGGCTTGTTTGTTTTTTTGGTATGGAGCTGCAGAAAGTGTTTATAAATTTTGGAGATTAATCCCTTGTCAGTCGATTCACTTGCAAAGATTTTCTGCAATTCTGTTGGTTGTCTTTTTGTGTTGTTTAGGGTTTCCTTTGCTGTGCAGAAACTTTGAAGTTTGGTTAGGTCCCATTTGTTTATTTTTGTTTTTGTTGTTAATACTCTGATAGGTGTATCTGAGAAGATGTTGCTGTTGTTTATGTTGGCCTATGTTTTCCTCTAAGAGTTTTATAGTGTCTGGTCTTATATCTAGGTCTTTAATCCATTTGGAGTTTATTTTTGTGTATGATGTTAGGGAGTGTTCTAATTTCATTCTTTTCCATGTGGCTGTCCAGTTCTCCCAGCACCACTTATTGAACAAGCTGTCCTTTCTCCATTGTATATTCTTGCCTCCTTCGTCATAGATGAGTTGGCTGTAGGTGCGTGGGTTTAATTCTGGGCTTTCTATCATGTTCCACTGATCTATATTTCTGTCTTTGTGCCAGTACCATATGGTTTTGATGACTGTTGCTTTGTAGTATAGTCTGAAGTCCAGGAGCCTGATTCTTCCAGGTCCGTTTTTCTTTTTCAGGGTGTCTTTGGCTATTCTGGGTCTTTTGTGCTTCCAAACAAACTTTAAAATATTTTGTTCGAGTTCTGTGAAAAATGTCCTTGGTAGTTTGATAGGGATTGCATTGAATCTAGGTAGTATAGTCATTTTGATAATATTAACTCTTCCAATCCACGAGCATGGTATATCTTTCCATCTATTTGTGTCATCTTTGATTTCTTTCATCAGTGTCTTATAGTCTCTTTGGGTAGGTTTACTCCTAGGTATTTTATCTTTTGGATGCGATGGTAAATGGGATTGCTTCCCTAATTTCTCTTTCTGCTCTTTCATTGTTAGTGTATAGAAATGACATTGATTTCCGTGTATTGATTTTGTATCCTGTGACTTTGCCAAATTCGTGGATGAGCTCTAACAGTTTTCTGGTAGAGTCTTTAGGATTCTCTAGGTATAGCATCATGTCATCTGCAAATAGGGATAGTTTTACTTTTTCCTTTCCAATTTGGATTCCTTTTATCTCTTTTACTTCTCTGATTGCTGTTGCTAGGACTTCCACAGCTATGTTGAAGAGTAGTGGTGAGAACGGACATCCTTGTCTTGTTCCTGATCTCAGCGGGAATTCTTTCAGCTTTTCACCATTGAGAATGATGTGCGCTGTGGGTTTGTCGTATATGGCCTTTATCATGTTGAGGTAGGTTCCCATTATGCCCACTTTCTGAAGGGTTTTTATCAGAAATGGGTGTTAGGTTTTGTCAAAGGCTTTTCCCGTGTCTATTGAGAGAATTATATGGTTTTTATTCTTCAGTTTGTTAATGTGGTGTATCACACTGATGGATTTGCGGATATTGAAGAACCCCTGCATCCCTGGGATAAATCCCACTTGATCATGATGTATAATCATTTTAATGTATTGTTGGATGCAGTTTGCTAGTATTTTGTTGAGGATTTTTGCATCAATGTTCATCAGTGAAATAGGCCTGTAGTTTTCTTTTTTTGTGGAATCTTTGTCTGATTTTGGTACCAGAGTGATGGTGGCCTCACAGAATGAGTTTGGGAGTATCAGAAGGATAGTTTCAGAAGGAGAGGTGTTAGCTCTTCTCTAAATGTTTGATAGAATTCACCTGTGAAGCCATCTGGTCCTGGACTTTTGTTTGTTGGAAGTTTTTAAATCACAGTTTCAATTTCAGTTCTTGTGATGGGTCCATTCATCTTTCCTATTTCATCTTGGTTTACTCTTGGAAGATTGTACTTTTCTAAGAATTTGTCCATTTCTTCTAGGTTTTCCATTTTATTGGCATATAGTTGCACATAGTAGTCTCTTATGATCCTTTGAATTTCTGTGATGTCCATGTTACTTCTCCGTTTTCATTTCCAATTTTATTGATTTGAGTCCTCTCTCTGTTTTGCTTGATAAGTCTGCCTAGGGGGTTATCAATTTTGTTGATCTTTTCAAAGAACCAGCTTTTCGTTTCACTGATCTTTTCTATGGTTTTCTTTGTTTCTATTTCATTGATTTCTGCTCTGATCTTTATGATTTCTTTCCTTCTACTAACTTTAGGTCTTGTCTGTTCTTCTCTCTCGAGCTGCTTTGGATGTAAAGTTAGCTTATTTATTTGAGCTTTTTCTTGTTTCCTGAGGTGGGCTTGTATTGCTATAACATTTCCTCTTAGAACGACTTTTGCTGCATCCCATAGGTTTTGGAGTGTTGTATCTTTGTTGTCATTTGCTGCTAGGTATTTTTTAATTTCCTCTTTGATTTCTTCAGTGATCCATTGGTTGTTTAGTAGCATGTTGTTTAGTCTCCAGTGTTTGTGTTTTTTGCAGTTTTTTTCTTTTTGTTGATTTCCAGTCATACAGCATTGTGGTTGGAAAAGATGCTTGATAAAATTTTAATTTTCTTGAAGTTACTGAGGTTTGCTTTGTAGCCCAGGGTATGATCAATCTTAGAGAATGTTCCATGTGCACTTGAGAAGAATGTGTATTCTGTTGCTTTTGGATGGAATGTCCTGTAAATATCTATTAAGTCCATCTGGTTTAATGCATCATTCAGGGCCTGTGTTTCCTTATTGATTTTGTCTGGTTGATCTGTCCATTGCTATAAGTGGGGTGTTAAAGTCCCCCACTACGATTGTGTTATTGTCGATTTCTCCTTTTAAGGTTGTTAGCAGTTGCTTTATATATTGTGGTGAACCTGTGTTGGGTGCGTAGATGTTTAAAATTGTTATATCATCTTCTTGGATTGATCCTTTGATCATTATGTAATGTCCTTCTTTGTCCCTTAAAATATTCTTCATTTTAAAGTCTATTTTGTCTGATATGAGTATTGCTACTCCAGCTTTCTTTTGATCCCCATTTGCATGAAATATTTTCTTCCATCCTCTCACTTTCAATTTGCATGTGTCCCTAGAAGTGAAGTGGGTCTCTTGAATACAGCATATATATGGGTCTTGTTTTTGTATCCATTTGGCCAGTCTCTGTCTTTTGGTTGGGACGTTTAGTACATTAACATTTAAGGACATTATTGATATGTATGTTCTTATTGCTATTTTATTAATTACTTTGGATTTGTTTTTGCTGCTCTTTTTTCTTTCCTTCTTCTCTTGTTCTTTTCTGCCTAGAGAAGTTCCTTTAGTATTTGTCGTAAGGCTGGTTTAGTGTTGCTGAATTCTCTTAGCTTTTGCTTATCTGTGAAGGTTTTGATTTCTCCTTCAAATCTGAATGAGAGCCTTGCTGGGTAGAGTAATCTTGGTTGGAGGTTTTTTCCTTTCATCACGTCAAGTATATCATGCCACTCCCTTCTGGCCTGCAGAGTTTCTGTTGAAAAATCTGCGGATAGCCTTATTGGGGTTCCCTTGTATGTTATTTCTTTTCCCTAGCTGCTTTCAAGATTTTCTCTTTGTCTTTAATTTTGGTCAGTTTGATTAACATGTGTCTCGGGGTATTCCTCCTTGGGTTTATTTTATATGGTACTCGTTGTGCTTCCTGGATTTGAGTGAGTGATTCCTTCCCCATGTTAGGGAAGTTTTTGACTATTATCTCTTGGGATATTTTTTCTGTCTCCTTCTCTCTCTCTTCTCCTTCCGGCACCCCTATAATATGGATGTTGGTGTGTTTAACGTTGTCCCAGAGTTCTCTGAGACTCTCTTCACTTCTTTTCAGTCTTTTTTCTCTTTTCTGTTCCGCATCCGTAATTTCCACTAATCTGTCCTCCACCTTGCTTATTCATTCTTCTGCCTCCTGTATTCTGTTAGCTGCTTCTAGTGAATTTTTTATTTCAGTTATTGTAGTTTGCATCTCTTCTTGTTTAAGTTTTATATCTTGTATCTCTTTGCTCAGTTTTTCCTGTAAGTTATCCATCTTTGCCTCCAGTTTATTTCCAATGTCTTGCATCATCTTCAGCATCAACAGTCTAAAGTCTTTTCCCCGGAGGCTGAGAATCTCCTCGCTTAGCTGTTTTTTCTGGGGTTTTTCCTTTCTCCCTCATCTGAGTTATAGTTCTCTGTCTTTTCATTTTTATAGGTTTTTGGTGTGGTGACCTTTTTACAGATAATAGAGTTGTAGCCTCTCTTACTTCTGATGTCTGCCCCCCTGTGGCTCAAGTCAGTATGGGGGGGCTTGCTGTAGGCTTCCTGATGGGAGGGGCGGATGCCTGCCCCCTGGTATGTAGAGCCGATTCTAATCCCTCTGGTGAGTGGGGCTTAGGCTCTGGATGGGATTAGAGGCAGCTGTGTGCCTGAGGGGTCTTTAGGTAGCCTGTTTACTGCAGGGCGGGGCTGTGATCCCCCCTGGACTGTGGTTTGCCCTGGGGCTTCTCAGCAGCTGGCTGACGGGTGGGGCCAGATTTTCCCAAAATGGCCACCTCCAGAGGAAGACACTGCTGCTGAATATTCCCGAGAGCTTTGCTTTCAATGTCCCTCCCTCACAACAAGCCACGTTCACCCCTGTTTTCCCAGGATGTCCTCCAAGAACTATGGTCAGGTTTGACCCAGATTCCCATGGAGACTTTGCTTTGCCCTAGGATCCAGTGCATGTGAAAGTCTGTGTGCACCTTTTAAGAATGGGGTCTCCATTTCCCCCAGTCCCATGGAGCTCCTGCACACAAGCCCCACTGGCCTTCAATGCCAGATGCTCCAGGGTTCTTTCTCCCTGTGCCAGATCCCCACACATGAGAGTTTGATATGTGGCTCAGAACTCTCACTCCTGTAGGTGAGTCTCTGTGAACCAGTTAGTTTCCAGTCTGTGATGTTCCCACCCAGGAGATATGGGGTTGTTTATATCACGAAATTGCCCCTCCTACCTCTTGATGTGTCCTCCTCTTTTTCTTCTGGAGTATCTTTTTTAAGGTTTCCAAGTCCATTTGGGTGAAGAGTGCTCAGTCTTTAGTTGTTAATTTTGTTGTTTTTAGGAGAGAAGTTGAGCTCCAGTCCTTCTATTCCGCCATCTTAATCCCCCCGAAAATAAACTATTTTTAAATTTGTATAGAAACAGAAAAGACCCCAAATAGCCAAAAAATCTTGAGAAAGAAGAATGGAGCTGGAGGAATTAGGCTCCCTAATTCAGACTACACTACAAATCTACAGTCATCAAAAGAGTATGGTACTGGTTCAAAAACAGTATTATAGATCAATGAAACAGGATAGAAAGTCCAGAAATAAATCCATGCACTTGTGGTCAATTAATCTATGATGAAGGAAGCAAGAATATATAATAGGTAAAAGACAGTTTCTTTAATAAGTAGTTATGGGAAAACTGGGCAGCTACATGCAAAAGAATGAAATTAGAACACTCTAACACCATACACAAAAAATAAAGTCAAAATTTAAGAATGTAAGTCCTAAATGTAATGTAAGACCTAAATGTAAGAATGGATCCTATAAAGCTCCTAGAGGAAAAGAGAGGCAGAACACTCTTTGACATAATTGCAGCAGTATTTTTTTGGATCTGTCTCCCAGAGTAATAGAAATAAAAACAAAAATAAACAAATGGGACATAATTAAACTTAAAAGCTTTTACACAGCAAAGGAAACCATAAGCAAAATGAAAAGGCAACCTATGGAATGGGAGAAAATATTTGCAAACGATGCTACTGACAAGGGATTAAAAATATACCAAAAGTACATACAGCTTACTATTAAAAAAAAAAAAACCAACCCAATCAAAAAATGGTGCTGTACAGTGGGAAAAAAAAAATGGGCAGAAGATTTAAAGAGGAATTTCTCCAAGGGAGATATACAAATGGCCAACAAGCACATGAAAATATGCTTACTATCACTAATTAGTAGAGAAATGCAAACCAAAGCTACAATGAGGTATCATCTCACACCAGTCAGAATGGCCATCACCAAAAAGTCTACAAATAATAAATGCTGGGGAGAATGAGGAGAAGAAGAAACCCTCCTCCACTGCTACTGGGAATGTAAGCAGGTGTAGCCACTATGGATAACAGTATGGAGGTTCCTTAAAAAATTAAAAATAGAGCTACCATACGATCCTGCAATTACATTCCTGGGTATATATCTGGAGAAAACTCTAATTTGGAAAGATACATGCACCCCAGTGTTGATTGCAGCACTAATTATAATAGTCAAGATATGGAAGCAATCTAAATGTCCATCAACTAATGAATGAGGAAAGAAGAGCTGATACACACAAGCACATGTGTGCACTGGAATATTATTCAGCCATAAAAAATGAAATGCCATTTGCAGCAACTAGAGATAGATGGACCCAGAGATTATCATACTAAGTGAAGTAAGTCAGAAAAAACAAATATATATTTTTTTTGTCTTTTGTTGTTGTTGTTGTTGTTGTTGTTGTTGCTATTTCTTGGGCCGCTCCCTTGGCATATGGAGATTCCCAGGCTAGGGGTTGAATCGGAGCTGTAGCCACCGGCCTACGCCAGAGCCACAGCAACGCGGGATCCGAGCGGCGTCTGCAACCTACACCACAGCTCACGGCAACGCCGGATCGTTAACCCACTGAGCAAGGGCAGGGACCGAACCCGCAACCTCATGGTTCCTAGTCGGATTCGTTAACCACTGCGCCACGACGGGAACTCCAGAAAAAACAAATATTATATGATATCACATGTGGAATCTAAAACTGAGTACAAGTCAACTTATTTACAAAACAGAAATAGATGCACAGACACAGAAAAAAAACTTAACAGTTACCAAAAGGGATAGCAGTAGGGGTAGATAAATTAGGAATTTGGGATTAACATGTATACATTATTATATATAAAAGAGATAAACAACAAAGAACTAAAGTATAGCACAAGTATCCTATAATAACCTATAATGCAAAAGAATCTGCAAAAGAATAAATACATGTATAACTGAATCACTTGCTGTATATCTGAAACACAATGTTGTAATTTAACTATATTTCAATTTAAAAAATGGTTAAGGGGGTTCCCGTTGTGGCTCAGTGGTTAATGAATCCCACTAGGAACCATGAGGTTGCGGGTCTGATCCCTGGCCTTGCCCAGTGGGTTAAGGATCTGGCGAGCTGTGCTGTAGGTCACAGACGCGGCCAGGATCTGACATTGTGGTGGCTCTAGCATAGGCCAGCAGCTGTAGCTCCAATTAGACGCCAGCTGGGGAACCTCCATGTACCACCGGTTGGGCCCCTAAAAAAGCAAAAAAAAAAAAAAAGGTTAAAAAAAAGAAGCATCAAAACTGCTGGCCTGTATTCCTCGAAAATGTCAATGTCATAGAACAGATTAAAAAAGACATGACAGGAGTTCCCATTGTGGCTCAGTGGAAACAAATCTGACTAGAAACTATGAAGTTGCGGGTTCGATCCCTGGCCTCGCTCAGCGGATTAGGGATCCGGCGCTGCTGTTAGCTGTGGTGTAGGTCGCAGATGCAGCTTGGATCTTACGTTGCTGTGGCTCTGGCATAGGCTGGCAGCAACAGCTCCGATTATACCCCTAGCCTATGAACCTCAATATGCCATGGGTGCAGCCCTAAAAAGACAAAAGACAAAAGACAAAAAAAAAAGACATGACAACTGAATGTAACATATAATCTGATTGGATCAATCTAGTGTTTTCTTTGCTACAAAGGACTTTATTAAGGCAATTTTTACAAAACTTAGAAAGAAAAGGTCTAGAGATTAAATAACGACATTAATGTTAATTTCTTTTCCTTTTTTTTTGTCATTTTGTCTTTTTAGGGCTACACCCATGGCATATAGAAGTTTCCAGGCTAGGGGTTGAATCTGAGCTGTAGCTGCCAGCCTATGCTACAGCCACAGCAACACAGGATCCAAGCTGCATTTGTGATCTACACCACAGCTCACAGCAAGGCCAGATCCTTAACACAATGAGTGAGGCCAGGGATTGAACCTGCGTCCTCATGGATACTAGTTGGGTTTGTTAACCACTAAGCCATGACAGGAACTCCAATTTCATTATTTTGATAATCATACTGTGGTTATATAAGAGAATGTTCTTGCTTTTATAAAATACACATTAAAGCATTTAAGGGTAGAGGGGCATCTTATCTCAAATGGTTAAAAAAAGTGTATACATACGAATGGAAGTATGGCAAAATGTTAACAGTTAGAATATTTGAGTAAGGGAATACTTATACTATTCTTGTAGCTTTCTATCAGGTCTGAAATTATAAATAATAAAAATTTTAAAGACATATAGGATGCCACACAGAGCCTGGCACATAAATTTTCAATAATTATAGTTTTCAGATATTTTATAATACCTATTTTTAGATGAAGAAACAAGATGAGAAGCTCAACAGAATGCCAAGAGGACTATGGCAAACTGGTGGTAGATCAGGATTTGAACTCAGATCTGTTCCATACCAAAGTCTGTGCTCCTTTCACTAGTATGAAGAAGGATGAAAATTTCACACATCTCACATGGGTTTGGATGTATTCTGTGTAAGGAGAGGATGATGCTCTGTAAGAACTGGCTTTAAGCCACTCGCTAAGCAATTCGTTTCTTCTTTTTTAGGGCTATACCCGCTGCATATGGAGGTTCCCAGGCTAGGGGTCTAATCAGAGCTACAGCGGCCAGGCTACGCCATAGCCACGCAGGATCCTAGCCGCATCTGTGACCCATACCACACCTCACGGCAATGCCAGATCCTTAACCCACTGAGTGAGGCCAGGGATTAAACTCGCAACCTCATGGTTTCTAGTCGGATTTGTTTCTGCTGTGCTCCAACAATTCACTTCTTAATTTCCGGGGAGAAAAGCCTGAGGACTGGGATTTAACACCTAAAATCTGGCTCAAGGGTGGATATTTTGTCTACGGCACATCAAATAAACAAAGTAAAAAACTTAGAGAAAACCATCTGCAAGTCTTCAAAGACAGGGCAGCATATTGTCTTTGTGTTTTTATTCATTCATCTGAAATCCACTGGGTCCTTAGGCTGTGCTGGTCAATGAAATTTCTAGGATGACTATTTAGATGTATCTCTTCTATTGGCCCTTCCCCACCTCTCCTCCACACATGGCTAAGCTTAAACAGGACAGATGATTTATTTGTAATTAATTAATTTTCTTCTGAACAGATAATACATAGAAAAAAATTCACATGGAACAAAAGGGTATAATAGTGAAGTCTTGCTCCCCACCTTTCTAACTCCCTTGCCACTGATAACAAGTGTTACCAGCTTAAAAATATTTCAAATATTTCTTCGAATTACCAGAATTAGCTGGACTATATTATGATATTAAGCTAACCATTTACCTAAAATATTCCAAGTAATTACTATAAATTTAGTAAATTTTTTATTTAGGCATTTAAAATATCCTTAAAAATACCTGTGTAGACATGTTTTCAACATGTTAAAGTGACTCAGGGTTAAAACTTTTTTTAACGAAAAACTGTATTATATATGATTACAATAGTTGGCTAGTAAGCATCACTGGTAGCTCACCTGGTTTCTGTCCCGGGCATTTGTGTATCTGATCTTCTGAATGAAGTAGAATATAAGCCATGCTGAAGAAATAATCATCAAAACAATAAAGGATATTGACACGAAGACTAGAGAGCCACGGCTGAAGTTCTTTGGCGGCATTCGAGTTCCAACAGCTATTGTCATTTGAACAGAGATGTTTTTCTCCAGATAACTCAAAATATCTTTACCCCTCAATTCTGTAATCATGACAGCAATAATATCTCCAGTGCCTGTAATGTAAAATAAATACATATACTCAAGTGACATTTAAACTTTATTGAACATCAAGTAAAAACGCTACTTAGAAAAACAATGCAATTCTTGTTAAGGCAAGGGTTTATATATTCAACTTTTCAAATGAAATAAAGTTGTAGTTGGGTATGCTGGCAACAAGTGGGAACAGAAATTTGTTGTATACTAAGCACACTTAAAGCATAAAATGACTGCAGTGATAAGTTAACTTGTTTTAAACTATATTTAAAAAACAGATTATTAAATCAGCCAAATGGAACAAAAGACAGTACATGACATACAGCAATAGAATGTGAGAAAATTGTGGCACGTTTTCACTGTCAAACCTTTTCGATCTTAAAATGTTCTATAGAGTCCCAACTCATTATGAAGAAGAGAAAAAAACTGCTATTTTTTGTATTTCTTACAAATATTTCTGAAGGACCAATTGTTTGCACAACTACCACAAGGAACAGAAAGAAGTGCAAGATACATGGTTTTATACTATCACTGAGTTAGGACACAAATCTAAGATTTACAACAGCAATATGCCAAATGGCAGTATCTTTCATCAACAGTTGAAACTAACTTTGATCCTATGTGTAGATTCAATGGGAGGAATGTTCCTTTTTAGTTTACTCCAGAACCTATCTGGAATTCAAACCCTTCCTGAGACATGCCCAAGCTTCAACACTCTGGACTAGTTTGGCATCAAAATACTTCCGGCTTCTAACAGCTGTCCAGAGATTCTGCTTCAGCCACTAAGTTAACTACAAGGATGTTTGTAAATTTCTTTCCTAGTCATCTAGTTCTTTCACTTATGTAGGCAGTGATATAGTAAAGGCAAGTGACTCCTATGCACAGCATGAAATTTTTACCCCTTTCCCCCGCCACAAAGGGAATAACTTCCCATTTTCTTTTAGGCAAAAAGAGAAGCCTTTCTATAACCAAACTACCTGTCATTGATGGTCCTTTAATAAGGTAAAGATGCCTATGACAACATGCAACTTTTACACTATGCCTTTTTCAAAGAGCCCCCAAAGGAGTTCCCGTCGTTGCTCAGCAGAAATGAATCTGACTGGCATCCATGAAGACGCAGGTTCGATCCTTGGTCTCGCTTAGTGGGTAAAGGATCCCTCATTGCCATGAGCTGTGGTGTAGGTCGCAGATGCAGCTTGGATCCAGTGTTGCTGTGGCTGTGGTCCAGGCCAGCAGCTACAGTTCCAATTTGACCCCTAGCCTGGGAACTCCATATGCCACAGATGCAGCCCTAAAAAGACAAAAAAAAAAAAAAAAAGTCCCCAAGACAATGGGGGTCAGAGGAAAGAAAATAAACTATTTTGGGAAAGAGAAAATTATAACTACTTATATAAATTTGAATAAGGTTTGTGCATGTAAATCGTCAAAACAAAATAACCCTCCAACTTGCCCTTTCAAAGGTGTCTTCAATGCCCTTTAATATACTACTATTAAATATTTGGTTTATGTTTCACTTACCATATTTAACTTAAAAGGACTATCCTTGTACAATATGCAGTCACACACACACACACACCAAAGACCATATGTAACTGAAAAGAAATGTTATAATTAAAAGTTTTATGAAAAGTTTAACCCAATGGAACATATACCTTTGCATAGCCTTATTCGAAACTTTCAGTCTTTCAGAATTTATCAGCAGTTTATCAGAATACTGATTAAAAATAAAGAAGAAAACTGCAAAATTAAAGCAAGCAACAATGTTAACATCTAATTATCTTTCTGAAATGAGTTCTTTTCACTATGTTAGAAAAAAAATCATAAAATAATGCCAAATCATTTTAAATTTCCACTTAGAAACCTTGTTTGTGCTTTTAAAATGTTGTTCAACAGGCAATGATGTGCAGTATAAGATACCAGGTATGGCTATAAAGTAACTGAGACGGATCCCACAAACGACATATGACAATCAGTCTCATTGCTTTATAATCACACCAGGTACAGTTTTAGAAATCAGTTCTGAGGCTCCCTCTTGAAGACTCAAGCTGCGGAAGGAGCTGGGAAAGCTGCACAGGTAGCCAAGGGAATCAATCCATGTAATTTCATTCATTCAAACAACACTAAATGAGCACCATCTAATTTCAATTGGAAAGCTGTTTGGGAAAAGAAGCATTTAATTATTTCAACCTTCCCTTTAACAGTATTTATTGAGCATATACTATCATCAAGGCTCCTTAATGTTCGCCTTTCAAAGAGAGTAGAAAATTATATATATTGGTCTTTATCCCTGATTCCTGGGACAAAGCTCCTAAAACCTTGCAATTTCATAAGTGATAGCACTAGGAGCATCTTTTGCAGTATTAGGTCTTTGACCCTGGTCCTGACACAGATCCTAAATCCCTGGCAATTCCCTAGGTGATAGAGGACTGTTCTTTGTTCTAATGAGGTGAATCTTAGTGGGCTCCTAGTGAAGCTCCTTACAGCTTCAGTTTTGGGGGCTGGTCACCAGAAAGACCAAGCCATGATGAGAAGCTTGGAACTTTCTGCCTCACTCTTCATCCTCTGGGGAGGGAGAGGGAGTAGAGACTGAGTTATTGATTGATCATGCCTACATGAGGCCGGCATAAAAATCCCTACAGTATGGGGGGTCAGAGAGCTTCCAGGCTAGTGAACAATTGGAGGTAGTGGGAAGACAGCCTGCTGGAGAGCCCCCCCTTTTTTTCTTTTTCTTTTCAGGGCCGCACCCATGGCATATGGAGGCTCCCAGGCTAGGGGTTGAATTGGAGCTACAGCTGCCAGCCTACACCACAGCCACGCCAGATGAGGAAGGTCAGGGATCGAACCTGAAACCTCACAGTTCCCAGTCAGATTCTTTTCCGATGTGCCACAACAGGAATTCCCCAAGGAGAGAGCCCCTTCTCACACACCTTGCACTATGTATCTCTTCATCTATGGTCCTCATAACAGCATTTATAATAAACCAGGAGTTCTGTGAGCCCTTCTAACACATTTTTGAAGCAGAGGAAGGAGTTACAGGAACCTCAACTTAGAGCTGGTGGAGCAGAAGTACAGGTGACAACTTATAATTGGCTTCTGAAGTGGTGGGGTCGGGGGGTGGTCTTTGTGGGACTGAACCCTTCACTTGTAGGATCTGATGCTAATTCTAGGTAGTGTCAGAATCAAACTGAACTACAGGACACCCAGGTAGTGTTGCCGAGAACTGCCTGGCACAGGGAAAACCCAACACACATTTGGTAACCAGAAGCGTCCGAAGGGAAGTTTTCTGTGTCAGTAGTAAAGGAGACACATACAGGAGTGCTTCTTCCTTTATACCTGCTCTTGATTACATGAAAACGGCATCTACCCTCAAAGAGCAAAGGAGAAACTTAAAGGGACCAGAGAGAGGAGCGAAACATAGGTAGTCTCATGATGCCGGTACAAAGAAAGGGACTGGGAAGAGTGACAGGGAAGGCAACTAAGACAGTGCTGCTCAAACAAAATGAGAAATAATATCAGCAGATCATCAGAATGCTGACAAAGGCACTAGGTTCTTAACCACTCTATGTTGTAAATCCCTTAGAGAATCTGATGAGAGGGGACCTCTCCTAGAAGAATCCCTGTCCCCTCGACCCCTCCAGGAGACACTGGACTTCCTCATTCCCCACCCATAAAGGCAACCTGGGCTCAAAGGCCCTAATTGAAGGATGCCTCAAACACCTAACTTTTAAAGATCTGTGGAGCCTTGGTCCAGCTTCTGTGGGTGGGATGGAGGGTGGAGATTTTAATGCCAGAGGAAATGTAAGCTCAGGATAAAATTAGGGTTAGATCAAGTAGTGACTGGTAGGAGTTGAGAACTAATTAGACTGTAATGATGAAACATTCAAGGAGAGCTGATACATATTTGGAACATCCATCACCAAGCTCATGTCCCAAGCCCTTGGCCAACAATACTAATAAATCATGAATATGGTCTCAGAATCCCATGTATTTCAACAATGCCCAGCAGCAAGAGTTAATTTACCAGAGATGACAGTTAAGTAAAAGCCTAGTTTTGATCCCTGCTTTCACCTATTTTCTTGAAAACTTTCTCCACTATTATTCTTTAATGTGAATCTCTGTTTCCCCTGCTTGAGTTTAGCTACTTTAACAAACAATTCTATTCTTTCTTCATTTGTTTTGAGAATTTCAAACCCACAGAACAGTTTCAATACTATATGAACACTCATGTACTTTTTATTCAGATCTGTCAACTGGTAATAGTTTTCCTTTTCTGTGGGTATTTATTGTTCCTGAACCAACTGAGAGTAAGTTTTAGACCTCATGACATTTCCTCCTTAAATACTCCAGCATTCTCTCTTAAGAATAGGGACACAATTCATTTATCATACTCAAGAAACTGAACTCTGATACAACACTGTTCTATAATACACAATCCACAATCAAATAGCTCTGACTGGTTCTAATAATCACCAGTAGAACTGTTTAGGTCAGTACCCAGAGCCTTATCAGGTCTCGTGGCCACTGTCTTATCTTCCTAGTCTCCTCTGATCTAAAGCAGTTTTCTCAGTCACTTCTGGTCGTTCATGATATTGACCTTTTTGATGGATCCAGGCCATATGTAAAAAAAAAACTTCCCTCAGTCTGGATTTGCTGGTTTGTTTCCTCATGATTAGACCTCCAAAGGAAACATTTTTGGTAGGATGCTATATAGGTGATGCTGTGTCCTTCTAGTGGGTTATATCAGGAAGCACAGGTCGAGGTTTAACCTTTATTGATGGAAGGTGAATTTTATCACTTGGCTAATCTGTTTTCTGCCAGTTTCTCCAATGTAAACAGACACTTTTCACTATTTGATTAATAAGCAATCTGTGGGGTGATGAGTTCAGAAAATCCTGTTTCCCAACAAACAAGCTTTCATTCAATGTTCTCAGCATCCACTAATGCTCACCAGAATCAGTTACTACAACAGTGTGTGCAAAATAGGGATTTTCTAATACTATGATATTTTCTACACTTTGTAAAGTCGTTTGGTAATCAGAAACACTAATATTTTTCTAATTATCTTTTTTCCCATTAAATAAAACTACTGGGTTGGCAATTTTTCTAGGTGTTTCCCCTCCCCAACACCTAGCAATTCTATTTTTTAATGGGAAAAAAGGATATGTGGAAAAATACGGTAATGCTGCTATTATCCTGACAACAACATCGATTTTTAGGGATCAACAAAATGAACTTCAGAATTAACCTCCTTTGGGCTCTGAAGTTGGAATGTCTAGGTTCAAGTTTCAGTATGATACTTGACTCCTCTGAACCTCAGTTTCTTCTTTCAAAAAATCGGGTATTAGGAGTTCCCGTGGCGCAGTGGTTAATGAATCTGACTAGGAACCATGAGGTTGCGGGTTCGGTCCCCGCCCTTGCTCAGTGGGTTAACGATCCGGCGTTGCCGTGAGCTGTGGTGTAGGTTGCAGACGCCGCTCGGATCCCGCGTTGCTGTGGCTCTGGCGTAGGCCGGTGGCTACAGCTCCGATTCAACCCCTAGCCTGGGAACCTCCATATGCCGCGGGAGCGGCCCAAGAAATAGCAACAACAACAATAACAACAACAAAAAGACAAAAGACCAAAAAAAAAAAAAAAAAAAATCGGATATTACCTGCAGGCTTCATGGCAGATGCTCAGTAAATACCAATAATTTACTGAGCTCATCCTACTGGTATTACTATTACTCCTAGAAAGTAAAAGAAGGCATTCTTTGGAAGAATCCAAAAGACCCCTACCACATAATTTTGGAACTCCTATTCCCTAATTCCTTCTAACACCTTGGAATCACTCAGGAATCTGCTGAGCAACACAATCCTCCTGGCTTCTAAGAGGATTCAAGTTTCAGCTGTGGGAGTTGCTGCAGTTGCGAAGTATCAGAAATCCCTATCTTCTCCTCTCAACTGTATTTGTCACCTTGCTGCTAGGCAAGTCCAGTTCAGCTGGGCAGCCAATACTTTAACTATGGAAAGGCAGACACAGGAAAAGAACAAATGAACTGTTTGAGGCACTAGGCCGTGAATGGAGAAAGCCCTTTTATGGTAAGCTTTTTCACTTCTATATTGTAAACTAGTCTGTTCTTTTATGAAAGCAGCCATTCTTGTGCAAAATTCCATTTAGCAGAGGCTGTATGCCTTAACAGATAAAACTGTTTAAGTTCAAATCAGCTGCCAAAGTTTAAAGAAATTTTAAAGTTCTTAGATAATTTTAGGAAATTTCCCATTAAAAAAAGAATCCAGGGAGTTTCCATTGTGGCTCAGTGGTAAGGAACCCGACTAATATCCCTAAGTAGTGTAGGTTGCAGACTCAGGATCCGAGCCACATCTCACGACAACGCCAGATCCTTAACCCACTGAGCAAGGCCAGTGATTGAACCCTCACCGTCATGGTTACTACTCAGGTTCATTACCGCTGAGCCACAATAGTAACTCCAAATGATACTTTTATAACTGTTGGTAGGTAATTATCAAAAAGGTAATGTCATGAACCACCAAAAGTGACTAAGGGACCTGCTTTGGATCAGAGGAGACTAACAACGTGAGACAGTTATTTCTACAGAATTCAATGACCTCCTTATATGTAAAGTGGAACACCATATACTTTAAGTGGAAGAGATTAAAATTTCTTTAAAGGTCCAGAATGACTGCTGCTAAGGGAACAGGTAGGTATAGTACAGGGATTTTCTATACCACCCACTCAGTCACGTTGCACTGACTGGGTGATTCCTGTATGCTTTGGTCTCAATGAATCTGCTCACTTATGGACTGAGCAAGGCCTTCCCTTCACTCTCACTTCCACTGACTTAAGCCCTTCTCAGATGTTTCCCTACAATACTCACTCTTCTCTTCAACAACCCCTTAAAAAATTCAAGGGGGAAAAAAAGATATGCTATGTTCTTTTATGAAATGAATACAGTAATAATTCTGACAGATGTGGATGACAGGTTTTATCAATTATAGATTTCCTGCTGAGATTTGTAAGTGGTTTCTCTAAAATATACATTTGTCATGTCACTTCTCTGCTCAAAGCCTTTCATGTGTCCCTTCTGTCAACTAAATAAAATTCAAATTCCTTTAGCTTGACATTCAAGGCATTTTGGGAGACAAATGGACCTAAAGGTAATGGACAGTCATGGGATGGTAGACATTTCTTACTAACCCAATGAAACTGTTGGTCAAAGTGGCTGAAATAGTGGTTCACGTGATCTAAGGAGAATGCAGGAGTGAAACCTAGGGGAGGATAATCAGGAGAAAAACAGAGTGGGCCCAAGGAGCTGGAAGCTTCAACAAAACCAAACGACAGGAGGAGAGGGAGAGAAAAAGAAGCAACAGTCAGAGAACAGGACATTGCCATTGAGATTCAAGTTCCAGGAGATGATGAGGCCCAGGTTCCTGGCAAGGCGGAATGTCAGAGCACCCGAGGAAAGAATTTCAGGTTAGGGTGTTCACTTTCCACGTGGATTCTGAAGTTGGCCAGGATGATGGCATGACTACATGAGGGTAAGGAAGCCAGGAATCAAGGCCTCTGAGAAGTGCCAGGAAAGGAAATAGATGACTGTGAGAAAGGGTGTGGAGCAAAAGAATGAAAGGCGAAGTCATGTCATTGTGGAAGTGTACTGGTTTGACAGCACCTGTACTGATACAAGAAGATGCCAGCACCATGGTATCCAGTGGATGCCCGAAAAGTTCAAAACAATGACTAACCTGAAATTGCACTGAAGTGAGTGAGCCTAAACCCTGGCATGAAGCTGACATATATAGCAGTTCAACGTGTAAGCCACTGAAAGATCCAGTCACTTGATTAATTCCTGATGATACTCAGTTGCAGTCTGTCCTCAAAAAGAACAGGGTCTACTGAATCTTCATTCATTTATTCCTTGAGTGGGTTCTTCAGCCTCACACGAGCAGAACATAGGCTCCATGCCCAGCAGCCAAATATCAGTTTCTTTTCTTTATACTATCTCCTGCCTATACACACTCATCATGTAACTTCTGTTCATATTTTCCACAGCATAAAAAAGAAAAGATGGTTGGAACAAAGATCAGCATAGAAAAAAAAAAGCCATTTTCTTCATTCAGGTGGAGAGCCAGAAAGGTGGCGGGGGACGGGGGAGTGTAACAAGAAACAGACACTAGAGAGTCACCAGATCTTTTAGTTAAAACAGTTCTTCAATGTAATACAGGAACTCCCTGTAAGTTACTGACTCTTTTAGGTAGCTGATTCTATTCACAGGAAGTTTTAAGTATTAGAAAGGTATTTTTTAATAACTAAAATCTTGATGCCTAAATGCCCATTAATGGCTCTTGGTTCTCTTCTCTGGAGAAGCACTACTGAGTAAATAAGTTGTATTCATTCTTTGATGTTGTAAAATATCATCAACTGTAAGGTGCATCGCTGCTCTATGTATCATGAAGAAAAAAAATCCTGTCCATAAACTGTAAAATGCCATTGAATGTAAGAAACACCTGCCAAAATCAATGAAAATTCCGCTTTCACACAATAGTTCATAGTGTCAAATACATCTGCCTTGAGACTCCACCTCACTTTCTTCTCTAGATTAATTATCCCCAGAGTCCCAAACTATTCATTTTTAAAAAATATTTTTTAAGGAATCTAATACTTACAAGTTGGAAGTATCATATAAAAACCTCTTTCCCCCAAACGATTCAAGAGTAATTTACTCGTAATTCCAGATGCATAGAGATGATCAAGCCAAATCTCTGCATTTTACAGATAACTGAGGCCCAGAACAGGTCAAAGGGCTCAAAGGTGTATGAGGGGTGGGACCCCTAAGATGAGCCTTTGCCTCCTGCAGTGGGTGACCTTAGGTGAGCCATCTCCCTTCACCTCATGGAATAGTTCAGGAGTCATAAAATTGGTGAGAAAGTTCATGGTATGTTAGCCAGTGAAGATAACTTCTGCATGAATATTAAGCATCCTTAATGTGAACTGAGGTACTTGATATGAGGTACGTGACTGCTCATAAACGAAACCTAAAAATACTCCAGGATGTGGGATGTGACCTTGTACATACCTGTGATAATAAATGCAGAACAAAATTTTTTAAAAAAAGAGTAAGTTATTGGTATGATGACACACCACCCTGCAAATAGTGTGTATTAGTATGTACAAAGAAAAAGTATTTATAAACAGAGTATAACTGCCAAAATCAGGAAATGACACTGATACATTCCTACTGTCGGAGAGTCCATTCAAGTTTTCCTAATTTCTCAAAACGTCTTTTATAGCAGCCCAGATCAGAGCTATGCATTACATATAAACATCATGTCTCAGTCTCCATCAGTCTGGAACAGTCTTTCGGACTTTCCTTGATGTTCATGACCTTGACACTTCTGAAGTCTATAGCCCATTTATTCTGTAGAATGTCCCTCATTCTGGATTTATCTGTTATTTCCCCATGAATAGATTCAGGTCATGCACCTCCAGCAGCAACATCACAGAAGTGATCCTGTGCTCTTTTTGATGAACACTACCAGGCGGCCCAATTTTGATATACCTCATTACTGGTGAAGCTCACTTTGATGTCCTCCAGGCATTTCCACTGTGAAGTTACTCTTTTTACCCTAGTAATTATTAAGTATTCTGTGGGGAGGTACTTTGAGACTAGGTAAATATTCCATTTCTCATCAAACTTTCATTTATTTTACTTCTTAGATCAGTATGAACTCACAGTTCCTATTTTATTTAATGGGCTAAAATACTATCATTATTCATTTTGATGCTCAGATTCCAAATTGCTTGATAAAATAGTTTATGGACTTTTTCCATCCTGTTCTTTTTTGGACATCACTTTTCAATGTCTTCTTTTTCCCTTCTTTCCATAATGAATACAATAGTTCCATCAAGAGAAGCAATGAGACTAACTTCTCCTTTCATCTGAATATTATGTTCACAGGAATAGAGGCCAAGCTTTCGATATATTTTTCAGTAGCCATGGCACATGTTTAGCATATGCTGAGCTTACATGATTAAAGGGTCCCAGGAGTCCTCTACTTGAACTGTTATTTAAGCCAGGTCTCCACAAACCCTTGCTACTAATTTTTTTTAAAACTGTTTGTGGGGTGACTTAATGAATATTTTCTTTTCGTTATTATAGGTTCCAAGGTCCACCGAGTTTTGTGTCGTATCAAGTTAAGATACTTATACTTAAGTTTTCTTACACGTTTTTGATAAAAATATTTTTACTGGATGGAGAAAGAAAACTAAGTACAGAGTTAGGCATTCTAGCCGGGGAAGATTTAAGTTGAGAAAAAACTACCTTACATTAGCTTTTAGAGCAAGCAGCAGTACTTGAAGACCTTCCAATATGTTTTGCATTTTAAGAACCTCTAAGTCTGAGAGTTCAGTGAATTGAACATCTAAGAAGATGGGTGGTCGATAATGGCAGGCAGGCTTCTCACTTTTGGAGTGGGTAAGCAAAGGGAGAATACTAGAATGATTCATGTAATGTAATGGATTATAAGGCATTGGATTAGAGTTAGAGACCTGGTATGAACTCATTCTTAGCTTAATGGAGACACAGGTGGTTACACACAGAAATATTTATAGATCTGTATATATGCAAGTATTAGTATACACACATCTATATCCTTGCTCTGTCAACTTAGAAGGTCCAGAAGCAACAAAACCTCAATAGCAACAAGCATAGCTGGTATTACACAGAGCTTGGTGTCTAATACCATCCTCCAATGAAAGGAAATGGCTTTGGAGAAATTCCTTAGAGAAATGGCTGATTCTAGGACTAGAACTGGAAATATATACAAGATGAGCATCCCACAGCACCAGAAAGAAAGTTTTCAAAAAGCAAAACAAACAAAAAATCAAAAGGCCAACACCCATGGTAATGGGAACATGTCAAAGGACGCAAGGATCAAATGAAAGAAATCTCAATGGCAAAGCTAGAATAATTTGAACAAAAAAATAAGCAAAGTAATACTATACTATAATACAAAGTATAAAATAAATATCTATAAATATCTATGAGTCATATGATATACATAAATGATTGAATAAATAGAGATAAATAATCCACATGGAATAATTTCAAGTAAATATGTAACACTCTACCCTAAGGAGGGGACATCTAAACTCCCCACTTTTTAAGTGTGGGCTATGCGCAGTGATCACCTTCTAAAGAGTGTTGCATGGAAGAGAGGAGAAAAGAGAAACTTTACAGTGGAGAAGTCTGACAAACAGCCAGGTGGTCAAGGTCAACATCAACAGTGACCACTCATAC
Organism: Phacochoerus africanus; assembly: GCF_016906955.1. Lineage (NCBI taxonomy): Eukaryota > Metazoa > Chordata > Mammalia > Artiodactyla > Suidae > Phacochoerus > Phacochoerus africanus. The sequence continues at coordinate 78,696,849 of NC_062547.1, read as the reverse complement.
TGACAGCACGTATCCACGATATAACATGATGAGAGTGACACTTTACCTCTGTGGTCTTCCTCCCCTAAAACCATATCCTCAGTCTGATCATGATAGAAACATCAAACAAATCCCACTGAAGGACATTCTATAAAATACCTGAGCAGTAGTCTTCAAAAATGTTATAGCCAAGAGGACCCTAAAGAGACATAATGACCAAATGTATGTGGTATCCTGAATGGGATCCTGGTACTGAAAAAAGACATTAAATAAAAACTAAGGGGAAAAAAAAGCTAAGGAAATTTGAATTAAGTATGGACATCAGTTAATAATAATGTACCAATATTGGCTCATTAATTATAACAAATGTACTATACTAATTTAAGATGTTAATAACAGGAGAAGCTGAGTGAAGGTCTATGGGAATTCCTGGTATTATCTTTGAAATTTTTCTATAAACGTAAATCTGTTCTTTAAAGAAAGAAAAGTTTATTTTAAAAAAATCTATAAAAGAGAACAACTCATGAGAAAAAACAGAGGCTAGAAAACAAAGAAACCACACTTTTAAAGTGCTGAAACTCAGAATTCTTTATCTATGTCCTTGAAAAATGATGGCAAAAAAGGACACTTTCAGATAAATGAATGATGACAGAATTCATCACCACCAGATCTGCACTGCAAGAAATGATAAAAAAAAAAAAAATGACTTGGATTGAAAAGGAAATGACAGTAGATGGAACTTAGAACTATACAAAGAAATGAAGAATACCAGAAATGCTAATATGTGGGTAAACATAAAAGCTTACCACTTTTTCCTTCATCAGTTTTTCTGTACCCATCACCCTCACCAAAAAAAGATCTCTTTTCATTCCTCCTCTAAAGGCTCCACACACTTAAAGAGTTTGACAGTATGTCTCAATGAGAGCAAAAACGCCCTGCTAGGGAGACTCTGTTTCTCCTAGGGAGATGCTCTGGGGAAGGATTTTATACTGTTACAAGTAGGGAGGGATGCCTCTAGAATTTAGTAAGCACTGGCCTGTAAGGCTAAACATACTGTAATGCAAAGGACAGCCCTTCAGAAAAAAGAATTATCCTGCCTGCCCCAATATCCCTCACATCCTCACCCTCTAAAAAGCTGAATGGAGGAGCATTGTAAAGCATCAGTCAAAGTAAGGGAGGCTTGGAGTTCCCATTGTGGCGCTATGGTAACAAACCCGACTAATATCCGTGAGGACATGGGTTCGATCTTTGGCCTCGTATGGTGGGTTAATGTTCCAGCATTGCCGTGAACTTTGGTGTAGGTCACAGACGTGGCTCGGATCTGGTGTTGCTGTGGCTGTGGTGTAGGCTGGCAGGTACAGCTCCGATTTGACCCTAGCCTGGGAACTTCCAGGGTGCGGCCCTAAAAAGACAAAAAAAACCCAAACAAAAAAACAAAAAAAGTAAGGGAGTCTCACCAGACCTCTAACACAGGCATTGAGCTGCATCATCCTCCTTAGCAGCTGTGCCCATGGGACTGGCTCTGAGCTTACAACTGTAAATCCAGGCCATCATCATACAACAAGCCAGCAAGTAAAAAAATATCTTCCATCCTATAACCTATGAAACTGATTTCTAAGCCAGTATTCTAAACCCATGCAGATCCTTTGTATTATTTTAGCTTCCTCCTCTTCTGTTGCTGGAGAGGAAAGGAAAAGCACAAGCAAGATAAAAATGCGAATCGGTGATGAGTCTAAACAACTTACTCAATGTCTGAGTAAGACAGGAAGGCAGTTGCCGTGAGCTGTGGTGTAGGTCGCAGACGCAGCTGGGATCTGGCACTGCTGTGGCTCTGGCATAGGCTTGCAACTACAGCTCCGATTTGACCCCTAGCCTGGGAACCTCCATATGCCTCGGGTGCAGCCCTATAAAGACTTTAAAAAAAAAAAAAAAAAAAGCTACTGCTTACATGTTTAGTTTTATTTTATTTTATTTGTCTATTTAGGGCTGCTCCAGCAGCATATGGACGTTCCCAGGCTAGGGGTCAAATCAGAGCTATAGCCACTGGCCTATACCACAACCACAGCAACGCCAGACCAGAGCCATGTCTGCAACTGACCTACACCACAGCTCCTGGCAATACTGGATCCTTAACCCACTGAGCAAGGCCAGGAATTGAACCTCCAACATCATGGATGCTAGTCAGATTTGTTTCTGCTGAGCCACAACAGGAACTCCAAGTTTTAGTTTTAGATTTTTCTTGATAATTATGAATTTTTGAAAAAGTGTTATGGATCATACGCAAGATACAAAAAGAGATACTTGCAAACTCAGGAAAAAAGATACATGCAATTAAAACTTTATTTCCTACCACAGCAGTACATTTAAACTGCAGGCTCAATCTTTTCTGAGGTAATTAAATCCATATTCAATTAGAACCCAAAAACTTTAAACAGTTAAAACAATCAAATGACTATTATTATTCGTTTTCTTGTTGAGCTTTTAGAGTAAAATAATAGACTTACATTAAGTGGTCCAAGTTATGAATATTTAAATTTATTTTGCAGATTTTCCCCTTGTGGCTCACTGGTAATGAACCTGACTAGGATCCATGAGGATGTGGGTTCGATCCTTGACCTAACTCAGTGGGTTAAAGGATCCGGCATTGCTGTGAGCTGTGGTTTAGGTTGCAGACATGGCTCAGATCTGGCATTGCTGTGTGTGTGGCACTGGCTGGCAGCTACAGTTCCAATTTGACGCCTTGCCTGGGAACATCCATATGTTGCGGGTGTAGCCCTAAAAAGACAAAAAAAAAAAAAAAGATTTTGCAATTTGTGATTTATCTTTACTTGTTTCTATAGTGTAATTTTTCATATTCACAAAGTGAATAGTCTATCTTAAAAAGTATGATATTCTTCTATTCATTGCTAGTTAATAAATACAGAGCTATGTAAGTTTTTTTTAATGAAAATACAATGGAAAAAGGTGAAGAACTATTTAACTACTTCTATTCAACTAGTCAAAGGAAAACCAAGAAGTATCTAATACCGCTAACTGACATAAAGATAGAAGAGGAACATTACTACTTGATTACATGTTTATCTAAATCACCTCATCTTCCTACTAACAATGAAAAGAATGTCCACATATTCTTACATACAAATAAAACTATAAAAGAGAGCTCCAATGTGACAATGATCTGAAACAGTTTATGAATGCTAAATAGTAACAGTAAAGTCTACATCAATTTTTAAAAACCAGGAGAATAAATCCTTAACTTTCAGACAAATGTGCATTATTTTCAACTATCCAAGAGCCCATAACGTCCCCTTTATACTACCACATATCCGCTACCTACATTACAAAGAACTTATTCTGCTAACTAGAGGTAACAAATAAAACCACAAATTGAGCGGTCTTTCCTGTCAATGATGTCACGGACACTGCACCAGAAAAGATGTCCTTCAGTCACCAGATGAAGGGCATTCATTAGAACAAACATGAGAAAACTCCTGAAACATCACTGACAAGGCAAGGAAAAAAAATATGTATACGTAACAATGTGGAATTAAAAAATCAGTAATTAAATTTATCCTTAAACAGCAAGAAAGCTTAAGGTAGCTAAATATCTTCATGAAATCATTTCAAGGCAGCACACACTTATTTTGTTTGAGGTATTTTGCTGACTGCTGCAGAGAAGAGAGAGATTAAGACAAACTTAAACTTGCAGTCTTCTTTCTACTGCCAGTCAGGTACGCAAATAACAACAACATAAAAGCAAAAGGATATTTCTGTCAAAGAGGCACAAAGAACGCTATGAAGACTACAGGGGCCTTGGATTATAAACTCACCAAGGGTGTAACCAAGGGGTCTTTTTTTCACCTCTTACCAGTTCATATTATATTGCAAAGCACAAGAGTTTCTTCACTCAAATGAAGGGTGGACAGAACTGACATGTGGCCAAGGAAGGGCTAAAAGATGGGTCTTTGGGTCTATCCTTTGAGATCTGGAGTTACAGGTAGTGGTGGGAATCTAGTGACTCTGATGGAAGGGTCCTTGAACTTCACATAGAAACAGGAAGAGAAGAGACTCTCTGGAGGGAGAGAGAAGTAATAACACATTAATGAGCCAGGAAAACAAGTGGTTCTCAGAGCATAAAGATTTTCTCTGTTGTTGCCCTCTACAATAGGGATACACGGCCTTCCAGAGAAGTGATTCAGACAGAAGAGGCCTTTCACACAGGAGGCAACTTAGTTTATGTTAGAGGATGTCAGTGGAATCTCTGGGACCAAAACTTAGCTTTTTTGCCTTTGTTTCTCAAGGCAAGATCTGTGAATCGGTGGCATTAGCATGGCCTGGAAACCTGTTAAAAATATAGAATATCAGGCTATACTCCGGAACTACTGAATCAGAATCTTTAACAAGATTCCCAGGTGATCCATATGCACATTTATGTTTGAAAAGTACTCTAGAGCATGTATCTAGATGTGGAATTACTGTATCACAAAGTATGAGTTCTTGAATGGTGTCAGGTGGTGCCAAATTTCAAAGTACTGTACCAATTCACTGTCTCACATTATTCTAATTTTCTATGTATCTATATACAACCTAAAGCCATTTCCTCTTGTTTACATTCTACTTGCCTTACAAAAGATGTATTTCATAAGAATTTATCCTCAAATTCTATCCCTAAATTTCCTTATTTTTGTTGTTATATACTAAATTGTGATCAAAGATTTACATGGTCAAATAAGTTTGGGAAACCATAGGCTAATCAAAGTAAAGCGAGTTCTTTCAGACTTCTCAGAGACCCCAGTATGTTTATTTGGAGCTTCTAAGAGTGGAATACATGGAGTGGAATACAAGAGTGGAATACACGAATCCAACTAGGAACCATGAGGTTGCAGATTTGATCCCTGGCCTCGCTCAGTGGGTTAAGGATCTGGCGTTGCTGTGACCTGTGGTGTAGGTTACAGATGCGGCTTGGATCCTGTGTTGCTGTGGCTCCGATTAGACCCCTGGCCTGGGAACCTCCATATGCCATGAGTATAGCCCTAAACAGCAAAAAATAAAATAAAACAAAAATAAAAAAATAAAAGTGGAACACATTTCAGGCATTTTCCAAAACTTATTTTATCATTTACCTTTTCTTCCTCCATGGGTGATCCATGGAACATATCTGGATAAACTAACATCTCAAGGAACACAGATAGGCAATGAATGTTAATTTATAAAGAATTCCCTCCTTTTTAAAATAAAAATCATTAATGAATTTTAATTCCCTCTCTCATAATCCCCAGATTTTCTCATACTTAAAAGACTCCCATTCTCGCTAATTCTTTGGTTTTGTGTATGTAAAATAGCATCCCTGAGAAAGAAAAATGTTTTGCTCAGTTGAATTTCTCCCTCTCCATCTTTTCTTCATGCTTTCAGTAAGAAGAAATCAAGAAGGAATGATTTTGTCCAAAATTTGAAATCATTTTTTCTTTCCTTTAAAACAGGTGAAGAGAGCACACTGGCGCTGTTCTGAGCCCTAAGCAGAAAAACCATTCTCTTGAATGCAGTGTTCCCACAGAGATGCCCTGCAAAATCAGAATGACCCTTAATTTCCTTTTGGTTTTCCGGAGTAAATGAAAAGTGACCTATGGATAGTGAATAGTGAAAAATCACACATTCTTTCTATCTTATTCTTTATACTTTTTTTTAGTTTCAGTTTTCAACAATGAGTATGTGTTACTTTTACAATTAGCAAAAATAATATTTTAGTCCTAAAAGGCTTAATTTGGGGAGTTCCTGTTGTGGCTCAGAGGTAACGAACCCAAGTAACATCCATGAGGATGTGAGTCGATCCCTGGCCTTGCTCAGTGGGCTAAGAATCTGGCGTTGCTGTGAGCTACACTGTAGGTCACAGATGCAGCTTGGATCTAGTGTTGCTGTGGCTGTGGTGCAGGTCGGAAGCTACAGCTCCTATGTGACCCCTAGCCTGGGAACTTCCATATGCTGCGAGTGTGGCTCTAAAAAAACCGAAAACCAAAAACAAACAAAAAAAGGGCTTAATTTGAGGGGATGAAAAGTCATAGAGCAATAAAATTTAAATTCATCTGCATTATTCTATTAAGATACACACAAAAGTATCTGTGATCCTCAATTAGGGTGAGTTACCTTTGCAAGGTAACTATCTAAAATCAATTATGTAAATATTGACTAAATGATTAAAAAGTTATTTTTAAATTGAAGTATAGTTTTGATTTACAATGTTATGTTAGTTTCTGATGTACAGCAATGTGACTCAGTTTTATATATATATGTGTGTATATGTATACATATAGTCATTTTTATATTCTTTTCCATTATGGTTTATTACAGGATATTAAATATAGTTCCCTGTGCTATACAACAGGACCTTGTTGTTTATCCATTCTACATAAAATAGGTTGTATCTGCTAATCTGAAACTCCTAATCCACCCTTCCCCACCTCCCTCCCGCTTGGCAACCACAAGTCTGTTTTATCTGTCTGTGAATCTGTTTCTGTTTCCTAGGCAAGCTCATCTGCATCGTATATTAGATTCCACATATAAGTGATATCATAAGTCTTTCTCTGTCTGACTTACTTCACTTGTTATAATCTCTAGGTCCATACATGCAGCTGCAAATGGCACTATTTCATTCTTTTTATGGTCGAGTAGTATTCCATTATATATATGTACCGTATCTTCTTAATCCATTCATCTGTTGGACATTTAGGTTACTTCCATGTCTTGGCTATTGTAAATAGTGTCGCTATGAACATAGTGTTGCATGTATCTTTTTTTTTTTTTTTGTCTTTTTGCTATTTCTTTGGGCCGCTCCCTCGGCATCAGGCCAGGGGTCGAATCGGAGCTGTAGCCACTGGCCTACACCAGAGCCACAGCAATGCGGGATCCAAGCCGTGTCTGCAACCTATACCACAGCTCATGGCAATCCCAGATCCTTAACCCACTGAGCAAGGGCAGGGACCGAACCTACAACCTCATGGTTCCTAGTCGGATTCGTTCACCACTGCGCCACGAGAGGAACTCCTATGTATCTTTTTGAATTACAATTTTGTCCGGACATATGCCCAGGAGTGGGATTGCTAAATCGTACGGCAACTCGGTTTTTAGTTAAGGAACCTCCATACTGTTCTCCATAGTGGCTGCACCAATTTACGTTTCTACCAACAGTGTAAGAGGGTTCTCTTAAAAAGTTAAATTCTTTAAATAAGTCATTGATCTTTAAATTTTTATGAATGTGGAATTGAGCTTTATCTAAGTTTCAATTTTAAGAGACATACTGGTGAACTGAAAGAACATCAAAAACCCTGCATCTAAGCCTCTCTTCTGCTGGCCCTTGCCTGCTGCAGTCTCTTGCTCTGTAAGGTGGGAGAGTACCTACACCACGCAGGGTTAGGGTGAGGATTATCTAAGAAAATACATTAAAAAAAAAATGGAGTTCCCATCGTAGCTCAGTGGTTAACGAATCTGACTAGGAACCATGAGGTTGCAGGTTCGATCCCTGGCCTTGCTCAGTGGGTTAAGGATCCAGTGTGGCCATGAGCTGTGGTGTAGGTTGCAGACGTGGCTTGGATCCCTCGTTGCCATTGATCTGGAGTAGGCCAGCAACTACAGCTCCGATTGGATCCCTGGCCTGGGAACCTCCATATGCTTTGGGAGCGGCCCTAGAAAAGGCAAAGACCAAAAAAAAGGCGGGGGGGGGGGGGGGGGGGGGGGCTCCTCTACATTATATGTCATCAGGGAAACACAATTAAAACAACCTATTACAATGGCTGAAACACAAAAACTGACAACGCCAAATGCTGGTGAGGGTGTAAAGCAACAGGAATCCTCATTCACTGCTGGTGGGAAGGCAAAAGGGTACAGCCACCCTGGAAGACAGTCCTGCTGTGGAGAAGCGGGAACAAACCCGACTAGTATCCATGAAGGTGCGGGTTTGGTCCCTGGCCTCTCTCAGTGGGTTGGGGATCCAGTGCTGCCATGAGCTGTGGTGTAGGCCGCAGACAAGGCTCAGATCTCACATTGCTGTGGTGTAGGCTGGCATCTATAGCTCCCATTCAACCCCTAGCCTGGGAACCTCCATGTGCCAGGGGCGTGGCCCTAAAAACCAAAACCAAAACAAAACAAAACACCCTCTTATCATACAATTCAGCAATCATGGTATTGATAAAGGAGTTAAAAACTTATGTCCACACAAAAACCTGCACATGGATGTTTATAGCAGCTTTATTAAAACTTGCCAAAACCTGGAAGCAACAAAGATGTCCTTCAGTAGGTGACTGTGGTACATCCAAACAATGGAATGTTATCCAACACTCAAAAGAAATGCACTTTTAAGCCATGAAAAGACATGGAGGAAACCCAAATGCATATTCTAAGTAAAAAAAGCCAGACTGAAAAAAAAAAAAAAAAAACCCAGGTTCTGCTGGGAACCTAAAATTGCCCTAAAAAATAAAGTTTATTAAAAACCAAAAAAGCTCATAGCACAGTGCATGCTATATATATAGTAAGTGCTCAATAAATTGCAACTATTGTTATTAAAACAATTATATTAGAAATACCCTAAATGCTTCCACAAGAAATGAAGAAATAGTTACTACTGTAATTATAATAGTTACTAAGTTAGTTTCAACATTTATCCTAATAAGATAAAAAGTATCCTTCTCAAACAGGTACTCTTTAAGAATCCATGACATAAACTGGATGAATGATTCTAAATCTAATATATTATTTTTCAAACTTATCAAGTAAAATGTAGAAAAGTACAATGACTAATGATTTAAGCACATCCAGTTACTTAATAAGTGCAAGTTTTGCAGGCTCTACAGCCATTATTTAAGAAAAAGAAAAAAGTTCAACTAAAGGAAAAAAGACAAGCATCTCAACAAACAAATGGTAATACTAAAAATAAATATAATCATAGAGTTATATTGGAAATGATACAGTTTTAGTGGCGGTAGAATGTCTACCTTTAAAGGAATAAAGGAATAATTTCTAGAAGGAAAAACAAAAATTTATAGCTTTTTTTTTTTTTACCTGGATGAGTCATGGTGACTGGCTCCTCTTTGGATTTATTATTGTAGATGACTACAGCAACTGCATTGTGGAAAGCAGCCCGTGATATTTTCTCTTTAAATGTGCAATTTCCCCTCTGCAGCAAAGCAATCCACTGTTTGGTGTTTGGAGGGACAAAGAACCGTGTTTGAGGGTCACAGCCCAGATGATCAGCAACTAAACAGAAAAGGAAAAAACCCAACACAGACATTAATTTTTTCAAGTAATAATACATAAAACCACTCAAGTCTTCATCAAAATGCTCAATTGTTCTCTGAATACTATACAGCCCTAAGGCACTTCAAGCAGCTCACTGCCAGCAGAGCTATAAATACACCCAACAAAGGACAATGCAATGAATCTGAATCCATATCTGTATGGAAGAGAGATGCTCCATTAAAATGCTACCTGTAATGCAAATTAAAGCAGTGAAAAATTCTGTTTAACTTTATAGATATACAAAACCAAAAAAGACTGTCAATATCTTGTGTAGGTTGAAGAGACAAGGAAGAAAGGCAAACACAGAGAATCCCTCAGAAACTCAAGGGATTGATCTACCCTGACCTCTGTTCATTCACTTGTACTTACTCATCTCCTGATCCCTAACTCCCACCAGTACCATGAGGAAACTGACTGACTTTGGGGTAAATGAGGAAACCAAACTAATCTTTGGTTCAGTTACCAAGGGGTCCTAATTGAAAATTCAAGCATGCTTAAACAAATTTCTCAATAAGCATCTGAGGAAATTAGAACAGTTCAGGCCTGTATTTGAAAGCTTAAATTACCTACAACAACATGAAACTAGAATAAATAGATTATTCCTCTAATTTACATTTACTGGTAAATATTACTTTACAAAGATATATATATCAGCTTACTATATTAACCTGTTTTACAAAATAGCACAGACACCAAAATTTTCTCTTAGGATGACAAATGACATGGCCACTGTCCTAGATTTGGAGGGACAGCTTGTTTCAAGTCCATTTAAATCTGTCAGGGCAAGTTCCTCAGTTTCTGATTCTGCAAATATGGTGATCGTTTACAAATCTTAGGAAGCTGCCCCTGGCTGCTCTTTCCACCCATCCTTGCATTTATAACAGGTTGAATTGAAAAGGGTAGGGCAGTTCAGAAGGGGGAAAAGGTGGAGTTCCCATTGTGGTGCAGCGGAAATGAATCTGGCTAGGAACCATGAGGTTGTGGGTTCGATCCCTGGCCTTGCTCAGTGGGTTAAGGATCTGGCGTTGCTGTGAGCTGTGGTGTGGGCCAAAGATGCGGCTCAGATCCGGTGTTCTGTGGCTACAGCTCCGATTTGACCCCTAGCCTGGGAACCTCCATATGCCTTGAGTATAGTTCTTAAAAAAAAAAAAAAAAAAAGAAGGGGGAAAAGGTTACAAATCTTAGTTGAAGACTGGGTACGCAGTGTCAGAGGATCATAGACCCTATGCCTTGTGGAGCCAGTCACTACCAGTACTTCAAGGGCTGAGGCGGAGGGAGGGAAAGGAACACAGAACAAAAGGGTAACACTAGAAGTGAATAAATAATGAAAATATTAAATAGATATTAATAATAAAGCGTATAAAACAATATGAAAAAAATGAAAAAACAACCTCCCCCCAAAAAAACTCAAAATGACACCAGTGTGGAAATGTTTGCCTTCCACACCCCTGGAAGCACACTGCTTAGCAAAAGAAATGAAATGTTTCTATTACTTAAAGAAACTGTAAAATGTAGAGATGCCACTAACTTCAGAGAAATGCTACATCTATCATTCCCACTTAAATAATATCTTCTCCCATTTCTCTTGTTATCATGGTGATGGATGGCAATGAGATCATATTTGCTACCAGAAGTCTCCTAATACATAGTAAGTGGGAGTTAAAAGATTTCACGATGTGTCATGATTGATATTGTCGACAACTATGACTCACTCTTTTCCTTAAACAGTTTCCACACTTTGAATCTTTAGTTCTTTTTCAGTCAAATCAAATAGAAAAAAGCCTATGTCAAGATTATAGTAGTCAACCATTGAAAGACATAGCCAAGGCATCATGAAACTCTGAAATCCTGAAACAGACTGTTATATCTTACTTTTAGTAATATCTGTTTCATACATAATTGTGCTGTTTTAAAAAAGCATTTAGGGAGTTCCTGTCATGGCGCAGTGGTTAACGAATCCGACTAGGAACCATGAGGTTGCGGGTTCGGTCCCTGCCCTTGCTCAGTGGGTTAACGATCCGGCGTTGCCGTGAGCTGCGGTGTAGGTTGCAGACGCGGCTCGGATCCCGCGTTGCTCTGGCTCTGGTGTAGGCCGGTGGCTACAGCTCCGATTCAACCCCTGGCCTGGGAACCTCCATATGCCGCGGGAGCGGCCCAAGAAATAGCAACAACAACAAAAAAGACAAAAGACAAAAAAAAAATAAAAATAAAAAAAAAATAAAAAAGCATTTAGGAGTTCCCGTCGTGGTGCAGTGGTTAACGAATCCGACTAGGAACCATGAGGTTGCGGGTTCGGTCCCTGCCCTTGCTCAGTGGTTTAATGATCCGGCGTTGCCGTGAGCTGTGGTGTAGGTTGCAGACGCGGCTCGGATCCCGCGTTGCTGTGGCACTGGCGTAGGCCGGTGGCTACAGCTCCGATTCAACCCCTGGCCTGGGAACCTCCATATGCCGTGGGAGCGGCCCAAGAAATAGCAACAACAACAAAAAAGACAAAAGACAAAAAAAAAAAAAAGCATTTAGGCAATGTGTTATGATAACCTGTCTTGGGAAAAATTTTAAGAATATATAAAGAGGAATTCTCATTGTGGCTCAGTGGAAATGAATCTGACTAGCATCCATGAGGACACAGGTTTGAGCCCTGGCCTCATTCAGTAGGTTAAGGATCTGGCATTGCAGTGAGCGTTGGTGTGGGTACGGACATGGCTTGGATCCCATGTTGCTGTAGCTGTGGTGCAGGCTGGCAGCTGCAGCTCCAATTCGACCTCTGGCCTGGGAAATTCTATACGATGTGAGTTCAGCCCTAAAAAGACAAAAAAAAAAAAAAGAACAAAAGAGATCTGCATGTTTGTCATTCACTTGTTTTCCTGTGACTTATGCCCTCATGATGCCTTACACATTCACAGCATAGTAAAGAGAAAACAACACAATTATGGAATCAGCAAGACCTGGAGTCCAAATTCTAGGTCAACTCCTTATTAGCTAAGCAACTGTCACAGGTTCTGATTTTCTGATTTTTAATTTTTATTAACTTAGAAAGACTGAAATACAATTCTTCCCTCACAGAGTTATCTATGTGAAAGGTTATAATAATTCCTCTACCCTTGAGTGCTTAAGAAATTCATTCCTGGGCCCTGCCTCCTTGCCTGCCTTGCATCTCTCACAAGTGTCCTATCTTAATAAATCTATTTCTTGCCTATCAAAAAAAAAAAGAAATTAATTAATTCCCAGAGTTCCTGCCATGGTGCAGCAGAAACAGATCCAACTAGTATCCATGAGGATGTGGGTTTGATCCCTGGCCTTGCTCAGTGGATCATCAATCCGGCGTTGCCATAAGCTATGGTGTAGGTCATAGACAAGGCTTGGATCTGGCGCTGCTGTGGCTGTGGTGCAGGCCAGCAGCTGCAGCTCCAATTCGACCCCTAGCCTGGGAACCTCCATATGCCGTGGGTGAGGCCCTAAAAAACAAAACAAAACAAAACAAAATCAATTCTCTTTCCTTTAGGGTTTTTGGTTGTCATCCCTACCTTGTCCTAGTGATCCAGTTTGGTGCCATGGGTGTTTTCTATACAGATGTGTGTGAAATCTACCCACAGCCAGGTAGATTATGCTGTTTAATCACAGAGCAAAATCTATCAAACACAATGAAAGAAAGCTTTACATTCTCTTAAAGGAATTCCCATCTAGTAAGAATAGATTCTATGAATAACTGCACCATCAAAACGAATTTCAACAGGAGTTCCCATCGTGGCTCAGTGGAAACGAATCCGACTAGGAACCATGAGGTTGCAGGTTCTATCCTTGACCTCACTCAATGGATTAAGGATCTGGCGTTGCCGTGAGCTGTGGTGTAGATCGCAGACATGGCTCAGGTCTGGCGTTGCTGTGGCTGTGGCATAGGCCGGTGGCTACAGTTCCAATTCAACCCCTAGCCTGGGAACCTCCATATGCTGCGGGTGTGGCCCTAGAAAAGACAAAAAGACCATAAATAAATAAATAAATAAATAAAATAACTTGAACAATGAGAATAATGTTAACAGTTCTAAAATAACTTCCCAAGAGGACTGAAGACTGACTATGATTAAGTGGCACTACTTCAAAATTTAATAACAGTTGTTTATACTTGAAGCATTTTATTAAGTGGAGACAATAGTAGGGCACAAAGATCTAAGTATGACACACTAAAGTTCTTTTTTCATTAAAAGTCATAATGAAAATGTGAAACTACAGGTGATAAAAAATATGAAGGTATTTTACAATGTTATTTGTCAACTGTACCTCAGTAAATCTGTAAAAATTTGTATTACTAAAAAACCTAACTTCCATTTTTTTTTTCCATATGGCCTTTCCTGTTGAGTCCAGAAATAGTAACGAGACTTTTGTTTACTCCTTGACAAGAACCAAACAATTCTAGACAGGAACAATTATAGAATCCTCACCTCAATTAATATGAACTCACAATATACTAAGTACCAAAGAGAAATACAATGGAACCAAAAACCTGGTCTTGAATCTTAAAGAACCTCCAAATGTACTGAGGAGGCATGCTTGGCACAGAAATTAAATATCAACGAGGTAGTTTAAAGTGCCAACATGAAGAGTGCTTAGAAATTTAGGAAAAGAGTAAGATAATGGTAAAGTTTTAGTGGAAATTGGAAGTTAAAACCCTTGGAAATTGCTCAAGCAGAAAGGCGGAGGGTTGCAGGAGTGACTAGCCTAAAAACACAGAACAAAGATTAAGTGCTTCTCTCAAACTCGTGAAAATCAAATAAGATGATGTATAACTGAAGCTATAACACCCTATGAATTCAAGATAATCAAGTTCTTAAAAGAAGGCCTCATCTATAATGGGAAAAGAGGAAGAATATTCTGGCACAAAGAATAGGTAAATATTTAAAGGGCTCTGTGAGTGAATAAGCAGATAAGTAAGTAAATAAATCTCTCTTCCCTATCCCAGAGCAGCCTGAAGCTCTCTACTTTGATTCATTTCACTTACTAAGATCCCATTTCTTAAAAATGCAAACATCTATAAAGTAGCGAGGCCCACACTATTGTGTGAGTAATGTTTCTTTCCATACCCTGAGAACCTGTCAGGTCCATGGGGGGCCAGGGCACTGATAAAAGGTCACACTGGCTTCTCTAGACACACAGCACAGCTGCCCAATGTGGCTCTTGCTCTCCAAGGCTCTAAGTCTTGTTTCCTGCAAGTGAAATGCCAATTCCACCATTCCTTTGCTGACCACAACCTAAGCTCAGGGTTCTGCTCAAATATCTTCTCTGGAACATCTCCCTGGTCTCCTAAGGCTGAGTAGGCTATTTTATTCATGTTTCCATTGGTACCCTGGGATTACATCTATTTTAGCATTTATCACACTATATTAGTAACTGGCTGTTTATCTTGCACCTCTTCTAGTGTGTGAGATCTAGCATCTCCTCCAATATCCCTGGACTAGAGTAGATGTTTAGCTTACCTGACAAAGGGAGCAAGAGAAAAATGACAGAGGGAGATCAAACAAGACCTGATATAAAGAAAAGGCTTGTGCCAAAGACCTGTTTCATGTGGTAATGTTCCGACAGGGCTAAGTTATGTTCTATCAGCTGTTTCCTACAAAAGAAGTAAAAATAAAAATGAGCCTAACTTGTTACCCTAAATTTAGATGTTTCCATTGTCAAGTACATTCTGATTACTTGCTTTTCTATTTTCATATTAGATTATAATCTTTTTAATCTTTAGCTGCCTTGCTTCTACTCTGTCTTTATTTTCCATTTGTTAAATTTCAATTTTATGATTCCAAGGAAAAAATACAATTCTTTGTCTTTGTTATAAACTTCTTTTTGTTTTTTAATTATAGTTGACTGAACAAATGTCATATTAGTTTCAGGTGTACACCAAAGTGACTGAGTTATACATATTTTTTTCCCATTATAGGCTACTACAAGATACTGAATACAGTTCCTTGTGCTACACAGTAAGTCCTTGTTGTTCATCTCTTTTATATAGTAGTATGTACCTGTTATGCCCAAACTCCTAACTTATCCCTCCCTATTTTCTCCTTTGGTAAACATAAGTTTGTTTTCTACTCAAATTCTTAATTTTTTTTTTTTTTTTTTTGGCCACCCTGCAGCACATGGAGTTCCCAGGCCAGGGATCAGATCCAAGTCACAGTTGTGACCTACACTGGGGATAGAACCTATGTCCTGGCACTGCAGAGATGCCAGGGATCCCACTGCACCACAGTAGGAATGCCTCAACTTCTTAATTTTATATGTTTGGCTCCAGACTGAAGTGTTGAGCTTTCATCACTCAGCCACTTCCATGAATAAATTTATCCTCTTACTATTTCTATACTTTGACTTAAATCTAACATCTTATTTCTTTTATTTATCTTCATCAGTTGTTTAGTCTTGTTGAAAATGTTTACTCATCTTTTTGTTATAATTTGCTGTTAATTAATTTGTTAAGTTTCATTTTTTTTTCTTAACCTTATATCTACTTTTTAAATTTCCCCTACAATGCACACATCCTTTGTTACATTTTTTTCTGGTTAGGATTTGTTAGGATGATGGCCTACAAAAGTGATCTGATGTTAACCCTTCTTGATTTCTCAGGAACCTTGTGTTAATGATCACTCCCTCTTTTTCTTTTTCCTTTCATTTAAACCTGCTCATCTCGTCCATCTTAAAAATAAAGAAGAAAAAGGGATATCTCAAAAGATTCCCCTGTACTTCCCTGTCCTCCAGAGCTGTCTGTACCTGCTATTCTCATCTCAGAGTCCAGCCATTCCTCATCACATTTTAATCTCTGCATCTGGCCACTCCACTAAAAGTGCTCTGACTAAAAGGCACAAATAACCTCGGCAACGCTAAATCCCAGGACACCCTTAATTCTCCTCCAAACTGACCTTTCAGCCACCTCTACCCCAGCTGACCACTCACCTCCCTTGATTCCCAGGACCCTCATCCTCTTTCTCCTCCTCCTTGACAGCCTTCCTTCCTAGTCTTCTCTAGTGATTCCTCTCCCTGCACCTGAATCTTCATCATTGATGTTCCCAAGCACTCAAACCACTCGGACGTAGGTCTAAGACTCCAGAGATAGAATTCTCTCTACGTTGATGGATGGCAGACCTTTATCTCACTGGAACAATGCTTACGAACATGCCAATCAGCTGTTTTCTGAGAAACTATTTTTCAAATTGTACTTACATAAATCCATAGTTTCCAATATATACAACTAACTCCTAATGCTAGGATCAGGAGAGGAATATGAAAAATTACATACAGGGAAGATATTCAAACCCTCTCGTTTCACGGAGAACCTGGTCCTTACCTTGATGAGCTAAGGACACTATAAATGTCTTCACTTGTTCACACAGAAAGAGGTATGCAAGAGTCTATAGGCAGGTGTATGGACAGTCACATTCTAATTTGTTTATTTCCTGGCTGCTTTGCCCCACTTCCAGGCAAGGCCATGGGATCACCTTGAGGTCTGAAACACATTCTATTCGATGCCAAAAACCCCATCCCCACAAACCAAAACCAGAAATAGAAATCTTTTTTAATTCAGACATCACTTCTACAGGGTCACAAGCTTCAAGTGACACCTATCTGAGCCCCAGCTCTAGGGGGGAGGGACACAGACATCTAAGATGAATTACATATGAAAGGCTTTTTCTGTTTTCCACTGGATGTGAATAAGGGAACATGTGACTCCAGCTGTTGCTGGCAGGCATTTTATGATACAGAAAGGAAGCATTTTAGGATAAAGTTAAAGCAGTGATGGCAAGGGAACAATGAAAGGGACAAGATCCTTGGTAACACTGTTGAGTACTGAATCCTTGAACCTTGAAAGTGACTCTACCTTGGAGCTTCTGTTTCTGAGATAGGATTAATGTCCTTTTTATTTGTAATCAATCTAAGCAGAGATTACCTGAAGCACTCAGGCTTCTTGAGTGAGTCAAGCGGCAATGATCGATACTGGGGCTTTATCCCTGCTTAGGGGCTCTCTTCATCCAACCAGGATCCACATCTGGCAACTCAAGCCCACCAGGAAGGTCAAACCTAAGAGAAAGCTTCTTGGAAAAGCCCTTTGATACAGTGACAGCTGTGATGCCCATCCTTTTTGCCTCTTCTGCTACCTGAAAGGAGTGGTAGCTGTTCAGGAAAGGAGAGCTTTGCTCGAAATCTCACATCTAGAGCAAGGATTCTTGACAAGGATAGAATTTATGGGACCAGGGAAATCTTTACTTTCACTAAAAGCTAACTGAATCCTAGCATTTTCTTCATCTATGAATGTAGACAACAAAATATCTAGAACTCTAAGGCGTTCTCGTTGTGGCTCAGTGGTAACAAACCTGACTAGTATGCATGAGGATTCGGGTTTGATCCCTGACTTAGCCCAGTGGGTTAAGACTCTGGCGTTGCACTGAGCTGTGGTGCAGGTTGCAGACGCAGCTCAGATCCCACATTGCTATAGCTGTGGGGTAGGCCTGTGGCTGCAGCTCCAATTCAACCCTCGGCCTGGGAATTTCCATATGCTGTGGGTGCAGCCCCAAAAAGGAAAAAAAAAAAAATCTAGAACTCTGTAACCAATAGCAATTATATCACAAAATACTGGTAATTAAATTTATTAAACTCACCCCTAGAGGTTGTTACTTAATATGTTAATAAAGAAGCACATATATTATTATGTCACAAATATTTTAAATACACTGATATTGTCTTTCAATGACTTGGTTTCCTTTAAACCTATTTACTTTTGTATTTATCACTATTCTGAGAAGTCCACAGGTTTCTTCTTCACTAGACTGCAAAAGGAGTCTCAACTGCCAGGTTTTTATATGATATATTAGGATCTGTTTCTTCTACTTTACTTTGTTCTTATTATTCCCAAGCTATTTTATATTTCCCCCCTTTCTCTGCTTCTGAATGCACTAATCAAATTTTCTTTATCCCCCTTTTCTCCACCTATATTCTCAAGTTCTAACTTTTCTATTAAAAATTTTTTTTTTTCTTTTTAGGGCCATACCCACAGCATATGCAGGTTCCCAGGCTAGGGGTCAAATCAGAGCTACAGCTGCCGGCCTACACCACAGCCACAGCAACGCAGGATCTGAGCCACGTCTGTGACCTACACCACATCTGCGACCTACACCACAGCTCATGGCAATGCTGGACCCTTAACCCACTGAGCAAGGCCAGGGATTGAACCCACATCCTTATGAATCCTAGTCAGGTTCATTAAATGCTGAGCCATGAAGGCAACTCCCAGCCAGTGCTTGTGAAACTTTATCTATAGATACTTATTAGTCCTTATATTAGTCAGGGTTCTTCAGAGAAAGAGCAATAAAATATTTGTGTGTGTATAAAGAGACTTATTATAAGGAATTGGCTCATGTGATTACAGAGGTTGACAAGTCCCAAGATCTGCAGTGTAAGTCAGCAAGCTGGAGAGCTGATGGTGGAGTTCCAGTCCAAAGGCTGGCAAATGTGAGACCCAGTATGGGATGATGTTTCAGTTTAAGTCCAAAGGCAGGAAAAGGCCAACGACCAGTTCAAACACGGTCAGGCAAAAGGAACTGTCTCTTATTTGGAGGAGAATCAGCTCTTTTTTTTTATTGAGTCCTTCAACTGACTGGATGAGGCCCGCCCACAACAGAGAAGGCAATATGCTTTAATCTACTTTATTCAGTCTACCAACTTACATGTCACTCTCATTTAAAAATACCCTCAAAGAAACACCCAGAATGATGTTTGACCAAATACGTAGGAACACTGTGGCCCAGTCAAGGTGATACATAAAATTAACTATCACAGCACTCTTCATATCTTACTTTTTCCTTCTGGGTTTCCTCCTTACTTACTCTACATCCTTTAGAAGTTCTTTCAGTGAAGATCTGCTTTTTAGGGTAAATTTGTCTTTACGTATCTGGAAACTTTTTTCATTTGCCTTCATTCTTGAATGATAGCTAATTAGGTTTAAAAGTCTAGATTGTTATTTTTTTCTCAACACACTGAAGATATTATTCCATTGTTTTCTGCTTCTTGTGTTGAGAAGAGGCTGAACAAAACATTTTAACTGTGATGGCTCTTTGATGTTACTGTGCCTACTCTTCTGAATCTAGTATTTTTAAAATGTAAGTGTGATTTTTCTATTAATTGGCAAGGTTTACTTCTTTGGTTATATTCTAAAGAAACAAGTTTTTACAATAAATTATTACCTCTTCATACAGAATATTAAAGAAGAAGAAAAAATAAAATATGTTCTGTACACCTAGAGTGCTGGACATGTCAATCAGCATTGCAAGATGGGTCATACTAGCTGAACTGTCAGCAAGTTTAATTGTCAATAGCAATCCATTATCATTTGTCTTCTATGCTTAGTTACTGCAGATCTCAAATGGATTTTGATTATTTTTTACATCCTTAGAACTTATATAAATAAATCTGTTGGATGTTCTCCATGACATAATAAAAAGCATCTTAAGAGTAATTTTAAATGATGGCTAATACAAATCATTTAACCTGAAAGTCATGTTCAGAAATAATTTCTATTACAACTAATGCAACAAATACTTCAAGCAGGAGAGATGCTATAAGACAAAATAACTAAAAAGTCACTGCTAGGTTCTCAAACAATCATGGTATCATATACAAGTGCTAATTATTTAATCTAAATCACTTCCCATTCCACGAAAGCATTACTGCATTGACTACAACTCTTTATGAGGCTCTCTTTTCTGTTGGCTCC
Organism: Phacochoerus africanus; assembly: GCF_016906955.1. Classification (NCBI taxonomy): domain Eukaryota; kingdom Metazoa; phylum Chordata; class Mammalia; order Artiodactyla; family Suidae; genus Phacochoerus; species Phacochoerus africanus. The sequence continues at coordinate 78,676,841 of NC_062547.1, read as the reverse complement.
TTATCTATTAGGTTTTCCTACCACCTTTCCGACCATTCTTTCTCATTTTTCCATTACTAGCCATTTACTAAGGCTCTGCCCTAGGCCCTCTTTTCTCAATGGGTAATCTCACGCATTTGCATGGCTTCACCTATCACCTGTATGTAGATAAAGACTAAATCTAAATCTCTTTGTTGAGCTTTAGTCTTTAATTTTTAACTGCTTGCTAGATATTTCTACATGATAACGAGTATCTCAAACTAATCATCCTCCCCCCCAAATGTGATCTTTCTACATGGAATTCCTTACTGTTGGCATCATCCACCTAAACACGTAAGACTGAAATTCCTGTTGAATTCCTGAAAATAAGGAAGTAGCTATAAAGAGACCCAGATCAGTCAATAGAGTGTTTAAGTTTCTTGGCTGCCAGCAAGAGACCACCAAGACAGAGCTAAACCACTGACTGTAACTCAATCCTGCTGATGAAGAAAGATGTCTGCTGTTCTAGAGTGAGATGTAAGAACACCATCAAAGGCCCAGAAAAGTACCTGAAAATATTATCTGTCCCCCTCCCACTGGAGCTTTACTGAGGTAAAATTAACAAATAAAAACTATCTATATTTAAGACATACAACATGGTGATTTGATTTACCTATCATTGTGAAATGACTGCAGTCAAGTCAATTAATACACCCATCATCTCATTTTTTTCTACTTTCATTTTTGTGCGTGTGATAAGAACACTTACAATCTACTATCTTACCAAGTTTCAAGTATACAATACAGTACAATTAACTATAGCTACCATGTTTTTAATGAGACCCCCCCAAACTTACTCATTTTACAACTAAAAGTTTGCAACATCAGAAGGCATCATTAATCCTTGGGCACAAACATAAAAGATGTGGGGGTGCTCCTATTTTGTTTTCTTTATCAGTTCTTATTTCTGGTACTAGTACTTTTAGTACTAATGACTCTGACAAAATGACAGTGTTGACAAAAACTGGGCTTTCTGGAATATAATTTTAAATGTAAGAATGATGGAGTCAGAGTTCCTGTCGTAGTGCAGCAGAAACGAATCCAACTAGGAACCATGAGGTTGCAGGTTCAATCCCTGGCCTTGCTCAGTGGGTTGAGGATCAGGTGTTGCTGCTGGCTATGGTGTGGGTCACAGACGTGGCTTGGATCTCATGTTGCTGTGGCTTGGTGTAGGCCGGCAGCTGTAGCTCCAATTCAAGCCCTTGCCTGGGAACCTCCATGTGCTGTGGGTGTGGCCCAGAAGGGACAAAAGACAAAAAAAAAAAAAAAAAAGAATGATGTAGTCAATAATACATTAAAAAGATCATACACTGTGATCGAAGGGAATATATTCCAGGAATGCAAGGATTGTTCAACAGCCACAAATCAATGTGATACACCACATTAATAAAAATGATAAAAATCATGTGATCATCTCCTTAGATGCAGAAAAAGCATATAATAAAATTCAGCATTCATTTATGATAAACATTCTCTATGAAGTAAAGTGAGTAGAGAGGGAAGGTACCTCAACATAATGACAAGTCTACACTAACATCATACTCAATAGTGAAAAGCTGGAGTTCCCGTCATGGCGCAGTGGTTAACGAATCCGACTGGGAACCATGAGGTTGCGGGTTCGGTCCCTGCCCTTGCTCAGTGGGTTAACGATCCGGCGTTGCCGTGAGCTGTGGTGTAGGTTGCAGACACGGCTTGGATCCCGCATTGCTGTGGTGTAGGCTGGGAGCTACAGCTCTGGTTAGACCCCTGGCCTGGGAATCTCCATATGCTGTGGCAGCAGCCCTAGAAAAGACAAAAAAAAAAAAGTGAAAAGCTAAAAGCTTTTCCTCTAAGATCAGGAACAAGACAAGGATATCCACTCTTGCTACTTTTATTCAACATAGTACTGGAAGTCCTAGCTAGAGTAATAAGCCAAGAAAAAGAAACAAAAGGCATATAAACCTGAAAGGAAGAAGTAAAACTATCTCCATTTGTAGATGGTACGATTTTATATATAGAAAACCCAAAGATTCCACCAAAAAACTGTTAAAATACACAAATTCAGTAAAGTTTCAGAATACAAAATCAATATACAAAAAACTGTTGTGTTTTTATATACTAATAAAAAACTATCAGAAACAGAAATTAAGAGAACAATTCCATTTACAATTACATCAAAAAAAAAAAAAAAGAAATATCCAGGAATAAACTTAACCAAGGAGGTGAAAGACCTGTGCAATGAAAATTGTATAAGACATTGATGAAAGAAATTAAAAAAAAAACAAAACACAAATTAATGGGAAGATATTCTGTTCTCATGGATTGGAAGAATTAATAGTTAAAACATTCATACAATCTAAAGCAATCCACAGATTCAATGCAATCCACATACAAATTCCAATGACATTTTTCACAGAAATAGACAGACAATCCTAAAATTTGTATGGAACGAGAAAAGACCCTGAATGGCCAAGGCAATCTTGAGAAGGAAGAACAAAGCTAGAGGAATCATGCTTCCTAGTTTCAAACTGTATCACAAAACTATAGTACTCAAAGGAGTATGGCTTTGACATAAAAACAGATGAAATAGAACAGAGCCCCCAGAAATAAACCCACACATATATGTTCAATTAACTTACTGCAAAGGAGCCAAGAACATACCACAGGAAAAGACAGTCTCTTCAATAAATGGTGATTGGAAAATTGGACAGCCACATGCAAAAGAAAAACTGGACCACTATTTTACACCACAAACACTAACTCAAAATGGATTAAAGATCTGAATGTAAGACCCAAAATCATGAAACTCCTAGATGAAAACATACGCAATGATTTTTTGGATACGAAATCAAAAGTAATGGTGATGAAAGCAAAAATACACAAGTGGGACTACAATCAAACAAAAAATGCTTCTGCTCAGCAAATGATATCATCAACAAAACAAAAAGGCAACCTATGGAATGAGAAAATATCTGCAATTCATATATTTGATAAGGCATTAATACGCAAAATATATAAAGAACTCATACAACTCAATAGCAAACACACTTCTTCATCCTGGTTCCTTGTTCTATGCAAATTTCTATTTACACAGTTCCCTATTATTCCTTACATTCCACAGTGCTAGCTAAGTGTATGATACTGTTCTTATCCCTTGAATTAATGATATGCAAATTAAAAGAAATGACTCATTCTCATGGGGGGAAAAAAAGATGGGCTAAGAACTCTGTAGCTCACACTAACAGAAGTATTTGTCCAGAGGTTGACTCACCACTGATCAAAGGACTCAAGTGAAACTGCTGGGGAAGGAGGTAGGACGACATGGAAAAAAAAAATCATGAAATCAGTCCCTATGGAAGACAAATAGAGAAAAAAATAACACAGTGAGAGACTATTCACATGAGAAAACAAATGAGATCAGGAAGTTTAAAGTTTTCATAATCTGAGAAATCTATAAACCAATAAATATAATTAGAAAAATCTTTAGAGTTTACCTTAAACAAAACAATCAATGAGATTTGTTGCAGTGGGTCTCAAGATTAGCCTAAAATAATAGAAAAGTAATACCTTACTTAAAAAAACTACTATTCAGAGGGGGAAAAGGAAAAACAGTTGCTCTATTTCAAGATAGTGTATATTCTTCAAGAAAATCTAAGTGAAAAAAAACTCAAGAACACGGCTTGAGAGAAATGAGACTTTCATAGGAGCAATAGAGCAAGGTCAACTGGCCAAATGGAGTAAATATGAAAGTTCTTAACAGATCACAAAACTGGTAGACAAGGTAAGAGTTCTGATAGGGGTTCCAATCATCTACAAAACTGCAGAAATCTCATTCTAGTTGCAGGAAGCATGTCTCACAAGCTCCTGATCTGCTTTACTGTTCATTTCATCTCCCACAGGACAATTGCCAGGAATAACCAGGGGAAACTGCTGCACAGAACCTAACACAGATCCAGATTATGAAGTGACCAGTATCTTGGAAGAAAGCAACCTATCATTTCAGAGTTTGCAAAACCCAGGGCAAAGAAAGCTGGGTAATTACAAATCATCTTGATGAGAAAGGAAATGAAGAAACCAGCAAGAATGTACAAGATAAATTCAATTTTAAGGAAGACTCATATAAAATAAAGGCAACTGCAGGATGACAGTACAGACTTAAAAAAATTCTCCCTGGAGTTCTCTTATGGTGCACTGGGTTAAGGATCCAGCTCGGATTTGATCACTGGCCTGGGACCTTCTACATACTGTAGGTGCAGCCAAAAAAAAAAAAAAATTCTCCCCCAAACTAAAAAGCCCAGAAAGAAGTGAAGGTTCCCAATAATGACAGGAACAAGCAAAGGGGCTTCTTTTATCCCCTTTCTAAAAAATTTTTTTTTAAGTTTTGTTCAGAGCAAGAAAAATAGGAAATAGGTCCACTGCTCAGGGGCAACAATACAATGGATGAAAAGATTTCTCAAAAGCTTTTTTCTTTTATTTCCCTATAAAGGAGAACTAAAATGATCAGAGCAAGGCAAAAGCACACTGGAAATGGGTTCAGAGTTTATAAGAAAGCAAATCTATTCTGAGGATAAGTCTCTCAGGTCAGCTCAGTAAAACTGCCATTCTTACCTTGTGCATTCATGCTGTTTTCTTCAAATAATCTCTCATCCCATTAAAGTAATTTGTAATTGCCTGGCTTTCTTTGCCCTGGGATTTGCAAACTTAAAAAATGTTATAGTTTGCTTTCTTCCAAATTTCTAGTCACTTCACTTTACATCATCGAATGCAAAGAATAATTCCAAGCCCTTAGCATACCATCCTCCTCAGCAGTGTCAGAGGCAGCTAACCACTTAACTTTGGGGGACAATACTTGTTTCTTTGGTCTCCTCCCTCTCCTCCTCAGATTTCTTGATTATCAAGTGGTCCCAACACCTTTGTTGAAAAAAACTATTCTTTTCCCCACTGAACTGCATTGGCATCTTTGTCAAAAATCAGTTGATCACAAATATAAAGGTTTATTTCTGTATCTCAGTTTTATGCTATTGATCTATATGTCCATGCCAAGCCACACTGACTTGTATTAAGTTTTGAAATCAGGAAATGTAAGCCTTCCAATTTTGTCCTTCTCAAAAATTGTTTTGACTATTCTGGGTCCTCATAAGTTTTGCTTGTCAATTTGTATGTAACTCCAGCTAATATTTTCTTAGGGTTATGTGGAATCTATAGGTCAGTTTGGGAGAGTACTGCCATCTAACAATATTAAATCTTTGAACGCATGAACACAGAGTCCTTCCATTTATTGAGGTCTTCTGGAATTTCTTATGACAATATTTTATAGTTTTCAGGGCCAATGACATTTAAAATATTAAAAATACATATTTTCTAATTGTTCTGGCATATAGTACAGTTCACTTTGTGCACTGATCTTATGTCTAGTGACCTTTCTAAAGGTACTTCAACTTTTTAAAAAATCCCTGTTACAAGTAATAAGAAATTAAGGTTTACTGACATTTAATTAGGGATTAACACTGGCTGCTTTCCTCAATCCAGATGGCTGTGTATCTCATATGGTATCTGAGGTAACCTGAATGAAGAGTGATCCCACAAATGAAGTGCATGGCAGTGACTCCCTTACACGTTTTTTGTTTTTTTTTCCCTTCAGTTTCTTGCAAAATAGCATATACTCAGTTATATGGATTTATAGATGATTCCACCTAATTTTACTAAACTGTCCCTCATTAAATGGACATATGCCTTAAAAAAATCCCTACAAAATAAAGCAAAACAAAAACAAACAAAAAAAAACCCCCAAAAAACCCAAACTGGGAGAACTGACATTTCTACTCCTGTACAAGCTCTTTTCAGCTATCATGAAAGAACAGAAACAAAAACCAAAAAGAGCAACTAATCAAATTTGGTGCCCATATTAGAAAATGAGGAAAGCCCCTTCCCATATTAGAAATTACCACGGAGTTCCCGTCGTGGCGCAATGGTTAACGAATCCGACTGGGAACCATGAGGTTGCGGGTTCGGTCCCTGCCCTTGCTCAGTGGGTTAACGATCCGGCGTTGCCGTGAGCTGTGGTGTAGGTTGCAGACGCGGCTCGGATCCCGCGTTGCTGTGGCTCTGGCATAGGCTGGTGGCTACAGCTCCGATTCAACCCCTAGCCTGGGAACCTCCACATGCCGCGGGAGCGGCCCAAGAAATAGCAACAACAACAAAAAAGACAAAAAGACAAAAGACAAAAAAAAAAAGAAATTACCATGAAGATTAGAAATACAGATTTATTACAATTGTTATTAACTATGAACCCAAGTATTAGGCTTTAAGATACTATGTCAAAGAAAACCAATAGTGTGATTTAACATTTGTAAGTATAATGCATATATTGGGGATAAATGAACACACGCAACCACAAAAGTCTGTGTGCCAGTATTACAGGGAAAGGGTTAAAGAAGGCACCAGTGGGCATAGGGAAGCTAGTTGGGAGGCCATAGTCTAGGAGAGAGATTAGACAAGGTTGCAGCGGATGTGGAGAGAAATGGACACGTTTCAGAGATATTTAAAAATCTGGATCAACAGAATTTAGTAATTCATTAAATACGGGAGGCAGGGGGTCTAAAGAAGATGTCTCAGTTTCTGGCAAAACACACTGGGTAGAAGATGGTGCTGACTGAAAAAGCAAACACTGGGGGAGGGACAGATTTTTGGAGGAAAGATGATAAACTGTTTGGACACACCAGGTTTGAAAGAGAATAGCTCCACTCCTAAGCATACACCCAACAAAATGTTATGTATGTGTAACAAATGACATGTATACAATGTTTATTAACAGCTTTATTTGTAACAGTCCAAACAAAAGCAGGCACATGTCCCTCAATAGAAGAATGGATAAAATGTGATATATTCATGCACTGGATCGCTGACAAAACTACTGCTACATGCAATAACATGAATTTATCTCACCAGTATGACCTGAGCAAAAGAAACTAGTCACAAGATAGAAAAGAAAACATACCATAATTCTATGTATATAATTAAGTTAAAAAACAGGTATAATCTCTGGTGTTCAAAGTCAGGATAGCATTTACTTTTGAGAAGGGAGGGAAGAGGAGTAGTGACTTCCAGGGAGCTCTGTGCAGCTGGTAATGCTCTACTTCTTGGCCAGATTTGGGGTTAGGTCAATGTGTTCACTATAGACTTATGATTGTGTATTTGTCTGTGCATACTATAGCATACAAATGCTCTATGACCTCACTTACATGAAATTTCTAGAGTAGTCAAATTCATAAAGAAAGAAAAGTAGAAGGGTGTCTGCTAGGGAAAAGGGGGGAGAAACAATGAAAATTGTTTAATGGGTGTGGGGTTTCAGTTTTTCAAGACAAAAAGAATTCCAGAGATTGCTTGTAGAACCATGTGAATCTACTCAATACTGCTGCACTTTAACCTAAAAAATGGTTGAGAAAACTTTGTTATATGTATTTTGCTATAATTAAAAATTAACCAGGAGTTCCCATCGTGGTGCAGTGGTTGAGGAATCCGACTGGGAACCATGAGGTTGCGAGTTCGGTCCCTGCCCTTGCTCAGTGGGTTAACGATCCGGCGTTGCCGTGAGCTGTGGTGTAGGTTGCAGATGCGGCTTGGATCCTGAATTGCTGTGGCTCTGGTGTAGGCCGGTGGCTACGGCTCCAATTGGACCCCTAGCCTGGGAAGCTCCATATGCCGCGGGAGCGGCCCAAGAAATAGCAAAAAGAACAAAAAAAAAAAAAAATTAACCAACCAACCTACTCTTCGATAGTTTCCTAATTCCTCTTGGGATAAAGTCCAAAATCCTAACAGTCCCCAAAGTACTGACCCACCTTTTCATCTCTGCTCTATACCACTCTCCCCCTTACTTCTAAATGCCCTTCAGTTCCTCAAGCACACCAAAGGGTTTTTTTTTTTATGTTTTGGTCTTTATATATGTTCACTCAGTCTTCCTTTCTGTGCCCCTCTTAAATTTAATATCTGTTCACGCTTTAGTCTCAGCTTATACATCATTTCCTCTGAGAATCCTTCCTGACCATTTGAGACTGAGTTAGTTCTCTCCTTTATGCTCTCTCTTTCCCCAAGAATTACTGCTAAATAATTACTTGAGTTATTATCTGTTTAATGTCTGTTTTCACCACTAGACAATACACAGGTGCTGACTCACCTTGATTCCCCCACCACAGAGCATGTAGGAACTTCTTGTCCTGCCTGCCATACAGAAAGTATTTAATAATTATTTGCTGAGTATTTGAAGCAGCTGTTTCACATGAGTTTAGGATTTCGGGTCCAGATGAATTACAGTCTGGTGACAACATGCAAATGAGAAACTGCATCACTGATGAGACCTTTGAGGAATCGCAGAGGAGATACTGGAAAACTAACCCATGTAAACAGCACTCCAATATTTACAAAATGATAAACTATGTAAATTATGGGCTGGTAAGGGCACTATTAATCCTTAGCAAAACTTCAGAAATGATTATTAAAGGAATAATTTGTAGACAGAAGAGAAAGCTGTAATCATGGGGTGCTTGCACAGGTTCACTAAGTGTGGGAGGCAGAATAATGCCCTCCTTCCAAGATGCTTCCATCTTAACCCCTGAGACCTCTGAATAGGTTAGGTTACAGGACAGAAGGAAATTAAGGCTGCTAATCAGATGACTTTAAAGAGATTACCCTGGACTATGCAGATGGGCCCAGTGTAATCACAGGGTCTTAAATGTGGAAGAGAGAGGCAGAAGACCAGAGTCATAGAAAGCTCTGAACATACCTACCTCACTGCTAATACTGAAGATGGAGGAAGGGGCCACAAACCAAGGAATGCAAGCAGCCCCTACAAGCTGGAAAAGGGATAATAGTGGATCCTCCCTCAGACCCTCCACAAGGAATGCAAATTTCTCTTGTTTTTAGCCACCTAGCTTGAGGTAACTGATTATGGTGGCAACAGGAAACAGACTACAGCTAAGCCATAAAGACTGGTTTCTTCTTCCTTGCCACAGTTCCTGACATAGCAAATCAGGAACAACAAGTGAACAGTAAATACAATATATTTGGGGTTTTTTTCCATCAAAGAACTTGATATGTCATTTATAATATCATAATACCAAGAAACATCTGCTAAATGCAAAGGCAATAAAGTAAATTAGAAAACTGTGAAATGCTCACCCCCTTCCCTCAAAAGTACTGATCAATGGAATAATGTCAACCATCTTGGAAGGTGTATAGCAACGTACTACATACCAGGGTCTGATCATTCATACTCTTCACTACTTTTATCAATAACCTAGAGCAAGGATTCTTAACTTTGGGTCCATGGACACCTTGAGACTTCAAGAGGCAGCTGAATTTCTTAAACCTCATTGAAAACTTTGCTTAGATCTACATAAATATGTATTTTTCAGCAGAAAGGTCCACAGCTTTCGTTAAAGTCTTAACAAGAGTCCATAACCCTAGAAGGTTAAGAACCAATGACTTAGATGAAGATACAGAAAATATGTTCATCACATTCATGGGCAACACAAACCTGCTAGCAAGAGTAAAGACTAGACGGCACATCAAGATTCAAAAATTATCTTAAAAGGCTGAATGAACAGGCTGAAACCAATAAAGACAAAATAATTCAGCTTAAGGCAACCTATGAAATGACTTAGGTTTTTAAAAAATGCATTAAAGTATATAATTGACTGACAATGTTGTGTTAGTTTCTGGTGTACAGTGAAGTAATAGATAGACCCCCAACATACTTTTTCATACTCTTTTCCATTATGGTTTAGCACAAGATACTGAATGCAATTCCCTGTGCTATACACTAGGATGTCACTGCTTATCCATTCTATACGTAATAGTTTGCATCTGCTAATCCTAAACAAACTCCCAATCTCTCCCTCCCCTACCTTCCCACCTCTTGGCAATCACAAGTCTGCTCTCTATGTCCTTGAGTCTGTTTCTGTTTTGTAGATAGGTTAATTTGTGCCATATTCTAGACTCCACATATATGTGATAGCATATGGTATTTTTATTTCTGTTTCTGACTCACCTCATTTAGTATGAGAATCTCTAGGTCCACCCATGTTGGTGCAAATGACATGATTTCATTTTTTATTTTTATTTTATTTTATTTTATTATTATTATTATTATTATTATTTTTGTCTTTGTCTTTTGTTGTTGTTGTTGTTGTTGTTGCTATTTCTTGGGCCGCTCCCGCGGCATATGGAGGTTCCCAGGCTAGGGGTTGAATCGGAGCTGTAGCCACCGGCCTACGCCAGAGCCACAGCAATGCGGGGATCCGAGCCGCGTCTGCAACCTACACCACAGCTCACGGCAACGCCGGATCGTTAACCCACTGAGCAAGGGCAGGGACCGAACCCGCAACCTCATGGTTCCTAGTCGGATTCGTTAACCACTGCGCCACGACGGGAACTCCCGATTTCATTTTTTAAATGGCTGAGTAGTATTCCATTGCATATATGTACCACATCTTTTTTTTACCATTCATCTGTCAATGGATGTTTAGTTTAAATTGTTTCCAAGTCTTGGCTACTGTGAACAGTGCTGTTATGAACACAGGGATGCATGTATCCTTTCGAATTAGAATTTTGTTCAGATATATGCCCAGGAGTGGGATCGCAGGATAATGTAGCAACTCTATTTTTAGTTTTTTAAGGAACCACCATACTGTTTTCCATAGTGTCTGCACCAACTTACATTTCCAGCAACACTTACATTCTTGCCCTCTCCAGCATTTATTTCTAGACTTTTTTTCTTTTATGGCCACAGCCACACTAGGGATGGAATCTGAACTTCAGATGCAACCTACACTGCAGCTGTGGCAACATCAGATCTTTTAACCCACTGGGCCGGGCCAGGGATCATACCCAAGGCTCTACAGTGACCCAAACCACTGCAGTCAGATTCTTAACCCACACAGGGGGAAGCCCTATTTGTAGACTTTTTAATGATGGCTACTCTGGCTGGAATGAGGTGATATCTCACTGAAGCTTTGGTTTGCATTTCTCTAATATTTAGTGATGCTGAGCATTTTTTCATGTGCCTACTGGCTATTCATATGTCTTCTCTGGAGAAAGGTCTATTTAGGTCTTCAGCCCATTTTTTGATTGGGTTGTATTTTTGTGTTGTTACTGTTATTGAGTTGTATGAGCTGTTTGTATATTTTGGAAATTAATCCCTTGGCAGCATCACTTGCAACTATTTTCTCCCATTCTAGGGGTTGTCATTTTGCTTTGTTTATGGTTTCCTCTGCTATGCAAAAGCTTTTAAGTTCGATTAGGTCCCATTTGTTCTATTTTTGCTTTTAGTTCTATTGCTTTAGGGGACTGACACTGGTACGATTTACACTAGAGAATGTTTGCTTATGTTCTCTTCTAGGAGTTTTATGGCGTCATGTCTTACATTTAAGACTTAGAAGGTTTAATTAGCAGTAATCTCAGTATGAGTCAGTGATTAGTGCTACCAAAATAACCTATATGATTCCAGGTAGGTGTTCGGAATGATGGGAAAAAAAGCAGTTCTACTCTCTCCTGAATTGGTGAAACAAACTGTGTTATCAGTTTTGTTTTTCTCTTTTTATTTGTTTCTTATGGCTGCGATAACAATTGACCACAAACCTGGTGGCTTAAAACAACATAAATTTACTGTTTCACAGTTCAGGAGGCCAGAATTCAAAATCAAGATTTTTTTTTTTCTTGGATAAGTACTTTTTTTAAAATTTTTTTATTTTCCCACTGTACAGCAAGGGGATCAGGTTATCCTTACATGTATACATTACAATTACATTTTTTCCCCCACCCTTTGTTCTGTTGCAACATGAGTATCTAGACAAAGTTCTCAATGCTATTCAGCAGGATCTCCTTGTAAATCTATTCTAAGTTGTGTCTGGTAAGCCCAAGCTCCCGATCCCTCCCACTCCCTCCCCCTCCCATCAGGCAGCCACAAGTCTCTTCTCCAAGTCCATGATTTTCTTTTCTGAAGAGATGTTCATTTGTGCTGGATATTAGATTCCAGTTATAAGCGATATCATATGGTATTTGTCTTTGTCTTTCTGGCTCATTTCACTCAGGATGAGATTCTCTAGTTCCACCCATGTTGCTGCAAATGACATTATGTCATTCTTTTTTATGGCTGAGTAGTATTCCATTGTGTATATATACCACCTCTTCCGAATCCAATCTTCTGTCGATGGACATTTGGGTTGTTTCCATGTCCTGGCTATTGTGAATAGGGCTGCAATGAACATGCGGGTGCATGTGTCTCTTTTAAGTAGAGTTTTGTCCGGATTGATGCCCAAGAGTGGGATTGCGGGGTCATATGGAAGTTCTATGTATAGATTTCTAAGGTACCTCCAAACTGTTCTCCATAGTGGCTGTACCAGTTGACATTCCCACCAACAGTGCAGGAGGGTTCCCTTTTCTCCACAGCCCCTCCAGCACTTGTTATTTGTGGATTTATGAATGATGGCCATTCTGACTGGTGTGAGGTGATATCTCATGGTAGTTTTGACTTGCATTTCTCTTATAACCAGCAATGTTGAGCATTTTTTCATGTGTTCGCTGGCCATCTGTATATCTTCTTTGGAGAAATGTCTACTCAGGTCTTTTGCCCATTTTTCCATTGATTGAATGGCTTTTTTGCTGTTGGGTTGTATAAGTTGTTTATATATTCTAGAGATTAAGCCCTTGTCGGTTGCATCATTTGAAACTACTTTCTCCCACTCTGTAAGTTGTCTTTTTGTTTTCTTTTTGGTTTCCTTTGCTGTGCTAAAGCTTTTCAGTTTGATTAGGTCCCATGGGTTTATTTTTGCTCTAATTTCTGTTGCTTTGGGAGACTGACCTGAGAAAATATTCATGATGTTGATGTCAGAGAGTGTTTTGCCTATGTTTTCTTCTAGGAGTTTGATGGTGTCCTGTCGTATATTTAAGTCTTTCAGCCATTTGGAGTTTATTTTTGTGCATGGTGTGAGGGTGTGTTCTAGTTTCACTGCTTTGCATGCAGCTGTCCAGGTTTCCCAGCAATGCTTGCTGAATAGACTTTCTTTTTCCCATTTTATGTTCTTGCCTCCCTTGTCAAAGATTAATTGACCATAGGTGTCAGGGTTTATTTCCAGGTTCTCTATTCTGTTCCATTGGTCTGTCTGTCTGTTTTGATACCAGTACCACACTGTCTTGATGACTGTGGCTTTGTAGTATTTCTTGAAGTCTGGGAGAGTTATGCCTCCTGCTTGGTTTTTGTTTCTCAGGATTGCTTTGGCAATTCTGGGTCTTTTGTGGTTCCATATAAATGTTTGGATTGTTTGTTCTAGTTCTGTGAAACATGTCATGGGTAATTTGATAGGGATTGCATTGAATCTGTAGATTGCTTTGGGTAGTATGGCCATTTTTACAATATTGATTTTTCCAATCCAGGAACATGGAATATATTTCCATTTATTTACATCTTCTTTGATCACAATCAAGATGCTAACAGGGCTGGCTCCTTCTGGAGAAACAGTCCCAGGCCTCAGGCTCCCTCCTAGCTTCTGGTGGCTGCCAGCAATCCTTGGTGCCCCTGGCTATGGCAGCATAACTCCAATCTGTCTAGCTCTATCTTCTTCTTCTTCTTTTTTTTTTTTTGGTCTTTTTGCCTTTTCTTGAGCTGCTCCTGCAGCATATGGAGGTTCCCAGGCTAGGGGTCTAATTGGAGCTGTAGCCACCAGCCTACGCCAGAGCCACAGCAACACAGGATCTGAGCCGTATCTGTGACCCTCACTACAGCTCACAGTGACGTCAGATCCTTAACCCACTGAGCAAGGCCAGGGATCGAACTGGCAACCTCATGGTTCCTAGTCAGATATGTTAACCACTGTGCCACGACAGGAACTCCTAGCTCTATCTTCTTATGGCCTTTCCCTCTGTATGTCTCTCTGTATCCTCTCTTCTCCTTTTAAGGACACCAGTCACTGGGGTTAGAGCCCATCTTCAACTAGCATGATCTTATCTTGATCTCAAAGATCCTATTTCCAAATAAAGTCACATTCTGAGGTTCTAGGTAGACATGAATTTTTGTGGGACACTATTCAACTCACTGCACCCTTTAAATGAAATACTGCGTTCTGTGGTTTACAATGCCTTACTATTAAGAAAGGTCAAAAGAAACAGGAACATGAAGCCTAAGGGGTAGAGGACTTGGGTCAGACAAGGAAATTACCTACTGTCTACAAATATCTGTACCAATTTTTCTCCAGATGAAAGAAAGACATTCTAACATTCTATTTCCAGAGATGAATGTGTAGGTTTCGGTCACTCACTTGCTCAAGCTTGAGCTGTACAACCACTGTACAGGAATGTTTAGACCTCATGCTGATGGCTAGACTTCATGATCACTGATGACCACTAAGTTCCGAGATTCTGTAATTCCTCCCCCGTGTCTCCATTTGCCCTTTTAATGGTCTATGATACAGAGCCAAAGGACCATAATGCTCTATTAAAACAGCAAACACTGTGTGGAAGAGTAGGGGACAGAGGTGGGTGGGATGCCAGCTAGAAGATATACAATGTAAAGAAAACTTAGAGGCCCTAGGAATGAAAGAATATTGGAATAGCTATAGGGTTAGATAGGGTGGCCTGAGGGAGGGAAAGGCTGGAGCCTGACCAAGTAGCAAATGCCTCATCTACTACAGAAAGGAGTGCAGGGAGTTCCCGTTGTGGCGCAGTGGTTAAGGAATCCGACTAGGAACCATGAGGTTGCGGGTTCAGTCCCTGCCCTTGCTCAGTGGGTTAATGATCCGGTGTTGCAGCGAGCTCTGGTGTAGGTTGCAGACGCGGCTCGGATCCTGAGTTGCTGTCGCTCTGGCGTAGGCTGGTGGCTACAGCTCTGATTCGACCCCTAGCCTGGGAACCTCCATATGCCGGGGGAGTGGCCCAAGAAATAGCAAAAAAAGACAAAAAAAAAAAAGAAAGGAGTGCAGATTTCCATTCTAAGGACAATAGGAAGCCACTGAAGTCCTTTAAGCAAGGAGAGACAAGACTGCATGAAGCTTCAAGATTGTGCCCACTGGGGAGAAAAGATTGATGGAAGTTAAAAAGGAGAAAGACCAAGAAATGGGAAGAGATGGCAGTTGCCTGTACTAAGATGGCAGGAGTGAAAATGTCACACAGAGATGATCCATTCTGATTGTAAATTGTGGAGGATAGATCAAGGATGACTCCTAAATTTGTTTAAGTAACAAGAGTAGACAGTGATGTCATTTACTGAGATGATGAGAAAAACTGGGGAACAAAGGCAAAATATGTATAAATCAAAAGCTCCATTTGAGGCCTATTAATCTGGAGATCTTCTTGAGATATTTAAGTTAAAGATAGCAAACTGGCTGTTAGATACATGAATCCAGAGCTCAGAGGAAAAGACTAGGCTGAAAGTAAAAATACAGGAATTGGTAAGAGGAGACATGTAAAGAGAGAAAAAAATTACTGTCACAGATTGTTCTCATTTCTTTATACGAAAACTTTTTTAGGTTACTGGATATTGTTCAATATCCATTTATTTTCGTTTAGTTTTATGATCTCAAACCTCAGTCAGCTGGGTTCTAAGATTTTTCTCCAACAACATTCAGCTGCTTGGCAATAAAAGCACAAAGATGAATGGTATGTATTATCCAGGACTGAGATTTTGCCTAGTGAGTGTGATACAGGATAGAGGAAAACAGGGGTGATTATCATGAAGAATCATGAAATCTACAACAAAGAAGGAGAGAAGTGAGAAGCCAGGAGGGGGCTAAAAGAATCCACTCTATCCAATGGGGGCCTAGGGACAGGATCACACCATGCTTAATTCAATTAATGCTGAGAGAAGGCTTACCACAACAGATGAGGAAGGGAGGTAACCGCCAGAGAGAAGGGAAACACTATGAGCCAGGTAACGTATTAGCTGCTATAATTAGTTATTTTAGGGTCAGTGAACTCAAATCTGTTTATGAAATAAAAAGTTAATTCAATGGCAGCATTTCCTGATTTCAGTCTATCTCAGTGCTTACTAAGGAGATCTCATGAGACAGTGCTTACTTTCTGCAGACTCCTACACTCCATGGCATGTCACTGGAGTTGGAAAAGAGCTCGGATGTTGGGAAAATAGGGAGCTTCTTCAAAGGAAAAAGAAGGGGAGGAAAGAATTCATTTGCAGTGTGTTGCAGTGCGCACAGGGGAAAGAGTAGGAATCTCACTGTATATACAGATTAAAAAAAAAGAGAAACCCATCCATCCACACCTACCCCATTCACCCCATGGTCCCCAGTCCCCAGAGGAAACCACTTTTAACTATTTGTTTTTTAAGTTCTTCTGGTGGTCACCTTCCACTAGTTCTAAAAACTCTTACAGCCATTATGTCCTGGTGTTTCAACTTGAGACATTATCTATTCATTTATGATGTTGGGAATTAGGACTGTGCTCACTCATGCTTCCCATCATCCCTCTCTGATTTTTATTATTTCATTATTTTCGACAGTGGTTAAACCTTTCTAGTTGCTACAATTATATGCTGGTGTATATAACTGTAGCATTATAATTATATAATTATAATTATATACACCTGTGAGATGAGATGAAGACACTCGCTCTCACCTATCCCTAACATCTCTTTTCTCTCTTCCATTTCTCCAGCTTTATCATCCATTTAGAATTGTGTATTCTGAAGGCTGGTAACATTTCCTTTCTGTTCTGCAACCACACAGGTTTCCCTGCTATAGAAAATCACGGAGTGCCTGTGAAACCTTTCACAAGACATAATGGCAAAAAGGGAGGATTACCTTAGGACACATCTTGCTAATGGATGCACAAAATAAATCGAGAGAGCGCATAGATGGTCACACACCATTCACAGCTATGGCAGCTCAGTGTGGAGGTAGGCACTGAGTGTCATTCCTGGGCAAAGAGCTTGGCAGGGTCACTCTTGCTGCTCTGGGGGCGGCTGCTTCTATACTGGCTTGTCTGACTATAAAACAAATGCTGAATGCTAATTTCGCCTCTTGCTTTTTTTCATAAAAGCAAAAATCCTCTTCAGATTTCTTTCGGTTATCAAAAATTGGTACTAATATAGCTCTTTCGTAATAACAAAGTGGCATAAAACAAACTTTTGAAAAATGGGAGTTACCCATAATTAAGTCTTCATGCTTAAATTACAGATTGATTTTTAGAAGTGAGAACCCACAAAACCAATAAAAGCATTAATATCATTATTATAAAAAATATTATAGAAAGGAGTTTCCACTGTGGCACAGTGGGTTAAGAATTCAACTGCAGCAGTTCAGGCTGCTTGGGAAGTACAGGTTCAGTCTCTGTCCCAGCATGGAGGGTTAAAGGATCTGGCTTTGAGGCAGCATAGATAGCAGCTGTGCTCAGATTCAGTCCCTGGCCCAGGAACTTCCATATGCCATGAGTGTGGCCACAAAATAAAAAAAATAAAAAATTATAGAAAAGCTAAGTCCTGGGCAAGGTTCTCTTTCCCTTTCTAGGATCCACTAACTGCTCAAAACTATGCTACAGTTTAGCTTGTATCACATTAAGACAAGAATACTTGGCCTTGGAGTTCCTCTTTTCTTACTGGGGAAAAACATGCCTTTTCAATATATTCCTAGTATCTTCCAGTTTTCTACTCATTCTAAGCACTGCTTAGAATTCATTCCATTCTTCTTGAAGCTAGGGAATGAACTTAACGATATCAACCTCTAGACAATTACTTGCTGCCTTTAATGAATACGACTTTCCTTCTATGAAGGTTTTGTATTAAAAATTTTAAATTTCAAAAATAAAAGAAAACAAGGAATGTCACCCATGATCCAATTAATGTAACCTAACCATTTTTATTATTGCATATTACTCTGAGACCCTGTCCTATTAGCATATTTACAACAGTCACAACTCAATCACTATACATTTACTTTTGTAGGATATACCTTGCTTCCACAAGGGTCCCCTTTAATGGCTGTGTAACATTTTGGCGAGTAGCTATATCATAATTTATTAAACCCACTTAGGAAACAGTACAAAGAAGTGGTTAAAATATGAATTCTACAGTCAGACAGACCTACATCAAGTCCCAGCCCTACCGAATCCCCTCCGGCACACAGCTGATGGATTACCTCACTCATTTAATTCGTCCAACAGTTCCAGGTTCCACACTAAGCACTGAATATACACAAGTGGACACAGAGACAGGATCTCTGCCTTCAGAAACAAGAGATATATAATTTCAAACCTTGTTAAGTGCTATAAAGAAAACAAGCACTAAGAGTGAGAGACTAGAATGCTTTGAATTTCCATCCACAGAATGAGGATACAGTACTACCCAGAGATGTTAGGAGGATTAAATGATAATCCAAGTACAATACTTGGCACCATTCATGGTACACAGTATGTACTCAATGTATGCTAACTACATCACTGCTTGGCATAAACAAAGAATACCAAAGCAGGAACTAGCATCTTCTCAGGATAGTCTTTCATCTTTTTTTCTCTATCAATATAAATCCAACACATTTTCAGGTTTGAGCTTACAGGTAGAAGTTTGATGTGGGCCTTTTTTAGATCCATTTCTCTCCTAATCAAGTTATGTTTTCTCTCACCTCCTTGAACAAATTGAGTATATTTATGACTATTTTAACATCCTTATCTGCAATTCCATCATTTGCCCCATTTCTGTACCTGTTTCTACTGATTGTTTTCTGTCTGGTTATGGGTCATATTTTCCTGTTTCTTAGCTTGCCTACTAATTTTTGGTTAGATGCTGGTCTTAGATTTCATGATTTGGGGAGCTGGATTTTGTTCTATTTCTTTGTCTTTTTTTTTGCCATTTCTTGAGCCACTCCCACAGCATATGGAGGTTCCCAGGCTAGGGGTTGAATTGGAGCTGTAGCTGCCGGCCTAGGCCAGAGCCAGAGCAACACGGGATCGTAGCTGGTCTGCAACCTACACCAGAGCTCACAGCAACGCCGGATCCTTAACCCACTGAGCAAGGCCAGGGATCAAACCTGCAACCTCATGGTTCCTAGTCGGATTCGTTAATCACTGAGCCACAACAGGAACTCCTTGTTGTATTTCTTTAAATATTGTCGAGGTTAGTTTAGGACCAGTTACTTGGAATCAATCTAGTCCTTTTAAGGTTTGCTTCAAAGCTTTGGTAGGTGGTCCAGAACAGGCTTTTCCCCAAAGCTAATTTGGCATCATTCTATGCTTTGTGTATTAGGTCATTCCACTCAGATTAGGGAGAATATGAACTATTCCCAGCTTTCTGCAAACTCCAAGAATTCTTCCATCTGCTAATTTCTGACAGTTCTTTATAAAACGTGAAGATCAGGAGTTCCTGTTGTGACACACCAGAAATGAATCTGACTAGGAACCACGAGGTTGCGGGTTCGACCCCAGGTCTCACTCAGTGGGTTAAGGGAGCGGCCCTAAAAAGCAATAAACACAAAAACAAAAAAACATGCACATCAGTACTCAACCAAAGGCTTGTAAGGGACCCCTTGCAGCTCTCCAGAGCTTGCTCTCTATGCAGCTCCCTCCTCTTCTGTACTTGACCTCCTCACACATTCAAGCCCATTCAAGCTGCCTTGAGCTTGGCTTCTCTGAGCTCTGAACTCTATCTCATCAACTCAAGGAGACCACTGATCCTTTCTGGATTCCTGCTCCTGGTGTTGTAGCATGGAAACCATCCAGGTGGTAAGCTGAGGCAATCACGGAGCTCTACTGTTTATTTCCTTTCTCTCGGGGATTACTGTCCTGTGCTGTTTTTTGACCTATTTCTAAAACTGCTGCTTCATAACTTTGTCAGATTTTCCAGTCACTTGAGGTGGCAAGGTAAACCTGGTGTCTATTATTCCACTATAGCTGAAAGCAGAACTCATTAACTTTGACTTCAACTTCCGCATTTTCAATGAAACTTCTCTACACTACAGGTCCAAAAAATTTTTCACTGGTCTTGGTACCGTTTACGATCTAGCATAAAAGAGGGTCTATAGTATATTTTGTCCATCAACACTCCACCATCCTCTATCCCATCATACAGCTTCTAGCACCTGCCATGAGTTTCACTACCAGACCAAGTACCACAAGATTAAATATAATCACATAATACAGTGGCTTGCTAGTACCAGGCACAGTCCTAGGTGTTTGGCTGAAACAAAGAAGACGCTATCACTAATTTCCAGGAGCTCACAGTTTGGGAATCATATTCTCATCCATAAATCTACAACGTGGTTATAACAGGAAAAACTAAGACAAAATTAAACCTTTAGAACAGGGATTGTCAAAAGTTTTCTTAAAGGGTCTCACAGAATAAGTAGTTTAAGCTTGGCAGTCATACAGGCTTCTGTAATAACTGCTCAACTCTGCCAGTATAGCTTGAAAGCAGCCACCGACATGCGAATGAATGGGCAGGGCTATGTTCCAATAAACTCTGTTTACAGTAACAGGTGGCTGACCCCCACACAGAGTTTGCAGACAGCTTGCACCATCTTCTACAATGGCATGTCCTATCTGTGCCATCCAGACAAGGCTGATCTCCTCAGCAAGAAGACTAAATTCTCTCAGGCAGGAATTACATACCAGGTCTCTTGCACACACCACAGAACTTGCACAATTCAAGCACAAAGTAGGTGCTTATTAAGGACTTTTTAATTTATTTCATTTGACATTTGAATGGTTCCCTTTATTCAAAATTTCTTCCAACAGTAAAGAAAGATATACTTACTACAATTTATAGAAAATAATCAATGTCTAGTGCATAAAATACTCCAAAGATGATAAAACAAAACAAATGTTGATGATCCTGAAAAAATTAATTTCGTTTTATAAATAAGTCCAGGCTGCTACACTTAAAAGAACCAGCTCTGGGAGTTCCCGTCGTGGCGCAGTGGTTAACGAATCCGACTGGGAACCATGAGGTTGCGGGTTCGGTCCCTGCCCTTGCTCAGTGGGTTAAGGATCCGGCGTTGCTGTAAGCTGTGGTGTAGGTTGCAGACGTGGCTCGGATCCCGCGTTGCTGTGGCTCTGGCGTAGGCCAATGGCTACAGCTCCGATTCAACCCCTAGCCCGGGAACCTCCATATGCCGCGGGAGCATCCCAAAGAAATAGCAAAAAGACAAAAAAAAAAAAAAAGAACCAGCTCTGGGGACTATCCATCCAGCCCACTTATGTGGACACGGCCCCAAATACTACCAGACTTCTTTGAGGATTACCTAAAAAGAGAATTCACAAGCACACACAAAAAATAACTGCCTTTTCAAAAATAACTTGCAATTGTCAAAATTCAAATCTGTCCAGAAAAGACAAAGATTTGATATGTTGCACCATTTTTTAAAACTGTTCAAGATAATCTCACAAAACAAATTCTGAATGTGTTTAAACTTTTCATTATTTCACAATACGTATGTATACACACACACGCTCATGCGACTGGTGTGAAAAGAACAATTTTCTTAATGGGTATATTCTGGTGAGTTTGTTTAACGAGATCTGTCTTACTACTTTACAGTCACATCTTGTTCAAGATGAGGGATCTTAGAAGCTATCTAATCTAACATTCCTTCAAATGATGGAATTCCCTTTTATAATGATCAAAACAATGCTCTGTAGTCCATTCATCTTTTTTTGGGGGGGGGGGGCATACCTGCAGCATATGGAGGTTCCCAGGTTAGGCGCTGAATCGGAGCTGTGGCTGCTGGCCTACACCACGGCCACAGCAACACCAGATTTGAGCGGAATCTGCGACCTACACCACAGCTCATGGCAATGCTGGATCCCCATCCCCACAGAGCAAGGCCAGGGATCGAACCCTTGTCCTCATGGATACTAGTCGAGTTCGTTAACCACTGAGCCACAATGGGAACTCCAATCTCTTAAAACTCATATTCAGAACTAAACCAAAGGCATGTGTGGCCTATAATGAAGCGGGATCAGTGCTGACCAGGATCCAGATGCCCAAGTGCATGCAAGATTAGACTGACCGGTCAGTGACAGCTCAGAGGCTTTGTTCTGTGACAAGCAGCTCTAAGCTTTATCTCCCCTCAACTCTCTTCGCTGTAGCTTTTTTTTTTTAACCCAATTTCAAGACTACATATTTATTCCTATTAACTTTTTTCTTAGTTTCAGCTCACCATTCCATACACTGAAATCCCAGGGATCCTGTAGTCCAATATTCAGTTAAATGTCATGTCTTTATCAAAATTCTGGTACAATAAAAGACCTTCACAATATAAAGAATAGCAGAAGGAAAAACTGAAGGCAGCAAGTATAGATGACACTTTGCCATAGAGAGAGAAATGGGAGAGCAGCAGGATGGATATTTGGGGAGGAGGTCAAATGTTTTTTAAAAAAATTCAAATATGCTAATAGATCATTCAAAAACAAGAGAAAAATACAGTATGTGAAAATATTTTCTAAATTGTTAAACTCTAAGTTGTTACGATTCAATACAAATATAATTTATTTTATATACATATATTTTATGTACATATATATATACATATATATATATACACACACCTCATTTTCTTCTTGCTTGGTTATCTAATTTATGCCAAAATTTGGTTCTTTTGAGCCTCCAGCTCCTTCTGAATTCTCTTTCCTTTCAGAGTCTGCGTTTCCAGCATCATACCTACTTTTTCTCTGAATATTTTGAAAACTCTAACTATATCCAGGAGCCCCTGCCTTTGCCATTATGAAATCTAACATTATATGGCCCCTTTCATCCAAGATCTTGTCTCCACCATCAATCTCCTTCACTCCTTATCAGAACTGTAAAAACCAAGTTCAAGTTTAATGGGTTCATCCAAGAGAATCACATAAAACATAAAAACCTAAGATAGTTTTTTTTTTAATGTTATTGTATCCCTTATAATCAGCAAGATGGCCCCCCAAAAATTTATCATTTGGTAAATCTGTTCCCCGAGGCTGTAACATCCAATCCTGAACATTTCTATGCAAAGCAAAAAGTGGCTGTTACCAAATTCTTCTCACCAGCACATCTGCATATAAAATGACATCATCAACAAGGGCTTTCTCCTCTCCCAACCCCCACTCTAGGCTCAAACAAAAAGTTAGTGTGCACACACATAAAGCACATTTACAATGTCTGCTTCACAGTAAAGGCTGGTCTACCTTTGGTTCTAGATCTAAGCTCGCCCTTTGAGTAAGTTATTAATAAGAAAGTGACCGTGGGCAACCACAATCTGTGCATAAACACATGTTCCTTCAAAAGTCCATTTCTAAAAATGAATTATCAGTTAAAATATGAAATTTGTTCCACCAAACAAATCTCCATTTACAAATGCTTTCTATTTACTGACAAAGAATATGTTTTCAAAGTACAACACTTGTTTATGAAATATTTTATAAAGTCTAACACTTTCCAAAATGTACTTTTAAAGTACCATCTAAGGAAAAAATTGCCAACTTGCCCTTTAAAGATATAGGACAAATAAATCTTGCTCAGTAATTGATAGTTAACAGTGCAAAATAACAAGAATGGTTTTTACTGTCTTCTACCAAACACTGGTCCTCAAAATGAATTTTCATTAATTTCCCATCTATTAACCACAGCTGTTTTTTTGCCAGGAATTCTATTTTTATTTTTTTTATTTTTTTTGTAATTTGAACATCACTTTGTGTAGTGTTGCCATCAGTAAGTCCTCAATACGTATGTCAAGAATTCTCTTCAATTTAAAATTATCAGTGTAAGGGTCAGAAAGAACTCATTATTTTTCTAAAAATATGAAATTTGAAACTCAATAAAGAATATGATGTGAAATACCCAAATATTATTCAAAGTTTAAGCTATTTTCTTTTTTTAAACTGAGGTATAATTGACACAAGCCATTTTCTTAAACATGAAAAATTTTAACAGATTTCTACTACCACTCTTGTTTTTAAAAAAACATTCCTAAGTTCCTTCTGCAAAAGGACAAAAACATCTTGTATTTCATGTTAATCCACAGGTTCAGAAAATTTACAGGTAAATTAACTTATAAACTCCCCACAGCCCAGACTGTGAGCTTCAGGAAGAGGAGAGATTTTTATCTGTTTTGTTCACTGCTGTGACCGCTCCCTCTTCCCCAGTGCCTTGGATGGAGGCTGGTACGCAGGAGATTTTCAAATAGTATTTGCTGGACCCTTTAGTATAAAGCTAGATTCAAACCACCTGCAGGATCCCACCACCAGCACATGAGAAAACCTGAAGCAACCTCATGTTGTGCAGATACAAAATGAGCCCCTAGAGAACTGAGCAGAGGAAGAGGAGACACTCAGGGGAGACTCAGTCTCCACACACTGCCCCAAAGTGTTCACACTGATGCAGTGGCTAAAATCCCACCAATTCAGAGATTCACTTAGGTTAACAAGTCTCCTCTTTTAAGAATGCAGGAACCATTTAAGCCTTTTGACAACCTTACGGAGTAAAGATTTCATCATTCCATTTTGTAGATGAAACAGGCTAAAAAGCTGAATTACTTTTCTTCAA
Source organism: Phacochoerus africanus (assembly GCF_016906955.1). NCBI lineage: Eukaryota > Metazoa > Chordata > Mammalia > Artiodactyla > Suidae > Phacochoerus > Phacochoerus africanus. The sequence goes on along the minus strand of NC_062547.1, from coordinate 78,652,336 downwards.
GACTCAGAACCTTTAATCCTTTAATGCCACCTCCCCACTGACAGGGGAATAGGACTAACTTTTATCCACACGTCAGCGCACTTTAGTTCCCAATACCCTTCTGCCCAAACATCGAAAACAAGTTTTCTTAAGGATGGAGCTTTGGTTTGGAGTGTCAGGAGAGCAACAAGTGGTTTCAGAACATGGAACACTTTGAAGGCAAGTACCTAAAATGAGGGTCATAAATTTGGGGTGCCTGGGGGAACTAAGCCCCAAAAACAAACCACAGATTTCAAAATACTGCACCAGGCCAGCTCTTGCTCCAGAACAGCTCGCCTCTCTCTCTTCCTCTTCCTTCCCTTCCACGTGATCCTCACAGATCTCCGCACCAGAAAATAGACTACCATTGTCAGTGCCATAATTTGGCAATGCTATGTGTCCCAACCACAGTGACTGGCACAGCAGAGGCAAGCAAATATTTACTGAATGAACCAAAGGCCAAAGTTGTTTCTGTGAGCAAGCTGGGACCCTAACTGCAGTATTTAACAAAGTGAAGATAAGAAATGCACCCTAAGCCCCTGATTATTGTTATAAAAATGAACTTTTAAAATGCGAATATAAACTGGGAACAGGCTAAGGGAAAGCCTCACCTGATCCTTTTCTTCTTCCTCAGCTAGACTGCCTCAGAGAAAACAGCTTAGCACTTGAGCATTCAAATACAAATCTCAGAGGGGGCATGATGTTTTAACAGTTTAGAGTATAAAAACAAACACCATTACCTTATTTAGGGTGTCTAGTTTAGATCATCTTAACTTCAATAGCAGCTTAAAAAAAAAAAAAAAAATCCCCCTCAGCATTCTCAGGGTGAGAGTAGGGTGGAGAAGACAGCAGACATTTTCCACAAAGTTCACAGTGGGCTAAAAAACAAAATCATGCTCTACAGTGTGAGGAACGTCTCCTTTAAAACATGACCAGAAATTTATACAGCTACATCTACTATACCAAATAATTAAACAAAGCCTGTGTTTATAGGTAGACATGAGTGTAAAGCAAATGGCTTCAAAGACAGCTCTTGAAAATTTTACCTATTTTTCCCCTTTGGTAGACTCCCGTGACCTGAAGACTTGGCTACAGGTTCCAGTTGGTATCGGATTCTTCACAACGTGAGATTTTTTTCAGGCGTCAAATTACAGTAAAGCTCCTGGGGCAGAATAAGAGCCAAAAGCAACAGGGAAGATGCCTATTTTCCTCCTCCACCCCTCCTTCCACTTGCCACTTAAGAAAAACAGCACGTTTTTACGTTAGAAAAGGGCCTGGTCCTTCGAGATTCAATGCGGTGTTTGATTTCGGGAACGAACCTACGGATTCTGAAATACAGGTTAAGACCTCATCCATCATGAACTAGTTTTGCGCTCTTCCACCGCCGCCTTTGTCTGAGCTGTCCCTGCAAACTCGCAGTTCAATGCCTTCCTGTAAACAAGCCACCTAAAACCAAAAGGAACGTTCTAAGTCTTTCTAAAAAGAAAAGAAGATCCCAAAAACGCGCCTGGGAGCCTAATCCCAGCACTGAGCAGGCCGGAGTGCACACGACTGGAACCTCGACCGGGGGGCAGCCGCGCCGAGCGGCGCGACGATCGAGGCCGGGGGTAGGGGCACAGCGCCCGCCGCCCCCGCTCCCAGGCTGCGGCTCCCGGGGGCGGGGGACCATCGCCCGCCGCTGCGCCACGGCTTCTCTCTCCCCTGCCAGGCACTCACCTCCGTGGATGGGCAGCGGTGCCAGCACCTGACCACGGACCTCGGCCTTAGGCGAGTCGAGCCCGTAGCGCCCGCGGTCGATGCGGAACGTGAGCGGGGAGCCGCGGCCGGGCTCCTGCACGGTCACATTGATGAGCGCCGTGTAGTATTCCTGGCTCGCGTTATCCGCCTGCGCCGGCCATAGGCTGCAGGTCAGCAGCGCGAGCGCGGCGAGCCGGGCCGGGCCCGCCCGCGCCGCACCGCTCATCGTCCCTCCCGCCGCCGCCACTGCTCGCGGACCGGGCTCCCGGGCCGGCGCCGAGAGGCGGGGCGGGCGCGGCCGGCGCTGCGGCGGGAGCGCGCGCGCGCGGCCGGCGCAGGGCCGGGCACGAGCACGGCTCTCCTCGGTGCCGCGGCCCCGCTGCTCGCTGCCCTCACGTCCGCCACCCGCCCGCGGGAACGCGCCCATGGGCTCCTCAGCGAGGACGGCGGGTCAGGCCGCGCGCAGTCGTCTCCTCCGGGGTCCCTCCATTCCACAGGGCCGGTCCCGCTGAGTTGGGGCGCCACTCGGGGAAGCGACGGGAGTGGAAGACGCGCCCGAAAAAGGGTCTTCGTAGCACAAAGTCCTGTTCGCCCGGCTGCCGCCTCAGGCGCGCACTCGCCGCCGTCCCGCCCCCTGTCAGCCGAGTGGCACGGCGCAGGCCTTGGGCGCAGGCCCGCCCCCTTGCGCATGCGTGCAAGGCCGTGTCCGCTCCCGCCCGCCCGCACGAGGGCCCTGACAGGCCCGGCACCTAGTAGCCCCACGACCAGCCATGTTCATGCGTCGGGCGAGATGCGCACAGAGTTTGGAACCAGGGGCCTTTTCCAAGGGCCTATGGAAAAGTATGAGACAAGAACACAGAAGAAAAAAAGCTAAAACCTGAAAATTAATTTCTAAATTAAATATGGGATTCCACATTTCAACCAGTCAACTCAAAGTCTTATTTATCATCATTGGGCCCAGGGCGGGTTGGGGGGGGAGTTCTGTGCAAATAAGAGTATGGGGGTCTCTCTAGACCTGGATCTTTAAGAACATCTGAGGTACTTGCTCAGGCATCTGGAACCCTGGAATTCCCTTTCCAAACAGCCCTGGGTCACTTAGAGCCCCTGTGGTGGGGCTCTTCCCTAGTGGTGGTCTTCTTAATCTTCTCCTCCCACTTAACGTGCCCTGGCCTGCCCCTGCTTGAGAAGCTCATGCCCCTTACTCCCTTGTCCTTACAAGATGTGAGGTGCCCATGCCTGCTGGTATGAGAAATGGTTGCAGAGACCCACAGAACCAGTCTGTTAAGTCAGCTGGGGGTGGGGGGAGCAGGTCCCTTTAAAGCTCTCTTGGCCTTTCTGAATTTGTCAAGGAGAAAGTTGGTTCTAAAATGGAGTAGTGGGGTTTTTTTTGCCTTTTTTTTTAAATACATTCCCTTTCTTGTATTATCTTCCACCATGTTCTATCCTAAGAAACTGGATATAGTTCCCAGTGCTATATAGTAGGACCTCATTGCTTATCCATTCTAAATGCGATAGTTTGCATCTATTAACTCCAAACTCCTAGTCCATCCTCCCACCTACCCACATCTGCAAACACAAGTCTGTTCTCTAAGCACAGGACTTTATTTTATAATCTATGTGTGCCCTTTTATTGCTACACTGAACTGCCATTCCCTACCCCACAAGCAACCATTCTAATGTGCTTAAAAACATGCAGTGTTGGAGTTCCCGTCGTGGCGCAGTGGTTAACGAATCCGACTACGAACCATGAGGTTGCGGGTTTGGTCCCTGCCCATGCTCAGTGGGCTGACGATCTGGCGTTGTCATGAGCCCTGGTGTAGGTTGCAGACTTGGCTCGGACCCTGCATTGCTGTGGCTCTGGCATGGGCCGGTGGCTGCAGCTCTGATCAGACTCCTAGCCTGGGAACCTCCATATGCTGCGGGAGCAGCCCAAGAAATGGCAAAAAGAAAAAAAAAATGCAGTGTTGTTTATATGTACTTCTTAATTATGAAATAGTATTGGTTATAGCTATCATTTTGTTTTTCATGTTCTTCACCCAGCACTATGTTGGGTTTGTTTTGTTGTTTTCTTCTATTTATATAATAAATTTTATTTTGAAATATATCTTACCTGTACTGAAATGCAAAAAACTTATATGTACAGCTCAACAGATGTCTAGTAAATGAAAATCCCTTTGTAACCACCGTCTAGATCAAGATAGAGAACATTGCCAGCACCCCCAAAGCTTCCCTGGCCTTTTCAGTCATTACTACCCTACTAATCTGCTTCTGTTACCATAGATCAGTTTGCCTGTTTTGAAATTTATGGAAATAGAATCACACAACATGAATTCTTTGATGCCTAGTTTTTTTCTTAGCATTATGTTTGTGAAATTCTTTCCCTTTTTTTGCATTTATTGTAGTTGTTTGCTCTTTTTCTTCACTATATAGTATTCCGCAAGTGATGTACCCATTTTCCTGTTGATAGGAATCTGTATTGATTTCTGTTTTGGGATTTTATGAACAGAGCTGTTACTAAAACTGTGTGTCTTTTGGTGTATATGAGTAGGCCTCTCTAAGAGTCTGGACTGTGGAGTGGAATGGCTGCATCATAGAGTAGGCATGCACCTTTGGTGGATACTAGCACTGTCTTTTTTTTTTTTTTTTGTCTTTTTGCCATTTCTTGAGCTTCTCCCGCAGTATATGGAGGTTCCCAGGCTAGGGGTCTAATCGGAGCTGTAGCTGCCAGCCTACGCCGGAGCCACAGCAACACAGGATCCAAGCCGCATCTGTGACCTACACCACAGCTCATGGCAACGCCGGATCATTAACCCACTGAGCAAGGGCAGGGATCGAACCCGCAACCTCATGGTCCCTAGTCGGATTTGTTAAACACTGCGCCATGACGGGAACTCCACTAGCACTGTCTTTTTAAGCTGCCCTTCCCTCACCCCCATCCCAGCCTCTCTTTTCTGTTTCTCCCCTTGGGGGTTGTCCCTTGAAGGTCTTGGCCCAAGAGAGCTCCCCCTACTGTTGCTGCTGATTATCACACCCCACCCCTAAACTGTGGCCGTGGGTGAAATGATTGTAGAAACCCAGTCCAATTCCCATGGGAAAGATCGTCCTGGAGAAGCTGCTCTCAGTGTGTTCCTTGTGGATCCTGAAGTCCTGGAGATGCTGCAGGTGAAGAGCCCTATAGGGACATCAAGACTCTATTAGACTAGTAAAGTCTACAAGACTGTACTAGACACATTTCCGAATACTGGCCGAGTATTTGTAAGTTCACATCAGATTTGCTGGCTCCTCTGGGTTACTTGGGCCAGCACATGGAAAGGGTATTTTAGGAAGTGCAAATAATATTTTTATTTTAATAATTATGTGTTCATTTTAACAATGACTTCTATTTTATAGCAAGTGATTTCACTTTCAATGATAGTAATGTCACCTGTCTTTAAAAACTGAGACATCTTAGAGAAAAGTATTTAATAAATGGTAGTAAGATGGAATATAGATGTGGCGAAATTATAAAAGTCATTATTCAAAGGACCAAAGTGAGGGAAATGATGATAGAGAAAAGAGCGGGGGCTTCAGAGACAGAGGCCCAGGACTGGGTTGAAATCAGGGCTACTGATTGTGAAATATTCAGGAATTTGGAGTTCCCCTGTGGCTCAGCTAATTAAGAACCCAACTAGGGTCTGTGAGGATCTGGGTTCAATCCCTGGCCTTGCTCAGTGGGTTAAGGATCTGGCATTGCCGCAAGCTGCGGTGTAGGTCACAGATGCGGCTTGGATCCTGTGTTGCTGTGGCTCCAATTCAACACCTAGCCTGGAAACTTCCATATGCCATAAGTGTGGCCATTAAAAAGAAAAGAAATCAGGGATTTTGCAACCATTTGTTACACAACTGACACCTTGAAATTAGCTGTGACTGTAGGATAATGTTTATACCACAGAAATGGGCAGACTGTATAAATCAAGGCGCCCTCCCTATTTCCTATCTCCTCCCCACCCGCTTCCACTGCCTTTCTTATTTTTCAGAGAGTGGTTTATCAGAATTTTTCTGGTTCAAATCCCTGCTTGGCTGCATGTCAACTCTGTGACCTCTGCACGCTCCTATCCCCTTGGGTCAGTTTCCTCTGTGAAATGGTCCTAATGGCCTCTTCCTCTCTAGCTCTGACGGATGGATGCAAATTGGATGACGGGTGCCTGGAAGCTATAGCTACTGCAGTCACCCCCATTTCCCTCTGACTTGTTACTGAAGGCACAGGGACTTGCGAAGGGTTTGAGTGGCTCCCTGGGTAAGGACTGCAGTGCTGCCTTCCCACAGGCATCACCCAGAACAGTCTGTCCAGAATGGACAGCCCCTCAGGTTGGCCAGTGTCTGGCACATGCAGACAATGGGAACCCCAGTGCAAACAGAGGCACAATGTAACAGCATTTTATTTAGAAAAATGTACGATGCATTTGTGGGTTTTGTTTTTGTTTCTGTGTTTTTAGGGCCACACCCGTGGCACATGGAGGTTCCCAGGCTAGGGGTCTAATTGGAGCTACAGCTGCCGGCCTACACCACAGCCACAGCAAAGCCAGATCTGAGCTATGTCTGCGACCCACACCACAGCTCACAGCAACACCCAATCCTTAACCCACTGAGCAAGGCCAGGGATTGAACCTACATGCTCCTGGATACTGGTCGGGTTCATTACTGCTGAGCCACGACAGGAATGCCCCAAAACTTTTAAGCTTTCTTAACCAAAAACTTCAAGTATAAGAAAAAGTTGGAAGAAGGCACAGTGAAGCCCTTGTACCTCATCACTTAGGTTCATCCACTGTTAGCATTTCATCATAAATGCTTTACCCGTCTATCACTTTTATTTTAAAATTGTTTTTCTGAAACATTTTATGACCCTTTGGGCCTTTCTCATATATTATCACAACCAAAACAATGAATAGTAGGAGCTCCCTGTTGGCCTAACAAGTTAAGGATCTGGCATTGTCACTGCTGTGGCACCAGTTTGATCCCTAGCCTGAGAACGTCCGCATGCCGTGGGTGTGGCCAAACAAAAAAAAATCAATGAATAATAATTCTGTAAAATAATCCCATATCTCATCCTATTCAAATGTTCCCAAAAATATCTAAAAGTGTCCCCCTCTTCCCCTGCCTCCCCTCCCCTGCCTCCCCCTTGGGCCCTGCACTCTTTTCTTTGAATGGGATTCAATGATGTTTCTGCATTGGGTTTGGTTATATCTTTTTCTAGAAATTTAGACTTTGGGGTTACAGCCCCAGCTCCAGTAGATTTTTTTTTTTGTCTTTTTGTCTTTTCTAGGGCTGCTCCCGCGGCTTATGGAGATTCCCTGGCTAGAGGTCTAACAGGAGTTGTTGCCACTGGCCTACGCCAGAGCCACAGCAATGAGGGATCCGAGCCATGTCTGCAACTTATACCACAGCTCACGGCAACGCCAGATCCCTAACCCACTGAGCAAGGCCAGGGATTGAACCCACAACCTCATGGTTCCTAGTCGGATTCCTTAACCACTGCGCCACGACGGGAGCTCCTCCAGTAGATCATAAGTAGATGGCTATCCTGTAGCTCTGAGCTTGTGTCTTGCCTGACTGAACCACTCAGAGTTCAGTAGAAAAATGTATTGCATTTTCTGCAATCATCTTGTCAATTACATGAATACTATTGTATCATACTTTTTTTGTAGGCTCTTAAATTATACCACAATTACTGCCACTTTCCTCATTTTAAATATATCAGGAACTTCATATTTGGAACCTGGTGCAGGGAACTGGAATTGAATTCTCCTGAGGACCCTCAAACCTAGGGCTTGTGTGCCCACCCTGCAGATAAGGAAAGTGAAGCTCAGAGAAGAGAGCTCTTTGCTGAGCAAACTTGTCCCAGCTAATAAGTAGTGAGAAGTCGCTGGGACCTGCAGGTCCTGCAGGTCAGTGCCAGGCTCAAGATTCAGCCGATGCTTGAATTTCCTGGTACTTGTCCCAGGCCAGGAAGCCAGAGGCTCTGTCCAGGAATTAGGATGGGGCCTGGGCCGATGCTGAGTGGGCACAGGCTGCTGGGGTAGGAGCCATTTAGCAGGATCGAAGGCATTGTCTCGTCCTTTGTCAAGATTTGTTTGGTCAGAGTGACAAATGACTGAGCCAAGAAGAGTTGAGAGAGGAGATGCCAGCTGGGCTGAGCTGTCCAGGGCAGGCCAGCCCTCACGTCTGATGGCTGGTCCTCCAGCTGACGTGGAGTGCTGGTCCCTAGAGTGCCATGGGCTCCCCTGCCAGGGGTGTCTGACTGCATCTGGAAAGGCCCTTTGTTCACGGGCAGGAGAGATGTATATAGCAAGAGACTCTTTTGGAAGGCTCATTCTGGTGAGGGCAAGAAAGCAGAGCCAGGCTCAGAAAGGACAGCACCCAGGTGACTCTGGGAGACTGGGCAACAGGAAAAGAGGGAGAGCTTCATCAGGGCACAGCTGTTGGGCTGAGTCAGCTTTGTATCCCTCTGGGAAGAAAGCATCTGATTGGTCTAGTGTGAGTCAGGTGCCTACACCTTGATGCTAGAAACACAAGGCACTGTGACTGTTAGCCTGTGGATGGAGCATCGGTGGAGGAGAAATAGCCCCCAGAGCTGATGTCAGCTATTGGGCTATGGAGCCCAATGGCACAGAAGGCAAGGGTGGCCCTGTCTGCTGAAGGAAAACCACAGAGGCTGCTTAATCCCACTCCCTGCCAGGTGAATGCAGCTGGTTTCTTCAAGAAGTAGAGGTGAGGTTCTGAGTCTCTCTCTTCAGACATGTCATCCAGCTGGGAGGCCATGCTGCAGCCAGTTTTTTGTGGGCACCAAGAGCCGGATACTAGAGTCCCAGCAGCTGTTCTCTGACTAGCAGTCTCGGGATTCAGGGGAAACAGTGCAATGCAAACTGCCAGCCCAGAGCTGACAACAGCTCTCATGCTGCTTTTAAACTAACATGCAACACAAGAAAAATAAAACTATGTGCACAAGGATGTTTATTGTCGTATTAGCTGTAGGGGAAAAAAAAATGGAAATAAACTCATTCATTTGTTAAGCAAATTATGGTCCAACAAATTTGAGGACAATTATGCAGCTATTAATATATCAAACAAGCAGTGGCAATGGGAAGAACACTTATGATGTACTGTTGAGAGCAGACACAGAATACAAAATAAATCTCTGGTTGTACTCTATAAAATATAGTCCACATGTGTGAACAAGACCCAGAAGGAAATTAGCAAAATGGAAATAATTTGGTTTATTTGGGAGAATTATGGGTGATTATTTTTACTTTCCCCCTTTTTTTTCTATTTTCAAAATGTTGTGTTCTCTTTGCAATTATAAAAAAAAATCTATCTCTGATGACCCATCAAGAGACCACTGAAGAATCTATTAGAAGTCATGGGATTGTGGTTAAGCGGAGCCAAGGATAGGGAGATTGGGGTACACTGCAGAGATGGGTTGACAGAACTGAGGTGGTGACTCCAGGTGGCCCTTGGTCAGATTCTCCTTCATAGGCCTAACGTTCTCCGTACATTTAATGATTCTATCTCCAGCCCTTGGGGCAAAAATAGACATACATTTGATCTATTATAAATCTTACAGTGGCTTGACGGTTGCAACGTCCTTTGTTTACTGATATAGCAGCCAATTTTTTTTTTTTTTGGTTTTGTTTGTTTGTTTGTTTTGTTTGTTCGTTTTGTCTTTTTGCCATTTCTTGGGCCACTCCTGCGGCATATGGAGGTTCCCAGGCTAGGGGTCCAATCAGAGCTATAGCCGCCGGCCTACACCAGAGCCACAGCAACGCAGGATCCAAACCGCATCTGCGACCTACACCACAGCTCATGGCAATGCCGGATCATTAACCCACTGAGCAAGGCCAGGGATCGAACCCTCAACCTCATGGTTCTTAGTCGGATTCGCTAACCACTAAGCCACGACGGGAACTCCCATCCAATATTTTTTTTAATCACAGTTTCTTGTCAAGAGTTCACTACCAAGAGAGTTCTCATCACAGCTCAACAGAAACAAACCAGACCGATATCCACGAGGATGCATGTTTGATCCCTGGCCTCGCTTAGTAGGTTAAGGATCCAGTGTTGCCATGAGCTATGGTACAGCCTGCAGATGCAGCTCGGATCCCGCCACAGCTCTGGCTGTGGTGTAGGAAGGCAGTTGCAGCTCCATTTCAACCCCTAGCCTGGGAACTTCCATATGCTGCAGGTGCGACCCTAAAAAAAGAGAGAGAGAGAGAGAGAGTTCACCACCAAGCCACATTGTGACCAAGTGGATAAATGCTCTGATGGGCCAGACCTTACCACACACTCACCCCTAGAGGCAGACATTGAATACCCTTGACCCACCCCCTCTTGTCCTGACCTCAGTCAGGCAGTTCTCCAGCACCAAGCTGGGGTCAGGTGGCTCCTGGGACACATCCAAAAGTGGTTCAGGCTGGGACCGGTGAATTTGGATGCTCCAGGCTGCAAGTAACAGAAGCCCTGACTTAAACTGGCTCACTCAGGAAGGAAATCTAGAGGAAAGGAGGTTCCAGGCAGGCCTTCTTGCATGGGCTTTGTTTAAGCCTGTCTCCTCTCAAGGATAGAGGCCAGCAGTAACTGGAACAACATTATTTCCTTGTTCCTGCTGGGTAAGGAGAGAGAAAGCCTTCCTCTCAACTGTAGAATAAAAACCTCATCTTCAGCCCATTGTGGTGACCCACCCAGGTGCCTCTAGACAAATAGGGTCAAGGAGGAAATGCCAAGGCTGTTTGGGTTAAGCCTGGGCCCTGACTGGAACAGGGGATAGGATTACATCACTGTTTAGGCTGATCGGTTTGCCTCCAAGAAATTCATGAAGGAAGGGGGTATGTGGCAAGGGTTGAGGTCTGGGTAAGTACACTCAATGCAGAGCTGCTGTTGCCTGAGCCAACAGGAAGAGACCTCCTCGCCTCCCCTACTCTCTCCTCCTCCTCTCCCTTTTCACAACCTCCATCTCCCCACCACTCTGTCCTTTTACCTCCTGTTTCCTTCCTGCCCCCTCCTGCTTTCTCACTCCACTCCACAGCCTGTGCCATGAACTAAGTTTTTGGCCACACCCGTGACATGTGGAAGTTCCCAGGCCAGGGATCAAACCCATGCCACATCAGTGACCTGAATCACGACAGTGACAATGCAAGATCCTTAGCCCGATGCACAAGAGAACTCCTCTATGAGCTAATTTTAACTGGTGTATCTATTTTCACCTTAGCATTGGCTATATGGGTTTTGGCAGGAGACTATGCCTCTTTAAGCTTCAAGTAATTTATCTTTAAAATAGGGAGGTAAAAGGAGTTCCCGTCATGGCTCAGCAGTAACGAACCCGACTAGTATCCATGATGACTCGGGTTCGATCCCTGGCCTTGCTCAGTGGGTTAAGGATCCGGCATTGCCATGAGCTGTGGTGTAGGTTGCAGATGCAACTCAGATCTGCTGGCTGTGGTGTAGGTCGGCAGCTGTAACTCCGATTTGACCCCTAGCCTAGGAACTTTCATAAGTTGCAGGTGTGACCCTAAAAAGCAAAATAAAATAAAATAAAACATTTTTAAAAAATAAAAAAATAAAATAAGTGGATTAATTGATCTCACATGGAACTTTGAAGAAGAATGGGAGCCTCCCTTTACCCTGATCTTTATCTGTGGCCCTATTTTCCACTCCCAAACTATAAGACCCCTTCCTATTCTCTCTCAACGAAGGGCATAGTCTTTAGGGCATTAGCCTGCTGTGGTCTCCTTTGCCTGGCAAAGTAATAAAGCTCTTATTTTCTTCTTCACCCCTCTCAAATTGATCTCACAGGCTAACTGGGGAGGTTAAACATTATCTTTATGGGTTCAGATGCTGACCAAGATGAAGTAAGACCACTGAATTCTATCTCCTCGGTTACAACCAAAAACTCTGGACAAAGTAAAGTCAAGAGCTGAGGACGCTGACATGTTTGCAATGACAGGCGGATTGGAGAGAAGAGCCAAAACTGGAGGGATAACCCATAATGGAGATGAGATCCTTGGTTTCTTTTCCTTTCTTATCTCCTAGTTTTGAATTGACATCAGTCCCAGTATAGAACTCAAAGAAACCATGTGTCTAGCCAGAGGATTAGGAAAGGGGACTTTGCAAGGTGAAGTATATGTGGGAAAATCCTTGGGTTCTTTTTATTTTTCCTTTTTTTCTCTTCTGTCCCTGCCCTAAAGACAGCCTTTGTTGCAAAGCTGCATGACTGTACCAACAGCAAATGCCTAAAACCCCAAGAGGAAACCAAGTGAGCCAGAGGTTGTGGGGCAATTCCCAGAGAGGGAGGAGGGATCCTTATGTCTGTGGATGAGTAGATATATATCCCAAGCTCACCTCCAACCTGCGCAGAGCAGACTCAAAGCAGCATGGTTTAGTCTTTTAAAAAGCATTTTATTTTGAAATCATTATGGATTCATAGGAGGTTAAAAATCTGCGTACCCTTCACCCACCTCCCCCAGTGGAGACATCTTATATAACTCATATTGTGCAATATCAAAACCAGGAGGTCGACATTGATGTAATACTATTAATTAAATACAGACCTTATTCAGATTTCACTGTCTTTTATGTGCAGTTGTGTGTGTGTGTGTGTGTGTGTGTGTGTGTGTAGTTCTATGCAGCTTTATCCCATGTATGGATTTGTGTAATCATGACCACAATCAAGACATAGCACCTTCCATCCCTACAAAGAGACCCCCTCCTTTTGCCCCTTTACTGTTGTACTCACCCCACCCTTGTCCTCTGGCAACCACTAACCTGGTATCTATTTCTGCAGTGATGGTCATTTTTGATAATGTCATATAAATGGAATCACACAGTATGTAACCTTCTAAGACTGGCTTTTTCCACTAACATAATTCCTATAAGATCCATCCAAGTTGTGATAGGTATCAATAGCCTGTTCCTTTTTCTCACTGAACAACACTCCTTTGTCTGGTTGTACCACAGTTCATTTGACCATTCACCTGATGAAGGACATTTGGGTTGTTTCCAGTTTGAAGCTGCTATAAAAATAAAGCCTCTAGCATTATGAACATTTGCGTACAGCTTTTGTGTGAAAGTAAGTTTTCAGGGAGTTCCCTTTATGGCTCAGAGGTTAAAGAACCCTACTGGGATCCATGAGGTTTCGGGTTCAATCCCTGGCCTTGCTCAGTGGGTTAAGGATTCAGTGTTGCCATGAACTGTGGTGTAGGTCGCAGACACATCTAGAATCTGGTGTTTCTGTGGCTGTGCTGCAGGCCGGCAGCTGCAGCTCTGATTCGACCCCTAGCCTGGGAACTTCCATGAGCCGAGGGTGTGACCCTAAAAGGCAAAGAAAGAAAGAAAGTTTTCATTTCTCTGAGATAAACGCCCAAGAGTGAAGTTGCTGGGTCATATGGTAAGTGCATGTTTAGTTTATGAGAAACGACCAAAATATTTTCCAGAGAAGCTCTGCCACTTTATATTCCTGCCAAGTAAAGCCTTTGAAAACTAAGGTGACAGTGGATCTACTACCCACAGAAGAGAAGACAGAATTAATAGTCTGAACCTAACCAGGTCTGATTGATTGCTAAAACCAGCACAGCCAAAAAATCATTCTCCAGAGGATTTGAATCGTCTCCAGAATTTCAACAACATGATATTTAAAATGTCCAGGATATGGTCCAAAATTACTTGAGGTACCAATAACAAGAAAGATGTGACTAATTCTAAAGGGAAAAGACAATCAACAAAGATGCCACGCCCCAAATAACCCAGATATTGAAGCCTCTATTATTATTATGCTTCAGGAGGTAAAAGTAAGACTATTTTTTTTTTTTTTTTAAAAAAAAGGAGGAGTTCCCGTCGTGGCTCAGTGGTTAACAAATCCGACTAGGAACCATGAGGTTTCGGGTTCGGTCCCTGCCCTTGCTCAGTGGGTTAACGATCCGGCGTTGCCATGAGCTGTGGTGTAGGTTGCAGACGCGGCTCGGATCCCGCGTTGCTGTGGCTCTGGCATAGGCCGGTGGCTACAGCTCCGATTCAACCCCTAGCCTGGGAACCTCCATATGCCGCGGGTGCAGCCCAAGAAATAGCAACCACAAAAACAACAACGACAAAAAAAAGGACAAAAAAAAAGGAAAGATAAATATTCAGAGAAGTAGGAAAAAAAAAAAAAAAACAACCAAATGGAAATTTTAGAACAAAAAGTGTAATATCTGAATTAAAAATTCACTGGATGGGATATATAGCAAAATGAAGACAAGAGAGGAAATAGTTGACCTGTTTGATGGTAGAGTGCTGGAAAATATCCAACTTGAAATATTCAGAGAGAAGTTCCTGTTGTGGCTCAGCAGTTAATGAACCCGACTAGTACCCATGAAGATACGGGTTTGATCCCTGGCCTCACTCAGTGGGTTAAAGATCTGGCATTGCTGTGGGCTGTGGCGTAGGTCACAGACACGGCTCTGGTCCAGCATTGCTGTGGCTGTGGCTGTGGCTGGTTCTAACCCTAGCCTGGGAATCTCCATATCCCGTGGGTGCAGCCCTTAAAAAAAAAAAAGGGAAAAAAAAAAAAAGGAAAGAAAGAAGATAGAAATATACAGAGAAACAAAATGTTAAAAAAAAAAAGAAGAAATGTTGAATACCTAGGTAAATATACTAAACTATTTTTCTTCTTTTAAATTCTTTAAAAACAAAAACATAAGTGATTGTTGAAGTTCCTGTAATGGCTCAGTGGAAACAAATCCCACTAGTAACCATGAGGTTGCGGGTCTGATCCCTGGCCTCGCTCAGTGGGTTAAAGATCCAACCTTGCTGTGAGCTGTGGTTTATGTTGCAGACGCAGCTCGGATCTGGTGTTGCTGTGGACGTGGTATAAGCTGGCAGCTGTAGCACCAATTCAACCCCTAGCCTGGGAACCTCAGTATGGCGCTGGTGCAGCCCTTAAAAAGCAAAACAAAATATCTATAAGTGATTGTTAAAAGAGAAAATTATAACATTGTTTGATAGGTTTTGCAATGTACTTAGATATAATACATATGATAACATTTATGTAAAGAAGCAAGGGTAAAGGGATGTATATAGTGGTCAGGCAAATAATTCAAATTTCAAGGAAACACTAAACACACTGACACATGGTGTGTCCTCTTCGCCACCAGTGCCATTGCTGTGGCCTGAAGGCCTTATTTGTGCCTCTCAGTTAAACCTAAAGGGTTGTTTGTTTGCTTTTTAGGGCCACACCCACGGCATATGGAGGTCCTCAGGCTAGGGGTTGAATAGGAGCTGTAGCCACTGGCCTACACCACAGCCACAGCAAAGCAGGATCTGAGCTGCACCTTCAACCTACACCACAGCTCACAGCAATGCTGGATCCTTAACCAACTGAGTGAGGCCAGGGATGGAACCCGCATCCTCATGGATACTAGTTGGATTCGTTTCCATTGCACCACAATGGGAATTCCTGGATTATATCCTGTGATTACTGACCCTCATCATCTTTCATAATTTGTTTCCTTATTTTGATGCACATATAGCAAGTATCATGCCGCAGGAACATATCCTGATGATATTAAGTGTTGGCAAGAATTGGTCGGGGGTGGGGGTGGGGGTTTTCCCTGAATCCCGTTGGTGGGACTATAGACTGGTAAATATTCTGGAAAGCAATATCGCAATATTCTGTGAAATGAAGACTGTATAGATCCTGTCTAGTAATTCCATGTGCAGAGAAGTCTCCCACAGCTAGAAGCTGGAAGTCCTTGCTCTTCAGATTCTCAGATATATGCTCTGTGTGTTAAAAGTTAATTTTGAATTGGTAATACATTGCATATTTCAAAAGCAGGAAGTCTTTCTCTATCCACCCACGCCGTATCTCCCAAAAGTTAACTACTAGTAAGTTTTTGTATATTTTAAAATGTTTCAAAATTTTAAAGAGAGTTTGAATAAGCACATGTAAATATATACTGTTTCTCATCCTTTTTTACCCAAATGCTAACATGCTATTCATGCTATTTTATACCTGTGTCATACAGTGGGTACCTTTCATATCAGTACAAAAAGAGCATCCTCATTGCAGCTGCAGGGTTCTATGGTAGGGCTGTGCAGTGATTGGTATAACCAGTTTCCTATTTATTGACACTTGGGTTGGTTCCAATCTTTTGCTGTCAAATGACACTGCAATGAATAGCTGTATGCAGGCTTATTCATTTGGAGATGTACAAGCATGTTGGTAAGATCAATTTCACGAGAGGGAATTGCTATGTCACAGCCTACATATATTTGCAATTCTGATGAAAATTGCCAAATCCACTTCCATAGGAGTGTATCAATTTACACTCTAAAGAGCAATGTAGGAGTGTCTGTTTCCCCAGCTTTGCCCACACAATTTTGCAATTATTATTCTGTCAGTCTAAGAGGTGAATACAGCATGCCAATGTGGTCCTCTTTTGAGTGAGGTTGAACATTTCTATCACCCATGAGCATCTTTTCATAAGTTTGAGTCTTTTGCATTTTTCATTCAACAGGTGGGGGCTCTCCAGGTTCTGGGCTGGACTAGGGAGCAAAATCCACCTGCTGTCACAGGAACAGGAGTAAAGTAATCATTAGCTACTTCTCTATGGTGCAAATACCATGCTAATCTCAATTTTTTCCCCCTTAGTATAAGTTGCAAAAGTAGAATTATTAGGTTAAAAGGTATCAAAGAAATCTTTCTAAAACTGGACATGTTGCCTCCTGTATTAGTGTGGTTTCCCCAGAGAAACCAATAGGAGAGGTAGATAGCTAGATAGATAGATAGATAGACAGACAGACAAACAGACAGAGACATGATAGATTATAAGGAACTGGCTCATGTAATTGTGGAGACTGAGTTGTCCCAGGACCTGCTGTGTGCAAGCTGGAGAGTGAGGAGAGTCAAAGGTATAAGTTCCAGTTCAAATGCAGGAGGAGAATGATGTCCCAGCTCAAAAATAGGCAGAGAGCACATTTCCCTTTACTCCACCTTTTGTTCTATTCAGGCCTCTTGCTGATTGGATGGCGTGCACTCAGGCACTCACTGGGATTTACTGAGGCCACTAATTCAAATGTCAATTTTGTTGCTGAACAGTCTTTGTCCCCTGTGCCAAATACAAACACAGACAGAGTTTTGGGCAAAGGAGAAAAAAAAATCTCTTTATTGCTTTGCTAGGCAAAGAAGACCACAGCAGGCTAATGCCTTAAAGACTGTGCCCCCCTTGGGAGAGACTAGAAGGTGGGCTTACAGCTTTGCAGGGGAAAATAAGGCCACAGATAAGGATCAGGGGAGAGGCAAGCTTGCCTTCTACTTCAAAGCTGGTGTTTAGTGGCCCCAGGACTGGTTCTGGTAGTCCTCCTTCTTTCTGGAATAAAGAATGCTTCATCAAGTAGCTAACATCGTTCATTTGTTGGGGGTTTTAAGTTCTGTGGAAGAATTCAAAGATGTCGTTTTGTATATTCCTTGAGGCGGAACCGGGACCCTGCCCCATTGTTATCCTATGTTTCTTAACTTCTCCTCCCTGGTCTTTGCATCCACTCCCTTCTCTGATTAGCAACTGTGGGAACCTGCCCTTTGGAACTCAGGGAAGGTCATGGAGACTGAATGTCATCTAGTTCCTAAAAACAAGAAATGGGGGACACAGGAAGGCTTTTGTGCCCAGGAGCCTCACAGAGTCCTGCTCAGTTTCAGGAGGGCACCGAAGAGATTTTAGGTGTGGTATATGGTAATTTTATGTGTTTTTCTGCTAAACTCTTCTCTCTGCTGAACTCCCAGCTTCCCTACTTGGTGAAGGTCTGTTTGTCAGCAGTGGGGTTCTAGCTTATGCCTCAGGTCTATCCATTCCCAGCTAATCTTCCCTCCTGCCTGGAGGCCCAGGGTTTGATACCGAAGGCAGTCAGTCTCTCTGCTCAGCCTGCAGGTGAGTGCTGGATTGTGCTGAGAAGTGTCTTGTGTGTGTATGTTTTAAGTTCTCCCTGTTAGATTGATCTCCTGGCCCAGGAATCCAGGGCTCCCCTCTGAGTCCAGGGAGTGAAAATGGAGCTGTTTTCACTGAAGCTGTGTGTAGTGGGATGTTAGCCTTACAGCATAGATGCCAGGGACAAAGGGTAGCATGATGAGGAGAGAGGCCTGCTGTCTTCTGCTGCCAGGAAGGAGGCATGGCTGTGCCCAGCAGGGCCCATGGAAGAGTGTGTACAATAAGGGAGCTGGGGGCAGTGGGAGGCTTTGTCTTGAGCATGAATGAGGTAGTTGAGGGCACATCTGGAACACATGGGGTACCGGGGGGCTCAGCGACCCTGCAAGAAGAAAGGGGCAGGAGCAGAGGAAAGATGGGTGTCACTGTGTGCTCGTGGGAAGACCCAGAGGCTGGTCAGAGCTCCTCTTGGCTCCTCGACACCATCAGTAGCAGTGTCCTGGTAGACAATGGGCCCTGGTCGGCTCAGACCCTGTCCCTGTGAGTTGGGTATCCCTGGGCAATGGCTTTGCCTTTCTGTTTTGTCACTTGCCAAGGGTAATGGTACCTACCTCATGGGATTTCGTGGTAGGCTTGGTGCCCATGAAGGAAGCATTTGAATTTGGTGGTGAAATGGAGCATCTAGGGACACCCTGACTGAGCCTTTCTATTGAGTTAGCTGGCTTTCTGCCCCCTTGACTCATGGATGAAGTGTATCAGCAGTTGAGAGTTAGAGACTGGGAAGGGCATTGCTTTGTGGGGTGCTGTGGGTGGGCTGTCTCCACCTGGGGAACCCCATATGAATCCTGCAGCATGGGGGACACAGTGGCCTGAGGTCTGACAAAGGACAAGGGGCCAAGCTCATGACTATCTGTCTCTGAGCTGCTGAGGAAAGAGTCTAATGGCGTCCCCTGGGATAGCTCTGGGCATACCTTTGGGGAATCACCTTGGGCTCGTCTGGGGTCTGGGCCTACATCGCTCTCAGATGGGATAGATACACCTCCACAGAGGCTGGATTCCTGGGATAAGTCATTAGCTGAAATGGAGACACCCACCCCATGGAACTAGTGAAAGCAAGAGGGCCCTGTGGGCACACAAGGCTTTCTGTGTCCCCCATTTCTTGTTTTTAGGGAATAAGCTTTAGTCACCACGACCTTCCCTGAGTTGCAAAGGGCAGGTTCAAACAGTTGCTAATCAGGGAAGGGAGGGGATGCAGAGACCAGGGAGGAGCAGTCAAGAAACAGTGGTGCAGCCTCGGGGCAGGGGCCTGGTTTCTCCTCCAGGGATACACTTAACAATATCTTTGAGCCCTTCTTTAGAACTAAAGCCCTCAACAAATGGAAGACGTTCACTTGAATTCTTTTTTTTTTTTTTGCTTTTTAGGGCCACACCCACAGCCTATGGAGTTTCCCAGGCTAGGGATTGAATCAGAGCTACAGCTGCCAGCCTATGCCACAGCTACAGCAACTTGCAATCCAAGCCACGTCTGCGACCTAAACCACAGCTCACGACAACGCCAGATCCTTAACCCACTGAGTGAGGCCAGAGATCAAACCCTCAACCTCACGGTTCCTAGTCAGATTCATTTCCGCTCCACCACAACCGGAACTCCTTGAATTATTCTTCATTCCAGAAAGAAGGAGGACCACCAGAACCAGTCCTGGGGCCACTAAACACCAGCTTTGAGAAACAATGCAGGCTTGCCTCTACCTGACCCTTATCTACAGCCTTATTTTCCACTCCCCAAACTATAAAACCACCTCCTAATTTTTCCCAAAGGGGACACAGTCTTAAAGGCATTAGCTGCTGTGACCCCTTTTGCCTGGCAAAGCAATAAAGTTATCCTTTTCCCCTTTACTCAAAACCCTGTCTTCCTATTTCTATTCAGCACCAGTGGGCACAGGCTGAGTTTTGGCAACACTGGGTTGGGGGGAAGGCCTGTGGGGGGGCGGGGGCTTCAGGGGACCCATGGATCATTCACGTGAGATGAATTGATTCTGATCCCCAGCCAGGCCCAGGGGTCTCTGAGGCAAACTCCAGTCAGGGACAACTTCCTGTCCCCCCAGTCCCCTTGCTCCCTCCCTGAAGGGCTCAGAGAAAGAGAAAAAGTGCTAGACAACAATGGAGAGACCAGAGCCATGACTCTTCCCTGGCCTCTGGGCACAGAGGGGCTGCCAGCCTCCCCAGAGCACTGGGGCCAGGTGCCTGCTGTGTGGCTGAGCTGGGTAGCTTCAAACCCTGTGCTGTGTGGCAGGGGGAGTATAACCTGGTACCAACCTGGGCCTCAGGGACACCACTCTTGGGCACCTCTTGTGCTGCTGACACCTGCCCCACAGGCATAGGCTCTACCTGCTGCCTCCCCTGTAGGCCACCTGACCTGGCTGTAGGGACTGAAGCCAGGACAGCAGGAGGACGAAGGGGCATCTGCAGGGAAGGGCACGAATCGTGGAAGTGGCTAAGGAACCGTCTTTGTGGCCACGAGCAGGGCACCATCGCTCACCCAGAGAGAGAGAGATGGACACCAAGATCCCCACCTGGGAACTACTGGGAGAAGGGCCTCCTTCTGTCCTGGCCACCCAGGGGCTGCTCAGAGGAGTAGAAAGCAGGGCCCTTCAGATGAGCATAAAACGCTAACACGCTCAGCCTGGGCACCCTTGACTCTGTGTTCTCTGTGGGGTTGGCCCTGGGCTGCTTCATTCCCTGGACCCTCTCCCAGCTGGGGGTGAGCCTGGGCCTCAGGTCACCATCCTCGCCTTTTGCCCATTCTGCACTGGGCACCGAGGGGCTGGCAGGCTGGAGGAAGCAGATGTGGAGGAGGGGGCTGCCTGTCAGGAATCTCTCCCCAGGAGGGGGACTCTACTCCCGAGGCTGCAGCTCTGACTGGATCAACAAGCTGAGGACCAGCATAACAGGCGGTGGGAACAGTGGTTGCAAGGTCACAGAACTAGGAAACAGGAAGCAGCCTCAGGCCTGGGGGTAGGCCTCTACCAGCAGTGACCCGCTTGACCTACCTCAGTTCCAACTGCAGGTCCTTCTCTAACATCCTTTTTTCCCGCCCCCACAGCCTGGAGGAAGCTGCAGCAAGGGGCGTGGCCAGGGGTGCACATCATGCTCTCAGACTTGTGGACAGGGTGACCTTGTCACATGCCAGGTAAGGGCTCAGCGGCTCCAAGGCTCATCTGCTTTCTGGCCCAAAAACTTAACTCAGTGTGGGAAGGGCTGGGTGAGGCCCCGTGGTAGGAGCCTCAGGGTGGGTGGAGGGTCCTCCCTGGCTCGGACACTCCCCCTGTCCCCCGCCCCAACAAGAGAGGTGCCTGGCCTCGCGCAAGGCTGCACCCTGCTCCTTTTAGCATGGCACGGTGCCTGTGGATCAGAAATGGCCGCCATGTCTCCCTTCTGACCTATGGTCACAGTCTGCCTGGACCTGAGCTGGGAAACTGCCCTGCATCCTGGCAGAAGCCCACAGGTGAGAGACACGAAGTGGATGTGGATCCGCAAGGTGTACCAATGTGTTTATACCAACTCCAACATTTACAATGAACTGTACCCATGGTCAAGTCCATGACTCAAACTTGTCCTGCTGACTGTCCATGACTCAAACTTGTCATAGCTGTCACCAGGAAGCTGTCCCCTGATACCAACGTGATCCAGAAAGGGGGTTCACAGGGCTGTAGAAACCAGCCCATCGCAAGGGGTAGGGTTGGATCCATCAGTAGAATCTCAGGTTCCGGTGGGCTCTGGCCCTTCTCATGTCACTGTGATTCTTGCTGGAGATGTGGAGGCTCCCAGGTCACCTAGTGACAGACCAGATGTTCACCTCTATGGCCTGAGTCACTCAGCAAGAATGAGACTGCAGCCACCCAGCCCCTGGGTCATTGCCGAGGACAGACAGACTGACCAGCAGTGTGACCACCACAGTCCTGAGGATGGGGTCTCCGAGGCAAGTGCCACCCACACGTCCAGAGGCCCTGGGTCCTGCCGGGGTTGAGGTTCCACAAAAGGTGGAGAAAGGTGTTCTGTGCCGCGTGGTCACTGCAGCAGGTGCCAGGCCACAGGGTCATGGTTTGCAAAGCAGCGAGGCACCCAGTGCCTCTGCTTGCCACTGGGCTGCTGGGGCAGGGCTGCAGAAGGCTTCTGCTGGCTTCCTCTCCTCCTCCTCCTCCAGCTCAGAGCCTCTCACGTCTTCCCCAGAATAGAGGACCTGCAGATTTAAACACACGCACAGTGGTGGGAGCCTGCTCGCTGGCCCACGGTAATACTCCCCCCACTAGCACCCCCACCGCAGAGGGGCATGTGCAATCCTCTTGGCTCAATCCTTAGAGCCCAAGGCTGCCCACTGTCGCCATCCTCCGGTTGGCATGCCGTGTTAACAGGCCAAACACGCTGGAGATGTTGCATGTCTCACTTTCTGGCATAAGAGTATGGACTGGGGTTCCAGGGACTGGGCAGGCACACATCTCGACTGCCCACAGGGCAGCCTCCAGCCATGGGAGTCATGATTCCATGACTGTGCTTGAGTCCCCCCCCCCCCCCCCCCCCGCCCCTGCAACCCTCACCTCTAAGACCCTGGTCTGACCTGCCTCTTCCCCGTGGGGGTCTCCCAGGAGGCTCACAACCGGGTATGGATGAAGCCCCTTGGCTCTGTCCCAGCCCCAAGCACCCCCGTCTGCTCCCCCTACCTTGCCCCCTACCCCTGTACTGGCACCTAGACTCACCTTAGAGATTTCCACCTCTCTTTTTCTGTTTGGTTCTCTGGGCTCTCACTTTCATAAGAAGCCAAATAAAGACCTAGTCAGAAAAAGAAGTGAAATTCTGCAATTGAGATCCAAAACAATAACCTCTTCTACACCCAGAGTTTCACCTGCCTTTTGTTTTTAAGTTAAATTGTTGTTGGGAGGTAACTGTAGAGTCACATGCAATTGTAAGAAATAAATCCAGGGAGATCCGTACACCTTCTACCCAGTTTCCCCAATGGTAACCACTTGCCAAACTACAGAACAGGGTCATCACCAGGATACGGGTGCCAAGTCAAGGTACAGAACATTCCATCACCATCACCACGAGGATCCCTCGTGTAGCCACACCCACTTCCCTCCTATCCCCACCATTTCCTTAAGCCCTGGACACCACTGTGTCCATGTGTCTATAGTCTGTCATTTCAAGAATGTGATATAAATGGAACAGTATGTAACCCTTTGGGACTGGCTTTTTTCCCTCTGTAATTCTCAGGAGATTCATCCATGCTATAGTGTGTATTGGTGTGGTTTGTTCCTTTTTGTTGCTTCCTTTTTACTGCTGAATAGTGCTCCATACCATACTTTATTTTACCTTGTACCCACTGAAGGACATCTGGGTTGTTTTCAATATTTGGCTATAATAAATTAAGCTTTGGTTATCTTTGGTGTATGGGTTTTTGTGTAAACATGTGAACATTCATTTCTTTGGAAACAAATGCTCAAGAGTGCATTTGCTGAGTCATACGGTAGTTGCATATTTAGTTTCATAAGATACTTTGTGTGTTTCGTTCTACAACCTGGAGATTTTCTCTTGTTTTTTTCTTCAGTTTTTATAGTTTCACATTTTACATTCAAGCCTGTGATCCTTTTTTTTTTTTTTTGTCTTTTTACCTTTTCTAAGGCCGATCCTGCGGCATATGGAGGTTCCCAGGCTAGGGGTCGAATTGGAGCTGTAGCCGTTGGCCTACACCAGAGCCACAGCAATGCGGGATCCGAGCCGCGTCTGCAACCTACACCACAGCTCATGGCAATCCCAGATCCTTAACCCACTGAGCAAGGCCAGGGATTGAACCCGCAACCTCATGGTTCCTAGTCGGATTCATTAACCACTGCACCACAACGGGAACTCCTATGATCCATTTTGAGTTAAGTTTTATTTATTTATTTATTTATTTATTTATTTTTGTCTTTTTGCTATTTCTTTGGGCCGCTCCCGTGGCATATGGAGGTTCCCAGGCTAGGGGTTGAATTGGAGCTGTAGCCACTGGCCTACGCCAGAGCCACAGCAACTCAGGATCCGAGCAGCGTCTGCAACCTACACCACAGCTCACAGCAACGCCGGATCATTAACCCACTGAGCAAGGGCAGGGACCGAACCCGCAACCTCACGGTTCCTAGTCGGATTCGTTAACCACTGCGCCACGACGGGAACTCCTTGAGTTAAGTTTTATATGAAGTGTGAGACTTAGGTTGAAGTTCATTTTTGGCCTTATAGATGTCCAATGTGCCTGCACTGTTTGTTGCAAAGACTCTTTCCTCCACTGAATTGTTTTGGCACCTTTGTCGATCTCTTGCTGGGTTCACTATTCTGTTACATTGATCTATGTGTCTGTCCTGCCAACACCACACCATCTTGATTACTATACCTATATAATATTGGCTTAATATTGGGTAGAGTGATTCTTCCCACTTTGCTCTTCTTTTTCAAAACTGTTTCAGCTATTCTAGCTCATTTATATTTCCATGTAAACTTTAGAACAATCTTGCATATATCTATAAAAAATCTTGCTGGAATTTTGATAGGAATTGCATCACACCTATCCTAAAATTTGAGGAGGAGAACTGGTATCTTTGCAATTGGAGTCTTCCAATTTATGAATGTCATGTCTCTCCATTTATTTAGATCTTCTTTGATTTCTTTCATCAGCATCACTAGTTTTTGGAATATGAACCTATTCATGTTGTATTAGATTTATACCTGAGTATTTCTTTTTTTGGTTGATTGTAAATGTTTTTTTTTTTTTAATTTTGGTGAACACATATTCATTGTGAGTACATGGAAATAAAATGATTTTTGCTATTTTATTTTGTATTCTTCGACATTGGCTGAACTCATTTAGTTCTAGGAGTTTTCAATAGATCCCTTGGGATATTTTACACCTTCTGTATATAGGGGGAGTGTTGATTCATTTCTGATATGTATGTCTTTTACTTTTTCTTGCCCTATAGCATTGACTAGATTTTCCACCAATGCTGAATAAGAGTGGTGAGAGTAGACATCCTTGAGTTGTTATCAATCTTGATGGGAAAGCATTCCATCTTTCACCACTAAATATGATGTTAGCTGAAGGGTTTTTGTACATGCAATTTATCAAGTGATAAATTCCCTTCTATTCTTATTTTTCTGAGGGTTTTTACATGCATGGGTATTGAAATTTCTCCATTGATTGACACAGTTTGGTGATTTTGGTCTTTTAGTCTTTTTTACTTCCGTGAGTCTTTTTTTTTTTTTTTTGGTCTTTTTGCCATTTTTAGGGCCGCTTCTGCAGCATATGGAGGTTCCCAGGCTAGGGGTCTAATCGGAGCTGTAGCTGCCAGCCTACACCACAGCCACAGCAATGCCAGATCCGAGCTGCGTCTGCAACCTACACCACAGCTCACGGCAACGCTGGATCCTTAACCCACTGAGCAAGGCCAGGGATTGAACCCACAACCTCATGGTTCCTAGTCGGGTTTGTTAACCACTGAGCCACGACAGGAACTCCCTGTTTTATTTTTCTTATCTTCCTGTGGGTTACCTGAACAGTTTTTAGAATTCCATTTTGATTTATCTACAGTTAATTCCTGTAAAATATTTTCATGGGATATGGAATTCTGGGTTGACAGTTGTTTTCTTTCAGCACTTGAAAAATGTGCCATTGACTCTGGCTATGGTTCCTGATAAGGAATCTGATGTCATTTGAATTATTTTTCTCCTATAGGTAAAGTGTCATTTCTTTCTCAGTGCTTTCAAAATTTGTTTCTTTTTCTTTAGTTTCCACGAGTTTGACTATGATGTGTCTTGGGATGGGTTTCTTTGGGTTTATCATGGTTGGGAATCATTCTGCCTCTTGAATCTGTAAGTTTATGTCTTTTCCACATCTGGGAACTTTCCAGCCATTACTTTTTCAAGTGCTTTTCAACCATATTCACTTTTTCCTCTCCTTCTCAGACCCTGATGACATTAGATCTTTTGTTACAGTCCCACTGGTCCCTGAGGCTCTGGTTCAGTCTGTTTTCTCTCTGTTGTTCATATTGTATAATTTCTACTGTTCTATCTTCCAGCTTACAAATTCTTTCTTCTGTTCTCTCCATTCTGCTGTTGAACCCATCTGTACAGTTTTTTATTTCAGTTATCGCATTTTTCAGTTCTAAAATTTCCATTTGGCTCTTCCTTATAGCTTCTGTTTCTTTACTGATATTTTCTATATTTCTCTTGTTTCAGAGAGCCTGAGGCTGACTATATTGCCAGCACACCCTGTCAGGGGAGGTCAGCTGGAGCTGAGGGTAGGGCCAGGCTTCTATCAGAAGCTTTTAGCATCTTAGGTCCCTTCTCTTGATTTTCTTAGGTTTTTGTGGGGGGGCGGGGTGGAAGGAGGGACAGGAAGAGAGAGGGTCAAAATGGAAGGTGCTCCTTTCTACAGGCATTCTAGAAGGGCTGGGATTTTATTTGTATATTCATAGCAGAGTGGCTGACTGGCGCATAGCAGACTCTCTAGAAATACTATTGATTGAAGGAGTGAATGAAATGCACCCACACCTCTCCCCTTCCTGCCCCTAGACTCTCCCCACCCCTCTCCTAATGTGCCCTTGATACATTTTATTGCCAAAGTTCCTTTGACTAATAACAATAATCATTATCGGAGTTCCCATTGTGGCTCAGTGGTAATGAACCCAACTAGTATCCATAAGGACACAGGTTCAATCACTGGCCTTGCTCAGTGGGTTAAGGATCCAGCGTTGTCATGAGCTGTGGTGTAGGTCACAGACACAGCTCAGATCTGGCATTGCTGTGGCTGTGGTGTAGGCAGGTAGCTACAGCTCCAATTTAACCCTTAAGTCTGGAAACTTCCAGAAACTGCAGGTATGGCCCTAAAAAATAATAGTAATCATTATAATAACTAGTGAACTAGGTTGAATAATGGCCCCAGAGATATTCAGGTCAAATCCCCTGAATGTAGCCAAAAGAGACTTCAGAGATGTGATTTAGTTAAGGTTCTGGAGATGAGAGATTGTCCTAGATTATCCAGATGGGCCCTAAATACAAGTGTCCTTATAAGAGGGAGAGAGGGAGACTACAGAAGGCAGTATGACAGTGGAAGCAGAGGTTAGAGTAGCACACTTTGAAGATGGAAGAAGGGTCCACAAGCCAAGGAATTCAGGCATCTACTAGGGGTCATAAAAGGCCAGGAAGTGGATTCTCCCCTCAGAATCCCCAGAAATAACCAGTTCTGCTGACACCTCGATTTTAGCCTAGTGGAACTGACTTTGGACTTGCTAACTTCTCTGGTCATAAGAGGATACATTTACGTTGTTCTGAGTCACTAAATGTGTGGTGATTTGTCACAGCACCAATAAGAAACTAATACAACTACTATTGATTAAGTGTAGTCCTGTGAGCTTTGCTTGTGTCAAGTCAAGTAATTCTCACCATGGCCTTGGGAAGTAGTTTCTCTCATTACCCTGCTTTATAGATGCAGTGGGTGAGGCTTAGAGAGGGTGAGAAACCTGCCCATGGTAACCCAGCTGGCTGGGGTAGGAGCAGCCAGGCTGGTTTATCCATCAGGCTGCTGAGCTTCTTGTGGGTGTAGGGTTGGGAGACCCCTCAAAAGTTACTGGCTCCAAAATATAAAAAAAAATAATAATAAAATGGCAACACTGAAAGTATTAATGATTCACAGATAAAATCATTAAAAAGTCTTTTCCTCTAATTTTTAAATTTTTGGCAGAAAATGTTTTCCTGAGCATGGGTGTGGGTCCCTGTATAAAAATGCCTGCTGTGATGAGGAACCAGGCATTCTGTGTGCTGAGCAGGGGCCTCCTAAGATGGTGCCAGGACATCCAGGTTCTAGAGAGCAGCCAACTATGGGACCACATGGCCCCCATAGGGCCGATCAGCTCAAGCCCAGATGACTGCTTGCTTCTCCAGCACTTTCTCGTCTAGGAAGGGGCAGCTCCAGCAGTATGCTCACTTAGCAAACTCACAAGCACATCTGTTGTATCTGATAAATGATCAGCTGGAAATCTGGCTTATTGGAGGGAACAGACATTAACGGCACTCTGGAGAAATGATGTGTCATCTCATGCTGGTGTGTATTACACACACACACATATGCACACAGGTACTCCATGTGCGCACACAGGTACTCCATGTGCACACACACATACTCTGCACACACATGAAAACATGCACATACACGAAAACATGCACACACACACCCGCTGCAAAAAGACCACGGTCAGCCTAGTGCTCTGTCATCCCCACATGAGCCCTGGGAGGGCAATTCTAATCATCATACCCACTTTCCTGATGAAAATATTAGACACGGTTCAGATGTACGATGCCCAACAGCATCCCAACTGTGCCCAGGGGAAGCCTGCTCTGGGGGCCTAACCTGACATTTCCCAGGCTCCGTCCTGTGCTCTGGGGGTACCAACCACCAAGCTGGGAAATGCATTTTTTTCTGCTTCCTCCCAGAACCAGCACACGTGGGCATGGCACACCCCTGCTCAGAGGAGGCTTCCTGAAAGGTGCCCTGACTGAGACCACTCAGGAGTTCCATGGCTGGAGGTCAGGGAGCCTCGGGGCCACCTTACCATCCTCGCTGAAGATGGGGGCGGTGTGCAGGTAGTGGGTGATACTGGGGTCTTGTTCGAAGGGACACTCCACTTGTTTCCATGTGATGAACTCTCCAACTTGCTTGGCCAGCTCCAGAAATTTCTGCCAGGGACACAGAGACACACAATGGATGTACCCCCAGTGCCTAGAGGTCACCTGGGACAGTGGGGCCCACCCTGGCCAGGTCTCATCACCCCCAGTGAGGCCTATGTCAGACAGGCAGAGTGGAACATGGGGCAGAAAAATGACAGACTTATTCACTGGGAAGTCTGGATGTTCATCAAATTTCTTTTCTCTCTCTTTCTTTCTTTCTTTTTTTTTTATTTTGTGTGTGTGTCTTTTTAGGGCCACACTCATGTCATAGGGAAGTTCTCAGGCTAGGGGTCAAATTGAAGCTGCAGCTGCCAGCCTATGCCACAACCACGGCTAGATCCAAGCCATATCTGCAACCTACACCACAGCTCATGGCAACGCTGGATCCTTAACCTACTGAGCAAGGCCAGAGATCAAACCCAAATCCTCATGGATACTAGTCAGATTCTTAACCTGCTGAGCCACGACGGGAACTCCCTTGTCAAATTTCTTTATTCTGTCTGCTCCCAATACCTAGGGCTCACCTGCCTCCCTTGTGTGGAGAGAGCAGCTTTGGGCTCTGGCCTCCAGCAGGTAGTGCATCCAGCTGGAGGGGCCATTATTTTAGTTTCATTCTGTTTATTTTTGTGGCTATCCAGACTTATGGCAAGTGATATATCCCCACTTACGGTAAATTTGTTTATTTGCAGAATGATGCAAATACATTTAAATAAATATATTTAAGTGAAATAGTTAATTCACCTATGTAGAAATGCAATTGAGTAAAATGTGAGTACATATATTTAGATTTTCAAAAACTGCTAACTTTTCTTAGGGGGTGTGAACTGTACCTATGGCATGTGGAAGTTCCCTGGCCAGGGATTGAACCTGTGCCACAGCAGTGATGCCAGATCCTTAACCTGCTGCGCCATAAGAGAACTCTTTTTTTTTTTTTTTAATTTTAAACTGTGCTAGCTTAGAGAAGGATTTTATTTTATTTTATTCTATTTTTGTGTATATATTTTTTGTCTTTTTAGGGCTGCACCTGTGGCATATGAAGGTTCCCAGGATAGGGGGTCAAATCAGAGGTGTAGCTACCAGCCTATACCACAGCCACAGCCACATAGAATCCGAGCCACATCTGTGACCCACATCATAGCTCATGGCAACACTGGATCCTCAACCCACTGAGCAAGGCCAGAGATCAAACCTGCATACAAATGGATGCTAGTCAGATTCATTTCTGCTGAGCCGCGACGGAAACTCCAAGAAGGATTTTAAATACAAAGTTGTGGAGTTCCCGTCGTGGTGCAGTGGTTTACTAATCCGACTAGGAACCATGAGGTAGCGGGTTCGATCCCTGCCCTTGCACGGCGAGTTAAGGATCGGCGTTGCTGTGAGCTGTGGTGTAGGTCACAGATGCGGCTTGGATCCTGCATTGCTGTGGCTCCGGAGTAGGCTGGCAGCTACAGCTCCAATTGGACCCCTAGTCTGGGAAACTCCATATGCTGCGGGAGCAGCCCAAGAAATGGCAAAAAGACAAGAAAAAAAAAAATACAAAGTTGTGACTGGGTTAGACCCCACTCTGTGGCATCCTTTAATCAGCCTTGGGTTCTGCTCCAGCCCCCGTGACCCTCACCCCGGATCTGGGGCCACGAGAGTACTTTGCCTTGTTGCCCCTTGATGCCTGCTCCTCCCCAGCCCCACCTTAGTGCTGAGGACCAATTCAAGGAAGGCAAAAGACAGGGTGTGCCATGGGATCACCTGGAGGTGAGCTCCAGGCCCCTGTGGCCCCTGCAGTCCCACCCGAGTCCTGCCTCTTTCCCGTCACCTCCAGCCTGGACTATCCCCCAGGATGCAGTGCCCAGGCCACCTGCTGCACTGGGCTTCTTCCAGCTACTCTGGCCCCCATGGGCAACCAGGCCTGTTGGCAGATGTGAAGGTCTGCTGCGGTGTCTGTGTGAGCCCCACAGCAGAGGCCGCTCCAGGCCAAAGGGGCCCAGGCGTCAGCCATCGTGGGCCCTACCAGTAGGGGACACTTGCAGAGCCCTTGGCAGGCCGTGCGGCAGGTCCGCTCCTCCTAGCTCCTCTGTGTGGTTGTGGGGAAGCCCTGTTTCATAGATGGAGAAACTGAGGCTGCGACAGAGCAAGGGGCCAGCCCAGGACTGACTGCTTCTTGGAGTTGGAGGCTGAGTGGGGCCAGCACGAGGGTAGGGCTGGCCCTCTTGCAGGAGAGGAGCCCCTTCCTTCCTGTGGACTGGGGGCAACACTGCTCAGGACATACTCCATCTGACTCAGTGACCACCTGCTGTCACTGTCTCATGCCCTTGAGGCTACCGGGCCCCATTCCTCCCCTTCAAGCTTAGCCCACCAGCCACTTAGAGGCATGTGTTCTGGGTGGGGTTGAGAGCCATGATCAGGTAGGGTGGATCAGCCCAGCTTTGCTTCTAAGGAGCTTAGGGGCTTGGGTGCTGTGACTGAGGGATGACAGCCCACTGTACAAGGGGTTCCCTTAGCCTGTGAGGTCAGGAGGGGCTTCCGGAGATGGAAATATTTTTTATTTTGTTTTTCGGCTGGTATATGGAAGTTCCAGGGCTAGGGATTAAGTCCAAGCCAGAGCTGTAACCTATGCTGCAGCAACGCTGGATCTTTAACTCACTGTGCTGGGCAGAGGAGCAAACTGGCACTTTCAGAGACAAACTGGATCATTAACACACTGAACCACAGTGGGAAGTCCAGAAACATTTTTTTGGGGGCGGGGGGCTTGCCCACAGCAAACAGAAGTTCCTGAGCCAGGGATCAAACCCATATCACAGCAGTGACCTGAGCCACAGCAGTGAAAATGCCAGGTCCTTTAACCACTAAGCCACCAGGGAACTCTGAGGAGGAGGGAACATTTGAGCCAAGAGTAGTGAGTGTCTGCAGAGGAAGAAGAAGACTTTCCTGCTTCCCACTCTGCCTGACCAGTTCCTCCTGCTTTGGGAGCCCCCCCACCCCTGACTCTGAACTGGGCCCCTGTGCAGCTCTGGTCAGTGGTCACTGTGGGCCTTCTCACAGGCCTGGTGCTCCTTAAGGAGTGAAAGTGATACTGCTTCACCTGTGCTGGGTGCAAGGCTCGCACAGAGTGGGAATCTATGCATTCATGAACCTGTCTCTCCCCATGGAAGATGTGGGGAGACCCCAATAATCCTGCCCTGACATTGGCTCCAAACTGCTGCCCTCTACCTCAGAGTCCTCCATTAGTCCAACCGCTCGGGGCCAGCATTCCTGCTCTGGGAGCTTTCACTGATCTCCCCAACTCAGTGGCAGGCCCTCCGGGGCCCTGGACCCTACCTCAAAATTGACGTGTCCATTGGGGAGGCGGTTGGCACAGCCCTCATTTAGGAAGTAGATGTCTTTGATGAGCAGGCTGAAGAAAGGGATGACGATCTGGAAGGGAGAAGGGACAGGTCAGCCCTCAGCTGGCCTCCCCGCAGGGGCTGCACAGAAGAGAGGCAGCCTGGCCAGCAGCTACCTGCCCCAGGAACCTCGGATGCGACCCCAGGGTGCAGCAGGCAAGAGAGACCTGGGCAGGGCTGGCCAGCCTCCCCGCTTCATGGCTTACATGCTACTTAGTATCCATTGTGGGGGGAAATGCAGGAAGCACAAAGAAAGGAGGCACAAACTGGGGCCAGACTGTTTCTTCCCAGGCCCATCAGACCCCTGTCCTGGTTGAGCTTCTATTGTATACAGTGCCATTTCCCCTGATGTTGGGGATGGATGAAAAACACATAGTTCCAATGGCCTTTGACCATTTCTTTCATCGCCTGTTGGGAGAGGCCCATGGGAGCTTCTCCCCCAGCAATCCAAGGGTCCACACTTAGGCCTCCTGGCTCACATGCTGCGGGAGAAATGGTGCGTGCTGAGTACTCTGCTAAATACAAATGGGATGTATGTATGTATGTATGTCTTTTTAGGGCTGCACCCACAGCATATGGAAGTTCCCAGCCTAGGAGTCAAACTGGAGCTACAGCTACCAGCCTACACCACAGCTACAGCAATGGCAGGATCCAAGCCACGTCTGTGACCTGCACCACAGCTCACGGCAACACCGGATCCTTCACCCACTGAGCGAGGCCAGGGATCGAACCCGTGTCCTCATGGATATTAGTCAGATTTGTTACTGCTGAGCCACCACAAGAACTCCCTCCTTTTAAAAAACATCTTTAACAACTTATCATTCTATGTCTTTCTTGATGCTAAAGATCTTATCCTGCTACATTTTGGAAAAGCCAGAAAGTGTTCCTGCTCCAGTTCCTGAAGGGACAGGCTTATGTGCTCAGCCTGAGAAGGGCAGGGTCTCTCGGTTTCTGTGGGATGTCTTGCTTCTCTGTACTTCCCTGCACCTGCTGCCCCCTAGAGAAAGGAGACGAGCTGCTGACAGCTCTGACTACTCTTGGGGGCCTAGCTGGTCAACCCTGTGCTGTAGGTTGAATTGCGTCCCTCAAAAAAAAGTATGTTTGTGGAGTTCCTCTTGTGGTGCAGCAGAAACTAAACCAAATATTATCCACCAGGATGCAGTTTCCATCCCTGGCCTCGCTCAGTGGGTTGGGGATCTGGCATTGCCATGAGCTGTGGTGTAGGTCACAGATGGGCTCAGATCCTGTGTTGCTGTGGCTGTGGTGTAGACTGGAGGCTATAGCTCCAATTCAACCCCTAGCCTGGGAACCTCCATATGTCGCAGATGTGGCACTAAGAAGAAAAAAAAAAGAAAAAAAAAAGGTATGTTCATGTCCTAAACCCCAGTGCCTACAAATGGGCCCTTATTTGGAGAGAGAGTCTTTGCAGTTGGAATCAAGTGAAGATGAAGTCATAGTGGCTCAGGTGGGCTGGTAGTCTTATAAAAAGAGGGAAATTTGGACACACTCTGGGAAGATGGTCATGTGAACACAGAGGCAATGGGAGGGATGCAGCCACTAGCCTAGGAATGCCTGTGGCCGCCAGAGGCTGGAAGAGGCAAGCAAGGAGCCTCCCCCTGGAGCCTTGGGAGGGAGTGTGGTCCTGCCAGCCTTGATTTTGGCCGCTGGCCTCCAGAACTGTGAGAGAATACATTTCTGTTGTTCTAAGCTACCTGGCTTATGTGCTGTGTTACATCAGCCTAGGAAACTAACTCATCTGCTAACACATCAGGCTCCAGAGTCTGGCGCATGTGGCCAGTCCAGCCAGGGTCAGCTTCCAGCCCATCACCCTTGGGACTAGGCACCAGGCCCTGACATTTCTGGCTTAGAGGGTGCCTAGGTCACCCTCCATCTAAGCTGACAGGGCCTTTGAGGTGAGGATCTGGGCACTGACCATTCAGCACAACACAGAAGCAGGGATGGCTCAGCTGGACAGGGGAGATGGGGGACATGAAACCCACAGAGTGGCAGGGCTTGTGAAAGGTCATCCAACGAGGCCAGGACCAGAGCCAGATTTAGTAGGGTTTGTCCAGGACAGAGGGGCTTCCTGGGATTTAGGACTTGTTGTGTCTTGCAGCCTGGAGCGGCCTCAGTCAAATGGGATGTACTGGTCACCCTAGATTTATGTCACCCAGCCCTGGGTGGAGGGGGCTTCATGATAGAGACTAAGGGAGCAGGAGGGGCAGACAGGAACAAACCACTGGCAGGAAGAAAACACAAAGTGCCATGACCACTGTAACCTCCTGCCCTCAAAGTTTCCACTGGGGACACCAGGGCACTGCAAGAACATCTCCAAGCTTCCTTCTCTCTCTCCTTCCCCCGCCCTGTTTCCTTCCTTCCAGCTCCCAGCCTTCCATTCTTCCTTCTATCTTTCTTTTTTTTTTTTTTTTGTATTTTGACTTTTTGTTGTTGTTGCTATTTCTTGGGCCGCTCCCGCGGCATATGGAGGTTCCCAGGCTAGGGGTTGAATCGGAGCTGTAGCCACCGGCCTACGCCAGAGCCACAGCAACGCGGGATCCGAGCTGCATCTGCAACCTACGCCACAGCTCATGGCAACGCCGGATCGTTAACCCACTGAGCAAGGGCAGGGACCGAACCCGAAACCTCATGGTTCCTAGTCGAATTTGTTAACCACTGCGCCACGATGGGAACTCCTCTTCCTTCTATCTTTCTTCCTCCCTTCCTTGCACCCTTTGGTCCATCTAGCCTTCCTTCTATGCATCCATTCTTCCACTGATCCAGCCAGCCAGCCTCCAGTCTTCCACCCTTTCATGAAGGAGCTTCGGCCCACATCTCTCTAGAAGTTAGAGAAGAATGCAGTGGAACTAAATGCATGGCTCTGTTAGTCACCCACCTATAGTCCCAATGTCCCAGCATCCCAGAGCTGGGGGGGTGGGGGCATCCAGTGTGTAGGAGCACAAAGGCCTGGTCTGTTCACTCTGCCCTTGGAGTGGAAAAGAAACAGCACCGAGCGCTGGTGCCGTGACTGCAACCCCAGTCCAAAGGCTGCAGCCTCCTCTACACACCCCACCCCACAGTTCAACTCCTGGACCATAAGCCAGTACCCCTGTGACTGCCGCACGGCACCTCTGCCCTGGGAACAGTGGGTGGAAAAGACTGGGAAACTCAGGGCTTGATTCCTGGCTCTGCCGCCTAATTGCCATGTGACGGGACAAGTGAGGGCGGCTCTCTGAGACTCAGTCTCCTAATGTGGGGAGTGGCAGTGCTGAAGCCAGAATTAAATGGGGAGCTGGAGGGCAGGTGGCCCTCGTGGGGCAGGTGCTCAGTCAAGTGAGCGCCTGCCCCAGCTGCTCTGCTTGTCCGGCCTCCTGGCTCCTGGGGGACAGGCTCACCTGCCCTGGGATTTGAGCACTCTCTTTGCCAATTGCCACACCCCCTGTGCCAGCCTCCCTGGGGCCCAGTGTTGCCCAAGTACTCACAGCCAGCACAGGAAGGGCCAGCTGGACAGGACATGGCCAAGAGCATGGCAGGGGCTGTGCACAATCTGTGCCTGGTGGGGGTAGGGCTGCAGAGGCCTGATGGGTGGCACAAGCGTGCATACCTCAGCCTGCTTCCCAAACCTGACCACATATCCACCCAATATCATCCCAGAGTGACAAGAACAGCAACTTGTTCTATTATCCCTCCAGCTGGAGACAGACTTGCACAAACTATAGCAGGGCCAGGATTCCACCAATGTTCCTGCAAGAGACCAGACTGAAAGGGCACAGCAAGTCGGTGTTTTCTCCCTGGGGAGATGAACAACTCTCATCATCAGGCTGCTGACAGGTTTTAGGCCAGAGGATCATGGTAATTCCAGGGCCTAAGCATCAAGTTCGGGTTCCAAGTACAGAGGATCTCACACCATCTTATTGTAAACACAACGGTTTCTTGTTATGAGAGGCCACTAGGAGAATTTGGAGAGAAATAAAACTGATCAGAGTGAGCAAAGGTCCCCCAAATGCAAATGTATAAGAACAAGACCTGTGAGGATGTGATTTTTTTTTTTTTTTTTGGTCTTTTCAGGGCTGTACCCATAGTATATGTAGGTTCCCAGGCTAGGGGTTAAATTGGAGCTATAGCCGCCGGCCTACACCACAGCCACAGCAATGCAGGATCCTTAACGCACTGAGTGAGGCTAGGGATCGAACCTGTGTCCTTATGGATACTCATCAGATTTGTTTCTGCTGAGCCATGAAGGGAACTCTTGAGGATGCGATCTTAGTGGCAAGAAGCTTGCTTCAGTCATTTCCAAAAACATAAAGGTGATCTGAGGCCACATCAATGAAGGTATTGAGTTTACAGTAAGGGGGTGTAAGACCCTATGTAGTTGGAACCACAATTTGATCTGAAATAGAGGTTCTCTGACAAATGGAGCGGTGCAGGGAACAAAGGGACCCAAGTGGGGAGGGGCCTGAAGACCAGAGTATGGCAGGGCAGTCCTGGGGCTTCAGAGGAGAGAGGGAGGCAGGGCTTGGGGTTTCTGAAGGATGGTGGCTAGAAGAGGGGATGGCCTCATTCTGTTTGAGCCTCCAGGGAGGGCAACCTCAGGAGGCTGACATAGCCCCACAAGGTAGCACTTCCTACCTGATAGAGCTGCCTGGGGGTGGGTGGATCTGTTTGGGGAGGTGGTGCTACTTGGGGAGAAAGGTGATGTGATTGTCTATTATAGACGCTGTAGAAGGGAAGGGGGTTCACCCAGGAAGTGACTCTGAAGTCACCCCCCAGGTTTTCAGAGCCACGATGGCTTGGAGCAGGGAGGAGATCCGAGGGCCAAGCAAGCCTCTGACCTACCTTCTCCCGGCTGCTGTGGGCGGTCAGGGAGCGGTGGGCTGCCCCACGCAGGGCTGTCCTATAGTTGCAGAAATTCCCTGTTGGGTCCATCTGGTGCTGAAAGGGGACAGGGAGGTGTTTGGGCAGCTGTGTCCTGGGGATGGCTGGCGCCACCCAGCAGCCCAGGGGCCTGGCTTACCTCAAGGATGAAAAACTTGGCCGTCTTCACTTTGGCCCAGGTCTTCTTCAGCCTTGAGACAGGGCTCATGTTCATGCCAGCTGAGAGAGGGAGGGCTGAGCTGGGGCAGGTGCTGTTCTGTGTTCTGGGCTGCCCAGCCCCACTCACTCTCTCGGGGGGGAAGGGGTTTCTGCAAGACCACGGCTGGCCACACCCCTCAGGCTGCACCCTGCCCGGGGCTGACCTTCGTGGTAGGTGGGTGGGTGCGAATGGTCATTGTGTCCAGGCAGACCTGGCTTCTGTGTGCAGGTCCCCTGGCCTGGTCCCTACCATGCTGGCCCTATGCTATCACCAGGGGCCTGCTTTGGGCCTCGGCTCTCCCTGGATCTGCGGACACACTACCAAGCTCTCACCGAGCGCCCTGAGAGGGCTGGCCTTGTCTCAAAAGGGGCACCTCCCTAGGACCTTTGGGGCAAGTGGGATATAGCCCAGCCTGTGCCCAACCCCCACGCAGATCCCCACCCCAGCTTGTACCCCCTGCCTGGGTGTGCCTACTACACCCTCTCTAGGGGCGCTGGCCCTGGGGACCCCAGGCCTGGCTGGCCCACTCACAGATGATGGCCATCAGGGAGTTGAAGTTGCCAATGTTGAAGCACTCGCGGGCCACGTCAATGAAGAACTCGATCACCTGGGCTCTCTGTTTCTTCTTGGCCGGCTGGGGACAGGGCACGTGAGCCTCAGCCAGGAGGCGTTCCCCACCCTGCCCTGAGCAGACACCCTGCTTTCCTGTCCTGTTCCTCATGAACCTTCTTCTTCTTCTTCTTTTTTTAAATTGTCTTTTATCTTTTCAGGGCTACACATGGCATATGGAGGTTCCCTGGCCTGGGGTCAAATTGGAGCTACAGCTGCCGGCCTACACCACAGCCACAGCAACACAGGATCTAAGCCTCCTCTGCAATCTACACCACAGCTCATGGAAATGCTGAATCCTTAACCCAATGAGCAAGGCCAGGGATCAAACCCATGTCCTCCTGGATGCTAGTCTGGTTTGTTAACCACTGAGCCACAATGGGAATTCCCCTCATGAGCCTTCTTTAAGCCCATTTCACAGCTCAGATGCTTGCTTCCAGGGCAATTTGTAGTCCCAGAACTTAAGGTCGCAGAGCACCCCAGGCAGAGCTTGCCCAGAGCCCACTGCCGTGGAGGGTCAGGTGGGGGCTGGTGGGACTTCTGTGGGGACAGAGAGCCACCTTCAGCATGGGAGGTGCACCCCCCAGCCCCCGCGTGTCTTTCTTCTCCCTCAGGCTCAGTGCCAGCACGCTCAACCCCAGAAGCAGAAAGCATGGCTCCCTGACTGCTCCTCCCAGCACCAAGCTTGTTCTCCCTGCTCAGGCTGTGGGGGCACACTGGCCAAGGCCCCATCCCCTAGCAGCCCTGTCACTGCTTTCTGTCAACTGACAGCGTGACTTTGACCCCAGCTCATGTGGAGCGCGGAGACTTTGACAGTTGTTGGCTTGGAACCAAGCTGGGCCATCCTGGGTGGGAGCGCTGCCCGACTCTCAGGTGGGCTCAGTCCAAGCTTCTCTCAGGTAAACCTCCATTTTAGCTTCCAGGCCAGTGATGTAAAAATTGGACACATCTGGGGCCCACAGACCCCTGCATTGCTCCTTCCACACAGACAGGCTGCCAGCCCCCAGACGCGCAATTGCAGTCTTTACTGCCACTGAGAAGTGTCCTGTGGTGTCTACAGAGCTATGACACCCAAACCTCCCTCAGAGAGCCGCCCACCTAAGGTCCTGACCTGTCTTTCACAGGGCAGGCCACATGGTGACAGTGATGGTGACACAGCAGGGTGGGGGAGAAGGAGGTGGGCCCTCTGACAGGAAGCACTCCCACAGGCTAAAGCATCACATGGGGGTGTCTCCTTCTGAACTCTTCCCCTTTCTCTGTCGAAGGTGTTGACCCCTCATAAACACCTTCCACCCCAAGCTCTGTCTCAGCATCTGCTTCTAGAGAGTCCACCCTGCCACATATGCTGTCTGAGCTTCCTCTGACAGTGGAGGAGTGGGCTCAAGGGAGGGAACCTCTGCCTGAAGGGAGAGAACAGGGCAGGCAGGGTCTGGCCAGGAGGGGCTAAGACTCTGTGATAAGCACATCCAGAGCAGTTGCCCAGTCTTCCTGCTTTCCAGGAGAAGCCAGAGACCTGGACTTTAAAGTGCAGTCTCCCAGAGTTCCCAGAGTGGCTCAGCAGAAACTAACCTGACTAGTATCCATGAGGATGCGGGTTCGATCCCTGGCCTCACTCAGTGGGTCAGGGATCCGGTGTTGCCATGAGCTATGGTGTAGGTTGCAGACGTGGCTCAGATTGGGCATTGTTGTAGCCGTGGCGTATGCGGCAGCTGTAGATTCTATTTGACCTCTAGCCTGGGCACCTCCATATGCCGCAGATGTGGCCCTAAAAACAAAACAAAACAAAATAAATAAAGTGCGATCTCCCAGTTCTTAAAGGTTGGATTGTTTCTGTTTCTACCTGTAAATCCCAAGTGAGCCAAATGGAACTCGGCTTCAGGCCAGGCCACCCCAGGCAGATAGGCATGGAGGAAGCAGAGCCACCCCCGCCTCCCTCAGCAAGCATCTCTTGAACACTCTCTGGGACTGACCAATGCGTCCATGCCAGGATCTACCCAGAGGAGAAATGTCACCACAGGCAAGCCGGAGACACCTGGTGTCCCAGGGGGTGTTCAGCCTGGCCCTGGGCTCACAATGCTTTTCTGGTTCCCTCCCAGGTGGGCTCCCCTCAAGCCCTGGCTACCTTTAGCCATGCCAGGTCAGGGCCCCCACTGTCTACGCACCATGCAGATCTCAGTAGCCACCAGGTAGCACAATCTGTTGAACCATTTCACGTAAGCTTCCAGGTTGTTAGTTTTGTCACTGAAACAAGGCTAGGGAAGAACAAGGACCACACTCAGGCTTTTTGTCAACAACTTTTTGAATATGAGTAACTTTTTGAAGTCAGCCATGATTATTATAGACAATCTGGGAAAAGTCTAAACCTCAAAACCAGCCATAAATACTCATGATTTGACATGAATCCTTCTAGTCATATTAAAGATGGAATACATATCATAACCCCCCCACACACAGTTAATTCTCATTATTTACAGATTCTTTGCTTGCAAATGTCTACTCTCTAAAATTTCATTTGTAACCCCCAAATTATTATGTCACTCCTCTGTCATTTGTGGGATCAAACCTGCATCCTCATGGATACTGGTTGGGTTCATTACCACTAAGCCAGGCGAGGAACCCCCAATATTATGTATTAAATAAGATATCTTTTGTGTGTGTGTGTCTTTTTAGGGCTGCAAACCTTGGCATGTGGAGGTTCCCGGGCTAGGGGTCCAATTGGAGCTACAGCTGCCAGCTTACACTGCGGCCAGAGCAATGCCAGATTCAAACCATGTCTGTGACCTACACCACAGCTCATGGCAATTGGTGGATTCTTAACCCACTGAACAAGGCCAGGGATCGAACCTGCAACCTCATGGTTCCTAGTCAGATTCGTTTCCGCTGTGCCACAACGGGAACTCCTAAATAAGATATCTTAAACAGAAACACACATAAATCAAGGCTATGTGTTGACTGGTTGACAAAAAGTTGTGATGAGAGCCTTGCCAGGAATCTAACCCTGCATTTTCTCCAGGAAGACTGACTCAGTATTTGCTAATTCAGTGCTCATGACTATCAGATATAGCGACTGTGAATAATGAGGACCAACTGTATGTATGTATGTTCTGTCTCTATAACCACATATAAATTCCCATATTTTCCCACATGAACTTTCTCCGTGCTATAAAATATCCTTTGGAAAGATAATTTTTTTGGAGACAAAATGTTAAAAACTGATGTAGACCCTTCTACTACAAAAGAACTAACAGGTGATTAAAACAATAAAAAGATAGTTACTAAAAAAATGTTAAAAATTGATGTATACCCTTCTACTACAAAAGAACTAACAGGTGATTAAAACAATAAAAAGATAGTTACTAAAAAAATGTTAAAAATTGATGTATACCCTTCTACTACAAAAGAACTAACAGGTGATTAAAACAATAAAAAGATAGTTACTAAAAAAAAATTGTGCCATCTCTATAAAATGTGGCACAATTTCAGAGTTCCTGCTGTGGTGCAAGGGGATCAGTGGCGTCTCTGCAGCACCAGGACGCAGGCTCCCTCAATCCCCAGCCCAGAGCAGTGGGTCAAAAGACCCATCATTGTCATAGCTGCAACTTAGGTCACAACTGCAGCTTGTATCTGATCCCTGGCCCCAGAACTCCATATGCTGGGGGGCAGCCAAAAAATAAATAAATAAAAAATAAATAAAATGTGGCACAATTTCAAAGAATCCAAAGAAATCAAGAAAGGAAGGAAAAAGAAACAGAAGAGGTAAAGAAGACAATGGAAAGAAACGTACAATAGACAGTAGTAAAAATAAATCCACATAGATCAGTAATTACAATCACTGTAATTTAAAAAAAAAAAAAATCCAGGAGTTCCCATTGTGGCTCAGCAGTAATGAACCCAACTAGTAGCTATTAGGATGCAGGTTCAATCTCTGGCCTCTCCCCGTGGGTTAAGGATCCAGTGTTGCTGTGACCTACCATGTAGGTCGCAGATGCGGCTCGGACTCTGCATTGCTATGGCCGTGGTGTCAGCTGGCAGGTGCACCTCCAATCCATAGCCTGGGAACTTACATATGCCACACGTGTAGCCCTAAAAAGCAAAAAAAAAAAAAAAAAATTCAGCCTCTTGCTGTTTTCAAGAGAGACACCCTAAACCCAAGGATATAAGTAAGACAATAGAAAAAAATATATGATAAATATCACACAGCTGTACTACTTTTAAAATTTAAGGCAAAAAAGAGACTCTAAGGCAAAAATTATTAGGAGCATTTAAGGGGCAACTGCACGATGATAAAAGTTTTGATTTACTGAGAATTTGTCACAAGTCTAATTTGTCTGCACCTAATAACAGAGCTTCAAAACACAGAGGCGAAAATAATCCAGAAACGAGTTCCTTATCAAGAGAAAATTAAGAACACCTGTTCAACAAAAGACACACTGAGAAGGAAAAGCAAAGCAACCAAGTAGGAGGAGAAAATTTGCCAAACATATAACAAAGAATAATTAACTAGAATGTATTTTTAAAAACTTACACAAAACTCTTAGCAATCCTTAAGAAAAAGACAAATTACCAATGGAAAACTGGACAAAAATCAGGGACAGGCATTTCATAGAAAACAAGAATGTCTGAAACACATGAAAAGATACTCCATTTAACAATTTGACAACAATGTAAAAGTATGGCAAGGAGTTCCCCTTATGGTGCAGTGGAAACAAATCTGACTAGTAATCATGAGGTTGCAGGTTTGATCCCTGGCCTCACTCAGTGGGTTAAGGATCTAGGGGTGCCATGAGCTGTGGTGTAGGTCGCAGATGTGGCTCGGATCCTGTTGTCGCTGTGGCTGTGGTGTAGGCTGGCAACTGTAGCTCTGATTTGACTCCTAGCCTGGGAACTTCCATATGCTGAGGGTGCAGCCCTAAAAAGA
Organism: Phacochoerus africanus; assembly: GCF_016906955.1. Classification (NCBI taxonomy): domain Eukaryota; kingdom Metazoa; phylum Chordata; class Mammalia; order Artiodactyla; family Suidae; genus Phacochoerus; species Phacochoerus africanus. The sequence goes on along the minus strand of NC_062547.1, from coordinate 78,609,940 downwards.
AAAAAAAAAAAAAAAGTCTCACAATTTCAAGTATCAGTGAGGCCGTAGAGCAAGACTAACTCCCTGCTGACAGTGTGAATGGACACAGCCTCACCTGGCATCGCCTGGCAAAGGTGACCACATGCCCACTCTGTGACTGACGCAGCAATTTCCCTTGTAGGTATATTCTAGAGCAACATCTCAAACTGTTGTCCATGGACTCCTGGGGGTGGGTCCCTGGGACCCTTTCAGAGGGTCCACAGGGGCAAAACTACTTTCACATTCATACAATGTTACTGCCCCTTTTCCCTGGGTTGACATTTGCACTGACATCATAGAATGATGGGTAAAATCGCTGTCACCTTAGCTGGAATAGAGATAGGCCCCGAATGATACCAGTGGCTATGGTGTTTTTCACTACCACACACCCATAATAAAATTTTTTTAAAAAGTAAGTGTGGCTTAAGAATGTCCTTGACAAATATATAAGAAAAAAAAGTAATAAAAAATAAAAGAAAAAGAAAAAAAAAAGAATTTCTTTGAGGAGGCAAAACTTTTCAATTTTATTAAATCTCAACCTTTGAGTACATGTCTTTTTCATATTCTGTGTGACAAAATGGGAGTGTAATCATCCCTCCATATCCAGGGGGAATGGTTCCATTATCCCTTGCGGATGCCAAGACCCACAGGTGCTCAAGTTCCTTATGCAAGATGATGTAGTATTTGCATGAACCTATGCACATCCTCCTGTATACTTTAAATCATCTCTAGATGACTTATACTACCTAACACAATGTAAATGCTAGGTAGATAGTTTGCTGGGTGTGCAGAAAATTCAAGTTCTGCTTTTCAGAATTATCTGCAATTTTAACTTTTTTCTAATATTGTTGATCTGAGGTTGGTGGAACCTGCAGAGGAGGAACCTGCAGACACAGAGGGAGGACTATAGATAAAGGCACCTCTGTGCACACAGGGGTCCGATGGCGCTCTTGAGAAAAGTACTGCTGAGACTGGCTCATGAGCTGAACTTTACTCAAGGAACATCATTTTACTTGAAATAAGGACTGACCCATTATGGTTATTCAGACTTCAGAATTTGGCTGATATTTCCTTGAAAAATAACAAAATGAGCCTGTAACTTCAAGGAAAACAATTGATAGTATTTGATGTGAAGGATAAAATTCAAGTTTTCAAGAGAAAATTGGGCACTTCTAACACATGTATCTGCCTCTGGAGCTTGACAGCTTCCTGATACTTAAGAAATTTTGGGGGAGTTCCCATTGTGGCTCAGTGGTAATGAATCCATCTAGTATCCATGAGGATCAATTCCTGGCCTCATTCAGTGGGTTAAGGATCTGAGTTGCCATGAGCTGCAGTGTAGGTTGCGGACATGGCTCGGATCCAGCATTGCTGTGGCTGTGGTATAGGCCGGCAGCTGCAGCTCTGATTCAACCCCTAGCCTAGGAACATCCATGTGCTATAGGTGTGGCCCTAAAGAGCAAAAAAAGAAAAACAAAAAAAAAAAAAGAAAGAAAGAAAAAGAAATTTGGGGGATGAGATCAGTAGTCATATGAATGAATATAATTTTAAAATATTGTATAATGAAATATTCCAACATTCAGAAGACCTGCTTGATTCAGGGAATCCATATTTTCCAAACGGCCAATGCATGTCACAAAATCATGCATGGGCAAAAAGATCCAACCAATGAATTTTAATGTGATAGAGTTTCTTTTCAGATTCCAAAGTGCAACTAATCTTAAAAATTAACCACTTGCTGGAGTTCCCGTCGTGGTGCAGTGGTTAACGAATCCGACTAGGAACCATGAGGTTGCGGGTTCAATCCCTGGCCTTGTTCAGTGGGTTAAGGATTCGGCATTGCAGATGCAGATGCAGCTTGGATCCCACGTTGCTGTGGCTCTGGCGTAGGCCAGCGGCTACAGCTCCAACTGGACCCCTTGCCTGGGAACCTCCATATGCCACAGGAACGGCCCAAGAAATGGCAAAAAGACACACACACACACACACACACACACACACACAAAATTAACCACTTGCTGAGTTTTTATTTAGTATCAAAGAAGAATAGTCACAATTATCTGAAAAGGCTGTAAAATCCTCCTCCCTTTTCCAACTATCTATTTGTGGGAGGTTGGATTTTCAACCAAAATAATGTATGTCAAGAGACTGAATATAGAAGTAGATTAAGAGAATCTGTCTTCTATTAAGTCAGTCATTAAAGAGATTTACAAAAAATACTGTAAAACAATATCATTTGTCTCACTTTTTTTATTTTGGAAAATAGAGTTATTTTTAATAAAATATGTAACTTGAACATATAATAGGTTATTACTATTTCTGAATAAATATTTTAAAAATAATGGCTAATATTTATTAATACTGGCAGATATTATTATTATTATCATTATTACTATTGTTATTATTTTTTGTCTTTTTGCCTTTTCTAGGGCCGCTCCCATGGCATATGGAGGTTCCCAGGCTAGGGGTCCAATCGGAGCTGTAGCCACCGGCCTACACCACAGCCACAGCAATGCAAGATCCGAGCTGCGCCTGCAACTTACACCACAGCTCACGGCAACGCCAGATCCTTAACCCACTGAGCAAGGCCAGGGATCGAACCTGCAACCTCATGGTTCCTAGTCAGATTCGTTAACCACTGTGCCACTACGGGAACTCCCGGCAGATATTATTAATTCATCTACATAAGAAAGTTCTTTGGGGTCCTCCATAATTTTTAAAAGTGGAAAGTCATCCTGAGACAGAATCATTTGAGAACTGATGCCCTAGAAAAACGTGCCCACATATTTTGGAAATGTTTAAGAATTTTCATAGTAGCAATATCTATAATAGCCAAGAGGTTGGAAGCAATGTAAAAGTGGGTACATAAATGTCACGTGCAATCTTGGTGTATGTCACAATAAAAAATAATACTTGGAAATGGCCAAAACCCCAAACAAAATAAAACAGAAGAACAAACAACCCAATAAGAGTAGCAAAGTCTCCTTCCCACTCCTGCTCCCACTCCATGCTGGGCTCCCCAGAGTAACCAGTATCCCTAGACATTGTCCACACGCACGTGCAAGCAGTTATGTATCATGCACCCTCCTTGTGTTGCTACACAGACGGTCACATACTCTTTTTTTTTTTTTTTTAGGGCCACACCCAAGGCACATGGAGGTTCCCAAGCTAGGGGTTGAATCAGAGCTACAGCTGTCAGCCTCTGCCACAACCACAGCAACGTGGGATCTAAGCCTCATCTGCAACCTATACCACAGCTCACAGCAAGGCCGGATCCTTAACCCACTGAACAAGGCCAGGAATAGAACCTGTGTCCTCATGGATGCTAGTCAGGGTCTCTGCGAGCTGCAACGGGAACTCCAGTTACATACTCTTTGTTTCTCCTTTTCACTCTACCTTCTTCTCTCAACAAGGGATTTTTGGTGATTCTTATTCTCAGTCACTCTTACTCTTTTTAAAGGTTGACTAGCATTCTACCTATGTATGTATTATAATTTTTAATCCAGTCCCTATGGATGGTAAGATAGTTTGCTTCCAGCCTTTTGTCATAAAACACAGAAGGATATCCCAAATATCTTTGTATACTTGAATGTGTATGTCTGTAGGATAAATTGTTAGGTGTGGAAAGTTGGGGTCCAGAGTGTACAGTTTAAGTGATGATGCTATTGCCATGCTGCCCTCCATAGTGGCTGTGCCAATTTCACCCCCTGCCCCCATGTATAGCGTGTCCTTTTCCCTACACATACACACCCACTGTGTTTAATCTTTGCTTATCCAAGAGGTGAAACGCCAATTGCATATTTAGTTTGCACTTTTATTAGGGTCGAGGGTAGAAGATATGTTTCCAATTCTGGTTTGAATTTAACTCCTTGATTAGCAGCAGGCAAACTGTTGGTTGGGCTCTGAGAGGAGAGGGGTGGGTCTGAGACTCAGTGTGTGGACCCTGTCCTAAGCACCTGGCCCACCTTCAGAGGCCCTTACGTTCCTTGAGCTGCACACACCAGTCTGCGCTCCCCCAGAGCGGCCACTAGAGGGCACAGGCGCCCACTGAAACGCACCAGGAGGGCATTCCGGGGCTTGGAACACCCAATGTGTCCTCCACCCTCATACCCAACCAGGGCCTGGGCTCCCTGCCAGCCCCTTCACCCTGGCTGGGTAAGTGACTGGGCCAGGGATATTCCACCCTACCAGGCCTTCCCTGGGATTCAGGGCTTCTGGGGTGCGAAGGCCTTGGGCTAGGGGCTTGGGTGGAGCCAGCATGGCCCCTCTAAGCCTATCTGCTCTGCTCTGGGCCCCTCCCAAGCTGGCTCAGCTGATGCTCCGGGGATTCTCGTGAGTGAGCAGGGGTCACTGCTGGGACAGTCCACCCAAGAGCCTTCTACCTTTGTGCTGGCCAGAGGGTCCTTGTTCACAAAAGCCTGGACAAACTCCTCAGGTCCAATGTGTCGTAGCCGTTCCTGCACCGGAGGGAGAAGAGGAGTCGGGAAAGGTACGGGGATCGGGTGCCAGCTGGGGGGCTGGAGTGGGGTTCTTGCGGCTCCCTGTCCAAGGACACCACAGAGCTCAGCACCATTCTGGAGGGGCAGCCCCTCTTTTCCCATGCCTACGGCTGCCACAATTCATGGGGGGCAGGGAGAAGTGTCCCCATGGGGAGTGCTTGTAGGGTGTGTTACCTAGGAAACCAGGCTGGAAATCGGGTGATTGAAATGACCCGCTCCCTCCGGAGTAGGCCTGGTGGCTAAGAGCATGGGCTCTGGGTCAGAATTGAATCCCGGCTGTGTCCCTTCTGCTGTGTGACTTCTGGCAAATCACTTAAACTCTCTGGGCTTTAGCTTCCTTATATGTGAAAAGGGGATAATAACAGCACCTACCTGGCCAGGTGGTGGGAGGATGAAATGAGATGGCGCATGTAAGAGTTGAATACAATGCCCAGAAACAGTAAGGGCACCATAAGTGGCGGAGGTTTAAAAGAAAAGAAACCTACTCTCTAGCCTCCTCCCTCTCTAGGGCAGGCCCCTGGGCTTCTAGATCTACAAGGAAACCAGTGTGCTGGAGGCTAGGCCAGGGCAGCCGCTTCACAAGCAGGAAGGCCTGTTTGGGCTTCTCTGGAAAGCTGGCATGGGTGCAGTGTGACTGAGTCCTGGATGGGGAAACTGAGGCCTGAGTGGGGAAGGCGCTAGTTCTGGGAGGATCACACATCAGGTGGTGTCAGAGCCAGGATTAGAACCCAGTTCCTCTGTCCCAGGCCTGGGCAGGGCTGGTACCTCCAGCCCTCTTGTTCTTCGCCCTAGGAGTGCTGAGATACGTCTCCAGAATTAGGACCCTCTGGAGATGCCCAGTGGGCCCTGATGTCATGGTCTCAGGCCCTGGTTAGGCTGAGACAAGGTGGGGGGGGCCAGATGGGAATGGGGGAGGGGTGGCTGGCAATTCTCAGTATTCCAGGCTTGGGGTCTGGGTGGAGGGGTGCCTCAGGCCTGCTCACCAGCTCCACATGGGTCAGCTGCTGAGCCATTGTGTAGGGGTCACTGCAGATGCCGAGGAGCTCCCTGTGAATGGAGGCCGGAGGCTTAGTCCTGTAGGAGATGGGCTTGTCGGCACCCAGCAGGCCTTCTGGCCCCTGGCCCAGGGTTGCCAGCTTCTGGTGCAGAGCCTGCAGGAGCTGGTGCATCCTCTTTCGGTACGCCTGGAGGGGGATGGAGAGAGGGTGTTCAGCCCTGGATACCACCTCTGCCTGTCTGAGAGGCAGGCAGCTCCCCAGCTGGCAGGGATGGGCTGGTCCTAGGTGTGGCTGCACCTGCCCCCCTCTGAAGCAGGACCCAATCCAGGGCAGGTTGGGGTTGGGGCCACAGTTGAGGCTGACTGGGGAGCAGGCTGCAGGATTACCGGTGGAGCCAAGAAGAGCACATATCAGGGAGGGTGAACATGGTCCAAAAGTGCCCCAGCTGTCTGGGCAGAGGGGCTGGGTGGAGATGCCCAGGGGGCCCTGATGTTATGGTCTCAGGCCCTAGTTAGGCTGAGACAAGGTGGGGGGCCAGATGGGAATGGGAGGGAGGGGATGGCTGGGAAGCCTCAGTATTCCAGGCTCAGGGTCTGGGTGGAGGGTGGCTCAGGCCTGCTCCTGGCAAGAGGGGTAGGGTGGGATAGGCTCTGCCAGGGAGCAGAGCAAGGGAGAGAGGAAGGAGATGTGGAATGGGCCCTGCCCTGGGCACTGGCCTTTTGTAACGGGGTCCCCTCCTGTCTCCCAGGCCTAGCTCAGAGAGGACATCTCTGACCTGCCTTGCTATCTGTCCTCTGCCCAGGTCACCCTGCGGGACTTCCTCATGGGGTCACTGTAGGAGATGATTAGGTGTTTTCCTCCCCCGCAGAATGATAACTCAGCAGGGCCGGGAAGTCTGGGTTGACCTCTCTGTGTCACAGCTCTGGGCACACAGTAGACACTTGATAACACCTTACTGTACCAACGGTCTTTCTCCACGCAGCTCAGGTGGTTGGTTTTGGGAACCACCCCACCCCCATCCCCAGGGAACTGATCATTGTCCCCTCAGAGACCCCTGTTTCCAAGGAAGGCATCATCGGACTGGCTCTGTTTACTGAGCAAGATGTTTACACGTTCCCAGAGGTTTGGTCAGTAACACACAGACTTGCCAGCAAATGGCTCCCCCAGAGATGGATTCAACCCCCTTGAGTCAGGAGCTAGCCTGGGAGCTGCAGTGGCATCTAGGGCCTGGATTCCTGGCAACAATGAGGAGTTAGGCAGATAGGTGGTGTCCAGTGGGGCCTGGTCCCAGAGGTCTCAGAAGATGACCAGGGGTGGGTGGTCAGTACTGCGAGGTAATTTCAGACGGAAAAAGTGCACATTCTTCATGCTGCTTTGAAACACACAAATCCAGAGACATTTTGCAGGTGGGGTGGTGGGGCATAGGGCCAGCCTTAAGTCTATGAGGGGGCTCAAAGGGGTACTGAGGTCCAGCTCTGTTGTGCCTGGAGCTCCAGTGATGGAGATGGAGCTCAGCCCCTTATGAAAGTGCTTCTCTGCGGAGTGGCCAGGGCGGCTATGGCAGAGCCCTCAGGACACAGGGAATCCAAACCTGAACCCTAATACTAACCCTAACCTTAACTCCCAGAGCTGTGGGACAGGCCCAGAGGCACCCACAGGTTAGCTGGGCAGTGCGTGAGTAAACTGAGATCCACCTCTTCTCTTTGTCTCCTGTGGAATGGACACCCCCTCCCAGCTCTGCTGTGTCCGAAGCGTGGTCAGCACCCTGCCTTCCGGGTCCTCATTTGAGTGCCAGGGAGACGGTGAATTGGGTCCGGCCAGAGCCAGCCCAGTGACACAGTCAGTCGCCAGTGAGCCCCGACATCAGCACCCGCATCTCTCTCTGCCACCCAGCCCAGAGGTGGCCACACTGCTGTCGAGTTCCCACATCTCCCACTCGCCCTTCCCCCACCCCTCTGGCTCCACTCCCATCACCATGAGACCAACTCTTACTGTCACCAAGGATCTCCTGTCATGAAATCCAAGGGCCATTTCTCAGGTGGCATCTGCTTCAGGCCCCTGGTTCCTCCTGCTCTGGACTGTTTGCAGGCTTGTCTCTCTGCACTGTGGTTGGATGTCTGGGTTCTGTCTCTGTCTAGTTCTCTCTTGTCCATGCTCCGTGCCTCGTTCCTGGGTTTTCTGGTTCACGTCAAATGTCATTTTGTGTTTGTGTGTGGACAACGTTCTTGTCTGCTCTCCAAAGCCATGCAGCCAAGGGGCCACCTGAACCTGGTGTCAGGCACCTGGGCACGGCCCCATCCCCAAGTGCCTTGTCCCTCAGGCCCCTCCAGGTCATTACCAACCCCTCTTGACTTTGCATTCTTCCATCCCCATGCTTGTTTCCCACCACGGTCTCTGTGTTCCAGGCCACAGCAATCTCCCTGGGGGCTGCAGCAGCCTCCTCAGTGACCCCCTGCATCCATGCTGGCCTCCACTCCATCCTGCAGCCAGAGTGTGCAAAATGCCGCTCTGACCACTGTGACCCCCCTTCCCTAAAACGCCCCCCTGCTTTTGCAGAGACAAAAGCTCTGAGGCCCAGAGGTTAGCTCTGACCATGCTCAGTGGCCTCCAGGTAGCCCTTGTTCCTCTTTTCTGTGCCCCAGACACAGGCCACTCCCCCATCCCTTTCACCCCTTGTCCCTCCTGCCTGCCCATGACCCGAGCAGGACCTGTGCAGCCTTCCCCCTCCAAGCTCCGTGTCTTTCCTTCACAGCCCACCCCAGTCTCTCACTGGACTCTCAGCTCCACGAGGGCAATACCGGGCCACTCTTTGCTGGTCCCCGGCATGAACAGGAGGGGCCCACACACAGTTGCTGACTGGATAAACCTTGATGTGCTGCTAGTCAGTCAGCCTCTCCAAGGCAGAGTGCGGAGCCCTCCTGAAGCCAAGGGTACAGTGCGTCTGTGGCTACAGTTTGACAGAACCGTGTGCTGAGCCTATTTAAAAAAATATGCAGACAATTTTGCAAGACTTGTTTCTATTGAACCAGTATTTACTCTGAGTAATTGCCATTGACTGTGTGCTAATTCATTTACAATTTTTCCACTGGTGTTAATCTCAAGCTTATCTGTTGGCTCTTTCTCTTCTGTTCCTCTTTTGAATGTGGGGATGATATTTGACCTTCTCCTTGACCTCCTCTCATTTTCTTACTGATATCTCTACCTTGTGGACGCAGGCTGGGAGATCTTGGTGAATCTGGGGCCTCCCGCTGAGGATGCCCAGGAGTTCTCTGTCACTGTCAGGAGCCCACATTTGGAGTGCCAGGGTGCACCCAGTGTGGCTCAGCTCTCCCCCATAATTTGCCCACAAACTGGGAGGATGAGGGCTGGACTGTCTCCTCTGTCGTTCCCACGGAGGGGCCTGCTGTGTACACAGAGCTGGGTGCAAGTGCAGAGGTTGCCGTTCGAAGGTGCCCTGGGTGGTGACAGTGGGTCTCCAGGTGCCTCCAAGTTCTCCTGGACTGAGCATTTGGTGATTAGAACCCATTTCTGGCCAGACTGGTTCAGGCCCTTGTTTTCTAAAATTCCCAAAATTCCCACCTGACACCCACAGGTGATGGCCAAAGGGCTCAGCCCACCGGCACAGGCAGGAGCTCCGTGCCCACTGCCAGCTCCATCTTCAAGTCAGCTTTCCACCACCTACGCCCTGGGGAGGGGGGTCCAGCAGACAGATGGGTGAGTGGGAAAGCAAGGTTGGTCTTCTGTGGCCAGCGCAGTGGGTGTGGCCAGCGCAGTGGATATGGCCAGGGCACTGATGTCCTGCTCTCTCCCTCACCCAGGGCTGTGACCCTCTAGCCTCCCCCAGGATCCCTCAGCCTTGGCATTGGCCACCCTGAGCGGAAACTGCTAAACCTGACCTATTGGGACCCCCCTGCACCAACCCCGCAACAAAGGCAGGGTCTCCTGCCCCACAGAGGGTGGCCTGGAACAGGCATCTCAATGCAGTGGCCGGATGCTGGAAGGCTTCCATGGGAATCCGCAGAACCTACAGTCAAGGAGACTGGCCTTCTCAGCTTCTCTCTAGCCTCTTGAGGTGACAGGGAGCACAGTGAGGCCATGAAGCTTCCAGGAAATGGCGGGGGTGGGGGGAGCAGGAAGAAAGGGAAAAGTGTCGCCAGTCACAGCCACTTTGACGGGAAAGGCTCCCTCTGCCCTGGACTGTCTCCTCCATGTCCCCGAGCAGCATGGTTCTCTTCAGAGCCCTGGGAGGGAGGGGTGCTCATCTTCTCTCTTAGAGAAATTATTTTAAGGCTCAGAGAGCTTAAGTGACCTGCCCAAAGACACACTGCTCTGAAAACACTCGTGCTCATCTCACTGGATTGGGAACGACCCTTGATATCATTTATTCCTATCTCTGTGTAAAAAATCGTTTATAAGATAATTTTGAAATGTTTTTGGAGCAAAGGATAGAATGTCTATGATTTGTTTAAAAATAATTTGGAGGGAGGGGAAAGTTTGGGAGAGGATAAAAGAAAACACGTTTGGCAATTTTTTTTTCTTTTTTTGCATTTTAGGGCTGCATGTGTGGCATATGGAAGCTCCCAGGCTAGGGGCTGAATCGGAGCTGCAGCTGCCGGCCTACGCCAGAGCCACAGCAACTCAGGATCCAAGCCACACCTGCCACCTACACCACAGCTTATAGCAATGCTGGATCCTTAATCCACTGAGTGAGGCCAGGGACTGAACCCGTGTCCTCATGGATATTAGTAAGGTTTGTTACCACTGAGCCGCAATGGGAACTCCACGTTTGGCAAAATGTTGATCATTGTTGAAGCTATGTGATGAGCACACAGGAGTTCATGGTTATGATTACCTATCTTTGTGCATGTTTGCAATGCTCCCTAACAAAATTTCATAAAAGTTAAAAGCAATCCCCATATGCCTGAATTTTGGAAAGAGTTTGTTCATCATCATAGCTCACATTTACCAAGTGCTGAAATATGAGCACACGTGACTTCAGGACACTGCCTGAGAGCTGCATGGTGGGAACAGTTATTATCTCCGTCGACTAATGAAGAAACCCAAATTCAGAGTGGGGCAGCACCTTGCCCAAAGTCCCACCACTGTGGTTTCTGAGCTTGGATCTGGGCTCAGGAAGTCTGACCCAGATCCCATGTTCTGAGTCCGAGGGGCCCTACCTCATCACTTTGGTTCAGGGCTCACCGACTCTTTCCCAGCTGAGACTGTGGTGGGAGGGGAGCAGCCTGCAATCCATCTGCAGCATCCAGGGGAGCGGCCTATGGGACATCCCCTTGGAGCACATGCTTTCTGGGGAACGGCAGCTTGGGGATCACAAAGACATATGGGACACTTCTGGCCTGGGCCTGCGTAGGTGGCATGGGGACTAAGGAATCCCAGTTCCAGTTCAAACCACTCAGCACACCTAACTGGATTCCAAAAGAAGGAATGAGAAATGCTCAAACCAGTTATCTCTACTCTGAAAACCCACACCTACTGAATGACTACTCTTGACAGCCCATTCATATAGGTCTTGGTTGTATCTTATTTTCATCCACTGAGTGGTTAGAAAAGATTTCCCAGCACAGCCCTGAACAGATTCTTGGGGGGTTGGTGAAGAGGCACTGCTTTTCCAGGAAACAAGCCCAGGATTTAGACCTGTCCCACACCACCACGGCCAGAATGGCAGGGTCTTCCTCTGAAATGGCTCTGCCAATGGCAGAGGCAGGCCTGATCAGGGTGGATAATCCATCTTGTCTATGGCTAAGACCCCACACTGTTTGAAGACTTTCTGTGGGGGGAGGGAGATGAAGCAGGAGACTGGGCTTTCATCTCCCTACATACCCCTTATTCCATCCATCCATCCATCCATCCTGTACCCATCTCTTCTCCACCCATCTGTTATTTCCCATCTCCCCTTTTATACAGTCATCCACCCACAGATCCATCAATTCACTTACCTATCCTTCCTCCATTCTAACATTTGCCCTCATCCATCTACCCACCCTTGGATCTATTTATCTATCATCCATCCATCCATTCACCCACATATTCACCTCCTAACTATTCATCTATCCATCCACCATCCATCCATCCACTCACCTTCCCACCCATGTTCCCGTCTACCCATCCACACCCCCACCCACCATCTACCCATTCACCTGCCCTCTAATCCATATATTTATCCATCTCCCTACTCACCTGTCCACCATTTCTACCTTTCTCCCCTACTTCTTTCCATCAATCTTTCCACATCCACTTATCCCATAAATCTCGCTGCCTACCCAGTTGCCCAGACTTCTCTCTCCCCATTCCATCCATCCATCCAAGTAGCCAGCTATGTACCCAGCCAGTCAGTCAGCATCTCCCCTCTCTGCTTCATCCTCCTGATCCATCCAATCATTGAGCCTTCCCCACCCCTGTTCTCTGCTGTATCCCAAGCCAAGTCATAATCGCCAGATGGACCAGGGGATGCAGAAGAGGAGGAGGAGATGACCCTCTTCTCAAGATCTCAGAAAAACTAACTTGCCTGCTATGTAAAGTGACCCCAGGGCAGGGGCTCCCTTTCCAAGCCTCAGTTAGGCTTTGGATTTTATGGCTTGCTGTTGCCTAGCCTGTCTGAGCAGTTTTCCTTTGGCTCTGCCATGTTCAGACCCACTTTGCGGCAGCTCACTAGCTATCAGCTTGCCACATTCAGTCTCCACCCAAGGCAAGTGACATGCACTACCCCTCACTGTTCTCACCTAAGCCTGAGAGGTAGGGGTTCTTGTTCCCCTCTCACCTTTAAGTGCCTTCCCCAGAGCAATGCAGCTGGGAGAGCAGGGCAGAGTGTGGGGTACAGGGGCACCTGATCCCCAGTACCCTGGCTGCCTCCCAAGCCACTGGGAAAGAAGCCTGACCATGCAGCCACAAGAGCCCATGAGTGGGTCTTCCTGCTGTCTGATGCCACTGATGAGAGCAGAGGCCTCACTTCTCTGCCTACTCTGCAGTGCCTGATTCCCTGATGGGGCAGAAAGAGGCTAATTTAGAGCGGCTGCAATATGCTGGCAGGGGAGAGGGGGGCCCTGAGGTGGGCCTAGGAACAGGCTGAGGTCCCTGAGTACGAGGGTGTCGACAAGGTGAAGAGACTCCGGCTTGGTTCGCCCACCTCGTCACAGGGGGCGATGCGGCCCACCACGTCCTTCAGGTGACATATGGTTGACTCCTCCTGGAAATCCCGGGGGAACGTCTCGGTCCACTCGGTCAACAACTGGAGCAGTTTGGGGCCAAACTTCCGGACCCGGGCCTGCAAGGCAAGCCAGGGTCATCTGCATTTGGTGAGGGTTGCTCAGGAGACTGGGGTCACAGCAGCCACCACCTCAGCTGCTCATTGCCCATTTGGGCTGCCGCGGGTAGCGGGGGTGGGGGGCAGCCGTCATGGTGGAGGTGGGGAAGGGGCTTGTGTCTTATCTGCACCAGGGGACAGAGAAAGGACATGGGGATGGGGCCTAACCCCAGGAAAACAGAGGGGGACACACGCATATTTAGGATAAGGGCCATCTTTTGTTTGTAGCTGCCAGTCATCCCATCTCCCTTCCTGTTGTGACAGCGTCCCACTTTGGCTTTGGATTCCCCTCTCCCTCATCACCAGCTGACCCTGCCCCAGGGCACCCAGATCAGTGCTGGCCAATCAGGGAATGGCACACCCCCATCATGCACTGTGATTGGTTCACAAATGGGCAAGCGGCCTAAGCTAAGCCAATGAGCTCTAGACTTTTGTTCTCTTTCTACAGGATTGGGAAGGGTGGACTTGGAGCTTGGAGCCTCGGAGGCCTCCTGTCACTGCACACTAACCTGCCTGAACGAGAGTGAGGCTGGCCCACAAGAAACTGGAACAGAGGGCCTTAGGGAAAAGACCATGTTTTAATGATGTTTGAGCCCTTGGAATCAGTGGTACCTTAAGACTCTGTCGTTACATGAGCCAGTAAAGTCCCTTTGCCTTTGGCCAGTTGAAGTTGGGTTTCTATCACTGGCACACGTGTATAAACAGAGAGTTGTAGCCTGTGGGATCTGGTCAGGGACCAAGAGAAGGATGTGGGGAATGGAGGGAAAGTTGGGCCATCAGAGGACCCATAGAAGAGGGAAGGGTGGAGCAGAGAGCTGGGATGAGGAAGCCCAACAGACACTGTAGGGCAATCTGAGGCCACAGATGGCAGGGCCCTAATCGGGGGATTCTGGGGGCCCAGGTCTGGGTTCAGGGTGAGCTGGAGGGCTCCCCTAGGGCACTGGAAAACAGCGCCAGGGTTAAACGTTCTGACTGTCCCTTCTGGCTCTGGGTCTTAGACAAGTCAGAAACCCCTGTGGGCTCCTTGTCAGGAGAACAGGGCCAGTCACTGCCTCTCCAAGATATTGATGCCTGTCAGGGGACAGCTGTACACTCAGGGGCCCCTTACCCTGCCCCGCCTCTCACCTTGTCCAGCACTGGCTGGTCCAGCTGCTGCTGCTCGATGCACAGGTGGCAGACACGGGCCAGGAGCTCCCGGGGCTCGATGAACAGGCGGGAGCTCAGCAGGAAGGTGAAGATGTAGGCTTTCTAGGGTGACATGGGAGAAAGGCAGGATGTGCTCACAAGGGTGTGGGAGGACGTGCCTCCCAGACCAGACCAGCCCACCCCCCAGGCCCGGCTAGCCCCAGCCCTGCTGTCTTCTCCATGCCTGCTGCCTGTCTCCCCACTGGGTAGATCACCCACCTCAGGGTAGTAGTCAGCCGTGGGCACCAGGTGCTGGATCAGGGTGTCCAGGGAGGCTGAGGATGGAGGTCCATCCAGGAGGGGCTGCCCAGCCTGCTCGCCATCCGTGGGCTCAGTAGGGGGTGGGCCGAGGCTGCCTGGGGTGACCATGTCGGAGGTTCTCAGTGTCCGGGGCATGCCTGCCTGCAACGGCAAGGGGCAGTTGGACCTGCTGGTCCTCCAGGATCCTGGCTGGGTGGGCCCTGCCTCCCATAGACACTTCAATGCCCACCTGAGCCCAGTGATCACTTCCTGGGAAAACTACTAGGGAGGGATCCCCACCTTATATTCACTGTATCCCCCATGACCCATCTCTCCTCCACCTCAGTCCCAGCCATTTAGGACTTTCCAGTATCCACTGCTACCCCCAATGAAGGTTGTTTTTGACCAGGCCTAGACAATGAGCATATTCCCCCACAAGACCTGGTCCAAACTAGAGGGCTTGAATTCAATCCTAGAACTTCCTTTTTTTTTTTTTTTTGGCCATTTCTTGGGCCACTCCCACAGCATATGGAGGTTCCCAGGCTAGGGGTCGAATTGGAGCTGTAGCCGCTGGCCTACACCACAGCTCACGGCAACGCTGGATCCTTAACCCACTGAACAAGGCCAGGGATTGAACCCGCAACCTCATGGTTCCTAGTCAGATTCGTTAACCACCGCGCCACGACAGGAACTCCAATCCTAGAACTTCTGAGGCACTTGAAAACGTTTTCCCCTGGGCTTCTAAGCTGGTGGAATGGCACTCTTGGGGCCATCTTGTCCCCACAAGGCCATCTTGCCCCTCAGTTCAGTGTGTGAGGCCCTGGATCCTGCCATGCCTGAAGCTGCTCTTTTGTCAGTTCCATACATGAGCCTGATTGAGTTTCTCTTGGGTGCAGACAAATGGCTGTCCTTCATAGCCTGGTCTTCCCGGCTCTTTGTGATTAGGACCCACTGACCTGTCCAACTATCCCCTGCCCCGCTGCCCTGCAGGAAGACCCTCCCACTATCTTCAATCCTCCATCCCTCTGGACATGGCTGAAACACCTCCTCCTAGGCACAACCTTCCCTGTTTCCCTGCGGCGACCCCCTCAAGGCTGGGCCTGACTTCTGGTGGGAATCAGCATCCTCTTTGTCAGCACTGTGGAATGCTCGGGGGTGCTGCTGGTGCATGGTGCAGAGAAAGATCTCACCCAGACCCCAAGGTGGGGCCGGAGCCTGCGTGTCTTCTGACCCAGCCCTGAGCCAAGGGCCTGGCCTGCCGCAGGAGCCCGATCCGTGAGCGTGCAGCAGATTGCGCTTCTTCTCCCTGGCTCTGCCACAGACCTCTATAGGCCAGTCTTCCTGAATGAAGACTGAGGCACTCATGGCAACACTGTGACTGTCTAACCCTCCCCCACACAACATTCAAGTCGCCCCCATGGCTTCAACCGTGGCATCCAGCAGGCTCGCCACAGTGGCCTTCCAGGGACCAGGCTCCCCCTCACCCTGCTCACCTCACTCCTGCTGTCCCCCAAGGAAGACCCCGGCTCTGGCCTGTTTCTGACTTCAGCCCCCTGGGTGACCTGGCCCTGAAAGTAGAGACAGAAACACTTGGAGAGTCAAAGCTAATGTTGGATCAGAAGGAGCCCCATGGAAAGCCAGCACGAGGATGTGTGGGTGTGGGAGCTGTGGGGTCTGGGTTATAGTGCGGGGGGCAGGAACAATTGTGGGCAGCAGCCTAGACAGTTCCAGCCCTGGGGACAGCCACAGCTTTATTTTCACCTTCCTGGCAAAGTTGTAAATGTTCAATTTTCAGCTGATGAAACTGTAACGTTTCACAAAACTGCCTCATGTCCATCCCACGGGGAGGCTGCTGTGCACGTGGGCATGCAGGGCTGCCTGTGCCCAGCAGGGAATGGTGGTCAGCTCTGGGGTGGGTGCTGCCTCTGCCCCAAACCCTCATTCCACCAGATAGAACACTCTCGAGGCCAGCAAGGTGTGCTCTCTTCTCCTGGACGCCTGGTACCTTCTTCTTTCTGTAGCCCGCCCCAGATCCCAGTCCAGTTTTCTCAAAGATGAGCCAGAATCGGAGATGGAGGTAATTCTGGAAACTTCTCTGTGGGGCAAGGTGGTCTGTCAGATGATGTGGGAGGGGCCGCAGAAGGGTCTTTCTGGGGAAGCCAGGATGCCACAACTTCAAGACAGAGCACCTCAGGCCTGGCCTGGTACTGGGGGCTGGGTGTGCGGCACTGGACACATGGGGGAGGGGGAGCACCCAGCTCCATTCCAGACTGGCAAGTTTACACTGAAGGTCTGGGGTTGGGTGAAGCTGGGGGCTAGAACCAGTATGACCCACAGGGATGCCCAGAGAATAGAGGGGCAGCTGGTGTTACCCTCCCACCTCTAACCATCCATTTCGTCACCAGCAGGGCCCTGGCCTGGGTCTCAATGGATGGGCTGTCTCACTGTTCCAGTCTCCGGTGTCCTCCCTCTATTGCTGAGGGTCATTTATCGTGCCTGCATGGAGGGGCTGCTGGCCCTGTCTTGGCATTGTAGACAGATGGGAGCTCTCGGAGCTGGAAAGGGCTCGGAGGAGGCAGATAGGAAGCAGGCCAAGGCATGCAGAGAGACTGAGGCTCTGCAGGGTGTGCCTGGGCAAGGAGAGGGGGACAATGACTCCCTGCAGCTGGATGTCCCTTTGAGATAGGGTGGGTGCGGTCAGAGCCATGGTAGTGCCCCTGCCATCCCTCCTGTCCCTCCGCCCCCTCTCAGGTGTGCTGGTGCAAACATCACGCTCCTCCCTTGTGCAGGGGCTCCAGCCTGCTGGGAACTCAGAGATGGGCTATGGGAGTGGGGGTGGGGCCACCCTCTTTTCCCCTGCACACTTTCTCCCATAGTAACTGCTTTTTGTTAGTTTCTTGTCTATTGTTCTAGAACTTCTTTATGCATGGACAAGAAAACACATCTCTTCTTCATTACACAAGAAGTAGCTCATTGCACACTCTCCTACACTCTTCACAGCAGCGCCTTTTGGAAATCTTCCCATGGCAGGACAGAGCATCTTCATGCTATTTTTATTTTTTGCCAAACCCGGGCCACAGAGGTGAAAGCACCAAGTCCTAACCACTAAACCATCAGGGAACTCTCCATGCTTTTCAATTTTTAACCATCCCACAATTTCCACTGTTTGGATGTGCAGGAGTAATTTTTAAAAGCCAGTGATGAAGCAGCCCCAATGTCCATCAACAGATGAATGGATAACAAAATGCGGTGTATACACAAGATGGAATGTTATTCAGCCTTAAAAAGGAAGGACATTCTGACATGTGCTGCAACATGAGTTGAGGACTCTAGGCTGAGTGAAGTAAGCCAGACACAAAGTACCAATACTGTGTGATTCTTTTTAAATGAAGTTCCTAGAGAAGTCAAGTTCATAGAGATAGAAAGTAGATGGCAGTGCCCAGGGAGAAGGGGGAGAGGGGTTATTAACAGAGTTTCAGTTTTGCAAGACGAATATAAGTCTGGAGATGGATGGTGGTAATGGTTTCACAACAATGTGAGTGTACTTAATGCCACTGAACTGTGCACTTAAAAAGGGTTAAGATATAAATTTTATGTTACATGTATTTTACCATAATTTTTTGTCTTTTGTCTTTTTTTTTTTTAGGGCTACACCCACAGCATATGAAGGTTCCCAGGCTAGGGGTCTAATGGGAGCTATAGCCACCAGCCTACGCCACAGCCACAGCAACACCAGATCCTTAACCCACTGAGCGAGGCCAGAGCTCAAACCGGCAACCTCATGGTTCCTAGTTGGATTCATTTCCACTGCACCACGATGGGAACTCCTATTTTACCATAATACTTTTAAAAGCCAGTGATGCTGAGAAAATTGTTTCTTGTCACAATTTCCCTTGAAAATATACATTTTGTCCTTTTAGGGCCACACCTGAGACATATGTAAGTTCCCAAGCTAGGGGCCAAATCAGAGCTGGCCTACACCATAGTCACAGCAACTTGGGATCCAAGCCTCATCTGCAACCTACAACAAAACTCACAGAAATGCTGGTTCTTTAACCTACTGAGCGAGGCCAGAGATTGAACCCACATCCTCATGGATACTAGTCAGATTCCTTACCTCTGAGCCACAATTGGAACTCTTCCCTTGGAAATCTTTGAAATCAACCCAATCTGTGCTTTGAAGCACAGAGCCGGCGTGGTGTACATGAGCAGGGGCTGGGAGTCTGGGGCCAGCACAGATGGGGTCCTGAGCGGGCTGGCAGGCTGTTCTGTTTGTGCTCCATCTAAAGAGCCTATTCCAGTTCTCTTTCTCTGCTTTTCTGGGATCTGGGGTTCCAAGAGTGTGAACAGAACTGTGCTGACTCCAGCAGGTGTCAAAGTGTTGGAGCAGCCCTTTAAATACTCCTGGGCAGGGCTATATACTTAGAATTGGACAAGATTTGGCTTGATGTGCAAAGAGACATCTGGTATTTGTTTGTTTGTTTTCTTTCATCTTTTCAGGGCCACACCCATGGCATATGGAAGTTCCTAGACTAGGGTCAAATTGGAGCTGCAGCTGCTGGCCTACGCCACAGCTACAGCAACAGCAACACAAGATCTGAGCTGAGTCCGCGACCTACACCACAGCTCATGGCAACGCCAGATCCTTAACCCACTAAGCAAGGCCAGGGATTGAACCCACATCCTTATGAATACTAGTCAGGTTTGTTACTGCTGAGCCATGACAGGAACTCTAAAGAGCCTTAGGTTTGCTAGTGTCCTTTCATCTTAATGAAACTGTTAGAAATTTATCCCAAGAAAATAATCTAAAGAGGAAGAGCTGTGGAAAGGAGTTTGGTCCTGTTTTAATTATAAACAGTAAACTAAATCCAGAGTGTCATAGATGATGAACAAAAAGAGAATGGACAGGATCCTGTCACATATTCATTAGTGGAGTTTCTATCGCCAGCGAAATGATAGTTACGAGGACTCAGTGATAACACCAAAACGGTTATAATGTAAGGAAGTGAAATGGCAGGAGAGAAAATTGCACCTATAACATGATACGAACAGCATCAAAACTACAATTGAGGGGCATGCCCCCCTTGCCCTGATGTTGTCATTGTCTTAGTGTCAGCCATTCAAGCAGAAGGTCAAGCTCAATCATCAAGGGAAGCTGCAAGGATGAAAGGCCCCCAGAATACCTGAACGCATCTCAGGGCCGTGGCGGGTGGCAGGATGGGGGCATGCTCACCCTGTGATGAGGTCACCAAGGGGACACAACCAACAGTGGCCCAGCCACGGCTTGAAATACAAATTCCACTTTTTGCCATTTTCAGGTGATGGCCTCCTTGCCCCAGGACAAGCAACATACCACACCTTAAGACAAGCTGGACTGCCTGCCTGACACCCCTCCTAATCCCTGGGGACCCCTGAGCTGCCATCTCCCCCAGGCCTCTCACTGGCCTCAGTCTCCAGCATTCCTTTCTCTCCAGGAGGAGCCTGGCTCGCGTAATGCCGTACCCCAGGGCCTGGCCCCCGGATGCACACACATAGAGCTCAGTTAAGATGGGTAGCATTCAAGTGACTCCGTGATACAAGTAAGAAGCAGTGAAGCCCTAAGTTGAACAGTGCAAACAGGAATGGTGAGAAGTGACCAAGGCTTCAGGCATTCAAGTTTTAGAATCAGTGGGAGGGAGAAGCTGGGGTGAAGCTTGGGCTCCTGGCCTGGAAAGGCTGACTGGGTCAATCTTCCCTGCCTGACCCCATCTCAGCCCTAAGGCCTCCCATCTTACAGATGAAGAAACTAAGGCTCAGCATGGGAAAGGCAGGTGCCCAGTTCACATGCTGAGTAGCTGGTAGAGGTGGGACTTGAGTACAGCAGGTGTGTCTGAGTCCCAAGCCCTGTTCCCGCTCATCAGCCCACCCAGGCACTAATGCTGGCTGGTGTCCCCAAGTTGCAGCATCAAAGGGATTTGGTCAGACTTTTTTTTTTTTTTTTTTTTTTTTAGGGCTGCACCCACGGCATATGGAAGTTCCCAGGCTAGGGGTCGAATCGAAGCCATAGCCACCAACCTACATCACAGCCACAATAATGCCGGATCCTTAACACACTAACTGAGGCCAGGGATCGAACCCAAGCCCTCATGGATACTAGTCAGGTTCGTTAACCACTGAGCCACAGTGGAACTCCTTTGGTCAGACTCTGGAGGTGTGACCAGTAGTTCCCAAAACACCAGGAGGGAAGAAGCACATGTTGGTTGGTCCCTAGGTGGTCAAAATGGCCCCTCCATGGACAGGTAACCCTTCCAGGTATCATCTGTGGCCTATGGGCCCAAGTACACAGAAGACTTCCTCTCCCAGGTGCCATATCTCCTTTCCAGCCCAGACCTGAGCTGCAACCCAAATCCACCCCTTCTGGTACCTCCATCGGCTGGGTCTGCCTCCTTGACACCCATTTCTTCTCCTTCTGGCTCCAAACATGGGAGTTTTGCTTTGGGGAAACCACAACTTCTGATGAATACTGAGTCCTGGTGGGACTGTCCGGGAGGCCCGCCCTGCCCTCACTTGTCACTTGGCCAAGGGGCAGGTACCAGCCCAGGTTGGGACAATCACTGCCCTGGAAGATACACCTGCAGGGGACCTGACCTGAGCAGGCCTGACCCTGGGAGGGAGAGGGGTGGCTTCTGGGTCACAGATGCCCCTCCCCAGGCTAGGAATGTGCTCCTGCCTTGGTTCCCTGCCCTGTCCCCCCACCTCAGGCATATCTACAGCTCCTGCCAGGCCCACATCTGGAGGTTCTGGGGCTCCCATGACAGTTATGGGGGTGTGGGCAGCAAGCCCGCATTGCATGGATCCAGTCCACAGGAAGACTGGCAGATCCAGGGAGAGGACCCCTAGTAAGCTTCCCTGCAGGGGATGCTGGTAGAGTGGCCAGAGCTGTGAGCATGAGAAAACACAGCTCCCCTGGGGTCCCTGAGGGCCAACCACATGCTCAGACCTTCCAGGTTTAAGAGAGGCCACGACTCTTGACATTTCTGTTTTTTATTGTGATTGATTGATTTATTTTTTGCTGTACCCATAGCATGTGGAAGTTCCCCGGGCCAGAGATTGAACATGTGTTATGGCAGTGACCCGGGCCACAGCAGGGGCAATGCTGGATCTTTAGCCCACTGAGTCACCAGGGAACTCCCTAAATTTTGATTTTAGTTTAAAAAAATTTTAAAGCCACAGTGAAGTCCACACTGTGGGACAAAAGCACATTTAGAAACATTTCTGGCTCCTGGATGGCCAGTCTACAAAACCCATTTTGCTGTCACAGCCCCTGGTGCTGGTGACTGTTATCAAAAATCTGCCAAAAATGGAAATCTAAAGAAGCTATGGAATAAAATGAGTGTGGCGTATCTTGGGGACCTGAGAGGTGATGTTCTTTCGAGCATCCTTTCCTGGGTGGGCACTGGGCCAGGTCTGGCTGAGGGGAAAGAGGCAAAGGACACTCCCCTGGGCTGAAAAGGGAGTTCTCTGAGCCCTGAAAAGTGCCTTCACATTCTGAGAATAGGGGGAAGAATCCCTCATCTTCAGCTTATGGAGAGGAGCCCATGAGATTGAGTGCACAAAGCTCTCAGCACAGTGCCCACCTGGGGAAGAAAGGACCACCAAGGTCAGTCACCCCCATGGGCACTTACCACCTGCAAGGGCCCAGAATACATAAGTAGTAATTCCAACTGCCAATGGGGCTCTGTGCCAAAACCCTTGTCAACAGTACTCCTGTGGTTCACCAGGGTTTCCAAGCCGGCTGTGGCTCAATGGCCCTCTATCCTGCTTGTCCAGCGTTGTAGCTGGAGCTTCTGAAACCTGCTATCAAGAGCTGCTGGGGATTATCCTTGCCACTTGACCTTGAAGGATACAGTAAGCCACAACTTCAAATCAGAGCCACTTCTCCCTATGTAGCACAAGTTTACACATTTACATAGTCACATCCCATCATTTCTTCCCCCTCCCCCATTACATCTTTTTCAAAAATTATCAGAAAATATGCTTAACATAATATTTATCATTTTAACCTTTTTTTTTTTTTTGGTCTATTTTAGGTCTGCACCCATGGCATATGGAGGTTCCCAGGCTAGGGGTCGAATTGGAGCTGTAGCCGCCAGCCTACGCCACAGCCACAGACATGCAAGATACAAGCCTCATCTACAACCTATACTAGAGCTCACTGCAATGCTGGATCCTTAACCCACTGAGTGAGGCCAGGGATTGAACCTGTGTCCTCATGGATGCAAGTCAGATTCGTTTCCGCTGAGCCATGTCAGGAACTCCCCATTTTAACCATTTTTAAGTGTGCGCTTTAGTGGCACTGATCATTTACCACCCATCACTGCTACCCATCTCTGGAAATCTTCCACTTTTCCAAATGAAACACCATGTCCATCAAGCAACAGCTCCTCGCTCTCCCCTTCCCCCAGCTCTGGTCACCATCATTCTACTTTCTGTCTCTATGAATGTAACTATTCTAGGTACCTGTATGAGTGGAATCATAGAGTATTTGTCATCTTGGGACTGGCTTATTACACTCAGCCTAAGGTCCTCAAGGTTCATTCATGTTGTAGCACATATCAGAGTTTCCTTCCTTTTTAATGCTGAATAATGTTCCACTGTATATTTATACTACATTTTCATTATTCATTCATCCATCAATGGACATTTGGGTTGTTTCTTACCTTTGTCACACTCTTTTCCACAGTGGCTGTGCATTTTACATTCCTACAAACAATGTAAAAGATTTTCAGTTTCTCCACATCTGTGCCAACACCGGTTCAGTTTTCTTTTTCTTTTCTTTTCTTTCTGCCTTTTTTTTTTTTTTTTTTTTTAAAGGGCTAAACTTGCAGCATATGGAAGTTCCCAGGCTAGGGCTGAATAGGAGCTACCCCACTGTCAGCCACAGGGGCAGGGGATCCAAGCCACGTCTGAGACCTACACCACAGCTCATGGTAAGGCTGTATCCTTAACCCACTGAGTGAGGCCAGAGATTGAACCTGCATCCTCATGGATACTAGTTGGATTCACTTCTGCTGAGCCACAACAGGAACTCTCTCTTTTTCTTTTTTCTTTTTTTTTGTCTTTTTGCTATTTCTTGGGCCGCTCCCGCAGCATGTGGAGGTTCCCAGGCTAGGGGTCTAATCGGAGCTATAGCCACCGGCCAGGGCCACAGCAACGCGGGATCCGAGCCGCGTCTGCAACCTACACCACAGCTCACGGCAACGCCGGATCGTTAACCCACTGAGCAAGGGCAGGGACCGAACCCGCAACCTCATGGTTCCCAGTCGGATTCGTTAACCACTGCGCCACGATGGGAACTCCTTTTTCTTTTCTTCTTTTTTTTGGTCACACCAGCAGCGAATGGAAGTTCCCAGGCTGGAGGTCGAATCAGAGCTGCAGCTGAGGCCTACACCACAGCCATAGCAACACTGGATCTGAGCCACATCTGTGAACCACATTGTAGCTTGTGGCAATGCCATATCCTTAACCCACTGAGTGAGGCCAGGGATAGAACATGCATCCTCATGGACACTGTGTCAGGTTCTTAACCTGTTGGACCACAACAGGAATGCTGATGTTTTTTTTTCCTATTTTAGGGGTGCACTTGAGGCATATGGAGGTTCCCAGGCTAGGGGTCGAATCGGAGCTGTAGCTGCCAGCCTATACCACAGCCACAGCAACACCAGATCCGAGCTGCATCTGCAGCCTACACCACAGCTCATGGCAACATCAGATCCTTAACCCACTGAGCAAGGCCAGGGATCAAACCTGCCTCCTTATGGATCCTAGTTGGGTTTATTAACCGCTGAGCCATGAAGGGAACTCTGAGATCTTCTTTTCAAATGCTAACTTTTTACAGTTTTAACTTTCCTTCTTAGCATTGTTTTCACTGCTTTCCATTAAGTTTTATGTTGTGTTTTTATTGTCATTTGTCTCTAATGATTTTCTAATTTCCCTTATGACTTCTTCTTTGAAATATTAGTTAAGAATTCATTGTTGGAGTTCCCGGCGTGGCTCAGTGGTTAGCAAATCTGACCAGGAACCATGAGGTTGTGGGTTCCATCTCTGGCCTTGCTCAGTGGGTTAAGGATCCGGCATTGCCGTGAGCTGTGGTGTAGGTCGCAGACGCAGCTCCGATCCCGTGTTGCTGTGGCTCTGGCATAGGCCGGCTACAGCTTCAATTCCACCCCTAGCCTGGGAACCTCCATATGCCATTGGAGCGGCCCAAGAAATGGCAAAAAGACAAAAAAAAAAAAAAAAAAAGAATTCACTGTTTAGTTTCCACAGATTTGTGAATCTAGTTTTCCTTCTATTGTTGACCTCTAACTTCATCATGTGTGGTTGGAGAAGGTATTTCATATGATAGCTATATTTTTTAATCTCGAGTCTTGATTCATGGCCCAACATATGGCCTAGCCTGGAAATGTCCCCTGTGCACTTGAGAAGACTGTGTTTTCTGTTGTTGAGTAGAGTGTTTTGTATGTGTCTCATAGATCTGGTCGACCTAATATGTTTTTCAAATCCTCTGTTTCTCTACTCATCCTTTATCTGGTTCTTCTATCCATTAGTGAGAGTAGGATACTGAAGTCTCCAACTACTACTATGGAACTGTTTATTTGCCTCTTTAACTCTTGTAATTTTTTTCTTCATATATTTTGATGGTGTTTTTAGTTATATTAATGTTTATAATTGCTATCTCTTCTTGCTGTAATGAAGAATTTTAACGAATTTTATTGATATATGATGTCCTTCCTTGTCTCTTGTAACCTTTAAAATTTTATAGTTCTTTTCCCCACTCCTTTTTGGTTACCATTAACATGGAATATCTTTTTCCATCCTTTCACTTTTAACATATTTATGTCTTTGGATCTAAAATGAGTCTCTTGTAGACAGAATAGAGTTGGATCATTTTGTTTATTTCTTTGTTTTTCCAATCCAAGCCACCAATCTGATATTTTGAGTGGAGAGTTTAATACATTTACATTTAAAATAGTAGCTGTTAAAGAGGATTTACTTCTGCCATTTCACTATTTTTTAACATGTCTTATAGCTTCTTGTCCCTCATTTCCTATATTATTGTCTTCTTTTGTATTTAATTTTTTATTTTTACTGAGAAATATTTTAATTTTCTCATTTCCTATTGTGTATATTTCATAGTTATTTTCTTTATGGTTACCATTTACCATAACATTATAACATTTTAGTTTGAATTTATACTAGCTTAACTTTAATAGCATACAAAAACTGTCCCTATACAGTCTGTCCCTATACTGTTTTAGTTATTGAAGTCACAAAAATCACATCTTTATGCAGTTAGTATCGAAGACTAATAATTATTTTTTTTAAATACATTAATCTTTTTTTTTTTTTTTCCTCTTTTCAGGGCCGCACCCATGGCATATGGAGGTTCCCAGGCTAGGGCTCCAATCAGAGCTACAGCCTCCAGCCTACACCAGAGCCACAGCAATGCAGGATCCGAGCCACGTCTGCAACCTACACCACAGCTCATGGCAATGCCGGATCCTTAACCCACTGAGTGAGGGCAGGGATCGAACCCGCAACCTCATGATTCCTAGTCGGATTTGTTTCCACTGCGCCGCCATGGGAACTCTCTAAATCCATTAATCTCTAAATCATGTAGAAAACAGAAAGCAGAGTTACAAATCAAAGTTACAATAATACTAACTTTTATATTCACCCATGTATATATCTTTACCAGAGATCATTATTTTTTCATATGGCTTTGAGTTACTGGTTAGTGTCTTTTTATTTAAATTTGAAAGATTTCCTTTAGTATTCCTTGTATAACAGTTCTGGTGGTAATGGACTCCCTCAGCTTTTGTTTATTCGGGGATATCTTAATTTCTCCCTCATTTTTGAAGGATAGTTTTGCTACATATCAAACTCTTGATTAGCTATGTTTTTACTGTCAGAATTTTGACTATATCAACTCACTGCCTTCTGGTCTCTAAGGTTTCCAGTGAGAAATCTACTAATAATCTTATTGAGGGTCTCTTGTATGTGACAATTTTCTTCTCTCCTGCTGCTTTCAATATTCTATTTTTATCTTTGTCTTTCCATATTTGATTGTGGGTCTCTTTGAGTTTATTTTACTTGGAGTTAGTTGAGCTTCTCTGATGTTTATATTCACGTTTCTCATCGAGTCAGGGAAATTTTCAACCACCATTTTTTCAAATAACTTCTCTGCTCTTTTTTCTCTCTCCTCTCCTTCTGAGACTCTCACAACATAAGACATAGTTTGCTTAATAGTTTCCCAGAAGTCTCTTATGCGCCATTCACTTTTCTTCAGTATTTTTTCTTTTTCTTCAGATTCAATAATTTCAATTGTCTTTATCTTCAAGTTTGCTGATTCTTTCCTCTATCAGCATAAACCTGCTTTGGAATACATCTACTGATTTTTTTTTCATTTCAAGCATTGTGCTTTTCTGCACCAAAATTTCTTTTGGTTCTTTTTTTATTTTTTCCATCTCTTTATTGATATTTCTATTTTGTCCACACATAGTTTTAACTGGTTACCTCATCTTCATCTAATAAGTCCATCATCTGGTCTTTCTCAGGAATGATTTATGTTGACGTTTTTTCTCCTTTCAATGGCCCATACTTTCCCGTTTCTCTGTATGCCTTTTGGGGGTGAGGGGGGAGAACTGGACATTTGAATAATGTGGAAACTGGAATCTAGAAATCAGACTTCCCCAAGATTTCCTGTTTTTTTAAAAAACTGCTTCAGTGTGCCTTTGTGCTGGAATCAGCCTAACATGTAAAATTAAGATCTTTCGGGGTCTTTTCTGAGACTGTGCCTTTCCAAAGGCATGTGCAGTAACTTAGCCCCCTCCCATATGTGGTTGCTTTTGAAAGTCCTAATCCTTACGTGTCTGACTTCCAAAAGGAAAAAAAAGAAGTGGGTGAAGGAAGCGAGACTCTGGCCCTTTAAACCCCGTGAAGCCTCTTTAGCTAGTGAGGATTACAACTATGGTGGTCTCCTGTATCTGTGCCTCCATGATAAGAAGCAGCAATAAGCATCAGAACCTAGATCCCAGATATTGCCCACCTTGGCTCCCACAAACTGTGGGCAAACTGCTCCAGGAATATGTGCATGGCTGACTGCCAGGAGACTGAGGGATGGGGGATGGGTAGCTGTGACCGTGCTCAGACCTGAAGTTGATGAAAATGACTGTTTAAACCTTCCTCTGGGAGCTGCAAGCCTGTAATAGACTCCAGAGTGCTAAAATAGTTATATCAGACAGATTCTGCCAGTGCAACTGTCATCTAGCTGGAGATAGAATCCTGGCACTTCCCATGCCACTATCTTCTCTGATGTCCCCCTACTATATCTTTACCTGGGTGTTCCTATTGAGTTTTGTATATGGATTTTTATATCTCATCAGTTCTAACAGTCATGGGTTTTCCAGAAGCTGATTATGCATACAATTAATCATAATTTCATTTCTTCCCTTCTGGTAGGTAAACCTCACTCCCATTTTCTTTTCTTTTTGTTTTTTTTTGGTCTTTTTAGGGTCAAATCGGAGCTGTAGCCACAGGCCTATGCTGCAATCACAGCAACTCAGAATCCAAGCCACATCAGCGACCTACACCACAGCTCACGGCAATACCAGATCCTCAACCCTCAGGATCCAAGCCACATCAGCGACCTACACCACAGCTCACGGCAATACCAGATCCTCAACCCTCAGGATCCAAGCCACATCAGCGACCTACACCACAGCTCACTGGCAATACCAGATCCCTCAACCCAGGGATTGAACCTGCAACTTCATGGTTCCTAGTCGGATTCGTTTCCAATGCGCCATGATGGGAACTCCCTCACTCTCGTTTTCTTTCTTTCTTTTTCTTCCCTTTTTTTTTTCTTTTTCTTTTTAGGGGCCAAACCACAACATATGGAGGTTCCCAGGCAAGGGGTCAAATCAGAGCTACAGCTGCCAGCCACAGCCACAGCCGCATATGTGACCTACCCCACAGCTCATGGCAACACCAGATCTTTAACACTCTGAGCGAGTCCAGGGATCAAACCAGCATCCTCGTGGACTCTAGTTGGGTTCATTAACCACTGAGTGATGAAGAAAACTCCTGTAACATTTCTCTTTACCTCTGGTAAATTTCTGAAATTTACTGTTAATAATATTGCTACTCTAGATTTCTTTTGATTAGTATTTTCATGGTATCTCCTTTCCCATTCTTTTCCTTTGAATCTATTTATGTCATTTTACAGTCGACCCTTGAACAATGCAGGAGTTAGTGGTGCTAACCCTCCACACAGTCAAAAATCCACATTTAATTTTACAGTCAGACCCCTGCACCTGTGGTTCTGCACTCTCAGATTCAACCCACAGAATACATAGCATTGTAGTGAATTTGCATTGAAAAAAAAATCCACATATAAGTGAACCCACACAGTTCAAACCCATGTTATTCCTAGTTCTTCACATGTCAAATAATTTTGGGGAGTTCCCATTGTGACTCAAACCCAACTAGTATCCCTGACCTTTCTCAGTAGATTAAGGATCTGGTATTGCCATGAGCTGCAGTGTAGGTCTCAGATGTGGCTTGCATCTGGCATTGCTGTGGCTGTGGCATAGGGTGGCAGCTGCAGCTCCAATCCAAACCCTGGCCTGAGAACTTCCATGTGCTGAGGATGTGGCCCTAAAAAGACAAAAAAAAATTTTTTTGGATGGTGTTCTAGACATTTTGAATACTTTATGAATTTTGGTTCTTTAAAAATCCCATGGAGAATATTTATGGTTTTGTTATATCAGGCAATTGACCCCGTTGGGCTTGTTCCAAAGTTCTGATGGGGTTCCATGGCTTGTGGGTTTAATGTTAGTCTTATTTTCAAAGCCATTGAGTTGATGTTCAAATTTGTGTGCCATGCAGTGGCCAATCTAAGACCTGGGAAGTGGTCCATTTTGTACTTTATCAAAGCCTATGTAGTGTGCTCTTTAAGGTCAGGTCCCTACTTGCGCAGCTTAGGGATAAGCCTGGGATTTCATAAACAACTTTTTGAGACTGCTTTCCTGACCTTCCTTTCTACAATCTCTATGGTATTTTCCAGCGTCCTGGGGCCCCCTTTTTTGGTCTTCAAGTAAAAAAGCTAGGGTTTACTTACCCTGTTCTGTTCTGCACTTCCCATAACTATGCCTGCATCCAGGGCTAAGTGGCAGGAGGACAGAGAGAGAAAGGAAAGTGGCAATTTAACCTGTCCTCCATGGGACAACAACTCCTCTGCTCAGAGAGGAAGATGGCCCTTCCTCCGAGTTTTAGGTTCTTGCAGTGCCCATGAATGCTCCTATTGGATTTCTTGTAAGCTGGGGTATAAAACAGCAGAGGAATGATTTTTAATTTGATTTTTAAAATTAAAGCATAGTTGATTTACAATGTTGTGGCAATTTCTGCTATATAGCAAAGTGACCTAGTCATTCATATATATATATATATATATATATATATATATATATACACACACACACATATACATATATGAATATATACACAGACACATTCTTTTTCTCCTACTATCTTTCTTCATGTTCTATCCCAAGAGATTGGATGCAGTTCCCGTGCTATACAGTAGGATCTCATTGCTTATCCATTCTAAATATAAGTTTGTATCTACTAATCCTAAACTCCTAGTCTATTTGATTCCTTCTCCTCTTGTCCTTGGCAACCCCAAGTCTGTTCTCTACATCTGTGAGTCTGTTTCTGTTTTGTGGATAAGTTCATTTGTGCCATATTTTAGATTCCACATATAAGTGGTATCATATGGTATTTGTGTTTCTCTTGTTGACTTACTTCACTTAGTGTGAGAATCTTTAGTTCCATCCATGTTGCTGCAAATGACATATTTCATTCTTTTTTATGGCTGAGTAGTATTCCGTTGTGTTTATGTGCCACATCTTCTTAATTCATTCATCTGTTGATGGACATTTAGGTTGTTTCCAAGTTTTGGCTATTGTGAACAGAGGGGTGTGTGTGTATCTTTTTTTTTTTTTTTTTGTCTTTTTAGGGCTGCACCCACAGCATATGGAATTTCCCAGGCTAGGGGTCAAATTGGAACTGCAGTGCCACAGCCACAGCAATGCCAGATCTGAGCCATGACCTACACTGCAGCTTGTGGAAATGCCAGATCCTTAACCCACTGAGCAAGGCCAGGGATGGAACCAAAATCCTCATGGAAACTAGTGGGTTCTTAACCTGCTGAGTCACAACAGGAACTCCCATGTGTATCTTTTTGAATGAGTTTTGTCCAGATATATGCCCAAGAGTAGGATTGTTGGATCATGTGGTAGTTCTATATTCAGTTTTCTGAGGAAGCTCCATACTCTTTTCCACAGTGGTTGTACCTATGTACCATGTATTCACACCAACAGTTAAAGAGGATTCCCTTTTCTCCACACCCTCTCCAGCATTTGCTATTTGTAGACCTCACTGCAGTTTTGATTTGCATTTCTCTAATACTTAGTGATGTTGAGGATCTTTCCATGTGCCTACTGGACATCCATATGTCTTCTCTGGAGAAATGTCTATTTAGGTCTTCTGCCCATTTTTCCACTGGATTGTTTGGTTTTGCTGTTGTTATTTGTTGTTGTTGGGCTGTATGAGTTGGTTTGGTTTTATATTTTGAAGATTAAGCCCTTGTTGGCTGCATCATTTGCAAAGATTTTCTCCCATTCAGTACGTTGTCTTTTTTTTCTTCTTCTTTTTTAATAGTTTCCTTTGCTATGCAAAAGCTTCTGAGTTTAATTAGGTCCCATTGGTTTATTTTTGTTTTTATTGTCATTACTCTAGGAGGTGTATCAAGAAATATATTGCTGCAATTTATGTCAAAAGCGAGGAAATTTTGTTTGTTTGTTTGTTTTGTTGTTGTTGTTGTTGTTGTTGCTATTTCTTGGGCCGCTCCCGCGGCATATGGAGGTTCCCAGGCTAGGGGTCGAATCGGAGCTGTAGCCACCGGCCTACGCCAGAGCCACAGCAACGCGGGATCCGAGCCGTGTCTGCAACCTACACCACAGCTCACGGCAATGCCAGATCGTTAACCCACTGAGCAAGGGCAGGGACCGAACCCGCAACCTCATGGTTCCTAGTCGGATTCGTTAACCACTGCGCCACGACGGGAACTCCGGAAAATTTTTTTAAATGGATTTTCTTGCTCTAAGAAAAAGGAAACCTCTCAGCTGCTTCTTGAGCCAGGACCAGTGGCTACCTCCCGAAGCTCTCTGTGTCACTGCCAATGATGCTTCTAAGTTTCAGGCTGCCTTGAGTTCAGGCTGGGGGACATCAGTGGAGGAAAAATGGTAAACAAACTGCCAGTTTGGAGATACTTCAAATTCTGATTTTCTTCCCCAAACTGCCTGCTATTATTTACTTTTCAAAGTCCTCTACCTGTTCCACCTATTCTGTTAGATTTTAAGCTGCAGTTAGTGGGATAGACAGAGTGGAGTATGTTTATACCATCCTAGAACCCAAATGCTGGAGTATATATCTTGTAGTTTTATTCTTTTTAAAAATCAGTACATTTTCTTTCCATGATATTAATTTTTACGGTCTTTGGAGAAACGTCTGTTTAGGTCTTCTGCCCATTTTTTGACTGGTTTGTTTTTTGTTGTTGTCGTTGAGCTGTATGAATTGTTTTTATATTTTGGAGATTAAGCCTTTGTTGGTTGCATCATTTGCAAAGATTTTCTCCCATTCAGTAGGTGGTCTTTTCCTTTCTTTCTTTCTTTTTTAAATGGTTTCTATTTATGGGAATGATACTGGTGATTTAGGTAGGAATGTAAACTTTCGTTACAGATTATTTTCATTTTAATGAGTTGATTTTATGAAAAATAGTGAGCAACACCAGCCTGCCTGCTGTGCCCCAAACATGCCATCCACATTCCCACCTCTGAGTCAGGTTTTCCACTGTTTCCTTCATTTTAGAACACCCTGCTTCTGTGCCTCTTGAAGGCCCAGCTGCAGTGTCCCCTCCTGGAAGAAGACTTCAAAAATGCAGTAGACAGGGGGCTGAGGCCCGTGAATTTGGAGGTGGCCACTAGAGGAAGTGAGTAAAGAAAGGGTCCTCTGAGCAGCTGGGGTTATAGAGGGAGACCTGGGAAAGGCTGGTTGGCTGGGACGGGGTCGCGGGTGGCAGGTGGATGGGAGCTGCAAGGGTGTGTGCAGGCTCCTCCCTGAGCCCAGGCTCCCCACAAGCACAATGGGGATGATGAGCCCGCACAAGCATGGAGAGCCTGTGAGTGACCATGCCCAGCACAGTGCTGGGACTCAGTCCCAACCATCATCAGCTACATCCTGCAATATGCAGGGGTGCTCCTCTAAAGTCCTTCTCGGGGCCCAAAAGTGCCCACTGACTGGGCTCCAAGCCCACCTTTCTGACCTTGTCCTCAATTCTCCCCTTGCACACACCGCACTCATTCTGGTCTCGGGCTTGCTCCAGAGCTTGCTCTTCCCCCACCACAACACGCTTCCCCTGGCTGCCTCCCTCTCACCACTCCCGCTGCCATCAGAGACTTTCCTGATCGTAGGTACACAGGGCACTCGCTGCCCAGCCCTCTCCACCCTGGACCTCGTTTCATGTTCCTGTGACATGGGTTATCCTATGTCTCATTTACTTTTTGTCTCCTCTTCTCCCCACAGGACTGTGAGCTCCTTGGCGGTGCGGCTTCATGAGTCCTGTTCACGGCTGCACCCCAGAATCTCGAACAGGCTCAGCCAGCACTTGCTGAATGACTGAATGAACAACAGTCACTTGGAGGTGACCATGTGCAACACTGGACAGGAGAGGACAGAGAAAGTGCTTGGCAGTGCCTGGCCAGTGGCCGAGGCCGACAGTGGTGACCGTGCTGCTCCATGGAGCTGGCCAGCCAGGCGACAGCTGCCAGGGAGAAGTGTGGCCTGTTTTGTGAGGGGAAAACAAGCATCTTATTTACCACAGGGAATGAATATCAGACTCTGTGTGAAAAACGCATTTGCCACTGAGATGTGTGGATCGAGGACCCAGGAATGAAAGTGCTAACTGTTCCTCAGCTGAGATTCTTTCAGCTTCCTCACCCACCAGAGTGGCACAGCCCAGCCTGCCTTGCTCAGGCACAGCCACCTTGTCCCCTTGGGGGCCACTACCCCCAGTCAGGCTCACCCCCTTTTGTGACTGATCAAAGGCAGTTGTCCCCAGGTTCCTCTCCTATTGAAGCTTCTGATGGCTCCTGCAGCCCCAGCCCTCAGCTGAGCCCATCTCTGTTCTGCAGTCAAAGGAGCTACACTGGCAGTGAGGCCACATCCCTCTCCTGTTCCCTTGTCCCCAGGACCAAGTCTCCAAAATGGCAGCAGCTGTGGGAGCTGCCCTGAGGCCAGGCCCCTGCCTCACCTTGGCCTCAGTATGTGCCTCCCTCCTAGGGGTAGAGGCAGGATGACCCCTAATAGCCCTGCCTGCAGGAGCCTGGCGCACAGGGGCTCTTCTAAGCACTGTAGAACTGCTCCAAAGTGGGGCCCTTGAGCCCCAGAGAGCAGGGGACAGCCTGGGTCAGAAGGCAGCTAAGTGCAGGGACCACACTTGACCAGCTGTGGGACAAGGGCCATGGTCCCCCATTCTAGGCCCCCTGGGGCCCTCCCTCAGCCCAGGAATGGGATCTCCACCCCAGCCCCTCAGGGAGGGAGCACCCAATGGGCAACAGGGGAGGAAAACCATTCTTAGCTCAGTTTTCGTGGCTCCTGAACTGCAAGAACCTGGGACTTTCAGCTTCCACACCTGAGCCCGGAAGGCAGGCCTCGGGTGAATGTGGAAGAAGGTATGAGCCGTGTGGGGTCACCAGCCCAGGGCTGCTCCCCCAGAGAGGGCAGGGCAAGGGTGCCTCATATTCAGACACTGCAGATTGGAAGGAAAGGGACATCAATAAGGACCTTGCCCCCCCACCTCCCATGGGCCCAGAACCCAACACAAGCCCCGAGAGGACAGGGCACCATGCAGATGACAATACCTCAGGAAACCCAGAGCCGCCTTTTGGGCTGAGGGGGTTGTTTTTAGTAACGCCGACACACTTGGGATGTCTAGTCCACTGTGCCCGGCACCCACTGCCCCCTCTCCCACTGAGGGTCAGCTCAGGCCGCCTGCGCACCTGCAGGGATGCTGCCCATGCCTCCCTGGAGTTTGAGGCAAAAATAGCCAATTCCATCTCCACATGTCTGCATGAGTCACCCACACCTCCTGACAAACACCTCTCAGGCGTTTTCAAGGCTGGGAAACAGTTGGCAAAAATAAACATTTTTTTTTTCTCCCTGTAGCTTCTGGGATTCATTTCAGAGTGGCCTTGGGAAGCAAGCTTGTGAGGCTCAGGGACGTGTTCCAAGGGGCTGGGTAGGGCATGGTGGGTGTCCTCACCGCCTGGCACTGGGAGAACCCCCTTACCTGTATGCGCCTCAGCTTCCACGTCTATAAAGTAGGTTCATAATAGCCACCTGAACTGGGTCTACTGGGGTCGGGAGCAGAGTCGCTGCTCCATCAGTGGGGTCCATCCAATTCTGATGAGAGGTACTCAGGCTCCTGTCAGGCCCAGATGGCTGGGCGGCCCCTCAGCCTGCTCCCCTACCTCCTTCAGGCAGGAACTGGCCCCTGGCCCGG
The DNA here is from genome assembly GCF_016906955.1 of Phacochoerus africanus. Classification (NCBI taxonomy): domain Eukaryota; kingdom Metazoa; phylum Chordata; class Mammalia; order Artiodactyla; family Suidae; genus Phacochoerus; species Phacochoerus africanus. The sequence continues at coordinate 78,575,017 of NC_062547.1, read as the reverse complement.
GCTGCCTGGCCCTCCACTGCCACTTGTGTTACCCTGGCCTCTCTCTGAGCCCAGACCTCAGGGCCAGGCCACGTGTACCTCACACTGCCCTGGTCAGGACCCAGGAATCACAGGCTGGCTGCAGAAGTGGGGGCCTGGAGGAGCAGGGATCCCCAGGAGTCTGGACAGCCAAGCTCTGTCCCACCTGCAAAGAACCACCTGCAAAGAACTGGGCCCACCTCCTCCTTCCTTCAGAATCCCTGCCGGACCCCTCCCCAGAGCCACAGCCCACCTGCCTCTCCCGCAACGTGCGGCCTCTCCCCTCTGACCCTCCCACCTGCCCCTCAATAGTCCATTCCTGCATCTCTGGACCATTCCTGCCTCCAGGCCTTTGTGCTTGCCATACCCTCTTCTTGGATGGCAGAGGCCAAAGTTCAACCCATCATCCTTCCCTCCAGGGGGCCTGACTCAATGCCTCCACTGCAGCAGCCAGAGTTCCCCTTCTGGACTCTCTTGTCCTTGGCACAGCTCTCTGGACATGTTTGTCCCCAGGCAGGGCCTTGCTCCCTGCATGGCTCTTTTTCCTAACTGCTCACAGCCAGGGAGAGTCCAGTTCAGCCCCCTGTCCCAGCACTGGCCTGGCAGGCACCTGCCAAGGGCATGCCCAGTGGTCACTCCAGGAAAGTCACCTGAGGTTGACAAGCAGTGACCAGTGTATCCTGCCCTTTGAAACGGTGACTCTGCTGACCTTACTGACATGAGCTTTTGCAAGAATCAGCATTTCTGCCTTCCCTCAAGAGATCAGAAGAGCTGCCCACACTGGGCCCGTGTTCCTGCCTGGCACCTGTCCCTCTACTCGAGGATGCCACCACCTCACTGTCCCCCTCACCTACCACCCCTGCTCTGCTCGGACCTGGCTAAATCCTCTGCAGTTGCCTGGGGTCTGGGCACCTTGGGGGACCCTGGGGCAGGGGTCCTGGCACACTGGAGACCAGCCCCTCACCCTGATGGCAGCTGTGGAGGCCACATGGACATCACGCCTCGGGCTGTTTCCTTCTAGCTAGAGATGTCTGTCAAGGGGCTGGAAAATCTTAATGGACAGAGAAATAATTTCATTTCTTCCCTGAATTTGGAAATCTGGGGTAAGGAGTTAAAACCCGTGGGATAGTCCCAGGGAGTCGGGCAGCCAAATGACTGGGCAGGACACGGCAGATTTTCCACTTCCTCCCCTCCCCCACGGGTGGCGGGAACTGGAGGAGTAGGGCCTAAGTGACACCCAGCAGGGCCACTTATCTGAAAATAACTCCGAGAAGCAAGAAGCTGCTTTTAAATACTCCTCATTCTTGCTCTAAGAGGAGGCGCTCACAGCTGAACTTTAACAAATTCGTCATCGTCTTTTCTGGGAAGACAAGGGAAGATGAAGTCATCAGTGTTATAATAAAACAAAGAAACATACTGTTTTTCTCTGGCTTTCTCAGGAACATCGAGTAGACAGAGAAAAGGCCCTTGTCAGAGAGGCTGGGAGGATGCGTGTGTACTTCTGAGCCCCGCAGCCCATGGCTCCACTTAGAATTCTGGGTCCAGTCCCTGTCCCTCTGGAGCAGAGGGGCCCTCATCTACAGCCAACACGGCACAGCATGTGCACAAATGCAATCGTGAATCTGGTTCCCTCCGGGTTTGCTGAAGAGCAGTCTGGCTGTCATCTGCAATTCACCAAAGGGGGAACTGAGGCTCAAAGAGAGGGTCTGACCTGTGCTAGGTCACCCAGCCTGATCATAGGGGGACAGAATGACCTCCACCTGTTCCAGGGACTCAATTTGATGTTGGACTTTTATTGTCTGATAAAATGGGTCCAGGCAGCCCACAGCCAGGACTGATTTTGACTTGGGAGGGTCTCCATGTAGAGACCCTAGGCAGCTCTCATGGGGAAAGGCTCTGGCTGGATAGTGGGCTACGCAGACCATAGGCACTAGAGGCTGCCCCAATGCAGCCTAGAGTGCAATGTCAACCTCTGGGACTCAGGCAGAACAGGGCTTTCCCATCATCCTAAAAGCAGGCGATGGTGTTAGAACCCAAGTCCTATGTAAGAGGCACTTGGCCATGATCGCCTCTGCAGAGGCCAGTGAGCTCCTTCCTGCCTCTGAGGCTGAGACTTCCCATCAGTGGAGGTAGGGCCGTCTGGTCAGATGCACACGCTGGACATCTGTCCCTGCCCTCAGCAGCCAGGGGAGGCTGGTAGTCACTAGAGTTGCTCAAGGAAAATGCAGATGCCTGGGCCTGGCCCCAGCTCATGGGCAGCCCGGGTGGTTCTGATGCACAGCCAGCCAGAGCCTTTACCCTGAGGAGTCCCAGATTTGGGGACCCATAGAGCACCATCCATCTGGGAGCCTTCAGGCAAGTCCCCTCTTCCTAATAAAGTGGACACAGTGCACTGCCTCACTTGCAGACAGGATGTGAACCAGCCACCTCGCGCCAAACAAAGTCACAGCCCAAATGTGGTTAATACATCCTTGAAAATAAACACAGAACTATTAAGAAAGAACAACAATGTCCTGGCAAAAAGGGAGCAGCCAGCTTCCCCACTGACAGATCCGTTAGATCATCTAGCAGCAGCAGTGGAGATGGTGGAAGCAGGAAGAGGGATCACAATGACAGCAGGTGCCTGGAGTCCCTCCTCCGTCTCCTTGCTCAGTTCCAGCCCCCACGGCGTCACTGCTCTCACCCTCCCTGGCCCCACGGTGCAGGCGGCTGGGGAGCCAGGCCATGGATGGTGTTGACTCAGGACCCAAAGCAGTTTCTTGCTTCTCAGAGTTATTTTCAGATAAGTGGCCCTGCTGGGTGTCACTCAGGCCCTACTTGTCCAGTTCCCGCCACCCACAGGGGAGGGGAGGAGGTGGAAAAGCTGCCAAAAGCCACTGAACAGTGAATAAACGCTGCTGTGTTCAAGCCTCCATGCTGGGCCCTGGGCCACACGTGTCAGTGCATGGAATCCCCAAGGGGGACTGGAGGATCGAGGACACCCACCAGGGGAAGTCTTTGCAGGGCTGGGGATATCAGTATGCCAGGTACTGGCAGGATGACAAGGGTGGGGCTCCTCCAGGCACATCTGTCCTATGCACACCTGTCCTGTGCACACAGGCTCCAGGAACCTCACTTGGGCTCAGGACCTTCAGGACACAAAATGCTTCAATTCAGTGTTCACTGGACAACACACTCCAGGGTCACTTTCCTGATGTTTCCTGAACTGGCTACACTCTGCACAGATATTCACTTAATCATGTTCTTCATATCAATTTGCATTTTAAAATTAGCATCATCCTTACCCATAATATCTATGAACTCACGGCTGTGTGTGTTTTAAAATGTGTTAAAATAAACACATCAAAGCATAACAACCACTAAACAGTGAATAAACGCTGTTGTGTTCAAGCCTCAGCCCAGCCTGAGGAGGCAGCCCTGGGGACAGTGGCTGTCGGATGAGGTGAATTTTAGGACCTTCTGTCTTGGGTTCTCTTAAATGAACCAAGCTGCCTTCCTAACTTGATTGAGACCCACAGGGATCCACATGTCTGGGCCTCAGCTGGCCACACCCTCCTCTCAGCACCTGCTCCCCCCAGGCTCCAGTCCGTAGAGGGGCCAAGAGGGCACTGAATGGTCCAACCATGCTGAGTGCTGCTTTAATTTTGCAGAGACCTGTCCTGAGTGACTGCCAATCATGTCATCAGGATGATGACTTTCAGGCTCTGCACGGGCCGCCTGGCCAGCCCAGGCGCCACCTATCACCTCTCTAGGCCTTGCCAGGTTGCAGCAGAGAGGTGGCACTGCTTATGCAGACAGACCCTGCTGCTCAGGTGACAGAAGACCCTAGCTTTCTGAGACTAACAGGAAAATTTTAAAATCTTTCTTTAAAATAAGATTTTAGCCACAGACATTTTGAAAACATTGCTGTCCCAATGATGGCGGCTGTCAGGGCCCAGCAGAGGCCAGTCCCACCTGTGTATCCTCTTGGTCCCAACCTGGTCTGCCAGCAGGTAAGAGACTGGGTTGGGGACAGTGAGATCCTCAGCGGCAAAAGAAGTGGCTGGGTGAGGGGGAGGTAAGGGTCTCAGAGCAACTCAGAAATACCCACTCCTGGAAAGGATGTCTTTGGGGTGGCCTGCACATCAGAGCCCTGGCTCAGCAGCCCTGATTCCATCCCTCTCCAGGACCGCCTCTCATCTGGTGCAGGGGCCGGCCTGTCTTAGTAACTTATTTCAAGCTGGCTTCACTGCCTGCTTATGCTCTGCTCAACCAACAGTTTCCCCAAGGGAGAAGGCTGTTAATTGGCTCAATTTTTAGCCTTCTCCCATTTCCAGCAGCCCCAGCAAAGGCCCTCTGATGAGTGTGCACCACGCCTCTGACCAGGCTGCTGCAGGATGTGGACCTAGTGAGACCAGGGCACAGTGAGCAAGGTGGAGTCCAGGCTTGCCTCCTGGTCCACACCAAGACATGGTCCTGCTGCAGCTGCCCAAGGTCATAGGCCCCTGTGGTTTCTGCCAGTCAAGCATTGGTTCCTCCTTCTGGCAACAGAACCCCTCCTGTCCTCTGTCTCTCTTGCCTGTGGTATGAGGGCATGTGGCCCTAGTGGCTACTTGGGGCAGGAACCACGTTGGCCTACAATGGTTTGGGATGGGTATGTGATTCAGGCCTGGCCACTTAGTACATTCCCCTGCCTAGACTTTGGGATAGATTCATGGATGGGCATGCCACTTGAGTGTGCCACCAGGCAATTCTTGGGACATTTATTCGAACTGCTGGAGCAGTGACTATCTTCTGTTCAGATCAAGGAAAGGACAGGAATTAAGTGTAAGGGTGCTAAAGTCCTTCTTATAAAAGAAGCCCATGTGAAGAAAGCAGAGCCAACTGGCAGAGAACCTGATACCGTATCCTAGATCTAGCCATGCCTAAAGTCTACCACAGGGCTTTTTTTTTTTTTTTTCTTTTTTCTTTTTTTCTCCTTTTCTTTTTTGGCTGCCACACAGCATATGGAGTTTCTGGGCCAGGAATCAGATTTGAGCTGCAACCTATGCCACAGCTGCAGCAACACTGGATCCTTTAACCCACTGTGCTGGGCCAGGGATCCAACCTGTGTCTTCCACTGCAGAGATGCCACTAATCCTGTTGTACCACAGCGGGAACTCCTACTCCTGGGCTTTTTAGTTACAGATGCAAATGCATTCTCCTTTTGTGCTTAAGTCTGATTAAGCTGAGGTTTTGCACTTGCAATAGAAAGAATCCTAATACATCAGGCCCTTGAGCCAGGTCTGTTTTTGGAGTATATCATCACCAGCAGGGTTGTGGGCTACACTGAATCAGTTGTTGGCTGGGGTAAATGCTCTGGCTTTATGCACAGGCTGATCAGAGGCAGATGTGGGCTTGCTCCTTGCCGTGAGATCCTGGGGAAATCACTTGGTCTCTCATATTCTCTTATGTTAAATGGATCTAATGACCCCAGTTCACAAGTTGATGTGCCAAGGTGACATCTGGCCTGAAACTCAGTGGCAAGAAGGACCAGATGTGGGAAGGATATCCTGGGGGTAGGGGGAGGACTGTGCAGGGCAGCAAGTGCCAAGGCCCAGAGGAGGGAACAGCCAAGAAGAGCAAGGCCACTGTGGCTGGAGCAGGAGGATAAGGAGCTGCGCTGAGGGGCATGGGTTGGGGAAGAGGTAGGTTTGGTCAAGAGTTCTGGGATGGCCCTGGGGGGCAGGGTCTCTGACCACTGGCTGAAGAATGGGTAAGAGGGAGAGTCGTGGGTGTGGGATGAGCTGGAATCAAGGGGTGGAGAGAAGTGGCTGTACTCTGGACAGATCGGGAAGGTGACACCCACAGGTCATACTGAAATCTGGATGGCAAGGGAGCTGCTGATGGAAAGGACACAGCTACTCAGGTTTGTGCTTGGCCACCTGGGTGACTGAGATGAGGTAGACTGTAGGGAGAAGAGGTTGCAGGGGTGGGGGGAAGCTTGGAGCAGGACAGCAGAGGAAGGAAGGGCTGATCAGTGGGCCAATGATGCAGAAGGTGGAGGGGGAGCAGAGGGAGGGCACAGAAGAGGGAGGAGGAACCTTTGGGTGATGCTCCGAGGCTTTGAGGACTCTCTCCATAGCATCTGATGGATGGCATGAAGGCAGAGCCAGCATGGATCTACACATTCAACCTTAACAATTACTCTGAGGCCCTATCCAGGGAGAGGACAATGATGGATAGCACCTGATGAGGGCAAGGAGGCTCACTGCACTGCTAAGGATGCGGAGCGCCCAGCAACGCCGCTGGTTAAGCAAAGGTCCCTCTCTTTGATGGAATATGTGCAGTTGTCAGAGGAACACAAGAGATTCTGAGGAGAATGCATGCCAGCTAAGGAGGGAGAAAAGCCAGTTATAATTCAGGCTCTGCTTAGAGTGAACAAATCTTTGCAAAAGAAAAATACACCTCCACGCCCTCTGAGAAAAGTCCAGCACAATCAATGATGAGAGGAATTAACTCATCGCTAACAGGGTAGTGAGTAGTTTGGGTTTCTCCTTTACCCCTTTCTGCAGTTCTGACTTTTCCTCCTGTCAATGGCTTGTATAACTTCTACTAAGTATCAAAGGGTTTTCATTTTGGGAGAGAGCAGACAGGTGATTGAGGAGGAGCGTGGCGCCAGGTCACCCAGCAGGCGCCAGGAGGGGGCAGCTCTCTGGAGCCGGCAGCCTTGGGGAAGCAGCCAATTCCACTAAAAGGCAAAGGACAGTCTCCTCTCTCTCCAGATACTCATTAGTTGGTGGAGGTAATAACACAGAGGAGCATATAGGGTGCTTTTGAGTTTAACAAAAAGCAGAGATGATTGATTCAAAGTCATTTGTCAAAGCAGAGGCTGTTGTATGGGGCAGCCCAGCTGCTGTATTCAGACCTGCAACAGCTGCAAGGCCACCTCTTTTCTAAAACCAGTGCTGCTGCTACTGCTCTCTGAGATGAGCTCCAAGACCCAAATCATCAGAAAATAAACTGCCATTTAGGGATTCAGACTGGCATGTGCACAGCACTTTAGAGTTTGCAGAGTCCTTTCACAGATGTCGTTGCCCCTGAGTCCTAGGTCCCTGCCTATATGCTCAAGAATCTAGGCCCTCACCCCAGGCTGGCCACTGGCAGCCCAGGATCTGGCTCCTGCTCAAGAGACCACCAAATCCATCCAGAAGCAGGGCCTCTGGGGCCCTCAGCTTCTCTTCTGGCCTTAGTTATGGTTACTTGCTTGTGTCCTAACTTTTTAATGAGGTACAGCATACATTCTGAAATGACACACATTTGAAGTGTGCAGGTTAAGTGAGTTCTCTCAAAGTGAACACATCTGTGCAATGGGCACCCGGATGGAGAAACAGCACATTTCCAGCTCCCCAAAGTCCAGCCTGGACCTCTTTATACTTATTAACCCTCAATTTCAACTGGAAAGAAAAACGAAGAGGGACCACCATTTAGGAAACAACTGCTATTGAGACAAAGCCTGAGACATGCAGCACCCAGAGGGATATGTTCACAAATGCGGGAAAGAGGATGAAGAAGGGCCCACGTGGCCTGATGGGCTACACACCTGCCCCTGGTGGTCAGGAGGCCACTGCCTGGGGATGTGCCAGGCCCACCCAGCCTCAGTGCCCCCCAGATCTACATAAAAGTAGCAAAACATGGGGACTACATGGGTAAGTAGAAAGACCTTTTTTCTTTTTATTGAAATATTTAAAAAATGCAATTGACTGTTCAGAGCAAAAATAATGCAGTGTTGGGTTTGTAAACATGTGGAAATATACACATATTGGCAGAACAGCAACACTCTTATGTGTTGAATCCCCCGCCCCCTAATACTGAATTTCTAATCCCCGGTATCTCTGAATATAATATTATTTGGAAATGGGGTCACTGTAGATTTTATTAGTTAAGATGATATCATTCTAGAGCAGGATGAGCCCCTAATCTGACTGGTGTCCTTGTAACAGGACAGCCATTTGAAGATACAGACACACTGGGAGGACATCATGTGACAATGAAGGTGGAGACTAGAGCTGCAAGCAAAAGAATGTCAAAGATTTTCCGGGAGTTCCTGTCGTGGTGCAGTGGAAACAAATCCGACTAGGAGCCATAAGGTTGTGGGTTTGATCCCTGGGCTTGCTCAGTGGGTTAAGGATTCGGCGTTGCTGTGAGCTGTGGTGTAGGTCGCAGATGAGGCTCGGATCTGGTGTTGCTGTGGCTGTGGCGTAGGCTGACAGCTGCAGCACCAATTCGATCCTTAGCCTGGGAACCTCCATGTGTTGTGGGTGTGGCCCTAAAAAAAGCTTTTCTGGCAAGCTAGGAGGACGCTTTTCTAGCTTTTCAAGCTTTTCTAGCTTTTCAAGCTTTTCAAGCTTTTCAAGCTTTTCTAGACGCTAGGAGGAGGCAAGCTTTTTTCCTATTGGTATCAGAGGAAGCATAGCCCTGTTGATACCTTGATTTTAGATGTCTACCCTATGAGAGAATAAATTTCTTACATTTTAAGTCCATCCAGTTTGTGGTACTTTGTTACACAACTCTAGGAAATACATGCAAGCACAAAGGCTGAGAGAGAACAGAAGTACACTGGCATCAGGTCCACTACTATATGTGAAGTAGCATAGAATCACTTGAAGGTAGACTGTGTTAAGTTAAAAATGTGGTGGGAAGAATTCTAAGATACCCGCCCCCTAGATTCTCCCCTCCCTGGTGTACATGGCCCCCTCCTTGAGTATAGGTGAGACCCATGAATATGATGGATGGCACTCCTGTGATTAGAGTATGTTGTATGGCAAAGGTGAAGGGAGTTTTGCAAATTTAAGTAAGGATTTTAATCAGTTGGTTTAGAGCTAATCAAGATTATTCTGGGTGAGCCCCACCTAATCAGGTGAGCTCTCTAAAAGAAGGTCTAGGGAGTACCTGTTGTGGCTCAGCAGGTTATGAACCTGACTAATACCCATGAAGATCCAGGTCCAACCCCTGGCCTCATTCAGTGGATTAAGGTCCAGTGTTGCCATGAACTGCAGTATAGGTCACAGACACAACTCGGATCCTGTGTTGCTGTGGCTGTGGTCAGCAGCTTGTACAGCTCCGATTCGACCCCTAGCCTAGGAACCTCCATATGCCGTGGGTGCAGCCCTAAAAAGACAAACAAAACAAAACAAAACAAGATAGACCAAGAGATCAATGGAATAGAATAGAGAGTCCAGAAAATAGAGCCACAAGTTTATGGTCAATTGATTTTTTTAAGAAAATGCAAATGCAATTCAGCTAAGAAAGATCATTTCAACAAATGATGTTGGAACCATTGGTTATCTGATGCCAACCCCCCCTCAAAAAAAACTGATATTGATTCATTCTTCCCATCATAGGCAAAATTAACTCAAAATGGGTCACAGGTTAAGAGTAAGATCTATAACTATAAAGTTTCTAGAAGGAAACATGGGAGAAAAACCTCTGTAACCTCAGGTTAGATAAAAATTCCTTAAACACCAAAACATAATTGAAAAAAAAATTGATAAAGTGAACTTCATCAAAATTATGAACTTCTGCTCCTCAAAAGACACTGTGAAGAGAATAAATGACAGCCACATAATAAAGGGAAATTTTAGAAATAAATCAATTACTGAAAAAGAACTCAGTTCTAAGAAGCCACCCACCTTCTGTACAACATGGCAGTTTGCATCCTCATGGCCAAGAGGAGAGTCTCTCTCAGGCTTTAAATCTGTCTGACTTTAGGAAGAACCCAGTCCTTCCTTTGAGGTTCACCTGATTAGGTCAGGCCCACCCAGAATAATCTCCCTTTTCACTATATCAAAGTCATCTGACAAGTGACCTTAATTATATCTGCAAAATTCCTTCTGCCATATAATGCCACCCAATAACCTAAAATCTCACCATATTCACAGCCACAGAAACACCAGGCCCAAGCCAATGTCTGCAACCTACATCACAGCTCACAGCATGCCAGATCCTTAACCCAGTGAGCAAGGCCAGGGTTAGAACCCACATCCTCATGGATACTCGTCAGGTTTGTAAACCGCTTAGCCACAACGGGAAACTCCCTGAACAAAGTATTTTGGAAGTAACTGGGGCATCTAATCATGGACTGACTGGCTATTAGACAATTTTAAGAAATTATTTATTCATTAGGTGTGTCAATGGCATGGTGCTTATAATAAAGTCCCTATCAGTTCCTAGATGCATATCACAGTCATGACAGGGGATATAACAGGGTATCTTGGATTTGCTTTGAAACCTTAACACAACGGGAGTTGGGATAAAGATGGGCTGTGAGTCAATAGCGTGGGAGCTGGGAGATGAGTACATGGTGATTCGTGTTTATCTAGTCTTTACATGCTTAGTTTTTTAGATTTTCCAGAAGAAAGAGTTTAAAATAAATTAAAGTCTGTGACTTTCTCCCTGAAGGTCCCACAGGGCCTGGGTGCCATGTGACCTCAGGCTGCCCTCTCTGTCTGAGCCAGGGGTGAAAAGGGCAGCAGGAAGGAAGCTGGGGCTTCCTCATGAAGGTGAGTGGCATCACCACTGATCATGGTTAATATATGCAATGTGCCTGACTCTGCTGAGGAAATTGGTTCCGGTGCAATAACCTAATTTGTTCCTGCTTCTTACACTTGCTGTTTATAAAGTATACGCACATTTTCTCTGGCAAACAATTCAGAACTGCAACATGCGGACACTTAAAGTCCTTTTCATCATCCAAAATGCTAATACAATTTGGCTGTGTTTATGTAGAAACATCTGTTTTCAAACTGCAGGCTACTGGGGGCCTGCAAGTCACATCCAGGGAGCAGCTGTCACATACACTGTCATCTCAGCCTCCTTAACCCTTTCCACAATCCCCCTTGCACATGTTCACACAAACCACCAAGTGGGCAATGCTTTATTCTTTTTTTTTTTTTTGTCTTTTGTCTTTTTGTTGTTGTTGTTGCTATTTCTTGGGCCGCTCCCGCGGCATATGGAGGTTCCCAGGCTAGGGGTTGAATCGGAGCTGTAGCCACCGGCCTATGCCAGAGCCACAGCAACACGGGATCCGAGCCGCGTCTGAACCTACACCACAGCTCACGGCAACGCCGGATCGTTAACCCACTGAGCAAGGGCAGGGACCGAACCCGCAACCTCATGGTTCCTAGTCGGATTCGTTAACCACTGCGCCACGACGGGAACTCCCAATGCTTTATTCTTAAGGAGCTTGTCAGAATAGCTGGCCCTGCCAAGGGACGCTGGGTACCGCCATGATATGTGAAGGGACTGGAGAGTTCAGGGAAGTATGTCATCAGTGGACTGCACCTCCCAACTGGGCTCAGAGTGTAGTTAACTTTCTCTGTGGATCAGAGCCAGCACTTTCCCCCAATCCACCAGCCTGGGGTGGCCTGGGCGTGTGAGTGTGCAGGGTGACCTGCCCTGCCCCTCAGAGCCTGGGCCCCCTCCTGCCTCCTCTGCTTGCCTCTCTAGCTTGGAGTTTACTGAGAACTGGCAGAGAAACCAGGAAATGGCTGGTTAAGAAGGCCCAGGACTCTCCTGAGCTGTGCTCCCAGCCTTGTTGCAGGATGGCAGCAATAGGGTAGCCCAGTGCCTGTCCTCAAGCTGCTCATGGCCAAGACTCAGAGAGTGGGTGCTGAGCTGCCCTGCTCCTTCTTCCCCTCCTACCCAGCCAAACACATTTTCCCTGACTCCTGCCTGACTTCCAGAGTAGCTGAGGCATCACCTCCTCCTGGAAGCCTCCCTTGAGTTGACCCTGACTCTGGCCCTCCCTTACCCACGCATGAGCTTACTAGGGCCTACTGCAGATCAGCGCCCTGTGATCACGTGGCTTGATCAACTCAGTGGTCTTCAAAGTGGAAAGTGTGTACCCAGAGTAGAGGCCAAGACAAGAAGCATGGGAAGAAAATATGAAAATTCCTTTTAACATTTTAGTGTATTATGACATATTTGCTGCATGAAAGAATTACCTGTGACATACAAGTTATGAAGCATGATAACAAATAGACACATGGAGGCCCTCCACCCAGTCAAGTAGCAGAGTGTCAGCAGCCCCTCCATTTAGCCCAACTATGGAATCCTCCCAACCCGCCCTGCTCCCATCATTCCCATTTCTGGAATTTTTAAAAATTCCTTAAAAATATTTTACCAAACTCATACAACTGAACAGCAAAAACAATTGATTAAAAAATGGGCAGAGGGTCTGAAGAGCTATTTTTCTAAAGAAGACATATAGTCAACAGTTACATGAAGTGAAACCTGGAGCTGCACCTGGAAACCGGCCTACACCACAGCCACAGCAATGCCAGATGCAAGCTGCATCTTCGGCCCACACCACAGCTCATGGCAACACTGGATCTTCTTTTTTTTCAAAAACTCTCTTTATTCCAATGTGAAATCAAGATGTGATGGTTTAAAAACAAGAAAAAGCTCTTGATCAGCTGTGAGGATGCCTTGCTTGCTAGCTCACACCCACTCCCTTTGAAACAAGGTGTTTGGACAGACCATACTCATAAGTGGCTCCCTGCAAAGCCACCAGGCAGATGCCCCAGCCCGGGAGCAGCTCCCTCCAGCTCACAAGGGTGGCCATCTCCTCCCACCCATCAGAGCTCAGCAAGAGGCACAGAGAAGTGGCGTAGGCAGGTGGCGGAGGGGTAGTCAGGGCCCGTGGGGGCCACCACCTTCTGCAGCCCCCTCTCTGCCATCCTCAGAGCTCCTCTCTGTAGAAGGTACTTGTAGACAAGGACCAGGTAGGGAGCTGGGTTACACAAGTAAGTGACAATCACTCCTGTGGATCAGTAACTTCTCCCCCAGGATCCATGATTCAGCCCTGGTTCTCCTAACCCCCCCACTCTCACTGTGCGTTAGGCAGCTGGGGTTCAACGGGGAGAATATATTCAGATTATACCCCCAAGTTTATCCCCAGCTGGGGTGCAGGGAGGTAGGGCAGCAGCACCTCCTACTGGGGCCCAAGAGCAGAGAGGCTGGGGCTGGGCACAGGGGAGTCCACCCCTTTCCCCACCCTGAGCACAGCCAGGCCAGGCCCAACCACAGTTAGTAATAAAGCCACTGAGGCTCTCAACACCCCACAAAGCTAAAGTGCTCCTCAACCCTCCGGCCCTGCCACAGAGCTCTGGCTCCCTATCCCAGGACACAGGAAAGCTCCCCTCTTTTTGGCTTCAAACCTGGACTTTCAGCCAGGTCAGGCTCAGGGGCAGTGGAAGCAAAAGCAGCAGCCTCAATGGCATATATACAAATGACCTGAGAAATCTCATCTGCGCATCACCACTCAGAACCGGCTCAGGGCTATGAACAGTTAGGAAGGACAGATCAGGACACTTGCAGCATGGACACTCACACACGCCTGCTTGAGGATGGGGGGCTCCAGGGGGCACCTGCCCACCAGCTGGGAACTGATGTCCATACACTCCATCCGCATGTCTTCAATGAGGCCTCTGCATCATATATTCATTGAACCAGTACAAGAACATCCTTCGGGGGGTCAGGCAGACCAGGCCAGGGTCCCAGGAGGATGCTGAGGGTGGGGTTGGGGTTGGAAACATGGAGGAAGAGGGACTTGCTTCCTCTCCTGATGTGCAGGGTGTGCCCCCTTCTCTTGGAGTCTGGATCACTGGGTAACGGGGCAGCTGTCTCTCCCTTTCCACCCCTGCAAGCTTGGGGAAGAAGGGTCCTTGGCAGCCGGGGGGTGGGAAGCCTCATCCTCTGAGGCCGCGCTGGCTCTGGCTCAGTGGCCATGGGGTCCTCAGCCTTATCCCTCTCCTTGATGGCCTCCTGGAGCTGGTGCCGCTGTGCCACCTCAGCTTTCAGATTCTCTAAGTCTTTTTGGCTGAGAGGAATGAAGAGGATGCCAGTGATGATGTTCAGCTGTTCCAGGATGCTGGCCATGCTGGGGGTTGTGAACTTGAGGGGAGGGATGTTGGCGCTGGAGCTGGCAACCCCAGACATTTAACCCACTGAGTGAGACCAGGGAACGAACCCACATCCTCACAAGTGCTATGTCAGGTTCTTAACCAGCTGAACCACAAGGGGAACTTCCAGTTTGACTGCTTTGAAGTTTTATAAATATGGTGTCATCTGTACACAGTACTCGTGACTTGATTTTTCACTTAACATGATGAAAAGTATACCCATACAATCAATGTTTCTAAGAGTCTTCTCTCTGACCATCCATTCTGTGAGTGTTCCACAGTTTCTATTTCCATTTTTCTGCCAATGGAACTTAGGTTGGTTCTAGTTGTTGCTGCCAAGAGCATGGCTCTGAGGCACATGCATGTGCAATTCTCTCGGGCACACGTCAGCAGTGGAAGTGCTCCTTTGCAGGACATGCTGCAAGTATATATTTATATGTTCACCTGGACTAAGTAATTTTCAGCTGTTTTATAAACTGACTGTACATATTCCCTCTCCCACACATAGATCAGAAGGATTTCTACTGCTCCACATCATATCCAGCATTTGTTATTACCACACGTGTTAATTTTTGCTTACTGAATGAGTGTGCAGTCGTGTTTTTTCCTTAAATATTTGATAGAATTCACTGCAAAAGCCACCTGACATTTTGTTTCTGGGGAGGTTTTTCCTTATAAATTCAATTCCTTTAACAGAAATAGTATTGTTCAGATTTTCTACTTGTGTCAATTTTGGTTAAGTTTTGTCTTTAAAGGCATTGAGTCCTTTAATCAAATGTATTGGTATAAAGTACTTTATACAATTCACTTGTTATCCTTTTAATGCCTGTAGAACATTGGTAACTTGTTTTCTCCTAGTCAGTCTTGCTAGGAATTTATTAGTTTTATTAATCTTTTCAAAAGTTTTTTTTCTCTGTGGTTAGTTTTCTATTTTACTTATTTCCATCCTCATGAGATAATGTTTATAAACAACTGGGCACATCCTGGTAGATAGTAAGCATGCAGGGAGGTGCTCCTGGCTGAGCCTGGCTCAGGCCTGAAGCTGGGCAGCTGCTTAGCACATGGGTGGTCAGATGGATGGGCAAACAGGTGGCCGAGCATAGAGTAGAGGCCTCATAAAGACAGAGAAGAGGGCAGGCCACACTGCCAGACTGTAAACATTTCAGGCCATACACAGCCAAGGTCCATACTGGCTAGATTACTTGGCAAAATCCCCTTACATCTGGGAGCCTCTGTTTCCTCATCTGTAAAGCAGATTAAAATTGCCATGAGAATTACCTGACGCCATCGGTATGCAGTTGCTGGCACTGTGCAGGTGTCAATCATCAAAGAGAACAGCAGTTGTTTTATTACTATTATTCTTTAGCCAGACTCACATACCATTGAGTGGTGTCTGGATTTAAAAACAAAAAAATGAACAATTATTGACCAAATGAACCAGGTAAATAATGACTCTGCAGGGGCAATATTTAGCTGATGCCAAAAGGCTGCATTCCTTCCCACTCTGGGCAGATCCCTTGTGGGTAAAGTAGGAATTCACCAATTAGGATGGACCCTGGTGCAGGATGGAAAGGCCTTTAACAGACAACCCTGGAACTTGTGTCAGCTTTATTCAAAAATAATAAAACTGAGGTGCTCCCAAATTCATGGAGCTTTCATAGCTTAGTCTGTAAGACTCTTCCTGGTTGCGTTTATGTGGCTTGGTGGTTAAGGGTATTCTTGGTGGGCCTGCCTGGGTCGTAACCTGAAGGAAATCACGGGGATGATGTGACACACATGGGAGGGCTCCCTTCTGCAGCCCCAGCCCCAAGGAGCTCTGCCAGGCCACGGGGGTCAGGCCCCCTCACCATCATTACCGAAAGGGAGGGACACAGGCTGGGTCCCCAAGACAGGGAGGGAATGAGCACAGCGGATGCCTCTTTTGCACCAGACACAGCATTACGGGCCCAACTGGTGTTTGAAACCCAGAATGATACCGAGAATGTAAGAACATGCACCCAGGGAGCAGGCAGTGGATCCAAACTCCGGGCTCCACGACCCAGTGCCTTCTGCTATGTGCCTTCTGCCTCCCTGAATAGTCTTTATGGTGCCTGAATGAAAGGGGCATGGTGGGCACCTTTGCGGAAAGAGAGAACCCCCTGAGGCAGAGCCAGGCCCACAGAGTCAGTCCCAAAGCCCGGGGTGTAGGAGGCAGACCCCTGAGAGGGCACAGCGACAGTGACAGGAAGGAGATCGGGAATGATGCCTGAAGGGTGGGAAGGGAAATTGAGGTCAGAGCCCAACACTTCCACAGGATGCTCAGGGAAAGCCTTCAGCCCTAGGGCCCGCAGCCTCTCCTCCCAACACCCCTTCCCCACGTGCTCCAGAAAAGACCTTGGCCTCCAGGAGGGCACAGGATGGGCAGGTGGAAGGTGAGGTGGATGTCTCTTCTTAGAGACCCATCAGTCTGTAATTTTAAAGCAATCTGAACCCCAAATCCTCAACCTGGATCAATTTTGACAAAAGAGTACAACAAATCCAGATTATGGGAGAAAACTGATGTGCAACAACAATACAAAAATGGAGAGGAGTTCCTATTGTGGCTCAGCGGTAAAGAACCCGACTAGTATCCATGAGGATGTGGGTTCAATTCCTGGCCTTGCTCAGTGGGTTAAGGATCCGGCATTGCCGTGAGCTGTGGTGTAGGTCATAGACGCAGCTTGGATCCCCACTGCTGTGGCTGTGGTGTAGACTGGCAGCTGTGGCTCCTGATTGGACCCTTAGCCTGGAAACTTCCATATGCCGCAGATGGGGAAACTGTTGTAAATTAAAAGAGTCTGGTAGACATGACAAACCAGTGCAATATTTGATCCCTAATTGGATCCTGGATATAAATATAAGGGCCAAAGGACATCACTGGGGCAGCTGTTGAAGGTTCAATATGAACTATTTATGAGAAACATTTCTGTGTTATGAGAAACATTGACTGTGATACCTGAATAGAGGTTTTGTAGGAGAACTTCCTCATTCTAAGGAGATGCTGATGTATTTAGGGGGAGTACATGATTCCTGTAAAGGACTTTTCAATGGTTCAGCAAAACTAATGAGCCCTGAAATAACACACATGCTGCAAGCTATTAACAAGTGATGTATTTAGTTGAGAAGTACACTATTCTTATTTTGGCTGCACTCTTGGAATGTGGAAGTTTCTGGGCCAGGGATCAAATCAGCACCACAGCAGTGACCTGAACCATAGCAGTGACAACACGGGATCCTTAACCCAAGAGGCTACCAGGAAACTCCAAGAGTGCACCATTCTTTATGAATCTTTCCAAGTAAGAAGTTTGGGGACATCTCTGTCCCCATAGATAACAGCAGCCACCTAAATCCAAACCTCTCTACACAGATGAAGGGGGAGAGCAAATGAGACCACTTATAACCAGGCCGAGAACATGACCAGGAGACAGCCTGCTATACACCTGAGACTGGTGTGAAAAGGACCCAAATGCAGAGCCTGCTCAAGGGCCTCCTGCTGGTATTGAGGGTCACGCAGAGCCTGGGCGGGAAAGAGGAGCATGGGATTGGGGCTAAGAACTGACACCAGAAAGAGAAAGTGCCACCCACATGGGGAAATTCTGAGAGCAGGTATGAGACCAGGTGAGTCAAAGCACCAAGTACTGGAGAATGAGGGGGGACAAAGTGTGTGGGACAAGAGGTAGCTGTCTTGGAAAGGCCCTGCTTCTATGGAATATGGCTTGTAAGTGGAGGCCCTTGGAGGCTTGGTGGGAAGTAGCTAGAAGAAGTAGCATGGAAATTAAAGGACCTATAGAAGTAATAATGAATTGTCAACACATGCCACCCCCAAGCCCCAAGGACAAGTAAGGATAAGGCATGTCTCTAAACCAACACTAGAGGGCACTCTTGAACTAAGAAAACTGATGTTACCCAAATCCCCAACTCCTACCTACATTCATTCATTATTACCAGTCCCACCAAACCTAAAGACATTTTTTTCTTTTTATAGACACACTTGAAGCATAAGGAAGTTCTTGGGCTAGGGGTCTAATTGGAGCTGCAGCTGTGGCCTATGCCACAGCCATGGCAATATCAGGTCCTTAATCCACTGACCAATGACAGGAATAGAACCAACATTCTCACAGAGACAACGTTGGGTTTTCAACCCACTTTGCCACAACGAGGACATTTCTAAGTTACTAGAAGATAAGACAATACCCACACAAACCAATTTAAGGAATTGACAATCATTCTCCTCATAATTTACAGGGTAACAGTGTAACAACGCCCCAACTTGAATTGCCTTAATATTCTGATATGAAAAAAAAAACCTGAAGTATAAATTTCAAAACTTAGAATAGAAATGGACCAAAATCAGTTAAATGTGAAACTAGGGTTTCCCAAACTCAGGAAAGAAAATGAAAGACGAAGTCAACCCAGAAATGAACACTATTAAAAGCTCTCTTAGAATAGATTTGACTGAAAGTTTAATAATGCTCATTGAGGAAATGCAGGAAAACAACCACAAAACACAACAAAAATGGTAGTGAAGAGAATCATAGAGAAAATGATAGATATAAAAGATAGGGAAAAAAAGATCTAGCATATAGACAAATTATTGGAGGAAAAACAAAATCATTAACATTTAAATTATTCTCCAAGAAAACTTTCTGGAAATGAAAGAAGACTTGAATCTGCATATTCAAAACTCCCATCCACACCTGAGAAAACTGACCTCAAATGGTCAATTCCAGGACATTTTGTAGTAAAATGATTAGACCTTAAAGGGAGAGGGGAAAAAAAATCCTTTGGAAAATTTTCCAGGAAAAATGATCAAGTTACAAAGGGAAAAAAAGAACATTTATTTCAGATTTCTTGTCAATAACATGTAAGAAATATCACTCAGAGCAACATTTTAACAAATTGAAGGAAAGTATAGGTCAGGCTTTTATAACCAGCCAATCCATCCTTCAAGTATCAAAGGTATAGGAAACAGTCTCAACATGAAAGAAATCCAGGAATACAATACTCATGAGCCCTTCTTGAAGAACCCAGTAGAAGCTAAGCTTTATCAAACCAAGAGATGACTGGGGAACTTTAGCAAAAATAAATATAAGCACACAGAAGCCAGCTCCATTGTGGAGAACATGTGCCCATGATCCCTATGTCTCCTGGTATTCATGCCTTTGAGTGTGGATGGAACCTCTGACTTTCCTCTAACCAACAAATATAGCAAAAGTGATGGGATAACTTCCATGACTCCCTTACATAGATTATCTATTCTAGAGACTCTCTTGCTGGCCTGATGGAAAAAGAGGCTATGCTGTGGAAGCCCATGTGGCAAAAACCACAAGTGGTCCCTAGAAACTGTGG
Organism: Phacochoerus africanus; assembly: GCF_016906955.1. NCBI lineage: Eukaryota > Metazoa > Chordata > Mammalia > Artiodactyla > Suidae > Phacochoerus > Phacochoerus africanus. Next base: position 78,555,710 of record NC_062547.1, on the reverse strand, counting down.
GTGGCCTCCAGAAGCTGAGGGCAGATTCCAGCCAATCACCAGCAACACTTAAGCTCTCAGTCCTGAAACCACAAAGAACTGAATCCTGCTAACAACTACATGAGTGGAAAAGTGAATCCATTCCTAGTTGAGCCTCTAAATGAGGACCCAGTCCTGGCCAACACCAGCAGAAACCCAGCTAAGCCAGGCCTGGACTTTAAATCCACAGAAACTATGAGATAATAGATGTGTGTTGTTTTAAGCCACTCTGTTTACAGTAACTTGTTACACAGCAATAGATAGCTAATACAGTCACATCAAAATGTAAAATATCATGCCCAAGTGGTTTCTATTTTAGGAATGCAAAAACAGCTTAATATTTATATTGATAAATTTTGTACCTTATTGTTTGCCTCATCCCAGACCTGTTATTAGGAAATCCATTAATATGATTTATCGTATTAATTAATTGATATTTGCTAAGAAATATAACTATCTCCATGGATCTTCAACAAAAATCAATACCCATTCCTGATTTTAAGAAACCACCAAATAAAATAGGAATTAATTAATAACTCCTTAAAAAACATACAGTACATATATATATAACATATATATAAAATATATTCCTGTCCTAAAATATCTTTCATAATGGAAGAAGTACTAAAGACCTTTTTACTGAGGTTAGGTGCAAGGTAAAGATGCCCATTATATCCAATATTTAATGTGAATTGGAGATATTTAGCCAATTTAATTAGATAAGAGAAAGCAGTTAGATGCATAAAAATCAGTAAAAAAGTAAAACTATTTCAATTTGCAGATGACAGAATATCTGAACTACCTAAAAGCATTAGTGATAAAACTAGCAACAAAATAAATTTAGTGAGGTAGATAGATATAAAATAACATACATACAGAAATAACCAGTATATATGATATAAAGGAAGAAAACAACATTTATTATAGCAACAAGGTAAAATACTCATGAATAAACTTGACAAGGAATATGAATAAAACTTCAAAATGTCCCAGAGATCCTGCTGTGTAGCACTGAGAACTATGCCTAGTCACTTGTGATGGAGCATGATAATGGGAGAAAAAAGAATGTATACATGTATGTGTAACTGGGTCACCACGCTGTACAGTAGAACAAAAAACTGTATTGGGGAAATAACAATAAAAAACAAAACAAAATAAAATAAAAAATGTCCCAGAGAGTGGTCCTGAACAAATAAGACTAAGCAGTCTTGAACACAAAAGAAGATATTTTTTGGATAAGATGATTCAACTTCATAAAAACATTAATCATCCTGAAGTTATATATAAATTTAATATGATTTTTTTTTGGTCTTTTTGCTATTTCTTTGGGCCTCTCCCGAGGCATATGGAGGTTCCCAGGCTAGGGGTCCAATCAGAGCTGTAGCCACTGGCCTACGCCAGAGCCATGGCAACGCGGGATCCCAGCCGCCTCCGCAAACTACACCACAGCTCACGGCAACGCCGGATCGTTAACCCACTGAGCAAGGCAGGGACCGAACTCGCAACCTCATGGTTCCTAGTCGGATTCGTTAACCACTGCGCCACGACGGGAACTCCTAAATTTAATATGATCTTAACAAAAGATACCATCAACATGCTGGAACAGCTAGGAAACCCCTGAAATAAAAAGCAGTGGAAGGAGGATTAGCTCCACCAGATAACAAAACACAAAAATGGGAGTTGAGTTCAATCTTTCTCCCCGATTGCAATAGTGTGGAGTCTTCCTTGCCATATACCCCCCTGCCACACACACTGAGGCTTCCATAATTCCCACAGTGTGAGACCAGCATAAGAAGAGACAAAGCTGTGAGCCAGACCAGAAAGCCCAGAAATAGGTGCAGCTGCATTTGAATGTTTAGTGCATGACACAGGTGCATTTCAGATCATGAGAGAAAAGATGGCCTTTTAAATAAATAGTGCTGTGACAGAGGGATAGACATCTGGAAAAAGATTAAATTGGATCCATAAACTAAGTACAAACCCAAATAAGTTAGAAAACATGGGTGAATTCCTTTACTATTGAGTGTGACAGCCTTTCTAATTAGGATTCAAAATCTAGATGCAGTAATGAAAAGAGTGATTAAATCAATTATCTAAAATTGAAAACTTTTTTTTTTTTGGTCTTTTTCCCTTTTTCTAGGGCTGCACCCAAGGCACATGGAGGTTCCCAGGCTAGGGGTCCAACTGGAGCCACAGCTGCCAGCCTATGTCACAGCCACAGCAACGAGGGATCCGAGCCGCGACTGCAATCCACACCACAGCTCACGGCAACGCTGGATCCTTAACCCACTGAGCAAGGCCAGGCATCAAACCCGCAACCTCATGGTTCCTAGTCGGATTCATTAACCCCTGAGCCACGATGGGAACTCCTAAAACTGAAAACTTTTAATGGAAAAATCCACCATAAACAAAGTTAAAAAAAAAAAAACCTGATACTGAATATCTTTAATATGCATAATATGTATTTCTAATATCTCTAATATGCATTTCAAAAAAACTTTTAAATCCAAGGGAACCGCCCCCCCCAGTCCAATAGGAATTTGGCAAAATACATGGACAGGCAAGTCACAGAAAAAAGGTAATCAAGAGATTCATAAACATATAAAAAGATGTCTAATTTCACTCATAATAATAGAAATGAAAATTAAAATACTATCTTCTGGCTGTGGAGGAAAGAGACTCAAATACTGTCTTCTGGCTGTGGAGGAAAGAGACTCTGTCACACATTTCTGGTAGGTGTGCAAACTTTTGGGAGAGGGAAACTTGGAAATAGTTAACAAAATAAGTACTTCTTTACTCTTCCTTCTTGGAATTAAAGCTATGTCTCCAAGAAATACGAGCGACCTATATACAGGTTTTCCATTACTCCATTATTTTTAATAACAAAGGCCTGGAAAAACCAAATGTCCATCCATAAGACACAGATAAAGAAGCAGGGTTCAGTCACAGAATGGGGAGTACTATGTGGCTGTGCAAACAAACGAGGACAGTGTCTATTTTCTGGTAAGGAGATATGTTTTAACTGAAAAAAGGTACAAAGGAGATGTATATGCTAACTTTTGTGATAATGCTTAAATGGCTTGTTTTGCAAAAGAGACTCAGGAAGAATAAACCAGAAGGGATTTCAAATGGTTACCCTTGGTATCAGGAGGAGAAAGAACAGGGATGGGATTGAGATTTCTGAGTACAGCCTTTTTTTCTTTTAGTTTTGACCTTTGAAACTTGTAAAACCAATGTTTTACATATTCAAAAAATAAAATTATAAAGACTAAAAGGAAAAAACCCAAAAGGTGCGCAAACAGAAACAGATGAAACTAACTGTATCTCAAATTGATAACATACTCACTGTAGTATATGCTGACTACACCTGGTAGTGGTTTGGTTATAGTGATTCTGAAACTATTTTGAGTGTGTTCTAGGGCAAGTTATCACCTAATTGATATGTGGGGGAAGCTAGATTCTTACTGCGGAGAAAGGAGATGGAAATATTAACTTTTAGGGTTTTGTTTTTGTTTTTTGTTTTAAAGAGTCCACTGAGAAGCCTAGAACCAATGACGGCAAGGTAGCAACAAGCACATCTAATGCTCAGATACTGGTTTCTAACTGACCTCCTTCTGCCCCCTCCCCACCATTCCTCCTTAAAAAACACCAAGACTTTTTGGAGAAATGGCTGATTCTACATCAGGGGCAAAGCACAAGTGAAAGCTGATATGAGGCTCAAGACTTACAGGAACATGTCAACGGATGCAGAGACCGATCAGCCAAAACACTCAGCACCTCACCTCTGCAAATTCAGGGTAGGCAGCCCTTCCCCTGCTGGACGCAGGGGGTCTGAGAGCAGCACCTGGACCAGGCTCTCCTGTCCACCACAGTAAACCCCACCATCTGCAAAAGACCCCACCCTTCTCATGCCCCTGGCCCTGCTAGGATGGCAAACTCCACATCTGGTAGCCAGAAGCTCATCCTTGAAACTCCCTGGCGGACTCCAGCAGTCCCCTCCCTACTCCCTCTCCTGCCCCCTGCGGTTCCCTCTACCCACCTCAGGGACATCCTTTCAATAACTGCACCTGAAGAAAAATTCAAACTCCACAGCTCCCCTAATTGGCTTGGTGCCAGCACTTCCCACCCAACACCTGTGCAGGCTTGCACCTACTGTTCCCTCAGACCTTTTTCGGTAGGTTCTATCCTTCCTTTCACACCACAGCCAGTGGTCACTGCTCAGAGACACCCTCTTTGAAGAGGCTAAGTCCCCTCACTCCCCTCCCAAGGCTCCACCCTAATTACCCTGTTTATTTCCTTCCTAGCACTTCTGTCATGACCTTGGTTTTTCCTTTGATTACCTGTTCAGCTTCGCTCTCCCACACCTGCTTGTAAGCACTCCCTGGGGGCCCGGAGCACACAGTAAGAGCTCAATGGATGCTCTAGACAAGTGAGCAGACAAACCCAGGCCTACCCTGGTTACCTGGCACAGTGGCTGGAATATGGCTTTTGAACCAGTCCTACCAAGGCTGAAACCCCGCTTTGCCACTTCATGGTCCTAAGACCTTGAACAAATCCTGTCACTTTTCTAAGCCTCAGTTACTTCAACTGTAAGATGGGACAGAGCACCTGCACCGTAGGAAAATCTTCTCTGACATCCGAAGCTCAGCAGAATGTCAGCCTTGGGGGCCCAGGAGGCAGGAGGGAGGGGGCAGGGGTGAGCCCCTCCACCACCCCATGCTGCCTTGTCTTTTCCACACTACTCCCCACGCTGAGCATGGGGCAGGGCCGGGAGCATCCCCTCTCCTCCTCCCCTCTAGGTCTCCCTTTCCCCACCTGAACACAGAGAGGAGTGGCCTACGGGTCCCCTGGCCCTGCCCACCGTCACTGAGTAAGGGCCACACCCGGAACCTGGAGCTGACCCACCATCCCTGCAGGCTCCCTGATCCTTTCCTCAGACCCATCCCAGTTTCAGAGACGACAACACCCTCTTCCCCCACGACCAAGGCCCTTTCCTTTCTTCACAAGCGCCCAGCACCTCAGCGTTGCTGTTCCCATTTCACAGCTCTGGAAACTGAGGTCTAGCGCGGAGGAGGCCTAGGGTCCAGGCTGGCTTTTCCTGCCACCCCAGCGCTGAAGAAGCTTGCTCTTCTGCTGAGCGCGCGAGCGCGCGCGCGCGCGGCAGAGCAGGTCTCTCGCAACCGCGGCCGGGGGGTGTGCCCTCCGCGGGTCCCCTCCCGGCCGCCACCCCGGCGTACGCACCCGCTCCCCTCGTAGTGCACACTCTCGCGCGCCCCGCCGCCCCTCCCGCTGTCCCTCCCGCCGTCCACCACCTCAGCCTCTCCCGCCCCGCACTCCGGCGCACAGCGGCTTCCCGCCCCGCCGCCGGCCGGCCACGCGCACTGTCACCCGCGCGCGCACCTGTGCCCTGGGTCAGCCCCGCGCGTCCCCGCGGAGCGGCCCGGACACCCGCTGTCCTGCCCGCCTTGCCGCCCCGCACCTCAGCGTCGCGACCTCCCGGGTACTCGCGCCCCGCCGCCGCCGCCGCCGCAGCCCCTTCCCCAGCTCCCTGGTCCGCAGCGTCCGTGTCCCGCCCGGCCGCGCCCCCACTCACCGGCTCCCGGCGCGCAGAACCCCCGGGCCCGGCCCATGGGCAGCGCCTGCCGCGCCCCCTGCGAGCCGCGGCGCCGCGGACTCGGGCCGTTGCCCGCCGCCCGCAGCCTGCCGCCTGCGCCGCTCCCGGGCGCAGCCGGCCGTGCGCTGGCGGCCGGCCCCGGAGCAGCGAGGCGCGGCGCCCCCTCGTGGCCATACGGGGAAGCACAGGGCGGGCGGGGCGCGGGGTGGAGCTGACGGAGCCTGGGCTGCGCGGGCCCCCTTGCCACTCCCTCCCGTGGCCTCCCATTCCCGAGGGGGCCCGGCTCACCAGGCCGCTCTACTGCAGGCCTCAGGGTCAAGGCCACACGTCCAGCGCTGCATTCCGGACCCTCCGCTGTGGCTCGCTTCCCACCCCCGTGCAGGGGGGCTCACTACAAGCATCAGATGCCCAGATCCCGCCTCCCTCACCCATGGATCTTGCTGGACTCTGCACCTGAACTGCCCCCCACCCCCGCCGCCCCGAATCCTTCGCCTGGAAAACCTCTGGCACCCTAAAACCTGGTTCATCTCTTTTTCCCCAAGGCTGGGCCCTTGGCCGCTCCTTTGGACACTCCTCCTTCTGCAATGGCCACTGAACTGTGGTTTTCCTGTGCCCCGGTGTCTGGTGTGTACAAAGTGGGCATCAAGGGGGCATGGACGACTGCCCGTCACCCCGCAAGCGGCCTCCGTAGAGAGGGAGGGTGGTCCCAGAAACTGGCCCACTGGGATGGTGGGTCACCATTGTGAAGACACTGAGATGCTAGGAGGAAAACAGTGTGCTATTTCACTTTTAGAATGGGCGAGGGGGCCTGAACAAGATGGGTGACCTTCCTCAGCTGGCTCCGCCTGGACATTGAAAGTCTCCTGGTTTGTTCCAGTGTAGAGATCAGGACATCTGTTCTCTGTTTCAGTCAGGACCTGCTTTGAGGGGATGTGGCAGGTTACCCAACCCAACTAGCTTAAGCAAAAATAATTTATTGGCTCATGAAGGCTTAAAAGCCAATGTATGTTGCTTTCAGGAATAGTTAGATCCAGGTGCTTAAACATTATGAATAGGAATCCACCTCTCCCATCTCTCAGACCCCCAGCTGCCCTGAGTTGACACCCTCAGAAAGAGCACTCCTGACTGATCCGAGAGAGCCCAGAGCTGCCACACAGGCTCTGAGGAGGCCAGCTCAGGTCATTTCCAAAGACCTGGAGAATGAGGGTTACAGGCCTAGATGTTGCCTCCCTGGAGCAGGGGATGAAGTTAGCCCTTGTGCTAACCCTGAGGAGAGAGGAGGGTGCTGCTCTAGTATGCCCCAAGGGATGTTTCCAGTGGATTGAACAAATAAAACAGCAAGAGTCCAGCTCATATCTTGCACTGTTGGGAAAACTGAGGCCTGGAGCAAGCATCTGCCTGGGGCGCATTGGGCTAGTGGGTGGCACATTGGACAGGAAGGCAGTGGAACCTTGGGACAGGGTCAGGGCCAGAGGCTGTTCACAGTGAAGGGGCATGTCCGAGACCAATGCCAAGGGTCAGGCTGTGGTGAAGGGGAAGGAGAAACAGAGGCGGGTGGGGGGAGGTTCCCAGCATATAAATTTGCCTTAGGGCTTAGGTGCTGAGGTAAGTCCTGAGGCCAATGGATCTTCTCCAATTCTTTTTTTTTAGGGCCACACTTGAGGCATATGGAAGTTCCTGGGCTAAGGATCGAATCAGAGCTGCAGCTGCTGGCCTATACTACAGCCACAGCAATGCCAGATCTGAGCTGCATCTGCAACCTAGGCCACAGCTCGCAGCAACACCAGATCCTTAACCCACTGAGTGAGGCCGGGGTTTGAACCTGCATCTTCATGAACACTAGTCAGGTTTTTAACCCGCTGAGCCACAACAGGAACTCCAGTCTTTTCCAATTCTCGTCCCATGCCCCCAGCCCTCAGGTCAGGCCCTGTGTGCCTCCTGGAGGCATGCTGGGGTTCGAGGGAGAGAAGGCTGCAGGAGAGAACTTGGAGGAGCTGGTCCACTCTCCTGAAACATGCTGGGGCCTGAGCAGCACTAAAAGGCCCCCTAATCAAGTGTAGCTCAGAGGAGAGGGGCTGGTTTCTCCCTATGCCACCCCTCCCTATGAGCACAGGCTTGGAGACTGCTGGGGCACTGTTGCCATGCTGGGTGCAGGATGGGGGTCAAGGCAGTGCTGAGTAGAGTAACTAAAACCCAAGGGTGGACTTGCTTGTGGCCATAGCACATGTCCCAAGTGGCTGAGTGAGGCAGGGCTGTCCATGCCTGTGACAGGAAAGAAGGCTGTCTCTCCCAAGTTCTGCAGCTTCTCCCACTGCCCTGAAGTCAGGTCTGTGTTGAGTACCCTCACTACCACCCTGCAACTCCTTGAGCCAAGCCTCAAGGCTGGCAGGGACTTTTGCACTGAGCTGTCCCTAGCTCGGGGGACACTGACTCAGGTGCCAAGGCTGGACTTTATGGACAAAGGGAGTGTGGGCTGAGACCCAAGCAAGGAGCCCACGAGGTCTGTGGGAATATTGTCTTGGGAGAGAGGATAGCAGGAGCAAAGGCCCTGTGGCCAGCATGCACTTCACATTCAGGGAGAAAGAAAGGAGGCCGATGTGTCTGGAGAGGAGGGGAGAGTGCAGAGGCCCAGCTGGAAGGGGTCAGGCCCAGGTCTGGGCTTCTGGGGGGTGAGGAGCTGGGAGTCTGTCCTCTGGGAGTGGCTTAGGGGCAGGCTCTGCCCCAGCTCTGTCAGCAGTGCCCCCCGCAGGAGGTGTGCTGGTTCTGATACCCATGAGACCTTTTCCAGCACCCCCAGCCCCTGCCTGGGTTGCCCGTGGCCCAGAGGGCACCTCCCCGACACGTATGACTCTGGGACCGTTTGAGTTTGTCGCACTAACCCAGTGCTGGGAGGATGGGGCTGTGGTTGTCCACTGAGGAGGACACCTGCTGCCCTAAAAGTACCTGAGGGAGGATAGCGGGCAGGGGACATCTGAAAAGCACAGACCTGGGGCAGGGGGCTGGGGAGAAGCTGCAGGACTGGGTGACAGGAAGATGAGGAGAATATGTGAGAGGTGAGAGACAGCTGGGGTCTGGCCAGGATGGACTGGGATTTGCTAAGACTGTGGGGCCAGTGGGGTATTTGGGGAGGTGGCTGGACCTGTGGGTGCAGAATCTAATGTGGGCCCTCGTAGGTGAAGGAAGAAAATCTTGGGGTTCCAGCTACTGAGGACACTCAGCCAGTAATTTGTGAGGCCCCTGCAGCATGTCTATCCAACTCTTGGCCCAGCTGGAGCAGGTGACTCAGGAACAAGCCTGACATGAAGGGGACTGCCAAGCAGTGTCATCAATAAAATCAGAGAACAGTAAGGACAGAACTTTGGCCTCTGGCCAGTACATTTTATTAGTGCGGCCCATGACCCACCCGTTCTTGGGTTTGGTGAAAATTGTCCAAACTTACTATAAAGGCAAATCTCTAGGAGAAAGCCAGCGTATGGCCAGCCACTGGTGGAGGTCACTGTCAGGGACTGATTGTGTCCCACACAAACTCATATGGTGATTGTGTTGTAGAACTGTAACTTCTATAATACATCGACTCTACTTCAATAAAAACAATCTACTGTGTATAAAATAAATAAGCTACGAGAGTATATTGTACAGCATGTATAGCACAGGGACTATAACCAGCACGTCATAATAACTTGGAGTGGGATATAATCTATAAAAATATTGAATCACTATGTTGTACATCTGAAGCTAGTATAATATTGTAAATCAACTATATCTCAATTTTATTTATTTATTTTTGTCTTTTTTTGCCATTTCTTGGGCCACTCCTGCGGCACGTGGAGGTTCCCAGACTAGGGATCCAATAGGAGCTGTAGCTGCCAGCCTACACCAGAGCCACAGCAACGCCAGATCTGAGCTGCATCTTCTACCTACACCACAGCTCACGACAAAGCCGGATCCTTAACCCACTGAGCAAGGTCAGGGATCAAACCTGCAACCTCATGGTTCCTAGTCGGATTTGTTAACCACTGAGCCACGACAGGAATTCCCAACTATACCTCAATTTTAAAAAGTCCTTATGCTGAACTCCTAAGCCCCTAACATTCTAAGCTGATGTTATTAGAAAATGGGGCCTTGGGGAGGTGAACAGTTCATGAGGGTGGACCCCTCATGAATGGGATTAGCACCCTCATAAAAGGGACTCCCACAGAGCTCCCTTGCCCCTTCTGCCAGGTGAGGACACAGAAGGTCAGCGTCTGCCACTTGGAAGAGGGCCCTCACCAGAATCTGACCACGCTGCCACTCTGATCTTGGACTTCAGCCTCCAGAATCGTGAGAGATAAGTTTCTGTTGTTTATAAGCCCCCTGGTCTGTGGCACTTGGGACAGCAGCCCAAATGGACTAAGTCAGTCACATTTAATGACAGTGACTGACCAGGGCCCTGACCACCCACTGAGTCTGGGCAGGGATCAGGGAGGAGAGAGAGTGTGTGTGTAGGCATGTGCTCATGTGTGTGTAATATGTGAGTGTGTGCGTGGCATGTGTGTGGGAGGTGAGTGTGGGTCTGGTTCTCCATCGCAAAGCTCCAGGCTGGGCTGGCTGAGAACCACAGCAGGTGTTACAGATGGGGCCCCCTGGGAGCAGAGCCTGAGATGAGGTGCAGGTGGTCCATGTGGGCGGGGGGTGGCAGGGAGCTGGTGAGGGGCAGGGAGGGTGAAATCGGGAAGGGCGGACAGCCCATAAAGGGTGCATTATTCAGATGGTTCCCGCCATGGCCAGTACAAAACCTGCCTGCCACAGTCCCCCCCCTGGAGACACTCTAATTCCCTTAGGTCACCCCTCTTCCTCTCCCACCCCTCCTGAAGTCCCTCCCCCGCAGGCAGCACTTCTGCTAGCCCAGGTGGCCAGGGCTGCGGATGGCCACCCCTGCCAACTCCTTTCACTGCCTGCTGGTCCAGTGGCCCAAGGACCCCCAAGGAGAGTGAAGGAGAGACTGAGGTTCCAAAGAGGCATTCCAGGAGCCTCTGGGCATCGTTTAGCAGAGCCTCAATCTGCAGGCCCGGAACATACCTCCAAAGAGTCCTCAGCCCTTTATCTTAGGGGAAAAATTGTTATATGATGGGCTAACCAGGTTCTTGGAGCAGGGTCTAGTGGCATAAACCTCTTCTCCCCTCCTGAGCGCCACACTCAAGGTCTCACTTATCCAGTTGAACATCACTGTGCAGAGGAATCACCTGAGCACCTGAGGAGAGGCAGCATCCCCCACCCCCAATGAGACTCAGGTTTGGGGGTCTGGGTGGCCCCACACTCTGTGTTTGTAACAAGAGCCCCAGATAACCCTGATGCGGGCAGAAGATGGGGCCCATTTGAAGGAATGCTGATTAAAAAGAGCATAGGGTGGAGTTCCCATCATGGCTCAGTGGAAACGAATCTGACTAGTATCCATGGGAGTGCAGGTTCTATCCCTGGCCCCACTCAGTGGGTTAGGTATCATGTGTTGCTGGGACCTGTGGTGTAGGTCGCAGATGCGGCTTGGATCCTGCATTGCTGTGGCTGTGGCATAGGTCATTGGCTATAGCTCCGATTGGACCCCTAGCCTGGGAACCTCCATATGCCGTGGGTGCGGCCCTAAAAAGACACACATACAAAAAGGGTCTAGGGTGATCCCTCCCATTTGTGGGCAGAATAATGGCCCCCCAAGGTGCTCAAGTCCTAATTTCCAGAACCAGTGAATGTCTGACCTTATTTGGTAAAAGGGACTCTGCAGGTGTGACTTAGGACTTTGAGATGGGGACATTACCCTGGATTATCAGGGTGAGCCCCATGTAATCAGTGGGGGCTTAAAATCAGAAGAGGAAAATAGAAGAGCCAGAGAAAGAGATGAGAGGATGGAAGCAAAGTCAAAGACATACTATGCTGCTGGCTTTGAAGATATTATGAGGGGCCATGAGCCAAGGAATGCGGGTAGTCTCTGAAAGCTGGAAAAGGTGAGGAAACCGGTCCTGACACACCTGCTTTAAGCGCAGTGAGATGCACTGAGACTCCTGACCTGCAGCACTATGAGAAAATACACTGGCATAGTTTTGAGCCTCTAAGTTCATGGTGATTTGCAATTGCGGTAACGGGAAGCTCGGACATCATTCCATGAAAGGCTCAGAGAAGGCAGGCAACTTGTGCAGGTGGCACAGTAGAGCAGGAGCCCAAACACTGCCTGCTTCCTGTTAACTACCCCACGTGGGGGCGGGGGGTGGGAGGCAGGGAGGTCGGAATCAGGTTGCTGCCTCCACAGGGCCACAGCTGGGCAGAGTGGATATATACTGCACCTTCCCTGGGAGCTCACTTACAACACAGATGCCTGAGACGCTGCCAAGACCTTGAACTCAGAGGGTCTGGGTAGGGTCTGTGTCTTCTGGCAGTGGTAACAGTCAGGTGTCAGCACAGTTTACAGACCTACAATTGTTTAGAATCCACCAGCAGAAAAAGTGCAGACTCACATCCCGGTGTCTTAAATGGGACACTGGAAACCTGGATCATTAAACAATGTGTAGCAGCAGCGTGGCAGTGGAGCCCAGGTTTGAGAAACACTCATGTAGTCAACTGAGACCCACAGAAGCCATGACATGTGGTCACAGCTGCATCATAGCAGGCAACTTCTAAGGTGGATGAAGGCCAGGTGGTGGCTGGACTAGAGTGGACGCCAGGAACTCCTCTGGGCCATCACCGCCACTGCTGAGCTGCCTTCACCCAGGGAACTTCTCGTCCTTAGCTGTCAACTCAGTTGGGTTAGGTATTTGTGACTTTTTGTGGGACACAAGAGCTGCTCAGCAGGCAGTTGTTGAAAATGAAAGAATGGCATTCAGTTGCATGAGGGGAAGAGGGGGTGGAGGGGTCCTAGAAGCGGGGACCCTGGGAAGCATCCGGGCCCAGGTGAGGAGGCCTGACATAGTCCTGAAGAAGGATGCATTTTGATTTTGCACAGAGGTTGCATTATGTCTGTTGGAAGGGGGGGTCTTTTTGTCTCTGCCTCCAGCAAGGCTGCTGGGCTGTTTCTAGACCAGAGGGTAGGGTGAGGGGGTGAATGGGAAGAGTCTTGGCCCAGCTGCCTGCCTGCACTAGGCAGGGTTCAGCCTCATTCCACAGGCCCATGGGGCACAGGAGCCAGCTTTTTCTCATTGCCATTGCCACCACGGCCCTAGATTCCCCCTGGTTGGGTGATCCCTCACAACTGCTGCACCACGCATTTCTCTGTTAGCTTGTCCATGTGCGTTTGACATCTGCTGTCTCCTGCGGCTCCCAGAATAAGCCCTACCACTCCCCAAAGGAAGCACTTTTCTATCTAGTTTTCTGAGAGTTTAAGAACAGGTCAGGAGTTCCCACTGCGGCTCAGTGGTAATGAGCCCAACTAGTATCCATGAGGATGTAGGTTCTATCCTTGGCTTTGCTCAGTGGGTTAAGGATCCAGCATTACTGTGAACTGTGGTGTAGTTTGCAGACATGGCTCAGATCTGGCATTGCTGTGGCTCTTGCGTAGGCCAGCAGCAGCAGCTCTGATTAGACCCCTAGCCTGGGAACCTCCATACGCTGCGGTGTGGCCATAAAAAAATAACAAAAAGCAAAACAAACCAAAACAAAAATAGATTATTTATTGAAGCAGTTGTGTTGAATCACCCTTGCCTTTGGGAATAAACAGTACAATCTTGGATTCAGTTAGCGTCTATGAAAACGGCATAGAATCTTGATCTGTCTTTATATAATTTTGGAATAAAAATTAATTCAGCCTCCTGAGTTGGGTGGCTTTGAAAATCTTGCATAAGATAGATTTTGTCTGGGATGTTCCTTTATAGTACAGTGGGTTAAGGATCCAGCATTGTCACTGCAGTAGCTTGGGTTATTACTGCGACATGGGTTCAATCCCTGGCCCAGAAAGGTGGCCAAAAATAAATAAATAAATAAATAAGACTTTGTCTCCATTTCTTGAACATTTAGTAAAAACTGACCTGTAGAGATTTATTTTTCCTGGAGGGTATGTGGAGGCGGGAGAGGTACCCTTTGATACCATTTCACTTTCTCTGATGGTCACTGGTCTATTCAAACTTTCTGGAGGCCATCCAGAGCACACAGAGGCTAAGAGCGTGGGCAGGGGGGATGCTGGCACCAGCTCCTCTGGCCTCAGACCTCATTTCTGCATACTCTCTGGCTGTGGGGTCTTATGTTTTCTTCCTGCCTCCATTTCCCCAACTCTAAGATGGAGATAATACCTACCTCATGGAACTGTTGAGAAGATTAAATAAGATATAATGTGCTTAGTATCATCATTCCTCTTGAGACAATTTTAGTACTTTATATTACTATAGAAATTTGTCAGAGTTCCTGTTAACCAACCCAACTAGCACCCATAGGCACACGGGTTCCATCCCTGGCCTCGCTCAGTGGGTTAAGGACCTAGCGTTGCCGTGAGCTGTAGTGTAGGTCACAGACAAGACTCAGATCCTGCGTTGCTATGGCTCCGATTCAACCCCTAGCCTGGGAACTGCCATATGCAGAAGGTGTGGCCCTAAAAAGGCAAAAAAAAAAAAAAAGAAATTTGTCTGCTTCTTGTAGATTATCACATTTGTTAGAATACTGTAGCTTTTCTTTTATGTCTATCAGAACTTGCATTTTCTACTTGTCTATTACTTGCATATTTTCTTTCTTTGCTAAATATTGCCAGAGGTTATTCTTTTTTTTTCCTTGATCAGTATTGCCAAACGTTTGTCTCTGATTAACCTTTTGATTTTTCTGATTTTTCCTCTCATTTTTATTTTCTAGGTTCTTGTCCATACCCTTATCTTTATTATTCTTCCTTTTCTGTGGGCTTGCTCTGTTGCTCTTTTGTTAATTTCCTGAGTTGAACATTGAAGTCATTTTTTTAAAAACTGTCTTGTTTTTGATAAACATATTTAAGTTTTATCTGGATCTGACCAAATTTGGCATGTAGTGTTTTTTTGAGGTCACGCACTTTTAGGAATTTCGTAATTTTCTTTATGACTTCTTCTTTCACTTAGATTACTTTCAGTGTGTTGTTTAGCTTGCAGATGTGTGAGATCTTCTCAAATTTATTTTAAATTTTATTGCATTATCATAGACAGTTTTGTACTTTTGACTTTGAAATCGAGGAGTCCTCTTTGGCCTGCTATATAGTCAATTTTCTTTAAGTTCCATGTGTTATTAAAGGAGATTTGCCTATTGGGTATATTATTCTCTATGAGCCCAAGTTAAATAATTGTGACATTCCAATCTTCTAGATCCATGTTTCTGAGAGGAGTGCATTTACTGACTGGAAATACTCAAAGAAAGAGAAAGCCAGAAGTGTAAACCCTCTTGAAATACCATCTAAGGTTGGATTGAACCTACACCCTACTCTGAGCACTGGTTGCTGAAGAGAAGGAATAAGGTAAGGAGCCAGCCTCTCAATCAGAGCTCACCTTAGAGCCACCAAACAACCCTGGCAGGTGCCAGTGAATGATGGCAGCAGGCTGGGTGAACTAAGCCCTCATGAAATTTGTGCTCAAGGCAAGGGTTATCACCTGGGTTAACAGCATGAGATATGCAGTAGCTGCACTCCACCCACCCAAAGTCAGCCCACTTTCTAGTTATGAGAGAAACACCACTGTGTGATGGGGGATTGGTCTGGCATCGCTCAAACCCAGAGATCAATTTTAGTATTGTCGACAATGGGTCAAAAGATACATGTCTTCCGGTGTGAGTTCATATAATGGACACATCATTTAAATGTATTGTAACCGAAACAAGTGGGTGAATCTATCAAACTTTTGGACATGCCTTCCAGATCCAGGAAATGCTAGAGACAGGAAGCATGGTAAATGCAACCCCTTGGAAACAGCCACAGAGAGCGAGGGGCTGCGCACCTTGCAGGCCAACCTGCCTGACATCATATGATGGGCAGAGGGCTAGAAGGTAAGATTAAGAAAATGACAACCAGAAATCAGACCCCAGGAATGCTAGGGCTTTGATTGGATCGTGGCAGGGCACACCAGTCAAGGACTTTGGGGACACTGGGGAAGTCTCAAGGCTCTGGGTATTAAACCAGATGAAAACTTATGGACATGGACATTTGGAGACCTTAACTGAAAAATGTAGGTTATAAAAAAGCAAGTACAATATACTTTTATTTGAGAAAAAAAAAATAAACCTCCAAATCAGCTTAGATGTGTGTATGTCCATAGAAAACTATCTGAAAGATATACAATCAAGTATCAAGAGTGGCCATCTCTGGAGTTGCCGTCGTGGCTCAGCAGTAACGAACCCGACTAGTATCCATGAGGACATGGGTTTGATCCTTGGCCTCACTCAGTGAGTTAAGGACTTCGCATTGCCGTGAGCCGTGGTGGAGGTCACAGATGCGGCTCGGATAAGGCATTAATTCGGCTGTGGTATAGGCCGGCAGCTGCAGCTCTGACTCAACCCCTGGCCTGGGAACTTCCATATGCCATGGGTACAGCCCTAAAAAGACAAACAAACAAACAAACAACAACAAAAAAAAACCAAAATCATCTCTGGAAGGAGAATATGATGTGCTTAGTTTTTCATTCTCAATTGTTTTCTTATATGTGTATAATTTTTAAAATGGAGCAGATGGGAGGACAGAAGGTAGAAAAATTGACTATAGACTGCTCTCCATTTACGTTGTGAAGGGGAACAGCTCGAGGGTGACGTTGGGCTGGGCAACTTTTTCTTTTTAACACAGGTGACATAAAGGTAGGGAATAATGGAGCAGAGGGTGGAGAGTGACCACGTAGGATAGAGATGATTGGAGGAGTGAAGTTCCTGAAAGGGGCTGGAGGTGAGCGAGGGGAGGAAAAGGCAGGCCCTCTCTGGCTGCATCCTAGTCCCCTGTCAAGTATGGTTAGGGAGCCATCTTTGAGAATATCTGAGAATAAACACATACGGCTGAGTGTTGCTGTCCAAATAGTTGTGTGTTTTTTTGGTTTTGGTGTTTTTTGCTTTTTAGGGCTGGACCTGCAGCATTTGGTGGTTCCCAGGCTAGGGGTCAACTGGAGCTACAGCTGCTGGCCTACACCACAGCCATAGCAACATCAGATTTGAGCCGTTTCTGTGACCTACACCACAGCTCACAGCAACCGTGGATCCTTAACCCATGATTGAACCTGCAACCTCATGGTTCCTAGTCGGATTCATTTCCGCTGTGCCACCACGGGAACTAGTTGTGTGTTTTCTTTACACATATTTAGTATGATAATTTGGTGCTTTAAAATACTCAGGAAATCAACTTTGTAATGGAGAGCTGAGCAAACTTAATCTGTTAGTGAAATTCCATATGGAATTCTAGCCTAGATTTAAATCAAATAAAAACAAAGTTAGCATGACTGCTATTATCTAAAGAAAAAAAAAGGTATGTTCAAGGTGATAAACTTCTTCTTCTTCTTTTTTTTGTATTTTTAGGGCTGCACCCAAGGCATATGGAGTTTCCTAGGCTAGGGGACAAACTGGAGCTACAGCTGCCAGCCTACACCACAGCCAAAGCAATGCCAGATCCAAGCCACATCTGCGACTCACACCACAACTCATGGCAACGCCAGATCCTTAGCCCATTAAGTCAGGCCAAGGATCGAACCTGCGTCCTCATGGATACTTGCCAGATTTGTTTTTGCTGAGCCACAATGGGAACTCCTTTTTTTTTTTTTTAAGGTGATAAACTTCTGAGGGTCTGCCCAGCTTGAGCCAGGTGATGGACACAATTCTGTAATTAACAGGCCACCAAAGGGCAGCCTGGCATTAGTTCCTGCGGTCCCTTGTGGAATCAGTTATACAGACTTCAAAACACGTCACTTCTCCACATGCAAACAGAATAAGACCAGCACTAGTTTCTGCCCCACTCCCCTGTCCACTCACTGACCTGTGGACACTGGGACAGTAACTGGTCACATTTCTAAGTGGGCACAGGCTATCAGGTGCAGACATGGAAGGGGAAGCTTGCGCTCACCACCTGCTCCTCCTAAGAGAAAATAAAAGAATAAATTCTGAGAACCAGTGCACAGTGCCAAACTCATTTCCTTCCTTTTTCTTTCTTTCCTTCCTTCTCTCGCTCTTTTTTTGTTTTTGTTTTTTTTTTGTCTTTTTAGGGCCACACTCTCGGCATATGGAGGTTCCAAGGCTAAGGACTGAATCAGAGCTGTAGCTGTCAGCCTACACCACAGCCACAGCCACGCCACATCCGAGCCGCATCTGCGACCCACACCACAGCTCATGGCAATGCCGGATACTTAAACCATTGAGGCCAGGGATCGAACCTGCATCCTCATGGATACTAGTCAGATTCACTTCTGCTAAGCCAGGATCAGAGGCTGCTGCTTAAATGTCTTCATGATTTCTGCAAGGTGTCCATCAAGAGCCTTCTTCCAGACTTCCTGGCAAGATAACATTCCACGTGACTTGAACGACAAAGCCGTGGGGCTGAGAGCCCTGCCGAGGAGGCTGACGAAGCCTTGGCCACATGGCTTCTGTCACTGTGACGGCTGGGTCTACCTTAAGGCTCTGTCCTGACACTCAAGGCTATTAGTCACCTCGTGGGTAAATTTTCACAAGGCATGTTCATGCTCCTAAAACTGATGGTTGCCACAGCTGGCAGAGAGAATGCTTGTGAAGGATGACAGAATCAGGATTAACTGCACTATCACAAAATCCAGTGATTTTTGATGGACTACAGGCTCCAGGTGTGATATGGCTATTAAAGCTAAGGCTACCCGAGACTGTATTAATTAGTGGGGCCTTGTTTGGAGAGTACATGCTCAGGCTGGATCTGGAATATTATTCACTTCTGGGCCCATGTTTTTAGGGTACACCGAGGTGGTGAGGCTACAGGGCCTTTTTCATATGAAAGAGGGTTGGGAGAACTTTAAGCTAGACAAGGGAAGACCTTGAGTTTACCTTTCCAACTAAAGTATTAAAGTCTGTCTCATAAAAAAGCGTCAGGAGTTCCCATCGTGGTGCTGTAGAAATGAATCCAACTAGGAACCATGAGGTTTCGGGTTCGATCCCCAGCCTCGCTCAGTGGGTTAAGGATCCTGTGCTGCTATGAGCTGTGGTGTAGGTCACAGATGAGGCTCGGATCTTGCATTGCTGTGCCTGTGGCATAGGCCAGCGGCTACAGCTCCAACTCGACCTCTAGCCTGGGAACCTCTATGTGCTGCAAATGCGGCCCTAAAAAGCAAAAAAAAAAAAAAAAAAAAAAGGAAGGGTCAGACTCACTCTATTTTCCCCAAAATAATGACCTGGGATCCACAGGTAGAAGCTGTGGGAAGTTTCAGTTCAGTTTAAGAAAAAACTTTCTAACAGTCAAAACTACAAAAAATTTAGTGGGAAGGGATATTCCCTTCATTAAAACCATCTGAACAGAGGATGATGCTTGATTCCTGCCCTGAATGGTAGTGTGAACTAGAGAACCTCTCCATCCATTCCTACTCTGTACGAAAATATAAATGTGTAGATAAAATGAATTTTAAATCACATTTATAAAAATTCTAAGCAAGTTGTAGGGAAGTTTGGTGGTGGGGGGGGGCAGATATTACTGGAGGATCAATGATTTAAAATAAGGATTTAAGTGAAAGCCAAGAGTTGATTTCAAAGCTCAGCACAGAACTACTTCTTTAAAATCAAGACATGCATTTAATCATACCTCTGTTTCTATGAAGTCTGTATTATAAGCCTATAGTTCCTGCCTTTTAGTCTTACACCCAAGTTCCCTGTGGAAGGAATGCTGGAAATGCTCCATTTCACTGAACTTATTTTTTAGTTTTTTTTTTTTTTGGTTTTTAGGGCCACACTTGCAGCAGATCCGAGCCGCATCTACAAACTACAAAGCCGGATCCTTAACCCACTGAGCGAGGCCAGGGATGGAACCTGCAATCTCATGGTTCCTAGTCAGATTCGTTTCCACTGTGCCACAACAGGAACTCCTCACTGAACTCTTTTTTAACATTAAATTAGAACACTAACTAGCGCTGGGACTCAGAGTAAAGATGATCCTATTTATACCCAAGATTTGTGTATAAAAGTATCAGCGCTACTAAGAGCAGAAAAGGCCAAAAGGACCTCCTGCAGGATCTGCTCTCCTCTAAGAACTCGAAGCATTGAGAAGTTGCCTCTAGAAAGGGGACCTTAACATGGTATCCATCAGGGTCCAAGATTCCCTGTAAAGTCTGGCAAAATTTTGTGTTTGTGGCTTTTTTCTAGGGAGAGGGTCACAGTTTTCATCAGCTTCTCAAAGGTGATGATGACTACAAGAAGAGTAAGATATGCATGAACACAATGGCAGTCTGAGGGCAGCCCTGCTCCCTTCTTGACATGAGCCGGGGCTGCAGCCCCCTCAGTCATGCAGGGGGTTAGAGAGCTGCTTCTGGATTTCCCTTCAGACGCTAAAATCTCAAAGAAGCAGCAGAGTAAACACCCTTGTTTACAAGGGCCCCTGGGCCCCAAAGCTTTCATTTTTCGAACTATGAAGGAGCATGTGGCCTCCTGAGAACATAGCAGATGACAAGTTCTCAGTGACCAGGACAGGCACATCCCTCTTAAATCATGGTCACGTTTGGCTTCAAAGAGACATTACTGGCCACTCTGTCATAGTTATTATTGATTGTTACCTACTTTCCTGATTAGAAAGCAAAAATGTTAAATAACTGCCTCGTTGTCAAAGGTAACCTTATGCTTACAGTCACACGAGTAAGCCACACCATCTTCAGGAAAGTACACAATGTTATTTTGAAATATTATCCCTTCTCCAACCAAAAAGATCCCACCCACTATATCTACCATTTAAGTCAATAAATCAAAAGTATTTTAGTTCTATCTACATTGAAAGTGGGAACAGGATAAGCTAGAAAAATGGAACCCAGATCATTATCAAGAGAAATGTTTTCCTTCTCTAGAGACCTTTAAAAATAAGACTGACACTCATCTATCTGGAATGATTTTAGTCCTTTTAAGCAGAAAAAAGAGAGTGAGTCATTGAGGGCACTTTCATTCCTGTGGTTTTAAGTAGTAAATATCCTAAAGTGCCTCAAAACCAGAAGTGAAACAAAAGAGGCGCATCCCAAGCACAAAACCACAAGCACACAGGCACCATTAGGGAATTTAAATAATACAAGGAAACACTGACTGGTGGATTCTCCCTACCGCACTTTGTGAGGAGACAATTATATCAATACTCCGAATATTCAAATTTGACCATATATAGATTGACCACATAAATATATATATTTTGACCACACGTGCGGCATGTGGAACTTCCCTGGCCAGGGATCGAACCCATGCTGCAGTTGTGACCTGTGCCACAGTTGCAACAAAGTTGGATCCTTAACCCACTGCTCCACACTGGAGCTTCCCAAATATTCAACTTTGTACTGCATGTTTTTGAAAACTTAGATTCAGAAATTCACATATTATTTTCAGTAAGAGATTTAACAGAAATGTTTTGCTTTTCAATTTAAAGACATTTGTGAATATTGATTGAAATGATGACACTCCAACATCTACCCATGTTCATGTTAAATCTGTAATCAGAGATGGTGATGTAGAAATACAGTCAATTGTCACTTAAAAACACACAAAAATTAGACATGCTATACATTTCTCTTTTAAAATGTATTTGTATTATTTTCACCAATCAAAACACACATAATATATTTTATTATAAAACATTAGGCAATGTTACTTTTGAGATATGCAATTTGAAAGGTCACACCTGTGTTTACTACCAGTATGAAACACCGGAGGAGTTACATTAGAAATCAGCCAGATGAACTCATATATCATTACCATGACTTTCATGGCATCAAAGCTGGGTTAAACCAGTATCTCATTCAGTGTTTCAACTATGGACTCTGGGTGTCAGTAAGGGGCCTTGCCGAGGGTTTTCTCCTTTCAGCACTGTGGCTCTGAGTTTCATGTCTCAAAGATAAGCACAGAGCCCTGTTTCCACAGCTGATCAACACTGAGCAGGATGTGTTTCTAGAATGCTCTCCTACTCTGACAGACTCTGTCTGCTCTCTGGAACCTGCACTTGAAATCAAGACCCAACACTGGGGAGGCAGTCATTTCCATTTTGACTGAAAACTAAGTCAACAAACAAAACAAACCTAGTCCAAATTCCAGGCTAATAATAAATTACCTGGTTTATAAAAATATGTGTCCAAAATAGTTACTTCCAGGGTTGTGTACAATATAAATTACAAAAATAAAATAGAAAAGATGAAAAATTGAGCAAATTTTTCAGTTCTTTATCCAACATCAGCATTTATCCATGGAGAGCAGTTTAAAACCATCTGCATTGCACCAGGACCCTGGCACATCTTGGCTCAGGTGGGAGGACCCTGAAGTGGGGTGAGGTATTTCTGTGGAGCTCTGCTGACTGCAGCCCTGTGGCCTGTCCTAGCACACTGCACTCACTGCTCTCTGAAGGAAGGTGGTCTTGGCAGGAAAGCCATCCACACCACCAAGGACTCCATCCGCGAACACACAGAGGAATGGGTAAGCAGAAAGCCTTATCTGTGCGGCATCTAGCTCCTCTTAAGTATGGGGCCTGGCTGAATGTACAGTCACCCAGGCTAAGTGGGACCTCGATGTGCCCTCAGCATCCCTGTGCTGCATATACACAATCCTAGGACAAATAATGCATTTTAAAAACTCTCCCCTTTCTTTGTTTTTCTTTTTAAAGATAGATTCAGTAAAGTCTTTTTAAAGAATGTATATTAGAGAGGAGGCCACTTGAAGATGTGTATGTATGTATAATGATAACTATCTTCACTATTCCATCAGGCCTCCAAAACCAAAATAATCTCAAGCCATGTAACTGGTGTTTCTGCCTCAACCAAGTTATTATTTCCATCTTATAGCTGAATGTGTCTAAACCTCACAATATAAAACTATTATTTCAATATTAATTTTGTTCATCAAGGGTTCCAGTTTCCAGTGATAAGACCAATCAATAAGATACAATTGGTGCAGAGAATCACATATTTTAGATAATATTTATAATAAACTTTCTTATCAAAGTTCCTCCTCAGAACACATTCTATAGAATGTGAACAATGGTGACCCAATAGCTTCCAAAATAATTAAACACAAGATATGAATCTGTAATAGAATGAGCTCAAGGGAAAAGCATTATGAGCACAGGTAGCTAAAATGTGACCATCGTAACTCCATTTCTGCAATGACACTTCAATACTCAGTATTTCAGTGGGTTTTGAATAGTTTCCATATTGAAAGTCTGAAAGTATCAATTTCAGGTGAGCAGTTTTAAATCAGAAAATATTCAATAGTTAATCATTACTCTTTAGGGCATTTCCTCCATATCCCTCAGATGGGTTTTCCCAGAACATTCATGGATTTCCCTTAGGAAAAGGAAATGCCGCCATAAAGTGGAAAACAACCACAAACAGGCATTCTGAATTGGCATGCTTCCTCAAACAGACCAAAGGGGGATTTGTGTGGTTTCTTTCAGAAAAGAAAGAAAATCGAGTAAGCATGCGGTGTTGGAAGAGGGAAACTCTGCCTTGTGAAATCACGGATCTTACCTTGAGCGATGGAAGGTAAGAGAGGACCCAGTCCAGGCTCAGGCAAAGCAAGCACTTAGTAAGTGACTGCAATCATCTTTAGTGATCACTTTGTAAAATTTTTCTCTACCAGCAGTTGATGGGTTCAAGAATGTGTATGCCATCATATTGAGATGGGGTGTTAGGTGACTAATAAAGAAGGCGAAGTTCTAGGTATAGCATTTTAAATTAATATGAAGTTCAGAAGACAAAGAGAAAAGAGATAGAGTACATAGGAATTAAAGGTATATGATATTTTAAGCAGCACAAAACAAAACTTAAAATTTTATCATGCAGTAAAGCTGAATGTACAGTCACCCAGACTAAGACAATTTAGAGAAAACAAAGTGTCCTGGTTTTAGCAGTGGTAATTCTCAGCCCAAATGTGACAAATTTAGGAAAAGTTACATTTTTTAATTTATTTAACAGATTTACTTACATTCCTTCTGAAATATGAAAGAAAATAACTCATACCCTAAAGGAAGGTAAGATACAATAATATGATGGCAGCCAATTAATATACATAAATCTATTTTTTCTGGACAGACACCAAATTACTTAAAAGGATTAAGAGACAATTCTAGAAGCAGCACTACCTAGAAGATTATTTGGCTTTTAAATACTGTTTTTCAAAGTGCTAGAGGGCAAGTCCAAGCAAGCATTTGCGGTCACATGCATATAAGTCCCAACAATTACTGAAGATGAGAAATTGTCACTACTATTACCATACAACTTAAAAAAAAATCTATTCTAATTGCTCACCTGAAATGACCTTGAACAAAATCTCTAGAAGTGTGGTTTGCACTTTTTTTTTCTTCAGACATAATCTGCTTCATTTTATAATCTAAGCAAGGCAAGCCTAGTACAACTGAGTAGGGGCAAGGCATCGTGTTTCTTACATGCAGAACATGGAGTTTTTCTATTTGGTTCCATCAACTCCCAAGCATTTCAGGCCCATGGAAGCAAGAGTTCCTTCACTGATGACAAGCTTGCTATTTCTAACTTATCATCGACAACCTTCAAGGGGTCCCGTTGAGGCATCCAGACTGCTGTCTGTGTCTGAGGCCAGCGTCTGCTCAGTGGACATGGATGAAATGTCATTGATAGATGACGACTGAGAAGGAGTGGCGTTGCTACTTACTGCTGCATCTGTGCTAAGAAAACCAAATATAATAAAATCTGAGGCACGACATTGTTGCAAATCCAGGCAGTGAGACTTCAGGCCATTTCTCAGCTTTTCCTTTTGTAGCTTCCTGTACTAACTATTAGTATAAACAAGAAATTAGTTGACTGTACATTTTGAACCTTTGCTGGAGTCTTTCTTTAGGCTCAAAATCCCAAATATTCCTGTCTTCCCTTGCAACATTTCTTTTCTTCCCAATGGCTAATCATCATATATGTACTTGTGTATAATCATGTTAACTGCTTAGAAAATATCTGCTAGTTTTAAAAAGATATTTTTTTAAAAACTGCTGAATTTATCCTAAAACTAAAAAAAAAAATCACAAAAAGTTTAATCCCAAATAGGATTCAAGTGTCATCAGACATTTCAATTATAATCATAAACAGCCCAAGGAAAAAAGTATCAACCTTTGCAGAATTCTTTTACAGTAAAAATACCTTCCAAAATAAGAACTGCATACAAACAAAAAAAGGAAAAAAATTATAAAGAACACTTGTTCATTTTATTTTTGCTTTTTAAATTCCCAAAGGCAAATGAAACTATCCCATTTCTTACTGTCTATATTTTAGTCTGGTTTTAGCAAAAATAAAACATCCAGACTCTCAGAGGTCAGTCTTAAATTTGTGCTTTGTTAACAAAAAGTACCTAAATTCACATTATACTCATATACTCTCTAGACACTCGACACACGTCATGAATAAGGAGTGCAATTTGCATTTATGTGTGTCTGTGTGTGCGCACATTTCCCAGTGGGAGTGGAATAATAAAATAAATATAAAGAGTTTTGTTTAAGGTCAAACTCTACAAGACACAAGTTAACACCACATATATTATGTCTCTAGTAATCATACAATTATCTAATGGTTAGAATTCTACCACTAAGTAGATCAAGTAGAAAGATGGGAGAATTATATGAACAATCTTCTTGAAAGAAAAGTAAATTCCATTTTATCTAGATTCACGTTGATATTCTTTTTAACTGGTTAGGACCAGTACAAAGAGGGTCATACACATTGAAAAAGCTTTAAGAAGCTCCCTTGTGGTGCAATGGGTTAAGGATCTGGTGTTGTCACTGAAGCGGCTCAGGCTGCTGTGGTGTGGGTTTGATCCTTGGCCTGGGAACTTCCATATGCCATGGGCATGCCCCCACCCTCCAAAGAGGGTTTAAATTCAATTTCCTTATAAAAAAAACTGACAACAGTGTTACAAAGATGAACAAGCATGTTCATAACACAGTTCACTGCCTGGCCCATCAGTAAAATATTCACTGCCATCACTGGGACAAACCAAAAAGGGGAAGACTATTTCACAGAAAAAGTTTTCAAACCCAATATTGGTCAAGCTGGCACTTAACACACTGCTTCTTATAAAAACTAAATAGGGAAAGAAAAATAATATACAATCAAACTATTAAAGCAATCACTAACCTGAAGGTTGATCTTTTACAACACCATTCTTGTTTCTTTCTTCCCAATCCATTACTTCTTTGTAAATTAGCTCTTAAAATAGAAATGCAAGTTAAAACAGCTTCACCAGTTTCCTTGCATCTCTAAATCCTGCTTCCAAATCACACAGAACCACTCCAAGGGCACCGTGATGTATTAGACAAGTAATTTAGTAATATAGTTTACCTAGACTAAAACATTGATATTTGATCCATTATATCTTTTCAACCAACTGTTAAGCCAAAATGTAGGGTGGTTCTGGATCCACGAGGGGGGTTTACAAAGAGAAGCAAGCGTGGGGGCTGGGGATAGGGGAGAAAAGAGAGGGAGGGAAAGTATGAGCAAAGTGGCTCAAACAGGACAGTTTAGAGTATCAGATGTTCTCACACCTGTCTGCACATGTTTTTCTCCATCATTACTTGTGGTTCTCCAAACGTAACCCCTTCAGGGACAGCTGTGGCTCTTTCCTGGGATGTGGAAGCCGGTGGCAAACATATCCGGGAGTATTCCAACTGAAGGTTGACATCCTGCTTGGGTCATTAGCACCAAGACCTGGCCCCACGCAATGGTCTGTAGGCTCCAGTGCTAGGACACCTCAGGCCAGTCAATGAGGCAGGAACACAGCCCCACCCATCAGCAGACAGACTACCTAAAGACTTTCTGAGCTCACAGCCACCTCCAGACACACCCCTTGACATGGCCCTGCCTACCTAAGGGCTAAGACCCAACTCCACCCACTAGTGGGCAGGTACCAGCCCCTCCCACCAAAAAGTCTGCACAAGTCTCTAAATCAGCCTCATTCCCCAGGTGGCAGACACAAGAAGCACAAACGATACAATCCCACAGACTGTGGAAGTGAGTCCACAAACACAGGTCAGAACTTGCCCGGGGACCAGCTGGTCCTGGTCCTTAGGTGATGAGAGGGGAATGCACTGCTGGCACACACAGGATATCTCCAACAGAAAGCCACTTCTCCAAGGTCAAGAAACATAACTAACCTACCATACACAAAAAAATAAATAAATACAAATAGAACTTTAAACAAAATGAGATGACAGAGGAATATGTTCCAGATGAAGGAACAAGATTAAACCCCAGAGTAACAACTAAGTGATGTGGAGATAGGCAATCTACCAAAGAGTAATGACTGTAAAGATGATCCAAGAACTCGAGAAAAGAATGAAGGCACAGAGCAAGAAATGTTTTTAACAAAGAGCTGGAAAATATAAACAACCATGGAGTCCTCTTGTGGCACAGCAGGTTAAGGATCCAGCAGTGTCATTGCACTGGTAGGGTCACTGCTATGTCATGGGTTTGATCCCTGGCCTGGGAAGTTTGACATGCCAGGGGCATGGCCAAAAACAAGAAAAAAGAAAATATAAAGACCAACCAAACAGAGTTGAAGAATACAATAACTGGAATGAAATATACACTAGAAGGAATCAGTAGCAGAATAAATGGGGTGGAAGAACAGATAGGCAAGCTGGAAGACAGAGGTCAAAATCACTGCTGCAGAACAGAATAAGAAAAAACGAATGAAAAGAAATGAAGACAGTTTAAGAGACAATGGGACAATGTCAAACACAACAAATTCACATTATAGGGGTCTCAGAAGGACAAGATAGAAAGAGGGCCTGAGGCAAATTCTACCAAACATTTAGAGAAGAGCTAACACCTATCCTTCTGAAACTATTCCAAAAAATTGCAGAGGAAGGGATACTCCCAAACTCATGCTATGAGGCTACCATCACCCTGATATCAAAACCAGACAAAGATACCACAAAAAAGAAAACTGCAGGCCAATTTCACTGATGAACATAGATACAAAAATCCTCAACAAAATACTAGCAAACCATATCCAACAATACATTAAAAGGATTGCACATCATGATCAAGTGGGATTTATCCCAGGGATGCAAGGGTTCTTCAATATCCACAAATCCATCAGTGTGATACATCACATTAACAAACTGAAGAGTAAAAACCATATGATCCTCTCAATAGATGCAGAAAAAGCCTTTGACAAAATCCAACACCCATTTCTGAGAAAAACCCTTCAGAAAGTGGGCATAACGGGAACATAATAAAGGCCATATATGACAAACCCACAGCGAACATCACTCTCAATGGTGAAAAGGTGAAAGAATTCCTGCTGAGATCAGGAACAAGACAAGGATGTCCACTCTCACCACTACTATTCAACATAGCTGTGGAAGTCCTAGCAACAGCAATCAGAGAAGTAAAAGAGATAAAAGGAATCCAAATTGGAAAGGAAGAAGAAAAACTATCACTATTTGCAGATGACATGATACTATACCTAGAAAATCCTAAAGACTCTACCAGAAAACTGGTAGAGCTCATCTATGAATTTGGCAAAGTCACAGGATACAAAATTAATACACAGAAATCCATGGCATTTCTATACACTAACAATGAAAGATCAGAAAGAGAAATTAGGGAAGCAATCCCGTTTACCATTGCATCCAAAAGAATAAAATACCTAGGAGTAAACCTACCCAAAGAAACAAAAGACCTGTACTCTGAAAACTATAAGACACTGATGAAAGAAATCAAAGATGACACAAATAGATGGAAAGACATACCATGCTCTTGGACTGGAAGAGTTAATATTATCCAAATGACTATACTACCCAAGGCAATCTACAGATTCAATGAAATCCCTATCAAATTACCAAGGACATCTTTCACAGAACTCGAACAAAATATTTTAAAGTTTGTTTGGAAGCACAAAAGACCAGAATAGCCAAAGACATCCTGAAAAAGAAAAACGGGCCTGGAGGAATCAGGCTCCTGGACTTCAGACTATACTACAAAGCAACAGTCATCAAAACCATATGGTACTGGCACAAAGACAGAAATATAGATCTGTGGAACATGATAGAAAGCCCAGAATTAAACCCCCACACCCACAGCCAACTCACCTATGACAAAGGAGGCAAGAATATACAACGGAGAAAGGACAGCTTGATCAATAAGTGGTGCTGGGAAAACTGGACAGCCACATGTAAAAGAATGAAATGAGAACACTCCCTAACACCATACACAACAATAAACTCAAAATGGATTAAAGACCTAGATATAAGACCAGACACTATAAAACTCTTAGAGAAAAACATAGGCCGAACACTCTCCAACATAAACAGCAACATCTTCTCAGATCCACCTCTCAGAGTATTAACAACAAAAACAAAAATAAACAAATGGGACTTAATTAAACTTCAAAGTTTCTGCACAGCAAAGGAAACCCTAAACAAAACGAAAAGGCAACCCACCAAATGGGAGAAAATCTTTGCAAATGAACCGACTGACAAGAGATTAATCTCCAAAATTTATAAACACTTTCTGCAGCTCAATACCAAAAAAACAAACAACCCCATCAAAAAATGGGCACAAGATCTAAACAGACAATTCTCCAAAGAAGACATACAGATGGCCAAAAAACACATGAAAAGATGTTCAACATCACTCATTATTAGAGAAATGCAAATTAAATCCACCATGAGGTACCCCCTTACACCAGCCAGAATGGCCATCATCATAAAGTCTATAAACAGTAAGTGCTGGAGAGGGTGTGGAGAAAAAGGAACTCTATTACACTGTTGGTGGGATTGTAAATTGGTGCAACCATGGTGGAAAACAGTATGGAGATTCCTCAGAAAACTAAAAATAGAACTACCATTTGATCCAGCAGTCCCACTCCTGGGCATCTATCCAGAGAAAACCATGACTCGAAGAGACACATGTACTCCAGTGTTTATTTGCAGCACTATTTGCAATAGCTAAGACATGGAAACAACCTAAATGTCCATCAACAGAGGAGTAGATCAAGAAGATGTGGTACATATACACGATGGAATATTACTCAGCCATTAAAAAGAACGAAATACCAGCATTTTTTGCAACATGGATGGACCTAGAAATTATCATGCTAAGTGAAGTCAATCATACAGTGGAGACACCAACATCAAATGCTTTCACTGACATGTGGAATCTGAAAAAAGGACAGAATGAACTTCTTTGCAGAACAGATACTGACTCACAGACTTTGAAAAACTATGGTTTCTAAAGGAGACAGTTCGGGAGGTGGAGGATGCGCTGGGGGGGTGAGGGGATGCGCTGGGGTTGTGGGATGGAAATCCTATAAAATTGGATTGTGACGATCACTATACAACTATAAATGTAATAAATTCATTGAGTAATTAAAAAGAAAGAAAGAAAGAGGGCCTGAGAACATATTTGAAGAGATAACAGCTGAAAAATTCCCTAAGATAGGAAAGGAAATAATCCCCCAAATTTAGGAAGCACAGAGTCCCATACAGCATGAACTCAAGGAGGTTATGCCAAGACACACGGTAACCAAATTGACATAAATTAAAGATAAAGAGAAAATGTCAAAAGCCATGAGGGAAAAGCAGCAAATAACATACAAAGGAACTCCCTAAGGTTATCAGCTGATTTTTCAGCAGAAACTCAGAAGGCCAGAAGGCCATAACAGAGTAGCAGGATATATTTAAAGTGATGAAAGAGAAACCTACAACCAAGAATATCCTGCAAGGCTCTCTTTCAGATTCAATGGAGAAATTAACAGCAAAAGCAAAAAGTAAAAGAATTCAGCACCACCAAATGTAACTCCTCCAGATTGGCCAGAAATTAATCCAATTACCTAAGCTTTTTCTTGGCTTCAACGTGTTTTCCTCAATTTTCATTTGTAAGAAAAACTAATTACCTATCACATAAGCTATTAGGGGCACCCTAAAATTTTGGTATTCATGAAATAAAATTAGCACATTGCAAGTGCTAAGGCCTATGGGTCAGCATGTCACCCTGGTTGGTGGCCGGGTACATGCCCTGCTGAGTAGGTCACTGCTATTCCGACACCCCACCGACATCCCAGGGAGGGGCCCTTGGGCAGGACACATTACCACATTTAAACTGCATTGACCATAGTTCTCAATTACTACTGATTCTACTTTTTAATGAAAAACTTTAAGTTCAGCCTCTTTATTACTGATTTAGTTTGTTTTGGGTTGTTTGGTTAATCTTATAGCAGTAATAATAACTATTTGCATAGTTTTGATCTGCAATTTTCCCCAAACTCTCATTTTAAAATACCCATGTAACTATATGGCTTACAAATACAACAGAAGTTCATATGACCCCAGTGGGGTCTCCCATGTCTGCTTTACAGGGGCCTGTGAATTGGGGTTATTCAAGAATTTGCAACATGTTATCAAGTGTGATAAAATTACTGAGTTTAGTTTACAAAGTAAGATTTGATAATGTAACACTGTGTGAAAAAGCCTTTATTTTCCTCTTTTGAAGCAAATGGTATGCAGTTCATACATGTTCCTCTCTAATTCTGTTATCTTCTAGCTCTTTTTCTACTGGAAGTGGGACAAGAGAGAATAAACAGGCTGCAGGGTCTTTTGCCCCTGCTTCCAGAAAGGCTATTGTCAAAAAGTGAAAAGTTGCCCCCTTTCAGGAAATGTAATGGGCATATATCCGTACAAAACTTTCCTTGGAAAAGACAAATGCACCCGCATGTTCATTGCAGCACTATTCACAATAGCCAAGACATGGAAACAACCCAAATGTCCATCGACATATGATTGGATTAGGAAGATGTGGTACATATACACAATGGAATACTACTCAGCCATAAAAAAGAACAAAATAATGCCATTTGCAGCAACATGGATAGAACTAGAGACTCTCATACTGAGTGAAGTAAGTCAGAAAAAGAAAGACAAATACCATATGATATCACTGATATCTGGAGTCTAATACATGGCACAAATGAACCTTTCCACAGAAAAGAAAATCATGGACTTGGAGAATAGACTTGTGGTTGCCAAGGGGGAGGGAGTGGGATGGATTGCGAGCTTGGAGTTAATAGATGCAGACTATTGCCTCTGGAATGGATTAGCAATGAGATCCTGCTGTATATCACTGGGAACTATGTCTAGTCACTTATGATGGAGCATGATAATGTGAGAAAAAAGAATGTATACATGTATGTGTAACTGGGTCACCATGCTGTGCAATAGAAAATTGACAGAACACTATAAACCAACTATAATGGAAAAAATAAATATAATTATATATATATTAAAAAAAGATCTATGCAATCAATAAGCAATAAGAAGTGATAAAATTTAAAAAAAAAAAAGGAAAGATTATTAGAAATGTCATAAGGATCAAAATAAGTCCTGTCTTTACCTTTCCATTCTTCAATGGCATGTTCTCTTTCTTCCAACTGGGCATCATAAATCTGAGGTGGTGGCTAAAAATTAAATTACAGGTAAAGTCAGTAGTTAAAAAAATAATGAGGCATGAAGAAAAAGAATCACCTGTAAGACTTCTAAAATATTTATAATATGGATATAATTTCATTCAGTACATGGTTTATTAATGATTTCTTCATAAGTATGCTATTTAATCAGTTTCAGAATCAAAATAAAGGGGAAAAAAAAACCCAAAATAGTTATTATGGTCTTTTTAATAATTGTGCTCTAAAGACATCTGCTCAAATGTAATTATAAAATTAGTAATCACAGGTCACTTCCTAGGAATCTACCCTGGACAAGGTACTATGCTTAGGAAATAAAGAAACTGCAAAACATTTCAGGTTTACATTTCTTATGTTAGAACTCCCAAACTCAATCTACAATTCATAAATGGACTGTTCCAAAAATTTTCTTAAAATCACATGTTTATAAACCAGATTCTTTTCATATAAGCCAATGTTTAAAATGGTGGTTAAATGCATAGGTCAAGATATAAAACTGTGTTCTACTAATGGCACAAAATGGGTATGCTGCTATGTGGTTATTTCACTTCCAAGACCATCTATACCAGTGCTGCTATAGAAAAATGTACATGAGCACTAACTCAGAAGTGGTACTCCCCTAGCAGGTACCTCTGGGGAAGGATTAATAACCTTGTGATTTTCAGCAAGTTTCTTAGCCTGACTGGATGCCTAAACAAGAGAATGTAAGCAAAGCCCAAAGCACACTGCCAGGTACATAAACGGATGCCTAAAAGCAATGATATTATGATCACGCATCAGCATTGGCATAATGAAGACAGTTATATCACCACAGCATAAGCACATTCACTCCTGAGGTACTCTGAGTAGAGCCCTAGTATTAAGAGTCCCAGAAGGAGTTGTGGCCCATATAACATGGCCTTGTTATAATCAGGAGTCCTTTTAAATCTAGGACTTGCTATCTTTAGGAAGCCATTCCAGACTCACAGACAGAAGATCCAAGGAAATGTATGCTCTGCTCTACACATAAGTCTTTTCAAAATAGATGCTTACCGCTTCTGCTTCAGCAGGGTCATACCAAACAGTAATATAAGGGTGACGCAAAGCTTCATCTACAGAGATTCGTTTGTCAGGATCTATCACTAACATTTTTGATAACAATTCTCTGGCTTGATTTGCTAGGGTGAAAACAAATATTAGATTAATAAACTAATGCTGTTGATCTGAAAAATCACATAATAAAGAACTAAATATGATAGCACAGAAAGAACAAAAATATATTTTGATAGGTTCAAGATTACATTAGAAGGAGTTCCCGTCGTGGCGCAGAGGGAAAGAATCTGACTAGGAACCATGAGGTTTCAGGTTTGATCCCTGGCCTCGCTCAGTGGGTTAAGGATCCGGAGTTGCCATGAGCTGTGGTGTAAGTCGCAGATGTGGCTCAGATCTGGTGTTGCTATGGCTGTGACGTAGGCTGGAAGCTACAGCTCTGATTAGCCCCCTAGCCTGGGAACCTTCATATGCCGTAGGTGCAGCCCTAAAAAGACAAAAGACAAAAGACAAAAAAAAAAAAAAGATTACATTAGAGCCTTTTTCTTGAAGAGTAAGTCAAACAGCCACTTCCACTATAAACCAGGCTTTCGAATGTACTTTGAGTCTCTGAATCTGGAAGGGGAGAAGGACACAGGGCCCAAGGCTGAGAAGCCATGGGCCAGGGAGGGTGCAGGAGCTGAGCTAAGGGTGGCACTGCCAAGAATGTAGGCATGAAGCACAGGTGATATTTTCTTGATGCTACATCAAAATGAAATTAGAAGAGACCACATAATGATTTCAGGGGAGTTCCCGTCGTGGCGCAGTGGTTAACGAATCCGACTAGGAACCATGAGGTTGCGGGTTCAGTCCCTGCCCTTGCTCAGTGGTTTAACGATCCAGCGTTGCCGTGAGCTGTGGTGTAGGTTGCAGACGCGGCTCGGATCCTGCGTTGCTGTGGCTCTGGCGTAGGCCGGTGGCTATAGCTCCGATTCGACCCCTAGCCTGGGAACCTCCATATGCTGCAGGAGCAGCCCAAGAAATAGCAAAAAGACAAAAAAAAAAAGAGAGAGACCACATAATGATTTCATATTTGCACAGTATAAAACACTTCACAGATGCCTCTGCCTTGCCAATCTGTATACAATGTTGGCGACATACACTTAAAAAAAGAATTAGAGATTAGCAATTAGGAAGAAACCCAACAAGTTCAATAACTTGGTTAAATACAAGACTCACCCAGGTTTCAGCGATTAAAGTTTACACATACAGGCAAAGGAGAAATAGGGCTTTTCTAAAACAGGCACAGTTTACCTTGATATGGAGAGAAACAAATCTATTCTTTCCCCTTCGAACACATTTTAGTGATGGACACAGGAGAAAGGGAGGAGGAACCTTTTCAAATTGAACTATAATATGGCTTCTGACTCTTCAATGGGGTTAGAATCTTTATTCAAGTATTCTTTAAAGCTGAAAACTGAATTCCAACTGCTGTAATTAACATAAGAATTTCAAACTGATGTAAATATTTTAATTTTGACCTAAGTTAAGTCACTTTATTAAGGACAAAACTTCTAAGTCATTACGATTTCTTTCTGAAATGCCTTTCATTCTAGCCTTCATTCAGCCCTAAATGACTTTGAGGTCTTCAACTATTTTGTCTCCCAGTGTCCACAGGTTTTAAAATGCAAACATGAAAAATGAAAGTTTCACTCAGATTATGAAAACAAGTCTAAGAAAAGATCATATCTTACTTTTAATTTTGTCTCGTTCAGATTCTGATGGGAATATCCAATCTGGAAAGAGTTCTTCAAATTTGATTCCAGGATACTTTGGTCTGTTTTCTACATAATTCCTCACAGTCGGCTGAAGTTTCTTCATGAACTCTGCAGATGGTGTTCCTAGCTGCTCAATAACTTTATTCCACTGATCAATATCTAAGGAGTCTCTTGAGGAAAATACAACTGAAATGCCTTATATTCATATCACATAAAGTAGCATCACTCAAAGAAAAAACTCAAGTTATATTTATACTTAACAAATAATTAACCAGGCCATCCCATTGGGTCAGCAGAAGCACTTGGAAATAATATTCAAATCAGGTTTGGATTTTCAAGTTAAGATTATTTTTAAAAATTCTGAATCTTCATAAACTATGATTACAGTTTATTAAATCAACACAATGAAGTTTATATGCCTTTCCATTCTAGATCAAAATTAAGTTATATACTTGAAATTAGATAATAATCACATATGCAAACTGAATCCAGTTCTCATAATAAAGCTACATCAGCTCTAAAGCTCCTTAAACTAGAAAGACCTAAGTGACTGCTCAGTTTACAGCCGGGATGGGGTGCATGAGGGAGGGGGCAGGAGCCAGGACTCTGGACTTTCTGAGCCCTCACCACGTCCTTTCCCACTGTAGCTGGGCTTACACGGAGCAGTGACAGCTTTGAGAGGTCATTCTGTTTTACTTGGCACTGACTCCCAACATCACATCACCAAGGAGTATGTTTTACTTCCTTTCAAAGTACCTGACCTGGGTTTCAGACTTCACTGGGCATTAGACACTCATCA
The DNA here is from genome assembly GCF_016906955.1 of Phacochoerus africanus. Classification (NCBI taxonomy): domain Eukaryota; kingdom Metazoa; phylum Chordata; class Mammalia; order Artiodactyla; family Suidae; genus Phacochoerus; species Phacochoerus africanus. Next base: position 78,519,955 of record NC_062547.1, on the reverse strand, counting down.
GGTGTCAGGCAGTCTTCCCTGGGTCTCATTTTCCTATTTGAAAAACGCAGATAATACCAGCTTTGCCTCTTTCACTGGGGGCTTGGATAGCTAGCAAGATGAATGTGGAAAGTGATTCTAAAACCATAAAAATTATCCAAGAGAATGCAAGCCAGAGGAATCAAACAAAGAGCATCTGAAAAAGTGACTAATTGAGGTATGTCTTAGAAAAAATGAAATTACATCATTATGAAAGATTGTAGGGAACAACACATGTTCTTCAAAGGACAAAGCAGGAGGTCCTCTCACCTCTCACAATGTCTTTGTTCTTGCTGGTACACCGTCACCATTTTGCTCTCCACTGGGGCCCTCCATTATCAGTCAAACATGATATCTTTTTCTCCCATCTTAAAACAACAGCCACCTTTTTTTGCTGAACATCCGTAGCTTGGCTATCATTCCCATTTGAAGCAAAACAGTTGTCTATACTAGTATCTCTAATTCCCAGTCTCTCATCCTCTCTTAAACATCCTCTCATCAGGGGTCAAGTCTCAGGCCTCATCTTTTTGACAGTGTCAATGAGCCTCCCTCAGTTAACCTGCTTCCTGGCCTCCAGCGTCCCTTGCTCTCTGGGAGGTGCCTGACTAATGCCTTCTCTTCCTCATAGACCACATGGGGACAGGAGTTCTTTTCTTCCCCAGGTCACGAAGCTAAAGCAAATCTCTGAGAACTGTAATCTGGTTTCCAGAATCTTTTCCTTTTCTTTCTTTCTTCTTTTTTTCTTTTGTTGTCTTTTTAGGGTCGCACCTGTGGCATATGGAGGTTCCTAGGCTAGGGGTCTATCGGAGCTACAGCTGTTGGCCGACACCATAGCCACAGCAATGCCAGAGCCAAGCCGCATCTGCGACCTACGCCACAGCTCACAGCAACGACAGATCCTCAGCCCACTGAGCAAGGCCAGGGACTGAACCTGCATCTTCATGGATGCCAGTTAGATTCATTTTGGCTTAGCTACAACGGGAACTCCCAGAATCTTTTTCTATGCTAGTAATTTTTAATCTAATGTTTGAAAAAGTTAGCAAAATTATCTTTGGAAAATGATGTAATCTCCATATGTTTTGAGAATGACATTAGGTGACCTTATATATAAAATTATTAATTACTGACATTGCAATATATTAATACATAAATTAAGAATTTAAAATTACTTAATAATGCACCAAAAAGTTCCCATACTTTTCATTTCTGTACTTCCTAAAGAAAACGTTTAATAAAAAAGGAAAGACGCAAAATGAATAAAAATTAAGACAAATGAATACTAAGTAGATACTTCTACGTAGTATCTTTAGAATACATCAACTTTTCCCTTTTTAAGTGAATTTATTTGCAAATTAAAGATCCCCTTATTTGCAGTTTGAAGTAGCTGAATCTAAGGTCAGAGTATGGAAAATTACTAGAAAATTTATTGGAACAAAATAAATGCTATATTTACCTTCACATAAAATCGGTGATGTGAAAAATGTCAAGGAAGGTAAATAAAATGATAGGAAAAAAATCTTTTCATTCCAAGTTGGTGTTGCGAAGAATTTACATTACAAGAAAACCACCCTCATAAAATTATAAAAAACTAAAATTACTTTAATAAAATACATTAAAAACATCGACTACACAACTTGATTTCTTTTAAAGATAACCATCAATCTGCTAGCAGACAGGGACCACTTTAAGCTTTCATAACAAAAAACAAAATCAAAAGACTAATGAAAATTTTAAGTGGTTAGAACACAAATGGAAAAGGGTATATGTGAAGTACCATGTTAGAGTAAAAAATATTGAAGATGGAAGAATATGAGGAATATGAGAAAAGAAAGCTATTGTAACTATCATATATCTATTCTCCTTTATGCTGTACATTGTTGATATGATTTGTTGACCACAATATGTTAATCTTTTGCAGTCTATATTTATTTAGACTTCCCCAATGTGTCACAAAATAACCTTCTAAGTGGATCTTCTAAAATTTTCTACAAAATGTCAGAAGGGTAACAAATAAAAAAATTTAGTACATATTGTTCCTCACAAACTTTTCACTTTAATCTTTTCATGTAGGTCTTATGCAGTGTGCTTTATCTGGTTCTTAGTTTGGGGAGAAATATTTGAATGCATCCTGGTAACTAATGAAATAGTTTATTAAACAAATTACATAAGAATATTGGCCTATGAAATTTAGACAACTTCATAGTTAAACTAATAGGATGAACTAAATAAATATTATTTTCATTTAAATAGCAAAATACACTTGTCAAAGAGTAAGTTTCTTACAAGTTATTTGTAATAAAACTAAGAACTAATATAAATTGGTTTAACTTAATTCTATGCCTCAATAAAACCATTACAGGTAGTCAAGTAAAAAAGAAAACAGAAAATGGAACCGTTTGGTTTGTGACACTAATTTAACAAACACAATCAAGACCTCCTTAGAACACAGTCTAGAATTAACAACATTTTCCTTCTGAGCTCCTGCTGCCTTTGGTGTTTATGGAAAGCATGGCCGGGAAGGTCCCCGGGAAGGATACGATCAGTGCCTTGGAATATCACACAACCTTTCACCAGCTCTCCCATGATGCAACCCACTGACCAGATATCAACTGAAAATAAAATGAAATGACAAAATTATGAAGTGCCATGAACAAAACAAAGGTGAGGAAAAGGAATTCTAACAGTATACTAAACACACAAATATGGAAAATAAATTGCTTATTAAGGGTGAACTTTTTACACAGTATGAAAGATTGCTGATCTCTATTTTGGCCTTCAGTTTGCAGCAATCTGGGCTTTTAGTGCCAAAGAGCCCAATACTTTACAGCTTCAAAAACAAAGCCCCAGAAACAAGAAGTGCTTGTCCCACGAAGCTGTTTCTAGGCAAAGGCCCACCCCACCCCCCAGCCCTTGTGGCCAGTGCCGGGTCTCTCCCTGTGAAGGATACAGTCTCTTCCTGGGAACAGGACTTTATGGAGGACCATTTCTGCCATGATGCACCCGACAGACCAGATGTCCACTACCAAACACCAGGTGATTAAAACCAGCCAGAGACCCCCACATGTCTTTTCTCAAACCCTCCTCCCAAACAAAGACAAACCCAGCTTGTCAGCAAGACTTTTGTAAAATATGAATACTGAACCTCCAGAATGAACCTTTTCTAAACTGTCAAGTCAGCAGGGCCTCATGGGGACAGGCTTATCTGGGCTCCAGATGAGGCCGGGTCAGAGGTGACCTAACTTCTGGCCGTTCACCCTCTTTCGTGGGGTCCAGCTCAACCCCAGGCCTCAGATGCCAGGGCAGAGGGCTGTTTAGTGCCCCTGCTGGTGGGGGTCGGGTGGGAGAAGCTAACAGGGGATCTGATTTTCTCTCATGTCCACGGGGGACTGGAAGCCCACAGAGCTATGTCTCTCAGAATGGGAACACAGGTTATAAAACATCTGAATAAACTTGAGGTGCAACTCATTTCATATGACTTGGGCAAACTTTCAGACTCCTTTTTTCTTAACAAGGAAATGTGATTTAGTCAAAAGTCAAATTTAGACAAATTTGTCAAAAGCTAAGTTTCTAAGAGCTCTGATATTGTTAGAATAAGTTTTGTTGTTAAAAAAATACCAATTTTAGAAATATATTGGTACCATATATTTAGAAAATTTCATGGCATTACAGTAGTAAATCAACTAAAATATTAGTAGGATAATAACAACTACACCTCTCCTCAAAAAAAAACTACCAATTTTATACATAAAAAGCACATTTTGTATTCTATTTATATCAAGTTTAAAAATAAGCAAAATCAATCTATGGTGCTGGAAATCAGGATAATGGCTTCCCTCAGGGGCTGAGACCCAAAGAGGGCCCGGAGAGTCTGGGGTGCCGCTGGTTATGTGGGTGTGCTCCGACCGAGCTGCCCACTCGGGATTTGCATACCTCCTTGTAAGTGTGTTATGCTTTGATAAATGTTCAAAAATATTAATCTCAAAAGTGAATTTTTAAAGTGAATAATTTTAACTGAAGGAAATATAAAATTAATTATTTCTCATCTGTGAACTACAATAAGCTATGTATAATACAGTCTCTATATTATATTCCATATAGTTCACAGGAAAGGGAAAAAAACTAGTGATGGCTAATAGCACTCTTTCTAAACATCTCAGCCTCTTCCAGTTCTGTCTGTACTCACCGTTCTCTTTATAGCCCATGCCCAGGATGACTTCTGGTGCCCGATAATACCGCGTCACCACATAGGGGGTCATCATAAAGTTGGTGCATGCTGTGCGGGCCAGGCCAAAGTCAAGAATCTTAAGGGTGCAATCTGATTTTACTACAATGTTGCTAGGTTTCAAATCCTAGGATAGAAATGGTTTAAATTAGAAAAATGAACCAAAGCATGCTAAGTAAACAATCTCACATTGGTAAGGATTTGTGAGGTCAGTGACTACTGAAGCATGTGAGAATGCCAGAAGGAGCAGAGTTAGAATCGAACCCTGGGATTTTTGGAACCATTTTGGAAAATTCTACCACACTGAATGTAAATGGATTAAGTGCTCCAACTAAAAGACACAGACTGGCTGAATGGATATAAAAATAAGACCCATATATATGCTGTTTACAAGGGACCCACTTCAGATCTTAGGATAATACAGACTTAAAACAAGGGGATAGAAGAAAATATTACTTGCAAATGAAAATTACAGAAAAGCAGGAGTAGCAATACTCACATCAGACAAAAGATATTTTAAAATAAAGAAAGGGAGTTCCTGTCGTGGTGCAGTGGTTAATGAATCCGACTAGGAACCATGAGGTTTCGGGTTCAATCCCTGGCCTTGCTCAGTGGGTTAAGGATCCGGCATTGCTGTGAGCTGTGGTGTAGGTTGCAGACGTGGCTCGGATCCCGAGTTGCTGTGGCTCTGGTGTAGGCCGGTGGCTACAGCTCCGACTGGACCCCTAGTCTGGGAACCTCCATATGCCATGGGAAGCGGCCCTAGAAAAGGCAAAAAGACAAAAAAATAAAAATAAAATAAAATAAAGGTCACAAGAGACAAAGACGGACGTTACATAATGATTAAAGGATCAATCCAAGAAGGAGATAAACTGAAGAAATTTAAATCAGCCTTGAGAAGTCAGACAGTCGTCTTTACCCATGTGGAAAGCTTCATGACATTCTTTTGCTTAAAACTTTCTTGAGAACTTCCACAACACCACACCTCCCTCCATGCCTGGTCATCCTCCAGTTCCCAACCCTGTGGCTCTTTCCTGCTGTCCAACAGTAATATAATTCAAGTCACATAAGTAATTTCCATTTTCTAATAGCCACCTTAGAAAGAGTGACTAGAAAAAGTAAAATTAACATTAATAATATATTTGCTTTAATCCAGTATACCTCCATAGCATTATCATTTTAAAACATAATCAACATGGGGTTCCCATTGTGGCTAAGCAGTAACGAACCCGACTAGTATCCATGAGGATGCAGGTTCCATCCCTGGACTTGCTCAGTGGGTTAAGGATCCGGCATTGCCGTGGCTGTGGTGTAGGCTGGCAGCTGCAGCTCCGATTCGACCCCAGCCTGGTAACTTTCATATGTTGCAGGTGTGGCCCTAAAAAGAAAAAAAAAATGTAACCCCCATATAAAAATTATTAACGAAATACTTTACATTCCTTTATTTGGGTACTGAAATCCAGTGTTTATTTACAATTAGAGCTACATTCAGAGTGCTTAATAGCCTCAGGCGGCTAGTGGCACAGGGCTAGAATTCTCTGACCCTGGAAGCTCCCAAAGGCTTCTTTCCTTGGAAGAAGAATCCCATGATCACCAACCCTAACTTCCTACCCCCTCCTCTAGGAGCCACCACTACCCAGCATACACATGACTGAAGTCCCTCTTCTTCCCTTTCTAGCCCAGGCTCTGTGAGAGAAGGCCACTGAAGCCCTCACTCTGCTTTCAGCTCTCAGCATCGAGTCTGACACACACAGCAGACTCACAGAAAATGTTTGCCAAGTGAATGTACACATCACACTCCACCACACTCTCAACACAACACAACTTCTACATCTGCAGTTTTTCCCCTTATAACTCTAGGGCCTTTTTTCATGGTGAGTCCCTCACCCAAAACTCTTCCTTAGGCCATATGAATGTGACTCTTGCTTGGGATTCCAGCCTGCAAACTCACCCTGGAAACTGACTTTTAAACAATCCACATCTATTCTTTTCACAAGCAGCTACAACGTCAAACTGCCAAGTCACACCATAGAGTAAAGCCTGGGAGTATTTACGTGATGTTTCAGGCTCAGCACCTGGCTGAAACGTCCCAATCCATGTGTCAGCAGTGGGCATAGGTGTGTCTTAACACAGTGATGGCTGCTAAGTATTACTGGGATAAGCAGAAAAGCATTTTAAAATTAAAGCAGCTAAACTGATGCTTCATTACTACTAACTGCCCCCTTTCTAAACTTTCTGGATTCAGTAAAATATAACTTATAAATGTATATTGCTTGAAAACATAATGAGAAGTTCCCATTATGGCTCAGTGGAAACAAATCTGACTAGCATCTATGAGGATGCAGGTTCGATCCCTGGCCTTGCTCAGTGGGTTAAGGATCTGGTGCTGTTGTGGTGTAGGCCAGTGGCTACAGCTCCAATTCAACCCCTAGCCTGGGAACCTCCATATGCCATGGGTGTGGCCCTAAAAAGACAAAAAATTTAAAAAAAATAAAAAAATAAAAAAAACACAATGAAGATTTCCACCAAGTTCCATGTAGATACCCTGGCCCCAGCTGGCCCCAAAGCACTTCCCCATTCAAGTCCCAATGCGGGGAAGTGCTGAGGGGGCACTGCCACCCAGCCCTGAAGCTGCTATTCTGCGCAAAGGAAAGCCCAGGAAGGATCAGCCCCACACAAACCTGCCACCCTTTCCATGAGGAGGCAGTGATGCAGCTAAAGTAAAACAAACCAAATCATTTCTAGCTTCCTTTTTTAAAATCAAAGAATATGGCAAGAACCGTTGTATTTCTCAATATATAATTCAGGATACAAATTACTATGGATAAAATGATGCTCAACTGTATGAAAATTAAAATTCCAAACAAGGAATGACTTTTAGTCTCTCTTCTGGCAATGAGAAAAAGAATGGCAACACCTGTATTGGAGGAAGAAGCAGAAATGGACCCTTCCTTATACTCTTGGTAGGGGTGTCAACAGGTGCTTTCTTTTACGAGACTGGTATTTTACAAATTTGAAATGTCTATACTTTACTACCCAGCAGCCCCTGAAATCAAAACTGGTCTTTAACACACAGCCACATGAACAAGGATGATTAGAGCAATGCCACCAGCCAGCCTGATCAACTGCTGAGTGATTAGAAAATTGTTGGGAGTTCCCGTCGTGGCGCAGTGGTTAACGAATCCGACTAGGAACCATGAGGTTGTGGGTTCGGTCCCTGCCCTTGCTCAGTGGCGTTGCCGTGAGCTGTGGTGTAGGTTGCAGATGCGGCTCGGATCCCGCGTTGCTGTGGCTCTGGCGTAGGCCGGTGGCTACAGCTCCGATTCAACCCCTAGCCTGGGAACCTCCATATGCCGAGGGAGCGGCCCAAGAAATAGCAACAACAACAACAACAACAAAAAAGACAAAAGACAAAAAAAAAAAAAGAAAATTGTCCTAGTCCAGGAGTCTGGGGTTATAGATGCAAACTATTGCATCTGGAGTGGATAAGCAATGAGATCCTGCCGTATAGCACAGGGAACTATATCCAGTCACCTGTGATGGAACATGGTATTATGACTGGATCACTTTCCGGTACAGTACAAATTGACAGAACACTGTAAATCAACTATAATGGAAAAAATAAAAAACATAACATTAAAAAAAAAAAGAAAATGGTCCTCTTACACTCATCTTGTCGGAACAACATACTTTACTGCCATCTGCTGGAAAACCATGATAATAAAGTGCAAACCAGGCTGTCAAAGGTGTGTATAGTTCCTCCTGGCAGAACGGGGAGAGGTGGCCTGCCTCCCAAAGGCCTGTCAAAGGGGAGGTTCCTTAATTAAAGAGGGCCCAGGGCTCCTGGGGTTCCTCACATGCATAGCTGCTCTCTCATCAGTCCCCACACATAACCAGAGGCAGCTTTCCACAAAGGAACTGGACTTGCAGGCTGAAGATGGCAAAGACATTTCTGCCCCTTCAAATCTTAAAACTGTCCCAAACAAGGAAAATAAGAAACACATTAAAATACAAGTGACACCTAAATTTAGGGGCTTGATCCACAGAGTGTGGGGACGGCTACCAGAGCCTAGCATCCCTGGGGCAGCCAACAAGGGTGCGGCTACCAGAGCCTAGCATCCCTGGGGCAGCCAACAAGGGTGCGTGAAACATCTGTGTAGGCAAAGAAGGGCAAGAGCAGAGGAGGGGGGAGTTCCTGATGTGGTGTATAGAGACTGGTGGCATTTTCGGAGCACTGGGACACAGGTTCAATCCCTGGCCTGGCACAGTGGGTTAAGGATCTGGGCATTGCCACAGCTGCAGCTTAGGTTGCAACTACAGTTTGGATATGATCCCCGGCCTGGGAATTCCATATGCCAAGGGGGAGCCAAAAAGAGAAAAAAAAAAAAAAGCAGAGGAGTGGGAGGTTGTGGGCATCACTATTCCTTGTGGGTTTTTGGTCTGGAACTCAGTGACTGAAGAGGTGTCCTAGGAAGGAAGACCCTGCACACTATAATAAGTGTCCATTACCTTGATTGTACCTGGAGCAGGAAACTAGACATTTGGAGAAGTACTGGACACACGTTGTGAGTGGACACTGCAAGTCAAAGACTCAAAGCAACATCACGCCTCCTTGATTGGTGATGGGGGGGTGGGCTGTGGAGGCCAAGTAATAGGTGAAGACTGGTCTAGATCTCTTTCAACTATAAATGACAGACCTAGGGCAAAACTGTGAAAGAGGACTGCTGGCCATTTCATGTGAAGGTGAATGGTTTCTGATCCTCTTTTTTTTTTTTGTCTTTTTAGGGCCACACCCACGGCATATGGAAGTTCCCAGCCTAGGGGTCAAATTGGAGCTGTAGCCGCTGGCCTACACCACAGCCACAGCAACACGGGATCTGAGCTGCATCTGTGACCTACACCACAGCTCATGGCAACGCCAGATCCCCAATCCACTGAGCGAGGTCAGGGATTGAACCCGCGTCTTCAAGGATGTCAGTGAGGTTCGCCAACCACTGAGGCACAATGGGAACTCCTCATCCTCTTCTCCAATCAGTATGGAAGGATGCATCTGCCCAGTCAATGACTAACATGTTACACCTGAGGACTTACTAATTTGCTCTAGCAACAATGCCGTGTCCGGCACAGCAGTTGCAATCAGGACTACTGATAAGCTAAGCCTCAGGAATCTAACATTCATCTAGTTTTTTCCAGGGCTGGACCAGTGAATTAAGATATGAGAGGGGCTACTATCCTGGCATTCTTTAGGTTTTAATGGCAGCACTTAATCTCCTTTATTCTCCCTCACGTCCTAGAGTTCAATCATGTTTCTGATGTACTATCTTTTTTTTGCCATTTCTTGGGCCACTCCCACAGCATATGGAGGTTCCCAGGCTAGGGGTCAAATCAGAGCCATAGCCGCCGGCCTAAGCCAGAGTCACAGCAACAAGGGATCTGAGCCTCGTCTGCAACCTACACCACAGCTCACGGCAATGCCGGATCCTTAACCCACTGAGCAAGGCCAGCGATTGAACCCGCAACCTCATGGTTCCTAGTCGGATTCCTTAACCACTGAGCCACGACGGGAACTCCCTGATGTACTATCTTGAGGGGCGCAGTTTCAGGTTTCACTCAGCCTTCAGCATCATAACTCTTTCCTCACAGACCAATGTAGGGGTCATTCCAACTGCCAAGTGTATCAGTTCCAGTGACACAATGAGGTACTGAGAGGATGATCAATGGGTAGGTCCATGGACCCAGTAGCCCACTGTGAGCCACGACACTCAGACCCCTCATGAATGAAGATCTGGGTCACATCCAGGTAAGGCACAGAGACCTGCCAAGGGATGGCTGAGAGTAGGAATAATGGAGAAGACAGAGAATGAGTACCCATTGTGGCCTTGAGATCAACTGTAGTGACAAGGGGCTACAGTTTTCCCCTTCCCCTCAGGAAGGGGGGTCCAAGGGGAGCCTGAGGGGCTCCTGACCTGTATGGAGAAGCAGAGCTGAGGGAGGCAAGGGTTGATGGTTGTGGCCATGAAAATGCTTGCATGGAGTACAAGTGACAGACACCCCACTGAGGTACCCTGACATTCCCCACTGCTCATGACAAGGCCACACACCCCATGGCAGCTCTCGGCCAGTGACTGCACAGGGAAGGAGGGCCATTCCTATGAGACACCAGATTCCTTTAAGACTTAGGAGCCAGCAAACTCTCCAAGAGCTGCACTGCATCCTGCAGTCAGCTCCCAATCTTCCTTCATGTCCTCTCTACCCTCAGGGGTCAGACTGTGCTGCCCTCTGCCAGTTTCCCCACCTCCTGACTCACTCCTCCCAGTCTTCCTCACAGGCTTTCTCTCAATGCGTCTCTTGCATATCTAATGCCACTGTGGTACATTAGTGCCTTCAGTGAAAAAGCCCACATGCTCTATGGGGATGGGAAAGAGAGAGGAATAAAAGACTTGGCCAAGTAAACCCCAACCTCAGTGAGTGGCTCACAGTGAGATAAGGTGGACCGCACACTTGGGAAGGGCTGAGGAAGTGAATGACAGGAGCTGTGGAAGGCAGGTGGGGCAGAGAGCAAGACAGGGAGGGATATTTAGGGGAAGGTTCACAGAAAGGTAAAGGGAGACCTCTCAGATGCCCCACTCCACTCCAGAAGAGAGGCCTTGGTTCCTTTTTCAGTCCTACTGGCCTATTACCTAGAGAAATTGAAACCAAGTTTCCAGACTCAGGCCTCAGGCACAATACCAACGGATCTGCTGGTATGAGGCACGGGGAGGACATGGGTGAGGAGCCCAGCCAGAAGACATGGCGTTGTAGTGGAGGGCTGCATTCTGCCACGTGAAAAGCCCAGCCCCACCCCTCACAGCTCTCACACTAGCAACCAGGTTAATCTCCCTCGGTGAGGAAACCAGAGCCTTTCCTAGAGAAACTAAATGATGCCCAGGGAAGAGACCTGCAAAGAGACACCGTGGCTACCTGTTGCCCTAGAGAAAAATCTCTCATTCAACAATCCCAACCTATGTACTTCCACTTGGCCTTTTAATGCTTCAGTCTTAAATGGGATCAGTAACAGAAGATCCCAGCAGACATGTGCAGAATGCCTCATATATGTCAGGGAAAGAACAAACATACTAAAAAAGGAACTCGGGGGAAAGAAAAAAAAAGCAGGCAGAAATAAAAAACTTCAAAGAAAGTTTATCTTTGTAGAGTGATAATGTCTTCATGAAAGAAGAACAAAATGCTATTTATAATAGCCAAGACATGGAAGCAAATAAAGTGCCCATCAACAGATGACTAGATTAATAACATTTTATATATATGTGTGTGTGTATACACAATCGAATATATAAATATAATCGAATATTACTCAACCATAAAAAATGAAATACTGCCATTTGCACCAACGTGGATGGCTTGAGAGAACATTATGCTTAATGAAATAAATCAGATAAAGACAGGAGTTCCCGTCGTGGCGCAGTGGTTAACGAATCCGACTAGGAACCATGAGGTTGCGGGTTTGGTCCCTGCCCTTGCTCAGTGGGTTAACGATCCGGCGTTGCCGTGAGCTGTGGTGTAGGTTGCAGACGCGGCTCGGATCCCGCGTTGCTGTGGCTCTGGCGTAGGCCGGTGGCTACAGCTCCGATTCAACCCCTAGCCTGGGAACCTCCATATGCCGAGGGAGCGGCCCAAGAAATAGCAACAACAACAACAACAACAAAAAAGACAAAAGACAAAAAATAAATAAATAAATAAATCAGATAAAGACAAATACCATATGACATCACTTAGAATCTAAAAAAAATACAAATGTATATATGTACAAAACAGGAACAGACTCACAGATATAGAAAACAAACTTGTGGTTAGTAAAGAGGGAAGGGGAGGACAAATTCAGGGTATGGGATTAACAGATAAACTATTATAGATAGGTATAGAATAGATAAGCAACAAAGCTACACCGTATAGCATAGGGAACTACACCCACTATCTTGTAATAATCTATAATGGAATATAATCTACAAAAATACTGAATGTATATCTGAAGCTAACACAATATTGTAAATCAATAATATTTCAATTTTAAAAAAAGAACAAAATGCTTTAAAAAAGAACTTTAAAAAATCAAAAAGAGCTCCAACTAACTGGTTCTCCAGAGAAAGACAGAATAAACAACACAGTAAAGAGGATATTCTGAAAGAAACAATACAAATTTTCCAGAACTCTACAGCATGTCCTTCCAGACTGGAGTGTTCATCAAAATTAATGAAACAATGTCCCCATCAAGGCATATCATCATAACATTTCAAAATACAAGAAATAAACTTTAAAAAATGTTTCCAAGGAGTTCACATTGTAGCTCAGTGGTTAACAAATCCTACTAGGAACTATGAGGTTGAGGGTTCGATCCCTGGCCTTGTTCAGCGGGTTAAGGATCCGGCGCTGCCATGAGCTGTGATGTAAGTCGCAGATGTGGCTCGGATCCCAAGTTGCTGTGGCTCTGGCGTAGGCTGGTGGCTACAGCTCCGACTGGACCCCTAGCCTGGGAACCTCCAAATGCCGTGAGTGCAGCCCTAGAAAAGGCAAAAAAAAAAAAAAAAGAAAAGAGTTTCCAGAGATTAAATAAAACCTAAACCTGGGCACGTGCAAAGGAACAGTAATACAAGTGGCATTCAAAAGTTCAAGAGGCATACTACACTACACTATAATAGAGTACTGTATTCATACCTCAGAGGCCAACTGAGTTGTAACTAAGTATTTTATATCCACCCAAATTATTAATCATATGATAGGGCAGAATAGTTTCAGATATCCAAGGCCTCCAAAAATTTACCTCCCATGCACCAGTTTTGGGGAAGCTATTGGAGGATGCATCCCACCAAAACAAAGGAATAATCCAGGAGAGACAGGCTTCCAACCCCAGAGAGAGGTGAAGCAAATCCCCAGGAAAATGCTGGGGCAAGGTCCAGGATAAGGCCTCTGCATCAGGTATGGGGGCCGGGGGCAGCCAGTCCAGATGCATGTTTGGCTGAGAAGATCAAATTAGTGAAATAGCTATGATATCTGGATGCAGTGAGGGAAGACTTAGACACCTGGCAGAAAGCTTACGGTTCAATTAGCAATAAGGACATAGAAAACTGCTCCGTCCTTAAAAAAAACAAAACAAAACAAACAACAAAGACCATAACTCTAACAAATAAAAGACAAGTGTTAAGTCTAAGGGACAAAAGTGGGCAGAAAAAGAAATATAATCATGGTATAAATATAAGCTCAGTTGTGAAAAGCATTTATAGGTTATCATGGTAAAACACAATATGGATACTGATCAAAACCCAATTACCTGGTAACTATGCTGAGAGGATAGTGGGACAGGAAAGGTGGCAGGTGAGGGTCATGACTGGTGGAAAAGAGCTAAATCAGTACCTTATGTCCCAATCTGAAGAAAGATCAACAAATAGATATCTAATCATGTTATTTCAAGATACAGTGATAAACACCAAAATAACAGCTAAAAGAACTGAGTTTGCTTCTGGGAAGACAGAAATAGAAGGAAGGAGGTGGGGCTCTTTTTAAATAAGTATTTATGGAACTTTTTTTTTTTTTGCCTTTTAGGGCCACACCCTCAGCAAATGGAAGTTCCCAGGCTAGGGGTCCAATCAGAGCTACAGCTACCCACCTACACCACAGCCACAGCAACTCTGAGCCATGTCTGCGACCTACACCACAGCTCATGGCAACATTAACCTTAACCCACTAAGCGAGGCCAGGGATCGAACCCCTATCCTCATGGATCCTAGTTGGGTTCATTACTGCTGAGCCACATCAAGAACTCCTATAGAACTATTTGATTCTTGAAAAAAAAAAAAAATCAACCAACTCATTCGACAAGTTGCAGAATGGTTATATACAAGACGATCTTGTTTTTGAAAAACACAAATTAAAAAGGACATAAATATAAACAGATACACTGATGTTTAGTAGAAAGTTGTGTCAGTGTAAAGCTAGGAAGGAAACTATCACTAGTCTCCTCCAGGTAACAATGGAAGATTGGGTGACTTTCATTCCATTTAATTGGTTGAATTACACAAGGTAAAAAGTGGTGGGATTATGGGTGTTTTATTTTTCGAGTAATTCAATTTCATGTTTAGTATGAAACATCTTAGTAAATAAAACTGAATGTATGTGTCTATGTTTAAGGTATACTATACAGAAAAAGGACAGGAAAAGATCACAAAAAGCTGTTAACACACTAAAGGACTAACTGCAGCTCATCACCTCTTGGGGTGGGGGCTGTGCAAACAGGTGCCTTCTCTACCTTTCCTACAATGAGCATATGGTGCTTTCACAGCAAACATGAAGCCTGGAAGATCCATGAATGTATGAACAGGAGGGTACAAGATAAGCAGAGGGAGACCCATTAGAGAGGTAAACAGGATGGAGAGGTAGTTAGTGGAATCATGCTGGGTAAACCAAAAACTTCCCTGGACCCTATGTAACCTTCTGGTCTACAGGCAGGGGCCTAAGCTGCAGGGACCAAACATCCCCTAACAGGCACGTGTATGCTGCAGCACTTATGAGGATCCTGGAATGGGAGGCAATTGCTTCCCCACACATCTCTGGGCCAGAGACGGGAGAAACAAGCAAGACAAACCATGTCCTTTTACAAAATTAATAAGGCCTAACATAATGAAGCCTAATAATCTGGGAACTTATTCTCAAGCATGACTTTAATACAAAATATATTTAAGAAATACCAAGAGTGCCTTAATTTATATAATGGCCAGTGACTATTTTAGGAAAAGAAATGGAATAGTATGCTGGGAAGTCTTTATCTGTAATTAAAAAGATGTGCTACTATTTTTAAAGAAAATTTATCAACAGAATTTATATTATTTTAACTAAACAGTTGGTGGCAGCAAAGGCTGTACTTAAATGACTGCACACTGGTCAGGAATCTTTCTGCTCAGCCCCCATCAGGCACTGGCCTCAGGCTGCAGACACGACTCCGGCCTCAGTCTCCTGATAAGGAGCAAGGGCTTGGCCTTCTGGATTGGTGGGCTCTGCTACCTCAGGCTTCTGTTCTGTGGCTATGATGGAATCAACCTTTCCTGGTACCCAAAAGATCCCAAAGAATTACTACTACTGTGCTATCAAGAATCTCTCTATTCTTCTTTGTATGAATAGGCTTCATTGTTCTTGTCTCACTATCTTCTTCCCCACACAGATTTTAGTTCAGAGAAAATACAACTTTTTGCTGTTAAAACATAATACTGAAAGACAGTCGGTCAACAAAATTAGTATAGTAATAATTTAAGGAATGCTACGAATGTTTCCAATAAAACCATATTATCTCTACCTCTAGTCTCACTCAACATTTTAGTTGTTAAAAAAAATTTCATTATGTTCCACTCACTTGGTGTTACCAATCAAAAGATAACAAAAACTCATAATACCAGCTTAGAAAATTACATTATATCTCCCTGGTTTTAAAATATTACTCCCTGACAGTACAGGCAACACCATCATTCAAATTAGAGCCTTGGCCTAGTCAAGATGTCTATGTGGAGTTCCCTGATGGTCTAGTAGTTAGGACTCAGCACTTTCCCCACTGTAGCCTGGGTTCAATCCCTGGTCTGGGAACTGAGATCCCACATCAAGCTGCTGCATGACTGTGGCCAAAAAAACCCCCAAAAACAAAAAACAAAAAAGTTTGCCTGGAGTCTTTCCAAAAAACCCCACCAGTATGGCTGGGATGCTGGTGTGGCAGAACTTCGCAATGTAAGAAATGAATATTTGGGCCATAATTCACATAAGATTTCTCAAACAACTGTATCATACTACTTGGCCTCTAACTCTCCTCCACCCCAAATCCAACTTCCTTGCTCACTAAAAATGGGATTTCAAATATGGCAAAAATATTAACAAAGGTAAATCTGGTTAAATAGTATTCTGAATTTCTTTGCAATTTTCCTCTAAGTTTTAAATTACTTCAAAATCACATAGGTAGGTCCAGGTAAATCAGGCATTTCACAAATATCTTCTAATCTCCACAATATTTGGAAAAGTAACACGATCTCATGGTTTATTTGGATTTTCAACATTGAAAATTTAAGTTCTTTTGTATCTGGAGAGTATGAAAATAAAATGGTTGTGATTTAAAAAAAATCAATACGATATCACTTACTCTATGAATTATACCAGCTGAATGCAGATGTTTAATACCACAGAGCATTTGGTAAAGAAGGTAGGACATTCTTTCATGATCCAACTCCATATGAATAACCTGACATAAGTTAGCATCCATTAATTCCATAACCAAATACCTGAGGAAATAAATGATCAGCCATGTATACATAAAAATTATCCAAAATTCTTTTATGGTTATTAAATCAGAATTTTTATGAAACAGTAATAACTTACTCTGCACTGGTTAAAGTAAAAAAGATAACTTATTTTCTCTAAACATTTATAAGGTATCTTGAAAAGCAGTAAATGTACAATGAAACTCTGTAAAAGTTTTCAAAAAATAAAAATTAACAATAAATGACTTTCAAGTTAAATACAAAACAATTTTTATATCATAGTCAATAGAATCTTAAACATTCAAATTCTCCTACATCTTAAAATTTTTGCTATTGGATCATTCTTAGCAATATAGTAACCATACTGTTACTGCTCTCATCTTAAGAAAACTTTTGACCTTACTTCCCCCAGCAGCTACCATTCCATATTTTTGCTCTCTTTGCAAAGCAAAACTCCCCTAAGAGGTGTCTATAGTTGCCAACTCCAATTTTTCTCTCATATTTCCTTAATCTCACTTTAATCAGGCTTTTGCCTCCACTGCTTTGCTGAAACTGTCGTCAAGGCTCCTGATGTGTTTCATGATGCTAAATCCAAGAGCCAGTCCTACAATCCCTGGCCAACCGTGCCCTTTTCCTACCTCAGCTTCTGACTGTTGAAGTGCCAATACTCGGTCCTTGACCTGCTTTTCTCTAACTGCACCCAGTCTTGGTGATCTTCTCTACTCTCCAGTCTCAAAACTTTAAATACCATCTATAGACTGTCAACTCCCAAATTAATACCTGCAACACAGACTTCCCTCCTGAGCTCCAGGCTCATTTATCTACCTGCCTACTTCACAGTTCCACTTGGGTGTCCAAGAGACATCTTGAAGTCCACATCCAGAACTGAGCTCCTGATGCTTCGCTACCCCCTAATCTGTTCTTCCAGTAGCTTTCCTCATCTCAGTTGAGAACACTTTTATCCTTTAGGTGCTTAGGCCAAAACTCCAGGTGCTGTTCTCAACTTCTCTTTCTCTCACACTCACCCCTCTAAGAACAAACACTGCAATTGTACCTTCAAAACAGTTTCAGTATCCAATCTCTTGCCTTTACCATCACTATCACCCTTCTGGTCTAAACACAGCCACTATGATCTCTCACCTGAATTGATGCAATAGCCTCCTGAGTGGTCTTTTGTGTTTTACCCCTTACAATGGGTTCTCAACCCAGAAACCAAAGTTATTCTTTTAAAATGTAAGTCAGATAAGCTCACTTCTTGGCTGAAAGTCTTACTAGTTTGCTTTAGAGTAAAGGAAAATCCTTACAATGGTCTAGAGGTCCAGCAGTGTCTGGCTCTGTCACTTCTCTGAGCCCACCTCTACTGCCTGTTCCTTCTATCTTGATTCTTCTGCCTTCTCCCAAATATTTATAGAACTAAACCCCTCAATCCTTTCAAGGCTTTCCTCAAATGTCACCAATCCAGTGAGGTCCCTCCCTAACCACCCTTCTTAAAATTGCAACATCCTAAAGAAGGACATCATTTATTTGTTATTTTGATTGTCTATCTTCCCTTGCTTTCCAGCAAGCTCTAGAAAGAAATACGACCACCTGCAATTCTTAAATAATAAAGGAATTTTTGCCTGTTTTGGTTACTAAAGTATGCCAAGTTCAAGAGATAGTCTAGCACACAGTCGGCAATCAAATATTTGTTGAGCGAATGAATACACCAATAAATTTAGGGTGAGGTTAGGCATTATATCTCAATAACAAATTAACATTTCATTTTATTATTAAAAAGATGATTCTATTTCAGATTTTGGAAACAGACAATATTTAATGACTTACCCATTTCAAATAATAATTGTAAACACCTGAACCCTACAATCTGGGCTTTCAGAGGACTGGAGAAAAACATTTTATATTTAAGTAAAGCAAATCAGCAGCACTAATAATACTGTCTGCTCTGAAGAAGTATTTTCAGGCATCCTTTATCTGTCATAGAAATGATAACCATCCAGGAATAAATAGTTGAATATTATTATTATCCATTTTCCTTGATATTTTCCTCCTACAGAGAAAAGTGGCTAAACAATCATTAAAAATGTATTGCCAACTACATTTCCTAAGTTAAAAAAGCAGTTACTTTCTTTTTTAAGTTTTCAGTCTATGATGCACAGTATACTACTCAATAAAAATGATACTTACACATCTTGGAATTCTTCTAAAGTTTTTTGTGGTGTAAACACATT
Organism: Phacochoerus africanus; assembly: GCF_016906955.1. NCBI lineage: Eukaryota > Metazoa > Chordata > Mammalia > Artiodactyla > Suidae > Phacochoerus > Phacochoerus africanus. The sequence continues at coordinate 78,501,203 of NC_062547.1, read as the reverse complement.
TAACAAACTAATTATCTGAAAAGAGAAAATTACATGTCAGCATGTCAAATGACTCTACATGATTATAAAAATTAACTTTAACAGTAAAATGTATTAAAACTGGAAAAAATTACAGAACTCAGTATTTAGTATTATTGTTATTGCTTTTACCCAAACATTCTATTACATAGCATTTGAAAAAAGTTAAATGATTAGGATTCTCACCTTGGAAATACGATACACTTTTAATCAAACCACTTTTATGTATCCTTAGTAACTCATTATCACAGAATTTTAACACATAATGTCTTCCTGGCTTTGAACATAAAACAGTAGTGATTACAAGTAGAAAAACACTGAAAAAAAGCAATATGTTAACCCTGAAAAGAAGGGTTCAAGAACTGACCCCACTACAGGCCTTGGTCCTGGCACCCCAACAGCTAAACAATGAATCCTGCTATTGGAGCATCAAACACACATTCTCAATCATTTCAAATGACTGAGAGAAAGAAAGATGAATTATTCAGTATATAGGATTGGGTGGCTGGCTAGCCAAGGAAAAAATAAAACTGGAACTATACTTCAATCTTTTTTTTTTTTTTAATTTTACTGAGCGCTTCTTTTTTTTTTTTTTTTTGGTCTTTTTTTGCCATTTCTAGGGCCACTTCTGCGGCATATGGAGATTCCCAGGCTAGGGGTCGAATCAGAGCTGTAGCGTCTGGCCTACACCACAGCCACAGCAACATGGGATCCGAGCTGCGTCTGCAACCTACACCACAGCTCACGGCAATGCCGGATCCTTAACCCACAGAGCGAGGCCAGGAATCGAACCCGCGACCTCATGGTTCTTAGTCGGATTCGTTAACCACTGAGCCACGACGGGAACTCCCATACTTCAATCTTTATACCTAGATAAACTCAAAATGGAACAAAAATTTAAATCTAAAACATGAGGAGTTCCTGTCATGGTTCAGTGGTAACGAATCTGACTAGTATCCATGAGGACGCAGGTTCAATCCCTGGCCTTGCTCAGTGGGTTAAGGATACAGTGTTGCTGTGAGCTGTGGTGTAGGTCACAGATGCAGCTCGGATCTGGCATTGCTATGGCTGTGGCATAGGCCAGCAGCTGTAGCTCTGATTCGACCTCTAGCCTGGGAACCTCCACATGACACAGATGCAGCCCTAAAAGACAAAAGTAAATAAATAAATAAATCTAAGACATGAAACGACAAAACATTTAAATACGGATAAACATTTATAGAATTCTGGTGTAGAAAAGCCTTTTCTAAGCATGACAGGAAACCTAGATTTGATTACATTAAAGAAACAAAATCAGTATGGCAAAAACCTAAATTAGAACCTAAATTTTCTTCTACAGAGAAAGAAAGGTCAGGTGGAAGAGAAGTAGTGGGAAGTATATTAATAGCTTTAGTACACAAAGATCTTCAATAAATGATAAGAAAGAAGCCCACAGTCCTAGAGAAAAATGGACAAAAGCCATGGAAAACAAATTCTCAAGAAATAAAAATACATGACTAATTGAGATATGGAAAGAAATTCAATCTTACAAATAAAAGTAAGGCATTATTTGTCATCTATCAATTTGGTAAGGTAAAACAAAACAATCAACAATATGCAATTCTGGGATATTTTAAAATATAAGACATTCTCAGATACTCAATGAAAATGTAAAACTAACAAGCTTCCTTGAGGTGAATTTGTCAGCATATATTAAGACCAGAAGTGTGCATACGCTTTGACCCATCAATCTTGGCTAAGGAATTCACCTGGACAAGTGTGCAAAGATGCATGTTTAAGGATGTTCACTACAGCACTGCTTATAGTAGCAAAAAACTGGAAACAATATTAATATCCGAGAATAAGTGATTGGTTAAATAAATTACTGTGCATCTTTACTATGTAGGCATTTTAAAAATGGTTTATATCTATGTTCCTTAATGTATATGAGATCTAGCAGCATTCCACTGGGAAAAAGCAGGATGCATCAAAACGTAACTGACCTGTTTATGGATGTGTGTATATACATGCATAAGAATGCCCACCAAAATGTGATCTGCTGGTGATGGGATTCAAGGATTTTTGCTTTTTTGTTGATACTGTTTGAATTTTTTAAAATTTTTCTGTAACTTAAAAAAATTATTTATTTTTACTTAGTGTAAAATAAAGCATGAATTGGAGGAATTAAAAACAAACTCAGGAGTTCCCATCGTGGCGCAGTGGTTAACGAATCCGACTAGGAACCATGAGGTTGTGGGTTCGGTCCCTGCCCTTGCTCAGTAGGTTAACGATCCGGCATTGCCATGAGCTGTGGTGTAGGTCACTGACGCGGCTCGGATCCCGCATTACTGTGGCTCTGACGTAGGCCAGTGGCTACAGCTCTGATTCGACCCCTAGCCTGGGAACCTCCATATGCCGTGGGAGCGGCCCAAAGAAATAGCAAAAAGACAAAAAAAAAAAAAACCCTCAAACTACAGACTCAAAAGATTAAACCTATCTTGTTTAATATCCCTACACCAGAAAAATTCAGCATAAATGTTACAATAAAGGGAACCATAGAGAGTTGAGTATAATCTTAAATATTTATCTTCCTGTAACAAAAAGAGATCACATGGAAGGGGGATCTCCAAAGCCCTTTCCAGACTTAACATTTTATGATGTTATAACATGGCAAGGTTATTAAAATCATGTTCAAAATAATGCCTGGGGATCAGTAACAGAACATAAAATGTGCCTGAGAGTACCTTATTTTCTAGAGACATACTGTTTTTCCTTAAAAATTATAATCCTTTGATTTCTACAGAGATAGTAAGTACACCTATCTTGAATATAACATCATCTACCAATATTTACTTAAATAAATGTGAATATGTGAAAAATGTTCTAAAAAGTATTTAGATTTTTCTCAATTTGCCAGGTCAAGATTGTTGCCATTGTATAGACTCTGAAATAGTGAAAAACAAATGGTTACAAGGTTAATTGACATTCTCCTCCCTGAGTGACTTAAATTCCTATGGGCCATGATGCCTCTTGCTGACTTCAATATCCCCAATGATGATTATGAATTTTATCAATAAAATATAAAATAGTATTTTTATCCCTATTTTATCCTAGGTGTAAACTTAGTGTATTTCCGAATTCAGAAGATTATCACATCATTGGCAACACTGAAGAGGAAACAGAGGAAATGTAGACATAACTTACATTTTTATGATTGACACATTTTAAGAGGACAAGTTCACGATAAGCTCTCTTTGCATGAGTTTGATTCTGAAAAGGACGGCTTAGTTTCTTGACTGCAACATTTATCCCAAGAACTGTATCAAAAGCAGCACTATAATTAAGAAATATAATAAACAATCCATTAGAAAGATTTTGGAAAATACAGAAATGTAGAATGTACATTCAATGTATTATCTTTTTTAAAAAAATGAGTAACGAATAAAGAAAAATCTGCTTGCTTTCACTCAGGGTACTGCTACACATGAGGAGCAAGGTGAGTTGGCTAAGAGTACAGGATGGACTGACTGCTTTGCAGAGGCACCGACATGGAAGTAGCCGCTAGGGTGGGATTCAGCAATCCTTTGCACGCTGATGTCTCACTATATTACTTGAGATTATTAAGTTCAATCAAACAATATAGAGTACATAAAACTGATCAAGAAACAAAATCTTCAGTTTAAATATACCAGTAAGTTGAAAAAAAAAAAGGCACTGAAATAAAATACATGTACTTTAAGTATGTTTTGGAATATCATAGCAAATGGTTGAGCTCATGAAAAAATATAAACCTAAGTTTTGATTGATTGTGTTTTTCCCAAATGAAAGAATCTAAAAACAGAAGCCAAAATCTAAGTTCATGATAAATCCCCAAGATACATAAAACCCCTAATGTAAGCAACTGCTATATATAAAATTCTACTAGAAATACCTCCTCATACTGCTATGGTAAGAATAAAATCTGCTAGAGCCTGTGTTTCAGGAATTTCAAGTTCCCTGTGGAAATTTATGATTTATTTTCCTCCAGAAAATAGACAGGAAAAACTGAAGAACTTTTGTACCAGTTTCAAACTAGTACTAACAGTATGGTTGTTATTATTGTTACCTTTTGGCTACTTCTCAGGGATTAAAAGCTACTAAAGACCATTTGAGAACCTAAGCACCATTTAAAATATTATTTCTATTTATTCTATTCAGTTTATAAAACTGTTTACACTTATTCACTTCTATTAATAATATTTGCCAAAAAATACTAACTTAATTTTATCTTCTTTTTTTAATTGAAGGCTATCTGCTGTAGCATTCGGTTAAGAATTATTGGAAACTTCCTGTTACTTTGGAATTATTTTTTTTAATTCAGTTCACATGTGTACATGTATACAGAGATGTAAAATCACATGCCCACATGCAAATGTGATAGTCATATGAATTATAAAATGTTAAATAGAAATCTATTTGTGAAACAAATCAATATATACACTGTGATTTGTACTTATATATATATATTTCTTAGTCTCAAGAATTTAAAAACAGACATACCTTTTTTGGTTTCAAAAGTTTTTGTTCAATGAGCCAAATGGACTAGTTCTGAATTATCTGAGTGGACACATGCTTCCTCACTCCTAGTTCCAACTGAATGAGCTACCTTCAATTATTCCTGGCTTTACTTCTTAGAGTCACATCTCAACTACAAAGAATACACTTTTATTACTATTTCCTCACTTATCAAATTTAGAAATTATCTCTTTACTCCCCATTATGAAAACTGAGGATTTAATCACTTAGTTGAAACCCCCAACTGCTCCCAGTTTTTCGCTCTTATGTTATTTTTAACTTTTCCCTTGGTCACCCTTGTAACTTTAAATAACATGCTTAAACTTACTGCATCAGTTTCCAAAGGAGGAGTTCCCAATGTGGCTCAGTGGTAACAAACTGGACTAGTATCCATGAGGATGCAGGTTTGATCCCTGGTCTCACTCAGTAGGTTAAGGATCAGGCATTGTCCTGAGCTGTGGTGTAGGTCATAGATGAGACCAGCATCCTGTGTTGCTGTGGCTGTGGCTGTGGCTGGCAGCTGCAGCTCTGATTCGATTCCTAGCATGGGAACTTCTACATGCCACATGCACAGCCCTAAAACAAAAAACAAAAAAAACTTCCAAAGGAGGCTCTTGCTCCTGAGTATTTAAGATGAGACTATTACACTTCATCTCCTTTTCCTCTAGCTCTCTACTCTCTTTTCCTCCAAAATTTGTTTTAAACAGTCAAGCTTGATAAAACATCTATTCAATTTCTACAATTAAGTCTTCCATATTTCTACTTTAGGTGTGTCTGAAAGTTGAAAATCAAGACACAGAGTGTATGTATGTATGTGTGTTTATGTAAGTATTCCTAATTGCATAGGTGGGGTTATATTTCATTTTCTAAAGGTCACATGATCCTTGCTGCCTCTCATCAGAGAATGAGACTGTTTCTAGCATCAAGATCAAAAGGATTCTCTTCTTGCATTCCATCAGTTGCTAAAACTTCATGTCCTTTTACTTGTTTTATTCTTATACCATGACTTTTTCTAGCTTTTCCACCACGAGTTTCTAATAACCCCCTTTTTTTTTTTCCTTATTAAGAGAAGAAAAATATACCCCTTTAAAAGCTATCACTAGTACTTCCTTCCTATCTTCTTTTTTGGCCCCCCTGCGGCATATGGAGTTCCCAGGTCAGGGACCAGATCCAAACCGCAGCTGCAACCTATGTGATCCTTTAACCTGCTGCACCAGGCCAGGGATCAAACCTGCATCCTGGCGCCGCAGAGATGCCATTGACCTCACTGGGCCACAATGGGATCTCCACATCCTACCTTCTTACTCACATTATCTATTGTTTGGAATCTATTCCATTTTTGAGGAAGACATTTACTTGGAGTTTCAAGGCCTGCCAAACAGCTATTGCCCTGGGATTTCTTTTCACTGGCCTCCACTGTTTCTTGTGTTACATGTTCTTATATTTTCTTTCTTGTTGAAGTACATCCTCAAGGAATTTCCATAGAAAAAGTGCATGGAACATAGAATCTTATTCTGCCCTCACCCTTGATTGACTGTTGGTCTAGGTTCAAAATCAATTTTTCCCTTGGAAGCCACTGATTTCCAAAGTTGAGTGTTGTGGGTGAGAAGGCTTAGGCCTGTCTGTTATTAATTCTTTGGCTTCCGTTTTTGTCCTCGGTGCAATGACTTATCACAATGAAATGTTTTATCAGCATCCCAAAGCCCTTCCCACACCTCCCACTAATTACTAACCCTCTCCGTTCCCTAAAGATGGTAACTATTTCTGACTTTTATGATAACCACTTCCTTGCTTTTACCAGCTAAACATGCATCTTCAAGTCCCTGCATGGTTTATTTTCGCCTGGTTTTTGAGATCATCTGTGTCTGACTTCTTTCACTCAACATTATATCAGGTGAGATATATCCATTGTTGTATGAAACTATAACTCCTTCTGTGTCCCTGCTATAATATTCCTTTGTTGTGATTATATGACATAATGTTGACAGATACTCTGTTTTCAGTTTGCAAGCAATTACAAAAAACATGGTCATAAACATTCTCATACACGGCTCCAGGTCCCCTATGCAAGAATTTCTGATGAGGAGCTATCTAAGAGTGGGACTGCATATATTTCTTAAAAGAATTTTCTGAATATTTATTTAGATTATCCAAGATAAAGGAACTATTTTGTTGTTATTAAAAAAGATTCTCATGATAGATTTTTTAAAAATAAAACATATTTTCTCTCTTCCCTCCATCACCAGCCTCCTTCATTATTTTTAAAAAATTATAGCTGATTTACAGTGTTGTGCCAATTTCCGCTATACAGTATAGTGACCCAGACATACATATATATACATTCTTTTTCTCATACATCTTCCATTATGTTCTGTCCCAGGAGATTGGACATAGTTCCCTGTGCCGTATAGTAGGACCTCATGGCTTAACCATTCTAAATGTAATAGTTTGCATCTATTAACCCCAAACTCCCAGTCCATTCCACTCCCTCTCCATTCCCCCTTGGCAACCACAAGTCTGTTCTCCATGTCTGTGAGTCTGTTTCCGTACATAGGTTCATTTGTGCTGTATTTTAGATTCCTGTTTATTTTAGTAGATAATGCCAAACTGTTTTCCAAAGTAGTTTCTTCTGCCAATTTCTAGGTATTTGACTTTTTTGGTAGTATACTGACCCTATGTCCTGCAAGAGGGCTAAACATATTCATTAATTTAATAAAAGGGATGGGGGGCACTAATTCAGTCATAAGAGCCCTTTAGGAGTTTCTGTCATGGCGCAGCGGAAACAAATCCAACTAGGAACTATGAGGTTGCAGATTTAATCCCTGGCCTTGCTCAGTGGGTTAAGGATCCGGCGTTGCCGTGAGCTGTGGTGTAGGTCGAAGATGTGGCTTGGATATTGTGTTGCTGTGGCTGTAGTGTAGGCCAGCAGCTGTAGCTCCAATTCAACTCCTAGCCTGGGAACCTCCATAGGCCAAGGGTGCGGCCCTTTAAAAAAAAAAAAAAAAAAAAAAAAGCCCTTCAGAAGCAGAGTTTTTCTTCTGGCTGGTGGAAAGAGGGGAAAGTCAGAGGGATCTGAATCCTAAGAAGGACTAGACATGCTATTGTTGCCTTTAAGATGGAGGGGGTCACATGAGAAGGAATGTGGGAGCCTCTAGAAGCAGAGTGGCCCCTGGCTGAGGGACAGCAAGGGGATGGAGGCCTCTGACCTACAGCTGCAAGGAACTAGGTTCTGTCAACAACCTGAATGCACTTGAATGCAGATTCTTCCCCAAAGCCTTCCCCAAAGCCCAGTCCAGTGACATATTGATTTCAGCCTTGTGAAAAATGCCAAGCAGAGAATCTACCTGCTTGGCACACCTACCCAGATTTAATTATAAATGAGTATTGTTTTGTTTTAAACCACTAAGTTTATGGTAATTTGCTATGTGGCAATAGAAAACAAAATACATCGTCTCTTCCGTATTTTTCTACTCCTTTGTCTCCCCAAGGCTTCATTTTGAATATTTTTTTCACTTACCTTTCAGATAATCCTCTCTTCAGTTATATCTAATATGCTATTAAACCCATCCATTAACTTCATAATTTAATTACTATATCTTACAGTTCTATAATTTCTTTTTCTTTTCTTTCTTTTTTTCTTTTCTAGGGCTGTTCCTGCAGCATATGGAGGTTCCTAGGCTAGTGGTCTGTCGGAGCTGTAGCCGCCGGCCTACACCACAACCACAGCAACGCCAGATCCAAGCCTCATCTGCGACCTATACCACAGCTCATGGCAATGCCGGATCCTTAACCCACTGAGCAAGGCCAGGGATCAAACCTGAAACCTCATCGTTCCTAGTTGGATTCGTTAACCACTGAGCCACAACAGGAACTCCACAGTCCTGTAATTTCTATTTAATTTTTTAAAGTTTTCATTTTCCACACAAAAATTTTCATCCTGTCTTTTACCATTCTGAACATAACTCTTTAGGAGTTTGGATCCAATAATGCCAATAACCCCTGTAGTTCTGTTTCTTTTTTCTGTTGTTTATGCTAGATTTTGTGAATGCTGTCTAATCTCCTTGTGTGACTAGTTGTTTTTGATTGTGTGCTGGACTTCGAACTTGCAAAACTGTTCGCTATTGAGAAATAATTTGATATCCAGTATGATACTATCTTCCTCCAGGTAGAATTTAGATTTATTTCTGTTGGGTACCTGGGGTGCTAGCAATTTGGGTTCACCTCACTTCAAGTTCAGCAAATAAGATGATTTGAAGCTAAATGGCAGTGCCTGCAAGTGCTTGTTCATTCTCACTTCCAGAATGCAGCTCTTTACTGGATCCAATTCAAAACAAAGGAAGTTCACCAGGCCCCTGGACTCAAATTCTAGTCTCCTAGAGCTCCCCAAGGCAGTCCAAAGCACTCTCAATCTCTCAGCTACCCACTCCAGAATTGTCAAATGCCCTCAAGGGAAAGACCACCCCAATCCTGGGCTCTCCTAACTAGGCTTCTCCTTTCTCAGATCTTAGAGTAGTAATTCTTCATTTACCTACTCACTCTCCAGGGGCGAATGCCGAGCATGGGGTGGAGGTTGGGAGCCAACTGGCAAAACTGTTTCATAGACACTTTGTTTGTTTTTTTGGGGCCGCACCCGCTGCATATGGAGGTTCCCAAGATAGGGGTCAAATCAGAGCTACAGCTGCCAGAATACACAACCACAGCAATGCAGGATCTGAGCCAACCTACACCACAGCTCTTGGCCACGCTGGATCCTTAACCCACGGAGTGAGGTAGGGATCCAACCTGCAACCTCATGGTTCCTAGTTGGATTTGTTTCCACTGTGCCACGACAGGAACTCCTAGATACACTTTTTTTTTTTTTTTTTTGCTTTTTAGGGCCACACTAGTGGCATATGGAGGTTCCCAGGCTAGGGGTCTAATTGAAGCTACAGTTGCCAGCCTACACCACAGCCACAGCAGCGAAGGATCCAAGCTGCATCTGCGACCTACACCACAGCTCACGGCAATGCCGGATCCTTAACCCACTGAGCTAGACCAGGGATTGAACCCGAAACCTCAGGGTTCCTAGTTGGATTTGTTTCTGCTGTACCACAACAGGAACTCCCAAGACACACTTTTTAACACCCCTATTTCTACCTGCCTGTTTCATCTTTGTTTTCTGTCTCTGCTGTCTATACCCACAACCTCTTTGGAATTCTACTATAGATAAGTTCTCTTCCTTCTTGCAAATGACTCAACTACTTATTCTTACTTCCACTGCTCTGTTTTTGCATCAAGTTACCTTTTATTTCAGAACCTTGTTAAATGCTCTATATCCACTGATTACTGCATTCCTTGTCTCTTTGTTTAGGTGTTTGATCCACTGTCTTAAATTAAAAGTTCCAAACTATTCATTTAAGAGGTGAAACCATCAAGGTCCATAGTGACACAATGATTTGCCCAAAGTCACAAAGAACTACTGCTATGAGAATCTGAGCTGGACCTAGAACTCAATTCTCCTGAACCATAGCCTTCTTATGCCTTATACTGTATATCTGCTTTACCACAAAAATGTTATTGTGGACATTAGGTTTATTTACATATACTAATAGAAAATAAAAGAGTATAAGAACAGGTCAACATTCATGCTTGTACAGAAGCAGAGGCGGCAAAAAGGAGTAAGAGCTATACGACCATTTCAAGTTAAGGTTGTAACTCACTTCTAGGTACCGTCAGATCTAATATTAAATACTTTTTTAAAGTTACACACTTCATAGAACTGTTTTACAAAACAAATAGTCCTTACTACCTTGATTAAATAGCTTGAGATATCAGAATGAGCGAGAAAAACCTGAATATATATGTATATACATTTTCCCTACAGAGCTTCAAAATTTTGCAGTTACATAATTCCACTATATAACTTAGTTAATATGTATAAATACTTCAGATGATAAACATTTTAAAACTTACCTAATTATTTTTACTAACAGTTTTAATGACAAAAACATAGAAATAAACAAATCACAGGTAACTGTGAAAACAACTCAAAATTAGGAGGCAGAATGTTTTATCTGGATCCCAGCCATTTCATTTAATCCTCTATCAGTACCTGCCCTTTGATTTACCTGGATACCTCTCCCTATATCTTTATAAAGCTCTAGCTTTAAAAGATGATTAACAACTTTTTAAAATCTTGCTCCATTGCTACTATATTTTATTTCTCAAAAATGTAAAAATGCACAGGCCCTCTATGTTGGTTTCCTATTGTTGCTGTAACAAATTACCACAGATTTACTGGTTTAAAACACAAATTTATTATTTTACAGTTCCAGTGTGTGAGTGCATGTATGTTGTGTGCATGGGCACGTGCATATAATTAAGCATTTGGTTCAACCATAGAGAAGGTTCTACTCCAAACAGGAGCTGAGATTATCTGGAGATGTTCCATAGATGAGATAAGTCTTAAAAGACCAGGGATAGTGTCTAGACAGACCAGGGAGGTTTCAGAGGAGACTCCAACCAGGAGATACAGTGGGGACAAAAGTAATGAGCATGAGAAAGAACCTGTCATTTTTGCAGGGAAAGGACCACCAAAGAGAAGTTACCTAAAAGCCGGGGCTTGGAGTTCCCGTTGTGGTGCAGGGGAAGCGAATCCAAGTAGGAACCATGAGGTTGCGGGTTCAATCCCTGGCCTCGCTCAGTGGGTTAAGGATTCAGTGTTGCTGTGAGCTCTGGTGTAGGTTGCAGACATGGCTCGGATCTGGTGTTGCTGTGGCTGTGGCTGTGGCATAGGCCAGCGGCTACAGCTCTGATTGGACCCCTAGCCTGGGAACCTCCATATGCTGTGGGTGCAGCCCTACAAAGCAAAAAAAATAAAAAATAAAAGTCAGAGCTTGATGGTAGAGATACTCAGTCCCCTCCATCACTGATGAGGACGAAAGGAGTCTGACCTGCGCCATTCATAGTTTCTTGCTCTATCTAAACAACAGAACGAGGTAAAAGTCCTTCTCCTTACACTATGTACAAAAAGAACACTTCTTTTGCTGATGTTAAAGCATGATGCCAATATCCAAGATGCTGTGTAAACTAGAGCCAGGGAAAAATCCTCCAAAGACTTGTAGGGGAAGCATCTTGGGAAGAGTTTCTCTCCTATCAATCTGAGACTACCAGTGCCAGTACCACCACTGCTACAGTTCAATGGGGCCAAGAAGCCTCAAGCCTAGAAGGTGAGAAGCAGTCACCCATATCCCTGGCTAAAAGGAAGCCAGCACAGGTTCTGGTAGAAACTAGCAGTGAATTAATAATGGAAACCAGGTCTCTAACTCTCATGATGGCACCTCATCTAAAAGCCAAAAGAAAACATCCAGGAAGTCTAAGAATAATTTTCATAATTGTACAAACATTTCTAAAAGAATATATCACTAATCTAAATTAACTAACTCCTTTTCCACACATCAGGAAAGTTAACCCAATTAAAAGGTTTTGATTTGGTAACGAATAATTCGCTTGGGTTACAAAGTTAGGGGGATAATTACATCAAAGAGCATAAAATAGACTGTCAGCTGTGCAGAGGCTCATTAAGAGATACTTTAATCAGTTCAAAGCAGTGACTGCTTGAGCAGAAAAGAGCAAAACTCAGGCTATGGAAATGAGGATTTGCAAGACATGAAATTTAGGAAGGTATTAAAATTTTAGCCTTTATGAGTATGTGAGGTGAAACCTGCTCCAATAAACATTAACAAAATTGTCATTAAATTATTTAAATGAAAATACTGAGTTAAGTGGAAGTACTGTTAAGATTATGTCAACATATAATAAGTTACTAAAAGAAAATGGCAACATGTTTTAATGCATAACATGAAAATATATAAAACACTATAGTATCGGGGTTAAATATCCATATAAGAAGGACAAATATTCTTAGTTTAAGGCAACTTTCAGTTTACTTTTTTTCAAAAAACATTTATTAAGGTGAGATTCACATGAACATAAAATGAACCATTTAAAGTGAACAATTCAGTGGCATTTAGCACTTTCACAGTGTTGTGATTCCAAAAGATTTTCATCACCCCAAAAGGAAACTCCATACTCATTATGCAGTCGCTCCCCATTCCTCTCTCCCCTGTACCCGTTAACAACCAACTGGCATCTTTCTCCACAGATTTACCTACTTTGGATTTTTCACATAAATGCACTCATGTTAAAATACTACCTTTTGTATCCGGCTTCTTTCTGTTAGTATGTTTTTGAGGATCATCCATGTTGTAGCATACATCAGTGCTTCATTCCTTTTTATGAGTAATATTCCATGTATGTATGTGATGAATAATATTCCATGTATGTATATGAAATAACCTGTGTATCCATTCATTTATTGATGGACAGTTGGTCTGTTTCCACCTTTTGGCTATTGCAAACAATGCAGCTATGAACATTTGTGTACAATTCTTTATTTGAACATCTGTGTTTAATTCTTTCAGATATATATTTAGGAGTATTTACTGGGTCATATAATAATTCTATGTTTAACTTGTGAGAAGCCATCAAACTGTTCTCCACAAGTGGCTGGACCATTTTACATTCTCACCAGCAATGTATAAGGGTTCTAATTTCTGCACATCCTTGCCAACATTTGTTATTTTCTGTTTTGTTGATTACTATGATCTAGTGGGTGTAAAGCAGTATCTCATTGTGGTTTTGATTTGCATTTCCCAGATGACTAACAATGAGCATCTTTTCATGGGCTTATTGGCCATAAATCTTCTTTGGGGGAATGTCTATTCAAGTCCTTTGCCTGTTTGTTTGTTTCTTCTTTTTATAGCCACACCTGAGGCAGATGGAAGCTCTCAGGGTAGGGGTCAAATCAGAATTGCAGCTGCCAGCCTATACCACAGCCACAGCAATGCCAGATCCAGGCTCCATCTGCGACCTAGGCCACAGCTAGCAGCAATGCCAGATCCTTAACCCACTGAGAGGCCATGGTTCGAACTCACATCCTTACAGAGATAGTGTCGGGTCCTTAACTCGATAACCCACAAGGGGAACTCCTGTTTGTCTTTAATTGGGTTGTTTGTTGTTGAATTGTAGTTCTTTATATTCTGGATATTGGACTCTTATCAGCTATATGGTTTGTAAATATTTTCCCATTTTCTGGGTTATTTTTTCCACTCTCTTAATAGTGTTCTTTGATATATAAAAATTTTAAATTTTGACGAAATCCAATTTTTTTCTTTTGTTGCTCATGCTTATGGTGTCATTTCTAAGAATCCAAAGTAATGAAGATTTTCCCCTTTGTTTTCTTCCAAGAGTTTCATGGTTTTGGCTCTTATATTTAGATCTTTGATCCATCTGAATTCACTTTCTGCCTGATGTGAGGCAGGAGTCCATTATCATTCTTTTCCATGTGGATATCCAGTTGTCCCAGCACCATTTGTTGAAGAGACTCTTCCCTCCTCATTGAATAATTTTGACACCCTTTTTGAAAATCAACTAGCCATAGATGTATGGGTTTATTTGTGGACTCTTGGTTTTTAAATTTTTTTAAAAATCCAGAATTTATCACCCTATAATTCTACCACTGCTTTTACCAGAGGAGGTTTAACTTGCAATGGTATATTAGGAACTTTCATTGCAAAACTAGAATTTTTTAATGAAAAATATATATCGATAATGAGTAATTTCATCATTAAACATTTCTTTAAAAAACAGAGAAAGGTATATGCAAACTGGAAATCAAAATTAATCTCTGAAAAACAGTATTTTATAAATTAGCATGTGATTTTATTGTCATTTACCATGCTATAATGAAGTCATTAATTTCAACTGCCTACCCCTTATAAAGCCTTCAATTTTATAATAATGAACTTCCAGTCAGTCTCTTAATGTGGTTATTACATTAAATGTCCTTGACATCAGCCTTGCTTAATTACCTATGTCAAATCACCATCCAGTACAAGTAAGAGATGGATCATAAATCAAAAGAACTTTTCTAGAACTTTTCATTAACATCAAAGTGTCCTAATTTGAACCATCCATTCAGTCTAAAACTCCACTTGGCACACTGGGTTTAAGTACCAATAAAGTTTGTTGTCAACTGAAAGTTAAGATTCCCACTATTTCAGATGCAAGCTGAGCATTCCTTCCAAACAGCCCCCTCCCCCTTTCTAGTTTTTCTAGGAATCTCTGAACTGCCATCTCCTTTGAGCTCCCAGGGCCTTCAACCACCTAGATGGAAGAAAACAATTAACTTCCCTGATCACATGTCCTTACACCAGAGGATTAGTTAATAACCACGAATGCAGATTCTCTAAACTCAATATTTTTAACAAAAATACACACTCTCGTACCAGAACATCCGAGTTCTCTTTTATCTTGAATCTCCTTTACTTATAAGCTGTAATCACTGGGTGTTTAGCTCTATTACGGTTTCTTTTAGATGCAAAGATAATCTTGTTTTTATTGACTGAAAAAAGAAGAAAAAGTTTTGCCCAGAAAACTAAGGGATAAAAAGTTTGGGAAGTGCTGATAACTGTAGTCTAGAAAACATGTGAAAAACTTTACCTTTAGCTGGCCAGTGATGTCGCGGCAGCTGACTGTCTTACCATGCAAGAGACTAAGGTTCAGGGTCAGACCAACGGTTCTGACGTCCTGGGCTGGACACATAGTTGAAGTGAGACACCAAGGAAGAGACGGCCAGCCCAACCCCTCATACAGCATCCCTTCCTGGTTAATCCATGGGGTGATAATGACACTGACTGGCCTCATCCTGCCAATGAAGGGCAAGGCACTGCAATGACGGCGCCTAGAAATGAATAGGAGTGATTGGGAATAAAAGGGGGAGGGGGGGAAAGGTGGCCAGGATGAAGAAATGAATAAAACTCCAAATTTCTGTTACAACTCACTGTCATACCTATTACTCTAATATCATAATGACAGGGGGAATGGAAAAGAAAAAAAGAAAAGAAAAGAAAAGAAAAGAAACGAAAAAAACTGCTACCTATTTAAATTTATGCAGCATTCTAAGAATTTGAATTTGTATCCTACAATCTGACTATATATAACTAGAGCAAGACGTTGATTCAATTTAGCTTATAAACCTATAAAAAGAAAATAGTATTTTTATCATTAGTGTTTCTAAATCCTGACGATTTGGTTCTATTTAGTTTTTATTACAACAAAAACTCAATCCACATTACTAAAACAGACCATACTTACCAAACAATTCCTTGAGCTCCAGAGCCAATTGGTTTCAACTGCTGGTAACGTTTTAGGACAGTGAAAGTTGAATCTGCCACTTGCACACTGTAAAACTGACTATCACATTTACTGTCACTCATGATGTAGTGTCATATAATATTCTGAAGAGCTGGTAGTCGTCAGATTCCTTGAAAGAAAAACAGAATGAACATGCATTCTTACTGAAATTATACATGCAAAGCTCACTTAACAGCGTTTCAAATTTATTGGTATAAGAGAAGGTGGCTGTTAAATTGACAGACTCAGACCAAGTTCTGGATTTAAGCAACACACACAAAATGCAGACATTTTAATGAAAGGAAGGATCTTTGAGGCCCTGCATGACCACATTTTAAGGGATTAGACTAGGAAATAACCACCTCTGGAGAAAACACTGCACATTTTTACTAGCCAAGACAAGACTCTGTCCCTATGGGATTCCCGTCAGCTTGCTTCCTGTGGGAGCAGGTTACATTGAACTGTCCCAACCAGAGATGGAGGCCCTCTGGAGATGCTGCAAAATGAACATTTCTACAAATACTGCAGAAAAACAAATGGACCGGTCTTCTGCTAAGACCACAAACAGGTTAAAGTGACAAACCAGGAAGCGAGTCTTATGCCAAAGTGATTGTGAATGTGGGAAGTTAAGGAACACCTGGCACACCTGTGTGTGCGATGCATGCCCATGAGTACGTTCTTGCCTTGTAAGGTCATCCTGGAGCTGGCCTACGTGCCCTGCACCCTGTATCACTAGTGGGCTTCAATACAGTCACAGAGAACTGCCATACAGCAATAACGTGGACACTCTGAAGTTACTTTTGAGGTAGGAGCATAAACTGGCAGCCCCAGAGCAGCCTTTCTGTGGTTAGACAGTAGGCTGAGACTCCCACTGCGGCCTGCATGATTTTATACACAAAACAAAGCAAACAGAAACTGACAGGCAGCTACCTTTACTTGGTTCCCTGGCTCTTGTCTGACAACGTTAACTGAGAAGTAGCAAGCTATTCATATTGGTCATTTTTTAAAAATTAAAAAGCCAACAATAAAATAAAAAATCAGTATGGTAATTATTCCATACTGTTTAAATACCCAGAATTTAGATTTTATTCTATAGCTCCTAAAAATTCTTGCCTGTTTGTTCTACCACTTAACATTTAATGTCTACTACTCATTGAGAGTTGTGGAGTGATGATATGTATTTCAACACACTGATGTCTAGAACTTCCATTAAACATGGAAATAAACTGATTAGTAACAAGCTTGAATAGAGAACTTAAATCAAATGAATAGTTTCTCCAACTGACCGTTGCTTCATGTTTTGTTTTGTTTTTAAATCACTCTTAGGGCAGTAGCTGAGGCACAACTGTTAGTACCAGCAGCCACTGTGACCAAGAGTCATTGCACACTGGCCAGGATTGCCTTCCAGAGGCCAGCACTGCATTGGATGAACTAACACATTGCTCATGACAACCCACAAGGGATTATCAGCTCATGTAACACTGGAGTGACCCAAGGCTAAGTGAGCTGGCGGAGCCATGCTTCTGTGAGAGGGGGTACTAAGACCTAGGAGGGTAGGGGCAGGTTTCTCATGCTCACTGTGGCATCCTACACTCCCAGGATAGGAGGACAGGGAGAGTCTGGCCCCTGGGATGGAGTGAACTGAATGTTGAATACAAACCTCTGCTGATCTGACCCATACTACTGTATCTGATGATTCTGGAGTTCCCATTGTGGCTCAGAGGTAACAAATCTGACTAGCATCCATGAAGATGAGGGTTCAATCTCGGCCCTCGCTCAGTAGGTTGGGGATCTGGGGTTGCCGGGAGCTGTGGTCTAGGCACAGATGCGGCTTGGATCCCACGTTGCTGTGGCTGTGGCGTAGGCTGGCAGCTAGAGCTCGGATTTGACCCCTAGCCTGGGAACTTCCATATGCCACATGTGTGTTCCCCCCCAAAAATGCAAAAAATAGTAATAATAATGATCCCTACACAATGCTGGTCTATTTTAGCGACATCTGAAGGAATATCCTTTTCTGAAGATTAATTTATTTACAGTTTTTAAAAGGCTGAGACAATTCAACTCAACATTTACAGGGTGCCTTTGTATAAGAAAGTAATAAATAATGTAGAAGATATAGCAAGATCAATCAGGAATTGGTCTTGAAACAGCACTTAATTCACTATTTGGGGGATAAGTGTGAAGGATGAGTCTGTTTTCTGTTTTAAGATAAATTACAAAGAGGTAAGGGCCATAAGCAAAATATAAACAAAGTTGAAAGGCAAAAGAGATCCCACCAGTGCATAGGGGCACAGAAGACAAGGACATCTTTATGTAGAGGTGGCATTTGCCCTGGATAGTTTTGCCAAAGACAGAGTAGAGACACAGAGCTCAAACTGACTATGCTCAAACATGGTGAACTGCTCAGCTTGAAGAAGGGAGTACAGGCACAAAAGGTCAGAGACAGACTTGGTGAAAAGGCAGGGAGCCACCACAACCTGCTGTTTCTTTGCCGTACTGTAAGGCACCAGTGATGCTGGTCATTCATAAACCATTTCTCGAGCACCACTGTGGACAAGGGTCCTTGCCAGAACAGATACTGTCCCTGCCCTCTGAGTTTTGAGCTTACCATAAGTGCACACCGTAGGTACACTCGGGAAGAGACCAGATGCAAGGAGAGTCCTAAACTCACAAAGATGGAGGTTTGAAGTGGGGGGAAGAGAACGAGCATGTGCAGAGAGCTGGAGGCACCTTCTGAGCATGACAAGTCATTTGAGTTTTGGTTATGCTAGATAGTAGGGGGGAAAACTAGAGAGAAAAAACAAGGCCAGATCACCATGGGCCTTGGAAATTGCTCAGAGCCATCTGGGCCTGGGCCTGAGGACTGTGGAGGCATCAAAGCTTGAGAGGCAAGAGCTCATATTTGCTTTTCAGAAAGGTCATTCGGGAAGCTGAGAAAGGGATGGATTTGAGGAGAAGAAGGCAATCTATGGCTTGGAGGAAGAATGTATGTGCCTTGTTCCCTGCAGGAGAGAGGAGAAATGATGGTGAAATAACTGCAGGTAAATAGGACGTAGACAGCTGCACAGGCAGAGAGTTCAGCTTTGGACAGGTTAAATCTGAAGTAGCCACGGGGCAGCATGACAGGCCCAAGCTTCTGACCTACACAGGACCCTCTCCTCCCTTCTTTTTAGTAACAGAAGCTGCCTTGTTCCAGCTGGACAAATGACTGCCCAACTAGAGATGACATCTGGCCACTTCCTGGCAGCCAGGGATGACCAGATAAGCAACTTTTGGCTAATGAGATGTGAGCAGAAGTGATGTATGCTACTTCCAAATCATTTTTAACAGAAAGGTGCTTGTCGTCCAACCTTTCTCCACCGCTCTTGGCTGGGGGATCGACAGTCATAGACCCAGAGGTGAAAGTCATATGCTGGAAGATGCTAGAATCACCCACCAGCCAGAGTTCTGAATGACCCTGTGGCATAGAACTGTGTCCCTGTTCTGGTCCACCTGCATGCATCAAAATTGGCACAAATAATCTCAACCTTGTTGAGCAAGTCCAGACTTCTCTCTGCTACAGCTGTTGTAAACCTATACTCTGACTAGTAAAATATTAGGTTAGCTTTTGTGAACTTGGGGAGTACATGGCATCATTATGTCAAGAATTAATATAATTTCATCTCAAGATTTAAAATGATTTTAAAATTAAAATAAGTTGTCCTTGTTAGGCAGAAAAAAAAATTACCTAAGAATCTGTCAAAGCCACCTCCTCTGTCAAGCTTCGGTTTCATGAAAGTGAAAGAACCCCAAGGCAGCTCAAGAAAGCATGTAATTTAACTATGAAAGTAATCAACTCTCATGATTTTATTTCAACAAAATGGACCTCAAATGGGTTTCAGAAGACAATTTACAAATCAAGAAGTGCAAGTATATTTCATGCAACCACATTACCAATATGCTGAAAGCACAGTCGCTGCCTTAACTTCCCTCACCAGTGGGTATTGGTTCCTCATCTTGGCTGCCAGCAGTGGGACCCAGTGCCCAGCAGGCTGCACTGTCACTCGGCTTCTGCAGGACTGCCTCTGCCTCCCTTCCTCAGGCCAGGAGTTCCTCAAAAACAGGGACAGCCTGTCTACCCTCTTATACAACATCATTCGATAAAATTAAGGAAATGTTTGATGTCCACCAATGAGCCACTAAAAAAGCTCCTAGGAAGATACACTCAGTTTCTACCGACCTGAGTGTGGTAAGCAGATGCCTTGAAGTTGGGAATCAGTCCAGCCTTTGCTACAGGCATCTGGTTCATGTTCACACTCTCCCTACTTTCCATGCTGCTTTGATGAATGTTTGTTAAATGAAATACTCTTAACAGAAAATCCCTATTTCTCCAAGATTGGAGACTCCTACAGGACCCTCTTCAGGATATTGGAGTAAAATCTATCTACTCTACAAATAAACATTAGGCAGGAGAAACATTCCTACCTGTTTAGAGCGTAGAGTAAGAAATGCTTCAATTTTTTTTCTCTACCTCTAGTACTAAATAAAAGTAATGCAGGTGCTATAAATATAATATTAAATCTAATTTTTCTAAATAAAAAATTTAGCTTTAACTACAGCTTTACATAGTTATGAAATTAAATGGGAAAGAACAGAAGAGAGCATACAGTCTATGTCTTGTGGGACGTCAGCTACCATTTACTGTGTTTTCCCAACAAACATTTCCTGAGGGCCTCCTGTGTGCCAAGCAGGAGGCAGGGATTGTCAATGGAGTACTAAACAGACATCTCTTCCCTCAAACCACCAAGAGCATAATTATCACACCATGCAGGAAGTGTCCTAGAAGTATGTACAGGCTGTGTGGCAGAAGCCCAGCAGAGTGGAGTCCAGAGGGCGGAGAGAGTGAACAAGTGGAATGCGTGAGTGAGAGATGGAGGCAGTGGAAAAAAAGCTTCCCAGAGGAGGCAAGATTTGCTTGCATGTTAAATATCAGCTCAGGTGTGAGCAAATAGGTACTTTCACATATGCTGGTGAGAACTATAAATTGGTCAAACATTTTTTGGAAGTAAAGTAAGTAATATCTGGAGTTCCCACTGTGGCGCAGTGGTTAACGAATCCGACTAGGAACCATGAGGTTTCGGGTTCTATCGCTGGCCTTGCTCAGTGGGTTAAGGACCTGGCGTTGCCGTGAGCTGTGATGTAGGTCGCAGACGAGGCTTGGATCCTGTGTTGCCGTGGCTCTGGCGTAGGCCGGCGGCTACAGCTCCGATTCAACCCCTAGCCTGGGAACCTCCACATGCCGTGGGAGCAGCCCAAGAAATGGCAAAAAGACCAAAATAAATAAGTAAATAGATAAATAAATAAACTTAAAAAAAAATTTTTTTAAAAAGTAATATCTAATGAAAAATTTAACGCCCATGACTCCTAACCTGGCAACTACAATTCTATAAATGTATCTGACAAATACGTGTGTACAAATATTCAAAGATATTTGTGCAAGAATGTTTGTAGCACTGCCTGTGATGGGCAAAAGGGCAAAATAACTAAATAGTTATGTCTACTATTTAGGTAGAAATAACCTAAAAAGTACACCTGGAATGACTGAATAAATTGTGGCATAAAAGTATAACAAAGCCATTAAAAACAATGCAGAAACTTTATGCATTGATATGGAAAGATGTCTAAGATAAAGAAAATAAAGCAAGTTAAAGAAGAATGCATACAATAAATGCCAATCTATAGAAAAATACACACACACACACACACACACACACACTGTGCTAGCAAGCATAGGGAAACAGTGGGAAATGAGACTTTCATTCTTGCCATTATAACTTCTTTCTGCTCTTTTTTTTAAAGCTATGCACATATTTCATGTTTAAAAAACTAATTTAAAAAACACTTTTAAATGAAAAGCTGTAGAATGGTTACTCTGACACCTTTACAGAGGATGGGTTTGAGGCAAATGAGACTGGAGACAGGAGAGCATGTGGGTCAGGCTCCAAGTACACAGCTATACATGCTCTCCAAATAGCCTGTGAGGTGAGCGATACTATCCTCACCCTGCAAAGGAGGGAACAGCTCAGAGAGTAAAGGAGTTGCCCAAATTCTCAGCTGGAAAGTGGCAAGACCTGGATCTGAATTGAGGTGTATTTGACTATAATATTCATATTCCTCCCAATATACCACTCTAATATCTCTAATTTTACTTAGAAAGTAAAGTGACTGGCTAAGGGCTGGTCAGGACCAGGCCAGAATAACACAGACCTTCACATTTTGTTGGCGTCATCCCCGAGACACTTTTCTTCTGATGATAAAGATAATTTAGTGATCCCCAGATTGAAACCTTTAATCACACTAATGGTTCAGAACACCCAGGCCATGCAATATTTAAATTAACTGACTGCTGTGATTAGAAACAGATTTCCACAATCACCCTCTTTGTTTCAATGTTTGCTGCTGAAATTTTTAATCAAATTGTTCTTTTTTTCATACTTTAATTCTTATTAGAAATAGTACAGCACAACACATTTGACCTTTCTTGGATAACCAAGAACGTTACAGCATCAGAGGGCTATTCTTAGGAACATCACTTCTTAAGCTGCAGTATGATACAGAATAACAACCAGTGTTTGGTTATCACATCACCAAAGTTGGATCCTAAGGATCCAGCAAGGATGCCTCCTGCCAGACCCTGACAGTCACTTGGGCCCATCAGGTCTCCCCATTTCCAGCTCCTACACCCAGTGTTCTGAGGGTTCCTCTCATTGCTCCCTGGACACACTAACAGCTGATATGCTCTCCCAGCCTCTATTTCTGCCTGATACCTCCAAACCACTATACACATGCCACATTAGAGAGATCTATCCAGGAAAACCTGTACACAAATAGTCATAGCAGCTATACTTGTAATAGCTCAAAACTGGAAACAATCCAGATGTCCTTCAGTGGGTGAATGGTTAAACAAATTGCTGTACATCTACATCATGGACCACCACCTAGCAATAAAAATGACCAAACTACTGATATACACAGGTTGGGTGGGTCTTCAGGGCATTATGAAATTTTAGTGACAATTATAGCATAAAAGCCAATTTCAAAAGGCTCCTAGTACACAATCCCATTTATACAACATTCCTGAAATACAAAATTAGATATAGAACAGATTAGTGGTTGCCAGGGGTTATGGGTGGTAGGGGGCAAGGCAGGCAGGGTTGTTATAAAGGGGTAGTACCAGGGAGATTTTGGGGATGATGAAACAGTTAGTTCTGTATCTTTTTTTTTTTTTTGTCTTTTTGCTATTTCTTGGGCCGCTCCCGCGGCATATGGAGGTTCCCAGGCTAGGGGTTGAATCGGAGCTGTAGCCACTGGCCTACACCAGAGCCACAGCAACGCGGGATCCGAGCCGCGTCTGCAACCTACACCACAGCTCACGGCAATGCCGGATCGTTAACCCACTGAGCAAGGGCAGGGACCGAACCCGCAACCTCATGGTTCCTAGTCGGATTCGTCAACCACTGCGCCACGACGGGAACTCCCTAGTTCTGTATCTTAATGGTGATGGTGGTGGTTATACAAACCTCCTCATGTGATAACATGACACAGAACTGTACAGATAATGTACCAATGCTAATTGCCCGGTTCTGATACTATATTTTATATATATATATATATACATATATATATATATATATATATATATATATACACACACACACACACACAACCACTAGGGGACACTCGATGAAGGATGCACAGGACCTCTTTGTACTATTTTTGCAGCTTCTTGTGAATCTATAATTACCTCAACATATGCAGGAAAGATTCCTTCAAAATATGCAGTGATCATACTGCTCACCTGTTTAAATTCAATAGTGATCGACTGCCTTGAGAGTGAAAAATCTAACCCTTAGGCTCAGCGGTTAACAAACCTGACTAGCATGCATGAGGACATGGGTTCGATCTCTGGCCTCGCCCAGTGGGTTAAGGATTTGGGGTTGCCCTGAGCTATGGTGTAGGTTGCAGACATAGCTCAAAATCCCACATTGCTGTGGCTGTGGCCAGCTACAGATCTGATTAGACCCCTAGCCTGGCAAACTCCATATGCCGTGGGAACAGCAGACCCTGGCTTCTGCACACTTTCAGGTCTCTGCCTGAGCTGGCTCACCTGCCTGAAATAACTTCCCTCCCCGTTTTGCTCTCTTGGCCAACCTTTATCCTCCAAAATCTAGTGTGAGCTCCTCATTTTCCTGCAAGTTTTTCTCTACAGGTTTTCCCTTCAAATATACCCCTCCCCTGCCCCTTTGGCAAAAAAACCTCTATTCATTTGCATTTCAAGTCTATCCCCACTTCTACTCTGTGAGTTGCTTAAGGGCAGAAAATGTGTCTGTTTCCCAACCCTCTATAATTATGAGTGAGTGCCCAATAAATATTTGTTAAGGCAAAACTAAGTGGGAGAATGAATGTGGTAAGGCAGCTTGGTGCAATGGTTAAGATTAGAACTCCAGTCAGAGGATCTGCCATTTATCTGAATAAGTGACCTCCGGCAAGTAATTACACTCATCTGTAGAATGGGGATAAGTGCGGAATCCACCTCAGAGGACAGCTAGCACAGTGCCCAGCAAAGGGCAAGGTTTCACTGTCAGCTGACCTTAGCACAGATATCGCCACACCCTTTCTACTTAATCCCAAACAAATATCTGCATCCTGAAAAATGGGAACTAAAATCTGGTAAGTACCAAAGCTGATGACATAGTTAATGCTGGTGAGCACCTCAGTGAAAGACACAATAGACAAGAGGCAAGGCACAGAATTTACTTTTCATTCTAGGGTGTGGCAAGCAGATGATGGTTCAGGAAACTGAAAATTCATGGATGAAATGACATGACAGGATTTGCTTGAAAATAATATGGATGAAAATGGTTGGCCAGGAGTTGGTAACTGCTGAAGCTGGATACTATTCTGTTTACTTTTGTATATATTTGAAATTCTTCATAATAAACAGTTAAAGACTGATGTTGAAACTAGCTCACACAATCACAAAAGGCCAAGAACAAATTTAATAACTCTTAAGGAAATTATGTTAAAATGTCACCTTCTTAACCAGGAGTGAAGTATAACTACACACTTAGATTAAAAATAGCTTGCCCTGGAGTTCCCGTCGTGGCTCAGTGGAAATGAATCTAACTAGTATCCATGAGGACACAGATTCCATCCCTGGCCTCACTCAGTGGGTTAAGGATTACGCATTACTGTGAGCTGTGGTGTAGGTCGCAGACGCAGCTTGAATCTGGTGTTGCTCTGGCTGCGGTGTAGCTATGTTTCTAAGAGTTAATAGTTGTTAAAACAGATTTGAATCCAGAATCAGAGCTGGGGGATTTATTACCTGGGTTGCACCCTTATGCCTAGATATGCTAAAATCAAACAAGTAGCAGCAGTTTAGATACACAATATTTAAATAGTCTAACAAATTAAATAATTTACAGTTCTACAGAAATATATGTGTGTGTGTATGTATATGGAGTTATATATATATATTTTTTTTTTAAAGGAAAAGGAGTTATTTAAAAGCAATCATTCTGAATTATTCTTTCTTTGTTGTAAGGGAGTGGAGATGTTTTTTAAACTGTTCTAAAATAACAATATGTTTTTTAAATATATCCCCAAGTTTTTTGTATGCTGGCCTCAACACAAATTAACAGGTGGTTTTCACACTGTTCTTTCTCCTAATAGCCAAATAATTCAATTATAGAAACACTTGCCTCAGAACAGGCAAGAATCTGTTTAACAAAGGGTTGATATGAATGCTTCATTTTTAAGGGAGAAAAAAAAAAAACTACCTCATTTGTAACCCATACATCCTTAGAATAGATTATGTAGTCTTTGCTGAAGATAGATACTAAGGTAAAATAAACTGGGGGGAAAGGGGGTAGAATATTTTATAGGACCCCAAAACAAAACAAAACAACAACAAAAAAACAAATGAAATTAAATATAATTAGTTTTGTTGAATTTCATCTTCAAATGTTTAGCAAATTTTCCTTAGTTATAAAGAATGCTTATGTTGAAACAGGAACTACTCTTACTTATTTTTGTATCTATTAATTTACACCCCAACGTTCTCCAAAGAGGATTTGAGGCACCAGTTTAAAATATTTTAACTGGAAATACAAAGTTCGACATAAAATCTGAAAAATCCACAGTTCTTTAAAAAAAAAAAATGAGTTCTTGCTAGGCAAAACTATACAAACCTATCTCTCAAATAATATGCCCTCCTAATGAATCAATGGGTCTAGGTACTGAGCATCAACAGTAGCTAACATCACAGTATGAGCCAATCAGGCCTCTATGCTTCTAGAGGAAGAGTGTACCCTACCTAGGAAGGCATCCTGGATCCGACCAAGACTCATCTAGATCCAAAGACAAATTTTCAAGAAATACAGAAAAACACAAGAAAGTACACTGCAGAGATACAATCCATAAAATCCCAATAATGGATATGCTACTGCTTCAACAAATAAACTACAAGGAAAACAAAAACAGAAACAGAAGGGGAAATCTACACATTAAAAGAAACATAACAGACATACCAAAAATCACAATGTATGGACCTGATCTGGACCCTGGTTCCAATAAAGAAATTATTAAAGAAAATATAAAATTTATGGGGCAACTGGAAATTTGAATACTGACTGGCCTTTTGATATTAAGGAATTATTGCCTTTCCAAATTTAAAAGAATCCTTATCTTTTACAGACATAACTGAAAATTCATGGATGAAATGACATGACAGGATTTGCTTGAAAATAACATGGGGTTGAAGGTGTATGGATGAACATGGTTGGCCAGGAGTTGGTAACTGCTGAAGCTGGATACTATTCTGTTTACTTTTGTATATGTTTGAAATTCCTCATAATAAACAGTTAAAGACTGATGTTGAAACTAGCTCACACAATCACAAAAGGCCAAGAACAAATTTAATAACTCTTAAGGAAATTATGTTAAAATGTCACCTTCTTAACCAGGAGTGAAGTACAACTACACATTTAGATTAAAAATAGTGGAGTTCCCGATGTGGCGCAGTGGTTAACGAATCGGACTAGGAACCATGAGGTGGCGGGTTCGATCCCTGCCCTTGCTCAGTGGGTTAACGATCCGGCATTGCCGTGAGCTGTGGTGTAGGTTGCAGACGCGGCTCGGATCCCGCGTTGCTGTGGCTCTGGCATAGGCTGGTGGCTACAGCTCCGATTCAACCCCTAGCCTGGGAACCTCCACATGCCACGGGTGCGGCCCAAGAAATAGCAACAACAACAACGACAAAAAAAAAAAAATAGCTTGCCCTACTGCCAAATCAATAGTGTTAAAAAAAATGTGGTTTTGTTTTACCTTATGCATCATGAAAACAAATGGTTTACTATTAATTAATACATCTGGCACTTTTCTTTATCCAGAAAATTAAGATTTTATTTTATTTTATTTTATTTATTTAGTCCTTTTTTTTTTTTTTTTTGCTATTTCTTGGGCTGCTCCCACGGCATATGGAGGTTCCCAGGCTAGGGGTCGAATTGGAGCTGCAACCACCGGCCTACACCAGAGCCACAGCAACGCGGGATCCGAGCCACATCTGCAACCTATACCACAGCTCGCAGCAACGCCGGATCGTTAACCCACTGAGCAAGGGCAGGGACTGAACCCGCAACCTCATGGTTCCCCGTCGGATTCGTTAACTGCGCCACGGCGGGAACTCCAAGATTTTATTTTAAACAGGCAAATTGAGGTGCATTGTCTAACATTTATTTAGAAGGGCCAAATAAACACATTTTAATGTGTCAACAAATTATTTAAAGTCCTGGTCTCCCGAAAATTAAATCCTCAGGAGAATCAAAGCTCTTCAGAGAAGACTATGCCAAAATAGGATTATTTTTAACTCTGCAGGAGTCTTCTGAAGGGGGAAAAAAAAGGGTTAAAGTGAAGGAAATCATTATTTAGACTGGATGCTATTCTTCCAGAACAAATTAAGAGCCAAAAGAGAAAACTCAGAACTGAGAAAAGAATGCTGATGGGGGTGGGGGGGAGACCTGGGTTCAAATTTCACTTTCCATCTGCCTGCTATGAAACAGGCTGCTGAAACTCTGGGAGTCTCTGGTTCCTCCTATGCAGAAATGGGCTTCATAGCTGCCATCACAGGGCTCCAGGCACATTAAGTGATAGTACCTGGATAAACAGGGTCTAGCTCCCCTAGCCTCAGGCTTCCTTTCCAGCTCTTTAAAACCCTTTCCTCCTACACAACCCGCCCAGAAGGTCAACAGCCAAGCTGAATGAGGTCTGTATGTTGCATGGTTTACATCACTTAAAATATTTTTTAATTAGCTACTGTTAACATTTAAAAATCAAGAGAGTACAGATACAAATGTAGAGTTCTGACTTTAAAAACGGCCAGGATCTGGTTCTCCAGGGTCCCTCTAACTCCAACCTCTCTTACACCTGGCCCCAAAGGCTGATTCCTGAGCCCCATTGGGGAGGAATCCTTTCCCTGCCCTTTCCCACTTCTTGCCTCCCCTTGCCTGACAAATTTCTCATCATTGTACAAGGCCCAACTCCAGGACTACTTATCACCCCCTCCACCTTTCTATGGCTCAGCCCCTCCTCTACAGCAAGCTGTCCTAGCACTGTCTGCATATCAGCCTTCTTTACTGGGCTCTTGGGCTCTCTGGAGGAAGGGACCCTGTTGCTATTGGCTTTATGTCCCCAGGGCAGAAAGCCTGACCTAGATAATGCAGAGTTCAGTAAATGCCTCCTGAATGTGTGCAAGGAAGTTAGAGCTAAAAATCGTTATAAAAATGCAAGATTTTACATCACAGCTTGTTCTGACAGATACCAAATAAAGGGGTCAAGGACATTAAAAATGTTCCACAAAAAACGAGAGCAAGCTTCCATTTGCATACAAGTTTCACAAGTTAGTCAGAAGTCACTAAATGAACAGAGGCAACAGGTGGGCAGGGTCATTCATTCATTCATTGAACTGGTATTACTAAGTACTTACTGTGTGCTTTCTAAGCACTGGGATAAAGCAGTGGACAAATCAGACAACTACCTGTTTTCATAAAGCTACATCCTAGTGGGAGAGACAGAAAATAAACAGGCAAATCAATAGAATAGCTTTAAACCAGACACTAAGGGGAAAATTAAACAACATGAGATAGAATGACTAAGGGAAGAAAGAGGGTGGTCAAGGAAGGCCTCTAGTGAAATGAGACATCTGACCAGAAGAAGGACCAGAAGGAGCCAGCTGTGCCAAGAGCCCAGAGAACGCCAATTGCTGGAAAGAGCCAGTGCAAAGGTCCTGAGGTAAACAGGGCTGCCTGTTTACAGCAAGTAAGATAGGTAGGCTAAGAGAGCAGTGCTCTGGGTTAGGGGAGTAGGGGGAGCTGGGGGGGTGGGCAGGGCCCGCTCAGGCGTTGCTGGGCATGAGTGTGCAATGACGAGGCACTGGAGGAGCTAGAGGATGGGGGCCTCTGGGCGGATGGGGCGGGGGGGTCTTGCCACACTCGCACCAGCAAGGGGCAGTATCCCGCCCAATTTTCCCCAAATGTGCAAAGAGCTCTTCCCCAGGCGCTTTTACAAATATTCATATGGTCTGACAACAACCCTGTCCAAAAGGATAGACATTTCCCCCACTTTCCGAGAGAAAAACCAAGGAACAGCGAGGGGCAATGCCTTTGACAAGGTCGCAGGAACCAGACCCCGGGTTCTGAGCATCCCAAAGCGGGTGTGCAGCTGCGTGCCAAACAATCGGGAGGGGTGGCGCCTACAGACCCTAAGGCAGGTCGGCCGAGGCCAGACCTGGGAGCGGGCCCTCAGCTCCCGGCTGCAACAGCCAGGAAGACAGGGGGCTGCGACTAGGGTCGCCAGAATCCAGCAGAACCCGGTTGGCTCCTCAGAACTGGTCAGCCGGCCCCGCGACACCCAACTCCCCACCCCGCCCTCCACTCCTTCACGGACCCTGGCTGCGCGGCCCTCCTGCCGCCCCTCCCAGGCAGGGCTTGGCCCAAGCAGTCCCCGCCAGGCCTAGCCCGCCCGCCGGGCTCACCTCGCCTCCCTGCCGCCGCGCCTGGGGGAGAGGGCAGGCGGGCGGACTGGCGGCGCTGCGCGCTGGCGGCTCGTGGCTCGCGGCTCGCGGCTCCGCTGCCCTGGGCTCGGCCAGCCGCCCCGCCCCGCTCCGCTCCGCCACGCCGCCGCCCCCGCCACTCGCCGCCGCCGCCGCCGCCGCCGCCGCCGCCGCCGCAGTGGGTGTGAGGGGCGCCGGGGCGCTCGGACCCTTCCGGTCTGGCTCCAGCCTCCTCCGCCGCCGCCGCCGCCGCCGCCGCCGCGGCGCCCAGCCTGACAGACCCGCGTGAAGACCAATCAGCTCGCGGTAAGCCTGGCAGGCGCGGCCAATCGCGCTGAGGAGGGATGGCTACCGTCAGGAGGCGCAGGCGGGGCGGCGGGCGGAGCCAGGCCACTCAGTGCCGGTTTCTGCGGGGACCCGGGCTCCGCGGCCGCACTGCGGGTTGGGTCCGCGCCTGGTGGACTCAGGCACGGCCCTGCACGCCAGCTGAGTTCGTCGTTGCGCACGGGGGCCAGCAGCGCGGCGGCCGAACAAGGAGGCGTGAGGCGGTGGAGAGGGCAGGCCGGCAGGACGGAGGGCCTGGCCACCGGGCTGCAGGTGCAGACTGGCAGGGGCGAGTGGCCTGGAGGAAGACGGAGCTGGCCCTTTTCGGGGAAAGCCCTCTTCGGGGAGAGCCCGGGGCGAGGGCGAGGAGAAGCTGGGCTTTTGCATCCAGGGCCAGGTGGCTGAGGCGGAGGCGGCCAGGGAGTGGGGAGGCGAGATAGGGTCCTTGGATTCCGCTGCTCATTGTGAAGGGGTTTGGAGGAATGCTTCCAGAAGTCGGGGAGGAGGATGCGAGGAGACGGCCGTGTGTAAACAAGTGTCGCGGGCAGATCTGTGACACAGGGGAAGAGAAAACTGGCTGGTGCGCCTGAGGCAAAGGTCAAGCCTCTGTCTCAGAGGAGAATGGCAGAGTTGTAAATGGGAAGAGAGTGCAGAGCTGACGGCCCCCTAGGGCCTGGGGGCTTTTGACACTGACCTCTTGAAGCATCTCCTGCAGCCCTCTTGCCTCTGGGTCAGGTTCCAGCAGGTCTGGAGTCCTGTGAAATGATGGGAGAGACCAGAGTATTGAGTGTTGTTGGATCTGTGTTTGGATAAACAAAGCCAGAAATGAGACAAGAAGGCTGTGCACATTGGAAAAAAGCTCAGAGGTCCGTGGATGGGGTGAGGGGAATTGGACTTTGGGGTGGGGAGAGTGTTGGACTGTGAAGGAGGGACAGCCCTCACAGGTGACGAGGACTACAGGTGACCAGGACAGAGGCCAAACCGGGAGGAAGGAGCAGGATTCTGCAGTGGAAGAGGTTAAGGGGTGGGGTGGCAGAATTTGGAGAGAGTGGCAAGCCTGTGACCCAGGGCCAGGCTGGGGGTACCAGGGCCTCAGAAGAGGGGTAGGATAGAGGAAGGGATCCAGCTATGGTGTCCCCCTCAGGCCACTCCCACTTTGGAAATTGAGTATAGCACATCCCTCCTTGAAATTGTAGCTCCTGACTGTGACCTGCGTTGAGGAGGGTCCACCTGATTGGCTCCTGCTCACACCCAGCTTTACCTCTGCTCAGCCTTACCTGCCACCTGCCCCATGTGCACAACAGAAAACAGGGAAGCAAAAATTTCCACCATCAAAGATTATGGGAAACTAATGAGGTCTGGCTTCCAGAGCTGTGGTTTTACCAAGGAGCACTCATGAGTGCTTCTCGGGTTAGGAAAGGCCATCCGTTCTCAGACACACTCCACCCCTGACTTGGCAGTGCTCACCCTATGCAGAGTGAGTACCAAAAGTTACTGTACACACATAACACCTATACATATTTCATACTGAGTTTTCTGAAAGGATTCTGTTTGTTCTAGTTTATGAAATGCAGTGACCATTTGTGGACACAGAGCTCAGATGACAAGGGGTGGGGGTGGGGAGCTGGTCTGTGCTTGGAAGAGAACACAGAATTCTGCTTGAGGCCAACAAGTGAGAAGATCCTGCCACAAATGTGAGGGGAACTGCAGGGTGCAAAGGGGGAATACATGAGCACGACTGACAGCTGATCTAGGCTGCCAGGTGGGGAGAAGCATTTGAGGAAGGACTTCTGGACAGGAAGAAGCCCCAGCTGAGGCTGGAAAGCCAGCAGCAATGTGCTGGGCCAGTGCTTTAGGCAGAAGGCACTCAGACCCAAAGGTTCAAAGTGAGGACCTACGCCATATGTTCAGGGACCCACACAACACTAGTCTTAGAGATGGAGAAGGGGGACTGAAGATTTATGAAGGCTTGGAGGTGGGTCGACAGGCACAGCTGACTTAAGCTCACTGATATGCCTTGTTTATCCCTGAGAGTTGGGTGGCTTTTTGTTTTTTGGGGTTTTGTTTTTTAGTAGCCAACATTTAAAAATTGCAAGTTTTCACCTTGAAAAATCTCAATTGTTGGTTTCTCTTGAATAGCGAAAACTCAAGCAATTTAGGCTCACATTCCCATAGGGGCCAGCTTTAGGTGAGACCCCTAGTTTCCCACAGTCTCCACAACTCCCCATTACACACACCTGCCTGCAATGTCACTCATACATTACCTGTTAGCCCTTGGGGTTTTGCAGGGTTAGGGCCTGCGTACAGAGGTAAAGGGTGGCTGTTGAAGAGTATTAAAGAAAGTGAGGAGTTCCCACGTGGCGCAGCGGAAATGAACCCGACTAGGAACCATGAGATTGTGGTTCAATCCCTGGCCTTGCTCAGCGGGTTAAGGATCCAGTGTTGTCATGAGCTGTGGTATTGGTCACAGACGCGGCTTGGATCTGGCATTGACGCTAGCTGTAGTGTGGGTTGCAGATTTGGCTCAGATCAGGTGTTGCTGTGGCTGTGGTGTAGGCCAGCAGCTGCAGTTCTGATTCAACCCCTAGACTGGGAACCTCCATATGCCATTGGTGTGACCCTAAAATGACAGAAAAAAAAGCAAAAACCCCCACAAAAACTGTTTCAAGAGTTTAGGGAAATGCAAATTAAATTACAGCCCACTATCACTACACGCCCCACCAGGGTGGCTGCATTAAAAAAGATGACAAGTGGTGGCGATGATGTGGAGCAAACGGAATTCCCAAGCACTGCTGGTAGGAAAGCAAAATGGTATATCCACTTTGGAAAACAGTTTAGTATTTTCTGGTAACATTAGATGTATACCTGTCATACCCACCCAGCAATCCATTCCTGGATATGTAGCCAAGAGAAATAAAAGCATGTTCACACAAAGAGCTTACATGAATGTTCATAGTTGCCTTATTTGAAACAGTTAAAAACTAGAAACAATCTGTGTCCATAATTCAGTGAATGGAAAGACAAACTGTGGGACATTCATGCAGTGGGGTATTACCTGACAACAGAAAAGACTGGCTTGGTGGCCAAGTGTACAATATGGATAAGTAATAAAAACATGGTGCGTGAAAGAAGCCAAACATGACTAGGTATGATTTCATTTATATGACATTCTGTACAAAGGAGAGTCAGATCAGTGGTTGCCAAAAGTCTAGTCAGGGGAGAGAATGACTACCAGGGACCACAAGTTTTGGTGATGGTTCATATACTTTAATTATGGTTCATGTCATATATCGATGTATGTGTCAAAACTCAAAACTGTGCACCTAAGTAAGAAAGGGTGACTTGGAGTGCCCATCGTGGCTCAGTGGTTAACAAATCTGACTAGTATCCATGAGGACGCGGGTTTGATCCCTGGCCTTGCTCAGTGGGTTAAGGATCTGATGTTGCTGTGGCTGTGGTGTAGGCTAGCAGCTACAGCTCTGATTTGACCCCTAGCCTAGGAACCTCCATATGCAGCGGTTGAGGCCCTAAAAAGACGAAAAAGAAGTGACTTTTAATATCTGTAAATTATAAGAAAACTTGATGTAAAGGAAAGCAACTGCTTAAGAGGCAGAATTGTCAGCTAGAATGTAGGGGTGAGGGAGGAGGAATAGTCAGAGAAGAAAACCTGGCTTGTTTTTCAGGGTGGGAACTTCTGCCTTTGGCCTGCTTACCTTTCTGCCAAGGCTCTTGTTTCTGGCTGCCCCTCCCTGCCCTTGACTTGGCTCCCTGGTGCTGCAAATGGCAGACACTGCACACACATCTCCCCCACCCCATGTGGGCCTCTTCCAGCCACACCTTCCACTTAAATGTGCTCCTCTGAGCCTCAGTTCCATGGGGAGTGGGCGTCAGTGGTGACCCCAGCGTGATGGGGTTGCTGCAAGGACTCAAGGAGAGAAGTACCAGAAACTCGGGTTGCAGACCCCACAGGGTTGTGTGTGAGTGTCTCATGCTGGTCTCCTTCATCCCCTCCCCTCTTTGTCTGCTCTCCCTCTACTCTCCTAACCCTCCCTCTCTCTTCTCCCCAGCCCTTACCAGGACCAGAGGTATGCTAGCGAGCCCAGGATAGTCCCAGTGATGTATTATAGAAAGCCACACTTCACTTAAACCAGTGGGGACAATGGGGAGGGGGAGCCCTGCCTTGCTGCATCTTGGGGAGAGCAGGGGTGGGGCTGGTCCAAGTTCTGCAGGCTTAAGAGCCAGGCTGAAGCCTAGGAAGCCAGAGGCAGGTTCTCCATCCCATCCCAATCCTCTGTGTCCACTTCCTTCTCCCATTGTCACCTTCCACTCTTCCACCACCCGAGGTTGTGGAAGGGAGGGTGGTCATCGGTCCCAAATCAAGTTTGAAAACTGTGAGAGGAGGACTCTGATGGTTTCCCCTTGCAGGGCTCCCACCCCTGGGCTGGACAGTTAGGCTCACATGAGGATGTGGCAGGAAAAAGGGCAGAAACAACTGGGAATGACAGAAGTCTGGGTTTTATTCTCTGGTGGTAAGAAATAGGGTATCTGAGCTGGGGACACAGCTGAGGGCATGGCAAAATGCAGCGACCCTCAGCCCTCGACTTTCAGGAATCTCCCAGAGCACCAGTCACAGGACCCATGCTCAAAAGAAGGACATGGAAAGCCCTTCTCTGGAAGTCTGACCATCCCTGGAGCCTAAATGAAAGGCCTGATTTCATCCCCCCACAAGCCCCCTTTGAGATTGCCCAGCAGTGAATCTCACATCCCCACTGTGTGTGCAGCACTTTTCACCCATCTTGAATCTGACCAGACAGCCCAAGGTCACACAGCAAAGAAAACTAAGACAAGCAGAAAACTGCATCTTGAAAGAAACAGAGACTCTGCAGAAAAGGGAATTCCAACAGAAAAAAATCATTGCAGGCTTCAGAGAGAATGAAAATATATTGCATCCTTGAAACAAGAACCATTAAAAAAAATTCAGCACACAAATCATGTCTTGCTCTCTCAGCTGAGATGGCCTAGAAGCAACGACATCCCCAGAGCAAAGACACACTCAGAGCCCAGGTCTTGTTTTCTAATGCTATTCTCAAAGAAAGGAAACCAGGGGTGCTTGGAGCAATGGCTGATTCTAGGGCAGGGGCAGGGAATACACAAGATGAGCCTAGGAGTTCCTGTCATGGTTCAGCAGTTAACAAACCTGACTAGGATCCATGAGGATGCAGGTTCGATCCCTGGCCTTGCTCAGTGGGTTAAGGATCTGGTGTTGCCCTGAGCTGTGGTGTAGGTCATGGATGCAGCTTTGATCCCCATTGCTGTGGCTGTGGTGTAGGCCAGTGGCTATAGCTCCAATTCAACCCCTAGCCTGGGAACCTCCATATGCCACGGGTGTGGCCCTAGAAAGACAGACAGACAGACACACACACACACACACACAGATGAGCCTAGAGCAAATTGTAGTGCAAGAAAGGAAGTACTTACAGAGTACACACACACAAGGGGGTGTGACACAAGAGCCAACTGAAAGAGTTCCCAAAGGCCATTGTTGGAAGAATCTGAACAAAGTAAGTAACATAGCACTGGGTTATGACTCAACGTATAAAATAAATATCCATGAGTTCATAGTAATAAAGTATT
This sequence comes from Phacochoerus africanus, assembly GCF_016906955.1. NCBI lineage: Eukaryota > Metazoa > Chordata > Mammalia > Artiodactyla > Suidae > Phacochoerus > Phacochoerus africanus. Next base: position 78,465,373 of record NC_062547.1, on the reverse strand, counting down.
TACAGAAAATTTGAAAGAACAGACAAATCTGTACTAGATTCCAAATAATTTATGTGGATACTCCCCTCTCATGGAGGTGAAGCATAACTGCCTACTCTTTAAGTGTGGGATAGGCATGGTGGCTCCCTTCCCAAGAATTCAGTAGAGAAACGGACCAGGGGTGGTGGGGAGAGAACCTGACAAATACTACCTCAGTCAGGTGACCACAGTTAACATAACAGTGATGACGTCTTGATAGTATGTGCCCTTGATATAATGTGGTGAGAATGGCACTTTACTTCTGGGGACTTCCTCCCCAAAACAAAACACTTGTCTAACCATGAAAAAAACACCAAAGAAATCCAAATGTAGGATATTTTACAAAACACCCACCAACCATCTTCAAAACTGTCAAAGTAAGCAAAAACAAGGAAAATCTGAAACTGTCACAGCCAAAAAGGAGCCCAAGGAGACATGTATGGGATGCCCTTGAACAGGAAAAGGGAATAAGATATAAACTACAGATATATGAATAAATTATAGACTTTAATTTAAACTACTACATGTATATTTAAGTGTACATATATTCAGAGAAATAAAGAGCTCTTGGAAATTAAATCATTTGGGCAGAAATGAAAATCTTGGTAGTAGACAGTTTGGGAGAGAAAATTGAAGAAATCTCCCAACTGGTAGAGCAAAAGATAAGCTGAACAGTGGAAAAGAAAGTAAAGGCCATCCCGCAGCTTCACCTCTGAATAACAGAGAGGCTAAAGAAACAGAAAAAGAAATCCATAAAAAAGTAATTCGGGAAAATTTCCTAGACTTGAAGGCCATGAGTTACCAGACTGAACAACACTAAATGAAAAGAGATTCAAGGCACCTGTGATGTTTCAGAACCTAGGGAACAAATAGAAGGAAATAAAAAGGTCACCAACAAAGGCACAGTGGAGTGACTTTGGACCCCTCAACTCCAAAACTGGAAACCAGATAAGGGAGCATTACCTTTATGATTCTGAAAGAAACATTTTTATCTGACCTAGAATTCTATAATTAGCTAAACCCTCAATCGAGTGCAAGTAATAAAGTCATTTCTAGACATGCAAAGTCTCAAAGCGTTTACCTCCCAGCATCTTTACTCGAGAAGGATGTGTTCCACCAAACAAAAAAGGAAACTCAGAAGAAGGAAGACACAAGAGACGGAGCTGGAGACACGAGAGATGAGGAGGGAATCTCCTGGAGGATGGTGAGGGGCGACCCCATGGTGACAGCTCTGCAGATGTGGAGGGCAGCTGGACCACCCTGCAGCAGTGCGACCTAGCACACAGACTATCATACTAAGACCCCCCCCCTCCACGTCCAAAGGCCATCTTATCCTGGGGACAGAACACCCAGGAGAACTTGGCCCAGATTCTCAACAGTCCTTGATTTGTCTTGACCTCATACTGAGGAAGGTCTCCCCACTCAGGCTTTGATGAGAACATGTGTGTTTTCAGGTCTCCCTGAGAACGGAAGGCCACAGTGGGCTCAGAAATAGAAAGGACAGAGTGGCCCACTCCTAACGACCGGGCTTTCTCAGCATGTCCAGTGCCTGGTCTACACCTTGGTCTTGCCAGGCACCTGACTCTGTTCCCCAAGACTCACTCACAGTCTTGCTTGCGAGGTCCCTAGGAAGGGCCTTGTCACCTCCCAGAGAAGCAGGAGTCAGACCCAGACCAGAGAGTGTTCCACTTACTTCCTCCTGCAGACCATGCCCAGGGGTGCAGCGCCACCCTCTCCTTGGACAGCTGATGTGTGCTTGCCCTCTGTTTTCAACACTAATACTATGTTGCTTGGGGTAGGTACACAGAACTGTAAAGAAAAGCAAAGGAACAATTAGCACAAGGGGATGGTCATCACCTCTTAGCTGTTAAGAATGAAATACATTTTTTTTTTGTCTTTTTGTCTTCTCTAGGGTTGCACCTGCAGCATATGGAGGTTCCCAGGCTAGGGGTCAAATTGGAGCTGTAGCTGCCAGCTCACACCAGAGTCACGGCAAGGCCAGATCCGAGCTGCATCTGCAACCTACACCACAGCTCAAGGCAACGCTGGATCCTCAACCCACTGAGCGAGGCCAGGGATCAAACCCGCAACCTCATGGTTCCTAGTTGGATTCATTGACCACTGAGCCACGACAGGAACTCCATGAAATACATTTTTGGGGGTTTTTTTTTTTTTGGTCTTTTTTTTGTTTTTTTTAGGGCCACACCCACGGCATATGGAGGTTCTCAGGCTAGGAGTCGAAATGGAGCTGCAGCTGCCGGCCTATACCACAGCCACAGGAACTACGGATCTGAGCCGCATCTTCGACCTATACCACAGCTCATGGCACCACTGGATCCTTAACCCACTGAGCGAGGCCAGGGATCAAACCTGCATCCTCATGGATACTAGTGGGGTTCATTAACCCCTGAGCCACAACGGGAACTCCTTCTGGTTCTTGTTCAGGTAAAAATGTTCTGGCTAGTTTGTAGTCTCCCAACCTCAGAAGTTGTCCTGGCCATTATTTGGTCAGGAAGAGAGAAACCAGAACAGATATTTCCAGCAGGACTTACCACTCATGTTGATTTGTGAGAAGGACAGGAGAAAGGTCAGGATATGACACCACAGCCTCTGGGTTCCTGCCAACTCTCCAGAATTGGGATTTTGGAGGAGCCACAGGAAACTGGTGGCCACTGCAGCCTGGAGCACTGAGTGGTACGTGAGTTTTAGGGAGCACAACTGTAACAGGTGTTTTGGTGCTAAGGGCCACAGCAGGACCTCCTGTCTGCCTATGCCAGAACAGAAATAAGTAATATGATTTCTTAGAGTAATGCATTTTCTAAACTGCCTTTCAAATCTCCCAGGAGTGTCTGTCTCTCACTGGTAGAATTTAACCTAGAAATATAGTTCCCAGGTTTCCAACCCCTGTGATACGTGGGAGAGCATAGAAAAGGATGGAAGTTGCTGAAGAGCCCAGAGGTAATCCAGAACAAAACTCTGATAGGATTCTAGGGCTGCACACACCAACTGGTTGCCATGAAGACATCACTCAGGCTGTCTAGGATAGCACTTTCACAGGGAGCCAAATTCCATCCCCACAAGAACTCTCTCTCTGGCTTTCCATCTTCCTGTCTGATTGCCTTAATAAAATTGGTGATTCATTGGGGGAAATAAGTATAAATTTGAGTTTCACTCCCGTATGCAGCTTTCAGACTCTGGGCAACCATCTTAAGCATCACCACGTGGCCCAACCCCCTCCAACAGCTATTTAGTGGATCCTCATTCCAGAGTCCCAAATCTCTTGAATTTTTGTTCCATTCTTTGTGTGTGTGTGTGTGTCCTTTTTAAAGCTGCATCCCCGGCTAGGGGGCTAATCAGAGCTACAGCTGCTGGCCTATGCCACAGCCACAGCCACATGGGATCCAAGGCGCATCTGTGACCTACACCACGGCTCATGGCAACGCTGGACCCTTAACCCACTGAGCAAGGCCAGAGACCAAACCTGCAACCTCATGGTTCCTAGTCGGATTCGCTTCCGCTGCGCCACGACAGGAACTCCTTCTTCCATTCTTTAAAACAGTCCTCATTTTCATCCTGGAAGCATGCAGGTCATGGGTTTGGGGACAATGCCAGTGGCTACCAACAATCAGGGCTGCCCCCACCAGCCACTACTGAGTTCCTGTTTTGGGGAGCCCTCGAAAGCCCCATATAGAAAAAGAATGAGACTGACAAAAACACACACACAACAAAAAAAAATTGTACAGTCTTTATTGTCTTAAAATTGCATAGTACTTTGATTGTGCATGCTTTTAAATAGAGGGCAAGGTAGCCCACTTGAAACTACTCTCTTGCATGGGATTTTTCAGGCTGTTTCACTATGGGCAGGAGCAGGGACCAAAATGCTGCCTGGGCTTTAAGAGAACCACAATCAGATGAAAGAGAAGTTGGAGAGTCAGAGGGATTCAGATGAGAAGACACTGTTGAAGGAAGCTGAGATCTGACAGGACTTACAGGAGGCTTAGGAAGGTGGCAGGACAGCCTTCTCTGAAGTCAGGAGACAGGACTCAGGAGCAGCCAAGAGAGGGTGGGAAAGGAGAAAGGAGTCCAGAGGGGCAATGCCTGGTGCTCAAATCTGAGTTGAATGCCTCCTGCCAGGAGACCAGGCACACTAGGTGGCCTAGGGGCATGGCTTGGGTGTTACCTTGGCTGCAGAAGCCAAAATACTAGAAAAATAACTTAAAAGCTATACAATTGTCATTATAAATATTTTGTCTTTTAAAACTAACTAGTGTTGGTTAAAAAAAGGTTCACAGTTACTCTGAAGAGAGCTGTATCTCTATTGCACGGTAGTGGAAAAGTCCGCTCTGATTCCCCATGTGTAAACAATGATTCCTTCTCCTCTGATGACTTCAGGACACAGAGAAACACTATCTGCTATAAGCAAAGCACTTAGGTACAAGGCACGTCAAAGCTGTCAAGCTCTACTGGGATCTACTCAGAACACGCAGAATGCCAGCTTTTCTTCCCACTCGGTGTCACTGGGACAGGTCTTCAACCAGAACAAAGGTGGCAATGGTCTCCTCACGCTCTTGTTCTCATTCCACAGTTACAGACTTGGCCAGATTTCTGGGGAAGTCAACCTAAAATGACAGAAAGTAGTTGCTCAGGACCCCACAGGCCTTAGCAACACGCTATAATATGAAGTCTACTATCAGCGTACTTGATAGCAAGGAGGCGGGGGCTCCTAGGCACCTCCAACCACGAGCTCAAGACCTGCTCCTTGGAAGCAGTTCCTTACTCCAGAACCTTTTCTGAACTGTGTAATGTTTACTTGAGGCAATAAACATTTATGGTGCACCTGATACGTGTCATACAGTGTTAACACTATTGAAAGGATAGGATTCATGCTGTTAGAAAGAGCTAGCTCAATTTGTACTGTTAAGAAATCCACTTATCCTTGAAGGCTATGTACTAAATTTTTGGTTAAGGGTGGGGATTGGGATGGAAATGTGACTGGGGATAGTTAATAAAGTGGGCTTTGATTTTATCTATAGGTCTCATTTCATTTATAATAACATTAAAGAAAGGAAGAAACAAATAGGACAAAATATTACCAAATATCAATGCTGGATGATATATATATATATATGCTCATATATATAAATTATATATATGTGTGTATATATATATGTATGTGTGTTTATATGTGTATATATGTCACCAGGTGTTTGTTATATTATTTTTGGTATTGGTAGGTATTTTTTAAAGCTTCTCAAGCTAAAATTGTAGTGAAACTTCTATTCCTTTGCACAATGAATTGTGCTCTCCCATACTTTCTGGTGCAATCATAAATTGGTTCTTTTCTGGAATAGAAGTTGACAATATATGTTAGGAGACTCAAAATGCTGAATGATTTGCCAGACCGAGGATAAATCTTAAATCTGGGAGGAAGATGTGTGTACAAAGATGTTCACTGCAATTGTTATGTATGTAGATATTTAAAAATAAGGAACAGTTTAAAAAATAAAAGACCAGTTAAGTAATTGTTAAAATCTATGTTATAAGATTATGGCAGAACATTGTGTGATGATCAAATGTTGCTTACAAGTTCAAGATGTGAGAAAATACTTGTAATTATTAAAAAGGAAGATGTGAAATTTCATCCTTGATATTACCTCAAAAAAATCTTTAAAAATTCACAGACACAGGGAAAAGACTGGAATAAAATATTAAAGTTGCTAGTTAACATTGCCTCTGGGTGAGGAGCTTGTGCTTTAATAAGGTCTTCATACACCTTGCAGTTCCCATCTTGTTTTCAGGGGGTATAAGTTACTTTTTTTTTTATTTTTTTTTAATTTTCCCACTGTACAGCAAGGGGGTCAGGTTATCCTTACATGTATACATTACAATTACATTTTTCCCCCAGCCTTTCCTCTGTTGCAACATGAGTATCTAGACAAAGTTCTCAATGCTATTCAGCAGGATCTCCTTGTAAATCTATTCTAAGTTGTGTCTGATAAGCCCAAGCTCCCGTAAGTTACTTTAAGAAGAGTTATTTTAAATGAAAATATTTCTCCTATGAATATTTACGCCAAAAAACCAAGAACGAAATGGAACTCTGGGGTTATGTGTCTCCCCTTGGCGGCCCGAGGTATAATTTTTAGACGTACATCATATCCTCGGAGCACAGCCAGGTGGAAGGAGAGGAGCTGTAGGGGAATCACGCTCAGGATGCCCTGGAGACAGTCCACAGTGTGGGGCAGCTCGATCGTTTTATATGCGAACTTGGAACTTTCAGTGTCATCCTTGGAGCACAGTATAATCGGGCGACCCTAAAACAGAGAAATGTGATCACAAGATGCAGATCACTTCTGAAAGAAGCAATCGCTCACAAAACATGGAGTTTCTGAGACCAAGAGATTGCAATAGTAGCAGGGGTCTTTTGTTTTTGCTGTAATTACAGGTAAGGTGATGGGTCTGAGTTGGGCAAAGGACAAAGCATTGGTGGCTTTTTGGTGAGGTTCCTATGCTTCCTTGGTAGGTGTGTGGGGGGGTGTCACCCTCCTGCTGTGTTCCTTCAGCACCCATATGAGTGGCTCCAGGGTGCCTTGCAAAGAGTAGGGCATGCCCACTCCTTACCCTAGCGGCTCAGAGTCAAATGGTAGGAAAACAAAAATGAACATAAGCAAACTAATAAATAACGATAAATTTCAGATAAATGCCACCAAGGCAGTAAAAGCTGGTAACGTGATGGAGAGACACTGGTGAGGTCCTGGGAGCTCTCTAAAAAGGAGACATTATTGTCAGTATTGAGATGTGAATGATGAGAGACTAACTCCCCAAAGATATGTGGGAAGAATGTTCAGGGCAGAGGGAACAGCCTATGTTTTATGAGTTGTTCCAGCAAATTATTGAACCTGAGGGCATAGTGGGAATTCCTGAATTTGTATCCAATTGGTCAGAAGTGTGGGTGGCCTGGGAAGCCTGGAGCCTGCAACTAGTGGCTGCAGCAAAAGCTGTCTTGTGAAGGACAGTGCCCTTCACCTTTGAAATTGGACAAATGCTGGGTGGCCAATATCACAGCTGCCCCCAGGGCTCTCCACCAGGAGACCTCCTCTGGTCCTCACGCCTGGGATCCTGGACCCCTGTGCACCATGTGGACCACTGGGCCTCACCAGGGAGCTTCTGTGGGCATGGCCGCAGGCTGGCACTGGCCCCAGGAGAACAGGAACCCTCAGCACTGGGGCTGGGCAGATGGTGGGTGATGGGGGCATGGGTGGAAGAGAAGAGGAGAGAAGCAGACCAGCTCATCTGATAGCCCTCACCTGGCGGGCCGTGACTTGCTGCAGTGCGTTCTGGCATTTGGCAAAGCAAGGATCCTTCATGATGACCATGATGACTGGCATCTGCTTGTCAATCAATGCCAGGGGTCCGTGTTTCAGCTCCCCAGCCAGGATGCCTTCTGAGTGCATGTAGGTTATCTCTTTAATTTTCTGGGGAAACACCAGGTGGGATCAGTGTCACACTGAGCAGACAGGGAGCAGATCAGCCAGAGGGGAGAGTGGGGGAGAGAGGTGAGCCGGGGGTCAGGAGGTGGAGGGGACACGATTCCAGGAAGCAGGGAGCTGAGGGCCACAAGGCAGCTGGATGCATGGATCAGGCAACTGCACTAAAGGCAGCTGGCAGGGCCAGGGCCAGGGGAGAGGGCTGGCTGTTGTCCAGAGCATGCACAAAGCCCAGCACACAGCCTGTGTCCCCAGACCAGCCCTGAGGCACAGCCACCCCCTTGGACGGACAAGTCAGTGTCAATCTAGCTCTCCCTCCCCCGTCTGTAGTCAGCCCCATAGTCTCTAACGGGATCAGTGTATTCTATACCATCATTCAATTATCTGCTTAATCATTCCAATTCCAGATCATTAATAATTTCCAACTGGAGTTCCCATCATGGCGAAGTGGAAACAAATCTGACGAGTATCCATGAGGATGTGGGTTTGATCCCTGGCCTTGCTCAGTGGGTTAAGGATCCAGCGTTTCTGTGAGCTGTGGTGTAGGTCGCAGACTCGGCTCAGATCCCATGTTGCTGTGGCTGTGGTGTAGGCCAGTGGCTGTAGTTCTGATTTGACCTCTAGCCTGGGAACTTCCATATGCCAAGGGTGCGGCCCTAAAAAGCAAAAACAAACAAACAAACAAAAACCCCTTCCAACTATCAAGCAAAATCACACACACTGGGCTGTTAATGGCATTTCCCCCCTATGTTTAGAAAGACCCCCCCCCTTTTTTTTTCCAGTTACCATCAAACCCATGTCACTGAACTGGTGAGAGTGAAGAAAACGTTTCTCAGCTCCCCTAGAACTATTTGTTTGGGGCAGGGAAACATTGTCAGGAGTGTGGCTCCACCCTGGATGTGGCAGACAGCTGGAGTGCTGGTGCCCAAGTGACCACAGAGGGACCACTGACTTGTGCCAGCAGCAGTGTAAAAGCTTCTTTCTTTCTCCAACTGACTAGGTCGGAGATGCAGTTGAATACGTGTCTTTCACCAGCAGGCTCAGGCACTGCAGCTGAGCACCCCCCACCAGACAGCAGAGGCATGGGGGTGGGGCTCTGAAAGTGCACCCCACCCGGGCATTGCCTCCACTGCTCCCGAGAAGCAGCACGCCTGGCCCCTCCCTCCCTTTGACAGGGGTCAGAACCTCCATCAGAAGGATGTGGAAGTTGGACTCACTGCAGTCAGGCAACTCGTGGCTTGTGCCCCCACTGCTACCGCCCTGTAATACTCTCTGAATATTTGCCACAACTGGCATGTTCTTCCAAATAGGGGTGGTGGGGAGAGACAGGCCACCTGCTCCCACAGGGAGAGGAGAGCCAAGGTGGGTCCCAGATGATGTCTATCCATGTCTGGGTAGCAAGTGCAGCCTCAACTGTGACACTGTCTCCTGTTTGTGGCAGTCAAGAATTCTGATCCGTAAACAGCAAGTGGATAGTGAGAAAAGGGCAAGCAGTAGGTTTGGGCCCCTGGACAGCCTGTCAGTAGCCCTGTGGTTCCAGCATCATATTCACTCCATCGGCTTTCTCTTAAGTTGGTGTGTGGTGGGCAAAACAGCCACTGATCTAAAGAAATGCAGGGTCTTCAATGCTTTTTCCTGCAAGATCCCAGCTCCCCTTGCAATAAGGAAACTCTGCAGAGACCCTATCCCACAGTTTTGGTCTGCCCAAGTCCTCCCATGTAGACTATGGTGATGGGAAAAAGGCAAAGTCCATGTGAACCTGAGTTCAAATCTCAGGCTGATCACTTTCATTATGAAATCTCGAGCAAGATGAATTTTTTTGGAGCCCCAGTTTCCTCCTGGGTAAAACGTGGAGAATAACTGCCAACTTCTCAGAAGATGCTCATGAGGTGTGAATGGGCTGTCTCAGATGGAGCCTGGCACAGACTGACACCTCAGGGCCTCTCCCCCTTTCTCCTTAGGAGATCGGGAGCTCTCATCTCCAATGTCCTCAGGGCTAGAACACCTGATCTTGGGCGACACGCTCCCTTCCCCCAACCCAATGCCTTGCCCTCCTTCCCGCTGTTTTTTCAGGGTGTCTCCCATGCCTGCCCTCATGCAGGGGCCAGTGGAGGTGGGGGTTGGGTGTGGGGGGGTGCTCACCAGGGCTCCTTCCAGGCATGTGGCATAGTTGTAGCCCCGCCCCATGACAAGGAGAGACCTCTGTGTGTAGAGCTCCAGGGCCAGGTCATGGATCTTCTCATCCAGTGACAACACTTCCTTGATCAGCTCTGAGTCAAGCACATAGCACAGAGGGAGAGCCAGTCACAGGGAGTGTAAAACAAGATTCACAAAGATGGGAGTTCCCGTCGTGATGCAGCGGAAATGAATCTGACTAGGAATCATGAGGTTGAGGGTTTGATCCCAGGCCTCGGTCAGTGGGTTAAGGATCCGGTGTTGCCATGAGCTATAGTATAGGTCTGGCGTTGCTGTGACTGTGGTGTAGGCCATCGCTGTGGCTCCGATTGGACCCCTTGCCTGGGAACCTCCATATGCCTCAGATGTGGCCCTAAATAGACAAAAGACAAAAGACAAAAAAAAAAAGATTCACAAAGAAAAGTCACTGTATGTGAGGCGAAGTTTTGGAATTCACAGCACTTAGTACACTTGCCTTCCTTGCGTTGGCCTAAAGGACTTTAAATGTAGATTATGGGAAATAACTTGAGTTACTGCCAGGATTTTGTTGGGATGGTGATTCATAGTTGTGTGCATATGTTCCTGAGTGTGTAAGGTAAGTAGAGAAGTATTATTTCTAGTTCCATTTTATAGGCAAGGCAACTGGGGTTTCAGAGAGGCTAAATCCCTCGATGGCCAGCCACAGAGCTGACACTCCAATTAATGGCCCTTGTCTGGGCCACATGCTATGTCTGGAAACAAAGCCAATGTGAGCTGAACAACATTTCTCAAACTTTTTGGTCTCAGGACAACTCTCTTACACTCTTAAAGATCATTTTGAATTTCTAAGAGATTTTTCTTATGCAGGTTGCATTTACCAATATTTACTGGATTAGAAAGATAAAATTAGTTATTCATTTAAAAATAACAATAAACTCATGATATTAGAAAAATGAGTGAAAAGACTGGCACTGTTTTACATTTATATTGTATAATTTAAAAGCTTTATTTCCCCCCACAATTAGAAAATGGGTTTCATATTAGTTCAACTGGAAGTTTTCTTCCTACTGTTGTCTGCCAATCTTTTGAATGTTGTATTTTTTAATAAAAGACAGTTAGATTCTCATATCTTCTTTCTCATTCAATTTGTTGTGACTTTTTTTTTTTTTTTTGGTCTTTTCTAGGGCCACACCTGCGGCATATGGAGGTTCCCAGTCTAATCGGAGCTGTAGCCGCTGGCCTATGCCAGAGCCATAGCAATGCGCGATCCACCGAGCTGTGTCTGTGACCTACACCACAGCTCACGCCAATGCTGGATCCTTAACCCACTGAGCGAAGCCAGGGATCGAACCCACAACCTTATGGTTCCTAGTTGGGTTCATTAACCACTGCACCACGACAGGAACTCCTGTTGTCACATGTTTTTTATGTTGAGGTATAGAAAGGAAATCTGGCCTCACAGAGATTCGTGGCTGGAGAATGGAGGAGTATTTAAATAACTTTTTCAAATAATTGTGAATGCTCTTTGATAAAGGTAGTTGCAAATGTGGGATCTGAGATCGTATCAATAAACTTTTGTACCTTGTTACATTAAAATGTATTAGTCTATCTTGCACTTACTTAAATGGACTTTTTACATGTGCATAATTTTTTAACTGCATTAGCCACTTGCAAAACATTGCTTCACTGAGTTATGCAAATCTTCTAAAAATGGGCATATTTCATTATAATTTTTTTTTTTAATTTTTGGCCACCCTGCAGCATATGGAGTTCCTGGGCCAGGGATCAGATTCTAGCTGCAGTTGTGACCTACGCTGTAGCTGGGGCAACGCCAGGTCCTTTAATCACTGTGCCAGACCAGGGACACTGCCAATCCTATTGTACAGCAGTGGGAATCCCATTATAAGATATTTTTAAAAAATCGTTATCTGTTAAAATCACCGTGATCTCATCAGAGATGTCTTTGACTACTGGGAGGTAGTCAAACCCATGCCGATGGCTACAAGTTTTCCAAAACCCTATTTTGGTTAAAAGCTCAAAGTTTCTCATTAGCAACACTTTTATTAGTTGTTTTTCTCTAAGTGCTGGACTAACTTGGTTCATTTTTGAGAAAATGTCTGCCAAGCACCCGGGTCAGCTGGCTACTCAATCAATTACAGGCTGCTTTTCTCTGAAACAACTACACTGGTTCAGGGTGTGGCAGAGAGCTTTCCACATACTTGCCAGTTGTCCCATAGAATATTAAAAGTATTGCAATTTCCTAAGACTAATGCATTTTACTGCATCATCAAAGACATTCTTAAGTGAAGCTGTGTGTGTTTCGGTCACAGGAACAGTGTGGTGTACCTCTGCTAAAGAGCCGGCGGTGGTCACCATTGCCTTTGCAAATGTCCACACAGCAAGTAAGGCAAAAGTCTCTTATATGCTATTAATAACAAATTACTATGAAAATAGTTTTGACTGAAAGGGTCTTGTAGATCCCCAGGACCCACAGGCCACATCTTGATAACTCCCAACTCAGCAGAATGAAGTCCTGTTTTTGCTGGGTGATTAAGGCAGGCTTAAGGTTAAGAACGCTTTCCTTGTCAATACACTTTTCCTTGTAAATATAGTATGCTGTCTTGGTCACATTCAGACTCCTAAGCCTTGCACAGTTAGATGCTGGCTTTTCCTCACTGCCTTCTCTGGGGTTTGCCCTTGGTTCCTAGGGGCATCTAGTGCCCACCTGTCTCTGGCAGGGGCTGCCCACAGCCCCAGTGACCATCCTATGACACCAGGTTCCCGGCGCTTGCTCAGCCATGCGGGTGAGGTCTTTTCATTTCACATTCTCAAGGCTGCACAAAAAACCCCAAGAGGTCTCCTTCTTTTTCCCTAGGGTGCGAGTGACTGAAGGAAGGGAGCTATTGCCCTATCTTGGCAGTCCTAGGCTGGCCAGAAGGCAGGGCACACAACTGGTCCTGAATACATGTGTGGTGAATGAATGGATGGTTGACTGATTAAAACTATGTTCCCCCCAAAAGCTCACAATTTAGTGCCACAGACATTGTGTCTTGCTGACTATGACAGATAGGACCCAGCAAAAGAAAGTCTGGTGAGACTGTGAAGGAGCAGTTTGGACCAGGAAGGGGCTTGGGGCCATTCGATCCTTCTTGGGTATTTTCCGAGCATCTACTGAAATGTTTGCCCTGTCTGGACACGTGGCATCTAGCAGTGACTCTGACAGGGCTGTGTGCTGACTGAGCTGACAAGGTTGGCTGGGGTCAGCAAACCACTACACAGGTGAACAGGTAATTTCAGACGATGGTATGTACTATAAAGAAAAGAAATAGGCTGGAGTTCCCATCGTGGCTCAGTGGCTAACGAATCTGACTAGGAACCATGAGGTTTCGGGTTCGATCCCTGGCCTTGCTCAATGGGTTAAAGATCTGGTGTTGCCATGAGCTGTGGTGTAGGTCGCAGACGTGGCTCAGATCCCATGTTGCTGTGGCTGTGGCATAGGCCGGTGGCTACAGCTCCGATTAGACCCCTAGCCTGGGAACCTCCATATGCCGTGGGTGTGGCCCTAGAAAAGGCAAAAAGAACAAAAAAAAAGAAGAAAGAAAGAAAGAAAGAAAGAAAAGAAATAGGCTAACAGTTCTCTGCAGAGAGCTGGGCGGGGGATTAAGGCCTCTGCTGGGGTAGCTGGGGAGGGTCCCTGGAGGTGACACTGGTGCTCAAACTTGAGTGACAAGAGCTGTCAATCATATGAAGAGCTAGAGACAGAGGGTCTTGGTAGAGGAAAGAACCAGTGCAAAGGCCCTGTGTTGGAAAGAGCTGGGCATTGCTGAGTATCAGAACATCACTGAGGCAGCCTAGGGAGGTGGGGGGAGCTCCATGAGATCAGAGGCACAGGGGTCCTAATGTGCAGAGCTCCAAGGCCTGGTGACGAGTATGGACTTTAATCTTGGCTGAGTGGGGGCTGCTGTGGGGATTTAGCAGTGAGTAGGATGTTTTGAGGAGGAGGAGGGAGTGATTAACAGCATCATTTATGGGACAGAGACCAGTAAGAGAGCAGCCAGGAATAGTCCATAGGATTTGAAAATGGGCAGTTCAGCTCTGGAACATACCAGGTAAAGACTTCAGGCCATGGATGATCTCTCGCCTTCTGTTTTGCAGTGAAATTCGGTCTTCGGACATCATCAATCCAAACATCACCAAGGAGATGAACTGACTGGTATAAGCCTGTGGACAAAACAGTGTCACCAGCAGAGTGGAGATGAACATGTCCGTGGCGCCCATTCATTTCGAGACAGATCCCTAGGCTCCCCTCTTGACCTGGCAGGGGCCCTCCTGCAGATGCCCACATGGCTTCTCCTCACCTTGGTGCTGGCCACGCCAATCTCTGGTCCTGCATTGATGTGGACGCCGCAGTCAGTCTCTCGGGAGATGGAGCTGCCCACAGTGTTGGTGACGCCCACTGTCAGTGCCCGGCGGTCCTTACAGTAGCGCAGTGCCAGGAGGGTGTCTGCAGTCTCACCTGCCACACAGACCCTTTTTGTCAGTTCTTGGGAGCGTAGCTCTGCCAGCCCAAACCCCCAGCCCCCTGACACATTTACTCTGGCTCTTAGGCAGAAATTAGTGCCCGGACGCAGCTGGTGTGTGCTCAGAAAGGAAAACGCCTGCTCAACAATTTTCCTGGTTGATTCTTAGACTCAAGATTTTGCTACTATTTATGTGGCAAGCACTTTCCCCTCCACTGTCTCGCTGAACTCTCATGACAGCTCTGTGGGGGCCATCACCCGCATTTTCTCTTGAGGAGGAGGTGCTCAGAGACAGAGGAAATCAATGCCTCACTTGCTCAAGGTCAAGTAGCCGTGGGTGATGAAGTGGGTGCCACCCTAGGGGGGCCTGGCTCCCTGTGCCCTTTCTCAGACTCTAAACTGCCTTATTCAGAATGGGCTGAGATTTAACATTTAAAAAGCAAGAGTGTCCCTAAATGGTACATCTCAAACAGATCTTGTGTTAAAGGAAAATATTTCTTGCAGCCTCCCAGCATGGACTCGAATTATAATTTTTTAATAAAAAAGCTACTTAAATAGGTCCATGCATAAACCAGCAGAAACTCCCTGTTTGTAAGTCCTAAAGAACTCAAGCTAAATTCAATATGATTCAGGAGTTCCTGCTGGGACTCAGCAGTAATGAACCCGACTAGTATCCATGAGGATGCGGATTCGATCCTGGCCTTGCTCAGTGGGTTAAGGATTCACCAGTTGCTGTGGTGTAGGTGGCAGACATGGCTTGGATCCCGCGTTGCTGTGGCTGTGAGGTAGGCTGGCAGCTGCAGCTCCGATTCAACCCCTAGCCTGGGAACTTCCGTATGCTGCAAATGCGGCCCTAAAAAGCAAATAAATAAATTAAATAAAAATAAATATGATTCAGACCATAAAACCAATCATTTGATGTCCACAGAGCCACTGCAGTGGAGGCTGGTGCGACTATGGCCCAATTCTCCTCTCCTGTTTCTGCTCAGACTTGCGTCTAGCACACTGGGGAGCCACATGGCCCTTCCTCAGGCACCAGTGGGGGCAGGTGCTGGGGCCTGGGGGCTCTATCTTCATCAGTGCACCCCAAGTTTTTGATACAGTTTTTTAAAATTTAATTAAAGGGCTGAACAAAATGAAACTTGAAATTCCTTCTGTGAAGTCACTCAGGAGCCATATAGCACTGCATTGTGTTCACACTAAATCCACCTCTGTTCCTTGGTTGGCTTCCACCAATACATGAAACACTTTTAGACTCTGACTGGATTGTAAACCCAAAGGCAACAGTGGCAACTGAGGTCAGAGGGTGGCACCTGGATATGAGGTGGTCAGCTAGATGGTGGGTGGGTCTGTACTGGTTTTTTTTAGCTTGTCATCATTGAAATGGAAATGGTATTAAAAATTCAAAATGGAAGCAGTATTAAAAGATATGAGGGCACTGCTATTAATGCTTCAGTTGCGGTAATGATGTTGTGGTTTTATTCTATTCTATTCTATTCTTTTTTTTAAATTTGGCTATACCTGTAGCATATGGAAGTTCCTGAGCCAGGGATCAAACCCATGCTGCAGTTGCATCCTATGTCACAGCTGCAGCAATGCTGGAACATTAACATACTGTGGCAACTTCCTTTCTTTTATCATTTAGAGATGCGTTCTGAAGTATCTATCTGAAGTTGGAGATTGACTTCAAAATAACCCAGTGAAGGGGAGGAGTTAAAGTGGATATAATGATAAAAGGTGGGTGAGTTATTTCATGACATAACTGCTGAGGATAAGTGATTTCTTATGTGATTCTCTCTTTTATAAAGGTTTGGAATTCCCCATAATTAAATGTTGAAAAAAATCCTCCTAGAGCTTGCAGGGACTCCAAGCCTGTGGCCACAGATCACCTCCCTGACCCCCTGTCCTGCCAGGCTGGAGCAAACACCTAAACTGGTGTGAGACCCAGGCAGGGTTTGCTGAGCTGAGAGTGGCCTGGGGTCTACACCTGAGCAGTGTCTCTCTATGCCTCCACCTGCTGGGTTGTGTGAACACTGCACAGTGCCCATATAATCCTTGAAGTGACTCTCAACCAGCAGAATTTTGAAGAATTTTCCTCTGACTTAAGCCCAGTATACATTTATGAGTGCCTTAGTGAGTGGAACAGCAGGAGGAGAGAAAACCTGGCTGCATGGCTTTCCATATAAGATGGGGCAGCAGCTGATGGCTCTGAGGGTTAAACGACTCTGTGCTCAAGAGAGTATGGCACAGGGTCAATGTGCAGAGAACATCACTGGATAAAGGAGGGAGGGAGGTGCCTGGTGTGTTACCAAGAGGACAGAGCCCTGAGATGAACTCATCAAAACCTATAACCCTTACCTGACTGGCTTATGAAAAAGCAAACATCATCCCTGAACACAGGCGTGTTCCTGTCCAGGAAATCGCTAGCAAGTTCGACCATCACGGGGAGCTCAGTCAGTTCCTCCAAAACTTGCCGTGTCTGAAGCCAACAAGAACAGGGACTAAAGTCAGTCACGGACACTACAAGGACAGCTGGACTTCTAGGAGAGTTTGTGAACTGGCATCTCTGGGTTCAGAGGGTGGGGGAACTTTAGGCGCTCCCAGGCCAAACTGCAGGAGAAAGGGCTCAGTGCCACTCCTCACACTGGACCGTGGCACTAAGTTTGGAAGGCAAGTGCATGACAGCATTTAAGGCGCATCTTGTCCTAGGCTGACACCATTTCCCACTGCACCATCAAGAGCATGTTGCACTTACGGCCACAGCGGCATGGTAGCTGGTTCCACAGCCAATCACAATGAGTCGTCGGCATCGTCTGATCTCCTTCAAGTGGTCCTTCAAGCCACCCAGGAGCACTGCAGGACACATGCAGGGCGTTAATGCTGACCCGACACAGGGATGGCACACTGGCCCAGGGCATGGACGAGGGATTACCTGTGTTGGTCTCAAAATTCACCCGACCCCTCATGGTATTGAAAACTGATTCTGGCTGTTCAAAAATCTCCTTCTGCATAAAGGCACTGAAGTTACCTGGTCAAATAAACAACAACAAGATGAGTCCATTTGAATTTTATTTCATTTCCAGGGCTTAACTTTTAATCAAGAAGAAAAACCATGTGGTTAGAGTGACACATGTAGAGGCCACTGCAGATCACAAAGGGTGTCCCCTGGTATTGTTTCGTGGTAACAAGTCAGGTCAGGTTACTATTTCCACTGCGCATTTCAGGCCCTGCAGCTTGAGGGAGGGAAGGATGTAAGGAACGAAGGCACAGCTGGCCTTCCTGGGCTACACTCCTCTTAGCAAGGCCAGAAGGAAGTAAAATGCCGTACTTCCTAACACCCAGCTACTTAGGGAAGTACCAGTTAGGCAGGCCCAAGGAAATAGGCTACCTTTTTAAAAAAACAAATACCCTCCCAGCTTCTGTATTTTTAAAAAGCAAAAACAAACAAACAAAAAACCCAAAAAGCCTTTTCAGCCACACACATATTTCCAGGGCTCTGATCTGAATGGAACTGGATCATGTCAAAGGGATGGTCTGGCATGTGAAGACCCCTGACAGGTGCTGTGCCTGATGCCTCTGGACAGGTGTCCATGGATAGAGCGGGCGTGTCCTCTGGGACACATACATGCATGATGCCAAGCACTGCAGTGTCCCTGTCTGCAGCCCTCGACAGAGGACTTGTAGAAAGAGTGCCATGAAATAAACAAAGCAAGTGAGGAGGGCTGGGGCCAGTGTATATAAAAGATCAGGGCAGGGCTCTCTGAGGGGGTGATGTTTCAGGGAGATGATCAAAAGGAGCCAGTCTGGCGTATAGCATAGCAAGTACAATGACCCCAGTGAGCAAGCACTCACCCTGCGCATCTGAATAATAACAGTGAGGCGGCCAGGGTGTGCGGGGAGGGGCACAGTGGGGAAGGCCGAGGGAGGCGGGGCCAAGCTGAGTTGGGGGGGGTTGTGGGCCATGGCAGGGAGTGTGGGTTTTATTCTAAGAACAGTGAGATGCCACTGGAGGGCTTTACACAGCAGGATAAGGGGATATGATTGATGTTCTTAGAGGTTTTCCTAGGTAGCCCTGTGGAGAAGAGGGTACAGAGAGACAAATGTGAGTGCAGGAAGACAGGCTCTTCTCAAAAGAAGAAAGTAGCCCACAGTCCCGTTACTGCAGGCCTCCCATCCAGAGAAGAAATGATGCCTGGGTGTAGGAATGTGTCCCAGAGAGTCTGCAAAAGCAGTTAGTTTATGAACTGGGTTCAGATCACTCAGGGAGGTCTGGAGACTGGACACAGTCAGGAGCTCCCTTAGGAGAAGCCAGTCCAGGAGCCCCCACATCCCCTCAACTGTACAAACCCCAGACCTCCTGCATTCCCATCCCAGTGCTCACAGCGGGCAGGAAGGCTGGGGTGCCCACCCAGAACAGGGCAGAGTCTCCGAAGTTCCCCCATGGAGCACAGGAACCCTCAGAAGACACCTGCCTTTCATGATTTGCTGCAATTCCATCTGCAAGGTCTGGATGGCTCGAGATGGATCATCACTAGCTGAACGCTTGACCCGGTGAATAGAGAGTTTCCCATCAGCCACTGCAGCGATGTCATCATCCTCAAGGAAGATGACCCGGTTGGTGTGCTCTATGATAGCACTGGAGCAAGGAAAACATGGGCATCAGAGATGGGACCTGCCCTTGACAGTTAAAAGATGGCACTTACTCACCGCTTTCCAAGCGTGAATCCATATCAGTAGCCCTGGATGGCCTTTAAGGCTATGGTAATAAACACTGATTCATACCTCCCTCCCCTTACCTTCCCTCGGAATTATTTTGAAGCCAGTTCCAGACAGCAAATCAATCTGGAAACCTTTTAGCTTATAGCTCTAAAAGATAAGGATTATTTTTAAACCTACTACAATGCCATTATCACATGTAAGGGTAGTAGTCATTCCTTCATATCACCAAATAGTCAATATTCAAACTTCCCCAATAACTTCACAGATATCCTTTTATAACTGCTTTCTTCAAATCAGGATTCAAACAATAGCACCTCTGGAGAATGCTGGGGAGTCAATGCATTATTCTGAATCATAAAGGGAAAGAATGAAAGATTTATCTTGCCTTTCCAAATCATCTGTCTTTCGGAATAACCACATAGTTTAGGAAGACAAGTTTCTCCTTAAGGGAGGAATATAGCTAATGGAGAAGAAATGATAGAATTATAATAATCAACTTATGAACTCCTAATCATTAATAGCCCTAACCAAGGCCCATTGATGGCTACTAAAAACAAGAGATGAAAAGCTGAGGGCAGCTTTATGATGGATGGATAAGGCCAGTGATACTCCAACCCCTCATCAATTCTAACAGCACAAAGAGAGACTATGAGACATAGTGCCTCCTGATGGAGGGACATACTATTAGCTATGAAACGGTCTTGCCAAAGAAAATCAAATCTGAAGACCGAGCTTCTAGACCCCTGTAAACTTCTGTTTGCCGGAAATACAGTGAACAGAAGAATATGTTAAATGATGGGGGCATGCACTTACCAAAATCCATATAGTGGGAAACTCATTATGACAACTGACTCCATTTCACACATACACAGAGAGCAAGAAAAAAGGGGGAACTTAAAAGCAAACTATGATATCTATCCACTAATGAAATGTGGGGTCACTATGTTTACTATTATAGTAACTTTCTCTGTGCAGAAAGTAATAATGATTTTTCCATGGAGATGGAAACAGAAAGTTTCTTTTTAAGAAGTTCCTGTCGTGGCTCAGCAGAAACAACTCTGAATAGTGCCCATGAGGACAGTTTCGATCCCTGGCCTCGCTCAGTGCGTTAAGGATTTGGTGTTGGCCATGAGCTGTGGT
Organism: Phacochoerus africanus; assembly: GCF_016906955.1. Classification (NCBI taxonomy): domain Eukaryota; kingdom Metazoa; phylum Chordata; class Mammalia; order Artiodactyla; family Suidae; genus Phacochoerus; species Phacochoerus africanus. The sequence goes on along the minus strand of NC_062547.1, from coordinate 78,445,338 downwards.
GTAGGTTGCAGATGGCTGGGATCTGGCATTGCTGTGGCTCTGGCGTAGGCCAGTGGCTACAGCTCCAATTCGACCCCCAGCCTGGGAACCTCCATGTGCCGAGGGTACGGCCCTAAAAAGACAAAATAATTAACTAACTAAATAAAGACTACTGGCCTAAGACTTAGACCTGAAGAAGCCTCATCCCTGGCTCTTACCACCCCGTGCTCTTGGACAACACAGACATGACCCTCTGAGCCTATCTCAGTGTCTCAACTTTAAAATGCGAGGTGATCACTGTGCCTTCCCCCAAGGTTTGCTATGATTATTAATGGGATAGTCTTGAGGAACCCTCAGCAGTGTGTCCAGCCATAGTGCCCAGTACCTGCTGGCCAGCACTGTCACAGGAGCTCTATAGCATGCCTTCCTATCAGCGAGGGTCACTCAGTTTTCACTGCTTTTTTGTCTATATGCAATACATTGTAGAATCACTCTTCTAAATTCCAAAATGGTGGAAAAGGAAGCAATGGGGTTGTCTAGCCGGTCATTCTTGATCACATAATCCTAGGATAGAAGGGAAGCAGGGTCTGGCTACCTTGCATCAGATGCAAAGAAGAACTCCACTGCTTTATCACCCACAGCGTGAAGGCAGGTCGAGCTGTCCAGCCTCTTCATCCTTGTTTTACAGATATTCTTCACATTCTCGATATTGCCTAGCACGGGAAGGAAAGGATCACAATCACAAATCCTGTTAAACTATTTTGTTTGAATAACATGAAGGAGCCAATTCCCCTTTGAATATGTGTGGGAGAAATGTGCAATTTTTAGCTTTGACTGCATCAGCCAAATCGTGTAAAAGATCCCCAAATAGCAAGAGCACTGAATTGGCTGCAAACAAAACAAACCAAATCAACACTCAAATCAGGGCATGGGTGCCTTTATATAACAGAAGCACATGCTGCTCCCTCAACTTGTGCATGTGTTTGAAAATATCCATGATAAAAAAGCTTTTGAAAAAAGTGGAGCCAAGTCTCAGTTGCTTGAAAACCTTTTGGACTAGGAGCCCTGTGCAGGCTGGCCTCGAAGAGGAAGGAAGGCCTCCTGCCTCTGAGGGGAGCTGCTGGCACTGGCACTGTGCTGTGCTGTTCAAGTCCTTCTCAAGAAACTTACGTGTCCTATATAGGATGGGGACCTGCTCTGTGGAGAGCTTGTACTTGCTCCGCACTCCGATGAGCAGGGGGCTGCCTCTCCTGTAGGAACAAGAGAGAATCCAGTTACCCATCACCCTGACACTGAGGTGGGGTCCCCAGATCTAGCTCCCACCCCAGGGCAAAGTGCTCTCCAGACATCCCAAGATCGTCCCAGGGGTTATAGAGCCACTAATTATAAACAATTTACAAAAATAAAGCTTTATTGCTTCCTCACACTACCTTCTTATGCATTCAAAGTACCAATAGCATGATAAGATCAGATTTTAAAAGGAGTTTCAAAATTTGATAGGGACCAACTGGTATATTATAATTCTGTGATTTGAAAGACAAATTCCAAATGGTAAATTAGTTCCTGGCCTAAAAAATAAAACAAAATCATCATATATTCACATAATTTTCTGCCTAGATACTGTGCCAATTTGCGAGGGACAGCCTCACCCTCTCTGGCCCAGTCTCCCAGGGCACCAGGTGCATTCCCTATGGCTCCCCTGTGCCTTCAGAATGAAGCCTGCAGCCACAGGGCACCAGGCCCTGTAGAGGTGAGCCTCTGCCCACATCCATACTTCCTGCCAGCCTTCAAGTTTCACATGGCAGCATCCACACAGCCTTGTTTGCCGCTGTCACCCATGTCTGGCACACAGAAGGTAAACAACAAGCACACATGGAGACCGGAAGAGCCTGAAGTCCCACCAGTCCCCCTCCGGCCACTATCCTGGCTTAACTACAGATCCCCAAAGTGCCACACTTGGTCTGGGCTCCTTCCCTCTGCTCATGCTGTTTCTCTGCTTGCCTTCTCCATGCTGACACCTGCTTCCTTCCCCTCAGGCCCCCAGGCCACTGCCTCCCAGTCCCCACAGAGCATTGCCATCCTCTGCCCTGCTCTGTTCTGCTGCACAACTGTCCAGTTCTTAAGGTCACATGTCACTAGGTCCTCAAGGCTCAGCACATATTAAGTGCTCAACAAATATTAGTTGGATGGATGGATAGACAGGTAGGTAGATAGATGGTCAGATTGATGAATGGATGGAGAGATGGATGGAGAGATAGATGGACAGATGAATGGGTAGACAGATAAATGGATGGATGGGCAGATGGATGGATGGGTGAATAATCCATCCATCTGAATATAAAATGATAGGGTCACACTCACACACCCACTTGTGAATCCACACAGCAATGGGGGCAATGGGGGCCCTCACAGTAGGACATGTGGGCTGACCCAGCCCCTCTCAGCTGATTCTCAGGTCACACCTGGCATGAAGATGATGAAGCTTGAGCTCTTGGCCTTCAAGTCCTCTTCTTTTTTAAAAAGATTAAGTTTTTTAAACAGCATAAACTTCCACTCACAGCACAATGGAAGTTCCTGGGCAGGGACTGAATCCAAGCTGCAGCTGTGACCTCTGCCAGCCTTAACTCACTGTGCTAGGCTGGGGACTGAACCTGCACCTTCACAGCAACCCAAGCCACTGCAGTTGGATTCTTAACTGACTGCACCATAGCGGGAACTCCATCAAGCCCTCTTCCTTACATGTTTCAAACAAGATTCATTCATGTTCATAATTTTACACACTTTTTCTACAGGGAGTCTCTGAAATTGACCTGAAACTTGGATTTGCCCTTGCTATACAATTTTATTTTTAATTTGAATTTATTGTCAATTTCTAAAAATCTAGAGATCTCAAATAAAAATCCAACTTCATAGGTTCTTTTTTAAAAATGAGAAACTCCAGACACAGAGATGCTGGGGAACATTCTCTGTGGCTAAGCCACAGCTGTTCCTTAGACAAAGTGAGTACCTTCCAGTCTGCCAGAGGCCCTACCTTGTGCCTCAAGCTAAGCAATTTTATTTTATTGATTTGTTACTGGAAATGTCAGTGCATTCTGCCTCACCTTGTAGCCACGGCTTCTCCGGGGTAGTGGATGCTCTTGAAAACCAATGCAAATGCACCCTCCTGAAAAGACAGCGAAGGAGAGTGAGGAACGACTTACTCTGGCTAAGCTGGGCAGCTGCAGCCCAGCCCCCTGTCCCAGACAGCTCTCCAGGGGCCCCTCTTCACTGAGGACAGTCCTGGGGGCACTCCCTCAAGTGCTAAATGCAGGACAGCTTGATCAGGGTGATATCAGGAGGGGCAAGTGAAACAGACTGTACCATGATCAAGTACCAAAGAACAGAACATGTGGATTTCCTTGGGAGCAATATAAACCGCCCCTGCCCAGGCCTACAAGGAACAGACCCCAGCTCTATGATGACCTGTGTGGATTACGCAATTAGGATCTCAGGAAATGAGAACTGTGGCCAGAGGTCCTGCCCTGAGCTTGACGGAAGTACCTCCTCAGACAGCAATTGTGACGATTAAAGGGGCTAGGCTAGTCCATGACCTATGCTTAGCTCAACACACATTTGAGCCTGGGTTCAAATCCTGACTCTGCCCCTTTGGGGCCATCGCTGCAGCTTTCTTGGTGCCTTGTGGTGAATGGAAATAAGAATAGTTCTATCTTATTCGGCTTCTGTGAGCTAATGCATTTTAAGTGCTTAGAACAGTGCCTGCCATTTAGAGACCCAACAGAAGCTTGTTATTATTATTTCTATGGTAATAACTGCCATTTGTGCTCTGTGCCTCAGCTTGTTGGTTTCTGCAAACCAGAATTAGATTCTAGTTCTCCTAACTCAAGACTCCAAATGCTCTTTCTATTTAAAACCTTGATGCAAAAATTCTCTCCTACATTCTGACCATCCTGTACTAATTTACCACAACCCTACTTGCCTTTATGTCCAGCCAATTATAAATCTGGATTTCCATTTGAAGGCCCTCGAGCTTGGCACCCTTGGGCACACCCAAAGCCTCACACAGCCAGCATGTTATGGCCAGTGTGCCAGCTCAGTCATATAGCCAGAGACCCCAGGAAGCCAGACACCCCATCTTCAGGTCTGAGGGCCTTGAAATGTTTGAAAACTGCCTGAAATGGGAGTTCTCATCATGGCACAGCAGAAAGAAATCCAACTAGGAACCATGGGGTTGTGGGTTCAATCCCTGGCCTCGCTCAGTGGGTTAAGGATCCAGTGTTGCTGTGAGCTGTGGTGTAGATCAAAGATGCGGCTCGGATCTGGTGTGGCTGTGGCTGTGGTGTAACTCAGCTATAGCTCCGATTAGACCCCTAGTCTGGGAACCTTCACATGCTGCAAGTGCAGCCCTAAAAAGCAAAAAAAAAAAAAAAAAAGAGAGAGAGAGAGAGAGAGAGAGAGAGAAAATTGCCTAAAACGAAGGGGCTTCAGACAGAACCCGAGAAGCCTGACATTCACCCTGCTGGTTTTGTCAACAATGAAGTGGGCCTGAGTAGAAAAACTCCTCCCATTCTCTGCCCAAAGGAACCCTGTGTTGCTTCAAGCAAGTTGCTGTGGTTAAAAAGTGCCATCATTGGAAGGCATTTCCAAAATGTAAAGTTACAAATGGAAAAGATGAAATACTATGCTGCAAAACTAAACTGGTTTACTGTACATTACTCACAGGACAGGCTCTTATTTATAAATATGTCCTCTAAATTAAGATCTCCCAAAATGGGAGTCAGAGGGCAAAGGGTTTGACAGTAGACTTACTTAAAAAAAAAAAAAAAAAGACTAAAAATACCAAAGGGGGAGTTCCCGTTGTGGCTCAGCAGTAACAAACCCAACCAGTATCCATGAGGACTCAGGTTTGATCCCTGGCCTCGCTCAGTGGGTTAAGGATCCAGTGTTGCCATGAGCTGAAGTGTAGGTAGCAGACGCAGCTGGGATCTGGTGTGGCTGTGGATGTGGCGTAGGCAGCAGCTGCAGCTCAGATTCGACTCCTAGCCTGGGAACTTCCATGTGCTGTGGATAAGGCCCTAAAAAAGCAAAACAAACAAACAAAAACCTAAAAAAAAAAAAACAGAACAAAACAAAAAAACAAAGAGTCATGTATTTTATTTTTTTTATTTTATTTTTAGAGCTGTACCTGCGGTATGTGGAAGTTATCAGGCTAGGGGTTGAATTGGTACTACAGCAGCCAGCCTACGCCACAGCCACAGCAACGTGGGATCTGAGCCATATCTGTGACCTACACCACAGCTCATGGCAACGTCAGATCCCCCACCCACTGAACAAGGCCAGGAATCAAACCTGCATCCTCATGGATATCAGTCAGATTCATTTTTGTTGCACCACAATGGGAACTCCCAGGGTCACATATTTTAAACCACAGTATTTTATTCAAAGCAGCCTCTCACCCCAGACGTTTCGAATTCTTAGCTCTGAATGTTGTCTCTAAGCTGCTCCCCGTCTTGGCACTGATGCTTGGAACAATGGACTCTAGAAAATCTGGAACCTTCTCCTCCTCTCTCCACAGTCCCACGGAGGAACTAGGTCTGCTCTACCACCTCCTCCAAGAAGAGGCCTCTCTTGAACAATTCTCTCCACCATGTGCCCTTTGGCAGGGACTTTGTTCCATGGGTCCAGACCTCTGTGATATCATCAGTCTCTCTCTCCTTTCTGGCTTATTCCTTTCAGCACACAGACACGATGTGATGTCTCCTATCATAAAAACACAGTCCTCCTTGGAACTACAACACTTACCCTCCACCGGGCCACTTGTTTGCCCCTTCTTCTATAACCAAACCGCTCAAATGTCTACACTTGCTGTCTTTACTTCTTCCTTCCAGCTCCATTCAGTAAGGCCTTATGGGCATTTCTCTCCAATGATGAATAATCGCTTTACAGGAGGAAGGACTATAATTCTAAGTCTCCAGCATCAGTTCAATTCCTCTTAGGTGTTTAACTAACAGTGCACACAGCTCAACTGATAAGATGATAACATGAACCACCACAATCGAGGTCCCTTGTGCAACATGCCATGGGAAAAAGCCACAGATCAGAAGACCTGTCACCATTTCAGAGGTGTTAAAATGAAGCGAAGCAGTTTCTCTTTGATGTTTACTACCAGAACCTCAGAACTTCTCCCACTTCTTCAGGGATGTAACATTTTAAGACCGTCTTTAATCCTCAGGGACTTGGCACAAGTTTGCCTAACAAATGCTTATGAAAACTGAAGGAAGAGGGGGGGATGAGTTAGACAAGTGAGATACGTAACTCACCAGCTGCTGAATGACTCTCTCGACCAGTGTTGAAAATGTTATGTCCTCAGTTTCCCTGTTGTCGAACACATATTTAATCAGCTTGGCGATGGTCTCCGTATCTGTTTCTGACTCAAATTCATAGCCTTTGCTTTCCTGGAATATTTGGTTGGACAGAATGTCAGATAATGGTCATTGTGCAATGCTGGCCTGGCCAGCTCCCTCTCCTCCCTTATGTTCTGTCCTTGGAGAAACTTAAGGCGAGAACAAGGAAAACAGGGAAGGGATGAGAAATGTTTGCCAGAATCACACAGCCTAACACGGCTGAGTCACTCCAGTCTTCCCTGAAATCGTCCCACCTCAGAAGCTTGTCCCTGCCACTAATCTGGACATTGCAAAATAACTGCAAGCAGAATGATCAAATACATTGAGTCAAATCCACCCACATCCCAACCAACACCATAATCTCTTCACACTAGAAACACATGCCGTCTGCCTTCCCACCCCACATCCATTTGGTATACGAGTTGATATGTTATTTAGTGCAGACACTTTTATAAAAGGAAGTTCCTGTTCTTCTGATTCTGCTGGGAATCCACAGCAGCCTTTGAGGTAAATGAGAATGGCCTGCTCTCTCCTCCGGCAAAATCTGAGCTGGGGATGCAGTTTGGGTCCAATGTGGGGACGTGGCCAAGAGTGGGTTCCAATCAGCTTCTGCCTTTTTATCCTTTTTTTTTTTTTTTGTCTTTTTGCCATTTCTTGGGCCACTCCCGCAGCATATGGAGGTTCCCAGGCTAGGGGTCTAATCGGAGCTGTAGCTGCCAGCCTACGCCAGAGCCACAGCAATGCCAGATCCAAGCCGCGTCTTCGACCTACACCACAACTCACGGCAACGCCAGATCGTTACCCCACTGAGCAAGGGCAGGGATCGAACCCGCAACCTCATGGTTCCTAGTCGGATTCGTTAACCACTGCGCCACGACGGGAACTCCTCTGCCTTTTTTTCTGGAGGAAAATGAGCTGGTTGGAAAGTTTCTGGGAAAGACCAATACCATTTGATGTAGATGCTACGCAGGGGAAGTCTCTTACCAGAAATTTCCTCAGGTCTTTGTAATTGGTGATGATCCCATTATGGATGACCACAAATTCTGGAAGAAAAGTTAGTCAATAGAGAAACGCTATGAGGAAACGAAGTTCAAGTTAGACGTGAAGAAAGACAATTTGATAGCTTGAAGCTCTAGAAACCCAGTTCATGCAGACACTCGTGCTAAGCAAACTTTACTTCCAGAGATGAGAACTCTCCGCTATGACTAAAATTCATATCTGAGGAAATAACACACTCCTCTTTCAAGAAAAAGCATCCACCAACCTAGCATCACACAGAGCTCTGACTTTATGGGCTATAATATCAGAAATAGGCTTTGGTCTTTATGTCAAATGGGATAATTAGCCCTTCGTTATCTAGTAACTGTTTTCATAGCCACTCCCTCTTCTCCAAGTTGTTCATGTGTATTGTGACATTTCCTCACATGGCCTTCTGAACCCTATCACCTTTTCTTTCTTTCGTCTCAGCCTATTGCCTTAACTTCTTACCATTAATTTGCTTCCTAGAATCTGTGTTTTCTTTTTGAAAACTTCTTGGTGTAATTTTCTTATGCAATGTAGTTGCTGGGTGTTAAGTCTTCCTTAAGAGTATGCTTTTCAGCTACTGCTGATGAGTTGCTAAAGAAGTTTTATAAATCTTTTCTTATTTCCCATGTTGTTTTCTTTTCAATTACTCATCCTGAGTCAGGGCAGGCATTTCCAAGTTTGGGTGTGGGGGGATCTCCTTGGAGCCTCCCTGCTTTGGGGACACAGAATCATTGTCTGCACTGAAGTGGAGGATCGCCCTTTCACCTGTGTGGGTAGGAGGCTGGGGCTAGGGTGGCAACACCTCAGGACGTGTGGTCTCGATATGGTGTTTTCTCAGCCAACACTGCTGTTCCAGGGACCAGCCTGTGCTTCTGGCTTGGGGTTTGACTGGATATACATTCTAGGTCTTCAGCACTGTGGGGTCTACTGTCCTCCCGAGTATAGTGTGCCTGCCCCGGTAGTGGGACATCCTATGGTTCAGAGCATGGAGTAGATGCAAGGAATGGTCTCCAGCACAGAAACCTCACTACCTAAGACTCTGACCCTGTGGGCTTATGTGTACCCGGCCCCTGGGCTCTGCAGCTGCTCTGCTGAGAGGGGTGCATGGGGCCCTGCTGTTCTCCAGAGGAGGCTTTCCCTTCCAAATCTGGCAGGATGAGCTGCCTCAGAGCACTAAAGTGTCCAGAGCGGCAAAGAACACTGACCAGGGAGGTGCTGCTCTCTCCTGGGGCCCGACTTCCATGATAATTAATGGGCGGTGAGGCTTGTCAAGAGTTTAGCTAATAATAAATACCCCACAACTACTCTTACATGTCTGATCCCTACTCTGAGGCTTGGCAAGAACTTGCATTATGCCAAGTTCTAGACTCAGCTTGGGGTGGGGAGGTGGTCCCAGATGATTCCAAATCATTCTCTCCACCTAATCATTCTCTCCACCAGGTGTGGGTCATGGGGCCTTCGGACCTAAACAGGCCCCACTCAGAGTGGAGACCCACTAGAAGGTCCAGATGATGTCTTAGATCCTTGTCTGCCCTTGGAGCCTGGGAAGAGTCAGGGGTTATGCCCTCTCTCCATCTCACATGCTCACTACATCCAATCACCAGCCCCCTGATGCCCGTGGGGGCTGATAACAGAGCCTCTCAGAGCTTCCAGCAGCAGCTTCAGACCTGCCAGTCCTCTCCCATGAGATGGGGCTGAGGTGTCATTTAAGAGAACTACCATATGGAGAACTATCCTGGGGACTCAGGCAAGTGACGTGGACCCATGAGCTGGGGCTGCCTTGGGGGGAGGCAGTTGGGAGAGCTGGGCTGCCCTCTGCTACAAGGACCAGGGTGGGAGCAGGCACCTCAGATGTTAAACAAGAATAGCACTGCCACCTGCCCTGGCTCTGGACCACTCTCTCCAGGGGCAGGGGTGGGTGTAGCTGGATGCAGAAGGAACCTTATCGTTTCCTCAAGTGTTCAGCCCTCTGGAACGCACTGATCCCTGATAGAGGAAAAGTGCCTAGGCCTTCAACCCTTTGCACCACTAAGTCCCACTCAGGCTGGGTCCCCAGAGCCAGCAGCACTTACAGGAAGTGCTACTCTTTTCCTATGGATGCCTGGGGTGTCAGCAATTTGCCCCCTGTCTGGGGCTCAGTACCACCAGTTTGGATCTTCAGGAAAGACAGGGCTGCCAGTTGGTGGTGGGTGTGGATCAACTCTTTCACAGGTCAAGTACACAGAACCACTGGGACAGGGGAGCAAGGTAATACTACATACCATTGCCTTTGTCTGAGCGCTGTGGGTGACTGTTGACAGCATTGGGGACCCCGTGGGTGGCCCAGCGAGTGTGGGCAATGCCAAAGTGGGTCTCAAACTCCACTTTTAAGTCCATGCTGTCTTGTTCTAGATGAAGGAAAAATAAGTTTGCCACACTTTAAAAATAAGCAGTGACATGGTACTATTACATGAGGCGATGTCACTACATAGAGACACATCAGGTACGCCAAAGTACATCCCAACATCGACTGCAAATGCCCCATTCTGCCAGACCCTCGGTCTGACTTAGTACTTAGCAATAATCCAACTCACTTAACTGAAATAAACTTACGATGAAAAGAAAGCATAGATCCTCACTATAAACAAAAAAGCAGCTTGCCAGAAAAATTAAGAGACATACAGAAGTGATAAACGTTGAAAAAACATTTCTCAGTGCACCATGACCTGAAGTAAACCATCCAACACTCTGTGAAACAACTTTACAATATGCACTTAATTTCCTTCTATTTTTTTCATGCTCAGGAAACTTCATATTTTTAGTCTTCAACACTGTTGGGATGAAAGATTTTAAAGTATACCCAGGCTGCATTTATTGCTCTGACTCAGTGCGTCTTCCACTTACTATAAAGTTCTTCATCAAGAGCCTTGACATTTCCTCTTTTCTTGACTAGCTGGATATGTCTTTCTTTGACTTCATTATTATTTCCATCAATTGCCACACCTGTAATGTAAACATGATTTCAAAACAAAACTCTATTGAAACATAGTTGATTTACAATGTTGTGCTAGTTTTAGGTAACGTGATTTTGCATATTGGAATTTAAGTTTTGTCTTCCACATTTCATTACTGGGAATGACCCAGGATAAGGGCTATGTAGAGCTATCGATTTATTCGTTCTTATTCCCCAAGCTTGCTGCCTGGAAGAGAACTAGACAGCATTGGGGCTATTGACTTGGGAAGACTAGGCTGTGACAATGACAATGCTTAACAGCAGGCAGGGAACATGCGCCTGGAACCCAGGTCATGGCTGCTTCCCTTGGCTCCTAACCAGGGTAACTCTCAGGAGCCTGCCTGTGGGAGAGGTAACACCAGGTCTGCTGCCTAAGGCAGTGGGCTCACTTGCAGGCATTTGTGTGCTATGCATCCCGCTACTTTAACTGGTATCTCCATTGCACTAGCGTTCCTGCCATATTTCATCTGACTTGCTTTCTAATAAGAACTGATAGGGATATAAAATTACCTGGCTCCCCCTTTTCTCCTATGGCTATTTAATTAAAAATGGGAAACAGACTAAATATCCACCTGTTGTGTGGATGGAGGAGTAAAGTCTGAGGCAGCCATCCAATGGAGGATTATGCAGCCACTTAGAAAGATTGTTAGGAAGCATTTAGATAATGGAAAATGACAAGGTAAGGGAAAGAATAAAAATATAAAATTATAGAATTGCATAATTATAATTAGGTTAAAAACAAAAAGTATCTGCATAATACTTCTACCTGTCCCCAGACCCCAGAACACCTCAATATATGCCCAGCAATGACCAGAGGTGGGTCACAGATATTGGGGGAGGTGCTTTTGATAAAGATTTTTTTTTCTTTTTAAGGCTGCACTTGCGGCATATGGAAGTTCCTGGGCTAGGGGCTGAATTGGAGCTGCAGTGCAGCTGTGGGCCTAGGCCACAGCCACAGCAATGCCAGATCCAAGCTGTATCTGCGACCTACGTCACAGCTTGTGGCAATGCCGGATCCTTAACCCACTGAGTGAGGCAAAGGATCAAACCTGTATCCTCATGGACACTATGTTAGGTTCTTAACCTACTGAGCCACAACAGGAACTCCTGATGGAGAATTTTTTTTTACTACTACTTTTTTCTTTCTACCTTTCGATAGAAGTTTTCAAGTTTATTTAATAAACAAGCATTCTGTTTCTACGATGGCTGCCTGCAGAGCCTACCTGCTGAGTCATAGCCTCTGTATTCAAGCCGCTGCAGGCCCTTGATGAGGGTTTCAAAAATCTCCTTCCTGGTCCGGGGGACTCTGTAGTTCATGTAGGCAAAGATTCCTGTTAAAAGAGGGAGGAAAACCATACATTTACAAAATACTAGGTTCGTGTTTAGAAGAAAATACTTCTGGGCATGCAGACAGAGGTACATCACTGGAGGGTTTCCCAGCTGCCTGCTGAGGAAGGTGTTGCCTTCTCTTGACATACAGAAGAGGAGCCACTCCCCTCCTGCATCTAGAAGGCCACTGTATGCAGCCCTCCTGTGAAGAATACACACACAGCCCTTGGCCTTGCAATTCCACGGCAGAGAACTTCTATGGATGTACTTGCAGAAGATGTCTTTCACTGTGGCAACATTGATAATAGAAAAGATCAGTAAAATGACCCAACCACCTAGGGACATTTGGAAGTCCCTGCTATGTGGACTCCCGATTTGCATAGAACATACCTGGCAAGAAGGAGGTCACCCCAGCCTCCTGTGACAGGTAGGAACAGAAGCTGGGGTCTTTGCTCCACTTTCTACTTGACTCTGCTGCTTGGAGCATTACCATCAATAAGCACTACTTTTACGACAGCAAGCATAAAGTCATCTCTTGGCCTGGTAGAGAAGAGAATCCTTATCTTCAAGGGAGGCCCACATGCCAAGACGATTTTGTTTGGCTTTATTTTCTGCATTCATATTTCAAAACAATATTTTCCCAAATAGGAAAATGGTCTTCATGTTGGTTCTTTCCAAAGTTCTCCAATGCCTCCTTGAGACTATGCACCCCTGCTCTGTCTTTATCCTGCCCTGTGAGTGTCCCGTCCTCATCTTCCCTCTGTCCTCTTGCCCCACATGGAAAGACCTGTCCTCCTCTAAGCTCAGCTCCAACCCCACCTTCTAGGGCAGGTTTGTTCAGGCCCCAGCCTAAAGTGCTCACCTGCTCTGGGCACCCAGTGTTCCTGCATCCTGAGACAACTACATCCCTGACAAAGTCATAGGCTAGTGCGTCTATCTTTATACTTCTTACTATGTCTTGGTACATGGTGCTTGTTCAATAAAGGTAAGTGAAGTAGAGTGACCATGAATCTATATCAATCAGGGAAGCAATAATATGGAACGTGAAACTGTTGTTAGGCTTCAGTTATATTCATAGTAACTCATCTTACTAAGAACTCATTATGTACCAGGCCCTGGGCTAAGCACTCCTTCCTACATAGGTATCAATCAAAGCTCCTTAGAGGCTGGATCTGCCATTACCTTGCCCTTTCTTTTGGAATTGGGCCACAGGCAGGAGTAGAACCAAAAAGACCTAACTTTAGAACTTAAATGATCCTACCATATGATCCAGCAATCCCACTCCTGAGTATATCCTCCCTCCAAAAAAACCCCAATGATTCAAAGGGGCACATCCATCCTAATGTTCACTGTAGCACTATTTACAATAGCCAAGGCTTGGAAACAACCTAAATGCCCATCAATAGATGAATGGATGAAGAAGATATGGTACACATATACAATGGAATACTGCTCATTCATAAAAGAGAATGAAATAAAGCCATTTGTAGCAACATGGACAGACCTAGAGATTATCCTATTAAGTGAAGTAAGTTGGAAAGAGAAAGACAAATACCATATAATATCACTTATATGTGGAATCTAAAATATGGCACACAGCAGAAATTGTCACAACACTGTAAGTCAACTATACACTAGTAAAATTTTTAAAAATGAAAAAATACGGCATTAATGAGCCTATCTACAAAATAGAAACAGATTCAAAGACAAGGAGAACAGACCTGTGGTTGCCAAGGGGGAGGGAGGAGGGAGTGGGATGGACTGGGAATCTGGGGTTAATAGATGCAAACTATTACATTTAAATTGATAGACAATGAGGTCCTACATATAGCGTGGGGAACTATATCCAATCTTCTGGGATAAATCATAATGGAAAGAAATATAAAGAAGAATATGTTTGTGTGTGTATAACTAAGTCACTTTACAGCAGAAATTAGAACAACACTGTAAATCAACTATACTTTAAATAATAATCATCTATAATAATAAAATATACTTTTAAATTATAAAAAATAAAAAAAATAAAATATAGTCCAAATAAAAAAAAATTAAATAGTTTGTAAGCACATTAAAAACAGAAAAAAAACTTAAATGATCCTAACCACTGGGCAGCACTGCCTCAAGGATGAAAAGCATTAAAAGGTTTATTTTCCCAATTTTAATTTTAAATTTTATTCTTTTAAAATTTTCTTAACATTTTTCTGGGATGACAAAAAAGTCAAGACTGAAAGATCGCCAATATCTGCACCCTCATGGTCACTGAAGCATTATGAACAACAGTCAGGACTTGGAGTTCCCACTGTGGCTCAGTGGAAACGAACCCAATTAGTATCCATGAGACTTGGGTACGATCCCTGGCCTCGATCTGTGGGTTAAGGATCTGGCGTTGCTACGAGCTGTGGTTTAGGCTGCAGATGTGGCTCAGATCTGGCATTGCTGTGGCTGTGGGGTAGGCCGGCAGCTGTAGCTAGCCTGGGAACTTCCACATGCCGCTAATGCAGCCCTAGAAAGCAGAAAAAAAGGGGACGGGCAAATGTCCTAAGGAAAAAGAAAAACAACAGTCAAGACATGAAAACAACTTAAGTGTTGGATAAAGAAACTGGGGGGGGGAATTATATATATAACATAATGGACTATTACCCAGCCACAAAAAGAAAGAAATCCTGCCATTTGCAACAACATTATGCTAAGCGAAGTAAGTCAGAGGCAAATACTATATTATCTCATTTATGTATAGAATCTTAAGAAACCTAACTCAAAGAAATTAGATTGGTGACTGCCAGAGGTGGGTGGGGGTGAGGAATTAGATGGTGGTCAAAAAGTATAGATTTTCAGTTATAAGATAAATTCTTGGGATGTAATGTACAGCATGGCGATTGTAGTCAACATTCTATTGTATGTTTGAAAATTGCTAAGAAAGTAAATACTAAAAGTTCTCATCATAGTGAAAAAAATGTGAGGTGATGAATGTTAACTGACCTTATTATGGAAGCTTTTTGCTATATGCATATACATATACAAATCACTATGTTGTGCACCTTAAACGTATACAATATTACACAGCAATTGCATTTTAAAAAAGAGGAAAAAAACTTTGCCGGAGATAAACCTTGGAGAGGACAACCTACCTGAAGATCACTGAGGGCTGACCATGATTATACATAAAACCACCTGTAATAGCTCTGTACTATCTCTAGATTAGATTCAAGTCAACATAGTATATCTGAATGAATGATTAAATTTCAATTAAGTAAATGTTATATTCCTAAACAGTAAGTAGGGTCACATCATATGAAATTTAACTTGCTGAAATGAATCTAGACATACTCAGTCAAAAAATAGGCAATAAAATTAGACACTGCTAAAAATAATACTTTGCATTCTTAGGTACCGTATGCTACTGTACATGGCATATATTTGCACGCACGTGTTAAGGTGCAGGGTTTATATTTAAAAACACACACAGACTGTGCTCTCTGAGCAGTTACAGACCTTTTCTTTTAAAAATGGCCAAGGATAATTTTGGCAGCCAGCTATTTTTGCCTTCCTGGCTGACTCCAGGTCAGGTGAGAAGTGCTTCCCCAGCTGAGCATCTTCACTTCGAAAGCTCACAATTTCCCCCAACACTTTAAACCTAAACACATCTCTGGCCAGAGCATGTACTTCTGTCACCTTACTTATACATAAAAAAGATATGTACTTGTTTGTTTTTTTTTTAGGGCCACACTCACAGCATATGGAATTTCCCAGGCTAGGGGTTGGACAGAGCTACAGCTGCCAGCCTACACCACGGCCACAGCAACGCAGGATCCGAGCCATGTCTGCAACCTATACTGCAGCTCACGGCAACGCCGGCTCTTTAACCCATTGAGCAAGACCAGGGATCGAACTCGAATCCTCATGGATCCTAGCTGGTTTTGTTAACCGCTGAGCCACGAAGGGAACTCCAAGGTATTTATTTTTTAATGTAAAATGTTAACAGCTTTCTTAGGATATGGCACATACCATAATATTATCCCATTTAAAGTATACGATCAATAGTTTTTAAGTATAGTTACAGAGTTGTGTCAACATCACCACAACCTATGCTTTTCAGAACATTAATTTCTCTGCCATAGATCAGGAAGATCCCAGGAGGGACATGGTAAAATTCCAGTCACTGTAAAGAGCACACAGCTAGGGGTTATGGTTATGGTTATGACTCCAGATCATTTCTGGAGTCTTTAAAACAAACTGCAAACCTTTCCTGGCACCCTGGGAATTGTTCCAGAATTACACGTGTGCCTCACGAAGGGGAGCCGACAGGCACTGCAGACGACACAAAGGCCCATGCACCAACACTAGAAAGGTTTTAAATCTGACATGCTTTTATGAGAGCGCTGTATGGCTCTGCTCTCCAATTGTCCACTGCAATTCCCCTCCTCTGGGCCAAACTTCACTTCTGAACTCAGGTCAGGCATGTATGCATCTCAGGGCTTTGAGATCCACAACAGCCTCCTTGGTGGGGTGGGGTGGAGGTGCTGCTGCCAGAGCCCCTGGTGGGCTGGAACAGCTAAAGGGTCCTTGTCCTCGGGACCACCAGCTGTGTCCACATCCAGCTGCGAGCCTGGTAGCCACTCAGGCACCACTCCGTTTGGTGGATTACTGTGGTGAGGGGGGCTTCCATGGAGTGGTTTTTCAGGTCTTTGTACAAGAAGGCATAAACCTAACGTTTAACATGAATCCCTTGTATGCCAACATCTACCCAGCAAGTTCTTTTAAGCACTATCTCTCTCTTCTCTGCTCCTTGCTGGATTCTCACTGCGTGCTACTAGATGAAGTGAATCAACCAGTACTTATAACATGTTTTTATTATTTAAAAAATAATTGCAATAGAATAAAGCTGTTTTCCCAGGGATTTTCCTGGCTATTCATGTCAAAATTCCCTTCTGGAATCCCTTCCATCCATGATAAAAGCTACAGTGAGAATCCATTTTTTACTTATGAGATCAGTAAAGATTAAATGGTTTGACAATAAGTGAGAGTTTAAATTTGTACGCCCTCTTTGGAAGGCAATTTGGCACTTTCTCAAATTAAAATGTACACATCTGTTGACCAGAGCTTCTACACATCTAGGAATATATCCAACAGATATCTGTGCAGAGATTCAAGTGTGAAAGCAGGAGAATAGGTGCTCTTGCTGTTTGTGGTGGCTGATGAATGGGGATAGCCTGATGCCCCGCACCAGCTAAGTGATGGCACAGTCACACAGTGGGGCGGCTGCAGGGCCAAGGGCAGGAGGACCTGTACAGAGAACAAGGTGAAGCTATGTGTTCTCTCAAAAAACAAGCTATATCTCCAGGATGTTCTAGGGGAAAAACATGGGCTTCAGAACATGTGCAAATTACCCAGAGTGGAGAAGGAAGGCATGTAAAGTATTTCTGGAAGAGCGAGGGGGCAGTGGTTGCCTCTGACAAGGGTGCTGGACATGAGGCAGAAACTCCTTTTCTGTTGCATGTGTCCTTTTTGTACTGTCTAGATATTTTGCCATATACCTATACATAGTATTTTACCATGTGCTGCTCTATGAATTCCAGAGTGGTGGGTACAGGATTGCCATCTAGCCCAGTTTGACTTCACTGAGGCTCCCCAGCCCTGCTCACTGGGAGGAATATCAGCCACAAGAAGGGAGAAAATACTAAGCACAGGGCCCAGTGCATACAAAGAACAGGCTCACGGGTGCCATCCTGAGTGCCTTCTCCCTGGCCTGCTCACTAGCCTCACTAGTCTGTGACAGCAAGAAGCACAGTGGGTGGTGGCTACTGCCAAACATCTACTTCAAATCCCAGCCTGCTCCTTGCTTCTGTGTGGCCTGGAGCAAGTCACTGAACCCCCTTGGAGCAGGCAATGGCAGCACCTACTTCCCAAGGTCGCTGTGAGAATTCAGTCTTTGTAAAGCAAGAGGAACCGTGTGGGCTACAGAATAAGTGTGAAAATGGAGCTGGCAAGGAACTTCCTCCTCCTGGGGAGTGTGAGGTGCAAATGAAGGTATGCACACAGCAAACAGGAAGTCCTTGAGAAATCATCAAGTAAAAGTACAAAGAAAGTCAAACCATTTTACAGCTATTTATTTTTGGCTTTCTAGTTGGGCAAATGATGGTTAAATCACATGTGTGATCTGGCTACAACTTGATCATGATGTAATTCATCCCATAAATATTTCCCTACCCCACGGAGGCCTCATCACTGTGCTAGGTACTGCGAGGTGCACAAGTCAGGGGGCCTTTCAAGAGAAGATATGATGCACAGAGACCACCGACTTCTCAGGAGACTTGCAGGCAGAGGGCCTGGGAGCTGAGAGGTAGGGGAAGGATCAGAGGACTCCTGAATCGGCTCTCTGCAAATGCGACCTCAATTCACTCCGCAGGTGCCAGTGCACAGGTCACCACTGGGTCTATTGCAGGCCTTCCTCTCTCCCAATTTTCAAAAAAGTCACATGGCCTACATAGCGATTAATTCCTTATCTTTTGTTTGACTCCTCACTGGATTGCAACCTTCATGAGGATGGGGATATGTGTCTTGTTTACCTGTCTCATTCATTGCTGTCTTCCCAGCACCTAGCTCAGAGCCTGCTACACTTCAGGTGCTCAATAACTATTTGTTGAATGTGTGGGCACAAAACTAAATGGATGGATTTGGATGTGGTGATCAGAGAAGGTGGTCTTTGAGCTTGACAACCATGCTCAACCACGCACAAGCAAATGGAACCCCCGGTGTAAGCGTGAGGGACAGGAAGCCCAGGGAGGTAGGCAGTACTGAGTCTGGGGTCCCTGAGTCTTGGCCCCTTTCACAAGGGCAGGTGGCACTGCCCTAGGGGTAACCTCAAGACACTCAAGCACAAAGACTTGTATGCACCAGCATTACCCAGACCCCAACTGTAGTGCACTGTGAGGATCCTAGGGCTGGTGGGGGAAGCCTTCTAGATAAGTGATCAGGTCCTGGGGGTAGGATCCCATAACTCCCTGGCGGGGAGGGGCTGCAGAGTAAATCCCACCACCGCTACCACAATTTATGAAGCCCTCCCATGTGCCAATACTTTTTCAGAACCTGACCTTGTGTAATCCCTGCAATGTCTATGCCCAATCTGTGGTTCCCATGGACAGAGAGGGTAGCTCTGGCTCCAAGGTCAAAGAGTTGAGAAATTTATAACCAAGTCTACCCAATTGCAGGGGCTCATCACTGCGGCCTCCAAGATTAGCCTAAGGCCTGTCTTAGAATCCTACCCCAAGGGATGAGAAATAGCTCACAGACGGGGCCTGGCCTATGGAGAGATGCCCACCTGGCTCCTGATGGACACACTTCATAGCTCCCCTGGTGGGGTCCAGGCCATGTTGACAGACCCTTCCCTGACCATCGGGAGGTCACACCCTCCATGGGACACTCCTGCTTCTAACTCCACCTTTCTCTTCCCATCCAGTTCCCCACAGAGTGAAGGCAACCACAGCAAGTTTGGTTCCCACTATATCCCTCCCTCTCTTGCTGAGGGATGGCAAAATCCCTCCAAGCTCGTTGGAGAAATGCCCAGCCCCAGGACAGAGGCTGCCTTGGCTCAACCCCTGCGGCCCAAGGTATGCCCTGTGCCCATACCAGAATTCCAAACAGCTTTTCAGGGTCCCGCTTTTTTTTTTTTTTTGCTTCTTAGGGCCATAAGTGTGGCACATGGAAGTTCCCAGGCTAGGGGTTGAATCAGAGCTGCAGCTACCAGCCTACACCATAGCCACAGCAATGTGGGATCTGTGCCACGTCTGTAACCTACACTATAGTTTATAACAACACCAGATCCTTAACCCACTGAGCGAGGCCAGGAGTCAAACCTGCATCCTCATGGATGCCAGTCAGGTTCATAACCTGCTGAGCCACGATGGGAAGTCCTCAGGGTCCCACTCTTAAAGCTGATAGAGAGAGTGAATGAGAAAAGGTTCCAAAAGGAGAGAGACCCAGATAAACTCAGAGGGACTCCAGAAGAGACTGCAGGTGTGATACAGGATAAAGACAAGCCCTTTGAGAGAGGACTGTGGGCCCCTCAGCCCAGCCCATCTTGGGGAATCTGGGATGTCTAATACTCCCTTTGAATATGGCTTGAGAGAGCATACAGGAACTCAGGACCACAGGCACCACGAGGTCCACCCATGCAAGCAGAGGTGCTTCAAACTTCAAGTGGCAAATAACAATGACTAGATGGAGAAGCAATGTCGCTAGATTCCCAGAACTAGGATCACAGAACTCCTGGAACCTTCTGTACAACCCCTGGGATGTTTGGGGTGTTGGATGGGGGGAGGGGTTGTTTGGGGCCTGGAGGATGAGGGAAGAAGGTAGAAGTTCACAGGAGGCAGGTTGGGTCCACATTCTGATGCTGTGACTGTAGTTCCCAATGAAAGCACCGCCCTCACTGTGCGTGAGGGTGGACCATGCCGGGCAGAGATACAGCCTGTACCCCACACAAGCTGGCTTCACTGGAGTTATGTCACCACCTAGCCAGACTGGGACCCTCTCCAGATAGAAGTCGCTCTTGCCACCACCATCCAATGCTTCTCAGAACTGAACAGGCTGACCTCCTTAGTCCTTGAGCTCAGCAGAGATTAGATACTATTCTGTCCCAAACTGGACGACGTGGCAGTTGGATTTCTGCCTCATAAAATCCCACAGTGTGTGAGAAAGTGTGTATGTGTGTGTTTGAGTGTCAGGTTCGTATGCTGAGTGTGAATGTGAGAGTGTGTACATGTACGTGAATTTGTGCTTGAGTGCCAGGTGTGTACGAGCATGCTGGGTGTGTACGTGTGTGAGTATGTGTGGCATGCTAGGGAGGGGGGCTGTCTGCTCTTCTGGGTGAGGCCCCCGAGGCTGCTGGGCCAGGAGCCAGGGCTGCAGAGGAGGCTGCAGCCTCTCTGGATACCCAGGCCTCCCTCGTGCAGAGACCAAGGCAGGACGCTTTATTCATGAAATAGGGAGGACAACTTCTGCTGCCTCCTCGGAGAGGTGAGAGTAACAGTGGAGGTTTGAAGGAAGTGTGAGATGGCACAGCTGGGTCCTCCAGGCCTGGCTCAGGGCCGGGAGGGGGCTCAGCTGTTCTGGGGACAGCTCTATCCTGCTTCAGAACTTCTCAGGACTCCAAGGGTTAAAGTTACCACAACACTTGAATCCCCGAGATAACATGAGATGCTGCTTCCTGCAGTAAATGTGCGCAAGCCCTTCTATTTTTTATAGAAAATTCCTGGTGTCCTTGTCCCATTAGGATTTCACCAAGGGCAAAGGGGAAGCAACATACAAATACTCTAAATTGCACTAAAAACTTTCAAGAAGAAAAAAAAAAAGGAGTCTTGTTCAAACTGCCAAAATTTGGCCTTAAAAAAGAGTCAAACTTCTTTTTTCAGTGAAGTATTTCCTTTGAAAATTACAAAGAGGTAGATGACCAGATTAAATTACTTGTTTTGGCACCTAATGAGTCTTCAGAATTTTCTCCCAAGAGCGTTTGTAACCTCAAGTTGCTATCCCTTTCTAAGCAATTTTTGCTAAATATCAAAATGACCCTTCAATTTAAAGGCATTGTTTAATCACCAAATCTCTGGAAGGTTTCTCAGAACTTGGGAAACCCCTGATGAATAAGATGGGTGGGGAAATGGCACCATGATGAGGAGGAGGGGGAGGAGGAGGAAGGGGTAGAGGAGAGGGAGGAGGAGGGGGAAGAGGAGAGGGATGGGAAGGAGGGGGAGCTGGGCCCCGGCACAGCCGGCCTCCCCACAGCCCTGCATAGGAGACTGCGCACAGCAGTCCTGTAAGCAGGGGCAGGCAGTGGTGCTCGGGAGCTGCTTGGACTGGATCCTAAGAGCCAACTGTGTGCATCTCTTTCCAACTCTGTGCTCAGGGGCCTCATATTGCTGACCTGAAATTAGCCATGGTGAGAGTATTCACACCACAGAAAGTGGCAAACCAGAGAGCTGGTTGTTACCCATTTATCTGCATATCACTGGCTCTGCGTGCGAGGCTCCTGTGGCTTGGAGAGGTAACAAGCCAGGTGACCCGACCCAAGAGTCTGTGTCCCATCAACTCCAGCCCAGTCCCTTTTGAGGCATCTGTCCATGAACTGAACTGTTAGGAGGAGGAAAGGAGCATCAAATATGACAGGGTTCTGAGAACCTAAAGGAGTTCGGAACAAAAGGGAGAGTGCGCCCCCAAGCCAAGTAATCTCCTTGGACTGCTGCTTCCTCAGCTGAGGCAAGAGGCAAACCCCTGTAAGCACTTGACAAGCTCTCCTGAAAGACCGCTGTGCAACAAATTGCGTGTGTGTGTGTGTGTGTGTGTGTGTGTGTGTGTCCTGGCCCCTCTTGATTCTAGGGAATAAAACTATGCCTGCCTCTTGCAGAGAAGAGATGAGTGGGAAGAATATCACATACATGCATGGAAAGCAAGTTGCAGTGAGCATGATATTTAGACAAGAGAGAACTGACTTTTAGAGAAGGTGTGAAACCTATTTGGTCCAACTGGTATGTAGCATGATGCCAGTGAAGGACGGGGTATTTAACTGATGCCTGTGTTCACTTCTAACTGCAGCAGGGCTCATTTGAGAGTGCTGGGACCAGAGGAGTTGGGGCAGGGTGTGGTGGGGGGCATGCTGGAAGTCCTCTGGTCTCCTAGCCATCTGGGATTTGGCAACACTGGACTGTTCTTGGGGGAGGCATCTGAAAGCAAGAACCCAACTGTGGCAGGATGAATAAGGGCCCTCCAAAAATGTTAGATCCTAATCCCTAGAATATGTAAATGTTATTCCATAGGGAAAAAATGTAAATGTTATTCTATATGGAAAAGGGTCTTTATCGATGTGATTAAATTAAGGATTTTGAGGTGGGAGATTATCTTGAATTAAATGGGTGGGCCCTAAATGCGACAACAAGTGTCTTTATGAGAGGGAAGCAGAGGGACATTTAACCTGGAAGAGGGGAAAGTGATGTGACCATGGACGAGGAGATTGGAATGAGTAGCCACAAGCCAAGGAATATTGGCAACTGCCAGAAGCTGAAAGAAGCAAGGAACAGATTCTCCCCTAAAGCTTTTGGAGGAAGCAGGGCCCTGCTGGCACCTCCATTCTGGCCCAGTAAAATGGATTTTTAGCCTACTAGTCTCCAGACCCATGACAAAATAAATTTCTGTTGTTTTAAATCAGCAAGTTTGTGGTAATTTCTTACAGCAGCCAGAGGAACGAATACAAAAGATTAATTCAAGGCAGGGGCTTTACCTTCTAGCAAAAACTAAGGGCTCTTTTTCAAATCCTTTTATCCCTCCTCATAGACTACTAAATGCAACAATGAAGGACAGAGTAGATTTAAGAATTCATAGATGAGAAGTCCGATCCTTTTCATCAGACCCCCAGGTGTGCATGCTGTCATGCCCTTGCATGTGCTATGCCCTCAGCCTGGCACACCTATCACCCTCTTCTCTCTGCAGACCTCGTACTTGAAATCAGGCCTTGTTGCACTGTTCCAGGTCCCTCATTCTCTTCCGGGGAAAGTCAGTGCTCCTGCCTCCACTGTGCCAAGGTCCCAAGCTCATACTGCAAGGGGGCCAGCGGGTAACATGAGGGAGTGAGGCAGCTGGGTCAGGGTGGGAAATCTGGGGAGCTTGGACCCGTCAGCCCAGGGGCCTCCCTGCACTATTCAGAAACATGAACTCAGACTTGCTCATCTTCAGATTTTTTTCAAGAGAAGCCAAGAATCCCACCTACTTTGTGAAATCTCCCAATTTTGTAATTTGGTAACAACAGTCATTTGAATAATAAAGTTTATATTCTGTGCACCAAATGGAGATGTCTGTCGGCTTGGCTTGGCACAGGGTTTGCTTCCCTGTTTTCCTCTGTGGTGGCATTTACCTCATAAGCTATTCCATCCCTGGTCACTGACCAGCCTCTGAACCACCCCTTCAATGACCTGTCCCTTCTCTGAGGGGAGGACCATACCCACAGGGCCGCAGGGCCTGGAAAACAGGGCCTCTCCAGGAGCAGCTATTCTCTAGAGCAGGGTAAGGAGGGAGGGAGAGGGAATAAAGTAACCCTTCTATTGGTAGAAAGTCAGCAATTCTCAGATGTCAAACACCCATGAGTACCTACGCGTTTGAGGGTTATCTGTAAGCATTAAGTGTATATAGGGTCAACCAGAACCAGGCCCGGCTCCCTGTGGGAGAGGCAGCAAAGACACAGCAGGAGCCAGTTTGAGCATGGACATCAGCAGTGGATAAGGAAAGGCCTTCAGCTCAATTCCTGCTGACCTCTGTGAGACCAGCCTCAGAGACCTGAACTCTGAGGTGGCTTCAAGCTGGCAGATCTCAATGGGGCCACAGCCAGTCCAGAGAAAAGATCTAAAACAATTGCTGAGACAGGTGTGCACAGACCTCTCTGGACCTCAGTTTCCCCAAGTGTAAAGTGAAGAGGGTAAGTTGTTTATTCCAGAAGCACCCTCAAAATTGTCGCAGTATCCTTGTACCAAAAGCACGATCATTTCTTCAATATTTTTCTATAAAGTTGACTAAAGTTTTAAAAACTTAAATTCATTATAAAAGAAAATAAACATAAAAGGAAAACCAGAAGTTCCCGTCATGGCTCAGCAGCTAGCATACCCTACTAGCATCCTTGAGGACGCTGGTTCGATCCCTGGCCTTGCTCAGTGGGTTAAGGATCTCTGTGTTGCTGTGGCTGAGGTGTAGGCTGATGGCTACAGTTCCGATTGGACTCCTAGCCTGGGAACCTCCATATGCTGTGAGTGCAGCCCTAAAAGACAACAAGATAAAAAAAAAAAAACCAACAAAACAAACAAAAAAACACAGAGACCAATGGGTTCAATTTTAGCCAGCTGCTGCTGTGAACTCTGAGCCCAGGACGGCTTCCTCCGTGCTAGGGGTGCTTGGCAAGTATCAGAGGGATGTAAAAGACACATCAGCACCCAGCTGAGACTTTCCCTTGGCTCCTAGAAAAGGAAATAACTTTCCCATGCAGGAATTCCACAGGACTCCCCAACTTCACAGAGGGCTGCAGGATGGGGTGTGCCGGCAGGGAGTGCTGACGTTAGGACACCAAAGCTCTTCCTTTCCCTAGGGGCCAAAACACAGCAGCCCTTTAAGAAGGCAGAACAAAACTAAAAATTGAGAGTCTGAGTGTTCCCAGGCTCAGAAAGACAACAGAGAAAGCTGAGAGCCTGTAGGATGCAGGCTGGAAGGCTAGGGTGGAGGTAGGGGTGGAAGGGCATCTGAGAGGAGGGAGGAGGGACTCTGCTTCTGAGGGAGCGACAGACCCAGTAGGAGGTCTCTGTGCACCAGCGGCTCTAAGGCCACCAGGTGGCCAAAGGCCTTGAATGCCACCCCGAAGAGTTTGGAACCCAAAGCTTCTTGGCAAAACTACCACCTCTGCCTTTTTTTCTCCCCAGAAAAGGCTACAGGCAGCCCTCTGTGTATATTACCAATAATGCCCTGGAATCTTGACATTTTTGCTGAGGGTTCAGGAATTTAAATTGATGCCTGCTTGGCCTGGGGTAGGCTGCGCCCCAAAGTTGGCTGCCTGCTCCTTGGTCAGTCGGCCCTTTTTCACTTATGCGGGAGTGCCTGGCCTCAGAAACAAGGCCTGTATAGACCTTGGCCCAGGGTTCACCGCTGCCACACCCCACCCAGCAGCCCTCAGTGAAGTCAGACAGAGCCTTTCATGGCTTCAAAAGTTCCACCAGGTCCTCCAGCCACAGGAGGCTGGAATGGGTAACTGAATCCCACTCAAGGGGAAAAAAAAAAAAAAAAAAAAGACACAAGGCACAGTGACCTTTTGTCCCAGCAGAAGTTCTCGGCCCTCTCCCCAGCCAGCGGAGGCGGCCCAGCCAGGAGAGTAAGGAATTGCAGATGTGCGCTCCGGGCCCGGCCGCCCTCCCCACCGTCTAGCAGCCTCGCCGGACAGCGCCCAGTCGCCGCGGCATTCGGGACGCTGGAGCCCGGCCCCGCTCGCCGTTCAGAGCTCCGTCTCTCAGATTCGACCCGAGGCTTGGCGGTAGATGCTGCTTCTCCCCCGCGCCTCGCCGAGAGCTTTTTCCAGCAAAAAGGCGGCAATACGGAATCAACCCTCATACGGATAAGAAGTTCATTTTGCGGTTCGAGGAGGACGCCCAGGCCCTTCCGAGCGCACCAGGGACTGATCTTGACACCACGGGGACAGGGAGAGTGCAGACGGTGTCGCCTCTCCTTGGTGTGCACGCTGGGCTGAAAGCGAGGTTGGGCACCCCGCGCCCAGGATGCGCGCGAGCTTGCGCTTGGCTGCCTTTGTGGGTAACTTGGGGGCGCTTTCCTCACTGGACATGGGGTGTGGACCCTTCTGTGTTTCAAAGGTCCAGGTCCGGGACAGGACCAATTCCCTCCCTTGTGTGGGTCCCGGACGGGGTTGGCCATCCCCCCTCCCCCACACCTCTCTGGGACAACCACTCGGCGGCCGGGGCAAAGGGAAGCAGGCCAGGCCCGTGAAAGCCCCTCTGTCGGGGGACCGGGGTAAATCGACGCCCCTATCCCGCGCCGCCTCCGGCCCCTGGCGCCTGGCTCTTGGGCCCAGGCTCTCAGAGGCCGGAACCCGCGGCTGCCACAGAGGAGGCCGCTGGTGGGCGCTGCACTCACCGCACATCGCGACCGCTCCTCGCGCTCTTCGCGGCTCCGGGCCTCTGTGCGCTGCTGACGCTCTGTACTCGGCGCACGCCTAGCGCTCGTGGACTCTGGCTCCCGCCGCTTGGCCTCTGGCCCTTATAGCTCGGAGTCCTACACCAGAGGCGGGGCCGAGGCGGGGCCTCCTCCCGCCTGCCAGCTCCCCATTGGCCCCAGGTTGTCCTGACAACGGCGGGCACTGGGCCCCCTGGAGTCTGGGCAGGGGGCGAGGGGCGGCTCCCAGGCTCAAGTCCAGGCTGTTAACACGTGGGCGTCCGGTATTAGGTACTGGAGATCCGCTGGCGGTTGCCTTACGCTTCCTGAGCTCACAGGAGACGCAACCTCTGAGTAGGCGTGGAAACTTGGGCAGTGGACGGAATCTCTCTGTGCTTTAGTTTCCCCGTCTGTAAAATGGGGCTAACAATGGAACCTATTTCCCAGGTGGTAGTGAGATTCAAGGCAGTCTGTGTAAGGTACAGAGCAAATGTGAGGCGCAGTAACACGTGTTCCGGATGTGCAGCCCCTGTGTGACAGTCTCCTGTTAGGGCACCAGAGACGCAGCATAAGGTAGGTTCAGAGATGGAAAGGGACTTTGTCAAAACTGGGAAGTCGGGAAATGTCAGAACTCGAACCGGGATTTACCGCAGAGCCGGAAGTCCGAGGCCGGGATTCCCCAAATCTTGAACAAATATGGGGGAACCTAGGAAGCTGCCCCTTCCCTGAGCGGCGCTGGCCGACTTTTCAGTGCAGCTGGCGTGCCTGCGCTCCAGCCAGAGGCTCCTCTGCCTGGCCGTCCTAATCTCGGGAGCCCTAATCTGGCCCCCGCCGTGAGTCACTGAGGCCAGCGTTCCCCTGCCCGTGGTTCCCGGCCTCCCCTCCCCTTCTCTCTGCGTTTTGGGCCCGGTCTCCCGAGGAGGGTCACGAGAACTGGCCTAACATTTGCGTACTTTGAAGCCATCTGGTGGGTTTTTTTTATTTTACTTAAAAAAAAAAAAAATCCTGAAATGCTCAACAGATCCTCCTCAGTCGTGTTAGAGGAAAAAAGAAAGAAAAAGCACGAAGCTTTTAACGTTTTGTCTAGAGCATTTTTCCTGATGTAATCCCTCTGTGGCTAGCAAGGCTTTGCAGGCCCTGGCAGGAGGAGGTGTTTCTTGTATCTGTTGGACTTCTGAGGAAACTGAGGCTTAGCAACAGTAAGGAGGGGGTTGGTTGAGTCATCCTGCTGGGAAACAGTGGAGCTGCTTCAGGAGCTACCCTCCACAGTGCAATGTCAGTTGTTTCCTTCATTCCTAAGCAGCCAGCTTCATGCCTGTCCTGGTACTAGGGGCCTAATGATGAGTGAAAACAGATCCAGCCTGGGCCCTCATGGCACTTACAAAGCGGTAGGAGGCAGATATTTAGTCCAATGTCTCAGAACCAGGTGATTCCTGGTAGGATATAGGCCTGGCTGATGGGGAGGGTGCTAGGCTCTGCCTGGAACTGGGCTGGGGCTGGGGCTGGGGCTGGTGCAAGTCAGTATGGACCCAGGACAGTTGCCAGGGGAAGTTAACAGACTTGAGAAGGAAAGTACTGGTATGTGCAAAGGTCCTATGGCTGAGGGCTAGAACTTACTTGAGTTAGGAGATCAGGCTGTTCTGCCCCCAGACTGTCCTCCACCCTCTGTAACTGAGGTGGGGATAGCATGAAATCATCAGATTTCTGCCAGCCCTAGGGTAATAGTAGCCCTGGGGTCCTAGCAGGGTCCACATCTGTCCCCTCATTAGGTGGCCCATGCTGGGCCCTTGACAACATGCATGCGGGAAATCAGAAAAGATGAGCTTGTCCCCTGCCCAGTGGCACAGCTGGCTGGAGGGTAAATTGGTGATGCTGAGGACCTTCTTATCACCTTTGCAGTTGGATGAGGAGAAGCTGTCTGAAAGTGAAGAAATCCAGAACAAAGTAGATCCCTAGGATGGAGAAAGAAACACGTTTTTGGAGCCCCTAGGTTCAGCCCCGTCTGAAGCCAGGATTTAT
This sequence comes from Phacochoerus africanus, assembly GCF_016906955.1. Lineage (NCBI taxonomy): Eukaryota > Metazoa > Chordata > Mammalia > Artiodactyla > Suidae > Phacochoerus > Phacochoerus africanus. The sequence goes on along the minus strand of NC_062547.1, from coordinate 78,416,910 downwards.
CCTTACGCTTCTCAGTTATCAGGGCTCAATAAATTCCCATCTTCACTTGAGGCACTCTGAAGTGACTTCTGTCATTTTCAACCAAGTAGAATCTTGATTCCTTCAACCTGCTGGACCTGGGATCTGAGGTCCAGGGGGGCAATTAGGTACCTGTCTTTGCAGGCCCTGGCAGGAGGAGGTGTTTATTGTACCTACTGGACTTTTGAGGAAACAGGCTCAGCCCATAAGGTCTTGCTGGGTGGAGCCCCTTCCTTCTCTGGGACCTGTCCAGGTGCAGCCCAGGAGACCCCTGAAGTTTGGGGAAATTATATATTCTGACCAAAGGCATAAAGCCAGGTGGTGGGGGCTGGTCTGGATCAGAGCCCAGGCTTGGTCCCTCTCAGAGGTGGGAGCATGTGGGACCATGCATAGATAACCTGCCCCATCCTGGCCCCATACCTGTACTTCCAGGAGGATGAACCTGAGTGGCTGATGCAGAAGCCCACAGGGCTTGGTGGAGCAGGATCCTGAGCCTACTCCCAGTGGGTGCTGGGTGTCTAGTGTCCAGGCTGATCACCATGGCTAGCTCGGACCCCACTTTCTTTTTTCTTTCCTTTTTTTTTTGTCTTTTTGCCATTTCTGGGGCTGCTCCCGTGGCATATGGAGGTTCCCAGGCTAGGTCAGACCCCACTTTCTAGGAAACCTTAATTCCTCTGGCCAGCAGGGTGGGACCTCACACTGAGGTTGCGAAGAGCAGCCACAGACATGTGTTCTTTACCTGCACGTTTTCCCAGTCTCAAGTCAACTTTTATAATCAGATTTGTTCATTGATCTGGTTTCTCCCAAACAACCCAAATATCTGCTCTCCTGCACCCCATACACAGTCCCGCTGAGTTCCATGGCTGTCCTGGAAGACGTAGAATCTGCCCGCCATCTCTTGGCCACAAGCCCTGTTCAAATGCTTTCCCTATGACATTTCTGCTGGAGCATGGGGAAGGTGGTGGGGTCCATGGCATGGTGAAGACTCCTGTCTGACTCCTGCAGGAGTCCTGGCTGGACTTTAACCAGCCCCTGAGGACTGCCATCAGGACCTTGCCACCAGTCTTCAACTGCCTTAATTGGCCTGTGGCCACTGGGTAACCTGGGGTGATCACCTGTTCCTCTTGATCTTTCTGTACCCCTCTGGGAGCAGAAATGCCAGGCAGACTTCGGTGTTGCCTCCTTTCGCTCAGAGACCCAATCCTACGAAGAGCTGTGGAGTCTTAAGTGTTTTCCAGGCCTGGCTGGGGGGCGGGGGGGGGGGGGGGAGTTCAGGGAGCGGGGGCAGGGCACTGGCGCTTGCAGCTGGGAGCCCTGCACTGGGTCACTCCATCTGGAGGTGGGCACGAGATCCTAGAGGGACCTTGAGTGGTGTCCATGGCAGATGGGGTTCAGGAAGCCCAGGCCAGACACCCCAGATGACCCCTGGGTGAAGTGCCCTCCCTCAGGGCGGCTGGGCCTCAGCTCAGACTTGAGGTAGCAAGGACAAGGAGCAGTAAAGCAAGAGGCCAGACCTAGGTATGGATCAGGAAGCCACCCTCCCTCCTGAGGGGTTGCAGTAGGTGGAGGATGAGTGGGGGTGGGGAACAAAAGGCCCATAGCTAGGGAGGGTCTGAGAGTTTGTCCTGGGGCCAGGGTTTGAGGACAGCCAAAAGTGGTGAGTTGGGTGGGAAACCGAGGCAGAAATCCTTCCACAGACCCAGGGTCTGGAAGCAGGAAGACCTCAGGAGCTTGGCTGCAGCCTGAGAAAGGGGGAGGGTTGTGCAGCGCCGTCCACCAGGTGGCTCCACCCCACCCCCACCTCACCCCAGCTCTGAGGCAAGAGAAGACCCCCATCCCCTCTCAGCTCAGGCTGGGGCTGCACAGAGTGACCTTCCTGAGGGGTTCCATGGAGAACTTGTTTCACCTTTGCTCTCCTGTAGGGATTGAGGAGAAGGTCTGCCACAAGGCTGAACTCTTCTTTCATACCTGTAAGTTAATTTTTTTAAGTAGGGCAATTATAAATCTTTATAACTTTGTTCCTCCGGAAGAAATACATGCTTGTTTTAGGAAAGATAGAATTAAAAAAATTTGAAGAGTTGGGAGTTCCCATTGTGACACAGTGGAAACAAATCCAGTTAGTATCCATGAGGGTGCAGGTGCAGTCCCTGGCCTCCCTTGGTGTGTTGGTGTGTTGCTGAGAGAGCTGCAGTGTAGGTTGCAGACATGACATGGGCTGCTGTGGTTGTGGCATAGGCCGGCAGCTGTAGCTCTGATTCACCCCCTCTCCTGGGAACTTCCATATGCCTCGGGTGCGGTCCTAAAAAAAAATTTTGAAGGGTTAACCACTGTCAACATTTTATGTCACTTTCCTCTGCCCCCACTACAAACCCTATTTTTTTTTTTTACATATCATATAGTCATTATTTAAACAACAATATGGCTCTACTGTAAAAAAAAAAAAAATTGTTTTGGAACTGATGTTTGCATTCTGATAAGGAGAATTTCACATTGTCCTGAGAAGCTTCGATTTGATCTGGGAACATCAGCTCTTTTCCCGAGGTACATCTGATGCCTTTGCACCCAGAGAAGCTGGGCCTCTGCTCTGCTCAGTCAGGAGAGGGTGTGGGCCTGTGTGGAATGAGCAGAAATCTGAGATAGCATTGAGCATTGGCTGTGGGATGGCATGAGTTGGGAGCCACAGGCCCACCCCATGTTATGCAGGTCCTGAAGGCTCTCTAACCAAGTCACAGGGCCTGGCAATGATAACACCTGCATGGCACTACCCAGGCTCAACCCACGCTAAGCAGCATATTATTTCAGACTCCATTATTTCAGGCAAGCATCTCCTCAGAGACAAAAAGGCACAGAGACCAAAAAAAAAAAAAAAAAAAAGAAAAAAAGAAAAAGAGTGGTAGCGTTTCTGTCATGGCTCAGCAGTTAACAAACCCGAGTAGCCTGAGGATGTGGGTTCAATCCCTGGCCTTGCTCAGTGGGTTAAGGATCCAGCGTTGCCTGAGCTGTGGTGTAGGTTGTAGATGGGGCTCGGATCTGGCATTGCTGTGGCTATGACATAGGCCGGCGGCTACAGCTCGGATTCAACCCCTAGCCTGGGAACCTCCATATGCCTTGGGTGCCCTAACAGACAAAAAGACAAAGAAAAAAAAAAGTGTGTGGAGCATGATAATGTGCGAAAATAGAATGTGCACATGTATGTGTAACTGGGTCACTGTGCTGTACAGTAGAAAAAAAATTGTTTTGGGGAAATAACTATTAAAAAAAAAATTGGGGAAAAAAAAAGTGTGGTGAAGAGCCACTCCTCCCCCCACCCACCATGCCCTGTGCTCTGGGAAGTTCACCTCCATCTGGGGTCCCAGGCCCTCTGGCTTCTGGTTGACTGTCACCAGTGCCAGAAGGAGATGTCCAACTGGGGAGGTCTGGGGAGGAGGGGGTGCGGGCAGAACAGCCATCCTCTTCCCAAGGCTTCAGGTTCTGTCTGGCAGCCACTCCCACAGCTGCCCTCTCTGGCTCCTGCCCCTTCAGGTTTCCTGGTGGTTACACCTGGGCTGGGCACCCCCGAAGGTGGCCCAGCCCTGTTGGTCTCCTTAACCCCGCATACTCCCTTTAGGAAATGCTCTGAATCACCCAAGGCCCAACCGGGGGTGATGTGAGTTTGCCCGGGACTGTTCTGATTTTAGCACTGAAGGGCCCAAGTTCCAGGGAACCCCACAGTCCTGGGCAAACTGGGACAGTTTGTTACTCTGACTGCCACAGATCCCTGTGGAGACTTGGAGACTCTGATATGCATGCTTGTCTCTTTGCTTTCCTGTTTACTAAGCCGAGATTAAGAAGGGCCCAGGCTGTGCCCTGGACTTCCAGTTTCTCGTGACCAATTAAAAGAGCTGGAAATCCTGGCCTCACTCTGAGGGGCAACACTTACCTCGCCAAGAGTGGCTGTGTCCCAAGAGGGGCTTGCCCCATCCCTGCATTCTCCCAACCCCCCAGAATGATGCTGGCTGTCCTGCCTGCCTGCGTTTCCTGCCTGGCCTTGAAGGCAGCTGTGCCAGCCACTTCTTTACCCTGTTCATGTCCTACAGATTCCTGGTGGGCATGGGGAGTGGAGAGGGGGGCTCTCCAAGCGTGATGCAAATGTTCCTTCCCAGTCATCCAATCTAGCGGTGGCATTTGGCTGTGATTCTTAGAGCCCAGGGAAGGGACAGAAGCTGAAGGTTTGGGGTCTAGGACTCTGGTTTTCCTCTCCATCAGTGGAGAGGGGGTGCTTCTGAGTGGGCCACCCTGCAGGGCAATTGTAGATATCTTACATAAGGGTCAATCCAGCCCCATGGGGCAGGGAGCTGAGCCCAGAACATTTGTGGAGCTACTCCTGACCCACACGTGGCCTCATTTCCATGTTTCTTGAGACAGTGGGGACACGAGACCCATCCAGACCCTGCAGATGCTGGAGGAGGCTTCAGAGAGGGACTGTCTGGGTGTTCGCTAGGTAGGCAAGCAAAGGTGACTTCTGAAGTAACTAAGGGGTAGAGAAGACATCTGGGCCTATTTCCCTCCCCTCTGGGGACAGCACCCTGGATTCCTCTGTGGAATAACCCCTTTTCTACTCTCAGCCTGTTGGATCACTGAGCTGACTTGCTCCCCAGGTCCTGGGATGAGCACATGACCTGGACAAAGAGGGCACCACCTTCTGAACACAGCAATTGGGTCCAGGCTGGGCAAGGGACCTAAATCAGGCCTGTGAGAACCAATGAGTGTCATCCTGAAGGAGTTTTTCTGGACCCATCAAGAAAGAGGGACTTTCTTTCTGGTGAAGTTACTGAGGTATTAAAATGTAAGACTGGGATGTCATCTGTAACCAGCTTGACCCCGGTGGGGAGAATCCAGGAGTGGGAATAGAACAAAGGAAGGCAGGTCTGTGTACTTGGATTCAGCCCTGCCTGAAGCCATGCATGCCTGGACTTCTGAGGCATTTTTGTCCTTGCTTGGGTAGGGGTCCTGCCTTATAGGGACCACTGGCCTGTGTTCCTTTTCCCCGGCCCCTGATGCTCAGTGCTTGGCCATGTTTGGGGGTGGGTTCCAGGCAGCCTCCCCATTTGTGAAGTAGGCATTCATCGCCTTTTTGTGCAGTGTACTGCGGGGGCCGGTCCCTCTGTGACATACCGATCTCTGTGAAATGCATTGAGGGTTCTCACGGGATGCAAGTAGCTCCACCACCCCGTCTATATAACCCGTGAGCTGACTGTTACCAAAACTTAGACCTCTTGTGGTGTGCCGGGAGTCTGGGGCCTCATACCTTCCAGTGCTCCAGTGGCCGGGTGTCCATTTGCCACCTTTGCATCAGTGAAGTGGCTTCATTGCCAGGGACAGAGATATACTCTACCTAGCCTGAGCTGACACAGAGAGGGACCTTGATGAAAACACCTCTTTCAGAGACAGGTGGGACAACGCAGCAGAGCTCTGCAGTGTGCTGGCGTGGAAAGGTCTTGCACTTGTTCTGAAATAACCCATCTGCAAAAGTCCTCTCCCTTTTCTTGTAAATGGAAATCAGGTTGTGCAGCAGTTTTTAACTTCCATTCCTTAACAAGGTTATCTTTAGAAAACCTTTTTGATCTTAGCTGATATGAATACATAACACACATTTTTTGGGGGGGTCAGGAAAATAGCAAAAATAGTCTAGTAAATCCCCAAATACTTATCACCCATGGTCAGCAATTATCAATGTGTAGCTGATCTTGCCTCACGTATCCCTCTTGCTTTTGTTTTGTTTTGTTTTGCTGGAACAAGTCCTGATTCAACTTGATTCATTAATAATTCATTGTGTGTATTTATAAAGACTCTTATGACTGTAATTCCAGTATCAGACCAAATAGAATTAATAGAAAAACCTTAATTTATCACTTCATCTTCAATATTAATATACTGGAATACATTCAGTATTCCTTAGTCATCTCAAAATTGTTGATTTAAATCAGGACACTAACAACATCTACGTGGTGTGGATACATCTTGTGTAATACATCTCTAAGACTTTTAAGTTTATAATCCATAAAACATACACAGGAGTTCCCTTGTGGTGCAGTGGGCTAAGGACCCGTCGTTGTCACTGCAGCAGCTCGGGTCGCTGTTATGGTGCCGGCTCAGTCCCTGGCCTGGGAACTTCCATAAGCTGTGGATGTAGCCAAAAAAAAAAAAAAAAAAAAGCACAACCTCTCCCCGTCTCCCACACCACTGCCCTCTTGTTCTTGGGATGGTCTGCTAATAGCAAGTGTTTTTACACCCTGGGAAGCCCTGTGCAATTGCTCCCTTGGATGCCTGTCTCCTGCCTGCTCAGAGCAGGCAGAGCAGGCTGTGTGGAGACCATGGGCTATTGGAAAAGCAGCCGCCCCAGGGCCTGGAACATGCAGGAGATGTGGAGACCAGTGGGGGAATAGTGATGCTACTGCAAACCAGAGGCAGCTGTGACTGCAGAGAGTGCACTGGCCCTGGGGCTGGCTACATTTGAACCCTGGCTCCCTGCAGCCTCGAGGTGCAGTCTTGAGCAAGACAATCCCCTCTTCCGTAAAATGAGGGCAGCAGGCACTCTCCCACACTGCCCCATGTAGTGTCAATGGGTACAACTTTTTAGAGAGAAATCTGACAACTTCTCTCTGGAGAACGGGGGACAGCTTACACACAGAGTAGACGGTACTCACCATGAAACAGCACAGGTGTGTACAGCCTGTGCCGTTCGATAGAAAGAGGGCTACAAAGACTCTATGTACATAGTATTCACTGTATTTTGTGTCATATGTAACAGCTTTATTGAGATGTAATTCACATGTCATGTAACTCACTTGTGTAAATCCTACAATTCCATGTTTTTAAGTATATTCGCAGAGTTGTGTGGTCACTTTGAGAACATTTCCATCATCCTCCTGAAAAAAAGAAATCAAGAGCCTCCAAGTCTGGCAGAAAAGGCTTCTTGTCCTTAAGGCTTAGTGCTCCTGGGAAGCAGAGAGGCTGGCCTGTCACCTGGGAGGAACAGTGTGGGCCTCTTGTGCTGCCTGAAAAGTGGCCAGTGGCAGACCTGTGACTCACAGCTAGCTGGTGCTGTGAGGCTGAGGGTTGTGGAGGCACATGCAGGGACCAGTTGTCTGAGTCCTGGGACACTCACATGCTTATTGGAGAGACAGTGCTCATGGAAGTGTGATGGGGCCCAGCCCCCCCACCCGCCCCCCGCCGCCACACACCACTGGCTCTTCTCAGCGACCCCTGGCACCTCCCTCACCCACCCCTGCCAGCTGAACTGAGGTCTTGGCCTTCTTGGCACAGCCCACCTGGCTGGCCTTCACCTCAGCAGAGAAGTCAGGGTGAGGAGAACAAGGGGCTCTGTGTCCTACAAGGGTGCAAATCATCCCATGGCCTGAAGCTGACTGGGCCCAGTCTGTGGAATGAAATGCTTAGGATCTTCTAATGGGTCTCATTGGTGAACAAAAATAACTGAAAATAGGCTGGCATCTGAATGGCTCGCCTCCAGTCTGGCATGTCCATGTGCACACGGGGAATCGTGGCAGAGACACTGATAATAGTTGACAACAGAGGCCTTTCCTGGAAGGAACATGCTAACCCTGTCTTGGCTCCCTAAGCACACACACAGGCAGGCTGTGCTGATGGCCTGTGCCAGGGGTCTTGGCTATCACCTGACTTTGTGCTGGGGACCTTCCATACCTGGCTGATTGGAGATGACTGGGATGTGACATGGACAGATTCTTCCATTTATCAATAAGGAAATCCTTGTAATCCTGTCACTAGTCGCCTTGACATTTCATTGTGATGAGATCCCCAAGGTCTTTGCTGAGTGCAGGTCTCTTTCTGGATCTACCTCCTGCCTTCTGTCCCCGACCCTGAAGTCCCACACAGTTAGGGTCTCAGGGCTCTGCTCGGTTCTTAGAGCAGGAATATACCTCAAACTGGATGTTTGAGTTGTCCTGTTCCCCCCACCCCACAAATTCATATGTTGAAGCCCTAACCCTCAATGTGATGGAGTTTGGAGGTGGGGCCTTTTAGAGGTAATTAGATGTCATTGGAGTCATGAGAGTGGGACTCTTCTGAGGGTTTAATGCCCTCACAAGAAGAGGAAGTGTTCTCAAAGGCCATGTGAGGACTGTGAGAAGGCAGTTGTCTTCATGCCAGGAATATAGCTTTCACCAAAACCCAGAAGAATCAAACCTGCTGCCACCTTGATCCTGACTTCCAGCCTCCAGAACTGTGAGAAATAAATGTTTGCTCTTGGAGTTTCCATTGTGGTGCAGCAGAAATGATTCTGACTAGTATCCATGAGGATGAGGGTTCAATCCCAGGCCTCACTCAGGGGGTCGGGGATCTGGTGTTGAGCTGTGGTGTAGGTTGCAAATGCGGCTTGGCTCCCATGTTGCTGTTGCTGTAGTGTAGGCTGGCAGTTGTAGCTCCAATTTGACCACCAGCCTGGGAACCTCCATGTGCCGCATGTGTGGCCCTAAAAAGCAAACAAAACCCTTTGCTCTTTAAGCCACTTGGTCTACAGTGATTCTGTTATAGCAACCCAATCTAAGACATTAGGTTAGGCAAAAAAGAAAGGAAATTTACTGTTCCCAAAAGTAGATCCAAGGGCTCAAACAGTGTCTTCATGGTGTTGTCTCCCACTCAGCTTGCTTCTGGGTGGTCTCGGGGCTCAGGCAGGTGCCCCCTCCTGGTGGTGGGGTCCATACAATGCGCCACTCTGGTGAAAGGTGAGGAGTGAATTCACTTCCCCTGTCATGGACCTGAACTGGGAGCTGGGGACTGGAATTCACCCTCAAACCACCTGGAATGAAAAAGGGGAGGGTCCCCAGATCGGAAAGGGGGAAGATGCTGGGTGGTCTACATCCATCCATCGCACTTGCTGAGTGTCTGGGGGTGAGGATAGGGGTGGACATCCCCATGTAAAATCTAGACTAAGGGTGTGTCTAATGGGATAACCTTTTGTTCCTCACAAATCAGTAAGACAGGTAAGGTAAGGCAGAAGAGAGGTATGTAGGAAGCCAGAGGTGGAACCAGACCTTGAGTTGGGCTAGTGGGTGGAGCACCAGGGACTGGGGTCCCCTGTGTGGTTAGAGGCCCAGTGAAAGTCTGTAACCTGCATGGGTAGGTTCAGCCTAGGCCTGGGGTGAGAGGATGAGTGGGAGCCCTGGGAGGTTACCCAAGCAGAGCAGGGGACAGTGGGGAAGAAGAGAGCCATGTCATGCCCCCACCCCCCCACCACAGCATCCAGCTGTGGAGGCAGGAGAGCCATTTGCTGGTCTTTGGAATACAAGATGGTGGCAGGCTGAGTGGAAGGAGAGCAACTGTTTGAGTCTTGTTGTATCTGGAATGGCTAAGGACACTTTCCCCCAGCAGAGGGGTCCACAGGCTGTTGGACATGAGTCTGGAGTTCAGACAGGAGACTATGCTGGAGACAGGGTTTGGAGTTGCAGACCTGAATTTGAAGAGATGGAGGATGAGGGGGTAACAGGAGAGAATGTCGAGGAACCCAAGTCTAGAAGTTTGATCAGAGTTCTGGTGCCTCCTCTTACTGGGCTGTGACCCTGTAAGCCCCTTTGTCATCCTGAGCCTCGGTTTTTTCATCTGTAAAATGGGGCTGAGAAATCCAAGCACCTCTGAAGTTATGGGGACAGATGAGAATGGGCTCTGCAAACCATGAAGCACAGGGTAGGTGCTCATGGACTGTGGGGAAGGCTAGAGAAGGTCTGAGATCTGCAGCCCAGGCAGAGGCTGGGCCATCCATGGAAAGGGGACTACTGCTGCTGGTGCCTTGCGATCTGAACTAAAGCAGCCCAGGCAGAGACCAATGGGTGGGGCTCCAGCCAGGCAAGGGAGCATAATCACTGGGGGCTTTCTGTGGGGTCACTGCCAAAGACAACACAGAGCCACCCTGTTGGCAGCTTTTGGAGTCTTATTTATTTTCTCCTAAAAACACAGCTGGAAAATGAAAGATCACTGGCCAGATGGCCTTTCTGTCACCCCTCCCAGCTCAGCAGGGTTTTTAGATTTTCATCTTGTCATCAACAGATGAAGAAAATAAGCTGTGTGTTGCTTGTTTGTAGAGTTCAAATGAGTCAGGCTATGGCTGGCTATGGAGATTCTGAGGCCTTCTGGGCTGATACACCTATTGGACAGATGGAGAGGAGAGCTAGAGCAGCTCAGTGCATTGTGCAGAGTCATTTGGCAGTTGAGGGCTCTCAAGTGACCACAGACTGGTGCTGACACTAGCCCTTCAGGTGGGGTGGCACTGCCAGGTTTAGCACATACTTCCTTGCTCTCCAAACCTTTCTATGGCCCACATTGGTTCAGAATGTTATCATAGGGGCCCAGCACGTTCTGGGCAGTTGTATGTCTATGTGTGTTTGTAAGAGAACATGTCTATGTGTGAGTGTGTGTACATGTATATATGTGGATGTGTGTATGTGGATGTGTTGAACAGAGAGCAAGTTGGCAGCTAGGAGATGGAATGAAAGACTTCAAGGTCTGTGCTCAGATGTGTGAGCTTGATTCTCTAGTGACAGGAGTGGAAGGCACAAGAAGTCACTTGTTCCATCTTCAAGGCCCTGGCCTTTGCTAATGCCTCAGCCTAGAAGGTCCATAACTGCTGCACAGGACTGGCTCATGTCACCCTCAGAGAACCTTCCGCTGACTGCCCCTATTGGTCGCCTAATGATCCTGGCTAATTGCCTGACACCCACTACCTGCTCCGTGCTCCTGGGGGTGTCCTTGTGGACCAGCCCAAGATTTGTTCCCCCTGCTGCCTCTGGGAGTATGGGACTGAGTGAGAAAAGACTGGAGGTAGCCTCCTGCTGGTGCCTTGCTTCATCTGCTGCACTGGCACAATGGCCAAATGGGGCCTGGGCTGTTGGGATCTGGAAGGGGTGATATCTCAGATCTGAGAGGGTGACCACACATCCCCGACTGGACAGCCTTGTTCCTTTACTGTCACCCACGGAAAAGATGCAAAACTCAAGCCAGTTCTGAGAGACAACTGCCCAGCAGGCTCTTACTGTAGAGAGCCTCCAGTGGACTCTTCTCATGGCAGGAAAGAAGCTTCCAGCCTGCTAGGTTAGGGTTGATCCCTGCCCCCACTGTCCCTGAGAACCCTATCTTCTGGCCTTTTCTGGACCCCTCTTTTCTCATGTGAAATGGGGATGATACTCTAGCTTGATGAGTTGTTGAGGATTAAATAAGAAAAGGTGTTCGGAAAGGTCATGGAATCTTATGATAAATTTAAATATTTTTCAAAAAGAAGAAAGCAAGAAAAATAATTTTCTGAGTATGATAAAAGGATAGTTAAAAAAAAAACCTGCTTGAAAACAAAACAAAAATCCTTGTAAGGAACCCTAGAAGAAATTAGAACTAAAATTGTGTAAGAATGTACATAATAAAACTTGGGGGATATTTCCAAAGTAATATTCAGAGGAGAGCTTATAACCTTATAAATACCTTTTAAAAAATCAGAAAGAAGGAAAAATCCTTGCAGACAGAACTTTTTCCCCCATTTTCTTCACTAATAAATCCCACGTGGCTAGAAGAAACTGAGAGAAAGGCAAAGAGATAAAAACTCTTACCAAAGTGGGTATAGAGAGAACATATCTCAATAAAAGCCATTTATGACAAACTCACAGCCAATATAATACTCAGTGGAGAAAAGCTGAAAGCCTTCCCACTAAAGTCTGAAATAAGACAAGGATGCCCACTCTCACTTTTATTCAACATAGTATTGGAAGTCCTAGCCATAGCAATCAGACAAACAAAACAAATAAAAGGTATCCATGTTGGAAAAGAGGTAAAATTTTGCTCTATGCAGATGACATGATACTATATATAGAAAAATCCTAAGAACGCCATACAAAAACTACTCAAACTGATCAACAAATTCAATAAAGTAGCAGGATTCAATATTAACATTCAGAAATCAGTTGCATTTCTGTATTACTAACAATGAAATATTAGAAAAGGGATATAGAAAAAATACCTTTTAAAATCAAATCCCTGAAATTTAAATACCTAGAAATAAACCTGACTAAAGAGGTGATAGATAGACTTATATGCTGAGAACTATAAAACATTAATCAAGGAAATTAAAGAGGACTCAAAGAAATGGAAAGATACCCCATGCTCCTGGATTGGAAGAATTAATATTGTTACAGTGGCCATACTACCCAAAGCAATCTGCAAATTTAATGCAATCCCTATCAAATTACCCAGGACATTTTTCACAGAACTAGAACAAACAATCCAAAAACTTATATGGAACCATAAAAGACCCAGAATTGCCAAAGCAATCCAGGAGGCATAACTCTCCCAGACTTCAGACAATACTACAAAGCTATAGTAATCAAGACAGTGTGGTACTGGTACAAAAACAGACACACCAACCAATGAAACAGGGTAGAGAACCCAGAAATAAATCTGACGCCTATGGTCAACTAATCTTTGACAAAGGAGACAAGAATATAAAATGGGGAAAAGACAGTCTCTTTAACTGGTGGTGCTGGGAAAACTGGACAGCTGCATGTAAATCAGTGAAACTAGAACACACCCTCACACTGTGCACAAAAGCAAACTCAAGATGACTTAAAAGCTTAAACCTAAGGCAAGATACCATAAAACTCCTGGAAGAGAACATAGGCAAAACATTCTCCAATATCAGCCATACAAATGTTTTCTTAGGTCAGTCTCCTAAGGCAATACAAAGAAAAACAAAAATAAACCAATGCAACCTAATTAATCTTACAAGCTTTTGCACAGCAAGGGATATCATAAAAAAGGACAACCTACAGAATGGGAGAAAATAATTACAAATGATGCAACCAAGGGCTTAATCTCCAAAATATACAAACAACACATACAACTCAACAACAAAAAACCCAATCGAAAAATGGGCAGAAGACCTAAATAGGTATTTCTCCAAAGAAGACATATGGATGGACAATAGGCAAATGAAAAAATACTCAACATCGCTGATTATGAGAGAAATGCAAATCAAAACTACTATGAGGTACCACCTCACACCAATCAGAATGGCTGTCATTAATGAGTCTACAAATAACAAATGCTGGAGAGGGTGTGAAAAAAGGAAATCTTTCTACACTGTTGGTGGGAATATAAATTGGTACAACCACAATGGAAAACAATATGGTAGTAACTTGGTAACCTAAATATAGAACTACCATATGATCCAGCAATCCCACTCCTGGGCATATATCTGGACATAACTTTCATTGAAAAAGATACATGCAACCGTATGTTCATTGCAGCACTATTCACAATAGCTAAGACATGGAAACAACCTAAATGTCCATTGACAGAGGAATGGATTAAGAAGATGTGGTATATATACACAATGGAATACTACTCAGTCATAAAAAAACACAAAACAATGCCATCTGCAGCAACATGGATGGAACTAGAGATTCCCATACTTAGTGAAGTAAGTAAGAAAGAGAAAGACAAATACTGTATGATATCACTTATATCTGGAATCTAATATATGGCACAAATGAACCTATCTATAGAAAAGAAACAAACTCATGGACATGAAGAACAGACTTATGATTGCCAAAGGAGAGGGGAAGGGAATGGGATGGACTGGGAGTTTGGCGTTAGTAGATCCAAACTATTGCATTTGGTGTGGATAAGCAATGAGATCCTGCTGTATAGAACAGGTAACTATATCTAATTGCTTGTGATGGAACATGATGGAGGATAATGTGAGAAAAAGAATGTGTATATATGTATAACCGGATCACTTTGCTGTATAGCAGAAATTGATAGAGAACATTGTAAATTAACTATAATAATTTTTAAAAATATAAACTTGTTTATATTTCTTACGTCTCTGGAATAAAACGCCATATAAATATCATTAGGATTGAGTCCAGTAGTAGTATGATTAGTGCAATGGACCAGTGTTTTGTTTTGTGGGATTTCTAGAAGAAAGTGATATGGCCCCAAGGTATGAGAACAAAGTACTTTGGATTTACTTTACTGACAGCCTCTAGCTTGATAATAGGTGCCAGGAGCCAAGTTTATTTGCTTTGGTAAGGATATCACGTATGTAACTGCAGATTTATCAGTATCATTGCTTGATGGAGTTTGTAATAATCTATTGTCCTGCTCTGCCATGCCCAGGGTTTGCACTGAACATACAGGTGAGTTAAGTGAGGAGGCTGTGGGAGTCCTCACCCTTCATTTTTCAAGTCTTTGAACTTGGGCCGATCCCTGCACACCCCAGTGATACAGTATTGCTTTCAGTTTACTATTCTGTGGGATGTGGGCATATGCCACGGCTCTATACTTTTTACCATAATGCCCTTGAGTCAGGGAATCAATGTGGGGGTTTGTCTAGGTATTAAACATGTCACTTTCTTTCTTTTTTTTTAGGGCCACATCTGCAGCATATGGAGGTTTCCAGGCTAGGGGTCTAATCAGAGCTACAGCTGCTGGCCTACACCACAGCTCACAGCAACCCTGGATCCTTAACCCACTGAGCGAGGCCAGGGATTGAACCCGCAACCTCATGGTTCCTAGTCCTCATGGATTCGTTTCAACTGTGCCACGATGGGAACTCCAAACATGTCACTTGCACTCAATGCATGCCAGGACTGAGGAAAGAATGATTTGGCCCACTAGGAGATGGACCTAGCCAAGACTCCACCTATCACCTCACCTCCATAAGGCCCACTCTCATCAGTGGACCATATCAGGTCTCCGAGGATTAGTGTCAGTTCACAGACTAATTCCAGTATCAAATTCCTGGAAGGTCCTGGTACTTCCCTCCTCCCCCATCCCACCCCCCATGCATAGTAACTCTGGAAAATGAGTCCCACTGGAAAAGGCATAAGAAAAGATTTGAGGTATAATGCTGGTTTTTCAGAGTTCTTCCTCAAAGAGCATGACCTCTCCTGTCCAGGCACTCTTGTTTAGGAACTTAAGAGGCCATGAATCTTGCTGTGCCAACTGGAGTTACATTTTCCCCATTAATTTCATCTCAAGGGTTCCAGAGCTATTTAGCTACCACCACAGGCCCCTGTGGTCAGACTACTCTGCTATCACTCTGTGCCTGTGGTTAACTGTGCCATCTGGATATTGTCATTGCTGATTACATGCTACCATCTGGCTTCCACCTCTCCAGTATTCCATTATTCCTACTGAAGGTAGTGAACCCAGTTCCACTGCTGTATCCCCCACTGTTTCCAGCCTACAGAGACAGCTACAACTGAGCTTTCCAAGGATATGTGTGGCCCCTTACCAAAGCCTCTCTTAGTACATTGGTACATGGCTTGACTCTACACTATTGCAGGAGAGATGGTTGGTGAGTAGTGGAATAGGTTACACCTCTTATGTGACTCCAAATGCCCATCTTCTTAGGCCTCCAGAGTCTATGTTCAGTGTGCCAGGAGTTTCCAATGTTTCAGCCATGTTCCTTCAGGCCTACCACTGGCCAACAACAGCATCACTCCCTTGTCCCAAGCTAGTACATCACTTTGAGGTACACCCGAGAATGAATGGGAGCTGGATGATTTTTATATACATCTAAGGCACTCATTGACAGCATTAGAATCTGTGCCACCATCCCTGTCCCATACTCCCTGGGCTTCTGGCCATCTGGATTGATTGGCAAGGCCATGTAACTTTCAGGGGGTTTAGGATCCCCCTTCTGAGATCCAGCGCTGGACCTCTTGGTCTGGATATAGTGGACTGTGACTCACTGTGAGTCCAGTGGTCCTGAGAGGTACAGGTCTGCCTAGGAACAGCCATTGAGAGGTCTTTGTGCTGGGGAGGCTACTTCCCAAGGCAGGAGTGTACATCTGGGGATTCAGAGTTCAGTCTCATTTGTGTCTGTCTGACTGTCCCTGTACCATATGTTAGGGTTTGCCTCTTCCCTATGCCCTTACCATGTGTAACTAATACCAGCAGTGCCAAGCATTTAATTGTCATCACAACTCTGTGGCCCTCTCAATCAGGGCCCTAGGCGTGGTCTTCCATCACATCTGTCCTGCTTCTCAGGAGATAACAATACCTTCAAGGCTGTTGTGGAGCCCCCTGACCCTGAACCTGCATTCTCAGGTAGACATTCTCCTTGAACTTCCGAACTACTCCTTGTTCCTAGGTACATCCTCTAGCACAGTGCTTCTCAAACTGTCTGTGGGGAAGGGTCATTGAAAGACATTTCCAAGCCATTTCAGATAGATACTTATAGAAAAGAGGGTAAAAGTGATTTACCAAAAAAGAAAGTAAAAAACAAGACATAGAAAATATTAGATTTGACATACATAATACTACTTTTCAGTAAATATAATTAGAACAAACATTGCATAAGAAAAATTCACAAAAATCACAAAAAGTACACATTTCACCAAAAGCATATATACAGGTGATTAATATAAAGAATTATAACTACATTAGTAACTCTTTGTCATTTGGCAACTGTAAACAAACAAAAAGGAGTCCAATAATTCTCATTTTTGAAGCTTTTAATTTTTATTTTTTGACTACACCTGCAGCATGTGGAAGTTCCCAGGCTAGGGATTGAACCCATGCCACAGCAATGACCCAAGCTACTGCAGTAACAATGCCAGACCCCCAACCTGCTGTGCCACAAGAGAACTCCTTTGAAGCTTTTAAATGGACTTACTTCTTGCTTGTTAATTTAAAAAATGTATATTGATGGGAGTTCCTGTCATGGCTCAGTGGTTAACGAATCCGACTAAGAACCATGAGGTTGCAGGTTTAATCCCTGGCCTTGCTCAGGGGGTTAAGGATCCGGCATTGCTGTGAGCTGTAGTGTAGGTTGCAGACGTGGCTTGGATCCCGTGTTGCTGTGGCTGTGGTGTAGGCCGGTGGCTACAGCTCCGATTCAACCCCTAGCCTGGGAACCTCCATATGCCGTGGAAGCTGCCCAAGAAATGGCAAAAAGACAAATAAAATAAAATAAAATAAAAAATGTATATTGAAATATGGTTGATTTACAATATATCAGTCTCAGGTGTACAGCAAAGTGATTCAGTTATATGTATATAAATATATATATATATTTCTTTTTGCATTCTCTTTCACTATAGATTATTATAAGATATTGAGTATAGTTCCCTGCTACACAGGGATACAATAGTATCCCTATGCTATACTATTAACTGTATAGTTATAGTTAACTATAATAACTATATTACAGTTAATTTGTAATATTAACATATTACAAATGTTAATATGAGAGAAACTAATGCAGTGATTTTAAAGTGAACAAACTTATGATATGCATTTTAAACTTTTGTCTTTGTTGGTTATCTATTTTATATGTAGCAGTGTTAATTCCAACCTCCTACTTTATCTCTCTCCCCTTTCCCCTTTGGTAAATATACATTTGTTTTCTCTGTCTGTAAGTCTATTTTTGTTTTGTAAATAAGTCCATGTGTATCATTTTTTAAGATTCCACATATAAGCAATGTCATATGATATTTGTCTCTGTCTGGCTTACTTCACTTAGTATAGTAATCTCTAGGTCCATCCATGTTGCTGCAAATAGCATTATTTCATTTTTATGGCTGAATAATATTCCATTGTACTGCATTCCATGTACCACATTTTCTTTATCCATTCATCTGTCAATGGACATTTAGGTTGCTTCCATGTCTTGGCTGTTGGGAATAGTGCTACAGTGACCACTATGGTGAATATATTTTCTTTTTTTTTTTTTGCTTTTTAGGGCCACACCCATGGCATATGGAGGTTCCCAGGCTAGGGGTCCAATCAGAGCTACAACTGCCATTCTAGTTCTGTGAAAAATGTCATTGGTAATTTTATAGGAATTGCAGTGAATCTGTAGATTGCCTTGGGTAGTACAGTCATTTTGACAATATTGATTCTTTCAATCCAAGAACACAGTATATTTTTCCATTTGTTTGTGTGATCTTTGATTTCTTTATCAGCGTCTTATGGTTTTCAGAGTACAGGTCTTTTGCCTTCTTAGGTAGATTTATTCCTAGATATTTTACTCTTTTGGATGTGATAGTAAATGGGATTGTTCTTTAATTTATCTTTCTGACCTTTTGTTGTTAATGTATAGAAATATAAGAGATTTCTGTGTATTAATTGTGTATCCTGCACCTTTACTGAATTCATTTAAGAGCTCTAGTAGTTTTCAGATAGCAACTTTAGGATTTTTCTATGCGTAGTATTATGTCATCTGCAAAGAGTGACAATTTTACTTCTTTTCCAGTTTGGATTCCTCTTTTTTTCTTTTTTTTTTTTTCTTCTCTGATTGCTTTGTCTAGGACTATGTTGAATAAAAGTGGTGAGAGTGGACATCCTTGTCTTGTTTCTGATCTTTGAAGAAATGCTTTCAGCTTTTCACCATTGAGTATGATGTTAGCTGTGGCTTGCTTGTTATCTGATAGAGTGAATTGAGACAGTGCTACTTGCAAGGAATTTTATATATATATACTTTCAGCTTTTCACCATTGAGTATGATGTTAGCTATGGCTTGCTTGTTATCTGATAGAGTGAATTGAAACAGTGCTACTTGCAAGGAATTTTATATATATATGCTTTTTCTGTTCTTTGCTTTTGTAATTTTAATAGAGAAACCAAGGAAATCTCATGCAGAGGTATGTCAATGAGAACATATTAACATGAGAAATGTTAATATGAGAGAAACGAATGCAGTGATTTTAAAGTGAACAAGCTCATGATGTGCATTTTAAACTTTTGTCTAAAATAGAGCAATTCATGTCATATTTTAAAAATTCATCTCCAGTTCTTCATTACTAACAGTCACAACAATTATTCTATAAGTTATAGTTAAATTATCTTTCAAAGAAAGAAATGGATTCCACATTTAAAATACTTTGGGTTATAGAAAAGACTAACCCTAAAACCCCACAAGTGATAACTCAATCCTGCTGCACACATTAAGGGCACACCTGCCCCATAGGTGACTCACTGTGAGTCTTTGATAACGCCCCAACAGGTCTATGCCCTGTGCAGTAAGAACATTGGTCATGCTCTTGGAGGTTGAAGCTTGATCAGAATTCTGTAAAGATTTCCAGACACATTCAGTTTCTTAATTTATCTCATTTGTGACCAGCAACAAGCAGTCGGTGGATAGCACCAGTCTGTGACAGGAGCCAAACTTTGACACATGTTGCTCTTGGATCATTACTGTTCCCTGGGCCATGGTTGCTAAGCAATTGAGTGTCACAGCCACTTGATGCTCCAGTGCCTTGCCCTCTACCTGCACTTATCTCATGCTACCAGCAGCCATCATCTGGGGACTCATGATGCTACTGCATGCCTGATAGCCTACATCCTCTTTCCCCCTGGCAAGGAAGTATGATCTGTGTTCCTTAAATATGTAAAAAACTGGATCCCAGAGACCATTTCGAAAATGTTTTCTGAGACACATCCTCAAAGGGTAAGTTGAAGAGACTTTAACAAAGGACTTTGTCAAGGTGTCAGGAGGGTGTGGGAAAGCCATGAGGGAGAGTGCAGCGCCCTGGGCTGGTAACAGCGAGGTTCCACCACCACCCCCTGATGCAGGGGCAGGAGCAGTGCTCATTATCAGAAACTCAAGGAGGGGGCTATGTGGAGGGGCTGCCAGCCAGGAACTGTGACCTCTGACAAAGGAACACAGCCAGCCCTGGGGAAGAAATACCTTGATCTGCACTCCCTGCTGAGGAAAGCATGTGGGTTTATGGTTTACCCAGAGGGCAGGCTCCTGGGGCAACAAGCAGGGTGCAGAGTGGCTCTGCAGAACAAACTGAAGCCCCTGGCACTTATTTCTTACACTTCTGAGTTCTCTTCTGGAGATTTGGGTCTCCTCCAACTTGTTTCTGAGCCTGGCAAGTGTTTACGTCATGCCTGTGGTGTCATTCTTTTGTGTGCTCCCTGTGTCCTGAAAAACTCAAGCCAGAGTCGTGTGTGCACATGATTTAAAAACCATGTGGAGCAAAACATATCTGTAATTGAATATTGGTGCATTTCACACAATACCTCAACATTTAAAAATACCAATCAGGTGTTCCCGTTGTCACTGAGTGAGTTAAGAACTCAACTAGTATCTGTGAGGATGTGGGTTTGATCCCTGGCCTTGCTTGGTGGATTAAGGACCGGATGTTGCTGTAAGCTGTGGCATAGGCTGCAGATGTGCCTCGAATCTGGAAATGGCATTGCTGTGGCTGTGGTATAGGCTGGCAGCTGCAGCTTTGAGTCAACCTCTAGCCTGAGAACTTCCGTATGCTGCAGGTGCAACCCTAAAAAAATAATAATAAAAAATAAAAATACCAATCAAACTAGGTTCGCCCCCAGCTATCCATTGTCCAAGGGAGAAACTCATAGCAATTTAGCCACTCATTTCTATGGGACCTCAAAGCCTCTCCAAGGAGGTAAAACTCAAAAAGCCTCTGGCCCAGATAAGAATTACCAGACTCTTATCATCCCGCCTGTCTCATTGTAATTGTTAGAGTGTTCTTAAGGACTTCCCCACCTCCAGCAACTCGGCCTCCTTTCTTTCCTGCCCTCTACTAGGAAAGGCATGTGGCCCACTCCTTACCCTGCACCTATAGGGGCAATAAATGCCCCCAGCCAACCAGTAAGTGCAGCAGAAGACCCCATCTTTCCCCAACCAGTCAACATGTCAGCAGGTATATGAGAAGACCTCTCCTCTCTCTGGTTTGTTGCTGGGCTATAAAAACGGACAAGACTGTACACCCAGGGTCGGCTTTCCCTGATTATCAGGAAATCTGCCTGCTGTGTTAACAGTGTCTCTTGCCTCAGTAAACTCGTCTTTTCTTCACCTTGCTTTGAATCTGGAAAATTATTTTTCCACCTGTGTGCAGAGATCACAATTTCCAGGGGATAAGCCTACATCTTGCAACCTTACTAGGGTGCAAGTCCCTGCTCCCATCATGGAAGCCCTCCCCTCATCACCGCTACCACCCCCAGGCACTAGATCTGATACAGACACCAACAAGACCCAAGATGGCTTAGGGACCTGAGTGACGAGGGCCATGCTTGCCCACCTGTGGGCGCTGCAAGGCAGAGCCATGCTGACTGCAGGGGTGCAGCGACAAGGCAGGGCGCTGCTGG
This sequence comes from Phacochoerus africanus, assembly GCF_016906955.1. NCBI lineage: Eukaryota > Metazoa > Chordata > Mammalia > Artiodactyla > Suidae > Phacochoerus > Phacochoerus africanus. The sequence continues at coordinate 78,395,766 of NC_062547.1, read as the reverse complement.
AACAGCTCTCTGAGGCTAAAGGCCTTTGCCATTTCTCTGACACTAGCTCTGTTTTACGTTTTCAGGCACAAAGAGGTGGCCACAGACTCAGAGAACATGGTAGGTGGTGGGACATGTTATTAGAATGTGGTAACAGTTTGGCTTTCCTTGAACTTATTTTCATGGTTACCTTCTATTTATGGAAAATGAATCTAGTTTTATATTTAACTTAGTGATCTAATATTGCATTTTGAAAAAAGTTTATTTAAATTAAAATAAGGATTTATTTTTTAATGATTTTTATTTTTTCCATTATAGCTGGATTACAGTGTTCTGTCAGTTTGCTGCTCTACAGCAAAGTGACCCAGTCACACACACACACACACACACACACATTCTTTTTCTCACATTATCCTCCATCATGCTCCATTATAAGTGACTGGATATAGTTCCCAGTGATATACAGCAGGGTCTCATTGTTTATCCATTCCAAAGGCAATAGTTTGCATCTATTAACCCCAGATTCCCAGTCCATCCCACTCCCTCCTCCTCCCCCTTGGCATCTACAAGTCTGTTCTCCAAGTCCATGAGTTTCTTGTCTATGGAAAGGTTCATTTGTGCCATATATTAGATTCTAGATATAAGTGATATCATATGGTATTCGTCTTTCTCTTTCTTATTTACTTCACTTAGTATGGGAGTCTCTAGTTCTATCCATGTTGCTGCAGATGGCATTATATATTTTGTTTTTTCATGGCTGAGTAGTATTCCAGTGTGTATATATACCACATCTTCTTAATCCATTCATCTGTTGATGGACATTTAGGTTGTTTCCATGTCTTGGCTCTTGTGAGTAGTGCTGCTATGAACACAGGGGTGCATGTATCTTTTTCAATGACAGTTTTGTCCAGATATATGCCCAGGAGTGGGATTGCTGGATCATATGGTAGTTCTATATTTAGTTTTCTGAGGTACCTCCATACTGTTTTCCACAGTGGTCGTAACAATTTACATTCCCACCGACAGTATAGGAGGGTTCCCTTTTCTCTCCAGTCTCTCTAGCATTTGTTATTTGTGGACTTATTAATGATTGAAGAGAGACATTAAAAAAAAAAACAGGGAGTTCCCGTCGTGGCTCAGTGGTTAACGAATCCGACTAGGAACCACGAGGTTGTAGGTTCGATCCCTGGCCTTGCTCGGTGGGTTAAAGATCCGGCGTTGCCGTGAGCTGTGGTGTAGGTTGCAGATGAGGCTCGGATCCTGCATTGCTGTGGCTGTGGCCTAGGCCGGCGGCTACAGCTTGGATTCAACCCCTAGCCTGGGAACCTCCATATGCCACGGGAGTGGCCCTAGAAATGGCAAAAAAAAAAAAACAGGTGGTGGGTAAACATGGCACACCTTGGATGTGGGCAGGCCCAATGGACTTGGGAGTCACTTGGGTGGCTATGTCTTAGAGTGACCCCCACATTGCTCTCCCCGCTTTCATTTCACCCCAGCCCATGGCAGTGGTACATTCATTTTATGTGGCTGCTGTAACGAAATTGGTGCTGAAAACAGTCAGTTGCATACTGTTCTGGAGGCTAGAAGTCCAAAATCAGTTTCACTGGGACAAAATCAAGGAGTCTGCAGAGCCACTCTCTGTCTGACGCTCCAGGGGAGGAGCTTCCTCCAGCCCCTGGGGGCTCCATGTGTTCCTTGGCTTGTGGCTGCTTTGCTCATTTTTGCCTCCATCTTCACATGGGCTTTTCCTCCATGTCTGTGTCTCTCCTCTGTGTCTCTTACAAGGACACTTTTCACTAGATCTAGAGCCCACCTGGATAATCCAGGATAATCTCCTCTTGAGATCATTAATGAATTACATCTGCAGAGAGGTTTTTTTCTCAAATAGTGTTACAGGAGTTCCCATTGTGGCTCAGCAGGTTAAGAGCCCGACTAGTATCCATGAGGATGCAGGTTCAATCCCTGGCCCCACTCAGTGGGTTAAGGTTCTGGCATTGCTGTGAGCTGTGGTGTAGGTCACAGATGCGGCTCAGATCTGGCATTGCTGTGGCTGTGGTGTAGGCCAGCAGCTGTAGCTCCTCTTCAGCCCCTAGCCTGGGAACTTCCATATGCCACATGTGCGGCCTTAAAAAACAAAAACAAACAAATAAGGTCACATTCACAGGTTCTGGGTCAAGGACATATCTTTTAGGGGGGAACCCCCTGCAAGTGGATCCAAATAACCCAGTCAGGGAACTTATCTTTTAAAGTAACTTTTTTGTTTTGCATTTATTTTTTCTGAAAGCATGATTCACGGCCATCAATTAAAGCAAAACAATAACAAATAAAGAGGAAAGTCACCAATACTCTCAAAGATCTTTCTCAGAGGGAACCCCAGTGAGCCTTGCTCCTTCCTGTGTCTCTGTCCTTGGGGTGAAATCCGTGAGCCAGGCAAGCAGCTCGGAGAACCCTGGAGCCATCTTGTTAACACATGTGAGGCTTCCTGTCCTGAAAACCCCAAGCCAAACCTTGCTGAAGATTCAAATATGAACACAGAGACTGGTTTGAAATTTGGAACTCTGAGTCCCTAAAACGGAGACAGCCCTGTGTCTGAGAAAGCTGTGCTCTTTTTTTCAGGGTTGAGCTGATGGTTGGGCCAAACCCCTCCCCTCACTGGTGAGGAGCCTGAGGTCCAGCCTTCACTCGTCTTGTGGAGGAAGAAAAGGAACTTTGTTCAGCCAAGTTGAACACCTGGTCCTTTCAACCGTGAGTCTGTATCCTGTGCCCTTGAACTTGAACAGGAAGGCACTGGGAAAAGTCTGCCTCTCAGGGGATGGGAACAAGATGCTGCCAAGAATGTGCTGGAGAAGTCAGCCAGCACCCTGGTGGGCAGGAGTGGGGCTTCCCACCCTGAAGTAAAGCTGTCCACTCTGCAGCCCAGCAGGCTGATCTCTCCTCTCCCACTCTCGGGTTCTCGGAGAAGGCTCTGCAGGAATACACTTGAACCACTGCCTCCTCCTCACCCTTCTGAGGACTGGTGAGCCCGAGGCCAAGGGCCCAAGTAGTAGGAGTTCCCAGCTTGTGACCCTACATGGGTGACCTCTTTTCTGAGTGACAGCCTCCTATCTGTACAATGGGCTAAGAGTACCCTGGGCAGTGCTGACAATTTAGTCAGCCCTGGGTAAAAGGCACTTGCCCTCCAGCAAGGCCAGAAGCTTGTTCCTGCCCCATCCATGTGTTTTTCCTTAAATACAAGCTCACTTTGGCAACCAGAACCTTTGGATTTCTTGTGCAACAAGCAAGTCCAAGTAGTGCTGTTTCTCAGGGCAGTAAGAGGGTCTGAGATGTATGCCTGTCCCCTGTCCCAGCAGGCCAGGCCTCAGTGCTCCTCCTGACAGCCCTTCTCAGCTTGACCGTCTGGGTCCCACTCCTATAGCCACCTCTCCACTCCATCCTCTTGATGGGCCACATGGCCCAATGCCTCATATCCCAGGGGCCAGAGGAGGATCTCAGGAAGGCCAGCACAGCCCTGCTCTATCCCTACTCATATACACCCGGGGATGTTCCTTAGCTTCCTTTAGCCCTGTGTCTTCCTCTGTGAGAGGAGGATGGTTGTGCTCACTTCACAGAGCTGTGGCCATGGCAACCTGTGGGCACCCTCATCATTGCTTCTCCCACTGCTGGCCCCTGTAGGGACTGGCTCTGGCCCCTTTCTCCTTTGCAAAAATGTCCACATACTCCGAATCTGTACACCTTCCTATATCTTCCTCCTGCTTCTTTTGGGCATGGGACTGGGGAGCCCTTTCATGCTCCCAACCCCCAGCTCTGCGTGCTTTCCTGGCTGGGTGCAGACAGCAGGAGAGCCCCACTGTCCACTAATGGCTTCCAGGTGCAGCTTGGCACACAGCTAAGCGGTCAGACTAGGCAGGCGGCAGGAGCCACAATTGGCAGGGGTGGGGGTAGGGTGGAGGGGAGACGGGTCACTTGAGAGGGAGGAGAAGCTACAAAAGGGTCCTGTGGTTGGGACATGGCATCCAACTAGAAAGATCCAGGTGTGGCTGCTGAAGATGTTGTGATGCTCCACACCCCTCCCCTGGGACACCGTCTGTTGTTCCATGTGGTCCTCGGATGGGCCCTAACCTGTCCGTCTAGCAGCTGAATCTCTGCCACTTGTCCCTGAGTCCCTGCTTTGCAGAGGCCATGCCCTCTGTATGAAACACTCTCCCTTGCCCCTCTCTCAAGACCTACTCGGGGAAGCTCTCTGCACCCATGGCTCTCGGGCCCATAATCCTTCCCTTCACAGAAACTTCCACAGCCTCCTCTCTTGGCCCAGGCCACTTGTGGGCCATTTTGGGTGCTGAAGTGGGTGCTGGTAGAGTGGAGCCCTCACTCCTCCAGGGTTAGTCATCCCCACCTGTGCTGGGGGCTCCATGTCTCCAAGGCCTCCCATCTCTGCCTTCAGACCCCTGGTCCCAATGAGGTTTGGAGCCAGAAGTGAGCCCTGGGGTGTAGAGTGAGGAAGGGGGTGGCAGATGAGTACCCTCACTGCCCAGATCACTTGTTCATCTCTATTGGTGAAGTTTGCCCCTTTTGAATCTTCAGAGGGAAGGTTATTCCCCAAAGGAGAGTCAGGATAACTCTCACTCCAATCAAGGTGCTCTTAAGACTCTCATTGAGTCGCCAGGGCCAATGCATATAAGCTCTTTGCTAAGAGTTCTTGAAATGCAACCCTTCTTCTCTTTATTGTGGGTATTCTTTCTGGAAGACACCTCTGTGGGAATGATATGAGTGTAGAACTGTCACAGCTACTTGTTAACATAACAAAAGAACCTAGAGGAACAGGGGTCACCAGGAGGATGCCGTCACCATGGAAGGAAGAGTAGAGAGTAGAGAGAAGAGTTGGGTTCTTGTCTGAATAGCTGGAGCAAGTCTCACCCAAAATCCATCATTGGACTTTTTTAGGTACATGAAAAGGAGCAAGTCTCACCCAAAATCCATCATTGGACTTTTTTAGGTACATGATCCAATGCATTCCTTTGCTACTTGAGTCAGTTTGGTATGATTTTATGCCATTTGCATCCATAACTTAGAGAATCTTGTTCTCCCAAACCAGGAGACAACATGGTGGCTGAGTGGGAGGTAGGGTATGCAGGAAGATGGATGAAGCAGAAGCTCTTAACCGCAGAGTAGAGGGCAGGGCCAGTTTTGCTGGGAACACCAGGCAGGGGAGAAGACACCTTCTTGGTGAGAGTCACTGTTTTCACAGAGAGAGGGCAGTGTCTGTGAGGGTGCCCACATTGACAGACTCCCAGCCAACAGTATCTGTGGGGTATATGGGGACGGGAAATGCTATAGAAGCCCCAAGACTCACAGGCTTTGGAACAAAGGGTCTGTCCAGTGGTTCTGAACATGAAACAAAAGACACAGGGAACTTGAAGAACTCACATAAGGCAGGCCCTCTTCTGACATGTGTCCAGCTTCCTGGGCCCAGCAACTCTGGCTGCAGATGGTCATGCCTGTTATCCTGGGGCCTCAGGGCAGGCCCTGCAACCATGGGTAACTATTCCTGTGGTATAAATAGGGGTCAGGCTTTGGGGGAGGGAGGTGACTACTTCAGAGCTGGAGATACTGGTTTTGGCTGAAGGGCTGGCTAGCAGGGAGGTGAGCATAGGAAAGTTGAGTCGTGATGTATTTGAAGACATCTGTGGCTTTTAGGTCCCAATAAGGGTAGGTTTGGGGCATCTGGGTTAACTTTTTTTTTTTTTTTTTGACTTTTTGCCTTTTCTAGGGCTGCTTCCGGCGGCATATGGAGGTTCCCAGGCTACGGGTTGAATTGGAGCTGTAGCCGCTGGCCTACTCCAGAGCCACAGCAATGCGGGATCCGAGCCACGTCTGCAACCGACACCACAGCTCATGGCAACGCCAGATCCTTAACCCACTGAGCAAGGCCAGGGACCAAACCCACAACCTCATGGTTCCTAGTCAGATTCGTTAACCACTGCGCCACGATGGGATTCCTGGGTCAACCTCTTTAAGATGACAGTATGTCTTGAATGGGCAGGAGGCTTCCAGGACAGCATGGCTGATGCCTCATGCATTCCCATGTGGGCTGCATGGCTGGAAAGCACAGGGACTCCCCTGAGGCCCCTTCTCCTGCTTTTCTCAGGATTGGCCGGCAGTAGGCAGGAGAGGCTGGGGATGATGGCTTGTTGTACACAAGTCTCCCCAGACCCACATAGAGTGGGTGAGAGGGCTCCTTTGTTACTTCTTTCAACCGGAAATTATATTCAGGAAATGACAGTAGCTTAAACAAGACAGAAGTACATTTCTGTCCCATATAAATGCAGTCTGGGCCTAGGCAGGCTACAGTTGAGGTGGAAGCTCCATGATGTCACCAGGGCCAAGGTTTCGTCCACCTTTGTGTTCCACCATTCTCATTGTGGAGTTCAAGGTTAAAAGATGGCTACTGGGCCTCCAGCTGTCATGCCAATGTCTAAATGGCAAGAAAGGGAAGGAACAGAAATATGAAAGGTCAGCCTTTCTCAAAAGGCCCCAGAGGACTTCCACCTATACCCCATTAGCCACCTCCATCTAGAAGTGAGGCTTAGAAATGTAGCTTCTAACTTGGGTACATGAAGTAGGTATTTAAACCCAGTGAGGGTGTTCCCATTGTGGCTCAGCAGGTTAAGAACCCAACATAGTCTCTCTGAAGATGTGGGTTTGATCCGTAGCCTTTCTCAGTGGGTCAGGGATCTGGCATTGTCACAAGCTATGGCATAGGCTACAGATGTGACTCAAATCCAGTGTGGCTTTGGCTATGGCATGGGCCTGTAATCGCAACTCTGATTTGACCCCTGGCCTAGGAACTTCCATGTGCCACAGGTGCAGCTGTAAAAAAATTTTTTTAAATATATCTATATACCATGCTCTTGGATTGGAAGAATTGATATTGTCAATATGACTATACGACCCAAGGCAACAACAGATTCAGTGCAATCCCTGTCAAGTTACCAATGACATTCTTCACAGAACTAGAACAAAATACTTTAAAAGTTGTATGGAACCACAAAAGTTCCCAAATAGCCAAAGATATATTAGGGAAAAAAAATGGAACTGAAGGAATCAGGCTCTCTGACTTCAGACTGTACTGCAAAGCTACAGTCATCAAAACAGTATGGTACTGGCACAAAAACAGAAATATAGATCAATGGAATAGGATAGAAAGCCCAGAAATAAACCCAAGCACCTATGGTCAACTCATCTGTGACAAAGGAGGCAAGAACATACAGTAAAGAAAAGACAGTGTCTTCAGTAAGTGGTGCTGGGAAAACTGGACAGCTACATGTAAAAGAATGAAATTACAGTATTCTCTAACACCATACACAAAAATAAACTCAAAATAGATTAAAGACTTAAATATAAGGCCAGATACTATAAAACTCCTAGAGGAAAATATAAGCATAATATTCTTTGACATAAATCACAGAAACATTTTATTTGATTCACTGCCTAAAATAATGACAATAAAAACAAAAATAAACCAATGGGACCAGATTAAACTCGAAAGTTTTGCATAGCAAAGCAAAACATTAAAAAAATAAAAGATAACCCACAGAATGGGAGACAATCTTTGCAACTGCTGCAACCAACAGGGGCCTAATCTCTAAAATATACAAACATATACAACTCAACAACAATAACAAAAAAACAACCCAATTGAAAAATGGGCAGAAGACGTAAATAGACATTTCTCCAAAGAAGACATATAGGTGACCAGTAGGCACATGAAAAAATGTTCAACATCACTAATTATTAGAGAAATGCAAAACAAAATTACGATGAGGTACTACCTCATACCAGTCAGAGTGGCTGTCATTAATGAGTCTACAAATAATAAATGCGGGAGAAGGTTTGGAGAAAAGGGAACCCTCCTTCACTGTTCATGGAAATGTAAATTGGTATAACCATTATGGAAAATAATATGGCGATTCCTCAGAAAACTAAATGTAAGAACTACCATATGATCCAGCAATCCCACTCCTGGGCATATATCCAGACACAATTTTCGTTGAAAAAGATACATGCACCCCTGTGTTCAATGCAGCACTCTTCACAATAGCCAAGACATGGAAACAACCTAAATGTCTATCAACAGATGAATGGATTAAGAAGATGTGGCACATACATACAACTCAGCCATTAAAAAGGACAAAATAATGCCATTTGCAACAATATGGATGCAACTAGAATATCATTCTAAGTGAAGTAAGTCAGAAAAAGACAAATACCATATGATATTATGCATATGTAGAATCTAAAACATGGCACAAATGAACCTATCTACAAAACAGGAACAGATTCACAGACATAGAGAACAGCCTTGTGGTTGCCAAGGGGAAGGGGTGAGGAAGTGGGATAGACAGAGAGTTTGGGCTTGGTAGATGTGAACTATTACACTTAGAATGGATAAGCAGTGAGATCCTATAGTACAGCCGAGGGAACTATGTCCAATCTCTTGGAATTGAAATGATGGACGATAGTATGGGAAAAAGAATGTATATGTATATATGACTGGCTCACTATGCTGTACAGCAGAAATTGACACAACACTGTAAACCGACTATACTCTAGTAAAAATAAAATAATTTTTTTTAATTAATAAAAGTTAAAAGAACTCAGGGGAGTTCCCGTCGTAGCGCAGTTGTTAACGAATCCGACTAGGAACCATGAGGTTGCGGGTTCGGTCCCTGCCCTTGCTCAGTAGGTTAACGATCCGGCGTTGCCATGAGCTGTGGTGTAGGTTGCAGACGCGGCTTGGATCCCGCGTTGCTGTGGCTCTGGTGTAGGCCGGTGGCTACAGCTCCGATTCAACCCCTAGCCTGGGAACCTCCATACGCCGCAGGAGCGGCCCAAGAAATAGCAACAACAACAACAACAACAAAAAGACAAAAGACAAAAAAAAAAAAAAAGAACTCAGCAAGGCTGGGTCTTGGGTCTGTGCTCCAACCACTATGCTGTAGAGCTTTTCGAAGGCAATGGTACAATTGCAATTTAATACTTTGATTTTGTTTTTTACTTTGTCTTTATGACTAAATTTGTTTCATGGCAAATTGAAACTAGTTAATATATAATATAAATACATATATAATACATGTATGTGAGAGAGAGAGATATGTATATACAAATGAATATACACACATGCTTTTTCTCTTTCATATAAATCTTCTCTGGTCTTGAATAATTTCATTTTTGGAATAAACCCTATTTGTCATTACATATGTATTAGATACATATACAATTTATATTATAACTTCTTATATATTATATATAATATTTTATATATAGCAAATCAGGCTTATTCCAAAAATGAAAATTCAGTCAAGATCAGAAAATATTTACATAAAGGGAAAAGGGCATATGGCTGTATCAAGACATATAACAATGTATTTAATAATTCAGCAATCATTCCCTAAGAAAAAGTCCAAATATAATAAAAATGGGAAGAAAAAAACACTAACTGAGAGAAACATTTATCAAAACCAATAGCAAATATCATACTATTTACTGATAGGTTGAAATCATTTCATTAAAATTATTGGCAAAATATATTTCTGCTGTCATCATTAAATTAAAGCCTATTTTAGAGATGCTAAAGAAATAGTTCAAGAAAAGAAAATATTTGCTTAATTGGCTATATTTGAAAAAAAAGACAAAATTATCTTTATTTGTGAACAAAATTATTGTACATCTAGAAAAGCCAAGACCTTTTTGGCAACAGCCTACTAAGATTGATAAGAGAATTTAAAGTGGCTGAAAATATGATTTATAAAAAAAAAAATCTGTTCTTCCCCCTAAAACAGCTAGAAATGAAAGCAAAAATGCGTTCACAATAGCTGTAAAATCTTTGAAATAATTTTAAAAAGAAAGATACAGAACTTATATGAGAAAAACTATGATACTTAAAGGAAATTTAATTTAATTTGTCAAAATTTAACAAATAGAGAAATTTTAAATTCTTATATGGGAAAATGTAATACCATAAAAATGTCATTTTCCTCAAATTAGAATAGAAATTTAATGTGTTTTGGCTTTTGAGGGTTGGAGGAAAGAGATGGGAAGGAAGATAGGGAGTGAGACAAATGCCTTAAAATTTTATAGTAAAGAGTATAGTATACAAGGAAATTATTAAAATAAAAAGGTTAGGGGAAATTGACCTACCAGATGTTAAATCTTATTTTAAAGTCACTTTAACTAAAACAGTCTGTTGGGAATGTCTTGTATTTATAGTCTGGCACAGTAAGATGAGTGAGCTTCCTGTGGCCACTGGATATCTGGAGGATGGCTGACCTCTATTTGCCAAGGCCCAAGAGGGTGTCTACAGAATGAATTTCCAGATCAGGGGTAGAGGGAGGGTCTTTCGCAGCCAAACAAGGAAACATTGCCAGTTTAAGAAAACTACAGCCAGAGGTTGCTGAGAGAATCCCAGAAGCACTCAGCCAAGGAAAGGAATAGCATTTGGTTATCTGCCATACCCGGAGGCCATGAACACAAAATAAAAACAGTACCTCTCCTTCCTCCCTTCTACCCCTCCATCCCTGGAGGAGTCAGAGAATACGGCACAGAACAGTGAAGGAACTGGTCAGGTCCCCCATTTTCCACCACAGGAATCCCAGCATGAGGCTGGCCCCAATGAAGTTCAGGGACAATCTCCACATCATAGAGGAAAAGACGTGGTGTGAAAGAGGGAGGTGCTTCTGCTTTCACCCTCTGGAGTGCATCTCTTACTCAGTCATGTTGTAATCAAGCACTAGTTGTAATCATCCATCTGTTCAGGTGTCTATTATGTATCAGCTCTTAGTCTGGATACATGTTAGGTTCCTAGGGCTGTCATAACAAATTACAGTAGTCTAGACGACTTAGTTGTGAGAGTTAGTCTTTCACAGTTCTGGAGGCCAGAAGTCTGAATTCAAAGTGTTGGCAAGGCTGGCTCCTTCTGAGACTCTGAGGAAGAATCCATCCCATGCCTCTTCCAGCTTTTGGTGCCTGTGGGTAGTCCTTGGTGTTCCTTGTCTTGTAGAAGCATCACTATAGTACCTCTGTCTTCACATGGCTTCTCCCCTCTGGCACTATCTGTGTATCTTCTCCTTTCTGTCTTTTACAAGGATATTTATCATTGAATTTAGGGACCATCTTAATCCAAGGTGTTCTTATCTCAAGAAGTTTACCTTAATGACAAATGGAAAGGCTTTTGTTCCAATGAAGGTCACATTCTGACGTTCTAGGTAGGCATGTCTTTTTTGAGGGGGCATCATTCAACCCACCGTAGAACTGTAGCAGGCATGTCAGTCACAGTAGCTTCCATAAATAGTCTCTCCTTCCTGTGAAGGAAGTATTAAAAGTCTCTTGCTCAGGGAAAGGGTGTGTTGTACTTGGTAATGGGATCAGTTTGGTCACCAGACTCAATCTGCTTAGGGAGATTGTGGTGATGAATAGGACAATCAGACTGGCTCCTTTCAAAATTTAGATTGAGAATATGGTAGTTGAGAAAGAGAACAAAGAGAGTTGCCATTAGAAAGAGAACAAAGTAGTACAAAAATTACTAAGTACAATAATATCAAAATTCTAATGAGAAATATACAAGATTTATATACTTAAAACTATAAACATTACTGAAGGAAATTAATAAAGTTCTAAATAGTAGAGAGGTATACCATATTCATGGATTGTAAGGCTCAATCTGGTTAAAATGTCAGTTCTCCTTAAATTGATCTGTAAGTTTAATGATATTCATATGAAAATTCCAGCAAACTCATAAGGTGATTTAAAAATTTATATGGAAACATAAAGAGCCAAGACAAACTTGAAGAAAAACAAAGCTGGAGGATTTATACTGTGTGATACCAAGATTACTACAAAGCTATGGGAATCAAGACATTGTGGTGTTGATGTAAAGACAGATACACAGACCAATGGAAAGAATCCAGAGCCCCAAAATAGACTCACACACATATTTTCAACACAGGCAATTCAGTGGGAAGAGGAAAATCTTTTCATTAAAAGGAGCTGGGTCAACTGGAAATTTATATACAACAATGAATCTCAATCCCCTACCTCACACCATACAGAAAAATTACTTTGAAATGAATCATAGGCTTATATGTAAAAGATGAAAGGATAAAGCTTCTAGAAGAGGGAGTTCCCATTGTGGTGCAGCGGAAATGAATCTGACTAGTATCCATGAGCATGTGGTTTCGATCCTGGCCTTGTTCAGTGGGTTGGGGATCCGGCATTGCCATGAGATATGGTGTAGGCTGGTGGCTACACCTCCGATTCGACCCCTAGCCTGGGATGGGAATTTCCATATGCCACAGGTACAGCCCTAAAAAGCAAAAAAAAAAAAAAAAAAAAAAGCATCTAGAAGACAATAGGGAAATATCTTTCTGATCTCAAGGTGGACAAAGATTTCTTAAATTGGATGTAAACAGCACTAAATATAAGAGAAAAAGTGACAAATTTGACTTCCATAAAACTAGAAAACTTTTGCTCACCCACAAATATCATTAAGGAAGTGAAAAGGCAAGCCAAAGACTGGGGGAAAATATTCATAGTACATATATCTGACAAAGGACTAGAATGTGTAGAATATCTAGATTTTATAAAGAGCAACTATTCATCCAAAAGAATATGATAAAACACAATAAAAAATGAAAAATTTTTGAATGAGCACTTTTACAGAAGAGAATACCCAAATGACCAATAAGCATATGAAAAGGTGCTTAGTTTCATTAATCATAAGGAAATACAAATTCAATGAAATACCGCTACTCACCCCTTTGCATGCCTAAATTTATAAGACTAACAGTACCAATTGTTGATGAAGGAGTGAAACAAGTGAAACTAGTATGCTTTGCAACATATTGATACTCTATACCCAGCAATCTCACTCTAGGCATTTACCCAAGATAAACAAAACCAGAAGTTCACACAGACTTATACAAGGATGTTTACGCAGTATGATTCAATTTATATGAAGTTCTCAAGAACAGTTTAATCTGTGATGATAGAATTCAGAACTGTGGTTGCCTATGGGGGTGGGACAGATATGGGTTGACTAGGGATGGGGTGTGAGGGAACTTTCATGGGTAAAGGAAATATTTTTTATCTTGATCTGGGTGGAGATTGCATGGGTGTAGGCATAGATTAAAAACTCACCACCTTTGGGAGTTCCCGTTGTGGCTTATGGAAACTAATCTGACTTGTATCCATGAGGACACAGGTTCGACTTCTGGCCTCGTTCAGTGGGTTAAGGACCCGGCATTGCTGTGAGCTGTGGCATAGACCAATGGCTTATAGCTCTGATTTGACCCCTAGCCTGGGAACCTCCATATGCCAAGGGTACTGCCCTAAAAAAGGGACAAAAAAAAAAAACCCCAAAAAACTCACTGCCTTTGTACTTAAGATTTGTGCATTTGTATGTAAACTACTGTATGTAAATTTCAGTAAGACAATAATAAGAAAGCAAGGGCCAGGAAATAGCTAGATCCCCATGCTGTCTTTACAATAAATTCCTCATTTTTCAGCAGGGCCTGACCTGGTCTCTGACACTTAAAGACAAAAGACCTTGTTCTCAAGCTGTGAGGATCAGGATCTGACAGGCTTCTTGCCAGGGACCATAGAGTAACTATCTGGGTCAAATAGGGCAGAGTGTGTGTATACACACGCTTGTGTGTTTATGCATATTTCTGTTTTGACCAGCAAAGTGTTTTAAGCTTTTTGAATGTCATTGCCTTTGATAGGACAGACACACTCCATTGTCAGCCCCCAGGGCCAACACTTGGGGCATGGAGCTCCAGGGCCTGCTTGCTTTACCTCCTCTCTGGTGACCCCTGCTAGCCCCTGGCCCCCACCCAAGCCACGTGGGCTCATTGCTCACCCATTCCACCTCTTTTTGAGGCCCTTCTGGCTGCTCCCTCATAATCCTTATGCAGGACCCCTGATTCTTGGCCCTGCAGGCCCTTTACTGGGAGGCCCATGGGCAAGAAGTCAGGATCGGGTTGGCCATCCCCCTACTCTGTCCCTCTGGTCATTCCCTTCTGGGACCTCCTGCCTGGGCCCCAGCTTTGCCTGCCCCATGCTCCCCACGCCCTTGCTGAGCTGCAGCTGGGGTAACTTGCAGCCATCGCCATGCCAGGCCCAAGAAGAGAGCTGGTGGGAGGGGTTTTCATCATGAAGCCAAAGTGCCACCAAACAGTTCTGACTCCATCAGCCCTGTTGAAATGGGCTGCAAAGGTGACAACATGTGATTCCAGAGAACAAGCCAGAGGATGGCTGACTGGGGGAGTGTGCTGTGTGCCTCAGCAGGGAGGAAATGACGAGCGCTGTGTCAGAGCCTCGTAAACAACATGACTTAACGCTTGTCCCGCACACACCCCTCTGAGGTCATGCAGACCCCGCCCGTCCCCTGGGCCTGCTGCACACAGGCCCTGACACCACGGGGCTGCGCACTTCTGCGGGGGGGTGCCTGCAGCTTGCGCAAGGACCATATGTGTGGGGGCTGCTCCAAGGGGACACACTGGCCCTGCCCACGAACTGTCAAAGAACCAGACAATTTTCTGTGCCATGCCTTGGCCTGGGCACTGGGGACCCATGAAGTAGCCCTTGCCCCTGGCTCTCCAGGCCTGGTGGGGAACACAGCTATGTGACTGTCCCATCACAATACAGAGTGGCCGGCTGGTAGGGATAAGCCAGCAATATCCAAGGACCTGGGGCTGCCAGAAAGAGGGGTTTCTTCTCACCAAGGGCCAGAGAAGGCTTCTGAGAGGAGGAAATTTTGAACTTTGCCTTGGAGGAGCTTGCCAAAGAAAGCGAAGGAGAAGGACTTCAGGAAGGGTATTCAGAGAAGGCTGCTCAGAGGAAGAAGGCCAAGTGCAGGGGCCAGAGGAATGCTGACCTATCGGCCTCTGGTTTCCTACGTTCTATGTCCCAGAGGGACCCTGGGAGCCACACAGATTCAGAGCAGTTGAGCACTCCTGCTTTCCTGCTCCTGATTCCCCAAGAGCAAGCAGAGGGCATGGGGATGACAGGTGCTGCCGGTCCTCACACTTCCTATGACGGGGACACACCTCCTGGGCAGACCCCTGAGGCCCAGTGGTCCTGACAGGGAGAAAGTCCTGCCTCCCACAGCATCCACACTCTGTGAGAACCCTGACCTTCACCACCCAGGACCCCCAAACCCACAGAGTTCCTATAGTTGCCCCCCATGTCTGCTCTTCACCCTGGCTGCTCTCTCTCGGCCACATGGCAGGCAGCCAACATTTCTTGGGTTGCCCAGGGACAGCCCCTGATGTATCTTCAGGTTCTTTGCCTGGATATGAAGAAGGGTGAGTACCTGGCAGTGTAGCCCCTACTCTGGGCCCCCGCTGTTACCCAACCTCACCCCCAGTCATCTTGTTCATGTTCACGGCTGGCTGGCAGGGAGAGTGACTTCCCCCATGCAAGACTGGGAACCACACTTGCTTGTGGCCACAGCTGGGGCACAGTGCAGCTGGGGCTGGAGCTCAGAACCCGGCCTGGGAAGGCCCAGTCTGGCCCAGCCTGCCTGCCTGTGCAGCGAAGTTGGCAGGTGCAGACACAGCTGCCTGCCAGAGGAGCAGGAAGCTGGGCCTGAGTCTGAGCAGGGAGGGCAGGGAGGCCCTCTTCTGAAGTGTGGCTGCTGCCTGGCTCTGGCCACCCGTGGCTTTGTGGCAGGCCATCTACCCCTTTCATCTTTAAAGACAAGCTGAAAATTCAGATTTAATACCAATATCTTCTTCTTCTTTTTTTTTTTTCTTCTGCAGTTTGTGCTTTGGGGTTTTTTTAAAGATTTTTATTTTTTCTATTATAGTTGAGTAACAGTATTCTGTCAGTTTCTGCTATACAGCAGAGTGACCCAGTCTTATATATACATTCTTTTTCTCACATTATCCTCTATCATATCCCATCACAAGCAACTAGATATAGTTCCCTGTGCTATACGGCAGGATGAGACCAATATCTTCTGATAGTAAATTGCGGGCAACCAATTCACAATGTTAAGATGCTCTATGGGGGCCAGATAAACATGACATTCTGGGCTGGCATGGTCTCCAATGGCCATTACACCTGCTGAATCATGTGGCCTTTTGTTAAAATGTTGCACCCAATTTACCAATGAGGCTACTGAGGCCCGACCTACGTGACTGCCTGCATGGGGATCCAGGTCTGTGCATTCTATCCTACCCCTTGGCCCCCTTCCCAGTCTGGCTGCCTTGCTAAAGGTTTGATGGTGACCACAAACTAAGCAGTTGCTGCTGCCCCTGCTCGCTGCATGATACAGAGGCTTGAGTCACCCCCTGTCACCAACAGAGCCCTGGATAGGAGCTTCCAAAGCTTAGTCCTGGCCTTTGGAACAGTCTGCAGGTCCTGGGCTGACTCCCACCTCATGCCGAGGAGAACGTACTGTCTTCAGGCTGGTTCCCTGGGCCCAGACACCACACATACAAAGGCTAGGCCCAGTGAGCTGCTCTCACCCCAGCCCAGAGCCTGCCCCAGGGATCCCGGCAGAAGCTGGCCTGCCGACACTTGGACCCACAGCCTGGACCTGTCTCAAGGAGGCTGCTGTTAACACCTTTCCAAGCCTTGCCTATCTGCTGCTCCCCACTCAGCAAGGAAGGGTCCCAAGGGCTCAAAGGCCATAGTGTCCCCAGCTGAATTGCTGCAGCTTCCTTGGACTGAAAGTGCACTTCTCGCCATGTCCCGTAGAGCAATTTTTGTGCTTCTGGCTGAAATCAGGTGAGCCGTTCTACCTCCTTGTCATCATTACCCAAATCTGGAGAGCTCATGTTTACTTGGCGTGATACAAACAGTGCTGAGCACCTCTGCTGCCCTGGTTCACGCACTCTTAGCATCAGTCCTCTGCGAGAGCTATCATTTTTGTCTTTGTGGTACAGAAATTGCCTGTGGTGATACTGGAATTTAGTGGCAGAATCAACTCTGGGACCCAGACTTATCTAGCCTCAGAATCCTTGCTTTTACTTTTTATGCATCTTCCCTCCCACACAGTTCTGGGTTCAAGTGTCTACCCCACCTGTCACTCTGTACCCCTGAGCCTCGGTTTCCTCCTGTATGAACAGACTAGCAATCCCCATGTGCAAGCTCATTATGAAGCTGTGAGGAAAGAATTAACACAGCAGGTTTAACTGCACAATCCTTGTATGTCCTCAGGAGAGCCTGGAACCAAGATTAACCCTTGGCCAATTCCTGGGAATATGTGGCCCTCAGAATTGGGGTTGTTTTTTTTTCTCTTTCTTTCTTTCTTCCTTTCTTCTTTTCTTTCTTTCTTTCTTTCTTTCTTTCTTTCTTTCTTTCTTTCTTTCTTTCTTTCTTTCTTTCTTTCTCTTTCTTTCTTTTCTTTGTCTTTTCCTTTTTGTTTGTTTATTTGTTTGTTTGTTTTTAATTGATGATGCTACATGTGCCTGGATCAATAGGGGGCATTGCTGAGAAGTACCAGCCAGGATTGTTCTGTGCAAACATCAAGACTGCTGATATATCTGGTTTTGCCTCTGGGATCCTGAGTTTTGGTTGCCATAGCAGGATGTGCCTATGTTGCTAGCTCTCTGTAAGAGTCTGAGATCCAGAGACTTGAGTGGCCTTGCCTGGACAGAGACATTTCATACATGTCCCTATAGTTCTCTGCTATAGAGAAAAGTGTGTCCTGTGTGGACCCAGTTGGGGAAGGACTTGAAAGCCTGTCCCTGACCTTCCTGGAACTTATCTGTTGTACTTCTTTTTTGCTTTTACTCTGTGTCCTTTTCTGTAATAAACTTTAGCCATGGATATAATAGTATTGAATCTTATGAGTTTTAGGATGGTCTTGAGGCCCCTAAAAACAGAAGCTTACAGGAAAGTTATATAAAGTGTCACCCATGGCTGGAGCATGGAAAGGGCCTCAGCAGTGGAGGCCAGGATTATCACTTCTGGAAATTCAGCCTGTTCCCAAATTTCCCTGTTGACCTCATCCCCTTCTTTTATCTCTGGTGGGGTTTGACATTGACCCTCAGTTCTGCTCTTTGCTTTCCTAATTGGATTTTAGCATTCACTCCCCCAATGGCTTCTTCAGAGCTCCCACCAGAGCATCCCAGATCAGGGCTGACCCATGACCTGATGGGTGAGATCAGTCAATTCCACAGCCCAACCCACTCCTGAGAGGTGATAAGGTATATTGCCAGGTAGGAGAGCAGGCCTGCAGGGGAAGGGAAAGGTCAAAAAGGCTGTGGGGTTTGAATGAAGCTCTTTGCACAAACTTAGACCATGTCTTTTCATGTCTTCTGGGCCAGTACTAAGACAGTGCTTCCCCATCCCAGAAAGGGTCAGTGTAACTGTGCTCGTCCTAAGGGGCCAGAGGGCTGTACATGGAATCAGGCCCTGGGAGGGAGGGGCAGATCTGAAACCTTGGGAAGAAAGGAAGAAGTGTGCAGACACAGTAAATATTGTTGAATCAATGGTGTCAAAGCCCACAAGTCAAAGACCACAGGAATATACAGTCAAAGACAGTCTACATCAAGGGAAATTACAGATTCCAGAAGGACTTGTGGAATCTGGAGTGTGGAGGGCCTTTTAGAATGGGGGCTTGTACTGGATGTTTCTAAGGAGCAATTTGGGGAATGCAGCTCAGTTCTAGATTGGGTGCTGTAGGAAGCAGAGGGAATTTGGTGATTCTTAATAACATTTACTAAGGCAATAGGAGGAACAGAGATATTTAGAGTTGTCTTTGGTAAAGAAGCATTAGTCACTCAGGGGTGCTGGGAGAAGACTGCTAGTATTTGTGTGGTTGTGTGTTTGCCTCAGTCTAGCTCCGCCATGTTCATGGGGTGGCCTTGCCTGATTATTGCTGTGTTCCACAGAAGTTGTTTGTGTTCACCGGGGAATATTATAGCCTCTGTGGCAGCTTCCAGGTGCTGGGCCATTTTTCATGTTCTTGGTGTATCATCCAAGTAGCTCCGTGTTTTCCTATCTTCTGAGGCCACCTTTCTCCACCTCCTCTGGTTTCCAAGTGAAATAACCTAGGATGGTCCCTGCTGAGAATTCTTAGGAGGTATAGACTCATCTTGGAAATTGACGGCCCCCAGTGAATCACACCCCTCAGCATACCCTGGTGTAAGCTCTTCCCTCAGAATGTTGGCTGAGCCTGTTACTTGTTTTAACCAATAGAATGAGTCAGAAGTGACTCTGGGCCAGTGACAGTCCTGAGCCTGTAGAAGGCCCAACAGGTCCTACTTTTGCACTCTTGAGAGCTGGATGTCAGAAGTCTGGCTTTTCCTGCTGGAAAACCTACTGGGAAGGACCACATGGAGGGAGAGGCTCAGGGAGAAGAAGGAGGACCAAGAAACTGAACAGCAGTGAATGTGGAGGCTCCAGGAGTGTGACTGCCGCTGAACCAGACTGGCCAGCCTCTGGCAGCTGGAGCCATACTAACCGAAGCCCCATCAGATGAATGAAGAAACCACCCTGACTGTTTGGCTTCAGCAGATGTCACGCGGAGCTGTGCTCTATCTGAACCTCTTGGCCTTTATTTTCCTTTGATGACAGTGTGAGAACAATATTTTGCTGTATCTTAACATTCTTTTAACTTTCTCTTACTCTATCATCAGAAGTCGTGGAGGAGTTCCTGTTGTGGTGCAGCAGAAACGAATCTGATTAGTATCAATAAGGATGCAGGTTCAATCCTTGGCCCTGCTCAGTGGGTTGGGGACCTGGCATTGCCATGAGCTATAGTCTGGTGTAGGTAGCAGACACAGCTTGGATCCCATGTTGCTGTGGCTGTGGCATAGGCTAGCACCTGCAGATCTGATTCAACCCCTTGCCTGGGAATTTGCATGTGCTGTGGGTGCGGCCCTAAAAAGAGAAAAAAGAGAAAGAAATCATGGAAATGCAGTGATAGGTTGCAGCTGACACTGGCCTCAGAAATTAACACAGTGCAGAGTAGACAAACAGGAGAATACGTGCCCCAGCTAAGGACAGCCCTGCTTGGCCTTTAGGTTGACTTTGGCTTTTGTGGTTTATCATTTTGAAACTTCTCATCTAGAGCAATACTTCTTAACACTTTTATGATTAGAAAGTATTTTCACTTAACAAATCAAGAATTTCATACTCCCTGAGTAGTAGGAGGTCTTCTTAGTTTTCTGTTGCTGTACACAGCAACAGAAATGAACCCAAAGCCTAGTGGCTTAAAACAATGTGCAGGAATTCCCGTTGCGGCTCAGCAGGTTAAGAACCCAACATAGTGTCCATGAGGATGCCAGATCAATCCCTGGCCACTGGGTTAAGGATCCCGTGTTGCTATGACATAGGACAGCAGCTGCAGCTCTGATTCGACCCCCAACCTGGGAGCTTCCATATGCTGCAGGTGTGGCCCTAAAAGAAAAAAAAAGCAACATGCAGTTACTTTCTCACAGTTATTGTGGGTCAGGAATCAGGTGTGGCTTATCTGGTGCTGCTGACTTAGGGATGCTTACAGAACTGCAGTCAAGGTGTCTGAAGGCTCTACTGGGAAAGGATCCACTTCCACGCTCACACACATGCTTGTTGGCAGAACTTGTGGATTATTAGACTAAGGGCCTCAGTTCCTCACTGGCTGTTGGCCTGAGGCCATCCTCAACTCCTTACCACATTGGCCTCACCATAGGCAGCTCAGGACATGGCAGCTGGCTTCCCCAAAGTGAGCAAAAGAGAAAAAAGTGCCAGCAAAAAAGAGTGTGTGGGCAAGATGGGAGTTTTGCCATCTTTTACAGGCCTAATCTCAGAAATGACATCCATCATTTCGCTGCCATTTTTTAGGAACAAATCACTTGTCCAGGCCTCCCATGAAGTAAGCTGTAGGGCTGTGCCCACACTCCAATTCACCAGGCAGAGATGAAAACCAAAAGTGGCAGTGACTAGCAGCCACTGCATGTCCAGAGAAGGGCCAAAGCTTGTTACCACAGCTGTTGCCTCCCGGGGTAGAGGCTGATGTTTCAAAGCATCTTGCCTCTTGGAAGCTAGCCAGACACCTCACTGGGGTTCAATCCAAGGTCTCCTCTGGCAAGATGGAAGCGAGTGGTAATCACAATGCAATGACTATACAGCTGACCCTTGAATAGTAGGTAGAGGGGGAGTTAGGGGCCCTGTCAAAAACCTGCTTATAACTTTACAGTTGGCCCCCTATATCCAAGCTTCCACATCTGTGGATTCAACCAACCTTAGACTGGTACATATTTACTGAAAAGAAAATCCAGGTATCAATGGACCCGTGCTGTTCAGACTGTGTTGTTCAAGGGTTAACTGTAGTGGGGTTGGGGGCATACTCAGGCACTTTTGGAAACAGGCCACATTTTCGGATGTCAAAATGGATCAAGAGATTTAAACCTACCCTTTGTCATGTTAACCTCCCCCCCTTCTATGAAACTCAAGAATTAGGACAAATCAGAAAATCACACCACATTCATTTTTATTTTTTAATTTTTATTTTTATTTTTTATTTTTTTTCTTTTTAGGGCTGCACCCTTGGCATATGGAAGTTCCCAAGCTAGGGGTCAAATCAGAGCTACAATTTCCAGCCTACACCACAGCCACAGCAACACAGGATCCAAGCCACGTCTTCAAGCTGCACCACAGCTCACAGCAAAGCCAGATCCTTAACCCACTGAGCAAGATCAGGGATTGAACCTATAACCTCATGGTTCCTAGTCAGATTTGTTTCCACTGCGCCACGATGGGAACTCCCCACATTCATTTTTAAATGGTCTTATTTTAGTTCACAAAGAAATGTGAATATTTCAGCATATTCATATAATTATCTCCAGGAGGTAGAACTATAGGCAAAGTTAATTTTTATCTGCATATTCTATGATGAAAATGAGTTAATTTTATATTAAGAAATTATTTTACCAACATATATTGGCAGTTCATTATTTAAAAAGCACATATAGGAGTTCCCGTCGTGGCGCAGTGGTTAACAAATCCAACTAGGAACCATGAAGTTGCGAGTTTGGTCCCTGCCCTTGCTCAGTGGGTTAACTATCCCGCGTTGCTGTGGCTCTGGCGTAGGCCAGTGGCTACAGCTCCGATTGGACCCCTAGCCTGGGAATCTCCATATGCCATGGGAGCGGCCCAAGAAATAGCAAAAAAAGACAAAAAAAATAAAAATAAAAATAAAAATAAATAAAAAGCACATATAGAAGCATTTAAAATGGTCAAGGCTTGGCTTAAGTATTTATGACATAGCCATACAACAAACCCTTATGTGATCATTAAAATGGTGCTTGCAAAAATTTTTTTGAAAAGTTTTTAGCAGCACAGATAAATCCTTATAAATGAGTTTAAAGTAAAAATTAGATATCATTTAGAAAAAAGATTCAGTTACCTATTAAGGTTTGGCTTCAATTGCAATGAAGTTTTCCCCACACCACCAAGCAACTCTCCAACACCAGCTGGGTGTCCTGCAGTTCAATGTGATTCTGACACCATCCACCTGGAAAGTGCATCAGATTCCTCAGGTTAAGGGCTCAGTCCTCCAGGCTACCTTCCACTTCAAAGGCCAATTCCAAGTCTAGGGTGTTAACGGTACTTCTGACTGACCGGCAATAAATCAGAGGTTGCCATGACCCCCTCCTTGGGTTAGATTAATTTGCTGGAAGGGCTCATAGAACTCAGGAAACTTGTTTACTCACAGGTTAATTAATCCTTTGGTTACTTAAAAGGGATTTTAAAGATGCAAATCAGCAGCCAATGAAGAGATACCTGGGAGAAGCCCCAAATGAAGGAGCTTCTGTCTCCTTAGAGTTTGGGCCCAGTCTGGTCATTGGAGAAGCATTCTGGCCCACTAACCTGGAAGTTCTCTGAACTGCTCCCTCCCCTACTGCAAACCCCCTTTTTGGGTTTTTATGAAGGTTTCATTACAGAGGCCCAGTTGATTAAATTGTTGGCTATTGGTGACTGATTCAACCTCTGCCCTCCCCAGAAATCAGAGGAGGAACTGAAAGTTCCAACCCTCTGTTCAAGTTGGTTCCCCTTGCAACCGGCCCCCATCCTTAGGTGTTTCCTCAAAGTCACCTCATTAACAGAAACACAGTTGAGGTAGAAAGGGGCTTGTTAGAAATAACAAGAAATCCATTTTACTTTTATGACTGTTTTCAGGAACAGAGGGCAAGAAGCTAAATATTATAACAAAAGATGCTCCCATTGCTCTTGTCATTTAGAAAATTCCAAAGGTTTTGGAAGCTGTAAGCCAGGAACCACGGACAAATTTATTTTAGTCATTTGATGACCAAGTGTATATTTCCTTTAAAGCACAATAAATAATGCACATATGAAGTCAGCTGGACTCAATTTACATATTCAAATCACACAATTAAATCAACAAATACTAATGTCTGGTGTGCTGTAGACATCCCACCAGTGTTTTGTTAAGACTTTTTTTCTCCAGCCAAATCAGCTAACTGGTCTGAGCAGCTGGTTTTGGGGGGGCTGGGTTTGACTGGGAGAGGCTGATTGGATCATCTAATTAGGGTTTGATATGACAATTGGTTAGATTATCTGGATTTGATTACCTTTGGTTGAATACTTTGAGTGATTCATGCAACTTGCGGTTAGACAAGAGTGTTAGTTTACAGGTGCCCAGGAACATACACTGAAAGAAATACACCAAGGTGTAACAGTGGTCATCTTTGGATTGTGGTAATTTTATGCTATTTTTTATACTTGCTATAGATGCTGTTTTGTTCCTACTTTTTTAACTCTCCTTTTGCCTGTGAGATGTCTCTGTCTGTGACTCTGCAGTGCCTTCCTTTGGGAGAAGCATACTATCCGCCCCACTGACTTTGGACTTGGCCACTGACTTCTCAGCAATGAAGTGTGGGTACAAGTGACACGTACGCTGTCAGAGCAGAGACTTTAAAAGCCATTGTGTGGTTTGACCAGTTCTCTTTTCACTGCTACAAGAACAGCATGTTCCAATGGGACTGATCTGTCAACCTGCATCTGGAGTGGAGACACATAGACAGAGTCTGCTGACCCACTGCCAGTATTAAACATGAATGAGAAATAAGCCTTATTGCTATAAGCCACGGAGATTTAGGGGATCATTTAGGGGATCATTGTGGCCTAGTCAGTGAAAGCTGACTAATGCTTTCTACAAGTAATATGCATATAATCATTTTCTAAAAATTATTACAATATATGACACTCTCTATGTATTTAATGCTCTATTCTTTTTTTTTTTTTTTTGTCTTTTTAGGACTGCGCCTGCAGCATATGGAGGTTCCCAGGCTAGGAGTCAAATCTGAGCTACAGCCGCTGGCCTACACCACAGCCACAGCAATGCCAGATCCAAGCCCTGTCTGCAGACTACGCCATAGCTCACAGCAATGCTGGAACCTTAACGCACTGAGTCCAGGGATCAAACCCACATCTTCATGGATACTAGTCAGGTTCTTAACCTGCTGAGCCACAACAGGAACTCCCTAAATCTCTTTGTCCTTCCAGAGTTTGTTTTATGAAAACAAGCCTTGAATATTCTCCCTGCTTCTAGTAATGGCACCCTGGTTTTCCCACAGGGAAGCAACCCTCCTCCACAGCCAGCCCAGGAGATTTGATGGGCTGATCCACACCCGTGACTTCAGGACTTAATGTGTAACCTGGACTGTGCCAATCAGAGCAGCAAGACCCTCTGGCCTCAGCAGCTGGCTTGGAGCATCATATGACCCTCAACAAGCTGTAACACTGCATGTTTACAAACCATTGCCAATGGAATATGGGCAGAAGTGGTGAATGCTGAGAGTTCCCTGGTGGTCTAAGAGGTTTAGGACTTGGCATTTTTGGCACTGAGGCCAGGGTTCAATCCCTGATCTAGGAACTGAGATACCACATTGAGTCGCTGTGTGCTATGGCTGAAAAAGGAAAAAAGAAGTGGAGGATGACACTTTTAGGCTTGCAGCCTAACAGGTGGGATTGTTGGAGACCATGGAACAGCTGAGCTCTGCAGAAGGCAAATATCTATGGACACAGTGTTCTAAAGTACAGAGTCTCCTTTAAAGACATGATAAAGGACTTATGTATTAACCATGTTATTCTCTACACAGCTGCACTATATCTTAAGGATACCCCCTTTGATATCACTAAGAAGATAACTTTGTTATATTGCCTATGCCTGGTCCTGCCCACTAATCTCGTCACCTTCCCTACAGGTGTCATCACCTTCCTTAATAAAAGTTATGTGGGCTAAAGCCTAGGTGCCTTTGTTCTGCAGAATAGAGTGCCTCCTGGTCCCCCACTTTCTAAATGTAAGAGTCTTGTGTGTTTTGTTATACTGCACCGTCCCTCTTCCAGGATTCCCCATTGCCCTGCAGTGCTGGACGTGGCATGGGATATTCTCTCTGTAGCTTTTCCCTGATCGCCATAATGCCTCACATTGAAAACGGCCACAGAATGGGAGGATCCTGGACAGCTTGGTGAATACTTGGAGCAAAGCCTCCATTCCTCAAACACATTGGACGTTAATGTGAATAAGCAGTGAGTGACTTCAGGATTTACATGTTACCATGGCAAAGTCTAGCCTCCTCTGACAAATATATGACCCAAACCCAGGCCAGACTAGAGTCAGCCGGGAGGACTTCAGTTTGGAAAGAGTTACATACTCTCTTTTTCCTGGAATTGCTAAGCTAATAGGCTTTCAACCTGGAGTGCTCAGCCCATCATTCATTCATTCATTCCACAAGTGTTTCTTGAACCCCTAAAATACTCCTAGCACCAGTCTAGGTTCACAGGCCAGGACATAGGGGTTCAGATTCACAGAAAGTGTGCTAGTTGTTAATGTTGTTGACTAAATATTTTAAGCTCTTTACCTCCTGACAGAGTGCACGGTGGGGACCAGCAGGTCCGAGAATGAGGCTAACAAAAAAGAGCCAAGCTAAGAAACAGAGCCTTGGTTTAGACTGCTGGATATGCCCACAGATTTGATAAACCTGGATGAAGTGGACCAATTTCTTGAAAGACACAATCTGCTAAAACTGACACAAAAAGAAACAGACCATCTGAATATGCCTATATTTATTGAAGATACAGAATCAATAATCAATAACCTTCTAAATCAAAAAATAGATAAGTTCACTGGTGAATTCTACCAAACTTTTAAGGAAAATATACTAATTATCTCCAATCCTTTCCAGAAGATAGAAGCAAAGGGGATACCTCCAAACCCATTCTATGAGGCCAGCATTTCCATAATATCGACAGTAGATAAAACATAACAAGGGAAACTATAAACCAATATATATCATGAATATAGATTCAGAACTCTTCAAAAAAATTAGCAAATTTAACGCAACAATGTGTAAAATTAATTAAGCAGCACAATCAAGTGGGGTTTCTCTCAGGTATGAAAGGCCAGTTCAACATTTGAAACTAATTTAATCCATCACACCAACAGGTTAAAGAAGACAAACCATATGATCATATCAGTGCAGAAAAAAGTTATGGCAAAATCCAGCATGATAAAAACACTGAGAAAATTAGGACTAGAAGAGAACCCCCTCAAATTGAGGGAAAACATATTAAAAAAAACCTACGGCTAATGTCATATTTAATGGTAAGAAACTAAAAGTTTCTTTTTTTAACAGTTTAGGATTAGGAATAATCTTTTATTCTTTCTCTGCTCTCTCATCACTGCTTTTCTACATCATATTGAGAGTCCTAGCTAAGGCAGTAAGAAGAAGGAAATAAAAGGTACACAGATTGGGAGGGAAGAGATGAAACTGTTCACAGATGACATGTTTGTGTATATATAAAATCCAAAAGAATTGACAAAAACAGTCCTTGAACTGATAAGAAATTATAGCAAGTTTGTAGGATACAAGGTCAGTATGAAAAAGTCAAACACCTTCCTATATACCAGCATTGAACAAGTGGAATTTGAAATTGTATCAATTCAAAGAAACCACAAAAAAATGTTCTTACTAGCATTTATATTAACACTTCCTCAAAATGAAGTATTTGACATAATATAACAAAATATGTACAAGATCTACATGAGGAAAACCATAAAACTCTGATGAAAGAAATCAAAAATATATCTCATGTTCATGGATATGAAGACAATATTTTCATGATGATAATTCTTCCCAACTTAAGCTATAGATTCAATGCAATCGCAGTCAAATCCCAGCAAGTTATTTTATGGAAATCAACAACTGATTCTAAAATTTATATGGAGACACAAAAAGGCCAAAATAGCCAACACAATATTAGAGAAGAACAAAGTCTGAATACTGATAGTACACAAATTCAGGACTTTCCATAAAGCTACAGCGATCAAGACAGTGTAGTATTGGTAAATAAACAGACAAATTGATCACTGGTATAGAATAGAGAGCCCTGAAATAGATCCACACAAATATAGTGACCCACATAGGCTGATTTTTGACAAAGCAGTAAAGGCAATACAATGGATAAAACTTTTCAACAAATGGTTTTGAAACAAATGGACATCCACATGCAAAAAAAAAAAAAAAGGAATCTAAACACAGACTTTGCATCCTTCACAAAAATTAACTCAGAACAAGTTATAACCCCAAGCTGGGAAATTTGTGGCTACAAAGTCTAGCGCTGGTTTCAACAGTCAGGAGTCAAAGCAAGAGTACAGAGTCTCAGAGATGGCGTCACCACTATAGATCTGTCACTTACCTCAAACATCACAAACCTAGCATGTCCAGTTTTTCTCCCTTGGGTCTCATCCCGCCGTCTCCTGGCTCAAGCTGGAGGCATGGGGCGAGAATTCTCTTCTAGGAGTTCCCGTCATGGCGCAGTGGTTAACGAATCCGATTAGGAACCATGAGGTTGCGGGTTCGGTCCCTGCCCTTGCTCAGTGGGTTAACGATCCGGCGTTGCCGTGAGCTGTGGTGTAGGTTGCAGACGCGGCTCGGATCCCGCGTTGCTGTGGCTCTGGCGTAGGCCAGTGGCTACAGCTCCGATTCAACCCCTAGCCTGGGAACCTCCATATGCCGCGGGAGCGGCCCAAGAAATAGCAACAACAACAACAACAACGACAAAAAAAGGACAAAAAAAAAGAATTCTCTTCTAAACTCGCAGCTTGGGTTGTGGGATGGAAATCCTGTGAAATTGGACTGCGATGATCATTATACAACTATAGATGTGATAAATTCATTTGAGTAATAAAATAAATAAATAAATAAATAAACTTGCAGCTTTAGAATCACTAATGTCAGAGCCCATTTCTTCCCTTCATTGCCAGCCCCTTCACACTTACCTTCACTCCTGGAAGGAGGACCTCTTTCTTGTGAATCTTGATGAATGTGATAGCCACAAGCACCAAATACTCAAAAGCAAGGTCACCAAGGTGATGATGGCTGGAGTTTAGGAAAAAACCTTAAAGCCTAAAATGAGAAGACCCAGAAGACACAATGAGGGGAGTTGGCAATAGAGCACTGGCCTTCTTTGTAGAATCTATGGACTGGGTGCATAACTGCATGCATGTCACCTCCTCCGGCTTTAGTGAGAGTCACACTTTTAGTGCAGATCATCAGCTGGACTTTGATAACCAATTATCTTTCCTCCAAAGAGTGGATTGAAACCATATTACTGCTTGTCCCTGAGATGATTTACAGTAACATTTGTTTCAATGTAGATTTGAAAATTATGGATTTTCTTTTAAAATAGGTGACATAATATTTCATTTAAAATAATCTCAGACTGGAGTTCCCATCGTGGCACAGCAGAAACGAATCTGACTAGGAACCATGAGGTTGCAGGTTCGATCCCTGGCCTCGCTCAGTGGGTTGAGGATCTGGCGTTGCCGTGAGCTGTGGTTATGTTGCAGACGCGGCTCGGATCTGGCGTGTCTGTGGCTGTAGCATAGGCTGGGAGCTACAGCTCTGATTTGACCCCTAGCCTGGGAACCTCCATTTGCTGCGGGTGTGGCCCTAAAAAAGACAGAAAGACAAAAATAAGTCAATAAATAAAATAATCTCAGATAAATCATTGTATTTCAAATTAATCAATGATTATAAAGTTCAGTACATGGTGACTTATTGTCAAGCAAATGGTAACATGTCTGAATTTCTAAGATATGTGGCTTCCCAATAAGAATTCACCATCAGTCATTTTCCCTGTGTCTTTAGTGAAGGCATAGAGTCTCACCTAAATCTTCACTAAAAAAGAGTAACTAGGAGTTCCTGTCGTAGCTCCGCAGTTAACGAACCCAACTAGCATCCATGACGATGCAGGTTTGATCCCTGGCCTTGCTCAGAGGGTTAAGGATCTGGTGGTGTTGCTGTGAGCTATGGTGTAGGTCGAAGACGCAGCTCGGATTGGTCATTGCAGTGGCGTAGGCCAGCAGCTGTAGCTCCATCTGGACTCCTAGCCTGGGAACTTCCATATGCCACCGTTGTGGCCCTAAAAAAAACTCAGAAAGGCAAAAAAAAAAAAAAGAGAGAGAGAGTAACCAGACCCCAATTCACATGTTTCCTCCCAAAAGTGTCCTGTAATCTCTGGTATTTGTATTTTAATCATAACATGTAAACTATATCTACCATTTAAAAGCAAAAGAAAAAAATGTAGCATACGAATAGTCTTCAACTAAACATGTGGCCTCTGAAGATATCTTTCATCAGAGATATGTTATATAACTATATTTTTAAAAAGTCACAGGTCCAAGTAAAATACTTAACTGTAAAACTCTTAGAAGATAACACAGGAGAAACTCTAGATGACCTTGAGTAGGATGATAACTTTTTAGATATAACATCAGAGACATGATTCATGAAAAATAATTGACAAATTGGACTTCATTAAAATTAAAAACTTTTGCCTTGTTTTTTTTTTTTTTCAAGAGAATGAGAAGACACACTGGGAGAAATATTTGCAAAATGTATATCTTCTAAAGGATTGTATTCTAAAATACATTAAAAAAAAATGTCTTTAAACTCAGCAATAGGGAGTTCCCTTCATGGCTCAGTGATTAGCGAACCCAACTAGCATCCATGAGGACTCAGGTCCGATCCCATTCAGCGGGTTAAGGATCTGGCGATGCAGTGAGCTGTGGTGCAGGTTGCATAAGCAGCTCGGATCCCATGTCGATGCAGCACAGGAGTAGGCCGGCAGCTACAGCTTCGATTGTACCCCTAGCCCAGGAACCTCCATATGCCTTGGATACAGCCCTAACAAGACGAAAAAAAAAAAAAAAAACCAACAAACTCAACGATAAAAAGTAAACAACCTGATTTTTTAAAAATGGTCAAAAGACTTAAATAGACATCTCACCAAAGAAGAAATACAGATAGCAAATAAGCATATGAAAAGATGCTCTACATCATATGTCATCAGGGAATTGCCAATTAAAACAACGAGATATCACTACACACCCATTAGGATGACCAAGATCCAAAACACTGCCAAAGCCAGATGCTGACAAGTATGTGAAACAACAGGAACCCACTCATTGCTAGTTGGATTGCAAAGTGGTACAGTCAATTTGGAAGACAGGTGGCAAGTCCTTACAAAACTAAACGTGGTCTTATGGAGTTCCCATCGTGGCACAGTGGTTAACGAATCCGACTAGGAACCGTGAGGTTGCCAGTTTGATCCCTGGCCTCGCTCCGTGGGTTGAGGATCTGGCGTTGCTGTGAGCTTTGGTGTAGGTCGCAGACGCGGCTCGGATCCTGCGTTGCTGTGGCTCTGGTGTAGGCAGGTGGCTGCAGCTCCGATTAGACCCCTAGCCTGGGAACCTCCATATGCCACAGGAGCAGCCCTAGAAAAGGCAAAAAGACAAAAAAAAAAAAAAAACTAAACATGGTCTTTAAAATCTAACCATCATGCTCCTTGGTACTTACCAAAAGGAGCTGAAAACTTCTGTTTACAGCAGTTTTATTCATAATTTACAGATTGCAAGTAGCTAAAATCTCCTTCAGTAAGTGAATGGGTGATAAACAGTGGTAACCCAGGCAATGGAATATTATTCGAAGCTGAAAAGAAATGAGCTTTTGGAAGTTCCTGTTGTGGCTCAGTGGTAACAAGACCGATTAGTATCCTTGGGGATGTGGGTTCCATCCCTGGCCTTGCTCAGTAGGTTAAGGATCCAGCGTTGCCCTGAGCTGTGGTGTAGGTCACAGATGCAGCTAGGATCCCATGTTGCTGTGGCTGTGGTATCAGCCAGCAGCTGTAGTTCTGATTCAAACCCCTGGCCTGGGAACTTCCATATGCCACAGGTGTGGCCCTAAAAAAAAAAAAAAGGAAGAAATGAGCTATTAAGCCATGGAAAGACATGGAGAAAACTTAAATGCACATTGCTAAGTGAAAAATGCCAATCTAAAAAGACTACATACTCTATGTTTCTAACTATATGACATTCTGGAAAACACAAAACTATGGCAATGGTAAAAAGATCAGTGGTTGTCAGGAGTTTGGTGGGTAGGGATGAAGAGGGGTGAATAGGTGGATCACAGATGATTCTGCATGATGCTATAGTGAAACTATTCTGTATGATACTATAATGGTAGATACAGGTCATTATACTTTTGTCAAAACATTTAAATGTACAACACTAAGAATGAGTCCTAATGTAAACTGTGGGCTTTGGGTAACAATGACAGGTCAGTGTAGGTTCATTGGTTGTAACAAATGTCCCACTCTGGTGTGGGCTGTTGATAATGGGAAGGCCGTGCATGTTGTCAGAAGGAGAGGGTATATGGGAACCCCCTATACTTTCTCCTCAATTTTGCTGTGATCCTAAAACTTCTCTTAAAAATAAAGTTCATATTTTTATAAAGGATAGCAGATGGATTGGGAAGGAAAATAGATTCCTAAATACCACTAAGCCACCAGGAGTTTTTCACTTTTTTTCCTTGGATATTACTTGGCCTTGACTCAAAGTCAGTCTAAAATCCAGATGTATCCACTGAGGGTGAATAGGAAGAGCTCTCAGAGAAAGCTTTGATTCAAAGAGTAGGAAAGAGGGCTACTATGTTTAATAGAGAGTGAAAGAAATCTATTTTTTTCCTGTCTGTTCCACACCATCCCCTTCCCCACCAGGCTATGCCCACTGAGGCAGAGCAGCAGTGGCAGCTGGGAAGGCACCTAAAACTCCTATGTAGGAAACCCTTTTTGACCAAAGGAACTGTGGTGCCAAGAGTATAGGGGAAACACCCATGACTTTTGTTCTCTCTGTCCTTTTACTGCTTGGTTCCAGAGGCAGACATAGTTGTAAGAAATACATGACAGAGCAGGAAAATTAAAAATCCCATTATTCTAGTTAGAAACCCAGGTAGTGTAGGGGATGGTACTGGAAACAGAAATGTGCTGTGCAATTGATTAGAAGTAGGAGCTAAAAAAAAAATCTGATTTCATAAAATTACATATGAACTCCTGGACTCATCGCTGATTTGTGCACTTTCATGCATGGCTCTAACTCTAAACAGCAAATCAATAGTTTTGAGATTTGAACCGCAGGGTAGACCACCATGCAGGTCACAGATTAGCTACTGGGGGTGCATACACAGGATAAATCTAAATACACCGCAAAAGCTTTGAAAACTGAGCTAAGATTAGAACCGCAAACCTCAGAACCCTGCTAACATATACAAACAAACAAAAATCAACATTCTTTACAGGATTTAAATAAGACCAAGGGTCCCATAATGTAATAGTCAAAATATCCAGGAGACAAAACAAAATTGCTCGACATATAAAGAACTAGGAAAATATTAACTTCAAATTACAAGGGAAAATATAAGCAGCAGATGCCAACCCACAGACACAGATGCTACCCTGAGAAAACTTTAAAGCAACAATTATATTGATGCTCCAGGAAGTAAAGGCAAATAACCTTTGAAATGGATAGACAGAAAGTCTCAGTGGATTAAAAAAAAGATACAAAAAAGAATTGTGGCAACTTTAGTCAAAATAAAGAAATTGCCTGACTAGAAAAGGAGTCACTGAACCCAATGATAGCTCAATAGAATTTATCCAAAATGAACAATGGAGGGGGGAAAACCATAGAAAAAAATAAACGGAGTCTCCAGTACCAAAAGATCCAACATTTAGGTCATCAGAGTCCCAAAAAGAGAAGAGAAAGAATGTAGAAAAAATATTTGAAAAAAATGGCTGAAAAGTCCCCAAGTTTGACAATCCCCCTTAAAATCCAAGAAGCTAAGTGAATCCCAAACAGGATAAGTTTAAAGAAATTCACACTCAGATACATCATAATTAAACTGCTGAAAACTTATGTAGGGAAATATGTAGAGAAATATGTACATATATATACTATATGAGGGAATAGCAACTCAAATGACTGAAGATTTTACTTCAGAAAACATGGAACCCAGAAGGCTCGGGAATAATATTTTTACACTGTTAAAAGGACTGTTGATATAGAATTTCATATCTGGCAAAAGCATCCTTCAGGAATGAATTGAAATAAAGACATTCTCAAAGGAAGGGAAATTAAGACAATTTGTTGACAGCCTGAAATAATTGGTTTTTTTGTTGTCATTGTTGTTGTTTTTTGCTTTTTAGGGCCTCACCCACAGCATATGGAGGTTCCCAGGCTGGGGGTCTAATCGGAGCTGCAGCTGCCGGCCTACACCACAGCCATGGAAAGCCAGATCCGAGCCTCGTCTGCAACCTACACTACAGCTCATGACAACGCCAGATCCTTAACCCACTGACCAAGTCCAGGGATCGAACTTGCAACCTCATGGTTCTTAGATTTGTTTCCCCTGCTCCACAATAGGAACTTCAGCCTAAAATAATTGTTGAAGGAATTGCTTCAGACAAGAAAAATGATATGAAAAGGAAGCTTGGAAAATCAGAAATAAAGGTAGAGCAACAAATGATAAACACCTGGGTAAACATAATAGGCTATTTTCTCAGTTTCTTTAAAATGTGTTTGATATTAAAAGTAAAAATTATAGTATTGTCTGGTGAGGTTTCAGTGTATGTAGATGTAGCTATAATGCATAAGACTACATGGTAAGGGATAAAGTATGAAGTTTTCTGTATTTCACTAAAGTTAAAATATTGATTCTGAGTAGATTGTGAAAAGTTAATTATGTGTATCATAATCCATGGAGTGACCACTACAAAATCCATACTAAGATATATAGAGAGGTTAAATATATTAAAATGGAATACAAAACATTTTTCAAATAATCCAAAAGATGGCATCTTTAGCCCTAAACCACACTCTTAATTAGTGTAGTTTCAGAATAAATCTCCAGGGCAGGGTTAGCTCTTCAATGTTGTTCTTTCCCAAAGCTGTTTTGACTATTCTAGGTCCTTTGCATTTCCATATGAACTTTAGAATCAGCTTGTTGTTTTCCACAAAGAAGTTTCCTCAAATGAAATTGCACTGAATCTCTAGGTCAACTTTGGGAGAACTAACATATTAACAATATAGAGCCTTCCAACTCTGTATGCGAGAGAGGTTTGGTTTTTGGGGGTTTTTTTATCCTTTTTTTTAGGGCCACACCTGTGGCATATGGGCATTCCCAGGCTAGGGGTTGGCTCAGAGCCATAGCTGCAGGCTTACACCACAGCCACAGCAATGTGGAATCTGAGCCGCGTCTGTGACCACAGCTCACAGCAATGCCGGATCTCCAACCCACTGAGCAAGGCATCCTCATGGATACTAGTCGAATTTGTTTCCACTGCACCACAATAGGAACTCCATGAGAGTGATTTTTTAGGAGTGACAAAACTATTCTATATTCTAAATTATGCTTATGGCCAGACTTCCCCAAAGCGGAGAGCTGAATTCCCTCCTCCAAGTACCTAGCCATTAAATATGTCCTGATTTGGCCCTTATAATGTGGAGGACTCTGTGCTGAGCTATGTGGGGAACAAGTTAAACCAAAGCCCTGCCACCCATGGGGCACCAGACATGAGCAACTGGAGAAGCTGGGCATAAACTCTCTAGTATCCTGGTCAGATGCACAAAAGCCAGACTCTGCTTCCACAGCTGTGTTGATCTCTGACCTGAGACCTGCGCTGTAGAGCCCCTGTCAAGCTACTCTCAGGTAAACTTTGTCCAGTTCTGTGATTTTTCAACCACCTCATGTTCTAAAACCAGTGCATTCAGAGTTCTTCTCCTGCCCTTCTGCTGGGGTGGCATCTAAGTTCTAGAGTATGGAAGCGATGGGAGTTCCCGTGGTGGCACACTGGTAACAAACCTGACTAGTATCCATGAAGACTCAGATTCGATCCCTGGCCTCACTCAGTGGGTTAAGGATCCAGTGTTGCTGTTAACTGTGGTGTAGGTGCCAGACACAGCTTGGATCCCACATTGCTGTGGCTGCGGCATAGGCCCACAGCTGCAGCTCTGATTCAGCCCCTGGCCTGGGAACTTCCGTATGCCATGGCTGTGGCCCTAAAAAGACCAAAAAAAAAAAAAAAGAAAAAAGAAAGAAAAGTGATGGAGGAGACCTGGTTTTAAGATGCTTGTTGCAGTAGCCACTGTGGGTCCTCAGCCTCCGTGCCTCCTGCAGCTGCTGAGTTGCCCACACTCCTACACAGACGCAGCCACATCCCTTCACTGGGTGTTGCTCACCCAGGCCTGCCCATGCCTCCTCCCTTCTGGAGCCCAAACTCTGAATGGCTGCCTGTGTGCCTCCCTAGAAGCTACACTCAGACCCAGGGCCCTTGCTGCCCTCTGGCCTGCAGTGCCAGACCTGGCTTTTGTGGTGGACTTCCCAGTTCTCCGGCTTGCCTGGGAAACAAGGCCAGGTGTCCTCTCTCTCAGTTCTGGCCCTGTCTGCTATCTGGGTAGCCCTGTAGGAGGAGGGGGCAGTTGAAAACAGGGTCACAGGGTCACTTCTCAAAGGCTCATACCAGCTGGTCTCAACTGTGCTTGTTTACAGCCTCCAGAGGCTCCATACCTACTGGGAGCCCTGGCTTTCTCAGCATTATGCCCTCCAAGGGCTCATATACTCTGCTTTGAAATTCAGCATCCTCTGTCTTTTGTAATTAAAGGCCTTGTTCTAAGAGCCATGGATGTTAAAAGACCCCAGCAAGCATCTGGATGAGCAGTGACTTCCTCTGGCCATTTCTCCAGGGAACACCCCCCTCAAAGGTCCATGAGGATAGATCTGCAGCACTGCCCAAATAGGAGATTGGCAGGGAGCAGGAAATACAGAGAAAAAAAATCCCAGTTATTCTGCCAAAGTGGCTTTGGGGACCATCAATCAGAAATGGATTTGAATAACACCTTACCTACCTCCTAACCATGTGACCCCAGCAACTTCCCAACCCTTAACCATAGTTCCCCGAGCCATGAACTGGGAATGCAGGCAGGACTGGCTTCAAGGCTGCAATGAAGAGCCAGGGAGAATGTGAGCAATGCACTTAGCATAGCGGTGGCACCAGCAGGGATGCAGTCTCAGTGACTCCCCAATGGGGGACACCCAGCAGGGACCTCAGACCATCAGCAAATATCAGGGAAGAGTGCCTATCACTAGTTCCCTCAAGCAGAGCCTGAGCAGGCCTGTTCCCTGTTCTAGACGAGGGACAGACAAAGTGGCTAGAATCCTAGCTGCCACCACCTCCATTAGTGGACAGTGTGGCTTTTCCCTCTGCAGAGGTGGACAGGGTTGGGTGCTGCTCCGGACTGCTAGGGCACCTGAATGCATCATCCTATTCTAAATCCAGTCCTCCTGGCTTGTGTTCCTAAAAACCAGTTGATGGGCAACTGGACACCATCAGGGCCAGTCTGCCACGAGAAGCACTAACTTGGGCCCAAGCAGCCATGAGAGAACAGCAGACGAAAAGGACTCCACATATGATTAACTGCCAAGGTTTAGAGACATGTGGGGTCAGAGCCTCTGCCATGGAGCCATGTGACCTTGGAAAGGGCCCATTCCTGGTGTGAGCTGGTTTCCTAATCTATCATACAGGATAACAATACGTAACTCACGAGATCACTGTACAGATCAAAAGAGGTGAAGGGAGCAGAGTGTACCTGGCAGCATCATCAGCATCATCACCTCTGCCCTGACAATGACAATGATGAAGATCATGATGACCAAAGAGATTTGATAGGACAGGGGTGAGGGACTTCTGAAACCTAATCAGCTGAGACAGAGGGATCTCATCTGTCCTGATGTGAGCCCCCTGAGGCACAGCGCTGGAAAATCTCTGGGAAAAGGAAGAAAATGAATGGTACCCATTGCTTCTTGGAACAGAGGTATGTGACTGGCTAGGGACCCATTACCAGGGTGGCCTGGGCTCCTTGGGCTTATCTGGAATGTGATTGGTGCTGTGTCTGCCTAGTGGGCACAGCCCTACTGGACCCTGGTGCAGAGAAGAGGCACTGGGCAGGTCGATGGGGCCAGCGGGAGGACCTCTAACTCTGGACTGGGAAGTCTGGATCAGACCCCCAAAGTGGCAGGGAACTACTTTAAATACTTTTTGTATAATATGTTTATTTATACATTATAGAAAACATTTTGCTTTTTTGTTTTTTAAATTTTATTGAAATGTAATTGATTATACTTGTGTTAATGTCTGCTGTACAGCAAAGTGATTCAGTTATACAAATATATATAATTTTCCATTATGGTTTATCACAGGATACTGAATATAGTCTCCAGTGTTATACACTAGGACCTTGCTGTTTACCCGTCTGCTAACCCCAAACTCCCAGTCCATCTCTCCCCTGCCCCTCCCCCTTGGCAACCACAAGTCTCTATGTCTGTGAGTCTGTTTCTGTTTCATACAAATGTTCATTTGTATAGTATTTTAGATTTCACATTTAAGTGATATCATATGGTATTTGTCTTTCTCAGTCTGACTTAGTATGGTAATCCCTAGGTCCATCCATATTGCTGCAAATGGCATTGTTTCATTCTTTTTATAAGTAATATTCCATTCCAGTGTACACACACACACACACACACACACACCACATTTTCTTTATACATTTGTCTGTGGATATTAAGATTGTTTCCGGGAGTTCCCATCATGGCTCAGTGGTTAACGAATCCGACTAGGAACCACGAAGTTGTGGGTTCGATCCTTGGCCTTGCTCAGTGGGTTAAGGATCCGGCATTGCCGTGAACTGTGGTGTAGGTCGCAGATGCAGCTCAGATATGGCATTGCTGTGGCTGTGGTGTAGGCCGGCGGCTACAGCTCCGATCTGACCCCTAGCCTGGGAACCTCCATATGCTGCAGGAGTGGCCCTAGAAAAGGCAAAAAGCCCAAAAAAAAAAGATTGTTTCCATGTCTTGGCTGTTGTAAATAGCACTGCTATGACTATTGGGGTGCGTGTATCTTTGAGAATTATAGCATTGTCTGGTTATATACTCAGGAATAGGATAGCTGGATCATATGGCAACTCCATGATTAGCTGTTTTCTGTAGTGGCGGCACCAATTTATATTCCCAGTAATGGTATGGGAGGGTTCCCTTTTCTCCACACCCATTTCAGCATTTGTTATTTGTAGACTTTTTAATGATGGCCACTCTGACCAATGTGAGGTGGTACCTCACTGTAGTCTCTTTGTTGGTGTAATTTTTTAATGGCCGCACTGGTAGCATATGGAAGTTCCTGGGCTAGGGGTCAAATCAGAGCCACAGCCCCAGCAACATGAGGTCTGAGCCACATCTGCCACCTATGCTACAATGCCAGATCCTTAACACCCTGAGAAAGGTCAGGGATTGAACCCTCATCCTCATGGACACTGTGTCATGTTCTTAACCCTCTGAGCCTCAAAGGGAACTCCATTAAAAATTTTTTTCTCACTGTAGTTTCGATTTGCATTAGAAAACATTTTGAATTCAAGTTTACTACACACATGTATGTACAAGCAAATAGAATGGGCACACTCATATCCTGGCTCTGTCTTTATGCCCCCTCCCTCACCCATGCAGCCCAGGAGAGGATATTAAGCAACACCCACCTTGTTCCACCTGGGCCATGAGGGTCCCCTCAGTGTGGAGCAGGACCAACCTGAACAAGTACTTGTTGAGCTCTTAGCGTTCCACTCAGCCTCTGTTCCTCACACCCTTTCTTCCCTCTTCCACCTCCCTCCCTAACAGGCATCCATTCCTAACTGCATAACATACACCTTTCTCTCCACGTTCTATCACCAGACACACACCAGGGGGTAGGGGGAGAGTTTGTTGGGTTTTTTGGTTTGTTTTGTTCACATTACAAAAAAATGGGATATTGTATGTCCTTCTCTGCATCCTGCTTTTCTCACTGAAAAGTTCACCACAGAAACCCCTCCAGGTGAATTGTCTTGAATTTTAATTCATTTTTCTAGGCTGCCTAACCTTCCATGATATAGTTGCATGCCCAAATTACTCTCTCTTCCCTATTGAGAGGCAGTCTCTTTTTTCCCACTGGGTGTGTTATACAAATTGGTGCATGGTGACTGCCCCCCTACCCCCGGTGATGGTGCCAGGGCACTGTATGGGGTCCCGTGCCTGAATGGTGAGTCATCTAAGGTGAGCCCAAACTAGGAAATAGAGCACAGCTGTCAGCAGAATTGCTGGCCAGGGGCCTTGTGCACTTACTTACATGGCTGGCTATCTTATTTACATTTTTCTTAGTTGCTGGGATTGCAGAGGCTTGGAGTGGAAGAAGGACGGAGACGAAGGGAGTGGAGGATGCAGGGGACACAGGGTGCCCCACTTGGGACTGACTGGGGCGGCTTCTGTGGGAAGAGGCAAAGGCTGAGTCTTCAAAAGGCATTTTGTGAGAAATAAAGGGCCTGCTTTTCAGGTTACAGGTGCTGAATGAGGCAGAGCAGGAACTGAAAGAGAAGGTTGCAAACACATCCATGACAGAGGACACAGGGGCCACAGCATGTGGGCACTACTAATGAGGGCTTGGGAGAGAGTGTCACTCAGAGCACACAGGCTTTGATTCCAACGTTTGGAAACTGAGCATAGGTGTCAGGGTGGTCAGGGGACCCATGATGCTGCTTCTCCATGACACAGGTGGACAGGGGAGCCATTCCCAGCACACGCTCAGCCAGAGTCCCCGCCTTTGCATTCCCAGCTTGTCCCTCCCTCATCCTTCGGAGGAAGGCCATGGAGAGAGGGCTCAGGACAAGGGCCTCAGCCATTGTGCAGGAGGGTCTCCTAAAGGCCTAGACAGGTGCTGGGAGCCTGGCTCATGTCCCGGCCTGCCCTCCCCAGTGCTTGAGGTGATAGCCAGGGTCCGGGTCCCAGGGAGCTGCCCATCCAAAGCTTCCTCCATGCCTGAAGCATTTCCAGCTTTGGCAGCCTCCAAGCTGAGGTAGCAGTGGCCACCACGAAGTCTCTGAGCAGCCTGCTGTTTGTATTGTTAAATTAATTTTAACAATACTCAAGTAATTTTAAATACTCAAGTAATACATGAACACATTTTTTTTTATATACAAATGAAATTATTTCAGTAAAGACAAGACTCCTTCCTTGGCCACGTGCCCCTGGCTGAATCTTAACACTGTTTGAATTTTCGAAGTCTCCTTGCAGATCATCCCTAGGCATTTACGGACATGTGCATCTCCCTGTAGCATATGCAGGCATTTCTCTACGTGTGTTATAAACAGCAAAATCTCTCCCTGTTTTTATGCAGCTTGATTTTTTTTCACCATCAGCCCTCTCATTGAGTGGAATATATGTCAGTGCATGGCTCCTAATAGCTGCTGTATTCCTCAGTATGACTAGACTGGCTGATGGAGTCTTTCCCCTACTCATGGGTATTTGGGGTCTGGTTAAGACTCTGCAGTTCCCTTTGTTGGGTTAGATGATTTCTCCTCTGTTATTGTGAGATGTCTCTAAGTCCCTTTGGCCTCTTACTGTCTACTTTCTCCGTGGCTGTTTCCTCCACTGCCTTGCTGCAGCTCTCATCTCTGTGCCAGTGATCCTACATAGATGGAAATCTCCAGTGGGGACCTCCCCTGGCCAACTATACTGGATGGCCCCGGAAATAGCCACCAAGAGACTGGCCTCCACCATTCTTAAGAGCAGGAACAGTGGCCAATAAACATTTGTTGAGCCAGACACTCTTGGTCATGCTTGTGTCCTTCTGGAAGAAATTTCTAAGGGCAGCCTACTGGGGCATGTTTGCATACTGATGGTTTCCTTGATCGCCACTGCTGGAAGGCAACCAAGGCCAGGGACAACTGTGACCCACAACCCAGCCTGAACAGCAAGGAGGAGGCTTGCAGAAAGCAAGAAACCCAGGTCACATCCTGCCCTGCCTCTTCCCGGCTCTGTGCCCTCTGGCCAGTCAGGACCAAGGCTGAGCCTTGACTTCCTTGTCAGTCAGTTAGGGGTGATACCAGAGTCTACCTCAAGGGTAGTATTGCACAAAGTGAGGCAGTCCGAATGTTATCAACTGTCATTTCTCTTACAATCTTGTCACTTTTCTTCCTCACCATTTTGTTATGAGGATTGAATACAACACAGTATATATAGTAAGGCACCAGGTACTAGGTCATCACATTTGTAAGTGTTTAATGAATGCTGGCTTCATTTATTTCTCTCCAAATGTATCATCAAATAAAAAGAATTAATGAATCAAGGAGTAAAAGATCGAATCCCCACTCCCCATGGCACTGAGCTGAGGGGCGGATCTTGGGGACTCCTGATCAGTGGCATCACAATGCCCGAAAGGTTGATGGGACATTTACCTCGAAAGGACCAGTGTTGGACTCACTAAGAAAAGAGCACTCAGATGTCCCATGCTTCCAAATGGGATGCAATAGGAAGCCCCCAGCTCTGCCTCTGATGCTTTCTGCCAAAAAAGTTGAACCTGAATCCAGTGACAGCTTTAGGAGGAAGGGGAGAAGAGGATCCAGTTCAATTGACTTGACACAAGTCAGCCAGACAAATTGAGAAGGAGGGGACCCTCTACAGGGTGACTGACATGGCTCATGCAGCAGGTCAAAGGCAAGAAAGGCAAAAGGGGGAAGGGCACTCTGGATTAAAAGAGAATTAAGAAATATAATATCCAAATATCCTGTGTGGCCTTGGTGTGGCTATTTGAACAAAACAAATGAAAAGAGGTTTTATTTTTGAGGAAATGGGAAAATGAAACTA
Organism: Phacochoerus africanus; assembly: GCF_016906955.1. Lineage (NCBI taxonomy): Eukaryota > Metazoa > Chordata > Mammalia > Artiodactyla > Suidae > Phacochoerus > Phacochoerus africanus. Next base: position 78,353,719 of record NC_062547.1, on the reverse strand, counting down.
TGGATGGGCATTGGATGATGCCAAAGATTTCTTGATGATTTGGTGTCAAAATGGTATTAATGATTATGTAGGAAAATGCCCTCACAAAGTATGCAGGATTTTAGTTATTGTCTGTAAGATGTCTCATCACCAGTGGCCTCTTTATATGTCTATATTATTAGAAATATTACAACAAGCATTTTTTTAATTAACAAAACTGGAAAAATAAAGCTATTTGCAAAATTTTGAAAAGTAATGCTTAGAATCAAAGCCAGTGATCCTGCAGGGAAACCAAGTATATTCATTAACTGATAGTGAGAATGTACAAGCATATGAGAAGATAATTTGGCAATAAGCAGCAAGAGCCATAAAAATGTTTTTCAGGTTTTCTAGCTTAAGAGTCTCTCTGCTGGGAATTTACTCTGATGAAATAATCCAAAAGAGGGGGGAACCTCGTACAGCCAGGCGTGGTTCTTTGACTTACATACTTTGGCTTGATGGTGTTGGAAAGCGAGGTGCTAAGAGCAATGTCGCAACTTGGAGGCCTGAGCAACGCACTGTGGGGAGAGCCCTGTGATTACAGCCACAGGAAGGCATGTGTGCCTGGAGCCAGGCCAGCAAAGCGTGGAGAGTGAGAGCAGCTGCCCCATTTGGGGAAGGGGCAGCCCTCCTGGGAAGCAGGGGCTGGAGGTTCTTCCAGCCTTGTACCATGCTGTCTTGGCCACAAGCAGAACTTCCTTGGAAGTGGGCTGTGAGCCTGGAGTGGCCTGTGATCACTCACCTGGTAAGAATCCAGCACAGTGGCTCTCCATAGGGCAAAGCTGGGCTTTCGGGGGTCCTGGGACTCCCTGTTCTTGCCCTCTGTCTCCCAGGAGCCCCTTTCTGCCAGTCTTGCAGCTCTGTGCTTACCCACAGAGAGGCCTTCCCCACTAGGGTGAGAGTGTCCTGAAATCTTAGGTGGAGAAGGAGTGAGAGAGTGAAGGCAGAGTGTCTTGGGAGGAGCAAGGGCTTGTGGAGGGAAAAGGGACCAGAACAAAGGAAACATCCTGGGGCTAGGACCTTGGCACACATTATCTTGCTGCCTCAAAACCGTAGAATGAGGCAGAGTATAAAATCTCTCCTCACTGTTTCATCACCATAGTCCATGGTAGATATTATTATCCTTCTGTCACAGATGAGGACACTGAGGCTCCAAGGGATCAGTTAATTTCACTAAGGTTACTAGCTTTGTGTTTAAAGCTGAGACACCATCTGTGTCTCTGGGGTGAGGCTCTAGGGAGCAGGTACTGAAGATAGCAGACATGAGGAACTACCCCCTGTCCAGGGTTGTCCCTGGGAATTCTAGAACAGGAAACCGAGACCAAACCCTTACAGGCTTGCACAGGCGAACACACTGCCACTCTCCTCAATTCTTACCCCATAATCTGATTTCAAACCCCACCCTTGGGGGGCTGGGCCCTCATATCCTATTTAAATATGGCCTAAAGGCTTACAGAGATTTCTGCTAATCCCACTGGACCCCCCCTTGAGGGTCTCAAAGAGGAGACTTAAGAGATGGGACATGCCCAGGGCCTTCCACGAGGAAGTGGAGGAACCAGGACTGGCACCCTGACTATACATCATGGAAGGGCCGCATCTGATGTTAGATACATATTTTACCCTTTTCAGAAATTGGGGTAAAATACATGTAATATATTTGCCATTTAAGCCATTTTAAAGAACACATTTCAGTGGGAGTAAGTACATTTATAATGTTGTTATAATCACTATTATCTAGTTCCAGAAATTTTTCATCATTTCAGACGAAAACCCCACACCCATGAACAGTCACTCCCCATTCTTCTATGCCCCCATTTCCCAGCAACTATGAATCTGTTTTCTGTCTTTATGGATTTGCCTATTGTGGATTTTTCATATAAATGGAGTACAAGTTGCTCTTTATGTCTGGCTTCTTGTAGATAGCATATTTTTCAGGTTCATCCAAGTTGCAGTAAGTATCAGCAATTCATCCTTTTTTTAATGAATAATATTCCATTACATACATACATCACTTTTATCTATCCATTCATCTATTGATGGACATTAGATTATTTATACATTGGGGCTATGGTGAATAATGCTACTCTAAACATTCACGTACGAGTGTTTTTTTTTTTGAGTACCTGTTTTCAACTTTTTCTCGGTGTATATGTAGGAGTGAAATTGCTGGGTCATATAGTAATCTGACAGTTAACTTTTTGAGGAACAACCAAACTGTTTTCCAAGGTGACTGCATTTTTTTAAATTCCCACCAGCAGTGTGCAAGTGTTCCAATTTCTCCACATCCTTGCCAGACTTATTATTTTCTGTTGTTAATATCCCTGCTGTCCTCTTGGGTATAATGTGGCATCTCATTGTGGTTTTGATTTGCATTTCCCTAAGATTGTGATGTTGAGCATATTTTCATGTGTTTCTTGGCCATTTGTATATCTTCTTTGGAGCAACAACTCTATTCAAGTCCTTTGTCCATTTTTTAATTGGATTGTTTGTCCTTTTTGTTGAGTTATAAGACTGTTTCATATATTCTGGATACTAGGAATTGTTGAGCTTCCTGGATGTGTAGATTTATGTATTTTTATTAAATTTGGTAATTTTCTGGGATTTCTCATCATGGCTCAGTGGTAAAGAACCTGACTAGTGTCCATGAAGATGCAGGTTGGATCCATGGCCCCACTCAGTGGGTTAGGGATCCGGCATTGCCATGAGCTGTGGTGTAGGTCTCAGATGCGGCTCAGATCCTGCGTGGCTTTGGCTGTGGTGTGGGCTGGCAGCTACAGCTCCGATTCAACCCCTAGCCTGGGAACTTCCATATGCCCCAAATGTGGCCCTAAAAAGACAAAAAATAAAATTAAATTAAAATAAAATAAAATAAAATAAAATAAAAATTGGTAATTTCCTAACCATTATTTTCTCAAGTATCCTTTTTCCTCCTTGCTGTCTCTTCTGGAACTTCTGTGATGCATATGTTGATATGCTTTATGTGTTCTACAGTTCTCTTTGCATCTGTTCATTTTTCTTCATTCCATTTTCTTTCTAATTGTGAGACAGGATAATTTTATTTGAACTATTTTTAAATTTTCTGATTATTCTTCTTTTAGCTCCAATCTGTCTTAGTCCCCACTGAATGAATTTTTCATTTTAGGTTCTGTGCTTTTTATCTCTACCTAAGTTCATTAGGTCTGCCATAACACAATACCATAGACCAGATGGCTTATAAACAATAGAAGTTTATTTCTCAAAGTTATGGAGGGTAGAAGTCTGAGATTAAGGTGTCAGCAGATTTGGTGTCGGATAAAGAGCACACTTTTGGTTCTTAGACTACCATCTTTTTACTATGACTTCACATGGTGAAAGGAGCAAGTGAACTCTGTAGGGTCTCTTTTATAAAGGCATTAATCCCATTAATGAGGGCCTTCTTCCTTCTCAAAAGCCCAGCTTCTCATGTATCATCACATAGGGATTAGGTTTCAAATGATTTTGGGGAAGACACAACATTCAGTCTAAAGCAATCTCCAACATTTCTGTTTGGTTCCTTTTGTAGCTTTTTGTTTCTTTATTGATATTCTTTATTTGTTGAGACATTCTTCTGGTTTCCAACTTTGTCCATAGTTTCTTTTTTCTTTTTTTTTTTTCCTTTGAGTATAGTTAAGACAGTTAAGTTAAAGTCTTTGTCTAGTAATTCCAGTGTCTCTGCTTCCTTGGGGATACTTTCTATTTTTTTCTTGCAAATAGGTCTTAGTTTTGTTTCTTTGCTTGCTTGATTTTTGTTGTTGTTAAAAATGGGTATTTAAAATATTATGCAGTGTAATCTGGAAATAAGATTCTGCCTCTTCCTCAGGATGTATTGGTGTTGCTCACTGTGAGTTGTAGCTGCTTATTTGTTTAGTGACTTTTTAAAAATTAAAACTTTTGTAAAGACTGTATTCTTTGTTGTGTGTGGCTTTTCAAGTCTCTGTTCCTTTAAGTTAAGCATCAGCTAGTGGTTAGACAGCAATTTTTTTCAAATGCCTTGAGCTGAGACAGAAAGAAAGAAAAAGAAAAAAAAGAACAAAGTACCCTTCAGGTCTTTGCTGATTGTCTCTGTATTTGGGCACCCTGTCAATTCTTAGCAAGGCCTTTTACAGCTTCACCTTAGCCTTCACTTCCTGCTTTTGTAGAGCATAAAGTTCATCAAAATGTAAAAGTTTAGGGTCTCCTCAGGTCTTTTCTAAACACAAACCCTTCCTTGGGCAAGCACACGGCTTCCTAGATCCTTCATTATGTGTGGGAGCTTTTCAAAGTTCTTAGTCTTCAGAGTATCTCACCCTCTAGCTTTTCGCCCCAGGCTTCTAGCATGTCTACTGTTTTCGGTAATTGTTATTTTTCCCCTTGAGTGGTAGCAACTTTGTTCATTTACCTTTCAGTGTTTTTGAGGAATATCCTTGGTAGTCACTTCTCTGCCCCTGAGAGAATTCGAAGTTGGCAAAACAAAGGCAAGCACCTTGCCTCGGTCTTTTAAAGGGCCCTCATAGATAGCTCAAAATGGGCAAATAGGCATCCTTGGGCATAAGTTTCACTCTCTTTCCCAGGTACCACACTGAGTACGTAGTCTGCTGTTTTCAATATCTGCCATTCCAAGGAACGGACTGAGAAAGGGTAAGTTAAACTTCACAAAGCCCTCCTATCATTTTTCAGTGGCCTTCTAGTTAAGCTTTTGCTTAATTGCTGTAAATATTTCACTTTTTTATAGCGATCTGATAAGGTTGCTTCAATCAATTTTTGCGAAGTTTTTTCAGTGTCATGGGGGAGATATGGACCCCCAGAGTTCCCTACTCCCCCATTTTTAGTGATGCCACTAATATTTTACTTTTTAAGAAACTGCCAAACTACTTTTCAAAATCATTGTACCATTTTACATTCCCACCAACAGTCTCCATATCTCAGCTAACACTTGGTATGTTCAGTCTTTCAAATTCTAGCCTGTGTGTGTGTGTGTGTGTGTGTGTGTGTGTGTGTGTGTGTTTGTCTTTTGTCTTTAAGGGTTGCACTCGTGGCTTATGGAGGTTCCCAGGCTAGGAGTCAAATCAGATCTGTAACTGCCAGCCTATGCCACAGCCACAGCGGCACCAGATCTGAGCCGTGTCTGCAACCTATACCTCAGCTCACAGCAACACCAGATCCTTAACCCACTAAGCAAGGCCAGGGATCGAACTCACATCCTCATGGATCCTAGTCGGGTTTGTTATCACTGAGCTGCAATGGGAACTCCTGGGCTTCCTTCTCAGTTTCACAGGGAGACACTGGGAGACTCCTGGGAAGTGGGTAGTAACCTATTTGCATTTGGGTAACTTCCTCTGGCTGCTGTGGGTGGGGAGAGTTGGAGAGGTTACAGCTGGGTCCTGGGACACCCTTTGAGGCCATGGCAGATTCAGTTCAAGATAATGTTCTTGGACTAAGGTGGTGGGACTAGGAAGTAAATGGCTTTGGGGAGCAAATCCTTCACTGCTACCCACCCTTCCAGAGGGATTTCATCTGCACTCGGGACTTAGCTATCACAGGTATGCTCCCAGCTCCCACACTTGCATCTCCTGCCAGATCTGACCTCATCCCCAGTCTCCTCCCAGACACTGTACCTGGGTGTCCTCAGGCAGTCTTGAATCCCATAGGCCCAAATGAAAGGTGGGAATGAGTGGACAGGGTCGAGGATATGACTACAGAGGCTCTCAAACACTGGGTGATCATACGGGGCCCAAGAAGCCCCAGAGGCCTCTGAGTAGGATCCAGGCACTATGGCTAGGGGCCACTCTTGATGCCCACATGAATCCCATAGGCTCACTCTCCCAACCCCCTGCCCAGCCCTGGGTCCTGCTTTTCCTTCTGCATCCTCTATTAGGGTGATGTCACAACAGCCAGAAACCCAGTCAGCATTCTAGACCAGGACTTTCAGACTTAAAGAGGCCTCTGATTATCATCTTATTTTTTAACCCTAGCAGATTTTTTTAAAAGAGGCTATATTGACAATGCATTTTGAATTAGAGGAGAAAAAAAATTAAAAACCCCAAACTTCTTTTAGTTTACTCAAAATAAGAATACACATAGAAGAAATACAGGTTCCTCTATGTAAATTGATACTGATGTTTTGAAAGGCTTGCAAATTATTTTTCAAGTTTTTGAAATCCATCTCAATCCCTCAATAAAATGTACCTGTATTTGCTGGATGCTACTTTCTGGGAGGGAGGGAGGCCTGGACCACCTTACCCCATGCACTCAATCAGGAGGTCTTAGACTTTCATAATGTGGACTAAAATCACTTGTTAAAATACAGATGATACCCAAAGACGTTTTGATTTTCTCTCCCTGGGGGGGTTATTATCTTAAAGAAAAAATAACTTAGGAGATGCAGATGCCCATCCAAGTCTGGTGCAGGTGCTCTTCTTTACTGATTCCAATGGCCCCACCTGGCGGTCATAAGGTGATTTACATGCATTCCTGAAGGGAGGTTACCAGTTACCCTTCTTGGACATGGGCTAGGCTTACTACACACACTGTCTCTTCTAATTTTCCCCAAAAGTCTTTACACACAATATCCTCATCCCCATTTCACTGATGAGGAAACTGAGACTCAGAGAGTAAAGGTTACATCTCCAAAATTACAGATCTGGGCAGTAGAAGAGTCAGGGTTAGACTCCAGGTCTGACTGAACCCCAGCCCTATCATTAATTCCAGTGGCTTGAAAATCTGACTGGTAGTCAAGGTCACTCAGGAATCCTGAAAGCCTCTTCAAACCAGGATCAGCCACATTCATGTGGTTCTTCTCCCTCCCAAACAAGAGCAACACTCAGGATAGTCAAAGGCAGGAAGACTGTGGCCACCTAAGGCTAGGGTGGGCTCTGGAGGCCACTCTGCTAAGTCAGGCCTTAGCCATCAGTTGATGGATCCAGGGTAGGGAGACTGGCAGTCTCAGTGAAGTAAAAAGGACTTTGGGGGACATTTGAGGGCTCAGGGTAACATCTGCTTACCAACCAGAAGGGAACTATTTTAACAACTGTGCGTATATGTGTGTATATATATACACACACATATTTACAGTTATGCATATACATATATACATACATCAGTCATGCATATCTACTTAAAGACAAACCTACAAGCATGGGGAGGGAGAGAAGAAGAGGGAATAGTAGCAATATAATTTTGGAAGCTGGAAATGGCAGCTTCCAAATGGCAACTGACCCAGGAGTGTGCATTGGCTGGGTGTCTGCTATTTTCCCAAAACCCTATAACATGAGAGTGAAGGCATAAAGGCTTATGAGCCCCTAACACAAAGAAAAGGAGATGTCCATTGATGGGCTAATGGATAAAGAAATGTGGCATATATACTATATATGTATATATCCATATATATGTATTACATGTATATACATCTGTGTGTGTGTATATATATATGTATATGTAATGAAATATGATTAAGCCATAAAAAAGAATGAAACCTTGCCATTTGCAACAACATGGATGGACCTTGAAAGCATTATGCTAAGTGAAATAAATCAGAGAAAGATAAATACGTTATGATCTTGCTTGTCTGTGAAATCTTAAAAAAAAAACAACCCGCAATAAACAACCTTGTAGATACAGAGAAGAGATTGGTGGTTGCCAAAGGTAGGGGTTGAGGGTGGACAAATACTGTATTATATATTTGAAGTTGCTGAGAGAGTAAATCTTAAAAGTTCTCATTTTAAAACATCATGTATGCTAATGGATGTTAACTAGCTCTGTTGCTGCTGTGGTGCAGGTATGATCCCTGGCCCAGGAATTTCTGCATGCTGTGGCTGTGGCAAAAAAAAAAAAAAAAAAGAGAGAAATTATAAAATAAAAGAAAGAAAAAGAAAATTGAAAACAATGGAGCTAATGCGAGGACACAGGCATTTCTATCCATTGACAGTGGACATATCCACTAGACAGACTTAAAAGGGCAATTTAGCAATCTTTATCAAAATAAAAGCATTTGTGGAGTTCCTGTATTGGCTCAGTTGTTAATGAACCTGACTAGTATCCATGAAGGTTCAACCCTGGCCTTGCTCAGTGGGTTAAGGATGTAGCGTTGCTGTAAGCTGTGATGTACGTCTCAGATGCGGCTTAGATCTGGTGTTGCTGTGGCTCTGGCGTAGGCCAGGAGCTAAAGCTCCTTTTAGACCCCTAGCCTGGGAACCTCCATATGCTATAGGTGCAGCCCTAAAAAGACAAAAGACAAAAAAGAATTTTTTAATTAAAAAAAGGCATTTGCATGCATATGAAGCAACACATGTACATGATTATAAGTTGCACCAAAAGATTAGAAGCAATTTAAATGCTCATTAACTGAGAACTGGTTAACTAAGTTAGGGGTCACCAAACTCTTTAAACTAGTATTCTCTCTACTTTTGTAGGGTCTACAGCTAAGAATCATTTTAACATTTTCAAATGGTTGGAAAAAAAATCAAAAGAAGAATTCTATTTTGCGACACATGAACATTCTATAAGATTCTAAAATCAGTGTCCATAAATAAAGCTATACAGGACATACACACATGGGCTAAGCATTTACTTCTAGAAAGAAAATAAATAATAAATACCAAGAGGGTAAGAGGAGGAAATTAATAAAAATAAAAAAGAAATCAATGAAATAAGAAACAAAAATAGTCCCAATAAATAACTGCTTTTTGAATGTAAGTAAAATAGACAAAATTCTGACAAATGTATCTTTAAGGGGGAAAAAAGCTAGAAACAGAAGTAAGCAATATTAGGAGTTCCCGTTGTGGCTCAGCAGTAACAAATCTGACTAGCATCCATGAGGATGCAGGTTCCATACCTGGCCTCACTCAGTGGGTTAAGGATACGGCGTTGCAGTGATCTGTGGTATATAGGTCGCAGACGCGGCTCAGATATGGTGTTGCTGTGGCTGTGGTGTAGGCCGGCAGCTACAGCTCAGATTTGACCCCTAGCCTGGGAACTTCCACGTACCACAGATGTAGCTGTTAAAAAAAAAAAAATTGTAAAATTCTGGTGAAAGAAATCAGAAATCAGAAATTGAAGAGACATACCTTGTTCACGATTTGAAACATTCAACACAGCAAAGATGCTATTCTTCCCAAATTGATCTACAGATTTTCCATAATCCTGATCAAAATTTCAGCAAAATGTATTTTAAAGATATAGAAAGGCTTATTCAAAATTTTAGATGGAAAGGGAAAGGCCCTACAATAGCCAAAACAATTTTTAAAAAGAAAAATAAGGAGTTCCTGTCTTGGCTCAGTGGTTAACGAATCTGACTAGGAACCATGAGGTTGCGGGTTCCATCCCTGGCCTTGATCAGTGGGTTAAGGATCCGGTGTTGCCGTGAGCTGTGGTGTAGGTTGCAGATGCAGCTCAGATATGGCATTGCTGTGGCTGTGGTGTAGGCCGGTGGCTACAGCTCCGATTAGACCCCTAGCCTGGGAACCTCCATATGCTGCGGGTGCGGCCCTCAAAAGAAAAAAAAAAGTGCTGTCTTGATCCAGTTTTGAGGCCATGGCTAGAGGCCCATGGTTCGTTCTCCTTGACAAGCAGCCAATTAGGCCCATACTCCCAACTTTTTCCTTTATTGGGCTTTCATACTCCTAGCCACTAACCATTTGCTTTAATTGCTCCAAGGCCAGGTACTAGACAACCAAGGAGAGTCCCTATGCCCCATTACTTACTGAAATTATTCAAATTAGCCAGTGCTGAATCTGTTTACCTTGCCTTGGCCATTCCTTCCTGGAGAAATGACAGCAAAAGGGTTTGTCTACAATTCCCCCTTCCCTCTGCCTCCTCTGACACCAGTGCTTCCCTGTGTGGCCCTGTGTGAAGGGCTGTATTCTCCTACACTGAACTTTGAGTAACAGACTCTAAAATTCTTTCTAGTTTTTCTCTCTTGACCTGTGTTGGCCTCACCGTATCTCGCCCATTAAAACATACAGCCACTCAGGAAAATAGTGTGGCATTTCCTATTAAACTAAAAATAAAAATATAGTAAAAAATAAAGTTACTGTATGAACCAGTAATAACATTCTAGGGCCTCCAGCATGAAGGAATGAAAGCTTGTATTCACGTAGAAACTCGAACGCGAATATTCCAGCAGCTTTATTCATAATAGTACCAAACTAGAAATGTCTAACCCTAATATCTTTCAACTGACGAATGGTTAAAGAAACTGTGGTACATCCATATCATGGCATGCTACTCAGCAATTAAAAAGAATGGAACTATTGAAACATGCAACATCTCCAATGAACGTCAAGGAAATTGCACTGAGCCAATCTTGAGAGGATACATACTGCATAATTCCATTTATACAACATTTGTGAAAGAACATAATTACAGAGGCTAGGGCTGGCTGGGGAGGGGAAGGATAGGACTGTACAGGGGAGCACAGGGAGACTGAGGTGATAGTATAACTGAGCAGGACCCTGTGAGGCCTTCCCAGAGTGGACCCCCACTCATGTCTTCCACCTGCCTTTTTGTCTATAGAAAAACTTTAATCAAAAAATCAATTTAATCAGAGAACTGAGAAAATACAGAGAAAAAGGAAAACAGTTAAGCAAGACAGAATAATGATAATTTAGCCATTCAACAAAGTCAAGGACCTTTAAGTTAGTTCTTCAAAGACTATAGATAATATTCTGATAATATTCTGAGATAATATTCTAAGCCATGTCCTTGGAGCTCTTTTGCAGGTGCTGAAGCCCCCACTGGATGGAAGAAGTCAACTGTATGCTGCCTATAAGCACATAGACCTCAGCCTGGTTGAAACCAGAAATTTGATGATGCCAGCTCCCAATTACCTCACCACTCACCAATCAGGAAAGTGTCCATGAACTGATCATGCCCTGCACTTCAAATACTATAAGGCCCCTCACTACTCACTCCAAGGGCAGGAGTGTGTAGTGGCACAGTCCCTGAGACACTAGCCTGCTGTGTTCTTTGCCTGACAGAGCTACTTTTTCTGTTCCCTCCAACTCTGTCTCTGAGTTACTATTTGGCGTTGATGTACAGAGGCAGATATTTCAGCAAAAATGGTACAATTACGTATCTTTTTTTTTTTCTGCCCTTTTTTTTTTTTTTTTTTTTTGCTTTTTAGGGCTGCACTGAAGGCATATGGAGGTTTCCAGGTTAGGGATCCAATCAGAGTTACAGCTGCTGGCCTACACCACAGCCACAGCAACATCAGATCCGAGCCATCTCTGTGACCTACACCACAGCTCACGGCTCTGCCAGATCCTTAACCCACTGAGTGAGGCCAGGGATCAAACCCACAACCTTATGGTTCCTAGTCGGATTCATTTCCACTGCGCCATGATGGGAACTCCCAATTACGTATCTTGATTACATTGTTGGTTCCATGAAGCCACACATGTAAAAAAATTGCACATGCATAACAGGTGAAATCTGAATAAGCTCAATGGTTTGTACATAATGTCAATATTCTGAATTTGATATTGCTCTGTAGTTATGCAGGATATAAATATCAGGGGCAGTGGGGTGGAGGGCACATGGGACCTCCCTATACATTTCTTTGCAACTTCATGTGAATCTATAAAGATTGGAAAATGAAAAAAAAAATTTAAGAGGAAGGGGACTCCTGTGAAGGAAAACAAATGAAACAAAACAAAGCAAAACTTCAGAATCTTTAAGTCTCAGAAACTGGCATCAGATGCAACTTTACCTGAGGAGTTATACTCTTTAAATGTAAGGGCCCATAAAACTAGAAGGATGGGAGAAAGCACCTTGAGAGGAAATTAGATCTCAGATCCTCTCCCCCATTCTGCTCAGCCAGATATCTGCCCCTCCCCACTCTGATGAGGGGTTTGTTCTCTGATGAGAGTAAAACAGAGGATTTTCTACATATTTATTCCCATTCAACGCTAAGAATACTGGCAAGTAAGGAGCCACTGGGAAATGCCATCTCTATTTTGGAAAAAGAGTTTTCCGGCCGTCCTGGTACAACTTATCCCTTTGCCTCCTATATATACCTATGCACCCTTCTTCCCATAAACAGAGCACTTCCATCCTGTCTCCAAGGGGGGCGACCTAGGGGCTGGTATAGGGCAGAGTAACCAGCAGGTCCCAATATAGCTTCTGTGGTCCAGTAACTTAGGAACTAAAAGACACCTGTCTCCAACACACTGCATATGTGATTATCAGTAGAAATAGGAGAAGTGTAGCAAATAAACAAATACAATCCAGAAAGCGGGAGGATTGTAGATCTACAACAGCCACTTGTTCTTGCCCACTTGGTTTTCTAGGACACCACAGTCTCACTTCTCTGGAAATTGAGAAATTGGTCAACACACCAGGCAGCCTTTTGCCCACTGGCTTCTAAAGCTTTGTCTTTGCCTTCTGGAGGTTATGTTTTCTTTCATGTCATATTAGACTTGGGCATTAAAGCATCTGCTTCCTGCCAGTGCAGGTTTGGGAGACAGCATTGCTTTCGAGGTTAAATAATTCTGGGATTGTAGGCCATATTGGTGATCCTTTGATATTTCCCTAAAATCCTAGTAGGCTTCCATTCTGTTCTCATCCTGTTAATTCCATGTGAAAATACCCATAACCAAAGATGGTTGCGTAGACATAGTTTTTAAATTTTAAGACTGGGTTCATCTGCCTTTGTGGTCTGCTCATTACCCAATTTCACAGTGTAATGAATCTGAGGCCATTTTTTAACTAATCAACTTAGTTTGTAAGGCACCACTCTTAATCTACTTTCTGCCAGCAAGCTTTTGGTTTCTGTGTGGCAGGGCATCAATCTTATCTCCTGCCAATTATGTACTATGATTACGGAGGGATTCAGCCTAGAGCTGGTGCGGTGGCTGCTCCACGAAATGCTAAGACACCAGGCTTCTTCCAGCTCCCTTTCTTTTCCTTTTTTGGCTGTACCCACAGCACATGATAGTTCCCAGGCCAGGGACTGAATCCAAGCCCCGTCTGTGACCTATGCCACAGCTGCAGCAATGCCAGATCCATAACCCACTGTGCTAGGCTGGGGATAGAACCAGCAACACCATGGAGATGAGTCGGATCATTGACCCACAGCACCACAGCAGGAACTTCCTCATTTCCCTTTCTTATTTTGACATCCTGGGTCTCATTCTCATGGACCAAGACAGCAGCTCCATATTCTAGGCAGCGGGATAGAAGAAGGGCTAAGGGAAGGATGCAACAATGCATGGGGCCTTCTTTGGAGACAGGAAGAGTAGGTGCCATTTGTTGGAAGACGTATAAATGGGGATATTTGGTAATCACAGGGGTAAACTGTGGCAGAGATGTTTAACTCGTCAAAAAATTCATTCCGTTCCTTCCATTGTACAGATATGTTGCTGAGAAACAGCTGCATGGATAGAATTGGGTAGGTTATTTCCAAGCTTGTGAAAATCTTTTCCAAGTCTTCACATTTGGTGGAGATATGTGACTAGTTCTTGCCAATGGAGTGAGAGAAGTACTATGAGTGACTTTAGGCTGAACTAGTTAAGAGGAACTTGTGCTTTCTCCCTGTCTCTCCCCATCTTTATCAGTAGGTGCAGAGAGCTCCAAAAACAAGGGCAGAGGGTCTTTATGCTTTTTTTTTTTTTTTTAATGCCAGGAGCCCTCTTGACAGATCCTCTTGCTGCGACTAATGTTTTTTAAAAGCATAAAATAAAATACATAAGATTATAAAGGAAACCAGTTACACTGAAATGGAGTTACCAAAGTAAAGTATTATGACCTAATAATATTTGTGCATTTATAGCACGTTACGTAACAAATTCTACTGGTGGGTCTAATTAATACCTACTATATTTTCAAAGTAGTAAATGAGTGAAAATGATATTTCTAGATATTCCCAACATTTCCTTTTAGGATGCTGAAATTGTTTTAGAAATAGAGAGAGGTAGTGGTTGCATAACCTTGTGAATGTAGTAAATATAACTGAAGTATGTACTTAAAATAGTTGATTTTAAGTTATGTAAATGCACCTCAATTTAAAAAAGAAAAAATGAAATTGAGGGAAAAATACCTCTCTCCTACAATTGTGGTAGGATATGAAAATATGAGGTTTCCACTGGTGATAGTCAGAGGTATCATTCATTCTATTGGGATTTTTCATCTAGATTCAAAATAGAAGGAAAAGCTAAACTTGACTGTCTGGGTTCACAGTGTTCCTCCCTGGCTTATATCCACAGATCTTTTGTGCGTACATGGAACCCCAGAATAAGCACCCCTGCCTAGAGGATGACAGAGCTGTAAGAGGAAAGGGTGCAGGTCCCTGAATCACTACTAGGAGGAAAAATCACCTACTGAATGGATTTTTACATGAGGAAGAAATTTGTATCTGTTTATTAGAGCAGCTATTATTATCCTGAGCTGATACACTCTATTTCCACCTAAATTATTTCAAGTCAGGTTCCCATTCTTCAACTGAACGAAACCAGATAAATTCAGAGAGTGACCCATGAATGAAAAAACCTGGGACCTATGTTAGCTCAGCTTCTCCCAATAAAGCCCCATGCCCCCAACCTTCTCCGAAAGGACATGCCTCCTCTGCATCTCTTCAGATTTTTGCCTCCAACTCCGCTGAGATTCTCTGCGAAGACCCCACAGAGGGTTCTGGATTGACCCACTGCTCATCGAGGCAGAGGAGCCACACAGAGGGCCATCAGTCCAGATGAAGTTCCTAGATAGGTGTCTTAAAGATGAACACCATTCCCCTGCTTGCCCACCAGGGTTTTGTGGGGGCTTGGACATTTTGTGGATAATGTCAGTTTTGGAAACTTAATAGGTCTCATTTTACCTACCTCAAACAAGAGTCTGCTTACCCTAATTTTTTAAGGCTAATTTCCATGGAAAAATCTTTCAGATTTCCCTCCTAGTTCAGCTCCTGTCATCACTTCAATACCCAATTTCCCATAATAAGCAGGAAGGTAACAAAACATTTTTTGCCCATGAGAGTATCAGTGACTAATCTGCCTGTAGACTTTAAGCCAAACAACCCTAAAGATTGCCTTACATTTGGACTTTCAGTCATGGGAGTTAATAAATATCCCTATTCAATAAGCATGTTTGAGGATGGTTTGGTTTTGTTTTCTGTCTTCCCTCCCTTCCTCACTTCTCACTTTCTTGTTATTTAAAGCCAAAGCATTGTAATCAATTCAAATCTTTGGGGAGTGTGGTTAGGGTAGGGCCAGGGATGAGACCCTTCACTTTCTTCTTCATGCCTGTTGTTTACTTTTTTTTTTTTTTTGGTCATGCCCCAGCCATGCAGAAATCCCTGGGCCAGAGATCGAAACTGCACCACAACAGCAACCCAAGCCATTGCAGTGAAAATGCTGGATCCTTAATTTGCTGCACCCCAAGAGAATTCCTAGTTCTTACTTAAAAAAACAACGTGATCACAAATTATTTTTATAACAATGAAATAGGTGGTTTTATCTTAGGGGGAAGAAACATTTATGGGCAAACCTTGGAGATATTGTGGGTTCAGTTCCAGACAACTGCACTAAAGGAACACTGCATTAGAATGAGTCACATAAATTTTTTGGTTTCCCAGTGCATATAAAAGTTGTATTTATACTGTAGTCTATTTAGTGTGCAGTAGCACTATGTCTAAAAAAATTGTACATACCTTAATTTAAAAAATACTTTATTGCGGAGAGTTCCCATCATGGCTCAGCAGTTAATGAACCCCACTAGTATCCACAAGGTTGCAGGTTCGATCCCTGGCCTCGCTCAGTGAGTTAAGGATCCGGCATTGCCATGCGCTATGGTGAAGGTCAAAGACATGGCTTGGATCCCATGTTGCTGTGGCTCTGGTGTAGGCCAGCAGCTACAGCTCTGATTGGACCCCTAGCCTGTGAACCTCCATATGCTGTGTGTGCGGCCCTAAAGAGACAGAAAGACCAAAAAAAAAAAAAAAAAAACTTTATTGCTAAAAAATGCTAACCATCCTGAGCCTTCAACAAGATATAATCTTTTTGCTGGTGGAGGATCTTGCCTTGATGTTGATGGCTGCTGACTGATCAGGGTGATGGTTGTTGAAGATTGGAGTGGCTATGGCGATTTCTTAAAATAAGACAATAATGAAGTTCACCATACTGATTGACTCCCTTTCATGAACTCTAGTATGCAATGCCACTTGATAGTGTTTTACCCACAGTAGAACAATCATTTCAAAATTAGGATCAATCCTCTCAAACTGTGTCACTACCTTATCAACTACATTTGTGTAATATTATAAGTTGCATTGAAGTATGGTTAATTTACAAGGTTGTGATCATTTCTGTGGTACAACAAAGTGACCCAGTCATACACATACACCTACCCATTCTGTCTCAGATTCTTTTCCCACATAGATTATCACACAATACTGGGTAGATACAGTATTTTGCTATACAGCAGGTCCCCATTAGCCAATCATTCCATATACCTCAGTGTGCATATGCCAATCCTAAACCCAATCCATCCCTCCCGGCTCTCTACCCATTCCCTTTGGTAACGGTAAGTTTTTCAAAGTCTGTGAGTCTATTTCTGTTCTGTAAAAAAGTTAATTGCTTCCTTTTTTTTTTTTTTTTGATTCCACATACAGGTGATAGCATATGATGTTTGTCTTTCACTGTCTGATTAACTTAATATGATAGTTTCTAGGTCCATCCATGTTCCTGCAAATGGCATTATTTCATTCTTTTTTATGGCTATGTAATATTCCATTGTATATATGTACCACATCTTTATCCATTCCTCTGTGGTGGACATTTAGGTTGCTTCCATGTCTTTGCTATTGTAAATAGTGCTGCAATGAACACTGGGGTTGCATGTATCCTTTTGAATTATGGTTTTCTCTGGTTTTCCTGGATGCCCAGGAGTGGGATTGCTGGATCCTATGGTAGTTCTATTTTTAGTTTTTTGGGGAACCTCCATACTGTTTTCCATAATGGTCACACCAAATGTATATTCCCTCCAAAAGTGTAAGAAGGTTACCTTTTCTCCACACTATCTCCAGCATTTATTATTTGTAGACTTCTTGATGATGGCAATTCTGGCTGGTGTAAGATGGTACATTTGTATAATATTCTAAATCCTTTGTTGTCATTTCAACAGTCTTTTCCAGGAATAGATTTTGTCTCAAGAAACCACTTTCTTTGCTCTTCCATAAGAAGCAACTCCTTATCCATTAAGTTTCACCATGAGATTGCAGCAATTCAGTCACATCTTCAAGCTCCACTTTTTTTTTTTTTTTTGGTCATTTTACCTTTTCTAGGGCCGCACACGTGGCACATGGAAGTTCCGAGGCTAGGGGTCGAATTTGAGCTGTAGCCACTGATCTACACCAGAGCCACAGCAACGTGGGATCCGAGCCGTGTCTGCGACCTACACCACAGCTCACTGCAACGCAGTATCCTTAACCCACTGAGTGGGGCCAGGTATGGAACCTGCAACCTCATGGTTCCTAGTCGGATTCGTTAACCACTGCGCCACAACGGGAACTCCTCAAGCTCCACTTCTAATTCTAGTTTTTTCTCCTATTTCCACCACATCTACAGTTACTTCCTCCGCCAGTCTTTAACCTCTTAAAGTCATCCATGAGGTCTGGAATCGACTTCTTTCAAACTCCCATTAACATTGATATTTTAACCTCCTCTCATGAGTCACAAATGGCATCTGGAATGGTGAATCTTTCCAGAAGGCTTTCAATTGATTTTGTCTATATCTACCAGGGACTCATTATCTATGGCAGCTACAGACTTACAAAATATGTTTCTTAAATAAGGGGATTTGCAAATCAAAATTACTTCTTTTTTAAAAATTATAGTTGATTTACAGTGTAGTACCAAATTTTTCTGTACAGCAAAGTGAGCCGGTCATGCATACATATACATTCCCTTTCTTATATCATCTTCCATCACGGTCTATCTCAAGAGACTGGACACAGTTCCCTGTACTAAACAGTAGGACCTCACTGCTTATCCATTCTAAATGTTAATAGTTTGCATCTACTAAACCCCAAATTCCCAGTCCATCCTACTCTTTCCTTCCTCCCCCCAAATTATTTCTTGACCCATGAGTTACAGAATGGATGTTGTGCTGGCAAGCATGAAAACAACATGAATCTCATTGAGAGCTTTTGAATGACTACATGCATTGTCAATGAGCAGCAACACTTTGAAAATATCCTTTTTCTTTTCCTCTGAGCAGCAGTTCTCAACAATGGACTTAAAAGAGTCAGTAAACCATGTTGTAAATAGATATGCTGTCATCCAGACTTTGTTGTTCCATTTATAGAGGACAGGCAGAGTAGACTTAGCATAACTTTTCAGGGCCCTAGAATTTTGGGAATGGTAAATGAGCATTGACTTCAAGTCATCAGCTGCATCAGTCCCTAATGAGAGTCCACCTGTCTTTTGAAGATTTGAAGCCAGGCATTGACTTCTCCTCTCCAGCTATGCAAGTCCTAGATGGCATCTTCTTCCAATATAAGGCTATTTTGTCCACGTTAAAAATCTACTGCTTAGTGTAGCTACCTTCATTCATTATCATAGTTAGATCTGCTGGATAACCTGCTGCAACTTCTACATCACCACTTGTGCCTTCACCTTGTACTTTTATGTTATGGAGACAGCTTCTTTCCTCCAACTTTGTAAACCAACCTCTGCTAACTTGAAACTTTTCTTCTGCAGTTTCCTCATCTTTCTCTGTCTTTATAGAATTTAAGAGAGTTAGGACCTTGCTCTGGATTCGACTTTGGCTTCAAAGTTGTGGCTTGTTTGATCTTCTATCCAGACCATTAGAACATTCTCCACATCAGCATAAGGCTGTTTCACTCTCTCATCATTCATGTGTTCGCTGAAATAGCACTTTTAGTTTCCTTCAAGAACTTTTCCTTTGCATTCACAACTTGGCTAAATTTTTTGTTCAAGAGGCCTGGCTTTCAGCTTATCTCAGCTTTTGACATCCCTTTCTCACTAAGCATAATCATCTCTAGCTTTTGATTTAAAGGGAGAGACATGTGACACTTCCCTTCACCTGAACTCTTAGGGGCCAATGCAGGATAATTTATTGGCCTAATTTCAATATTGTGTCTTAGGAATTAGGGAGGCCTGAAGAAAAGGAGAAAAAACAAGGGAACAGCTTGTTGGTGAAGCAGTCAGAACATGCAGCATCTATCCATTGTTTGTTATCTTATATGGGCCAATTTATGGTACTTCAAAACAATTACAATAGTACATCAAACATCACTAATTAAAGATCACCCTAATAAATATAATAACAATGAAAAAGTTTGAAATATTGTGAGAATTACCAAATGTGATATAGAGAAATGAAGTGAGCAAATGATGTTGGAGAAAGACACCTATAGACTTGCAGGTTTCCCACAAACTTTCACTTTGTAAATAACGCACTATCTGAGAAGCACAATAAAGTGAACTGCAAATGAGACATGGCTTTGCAGCTGGAGCTGGTAGACTCTAAGCCTAAAGACACAGCCATCTTTTGTGCCTGGTCACATGGCCAGTGAGAATAGGCCAGAGGGGAATAAAACGGAGCAGAGGATTAGGGAGTGGGATTGGATTGACCCTTGTTGACATCTGAAGATGCCTGAACTTCTCAGTTAAATGATACTGGAATACGTAAATGACCCCTTTCTGCATAAAGCCTGTTTGAGTCGGGGTTTTATAACTTGTACTAGGAAGTCTTGCCTAACACGAGGAACACTTTAATCTGAATCAGGAAGGGCATTTGGTGGGGTTCTTTTCAGATATTCAGAAAGAACAGGATATATCGGGCAGGGCAACCAGTGGTTCCCTCCCTGTGGTAGTCTACTGAGATGGCCCCAAATAAGTGTGCCCCTCCCTTTATGTTCATGCGGCTCCTGCATTGCTTATGTCCTCTTCTCTTGAATCTGGACTGGGCTTGTGACATTCTTCAAAAGTTCTGGTAGTTTCCACTTACTTGGAACTTGGAGCCCTGGGATGCCATGGGAGATGTCTAGGCTAACCTGCTGGAGAGAGGCCATAAAGAAAAGTGAGAGGATGAGATACTACACAGAGAGGCCTCATTGGGGACACAGAGGTGCCCAACATCTAACCCCTAGCTACCATCTCAGTAGAGGCATGAGAAACCCCAAGTGAGACCCTTAGAACTGTCTAGCAGAGCCCTAGCATCAGGAGATATAATACATTTATGGTTTTATGCAACTAAGTTGTTTGTTATGCAGCTAGCTGGATTTCCTGGCCTCCTTACACATTGTTTCAATTACAAAAAGGAGCTCCTTCTGGGCAGATGAATTACAAAAAGTAAGTCACCTCTCTCTCCAGGCTGTAGTAAAGGTTACCAGGGCACAGCACACACAAGGAGGGCAGAGAATGACAATGGCCCCTTGGTCTGGTGACACTTTGTAAAGCACAGTACTCAGGGCTTGGAAGCTGTGGAGGGATGGATGCCCACAGACAGCAGGTCAGTCTAAACTTGCTCTTTGCAACCCCTTTCCCTTGATGAGCTTTCATGTTGCCCTGCCCTTGTCCAGTGTCCTCTGACACTAGAGGACTGAGATGGCACTGTTGATTTCTTGGCAAATGGCAGGCAATGACCATTCCAAGGCCATGCTGGGGAGAAGCAAGCATAGAACTCAAACAGTTTTTGTCTCTTAATCTTTTCCTTGCCCTTCCAGCTCTTCTCTGCCCCAAAAGAAGCCATCCATTTCCCACATCCTCTAGTCCAAGACAGCTGGGGGGGGGGGGGTGTATGTGTCTCATTTTGTTGCTGAAATCCATTTGCCTCTCATTTCTTCGGAGCTGATTTTCCAGGAAGGAGCCAGGGGCTCATCCTAGTTTGCCGTGGTGAGTAGACAGCTATTCCTTTCTCCTCACTGCTCTGCCCGTCCACATGCACCTCTAATAGGTTTTAACAGTCTTGCCCCAGAATTTCCATTGTGGTAACAATCTTGACTAGTATCCATGGGGATGTGGGTTGGATCCCTGGGATCTGACATCTCGGTGAGCTGCGGTGTGGGTTGTGGACTTGGCTAGGATCTGGCTTTGATGTGGCTGTGGCTCAGGTGGGTTGACCCCTTTCATATGTTGCTGGTGCAGCTGTAAAAAGAAAAACAAAACAAAACAGTCTTGACCCTAAGCTGTGCGCTTACTCAGAGCGGGCTAGAGCCTGATTTATCGCTTTGCCCTGGCCCCAGCACAGAGCCTGGACCACCAGCCAACTAATGTGCACCATCGATCAGCCTAGTCCTTTATCCTTTCATTTTCAATCACCACCTGATTTCCGAATACAGCTGCAGACTTTTACTCCAAGCTAGGATCCCACCACCAGAACTGTCCCTCGATTTACTGGACTGAGTGATCATGAAGGGCCTGAAACAGGCCACTAATTAGTTTTTTCTGCATAGCTGAGGGAGGAAGAATCATGCAACAGTTTACCACTGAACGTCTCGAATCAGCTTGTCCTTGTTTTCCATGTGACTGACAGGCGAAACGAAGAGTCGTAGACCAAGAAAAAAGAGGGAAGAGAGGAACAAGAGTGAACAGCTGGAGGGAAAAAAAAAAAAAAACCTAGCTGAAAAACGGAGGAGCCTTAAGAAATCAGGCGCTACCAAGCAGGAAATCCGTAGGAGAGCGGGAAGGGAGAGGGAGGCCCGCCCCAAAGCGCGCTGGGTCGGCTCACTGCTCCCAGTGGCGGGGGGAGGGGTATGGGGGACACGAGCGGGCGGGGCCTGGGAAAGCGGCGTGCGGAGAGCGACCTCCCCGGACGCTGAATGGTCGCACCCGGCGGCAGCAGCCAATGGGCGGCCTGGATGTTGGAGCGGCGGCGGCGGTCCGGGCGCTCGCTGGCTGGGGGACGGCGGCCGCCGCCATGATCTTGTTTGCTTTCAATGAAAACTAGGGGGGCGCGGAGGAGGAGGCGGCGGCGTCGGTGGCGGCGACGTCGGCGGCGCGGAGGCGAAGACAGCGGTGGGCGCAGTTAGGCAGGCGAGACCGGAGGCTGGGAGGCCGGAGGGCGTAGTGGCGACCCGTCAGGGCGGCTGAGGCGGGCGGCTTAAGCGGTGGATTTCAGAGGGGGAACAAAGAGCGGCGACTGAGGCGGCAGAAGAGCGGCGGCGGCGGCGCTGCAGCAGCGGGCGGGACTGGTATGGTGGTTCCACAGGTCAGACCCCGCTGCACTCACAGGGAGGAGGCGGCGGCAGCGGCGGAGGAAGGCGGCGCACCCCAAGAGGTGAGCGAGACGCACCCGAGGCCCGGCCAGGCGCTGCTCCCTGCACACGGATAGCGCACGGGCCCCGCTCGGTAGGACTGGAGCGCGGGGGGCTCGGGCAATAGGAACTTGAGTTTTGCGGGCAACAGGCCTGCAGCTTGGAGGAGCTGGCGGCTGTTGGGGGTCCCTAGACGCGCAGCTGTTGCGATCCCACGCCTCTGCAGGCCGCGCCCCCGCGCAGAGTAGGGGAGTGGGGGCGTTGATTGACGGCGGGGGCGCGCAGGGGCCACCGAGGTTGGGGGATTCCCTGGCCCTAGACTCTGACTGTTGTCGTTCTAGGAGGAGACTTGGTGGCCAGGATGGGTGGCAACTTTGCAGAAGTGGGCTATGTGGGATTGCGCGCGGTGGAGTGTGGAACTTCGCAGTTAGGGTAAAGCGGGAAACCAACTGTTTACCCCTCCCCCAAATATATTTAAAACTCAGTTTGAGGAAAAAATTTTGAGGGGTAGGAATGACATGGTTAAAGAAGAACTTAGAACCAGATGAAAAGACATATAATACTGCTGAGGACTCAGAGATGGTTTTAAGTACTTGAAACAGTCTTTTCTAATAACTAGAATCATATCTCTCCTATTTATTTCTAAATCATTATTTTCTTTGGAAACCTTTGGCTCTTTCCTCCTTCATCTTCCCCAAAGAGCCTGCTGATGAACACTTGTAACTTTTTCTTGAACTGTTACTGCAAATTACAGATTGTGAATGGTCATCTTGCTTGTTCTTTTTGGACTTCTTGTGTTAAGCTGACATTTAGTCTCCTTGAATATGAATTCCCATACTTACCTGTTTTCCATATGGATTATCCCATTAGTGCTAGTGTGGAATCTCTTTGCCTCTTTGTGCCTGGGGATTTTAATTTTGGAGAGGAAGAGAAAATATGAACGAGTGAAAAATAAAATGACATTTACTAGCACTTTGTTTTATGCTAGAATTTACCATCCCTAAGCAGTTTTGTAGGGTATAGGAGCTATGTCCATTGATCAGAAGGTTTTGAAGACTTGTTTTGTAATTGCTCTCAGGGCAATTATGGCAGTCTTTAGAATGTGATCACTTTGGAAATAAAAATTGCTTAATATTTTTAGACGAGTGATCTAGTCCAGTAGACTTGATTTAAACAAAATATTTGAATAGCTGATGTTGAGGAAACAGGCCTAGGAAGGTTAAAGTAACTTGCCCAAGATTATGCAGTTAGTAGGGAAAGGACTGGGTTTTGTGTTAACGTGCATGAGCAAGTGCTGTTCTTGCTGGAGGTTAGTTTTAGGAGGGAAGAGGGATTTGTTTTAATGGATGGAAGTTATTTGAACTGGTTGAGTCTGGTCAGTCCTCAGTAGGTGAGCAAGATGCTTAATGAAAAGATGACAAAACGAGGGTATCACAAAGGACAAAAGTCTTTTTCTGAGACTCAGAATGTAATGTACATGAAATGTGGATAAGCTCTTTTGAAAGCCTATTTGATTTTTAGGGTTTTTTTTTTTTTTTTTTTCCAGATTTCTTTAATCAGTGGCAAAGTAAAACTTTTCAGACTATTTCCTTTTGAACATACATGAAATTAGTTATAGAACTTGGTCCTGGCTACAAAGGTTTATACATAATGCGTTTTGGTTACTGCTTAGGCATTCCACTGTATTCATATTAGCTTTTTTATAGTCTTTAAAGCACAAATCTCTTTCATACCATAGTATAACAGAAAGGGATCATATATGTAAGGCATACTGGAATAAGTGGTCAAGGCTGATCACAACATTGTAAATCAACTATATTTCAATAAATCTTTTAAAAATGAAAAAATAAATCAATGGTATTATATCATATACCTTAAAATTCCTGTGGAATCACTTAAATATACATTAAATTTCTAATGGTAAGAGTTGTATTTTCATAAACTTCTATTTTAATATAATTGTGACATTTCAATTGTCCAGTGTTAATTTCATTTTTTTTTCTCTCTCTTTTTTGGCCGCCCCGTGGTCTATAGAGTTCCAGGGCCAGGGCTCAGATCAGAACTGCACCTGCGGTAGCAGGGGATCCTTATTTCATTGTGCTGAGCCTGGAATCGAACCTGCCTCCCAGGTTGCTGCCTCCCAGCATTGCTGCTGATCCCATTGTGCCACAGCAGGAACTCCAACTTCATGTTTGTTTTGATGGCCTGTTTTATGTTTCCCTTGGTTATGGATCTCCAATGGTGTAATACCACAGAACAAATGCTGTTGCTCTGGCATCTCTCTTCATTTAGCTTTTGCCACTACTCATTCACTTATATTAACAAGAGATTACTGTGTTGCGTAAAAGGAACTTTATGGGTACAACTAGGTTAGTTAAATGTATAAAACTAATAATAAGTACCAGATTGAAATGTGGGGGAAAAAATGGTCAGGGCTGCTCACAGCTATAGCTTTTGGGCCATACGGGGTGAGAACCTTCTTTAGCACACCTGTAACTTTCCCATATATAAGGTACACTGGTTGGGAAGCCCTGCTTTTAAAGTATTTAACACTTTGGAAAAGTCAAATTAGGTTCAGTTAAGAACATACAGTCTTAATGAAGAAAAGACTTGGATTTCCAGTGTGTACTGTTTATACTTTTGTTGTAATTAGAATGTAGCGTTACTGTCTAGAAAAAAGTTCCAATTTTAATTTTCAAATCCTTAGATTCCACAAAATCTTTTACTTATGTACTTTTTTCTTTCCTTATCTGCTACGCACTTGAGGAAGGTAGCCCTTTCACTAGGTAGTATAAGTAACAAAACACTAAGTGAAAATAAGAAATGCTGAATAAGTTAAACTGTTGGAATTCCCATTGTGGCTTGGCAGCTTAAGAACCCTGCTAGTGTTCATGGGGATTCGAGTTCGATCCCTGGCCTTGCTCAGTGGGTTAAGGATCCAGCATTGCCAGGAGCTGTGGTGTAGGTTGCAGACAGGCCTCAGATCTGGCCTTGCTGTGACTGTGGTGTAAGCCAGAAGCTCCAGCTCTGATTCAACCCCTAGCCTGGCGGGAACTTCCATATGCCTCAGGTGTGGTTGTAAAAAGACCAAAAAAAAAAAAAAAGTTAAACTGTAAACTTACTGTATGCATAGCCTGTGTGCATTAGAGTACAATGGAATGCACCATATTTTGGTATTTGAACAAGTAAATGAAGAGGAGAAGGTAGGAGTTCTTCGGTGGCACAGTGAGTTAAGGATCTGGTGTTACTGCTGTTGCTCTAGTCACTGCCCTGGCACAGGTTCGATCTCTGGCCCAGGAACTTCCTCATGCCAAGGGTGTGGCCAAAAAAAGAAGGTTATTTGCATGTAAGATGGAGACTAATTTAGGCTGCCTTAATATTACCCTTCTCTGGACTTTACCTCCCCTTCATTTTTTTTTTTGTATTCTTGGTAACTTAAGTTATGTGCAGAAAATAGTATATGCTGAACATAGTATTGGACCCTGAGAATTAAAAACTGAATAATACTCAGTTCCTGTCTTCTCGTCTGTAGACTTTGTAGGTGTACAGAGTGCTGTAGGAGAAGAAAGAATTATATTTGTAGAAAGTGTGGGAGCAGTTTACAGAAAACAGTACAGAATATGTGTTTGTCAGACTGGGCAGATGGGATCATTTCAAACAAAAGGAACCATAGGTGCACTGAGGTGGGAAGTGTGGTAAGGCCAATGGTGATATGTCACTGAAACAAGGAGAGTGATTGGGGATGAGCCTGCA
This sequence comes from Phacochoerus africanus, assembly GCF_016906955.1. Classification (NCBI taxonomy): domain Eukaryota; kingdom Metazoa; phylum Chordata; class Mammalia; order Artiodactyla; family Suidae; genus Phacochoerus; species Phacochoerus africanus. The sequence continues at coordinate 78,327,744 of NC_062547.1, read as the reverse complement.
AAGGTGTGTCCTGCCTAGATTTTGATGGACTATCTTTACCAAGCAAAAAGTTAGGTATATCTTTATCCTATAGCAAAGGACGGAGGCAAAATATTTTTCATAGAGGAGCAAAATGATTTAGAGATCACTTGGATATCAGTGTTTAAGTGGAAACCCTCCATATTAAAAAGTCACATTTGAGGTAGTTGGAGTTGTGACTCTGATTCTGTTTTAAACTTGGATATAGTATCTTTTGTGTCTGTGGTCCCTTTTATAATGGGCTTGAGGGCTCTGCCCAATTGCTCTGTAATACAGGATAATTTATAATCAGAATGTTTTGAAAAAAGTTTAGAGCAATCAAAACCTATAAAATAGTACACCTGAAAATTCAGTTATTGAGAACTTGTCCTCTGAGTTAAGCTTAGGCAGACTCTAGAGCTTAAGCTGGAAAAATCAAGCCTCTGCTTATCAGAAGTTGAGCCACCAAGCTTAAAGGTTATGACTATCCTCATGGCCTGGAGGCATTTTGTGAAATTAGGGGGAGGGCAGACAAAGGAAGCAATGAAAGTGCTCATCAGGTTATATACAATAATAAGGAATATACATACAAAGCATTTGGAGCATGCTAATGAAGGAGCAACTAGTTCTGCTTGGGAAACTTGAGGGAGTCATCTCAGAGGTCGTAGGGCTGAGTTTTGAAGGTTAAATAGGGGTTTGTCAGGCTGAGTAGGACATTTCAGTGAGAAGCAGTATGTGCAGTAAAGTTACATACAACTTGGGCTGTGAAAAATAGGATGCAAGGATGTAAGAGACAGTGAATAGTCATGGGCTTTTTCTTAAAGTGTTGGGACTTCCATCTATGTATAATAGGGATTCATTGAGAGTTTAGATGGATAGGAGTGGGGAAATTTTATGTGTGACATACTTTTTTATAGTTAAAGTATGGGCCAGTACTGATTGCTAGTATTTTAGGACCTCCCCAAATGATTGTATACATGAATTGATAGCTAAAATAAGTGTTGACTGCCTCAAAAGGCTAAAATTCCAACTACATGGTGGTAGCTAGAAAGTTATGATTATAAAGAGAGAGGGGTAGATTATGGAAAATCTGTCAAAAGGTAATAAAGAAATGAAAAGATTTCTCTTGGCAGCCATCATTGTAAACTAGTCAATTGGTGCTTGTCTCATGCTAAGGAAACAGTTAATATCAATGGCCTGTCCTTATTTTTTGAGGTTTCGCCAAACAAATCATGGATTGACTTAATGTCCTGCATGTTAGTGGTCATTCAGCTTCTGCTGATTAGATTATAAGTCATATTTGTCTTAATATGTTCTTTTGCCCTAAACTTTATATTTGACTTAAAGATATGGAAATTAAAATTTCTAAGCTAAGAAGTATTTGTATTTATTTCAAGTTGAAATTTGTAGATTACCTATACTTGGTGTACCTTCATTGGTTATATTGAGTTAATTTATTGGCTTGAATGAAATCACTAGTATTTGACCATTTTTGACCTTTAAAATTGGTGGTTTCCAGGAGTTCCCGTCAGTGGTTAACGAATCCAACTAGGAACCATGAGGTTGCAGGTTCGATCCCTGGCCTCGCTCAGTGGGTTAAGAATCCGGCGTTGCCATGAGCTGTGGTGTAGGTCACAGACGCAGCTCAGATCTGGCGTTTCTGTGGCTCTGGCGTAGGCCAGCGGCTACAGCTCTGTTTAGACCCCTAGCCTGGGAACCTCCATATGCCACATGTGCGGCCCTAGAAAAGACAAAAAAACAAAAATAAATAAATAAAATAAAATTGGTAGTTTCCTATGGTGTTGCAGAACACTCTGGCTTCTCTGACTGTGTTTTACATTCACTTGTGTAATCGGGCACATGCACAAGGGTAGAATTGTATTTCAACAGCAGTCTAGTTAACTTCTTAATGGGCTCTTGGTTATTGGCTGGGCACTGCGAATGCAGATGGGTATGCCAATCTTCTTTTAGAGCTTAATATTGACTACTACATCTGCTGTTTAGTTGTATGTTTTGGAGGAATATTTTATCATTTAAAAATCTTTTTGCAGAGGCCTTATTGAGTGGAAACCAATTAAAGTTGGTTTAACTAAAATTTATTTTTATTCTACTTGAGAAAAGGAGATTTTGGGAGGCAGGATAAGGTGGCTATAGAAACCTTCAGTTCTTGGAAATATTAAGACCATATTTGCCCTTTTCATTGTCATTCTCTTATCCGTATGCAGTGGAGTTTCCTGGAGTCTAACAGAATGACATATGATACCTGATAAATTGAATTCAGAGCGGATAGGTGAATCCAGCTGTCTTCTAGCATGTCAGGCCTTAAAGATTTGTAAAAATGTAAGACAGTGTCACTCATCTCAAAAATTTTTACTTTGTTTTTGAAAATGGTTACTTTTCATAAAAATGTTAACATGTATTAGGTTTATTATATTTAATGAGTTACTATTTTAAAAATCTTGGTTCTGATTTCTAGTATGGTAAATATTAATGAGTATAACCCACACAAATGAAAGCTCTTTGAGGTATCTGAGTATAAGGGTCCTGAGATGATATCATTTGAGATCTGTTGTCTTAAGTATTAGGCAGAGTTTGGGAGTAGAGAATACAGGTAAAGGATAGTTTGGGAGTTCCCGTTGTGGATCAGTGGTTAACGAATCCGACTAGGAATGATGAGGTTGTGGGTTCAATCCCTGGCCTCGATCAGTGGGTTGGGGATCCGGCGTTGCCATGAGCTGTGGTGTAGGTTGCAGATGTGGATAGGATCTGGCGTTCCTGTAGCTCTTGGTGTAGGCCAGTGGCTACAGCTCTGATTGGACCCCTAGCCTGGGAATCTCCATATGCCGCAGGTGTGGCCCTAGAAAAGACAAAAAAAAAAAAGGTATAGCTGAGAAGGAAACTCAAGAGATCATGGTTTGTTTTTTTTTGTTTGTTTGTTTTTTTGGGGGGGTGCTGTACTTGCAGCATATGGAAGGAAGTTCCCAGGCTAGGGGTTGAATAGTAGCTGCGGCTGTAGACCTGTGCTACAGCCACACCAGATCTGAGCCACAATTGCAACTTATGCCACAGCTTGTAGCAGCACCAGGTTCTCAACTGACTAGGGAGGCCAGGGATCAAACCTGCATCCTTGTGGATACTAGCTGGGTTCTTAACCCGCTGAGCCACAATGGGAACTCCAAGAGCTCATGATCTTAACAACATATTTGGAGAATGAACCTGAGATCTTGGTTTCATCAGTGACAGAATTCTAGAGTTGTGTGAGGCATTATTGTAATGGAGTACAGCTTTTTATCTAGATTGTCCTAGGTTCAGACAATAGCTGAATCTAGATTGTCAAAGGTTCAGAATAGCTCAGTGCAGGGAATGATAAATTCCTGTGTTTGTGAGGGATAGGGAAGAAGTCCTAAATTAGAGTAATGTTTATAAAAATAAGAAAAGGTTGTGTGATTGCACAGTTTTAAGATTTTTGTTCGTGCCCTGTAGTAGATTAAGATCCAAGGTCATGTACATACATCCTAATATTTATACCCAGTACCTGTCAAAGTGCCTGATACATAAAATTGCTTAGTAAATTTTCATTGAATGGATTCTGTAAAGAAGACTTTTTTGGCCACACCTGCAGCATATGGAAATTCCCACATCAGGGATCAAACCTGTGCCATGGTTGCAGCCTGCATCACACATGCAGTAATGCCGGATCCTTTACCTGCTGTGCCACAAGATTTCTCTTTTAAGGAAGCATGGCTCAGGTATATTGATTTACCTGTGGATTTTTCTTCTATGAATGCCTGATTCTGAGTCATGAAGGAAAGAATGTTTAGACCAGTGCATTAGTAAAATGTAGTAGGTCTTACACAAGACACTGGGAAATACAAAATGGGGTGATAGTTGCTCCAGTAAATGTATGGTGTGCAGAGGAGTCGTGAACTTGTGCCTTTGTTGGGAAGGGCTTACAGGGGCTTTAACATCCAACCTGAGTTGCCCTGAAGGGTGAGTAGGAGTTTAGGGTTGAGGGTTTAGAATGAGGATTACCATGTATTGAAAAATTATGTTTTAGGAGTAAGTTTGTTTTAATTAACTTAGGACTTTATAGGGTGGCATGTGTGTAAGTGGCTGAAGATGCCTGAGAGAATAGTTGCCTAAGTTCTTTCCACATTGCAGACTTTGAAGTTTGGACTTCGGCTAGGTAGGCAGAAAGAGCCATTTTAGATTTTTAAGCAGGAGAGTGACATGAACAGGCATCTATCAGGAAGATATAGAGAAGGTTGTTTAGAAGTTGTAGCTGAGGAATGAGGGTCTGAATTAACTTCTGTAGCAGTGAAAATGGAGAAGACAGGTTTCAAAGTCCTGTAGAAGTAAAAATCAGTTGGATTTAATGAAAAATTAGGTAAGAGCTAGTGAAAATTTGGATTATAAGAAATAAATTGATGCCAAGGCTAGTCTCTCTACCTTTTCAGATATTCCCTAACTTGGAGTTCCTATTGTGGCTTAGTGGGTTAAGACCCCGACTAGTATCCACAAGGATGTAGGTTTGATCCCTGGCCTCACTCAGTGGGTTAAGGATCTGGCATTGCCAAAAGCTGTAGCATAGGTTGCAGATGTAGCTTGGATCTGGTGTTGCTGTGACTGTGGCACAGGCCTGCAGCTGCAGCTCCTATTTGACCCCTAGCCTGGGAACTTCCATATGCCATGCGTGTGGCTCTTAAAAAAACTCCCTAACTTGCAGATCTGTGAAGAGCCTGATCAAATAGAAGGATCTTTCTACACATAAATTCATTTCCCCCTGCTTCCCTTGCTTCCTTTCCTCTCCCACTTTGTATTTGTGGAAGAAATAAAGCACAAAGAATGGAGGAGAAAATGTAATAATCAAGAAAAGGAAAAGAGGTATGCGAAATTTATCATTTTATCTTGTCAGTTAAGATTGGCTGTAACTGGAGTTCCCGTCGTGGCGCAGTGGTTAACGAATCCGACTAGGAACCATGAGGTTGCGGGTTCAGTCCCTGCCCTTGCTCAGTGGGTTAACGATCCGGCGTTGCCGTGAGCTGTGGTGTAGGTTGCAGATGCGGCTCGGATCCTGCGTTGCTGTGGCTCTGGCGTAGGCTGGCGGCTACAGCTCCTCTTGGACCCCTAGCCTGAGAACCTCCATATGCCACGGGAGCGGCCCAAGAAATAGCAACAACAACAACAACAAAAAAGACAAAAGACAAAAAAAAAAAAAAAAAGATTGGCTTAGACTCGTTTCCCTTTGAAAAAATCTGGCTGATAGAATTAAAATAAATTATTTAATTTAGAGTGCCTTTTAACAAGAAACAGTTTTGTACATTACCAAAATAACATGATCTCATAATCATTAATATTTTAGAATAGGAACTAGATATTAAATGTTTCTCCAGATGTCCACAGAATGTCCTTTGTTGCTGATTTGTGGAGCCTATATAGGGACTATTAATTGCATCTCATTATCTATATCCTGTAATTCTCTTCAAATCTGGAATAGTCCTGACACTTGAAGGTAGCAGACCAGTTATCTATTATGCAGCACATCCCCCATTCTCATTTTGTCCAGTTGCTTCTTGGGTGTCATCTGCCCAGTTCCTCTAGTTCTTAGTCAAAGTAAATGTTGTTGGTGTGTACTTCATATCAGGACAGATCAGAAGGCCCAAAGTATCTGGTTCTATCCCCATTAGTGTTGGGAAGATTGATGAAGAGAGTAACAGTTTATTCCTTTCTTGAACATTTTCTACCTAATAATCATAAAACAGTCCAGTTGGTGATGTTACCTTAACACTATACCAGTGCCAGTGATTCTTCTAGTAGTTTGAACCGAATTTATAAATCTTTGCCTTAGGCAGCGGAAACGAATCTGACTAGGAACCATGAGGTTTTGGGTTTGATCCCCGGCCTCACTCAGTGGGTTGGATCCAGCATTGCCATGAGCTGTGGCTCTGGCGTAGGCCGGCGGCTATAGCTCCTTTTAGACCCCTAGCCTGGGAACCTCCATATGCCGCAGGTGCAGCCCTAAAAGGACAAGAGACAAAAATAAATAAATCTTTGCCTTAAAAAGGTTCATCTAATAATTAGGAATTATGAGATGACTTGACTTTGTTTTTATAGATTCTTTCTTCATTAACTCATTCTTTCGTATAGGAGTTTTTTTTTTTTTTTTCAACTGGGCCATTTGATTAACTCTGAAATACAGTTTTCCCTTATGAAAGTATAATCACAAATCTTTCTCTTTCGTTAGCAATTTTCTTAATTTAATACCTGCCTCAAATGGTGGCTGACTTGCAGTTATGGTCTTTTCTCCACCTTCCCCTCCCCTCCTCTCACTCCTCTCCTCCCTCCACCTCCTCCCCCCTCCCCCTTCCTTCGTGTATTTTTTTTGCTTGGGGTTTTTTTGTTCTTTTCTATGGCTGCACCCAAGGCACGTGGAAGCTCCTGAGCCAGGGATTGAATCTGAGCCATGGCTCCTGATCTACCCCACAGCTGTGGCAGCGCTGGATCTTTTTAACCCACTGCGCCAGGCCAGGGATCGAACATCTTACCTCTGCAGCGACCCAAGCTACTGCAGTTGGATTCTTTTTCTTTCTTTCTTTCTTTTTTTTTTTTTTTGTCTTTTTGCTATTTCTTTGGGCCGCTCCCGTGGCATATGGAGGTTCCCAGGCTAGGGGTCCAAGAGGAGCTGTAGTCTCCGGCCTATGCCAGAGCCACAGCAACGCAGGATCCGAGCCGCACCTGCAACCTACACCACAGCTCACGGCAACGCCGGATCGTTAACCCACTGAGCAAGGGCAGGGACTGAACCCACAACCTCATGGTTCCTAGTCGGATTCGTTAACCACTGCGCCACGACAGGAACTCCTGCAGTTGGATTCTTAACCCACTGCACCACAGGGGGAATTCCCTCTGCTATGTGTTTTTAAGCTGCTTCGTAAAATGTTTAATAATGAAAGCATACCTCTTTCTATGCTGGTAAATAATGTCTTATATTTAAGGTACATAGTTATTCTAAGATAATGAAAAAACATTTCTCTGAGATCTAGATCAAGGACAGATTTTATGCTGCCAGGATCAGTAGTGATTGACACTGGATTGAAGGAGTTGGAGATTGACTAGTCAGGTCCTGCATACCTGCTAACTCTAGCCCAGCTTTTTTTTTTTTTTTTGCCTTTTCTAGGGCCATTTTCTGTGGCATATGGAGGTTCCCAGGCTAGGGGTCCAATCGGAGCTGTAGCCACTGGCCTACACCACAGCCACAGCAATGCCAGATCCAAGCTGCGTCTGCGACCTATACTACAGCTCACGGCAACGCCAGATCCTTAACCCACTGAGCAAGGCCAGGGATTGAACCTGCAACCTCATGGTTCCTAGTCGGATTGGTTAACCACTGTGCCACGACGGGAGCTCCATTTTTTTTTTTTTTTTGTACTAAGTATTTTATTGCATGCTGCTGCCAGTGCATGTAAAATAATTACCCTTGTGAAAAATAAATCATGAAAATTCAGAGAGATAGATGTTAAGGACTAACAAAAGTATAAGTTTGTTTTGTATAGTATGGCACGTATTATAGAGATAGGCTTTTATACAGGTTTCAAATTCAGCTTGCTTTGGGTAGTCATTGTTCATGAAAAGTGGTTTAGAAAACCTTACTACAGAAAAGGAACAGAGTTTCTGGGGTCTGAAAGGATTCGTACTTGGAAGAGACTCCAGTCAACAGGAGGTCATGTTGAGCATTTTGCAGACAGAAGGGTTTCAGAGCTGCAGCTGCCTGGGAAAAACCTTTGAGGTTGAGCCCAGCCTCCAGCTGGAGCTGCCGAACCACTTTCTTCATGGCGTCGACACTGGAGGAACCAGACACTGGAGGAACCAGACACAGTGCACAGGAGGCTGGGCAGGTCCGCAGGCAGTGGGGTCCACAGGGCCAGATGGCAATATGTGCGGCGGGGCCCAGCTATTTTTTAAGTCTTGTAATTCTCCTTGACAGTTTTCAGGTCTACTTTGGAAACCTTTTATTCTTTTTAGATAGTAATCTGTAGTGACACACCGTATTTTTAAATTTTTATTGTTTTTTTTTTTTTTTTTTTTTGAGAGCAAGATCTGCTTGTTGGTTTCAGAACCTTGGGAAAAATCCTAAATTGTATGTATTCTTATATCCTTTTCTCAACCTAGTTTCCAGTACTATGTCCAATAGTATGTTTCCAATACTATGTTTTGGTGGATTCCAAGAAAAATGAGTGGGGTTGTTCATTGGGCAGATGTGCTCCTCAAAAGAGCTTGATTGTCAAATTTGCTACCATTTCTTTTTTTCCGTCATACTCTTTCTCCCACTTTCTAATCGTCACTCTCAGGGATTTGGAAAATAAAGATCTCTTGCTGCTTTCAAGTTTAGAGAACTGCTTTTACATTTTAAGACAACCTGTCACACATTATGAAAAGCAAGAAAGGGAGTGGTTGGCTGCCTATGCAGAAATTATGACTCTTTGATGGAATGACCCCAGGTCAGGGGCCTGGATTTCAGATTTCAGTTCAGCGATACTTTTACTTATTCTCTGAAGCATGAGCAAACTCTGGACATTGATTCACACTAAGCTCACATGAGATTGGTAAATCAGACTTCTGAGCTTTCACTAAGAAGTCAAGTGATTAATAATAGGACCTAAACTCTAACCTCAGCTGGACATATCAGCTTACCATTATTAAATTCTATTTAAAAAAGCCAATGAAGATCAGATGGGTTTTTTTGTTAAGTAAAATCTACTCAGAATAATGGCATTTGGGTGATCTTAAGGAGTCTTGAGGAATGTTGTTATCAAGCCCTTTTGTTAACCTTACCTAGCCTTTCATATTTTTGATATAAATTACTGGTGTATTCATATGATTCAGAAAGGGCATTTGCTTTGCCTCTGGATGGAATAGGAACAGTTTTTGACTGTATTGCTCTCTCTGTTGGGTATTTTTTGTATCAGTCTGAAAACTTTAGTTGTTGTTTTCATATTCTTAAGAAACTAAGAGAACAGTTTGTTTTGTTTTGTTTGTTTGTTTGTTTTTTAGGGCCGCACCCTTGGCATATGGAGGTTCCCAGGCTAGGGGTATAATTGGAGCTACAGCTTCTGGCCTACAACACAGCCACAGCAACGCAGGTTTTGAGCCATGACTGCAACCTACACCACAGCTCATGGCAACGCCAGATCCTTAACCCACTGAGCAAGGCCAGGGATCAAACCCGCAACCTCATGGTTCCTAGTCGGATTTGTTTCCCATTGTGGCACACAATGGGAACTCCCTGGTTTTTTAACAAAACCAAAAAATAGATGTGCTCTTTCTTGTGCAGATGGTTAGTCTCACCATTTGTATTCTAACTTTTTTCAAAAAGCTTTTTAGGATTACACCTCCTGTTTTTACTTCATGGTCAAAGCTCATTTCTATGTTTGAAAAATAGCTCTACTTCTCTTCATTAGAGAAGCAGCATAGCATGATGAAAGTAGCTTTAAATTTTTTACTTTTTTGGCGGGCGGCGGGGAGGGGGTCACACTCAACAGCATTTGGAAGTTCCCAGGCTAGGGGATGAATGGGAGCTACAGCTGCCAGCCTATGCCATAGCCATAGCAACCCTGGATCCTTAACCCACTGAGCAAGGCCCGCATCCTCATGTATACTACTCAGATTCATTTCTGCCGTGCCACAACAGGAACTCCTCCAATTTTTTTTTATTGTGGGAAAATATACATAACATTGAATTTACTGTCTTAACCATCTTTAAGTGTAGCATTCATTGGTATTAAATACATTCATAATGTTGTGCGCCCATCACCTCCATCCATGTGCTTGTGAAGCTAAAACTTTGTACCCATTCAGCAGTAACTCCATTAGAGGTAAGTGATTGCTTACAGCTCACTTAAAATTCACACGATGGTAGGTTTTTCTTCAGCTTGGCTTAGCTGTGTTAGGTATCCAGAGTAGGTGGGGAGTTGGTTAAAGCAGATAATGGCTCATCCAAACAAATAAGGTGAAATGAGACCAGGGTAAGGGATGTGGGGAAATATGCAAAGGAGAGAGATTTCATTTTGCCTAAATATTTCAGGATGTGTCTATAAGAGATAAGAATTTTAAAAATAACTGGAAGCAAAATAAACCATAGCCCACTGTAAACTTAAATTTAGTTCTTCTTTAAATTTGTCTGATTCTCAAAATTGTTTTTTATACTTGATTGTTCAGATAAAACCCAGACAAGGTCTATACATTGCATTTGACTGCAATGCCTCATTAAGTCATTTAATATCAAGTTCCTCTTCTCCTTTTTCATGTTATTCCTTTTCGGTCTGTTGTCATGTAGAAATTTCCATATTCTGCCTCTGGCTGGCTGTGTTCTTGTGGCATTATTATAAAATTAAGAAAAAATTAATCATGGTAAAATATATATAACAAACTACTCTCTTAGTCATTTGAAGTGTACAGTCCAGCACTGTTAAGTATAGTCACACTATTGTGTCTGTGGGTTTTTTTGGTTTTTTTTGTTTTTTTTTTGCTTTTAGGGCCACAACTGTGGCAGACGAATTTCCCAGGCTAGGGGTCAAATCGGAGCTGCAGCTACCAGCCTCCACCACAGCCATAGCAACATGGGATCCAAGCCACATCTGTGACCTACACCACAGCTCATGGCAACTCCAGATCCTTAGCCCATTGAGTGAGGCCAGGGATGGAACCTGCATCCTCATGGATACTAGTCAGGTTTGTTACTGCTGAGCCATGAGGAGAACTCCCTTGTGTTATTATTAACATATTCCTCTGTCTCCCTTATTTAAAGTATACTGGTACCAGATCTAGAGAGGCTGATTTGATTCAGGTTCAATTTTTTATTTTTAATTTTTTGGATGAAGGGGCAAGGGCATACATAGTTTTGACCTGTAAGTCTAGTTGTCCTGGTACTGAGATTGGTCCTTGGGTTGAGGTCTTAGAGCCAGATCTATTTAAAATTTTTCCATTGGATTTTTTTCCACTTTTTCTTTCTTTTTTAAAAGTTTTCTTATTGTTGATTTGCAGTGTTGTGCCAGTATCTGCTGAACAGCATAGTGACCTAGTCATACGTATATATAATTCCACTTTTTCATTAGAGGTTGTGAAATATTGGTTTTTCTAATTACTTAATTCTGCCTTTATTAGCTAGAGTACTGTTAAGAACATTTTATCATCTAGTGTCTGCCTGAAATGCAGGATAAATACTTGATTCTTTCCTTTTATCTTCCAGTTCTCAGGTGACTGAGTTGTCCAGTCCCCCCCCCCCCTTAAAGTTTTGAATTCATGCAGTTTTGGAATGTAGTCTTTCTTTTGATATTCAGATTATCTTACCTATGGCCAGCGGGTCCTCTTCAAGCTGGCTTCTTTGTCTTTCACAGCCATAGCATCTTTCCTAGTGTCTAGGCTTGTTTGTATTTTTCTGATCCCAGGCCTGAAATCCTCCATTTCCTCAGGGAGCTCCTAGTTCCTTTTAATGCAAAATTGTCTTTAGAGATCATAATATGAGCATCTAGTTTTTAAAAAGATGCTGTCTTTTTCAGTTATTTGGTTCTTCCATGTACTGATTGGTTTCTTTCCTAATTCAACAGGCATGCCCAAAGAAAAATACGAGCCTCCTGACCCTCGGAGGATGTACACAATTATGTCCTCCGAAGAAGCAGCAAATGGAAAGAAATCACATTGGGCAGAGCTTGAAATAAGTGGTAAGACATGCAAGCATAAATTTATGGTATGGAAGATAAGACATGGTAGAAAAATGTTTTCTAATGCCAGTATACAAGAAAAGCAATGCTATACTTTACCAGTGCTAATTTATCTTAGAAGCTGGAAGGGTCAGTGGAGAGAACATGGTTTGAGACAAAGTTCAAGACCCATTCTTTGCTTATTCTCTCGGTATCAGTGTCCTTTTATAAAATGGAGATAATAATATACAGGATGAAATGAAAGTAACACATAAAAAATGCCATATGTACAAAGGTTTGTTCTGATACTTAATTCTCTAATAAAATAGGATAGAACTTTTGCACTATCAAATTACAGGTTTCCACTGGGGTAAGAAATGCCTGCTCTGGTGTATGTTCTGGGATAGATTTGGTTCTCCTTATTTTCTTCATTTGCTTTTCAGTCCAAGTCTCTGGGGACAGCCTTATTCAGAAACACAAAATCTTAAGAGTTTGAAGCAAATTTCAAATTTTCCTTTTACCTTTAATGCAGTCTAGACAAATTCAGAGACATACACGAGCTTCCAGATGGTTATCCTCAGCATCTTTTTTAATAACTTGAAAAGTGGTGAAGGGACATTACTACTTTTCAAGGCAATCAGTGTTAAAGAAGTTTTGTGCTCATGTTGGTCTAATATGCCTATCCATACTTTCCTTCTAGTTTGTCTTAGTTTTTGTGTTTTGAAATAATACAGAGCAAGTTTTCTCTTCTTTTCACCTGATTGCCCTTGATTTTTTTTTTTAATTTAGTGCAGCAAACATACTGAGCATATGCTATGTGTAAAACATTTTGCCAAGTGCTGTACTAGGCATATGGAAGATACATAGATGAAAAACAAGTCTCTCTCATTCTGAAGCTTATGACATATTAGGGAGAGAAGGGAATATATGGTGTAAATAACTGATAGACAAAATATAACTGCCAAGTCTCAGTTGAGAAGTGTTATACTGAAAGAGAAAAAAGAAAGTAAGGATAATAGTACTTGACCCTTGCCAATTCAAAATTTCTAGTTAACCTGTTGAGTAAACCTAAACGTTCTCCTCTGCAGTCATAGGAGAAGTTGATACCTATATGGATTTCTCTTGTTTTCCCTCTTCTGATTTTTGGAGTGCTAGCTTTAATTTAGCCAATTTCAGTATTATAAAGTAGGTGTGGTGGAGTGAAATTTCTGTGTTTTGCCTTTTGTCTTTCCCCCATTTACTAGTTGATTACTCAAGCTACAATTTGTGTAGGAAAAGCAGAAAAGAATGCTTGTTTTTTTCCTTTTATTTACTAGTTTTCAGCATAAACTGTTGTCCTTTGAGAGTCACCAGTTAGATTTTTTTAAAGTTTAATTATTAACTAGTATATTTAGGTTTCAGATATATGCTCTGAGTTGTCATTATTGCTCATAATTTTTATGCTAAAATTGTTTTGTTGGCAAATCGGAGTTCTTTCAGTGACTTCTCAGTTCTTTGACACAACCCTAGTTGTCTTTGGTAATTTCCTTGCTGTATGGTATGGCAAGCTTTTCTTGCCTTGTATTTCCTGCCTAAAACCTAAAATAATGTCAATTTTTTGCCCAAGAAAAAATGATTGTTTTAGCTGGAAATGCTACTTCAAGACAATAATATCTATTGCTAGGGATGCTCATTACTGCTAGTTTGGTTGTTGTTTCTAGGTCTTTGCACAGATCTAGGAAATATGACATGTATTTATGTGGTTGATGAAAGATGTAATATACAGTGTTTATATAATTATATATTTATTTTATAAAATAGCTTTAAAGCTCTAAAATATATTTGTATATTGAAAGTTAAAATATGAAAACATGCTCTTTTGATTCAAATTCAGAATAATGGAGATTTAATTAGCTTTTTTTATAATTACATCTGTATCTCTTAATACTGAGAGTCCTAGTTCTCAAGGACGTGGGATGATGTAGTTTGAATATCCCATAATTACTTAATTACTTTATCCCATATCACACACATAATAGTCTCACAATAACAATACTAAAAATACCACCACCAATATGAGTGCTGAAAGCAGATAACACCACATATTTACCACTGCCCCCCTATTAAATAGATGTACTCTGTATTGTCAGAGTATGTAGCCATTACATACTATCAGCTTTTCCATTTAGCTTGCATAAACCCTCCATTTAGAATTAGTTTTGCAAGTAACTTTATGTTCAATGCCTCTTGCCAGTTCTTTTGTCTCTCTGTTCATTTTGGTTTTCTGGGAGCTTGTTCTCTAGATGCTTCCTTAGAAGGGGCTCATGGGAGCAGTATTCTCTGAGTTTGTTCCTTCCTTCTTCCCTCTCTCCCTCACCTGTAGCATGTGGAAGTCCCACACCACTGCAGTGACCTGAGCCACAGCAGTGACAGTGCTGGATCCTTAACCTTCTTGGCCACCAGGGAATTCCCGAGTTTCTTACAAGTTGATAACAGTTCTGCCTTTTATATTTGAGAGTCATTTTGGCTGAATGGAAAATCCCTGGGATTAAGGAAATGTGAATTCTTCCCTTAAGTGTGTTAAATGTTACTTCAGTTTTGCTGTAGGCTTGGTAATAGTCTAATTTTCTTTCCCATATTATTTATTTGCTCTTTTTTGCCTAGATGCCCAAAGGACTTTTTTTCTCCTTAAAATCAGTATTTTCATGAATATATCTTGATATTGGTTGTGCTACCTTGATATTCTCAGGTATAGTATACTCTTTCAATGTGGAGTTTGAATTTTTTTCCTTTTAATTTCAGAAAGTTTCCTTGGATTATAATTTCAGTATTTGTTCTGATCCCTGGCTTCAGAGAGATTCAGTCTCTGAATTTGAATATTCATTTCCATTTGTCTCAGAATCATTTTAAAAAATAAAGTACAATAAAATTCACTCCACCACAGCCACAGCAACGCAGAATCCAAGCCCCATCTTCGACCTACACCGCAGGACACGGCAACACCAGATCCTTAACCCGCTGAGTGAGGCCAGGGATGGAACCCAAAACCTCATGGTTCCTAGTCAGATTCATTTCCGCTGCGCCACGAGGGGAACTCCCGGATTTTTTTGAATAGACTATTTTTTAGAGTAGTTTTCAGGTTACAGCACATTTGACAGAAAGTACAGTGCATGACCCCTCCACTATCAACATCCCCCACCAGAGTGGTGTATTAGAATTGGTAAACTTCCATTGACACATCATGATCACCCAAAGTTTATTGTTTATTTACATTAGGGTACACTTTTTTTTCTTTTCTTTCTTTCTTTCTTTTTTTTTTTGTCTTTTGTCTTTTGAGGGCTGCACTGTGGCATATGGAGGTTCCCAGGCTAGGGATCTAATCGGAGCTGTAGCCGCTGGCCTACACCACAGCTCACGGCAATGCCAGATCCTTAACCCACTGAGCAAGGCCAGGGATTGAACCCACAATTATGGTTCCTAGTCAGATTCATTTCCGCTGCGCCATGATGGAAACTCCTAGGGTTCACTCTTAGTGTTACACCTTTTTGGGGTTTAGACAGATACTGTAATGGACATTTTTGGGGTTTAGACAAATGTATAACGGCATATATCCTCCACTGTCATGTCATACAGAGTAGTTTCATTGCCCTAAAAATCCTCTGGGATCTTCCTGTTCATTCCTCCTTCCCTCTTCCTGAACCCCTGTCAACCACTCATCTTTTTCCTATCTTTTACTGTCTCCATAGTTTTGCCTTTTCCAGAATGCCACACCCTTGGAGTCAAACAGTATGTAGACTTTTTAGATTGGGTTCTTTGACTTAGTAATGTTCATTTAAGTTCCTCCCTGTATTTTCATGGCTTGATGGTTCATTTCTTATTAGTACTAAATAATACTCTGTTGTCTGAATGTATCACAGTTTATCCATTCACCTACCAAAGGACGTCTTGGTTACTCCCAGGTTTTGGCAGTCATGGATAAAGTTGCTATAAATGTCCACATGCAGGTTTTTGTATGGATGTAAGTTTTCAACTCCTGAGTATTTATTGGAGCACAGTTGATGGATCATATGGTAAGAATATGTTTAATTTTGTTAGAAACTGCCAACCCATTTTCCAAAATGGCTATATCATTTTGTATCCTCTCCGATATTTGACCTTGTTATTGTTCTGGATTTTGCCTATTCTAACAGGTAAATAGGTATCTTATTGTTAATTTAATTTTCATTTCCATGATGACAAATGATTAAGAGCATCTGTTGTGTGCTTTTTTACTGTGTACATATCTTTGGTGAAATGTCTAGGTCTTTTGCCTTTTTTTTTTGTCTTTTTGCCATTTCTTCGGCTGCTACCTCGGCATATGGAGGTTCCCAGGCTAGGGGTCGAATCAGAGCTGTAGCTGCCAGCCTACACCACAGCAATGCGGGATCCGAGCCATGTCAGCAAGCTACACCACAGCAACGCCAGATCCTTAACCCACTGAGCAAGGCCAGGGATCGAACCCGCAACCTCATGGTTCCTAGTCAGATTCGTTAACCACTGAGCCACAATGGGAACTCTTTTTGCCCATTTTTTAATTGGATTGTTTGTTTTCTTGTTGAGTTTTAAGAGTTCTTTGTATATATTAACAGTCCTTTATCAGCTTTGTCTTTGCAAATGTTTTCTCCCAGTCTCTGGCTTTTCTTCTCATTCTCTTAACAGTGTCTTTCACATAGCAGAAGTTACTAATTTTAAGAGTCCAGCATAATTATTTCCTTCACATATTTGTGCTTTTGGTATTGTATCTAAAGTCATTGAAAACCCAAATCATGTAGATTTTCTCCTGTGTTATCTTCTAGCACAGGTAGGGGTTTATATTTTATGTTTACTTCTGATCCATTTTGGGATTTCATTGATGGCTCAGCAGGTTAAGGATCCAGCGTTGTTACTGCTGTGGCATGGGTTCAGTATTTGGCCTGGGGACTTGTGCATGCCACCCGTGCAGCCAAAAAAAATTAAAAAATAAAATGTGACCTATCTTGAGTTAATTTTTATGGGACTGTAAGGTTAGATACTTTTTTTTTTGTCTTGTGAATGTTCAGTTATTCAGAACCAATGGTTGAAATGATTTTTCTCTATGGTATTGCCTTTGCTCCTTTATTAAAGATCAGTTGACAGTATTTATGTGGGTCTATTTTTGGGCTCTCCGTTCTGTTTCATTGATCTTTTTATGTGTTCTTTTGCCAATTCCACAGTCTTGAATTACTGTAGCTTTGTAAGTCTTGAAGTTGGATAGCATCCAAATTTTATTCTTCAGTTTTGTGTTGACTATTCTGTATCCTTTATCTCTATATAAACTTTAGAATAAGTTTGTCAGTTTACAGAAAACAATTTGCTGGGCATTTAGTTGAGATGGCATTGAATTTGTAGATCAAGTTGGGAAGAACTAACATTTTGACAATATTGAGTCTTCCTATCCAGGAGCATGGAATGTCTTTACATTTATTTAGTTCTTTGATACCTTCCAGTTTTCCTCATGTAGACCATATGCGTATTTAAATTTATAACTATTTAATTTTGGGGGGGTGCTAGTGGTATTGTGATTTTAATGTCAGATTCCATTTGTTCATCTCTGGTATATAAGAAAGTGGTTGGTTTTTTAAAAATCCTTTTTGATTTATTTTTCATTTGTGATTTTTAAAAATTTCTTTCTGATTTCTGGTTTTTTTTTTTTTTTTTTTTTTTTTGGTCGCACCCACAGCATATGGAAGTTCTTGGGCCAAGGATTGAATCTGAGCCACAGTTGGGGCAATACTGGATCCTTTTTTTTTTAATTTTATTTATTTATTTATTTATTTTTGTCTTTTTTTGTTATTGTTGTTGCTATTTCTTGGGCTACTCCCGCGGCATATGGAGGTTCCCAGGCTAGGGGTTGAATCGGAGCTGTAGCCACCGGCCTACGCCAGAGCCACAGCCACGCAGGATCCGAGCCGCGTCTGCAACCTACACCACAGCTCACGGCAACGCCGGATCGTTAACCCACTGAGCAAGGGCAGGGACCGAACCCGCAACCTCATGGTTCCTAGTCAGATTCGTTAACCACTGCGCCACGACGGGAACTCCAATACTAGATCCTTAAGCCACTGCAGTGGCCTAGGGATTGACCCAGAGTGCCAAAGAGACAACACTGGATCCTTAACCAACTGTGCCACAGCGGGAACTCCCTCCTCCTACTTTTCTAAAAGCATTCTCATGTGGTTTTTATTAAGCTCTTTGTAGTTTAGTTTTCCTTTGCTGAGTTTTTCTAAACCTTATTTATGTTCTTTTATTGATTCATCTTTTTTTTTGAAAGAATATAAAATTGTCTTTATTTTTTTTTTATTTTTTTCCTGCTGTACAGCATGGAGACCAAGTTACAACTTACACGTATACTTTTTTTTTCCCACCCTTTGTTCTGTTGCAATGTAAGTATCTAGACATAGTTCTCAATGCTACTCAATAGGATCTCATTGTAAATCCATTCCAAGTTGCATCTGATAACTCCAAGCTCATGAAGATTTGTCATTTCTTAATACCTTTCAGCTCATTTTGAAATTGTAGATGATAGTTTTTTGGATGTGTATGTGGTATGTTTTTGCTGTCTAGAGGGAGTTGCTCTGTTCCTTAAACTCTTCGCTTATACTAACTTTTAAAAATATATAACTTTCATGGGATTTGACTGTATAACTTCTTTGTTGTTCATTTTAATTTAAATTTAGTTGTTTTTTTTTTTAACTTTTAGATGTGATTCAAAATAGTTTTTAACTTTAGAGTTTCCTCTTCTGTGTTTTTGTTTATTCACGGAGTGTTCAGAAACGTGGGAACTTGTTTTCCGAGGCTTTCTATTTATGCTCCCTTCTCACATTATCTGGACCTTTTTTTCCCTTCATCTCTTTTGTACCTGTCCTACTCACTTTTACCTCTGTTTTTGGAACTTTTTTTCTCAATGTGGGGCCCTAGCTGGTCAGTTTGGAGAATTCCTGGGGCCCAGATTGCTTTCACCCTTGCTGTGGACACTTTGCACTCATTACTGAATTGCACTAAACTCCTCCCAGTTGATAATGTTCTCAAATTAGTATTCTCTGGTGGATACTAGGTGATTTCTCTTCTTTCAGTTCTATTCATTACCACTGAGCCGCAATAGGAACTCCTGCCTCATAATTTTTTATTGGCTGAATTACAGTGTGTATTTTCCTTTTTTAAGTGCTTGATATTTTTGTATTTGTATAAATAGTCTTGAGATTTGTTCTGGGATGCAGTTAAATTATTTGGAAATCGTTTGATTTGGGGGCTTGCTTTTAAATAATCCTAAGTTCTCTGCGAATTACTCTGGTGGGAACACAGAAGTTTTCTTGCCTATGTGATCAAAAGGATTATTCCTTCTCCCTTTTTTTGGTTAGTCTCCACTTCCCCGTCTCTGGCCCATGCATTTGCTGATTAGCACTCAGCTGAAGACTCAGGGTGGGTGAGGATGTCCTCTTCAGATCTCCAGAGCTTTCTGTGTAGTCTCTCCTCTTTGGCACTCTGCACTGTGAATTATAGCTGCCTTGCCATCTCTGGATTCGCAATTTCATCTCCTAAACATGCCATCACCAGACTCCAGCTGGTTTCTGTCTCCCTGTACTAATTTCTAGAAACTGTAGCGGGAAACTGGAACAGTCTTGGGGGCTCACCTTGTTTGTTTCCCATCTGTCAATAATCACTGACTGTCCTGTGCTGCCTGGTGTCCAGTGCCTGAAACTCAAATTTTCATATATTTTTCTGGTTTAGGTGGAAAGGAAACAATCTATGTTACTGTTCTCTCTTGCTGAAAATGTGAGTCTGTCATAGGTTTTTTTTTTTTTTTTTAATTGTGTTTGGTAACGCCAATATTCAAATTTTCTAGGGGTTCTATTTTGTTTTCTTCTGCCTTTCAGCCCTCTGGTCTGGTAATTTGTGTTAATTAAATGCTGGGAATTATATATGAAATGGTAGAATAATTTGAGGTTAGATGGTTATCTCTTCCTTAGGAGCGAATTTGCTTTTGTATTTACCAGATAGTTGTGGTAGGAGTGAATGGGTAACCTTAAATTAATTAGGGATTCATTCATCTTAATTTGGACCTAGCGTTTTGTGGTTGTAAGGGTTGGCTTACTGCAGGGTCACTCCTGTTCTCTTTATAGATGCCAGCTGGTATCTTGGTGGTTAACAGTCTAATTCCTAAGGTTCTTCAATTCCCCCCCACACACACACACCTTTTTTTTTTTTTCTTTGTTTGGGCTGCACCTGTAGCATGTGGAAATTCCCAGAGCTATGGGTCAAATGGGAGCTGCTGATGGAGCCTATGCCACAGCCACAGCAACACCAGATCCTTAACCCACTGAGTGAGGCCAGGGATCAAACCTGCATCCTCATGGACACTATGTTGGGTTCTTAACCCACTGAGCCACAGCAGGAACTCCCAATTTCTGTTTTGTCTTCCCAGCAATGTAAGAAGACTTAAAGTTGTGCTTAACACCCCCAGCTTTCACCTCATCTACTTGCTTCTGCTGCTTGTGATTCAGCATATTCTTCCAGAAGTAATGTGGTGGGATGTGTCCCGATCATTACCTCTCTTTGCTTCCCTTCTTTCCAAGTTCTTTGTCTCTCATATCTTTGCTGCTTCTGTACCTACAAGAAGGTAATCAAACCATGATAAATATAGGGGAGAGAGCTTGAACTATTATCTTTTCTCTAAGATTGTCCTAATCAGCCCTTGAGAAAAGAAAGCAGAATCACAGAAAGCATCCTAGAATAGCTGACTCCTCAGTTAATGATACCACTCAAGGGAAAGTGGAGTTAATGGCATCTCAGGAAGAGGGGACATGTGAGAATACAAAAAAGTATATAGTGGAAGTCTCTCACCCCCCTGCTGCACCTCCCATCGTATACACACACTCACATATACTTAAACCATACACATGGCCATTCACATACAGCTCTTGAAGTTTCCTTTGCAAATCTTTGGGGTCCCTCTATGCATATATAAATTAGATTATAATTCCATACCTTATCCTAAATTCAGAAGGTAGTATATGTGTAGTTCTGCACTGTGCTTGTTTTTTGAAAAATGTAACATATTTTGAAGAAATTTCTAAATAAGTGTATTGATAGCTCTCCTGTACATTTTAAGCTCCGTACTATTTCTGTCACATGTGTACTGTGATTTATTTAAGTGGTACTGTACCTGTGGTCAGTCTGACAAACAGTACTGTAGTGAACAACCTTGTAGGTTATTTTGTATTTCTGCTCATATATCTGTAGGTCAAAGGGTATATGCATTTGTAATTTTGACAGCAATAGTGTAATGAGTAGGTGGGAAGAAGTGTAAAATGATCATCTCTTTCATCTGTAGAGAATCAGGTTTAAAAGTGAGGCTTGCAGTTAGAACTATAAAGACTAAGGTTTAATTTTTTTTTTTTTTTTTTTTTTAAGAACCTCTCTTTAACCTTAGAGGGATTTAGAAAATCTTCTGTAGCAGGGGAAAAAAAAAAAAAAAGACTTTGAAGGTCTATGTGTAGTTCAATTATTTTTTCATTTTTTCTTTTATTAAATCAAAGAGGCATGTATATACAGTTCCTTTTTATTTTGACATATGAATGTGATACAGTGATAGTTATGCTGGGTGATAGAACTCTCGTACTTTTAATCACAGTTTCAATTTCAGTTCTTGTGACTGGTCCATTCATCTTTTTTTTTTTAAGGATACTTTTATTTTTTTAATTTTTTTATTTATTTTTTTTTTGTCTTTTGTCTTTTTTGTTGTTGTTGTTGCTATTTCTTGGGCCGCTCCCGAGGCATATGGAGGTTCCCAGGCTAGGGGTCAAATCGGAGCTGTAGCCACCAGCCTACGCCAGAGCCACAGCAACGCGGGATCCGAGCCGCGTCTGCAACCTCCACCACAGCTCACGGCAACGCCGGATCGTTAACGCACTGAGCAAGGGCAGGGACCGAACCCGCAACCTCATGGTTCCTAGTCGGATTCGTTAACCACTGCGCCACGACGGGAACTCCCATTCATCTTTTCTATTTCATCTTGGTTTACTCTTGGAAGATTGTACTTTTCTAAGAATTTATCCATTTCTTCTAGGTTTTCTGTTTTATTGGCATATAGTTGCATATAGTAGTCTCTTATGATCCTTTGAATTTCTGTGATGTCCATGTTAACTTCTCTGTTTTCATTTCTAATTTTATTGATTTGAGTCCTCTCTCTGTTTTGCTTGATAAGTCTGCCTAGGGGTTTATCAATTTTGTTGATCTTTTCAAAGAACCAGCTTTTTGTTTCATTGATCTTTTCTATGGTTTTCTTTGTTTTTATTTCATTGATTTCTGCTCTGATCTTTATGATTTCTTTCTTTCTACTAACTATAGGTCTTGTCTATTCTCTCTCGAGCTGCTTTAGATGTAAAGTTAGTTTGTTTATTTGAGCTTTTTCTTGTTTCCTGAGGTGGGCTTGTATTGCTATAAACTTTACTCTTAGAACGGCTTTTGCTGCATCCCATAGGTTTTGGAGTGTCGTGTCTTTGTTGTCATTTGCTGCTAGGTATTTTTTAATTTCCTCTTTGATTTCTTCAGTGATCCATTGGTTGCTTAGTAGCATGTTGTCTAGTCTCCACGTGTTTGTGTTTTTTGCAGGTTTTTTCTTGTTGATTTCCAGTTGTTGTGGCTGGAAAAGATGCTTCATATGATTTCAATTTTCTTGAAGTTACTGAGGTTTGATTTTTAGCCCAGGATATGATCAATCTTAGAGAATGTTCCATGTGCACTTAAGAAGAATGTGTATTCTGTTGCTTTTGGATGGAATGTCCTGTAAATATCTATTAAGTCCATCTGGTTTAATGCATCATTCAGGGCCTGTGTTTCCTTATTGATTTTCTGTCTGGTTGATCTGTCCATTGCTGTAAGTGGGTGTTAAAGTCCCCCACTACGATTGTGTTATTGTCGATTTCTCCTTTTAAGGTTGTTAGCAGTTGCCTTATATATTGGGTGAACCTGTGTTGGTTGCGTAGATGTTTAAAATTGTTGTATCTTCTTCTTGGATTGATCCTTTGATCATTATGTAATGTCCTTCTTTGTCCCTTAAAATATTCTTCATTTTAAAGTCTATTTTGTCTGATATGAGTATTGCTACTCCAGCTTTCTTTTGATCCCCACTTGCATAAAATATTTTCTTCCATCCTCTCACTTTCAATATGTATGTGTCCCTAGAAGTGAAGTGGGTCTCTTGACAGCATATATATGGGTCTTGTTTTTGTATCCATTTGGCCAGTCTCTGTCTTTTGGTTGGGACGTTTAGTCCATTCACATTTAAGGACATTATTGATATGTATGTTCTTATTGCCATTTTATTAATTGCTTTGGATTTGGTTTTGCTGCTCTTTTTTCTTTCCTCCTTCTCTTGTTCTTTTCTGCCTAGAGAAGTTCCTTTAGTATTTGTTGTAAGGCTGGTTTAGTGCTGCTGAATTCTCTCAGCTTATGCTTATCTGTGAAGGTTTTGATTTCTCCTTCAAATCTGAATGAGAGCCTTGCTGGGTAGAGTAATCTTGGTTGGAGGTTTTTTCCTTTCATCGCGTCAAGTATATCATGCCACTCCCTTCTGGCCTGCAGAGTTTCTGCTGAAAAATCTGCCGATAATCTTATTGGGGTTCCCTTGTATGTTACTTGTTTCTTTTCCCTAGCTGCTTTCAAGATTTTCTCTTTGTCTTTAATTTTGGTCAGTTTGATTAATATGTGTCTCGGGGTATTCCTCCTTGGGTTTATTTTATATGGTATTCGTTGTGCTTCCTGGATTTGAGTGAGTGATTCCTTCCCCGTGTTAGGGAAGTTTTTGACTATTATCTCTTGGGATATTTTTTCTGTCTCCTTCTCCCTCTCTTCTCCTTCCGGCACCCGTATAATACGGATGTTGGTGTGTTTAACGTTGTCCCAGAGTTCTCTGAGACTCTCTTCACTTCTTTTCAGTCTTTTTTCTCTTTTCTGTTCTGCACCCATAATTTCCACTAATCTGTCCTCCACCTCACTTATTGGTTTTTCTGCCTCCTGTATTCTGCTGTTAGCTGCTTCTAGTGAATTTTTTATTTCAGTTATTGTATTTTGCATCTCTTCTTGTTTAAGTTTTATATCTTGTATCTCTTTGCTCAGTGTTTCCTGTAAATTATCCATCTTTGCCTCCAGTTTATTTTCAATGTCTTGCATCATCTTCAGCATCAACAGTCTAAAGTCTTTTTCCTGGAGGCTGAGAATCTCCTCATCGCTTAGCTGATTTTCTGGGGTTTTTCCTTTCTCCCTCATCTGAGTTATAGTTCTCTGCCTTTTCATTTTGATAGGTTTTTGGTGTGGTGACCTTTTTACAGATAATAAGAGTCATAGCCTCTCTTACTTCTGATGCCTGCCCCCCTATGGCTCAAGTCGGTATGGGGGGCTTGCTGTAGGCTTCCTGGTGGGAGGGGCTGATACCTGCCCACTGGTAGGTGGAGCCGATTATAATCCCTTTGGTGGGTAGGTAGCCTGCTTACTGAGGGGTGGGGCTGTGATCCCACCTGGGTTGTTGTTTGGCCTAGGGCTTCTCAGCAGCTGACTGACAGGTGGGGCCAGATTTTCCCAAAATGGCCACCTCCAGAGGAAGGCACAGCTGCTGAATATTCCCAGGAGCTTTGCTTTCAATGTCTTTCCCTCACAACAAGCCATGTTAACCCCTGTTTTCCCAGGATGTCCTCCAAGAACTGCAGTCAGGTTTGACCCAGATTCCCATGGAGACTTTGCTTTGCCCTGGGACCCAGTGCACGTGAAAGTCTGTGTGCTCTTTCTCCCCATGCCAGATCCCCACGTGTGAGATTTTGATGTGGGGCTCAGTACTCTCACTCCTATAGGTGAGTCTCTGTGAACCAGTTAGTTTCCAGTCTGTGGAGCTTCCCACCCAGGAGGTATGGGGTTGTTTATCACGAAAAAGCCCCTCCTACCTCTTGATGTGTCCTCCTCTTTTTCTTCTGGAGTAGGATATCTTTTTTTAAGGTTTCTGGTCCATTTGGGTGAAGAATGCTCAGTCTTTTGTTGTGAATTTTGATGTTTTTAGGAGAGAAGTTGAGCTCCAGTCCTTCTATTCTGCCATCTTAATCCTGTCTAGAACTCTGGTGCTTTTAAATGGTACTGAATTATTTAATAAGCATGTTCATTTAAAAAATGTGAAGTTTTTTAGAGAAGTATGAAGAGATTAACTAGTTTAAATATTAGTGACTCAGCTTTGCAAAAAACGTTTTTTCTAAGGTCAGTTACTAAGTGGTAGAGCTACTTATGGTAGAGCACAGATTAAACTGTAAATTAGAGCACAGACTAAACTGTAAATATAGTTGTATTTTTCCCATAGTGAATGAGTGAGTCCGTTCAACCCTTAGCCTTGTTAATACTGGGTATTAATCTTATTTTGCTATTTGCCAAGGTAGAAATGAATATTTTAATATTTTAAAGTATTGTAGTTTTTTTATTGAAGTATAGTTAATTTACAGTGTTATGCTAGTTTCAAACGTGCAGCAACGCTGGATCTGAGCCGTGTCTGCGACTTACACCACAGCTCATGGCAATGCCGGATCTTTAACCCACTGAGCAAGGCCAGGAGTCGAACCTGCGTCCTCATGGATGCTAGTCAGATTTCGTTTCCACTGAGCTACGGTGGGAACTCATTAATTTCTTTTTTTTTTTTACATATAGCTGTCTGGTTTTCTCAGCACTACTTATTAAAGAGTCTATATTTTCTCCATTGTATATTCTTGCCTCCTTTGTCATAGATTAGTTGTCCATACATGTGAGTTTATTTCTGAGCTTTTTATCCTGTTCCATTGATTTATTTTTGTGCTAGTACAATACTGCCTTGACTGCTCTAGCTTTATAATACAGTCTAAAGTCTGGAAACGTGATTCCTCCACCTCCATTTTTCTTTCTTAATATTGTTTTGGCTATTTGGGGTCTTTTGTGTTTCTGTACACATTGTAAAAATTTTTTAGTTTTATGGAAGAATTACATTGGTAACTTGATGATGGCAGTTGCATTGAATCAGTAGATTGCTTTGAGTAGTATGTTCATTTAAATAATATTGATTCTTCCAGTCCAAAAACATGATATATCTTTCCATCTGTTTGTGTTGTTTTTAGTTACTTTCATCAGTATCTTGTCATTTTCAGAGTACAGGTCTTTTGCCTACTTGGATAGATTTATTCCTTAGGTATTTTATTCATTTGGATGTGATAGTAAAATGGGACTGTTTCCTTAATCTCTCTCTCTCTCTCATCTTTCATTCTCAATGTATAGAAATGCAAGAGATTTCAGTATATTAATTTTGTATCCAGCAACTCTCCAAATTCATTGATAGGCTGTAGTAGCTTTCTGGTATCATCCTTAAGATTTTCTATGTATAGCATTTTGTCATCTGCAAACAGTAGCAGTTTTACTTCTTTTCCAATTTGGATCCTTTTTATTTCTTTTTCTTCTCTGATTGTGTGGCTAGGACTTGCAAAACTATGTTGAATAAGAGTGGCATTGTAAGAGGAAATGCCCAGGTTTTCACTGTTGAATGTGATGTTAGCTGTGAGTTTGTCATATATAGCCTTTATTAGATTGAGGTAGGTTCCCTTTGTAAACACAGTCTAGAGAGTTTATCATAAATGGATGTTGAATTTTATCAGAAGTCTTTTCTGCATCTATTGAGATCATGCCATTTTTTATTCTTCAGTTGTTAATGTGGTGTATCATATTGATTGATTTGCAGATATCAAAAAGTCCTTGCATTGTAGGATGAATCCCACTTGATTGTGATGTATGGTTTTGTTTTGTTTTGTTTGTTTTTTGTTTTTTCTTACTTTTTTAGGGCCGCATCTGTGGCATATGGAATTTCCCAGACTAGGGGTGGGATTGGAGCTACAGCTGCCAGCCTACACCACAGCCATAGCAATGGCAGAATCCAGGCTGCATCTGACACCTATGCCACAGCTCATGGCAGTGCCAGGTCCTTAACCCACTGAGCAAGTTCAGGGACTGAACCTGCATCCTCATGGTGATGGAGGCCTCACAGAATGAGTTTGGAAGTATTCCTTCCTCTGCAATTTTTCGGAATAGTTACAGAAGGATAGATATTAACACTTCTCTAAATGTTTGAAAAAATTTGCCTGTGAAACCGTCTGGTCCTGGACTTTTGTTTGTTGGGAGGCTTTTAATTACTGATTCAATTTCAGTACTGGTAATTGGTTTATTCGTATTTTCTATTTTTTTCCTGGTTCAGTCTTGGGAGATTGTACCTTTCTAAGAATTTGTCCATTTCTTCTAGGTTGTCCATTTTGGGGGCATATAGTTATTTGTAGTAGTCTCTTTTGATCCTGTGTATTTCTGTAATATCGGTTGTAACTTCTCCTTTTTCTTTCTGATTTTATTAATTTGAGTCCTCTCTCCTTTTTCTATGCGTGATAAATCTAAAGGCTTATCAATTTTGTTTATCTTTTCAAAGAATCAGCTTTTAGTTTCATTGATGATTTTTTTTTTAATTTTAGCCTCTATTTCATTTATTTCTTTTCTTTTTTTTTTGTCTTTTTTGTTGTTGTTGTTGTTGTTGTTGCTATTTCTTGGGCCGCTCCCAGGCTAGGGGTCAAATCGGAGCTGCAGCCACCAGCCTACGCCAGAGCCACAGCAACGCGGGATCTGAGCCGCATCTGCAACCTACACCACAGGTCACGGCAACGCCGGATCGTTAACCCACTGAGCAAGGGCAGGGACCGAACCCGCAACCTCATGGTTCCTAGTCGGATTCGTTAACCACTGCGCCATGACGGGAACTCCTATTTCATTTATTTCTATCCTGATCTTTATGGTTTTTTTCCTTCTACTAACTTTGGGATTTGTTAGTTCTTTCTCTGAGTGCTTTAGGTGTAAGATTAGTTTGTTTATTTGGTATTTTTCTTATTTTATGTGGTAAGCTGGTAACACTATAAACTTCTCTCTTAGAACTGCTTTTGCTTCATCCCATAGATCTTTTGGATTATCATATTTTCATTTGTCTCTAGGTATTTTCTGATTTCCTCTTTGCTTCTTCAGTGACCCAGTTGTTGTTTGGCAGCATATTGTTTAGTGTCCATGTATTTGTGTGGGGTTTTTTTTTTGCATTTTTTCCTTGTAGTTGATTTCTAATCTCATAGTGTTGTGGTTAGAAAAGATGGCTGATATGATTTCAAGTTCCTTAAATGTACCAAGCCTTGTTTCGTGGCCTACTATGTGCTCTGTCTTGGAGAGTGTTCCACGTACACTTGAAAAAATGTGTATTCTACTGCTTTTGGATGGAATGCTCTCTCTCTGTATCAGTTAAGTCAGTTTTGTCCAATGTGTCATTTAAGGCCTCTGTTTCCTTACTGATTTTCTGTCTGATGATGTGTCCATTTATGTAAGTGGGATGTTAAAGTCTCCTACTATTATTGTGTTAACTGTTGAATTCTCATTTTATGTCTTAATATTTTCCTTATATATTTAGGTGCTACTTAATTGGGTGCATATATATTTACAGTTGTATCTTCTTCCTGGATTGATCTTTGATCATTATGTAGTGTCCTTTGTTTCTTAAAGCAGTCTTTATTTTAAGGCCTATTTTGTCTGATATGTGTATTGTTGCTCTTTCTTTTGATTTCCATTTGCATAGCATACCTTTTTCTATCCCCTCACTTTGTCTGTGTGTCTAGATCTGAAGTGAGTTTCCTCTAGGCAGCATATATACAGGTATTGGTTTTGTATCCATTAAGCCACTCTGTCTTTTGGTTGGAGCATTTAGTACATTTACAGTTAAGGGAATTATTAATATGTATGTTCTTATTTCCATTTTTTAAATTGTTTTAGATTTGTTTTTTCCCCTCTTTTAAAATTTTTTTAATTTTTTAATCCTTTTTTCTCTTGTAATTTCATGACTGTCTTTAGTGTTGTGTTTGATTTCTTTTTTCTTTTTTTGTGTATACCTATTATAGATTTTTGGTTTGAAGTTGCCATGAGGTTGTTATATATACATATGTGATTGGTTTAAGTTTCTGTTCTCTTAATTTCAAGTGTATTTTAAAATCCTGCATTTGTACGCTCCCCTTACAGTTCTGCTTTTGATATCATATTTTACATCTTATTGTTTAGTATATTTCTTAACTGGTTGCTTTGGATGTAGATGATTTTACTAGTTTGTCTTTTAGCCTCCCTACTAGGTTTGTGTGTGGATGATTTCTTACCTTTACTGTATGTTTGCCTTTACCAGTGAGCTTTTTTGTTTCATAATTTTCTTATTTCTGGTTGTGGCTTTTTTTTTTTTTGTCTTTTGTCTTTTGTTTTGTCTTTTGAGGGCCACACCACAGCATAGGGAGGTTCCCAGGCTGGAGATTGCATTGCAACTGTAGCCACTGGCCTATGCCACAGCCACAGCAATGCGGGATCTGAGCCACATCTGTGACCTACACCACAGCTCATTAACCCACTGAGCAAAGCCAGGGATGGAATGTGCAACCTCATGGTTACTGGTCGGGTTCATTAACCACTGAGCCACAATGGGAACTCCCCATTTCCTAGACAAATTCTTTTTAATATTTTTTTGTAATGTTGATTTGATGGTGGTGAACTCTTAGCTTTTGCTTCTCTTTAAAGCTTTTGGTTTCTTCATCAAATCTCAAGGAGAACCTTGCTGGATAGAGTATTCTTGGTTGTAGGTTTTTCCTTTTCATCACTTTATTGTCTTTTTTTTTTTTTTTTTAGGGCCACACCCACAGCATATGGAGGTTCCCAGGCTAAGGGTCTATTTGGAGCTATAGCCACTGGCCACAGCCACAGCAACGTGGGATCTGAGCTGCATCTGCAACCTACACTTACAGCTCACGACAATGCCAGATCCTTAACCCACTGAGTGAGGCCAGGGGATTGAACCTGCATCCTCATGGATACTAGTCAGATTTGTTTCTGTTGAGCCATGGCAGGAACTCCTTTTCATCACTTTAAATGTATCTTGCTACCCCCTCTGTCCTGCAGAGTTCTGCTGAAAAATCAGCTCATATGAGTTTTTTGTTTTTTTTTTTTTAAATCAGGAGTGGATGCTGATTCTGTCAAATGCTTTTTCTGCATTATTTTGATGATTTTCTTTCTTGAAACAATTTTTAAAGTATATTTTTTAATGTTCAGCAGAGTTAGCTTTTTTGCACAAAACTTACTTGATCATTATCATTTTAATGTATTTTTGGATTTGTTAAAATTTTGTTAAATTTGCATTTATATTCGTGAGGACTTCGATTTGTAGTTTTCTTGTATTAGTTTTGTTTGGGTTTTGTATTGGGATGTCGACCTCATAGAATGACTTACAAAGTATTCTCTTCAGTTTTCTGGATGAATTTCTGTAGAACTGATATTAGTTCTTTCTTAGATTTTTGGCAGTATTTATCAGTGAACCCATCTGGTTCTAGAATTTTCTTTATGGGCAGGTTTTGTGCATCCATCACTACCATCCATCTCCATAGCTCTTTTTATTTTGTAATTTGCCTTCATTTTTGAAAGTTTTTTTTTTCTGGGTTGGTAGGTAGGTTGGACTTTTTTCCTTCTTTGCATTAATATGGAAATTTTTATGCCTCTGTGTGTGTGTGTATACATGTGTGTTTGTCTCTTTTTTGGTAACAGCTTGAGATAAGATTCACACAATTCACCCACTTAAAAGTGCAAAATTAGAAGTTTTTTGCGCCAGTTATCACAGTCAATTTGAGAATATTTTCATTGTCTTCAGTGGATACCCTGTAGACATTAGCAGTCATTCTCCATTTCCTCTCATCTATGGTGTTCAACTTTTTTTTTTTTTTGGTTTTTATGGCCACACCCACAGCATATGGAGGTTCCCAGACTAGGGGTCTAATCAGAAATACAGCTGCTGGCCTATGCCACAGCCACAGCAACACCAGATCTGAGCCATGCCTGCAACCTACAGCACAGCCCACGACAATGCCAAATCCTTAATCCACTGAGAGAGGCCTGGGATCTAACCTGCACCCTAATAGTTTCTAGTTGGATTTATTTCCACTGTGCCACAATGGGAACTCCTATGGTGTTCAACTTTAGAAGCTCAGTTTGACTAAGCTATCTTGTATTACTAGTTACTGTTTAGTCTTCTAGCTTCTGACCATATGCAATACAATTAAAGTAACTTTTAATATCTGTGTACTATTTTTAGCATCATTATCTCTTCTAGAGTGGTTTTCATTGACTGTCTTTTTCTCTGCCTTATGGATAATGTTTTCCTGTTCCCTCCTACACTTGGCAATTTTTAATTTGTTGCCAGATATTGTGATTCGACTTTATTCGGTCATCTGTCAACCTGGG
Source organism: Phacochoerus africanus (assembly GCF_016906955.1). NCBI lineage: Eukaryota > Metazoa > Chordata > Mammalia > Artiodactyla > Suidae > Phacochoerus > Phacochoerus africanus. The sequence continues at coordinate 78,296,683 of NC_062547.1, read as the reverse complement.
TGATGTATGAAGCTAGGAATTGTTGCCTCAACTTCTTTTGGGTGTTTTTTCCTTCTGGCTTAGGCAGTTTCTCACATGCATATGCTAATCAGTACTCAATGACAACATGAGGGAGAACCTCAGATCTCCAGACCTCTCTCTTAATCTCTCCCCTCTTTGGTGCTCTGCCTTTGTAAGTTATCATTCTAGTTTCCCTAGACCTTTGCTCTGTATCCTGAAATTGAGAGCAAATCATTTTGCTTCCTCTGGAACCCCCTCACTGTGCTCCTGTCCAAGAAGTATGCTCAGACTGTGTTGGGCTACCTTGTGTTTCCCATCCTTCAAGGATCACTTTTCTGCATTGATTGGTGTCTGATCTCTGAAATTTGTTGAATCATGTATATTGTCTGATTTTGTTCAAGGGGATAATAAATTTAGTTCCTGTTACTCCATTTTGATTAGAAGTCTCTAGATTGTTTTTTCAGCCAATAGGAAATCACTTCTCACAGACTGGCATATTTTCATTACATCTGCTTTTTTCATTCTCCCTCAGACTATATCCTGGAGCTTTAAGGAGATTATAGAAAAAATTCTTAGATGGATTTAGAAATGGTTGTCGTCTTATCAAGAAGTACCAAAGTACAAATTTAATATTACATTTAAAGAAATTATTCTGTTCCCAGTCACTGATGTTGACTCCTGAATCATATGCCTATTGCTGTTTGATTATGTATAGCTATGACTTACTATCTGCAATTCTCTGGGCAGGTATTTTTCTTTTTAATTATACAGCACATATGTTTAATTACATGATTATTGATGAAAATCACTTGGGTACTCTGGTTTTAAAAATTTGCTAAGCTGAGACTATCTCATTTTATCCTTTGTGTTTAGGCAGAATTCTTGGTTTTTTTTGGAGTGTAGATATGAATAGCCTCTGAAGTACTAGATTTGATTTTTTTTTTTTTTTTGCAGAAGTCCAAATCATTTATGTTGAAATAATGGATTTATCATTACTATAAATTATTCATATTATCATAGCTGAGGCCACTTTAAAAGATAAAGTCTTAACTATTTTGCTTTTAAAAATAACAGTGCAGTCTAAATATTGTGCTTTTTTTGTTTTTGTTTTTTGCCTGCCAGGTGGAGAGTTTATAACTTAATCAAAACAGTGAAATGTTCTAGAATAGGTAAAGACCTCTTGTTGACTGCTTTCTCACAATTTTTTGTATGATAAATTATTACTCATCAAAACATAAATGTCCAGGGACCAAATTGTAGAGAACACTATATAATTTTTTCCTCATTTTTTCTTCTCTTACAGGGAAAGTAAGAAGCTTAAGCTCATCTTTGTGGTCACTGACTCACTTGACAGCTTTGTATCTAAGTGACAATTCCCTGTCCCGCATTCCTTCAGACATTGCCAAGCTTCACAATCTGGTGCATCTGGATCTATCCTCTAATAAAATCCGGAGTTTACCAGCAGAACTCGGAAACATGGTATCACTCAGGTATGCAGATTAAGAAACACCATTATCCAATAAATTTAGTGGTATTTGAATAAAAGTAAATATGACTATATCCTATATGTAAAATTTTCTGAGAAAATTAAAGTCAGCTAATAAATACTAAGTCACGTGGCTCCATTGCCTAAAACTTATTTTATTTTAAAATTTATTTTTTGCTCTTTTGTGTAATATACTTTATTTTTGAAGCAAAATTTTTGGAAAGAGTGGGGCAAACAAATAGAAGGTGCTTGTGTTCTCCCATGTATGCATGCACTCATCTGTGACAGACTGTTGAGGTGATTTTCACCTGCTAAATGTTATAGCCCCATACCATCCGTAACATGGGGTCCCAGAAGCCATTGGTGATTAGTGAAACCTTTTTGGCCATCCTAGGGCTTGTATGCATGATGGTAATAAAGCATGGGCTTGAAAGAAGCTGGAATTAGTGATTGAATATGGGGGTCTATAGTGTGACTATAGGAGAGGAGTAGAATGTGGAGACTACACAGGTTCAGATTAGTAACCTGATTGTCATTTACAAGTTGTGTGGTTTGGGACAAGCTTCTTATAACCTCCCTGGATGGTTATTCATCTGCGAAGTTGCTATAATAACTACCTAGCCAAGGCTGAGATTAGACATTTTTGAAATATTGACTGAAAAACTACTAGCACCCTGCTTGGTACATATTGCATTAGTAAGTGGTAATTGTTATTTTTTTATTACCTCTGTTTTATAAGGTAGATGAGAAGGAGATCTATCCAAGTTGAATGTAAAGCCAGTTTCCAGCTATTACGTTAATCCTGGTGGGAAATCTTGCTCCATTAAATTACCTGACTTTTTTTCTGTGATTCCACTGGCTTTTCTGCTGCCTTCTATCATTTGCTGCATAGTAAAAAGGAATAAGGACCTTGTGAGAGTTTCTTTACCTCTTTTTGCTCCCAGTCCAGCTTTTTGACATTTTTAAGCCTAATTATTGAGTATATACTGGAACTATTTTTAATCCCCTGAACCAAATTTACTTTTAAAGGACCTTTTTTCCCACGTGATATATTTTGGAAATAAACAGGAACCAAGTATAGAATGAGCTTTTCTTGTTCAGTTTATGGCCTCACCATCCTCTGGTTTATTCAGTAGTAACCAGGATTCATTTAAATTCCAGGAACTAAGGATTATTGAAATAGTTCTCATTCACATGTAAAAATGGATAAATAAAACTTAGTGTAGGATACTGCCAGTATCTTAATATTGGGTCTTTTTTTTTTTTTTTCCTACTGAAGATTCCTTTCTTAGTTATATTTTCTATATGAAACAAATCATTAAAATAATCAGTAGTTTAAAATAGCTGCCATTATTTCTAAAGTGAAACTTCAGTGAATTTGGAGAGATAGTTATCATCAACTTACGCAGCTATCATAAGCTATTTTGATTTGGTACTGTGTGGTTATTTAAATTCTCTTTTAATAATTCACATGTTAGGCTGTTTTATCATTTCCACTTTCTTAAACGTGTTGGTAGACCTCTTTGTGCGCTAGACCAGTGCTGCTGTTGTCAGGATGGTCTGTTGACTATGCCATTTTCAAACCATTGCCAGCCTGCAGTTAGCTATATACCATGTGAGAGTGATTTTGTATCTGTTGAATCTAATACTATTTAAGAAATTGAGGTTTATATTTTGATTTTTTTTTCCCCTCATTTCGTTTTTATAGTAATTGATTTTTTTCCCCCACAATTTTACAAATGTATTGGTATGTGGCAATTTGGGGTTTTTTTTTGGTTGTGTCTTGTTTTTTTTTACCATATATGATTGAGAAGCCCTATACTAGACTTTGAAATATAATGCTAAATTTTGTCATTCTTAAGAACTTATATTTTATATTCCTAGAAATTGTTCATTATAGTTGTTAGTTAAAGGTTAATATATCTTCTGACTTCCTGGCATTTTTACATTAACAGGGAACTCCATTTAAATAACAACCTGTTACGAGTTCTACCTTTTGAGCTGGGAAAACTGTTTCAGTTGCAGACTTTAGGCCTGAAAGGTATGACTTCCCATATTTATTCTTCTTATGGTTTGTATGTATCTTTGAGTTTAAAGAAGCCATAAGAGGGAATCCTTTTGCCAGGGATTCACAGATTCACCCATTTCTAAAGCTCATCAGTTAGATACGGCCCAGTGGTTTTATCTTTTATGCCTTTAGATTTGTCTATTAGTCTTTTTATCATTTTTTGCCGCTAACCCAGCCCTGCTTTTCTAGCCTTTCTTTGATTTACCTCTGTGTTCTGGTGATATATTCCTGACATCATACTTTATTTCAGCCTTTTTTTAAGTGTTTAATCAAAAAATGGAGATTTTCACAAAATGCAGAAAACAAATAGGAAATTTTGATCCATTTGGATCCTCTAATAAGGACCAGTATTTAAGCATTTTTTTAAAAACTCAAAAAATTAAAAATATGATTTATGAGAACTGCACTAATACATTAGAATTTGGGGGCATGAATTGACCCAGTAAGAACTATTGGGAAATATTTTTCTAAACCAGCAAGGTTAAAAGTCACATTTTAGTAATGTGTCACTATCTATACTTTTTTAAAAATCACATTGTAAAAAAAAAAAAAAAAATCGCATTGTGATTCTTTAGCAGTTTTATAGATACATGTAGCTTACTCTATAATTTTTTTTTTTTTTTGTCTTTTTAGGGCCACACTGTCAGCATATGAAGTTCCCAGTCTAGGGCTCAAATTGAAGCTGTAGCTGCCAGCCTACACAACAGCCACAACAATGTGGAATCCGAGCCTTATCTGCTATCTGTACCATAGCTCACGGCAACGCCAGATCCTTCAACCCACTGAGTGAGGCCAGGGATTGAACCCATGTCCTCGTGGGTAGTAGTCAAGTTTGTTACCCCAAGCCAGAAAGATCCTTTGTTATTTGACATTTATAGTTTTATGCTTTTTTCTTGAAAGTAGTTTCACAGAGATACTTGTTTATCTCAGATTCTGTTGGACATTGTTATACATCTGTCTGCAACAGCAATATTTTCGCTTGATTTCATCTTTTATAGACAAATACTGTTATTTTCCTGAGCTTTGCAACTTACACTTTGATGTGGTAGCTACTTCTTAAAACAGTTACATCATCTATGCTCTCTGAAAAATTTTTTCATTGATTTCTCCTGGTACCTGTTAATTAGTTGGAGGAGAAAATGTATCATTTAGTTAAAAAAACCATGTCTCTTTGCTACATCTGTTCATTTAGAGCCAAAGTATCTCTACCTCAGGATTCAGTTTATATCATTTTCTTTAAAATTGATTGCATAGGGTTAGCATGCTTCACTTTCTTTTTTTTTACATTTCCACGTTCTTCAAAATTGTTCTGCAGTAAAAGATAGAACTGTGACCTTAGATGTAGTACATTCATTTTTTAAAAAATTTTGAGGTACTTAAGAGAGTCATATGAACCTGTAAGAAATAATACAGAGGATAAGTCACATGCTTTTTACTGATTTCCCTCAGTGATAACATCTTTGAAAAGTATATTGCAACAGCATCACAACCAGGATATTAACACTGATACAATCAAGATACAGAACAGTTCCATCACCAAAGGATCCCTAATATTGCCCTTAGATAGCCACACTCACTTTTCTTCTTGCCCCAGCTCACTCCTTTAACTTCCAACAGCCACTGATACGTTTTCCATTTCTATAATTTTGTTATTTCAGGAATAAAATATAGAATATTTTGAGATTGTGTTTTTTTTTCACTCAGGATAATTTTTTGGAGAGTCACTCAGGTTTGCTCCTTTATATTGATGAGTAGTATTCCCTGAAATGGATATATCCATGGTTTGTTTAACCATTCATCCACTTAAGAACATCTGGGTGGTTTCCAATATTTGGCTATTATAGATGAAGCTGCTGTGAACATTCTGTGTGCAGGTTATTGTGTAAATGTAAATCTTCATTTCTCTAGGATAAATACCCAGGAGTGCAGTTGCTAGGACATATGTTAGTTTAATATTCAGGGTTTTTTAACTTTGTTTTGTTTTATTGTTGGTGTTTTTTTAAGAAACTGCCAGACTGTTTTCCAGAGCGGCTGTACTGTTTTGCATTTTTATCAGTAGTAAACAAAGGACCTAGTTTCTCTGCAACCTTATCAGTATCTGGTGTTGTCACTATTTTTCTTTTGGTCTTTCTGCTGATATATGTATAGTCGTATCTCATTGTGGTTTTAATATTCCTGATGGCTAAAGATACTGAGCATGTTTGCATGTGCTTATTTGTCATCTGTATAGCATCGTCTGTGAAGTATCTGTTAGGTCTTTGCCTGTGTTCTATGTAATTGGGTCATTTACGTTTTTACTGTTGAATTTTGAGAGTCCTTAATGTATTAAATACTAGGTCTTTGTCAGATATGTGATTTGCAGATATTTTTTCCCAGTACGTAGCTTGTCTTTTCACTAAATAGAATGAAAGGGTTCATACCTAATTCCACTTTATGGGGTGGGGAGGTCTTCCTGGACACCAATAAGCAATTCTAGGGCACTAGCTGGATGTCCTGTATAGGGTTCAACTCAGTTCTGACACTACTTACTCAGAGATAACATCTGATTCCTTAGGTTAAGGGCCCAGTCTTACAAGACTACCCCTCCCCCTTTCCTTTCAACCTCAGATGCTGGTCACAAGCCCATGTTGTCATTTGTACTTGTGCTTCTGACCAACTAATTACAAATTGGAGGTTCCCATGACCCCCTCCCTGGGTTTGATTAATTTGCTAGAATGGCTCACAGAACTCAGGAAACACCTTTTCTCACTAGATTCATGGTTTATTGTGAAAGGATATAACTCAGGAATAGCCAGATGGAAGAGACACATAGGAGTGGGGAAAAGTAGGGCTTCCATACCCTTTTCCAGGCACACTACTCTCCCTGAATCTCTACATGTCACTAGCCCAGAGGCTCTCTGAGCCTCATCCTTTGGGTTTGTGTAGGCCTCATTACATTTGATTAGATCATTGGCCATTGGTGATTGACTGGTTTAACCTCCAGCCTCTCCTCTCAAGAGGGTAGGACTGAAAGTTCTAATCTTCTAGTCACATAGTTGGTTCTCTTGGCAACCAGCCCCATCTTTCAGATAAGTCCAAAAGTCACCTTATTAACATAATAAGGTATCTTTATCCCTCATCACTTAGGAAATTTCAAACATTTTGGAAGTCATGTGCCAGGAACAGTGGCACAAATATACATTAGACCGAATATATATTATTAAGACCAAATATATATTATTATAAATCACAGTATCACACAGGGTCTTTCATGTAGCAGAAGTTTTAAATTTTGATGAAATCCAGTTTATCAGTTTTTCCTTTTATGAATTTTGCTTTTGAGGTCAAGCCTGAGAAATAGCTCTAGATCCCAAAAATTTTTACCAGTGTTTTGTATTAAAGATTTTATGTTTTACATCTGGTCTGATCCATTTTGAGTTAAAAGTGAAGATTAGTTTAAAGTTTGTTTTTTGCAGGTAGATGGCCATTTGCTCCAGCACCACTTATTGAAATGTCTGTCCTTTTCTACAAATCAGTTGGACATATCTGTGTGGACTTTCTCTTCTTTAATCTATATGTCCATTTCTCTGCTGATACCATATAGTTTTTGGAACTTGAAATAGGGTAATAATTCTGGATAGACTAGTTCCTCTACTATGGTATTCTTCAAAGTAGTTTTAACTATTTTAGTTCTTTGACCTTTCCACAAACATTTTGTCTATAGTTAAAAAAAGTACTGCTGGGATTTTGATAAACCTGAGTACCAAATTGGGGAGAACTGACAGCTTTACTATGTAGTCTTACAGTCAGTGAATGTGCTCTCTCTCTCCATGTATTTAGATCATCTTTGATTTTTTTTCATCAGTGTTGTACAGTTTTTGGTGTAAATGTTTTGTAGCTTTACTTTGTAAATGTTTTGTTAGATTTATGTTTGTTTTCAGTGATTGTAAATGATAATATATTTTGCTTTACAGTCCTATGTATTTATTTCCAGTGTATAGAAATATAGTGGATTTTTATATTTTTATTATGTATCCTTTCAGTTTGTTGAATGAATCTAATTCTAGGTCTGGGAGTTGCTTTTTCTTTTTCCTTTCTTTCTTTTTTTTTTTTTTTGGTAGGTATTTTGGTAATTAGAAAATTTTTTTTTTCTATGTAGAAAATCACTCACCTGCAAATAAGGACAATTTTCTTTCTTTCTTTCCGATATTGTATGCTTCTTTTTTCTTGCCCTATGGCACTGACTAGAACTTACAGCAGTATGTTGAATAAGAGTTATGAGAGCAGGGAGTTCCTGTCCTGGCTCAGCAGAAATGAATCTGACTAGCATTCATGAGGATGCAGGTTTGAACCCTGGCCTTGCTCAGTGGCTTAAGGATCCAGTATTGCAGTGAGCTGTGGTGTAGGTCGCAGGTGCGGCTCAGATCTGGCATTCCTGTGGCTGTGGTGTGGGGGCCAACAACAGTTGCAGCTCTGATTCAGCGACCCCTAGCCTGGGAACTTCAATATGCCGTGGGTGCAGCCCTTAAAAAAATAAAAAAGAGTTATAAGAGCAGACGTCCCTCTTTTTGCCCAATTTAGAAATTATTCTGTCTTTGAGTATAGCGTTAGTAGGTACTTTATAGATATTCGTTATCAGTATGAGGAATTTTCCTTGTATTTTTTTGCTGAGAGTTTTTAATCATGAATGGGCATTTCATTTTATAAAATAATTTCTTCTCTATCAGTTGATATGATAATTTTTCTTCTTTAGCCTGGTAATTCATTTTTGAATATTGAATCAGGCTTGCTTTCCTGGAATAAAACCCATTTGATCATGGTGTGTACTTTATTTATTGCCGATGTTTATATGCTAATATTTTCTTAAGGATTTTTGACTGCACATTCATAAGAGCTATTTGTTTTGTTTTTTTGTGTGTTTTATACTCAACCTTGCCTGGTTTTGATATCAAGTTAATATTAGCTTTATGAAATGAATTTGAATGTGTCCCCTTATTTTGTTTTCTGGAAGAGATTCTATAGAATTGGAGTTGATTCTTTCTTAAATGTTTGGTAGATTTTTTTCAGTATAACAGTCTGGACTGGAGATTTCTGATAGTTTTAAAATTATTATCTTTTGCTAGGTTTAGTGGCATCAAATTATCTACTGGGTGAATTGTGATGGTTTGTGTTTTTCAGGGAAGTGGCCCATTTCATGTATGTTAAATTTATGTATGTAGAGTTGTTTATAATATTCCCTTATCCTTCTGATTTCTGTAGGGTCTGTAGTGATATTCTTATCCCCTTTCATTGTTTTTTTTTTTTTTTTTCTTTTGTCCTTTTAGGGCCGCCCCATGGCATATGGAGATTCCCAGGCTAGGGATCTAATTGGAGCTGTAGCCTCTGGCCTACGCCAGAGACACAGCAACTCAGGATCCGAGCTGTGTCTGCCACCTACACCACAGCTCATGGCAATGCTGGATCCTTAACCCACTGAGCAAGGCCAGGGATCAAACCTGCAACCTCATGATTCCTAGTCAGATTCGTTAAGCACTGAGCCACGACGGGAACTCCTCCCCTTTCATTATTGATATTGGTTGCTTCTGTCTTCCCTCTTTTTCTTTCTTGGTAGGGGTTTGTCAGTTTTCTTGATCTTTTCAAATAAACAGCTTTTAAAGTTTTTTCCATTTATTTTTCTGTTGTCAATTTTATTAATTTCTGCTCTTTAGTATTGTTATCTTTTGCTTTGAATTAATTTACCTCTTTTTCTCTTAAGTTATTAGGATATGGGCTTAGGTTATTCAATTAAGACTTTTTTCTTCTAATGTATACATTTAGTACTATAAATCTCCCTCTTGGCCCTGCTTTAGCTTTGTCCAGCAATAAATATTTGTGTTGTGGTTTTATTTTCACTAGCTCAGTGCATTTTAAATTTTCCCTTGAGACTTCCTCTTTGACTCATGGATCATTACAATTTTCCAAGTGTTTGCACTCAGTGTAATTATTGATTCATTAAGGCTTATATCTGCCATTTGATTTTTGATTTTTATTTATCTGTTTTTTTGTTTTTTTCGGTTTTTTTTTTTTTGGTCTTTCTGCCTTTTCTAGGGCTGCTTCCGTGGCATATGGAGATTCCCAGGCTAGGGTTGAATTGGAGCTGTAGCTGCCGGCCTACTCCAGAGCCATAGCAACTCGGGATCCAAGCTGCGTCTGCAACCTACACCACAGCTCACGGCAACGCCAGATCCTTAACCCAATGAGCAAGGCTAGGATCAAACCCGCAACCTCATGGTTCCTGGTCAGATTCGTTAACCACTGTGCCACAACAGGAACTCCTATCTGTACTGTGTTTGAATTATCTATTTGCATATCTTTTTTAGTGGATGCTCTAGGTTTTTTGGTATGTAAGCATAACTTAATCACATTCTTTAGTGTATTACTTGACCAGTTTGAGTGAAGTGTAGAAACCATGACTCTCTCTATGACTTTATTTTCTCCTGTTTAACTACCAAATATGATTTAGAAAACTTTAAGTGAAGGGAGGTCTCTCTTTTATTATTTGCCCCCTCTTTTATTAAACTAATCTTTTTTCTTCCTTCGTAATATTCTAGGATTCCTTCTGTTTTCCTTTCTATTAAGAGAACTTTCATTAATGGTTCTTTTAAGGGAAATCTGCTGGCAACAGATTCTCTTAGTTTTCTGTGATATAAAAATGTCTATTTCTCCTTTATTCCCAAAGGATATTTTCATTGGATATAGGATTCTGGGTTGACGGTTCTTTTCTTTCAGCACTTGAAAAATACTGTGCCACTTCCTTCTGGCCACCATAGTTTGTGATGGGATATTCATGGTTATTCAAATTGTTTTTATCTGGGAATAGGATCAAGATGGCAGAGGAGTAAGACATGACGCTCACCTTCTCCCACAAACACATCAAAAAAAAAAAAATCTACACATAGAATGATTCACACAGAACATCTACTGAATGCTGGCAAAAGACCTTAAAACTCCAAAAAGGGCAAGAAATCTCCTCAAAAGGAGGAGGAAAAAAAGGCAAAAGGAAAAAACCGAGAGAGAAGAGAAAAAAAAAGAATTGGGAAAAAGCCAGCATTCCTGAGAGGTAGCTGTGAAAGAAGAAAGGAATCTGCACCCTGGGGAGCCACCTAACTGATGGGAGATCAGCCAGGAAGGAGAGGGAACCTCAAAGCCTCGAGAAGAGTGCAGCAGGCAAACTTGGGTGGGGGCTAGGTGCTGAGACTTGCATTTCAGAGGTCAGTTCCTGGGAGAGGACTAGGGTTGGCTATGTGGAGACAGCCGGAGTGGGGGTAGGGAATGGTCACCACAGGCTGGCACACTGTAGCCAATGGAGCATGAGAGCAGGCTTGGGCCTGCAGGAAAAACAAGGCACCATTGTTGGAGAGGGCAAGAGGAGGAGGGGCAGGATTACCATAGGAACCATCTTTCTCTGCATATGTGCAGGCTACAGGTAGCAAATGCAGACTACCATAGTCATCTCAGACTCCATAGGTGGGCACAGCCTGCCACAGCTACAGGTCCAAATAACAGGCACCACCTGTGGCCCCAGTCACCTCAGGGGTCACTGCAAGGAGGGCATTGCAACTGAATGCCGTCTGTTGCCCTTGCTCCCCTGGGAACACAACACAGCATGCCATTGCCACTTCAAAAGGCTCTTGGCACCACCTCCACCTCCCTGAGGGTCACAGCAAGGAACAGCCTGTGCCCCCACCTCCCTACAGGTCCTCACCACTGTCAAGAGCCCAGCAACCAGGCACTGGCTACAGGCCCTGCCTGTTGCCTCCATCTCCTTGGAAGCATGCACAGGCTGTACAGCAGCACACCCCTTATCCAGGGGAAAATCGGCTGCACACACTAAGGAAAGAGACGGTAAGCATCCAAACCAAAAACAACCATCATGAATAAGCCCTCACAAGCTACCCAGGAGGGCTATCACATATAAATAGCACTCCAAGACTACTGTAGACAGTTGTTTTCCCTAAACTCACAGAATAAGAAAAATATGAGCAAATTGAAGAAGCTCAGAAACTATTCCCAGTTAAATGAACAGAATGATTCCCCTGAAGGAGCAAATAGTGAAATAGACCTCTTCAGTCTGACAGACACTGAATTCAAAAAGTTAATAAAAATACTGAAGAAATCATACACAGATATGAATAGTAATGCAGATTACTTTAGAAAGGAACCAGAAACTATAAAGAGGCACCAAGAAAAATTAGAAAATTCATTTGCAGAGATGCAAGCTGAGTTAAAGTCATTGAACTGCAGAATGAATAATGCAGAGGAACAAATAGGTTACTTGGAAGATAGAATGATGGAAATCACCCACCCAATCAGGACAGCGGACAAAACACCAAAAGAAAAAAACATGAAAGCAATATAAGAGGTCTGTGGGGTAATATAAATGCATAGTAGGGATTCCAGAAGAAGAAAAAGAACATTGAAAATATAGTTGAAGAAATAATGGCTGAAAACTTCCAAATCTAAAGGAAACATATCAAGATACAGGAAGCAAAGAGGGCCCCAAACAAGCTGAGGCCAAACAGACCTACACCAAGACATATTACAGCGAAAATGGCAACAGCAGAAGATTAGGAGAGGATTCTAAAGGCAGGAAGAGAAAAGCAAAGAGTTAATTATAAGGGAATCCACATCAAGCTACCCTCTGATTTCTCTACAGAAACACCACAAGCCAGAAGAGAGTGACAAGTTCTAAAATAGAAAAATTTGCAACCAGGAATAACTACCCAGCAATGATATCATGTAAAATAGAAGGAAAAATAAAGAATTTCTCCAACAAACAAAAAATACAGCTATACTAAACCCATTCTAAAAGAAGCATTGAAAAGTCCACTAAATAAGAAAGAAATAAAGAGATACAGGATGGAGGAGATCACAGTTGGGAAGCAGTTACCTAAATAAGCCAATATACAAGTCTAAAAGGGAAAAAAAAAAGAAAAAGAAAAAAAAAAGAACCTGTAATAGCAATGATAAACACAGGAACAGCAAAAGGATAAACACGAAGTTCTAAAAAAGGACATCAAAATCATAAAATGTGCGGAAGGAAAATAAGAAAATACTGACTTTTGGGGAGTTCCCGTCGTGGCGCAGTGGTTAACGAATCCGACTAGGAACCATGAGGTTGCAGGTTCGGTCCCTGCCCTTGCTCAGTGGGTTAACGATCCGGCGTTGCCGTGAGCTGTGGTGTAGGTTGCAGACGCGGCTCTGATCCTGCGTTGCTGTGGCTCTGGCGTAGGCTGGTGGCTACAGCTCCGATTCGACCCCTAGTCTGGGAACCTCCATATGCTGCGGGAGCAGCCCAAGAAATAGCAACAACAACAAATACTGACTTTTTTTTTTTTTTTTTTTTTAAAGAATATGTTTGAGCCTATGTGATTATCAGGCTAAAACTAGCAGGTGTAGGAAGGGGTTACCATACTTGAAAAAGAGGGCAACCACAAATCAAAACCAAATAATACACTCTCAAAAAACTAAAAAAGAGGACACAAGCATAAAAGAAAAGAAAACTATCCAATGAAAAAATAAACAAAGGAAAAACATAAAATCAACTGGAAAACAAGGTTTAAAAGAGCAGTAAATACATATTTATCAATAATTACCTCAATTGTCAGTGAACTGAATGCTCCAATCAAAAGACAGAGCAGCAGACTGGATAGAAAAACAAGAGCCTGCAATATGCTGCCTATAAGAATTTCACCTTAGGGCAAAGGACACATACAAATTGAAAGTGAGGGGATGGAAAAAGTTATTTCATGTTAATAGAAATGAAAGGAAAGCAGGAGTTGCAATACAGAGTAAGACTCTAAAACAAAGGTCATCAAGAAAGATAAGGACACCATTAATGATAAAGGGATCAATTCAAGAAGAGGGTATTATACTTGTCAATATATAAGAGCACCCAAATACATTTAGCAAATACTAACAGACACAAAAGGGGAGATTGATGGGAATACAATAATAATAGGAGACTCTAACACCCAACTTACATCAATGGACAGATCCTCTAGACAGAAAATCAATAAGGAATCAGAGATCCTAAATAACACAATAGAACAGTTAGATTTAATTGATATTTTCATGACATTACATCCAAAAAAGGAGAACATACATTTTTTTCAAGTGCACTCTAGGATTGACCACATACTAGGGCACAAAAATTACAGCAAATTTAAAAGTGTAGAAGTTATTTTAAGCATCTTCTCTGCCCACAATGGCATGAAACTAGAAATCAACCACAGAAAAAGAAATGAAAAAAAAAAAAGAGGCTAAACAACATGCTACTAAAAAACAGTGGGTCAATGAGGAAATCAAAAAGGAAATTAAATACTTTGAGACAAACAACAATGAAAATACAACTATTCAAAATCTATGGGATGCCACAAAAGTAGTTCTTAGAGGGAAGTTCATAGCAATGCAAGCATTCCTCAAAAAAGAAGAAAAATCTCATAAAAAATTAACATACCACCTAAAAGAATTAGAAAATAAGAGAACAAACAAAACCTAAAGTCAGCAGAAGGAAGGAAATCATAAATATCAGAGAGGAAATCAATAAAATATAGACTTAAAAATAATGGAAAAAATCAATAAAACCAAGAGCTAGTTCTTTGAAAAGGTAAACAAAATTGACAAACCCTCTGACCAGATTCACCAAGAAGAGAGAAAGAACCCAAATAAACAAAATAAATGAAAAAGAAATCTCAACAGATATTGCAGAAATTCAAAAACCGTAAGAGAATACTATCAACAATTATATGCCAACAAATTTGACAACCTACAAGAAATGGAAAACTTTTAGAGGTGTATAGCCCACCAGAACTGAAGCAAGAAGAAATAGATCATTTGAACAGACTGATCACTAGAATGAAACTGAATATGTAATAAACAATCCCTATGAACAAAAGTCCAGGACCAGATGGCTTCACAGGGTAATTCTACCAGACATACAACAAAGAACTTATACCTGTCCTTCTTAAACTTTTCCAAATGGTTAAAGAAGGAACACTTTCTATGAAAGCCACCATCACCCTAATACCAAAACCAAATAAAGATACTACCAAAAGAGAAAGTAATACACCAATATTTTTGGTGAAAATAGACACAAAAGTTATCAACCCAATTTTAGTCAACTGAATCCAACAACACATAAAAAAGAATATACACCAAATGGGATTCATCACAAGGACGGTTCAAAATATGCAAATCAATACCATATACCACATTAGCAAAAGTAAAAAAATTATTATCTCAATAGATGCAGAAAAAGCATTTGACAAAATCCAGTATCCATTCATGATAAAACTCTTACTAAAGTGGGCATAGAGGGAACGTGTCTTAACATAATGAAAGCTGTTTATTTATGACAAACTACAGCCAATATAATACTCAATGGAGAAAAACTGAAAGCCTTCCCACTAAAATCTGGAACAAGATAAGGATGCCCACTCTCACCACTTTATTCAACATAGTGTTGGAAGTCGTTGCCAAAGCAGTCAGACAAACAAAAGAAATAAAGTATCCAAATTGGAAGAGAACAGGTAAAATTGTCACTCTGTGCCAATAACATGATACTGTATATGGAAAACCCTAAGGACTGCACACAAAAACTACTCGAACTGATCAACAAATTCAGCAAAGTAGCAGGATATAAGATTAACATTCCGAAATCGGTTGCATTTTTGTATACTAACAATGAAATATTAGAAAAGGAATATAGAAAAAATAACCTTTTAAGATTTCACCCCCAAAAATTAAATACTTAGGAATAAACCTAAGGAGGCAAAAGACTTACATGCTGAGAACTATAAAACCTTAATCAAGGAAATTAAAGAGGATTCAAAGAAATGGAAAGATAACCCATGCTCCTGGATTGGAAGAAATAATATTGTTACAGTGGCCATACTACCCTGAGCAATCTAAAGGTTTAATGCCATCCCTATCAAATTACCCAGGACATTTTTGACAACTAGAAAAATCCAGAAATGCATATGGAAACATAAGAATTGCCAAAGCAATCCTGAGGGGGAAAAAAACCAGGAGGCATAACTCTCCCAGATCTCAGACAATATTACAAAGCTACAGTAATCAAGACAATGTGGTACTTGTACAAAAACAGACATATGGGAGTTTCCATTGTGCCTCAGCAGTTTCCAAATCTGTTACCCATGAGGATACAAGTTCGATCCCTGGCCTCACTCAGTGGGTTAAGGATCTGACATTGCCATGAGCTGTGGTGTAGGTCACAGGTACCTCTTGGATCTGTGTTGCTGTGGCTGTGGTGTAGGCTGGCAGATGCAGTTCCAATTTGACCCCTACTTGGGAACTTCAATAATATGCTGCAGGTGTGGACCTAAAAAAAAAAAAAAAAAAAAACCAAGACATATGGACCAATGGAACAGAATAGAAAGCCTATAAGTAAGTCCAGATATCTACTGTCAGTTAATCTTTGACAGTGGAGGCAAGAATATAAAATGGGAAAAAGACAGTCTCTTCAGAAAGTCATGCTGGGAAAACTGAACAGCTGCGTGTAAATCAACGAAACTAGAACACATCCTTACACCATGTGGAAAAAGTAATTCAAAATGGCTTAAAGACTTACATAATACAAGACAACATAGAACTCCTGAAAGAAAAGATATGCAGAACTTTTTCTGACACCAACCATACAAATGTTTTCTTAGGTTAGTCTCCCAAGGCAATAGAAATAGAAAAAAATAAATAAACCAGTGTGACCTCATCAAACTTACAAGCTTTGGCACAGCAAAGGAAACCATAAAATAAAAAGACAACCTACAGAATAGGAGAAAATTGTTGCAAATGATGCAACCAACAAGAGCTTAACCTCCAGCATATACAAACAACCCAATCGAAAAATGAGCAGACGACCTAAATAGACATTTCTCCAAAGAAGACATACAAATTTCCAAGAGGCACATGAAAAAATGCTCAACATCACTAATTATTAGAGAAATGCAAATCAAAACTACCATGAGGTACCACCTCACATTGGCCAGAACGGCTGTCATTAATAAGTCTACAAATAACAAATGCTAGAGAGGACATGAAGGAAAGGGAACCCTCCTACACTGTTGGTGGGGATGTAAATTGGTACAATCACTGTGGGAAACAGTATGGAGTTCCTTAGAAAACTAAGTATAGAACTACCATATGATCTAGCAGTCCCACTCCTGGGCATATATCTGGACAAAACTTTCATTCAGAAAGATACAGGCATACCTATGTCCATTGTAGCACTCAGTATTCACAATATCCAAGACATGGAAACAACCTAAATGTCCACTGACAGATGAATGGATTAAGAAGACATGGTGCAGGACTTCCCCTGTGGCTCACATCATAACTACTCAGCATTGTCTCTGCAGTGGCTCTGGTTTGATCCCTGGCCTGAGAACTTAGTTTAGCTGTGGTGCGGCCACATTTTTGTTTAAAAGAAATAGAGGAGTTCCCGTCGTGGCTCAGTGGTTAATGAATCCGACTAGGAACCATGAGGTTGCGGGTTTGATCTCTGGCCTTGCTCAGTGGGTTAAGGATCTGGCGTTGCCATGAGCTGTGGTGTAGGTCACAGACTCGGCTCGGATCCCATGTTGCTTTGGCTCTGGTGTAGGCTGGCAGCTACAGCTCCGATTAGACCCCTATCCTGGGAATCTCCATATGCTGTGGGTGTGGCCCTAGAAAAGGCAAAAAAAAAAAAAAGAAAGAAATGTGTTGCAGATACACAGTGGAATACTACTCAGCCATTAAAAGAAGCAAAATAATGCCATTTGCACCAACTTGGATGCAACTAGAGATTCTCATACTAAGTGAAGTAAGTCAGAAAAAGACAACACCCTATGCTATCACTTATATGTGAAATCTAAAATATGGAGAAAATGAACCTATCTACAGAAGAGAAACAGAATCACAGACATAGAGAATAGAGTTGTGGTTGCCAAGTGAGAGGGATGGACTAGGAGTTTGGAGTTAGTAGATGCAAACTATTATATTTAGAATGGATAAGGGATGATGTCCTATTGTATAGCACAGGGAACAATATCCAGTCACTTGTGATAAAACATGATGGGAGATAATAAGAGAAAAAGAATGTATATTGTATATGACTAGGTAACTTTGCAGTACAGCAGAAATTGCCATAACATTGTAAATCAAGTAGATAAAATTTTTTTAAATTGTTATTCCCCTATGAATAAGGTGGTTTTTCTCTGGTTACCTTCCAGAACTGTTTGTCTTTATTTTTAGGAATTTAATTAATATATTGCCTGGTGTAGATTCCTTTAGATTTGTCCTGTTTGGGTTTTGTCAGCTTCTTGAACTTTTAGGTTTAGATTTCTTGCCAAATTGAAGGAGTTTTCAGCTGTTACTTCATTTCTTTAGTACTTTTTCAGCCCTGTTTTCTTTGTCCTCTGCTTCCATGACTCTGAGGACAAGAATGTTAAAATTTGTATTGTGGTTCCACAGGTCCTTGTGTTTCTGTTCATTTTATTTAAATCTGCTTCCTTTCTGTTATTCACATTGGGTGATTCCTATTACTCTGTCTTCCAGTTCACTGATTCTTTCCTCTGACCTTCTATTCTGCTATTTGAACCCATCAAATTTTGTTGTGGGGTTTGTTTTTGTTTTTGTTTTAATCTTTTTGTCCTTTTAGGGCCACACCCATGGCATATGGAGGTTCCCAGGCTAGGGGTCTCATTGGAGCTGTAGCTGCCAGCCTACACCAGAGCCACAGCAATGCCAGATCCGAACTGCTTCTGCGACCTACACCACAACTCATGGCAACCCTAGATCCTTAACCCACGGAGTGAGGCCAGGGATCGAACCCGCAACCTCATGGTTCCTAGTCAGATTTGTTTCTGCTGTGCCATGATGGGAATTCCCTATCAAGTTTTTTATTTCATTTATTCTATTTTTTCAGCTTTAGTATTTCCATTTGGGTTTTTCTGTTTTATTTGTCTACCAGGACTTTTTCTTTGCTGAGTCTTCCTGGTTTTTTTCCACTTACTTCAGGCATGTTTGTAATTTCTCATTGATGCAGTTTTATTTTACCTTCTCTGTTTTGATCAGATTATTCTAATGTTTCTGTCATCTCAGTGTTGGAGTCTGTTATCTTTTTCTTTCAGTTTGAAATCTTCCTGGTTCTTGATATGATCAGTGATTTTCACCTGAAACTGTACATAGCCTATAAGACTCCAGATCTTATTACCTGTTCTGGTTTTCTCTAACACTACTATGGCAGGAAAAATAGAGAGCACCATCTCCTTACTGTCTGGGGGGAAGTAGGAGTTGAGATTCCACTTAGCCTTTGTTGACACCTGAGAGTCAGCTGGGTGTAGGTGGCAGTTTTTGCTCCCTATGTTGTCTCCATAATCACTGCATTGGAGTGACCTCATTACTACTGGGAGATGATAGAAGTATTGACTCTCCTCAGCCTCCTCTGACATCATCCCCAGAAGGGAGATGAAGGAGCACCTCATTACTGTGGGTTGAGGTGGAAATCCAGGCTTCCCTTCGTGATCTCTTCTGATACCACAGAATGGAGGAGGAGGAGCTTTGTTACTGCCTGGAAGGGGTAAATGAACCAGCTCCCTAGCTGGCCTTCTCTGACACTACCCTGCTAGGTTTGTTGGGGCACCTCCTTACTTCCTCATAAGAGTGAAAGTCTAAGCTCCCTGATTGATTGGTCCTTGCTGGCATAACTAGAGAAGCCACCATGTGTGTTTCTTTAGTGTTTAGGTAGAGTAGAGCTGTAACTATCTAAAGGTTTTGTTTTGTTAGGCTGCCCTTTCCATGTCTTGGCTTTTGTTTGATTTTTTTTTTTTTTCCTGTACTCATTGGTGTTTCCTTGTTGCTGGCTTCTTTATCTCCATGTCTGGGAAATATAAGGCAAATAATAAACCCAAGGAATTCACCACTGTTGTTCCTCAGGTCCTAAGGTCTTTGGCCATTCTGCCTTCTCACCACATTTCAGAGTCTTATATTTGTTTACACTTGATTATAGATATTTTAGTTGTATTTAACAGGACCAATAGGGAAAAGTATGTTTATTTCATCATTCCAAAAATGACTTCTCTCATTCACTTTTGTTCCTTAGTTCTCAGCACTCAATATCATGTTTTAATTCCAGCATTGTGTTGTACTTTTCACCTTTATCCTATGTATATTACTTTTTCAAGCAATGAAGAGCAGATTAATTTTAAGTTTAAAGGAATTCCAAAAACTAAGGAGGCATTGGAGGAAATATACCATTTGGCTTCATGCATTTATTAGAGAGTCAAAAATAAATGTTTGGATGAGCAATGAAATCCTTCTGTAAAGCACAGGGAACTATATCCAATCACCTGTGATGGAACATGATGGAGGATAATGTGAGAAAAAGAATGTGTGTATTTGGGAGTTCCTGTTGTGGCTCAGCGGAAACAAATCTGACTAGTTTCCATGAGGATGCAGGCTCAGTCCCTGGCCTCACTCAGTGGGTCTGGGATCTGGCATTGCTGTGAGCTGTGGTATAGGTTGCAGATCTGGCTCAGATCCTGCATTGCTATGGCTGTGGTGTAAGCCAGCAGCTGTAACTCTCATTTGACCCCTAGCCTGGGAATTTCCATATGCTGAGGGTGCAACCCTAAAAAGCCAAAAAAGGTGGGGGGAGGTTAGATATATATGTGTGTATAACTGGGTCACTTTGCTGTGCAGCAGAAATTGATGGAACATTGTAAATCAACTATAATGAAAAAAATAAATGTTTGAGATGGTTTTTAACCTTATAGAAAGATCTTAGAAGGGAAGGTAATATAGTTGGAAGTAGTGGTTGCCTCTAAATATGTTTTACACTAGAAAAATAGTGAAAAGATAACATTAGTGTAGGCCTTTAGAATGGGATGCTAACCTGGTACTGAGGAGTTTTTAGTAGACTTCATTTTCTCAAGATAACATACGGAGAGGTAACTTTCAGGTTATAAAACTACCTGTCTCATTAGATTGTGACTAAATGAAAATTACAGGGCCCTGGTAGCTGTAAAGAACTGTACACATATGGGGAAATGATACTATTGTAACTTGTCTTCCTGCAAATACATACTTTACACTTACTTATAGGAGCATGTTTTTACAGTTACAGTTTTTAAATCCTAAAGACCTTAAGGGTCAAATAACCTAGCTATTCTTCCTATCCATGAGTTCAGCTTTTAATGAAGGATACTCTACTACCTCACAAGTTGGAACATTTCATCTTAAATCGTTCCGATGTTTACCAACCACTTCTCTTCTGAGCTGGCTTTCCTCTTATATCCTATCCTTTAGTCCTCATTCTACCTTTTGAGCCTTTGAGTTCGCTCTTTCACAAAAGGAAAATAAAAACACTTTTTTCTCTGTGCTGAGATCATTCTTATATAGCCTACCTTTTTTTTTAAATTTGGAATGGCTAAGATGTTTCATCATTTTGACTATCTTCAATCTTTAGAATTTATTAGTCTGTCTTCTTTCCTTTCTTTCTCTCTCTTTCCCACACTCCCAGTATATGGAAGTTCTTGAGCCAGTAATTGAATTCAAGCCACAGATGCAACCTACAGCACAGCTGTGGCAACGCCAGATCCTTAACTTACTGCGCCGCAGCAGGAACTCCACAGCCTTTTTGTGTGTGTGTTGTCTTTTTATGGCCACATCTACTGCACATGGAGGTTCCCAGGCTAGGAGCCAAATCAGAGCTATAGCCGCTGGCCTACAGCACAGCCACAACTACACCAGATCCCAGCCGTGTCTGCAACCTATATCACAGCTCATGGCAACACCATATCCTTAACCCACTGAGTGAGGCCAGGGATTGAACCTGTGTCCTCATAGATACTAGTCAGATTCATTTCCACTGAGCCACGTCCAGAGCTCCCTAGTGTTTCTTAAAATGAGGCATTGATAGGAATTTTGCTTTCAAAACTGTGTACTATACAGTTATTTCTTGTATGTAAGAAATCCTGAGAGGATCTGAGAATGACAGATACATGTAATTCATTTCATTTTCTTTCGTTTTTGGCACTTATGAAACAGTGATTGAATTTACAGATTAGATCACTCTCCTGTGGTTTTCTCCCCTTTTAGTGGCTTATCTTAAGGTCTGTCCTGTCTTATTAATTTTACTCATTGGAATTTTTAAAAATCTAAGTGCTAGACTGCATTTTTTGTTAGGATGTGGTCTTGTTATTTTTGTTTCATTCTTAAATTTTGATTCATTATATTGTCTGCCACCTTTCTTTGCCTAGTTCTTCTTCCCCCCCTTCCCCAATCTAGTTTCACTTATGAAAGTGTTGATGAGGCAGGGTCAGATGCAGAGCACTGTTGCATATCTTCTAGATTAACATCAGTCCGTTAATAATCATTTTTTGACTACCTGTATAGAACATGAATGATTTTTACTCTTTATGCCAAAAACTGAAAAAAATAATATTTTCTCTAGTTTGATATGTTAATATATATGTAGTTAATATACACTGTTATAAGATGATCTAGTGATTTTGGTATATTTTTCAATTATTAAATATTTTAGTACTTGTCTTGGTTTCATTTTACCTATTTAAAAATATTTCCAGGAAATCCACTTACCCAGGATATTTTGAACCTCTATCTGGAACCAGATGGAACAAGAAGGCTACTGAACTATTTGCTTGATAATTTGGCAGGTACTGCAAAAAGAAGTAAGTGGTCATTTGATTAAACCTTTTTTTTAGAAAGACATATAAGAATACTGTTTAATTTTGTGTTTTATATTCAACTAGTTTCAACAGAACAACCACCTCCAAGATCTTGGATTATGTTACAAGAACCAGACAGAACTCGGCCAACGGGTTGGTAGCCTAATTTTTTTAAATCTTATTTTTACTTGGTCTTTATAAATCTAACAGTATCGTTGGCATGCTTTAGATTATGGGCAGTGTTACAGTAGAATGTTTAAGGTTGGTTTGGTTTGGGGAATAATAATAAAGACTTGTTTACCTGGCCTCTATGCAATACTATGGAAAGTATGGTATAGAGCATACTTCTCAACAAGAGCCGATTTTATCCCCTAGAGGACATTTGACAATGTCTGGAGATAATTTTTTCTTTTTAATTTTTTATTTTTTACAGCCCCACCTGCTACATATGGAAGTTGCCAGGGGTCAAATAAGAGCTGCAGCTGCTAGCCTACACCACAGCCATCAGCCACACCAGATCCAAGCCGCATCTGCAACCTATGCTGCAGCTTGTGGCAACTCTGGATCTTTAACCCACTGAGCAAGGCCAGGAATTGATCCTGCATCCTCATGGACATTATGTCAGATTCCTAACCTGCTGAGCCACAACGGGAATTACTGGAGATATTTTTTGATTGTCACCAACTGGTGGAAGTGCTCCTGGCATCTTGCGGCTAGAAATCAGAGATGCTATAGTGCAAAGCAGAGCCCAACAGGAAAGAATTTATCTACCCACAATGTCAGTGGTGCTGCCGTTGAAAAATCCTGCTATAAACTGTTCATCAAATTCAGTTATACTAAATTCACCAAAATCTTTCTATATTGTAAGTTTCCAAACTCTGCTGTATTCGTTACATTTGATAAGATTTTAAGATCGCCAAAACACCTACTCAAAAGAGAAATGAAACTAATATCCTCTAATCTTTTAAAATTGTACAAAAATAGTTTGAATACTTCTATGATGTATGCAACAGGTTTTGGTCTATAATATCCCTTTTCTTTCATGTGAATTAATAGTAGTTCTGTAGAAGGAAAGTAGAAATTTTATTAAGAAGCCCATTAAGAAAACTGTCAAATTTCCACATCCCACATTAACAATTGATGAAGTGATGGAGGGAGCACAGAAATGAGGAGCCTAGTCTTAGAGAGTGAAGGGCTCAAGGTCTTAGTCTTTTAGCTTCTGAACCTTCTGTGTGTACCTCTGTAGCAGGAGATACATTATTATTGACATTATAATTTGTTTGCATATCTATCCTTCATTATCTGACTTAATTTATGCCGTGTCTGGCATATAGTAGCTTCGCAATGAATATATATTGAATAAAGTCATACTTAGCATTGAAGTGAAAACTATTGAAATTAATTATGTTTTTTTTTTCCTGCCACATGTGTGAATAAGTAAAGTTATTTTTCCTACAGCCTTGTTTTCTGTCATGTGCTATAATGTTCTTTGTGATAAATATGCGACCCGGCAGTTATATGGCTACTGTCCATCATGGGCACTAAATTGGGACTACAGGAAAAAGGCCATTATTCAAGAAATCTTGAGTTGTAATGCTGATATTATAAGTCTTCAGGTAAGTCATTAGAAGAGTTTAAATTGCACAAATACCACAACATTGATAAAGCAAAGAGCAATTTAGGAATGCATTATACTACACATTTGAAGTCAGAGCTTTAGCAGTTCTTAAAATACTGACTTTTTCTGTATTTAGAGAATTCTGAGAGTATTCACTACCTGCTTGGTTTTGTAGCACTGTGCTGCCAGATTAAGCAGTTGGGTTAAGCTGGGTTTTAAGCGTTTGCTCTGACAGTTAAAATATTCACCTTCCCCTCCCTGTTGCCACCACACACTATTTTTGAATTGGATGACAATGTTACTGAAATTATGGCATTGTCTAGGTATAATTTTGCTTTACTACCAGTGGCAATTGAATAGGGCAAAGCAGAAAGAGCATAGAACCTGGTGCACAATAACTGTATTCTCAGTCCAACTCTCATAATAACATAACCTTAGGCAAGTCACTTTCTTCTTGTGGCCTGAAATTATGATCTGTGGAGGTCCTTCTACCTCTCTGATTTTTGTTCTACGCTAATTCTAAAATACAAGGAAATATGCATGCATTAAAGTATATGTCTTTACTGCTAAACAACAAAGAATTGACCTTGTCAACTGGTACCTCTAAAAGGATAAAGAGGTGTTCTGATTAGTTTCAGATAAATTACATTGAAAAGGTACTACATTCTTTATTCTGCTGATCAGTCCTTTAACATTATTTAAGCTCTTAAACTGCATATAAAGTTTATGCCTAGAAATAATTTTTCTTATGAAATAACTTTGCTGTTTACAATTTTTCAGGAGGTTGAAACAGAACAGTATTACAGTTTTTTTCTGGTAGAACTGAAAGACCGAGGCTATAGTGGATTTTTTAGTCCTAAATCTAGAGCTAGGACAATGTCAGAACAAGAAAGAAAACATGTTGATGGCTGTGCAATATTCTTCAAGACAGAAAAGTAAGTCATCTTATATTTTAAAAAGAAATTTTTCTCTGTATTTGCAGGGCGGGGGCCAAGGGGACAGAAATTAGTTGGCAAATAAGAGAATGAGGCATTATATTATTACTCAAGAAAAAATACTGTTGACTTAGAGGTTTGTATTGATTCATCAAAAATGTTTTAGAAGACATTTTCAAAGTGCTGCTGTTTCTTCAGGTGTTTGTCAGGGTTTAACTTCAGTTGTTAATTGAAACACCTTGTAATTGCATTCCATCTGGGATGGTAGGGATTCTTAAGTCCATACTTTGGAAGATGATTGTTTTATAATTACAAGATGAAATAGTCCAACATGAAACTTCAACAGAAGAGGACTGTATTATCCTAAGCTATGAAAGTTTTTCAAGATGTTATTTGTGTCTGTAACAGACTGAGAACAACTTAAATGGACATGGGAAGCTTGTCATTAAGTGTGGAGGATTTTCCATAATTTGATTTACATGCCTTGATATCCTTTAAGGAAATTTGGGAAAACTCCATTTTCCACAAAGCTAATTAATGTCTTGGTATTCCCAATTTTATACTTGTGCGTGTTTTTGTTTTTGTTTTAGATTTACTTTGGTTCAGAAACACACTGTTGAATTTAATCAGCTAGCGATGGCAAATTCAGAAGGGTCTGAAGCTATGCTGAACAGAGTCATGACAAAAGATAACATTGGAGTTGCTGTACTGCTAGAACTTCGAAAGGAATTGATTGAAATATCATGTGAGTGACCTTTTCACTTCCTATAAAATTAATCTCTAAAATTTAATAGAAAACAGAAAGTTTGTTATGTTTTAATAGTCTTATCTAACACCTGAAGAAACTCAGAATTTAAATCTTTTCTAAAGTACCCTTTTTTTCTGTACCACAAAGCTTAAGATGGGAAAGCATTGCCCAGAAAAGTTATTTCAAATCTTAAAGGGCATAAAG
Source organism: Phacochoerus africanus (assembly GCF_016906955.1). Taxonomy (NCBI): domain Eukaryota; kingdom Metazoa; phylum Chordata; class Mammalia; order Artiodactyla; family Suidae; genus Phacochoerus; species Phacochoerus africanus. The sequence continues at coordinate 78,270,920 of NC_062547.1, read as the reverse complement.
CCAAAGGGAAAAAACAGGTTTCTTGGGAAGACCAAGAGTTTTTCACATAAAAGAAATGTCAAAGTGAATATTCATTAAAATAACTGCTCAGAGAGAGGAACTTCATACACTTCTATAACTTCTTGGCAACAAGAATATTCTATATGCTGACTTCTCTTCCTGACCGACTTATAGTCATTATCTTAAAGTTCTTGAGTCTTGAAAATGAACCACTTATTTCAAGTTTAAAGTATATTTAGAGTGGCTGTCATACCAAGATCTGAAACTTCTGTCCCTTGAGCAACAGTTGGAAAATGGGGTGTTTACCTTGAAGGATAGAAAAAATGAAAGATGAAACATATCAGTGACTGTCTTAACTATATCTTAAGAAACAGGGTGTGGGTTTAAAATTATGACACTCACTTTAGTTCATCTGAACCAAGACTAGAAGTTATAAGTGGACAGAAGTGTTAAAATCAAGCTGTCCCAAATAGAATGAGCTGTGTTTGTTCAAATAGTGAATGCCCTAAGTTGGAAGTACTCAACTCAGAGGCTAGATGTCTATTTCTCAGGTTTGTTGTAGGGTAGATTCAGTCATCAGGTGGGAGTCGTTAACTAAATTTTAGGGGTTTTTTTTCATTCCCAAGACTCTTGAGATATTACTTGCTTTCAGACCCTGTGTGAATATATGGGCTGATGGACAGGTTTTGTTTGTCTTCTTTTTATCTAATATAGCTGGAAAGCCACATCTTGGAACAGAAAAACAACTTATTCTTGTGGCTAATGCTCATATGCATTGGGACCCTGAATACTCTGATGTGAAGTTGGTTCAAACGATGATGTTCCTCTCAGAAGTGAAGAACATTATTGACAAAGCTTCAAGAAGCCTTCAGTCCAGTGTATTGGGAGAATTTGGAACTATTCCACTGGTGTTGTGTGCAGATCTTAATTCTTTGCCGGACTCTGGTAAACACACACACACACACACAAATGCTCTTTTATTATATAGAATATATACTGACTTAAAAAAAAGGTTTTGTAATGTGTTGTTTCTGATAATTCCAAATTTCATTAGTCAAAATGAAAATTCAGTTTCTACAGTTTGTAGTGGCAACTCTGAATCAGGTTAAAACATTTTTTTGTGGAGTAGGGAGACCATTTTGAAAATGAAATTATATTATGAAAAACCTCAGGAGTGAAGGATGTTAATCATCTTCAGTAAGCACGTAGGTGATAACTTGAAGTAACTCATTAAAGAACATATAATTGTATTTTCACTATCCCCAGGTTATATGTAATCCAGACTCTGAAAAGGTTATTAAGACAGCCTCTTTGGGATTCCAGCACGTGGTAGTATGATCCAGTTTAAATTTTGCTGTGTATTAAAGGATCTCAAGTTTTGGTGGGCTTGATTAGAAAAATACACCTTGGGTGGAAATTGAGGGTTTTTTTATTAATGTAGCTCAAGCAAGTGACCTTTAACAAAAAAAGAATAAGAATCTTGATTTTTATTACAAAGCAGAAGAATACAGAAAGCCTTATTCTTGAATACTTTTCCATTGATAGTACAGTGAATAAACTGTAGTCCTTGAAATACCAAACCAAGTATTTCTTTTTTGTCCTTCAGCCCCTTGTTTATGCTTTCTCATATACATAAGAATACTTTACCTTGGAAATACATGCATGCATGAATGTGTGCACACACACAGTTTTGGAGTGGTTAAATTCAATAGCACATCGTTGCCATCAGATGACATCCATTAATAATGTATAAACTATGTTAAAATTAGTTTCCAGGGGAAATAAAGGTGTCTCAGATCCATAACTCTTTAAATCACCTCATCAGAGCTATCTGGGGATTTCTAGCAATTTCTCTATATACTTCTCATGCTTTATTTATTTTTTTTTTTTCCTTTTTTGGCTGCCCTGCAGCATATGGAGTTCCTGGGCCAGGGATCAGATCCCAGCCACAGTCACGACCCAAGCCACGGCTTTGGCAACACTGGATCCTTAACCCATTGTTCTGGGCCAGAAATCAAACTCTTGTTCCAGAGCTCCCAATATGCCGAACTCCTCATGCACTATGTAGCTACAAAGTGTCTGAGAGGCAAAGAGAGACTGTTGTTAAATAATACAGATCTTAAGACCCATTTCCATGTTGCAAAATCCAGTATTTTAATAGCAAAAAACCGTACATGGGAAAATGTGCAATTTTGCTAATTAAATGAAAATTAAAATAAATATTTGTGGGAGTTCCCGTCATGGTGCAGTGGAAATGAATCCAGCTAGGTTGCAGGTTTGATCCCTGGCCTTGCTCAGTAGGTTAAGGATTTGGCATTGCTATGAGCTGTGGTGTAGGTCACAGACGCGGCTCAGATCCTGATATTTGTGGAGCCCATCTTATGCTTTAACATATTGGGATGTTAGTGTCTAGGGATGGTGAAGTTGCTCTGTAACTCTTTCATAGTTGGCAGTATAATAAATACTGGGTCAGTTAATCCTAATCTTAGTATTTTGTACTAAGTAAACAAGCAGAAACCTACATACCAAGATGTTGGTTGTGGTGTTAATTTTTTTTTAAGTAGAAACAACATGAATTTTTAAAAAACAAAGTGGTTTCACAAATACTATACATCAGCCCAGTTGTATTACACAGTCATTAGAAACATAATTGAGAAAACACATAAGTTCTTGTGATACAGTAAAGTGTAAATGTAAAATATTATACTATTACTAAAACCACATAGAAATGAATTTCTATAAGCTCTGGCAAATGTGAAAACATTTTAAAAAGTGGGAATATGTGTGATTTAAAGCTGTTTACTATTGAGTTATCTTATTAGTTATATGTTAGTTATTCACTCTGTGTTATACTTTACAATGCAACAGGTACATTTATTTTCATTATAGGTGTTGTAGAATATTTGAGCACTGGTGGAGTAGAAACAAATCATAAAGACTTCAAGGAACTGAGGTATAATGAAAGTCTTACAAACTTCAGCTGTAATGGGAAAAATGGGACAACCAATGGAAGGATCACTCACGGTTTCAAGTTAAAGAGTGCCTATGAGAGTGGCCTGATGCCTTACACAAATTACACATTTGATTTTAAGGTGAGTCTTGAGGTTAATAAACTTAAAACATCCATTTTGTAAGAGAGTCTTGTAACTTTACAATGGCTTTAAAATGTTAATATTCAGAATGGAATTAAGGTATCTCAATATAGTTGACAGCAATGTTCTTTTGTTATTCCATGTCATTAGAGTAGAATTACATTTAATTAGAGTCTCATCCCTGCCTTATAGATACCTGTTTGAATCATTTCCAGGGGTAAGAAATCAGATGAAATAATGATAGTAAATCCTGAGTAACTGTCATCTCTTTGGGCAGTTAGTTTTTTATGGGCTCATTACTAACAGCGTGGATATGCAAAACCGTCATATCTAACTTGATATCAGTTCAGATGAGGTGTTCCGTCTCTCCTCTTTCAATTTAATTGACACTGTACTCCTTGAGAACCAAATGTGCTTTGTCACCAGCCATTTTTTAATTTCTAAAATATATATTATTTATATACCTTCGTACACAATTAATGGATTACAAAATGGAACTTTTCCTTAATGATTCTCCTCATTTTTATTATCAATGATTGTTTTGGGCTTGTGTTCATCTGTCCTTTTTCTCTACTTTTTTTTTTTTTTTCATTTCTGCTCTCTTATATCCTAGTTTTCCATTTCTAATCTTGTGGAAAAAATAATCATTCAGGTTAAATTATCTGTTAGAATAGTGTGAGTATTGTGTTAACCGGTTCTTAATTTTGGAGAGGAGGGTTGTTTGGACTCCTTTGAGAAACAGTTGAAACTGACAGTTTTGTTTTGTTTTGTTTTTTCAGTTTGACTTTGGAGAATCCATTGTACTGTAGATAATGATTTAACCGTGGGAACAGATGAGTGTATAGAGTTGAAGAGAGACCGAAGTAGACTCGGGGGGAAAACTAACATGTAAATGATAGTAACCAGAGAGAAGGAAAACCGGGATAGTATAGAAACTTAAATGCCAAGGAAAGAAAGGTTTTCTGGGGAAAAAAGGAGTGAGTGTTAAGCTTCATAAAGATACTGATGGAGTTGTTTCACTGGAGAGCTGGTCAGAGAAACTAGAATATGATGAGTTGAAGAATAATGAGCAATGAGATAGGAAAAGCCAACTTTTAGATTCTTATTTCAAGCAGATTGTTTGAAGAAGAGGTGAGGGTGATAACTAAAAGATGGGAAAGATTAGGGTTGTTGTTGTTTTTTCTCTTGTTCCTATTACTGATATAAAGTTAGGAAGAAGACACTTGAATGCGCCTAAATGCTTTTGCCTGTGAAGGAGAGGCTGAAGTTATAGGAAGAGAGAAGCAAACCAAGAGTAACTTAGCCGTGTGCCAGATGCTGTGCCTGGGTGCTGTTGAGAGTATGGAGAGCAGAGATCTGGTGGGAGAGATAAGTCTCAACCACACAGATGAGTGTATAGTTACACCTTGCCGTGTACATTAGCAAGGGGAGAGAATCAGAGGTGGTAGGTGCTATTAAGTGAGTAATTAATACAGGATTCAGGAAGGTTTGAGTAAAGTGATTAAACTTGGCAATTGAAAGTTAAGAAGGAATTGGCCAGATCACAAGTATTCCAGACAAGAAGGGACAGCATAGCATGTTGGAAGCCCTGGGGAAGGAAAGAGCTTGGCATCTGTAGGGAATGTACCCCCACTTCACCACCACCATGACCATGGCCCCCACCCAGAATAAGCACTGGTATAGCAGTGGGATAATGAGCAAGGAAAGGTGTCACAAATTAAATTAGGAAAGAGAAGCAGAGGCCGTAACAAGAAGGATTCTTTAGGTTGCCTTAAGAGATTCTGAAAAGATCCAGATGGGAGGAAGAATGATTATCGTCCCTAAACTTTCTTCATTCTGACATTTGGGGCACCATTTGGTTTATATAGTACTGCCTTTTCCTGTGGGCTAAGTTTCTTTGTTTATCCAACATGACTGTAAGGATATGTCTTGGAAAGTCTCAGTATTTCAGTGTTATCTTATGTGGGTCCTTGTCTTTTTTTTTTTTTTTTTTTCTTTTTTGCCTTCTGTTTTTCAGGGTATAATTGACTACATCTTCTATTCTAAACCTCAGCTGAACACTTTAGGCATCCTGGGACCTCTGGACCACCATTGGCTAGTTGAGAATAATATCAGCGGCTGCCCACACCCACTCATCCCCTCCGACCACTTCTCACTTTTTGCACAACTGGAGCTCTTACTGCCTTTCCTGCCCCAAGTTAACGGCATTCATCTTCCTGGCAGGAGGTAGTCAAGTACCTTCAGAGGATGACCTCAATTTCACTCATAAACTCATAAAATAATCTGAATATAGGGGAGTGAGGTATGGCCACCAGGGATTTTTTTGTTTTTCTTAATGATGATTTGAGTTTTCAATCTGATTATTTGATAAGGATATAGTATGAAAGCCAGGTGCTAGCAACAGACAAATTCTGAGCCCAATATGCTTTATATACTGTTAGACAGGGATTGGTGTGTTTGCACCTATCTTTAAATTGTTACAAGTAATTTTCCTGTTTCTTCTGTCCAATATAATATTTTCATGCCTTGAAATAGGAAAATGTTGGAACAGCATATTCTCTTTGCACAGAAATCTGTAGCACTACTTTTTTGAGGCCAGTAATAACATCCAGAGACCATCCTTCCATACTTTACTCCCTCCTTTTTCAGACTTGTTTGTAAAATAGAGAATTTGAATTTAGCCTTTATGATTGTATATGCTCCACAGAAGACCTGATTTATGAAATTTTGTACTAAAAAATCAGATTTGGAAATGATTGTATTGTAATCTAAGGCTAAGTTGTTTTTTGTTTTTTTTTTTAACCTGTTTCATGTGTTATAAAGGCCAGCTTGTAAAAGAAGTTGCAACAGACTTTCTCTGCTGATGATTTGCACTGTTAGGGTTTAGTTAGCCCTTTTGTACTACTTCGTTTTTAAATCGAGAACATTGCTCTTTAAATCTAAATCTGTTTAAAGCTTAGGACATTTCCTTGAACCAGAGGCAACTTACCCATGAATTCCTGGGGTTTGATATCTATCAGGATAGATAAGCTGAGCAGTGAATGATCTGTAGGCATTTATGGATTTGAATGTAATGCTTGATATATGTACATTCTGGTATTTTAAAATCTTTAACTTTTTTAAGTTAAATTACAGCTGCTTAAGTACAGCTTCTTAACTCCTTTTTGAGATACTTCCTGTACTATCTCCACTGTGCCTGCCTGAATTTGTTCTCACCAAGCACTGCCTGTGCATGCAGAGAAAATCTGTGCATCCTCTTTTATATTTTTAAAAATACTGTTTTAACATTTGTGAGAGTTTTATGAAAATGCTTTTTGTATGAGCTGTGGCTTTTTTTCGATTGTGAAGCATTGAATATCACATTTTGGAACATGTTCATAGGGTGGGTCCCTGGGTCTTTGCTCACCAGACCCAAGCACTGCTTCTTGGTGTCATTGCACAGTGCTGTTCGTCACCCAGAATACTACTATCATGTGAATTCTTTTTGTTTTCCATGTATTCCTTAGTCTCCATGTTTTTTTTTTAATCATTCCTTTTTTTAAAAAAGTAATTTTCCGTTTATGAAGCAGTATAAAATAAATGAAATGTATTTTCAAAACAGGTCCCTAAGACAATACTTCAGATCATTTTTAAGTGACTAAGTCATTTTAATATGTCAACCAAGCTAAAAGTTATATACCCTGTATTTTGCCCATAGTGCCATTAGTAGAATAGAGATTAAAGCCAGCTTTTTAACTTTGCAACGTTAACTTGTATATGTTCTGTTTTCATTTATTCATTTGTCTCTCAAAAATCAAATGAATTCAGAAGGAACTTGGTCTAACTGCTTTTGTTTCAACTGCAGGCAGGGGAGCAAAAGGACACCATGTATGTGAGCATTAAGAAAAGAAATTGTTGAATGTTAATAGCAATTTTTATACAGAGAATGAGTCATTTTGGATAATGACTTAAAATTTTATGAAAAATGTTCAGCACTTAAATGTGCTTATTCTGTTTTTAAGAGAAAATAAAATTCCATACTGTTTAAGTAAATGAATCTTTTTGTTTTTGTTTTTAAAAATTCTCCAGAAAGTTTTGATCTTGAATCTTTGTCTGGGACCTGGTTTTTCCTTTCAGTTTTGTTTTTTTGTGTGTATGTGTGTGTGGACTTTTTTTTTTTTTGTGACGTTTTTTGTTTTTGTTTTTGCTTTTTAAGTTGTGCTGACACCAAACACATCCAGTTTATAATCAGTACATTGGAAAGCTGGTAATATTGATATAGAACCAATGCATAACTTTTTATGGGGTTTCTGGGGGTTTGGGTTTTGTTTTGTTTTGTTTTGTAAAGTGTGAATAAAAGGTGTGTTTACTCATTTTCCCTAAACACTGTGTTGGTAATGTGCATCATGACAATTTCCAGAACGGGCAAGCTGGATCTGGTTGGACTGATGAGACCGTTTTACCTGCATTATGTAATAACAGGTCCAGAAAGCTTTATGGAAGGGAGAGGGGAGAAGCACTTACTCATTTTGTATTTTTTAATGGAGGATTGTATTCTTATCATAGATACTGGAACTAGAGTGCACTTGTTAGATGCTAAAGGTTTGAGCTTTACACAGGATGTTTTCATCTGTTTTTGTTATTACCTACAGTATATTTGAATTTAGGGTAAGCATAGTAAGATATAGTGGCCTGTTATGTCTTGAAAATGTTTGTTCTTGCCTCTTCTAGGTGTACTACATTCTGTGGGTTAGTTTGAACAGCTTCTCCGAGAAGCCTTATTCAGAAGCGATAAATTAAACCAAGACTTACTTACAAATGTAACCTACAAAAGAGAAAAAAAATTGGGGTCTACAAAATAGACTGATACTTTTGCTAAGCAAGGTTTTGTTTTAAGTATTATCTGTGTCCTTAATAATTTCCAGTAATCCATACTCCCTAAAATGCAATAAAAACTAGTATGTTCTCACAGTTACAGGTTTTTTCCAAAAATTCTGTACAAATATATTTAATGTGTTGCCATAATGTAATTTCAGTGTTCTTACTGGATAAATCCATCTTATGAATGTTTTACAGAAAATTTGCAGTATATTTTCTGTTTTAATGAGCAGAAATTTGGAGGCACTCAGTTCCTTGTTGTAAAATCTCTGGAGGTACAGTTTACTGTATTAGTGGTAGTTATTTATGATTTAAGAATTTAAGTAATGTTCATCAAAATTAATTTATGGCATTATTTAAACTAAAGGTATAGAAATAAATTGTTGATTGCAACTTTAATAGTCCTAGAAAATAGGCAGGGAACATCTTCAAGAAATGTGTTTTTTTGTTTTTTTATCTTCTGTTTTTACTTGATTTGGTGACAACCAGGAAAACTTATTTTGAGTTAGCACTTTGAAACCTAAGAACATTATTAAATTGGGTAGAATGCACTTCTAAATGTTGAAATTAAAATTTCAAAGCTCTTCTAAGACTTCAGATTTTCAATAATAAATTCCAGTTTTACGTATTACATATTTTACCATTTAAACTCACAGAATTAATTTCCTTAGAGACTTTTAGGGTTTCAGGGTCATGTCATATAAGTACAAAAGCTAACCTAGGCAAAACAATTACCACAGTATGTTCTTTTAATAAACCAACAAGAATATCTAATACAAATGCTGCAGTTAATTCAAAGAACACCTTTAGCAAGTGTTTCTCCCCAACTCGTCTCGTAAACAGTATTTTTAAGATGTTCACTTAAAATGTACTCTTCTTTTTGGTTACATAAATTTTACTAACCAGTATGTTGAAGTAGTGTCAAAAATAGAGTATCTAGTCTTTATTCACAGTACATTATATTGTGTAATGCACTGGACTAACTTTTGTTTACCATTCATGTAACAAAACCTAGCACATTATCTGCACTAAGCTCAAAGTAATGTCCCATTTGCCTAGGCAGCTCTTTGGTAAGGGTAATGGGAAGTTGAATATGACCTATGGACTGGTGGTAACAAGGGCTTTTACTATTCTTTTCAGTGGAACCTTCTTGGTCAAATTGTAACTAGCTAGTATTATATTTATATACAGGGTCTCTTTTCTTTACTGATGTATTTTCCTACTCATAGCCAACCAATAAATTCAATATCTGTTTCAAATATTTTAAAGGTGTAATTTGTACAGCTGTAGCACTGAGGTTTGAGAAAAATATGTGTTAATCAGCAGACCACCTATTTAAAATTCTGAGTCATCTGGGACAGGGTTATAACTCACCCTTTGAAAGGGAAGAGTGAATGGGCACAGGGCCATGATATGGGTAAATGATGTAGACATAAGAATCTCCTTATTGGCTGTGTTACTCTGTATAACACTCATATCTTTGCCAAAGTTCAATTTTATATTCAGGCAACTGATGGTCCTTTTGCTTTTTAGCATTTTTGTTGTTGTTATCATATACCTCATAGTATAAGAAAGGGGCTCATATGTCTTTCATCCTTTGGAAGGAAGTTGACATATTTTAAATAAATGCTTTTGAATATAGTAGCAAATATTGTATTAGTGGGGTTATACTAATTCATTAAATGTTTTACTTGTTACATGTATATTTTGTCATATATATAAACTTAAAAAATGTTTGACTTCCTAACTCTTCAGAACATTAAGTCTATTTGCTTTTTAGAAACTACTTCTCTATCAAATATAAGTTTTTACATAGATGCTGGGGAAAAAATGCTTTAAAATCACAGTATAATTTAGGTAAAATGAATGTTTGTTTTGCTGAGATGTCTAGTTCCTAAAGTAGGCATTTTGTACCTAACCCTTAATATATAATTTTACCTCTGTAACAGAAGTCTTCTTTCTTATAATTGCCAAAGAAATAAGTTGTAAAGATTAACAGGTATGCCCATATTTATAAATTCCAGTTAATGTTCTTTAGAGGAACAGGTACCTAAGGAACATGATCTGAAGTATATGTGGAATAAAGTTTTTAGGTTTTAGGTAACAATGTTATATATACTGAGAATTTCCTTCTTGCGTTATCTAGGTATTCAGATTTAAATTGAGTTTAAAATAAGCTTTTGCAGATACTTTAAAGACAATTTTAATATACAAATTCTGTATCAGAAGAATCTCATTCAAGATAGTTACTAACAATAAGAACTTGAGACTATTTCTATAAGTTAATAACCTTATCCAAATAATAAAATAAATGTTTTAAATAATTGTTCCCCAATGAATCTAACCAACTAGTTCATAGCTGGGAATTGAGAAGACTGCTGGATTACAACGTGGCTTGAAGACCAGTTTCTTACAGTTTCTTTAGTAATATTAACATTTACAAATGAATAGAGAGATGTCTGTTGAACTGCACACCTCAGATCACTCCAATCTACTCAAAAGCTGTTGAAGTATGTTAGACCTGTCATGAGAAACTGTTCACCAGTGTGACTGGAGGTAGTCTCAAGAGCTCTTACTGCCAAATACTTTTTACTAGCAAAGTGGACTTAAGCTATGGGGTTCCAAAGAGACAACTCAGAAAGACTTTTTCGTTAATTAATGGCTTTTGACTGGCAACCCTGTAGTCCTGGTGATTTCAGTATCTCCCCTTCATGGCAGTCTTGCTAGTACTATCTTTTTTCTCAAGTTTTGTATAATTCTTGAAAGACAGTGTCCATGAAAGACACTGAAAAGGAGATGCTGGTGTGAACAAATCCAGGCAGGAAAAAAAAAAAAAATGCATGAAATACAGGACTTGCTTTCCTTTTAAATTCATGCTAAGGCAGGTGGCTGATTTTCAGGACAAGGGTGTATGTGTGAGGAGGATGTGCTCACATTCTGAGCTTTTATGTGAGGAGCTACTGTCTCCCCACCAACATGATGCTTGCTGGTGGTAACTTAGGACAGATGTGATGGGTGGGAGTTCTATATGTAATTGGTCCATTTTGATGAATCAGAGTGGTCCTTAATCTGTTTCTCCTAGTCACCATATTGATGAGTACTCATTGAGAATTTCTTCATGTCAGACACAGAATCTGACTTCAAATTGTTCATTGGTCATTATAATCCAGTGTAATATGTATTAAAGATACACTAGGTATGGAGGAAGCAAACCTCTGTCTACATGGGTCTATAGTCTTCCAGAGATGACTGTAGAGCTGGTTTTGAAACACCAAGAACTTGTTTACTGGAGGAATAATAGGAGCTATATTAAAAGCCTTTGGGAAATGTGTATAGCTATGAATGGAATGGATTTTGAACATGATGTCAGTCTTTCTGGAACCCAGTGGATTCTGAACCTGGTGTAAGTCTTTTTGAATCATATACTAAAAGTTTGAACTTCTTCCTGTACATGGTGGTAAAGAGACATACAGGGTTTGAAATGGAAATGGCGTTACCCACCCGGTTTGTGTTTTAGAAAGTTCTTCTAGCACCGCTGTTGAGAGTGGATTAAAAGAATGATTAGTTAGCTGGTTTCTGATGTAGTCCAGTTGACAGATGATAAGATGAGGACAGCTAACAGGGCAGTAAGAGTAGAAAGGAAGGGGAGTTTGGAACATTTAGGAAATAGAATCAATAAAAACCTCAAGTCCTGCCTCACTCACCTGTGAGAGAAAAGACAGGTAAGTGAGTTTTTGTTCATTCATTAATTCCATGAGACAAACCCTGACCCCATCCTCTCATGTCTTTACCACTTTACCACCCAGGCCCTTGTTTTTTCTTTAGTGACCTGACTAAAACATTTAGTCAAAGAAATTTGTCTCTCCAGCTGCCTTTTACTAAATTTCCCATTATAATTCATTTAGATTTTAGTCTACAAAAGAGATCCAGTGTATCTCTACTTGACGGTTAAGTCATTCCAGGAAATAATAAAAGCATTTGATGCTAATTTTATTACTTCAGCCTGTTTCTTTTAGGCTTTTTAAAATATTCTTGAAAATGGCGTATGTGTCAGAAATCGCTACGTAAGATTAGTCATTAGAAGATAAGTTCTATAGGCTTAACGAGAGATACTTCATTTTTGTAAAACACTGTCTTTCTTCATTGTCCTGGATGTTCTAGCCAGGGAAATTAGGCTAGAAAATGAAATAAAAGCCATTTTAATTCGTAAAATCATATGTATTCATGAGGATGAAAGTTCATCACCTATTGTTATATGATCCATTAGCATACAACGTTCATGGTATTATATAGCTTTTTGTGTGTGTAGGGCTAGTAATACACAATTTTCATTTCTGAATTTAGTAATTTGTTCGATTTCTTTAGGTTTTTGTTTTTTGTTTTTTTCTGTTTGTCTTTCGTCTATTTAGGGCCACACCTGTGGCATATGGAGGTTCCTAGGCTAGGGGTTGAATCGGAGATGTAGCTGCTGGCCTATACCACAGCCACAGCAACGTAGGATCCAAGCCGCATCTGACCTACACCACAGCTCACGGCAACACCGGATCCTTAACCCGCTGAGCAAGGCCAGGGATTGAACCCGAAACCTCATAGTTCCTAATCGGATTCATTTCTGCTGCGCCATGATGGGAACTCCCTAGTTTAGTTTTCAAATCCAGTCTCTTACTCACACGCTTGCCTGATCCTTGTAACCTTTAATCGCTTCGTCCTCTCTCTCTCTCTTTTGCTCATGCGCGTGCACACATACATACACACACACACACACACACACCCTCACTTTTCACCTAATCCAAGGCATAGTGCACCTCCCTAGGCTGAGGCCCCTCTCCTTTCACTATTGCTCATGGCAGGGGGAGGAACAGGGGTGGGCATCAAGGTAAGAAAAACCCCAGAGCTGCTCTTTTCCATGTTTATTGAGAGAATAGGGGAAGGGTACGAACAGTCAGGGCCGGGCAGCAGGTACCCAGCCTGCAGGTGGCAGCATTGTGTCCCCAGGCAGGGATATTCCAGCCTGAGCTCAGCCAAAGAATGTCAGGGCCTTCTGGAAAGGAGAAGCCAAGGCTTGAGTATGCTCCCCCTTCCAGCCCACTGCCACCAGGAGCAAAGTGAAGCCCCGGACTTCAGGTGGAAACGCATAGCTGTGACTGGGGTGGGTTCCCAGGTGAGTCATTACACCTGCTCTGTGCTGGGACATAGATATGTTCAGTACCTCACCCCTTCTGGCCCTCCGCAGCCCCCTGCATTTCAGATATGATCATCCAGTTTCCTGCCTGAGGACCCTGAGCTTCTCCTGGGGTGTGGGCAATGAGGTCTCTGTGACATGGGGCTGGGACGCCTGTTGTAGGATTTTGAGGAGTGGAGGACTTCCTCTCTGCAGGACAGCTAGTGAGGACCGCCTGCACAGGCACAGGGAGGGTGCCCGGAATTGGGGGGGGCATATTACCAGCAGAGCCTTCAGGGCCCCCATGGCCTCAGGGCCCAGCTCAGCCACACACTTCCTGGAGCCCTCCATGAGATGGTCCACCAGGATTCCCAGGCTGGCGAGCATGAACTTCAGGGGATTGAAGCTTTTGGAAAGGGGGTTGGCCACGACCCCAGTGGTGGCATCCACAGCAGGGGCAAGGGCATCCATATGGGGGACCCTTGGCTTGTTCCTCAAGAAAGCTGCAGCTGTAAACACAAGCAGAGAAGTACTGGGAATTCTTGTAGCTCAGCGGAAACACGAATCCAACTAGTGTCCGTGAGGACGCAGGTTCCATCCCTGGCCTCACTCAGTGGGTTAAGGATCCAGTATTGCTGTGAGCTGTGGTATAGGTCATAGGCAAGGTTCAGAACCCATGTTGCTGTGGCTGTGGTGTAGGCCGGCAGCTACAGCTCCAATTTGACCCCTAGCCTGGGAACTTCCATATGCCACGAGTGTGGCCAAAAAGCAAAAGCAAAAAAAAAAAGTAGAGAAGGACCACCCCCCTGGACCTGGGGGCCCTGAGGAGGCCTGCTGAAGTCCTGTCTCCTCCAGGAGGTGCTCAGGATGGCTTTCCAGCCTTCACAGTGTCCCTGAGCACCCACTCCCACCCTGGGCTGAGTCTGAGGAGGCCTGGCTTGTTAGAAGAGGAATCTATATAAGCAAAGAGCTGTAGCCCAGCAAAGAGCTAGCTAGACAAGGACAAAGGAGGCAGCTTGAGAATGGAGGGAGGACAGATGAGCTCTGGGGGACAAAGGCATGCTTCTCAGAGGAGGGGACACCTAGGTTGTGCCTTAAAGAATGGAGCAGGGAACAGATGGATGTTCCCAGACCAGGGCCAGCGTTTGCACTATCTTGAGGGTGGGAGAGCCTGGTCTGGTGTTGGTGGGTGAGGAAGAGAAACCAGAGTGGGCAGGGACGTGAGAGGAGACCTGAGGGCTCAGGTGGGGCAGGCCCCAGAGGGCTTGAAGACCTTAGGGAGGAGCAGGACTTCCTGTCCCTCTGGACAGGGAGCCCTGGAAGGTAGTAAGCAGAGGAGTGGCCTTGGCTCTTCCGGAGCCCTTGGAGCATGAGGAGCCTGACGCCCAAGGTGTGGAGGCAGCAGGGTCAGGACCAGCTGGAATGTAAGATGGGAACAAGCAGAACCACTGCCAGGGCCCCGTGACAAGAGGCCAGGAGTGAAGGTTTGAGGGCACTCACCGGAATGGCTGAGCAGGGCCACACAGATCACCAGGATGGCAGTGATGAGCTTCATGGCTGACTGGGCTCAGTGGTTGCTCCCAGGACCTAGGACACACTTCCAGAGCCTGGGCTTGTGAGCTTCATATACCCTGTCCTCACCCCTCTCCAGGGCTGGGGCCTCACCCCATCTTCCTGAGAAATGTACTGTTTGCTCAGCCAGTATGCTGGCCAACTTCCTGATCAGGCCAGTGGGTCCTGGGAGGCCTGTATCCCCTACCCCACCCCAGAGAGGGTGAAGTGTCAGGGACTTCCTCTTGGCAGGGTCACCCGGGCCCTCCCGTGAGTGCGGGAAAGAAGGTTATGCTTTGTCTGCACGAGGCCCACCCAGGCCTTCACCTTTCCAGAGAGCTTTCTGGCCTGACCCCTTCTGGCCTCTAATAGTGCTATGGGTGGGGAAAGGGCAGGTCTGTGACCCCCAGTCCTTCTGCCTGTTCCCAGACCATGGAAATGCCATGCATGCTGTGGGGGTCCTCCTGGCTCCTGGCCCTGAGGAGGTCAAGGAGGTTGACAAGGGGGAAACCCTGGGTAGCCCCCCATGTGGTCATCCCTTACTCCTGTCCACCTCTCTGGTTAGGGCCACAGAAAGCAACTAAAGCAAAGAAAAAGATAAGGGACATTTTCTTACCTTTGAAATCAGTCTACATGCTGGGAAGTTTCTCCGAATGTCCTCACATACCTGTCACTACAGAATATAATGAAGGAGAGCAAACAGAATCAAACAGCGGCCCATCGGGGGAGGACGATTTTCAGGCAGTGTCCTAGAACCTCCGTGGTTACAAGCAGGTCTTGACCTTTGCAGCCTGGGGCAGGGGCGGGCAGCAGTGACAGTGGTGGTCTCCAGCACCCAATTCATCCTCCCCGAACTCCCAAGGCCACACTCACCTCTGCAGGTGCTTCACAACCTGGCTGCCCGTGGACACAGCAGGGCTTGTTAGTGGCCACTGTGAATGCATTCATGTGGTCTCCACACCTCTCATATTTTGCCTTGACTGTTTTATTTGTATGTTTCAGTGATGGTCATTGTGGAAGTTAAGTTCAATAGACAAGGTGTTTTCAACTAGTGAAAATTCACTTTTCCAGGGATTTTCTGGAAGGAGTGCTGCTCAGGAGGCCAGGACAAGAGCAGATGCAGCAGGGCTGGGGAGGCAGCTGGCCACCATGGCAGCCACAGTGCCCCAGGGCCACTGCTCTGGCCTGGCCCCTCCTGCAAAGGTGAGATTACAAGTTTCCTTCCTCTTAGCAGTTGGGGTAACTGCCTCTCTGCAGGCAGAGCGTGCCAGAGGAGAAACCCCGAGGGTTTTCCCGAAACACCCGAGGCCTGTGGACTCCCCAGAGTGGAGACTGGTTCCGGGGCAATCAGGACAAGGAACACGAGCAGATAAGGGAAATGTAGACACAGCCGAGAGTTTTCTTCAGTTTCAAAGCAAGGAGATTCTGTCTGCCCACCTTCCTCTTCTCTGTGTTGGCATGAGTCTCCTGCAATTTTCCCAGGCCAAACTCAGGGACCTGGTGTCCCTTGCACTGTGTCCCCTTCCAGGAGCACCTCCTCCACTTGGGATAGAGAGTATGTGCTCTGGGGAGAAGCTGTTTGGACAGCCGAGAATTGTCAGTAAAGTCATGTGTGTGTGTGTGTGTGTGTGTGTGTGAGAGAGCACACGAGGGCACGCACGCATGCACATACCTGTGTGTGTGTGTGCGTGTTGGGAGTGCGGTGCTAGTTGGTGCTGGAATGTTCTTATATGCCCTCTTGTCCCTTTGAGACGGGGACACAGGTCTCGAAAGAGCAGGTGTGGTTCATCCCAGCTTGGGGCGGAGGAGAAGTGTTGATTGTTCCCAGGCCCCCAACTGCTCAGGTCCAGCCACAGCTGAAGAGCCTGCCCTGGCAGCCACAGGGGTCTCTGGCGGGGGAGAGGAGTGTGGAAAGACCCGGGGGGCTGGGATCAGATTGCCATTTGCTGTGGGGACTTGAGTCACAACTCTCTTCCGTTGATGTTTGGTTATGGGGATGGTGCAGGGGGCTGCACTCATACTGCTCACACACTGCATGTCGGCTTCACCCAGACCCCATTGTCATTTGGTGCTCATAGAGCAGCCCTGTCTGTGGAGCTTGGACAACACGACTCGCATGATTCTCAGTCGGAACTGGAACAGGGTTAGGATTCAGGGTGAGTGGGTCCTCAGAATGAATTACTGATTGAATGAATTACTGATCTAATTCGTGCTTGTGGGGCTGCATCTCGGCAGCATTCCTTAGGACACAAGAAGCCACGGCCAGGAATTAAACCTTTGTCCTCACTGCTATTAGTTGAGTTCGTTAACCACTGAGCTGCAACGGGAACTCCGGGCTATAGATTTTTTATGGAGATGCCCTGGTCGAAACTTCTGTCCTTCTGCCCCATTCTGGTGACAGAGTCCTCATGGCTGCCCTGTCCTGGGAATTCCCTTGAATTGTCTGTGCCCCGTTACCCTCTCCTTCCCCAGAGAGTCAACCTCAGACTCCAGGCAGGACATGGTGTTGGTGGTCACCTGGATGTGTGGGATAGGGAGGAATGGGGGCTTCAGCAGCTCCCCTCATAGGACCAACAAGCAGCCAGCTCTTTCCAGCCTTTGCCTGGCCTCTCCCCACTGACCCCCCATGGGGCAGTCCCTGTACAGACTGTGAGCTTCCCTGACCTTGGCCCTGCCAATCCCTCCACCTTTCAACCCCCAGGAAATGATTATCTTTTTGTTCATCTAATAAAGTTTTTAAGAAATTATTATTGAGATGACATACACATAAAATTTCAAAGCAAACCATTCAGTGGCACAATAAACTTTACTGAGCTTCAAAACATTTAATCACCCTGAAAGAAAACTCCTTACCCATTAAGCAATCCCTTCCTATTCCTGCCTCCACTCTGGCCCCTGGCAGCCAGCTATTGGTTGTATCCCTCTCTATGAATTTGTTTATTTTGGATATCATATTAGTGGAATCATACAATATACAAGCTAGTAGCTGATTTCTTTCACTTAGCATAATATTTTTGAGGTTTACTAATGCTGTGTAGCATGTGTCAGTGCTTCATTTCTTTTTGTGGCTAAATAATATTATATTGCAATTATATGCAATTTGTTTGCCCACTTATCCATTGATGGAAGCTCTTTCCACCTTTTAGCTCTTGTGAATGGTGCTTGGAGCTGCTAGCACTGTTCACAATAGCCAAGACATGGAAGCAACCTAAGTATACATTGACAGATGAGTGGGTAAAGAAGATGTGTTTTATATATGTGCTTGTGTTTTAGACACACACACACACACACAATGGAATATTACTCAGCCATAAAAAAGAATGAAATAACACCACGTGTAGTGACATGGATGCAACTGGAGATTATTATATTAAGTGAAGTAAGTCAGAAAGCAAAAGATAAATACCACATATATCACTTATATGTGCAATCTAAAATATGACACAGGAGTTCCCATCATGGCGCAGCGGAAACGAATCCAACTAGGAACCATGAGGCTGTGGGTTCGATCCCTGGTTTCACTCAATGGGTTAAGGATCCGGCGTTGCTGTGGCTGTGGTGTAGGCCAGCAGGTGTAGCTCCAATTAGACCCCTAGCCTGGGAACCTCCATATGCCATGGGTGTGGCCCTAAAAAGACAAAAGACAAAAAATAAAATAAAATAAAATACGACACAAATAGGAGTTCCCATTGTGGCACAGTGGAAACAAATCCGACTAGTGTCCACGAGGATGTGGGTTCAATCCCTGGCCTCTCTCAGTGGGTCGGGGATCTGGCATTGCCGTGAGCTATGGTGTAGGTCGCAGATGCGGCTCGGATCCCGCATTGCTGTGGCTCTGGTGTAGGCCGGCAGCTACAGCTCCGATTAGACCCCTAGCCTGGAAACCTCCATATGCCTGGGGTGCAGCCCTAGAAAAGATTTAAAAAAAATGAATATAATCCAGGATGAACCATCATATGTATACATATACACACATATATACTTGTGTGTGTGTGTATTCACTACTATTACTTCTTTTTTGACTTAAAGAGAAATGAAAATGAAAATTTTTCCACGGCCCTAAGTGCAGCGCTGGTCTTCTGTCTGGGCACCTAGCATCTCACGGAGAAGCCATCAGCCCTAAGTAGAAGTAACAGGAGGACACCTAGCACATTGTCACAGAAGCTGCAAGTCCCCTTTATGATCCCACTGTCAAAAACGATGCAGGAAAGTGTTGTTACTCCGAACTGGGGCTGGGTGCAGGGGAATCAGCGGCCCCTCTACCTCCTTCCTTGGCAGTGATGCTGCTCCTGGCCCAGCACTGCCTGAGCTCATGCAGCACGATCCCTAGGCTTCTGGGGTATAAGGGCAGGTGCTGGGGCTCAGCTTCAGGCCCAGCTCTGCCACTGACATTCAACCAAGGTTTTTGGATTTTTATAAAGTCCAATCTACCCTCTGACATAGAGGGAAGGCTGTCCCAAATTGGTGAGCATCCTGCTCTTTGTCATGCTGGGACAGCTGAGAACAGACACGTGGTCATATTTGTCTTGCTGCCTCTAAGTCCAATCATTACATCATTTCCCACAGAGTAGCTGACCCCAACAGAGTCACCTCCCAGGACTCTCTGCCCTGGAACCCATGAGAGGCTGGCCTTGTTACCCCCGACCCTGTGGGAAAATCTTGGGAGCCCACCTGGGGGCGCATTCCACCACGAAGACAGGATCAAAGAAATCTGCCTGCAGGGAGAGACCAGAATGAAGGCCAGGCCAAGAGAAAGCATCAGCAGTTGTCCCTGTGCTGTGACACAGGCATCGAGGTGGCAGCCCCTTCATGTTGGGTAGGGGCCACCTTGCAAGGCACCTCCTGCCTGAGGTCCCAGGAGCACCCTTATTCTCTTCTCATTCTTTCTGTCAGTCCAGCACCTATGTTTCTGAGCTGTCTGAGAGCCTGGTTAAGTAAATTGTTGGGCAAACTGGAGCGGATTGTGGACACCAATTAATTCCATCCCTCAGTGAGGAGTGTGGCCACTCTGTGTGCAGCCGGACTCAGCCCATCCCTCATACATGTGAGCAGCTGGAGCCCCAGTTATATCGCAAGAGTTGTCTCTGAGGCTTCTCCATGCCCAACTTTTGCTTTTCTACAGCAACTCACTATTGTAACCAAGAAGAAGCCTGTGAGGCCTTCCCCAGCAGACCCCTACTCATGTCCTCGGACTGCCTTTTTGTCTATAGAAAAACTCCTGAAAAATTCAATTTAATCAGAGAAATGAGAAAATACAGAGAACAAGGAAAACAGATAAGCCTGGCAGAGTAACAATCGTCTAGCCTTTCAACAAAGCCAAGGAGTTCCTGTTATGGCTCAGCAGTGACAAATCCAACTAATATCCATGAGAACACAGGTTCGATCCCTGGCCTTGCTCAGTGGGTTAAGGATCTGGCGTTGCTGTGAGCTGTGGTGTAGGTCACCCTGCTCCTCAAACACTCTAAGACTCCTCACCACCCCCTCCAAAGGGGGCCATGGTCCTTGCACTAGCGGGCTGTGTTCCCCTCCTGGCCCTGCAATTAAAGCCACTGTTTCTGTTTCCTCCAACTCTGTCTCCACGTTTCTGTTCGGCATCAGTGTACAGAGACGGCTGACATTCCAGCAACACTATGGCATAGTCACCCCGTGTCTGTGAAGTTCCTCAAATATAAACTGCTCCTCTGTCAGTCTCTGAGACGGGTGCACACACAAGCCTGGAAACAGCTCCCTGGTGCCCTTCCTCATTCCCTCTACACTCCCTTCTCATGGAAACTGGGTGTGGATGGGCCAGGAGCCCATTCCTAGGATCCTGGAGCCCCCCGGCCGTAGCCTGGTCTCAGAGACTCCTCTGCCCATATGGGCCCCCGTCCCCTCCCAGGGAAGTCCTCCTGGGCCAGGACGGCCACGACAACCAACTAGGAGATGATCCCTCCCTCTCCTGTCCTGATGGTCACCACACTCAAGGGAGTATGTCCAGGGAAGGCTTCTGGGCTTCTCCTGTTCAGGTTGGCGTGGCTTGAAGCTGTCCTACCCGGGGGTCACGCCACGATCCTCTGCCAACACTCCACTTTGGACCCCTTCCTCTTCCTCATAGCTCTGGCTTCTGGGCCCTGGGGCTCCAGACTGTGTCACCGTGGTGTACATTCCTGCCTCCATGGGCCCCTTCCCTTGAGTCAATATTGATCTAGCTCCCTCAGCCTCTTCCTTCTTCCCCTTTCCTATCCAGGGCCCCTTCTCCCCACAGAGCCCTGCCGGGGGGAGGGCAGACAAGGTCAGCTGCCATCCACATGGTTTTGCTGTAGTGGCTCCTGGCACTGGTGAAGTGATGGAAAAGCCAAGTCCTCTGGCTTAAGCAAAGACTGAAATTCTGTTTTTTGATAGGTGTCCTCCCTGGGCTGACAAGCTGGTGGCCAGCAGTACCAAACCTCTGACACTGTTTCAGACTCAAGGGACAGGCTGCAGTGGCTATGGCCAAGTCATGTCCCATATAATTAGGTCTAGTTTATCTGTTTCAGCCTGGGCAAGAGTGGGGCCAGTGGACTGAAGGTGTGGCTGCCAGTGGTTCCCTAAATGGAATGGTATCACCGTCAAGAGTCAGAAGAAAGGCAGCTCAGAGAATGTCAGGGATTTCCCAAGGCCCCTGGGCCAGTTCCCCATGTATCTGAATGGCCTCCTTGGTCCCTTCCCATGCCTAATGCCCCTCAGAACTGACTAGCACCCTGTACAGCCTCCACACACTGGGGCTGGAAGCAGCTGCTGCCAGGTTAAGGGGTGGGAGTAGGTGGATCAAACCCCAAGGGATGTCCCAGCCCAGACTCAAGATCAGAACCCAACCCAGGCAGAGGTGTGCTCACTGCCAGCCCAAAGTGAGGGCTCTTTGAAGCTGAGTCAACAGCTTAAAACCTAAGGGTTTAAGAGCAGTCCCTTCTCTCACTACCATCTCTCACAGGCCATGGAGGGAACCATGATTCCTGTCTGTGCCCAAAGGGAGCCAGGCCCTCCATACTTGGGAAAAGGACCTGCTTCCTCCCAGGGGTCCCCTGCTGGCAGCTCTGCTGCACACACACCCGCTCTGTCGAACTTCTTCTTCTTTTTTTTTTTTTTGTCTTTTGTCTTTCGAGGGCCACACCTGGGGCATATGGAGTTTCCCAGGCTAGGGGTCGAATTGGAGCTGCAGCTGCCAGCCTACACCACAGCCACAGCAACGCCAGACCCAAGCCATGTCTGTGACTTACACCACAGGTCACAGCAATGCCAGATCCTTAACCCACTGAGTGAAACCAGGGATTGAACCCTCAACCTCATGGTTCCTAGTCAGATTTGCTTCTGCTGTGCCACGATGGGAACTCCTGTAACTATTTTTGTAGTGTTTCCCACATTTAAAAATAAAAAGAAGAGAGAAAATTTCATAATTCTCCAATACATTTAAAGTGATGCATGGACCTCAGGGTTTCAAGGTTGGCAGAATACATGGGAAAGTGATAAAAGAGATCAGAAGACCCACTTGTGACATTACCTTTGAGATTAGGAAGTAAGTCACACTAGAGACAAAACAATAGAACAGAGATATTAAATGGCCCCATCCTATATTGGGAGGAAAGGGTACATAAAATGGGAGCTTCATAATTTTTATAGGTTATTAAGAAAATATACCATGTCCTAGTCAAGGGTGCCATATCGGAGGTCAGCCTGTACCGGGGTCAGAGTGAAATGCATTGTCAGCGCTGATGAACTTCTGGCCTCAGCCCAGAGCTATGGCCCTAGAGCCATCTTGACTGGCCTAACTGGACCCTGTTTCCCCTGGAGGGCATCCAAGGCCATCAGAGATGCCCCACTATTTTGAAGGCCCTCAGTTCTCTGAGATTCTCCCTCAGACACTTTGTGTCACCTCTTCAGTATCTCTCCTACCCCCCACATTTGGTTTAATGGCAAACTTTACCACCTCTGGCTCCAGCAGGAAAGTAAAGGGGTGTCCATCTCTCCCTGCTCTAAAGAGACAGCAGTGCACTCAGTCCACTGTGGTCCAGAGAGGAGCCACTCAAATGCACTGCAACAGTGCCTGTAGTCAGTTGCTCCAGCAGATTCTCAAAAGGTACTCTCAGACTTCCAGAACTCCCCAGTTTGGTCTCATATAAGGGATACATTTTCTTCTATTAAAATCATGCTAACGCTAATCCTTCTAAAAACAGGCTTCCCACCTCCCCTCTCCTCACTGAAGGCTGCACGGATTAGCTGAGAATGACTCTGTCCCCATCTTCCCTGGTTGCAACCCAAAAAGTTTTCTTTGTGATTCATTTGAGAGGGGCATTTGTAGGTGGGTGAGTTCTCATTTATTCTGCCACAGATGGATGGATGGGTGGGTGGATGGATGGGTGGGTAGATGGATGGGTGGATGGATGGAGATGATGGATGGATGGGTGGATAAATGGATGGATGGGTGGATGAATGGGACAATAGGTATCTAGGGGATAGATGTGTGGGTGAGTCAGTGGAGGAGAAGGGTTGGGGTTGAATACCACTGCAGACAGTGTCTTTCCCAAATGACTTTTTTTTTTTTTTCCCCGCCTGTGGCATATAGCAGCTTGATGTGGGATCTCATTTCCCAGACCAGGGACTGAACCTGGGCTGCATCTGTGATAGTACCAAGTCCTAATCACTAGACCACCAAGGAACTCTCCCAATTGACTTTTAGTTACTTTTGAAGGACATGACTAGGTGAGAGCAGTGCTTCCTCCTCCATGTGGTCACTCCTAGGAGCATTTCAATTGACCAGGGCGGCAAGTCACAAATGGTTCCTCCTTCCATGTCCCAGAACCTAGGATGATATGTGTCTCAAAGCAGGGCCCAGGGGTTCTGCCTCCTGGGCCCTGGCCCATTGGCTTGCAGGGCCCGATGCCAAGGGGCAGTGATGACATCAGGACAGAATCAAGGGACACTCAAGTGTGCCCTTGGCCTGATTCCCCCTAAAGGAGGTGACTCAATGACTCTCTGGTAGAAATGAATAGGAGTGTGGGGCTGGGGGAGAGGGGAGGGGCATTGGGACAGGGGACAGTGGGCACCCTGTGAAGGACTGGGGCTTAGAGGAGGAGCAGAGAGGGGGAGTTCCTGGGAGGTGGGAGGGGCGGAGGGACCCCGAGGTGGGAACACACTATTGGCTGGATACTCCCAGTGGTGCCCTGGCTGGCTGAGTTCCCATTCACACCTGGAGTCTCTGGTGCTCTGGGGAGTAAGGGCAGGATTGGGATCGGGGACACTTGGTGCAGCCAGGCATAACCAGAGAAGCCCAGAAGTGTCACCCTACCTAGAACTGGGCACAGTGGGGGCAGTTGTTCCCACCACACATGGGCACACTTTGGGCATCCTGATGGCTGACACCTGGGTTGAGATGATCCTCAAGGGAAAGAGGCTAACTCCAACCAATGATATGGTACAGTTCAAATGTCCAAAACCAAGAGGCCTTTTCTTATTCTCGATTAAATTTTTGTAATGGTAACAACAACAAATCCACTACCACCAAAGGCTGCCTTTCTGGGAAGGGGGTCTGCCCAAGAGAGTTGAAAATGAGGCTGGGACAGAGGGTGTGGCAGTGGGGGGTTGGGGGAGGTGTAAGCATCCAGCAGGCCCCTGAGTGAGAGAGGCCTCAAAAGGGTAGGCACAGGGCCTGTCCCCAGAGTGGCCTCTGGCCCCTGAACTTTGCTGGGCTCCTATCTACTCTGCTCTGCTATCGGCCCTGCCTGGCCCAAAGTTGGGTCCATGGGACATGGCTCGATTTCCTGCCTGAGTCCTTGGGACTGCTGCTGGGCAAGCCCTTCCCAAGAAGCCTGCTAAGGCTGTGTCCAGGTGGCCAGTGTCACACTCCAATCTGAGGTCCCCTCTATGCCATCCACACACTTACGAATGGAGGTCATACAAACATTGCAGGGCAGGGCTGTGGAGGCCCTGCCGCATGCTCCTGGCTGGAGCTCATCCTTTTGGGTGGATATTGGACCCCCTTATCTTAGAGTCCAGGAGGGCACTCAATCATTGAGGTAACTCTGGGCACACGCTGCACCCCTCTTGTCCTGCCCCAGTCCATGGTCTGTGATGGAAGCGGTCCTAGGCTTCTGCTCAGGGTGGTGAAACTTGGGGAGCTGGCAGCAGGGACCCAGCCTGGGCTGCACTCCCAGGCCCATGGGCTACTGGTGCTCAGGGCCTAAGCCAGCATTTGGCTCTAGTGGTGGGGACAAGGTGCTGTCACTTTATCCATAAAGTAAACATTGGGGGAGTGTGTTCCTTGTTCCCTCAGAAGCCAGAGGGGGTGCTTCTCAGTTGGGGAAACCCAAGTCCTGCATCCTGGTCCTTCCGGTGCCATCTGCTGGTGGCTTTGGGGGACTCCACAGCTGATGGGGAGAAAGGGCTGCTGCCCTTTGTGTGCCCTGTCCAGTGGCCTCGTGAGGCTGATCTGGCAAGAGGATGGCTGGAATAAAATCTTCATGGATAGCTGAGACTTAGCCAAGAACTTCATTATAACTCAAGACTGGCATCAAATTTATTATTATCTTTTGTTAAATATTTTATCTTTTCAGAGAACATGTTCTACAGAGGAAGGTAGGGTAGGTTTTCTTCCCAGAACATGTTTGTGTGTGCAGTTATGTGACAGGAAGAGAGGTGACACAAACAGGTGGTACACATGTGGGGGGAGGGGGCGTCTGAAGCCCCAGGGTCCTGCACCCAAACTGCACACATTGCTCTTCTGATAGATAATGGCTTTTGAACTTCCACCAGGTAAACCTGCAACCCAAGCCTTACAGTCAGATGACATCAGAGGAGGAGGATCACTGGGGACACACCTGCATTCAATGTATCCTAAAGGAACAATACACAATGGTGTGGGAGGGGGGGTCCGCTGGGCCAGCCCCTGCTCTCTTCACAGCGCCTGTCCTGCAAGCGTCTCATGGAGTAGGGGTCGGTGTCAATCTCTGTGGTGCTAACTGGGACGAGGGGCCTCCCAGGTCGGGGGTTGCGGGTGGAGAGGCAGTGCGAACTGGGATGGAGCGCCCTGAGGAAAACAGCTCCAGCCTCCAGAAGATCCTGTGAGGGCAGAGGCTTGACCTTCCAGGGCACGGATGTCAGGTACAGACTAGGGGGCAGAAGACACGGCCTCCCTGGGGTTATAGGAACATCTGATGATTGCCTCCTGGCACAGAGCAATGCTGGTGGGTCCTCTGGGCCAGCCCCAAAGCCTTCTTCAGTGGAACCCATGGTGTTTGCTTGTCATAAGGCTCTTCACAGCTTGGGAGGTGCCTCAGGTGACAGATCCAGGCCCCAGAGGGAAGAACCTGGTGTTTCTCAAATGGGACATTCTGGACCTTCAGGTGATTCTTCCAATTCTGGGCTAGGAGGTGGGGCTGGGGACCATCTCGAAAGAGGTGGCCACAGTAGGGTCTATTATGATAGCACTTGACTTGACTCGGGATGGTGGGGATCAGAGGCAAGAATCATCCAGACTCAGGAAGACCTTCCCTGGGCTCCCTTCAGGCTGAAGCTTTAAAAAGTAAATCCCTTTAGGCTGAAGTTCTAATGTAAAAAGCCAATGATGCAAAGTTCTCAACACTCAGGAGAAGAAGGCAGATTGTAACTCATGGCTTGGCACTGCAGAGACGCCTGCTCTGGGCTCTGGCCAGGTTCAGGAGAGGACCTCCCCTTCTTGCCCCACACACATTCCTCATTCATTACTCTGAGCTGGAAATACAAGTGCCCTCTCTTCAGCCCTGGAGAAGCGAGTGAAGAAAGCCGATCCCAAGGGAAGGGAGGGCTGTGTGGAGGGGGCTGAATTTGGGGCGGAGGCTGGGAGACACAGTTCAACCTCCATCACCATACGACCCTCAGACCCTTGTATTTCTCATAAGAAATTAGGGATCACACCACCCATCATGGTGGGAGAAGGCATCCAAAGAGACTGCCTAGGAGCGTGACCAGCTCAGGGTCAGCCCCTGTGAACTTTGAGCTAAGTGGAGTCAGAATCTGAAAGGGAGAAGGGCCCCAGGGGTCTGCAGGGTGGCCCGGGCAGGCATGGTGATGGAGTGCAGGGCAGCCCTGGTGCCTAGATTTTGCTCTTCCCAGCTAAGGAGGAGGAAATGCCTCCTGGCTCGAACTAAAGAAGATGAGTTCCCAGCCTGGGCCTCTGGCCCTCTGCTCCCTTGCCAGGCATGGCCCCCACCGACTGTCAAGAGCCCAGGGTCCAGGGGGGCCTTGCCCAGAGCTGATTTAGTAGCTGTTGTCTGTGAAGAAGGGCACGTGGGTGGATGGGGTGCTGTCGCCCTCCTCTTGTGGCCCTGCCAGCTCCCCGTACTCGCTGTTGTAGAACACCTGACCCCGGGCTCCCCGGTCTGGCCGCGGCCACTGCCCTTGGGGGTCAGGGTGCACCGCAGTCACATCCGCATTCCTGCCAGGTCCTTTACAGCTGCCAAGACAAGGAAGGTGGTGTCAGTAAGAAAAGAAGAGAGCTTGGAGCCGGGTCAGGGTTTGATCCGTATCACGAAGGACACAACCAGAGCCTCGAGTGGGCGCAAAGCCAATGGGAACACATACAGACTTGACTTAAACAGAAAAACAAACCCATGTGACTACTGGCAAACACCAGAGCTTTCTCTGTCCCAAGCCTGGGCGTGGGACAATGGAGAAGCCCAACTTCATCCCACTAAACCTACTTCTCTTCCAGTCTTGGCACGAAGCGCATCAACATGGTTCAATGGCTTAAGTGCCTGGGTGTCATCCTTTCTTCTTCCCTTTCCCGCATCCCTCATATCCAGCCCATCCAGGAGTCCTGTCCTTTCTACTCCGCAATACATCCCGGCACTTCTCTCCATGCTCTGCCCCTGCTTTAGAGTGAGAGGCCCATCACTGCACATTCCTCACGGCTCTAGCTCATCTTCCTTCTCCCACTCATGCCTCCCTGTAGGCCAGTCTTCAGAGAGCCTTCAAGTTTGACGATGTCCTTAGTCCCTTGGCAGACTTTCCAATGGCTTCCAGTCACTCTCAGAATAAAACCTGGAGCTCCCGTTGTGGCACAGCGGAAATAAATCCAACTAGGGACCATGCGGTTGTGGGTTCAATCCCTGGCCTCCCTATGTGGGTTAAGGACCCGGGCGTTCCGATTCGACCCCTAGCCTGGGAACCTCCATATGCCGTGGGTGCAGCCCTAAAAAGACAAAAACAAACAAACAAACAGAAAGAAGCATTAGCCAGAAACAATTTCTGCCAATGCAATTAGCATTCATTTTCCAAAACTAGTTTACTATTAGAGATCACCTGATAGAATCAATAAAAACACAACTGGAGGCCAAGATGCACGATACGTATGTGGTAACTGTCCCCAGGCATATGACCCCACAACCACCTGTGTTCACAGTACTGCAAACATGCCCTTCACAGCCTGCTGGGAAAATAACTGATAGTTGGTTTAAGGTGCAGAGGTCTTCAATCCCCTCACTCGAAAGGTGAAAAACGACATCAACTATCCTAATGTGATACCAAGTCACACCTGTGGTCTAGGGCGCACTATTCAGTGACATCTTCACATACCAATTCCCAAACAACCCATGCAGAAGTCAAGATTTGCTCTGGAAAAACTATGTCAAAGGCACAGGTATCAAAGGTGGAGCTGAATGATCTGAACACGTGTCTTAAGAAAGTGGAAAAGCATTTTATATGATAGTGTAGGTCCTGTCATGTAAACAGCTATGAGCCAGTCAACTGGTCAAATGAATGAGTAGACTTTTAACTATTTTATATATACCCTTCAAAGTTTAAATATTCAGATTTTGTGTTCTTGTGGGGTTGTTTTTTTTGGGTTTTTTTTTTTTTTTTGGTTTTTTGGGTTTTGTTTGTTTTGTTAAGAGGAGGGAGCTATCTTCTTGGGCAAATGGAGCTCACTATCTATTCAGGTCGCCCTCTGTGCAGGCGCACAGGAGAATTTCTCTAGAACCACATTCCTATCAAAGTAGGGTGCAAGTCAGCTCTGGGTCACGTGATCTGCTGGCTCCTGTGGCCACCAGGCTAAGGGCTGGGGATCAGGGATGGTGCTGGGCTCCCCTGGCTGGGAGAGGGATGGTAGGTGCCATTGGCACACTGCATCATTCTTGGTTTCACAAAGAGACGTCTTCTGAGCAACTGTCAAATGGAAGAGAGGGTTGGGGACCAGCCCCAGGTGCACTGGGTCAGGACGGTGATGGGGGAGGGAGGTCCTCTGGGGAGGCTGGTGGACTAAGGCCTCAAGTCTCAGGGCCTTGGATGCACAAAAAGGCAACACGGAACTGTGTAAGTGTCAAGTAAAGAGTGACAGGTACATGCCAGCCTGGCCTCCCTCCCCTGGCCTCTGGCAGGGGAGGAGGCTCCAGACGCCTTACCTGAGCTTGCCTTCTTGTCTGTGTCTGTTCTCCAGCCGCTCAAACTCCTCGGAGGCCAGCACCATCCCACTGTCCGTCTGGTTATCCTGTGCAGAGAGAATAAGCCAAGGCTGTGGAACCCACTGAGGCATAAACCTTCATCGCACCCAACCTAACACTCATCCAGTGGGAAGTGTGGGGGAAATGGGTGTCCACTTGCTCACCAGAGCCTGCAGGTAAGGGTCACACGCCCTCACCTTGGAAGGAGAAACTGAGGCTTGGCAGGGGCTGTGTATTGCTACTCAGGAGGGCAGCAAAACTGGGAGGACCCCCCCCCAACCCCTGTAGGGGGACATACAAGGCAGCCATGCAAAGGGCACAGGCAGAGCAGGAGCACCAGGAGAAACAAGGAAAGTATCAAAAGAACCTGGCAGCTCACAGTATAGAAAAATGATCCTCAGACTCATGTAGTGGGGCTGTGGCACCCTTAGTGTGCATGGCATGGTTTTCATTTTGATTTACATGGAAGGGAACAGCACTCTTGTCAGAGCTTCCCCCGACTCCCCATCGCCTCCATCAGGCCCTGGGGACATGAGACAGGTCCGCACAGCTCTGGTCCAGGGCTCTCACTGCGGCCCCTGCCAGCCAGGTGCTCCAGGTCCGGCTGCCTGGCTCTCTGGCGGGAGTCAGATGTCAGGAAGTCCTAAGGCCAGCAGCACTGACCAGCCCCATCTAGGGAGCCTGGGAGGCTGCCTGTGCTTTTACAAAATGGACACGCTGGCTGCAGCCTCAGGGAGCTGTGAGACATCTACTCTGCTTGACCGCATCTGAGGACACGGGTGGTGTTCCCGTGCCTCTTACCCCAGCCTCCTCCTCGAGTGACACCAGCTCCTTCTCTCTGGCCATGGGGCTCAGTGGTCACCCACCCAAGGGGGACCCTGACTCAGACTGATTCCAGGAGAACCATCTGGAAGGAGGGGCCATCTTTCCACTGGGTTTCCACTGAGGCTTCTACCTTGCCGGGAGAAAGTGGGCTGGGGTGCCAGGGAGTGGAGACCCCGTATAAGTGAGGAGGGCACAGGTGGGGGCAGCGGAGAAACGGTGGCACTGAGCAGGGGCTCAGACCCCAATGTGCCTGAGGCACAATGTGGATTTGACGTTTTCAAGGGACAATGGACTCCCTTAGGTGAGCTAGTTTCTGCTGCTGCCTTAGTCCTTCTTGATATCTGACTCCCTGCAGAGAAAGCCCTGGTCCCTGCAGAGGCCTGACCTGGGGTGCATGGCCACCCCCCCACCCCGCTTACTGCCGAGGCCTTATAGGTTGTCGGGGTCATGGGAAATTCTTCAAACGTTTTCATCCTGGAAGGACCCTGGGTCTGAGAACCTCTGGCAAGGCACCCCGGAAAGGACACACAGTTGTAATATCTGTGGAGAGAAAACAGAAAGTACTGGGAAACATACCCCAGCACCCCTCTTGAAAGCTCTTCCCACCTCTCCTTCTGTGCCCCTCTCTAGGGAAGGATCCTAAGCCTGAGGTGTGAATATGGGGCCCGGATCTGAGTGCTCGTCTGGGCTCCCCCCCAAGCCCCCCACCATCCCTCCCTGAGCCATGACTCCTCTCCTGTGCAAGAGGATTGAACCTCCTGAGGCCACTACTGGGAAGGGTGTGAAAGGTGAGTGTCACACCTAGGCTGAGTGTGACATGGAGCTGGAGAAAGACTAGGGGAGGCCCTCGCCCCAGGATGTACCACCCTGTGCAAGGGTGGTGGTTCTGGTGCCACAAAGCCATTGCCCGGCCTGCATGCACATGTGTATGCACGTGTGTGTATGTGTGCACACATTTGGGTGTCTGTGGGGGGCTGATGGAAGGAGCCTGGCAAGAACCAGCTGGCTCTACCTGAGTCCCAGGCCTGGCCCTGCTCTACAATGGGGCAGAGGAGGCAGGGAGTCTCGAGTGCTTCTCTCAGTATCGCCAATGGGAATGTGGATATGTGACTTTCCTGGAGTATAAATTAGGCCATATGCTAAATCCCGGATACAGGTGAGTGAGTGGCCTGCCCTGCTCTCAGGGGCCCTGACAGTGGCCCTTGGAACCCACTCTTCTCCCTACCCACTTTGTTTTCTTTCCCTGCAGTGCGGAGCTGGCCAGGACACTATGCCTGAGATGGCCCGCCCTTGAAATTGAAGGGGGCCTCTCAGGGGCTAGGAGTGCAGACCGAGAGAAGAATCTAGGAGGTACAAAGAAAAGCAAAGTCACAAGGCCACGTGGCCTTGGATGGGTCGCAAAGCTGAGCAGGCCCACCAGGGCATCACTGACCCTGGCACTGTCATTTAAGGTCACTCTGCTCTTTAAATTAGTATACAATGGCCTCTCAAGTCTTTGGAGTTTGCCTTTCCTTGATGACTGATGGGATAAAACATACCATGTTCAAACTGCTTTCCCCCTGCCCGGGGAACCCTGGACCAGGGGAGGCTGGCTGACCTGGCAGCCAGGCTGTGCCGGTGCAGGCTCGGTGGGCTGTCCTCGGCGTCAGTGTCTGCCTCGGCGACATGCAGGGCCGTGGTGGACGCCTGCAAGAAGCTGCCCTCCTCTGAGCTCTGAGAGTCGCAGGGTGCCAAGCAGTCCTCCTCTTCCTGGCAGGAATGGCAGAGACAGCCAGGATTAGAGGCCCCTGTGTCTCCTTCAGCAACACCCCCGCCTCCATGCATGCAGAATGCAGGACTGCTGGAATTCCTGACCCGGAAAGTGCTGTGCTCAAGGAGCCTGGCAAACTGCCCGCACAGCCCTTCCAGGTGCCTCATTTAAGGAGGAGGCAAGCACAACAAGGGCATCCTCTCTCTAGAGCCCCGGCTGGCCCACAGCCTCAAGAACCAGTGCCAGTACTTCCCACTCTCTTCTTGGAGCAGAACGGTACCCCAAGTGCCAGTCACCAGCCCCTGAGGCTGGGGCAGCAGGCAGCTCCCCCCTCCCTCCATCAGGTCCCAGGGCACCTGGAATGGCCCTGAGCTGGCTTTGTTCCCCACCCCTGTGGGGAGGGAGATACAAATCAAAAGCGGGTGTGGGGCAGAGATGCAGAGGGAGGCAGAGGAACACATCACTGCTCTGCGTAGACGAGACTCCACGCAGGCTCCCTGAGGACCAGCCCGGGGCTCCTTCGTGGGCAAAGTTGGGCTCTGACCATCTGTGACAGCCTCTAGGTTGGAGGCCAGAGGTTGCCACCGCAGGACAGGGAGAGTAGGTGCTTACCTGCCGGCTCCCGGCCTGGAGCAGGTCCCCCAGGATCTCCACCAGGTCTGAGAATGCGGGCCTCTCTTTGGGTTCTCCGGCCCAGCAGCTCAGCATGATGCGGCGTCTGCGGGTAGAGCGGGATGCTGGACTGAGGTCTGAGTGCAGCTCACATCCTATACCAGCAGACCCCAGCGCCCCTGCCTAACCTCCATCCCTCACACCCGCTCAGCCTCTCCCTCCCTCCGCAGGGCTTAGGCAGGGCTGTTCGGAGGCGAGCTGTCAATGGACCAGTGGCAGAGTGGCCTCTACTCCTGCCCCTGCCTGCGTGCCCCCTTCTCATGCCCTCTCCCCTAGGCCCACCCACTCATCTGGCCCCCAGATGACTCACGGCTTCCTGGGACTCACATGGCAGGAGTGGCCAGCTCTGGGGCCCTCATCCGGGTGCCCTCTTTCAGCCGCTGGCAGAACTCCTCATTGATCTGCACCCCAGGGTACGGGGAGGCCCCTGATGGCAGGAATAGGATGGGGGTGGGGTGAGTGGGGAGCAGACTACCACTGTTCAGCCCAGACCCCAAATCGCCTCTGTCCTGGCCCCCCCATGGCAGGGGTCTCATCCTGCTTCTCCCATCTCCCAGTGCTAGTTCATCGTTTTTGGCTGAGGACAGTGGCACCCACTTGTTAGGGTTGCCATGAGCATCAAGGGCTTTACAGACACGGTAGGGAAAATCCCAGCCCAGGATCCTCAGGGTCAGCAGAGCTTTGCTGAGCCTATTGATTGGCCCTGTCACAGTGAGCCTACTTAGGAGAGGGCTGCTCTAGTGCTTCCCTAAGTCCTGTGGCTCAGCCAGCAAATAGGCCCTGGACCTAACCCCCCCAACCCCCCAGCCCGGCAAAGATCTTGTCTCTCCTGCACAGGGAAAAAAACAGCTCCAACAAGCCATGGAGCAGCAGGGCAAACCTTTAAAGACTAGAGCTCTCTCCCTCCCTAAAACCCCACAAGGCTCCCAGGTCCTACCTCCCGGCTGGCCTGTGGAGGATGCACAGGCTACCTCCTTCCTCTCAATGCATCTCCTGACACTGCCTGCTTACACCCTGCCCAACTCCAACATGCAGGGCCCGTGGGCCTGGCTGCCCCCTCGTCCTGAACCACTGTCCTCTCAGGCCCACCTGCCTCTACCCCAGCCTGGCCCCTCTTGGCCCCTCTAGCTCACACACAGCACCATCTTTCTCGTGCTCTCCGCGCTCTTTTTTTTTTTTTTTTTGTCTTTTTGTCTTTTTGTCTTTTTAGGGCCACAACCACAGCATATGGAAGTTTCCAGGCTAGGGGTCAAATTGAAACTGTAGCAGCTGGCCTACACCACAGCCACAGCAATGCCAGATCCTTAACCCAATGAGCGAGGCCAGGGATCGAACCTGCATCCTCATGGACACCAGTCGGATTCACTAACTGCTGAGCCACGACAGGAACTCCTCCATGCTCTTTTATGTGTCGTGACAGCATTGGCCATGGTTGCCATTCAGTGTTTCCACTTTTCCACTTGTTCACTGCCTCACCCCTACCCTGGTGGCTGGGTGGTGGGGGAGGTGGGGAGGCGGAGGACTTCATCTTGGTCCCAACAAGAGCCCAGATTCCCATGGGGCTCACACAGGTGTGGTCACTGGTCTCCTCCCAGCCGCTCCCCAGCCCCGAGAAGGCAGGGGCAGCGTCCCTAACAGCAGGTGAGGAAGGGGCCCGGCCAGGGAGGGGGCAACCTGCAGGAACTCATATGGCCTTTCTCTCCAGGACCCATGGTGAGCCCAGGGGCTGCTGAGTGAATACAGGCCTCTGCCCTGGCCCTGGCTGGAGTGCCCTGCTTTGCAGCGGTGGTGCCAGGATGGCCCATGCTGGAGGTAAAGGGGAGAGGTGGGGGGCTCTCCACCCAACTGCCTGGGAATGACCTGGGCTACCTGCTCCAGGTGCACACCTCCAGGCTGTGCAGTGGGGCAGGGGATGTGACCCAGAGCCTGTCCTCCTGCCTTCCCCTCCCTGGGACCCTGCTCTGCACTCACCCAGGGAGAAGATCTCCCAGAGGAGCACCCCGAAGGACCACACATCGCTCTGCGTGGTGTACACCTTGTCGAAGATGCTCTCAGGGGCCATCCACTTCAGGGGCAGCCGGGCCTGTGGGAGGGATGGGTGTCCCCAGTGGGGGAGGGAAGAGAGGGAAGAAGCCAAACCTTCCGGCATCTCCCTCCTGCCCCCAGTCTCCCCAGGACTCGAGTCACGCCCCAAGAAAGGCTTCTGGTCACGTCCACCCTGTGTGTGTTCAGATGGCTCCTATGTTCAGACTTGCCCTGTTCCCTCTCCTGTATCCCTCAGGTGCCTCGTGTCTTCCTTGAAGGCTTCTGCCCCGCTACTCTTCTCCTGGGTCCGTCTGGGCCCTCCTTCCCCTGTGCTCTCCCAG
The DNA here is from genome assembly GCF_016906955.1 of Phacochoerus africanus. NCBI lineage: Eukaryota > Metazoa > Chordata > Mammalia > Artiodactyla > Suidae > Phacochoerus > Phacochoerus africanus. The sequence goes on along the minus strand of NC_062547.1, from coordinate 78,236,220 downwards.
GGATAACTTGTAGCCCCTCCTCCAGCTCCAGACCCCTGGCACCGGCACCCTGAAGAACCCGCTTCCCTGCACACTCTCACAAGCTCCACCTCTCTCCACTCACTCAAGTCCCCTCACTGGAAGGCTGGCATCATCCCTGACTCCTCCTGTGGCTCCTGATGTGCCTTCTTCCCTACTATGGCCTCTACCTGGGAGCCCTGAGGGCCATGGCCCTTCCTGACTAGCCTCTGCCTCCACCCCAGCACCCCCGCTCCCCTCTCCTCATAGCCGGGACCCACCTCCCCCATCACCCTCCCTCCAAACCTCTTCCTTCCTCCAGGGCAAACCCCTAGCCAGCTTTGGATGCTCAGATGCCTGACTGGCCACCTCTGAGCACCACTAACAAGACACGTTGCATCTAGTACCCAGGTTCTTTTCTGTGACCCTGCTACACCACGTCTGTCTGCATCTAAGAAAACACCACATGGGGTCCACCTCTGCATTCCCAGCCCCCATGGGCCAGGCAAGGAGAGTCAGTGCCCAGTTAATGGGCCAAGGTGCAGGGCCAAACACAAGCTCCAAATTGGAGCTTGTCCTGCTCCAGGTCCCTCAGTAGGGTCACTAGCATCCCTGTAGCAGAAGCCCTCAGACCTTCCATGTGGACAGCAGTGAGTCCCCCACCCTGCTCCATCCCCCACCTTCCCTCCACGGCCTGCACTCACACTGCCCTTGCGCACGTAGTCAGGGTCTTTGTAGATGTCCCGAGCCAGGCCAAAGTCACAGATCTTCACCACATCACTTTCTGACAGCAAGATGTTCCGAGCGGCCAGGTCTCTGTGGATGCACTAGGAGTGCGAGGAGGTGCCATGGAGGGATCAGGGCAAGCCTCTGAGGCCACACCCACACCTGGAGCTCCAGGGTGCCCCACCTGAGCCCTGCTCTTTGGGGACAGATTCCATCTGCCCCTATGACCCGCCATGGACAGAGCACGTGGAACCGTGGGGACAGCAGAGGAGGCTGCGGGGTGGGAAAGATCGATGCTATAGCCAACTCTCCCTCTGACTCGAGATCTTGGGAAGCCAATTCTACCCTTTGGGCTCAGTTTTCCTCCTCTGCAAAGTGGGAGAGATGCGCCTTGACCACAGCTAGCTTGGCATGCTGGTGGCATGCTGGTGGCTGAAGAGGCCTTTCTCCCCTCTGAAGAGTCACCTTGCGGGAGGCCAGGAACTCCATCCCTCGGGCCACCTGGAAGCTGTAGCAGACAAGGTCTTCCATGGTCAGTGGGCTCAGCCACAGGTCCTCCGCTGCACAAAGGAGTGAGGCTGGCTCAGGAGGGGTCCCTCCATGTGATTCCCATCTTCCACCCAGTCCCAAAGGGAGTGCTTGTTCACTGGGCCTGGCTGCATCCTTCTTGGCTGCACAACAACCATGCTGCCCTCTCTCCTGCCCCTCAGCCTCCATTATCTCCGTGACACCCACTAACTACTCCCAGAGCAGGAATACTGTTGCTACACTGGACCTTCGCCCCCACTACTTTTTTTTTTTTTTTGTCTTTTTAGGGCCGCATCTATGGCATATGGAAGTTCCCAGGCTAAGAGTCAAATCAGAGCTGTGGCTGCTGGCCTACACCACAGCCACAGCAATGTGGGATCTGAGCCGTATCTGCAACCTGCACCACAACCTGGATCCTTAACCCACTGAGCAAGGCCAGAGACGGAATCTGCGCCCTCATGGATACTAGCTGGGTTCCTTACGGCTGAGCCAGGACGGGACCTCCCACCTGTGTTTCTTCTGCCCAGACTGCTCCCTGCCCTGTCTGCAAGGCAAACTCCAATTCATCTATAGATGCCCAAATCAAACATCAAAAGTCTCTGTGAATATTGTCCTTGAGGGGTCCTCCCTTCCTGAGGTAGAGTGCATCACATGCTCTCCCATGCAAGCCCCTTGAGCAGGGCCCCGGGCTGGCTTAGCCCAGGGTCCCTGATCATAAGGTGTGATCCTTCCAACCATCTTGGCCCAGGTGAAGCCAGACTCTTACCTTCTTGGACCAGAGGGGCCCGCCCCGCCCCGCCCTTGCCCGTGAGGAGCTTCGTGAGGAGGGCCCTGTCGCTGGTCCCTGGCCTCCTCCTGTCAGCCTTGGCGCTCTCCACCATGGAGCGGAAGCGCCTTCGCTGCTCAAGGGTCTTCTCCTGCAGATGCACAAAGCGGGTCCGGGGGTGGGGACAGGGGGCGCTTCTCATTTAGAGCCGAGGCACAGGCCCTTTTTCCCAGTCCACCTAGGCTCCCTGCCGGCTCATCAGCAGAGCTCTGGCCCCTGGCTGGGTGACCACCTACCGCGTAGGGGTTGAAGGCCTCCCGCTTGGCGCGTAAGAAGTTGGACAGGTTGCCGTACTTGCAGAACTCCACAATCACCATGAGGGGGCCTGGGACAGAACAGGAGCTTGGTGACCGAGGGAGCGCTGTTGGGAAGCACCGAAGCCAAAGCACCACACTACCCTCCGGAGTCCCACCTCGCCCCCGCCCATTCGCAGCCCCACAAGCCCATCCCACCCGGGAAGCCAGAGCAAGAGGCCTGCGGGCCTCGCCCTCCCCCCTGGGCGCCCAAGCTCTTTACCGTTGGGCTTGGTGCATGCCCCCAGCAGGTTGACCACGTTGAGATGGTTACCGATGTGGATTAAGATTTTGAGCTCTGACATCAGGGCGCGGTGCTCGCTGGCTGTGGCGCCCTCTGGAGGGAACATGGGGGCTTCGCATGGTTCACGGCGCCTAGACCCAGCCTCTGCGCTGCTCTCCCTCTGGGTCACTAGCTTAGCTGAGGCTTGGCCAGCGCTCTTGCTGGTGAGGGCAGAGGGTCCCCAGCACGTCCCGCCTGCCCCTCTTGAGGGTTTAGGTGAGTCTGATAAGTACTGCTCAGAGGTGAGCCCCAGGCCTGATTCCCACCAGTTCGCCGAAGAAACTTGGGTAAGACTCTGGCTCTGAACTGGCTTCCCCTCCTGCACCAGGACCCCACCAGCCCACCCAGAGCTGCTGCTCCTCACCAGCTCAGCCGTCCCTTCTACCCACTGACCCCACACCTTTCAGCATCTTCACCGCCACAGTGTCACAGCTGCTGCCTTTGTTGATGCCAAAGGCCGAGGCTTCCACCACCTTCCCGAAGGCTCCATGACCAAGGACTCGCCCTGTGGGGACAGGGAGCGGGTTCTAGGTGAGCTGTATGGGGGTAAGGGTGGAGAGGATTGGGCAGCAGGGACAATCCCTGCAGAGGGCCAGGAAGGAAGGCCCAGGAGGGAGAGGAAAGTTGGGAGCCCCTGTGCCAAACAGGAAGTGCATGGGGAGTGGGAGCGGGAAGAGAGTGAGAGGAGAGGCAGACAGGAAGGCCTGCATCCTCTCCCAGCAGGTGTGAAGGGCCCACCCGGCTTAGAGCAGCAGGAAGTGACCTCCAGGGCCTGGGAATCGGGAGCCCCGATCATGGTTCTGGGAATGTACACCCAGATGGACAGGTGGGGCCAGGTGGGGGCCAGGTGGAACTTTTTGGCATGAGTTCTGAGCATGGAGGAATTTCAGGGCTCCAGCCTGCCCAGCCCCCACAGCACCTGAAGCTGTCTCTGCCCAGAAGAACAGGGTGGGTGTGGGCCTCACCCAGGTGCAGCCGTTCCCGGGGGAACTCCCACTGGCTGGCATCATAGGACAGGTATTCACACTGCTCCTCCAAAGGTACTTCCCCAGGGTCCATGATGATGGACAGGTAGCCAGTCTTGATGTCTGCATGGGTTGGCTGAGGAGAGGGATGGGGACGGCTTATTGATTTGGCCATGTCACCCTGGCTTGAGTAAAACTTTGCCCAGAACAGATGGAATCGCCTTAGGGACTTTCAATACAGGAGGGGCCAGACGAACAGGCAGCCTCTGGTCCTGTAAGAGCCCAGCATGGAGGGGTCAGAGGCCTTCTGGGAGACAGGCTTCCGGGACCATATTCCTTTACTTAAGGGCTGACCAGGGTGGGGAGAGAACCCAGGAGTTGCTGGGGAGAGGCTCAGAGGGGGAAGGAGTGCTCACCCTCCTCATGTTACAGAAGATGAGGAGGAGGAGGACCCAGAAGAAGACGGCGATCACCCCGGTGCCAACAAGGATCACGATCTCCATGCTGCCTTTATCTTCGGAGCCTGAGTGGGCAGAAAGGGGCTAGTGTGTGCGTGCGTGAGAGGGGAGAGGGTGCACCCTGAGGGAAGCACCCCTCCTAGTGGTCATGACTTGCAGTGAGGTGGCCACGAGAAGGTGGTGGCGGCAGAGGGTGGGTGGAGGGGCGTGAGGGGGGAGGCCGGACCTTCCACCGCCACGCTGGCGGAGGAGTTGACGCAGCCCTTGGCGTTGCACACGCTGCATAGATAGCGGCCTGCGTCCTCCTCGCGCACGCGCCGGATGCTCAGCTTCTGGTTGGAGTCCGTCAGGTCGATTCCTGCAGGGGATTGGGTGGAGTTCGACTAGGTCTGAAGCCGTGGCCTCGTGAACTTCCGGAACCCGCCCTTTACCCGCGACCACCCCCCTACCGGACTCTTCCGCCAGCAGCCTCTCATCTTTGTACCACACGATGCTGGGCACGTGCGCCCCGGCCACTGGGCACCGCATCTCCAAGGAATCACTCACGTTCACGAGGAGGTCCGTCAAGTTCTGTGTGAGCCGCGGGGCTTCCAGGGCTGGGGGCGGGGCCGAAAGAGAACTAAGGGGAGCTGCAGAAAGGAGGGCGCTTCGAGGTTTGAGCTGGGGGGGTGGAGGCGGGGGCGAGCAGGAGGTGCAGCTCCGCAGCGGGGCTGGGAAGGGGACTCTCCTGCTGGTTCGGGCTTGTGAATGGACCACGCAGGCGCGTGCTGACTGAGGCAGAAGTCTCCCTGGGAAGTGGCGCCCTGACCGACCCGACCCCCATGGCCTTGCCTGCCTCACCCTGCACTGACAGGTACTTCTTATGGCAGTGCTTGTCGTGGCTGCGCCGGTCCTGCACCTCGCACACGTAGTCGCCTTCGTGCTCAAGCGCCACGCTGGGGATGGTCAGGCTGAGTGTGGTGTGGCGCACCCCGGGTGCAGCCTCTTCCAGGCTGGCGGCCAGCGGCGTGGCGAAGAGGTGCACATTCTTGCAGTCGAGCAGCAGCGGGTTCCCGTGTGCATCATGCAGCATGGACAGGTTGAGGCGGTACCAGCGCAGATGCTCATAAGTGTAGTTGTCAGCCCGGCAGCTCAGGCGCACGGTCTGGCCCTCTAGGGGCTCCTCTGATGGCTCGGATTCTATGCTGAAGCCATCAGGAATGGCTGGGGAGGGAGCAGGAACTGCTGTGACCTCGAATCCCTTGTTGTCTCACCTACCTGCCTGCCCAGGTACTCTCTCTTCCTTTCCCATCGGAGACTCACTCAGCTCTCAACCCAGGGTGTGCATTACGTGTGTGTCCGGGTCAAGAACACCACTCTCTCTGGAGCCTTCTCCCTCTCACTGACATGAGACCAGCTCTCTGAAGTCAGCCCCACCAGAGTCTCTTCCTGCAGTGCCTCCTTCTAGCTCGACAAGCTCCAACACAGGCTGCTTGCTGCCCCCACCTCTCTCAGGAGCCCAGTGTTTTTATTTTTATATATATATTTTTTGCCTTTTCTAGGGCCACTCCCACGGCATATGGAGGTTCCCAGGCTAGGGGTCTAATCGGAGCTGTAGCCGCTGGCGGATGCCACAGCCACAGCAATGCAGGATCTGAGCCCCGTCTGCGACCCATACCACAGCTCACGGTAACACCGGATCCTTAACCCACTGAGCAAGGCCAGGGATTGAACCCACAACCTCATGGTTCTTAGTTGGATTTGTTAACCACTGAGCCATGAAAGGAACTCCAAGGAGCCCAGTTCATCAATGAGTTTCTTGCTACCAGACCCAGTGGGGTCCCGAATCCACTTTCTCCCTCGCTGCTGACTACACTGCCCACCACTGTCCACTCCTTGAAACAATCTGGTTTCATTAGTTTTTGGCAAAGCCTCTCACTTTCCTCTTGTCCCTCTGGCTGTGCATTGTCAAGCTCCTATGGGTTCCTCTCCCCTCCAAAGTGTTCTCTCTGGCTCCATCTCTCTTCTGGGTGCCCTCATCCACACCTCTGGGCCCCATGATTGTCTTCTTAGCTTTCTGAGGTCACTAACATATTTGAAGATCTGAGGTAACTATGGACCTTCTCCCCAGTTTTCGTGCGGGATCTTGGGCTTGGGAAGGCCCAGGAGAAGTGGAGTTAGGTGGAGCTGTGGGGAACAAGAGGGTACCCATGGGGGAGACACCTCCATCCAGACCTCCAGATGGTACCAGGCCATCCCAGTGGATTACCACCTCTGTCCATAGGCCTATAACCTCCAAATCTATCCCTCCTGCCCAGACCCAGGGGCCCAGTGGGCCCTGGATGTCTCTCTTGGGTGCCTCAAGGTCTCCAGAAACTTAATGGGCAACATCATTTTCTCCCAGGCCTGTTCTCCTCCTGTGCCCTGGTTCCTGACCTCCCTACAGGCCTGCCCAAGTCACTCACTGGTCACGTAGAAGTAGATGAGCCGCTCATCCTGGCCCACTTTGTTGAAGACCACGCACTTGTACATGGCAGACACATTGGCATCCTGGATAACCAGCTTGCTCACCGTCTGGACAGGACATGTGTCAGGCATGAGGATCCATTTCCTTCCTGAGTTCCCCCACCCTGACCTCCTTGTTCTGCATGGAGGTTGCTGTGCCCACCAGAGTAATCGGGGAAAGTGAGGCTCTGGGCTGGAAATGACCTCAAAGACGGGACAAGGAATGGTGAGGCAGCATTAGGCAAAACCAGAGAGACCTCTGGCTGTGGATGAGCTCAGGCTGTGGCCATGCTGAAGTGGGGATAGGGGCCTGGTAGCACTGGGTCGGTCCAAGGCAGAGTTAGAATTCATGCTCTGGTCACATCAATGGTCAGCCTCTGGTCCAAGGGGAGCAGCTGGTCACAGTGTGAGATCCTTGGGATGTGCCCACAATTGCCCCAGGGCTGCCCACAGCACTCTCCCAGTGCCCTGGGTAGTGTTGCAAGGAGAGGGGTTCCATTCCAGGGCTCCAGGCGGACCCTGGCCTGGGGGAGTAGGAAGCTTAGAAACAGAGAAGAAGAGGGCCATAGGCCCTGCCTACCATCCAAAGAGTCCACCCCCCCATCCCAAGCTGGGCACTTCCTGGCCAGCCTGGAACAGGAAGAGGCTCTGGAGGTGTGTAGGAAAACAGGAAGTGACTGTAGGAAGTGGGTGCCTTTGTTCAGTCCTTCCCCTGCCTGGCCTCTTCTAGGCATTGCCCCCAGGCCAGGCCAGCAGCTCAGCAGCCTTTGGTGGGGATGGAGCTGGGGCCCCAGTCCTAACCCTCCCAGCCCCGGGCAGCTGGGGCCCATGGCCTTGAATCACAGCTTCCCTGTTTGGGAAGCAGCTGGAGGTCCCCCCCACCCCCATCCCTGTCTGCATGCAGGCAGGGAAAGTGATGCCCAGAGACACTGCAGAAAGGTTACAGCCTCTCAGCTGCTATCCCCAGAGCTCTGCCAGCCCCATGAAGGTCAGGAGAGGGCCCCACTCTGCCTGGCCTCCCTCCTTCTCCCGCAGCCACTCCATGGCAAGGCTGACCCATACCTTATTCTTGCCCTCCACAAACTCAGTCCAGGTGTCCAGGCTCTCAATGGGGTTTATGGCATCCTGCGTGGTCACCTCCCTCCAGTCCCGGCACTGTGGCATTCGGTCTCTCTGCTGCCTCCGGTGGCTGCTGAAGACAAGGAGTGGCAAGGGCAGGTCAGGGATACAGACAGGGCAGGTCAAGCTTTTGTCCCACTTGGGGTCATCTTCCCATGTCGTGGTGGATAAGGCTGGCCCTTGGGCCAAAGTGAGCAAGGGGGATAGGGCTTTGTTTCTGAAACACTCTTCCGGGCCCAGCAACCCATCCTGCACAGGCTGCCAGACACAGCCTGCCCCAGCAGTCCAGGGCCTGTGCCTACAGTGCGCCACACCCCCAACTCTGTGGCTCTCCTCCAGTCTGCTGTGCCCCTGCCCCCACCTGTGTGTATCCCTTCCTGCAAAGTCCACCTGTATCTCCTGGGGCGACAAAGTCACACCACTCCTGCTCCAGGAAGCTCTTCCCCACCCTCCCTCTTTCAGAGCTGCAGCCCTATCATGGGCTGGCTATGCATCCTGGCACCTTTGGTCTCCTGCTAGGATGGGGGTTGGGGGGAAGGGGCAGGCCTTGTCTCTCCTTAGTGGAGCAGAGCGGCAGCCAGGGCTCCGAGCAGAGCAAACCGTTAGAATATCAGAGAGAAGCACGTTGGGAGGTGCCAGCAGTGGCCTGCAGCCTCATGGTCAGGAAGAATCTCTTACGAGCCTTGAAGGCTGTGGCTTGGCTCAGGCCCACAGGCCACCCCTACTGAACCTCTCCAACTGACATGTCAGGGCCACAACCTTGCTGGTATGGCTGCCCTGTTCCCCTTGGGCCCCCAGCACCTGTTCCTACCCAGCCTGTGACCCTGCATCGTGCCCATTAGGATCTCTTGCTAGATGGCAAATGTGACTTGTCACATCCCTGCGCCATTCACAGGCTCTCTTGTGACTTCCAGACCACTGACCACCTTGGCGCCCTCCATTCCTGGCCCCTGCTTGTCCAGGTTGTCTCTGCCTTGAGTATTCTCTGTGCTCCTCTGTTCTCCTGTTGGTGCCCAAGGGCAGCACGGCCCAGCAGTTGGGCAGGATCTGCTCCTTTTGCCCATGTCCTTAGGAACATCACATCCCTTCCGTGACCTCACTTTCCTCCTCTCTAAGGGGCCGGTTGTTGTGAGCATGGCACAGAGGAGCTGATGAGCTTGGTGTGCCTTGGGGCTCAGTACAAGTCTCACAAAACTAGCCCAAGTCTGCCTGTTTGTTGAGAGGTGTCCTCCTGGGGGCCCCGAGGCATGTCCTTTGGTCCTCTCTAGATGGTGCAGTTGTGTGTCAGAGGGGAGGGGGCTTTGCTTTCAGGGAAGGTTGGTGGGGGCTGGACATCCCCAGTGTCCAGCCTGGCCTGACTGATATAAGGGAGGAATTGAGCCTTGCTCAGCTGAGATGAGATCAGGGATTGGCTGCAGTTGAATCCTGTTAGGGTTCAAGTTTAGAGGAGGGCTCTGGGGAGGGGTGGAAGCAGTGAGTGGGGTTGGGGATGGGGGTTGGGGAATGGGAGGAAGGGGTGGACAGGGTAGAACCACACTCACAGGCTGCGTTGGGTGAAGGTCTTGCAGGGCGTCCACGGCCGCCAGTGCCACTGGATCCCTAGTGGAGGGGGCACCCCGTAGGCAGTACAGGTGAGGGCCTGGCGACTGTGGCGGGAGTAGATGCTGGGGGAGGAGGCCTCCTTCTCGTGGATGTGGGGGGGCACTGGGGACACAGGGAGCCAGCCAGTCAGCCAGCCTCTGCCACCACACACCCCCGTCCACCCACCAGCCCCTCTCCTGTCTACCCACCCATACCATTCACCACCAGCTCCAGGCTGATGTTGCGCCTCAGGCCGGCCGCGGAGTTCCACAGGGCAAGGGTGTAGATGCCCGCACTGGCCTCTGTCACCTCCTTGAGCACCAGAGCATGCGGGCTGTGGCGTCCGGACAGTGCCTTTCTGTCCTTATACCTGGCCCAGGAAGGGAGTTCAGGGATCCGTGCACTCCTTCCCTGTGGCACCCTAGCCCCAGAATATATTGTCTGGAGGCGGGAGAGGCCAGGAGCAAGAGGCACCTCCTGCATCAGGCCGGGAGGCCGCTGGGAAGCGAGGCAGGGTTATGCGCTGAGGCAGCTGACTGGAGCGGGGAGCAGATGGCCTTCAGGCCATGTGCATGGTCTCCAGGCTTGACCTGCTGGGTCTCACAACACCTACAGGCTCAGGACCAACTGAAGTCCCCGTGGGGGCCTTGTCTCTTTTTCATAGGCTTCAGAGGTGTGTGCTGTGAAGGGGTAGAGGGGCAGTCCCTTGGGTGCCTTCCCCTGGTTTTCCAAGGAGAGACTCTGCGAGAAGCATAGCCCATGGGCACAGAGTGACACTGAAGGGGAGGCAGGGGAATGGCTCTCGGCTGCAATGCCAGAGCCCTACTGGAAGAGACATCACTTGCCTAGGATCACACTGCAGGGCAGGGCAGGGCAGGGCAGGACCCAGGCCATGAAGCCTCCTGGGCTCTGGTGCAGAATCCTGTCTGCCATCTGCTGCATTTGTGATCCTAGGCAAAGGGCTTCACTGTCCTTAAGCCCCCATGTCCTCATCTGAAAACCAGGGAACCTATTTGCAGGTGCTCTCAGGTCTACCCAAGATAGAGACTTTAGTGTCAGACACACAGAGGCTGCTTTGGGAGCCAGGACTGGCCTGTCTACCCATGGATCTCCATCCATTACTTATTCATAATCATCCTATGATGACTGAGACAAGTGGGCCCCTTTGGTGCTATGGTCGTCACTAGTGCCCGGGGACAGGTGTTTCAGTGGACAGTGGGCCCAGCTAAGCACTTGTTGGAGGCAGATGTTGGCCAAGTGAGAAAAGAAAGGCCAGATGTGGTGGGAATGGTGAGAGGCCTGGGCTGGATCCTCTATGCAACAGAGCCGGCTACCCTCCCAGACAAAGTCAGTACTGCTGTTCTTAAAGGGCAGGGGACAGGGCCCTGGGTGTCTCCACCCCTGTGAGGGAGGCTGGAAGCCTGCATCATGCATCATTGTCTCTAGAGACAAGTCCTGGTCCCATACCAGGTGCCCCAGTGGACTCCAAAGCCTATGGCCTCAGAGGTAGGGTCATAGCAAGCCCAGGCCCAGGGCATTCTGGGGCCCTCCCAGGAGAAGCCTGCTTCTAGCCTCTGGTCAGTGCAGTGGGTGCTGGCTAGGGGGCTTCTGCTTGCCCTGCTATAGGCTTGTGGAGAAGGTCATCCTGCCTGGCGGGAAGTGCCCCAGACCAGGAAGGCAGGATTTCTCTGGCCAGTTGTGAAAGGGTGGAGTAGACACCTCCCAGGAGGCTCAGAGGTCAGGTAAGAATGCACTTCCCCCTTCCTGGCCTGTTGTCCTCATGTGTATGATGGGAGTCAGCCTAGTACGTGACCTCCCAGGGTTGGCCCATGTGGACAGCTCAGATGGCCCCAGAGTGCATGGTGGGGTGCTGTACTTTCCTGAGCTCTCGGGGAGCACCTGGTGAGGGTGAAGCCACCACTGAAGGACCCCTCACTGACCCTTGGCCTACCCTGCAAGGGACACCTTACTTTGAGGTCAGAGTCTAGAACTCACTGCTGTACACAGCTCAGGCCCAGCCCAGCTCATGACCGTCTGGGAAACCCCTGTAACATCTCTGAAAGTCTGGTTAGAAGCATCCTGGGGTTGGCCAGCTGTTTGGAGAGGAGCCAAAGAAACCTGAAGCCATTCTTCTATGATACCTTCTACCTGCGGCCCTCAGAGAGGCTGAGTGGGTGCAGGCAGTGGCAGCTAGATAAAGCCCTGTGCTATGCCCACCACACCCACATATAACGGGAGGCCGGTATTTACACCCTTTCAGAGTTTAGCAGTGATCCAGGTCACCCTTCTCTCTAGCCAAAATATGCACTTCCCTTAGAATCTTCATCAGGGTTCCCCACGCAGGGCACAGGCCCAGAGGGGTCTCCATCCAGGTCATAGGAAGTGGGCCTTGATGGGGAGAATGCTGCCTGTCCCTCCCTGTGGTTCTTGCTTACACTGGACCTGGTAGGTAGTGATGGGCAGGAGTGAGGGAGGTACCATTGGAACTCCGGCAGGGGGTACGCGGCCAGCTTCACGGGCAGTTTCACCAGCTCGTCTCCTGCTGTGGCCTCCAGGACGGGACCCTTGAGCCACTCGACACTGATGAAGGGCTTTTCTGCCAGACAGGAGGCATCAGGGTAAAGCTGGGGCTGACGTCGCTGACCCGCCACCACGCAGGGATTCAGAGCCACCCTCAGTGGCCAGATGCCTGCAGGCTGGGGCTCACCCTGTCCTCTGGGGCATGGGAGCTGGGCAATCTGTCCACTCACGGCCCTCCCTTCCCACTGGCTGGACTCCACACTGCTCGGGTGCACCACAGACCTTGACCCTGGGCCCACCCTGCACAAGAACCCTTGTTCCCCAGGCTTGATGACTAACACCCGCCCTAGCCCAGGCTATGCTGGGCACGATGACCTGACAGGCCGTACCATGCACAATGACCTCAGTGCTCTCCTGGAATTGCTGGATGCCATTGTTGGCCTGGCACACGTATGGGCCCAAGTCGTGCTGGCTGACGTTGTGGATGGTGAGGATGCTGGAGAGCTCCGTGTGAGTCTGCTGGGAGCGCCGCTCCGGCACCCACTTGCCCCGCTCTGCCTGCCGGGGACCAGGGGAAGTGTAGGGTCAGAGTGGGCTGGCTCTGACAGAACCAGCCATCAGAGGCACACACCCTCATCCAGCCAGAAGTAGCAACAGAAGCCTTGTGCCCAGACCCAGAGTTTTCCTTGGGATGGGAAAACTTCCCTATCAGATAGGGCTCCGGGGGCAGGACTGGCTCTGCACCTCCTCTACATGTGTGCTGGACCAGGGTGGGCAGAGATGGGGATCCTGGGGATGGTTCGGGCACAGCTCCCAGCAGGGCTGCTGACCTCACCTGCTTCCCTGGATAGTCCCAGTCGAAGGTGACGCCTGAGTTGAACTCGGCCCACACGGTGCAGTTCAGAACCAGCTTCTCCCCAACCAGCAGTTCCAGTGATTTCTTGGGGAATAGCTGGATGTCATAGAGCTCGTTGCCTGGTGACACATGCACAGTGACCCCCATGCCTCTCATAGGACAGCACACACAGAGTGCAGGGCACAGGGTGCCCACTGATACTAGGAGCACTATGGCACCTACAGCCCCATTACTGGGAACTGGGGGATCCTCATCCTCTTCCTGCAGTTCTCCTCCCAGGACATGGGGAGTGGTCCCTGAAGCCCCACGCAGCCCCTACCTGTGATGTGCACGAGGAAGGGGTTGGATAGGAAGGCCTGGCCACCCCAGGAGGTCTCACACTGCAGGTACAGGGCGTCACGCAGCAGCGGGGTGGGTACCCGCATGCCTCGGCGGTCATCCCACACCACCTCTTGCCCATCAGGTCGCAGCACTGAACTTTGCTGTAGGGACATGGTGGCTGTCAGGGCCCAGCTGCCCTCTTCCTCTTGGCCAGACAAGCGGCCACTTTCCCGGGGCCAGGGCTGGAGGCCCGGATCCAGGGTGGGGGTGGGGGTGAGCTTGTACCGAGCGCAGCGTGATGTTGAGGCCAGGGATGGACACCCGGCAGGGCACCCACATGGAGTCCTTCCTGTTGACCAGGAGTGTGTCCGGCTTGTTGATGAATGGCTGCTCCGGGTCTGAGGAGAGCAGGCAGGTTGTGGCAGGGGAAGGCAGGGTTCAGAGGGGTCTCTGCCCAGGCCTGGGGCTGCAGGGCAGCCCCTGGGGGCTAGAGGATGGGGGGAGGGGAGCGGGCACCAGCCACCTGTCCAGGACCCAGGGCCTACCCGTGCCTCCTGAGTGGTTCTGCGGGGTGGACACTGAGCACCCCCCCTCACCTCTCACGAACACGTAGGTGCTGGCTGCAGTGGTGCCCTCGATGCGGGCCTTGATGTACTTGTAGTAGCAGCGGTAGCTGCCTGTGTCATTGGCGTGGGCCTCCTGAAGCAGCAGAACCTTGCAGTAGGGCCGGGTGTCCGTGCCCTCACAGTCTCGCACGATCCCTGTGTCCTCACTATCCTTCTCCCCCATGACTGGTGCATCCTGAGCCCCTGGCCAGGCCCACTCGAGAGGGTGCTGCCCCCTGGCAGAGGATACAGGACATCACGAGGGGCCCAGGTAACAGCCAGGGGAGACAGTCCCTGTGGAGCTTCCTTAGGGGCCGAGCCTTGCCCATAGCTTATCTCACCCAGAGGTCAGAGCAGCCCAGCGTTTGGACACACACCATGAGCATGGTGGTCCTGAGCTCCCAGGGGCCTCTGCCTGGGTCCCAGGCCTGCATGAGGCAGGCTTGTCCTGCAGAAAGGCCTGGGCCTCAGATCATAACATGTTTGGGACCAGCGAAAGGTGGCTGAGGATAGGTGTAGGCAACCTAGGGTCCATGTAGGATGACCCGGAGGGTGGGGATGGGGTGGCCTGGGATCAGTGTGGGGTGACCCAAGGGTGGGTGCAGGGCATTTGATCTGTGGTCCATATGAAATGATGAGGGGTGGGTGTGGATGAGATGGCTGTGGGTGCATGGTGCCTGCGTCTGCAGGGCAGGGAAGGAGCTGGGCCTCTAGGCACCCACACTGAAACCACCGAGGGGCACTGCTAAGCCTAGAAGCCTCTCTGCCCTGGGGAGGAGCCACTCTCTGTGTCCTCTGCCACCATCTGCTTGGCCTTCTATAGTCTCCTTGACCTGCCAGGTCGGAGGGACCCAGGCTCCTGCTTCCCTGGCCGAGGGCTGAGTACCTGCAGGAGATGGACAGGCTGTCACTGGAGTCGATGATGTGTGTCTCTTCTGTGATGTTCAGGGTTGGGGGCGTCATGGAGTAGCCACTTGCTGGGCCTGGGGTGGGAGACAGGGTCAGAATTAGATTGTGAATTCACATGATGAAGTCGATCGGGCCGCTAAGGGGCCTTCCCTGCCCACAGGAGCAGGCCCCTCCCCCAGGGCAGGGGCCACCTAGGCTCCCAGCCCTGAACAGCACCTATAAGGTCCCAAGACAACTGGTAACCGCCACCCAAGGCTGCCCGCTGGCTGTAGACTGGGCCCAGCCCAAGTGAGCCCCAACTGAGGCCTGGGCTGATCCGCATCTCTGGCCCCATGAGCTGAGCTGCCAACGTGAAGTTGATGGGGGGACCACAGGCCTCATCCTACTCCAGGAGAGGCCTGGACTGCATCTCCTCGGCACTGTGACCCCCGCAGCTGCCTTCAGCTGCCTCGGCACTGTGCCTCTCCCAGCTGCACAGCCACTGCTTGTGAGGGGGTCCTGCACAGTGCAGACCCTCCCCAGTCATGCCCAGAACCAAGGCCTCAGTTTCCCCCAGAATTCTGCCTGTGACTTCATCCCCTCCCATGTTCCACAGGGTCCGCCTCACAAGTCCTTGGTTCCATCAGTTTCTCTTCACCCCTGAGGTGCCCTCTGGTAGTTCCAGCTCCCCCGACCCCCTCCCCTGCAGGGCTGATCCCCAGACAAACAAACGACTGCCACATTTGGTTGAAAACCCTCCTGTGGGCCTCCAGGACCTTAGCCCTGCTGCCCATGCACCCCTTACTCCCCATCCTCCTCCCAGTAGGACAGTGTGTATGTACAGTATGTGCATGTGTGTGTGTGTGTGTGTGTGTGTGTGTGTGTCTGTGTGGTCTCTGTGTGTGTGTCTGTATCCGTGGGTATAGATCTGTGTTGGTGGGACTGGTGAGTGATGTGTGTGTGTGATTGACATGTCAGCATGTGCATGCACATGAACTTGTGTGTGTGTGATCCTGGGGGCAGGGGCAGGCCCCAGGGGAGGTCTGGACCTGGAACTCTGGCAGATGCATCCTGCCAGGACCATCCTGAGACAACAGGAAGAGAGGACTGCGTGGCTGGAGGCCCAGGGCTGCGTCCTGTCCCTCCCCCCAAGTCCCTGTCCTCCTGGGGGGCACAGCCCACTCTCCTGCCCAAGCCCCCAGTCCCACAGGTCCAGCTTCTCTGCCATCCCCAGTCCAACTCCCTGGGGCTTGGGGTCCTGCCCTGGCAGCTAACTATTGGAGGCAGAGCCCAGGGGGAAATCCCAGCTGTAGTTGGTTCTATACCACCCTAACCCCAAGCTGCCCTAGGAAGTGGCACCAGGATGGCACACCCCACACCAAGATCTCTTTTCAGCATCACAGGAACAAGATGGCTGCTAGGGCCTGGCTGGCTTCTTCCTTCTATGCCTCCTGCTGGTCAAAGTTTTCTAGGTACCAGACCACCAGAGATCAGAGGCAGGATCCTGGCCCTCACCGAGCATCTGGTTCCACTATAGTCTAGTATAGACAGGGAAACTGTGGCCTTCCAGCTGGGCTACACCGCAGCCATAAGAAGGTAGCCCCCTCATCTGGCCAGCTGCTGTGACCATTGTGAAGTCTCCTTAGCCTGAACCCAGTGCACCTCCACCTGGCACTCAAGATTGTAGCCCTACCCTGAGACCCCCAGTGGGACAGTGGCCTTGGGCTCTGCCCCAAGGGACCTTCTCCATGTGGGCTCTGCTGCCATTCCACTCCTCCCCAGGGAGGGTACCAGCCCCCCAATCACACCACCCCATCATGTACCCTCAAGGCTGCTGGAGGCTCCCCTCTGGTGGTAAGGGACCAGGAAGGAATCCAAAAGAATACCTCTAAGATGGGCTTCGAAGGAGAAATAAGATTTTCTAGGCAGTGGAAAGTGAATAAAGCCATGCCAGGCAGATTGGACTCTGAGCTACAGAAGGAGGGATGATGGACTTGGGTTTGGTCCTATGAGGAGATGAATGAACTGGTTCTTCCAGTGGAGCAGTTAGAGCTCACGCCTGAGGCTGGATATGGGCACCAGAGGGGAGAGGTGCAGCAGCCAGGACCCACTTGCCCTGGGTCGTGTATGTCCCATGGTGGGGCCTGCAGCGTTGCCCTGGAGCCCCTGGGGAGGCTAAGCAAGGGTTCCCTTCTCTGGATGAACTTCCAGGGCACACACTGGCACTCCTGGCTATGGAGCTGTGGCAGTTGTCAGTCCAGCTACCTCGGGTGGCTCCCTTTTGCTTCCAAGTTAAAGTGGGGGACCCTAGGCCTCCCCCTACCACCCACTCCCCTTCTTTCCAGCTTCAACTCCTGACACATCTGAGAAGCATAGACCTCTCACTATTGTTCCAAAGTGCCAGGCTTTTCATCTCTCTCTCTTTTTTTTTTTTTTGTCTTTTTAGGGCTGCATCTGTGGCACATGGATGTTCCCAGGCTAGAGGTTGAATTGGACTTGCAGCTGCAGGCCTATGCCACAGCCACAACCATGCCAGATCTGAGCTATGTCTGTGACCTCCACAGCTCACGGCAAGGCCATATCCTTAACCCACTGAGCAAGACCAGGAATTGAACCTGCGGCCTCATGGATGCTAGTCAAATTCGTTTCCACTGAGCCATGATGGGAACTCCCAGGCTTTTCAAATCTTGAAGTCTGTCTTTCCACATCTTTTTGCCCTGGACGTTTGCAGCTCCTTCCCTTTTGTGAAGCTCCCTTTCTAGGGTCCAGTTCAGGAGTCCCTTCCCCATGAGACAGTCACTGTTATGCAGGTGGCCTCGGCCTCCTAGGCTCCTGCTATTAGAACCCTCATGGGACTGAACTGTGCTTTTTCTACTCACATCTGAACAGAGGCCGTGTTTTATTCATCTTCCTGACCTCAGTGCACAAGAGGTGCAACCCAAAGATTGAGGGGATAGAGTCAAGAGTGATAGGATGGCTAATGGATGATCAGATGAATGAATGGATGGATTTGTGGGAGGGCGTGTGTGTGAGTGGATGGGTGGGGAAATGGAGCCTATAGGAGCTTCCTCCCTAGAGGCCTCTGTGACACCAAAGAAAGCGTCTACATCGCTACATCCACGGTGTTTGCCAACCCTTTCACCTGCCTGAGGAAGCCTCTCCTTTGTTGCCTTGTGCCCTGAATTTCCCCTGTGTTCCTGTTGCTTCACTCATTTTCACTCACTTTGACTGGGCCCTGTGTGCTTAGCAGACTTCCCTGAAGACCTCCATGTGCCCCATCCTTCCTGCCTTAGCCTGAGCCCGGCTTTCTGAGGACACCATGGCCCCAGGGCGGTTGTTGCTCCCCATTGCACACTCCTGGCACTGGAGAACTCCTTGTGGCCACTTCCCCTTTTCTGACGGCACCTCCCGCTCCCCCCCTAAAGCTGTCATCAGCTGCCATGCTGGTCACTTCCCCTGATTCTCTGCTCCTGGCTCTCCAGGCCCCTCCACCCCAACTCACCCCGTAACTTCAGCATCCACGTAGATGACTCACCAGAGCCCTGGCCTTTGTGGTCCTCACCTCCACTGTCCTCCCTCCTCCCCGAGCCCCTCACTTCGTGGGCACACCTCACTAGAAGCTGCGCCATCATCCTCTGGCACTTGTCTCCCTGCCTCCTCCGTCTCCTGCTGGGTGCCCTCGTCCCACCACAGCTAAGTCCTTCAACCTCATCAAAACGCTGAGACCAAGGACCCCTCCCCATGGCTGCCGCCTCCTAGCCTCACCCCTTTGGGCACTGCATGGCCCACAGCCCATCATTCTGAATGCTCCCCTGCCTCTTGCTTGCCACCCCAACCCTGCAGCACCCGCGTCCCTCAGCAGCTCAGCATGCAGCACAAAGCCAGACCCCATATGCTGCCTCCCCTTTCTTTTCCCATTGGCACACCCTAATTGGTCCTCGTGCTGAAGTTCAAGGTGTTCCCTCCTCCCTCGCTCTCAGCATTAAGTAAAGCATCTGATGGAGATGCCTCATCTTCGTACATCAATATCTCACCCTTGCCCTGGGCCCTGGAAACTTTCTGACATCCCTGCTCCCGAGGCCAAGCCCTCCATCATGCTGGGGGATCCCAGCCTCCTGGACCAGATTCCCTGCAAATAATTTCTTTCTCTTTTCTTTCTTTTTTTTTCTTTTGTCTTTTTAGGGCCACACCTGTGGCATATGTAGGCTCCCAAGCTAGGGCTCAAATCCAAGCCACAGCTGCCGGCCTACACCACAGCCGCAGCAATGTGGGATCTGAGCCGCATCTGCAACCTACACCACAGCTACAGCAACGCCAGACCTTTAACCCACTGTGTGAGGCCAAGGATTGAACCCACGTCCTCATGGATGCTAGTCTGGTTTGTTAACCACAGAGCCACGACAGGAACTCCCAGTTTCTTTCTCTTCTAGTCACTAATTTTTCCCTATAGAATCATCTCCCATCTTATAAACAAATAAATGAACACTCCCAATTCCTTGATCCTATATTCCCTTCCCCTTTTCTATGCCCCTTGGTAGCCAAAGCCCTGCTCCCTGTCCACTTCCTCCCGTATTTGTTCATCCCCCACCCCCAGGGGTGCAGCCCCCATCCCTGCTTCATGGAGCCACTGGTCAAGGCGCCATGACTTCAGCGCCCCAGAGCAGAGCTGCTCCTTCTGCTGGCTCTGCTGAGCTCACTTTCCCCTTGTCCCCCATCCCCCCTGCCCAACACCAAATGCTGGTTCTTGCCCTCTCTTCACTACTGGTCTCTTACCTAAGTGGCCATGTACCTCCAAAATCTCTACCTCCAGCCCAGACCCTTTTTCTCAACTCCAGGCTTAAGGATCCAGCTGCCACTTCACTTGGCCAGCCCACAGACACCCAGAGCTCCACATTTCTGACACTGACCTCCAGGCTCACATCTTCCCCACTCCTGCCATATGGTTTCTCTGTGATGGTTCCCGTCTTCCCAAATGGGAGTGCCTGTGGATGCCCACCTCTCCCACCCAGCCCATCCATCCACCACCAAAGCATCTCAGAGCCAGCCCTGGCTCTCCTGCTGGGGTCTACCCAACTGCTCTCACACCCAAGTGGCCCCCTGGCCCACTACTGCCCTCCTCCAGTCCTTCACACAGTTGTCGATGATAGTTTAAAAACTCAAAGAAGCCAAGTCATGCTCAGGCTTAAATCTCATCAGTGACTTGCCACCTCCAGTGACTTGTTGGGTTTTGAAGGAAAATCCTAACTCCTCACCATGGCTTGGCCCCCACCCCACACCCTCACGGTTCACTCTTGCACCCTGTTCTCATCCTCCAGCCACTGTGGCCTTCAGGCTATTCCATAACATGCTCTAGTCCTGTATACACGCCTCTCCTCTCGACTTGCCTTTGCTCACATGCCTTGCACAACTTCTCACCCTTGGGCCTCACCTTAGACACCTCCTCACCCCCTCCAAAACCTAGGTTTTTCTTTAAGCTCCAACTTAGCCTCCTTCTTGTCACAATGTGTGATTTGTTATTTATTTACTTAAGTTATATTTTTCCATTTCCTCCGCTAGACAGTAAGTTTCAATGGGGTTAAGACCGAAACAGGAGTTTCTGTCATGGCTCGGTGGAAATGAATCTGACTAATATCCATGAGGACGCAGGTTCCATCCCTGGCCTCGCTCAGTGGGTTAAGGATCCAGCATTGCTGTGAGCTGTGGTGTAGGTCTCAAGGTGGCTCAGATCTGGCATTACTGTGGCAGAGGCGGGCAGCTATAGCTTCGATGTGATCTCTAGCCTCGAGCCTCCATATGCTGTGGGTGAGGCTCTAAAATACAAACAAACAAACAAAAAAGACCAAAACAGTCTTTTCTCCTCTACTCCATGCCTAGCACCTGGCAGAGTCAAGGCTCCATAAATACTTGTCAAATGAATAAACAAATGGATGGATGAGTCAAAGGATGGTTGGATGGAATGATGGAAGGGCAGATGGATGGACAGATGGATAGAGATGGGTGGATGGAAGGAATGATGAATCAATGGATGGGTGGATGGAAGATGGATGATGAATGGCTCACTGGTTGGCTAAACAAACCTCTGAGGTCTTCCTTTGGATTGGAACTGTGTCAAACCTTGGTGTTCCTTTGGACAAGACATTTCCAGTTTTAAAGGCCGAGCTCCCTGGTGTCCACGTGTACCCCAGGCTGCTCAGCAGCTGGGGCAGATTCTAGCCTGAGGGCCACCATGCCCAGAGGCTCCATGCTGCCCTACCCCCACCTGCAACCCCGAAGAAGGTGCATCCTTCCTGCCTGGCTGTTGTCTGTCCCTGCTGTCCTTCCCTTCCCGAAGCAGGAAGCACTGTCATCCTGGCCTCTGCCGCACTCCCCCTGCCTTCCTGTTCCTGGCCCAGGAACTTGCTTCTTCCTTCCCCTGGCCAGCGGCCCTGGCCCCCTAGCCTGTGCGGAGCAGTCAGGGCAGGCGCCAGGCTGAGGTCAGGGAGGCCAAAGTGCACACCTCCTCTTCTCTGTGCTGTCAGCAGCCTTGGGCAGCAGGGACCTTGGAGTCAGCCACAGGCGCTGGCCGTGGGAGCAGCAAACTGGGATCCTGGGTGAGGACAGGCAGGAAGGGTGGGAAGTCCTGTGGGGGAGACCCGGACCACAGCCCAGCAGTCACTGCCTTGTTTGATCCTCACACAGCCTGGGGCAGGGGGGGATGAGGGGCCACAAGTCCCGTGGGCAATGAGGAAACTGAGGCTCTGGGCTCCACATCAGAGGTAACCAGCAGCTGTGCAAGAGCCCAAGTCTGACCAGGTCCCCTGCCTGGGACCCAGCCCTCATAACTCCCCATCTCCTTCTCTCCCACTGCCAAGAGTGCCTGCCCCTCTGCCTCCCTGCTCCCCAGCAGTCTCCCTTCTGCCCTCCAAAATGTCCCTCAGCCCAAAGGACACCTTCACTGGCCTCTCATGGCCCCCTGGAACTGAGCACACCCTTGGCCTGGCTTCCAGGATGATGCCCCACCCAACAGGCCCCCCTCCCGGCCAGCTTCACACCCCAGTGCTTCTGCCACATGGTCAACACACTGGCCACACCCAGCATCCAGCTGCTGAGCACACCAGGACCTCGCCCACCACACAGGGAAGGGTGGTGTCTTTGGGTGACTCCTGGGGACCAGGAGGTCATGGGCGCATGGCCCTGTCCTCAGGTCCAGCACAGCCAACCCATGGATGATGTCAGAATGGTGTGCAAGCTCAGGGGTGCCCCTCCATCCTCTGGCCGAGTGTAGCAGTAGTGGTCATTGCATTTGGCAATTCCTTACTTTAGGCCCTGTCATGGTCATTTGGTGGGTGACAGGGATTATAATAGCAGTCCTGCCAGTCTGGCCCACGTTCTCCTTAGCAATTGTGCCCTGGAGGGCAAAGGCAGCCAGGGGCCAGGCTCCCTGCAGACTAGAGGCAAGCCGAGGGGACAGCACTGGGGCAAGTGAGGCCGGGTTGGGTCCCAAGGCTGGGCAGAGTGGGAGAGCTTGCTCCTGGGCCTTCTCCCTTCACTCTTGGGGTGAAGCTGGTGCATAAACCTTGGGGGAGGTGTGACGATGTTCTATTTCAGAGACCCCACCCCCACCCCCACTTGGCTGATAGCCTCTGTGCCTCCAGTGGGCAAGGGCGAGGGTCAAGAAGCCATCAGACCTCCCACCTCCCTCCCTGTAGGACTGAAAGGGCCAGGATGGGAGGGCCTGTTCAGGGAGTATGCTCAGAGCCCCCCAGGCCCAGTGGCGTGTCCCACAATGCCACTCTGACTGTTGACCTTGGGCAAGTCAATTCCTCCCTCCGAACTTGTGGAATGAGAATGGCCCACAAGATTATTGGGGACCACAGACTGCAAATAACAATATCACACAAGAACCATCATAAGAAAAAAACTGCTGCTGGCTCAGGCACAAGAGGCCCATCACTGTCACTGGCTGCTGAGTGTTTTGCCTGCCACAGTGGTTCCATCTTGCTCTGACTTTGGGCCATGGTCATAGTTCGGGGGTGGGGTGGGGGTGGTCAGAGGAAGCCTTGCTAGTCGGGAGGGGTATGTGTGTGAGTTGAAATGGGCTTTAGAGACTAAATAGGAGCTTGATGGCCCAGGAGGAGGGCACAGGATAGAGGGATATGTGCAAATGCCAGAGTCCAGGTAACCTTGGGCTGTCAGATAGGTGGGAACAGGTGGAGCCTGGTGTGGGGCAGTGAGGCCACAGAAAAGGGCCTCGGGTCGCAGGCCCAGCCTTAGGCTCTTGGCTGGCTCACTAACTGGAGCTGGGCTCAAGGTGGGCTTCCTCCTTCTACAGGTGGCAGCTCTCCTGGGCTCCAACCCTAGGGGGCCCTTCTTCCCAGGTGGCTCCTGCCAGGCGCCTCCGGCCTTCAGACCAAGACTACACCCACCCTCAGGGAAGACAATGAGCCACAGGGCCCAGAAGTGTCCCCCACGCCAGTTGAGCAAGTGTTAAAAGGATAGAGAATTCCCAGTGTTGGCAAGGATGTGGACAAGCAAACACACACAGTAATAAAAAAAAAAATGCTCATACACTTTGACCCCAAATTCTGCTTACCCCAATGCATCCTGTTAATGACATGTAAGCAGGTATTTAGCGCTTTGTGTATGCCAGCACAGACTATACGCTTGTGCCCACCACACCCCTCTGTTGCCTCGAGGTGGGTACGATTCTTCTCATTTCGTAAATGAGAAAACGAAGGCATAGACGTTAACTTGCTAGTCAGAGATTATCTTTGGCGGACAGGATTACGGGAAACTACTGTTTACTCTGTACATCCTCAGAACCAGCACCAAAGGCAGGGTGGCTGGAAGCACCGGGCCTGCCCCTCTCCTTTCCCTGCCACCCTGGCCAAGCACTTTGCACTCACAGAGCCCAAACGCTCAGGGGTAGATGCCATCCTGCTTGAGTGCCACCCCTGGACATTCTGGGGCTGCCCTTTCCAGTCCTTCTCCTTGCCACCCCACTGTCTGGCTGGCTTCCCTCCCCTGGCTTGCCATGCCATCGTCTCCCCACTGACCCAGGCTTTTTCCGGTGGTCAGAGGATTCCCCCCCCCCCTTTTTTTTTTTTTTTTTTTTTTGCTTTTTAGGGCCACACTGCCGGCGGCATATGGAGGTTCCCAGGCTAGGGGTCAAATCAGAGCTGCAGGTGCTGGCCTATACCACAGCCACAGCAACGCTGGATCTAAGCCGGGTCTACAACCCACACTGCACTTCATGGCAACACCAGATCCCCAGTCCACTGAGCGAGGCCAGGGATCCAACCTGCATCCTCATGGATACTATTGGATTCGTTTCTGCTGTGTCACAAAGGGAACTCCCAGAGGATCCTTTTAGAACACAAACCCCTCTCCTGCTTAAAACTATTTCCTGCCCCTCCACTGCTTGGGGATGGAATCTGAGCTTCTCGTGTGACTCTCCAGTCACCTTCATCACCTGGTGCCAGCTCCAGTTCCATGTCACAGACTTGGGTCCTCTCCTTTGGGCCCCTCTGCACATTTCCACAGCTTCATGCAGTGGCCAACTCATTGCACTTGACAGTTCCTCAATGCAAGGATAAGAGCTTTTCCAGGGTGGCATCCCCAGCATGGAACTTGGCCATCGATTGCCTTTGACTGACTTTGAGGATCCCAGGAACACAAGGACAGAACACGCAGTGTGTGGGCCAGTGTGGAGGTGCAGGTGTCCAGCATTGAGGTAGCCACATCTGCCAGGGGTAGCCTGGGGAAAGCAGTGTGTCTAGGGACGTGCTGCTTTTGAAAGCTCTCTGAGACATTTGAAAATGTCCATGAGGTGGTCAGAAATTTAGGACCCCACATGCCTGCCTATCTAGCGCTTTCTCTGGGGAATGTGGGCAATGCCTGCCATGCCTGCCCCTTCTTACCCCTTGGCTCCTGTGCCCTCTGGCACCAGACACCTGTCACCTCCCTCAAAACTGTGCTAGTATCTAATGAGCCATTTCACCTCTCTGGCCTTCATTCTCTAATCTCCAAAATGGGCACAGTAGCCCATATCACAAGGTTAAAATCATCACACACCCTAGTGTGAAAGAAATTTGATTAACTGCTTTACACCGAGGTGTGGCTCCCTGGTAGACAATCTAAGTGTGCGAGTATGTGTGTGTGTGTGTGTGCACGATGAGTGCTGCTTCATACGAATAAACTTCCATTTGGTGGAATTTAGGGTAGCTTTGAGGATGGTGCTTTAGGTTGGGTGAGGCTAAGAGATTCCCCTGAACCTACCCAGAAGCCTGTGTTCTGGGCTCCCCGGACACACAGGGAGTGGGAATGAAGCCCACTCTCCTACCTCAGTAGATCCCTCCCACTTGGAGCAGCACCCCCCTCTGCCTGGAGTTCTCAGTAGCTTCCTAAAGGCCAGGTGAAGAGTGTGTATCTGGAGCAGGAAAAAGGTCATATGCTGGGGCTGGGGTATGTGACAAGTGCAGACTGGGTGGATATGGGGCTACAGACACCCTTGGGACCCCAGCAGGAGGGTACCATCAGCCCAAGAGGCTGGGCCTATCCCTGGGGGACCACGGAAGGCTCAGATCTGTGTTTTAGGCAGTTCTGCTGAAGCAGCAGAGAGGCAGTTTGGAGAAGCAGGGAGTGCTGGTGAGGCTGAGAGGGAGCAAGGGCTGTTGAGTAGCCCCTGGGGGTGAGGTGGGGAGGAGGGGGTACCCTGGTAGATGTGGAGCTCCCTATGCAGCACAGCTGTGAGTGTAGCCGGCCATGCCAGGCAGTTGCTCTGGCCTTTCTGGGGTCAGGACTCTGCTCTGTGGCGGCAGGACGGGCGGTGTTATCAGACAGCCCAGCTGGCTCGGAGGTGGCCCCCCAGCGCTGCTAAATCGGGGCCATGGGCTCCTGCCGCAGGAAGAGGGAAATGCAGGCAGGATGTCCTCTCCTGTGGCCGACAAGTCCTTTCCCATGAACCCATGCTGACCTCGCCGGCCACGTGGCGGGGCTCCCCAACTTGCCACCCTGCCTTGTGCCTGCTCACCAGGCTACCTACGCCCTGGCCAGACCCGGGGCACCAGAGCCAGGCAGAAGCACGCCTGCTGTCCACCACCACTGCCCCCAGCCTCAGCTGCAGCCTGCGCCAATGCCCGCACCTTCCTGCTCCTAGACTTCTCCTTTTGGTGTGACCGGAAAACTGAGATCCCAGAGGAAGCCAGTGTCTGAAAAGGATCGAAAGTCAGGACTCCCTGGCTCCAGCTGGACACGTTGGCCATGTCTTGCTTAGAGCTCGGTGCAGGGAGTGTGACGGGCTCTTCGGGCCCCTCTCTGTACCCATCTCCCTCCCCAGAGTACATCTCACAGAGCTTTGTGGCCTGGGCTGGGCCCTGGTGGAAAGAAATCTGCAACACAGGGGGAAAATGCCCAAGCAGCAGCAGGAGGGGTGTAAGCTAGACATAGAGAAGAACTTCCCCTCGTGGCTGAGATCCCACTTAATTTCTCTGGGTTCCCTGACTCCCCTTTGCACCATCACTTGGAAGTGCTCCCTACTTTCCTCCCTCCTGCAGTTGCCTCCCCAGCGGAGTGCTACATCTTTCCCCACATTTGCTCCTCTTCCTAGGGTCCCCCACCCCCTGTAAACAAATTTCAGGACCCATTCTGTTACTTAAGCTAGAGATTGGCACTTGTCCCTCTCTTCCCACTGTGCCCCACCGCCCCTTCCCTGGGGTGCAGCCTCCTTGCCTTGAGCTCACATCTTATCCCTTTGATGATTCCTTCAGGGATCTGACCAAGTGGCTCCCTGCTCAGAGCCTCATCTTTCCAGATGTGCTGCTGGTTCCTGCCACCTCCACTTGTCTGTCTCCTCCATCCTGACTCCCCGTGCTCCCACCTCCTGGAGTCTAGCCTCATCTGATCACCATCTGACTTTTCTGCCTCCGGGCCTTTGAGGGGCTTTGCCCTACTTGGAATTCCCTTCTCTGGAGTCTGCAGACCCTCCAGAAAGCCCCAAGTTGGAAGCAACTCTATGCCCACAGCCACCAGCTGGGTATCAATGGGGCCCCTGAGCACTTTCACCCCTGGGCTACAGACGTCTGATGCCACATTTGTGCCCCTGATAGTCTGGCCTCAGGAAATCCCGGCAGGATGGACTTGGTCCAAATCCTCTTTGGCCCACCCTGAGCAGACACCATAGTTTTCAAGTTGCCCAGAACTGCAGTCCCCTTCCTTGGGTTGGGGTGCCACTGCCCAGGGTGGGGACGGTGTAGCAAGGAGCTGACCAGGCAGTCCCCTTGTTACACCTCATGCCCAGCCTGGTGTCTGGCCATATGGGCACTGTGCTCTGGGGAGGCAGAGCACCCTTCAGCCACTCTGACCCAGTGCCTCTGGTGTGGCAGGTACGTGAGCAGCACCTGATTTGAGTTCCCAGATCACTGTACTGGGTCAGTGGTCCACAGGCACTCAGTAAGATGGGCCCAGCCCCCACATTCTGCCTGTACTGACTTGCATCCCCACCTAACCCCCACACCTCTGTCCACACCTGGATCTGGCTCAGGGCTGTGCAGTAGGGACATGGAAGAGCTGAGATGGCTGTGTGTGATTCAGCCCCTAGCAGCAGCCTCAGGCCAGGCCAACCAAGCTTCCTAGCAGCTGCCTCCTTCCCCACATGTACCTGAGCTGACTGTCCACTGACCAGAGGTGCAAACAGCCCCTCTCTAGACTAAGCCCCAAGAGACAAAGCCTGTTGAAGGTGACATCTGCCACCTGCTTTGTCTACAAGGACACTGTGGGCCAAAAAGTCCAGCCCCAAGCATAGGCCCTCAGCACTTGCCAGCCTATTGTACTGCTGTGCATGGGGAAACTAAGGCACAGAGAAAGGAAGAAAGGGGCCCAGGCCACACAGCAAGCAGTTTAGGAGACAGGACTAGGACAAGTCTGGTTCTGGGGCCAACATTAGTTTTTAAGGGTCAGCTGCAGAGTCCCCAGGCTTCTCCCTGCCAGTGCTTGGCCTCCCACTCTGGCTGCACTGACACCTGGCTGCACTGGAATGTGTGTGCCTCTGCTCCAGCAACCACATCAGGCTGGGAGCTCCTCAGGTCCTCCTCAGCCCAGAAATGGGTGGAGCAAATGCAAAGTTCAGGGAGGGTAGAGATGGACTGTTCTCCATGGGGCATCTCCCCAACAGCCATGCCCTGGTTCAGCCTGGGCCACCCTCCCTCCATGGGCCCTCTTGGCTAATATTCTCTCTTCCCTTTTACTGCCCAACTTTGGTAAGAACCACGGCACTCACTCTTGGACTGACCTCATCCTCCTTCCACCTCCCGTTCTGCTCCACCCAGGAGCACCAGGATACCAGCCTCTCCTGGTTTCCCTTACACCTCATATGTGGAATGTCTCCCACCCCTCTGGAAGCCTCTCCCTCCTCTGGTTCCCTCTTTGGGGGATGGGAGTCCCATTCTGGAGCCTTTGCTCTGCTCCCTCTCCAGCTCCCCAACCCAGCCTCTCTCCTGAGCCTTGGACACTACACTTAACTCCCTGTTGGATGTTTCCTCCAGGGGTGTCCTCTTGCCCCTCAGCCCTGAAATCCAACCAGAGACCCATTCACTTCTCTTCCCCTACTCTTTCAGTCATTCAACAAACACATAATGAGCACCTGTGAGAGCCTGGCCCTGGGCAGGGTGCAGGGGAGCGAAGAAGGGCTAAGTGGTAGCCCCTCCACTCAGACCTGCTCTGCTTTGAGCTCAGACAAATTCTACCTCCCTCCTCCTCCCCACACCTCCCTCACCTCCCCTGTGCTCAGCCCTTCAGCCTGTGTAGGCACAGAGAACAGAACTCTGTTACCCCAAAGATCTGAGTTGACCTCTTCTTACTTCCAGCCTCCCGAAGAGCTTGGGGAAATGACACCTGTGCTTGGTCTAAATGTCCCAATTTGTAAAATGAGTCTAACACTCCCTTGTGAGGATTAAAAGAAATGAAGCCAGTATTCAAAGCCCACAGTGTTAAAAAAATAGTGAGGTCCCCATCTCTCCTTCAGACCTCCCAAAACTCCTCAACTACTAGGGAACCCATGACCTTTTCTCTACCCTCTAATTTTCAGGGTTACCAGATCTTGCATGGTGATCAGTTCATCTTCCCCTCTTTCCTGATGCTTTAATCCTGACACCTCCATCCAGCCATACCCTTCTGCTCCCTCTCTCATCCTTCACATTCCCTTCCCTCCAGCCCCTTAGTGGTAACCTCGCATCACAAGCCGGACCTCTCCTCTCCTTGGCCATCCCCGCCGTATGATCCAAAATCCTTAGCGCAGCCTTCAAGGTTTCGATCCCCTTAAACAGGGTGAGGTCCGGCCACGCCGATCACTTACCTCGTGATTCGCTTCAAATCCCAACATGCACCATCTGTACCCAAACCGCCCGATGGCGCCTATCTCCCACGGTCCCCAAGACCCTGCCCCCGCAGTCCCTGGCCTGGGGAAGGTGGACACTAACTGCAAGTTCCCTCTGGGGGACAGCTGGAGCTCCGACAGGAGGCGTCGGGAAGTGCGCACCCAAGTCTGTGACACCAACGGGACTGCAATCTTCAGTGTGCGTGGGTCGGAGGTGCCTAGACTCCGCCGGGAAGCGCGTAAGCAAGAGAAGGATCCAGGCTGAGGATGCAGCACAACGGGGCCCAGCTCCAAGGGAGCTGAGCCATAGACGGTGGAGCGAAGTCTTGGACCTGGAGAGCGATCTCTATGCCCGGCGCCCCGTCCCCGCCCTTTCCTCAAACCGGCGGGCCCCAGCCCGAATCGGATCGTCGAGCTCTGTGCAGGTTCTGGGGCCTGTATCCCTGGCTCCCGACCCTGTCTCCCCTCTTGCCCAAGGGTCCTGGTGGCCCTGTCTCCCGCCCGTCTCCCGTCGGTGCGGTTCCACCGTACGCCCAGGGAAAGCGTCCCCCCTCGAGGCTGGCTGAGCAATGAGGCGGGCGGAAGGCTCACCACGCTTGCTGTCGAGCAGTCCAAAGAAGAGCCACAGGCGCAGGCATAGCGCGGCACCCCGCTGCATCTCCGGCCGCTGTGGCACTGGTCAGATGCGCGAGCGCGGCTAGGGGCTGTGATTGTGGGCTCGCGGCGCGGCGCGGGCGGGGCCGGGGCGGGGCTGCGGCCAGAGCCGGGGCGGGGCCGGGGGCGGGACTCCAGGGGCGGGGCCAGGGGTCTTGGGCTGCAGTCGTACCTCAGTCCCGCCCCCAACCAATGGAGTGTCCGGCCTAGTTCTGAGGGTGCTGGCAGTGCACCGCGGAGGGAAGGCTGGCTCTTGGCGGCCCCACTTCCGAGTCAATGGCAGTCCTTCGGGCCCGCCCCAGGGCCTCTCCGAGCAGGCAGAGGATGCAGGTAATGTACCAGTTCTTTACTGTGCGTTAAAATGGTTGCACAAAAATGTGGCAGCACGTATTTTTCTGTAATTTTCTTTAGTCAATAAATACTATGTTTAAAGTAAGAAAAAAGAGCAATAAATATAATTTAAAATAGCAATATGTCAAATCTTTGAGAACATTCCGCAAACTTTATACCTTACTGTGTACGTAGTGTAGATAGAGGCTGTATCCTTGGTCAGGCACCCAGTGAACCAACCTCCATCCTGCAAGCATGGGCTCCTCCTTAGATCTCCAAATAGTTTTGCTCGAAGCTCATTCATAAGTCCTTTTATCAGGTGACACTTTGCTCTCTGACTTGGCAACCTCACAGACGTCCTTTCTCTTTTCAGTTCTGTCTCTAGAATTTTCCTATTTAAAAACAAATCCTATGATGATGGCTATCTCCCTCTCCTGCTTTTCTTCTACTTCACACTTTTATTATCCCCCACCTCCAGGCCCCCACAAAACTCCCCTCATCCTTGCCCAAAACCATTGCTGATAATAACTGTTACCAAATCTCAAGTGCAAGTAAGAATGGAATATATTAAGTCATAATCACAAGTAGGTGGTGATAGTTTAGATGACTTAATAAATAATGTTGGGGAAAGTTAGCAACCAAATAAATGAAATTAGATATTTTCCTCAACCTTTTTTTTTTTTTTTTTGTCTTTTTAGGGCCACACCCATGGCATATGAAGGTTCCCAGGCTAGGGGTCAAATCAGAGCTGCAGCTGCCAGCCACAGCCACAGCCACAGCCACAGCCATGCCAGATCCAAGCCACGTCTGTGACCTACACCACAGCTCACGGCAACGCCAGATCTTTAACCCAATGAGTGAGGCAAGGGGTCGAACCTGTATCCTCATGGATGCTAGTCAGATTTGTTTCCTCTGAGCCACGACGGGAACTCCTCCTCAACCATTTATTTATTTTCTTTCAATTTTTTGTTCAGTTTTAACATATGGAAAGTATATATCCATGTATTATAAATGCAAAATTTAAAGCAAACGCTATGTTTCAACCCTCCAGATCAAAGTATATAGACAGACCCTAGCTTTTCAGAAGCTTTCCCTTTCCTATCACTACCCTCTCCCTAGCCCTCAAATTCTGGCTCTTCATTTCCCTGCCTTTATCATCTATTGTCCAAAGGTGTTCTGCTTGTTTTTTTTTAATTGTATTTAAATGGACTCATTGCACATGTATTCTTTTGCTCAGCATCTTTTGTGAGATTCATGTGTACTGCTATGAAGACCTATATACTTCATTCATTTTCATGGCTGCATAGTTTTCTGTGTGATACAACATAGTTCATTTGTCCATCTACTGTTGATGGAAATTTGAATTGTTATCAGCTTCCAACTTTTGCTGCTGCAAACATGCTCTTGTATGTTTCTTGGTATATATATATATATATATATGTATATATATGCCTTATTCTCCAGTATATATGTCTAGGAATGACACTTCTAAGTCATAGTATATGTATCTTCAACTTTGTAGACAGTACCAACTATTTTTTCATTATCTGTACCATTTTGCATCCCACAGCAGTGTAACTAGTTCCCTGTGCTCCACATCTTCACAGACATGTATTGCCAATTTTAATTTTTAAATTTAGCCATTTTGGTTGGTTTATTTGCATCTCATTATGTTTTTCATTAGCTTTTCCCTAATTAATGTTGAGATTGAGCATATTTTCATTTTTTTTCTATGTAAAAAAAATCGGGGGGGGGGGGCACAACTGTGGCATGCATTCCCAGGCCAGGGATCAAACCCATATCACAGCTGCTACTCTCATCACAGCTGTGGCAACAATGGATCTATAAC
Organism: Phacochoerus africanus; assembly: GCF_016906955.1. Lineage (NCBI taxonomy): Eukaryota > Metazoa > Chordata > Mammalia > Artiodactyla > Suidae > Phacochoerus > Phacochoerus africanus. Next base: position 78,204,587 of record NC_062547.1, on the reverse strand, counting down.
CCGCTAAGCCACTAGGGAACTTACATTGAACGTGTTTTTATGATTGTCCATTTGGATTTCAAGTCTTTTTTTTTTTTTTTGGTCTTTTGTCTTTTTTGTTGTTGTTGTTGCTATTTCTTGGGCCGCTCCCGCGGCATATGGAGGTTCCCAGGCTAGGGGTTGAATCGGAGTTGTAGCCACCGGCCTACGCCAGAGCCACAGCAACGCGGGATCCGAGCCGCGTCTGCAACCTACACCACAGCTCACGGCAACGCCTGACCGTTAACCCACTGAGCCAGGGCAGGGACCGAACCCGCAACCTCATGGTTCCTAGTCGGATTCGTTAACCACTGCGCCACGACGGGAACTCCTGGATTTCAAGTCTTTTTTGCTCCTAGATACTGCCTATTGTCTTTCTCTTCTGGATTTGTAGGAGTTCTTTATATATTCTGGATATGAATCCTTCACCAGTTCTGGCTATTATTGCTGTGTATCTCTTTGTCTTCTGACTTTAGGGTTTATGGTATATATCTGTTAAGTCATAGCAATTTTCCTTCAAGTAATAATATACCCATTCATGTTTAATATAAAAACCTTACAATAGTTTACCACCATTCTTCCTTCTCAGCCTTTATGCTGTTGCTGTCAATTAATTTCAATTTGTGCATATCATAAACCCTATGATATACTGTCATTGCTTTTGTATAAGCAGTCATTTATCTTTTAAAGCCATTAAAAGAAAAATATTATATATTTATCATTTCTGGTCTCATATCTTCATCAGAATCAATTAATTTCCTTTTGCCTAGAGGACTTCTTTTAACATTTCTTTTAGTGTGGGTCTTCTAGTGATTAAGTTTTTCAGCTTTGGTGTGTCTGAAAAGAATTTCTATTAACAACTAGGTATTATCCCAATTTACTAAGACTGTCTTCATTATTTTTTCACCTTTTTATTAAATTTTTTTTTCTTTTTTTTAGGGACACACCTGCAGAATTTGGAGGTTCCCAGGCTAGGGGTCTAATCGGAGCTACAGCTGCTGGCCTACACCACAGCCACAGCAACGCCAGATCCTTAACTAACTGAGCGAGGCCAGGGATCGAACCCGCAACCTCATGGTTCCTGGTCGGATTTGTTTCTGCTGCGCCATGACAGGAACTCCCTAAAAAAATAATTTAAAAAATATCTTGTGGTCAAATACACAACAGAAAATTTAGAATCTTAACCATTTTTAAGTGTACGGTTTAGTGGCATTAATTCATATTGTTGTGTAACCATCACCACCTTCCATCTCCAGAACTCATTTCATCTTGTAAAACTGAAAGTTGACATACATTAAACAACAACTTCCCATTCCCTCCACCCTCAGCCCCTGGCCTACCATTCTGTTTTCTGTCCTCATGAATTTGACTATTGGAGGTACCTCATGTAAGTGAAATCATACAGTATTTGTCCTTTTGGAATTGCCTTATTTCACTCAGCATAATGTCCTCAATGATCATCTGTGTGCCAGAGTTTCCTTACTTTTCAAGACTTACTATTCCATTGTGTGTATATAAATATTATATGCTATGTATATATAGCACATTTTGTATATCCTTTCATCTATAAATGTATATACCTGGTTATTGTGAATGACACTGCTATGAACACGAGTGTACATGTATATATATATATCTCTTTTAGTTCTTTATTTCAGTCCCTAAAGGAATTGCTGATCATAGGATAATTCTATTTTAAAATTTTAAAGGAACTTCCATACTGTTTCCACAGCAGCTATACCATTTTACATTCCTACTAACAGTGTACAAGGGTTCCAATTTCTCCACATCCTTGCCAACCCTTATTTCTTTTTTTTTCCTGGTCGTAGCCATCCTCATTACTGTGAGATAGTATCCTCTTGTGGTTTTGGCTTTCATTTCCCTAATGGTTTGTGATGTTGAGCATGTTTTCTAGTACTTATTGGCCATGTGTTCATCTTTGGAGGAATATCTGTTCAAGTCCTTTGCCCATTTAAAAACTGAATTTTTTCCCTTTAGTTTTTTTTCCTAGTGTGTTTCATTTGGATTGTTTCTATTGCTGTTTTTCAAATTCTCTGGTTTTTTCTTCTGCCAATCTTCTATTTAACCCTTCCAGTGAATTTTTTGTTTCAGATAAAATGTTTAGCTCCAGGATTCCATCTGATCTTTTAAAATATTTCCTGTTTCTATGCTCATTATGTTCATTTATTTTCTCTTAGAGTTCTTCAATGTATTTATAACTTTTAAAGTCACTGTCTGCTGATTCCATCATCTCTCTCATTTATGGGTTTGTTTCTGTTGACTGGTTTTTCTCTTGATTTTTGTGTCATATTTTCCTGCTTCTTTGCATGTTTAGCCATTTTTATTGGATGTCATTTTAATATTTTAATTATGAATGTCTGGGTTTTTTACGTTCCTTCAAATGGTATGAATATTTGTTCTGGTAGACAGTCAAGTTACTTGTAGATCAGGTTGTTTCTTTTAACTTTTTTTTTTTTTTTTTTTTTTGCTTTTTAGGGCTGCACCCACTGCATATGGAGGTTCCCAGGCTAGGGGTCTAATCAGAGCTACAGCTGCCAGCCTATGCCACAGCCATAGCAATGACAGATCTGAACCACGTCTGCAACCTACACCACAGCTCATGGCAACACTGGATCCTTAATCCACTGAGCGAGACCAGGGATCCAACCTGCAACCTCATAGTTCCTAGTTGGGTTCGTTTCCACTGTGCCATGATGGGAACTCCTTAACACTTATTTTTAAGCTTTGTTGTGGAGATGTGGTGCCCTTTTCATAAGGCTTTAATATTCTAAGCTATGTTACCTCAACTCAGTAGGTCTACCATGCTTTATTTGGGTTTCTTCTCATATCATGATCTAGAAAGTCGAAAAATTTATATGACTCATCCAGCCAGAAAGTTGATGTATTTGTAGAACTCATCTGGTTATTCAAAATCTGGAAAGCATTGTTTGGTATATTTTGTCCAGTTTTCCAGTTGTTACTGGTAGGGTGGAAAATTTGTCATGATGAAAGGAGAAGTCTTCTCATTTTTGTTGAAATTGCATTTATGTGTATATTAGTTATTCAGATATGTTCTGTTCTGAAGTGTCCAGTTCTTTTGTCTGTTTTTTATGTGATGGCTTTTTGCTGTTATCTATATAACTTCCTTATATATTTTTGAGTACAAATCCTTTGATGGGCATTTACATTGCAAAAATTCAGTGACTTGGAGTTACCATGGCACAGTCAGTTAAGAATCTAACTTCAGTGCTTCGGGTCACTGCAGAGGTGTGGGTTCTATCCCCAGCCCAACACAGTGGGTTAAAGCATCCAGTATTGCTGCAGCTGCAATGTAGGTCACAACTACAGCTCAAATTCAGTCCCTGGCCTGGGAACTTCCATATGCTGCAAATTCAGCCATAAAATTAAAACAAAAAAACCTCAGTGATTTGCCCTTGTATTATTTTAGCACTATCTCTGATAAATGGAAGTTATTACTTTTAATGTAATACATTTTATAATTTTTTCCTTTTGTGCACTTTTTGTGTGTTCTATTATAAATTTTTCTGCTTATTCCAAAGTCATAAATATATTTTCCTCCACTTTTTTCTCAATGTGTTGATTTTCCTATTCACATTTAGATTGATACATCATCTAGAATTGATTTCTTTGTGTGCTGTAGGATTGGTATCAATATCTTTCTGTATAGCTATTTAATTGATTTAGTATAATTTATGGAAATAACCAGCCTTTTCTCACTGCAGCACAGAGGCACATTTGTCATAAACCATATCACCTTATATGAATGGACTGTTATGCTTCACTTGTCTACTTGCCAATCTTGTCCCATTACCACACATTTGTAATTACTTTGGTTTTATAATCACTTAATATGTAGTAGTGTTAGTCCTTGAAATTCATGCTTCTTTTTCCAGAGTATCTTACTTTTTATTTTATTTTTTGCATTTCCATATTAATGATAGAATCTGCTTGTCAATTTTCAGAAATGAAAAATATACTAGAACTTTGCAATTACATTGATGGACTTAGAGGGATTATTGTCTTAACATTTTTCACTTACGAATAGGCTATATCCATCCATTTATCTAGTTTTCTTTTATTTCTATCTATAATATTTTGTGGTTTTGATTTACTTTGTTGTAATTCGTATCATAGCATTTTCTAATTCCCAGTGTCATTTCTTCTTTGAACCATGTCATTTAGAAATATGTTGTTTACTTTACAAATACCTGGGGGTTTTTCATTTTTAGTTTAATTTTCTGTGACAAGAGAATGTATTCTCAGTGATTTCAAGCCTATGAAATTTTTTGAAACTTGCTTTTAGGCTCAGCATGTGCACATTTATTATCTTGGTAAATGTGATAGCCTTGAAAAGGTTGTTTGGCACTATATATGGCACCTAAATCAAGTTGTTTAATCATGCTGTCCAAATCTTCTATATCCATAAATTTCTGTTTATTTGTTTTATTATTCTGTCAGTTACCAAAAAGAGATATGTTAAAATTCTAATTGTAATTAGGGCTTTTCAGTTTTCCTTTAGGTTTGTTAATTTTTGCTTTATGTAATTTTAATATATATTGTTATATGTTTAAGTATTTTCTTTCTATGAGTTAATGAAATGGGTTTTTCTTTGCTTTCTCATGGATCAATCAGGTATTTTGTATTGTTACAATTTTTTCTCTTTTATTAACGTGATAGATTACCAAAGTGGCCACCATCCTTTATTTCTCTCTGTATCCATGCCCTTTACAATGTGACTTGGTAGCTCCTATCATTAATTTTATGTATTTTGAAATAATATTATTAGGGATATGCAAATTTAAGATTTTCACATCTTCTTATTGAACAGACCCCTTGAGCTGTATGTATATTTGTAATTTTTAGCCCTTATAATACATGTTAACTTAAAGTATACTTTGAAATTTTTATAGCCATATCAGCTTTCTATTTGTTATTATTTGTGTAGTTTATCTTTTACTATCCTTTTATTTCCAACCCACAATCAATTCTGCTTTAATGGAACATGTGAGATCTTAAATGTCATTATGCCATATAAAAATCTCACAATAAAAACCGGAGTGTATGGGGGAACAGAATCAGGGGCATAACCCTCAAAAAGTTAATCAGGGACACATAAAAAAGATAGGAACCTAGTAACAATGTTAGTGCAGATTTACCGTCATGGCAAAATCAAAAGCTCTATGGACACTGGCAAAAACTGTTTAAAAACAAACATTTAAAGTCTCTAGGAATGGTCTGAAGCATTCAGGAAAGAAAGAAACATTTATTTAATAAAACCTGCTAAAACTTGGGGGAAGTGAAAGTGAGAACAGTGAGAGTCTGTGGCAATTGAACCACGACTTGCTTCCTCCCTCCCTTCCCCCAGGTCAGGGTATTGGAAACTCCACTCCAGATAGGTGCAACCAAGAACACAGGGATCCTCTCCCTCAGTCCCCAACTGGAGGTTCAGGAGGAGCACAGCATCAGCATCTCTCATCCTTCCCTTGGCTAACCATTGTGGAGGTTAAGTTCCTGGTGAACACAGTCAAGAGTTGGGGGCTCCCATATTCTGTCCCGTCTTCACTTGTGGAAGAAAGGCTCTACCTTGAATGGTCCCCTGAGAATACAGTGACTTGATTGCTCTCACCCCAGCTAGCATGTAAAGTGGAGGTTCCATTCCAGGAAAGGCAAACCCAAAAGACCAGAGCCTGCAGCTCCTCTCTTCTTCTGTGGTGCACTCAGTTCTTTTTCTCAGAAGCATGCCACTGTCCCAACTCCCAACTCCAGAGCTGTGGCTCAAAGTTTTTGCCAGAGGGAGAAGCAGGCATAAAACAGAATGCTTTGAAGCCCTTTCAAAAAGAACTGAGCTTATTTGCAACAGAAAATAAGGCTGATCAAGCCTAAGGGTGTGCTAAGAAATAATGGAGGTTGTGGTGAAAAACAATGAAAAGGGACACTGCCAGACTTATTAGAAACATAAGCTAAACTGGGGAGTTCCCGATGTGGCACAGGGGAAACGAATCCGACTAGGAACCATGAGGTTGCGGGTTCAATCCCTGGCCTCACTCAGTGGGTTAAGGATCCAGCGTTACCATGAGCTGTGGTGTATGTAGGTCACAGATGTGGCTCAGATGTGGCATTGCTGTGGCTGTGGAGCAGGCCGTAAGCTACAGCTCCGATTAAACCCCTAGGCTGGGAACCTCCATATGCTGCAGGTGCGGCCCTTAAAAAGATGAAAAAAAGAAAAAGAAAGAAAAGAAAGAAAGGTAAGCTAAACCAAAGGGTGCTTAGTTTACCAGAGAGAACCAGGAAATGAGACAGCTAAGAAGAGCCCTCCTTAAGCTCTTTGCTGTCAGAACAAGTCTGAAACACTGACTTCAAAATCTATTGCTGTAAAGGAACCCTGTAAATTTAATTTGATCAGTCTCTGCAGCAATTTAAACCCCAGGACATTTTTAAAAACAATAGAGCAATCAGTCAGCAATTAGTGAAGCTTAACATCTGGGTGTGGGCAGGGAAAGAGACAGAGGCCAAAATCACTATCTTCCCAGGGTGACTGTGCAGATGCTAAAGCCTGCACCCTCCAAGGAACAATATCAGAGGCTTCACACTGAGGGGGAGAAATTGACTTTGCTAAAATAATCCAGTGAGTCACTAAACAAATAAACAACAAATAATGACAACAAGTCCTGGGATGGGGGAGGACAGAGATCAGTACTCAAAGTTGCTACAATATGCTACATAAAATTCCTGGTTTCCAACAAAAAATATTGCAAGACATGGAAAAAATTAGGAAAAACTGATGCTTACATGGAGAAAAAAAATCAGGCAAAAAAACTGCCTGGAGAAAGAATATTATGTCTGATTTAACAAACACTGCCTTCAAAGTAGCTGTTTTAAGTATCTTCAAAAAACTAGGAGAAATCATGCTTAAAATAGGTATGATGAAAATGTCTCATCAAATAGAAAATATCAATAAGAGGTAGAAATGATTAAAAGGAATCAAATGGAAATTCTAGAGCAGAAGAGAACTGAACCAAAATGAAATGGAAAATTCACTATAGTAGGCTCAACAGTAGATGTGAACTAGAAGAAGAAAGAATTAGTGAATTTTGAGATAGATCAATAGAAATTATATCATCTAGAGTAGAGAAAAGAGAATGAAGAAAAATGAACCGAACCTCATAGAAATATGGGACAGCATAAGTGCATCAGTATATGTGTAATGAGAGTTCCAGACGGATTTGAGATAGTGAAGGCATAAAAAATTTTTGAAGAAACGATGGCTAAAAATTTCCCAAATTTGAAGAAAAACCACACATTTAAGAAGCTTAATGATTTATTAGTAGGATAGACACAAAAAGATTCAAAAGCAGACATATCATAGTAAAAATGCTGAAAGACAAAGACAAAAAGAAAATCTATAAAGCAGCAAGAGAAAAATAAAAAAATCACTTACAAGGTAACCCCAGTAAGATTTCTTTACTTCTCAACAGGAGCAATGGATGCCAGAAGGCATTTGGATAACACAGTCAAAATGTTCAATGAAAAAAAAGTCAGCCAAGAATCACATATCCAAGAAAGCTGTATTTCAAAAATGGAGACATAATACATTCTCATATAAACAAAATCTGAGAGAATTTGCTAGAAAACCTACTTTAAAAGGAATACTAAAGGAAGTTCCTCAGGCTAGAAGCAAGTAATCTCAGACAGTAATTCAATTGCCCATGAAAAAACAAATAACAGGAGTTCCCATCATGGCTCAGTGGTTAACTAAGAACCATGAGGTTGCGAGTTCGATCCCTGGCCTTGCTCAGTGGGTTAAGGATCCGGTGTTGCCGTGAGCTGTGGTGTAGGTTGCAGACGCGGCTTGGATCCCGCGTTGCTGTGGCTCTGGCGTAGGCCGGCAGCTACAGCTCCGATTCAACCCCTAGCCTGGGAACCTCCATATGCCGTGGAAGCGGCCCAAGAAATGGCAAAAAGACAATACAAAACAAGTAACATTAGTAAAGGTAATTATATAAGACAGTAAAAATGCATATTTCTTTTTCTTTCTACTAGCAGATCTAAAAAAACAATTGTGTGAGATAATTTGTATATAATTGTGTTTGGGGCTTTTAACATATAGAAGTGCAATATATTAGCAATAATAGATCAAAGGAACAATATGAGAAAAAAGCTGCATTGGGCTGAGGAATTGACTCCAAACATTTAACTTGAAGCCACAGAAATAAATGAAGAGAACTAGAAATGATAAATAAGAAGGCTATTATGACAAAAGCTATTAATTATATCCTTGATCTCTTTTCTTTTCTCAGCTGCTTTAAAAGACCTAAAATTGTATAATTATAGAATATATTGTATTTTTAACATTTATAGTTGAAATATGTATAAAAATAATACCACAAAAATGAGCAAAAGGAATAGAGCTATATAGTAGTAACATTTCTCATTGGAATTAAGTTACTATATATCTGAGTATATTCTGATTGACTAAGATGTGGATATAAGCCCAAGAACAATCATTAAGGAAATAACAAAAAAGGGCAAAAATCATTAAAGAATTTAAAATGTTACACATATATAAATATGTAACTTAAGTGTTACATAAGTTTTCACTTAATGCAAAAGAAGTAGAGGAGCAGAGAAGAACAAAAAAGATATGAGACATATAGAAAATAATAGATGGCAGACATAATCCAACTGTATCAATAATAATGTTGTGAATAGCTTAAATAATCCAGTCAAAAGGCAGAGATTGTCAGACCGAGATCCAATTATATGCTATCTGTAGGAGAGCACTTTAGATTCAAAGATAGAAACAGATTAAAAGTAAAAAGATGTATCATGTAAATAGCAACAATAAGAAACCTGGAGTTGGTGTTCCTTGGTGGCTTAGTGGGTTAAGGATCTGGTGTTGTCACTGCTATGGCTCAGGTTGCTGCTGTGGTGTGGGTTCAATCCCTAGTCTAGGAACTTCTATATGCCATGGGTGCAGCCAAAAAAAAAAAAAAAAAAAGACAGAGAGAGAGAGAGAAAGATGGAGTGGCTATGTAATGTCAGACAAAACAGACTTTAAAACAAATACTGTCAATAGAGATAAAGCGGAACATTTTAGAATGATTAAAGGATCAATTCATTAGGAAGATATAACAATCATAAATGTAGATGCATCTAACAGCAAAACATCAAAAACGGGAATAAAAAAACTAACAGCAATAAGGAGAGAAATAGACTATTAACAACAAAGTTAAAGATTTTAATAACCTGTTTTCAATATGGGTAGAACAAGAAGGCACAAGGTCAACAAGGGAAAATAGGCCTGAACAACACTATAACCAATTAGACCCATAGAACTTATATAATACTCCACCCAATAGCAGCAGAAACATACATTCTTCTTAAGAGCACATGTGAGAGTCTTCAGAAGAGATGATATACTAGCCTTAATAGACAACCTTGAATAAAATTTTAAAGGATTGAAATTATACAAAATATGCTTTCTGACTACAATTAAATGAATTAAAAACCACAGAAAGAAATTTGGGAAGCTCACAAACATGTGAAAATTAAACAACACATTCCCAAATACCAAGTGGATCAAAGAAATCAAAAGGGAAATTAGAAAATACCCAAAATGGAATTCCCGTCGTGGCGCAGTGGTTAACGAATCCGACTAGGAACCATGAGGTTGCAGGTTCGGTCCCTGCCCTTGCTCAGTGGGTTAACGATCCGGCGTTGCCGTGAGCTGTGGTGTAGGTTGCAGACGCGGCTCGGATCCCGCGTTGCTGTGGCTCTGGCGTAGGCCAATGGCTACAGCTCCGATTCGACCCCTAGCCTGGGAACCTCCATATGCCGCGGGAGCGGCCCAAGAAATAGCAACAAAAACAACAACGACAAAAAAAGGACAAAAAAAAAAAGAAAAGAAAATACCCAAAATGAATGAAAATGAAGACACAACACACCAAAACCTATGGGATGCAGCTAAGGCAATAGTTTTAGAAAGAAATTTATAGCTGTTAATGTCTGTATTAGAAAAGAAGAAAGAGCTCATCTATAACTAATCTTCCACCCTAAGACAACAGAATAAGAACACATGGAGTTCCTGTTGTCGTGCAGTGGTTAACGAATCCGACTGGGACCCATGGGGTTTCGGGTTCGATCCCTGGCCTTGCTCGGTGGGTTAAGGACCCGGCGTTGCCGTGAGCTGTGAAGTTTGCAGACGTGGCTCGGATCCTGCGTTGCTGTGGCTCTGGCATAGGCCAGCGGCTACAGCTCTGATTCAACCCCTAGCCTGGGAACCTCCATATGCCGCGGGAGCGGCCCTAGAAAAGGCAAAAAAAAAAAAAAAAAAAGACAGAACACACTAAGCCTAAAGCAAGAAGATGAAAGGAAATAATAAAGATTAGGGTGGAAAATAATGAAATTAAGAATAGACAAGAGAGAACATTAATGGAATCAAAAGTTGATTCTTTGGGAGTTCCCGTCGTGGCACAGTGGTTAACGAATCTGACTAGGAACCATGAGGTTGCGGGTTCAGTCCCTGCCCTTGCTTAGTGGGTTAATGATCCGGCATTGCCGTGAGCTGTGGTGTAGGTTGCAGACGCGGCTCGGATCCCGCGTTGCTGTGGCTCTGGCGTAGGCCAATGGCTACAGCTCCGATTCAACCCCTAGCCTGGGAACCTCCATATGCCGCGGGAGCGGCCCAAAGAAATAGCAAAAAGACAAAAAAAAAAAAGAAAAAGTTGATTCTTTGAAAAGATCAACAATTTGACAAAACTACCTAGGCTAAGAAAAAAAGAGATAATGCAAATTAATAGAATCAGAAATGAAAGACGGGACATAACCACTACCCATACAAGGAAAAAAACGAGATTATGAAGGAATATTATGAGGAGTTGTATGCCATTAAATTAGGTAACTGTGATGAAATGGACAATTTCCTAGAAAGGCAAACTACCAAAACTGACTCAAGAAGGGGTAGATAATCTTAATATACCTATAATAAGAGATTAAATTAGGAATAAAAAAACTGCCTACGAAGAACTCAAGGCCAAAAAAACATTTAAAGAATACTAGTAGTTCACAAACTCTTCTGAAATGTAGAAGAGGAGACACCACTTTCCAAATCTCTTTCTGAGGCCATTATTGTCCTGATACCCAAACAAGATAAAAAATCACAAGAAAAGAAAACTACAGCTCAATCTCTTTTATGAATTTAGATGCAAAAATGCTCAACAAAAGGAGTTCCTGCTTTGACACAGCAGGTTAAGGATATGGCATTGTCTCTGTGGCAGCTCAGTTTCGATAGTTAAAAATAACTGTGTACTATGACAAGAGGGATTAATTCTAGCAGTGCAAGGTTTTAACATCTGAAAATCAACTAATGTGGTACACATATCAAGATACTAAATATTGGGAGTTCCTGTCGTGGCTCAGTGGTTAACGAATCCTACTAGGAACCATGAGGTTGTGGGTTCGACCCCTGGCCTCGCTCAGTGGGTTGAGGATCTTGCGTTGCCATGAGCTGTGGTGTAGGTCGCAGACTCGGCTTGGATCTGGCATTGCTGTGATTGTGGCATAGGCTGGTGGCTACAGCTCCGATTAGACCCCTAGCCTGGGAACCTCTGTATGCCGTGGGAGTGGCCCTAGAAAAGGCAAAAAGACAAAAAAAAAAAAGATACTAAATATCAAAACCCACAATATCACCTTAATTGATGCAGAAAGTACATTTGACAGAGTTCAACACCCTTTCATAATAAAAACATTAAAAAAAATAGGAATAGACCTGAACTTCCACACCCCAATAAAGGGCATTTATGAAAATCCCACAACTAACATCATTTTTTTTTTCTTTTTTTCTTTTTGGCTTTTTAGGACCACACCTAGGGTATATGGAAGTTCCCAGGTTAGGGGTCAAATTGGAGCTACAGCTGCCGGTCTATACCACAGTCACAGCAGCATGGAATCTGAATGGCATCTACAACCTATACCACAACTCAGAGCAATGCCGGATCCCCGACTCACTGAACGAGACCAGGGATTGAACCCCTGTCCTTATGGATACTAGTTGGATTTGTTTCTGCTGAGCTACAATGGGAACGCCCTAACATCATTCTTAATGATGAAATACTGGATAATTTTTCCTGTAAATCAGGAACAAGAGAAAGATGTCTACTCTTATCACTTCTATTCAACATTGTACTAGAAGTTCTGACCAGGGAGATTAGGCAAAACATGAAATAAGGGCATCCAGATTGGGAGGGAAGATGTAAATTTTCTCTATTCACAGATGATATGATCTTATATATAGAAAAGCCTAAGTATTTTCCTAAAAAAAAAAAAACTATCAGAACTAATAAACAAGTTTAGGAAGGTTATAAGGTATAAGATCAGTGTACAAAAATCACCTATATTTCTATAAACTATCAGCGACCAGATGAAAATGAAATTAAGAAAACAATTACAGGGAGCTCCTGTTGTGGCATGGCGGAAATGAATTCAGTTAGTATCCATGAGAATGCAGATTTGATCGCTGGCCTTGCTCAGTGGGTCGGGGATCTGGCATTGCTGTGACCAGTGGTGTAGGTCGAGGACATGGCTCAGATCCTGAGTTGCTGTGGCTGTGGCTGTGGCAGGCAGCTGTAGCTCCTATTCTACCCTTAGCCTGTGAACCTCCATATGGCGCGGGTGCAGCCCTACAAAAGCCAAAAAAAAAAAAAGAGAGAGAGAGAGAACAATTACATTTATAATAGCATTAAAATAAACCAAATATTTAGGAATAAATTTAACAAAAGAAGTGGAAAACTTATAAATTATAAGACATTGGTAAAATTTTAAAGAAAATCTAAATAAATGGATATATATTTCATGTTCTGGGATTGGAAGGCTTAATAATGTTAAGATGACAATACTCCCCAAACTGATCTACAGTCAGTGTAATCCCTATCAAAATTCAAATGGCCTTTCTGCAGATATGGACAGGCTAATATTAAAGTTTATATGAAAACTCAAGGTACCCAGAATTGCCAAATAATCTAGAAAAAGAACAAAGTTGGAGGACTCACAGCTTTGTTTTCAAAACTTATCACAAAGTAACAGTAATCCAGACAGCGTGGTCCTTATGGTAGACTTAAGGACCAATGGGATAGAATTGAGAGCCAGAAATAAACATTTATCCATTCAATTGATTATTGACAAGTTTGCCAAGACCTTTAGCGAGGGGAGGAATAATCTCTTTGGCAAATGGTGCTCAGAAAACTGTATAGTCGCATGCAAAAGAATAAAGTGGGACCTTTACCTCACATCATATGCAAAAGTTAACTCAGAGTTCTCTGGTGGCCTAGAGGGTTAAGGATCCAGCATTGTCACTGCTATACACGGGTCACTGCTGTGGCATGAGTCTGATCCCTGGCCTGAGAACTTCTGCATGCTGTAGGCATGGCCAAAGACAAAAACAAAAATTAACTCAAAATGTACCAAGAACAAAATATAACAATCAAAACAATAAAACTCTTAGAAGAAAACATAAGGGTAAATCTTGAATTTGTCAATGAATTTTTAGCTATGATACCAAAAGCATAAACAACAGAAGAAAAACATGGATAAATTGGGCTTCATCAAAATTAAGAAATTTTGTGCATCAAAAGACACTATTAAGAAAGTGAAAAGACAACCGGAAGAAAATATTTGCAAACCATATATCTACCTTATAAGGGACTTCTATCCAGACTCAATAAAGAACTCATAATTCAACAATAAAAAGACGAATAATCTGATTAAACATGGGCAAAGGATCTGAATAGATACCTTTAAAAAAAAGAGCTACAGATGGCCATTAAGAACATAAAAAGATGCTCAAGATCATTAGTCTTTAAGACATTGCAAATCAAAATCATGCCTACTAGGCTGGTCATAATCAAAACAATGGAAAATAAGTTTTGGTGAGAAAGTGGACAAATTGGAGTCGTCACACCCTGCTAGTGGGAACATTAAATGATGCAGCCACTTTGCAAACTCTTGGGCAGGTCCTCATCCTCAAAAAGTTAAACCACATGACCCAACAATTTCACTCTTAGGTATATGTCCAAGAGAAATGAAAACATATGTCCACACAAAAACATATATACAAATGTTCAGAGCAGTACTATTCCAGAATAGCCCAAAGATGGAAAGAAGCAAATTTTCAATTGATGAATGGATAAGTAAAATGTGGCATATCCATACAGTGGAATATTTTTCTGCTCTAAAAAGAAATGAAGTACTAATACCTGCTGCAACATGGGTGAACTTCAAAACTTTATGCTAAATGAAAGAAGCCTATCACAAAAGACTGTGTGTTTTATAATGCTATTTATATAAAATATCCAGAGTAGACAAATGTATAGCAAGAGAAAACAGTAGTAGTTGCTTAGGGCTGGGGGATGGGAGCATAGGAGAGTGATAGCTAAAGAGTATAAGGTTTCTTTTCAAAGTGATGAAAATTTTCTAAAATTGATGGTTGTGGTGGTGGTTGCACATATGCATGAATATACAAATGCCATTGAATTATATACTTTAATTGGATGAATTATATATTTGAATTACTAGCACTGTTTTGTACCCCTTAAACGACAAAAACATATTCAAACACTACAATAAGTATGGCATTTTACTCTGAAGAAACTTTAAAGTTGCTTCTGGAAGTGGTTGAAGGAAGGTTATCTGAAATCAGATGGGATGGAGAGTTGCCACACCAAATGTGAATAGGTATTGCACATAACACACATGGCGAAATGATATAGCTCATAGGTGATGGAGGTGTGAGCATTTGTGCTTTTTGTGCACTTCTACGTATTGAATCAGCTGTAACTGGTTATACGTTTTGGCATTCACTAGTGTTTTTTGCAAATGAAGTCACACACACATGAGAAAATGCAAAATTCTTTTGCATATATATGTATCAGTTGTGTTGGAGCAAAAGCAAATATTTACAGCAAGCATTATAACACAATTGACTGTAGCTGTTTTTATATCTAAAATATCTTTGATAATCAACATGTAGTTAGCTTAAAAATACTATACTGACAAGTTTTTACTTTAGTTCATTTACTTTTAATAGAATAACTAATACATTTGGGTTTATGTCTACCATCTTGCTTTTTGTTTTCAGTTTGTTTCATCTTTTTATTGTTGATTTATTTCTTCTTTTTACGGATAATTTTTTTAAATAGAATTTTTAAAGAGTAGTTTTAGATTCACAACAAAATTGAGTGGAAGATACAGAGATTTCCCACATACCCTCTGCTCCCGCACATGCATAGCCTTCCCTATGATTAATATTACCCACCAGAGTGGTACATTTATTAGCACTGATGAATATACATTGACACGTTATTATCACCCAAATGTACTTTACATGGGTTTAGACAAATATATAATGACTTGGAGCCAACCATTACAGGGTGTTTTCATTGTCCCGGGAAAGCCTGTGGACATAGGTGGACAGAAAGAAGTGTAGGGATTGGAGTAGGATTATGATGAGACCTGGTTCCTCCAGAGGGACTTGATGGCCCCATTACTTGGGCCTTGGCCCAGGACAGGGTCATGAGATGATGGTTGGGGGGAGATATCTCAGGGCATAGAGGCAGTAATTTGTTTGCTTGGGGAGTGGCCCAGGAATAATGTGGCCACCACAGAGATGCCCATGTTCAGCACACTGCTGGAGCCCCCTAGCCTGTGGAGAGTAGAAAAGCGAGGGCCGGTGGCCATGCCTACCTTGTACAACACACGCCAGGAGGGCTGAGGAGGGGGCCCGGGACTGCTTATCAAGACTGATTTTTCCCTTAGACGTGTGCGTGTTCTTGGTGCCCATTTATCTAAAGCGAAATGCATTTCTGCTATCTTTCCTAGTCTTCACATCATCTCTTCTACCTCACAGACTCTCTTGTATTACAGCACAGCATACCATGGTACGTTTTGTCTACCTCGGGACGTCTTACCACATGTAATTTCAAGCACTGCTTCTCATATTTCTCAGCTCTGGCATGAGCACTGCCACCTAATAGATACAATGCTTACAATGGGATAAGAAATTTAAAACAGCATAGTCACAGAAACCATTTGCAGATGGTGAGATGCCGGGACCCAGCCTTCTAGTAATAACACCCTAAGCAACTGTGGCAACTTGGTTGCTGCATAAATGGCGCCACTGTGTGGCCATATTGTGCCATGTGGCCAGGCACTGAAGATTGGTGATCTTTGAAAATCACTGCCCCAATTAATTTTTTAATTTATTTTTTCCCATTTTTAAAAGTTTTATTGAAGTATGTTTGATTTTACAATGTTGTGATAATTTCTGCTGTACAACAAAGTGATTCAGTTACACACATCCATTCTTTTTCAGATCCTTTTCCCATATAGATTATCACAGAATATTGAGTAGAGTTCCCTGTGCTATACAACAGGTCCCTTTTGGGCAGTCATTCCACATACCTCAGTGTGCATATGCCAGTCTCAAACCCCAGTCCATCCTTACCCACCCCACCTGTCCCCTTTGGTAACCACAAGTTTGTTTTCAAAGTCAGTGAGTCTGTTACTGTTCTGCAATAAGTTCATTTATATCCTTTTTTAGATTCCATATATAAGTGATATCATATGTTTGTTTTTTGCTGACTAACTTATGATAATCTCTAGGCCCGTCCATGTTGCTATAAATGGCATTATTTTATTCTTTTTTATGGCTGGGTAACATTCCATTGTGTATATGTACCACCTCTTTTTTATATAGCATATATGTGGGTCTTATTTTTGTATCCATGTCTTTTGGTTGGAGCATCTAGTCCATTTACATTTAAGGTAATTATTGATATGTATGTTCTTATTGTCCTTTTGTTAATTGTTTTGGATTTGTTTCTATTGGTCTTTTTTCTTCCTTTCTTTTGTTGTCTTGTGGTTTGATGACTATCTTTAGTGTTGTGTTTGGATTGCTTTTTCTTATTTGTGTCTGTATTGCAGATTTTTGGTTTGCAGTTAGTTACCATGAGGTTTTGATATGAGTCTCCCTCTCTCTCTCTCCCCCTCCCTCTCTCTCTATATATATGTGTATATATGTACATATGTATGTGTATTTGTGTGTATGTATATATATATATACACACACATATATACATACATGTGTGTGTATATATGTATATATACACAGGATAGTTTTAAGTTGCTGGTCTCTTAATTGCAAATGCATTTCTAGGATCCTGAATTTGTACCCTCCTCTTCTCATGGTCATATTTGTGTGTGGATAATTTCCTACCTTTGTTAAAGGTTTGCCTTTACAGGTGAGCCTTGTCATTTGGAATTTTCTTGTTGCTAGTTGTGGCCTTTTCTTTTCCACTTAGAGAAGTTCCTGTAGTATTTGTTGTAAGGCTGCTTTGGTGGTGGTGAATTCTCTTAGCTTTTGCTTGTCTGTGAAGCTTTTGATTCCTCCTTCAAATCTGAATGAGAGCCTTGCCGGGTAGAATATTCTTGGTGATAGGATTTTCCTTTCATCACTTTAAGTATATCATGCCACTCCTTTCTGGCCCATAGAGTTTCTACTGAAAAATAAGCTGATAACCTTAGGGTTCCCTTGTATGTTATTTGTTTCCCTTCCCTAGCTGCTTCCAATGTTTTCTCTTTTGTCTTTAAGTTTGGTCAGTTCTATTAATATGTGTCTTAGGGTATTCCTCTTTGGGTTTACTCTATATAGTATTCATTGCACTTCCTGGATTTGAGTGAGTGATTCCTTTCCCATTTAGGGAAGTTTTCGGCTATAATCTCTTCAAACATTTTCTCCAGCCCTTTCTCTCTCTCTCCTCCTTCTGGCACCCCTAAAATGCAAATGTCTGTGCATTTAAAGTTGTCGCAGTGTTCTCTTAGACTGTCCTCAATTATTTTCTTTTCTTTTTTTAAAATTAAAGCTATTGGAGTTCCCGTCGTGGCTCAGTGGTTAATGAATCCAACTAGGAACCATGAGGTTGCAGGTTCTATCCCTGGCCTCGCTCAGTGGGTTAAGGATCCAGCATTGTTGTGAGCTGTGGTGTGGGTTGCAGACGCAGCTCGGATCCCGTGTTGCTGTGGCTGTGGCATAGGCCGGCGGCTACAGCTCCGATTTGACCCCTAGCCTGGGAACCTCCATATGCCGTGGGAGTGGCCCTGGAAATGGCAAAAAGAAAAAGAAAAAAAAATGAGAGCCATTTATTTCAGGTTCTCTCTTGTCTTTTTTTTTTTTTTTTTTTTGCTGCATAGGCAGTACATATGTGGGAGTTACTAGGCCCGGGAGCAAACCTATGCCACACAGCAGCAACCAGAGCCACAGCAGTGAGAACGCAGGAGCCTCAATCCACTAGACCATCAGAGAACTCTCTGTCCTCAAGTCTTTTCACTCCTTTTCTTTATTCTGTTCCACGTCAGTAATTTCCACCAGTCTGCCTTCCACCTCACTTTTTAGTTCTTCTGCCTAAAAGAAGACGAGCTAAAAAGCTATTATGCTATTTGTTCCTTCTAGTGAATCTTTTTAGGGCCATACCCATGGCATATGGAAGTTCCCAGGCTAGGGGTTGAATCAGAGCTGCAGCTGCCAGCCTGCACCATGGTCACAGCCACAGCAATGCAGGATCCAAGCTGAGTCTGTGACCTTCACCACAGCGCACAGCAACACCAGATCCTTAACTCACTGAGTGAGGCCAGGGATTGAACCCAAGTCCTCATGGATAATAGTCAGGTTCCTTACCACTAAGCCATGACAGGAACTCCCCTTCTAGTGAATTCTTTATTTTGGTTATTATGTTGTTCATTTCTGCTTGTAAACAGAAATCTTTAACCCTTCTATTTCTTTGTTAAACGTTTCTTGTAACTTATCAATCTTTGCCTCTAGTTTTTTCCCAAGATCCTGGATCATCTTTACTAGCGTTACTCTAAAGTATTTTTCATGTAGAAAAATCTCCACTTCACTCAGCTGCTGTTCTGGGGTACTGTCTCTTTCCTTCATCTGGGTCCTATTTCTCTGACTTTTCATTTTTTATAGCTTTTTATGTGGTCTCCTTTTTGCAGATTACAGAGCTGTATCCTCGCTTGCTTCTGGTGTCTTCCCCCTTGTGGGTGAAGTTGATACAGGGCTTTGTTGCAGGCTTGGTGGAGCTGAGTCTTATGCCTCTTGTGGGTAGAGCTTTGTCTCTGGATGTGATGAGAGGCAGCTGTGGGCCTGGGAGGACTCTAGGCAGCCTGTTTGCTGATGAGTGAAGCTGTGTTCCCACCCTGTTTATTGTTTTGGCCTGGGGCTTTTCGGCCCTGATGGGTGGGGTCAGATTTTTCCAAAATGGCAGCCTCCAGGGGAGCTTATGCTGATGATTATTTCCAGGACCTCTGCTTCCTATGTCTTGCCCCCACAGTGAGCCACAGCCACCACCACCTCTCCCCTGCTCTCCCAGGAGATGCTCCAAGACCTGCAGGTAGGCCTGAACTAGATTCTTATGGAGTCTGCTTTTCCCTGGTGTCTGGTGGATAGGGCACCCTGTGTGCGTTCTCCATGAGTGGAGTCTCTGTTTCCCCCAGTTCTGTGGCGCTCCTGTCCTCAAGCCTAACTGGCCTTCAATGCCAAATGCTCCCCCTCCCAAGGCCAGACCCCCAGGTATGGGAACCTGACATGGGATTTGGAACTCTCACTCTTATGGGATATCCTCTGTGATAGAGTTATTTCCCAGTCTGTGGGTCACCCACCTGGCAGGTATTGGATTGCCTATGTCATGAAAGCACCCCTCCTACCATCTTGATGTGATTTCTTCTTTGTCTTTGGGTGTAGGATATCTTTTTTGGTAGCTTCCAGTCTATTTTGTTTATGGTTGTTTAGCAGTTGGTTATAATTTTTTTTTTTTCTGAGAGGTGGTGACTTCAAGTCCTTCTACTCTGACATCTTGTTTCTGTTAAGTTAGTCTTTTCAATAAGTGGTCTGGGAAAACTGGACAGTGTGCTCTTGGCTGTAGGGACTGTAGGTATGGGAACCCTGGCCCTGAGCAGCTCCCTCCCAGCTCTCCTTCCTGCCTAGCCCCTAATTTTTTTAATTTAGAGGGATTTGTGTTATCTTAAAAAAAATATGTGCACAGGTGAAGATTTATGATTTTTAGTATGAAATTTCAAATTTACATACTTTAGAAGAGTGCACAAGGATAGACTTGAACTTTGAGATGAGCTGTGTAGATGATGTAGATAACGTGTCTTTGTTCTTTCCGCCTGTGCTGGGATGCCCAAAGAAGAAAACCCCTCATTAGAGCAGGTGACAGTAATGGTCATTATATTGATCAGGTACTGACTGTGGCCAGCCTCCATTCTAGGCAATCCATGCTTTTATTTGATTATTTACTTATTCATTCAAAAATTAGCTCTTGTGGAGTTCCTGTCGTGGTGCGGCGGAAATGAATCCAACTAGGAACCATGAGGGTGCAGGTTCAGTCCCTGGCCTCACTCAGTGGGTTGGGGATCCAGCATTGCTGTGAGCTGTGGTGTAGGACGTGGCTCAGATCTCATGTTGCTATGGCTGTGTAGGCCAGCAGCTGTAGCTCGGATTCCACCCCTAGCCTGGGAACCTCCATATGCTGCAAGTGCAGCCCTAAAACAAAACAAAAGTTAGCTCTTGTATTCCTACTATGTGACAGGCACTCACATACAGGGGTGAATGAGTAGGAGCTCCTTACTCCTATATAATATACTGGTTTCTTCACAATCTTATAGGTAACTATCTCACCTGTAAGCAAAGATACTACTATCTTAGTTACCTGTAAGATAGATACTATATTAATCTTTGCTTTTCACTTTGGGAAACTGAGTCATAGAGCAGTGAATGCCTCACCCCATGGCATCAGGTCAGTGGTTTGAAATTCCCTCTGACATACATGGTCTCCAGTGGTGGCCATCTCCTGGGGCATGGATGACACAGTGAGAAAGGGCTGCATGTGTGAGAAGCACTGCCTGGCACACCAGGAGATCTCCACGTCTCCATTGTCTGTGAATTTTCCACTCCCTCCCTCAACAGTTTCTGTGTAAAGATCTCCCGAAGAACACCTGTGAACAACCCATTAGGGCTACCTAGTGGGAGCATGAAATTGGCAGGGCCTTGAGAGGTGACTCAGCTCTCCCTCCAACCAAGCTCAGCACCCACTGCTGAGGGCTTCTGCTTTGGCTTATATATGTTCAATTTCAGAGGGCTCAGCCTTGTAAAGCAGCTGATGAAACAAGCCAAGCTTCCCTTTTTTTTTTTTTTTTTTTTTTTGCTAGGTCAGTCACATGCAGAAGTTCCTGGACCAGGGATCAAACCTGTGCCACAGCAACAACTCCAGATCCTTAGCCTGCTAGACCACCAGGGAAGTCCAAGCTTCCTTTTATATTTGAAGAAAAACACCGAAGTTCCATACAAAAGTGAATCTTCATTTTCAATTAGTGTTTTATCCACTCATGAAATTGAGACTTAGGTATTTCTTTGGCAAAAATGCCACATACTTAAAGACATTCAAGCAGCCCCTTCAGATCTTCAGAACTGTCAAACTCTATTATCTATGATATATTTTAAAGTTGCATATGAGCTAAGTCTGTTTCCAGACCTTCTGCTCTATTCCACTGGTCTATTCATCTATTCTTGTGCCAGTACCAAAGTATCCTAATTATTATGGCTCCAAAATAAATCCTAATTCTGGTAGAGCAGATCACACCTCTTTATTTTTCTCTTTTGGAAGTCTCTTATGATTCCAAATACATTTTTGTCTGTTTTTTTGTTTGTTTTTAACTTTTATGGCCACATTCATGGCATATGGAAGTTTCTAGGCCAGGGATAGAGTCCAAGCTGCAGCTGCAACCTATGCCACAGCTGTGGCAATGCTGGATCCTTTAACACACTGTGTCAGGCTGGGAATTGAACCCGCACCTCTGCAGCAACCAGAGCCACTGCTGTCGGATCCTTATCTCACTGTGCCACATCAGAAACTCCAATTGTGTGTCTGTTTTAAGATAGGTTTTATTTAGGTATGATGAGGTGACTATTGATAAGATCCTAGGAGAGAACATACTGCCACACTGTGAGGGCCGCATAGGGAGGTACGGGGGTCAGGTAGGAGGCAGAAAGAGGGGGGAACTGTGTACAAGAGCCTTTATTATAGTTTCTGCAGGAAGAAATGAGTGAAGCAGTGTAAGCAGGTTTAGGATTAGTTTGAACAATTTCAGTGGGCCCTGGGGTTTAGGGATTCACCTAGTTGTCTGGTACTGACTTTGGGTGATTAGGGCAAGTGGTCCAGGGTTCGAGAGCTATAGAGGAGGTGGACTGGGTCATTTGAATATGATAGAAATGCTGTCAGATGAGGTGTTCATTATCTCTAGTTGGCTAACTCTGGGAAGGGCAGTCACTCCAGGGTCAAAAAGACTTCAGATATCAAAGATCAGAATCCAGGAAATAAAAGACATGATTAATACTGTATCCATTTAAAAAATTTATTTTAAAATTTACCTACAATAAAATTATGTGATATATACTTTTATAAATTTTTAAAATGCATAGATAGGTATATCAACTACCATAATCATGATACACAACAATTCCATCACTTTCCAGAATTCTTTATGCTGTCCTCCAGCCCCACCTCCTGGCAACCACTAATATAGTTTGCCTTTTCAGAATGCAATCACATTCTTACGTAGGTAAGCTTTGGAGTGGCTTCTTTTACCTAGCATAATGCTCTTGAGATTCATGTAAATTATTGTATCAGTAATTAGTTCCTTTTTTAATGAGGTAGAATTCACATAACAAAATGGACTCTTCAAACCATTTTAATCTGTACAGTTCAGTGGGATTTAATACTTTATAATGTTGTGCAACCACCAGCCCTAAATAGTTTCATAACATTTTCATCTGCCCTAAAGGAGATGCTTTACTTATAGGCAGTCATCCCTCTTCCCTCTCACCCTGGCAACCACAAATCTGCTTTTAATGTCTTTAATTTGTCAATTCTAGATATTCATACAGATAAAACCATATAATTTGTGGCCTTTTGGTCTGGCTTCTTTCACTTAGCATAATGTTTTGAGGTTCATCCATGTTGTAGCGTGTATCAGTAACTTCATTCCTTCTTGTGACTGAGTAATACGTTGTATGGATAGATCACATACTTGCTTGTCTGTTCATACATTGATGGATGTCTGTCCACCTTTGGTTATTGTGAACAGTGTTGCTGTGAACACGTGTGTACTTGTATGTGTTTGATTACCCATTTTCAGTTCTGTTTGGCACATACTGAAGAGTGGAATTGTTGGGTCACCTAGTAATTATAGCTTAATTTGTTGAGGAACCATCAAACTGTTCTCCACCACAGTTGCGCCATTTTACATGCCCACCAGCAATGTATGAGGGCTCCAGTTTTTCCATGTCTTGGCCAACATTTGTTGTTGTTTTTTTTTTTTCTTGATTATAGTCATCCTAGTACATGGTGTCTCATTGTGGTTTTGATCTGCATTTCCCACATGACTAACCACATTGAGCATCTTTTCATGTGCTTGTTGGTCATTTGTATATCTTCTTTGGAAAAATGTCTATTCAAATCCCTTGCCCTTTATTTTTTCTTTTTAGGGTTGCACCTGCAGCATATGAAAGTTCCCAGGCTAGGGGTCGAATCAGAGCTGCAGCTGCTGGCCTATGCCACTGCCACAGTAACGCCAGATTCAAACCACATCTGCAACCTAAGCCACAGCTTGTGGCAAAGCCAGATCCTTAACCCACTGAGCAAGGCCAAGGATCAAACCTGCATCCTCATGGATACTTGTCAGGTTCTTAATCCACTGAGCCACAATGGGAACTCCCCCATTTTTCAATTAAGTAGTTTGTCTTTTTTTGTTGTTGGCTTGAAGTTGTTTTTCTTTGTTTTGTTTTGTTTTGTTTGTTTGTTTTTTTGTCTTTTTGCTATTTCTTTGGGCCGCTCCCGCGGCATATGGAGGTTCCCAGGCCAGAGCCACAGCAACGCGGGATCCGAGACGCATCTGCAACCTACACCACAGCTCACGGCAACACCGAATCCTTAACCCACTGAGTGAGGCCAGGGGTCGAACCCGCAACCTCATGGTTCCTAGTCGGATTCATTAACTACTGCGCCATGACGGGAACTCCTTGAAGTTCTTTATATGGTTTGGATACTAGAACTTGATAATCTTCCATTGTGCGGATTATCTTTTCCCTCTCGATAGTGTACTCTGAAGCACAAAATTTTTAATTTTGATAAAGTCCAGTTTATTTTTTCTTGTTGCTTATGCTTTCGATGTCATATCTAAGAAACCGTAGTTAAACCCAAGGTCACAAAGAATTGCCCCTTTTATTCTATGAGTGTTATAGTCTTAGCTCTCCTATTTAGATATTCGATCCATTTTAAGTTAATTGTTATTTATCACGTGAGGTAGGAATCTAATTTATTTATTTTGCATGTTGGATATCTACTCATCTCAGTATACTTTGTTGAAGAGACTATTTTTCTCCATTGATTTATTTTGGACACCCAAGTTGAAAATCAATTGGCTACAAATATATGGATTTATTTCTAGACTCTCAATTCTGTTTCATTGATCTCTATACCCATTCTTATGCCAATACCCCACTGTGTTGATTACTGTTGTTTATAGTAAGTTTTGAAAATAGGAAATGTATGTCTTCTTTTTCTTTTTCAAGATTATTTGGCTATTTAAGTTCTCTTGCAATTCCATATGAATTTAGGATTGGCTCTTCCATTACTTAAGAAAAATGGCCATGGGATTTTAGTAGTGGTTTCATAGACTGTATATTGCTTTGAGAAATACTGATATAGTAACAATATTAAGTCTTCCATATCATGAACACGAGACATCTTTTATTTATTTTGGTCTTTAATTTCTTTAGCATGTTTTTCAGTCTTCACTGTGTATAATAACACCTTCTTAGCTGAAATTTTTCCTATGTATTCTTTTTGATCTATTGTAAATTGTTTTCTAAATTGCACTTTTGGATTGCTCATTACTATTGCATATAAATACAACTGATTTTTGTGTCTTGACCTTGTAACCTGCAACTTTGCTAAATTAAATTATTAGTTTCAATAGCTTTTTTGTATGTCTGTGTGAATTCCTTTGGATTTTCTGTAATAGGACCATGTTGCTCTCAAATAGAAATAATTTCAGTTCTTCCTTTCTAATTTGAATGCATTTTATTTCTCTTTATGACCAAACTAATCTTGCTAGAACTTCCAGTACTATGTTGAATAGCAGTAGTGAGAATGGGCAGCCTTATGTTCCTGATCCTAGGAGAAAAGCTTTCAGTCTTTCATCATTTTAATTGAATTAAAGTTGATTTACAATATTATATTAGTTTCAGGTATATTGCAGAATTTTTACACATTATACTCCATTAAAAGTTATTATAAGACAATGGCTATAATTCCCTGTTCTTTACAATATTCATGTTGCTTATCTATTTTACACATAGTAGTAATTTCCCTTCCCCTAATTTCCCCCTTGCTTTCCTCTATCCTTTGGTAACCATTAGTTTGTTTTCTCTGTGAGTCTGTTCTGTTTTGCACATACATTTGTTTGTATTATTTTTAAGATTCCACATATAAATGATAGCATACAATATTTGATTTTTTCTGTCTGACATTTATTTCACTTAGCATAATATCTCTAGGTCCGTCCATATTGCTGAAAATGGCAGAATTACATTATTTTTTTATGGCTGAGGAATTTTCCATTGTATATGTATATACACCACATCTTTATCCATTTGACTGTTGATGGGCAGTTGGGTTGCTTTCATATCAAAATGTCAAAAAATATTCTGCTTACATTTTCTTCTAGGAATCTTATAGTTTCATGTTTTACATTTAGGTCTTTATTCCATTTAGAGATTTTTTTTTGCATATAGTGTGAGGAAATTTTGTAATCTCATTGTTTTACATATAGCTGTCCAGTTTTCCCAGCACCACTTGTTGAAAAGACTATCTGTTCTCCATTGTATATCCTTGCATCTTCTCTCATAGATTAATTGACCACAGGTGTGTGGGTTTATTTCTGGGTTCTCTCTCCTGTTCCATTGATCTATGTGTTTGTTATTTGTGCTAGTACTGTGTTGTTTTTATTTCTATAACTTTTCAGTATAGTCTGAAGTCTGAACAGACATAAAGGAAGAAAAGTCGATACCTCCATATTTGCTCATTTTTCTCAAGATATCATGAATGGATGTTAAATTCTGTCAAATTCTTTTCCTGCATGTATTGAGATGATCATGTGATTTTTATCCTAAGCAAGGCCAGGGATTGAACCCACATCCTCATGGACACCGTGTCAGGTTCTTAACCTGCCAAGCCACAATGGGAACTCCTGATCCTTTTTATACATTGTTGATTTCAGTTTGCTAGTATTTTTGAGGATTTTTTGTATCTATATGAATAAAAGATATTGGCCTATAATTTTCTTTTTTTGTAGTATCCTTGTCTAATTTTGGTATTATGGGAATAGGAGCCTTATAGAATGAATCGGCAGTGTTGAATCCTCTTTAATCATTTGGAATACTTTGAGTAGAATAAGTATTAATTCTTCTTTCTATGTTTAGTAGAATTCCTCTATGAAGTTGTGTGGTCCTGGACATTTGCTTGTTTTAATTTTTTGTTATTGCAAATTCAATTTCGCTACAAGTGATTGGTCAGTTCAAATTGTTTACTACTTCTTGATTCAGTATTGGCATATTGTATGTATCTGGAAACTTATCCTTTTCTTCTAGGTTGTCCAATTTGTTACCATATAACTGTTCATGGTATTTCCTTAAGTTTTTTGTTTATCTATGGTATTGGTTGTTGTTTCTCCTCTTTCATTATTTATTTTGTTTATTTGGATCCTCTCTCTTTTCTTCTTGATGAGACTGGCCAAAAGTTTATTAATTTTATTTTGAAAAAAACAGCTTTTGATTTCATTGATTTTTTTTCTATTTTTTTTTCAGTCTCAATTTTATTTATTTATTTATTTATTTGTCTTTTTGCCTTTTCTAGGGCCACTCCCGCGGCATATAGAGGTTCCCAGGCTAGGGGTTGAATCGGAGCTGTAGCTGCCAGCCTACGTCAGAGCCACAGCAACGCAGGATCCGAGCCATGTCTGCGAGCTACACCACAGCTCATGGCCACGCCAGATCCTTAACCCACTGAGCAAGGCCAGGGACTGAACCTGCAACCTCATGGTTCCTAGTCGGATTCGCTAACCACTGAGCCACGATGGGAACTTCTCAATTTTATTTATTTCCTAACTGATCTTTATTGTTTCCTTCCCTTGGCTGACTTTAGGCCTTGTTCTTCATTTTCTATTTGTTTGATATTTTTCTTGTTTCCTGAGGAGGGACTGTATTGCTATAAACTTCACTCTTAGAACTGCTTTTGTTGTATCCCATAGATTTTTTAGTGTTGTGTTTCCATTTTCATTGTCTTGAGATATTTTCTGATTTCCTCTTTGATTTCTTCATTGAACCATTGGATTTTTTAGTAGCATGTTGTTTAGCCTCCATGTGTTCATTCTTTATTTTTCTTTCTGTAACCGATTTCCAATTTCATACCACTGTGATTGGAAAAAATGTTTGACTTAATTTGTTTTCTTAAATTTGTCGAGACTTGTTTTATGTTGTAGCATGTGATATGTTCTGGAGAAAGTTCCATGTACAGTTGAAAAGAATGTGTATTCTGCTGTTTTGTATGTAAAGACCTGTAGATATGTATTAGGTCCAACTGGTCTACTGTGTCATTTAGGATCACTGTTGTCTTATTTATTTTCTGTCTGGATGAACTGTATAAGAAGTAAGGTTTTAGGAGTTCCCACCATGGCTCAGTTGTCATCCATAACAATATAGGTTTGATCCCTGGCCACACTCAGTGGGTTAAGGATCCAGTGTTGCCATGAACTGTTGTGTAGATTGCAGATGTGGCTCAGATCTGGCATGGCTGTGGCTTTGGTTTAGGCCAGCAGCTGCAGCTCCATTTCAACCCCTAGCCTGGGAACCTCCCTGGCTAGGGGAGTGTGGCCATGAGTGTGGCCCTAAAAAAACAAAACAAAACAAACAAATAAAAAAAAATAAGTAGAGTTTTAAAGTCCTCTACTATTATTGTATTATTGTCAACTTCTCCTTTTATGTCTGTTCATATTTAGGTTCTCCTGTATTGGATGGATAGCTAACAGTTATATCATCTTATATTGATACCTTTGTCATTAAATAGTGTCTTTTGTTATAGCCTTTGTTTTAAAGTCTATTTTGTCTGATAGGTATATTGTTACCCCCATTTTCATGTCACTTATGCTTGTATGAAATATCTTTTCCCATCCTCTCACTTTTAGTCTGTGTGTATCTTCACTACAAGAAGTGAGTCTCTTGTAGGCATATTGAAAGGTCTTGTGTGTGTGTGTGTTTTAATCCAATCAGCCACCGATGTCTTTTGACTAGAGCATTTCATTGATATCTAAAGTAATTACTGCCATTTTATTACTTGTTTTCAGTTGTTTTTGTAGTTCTTCTCTGTTAATTTCTTTATT
Source organism: Phacochoerus africanus (assembly GCF_016906955.1). Taxonomy (NCBI): domain Eukaryota; kingdom Metazoa; phylum Chordata; class Mammalia; order Artiodactyla; family Suidae; genus Phacochoerus; species Phacochoerus africanus. Next base: position 78,176,000 of record NC_062547.1, on the reverse strand, counting down.
TTTTGTTTCTTCTCTTGTGGCTTGACTATTTTCTTTAGCAGTATGCTTTTTCTTTTTGGTATTTGTGTATCTGTTGTAGGTTTTTAACATGGGGTTCATATATGCTGACTCATAAGAACATCAACTTGCTTAAACTGATAGCCATTTACATTCAAACACATTCTAAAAGATTTACATATTTTTGCAGTGTGTATATGATAATTCCTAACACCTTAATTTATCCCTCCCCACCCTTTCCCCATAAATTTGATTTATAAGTCTGTGGGTCTATTTCTCTTTTATAATTTCATTTGTATCTTTTTTTGTAGATTCCACATATAAGCTATATCATATTGTACTTGTCTTTATCTATCTGGCTTCTCATAGTATGATAATATTTAAGTTCATCTATGTTGGCACAAATGATATTATTTAATTCTTTTTATGGCTAAGTAATATCCCATGGTATAAATATACCACATCGTCTTTATCCATTCATCTGTCAATGAATATTTGTTGCCTCCATGAGTTGGCTATTGTAAATAGTGCTGAAGAACACTGGGATGCATGCATCTTTTTGAATTATAGTTTTCTCAGATATATGCTCGGAATTTCAGGATCATATGGTAACTTTTAGTTTTTTAAGGATCCTACATTTTGTTCTCCATAGTGGCTGTATCAATTTACATTAGGAGTGTGGGAGGGTTCCTTTTTCTCCACACCCTCTCCAGTGTTTATTATATGTACACTTTTTGATGATTGCCATTCTGACTGGTGTGAGGTGATACTTCATTGTAGTTTTGATGTGCATTTCTCTAATAGAGATATTGAGTGTCTTTTCATGTGCCTTTTGGCTATCTGTATGTCTTCTTTGGAGAAATATTTTAGGTCTTCCTATTTTTTTATTTTCATTTTTTTAAAATTTAGAGCTGTAAGAGCTGTTTGTATATTTTGGAGATTAATCCCTTGTGAGCACATCACCTCCAACTATTTCCTTCCAGTCTTTAGTTTGTCATTTGTTTTGTTTATGGTTGGCTTTGCTGTGCAAAAGCTTTTAAGTTTAACCAGGTCCCATTTATTTTTCCTTTTGTTTCCATTACTCTAGGAGGCAGATCCAGAAAACTATTGCTGTGACTTATGTCAGAATGTTCTGCTTATGTTTTCTTCTGGAGTTTTATAGTATCTGGTCTTAGATTTAGGTCTTTAATAGATTTTGAGTTTATTTTTGTGTATGGTGTTAAGATAATGTTCTAACTTCATTCTTTTACATGTAGCTGTCCAGTTTTCCCAGAACCACTTATTGAAGACACTATCTTTCCTCCACTGTGTGTTCTTTCTTCCTTTGTCATAGATGAGTTTACCATAGGTGCTTTGGTTTATTTCTGGGCTTTCTGTGCTGTTCCACTGATCTTTATTTCTGTTTTTTTGTGCTGGCACCATACTGTTTTGGTTACTGTAGCTTTGTAGTATAGCCTGAAGTCAGGGAGCCTAATTCTTCCAGTTCTGTTTACCTTTTTCAATATTACTTTGGCTATTTAAGGTCCTTTATGTTTCCATACCAATCTTAAAATTTTTTGTTCTAGTTCTGTGAAAAATGCCATAGGTAATTTGATAGGGACAGCATCGAATCTGTAGTTGCCTTGGGGTATAGTCATTCTGACAATACTGATTTTTCCAATCCAAGAGCATGGTATATCTTTCCATCTATTTGTGTGATCTTTGATTTCTTTCATCAGTGTCTTATAGTTTTTGGAGTACAGATATTTTGTCTCCAGGAATGTTTATTCCAAAGTACTTTATTTTATTTTATTTTTTTGATGTGATGTTAAATGGGATGGTTTCCCTAATTTCTCTTTCTGATCGTTGTTAAAATATAGAAATGTAATAGATTTCTGTGTATTAATTTTGTATCCTACAGCTTTACCAAATTCATCGACTAGCTCCAACAGTTTTCTGTAATGTCTTTAGAATTTTCTAGGTATAGTATCATGTCATCTGCAAACAATGATAGTTTTACTTCTTCTCTTCCAATTTGGATTCCACTTATCTATTTATTGGCTTTTTAGGGCTGCACCTGTGGCATATGGAGGTTCCCAGGCTAGAGGTCGAATCAAAGCTGTAACTGCTGGCCTACAACACAGCCACAGCATCATGAGATCCGAGCCATGTCTGCAACCTTATTACCCTACTGGTACATGGATATACTCACCAACTGGAAATTCTCTGAACTCCATACTATTGAGATTTTTCTGAAGGCTTCTTTACAAAGGCATGATCAATTATTAACTTCATTTCCAGCCCTTTTCTCCTCTTTGGAGAGTAGCAAGTAGGCCTGAAAATTCCAAGCTTTCTAATTATTTTTTGGCCTTTAAGTCTCCATTCAGGAGCCATCCAGAAGTTCACTCAGTCACTTCACTGGAAAAAAAGATGCTTCTATCAAGAGCAGTGCCAGGATTAGAGACAAAGACCAAATATATATTTCTTGTTATAAATCATAATATCACATCTTGAGTTACATAAATATTTCTTAGATATAACATCAAAAGAACAAATCATAAAGAAAATGATTAATTGGACTTCATCAAAATTAAAAATTTCTGTGTTTCAAAAGAGACTATCAATTAAGCAAAAAGATAAGCCATAGATTGGTAGGAAATATTTGCAACTTATTTATTTGATAAGGGACTTGTATTCAGAATTCATAGAGAACTGAAACTTGGTGATAATAAAAATGATCCAATTTTAAAAATGGGTAAAATATTTGGATAGATATTTTGCCAAACAAGAAATCTGAATGGTCAATGTCTTGTGTGTGTGTGTGTGTGTGTGTGTGTGTGTGTGTGTGTTTGTGTGTGTGTCTTTTTACAGCCACACTATGGGAGTTCCCATACTAGGGGTCAAATCAGAGCTGTAGCTGCTGGTTTACATCACAGCCACAGCAACAGCAGATCTGAGCCATGTCTGCAACCTATAGCACAGCTCACAGCAATGCCAGATCCTTAACGTGCCGAGTGAGGGCAGGGATGAAACTCGCATCCTCATGGATACTAGTTGGGATTGTTAGCACTAAGCCACGATAGGAACTCCTGGCCAGTCTCTTTAGAGGATGCTTAATATCATTAGTTTTTAGGGAAATGGATATTAAAACCACAATAATATGCCAATTCTCACTCACTGAGATGGGTACAGATGGAGACAAACAATAGCAACTGCTGGTAAGGATGAGGAGAAGTGGAGGCCCTCAAATATTGCTGATAGGAATTTAAAATGGGAGTTCCTTTGTGGCAGGATCTCCAGGATCTGGTGTTGTCACATCAGGTTGCTGCTGTGGCACAAGTTCGATCCCTGGCCTGGGAAATTCCACTTGTAGAGAGTGCAATCAAAAAACAAACAAACAAACAAACAAAAAGCAATAACTTAAAATGCAGCAACCACTTTGAAAAAACAATTTGGAAGTTTCTTCAAATGTTAAACATAGATTTTCATTTGGATTTGTCATCCAACAATCCTCTCCAAAGAAAAAGTGTGTCCCCACAAAGACTTGTATGCAAATGTTCACAGAAGCATTGTTTACAATAGCCAAAAAATGGAAACAATTCAAATGTGCATCAACTGATGAATAGGTTAACAAATGTGGTATACATATACAATGGAATATTTTTAAGTCATAAAAAATAATGAAGACAAAAGAAAGACCACATGAAGACATAGGAAGAAGCCAAGGAGAAAGGCCTCAAAATAAATCAACGCTGCCTGATACCTCGATCTCAGACTTTAGCCTCCAGAATTGTGAGAAAATAAATTCATTGTTTAAGCTACCCATTCTGTGGTACTTTGTTATGGCAGCTCTAACAAAATAGATTTTGGTACCAGAAAGTGGGTATTACTGTAACAAATATTTTGAATGTGGAAGTGGCTTGGAACTGGCTAGTAGGTAGAGGCTGAAAGAGCTTTGAGGTGTATATTAGAAAAGCCTAGATTGGGAGTTCCTGTCGTGGCACAGCGGAAACAAATCTGACTAGGAACCATGAGGTTGAGGGTTCGATCCCTGGCCTTGCTCAGTGGGTTAAGGATCTGGCATTGCTGTGAGCTGTGGTGTAGGTCACAGACGCGGCTTGGATCTGGCGTTGCTGTGGCTGTGGCGTAGGCCGGTGACTACAGCTCCAATTAGACCCCTAGCCTGGGAACCTCCATATGCCGTGGGTACAGCCCTAAAAAAAAAGGACAAAAGACAGAAAAAGAAAAAAGAAAATCCTAGATTGTCTTGAAGAGACTAAATATGGTCATTAAAGGTGATTCTTCTGAGAGCTCGGAAAGAAAGAATCATAATGAAAGCTTCTATCATTATTATCTGTTCATATATATGTGCTTCTATCGTATGTATCTATTCACATATATTTCATCATGAACAGAATGTTGATACAAATACAAACATTAAATGTGCTTCTGAGTAATTCTCAGATGGATATGAGAAAAATGTTATTGGAAACTGGAGGAAAAGCAGTCCTTGTTACAAAGAGGCAGGGAACTTGGCCAAACTGTGTTCTAGTGTTTTGTGAAAAGTAAAACTTACAAGTGAATATTTAGCTGAGGATATTTCTAAGCAAAATGTCGAAGGTGTGGCCTAGTTTCTCCTTTATGCTTATAGTAAAGTGTGAGAGAGAGAGAGAACTGAAAGAGAAATTATTGTGCAAAAAGAAACCAGAACTTGAAGACTGAAAAATTCTCAGCTTATTCATATTGGAAAAAAAAAAAAAAAAAGAGAGAGAGAGAGAGAAAGTATATTCAGAATTGAACACCAAAGACATGGGTAGACAATCTTTACTAAAGAGATTATGAGTATGTGACGTGGAGTCAATCAACTATCTCAGCAGAAGCACTGACAGCTTAGATTGAAGAGGACAGAGGTAGGATGAAATGAAGGAAGACTGTCATATTTATGGGGACTTCTACTGGCAGGGAATGGGACGACAGCTGTCAGGATGCAAATATGCATCATCCTTTGAGTATAGGAAGGAGTGACTCTGGAGGTGGGTCAGAGGTCAGCAAGGCTGCTGCTTCTACCATGGGTCCAGAGGGCCCAGGACCAGGTAGCAGGACTGTTTCCTCATTGATTCTGGAGAGTTTAGGGACACAATCCAGGGAGGAGGGGGAAGAGCCATCACCCTTATTGATCTAGAGGACAGACAGAACATTCAGCCAAAGAGGATTTTATTCTTTTTTCTTTTGCTTTTTAGGGCTGTGCCCATGACATATGGAGGTTCCCAGGCTAGGGGTTGAATTGGAGCTACAGCTGCTGGCCTAAACCACAGCCACAGCAACACAGGATCCGAGCTGTGTCTGTGACCTACACCGCAGCTCACAGCAACCCTGGATTCTTAATCCACTGAGTGAGGCCAGGGATCGAACCCTCAACCTCATGGTTTCTAGTCGGATTTGTTTCTGCTGCTCCACAATGGGAACTCCCGGATTTCATTCTTGAACCTTGAAATCTAATGGAATTTTCCATAAAAGTTTCTTAAATTTAGCCCTATATATTAAAAGTCTGTACATGTAAAAAAAATAACATAAAATAAAAAATAAAATCTGTACAGGTGTTCTCTAGAAAGACTGCAGACTGGGGAGTAAAAGACAGGAATTCTAGTGCTAATGTTGATATAATAACCTAAATCTTTGTATAAATTAAAAATCTAATAGAATTTGCCCTGATAGATTTTGGATTTGATTAGGACCCACCACCCTTCTTTCCAATTACTCCCTTTTTGGAACAGAAATGTCTGTCCTATACCTGTCCCAAGTATAGGGAGCAGATAACTTGTTTGATTTCGTAGGTTCACTGTTTGAGAGGAACTTTACCTCAAGATGAATCATACCTCTAGTCTAACTCATGCCTGATTTAGATACTATTTAGATGACAATTTATTTTATTTTATTAAGCTGAGTATTTTTAAAATTTTTATTCAAACATGTTATTAGAAGATAGTTGACTTACAATGTTGTATTAATTTCAGGTGTATAGCAAAGCGAATCAGTTATACATATATATTTTTTTCCATTTTTTCCCCATATAGGTTATTTCAGACTATTGAGTAGATTTCCCTGTGCTATACAGAAGGTCCTTGTTAGTTATCTATTTTATGTATAGTAATGTGTATATGTAAATTCCATCCCCGTAATTTATCCCTCCCCTTTAGTACATATGCTAGTACAAAGATGAACCTCAAAAACATGCTAGTGAAACTAGACATGTAAGAGTCTATTTATATGAAAGGTGCCCAGAAAAGGCAAATTAATAGAGACAAAAATTACATTAGTGGTCACACAGGCTTGTAAGAATGGGGAGTAATTGCAAGTGGGCATGAGTTTTCTTTTTGTGTAATGGAAGTGTTATGAAATTAGATATTGATGAAAGTTAACATACTTTGTAAAGTTACTAAAAATTCTTCAAGTGTAATCTTAGTATAGGTGAATTTTATAGTATGTAAATTAGACATACTATATAAAGTATTTAACAAATTAATGGTTAAAAGAAATTCCTTAAGCTGGTATTTTTTGGATGACAAAATTTAATGTGTATATATTTAAGATTTATTTCTTCAACTGAAAAATGGATTACCTTTAAATACCTAGAATAATTCCATTCATACTGTGGTAGTATATCCACCTATCATGAATTTTTCTCATTTCATTTTAAAAAGGGCTTTGATGCACTGCAGGCAGGTAAAACACTGGGAGGCTCAGTCAATATTGTTAAAATTTTTTTGCATAAAAATGAAAGTCAAACTCCTGAATTTGAGAACCTGCTAGTATATTGTGTTAAAGTATAGCCCTTTGGATTTTGGTTACACAAAATCATATTTTCCTTCTTTGCTTGCTGAGAGCAGCACTAACTGGAAAAAATCCTTTGAAAAACTACCTGGCCTAGTAAAAGGTCACAGGCCATTCACTAAGTAACAACAATCCAAAAGAAAGCAAAATGATTTAAAAATAAAACAAAAAACAACCAAACCAAGTGGGAGTAATTACTAAAACATCAAAAATTTTAAATAGTCCGAATATTCTAATGTGTTCACTATTCAACTAATAATAACTTTTGTCAGAATACTTACAGGAGGCCAAATTCTGAGTTCCTATTTGAATAACCAGGTCACCTCTCCCATCCTGCAGACAGACTTCAGGAAAAAGAATGACACAAAGGGAGTTCCCTTCGTGATACAGCAGAAAGGAATCTAGGAACAATGAGATTTCGGGTTTTATGCCTGTCCCTGCTCAGTGGGTTAACCATGCAGCATTGCGGGGAGCTGTGGTGTAGGTCGCAGACGCAGCTTAGATCCCCCATGGCTGTGGCATAAGCCAGCAGCTCTAGCTCCGATTAGACGCCTAGCCTGGGAATCTCCATATGCCTAGGGAGCGGCGCTAAAAAGAAAAAAAAAAAAAAATCTTTTGAGAGGCAGAAAACAAAGATGAAGGTGATGGGGCAAAGCATGCGCTTCAAAACGGGAATTCAAGTTTTCGGTGCCAGGTAACAGAGCTCCTGGGTGTAGAGCTTCTTAAAAAAAGATAACAATTCTCTACGTCTAAGTTCTGAGTTCTGATCATTATAAAACTGGGAAGGGGAGGAGGAGCCAAGAATGGGTACCTCGAAAGTAAGATTCTCTGGGAAAGGAAGAGGACAGAGGGGCAGCGCATCCGCTCTGGCTTCTCACATCCAGCAGGTTCCCTCCTGCTTCCTGGACTCCTGGGTGGCTATGCCACGCCACAGGATCTGGGCGCCGTGGATTCTGACTGGCTTTCCCATGAGGTATCTATCCACGGACGGAGCAGGGTGCTGATCCGAAGCTCCCATCTCAAGTAGGTGAGCGTTGCTGAGCCCCCAACCTTTCTTGGCGGGGGAAACAGCGCCCAGAACGGTCCAGCGATGGAGCTGGGGCCTGGCCACAGAGAGGTGGTACCCCGCGTGCCAGCCCCGGCGGCCGGCAACGGGCAACCGCTATCTAGAAGTGCCCTAGGTGCGCGTGCCCTTGTCTCGTGTAGGCCTTGCGCGCTCCCATTCTTCGCTCAGGCGTTCCAACAACACGTCACAGGCGGCACACCCAACAGTGAGCGTTTCCCTTGGAGCCTCTTAGGCATTAACGGAAACCTCTCTGAGCGTCTGAGTCCATTTGAAGGACCCGACTGATGCAGAATTGCGCTTCATAGGCAATTACCTGAGCCGGTCTCGTCCTTGCGCGCCGTCCTCTGCTCTGCGGGGCAGGGACCTGCTGGAGAGACCCGAGTGCCTTGAGCCCGTGCACCCTGCCCTCCGTGTTCACTTGGGGGCTCCAACCCTACACCTGACTCACAGGCTGTCGTACGAGGATCTTGTGGCTTCACCCCGTCGTCGTCGGTACCATCGGCGGTTTGTCATTGTCCATCGGTAGCAATATCCAGCCCAGCAAGCCCGGTGTTTATTTATGGGGATCTTTCCCTCAGTGCCCAGGAATGTCCCTCAGAAGCCACAGCTGTCTGCTTGCAGCTCCAAGATGTCCTGCACCTCAGTGATCCTGAAGATGGCATCTGCAAAGGGCAAACTGATGCTCCATTTGGCTCTGAAGCAGACGGTCATCTGCGTGTTGTCTTCCTTGTTTGTCCACTTCCCAAACCTTTGTGTAAAGAAGACTCTCGTGAAGGCCCTTGAAGAGAGCAGTCAACCAAGAGCCAAGAAAGAGACAGACCTGAAGGCCTTGGTTGAGAGTGGAAAAAGGCTAACAGAGCAAAAGAAAGGACACTCAGTCCTCGAGAGTCAGGACGAGCAGAGAAGGGGCTCGAACCCTGGGGGAAGTTCGCAGTCTGCATTTAGGTGCCTGATGGTCAACGGGGTCCTCTCTTCCTTTGTGCCCAGGCCTGGGCCTCTGAAGAGAGGCTTCTGTTCCAAGAGCTCAGAAAATACCCTGACTAGGAAATCCCAGACCTACTCTCTGAGCTCATGCAGCAAACAAAATACCATCACCAGTTCATACAGCTCCACTAGAGGTTTCCCACAGCTGCAGAGAAGCAGTCCAGGCTCAGCCAGGCTCCTGGGCCCAGCTTCATTGCATCCCCATGTGCCTGCAGAGAAAGCCAGCGAGGAAAGCCAACAGTCTAGCCCTTCAGCCTCAGCAGGACCACAAAGGAAGATCAAGCATGAAAAGGCTGCAGATGCCCCCTTAGGGCAGAAACAAAACTTGAATTGCTCACAGCCATCTGACAACTGCAGGCCCCTGAAACGCAAGACTCCTTTGCTGCTGCCCTCCAGGCCAAATGACCCACTGATCCTGCCCCCATTCCCCCAGCTAGGTTATCAAGTCACTGCTGAAGACCTTGACTTGGAGAAGAGAGCTGCAATCCAGTGGATCAACAAGGTCTTGGAAGGGTAAGACAGAGGCCGCCTTAGACTGCAGAGCCCCTCAGCTTTCCTGTTCCTCTGCCCTACCAGGCCCCAGCACTAATTCACAGCTGAGGAGCTTCTGGAAGATGCAGAGCTCCTCAGGCCCATTGGCCTTCCTGTAGTTGGCTGGAGCAGTTGCCTCTTTGAGCTGTTTGTCTTGGTTTTCCCTGTTGTTTTGCTCTATCTGGCTGTAAAAAATTTGTTCCCTTTCCCTGGCCACGAGGGTCTGTCCCCAGTACTCTACTACTCAGTCCCTCTTTGGTTCCTTAGAGGAACATTGAAGGACACCATCAGAGTCCAGCTTTTCCCTTGAGGGAGCCCAGGGTGCTGGCTGCTGCTCCTGTGGGCCCATTCTCCCCATCAAGTCATTTCTCTCCAGAGAAATTGTTCTATACCTGTCGTCTTTCTGTCAGATATGCCCCGAGAAGTTGAGCAGCTGGAGGTTATTAATCTGGCCCACCCCAGTGGTCAGGATCCTTGCAATAGGAGAGGGTAGCTTTGACCAGTTTTCCTCCAGGCAAAAGCTGGCAGGATACCCATTGCTGCTATAGTTCCCTTTTCCCACCTTTCCCACTTTCTTAATTGGGCCATGATCCATCCTTCTTAGAATCTATATATTCTCTCTCTTAACATCTGGTACCACATAAACAGTCAGTTGATGAACAAAATAATATATATAACATACATATGGGTATATATATTTTTATGTGTCATACATATTTATAAAGTCATGTATTATGTAGCAAATATTAAGTGTATATTATATGCATATATTATATACATGATGTAACATATAAGAATAACTAGTACATGTGTATTATATATGATATATTACATATGTATAACGTATTATGTATTCATGTATAATGTATATATGTATGTATAATATAATTAGTATGTGATTATAATTTATAACAATACAGAATGTATATATTACATACATATATGTAATATATATATAATGTATGCAATAATGCATATTACATATTTGTTTATAATACATATACATATTCATGTTTAATATATTGTGTATATAATATATATATTATATAATAACATGTATTGAATATATATATGACTTTTTGTTAATCTCAAATAGTCCTATCTTTTCTTTTTGAATTCACAGTGGAGGAAGAATTGACCTGTATGAGTAGCCAGACTTAACGCTTTAGGTTTTTGGTGGCCCAGCTGGGAAAGCTTGAACCACTTTATGCCTCTAAATGCTGGGTCCTGATTTCTGTGTTTTGATAGGACACTTGACTTTTCCCTCTCTGCTTCTCACCTGCCCACCTGCCATCGTCATGGGTTGGATCATGCCTAGTGTATATTAGGAAATGACTTGTGACAACTTTATTTTTTTTAATTTTAAATTTGATATAATTTTAGACTTACAGGATAATTGCAAAAATAGTACAGAGATCCCTACCTAGTCTTCATCAAGCTTCTCCTAAAATTAACATCTTACAGGACAATTATTAAAACCAGGAAATTGACATAGTTACAATGCTATTAGCTAAACTTCCGATTTAATTAGATTTCCCCAGTGTTTCCAGTTAAATTTTCTCTCTATACCAGTGTCAGTCCAGAACCCCACATTTCATTTAGTTGTTAGGTCTCCCTCATATCCTCCAAACTGTGGCCATTTCTCTTTTTTTATTAAAGTATAGTTGATTTACAATGTTGTGTTAGTTTCAAGTGAACAGCACAGTTATTCAGATATATGTATTATATATGTGTGTGTATTTTTTTTAGATTCTTTTATAGGTTATTACAAATATTGAATATACTTCCCTGTGCTATATACAGTAGGTCCTTGCTGGTTATCCTTTTTATATGTAGTAGTGTGTATATGCTAATTCCAAACTCCTAATTTACTCTCCCACCTTTCCTCTTTGGTAACCATAAGTTTGTTTTCTATGTCTGTACATATACTTCTGTTTTGTAAATAAGTTCATTTGTGTCTTTTTTCTTGATTCCACATATAAGCAATATATGATATTTGTCTTTCTCAGTCTGGCTTACTTCATTTAGTATGATAGTCTCTAAGTCCATCCAAGTTGCTATAAATGGCATCATTTCATTCTTTCTTATGGCTGAGTAATATTCCACTGTATAAATATACCACATCTTTATCCATTCATCTGTTGATGAACATTTAGGTTATTTCCACATCCTAACTATTGTAAATAGTGCTACAACGAACACTGGGGTGCATATATCTTTTCAAAATATGGTTTTCTCTGGATATATGTCCAAGAGTGGGATTGATGGGTCATATGGTAGTTCTATTTCTGTTTTTTTAAGGAACTACCATACTGTTCTCCATAGTTTTCTGTATAAATTTCCATTCCCACCAATGGTGTAGGAAGGTTCCTTTCTCTCCATGCTCTCTCCAGAATGTATTATTTGTAGAATTTTTGATGATGGCCATTCTGACCAGAGTGGGGTGACACCTCATTGTGGTTTGGATTTGCACTTCTCTAATAATGATCTATGTTGAGCATTTTTTTCACGTGCATGTTGGCCACCTGTATGTCTTTGGAGAAATGTCTGTTTATGCCTTCTGCCCAACTTTTCATAGGATTATTTGTTGTTTTGATATTGAGCTATATGAGCTGTTTGTATATTTTGGAAATTAAATCCCTTGTCCGTCGCATCATTTCCAAATATTTTCTCCCAAAATATTTTCTCTCAAAATCCATTTTGAGTTTATTTTTGTATGTGATTTTAGGGAAAGTTCTAATATCTTTTTTTTTACATGTAGTTTCCCAGTTTTTCTAGCATCACTTATTGAAGAGACTTTCTTTTCTCCATTGTATATTCTTGTCTCCTTTATCATAGATTAGTTCATCATAGGTGTGCAGGTTTATCTCTGGGCTTTCTATCCTGTTCTGTTCATCTGTGTGTGTTTTTGTACCAGTGCCATACTGTTTTGATGACCATAGCTTTTTAGTATAGTCCAAAGGCAGGGAGCCTGATTCTTCCAGCTCAGTTTTTCTTTCTTCAGATTTCTTTGGCTATTCAGGGTCTTTTGTGTTTCCATATAAATTTAAGAATTTTTTTTCTACTTCTGTGAAAAGTGCCATTGGTAATTTGATAAGAATTGCACTGAATCTGTAGATTACCTTAGGTAGTATAGTCATTTTGACAATATTGATTCTTCCAATTCAAGAACATGGTATGTCTTTCCATCTGTTTGTGGTATCTTCAGTTTCTTTCAGTAGCATAATTTTTATTTATTTTATTTCGTTTGTCTTTTTGTCTTTTTAGGGCTGCATGCATGGCACACAGAGGTTTCCAGGCTAGGGGTAGAATCAGAGCTACAGCTGCCAGCCTATACCACAGCCACAGCAACATGGGATCCAAGGCACGTCTATGACCCACACCACAGCTCAAGACAATGCCAGATCCTTAACCCACTGAGAAAGGCCAGGGATCAAACTTGCAACCTCATGGTCACTAGTCAGGTTCATTAACCACTGAGCTACGACAGGAACTCCAGTAGCATAGTTTTTAGAATAAAGGTCTTTTGCCTCCTTAGGTAGCTTTATTTCTAGGTATTATATTCTATTTTATGAGATGTAAAATGGTATTGTTTCCTTAATTTCTCTGTCTGATCTTTCATTGTTAGTGTATAGAAGTACCACATATTTGTGTATATTAATTTTTTATCCTCAAGTTTATCAAATTCATTAATGAACTCTAGTTTTCTGGTGGCATCTTTAGGATTTTCTATATATAATATCATGTCACCTACAAATAGTGACAATTTTACTTCTTTTCAATTTGAGTTCCTTTTCTTTCTTTTTCTTCTCTGATTGCTGTGCCTAAGACCCCCAAAACTATGTTGAAAAAACTGGCAAGAGTAGACGTCCTTGTCTTGTTCCTGATCTTAGAGCAAATGCTTTCAGCTTTTCCCCATTGAGTATGATGTTAGCTATGGGTTTGTCATTTATGGCCTTTATTATGCTGAGGTATATTCCCTCTATGCACACACTTCTGTGAATTTTTATCATAAATGGATATTGAATTTATGCATCTATTGAGATGATGATATGGTTCTTATTCGATTTGTTAATGTGATGTGTCACACTGATTGACTTGCAGATATTGAAAAATCCTTGCATCTGTGGGCTAAATCCTGCTTGATCATGGTATACAATCTTTTTAATGTATTATTTGATGAAGTTTGCTGGTATTTTATTGAGGATTTTTGCACCCATATTTATTAGTGATATAGGTCTGTAATATTCTCTTTTTGTTATATCTGTTTTTGATATCAGGGTGATGGTGGCCTCGTAGAATGAGTTGGGAAGTATTACTTCCTATGTATTTTTGGAATATTTTCAGAAGGATAGGTGTTTACTCATCTCTAAATGTTTAGTAGAATTTGCCTGCAAAGCCATCTGGTCCTGGACTTCTGTTTGTTGGGAGTTTTTTTTTTTTTTTGATGACTTTTTTTTTTTGTCTTTTTGCCTTTTCTAGGGCCACTCCCTCGGCATATGGAGGTTCCCAGGCTAGGGGTCTAATTGGAGCTGTAACCACCTGCCAGAGCCAGAGCCACAGCAACACAGGATCCGAGCCATGTCTGCAACCTACACCACAGCTCACAGCAACGCCGGATCCTTAACCCACTGAGCAAGGCCAGGAATTGAACCTGAATCTTCATGGATACTAGTTGGGTTTGTTACCACTGAGCCACGACAGGAACTACTCTGTCCTTTTTTTTTTTTTTTTTTGGTCCATGTTTTCTCAGTTCAGATTGAGCAACTTCTGTTGATTCATTTTCAAGTTTATTGACCCTGTCTTCTGTCATCTTTACTTCTATTGAGTCCATCTAGCAACTTTAAAAATTCTAGTTGCTGTAGTTTACATGTAGCTAATATCCATTTGGTTCTTTTTTGCCCATTTTGTTCCTTTTTAAAACTTCTATCTGGAGTTCCCATCATAGCACAGCGGAAACGAATCCTGCTAGGAACCATGAGGTTGCAGGTTTGATCCCTGGCCTCGTTCAGTGGGTTGAGGATCTGGCGTTGCCATGAGCTGTGGTGTAGGTCACAGAGGCAACCTGGATCCTAAATTGCTATGGCTGTGACATAGGCTGGCAGATGTAGCTCCAGTTAGACACTACCCTGGGAACCTCCATAAGCCATGGGTGTAGCCCTAAGAAAGCAAAAATAAATAAATAAATCTTCTATCTTATTGCTTAAATTTTTAATTTTTTCCATTTGATTCAAGAGGATTTGTAATTGATTATTGAAGCACAGTTATGAAAACTGATTTAAAATTCTTGTCTGACAATTCTAATATCTAATACATCTTGGTATTGGTGTCAGTTGTCTTTTCTCATTCAAATTGTGGTTCACTTACTCAATATGAGGAATGATTTTCTGATGTATCCTCAGTATTTTGGTTATTATGTTTAGAGACTCATATTTCATTCTTCTATTTAGCAGGCAATTTTACTGTTTATATTTAGCCTGTAAGTTGACCTGTCTTTGTGTAGTTTAGTCTTCAGAGCCCTGCAGTGCTGTTCTGGTCTCCTTCATTCTTCTGAGGCTATTGTCAATTCCTAGTACTGTATGTGGGGACATAAAGTATTCCTTGGATCGCCTAGTGTCCCTAGGCAACCTACTGTTGAACAGGGGGTGGAAGCCATTGTTCCTGGGTCTCTTTATGCCACTAGTAGAGGTCAGGGAGACAAGAGCTTTGCTGTTGCTGCTGCAGTGGGCAGTTGGGGCTGCTTGCTGGTGATTCAGTTTGAAGTGTGGGTTGGGACACTCCACTCAGTCAGTTGGGCTTCTCCTTTCTTATCCTTTGGCCAGAGAGATGGTTTTTCTTTTCATTTTTTAATATACTTATTGGTGGGAATTCCCATTGTGGTGCAGCGGGAATGAATCCGACTAGCGTTGCCATGATCAGTTCTTGGATCAGGGGTCGAATCAGAGCAGTGGCTGAGGACTGTGCCACAACCACAGCAACACCAGATCTGAGCTGCATCTGTGACCTACACAGTAGCTTGTGTCAATGCCAGATCCTTAACCCACTGAGCAAGACCAGGGATCAAATCCACATCCTCAGAGAAAACATCAGGTCCTTAACCTGCTGAGCCACAATGGGAATTCCTTCAGTAGTTCTTCTAGTAAGCCTGTATAGAAGTAAGCTCTCAATCATTTTCATCACCAATGGTCATCTAAAGACAGTGTAAGTTTTGAGTCTGTTGGGCAAGTGCATTTCCATGAATAAGATTTCGTGTTATGGTTTCAAGGTCATTTAAATGTGAACTCTTAACATCCCAGCATGTGTCTTGGTAAAGTATTGATCATCTGTTTACTTACAGCTAAAATGGGGATAGTCATAACTGAGTGAAACAGTAACCATGATGACAGGTACATTTATTATACCTTTTTAGTCCTCTTCATGTAGTTACCATTATTTTTGTCTTTTACAGATGATGGAGCTAAGATCCTGAGCAATCAAATAACTTGAGAATGGTGATCTCATGACTCATCTGCATAGGAGCTGACCCTCTAACATGAGTGCCTACCTAGGTTGTATACTGTTCTTGTAGTGCAATGTCACATTCCATGTATGGTCAGTTTGATACTTAAATAAGATAATCATCTAAAATGCTAAATGTAGTGTCTGACTTATACCTAAGTGTTTCGAACATATTATCTCTTATTATGACTTGTTCTCCCCTCTGTTGACCACACTGCGGTCCACCCAGCCCATTGGGAGTCCTGCTTTCCTTGGCCATCATCAGAATGCTCATGTATCGGTTGAGGTGCTGGTTCAGGATGTTCCTCAAACAACTCCATTTCTCAAGGAGCCATGAGAAGTGCAAGTTTCCATGCAAAGCTCAGGGGAAGTGCCCCTTCCTCCTTTTGGAACCCTTTCTATATCATGCCACTTGAGCATCTGTATTTATGTCCAGAGCATCAAAAAAAAAAAAAAAACCCTTGTCAGCGACGCCATCAACCTCAGCCTCTGATCCCCCTCTCTACATAAGTGCTCAAATCAGATGTGGGAGACCAGGTTGAGGACAGATGCCAGTCCACCATCCTTCACACATTCTCTGCCTTCTTTCTTCTGTTCCCCCCTCCCCCAAATTTCACCTGTTTTCCTATCCTACTGTCCCACTTCCAGCCACTCATCTTCTCCATCACCAGCTTTATCAAATCCCATTTAGTTTCCAGCTCTAGAATAGTGAGAGCCACAGGGCAGAGCTTCAATTGTTTGAATAAGGGGCCTGAGACTTGATATTCTAAAAGAAGAGGGGAAGGCTGAGGTAAGATGTGACACTGTGACTGGAGCAGAGGGCTGTGAGGCCAATGCTAGAGGAGAGCTAGACTGTTCTATCCTGGGACAGGGAGAGAGCTGGTGAGGAGAGAATCTAATGTTAGGTGAAGAGAAAACTGATCGCACCCTAAACCATCCCCTATAGGTCCCTTCATGGGTATGGAGGAGGAGGAATTCCCATAGCAGCCTATCCTGGGTGAGAATTACTCTCTGTGGATTGACAGACATCAGATAGACCCTCACTAGTTAGGGTTGAAGCCTGGCATTTGTTTCCTAACAGCTGATGCTGAGGATCAGGGAATGGAAGCATCAGGGGACCTAGAGGGTTGCTTATGGCCAAGACTGCTTTTTTTTACCCCCTAACATGTATCTTATAGATATGTAGCAGACCATCCCTCAGCTCAGGGCCTCAAGATATGATAGGTGATTCAGGTGTTACAGGCCAATCCACAGGCAAGAGGAATATCTAGCATAATTTAAGAGATCCTGAGCTCCTGGAGTGGTAACCTCCTGGAAGTGGCAGGTGCTGACCTAGGGTAGGGGCCCCCACTGCTGCCACTTCTACATGGTCTCCTGCAAAGACAATACCCTAACTTCTATATGTGACTCTCAGAGGTCTTAGATTTATTATCTGAGATATTGACTTCTGTATTGTATTCTCTTTTGTCTCTTGTGGCCCTGCAGGGCAGGGTCTAGCTCTTTGCTGAAGGATGTGGGTATCATTTATATTCCTCATCTTGTAAGAATATGGAAAGGTTGAAGAGCAGGAGCCAGGCAAAAGAAGGAGGCTTGGGGACCTATGATAGCTTCCCTATGAGATCAGTAGGGTCAGAAGAGGTAGGTGCCCCTTCTTTGAAAATGTATTTCAAAATCTTTTTCTCTCCTCGGTCTGCCTTTATCCAACGTTAATGAGAGTCTCATATGAATGTATATGTATAAACATAAATGGCACATAGAAAAATTAGTCACCTTTTTTTTTTTACAAAAATGGTATTATAAAGTATGCACACTTCTGTGCATCTTATTTTTTCTTCCTTATCATCTAAGAGCTTTGCATGAATCAACTGTTAAGGATATAGCACATTCGGTTTTTGAGACTCTAATCTTGATACCAACCTAAGCCCTAACCCTAAGGTCTTAAATTTAAGGCCCTTATCATGAGGCCTTAGCTCAGTGCTAAGTCTAGCCCTAATTCTAGATCCCTTACCAGAACCTCAATCTCCAGGCCCTAATCCTATAAACCCTAATATGGACTCCAAGGTCTTAATTCATGTGGAGATAAACTGCCATGTACTCACTCAGCTCCTCCCTATTTAGGAACATCAGGAAATTTTTTGCAATTTAATCTTTGTATGGTGATCCTCACTTAGTGGTTATTTTCTTGGAATGGATATCCAGGAATGAGATTAATAGGTCTAGGAGGAGATGTATTTTAGTGTTATTAGACACTGTCAAATTGCTTTCCAAAAGAGACTGAAAGACGGTTTCCTCTGGGACCTGTGAGGGGACCCATTTTCTTATATCACCGACCTGAAATAGAATTTATCACCTCGAACTGCTCCCCACTTGAAGTAGCCATTTAGATGGCTAATGAGGGTGGGAGTAGGGAACAGCCCTAAACCTTAAAGCTGTTCCGGCTTCCAAGATCCACATCCACAGAAAGGAAGAGGGCTTGGGAAGAGGTGGCTCCACCTTCCATGCTAGACTTTTCAGAAGGTCCCTGGCAGCTTCCCCCCTCCTGGAAGCGAGGCCCTGGGGTGGGGCGTCAGACTGACACAGGCTGTTGGCTCATCACAGGATGAGGAAGAAAAGCTGTCTCCTGCTGCAACCCTTAAGCAGGGCTCTGATTCTGAGCCCTCATTGACTTATGCTCAGAGACCTCACAGCCCAAATTTCTGGAGACCAGGATGAGCCCGACTGGAGGGATCAGGTCAGGGGTGCTGTGGACAGGAGCTGCTCCTCTGAGTTGGCTGCCATGCATGTTAATACTGGAGCGTACCTGTTTCTTTGGGGGTGGGAAATCCAAGAGAGAAGGGGGAGAATTTGGCAACAAAGAAGGAGGCCAGAATAGACCAGAAGAAAACCAAAGGGAGAGGCAGGATGAGGAAATTTCCCTTCTGCCCCCCTTTGGCTGTAAAATAATTAAATTGACACAAGACAGATTAACAGGAGAAAAAATTTTAATTGATATGAACAGAGGTCCCTTAGAAATGGGACCTCTTCCTCTCCAAGGGACCAAAATAGGCTGTTTGTATATCATTTTTTTTTTTTTTTGACAAACAGTTTCTGAAGAATTAACAAAACAAAGAGTCCTGTGCTTGGGATAGAAGACTAATGACAAAGTTAAGGAACTTAACATGTCTTTCTTATTCTTGAATTCCTTAACTCTGGTGATAAGGATGCTTTTAATTCTTCAGGTACAGGGAGGATAATTTCACATGGGGAATTTATTTATTGTCTGGGTTGAAAAGGAGGAAGGGAGTAGTTCCATCGTGGCGTAGTGGTTAACGAATCCGACTAGGAACCATGAGGTTGCGGGTTCGGTCCCTGCCCTTGCTCAGTGGGTTGGGGATCCGGCGTTGCCGTGAGCTGTGGTGTAGGTTGCAGACGCGGCTCGGATCCCGCGTTGCTGTGGCTCTGGCGTAGGCCAGTGGCTACAGCTCCAATTCGAGCCCTAGTCTGGGAACCTCCATATGCCGCAGGAGTGGCCCAAAGAAATAGCAAAAAGACAAAAAAAAAAAAAAAAAGAAAGAAAAAAGAAGAGGAGGGGGGTGTGGGCAGGGGCCTTGGGGTCCCTTCTGTCTGCTCCCCACTGATTTAAGCCTTCTAGCTTCCCCTGATGGTCAGGACCAGGAGAGACATCAATCCAGCAAACTGGCTCCCTGTTCATTTGCAGACACCTCGACCCCTCAGAGAGCCTCCTTCACCCAACTCTTAGAGAGTAGGTGCAGAATTTCCTGCTAGGGCAAAACCTGAGTGCCCAAGTGGAAGTCCTCTCCTTCTAGGATATGAGGAGTTTCGGCCGGCCATACTGGGACCTGAATCCTCCCTTTCCATCAATGGATGAGGCAAACACATTTTATTTTATTTATTTATTTTTATTTTTTTGCCTTTTTGCCTTTTCTAGAGCTGCTCCCATGGCATATGGAGGTTCCCAGGCTAGGGGTCAAATTTGAGCTGTAGCCCCCAGCCCACGCCAAAGCCACAGCAACGCGGGATCTGAGCCACGACTGCAACCCATGGCTTATGTCAACACCGGATCCTTAACCCATTGAGCAAGGCCAAGGATTGAACCCACAACCTCATGGTTCCCAGTCGGATTTGTTAACCACTGTGCCACAACGGAAACTCCGAGGCAAACACATTTTAAAAGCATCTTGGGAGTTCCCATTGTGGCTCAGCAGTAAAGAACCCATGACTACTATCCATGAGGATGTGGGTTTGATCCCTGGCCTCATTCAGTAGGTTAAGGATCCAGCATTGCAGTGGCTGTGGTGTAGGTCACAGATGTGGCTCAGATCTGATGTTGCTGTGGCTGTGGCGTAGTCCACCAGCTGCAGCTCCGATTCAACCCCTAGCCTGGGAACATCCATATGTCGTGGGTGCGATCCTGAAAATCAAAAAATTAAAAAATTTTTAAAAGCATCTTGAAAAAGGATAAAAGTGGAGAATTTCTAGGGAAGAGAAACAGAGAACAGAACAAAAAGGAGGGTGACAGAGTGAAAAGGGCAGGGGAGATATAAAGGCAGGGCTGCCCGTCCCCACCCATGAACATGCCTGGGAGGCTGCCTGAAAGGCCCAGCTGGGAGAGGAAAGCCTTGAGGGTCTCAGGATCAGCCTTTCCCAGCTGGAGTCACGATCTGGGAAGTTGGTGGCAGATAAAGGAAAAATCAAGGAGAGCAACAAGTTGGGCTCTGGGGCACAGGCAGCCAGTTAGTGCCTGCAGCCACCAGGAGGGAGCAGTACTGGGAGTTCTGGGAGGTTGGAGTGAGCTCTGTGGCCCTCAGGTAGACTCCTGTGCAGCTTGGTTTGCCCAGAATGAAAACATCCTGAAAGGGGTGGAAGTGAATACTGGAGAGAAGGGCACAGACCCTACAGATACTCAGCTACTGTCTCCCTGACTTTCCAGTCAGGTTTTTCTCTCTGCAGAAAGGACAGGTATTTATGTTACAGAGCTTCCTGATGTACATAAAAGCCAAAGATATGGCGCCACATTTAGGAAAGCTGGGCCACCGTCAAGGAGGTAAGAGGAAGGGAACAATTCAGTCTCTTCAGTAGTAAGGTGAGGATCATATTTCAGGGTTAGAGTTTAAGGCGAGGGAAAAATAGGGTTGCCTAACAAGGTTTAAAGAAGTGATCAATTCTGGTGAACAAGCAAAAGAAGGGCGTAATATTACTACATGGGTCAAATGTGCACTGGGTGACTTTGAGAGAGGCTTTCCCACTCCCTCTGCCTTCACGACCAGCAGCCCAGCTCTCCAGATGCCAAACACCTGGACTCTGGAAGGCTGCGTGCCCAGGACTCCAGCCAGCTGCCCGCGGCTTCCGAGTTCCACTTCCGGACAGCCCCAAGGCCACCTGAACCTCGAGCCCCCATCGGCCAATACTATGGGCTTGCTTTCGGCCCGCTCAGCCGACTGAAGGGGACCCAAACATTTGGAAGGCGGAACCCTGTCCCTTTTCCCAGGTGAGCCAGGTTGCACCGGAGAGCTAGCTGCAGCCTCTAAGGGACCCCCTCTCGCCAGACACCTCCCGGGGCGCCGGAGGCGGCGGGCGGGGAGGCCATCCACCCGTCCCCATCTCCCACCAGCCGCATCCCCGAGCCCAGAGAGAGGTGCCTCTGCCAAAGCAGCTGCTGGGCTCGGCCGGCGCTTTTGGCGCCCTCTGGTGGCCACCCTCTGATGACAACTCCGAGCCCTCGCTCCTGCCTCCTGGACAAACCCAGGAAGGGACTGCCCTGGCCCTGCGCGCCCGAGGCAGTGGCTTGCATCCCCCGCCTCCCTCCATGAACAACCGAACGCCTTCCAAAGGGCTGCTTCTTCTCTCCAGGCCGGCCATGGCCCTCACTCCTCCCAATCCTGCCTGCCTCCTCGAAGTCACTGAGCCGAACCCACTCCCAATTGGGGAAGCAGAGGTCAGGGACTCACACATCCCTCTGCATTTCTGTGGCTTGGCCCGAGGTGCGAGTTTCTACCTCGGCGGTGAACGAGAGGAGGGGCAGGCGCCGATCGAACGGGGAAGGAGACACTTTTCAGAGAACCCTCAAGAGCCAAGCCTGCGGGACGGGTGCAACCTGCCGAGCCAGGCGCCGCGTCTCTGGCACTCTCCCGTGGCGACCACCAGCCCAGCCGTCCAGGGGCCGGACACCGCGCGAGCCTCATCCTGGAGCACAGCAAGCCCGGCATGCACTCCCAAGCCTCTGGGGCTCGGCATGTCCGCCTCCGCAGACTCCAAAGGCCCTCGGAAGTCTTGACAGCCCGTGCACGGTTCTGGACTTGGGGCTCTCTCTCCGAGCTGCCGGAAAGGCACTCACAGACGGGAAGGCAGAACGAGGGCCCTCCTATCGCGTGAGCGAATTTAGACCCGACAGCCGGAGGCGACCTGGAACCCAGCCCTCCTCGCAATGCTCGGCCCGGGGACATGCACCCCCGCCGGCTGGAACCCCAGCCCTGGGCTGGGCCATGCCAGGACCCTGCAGCTGCTGGGCTCTGCCGGTGCTCGGGCGCCCTCTGGCGGCCGTTCTCTCCAATGACAACACCAAGCCCGCCCTCCCGCCTCGCGCCCAAACCCAGCGATGGAGGGCAAGTCAGTTTTGGAAAGTCAGGCGTTTGTGCGGTGTGGCATCCAGAAAGCAGTGTGCTTCTGGACCAGAGCGGAATGTGGCCAAGTGGTGGTTTTGGCTGGCCGGATCGTGCTGTGCTGATCCCTGGGGTCCAGCTCTCCAACTGCTCCCCAGAGCGCCCTTTGTATTTATCGACCTGAGCCGCGGCTTCCCGTTACTTCAGCCCGAGGAGGGAAGAATTAGCTAGAGCTGGGCCGAGTGTGCTCAGGCAGGCAGATGAGTTTCCAGCTGGTGGGCTGACTTGCGGTGGGGTGGGCTGGTGTCGGTAGGGGAGGGTTGTTTGGCTAGAGGGGGCAGGAGGGAGTGCCCTGGGCGACTTTGAGAGAGGCAGCTGGCCCGCCGAAAGGTGCAGGGTGGTCATCAGAGTGCGAGGAGGAGGGACCTGGGCCTTCAGGTGAACCTGGCCCGTGCCCTCCATCCCTGGGTTTGGGCGGGAGGCGGGAGGACGGGCTCAGTGTTGTCATTGGAGAGAATGGCCGCCAGAGGGCGCCCGAGCACCGGCAGAGCCCAGCGGGTGCACCTCGGGCCAAGCCGCAGAAATGCAGAGGAGTGTGTGTTTTATTTACTTTCTTTTTTTTCTTGGGATTGTTTTTTGCTGTTTTAGTAGTTGGTCTGTTTAATATAGGTTGTTGAATCACATTTTTTTTTTTACTGAAGTACAAATTCTTAGCTCTTGCAAATGGTTGTTTTTCACCTCATTGTGGTAGACGGTGAAGATCCCTTCTACTTTTCCTGACCACACTTCTAGGCTCATATATAGGAAGGATCATGGATTGATGCAACCCCTTGTATGTTACCAGAGTTGCTGGGTGTTTACAAGTTGATTCTCACTCTCAAGCCCCCATTGATTTACCTCTGTGCAATGACATACCTATGGCTCTAAATCTGATATATATTTTCTGTCTGGTTGGATGGCCCAGGCACCATAGTTTTGACATGTTCACCATGGTCAGAATGCCTTTGCTTAGCACTGGCAAGACTCTGAACCGAAAATCATCTGTCTTCAACCTTGGGTTTGCAGTTTTTCAAGCTGACTTGTCTGTTGGGTCATGTTGAAAACGGGTCGGTTTTTCCTGAATGTAGCTCAGAAACATTTTGATATATTAGTGGTCAGCTCTGGGAATCCCTGTGATTTTTTTCCATCAAGGTCCTCCCCAAGGTTCTTGCTTCCCTTTCCATCTCACCCCCTTCCTCATCTACCTGAACCCTGTTAGCGGGACCGATCTGAAAACTTGCAATGTGTGGGGCAGGGAGGTTTACTGATTTCAGTCTGGGTCACAGGGCTAGAGAGTGCTGATTGATTTCAAGTCTCATGGTATTGAAAATGTAAGGCCGCTGACAGATTTCAGGTAATGGGCTGATCTAAGGTGGGGTGAGTGCACTGGGTGACTTTGAGAAAGTCATGACTCTGTCTGTAGGGCATTTCCTTGGGTTGAGAGGGAGATCTGGAACGAAACCCAGCTTGGAGGCCAAGGTCAGTGTAGCCCCAGGGCTGCTGAGGAAGAAAGGGCGAAGAGCTGAGAGGTGGTGTCAGAGCCGGTGGCACCAGAGCACAGGCAGAGCCCTCTGTGCCTCTTTGGCTGCACCTTCAGGCTCAGAGATGGGGTGGAAGGTGGGTTGGGGGAAACCCCAGGACATGCCCAGTGTTGGGATTTATATCAGGGCATCTCTGACTCTCGGGCCCAGTTGGCTCACCTCAAGAAGAAAAAACATATGTGCCTTCAGCATCAGATGGGTGATTCCAAACTGGTCGAGTGTCCCAGGGGCCAGAGAGTTTGAGAAGATCTCTGGGGTCAGACCAGCCTTTGTTTTTGAAAGGCAGGATTCTGGACCCACAGATATCTGTCTTGAGTCTTAGACTTAAAATTTTCAAGCTACTGGCTTTTGTAAAGTTGTCATCTGGGAAAAGGAGCTGGCGGTCATGAATGGAGCTCATAAAATTGTGCTAATTTTGGTGGGTGGCAGTTTGAACCGCTGTGCCTTTACCTTCAAGATATTTCAAACTTCCCTCTTCTATTTCCCTCTGAACCTTCTTTCCCCCAGCCTCCAACCTCTGTATCACAGGGAGCAAACTTTAAGGCAGGTCTAGCTGATTGATTTAGTGGGTGGGGAAGCAGAGGGTTTTAATGTATTGGGGTGGTTTGGGTTGGGGTGAGTGCTCTGGGAGATTTTGTGAGGGAAATATCCCAGTCTGCAAAGCAAGTCATGTCGCTTAAAGGGTGAGCGGGAGCAACATCATGATGGCAGGTGTCTAAGGCCAGTGCAGTTCAGGGGCTGCTGGGGGAAACAGGAGGAAGGGTGAAGAGCTGTCATTAGAGGATTAGAGGGGTCGGCCACCAGATGGCGCCAGAGCACAGGCAGAGCCCATCTGCAGCTCCCTGTCCACACCTCCAGGTTCAGAGGTGCAGCTAAATAGTAGTTGGGTTGGTAAATACACCAAGATGTGCCCAGAGTGTTGGGGTTAATTCTAGGGTGCCTCTGACACTCTGTCCAAAATTTCCTAACCTTGGCAAGGGAAACATGTGCACCTTCAGCCTCTGGCTGGTATTTCCATCCTAGTCCAGCTGCCCAGGAAGAGAGTTTGGCAGGTTCTCCAAGGTCAGATCGCCCTGTTTCTCAATAGGCAGAACTCTGGATCACAAATATCTGTTTTGAATCCTGGGCTTGCAATCTTTAAGCCTCCAGCTTCTGTGAAGGTGTCATGTAAGAAAACGGATTGGTGGTTGTGAATGGAGCATGGAAAAGGAGTGTTTCTTGGTGGGATGCTGTGCTAATCTCTGTGCTTTTTCTCTCAAAGTTCTCAACAATCATCCTTCTTCCATCTGAGTCTCTTTTTCCTGTCTCCCACCCCTGTTAGAGGGAGCAGACCTGAATGCAGTTCTTGTGAATTAAGGCAAGGTGACTGATTCAAAGAAGGCACTCAAGACCCAGTGGGTGGGAAGCAGAGGGTTTTAATGTATTGATAGGGTAGGTTGGCATGAGTGCTCTGGGAGACTTTGAAAGAGAAACGGCCCAGTCTATAGGGCACTTCATTAAGCTTAGAGGATGAGAGAAAGAACATCAAGCTGGCAGGGATCTAGGGCCAGAACAGCCCCAGGGAACAGCTGAGGGAAAACAGGAGGAAGGGCTGAGAGTTGATGTTAGAGCTGATGGCCACCAGATGGTGCCAGAGCAGCAGAAGCGCGTACCTGCAGCTTCCTGGACACACCTCCAGCTTAGAAATGCGGTTGAAGATGAGTTGGTGGAACACTCAGGATGTGCCCAGAGTTGTAGGGTTTGGTTACAGGGCGCCTCTGACTCTCTGGCCCAGAATTTTCTCACCTCAGTGTGTGGACATGCCTGTGGCTTCAAAATCTAATGGGTATTTCCAGCCTGGTCATGTGGCCCAAGGGCCAGAGAGTTTGACAGATTCTCTGGGGCCAGACTTCCCTTGTTTCAGGAGAGGCACAACTCAGGACCCAGAAACATCTGTCTTGAATCTTGGGCTTGTAGTTTCAAGCCTAAGGCCTCTGTGAGTGTATCATGTACAAATAAGGGCTGTTATTCATAAATGTAGCATGTAAAAGTTGTAATATTTTGGTTGGCAGCTGTGCAAATCACTGTGAATTTTCTCTCAAGACATCTCCATAAACTTCCTTCTTTTCTGTCCATTGAGCCTTTTTTTCCCATGTATCTTACCTCTATTGCAGGAAGCAGACCTAAAGGCAGTATCATGAACTGAGGCAGGGGGATTGATATAAGAGGGCTCTCAGGACCCAACGATGGGGAGGCAGCAAGT
Source organism: Phacochoerus africanus (assembly GCF_016906955.1). NCBI lineage: Eukaryota > Metazoa > Chordata > Mammalia > Artiodactyla > Suidae > Phacochoerus > Phacochoerus africanus. Next base: position 78,149,693 of record NC_062547.1, on the reverse strand, counting down.
TTTACTGTATTGGGTTGTGGTGAGCGTTCTAGGAGCCTTTGAGAAATACCCTGGTCTATAGGGCACTTCAGTGCACTGAGAGGGAGAGGAGGAAGAAAATCAAGCTGGCAGGTGTCCAAGGCCAATGCAGCCCAGAGGGCTACTGAGGGAACTGGAGGAAGAGCTGAGAGTTAATGTTAGAGCGCATGGACACCAGACGGCGCCAGAGCACAGGCAGAGCCCATCTGCAGCTCCCTGAACCTTCAGTCTGAGATGCAGTGGAGGTAAGTTTGGCAGAACACCATGGACAAGCCCAGAGATGAAGGGTTGCTGACACTGGGTCTTTGTCACTCCATCCAAAATCACCTCACCTCACACAGGGGACATAGGTGATAGGTGTCCCTTCAGAATGTACTGGGGCACTTCTAGTCTGGTTAGGGGGCCCAGTGGATATAGTGCTTGATGGATTCTCTGAGGTCTGATTTCTCTTTGTTTCTAGACAGGCAGGACTCTGGACAAGAAACATGTGTCTTGAATCTTGGGCTTGTAATTTTCAAGCTTCTGGACTGCAGAGGATTGTCATGTGGAAAAATGGGCTGGTGGTTGTGAATGGAGCATGGAAAAGGGGTGATATTGTGGCGGGCAGATTTGCTCAGCTCTGTCCTTTTTCTCTCCAAAGATCTTGCCAAACTTCTTCCCTCTCCATATGAGCCTCTTTTTCCAGTTTCTTACCAATGTTTCAGGGAGCAGGCCTAAAGGCAATTAAGGCAGGGTTACTGGTGTAAAGAAGACTCAAGACCCAATGGCTGGGGAGACAGAGGGTTTTAATATATGGGGTGGGATAGGATGGGTGAGCGTTCTGAGACATTTGACTGACAAATACCACCAGTCTGTAGGGCACGTCACTGGACTCAAGAGGGGAAGAAGGAACAACATCAAGCTCCAGGTACCCAAGGCCAGTGCAGCCCCAGGGGCTGATGGAAACAGCAGAAAGGGCTGAGAGCTGCTGTTACAGCACAAGGCCACCAGATGGCGCCAGAGCATTGGCAGAGCCCACCTGCAGCTCCCTGGCTGCACCTCCAAGCTCAGAACTGAGGTTGAAGGTGGGTTTTACTCAACACCCAGAATGTGCCGAGTGCTGGAAATGGTTACTGGATGGCCCTGACTCTCTGGCCCAAATAGCCCCACCACTGGAAGGGGAAATATGTGTGCCTTCAGCATCAGATGAATATTGCCAGCCTGCCTGGGCGGCCCAGGAGCAGAGATTTTGAAAGGTTCTCTGTGGTTGGAATGGTTTTTGTTTCTCTAGAGGCACAACTCTGGAACCAAAATATCTCTCTTGAATTTTGAGCTGGCAATTTTCAAGCCTCCAGACTCTAAGAAGTTGTCATGTTGAAAATGGGGCTTGTGATCAGGAAAGGGGAATGTAAAAATTGTGGAAATCCCTGTGCCTTTTCTCCCCAGAATTCTCTCCAAACTTCATTCTTCCCTTCCATCTTGAGCCTTTTTTTTTCTTTTTTCTTTTTTTTTTTTCTTTTTTTGCTTTTTAGGGCTACAGCTGCTGGCCTACACCACAGTCACTGCAATGCCAGATCCGAGCTGCAGCTGCAACCCACACCACAGCTCACAGCAACGCCGGATCCTTAACCCACTGAACAAGGGCAGGGATCGAACTCGCAACCTCATGGTTCCTAGTCGGATTTGTTAACCACTGAGCCACGATGGGAATTCCTGTTTGTTCTTTTAGGGCTGCACCCTCGGCATATGGAAGTTCCCAGGCTGGGGGTCAAATTGGAGCTGCAGTTGCCAGCCTACACCACAGCTCATGGCAATGCTGGATCCTTAACCCACTGAGTGAGGCCAGGGATCAAACCTGCGTCCTCATGGATGGTAGATTCATTTCCACTGAGCCATGATGGGAACTCCACATTGCGTTGTTTTGAAGGGCAGACAGGAATCCCTGTGCTTTACCTTTCAAGAGTTCTCCCCAAAGTTAATTCTTCCCCTTCCATCTGAACCTCTAGTTGCTGTGACTGCTGTTTCAGGGAGCAGACCCAAAGGAAGGTCATATGAGTGAGGACAGTGTGACTGATTTCAAGAAGGAGCTCAGGACACAGTGGGTGGGGAGGGTTTTGATGTACTGGGGGGGGGTAGGTTGGGGTGAGTGCTCTGGGAGACTGAGAGAGAGATATACCCCAGTGTTGAAGGCATTCATTCCGCTTAGTGGCTGAGAGAAACGAAATCAAGCTGCCAGCGCCCAAGCCAGGGTGGGTTCAGAGGCAGATGATGGAAACAGCAGGAAGGGCTGAGAATTCATGATCAGAGAGCATGGTCGCCGGGTAGCACAAGAGCACAGGCGGAGCCCACCTGCAGCTGCCTGGTTGCAAGAACAGTCTCAGCGATGGAGTTAAAGTAGGACTGCTGGAACACTCGGTGCATGCTCATAGGTCTGGGGTTGGTTACAGGGTACCTCTCATACTCTCGCCAAAGTGCCTTACCTCAGGGAGGGGACACAGCTGTGCCTTCAGCATCTGATGGGCATGTCCAGCCTGATTGGGTGTGCCAGGTGCCAGAGTGTGAAAAGTTCCTTGGGTCAGTGTGCCCTTTGTTTCAACAGAGGCAGATCTTTGGACCCAGAAACAAATGCATTGACAACTAGACTTGTTAAGTTTTTGGTCTTCTTAGGGCCGCATTCACAGCATATGGAGGATCCCAGGCCAGGAGTCAAATCAGAGCTGCAGCTGCCAGCCTACACCACAGCCACAGCAACCCCATATCTGAGCCACATCTGCAACCTACACCACAGCTCATGGCAATGCTGGATCCTTAACCCACTAAGCGGTCAGGAATTGAACCTGCATCCTCATGGATACAAGTAAGGTTCTTAACCTACTGAGCCACAAGAGGAACTCCAGAACTTATAAATCCAGGACTGATCTTGGGCACAAACCAGCATGATTTTCCTCCTCCTTGGCCTCTCAGAGCACTGAATACACTAAAAGACAGGAGGTGAGGTCAGCCTCATTTCAGAAAAATGGACGTCCAAGATTCAAGCTAAGTGTTTCTGGGTACAGAAATCTTCCTCCAAACAACCAAAGGGGACTCAGAGCCAAGGCAGCCTGTCAAACTCTCTAGCCCCTGGGCCACCAGACCATGCAGGAAGCGAGCCTTAGATGTGATGGCAGAACCATGACCCCTCCCCCAAGATGAGGCAACTTGTCCAGAGTTAGAGGTGCCCCGCAACCAAGCCCCAGCTCTGGGCACCTCTTCTGGCTTCCACCAACCCATCTCCAACCTCATATTTGTGGCTGAAGGTGCAGCCAGGGAGCTGTGGGGTGGGGGTTCTGCTGCTGCTCTGGCGCCGTCTGGCGGACATGTGCTCTAACAGCAACTCCAAGCCCTTCGTCTGCCTCCCAAAGCAGAACCCTGGTCAGCCCTGGCCTGGGACACCTGCCAGTCCCTCTCAGCACTCTGAAGTATCCTACAGGCAGGGGTATGAGTATCTCAAAGTCACCAGGGCACTCAGCCCACCTGACAAAACCCCACTCCCTGAAATCATCCACACCCCTTGTGAAGGCAAGGGAGCAGGCTTGGAATCAGTCACCACCCTTCAGCCCTGGACCCACCTGAAAATCAAGGATCACCCAGCCTTTCTTCACATTACATGGATTTAGGTGGGTTCTTTATCACTGGGGTCTGCAGAGGAGGAAGAGGCTCAGGTGGGAGGGAAGAAGGAGGCTGTGAGGACCTCTGGAGACAAAGAGCACAGGGGTGAGCATGGCGCCCCCCCCCCCAAACAACCACACTGATGTGCTGCCTTGACAACCAAAAGCCCAGCTTTCCAGACGTCAAGTATCACACCAGCCTGATTCTAGAAAACTGCACACCCAAAACTCAAACCAGGTATTTCTGCATCCACAGATCTGCCTCCGAACACTCAAAGGGCACTCAGACCCTAGACAGCTGTCAAACTATCCAGCCATGGGGCCGCTGGACCATGTAGGATTTGAACCACCAAATGATGGCAAAATTATTTCCCCTTGCTCAGATGAGGCACATTTGGCCAGAGGGCCAGAGGCACCGTGTACAAAAGAGAAGGCTCTGGGCACTTCTTTGGGATGCCAACAAACCATCTCCAATCTTGCCTCTAAGCCTGAAGGTGAAGTCTGGGAGCTGCAGGGGGCTCTGCTGGTGTTCTGGCGCCATCTGGCGGACATGTACTCTAACAGCAACTCCCAGCCCTTCCTCTGCCTCCCACACCAGAAGCCTGCTCTGCGCTGGCCTGGGGGCATTGGCCGGCTTCATTTCCTTACTCCTCCCCCTCTCAGCCCGCTGAAATACACTACGGGCAGGGGCAGGACTATCTCAAAGTTGGCCAGGACATTCACCCCACACGACACCACCCCACACCCTGAAATCAACAACCCTGCTTTTGAGTCACGTGAGCAGGCTCCGAATCCATCATCCCCCTTCAGCCCTGGGAAATCAAGGACCTGAAATCAAGGACCACCCAGCCTCTATTCACATTACCTGGTTTTAGGTATGTTCCTTCTAACAGGCGTCTGGCAGGGGAGGAAGAGGCTCTGGTGGGAGGGAAGAAAATGGCTCAGGGAATCTCTAGAGAGAAAGCACAGGCCTGACCCGACCCCCCAAAAGTCCCACTGGGTTGACACAGTGCATTCACCACCAGAAGCCCCACTGTCTAGAAGCTCAACTCCCCACCAGCCTGATTCTCGCAAACTCTATGGCCAAAGTTCAAGCCAGGTTATTTCGGGGTCCAGAGCTCTCCCTCCAAACAACCAAAGGGGACTCAGAGCCAAGGCAGCCTGTCAAACTCTCTAGCCCCTGGGCCACCAGACCATGCAGGAAGCGAGCCTTAGATGTGATGGCAGAACCATGACCCCTCCCCCAAGATGAGGCAACTTGTCCAGAGTTAGAGGTGCTCTGCAACCAAGCCCCAGCTCTGGGCACCTCTTCTGGCTTCCACCAACCCATCTCCAACCTCATATTTGTGGCTGAAGGTGCAGCCAGGGAGCTGTGGGGTGGGGGCTCTGCTGCTGCTCTGGCGCCATCTGGCGGACATGTGCTCTAACAGCAACTCCAAGCCCTTCATCTGCTTCCCAGAGCAGAAGCCTGCTCTGTACTGGCCCAGGGCACTTACCAGTATGATTTCCTAACTCCTTTACCTTGCAGGTAGAACTGTCTCAAAGTCGCCAGGACATTCACCCCATTCAACACCAACCCAATCCCTGAAATCAGAGACCCTGCTTGTTAAGTCAAGATAGCTGGCAGTCAACTCATCAGCCCCCTTCAGCCCTGGCAATCAGCTTGAGATCCAGGACCTCCGGGGCATTATTCACTTTACCTGGATTTGGGTAGGTTCCTTGGCACAGGGTCCCGCAGATGAGGACGAGGCTTAGGTAGAGCAGGAAGGAGGAGGATGTGGAGACCTCTGGACAGAAAGAGCACAGGGATGATGAGAAACTCCACCCCCCCAAAATACTACTGCATTGATGGGCTGAATTCATGACCCAAAGCCCAGCTTTCCAGAAGCCAAATATCATACCAGCCTGATTCTAAAAAACTGCACCCCAAGATTTAAGCCAGGTATTTCTGGGTCCAGTGTGCTACTTCAAATCAGCTAAAGGCACTCAGGCCATTGGGGCACCCAATCATGTAGAGACTGAAGCAGAGATGTGATGGCAGAGCCTAAATCCTCTGAGTTGAGGCACACTGAGCCACAGAGTTTGAGGCAACATGTATCCAAATGGAAATATCTGGTCTCCACCAATCATTTTCCGCCCTGTATCTGAGCCTGGAGATGCAGCCTTGGAGCTACAGCGGGGCTCTGCTGGCACTCTGGTGCCATCTCGTGGACATGTGCTCTAATAGCAACTCCCAGTCATTTTGGGCCTCCCACAGCGGAACCTTAATCTGCACTGGCCTGGGACACTTGCCAGCGTGATTTTCTTACCCCTCTCCCTCTCAGCGCACTGCAGTGCACGATGGGTGGGGGTGTGACTATCTCAAAGTCAGCCAGGGCAGTCACCCCACCCAACTTCATCCCACTCTCTGAAATCAGCAACCTGCAATTTAAGTCAGGAGAACAGGCTTTGAATCAGCAGCTTTCCTCCTCAGGACTCAGCTTGGAATTAGAAGCAATCCCTACATGGATTTAGACAGGTTCTTTTTTTTTTTTTTTTCCTTTTCAGGGCCGCACCCAGGGCATATGGAAGTTCCCAGGCTAGGGGTCGAATTGGAGCTGCAACTGTCAGCCTACACCACAACCACACCAATGCCAGATCTGAGCCACATCTTCAAACTACACCACAGCTCACAGCAACACACAATCCCTGACCCACCAAGGGAGGCCATGGATTGAACCCAAGTCCTCATGGATACTAGCTGGATTCATTTCCGCTGCACCACAGCAGGAACTGCCTAGACAGGCTCCTTCTAATAGGTGTCCCACAGAGGGTGAAGAGGCTCAGGTGGAGAGGACAGAGGTTGTGGAGATCCCTGGACAGAAAGAGCCCAGTGATGAGCACAGCCTGCTCCACAAGATACCACCTCACTGACACACTGCATTCTAGACCTGAAGCCCAGCTTTCCAGAAGCCAAACTCCCCACCAGGCTGATTCCAGAAAACTCCACTCCAACACTCAGGCCAGGTGTTTCTAGGCCCAGAGTTCTGCCTCCAAACAAGCACAGGACATTCAGACCACAGACATCCTGTCAAACTCTCTAATCTTTGGGCCACATGACCAGACAGGAATTGAATTAGACATGTGATGGCAGAACTCTGTCCCCTCACTGACTTGAGGCAAATTGGGCTGCAGGGTCAGAGGCACCAGGGAGCTTGGTTTCCTGCTTCCTGTCCCTTTGAGCACAACAACTGAAGGGTGTGTTTCTCTCTCACTGTCTCCCAGGGCACTCAGTCCTCCTGATCCAACAGCACAACCTAAATCAATCAGCCTGCTGCGCCTCATGTCTGTTAACCAGCTTAAAAATGGGTCAACTCCTTTTCAGCTTCAGGAACTGGCTTTGGCAAGGGAACTTTCCGCAGAGGGGAACAGGATGGAGAGGCTCAGATAGAACAAAATAAGGGATTTTGCTGACAACGCTCCATAGTAATTCACAGGGATGGGCACAGCCTGACCACCACAGAACCACTGCATTTCCACAACCCATTCACAGCCACCAGCCCAGATTGCCAGATGCCAAACCCCACACAAGCCTGTTACTGGGAAATTGCATGCATGAGGTTCAAACCAGGGGTTTCTGCGTCCAGAGTTCAGCGTCTGGAGAACCCAAAGACTGTTCAAACTCCAGATGGTCTGTCAGAGTGTTTAGACATTGAGCAGCCCGATGAGTCAGAAAGGGATCCATAGAGGTGATAGCAGAACTGTGTCCCCTCTTAGCAGGTGACCTGCAGTAGATTGGAGCTATAAAATGAACAACTGCATTATAAATAGGTAAAGAGGAAGTTTCCTTGCAGCTCAGCAGGTTAAGGATTGTGTGATGTCATTGTTGTGGCTCTAGTTGCCTGGGTGGCCTGGGTTCCGGCCTGGGCTTGGGAACTTCTGCTTGTTCTGAGCCTGGAGGTCAGGGAGCTGCACGGGGGCGCTGCTGCTGCTCTGGCGCCATCTGGTGGCCATGTGCCCTAACAGCAACTCTCAGCCCTTCCTCCTGTCTCAGCGGAACCCAGGCTGCACTGGCCTTGGGCACCTGCCAGCGTGATTTCCTTCCTCCTCTCCCTCTGAGCACCATGAACTACCTTTCAAAGAGGGGTAGGAAAAAAAAAAAGAGGGGTAGGACTCAAACGTCCCTAGGGCACTCACCCCAGACTACCCCATTCCACTACGTTTAATCATTTAGCCACCCCACTTTTGAAGTCTCCTGATCTGACTTTAAATCCATCAGCATCCTTGAGTCCTGTGACCCACCTTTCAATCAATAACCCCCAACACACAGTACACTTTACCTGGTTTTAGGTAGGTGCCCCTAAAAGGGGTAAGGAGAGGAGAAAGAGGCTCAGACAGAAAGGGTAGAAGGAAGTTGGAGAGAATTCTCAAGAGAATGGGCACAGGGAAAAGAAACACCTCTCTGAAAAATACCACCACTTTTACACACTGCAGGTTCAGGACAGCAGCCCCTGTGTTCCGCATGTCAACATGCAGAAAAACCTGTACCTGAAAAATTGCAAGCACAAAGTTAAACCAGGTGTTCAAGGTCAAGAGTCTATTGAGAGTCTCTTGCCTCTGTGGAAAATTAGAGCAGTGAGACACCAGACAACTTGTCAAACTGGCCACTAAGACACCTTACCAGGCTGGAATTGCCCCAGCACATGCTGAGGGGACACCTCTGTCCCCTCTGTGAAGTGAGGCAACTTGGGCTGGAGCGACAATCACATATTATAACCAACTCCCATCTCTGGGCACGGCCTGGGGTTTCTGCCAAACCCACCTCGGACACCATCTCTGAGTCTGGAGGTAGAGACAGGAATCCCCAGACGGGCTCTGCGGGTGCCATGGCGCCCTCTGGTGGCCATCAGCTCTAACAACAACTCTCACCTGTTCTGATTCCCATCCCGTTCAGGGGGCTGCACTGGCCCTGGCACGTGCCAGCTTGATTTTGTTCCTCCTCTCCCTTTTAGCGCAGTGAAGTGCATTACAGAACAGGGTATTTCTCTCTCCTAAAGTTTCCCACAGCACTCACCCCAACCTACACCAAACCAGTACTTGAAAACTGTCTGCTGCCCCACCCATTATGTCATGAAGACTTCTTTAAATCAATCATCCTTTCTTAATTCACAAGACCTAGGTTGAGGTCACGTCCCCAGAACAGAGCTTGGGATCAGGATAAAAAGGCTCAGGTAGAAAGGGAAGAAAAAAGCTTTGGAGGATCCTGAGAGAAAAAGCGCAAGGATGGGCACAGCCACCCACTGACATATCACCATTTTTGCATACTCTGTTCATCAGCACCAGCCCCTTTTTCTAGATGCCAAACCCCACACAAGCCAGAGGCTTGAAGACTGCAAGCCCAAGATTCAAACAGATGACTCTGATCCAGAGTTCTGCCTCTGGAGAAACAAAGGGCAATCAGCCCCTGGAGGACGTGTCAATTATCTCTGATCTGTGCATCACCAGTCAGGTCGGAAATGCCCTGTGTCCCCTCCCTGAGCAGAGGCAATTGGACCTGAGAGTCAGGGGCACCCTTTAACCAGCCTAAACTCTGGGCACGTCCCTGGGCAGTCACCAGCCCACCTTCAACACCATCTCTGAACCTGAAGGTGCAGTCAGGGAGCAGCAGATGGGCTCTGCTGGTGCTCTGGCGCCATCTTGTGGCCAGCTGCTGTAACACAAACCCTCAGCCTTTCCTCTGCCTCCCACAGCAGAACTTTGGGCCTGCACTGGCCTTGGGCACGTGCCAGCATGATTTTCTTACTCCTCTTCCTCTCAGTGCACTAATATGCACTACATGTGGGGTAGAACTATCTCAAAGTTGGCCAGGGCAGTCACCCCACCTGACACTGCCCCAGTCCCTGAAATCAGAGACCCTGCTTTTTAAGCAAGTGAGCAAGCACTGAATCATCAGCACCTAACAGCCCTGGGACCCAGCTTGAAATCAAAGACCACCCAGCCTTTATTCATGTTAACTGGATTTAGGTAAGTTTATTGACACAGGGGTCCAGCAGAGGAAGAAGATTCTTAGGTGGAGCGGGAGGAGAGGGAGGAAGGAGGTTATGGAGATCTCTAAAGACAAAGGGAACAGGAATAAGCACAACCCATCCCTCAAAATATCACAGCATTGACACACTGCATTCATGACCTGAAGCCCAGCTTTCCAGAAGCCAAACTCCACACCAGCCCGATTCTAGCAAAGCACATGGCCAGGATTCAAGCCAAGTATTTCTGGGCCCAGAGTTGTGCCTCCAAACAATCAAATGGCACTCAGACCACAGACACCCCATCAAACTCTCTGCCACTGGGCCACCGCTCCCGGATCATGCAGGAACTGAACCATAGGTGTGATGACAGAACTATGTCCCCTCTTTGAAAGTGAGGCACATTGGGCCATGGGGTCAGGGGTACCATGTACCCAAACACAGATCATGGGGCAACTCCTTGGGCTTCCCCAAATCCATCTCCAACCGTGTACATGAGCCTGGAGATGCAGCCATGGAGCTGCAAGGGGGCTCTGCTGGCACTCTGGCACCATCTGGCAGACATGTGCTTCAACAGCAACTCCCAACCCTTCCCTGGCTTCCCACTGCAGAACCCTGATCTGCACTGGCCTTGGGCATGAGCCAGCCTGATTTCCTTACTCCTCTCCCTCTCAGTGCACTGAAATGCACCATAGGGGGTGGGGTGGGGTTAATGTTCTTAAAGTCAGCCAGGGCCCTGACACCACCCCACTCCCTAATATCAGCAACCCCGCTTGTTAAGTCATGTGAGCAGGCTTTGAATCATCAGCACCCTTCAGCTCTGGGACTCAGTGTGAAATCATGGAGAACCCAGTCGTTATTCACGTCACCTGTTTTAGGTAGGTTCCCTCTAACAACTGACCCCACAGAGGAGGAAGAGACTCAGGTGGAGAGGGAGGAAGGAAGTTGTGGAGATCTCTGGATAGAAAGGGCACAAGCCCGCCCCCCAAAATACCACCATTGACACACTGCATTCCAGAAGCCAAACTCCACAATCAGCTGCCTTAAGTGCCCCTCTCAAAGGCTTCCAAAAAATTCAATCCTCCATATGGAAAACCACTACCTTAAGTCAATCAGCAGAAACCCACTCTAAGTCAAGAAATTGTCTTTAAATCAAAAGATACTTTGATGCGATGTCTACTTTTGAAATACATCCAGAATTGGGTCATTTCTCCCTACCTCTCCTACTACCTCTCCAGTCTAAGCCATCACTATCTGTTGCATAGATAAATGAGATTAAGGCAAAATAAATGAAATGGTGAAATAATAGCATCTCAGATTTCATTCTCACATGTAACAGAAACAGACTCAAAGATTTTGAAAAAAAGTATGGTTACCAAAGGGAAAAGAGGGGGGAGGGATGGATTGGGAGGTTGGGATTGGCATGTATACACTACTATATACAAAATTGATGGGTAACAAGGAAACAATAGTAGCTATATATAGCTTGGGGAAATCTATTCAATACTCTGTAATAGCCTATTTGGGGAAAGAATCTGAAAAAGAATGGAGGAGTTCCCATTGTGGCTCAGTGGTTAACAAATCTGACTAGGAACCATGAGGTTGTGGGTTCGATCCCTGGCCTTGCTCAGTAGCGTTGCTGTGAGCTGTGGTGTGGGTCGCAGACTCGGCTCGGGTCTGGCGTTGCTATGGCTCTGGCGTAGGCCGGTGGCTATAGCTCTGATTAGACCCCTAGCCTGGAAACCTCCATATGCTGTGGGCGTGGCTCAAGAAAAGGCAAAAAGACAAAAAAAAAGAAAAAAAAAGAATGGATACATATGTATATGTATGGCTGATTAACTTTGCAGTACACTGTAAGTCACCTATATTCCAATAAAATTCATATTAAAAAACAAATCATCTTTAAATTCATCAGCACTGTCTTACTTTCTGTGAGCTGGGTTCAGGTAACGTTCTTCCCTTTGGGGCAAATGACAGATGGGAGCTGCTCAGATGGAAAAAAAATCAGGATTTGGATTTGGGGGAAGAACTCTACAGAGACCGTTCTGAGCCACGGGAACTGCATGCACACTAAAAGACCTCGACTTGTACACACTCCATGAGCTACCACCAGCCCAGCTCTCCAGATGAGGAAACCCATGCCAGCCTGATTCTGGAAAAGTGCCTGCCCCAGAGTCAAGCCGGATACAGCTGGGTCCAGAGTTCTGCCTCTGGAGCATCAAGTGGCAGTCAGACCTCAGCCTGTCAAACTGGCCAGCAGTCAACCCAACCAGTCTGGAAGTGACCCCCCCCCCCAGGTATGAAGGCAGAACTATGTCTCCCCCACCAGGCAAGGCCACCTGAACCTAGAGTCGGAGTTGGCCTGTAACCCTGACCTTCTTGCTGGGCATCCTTGGGTCCACCTTTCCCCTCCCCAACCCATCTCTGAGCTTGCACTTGCCAGCACACAGCAGTCAGCCCTGGGCTCAACCTTCGCTCTGGCGCCCTCTAGCGGCCGTTCTCTCTAACTGCAACTCAGAGCCCTGCCTCCCTGCTCCCTGAGGAAACACTGGAGCTGAATTTGACTTGAGCGCATGGCAGTCTGATTTCCTTTTTCCTCTCCCTCTGAGAGAAAGCAACTGCCTGACTGAAGGGGGTATTTCTCTCTCACAGTCTCCCAGGGCACTCAATCTTCCTGAACCAACACCACTACTTTAAGTCAATCAGCCGAACCCACTTGAAGTCAGCTCACCAGATTTAAGTTAATCAGCCTCCTCTCAGTTTTCTTGAGGCTCTTTTATTGAAGTTACTTCCCTCAGGCTTGAAGAACAGAAAAGGGAGGCTCAGATGACAACAAACAAGGAAGGTTAGGGAGAACACTCCAGAGAAAGTTCACAGGGAAGGGACCAGTGTACCCGCCAAAGGCCTTCCACTGTCACATGTGCTATTCACGACCACCAGTCCAGATGCTCAGATGCCAAACCACATGCAAGCATGATTTAGGAAAACTGAATACCCAAGATGCAAGCCAGGCATTGTGGGATCCAGAGTTCTGCCTCTGGAGAATCAAAAGGCTGTCAGGCCCCTGACAGCCTATCAGGGAGTCTGGCCATGGGGCTAGTCTACCAGTCAGGAAGTGACCCACACGTGTGAATGCAGAACCATGTTCCCTCCATCAGCTGAGAGGCAGAGGCGGCCAGTGACCACCAGCCCTTACTGAGCCTGTACTAGGGGTTCCCCTATTCCCATCTCGAGCTTCGTCTCTGAACTTGGACATGCCAACACAGAGCAGCAATGGGGGTCAATTGCGCTGTGGCGCCCTCCCACGGGCTTTCCCCTAACAACCACTCAGGAAGTTTCCTCCTTCCTCCCTGATCAAACCCTGGGCTTGAATGTGACTTGAGCACATGGGAGCCTGGTTTCCTTTTTCCTCTTCCTCTGAGCACAAGCAACTGCCTTATGAGAGGTGAATCTCTCTCTCAAAGTCTCCCAGCGCTCTCAGTCCTTTCCAACACCACTTCTATAAGTCCATCAGCCAAATTCACTACCCTCAAAGTCTCCCTGGAAACTCAACTCTCCATATGCAACCCCACTCCTTTTTTTTAAGGGCCACACCTGTGGCATATGGAGGTTCCCAGGCTAGGGGTCGAGTTGGAGCTGCAGCTGCCTGCCTACACCACAGCTACAGCAACGCAGGATCTGAGCCACGTCTGCAAGCTACACCACAGTGCACAGCAACACCGGATCCTTAACCTACTGAGTGAGGCCAGGGATCAAACCCGAGCCCTTATGGATATCAGTCAGGTACTTAACCCACTGAGCCACAATGGGAACTCCAATCCCACGACTTTGAATCAATCAACCAGACCCACTACTAGTCAGGTAATCATCTTTCAATTAATCAGCCCTCCCCACCTTCTTCCACATCAACAGGATTTAGCTAAGGCTCTTCTCTCAGTGGTGATGGATGGTGGGGTGAGGCTCAGATGAAAAACTAAGGATATGGGGAAAGAACTCTCCTGAGATACTGCACAGGGAGGGGAGCAGTGCGACCACCAAAGTAACACAGCTTTTACGCACCCTATTCATGACTACCTGCCCAGCTTCCTAGGTGTCAAAACCAAGCAGAAAACTATTTTAAAAATTACAGAGGAGGGGAGTTCCCGTCGTGGCTCAGTGGTTAACGAATCCGACTAGGAACCATGAGGTTGCGGGTTTGGTCCCTGCCCTTGCTCAGTGGGTTAACGATCCGGCGTTGCGTGAGCTGTGGTGTAGGTTGCAGACTCGGCTCGGATCCCGCGTTGCTGTGGCTGTGGTGTAGGCTGATGGCTACAGCTTCGATTCGACCCCTAGCCTGGGAACCTCCATATGCCGCAGGATCGGCCCGAGAAATAGCAAAAAAACAACAAAAAAAAAATTACAGAGGAGGAGTTCTCATTGTGGCTCAGTGGAAACGAATCTGACTAGCATCCATGAGGACTCGGGTTCAATCCCTGGTCTCGTTCAGTGGGTTAAGCATCCAGCATCGTGCAAGCTGTGGTGTAGATCACAGACATGGCTCATGTCTGGTGTTGCTTTGTCTATAGCATAGGCTAGTGGCTGCAGCTCCGATTCAACCCCAGCCTGAGAACCTCTATATGCCGCAGGTGTGGCCCTAAAACAAACAAACAAAAATTACACAGGAAAACATAGAAGAAAATCTACATGATCTAGGGATTGGTCACACAGATCAGGGGCTTTCACTTTTTTTTTTTTGTATTTTGTCTTTTTAGGGCCGCACCCACGGCATATGGAGGTTCCCAGGCTAGGGGTCCAATCGGAGCTACAGCTGTCAGCCTACACCAGAGCCACAGCAATACCAGATCTGAGCCGTGTCTGCAACCTACACCACAGCTCATGGCAACACCGGATCCTTAACCCACTGAGCGAGGCCAGGGATCAAACCCGCAACCTCATGGTTCCTAGTCAGATTTGTTTTCGCTGCAACATGATGGGAACTCCGGGCTTTGACTTTTTAACACACAACACAAAAAGCCAACACACAAATGGAAAAAAGTTAATAAAATGTACTTTATAAAACTAAAAACTTCTCAGTGAGATATCTTCTTCAGAAAACCAAAGACAAGCGGAAAAAAAAGGGGGGGATATGTGCAAAACATACAGCTGATAAAGAATTTGTACTCAAGGAGTTCCCATTGTGGCTCAGTGGTTAACGAATCCAACTAGGAACTATAAGGTTTCGGGTTTGATCCCTTGCCTTGCTCAGTGGGTTAACGATCCCGCGTTGCCATGACCTGTGGTGTAAGTTGCAGAAGTGGCTTGGATCCCGCGTGAGCTGTGGTGTAGGTTGCAGACGCGGCTTGGATCCCACTGGCATAGGCCAGTGGCTACAGCTCCGGTTAGACCCCTAGCCTGGGAAACTCCATATGCCGCGGGAGCGACCCAAGAAAACGGCAAAAAGACAAAAAAAAAAAAAGAATTTGTACTCAAATCATACAAAGTACTATAAACAAACAACTTCATTAACATAAAGGGAGTTTCCTCGTGGCTCAGCATGTTAAGGATCCAGTGGCTTAACATTGGTGGCTTGCTGTGGCTCTCGTTGCTGCTATGGTGTGAGTTCCACCCCTGGCCCGGGAACTTCTCCCCATTCTGAGCCTGGAGATGCATGTAGCCAAGGGTCTGCAGGTGGGTGCTTCTGGAGCTTGGGCGCCATCTGGTGGCCATTGGCTCTAATACCAACTCAAAGCCCAACCTCCTGCCTTCTTCCTTAATAGCCCCTAGGCTGCGTTGGCCTTGGGTACCTGTCAGCTTGATTTCCTTCCGAGCACGTTCAGAGAGGGGTAGGACGCTCTTAAACTCTCCCAGGGCACTCACTCCAGGCTACTCCATCCCACTACCTTCAATCACTCAGCCACCCCACTTTTTTTTTTTTTTTGGTCTTTTTTGCTATTTCTTGGACCACTCCTGCGGCATATGGAGGTTCCCAGGCTAGGGGTCGAATCGGAGCTGTAGCCACCAGCCTACGCCAGAGCCACAGCCACGCGGGATCCGAGCCGCGTCTGCAACCTACACCACAGCTCACGGCAACGCCGGATCCTTTAACCCACTGAGCAAGGCCAGGGACCAAACCCGCAACCTCGTGGTTCCTAGCTGGATTCGCTAACCACCGCGCCATGACGGGAACTCCAGCCACCCCACTTCTTAAGCCTCCTGAGCTGCCTTTAAATCAATCTGCACTCTTTACCCTCTGACTCACCTTTTAATCAATAACCCCCAATGCTTTATACACCTGACCTAATTTTAGGGAAGTTCTCCTAACAGGGGGTCAGTTGAGGAGAAGAGGCTTAGATAGATAGGGAAGAAGGAAGATAGAAAGGATTCTGAAGATAAAAATGCACAGAAATGAGCAATGCCCGCCTTCCAAAATAGTACCGCTTTGACACCCCTTAACTTTAAGAACACCAGCCCCGTTTTGCTACATGACAACATGGAGAAAAATTTATACACTGAAAACTACAATCCCAAAGTTAAGCCGGGTATTTTAAGGTCCGGAGTCCTGCCTCTGGGAAAAATTAGGGCAGTGAGACAACAGACAGCCTGTCAAACTGGCCACTGGACAACCTGACCAGGCTAGAAGTGCCCCAGCACATGCTGAGGGGACATCTCTGTCCCTTCTGTGAGGTGAGGCAATTTGCGCTGGAGCGACAATCACACATTGTAACCAACCCCTCCTCTCTGGGCACATCCTGTGGTTTTTGCCAAATCCACCTCCAACCCCATCTCTGAGCCTGGAAGTAGAGACAGGGTGGGCTCTGCTAGTGCTACGGTGCCCTCTGGCGGCCATCGTCTCTAACAACAACTCTCACCTATTCAGACTCCCACCCCAGGCCAGGGGGTTGAACTGGCCTTAGGCACCTGCCAGCTTGATTTCCTTCCTCCACTCCCTCTGAGCATTTTCAGAGAAGGCTAGGACTCTTTTAAACTCCCCAAGGGCAATCACCGCAGCCAACCCCATCTGACTACCTTAGATCACTCAGTCATTCTGCTTCTTAGTCTCCTGATTCAGCTTTAAATAAATCAGTATCCTTTAGCCCCATGAACAACGTTTTAAACAATAAGCCCCACTACTTTATAACTTCACTGGGTTTTAACTGGTAACCCTAACAGAGGCACCATAAAGGAAGAAGATGCTCAGATGGAAAAAGAAGGAAGTTGGGGAAAATTACCAACAGGCCACAGGGATGATCACTGATCACCCTCCAAAACACTACCACGTTTACCCACTTCATTTTCAAGACCTCCAACCCCAATTTTCCACATGCCAACACGGAGACAAACTTGTAGCATGAAAATTGAAGCCTCAAGTTAAGTCAGGTATCTCAAGCTTGGTCCTACATCCCCTCCGTGAGGGCAGGCAATTTGGGCTGGAGCGACAATCACACATTATAACCAGCCCCTCCTCTCTGGGCTCGTCCTGAGGGTTCTATCAAACCCATCTCCAACTGCATCTCTGAGTGTGGCCTTAGGAACTGGGAGCTGCAGGTGAGCGCTGTGGGTGCTACAGCGCCCTCTGGCGGACACCCCTCTAACAACAACTATAATCTGTTCTGAATCCCTACTCCAGCCCAGATGGCTGCATTAGCCTTGGACAGCTGATAGAGGTTTTTGTTTTGTTTGGGGTTGGCTTTTTTTTTTTTTTTTGTCTTTTTAGGGCCGCACATGTGGCATATGGAAGTTCCAAGGCTAGGGGTCAAATCGGAGCTGTAGCTGCTGGCCTACACCGCAGCCACAGCAATGCCAGACCCAAGCTGCATCTGTGACTTACACCACAGCTCATGGCAACGCCAGATCCTTAACCCACTGAGCAAGGTCAGGGATTGAAACTGCGTCCTAGTGGAGGCTAGTCAGATTCGTTAACCAATGAGTCATGACAGGAACTCCTAGAGTTTTTTTTTTTTTTTCTTTTTTCTTCCTGTCCCTCTAAGGGCAGTGAGGTGCACCACAGAGCACTTGGGCATGTCCTGGGGCTTCTGCCAAGGAACATTGGAAGGTGGGCATTTATCTCTCCCAAGTCTCCCAGGGCACTCACCCCAACCTACACCACCCCAGTACATGAAAACCCACTGCTGCCCCACCCATCATCTGCACACAGGCCAGGCCAGAGGCTTGAGGATTACAAGTCCAAGACTCAAAATATATGTTTCTGGGTCCAGAGTCCTGCCTCTGGAAAAAAAAGGGCAAAGAACCCTGAAAAAGGGCAGTATCTCTGAGCACTTCCTCATCAGCCAGTCTGGAAATGCCCATTAGATGTTGAAGGCACTTCCGTGTCCCCTGCCTGAGGTGAGGCAATTGCGACCTGAGAGGCAAAGACAACCGGGGACCAACCTCAACTTTCTGGGCACGTCCTTGGTCTGTCACCAGCCCTGTTTCAACACAGTCTCTGAGCCTGGAGCTACAACCAGGGAACAGCAGATGGGCTCTGCTGGGGCTCTGGCGCCATCTGGTGGCGATTAGCTCTAACAACAACTCTCAGCTCTTCCTCTTGCCTCCCTCAACAGAACCCTGCGCTGCACTGGCCTTGGGCACCTGCCAGGTTGATTCCTCCTCCACTCCCTTTGAGCACCATGAACTGCCTTATACAGACGGGTGGGCCTCTCTTAAACTCCCCCTGGGCACTCACCCCAGCCTACCCCATCCCACTCTCTCTTTTTTTTTTTGCCTTTTTGCATTTTTGCCTTTTCTAGGGCTGCTCCTGCAGCATATGGAGATTCCCAGGCCAGGGGTCTAATCAGAGCTGTAGCCGCCGGCCTTCACCAGAGCCACAGCAACGTAGGATCCAAGCAGTGTCTGCAACCTACACCACAGCTCACGGCAACGCCGGATCGTTAACCCACTGAGCAAGGCCAGGGATGGAACCTGCAACCTCATGGTTCCTAGTCGGATTCGTTAACCACTGCGCCACAACGGGAACTCCCCATCCCACTATCTTATGTAACTCAGCCACCCTCCTTCTGAAGTCTCCTGAGCAACCTTTAACTCAGTCGGCACACCTTAGCCCTGTAACTAAACTTTCTTTCAAGAGCTTCCACCATTATACATTTTACCTGGCTTTAGGGAAGTCCTCTTAACAGAGGTTAGCAGTGGAGGAAGAAGTTTAGATGGAAAGGGAAGAAGGAAGCTGGGGAGAACTTCACAGAAATGCACAGAAATGAGCAATGCCCGCCTTCCAAAATACTACCACTTTGACACACTCTAACTTCAAGGACACCAGCCCAGTTTTGCAACATGCCAACATGCGGAAAAACCTATACACTGAAAACTGCAAGCCCAAAGTTAGACGGAGTATTTCAAGGTCCAGACTCCTACTTCTGGAGAAACAAAGGGCAATGAGACATCAGACAGACTGTCAAATTCTCTGGCAACTGGGCCACCTGACCAGGCTGGAAGTGCCCAGCATGTGCTGAGGGGACACCTCTGTCCCCTCTGTGGGGTGAGGCAATTTGGGCTGGAGCAACAATCACACACTGTAACCAACCCCTCCTCTCTGGCATGCCTGGGATTTCTGCCCAACCCACATCCAATCCCATCTCTGAACATGGTGGCAGGGACAGGGATCTGCAGGTGGGCTCTGTGGGTGCTATGGTGCCCTCTGGTGGCCATCAGCTCTAATAATGACTCCCACCCCAGCCCAGGGGGATGCACTGGCCCTGGCACCTGCTAGCTTGATTTTATTCCCCTTTTCAGCCTGAGCAAGATGAAGTGCATTACAGAGAGGGGCATTTCTCTTTCAAATTCTCCTTGGACACTCACCCCCACTTGCACCACCCCAGTACATGAAAACCCTCTGCTGCCATGCCCATTATGTATGAGAGTCTTCTTGAAATCCATCACTCTGCCTTCATTCACAAGACCTGATCATGTCCCCACCACAGGCGTTGGGGACAGGAGAAAGGGGCTCAGATGGAAAAGGAAGAAGGAAGTTTGGGGAGACCTCCTGAGAGAAAAGCACAAGGATGACCACAGCCACCCTGAACATATCACTACTTTTACATGTTTCATTCACAACCACCTCCTCTTTTTCCAGAAGTCCAACCCCACACAAGCCAGAAGCCTGAATACGGCAAGCCCAATATTCAAACAGATGATTCTGGTCCAGGGTCCTGCCTCTGGGGAAACAAAGGGCAAAGACCCCAGAAGACATGTCAGCATCCCTGATCCCTGTACCACCGGTCAGGCTGGAAATGCCCATCACATGCTGAAGGGACACCCGTGTCCCCTCCTTGAGGTGAGGCAATCTGGGCAGGAGAAGCAGTGGTGCCTATAACCAACCTCAACTTTCTGGGCATGTCTTTGGCCGTAGGTTTGATTTCTGACTGAGAACTTCCAAGTGCTGTGGGTGTGGCAAAAAAAAAACAAATTTTTTTGAAACAGGTATAAGATATGAAAGGACACCTGGCTAAAGAAGATAAACAGATAATAAGTGGACAAAAATACGGTCAACATCATCTACCACTAGGGAATCATGAAGCAAAACAACAAGACAGCACTGCACACCAATCAGAACTGATTAACTTCCTCCCAAATGACAACACTGGTGACTGGAGGATGGGGACACAGGACACAGCAGGAGAGTTCTTTCATTGCTGAAAGAACAAATATCGGCCTGGTGAGAGATAGTCTGGCAGTATTTTCTGAAGCTCAACAAGTCTCACATCTTGAGATCCATCCATCATGCCTCCAGTATTCACACAAATGCTTTGAAGCACTGGAGCCAAACAAAAGAAGAAAATGGTATTCTGCACAATGTCTAAGCCTTAAAGGGATCAGGATGTCTTCAGGAGATGAATGCATAAGCAAACTGGGGTGTGCCCATATGAAGGGGAGCAGAATAGGACTCTCCAAATTGTGCAGTTTCAAGAGAACTCACAGAGAAAAACAACTTTTAAAAAGAAAATCACGGAGGGAGTTCCCATCGTGGCTCAGGGGAAACGAATCTGACTAGTATCCATGAGGACACAGGTTTGCTTCCTGGCCTCACTCAGTGCGTTAAGGATCTGACATTGCCGTGTGCTGTGGTATAGGTCGCAGATGTGGCTCAGACCCGGCATTGCTTTGGGTGTGGTGCAGGCTGGGGGCTACAGGTCCTATTCGACCCCTAGCCTGGGAACCTCCATATGCAGTGGGTGTGGCCCTAAAAAGACTAAAAGAAAAAAAAAGAAAATCACGGCGTTCCCACTCTAACACAGTGGGTTAAAAATGTGACTGCAGTGGCTCAGATTTGGGAGGAGGTGAAGGTTCAGTCCCCAGCCTGGAGCAGTGGGTTAAGCGATCCAGCATTCTGGTGCAAGTTGCAGCTGTGGCGTGGGTTTGATCTCTGGCTTGGGAACTTCCACATGCTACAGACGCAGCCACAAAAAGAAAAAAGAAAGAAAATCAAAGTTGGAGGTTCACCCTTCCCAATTTCAAACGAGTACAAAGTATCAGTAAATAAAACACCGTGATACCAGCATAAAGATACACATGGTGATGAATGGAAGTGAATGGCAGTGCTACAAATAAACCCATCCATCTATAAAGAACTGGTTTTAGACGACACTCAACAGCATCCAATTGTGGGGAGATGGTGTCTTCAACAAATGGTGCCAGGCAATTAGCTATCCACAGGCAGAGGAATGAAATTGGACCCTAACCCTCTACATATAAAAAAGTACCTCAAAATACATAAAAGGCTAAAATGTAAAAAGTCAAATTGCAGTCAGCCCCTTGTATCCACGGGTGCCACAGCCATGGATTCAACCAAGTGCAGGTCAAAAATATCAGACAAAAAAGTTTATAGAAGAGTTAACACCTATCCTTCTGAAACTATTCAAAAAAAAAAAAAAAAACTGCAGAGGAAGGAATACTCCCAAATTCATTCTATGAAGCCACCATCACTGATACCAAAACCAGAGTCAGGCAAAAAGACAAAAAAAAAAAAAAAAAAAAGGATTTCCCGTCGTGGTGCAGTGGTTAATGAATCCAACTAGGAACCATGAGGTTGCAGGTTCAATCCCTGGCCTTGCTCAGTGGGTTGGGGATTCGGCGTTGCCGTGAGCTGTGGTGTAGGTCACAGATGTGGCTCGGATCCCGCGTTGCTGTGACTCTGGTGTAGGCTGGTGGCTACAGCTCCGATTAGACCCCTAGCCTGGGAACCTCCATATGCTGCAGGAGCGGCCCTAGCAAAGGCAAAAAGACAAAAAAAAAAAAAAAAAAACACCAGAGTCAACACACAAAAAGAAAACTACCAAACAATATCATTGATGAACATAGATGCAAAAATCTTCAAGACAATATTAGCAAACTAAATCCAACTACATATTAACTAACATACACTATGATCAGGTGGGATTTATCCCAGGGATGCAAGGTTCCTTCAATATCCCAAAATCAATCAGTGTGACACACCACATCGACAAAGTGAAAAAAATAAAAACCATATGAGGAGTTCCCATTATGGCTCGGCAGAAATGTATCTGACTAGTATGCATGAGGACACAGGTTCAATCTCTGGCCTCACTCAGTGGGTTAAGAATCTGGCATTGCCATGAGCTGTGGTGTAGGTTGCAGACGTGGCTTGGATCTGGCATTGTTGTGGCTGTGGTGTAGGCCAGCAGCTACAGTTCCAATTTGACCCCACACACTGTGGGTGTGGCCCTAAAAAAAAGAAAAAAGAAAAGAAAAAAAACCCATATGAGGATTTCCTGGTATAGATCAGCAGATTATGAACACAACTAGTATCACTGAGGATGTGGGTTCGATCCTTGGCCTCGCTCAGCACTGTAAGGATTCAGCATTGCTGTGAGCTGTGGTGTAGGTAACAGATGCAGCTTGGATCCATCATTGTTTGTGGTTTTAGCATCGTAGAAGCTGCAGCTCCAATTTGACCTCTAGCCTGGGAACTTCCATATGTCGCAGGTGAGGCCCTAAAAAGAAAAAGAATGATCATCTCAATAGATGCAGAACAAGCTTTTGACAAAATCCAACACTGAACAATTCTGAGTGATAAAAAAAAAAAAACCTCCAGAAAGTGGGCACAGAGGAAACCTCCCTCAACATCATAAAGGCCATTTATGACAAACCCCAGGTAACATTATTCTCAATGGTGAAAAGCTGAAAGAATTCCCACTAAGACCAGGAACAAGACAAGGATGTCCACTCTTGTCACTTCTATTCAACATGGTTTTGGAAGGCCTAGCCATGGCAATCAGAGAAGAGAAAGAAATAAAAGGAATATAAATTGGAAAGATAAACACATGATTATCACTATTTGCAGATGACATGATACTATATCTAGAAAATCCTAAGGATGCAACCAGAAAACTGTTGGAGCTCATCCATGAATTTGGTAAAGTTTCAGGATACAGAATTAATACAAAGAAACTAATTGCAGTTCAATACACCTAACAATGAAAGATTAGGAAGAGAAACTAGGTAAACAATTCCATTTACCATCACATCAGAAAGAATAAAATACCTAGAAAAAAAACTATCAAAAGAGACAAAACACATGTATTCTGAAAACTGTAAGTCACTGATGAAAAAAATCAAAGACCACACAAACAGATGGAAAGATATACCATACTTCTTAGATTGGAAGAATTGATATTGTCAAAATGACTATATTGCCCAAGGCAATTTATACATTCAGTTCAATCCCTATTAAATTACCAATGGCATTTTTCACAGAAGTAGTACCAAAAAAAATTAAATTTATATGGAAACACAAAAGACCCTGAATAGCCAAAGCAATCCTGAGAAAGAAAAATGGAACTGAAAAAAAAGAAAAAAAAAAAAGAGTTCCCGTCGTGGCGCAGTGGTTAACGAATCCGACTAGGAACCATGAGGTTGTGGGTTCGGTCCCTGCCCTTGCTCAGTGGGTTAACGATCCGGCGTTGCCGTGAGCTGTGGTGTAGGTTGCAGTCGCGGCTCGGATCCCGCGTTGCTGTGGCTCTGGCGTAGGCTGGCGGCTACAGCTCCGATTGGACCCCTAGCCTGGGAACCTCCATATGCCACACGGGAGTGGCCCTAGAAATAGCAAAAAGACAAAAAAAAAAAAGAAAAAGAAAAATGAAACTGGAAGGCTCCCTGACTTCATACTATACTACAAATCTACAGTCATCAAAACAGTATGGTCCTGGCACAAATACAGAAATATAGATGAATGGAACAGGACAGAAAGCCCAGAAATAAACCCACACACCTATGGTCAACTAATCTATGACAAAGGAGGCAAAAATATACAATGGAGAAAAGAAAGTCTCTTCAATAAGTGATGCTGGAAAAACTGGACAACATGCAAAAGAATGAAATTAGAATACTCTCTAACACCATACACAAAAATAGGCTCAAAGTGGATTAAAGACCTAAATATAAGACTGGATACTATAAAAGTCTTAGAGAAAAACATAGACCAAACACTCTCTGACATAAGCCTCAGCAATGGAGTCCTTGTTGCAGCTCAGCAGGTTAAGAACCCAACACTGGCTCTCTGAGGATGCAGGTTTATCCATGGCCTCATTCAGTGGGTTAAGGATCTGGTGCTGCCACAAGCCATGGTGCAGGTCACAGATGTGGCTCGGATCCTGTGCTGCTGTGGCTGTGGCATAGGCCTGTAGCTGCAGCTCTGCTTTGACCCCTATCCTAGGAATTTCCATATGCTGCAGGTGCAGCCCTAAAAAGACAAAAAAATAAACCACAGCAATTTCTCAAACCCACATCCTAACAGAATGAAAATAAAACTAAAAATAAACAAATGGGAACTAATTAAACTTAAAAGTTTTTGCATAGCAAAGGAAACCATAAACAAAACCAAAAGACAACCCATAGGATGGGAGAGAATATTTGCAAATGAAGCGACTGGCAAGGAACTTAATCTCCAAAATGTACAAACAACTCATATAGCTCGATATCAAAAAAAAAAAAAAGCAAACAACCCAATCAAAAAATGAGCACACACAAAAAATGGGCAGAAAATCTAAATAGACATTTTTCCAAAGACATACAGATGGCCAACATCACTAATTAGAGAAATTAAAGTCAAAACTATAATGAGGTATCACCTCATACCAGTCAGAATAGCCATCATCAAACAGACTTCCCACTGTAGCACAATAGGACTGGTGGTGTCTCTGGAGTGCTGGGACACAGGTTCAATTCCCACCTGGCGCAGTGGGTTAAGGATCTGGCTTTGCCACAGTTGCAGTGTAGGTTGCAACCTCAGCTCAGATCTGATCCCTGACCCAGAAGCTCCATATGCCACAGAGTGGCCAAAAAAGAAAAAAACAAAAACAAAAAAACTACTTACCTTCAAAAGAGATAGTCTAGAATACAAAGTAGGACTTCACTCAAAATAAACATACAAATGGTTCGGGGTTTTTGTTTTATTTTGCTTGTTTTAGTGCCACATCTGTAGCATATGGAAGTTCTCAGGCTATGGGTTGAATCAGAGCTGCAGCTACAAGCCTGCACCACAGCCACAGCAATGCCAGATCTGAGCCATGTCTGTGACCTACACTGCAGCTCACGACAACATTGGATCCTTAACCCACTGAACAGGGCCAGGGATCTAACCTGAATCCTCATGGATACTAATCAGGTTTGTAACAACAGAAACTCCACAAATGTATTTTTTTTTAAAGTCTACAAACAATAAATGCTGGAGAGGGTTTGGAGAAAAGGGAATCCTCTTACACCGATGGTGGGAATGTAAACTGATACAACAACTATGGAAAATAGTATGGACATTCCTCAAAAAACTAAAACTAGAGTTAACATACAATCCACCAATCCCACTCCCGGGCATATATCTGGAGAAAAACCATTATTCAAAAAGATACATGTACCCATTTATTCACAGCAGCACTATTCACAATAGCCAAGGCATGGAAACAGCCTAAATGTCCATCAACAGAGGAATAAATAAAGAAGACGTGGTACATTGGAATACTACTCAATTCATAGAGAAGAATGAAATAATGCCATTTGCAGCAACACGGATGGACCTAGAGATTATCATATCAAGTGAAGTTAGACAGTGAAAGACAAACATCATACAGCATGAATTATATGTACAATTTAAAAAGGATACAAATGAGAGTTCCCACTGTGGCTCAGTGGGTTATGATGCCGACTACTATCCATGAGGATTCGAGTTCAATCCCTGGCCTTGGTCAGTGGGTTAAAGATCTCTCATTGCTTCAAGCGGTGGTATAGGTCACAGATGAGGCTCCAATCCCGAATTGCTGTGGCTGTAGTGTAGGAAGGCAGCTGCAGCTCCAATTCAACCGCTAGCCTGGGAACTTCCATATGCCACAGGTACAGCACCCCCCTCCCAAAAAAGGGCAATAAATGAATGAATTAATTAAGAGGATACAAATGAACTCATTTGCAGAACCAACACAGCCTCACAGACTTTGACAAGAAACTTATGGTTACCAAAGGGGACAGGTGGAGGAGGGAGGGATGGACTGGAGGTTTGGGATTGGCATATGCACCCTGACATATATGGAATGACTGGCCAGTGGGAACCTACTGTATAGCACAGAGAACTCCATCCAGTATTCTGTGATAACCTATGTGGGAAAAGAATATGATAGAGAACAGATGTGTGTACATGTATAACTGACTCACTTTGTTGTGCAGCAGAAATTATCGCAACCTTGCAAATCAACTATACTTCAGTAAAACTTTAAAAGAATGAAAAAAAAGAAGGAAAAGAAAATCAGGGAGTTCCCACTGTGGCGCAGTCGGTTAAAATTCCCATTGCAGCGGCTCTAGTCACTGTGGAGGCGCCGGTTCCATCCCGGAACCAGACCAGTTGGTTAAAATGATCTGGTGTTGATGCAGCTGTGGCACAGGTCGCACTGAGCAGGATCGATCCCTGGCCCAGGGAACTTCCACATGCCTTGTGTGCGTCCCACCCCACCCCCTCAAAAAAGAGTCCACCATTAACCCATTTTTTTCTTCGAGAAGATTCCTCTAGTCAGGCTTTCAGTCAGGAAAGTGAACTCAAATCATCTGATGATGGGAGAATCAAAGCCCTCTACTTCCTGGGATACTTCACAAAACCTCTCTGGAAACAAAAAACATCTTTGCCTCCTATGAACTGAAATGTGGTATTTTAACATCAGAATTCCAATGCAGATCAAGGAATCCTGCAGTACAAGGCTCTTTGTAATCAAAACCTCCAAAAGCAAGGTCTCTTGAAGACAAACCAAGGATTCAAGCAAAATGCAATGTTGCTACCAGAGACTTGGAGATAAACAGGAAATCTTTTAAGTACAACTGAAAAAACAACTCGTAGGGAGCTTGCTGGGGGTGTATTTAGAGGTTCTGGGAAAGTGCTTGTCTCATGCTGGGAAGCTCGCTGGTCCCCAGCTCCTGTTCCCAATAAGTGATGCTGGGAGTGTGATCTGGTTCCAGGATGTGTGTACGTGTATAACTGAATCACTTTGTTGTGCAGCAGAAATTACCACAACTTTGCAAATCAACTATACTTCAGTAAAACTTTAAAAGAATGGAGGTTCCTCAGTAAAATAAAAATAGAACTACCGTATGATCCACCATTCCCACTCATGGGCATATATTCAGACAAAACTACAATTTAAAAAGATACAAGCACCCCTATGTTCATAGCAGCACTATTCACAATAGCTAAGACATGGGAACAACCTAAATGTCCATTAACAGATGAATGGACTAAGAAGATGTGGTACAAATATACAATGGAATTACTATCTCAGCCATAAAAAAGAATAAAATAATCCCATCTGCAGCAACAGGGGTACAACTAGAGATTCTCATACTAAGTCAGAAAGACGAATACCATAGGAAATCACTTAGATGTGGAATCTAAAATATGGCACAAACGAACCTATCTACAGAACAGAAACAGACTCTGATCATGGAGAACAGACTTGTGGTTGCCAGTGGGGAGGGGGAGGGAGTGGGACCGATGGGAGTTTGGGGTTAGTAGATGCAAACTATTACATTTAGAATGGATAAGCAATGAGGTCCTACTGTACAGCACAGGAAACGATATCCAGCCTCTTGGGATAGACCATGATGGAAGATAATATGAGAAAGGGAATGTATGTATATGTATGACTGGGTCACTTTGCTGTACACCAAAATGGCAGAACATTATAAATCAACTACACTTTTTTAAAAAGTAGAGTTTGCCTGGAATGGAAACAAAGGTCTGCTCACATGTTACCATGTGAAAACACTCAGGGACGTCAAACCTGTACTATTCCTCATGGTTCCTAGTCAAATTCATTAACCACTGAGCCACATGGGAACTCCTGTACCACATCTTAATCCATTCATCCGTAGATGGACATTTAGGTTGTTTCCATGTCTTAGCTACTGTAAATAGTGCTGCTATGAATATAGAGATGCATGTATCTTTTTAAATTGTAGTTTTGTCTGGATATATGCCCATGAGTGGGAATGCTGGATAAGGTAGTTCTATTTTTATTTTACTGAGGAATCTCCATACTGTTCTCCATAGTAGTTGTACCAATTTACATTCCCACCAACAGGGTAGGAGGGTTCCCTTTTCTCCACACCTTCTTCAGCATTTGTTATTTGCAGACTTATTAATGTATAACACAGACCCAAATTCTGACCAGTGTGAGGAGGTACTTCATTGTTGTTTTGACTTGCATTTCTCTAATAGCGATGTTGAGCATTTTTTCATTCAGGCCAGCTCTTCTTTTCTGACCATTCAAAACTGCCTAGGATTCAACAGCCACTCCTACCATGGACAGAGACTTCCTTTGCTGGAATCCTGGGGGAAATCACCTGGCTTTGATGTGGTTTGAGTTGGATCCTATGAAACAATCAGAACTTCCTAGCAAAGATGAATGAGGAGAGTCTGGCCTTTAATGTAGGTGGGATTAACACAGGTGTGCTGGCTGTACCTGCCAATCCTCCTATTTTTATCCCCCTCCCTCCATGTGAGCACCGATGATCTACTCTGAGCTCAGACCCCAGATCTGTTAGAGTCATGCTGTCAGTCTTTCTTTAAAAATGAGTGGGCAGGAGTTCCGGTCTTGGCTCAGTGGTTAACGAATCCGACTAGGAACCATGAGGTTGCGGGTTTGATCCCTGGCCTCACTCAGTGGGTTAAAGATCCGGCGTTGCCGTGAGCTGTGATGTAGGTCACAGACGCGGCTCGGATCTGGCATGGCTGTGGCTGTGGCATAGGCCGGCAGCTACAGCTCTGATTCGACTCCTAGCCTGGGAACCTCCATATGCCGCGGGTGCGCCCCTAGAAAAGACAAAAAAAATTAAAAAAATATGTATATATGAGTGGGCAGAGGAGTTCCTGCTGAGTGGTCTAGCAGTTAAGGATCCAGTATTGTCACTGCTGTGGCTCAGGTTTGATCCCTGGCCCAGGAACTTCTGCATGCCATCAGCAGGGCAGAAAAAAAAAATTTTTAATGGATAGGCAATGAAATTAATTTAACCTAGAAGCAGCAGCTCAGGAGTTCCCACTGTGGAACACCGAAATCAGCAGCATCTCTGCTGTGCCGAGACACAGGTTCTACCCTTAGCCCAGCTCAGTGGGTTAAAGGATCCAATGGTGCTACAGCTTCGGCATAGGTAGCAACTGCAGCTTAGATCTGATCCCTGGCCTGGGAACTCCACATGTCTCAGGGCAGCCAAAACAAACAAACAAAAAAGGCAGCATCTCAGCAAGGGAAATAAAAACATCAGAAGTTATCTAATAACAGCCAGAGCTCTGTCTTTTCTTCTGGATAATAAAAATAGGACCTTCCTAAAGTTGAAGAGCATCAAATAAAATAAGTAAAGTTGTTGCCTCTGGCTCTTGGGGGGGGGGGGAGGATTCTGCTATGCAGTTTAACCAGTGTACATAACTAAAAAAATGCTGACATGAGTTTAAAACACCTATGTTCAGAGTTCCCATTGTGGTGCAGCGGAAACAAATCCGACTAGGAACCATAAGGTTTTGGGTTTAATCCCTGGCCTCGCCCAATGGGCTGGGGATTCGGTGTTGCCATGAGCTGTGGTATAGGTCACAGATTCGGCTCAGATCTGGTGTTGCTATGGCTGTGGTGTGGGCTCCAATTCCACCCAGCCTGGGAACCTCCATAAGCCTCGGGTGTGGGCCTAAAAAGCAAAAACAAACAAAAAAACCCCTATGTTCTAGGAAAGTTTTTCTAGGGTGCAAGGGGAAAGTTGTTTTGACATAAAGCAAGAAATAAAACACAACCGTCTTTGAGAACAGGGCTTGTTAATAGGGCATTAGAAGGTAGGAATTAGGAGTTCCCGTCGTGGCGCAGTGGTTAACGAATCCGACTAGGAACCATGAGGTGGCGGGTTCGGTCCCTGCCCTTGCTCAGTGGGTTGACGATCTGGCATTGCCGTGAGCTGTGGTGTAGGTTGCAGACGTGGTTTGGATCCCGCGTGGCTGTGGCTCTGGCATAGGCCGGTGGCTGCAGCTCCAATTCGACTCCTAGCCTGGGAACCTCCATATGCCACAGGAGCGGCCCAAAGAAATAGCAAAACGACAAAAAAAAAAAAGGTAGGAATTAAAGTAGTTTTTCAAGAAGAGTAGGGTTTAGTCTCAATTAAAAATACCATGGACAACTCAAAGCCGCTATTTAGGGAACCCAAAACCAAGTGACCCAAGAACACCCAGATCAGTGTTTTTAAAATCCTGGCAAAGCAGCCAGAGGATGCAGAGTCGGTTTTGCATAAGTTTTGAACACAGGAGAACAGAAAGAGAGGTGTCTGTTCCCCTAAGGCACTGAAACCATGTGGCATCAGTGGGTCAGTTGCAGGGGGCAGGGTTTGTGGGGGGAGGGTTTCCCAGGACACTCACCTCCCTACTCCCCCCCCTTCCCTCCCCCCCCCCCCCCCCCCCCCCCCCCCCCCCGCCACAATTCTGTTCACCTCTCCTCCTTCCAGCTCCGGAAGCATGGGGGCGGGGGGCAGCACTTCTTAAGTAAGCTCCAGCCCCAGGGACCACCTCTTCAGCCGAGCCTGACAAGTTGCAAGGCTGCAGGGGCGAGTTCTGCCCTGGAGGCGGGGTGGGTGGGGGAGCTGGAGCCCTAAAAGCCACCCATGTTCTTCAAGGGGAGGGGGGGAGCCATTTTCCTAACAGTACTTCTCAAGGGTCGGCCTGCTCCCCACCTCCTACCTGGCCCCCTCGATTCCCCCTGAAGTTACTCCGGGTCTGTGATGGCGTGGGTCCCGACTTCTTTAGTCTGCTGAGGACGGCGCTCCAGGGGTCGCTCCTGTCTCATCCCCGCCCCCACCCCCAACCCCGGTACTAATAGAGGAAGGGGCGCGGAGGGGCTTGGCTGAATCAAGGCACCTGCGAGGCTATGGAGGCGTTTTAAGCTCAAAACGTATTTAAATATTACTGGAACCTGGGGGGGTGGGGGTATGGGAAGGTTAGCGGGCTGAGAGGTGAGTTCTACTGCGGGGTGCAGCCCCGGGACCCGCACACCCTCCGCCCCGCTTCCCCGTCGTTAGGAGGAGGAGAGGAGCTGCGTCTCCAGCCAGGACTCTGCGCCCCACTCCCCGGTTCCCCTCAGGACGCAGAGTGGCCACCCCCACCCCACGCCGGGCCGAGGGCAGGCGCGCGAGGAGGGTCCAAAGTTCCCAGGACCAAGGCGCGCGCAGCTTTTGCTAAACAGCAGGCCGGCTCCGAGCCAATCTCGCGCCTCAAAAGTGGATCTCGGCCGCAGCCCGGAGACGTGGGGCAGATTCCTCACCCACTTACCTGGCAGCCCAGGGCAGACGGGGCTCCGGCGCGGAGTCTGTCCAACGGCGTTCACCGGGATGGGGGTTGCCATCTCCCTCGGGGTCGGAGCGGCTTGGCGGCGGCAGCGGGAAGAGAGGTGGAGCAGGGAGTTTGGGCTCCATGGGGACCCGCTCCATTCCGGGCGGCAGGGCGGGTCCGCTGAGCCCCCAGTCACCCGGTTGGGGCAGGGGGGGCTGCGGGAAGAATGGAGCGGGAGCCTCCGGGAGGGGGCCTGGAGGAGGGGCCTGGACTGGGAGGCTAGGGTCCCTCTCTGCAGAGGCTTCAGCCCGGGCTCCCTGTCGGACCCTGCGGCTCACCAGGGCTCCTGGGGACATGTGACCCTGGGGGCCTCCTCTCTATTTGTGGTAAAGCTCAAATATCCGGTAGGAGGTGGGAGAGTGTCCCTTTTGCTTGTAGATTTCTTAAGCAGCTTTTATTCAAAACAATCACTGTGGGAGTTCCCACTCTGGTGCAGTGGATTAAGGATGTGGCGTTGCCTCAGCTGCGACTGGGATTCCATCACCCAGCCCGGGAACTTCCATAGGCCCTTCATACAGCCAAAAAAAAAAAAAAAAAATCGCTAAGCCAATGTGGCATGTTTGGAGCATCCTCCTGAAACTTCAGTGCACACGGTGGGAATATACACATCGGGTTCCTTACATTGTCAGCTGAGCACATTTAGTCCCACATGTAAATTCGTAATACCGCTTTCTGTTTTTTGCTTTTTTTTTTTTTTTTTTTTTTTTTTTTTTGCTTTTTATGGCTGGACCTGTGGCACATGGACACATTCCCAGGCTAGGAGTTGAATGGGAGCTACAGCTGCCAGCCTACATGACAGCCACAGCAGTGCCAGATCTGAGCCACATCTGCGATCGACACCACAGCTGAAGGCAATGCTAGATGCTTAACCCACTGAGCAAGACCAGG
The DNA here is from genome assembly GCF_016906955.1 of Phacochoerus africanus. Taxonomy (NCBI): domain Eukaryota; kingdom Metazoa; phylum Chordata; class Mammalia; order Artiodactyla; family Suidae; genus Phacochoerus; species Phacochoerus africanus. Next base: position 78,117,321 of record NC_062547.1, on the reverse strand, counting down.
GATTGAATCTGCATCCTCATGGATACTAGTCAGGTCTTAACCCGCTGAGCCACAACAGGAACTCCCAGGATTTTTTTTTTTTTTTGTCTTTTGTCTTTTTAGGGCCTCACCAGTGGCACTTATAAAAGTTTCCAGGCTAGGGGTTGATTTGGAGCTGCAGCTGCTAGCCAACTGAGCAAAGCCAGGGACAACCCACATTCTTAGGGATACTAGTTGGATTCGTTATTGCTGAGCCACAATGGGAACTCCTTAATACCACTTTCTAATAAAAGGAACCAAGGCTCCTTGAAGAAATGCTGATTCTAAGACTGAGATGCTAAATACAGGTGCCAGGATAATCATTAGTCTCCTCTCATAAAGTAAGGAAGGAGTTCCCGTCGTGGCACAGCGGGAAGGAATCCGACTAGGAACCATGAGGTTGCAGGTTCAATCCCTGGCCTTGCTCAGTTGGTTAAGGATCCGGCGTTGCCATGAGCTGTGGTGTAGGCCAGCAGCTGTAGCTCCAATTAGACCCCTAGCCTGGGAACCTCCACATGCTAGGGGCGGGGTGCTAAAAGGACAAAAGACAAAAAAAAAGTAAGGAAGAACCAAGGGAAAAAAAAAAAAACTAACAGATGTAATGGCCTCAAAGGAACAGGAGCCAAGGAAAAGAAGTATCAACAGTCAAAGAAGGAAATTCTGAGCAACCAAACACTGTAGCACTGGATTACCACCAAAAGCTTGAAATAGGTTCCACGCTGGTAAAATTAAATAAGGGCCTAGGTCTTTGTTTTTGTTTTTTTTTTGTTTGTTTGTTTGTTTGTTTTTGTCTTTTTGTCTTTGTTGTTGTTGTTGTTGCTATTTCTTGGGCCGTTCCCGCGGCATATGGAGGTTCCTAGGCTAGGGGTTGAATCGGAGCTGTAGCCACCGGCCTACGCCAGAGCCACAGCCATGCAGGATCCGAGCCGCGCCTGCAACCTACACCACAGCTCACGGCAACGCCGGATCGTTAACCCACTGAGCAAGGGCAGGGACTGAACCCGCCACCTCATGGTTCCTAGTCGGATTCGGATTCGTTAACCACTGCGCCACGACGGGAACTCCTGTTTTTGTTTTTATGGCCACACCCTCGGCATATGGAAGTTCCCAGCCAGGGATTGAATCTGAGCCACAGCTGCAACATACGCCACAGCTTTAGCAACACCTGATCATTTAACCCACTGTGCCAGGCTGCAGATCGAAGCCGCACATCTGCAGTAACCTGAGCCACTGTAGTCATATTCTTAACTGGTGGCACTACAGCCATAACTGCCCATAGGCTTGTTTTTTTTTTTGTTTTTGTTTGTTTTAAATAAATAGGATTGAATAAAAATCTCCCACACAGGAGAATTCCAGATAATTGATGGCATCCATCAAGGAGATGGAATCCACATAATGACTTCCTCTTGTCAAGATCACTGAAACAAGAAAAGTCTGAAAGGATTTCTCCTTGTGGCTCAGGAGGTTAAGAAACTGAGTAGTCTCCATGAGGACGCAGGTTTGATCCCTGGCCTCACTCAGTGGGTCGGGGATCCAAGGTGGTCATGAACTGTGGTGTAGGTTGCAGATGAGGCTCAGATCCCGCATTGCTGTGGGGTAGGCTGGCAGCTATAGCTCCGATTTGACCTCCTTGCCTGGAAACTTCCAGATGCCATGAGTGTGGCTCTAAAAAGAAAAAAGAAATGGGTAAAGACCAGAGTTCCTGCTATAGCACAGTGGGTAAATGATCTGGCTTGTCACTGTGGGGGCACCAGGTCAATCCCCAGCCTAGCACAGTGGGTTAAGGATCCAGGATTGCTGTCAGCCCTGATGTAGATCACAGGCGCAGCTCATATCTTGCATTGCTGTGGCTGTGGCGTAGGCCAGCAGCTGTAGCTCCAATTTTCACCATAGCCTGGGAACTTCCATATGCCCCGAGTGCAGCCCTAAAAAGCAAAACAAACAAAAAGACTGGCCAAAGAAGACATACAGAGAGTAAATAATCATAAAAAGTATGCTTAACACTGTATACCAACCATAAGGGACTTACAAATTAAAATCATGAGATTGAATTCATACACTATAAAAACTGTTAAACTCCAAAAAGATGACAACACTAATTGCTGGAGGGTGAGGAACAACAGAAAATCTCCCTCACTGCTGGAGGGATGCATACAGAGCCACTATGGAAGTGAGCCTGGTGGATTTTCCAAAGCTAAACAAGTCCCACCTTGGAATCCAACAATCACACCTCCAGTATCCATTCTGTTTTGAAAAACTATGTCTGGACAAAAACAAGAATGCGATGATACACCGGAGTCTGCTCAGAATGGCTAAAACCTTAAAGAAATCAGGATATCTTCAATAAATCAGTGCATAAGCAAACTGGGGTAACTCCATTCAAGAGGAGCAGAATATGCCCCCCAAAACATGACTCTTTGGCATGAGGATTATTTGGCCTAATTGTTTTTTTTTTAAAAAAAGACACATTTTAGGAAACTGAGTAGGGATTACCCTTCTATGAGGGTCATGTACATTTAACTGGGAAATCTCAGGCGTAAGGGCATGTCCCTTTTTGTCTTGTTGTTTTGGGGGGTGGGTGATTTAGACATGCCTGTGGCACATGCAAATTCCTAGGCTGAGGACTGAACCTGTGTCACGGCAGCAACCCAAGGAGCTGCAGTGACAACACTGGGTCCTTAACCCAGCGTGCCACCAGGGAACTCCAAGGGTATGTCCCTCTTTGCAAAAGGAATGGAAGGGTAACTAAGTCTAAAGAAACTCTTGTCAGTGGAGAAGGCTGGACTTAAATCTGCACAACCACCACACCCTATTTACTGCACTATTGCTTAAGAACTTACCCTCTCTGGGAGTTCCTGTCATGGCGCAGTGGTTAACGAATCCGACTAGGAACCATGAGGTTGCAGGTTTGATCCCTGCCCTTGCTCAGTGGGTTGACGATCTGGCGTTGCCGTGAGCTGTGGTGTAGGTTGCAGACGCGGCTCGGATCCCGCGTGGCTGTGGCTCTGGCATAAGCCGGTGGCTACAGCTCTGATTCGACCCCTAGCCTGGGAACCTCCATATGCCATGGGAGCGGCTCAAGAAATGTCAAAAAGACCAAAAAAAAAAAAAAAAAAAGAACTTACCCTCTCCCCTAATACCTTTCTTCTGTTTTTAGCTGATGACAGCAGTTAAGGTGATGACTAGGGCCATTTCCTGGGTATCTCCCCTGTGTACAGGAGGTACGTATGATATTCAACTTCTATTTCTTTCTCCTATCAATCTTTTATAATGGAGGGACTCAACCAAGAACCTAGAAAGGTAAAAGGAAAATTATTTTTCCTCCCACACACATGCAGTGAAATACTGATAGGGACAGAGTAAAGGGACAAAGCAGGTGATTAAATAGTTAACTCCACTAGGCGATCATAAATAGATTTTAAAAAGTACAGGAGGAGTTCCTGTCGTGGCTCAGTGGTTAACGAATCTGACTAGGAACCATGAGGTTGCAGGTTCAATCCCTGACCTCGTTCAGTGGGTTAAGGATCCGGCGTGGCCGTGAACTGTGGTGTAGGTCACAGACATAGCTTGGATCCTGAGTTGCTGTGGCTGTGGTATAGGCTGGCAGCTATAGCTCTGATTAGAGCCCTAGCCTGGGAACCTCCATATGCCACAGGAGCGGCCCTAGAAAAGGCAAAAAGACCAAAAAAAAAAGGTACAGGAGATCCCTGTTAATAATCACTCAAAAAAGCAGGCTTGGAGTTTCCTGGTGGCCTAGTGGTTAAGGACTTGGTGTTGTCACTGCTGTGGCTCGGGTTTGATCCCTGGCCCAAACTTCTGCATGCCAAAAAAAAAAAAAGCAGGCTTCCTTAACAACAAAATCAGCACACTTGCCTAGCAACAAAACCAAACAAACTTGCTTGGCAATAAAACCACACAACAGAAGCATGAGCCATGCCCCAAACAATAAAACAGTGGGGGAATGAGAACCACATCCTGCCCAGTGAGGTCAGTAAGTTAATGAGTCCCAGGACATGCTCCTCTGCACACACTAAAGACAAAAATACAGGGAAAGGTGACATTCTACTGAAACCTGAGATGACTTACCATATTTTTGTATGTTACCGCCTTTTTTTTTTTTTTGTCTTTTTGCCATTTCTTGGGCCACTCCGGCGGCGTATGGAGGTTCCCAGGTTAGGGGTCCAATCGGAGCTGTAGCCACCGGCCTACGCCAGAGCCACAGCAATCCAGGATCCGAGCCACATCTGCAACCTACACCACAGCTCACAGCAATGCCGGATCATTAACCCACTGAGCAAGGGAAGGGATCGAACCCGCAACCTCATGGTTCCTAGTCGGATTCGTTAACCACTGCGCCACGATGGGAACTCCTGTTACCGCCTTTTTGTTGCTTTCCATAGCACCATGACAACCCCAATTTGACCCCATAGCGACAAGAAAACATGGAGCAGGAGATGATGATGGAAATTTGAGGTTTACTCAAAAATAAAGAAAGCGGTCCTGGAGTTCCCGTCATGGCACAGTGGTTAACGAATCCGACTAGGAACTATGAGGTTGTGGGTTCGATCCCTGGCCTTCCTCAGTGGGTTAACGATCTGGCGTTGCCGTGAGCTGTGGTGTAGGTTGCAGATGCAGCTCGGATCCCGCGTTGCTGTGGCTCTGGCATAGGCCGGTGGCTACAGCTTCGATTCGACCCCTAGCCTGGGAACCTCCGTGTGCCGCCAGAGCGGCCCAAGAAATGGCAAAAAGACAAAACAAAACAAAAAAAGAATCCAACCGCAAGCAATGAGATCCCTACTGTATAGCACTAGGAACTATATCTAGTCAATTATGATGGATGATAATGTAAGAAAAAAGAATGTATACATGTATGTGTAACTAGGTCACCATGCTGTAGAGTAGAAAATTGATAGAACATTGTAAACCAGCTATAATGGAAAAAAAAATCATTATACAAAAAAAAAAAAGAGAAAAAGAATCCAACTGCAGGGAGTTCCCATCGTGGCTCAGCAGAAATGAATCTGACTAGTATCCATGGGGATACAGGTTCGCTCCCTGGTCTCACTCAGAGGGTTAAAGATCTGGAGTTGCCGTGAGCTGTGGCGTAGGTCAAAGATGCGGCTCAGATCTGGTGTCGCTGTGGCTATGGCATAGGCCAGCAGCTACAGCTACAATTTGACCCCTGGCCTGGGTTCAGCCCTAAAAAAACACACACAAAAAAAGTTGCCTGGCAATAAAAATGATTGACTCTGATGGGAATAAGAAAATATTTGTCCTTTGGAGTTCCCGACGTGGCTCAGTTGTTAACAAATCTGACTAGGAACCATGAGGTTCGATCCTTGGCCTTGCTCAGTGGGTTGAGGATCTGGCGTTGCCGTGAGCTGTGGTGTAGGTTGCAGACGCGGCTCAGATCTGGTGTTGCTGTGGCTCTGGTGTAGGCCGGGGGCTACAGCTCCAATTAAACCCCTAGCCTGGGAACCTCCATATGCCGCGGGAGCAGCCCAAGAAATGGCAAAAAGACCAAAAAAAAAAAAAAGAAAGAAAGAAAAGAAAATATTTGTCCTTAAGGAATCACAAGTTATTCTGGGTGGGGTGTCCAATAAAGAGACAAACTGTCATGAGTTTCTGACAGATGTTCTGGATTGACTTCATCAGGTCAGAAGGTCAGACTCAGCCTATATGTGCTGTTACACTCCCTTAATGGCCTCCTAGCTCCATTTTTTTTTTATTTCCTTTTTTTTAATGGCTGCCCATCCCCATGCCCCACCCCCCACGGCCTATGGAAGTTTCAGGGCCATGGATCAAATCCAAGCCACAGCTATGACCTATACCACAGCTGGAGCAACACTGTGATTGCTTAACCCACTGCGCCAGGCCAGGGATCGAACCTGCACCTCTGCTGCAATCTGAGCCACTGCAATCAGATCCTTAACCCACTGTGCCGCAGCAGGAACTCAACACATGTAAGTTTTTAACATCGTTCTATAATTAAAGGAACCAATGCTCTCTAATGAAATGGCTGCTACTATGACTGAGACAGCAAATACATAGGAAGAATAATGTCAATATCAGAAAGTAAGGAAGTACCAAGAAAAAAATCCCACAAGATGGAATTAGGTAAAGGGAAATCAGGAGTCAGTGTGAAGATCCCTCAATAGACAGAGCAGGAAGGAATGGAGCAACCAAACACCGTAGTGCTGGATTGCAGCCAAAAGCTTAAACTAGTTATCCAGGCGTCCACATTGGTAAAAATGAATGGTTACATACATTATTTTGTGATATGTTTGAATACAAGTGTTCCATACAGAAGGATTCCAAACAGTTGGTATAGACACTCAGCTGTTCATCAGTAAGACTGAGCTAACATCCCTCTCTTTTTTTATTTCTTGGCTCACACATATGGACGTTCTGGCCGGGGATCGAACCTGTGCCTCCACAGCGACCCAAGCCCTCGCAGTCAGATTCTTAACCCACTATACCACAACGGGAACTCCCTAATTCCCCTTTCCAGAAGTGTGGGGTCCACATAGTGACCTTCTCCTGTGAAAGTTACTGAAACAAGGAGAGTCTAGAAACTGCCAAAGTCAAGAAGAGTCTAAAGAGATGTGACAAATACAGGTCATGTGATACCTTGGATGGGATCCTAGAACACAAATGGTATGGCTGCATTCAGAGCCTCCAGGCTGACACACACCCTATGTCCATTCCACTGGGAAGAGGTTCTCCTTCCTTGGGGTCCAGCGAAAAGTCCCACAGCTTTAAACACCTTTGACTGGCCTGGGTCACATTCTCATCCTCAAGCCCAGCAAGAACACCCAGGACACGAACCATGGGATTGGCTAGACTTGGATCATACAGCCAGCTTTCAGGTGAGTGGGACGTGGGGTCTGGACTGGAGACAGGTGAGACATGGCTCCCGAAGGAAAGCTGAGGTGCAGCCCTTGGACAGGAGGAGAAACGCTGGCTCAGGGAGAGCAGTAGACTCCACAGCACTGACAGCCCACTCGCTGCCCAGCACAGAATTTGAAGCACCGGGTAGTGAAACCATCTACAAGTCCATGAGTCCTTGTGTTTTGATGGAAAAGCCTTCTCCTTTAGCCTCCCAGGTCTCCCCTCAGTCTCAAAAGGCAGACTCAAGAGTTAATGATTAGGAAACACTGTTACAGCTAGAAACTAGTTCTCCATCATGTTATGGCTGCCTTGGCCCACTAACTTATTACTACTGGTTACTTTCTAGTTAGAGTTGTATTGCACCTGGTGTTTTCTTTACTGTGAAACACTCCCTAGCACCCCCCTCCTTTTGTGAGCAACTTCACTGCAGAGAGAGGGTCAAGGTGCAATAACCCCAAAGACCACCAGAAACCATCAGCAGACCACCTGATCTCAGCCTTGATAAGTTGTTCATCATCTCTGGTGGGAGAAGAATGCGGGCTCCCTAACCCTTATCAACAGCCTTTGTTTTTAAAGCTAAACCTATAAGACCCCTTGCTGTCCCCTCTCAAGGGAGGACACAGTTTTGAGGCATGAGCCTGCTGTGGCCTCCTTCGCCTGGCAAAGCAATAAAGCTGTTTTTTCTGCTTCACCCAAAACTCTGTCTCTGAGACTTAACTGGTGCCAGTGTACAGAGGCTGGGTTTTGGCCATAGGAGGAGGGGTTCAGGGGCTGCGGCCCACGTGATGCTCTTGCTGATCTCCCTCGACAGCACCGGGTTCCTCCTTTGCTGAAAAGCAAAGTTGATGATGGTGGTCAACTTGGGGCTCCTGCCTTGGGCATCAGGTCCATGCACCTCAGAGGCTGGCCCTAGAATATCTGGGTGCCCTCAGAAGGCACAGAGACCTCACTCATGTCCCTGGGAGGTGGGAGCCCAGGAGTCATGCCTGCCCTCCGCCATAGTCATCACCTACCCATGAAGAACTAATGTGCCCATTTTCCAGGCTCTTCCCTCTCCTTCACAAAGAGCAGAGACCAAACGCCAGGGAGGAAAGGAAATCCTTGCTCAATGAAGCAGTGGGCAGCTCCAGGATTATTCCCTAACATGGAATCCCCAGGTGGCTGGCTTTCCGGAAGACATGGAGATGAGGCCCTGGACACTCATGGCTCTAAGGCCATGAGGCCTTTGAGGGAAACTGCCCGTTGGGAGGCCCAGTTGCTCCCATGTCTTTGATTCTAGATGAGTATGAATGTCAAAGATTTGTTCCAACCAGAAGGCCAAAGTACTGCAGCCAAGGCCATGGTCAACATCTGGAGAGATATGACCTCTCCAACAGGCCGGGAGGGACAACACACTTTCTCAAAGGTGTCAAGAATTGGAAAACCCCAAGGGGCTCTTTGAGCTGCCCAGGTAGCCAGTCTATTGACCAGAAGCAGGCTCAGCTCAGTACCTGGCCATGGGGGCTTGATGGGGCCCAGGCTGACCTGGGCTGGGGGACCACACCTCCCTGCCTAATGGTGAAAGACTAAGGGATGTCCTATCTGACCTGTTTCTGCTGCCCACTCAGATAGAACAAAGGATCCATCCAGTCCCAGGAGGGTCCTACCAGCCCTCAAGAAGGCAGCACCTGGGGGCTGGCAGCTCGATGCCCCCAGTCCTGTATAAATCCAAATGTGTCTCAGTGCCCAAATGCCAGAGGTGTGCTGGACCTGAGGCTACCCAGGCAGAGTAAGGCCAGCATCACCTTCCCTACCTGAAGTCTGAGGCCCTTCACATCTCTTGATTAGGGTTAAGTTGGACTGCAACGTCAGTGACCAGTGTGGGCATTTCATTCCCCTATTATCAAAGTAGACGATCAAGGGTCCAGCTCAACTCCTGACTCTTGCATGACACTGGGTGAGTCCTATTCATCCTGGAGGCCTCAGAGAGATGGAAGCAGAGGAAGTGGGCCAAGGAGACTTAAACCTATCCTCAATCCTAACCTTTGACTTCAAATGCTAATCCCTAACAATCTTTACCCTGGAAACCTAGACACTAGACCCTGACCCATAAACTCTAAACCTTGACCCTGTAAACCTGACCCTGATCTTCTGACACCAACCTTGACCCTCTAACTCTGACCCTGACCTCTAACCCCTAACTCCAATCCCAAACCTACACTCTAACACTCAAGCCTTAACTCTAACCTCTAAACAACTAACATGTATTTGCTAACATACAATGAACTTTTACAATTGAGCCAAACAGAAACACCGCAATTTTTAAATGAACAAAGGACTTAAACAATTGTCCAAAGAAGGCAAACAGATAAGTCACCTGAAAAGATTCAACATTAATCACTATTGAAATGCATATTGAAACCACTGTGAGATCAATCTCTCTCTGTCTCTCTCTCTCTCACACACACACATGGCCCTTGACTTTGCTCTACAGCTAAACTATTGCTATTTTATCTTGCTTGACTTTTTCTTGTTTCTGCATTTCTCGTTCCTCTGATTAAATTTGCTCTTTGAAACTCGGAGCACTTCACCTGAAGTGGCAAATGCGGTGAAGCAGTGACAACTGGGGACCGATGGATAGGATAAAGAGCAACCTGTACGTTCTCACAGGTTCTCCGTATGTTTGAAATTCATGGAAAACAAGATACTTTTAGGAACAATTCTGTCCATACCAACAACAAACGCGGTGGTCTGGTCAGGAGGCCCTCACCTGACCTGGGTCTTCCATGGTGCAGGGGCCTCACAGAGACCACCAAGTCTGTGCACCATGACCCCCCTAACGCGGTTTTCAGGATCCATAGTCTACACCGGACCTTCACTGGGCACTGGGATCACCAGGCACTGGGCACAGAGGGAGCTTATCTGCACCCCTCCTCACCATCCCCACCCCTCTTCACCATCCCCACCCCTCTTCACCCGTCTTCACCTCCCCACCACTCATTACTCCTTCCTCGCCTGTCCCCCCTTTCACTTCTCCGCACCCTGCAGCTCTCCTCCTCAGGCGGCCCCACATCGTCCCTGTGCCTCCTCTGGGTCCCAAGGAAAAAGAGCTCCGGAACATCCGAATTTTCAGGAGGGCATGCAGATGCAAAGCGCATGCGCCCCAGGCGGGCCCTCTGGCCCCCTGGGGGCGGCGGCGGGCGGTGCAGTTGTTCCAAGCTCCCAGCTTAGCTGGGAAGCTGCGCCCCGGGGCCAGCACCAGGCTGAAGCAAGGAAACGGTACTCAGATCACTTAATGCCATGACCCTGAAAATGCACTTTTTTTTTTTTTTTTTTTAAGGGCCGCACTCGCCTCATATGATAGTTCCCAGGCTGAATCATTAACCCACTGATGGAGGCCGCATCCTCGTGGATCCCAGTCGGGTTTGTTAACTGCTGAGCCACAAAGGGAACTGCCTGCCGGCCCTGAAAATTTAAAGTGAGGTGGCACGCACTGACGCATGACTTTTCCTGAAATAGTGATGGAACGTTGATTAGAAACTATGGAATGAAATAAGGGAATTCCCGTCGTGTCTCAGCGGTAACGAACCCAACTAGGATCCAGGAGGATGCGGATTGGATCCCTGGCCTCAGTCCGTGTTTAGGGACCTAGCGTTATCGTGAGCTGTGATGTAAATCGCAGAAACTACTCGGATCTTGCCTTGTTGTGGCTGTGGCTGGCAGCTGTAGCTCCAATCCTAGCCTGGAAACTTCCATATGTCGCGAGTGTGATCCTAAAAAGAAAAAAAAAAAGAAAGAAAGAAACCATATGGAATGAAATAAATGTAGCCTTAAAAAGTCAATTCACACAAAAATTCACTCAAAATAGTCCAAAGACAGATTTTTTTAAGGTAAAACAATAAAAACACTAGAAAAAAAGTGAAAAAAAAACCTTCCATGACTCAGTATGGTGATGGCTTTTTATACAGAACAGCAGAAGCTGATTAACCAAAGAAAAATAATTGATAATGTGGAATATGCAAATTAAAATGTCTGTGTTCCCTGGGGCTCAGTGGGTGAAGTATCCAGCACTGTCACTGCTGTGGCCAGGGTTGCTGCTGTGGCCCAGGAACTTCTTCATGCTATGGGCGTCGCCAAAAATAAATAAATAAATAAATAAATAAATAAAAAATGTCCACTCTGTGAAAGATCCTATTCAAACAACAAAAAGAGGAGTTCCCATTGTGGTGCAGTGGAAATGAACAAACTAGGAACCATGAGGTTGCAGGTTCAATACCTACCCTCACTTAGGGATCTGGTATTGCCATGAGCTGTGGTGTAGGTAACAGACAAGGCTTAGATCCTGCATTGCTGTGGCTGTGGTGTAGGCCTGCAGCTGTAGCTCCAATTTGATCCCTAGCCTAGTGACTTCCATATGCCACAACTGTGGCCCTAAAAAGATCAAAAAGAAAAAAAAAAAAGAAAAAAGAAATTAAAATAAATGAACTTTTAGGAGTTCCCTGGTGGCTCAGCAGGTTAAGGATCTGACATTTTCACTGCCAGGACAGTGGTGTGGGTTCAGTCCCTGGCCTGGGAACTTCCGAAAGCTGTGTGTGGCCATAATTAAATAAATAATAAAACGAACTTTTGTCTCATCTGAGACATAGATGAATCTTAAATATCTCTTAGAGTAAGAAGCCAGTGTGAAGAGGCTACCACTGTTTAATCCCATGTATATGACATTCTGGAAACGGAAAAACTATGTGGTAAACAGATTTGTAGTTGCTGGGGGTTCATGGGGGAGTGAGTTTGAAGTATTGTATATGATAATTGAACTGTAAACATTCACCACTCTGCTTTTGTCAAAAACCACAGACTTTTATAGCCCAGAGTAAAGCATAATGTAAGCTTCCTCGCTCTCATTTTTTTCTCTCCTTTTTTTCTTATTAGGGCTACATCTGTGGCATATGGAAGTTCTTGGGCTACAGGTCAAACTGGAGCTGCAGCTGCCAGCCTGCACCACAGCTCATGGCAATGCCAGATCCTTAACCCACTGAATGAGGCCACAGATCAAACCAGCATCCTCTGGTTACTAGTTGGGTTCTTAACCTGCTGAGCCATGATGGGAACTCATATGCTTTCAATTACATTACCCAGTTACAAATTCAATTACATTATTTAGGGTATTAGAACATCCCTGGATGGAATACAGAATGTGACAAAGAATCTCACTGTATCACAAATGTATGAAAAAAAAAACAAAACACTGCAGGCACTGGGGCAAAAAGCAAATGATTAGCAATTTGTAGATGAAAGATAAAAGGACCACATAAAAACAGTGAACACTAATTGTTTTCAATTTTTCTTTCTTTCTTTCTTTTCTTTTCTTTTTTGTCTTTTCTAGGGCCACACCTGCAGCATATGGAGGTTCCCAGGCTAGAGGTCTAATCAGAGCTGTTGCTGCCGGCCTATGCCAGAGCCACAGCAACTCCGGATCAAGCCACATCTGTGACCTACACCACAGCTCACGGCAATGCCAGATCCTTAACCCACTGAGCATGGCCAGGGATTGAACCCACAATCTCATGGTTCCTCGTCATATTCGTTAACCACTGAGCCACAATGGGAACTCCAGTTTTTCTGGTTTTTTTTCAACTTTGGTTTGAACATTTAACATGAACTCTACCCTCTTAACGGATTTTAAGGGTCAAATCCAGTTATTTTTTGGCCATACGCTTGGTATGTGCCAGAGACAGGGATCAAATCCACACCACAGCAGTGAAAACACTGGATTATATACCACTAGGCCACCAGGGAACTCCCAGATTCAGCATTAAGATTTCAAGAAATACAGTCTGATCATCTCTTGGCACAATGTTGTCCATCAGAGCTATTGGTCAACATGCCAGTATCATACTGTTTTAGTTACTGTAGATTTGTAATATACGTTGAGGTCAGGATGTGTAAGGTCTCTGGTTTTCTTCTTTTTCAAGATTATTTGACTACTTGAGGTTTTTCATGGTTCCATATGAATTTTAGAATTGCTATCTATTTCTGTAAAAAAAATACTATTTGGGGGTTTGTTTGTTTGTTTGTTTTGTTTTGTTTGTCTTTTTAGGGCCACACCCAAGGCATATGGAGGTTCCCAGGTTAGAGGTTGAATTGGAGCTGTAGCTGCTGGCCTGCACCACAGCTTGCAGCAACACCAGATCCTTAACCCACTGAGTGAGGCCAGGAATCGAACCTGCATCCTCATGGACTCTAATCAGATTTGTTTCTGCTGAGCCATGACAGGAACTCCAATAATACTGTGAGTTTGATAGGGGTTGCACTGAAGCTGTAACTCACTTTGGGTTCTATAGGTTTCTTCCAATCCATGAACATGGGATGTCTTCCTGTTTGCTTGTGTCTTGCTTACTTTTACAACAATATTTTAGTTTTCAGTGTTCAATTCTTCCACTTCTTTAGTTAAGTTTATGCCTAAGTATTTTATTAATCTTGATGCCACTATAAATGGGACTGTCTTCCTAATTCTCTTTTCAGATAGTTGGTTATTAGTGTATAGATACCACAATTGATTTTTGTATTTTGATTTTGTATTCTGCCATTTAATGCAATACATTTTATCTCTAGAAGATTTTTTTGTTTTTGGTCTTTAGGGTTTTCCAGAAATAACATCATGTCATCTGCAAACAGGGAGTTTTACTCCATCTTTTGCAATTTTTATGCCTTTTATTTCTTTTTCTTGGCCAATAACTCTGGTCAGAATTTACACTACTATGTTGAATAGAAGTGATGAGAGTGGCCATCCATGCCTTGCTCCTGATCTTTGTGGAAAAGCTTTCACTTTTTCACTATTGAGTATGTTAGCTGTACGTTTTTCATACATGAGCTGTACTATTTTGAAATTATTTCCCTCTATTCCTAGTTTTTTGAGAGCTTTTATCATGAAAGGATGTTGAATTTTATCTAATTTTTTTCTATATCTATTAGGATGATCTTGTGTGCTAGGGGTCGAATCAGAGCTGCAGCTGCTAGCATATGCCACAGCCACAGGGATGCCGGATCGTAGCTGCGTCTGTGACCTACAGCATATTTGGACAAAACACTCTGGGTACCTAGCCCTGTGATGAGCTAGGACATAATCACCACATGCCTAGATGGTTTTGGATCCCTAACTTAATCTCCCTTTAATGCAGGCGGATATTCAGAAACTATATTTACTGGGAGTTCCCATCATGGCACAGCAGTAATGAACCCAACTAGTATTCATGAGGCCGCAGGTTTGATCCCTGGCCTCACTCAGTGGGTTAAGGATCTGGCATTGCCATGAGCTGTGATGTAGGTTGCAGATGCAGCTCGGATCCTACATTGCTGTGGCTGTGGCATAGGCCGGCAGCTAGAGCTCTGATTTGACCCTTAGCCTGTGAACTTCCATACGCTGCAGGTGTGGCCCTAAAAAGCAAAAATAAATAAATAAATAAATAAATAAATAAATAAAACTATATGTTCTGGCCTTTGGGTTTGCCACTGAAGAGATCAACAGGAACATAAACTTAGTATATTGTCTACATTTCCTACAACAGGTCAAAGGACATTGGCAGAAGTCACAACAGACAAGAGTGGGCCAGGCCAATCCCAATTTCAACTGTGAGAAGCAGAAGAGAGCCACAGTTGTCACTACCAAAACCACATCAGCGTTTTCTTGCTCAGGAGGATACTGTTGGACTCTGCAAATTCCCATAGGTGGAAATGAAGGTGAAGTGGGGCAGAACTGAGTACACATCTTGTTCAGAGACATATATGGCAGTAAAATAGGATAGAATGTCTCTGTACATCAGTAAGGGGGAAAACCAGAATGCACAGAACTCCTGTAGTGGCATGTCCTTTCCTTGGCTTGGCAACGACAAGTGGGAAGATGAAGACTTCACAGGCTTAAGTCAACCTTGGTAGCCCCCAGAAATAGCTTCTGAGTAATTTTTCCAGGTAGCCCTTGCAGTGACATTGAAAACAAAATATGCTTTGAAAAAACCCTTGCAGCTGCACTTACTGTTGAAAGTAAAATTGTTAATATATAGAGCACTTTCCATGGCAAGTGAAAAGGAAAATTATTTCAATGAATACTAAAGAAGTATCCTCTCTTTTTCTTTTCTTTCTTTCTTTTTTTGGCCACACCAGGGCATTCAAAAATTCCTTGCACCACAGCAGCAACCCAAGCTACAGCAGGGACAGCACTGGATCCTTAGCCCAATGAGTTACAAGAGAACTCCCAAGAATTCTCTCTTGATTGTTTCCTTGGAAAAGAAAATGGACCATGTGTTTTCCTTCCCATCTAGGTCACCTAAGGTCTCTGTGGTCTTCTGCTGAGTGTCAAGGGTTGGTCTCCACGTCTGAATCAGATGCCTCCAGGAATGCTCTTCTGGCCTCAGGTATGGTGGTGCTGCTGCTGCATTACAGCTGGACCTGGGCTGGGCTGTGGTCTCTGATGATGTGAGGTGAGCATTTTCTCTGGAGGCCAAGAGAAGACATGCACAGGGGAGATCTGTGCACCCTTTATAGGGTGGATGCCTACTGTTGAGCAAACTTTTAAATTGGAGATTCTTTTTGTTTGTTTGTTTATGACTGCACCTATGGCATATGGAAGTTCCTGGGCCAGGGACTGAAATCTGACCCAACAGCCTTAAAGTACACTGTAGCTGTGGCAATGCAGGATCCTTAACCCACTGGATCAAACCCACACCTCCACAGTGACCTGAGTCACTGCAGTCAGATTCTTAACCCACCGTGCCACAGGAGAAACTCCACCAATTGGAAAATCTTATCCAGTGCCCTATATTCACCCAAAATGTGGCTATTAATTGCTATAAACTGGGCTTCTTTGATTCCAAAAACCACACTGATGAAAATGAGGTCAACAGAAAATTTCTGAAACACATTTATGTCAGCTAAGGGAAGAGTCAGCAGGCTGATAGGGGCCTAGGAGCTGTCCAGCTGCTGAAAATATGTTGAAAGCAGCTTAAGAAGAATCACAGATTTTAAAAATTGCAGTACAATCCCTCCCCAGCCCCTCCTAAGAGGTTCTAGATGGCAGAGAGTATCGTTGGGGGTGGCTACAAAAGTGGGTCCGAGCCTACTAAGCCTCCAGGAAGAATGCCCAAAGCATACAGCCTGGAGTGGTGACCCTATCAACAGCCCATTGAAGTCTAGAAGCAAAGCTTGAGGTGTACTCATGAGAACAGCACCTCCATGCAGCTGGGAATCACTGAGCAAAACTGCTACAGTAACCAAAGTTTCTCAATGAAGATTTTATGTGGTTGCCACTTAAATGGGGATTCAGTTGGTGAATCAGGAATGAGTAAAGTATTTTTCAGCTTGGAAGATTTACTTAGGCAGAGCTTTCCTATTTGGGATTAATATAAGAATCTTTTAAAATACAGTAAAGAGAATGACATAATGGACACCTATGTTCGTTAACTACTGAGCCACAACAGGAACACCTTCCTGTTGTCTTTTTTTTTTTTTTTTTCCTTTTTAGGGCCTCACCCACGGCATATGGAAGTTCCCAGGCCAGGCCAGGAGTCTAATAGGAGCTGCAGCTGATGCCACAGCCACAGCAATGCCAGATCCGAGCTGCGTTTGCAACCTATACCACAGCTCATGGCAACGCCAGATCCTTAACCTACTGAGCGAGGGGTCAAACTCACAACCTCATGGTTCCTAGTTGGATTTGTTTCCACTGTGCCAAGATGGGAACTCGCCCTCTATTGTCTTCTTGACCCTCTGCTCTGGCCTGGGCTACAACATCCCTCTGCTTCATGTTCTGCTTCATTTTCCAATTACAAAGTCTTCTCTGCACTAACGTTTTGAATACATTTCTCCCCACCCCACCCCACCCCTTTTTTTAGAGTTGTATCTGTGGTACCTGGAAGTTCTCAGGCTAGGTGTCAAATCAGAGCTGCAGCTGCAGCCTACACCACAGCCACAGCAACACTGGATCCAAGCCACATCTTTGACCTACACCACTGTGGCAAGGCCAGATTCCCAACCTACTGAGCGAAGCTAGGGATCGAAACTGCATCCTCATGGAGACAACGTCAAGTCCTTAACCTGCTGAGCCACAATGGGAACCCCCACATTTTCCCTTTAAAAATATATTCCTAGGTCCCTTTCCTCAGCTGCCACGTGGTGCTTGGTCCTTCCGAGGAAGCTAAGGCTGAGTTGAGGTGAGGCCCTCACTTCATCCAATAACTAGTACCTCGCCTGGCAATACCCACCTAGCATTCATCCACACCATGGCCTCTGTCTCTGAGCTCGTCTGCATCTACTCTGCCCTCATCCTGCATGACAGTGAGGTGATGGTCATGGAGGATAAGATCAATGCCCTCATTAAAGCAGCAGGTGTAAAATGTTGAGCCTTTCTGGCCAGGCTTCTTTGCAAAGGCTCTGGCCAATGTCAACATCAGGAGCCTCATCTGCAGCGTGGGGGCTGGTGGACCTGCCCCAGCAGGAGGTCCTGCCCCAGCCACCCACTACTGCCCCAGCTGAGAAGAAAGCAGAAGCAAAAGAAAGAAGAATCTGAGAAGTCTAATGATGATATAGCCTTTGGTCTTTTTTGACTAAACTTCTATAACACATTCAATAATAAAAAGCTGAGCTCTTAAAAAAAAATTCCTAGAAAAAGGCCCCCACCTAAACTGTTGGTGGGAATGTAAACTGGTACAACCACTATGGAAAACAGTATGGAGGTGCCTCAGAAAACTAAACATTATTATTATTATTATTTTTTGTCTTTTTGCCATTTTCTTGGGCCGCTCTTGCGGCATATGGAAGTTCCCAGGCTAGGGGTCGAATCGGAGCTGTAGCCACTGGCCTACGCCAGAGCCACAGCAACGCTGGATCCAAGCGTCTGCAACCTACACCACAGCTCACCGCAACGCCGGATGTTAACCCACTGAGCAAGGCCAGGAATCGAACCCGCAACCTCATGGTTCCTAGTCGGGTTTGTTAACCACTGCGCCACGACGGGAACTCCAGAAAACTAAACTTGATCCTGCTGTATAGCACTGGGAACTATATCTAGTCACTTGTGATGGAACATGATGGAGGATAATGTGAGAAAAAGAATGTGTGTGTGTGTGTGTGTGTGTAAGACTGAGTCACTTTGCTGCACAGTTGAAAATTGACAGAGCATTGTAAACCAACTATAATGGAAAAAATAAAAATCATTAAAAAAAAAGAAAATTAAATATAGAACTACAATATGATCCAGCAACCATTCCTGGGCATCTATCCAGACAAAACTACAATTCAAAAAGATACATGCAACCCTATGTTCACTGCAGCACTAGTCACAACAGCCAAGGCATGGAAGCAACCTAAACGTCCATTGACAGATGAATGAATTAAGATGATGTAGTACACAATGGAATACTACTCAGCCATAAAAAAAATCCAAAATGCCATTTGCAGCAACATGGATGCAACCAGAGATTCTCATACTGAGTAAAGTCAGAAAAACAAGTACCATATGAAACCACTTATAGGTGGAATCTAAAATATGACACAAATGAACCTATCTACAAAACAGAAATAGATTCACAGATATAGCGAACAGACTTGTAGTTGCCGATGGGGAGAGGGTAGGGAGTGGAATGGACTGGAAATTTGGGGTTAGTAGATGCAAACTATTACATTTAGAATGGATAAGCAATGAGGTCCTACTGTACGCACAGGAAACTATATCCAGCCTCTTGGGATAGACCATGATGGAAGATAATATGAGAAAGGGAATGTATGTATATGTATGACTGGGTCACTTTGTTGTACACCAAAATGGCAGAACATTGTAAATCAACTATACTTTAAAATATATATAATATACATTTAATAGACACATATTTATGTATAAATATAAATATATAGTTAATAAATAGATACATATTCCTCGAGGTTTGTCTATGGCCTTATCTATGCTGCTTCCCTGACATTCACTTGTGTAAGTGACGGGTGAGGGGTTCCCATTTCAGGGCAGAGTACAAGGGGACCCATTTTTGAAGCCCCCTGTGCACAGGGTCCAGGGAGCCAGAGGAGAGGGGTCAGGGCTGGGGGGTTCCAGTGAGCCCTCCAGGACACAGGGAGTGACAAATGGGAGCCCCAGGGACCTGAGTGTGCAGAGCTGCAGGTGGGCACTGCTGAGATGGGGCCATCCCAGAGCAAGGATGCCAGTCATCCCAGGGAACCGGCTCTGAGGCCTGGCAGGGGAGGGGTGCAGGGTATATCCCCCACCCCAAGCAAAAAGGGGACAAGGGGCTTGCTCCAGGCCAAGAACCCACATGTGACACCACAGCCAGCGTGGAGGTTCTACTGGGCTCAGGCATAGCTCTGTACATGATCAGCCTCTTGGGGGCACAGGCTCCCTGGCCACACTCTTACCCACGTGTGAATTTCTGCCCAGTTGCTTGCATTTAGGGGTTCAGGGCAGGAGGGGTGCCCTCGGCAGAGGCCTCCTTACTGGGAGAAGGGCAGAGGTGGAGCCACTTCATACCCAACCTGCACTCAGGGCTTTCTACTTCTAGCCTCCCCAGCCCCAGCTTGTGCATGGGGCTCACTCTGCTGGGTGACACCTGCTGCCTGGGTAGGTCCACCTGACCCCCAACCTTAGCACTGGGCCACAAACCAGTGGACCAGGCAGCAGCCAGCTATTCTTCTCTACCTCCTGCCCACTGGCCCAGAGCAGCAACTATGGGTGTGTCCGACTCACCTTGCTGAGCCCCAAACAGAGGGTCTCCCCCTCTGCTGTAGGAACAGAGTCCCCAGGACAGCCATAAAGAACAGAGGTGCTATTCACACTTGTCAAGCAAATGCCCTATTTTACTAAAAATCTGCATATACATTACATTTTACAAAAACAGCATCCATAAGGATCACTTGGTCCCTTCCCAAACCCAACAAAAGGGGTCCTGAGGAAGGGTCCCCCTCCAAACGCTAGGGCTGCCCCAGGCACCCCCAGACCCCTGGTCCAGTACACATGAGGTGTGTCAGTGGAACTTGCTCCAGGATCCAGCAGGGGCATCCAGAGCCCTCACCACCATCCCAGGTGAGGGACCTGCCAGGAACAAGGAACCCAGCTGGAAGCAGCTCCGGGTCTCAGGAGGAGGAGACCGGGTACCCATAGTGGTTGTGGTCGGCCTCGCCCAGGGTCAGTGTCAGTGACAGACTAGGCTTCCGCTCCAGCTCCTCCTCCTCTGGGCTGTGCTGCGGGGGCCGGACTTTGAAGAAGTCGGAGATGTACCGGACCTGGCGGAGGAGAGGAGGCAGGAGCTGATGGAATGGGAGGGGCGGTGGGCACCAGGAGGGGAGGGGCACGTGGCGGGGCAGTGAGGGGAGGATAGGAGAGAGAGCGGGAGGGTCTCAGGGTGAGGTCTCTGGTCAAGGCAGGGTCAGGAACCCCCCACCCCGGAGCTTACAGTGAGGCTGGCCACCAGCGCTCCCTGCAAGAGGCCGACAAGAACATCACTCCAGTGGTGCTTGTGGTCAGACACGCGGGTGTAGCCCACGTAGAGGGCAAAGGCCACCAGGAAGAACTGCACGGTGGGCCTCAGCAGCCGTGCCCACTTCCAGCAGAGCCGGGCCTGCACGTAGAGCTGGGGGGACAAGAGCAGCTGTTGGCACAGGAGCGTGCCAGGTGCCCACCAGCCCAAAGAAGTGGGTACCACCAAGGCCAGGAGTGTGTACCGGGTACACCCAGGGCCTCCAGTTCTTATGAACACACCAGTTAGTCCACCCATCACCACCAGCACCCACCCCATTTTACTGAGGCCCAGGCAAGGGGAGTGACTTGGCCTCGGCTCCACAATGGGCAAGTCACAGAGCTACAGACTCACCGCCAAGAACACCATGCAGTACATCCCAAAGGAGGAATGTCCAGAGTAGAAAGACAGCCTGAGAAAGGGGGTGGGGGTGTCAGGAAGGCGGCAAAGGGCAGCCCCTGAGGGCCCACCCTCTGAGGCCAGGCAGCTCCCTCAGCACTTCTGCCTTCAAACACCGGCCCCTGTCCCATCCTGCTGTGCCCCCAGGGCCAGGGCCCAGTACAAGGCAGGGTTTCATGTAGCACCACAGCCAGTGTCAGCACCTGCAATTCTTTCATCTTGTTTCTCTTTCTCTCTCTCTTTTTTTTTTTTTTTTTGCTTTTTAGGACTGCACCCGTGGCACGTGGAGATTCCCAGGCTAGGAGTCTAATTGGAGCAACAGCTGCCGGCCTACATCACAGCCACAGCAACACCAGATCTGAGCCACATCTGTGACCTACACCACACAGCTCATGGCAACACCAGATCCTTAACCCACTGAGCAAAGCCAGGGATCAAACCCGCAACCTCATGGTTCCTAGTCAGATTCGTTTCCCCTGAGCCATCATGGGAACTCCTTTCATCTTGTTTCTCTGATGACTCGAGGGAAAGTCTCAGCTGGGGCTCATGATCTTTAAGGCCTCCCCACCGAGACACTGCAGGCCTTGAATACAGAGCCCTGGGCAGACAACTGTGTCCCCCAAGTAGATACAATCACAGCTTCACCAGACCTGTGGCTGCCCAGGGGGAGGAGGTAGGGGAGGAATGACACAGGAGGGAGGTTGGGGTTAGCAGATATAAGCTGTTATGTATAGGATGGATAAGCAACAAGGTCCTACCATGTAGGAGAGGAAACTATATTCAATGTTCTATGATAAACCAACATGGAAGATAATATTTTTATTTTTATGTCTGTATCCTCAGCATATGGAAGTTCCCTGGCCAGGGACTGAATCCAAGCCACAAATGCAACCTATGCCACACCTGCGGCAATGCCTGATCCTTTCAACCTACTATGCCAGGCCAGGGAACAAACCCTAGCCTCTGCAGCAACCCAAGCCACTACAGTAGGATTCTTACTCCACTGCACCATGGCAAGGCCGTAAGCTCTCACCTCTGGCTTACCTTCAGGTACTGCACAAATAGGACGTGAGGGCTAAGACAGAGTTGTCAACTGACATGCCTCACATAGCACTCACACCCCACATGGTACACGGAGCCCATCTATAAACTGCAACTTTCTTCCTCCAGGTTCCAGGTATTTAAGAAGATATCTGTCCAATCACTAGCTAATCACTCAGCTGACAGCAGAACTTCATGGCCACTCATGACAAAGAATAAAGACTTTATAGGAGTTCCCGTCGTGGCTCAGTGGTTATGGAATCCAACTAGGAACCATGAGGTTGTGGGTTTGATCCCTGGCCTTGTTCAGTGGGTTAACGACCCGGTGTTGCCGTGAGCTGTGGTATAGGTTGCAAACGTGGCTCGGATCCCACGTTCCTGTGGCTCTGGCCTAGGCCAGCGGCTATAGCTCCGATTAGACCCCTAGCCTGGGAACCTCCATATGCTGTGGGAGTGGCCCAAGAAATGGAAAAAAAAAAAAGATTTTACAAAATTAGTTCAGAAAACTCACCAAGCAAACAACCAACAACCTATAACAAACAGTAACAACAACCCCCCAATCAGAGTAGAATCTGATTTCCAGAGTTGCTACATTATAGTATTAAAAATGTTTTTCAACAAAAACAACAAAGAACAAATTAGAAGGCATGCAGGGAAAAAAAATGGAGATACCCCGGGGAAAAAAAAGCCCATTAACAAAAGTTGTCCGTGAGGAAGCTGGGATGTGGGACTTACTAGATAAAGACTTTAAATATGCCATTTAAAGTATGTTCAGGAAGAGTTCCTATTGTGGCTCAGTGGGTTACGAACCCAAGTAGTATCCAGGGATTCGGGTTCAATCCCTGGCCTCGATTAGTAGGTTAAGGATCCAGCATTGCTGTGAGCTATGCTATAGGTCACAGATGGGGCTGAGATCCTGAGGTGCTGTGGCTGTGGTGTAGGCTGGCAGCTGCAGCTCCAATATGACCCCTGGCTTGGGAACTTCCGTATGCTAAAGGTGTGGCCCTAAAAAGCAAAAAGTATGTTCAGGAGTTCTCACTGTGGTGTAATGGGATTGGCAGCATCTCTGCAGTGCCAGGATGAAGGTTCAATCCCCAACCAGGTGTAGTGGGTTAAAAGGATTGAACACTGCCACAATTGTGGCTCAGATCTGATCCCTGGCCTGGGAACTCCATATACCTCAGGGTGGCCAAAAAAGTAAGCAAGTAAGTAAATAAATAAATAAAATATGTTCAGAGAGCAAAAACAGTGAGAATGTCTCGCCTAAAAGACAATACCAAAGGGAGTTCTCGGTGTGGTGCAGCGGAAACGAACCCGACTAGGGACCATGAGGTTGCGGGTTTGATCCCTGGCCTTGCTCAGTGGGTTGAGGATCTGGTGTTGCCGTGAGCTGTGGTGTGGGTCACCGACGTGGCTCGGATTTGGCATTGCTGTGGCACTGGCATAGGCTGGCAACAACAGCTCTGATTAGACCCCTAGCCTGGGAATCTCCATATGCCACAGGTGCAGCCCTAAAAAGACAAAAAAAAAAAAAAAGAAGAAGACAATACCAAAAAGAAATAGAAGTTGTAAAAAGAAACCAAATAGGAAGTCTGGATTCAAAACTATAGTATCTAAGATAAAAAATAACCAAAGGGGCTCAAAAGCAGACCTGAGCAGGCAGAAGGCTGTGTGAAAATGAAGATAGGTCAATTGAGATTTTTGGTCTAAGGGAAAAAAAAATTTTAATGAAGAGAAATGAATCGGTCTCAGTCTTGTGGTGGGCCACCATCAACTGTACCAACATATACACAACAGAACCCCAAAGGAGGAGAAAGGGGCAGAAAGAATATTTGAAGAGGTAATGACTGAAAACTTTACAAATTTCATGCAAAACATCAATCTACACATCCAAAGCTTGATGAACTCCAAATACAATAAACTCAAAGAGAGCCACAAAAAGACACATCATAATCAAAAGACACCAAGAGACAAAGTCAAGGAGAACATCTTGAAAGAAGCAAGAAAAGGGATTCATTTTGTATGAGGAATCCTTAATAAGATTAGTAGTTAATTTCTTATCAGAAACCATGATGCCAGAAGGATGACATATTCAAAGTACTAAACTGGTATATGCACACTGAAGTATATGGAATGATTGGCCAGTGGGGACCTGCTGCATAGCAGAGAACTCTAGCCAATATCCTGTGAAAATCTATGTGAGAAAAGAATCTGAAAGAGAATGGATATGTGTACATGTATAACTGAATCACTTTGCTGTACAGCAGAAATTATCACAACCTTGTAAATCAAATCAACTATACTTCAATAAAACCTTAAAATATAAAGAAAAAAGAAAAGAAACCATGGAGGCCGGGATGTCATATTTAAAGTACTTAAAGGGGGAAAAAAACCTGTCAATCAAGAATTCTAAGAGTAGTAGATGGGAACACCAACCAGAGTTCCCATGATGTTTCAGCGGAAATGAAATTGACTAGCATCCATGAGGACGCATGTTTGATCCCTGGCCTTGCTCACTGGGTTAAGGATCTGGTGTTGCTGTGAGCTGTGATGCAGGTAGCAAACACAGCTCAGACTCCATACTGATGTGGCTGTGCCGTGGGCCAGCAGCTACAGCTCCGATTCGACACCTAGCCTGGGAACTCTCATATGCTGTGGGTGCAGCCCTGAAAAAAAAGCAAAAAAAAAGCAGCTATTTAAAATATAAACATCAGGAGTTCCCATTGTGGCGCAGCAGAAACGAATCCGACTAGGAACCATGAGGTTTCAGGTTCGATCCCTGGCCTTGCTCAGTGGGTTAAGGATTGCCATGAGCTGTGGTGTAGGTCGCAGGTGTGGCTTAGATCTGGCGTTGCTGTGGCTGTGGCTGTGGCTGGCAGCTCTAGCTCTGATTAGACCCGTAGCCTGGGAACCTCCATATGCCGTGGGTGCGGCCCTCAAAAGACAAAAGAAAAAAAATTTTCTTAAAATAAATAAATAAAATATAAACATCAGAGTTAATGTGTTTGGGTTTATCATTTGTTTTTTTTAATGATTTTTATTTTTGCCATTATAGTTGGTTTACAGTGTTCTGTCAATTTTCTACTGTACAGCAAGGTGACCCAGTTACACACACACACACATAAATATACACATTCTTTTTCTCACATTATCCTCCATCATGCTCCATCACAAGTGACTAGATATACTTCCCAGTGCTATAGAGCAGTATCTCACTGCTTATCCCTTCCAAATGTATAATTTGTTTTTACCTACATGATTAAAAAAGAAAAAACATCCTACTGTATAGCAGAGGGAACTATATCCAGTTCCTTAGGATAGACTGTGATAGAAAATAATATAAGAAAGGGAACGCATGTGTGTTTGTATGTGTATATATACATACATACATATATAAATATGTATATATATATATATGACTGGGTCACTTTGCTATACAGCAGAAATTGGCACATTGTAAATCAACTATAGGAGTTCCCGTCGTGGTGCAGCAGAAACAAATCTGACTAGGAATCGTGAGGTTGCAGGTTTGATCCCTGGCCTTGCTCCATGGGTTAAG
Organism: Phacochoerus africanus; assembly: GCF_016906955.1. Classification (NCBI taxonomy): domain Eukaryota; kingdom Metazoa; phylum Chordata; class Mammalia; order Artiodactyla; family Suidae; genus Phacochoerus; species Phacochoerus africanus. Next base: position 78,091,926 of record NC_062547.1, on the reverse strand, counting down.
GATCCGGCATTGCCGTGAGCTGTGGTGTAGGTCGCAAACACAGCTCGGATCTGGCATTGCTGTGGCTCTGGCATAGGCTGGCAGCTGTAGTTCTGATTAGAACCCCTAGCCTGGGGACCTCCTTATGCCATGGGTGTGGCCCTGAAAAGGACAAAAGACGGGGGGGGGGGGGGGAAGACAAACCTTTAAAATAAATGAATAAATAAATCATCTATACTCTAATAAATTTTAAAAAATAATAACAGAAACTGCATACAACTAGATTTATTCTCGTCACTCCACAATGAATGCAAGTGTTGAATCATGTTGTGCATTTGAAATCAATATAATGTTATATGGCAACTATACCTCAATTTAAAAAAAAAAAAAAAACGTGAAACAATTTTTTTCTTTTCTTATTGTTTTTTTTTTGTCTTTTGTCTTTTTAGGGCCGCACCTGCGGCATATGGAAGTTGCCAGGCCAGGGGCCAAGTTGGAGCTACAGCTGCCAGGCCATACCACAGCCACAGCAACTCGGGATCCAAACCATGTCTGTAACCTACAACACAGCTCACGACAATGCCAGATCCTTAATCCACCGAGCAACGCCAGGGATGGAACCCGCATCCTCATGGTTACTAGTCAGGTTCGTTATGGCTGAGTTACAATGGGAACTCCCTGAAACAATAATTATAAACCTATATTGATGAGTATACAACGTATAAACTTTCCAACTAAAAGGCATAGATTGGAAAATGGATTAAAAACATAATCTAACTTCATGCCACATACAGGAGAATCATTTTACATTCAGAGAAACAAATAGGTTAAAGTACAAGAATGGAAAAAATATTCCATGCAACCAGTAATCAAAAGACAGCCAGGGTGGTTCTAGTATTCTCAGACAAAATAGACATTAAGACGAAAACTGTTAGGAGACAAAGGACATTATGTGTGAGAAAAAGGATTTGGAGTTCCCATTGTGGCACAGCAGAAATGAATCCAACTAGGATCCATGATGTTGCATGTTTGATCCTTGGCCTCACTCAGTGCATTAAGGATCCGACGTTGCTGTGAGCTGTGGTGTAGGTCACAGACTCGGGCTCAAATATGGCATTGCTGTGGCTGTGGTGTAGGCCAGCAGCTATAGCTCCAATTCAGCCCCTAGCCTGGGAACTTCTATATGCCAAGGGTGTGGCCCTAAAAAGCAAAAAAAAAAAAAAGAAAAGGATTGATCCATTAAGAAGACAGAACAATTAGACATAAACACCTAACAGAGCCCAAAATACATGAAGCAAAAACTGAGAGAAGCTACAACATGGGTGAACTTTGGAACATGGAAGAATCTAGACACAGTGTGTGTGACTCCATTGACAGGAACCGTCCAGAACAGGCACATCCACACAGAGAGTGGGTTCCTGGTTGTCAGGGGCTGGGGAGGGGGCACTAGCTTGTGGACATGGACATGGAGCTTCTTTCTGTGTGATGAAAATATTCTAGGAGTTCCCTCTGTGGAGCAATAGGATCGGCAGCGTCTCTGCAGAACCAGGACGCAGGTTGGATCCTTGACCAGCTCAGTGGGTTAAAGGATCTGACATTGTTGCAGCTGAGGTATAGGTCGCAAGTGCTGCTGGAATCTGATCCCCTGGCCCAGGAGCTCCATATGCCTCGGGCAGCCAAAAAAGAAAAAAAAAAAAAATTCTATATTGGATAGTAGGGATGGATGCCCAATGTTGGGAAAGTACTAAAAATCAATGAAATGTATACATTAAGATGGTTAAATTGAGGGATTGTATCCTATGTATATTTTATTTAATTTTTTAAAGAAGGAAAATAAGGTCACCAATTAAGTGAAAAGTTTCTCAGTAGAGATGAGAGATGATGAGAAGCAAGCGGAAGAGCCTGAAATTCAGGGGAGGTAGGTCACTCCTCCTGACATCTACTGTTCTGCTCCAGGACCCGACATCCCTGGCCCCCACCCCAACCCCAACCCTTGTCTTCAAGAGCAGGTCCAAGAGCACCTCCAGGCTTTGTTCCACCCTTGTCATCTACCCAACATGTGGTCTTTTTGCCCTTCTCTGGCAACTCATCCGGCAATATCTGGCTCCTGACAATCCTCCAGCCCCCACTCTCCTCCCCAGGGGTGGGGTGTCTGTGGCCCTGGTCCCTCAGCACTGCCCATCTGGACTCCAGTTCCCACTGGTGTGGAGTGTCTATGACTCAGGCCCCCTAGCACCACCCACCTGGACTCCAGCACCCCAGCACTGCCCACCTGGACTCGGTGACATTAGCAGGGCTTCCCCTGCACACATCCACCTGCACATACACCGAGCAGTTGACACGGCTCCAGTCGGGGTCACACACCGCCAGGAAGTTGGGTCGCAGCCGGCCAGTCATGTACTTAGCCAGGTCTGTCAGCGACTGGCTCACTGCAGCCCCAAACAGGAATGTCCCCAACACCTTGTAAAGGGCGGCCAGGTAGTTGTTGAAGTCAGAGCGGGAGTAAAGGCGGTCTGTGTACACCAGATAGGCCTCCCCGGCCGACACCTGCGGGGAAGCAGCCAAGGGCTTCAGGGGTCAGGGTTCCCGGCCTCCCTGAGGTCACTGGTCTTCCCCACAAACACCACCCTGAGCAGAAGCTACCTGCTAACAAGCCATCCCGCTCTACCAGTCCCCCCGGGCCTTACCAGGATGACAGTGGCTGTGATGATGACCCCAGCCATGAGCCCATGGGTGATGGTGTCTGGACGGTAGGGGTACCGGATGGAGTCATCTCCGCAGTAGAAGCCTCGCTTGTATGGGGCGTTCACAAATGTCAGGATGGTGAAAGGCAGGGAGGCTGGGTGGGGAGAGGAAGCCGTGGCCACGAGGGTCTCCCCACCACACAAAGGGGCCTGTGCCTGGCACTGGACACCTGCTGAGGCCTCCCTCCTGGTTTCCTCACCTCTGGGCCTACCTGACAGCTGGGAGGAGCTTTCCTCCTGGCAAGTAGGAGGTTGTGACCCCATTAAAACTCTTCCCAGCTCCCCATCATCAGACAGACACCAATGTCCTCCCCAGGTGCTGTCCACCCCCACCCACATCTCCCACCCTCTGCCCTCACTCACTTCCCTCAGCCTCCTCTCTGCCCTTCACAAATGCCGGCAAGCATCCACCCCAGCCTTCACTCCTGGCCTTCTCACTGCCCAGAACCTCTCTGATTTCCATCCACCCTCCCGCCAGCCCCATGCCTGCAGTCACTCTTACAGCAGGAAGCTTCCATCCTTCTTGCTTCCCAACCGTGTGTAACTATGCAATCTGTGTAGGATGCTGGAATGGCCCCCACACCCACCCCCTCCATGAGCAGCCTGGGTCAGGGGAGGGGAACTGTTGTGTTCCAGGCTGGGTCCCAGAGGCTGCTCAGGGTCCCAGAGAAGGGAGGACTCCTTGCTCACAGCTCAAGGGCTGGCCAGGGATCAGGAACACACCAGGGCGAGGCCTGCATGCACCCACTGTCCTTGGGCCAGCCAGGCCCTGGAAGCTCAGTCCAAAGGTCCATTCAGGAGCCATAGGCACAGGCACAGCACTGGAGTCCTGCTCCCCAGGGTGCAAGAGACCAAGCCAGGCAGGGTGCCCTTTGCCCCAGGCAAGGGCATGTCATATGTGTAAAAGGGTGTGGCTCTGCTGGGGCCTGAATACCAGAGCAGGAGGAGGGCAGGGCCAACTCCAGCTTCCAAAGGCCAAATTCAAGGACCGCCCCCCAGCACCACTCATGGGAAAGACTCAGCAGAGAAAACAGAGGGTCTGCCTGGTGGAGCTGAGAGGAGCTGGGAATAAAAATAACAGGTTCAGATGACCGGAATCCCGGAGCTGGCTCAAGAGGGTGTCAGGCAGGCCCCACAGAGAAGGTGGCTTAAAGGGGGAAGTTCCGGGCAGATCTGGGGACAAGCACAAGGCAGAGGGATGGCCAGTGCAAAGGCCTGGAGGTGGGCCTGCAGGGCTGGAGCTCTGGGGAGAAGGGCCCTGCGGCAGGGGTGGGGAGGAGGTTGGGAGCCATGAGTGAGGTGGGGGCTCAGGTGGGCTGGAGCAGAGGGAGGGAGCACGTTCTCATAGGATCTCTCTGACTGCTGTGAATGAGGGCAAGGGGAAGGCAGAGAGGCCCAGGAGGGGGAGGGGCAGGGCTAGAAGATGCTGAGAAAGTAAGTTGAGCCCTCTACCCACAGCCTGACCAGGGCAGGGGCTTATACAGGGTGCCTGTCACCCTCCTAACTCCTGTTCCCAGCCCTTTCTTCTAGAGATTCAGACACCCCCAATCGGATTGGGAGCTGGGCTCTCCTGGGACTCAGGCAGCAGAGCTCAGAGCACAAGAATCTGTCCCTACGTCCCCATGGCAGACACCACCAGAGCCTCCCACCCTCACATCACCCCCCAGGATTTTTCTCAGGGCCCCTGCCATCATTTAAAAGTGCACTGTTCATGCACTGAACAGAATGGGAGCTGGGTCTGCCTGGGCCCCCAGCACTTGGCGCACAGCAGTGGCACACAGCCTAATCTCCACACCTGCCCTCCCCATTGCTGTGTGATCCCCAGCAGGTGGCTGAACATCTCTGGGAGAAAACTGGGAGTCATAACAGCACCTCCTTCACAGGCTGTTTGGAGGAAAAGTTTTAATTTGCATGTCTCTTAGTGCCTGGCATACAGTTAAGTGCCACACGAATGTTCAAATAAGTAATACAAGTTCTCAGAAAATGATGCCCAGAGTTGGCAGACGCCCCCTGGGGACTTCCTACTGGCACCTGGTCCACTCCAAAAGGGGTCTCTTCTGGGACATGGGAGGAGAGCCTGGACTCAGCAATCAGTCAGGACTGACCCCTCGGTTCCTAGCGGAGGGCAGGAACCAGACTGGGGGGAGGGCAATTTAGGCCGGAGGGGCTCCTCCCTGCGCCGGGGGTAGAATTCCGGGGCCATTGTCCACACAGCCCCAGAGCAAACACTCAGCCTTTGTTCCTGGGACCCTGGAGGAGGGGCGGGGAGAGGGGGCCTCGGGCGGCCCCCTCCCCCCGCGCCTGGCTTGCAAACTCGCTGGACAGGTTTGGTGCGCGCCACCGCGAGGCCTCCAGTTCAACAGCAGCCTGAGGCTCAGATTTCTCCGGTCTCTCCCAGGCCCGAGGCGGGAGGGCGGCTGGGCGCAGGTTCGAATCCCACCACTCCCCGTCTCCCGGGCCAGGGCTCAACCCCCTCAGAGCCCACGGGGACTGCCAACCGAAGGCGAAGGGTAGAGGGCCTCCTGGCGGCGACCTGCAGCCGCTCCCGCACCGGCCCGCCCCAACCTGGCCACCGCCCGCGTGAATCACCCTCCCGGCCGAACCGAGCGGCGCTGCGCCTGGCGGGCGGCAGGGGGAGGCTCGTGCGGCCCCGGAGGCGACTTCCTGCTGCCGCGGGCGGAGGACACCGACTCCTTCGATCTGGGATACGGGGGAAACAAGGCCGGGGAGGGCGCACTCAGGCGCCAGGGCACGCGGGGCCCAAAGGTCCTCCCCTGGGGTCCCCCCTACCTTCATGGGCCTCCAAGAGGTGGAAGCACCGCGGCTCCCCACCCGTCCCACAAACTTTCGCGGGACCGGGGACCCGCACCGTCTGGGAAGGGAGTCCCCCCCTCACACCGGGGTCCCCTCGGCTCTTACCGACCAGCACGCACAGCACGTCGAGCAGCACGAAGACCCACCTCCGCTCCATGCCGCCCCCGCCCCGGGCCGCGCCCGCGACCCCCGGCGCCCGTCCCAGCGCGTCCCGTCGCGTCCCGGCCTGGCCGCGGGGTCACATGGCCGCGGAGCCTGGCCCAGTCGGGGAGCGGCGGGCAGGGCAGGGGAGCGGCGGGCTGGGCGGAGCGGACCAGCCGGGGGAGGGGGCGGACTCTGCCCCCGCCCCGCCCGCAGCGCGCAGCGGGGAGGGGCGTGGGGTGCGCGCCAGGGTGCGTCCCGGGACCCGCGGCCTAGAGGAGAGGTTGTCAACGCCCAGCACTACCTTTACCCCCAGACCGGGAGGCTGGGGCTCAGTGTCACACACGGATTGGGTCGGTCGAGTCGGGGCGAAAGAAAGGACAAACGAAGGGGTGATTGAGGGGGTGAATGGACAGGCCTGCAGGATGTGGTGTGGAGGAGCACGAAGCTCTGGCTCCCACAGGATGCACTAGGTGTGATGTGCCCTTTGCGCCTCGGTTTCCTTTCTGGGGAATGGCACTGGAGCTGCTGTGTCTTAAAAACCAGTGAATCAGGAAGTGCCTAAAAATTGATGGGGTGTCATGACTTAATGGCGGAGTTTTTCTTTCTTCCTAATGCTAAAATCCTGGTGGCCCTTCCATCCCTGGTATTTTAGATCAAGTTCCTCAATGCCCACCTTGTTTGTGGCAGGCCCTGCGCCTAGGTAGCGCCTATGTAGCACTCTTAACAGCCCCTTTTACAGAGCAAACTGTGCCAGGAGCTAGGAGCTTGCTCACACACTTTTGAAAGGGTTAGAGTTAGGGTCTGTGCCCCGTACCCACACCAGGTCTCATAGTAGCCCTAAGCTGGGAGGTGCCCGGCGGTCAGGCACCAAAGCTGGGGAAACTGAGGCCCAGGGGCACATCACACCCACTGTGTCCACACACCCATGCCAGATCCTCTGGGTTGGAGCCATCTGAGGGGACTTGGGGAGGGTCCCCACCTCCTGGAGAGCCCCTCCTTGACCTGGCAGGACACAAGAGGTTCTGTCACTCTCTCAAGGTCACACAGTGGGAAGACTCAGGGCTGGGGTTTGAATCCAAGCAGCCTGGCCCCAGCCTAACCTCCAAACCAGGTTCACCAGCCCACCACCTCCAACAATCTCAAAACAGAAGATGTTCTTTGAGTTTCTTTCAGAGATGAAGGGAGCCAGGTCCAGAGAGGGGCAGCCCTTGGCCCAGGTCAAGAGTCCCTGACCTTGCTTTCAGGAAGGATGAACAGCAGCCTGCACTGTGGAGGAGTGGGGTGCACTGTTGGAGTGGAGTGCAGGAGGAAGCCAAGGGGCTGGGGGTGGGGGGAACAGTGCTCAGCTACTCTTTAGCTCTACCATTGGCCAGATGGTGGGGTTGAGGAGGTGTCTCTGACCAGGGTCCCCTGCACCCTGGAACAACTTTTCTTTAGGCAGGACAGCAGACAGCACCCCCCCCACCACCTCCACACACACTCAAAATAACTCAGCCCACCCCCAAGACATGACAGCGTTCCGCATGGAAACTGCTGGACCTGGATTTTCCGTCTGCGGTGTGGCAGAGACACAATGTGGGAGGCAAGTCCCAGCAACCGCCCCTTTCCAACCACATGCCTGGAGGAGTTGGGAGGGCATATCCTAAAAATGCGGCTTCCTCCCTCACCCCCAGACTTCCTCCCAGGCGCCAGAAGAATCAGATTACTTGTCGGAGGGTTTGTCTCTCTCCTGAGCAGGGTCCAGTTTCAGGCCCTGGGGGGACCCAGCCTCCTGGACTCCACCCAGAGTGACTCCGCCCACTGGCTTTCCCTATTGCACTCAGGGAGGGCAGGCCCTTCATTCATTCATCAATTCATTCATTCATTCTTCACATCACAGGAATTACCTGACAAAAATACATGAGCAGGTGCCTGGCATATTTTACATAAATGTTATCCAGCATTGTTATTTTGGCACTTTTTTCACTTTAACCTTGCTCTCAGGGTACTCTTGACACTTTCATCACATTGGAATCAATGAAATGGAAGGTTCTTTATTGGGCACCTACTGTGTGCTGGGAGGGACATGCCAAAGAGGAGCGTGGTGGTGGGGCCAGCCTAGGTGGTGGCTGTGGGGTTGGACCCAGGAGTCTCTAGGAGGCTCCTGAGGGGCAGGTGGAGACTGGGTGGGAAGGAGCATGGCCTGTGTGCTGGCTGGAGACAGGCGTGAGGCTGGAGCCTGTTGTGGCCACCCTCCCCTCCCTGCTGACCTCAGTTTCACCCTGTCCTTAAAACACCTGGGCAAGGTCAAGATTAAAATGTACTGAGGGCAGCAAGGATTAGGGTTGGGGATATAGGATCAGGGCTGGCTGGGGAATCTGCTTTAGGCCAGTTGGGGTTAGCCCTCCCTGGAAACAGAGCCGAAGCTGGGAGCTGGCATGGCTGCTCCCTCACCTGAAGTTGGGAGTCCTCTAGTTGGGTCCTGGGCCTCAACTGTGTGCCCTGGGGGACTAGACCACTCCTGGTGCCTGGTGATCACTCCCAGGCAATGATGCCCAGGGCAGTTGGCTCAACCTGGAGACAACCATTGTCCCCAAATGGAGCATCACAAAGATTAAGGGACAGGTGCCCAGGGAATGGGCAGAAAGGTGTCCTGCACACAGTAGGTGCCACCTGAGTGCAGCCTGTAGTCCCGCCTCTTTCTGTACTTCTCCTGGGGCTCAGGCCACACAGGAGTCAACTCCCTGACATGGGGCTTTCCTCCCTGCTGAGGGTCCTGGAGCCCAGGCTGTACCCTGGGTGGCTGTGCCAGGTATGCCTGGCAGGGAAGGTTAAGTGGGTGATGGGTGCCTCAGTTTTTCCATCTGAACAATGGACACAGGACAGCATCCCACCCCCACTCCCATCCCCTGGTTGTAGGAAGACCCACTAGGAAGCACTACTGGAGGGTTAACTGAGTAGAAAACAGAAGGGGTAGGTACCTGGGGTTGGCTTCCATCAGAACCAAGTATCAATTCGTGCAGAATCCCAAGACTGCATTGCTCTAGGAATTGGCAACCCCACAAGTTTCCAGTCAGGGACAGAGTGCCCTTCCTGACTCTACTGCTACATCCCGGGAGCCCAGTCCTGGTGCAGACCACCCTGACAGCACAGCCCTCTTCATGCCCCACCCCTGTGTCTGCCACCTCTCGTAAGCTCTGGCACCGGCTCAGTCTCTCTGCCTGTCCCCCGCCTTGAGCCCCAGGAGGGTGGGGATAGCACAGACTCAGTGCTTAATCTGTGTTCCGTGTGAAAATGAACCAGCACCCAAGCTTTGGCAGGATCACAGCCAACCAAGACAGGCACTGTGAGCATCCTCACCTCGGAGAGCTGCCCTCCACCTGCCTCTCTGAGAAAGGAGGAAGCTGATGCAGCCCACACCAGCATACACTCACTCAGCCCCATTCATGCCTCTTCCATTCGTCTCCAAAGCCAGGACTCCAATCAAGGAGCAGCTCGTGCAGACCTGAGATCACTGCAAGGCTTATGAGCGTGAAGCAGGTCCTGCAAAGGAGGGCTGGGAGTCCTCTGAACCTCAACAGCTGAGAGCCCCCTTTCCATGTCACCATCACTGTCCTGTGTTGCCCCCTGGGCACGGCCTGGAGCAGGGGCTATGTTCACCTCCTCATGGATTTCCAGTCTTCCCTGAACAGGGGCTGTGGCCCCAACTACACAGGAGGGCTGGGGAGTGGTATGTGATTGGAGCAGGGACCTCCGCACATGCCCCTGCATGCCAACCTATGCCACTAGAGCCCACCCTCCCCAGCTCTGCTGGGGGTAGCTTGACCAGGCTCCACCTATTGGGCCCCTAAGATCAGGAGGCACTGCAGGGTTGAGTCGGCCTCCGGGGTGGTGGGACCAGAGCGGCCTCTGCTGGACAGTGAGGTGAAGCTACAGCTCAGCCCTGATCTTGGCACCTTCATGGGCATCCAGCATGCCAGGCATCCAGTCTCTGGGTCCTTACAGCAGCCCAGGAACAGGGTTGCCGGATTACAGTATCTACGCAGGACGTGGTTAAATTTGAATCCCAAGTAAGCAACTAATCTTTTGGGTTTTTTTGTTTGTTTGCTGCATCCAAGGCATATGGATGTTTCCAGGCCAGGGAACAAACCCATGCCTTCGCAGAGACAACACCAGATTCTTAACCTACTGCATCACAGCAGGAGCTCTCCAAAGCATTTTTTAATATGTATGTCCCAAATATTGTATGGGATATACTTACACTAAAATATTCGTTTACCTGTAATCCAGCTCTAACTGGTGCCCTGTTTTTCACCTGTGATTCTTGGTTTCATCCAAGAACCACAAACCAGGAAAACAGGAACTATGGGGAGCCCAACCCCCACTGTGAAAAGGAAGCCCTGGATAAACTAAAATACAGTTAACACTTCTCTATATAAGAAGTCTATCCCAGAGGCCAGTGGAGGCATCTAGCACCAGGACAGAGGCGGGGCCCATGGGTGTGGCTCTGGTGCAGCTGACACCTGCCTGTTGAGTCTGGGATGGAAAGTAGGTGGGAAGACACCTGAGCCAGAGGTGCAGCAGCAGCACAGTGGCCTGCCTGTGATGGACCGCGGAGACTAACATCTCACTGCTGCTACAGACAGGCCAGTATCAACTGCTCACTAAAGGGTTTTTCGTACAGTGTCCAGTGATGGCCAACAGGAACCTAAGTTTCTGGTTGACACTGGGGTGAGGACAGCCTCTCCCACTCCACTGCAGCTTCCTCCCAGGCAACTTCCCAGGTCCTGGCCTCAGGGAAAGCTTCCTTCACCTGGCCTCCCTCCTCTCCCTGGCTGCTACCCTGGCTGCCACCCCTTCCTGCCCATGGGTTCTTGGCTCCGGTGACTCCTCCCACCCAGAATACCAGCCCCTCGCTGCCAGGCCTGTCCCCCATGTATGGAGCAAGGACCCCTACTGGCCAGTTACAGGTGCAGCTATAAGCACCAGACCCAGGGAGCTTTGCTGAGCTACTTAAGGTAGAGGGCTTGGAGCTGCTGGTGGCCGCCTCTCAGCATCATGGAGGGACATGTGCCCAGAAGGGAAATGAGAGAAGGCAGAAAGCAAAGAAGCAGCACACAGTAGCAGCACCAATGCTTGGCTCTGAGCCCCTGGCATCCCTGGACGGGGCCGGCATGCGACTCCCGCAGTCTCAGGACAGGCACCAATGCTCTGAAAGCCAGGAAGATGGAGGTGACCCGGTTACAGCCAGGAAGGCCCATGAGTGGCAGTCATGCCATGGGGAAGCCGGGCAGGACAGGGCAGGACCCAAGTTGACACTAGATCAGCGACTTGTTTAAACACAACCAGGAGAGGAGATGTGGTGACCCATGATCATGGGGAAAACAGTTAACAGTAGTGTATCCAGAAAAGATCCAGGGGCTGGAACAGCAAAGACGTAGGTAACTACTATAAAAGAGATAAAGAATGTACAGGAAAGGAGAAAAACGAGACTTTCAGCAAAGGAATGAAAAAAAGAGAAACTGCAAATACCAGCATCAAAATGTACAGCATATGAGTCAAGGATGTGGTGGGATGGGCTAAGTGGCAGCTGGAGGAGTGGAAGTGGGAGGACGAGAGACCAGAGGTCCAAATACAGAGAGGACAGCTGACATGCACGGCGCTCTCGGGACAACACTGGTCTCGGCCAAGTAATGGGGGCCCAGGATCAGAGCAAGAAGGGGTGGCAGAAACATCCCACCAGATATTGGCCAGGGTGCCCCCACACCGATGAAGGGCACCAACCCTCAGGTCCAAGAAGCTCCCTGTTGGGAACAACACCAGGCGTATCAAAACAGAGAAGATCAGGGTCAGGAAAAAAAGACATCATATTTAGGGACACAAATAAGGATGACAAATTTCTCATTGGAAACAACAGAACCCAGTGATAAGTGAATGTCTTTAAAGTGCTGAAAGAAGTCAACCTAGAGTCTTTTTTTTTTTTTTGTCGTTGTTGTTGTTGCTATTTCTTGGGCCGCACCCGCGGCATATGGAGGTTCCCAGGCCAGGGGTCGAATCGGAGCTGTAGCCGCCGGCCTACACCAGAGCCACAGCAACGCGGGATCCGAGCCGCGTCTGCAACCTACACCACAGCTCACGGCAACGCCGGATCGTTAACCCACTGAGCAAGGGCAGGGACCGAACCCGCAATCTCATGGTTCCTAGTCGGATTCGTTAACCACTGCGCCACAACGGGAACTCCTTAACCTAGATTCTTAACCAAGTTTTAAACAAAAAGTGCTGGGAAGACAAAGGAGGGGTTGGGGCCTTTCCAGCCAAGGAGGACTGAGAGCACACTGCACAGACCCATGGCCTGCCCCCGGAGACTGGGGACCCAGGACCCCAGGGAGGGGCAACACCCACCTTTTAGAGGCTGTGGGAAGCATCTACCAGAACAGCCCAAACCCAACCTGACAACTCTACCCCAACAGCTGGAAGGGTCGCGGAGCCACAGGCAGGATCAGAAAATGCAGTGACTGCTCAGGAAGGTGGCTTGGAGGTTCCCACAAAACTAAACATAAAATCACCGCATGATTCAATCCAGACACCTGCACGCGGGTATTCACAGGAGCTTACTCCTGAACTGCCCACACCTGGGAACCTCCAAGGGGCCCTCCGGCAGGTGCACATAAACACCACAGGCTAACCAGGAAACTAAATGTTATTTGACACGAAGAAAAAAAACTACCACGGAAAGCCACGGAGGAACCTGAAATGTACACACCTCGGGCAAGCAGCCAAACTGGACGGCCCCATGCAGATTATATACGCCAGGCACATCTCACCCAAACCGCTCACAATCAGCAGGAGAAACCTCAAAGGCAGGCAGAGCAAGAAACACAGATTAGGATGCAGCAGACTTCTTTCTGAAGAGGAACTGAGCATGGCAGGACAAGGCCTCTAATACCCCGAAGTAAAGTGCCAACAGACCAGAAGCTCCAGTGACCACGACTCTGTACCACTCTCATCCCACCACCCCACAGCCTAGGGCCCAGCTGCCACAAGCCCTCTGCAAAGGCTTAGCCCTGAATCTAGGGAGACCCCCAACTGCACACACCCACACAAATGGTCCCTGAGCCTCTTCCTTGGCCCTGCCTGCCAGCCCCAACCCCTGCACATGCTGGGACCCCAGCCTCGCTCTCAGCAGCTCTCACGAACAGGCCTGTCTCTGTCAGTCCAGCTGGAATGTCACCTCCACTTACCTGACCGTAATCCCTGGCACCATCTTGACCCAGCCCACAGTCCCCCAGCAGTCCCACACCCCCAGGCCCCTGGATGCTGCCTGGCACAGGGTCCACCAAGTGACCAGCACCTCCTTGAACCCCGCCCACGTGATCTATGACGAGACACCCATGGGGCTTCAAATCAAGTTTAATAAATAAAACAGCAAGGGGTTCAAGGCAGTTATCACTTCACAGTGTGGTCCTTGGTGGGGCGAGGGAAGGTGGAGTCCGACCTTGGGGACGGCTCGTGCCAAAGACTTCCCTTGGTGACATTGGGTCCAGGAGTGCTGCCCTGCCCCCGAGGACCCCACTCCGATTTGTAAACAGAAACATAAATAACCGAAGGAGGCTGGGGTGAAGGCCCAGGACCCCAAACCGTCTCGCTGGGGGCCTCAACAGAAACATGATCTCCGGGGGCAGGGGACAGGCCGGAGCCAGGCCCCTTGGTGCTGCAGGCGACAGGGTCCTGGTACCAAGGAAGTGTGAGTCCTGTGTCCTCAGACCCACACCGGAGGCTGCCAAAGACCCCGGGGGTGGGGGCAGGGGGTATAAAGTGCGGCTTTTCCTGAAGTGGAGCGAGGGCGGACGTCGAGGGCAGGGCAGGCCGACATCGAGGTATATGGCTCTGTGCCCCGCGGGGTTTGGCACCGAGTAGCAGCTGCCCTGAGCCCTGGGCAGGGGCAGCCCGCAGTCTGGCCAGGTGCAGGGAGACGGGGTGGCAGAGCGCTGAGGGTGCTCAGCAGAGGCTGCTGGTGGGGGCGGCGTCCGGCCCTGTCTCCCACGTCCCTGTGGGGCCGGGACGCCTTTCTCGCCTCTGCTGGCTGGACAGCCGGCCCCCCGGCCCTGGCAGCCCGATGGGTCCCACGGTGGGCAAGGCAGCCTGGAGTTGGGTGGTGGTGCCGGTGTGTGTGGGGCAGGGAAGGGCCACCGCTCAGCCCTGTCCTTGAAGTACTCCGAGCAGAGAAGGCGCTACCCGAGGCCCATGAGAAGGGAAGGGTCGGGAAGACTGAGAGGCAGGCCTTGTGGTGGCCCTAAGTCCAGTCTGGGCCACTCATGCCCGCCTGTGGCCAGGGATCAACAGGTCATCACGTTACAGCTGCAGTGGAGAGATGGAGAGACGGGAGAGGGTGAGTTCAGTCCCAGAGCACATGGCCCGGCCCCTGCCTCCCCACAGACCGTGCTTCCATTGCCGACAGGCCTCCCGCGGCAGCACTGGCCTGGGTGCCTGGGGATGGCTGACGCTGGGGCAGGGGCGGGAGGAGCCTGGCACTGGCCCCGTTTGTACCTTTTTGGATTTTGAACCATATGAATGTATTACCTAGTCAAAAAAATAAATAAGCCAAATTAAAAGTAGAGAATAAAACTAAAGAACAGAGCCTGCTCCAATGTGGCCAGGCCATCCTCGGCCCCGGGGCAACCCCTCCCCTGACTGAGCTCAGCCTGAGGCCAGGGGCACGCTAACTGGAGTGTGGGGATGGGGACGAGGCCACACTCACTGTGACAGGGGCTCCGAGTGCAGCCCAGGGGCCGGGCACGCTGGGTGAGCGGCCAGGAAGGGGTTCACGTCCCCAATGCCGATGAGTCCAAATTCAGCGACCGACAAGGCCACCTGTGCGGGGGCCACGGCCTCCTCGGCCTCCCCATCCATATCTGCGTGGCTGGAGAGGAGAGGCAGCCCCTCTGGGAGGGCCCCAGGCAGGGCCAAGTCCACGGCCAGTCTTGGGCTGGCCCCAGGCTCCGGAGTGGCTGTGGCGGTGGGGTAGAAGGCCGGGTCAGCCAGGGCTGGGGGCTGCTGAGGGGAGGGCGCGGCCAGGGGTGCGTCCAGCTGTTGGAGGGCACAGGGCCCTGGTTCCAAGGATGGGAGGCCTTCTGGGCTCTCCCCAGGCTCACTGGGGCTCCCAGATGTGCTGCTGCCTACGCTCGGAGGCTCTGCAGGGAGAACATAGCTGCCAGGCCCCATGGGCACCCATGCCCACCCGCCGTGCCCAGGGCAACCTGGCCCAGGCCTGCTTGCCTAGGATCCCACGTCCAAATCAGGCTGTGAACAGGCAGGGCCTCCACCTCTGGACCCAGCAAAGCTAAGGACTCTCCTCACAAGATGCCCTCACGTGGACACAAGAGAAACCTGTCACACTGGGTTGGGGGAGTACTTGGGCTAATGGTCCTGCTTCAGAAGGTCGTGACGCCCATCCTTTACGATGGGACAGACAGCATGGTGAGGAAAAACATGGACTCGGGGAGCTTCTGAACAAAGACACAGGCAGACACCACTGGGCAAACCACAGACCCAACCCGACTCTGGAACCCAGACCATGAAAGTCCCAGTGTCCAGCAGACGCAGAAATCAGGGATCCTCATGCCCCGTGAGGTCACTTTCAGAAACAGCAGTCGTCACCTGGGCCTGTCTGCTCCCACATGGCCCTGGGCTGACCCTGGAGGGGCCTCAGCACCTACCTTGTCTCCCACCAAGGCTGGACAGAGGAGCCCCTACCTGGGCCCCCGGACTCACAAGGAGTCAGCCCCAAGAATGACTGGTGTGAGACACCCCACATGTGAGACACCATGTGTGTGACACCATATGTGTATGACACTGCACATGTGTGAAACCCCACCAGACTAGCCGGTGCCACTCCTCAGAGTCTACAGCCCAGGTCGGGGGTACAGTGAAGAAGGGCCCTGAGGACAGGGGTCTGCCACACACACTTACCCCCATGCATCTGAGCCAGAGGGTCTTGCTCAGGGCCCAGGCCATTGGCAGGGGGCAGGGGCAGTGAGGAGCGGGGGCGGCTAGGGCCATCAGGGTCAGTGCCATCCAGATCCTGGTCTGCGTCCCTGCGGGGAGAGGGTGTGAGGGGCTGCGGGGGGATACCTTGGGTGGGTGCGCCCCCCCCCGCCCCCCCCCCCGCCCGCAGGCACCCTCACGCACGTGGTTCCTGAGGGGCCGTACTTCCTGCGGCCCAGCCTTGTCTGCTGGGAGAAGTAGTCATAGCGCTCTGACTTCTTCCATAGGTAGTAGTACTCCACACACTCGCCTACAGACCGCGTGCGCACCTGGGGGCAACTCCGGGTCACCACAGTCCCTGGCCGCCCCCACCAGAGGCTGCCAGGGCCCCTTTTGCCCATGCACTGGGCCTGTCTCTGCTCCAGGTCCACATGCCCAGCTTCCACCCACCAGCCCCAGGTTGAGAGCTCCCGAGGGCGGCAGCTCCCCCCAGCCCATGCCCTGGTCCCCACAGGCCCTGGGCAGGGCATGATGACCCCTGTGCAGACCCAGAGAGCATGCCGAGCAAGCCCACTTTCCCAAGGAGCCCCACGGAAAGCCGCCCATGCGAGGGCACTTTGAGTCCATGACTGACTAGAGATGAGAGACCAGGGTGACTCCCTACCCAAAGGGTCACACACAGCAAGGCCAGCTGCGCCACAGCTCATGACCCCACCACTGCTCCTAGAAAAGGGCCCCAGTGAAAGTCTGGGACCAGCGGGCACAGGGGGCACCCACAAACTATCCAAACTTCTTGGCCTGACCGCCTTGTGCATCACCCCTTGGAGGAGGAAGGCCGACAGCGCTCCCAGGCCAGGTTGGCGGAGGACCGGAGACTGGGGAAGGGAGGCCACACTCCATCAGCAGGGTGGGTGGGCCAGAGGGCCAGCGGCAGGCCAAGGAGGTGAGAGTGGCCAAGAGGATTCCGCCGCAGAGCAGCCTCCACTTTGGGAGCCACAGGCTGCTGGCCCCACAAAAGACCAGGGTCTGTCCCCACACCAGCCCCGGGAAGGCACCTCACCCACTCCAGCCTCCTGCAAAAAGACACTGAAACTCCAAACATGAGTCCAGTTTCGGCCAGGCCCGTGAAGAGGAAAGGGCCAATGCTGTTGGCCCCACAAAAGCAGACAACAGGGGATGAGGGGCAGGGAGGGGACCCACAGTGAGATAGCAAAGGGAAAGTCAGGCTCCAAGACCAGTGACAGGAGTCAGGCCAGGCAGAGGGCCAAGGCTCTGCCACAAGATCAGTGAGGAGTTGTGGTGAGGGAAGCCAGAGGAGGTGGCACCCACTCAGGAGGTGGGGAGGATGGGGATCAGCTCTGGGGATGGGCAGGGGCACCTGCTGCAGCATCCCCTCGGGTCCTGCTTCTTTACTGTTGGGACAGGAAAGCACAGGTACTGGGATGGAGTGAACCTGGATCCCCTTGGTCCCCATCGCAAGGGTGTAAAGGAGAGGTCCAGGTGGGGTCAGCGTAGTGGGACTGGCACTGGGTGTGAACTCCGAGAGAGAGCCCAGGGAGCACTTACTAACATTCCCCCTTAGGCAAAATCCTTCCCCAGACTGGAGCTTCCTCAGGGAGGGAGGAAGCCAGAATGAGATGTCACCAGGAAGTGGGAAGCCTGCCACCAGCCTGGGGGTGGGTTCTGACTTCTGGCTGAGGGTGGAAGGTGCTGGTGGCTGGTCACCAACCTCTCTAGCCCCAGGACAGAGCCCCCAGTGCAGCCTGGGGTAGAGCCCAGGATGGAGCCCCCAGTGCAGCCTGGAGTAGAGCCCAGGATGGAGCCGCCAGTGCAGCCTGGGATAGAGCCCAGATGGACCGTCCAGCAGGCCCAGCACGCAGGCCAGCCTCACCTTGTTGGCCTGGATCAGGTGGAAGTTCTTGCCATGCACACGGAAGCCGTGCTCGAAGTTGCGGCGCTCCTCCTCACTCCAGGCACAAAGCCCATCTGCAACCAGGAGGGTGGGGTCAGAGCACTGAGGAGGGGGTGTCAGTGGGGGTGCAGGACAGGAAAGGGGCACAGGGCGGGCCTGCAGTCACCTCGGATCACCTTCACGTTGAACCTTAGCCTCCGCAGGGCCTCCTCCACGTTGAAATTGCATTTCACCAGCTCATACAGCGCCTGGAGAATGTGGGGGGAGCCCCACTGACTCTTCCACCTGCTCACCCAGGAGCCATAGCAGGGAGCATCCACAGCACCATGGGGGCGGGAAATGGGGGTGGGGAGGGCGGCCACACCAGCATGGGGTCATGGAGATGGGGGTATCCAAACCCTAGAGGGGGGCGGACCACTTCCCCACCAGTGGCGTTCACTTGAATTTATCACTATCACGACCACGTTGGTCCACACTGGATAGGAGCCCCTCAGCAGGTCCCCCCCACCCCCACGCGCCTGATCACCCCTCACCTCGCCCTGCCTGGTGCGAGGGAGGCTGGGAGATACAGGCTTCCCACCCCAGCAGTACAGCCCCACCTGCTCGCTGTCCTTCACTACTTCTCCCTCCGGGAGCTGAGACCCGGCCGTCTCGTGCCATCTCCGCTTTACTGCCCGGTACAGGAACTCCTCCACCTCCCTCTCAGGAAGGATGTTGGGGTCCCAGAGCAGCTGGTCTTCATTCTCATAGACTGTGGGGTAGGGGTGGGGTGGCAAGGTCACGCCAGGCACGCGGTCTGCATCCATACCTCCAGCACAGGCTCCCTCCTCTGAGCACCTCCTCAGAGCACTGCCAGGGCAGGCCGACTTGCCCCCTCCAGAGGACAAATGCCCACCTAGTGGCCTGGGCCCTCTACCTCCACACCCCTCAGGACCAACTCCGGGGACCCAGGTACTCAAGATGACCATGCAAGGCAGAAAGTCACGGGAGGCCAGTGGGTGCTGACTAGCCAGGAATCAGAGCCAGCATCCCAGGGGAGGCAGCGACTGGCTGGGCTGGGAAGGAGGCCTTTTGGGCACTGCCTGTGAGGAGGGACTGTAGAGCGAGCTCAGGGAGGCCAAAGGCAGAGGCTGGGGGGAGCATGGAGACAGACCCAGACTTGACCATGGCAACAAGACCCTGGTCCCAGCAGTCTTGCTCAGCAAGAGCTCCTATAGCTGTCCCTAACCTCAGCACCACACCAGCCACAGGAGAGTATATCTCGTCAAGAGCGGAGGGGCAGAGAAGGCAAGGCAGGGAGGGCAAGGGAGGTCCTGCCCCAGGGCAGCAATACAGGCATGCATTAAGGATAGGTAAGAAGGGGGGAAGCCTCCAGCTGGGGAAAGATGAGGTGGGGAGATGCAGAAGGGAGACCCTGGAGTCAGATCTGGGGAAAGCCCCATGCTAGCACCTCTCAATTATCCAGAGAAGAGTCCCAGGGACCAAAAACTAAACAAAACACACAAGCAAAACACCCAATGCCGTGGCTGAAAAGTGGAGAACACGGGGAAGCGGCTCCACACTGGGCTTTCTTGTGTGGGGTTGGCTAGGAACCAGCAACTCCTGGGATGGCACCCCTGTGAGGCCTGTGGCCACTTCTTTCCACCTCTGAAGTTGACACGGAGTCCCAGACTGGACTGTGGGTGTGTGGGGGAGGGGCAGGGACAGTCGGGGGGAGGGGGTCAGCCTGAAGGGAAGTGGGCCCATCTCCATAGAAAAGGCCTTCCACAATAGCCTTCTGTCTACCTGTTGTGTGAAGATGAGAGGAAAACCACGTGACAACATGTATATCCACACACAGCTGGATACGAAAGCAGACTAGGCTTTAAAGCAACTATGATTAATGAATTAAAAGATGACAAAGAAAAAGCACAAAACGAATGGAAAGCTGGAAAATTTCAATAGAGCAGGGAAATCCATTCAGAAGAGTAACATGGACATTCCAGCACTGCAAAATGCAGAGAGTGATTTTTTTTTTTTTTTTGCTTTTTAGGGCTGCAATGGTGGCATATGGAAGTTCCTAGGCTAATGGTCGAATCAGAGCTGGAGCTGTCAGCCTACACCACAGCCACAGCAATACTGGATCCTTAACCCACTGAGCAAGGCCAGGGATTGAACCCGCATCCTCATACTAGTCAGGTTCATAACAGCTAAGTCACAATGGGTACTCCTGCAGTGTGTGAATTTATGAACCCACTGGATAGCTTTTTTTTTTTTTAAAGTAATGTGTTTTTTTATTAATGTACTCTCTGTATTATAGTTGATTACTGGACTGCTTTAACAGCAGCAGAAGACAGGATTAGTGAAATCGAAAAGAATTTCATTAAAAAAAATCAAATGAAGCTTAAAGAGAACATAGTTTAGGACTTGGGGAAGATGGTCAAGCAACCTAAGACAGGTATAACTGAGTCACAAAGGAAGAGGACAAAGGATGGGACCAATTTTGAATAAAGAATAGCCAAGAATTCTTCAACATTGATGATACCAACCCACAGAGCCATGAAATACAGGGCAAGCAAATACAAAAAAAAACCATATCTAGGCATACTGTAGTCAAAATGCTAGAAAGCAAAAGGAAAAGCACACAGGGAAAAAAGTGAACAACAATTTCAAGGGAAACAACAGTACAGATGTCTGACTTTAAGAGAAACAACAGACACCATAAGCAATGGAATAGGAGTTCCCTTGTGGTGCACCCAGTTAAGGATCTGGCATTGTCACCGCAGCAGTTTGGATTGTTGCTGTGCCATGGTTCCATCCCTGGCCTAGGAACTTCCACATGCCATGGGCACAGCCGAAAAAAAGAAAAAAGGACAAAATAGACTAAAACTGTTTAAGGGTTGAAAGAATAATGCCTGCAAATCTAGATATCTATGCCCATGAAAATATTCTCTAAAAATGAAATAATGGGGGAGTTCCCGTCGTGGCGCAGTGGTTAACGAATCCGACTAGGAACCATGAGGTTGCAGGTTCGGTCCCTGCCCTTGCTCAGTGGGTTAACGATCCGGCGTTGCCGTGAGCTGTGGTGTAGGTTGCAGACGTGGTTCAGATCCCGCGTTGCTATAGCTCTGGCATAGGCTGGTGGCTACAGCTCCGATTAGACCCCTAGCCTGGGAACCTCCATATGCCGAGGAAGCGGCCCAAAGAAATAGCAAAAAGACCAAAAAAAAAAAAAAAAAGAAATAATGGGGAGTTCCCATTGTGGATCAGCAGTTAATAAACCTGACTAGTATACATGAGGACGTGGGTTCGATCCTTGGCCTTGTTCAGTGGGTTAAAGATCCGGCATTGCTGTGAGCTGTGGTGTAGGTTACAGATGTGGCTCAGATCCCACATTGCCGTGGCTATGGTGAGGGTCGGCAGCTACAGCTCCGATTCCACCCCTAGCCTGGGAACTTCCATATGCCAAGGGTGTGGCCCTAAAAAGACCAAAAAAAAAAAAAGAAAGAAATAAAACAACGGGAGTTCCCATCGTGGCTCAGTGGTAAAGAACCTACTAGTACCCATGAGGAGGTGAGTTCAATCCCTAGCCTCACTCAGTGGGTTAAGGATCCAGTGTTGCTGTGAGACACAGCTTGGATCTGGCATTGCCATATGGCTGTGGTGTAGGCCAGCAGCTACAGCTCCAATTTGACCCCTAGCCTTGAAACTTCCATATGCCATGCATGTGGCCCTAAGAAGTCAGGGGAAAAAAAAAAAAGAATATATGAGGACAATGAATACTTTTCAGACAAAAGCTGAAAGAATTCATCAACACCAGAACAATGCAAGAAATACTGAAAAAGAAGTTCTTCAAGTCTCTAGCAATGGACACTGGAGGAATGAAATGCAAGAGGGGCTGTGACTGTGCCAAGGGTAATGCTGCGGAAGCACAAAAGCACAAAGGGTGGCAAGAGGTCAGTGGAAAGGGAACTAGGATTCACAGACCAAAGTAAACCAGGTACCCACTGAGGAAGCAAAAGCTCACAGAGGAGGGGAAATAGAATTACTAGGTCAATCAAAAAGAAGACAAGACAGAATCAGGGAACAAAGAACAGACAGAAGAAGCGGAACACAGCACAATGGCTGACGTCAGTGCCTGCTCCCACAATGACACAGAGAGTAAGTACTAGATGCAACACTATTAACAGACAAAAGTTAGATCCCACAATAGGCCATTTACAAAAACCACACTTCAAATACAAGAGCACAGAAAGGCAGAAAGGGATGAGCCATGCAAACACAAACTAGACAGACAGCGGAAGGAACGTTCACTACAACACTGGCTGCAAAGCCCAGCTCCCCTGACCCCAAAGGGTCAAAAGCAGAGCTCAGCCTCTGACCACAGTGGAGTTCAATTTGGCATCAGTGACAGAAGG
Organism: Phacochoerus africanus; assembly: GCF_016906955.1. Lineage (NCBI taxonomy): Eukaryota > Metazoa > Chordata > Mammalia > Artiodactyla > Suidae > Phacochoerus > Phacochoerus africanus. The sequence continues at coordinate 78,069,973 of NC_062547.1, read as the reverse complement.
AGTTTCCATTGTGGCTCAGCAGTAATGAACCCAACTAGTATCCATGAGCATGCAGGTTCAATCTCTGGCCTCATTCAGTGGGTTAAGGATCCGGTGTTGCTGTGAGCTGTGGTGTAGCACACAAATGTGGCTCAGATCTAGGGTCGCTATGACTGTGGTGTAGGCCAGCAGCTGCAGCTCCGATTCCACCCATAGCCTGGGAACTTCCATTTGCCTCGCATGCAGAAGAAGAAAAGAAAAAAAAGGGTGCCTAGAAAATCCTTGATGCTTGGAAATTAAACAGAATGCTTCTAAATCACCCTGAGTCAGAGAAGGTATTGCAATAGAAACTAGAGAATGAAAAAATGAAATTAAAGAGAAGTAAAAAGTCAGTTAATGAGAAATCAGAAAATAGAAATCAACAAGTCAGAAGTTAGTTCCTTATGAAGGGTAATAAAATTAATAAACCCCTAACAAAACTAATCGAGAGAGAATAAAAAGAAAAATGCAAATTACAAATATCAGGACTTGAAAAGGGACATCACTACAGGTCCTACACACATTAAGAAGAGAACAAGAGCACACTATGAACTTTCTGCCAATAAAGTTAATAATTTCAGTGAAGGGCATAAACTCCTCAGAAATAGTTTATCACAACAGGAAGAGAAACTCTAAATAGATTGACATTTGTTAAATAAATTGAATTCATAATTTAAAATCTTGTGTGAGTTCTCATTGTGGCTCAGAAGAAATGAATCTGACCAGTATTCATGAGGACAAGGGTTCGATTCCTGGTCTCACTCAGTGTGTTAAGGATCCAGTGTTCATGTGAGCTGTGTTTATGTGTGTGTGTGTGTGTGTTGCAGACATGGCTCAGGTCTGGCTTTGTGTGGCTGTGGCCAGCGGCTATAGTTCCGACTCGACCCCTAGCATGGGAACCTCCGTATGCCATGGGTGTGGCCCTAAAAATACAAAAATAAAATAACACAAATAAAATAAAATAAAATAAAATCTTCACAAAAATAAAACTAAATGAAACCCTAGGCCCAGACAACATCACTGCAGGATCCTTCCAAACATCCAAAGAAATGATAACAATCTTAAACAAATTCTTCCAGGTATTAGAAAAAGGCACTTTCCAGCACACTTCATGAGGACACATAACCCTGAAACCAAAGCCTGACAAGGACAAGAAATAAAGAGAAATGACAGGCTAATATCTCCACGAACATACATGAAAATATCCTGAATGTTCACAAACCAAATGAAGAGAAGACTTAACAATACATGTTAATTCCTGTCCTTCATGGTAGCCACATTCTGTAAAGTCAGCCAGCAACTGCTGCTCCTGGTGGGGTAGCAGGGAGCTTAGGTTGGGTCAGGGTCCTGAGTGCCTCTAGTCAGAGCACATGTATCAACTCACCCACACATGACCTGGCTTCATGTGAGTTTCCGTTCAGAGACCTTATTTCACATATATTGTTGGTTCGTTGACAGCTCACAGCACTAGAACTCCTAAACAAAGCTCATCTAACACACATTTTCCCCAAAAGGCAGTCCCAGCTCTCCTGTGCCCAGGACACCAGACGGCACCTCAGCACCATGCTTGGGACCATTTTAAACAGCAAAACCACCAGCAAACAGCAAAACGTGAAAGCCACGGGAGTTCCCATCATGGATCAGCAGTTAACAAATCCGACCAGGGACCATGAGGTTGCGGGTTCGATCCCTGGCCTCACTCAGTGGGTTAAGGATTTGTTGTTGCCATGAGGTATGGTGTAGGTCGCAGATGTGGCTTGGATCCCGAGTTGCTGTGGCTGTGGTATAAGCCGGTGACTACAGCTCCGATTCGACCCCTAGCCTGGGAATCTCCATATGCCGCAGGTGCGGTCCTAGAAAAGACAAAAAGACAAAAAAAGAAAAAAAGGAAGAATGCATAGCATTAAATATGAGCAAATAAAATGTGTTTACAGTTGAGAGCTGAAGAGAAAAGGAAGCCTCTCCTGGTTCAACATAGGTTATGCATTGGGCAACTCCATGTTTTCCTGCTTCTGCATGTGTGTGTGCCCACAAATGGCCATGAAAGCACTGCAAGTGTTAATTCTGCATTTATACATTCATTTTAGCCATGCATAAATGCACATAGAATCCACAAAATAATGAGGACTGAATGTATACATGTCATGAAAGACAGCATTTTGTGACCTGGTGGAATTTACTCCAAGACAAGGTTGGTTTTATGTCTGAAAATCAACCAATACACTACATCAACAGAATAAAAGAAAGAAAAAAACAAAACAAAACGACCTTCTCAGGGGTCAGAAAAAGTACTTGACAAAATTTGCAGCAATATTTGTCAGCTACTAAGAATAGAAAGGAACTTTTTTATCTGATAGAGTATCTACAAAAATCTTGCAGCCAATATCACACTTAATAGAGAAAGATTGAATACTTTCTCCCCCAAGTTTGGGAACAGGACAAAGATGTCCTCTATCACCACTTCTTTTCACTTCTGTACTGGAGGTCTAGCCAATGTACAAGGCAAGAAAAGGAAATAAAACATGCAAAGATCATAAAGAAAGAAATTATCATACATAAATGATATGATTGTACACAGTTAAAAATGGAAAAGAATCTACAAAGTGAATTTAATTTAGCCAAGTCACCGTGTACAAGATTTTTTTTCCTTTTTTTCCCACCACCCCCCAGCCCCTGAACAAGATTAATTAAAATAATAAACTGCATTTCTGCTAACAAGAATCACAAGACCACTACACTGAAAACTCTGGAAGGCGTGAGGACAAGACCTGGTTAAGGTGTGGGCACCAGAAGAACAAATGCAGCAGCCCTGGGGAGGGAAGGAGTGGGGAAGAGTAGAGGCGAGATCCCAGGGCCAGCATGCACCTGACATGGGCCAGGACCCTCAGACTCCCTCTGAGGACCTGGGAACTCACTCTGCTAGACATACAGCTCCTTTCCTGGCAGGAGTGGAATCTGCATTTCCTCTCCCTGTCCCCCCACCTTCCAAGGCTCCACTTACTCTTCTCACCATGACGGTTTACATGCAGGTTGCTGAGGTCAGCTTGGAACTGAGGCCCAACCATGATCTCCTGCAAAAGCAAAAGCCCAGGCAAGTCAGGGCAGACAGGAAGCCCAGTGGCTTGGTGCTGATGGGGGCGAGGGCTGAGAGGTTAGTCTGTGCCATCTGCCCGCAGACACCAAGTCCTGAGGTGTGAGGGTAGTAGGCAACACCCAGGTGTGTGGGTGTGTGAGTGACTGTGTGTACCATGGAGCTAGTCCTGAGGCAAGGGGGGTAGGACCACAGCGCTGGGCACTGTGGTCAAGCCCAGCCTAGCAGGCACATGCCGAGAGCACTGCAGGGTCAGAGCCACGCACCTTCTTACACTTGTTGGCAGGAAGTGGGTCCTCCTCGGTGTCTGATGAGGTTGAGGAGCCAGGTTCTCTGTCTGCATTGGCCAGGAAGCGGGCTTTAGGAGGAGAGGAGCATGTGAGGTATGTCCACGGCCCTCGGTGTCCCCCCAGCCAGCAGACGCCCATGGCCTCCACTCTGCCCTCATCCACCTGACCACCGCACTGTGCCCATCCCAAGAAGCTGGCCCCAGACCTGGCCAGGGGACAGGTGTGACAGGAACTCCTGCAGTTGGGAACTCAGGAGGCTGCCCTCTGCTGGGGCCTTAAACCACCAGCCCTGCCCCCAGCTCTTTATGCTGCTGGCACAGCCTGCTGCTCAGGCCAGCGGTGGGCAGAGCTGCAGGGAGCATGGTCTGAGGATGCAGCCCTGGACCTAAAAGACTTTCAGCCACAGGAACCAACACATGCCCTTCTCGTGGAAACCATGGTCATTCAGTCTTGGCTCACAGGCAGAGCAGGGCACCCCTGGGGGCCCCGATATCTGTATCCCCAGCAGCCCAGGGCCCCTCCTCGCTCTGCCAGCCCAGGGGACACCTACGTGCACTCTGATTAGGGAAAAGGTCGGAGGCCTCCTGGGAGGTCACAGATGGAGTGAGGTCGTCGGCTGAGGACTGGGTTTCTTCCTCTTCTTCCCCTGAAAGCAAATCCTTCGCTATTTGTTCCTTTTAACAAGAAAGTAAAGAACATTTTTGCAGTTTAACAATGTTAAATAACACTAACAATAAGCAGTGATGGTGCCATGCGGACAAGCCTCCCAAGGGCTCCTGCAGGGCTGTTCTCCCCTCACTGTATGGACAGAATAACAGGCACCAGGGCTGGCCAGCCAGGGGCACTGATACAGACCACACTGGTGCCTGGGAGGGCAGTCAGAGCCCCTCGGTGATGCACTTAGGACCCTCCCCATGGCCAAAGCTGCACCAGCAAGGACTCCAGGGAGAACAGGCCTCCAACAAGCTGGCGAGGCCTTACACTCATTGCCTGCCATTCCACCTGTCCAGGGCCGTCCTGCCCACCCTCGAATTCTCCCCCCACTCACCTTGTCCAGGGTCATGTCTGGGAGGTTGGCCGCAGTGTCGCTGCCCTCACTCTCGTGCTCTGAGATGGGGTCTGACGCCTCATAGCCATAGAGGGCCAGTAGCTCATCCAGGGGCATGTCACTGCTCTGGGGGTACAGGGCTCTGTCAGGACGGGCTGCTCTGGGGGTTCTGCTCTCCACCCCAATTCATCAGCCCCACAACCAGTCACAGGATCTCACCCTACCCAGACTCCAGGCCCAGCCCCCACCTAAGGATCCCCTCACAGTCCCAGGACATGTCAGATATCTGTCCAAGGTCACTGGCCTTGAAGGTGGAGCTGGGCAGCCTCCCATCCACACCACCTGTCCACATGCCTGTGCAAGCTCTGCTCAAGCCCCACAAGGACACTCAACCATCACCACTTGTGACATCAATAAACCAGAAGGGGAAAAACATGGCCAATTGATGAATGCAAAAAAAAAAAAAAAAAAGCACCTGGTCAAACCAACATCACTCCTGATTTTTTAAAAAAACCTCAGAATATTAAGTGAAGAGATGGATGCCTCATCAATGTAACGGAGAGCCTACTGACCCTCACTGGGTCAACAATGAGTGGCCAGAGCAGTGACACCACCACAGAACCAGAGGAGGCTCTAGACACCATGGGTTGGTATGATTAACGCTGTTCCAATGCTCGGAGTCAATGCAATAGGATGAGAAACTGAAATCAGATGTTTAATGACCAAAAAGGAGGAGACAAAAACCACTCCAGCCTTGTGCTTCAGCACCACTTTCCAACCTGTTTCTTAACCCTCACGCAAACCTGGACTCCTCAAGGCCAGTGCCGTGTGTGGGCCACACTTCATCCTGACCCCTGTGGGTCACTGTCAGCTTCCAACCTCCTCAACACACCCTCTCCTTCTCCATTATGTCAGCACCTGCTTCCTGCCACCCTAGCCCCTTCCCTGGGACTTCAGATCCATGGGGACCTCCCAGCCGATTCCCAGCCCCTTCTCTCAGGGGCATCCCTTCTAAATTAATCTTTTACTCTCACAGGACCCCTCCCCACAGAGGAAAACATTCATCACGCCTCTCACAGCACACCTGGGGGTGGGGTAGGGGCTAATGTAGGAACCCCAAGACCCCTGGGCTGCCCAGGAAGTGACTTTCGTGACAACACAACATCATCCCTCCACTGTGGCGTGGGGTTGGCGGCAGCTGACCACCTGCACAGTTGAGGCAGGAACGCAGTGTCAGAGCATCAATGCCAGTTCACTAAGGTCTCCACAGATGCCCGTTTCACTAAAGAATATCCTGTAATTCCTGTGTAAAACCATGGATTTTAGTAACTCTCACCCTGAGCAGAGGTCATTTCAATCTCCTGTGGGAGGAAGTACCCGCCCATCCCAGCTCAGCCGGGGACTGAGATGGAGCCCTGGAGCACAGGGACCAGTGGACAACTCCCGTCCTCCTGCTGGGCACCGTGCAGACGCCGCATCAAACACCAGCCAAGTGAGCTGTCACTTCAAGATAAACCATGGACTGTACTTGTCACCAGCACAGAACTCAAACTTTCAAGCAGAGAACTGGAATTTGGGAAAACTTGATCTGACAACAAGAATGGGATAAACTCCAATGTCTGCTGGTAAGGGGATATAAAAGCGGCTCTCTGCTTTTGCCTTGGACAGTACATTCTTTTCCCTAATCAGTTTAAGAAAATTATATCTGAAGAAAACAGATGCAGTACTTAGCTAATGAGGTGGGGGTTAGTTTTGAAAAGTTCTAATTCAAGTTGAGCTTTTTAAAACTTTTTTTTCAGAATTCCCATCGTGGCTCAGCGGAAACATGGGGTTGTGGGTTCGATCCCTGGCCTCACTCAGTGGGTTAAGGATCCGGCATTGCTGTGAGTTGTGGTGTAGGTTGCAGACTTGGCTCAGATCTGGCATTGCTGTGGCTGTGGTGTAGGCCAGCAGCTGCAGCTCCAGTTGGACCCTTAGCCTGGGAACCTCCATATGCCACAGGTGTGGCCCTAAAAAGCAAAAAATAAATAAATAAAAACAAAACTGTATTTTCTTTTCTGAAGAGAAGACATCTGTTTTTGTTCTTAGACCAAACTGGCACCAAGTGATACACAGCTCCAAGCTAAATGCCTGTGATTACTCCTTAAAAAGGCCTCTGGTGAGATGAGTGCTGACCTGTAATGGACTGAACGTTTGTGTCTCCCTTGTAAAATTCAGACGACAAGCCCCTAATGAGATGGAGATGAGCCTTTATGGAAACAAAGTTAAATGAGGCCACAGGACAGAGCCCTGATCCAACAAGGCTGGTATACAAGTCAAACTCCAGAGAGCTTGTTCTCCTCCAAGGACATGGCAAGAAGCAGGCCCCCACCAGGAACAGCCCTGCCAGGTCTGGATCCGGGACTGCTGGCCTCCAGGACTGAACGAAAATAGCTTTCTGTTGTTTAAGCAGCCGAGTCTGTGGTACCAACTGTGGGATTTCCAGATTTTATACCATGAACTCTCAGCACATGGAAGATCTAACGTTACAGCACCAGCATCAGCAGACATCTCAGCACAGGTCACTGCCCACACCAAGGTCAGCCCAAAACTGGTGGATCTTCATACCAAGGACAGAAAGGTCATTAACTATGGTTAGGGAAGCCACTCTACAAAACCACCACTTGCTGTATGCTGGTGCAGCATCAAAGAACACCCACAACTATCTGAAAAGACTGTGAAATACCCACCCTCTCCCAGAACAGCTTGGTGTGAGGCCAGATTCACACTCACTTCAACCAGTCACAACAGATCAACATCTGCCTTAAAGGACAACATTCATAGATTCACGAAGATGTAAAACTATTCTACTCTTCTGCCTCATTTCTTTTGTCTTGGAAAAACAGTTATTTTTCCATTTTCTTGAAAATGTGTTGTTTGTGCTAACAACGGGTTTACTGTATCGCCTACCTAAACAAAACTCCTTGAGATCCTCAGTAATTTTTAAGAGAGGAGTTCTGAGGCCAAAGAGTTTAAGAACAGTGGGCTCACTGACCAGCCACCCCACAGCCCAGAGCCCCAGGGCCCATGAAGCCCATCCTGTGACCTCAGCACCCAGCACAAGGCCTGCCCTGAGGATGGAGGAACCAGCATCCCTGGTCACCTTGGTGTCCACAGAGCTCGGAGACTAACTCGGCTGAATGGACACACCGTGAGGTCGCCATAATGTTCCACTCGCTGAGTACCTGGGAGATGAAGTCCTTCTGCAGGTCCTCCTCCGGCCTCTCTGGGCCCCGCGCAGCCTGCTCGCACTCCTCCCGGACACCGTAGTTCTGCGACAGGATCTCTGCCAGGTGGAACTGATGGTCTGCAGAGCCCATGGACACCACTGTGGAAGGGACAGCAGCTGGCATGAGCGCCTCGCCACTGTCTCAACCATCACACCGAGGCCAAGGATGATGGGTGGAGGAGCCACAGGGCCCAGCTACCACCAGGGACGAAGCCCAGGCTGTGTGGCCACACATGCAGGCATGTGCAGGCATATGCACATGAGGCCCATGTGTGTCTGTGTGCCCATGGTCAGCACAGGAGCACACGGCCCAGCAAGTGTCTGGCCCCTCTCCTGCCGCAGCAGCATCATCTGCCAGCCCAATGGGGGGGGGCGGAGTGGACGTTATCAGACTTGGGGTTTTCCCCAGGGAGTCAGGATGTGCTCACGGCCAATTCTCCATGATTGGTTTTTAAAACAAATAAACAAGAGAAAATAGCTAGGTCTCAATTCAGCCCCAGCCAGCAGGCAGTCAAGGCCAAGACCAGACCTTCACATGGGCCCAAAGCACAGCAGGAGGCGGTGCAGGGAACTGGCCGGGAGGAGCGGGACCCCCACGCATGGCACCCCCCAGTACCCTCCCTTCTGTGGCCCATCCCCGCCTCGGCCTCAGCACAGGTGTCAGCAGGCCCCCTGGAGATGGGAGACCATCCTGGCCACTATGTCTGCATGCCCACCCCTGAACGCTGGGGTCTCTGTGCATCCAGGATGGCATCTCGCCTGTGGGCGAGAAGGTACCTGCTGTCGTGCGCAAGCTGGGCTCCCCAGGGCACAGGCCGTGAGGGAGGCGGGAGGCCACACCCTGGCTCTGCCTCTGCAGCGAGGAGGCCTGCGGAGGAGAGGAGCAGATCAGGATCCGTGGCCCCACTGAGCAGTGAGGGGCTCCCTGAGGGACATTGGGGCAACTCAGGGCAAAGGGAAGTGGAAGCTGCCCCCTCACGAGCAGGCCAGGCATGCAGCATGAAGGGAAGGCAGAGGCTGCTGGCCCTACAGCTTCACAGCCTCGGCATCCTCTCCAAGTGAGACATGCACCCAAGGGCCCTGTGCTGGGCCTGGACACAGGAACCAGGTGACCCAGGCCCACACTCAGCCCTGCTGCACACTCCCCACAGGCAGGTGCTGATGCAGAAGCCACTTCCTGAGGGCCCAGCCTCCAGAAACTTAGTCTTCAGGAGGCAAACAGGCACTCTGGAGAATTCCCAGCAATTCCTCCAAAAGTAAACGGTTACTACAGCAATGAACTCTTCTCCTAGGGACAGACCCAAAGAACCAAACACTTGTCCACACAAGTGTACATATGTCCACAGAAGCAAGACTCAAGACAGCCAAAAGGCACCCAGCAACAGGTGAGTGAATAAACAAGATGTGGTCCACCCATACAGTGAAGACGAGAGAAGCACTGACACTCCTACCACGTGGACAGACCTTGGGACCACGATGCTCAGTGAGAAAAGCAGACAGAGGACACACAGTGTGAGAGTCTATGGATGAGAAACATCCAGAACAGGCACATCCACAGAGTGGGTTCCTGGTTGTCAGGGGCTGGGGTGACTACTCCTGAAGATGGGGTTTCTTTTGGGGTGATGGAATGTTCTGGAATTAGGTAGAGGTGAAGGTTTCAAAACTTTGTGAACATACTAAAAACCACTGATTTAAACACTTTAGGTGGGTGTGTTTTGAGATCTATAAACTATACCTCAAAAATTTTTTAAAAATGTAAATAACATTATAACAGCTACCATTACCACAATGTTCAAAAGTTTATGAACAAGAAAACTAGACCAATATCTCTAACAAAGAGAAACAAAAAATGCCTCAACAAAATGCTGGCGACATACAAAGGACACTAAACTGTGATGAGGACCTCACCTCAGGAAGCAGGAGGTGTGAGATGCAGAGTCAACACAACACACCAACTACAACAGACTAAACATACACCCATACAGTCACCTTAGTGAACTCACCGCAGGGACCAGATGTGACATCCAGAGTCAACAGAATATACCAACCACAACAGACTAAACACACACCCGCACAACCACCTCAATGGGTGCACAAACGCACCTGACAAAGTCCGACATCCCTTCATGATAAATATACTCAACCGCCTAGGCCCAGAAGGGAACCTGCTGATAAAAGGCATCTACCCAAACCACAGCCACTATCACCCTGAAAAGAAAAGCTGGTGCCTCCTCCAAGGTCACCACCACTTCTATCCCATGTCATCCTGTGGGTTCCAGTCAGGGCAGGAAAATGAAATATAAAGAATCCAAGTGGGAAAGGCATTTCTTTCTACAGATGCCATGACCTTGGGACACAGAAGATATAAAGAATCCACTAAAGAAATTTCAACTAATAAAATGAGCTCAGCAAGGCTGCAGGACACAAGATAACATAAATATCAACTTATTAGAAAAGAACTAGAAAAGAACAATCCAAAAAGAAAAATAAGGAAAACAATTCCATTTACAACAGCACCAAAAAAAAAAAAAAGTACTTAGGAATAAATATAGCAAAAGAAGTTCAAAACTAATACTCCGAAAAGTATAAAACATGTTGAAAGAAATTAAAGATCTAGGAGTTCCCATTGTGACTCAGCGAGTTAAGAACCTGACTAGCATCCATGAGGATGCGGGTTTGATTCCTGGCCTCTCTCAGTGGGTTAAGGATCCAGCATTGCCATGAGCTATGGTACAGGTTACAGATGCAGCTCATGTCTGGCATTGCTGTTCGCTGTGGCATAGGCCGGCAGCTGCAGCTCTGATTCGACCCCTAACCTGGGAACTTCCATATGCCACAGATGCAGCCACAAAAAAGCAAAAAAGAAAGAAAGAAAGAAATTAGAGACTAAATAAACAGAAAGACCAACTGAATTCATGGTTCAAAAGACTTACTATTGCTAAAATGTCGATATTCCCCAATCCATGAGGAGATTCAATGAACTGCCTATCAGAATCTCAGCTGGCAGATTCCAAAAACTCACAGGACCCAGAATAGCCAAAACAATCTTGAAATGCAAGAACACTTCCTGATCTCAAAAATACTCCAAAGCTAGAGTAATCTAAACAGTGTGGTAGTGACATAAGGCTAGATATTTAGATCAAATTAACAGAATTGAGAATCCAGAAATAAACCCACACATTTACAGTCAAGCAAATTTTTAAAAGGGCAACAGAAAAATCCAATGCAGAATGAACAGTCTTTTCAACAAATGCTGCTAGGACAACTGGATATCCACATGCAAAATAATAACAGTTCAATTCCTATCTCACACTATACACAAAAACTAACTCAAAATGTATCAAAGACATTAAATATAAAAGAGGTAAACCCAAAACAGTCTTAGAAGAAATGACAGGGATAAATTTTTGTTACCCTGAACTAGGCAATGGTTTCTTAGATAAGATGCCAAAAGCAAAAGCAACAACAGAAAATTTAGATAAACTGGACTTGATCAAAATAAAAAAAACTTATGCTTCAAAGGACACCATCATGAAAGTGAAAAGACAACATACAGAACAGTAAAAGATACTTGCAAATCATGAAGCTGAAAAGGGAATCATATCTGGAATATAGAATAAAGAATCCTGGAGTTCCCGTCGTGGCGCAGTGGTTAACGAATCCGACTAGGAACCATGAGGTTGCGGGTTCGGTCCCTGCCCTTGCTCAGTGGGTTAACGATCCGGCGTTGCCGTGAGCTGTGGTGTAGGTTGCAGACGCGGCTCGGATCCCGCGTTGCTGTGGCTCTGGCGTAGGCTGGCAGCTACAGCTCCGATTGGACCCCTAGCCTGGGAATCTCCATATGCCGCAGGAGCGGCCCAAGAAATAGCAAAAATGACAAAAAAAAAAAAAAAAAGAATCCTTACAAGTCACTAATAAAATGGTAACCCAATTTTTTTTTTTTTGGTCTTTTTGCTATTTCTTTGGGCCGCTCCCGCAGCATATGGAGGTTCCCAGGCTAGGGATCGAATCGGAGCTGTAGCCATTGGCCTACGCCAGAGCCACAGCAACACGGGATCCGAGCCGCGTCTGCGACCTACACCACAGCTCACGGCAACGCCAGATCGTTAACCCACTGAGTGAGGGCAGGGACCGAACCCGCAACCTCATGGTTCCTAGTCGGATTCGTTAACCACTGAGCCACGACGGGAACTCGGGTAACCCAATTTTTAAATGGGCAAATTATATGAATAGACATTTCTCCAAAGAGATAACACAAATGGCCAATAAGCATGTGAAAAAAAATGCTCGCCATCAGGGGAAAGCAAATCATCAACAGCACGTAAAACACACTTCTTAGTCTTGGAATGGCTGTGGTCAGGAATATAGAAAAGAACAAGTGCAGGGGGACATGGATGCTGGAACGACTGTAAGAACAGCCAGTAGCTCTCCAGGAAGTCAGACACAGAGTATCCTATGGCCCCAAGATGCCACCTGGGTGCATGGCTAGGAGCTGGGAGAAGGCACCCCACATGCTGCTCTGGCACAGGGTCACTGTGAGCTGAAGGCAGCTGAGAACACTGACCACGGCCCTCACCCCATCCTGTCCACCAGTGTTCTGCTGCACTGCTGTTCCCGAGCCCTGATCACCCCAGTGAACTCCCCACAGAGTTCTCCCTGAGGACATGCCGTCTGGTTAACAAACTGCTTTTTCCTCTCTTGTGAACTTGCCCTTGTTGGTCTGAATCCCAGAGCCTGCCTGGGACCCTGGGATGGGGGAAGGACAGAAGGAAAAGTCAGGCTTCTCCTCCAATAAGATACCCAAGAGAAAGGAAAACTCCCAACCACATGAAACCTGCTCCTGAACATTCTCAGCAGCACCATTCATAAGAGCAAAGAAGGAGAGACCTGAATGGCCATCGGATGGAATAGTGTGCAGCCACGAGAAGGAGAGAGGCACTGACACTCGCTATCACGTGGACGGACCTTGAGACCACGATGCTCAGTGAGAGAAGCAGACACAGGAGGACATACAGTGCATGATTCCATGGATGGGAAAGGTCCAGAACAGGCACATCCACAGAGATGGAGAGTGGGTTAGTGGTTGTCTGGGGCTGAGGAGGGAGGTTTTGAGGAGAGATGACTGAGGAGTGGATGGTTTCTTTTGGGTGAAAATGCTCTAAAATTGACTGGTGATGGTTGTACAACTCCGTGAGTATACTAAAAACTACTGAATCGTACCCATTAAAAAGAGCAAATTGTACGAGAAGTGAATTACACTTCAGTAAAGCTGTTTACAATAAATAAATAAATAATAAAAGATTAGGACAGTTAGTTTTAAAAGTTTAAAATTTTAGAAAAAAAAAAGTTTAGTAGGAATTTCCACACGAATTTCCTCACTGGGTCTGCAAGAGGTTGTGTAATCATTCTCTTCACAGACAAATAAGAGGCTTGAAACTTAGGGAGGTCAAGTTGCTTACACAAGCTCACACAGCATCTAAATGATACAAATACAAGCTCAAACTCAGGCTCCGTGACTCAGAAATGCTTTACAGACCCGTCACTCTTCTTGGGGACATAAATGAAAGTACACGAATGTACAGTAGAGACATAGCAAGCTGGGAGGCAATGCAAGCCACAGGCACTGGGCACAGGGCACAGCCCACCCCGTAGAGCCATACATGGGCACTGGAGCCATGAGGGCAGAGCTGGCAAGGACCAGCAGAGGAGTCTGAAGCCCTCTAGGAAATGGGCCTCAATTCCCCGGACGGAGTGTACAGTGGGTGGCCTCTGCCAGGAGCACCCCAAGTTCTAAGAGGGGAGTCCCCTACCCAAGCAGCTTAGGAAGTTTAGCCCCTACACTTGGTGCAGGAGGGCAAAGGAGCCTGCGGATGAGCTGGGACCAGAAGTGGGAAGAGTCAGGGCACCTGGCAGCCTTGGACATCTCCCCTGCCAGAAGCAGCCTTGCCTCCCTCTAGGAAAGAGCAAGTGGCCATCAGCCCGCAGGCCACCCTGCAGAGTCACACATGGGACAGCTATGGTTCCAGCACTCGAAGTGTCCTCTGAAGTGACCGAGGCCCCTCTAGGACCCTCGTGAGGGCCCTGGTGCACCAGCTTCTCCTGGGCTCCCTCACCCACCCCAGTCAGGCCCGGCTTCCTAGCTCTTGCAACCAAGACCACTGACTAGCAGGGGAAAACAAGAGGCCAGAGCCCAGACCACCCACTTACCAGAGAGTAAGAGAGCACTGTACCCAGTACCCTGCCCACCCACAGTACAGCTTCGGGTGTCTGAGAGGTGCTCAGTCAGAGGGGCTAGGAGAGCAGTGGCTGAGAAGTCTGGCCTGCACCTCCCAAGAGGCTCCACACAGCCTGCCCCCCAAGGTGCCCTGGGTCCCCAAGCTCATCTGCAGGGAGCCCCCAGCGCCTTGCATTCAGCAGGGAACACTGTATGGGTTTTCTTCCCTGGCCCAGCCCTAACACCCAACTTCCAGGCCAAGCTCACTCTCCACTGCTCCCAGGGGTCTAACTCCATTTGTTCAGGGCACTCTGGACAGACCAGTCCAGTCCAAACCCCTGTTTTGCCAAGTGGGAGAAGAAAAAGGATGAGGATTGGACTAAGGGTGCTTTGGATCAAATGAAAGAACAAAAGGGAGGAAGGAAGAGAAGGAAGGAACCAGCATTCTAGAATCTTGGTCCTAAAGGTGAGTGTGGTGGAGTTGGGAGCAAGCCTTGGAAGGCTCCGCCCACCCTGTCCCACCTGGCAGCTCAGGTTCCAGGCACTGCTGGAAGGACAAGGGCGGCAGAGCAAATGTAGCTTCCCATTCAGCCCTCCCTCCAGCTCCACCCACAGCCTCACGTGACAGCCATTCCTCCAAGGTGGTGGCTCCCAGGCAGCCCAGACTCCCGCTGCAGGTCCCCTCTCTGTGCACTGGTTGGGCCAGGGACTTTGGTGGGAGGGATTCCAGGCACCCTCCAGTGCAGTTTCCACTGACCGCCAAGCTGTGAGGAAGCACAAGCTGCAGGGGAGGCCGTGCCAGCAGCCAGCGTCTTAGCCACACCTGGGTGAGGAAGCTTCCCTGCACTGGAGATGGCTCAGCCGAGCAACCAAATGCACTGTGGGGACCCTGAATGAAAACTGCCTGGCTGAGCCTCGTCAACTTGCAGAACAACCAGAGGTAACTAAAAATGATGGCTGCTTCCAGAAACTGAGTTTCAAAGTGATTCATCCATCAGGCAGCAGTATTAACCAGGATACCCTCCACCCTTACCCAGCAGAGGTACGTGGTCCCACTGGACCACCCAGCACTCCATTCCCCATCTGACAGCCCACCCATCACCCACTCTGGCCAGGAGGCACAGCAGTCAATGGACAAACAGGTTCTGCCTGTCCACACACGAGCCGTCAGTCTAGTTGGACATGTACAGTACTGAGGGGAGAAAAATGGGTGGAGCCTGCACAACTGGGGGTCAAGGAGGACCTGTGTGGCCGTCTCCAGGCAGAGGCCTGAAGGGCTGTGGAACAGTACCGTGCATCAGGTCCCTCCAAGGGTGCAGACTGCACAAGGAAACAGAAGGCGCCTGGGGCGGGGGCGGGGGGGGGGTACAAGAGGCAATCCTAGGGGACCACATCACTGGGCCAAGGGTCAAGGAGAGGACAAACTTGACACAAAGGACAACAAAAAGCTGTGTCTTTTAAGTACAAGATAGAGATGGTGTACTCAGGTTTTTCTTTTTTTCCTCTTTTCCTCTTCTTTATACAGCTGCAGCTGTGGCATATAGAAGGTCCCAGGCTAGAGGTCAAATTGGAGCTGCAGCTGCCAGCCTACAACACAGGCATAGCAACTCAGAATCTGAGCCACATCTGCAACCTACATCGCAGCTACGGCAACACCGGATCCTTAATCCACTGAGCAGGGCCAGGGATTGAACCCGCATCCTCACGAATACTATGTCAGGTTCTTGACCTACTAAGCCACAACAGGAACTCCAAGTTTTTCAAAGCTCTTCAAAGATTAAGGCAGGACCCACAAGTAAAACAGCACAAAGCACCCCACCTTCTCTCACAGTGCTGATAGCTGCTTTGCCAACAACAAAAATCTGGCAGCTAATATTGATCAGCATGCTTTGCTAGGTTACAAATCACCGTTTTTATGGGTTCA
Organism: Phacochoerus africanus; assembly: GCF_016906955.1. Taxonomy (NCBI): domain Eukaryota; kingdom Metazoa; phylum Chordata; class Mammalia; order Artiodactyla; family Suidae; genus Phacochoerus; species Phacochoerus africanus. The sequence goes on along the minus strand of NC_062547.1, from coordinate 78,054,120 downwards.
AGACAGCTGGTTCTCAGTGACTGCATAAGGTTCAGATTCTCTGTGCAAGCACTAAGCCAAGATCTCATGAGATCTCCCCATTCAGAGAGTGACCGGCCCAAGGTCACACTGAGCAAGAGGCTCTGGAGCCACAACAGGTCTCCTGGGCAGAGCCTGGCCATGCCCACGACTGGCATTTGCACACTTCTTATCCTTTACTGACCAGCTTCCCTCTGACTATGTCTCCTCACAGCCAGACCCTCAGGGCCTGCCACAGAGCCAGACATACAGGCTTTCTTTCAGAAACCAATTCACTCAACAGGCACCACACCAAACTGGACAACAGCTGCCATGAGGGTTCCAGGGGCTGAACGCTGGGCAGGGCAGAATCAGCAGCCAAACCCAGCAGCTCTCAGGGCTGGCTGGCTGGGGAGGCTGCCCCACCCACCTGTGACACGCAGCCACCTGCCAGGCCAAGATTGCAGGCCCCTGGGCCAGACCCACACAGACCACCATACCCCTGCTGGGCCAGTGGAAGGCCCTACATAAGCTTCCCTCCCACAAGTCCAGCCCCCATCTGGGAAACCCGAGTTTCCTAAATGCCCCCTATGGAAGCAGAACTATTCTGGAAAGACCCCTTGGACCCAGCACAAGGCAGGAACTGGCTAGGAAGGCCCGGCCCTCCACTAAGATGCCCACACCCTCTCTGGCGCAAAGGCTGGGCCTGTTACTGCCCCTGAGAAAGTCACTGGTGGGAAAGAATGGTCAGTTCCGCCCTCCACAGCCATCTACCCACGATGTGCCAAGATGTAAACACCCAACTCAGCCCCACAACCAGGCCTAGCAACCGAAAATGCTCCTCACCAGGCGGTGCCTGCTCCTCCCCGGGCCTGGGCAGCCTCCCCACTGGGTGAGGATCACTTGCTGGGGCCAGGGACCTGCTCCACATCCCCAGACTGAACGCTCAGACTCACAGTGACTGAGTCCCTAGCAGGTGCATCATTCATCTTCACTAGGGCCTCATAAGGTGACAGCAGGTTCCCACCTTCTTACCCAACATGCAAAAAAGCCCTCAAAGTGAAAGTTTTTCATTCCTGGCTGGACGCGACATGCAGCAATTTGCTATCTTAACCCCCATAATCCTAGGTGAGTTTGATGAAGCATAATAGTCCCAAACACCACGAGTCCTCAAATCCGAAAAACTCAATTCCAAAATCTATCTGGCCCCAAGGACTGGGGGCAAGGGGTCTTGGGCCTGCTCTCCGAACAGAGAGGAAGCTTGGAGAAGTGAGTAACTTCAAGGCGTAGGTAAAGGAAGCCCTTCGCTGCCCGCGAGCCAGCCCCAGGTAGGACCTCGAGTCCTGCCAGGGGTCCGGAGGGAGCGCGACTCCACGGCTCAGCGCCCTGGGAGTCTGCGGGCTGGGGTCCCGAGGGCGGGGTCCGGGTAGAGAGCGCGCTCCGCGAAGTTGGCACACACCCGGCGGGAGCCGGGGGTGGCGAGCTGGGGGCGGGAACCCGCGGGCGAGCGCCCCACCCCGCCCCCTCCCCAACCCGCGCCCCCGCCCTGCACATGCGCACTGACGCCCACGATGTGGCAGCCGCGAGGGGGGGGCCGAGGCCGGGGGTGGCAGGCGACGGAGCCCCGTGCCCCTCGGGCCCCGACGGGAGCAGCGCCGCGGCCCGGCCCCAAGCCCTGGGCCGGGGTCCTTGGCGCCCGGGGCCCCGACGCGGCCGGGTCGGGCGGCGGGAACACGGGCCGGGGCGGGGGCCGGCTCCCCCGGCCCGCTCACTCACCTCCGCCATGGCCGTGTGTGCGCGGGAGGCGGCGGCCGCGCCGGGATCCCCGGATGCGGGGCCGCGCGCTCATTGGCTGTGGCGCCAGGCGGGCGGGGGCGCCGGGGCGGGGCCGGGGGCGGGGCGCGGGCGGGCGCGTAGTAGGTGCGCAGACGGGGACGCGCGGGCGGGCGTGGGATGCGCGTGGTCCCGCTGGAGTTGGCCCGGGAGGTGGGTACGCCGCCGATGAAAGTAACGATTCCCGATAAGCACACTTTGTCAGGCTAGAACTCTGGTCTCATGTCCTTCTTCTAATCCTCTGGCCAACTCCCAGTTGTGCTCCCGTGTTACAGATGGGGACATCGAGGCCAGAGTGTCGGGCCACCCGGGTACGATGGTGGAGTAGGGACTGAAGTCTCGGGAGAAAGGTTCTGCAACTTTCCGCACTTTTGCCCCATCCGTCGTCGCTGGGGAGCCTGGGGCCCGCGCGGAAGATGGTCAGGGATTCTGATGGCCAGACGGGCCACTGGCTCTGGACCTGCGGTTGTCTTGGGTGGAAATTAATTGGTTAGACGTTATGAGTCTGCGCCAGGACGGAGGATTCCCCGCGTCTTACATCTCAGACTGAGACGAGTGGGGGCATCGGGGCAGAAGGTGTAGACAGAGTGAGCGGGAGAAGATGCAGTGAGGAGGCTGGAGCAGGGATTAGGGTGATGGCTGGAGCGGAAGAGGGGTGGGAACAGAGGACAACCCTGCTGGAGTGAAGGTGGGGAGAGCAGAATGAGGCACCCAGGTTCTGGCTTGCACAAACCGGGCAGAATGGAATCGGGGACCTGGGGACTCTGGAGCCCCATTCCTTTCCAAGCTGTCGTTGGTATCAGCATCACCTTGAGGAGGTGAGATGCGGAGAGCTCCACGCTTGGTGGGAAAGCATCCAACCCTCGAAGAATCTACTAGACAAGAGGGAACCCCCCTACCCCCCTTAGAAGGGCTTGAGTCAACCTGGGGCTACCAAAGAAGATCCCTAGGAGGGAGCTTTGACAGGAATCCTCAGAAAGTCGTGAAGTGTGGGGTAGAAGGGGGATTCAGATGAGGAGAGGCATATGTTTAAGATCTGAAAGCCTCTTCCCTCATATTAATTAGAGTGGAGAAAGGAGGCAACCTCTCAGTCAGGTGATAAAAATTAACACCAAGAGCAAGGGGCAGATGGTGGTCAGAAAAAGGACATCACTTCATCTGCCCAGAGATGCATAAACTGGGTCTGCATTTGAGGAGGCATCACACAAACCCCAAATTAGGAACATCCTATTAAACAGGAAAAAGGACAGTATACTTCACAAGTACTAATGCCAGAAAAGACTAATCTGTGGAAACCTCCCAGAATGACAGCTAAATGCAACGCCTGATCCTAGGCTGGATCTAGAAGTACAGAGGTTAAATCGTTAGGTCAGTTGACAAAACAGATTCATCTGATTGGATAAATGTGTTAAAATTCCTGGAATCCGTAGCTGTTCTCTGGTTATGTAAGAGAATATCCTTATGCTCAGAAAATTCACACTGAGGTATTTAGGGGTTACTATAGACTAAATATCTATGTATCCACAAAATGTGTATATTGAAATGTAATCCCCAGTACGATGGTATTAGGAGGTGGGGCCCTTGGGAGATGATTAGATCATGAGGGCAAAGCACCATGATTGGAACTAATGCCCTGATTAGAGAGACCCTAGGAATTCCCATTGTGGCGCTGCAGAAATGAATCCAACTAGGAACCATGAGGTTGCAGTTTGATCCTTGGCCTCACTCAGTGCGATAAGGATCTGGTGTTGCCTTGAGCTGTCGTGTAGCTTGCAGACTCGGCTTGGATCCTGCATTGCTGTGGTTGTGGCATAGGCCGGCAGCTGCAGCTCTGATTTGACCCCTATGCCCTGGGTGCAGCCCTAAAAAGCAAAAAAAAAAAAAAAAGAGAGAGAGAGAGAGACCCCAGACAACCGCTTCACCCTTTCTGCCACATGACCACATGAAGGCACAGCGTAAAGACAGCCTTATGGACCAGGAAGCAAATCTTCACCAGACGCCAAATCTGCTGGCACATTGATCTTGGACTCCAGCCTCTAGACTGTAAGAAACACATTTCTATGATTTATAAGCCACCCAGTCCATGGCCTTTTTGTTAGAGCACCCTCAATGAACGAAGATGGGGTAAAGAGCTATGGGGTATGCGACTGATTCTCAGGTACCTTAGAAAAATACATTTTATATCTATAAAACAGACGGGGAGAGAGAGCACAAACGAAGCAAGTGAGGCAAAATATTAATAGGTGCATCAGGGGAAAGTTGTGCCGATTTTTTTTTACTAATTCTTGCAGTTATCCTATAAACCTGAATGATCTTCTAATTAAGAGTAAAATGAAACCAAGAAAACAAAAAGGAGTGTCCTCAGCTAAGATAGGGAAGGGGAAAGGGGCAGCTGCAGGGGGAACTTATGGCAGCTAGAACAGGAGCGGCAAAGGCGTGGAGCACAGCCGTCCAGGAAAGCCACTGAACAGAACGCCCTGTCCCTTTCTCTCGGCACTACTCCACCCAGTTTTGATGGCGAGTGATCTGAGGTCTGGGCCACTCCCAGCCAAGGCTCTTAGCACAGTGGAGGGAAAGCCGGCAGAGGTGAGGGGCAGCGAGTTCAGAGGCAGCAGTGAGGGCTACGGTTCACACACAGATCTTTCTTTCTTTCTTTCTTTTTTTTTTTAGTCTTTTTAGGGCCATACCCAGGCTAGGGGTGGAATCAGAGCTGCAGCTTCTGGCCTATACCACAGCCACAGCAATGCCACATCTGAGCCACATCTGTGATCTGTGCCACAGTTCACAGCAATGCCGGATCCTTAACCCACTGAATGATGCCAGAGATTGAACCTCATCCTCATGGATGCTAATTGAGTTCGTTACCACTGAGCCAAAATGGGAACTCCAGCCCACAGATATTTCTTTTGCAAGTTTTCCTCCAGAAAGAGGCCCAAAGAGATCCTGGAGGAACCGTTTCTGCAACACTTTGCTCCGAGCTGAGCGATTCAGGGAGGGCAATCTGGTGTTGTGTGCACTGTCCACCCCTCCAAACACACCTGCTGCTGGGAAACATTGGTGGCTGATGGCTCTCAGCTGCATCTCCCAGGTCTTGCCTTTGGCTGAAGAGAGAGGTCACCTGTGGGTCACAGCACCTGTGACCGATAGGGGACAGTTAGGAAGCTCAGACTCGGTCACCTGGCAGGTGGCAACCACAAGGGCCATGCCACTCGTTTTCTTGTCTCCACCTCTGTCTCCCAGTTTGTTTCCCCAGGGGCCTAACCTCTGACCCAAACAAGTGAGTTGTATTGTGAAAGATTTAAAACGCAAAAGGTGTACCACAAATCCAAAGAGTGACATAACTAAGAACAACTAAGCCCAAATCCTTATCCCGTCAGGAGATAGAAACAGGTGAAGCTTGGCTTGACTCCCAGGATGGATCACAGGCGAGTCCTGATCCTGTGGTGTGAGCCCATGACAAGCCTGAGAGTAAATCTCACAGGGCCTACTCAATAGCTCGCCTTCCCAGTTTACCAGCATTCTAGAAACCTCAGCCTGTGGGTACAGAGAGCAGGTTAGTGGTGGCCAGGGCCTAGGAGGGAAAAACAGCATGAACACAGAGCAGCACCAGGGCTGAAACTTGTGTGTCTTTTTTTTACAAAAAAAAAATTATATTGGCATACAGCTGATTTACAATGTTGCATCAGTTTCAGGTATAAAGCAAAGTGACTCAGTTATACATATACACATATCCTTTTCAGATTCTTTTCCCATATAGGTTATTACAGAATAGTAAGTAGAGTTCTCTGTGCTATACAGCAGGTCCTTGTTGGTTATCTATTTTATATATAGGAATATGTATATGTTAATCCCATACTTGTGATTTACCCCTCCCCCAACCCCCACCTTCCCTTTGGGTAACCATAAATTTGTTCTCAAAATCTGTGTGTCTGTTTCTGTTTTGCAAATAAGTTCATTTGTATCATTTTTTAAAATTGGATTCCACATATAAGTAATATCATAAGATATTTGTTTTTCTCTGACTTACTTCACTTAGTATGAGAATCTCTAGTTGCATCCATGTTGCTGCAAATGGCATTATTTCATTCTTTTTATGGCTGAGTAATCTTCCATTGTGTATATGTACCACATCTTTTTTATTAATTCCTCTGTCAATGACATTTAGGTTGTTTTCGTGCCTTGGTTATTGTACTTGGTGCTGCTATGAACATCGGGGTGCATGTACCTTTTCAAATTGCAGTTTTCTCCAGAGAGAAACTTGTGTATCTTATGACAGTCATGGCTACACCACCATGTGCCTGTGTCAGTGCTTGTAAAGCCCAGAAAGGGGTAGACTTTAGGTATGATCCATCTCAACAAAGCAGACCACGAATCACATTTATGACATGTAGTGTACAGGCTTCCTTATCAACTCACTAAGTCACATGACAACAATTTACATGTAGCCTAAAGTTAAATTTTGTTTCTTCAAGTGCCGTCAGTGTGAGGTGTTTTTTGTTTTTGTTTTTTTTTCCCTCTACCCGGAGAGGAACATGCAGTGTGAGGAGGTCTTTGATAAGAGAACAAGCACGTGGTTTTGGACATTCAGCTGACTTAAAGATTTGGCTTTTTTTGTCTAAGTCCCTAAGGTTGGGCATCCCTGGTCCTGGTGGACATACAGCACTTCTCAGCCACACCACGATCACCATGGGTCTTTGGGCTCCGCTTTGTTGAGATTGAAGCTCTGATTTCGATTCTGCTTTGGTTGCCTCTTGCTGCTGTGACAATCACCACAAACCCCATAGGTACAGCATACTTTTATTTTCGGGGTCAGGAGTTCCACTGGGCAGAATCTCGGTGTCAGTAGGGCCTTGCTCCCTCCCGAAGCCCTGAGAGAGGAGACCATGTCCTTCCATCTTCAAAGCCTGAGCCCGTGGAGTTCCCATTGTGGCTCAGCGGTAATGAACCCAGCTAGTACCCATGAGGTCTTGGGTTCAATCCCTGGGCTCGCTTCAGTGGGTTAAGTATCCCACGTTGCTGCAAGCTAAGGTGTAGGTGAAAGACAGGATTCGGATCCTACATTGCTATGCCTATGGCGTAGGCTGGCAGCTGTAGCTCCAATTTGACCCCTAGCCTGGAAACTTCCATATGCTGCAGGTGCAGCCCTCAAAAGCCAAAAAAAAAAAAAAGCCTGAGCCCAACTCACTTTGGTGTCGCAAAGTTTTCGCTGCCTCCCTCTTAGAAGGACCCACCCAGGGAACCCAGGATCGCCTCCCTATCTCCAAATCCTGTCCCATCTGCAGAGCTCCTGTGCCAGCTAACGTATCGAGTTCAAGGGTTTCCAAGATGGGGCCTGGATATCTTCAGAGCTGGCGTTCGGCTGACCACACAGTCCACTCAGCCGGGTACAGGACACCGTGCTGCCAGGAGGGGCTCACCCCTCACCGGAGTGCGAATCTTGGTGTGTCTGCTCCTGGTCTTCATCACAACAGCCTCTTGCAAAGGCTGTCCTGCTGCCCAGTGTCCCCAGCAGAGCGACACAGAAAGTACCCAGGGTTTTACCATTACTGGGAGAGTGTGAGCTCTCATCTTCCTTTGTCTGTGGGAAACATTCAGCAGCACCCACAGGCTCTAGTGAGGTCACCCCTCTAGCGATTTGCATCATTTGAGAAGATGAGGGTGGCTTCTCTTTTAACCTTTCACTTCTGAGCCCCTGTCCAGGTTTGTGCCTGTAAATACTTGGTAAATATCCTTTACTGAGTGAAGTAATGTCCTCAAAGAGTCTGCTAATTACCTTGGATTCTCAGACTCATGGCTCAGGACACCTGTGGGCTCTGAGAGACGACGCAAGGGGCTGTCAGCCCAGCACCATCAGGATGCAGCAGCTGGTACCCAAGTGGATCTGCCCAAGCCAGAGACAGACAAACCTTTTGTCCAAGGTTTCAGAGACAGAAAACTCTCTCCCGCTGTGCCCAGCAAAACAACAGCCCCCAAAGACACCCACATCCTGATCCTGGGCCCTGAGAAGGGGGTGATCCTGGATTAGGGGCACAAGTGTCTTCACAAGGTCCTCATAAGAGGGAGGCAGGAGGGTCAGAGGCAGAGTGAGACAGGAGACACTGTGCTGCTGGTTGTGAGAATGGAGGGAGAGACCACAGCCAGGGATGCGGCACCTCCAGAAGCTGGAAAAGGAGGAACTGACTTTCCCCTGAGCTTCTGGAAGGACCAACCCTGCCCAGGGCTGGGTTCAGCCCCGTTAGGCCTGCCTTGGACTCCCGACCTCAGGACTGGGAGAGAAGTAATCTGTGTGGTTTTAAGCCACCCGTCTGTGGTGACTTTTTCCCGAAGCTGTAGGGGACTGTGGATCTTTCACAAACCCTGATCCTCAGGCTCCCCTCAGCAAAATGGGGACATGGCTATTCCCCCACTGGGCCCCTGCAAAGACCAATAAATCATGCAATAGGCATTAGTGGTTTATTAGGGAGGTCACTCTGAGTTTGAGGTGCTTGTGGACACCAGGACGTGGTTGGATAAGCAAGTCTGGAGAGAAGAGGTTCAGAGGGGAAACTGTGAAGTGGGGGAAGGTGAAACCGGCCATCAGAAGGGCTGGCAATGGTGGTGGTAGGGGGACACGATGGGGAAAAGGGCTGTGGGAACTACAGGCTGGATGGGAACATAAACAATATGACCGTCTCCTCCTCTGCTGGCTGCCACCCTCCCGCCTCCAGGCCGAAGTGTTCAGAGCCACACACAGGGTTAAAACTTGGGTGTTTACTGGGAAGGGGCTCGGGGGGCCAGCTCCACTTCTCAGGCTTTTTTGGTGATGCTCTTGGGGGTGGCAAGCTCATACAGGCGGGGGGAGGCCTGAGCCACCAGGGAGGCAGGGGAGATGTGGTAGGGGTCATAACCCTCGTTCAAGTCCTTTCGCACTTTGGGCTTAGCCAGGGACACGATCCGGGGAGTGGCCACCGCCTTCTTGGTGACCTCCAGCACCTCCCAGTGTGGGTCTCTGTCTGGAACACACTTTTCCGACTGGGCCTTGGGCACTGGACGGGGTGGGAGAGAAGGACAACATCAGGCCCTGAGCCTTGGGCGTGCGGCCCTCCTCTGTGGAAATTCACCTTCTGGGTCAGGGCTCCGAAGTTCAGGGGCCTGTTCACCCACAGATGCGGGTAATCAGTATGGTCCCTCCACACATGGGAGCATCACTCAACCATGAAAAGGAGAGAAACACCAACACTGCTACCACATGGACGGACCTGGAGACGCGATGCTCAGTGAGAGAAGCAGACCAGGAGGAAACACAGTGTGTGATTACATGGATGTGAAACATCCAGAACAGGCACATCCACAGAGACAAGGTGGGTTCCTGGTTGTCTGGGGCTGGGGATGAGGTGGGTGACTGTGCAAGGGGAAGGGGCTTCACTTTGGGATGATGAGAATGTTGTAAAACTGACCGTGGTGATGGACGCACAGCTCTGTGAATGTACTAAAAGGTGTTGAAATGTGCGCTTTAAAAGGGTCATTTCTTTTTTCCTAGGGCCACACCTGCAGCATATGGAGTTTCCCAGGCTAGGGGTCGAGTTGGAGCTGTAGCTGCTGGCCTACACCACAGCCACAGCAACGTGGAATCCTAGCCATGTCTATGACCTACACCACCACTCACAGCAATGCCAGATCCTTAACCCACTGAGGGAGGCCAGGGATTGAACCTGCGTCCTCATGGATACAAGTCAAATTCGTTTCCGCTGAGCCACAATGGGAACTCTAAAAGGGTCAATTGTAAAGAAAGAATATTTCACATAGCCACAGCCCAGACAGGGGGACTCAAAGGAGACAAAGGTGCCCTGGTGCCAGGGGTGAGGAGGGGGTCAGTCAGCCCCCGCTGCCCAGTGCACCTGCAGCCCAGTTGAGCCCCTTTGACAGGGTCCCACCAGCTACGTGTGAACACAGGGTGCCTGATCCCATTTAATTCTAGTAAAATCAGTTAATTGATTTAAGTCAAGGGGTTGGTTGACCCTGACTCCATTGAAGCCATGGACAGACAGCTCTTCAGGGCAGACCTGGGGGAGGACCAGGCTTCCTCTGTCCTGATCTTCTCCTTTCTCCACCACCACCTTCCTTCCCAGCAGGGGCTGCGGGCACCACCTGCGTGGGAACTAGGACAGAAGTGACCACCAGTGGCCACTGCCTCAGCCTTCTGTCTCTGGGGACTTCAGGGGCCCTGGTTTTGAGGGGTGCCACTGCCTCCTTGCCAAATCCCTCTTTGCTTCCAGACTCTGCAGGCACAAGAGGGTGTCCCCTACTCAGTATACAGGCTGCGCTCAGTGGAGAGACCCTAGTGAAAAGAAGGGGGGCCCGGAGTTCCCGTCGTGGCACAGTGGTTAACAAATCCAACTAGGAGCCATGAGGTTGCGGGTTCGGTCCCTGCCCTTGCTCAGTGGGTTAACGATCCGGCGTTGCCATGAGCTGTGGTGTAGGTTGCAGACACGGCTCGGATCTCGCGTTGCTGTGGCTCTGGCGTAGGCCGGTGGCTACAGCTCCGATTCGACCCCTAGCCTGGGAACCTCCATATGCCGCGGGTGCGGCCCAAGAAATAGCAACAACAACAACAACAAAAAAAAAAAAAAAAAGAAGAAGGGGGGCCCTTCTACCCACAGGTGCAGCCCACTCAGGGCACCCACGGGCCGGCCTGCAGCTCTGTTGGGGGGACGACACTTGCTGGGCCCCACGCTGCCCAGAACATACCGCTGTAACATCCGGGCTCTTAAATCTATTGAGCACAATCAAAGTTGACTGGTCCACCTAGCAGCCCCCACCACCACACACACACCCAGCCATGATTCTTGCCCTGCACTCGTTCTCGTCTTGCCTTGTCAATGCCAGTCACAACCATCATGGGTGGAAGTCCAAGATTTAGAAAACCCAGCCCTACACCACTCTTGTCCACACATACGTGGTGCATGTGGAAAAGTCCTCAAGCCTGGACAAGTGTGCACAGTGTGTATGTGCAGATGTCCACATGCTTTATCCCAGATGTGTGCATGTGCACGTGTGTCAGGGAGACAGGATGGTCCGACACACAGTGCATTGTATTCATGTTTCTGTTCGTTTAGCCGATCTTTAACAACTTCAACAAATACTTTAACAAATATTTGGGGAATGGACAAAGGAATGAATAAACAAACAGAAGAGCCCATCGGTGAGCTTGAAAGTGAAAAGACTGACCGGGAAGAAGTTATTCCGCAAAATGTGCTTGATGAAGGATTAGGGATCATCTTATATAAAGAGCTGCTCTAAATCAATAATCTCCCTAAAAACCAGGAGATGGGGAACTGAGAACAGAGTAAACCAAGGTGACCAGTCCAGCCCCGGGGGGTTATGTGCCAGGATCTGGGGACACACTGTATTTTCCAAAGCCTCTGACCTCTTGGGCATGGCGCATGACAGCGCAAGCGATAGTTAAATAAACCAAGTGTATTAAAAGGTGCTGTAAAGAACAGGGAGGACTGCATGGCGCGGCCCAGAGGCGCAGGGCTCGTGGGAGTAAGTGGGGCAACAGGGGTGCTCACGGAGGGCAGAGGAGCCATGTGGTGTCTGGGGAGAATGGCCAAGGTGGCCAGAGCACAGCCTGTTGGGGAGCCCAGGGGACAAGCAAGGGGTGAGGTGGGAGCCTGGGGGACAAGCACAGGGCATGATGTGAGCCCTGGGGACCAGCATGGGATGAGGCAGGAGTCAAGGGGACAAGCACAGGGCAGGAGCCTGGGAGGGGACTTGGGAGCAGGGAGGGGCAGAGGCCCACCTAAGTGTGGCAAGACCCTCTAAGTATGGCATGGGCAGTGCTGAGAACCAGCATGAGGGGCTGCTACAGTGTAGGGACAGTGATGGGCTGAGAGGGGCTATGGTGCAGGGTGAGCTGTGGTACCGACAGGCAGGCAGAGCCCCTGGGAAGGCGCATCCCAGCTACGTGCACACTGCTGCACGTGGGGGGGTCTGTGTGTGCAGCCCGAAAGGAAACAGCAAATGGCACTACCTTGAGGAAGTGAGATTCCTTTTCTCTTCATGCTTGTCTGCATTTTTCAAATTCTCTACAGTTAGTGCATATTTTGTCATGGGGGCACTAGGCATCTCCTTTGTTTTCAAGGACAGGAAGAGAGGCCAGCACCCCTGAAGCAGTGCTGCTGCCCCAGCTTGGCTCTCTAGGTCCGGCACTTACTCTCCCTCTGGCCCCCACTGCGGTGCTAGGGATGAGACAGCACCCTCTGTGCAGGCCCACAGCCCAGGGAGCAGTTCCCTCTGCTAACCCCTGGGGCGCCTGTGGTTACAGCCTGAACTGTACACAGGGATTCAGAGAGCTGGTCTCAAGTTCATGGGAAGAAGAGGGAAGCACAAATGGGGCAGCAGCAGGTCCACAGCCACTGACTGCTTTGACTTATGCCCAGTGGGGAAGGACACTCACGAGATGCCCAGCCCAGGACCTGCTTACTGGCCAAATGAAGGAGGCGGTTGTGGTCGGAGACATGTGGCTTGGGTTTCGGCATGGGGTCCCACTCTGCCAACAGGGTGGCCGGGGCCCTGGGCTTTGCCAGTCGCAGGATCCTCGAGCTGGGGATGGCCATCTGGGCTGCTCGGGATACTTGGGACACCTGGGAACACAGTGAGAGAGGATGGTGTTCCATCAGTGGCACAACAGGATCAGCAGCATCTCTGCAGTACTAGGGGCCAGGTTTGATCTCCAGTCTAGCACAGTGGGTTAAGGATCATGCATTGCCACAGGGAGGCTTGGTTGCAATTGTGGCTCAGATCTGACTCCTAGACCAGGAACTTCCATCTGCCACCAGGTGACCAAAAAAGAAAAAAAAGGAATTGGAGAGGAAAGAGAAAAGCAGTCTGTGATTCTTCCCTGGATACAAAAGCCCCCATGAGAAGCACTGAAAGACTAAAGACTGACCAGGAAATTTGTTTGCAGTGTGTTCAGCCAAGGATTAGTAGCCATCATAAATAAAGAGCTCCTCTAAATTTTTTTTTTCTTTTTAGGGCCACCCCCTCGCCATATGGAGATTCCCAGGCGAGGGATCCAACTGGAGCTGGAGCTGCTGACCTACACCACAGCCACAGCAATGCAGGATCCAAGCCACTTCTACGATCTACACCACAGCTCATGGCAACACGGGCTCCTTAACCCACTGAGCAAGGCCAGGGATTGAACCTGCGTCCTCATGGTTCCTAGCTGGATTCGTTAACCACTGAGCCATGATGAGAACTCCCAGCTCCTCTAAATCAATAGCATGAAAAGTAACAGGATACCGAGCCAATCAGGTAGGAGCGTAAACCCAAATTATCAAGAATCCCCTCTGTGGACCAGGAAAATTTAAATTAAAACAAAATATCACTGTACATCCACAAATATGGAAAAAGGGAAAAAGCCTGACATTATCAAGCCCTGGCAAGAAGGGGAAAGGAAAGAGGTTCCAATGCCTGGCTGGTAGGAGTAGAGTCCACACGCACTTTGGAACACAGTCTCTCTGTGGCACAAGTGACAGGCACACGGACCGCCACCATACAAAGAAGCTGGGGGAGGTGAGTACAGGGCTGTCCCCTGCAGCTGGTGACCAGGGCCGGCACTTGAAAACAGCCTAGGTGTCCATCAGTCAGGGATGGGCCAGTGAAGTGGGGTGTGTTCATGTGGTAGGACACAGTCCAGCAGATGAAATAGAGGTTCTATATAAATCAGCATGCAGTGCTCTGGAAACAGAAAACTGAGGGGGAAGCAAGCAAGAAAAACCCACATGTGTATATTAAAACCACAAGACTGTGATGCTGGTTTAGGGGCCTACCTGCATAGTCAAGCATAAAATAATGGAAATGAGGCAGAGCTGGCCGAGTCAGTGACAGTGGAAAGCGTGGCAGGTGGTTCTTTCTCAGCACCTTCCAAGAATCCATGCGCCACTGAATTGGCCACTTTGAACCTGACCTCCCTGGATGTAGCCCTGGGAGCTGCTGGCCAATCACTGTACCCACCCCACACCCCCCAACCCTGGAGAAGTGCACACAAGACCCACTCCTTCCAGGCCTCCCCCTTCCCGAATGCATCCTGTTGACCCTCTTTCCTTGACCCACCCGCCAGCCGGCTCCTTTACGTGCGGAAACATTCTCCCTGCAAAATCATTAAAGAGAGATTAAAACCTGTCCTGAACGTGTCCAGCTGTGACACATGGAAGATGGTGGTCCTTCCTGACACCTCTGGAGAGAGGAGGGGGAGGAAATGAGGGAAGGGGCTGAAAGGGGCTATTCCTTAAAGAGAGGAGATAGGAAACGCACCTGCCCAAACTTGGGGGTAGGGATGGGGGGGGTGTGGTTGGTGCTGGTGTGTGTATAACACCGTGTCTTATGAAAGCTCTTGCTGTGAGCCCTTTGGGTAGGAGGCTGCCCAGAGGGCTCGAATGATCTCTAGGGTCACTGAAATGTGAGTCTGTTTCCCTCTTGAAATTGCCCTGCTTAGAACCACGGACTCTCAACAAAAAAAAAAAAAAAAAAAATGGAGTTCCCATCATGGCGCAGTGGTTAACGAATCTGACTAGGAACCATGAGGTTGCCAGGTTCGGTCCCTGGCTTCTCTCAGTGGGTTAAAGGATCCGGCGTTGCCATGAGCTGTGTGTGGGTCGCAGACACAGATCGGATCTGGTGTTGCTGTGGCTGTGGTGTAGGCTGGCAGCTACAGCTCCGATTAGACCCCTAGCCTGGGAACCTCCATATGCCTTGGGAGCAGCCCTAGGAAAGGCAAAAAGACAAAAAAAAAAAAAAAAACCACAGACTCTTATCCAGTGGAGGAGTGACAGGCCAGGAACCACTGATTCACGAATTTGAACAGTATTGAAGACTGCTCCAGGCCCTGCACAGAGCGACGCAAGCCCTGGACTGAGGGCTCAGGTTGGGTGGAAGAATGGAAAGCCCATCCAGAGGCCTGCATGGGGCAGCGGGGGAGCAAGAAGGGGTCTTGGAGTCTGGGGTGGGGCTTCGCCAGGCTGGGTGGAAACAGGAGGGCGGGCGGCTGTCCTCACAGAGGAACCAGTGTCTGGGGTGGGGGCACCGCACGTGCAAAGGCCTAGGGGCTACACTTAGTCCAGCAGAGGGGGCACTAGGGGAGGAGGGGTGGAGAGGGCCCAATCCTGCTGGCCTTTCTGGGGTACTGGGGAGCCACAGAGGGTGCTGGAGCACAGAAGGGCTAAACTGACAACTGAACTAGCAAAGGCAAGGCAGGGGCTGGGAAGCAGTAGGTGTATCTCCAGGTAAGAGGTGGGATAGGTCGAAGGGCCCATGCCCTCCTTTGGATCCTGATCCAACCAGATGAACACGAAACCTTTTTTGAGAGAAATGGGAAAAGGAGCATGGGCTGGGTACTCAGACACTATGGCATCATTGTTCAATCCTTCTATGTGACCATTGCTTTTATGGTTTTCAAACTATCCTCGTCTGTTAGGAATCCATATTGAAGAGTCTGAGAGAAAAGTGGTGTGATGTCTGGATTTATTCTTTGTTGTTGTTGTTGTTGGCTTTTTAGCATATGGAAGTTCCCGGGGCCAGGGGTCAAGTCACAGCTGCAACTGCCAGCCTACGCCACAGCCATAGCAACGCCAGATCTGAGTTGCATCTGTGACCTACATCGCAGCTCACAGCAACGCCCTTAACCCACTGAATGAGGCCAGAAATCAAACCCACATCCTCATGGACACTATGTCAGGTTCTTAACCCACTGAGCCACAAGGGGTTATTCTTTTTTTTTTTTTTTAAGGGGGTTATTCTTAAAAGTGTTACAGTGTGTGTGTGTGTGGGGGGGGGGGGTCTGTCAAACAACCACACAGAAACACCAGTTGACACAGTACTCAAACCACAGTACCAACCCCCATACATCCATCAGAATGGCCAGACTTTTTTTTTTTTTTTTTTTTTAACTTTTTAGGGCCATACCCATGGCATATGGAAGTTCCCAGGCTAGGGGTCCAGTAAGAGCTACAGCTGCCAGCCTACACCACAGCCACAGCAACATTAGATCCGAGCCATGTCTGTGACCTACACCACAGCTCACGTTAACGCCAGATCCTTAACCCACTGAGCGAGGCCAGGGATCAAACCCGCAACCTCATGGTTGCTAGTCAGATTCCTTTCCACTGCACCACGACGGGAACTCCAGAATGGCCAGACATGAAGGAATGGAAAAAGCAGCAAAGGGACAGATGGTGCCAGAGGAAGCAGCCACTGTGGAAACAGGTGGTCATTTTCTGATAAAGTCAGATCAGCCCCCTGCCCAGGCCCCCACCTCTGGTGATTACCCTGGAGTTTATGGAACTGTGTTCCCACGATTCTCAGATGCTAATGGCAGCCACGCTTGCAGGAACCAAAACCCAGAAATGACCACGTGTCCTTTGGTGGGTGCATGATGCCCACTCTAGGGTCCCTCCCAGGGGAGCAAAACTCTGTGCTACTAATGGCGGGGGGGGGGGGGGGGCGTGTGTGCAGGGCACAGGTGTGAGGTGCCGCGGGCTGTGGGGCAGAGTGAGGCCTGAGCTGGGGAGGAGGGTAGCCCTCAGTCAGAGGGAGGTATGGGCTGGATTCAGAAGGGACTGACCTCTGTGATCTCTGAGGTGGGGTTGTCATGCCCACGTTGGAGGTGGGAGCTGAGGTGCTGGCCTCCACTCTGAGCTGGCAGGCAGGGGGCTGGTCCTCAAGCTGCCTTCGAGGCAGAGGGGAGGGAGTAAACCCTTTTCTCAGGCCAATTCCAATGAAGCCTGCTGCCCTGGAGAGGGTTCCCTCTTGTGCTCCTGGGCCCTCAGAGCCCCTGGATGGTAGATGGGAGCCCTGGCGGGGGCTCTGGGGAAAGAGGCACCCACCTCGGACATGTTTATGCTCCAGATGTTATTCCGGGTCTTAGGGGTGGCCAGCTCCCGCAGGCGACGGGATGGTCGGTATGCCAGGGTGGAGCGTGGGATGGGCCAGGCTGCGGTGGTCCTAAGGGAGAGCCGTGTGGGAGATACTCAGCCAAGGGGCCGTCTGTGCTGCGGTGTGTGCATGACACCTCTCTGATTCTGTGGGTCAGGGAGGGCCTGGCCTGGTGAAAGGTTGGGAAAGTACCTCCAACAGGGATTCTTCAAAGGCCCCCCTCCCCCTCCGCATCCTCAAGGATGGAGCTACCCCTGCTGGGGCAAGTATGAGCCCTGCCATTGATAAATAACTGGGGAAGAGCTTCCACTGGGCTGGCCTCTGAAGACCAGGCCTCAGCTATGCCTCTGCTCCAGAAACAGCCGCAGTTCATGGCTCTGATACTGGAATGCAGCAGATGAGCCGCTGTCAGAGCCTGGGGTGGTCCCTGGACTAAGATGTTCACACAGCGGTTATGCCAGCCCAGGCCTACACTCTGCACTAAGTCTAGTTGCAGCGGGTTAGATTGCCTGCAGACTGCATTAAGGCGAGATGCTGCTGTCACAAAGCTGGGGCAAAAAATGGTGGTGGGCTCTCGCCACAGTGGGCAGGAGTGTCTTCCCCTCTCTGTGCTCATGAGAAGCCAGAGTCTGAGAAGTCCAGGAGTCCCTCCCCGCTGGCAAGAAGTGACACCACGCATTGGCCTGCAGCCCCTGAAGCCAGGAGGTTCTGTCTGGGGAGCTGAGCTCCAAAGGCACGGTGCCCAAGGCCACCTGGTCCTGGCAGAGCCCTCCCCCGTTACCCCATGCGGGAAGGGGTTCCAGCTTCCCATTCAGTCGCCCCTACCTGTTGTTGTTATAATACTCCGAGTAGAACCTTTTAGGTCGGGCCAGCTCCTCCACCCGGCGGGACACCTCTGCACAAAACAGGGAACACTCCCCTTGAAACTGGCCCCCCGAGGACTTCCTCCCGAACCCAGCTTTGCACCAGGTGACACCCCCACCTGGGGCTCCAGGGCACGCGGGCTGGGAGGCCTGCAGTCAGGATGGGCCTGGGTTTCCAGCACCTCTGTGCTCCCTGAGAACAAAACCCTGAGAACCTGCCCTGAGCACCTCTCCAGAAATGAGCTTTCTCAAAACGTTCTATTTAAAGGGATCCGCTGCCCCAGGAAGGGACGGGATCTTTCGCTAAGGCTGCCCCCGCTCTGGCTGAAGGGCTCTGTGGTCCCCTGAAGAGTCTGTCCCCCCAACCCCTCCCCAGACCATCCTCCAGCTGGGGTGGGGACAGACTCCAGAGAGGAGACCCTGGAAGATGGATGGGGGGCGGGGTCCCTCCGGGAGGCCCAGCGGTCTCCCAGTCAGAGCCAGACACAGGTCAGGGTGAGATGCAGTGACCCGGCCACAGACACCAGGCCGGGTGCCCCTGGGGAAAGGAGGCAGTGAGTGGGTCAACCTACCCGGCACCGTGATGGTGAGTGTGGTGTCCTCCAGAAACCTCTCTGTCCAGTACACGGATGGCCTAGAACACACCCAGCAGGGTTCAGGGTGAGGAAAGCCAGGGCCTAGGTGGCCTGCGTCCCACTCAGAAGCAGAACTCAGGGCGCCCCAAAAACACAGACAGAAGATGGGACTGCAAGTGGAAGCATTGCAGCTGGAGAGGGGGGGCAGCTTCCAGATGGGAAGAAAGGAGAGAGCAAGTGGGGGGCAGGGGGCAGGTGAGGGAGGACACGAGAAAGCCTCAGAATCATGGGGGGTGTAGATATTTTGAGCAAGGCTGGTGTTCAAAGGAGGGAGCTGGAAAAAAAAGAGGCATAACTGAGAAGGGGGCCTGAGGCCACAACCCAAGGACTGGAGTCCAGAGCTCCAGGTGGTGCAGGGGATCCTTGGGTGGGATCCTAGTGTGAGGTACCCCAGCGGAGAGCCCTTCCCCCAACCTTGTCCCAGGCAGGAGAGGGCAGGGTGGCTGGAATACAGGGCCCCCACATGGTCAGGAGCAGGGGGCACCCGGGACTTACCAGTAGACACAGAACTGCAGGTTCCTCATGCCGGGGGCGATCCAGGCATAGCCCCTGCAGCAGCACCCTGTCCTGCACGAGACAGGCCCACCCGCCTTTGCGCTGGGCTCCACTGGCTCAAGGCCTCACTGTCCTTCACTAGCACCCAGGGCCACCATGGGCACAGTTTCCCCTCCCTCAGCACCTGCCCCAAGCTGGTCATGGGGAGGCAGGGGAGGGCTGGGCAGAGGGGCCACCAGGAGCTGCTTCCCCCACCCCAGCCAGACCTCACCTGTCTTTCAAGACTTGCCAGTTGGTCTTGGGCTTGGCCAGCTCAAACAGCCGCCTCCTCTTCCTCCTCTCCCTGCCTACGGAGGTGCTGGGGAGCCTCTGGGAGATGGACAGACGGCTGTGGAGAGCAGGCCAGTCAGGGCAGGTCAGATCCCTCACTCCCCCAGCCCCTTAGACCCATGCACCTGCTCTCAGCGCCCCCACCCCAGGATCTCACCCTCCCCTCCCAGGAGGCCTGCCTGGAGGAGACTTCTAATATCACAAAGACTAGACTGACATCCCAGCTCTGAAGATGGCCACCCCAGTTCTCTCCTCTGTGAAAGGGAGCAGACACCCGCTCCTGCCCCACCAGACAAGGAGATGCTTCCCGAATGCAGGTCAGACCCAAGAGGGGACGAGCACAGAGAGTACCCCGGGAAGCCACAGCTGCTGCTCCCTGCACAGCACACGCCCAGCCCCGCCAGCCACATCCCACAATGTGTGCCCCTCACATAGGCTCTGTGGGGGCCACGGCATGCTGCAGGGAGAACGAGGCCCCTGTGCAGCACAGGAGGGAAGCCTGCTGACCCAGGAGCAGGGGCCAGGAGTCCAGGCGAAGGGTCCACCCATGCCCCCCACACACTAACAAGGCACTCGGTCCCCAGGTGGGGGGAGCACCTGCCTCTTTCCAAGACACACAGGCTCTCAGCTCACCCAGAACACATCCTCCTGCCACCTGAAGCCTTCCTGCCAATTTGTGGTCCTCAAGATGGTTTTGGCTTTGGGCTTGGGAGCTTTCACACATTTCTTCTTCTCTCTGTCTGACCGAGGGTCGCCCCTGTGACCTCTCAACTCTGCCATCTGAACTCTCCAGAACTGAAGCTTTGGTGGAGTTTTTCCACCCAAATTTACCTGCCACCTGGACGGGGGCTGTGTGTTGACTTCCTCCTGGGGGCAGTGAGGTGCTGACACCCTCAAGCCTAGAATGAAGTCACAGGCCCCGGGGGCACCCACCCCAGGGGCCACCCCCACTGCCCCAGGCTGGTGGCCACCCCCCTACGCACCTCATCTCAGGCACACCCTCCTCCACATCCTTCTCCAGAACCTTCTCCAACTCTGGGAGGGCCTCTTCTGGGTTCTGGGTACCCAGGAATTCTTCCCCAGTCACCTCTTCCGGGGGGATCTCCTCCTCCTGGCCTTCCAGCCCCAGCTGCCCATCATCTGGGTCCTGGTACTTGGTGTCCCTGGACCCTCGGCTCTCATACACAGGGCTTGGAAGGCCCGGGGCGCTGTCCTTCTGCCCCCTCTCTGGCCGGCCCTCAGCCTCCGACGTGCGGTGGTCATAGAGTGAGCTCTGCCACTGGTCCCCCATGTGCTGGGTCCTTCCCAACCCTGCAGCCTTGCTCCCCAACACCCAAATGAGTCTGTGGTCGCCCGGCAACAGGAGAATGGCCCACCCACATTCTCCTGCCCACATTCCACGCCCACATCCAAAGGTGCCCACCACCACGCAGCCCCCAGCCACCAGGCCCTTGGGGGGCCGCCCACTCCTCCAACCTCAGCCCCACCTGGCCCCCTCCTGCCACCTTGCCTTCCTGCTCCATAAACCTGGACCCCTTACCAAACAAGGCACAGTGAGGCCAAACAATAATGAAACACTGGAGTCAGGAACAGAGAAAGATTTACTGCAGGGCCATGCAAGGAGACGGGTGGCTCATACCTTAAGCCCCAGCTCCCCAAAGGCTTTCAGCAAAGCTCCTTAAATTCATTTTTTTTTGGTCTTTTTTTGCTATTTCTTCTTGGTCTTGGGCCGCTCCCGTGGCATATGGAGGTTCCCAGGCTAGGGGTTGAATCAGAGCTGTAGCCACCGGCCTACACCAGAGCCACAGCAACGCGGGATCCGAGTCGTGTCTGCAACCTACACCACAGCTCACGGCAACGCCGGATCGTTAACCCACTGAGCAAGGGCAGGGACCGAACCCGCAACCTCATGGTTCCTAGTCGGATTCGTTAACCACTGCGCCACAACGGGAACTCCTTTAAATTCATTTTTTAATTAAAGCATACTTGATTTACAATGTTGTGCCAATTTCTGCTGTACAGCAAAGTGACCCAGCATATATATCATACATATATATACCTTCCCTTTCTTTTTTTTTTCTATTTTTTTCTTTCATTTTTTAATTTTGTCTTTTTATGGCCACACCTTCAGCATATGGAAGTTCCTGGGCTAGGGGTCAAATCAGAGTTGCAGCTGCTGGCCAACACCACAGTTCACGGCAACACCGGATCCTTAACCCACTGAGTGAGGTCAGGGATGAACCCACATCCTCATGGATACTAGTTGGGTTCTTAACCTGCTGAGCCACAATGGGAACTCCATATACCTTTCCCTTCTCATATTATTTTTCATCATGGTCTATACCAAGAGGCTGGATATATTCCCCTGCCCTGTACAGTAGAACCTCATTGCTTACCATTCTAAGATCTACTATTACATTTAGTAGATACCTAAATGCATCTACTAACCCCAAATTCCCCATCTATCCCCCCCCTTGGCAACCACAAGTCTGTTCTCTATGCCTGTGAGTCTCTGTTTTGTAGATACATTCATTTGTCAACAAATCCCTTTAAAAGACCGCATGAAGGAGGGGTGTGATTGCTTGTTGCCAACTTCTTGGTGTGGGATCCTTTGTTCTTGTACTGTCCACAGAGGTCAGGTCACAGTGTACCTGTATATTTCAGGCTCTAGGTGGCAAAAAGGTGTAGAGCCAGTATGACTAAGCACAGGCAACAAACCACAAAGGTTAAGGTAAGGTTAAAGCAAAAGGAACATCTCTAACACAGAGTCAGATTTGTTCTTCCCTGTTACTTATCCACCTCAGGGCCTTTGCACCTGCTGGTCCCTCTTCCCACTCATGCCCTGGGGGCTCCTCCTCAGGAAGGCAGCCCATTTTCAGGTCTCTCTGCATCCTGGCTCCTCATTTGACTTCTGCAAGGCATTTAGCATGGCCTAAAATTACACTGCTCACTTATTTATTTCCTCTTCAGTATCTACCTCTGCACTGTAGAAAATTGCCTTCTCAGATCAGGGGCTGCAAAAGGCTCTTGGGGAAGGGCTGCTGAGTGAACAATTATTCAGTGCTGGAGCACACCCAGCTCCACCCTACATTTATTCTCATCTGTGCTCAGATGAGGAGTTAGTGCTGGCGGTGACAGTTAACCAGGAGTCCCACCCCCTCCCCAAGACTGGCTGAGGAATGGACCTGAGATGGAGTCCCCAGGGGTTTCTAGGGATGGTCCTCTTTCTTGAAAGGAGACAGGAAGAAGAGATTCCATCTCTTCTTCTTGGTTATTTCTGGAACTGTGTGTGATGTCCAGAGCTCGAGCAGCCATCTTGCGACCATGAAACTTGCTAGCCTGAGGCCGATAAGTCAAAAGATGGGTCTTTGGTGGCATGGTTGAACCTCTGAACTTGGCAACCCTGGAGCCTTCTGTGTGTCTGGGCTTCTTGTAACCTGACACATTCAGTTCCCTTAGGACTAAGTTGTAGCTCAGCTTCCTGTTCCTTGCAGCCAAAAGCACCCCAACTGATATGTACTCTTCCAGCCCCAATATTTCATGAGCAATAAATCTAGCAACACCTGGTATTTGAAACAGGCTGTCCCAGAAGAAGATCAAAGAAGGTGATTGTTATGAAAGTTGTAGCATCCTCATGGCCCAACATCCAGATTTTGGGAAACCCTCTCAGGGCATCATAGGACCTGCATCGTCCACCCTCTCTGTGTACAGAGCAGAAACTTTTGGGGCCTTCTCGGGGCAGGGTCTTTCTCTATATCCTCTACTTTAGCACCTCTCTGAAGTATAATATGTATCTTGGAGGCTTACAGGAGCATCATGACCCGACCTCTGTGGACAACTGCAAGAACAAAGGATTCCTAGCCAAGTGTGCATCAGCCAACCACATGCCTCCCTCACCTTGCCTTTAAAAGCACTTTGCAATTTTGAGGAGTTCAGGATATTTTGGGAGTACGAACTACCTATCTCCTTGCATGGCCCTGCAGTAAATCTTTCTCTGCTCCAAACCCTGACATTTTGCTTTGTTTGGCCTCACTGTGGCACAGAGACTTGCACTAACAATTTAAGACCCCAGCCTGCCATTCTCTTGTGTGGGAAGTGTCTCTGACCACCCCCTCAAGTCCTGCTCTGGGCCTCCAACACACAGGTAGGCCCAAGACCCTCTCCCTGGACATGAGTATGACCCAGCTCAGGCTGGCCATCCAGAGGCCCAAGTGGATGGGGCAAGCTCACTGTTTGCGGTTTGCAAATCCCTTTTCAAATCCTGTCTCTCTAATGCTTTGCTCCTGGCTGTGGCCTTGTCATCACCTCTGTGAGGATCCTAGAAGTCCTTCGAGAGTGTCCAGTTCCATCTGGGAGACCCTTGGAAAATCTCATTATTGGTCTCAAGTGTCCTAAACTCTCACCTTGCATAAAATGACTCACAAAAAAAGAAATTCCACGTTGTTGCAACTGGAAAGACCAATCGTCACCACAAAGTTCTGTAAGAAATCCTTACTCAAAAGTGAGGCCACTTAGCTTTGAGACAGGTCACCAAATCTAAGACAGCCCAGGACCTGGGACCCTTGGCTGCAGTGCTTGCACCAGGACAAACATCTCCTCGAGGAACAAAATACAAAGAAAATAGGTGGGACTAAAAACAACGGTGTTCATGCGCAGTTGGGGCAAATTATGGACAAGATACAAAAAGACCAAAAATCCAATTGCCACTTCTCAGGAGCCAAGAGTAAAAGCAGGTACTATTCATGTGTCCCCTGCACACACCACCACCAAAAGGATGGGCAGACCACCTAAGCCACCCCTCTGTCCTGCCCCCTGGACCCACACTTACCCTCACCCATAAAAGGAACCAGATCACCAACCCCTAGGAGAGTGAGCTAGGGAAACTGTTGCTTGTTTTCCCTCCCTCCTGCTGAAGCACCAATAAAGCTTTGCCTGAATTTATTGCCTGGCCTCTTATCAAATTTTATTTATTTAGGAAGACTGCAGCAAGCCCCCGTACCAACTTCAGCCACAAGGGGGCAGATGTCAGAAGCAAGAGAGGCTACAACCCTATTGTCTGCAAAAAGGAGACCACACCAAAAATCTATACAAAATGAAAAGGCAGAGAATTAAGACTCAGATAAGGGAACTAGAGAAAACCTCAGAAAAACAGCTAAATGATCTGGAGATTACCAACCTCCATGAAAAAGACCTTACACTGATGATAGAAAAGATGATTCAAGATCCTGGAAATAAGCTGGAGGCAAAGATTGATAAATTATAAGAAACGAAAAAAGAAATAGAAGATTTAAGGATTAAGCAAGCAGAGATGCAAAATACAATGACTGATATAAAAATTCACTAGAAGCAACCAGGAGCAGAATACAGGAAGCAGAACAAATAAGCAAGGTGGAGGACAGACTAGTGGAAATCACTGGTTCGAAACAGAAAAGAGAAAAAAGATTGAAAAGAAATAAAGGAGTTCCCATTGTGGTGCAGCGGAAACGAATCTGACTAGGAACCATGAGGTTGCAAGGTTTGATCCCTGGCCTTGCTCAGTGGGTTAAGGATCCAGTGTTGCTGTGAGCTGTGGTGTAGGTTGCAGACATGGCTCGGATCTGGTATTGTTGTAACTCCAGTGTAGGCTGGCGGCTACAGCTCCGATTAGACCCCTAGCCTGGGAACCTCCATATGCCGTGGGTGCGGCCCTAAAAAGGACAAAAAGACCAAAAAAACAAAAAAGAAAAGAAATGAAGACAGTCTAAGAGAACTCTGGAATAACATTAAATGCACCAACATCCATAATCTAGGAGTACCAGAAGGAGGTGAAAGAGAGGTAAAGGGCCAGAAAAAAAAAATGTGACGCGATAATAGCTGAAAAGTTCCCTAATGTGGGGAAGGAATCATGCAAATCCGGGAAGCACAATGAGTACCATATAAAATACACCCAAGGAAGAACACCCCGAGACATATTAATCAAACTGACCAAAACTAAAGCCAACGAGAAAATATTGAAAGCAGCCAGGGAAAAGAAACAAATAAAATACAAGGGAACCCTGATAAGGTTATTGGCAGATTTTTCAGCAGAAAGTTTGCAGGCCAAAAGGGAGTGGCATGATATACTTAAAGTGATAAAAGGAAAAAACCTCCAACTAAGATTACTCAGCAAGGCTCTCATTCAGATTTGAAGGAGAAATGAAAAGCTTTACGGACAAGCAAAAGCTTAGAGAATTCAGCACCACTAAACAGTTTTATGAAAAATACTAAAGGAACTTCTCCTCTAGGTGGAAAAGAAAAGGCCACACTAGAAACAAAAATATTACACATGAAAAGGCTCACATAGTAAAGGCATACATATAGTAAAGGTAGGAAATCATCCACACACAAATATGCTACCAAAACCAGAAATTATGAGAAGAGGAGGGTACAAATGCAGGACACTGGAGATGCACTTGTAATTAAGACACCAACAACTGGAGTTCCCGTCATGGCGCAGTGGTTAATGAATCTGACTAGGAACCATGAGGTTGCGGGTTCCATCCCTGGCCTTGCTCAGTGGGTTAAGGAACCGGCGTTGCCGTGAGCTGTGGGGTAGGTCACAGACGCGGCTCAGATCCTGCGTTGCTGTGGCTCTGGCATAGGCCGGTGGCTACAGCTCCAACTCGACCCCTAGCCTGGGAACCTCCATATGCTGCAGGTGCGGCCCTAGAAATGGCAAAAAGACAAAAAAAAAAGACACCAACAACTTAAAGCAATCTTGTGTATATATATATATACACACATATATACACACACACACACACAATCTTGTATATATATATACAATCTTGTGTGTATATATATACACACACACATATAAATATATATACACACACACACACATATATATATAGACTCTTATATCAAAACTTCATGGTAACCGCAAACCAAAAATCTATAATAGCTACACACACAATCCAGGGAGTTGCCATTATGGCTCAGTGGAAATGAATCTGACTAGCATCCATGAGGACGCAGGTTCAATCCCCAGCATCACTCAGTGGGTTAAGGATCCGGCATTGCCATGAGCTGTGGTGTAGGTTGCAGACATGACTTGGATCTGGTATTGCTGTGGCTGTGGTGTAGGCCAGCAGCTAAAACGCCAATTGAATCCCTAGTTTTGGAACCTCCAGATGCCATAGGTGCGGCCCTAAAAAGACAAAAAAAAAAAAAAAAAAGCAATCCAAATACAACCTTAAAGATAGTCATCAAGTCACCAGAGAACTAGACAAGAAGTGGGGAAAAACGACCAACAAAACCAAGTCTAAGACAGTTAATAAAATGGCGATTAGAACATACCTATCAGGAGTTCCCGTCATGGCTCAGTGGTTAACGAATCCGACTAGGAACCATGAGGTTGCGGGTTCAGTCCCTGGCCTTGCTCAGTGGGTTGAGGATCCGGCATTGCCATGAGCTGTAGTGTAGGTTGCAGACGTGGCTCGGATCCCGCGTTGCTGTGGCTCTGGCGTAGGCTGACAGCTACAGCTCCAATTGGACCCCTGGCCTGGGAATCTCCATGTGCCTCGGGAATGGCCCTAGAAAAGGCAAAAAGACCAAAAAAAAAAAAAAAAAGAACATACCTATCAATAATTACCTTAAATGTAAATGAACTAAATGCCCCAACCAAAAGACATAGACTGGATGAATGGATACAAAACAAGACCCACATATTTGGTGTCTTCAAGAGACCCACTTCAGTTCTAGGGACACACGCAAATTGAAAGTGAGAAGGAAAAAAAAGAAAGTGAGAATATGGAAGAAAATATTCCATGCAAACAAAAATCAAAAGAAAGCTGGAGTAGTAATACTTATATCAGACAAAATAGACCTTAAAATAAAGAATAAGAGACAAAGAAGGACATTACATAATGATCAAAAGATCATTCCAAGAAGAAGACATAACATATGCTTCCAACATAGGATAATCTCAATATATAATGCAACTGCTAACAACATTAAAAGGAGAAACTGACAATAACACAATAGTAGCAGGACTTCAACACCCAACTTATAGCAATGGACAGATTATCCAGACAGAAAAATCACAAAGAAACACAGGCCTTAAAAGATACATTAGACCAGATGGACTTAATAAATATTTATAGAATATTCCATACAAAAGCAGCAGAGTACACGTTCTTCTCAAGTGCACATGGAACATTCTCTTGGATAGATCACATTCTGGGGCACAAATCAAGCCTCAGTAAATTTAAGAAAGTTGAAATAATATTGAGCATCTTTTCTGACCACAATGCTATAGGGCTAGAAATCAACAAGAAAAAAACTGCAAAAATACAAACACGTGGAGACTAAACAACATGCTCCTAAACAACCAATGGATCACTGAAGAAATCAAAGAAGAAATTTAAGAATGCCTAGAAGCAAATGACAACAAAGACACAATAATCCCAAACCTATGGGATGTAGCAACAGCAGTTCTAGGAAGGAAGTATATAGTAATACAAGCCTACCTCAGGAAACAAAAAGCTCAAATAAACAATCTAACTTTACACTTAAAGCAACTAGAGACAAAACCCAAAGTTAGCAGAAGGAAAGAAGTTAGAAAGATCAGAGCAGAAATAAATGAAATAGAAATAAAGAAAACCATAGAAAAGATCAATGAAACTAAAAGCTGGTTCTTTAAAAAGATCAACAAAATTGATGACCCCAAGCCAGACTCATCAAGAACAAAAGAGAGAGGACACAATCAATAAAATTAGAAATGAAAAAGGAGACGTTACAATGGACATCACGGAAATATGAAGGATCATAAAAGCCTACTACAAGCAACTATATTGTTGTCAACAAAATGGACAACCTAGGAGAAATGGACAAATTCTTAGAAAAGTACAATCTTCCAAGACTAAACCGAGATGAAATAGAAAGGATGAACAGACCAATCACAAGTACTGAAACTGAAAAAGTGATTTAAAGTTTTCCAGGACAGATGGCCTCACAGGCAAATTCTACCAAACATTTAGAGAAGAGCTAACACCTATCCTTCTGAAACTATTCCCAAACAACTGCAGAGGAAGGAGCATTCCAAACTCCCTTCTATGAGGCTATCATCACTCTGATACCAAAATCAGACAAAGATACCACAAAAAAAGAAAATTGCAGTCCAATATCACTGATGAACATAAATGCAAAAATCCTCAACAAAATACTAGCAAACAAATCTAGCAATACATTAAAAGAATTGTACACCATGATCAAGTGGAATTTATCCCAAGGATGCAAGGATTTTTCAATATCAGCAAGACAGTCAATGTGATACACCACATTAACAAACTGAAGAATAGGAGTTCCTGTCATGGCACAGCGGAAATGAATCCAACTAGGAATCATGATCCCTGGCCTTGCTCAGTGGGTTAAGGATCCGGCATTGCTGTGAGCTGTAGTGTAGGCTGCAGATGCGGTTTGGATCTGGCGTTGCTGTGGCTGTGGCTGTGGCGGTCAGCTAGACCCCTAGCCTGGGAACCTCCGTATGCCATGGGTGAGGCCCTCAAAAGACAAAACAAACAAAAAAACTGCAGAATAAAAACCATATGATCCTCTCAATAAATGCAGAAAAAGCTTCTAATAAAATTCAACACCCATCTCTGATTAAAAAAAAAAAACAAGGAGTTCCCGTTGTGGCGCAGTGGTTAACGAATCCGACTAGGAACCATGAGGTTGCGGGTTCGGTCCCTGCCCTTGCTCAGTGGGTTAACGATCCGGCGTTGCCGTGAGCTG
Source organism: Phacochoerus africanus (assembly GCF_016906955.1). Lineage (NCBI taxonomy): Eukaryota > Metazoa > Chordata > Mammalia > Artiodactyla > Suidae > Phacochoerus > Phacochoerus africanus. The sequence goes on along the minus strand of NC_062547.1, from coordinate 78,025,298 downwards.
TGGTGTAGGTTGCAGACGTGGCTCGGATCCCGAGTTGTTGTGGCTCTGGTGTAGGCCGGTGGCTACAGCTCCAATTCAACCCCTAGCCTGGGAACCTCCATATGCCGCGGGTGCGGCCCAAGAAATGGCAGCAACAACAACAACAACAACAACAAAAACACAAAAAACAAAAAACAAAACAAAACAAAAACAAAGAAACCCAAAACCTCTAGAAAGTGGGCATGGAAGGAATCTACCTCAACATAATAAAGGCCATATATGATAAAACTTCAGCTAACATTATACTCAATGGTGAAAAGCTGAAAGAATTCCCACTAAGATCAGGAACAAGGTAAGAATGTCTGCTCTTGACACCACTATCCAACATAGTTTTGGAAGTCATAGCCATAGCAGACAAGAAAAAGAAATAAAAGGAATCCAAATTGGAAAGGAAGAAGTAAAACTATCACTGTTTGCAGATATCATGATACTATACCTAGAAAATCCTAAAGACGCTACCAGAAAACTATTAGAGTTCATCAATGATTTGGTAAAGTCACAGGATACAAAATTAATACACTGAAATTGACTGCATTTCTATCTACTAACAGTGAAAGATCAGAAAGGGAAATTAGGGAAACAATCCCATTTACCACTGCATCAAAAAGAAAAAAATAGCCACCATCACCTTAATACTAAAACCAGACAAAGATACTACCAAAAAAGAAAACTATAGGCCAATATCTTTGATGAATATAGATGTAAAAATTCTCAACAAAATTTTAGCCAACCAAATCCAACAACATACAAAAAAGATCATACACCATGACCAAGTGGGATTCATCCCAGGTTCACAAGGATGGTTCAACATATGCAGATCAAGCAACATCATACACCACAATAACAAAAGAAAAGTCAAAAACCACATGATCATCTCAATAGATACAGAAAAAGTATTTGACAAAGTCCAACATCCATTCATGACAAAAACTCTTACCGAAGTGGGTATAGAGGGAACATACCTTAAAATAATAAAAGCCATTGATGACAAACCCACAGTAAATATAATACTCAATGGCAAAAAGCTGAAAGCCTTCCCACTAAAATCTGGAAGAAGACAATGATGCCCACACTCACCACTTTTATTTAACATGGTATTTGAAGTACTAGCCACAACAATCAGACAAACAAAAGAAATAAAAGGTATGCAAATTGGAAGAGAAGAGGTAAAATTGTCCCTGTATGCAGATGACTTAATACTATATATAGAAAACCCTAAGGACTCCACACAAAAACTACTCGAATTGATCAACAAATTCAGCAAAGTAGCAGGATATAAGATTAACATTCAGAAATCAGTTGCATTTCTGTATACTAACAATGAAAGATTAGAAAAGGAATACAAAAAACAATACATTTTTTGCACCCAAAAAAATCAAATACCTGGAAATAAACCTGACCAAGGAGATGAAAGGCTTATATGCTAAGAACTATGAAACATTAACCAAGGAAATTAGGAGGATTCAAAGAAATGGAAAGATATTCCATGCTCCTGGGTTGGAAAAATTAATGTTGTAAAAATGGCCATACTACCCAAAGCAATCTACAGATTCAATTCAATCTCTATCAAATTACCCATGAAATTTTTCACAGAACTTGAATAAAAAATCCAAAAATATATATGGAACCACAAAAGACCCAGAACTGCCAAAGCAATACTGAGGAACAAAAACCAAGCAGGAGGCATAACTCTCCCAGACTTCAGGCAATATTACAACACTACAGTAATCAAGACAGTGTGGTACTGGTACCAAAACAGACATACAGACCAATGGAACAGAATAGAGAACCCAGAAATAAACCCAGACACCTACAGTCAATTAATCTTTGACAAAGGTGGCAAGAAGATAAAATGGGAAAAAGACAGTCTCTTCAGCAAGTGGTGCTGGGAAAACTGGACAGCTGCATGTAAATCAATGAAACTGGAACACATCCTCACACCATGCACAAAAATAAACTCAAAACGGCTTAAAGACTTAAACTTAAGGCAAGACAGCATTAAACTCCTAGAAGAGAACTTAGGCAAAAATTCTCTGACATCAACTGCACAAATGTTTTCTCAGGTCAGTCTCCCAAGGCAACAGAAATAAAAGCAAAAATAAACCAGTGGGACCTAATCAAACTGACAAGGGTTTGCATTTAAAAAAAAAAAAAAGACAACTCACAGAATGGGAGAAAATAGTTTCAAATGATGCAACTGACAAGGGCTTAATCTCTAAAATACACAAACAACTTATACAATTCAACAGCAAAAAAACCAACAAGAACAACCCAACTGAAAAATGGGTAAAAGACCTGAATAGACATTTCTCCAAAGAAGATATACAGATAGCCAACAAGCACATGAAAAAATGCTCAACACCACTGATTACTAGAGAAATGCAAATCAAAACTACTACGAGGTACCACCACACACCAGTTAGAATAGCCATCATTAATAAGTTCACAAATAACAAATGCTGGAGAGGGTATGGAGAAAAGGGAACCCTCCTGCACTGCTGGTGGGAATGTAAATTGGTACAACCACTGTGGAAAACAGTATGGAGGTACCTTAGAAAACTATACATAGAACTACCATATGACCCAGCAATCCCATGCTTAGGCATATGTCCGGATAAAACTTTCCTTGTAAAAGATACATGCACCTATATGTTTGTTGCAGCACTATTCACAATAGCCAAGACATAGAAAAAATCTAGGAGTTCCTGTCGTGGCTCAGCAGTTAACGAATCCGACTAGGAACCATGAGGTTGCGGGTTCGATCCCTGACCTTGCTTAGTGGGTTAACAGTCCGGCGTTGCCACAAGTGTGGTGTAGTTTGCAGATGCAGCTCGGATCCCGTGTTGCTGTGGCCCTGGTGTAGGCCGGAGGCTACAGCTCCGATTCGACCCCTAGCCTGGGAACTTCCACATGCCGTGGTAGTGGCCCTAGAAATGGCAAAAAGGCAAAAAAAGAAAAAATCTAAATGTCCATCCACAGATGAATGGATTAAGAAGATGTAGATATACACAATGGAATACTACTCAGCCATAAAAAAGAACAAAGTAATGCCATTTGCAGCACCATGGATGGAATTAGAGACTCTCATACTAAGTGAAGTCAGTCAGAAAGACAAAGACAAATACCATGTGATATCACATATCTGGAATCTAATATATGACACAAATGAACCTTTCCACTTAAAAGAAAATCATGGACATGGAGAATAGACTTGTGGTTGCCAAGGGGGCGGGGGAGGGAGTGGAATGGACTGGGAATTGGGGTTAATAGACGCAAACTATTGCCTTTGGAATGGATAAACAATGAGATCCTGCTGTATAGCACTGGGAATTATATCTAGTCACTTATGATGGAGCATGATAATGTGAGAAAAAGGAATGTATATGTGTATGTGTGACTGGGTCACCTTGCTGTACAACAGAAAATTGAGAGAACACTGTAAACCAGCCATAATGGGAAAAAAAATCATTAAATATTTTTAAAATGTTAAAAAAGAATAAAATACCTAGGAATAAACCTACCTAAAGAGACAAAAGAACTACATTCTGAAAACTATAAGATGCTGATGAAAGAAATCAAAGATGACACTAACAGATGGAAAGATAACTATGCTCTTGGATTCGAAGAATCAGTATTGTCAAAATGACTGTACTACCTAAGGCAATCTACAGATTCAGTGCAATTCCTATCAAATTACCAATGGCGTTTTTCACAGAACTAGAACTTTTGTTGTTGTTGTTGTTGCTATTTTAGGCCTGCACCCACAACACATGGAGGTTCCCAGGTTAGGGGTCAAATCGGAGCTACAGTTACTGGCCTACACCATAGATCCAAGCCGCATCTGTGACCTACACCACAGCTCCAGGCAACACCAGATCTTTAACCCACTGAGTGAGGCCAGGGATCAAACCCGCATCCTCATGGATCCCTGTCGGGTTTGTTAACTGCTGAGCCATGAAAGGAAACTCCGTAGAACAAAATATCTTATTTTTTTATTTTTATTTTTTGTCTTTTTGTCTTTTGGGGGCTGCACCCATGGCATATGGAAGTTCCCAGGCTAAGGGTCTAATTAGAGCTGTAGCTGCCAGCCTACACCACAGCCACAGCAATGCCAGATCCAAGCCACATCTGTGACCTACACCACAGCTCATGGCAATGCCAGACCTTTGACCCACTGAGCGAGGCCAGGGTTCAAACCCACAATCTCATGGTTCCTAGTCAGATTTGTTTCTGCTGTGCCATGATGGGAACTCCATGAACAAAATATTTTAATATTTGTTTGGAAGCACAAAAGACCCAGAATAGCCAAAGCCATTCTGAGAAAGAAAAATGGAGATGGAGGAATCAGGATCCCTAGCTTCAGGCTGCACTATAAAGCTACAGTCATCAAAACAGTATGTTACTAGCACAAAAACAGAAATATAGATCAGCGGAACAGAATAGAAAGCCCAGAATTAAACCCTCACACCTACAGTCAGCTAATCTATGACAAGGGAGGCAAGAATATACAATGGAGAAAAGACAGTCCCTTCAATAAATGGTGTTGGGAAAACTGGACAGTTACATGTAGAGGGATGAAATTAGAACACTCCTAATTAATACCATACACAAAAATAAACTCAAAATGGATTAAATTTGTAAATCAATTATAATAGAAAAAATAAAAATATTTTTAAAAGTAACTAAATAAAATGGTACATACCTATAAAAAATGGATTAAAGACCTAAATATAAGACTGGATACTATAAAACTCTTAGAGGAAAACACAGACCAAACACTCTCTGACATAAACCACAGCAATATCTTCTCAGATCCACCTCCTAAAGTAATGACAATAAGAAGAAAAATAAACAAATGGACCTAATAAACTTAGAAGTTTCTCCACAGCAAAGGAAACCCTAAACAAAATAAAAAGACAACCCACAGAATAGGAAAAAATATTTGCGAATGAAACGACTGACAAGGGATTAATCTCCAAAATATATAAATACCTCCTGTAGCTCAATACCAAAAAACAAACAACCTCATCAAAAAATAGGCACACATCTAAACAGACAATTCTCCAAAGACAAACAGATGGCCAAAAAACACATGAAAAGATGTTCAACATCACTAATTATTAGAGAAATGGAAATCAAATCTACTAGGAGGTACCACCTTATACCAGCCATCATCAAAAAGCCTACCAACAATAAATCCTGGAGAGGGTGTGGAGAAAAGGGAACCCTTTTACACTGTTTGTGGGAATGTAAATTGGCACAATCACTATGGAAAACGGTATGGAGATTCCTCCAAAAACTAAAAATAGAATCACCATTTGATCAGCTGTCCCACTCCTGGGCCTCTATCCAGAGAAAACCATAACTCGAAAACATACATGTACTTCAATGTTCACTGCAGCACTATACGCAATAGCCAAGACATGGAAGCAACCTAAACGTCAATTGACAGAAAAGTGGATAGAGAAGATGTGGTACATACATGCAATGGAATATTACTCAGCCATAAAAAGGAATGAAATAATGGCATTTGCAGCAACATGGATGGACCTAGAAATTATCATGCTAAGTGAAGTTAGACAGTGAGACACAAACATTATATGCTATCACTTATATGTGGAATCTAAAAAGGATACAATGAACATCTTTGCAGAACATATCCTAACTCAGACTTTGAAAAACTTATGGTTCCCAAAGAAGACAGATTAGAGGGGAGGGATGGGCTAGGGGTTTGGGATGGAAATGCTGTAAAACTGGGTTGTGATGATCATTGCACAACTATAAATATAGTGAAATTCATTGAGTTAAAAGCCAAAAAAAAAAAACCCAAAAATTTTATTTGTTTATTTTTTTGGCCTTGCCTAGGGCACTTGGAAGTTCCCAGGCCAAAGATCAAACCCACACCACAGCAGCAACCTGAGCCCAGCAGCGACAATGCTGGATTCTTAACCCACTGAGCCACCAGGGAACTCCATCAATTTCTATTTATTAAGGAAGGCCAGGAAACCTGGTCGGTAACAGTCTCACTTCCAGGGAGCTGAAGCCGCACCTGCCATCCTGCACACAGGACCTCAGTCAACCCATTCCCTCCCACAACAACTCCAGAAGAGGGGGCTGGTTACAGCCTGGGGTGCAGGCTGGACACTGTGCTCTGGAAGGCTGAGACCCCTCCCAAATGTCACACAGGAGGAATAGGGTGGCCCTGGTCTCCAGAGTCACCCTTCACCATTGCCCCACACCAATCTTTCCAGCCAGGCACTCACATGGGGTCAGGAGAGGGCATTCCATAGGCCAGACCTCTGTCAGCCCTCGAAGGGAGAGTCAAAGTGTCCTTTTCTGCTGCTCAGCCACGTGGAAAAGCAAGAAAGTTCATGGCTGAGGAGCTGAGATGCAGCAGGGCGGTGATTTCTGGATTGTATGACATTGCTTTGAACAGAAAATAAAGAACAGCATAGGCTGAGGGGAGTTTGGAACTTTGATGGTAACAGAGCAGGAATGGCAGCTGGTGGGCATCTCAGTGCAGGTGCTGGGCCTGGGGTACGCAGAGCAGAATATAAAACTGGACCCCTGGAGTTCCTGTGGTGGCGCAGTGGTTAACGAATCTGATTAGGAACCATGAGGTTGTGGGTTCGATCCCTGGCCTTGCTCAGTGGGTTAAGGATCCGGCGTTGCCGTGAGCTGTGGTGTAGATCGCAGACACGGCTCGGATCCCTCGTTGCTGTGGCTCTGACATAGGGCGGTGGCTACAGCTCTGATTAGACCCCTAGCCTGGGAATCTCCATATGCCGAGGGAGCGGCTCCAGAAAAGGCAAAAAGACAAAAAAAAAAAAAACCAAAACTGGATCCCTGCCAGATTCCTCCTCTACTGGACACAAATCACCCCAAACTCAGAGGTTCAAACAGTAGGGTTTTTTTGGCCATGCCCATAGCATGCAAAAGCTGCCTTACCAGGGACTGTACCCATGCCACAGCAGTAACAATGCAGGTCCTTAACCCAGTGAGCCACAAGCAAACTCCTCAAACAGTAGGGGTTTAATATCTGACAGTTCTGGAAGACGGACATCCCAGATGGGTCTCTCTAGGCTTGAATCAAGACCGGGAAGGGCTGGCTCCTTCCTGAGGCTGCAGAGGACTTGTCCCCTGGGCATTCAGGGACTGGTTTCCTCACAGTGGTGGCGGTGGCTGTCAGCTGAGGGGTGTTCCTGGCTCCTCACCCAAGTTGCTTGGCTGCAACCTACCTCCTCCACCCACCTCAGCTCTGTGTTGCTCCTCATCTTTCTGACCACAGCCAGGAGAGGGTCTCAGCTTTTAAGGACCCATAGGAATGGAGTTCCCATCGTGCCTCAGCAGAAACAAATCCGACTAGCATCCATGAGGGTGCAGGTTTGATCCCTGGTCTCAATCAGTGGGTTAAAATCCAGTGTTGCTGTGAGCTGTGGTGTAGGTTGCAGATGTGGCTAGTATCTGGTGTTGCTGTGGCTGTGGTGTAGGCCTGTGGCTGCAGCTCCAATTCGACCCCTAGCCTGGGAACCTCCACATGCTGCAAGTGCAGCCCTAAAAAGACAATGAGGAAGGGAGGGGGGAAGGAAGAAAGGGAGGAAGAAAGAAAGAACCCACAGGATTAAGTTCTGCCCATCTGGGTCACATAGGCTAGTCTGAGACCCTTTAGCATTATGAGACAACAGGTCCCCAGGGTCCCTAGATGAAGATGCGGACATCTTTGGGGCTGTTGTCCTTTCCACGACACTCACTTCACACCACACAAAAAAATCAGCTCCCAATGGCTTCAGGATTTGAAGGCCAAGACAAAACTTTAAAGATTTGGGAAAAAATTAAGGTAGCTTTCTTTTTGCCCTTGGGGTAGGAAAGGACTTTTTTAACAGGACACAAAAGTTCTAATCATAAATGTGCTAAATTCTAGCTCTTCTGATCATCAAAAGACAAGAAAATGAAAAATCTAGATGCATGGCACAAAACAGACGCATAGATCAGTGGAACATGATAAAAAGCCCAGAAATAAACCCACACACTTATGGTCAATTAATCTATGACAAAGGAGATAAGAATATACAATTGGGGAAATACAGTCTCTTTAGCAAGAGGTGCTGAGAAAACTGACAGCTGCATGGAAAGTAATGAAATTAAAACCCTGTCTAACACCATAAACAAAAATAAACTCAAAATGAATTGTAGACCTAAATTTAAGACCAGAAACCATAAAACTCTTGGAGGAAAACATAGGCAGGATACTCTTTGACATAAATCACAGCAGTATTTTTTTGCATCTGACTTCTAAAGGAAAAGAAATAAAAGCAAAATTAACAAATGGGACCTAATTAAACTTAAAAGCTTTTGTACAGCAAAAGAAACCCTCTACAATATGAAAACACAGTCTACTGAATGCGAGAAAATATTTTAAAATAATGTGACTGAGAAGGGGTTAATATCCAATATATATAACAGCTCATAAAATTTAACATCTAGGTAGAGTTCCCTGGTGGTCTAGTAGTTAGGATTCAGCACTTTCATCACTGAGGCCTGGGTTCATTCCATGGTCTAGGAACTGAGATCTCATATCAAACTGCTGCAAGCTGTGGCCAAAAACAAAACCACCACCAAAAAACAACAACAACAAAAAGCCAGCCAGGGAGTTCCCATTGTGGTTTAGTGGTAACAAACCCAACTAGTATCCATGAGGATGCAGGTTCCATCTCTGGCCTTGTTCAGTGGGCTAAGGATCCAGTGTTGTGTGAGCTGTGTCATAGGTTGCAGATGTGGCTCGGATCCCGCATTGCTGTGGCCGTGGCATAGACCAGCAGCTGCAGCTCTGATTTGACCCCTAGCCTGGGAACTTCTATATGCCATGGATGTGGCCCTAAAAAAATAGCAACTCAATACAAATTCAATGCAATCTCTATTAAATTACCCATGACATTTTTCACAGAAGTAGAACAATCCAAAAATTTATATGGATGGAGTTCCCATTGTGGCTCAGCGGTTAACGAACCCAACTAGCATCCATGAGGATGCTGGTTCAATCAATGGCATTACTCATTGGGTTAAGGATCTGGCGTTGCCATGAGCTGTGGTGTAGGTCGCAGACACGGCTCAGATTCTGTGTTGTGTCTGTAGCGTAGGCCGGCAGTTGTAGCTCTGATTTGACTGCTAGCCTGGGAACCTCCATATGCTGTGGGTGTGGCCCTAAAAAACAAAAACAAACAAACAAAAAATTATATGGAACCATAGAAGACCCAGAATTGCCAAAGCAATACTGAGGAACAAAAACCAAGCAGGAGGCATAACTCTCCCAGACTTCAGGCAATATTACAACACTACAGTAATCAAGACAGTGTGGTACTGGTACCAAAACAGACATACAGACCAATGGAACAGAATAGAGAACCCAGAAATAAACCCAGACACCTACAGTCAATTAATCTTTGACAAAGGTGGCAAGAAGATAAAATGGGAAAAAGACAGTCTCTTCAGCAAGTGGTGCTGGGAAAACTGGACAGCTGCATGTAAATCAATGAAACTGGAACACATCCTCACACCATGCACAAAAATAAACTCAAAATGGCTTAAAGACTTAAACCTAAGACTCCTAGAAGAGAACTTAGGCAAAACTCCTAGAAGAGAACTTAGGCAAAACATTCTCTGACATCAACTGCACAAATGTTTTCTTAGGTCGGACTGCCAAGGCAACAGAAATAAAAGCAAAAATAAACCAGTGGGAGCTAATCAAACTGACAAACTTTTGCGCAGCAAAGGAAACCATAAAAAAGTCCCAAAAAGACAACCCATGGAATGGGAGAAAATAGTTTCAAACGATGCAACTGACAAGAACTTAATCTCTAAAATACACAACTAAATGGCAAAAAAAAACAACAGTGGGTTAAGAATCCATCATTGCCGTGAGCTATGGTGTAGTTCGTAATTGCGAATCCCGAGGTTGCTGTGGCTGTGGCGTAGGCCAGTGGCTACAGCTCCAATTTGACCCCTAGTCTGGGAAACTACATATGCCATGGGTGCAGCCTGAAAGAAAGAAAAAAAACAGTATGGAGTACCTCAGAAAACTAAATATAGAACTACCATATGATCCAGCAATTCCACTCTTGGGCACTTGTCTGGACAAAACTTTCCTTGAAAAAGATACATGCACCTATGTGTTCATTGCAACACTATTCACAATAGCCAAGACGTGGAAACAACCTAAATGTCCACCGACAGTTGAATGGATTAAAATGTGGTATATATACACAGTGGAATACTACTCAGCCATGAAAAAGAACAAAATAATTCCATTTGCAGCAACGTGGATGGAACTAGACACTCTCATACTAAGTGAAGTAACTAAGAGAAGGACAAATACCATAGGACATCACTTATATATGGAATCTAATATACAGCACAAATGAACCTTTTCACAGAAAAGAAACTCATGGACTTGGAGAGCAGACTTGTGGTTGCCAAGGGGGAGAGGGAGGGAGTGGGATGGACTGGAAGTCTGGAGTTAATAGATGCAAACTATTGAATTTGGAGTGGATAAGCAATGAGATCCTGCGATATAGCACAGGGAGCTATACCTAATCACTTATGATGGAGATAATTTGAGAAAAAGAATGTATATATATGTGTGTGACTGGGTCATTTTGCTGTACAGTAGATATTGACAGAACACTGTAAACCAACTATAATGGAAAAAATAAAAATAATTTTATTTAAAAAGCCCAAAAAAACTTCAACATCTAGCAGCACTATTTGCAACAGCCAAGAAATGGAAACAATCTAAATGTCCATCGACAGAGAAATAGATAAAGAAGATGTGGTGGATATATACAATAGAATACTCCTCAGCCATAAAAAGAACAAAATAATGCCATTTGCAGCAACATAGAGATTATCATACTAAGGGAAGTTAGAGAAAAACAAAAATCATATGCTATCACTTACATGTGGAATCTAAAAAATGATACAAATGAACTTATATACAAAACAAAAATAGACTCCCAGACAGAGAAAACAAAATTATGGTTACTGAAAGGGAAGGGATGAATTGGGAATTTGAGATTAGCAGATACAAACTACTATTTTTTCTTTTTTTTTCTTTCTTTTTTTTTTGCTTTTTAGGGCCACACCCATGGCATATGGAGGTTCCCAGGCTAGGGGTCAAATTGGAGCTATAGCTGCCAGCCTACGCCAGAGCCACAGCAATGCAGGATCCGAGCTGCGTCCGTGACCCACACCACAGCTCACAGCAACGCTGGATCCTTAACCCACTGAGCAAGGCCAAGTCCTCATGGATGCTGGTCAGATTTGTTAACTGCTGAGCCACAGAACTCCACAAACTACTATTTACAAAATAGACAAATAGGAGTTCCCATCGTGGCTCAGCAGTTAACAAACCCAACTAATATCCATGAGGACTCAGTTCGATCCCTGGCATTGCTCAGTGGGTTAAGGATCCAGTGTTGCCTTGAGCTGTGGTATAGGCCAGCAGCTACAGCTCCAACTGGACCCCCTAGCCTGTGAACCTCCATATGCCACGGGTGCGGCCCTAGAAAGGGCAACAAGACAAAAAAAAAAAAAAAAGGATACATGCACCCCAAGGTTCTCAGCAGCATTATTTACAACAGCCAAGATAAGGAAGCAACCTAAGTGTCCTTCAACAGATAAACAGAAAAAGAAGATTCACACACACACACACACACACACAGAGTAATATTATTCAGTCATAAAAAAGAATGAAATCTTGCCATTTGCAGCTCCATGGATGGACTTGGAAGGTATTATGCTCAGTACATCAGAAGAGACAAATACTGTATATTACTTACATGTGGAATCTAAAATATAAAATAAACAAATAAATATAACAAAACAGAAGCCAACCCACAGATATAGAGAACAACTGAGTGATCACCAGTGAGGAGAGGGAAGCAGGGAGGGATGTAGGGAGGGGAGCAGAGTAAGAGGCACAAACTACTATGTTTGAAATAAATACGCTACAAGGATTTATTGTAGAGCACAGGGAATATAATCAATATTTTATAATAACTAAATGGAGTATAACTTTTTTTTTCCTTTTTAGCCACACCTGCGGCATATGGAAGTTCCCAGGCTAGGGAACATCACCACAGCCACAGCAACGCCAGGTCCTTTAACCCACTGAGCGAGGTCAGGGATCAACCCGCATCCTCATGGACATTAGGTGGGTTCTTAACCCACTGAGCCACAACAGAAACTCCCAGAGTGCAACCTTTAAACATTGTGGATCGCTCTATTCTACACCTAAAATTTATATAATATTGTACATTAACTTTATCTCGGCTTAAAAAATCGAGACACAAATTGGAAGATATTTGTCACACACATAGCTAATTATAAAGAACTATAAATCCATTAGAAAGATAAATCAAGTGAAAAATAGGAAGACATGAAGAGACATTCAGAGAGGAAAGTTAGGAGGAAAAGGAGCAGATGCCTGGTGCCGGGAATAACCAGGGAGGCGAAGAGAGCACATTTTACACCCATTCATTTGGCAAAAATCCAAGAGGCTGACCATTGACAAGCTGGAGAGAAGGTGGATCAGTCATCTCTCTTCCAGTAATTTGGCCCGGCTTGGGAAAATGAGATGTCATTATTATCTCCAACGCTGAACTTGGGTGTGCACTAATACACAGCAACTGCACTCCTGGATTTATCCCCCAGACATCTGTCTGGAGACCTGAGCAAGGCTACTCAGAGAAGCCCCATTCATCGTGGCAAAGAGCGGGAAACAGCCCAGGAGCCTGAGACCGTGCGGCTGAGTCCTGGACAGCAGGGAACACGAGTGAGTCATGGCCACAGACAGAGCAGCACAGACACAGCTCAGGAAAAAAGCCCAGGGGAACAAGCCAGTCCACGTGTGCCCACGTGCCACACGTGATGGGACAGAGGGGGCGGGAGAACAGATGGGGCAAAGGACCCAGGATGATGTTGCTTGCGGGGACTGTCGGTGGGGTGGTTACAGTTATGTTCTCATGCGTGGGTTCCAAAGCTCCCCGGCCAGGGATGGAACCCAAGCCACAACAGTGCATGCTCAGGATCCTTAACCTTTGGTGCCACCAGGGAGCTCTGCGTGGGTGTTCTTTACAGTATGAGTGAGCAGAAGGTGGAAGGGGTGGCTGAAAAGACAAGAGAGGGGCACGTGGGATGAAGGATGGTAGGATTTTAGGAGTAATGCACAGTTGCTCATCTAATTCTGTGCACCTGAGATACAAACCAAAGAAAGGGAGAGAGCCGGAGGGAAGGAGCAGTTGGGTAGCTCAGCCATCTCTCAAATTTCCTCCACCCAGTTTATTATTTTATTTATTTATTTAGTCTTTTTGCCTTTTCTAGGGCCGCTTCCCACAGCATATGAAGGTTCCCAGGCTAGGGGTCTAATTGGAGCTGTAGCCGCCGACCTACGCCACAGACACAGCAACACCAGATCTGAGCCGTGTCTGTGACCTACACCACAGCTCACGGCAACACCAGATCCTTAACCCACTGAGCAAGGCCAGGGATCGAACCCACAATCTCATGATTCCTAGTCGGATTCATTAACCACTGCGCCACAATGGGAACTCCACCCAGTTTATTTTTAAAGAGCTCCAAAAGAAGCAGGGCCTATAGACAGGCACCCCGATTTGGGGAAGCACCAGATACATCCATTCATTGTGAAAGGAGGAAACTAGGCATCAGGAACAGAGTACAGACCAGAATCTGGGGATACTGCCAACACTCATGCTCTGTCTCAATTCCGAGGGCAGCTTGCCTTCAGAGAAGGTGCCCTCCAGCTGTTCCACCAGCTCCCTCCCACCACCTCTCTGCCCCCCAGTAAATCTGGGTGGGGATGCCCGGATCAGCAGAATGGAGTAGAAGGAGGTCCTGGGCCTGCAGCACCTGCTCTTACCCACTGCAAAGGTCACCAGGGAGGAAGGCTGACCCCTCTCCATCCACCATGCTGGGGGAGGAAGCCCCAGCAGCCACAGGAAGGCCTGGGCCAGTGACCAGGGAGACCTAGGCTTCCGAGCTCCTGAGCCTGTGAGGGGAGAAGCTGCCCCCATCACTCCAGCCCTGTGGGACACTGCGTGGAACAGACTGACACTACATGAAACAGACAGCTGTTCCCCTGAGACCAGGATGCAGACTCATAGGAAGTAACACTGTGATTTTAGTGAGTCTCTGTGTTACTCAACAGTGGGTCACTGCAACCCACCCTCCCCACCCCATCCTGAGCTTGTCAAAGTAGTGGGGGTGGGGGGTTTGGGGGGGTGGGGTCTGCTATTGGCTGCCCTGGCACCTCCCTTCTCCTCCCCAACCTTGGCCTGATCACATCCACTCCCCTCATCACCCAGCAGGGGAGCCACACACCCACCACACTTTTGCCCCCATTACAAGTCCGAAATTCATACTGCTCACCGCACTACAAGCCAATCAATAGAGAGATGACGTGTCGGGGTATAAAAGAGTGACCTCATGCTTAAAGCCAGTGGATCCAGAAGATGGTAGACTAACAGCCCAAAGACCCACCTCCCCCAAAGGAGCATTCAGGCTTCAATTCCGGTTCCTGTTCCGCCCCGCAGCCACTCACAGGTGGGCCTGGTCAGGAGGTTCCCTGCGAGCTAAACAAAGGACTTTAGCTTAATGCTCCTTACCTGGGAGGCAGGCCCAGAGATGGGCCCATTATGTAGAATTTAAATTTATAGGCAACATCCCTTTAGTGATTAACTTGTAATAGAAAAAAACTTCTTCACTATTACACCAACCTGTGAAGTCACCCTTCCCTGGATTTTCGTGTGAATGAGTTCTTCAGGAGTCATCTCAGACATCACCTCCTCCAAGAAGCCTTCCCTGGCCACCCAGCTAAGTAGAACTTCCTTGTTCTTCCACCTAAGTCTACATGGATTTTGTTTTTGTTCAGAGCATGTATCATGACCACACATACCGCATTTTAACCTCTATGGTCGCTTCTTATTCCATTAGAATATGGGCTTTCAACAGGGACCTGCTGCACTGCACAGAGACCTCCACCCAATAGTCAATGATAATCTACATTGGAAAAGAATCTGAAAAAGAATGGATGTGCATCTATGTAAAACTGAATCACTTTGCTGTACAGCAGAAATTATCACAACATTGTAAATCAACTATACCTCAATAAAGCTTTTAAAAAATGAAAAAAAGAGAAAAGAACGACTAGGACCTCTGCTAGGGCGGGTAGGTGCCAGGACTCCCAGCCGCACTCGCACAGGGAAAAAGCTGCAGTACCCCGTGGCTGACACGGGATGTCGCTGCTCTCAAGGGCATGTTGGCTCCTCCATCGGGATCGTTAATATTAGACCAAGGGCTTGGGGCGTCATTTCCTTGAAGCCACCTCCACCCCTACCCCACCCCCGGCCACCCCACATACACAGTCCACCCCTCCAGGTGCGTTTCATCATCATCGCGGTTCCGCTTTCCCCCACGGGGAAATAGGCTCAGAGAGGCTAGTCAGGGCCCCAAATCGCCCAGGTTCTCGGTAGAAGCCACAGCTGGTGCCTCCAACTGAGGCCGAATGCACAAAATGCAGTGGTTATGGCAAACGCCCTTGACCAAAGATCTGGAATGAGTGGGGGCCTTCCTGGGCCTAAATTCATCTCCCTGGAGACCAGCCACAACCGGTCCCTCCCTCAGCAACTTTCTGTGGCTCCCAACCTCTACAAGAACATTTCTCAGGAGTTCCTGTTGTGGCTGAGCGTAACAAACCCACCTGGTACCCATGAGGATGCAGGTTCCATCCCTGGCCTTGCTCAGTGGGTTAAGGATCCCGCATTGCAGTGAGCTGTGGTATAGTTTTCAGATATGGCTCAGATCTGGCATGGTTGTGGCTGCGGCTGTGGCGTAGGCCGGCAGCTATAGCTCCGATTGGACCCCTAGCCTGGGAATTTTCATATGCCATGGATGTGGCCCTTAAAAAAATACATAAAAGACACAAAAAAAAAAAGTTTCCCAAAGCAGGGACATGGATTGGCATCTTGAAAGTGCCATTAATGTGGGATACGGTCTTGTGCTAAATAATATCAGATAAGGTGATGAGAAATTTCTCCCTTTTCCCTTCTACAATCCTGCTAGGAACCTCAGGAAGAAAGCCTCAGCTTGGAGCACACAAAAGTTTAACCTTCTCCATTTTTTTCTCTTTCTTTTCTTTTTTGGCCACCCCATAGCATATGGAGTCCCCAGGCCAGGGATCAGATCCAAGCCACAGCTGGATCCTTAACCCACTGTGCCAGGTTGGGGATCGAACCCACATCCAAGCCCTCCACAGATGCTGCTGATCCCCTTGAGCTAAAGCAGGAATTCTCCCAGTTTTGCTCATCCTTTTTAACAAAGGGAGAGCAGACCCAGCTTTTATGGGATAGGCCATAAAAGCTGGAACTTAGTAACCTCATTTTGGTCTCATTGGTGTTTGTTTGCATGCCTGTTTCTGGTTGTTTTGCAGTTGTTTGAAATAATTGCAAACTTTCTAGAAAAATTGGAAGTTTACTGTGAACTCCCAGGGATCCCTCATCCAGTTCCGAAAGTTGCTTCTCTCTGCACGTTCTCCTGCACATCTGAAAACAAACTGCAGGCATCAGGCCCCTTGACTCCTAAACACTCCAGTGTGTTTCTAAGAACAAAGATGTTCCTTTACATAAGCACAGCATGATTATCCAGATCAGAAGCAGGTAGTATCAATACAACCCTCTATGTCGTCAAGAATTATTATTATTATTATTTTTTTTAGTAGCTGGACCCAAGACACATAGAAGTTCCTGGGCCAGGGATTGAATCCGAGCCACACCTGCAACCTATGCTGCAGCAATGCCAGATCCTTTAACACCTTGTGCCGGGCCAGGGATCAAACCCATGCCTGGCTCACAGTGATGCGAGCCACCGTAGTCGGATTCTTAACCCACTGTGCCACAGCAGGAACTCAGAATTCTTGTTGAGATGTCACAGCACGTCTCAATAATGTCCTTTATAGCTATTTTTTCCTGGCCCAGGAGCCAGGCCAGGTGTGGCAGGATATTTCTCTGTCTCCTCCATCTCTGATAATCTAACAGTTCTTCACTCCATGTTCCAGGACCTAAACAATATTGAGGGTTCTGCTCAGTTATTCTACAGGAGGTCTTTCAACCTGGGCTTTTTTTTTTTTTTTTTTTTCCTTTTTAGGGCCATACTCAGGGCATATGGAGATTCCCAAGCGAGGGGTCGAGTCAGAGCTACAGCTGCTGGCCTACACAGCAGACACTGCAACGCCAGATCTGAGCCGTGTCTGCGACCTACACCATAGCTCATGGCAATGCCAGATCCTTAACCCACTGCGTGAGGCCAGGGATTGAACCTGAAACCTCATGGTTCCTAGTAGGATTCGTTTTCACTGCGCCACAACGGGAACTCCCCAACCCGGGCTTCTTGAACATTGCCTCCTGACCATGAGAGATTGTGCCCTGGGGCTGTGTCCTCCTCAGAGGGTGGTGTCCAGAGGCACAGGTCCTGTTGATGGCGATGCTGACCCTGTCCTTTGACTCAGGTGGTCGCCCTGTGCCCGACCCAGGTCCTTGTCTTCCCAATCAATAGAAATCGAAAAGGGGCCAGACAAGAAACTCAGGCAAGCCTTCCTTGGGGCCCCTGCTGCAGCCAGGCAGGGTGGGGGGTGCAAAAACAAGTAACAGGTTCCCTTGCTTGTTGGCTCCTACAGGAAGGGGAGCTGGTTCCTTACATGGGGCGAGGGTAGGGGTAGCTCTAGAGGGATGGCTTAGGTGGTCTTCCCACCCCTTTGGTGGTGTTGTGTGCTCCCTGCTCCTCAGAAGTGGAGTTGGGATTTTTAGTCCTTTGTATCTTATTGTCCATAACTTGCTCCATAACTTGTTTCAACTGCCTTGCCTGCATGCAGTTATTTTTGATCCCTTAGAGTGTCTTTGTACTTTGTTGCTCAGGGAGGTGTCTGTCCAGGTGCAAGTACTGCAGCTACTGTAGCCAAGGGTCCCAGGTCCCAGCCTGTCTCAGCTCCAGTTTCCTCCACTGTAAAGTACTGTGATTTCCCCTTGAAATTAATAAGTAATCTTTTTTTTTGTCTTTTTGCTATTTCTCAGGCCACTCCCACGGCATATGGAGATTCCCAGGCTAGGGGTCCAATCGGAGCCGTAGCCACCAGCCTACACCAGAGCCACAGCAACGTGTGATCCAAGCCGCGTCTGCAATCTGCACCACAGCTCATGGCAACGCCAGATCGTTAACCCACTGAGCAAGGGCAGGGACCGAACCCGCAACCTCATGGTTCCTAGTCGGATTTGTTAACCACTGCGCCACGACGGGAACTCCAAAATTAATAAGTAATCTTGAGGGAGCTACTTTGAGACAAGGCAAATACTGTTTTCCCTCATCAAATTTCATCTACTAGCTTTTACAAGCACAGGTGTCTTCAGACTCTGCCAGGCATCCCCTGGGGGCAGGATCACCCTGAGAGAGAATGACTGCTCCTTAGGTGAGGCCCGGGTGGAGTGTCCAAATGGCAGGACAGCAGGATGAAATATTTGCCAGCTGCTCTTTTTTTTTTTTTTTCTTCTTTTTACCGCTGCACTTGAGGCATATAGAAGTTCCCAGGACAGGGGTTGAGTTGGAGCTGCTGCAGGGCTGGGGCTTATGTCACAGCAATAGCAACACTGGATCTGAGCTTCATTTGCAACCCATGCCACAGCTCATAGCAACGCAGGATCCTTAACCCACTGAGCAGGGCCAGGGATCGAACCTGCATCCTCACAGAGACAGTGTCGGGTCCTTAACCCAGTGAGGCACAACGGGAACTCCAACTTGCCAGGAGCGCTTGCCTCCAATAGCAAAATGTCCTTCACTCCTATTTAAGAAACTTCGTCCTTCCTGAAAGAACATGGCTCTTGGGCTTGACTTCTTGGGCCCTGATGAGGAGCATCTATTTTTCTCCCACAGTAGACGATCCCAAAAATGAGGCTTGGCTGAGGGTCTAGGCAGAGAGTGCAAACCAGCGCCCAGAATCCCCTACGCACCACCCTTAAAAGGATGAGACATGTTTTCCTGCGTGTCTGAAAAGGGCCCTGGTACCAGGCCTCGATAGACAGCCTGGCCTCATGGTGCAGCAAAGCCCCAGAAGGTGCCGGCTTATTAAAATAGAAGCTTTGGAGTTCCCGGGGTGGTGCAGTGGTAAAAACCTCTCCTAGTATCTATGAGGATGCATGTTTGATCCCTGGCCTCAATCAGTGCGTTAAGGATCCAGCATTGCCATGAGCTGTGGTATGGGTTGAAGACGTGACTCAGATCTGGCGTTGCTGTGGCTGTGGTGTAGGCCGGCAGCTGTAGCTCTGATTCAACCCCTAGCCTGGGGACTTCCATATGCTACAGGTGAAGACCTCAAAAGACAAAAATAATAATAATAATAATAAAATAAAATAAGATAAAATAGAAGCTAACTTCTTTCCACAGATGTCTGGAAGTATGCAGTCCCTCCCCAACTGAGAGGGAAGGGGGAAGAGAGGCTATGCCCCTCCCTCCTCATGGTACACTCCTACTTTTCTGTGTGGAAGGGCACATCTCCTAAGTGTAGAGCTTGGTGAACTCCCACGACAGGCCATGCCCAGGGAATGAAACTGTCCTGGGCTCTTGGCCTCCTTAATCAACAGAAATTGATAAGAGGCCAGACAGGAGAATTCCAGCAAGGCTTTGCTGGGACCCCTGCTGCAGCCAGGGGCAGTGAAAACCAGTAAGGGGTTCCCTTCCTTGCTCCCTTCTCAAGGCTGGGGGTGAGCTGGTTCCTCGTATGGGGTGAGGGTAGGATGGGTCCAGGAGTCCAGGCAGAGGGGTGATTTAGGTGGTCTGCCCACTCCTGTTGGTGTTGTGTGCAGGGGGTGTGCATAGTACCTGCTTTTGCTTTGACACCCGATGCCCTGCTTTTGCTCCAGGCTCTTCAGAAGTGGTGGATGGTTTTTTAGTATTTTGGTTTTTTTTTTTAATCTTATCCATAATTTGCCCCAACTGCGCATGCACACAGTTATTTTTAGTCCCTTATAGTTTCTTTGTATTTTGTTGCTCAAGGAGATGTTTGTCCAGCTACAAGCATTGCAGCCACTGCAGCAAAGGATCCCAGGTCCCAGGTGCCAGCCTGTCTCAGTAAGAGCCCCCAGGACCCCTGCAGACCCTCCCCACCTCTTCTCTCTTTCCTACTCCGGTCCCCTCCGTCCAGCAGTACAGAATAAGGTTGAGTGTGAACTTTATATACATGGAATTTATGTTCTTCTCTGTCTGACTTCTTTAGCTCAGAACTATGCCTGTGAGATTCATCCAGGTTCATTCCCCACTGTGCACATATGGACAGGCGCTTGTCCATTCCACTGTGGATGGAGATTAGATCTATGTTGGACAGAGATTTGGGTTGGTTCCAGGGCTTGGACTCCCTCTAAAGGCTCAGCCATCCTTGCTCCCATCCCACTCTTGGAACATAGTCACGTGGCCACACCTGGTCACAAGGGCAGCTGGGAAATGTAGTCCTTTCCCTTGAGACACACACCCAGGTGGGCCTAAGTAATGAGGCGACCTGTTTTCTCCTCCAAAAAAGAGGCTCTTGGACTCCTCCCTGCAAAGCCTCCTCAAAGCCTCCTGGCTCTGCTGCTCTGTGGTCCCCTTGGCTCTACTTCCTTTTGCAGTATATCTGTCCTCAGATGGGCGCCAATATGGCTGCAGCTGCTCCAGACATCTCATCATGAAGCTTCAATGGCCATAGGCAGAAAGGGACCGTTTTCCTGAGCCTCACTCTTATGAGCAAGGAAATTTTCTGTGGTCAGCAGAAAAATAGCACTCCCCCCCCCCCCGCCCAAATATCCATATCCAAATCTCCAGAGCATGAGAATATATCATGTTGCATGACAGGGGGAAATGGAGGTTGCTGATAGAATTAAACTTCTAATCAGCTGGCTTCGAGATGGGGAAATTACCCTGGATCACCTGGGTGGGGTCAGTGTCATCACAAGGGCCCTTATAAGTGGAGGCAGGAAGCAGAAGAGTGAAATCTGAAGAGAGGGCAGCAGGAAGGATCAGTCCCCATTGCTGAGGGTTCATGAACTGAGGAATGTGGAGACTCTAGAATGCCCCCAATCCCTCACATCTCATTGGCCAGAAGAGGCTACATGTCCACACACAAGCCAACCCCAGCAAAGGGGTGGGACACCAGTGAGGATTCAAGCCAGCACCCAGGCACTCTGGGGAGTAGATGCCCAAACAGCAGCCAGGCTCAAGGGAGGGAGAGGCAGGCAGGGTCTGCGCCAGGAGCAGGAAGGGCTGGGACATCATCAAGCATGGGGCAGTGGCGGGGGATCTGCTGGCGAAGGGCAACCTGGAGATGCCCGGCGTGGATGGACTGTAACTGAAAGCCGGATGCCCCTCACCTGACCCAACAGTGCCTGGGCTAACACCTAAACCCTATTCCTCCAGGAATTTAGGCTCTCCTTGTCCTGAGTTAAATTGTCTCCCCCAGAGAGACATGTTCAACTCCTCACACTGCCCTGAGATCTGAGAAGACCAAGAGGAACCTGGCTCTGCATGGTCCTCAAGGCTCTATTAACACTGACCCCAGGACCAGCACCATCTCCAAGCTTGGTGGGTTGGGAGGACCCTCCTCTCCCCCTTCCCCAAGGCTGGCTCCCTAGGAGGCCCAGCCCAAGTTCCTCGGAGCTATCGCCTGTTGACCTGGCTTCCAGCATCTGCTGCCATGGCAACCTGCTTGGGTACCAAGGCTCCCCCAGTGGGGCATCACTGGAGCAACTGGTGATATTTGAATATGAACGGTGGGCTAGATATGAATATTGCATCAATGTGAAATTTCCTAATCTTGAGAACTGTGCCGGGTTATAAAAAAGAGTCCTGGTTTTTAGAAAAGTTACAGTGATGTGTCATGGGTGAAGGGGCCTCTCACTCGCAATGTAGTCTTAAAGGGTTCAGAAAATCCATATAAATATTTGTATATGTATATAGATAATAGCTGTAGACACAGGTATAGGAAGTTATGGACACAGAATTTGACAAAACCAATGGGGCAAAATTCAACAAATTGTGAACTGGGCAGTCTATAGGAGTGTCTGGCACTAATCTTGAAATTATCTGTAAGTTTGAAATTATATTAAATTAAGCATTTTTTTACAGATGGCCAACATGCACATAAAAAGATGCTCGACATCACTAATTATTAGAGAAATGCAAATCAAAGCTATAATGAGGTACCACCTCACACCTGTCAGAATGCCATCATTAATAACAAATAATAAATAACAAATAAATAATCTATAAATAACAAATGCTGGAGAGGGTGTGGAGAAAAGGGACCCCTCCTACACTGCTGGTGGGAATGTAAGTTAGTGCAACCACTATGAAAACAGTATGGATGTTCCTCAGAAAAGTAAATATGGAGGAGTTCCCTTCATGACTCAGTGGTTAGCAAACCCAGCTAGGATCCATGAGGATGAGGGTTCGATCTCTGGCCTCGATGAGTGGGTTAAGGATTCAGTGTTGCTGTGAGCTGTGGTGTAGTTTGCAGACACAGCTTGGATCTGGCATTGCTGTGGCTGTGGTGTTATTGGAGCCCTAGCCTGGGAATCTCCATAAGCCACAAGTGCAGCCCTAAAAAGACACATACACACACACGCACACTCACACACGCGCACACACGAAGTCCTACTGTATAGCACATCCTATATATATAGGATGGATAAACAAAAAGTCTTACTGTAAACCATAATGGAAAAGAAGTTTTAGAATAATATGCAGAGAGGTGTACGACTGAATCACTGTGCTTACAGCAGAAATTAACAGAACATTGTAAATCAACTATATTTCAATTTGAAAAATTAAATGTTATGGAAAAAATACCCAGGAATTCCCACTGTGGTGCAGTGGAAACAAATCTGACTAGGAACCATGAGGCTGTGGGTTTGATCCCTGGCCTCACTCAGTGGGTTAAGGATCCGGCATCGCCATGAGCTGTGGTGTAGGTCGCAGATGTGGCTCAGATCCTGCTTTTCTGTGGCCGTGGCATAGGCTGGCAGCTGTAGCTCTCATTAGACTCCCAGCCTGAGAACCTCCATATGCCGCAGGTGTGGCCCTAAAAAGCAAAAAAAAAAAAAAAAAAAAAAAGAAAGAAAAAGAAAAAAGAAAAGAAATAATATCCAAGTGCAGCGTTCTGGACCCCCAGAGACTTGACTCTGCAGGTCTAAGTGGGCTCATAATCCTTTCTTTCTTTCTGGGGTGCCACAACCATGGCATATGGAAATTCCCAGGCTAGAGGTTGAATCGAAGCTGCCTGCCTACACCACAGCCACAGCAACGTGGGACCTGAGCCTCGTCTGCAAGCTACACCACAGCTTACATCAATGCCAGATCCTTAGCCCACTGAGTGAGGGCAGGGATCAAAGCTGTGTCCTCATGGATCCTAGTCGGGTTCTTTCTGGCTGAGCTACAGGGGGAACTCTAGTAAGTGGGCTCAGAATCTGATTTAACCAGCCGCCAAGGACTAGAAGGGTTGTGAATGAATTACATCTCCCAGACGGTCAGGTTCAAGTCCCAGCTTCCAGATCCCAGCTCCCAGCTCCTGTGAATGGGGCCTTATTTGCAAGCAGGGAGTTTGAACTGTAATCAGACTAGGGTGACCCCCAAGTCCAAAGTGGTGTGGGCATGAGAATAGTGAATTGTGGACATAGACCCCCGCTCCAGGGCAGCAGTCATGGAGGACAGATGTGGAGCGATACCAGCACCGCCAGAAACTGGGAGGGCCTGGAACAGCTTCTCCCAGGGTGGCACCCTGTCTGGATGTCTGGCCTCCAGACTGTAAGAGAGCAGGTTTCCTTGTTTAAGTGCCCAGCGCATGCACATCAGCAGGCCGCCCAGGGGACCAGCCCAGAGAGCCTCTTGGACAGGGAGGTGGTGCTGGGAGTTGGGTGCCTCACTCCCTTGGTGCCACTCAGTCCATGAGAGGCACGGGATCCTGATCCAGACACTTCCAGGAAGAGCTGACCATGGGCCTGGATGTCATTCACTCACGTACACTTTCTGCATACCCTGGGCACCTACTTTGTGCACGCCCTGGAGGGACAGAGTGCCAAGACAATAAGGGTGTGAGGTGGCCTGGGGGCAGGTTGAATAAAGTGATCACAGGAAACTTTGAAGGGGACTTTGAACAGACTGAAGGGGTTGAAAGGAAGTTGAGGAGTGTGGGGGACAGTGCCTGGGCAGGGGCACAGCCAGGGTGAAAGCCGTGGGGGGTGGGCAGGCGCCGGGTATGAGAACAGGGAGACCAGAGTGGAGTGCGGACAGTGGAGGAGGGCAGAGGACACCTTGCACTGCGGCTGTGACCCTAGGGGGAAGCCACCCCCTCCCCCTGCATGTGCAGCCCTGTTCCAGACGGTGCCTGCCCCCCTCGCAGGCAGCCAGCCGCCCACAGGCTCTGGAGCACGCGCCTGGGAAGGCTTCCCTGGGGCCTCGCTGCGTGAGGGAGGGTGGACACATGGAGGACCACGCGGGCCAGCGGCCCCCACACATGGGCTGTGTTTGCAGAGATAATTTTAGGTTTCCAACCCATGACCTGCCCTTATTATTGTGCAATTAAAACCCTCGAGGCAGGCGATCCGGCAGTAAAACATAGCCCATCCCAGTCAGCCTGGGGGAGCCTGCCAGTGTGAGTGTGTTTGTGTGTGTGTTGCGGGGGGGGGGGGACCTGCAGCTGCCTCCAAAGGGGAGGCCAGCCTGCCTCTGCCTTGCAGAAGTCTCCAAAAATTCAGCACCATGGCATCATTGCGGTCATTCACTGGGTTGTGGATTCAGCAAATACCTGTCGAGCACCTGTGTGCCAAGCTCTGATCCACCCCCTGGAAAGACGGCAGCGGGGCAGTCCTGGGCCTCCAGGGGGCTAGAAGGAAAATTAAGGGAGGGGAAGAGAGGCATCTTGGATGGATGGCCAGGAAGGGCCTTTCTGTGGTGAGGGCCCTGGTGGAGACCTGAGGAGAAGGCGCACCAGGCGGGGTGGGGCGGGTGGGGCGGACTGCACGGTGAGGGACAGAACCACGGGGAGGCCCGCGTGGGCTGCTGCGGAATGAGCGAGGGGCAGAGGAAGGAGGTGAGCGCCGGGCTCCGGGCGCGGGAGCTCTGGGGCTGCGGGCAGAGTAGGGACGCCCCCACTCGGTGCTCACGGGCGGCCTCTGGCGGCTCCGGGAGACCAGGCCGTGGGCGGCGCGAGGACACCAGGATGGAGCAGACTGCTCCGGTCCGGGAGGGGTGAGGCGGGGGTGAGGAGGGAATGGGAGGGTGGGGGCGTGTGGGGTATGAAGGGAAGGAATGAAGGGGAAAATGGTGGGGGGATGCTGGGGGGGCAGTTGGGAAATGGGGAAGAAATGGGGGCTGGTGGGGGAGACCATGGAAGGACATGGTGGGAGAGATGGTGGGGAGTTGGGGGGTATACAATGGGGCGACATGGTGAGGGGATGACAGAGGGATGGAGGTAAATAGTGGGAGGGAGGAAGGGAAGGCTGACATGGGGCTGATGGTCCAGGAGGGATAGTGTGGAAGATGGGGGATGGGAGGATGATGGAAAGGGCTGATGGAGTGGAGGGGGCCAATGGTTAGGGGGTACGGTAGGGGGGTATGGGATATGATGGTGGCATACTGGGAGCAGATGGTGGAGGTGGATGGGGAGCCATGGGAGTGGGTAGTGGGGTCAGACGTGGGCAGAGGGAGAAGAAACACGCAGGTTCTGGGAAATATTTTTTTGTATCCTTTCTTTTCTTTTTTCTTTTTTTTTGGTCTTTTTGCCATGTCTTGGGCCGCCCCCGCAGCATATGGAGGTTCCCAGGCTAGGGGTCGAATCGGAGCTGTTGCCACCAGCTTACGCCACAGCTCACGGCAACGCTGGATCCTTAACCCACTGAGCAAGGCCAGGGATCGAACCCACAACCTCATGGTTCCTAGTCAGATTCGTTAACCACTGAGCCACAAAGAGAACTCCCTCATATCCTTTCTAATGAAATAGAGCTTATATGTGGTAAATGCACAAATTGTAAATATATCAAGCTCAGTGAACTTTCTCAAAAATTGAAGTAGAAGTTACATAAAATAAAACCATTCTGAAGTGAACAATTTAGTGTCATTCCGTGCAGACACAATGTGCAGCCCTTACCTCTAATTCCAGAGCATTCTCATCACTCCTAAAAAAAAAAAAAAAAACCCATTCCTATCAAAGGTCACCCCCATCCCCCACCAGCCCATGACAATCAAGAACCCACTCTCTGTGTCTGTGGATGAGCTTGTTCTGGATGTTTCCCATCCATGGAATCCCACACTGTGTGTCCTTCTGTGTCTGCTTCTCTCACTGAGCATTGTGGTCTCCAGGTCCACGTGGTAGCGAAGTGTCCGTGCTTCTCTCCTTTTCAGGCTGAGTGATGCTCCATGTGTGGAGGGACTACATGGTGTTTATCCACCATCTGTTGTTGGATATTTGGGCTGTTTCCACCTTTTGGCTGCTCTATTCATGAATAGTGCTGTTGTGAACATCAATGGACAAATTTTTGTTTGAGAAACAGTCTTCAATTCCTTTGAGTATACCCGGCGTGAAATAGCTGGGCCATAGGGTAATTTCATGTGTAACTTTTTGAGGAATAGCCGTCCCTTTTCCATAGCAGCTGCACAGTCTCACATCCCTCAGCAGTGTGGAAAGTGTCCGCTTTCTCCACATCCTCACCAACCCTGTTCACCTTCCATTTTCATGGTCACAGCTATCCTATGGGTATGAAGTGCTGTCACCCCATGGTTTTGATTTGTATTTCCTGATGACTAATGATGTCAAGCATCTTTTGGTGAGTATTGGCCATTTGTGTGTCCTCTTTGGATCCGTGTCTATTTGGGTCTTTTGCCCATCTTTTAAATTGGGTCATTTGTCCTTTTGTTGTTGAGTTGTAAGAATTTTAAAAATTTATTCTGGAAACCTGATCCTTATGAGCCAGTAAATGTTTATAAATAACTCACCAAGCAACCATTGCTCAGATGAAAATATTGACAGTGACAGCTCCCCAGAGGTCATTCCCACCCCTCTTTGTCCCTACCTGCAGGTGGCTGCCATCCTGACCGCTGTCTCTGCAGACTCGTCTTGCCTGTTCTTGAATTTCTTACAAGTGGAACTGCACAGCCTGTCCTTCATATGACATTAAGTGCTGAGTGCACCGGGGCTGATGCCAGCAGTAGCCTCTTCTCTGCAGGATGGTTCTGGGTGTTTGGAAGGGAGAGTTTCTGGTTTGCTGGTCGGTGGGTCTGAAAGGGGCTAAGAGAAAGAAGATCCACCCCACAGCCATCCCATGCAAGCTGAGCACACCCCAGACTCTGTAGTCCTTGGTCTCTTTCAGACGCCAGCTGTCCACCCACCTCTGCCCACCCGGATCCCAGCACCTTCCGCCCTCCGCTGGACTCAACACCAGCACAGAGACCCCCCTGACAGCCCCTTCCTCTCAGACGCTGAAGACTCTCCCTAAAATATTAATCAGAGCCCATTGCTCCTGACCTCGGATCCACACAGCTCTTCTTCCCCACCCTCCCCCACCCTGTGTCTCTTCCTCCAGGAAGCCCCCAAGTTCTGGAGACTCAGACCCCCAGACAGCATGTGAAACAAGCATTTCTTTTTTTCTTTTTCTTTTTTGGGCCGCACCCACAGCATACAGAAGTTCCCAGGCTAGGGGTCCAATCTGGCCTATGCCACAGCCACAGCAACGCCAGATCCAAGCCACATCTGTGACCTACACCACAGCTCACAGCAACGCTGGATCCTTAACCCACTGAGCGAGGTCAGGGATCAAACCTGCGTCCTCACAGATGCTAGTCAGGTTTGTTACACACTGAGCCATGACGGGAATTCCTGAAACAAGCATTTCTTAGGATTGTGCACTCTGTGGGCGGACACAAAAGGATGAGGCTGGGACCCGAGCCCAGATGGCCAGGCTCGCTCTCATTTTGAAGGCTATGCCATCACCCCAGCCCCCAAAATTGAGCCCAAGCTTAGCACCTTCTTTGACACATGGAGAAACTGAGGCTCCGGGAGGGGAGGGGCCTGCCCCGGGGTCTATATTGAGTGTGGGGAGCCCGGGAGCGGGGGGGGGGGGGGGGGGCAACCACCATCCCAGATGCCTCCCTGGCTTCAAGGAATAAGGAAGGAGTTTCTATGGCTTGGCTGTGGAGAGTGGGCCATGGGGGCTAGGCGCCTCAGGGTCACCTTACTCAGGCCTTGGGGATTATGGGGGTGAGGAGTGACTGGCGTGGGATGGGGGGGGGGGCCTTCTGCATCACCATAGCAACCCAGGCCCCGTGCTCCCAGGGAGGGCATGGGGCTGAGCTGCGGTGCTCAGGGTTGGCCAAGCTGCAGAGGCCAGAGGGCACAGTGTCTACTGTGACACCAACTGCAAGTTCAGGGTCCCCCAAACCACACTGCGGCATGATCATTGTCTGGAAGGCACGGCCAAAGGCATATGAATTACCGAGGGTGGAGCCCCATGGGGAGTGGGGAGAAACTTGGCCTCACCTCCATCCTCCAAGACATGTGCCCCTCCCGCCATCATGCATGTCTCGCTCGGGGCCAGGCAGGTGTGGTGGGTGCACAGTCTACCAGCAGAGCTCAGTCTGTAGGTCCACTGATGCCACTAGCCAAGGCCCACCCTAAAGCATAAGGTGTTTCTGGCGTGGCCAGTCCTGTCAGGTGTGACACAGGTCACCTCCCAGACCCCTGGGGCAAGGCCGAATCCTCTACACGCCCCCTTACCGCCTTCGCAGCCCTGTCTGTGCTGGGAGGACCCTACTGAGGAAACTGAGTCATAAGATAAAGGGTGTCTTGCTAGGATCCAAACCCAGGCTGCACAGCCCAGGACAGGCCTGGGGGCTCTCAAGGGGAGGAGGCGCCTTCTGTCCCAGTTGAAACCTTGGGGTCTGCACCTAGCACTGGTTTGAATTGTGTCCTGCCTGTCCTGGGTGGCTTTGAGCGGGCCCCTTTGCCTCCCTGTGCCTCATCCCTCCACCCCACCCTTCACCCCACTCCATGAGAAGGGTCTAGAACGTTTTGCTGAGGATCCAGTGGGTGGTCCCTCTCAACCAGCATAGGCCTAATAAATAGACCCTGACGGTATGTGTGTACCTTATGGGACCCCAAAGGGTGGGCTTCTACAACCCCATTGCACAGGGGGGTAAACTGAGGCCCAGAGAGCCGGGCCAGCTTATGTGCACAGGGGCCAGGACTCTCAAGGCAGCCCGGCACAGGAGGGATGCAAGTCCCAGTCAGCTCCCCACTCTGCTCCTTTTTATTGAATTCATTTCTCTCCTCCTTTCAGCAGAGCCGGCTGCTAGCAGCCCCTCCCTCCCAGCCCAGGAGCTGAGAAGCAAACAGAAGCTTAATTGAATCCCACACTGGGGGAGGGGGGGGGGCTGGTGCAGCGGAGAGGCCCGCGGGCACTGGGAGGCTAGGAGAGCCCAGGACTCAGCGGGTCTGATGGTGGCCTTTAATGATACTCCTAATGTGATTATATTAATATCCTCGCTACCTTGCACCCGCTGCGGCGGAACGCGCCTATGCGTTAAGCTCTTTCCACGCGTGAGCTTGGGGCTCCGCACAGCTGGAGCGCCCGCGTGGGGAGCCTGAGAACCAGACAGGCCACGTGACTTTCCCTGAGAACACGGGCGAGTGGGAAATCGCGGGCTTGAATTGGCCAGGGAACATCAGGGTTCCCGCCCGCGCACATCAGGGTTCAGATTTCCAGACTCCCAGAAGTGGGGTGCCAGTGCGGTGGGCGTCCTAGGTGGGGGAGGCAGCACACACATCATGCTGACCGGGAAAGGTGCGTGGTTGCGGGGCTCGGCGCCTGGGGCAGGTGTCCCGTGCCAGGGTGGGGGGCCATGGGAACTATGGGAGGTTTCAGAGCAGGGGCAGCAGGGCAAGGGAGGGGGCAGACCAGAGTAGGCAGTGAGCCAGGGCTGGGGGCGGGGCCGATAGAGGCCCCTTCCCTCTATCTCCAGAATCTATCTGCTGCCTCACTGCTGCTTTCCTGTTCTAAAATCTGCTCCATCTCCAGATCCTTCCTTGATGCTCTGATGGAAACTCACTCCTTACTCCAGGACCACATTCTACAGCTCTGTGGGATGTACAAATCCTAGGCCTTCCTCATGCTGCCTTTCTTCTCTGCTTCCCATTCCCTTGTCAGCCCTTGGGCAACTCAAGATCAGCACTGTACCGTCTTCCTCAGACTGGAGGCGCTGTAATCAGTGTTCTCTTTGATTGCAAATGAAAAAAAAAAAAAGTCAATCTAGCTTAAGCAAGGGAGAGACTTTATTGGCCCTATGAACTGAAATGGTGCACAGTTATGGACTTCAGGCACAGCTGGATCTAGGTGCCCACCATGTTACTAGGCATTTAACTCCTCATCTTTTGCTCTGCTGTCCCTGTGCTGGCTCCACTCTGAGAAAGGGGCACTGTTTTGTGATTTGCACCAAATTAGGTGCCTAGTGCTAGTGTTGGCCTTGGATGCCCACAACCCTCCTGAAAGTAGGAAGGTGCAGGATGGTAGCCAGACTAGAAGAGAGCACTGATATCTGTTTTGTTTGCACCCTGGGCTGAGCTCTGGGATGTTCCAGAGGGAGAAAACATGGGCAAGGGTGTTCCCAGCAGGGAACCAGCACGGAGAGAGGCAAGGCAGAAAGGGAGGTCCTCTTGAGTCCCATATGTCTGGGGGCATCCTGAGGCATGGGGCAGCCACAGTGCAGGCCCATGCACACTTGAGCTCATGCACATACACGTGTGTGCATAGCCACACATGTTACATAGCAACACTCATGCACATGGTTATACACATGCATGTGGTGCACACAAGAAACAAACTTGTGCAGGGCCCATGTAGACGTGAGAGCACAGGTGCACACACGTGGGGACACACTGCTACACTTGTGTGCATACATGAACTCACATGACTGTACCCTCAGATACATGTGGCTGCACTAACACACACATATGCATAAAGCTGACAGCACACAGTTACACATGTGCACAGAGGCACGTGGTTTTGTGTGTGCACACATACATGATACACACATGCACACACATGGACTGCCCATCCACGAGTGGCTGGTGGGGAAGAGGCGAGAAGGCGCCCAGTTGCCCTGGCAACGCATCCTGGAACCGACCAGGCCTTGTTAACGCGGCTCATCTAGCAGACTGTTAGCGGGTGGGGGCTGCTCAGGACCCAGCCCTGCACAAAGGCTCCTGGTGGCTTCATGACAGCCCAAGAGCCTGGGCCCCACAGAGACAGGGAAGAGGAAGGAGGCCTAGAGTCAGAGCTGGTACAGGGCCCCAGATAAGAGAGTCTATGGGGAGACACATCCTGCCCCGGAGTGTGTGAGGGGAGACACAACCCAGTACTGGGGTCTGAGGGGAGACAGGCCTGCCTAAGAACCCCAGAAGAACCCAGTTCTGGTGTGGGGATCCAGGGGGCCTCAGCTCCAAGCCAGCAGTCAGGGGGTCCCCAGCCTGAGCCTTGGCCAGGTCATGTCCTGTGCACGCGGATTGGAGGCCAGCCCCTTGCTGGGACCTTCCTGGGGCTGCGAAGAGAAGCCAGGAGGAGAAAACCATGGGAAAACTGTGGGCGCCCTGGGCCCCGGAGCTGTGCACAGCAGGGCACGTCCCCATCCTGCCCTGGCTCCTGATGTCTCCTCCTGTGATGTGGCACTTCCTGACCGGGCTTTGCTGAGACTCAACTTGTTTGTAATATACAGCAGGAGCTCAATCAATGCCTCCTGGCAGAGGGACTGGAGGCTCAGAGGTGTCTGCCCTCCCAGCAGCCCACGCAGTCCCGACAGCTGTGCATGACAGGTGCTGGCTCTGCCAGGCTGGGGGCCAGCACGGGCTCTGAAGAGGAAGGGGTGACAGGGATGCACAGCAGCGCCTGGGTGGCAGTGCCACCCTCTGGGCCTGGACTGGGCCCTTTCCTGGAACCAGCCTCACTGACTGCCATGTATCTTCTGGTG
This sequence comes from Phacochoerus africanus, assembly GCF_016906955.1. Lineage (NCBI taxonomy): Eukaryota > Metazoa > Chordata > Mammalia > Artiodactyla > Suidae > Phacochoerus > Phacochoerus africanus. Next base: position 77,993,165 of record NC_062547.1, on the reverse strand, counting down.
TGTGGAAGCTCAGAAGGCCCGCCTTGCCAGCTCTGCCCCCCAGACTGACAGGATTCTGCCCCAGTTCCCAAAGCCCCCAGCACCCCGTCTCCTAGACTTGGGGTCGTTGTCGTCTAGGTGTGGCTTTGCCTGGCTCACCCCTCACTCCCAAGTGGGCACTGGTTAGGAAGCCCCCCATTCCTGTTGAACACATTCATCTGATTCCATGGCCTGGGCCTCAGTTCCCCATCTGTCAAAGGGGGTAACACAGCCACCTTAGTGGAGGCCCACCACACTCCCCAAGGCTGGGTGGTCCCAGGCTGCAGACCCACTCACGCCCAATCCCCAGGATTCCCCCAGTTCAAGGATGCCACTTCTCTCATGCTATCACCAGGACAAAGGTCTCTGCATCCATCTCTGGCCAAACCAGCCCTTCCACAAAGGGAGACAAGGAAAGGTGAAGTTGGACCCAAGCTGGAAACAGAAGGCAATTCCTCAGGGGGAGTAAGCGGGGGGGCTGGGACCCCCACCTTCCATGGCCAGCTCCCTGGTGCCCCAGCAACCCTGCAGAGACTGCGTCAGCCACAGCTTTCCACACATTGCTCAAGAGCCTCTCCGGGGGCCCAGCACAGTGTTGAGGCCGGAGATGGCCTTTGACGGAAATAAACCTGACAGCCAGGGAGTTAGGGATAGACACAACCCCAGACAGCTGAGATGGGATAGGGAACACTCAGCAGAGAGGACTAGGAGGGCTTCCTGGAGGAGGTGCCATCTCAGCTAGAACCTGAAAGCAAAGAAGAGGGGGCGGGGATTCATTCCAGGCAGAGGGAACAGCCTGTGGGAAGGCACAGATGTGAACAGCCTGGAGTGGGCTAACCCTGCTGCCCCAGCCCAGGGGGTCTCCAAGGGTGGGGACTGGCCTCCTTGCTGACTCCTGTCTGATGGCAGGGGCTGGAGCAGACCAGATGGGAATGAGGGGCAGGTCAGTGGGGGCACTCCACTTTGGCAGCTGAGGGGGTCCCCAGTGGTGATGGCCCTGATGTCCAGTCTCTATGTCCAAGGGGACAGAACCAGGAAGGCATTTGTCTCCCTGGTGGGCACAGCGAGGGTGCAGCTTCACGTCCTGGCTTTCATTAACTAGGCTGCCTCAGGGGACCTACTGAACTGCTCAGTGTCTACACCTGTGAGGTAGGATGTTCCTGGGTGAGGACAGCACCTGCGCCCGCATCTGCGGGATCAACATTAGCAGACATCATAACAGGGCCTGGAGTCACTGTGGCCTCATCCTGTCTCCACCCGAAGCAGAAGGGACCTGGAGAATCTGAAAGCATGAGAAGGGCTTCACCCATCCTCAAGCCTCCCTCCATCCTCCCCGGAATTCAAGACAAAATTCCTCCTTTGTTATTAAACAGCAAAGCAAGCAGATCTCTACCCCCGCATCCCTGAAACACCTTTATTGCACTAAAAACAGCATTTATAAACAAACACACTTGGGGAGGATGTCTTAAAGATGTACATACAGTCAACTGCAAACACAAAGATATCAAATGGTACAAGGGCCTATAAAATGGGGGCCTCCAGAGGGAAAGCTGGAGGCGGGAGCAGTCAGGGTGAGAGAGAAGGGAGTATGAGTCTCCTAACTCCACGCAGGGCCCTTTGTCCATCTCCTCTGCCCACAGGCCTGGCCAGGGATGGTCCCCAGGGGCAGGGAGCCAGAGGGGCCACAAGGCCCCCAAGGCCAAGGGCGTCAGCCTCAGCCTCTAGGGTGCAGGGGTCCATCCTGCCAGAGTGCAAGCATCCTGCCAGGTGCTTCCCCAGCTTTGGAGGGAAATCTGCACCCTCACACCACCCCCTCCACCATGAGATGTGGCAAACCAGTCCGGGGGGGATGAAGTTTGGACTGGGAGGGGCAGCCCAGGATCCCCCACATGCTGGCCTGCTCCATCCTCACCCAGCAGGCAGCCCAAGAGAGGCCAAAGGGCAGAGCTGGCCTTGCCTGGCCCCTGCTTCAAACTGTACCGTTTCCGTTTCGTTTGAGCTGGAAACCTCCACAAAACTCATTCAAGGACCCACATACTGACACGACAATTAAACCCATGCAGCTGCCTCAGTGGCATGAAAAGCCACAACCAGGGACTCCCCACCCACCCTAATCAAAACCTATCTACAGTGTGCAGTGAAGCCAAGGTCACCAGTCACTGGACATCACTTCCTGGGGTCCAGATGCACAGGAGGAGGCAGGGGACTAGGAGGAACGGGGCAAAAGCTGGCGCCTCTCTCTGGGCACCTTCTGAGCAGCCCCTCCAGGGAAGGGAGGCTCCAGACACCCTAGCAGGGGCCAGGGTCCCGAGCAGAGAAGGCAATGGAGGAAAACAGCCAATGGGAGGGCAGTCTCCCTTGAGGAACAGGAAAGGAGCCATGGCTCCTATTTTCATCTTCTGGGACCTCCTCCACTGCTGCCTGTCTTTGCCAGGAAGTGGCTCTTAGACATGGCACTTTCCTCCCTCTGACCATCTCTTGCCTCTGGAGCCTGGGAGGAACGTGGGTGGGCCGCCCAGAGCCTTCCTAACCCTGGAGCAGGTCCTCCTGCAGCCCCATGGGGCACCGTGGGCAGAAGCTGAGCCTGGCACAGCTCTCTGGTGGTGGGGGGTGGCAGGCCTGGGGGAGGAAGACACTGGTGCAGCAGAGGAAAAGATTCATTTGGGCTTCAGGACCAGTGGCCTCTGGGTCTGTGATCTGCTTCAGCTGCCTCCTGGCCCAAGTTCCAGAACTCTGAAAGTGGCAAGGCAGAGGCAGCAGAGGAGGCATGGAACTTGGGGCTCAAGGTACTCAGTCTGGCAGGGTGGCCCTTTCTTTTCCCAGGCAGCCCCCTCTCTTCTCCTCTGGAGAAATTAACCCAGGGCAAGCAGTATTACCCAGGACCCTCCCCCCCAAGGTGGGCTGCAACATAAGGACCCCACCCAGACAGAGTGGAAACCACCTCCCCTGAGCCCGCCCTGGATCCTATGGGGGGGGGGGGGGTGTCGGAGGGGCGGGGCCTTTACAGGAAGGGAAGCAGGGAGGTCAGCGGGAGCTCCTTCTCCCCAAGCAGCGTGTCCCGCTTGAGGCTGCTGCCCTTGTTGACCACCTTGATCCTGAGGGCCAGCTTCGGGACGCTGGCCGGCCCCAAGCCGTCGAAGAAGAAGTCCTCGTTGAAGACGGGGTGGCGGCTATTCTTGACGATGGTGCTGCGCTGTTTCTGCAGCTTGCCCGGCACTAGGCACAGACCCACACAGCAGTTGATGCTGCGGGCGTCGCACAGGCGGTCGTAGAGGCCCTCGGCCGCCAGCAGGCGCACCCGCAGGCGGGCCTGGGCCGCCTCGTACTCGGCAAGCAGCCGCACGCTGCCCCGCACACCCATGCGCACCGCGTGCTCCGCGCGGGGTGTCGGGCTGGGCTCCGGGCCGGGCTCGGGGGCAGCCCTGCGGGGGAAGCGGCGCCGCGTCCCGGGGCTGGTGTCCGGTGTGCTGTCGTCGGCTGACAGGGAGCCATGGCGACCCACCGAGTGCTTGAGCTGGCTCACCTTGGCCTGGCTGTCCTGGGCGAAGCCTTTGAGCAGTGACACAGAGCGTGAGAGCAGGGGAGACCCGAATGGAGAGGACTCGGCCGAGGAAGCCGTGTCGCTCTCCCCACCGCTGACGCAGCGGCCCGGGCTCATGAGGGCGCCGCTGGCCTCTCTAGGTGCCCCGTCGCCCCCGTTGCCCTTGGCGGTACCCCTACGGCGCCGGGTGCCCGGGGAGCCCACCTGGGCCAGAGCCCCATGCTCGCTGTGGAACAGAGACTCTTTGCGCCGCGTGTGGGGGCTCTCGGCCAACGTGGTGAAGCCATAGGACGTCTGGGCCTTGGGCACCGAGGGCAACGACATGGCCCCCTGGGCCTGGGGGTCGGCGTTGGTGGCAGCTTCCTCCGCCGGCCAGTCCTCCGCGCTCTCTATCTGGATCACGTGCCGGGTGGCCGCCTTCAGCAGGCTCTTGCTCTCGGCGGCCAGCTTGGCGGGCAGCCGGGGGCTCCGGGGGCCTCGGCGGGGCGGAGCGGAGGCCAGGTTCTGCTCCGAGGTCGAGGGCCCCAGCTCAGCCTGCCCCTCGGGCTCTGCCGGGCTGGCGGGCAGCTTGGGAGGGATGAAGAAGTCGGGGATCTTGTCGGGCGTGAGCACGTTGCTGTACAGGGGCCCCTTGGCGGCCTTGTCCCCACCCTCTCCCCCCGTGGCTCCATTCTCCCCCGACCCCCGAAGCCGCTCCAAGAACCACATGTTGGTTTTCTTCATTGGGGCCGCAGGCAGGAAGCCAGGAGGGGTCTGCGGAGTCTGGGAAAAGAAGCAGGGCTCAGGAGCTGCGGGGAGCTCCCCTGCACCTGGCGGCTGGAAGAAGGGCTCCTTGGGGGGAACACTTCAGTGGGCTAGCAGGTCACCTGAGGCCAGCACTGTGGCTCAGGACGGAGGCGGAGTGGGCTTGCCCCTCTTCTCCCCTTCTGGGAGGAATCGCGCTTAACTTCCAAGCGCCGAAGCCCAGCAGCAAAGGTGGGGGCGGCGCGCGACTCGGGGGAAGCTCCCAGAGGACAGAGGATCCACTCTCACCCCACCCCCATTTTGAGGATCTCAAAGAGCTGTCTGAAGGGCTCCTCGCTCACTCCACAGGGAAGACACCCCAGGGCTAGGGGTGGACCCCGGGGTGTCCCAGCTCCGCCCCCCCTCAAGCTCCCACCCACCTGTGGCTTCTCCCTGGGCTGAGGGTCCTGGCATCCGGGGTGGGGGAAGTGAGAAGAGGTGAGTCTGGGGGCTATCGGCGCAGCGAGGTGACCCCCCTCCCTCCTCCCCCCCCCCACGCACCCCCGCGGGACTCCGCTCCTGGTGGGGATGGGGTCCTAGAGGCCCCCGAGGAGGTGGCGGGACCCCGAACTTACCTGCCCGGGGCTGGTGGCCGACGCTGGCTGGCCCGTGGACCTGCTGGGGTCTCGGCGCGAGGGCTGGGGGCGCGGGGACGCGGGCGCAGCCTTTGTCGGGCGGCGACAGCAGCGCAGTCGGACTCATTCACCGGCGGCGGCGGCGGCGGGAAACCGCCCAGCCGGCCGCCGCGCCGCCGTATTCCTTCTAGTACGGCCGCCCTCCGCCCCCGCCTCGCACGCCCGCGGACACCGGCGGGCTGTCTGCACAGCCCCCGGCGGGTCGCACTGGGGAGCCTGGCTCAGACCCTGGGGGCTGAGGGGGAGGGAGGAAGGTCATCGCAGCTTGCTGATGGATCTGGGCAGGAGAGCAACCCCGGAAACCTCAAGCCCCTGCCTCAGTTCGTCTGCGGGCCATTTCTCTGGTGAGCAGCTTTTTTGGCTTACGATGACGAGTAAAATAGTATCAATAATAATAACCACAGCTGAGTTCATTATCGAGCATTTTCTCAGTGCCAGGCTTAACGTCCTTCCGCCAACTCATTCTCACAACAACGGGTGAGTCGGTCCTGCAGCCACCTCCAGTTTGCAAATGAGAGAGGTGAAGGTTTCCTTCTGGAAATAACGAACTAGACGCTGAGACGTGGTCTTCCCTGTAAACGGGCACCCACACAGTGCAGCCACTCAAGCAGCTGGCCGAGGGCTTTATTTCATGGAGAAATGTTTATTGAGCACCTCCTGGTCGCTGGACAGTGATCTGGACGCTAGAGTCACAGCTGAAACTGGGGTGCAGCTCCCAGCTTTGTGACAGGGTCTCACTGGGAAGGACCCCAATGGAGAGGTGCACGTAAGTAATAACTGCAGGTTTGCTGGCTCCCCTGATAAAACTTAACAGGAAAATTGTGACTGGGGTGAAAGAGGACCCCCTCCCCCCTGCAATTCACACATGGAGAAACCCAATTCTGGCCTGGCAGCTCCCTCAGATTCCACCCTCCACCCTTGTGATCTGTGGGCCCCCAATCCCCCAACCCCCCACACCCCGGTTTCCTCACTCCTTACCCTCCCTCCCTCCCAGCCTCAGTTTCCCCTTCTGGAACCCAAGGTGGATCAGTCCAGCAAGATAATGTATTGCCAGGACTGATGCAGGGAGCGAGGGCTGGACCTTATTAAATTAAGATTGTCCAGGAGCCTCCTATGTTCCAGGAATGTCCCCAAGCATTGTCGTGGCTGGAGATGGGATGAAGGCTGGTCTGGAGGGACCGCTGATATAATGGCAGAAGGAAGTGCCTGAGGCAGGCAGCAGGCTAGACGGACCATGATGTTGGAGTGAGGTGGGGCTTAGAGTTCCATTGCCCAGATGCGGAAAGTGAGGCTTCCTAGAGAGGCTGTCTTTTTTTTTTTTTTTTTGGCTTTTTGGCTTTTTGGCGTTTTAGGGCCACATCTGAGGCATATGGAGATTCCCAGGCTAGGGGTCCAATAAGAGCTGCAGCCACTGGCCTACACTACAGCCCTAGCAATGCCAGATCCAAGCCACATCTGCAACCTACACCACAGCTCTGGGCAATGCCAGATCCTTAACCCACTGAGACAAGCCAGGGATCGAACCCACGTCCTCATGATTGCTAGTCAGGTTCATTAACCACTTAGCCATGATGGGAACGCCTCGAGAGGCTGTCTTGACCTTGCTCACCCAGCAAACACAGCCCAGCTTTGTGCTGAGGGCTACACTGGCCTGGCCACTGTCTGACCAATGAGGCATCACCTCACTGTCTCCTCCAGGAAGCCTGCCCTGCCTGCTTGTGTCACAGCCTGACAGAGCCCACTGAGCCCCAATCTCAGCCTAGAGCAATTATTCAGTCGATGTTCCTTGCCCCGCTGCTGGGCCTGGAGCTCCCAGAAGGAAAGGCTGTGGTGGCCTTATCCCTGCAGTGTCCCTGAGATGAGTAAGTGCCTCAGTAGGAAGGATGACACCTAGAGCAATGCCCCTGCTTGCAGGGGCCACAAGCCATCTTCCTCCAGAGCATAGACTGTGTGGTCCAGGAAGGGGAAGTGACCAGCCCTGATGACAGGCCAGCCTTACTCCCTACAGGCTCTTGCCTTGATGGGGGCAGGGGCTCTCCTCCTGGTTGGGTGCAGGGATGAGGCAGTGGGCTTATTCTGTGCCCGTTTCTGTGCTAAGCTGCTCAGGACACTAATTTGGAGCCTCTTGATCTGGGTTCAAATCCTGATGCCAACACTTCCTGCTGTGTGACTTCTGGCAAGTGTCCAAGACTCTCTATCCTCAGTGGTCCATGGCATAACACCTGTCTCTGAATCACGCAGCACGAAGTACTACTTGCCAGGTGCCTAAAACAGGCCTGGGAATGTGCGAGGTAAGTGTGGGCTATCATTCCAGGGTGGTGAGGGGAGGGGGAGGGGGGCAAAGGGAAGGAGGAAGTGAGGGGGAGGAGCCCGGGGACCCTGACCCCACCTCAGCCCAGCTCAGCCAGCAGCCCTGCTCCTATCCCCCACCCCATCACATTTGGAGAAACTGAGGCACTGCCCTGTGGGCCATTGTGGACCACACCCTGCGAGGGGGTCACAGAGGGGCTCTTCCAGCTCATTAGCTCAGCTCCATGTCCCTTTCCATAAACAGGAGCTTCTCCTGGTCTATAGAATCCATCTTCTGGAGGAAGATGGCTTGTGGCTGATGGGCGTGGCAGCCCCCAAAGACCCACACACACCCAGCTGCAGCCTTGGAATCAGAGATGGGGAGGGCGCCCAAGCTGTGTGATCAGCCCCACTGCTCTGAGTCCTGCCACCTCATGCTAGCCTTGGTCCTCAACACCCACCCACCACCCACTGTATGGGGAGGGGGCTTGGCAAGTCTAAGGGAGGCTTGGAGGAGGCTCAGGGAGGGACTTGAAGGGCCCGAGATCTGAGCTCCTGTCCTGAGGGGCCCCCTGGTGCCACGTGGCTCTGGAAGAACAGCTTCCCCCCTGAGCTCTGGGGGTGGGTGGTGGGGAATGCACTGGGTTGAGGGGAGTTAACAAGCGTCAGATTCTGGAGATCTGTGGTTCCCTACTTCCTTCCTCCCTCCCAGCTCTGGGTCCTTTGAGGCCCAAGCCTTCCCCATCAAACTCTATTTAACCTAGAACCCCCTACCCTAGACACATGCTAATAACTGAAGGAAGGCCAGTCTGCAAGCTCTCAGGAGGGACCCAGGTCCACCGCCCTTCTGACCTCACTTCCAGCCACTCTGGCCATACTTCTGTTCTGCAAATGAGTTGTGCCCCACACACCCAGGGCTTTTGTACACACCGTCCCTCCTGATCTCTGTCCTCCATGCTCAGAGCCTGTCCTCCATGCTCGGAGCCCCTGCTTGTCCTCTAGACCATTCCCACAGAGAAACCGCCCTGGATTTCTGGGCCCCTAAACTCCAGGGCTCTTCCTTCCCACAGCTGTCACTATACACTTAGTGATGACCAGCTGGGGACTGTCATTTGACTGTTAACCACCACCTGTGCTGTTTGTCTTGGTTATAGTGCATCCAATTACCCACCAGGGATTCTGGCAGATGGAAGGAGCTTATGAAGGCAGATTAAAGGATATTAGGGTGGGGGGGTGTGGGTGAATGGATCAATGAATAGAATGACTGATGGATGACTATATGGATGGATAAATGATGGATGCGTAGACAGATGTGTGAATAGGCAGGTGAGTGGGTGGATGGATGGATGGATGGATGGGGAGACTGATGGACTGGCGGCTCTGTGTCCAAATCTCTGAAGTAAGAGGCATGGCATCAGAATCCTCTTCTGGCTGTGCCTTTTGGTGGCTTCACCTCTAGTTAGGGGCAGACCAGGGTGGCTTTCACTCCACACACCTTTACCAGGTCCCCACAGGGCCTGGGGCAGAGCCTGCTGATGGCGGTGAAGGCACAGCCACTCCCCAGGGCAGCGAGGGGAGCCGGCAGGTGAGGCCTGGGAGATGCCTCCGTGTTTGTGGGAGGAATTGCAGGAGGGTCCTGGGGGGAGATGGGGTCTCTCTGGGAGGAACAGTCTAGAAATCACATGAGGGAAGGTCTGGAGGAGAGAGTCGGAGGCTAGAGCAGGGTGCCAGGTGTGCGGGAGAACTAAGGGCTTTGAGGTCGACAAAGGGGCTGTGAGGGAACTGGGGGCTTCTCGGAAAATGAGGATGAGAGACGGTGGACACCTGAAAAGTCAGGCCATCCTCAGGGATGAGATCAGAGAAATTTGGAAGAAAACGGAGCTTGTTGCCAAAGACATCGGGGTTTTGGCACACAGGAGACAAACTAGGGCGTTTCCAAAGCAAGTTGGGGCATGTTTAACAGGGAAGGTGGGGTGTGCTTGATCTTGGGATACAGAAGAGGGTCTGGGAAATGTCAAGGATTCTGGGGAAGCGGACTGCCCCCCGTCCCCCTAGAACAGGGGCATAGCCAGGGCCCAGTGCCCCCCTCCTCCTCCAACCCCCCCCCCCAGGCCAAATCCCTGTGGCTCTGGCTTCCCACCCTTGAGACTGACCCTGGACCCCCAACCTGGCAGGGCCTCTCAAAGTGCAGGCGGCTCACACTTCCCACGGTCATTCCCAGGTTTAATTACAAACAGATTCCAAATGTCCAGTCCAGGCTGACAGCTGGGAGAACAGGGGCTTCAGCCCGCCTGGGTCAGCTGTCGTGGAGCTGCCTGGATACTCCCCATCATTCCAGGTGAACCCCAGGGCTGCCCCCTTCAACATCAGCATTTGCCCCAGCCTGAGGACCCAAAGCACCTCATTCTCCCCCCCAAAAGACAACTGTGCGTGAATCTTTCAGGAGGAAAAACTGAGCCTGGCCAGGACAGGACTCTGTCTTCATGCTGAAGTCCAGCCGGGAAGAGCAACAGTGCCTCCTTGTGCCATCGGGGGCCTTGGCCAGGGCTCTGAGACAGACGGCTGCTTTTGGATATATTTTCTTTAAAGGCGAGAAAAGTTTCTGTCTTTGGTATGTACACCCTCACTCCAGGTGAAGGGTGGAGGTGGGCAGGGGCTCGGGGGCAAGAAAGGGGTCCTGGGCCCCATCTCCTGGCCGATTGACCCAGCCCAGCCCAGGGCCAGCTGGAGAAGGAAGATTCCAGAGACCTATGTGGAACAAGGAGAGACAGAGGCGGTTCCAGCCCAACCAGGGTCCAGAGAAAGGCTGAGTGGCCCCTAAGGCCATGACAGGGGCATCCAGGGAGCAGGGGCGGGAGCCCTGGGCTGAGAAACATCACCTGGGGGAAAAAGTGAAGGAGAGAGCAGGGGTCAGATAAGACAGCAACCAGAGATGGGGGGGGGTCTCCTGTCAGGGAACTCAATTATAGGGCAGCACAGTGGCCCAAGCATGAGCTTCAGGCTGAGGGCCAGGGCTCAAGTCCCAGCTCTTCCCAGCTTGCTGGGTGACCTAACGTCATCCCTTAACCTCTCTGTGCTGCTGCTGCTTCAGCAAAATGAGAACACTTTTTTTAGGGCCACACCCACAGCATATGGAGGTTCCCAGGCTAGGAGTTTAATTGGACCTACAGCTGCCGGCCTACACCACAGCCACAGCCACGCCAGATCCGAGCTGCATCTGTGACCTACACCACGACTCATGGCAATGCTGGATCCTTAACCCACTGAGTGAGGCCAGGGATCGAACCTACAACCTCATGGCTCCTAATTGGATTCGTTTCTGCTGAGCCACAATGGGAACTCCAAAATGGGAACACTATTACAATGCTCATCTCAGAGCTGCATGTGAGTCAATGAAGATGTGGGGAGAGGAGTTCCCATTGTGGCTCAGTGGGTTAAGCAGGATTCGAGCTCTAGCCTGGGAACATCCATATGGATGCACGTGCAGCCCCTAAAAGACAAAAAAAAAAGATATGGGGAAGGGCTGAGCACAGTACCTGGACACGGCAACTTCTGCCTTAGCAACTATTGTTACTGCCATCAGTGTTATTTCTCATGTCACAGGCAGTGTAGGGGGCAGAAGGGAAGCAGGTGGTACTCTGGCACATGCGTACACACAGCCCTGTGGCTGCATATCGTTTCAGGTGTTCCACGGACTACCCCATCCCTGGAGTCCTTCCCCAGACTGGGAGCCCCTGCTCTGCCTGCAGCTGAGGCCTGGCTGGGGGCAGGGAGGAGGCCAGCTCAAGTGGGGGAGGAGGCAGGAAGGAGACTGTTGTCATGGGGACAGGAGAGCTGCCCAACCTGGCCCAGAAGCGCCTCTCAACCTTTGGGGAAATTCCACAGCCCTTCCCCTCCCCCAGCTGAGCCCCGAGTTCCTGCCTCTTCCTCCTCCCCAAAGACTGCTCCTGACACCCCGACCACTATGCACCCCACACAGCCCCATCCTCCCCTGCCTAGGTGGGCCCTGCCTCACCCAGAGCTCCCCTCTCCCGCCAGAGGCCCTAGAATCACCCAGACCTGCCTGTCCCCCCCATTTCAGACACCCATGGCCCCAGAGGTGACAGATCCCAGAGGCAACACCCCTCCAACCTCACCTCACACGCCAAGCCCACCAGTCACAGCCATCCTGGGCCCACCCCCAGGGTAGCCAAACACGGACTCCTCCCAGAGATTTTTTTTTTTTTACCACCAGTTAAGTTACCATAACAACCCAGAGAGTGACTGCTGTTGGGGATGGGGTTTCCTTTTGGGGTAATGCAATGTTCTGAAATTCAATGGGGGAAGGTTGTACATTTCTGTGAAGATACTGAAACCCACTGAGTTTTATCCTCTAAATGGGCAGACTGTGTAGTGTGTGCATTTTTTCTCGATTTTTAAAATGAGAAAAATCTGGCAAATGGGTACACGTGGGGAGTTGGAGGGGCCGGACGCACCTGGCTCAGGGCTCCCGCTTGACCACACCCCGCAGGTGCAGCTCACTCTCGGCGGCCACAATGGGCTGCCCATTCTGCAGGTGATAGTCGATCAGGTGACTGATACTCTCAAACAGCACGTCCTTTGTCCGCACCTGTGGGGCCAAAGGCCTCAGCATTAGCACCACCAGGAGCCCATCAGGTGAGGCAAACACATGGGCCAGCCCCTTCCTGCTGATGGGAAGCTGCATTTTCACAAGCCCCTCAGGTGGCTCTGATGCTCAAGTCTGAGAACCACTGGGTCAGAGACTTCCAGGGCCTCAACCACAGAACCAGCCTCGGAATTCCAGATCCAGGTGTGGACACAAGCTCCAAAATCACCAGCATTCTGGGGCCACGCTTCCTACAGCAGGCGGAATGGTGGCCCCAAAAAGATCTGTCCAAGTCTTAACCCCTGAAACCCATGAATGGGCCCTTATTTGGAAAAAGCCTCTTTGTGGATGCGATTAAAAGGATTTCATCTTTGATTACTCAGGTTGCCCAAAATCCAATGGCCAGTGTCCTTATAAGAAGAGGAAAAAGTTGGACACAGAAACACAGAGAGGGAGCTCCCTGGTGTCTCAGTGGGTTAAGGATCTAGCATTGTCACTGCTGTGGCGTGGGTTCAATCTCTGGCCTAGGAACTTCTGCATGCCACAGAGGCTCAGACAAATAAAATCAAACAAACAAACAAAACACAAGGAGAAGCCACGAGAAATGGAAGCAGCGACTGACTGATGTATGGACAAGCCAAGGAACAAGAATTTCTGGCAACCAGGAGAAGCTGGGAGAGGGGCCTGAACCAGATCCTGTCTCAGAGCCTCAGAACCAGCCTGGCCAACACCTAGATCTCAGACTTCTGGCTGCCAGAACTGAGAATAATCTGGTTTTAAGCTGCCCTGTCTGTAGTCGCTTGGTAGGGATGCCCTAGGAAATGACTACACCCCCGGAATCTTGTGGACACAGATCCAAAAATCAGAATCACCAAATCCCAGAGTAATCTGCATCTCAGAGTGAGATCTGGGCAGACCCGGGTACAGCACAGACCTGTAACCGCCAGCTGCCAGCCATTCATGGGCAATACCAATCCCACTGGGCACAAGTCACCCAGGAAGCAGGCTTACAATGCACATTCCCAGGCCCAGGGCAAACCAACTATTTCCCTTTAAGGAGAGGGAATCAGGCAGGGCTGCTATCCCACCAGGCAGAAGTCACTGTGGTGAGCAGCACAATCAATCACAGGGAGGAAGTGGCTCAGAAAAGTGACAGAACAACTGCCCTAGAGCTGGAGCCGTGGCCCCACCTGAGCCAGGCCACACAGCCCCCACCAGAGTGTGCCCTGCAGGGGACAAGAAGCATACGAAGCCACTGAGGGTGGAACTGAGGAAAAGCACCTGGGAAACTGTGAGAAGGCTGTTAACACCCCATGCACCTTTTCACTTGGGAAATAATCAATAAACCCAGGACCCTTGGACACTGGAAAATGCTTCACACCTCCAGAACTCCTTGAAAACTGGAAAACGCCTTGTAACCCTACAATGCTTCCAGAGCTGAAGAATGCCAAACCTCACGGATTCAAAGCAACTGTTAAGATGCATCACAATTCATGTACCAGAAGGAAAGGCAAAAACCTTCAAGTTCAATAGGATAAAATTCAAAGGTGCAATGGATGGTTAAAAAAAAAAAACAAACCAGGAGTTCCCGTCGTGGCGCAGTGGTTAACGAATCCGACTAGGAACCATGAGGTTGCGGGTTCGGTCCCTGCCCTTGCTCAGTGGGTTAACGATCCGGCGTTGCGTGGTGAGCTGTGGTGTAGGTTGCAGACACGGCTCAGATCCCACGTTGCTGTGGCTCTGGTATAGGCTGGCGGCTACAGCTCCGATTCGACCCCTAGCCTGGGAACCTCCATATGCCGCAGGAGCGGCCCAAAGAAATAGCAAAAAGACAAAAAACAACTTATTAAAAAAAAAAAAAACAGACTTCAGAGATGTCAAAATGAAAGAAAAAAAGTGTGTATCAAAGGATTGAAGCAATTCAGAAACTTTATAGACCGTAAAACTCTTTGTAAATTGAAACATGCTTTGTGAACCCAAAAATACATTAGAAATTGAAATAACCATATTCATCACTCAAAGGCATCACTATTCGTAAGATACATTAGGGATGATAGAATGTGGGGGGAAAGTGCATCTTACAATTGAAATGTATTTTATAAACCCTAAAAGACCTTGAAACTGGAGACGGTTTGGGGAAATCCTTTGCAAAACCTAAACGTCTTCTTAAACGAGAAAATACTTTGTAATTCTAAAGTATCTAGGAAATGAGAACATAACCTGTGAACATAAGGTGCTCTGTAATCCGAAAAATACTTCATTAAACCTAAAGGGAGCTTATAAGGTGGGAGGCTAACTCCCTTTTCCGAGCCGCCTGGGGCCCCACACCTGCTCCCTGTCCGCCTTCCCACTCCAAGCCCTTCACCACCCCCTCGCCCACCTTACCACGCCCTCAGGGTCCACAAGCAGCAGGTGCTTGGGCTGCCCAGCGTGCATGCCGGTGAGGACATACTGTCCGGGGTTAGTGACGCTGTCGCGGACGAGGAAATCCCCATCGGCTCGAAGCAATTTCTCCGCCGCCCGCCGGCTCATTTGGCCGTGGTACCAGGGCTCCTGCCGCAGCTGCTCCTCCGTGGGGGCAATGGGGGCCCGGCGCGTAGGGGGGCTGGGCCACTGGTCTTCCACCGGAAGGGGCGCTGCTGCGGTACCTGCAGCCATGGAGCATTCGTGCAGCCTCAGGGCATCCTCGAAGGGTCCTGCGGGAGAGGACAGTGCAGGAGGCAGGGGCCTGGGCTAAGGGTATCTACTCCCTCACCTTCTTATTGGTTCTATTAGTAAAGCAATATATTCTCTTGGATTTTCTGAGAAAATGCAAAGAATGACAGCATTTCTTTCTTACCAGTGTGCACACCTATTTCTTTTTCTTATCTTATTACACTGGCTTCCTTCCCAATGTGCATGCCTCCTCTTTCATCATCTCGTCTGGCCGCACTGGCCAGGACCTTCACCACATGCTCCATCTGGGTGGTAGGCAGCAGGCACCCCTTTCTTCTCCAAACTCTAATGGAAAAGCTTCTGATGGTTTGCAGAAGTTTCCTAAGGCTCCCGGCAGGCACCATCGTGACACTGTGCAAACCAGTCGCCCTCTCTGAGATGTGACCAGCATAGCTCAGACACCCTGGAGCGTGGAGTTGCAGCCCTGAACCTAGCCCTGGTGCGTCTGTGCTTAGCCCTCTGCTCTCCTTCCACTTCTGGGACCTCCTCCCTGACTCCTCGGGCTACCTAGCTGAGACTGACTAAGCCTCCAACTGCATGTGCCCGGCACTGGCCAATCAGCATCTTCATCTCATATTCCCGGCCTGATGATTGGCTGAGGGATGAGCACATGACCCAGGGCAGGCAAATCAGAGGCAAACCCAGGATTTCTAATGGGAGCCTGGAAACAAGCATCCCTGTCTCCACTGCAGCTGCTGCGCCATCTGGTCGGTCACCCAAGGGGACAGCCTGCCCCAGAAGGAGCACCTTTACCTGTTTGAGATTGCTGTGAGGAGCCGGTGGGGCCGCCCTCTTAGTCCAGGGCCCAGCCCCCAGCAGCTGCTCGTGTCACTATAGCGATGACGAGATATCAAGTTGTCAGAGGGTGGGGGAAGGTATTTTGGAGGTAAACCTCCTCCATCAGACTGAGCCCTCTCTCAAGCTGGGATATCCCAGAGAGAAGAAGGAACGGACTCCACCATCAGCAAGTCACTTTATCAAGATGTGGATCAGACCTCCCTCCTCAGACTGGGGGTCCCCCATCAGGCTGGATTTCCATTGGAAAGGGCTTGGGCCTCCACCCTCAGACCACGCAGTCATATGAGGAGGGAGCTTAAATTGCCTCCTCAGACTAGGGAGACCTAGAGATAGGGAGCTAGGCTTCCCCACATCCCGCGGACTGTGGGGTTCCATAGAGGAGATGCCTAAACACCCCATCACACTCTTCCAAGGTGGAAACGAGGCCCCTCCCGTCAGACTGGGGACCCTCAAAAAGAGGAAGCTGGGAGAGTCCCATGGAGGAGAAGCCCCGAGGCCTCCCCAACCAAGTGGGGAGTCCCATAGGAAACATTTCCCCGCACCACCCCCTGACTTGGCATCCCCCATCAGACCACAGATTGCGCGGGACTTGGCCTCCCGGGTCAGGCTGGCTTGCTCCAACTTACGCATATCGAACAGGTCCTTCTTGGGGCTGTCCTCGGCCTGCAGGCCCTCGGGGCCATCCAGACCCTGAGTGTTGACAT
Source organism: Phacochoerus africanus (assembly GCF_016906955.1). Classification (NCBI taxonomy): domain Eukaryota; kingdom Metazoa; phylum Chordata; class Mammalia; order Artiodactyla; family Suidae; genus Phacochoerus; species Phacochoerus africanus. The sequence continues at coordinate 77,977,076 of NC_062547.1, read as the reverse complement.
ACAGGTGGTCCTCGTAGTCTCGGGGGCCACGGGCATCCGCCTGCACGTAGCCGTCCCCGGGCGGGGCTGGGACTGGGGAGCCAGAGCGGCACAGGATCAGCCAGGGGAGGGGCCCTGGAGGGAAGCCCCGCCCACACCTGTCTCCCTCCGGGAAGGAAGCCGCGCCCCCTTGAGCAGCACCTTCAGGAATGAAAAACCCCATAAAAGCCCAGCCAGCGGCTGTGGGGGTACTGGGATCCACACCCAGGGAGGGAGCGGAGCCGCCCACCCGGCACCCCACACACCCCCATGCCTGTCTGCCAGGCAGGAAGGTGGCCCAGAGGCCAGAGCTTCCTAGTTTCAAGAGAAGCCAGAAAGCCCGATATTTATGTTAAATATCCACATTTAAAAAATAATAACAGTACAACTCTGCTCTCCCTGCAATTATGTTATCAACATAATATACAGTCAGGCTATTTGTTTGCTTGTGTTCTATTTTAAGGTTTCCTTTTTTTTTTTTAATTTTGTTTTTGAATGTGTAAAGCATTTCCATGGTTCAAAAACCACAACATGAAAAGCTATCCTTGAGGGAGTTTCTCATGGGGTCACTTCACCCCGTCCAGATTCTGCTGGATCCTGACCAGGTCCCAAGGCCTCACCCACCCCTATTAACAGACTGTTGGATTTTTCGCTGACCTGAGAGGTGAGAAATGGCGTCTTATGGGACCTTAGTTTCCATTCCTCTTATATTGAGCAAGGTTGAGCCTCTTTTCCTAGGTTCAAAGGACATTTGTGTATTCTTTTCTCAGAACTGTCCCTCCATTTCTAAATGTCCCCATTTTAAATCCTTGGCAGGGAAATAATGATCTTTGGCTACACGGCAGCCAAATCCAGCCCAAGGGCCTGCAGCTGCAATCTCTGCTCTATGCCAATTACATTGTTAACCCTCATAGACACCCCTCTGTAGGCATGAACATGTCAGGTAACCTCTGTGCCTCTGTTTCCTGTCTGCAAAATGGGGAGAACAAGAGTAACTTCTTCACAAGTAAGGGGGAAAATTAAAACCTCTGGCAAAAGTTATGATTTAATATAGAGTGCCAATGCTGTTCCAGGCCTGGGTAGTTGATTGGGGCAGAGGAACCTCAGCCCAGGCTTCCCAGTCTGCACAAAGGAGGCACAGATTCTCCCAGCCTCTTACAGTCAAGGTAGGGTGAGAAGGAAGAAACCTGGGTTGGCAGAGAGAAAATTCCCGGGCCTTGGAGCTGGGGCATTGACATATTGATAGGAGCTCTTGGCCAGAGAATTGAGAATGCACAAGAAGAAGCAATAACATCATGTGCAAAGGCTCAGGGGTAGAAAATGCTAGAGAGCCCTGGGAGTCAGGAGTGAGCATCCCAGAGAAATAGCAGACTAGAGCCAGATGCCATGCATGCTCTTTGATCACAGGCACTGAGAACCAGTGAGGGTTCAGATGCTCAGCAGATTTTATAGGAAGATCGGAGGAAAAAAAAAAAAAAAAAAGCCCAACACGGATGTTAGCAAGGCTTTGAGAAGACAGGGAGCCACAGCAGGGCTGGTGGGGAAACTCACTGCCTGGTCACTTTGGGGAGCCATTTGGCAGCTTCCCCTCCACTGCCCACAGGTCCACGGCTCAGCACCCATGACAGGGACACAGAGGGCACAAGGGGGGATCTGCCATTGTGCGAATAAGAGTGAGAGCTATGAGATCCTGAACACCCAGCAAGAAGGGACCACGGAAGTGAGCAAAGTCCAGGGACAGGGGACCGCCCTGACAGCCTGAGCCCAGAGTGACCGAGGGTGCCTGCAGTCCACTTCCAAGGGCCTCATTTCTCTGGGTGCCTGCTTGTATAGACTCTGAAAGGAGACACAAAAGTGCCAGGGGAGGTGGCTCATGACCGTGGAGCTGGGGCAAAGGAGAGTTTAGCTTTCTCTGTCATTTTCAATGCTGAACAGGATAAAATGCTCATGGGGCTGGAAGCTCAACTGTCTTGTTGAAAGCTCGCAGTACCTGGTGGGAATGTAAAGAGGGGGCAGCTGTGTCATTCCCATCACGAGAAACAGCGCCGCTGTCCCAGGGTGAACCCTGAGCACAGCTGAATGGTAGACACTCACAGCTACTCCTCCAACTGTTGCTATGCTGGCAAATGCCTGCAAAGAACCCGGATGTCTGTGATCAAGGTGTGGGGGGGTGGGCAAGGACCTCCACCTGGTGGAGTACCAAGCTGTGGCGAGAAAGAGCAGGGCGGCTTGGTACACTGAGGTGGGGGGAATGCCAAGCTAAACTGTCACCAGGGAAAAGCAGGTGGAAGCGTGCAGAGCACATGACTACCTGTAAAGTAAAATACATGGGCAAGCCGTGTATGTCTGAGCTGACTTGAATGTGCCTGCACAATTGGGGAAAAATCACGGAAATACTAACAGTGGCCGCCTGACTAGGGAGGTGGATAAAGCAAACTGGGGCAGGGCACTGACTTTTCATGGGATGCTGTTTTACATGCTGCTGTTTTGAACCACATGGTGGGACATCTACATCCACAATGCAAGGAAACTCTTCTGCATGACGTGGGTGGGGGAGCAGATGCCATCAAGTTTCATAAGAGCTTGGGGAGTGAACACAATCTTGCCTGAGAATCGGAGTGACACAAAGAGGAGAAGGGGTGCAGGGGCAGTGGGGACCAGGGTGGGGATGGGCTGGGAGGCCCACAGTCCAGAGAACAGCCAACGATACCTGAGGGCCCCATGTCCCACTGTAGGCCACGGGTGTCTCTTCGAGCAGGAGACGCTCCCTGCAAAAGAGAGGAAGGGGTCCTCCTGCAGTGTCCAATTTCCCACCCCAACCCTCCTCAATGGCCTGGAGCACCCCCTCTCCCCAGACTAGCACCCCATCTCCCACCCCAACTGTCCTCAAAGGCCCGGAGCACCCCCTCTCCCCAGACTCACACCCCAATTCCCACCCCAATCCCCCTATAAGTCAGGTCTGCAGCTCAGCTCTGAACCCATCCCCTGCTCCCTGGCCTCAAGCTGCACAGTCCCTCCACCTCGAAGGCCTGTCCCCTGGCACACGCTGTCCCTTGTTCCTAAAACAGTTCTCCTGGGCAACTCCTACTGAGTCATCAGGACCCAGACAGAACTGTGCCCTCAGGGAAGTCCTCCTGACCACAGATACTCAGCCTCCCTGTTGTACATCTTCGCGGCCTTCCAGGGAAGCCCCAAGCGAATCTCCACTGTCATTATTTACTCCATGTCTGAAGGGGGACGCCCATCTCAAGAGTCCAGAATAGGGCCCAGCAGATCCATACAGTTTTGGGGAGGGGGTGCTGAGAGACCCTTGAGGATCATGGAGAATAGGAGCAGAAGGAAGAGCTGGGATTGAAACCCCAGGGGTAGCCCTCCCCACGGGATCCGCAGGGGCTGACCTGGCTGAGGGCCCCCGGAGCACAGGGCTGTGTGAGGGCCAGCCTGGAGTCCAGCAGCCCGCCCAGGGGTGGCTCCTTCCCAGGGACGCTGTTGTAGTAGTTGTGTTCGGTCTCCTCCTCGTCCCCCCAGGCCGAGTCCTCCAGCCCCGTCAGCCTGGGACACACAGAGCAAAGGGAGCATAGGCCCTGGGACCTGATGCGGGGGACAGGGAGGCTCCTGACCGGGCACTGAGGCTCCAGGCTGAGCTCTGCATGGTCAGTGGGACAAGCCAGGCCAGGGACTCTGAGCCCACCTCCCACCAGCTGAGTGCTTGGTGCCAGGAACTCTTGCTGATAGAGGAACTGAGTGCCCCTTTCTGTCCATCAAAGGAGATTCTGAACCGCTCTTAGGGCTCTAGCTAAGCTGCAGCAGGGCCCCAGAAAATCTGGTGTCCACCCTCCACCCACTCCTGTCCCACCAGGCAGCTGGAGCACAGCGCCAGGCTTGTACCTAGAACCAGGGTGCCATGGCTTATGGTGGTGACACTCTCAGCATTTAAAACACTCTCACATCAAAAAGAATGAAATAATGCTATTTGCATCAAAGTGGATGGACCTAGAGACGACATGCTGAGTGAAGTAAGTCAGAAAGAGAAAGACAAATACCACATAATAGCTCTTATATGTGGAATCTAAACTGGGGCACAAATGAATCTAGCTACAGAACAGAAACAGACTCACAGACATGGAGAGCAGACTTGTGGTTGCCAAGGGGTGTGGGGAGAGAAGGATTGGGAGGTTGGGGTTAGTAGATGCAAACTATTATATATAGGATGGATAAACAGCAAGCTCCTACTGTATGGCCCAGGGAACTATATCCAGTATCCTGTGATAAACCATCATGGAAAAGAATATAAGAATATAATATGAATCACTTTGCTGTATAGCAGAAGTTAATACAACATTGTAAATCAACTATAATGGAATTTTTTAAATAAAGAAAATGCCCAGGAGTTCCCGTCGTGGCGCAGTGGTTAACGAATCCGACTAGGAACCATGAGGTTGCGGGTTCGGTCCCTCCCCTTGCTCAGTGGGTTAACGATCCGGCGTTGCCGTGAGCTGTGGTGTAGGTTGCAGATGCAGCTCGGATCCCGCATTGCTGTGGCTCTGGCATAGGCTGGCGGCTACAGCTCCGATTCGACCCCTAGCCTGGGAATCTCCATATGCTGTGGGAGTGGCCCAAGAAATGGCAAAAAGACAAAAAAAAAAAAAGAAAAGAAAATGCCCAATAAAATGCCCTTGCCCTCCATCCCTGGATGGCACCTTAGAAATTTATGCTACCTCCGTGGGGTCCTCAAGCGTGGTTCCTAAGAGTAAAGAAGGGAAGCCACTGCCTGCCCCTGAGTCAGGGAGGGACACCACACTGCAGTGTGGGCCCCAAAGGAGGGCCCTGCAGCCTGGGAGGGGCTGGGGCCACCCCAGGTGAAGAAAACCAGTGTGTGTGCATGTGTGCATGGGGGGGGGGGGGAACGTGCAATCCCATGCCAAGGCCAAAGGGGCATGTCCAGCTGTGTGCTCCTGTCCTTCAGCAGGTGCATACTGGACTGCTAACAAGTTCGTTTATTCACTACTTATTCTAACAAGTCTGCTTTGATATTTAAATAGCTGACCACAGGAGTTCCTGTTGTGGCTCAGCAGGTTAAAAACCCAGCTATTATCCATGAGGATTTGGGTTCAATCCCTGGCCTCCCTCAGTGGGTTAAGGATCCGGCATTGCAGCAACCTGCGGTGTGTTGGTCGAACACTCAGATTGGATCTGGTACTGCCATGGCTGTGGTGTAAGCCAGCAGCTGCAGCTCTGATTCAACTCCTAGCCTGCAAACTTCCATATACCACAGGTGTGGGCCTCAAAATAAATAAATAAATAAATAGCCGACCGCAAACCCACCACCTCCACCTGCCAGCCCAGGAGCTCAGGATGTTTCTACGCTTCTAAGCCATAGAACTGTTGTTGTTGTTGTTAATTATGGCTGCACCTGTGCCACGTGGACGTCTGTGTGCCAGAGACCGAATCCCAGCTGCAACTTTGGATCGTTAACCCATTATGCCAGGCTGGGGATCAAACCCACAACTCCACAGTGATCTGAGCTGCTGCAGTTAGGTTCTTAACATGCTGCGCCACCACGAGAACTCCCCAAACTGTTGTTTTGTTTAGAACTTTTAAAAATTTTATTGGAGTACAGTTGACTTACGATATTGTATTAGTTTCAGGTGCACAGCAAAGTGCATCAATTATAAATATACATCTCCATTCTTTTTTCCCATATAAGTATGGTTAAGAGAACATCCAAGAATGACATCTGATGACATGTGAAAGTCAGATGAAATTTAAATTTTGGATCCATAAATAGTTTCATTGGCACACAGCCGCCTCTCAGCTTACACATCCTCCTTGGCTGCTTTCCTGAAACAGTGGCTGGGACCAGTGGGCCGCCCCCGTGCAGACTAACGATGACAGGGTGACAGCCTCACGTCAGCCAGGAGCGGTGATATTTTCATCCCGGTTTTACAGATGAGGGAAAGGGGTACTGGTGGCTGGGCCATGAGCCAGGAGTGGGCGCAGAGCAGGGGAGGGGGATGGGAAGGGGGGCAGAGCAGGCAAGCTGGTACCTTTCCGGGGGGACGACCACCTTGGGGGGGCTGTGCAGGTACTGTTTGAAGCGCAGCTCGAAGGCTTGGCCCACGGTGCTGATGACGCTCTGGGCGAGGCCCTCGCAGCACTCCAGAATGTGGCAGGCTGCAGGGTCATTATCCTGTGTCAGTGCAGCCTGGACTGGCTGACCCACTCCAGCCCACCGGGCCCCGCCTGCACCCAGCGGGACTCACCTCTCTGGTTGATGGGGTCCTTGGCCACATAGGCCACGTAGTCCGCCATGTCCTGGGGAGAGAGGGCAGCCCAGGGAGGATTCTCAGCAATGCAGGTGTGGAGCCGATGGCCACAGGGGACAGAAGGGCCAGAAGCCACCCCCCAGTCCCTGGTCTTACCGTATCACCACCTGACGCGAAGGAGATGGACTGCATGTGGTGGTTGGCGATGATCTGGCCAGAGAGAGACCACAGTGACAGGGCAGCATTGCAGGGTGGGGGGCTTGGGCCAGTCACTGGACCAGGGCCACAGGGAGGGACCAGAAGGACAGGGAGGTGGGAATGGAGCCATCTCCTGGATGGGATGCCAGGATGCCCTGGAGCCCTGCAGCCAGGGCAGGACACAGAGGCCCGAGACCATGCAAGAACACGTGCAGGAGGACAAACCCAGGCCTCGCTGGTGGACACCTTCACACATGCTTACCCAAGCTCCAGGCATAGACACACCTGCTAAAACCTGACAGAGACCACACCCCTGCACACACTTTCCTGTGCAGACACACACTCTCCCACACAGATTCTGGACATCAGCTGTCCAGAGACACAACCACCAACACACATACAGATACATTCGAGCCCACCTTCACACCTTGACATGTCACACGGTGGTCCTCACACCCTCCCACATGGACTCCCAGGCACACCACATGCACAGACACAATCAGACACACACCCAGGTAGCCGTGGAGACGGACCCATTAGAGGCTTCTGCCTGACTGCACTGTCAACCCCCGCAGCATCACCTGTATGCCCTGTATTGCACGCTTATTTGCATGCTCACTTACATCCCATTGCTCATTTGCACGCTCATTTGCATCCATCTGCTCATCTGTGCTCATTTGTGTGCTCATTTGCATGCTTGTTTGCATCCATCTACTCATTTCCATGTTCATTTACATTTTCTTTTGGTTTTTATCCACTTACTCGCTTGCATGCTCATTTGCATGTTTGTTTGCATCCATTCACTCGTTTCCATGTTCATTTACATGCTCGTTTACATGTTTGTTTGCATCCACTTGCTCATTTGCATGCTTATTAGCATCCATCTGCTGCTGCCAATTACTGCCCTGAGTGGTCATATCCCTCCAAGTGAGCAGCAGACTTGGCCAAGCAGGGCTGAGCTGATGCACCAGACACCTCTCCAGGTCCCCCAGGGTTTGCTCAGCCTGTCACCCCGTGGGGATCCTCAGGGCTCCCCCTGCTGGACCCCCTGCTGATGTCCTGGTCTGCAGATGGGGTGAGCGCAGCAGGCCCTACAGAGTCCCTGTGGAGATGGATGTGCAGGCTGCTCCTCCCCCAGTTTCTTCCCCAGGGCGGTCCACACCCTCCTCTCGGGGGCTCTGGGCTTGGCTCCCCTCCTCTGCATCCCCCACAACCATCATAGGTTAATGCTTATACCAGACCACAGATCACAGCCCCAGAACTTCCCAGAATCTGAGTGCCCTCTGGAAAAATCCCAATTCCTCACCATGATCCTTGCTAACCTCCCCAGCTTCAGCTCCCCATGGAATGACCTCTGCTCAGCTGTCCTCTTCTCACCTCCCCCATCGGCACCAGCATCACCACCTCCAGGAAGCCCCCCATGATGCCCCTGCCAGATCACAGCACCCTGGGCATGCTCACAACACTTGCCTGGCCTCACAACCCTTCCTGTAGGTATCCCCTCATTCCTGCTGTTATATTTTGGTGGTTTGTTTCCCCCAGAAGATCCCAAGCCTGGGTCTGTCCCCTTGGGCACTGAAGATATTGGGGCCCAGTCCTTCTCTGTGGAGGCCATCCTGAGCACTGTGGGGCATGGAGCAGCACCCCTGACCCCTGCCCACCTGATGCCAGGAGCCCCTGTTGGGACACCTGTGGGGCTGTGAGGGTGGCAGCTGCATCCAAGGCAGGGCCTCCAGGTCTGTATGTCCTTACCAACACCTGCACGTGAAACACGGACCTGCGCCCACCACCCCTCCAGGCCTCACCTCCGTGAGCCCACCCAGCTTGCCTGGAGTGGGGCCGCCGGAGGCTGAGGCTGGTGGCAGCACTCACCTGGCGTGTGGCCGGCACGGAGAGGTTGAGGCCATCAATGGAGATGCTGACCGCAATGCTCATTCCCGCGAAGCGCAGGTTGCTCTTGCCCAGGATGGAGGCCAGCGCTTTGTTGGGGGCCTGGTGGTGGGGCATGGGGAGGCTGTAGGGAGCAGCCTGGGCACCGGGGAAGGTAGGTCCCAAAAAGCTCCAGCTGGGGCAGGTCCCAGGGCAGCCATGTGCCCCCCCCACTCATCCCACCCGGGACCACAGCCCTTACCCACCTTCTCCCCTCACCCACCTTCTTCTTCCAGGAGCCCCGGACTCCAGGCACGGCCTCATGGAGCCGGTTGATGGCTTCCCTGTGTGGGCGGAGGTGGGGAGGGGGCTTAGAGAGCTTGGAGGGGAAGGGGCAGGAGCTCAGAGAAGGCTGGAGGGTCAGAGGGCCATGTGCAGTGGACCCTGAAGGAGAGGGGCTGGGAAGGGGGCCACTGAGGGACCAGAGGCACAGATCGAGTGCTCCCAGCCACCCACCCCATTTGCACCTGGCAAACGGCCCTGCCCTCAGCTCTTCTTGCTCCATCTTTCTCAGTGACCCTGAGCCACGGCCCATTGGAAAGCACAGGGGTCAGATTCAGGGAGGCTGACACAGCCCTTGAGCCTGAACCCCAAGTTGTATGTGGCATGAGAGGATGACCTGTGCTCTGGGCTCCCCAAGACAGGGGCCAGAACTGACCCCCAAACAGAACGGGACAGACTTCTCTGAAACCACCAATCCCTGGGGAGGGGTTGGAACTTTTACAGCATCCCGAAGGTCAGAGGGACACAGGACAGGCTCTCAACAGTGTCGGTGCCACGAGGAGAAACTAAGCCCTCGCTCCCAGCAGGTGGGAAGGAAAAATGGGGCAGCAGCTCCTCAGAAAGCAAAGCAGAGTCACCACACAGCCCAGCAATGCCCCCCCAGGTGCACACCCAAGAGAACTGAAAACACGCATCCACACAAAACCTGTACATACATGGCCACAGCAGCACCACTCGCAATAGCCAAAAGGTAGAAATCACCCAAATGCCCGTCACTGAAGAAGAAATGAACACACATGTCCTCCACACAGAGAAGCATCACTCAGCCTGAAAAGGAGAGAAGCCCCGACACTCGCTACCACGTGGATGGACCTGGAGACCACGATGCTCAGAGAGAAGCAGACACAGAAGGACACCCAGTGTGGGATTCCATGGATGGGAAGTGTCCAGAACAGACACATTCACAGAGACAGAAGGTGGGTTCCTGGTTGTCAGGGGCTGGGGCAGGGATGCAGTGACTGCTCATGGGAATGGGGCTCCCTTTGGGGAGACAGAATTAGATAGAGGTGATGTTTGCGTGACTCTGCAAAGTAGCATAAAACATCAAATTGTACAGTGTAAATGGGTGAATTGATTGATATGTGTATTATATCTCAACAGAGTTTTTTAATGCCTACAGTGACTGGATGAGTCAGGGTTCAACTTGCAAAAAGCTGTGGGTCCCCTCCTCCGGCCTCGGCCCTGGTTGCTCCCATGACTGGGCAGGGCTCCCGTCCAGGCAACTCTGAGTATCATGAAATCAACATGCCTTCTCTGTACTGGAAAAAAGCAGGGACAGTGGACAGGCTCCCAGCACCTTCCAGCCCTGACCTGAGTCACAGCTGGGGACAGGCCAGCACCTGCCAGTCCACGTGTGCCGGGACGTCTTCAATACCCCTTACGAGATGCACACACTCTGAGGGACGTGCTGTCACCTGAGTTAGGGAGGGAATCTGGGATCTGGAGAGCAGGGAGGGCAGGTGGGCAAGGACAGAGCTGGGACCCGGCAGCACACCCACCCTGGCGTCAACCCGGAGGCTCACCTGGTGACCTGGGTGCGAGTGCTGAAGTCCAGGGAGCGCATGGAGCGGAGGACTTCGATACAGCCCATGTACTGGGGAGAGAGAACAGGTCAGCGGGCGTGTGCTGGCACCCCCAGCAGAGCCCAGCGGGGGACTGGCCTGGACCCAAGCCCTCTTCCAGGGAGCTCTTTACCCTCTCCTCCTGCCACTCCAGCATTCCACCCTGCTCTGTCCTCTCCCCAGCCTGGCTGCCTCAGGGCCTCTGCATCGCCGGCCCCGCGCAGGCCCTACGCCGGCCCTTCCCCATCCATTTGCAGATGTTCCTTCCTCATCTCCAGGTTCAGGGCCCATCCTCTGAGCTGCCCTCCCGGACTCTGGTTGTTCCCCAGAAGCTGGTTGGTTCTTGGCAGGCCAAGACAGAGCCTGCCATTTCTGCTCTTCCTGCTCCTCTAGAACATAAGCCCAGGACCATGTAGTGGTGACCCTGCTCACATCTGCATCCCCAGAGCCCAGGACAGGGCCTGCAAGCAGGCTGGACAGAGACCACCTGGCCCATGAAGCCCAAAGCATTGGCTATCTAACCCTTTCCAAGAAAAGTGTGCCGAGTCCTGCCCAACTACCATTTGCACAGGAGGTTATTCAAAATCTCCAGGACAGTGCTGATGGGCAGGAGGCAGGAATAACATCAGAGTCTGGGGTTTCATGTGCTGCAGGGCAGGGGGTGGGAGGCCCAGACAATGGGCCACAAGCTCCTCCACTGAGGTGTCAGCACTGCTGGAAGGGGACCATGTGTTTGTCATCCGATCCCATTGATGTGAAATGTCCAGAACAGGCCCACCACAGACAGAGAATGAGACCCTGGTTGTCAGGGGCTAGGGAGGGGAAAGGGAGTGAGGCTAATGAGGTTGGGGCTTCCTATTGGGGGGATGGAACATTCTGGAACCTCTACACAGAGGTGATGGTTGCACAACCTTGAGAATGTACTAAATACCACTGAATGATGAGCTTTTTTTTTTTTTTTCTTTTTACAGCTGCACCTGCAGCATATAGAAGTTCCCAGGCTAGGGGTCGAATCAGAGCTGCATCTGCCTGCCTACACCACAGCCATAACAACGCCGGATCCTTAACCCACTGAGCAGAGCCAAGGATTAAACCCACATTCTCAAGGACACTATGTCAGCTTCTTAACCCACTGAGGCACAATGGGAACTCCTGAAAGATGATCTTTAAAATGGTTAATGGTTAATTTAGTTACATGAATTTTACCTCCATTTTTAAAAAATGATACATGGGAGTTCCCGTCGTGGCGCAGTGGGTAACGAATCTGACTAGGAACCATGAGGTTGCGGGTTCGGTCCCTGCCCTTGCTCAGTGGGTTAACGATCCGGCGTTGCCATGAACTGTGGTGTAGGTCCCAGACACGGCTCGGATCCCGCGTTGCTGTGGCTCTGGCGTAGGCCAGCAGCTACAGTTCCAATTAGACCCCTAGCCTGGGAACTTCCATATGCCGCGGGAGCAGCCCAAGAAATAGCCAAAAAGACCAAAAAAAAAAAAAAAAAAGATACATGCACACACTTTGATCCTGAAACTCCATTGCAAGACTTTATTCCACAGTTATGCCAGACTGTGGGCTCCCAATGTGTGTACAAGTGGCTCTGAGGGGCTCCTCGCCCCCACAGGACTGGAGCTGGGACAGGGGCGGGTACTGACTGTGAGCTCCCTCCCACCCCTACAGCCCACACAGAGCTGCGGAGCACCCCTGACCCCCTTTGCCCTAAGCCCCCCAGTGCTGACCCCAGGGTTCCCTGCCACCCTTCACCCACGCCTCCCTTCCTGCAGGACCTGGAATAATTAGCAAGAAATTGGAGACACCCAAAAACTCGACACTCCAGGGTTGTAAGACCCAACACAGGATGCCAGTGAGGTTGGAATTTCCAATAAACAATGAATGTTTTCTTCGTATAAGTATGTCCCAAATAATGCATGAGACAGGCTTCTACTGAAAATTATTCCTGTTCACTAGAAGTTCAAATTTGACTGAGAAGCCTGTATTTTTGCTAAATCTATCAAACCACAGTACTTGGAATGGAAGAGTTTGCAGTTGTGAGAAACAAAATTTTTAATGTATCTATATGAAATAATCTCCAAAACATTGCACCAAGTGACAAGAGCAAGGTGCCAAGTAGAAGGCACAGTGAGTGGCTTTTGTGGGGCCAAGGAAGAGTGTATGCACAGCGGGTACGTACAGTGTGTGTGTGTGTACGCGCACACGCGTGCGCACGTGTGCACGTGTGCACTCACATGCATATGTGTGGGTAGGTAGCTCTAGCAGGACACCATGGCTGCTTCTGGGGAGAGGAACCAGATGCCACTGGTGGACAGTAAAAATGGCCACATGTCACTCCCCTCCCCAATCCAGGCCCAAAGTTGGCCATGACACAAGCAGAGGCCTGAAAGGCACCTGTCACTGGAGATTGCTCCCCTGCTGCTCTCGGGACCCCACGACCCTGCCAGGCTAGCCTGCTGGAGGATGAGACATGCAGTCTACCTCTATTTCCCAGTGGACATGGAGTCAATCACCATGTGAATGAGGGGAGCACCCAGCCCCAGCCGACACAGAGCACCACAAGAAATAATGAGTGTTTGCTGTTTCCACGCACTAGGTTTTGGGATGGTTGGTTAACTCGACAGTGACCAGGGAAAGAGAGGAGGCAAGCCAAGCAAAGACCCAGGCAAAGGGAACAGCAAGTACAAGCCAGAAATGGAGAAGAGATTGGAAAGAACACCGACTCACTCCAGCATGGCTGGAGCAGAGAAGCCAGGAGCAGCAAGAGATGAGAGGACATGGGGCCCCGGAGCTGTGATGAGGGGTTGGGTTTCACTGTGAACAATGGGGGCCATAGGAGAGTTTTAAGCAGGAGGGTGAATGGATGTGTCTCACCTTCATTGGATGGATGATGAATGAGTGATGGATGGATGAGTGGGTGGATGATGGATGGATGATTGACCGATGGATGGATTATGGATGGATGGATGATGGACAGATGGATAGATGATGGATGGCAGATGGATGGTGGATAATAGATGATGGTAGGATGATGGATGAAGGATTATAGACGGATGATGAATGATGGATTATGGATGGATGATGGATTATGGATGGATGACAAATGGGTGATGGATGGATGACGGATGGATGAGGGATGATGGGTGGACAGATGGATGGAGGGACAGAGAGACAGATAGATCAGCACAGACTACATGCCAGGCATGTTTTAGACATGTGGAATCTCAAAGGAATTAACTGTGGTGCCTGCCCCAGAGGGGACTCTCACACTGAGTGGACAGCTTTGATGGGGCACTGGCTGCTCAACAGGTACCTTCCCTCTAGCAGAGTATGTGTCTATGGGGGTGTCAGTGCAGCGGGGCCCCAGAGTGAGGGGTTCTAATCACCCTAATTAGTGTACAACCCACTCTCGTTGTGCAGCTAAAATCCTCCTGTTGCCCCCAGCCCCTCCTGGATGATGTGAAGGCACAATTTAACTGCACAGGAGAGGAGATGCGATGGAAGTCCCCATCATGGAGGGCGGAGCACAGACTACAAAGGCAGGGAAGGTAAGCAGGAGGCTGAGGCGAGTGCCAGGCAGTGATGACATGTCACATCCAGACCCTGTTCCTCTAAGCACCCTGCAGACACAACCTGAACCTGCTCCACCCAAATCCTCATGCTACAAAAAGAGTGTTACTTCCAGGGAAACAGAGCCCTGAGGATATCAAGTTACCTGCTAAAAGTCACAGCTCGTAAGCGGCAGAGCAGGATCTGAACCCACACTCTGGGCTCCAGAGTATCAGCCAGCACTGCAGGAAGTGGTGGAGGCTGCAGCAAACTGCATATTCTATGGCCAGAGGTGCCCAGTGCTGCCAGAATACTGCAATCCAGGGCTTTTGTGTGAAACCCCCAATATGTAAACAATGAAAAGAAACTGAATTTATTTTTTTTTTTGGCCATGCCTGTGGCACATGGAACTTCTCAGGCCAGGAACTGAACCCATGCCACAGCAGTGACATGGCACCTTAATCCACTGCACCACCAGGGAACTCCATTTATTTATTTTTATTTTTATTTTTTTAGTCACACCTGTAGCATGAGGAAGTTCCCAGGCCAGGGACTGAACCCCTACCACAGTCGTAACCTGAGCCACAGCACTGACAATGCCAGATCCTTAACCACTAGGCCACCAGGGAACTCCTGAATTTTAATTTTTAAATAGAAGGCAGGAAAAAAAAGGCAGAGGTAGGAGTTCCCATTGTGACTCAGAAGGTTACAAGCCTGACTAGCATTCATGAGGATGTGGATTCGATCCCTGGCCTCACTCAGTGGGTGAAGGATCTGACATTGCCATGAGTTGCAGTATAGGTTACAGATGCGGCCCAGATCCCACATTGCTGTGGCTATGATGTAGGCCAGCAGCTGCAGCTCCAATTTTACCCCTAGCCTGGGAATTTCCATATGCTGGAGGTGCAGCCCTTAAAAAAAAAAAAAAAAAAAAAAAAAAGAAGGCAGAGGTCAAAATCAGCACTGGGCCTGCCAGGAAGCAATGACCTCTGACCTAGAATGCCAAACTCTCCAAAAGCCAGCTGTAGTGTGTTGAATGGTGGCCCCCAGAAGGGTATGTCCACATCCCCACCCCCGGAATCTGTGAACGGAAACTTATTGAAGGGAATCTTTGCAGATTTAACTGGGTTAAGAATGTCAAGATGAGATGGCTCTGGATTTAGGATAGACCCTAAATCCAATGACAGACACCCTTTTAAGAGAAAGGCAGATGGAAGTCTGAGACACAGAGATGCATGGAGACAGGTGTGGAGTTGGAGGTGGGGCTGTGGCCCCCAGAAGCCGGGAGTCAGCCTGGAACCAGCCTGCCAACATCTTCATTTGGATGTCTGGCCTCTAGAACTAGGAGAGGCTACATTTTAGTAGTTTTTATTTTATTATTTTAGTTTAGTTTAGTTTAGTTTTTATTTTGCTTTTTTAGGGCCGCACCCATGGCATAGGAAGGTTCCTGGGCTAGGGTTCTAATTGGAGCTACAGCTTCTGGCCACAGCCACAGCCACAGCCACTCCAGGTCTGAACTGCGTCTTCGACCTACACCACAGCTCATGGCAACACCAGATGCTTAACCCACTGAGCGACACCAGGAGTCGAACCTGCAGCCTTATGGTTCCTAGTTGGATTTGTTTCCACTGTGCCATGATGGGAACTCCCATTTCAGTATTTTTAAACGGCGCAGTTTGTGGTCATTTGTTATAGCCGCCCCAGGAGACCAACAGAGAAGGTCAGGAGGGACCCCAAATGGATTGGTGACCCACCTTCCCTTTTGCATGTGCAGAAGGAAGCAACCCAGAGCCCACCCCAGGATGTAAGGGAAGAAACTGATTTATAAGTAGTGAAACTGAGGCCCAGAGAGGGGAAAGGACCCAGCCAAGCTCACACAGCACACCAGGGAGACACAGGACAAACATCCGGCTCTCTACCCTCGACCCCTCACTACCTCTGTAAGCTGTGCCATGAGCCCCAAACCATTATTACATAGTATTTTCATCTTAAACAAACTCTATTTATAAACAAAACTAGGTTCATTTCTAAAAGAAACTGAGGAAACAACTCAAATGCCCATCCACTGATGATGGATAAATAATGTGGCCCCTCCACACACAGGAGCATCACTCAGCCATAAAAAAGAGAGAAGCAGCACCAGACACTCGCTATCACATGGACAGACCTGGAGACCATGATGCTCAGTGAGAGAAGCAGACACAGAAGGACACACAGTGGGTTATTCCATGGATGGGAAACGTCCAGAACAGGCTCATCCACAGACACAGAGAGTGGGTTCCTGGCTGTCAGGGGCTGGGGTGAGGGATGGGGGTGACTGCTGATGGGGATGGGGTTTCTTTGGGAAGATAGAATGTTCTAGAATTAGATCATTATGCGGGTTTTACAAATCCGTGAATGTACTAAGAACCACTGAATTGTACATCTTAAAGAAGGAAGTTTTACGACATTAAATTACATCTCATTTTTTGGAACGTGCATGAGGAAAAGAGAAAACTGCACATTGCCACCAGACACCTCGGGTTTGATGCCTAGTGGCATCAAATGGTTTTCCAATAACCATTAAAATAAACATATCATTCTCAAAATGAAAGTGTCCATCCAGGCCAGAATTGTCCATTTTGGCTAATATGAGTTAGTAAAAGTTTGTTGGGTACGAGGCTATTTGAAAAGTCTCAAAGTCTCCCTCCTCAGGTGAAGTTCAAACCGGACTCTGATGGTGGGGGCTTTGGGGGTGCCAGTGAGGGGCCAGGCAGCCTGGAGCTGCTACATGCACAGGACTGTCTTGCACACTTTAATGTCATCCGTCCATTTCATTTCTTTCTTTGGCCGAGCCTGCGACACATGGAAGTTCCCAGGCCAGGGATTGAACCAGTGCCACAGCAGTGACAACAGCGAATCCTCAACTGTTAGGCCACCAAGGAACTCCTATTCTTCCATTTTGAAAGTCTAACCAGAAAAAAAAAAAGTACATCCCCACAGATACGTAGTACTTATCATGGAAACAAATGGAGCTGTTACCAGGGAGAAATGTCCCCCCCACAATGAGTGCATTAGTTTTGGGAGGGTGACAAAGCACCACACCCTGGGCAGCTTAGAACAGCAGAGAGTGGCTGTCTCCCAGTCCTGGGGGCAGGCATCCAAATCTGTCAAACTGGCCGCCTAGAGGAAAGGTCCTTCCTGCCTCCTCCAGCTCCTGTGATGGCCAGCAGGCCTTGGCTCGCAGATGCACCCCTCCAGTCCTGGCCTCCTTGGCCACCTGGTCTCTCCCTGTGTGTCTTCATCAACACTCCGTCTTTTTTTTTTTTTTGCCTTTTTTGTGTGTGTGTCTTTTTTGTCCTTTTTAGCTCCGCACTCCCGGCATATGGAGGTTCCCAGGCTAGGGGTCCAATTGGAGCTGTTGCTGCCGGCCTACACCACAGCGACAGCAATGCCAGATCGTTACCCCACTGAGCAAGGCCAGGGATCGAACCCGCAACCTCATGGTGCCTGGTCGGATTCGTTTCTGCTGCACCATGACAGGGACTCCCAGACTCCGTCTTCTTATAGGAACACCAGTCACATGAAATCTAGGGTCCATCCTGCCTGAGGATGCCCTCATCTTAACCAGATCCCACCTGCAAAGACCATGGTTCCAAATACGCCTGACATGCACAGCCTGAGCCTATCTCAGCAAATGCTGGCTGAGGAGCAGCCTGCAAGATTGCTGGGTCGTCCCTGGAGTTTAGCACTGGGACTCCCTGCACTGACACCGGTCCTGGGCCCCCAGGGACTTCAGAACATCCTCCTGGATGTTGACGTATGTGAAAAAACCCTTCACAGTCACCACCACAACCCAGCTGCATGTTATACAGAACTCAAGCATGTCATGCAGGGCGTTTTGTTTATCTTTTTACTGTGGCAAAATACACATTAAATTTGCCATCTTTACCATCTTTAAGTGCAGAGCTCAGCGGCACTAAGCACATTCACATTGTTGTGCAGCCATCCCCACCATCATTTCCAGAACTTTCTCATCTTCGCAAACTGAAAAAAGCCCTGTCCCCATGAAACACTGACATCCCAGCCCCTCCCTCACCACCTCCTTCCTGTCTCTGTGGCTCTGACTCCTCTAGGGACCTCCTGGGAGTGGCAACAGACAGTCTTTGTCCTTCTGTGTCTGGCTTCTCTCACTGAGCATCAGCCCTCAAGGTCCATCCACGTTGGAGCAGGTGTCAGAATCTCCTTCCTTCTTCTTCTTTTTTTTTTTTTTTTTTTACTTTTTAGGGCCGCACTCGTGGCATATGGAGGTCCCCAGGCTAGGGATTTAATCAGAGCTTCCAGCCTATACCACAGCCACAGCAACACCAGATCCAAGCCGTGTCTGCAACCCACCGCACAGCTCATGGCAACGCCGGATCCTTAACCCACTGGGCAAGGCCAGGGATCAAACCAGTAACCTCACGGTCCCTAGTCGGATTCATTTCCACTGCACCACAACAGGAACGCCAGAATCTCCTTCCTTTTTAAGGCTGAGTTATATCTCACTGTGTAGCTGGACTGCAAAGTGTTTGTCAGTGGACATCTGGGTTGTTTCCACCTTCGGGCTGTTGTGATCCTGTTGCTGTGAACATGGGTGTACAAATACCTATTTGAGTTCCTGCTCAGATCCCAAAAAGGAAAAATACTTATTTTCTACCCTCGACGTACACACAACACACAAACACACCCTCAACCTCACTCATTCCCCTAGTCATATTTTATAATCCTCAGGCTCTTTGGGGTGCATGTGAAAAAGTAAATTTCTGGATTGTAGAGTCATTCTATGCATAACTTTGTGGTATGGTTTTAATACACAGTGAAGTTAATGAAACTTGTATATTGACAGAAGGCTTCGTTTTGTGTTGCTCAGGATTTACCAGGAGCTGTCCACTATTTTGGAAAACCACATCGCTTACAGCAGCTCTAACAGTGGTACCGAAGTTGCCAGCGTAACCCCCATTCATCTGTCACATGAATGGTGGCTTCTGTGCTTCTAGGAGAGAGAAGCCTACACCTTTACACACTGAAATAGATTCTACATTATCGTGAATTGCTGTCATTGTGTTTTTCTTTTTATTGCTGTTTTATTCCATCACATTGATTTTAGGGGGAAATAAACAAGCAGATGGATGTCACATATTTTCCACGTTCATCTCAGGATGGGGGGTTAGGAAACACTGGTTCTAAATGAACAGTGGTTAATCCAACAGGCGTGCAAGCAACTGGCTTCAGCAGGTGGTTCTCAAACTTAAGTGGGTGTCAAAATCAGCTGGAAGGCTTGTAAAACACGGATCACTAGGCCCACTCAGGGACTTTCGGATTCAGCAGGTCTAGGGTGGAACCTGAGAACCGTGCACTTATAACAAGTTCCCAGATGTCTAGGCACCACACTCTGCTCAGCATTGGTTCAAGCCAATTTGGTGGCCCACCTCCCCTGCCACAAATGGCGTTTGACCTCTCCAGCCAGCCACGGGTAGGGAGAAGTACAGAAGGGATGGCCTTCTCTTTTTCCAGTGGACATGGATGGATCTGTACACGATACTTGGGGTTGTGGCCACTATTTTGTGACCACGAGAACAGCTAGGCCGGCACGCTGAAAATGGCAGCGCAAAAGAATGGCAAGACCTAGGTCTTCAGGGACGTGGTCGAGTTGTTGAATGAATCACCCTGGAGCCAACCTGCCCCTTGCCTTCAAGAAATCAGCTGCATTTGCAGCTAAAAACACCTGTGCCCACTTAACCTGCGGGGTCCCCAGCACACCACCATCTATGAGACCTGCCTTCAGGAAACACTGGGCCCTGGGACAGCTCTAGGTCTCTCTGTGTCCCATTCAAAACCTTCCTCGTGAGGAACCCAGAGAGGACACATGTGAAGGCACCTTGAAAAGCAGAGAGGGCTTGTTCGTGGAAGGCGAAGTGCCACATATGGAAACAGCCACGGCAGAAGGACACAGCACAGGCTCTCAAAGTCCCCTGCCGGCTAACCACGCGCTGTGCACAGATGCCCCCTCCCCCTTCTTAGAAGGTCGGAGGCCCAGGCAAGTGTCCGCATAGAATCGAGTGGTCCCACAGGGGCCGTGTGACAGACAACCAGTTGAATTTGGCTTAAAGTGAAGCAGAGTTAAAGGTGAGTTCCTCAGGAGCACTGGCCCCCTTCGAGAGCGCTTGTCCACACCTAGCTACCAATGGCACAGCACAGATCCAGAACATTCCACAGCTGCAGAGGGGTCCTCTGGGCGGCACTGGTCTGGGCTATGCCCACGGGCGATTTAGGGAATGTCACAGGACACAGTGGGGATTTCCCCGGAAAGTCATCCTGATTCACAAAAGGAGCTGGCGGGAAGGGCGCTCTCTTTCACAAATCGAGGGGACAGAACAGGCATGGCAAGGACCAGGAAGGGTGCATTCATTTTCAGGGGCGACTGTGACGAACTCTCAGACTGTGCAGCTCAAGACAACAGTCTTCCGCTTCTGGAGGCAGAGGTCCTCATCCAGGTGCGGTGGGGCTGGTCCTTCCGGAGGCCTCAGGGGAGAGATGGTTCCTCCTTTTCCAGCTGCTGGAGGCTCCGAATCCCTGGCTTGCAGCCAGCAGGGCAGCACCTTCCAACTCTCTCTGCCTTTGACCCTCCCACCTCACTCTTATAAGGACCTTGTGACAACACTGCTCCCCCTGCCCCCGAGAATCCAGGACCACCCCCATCACAGGAGCCCACCTGCAAAGTCCCTCTGCCATGTGAGATGTCACCACTACAGGTCCCAGGATGAGGACAAGGACATCTTTGGGGCCGACCACCCTGGTATTTGTTCAGGCTCTGTGACAGGGGCTTAAGCTCTGCATCTGGTCCTGAATCCTCACCCCATACAAGCCCACCTCTGTGCCCTGGTTTCCCCACCTTTTGTAAATGGGGACAGCACAGCCTCTTTTGGGGCCCAGGGTCAAACATGCCATTCCGTACATCTGCTCCCACCTTGACGTCGTGCTTCTCTGTGAACCAGGAGGGGACTCCCCGGTTCTCAGGACACCTGGGGTATGTGGGTGCAGAGAGACAGGGGCTCCCAGTGGCTGGTTCAGGCTCAGGCTGGAGTCAGAGCTCCACATCCATCAGTCAGCAGCTCCTGAGGTCTCCATCTCCACCACAGACACTGTGGTCCCTTCTCCCCATGCCAACATCACCCCAGTCCAGGGCATATCTCTGCTCAGCCAGCCACGCCCCAGCCTCCTCCTGGGTCTCCGTGCGGCCCTTCCATCCACACCTCCAGCCCATTTCCACAGGGCCACAGCAAAGACCCTCTCAGCTCCAATGCTGCCCTGCAACCCTGCTTAGAACTGTCCAAAGCCGGAGTTCCTGTCATGGCACAGTGGAAACGAATCCGACTAGGAACCATGAGGTTGCGGGTTCGATCCCTGGCCTCACTCTGTGGGTTAAGGATCTGGCATTGCCGTGAGCTGTGGTGTAGGTTGCAGACACGGTTTGGATCTGGCATGGCTGGGGTGAAGGCCAGCAGCTACAGCTCCAATTACACCCCTAGCTTGGGAACCTCCATATGCCGTGGGTGCATCCCTCAAAAATACAAAAAAAAAAAAACTGTCCAAAGCCAGGCTTCTCCTCACACCCCCAAATCTTATCCCTGTCCTTGTCTCCATTGGCCCCACACAGGGTTCTCCTGCTGACCTGCAAACCGCCAGCTGAGCTCCTGCCCAGGATGCTCTCTCCCCAGTCATTTCATGTTCGAGCACTTCATGGCTTTGGGTCTTAGCTTAAATGTCATCTCCCAAGAGGCGCCTTGCCTACCAGCCCAGCTAGAGCAGCACCCCACCCCCCTGTTCATCTCCAGCTCTGACAGCACTTGATTTTAATTTTTGCATGGCACGCACCAATATCTGGCTTTCCCTGTTTGCTTTTTTTTTTTTTTTTTGTCTCTTTTGGGCCACACCCACAGCATATGGAGGTTCCTAGGCTAAGGGACGAATTGGAGCTGTAGCTGCCAGCCTTTACCACACCCACAGCAGTGTGGGATCTGACCAGTGTCTGTGACCTACACCACAGCTCACAGCAACGCTGTATCCTTAACCCACTAAGGCCAGGGATTGAACCCAAAGCCTCATGGATACTAGTCGGGTTCATTAACCACTGAGCCATGATGGGAACTCCTGCTTATCTTTTTTATTGATTGTCACTCCCTCCCTCTAGAAACCTAAGCCCCATAAGAGCAGGGATCAGCTCTTTCTCATTTCCTACCACACCATCAGCACCTGGAGGGAGGTAGGCTTGCTGCATGGATGAAAAAGTCAAGATCACTGGAATAATCCAACAGCTTGCACCCCAACGACACAAGTGTCTGAACTCTGAACACTTCTAATCCCCATGCTCCTGGCCAATGGGCAGACAATGGTCTGCCCTTGAGGGGCTGTGGTGTGAAGCCCAAGCATCACCCAGGAGACATCTTGCCATAAAATCAGGCTCGAGTCCAGAGAAGCTGAGATTCAACAAAAAAAAAAAGGGGCCACAGCCAAGTGAGAAGATGTCAGGAGAAAAAAGACAGATCCAGAATGTGGGGCAACCTGAGGCCTGCAGCCAGGCCTGAAGCTCTGCATTTCTTGCAGCCTCCTGGGGCTGCAGTGCTGGACCACAGATGGAGGAGTGAGGGCCTGGGGTGCACAGAAAGTCAAGGCCATTGGGGGCCACCATAACAAAGCATCACAAATTGGGGGCTTAAAACAACAGAAAGCTAGGAGTTCCCACTGTGGCATAGCAGGTTATGAGCCTGACTAGTATCCATGGGGATGCAGGTTAGACCCCTGGCCTTGCTCAGTCAGATCCTTAAGGATCTGACATTGCTGTGAACTGCAATGTAGGTCACAGACATGGCTGGGATCCCAAGTTGTTGTGGCTGTGGATGGCAGCTGCAGCTCCAATTCAAGCCCTAGCCTAGAACATCCAAATGGTACAAGTTTGGCCCTAAAAAGAAAAGAAAAAAAAAACAGGAATCTAACCCTAACCCAACAGTTCTGGAGGCTAGAAATTGGGGATCAAGGTGTGGCAGGGCCATGCTGTGGGTGGAGGACACTCCAGCGAAGGGCCCTTCCCACCTCCTACAGCATCTGGTGGTGGTGAGTGGGGACCTTTGGCTTATGGACCCATCACTTCCTTTCTCCCCCTTTGACACGTGACCCTTCCCTGTTTGTGTTATAACCTCCCTCTTCTTACAAGGACACCAGAAATTGCATTAGGGACGCCCTCACCCAGTGTGAGCTCATCTTAACTTGATGATATCTACAAAGACTATTTCCAAAGAAGGCCACATCCACGGGTTCCTAAGGTAATGAATATGCAGGGATACCACTCTACCCACTGCGGGAGGAGGGAGGAAAAGAGGTGTTGCAGACTGTGGTAAAGGAAGCAAAGACAGAACAAGCAAATGCAAACTCTGAAACCTCCAGGATCCCGGTCCAAAAAGTAGAAAGGCTGCAAATACTGTCAGACCCTCGATGTTACAACGAAGTGCGGGTGGACAGCCTGCATGGAAGCAATTCACAGAGGTCATCCCTCTTGCTTACCGATGGTTCATCGGAAACTACACACAGGCCAGAGATGCAGAGCGGGGAGCCTACAACCCGTGTAAAGGCGAGCCACTCGTTACACGTTTCTGCGCGTCCGAAAAGTTCATGATAAAACCAGGACACATAAAGACCCATGTCTTTACCTCTCCTTCCAAGTCTCCTGAGCCTCACATCTCCAATCCTGGAGCCAAGCGGGGGCAATGGACTTTCCAGTAACCCCCTCCCCGAGCCCCCACCTCAGGCCAAGGTCTCCAGCTCTGCGGTCAGAAGAGCTTTCGGTAGGGTCTGAGTGCCAGGATGCACCCAGCCTCGTCCTCACTCCCTAGACTCTCCCGCCAACCCGAAGGGGGTCTACGCTTAACATGCGCATGCGTGACCCGCTCCCACCATCCGCCCTCTCCCCGCCCCTCCCCACGTGACGCCGTGGGAACCTGGACCCAGCACCTCCTAGGTGGGGGCGGCCAGCTGAGAGCGGGTTGGCGGTGGGGGTATGGGGTGATGGAGAGAGGAGGAGGGACGGAGCCAAGAGACCTGGCTCTCGGGGTCCAGAATTGCAAGAGAAAGAAATGGGGGATGGGAGCCCCTGCTCCCAGATTGAGGCTCCAGGGAGGATGGTATCCCAGGGGTCCCACCGGCGCACTCACCCGAACGATGTAGGAGACCCCGGGCCCCAAGACCCTGGCGTCTGGGTGTAGCCAGCCGTGCGCCGGCTTGTGGATGAAGCTGCCCTTGCGGATCCACTCGTCCGCGGCGGCGTCCGGGGGCCCGGCCACTCCCCGCGCGCCCCGTGGCCCCCGAGTACCGGCGGCCCGGCAGCGGCTGAGAGCAGGCAGGGGGCAGGGCGCCGCGCAGCGCGGATCGCAAGCGCCCAGGACCGCGGCTGCCAGCGCCGGGACGCCGGCCGAGTCGGCCGGCTCGGGCTCAGGCTCGGGCTCAGTGGACCCCGCGCTCCCCGCTGCACGCGCCGCTGCGGGGCCGCGGCCCAGGAACCCGGCAGGGGCGGCGAACTTCCACTGCGGCATGCGCGGCAGCAGCGCGCAGAAGGTGGTGGGCGCTTCGGGCTCGGGGGGTGCAGGGGGCGCGGGGGGCGCGCGCCCGCCCGGACCCTGCGTCATGGCCGCAGCCGCCCGACCGAGCCCGACCGGGCGCTGCGCCTGGCGGGGAGGAGGCCCTCCCGCTCCCTCCCGCTCGCTCCCGCTCGCTCCCCGCCCCCGGCCCGGTGATGTCATCCGTCCGGCCCAGCGCGCAGCCGCGGGGGGCTGCGCCCTTGGGACCCCCGGCCCTCGGCGTCCAGACGCTTGGTGGGGAGGCTGGGGAAACTGAGGCCCTACGAGGACACAGGCGCTGGCATGAGTCGGGTAGCCAAGGAGGGAGAGAGGTTCCGAACCCAGGACCCAGGCAGAGACCCCCCCTTACTTCGCCCCCCACTCGTCCCCAGGTACCTAGGACAGAGGTGGGAGAGCCTTATAAATAGCTTCCTTCTTCCCTTTTTGATGTGGGGAAACTGAGGTCTGGAGAGGGGCGGAGGCGCGGTCCGGGAAGGAGAGCGCTGCAACTCCTCAGGTCATCTCCCTCACTTCCCTTTGTTCCAACCGAAGGTACTTAAAATTTTTGCCCTGCTTTATTTCCTAACTGGGAACCTGAGACTCAGAGAGGGTAAGGGATGTGCCGGAGGACACACAGCGCAGACTCCGACCCAGGAGTGCCGAGTTGGGCTGGCTGTGCAGCCTTTCCCTGGACCTCAGTTCCCCCGGCTGTAAGCCAGGGGCACGGGCTAGAGCATCACCGGCTCCTCCTTCATTTCTGAGTAGCCCCGTGCAGCATCAACCCAACTGAACTCTTGGGCCTAGGCCCTCCAGGCCCGCCAGCGTCTCCGTCCGCCAAGGCCTCCACGGCTGCCGCTTCTGCACCGAGAACGGACGGTCTTGGTCACCCCAGGACCAGCATCCCAGCCCGGGGCTGACCCATCCCCCTCCCCGCCCCCTCCCCCTCCAGCCCCGCCCCAGGCTGGGCCGGCTGCCGGGAAACAAAGGGAGGGGGGCCGGGGCCGCGGCAGGTGGGGACAGGCGAGGCAGCCGAGAGCCGGATCGATAAATCAGAGGAGTGAGATCACCGCGTGGCCGCCGCCCGCGGCGCGAGAGGAGGCAGCAATGGGGGCGGGAGGGAAGGCGCGCGCGGCCGTGATTGGCCGGCGGGCTGGGCGGAGGTGGGGGGAGGTCAGTGACGCTGAGAGAGAAATTGTGGCCCGCAGAGGGCTCGGCCTTGGGTCAGCCGGTGGGGGTGACTTTGTCGGAGTCTGGGGCACCCACCTGGACACCTGTGTGTTCCTTGTCTCTGATGTGGGCTACAAACTTGTGGACTGTGTGAGGGTTGGCTTGTATTTATACTGTGCGTGGATGTGAATGTGAGAGTGTCCAGCTGTGTGTGCAGAGGCCCTGTTGTGTGTCTTGCTGTGTGTGTGAGGGTCCTGGTGTGTGTCCAGGTACGTGTAGAGGTCCTAGGGTGTGTCCTCCTGTGTGTGTAGGGGTCCTGGTGTGTGTCCTGTGTCTAGAGGTCCTGGTGCATACCCAGGTGTGTACAGAGGTCCTGGGTGTGTGTCCAGGTGTTTGTGTAGAGATCCTGGTGTGTGTCCAGCTGTATAAGTCCTAGTGTGTGTCCAGCTGTGTGTAGGGGTCCTGGTGTGTCCACCTAGTTAGGTGAAGGGTATGAGGTCAAGTCTGGTCCCCAGGCTGGGGAAGAAGGACAGAGCAGGGGAGAGCTGACACCCACCCAGGAGCCCTCTGGGTTCTGCCTGCTCAAGCACCCACCCCCTTGTGGGGCCTCGTCCTCCATGGAGACGTGGTGTGGTCTGTCCCACCTACCTCAAGCTTCCTGGGTTAGGGTCTTCTGGGTCTGGGCTACTCTTCCTTTCCTATCCCTGAGAGAGAAGGGACAGAGCCCAAAGGCCAGGACTCACAACCAGGGATCAGGACAGTAGTGCTTAGTGTGCCTTTGGACAAGCGCCCCATCTCTCCAAAGCCCCTCGGTAACCTGACTCCTGAGTTGCTGTGATGCTTAGATAATCTTTTCAATATCTGGGACACAGTAGGCACCTACCAATGGCAAACCTTAGACTACACCAAACTTCTATACATCCTTCAGAGCCCAGCTTCAATTTCTCCTCTTCAGAGAAGCCTACCTGGCTGGCTCCCCCCACTCAAAGCCCTGGCTCCATCTCTGTCCTCCTCCAGCCCTGAGTCCTCTCTCTGGTCCCATCCAGATCCCCAGGGGCTGCAGAGTCAGAGGTCTGGATCTTGAGGGCAATGTTCAGGTTTTGTTCCTGTGATGTGAACAGCCCACGGGTGTGTGATGCTGGCTGCTCCTGGCGCCACGGAGATTTATTGGCAGGCAGCTACAGGGTGGGGATGGCCTTCCAGCCCCATTCTGGGCTGGAACCAGGACACCCAATTCTGGGCTGGGACCAGGGCAGCCAGCTGTGCCTCCTTGAGCAGCAGGGATGAGCCCAAGCCTGGCAGAAACCCGAGCTCTGCCAGAGACCTAGGCCCTCACAGGCAGACGCTGAGTTCTAGGACATGGGAAGCTGCATCTCCAGCCAGCGGCCTGGCCTGGCCTGGCCTGGGGTGACCCAAAGAGAAGAAACTGGGACGCTGAAAGGAGGCTCACCCTGTCAGGGCCACGGGGTCACAGCCCCCGGGACTGGAGAAAGGAGGTGGCCTGGAAGGGCCTCAAACAGTTGAGAGGAGAGGAAGGGGGAACTGCCCCCTGCCCCCTGCAACCAGAGCCAGCCCAGGAAGGGTCTGCCCACACCCCACTGTGCGGCATGGGAAACTGAGGCCCAGCTCAGGAGCCGGTGGGGCGTTTTGCCCCCAAAGGCATCAGGGTGTGGTGTCCACAGCCATGGTGGTGGCCCGTTTGGAGTGGCAGATGCCCATGGTGAATGCTGGGGCCCGGGCCATTGTCACAGTGACCTGCTCGGGACTGTGAGTGCCAGGGCCGGGGGTCTCTTCTGCCGGGCGTGGGGCTCGGGGCCGCCCCAGCATGGTGAAGGCTGGCCGGCGCTGACGGTAGGTGTTGGGGTCCGGGCTCTCATACTGGCCCGGGCCTGGCATCTCAGCAGGGTCCAGCAGGCGGCGGGTGGCAGGTGTGCGGCCTGCCACCGTGTAGCTGGGACTGCTGGGCTTGATGAAGATCTGGGAGCCCCAGAGGGAAGGCAGGGTATAGGTGTTAGGGGCAGGGGCTGAGGTGTCCAGGGACTGCGGGCGGAGGCGGGAGCCCAGGGTGAAAGCTGGGGGGGTCCGCTGGCGCACAGGGGCCACTTTCTCTGGGCTATAGGCCCCAGGGCCTGGCGTCACTTCCAGACCTGTAAGAATGGGGCAGGAGGATTGTCAGTGGGCAGAGTCCTCACATCCTCGAAGATCTTGCATGGCTCCCCATAGCCACATGCATCCTGGTGCTCACAGCAGCCCTGCGGTGTTTCTTCTCCTTCCCCGACCTCCCTCTGTTCTTTCTCAAGCTCCCACCTTTGGCCAAGCTCAACCCTCTACCAGCCATGCCTCCCACCCCACAGGATGCTTCTCATCCTTCAAGACAGCCCCAAAGCCCCTTGCCCTGCTGCCCTCCCCACACCCTCCTTCTCAGCAGAGCCCTCACAGCCCTCCCAGGATCCCCCTGGTGTGGGTCCATCGCCCTCTCCAGACATGGCCACACTGAGGTAGGATGGTTCCCACCTGCAGTCTGACCACCACGCCAGACTGGGGTCTCACAAAAAGCAAGGACATGTCAAATCCAGTTCAACCTCCAGCAGTTGGCTTAGTACATGGTTGAGTGGATGGGTAAGGAGTGAATGAGTAGATGATGGATTCATGGATATGTAGGTGGATTGAGAGATGGACTGTGGATGATGGATGGATGGGTGGATGGACAGAGGGGGGATGGATGGATTGGGTGGATGGATAGATGGATAGAAGGGGGATGGAGGGATGGATGGATTGGGGGATGGGCAGGTGGGTGGCTCATGAATGGATGGTAAGTGGATCAATGGATGGACTGGATGATGAACAGGTGGTTGGGTGAATAGACTGGTGAGTAGATGGAGTTCCCGTCGTGGTGCAGTGGTTAACAAATCCTACTAGGAACCATGTGGTTGCGGGTTCAATCCCTGGACTTGCTCAGTGGGTTAAGGATCCTGCATTGCCGTGAGCTGTGGTGTAAGTTGCAGATGCAGCTTGGATTCCAAGTTGCTGTGGCTCTGGCGTAGGCCGGTGGCTACAGCTCCGATTAGACCCCTAGCCTGGGAACCTCCATATGTCGCAGGAAGCAACCCTAGAAAAGGCAAAAATACAACAACAACAACAACAAAAATAGTTGGTGAGTAGATAGATGGGTGAATAGTGCGTCTGTGGATCAGTAGGTGGACAAGTAGCTGGCTGATAGGTCAAAAGATGAAAGAGTGGGAGACTTGAATCAGATCATTAAATCAGGTGCCTCAGATGAAAGAAGCCTGTGAAGGCAGTTACTGCATTTGCCACAGTCCCCACTGCACTCTATTGTGTCCCGATGCTGAGGCTGAGCCTCAGGTGCCCTTGTGGCACCATCTGTGCACAGGATCACATCATCCTGGCCCACTTCACCCTCCAGGTTCTCTCAGGGCCCCTGCCCCTCTTCTGTGTCCACTGGATTTCATCATTCCAAAGAAGTTCCAGGAACTCAAGAGTGGAAGGGGATGGGGAGGTGCAAGCGTGGCTGAGACCCTGAGAGGGTCGGGTCCTGCTGGGGCAGCACAGCCAGGTACTCACCCCGAGACTTGCCCCGACCCTGCATAGAGTAGGCAGGGGTGCAGCTTCGTCCAAAGCGGGTGACTTTGGGGTCCAGGAAGTAGATGGGTCCGGGGCTGGTCTCCTGCGGAGATGCTGGGGAACACAGAGTCCTGAGGGCGCCTCCGATGGCCCCACTCCTCAATGCCCAGGAGGAGGCACTCCCACCCCCAGCAGCCTCCACCCCCTCTTGGAAGGCAGGGACCCCAGCCCACTGAGGTATCACCACTGATTTGGGGGCCCTGGGTCTCCTCTTGTGCATAGAGTTAGAGCAGTCAGGCCCCAAGGGAGGGTCTGAGGAGAGCCCTTCAGAGCTTGGCCTTGCCCTGGCCAGTGTGAGCAGCTCGAGGGAGGGGAGACCATGGGAAGTGAGATGACCCACAGAAGGGGATGGTCGGTGCCTGGCACTTAAGACTTGGAACCAATTTACTGTGATTGCCACTGCTACTGTTTATAAGCACACTCTGGGGTAAATCAAGTGCAGTAGGTCCAACAAGGACTAACTAGTTTAAGTACCATGTGTACATGTACACACATGACCTGGTGCACACATGAAGCACGCTCACGATAAATAAGCACAGCCCAACTCATGGCATTTCCCACCTCCAGGCCTTCGCCTCTTCTGCCAGCTCTACCTGGAGTCCCCTTCAGCTCCGAGGGGTTCCACTGAACTCCTACTCATCCTACAAAGCTGATTCCATGCCTTCACCTCCAAGAAGGCTTTCCTGGACATTCAGCGAGTCCACAGTAACCACCCCTGATTCCCCAGCCTGTGTGTCCCTCTGTCCAAGGATGTGTCCTGCGGCACACATGGATTAGAAGCTGGCAACTCAGGATGCTCTGGGCCACAGGCTCCGTTCTTAATCCTTCTGTGTGACCCAACATGGTGTTGATTCCCTCATTGGCCTTCTGGGGCCTCTGGCAGCTTCCTGAGTTTCCTTTGGGAAACTTGGAAAGTTTTAGTTTGGGGTTGCTGCTGATGCTGAAGGCTGAGAAGAAGCTGCTGGGCCTGCAGCTGCCAACAAGCCTCCTGTGCACACGAAACAAAGTCCCCACATAGCAAGGAGCCTCCCAGAACACCCCCAACACCACCCTGGCCCACTGGGACCCCGAGCGCTCTAAGAATGTGTAGGCACCAGTGTGCGGGCACCACTGAACAGGCACAGGGCAGCAATGCACTGGAGCCACTTTGAAGGCATCTACTTTTTCTTTTTTTTTCTTTTTGGTCGCACCCGCAGCATATGGAGGTTCCCAGGCTAGGGATTGAATCCAAGCTACAGCTGCGACCTATGCTACAGCTGCAGCAACTCTAGATCCTTAACCCACTGCGTGCAGCTGGAGATTGAACCCACACATCCACAGCAACCCAAGCCTCTGCAGTCGGACACTTAACCTGCTTAGATGCCACAGCAGGAACTCCCTGAAGGTATCTACTCTTGTCTTAATGAACCTCTCCAGGCATCCAATGTGTATTTAATCCTGACAACTGGTTAAGTCAGTGCCTCAGTGTGTACAGAGCAGGAAGCAGACATACAACTTGCCCAAGTCAAGCAGCAAGGAATCTGCAAACCACCCTACTCCCCCTTCCGTAATGAAACAAGGGCCCAGAGAGGCACAGAAGCTTCCCCGAGGTCACACAGCAAGGGTTGCCTCTGTCATCTACCCATCCAGCTTCCTGCCTCACTCAAGGGGAGCTTGAATCTATATGATGAGGAAATGCCTGGGTGGGAGGTTGGAGGCTGGGAAGCTCCCCTCCCACCCTCCCCCAGCCCTACCCCCCTCTCCCAATAGGCCTTACCCTCACTGGGCCTCCAAAAGAGTGAGTAGGCAGGACCAGCCACCCTGGTACAGTCATGGTTGATGTAGCCCACGGTGGACGGCAGGATGTACAAGCCCGGCCCAGAGCCTGCAACCAAAGCCCTCAGGTCACCGTCTGGGGCCCTACACCCTGACTTGTAGGGTGGAGCCCAGGGCCCAGCCC
The DNA here is from genome assembly GCF_016906955.1 of Phacochoerus africanus. Taxonomy (NCBI): domain Eukaryota; kingdom Metazoa; phylum Chordata; class Mammalia; order Artiodactyla; family Suidae; genus Phacochoerus; species Phacochoerus africanus. The sequence goes on along the minus strand of NC_062547.1, from coordinate 77,945,889 downwards.
CTGAGCCCCCACCCAGCCTCCCAGCCAGCCTCTGTGGCAGGGGTGGGGAGCAGGCACTGCCTCCACTCAGGGGAAAATGAGTGAGGGGCATTGTGAGTCACAGGACACACAGGAGGGAGGGGCGGTGGGGCCTCCCCACCTCGGGGCACCTTGGGAGGACTGAGGCCGACAGAGAGACACACTGTCACAGCTGAGGACCCTGAACCCATACTCAGAGACACATTGTCACAGGTGAAGACACTGACCCCAGACTCAGAGTCACTCTGTCACAGCTGGGGGACACTGAGGCCAACACAGAGACACACTATCACATGTAGGGAATCAGCCCCCCACACAGAGATACACTGTGACAGTTGCAATGTCAGGCCACAGAAGCTGACTGCAACTGTCTTATTAACAGTTACAGAAACTGCTGCTGGGGCAGGGGCATAACTGAAATCCCAGGGTCAATGTTAAAGGCCCCCCCAGGGATCACCTGGGTCTCCACCCCCCTGCACAATCTCCCCTGCTCTGCGGCTTTCTCCCTGAGACAGTTATCACCAACTAATACTAATACCAGTACTGCAAAGGCTGCTTGTTGTGCCTCATCTCCACTCCTCTCTGCCCCGGATGTTTGCTGCTCTGCCGACTGTACCATGAGCACCTGCACCAGTGCCTGGCCCATAGGACATTCAACTTCTGTTGAATAGAGGAGCACAGGAGCCGACAAGGACACCATGTTCACACCCATACTGTGGGAAGGAAAACCGAGGTTTGGGGAAGGGCAGAAACTTGCCAGAGGCTCCTGCCTCCAGCTGGGCTCCTAAACATTCCAGAAGCCCCATCGGGGTGGGGGGATCAGAGCAAGCAGGGAAGGGTCCCACCACCAGGGCCCACCAGCCCTCCTACCGCTCTCCGAGGTGGCCAGGCCACAGGCTCTCCTCAGGCCGGTCTCTGGGATCTGGCACTCGGTGACCCGCCGACCCAGGGGCACTGTGGTCAGTCGTGGAGAAGGGTCGCAGCTGAGGGTCCCCATGGTGGGCAGCGGTGGGACCCCGGGGCACAGGGGCTGGCAGCCTGGTGCCCGCTCCTCAGCCGCAGCTGCTCTGGGCCATGGGCTGGGCACCGTCCCAGATCCTCACGGCTCCTGCTGGTGTTGGCAGAACCTTGGCCTCACCACACCCTCCCAACGGCACAGAAGCACCTTGTCTCTCGTCAGGGAGCTTGGGGCCCTGGCCTGAGCCGAGTGATCGGCGGTCGCTGGCCTGGAAGTGGGGCCAGGATCAAGTGTCGGCCAGGCAGCTGGACGGTCCAGGAAAGAATCCGGTGTCAGCAGGGCCAGTCCCCCGGGAGTTGGCCAAGCCGGACAGCCCGCACCGGAGCTGCAAACACGACACCCACAGTCTGGTGGCAGGAAGGACGGGCAAGGTCATGGGCGGCATGGTCCCATTTCCACAGCTGGGAAAACTGAGGTGTGGTCCAGGTTCCCCACCCCGGGAGCTGCCACTCTGGGCCAACAAGCATTCTCTCCTCCCCTCCTTCCTTCATACAAAGAGGATTTATTGAGCACCTTCTAGTGCTGTTTTCTGTTTGGGTTGGTGGGAACATGACAGGAACGGATAGAAAGGAACAGAGCAGCAGATACTCTTGGGAGGGGAGAGAGGAAAGCAGCAAAATTCATTGAGTACAGAGCATGTTAGAAGGTTCTGCAAACATGCAGCGGATGGGAGTCAGGGATGCAGTGCAGGGGGCAGGAGGACAAGTCACTGCCAGGGACAACAGTGAGGCAATGGTGGTCCACCAGGACAGCCCCCCTGCCTCGCACAAGCCCACAGGGATTTACTGCACCCTGGTACAGAGTTTATTTCCCTGACAGCACTGAAGGCTTCCATGGGCTCAAGGAGACCTGGCCACAAAGAATTTAAATTCTTGTCTCTCGTGGCACCCTTGTCTGTGCTGCGTTGTCCAGCTCTTTGGCACTGTAATTTTTTTTTTTTTTTTTTGGCCAAGCCCACGGCATATGGAAGTTCCCTGGCCAGGGATCAAACCTAGACCACAGCAGTGACAATATGAAATCCTTAACCAGGGAACACCCTGGCACCCTCATTTTTAAAGTTTTATTGAGTTACAATTCACTTCACGATGTAACTTTTTTCCTTTTCTTTTTTTAAAGCTGCACCTGCGACATATGGAAGTTCCCAGGCTAGGGGTCGAGTCAGAGCTGCAGCTAATGGCCTGTGCCACAGCCACAGCAATGCGGGATCCAAACCACATCTAAAAACTATGCTGCAGCTTGCGGCAATGCCAGATCCTTAACCCACCAAGCAAGGCCAGGGGTTGAACCTGAAACTCCCAAAGAACAACATTTTGATTAAAAATTTAAAAATTATGGAATCGGGGAGATCCCATTGTGGCCCAGAGGAAACGAATCCGACTGGGAACCATGAGGTTTTAGGTTCAATCCCTGGCCTCGCTCAGTAGGTTAAGGATCCAGCACTGCCATGAGCTGTAGCGCAGGTCACAGACGTGGCTCAGATCCTGTGTTGCTGTGGCTGTGGCATAGGCCAGCGGCTCCAGCTCCGATTGGACCCCTAGCCTGGGAACCTCCATATGCTGCGGGAGCAGCCCAAGAAATGGCAAAAAGACAAAAATAATAACAAAAAAAATAAAAATAAAATAAAATGAAACATAGGCTTATATTAGAAATGGCTATAAAATCAATTACCTACAATTTCACCTTAAGAAACTTTAAAAAAAGGAGTTCCCTGGTGGCCTAGTGGTTAAGGACTCAGCAGTCTCACTGTTGGAGCTCGGGTTTGATCCCTGGCCCAGGAATTTCCATGTGCCAAGGGTGTGGCAAAAAAAAAAAAAAGAGAGAGAGAGACAATCATGAAATGGAGAGTTGTAAAAAGAATTAAAAACTCCCCACCTAAAAAAAAAAAAAAAACACTACTTCTTTAAAACGATAAACAAACTTGGGAGTTCCCGCCAATTAAAAAAAAAAAAAAAAACTAGTTCTTTAAAAGGATAAACAGGGAGTTCCCGTCGTGGCGCAGTAGTTAAAGAATCCGACTAGGACCCATGAGGTTTCGGGTTCGGTCCCTGCCCTTGCTCAGTGGGTTAACGATCCGGTGTTGCCGTGAGCTGTGGTGTAGGTCGCAGACATGGCTCAGATCTCAAGTTGCTGCGGCTGTGGTGTAGGCCAGCAGCTACAGCTCCAATTGGACCCCTAACCAAGGAACTTCCATATGCCACAGGTACAGCCCTAAAAAAAAAAAAAAAAAAAAAACCTGAGCTTGAGCACTTTCTATGGCTGCATCATCTTGTCTAGTTGTCTCAGCATCTCCTGAGAGAAGTGCTGGTGCTGAGTCTCACCGGTGGTCACAGATGGGGAAACTGAGGGTTGGGGAGGGGGCGGGACAGGCACAGGATTTAGATCAAAGCTTAGGGTCAAGGACTTCTCCATGGTTCTAATTCCAGCTCAGCTTTCTGGAAATGCTGGAAATCCTCTGTGGATTCCTATTGCCCTAAGGATAAAATTCAAGCCCTCACTGTCACAGGAGACCCCAGTCCTGTCCTCACTTCCCTTCGGCCCTGGACTCCTACCCCTCAGCCCTCACTCACTCTCCTGCGGCCACATCAACAGCTTCCGGTTCCTTGGGATGGGGACCTCAGGTTCTCCACCTGCCTTCCCTCCACCTGGGATGTACTTTCCCACAGGGAGCCCGAAGCCAGCTCCATCCTCATCACCTGTGGGCCCCAAACTGGATGAGCCACTGGCTTCTTTCCAGAAGCAGCATAAACTCCAGAACTGGGGACTGAGGAGGGAATGGGACAGAGACACCCCACTTCTCTCTTCTCCTGCCTGGCTGCGCCTCCCACTGATCGACACTGGCCCAAAGTGCAGGAGCCCAGGGACGCTCCACCAGCTCCGCCTGGTGGACCCAGGACCGGGCAGAGGAAGGAGGAGTCACCCCTCCCCCCCAGCCCAGGTTACGTCAACCATGGACGGCTGGGGATACTAGTCCCAGCTGGGACTCAGCTTTGACCACCTCAGTTTCCCCTGACACAGGAAGGAGCCCAGTGGTAATACGGGGTAGGACTGGGGGGACGGACTGGAACAGCCTGTCTGGCACCCCCACTGCTGGCCATTGTCTCTGTGACTCACTTCAGCCCAGACCGCTTCAGTGCCCCCAGGGAAGCAATGCGCAGGGAGATGCTAATTATCTCAGAGCAGCAGCGCGCGAACCACCCCTTTTAATGCAAACTGACACATTGACAGCAGAGGGCACTTCGGAGTACAGGGCAGAGGAAGGTAAACTGGGCGTGAGCGGCCAGCCCCCACGCGAGGAGGCTTGGCTGCCCGACAGTGGGCGCGGTGGGGGTGCTGAGGCCTGGATACAGCTGGTGCCCCTTCAGTTACAGCCGGAATGACGTTGTTAATTCAACCGGGTCTCAGCTACGTGTCAGGCACTTCGAGGAACTGAGGAAATGGCCAACAGGACCCTCCCTCACTTTTCTGTGAGGGAGGCAAATAAGATCACCGACGTTAAAGCCGAGTATTGCCAGGGAGAAGCTTGGAGGGCAAGGAGGGGCTGGAGATGTGCAGTGTGCAGCAGGAAGGCCTCACCGAGATGTCACTGGAGCAGAGACTGAAGGTGAGGAGGGAGCCCGGAGACCTGGGAGAGGAAGCACCAGGAGGGGTGGGGCGGGTGGGCCTGGGACTGCACTGTGCCCAGCGGAACCGCAGGAAGGCCCGCGTGGGCTGCAGAGGAACGAATGAGGGGCATAGGGAGGAGGTGGGCGCGGGAAGGGGACGGGGCGGCGCGGGTCCCTTGGGTGCGGGAACTCTGGGGCTGCAGGCAGAGCAGGGACGCGCCCACTCGGTGCTCACGGGCACCCTCTGGCGGCTCCAGGAGAACAGACCGTGGGCGGCGCCGGGAGACTGGGATGAGGTGGTCTGCCTATCCCGGAGGGGTGGGGCGGGGGTGAGGGGGGGAAATAAGGGGTGTAGGAGTGGGTGAGGGGAGAATGAGGAGTGGGGACTGGGTGAGAGGAGAATGGGGAGGTGGGGGCGGGGTGAGGGGGAATGGGAATGGGGCGTTTTAGGTGGGATGTTGGGGAGAGCTGTCAGCGCAGGTAACGGTGGGAGGGCTGACGGGGTGGGGGGCGTGGAGGGGAATGGGGGAGGAGGCCAGGACTGGTGGTGCGGCCAGCTCAGCAGGGATAGAGGAGGGGGCGACAAGCAGGTGGGTTCTGAGTCTGTTTTAAAACTAAAGGAGAATCCCTAACCTCGCTCAGTGGGTGTGGCTGTGGTGTAGCTCCGGTTCGACCCCTAGCCTGGGAACCTCCATATGCCGCAGGTGCGGCCCTAGAAAAAGACAAAAAACAAAAAACAAAACTAAAGGAGAGCTTTAGTGCCTGCCCGCTTGCACGTCTACTTCTTGCCTAAAAAATAAAATAAAATAAAACTAAAGGAGTTCCAGTGTTCCTGCTGTGGCTCAGCAGAAACGAATCTGACTAGTATCCATGAGGATGCCGGTTCGATCCCTGGGCTCACTCAGTGGATTACGGATCCAGCGTTGCCACGAGCTGTGGTGTAGGTCACGGATGCAGCTCAGATCCCAGTTGCTGTCATGTAGGCCACAGCTCTCATTCAACCCCTTGCCTGGGAACTTCCATATGTGGAGGGTGCAGACAAAATAAATTTAATAAATAAATAAATGGACATAAAACTAGACCCAAAAGGATTTGCAGACAGATTTGAGGTGGGGAGGGAGTGAGCTGGTGAGCCTCCAAAGCTGGAGCTGTGGGACCTGGGAGGGCGCTAAGGAGGGAGGGGAGTCTTGGTAGAAGGTCATGAGCTGGGCTTTGGGATTGTGGGCTTGGGGCTTCGTGGGAGACACACATGGACACATGGTCAGGCAGCTGTAAGGGTGGACTGCTGGTTATCCCTCTCTGCACACAACAAGCTCCCCTAAACACAGTGGCTTAAAACAGCACACCCATGATTTTGTCACAATTTCAGAGGATGAGCTAGGTCCTCTGCTCAGGCTGCATGGAAGGTGTTGGCCCCACCTGGGACCTCACTGGGAGGCTAGACTGGGAACTCTCACATTGTTGCAGGATTTATTTCCTTGTGGTTATAGGACTGGGGGCTAGCTGTTGGCTGGAAGGCACTGTCAATTCCTGGCCACCTGGCCTCCCAAACCTGGCCTAGTTCTTCATAGTCAGCAAAGGGTTGGTGGAGCCGTTATTTGCATTATTGTGACTGCAGCTGTGGGGAGCAACCATCCCCACTAAGAACCCAGACTCTCTTCCCTCTTCCAGCTCCCTCCACCTTTTCCTGGCTCCATGGGTTCTTAAGTCGCTGAAAGAACATCACTGCCCCCAAAATTCATTTATCTCCCTTCAACCCGTTTTCCACTCAGTGACCAAATGATCTCTTGAAAACAGAAGCTGGAGTTGCCATCCTGGCTCAGCGGAAAAGAATCTGACTAGGAACCATGAGGTTGCGGGTTCGATCCCTGGCCTCCTCGATCAGTTCAGTTCATTAAGGATCTGGCGTTGCCATGAGCTGTGATGTAGGCTGCAGACGCGGCTTGGATCTGGTGTGGCTGTAGCTGTGGCATAGGTTGGCAGCTGTAGCTCAGATTAGATGCCTAGCCTGGGAACATCCATATGCCGTGGGTGCAGTCCTAAAAAGACAAAAAAAAAGAAAGAAATAAAAACGAAGGAAGAAAGGAAGGAAAGAAAGAAAGAAAAGAAAGAAAGAAAGAAAGAAAGAAAGAAAGAAAGAAAGAAAGAAAGAAAGAAAGAAAACAGAAGCTTCCCCCTTTGCGTGCCTGATTACAAAGCCCTCTCCTGGCTCCCTCTGTGCCAGGAGAAGCCCACTCTTCTCACTTTCCTCTGGGTTCTGGCTATGAGGACAGGGGCTGCATTTATTGGGCACTTACTGTGTACCAGGCTCTGAGCTGGGTGTTAGGGACTCAGGCGCACCCAGGGCAACCACAAGAAACAATGTGAGCCACATGCAGAATTCTGAATCTCCTAGTGGCCATTTCAAAAAACGAAAGGGAAACAAGAAAAAATAATTTTAAGAATATATCTTATTTAAGTGAATACATCCAAAATATCATTTCAGCATACAAAAACAACATATGGGAGATTCTACATTCTTCTTTTCTTTTGCCATACCCATAGCATGCACAAGTTCCCCAGGCAGGGGTCGAACCTCCAGCACAGCTGTGACAATACTGGATCCTTAACCCACTGAGCCACGAGGGAACGCCATCTACATTCTTTTCTTCATTCAAAATCTGGTGAGTGTTTTGCTCTCATGGCACCTCTCAGCTGGACCAGCCACACAGTTCAAATACTCAGCAGCAGTACACAGCCAGTGGCTGCTGTGCTGCACAAAGCAGGTATAGTGTTTTAGCCTAGAGCCAATCCCTTAGTCCAATGGTTCTCAACCTGGGCTGGCCCTGCCCTCAGAGGACACTGGACAATGCCTGGAGACAGTTTTGGTTGCCAAGATGGGGGGAGGTACAGAGGTGCTGCTCAGTACCACGCAGTTCACAGGGGAGACCCTGGTGCAAGAGTAAACCAGCATTTCTTCCCACAGCTGGCTGACCACACGCAGGTCAGTAACACCCATCACACCTACGTAGCCAGCACTCAGATACCACAACGGCACTTCCCAGCCCGCAGAAGCCCCCACGTCACCATAACCACCATCCCAACGTCTAAAGCAGGGCTGTTTTGCCCTTCCTTTTGAACTGTGAGCTGTGCTCTTATGAGGGCGCTTTCCCTCAACCTTGTGTGAGAGCCATCCTGTTGTTGGGTGTGGGTCTAGTCCCAAGCTGCTGGGTGTAACATTTCCATTGTATGAGGAGACCAAGCTTTATTTGCAGAGTTTCGAGCACTTCCACTTGGCACAACTGCAAATAATGTTGTTCACAGCATTCTGGGTGGGGGGCAGAGCACGTACAAAGGTCCTGGGGCAGGATTGTGCCCAGTGTTGGAAGAGGAACAGGGGTGCTTGGAGCAGAGTGAGCAAGGGGGAGGGGTGAGGAGTTGAGGGCAGAGCCCTGTGGGTGCTGGGAAACCTTGGCTTTTACTCCAAGGGAGGTGGGAGCCCTGGAAGATTTGGAGCAGAGGAGGGGTGTGTTAGGCATAAGAGAGAGCAGTAGAGGATGGCTTTGGGGAGTTTCCTAGTGGCACAGTAGCATAAGGATCTGATACTGTCACTGCTGTGGCTGGGGTTCGCTCCCTAGCTTGGAAGAAGGAGAAGCTGTACAGGTCCTGTCCTGGGATCCAGGACATCACAGGCCCTGAGCAGATACACAAATATTTGCTGAAGAAACGGGCTATGACAGTGCTGCACTGAGCCGAGGTCCCCAGCCCTTCTCTAAAACTGTCTGGCGGGTGAAAGGAAGTTCAAATCCCCAGGAAGCTAGGTCAGTAGATGGTCTGTGGTTCTGTCGCTGACACAGTGGGCAGCAGGCCAGGTGTTCGCAGGGCCGCCACCCCATCCAGTGTCAGCTCTCCCTCTGCCTTCCCAGCCTGCAATCTGTCACTTCCCACCTCCCCAGGGCCTCCCAATTGTCCCTTGTCCGGCCGCCAGCCCCCTGACTCAGACTCACATGCCTTTATGGCCACCTGCCCCTTTGTTCCGCAGGGATTCTAACAAGGAAGACTTGTTCTTCCCAGGATGAGGACACAGCGAACCTGCCAGACTCTCTCCTGCCTCCATCCCGGAAAGGCAAGAGCTGGCTCTCCACGTGGGACCAAGCCAAGCGGGAGAAAGGGGGTAGGGAGCCCTCCTATTCTGCTGGGTCCTCCTTATAAGAATGAGGACAGTGAAGTTCAGAGGAAGGAAGAGCTCGGGGGGGGGGGGGGGGTGGCTGGAGAAGGTCTCCGCAGGCTTTCCTGGAGCCTACAAAGTCCTTCCTGACCAGGTCCTTTCTTCCCTCTCTGGCTTTATTCTTACCCTTGGGGCAGCCCCTCTGGCCTCCTTGCTTTTCTAGAACGTGCCAGGCAGCTCCAGCCACAGGGCCTTTGCACTCAACGTACCTTCTACCTGGCACATCCTTTCCCACATAGATGCTTGCTAATTCTCTTCACATCTTCCAAGTCTTTGCTCCCCACCTCCAAGTCTTCCTCTGGCCACCCAACTTATTCCTACAACTTGCCCCACCTCCACACTGCCAACCCTGCTTCCATTTTACTTTTCCTTCTCCACACAGCATCTGCTAATAGAGTAGAGCATTTACTCCCTGCACGGTGTTGGGGTGGAGCTCATGAAACGGACTGCTAAGTTTGTAGGAGTTTTGTGAACAAGTTGATGTCACACCAGCAGTGTGAAATCAGCCACAATGGGAGTATTTACACCCCAGGACTTAGCACGTGCTACAAAGAAGAGCCTTTTGCTCTGGAGAGTCAGCTGTTCAACATTTATAGGCACACCACTGCCTGTTTACTACACTTAATGTTCATGACTCCTGGTTCCCGCCCCTCACCCCCTAGAATGGAAACCCCATGGGGCAGAATCTGCCCACGCTGCTCTCTGCTGTCACCCAGGCATCTAGAATACTTGGCAACTAGTGGGCGCTCAATAACTATCTGTTGAATTAATGCGTGACCCTCATCAGGGTCTTTGCAACAAAACCACCCTCTGCATGACCCTGGCCTTTAACACCAGTGACATATTCTCCAAAGCCAGAGAAAACTCAGGGCCCCAGCATAGAAGGCCGACCAATAGGACCCTGGCCGCCTAGCACAGGACTCGGCCCAAGCGCGCTACCCTGGTCACGACCCCATCCAGTCACTCGAGATGCCCCCAAGCGTAGGAAGGCAGCTCTGGGCCCAGGTACGTTCTTTCGTGCGTTCCTCGGCGCGCACGGAGGTGCAGGACCCCCACTCTCGCCAGAGGCCGACCTCAGGTCGTTACGGGCGATGCCAGTGCAGCAGAACAGGGGGACAGGGGGGAGGGGAGGGGGCGGGACCTTAAAGAGGCAATGGCCGAATGTCGGGGCTAGAGAGCCCTGCGCTGCGCGAGGCCTTGTGGGAAACGCGCCCCGGGCCGCCACCCCGGCGCCCGCGGCATGCCGGGAGTTGTAGTCCAGCGGCGCGGTGCAGCACAGGGCATATCGGTACTCGAGGGCAGCTGCAGCTGAAAACTGGCGGGAGTCGGTGACCGTGGCTGGAGCGGAGCCGGAGCGTCCCCGCCTTCGGGGCTGCAGGGGGCGGCGGCCCCCAGGGCCACGTTGAGCTGACCCAGGACATTGTCGCCACGGACAGCGGTGCAGTGAGTGCTTGAACCACAGCCGGACCCTGACCCCCGGGCCTCACTTCTGACCCTCAGCCGCGGCCCGATTCTGACCCGCAGCCCTAGCCTCTGACCCTCAGCCCTCACCTCAGACCCTCAGCTCGGCCGACCCTGACCATCAGCCCTCACATCTGACACTCAGTCCTGCCAGGACCCTGACCCTCAGCCCCATACAACCCTCCATACACTGGGCACCATATCTGGACCACTGAGCTCCCAGCCTTAGCCTTGGATGTTGAACCTTGGCCCCATTCCCTACCCAGCACCCCCAAAGCCAGCTTGGTCCTTCCAGAGCCCAGCCCCACACACCCAGGCACAATCCTGCAACCCCAGTTTCACACTCTCCCCGCAGAACCACCTTCACCTCCACCTTGCCTGGGCTCTGAACTTGCCAACACCCAGACCTTGCTGCCAGCCTGGGAGATCCTCCCCAGACCCTCTGGTCTCACTCACATCACAGGAAAAGAGCCTGTACCTGAAAAAAGCTTCTTGAGCAGAGAACTTCCTTCAGGGGGTCTGCTCTGGGTGCTGATGGTGACCCCCAGCCCCAAGCCCTCCCCCTCTAGTCAAGGCGACCAGATTCTCCCAAGTCGTCCACCAGCAGCTTCCCACCTGGTGTTGCCCTGCCTCTGGCAGTGACAGCACTGCTGGCACTGGGGCCCGATTGTTCCCAGGCACTGTGGGGGATTGGACAGCACCTTGCCCCACTCCCTGGATGCCAGGAGTGCCCTCCTGTGTGACAACCAGGTGTCCCCAGACATCACCCAGTATCCCTGCCAGATGAAAACCACTGTACTAACCGCTTTGCACAGCAAGGGTTCCCAGGTCTCAGCCTGGGGTCTGGGTGAGGAGTGGGGTGCTCACCACTTCCATTCTGTTGCTCATGGACACAAAACCAGTCAGTACAGGACCAGAGCCCACCCATCCACCCACCCTTCCCACTGGAAATAGAGTTCCCGTGGCCACGTAGAAAAACTGGAGCCACAAGTAACTCAAGATGTGTTTATAAAAGGTGCTTTACTTAGCCAGGTATATCCAAAATACCCTTTCAACTTATAATACTTTTTTTTGGTCTTTTCTGTCTTTTTAGGGCTGCACCCCCAGCATATGGAGGTTCCTACACCACAGCTCATGGCAACGCCGGATCCTTAACCCACTGAGTGAGGCCAGGGATTGAACCCGCAACCTCATGGTTCCTAGTTGGATTCGTTTCCCCTGCCATGACGGGAACTCCGCAACTTATAGTACTTGATAAATACTGGGATTTTTACAATCTTTGTTCACACTAAATTCTCAAAATTCAGTGTGTGTTTTACCCTTACAAGTATTTCCCACTTAATTTCCATTGTATTTCATCTGTATATGTGATTTCCCAAAATTGTAAGTGAAAAAGTAGATCTGTAGACCCAAGTTTTCCAAACATGCTTATCTTTAAAGTTTTCCAATAAGAGTCAAATATCTGTTTTTACATTGATATTTAAATTAAAAATTACACTTCAGGTGGTGAGTTTGTCCTCTGCCCTAATGTTGTCACCTCCCCAGCCAGGCCCTCCTGGGATGGATCAGCTGGGCTCCAGTATGGCAAGGTTGGGATTTCACACAGCTGGCCCAGCAATGGCCCTGGTGACCCACGGCAAATCCTTATGATCAGTTCGAATTCTTTACCAGCACTCCTCACTCCTCAGAGAACACCCAAACCTCTTCTACAACACTGGGTCTGCGTTCCTGGTGGGGCAGAGCAATGCCTCCCTCCTCAGACACACCCCTGGGAGCAGAGAGGTGCCTCCACCCTTAGACACACATGGGAACACAGCAGTGCCCCCCTTCTCAGACACAGGTGGTCCCCACCCCAGGGCTGCCGTGGTGGTTGTGGTCAGTCTGCAGGGGGTGGTGGAGGGGCCAGGGTGTTCATTTGGGGGAGGACAGATGCATGGGTGGGGGGGACAGATGGACGACAAGTGGACAGATGGGCGGTAGGTGCATGGGCAGTGGGAATGGCAGCCTAACACCCAGAGGGGTGGGGGGTTGTGGACAGGTAGGTGGGTGTTGGGTGGGCAGGTCTCCACCCTGCCCACACCTGCTAAGGTCAGTTTGGGCCTTCTCTGCCCCTTGCCCTGGGGGTAGTCTGGAAGGGTTGGTGGCCTTCCTGCCATCCTGTCCCCAGGTGTGGTATGGGGCAGCATGTGGCATCTGTGGTCTGTGCAATGGGTGGGGCCACATCCTCTCCAGATCCCTCTTCTACCTGTTCCACATGGAGCTGAGTGAGATGGCAGCCCCTGGCCTTCTGACCAGGGCCCACTCCTCTGCATGCCTTAGGGGCCAGGGCCACTCAAGTTGGCCTCTGAGGCCTGTCCTCTCAGCACTGGACACTTTCCCAGGCCAGCCTTCCTCCACAGGTCTGCTCCTCACTCTCCTGGTGCTCCTGGTCACCCTTTTCATCCCCCAGCAGTCACCTGGCCCTGCACCCAGGAAAGGCTCAGCGGGGATCCCCTGACCTCCCCACACTGACCAGGAGCTGCCAATGGGGGACAGCATAGCCTGCACTGGCCACAGGGCCTGAGGTCAGGAATGGTCTGTCTGGCAGCTCCAGCCCCACCAGGGTGTTCCTGCCTCCTGGGGTAGGTGGGGGACCCAAGGACCCTTGAAGCACTCCACACACATACCTGTCCAGCTCCCTCAGGGTTGTCCCTGCCTGAGCCCTCCACCCCAGGTGGAGGACCAGCTGCAGTCCCCGAGGAGGCTGGGCTTAGCTCTGGGGCCTTAAGAGTCACCCCCATCCCACTCCCTCTGGGGGCTGCTGTCCAGTCCAGTCCTGAACCCAGACATCATGGCTCAGAGCCTCCACTCTCCTGATGGTCCTGATGACTCAAGTCTCAGTCCCTCAGATGAGGGGCGGGCAGCATGCAGACGCCAGGCTAGGAGGGCAAGGATCAGCAAGCAACATCTTCACGACATCTTCATGGGCGTTCCCCCTTAGTGGTTTGTTTGGGGTCCTGGGTATCAGCCCTCCACACACCCTGAGCCCAGCTGGGCCAACTGGACATCAAAAGCCAGTGAAACAGCCCCTGGACTGTTCTAGAGACTTCTGTGTGGCTGCTTATCAGAGGACCACTCACAGCCTCTGTCTCCTTCCTCCCCCGACCTGCTGAGGCAGAGAGTGACCCCAAGAAGGCAGGCTCCAGCACCAGAGCAGGGGGGCTCCAGCTCACCTCAAAGAAGAGCCCCAAGGCCCCCAGCTGGCCGATGGTGCCAGAAAGGGGAGCTAGCCCCTGGTGGGGGGCAGAGGTTCTGGGGTCAGGGAATGGGCAGCTCCCAGGGTTGGGGCACTGGCTTCTCTGGACATTCCCCCCACCCGGGTCCTGAGTCTCCTGCAGAGCACCCTGCTGTCTTGGGAAGATGGGTGAAAAGGCCGCTGAGACCCTCTGTGGGAAGAAGGCTCTCTGCAGTGCCCACTGAGGACTTTGGTTGTGGGGGGATGATGCCAGGAAGGGAAGGGGTGACAGGAGCGGGAAGCCCAGACTGAGAGCCCCACCCACCGGTTCCCATCACAGGCTCAGTCACCCAGAGATGGGACCAGATGTCCCTGGTGCAGGTGTGGGAAGTGCAGTTTAGTTCCCACCCCATCCCCTCCAAGCCCCTGCCGCATCCCTCTGTCTGTCTGTCTCTGTCTCTCCTTGTCTCTCCACCCTCTTCTCTCTCCTTTCCCCGGGCTCTGACTCTTCCCCACCTCTGCCCAGAACCTTCTTTCTCTGTTCAGCCCACCTGTCTCTCCCTCAGGGTGGCCTCTGCTGACGCCCTGGTAATCGTGCTTTTCCAGCGCTGCCCTCTGAGAGGCCTGAGTCTCCTTATCCATAAGGTCCCTGGTTCCTGGTTGACCAGCAGAGGCTGGGAGCCGGAGGTGGGGGAGGCAGGTCCACGCCCTCCAAGGGCCTCCACTGCTGGGCAGCAGGAAGTGGGGTCAGGGGCTGGGAAGAGACCCATTCACCAGGCTTGCTGCCCCCCACCCGGGTTAAGGGCCCAGCTTCCCGAGAAGGGCCCAAACCTCCGGCCTGGGAAGGGCCCCACCTTGAGCCGCTTTCCTGTGCAGCCTTTCCCGGTACTGGGGCAGGGGGATGGAACCAAGGAAGCCAGACTCTGGGTTCACACATCTGGGCCCCCCCTCACAAGGGCCTGCTCCCAGACCCCTCCAGCCCCAGCTGCCCCTGCCTCGCCCCCTCCCGGCGCCACCTCGGCTCCTCTCCTCTGCCCCCAGACCCCCTGGCCTCAGCTCCCCTCACCCCCGCCCTTAGCCCCTCACCAGCCTCAGCTCCCCTCCCCTGCCCCAGGCCCCTGCTTTGGGCCCCAGTTTCCGCCTCTGTTTGATGATTATAATGCTGAGAACACAAACAGGCAGAGCTAGGGATGCTTAGAAACCACATTGCGTGGCTGCTCCTCTCTTACACTGACATCAGGGAAACTGAGGCAAAAGTCATACCCAAAAGTCAGCTGGGAGTTCCCGTCATGGCACAGTGGTTAACGAATCCAACTAGGAACCATGAGGTTGCGGGTTCGGTCCCTGCCCTTGCTCAGTGGGTTAACGATCCGGCGTTGCCGTGAGCTGTGGTGTAGGTTGCAGACATGGCTTGGATCCCGCGTTGCTGTGGCTCTGGCGTAGGCTGGCGGCTACAGCCCCGATTAGACCCCTAGCCTGGGAATCTCCATATGCCCCAGGAGCAGCCCAAGAAATGGCAAAAAAAAAAAGGCAGCTGGGGTGGTGGGGGGCAACCAGGACCCTCCATCCTTTTCTTCCTGTGTGTCTGCTCTTTATCAGGCCGGGGTCACAACGGGGGTGGGGGAACGGGGAGACAAAATCATTCCCACTTCCAGTTCAAGGGGGAAATGACTTCAGCTCCTTGACCTTGAGAAGGACTTCGAAGAAAAGGCACCAGAGGAAGTGAGATGGAGGAGGGGCTGTGGGAAACTTGCTGGGAACCCACTCAGGAGCCTTCACCTGGGCAGAAACCCAGCAGGGTGAGGCATGTGCTAAGGTCCTGAGGCTGCCCAGGCCAGTGGGCTCCAGCCACAGGGAGGAGTTTGGATTTTTCCTTCTGCCACAGGCAGCCTCGGGGTGTTTGTGTACTCAGAGGGTGTTTCTAAATTCGCTCTGGGTGCTGGGTGGTGAACCACCTTAAAGGAAAGGGGCCCAGGCTGAGGGGCCCAGGGGAAAGGGCGTGAATGGATTAGGGTGCCGGGAAGATGAAGTTCTCAGGACTGGCTGATGACTGCTGTGGGTTGTCTCCCAAATTTCTCCTGTGGATCCCAGACCCCAGTCCTGTGTGGAACTGAGCACTGAGGCAGCCTCATGGCTGGGCACCTCCATCAGGCCTGCCTGTTAAAGGGAGACAAGCTCAGGAGGTGACGTGTCCCAGGCCGGTGGACCTCAGCTCCATCACCCTGGAGAGGATATGACCCCCAGGAGACCCCCACCCCCACAACGTCCTTGTCCCTGAGGGAACCATCTTCCAAGTGGTTCCCCACAGGAAGACCAGACCCCCAATGCGGCCACCCAAGCTTGGGAGAGGCTGCTCTTCACCAGCGCCATGCACCCTCTCTGGGCAACAAAGGCTGAGATTCCCAGGATGGGGCGAGCCTGGCAGGGCTCAGATTTCCATTCAGTTGACCTCGACAGTCACTCCTCTTCCGCCTCCATCTTCCCATCTTCTGTCTCTAAAAATGAGACCTGGAATCGGCCCAGACCCTCCGCCTGCCTGTGTAACCTCGGCGGCCTGTCCTCCCCGCCCCCATCTCTGGCCCCCAGCCCCTGCCTCTCTGTCGCCTCCAGGGTCGGGGGTCAGAGTGGGAAAGCCCCTCAGGAAACCCCCGGGGAGCAGCTGGAGAAGAGGGAGGGGAAGCAGGGTCGAGGGTCAGCGGGAAGGAGCCCGGGGCGCCACTATTTAAGCCACCTCCCCTGCCGGCAGGGGACAGAGCAGGGGACAAAGCATGGAGCAGGGCCTCGCCCTCCTGCTTCCCCTCTTTCTGGGGCTGCTCCAGCCTGGCCACGGTGAGGGTTCGGGGAGGAGGTTCTGAGCGGGGAGGGGGGCTTAGGGGAGAAGAAGGGGCTCAGGCAGGGGATGGGCGGTTCTGGGAGGTGAGGGGCGAGCCCACAGACAGCAGAGAGCAAAGGAGGGAGGGGCTGAGGCTGGGGGCGCGGGGCCTGGGGAGGCGGGGCTGAGGGTGCCTTCTGCCAGCAGGTGGGCGGCTGGAGGTGGAGCCCCCGGAGCCCGAGGTGGCTGTGGCTGTGGGCGAGTCGCGGCAGTTCGCCTGTCGCCTGGCCTGCGCAGACGGCCAGGTGGCCTCGGTGCAGTGGCGGGGCCTGGACACCAGCCTGGGCTCCGTGAAGTCAGGCACGGGCAGCAGCGTCCTCTGGGTGCACAACGCCTCGCTGTCGGCTGCGGGGACCCGCATGTGCGTGGGCTACTGCGGGAAACGCTCTTTCCATCACACAGTGAATCTCCTGGTGTTCGGTAAGCACCCCCTGCCTGCTGCCTTGTCAAAAACCGGGCCCAGTCAGCGGCCCTGCTTTCCCTCTGTCCCCTGGCACCTCTTCCTGGGAGGCTTCCCGGATTGCCCATCCTTCCCCAGTTTGAGGCTGGCCTCGCAGGTCCTCCTGAGTCGCCCTGCAGTTTGCTCCCTCCTCCCTAGATCCCCTCTCCCCACCACCCAAACTTCACCCCAAGCTTTCCATACCTGCCCTTTCTGCCCTTGACTCCACTCCAGTGCTTTATATTCTAACCACACAGGGTGTGGCGCTGGGTCTTCCCTGTCTCTGTGCACCAGCAGCCGACACTCACCCCAGTGCCCCCTCCTCAAGGCCCAGCCCTCAGGGCTTAGCCCACCTCTCCCTCCACAGCCTTCCCTGACCAGCTGACTGTGTCACCAGAGTCCCTGGTGCCCGGGCGGGACCGAGAGGTAGCCTGCACAGCCCACAACGTCAGCCCTGCTCGCCCTGATGTCTTCTCCATGTCCCTGCTCCTGGGGGATCAGGAACTTGAGGGGGTGCAGACCCTGGACAGGGATGTGATGGAGGAGCCCCAGGAGGATGAGGACCCACTGTTCCAAGTGACAGAACGCTGGTTGCTGCCTCCCTTGGGAATCCCTGCCCCACCCACCCTCCACTGCCAGGTGACCATGAGCCTGCCGGGCTTGGAGCTGAGCCACCGCCGGACAATTCCAGGTGAGTCTGGGGATCGTCCAGGAAGTGGGTGAGGTCACGCCCCCCAGCTCCTGTGAGCCTGGATGAGCAGTGCCCAGGGTGCTTCTGGAATCCTGCTTCCGCCCTTGCTTGCTGTGCTCCCATCTGGACTGGTCACAGCCCCATAGCAGGTGGGAAAACTGCACTGGATCTTAGTCTGTCCCCCGGTGGCAGCCAGAGTGCTACTTCTCACTCCTTCCTTCCACATGTTTGCTGAGCACTGCCCTCTACTAGGCTCGTGAGGTTCTGCCCCTCCTCTGCTCAGAGCCCTCCGGGGCTCCCACCTTCCTCTGAGTATGCCCATGGGCCCCTGCATAGCCCACCTCGTGCCCCTCTCCCTGCCCTCACCTCCTCCCTCTTTACCCCCCACTCACTCTGCTGCTCCTCCAACACACACACCCCCAGGGCCTTTGCATTGCTCTGCCCTCCACCCCTCTCAGGTCACCTTCCCAATGAGCCTTGCCCTGACCTCCCTGTCCTAGGGGTCAAGCCCCCCCCCCCCACAGGCCCTTTCTCTTCTACAGAGGCTTTGTTGACACCTTTTATCAACATCCCATATGTGTTGGATTTTTTTTCCATTATCTGTCTTCCCTGCTGTTGTTTCATCAAGAGAGGAATGTGTCACTCTCATTCACGGATGTGGAGCCATCCCCTTCCCTTTCCCCACCCCTCAGCTCCATCATAGTAAAGTCTAGTACTCTAAGGCCCTGCACTCTGAGCACATGTCGCCTGCCATGCTCCTGGGGTAGGGGGTTCTCCCCCCTTTACAGTTGAGGAAAGTGACACACAGAGATTTAGATGCCTGCTGAGGGGAATGGGCAGCAATGGACCTTCACCCCTTCCCTACTCACTGGGGCACCCTGAGATTCACCCAAGTGGCCCAAGATGGGGCTGGGAGCAGTCTTGGCCCAACCACATGGTCCAGATGGAGAGGCTGAGGCAGGGGAGGGGCCTAGGCAGCAGGGAGAACAAATGCTCCCCTGTTTCCAGTCCTGCAGGGCCTGACCTCCCCGGAGCCCTGTGTCACAACCTCCTTGGAGTCCCCCATCACAACCTCCCCTGAGACCCCAGAACAGACCTCCACCCACAGCCCCAGGAGTCCCGACCCCGAGCCAGGGAACAGCTCCACCAGGCCCTGCCACCCAGAAATCCACCAGGTGTCAGCACTGGGAACTCTGGAGTTGCTGTGTGAGGCGGCCTGCGGCCCAGGTGTGGCCGTGCACTGGACCCAGGCTCCCGGTGGGCTGGCAGCCTACAAGACAAGGGAGGCCGGGGCCCAGGCTTGGCTTACCAGCGGGAGCACGCTGTGGACTGAGTGCCACCCTGAGGGCTGGTTCCAGTGTCGCCTGGACCCAGGGGGCCAGATGGCCAACCTGTACCTGGTCCCAGAAACCTGTGAGTCTGGGGGCTGGGGTGGGCACTGGGGGAGGCTGGGAGGCAGGGAAACCTCGTGTCTGGATTTTAAACCGGGAGGCACCCTGCCAGCCTATGTCCCCAGCTGTCTGCCATGCTTCCCTAACACTGTTAAGTCATAGCTGCCTGCATGGCGATAACTGTTAAGTTTCTGGGACCATATAGATGTCACAGTAGTTTGTAAATCCTGACCTCTATGGACTGCAACAGCCTGTGGAATAAAATAAAATATGACCACTTCGGTAATTTCAGCTTTTCTAGTAGCCACATTCAGGAAAAAAAAAATGGAAAAAGTCTGATAAGGAGCTCCCTTGTGGCTAAGTGGGTTAAGGATCTGGCATTGTCACTGCTCTGGCTCTGCTTACAGCAGTGGCACAGGTTTGATCCCTGGCCTGGGGGATTTCTGCTTGCCGTGAATGTGGCCAAAAAAAAAAAAAAGTCTGATAATATATTGCATCAAATCTAGTATATCTCAAATATTATCTTCTCAACATGTAACTTACAACAAAGCATGAATCAGTTTTTTTTTTCAAACTAAGTCTTCAAAATACGATGTGCATTTTACATGAACAGTGCTGTCCATTCAGAATGGCCATGCTTTAAATGCAGTCCTGACAAGTAGCCCCTCACTGGACAGCCTACTTCTCACTATAAGGTCCTATGAACTTTTCAAAAGGTTTACTCTAGGGAGTTCCCGTCGTGGGGCAGTGGTTAACGAATCTGACTAGGAACCATGAGGTTGCGGGTTTGATCCCCGGCCTCGCTCAGTGAGTTAAGGATCTGGCATTGCCATGAGCTGTGGTGTAGGTCGCAGATGCGGCTCATATCCTGCATTGCTGTGGCTCTGGCATAGGCCGGTGGCTACAGCTCCAATTAGACCCCTAGCCTGGGAACCTCCATATGCCACGGGTGCAGCCCTAGAAAAGACCAAAAAAAAAAAAAGGTTCACTCCAAAGTCTTTGGAAGTTCCTGTTGTGGCTCAGCGGTAATGAAGCCAGATGATATCTGTGATGATGCATGTTCAATCCCTAGCCCCACTCAGTGGGTAAAGGATCTGGCGTTGCCATGAGCTACATCGCAGGTTGCAGATGCAACTTGAATCTGGAATTACTGTGGCTGTGGCGTAGGTTGGCAGCTGCTACTCTAATTCGACCCCTAGCCTAGGAACTTCCATATGCTGTGGCTGTGGCCCTAAAAATTAAAATAAAATAAAATAAGGGCCTTTGGATAGTCCAGCGATTTTTGTACATTTCTAAAGACATTCTAAATGGTGAAGTCCTTTGTAAAATGTTAGGGGACTCGGTGAATGTGGGAGCCCTTAGCAGACTCTGCTAAGCTGCTCCCCAAACCTGCAGGGGTGTAAGGGCTCCCTTTGTATCTTGCCCCAGGCTCCCTGCCAGCATCTGCAGCCCTATGGACGGGTAGCTTGGTGCTGGGGCTGCTTCTCCTGGTGTTCCTCATCTACCGCCTGTGGAAACGCTGCCGGCCCACCAGCTGATGACTGGGCCTACGCTCCTCTGGGCCTCCGGCGCCACCTGGACCACAAAGAGGAGGACTCTCTTTCCACTCAGTTGCAATGAGAGGACATTAACAGGGTTATGGACAGCAGAGGGGCTGACCATGCACCCTTTACCTTGATGGCAGCACATACAGGCTTCCCAGCTGGCTGGGCTTCCCCTCAGTGAGGCCCCTGGGGAGCCACCCCAACAGTGCAGAGCTGGAGAATAAAGAGCATCTGGCCTAACTTTGGCAGTGGTTCCTGTGGTAGAACAGACACTGGAATCATCTACACAGCTCCAGGCATCCTCTGCTCTGGGTGACTCCCCAGAGAGACAAGGAAGAACAGACACCCCAGCCCCACCTGGCCAGGGCTCGGGGAGAGGTGTGCACTCTGCCTGCCTGCTGCCCTTCCCTGGGCCGGGTGGCGGGGGGGGGGGGGGGGGGGGGGACGGGACACTGATGCTAAAAGAATAACTAGGATTCCTCAAAAGAAGCGGAGAAGAGAGAGTGCCCTGGTGGCTCAGCGGGTTAAAGACCCTGTGTTGTTACCACTGTGGCACAGATTTGATTCCTGAACTGGGAATTTCCGTGTGGCCAAAAAAAAAAAAGCAGCAGCAGCGGAGATTTGTTGGGGATGGCATGGGCAAAGACAGACAGAGGTGACTTGTTAAGGGAAATAGCATGTCTTTGCGAATGGCTGTGGGCTAAGGCGGCGGGAAAAGCGAGACAGAGGGGCTGGATATGAGATTGGCAGGACTGTAGATGCCAGGGACTTCAGCCTGCTATAACTGGGTGCTCTGAGAGAGTTGAGAATTATAGAGGATGCAGGCGACAAAGATCCCTCTGGTGGGAAGGAAAGGTAATAGCCAGGGGCGAATAATCGGGAACCGTGAGTACTCCACTCACTCAGCAGGTGCGTACCGGGGACTAAGGGCAGAGGGAGCGCAGAGTGGACCCCGAACACAGTCTGGTGCATAGAGGGAGCTTTTCCCCACGAAGTGCTACACAGTCAGACGTAGACTGAATTAGGCTGAGCATAAACGCTGAGTTGAAAATCAGAAAAGGGAGGGGGACATTACTTAGTCCTGGAGGTGGGGTGGAGCCATACAGCCTATGCTCAGCAGGGCGTCTTTGGTAACCAAGGAGACCGGTTGCCAGGGCACCGTGCTAATGAAGGGCCCACTTCCAAGATGGCAAGCAATCCAGCTTCACACCAGAAACCAAGCCCTTCCTAGGGATCCATTTTGGAGTCTGGCAAAATTTAAGTTCCTGGCCCAAGCCAGGAAAACCAGCCAGCACACGTAAAGAGGAAACCTGAGAGAGAATGCCAGTTAGAACCTAGGAGAATGAGTGGCCTGCGGTGGTGATTTCCCAGTATCCCAGCGGGATTCGGGTGCTCTCTGCCCTTAACCAAGATGGCCGGCCCGAGTCGCTAGCGTACTGTGAAATATGGCGGCGCTTCCGGCCCTGTCGCCCTCAGCGAAGATGGCGGCAGTGGAGAAGCGGCGGCCGGCGATGACCCAGGCGGCCAGTATCACGGACAGCGGCCGGCCAGGGGTCTCCCGAGCAGCTGTGACGGCCGAGAGTGAGGAGGACTTTCTGCGGCAGGTCGGCGTGACGGAGATGCTGCGCGCGGCCTTGCTGAAGGTGCTGGAGGCGCGACCCGAGGAGCCCATCGCCTTCCTTGCACACTATTTCGAGAACATGGGCCTGCGCTCGCCTGCAAACGGCGGCGCCGGGGAGCCCCCGGGCCAGCTCCTGCTGCAGCAGCAGCGCCTGGGCCGCGCGCTATGGCATCTTCGCCTGGCTCACCACTCCCAGAGGTGCGGGGCTGGGCCGGGCCCGGGCGGGTAGGGGATGCGGCCGGACCTCAACTCCCAGCGTGCTCCGTGCTGCTCGCTCCCCGCCTCGGCGCCGGCGAAACAGCGTGGGGCTTGCTGGGAACTGTGGTCCGTTGCCCCTGGCGCGGGGTGGGCGCGCACTGCTGTCAGCTGGAGGTTCCCGGCTCGGCCACCGAGATGAGGGCCGGTGCTGCGAGCTCTGGTCGACTTTGTCTTTTGTGATGCCTTTTTGCAGGTGCTGAGCTTCCCCTTGCAGCCCTAAGGCAAGGCCTCCTGCGGGCAGGAGGGGTGTCCAGGAAGGGGCCTGCATGACGCACAGGGAAAGGCCAGCAGGCGCACTGGCCTGGAGGCTGTAGGGCTGCAGTGTGGGGGTCCACAGGGGAAGGGAAGGCCGTGGAACTTTCGCATGGCGGTGTGGAGGGGATGGTGCCTGCCGCCCACCCCCACCCCCAGCTCTGAGCCCATAGAAGGGGATTGAGAAACACTCGTTGAATGTGTGAGCCATACCAGGTGGATGGAGAGAACCAGCATCAACCAGACAAGGTCGCTGCTGGATGTAGGTGGGCTGGGACTTGGATTGGGGGTTCCCCAGAAGCAGAGCCTGAGGCGAGCATTCACATGGGGATCACATTATAAGAAGGTGCTCTCAGAGAACCCAGGAAGGGGAGGAAGCCAAGCAGGGGAGAGTTTCAGCCTAATCCCCCAGCCCCCCTATCTGGAGGCAGCTCCTAAGAAGGGGAGCACAGAGAGGCTTGGAGGAAGCCTGGGTGTGGGGAGGGGTGTGGAGAGCAGGCATCCATGCAGAGTGCCTATCTGTACCACAGGGGGAAGGAGGGGTGTCCAAGGTGACAGCCAGAAAAGGGGGTGGCCAGAGATAGGGACCTGGCAGGGAGCAAGCTGGTGAGCGTCCAGAGCTCAGGGCATATGCTCTGAAAGTCGAGTTGCTGCTTTTGCTGGGGCCGAGGTGGCAGGAGTTGTGCAGGGAACAGGAACAGGAACAGGTCCTGAGATGGGAGGTCACACTGGTTCTGAGGGGAGCTGAGTAGGGGGCTGGGAAAATCTTGCAGCAGAAAGGTGGGCAGTCAGGTCTGCAACGGAGACGTGTGACAGGGGCAGGAGGTTGTCACTTGGGAGGGGTTATGAAGGCTTCGGGGGAGCTGGGAAGAGCCCAGGATCCAACTCTGAGGGACCACAGCCTCAGCAAACCCACAGCATGAGAAGGCCGACCAGACATGGAGGAGGGAACCAGAGGAGAGTGGCAGCCCAGGACAACTTCCAGGAGGAAGAGAGTCAGTAGCAGGGTCGTGTACAGTTGTTTAGGTCAGGCACTGCACAAGTCACCCACCCCATAGACATCACAGGTGGGGACTTTTGTGTGAAGCCTTCTGGCAGAGCTTCTACTAATTCACACAAAGGCACCTTGTGAGCTGTTGGCAGCCCTGGGTCCAGTGGCTCTGTAGATGAGGGTTGAGAAGTGTCCTGAGTTTTGAACAAAGGGAGCTGTTTGAGTTTTCTGGGGCTGCTGGAACCACTTATCACAAACTTGGTAACTTAAAACAATAGAAATTGCAGCTTCCCATTGTGGTGCAATGGGATCCACGGCATCTCTGGAGCACTGGGACGCAGGTTCCATCCCCAGCCTGCCACCATAGGTTATGGATCCAGTGTTGCTGCAGCTGCAGCATAGGTCACAACTGCAGGTTGGATCTGATCCCTGACCAGGAAACTCCACATGCCTCAGGGCAGCCAGAAAAGAAAAATTTAGTGTCCCACAATTTTGAAGGCCAAAGTCTGAAATCAAGGTGTGGCAGACTCTGGTCTCTCTGGTGACTCCAGGGGAGGGTCCTTCTTGCCTCTTGCAGCTTATGGGGACTCCAAGCATCCTTGGCCTCTGGCTGCATCACCCCAGCCTCTGCCTCATCTTCCATGGTTTCTTCTCTGTGTCTCTGTCTCTCACAAGGACACTTGGCACTGGATTTCAGGCTGTCTCACTTCATCTCCAGATCCTGAACTAATTATACCTGCGGAGACCCTAATCCCTAATAAGCCACACTCACAGGTTCTGGATGGACATGCATTGGGGGCCACTATTCACTG
Organism: Phacochoerus africanus; assembly: GCF_016906955.1. Classification (NCBI taxonomy): domain Eukaryota; kingdom Metazoa; phylum Chordata; class Mammalia; order Artiodactyla; family Suidae; genus Phacochoerus; species Phacochoerus africanus. The sequence continues at coordinate 77,921,498 of NC_062547.1, read as the reverse complement.
CACTGCAGGGGTGTTGGGGTGCTGGCTGGGGACACAGAGAGACAGGAGTGGGCAAGACCCATGGCAGGTGCTGGTGGCCATGTTCCAGGGCTCCAGGGTGCACCTGATCCCCCCAGAGACAGGGCTGGTAGGGGGCTCAATGGTGGGTTCAGTCAGTTGCCCCTTAACCTCTGCTGACAGGTCAGAAGCCAAAGCCAGGTCAAGGTGAGTCCTGGGTGTGAGAGGTGGTCCCCCCAGGCCAGACAGCTTTGTCCCGAGGCAGAGAGGTAGGCTGGAGCACCATGGGGCCATTCTTGAGAGTGTCCTCAGCATGAAAGATTTGGGGAGAATGTTACCAAAACCCCTCTGCTGGTGCCTGAGAAATCAGAAGTGCTGGCCACTAGGACTGGTCATGGTGGCGCTGACATCTCATTGGCCCCCGGAGCACAGACACAGCTGACTCCAGACCTGCAGGGGCCACCCTGGCACTAGGGGAGAGCGCCAGAGTCAGACCTGGGCACTGTGGCTCCAAAAAAGATGCAAAAGCACCACTTGGTCTGAGCCAGGCTCCTCAGCTCCAAGCCTTCTCAGCAGAGGGGCCCATCCTGGGCTTGGGCGGGGGGCAGCTTCCCTGGCCCCACCCACTTGACGGCCAGGAGCCCCATCATGACAAGCACAGATATCCCCAGTGACCCATGGGGACAGGTTTTCCCCAGGCGAGACCCCTGGGTTAGGAAATTTCACTCCAGGAGACTGTGCTCCACAACCATCTGACCCCTGAGGTCCTGGGATGCTGCACATGTTTAAATACACACCTGGCAGGAGGTGGGGGTGACTCACAAACGCCGGGGCCACCCTGGTCTACACCTGCTGCCTCAGTGGGAATTTATGCAGGCCTCTGCTGTGAGCAGGGAGGAAACCCAGTTCCTTTCCAAACAATGGCAGAGTCCCTCCCCTTGGCACTGCTGACACTGGGGGCAGTCACTCTGTGGGGGGCCGTCCTGGGCCACCACCCACCCATTGGTGACAACCAAAACTGACCCCAGGCATCACTGGTGTCCTCTGTGGGCAGAATCACCCCCACTGAGAGCCCCCAGTCAGCAGCAGGACGTCTCTGTCACTCCAGGACACAGCCTGTCAAGAGGTTCTTTTTTGTTTGTTTGATTTTGGTTTTGTTTTTTTACAGCCACACCTGTGGCATATGGAAGTTCCCAGGCAAGGGGTTGAATCAGAGCAGCAGCTGCCAGCCTATGCGACAGCCACAGGAACACCAGATCTGAGTCACATCTTGACCTAAGCCACAACCTGTGCCAATGCTGGACCCTTAACCCTCTGAGCGAGGACAGGGATTGAACCTGCATCCTCACAGATGCTGTGTTGGGTTCTTAACCCATTGAGCCACAGTGGGAACTCCTGAGAGGTTGGTTTTTTTTAACAAAGCCCCACATGCTTTGCAAACCACTCTGTGTGGGAGGTGACTCACATGAAGCCTGAGGACCAGGTGGCTGGGGAGCCCCTGGAGGACAGACGGACTGACAGATGATGGACAAGAGGCTGCAGCCTAGCGCCAGGGATGGCTTTCCTCTGGGTATCTCACCTGCTACTCTGATCTCACTGGGCTGGAAGTGCCTCCGGTGAACCTTCCTGCCCAAGGCCTGGGGTCCGTGCTAAACAGCAACAGGACGAGCTTGATTTCGCTAAGGGCAGGCACACGCGGGCCCTGCCACATGCTGGCCTGGTCTGGGCCACCAGGCACAGTCTTCCTTCTGTCCTCCCTGAGCTTTAAGGACCAGGACACCTGTTCTCCAGACAGGACAGCAAGGGCAGTTGGCTGGAACTAGTGCTGGTTTGGGCCCCACCCCTGCTGCCACCTCCAGGGGACGAGGATTAGCTCAAGGCAACAAGGGAGTGACAGGCCCCTGGGGGAGTGGTCCAGCAGAGCAGAGTGGATGGGGAACCCTCAGGCACTGCCAGGATGAACTGGTGGCAGGAACAGACACCTGAAATCTCTATGGCCTCATACAGCCAAGGGGCCTCTCACTGCAGGGTTGGCAGGGACTGTCTGGGAACCTACACAGTCAAGCCAGTGGCCAAGGGCTGTGGGCTGGCTCTTTTTTTTTTTTTTGCTATTTCTTGGGCCGCTCCCGCAGCATATGGAGGTTCCCAGGCTAGGGGTCGAATCGGAGCTGTAGCCACCGGCCTACGCCAGAGCCACAGCAACGCGGGATCTGAGCTGTGTCTGCAACCTACACCACAGCTCATGGCAACGCCCGATCATTAACCCACTGAGCAAGGGGAGGGACCGAACCTGCAACCTCATGGTTCCTAGTCGGATTCGTTAACCACTGCGCCACAACAGGAGCTCCTGGGCTGGCTCTTATAACCTCCACGGAAGTGGGCCCTACCATGCTTCTGTCACGTGTGGCCACCTGCCTTCAAGACGCCCCTGAGATCCCCCCATATTCATGCTTTCCTGGCCCCCTCCCATGTCACACTGGGCCACCCGCTGTAGGGGACCAGTATGATGTAGTGAGGGGAAGAGGCCTCCACAGGGATCCTTCAGAGGCTGGGGTCCTGGCTGCCAGCCAAGCCATTCCTGGTTCCTGACTCAGGCTGTGATGTGACCTAGGAGTGGGGTAACTGCTACGCTCCCACAGAGCTGATGTGGAACCACCACTGCCAGGGTGGCTCACAGCCCCTTGTCCTGGTGAAGAAGTTGATAACAGGAGCCCCTACAAAGGGCTGTTATGAGGTGGCAGCAGCTGGTGCAGTGCCAGTCGTGACACTGCATCTGGCACCCTAAAGCTCCAGCACATCGTGAGGACCCCACAGTGAGGATGGGCAGCTGGGAGAGATCCCAGGTCCCATCCTCCCCCTGGGGCTCAGTTCCTCCTCTATGAAGGGCCTCGATTCCTGGTGCCCATGGGGTTAGTACATCCAGGCCTAGCCCTGGGCAGCAGGGAGGGTACTGGACACCAGCTGTGCTCCAGCCTGGCATGTCCCAGGCTCACACCCCTGCTGGCCCCTAGAGGTGGGCAGCATGCCAGGTCCCACAGTTAAGAGTGGAGCTGCGGTACATGTCCTATGTCCTGCCCCAAGTGGAGCCAAGCTTCCAGGAAAGGTGGGTGTGAGCCCTGGCGTCTACCTCTTAGTGGGGCCCTTGGCCTGACCATCATCCCACCCTGAGCCTCCCTTCCCATTTACTTCAGTGGAAATGGAACCAGGCCACAGGCGAGCGCTGGCTGTCCAGGTGAGGATGGATTGAGATGCCGGGTTAACTAGACTCCCAGGCTAACCCCCAGCCCAAGCAGTTCACCACCTCTGAGGTACAGCCTGGCCAGGATGCCTGGCAGGACCTCAGGATCCTCATCAGGTAGGCGGTAAGTAGTGTCAGCACTGCAGCAGGTCCCTGATGTGACTACCACGCTCTGCTGTTGCAGCCACAGGCAGTGTATCTGGACTGACGTGGCCACCTGCCCATAAATCTTCACCAACACCAACAGGCTGCAGCCCGGTGTGAGCTACAAGCTGTGATTTGCTGACTCTGGGCCTGCGGGGGTGCAATGAGTTAACCTCTGGTAAAAAGTGTGTGGCCCCAGTGACACCCTATGGGTGCGCAGGACACCGGCAGGAGGGCAGGTGCGCCGTGGCTGAGTCAGCGGGCATTTTTCAGGCTCCTGGGCAGTGTTCTGGGCCCTGGGGCTGTAACAGTGACCGGCAGATACAGCCCCTGACGTGGTGACTGCCATGAAGAGAAGTAGAGACAGGAGTTAGGGAGTGGGGAGGCCTGCCCCAGAGGTGACATGGAGCAAAGACTCAGAAGCCCGGGAGAGGGCACTCCAGGTGAGGGCGCAGTCGGGGGCAAAGCTCCTGAGGCCGGATCGGCCTCTGGGGGGGCGGGCTGCGGGTGGGCTGGGCTCTTCCGCGGCCCGACGCCCCCTCCGCCCCGCAGGACAGCCTTCAACAACAACGTCGGCGTGGCCTACGAATGCCTGAGCGCCAGCGGGCGCAAGAAGAAACCGGGGCTGGATGGGCGCACGTACAGTGAGCTGCTGAAGCGCATCTGCCGCGACGGGGAAGCCCCCGAGGAGGTGGTGGCGCCTCTGCTGCGCAAGATCCAGTGCCGGGACCACGAGGCCGTGCCGCTGGCGGTGTTCCGCGCGGGCATGCTCACCTGCTTCGTGCTGCTGGAATTCGTGTCGCGCGCCGGCGCCCTCTACCGGCTGCTGGAAGACCCGGGCCTGGCCGTGGCCGACCGCCGCGTGGGCCAGGCCGTGCTGGACACGCTGGCGGGGGCCCTGCAGGCCAGCGACGATACCGCGCCCGCTCGCTACCTGGAGGCCGGCTCGCGTCTGGGGCCCGACAGCCTGGCGCTGGCCATGGACCGCGCGCTGGTGGCTCGGCGGCCCAGCGCGCCCATGACCCGGGAGGAGTTCCTGGAGAAGGCCGCCGCCCTCTTCATCGCCAAGGTCAAGCCCGTGGGCTGAGCGCCTCCGTTGGCAGCCACCTTCTCCCCACCCGGACAGCTGGGGTTCTCGAGGTCCGACTCACCTGCTCCTGGGCAGAAAACGGGCTCGGGTCCGGGACTGGGATGTCCCTGCATGCGGGGGTGAAAGGGAGCCCCTCCACACCCAGCTTCCAACCTGGAATGATGTCCCAGCCCCCACTGGGGGAGGCTGAGAGTCCCTCCCCGCACGCCCGCCAGGGCCCCCTCTTCAGCAGTAATAAAGTCTGTTAGCCAGGCCCACCTGTGTGTGTGCTGCCCCAGCCCTAGCCCACGTCCACAGAAAATACAGTCCACTCAGGCCACACCCCAGCCAGCCCCCAGCAGGTCCCACCAGTTCTGGGAGACCCCAGGGTAGCCCTGGACTCAGCTTTATGGGAGTGGAGGGCCCCCAGTCTCCCTCCACCAGGGCAGCCCCCTAGCAGTTCCCCCTGGACCTCAGTTTCCCCCCTGTCAAGGGAAGAGGTGGGCCGGGCAGGTGGGGTGATGGTGATGACAGGAGTGGCTAACCGCATCCAAGTCGGGCAGTGTCTTGACTCATCGCTGCCCTATGCGGAAGGTAAACCACTGCCCAAGTTTGGTGGATGGGGAAGCCCCGAGGCCCAGAGTAGTGAAGGTCACACCACCAGCAAGGGGCGAGCAGGGATCTGAACCAGGCCGTGCTCTGTAACCCACAGGCACAGCACCTCTGCCACACTGTCTGGCCCATCCCAGGTCCAGGCACACCTGTGAGGTTTGCCAACCGCCCCCAGGCGACCCTCCTCCCCCAGGAGAATCACTTCCTGGATGGGGTAGTTTCCCAGCCCAGAGCCGTTTTGGGCAGAGACTTCATGCTCTTGGCTTCAATTTCCTACCCCATTAAACAGGACTCAAGACAGCCCTTATTCTGACTGAAGGACATCACACAGGGCCACCCTGCCTCCCTGTTTCCCAGCATCTGCCCTTGGCCTTGGGCAGCTAATCCATGAGCAAATGATTGTGGCTGACTGGGCTTTCCAAAAACAGCCACAGAGAGTTCCCATTGTGGCTCAGTGGAAATGAATCCGACTAGGATCCATGAGGATACAGGTTCAATCCCTGTTCCTGCTCGGTGGGTTAAGGATCTGGCATCGTTGTAAGCTATGGTGTAGGTTGCAGACATGACTCAGATCTGGCATTGCTGTGGCTGTGGTGTAGTCTAGCATCTGTAGCTCCAATTTGACCCCTAGCCTGAAAACTTCCATATGTCACAGGTGTGTCCCTAAAAAGCCAAAAAAAAAAAAAAAACACCAAAAACCAAAAATAGCTGCAGGTTCCTTTGCCTTCCCACTTGCTCCTCCTGAATCTCCATCCCCTCCAGGGGCAGATAAAAGATGGAATCTACATCCCTCCCCCCCTTGAACTTGATGGCTTTCCTGACAGCACATGGCTTCCAGGCCTGGGTAACAAAAGGCAAGAGGTACCCCTGTGGGTGCTGGCATAAAACACAGCAACCACTTTGTGAGGAAGCCCAGCAGTGTCTGTTGCAGGTCAGTGAGCTAAATAAATGATTGTTACTGTATTCAGCCACAAAGTTTTGGGGTCATTCATTACATAACCAGAAGATTCAGAAAAAGTACCCTGCTCAGTAAGCATGAGCTGTTACCAATTCAGCACACAGAAAACAGGCCAGACGTGTGAGTGGGCTGAGGACCTTGTGGGACCGGACGACATCAGGGAGCAAGCTGTGCTGAGACCCCCACCAGCCCAGAGCTCACAGCCAGGCCAAGCACCCATGTTAGGGGCCAGGATCCAGACGCAGTACCCTGCGGACGCATGGGCCCCAAGCATCCTCTGGGCCACTCTGTGGTCCCCTGGGAGGGACCTCCGCCTCCTGGTCATCAGAACTGGGCTGGACAGTGTGTAGCAGGTGTCACTGGTGCCACCAAATCCCCTCCCCAGCTGCCTTGGCTCACGGCTGCCTCTCTGGAGATAGAGCCACATGTCCAGGAGGCCCCATCCCTCCCTCTGGGGCAGGCGTGGCCAATGAGTGACCGTGACAGAATCCAGGAGCCAGCCTGCTTGCCACAGAGGCAGCCAACGCTGGAGACAATTCATGCTCCAGGGGCACCCCAGATCAGGCTGTGGCCACCTCCAGCCAAGGATGCCTCCCCCCTCCCCTGCCCCAGCCATCTTCCCTCACTGCCTCTCCTAAGTGACCATCATGCCTGATCTTGGGTCCAGAGGTCTTGGTTTGCCCTTTACTGGCATAGTTTGGGGAA